>NC_080023.1:51260000-56260000 GCF_030020395.1 Manis pentadactyla
CAGAAGGCAGAGGCTTTTTGTCACTTTGCTTTTACTGTGGCATACACTTTCAGCTTATTTTATATATTATACTTGTATACCAACATGTCCTAAAGATAGTGTTATAATAAAACATTTGAATGGTAAACTGTTATTATGTTTTCTATCAAGATAAGTTACCATGAAAATCTTTATGCAGCTCATCATCTTACTAGTTACCTCCATGTAAGCCTAAGAGTTCTCAAATTTAAAAGATGAGTTATGTATTTTCCTTTTGCAAAAAAATATTGCCCTGAATTTGTTGACATTTTGTTGAATGACAAGTGACTGTCAGTAATAATCTAATGATTAACAACTATAAAACTGAAAGTAAATATAGAAGTTCTGCTCTTTAGACATAAAGGTGACTTTTTTACAATAAGGGAGAAATTTAATGGTTTTCAAAAGAAACGTGCTATGGCACAGTGTTATTTTGAAAACAGGTGATTAGAATTGTGCTAGTTACTTTATTGTCATAATAAAATTAGTAACACCTTTACTAATAAGATTAGCAATACCTTCATAATTACTTACGAATGAACATAAAAATAAAACAAAATTATTGGAAATAGAATTTTCTCATCTTTTTAAATGTCTAAATGAGAGATTCAAGAGAGGTTTAAACCTGTTTACTACAATTTTTAAAAAATTCCTATTAATTTCTACATATTCATTAGCAACATCTCAATTAAAAACTTGTGAACATTTGGTTGGTTGGATTCAATGTTCTGATCAGCACCAGCTCATTGCAGCCAGCCTTGCCCTTTTTCCTTTCAGAACTATGCATCTTTCATGGTGCATTTTTCAGGTATGACAGTCACTAAAACACAGTTGTGAAACGTACTTATATTAAACATAAATTGCTAAATTACAAATTTCTAAATAAAGATGATCAAAAACAGAGGTATAATCAATCACTTTTCTTTCATTAAAATATTATCAATATTTGATTTTAATGAGGCCTAAAACCCTGATTTATAATTACAATGCTATATATCCTTTAAAAATCTCTATCTGGTACATACACATATAGTGCATATAATATTTAGAATGGCATGACATTTATAACTAAATCCATATTAATATTTGAAGACACCCCTGTTCTAGCTGAGCAATTTCTAAATCTTTATAGCTATGGACTCTTCAAATAAAATCTTCATTAAAATCCAGCCACATACTTTACTAAAACAACAAAATTATTTTGATCAAGACAGACTTGTTGTGGGCTTTGGAGTGTCTGTGAGAAGCCCCAGTCACTCAGCACCCTTTTCCTTGACTCCTTTCAACATCTGGAAAGCCCTGGAAACTTCCTGACAGCACAGTTTGAAAAGCATTGATCTAAGTGAAAAAGATTGTTTTCTATTGCATAATGGCATATACGACACATATCTTCCATTCCTAGTACTGTTTTTTCACAGCTTTCTATTACAACAATCCACTCTTCATCTTCCCACCAACATCTTAACAGCATATAGTTCCACTTACAAGGTACTAACAACCAACAAAAACTTGATTTTTGACACTCACTAATGTTCCTAAATTTGAGTTTGATCCAAACTGCTAAATTCTTAAAACAGAAGTCCCATGTATAGGCATTAGGAGTACAAATTAAGGCACACCAGATTTTATTTTTAACCTCCCTTCAACTGAAAGGTATTTCTGTAAATCTCTAGCATATGACTCCTCTCAAAGTACAAAGAAGTGAATGCTGCACAGTGCTCTTGGACTGAATTCAGTATCCTAAGTCTGACACAGAGTAGTCAGTAGTTGGTCTGGCCTTCTGGGCTAATGTTCAAATGGGGAGACACATAGCTTGTACTCTGCTCTTCTCTAGCCTCATGATTTAATTATTTGTACATATTTAACAAGCTATAATGGCACTTTAAAAGTCATTACTCACATAGAATTGTGAGATGTATTTTCTTGGCATATGTTCGAGTCACAGTTATTATTATTTAAACTGCATTAAGTACTGTTAATTTTCTTATACTTAAAATAACTATAATTCAGCTTAATAGCAGGTATGAATTCAGAACACAAGTAATTCAAACAGAAAACACATGTAAATAGTGAAAATATCTTAAATTATTGATACTCTTATTACAACATCTTTACCTATATTCCTTTAAAGTTAGTGGGCACAACATTTATTTATTTTATTTTTTATTAAGGTATGATTGATATACACTCTTATGAAGGTTTCACATGAAAAAATAATGTGGTTACTACATACACCCATATTATCAAGTCCCCACCCATACCCCAATTCAGTCACTGTCCATCAGTGCAGTAAGATGCCACAGATCCACTGTGTACCTTCTCTGTGCTACACTGTTCTCCCTGTGATCCCTCACACCATGTACACTAAATATAATACCCCTCAATCCCCTTCTCCCTCCCTCCCAACCTGCCCTCCCACAACCCTCCCCTTTGGTGACCACTAGTTCATTATTGGAGTCTCTGAGTCTGCTGCCATTTTGTTCCTTCAGTTTTGCTTCATTGTTATACTCCACAAATGAGGGAAATCAATTGGCATTTGTCTTTCTCCACCTGGCTTATTTCACTGAGCATAATATCCTCCAGCTCCATCCATGTTGTTGCAAATGGTAGGATTTGTTTCTTTCTTATGGCTGAATAGTATTCCATTGTGTATATGTACCACCTCTTCTTTATCTATTCATCTACTGATGGATACTTAGGTTGCTTCCATATCTTGGCTATTGTAAAAAGTGCTGCAATAAACACACAGGGGTGCATATATCTTTTTGAATCTGAGAAGTTGTATTCTTTGGGTAAATTCCAAGGAGTGGGATTCCGGGGTCAAATGGTATTTCTATTTTTAGTTTTTTAAGGAACCTCCATATTGCTTTCCACAATGGTTGAACTAGCTTACATTCCTACCAGCAGTGTAGGAGGGTTCCCCTTTCTCCACGTCCTTGCCAGCATTTGTTGTTCTTAGTCTTTTGGATGCTGGCCATCCTTACTGGTTTGAGGTGATATCTCATTGTGGTTTTAATTTGCATTTCCCTGATGATTAGTGATGTGGAGCATCTTTTCATGTGTCTGTTGGCCATCTGAATTTCTTCTTTGGAGAACTGTCTCTTCATATCCTCTGTGCATTTGTTAATTGGGTTATTTGCTTTTTGGATATTGAGGCATGTAAGTTCTTTATATATTTCGGATGTTAACCCCTTGTCAGATGTGTCATTTACAAAATATATTCTCCCATACTGTAGGATGCCTTTTTGTTTTGTTTATGATGTCCTTTGCCTTACAAAACCTTTTTAGTTTGATGTAGTCCCATGAGTTCATTTTTGCTTTTGTTTCCCTGGACACAACTTTTTATAATAGGTAATGTCTAATGCATCTTTTTAAGAAATATATTTCTCTCACCTAAAGAAACTGGCAATCAATTACATGGCCTCATCTCTTTAGCCATAGGGGTGGTTATGTTGCTCAGGTTGACTAACCAGACACCCTTTTTTTCTGAGCTACAGTGTTGCTCTAGGTATTGTCCTATGACAATGTCTGTCAATTTGACTTATTCCATGGACATTTGAGCAGGTACCAAAGAGAGGATAAGAAAAACAGGGGGAGAGAGATGATACAGTTTGAACAGTGTTTAGCCTTGCTAAAAACAAATTGGAGTTTTCAGTTCAATTAGTCAATATATTTATCATTTATTTTTAATCTTCTCTATAAATCTGTTTATTGTATACTGTTTCTTTTTTATTTAAATAATTTTTTTCTTAACTTATATTGCATTTTAATTGAAAACTATCTGACATTTAACTACAAATGCATAAACACACACATGCATATCATGACATTAAAAATGGCCAGGAACTCTTTGACATATCCCCCTTTGAAAGGTAGGGACTGTATGTCTCCTCTTTGAATCTAGGTTTTGAGCATGATAGAACTGATGCTTGCCAGTTCGGAACCCAGCCTTACAGAGGCAGTTTCCACTTCCTTTTTCCTGGATCCCTGGATTTCATTCAAGTCAGACCACTCAGAGTGCAGGCTGTCTGAAAGTTCAAGGTAACTCATGGAAAGGTCTTGAGGGATAGAGGGGAGATAGAGACAGAGACAGAGAGAAGCTCCACAAGCCTCAGCTGTTCAGCCCAAGCCACAGAGGCTCCAGAGGTTGTGGAGCTGAGATTAGCACCTGAACCCTGCTCAAATTCTTGACTCACATAATACTGAAATAAAATAAATAGTTGTTTAAGCCACATCATTTAGTTCCACAAATATGGAAAAAATATTATGAAGTGGTTAGAAAAGAACTTTTGCTTTATTATGGTTTTATTTTCCAAGTTTTCTATCCTTTGAAGATATTTCTGCAAACAGAAATGCAAGTAGATACATGTTCATAACAAAACACTTATTAGTTTTTAATTGGCTTTATTACTGTTCTTAAGTACTGTAATTGAGAATGCAACTCCACTGTTGGCTGCATCTGGTATAGACCACTTCTATCACCCTCATCCTTTAGATTCCACTGCCAGGGAACACCAACACTCTATTCTTTTCTTTTTCCTCTTCATATATTTACAAATATGTTACATACTATTTAAAACTTTTGCAATATACTGTGATCACTTCTTGACAATAAATATTTTCTTATGAATTATTTATATATCCACATAACATTTCATTATTTTGCTTTAAATACTTGGTCATTATTACTTTATGATTTCAAGATGCTTCTGAAGGACCAGCCATCATATCCACATTCAAGGGCAAGAAGAAAGGAAAAAAGCAACACATGCATATGTCACCTTTTAACATAAAGTTAGAAATTTTACAGAAATCCCATCATCCTCTGTTACATGTTATTGGCCAGAATCATGTCACTTTCTCACTCCCTTGACCTGTATGCCCCCAGAACATGGTGGTCTGGAAAAATGAATTTTTAGGTAGGTCCATTCCCATCTCCCCAAATTCAAGATTCTTTTAACAGGAAATATGGGGGAATTGACAATGGTTTTGCCACTATCTAATCTTAATCCTACTTAAAGGATATGTTTGAGAGAGAGAGAGAAAAGTAATTAAAGAGGATAGACAGATAAATAGATAAAATCCAGGGTACTTATAATAGTTAGATATCTGGGAAATGGAAGAGTAGGGGTTTTGGCAGTTTTAACTTTTTCTTATAATTCTGCATAATTTGAAGTTCTGTGTAAATATGAAGTCATATTTGGTGAGTTAATCATATAAATTGATTTTCTTAAGTAATAGAATATTCATAGGTAAATAAACATATTACATTTGCCAAGAGGAATTTTGGATTTTTAAACTGAGCAGAAAGGAAAAGGGTTGACTTAAAATTTCTCTTAAAAAGTCTAGATACAGGAAAAGGCAACTTTTCTTCGTGTTATAATACAAAATCAAAATAAAAAAATAAAAAACAAACAGAAATATATATAAGTTTCTGAGGATGTAGGACATTGTAGCTCAATATTATTTCATTTACTCAATGTCCCATATTTGAGCATACTTTGTTTATTTACTGAGTCTGTGAAATTGATGTATGTAAAGAAATTATAACACTCTTACTTTTTTCCTGAAAACTGGATTCTTTCAGTGTGGCACTTTACTTTCCAAATTGCAATATGCTATATGCTATTACTTAATGCTTTGGGCTTCCATCCCATATGCTTATCTCAGTTCAGAAATTGCCCATATTCAGAGTAGGAGTAATATTTTTTCTTTTCTTCAGTTGTTAAAAAAAGTGTTGAAACTTGAAATGTTAACTGAGATTATATTTCTCATCATTTTAAACTTTAACAGGTTTTCTGTCCCAAATATAAAATACAGAAAGAAACTATGTGATATCATGAGACTTACAGTATTAGAATAAATGTTTGACTTGACTTATGGCTGCAGCAGTTATTGTCAGCAATAGCCCAGATCAACACTGAAAAAGAGGAAACGGCTTTCTTCCCCTTTTTCAAAGAAGTGTTTAACTCCACTTCCTTTAGAAATCCTATCTATTCATGTCTCACTCTTCTCATCTACATGTTGAATATTTTTTAGCAACCATTAGTCAAGCACTGGGAATACAATGGTAAATGAGACAGAATTCCTTGTCCTAAGAAAATGGGTAGCTATGTAAGGGGAGTAGAAGGTAAGGGTCTTATGTTTTTGCTTTCAGTGGTCTGAAGAAGTTATGTACTCAATTATAGCTAACTTCTCCTATAAGCAAGTTTTAATAATGCTTTGATTAGCTCAAAGTATTGCTGAAAATGTGACAGCTTGCTCTGGAATGCCAGTGTAAGCCAGTCTCAGCACACTACTGTACAGGAGTCTAGGAGTGGATTTGAGAAATGAGTAGAGATGAGCAACTAGATAAAATGAAGATTAGACAGCAGATTTCAGAAGGCTGACTCTAAAGGAAACCAAAATTATGATGAGGTGTGTGAGCACATGACAAGCACATGTGCCTCTGTGCATGTCTGGGTGTGTGCACATTTTAAGAAGAAACAAAATGTATTGAACATATGTGTTTAATGAGTGTAATGAGCCAGTGAGGAGAGAGAGAGTTTAAAGAAAAAGAATTATTGACTACCTTACATTGCTAACTTGCTATTGGGTCTCATCTGGATGAAATCATTTCACTCATCTCATGTGTCAATGACAAATGGTAATGATTACCTCCCATGTTATTGTTATTGGTGTTAGGCATAAAATAAGATATTACATGTAATGCACTGAACACACAATTACTGACAAATAAATGAAGGTTGAAATTTATCTAGTTAAGCAGTCCATGTGTGAATTAATCCAAATCCTTGGGATAATTATTATTTACACTCTTCTCTCGACTTCCCTTCAATTTCAGAATAGTGAGGGATTTGCTTTTTGGTTGGCTTATTCACGCAAATATGTATTTATTCATTTCTCAACTCATGTAAAATATTCTGCATCTCATTTCATGGAAATTTGGGACTGACATAGATCTATAGCAAAATATGAGACCAACGTACTGAATTAACATTGCTAACTGATGAGCTAATGTCCTATTCTTTGGGGCTGGGACAGATTTCCTATAATTTTGTTGTTGCTGACCGCTTACTGAGAACTCTCTTGCTGCACTGGCTCATAGAGTCAGAAGTATTATCAATTGGCATTTAATGACTTTTAGGATATTTGGTAAAAAAGGAGATTAATAATATACTTAAAAAGTAAGATTAATATTTTATAGATAAGATTAATCGAAACAGGAGAACTACTTCATTGATTTGTGTGGAATGAGGAGAATGTCATGTTTTCCTACGTAACTCCATAATGCTGTTTGACACATCATTAAAGAGGTTAATCTTCAACTATTAAACTTTTAGAGAGGCTTAGATCTAAACCAGAGGTACACAATAGGATACAATGTTTCTAAACATTATTCTATATTCTGGCTACAGTAATTTTCTTAGAGACTTTAAATATGTTCCTGAAAACTGTTTTTTGGTTTTTTTTTCTTGTATGAACTATTGGACCAATGAATTCAACTACACATATAAAGGCCATATGGTTGAGGAGGTTAAGAGTACAGACTTGTACACTAGACTGTATGGGTTTAAAATCCTGCTGAATGATTTACTGCCTGAATTTACTTCAGCAAATTTCTTAATCATGTGCCTCAGTATCCTCATCTGTAAAATGGAGATGTAATCGTAGTACTTACCTCAAAGGAAAACATGAAATTTACAGAAGTTAATACTTATAAAGCACTTGGGACCGTGTCTGAGGCATGTTAATGATAACATGGCTGCTGAATTATGATTGCCATCACCATCATCTTTGTCCCCTAGGCCAAATCCTGTTCTGTTTTACCTTTTCTGTTAATGGCATCAGTAAAA
The DNA here is from genome assembly GCF_030020395.1 of Manis pentadactyla. Taxonomy (NCBI): domain Eukaryota; kingdom Metazoa; phylum Chordata; class Mammalia; order Pholidota; family Manidae; genus Manis; species Manis pentadactyla. Next base: position 51,267,875 of record NC_080023.1, read on the forward strand.
ATATTCAAAATATAAAATTATTTCTTATTTGATTTCATTTTTTACTATCACATAATTGCCTAACTTTATTGATTTTCCCTCTTTGACACCTCTACTATTTCTATAAAATTAATATTTCTGCCATCACTTATGTAGTTCAGAATCACATGGTTTTTCACTAGCATGATTATATGAGCCTCTTAATTGAACTTCTGCCTGCATTTTTCATTCAGCGTTTTTTAAGTGCCTTCACTAAACTCTCTAATCTAAATTGCATACCACTGTTGAAGCAATTATTCCAAAGTGTGACTGTAATCATAAGAAAATCCTTTTTAAAGCAAAAATGGTTTCTTATTAGACACAGGATAAAATATAAATTGCTTGGAAAGCATGAAAGTCCCTTCAGGAACTTACGTCAATGTAATTTCTAGATTCATTTCTTATTATTCCCTTTCATAGGGGATATATTTCCAACTAAGCAAAACTAATCAGTATTTCCAGAACACAGAAGTATGCTTATAACATGTTATTAGATTTTTGGAATCAGCTTTGCATATTCTATTTATAAAAATTTAAACATAAACTAGAAAATAAATAGAACAAAGAGGTAAAGTAAAACTAAAATAGCATTTTGTGAGTAATGGGTAAAAAACTAATGATGAAACTTCTGAGAGATGTCTTCAAATATTTGAAAGGTTAGTCCATGAATGGGGAATTAGATACAGGTCTTGAAGACCTCAATAATAGACATATAGGTGATGGACATACAATTTCAGTTCAAGTGAAGGCAAAATCTTTTAACAGTAAGGGTAGTCTGTAGATAAACTAATCTCATAGAGTAATTTTTTTCCCTTTTACTGAAAGTGTTTTAAAAATGTTTTCTGTTCATATAGATTTGGTAAAAGAGACTTTAGTCCAATTCCTTGGATATTTGCTTAAATATATACAATACATTTAAAATAAGACCTATGTGATCCATTGTAAGAAATTTTAGGCAACTATGTGTGTTTTTATATTTATTTTTTTATTTCTTTAGGAGGAGGACAGTGGCTTTCAATATTCTCAAATGGCTCATCAAGCATACACATACACATTTCCATCTCTATTGGATCTCTCTCTCTAGAAAGGCAGAAAGCAAAAATGGCAAAATATTAAGAGTTGGTGAGTTGATATACCATTAATTGTATAATTATATTCTTTGGAAATTTTTCATATAAATTGAATAAAGAACAAATGGACAAAATGAATTTGGAAATATTAAGTGGCAGAGGTGGATTTATGTTTTATTAAGGATTTTATATGGGAGAAAAATAATACCATTTCTCTTTTAATCTTTTTATCATAAAAATAAATAAAAGTGATCTGCTTGAGGCCATGATGGAGTAACTGGTTCCAGATATGCCCTTATAATGCAATTATGAAACTAGGCAAAAAATACAAGTCAACTGTTTTAGATAGTAGTCAATAGGAAAAAATTAACTGTATTCTTTTTAAGACAGCTCTATTTTTGCCTCTGTTCCCTTCCTGAAGGCACATTCTAGTCTAGAGCACATGAATATAAAACCCCTAAGCAATGCATGGTAATAATTCAAGGTGAGAAGGTAAAGATGGACTTTAGGGGCTGCTAAAATGTTTAGAATTTGTGGAATAGCATATTATAAAGAAGAGAACTGTGAAGCAGGAGACCCCAAATGCTGTGTGATGTGCACTGTAGTTTTTTGGAAGAATTTTGTAATATATGTACACAGAAACTGCAAGGCTTAGCAAAGAGCAGATACTACAAAGCTGAGAAGTAAATGGGGTCAACATTTTTGCACAGTACTGAGAATGGTGCTTTTCACAAGCCAGAATGGAGAGATCCTAATGTGTATCTCGGGCATTTAGTTGAGGTTCCCAAAAGGTCAAATTTTTTGAGAAAGAATTATATACCTAGGACTAAAGACAAAGTGAAATATACCTGGCTTAATATAAGTAAAAAGTAAAGCAAACCTGGAAAGACAGAAAAAATCCACCAGTAATTTCCTGGCCACCAGAATATAATCTGATATCCTTTAAAAGAAAGACACATAATCCAGACGCCACACAATGTATCACACAATTTCCAGCATGTAATCACAAATTATTATACATATAAAGAAGCAGGAAAATAAAATCCTCAACTGAGATCCCAATATGAGCTATTGACACACAAACAAATAACACACAAAGATTTTAAATATCCATTATAAATATATTATAGGGAATAAAAGGAATAGGATGACATAATGAGGTAATGGATAGAGAATGTCAGCAAAGAAATGTAACTTTTAAAAAAAACTGAAGTTCTAGAGTACAGGCATACCTTGGAGATGTTGCAGTTTTGGTTACAGACCACCACAATAAACAAATATCACAATAAAGTGAGCCAGATGAATTTATTGCTTTACCAAAGCATACCAATGTTTACACTATACTTGTCTATTAAGTGCACATGTGCATTATGTCTTTAAAATGCATTTTTAATTAAAAAGTAATTTCTTGTTAAAAATTGTTAACTATCACCTGAGCTTTCAGCGAGTCATAGTCTTTTTGCAAATGGAGGTTCTTGCCTTCTTTTGGTGGCTGCTGACTGATCAGAGTGATGGTTGCTGAAATTTCAGGCGCCTGTGGCAATTTCTTAAAATAAGAAAAATGAAGTATGTACCCTCAGTGGTCTCTTCCTTTCATGAATGATTTCTCTATACTGTGTAAGGCCCTTTGATAGCATTTTACCTACAGTAGAACTTCTTTCAAAATCGGATAAATAACAAAAAGCAAAACCCAGCACCAGATGGCTTCACAGCTGAATTCTACCAAACATTTAAAGAATAGCTAATACCCATCCTTCTTAAAGTATTCCAAAACTTAGAAGAGGAGGAAATATTTCCAAATGTATTCTATGAGGCAAGTATCATTCTAATACCAAAACCAGCAAAAGACAATACAAATGAAGAAAACTACTGACCAGTATCCTTAATGAACACAGATGAAAAAATCTTCAACAAAATATTAGCAAACAAAATTAAAAAATACGTCAAAAGTCTCTTCCATCACAACCAAGTAGGATTTATTCCAGGGATGCAAGGATGGTACAATAATAATAAAGTAATCAATGTTACATACCACATTAACAAAAAGAAGGATAAAAAACATATGATTATTTCAGTAGATGCTGAAAGAATGCTTGATAAAATTCATTATACATTCATGCTAAAAACTCTCAATAAAGTGGGTATACAGAGAACATACTTCAACATAATAAAGGTCATATTTAACAAACCCACAGCTAACATCATACTCAGTGGAGAAAAGCTGAAGGCTATTCCTCTAAGATCAAGAACAAAACAAACAGGGATGTTCACTCTCACTGCTTTCATTCAACATAGTATTGGAGTTCCTAGCCATGGCAATCAGACAAGAAAAGGAGAAAAAGGCACCCAAATCAGTTATGAAGAAGTTAAACTGTGTCACTATTTGTAGATGACATGATAATATATATAATGACAAGATAGTATATATATATTAAAGGTTCAACCAAAAAACTATTAGAACTAATAACTGGATTCAGCAAAGTTGAGGGATACAAAATCAAGCTACAGAAATCTTGCGTTCCTAAATACTAAAAATTTGAACTAGCAGAATGAGAAATAAGGAAAACAGTTTCATTTACAATTGCATCAAAAAGAATAAAATACTTAGGAATAAACCTAACCAAGGAGGTGAAAGACCTGTTCTCTGAAAACTGTAAGACACTGATGAAAGAATTGAAGAAGACATAAATAAATGGAAATTATCCTATGCACATGGATAGGAAGAACTAATATTGTCAATGTACATTCACACCAACAGTGTAGGAGGGTTCCCATTACTCCATATCCTCGCCAATGCTTGTTATTTCTTGTCTTTTGTATAGTGGCCATTCTGACTGGTGTGAGGTGATACCTCATTGTGTTTTTGATTTGCATTTCCTTGCTAATTAGTGATGTGTAACATCTTTTCATGTGCCTGTTGGTCATCAGTATTTCTTCTTTGGAGAAATGTCTCTTGAAGTACAGCATGGATAAAAGTCAATGATTCTGTAACATTTCCTATGTTGACAGATAATAGCAGTACTAGATGGGGTGAGGATTTACTATATGGGTAACTGTTGAACCACTTGGTTGTATACTTGAAACTAATATCAGATTGTGTAAGACTGTATGTCAATGATAAAAGAATATTGTCAAAATGGTCATCCTACCAAAAGCAATTTAGATTCAATGCAATCCCTATCAAAACACCACACGTTTTACAATAAACTAGAGCAAATAACCTAAGATTTACATGGAACCACAAAAGACAATGAATAGCCAAAGCAATCTTGAGACTGTTGAACAAAGCTCATTAATCAAAGTATCATGGTCCTAGACTTCAAGCTATACTACAAAGCTACAGTAATCAAAACAGTATGATATTAGCACAGAACAACCCATCAATCAACAGAACAGAATAGAGCCCAGAAATAAATCCTTCCATACATTGTCAATTAATATGTGACAAAGGAGGCAAGAATATATAATGGGGAAAATACAATTTCTTCAATAAATTGTGTTGGGAAAACTGGACAACTACATGCAAGAGAATAAAACTGAATTACTATATAACACCATGCACAAATGTTAAATTTAAATGAATGAAAAACCTAATATAAGACATGAAACCATAAATTCTTGGAAGGAAACATAGGCAAACATCTTCTGAACATAAGCATGAGTAATTTTTTTCTGGACATGTCTCCCAGGCAAGGGACACAATAGCAAAAATGACCATATGGGACTACATCAAAGTAAAAAGCTTCTGTACAGCAAAGGACACCATCAATAAAACAGACAACCTACAGTATGGGAGAATATATTGATAACTAATATATTTACAAAATATAAGGAGGTAACATCCAAAATATATAATATGACTCAACACCTAAAAAACAAATAACCAATTAAAAATAGGCAACGGTCCTGAATAGGCCTTTTTTCCAAAGGAGATCTACAGATGGCAAGCAGGAATATGAAAAGATATTCCACATCACTGATCATAAAGGAAATAGAAATGAAAACAATGAGATATCACATCACACCAGTAATAATAACCACTATCCGAAGACAAAAAATAGTAAGTGTTAGTGAGGAATGTAGAGAATTCATACCTACACTGTTGGTATGAATGCAAATTGGTGCAGCCACTATGAAAAGCAGTATGTAGGTTCCTCAAGAAACTAAAAACAGAAATACCATATGACCCAGTAATTCCACTTCTAGTATCTTACCCAAAGAAAACAAAATCTCTGATCTGAAAAAATAAAACACACCCCTATGCTTATTGCTGCATTATTTACAACAGCCAACATATGGAATAACAAAAGTGTCTGTCAATAGATGAATGGATAAAGAGGTTGCAGTGCATACACAGAATAAAATATTATTCAGACATTAAAAAGAAAGCAATTCTGCCATTTGTGACAACATGGATGGAGTTAATGGGTATTATGCAAAGTGAAATAAACCAGGTGGAGAAAGACAAATAGATGCTTTCGCTTATATGTGTAATGTAAAATTAAAATAAAACTAAATGAACAAAATAGCAGTAAACACATAGTCACTGAGAAGTGACTGGTGAGTTACCATGGGGGAGGGTTTGGAGTGGGTGGGTGAAATAGATGAAGGGGATAAAGAGGCACAAAATCTCAGTCATAATATAAAATAGTCATGGGGATGAAAGTACATCATAGAGAATATAGTCAATCAGTAGTTCTGTAACATCTTGCTATGTTGACAGGTAGTAACTACATTATTTAAGATTAGCATTTTAATGTATGTAACTGTTCCATCACCATACTGTATATGTGAAACCAATGTAATGTTGTATATCAACTATATTCAATAAAAATATTAAAAATTTCTAAAATGTATGATTGTATCCATACGGTACGTAGAAATAAAATATATGGCCACATTAGAAAAAAAGGCTGGAAATGGAATTATACTGTTGTGTAGCTATTATGCTAAGTGATATAATATTTAATTTAAATAGAATAAACCTATCAAAAGTTTCAAAACACAAAAGGTAAAATCTAATAAAAAAGAATTGAAAATGAAAAATAGTTATAAATGACTCAAGAGAAGGCACAGACAAATTGAAAGTAAAGGGATGGAGGAAAAAGCTGATATCAGGTTTCTTAGGGGGAAAAGTATGCATTTATAAATGGTGTAGAAGTAGCTGTTTTCATTGCATGATGTAGTTTTTGTAAGTGTTCAGTGTCTTCATTACAATATGAAATTCATTTAAAGTCCATATTCTGTAATTACTATTGCAAAACAAAAAAAAGCGAATTTTCACAAATTTAAGTAACATGTGGCTTACATAGAATTTTCCAGATTCTAAGATAATGTGTAGAATTGTTTACCCCATAGAAACTGAGATGCAGTATTGAGAAAAAGAGAGTTGCTTTGTCCAACAGTACATCTCTTATGAAATTCTCTACCAGTATGCATTTTTCAGTAACCACACATTTTCCTTCCTTTTTTAAGTGAAATTCTGGGTATGTTAGCATTTGGGGCAATTAATAAAGTTGCCACAAACATTCTTGTACAAGTCTTTTTGTGGGCATATATGTACATATCTCTTTGATGAATAGGCATATTGAAATTTTCAATTTTCCAAAGTAGATGTACTATTTTACACTGCCATCAGCAATGTATAAAAGAAAAGGTCTGAATAATATAGTAACATTTTTGGCAAGGGCTCCACTTGTCAAATCTCGGGCAATTTGTACAACATAGTAAATTAAAAGAGGAAGAAATGATAATTTATTGTACAACAAAGTAACTTATAAGAGGAAGAAATAATTTATTGAATCAAGTAGAAACACAGGAATCCATACTGATATAAATACATCAGGGAGAAGGGAAAATGCCTTCTTACAGTAGAGCAAAAACTAAAATATGTTGAAGGAATGAAAGAATTAGAAAATCATCATTTGGTAAACATGTGTAATCATTTGTTCAAGCAAAAACCATCAACAGATGTTAAAACAAATGAAAGAATATTTACTGAGGGAAATAATTTTTACATATTCTCAAATTGTCACCACACTAAAAAAATAAATCACACTTGCTAAATGTGGAAACATTTTAATAAATTATTTTAAGTGACTATTTCTGATAAAATTGAGAATATTTTAAATCTTTAAATTCTATATTATTATTGTGAAAGAGGTTGTTAATTTAACCAGTGTGTTTAAACAATTCAACTACTCCTACGATTGGAAGCTGATTTCTCTTAAAGGAGACATACTACACTCTTTTGAAAAATATTACCTTTTTTTCTTATAACTGAAGGTAGATATTCATTCTACTTTTGGTTATTAACTCAATAAACAGTAACTGAGCAAAAAACTAGTGTAGAGCACTTTTCAAGGAACTGGGGATAAAATAAAGTTGAACATAATTTGATGCCTTTATGGAACTCACCCTCCAGCGAATAAAGACAGACAATAGTTCGGTAATAACGAAAAAAATATATGCAATGTTTCACCATGATAAGAGCTGTGACAGAGTAGTATATGGTGCCAATAGTAACAGAAAATTTAACCCAGCTAGGATGGCAGGAAAAAGGTTATTAGGATCTCAAATTTTAACTAAGACCTTAAAGATGTAAGAACTAAGCCCTAAAAGGACAAAAGAACATACCACACAAAGGGACCAAAGGAAACTGTATTGGGAGCGACCATGGTTTATATGATGGAATTAAGACAAGTCATATACAGAAAAGCATAAGTGGGATATGGTACCAGAAATATGGAGTAGATAGGGGCTAACTAGTGCAGGTCTTTGGAGGTGTCATTAAGGAATTTCTCTTTATATTAAGAGACATGGGGAAATAAATATGCAAGCATTTTAAACAAAGGTCCAAAGGTTGTTTTTCACATGAAAGTATCTGCATTTTAGCAAATCTAAAACACTGACTTGAGAACTGTTTGGTAGAGAGTAAGTGTGGATGCCCATAGAACATTTAGTAATCTAGTTGAGTAACATAACTGAGAATTGATGTAGGGTGGTTTAGGGTGGTGGTGGAGATGGAGGAATTTGGGGGAATTACACAAAATTTGCAGGAGGCATTCAGCAATACTTAGTAATGGATTAGATGCTTGAACTTAAGTATGTGAGTGTGGAGGAGTGCTGGGCACAGGTGAGAGAGACTGAAAGGTCAGCTGTGACTCCCAGACTCTTGTCACTTCATCATGTGAATAACAAATACATTTGTGGATTTGAAGTTCACTGAAAGATAGCCAGTAACTTTTCTTTTCTGTGCATGTGTTCATATGTTTTGGTATGCTAGAATAAGAAATGATCATGCATGTTATATTGATATAATGTTGTCTTTGATATGTATATATTTCACAATGTTTGGACCCTGTGGCATATACTAGGCTGGAGCCAGAAATACATGACTTATCTGTGTATGGATGAGAGTTAAAGCTTGTGAAAGATGATTTCTTCTAGGAGAAGCGTAGATAATGAAAAACAAAAAGAAATTTTAAAATTAATGAAATTCAACTTTTTGATATCTACATTGAGGGAATGAGCTAACTGGGTGGCTTAGAAAAGTAGCCAGGAGAGTCATGGGAAACACTATTAGAATATTGAGTCAAAGAAGACAAGGGAATTCTCCCAGCTCGGCTTCCTCTGACCACTGCCATGCTTCTGAGCTTCACTTTTCAAGGACTAAATTCGTTCCTTTAATTCTAGATAAAAACAAACAAATGCAGTGGCTTTTTAGACCTTCCCTAGACACTGCCTCACCTGTGGGCTTGTCATTTAACCCAGTATTCCTCCAATAAATTCCCATTACTGTTAAGATGCTTTAAGTTGGGTTCCTGTCATTTCAATAATGTATTTGTGATTTTGAGTGGTACTTCTGTTGTTCAAATCATGTTCAGTTTCGTGAAATCTCAAAACAGCACACTCTAAGCAAAATACCTGTGATAACAATTACTTTCTTTAGAAATGAAGTTACCAACTAAAAAACAAAACTGTGACAAATATTATATAATTTCCAATGAAGACTCATTACCTGTGTTTGTTCTTAATATCAGTTTATCATTTCAACGGTAATACCATGTATGAAATATTTATTAAGAGCTGTGAGGAGAAAAATGGATATAAGTTGAGACTACATTTTTTAACTATAATTTTAAAACAAAATAACAGGCATTCCAAAAAAACTGGCACAGATTCTATAGAAATGCATAGGAATTCAAAGAAATGAATCTTACTGATGATGATAATTACAGTTCTCACAACTTTTCCTATGAACTGTGAGGATTTACAACACAGCCATGGTGGAATGGAGATGTCTACACAAAGTAAATGAAGTCCAATGTCTTAAAAAGTGTGTCAGAAAAATTAAAAAGTAAAAAGTAATCAAGGGTTTGAATAATTAAAATTAATATATTTGAGTGAGAAAATGGCAATGACAACAGGTTATAAATCTCAGGCAGTAAATTTAAGAGGCCTGCCTTCATTTTTTGTAAATATAAAAATGTATGCACTAAAATAATTCTTTTGTACACATCTCTTTTATTCCCCCTCACTTTCTGGATGAATTGAAACTGAAGCTATTAATCTATCTTACAATATTTACTTTCAGTTATGTCTACAGATATATTCACTGGAATTCTGTTCTCCCTACCACAATGTTATTTTATCTATTTGATTATATCATAAAAGGAAAACATGACAAATTTTGCAGCTCCTTCAGGTCTATTTTAACTTATTAAAAAAAAAATCTCCCTATACCATCAATACTAACACTCAACAATATCCTTCCTAATATGGTTAGAGGATCAAGTGGGATTAATCAAAACTATAGATGCCCTGGGCATTGAGGAAACTTGATAATAGTGCACCATCTGTTTAGTTATTTTTCTTATCTTGACATACTGAACGTCTGATAAAGCAGATTTTTCAAATAATTACCTTATAAATTGTTGTTAGTGTTTGAGTAGACAGAGGTACATTTCAAGGAATGCCATCTGTTACATCTGATAAAACATTTCAGCAAGTTTAAGGGAAAGGATACATATATTTAGGAGGCAAGATTTAGTGAGATGTTTCATGAAATCTACTTGTTAAATTACTGAAATATTTTGAATAAGAATTGATACACAAACACATACCATGGTATAGACCTTAATATTTGTTTTTCTTATGAAACATTTTTATCTTACTCATGTTACCAAGTAGACATTAATAACAGGCTCTACCAAAATCATCTTATATTAGTTTTGCAATTATCAGGGGTGATTTCTCATTCTCACTCCTTTTTCTCATTTTTTTCTAGATCTCATTTTCAAACTTACTTTTATTCTCTGTCACGCAAAGGACAAAACAGGTATGTACTCCAGCTTGCCTACCCTTGTGATTTCTATAAACTGGTAGCATCAGTATATAGAGCAGAAGAGTGAATTCAGAATCCTGTGATACTATGTTCTTTAACATTTTGTGACCTGTGAAACTCTTTTTGGAGGTGAAACTGAACCTTCTCAGTATGAGTGCAGTTCTTAAATCTTTGTCCACTCAGCTGCTCCCACAGTCCCCTTAACAAGCAGAATACTCTAAGGAAGTTACTAGGAGAACATTTCAAAACTAAGAATTCTAGTAATGACTGTCCCACCGCTGTGCACTGAAGTTGTATTGCCCCTGAATGTTTCCAGGCAATGCCTATTGATACACGAGCATACGTACTTTCGTCAGGAGCCTAAGACACTTTAAGGCTTCATGTGTGCTTCCCCTGAGCACTGCATTACCACAGCTGGAGTGGTCTTTTAAAACTGATCTAGTTTGTTGGGAGTAATGCTATTTCTACAAACAAAAAGACATAATTAACTAATGTAATTTACTAGAAATATATTATATTTTGTATGAAAGGATTGCATTTTAGCCTGTGTGTAAAGAGTAAGGCTCCTACAGAAATGTGATCAGTTTCTTAAAATATTATGTTCATTCAGATATTTTCAAATGGAAGTCCTCTACTGAGATTAAAAAAGAAATTCCTCCAGAAATGAGTCTGACATGTTTAAGATAAAGGAAAAAAAATTACTTTTATAATCCTAATGTTATATCCATGCAAATTTACCAAGAGGCCTCTTCTGTATCAAAACTATTTATAGCAAATTGGAAAGTCCATCTCATTTTAAGAAAATTCAATATTAAAACATTTGACTATAGAACAGGCAAAGAAGGGAATTATTTGTATGGGAAATTGTATACATTTCTTAAACAAAATAATTGTTTTAGTGTTCCTTAAAAGGCAAATTTACCTATGACTTTTATAATGTATATAACACAGGAGGGATTTTGTGTGTAACTTTCAGATAGAAAAGGTAAAAATGTGGATTCAGTATTTTTAAAATGAGTTCTTTAAGACTACTTTTCTTAGTAACCTTAAATACTTCAGTATCATACATCTTCTCACTTAATCACTGTTTAAGAAAATACCCTGATGTCTTTTTATATTAAATCATAATCAAATAATCATATTTTCTAATAAAAGTCAAAGCATGAAAGCATAAAGAAAACATTAAAGGGGGGTGCAATAAGAAAAGAAAGTTTGAAGATTTATCTTCCCAGGTTGCTTCTATCAACATCCTGACCCATAAATTTGATACATGTGTTCCTTTGTTCATGTGTATGTTCCTTTAAAAAATCCAATGAATTGACTCTTTTCAAAGAATTCCTGATGATCTAAAATGTTATTTCACATAGATTACCACTCACATTGATTACTAATTTCATCTGCTTCCAAGACAGAGATGTGATTAATTATCTGCATATTTGACTCATTTATTCACCACATACTAATTGCTAAGTATTGATTTTAGTAGCTGTGATATAAGAAATCAGCAGTAGATCATTTACCCTCAAGTAGCCTACCTTCTGGTAAGGATAGCAAGAAATGGTATACATACTTAATAGGTCAATAATTTATTATGTCATAAACTGCCAAGTGCTGTATAGGAAAATAAAGCAGCATGAGGATAGGAAGAGAGAGTTAAGACTGGAGATTATGATGTTAAATGAGACAACCAGTGCATACGCTTCTGAGAAGGGGATACTGAAGCAAAGAGTTGATAGAGGGGAGAGAATAAGTTGAGTGGATATCTAGGAGAAGAGGTTAATCAAGAAACAACAAAGAAGTTGGGGTGGCTGGATCATCTTGAACAATGATCAGAGCAGTAGGGGATGATGTCATAGATGTAAGGGAGTCCAGTTGAATACTTTTTACTTTGAGAAAAATTAATTGCTAAGGAATATTTGACTCAAAGAGTACTTTGACACAATTTGAACTTTTAAAATAGTGTTCAGGCTGCCGTGTTGTCATAGATCATGGATATGAACTAGGAGACTATAGCAATAATCTGGGAGAGAGAAAATGGGGACTTGCACAAGGGTTATAATAGAGGAAATAGTAAAAAATGATTATAATATGGATACATATTGATAGTAAATCCAGTAAGATTCACTCATGGATTGGATATAGAGAATGAGGAAAAGAAGAGAAAAAGGACCGCTCTATTCTTTGAGGTCGAGAAACCAAAAGAATGGGGTTGCCATTCATTGTGATGAGAAGGCCAGGTGGAGCAGGAGTGGGGAAGGGAGAATATGCCTAGTAAGTTTCTATGTGGTGAGTCAGTATTCTCATGCTAGAATAGGGTTAAAGATGTGGTGGTACCAGAGGAGATATATTTGGAAGTGAACAAAGTAAAATTGGGATTCATAGGTATAATATACATATTTTATTATTTTGCCTTGAGAGAAAATTTAATAAAATTGTGATTCAAAGACTTTGATTATCTATTTAAAGTTGAAAGATAAAATTCAGAAATAACAATATGGAAAGCATATAATATTAATATGCATTTATTATAACAACTCTCACTTTCAAGATTACTCTGGCTTAAATATAACCCCATACTTGCATAACATCATTTATGTATAAACTAATATGGTTGAATGATATTATCAAAATGGATCATTTATTCCCCTGAAAGACTGTACTTTTAGAAACCCCTTTCACATTCCTTTCTAAATGGCATATTGTGTTAATTTTCAAAATTAATAGGGTATGTTTGTTTTCATTAAACTATTGATTTATATTAAAAATCTTTGATAAGTTCTATCATATGAGAGAATATAGACCACTTCTTGAAACCATATATGATTAATAAATGCCACTTAATTGCTATTACTACTGATGTTATTAGTGGTATTAGTTTTGGGGTTAAATATTAATATTGCTCTTTTCCTGATGTTCTCAAACTGCTACATGTTTTGTTCAATATTAATATTAAGAATAGCCTTTTAAAAAGGATCATGTGGCAAAACTTTGTCAAATGCTCTATATGTAGCAATTTATATAATCCAAAAAATAAATATATGACCTTAATAATCCATTACTTTATAAATGTAAATACTGAAAATTATGCATGCTAGGTAATTGGTATAAAGTTGAAGAGCAACATTTTTAAAAAAGGAGTATGGATTGAAATCCAAAGCTCTTTTTCCTTCTACTTCTGTGTTATCTTTTAAAATTATTTTTAGCACAACTTTTTACATATTACTGTACACAACTTCAAGATTTATTGTGTAATTCTTACAATACTATAGTATTTATGTCTTATCTGCCTATATACACACAATGTAAAGCTCTTTGAGGGTATTTTATCTTTTAAATATTTTCTACTTCCATTGCATGTCTCAGAGTGTCCTAGGTATAATGTCTACATTAAATAAGTATTTGTTCAATTTAAATGGCAAAAAGGCTATTCTTAAAAAGTACCTTAAGTACTTTTTTAAAGGCTATTCTTCAATAACTATCAAAGTAAACTTTTCAACTACACATACGTACATATGTAATACATATAAATGCACACATGCACATGCATATATATGTGTATGTGTACATATATATGTGTATGTGTACACATGCCAATATGTGTGTATATATACATGCATATATATATATATATATACATATATATATATATATATATGTTTGTATAGATTGTAAAGTGTTTGAGATACTGTGTGGCCTGGAAGAGTTATATAACTATTGAAACTGGGCATAGGGAATGATTATTTAACAAGTTTGAATCAGTCATTTTCAAATAACATGTTTTAGTAAAAACAAAACTTGGGGCATTATAATCTATACATTATGCACTCTTCTGCTTTTTGCAAATAGAACATGCAGGTTAAATGTACCCTGTTTTTTGAATTTCCTATCTTTTTTTTCTTGTTAATTTATCTCATTTTAAATGCAATGAGAACTGTTAGGTCATGAAGAAGGAACAAAAAGTAAAAGCTATTTCTTCTGATTAGCAGAATTAATACATAGCTAACAGAGATGAGCTGGGAGGGCAGGTTACACAGAATGGCATGAATTCTGTGTGTTCACATATAAGTAGCACAGTTATACATTTCTTGTTTCTCTATTTCTGGAGGTTGGCAATTGCCAAGGAAAGTGTATATTACAGTGTGAAATTAGTAGTACTTTGTAATGATAATAGTAAATATAGTGAGAATTAGTTTTATACAAACATGATCCAGTTAATGCTTTTTACTAGAAGTCACAAGGTGCAAAGGATATAAAGGACCCATTATAGGCCAAGATTGAAAATTTGGGGAATATACAATACCACAAAAAATCTACATTGGAAGTTTAAGGAAAACTGGAAATGTTTAGACATCCAGAATCTTTTATCCACTGTTTCTTTCCTGTTTAATAATTTGATTACTTCTCATCATCAGACTTGAGATGGCTGTTTCCTGATATACTACAGACTAAAGATGACTCTGTGTATGATTTAAATTCAATCACAATATGGATTATTTCAGGAACTGATGTAATTTTACTAACAAGGTAGAACACATCAGTAATCATACTGTAGTACTTTTAGATTTATTTATAATAATAATTTACATTTGGACAACTCACTCATAAAATTAATATGCACAGGAATTGAGTATTTTTACTTTCTCGTAATTGTCAGCCCATTTTCCCATAAGACTATTTTTGGAACTATAATATTTTCTTATTAGGTATATCGAAATGCAGATAGGATGCTTTTATACCTCAGTCTCTCTGTACTAATAGAGCTAATTTTTATACAGAGAACTGGGAAGTGATAATTATGAAAAAATTTACTAACCATCTAAAGGAAATGAAAAGGTTACCAAATGTTTTAGTGGCTTTGTTTTTGATTTGTCATCTTCAGGTACAGATAAAATGATGGACTCATATAATTAAACATAATAAAATTTTACTTATTAAAAACATTTGAATATCCCTACTATAGCTTTTTTGTGCAATTATTGTGGACTTCCTAATGAATTATTTTATTCCAACTTTAGGACAATATGTCAGAGAACAATGACTCCACAACACTTAACTGTAAAATAAGGAAAAGTAAAGCATAAAACTGAAAAGTTCAGTTCAGATACCACAGTATGGGCAAAGATAATGAGAAACTTCCTCTCAAATAAGGAAAGTAACCACCTCACTTAAACTATTGTAGTTTTCCTCATTTCAAAATCTTATATTACTTTGTCAATTTTCTAGAACCTTTTTTCTTTGCTTAGGGAGGAGAGACTGTACAGAGTTATAAATTCTATTTAATTTAAGACTTCAACATTTTTTATTTGGAGCTTCATAGAAAACAATATACAATAAAATAGCAAAGATGAGATTTTATTATAAATATTTTTGCTCATTATTTAATGGCTAGTGTGTGGAGACAATGCTTGCTTCCTAATTTGCTCTACCTAGAGATAGCCATAGTTAGACTGTATTCGGATGCTTAATTTAGTAGTGCAAACAAATTCGGGAAAGTTCAACCATGAATTATATATCAGTTGCTTCTTTGTGTTTGGTGGTATCTATTATGTACTGTCTTAATTTATTCTATGTGGTCCTAGGTTTATAATTTCCCAAACTTTTGGAAATTAAAATAAAAAGATTTCATATCAATGCATTTGTGAAATTATTTCTAACAGTCTTTCAGTTATAAGTTTTTTTGGGGAAGTACAGAGCCCTTGCTGTAATAGAGGCTCCAACATAAAATTTTGGTAGGAATTTTTCAAGAGAGGAATAAAAGTACAAAAATCAAATGAGTAATTAGAATCGATTTCCTTTAAAATAAGTCCCAACACAGATTTTTTTACTGACTAGTTGAAAAAAAACTTTTCAGCCTGAAATTCAATTTTCCCTAACAAGTTTTATAAATGCTTATTTTTACTTTCTAAATTATTTTACATTTTTGTTATCATAAACCATTTTTATCTATGTCAGTTCAGTGAAGAAGAAGAATGCTATATAATATTAAGTTCATCTTTTCACACTTTTTACCTATAATGGCATTGTATGTCAACACTAAAATTCTATTTTTAAAAAGTGTTTTCTTTACTTCCATTTGTGAAAGAGAATTTGAAAACCAAATGGTTTTGTGTTTAATATAATTCACAGAGAATACTTACTTGTGTGTCCCTGATTTAATTTAATCATTTTCCCTCAATGACCATAAAGAGCCATGTAAAACTGAAGTGTTATTAAAGTGAAGTGCTCTGGAATTTAGAATGCATGATGGGGGTGTGGGGAGTGTTAATTGCAACAGAGTAAAGACATGGACTATATCATCTAAGTGCAATGCTCTTTTCTTCTAAAGTCAATGATAAAAACCTTGAGGTATAATCCTACAAAATGGTCCAAAATCAACTTATAGGCTAAGTAGGGTAATTTATTTTGATTACAGTTGCAGGCAAAATGTGAATTTCAAAGCAAGCATAATTTTCCAAGATGATATTAATAGACTGTTCCCTTTTGTCCAAAATGACAGATGTATTGTAATAATCAGCTAAATAGAAAAGAGAGAAGGAAACAAAAACATTTACAATCATTTATTATAGGAATGAATTTAATATGCATAGGATACTATTTTGTAGATAAAAAACATTTATACTAAGGATGCAGTTGGTGTTATAAATAAACATAATTTGAATGTATTTGAATATATGCTTCCCAAGTGGGCAATGTTATAAAATGTGGGCTATGTTGTATATTCATGGAATAAGTTCTCTGAGAAGGCATTCTAAATGTTACTGTGTTGATCTTTGGCAAAGTTGTGGAGATACTAGAGTTATCTATACCAGGATAAGAAAATATATACTTTGTTAAATGATTAAGCATTGACAGAAATGTATGTTGATCAGCTGTTATCTTTGACAAGCCCAACAATATTCTACATTAAAATATAGAATTTTAAAAATGATGATTAACATGAAGAGCAGTTATGAATTTTCTAAGATGCCTTATGGCAATAATGCACAGTCTTTCAGAGCTATGTATGTTGACAACTGTACATTCAGTTATGTGTGTTCTAATCAGAGTAAGAAACCATCTTGAATTATGAGGGATGAGGAGGGAACAAAAGTAGAGCTAATGTGTGAATTTTTCTGTAAAGGAAGGAGAGACAGAAAGAGACAATGACTAGAAGAATTTGCTAAATGTAAAAATACAAAATGAGACAGACTAATAATATATTTATGTTTTTAGGGGAAATTACTAGTACCAAGAATGACTATGATTCCCATAACAATTGGAATTAGAATTAAATATTGAAAGAAAAAAATGACTAATCATTTGGGATTCTTTAAGTGATGCGGCTATTAAGTGTCAGTCCATTTGAGCATATCATCCTCAGATAAACTGTCTCAAACTTTATGAACCTCGATGGAGCTTGGCAGTAATTCACAGAAACAAATAACATTGGAATGAGTTTGTGTCATAGAGAGTATTTCATAAGTTGTGGAAATGAAACAAACTTCGCTTAAGAAAAATCAGGCTTACATCTAATGTTCTAAGACAGTCAGACAGATTTCATGAGATTAGGTTTCAGCTGGATATACACAAAGCCAGAAATATTTAGAGCTCTATTATGTCTCTTTTCTTCTTTGTGTTCTTTATTATGACACACTGCCTTATTTACACTTTCTTGCCTTAAGCCAATTTATTTTTAAATAAGCTCCTTTTGTATGCTTTCCAGAGAAGAGACAATGCAGAAAATTTTAATTTTCCTAATATTAAACAGGAAAATAAATGAGAGAAAAAGGAGATAAACCAGCATCTGTCCCAGTCCTATTGACAATGTTTTCTAAGAAAGTCGTATGGGAAGATGTCCTATAAAAGAAATTGTTCTCACACCTATGACTCAGAACTTGGCAATAAAAATGCATTGACAAAAGAATGTAGGAAGTAATATTAATTAACTTCCAGGGGAAATGGTAGGATTTTAAGTAAATAAAAATTTAAAAAAAAAACTGTTTTATAAAGTATTTGTTCTTTTTTAGTGTTGCTTCACAATATTTTTGAGTTTTTATAGTAATTTTATGAATAGAAAACTAATACCACTATGCTCTTCAATCTTTGTTGACATAAGACACACTCTAGAGACTAGAATATATATATATATATATATATATATATATATATATATATATACACATAATATGTTTCTTCTTTGTCTTTTTTAATCTTTTTGTAGTCCTGTGGGATTATATCTTTCTGACGATTTACATGACTGTGGAATACAACTTGTAGAAAAAATGGTTCCAGTCTCTTGCTTACAATTTAGTGCCAGCTCTAAGCAAAACTACGCAATTGATGAAGTTTATTTTTGGTACATCACTACACTTTCCTTCTGAAACTTCTTCCCTTTCTTTGGTGACAACTCCCTTTCTCATTCCTGTGATTAAGGTACTCTACATATTGTCACTTGTCAAACACAGTTTACAGAGAAGGAAATCTGTTGGTGCTTTCACCATTTCCAAAACTTTGATAAGGACCACTATGCACAGAGCAAATTGCATGACTGTTATAATGAAGACAGCATTTGAAGTCTTCTCTGATCAGATCCCATTTTATATCCTAATTTCCTTGACAACCCACTCAGTTAGCCACTCTACCTATTTTTAACACATCCTATCAATTCTTGAATCTAGTACTAAGTTAACATTATTCTCCATAGTGATATTCCGTTCACTTGACTTGTCAATGTACTTTGCGGTCTTCAGTATTAAGAAAAGAAGAAAAAGAAAAAGACCCAGCCTCAAATTAGATGTTCTCTCGCTCTCTCACTTTTGTGCTCTCTCCTTCCTTCTTTCTCCTAATTGCCAAAAGTCTTTTTTTTTATGTTTGGTATCATTAATCTACAATTACATGAGGAACATTATGTTTGCTAGGCTCCCCCCATCACCAAGTCAACCCCACAAACCCCATTACAATCACTGTCCATCAGCATAGTAAGATGTTGTAGAATCACTACTTGTCTTCTCTGTGTTGCACGGCCCTCCCCGTGCCCCCCTCCACATTATACATGTCAATCTTAATGCCCCCTTTCTTCCCCCCTCTTATACCTCCCTTCCCACACATCCTCCCCAGTCCCTTTCCCTTTGGTAACTCTTAGTCCATTCTTGGGTTCTGTGAGTCTGCTGCTGTTTTGCTCCTTCAGTTTTTTCTTTGTTCTTATACTCCACAGATGAGTGAAATCATTTGGTACTTGTCTTTCTCCACCTGGCTTATTTCACTGAGCATAATACCCTCTAGCTCCATCCATGTTGTTGCAAATGGTAGGATTTTTTTTTCTTCTTATGGCTGAATAATATTCCATTGTGTATATGTACCACATCTTCTTTATCCATTAATCTACTGATGGACACTTAGGTTGCTTCCATTTCTTGGCTATTGTAAATAGTGCTGTGATAAACATAAGGGTGCATCTGTCTTTTTCAAACTGGGCTGCTACATTCTTAGGGTAAATTCCTAGAAGTAGAATTCCTGGGTCAAATGGTATTTCTATTTTGAGCTTTTTTGAGGAGGGATGAGGAAGGAACAAAAGTAGAGCTAATGTGTGAATTTTTCTATAAAGGAAGGAGAGACAGAAAGAGATAATGACTAGAAGAATTTGCTAAATGTAAAAATACAAAATGAGACAGACTAATAATATATTTATGTTTTTAGGAGAAATAACTAGTACCAAGAATGACTATGATTCTCATACTGCTTTCCACAATGGTTGAACTAATTTACATTCTCACCAGCAGTGTAAGAGGGTTCCCCTTTCTCCACAACCTCACCAACATTTGTTGTTGTTTGTCTTTTGGATGGTGGTGATCCTTACTGGTGTGAGGTGGTATCTCATTGTGGTTTTAATTTGCATTCTCTGATGACTAGCAATGTGGAGCATCTTTTCATGTGTCTGTTGGCCATCTGAATTTTGTCTTTGGAGAACTGTCTGTTCAGCTCCTCTGCCTATTTTTTAATTGGATTATTTGTGTTTTTTTTGTTGAGGTGCATGAGCTCTTTATATATTTTGGATGCCAACCCTTTATCGGATCTTTCATTTATGAATATATTCTCCCATACTGTAGGATGTCTTTTTGTGCTATTGATGGTGTCCTTCGCTGTACAGAAGCTTTTCAGCTTGATATAGTCCCACTTGTTCATTTTTGCCTTTGTTTCCCTTGCCCGGGAAGATATGTTCATGAAGAAGTCACTCATGTTTATGTCCAAGAGATTTTTGCCTAAGTTTTTTCCTTAGAGTTTTATAGTTTCATGACTTACATTCAGGTCTTTGATCCATTTCAAATTTACTTTTGTGTATGTAGTTAGACAATGTTCCAGTTCCAAGAGTCTTTTATTAACAATTTTGTTTCATAATATCTGCTGTCAATCTTCCTAGTATTTTTCTAATGGTTTCATTCCTTAGCTAGGTAACAATTTGAAGGCTGTTATTTGTTATCTATAATTTCCACATAGTATGAAATATAATAGGTGTATTAGTTATTGATCACTGTACCAGAAATGACCACACACTCAGCAGTTTAAAAAATACCCTATTTCACAGTTTCTGTGGGTCAGGAATATAGGCACAGTTTACCTAGGTCCTCTGCATCTCAGTTTCTCATAAAGCTGCAATCAAGGAGTCTCATCTGAATGTTTGACTGGGAAAAGATTTGCTCCCAAGCTCAGTGGTGTTGCTGGTAGAATTTAAGTTCCTTTTCTGTCATGAGATTGAGGGTCTTAGTTTCTCGCCATTTATTGGCAGGAGGCATTCAGAGGAAGCAAGTTTGCTACCAAAATGAAAGTTACAATCTCTTGGAATCTAACCACATGAGTGAGACTTTCTCTCAAGGTTGAGGTATTCTGTGCCTAGAAACCAGTTATTCAACTTGGAGGAATTTATACAAATCTGTAAATGAGGGTACAGAGTGGCAATGGGAGCCACCTTAGGAGTTAGGTATCATGGTATTTGCTGAATTTAATATTGATCATTTACAATTTATTTTGCCTAAAATCCTTTTCTGTTGTTTTAAGTTATATTTTTGTTTTTGACATTTCTCTAATTTAGATCTTATTTGAGAAATTCAAAGCATGTGAAAAAAAAGATTTTGGAACTTGTGAGGGAGGAGTATTTTCTTAAACTCTGCAGGTATTGGTCTAATCAATTAATGCAGTTCTGATTTGTTTAATTAATTTTTATTCACCATTTAAAAAATAATTTGAAGATACTTTGTAAGTGAAACACTAGATTTTTTAATAAATAATTTTATCTTTAGTGAATAATTATGATTTTCAAATATTTTACCATTATTTATACTTTTCTTGGACACAGTTCTTCAGTTCTTGATTCACTGGGAGGCATTACAAACCTTTTCAATTTTTAAGACTCCTATACAATACATTCCTCCATATTAGTTATGCAAGCTCAGTTTAAGGCAAACAACAACAACAAAAAACAAAAAAATCCCAAAAACTTCCCAAACCATCAGAATTGATCCTTAATCCCAATCACATTCCCCAGAAACAAACCATGTGATTAAGTTTCTGGTGCAATTAATCTTTAAGAAGGTAGTCCCAGGAGAAAAGGGGGAGGAGGCAAAGGGAGCATAATCAGGGTAGGAGAAGATTCCAAGCAAAGGACCATTACAGACAAAGCGCCAGCCTCAGCCTAAACCCTGGCTTTAGGTCTGTAAAACTTAAAAACTTCACAAATTGATCCAACTGGAAGCAAAGCAAACTTCAGTACTCTGGACCAGTCAGATACTGGTTAAGAGCCACCTTGGGAGACTTCAGTTATGTGCAGGAGGTGCAAATTGGCTCCCACCTGAGGACAGCTTCCCAAAGATTTGAGAGTAGGTACCCACTATTAGAAAATAAAAGAGAGATGCTGGGACAGGAGCACATAGCTGAAGTAGGTGAGATCAGAGAAATGGAGACAGGGCACCCAGCCTTGAATAGTAATTAGTTAGGACTCCATGAGTTACACTTGCCAGTCACATTTTCAAATTCTCATGGGTTCTCTCCTCCCAGTTTCAGTTCTTCATATTTTACTCTAATCGTATTTCTCTTTTTTCCACTAAAGTCACTCAAATCTTAGTTTTAACTGGAATTGTTCTAAAAAGACTCCTCCCCCAAAAGAAAGCTCACCTTTTTTCACTTCTCCCATATCATCCCTCCACCAGCCCAACAAATATCACATAAATTCAATGAAAAAGTGACAGATACAAGCTCTTGTCCCAATTTAAGAGCACCACAAGTTCCTTCATTGACTGCATAAATATACACACACACACACACACACACACACACATTAAATATATATGGCATGATATGCCTGGGCACCTGCTGCAGACCACCCCTAATTATCCACCAGTGAAAATCAGCATGAGTCTGTGTCCTATTTCAGGTTATTTCTGTTTCTCTCATCTCTAGTATTAACTTTGACTGAATTCCAGAATATTATCCTTCATCATGCTTAAAATCCAAAACTATTAACTACCAATATTATACCCAGAAAATTCTGCATCACAAGCAATACTTGGGCTTATTAAATTGGTGTGTACCTTTATTATCTGAAGCATATTTTAAGGAAGTGGTTGTTATTCTGACAGACAGGATTTTAGATGGCTTATAGAATCTTCTTTCTCTTTTCCAGGTGTCTTGAGTGAATTGTTCTTTAGGGCACAACCTTAGAATTTTTAGAAATTCAGAATGCACAAAAGAAAACTAAAGAATAATGACACCTTAATTAATCAATGTCTTTTTTTTGTTTGTAAGGATCCCACACAAAGTGAGAAAGTTTATATCACAAAAGGGATGCATAGATGTCATATGAGTTCAACAACAAAAATCAGAGTATAACCAGGCCTCAACTGGGCATGAAATAAAAGTAGCTTCAACAACAACAACAAAAAAACTTTTAAAAAGCTCATAAACTTCAATAGCAATTGTTAGATGTTCATGAATCTTCTTAGGGGATCTGCACCATTAATCTGACATATCCACAACCTAGTATCCAATTATTAAAAAATTAATTAATTAAATAAAAACACCTATTGGACACATTCTAAGTATCATCCTGTGTTTTAGGTGTGACTCTGTTCACATTTTTATCCATCTTTTCCCACCAGCACGATTTCCTCAGATTCTATTACACAGATATAAATACAAATATTTAATTTTTTACATATATAAAATATATTTTTATTTTTAAAAAATATATAAATATATATATACACACACATACTTATATATATTTATAAAATTGAGAATATCTATGTATTCTCAACCTCATAATTTCTGCTTATCTATTATATTAGCTTCTGATTAAAATGCATTTCCCTAACAAAAAGAAAATAGTAAATCTTCCAATGAAAGAAAGTGAATCCCATGAATTTTTACCCTCTGCATGCTAGAAAGAGGTTTAGTATTAAAAAATAAGTTAAGGGAAATAACATAATTGCTATTTTAATGTTTACCTCCCTTAGTTCACCATATTTTCTGGGGATTCAGAAGTTCATGCATAATTCTTTCTCCTTGAATTTAGGTGAGTTGTGATTTTTGGCCAAGGGTTTATGAACAATATTTAGATGAAAATAGATGAAAACTAATTTCTATCCTGACCAACCAGCATTTTCTAACTGATTTTCTCATAACTTTACAACTATATGAGATATATATTCACTCTTAACTACACATATATTGTATCAGTCTATGTATGATGTGTTGATGTGTGTACTTACTATATTTTTAAAGAAATAGTGTAGTGACTTGTGTTGGAGCAGATGATATGATACAGCATGTTGGTGTAACCTATTATAAGAATTTTATTGTTTTTAATCCTCTCATTCATATTTTATAAGGCCTAAATAATTTTGAACTTACAGTCTACTTTCTTTTTGTTCATAACTTAAAATATCATCATGTTTTCTCTCCTTGTTCTTTCTCAGCCATTCTCTATTTCCCATGAACATAGTAACTCCCACACGCCTATGCTGAGAAGGTATCTTCTCTGTGCATTTTTTACTTTCTCAGAAATCCCATACCATGTCCTTAATAATGACAGTTTTTGAAAATTCATTAAAATCCCTGATATTATAACTAAATATATAGATAAAAAGATAGAATTTTCTAGAGGTACCTCTGAAATAGTAGCATGATCTCAACTGGCATTCACTTTTTTTTTTTGATTCCATGACAGGAATCAGTTTTAACACATCACTTTTATTATATAGTTATATATATGTATATATATGTGTGTATATATATATATGTGTGTATATATATATATATATATATATGACAGTTACATGTGAAGAAAAGGACAGTATCTTAATCATTTCATCAAACTGTTATAGTGCTATATAGGCAGTTGTTCAAAATAAATAAATACAATAATTGATATACTGTATTTTCCTCTTAATGAGAAATTTTCATTAGAAGGAGTAGAGGTTAAGGGACAAGTATATGTGAGTTTATTTGATTCAAATTAATTGTATCTGGAATAATTGTTCAAAAGTTTTTATGATAGTGATTTTCTTTTTGGTTAGAGTAATCAAGTCTAAATTTAAAAAGCAGAAGACAACTTGAATTTGCTTTTATTTCTTGGGCTAGTTTATTTTTTTAGAGAAATAGCTGTATATTATGTATCTCACTCTTAGATTTTGCATATGGGACGAGCTTCCACATACAGCAACAGTTTTTTGAAGATCTAGCCTCATTTCTTGAGATTTGTTAGGGGTTTTCACTCACATAATTCAGGTACTCAAGATAATTCTGTAATGTGTGCTTTAGGATAGGTATATTTTGAAAAACTTAAAGAAAATCTTAGATATCTATGATGATTTTAAGTATTTAAATATTGTATTTCAGTATAAGTATTTTTAAACATTGGCATATAATTCATTTATTGTATGTTGCTATTATCAATAAAACATTTATTCTTCAATTCCAGGCTAAACTATCAATTTCTGTCCTGTTCTATCATTTTCTCAAACATCAATTTCATTTCTTAAACCCTCATTATGTTTTTTATATCACTATAGAATTCGTACAGTTTATTTCTCTCTTCCACTAAATATTGCAAGCCAGTAATTAATAAAAAGTTATTAACTACTGAACAACAAAAGAACTAGCTAGTAGCTGCTGTTGGAATTAAAGCTTATTGTCCAAAGGGGCAAAAGGCTGTGTGTGCGTCCGTGGTGTCCTGAAAGTGATTAAAGGCAAACCTCACAGAAAAGATAGTGATGAGGTTTCCAGTCTACATAGGAAGCCAGACTCTGGCTCAAATCACATACTGATTTGCTCCAATGAAACTTTACACTCTTTGATTTCTTTCAGTTGGTGTTTTTTTTCTAGCAGCAGTTTGTTTTGGACACAATTTTCAGGTTTGTCAATATCTTAGGATTTGGCTAGAATTCCATGAAGCTATTTTCTAAAATACTCTCCTAGCAGTATTACAACATCTGTATACTTTAAAAATGATCCATAAATTAAAAACATTTAAGGTGTATTGGAGCCACCCCTTCTGGTTTAAAAAAAATTGATTCACTAATCTCTTAGCTCATAATAAGCAGGATGCAAATCAATTTGTGGACATAAAGGTATCATCTTCTTTATATTATTTTTCCAATTCAGCATAAATTAAAAATTAAGAAAGTTTGATCTCTACTATAAAAGGAACTAGAGCATGAAATTTTTACTCCTGAAATAAAATACTTCATAAGATTTTGTATTTACATATATAATTATAATTAGTATGTCCCTACAGGAGATTATATTTGTATGTTATTTGTGGGATGATCAATAGGCCCCGTCAGTTTAAGTTTCCAGTAAATAACAGATTTGGAGGGCAGACATGATCACTACTGTACCGTCAGTGCTGGTGTTAGTGAAAAATATGTTTGAATTTGTGTGATTGACATTTGCTTCAGAATAATCTTCAAACTGTCATGACTCATGAACTCTTTTCTAAAATATAACAGAACTGCCAGAGTTCAAAACAGACACAACTGGTTACCCTGATGACATAAATGGCTTAATTATTTATTCTTATTAGTGAGGAAATAATACAAAATATATGGAATTTATTTCCAGAATACTGCAGTGGTTTAAAACTACAGTCTAGGATTCTGTCTTCTGTCATGAATTTGACAGAAAAAAAATCATATTAAGTGCCCTATAACACCTAACAGTTGTTTTTAGGAGAAAATTAGACATATTATATACACATACTGTACAGAGGCATATATAAGTACTATGTATATAAAGATTATCTAATCTTTTTTTTTTCTAAAAGCATTTGTCAGATATCTATGGACTTCCTTTCTTTCCTAGAAACCAGTCTTTTGCATTTATATCACAGAAGGTAAAGATATAATCATATTCTGAACATCTAATATTTACACCATATATAATATTTTCAAATGAATGTCTCTAGGTCTTATAAAGTGGTTGTTTTATATCAATTAGATGTTAAATCCAACTTTCACAATTTCCCTTTGAGCCTGAGTTGGCAGAATTAATAATTTATTTGGCAAACTGATTGAGTATATTTTCTAAAGGAATTGCAAGTCCTTTGGAGAAAGAAAATATTTATTCATGAATTATCTCCAAGCTTGTGGGCAGATAAATTTCACTTATTTTTACTTTATTTTAATTTCTTAAAGATTCTGAGTTATGTTCTATCTACTTAAAATATGGTTCTCTATTGATTTGGAGAAAGATCATAAAATAATGGCTGAATATGTTTGTAATATGATTAATGTTACATTTTTCATAATGAAAAGCCTTAATGCAGTGATTTTAAAACCAAGATGTAACCCCAGTTCTTAATGTGCTGGTGTTTCCTCATGAGAGCAAATTGTTAAAGTTTAGGAATTTTGTAATCTGGTTGTTAAATTCAGCCATTATTAAAAATTGTATTGTATAAATATAGAATTAAAAATTCTAGTTAATATTGATTATGGCAATCATTTTGTAGTGTATATAAAATATTGAATCATTATACTGTATGGATGAAACTAATATAAAGTTATATGTCAACCATACAGCAATTTAAAATTGTATTATAAACAAAGTTCCTAAATATTCAACATTCATCACTGCTTCCTAGTTAATTTTACTGAATTATACTTTTCTGCATTCTTGAGGTTAGATCTATTGCATGTATATAGCAGAAATATATAATGGGGTAATGCTGTGCATCTCTTCCAAAATCCATGTTCAGCTTACTTGGTAGGTTGAAATTTGGCATGGTTGCACTATTTACATTGTGGAAATGAGCAAATCTTATAAAGCTTAATTTATGTTTTATTGATTGTCTAGATCCATGAAAATGATGGAGAACATGTTAATGCAGATCTGTAGCCATAATAATGTGAATAGCACCAAAAATTGAGGATATTTTGCACCTCACTTTTGAAACTATCCAATGTAGCAAAGAATTCACTCATACCATTAATAATTGCAGCTGTGACATAGGTCTTCATTGTTTCATGTTATCTTACCCATTAATGCAAATGTAAATATGAAGTAACATTCAGACTGGAAATATCTTATTAATCACTGACTTGAGTGATTTCTTCCTGAATCACTGATAATCACTATTGATAATCATTATTCATAGTCTGATTTTGTGACATTTTTAGTACCAGAATGATAAAAATTGATAGCAGATTTTGTGAGAAATAGCCAGTCACACTGAAGTTGTAGGAGTAAATTCTTAAAATCAGTGTAAATATTTTTGTTAAAATTTTTTATTTATAAATTTATGTAAAGAAAGGAATATCCAAAATAGTATTGCTTCTCAAGTGATACTGTGACTTTTACTAACATATAAACACACACACATGCACACAAACCCCACACATATGTGCCCCATCTCATCACATATATATTTTCTTTTTTTGGAAATGCCATTGGTAAACATTTACCAGCAAACAGCTGCACAATATCATACATTAGACACCCATTACTTCTCACTGGAGCATTGAAATAATCTTTCATCTCCCTTTCCAGCTTTCCACTTTATCACTTCTCCTCCCACTTTGTGAGCTTTACAGTCAAGTAATCGCACTTATATTTTGCCTATATATCCTGTGGTGTTCAATGACTTCATGGTTTTGTTCTTTATATTTCTTTAGGTTAAAATATTTTTTCTTCCTTTTTTCACTAGCAAAATTCACCCATCATGATCTGGCTGAGATGTATCACATACATAGTAGGTGTTACATTATGTATCCCTTCATCTCATATTATATTATTTTTGCTTTAATTTATATAAATTTTGGCTTATTCAGCCGAGTGGGCTGTTATTTGCTTTTGAACATATTTATCCAGGTCTAATATGTGTCAGGCACTGCTTTATGCAATAGGGTGGGATCAGGAAACAAAAAGGGTAGAAATTTCTTACTTCACAGAGATTAGTGATGATGTATGTAAAACCTATGGCTAATCATGAGCATTTGTCTTAGTCAGCTCAGGCTGCTAAACAAAGTGCCACAGACAGGGTGGCTTTGACAGCAGGCATGACTTACAGTTCTGGCCACCTTCAAGCTATATCCTAAATGTGGCAGAAAGAGGTCTCTTTCTCTTCTTACAAGGGCACTAATCCCATCATAAGGCCTTCAGCCTCATAACCTCATCTAAACCTAGTTACTTCCTAAAAATCAGAGCTGCCAATACATTGAAGGCTGGGTTCCAACATATGAATTTGGAGGGAGGAACACAAGCCTCAGTTCAGCAACATTAAAACTTCAGTTCTGATGGTAATGATATGATGATTCAAAACTGAATAATTTATCCCCAAATTTACTTCTTTATGATGGTATGCATTTATGTGCCTTAAGATAAAATTTCTCTGTAGATTCTGCATTTCCTTTCCCTTGCCTGGGGTCCCAAATATTTGTGATCTATTACCTAGGGATAAATTGAATATTACAAAAGGGAAAATTAAATGTGTATTTTATATTTTTAAGGTTACAATCAATGAAATTCTTATGGGTCTATATTCTTAAGAGCTCAGTTTATAGATCTAATGTTAATATTTTATTAAAAAATAAAGAATGGTTTGGGTAATCTTGGAAATATAAATAACCAACTTAGAAACTGCATATTGGAAATAGATATTGCCATATCAGATAATTGAAGTCCATAAATGAATTCAATAGTTTGTTCTAAGACATGACAGAGTGGTGATCACTATTATTTCCTTGGATTAGCATTCAAGGCAACTCTAATTTAGATGAAAACCAAAAACGTTCTATTTCTATCCAACAGCATGTTTCTGAAGGCTTTTGATCTTAAAGATAAATTCTTAATTCCTTTTATATAACATTTAATATGTTTCCATTTACAACAAACCAGATATAATCTTTGTTTAAGGGTATTTAACAGAAATGAGATGATCCGTATTTCAAATATAACTATAGCTACATTTCTGTTAATAAGTCATGGATTCATTATTAAATAATGTGTGTGTGTGTGTATTTACTTCATTTCCTTCACATATACTTACAAGGAACTTTCATCACATTCTAGAAAAAAAATAAAGATAAATGACATTTTGAAAGCCTATTTCAGTGGAGTTCCACATCTCTTGCTTCATCCCAGAACAGACTATATATAAAATCATAATTTGGTAATGAGCTTTATTAAAGAGGATGAATGGTTCCCATTAATGATGTGATCACAATTGTTTTGCTTCAGTGAGTCTAGCCAGAGTTCATATGAATTGACATAAATTATGTTATAATGCAGAAAATTTAATTTGGCATGAGACAAAGAGTAAAACATAATGCAGTATCCAATTCAAGAAAAAAAATTTTAATGAGTTACTAGGTCTTGGGATTTAAAATCATTTGTTACAGACAAAACAGTAATAGAAATATTTACAATGTTTTTTGATAGAAAAAACTGTGGTTTTGAAAAATAATCCAAAATATTCAATTTTAAATCTGGAAGATTTATCAGAACTATTCACTACACACACACACACACACAAACACACACACACACACACGTATATAAGCTTATGCATATGCTCTGGAGGATATTTAAATATTGAATAAAAAAAATTTTTTTTTAATCTATGTTCTCAAGAACACTGATAATTTAAAATAAGGTCATTTTTCATAGTAAGCATTATTGAACAAGTGGAATAAGAAAAAGAAGACCAGCTTTGTATAAAGATCTATCAGAAAGTCTCAATATGAAATTCTTATTTTACTAATGGGGATAAAGCAATGTTTGTTCCTCAGTCACTGTAAATAGATGGATTTTGGCTTTTTAACATCAATATTTTTTGTGTTATTCTTAGGATCACTATGTGTCATTATCAGTATCAACTTCTAACCACATGATATCCACATTACTCATATTTGGGATTGTACAATAAATACAAACCTAAATATTAATCATTTCACCATTAATGTTCTTCTTGAGTTTTCATGACTGAATGAAAAGGCTGGTTTGTCTATTCTATGCTATTAACATTTGTAAATCTAATTTTGATAAAGTTAGGCAATACATAGGGGTCAAAAACTAGTTGAACTGCAAAAGTTTCTGTTGTTGTTTAATTGCTGTTTAGTGGGGAAGAACATTTGAAGCCTTGGCTCATAAGAGCTCTCCTGTTTACAAAAATGTTCTTTGGGCTCTTATAAATTATATGTGTTCTTGCAATTTGATGTTGATTTGTTTTTTCCTAGTGCTTTGAATTTAAGCAATTAGCATCTAAACATGAATCCAAATGTGTCACATCAAGTGAATTTTAAAAATACCTCATGAAACTGTATAGCACAGAGAAGGCAAATAGTGAATCTGTGGCATCTTACCTCACTGATGGACAGTGACTGCATTGGGGTATGGGTGGGGACTTGATAATATGGGTAAATGTAGTGACCGCATTGTTTTTTCATGTGAAACCTTCATAAGAGTGTATATATCAATAATACTTTAATAAAAAAATACCTCATGGTTAGAATACTTTGGAAATTTATACATTTTCAGAATTTGGAAGAATTTTAGTAAATATCTAGAAAACCTATTTTCTGTACCCAATGGAAAGGTGTGGAAAGTAGCAGTTAGCAGTGTAGGATACAGAGTCAGGCTTGCAAGATAGGATCTTGACTCTATACCAACTATATGAACTTTGATCAAGTAACTTAATTTCTCTAAACCTCAATTTCCTTAGTAACCATCTCACAGAGTTTTTATAAGGGCTGTATAAGGTGAAAAAAAGGGAGCCCTGGCTGATAAATCTATAGTTCCAGGGTCTATGCAGTATAAGTAACCCTTCAAAGCCAAGAATATCTTACTAAGGGCATTTCAGAGATAAGATCTCTTTCTCTAACAATAGTTTGGAAACAATTCTCAAACAATAGAGTAGGGAAAGAGGTTTGAGATGGATAATCAGTACATTTAAATGGATGACCAGTTGACAATGAGATTATACTAGGTATAATCAGAAAACCTGAGTTGGTGTCCCACTGGACATTTATAAGTTGTGTAACCTTGGATGAGAAAGTCCTCTTACCCTCTCTCAGCTCTAATTTCCTGAACAGTGAAAGGACATACTAGTAACAGCTATAATTACCTCATAATGTTTGGTGTTTATTAAAAATATTTTACCAATATTTAGACATTTTTTTGAGGTATAATAGACATATAGCATCATATTAGTTTCAGGTGTACAGCATACTGATTTGATCATAACAGTTCTAATCTCAAGAAAAAAACTGTAGTTATGTGTGACAATAGGTGGTAACTAGAGCTATTTTGGTGATCCTTTTGCAACAAATCTCCAGTTTTTACAAATTTATTACCAGAGTAAATACAGACTTCAGAAAATAAACAGTTTGGATTTGGTCTCTTTAAGATAGTAACTGTATATATAATTTGTCATTTTTAGAGTTTGACATTAAGGCTTCTCTTTTAGTATTAAAATTCAAACATTTGCTTGAGGTCTTTCCTTGCTAAATCCTTTAACCTTTTTGTGATTTTGTTCCTATTTCCAATTATAAATAAAGTCGAATATGAGCTTTCTATTAGAAATAAATAACACTTCAGTTTGCTTTAAAATTTGACATATTTTCAATTATTTAATACATGCAGCTATATCAATTATTTTTTTTAAGAATGCCTTGTAGCTAAGAATGTTCCTTATTGTAGGTAACTCTGTAATTCAAAACGTGACCAAAATTATTTATTAAATGTACATAGTTACCTAAGGAAAAATCCTAACTAAAACCCTATTTTAGTCAACTCTATTTTATTATATATGGTTCAAGATAAAAAGACGAGATCAGCCTTCCTTTCCCACATTTACCTTTTGGGGTCATTATTCTGCTACTCAAAAGGATATCATACATTATCCAGTTCTGCCAGTTCTTTCTCTAGCCTCTGCAATCATCTTTGGGGACCCCCTGTCAATCTTTCTGATTTATAATAATTTTGGAACCACTCATAAAGTCTTTCTCACCTTAATTTCCTCCAATTTGTGGAGTGACTTCAGTATTCATAGGATGACCCACACAAAATTAAATCTTTCAGTTCCATGTCTGACATGATTAGTGTATGCTGGCACAGGTACCTCTTTCAATCACAAATAATTCTAACTTTCTTTAAACTTCAAGAGATAGTACCATAGTCTGGATTTTCGAACATAGCTTTACTCCACCAACATGCATTATGTACCAGTGTATACCACCAGAGAGAGTTCACAAGTGACTCTCATTATTCAGAAATAAATATTATGCTCTATTTACTTATGCTGATGCCAGATGAGGTAGAACCAGAGAAAATATTAGTTGAATTTCAGGATTTCATCTTTGTCTGAAGAATGGAAATGGAGAACAAGGAAACAATTGTAGATTTGGTGTGAAATATTCTCTTTTCTATAGCCTTCATGAAAAAAATGTGGCTTTACCTAGATCTATAACCTGTCATATGGATCAGTGTCATTCCTGAAGAACTGTTCTGCTTTATGTATTAAATAAGTATTTATTAAGTTTCTCTTATTTTCCAGGCCATGTTCGAGTTATAGATTAAAGAAAAAAGACCTTTACTCTAAAGGAACATACATAGAGGTCTGGTTAGGGAAAACATAAACAAACCAATAATGAAAAAGGGAACTTTACAGAGATTGCAAAATAAAACAGGGATATTTGACAAAGAGTGAAAGGAGGGACATTTTGAATCAGGTGATCAAGGGAAAAAACTGTTAGAAATAAGGACTTTTGAGAAGAGATTAATGATTAAAAATCTATACATTTGAGGATTTGGGGAGAGAATTCTACATAGAGGAAAATTCAAGCCAATACCTTCAGGCAAAATTAAATTTCAGTTATATGAGAAACAAAGATGTAGTTCCTGTGGCTGGAGTTTGGTAAATCATGAATAGCCAAATGAAGGTTGATATCCAGGCAGGAGTAACAGTGGCTTGGTCCAGAGTAATGGAGAATTCAATGAGAGGAGTTCAGGGAAGCTACAAAGACCGCGCAGCTTCAGCTGGATGGTGGGGCCACTGAGTTAGTTGTAAAAACTAGGGAAAGCGGTTTGAGGTGGATAATTAGATGTTGAATTCCTAACTGCCAGTACCTCAGGATATGATTATTGGGAGAGAGGGCCTTTAAAGAGGAAATTAAAGTAAAAGAAAGCTGTTACAGATGGGTCCTAGTCCAGTGTGACTGGAGTCCTTATATCAGAGAAAGAAACAGCAGGCATGCCCAAAGTAAAGGCTACATGAGGACACAGTAAGAAGGCAGCTCACTGCATGCCATGGAGGGAGGCCTGAGAGAAACCAACCCTGCTAGCACCTTGGTCTTGGACTCCCAGCTTCTAGAACTGGGGTGAAATAAATTTCTGTTGTTTGTCCAGAAATTTGTTTAAATTTTCTGTTAACCTAGTCTCTGGCGTTTTGTTATGGTAGCCCTCAGAAACTAATACACAGAGTTCACATTTGAGATTTACAGCAGACAGCCAGTGAAGTTTCTGAGTAAACTACTGGAGTGAGTAGATACTTGAATTAGAAATTCAAACTTTAAAGATTTCAGCATTTCAATAAATAGCTACAATTATCTGGAAAATGTCTATTAATCTTAGTATGGTTCCTGTAGCTAAGAAGGCAAATTATATTACTCAGATTGCAGCTAAATTAAGAAATAATCTATGAAAAGGTTATTGTTTCCACAATGCCATTGTAGGGCACTATCAACATTATTCTAAAATTTCAGAATTGATACAAAATGATATAGTCCAGTTTTAGAACATGGCTCTAATATTACATGGGTGGACGGCTGCCAGTTATCATGGATCAGTCTAGAAATGCTGTTTATAAAGGATAGGTAAAATAGGACACAAGATAATTTAGATATTTCTTTCTGGGAAAATGATAGCCAAAACTGGTTTTCCACTTCTGAATCAGGCAGAGGTCTTGATGCAACACAAGAAAAGAGTATCTTGAGTGGGTTTCTCAAATACCCTGTTTAGTCTTCAGAACACTGAGCAAAGGAGATTGAAAGCATGCTTGGCAAAGTTGAATAGCAAAGCGAAGATCTTCAAGCCTGCACAGACAGCACTGAGAAAATATTATTGTGGTCTAAGAACTTTCAAATAAGCCAGTGCCCCCCATGCTTTGGGATAAAACTAGTTTATTTGGGTAAGAATGAGAACTATTTATCTGATTGGGAAGATGTTATTATTTCCAAATAAGAGAGTAGGATATTCGTTACATATCTTTTTTAATGTCTGAGGGGGAGACAGTTTCCTAATGTGCTGAGGACATCATTTTGAGTCTGGTTTCCTTCACCCATTTTCTTCACTCTGTTGGAAATTACCTGGTTGAAATTTTTACGAAAAGGTCGTACCTTCTCCTGGTGTTGAATTTAGAAAGGAATATCATTTATATGAGAAAGGGAAAAAATTTTCTTTAACGCCGTGATTTATGTCTACTTAGCATCTACTCTTATCTTCCCCCACTCCAGCTGAGCTTCAGTTTTGCTAAGCAAGTATCTCAGGGGAAACTGATCCCCCCAGCTAACTCAGATTGGGCCTGATTGGTCTAAGGGAGAGTTAATTACTCTTCTTCATAGTTCAGAAATGGATACATGACCCATATCTAGCCAATAACTCATGAGAGAAATCTGCTAAGGATCTCCTGGGAAAGAATTTGTTGCATGAAGAAGGTCTCTGTTTTTGTCAGGATTCATTCAAATCTAGTTATGATGCTTAGAACTGCTCTACACACAGAAAATAAAATAAAATTGCAATGACACTCCAAAGAAATTAAAATAATCTGTCTTTGATGGCATTATGAAGCTGCAGAATCAACTAGATCTGAAACTTGCTCTACCTTGGCACTCTCTGTTACATAAGAATATTTTCATTTTATGAATGACTTACATCAGGGTTTCTGTTATTATGGTGAAGCCATCCTACATGGTTTATAAGCAGAACTTAATCTTTGATTGAAAACTTAAAGAACTTAAGGCATGTGGTTTTTCTGATGGAATTATTAGGAAAATCAATAAAACTGTGATGCTTTGTTCATCTCTGTTCATGGCCCTGAAGCCATCTCCTCCACGTAAATGAAACAGAGCTGCAGCAAATTTTGATGTATTAACGAAAACTCTGGATACTAAAGACCTTAAAACAGGATTCACTAAGGAAGAAAACCCTCTTCCCAAGGAATAGATGATGTTCTTCTAGGGAAAAGACTGATGAAATTCTCACAAAGAGAGACTTGGAATGAAATTTGTCTGTGGAATGGGACAGAGAACTTGAACTTGAAAGCAAATGGAGTAGGTTAGGAGTAAATGAAACTTAGCACTGGAAACTCCTGTTAGGTATAAGCATGCCTCTCTTTAAAAATGTTCAATGAAAAGTTCAGGTTAGTTAGAAATGTCACCTTTGTTCCTCTAGGATTGGAATTTTGTTTTGAGTTATTTATAATTTGACTATGCAAACTGACGTGCTATTTGTGGAGGGCTTAAGAGACAAGATGGCAAGGGAAAGGCACTTCCTAGAATTTAAACTCATCCTGAGTCCTACAAGAGGTGAGACTCATCCCACAAGGAGAAGATAGGCTCAGCTTGCCAGGCTGATTAGTGCTGTCAGAGGAAAGAGACTCAAAATCTTAGAAAAACTTCCAATAGAAACACAAAGAAGAAAATAAACAGCTCAGTAAATTTATCTGCATAATAATCAGAAAGTGACTCCTAGCAGACAGTAATACTTGCCAGAATATTTAGAAACATGACAAAGTGCAGGGTTCCGTTATGCTATGTGAGATAAATTGTCCATTTATATTTTAAATCTAGTTTTGAACTGGAGAGAAATGAGTACAAGAAGCAATATGTGATATTCAGTGAGTTTTTTGTTCCTTTTTTTCCTTACACCCTGACCTTGGTATTAACCTGTGAAACTCAGGAATTCTTTTGGGTGGATATTATTCTTCTTGAGGGATTTATATTAATTCAGAGAGTGATGCCTATATACTGAGTTTGTTTTATAGAAGTTGGGGATTATTAGGTAATAAGACATATGTTTCAGGAACATAATCAAGAACATGAAAGGAAATCCTGTATCACAGAGACCTAAAATAAACTCTTAGAAGAACAGTTTGAAAAGACTAGAATTTTATTTTTTGTCCCTCTTAAAAGTGAAAGATGACTGATAGTGGAAAATGATGAGAAGTGAATTCACAGCAACCGATTTGGTGATTGGGTGAAATTAAAGTCTTAATGTAATTTCAATAAGCATTCTCCTATTGTATCTTGTTTAAAGTAAGTGGCAAGTATCTGTCTTTCTGGTGTTAAGTCAAGATAAACTGTTTCCCACCTTTCTGACCTGAAAGAAGAGTAAAGAAGTTAATATATCAAAGAGAGGATACATCACCTCCAGTGATTCGGGCAGGACACAGATGTCCAATGTGTCTTGCCAAACTTGTCCTATTACAGGTGAGAAAACCTAGGGTCAGAAAACCTAACATATTTGCAGACTAAACATGAGACTCCCAATTTCTGGGCAACTTACATCTGCTACTACCTTTTTCCAACGCAAGCATCTCTGAACTGCCCGATCCAAAATCTGACTTTCCTTTAAGTGTAAATACCTTTCCTTTAAAAACATTTTAATCTAGGTTTCATGCTTCAAAATAGTGAGTGAGATGTGAGACTGGCATTGGCTTGTATTGCCTCATGGAGAGACAGCACGGGCATCCAAATATTCTATGACAGGCAACACTGGCATAGACACCTCCCTTTTCTCAGTACTTTTTGGTTTGTGAACATAATTCCCATTTATTAACTTAAGGGACTAGATACTTGTTGAACATGTACCTTTACTGCTTTTCCAAGGGTCCCCTGTGGAGCAGCAATGTATTCATAGGATTTTCTTTAAAGGGTACTAAACAAAGATGCTTTATTAGTTTCCTACAGCTGCTGTAACACATTACTACAAACTGAGTGGCTTAAAACAACAAAAAATTATTCCCTGAACAGCTCTGGAAGTTGGAAGTCCTAAATCAAAATATCAGCAGGGTTGGTTCCTTCTTGGGGACTCAAAGGGAAAATCTGTTCATGTTTCTTTCCTAATTCATTGGATTTCACAATCCTTGACACTCCTTCACTTGTGGATGCATTACCCTAACGGCTGCCTCTGTTTCACGTGATAGCCTATCGGTGTGTTTGTGTAGCTTCTCTTCTTATAAGGATGTTAGTCATATTGGATTAGGATCCAAACTAATCAAGTATGACCTCATCTTAACTTGGTTATATTGCAAAGACCCGACTTCCAGATGAATCACCTTCACAAATACCGGGATTTTTCTCAACATACTTTGTAAGGAATACAATTCACCCTGTAACAGATGCCAGTGTATTTACTCCAGCCCCTTTTAGACACTTCATTATTAAATAATTCTTCTTTATATCATTAAAGGTTTTGCATAATATCTATAAAAAGTTCACATCAAGGCTGTACTAGCTGCTATCTATATGCATGCCCCTGAATATTGGTCATCAGTAACACTATTGCTTGATTAACCAAAATCAGCTACTATTCTGTTAAGTGTATGGGACATTACAGGGACAGTATGGACAGGTGTTCCTAGAGAGAGAGGGGAGATACGAATGGAAATGAAACATCAAAGACAACTCTTTGATTTCATGATTTTGGTATCATGGCCTGCTCAAAACCTTAAAAGCTCATTTTTGTCTTCTTTGCAAGACATTTTAGAAAGTGATGTTTATTGACCTCATATTTTTAAACTGAAACTAGATCTGTTACATATACAGGAACAGCTTTGTAATAGAAAATATAAGCAGTATATTACACTAGACAAAACTTTATCTAATTTTAAATATCATCTTGAAGAATTATGGGAAAGAAAAAGTCTATCAAATGGAAAGCTGCCAATGACAATTGCAAAGGAGATTGTAATATTTTTGTGTTAGTTTGGTTATTCAACCTATCTAGAAAAACATATTTGTAAAATAAAGAGAATCTATAATTCAAAGATGTTTTTAAAAAATACTGATGTTTTCAAACCTGAATTTTAAAGTTCAGCCTTGAGATGTTTATTTTAAGAACTGTTTTTAAAGTCATCATAAAGACAGTGTTCCATTCACAGGAGTCATAAAATCATAAGGAGACTTCAGAATGTAAGGTGATATTTAAGTAGAAAAAATTAGCATCCCTGGGATATTCTATAGCTGACATCTACAAATCTGCATTCAAATAGAGGATTAAAGTGGCCCTGCTGTGCCTATCTGCTGTGAACTGGATGGGCATATTGATAAATAAAGTGTATTTTGAGGCAAGATAATTTTTTGTCCTTTCAGTTTGTCAGAGATTAATGACTACAGGCATTTGCTTGGAATGTTTTATTCTAACTTCTTTTATTGTGAGATCTTGACTAGAATGGCTTATGTTCATGTTAATGAGTCCAGAGCTCTTACTTTACAGTATTAAAATACAGTAGATTAAGAAAAATACATGATTTTATGTATTAATTTATAATTATCAAAATGAAAAATATGTATAGCTACATATATATAAAGTTATTAACTTGTAATGCAGAAATATCCATTTATATTTGAAATAATATCAATCTAAGTATATTGTGTAGTATCAGATATTGTGTGGTAGAAATTGTATACATTTTCATTACTATTCGTTCAATACAATGTTTATTTGGAAATAATTGATTTGGATATTTTCTTATTAATAGACTTTTCTGTTTTAAAGCTTTTTGAAGCTTTCTAGTACCTACTGATTTTCATAGCTCATCATTTTTATGTATTGTTATTGTATTATTATTTTCCAGTGGTGCATTTTCCTACTATCACTCATTTTTAAATTATTTTGGTATTTTCTGATTTATTCATTTCTTCCATATTTCCATGTATGAATTTTATTTTTTGATTATTCTATAATATTAAATCCACATTTTTTTTCATCTATCATATTAATGCTTGATCTCAGAGTCTGGGTAGTAATGCCAAGCAAATTTCTAAGAGGTTTTAGGTAGACTTATGGGCATGCTCAAGTAGAAGAGACCATGTTTGAAACACTGTTATCAAAAAGAAGCCTATGGGTGAGAAAAAAAGACTCTAGAATGAGTTTTGGAGAATGCAACTCTTTCAGTATATAAATGCGAGTGGAGCCTTTGTATCTTAAAAATCTCATGTGCTGTGCAAGTCCCCTTCTGCCAACACACACAAATGCATTTGTGTGCACACAGCCGGCCACGAGTGGGCTTTCAGTCACCTCGTAGGGTAGTTTTGCCTCACCTTTGGATAGCTAAGCATACACCCAGCGGCAGTATGGTTAGTCCATCAAGGTTAGGTAAGAAAATGTAAAATGATCACAAGTGAGTCACAGATGAGATGTGGAAAGGAATATGCACATGGGAGAATACAATGTAATTCTGAACAGAACATGTAGCAGAGACAAGTTGTAGATTGATCTTTGGTGATGTCAGTTCTGGACTTCAGTCATAATTGACAATGTCTGCTGACCTGAAAGGGAAGATCTACCAGAACTTATTAAGAGGCTCAAAGGCTTCCTGGAGAAATTCTCCCAAGGAATGCATGCATGGTCAAGTAACATAATTATTCCTTAGAATATGAAGGGTTGGGTGACTGGAAGTGCAGCATTCTGAATGTCTCATTAGGTGTTTCTCTCCTGTGGGCTTCCCATCCAGCATATCTGAGGCATATGGAGTGATTTTAAAAAGTTGTGTATGAAGCCGCAATAGTTTCTGTCTCAAAAGCTTTGTGTTTTGGTACTAATGTGGTAATTGCAACACAGAGTGATGGAAGAATAAATTCATTGACTTCTGCTTGTAATGTATCATAACTTAGATACCTTCTACTTCTGAAATGCTTCATAGGCTATACCACTCTGCCATATAAAGTCTCCAATAACTCAGAATGACAGTGATCCCAGTGAAAGTGCCAGCAGCTGGCTAAGAGGAGAAAACAAACAAACAGTGTCAGTGGAAGCAGAAGTGTGCCTCAGGGGAGCAGAAATGTGTACAGGCATGTGATCTGTAGTACATACAGTGCCCAATGGAAGAATCTGTCACTAAACAAGGAGCAAAACTTGCAGATGCCTAATGGTAACTGAATCTGAAGGTTATCGTTAACACGCTCATGTAAGACTTCCGGCAACATAGGAAGGCTAGTATCCATGGTAGGTAGGAGCAAGAGTCAGAGAAACATAGGAGAAAGAGATGTAGATAAATGATAGGTGATGGAAAGATGATATAGATGGTAGCTGGATAGTTTGATAGACAAAGACAGATAAACTTAGTTTGGTTATTTTATTAAGACCAGTGGAAAAGAAAGGGAAAGGAATCTATGCTATCTAGTTTATATACCAATCTATAATCCTGAGAAATTTTAACTATAAGCCTTATTTTGAGCTATATAAAGTTTTATATCTATGGAATATGTGGTAGTGCTGATATTTTCAATGTCCATTTATATGACATAGGGAAAGAAATGTACTTTCTGTGAAGTATAATTGATGTATGATATTATATTGGCTTCAGGTGGACAACATAGTGATTCAACAATTATTTACATTATTACATACCTGCCCTGAAAAGTGTGGTTGCTGTCAACATACAAAGATATTACAATATTATTGATTATATTCCCTATGCTGTACTTACACCCTGTGATTAATTTATATTATAATTGGAATTGTGTGCCTTTTCCTCCTTCACCTATTTCACCCACCCATTCCTACCCCTCGCATGTGGAAAACACCAATCTCTTTTCTGTATCTATCTATGTGCCTATTTCTGGTTTGTTTGTTTTGTTGTTTAGATTCCACATGTAAGTGAAATCATATGAAATTTGTCTTTCTCTATATGATTCATTTTACTCAGCATAATAACTTCTAAGTCCATCCAGGCTATTCAAATGGGAAGAATTCACTCTTTTTATGGATGAATGATATTCCATTGTGTATATGTACTACATCTTCTTTATTCATTAATCTACTGATGGACACTTTGAATGCTTCCATATCTTGACTATTATAAATAATGCAGCAATAAACATAGGGGTGCATATATCTCTTCAAATCAGTGATTTTGTTTTCTTCAAGTAAATTCCCACAACTGAAATTACTAGGTCATATGGCATTTCTATTTTTAGCTTTTTGAGGAAAATCCACAGTGGCTGCACCAATTTACATTCCCAATAACAGTGTAGGATGGTCGCCTTCCTCCACATCCTCTTCTACTTGTTATTTCTTTTGGATAGTGACCATTCTGACTGGTGTGAGATACTATTTCATTGTGGTTTTGATTTGTATTTCCTTGATGACTAGTAATGTGGAACATCTTTTCTTATGCCTGTTGACCATCTGTATATCTTTGTTGGAAAAATGTCTGTTCAGATTCTCTGCCCATTTTTTAATCAGATTTGTTTGTTTGCTTATTTGGTGTTGAATTGTATGAGTTCTTTATATATTTTGGATAGTAGCCCTTTATGATTTGCAAATAGATTCTCCATTCACTGTATAGCCTTTTCATATTATTAATAGTTTTCTTTGCTGTATAGAAGTCTTTTAATTTGATGCACTCCCACTTCTTTATTTTCACTTTTGTTTCCCTTGCCTGGGGAAATATATCCAGAAAAAAGTCACTAATGCTCTTTTTCAAGAGTTTACTACCTATGTTTTCTTCTCATTGTTTTATGGCCTCCTATCGTATATTCAGGTTTAATCAATTTTGAGTTTGTTTTTGTGTATGGTATAGAGCAGTGACCCAGTTTCATTCTCTTGTAAGTAGGTGTCCAGTTTTCCCAACACCATTTATTGAAGAGCCTGTCTTTTCTCCATTGTATATTCTTGACTCCTTTGTCATATATTAATTGACCATATATGCATGGGTATATTTCTGGGCTTTCTATTCTGTTTCATTGATCTATGTATCTGTTTTTGTGCCAGTACCATACCATTTCGATTACTGTTGCTTTGTAATATAATTTGAAATTAGAATGCATGATACCCCCAGCTTTCTTCTTTATCACGATTGCTTTGGCTATTTGGAGTCTTTGGTTGTTCTGTAGACATTTTAGGATTATTTTCTCTAGTTCACTGAAAAATGCCATT
This sequence comes from Manis pentadactyla, assembly GCF_030020395.1. Classification (NCBI taxonomy): domain Eukaryota; kingdom Metazoa; phylum Chordata; class Mammalia; order Pholidota; family Manidae; genus Manis; species Manis pentadactyla. The sequence continues at coordinate 51,310,934 of NC_080023.1, forward strand.
AGTATTTTGATAGGGACTGCATTAAATCTGTAATTTGCTTTGGGCAGGATGGCCATTTTGATAATATTAGCTCTTTCTGTCCATGTGCATGGAATATCTTTCCATTCATTTGTACCTTCTTCAAGTTATTTCATCAATGTTATATAGTTTTAAGAGTACAGAGCTTTCACTTCCTTGCCTAGGTTTATTCCTAAGTATTTTATGCTTTTTGGTGCAATTGTAAATGAATTGTTCTGTTGATTTCTCTTTCTGCTACTTTGTTACTATTACATAGAAATGCAACAGATTTCTGTAGACTGATTTTGTGTCCTGCAACATTACTGAGTTCATTTATTATTTCTAATAGTTTTTTGGTATAGTCTTTAGGGTTTTCTATGTATAGTGTCATGTCATCTGCAAAGAGTGACAGTTTTACTTCTTCCTTACCACTTTGGATGCCTTCATTTCCAGTACTATGTTTAATTGAAGTGGTAAGAGTTACATGCTTGTCTTCTTCCTGATCTTAGAGTAAAAGCGTTCAACTTTTCACCATTGAATATCATGTTAGCTGTGGGTTTGTCATATATGGCCTCTATGATGTTGAGTTATGTTCCCTCTATACTCATTTTGTTGAATTTTTTATCATGAATGGATGCGGAATTTTTTTAAAGGCTTTTTCAGCATCTATTGAGGTGATCACATGTTTTTTATCCATCTTTTGTTAATGTTGTGTATCACATTGATTTGCAGATATTGAACCATTCTTACATTCCTGGAATAGATTCTACTTGGTCATGATGAATAATCCTCCTAATGTACTTTTGAATTTGGTTTGCTGATACTTGGTTGAGGATTTTTGCTTCTATATTCTTCAGGGATACTGATCTGTAATTTTCTCTTTTTTTTTTGTAGTGTCTTTACTAGTTTTGGTATTAGAGTAATGCTGGCCTCAAAGAATGAATTTGGAAGTATTCCTTCATCTTCCATTTTTTTGTAATACTTTAAGAAGTATAGACATTAGCTTTTCTGTAAATGTTTGGTATAGTTCATCTGTGAAGCCATCTGGTCCTGGACTTCTGTTTGTTTGGAGTTTTTTGATTACCAATTCAATTTCATTACCAGTTGGCAGTCTGTTCAAATTTTCTGTTTCTACCTGGGTCAGTCTTAGAAGGGTACGTCTTTTAGGAATTTATCCATTTCTTCTGATTGTCCAGTGTATTGGCATATAATTTTTCATAGAATTCTCCTATAATTCTTTGAATTTCAATGATGTCAGTTCTATCTTTTCCTTTGTTGCTGATTTTCTTTATTTGTGTCCTCTTTAATTTTTTCTTGATAAGTCTGGTTAAGGGTTTGTCTATTTTGCTTGTTTTCTCAAAGAATCTGCTCTTGGTTTCATTGATTTTTCTCTATTGTGATCTTAGTCTCTATTTCATTTGTGTCTGCTCTGATCATTATTATGTTCCTCCTTCTACTAACTTTGCACTTTGTTTGTTCTTTTTTCCAGTCCCTTTAGTTGCTTATTTAAGATTGTTCTTGTTTCTTGAGGTAGCTCTATCTCACTATGAACTACCCTCCTAGAACTACTTTTGCTGCATCCCACAGATTTGGAACCACTGAATTTTTGTTTTCATTTGTCTCCATGTATTTTCTTATTCCCTCTTAAATATGTTTATTAATACACTGGTTTTTAAAGGCATGTTGTTTAGCCTCCATGAATTTGTTTTTTTCTAATTTTTTTCTAAAGAAATTCACTTTTAAAATTTAAAAAGTAGGCAAATTATCTTCTGTGTCCATTTCCAATTTGTGAAATTAATATAAGCATCCTGAACTTCACAGATCTACAAGAGCCTTTGGAGGTTAAAAAATTGAATAAGGATGAGGAAATATTAACCTCATGGTTAGGCATGCTCTAGTTTGAAGGCACCATGCTTTTCCTAGAGGATGCTATGACCGAGTCAGTATTCTTGTGTACTTCTGTCAAAGTGAAGTAACAAAGGGGCTGCAGAGGAAGAGGCAGTTATCTAGACTGTGAGTTCCCATAGAATTTTAACTGGACGTAATCCTGTTAGAATAGTTTTGCCAAGATATGAGGGTAAGGATCAAAAGTGAGATCTTTGCTAATCTCCAAGACACATTGAGAAAATTTGTCCAAAATTGCTCAGTTAAAAAGTGTCAGATTATACATTTGAAAGTAGAACCTTTCTCTTTCTCCACACTTTAGATATTGAGCTTACAGGTGAATGCTCTCATCTACACTACACATTTGATTAAACAGAGAATAAAAAAGTAAACCTCTCTGATTAAATTCCTGCAATATATCCCTGTCTTGCTATAAAACCAAATGTTGACATAGACCTCAGCTAACTTCCTACCAGTGTTTGAAAATATGCTACAGTTTTCTGAATATATTGATCACCTCCATGTGTTTGAATATCCTGTATCATTTGACTTGAATGAGTTTCTCATCTTTGACATGCTTGAAGCATCTTGTATTTTCAGCACTCTGCTCAAAATACCTGCTTATTTTGAATATTTACTTGGGAATCTTCATAGTTAAGTGCTTCCTCTAACGTAATCCTGGAGCAGCTTTTACATCCTTCTTTTATCACTGCTTGCATTAGTTTTGATAGAGGCATATTTTTTCATCATTTTAAATAAACCATTGTTGAAAAAATAAGGGTGCATTATGGGTATAATATATGAAATAATGTCAACACAAATGACAATTAGTATACACAAGCTCCCCCAAAATAACTTGAACCTGAAATAAAACATTAGTGAGTATGTATAAATATAAAATGTTTAAGTCTTCAAGACATCAAATTTTGTATTTATATTATGATTTTCAGCTTTAGCTAATTCTTTTATGTTTATTATTAACCAGCCCTATTGATTTGGATAAGAAGTCATCTATTGTGTTTAGCAAATGTTTATTTAATTAAAATTAATCTATTTAAGTGCTTGAGGTCAGTGCATTGATGGGAAGGCAGATAGATATTTAAAACAGATTCATTCTAAAACATTTTGCATGTGGTCAGAATATATCATTCTTCGACAGTGATTTTAAAGGTGTAAGAATAGATGTCTTGAAACAGTATACACACAAGCAAGGTCATTCCCCTGAAGCTGAAGAGTCTACAAACTGTTCATCTACCTTGATTCTGACAAAATACTAGTAAAACAATGTTATTATTGCTAATTAAATATCCCAGATACCTTGAAATTAGGAAGTAAATCTTGGCTTACTAGTAAGTATTCCACTATGCATCTTATTATAAAAAAATTAATTGATATACTGGTTAAGATATAGCTTTCTATAAATTTAAATTTATATGAAGTATAAATCATATGAAATGTGATTCAAGATTGCGGTCATTTATAAATAATCTGATGAATCTGATTGGCTGACAATAAAGCTTTAATATCTCATTAAGAAGAAAATATCCTCTGTTGCCTAAAATGAACAGCTGGATACTCTTCCTTTTCTTTTGAGGCCATATCACAAAAATACTAATCATATATTCAACATCAAAGGGATGAATGTAATATTGTATATCAAATACGTACATGAGTAGCTGTGGAATATATTAATGCATTTGACTTCGGTAAACTCATAAACGTTTTTGTGCCTGGAAATAGGTAAGATTATATTCTAACATCTTTAAGTTTCACTTTTTCAAAATGCATTTTATAGGTAATAGAGAATTTAACACATGCAATAAAACTGAACAGAGTAAAGTTCCTTTCAAGGACAAACCTCTATTAGATATTTTATATGCTTATTATGGTTGAAACTGGCAAATAATCTAGGAATTTAAGCTTTAGTTTGAAATCTGGTATCAGAGAATGATTCTAGGACAGATTTGAAAGTCTAATTCTCTTATGTATTCAGCGACTCCTCTCATTCTGTTCAGACTAATGTTAACCTTGATAATATCCTAAAAAGTTGGTTATTACATGGTTTTCCAATGATTTATATATTTGACACCAAAATAAACAACCAAGAACAGATTATATGTATTTTATAATATATAATCATAAAGATTATTTGTGTGTATATGTGTTTAATATTTACAACTGATAAAAGTTACTATTTATTTAATGTTTGATGTTAGACTTGGCTTGAAAGTGACCTTTTATCATTTTCATTTTCTTCATAAATAGAGTATATGTTTCCTTCACTAAGAAACTGTTTCACTAAGAAACAATTTCTGTGTGTTCTGAAGTAAAACTTTTTAAGTTACTGCTTCATGAAAATTTTATACATTGAAACTTGCATAGTAAAATAACTATAATTTCAGAGCATGGAACTTATTTTTTATTTTAAAATTAGATGCCTATTTTAGTTTTCAAAATAATATGTATCAGAAATATACAATATTCACTCTTTTTCCTTGATTTTTAGAACATCACAATGAAATACAGAGCTTTTTTCTTAAGCACTTCCCTTACTATAGACCCCAAATTAAACCAGGATTCCTAGAACCAGTAAACCCATGTTTGGCATAGTAAAACAAAATTATTTTGACATAGTGTAGAAGGAAAATGGGAAGAACTTTCAAGTTTAATTTTCTTAGATTATCTATTATTAGATTAGAGATCTAATTTTAATTGGCATTGGGGTTAATTAATAATTCTCTGTTGTTTTGTAGAATCAAGGAATTTATAAATGATATGAGCAATCTGATTGTTTTTAGATTTTTTTAAGTAAAACACAATGATAATAGCTAATACTTATTGTGTAAGTATTAAGTACCAGATGCTCTTCTAAGACACATATATGTATTAACTAATTTAAGTTTCACAACAGTATGACATAGGTTAATACTATTACTCCCAGTTTAAGTTAATGAAGTTGACACATGGAATAGTATCTTACCCAACTGCACACAGTTCATGTGTGGAAGAATCAGCATTAAAATGGAAGCATTCCAGTTACAGAATTGACTCTGACTTCTCTGAAGGTCAACAAGGAGAATTTTCAATATAGAAAATATAAAAATGACTTTCTTCAAAATATACCCCTTTTAATTTCTCTGTACTTTCTACAATTAGCTATTTTTACATAGTAGTTATGAAGGTCACTTTTTCTTCCCAAGGAACACATAAAAAATTTCAACTTTTGTTTAATATCAGTGCTCCCCAGTTGTTTTTTGAAATAGATAGGTAATAATCATTAACCATATATAATGTTTCAACTTCTTTCATCTTCTTTTCCCTCTAAGAATTCTTGCCTTACACTATTACATCATAGGTCCAAATATTGAAACTTAGGTCATATAACTCACTCAATAAAAATTTATGTGACTTGTACTCAGAGTTGAATAAAGTATTGCTGAATAGAGCAGAAACAGTAAGTTCAAGATAAAATTGGAATAGAAATTCCAATGTGGAAGAAAGGATAAATGGGAAGGATAGTATAATGAGGAACAATGAAAATTTTAAAATAAAAGGATAAAGAAAGAAATCTATATTTGGGACAATCATCTTGGCCAAGGATCAGATATCACAGCATAAGGAAAGTAGGGTATGTTCTGTCCATAAGCATGGAAAAAGGAGTTCTTTTTGGAAATTTACAGTCAACAGGGTACAAACAAAGCAGAATATCTCTGATTCATTGCCATAGATAAATAGAAAGACAGATTAATCAACCAATCAATCCCAGAAAGCATATAATTAAAGTGAAAATGGTATAAAAATAGTATTTTGATAAATCTTATTGAAGTTCTCTTAGAAATCTCAACTTTCTGAAATACTGTACTTAAAATGTCACTTATATCAAGAACTTAATTGACTTGCAAAGGGTTATAAATATCATTGTTTTGGCGACATGCAGATTTATAATTGTTACATCTTTCCTGATAATTCTTCTTTAAAGTTTTGCTAATTTCATTAAAAATAGCCTATCTCTTATTATAACTAACTTATATTTGTGTAACTTACAATGTTCTTTCCTGCCTAATTTCTATTTTAAAGGACAAATTCATGTTCAAATTCACTTATTTAATTTATCATTTCCTTAAAACAAGAGTAAGAATTTTAATGTCCATTCATATGCTCTTTTTTCCATAGTTTTTGGCATCCAGGGATATGATCAACACTAAGTAAACACATATTTGTCGTGTGATTTGTATCTCTACAAGTCTGATGACAATAAAAATCTACCAAAAGCGTTTATCAATAATTTTGTTATAAACTTGTGCTCTTACCTGAGAAGGGTAAATATTAAAAAAAGACCAAATGAATAATCATATCCGACTTGATTGTTTATAGTTCATGATGCGTGATCAAAACCGAAAGTTTCTGTGATATGACTGCCCTTGCACTGTTCACCATGTAAGAACTTAATCACTATGTAAGAACTTGTTCACCATGTAAGAACTTGTTTGTTATGCTTCAGAAGATTTGAGACTGTTGAGAGTTAGGCTTGGAGTTGATTAATGATTGAGCATTGAGTCCTCTATACAGAATTTTATTGTTGTCAACAACCATTTGATCAGAGAGATGCCCTCTCAAAAAAAAAAGACATTGACTCCCTTCTCCTTGAGGTTATTTTGAAAAACAAAAGAGACTATTTCCTATGATAAATTAGTACTGTCTAATTAACTCTCATCTAACTTCCAATTAATAAACCAAAAAAGTTTCATTGAAAGATTTAAAAATTCAGTGATCATATAGAAACTTGAAATAACAATGTGAATGATGAAATTTTGATTAATAAGCACTGAATAAAAATATATCCCTGGTTATCCTTCAAGAAAATAAAATTTTAAGAGTAACTACAAATAATATAGCAAATTAATTGCTGTTGATTATTAATTCCCATCCTTTACCCAAATATATCAACTTATTACATGTACAAGTGAGGAAAATCCCCTGTATTTTACAGAGCTGGAGTTAGAAAAAGTTAACAGAAGCTTGGTAGGAAAATTTAGTATTTGAGCTCTTTCCATAAAGTCTAAGTAGATTAAAATTCAAATATTTTGCCATGCTTACAAGAATCCAACTCACCAACTTCAAATTTACAATACTTTCATCTATTCCTAGGCACCAGTGTCTTTCTGATTCTTGATATAACAAGGTCATTCTAGATCTTGATCTTGTCTGTCATGTTAACATACAATATAGATCTTCTAAAGTTACCATAGACTATTCTCCTAACAAGAATTGTAAAAAATTAATGTTACTATATAACTCTCATGGAGAATTAAATAGCCCTATCTTATCCACAGAGGGTAGTCACTACAGATCTCTCACTCTACCAGTTATCATCTTGAAGCTGGATTCTTGGTTTTTTTCTCTTCACAACCACTGAGTAATATTTCTGCAAGGTTCCAGAGCTTTTGCAATCAATGTGGAATATGAGAGCAATTTCCAATTTAGGTGTAAGAAATTGATTTCAGTCAAAATCTAAAGTTTAGCCTCATATCTAATATAAACATTTTCTCTTTATCCCAGACTTGGTATTGGCATTTTACAACAGAAACATGGTAAGGAGTTATAAGTTTCTTGCTTTTCTGAAGAGAGATAGTCATCTGTCATTGTTGTCCTCTCTGTGACATGTAACCAAATATTAGTTATTTATCATAGGGACACTTAAATGTTGGCTACAGTAAATATGAGATTAAAGAAAAAGCTATTGAAAAAAATACTGTCATGAAAAAAATCAAAATAACTCATTTTCTACAAAGAAACTCCTGAGGTAGGAGGCACCTACAAATAGATATCTGATATATTCCATATGTATAAAATTTCTGGTCTAATTTGAAACAACAGTAATGTTAATTAGAGCAGTATACATACTGGACACCTTAATCTTATGCAATGCTATATGTCAGTAAAACTGGAGAACAAACCACAGTATATCCAAGAAAACATGGTTCTGGGTCATATTTATTTGGGGTTCCAGCTCTACTTGGTGGCCAAAGAACTTCTAAGCCTACTAGGGAGCTAAGAGACCATGGCATAGGCTGAATAACTTACAATAGCAATATCTGACCCAGACAGTATTACTGGAAGAACAGCAGTGATTTCAAAAGCATGGACATGGCAATGATGGTAAGACATGTGGAATAAGAAGGGTGCATCTGAAAAAGGGAAAGAGGAAGAGCAGTCCCAGGGAACTGCTCAGTTCTATCTGCTGCAGTTTAAGAATGTCCCTGTTTTGAACAGATATTTTAAGGGTAGATACTATAGGTAATAGGAGGTTATGTGATGTTGCGTATTGATTCCTAAAATGTGCTTTTGAAACTTAGGGACCTGAAGGTTTGTAAGGCCTGAGGAAATGGTTTTAGGAATGATTTCTGTGTGCTACCTCTCCCAATCCTTTATCTTCTGTGTTTTGTAGTGTTCTAATTTTAAAATAATACCTGATTAGTATTAAAATAATTATAGAATAGAGAAGCATAAAAAACAGAAAAAGTTATCTCTAACCTGGGTAACCATCATGTTTACTCAGATGCAAAGTTTGGGGATAATGTTATTGATTTACTCTGCAGTATACTTTAAATATATTGGAATAATAATATATATTAAATTATATGATTTTCTACTTAGTTTTACATAATAAGAAAGTACCTACATTATTAAATACATTTTCTGATATTCATAGCTGTAAAATATCCCTTTTTGGAGTTATGCCTATAAAGATTTCATTTTCCTTGTGCCTATTATTTGGGTTATTGCCAATTCCGTATAATAAATAAGACTGAAGAATAATTTAGTTAAAACAGCATACTCCTCAGACTCTGTGAGGTAATTTCTTAGAAATAACATTTCTAAGTTAGGAAAATAAACTTTTAGATTTGGAATAAAATTCGGGCAACTTTGTTTTTAATTTAAAAAAAATCTGAATTCTGCTAACATATTCTTCCATTTGGAGAGTAAAGGAGTAGACTTTTTTGTTTTGAACCTATATAAGCCAGCTTTTTCTGAATAGATTCTTATGATTTTAAATAACTTCATTAGTTCACTATGAAGGAAGGTGTCATCTCTGACAGTGTTTTGAATTTGCCTCTATTTATTGGGCATTTGAATTTCTTCCTTATTGAATTACCTATTTATCTATCTATATGTTTGCCCATTTATAAACTTAAGCTATTGTATATTTAATTATTGATTTACATGTTTTTAGATATTAACAATATTACTTTGTTATAGAATTAATCTGCTTTAAAAATAAAATTCCATTTGAACATTTGCTCCTTCTTAGAGGCATGTACTAGTAACTGACGCATGTGTGATGATATTAAAAAATTCTAAACATTCATACATAATATGGGAAATTTTTGTGTTTTAATATAAATGGCCTTTAATTTGCATAATGCTGTAATCCCTTCTATCATTCACAAATATGTCTTAAAGATCCATAGTAATTGAAGTAGTTTTAGTTTTTAACTTGGAATTGCTGTAGCAATGTGTCTCATTTTATCCTTCCTGAATCATGCCATTTAAAATCAATGCTAAAATGAATTTCAACAATATATTTCCACATTTAGATTTCTATTAGTATATATAAAGTACTTTTTTTTTGCACAGCTTTGTCTACAATTAATTTTTAAATTTTCTGTAAAACTTTTGGGTGAAAACATCTTCTTTTGATATACAGTGAAAAAAAATTCAAACTTTATATTCCTTGGTATCAGAATCCCTCCTGTTGTAAAGTAAATATGAGAATTCAGTTACTTTTCTCCTGTGCGGAGCTGATATGGTATGGATATATAATAACTTTAGTGTCTGATGTTCTGATTTACACATCTCAAAAAATATATGTATGGTATTGGAGTAACCTTTACAAAAATTAGTGATTGATGGACACTACCCATATTTGCCTCTCTGTCAGATTTCTATGTCCTACTGTTATTCTCCCTCCTTTAACTGATACGGGTCTTCTTGAAATATGATTATTCCATTAACTATTTTACAAAACCAGGTCCTGACTTGGTCTGTTATTTATTCTATCTGTTTATACAGAAGAAACCAATTAGTGGCACCAAGACTTTATCTGGCCACAGATACGCATTTTGTTATTGTTGCTCTCCATTTGTCTGTTCTGGACCTCATTATCATTTGCATTTAAGCTTCAATGCCTTCAGTGAGGACTTGCATTTTATTCTTTCTCACAGTCCCCATAACTTCCTGTTTTCTTAAGCTTCAGTTAATCAGTTCATTTTACCTGCTCATTTTCCATATGTGGGTGAATTTTTAGCCCTGATAAGTTGAATTTTCTTCTCTGTGAATTACACCGTTAACAGCTCATCCTCTGTTTTCCCTTCTCCACCATAACAAAGATTAAGAGTTTGTGTCTCTCCTTCAGCCTGTTATGAGTGGGGACAGGGAAAAGGGAAGGTAGGTATCTTCACTAACTACTTCCCATGAATGCAGATGGAAAATTGATCTTATCCCAGCTCCCAGCCAGGCTTGAGCTAGAATTCATTCCAAAATTGCTTCTCTCCTTTGTATGTCGCTGTCAACTGTAATTGCACATTAATCATGAGTTTTGAAGTTATGTGTGACTCACCTCTGCTCCCACCACCATTATTCCACTTCACGATATTTAACTGTCTCTCCTTTGATTTTATTGTTTGGTCATCAGAAAACAATGTGCTTCAGTGTTTCTTTTTTCCTTGATTTTATCAATAATTTCAGAAGATTTACAATTTCCCGAGAGTTCAATGATAGCTATTTTGTAACTAAAAATCAACTCAGAGCATCCTTCTTCAACACAACTCATTTTTACTTACTTTGGCGGAGTTACTGGTGGAGCGCTTCATCTCCACATTACAATGCCTGCAACGTTGTCCTGTGACCCTACCATTCACAAAAGGCTGAAGGTTACAAAAGGCTACCTTTACCAAAAGTAGAAAATCAGCACCACTATGCTTGAGGTCACCGTTAAAAGTTTTACAACTGAAAAATTTAGAAAGATTGAAATACTTAATAAGTTATCAAATTTCTCAGGCTGTAAATGGCATTTCTGAAACCTGGCCTTGTGCACTGTCATCTCAGTACTAATGCACTAGGCACCAGGAGCTCTGAACTGCTATTATTTTTTTTCTGTTCTAGCCAATGCATATTCAGAGATAGATAAATATAGAGTAACACTAGAAGGGAATCTTCAAATTTTCCTATGAATGACAGAGGCCTTACTTTGAGATCAAAATAAAGAGAGTATGAATAATTTAATGCTACAGAACAAGAAAATCAGTCAGAATCTTTTGATCAATGCCCAAAATATGAAATGTAATTCCACTGGTGTTGAACAATGGGTTACAGAAAGCTGACAAACTTTTTACATTGTTCACACTGTAACAGTGACAAGGACTCTCTTAATTAATGAGATTTAATGTTTTTGAACTGGTAAGTCTTACAAACAGACAATGTAATTAGGTTGCTTAATTCTTCTCCAGGAAATGTATATACTTATTTTTCCTTCTCATAAAATGTTACCTTTTTCTCCTGTCCAGCTCTTCCCAGTTGTCCAGAAAATAATACAAAAGACTATAAAACAGATTATTTTTGCTTAAAATCAGTTTTCTTAAAATCTTCTCACAGATACATATCATTAAATATTATTTTAATCTTGTTAAATCATCCTGATTAATCTTTTCCTTCTGTTTGTAGTATGAAATACAATGTTTTAAAGAAAACAACTCTGAAAAAATCTAGCTTTATTAAAATGACAACAAAATCTCAACACAGCCCATAAAACTCAATGAATTTCACATGAAGTGAATCTTTCCATGATAACACAGTGTTTCTCCCTCCTCTCAAGGCCCCTGGAGGCTGTTACAAGGAGCTTTGTTGTCTATTATATCAATGTAATTGCCATAGTATAGCATCTCGGATTTATTTCTGTGGGACACTTGTCAGTGAGAGCTGCCTTCATTTTCTGGTTTTCTCTACTCAAAATTCAACGCGAAGCCCAGAACAGAACAGCATTTTCTTTTGCTGAAAATATATGGTATGTAAAGAATAATATCACAATCCTTTTCTTTTGTATTTTAATTTTTTTTCTGACTTGAATCCTATCTATGCAGAATAAACTCCAGTGGGAGTAAAAATCTATAAGAGACACAAAAGGAAAAAAAGTTTAAAGGTTTAGTATTTCACAGATGTAAAATGTCCACTTCTCTGTTTTTGGAGGGCAAGAGCTCATCTACCCTTGGGGAAATAATGGTGCTATGTCAGTATTTTTGTTACTTTATTTGTGTGTGTCTGATTTTCCCCCTACCCCCTTCAGAATCATTTTTTCTCTGGCCCATGGTGATGTGCACCAGTGCTTGTCAGTACTTAAAGTTTTCTCTACAATCCAGCTAAGCCAACACTACAGATAAGAGTGAACTCTCTCTCCTTCAAATATGTCTAGACAGTTGTCCCCCATTATCCATGGGGATACATTCCAAGACCCCCAGTGGATGCGTGAAACTGCAGATAGCATCAAACCCTATATGTACTATAGGCACAATAAGATATTAATAGCAATAATAATAAAATAGAATTATTATACAAATATACTGTAAGAGAAGTTATGCGAATGTGGTCTCTCATTCAAATATCTTATTATACTGTACTGACCCTTTCTTGTGTTGATACAAGATGAGAAAATGACAGTTTGATGAGATGAAATGATGTGAGCGATGTAGGCATTGTGATACGGTTGTAAGTTACTATTGACCTTCTGACCATTTATCAGAAGAAGAATCATCTGCACCCAGATGGCAGTTTGACTGCACATAACTGAAACCATGGAGAGTGAAATCGTGGATAAGGGGGGACTACTGTATATTGCTGTGACTGTTTGCTGCTGGTTGTTTGTAGGAAAAGCTCGAGCTGCCTCCTCTCGGGTATGAACTGATTCCTTTGGGGCAGGTGTACCCAGGTAATTCTAACATTTCTTCCCTTTTACAGCGTTATCCATGAAAGTGTGTTTAGTCTCTCTGTTCTCTATACTTTTAAAAATTATTTTTATAGATATAGAATAGGCTATCTAAAATTAGCTCTTTATATATGTACAATTCAGTTTTTTTTCTGTTACCAAAATATGCCATTCTGTCTTCTAGAACTCACACTCTCAGGTCGAAAACCCTCCTGCAACCTGAACATGTTTCATATACTTTGCCTTTATATCACTGTACTAACTGAAATCCGTCTGTCTGCTAAGAGCATAACTCCTTTTACAGCTTCTTCATTTTCTTGTATTCCACCTACATTAGTGCTAGAAGTTAGAAATTATAACCAATTCACTCCTGAATGTGGTTTCAGGATCATTACTGCTCCACCCTCATGTTAAAAGCATCTGTTCCTTTGAGCATTATGCCATCTGTCTGTGCCAATTCCTGCAACTACTCAGTTTTAGTCACTATTATTTTACCAAATATATTATAACTCCCTCGCATTTACTGATGATGCAATACCTAGCATGACTGAGTCATCTCCATTCTAAATTCAACCATTATTCTGGTTGACTAACACATCCGAATGGACTATATATATAGAACTATACACTGCAATGTAAATTCATATTTCCCAATATTAAACAAGCCCTTCATGCTCTCTTCTAATTTCATAATTAATTCATAATCTCCATAATTTCAAATGTCTCCTATTTTCATAATATCCTCTCTTTTCTACCAAGACTACTGCAAATTTGATTACTCTTTCCAAACACATAGTCAACTACCTCTTCATTTATTCCTGTTACAGAATTCCTGTTTCAGTGATGCAAACAGAACATAGAAATAATCAAATGAAGAAGTTTTAACTTCCTACTGCCACATTTACAATTAGGTTTTGTTTTAGTATAAAACATTGTCTCCTTTCGCACCTTCTTAGTGATATTGATCTACTTTATTATTCCAGTTCTCTCATATATTGTCAGTTTGTCCAGTTCTGTGTATTGACATGTTACCATATATTTTAAAATGGTCATATAATATATATATATATGAAAGTATAGAAAACATATATTAAAAAAGCTTAAACATAAAAAGCTTGCCTCAAATTCACATACTACTCCACCAATTACTTTACCTGTTTATTCCCCTTCATAGCTAATTTCTTTGTGAATGTTATCTACTTTTACTGTACTTCAAAAATGCCCAGTCATTCCCCAAAGTATGGAAATCTCAATTTCATTCCCACCATACAGTTTATTCAGACCATTTAAAAAAATATCATATATTGAGTAGCTTAAACAACAAACTTATTTCTCACAATTCTGGAAGCTGAAAGTCAGGATCCTGGTGAAGGCCCTTTTTCTGGTTTCCAAATGACTATTTTCCGTATCCTCACATGTTGGGGTCTGGAGAGAGAGGGAAAGTGGGAAAGGGACTCTGTTTAAGTCTCTTCTAATAAGGACACTGATCCCATCATGAGGGCTCCATCTTCATGACTGAATCACTTTGCAAATGCCCCTCTGTAGATACCATCACACTGGGGATTAGGGTTTCAGCATATGGACTTTGGGGAGACACAACATTCAGTCCATAGCATGCTGCATCTCACCATATGTTCTTGTTACTAAATTCAGTGAACACTTTGAAAATGTTACAGTTTTTGTTGGCTGTGTCTTTGAGTGACATCTGAATTACATCCTCTTCCTTTATTTGAAGCACTCTTCCATGACATTAGTGTTTTTAATCTGTTTTCTAAGGCATGTCATTTCAAGTCTGAATTAAATATCTATTTTCTGGCCATTTATTAAATATTTGTAGATTTTTATATATACCAGCCAGGACTCTTTTACAACACATAGAAACCTCAAATCAAGTAGACTCTGTTGCTAGAATGAATGTATTGAATCACAGAACTGAAGAGACAAGCAGTAGGGCTATTTAGGATGAGGCTTTATGTACTGCTCAAATAATTTTTTCTTTCTTCTGTGCCTTCATCATTCTCTCTTTTCCACCATGCGTTTTTGGCTCCACATAGGGTACTCTCATTCCAGCATCCTTAGAAAATATGCTGGAATTATATATTGCCATGGCAGTCTTGTACCTTGTATAGCCACACTACACTACCCAGGAGAAGAAAATCTATTCTCACTCATATGGAACAGAGATCCATTTCCTAGAAGCCTCATAAATATCTTCTCATGTCTCATGATTATGAGAGGTTGATGATCATTGTATATAACGGAAAGGGATATTCTGGTTGGTGTAGCCAGAGGAAGTTCACCTCTGGAACTTTCAATGGAGCTAAACCCACTGAAACCATGTTAGAGATTGAGACATTTTTCCAGAATGTAATTACTATCCTCTTTTATGTAACAATAGGTGAAAATATATTTGGAGGTTTATGAAAAAATGCATCTATTTAGATTTCATTTTCAAGTCTTTTTTATACTATGAATTCATTTTTTCCAATAAATGATAGCATTTGTTCCCAAGTTTCAGTGGTCATCTCTAGGCAGTTTATGCCCAAATCTTATGTCACCTGCCCTAGTTTTCTTCCTGCACTCCAGAACCCAATATTTACTGGATATCTTACCAGGCATCTTTACTAGACCCCATCTTACTGGCAGCTCAAGCTCAACTATTGAACTTTGATTTTCTACTCCCAAATTCCCCTAATCTCTGAATCATGATGGTATTTATTGAGGACTTGAGCCTGTGCCTTGGCTGGATTTGATTGGGTGCAGCTGGATTTATCTCTAAGTTGCAAATCAGATCAGGTCTTCACTATTGCAGGACACAGGATGTAGGAATAAGAGCTACTTGGAAAGTGGTCTTTGTGTAAATGATGGCACAGCAGAGAGGAACAAGGACAAACACATGATGCCTCTTAAAGCCTCTGCTTGGAACTGGAGAGTTCCACTCTGCCCTCATTCCATGGGTTAAAGCAAGTCTCATGACTTACACCCAGAAACAAGTGGGGCAAGGTAATGTAGTGAACCAAAGGAAAGGCGGAAGGAGAAAAAATAATGGTGACTAATAAAACTCAAAATTCTGTCTACAAGTGGCAGTTGCCTGTATGCGACAGAGGACAAGATTTCAGTAGGTGTTTTGTTCTTCCCTTGCTATTATAGGGCACAAGAATTTTACTGAGTGCTCTAGCACTTCATTTCCCAAGCTACACAGCATATCCATTGCTTCTCCGATCCCTGGATGACTTCCAGGAACACTGATGAGGAACTGCGACACAGAAACCTACTCTTAGATCAATACAACCAGCTCCTTCCTTCAGTTCACATAAACTCTCCAGCCCAGAAAAGTCATGTGACTTTTTATTTCTCTGAAACAATTTATTTAGACTCCAAACCTAAATTCTCCCACCCCACCTTACTACCACAAAGGCTTAGGTTTTACGCAAAACCAAGTAAAACTTCCATATTTGTCCTCGTTGGGCTGTGTCCTACCCTCCTTTAAGGCATTGAGAACCCACCATCTGTTGAAATCATGGGAAAGATGCAGGGAAATACTAGAGAAAAGGAAGATGGGGTATCATTTTAAAAGTAGTATCGCTTACCAGGAGTCATGGAGGCTAATTTAGATACTGTTTATTTGTATCATATTTAAACAGTCTTCACTTAAAACTAGAAAAGGCAGTGATTCTATCAAACAAAAGTCACTGGAGAGGCTGACATAATTATTGTCGTCAGAGGATTATACATATAATCAGAATTATTTTGAGAACTTGTGTTAAACATTGAGGTGATGTAATCAAGTGAATACCAGAAAGATTAGTGTTTTCAAGTTCCCATGTTCACACGTTTTGGTAAGGGCAAAACTGGATGGTCACAAGAGTGGGAAGGACTTTCTCTCTCTGGAATAGTATAATTCTATTTTCTATAAGGATACAGCCAAAATAAGCAATATTATTGACAAATTTTGGATATATTCCAGAGTCATAGCATGTTGTGGCAGATTAAAACCTAAAGTTTAAAGCATTCTCTGATAATCATTATCTCAAAAAAAACCCCTCATTACCTAAAAATGAAAAGGAGCCAAAATTATGAAATGCAGATTTTGTACCAAGGATTTCTATCAAATATTGTAACACAATTAAATATCAGATTTTTTTTGATAGTGCAGTCCTTTAAATTATTTCTTATTCTGAGTCAAAATAAAGAGCCAAAAATTTATGCATTTTATTGTACACCTTAGAATAGGTGTCATTTTCACATGATCTTAAAGGGAGTTATTTTCTTAAAAGAGCCCAGTAAATAAATTTTTAGAGAAGTAAAAATCCTATGCACTTTGATGTTTTCATCTTTTTCCCTGAAAACTATTTCCCTGGAATTGGGTCTAATGGACTCCATTGTTTATTTTATAAAAATCATTTCCCTAAGTCATTATATTAGCTTTATTTTTATTTGTTAGTGAGGATCTCCTACATTCTTTAGTGTTTCCATTATCCAGGTTCATTGCTAATTAAATCTTACCTTTCTTCCTCTTCTCTGCTTACCATGAAGAAAAAAGGATGTAGTTTGGATAGACACTAACTTCTTAATTACACAGAAGGTGCACTAGACTATTACATGTAAATTAACATCTTTTCCTTGATTAAATGTAAATAGGTGTTTAAACTATATTGATATCAAATATTCCTGAAGCACTGAAATATTAATTCAAGAAAAGCAAATTGGGTGAATAGGTAGTTTGTCTATGGCCCCAGTTTATTAATACTGTAAACATCCAAGGTTTCAAATTAAAAACCCTCCTTAAAGCAGCTTAAGAATAGAATTTTGTTGAATAATAGCTAATCATAGTTATTTTGAGTCACATTATACCAAAAAAAGTCCTACCTGTAAACCCTCTATGTATCAGCTAAGGCATTACTCTTCAATGGTGGCGTCAGACCCAAACAGAGGCAATGTCACAGTCTCCAAAGTGGGGGACTCACTCACCAAAATCTCTCCGCAAATATTGAAACTCAAAGTTAATTATTGTAATAGTTAACTGATTCCCCGATACTATAAGCTTTTCTATAAACTATGTTTTTTTTTCAAGCACTGATATTAAATTACTGCCTGGCCTACTAAGAATTAATGAATATAAATAAATCCCTGCTTCTCCTCACCCCAGCGCACACATTTAGAGTTGTCCATATGAGAATTGGCTTCCCTGCAAAGCAGTACCTGTAATTTGGAACATCTATCTCTGTAACTTTCATTTAGGGATTCTGTTTAAACCATTGTGTGTCCTGTTTATCCATAGCATGTAAACACATGTTGGTTTGTCTCTCTCATTCAACAGTCAAATGGACTTCTGGGTGGCCCTACCTGTCCCTGAGGAAGTTTGCAAAAGCCACTGAACTTCTTGTTAGGTTTCCCAAGGCAGGTATTTAGGAAACTACAAAACCTACATAGTAAATTATGATCCTGACTACACCCACAAGAGGGGGTTAAAATCTGTCCTATAATACATGCACTCTGCTGGAAGGACAAAAATATTAAATAAGACAGCAGAAAAGTAAAATATTTAATTTATATATTTTAAGAAATTAAAAAGTTAACTACTTTTTTGCCTATCTGTACCTTAGGCCAGCTTTCCTTCTAAAAATTTTTTAATTGCTGGTTTGATATTGATTCATTAATATGACCAAACCCAACATGCTTAAAATCATTGTCTACCTCTGACTCTCAGTGTTTTACATAGTCTCTCATTTAATGGGGCCATCAATCCTCATAGTCATTCAAATAAGAAAGAGAAATCCCAATGCCGTATTAAATTCTTTCTCTGACATGTATTTTACATTCAGACAATTTTCAGGTCTTGTTAAATTTGTATTTCATTCATTTAGTCTTTATTCATACACAACACATATTTGTTGAATGTCTGCCGTATGTCAGGAAATACTCTTGCAATGATCATTCCTGAGGAAACAATATAGATGAAATCGTTGCCCTCACATTGCTGATATTTTGGCAGGAGAGAAAGAGACATTTAAAAATTAGAGAAATAAGTAAAATGTGTGCTCTGTTAGACGGTGCTATTTACAAGGGGAAATAGAGCAGAGGTGGAGGGAAGTGGAATAAAATACATCTGACTTATTTTTTAAAAATTGCTCTGGTTGCCATATCAAGATAGACTGTTGGCAGCAAGGGAGCTAGAGAAGTGAAAATAAGCTGAAAGTTCAAAAGTTATTGTAAGAATCCAAGTGAAAATAAAGGTAGCTCTGGCAGGGCGGTAGTGCTGAATGTGGTAAGAAATGGCAGGATACTTGATGGCTTTTTAAGAACTCAGAGGAATTGCTAGTTGGTTGGATCCCAGGAGTGGAAGAGTACAGAAGAATCAAAGATAAATCAAGAATTTGTCAACAACTCTATTAAAACTCAGCCTTTTACTGAGATGGGGAAGACTGTTGACAGAAGACATTTTGGAGGAAGACTAGGAGCTCAATATTAGAAATTTTATTTTTACGATGTTTCTTAAATATCCAAGTGGAAATACTAGGCAGCTGGACTCACGTGCGTGGAACACAGTGGGTGGAGATTATATGTATATAACTGGGATTCAACACATAGTTGATATTTAAAGCTTTATTCCTGGAAGAGAGTAAATGTAAATACAAAAGATAAGCAGAATGAGGACTGAATTGTGGAGCACTCAGAGATTTAGAAGTCAGGGAGATGAAGAAAATAATTAAGGAAGATATGGTTGGAACAACTAGTAATGTAGAATAATAATCAATCCAAACACTAGTGATATAGAAGGAAAATTAAGTGTAATGTTCCCAAAGTTAAGTAGAGTTTTAAGAAATTTCTTGTTTACTTGCTAATGTATTTTTAACCTTTTTATTTTGAGATAATTTATACTCAGTTATAAGAATACAAATAGAATCCATATTCCCTTTACCCAACCCTGCCGCCCCTATAATAACATATTGGAAATTCTTTATACATTCTGGATTCCAATTCTTTCTTGGATATGTGGTTTGCAAACATTTTGTTCAGTCTATCTTTTCTTCATTATATCCAGATCTTCTGCAAAGAAATTTAGAATAATTGTTTTGATGAAATTGAGTTTATCAGATTTTCCTTTTATAGCTAGTATTTTGATGTCAAGGCTAAGGACCCTGCCTAGCCTTTACTCTTCAAGAATTTCTCTTATGTTTCCTTCTAAAAGTTTTATAGTTTTACATTTTACACTAAAGACTATGATTGTTTTATTTTATTTTTGCAAAGGTGTGAGGTTGAGGCTAATTATTTTTTCTTTATGTATATCCATTTGCTGTAGCATCATTTATTGAAAGGAGTTGGAAAATGTTTCCTCCTATTTCATTTTCTGGTAAAGATTGTATACAATTGTGGTTAATTCTTGTTTCAGTGTTTGGCTTAATTCTTGTTTAGATTTCTCCTGTGAAACCATTTGGGCCTAGAGACATCTTTTTTGAGGGAGTTTTAGTTATACATTCAATTTAAATAATAGTTATAGGATTATTCAGGTTACTTAATCTTAACTGAGTTATGTTATATTGTAGTTTTCAAGGAATTAATCTACATTTAAATTCCAGCTTAACCAATTTAACAAAGTACAGTCTAGAACAATTCATCTTTTAACTTGAAATTCACACAAATCCTCTTAATCGAACTTACTACTAAAGACACTAGTAAAACCGTACTTTTGCCTAACATGATGGAATTATCCTGCACAGCCAAAAACGTGTTTTTTCAATAATTAAGAATTTACAAAATCCTTGTTGCCAAGCCAACATTATGCTCCATCCATGCTGTGAGAGTCATGTTGTTCAGTGGGTAAGAGCAAGGGTAGTTGACTGCTGTCCAGAGTCTAGAGCATTGTGTTCATCTGATCATTAATACCCTCCTCTACTTGAGGTTAATCATTGATAGACATTCAAATAAGACATCTTCCTAAACTTCCTTGTAACCAGTTTTCTAATTGCATTCACTCTGAATGTCTCATCATGTAGCCAAATTGTCAGTTACTGCCCAAAAATTCATGACTCATACCTCTGGATAGCTTTTCTTCCAGAAAAAAATGAACAAGATATACTTCTCAAAGTCTATAACCAGCCCTCCTTTGGAGGATTTTCATTTATTACTGTTCTTTAGGGCCACTCCTGGGTGGAGCAGTAATGAGGTAGCTCTCTGCTTTCATACATACAGCATATTGTGTATAAACATCTGCAGATTATAATTGATTTATCACTCTACAGTAAAATGATCATAGCAAACTTCCCATGAGACCACAAAGCAAATTCAGAGAGGAATAAATTCATAGCCCCTAAATTCTCATAGAGGCTATGAGAATTACAGCTAATTGCTCATTTAGCTTACTTGTGCCTCTAGGACCTGGTCTACCCTGATGTGTGTATACCACTTTCTCTTAATGATGGTATATTTCAGTACACCAAAATGTATAGTATGGTAGGTGAAATAATGTCACAGCTCATATGGGAAGTTCAGTTTTCATGATAACACCTGAACCATGGTTAAATGGTCAGTCTCCATTAGGTTCTAGTAGCAAGTCAGATGTCACCTCTTCAAAAAAGGAATCATGTTTTTGAG
The DNA here is from genome assembly GCF_030020395.1 of Manis pentadactyla. NCBI lineage: Eukaryota > Metazoa > Chordata > Mammalia > Pholidota > Manidae > Manis > Manis pentadactyla. Next base: position 51,332,388 of record NC_080023.1, read on the forward strand.
AAGAGGGCATAGCTTTGCTCCCAAATCCTAAAGGCTCCTGACAGCCTCTCTAGTAGCCACAGATACCTCAAGCACCATCAAATCATTTCAGTTTTGTGGCCCAAATGTCAGAGTAGTGTGCTGCTGTTTAAGAGACTTCCTATGAGTTCAATTATCTGAAACAGTAAATCTTTCAATTTATTCAGTAAATGATGACTGTGTACTTGTGTAAGAAATGTCTTTTCCTGTGGGTTCTATCCAAAACCAGCATTCTTTCAATTTTCTCAGAAATGAAAATTATATATTTGTTACCCACAAGTTGTGAAGAGGCCTTCTAGGCTTTGTATTTTATTCTGTTTGGTAGAAGAGGCCAGATACATAATTGTCCTTATTTTTGGAGGGACATTTTGGCATATACTATACAACTGGAGCTAAAAATTTCACTGGCTTAATAGGACCCTGAATTTTTGTGGAATTTATTTTCTACCCTCTGTCATAAAGGTACCTTAGAAAGGTGTCAAGGACAGTTGCTACTTCCTGCTTAGTAGGTCTAGTCAGCATGAGATCTATGCAGTAGACTGATGTGATACCCTGTGGAGTGAAGAGGTTATCAAGATTCTTAGATAAAATTATGAAATAGAGCTGGAAAATAGGACCATGAAAGTATATGGATAAGTTTGATTGCGTTTTTTAATGGGTATAGGGAAAAATTAATTCCCTGGTCAATAGCTGCTTACCAGATTCTAGGGGATATTTTGATGTACAAAAGAAGCCACTGCTGGAACAGAAGTTTCAATTGATGCCTATATCTAATTAGATTACAATAATTCACATACATACACCTATCTTCTGCATACTCCAAATGGCAAACTGAATAGAAGTATGGAAGAACTCAACACTTCTGCATCTCATAAGACCTTGATGGTGGCACATGTTCTCTGCAAACTTCCCAAGAACATTACATGCTTTTGGTCTACTGCTTTGGAAGATGGAGGCAGTAATGGAAGCTGGCAGTTGGCTTTCTTATCAAAATAGCTGTCATTCTACAACAGACTTCCATCCTAGGGAAACTCCTTGCTGACTACTCAGGGCCTGCTGTGTGAGACAGGGACCAGTGAGATTGTAAGAGCCAGTCGTGGGGGACAGAATTTTGGCAGAGGTCACCAAGATGATATGACTGCCAGTTGACCCATGAGCTGGATTCTGGCAATCATATATTCCTTCTCCCCCCACATTCCTGTCCTTAGAATACTGGTTCCACCTGCCTTCTTTACTCCCAGAAGTAGCACTAAAGATAAGCTTTGAGAGAGTGGTGTGGTGTTGTGATCATCTAGATGGTATGTGACTGAACCTAGTGAAGGTCTCTACATGAACTTTAAGATTTGATGGATGGGTTTGGATATCTAGCCTTCTTGTGGCTGTGCAAGGTAATCCTCATATCTAAGTTCCCTTGCTTATTAAACCTGCCACCTACCCACACCCCCAAGACAAAGCCCTGCATGGCTAGGATACCAGTTTATGGATTGCCAATTTCCTAGTTATGTCCATTGGAACTATACATTCCATAAATGGGAAATAACCACAAGGGTTTCACAGACCCCTTGTACTCTCTCTGAGTTGGATTTCGTTCTGAACTACATTAATCTGACCTTCATAAATCCTTTATCTGATAGATGCATCACAGTGCATTTGTATCCCAGGAATTAATATCACTTCAGAGCCAGTGTCCACTACTCTTGAATATCTAGTGACTTCCCATTCTTTCATGTATAACCACCCTGGGAAGTGAGAATGTTCTAGTGCCGCTCTTAGCCTGCAGATAAGAGCCACTACAAAGCTCTGAAAACTTCAATCGAAAGGATATAAAAGTCTGGGTCATGTACAAGAGAAAAGTTAAGAACTGACAAAGGGAAATAAAAGCTAAGTAAATAGTTATTAAAGATGGGCACACTCATGGCCTACTTTATCTAAAACAACCTTGCTGGCACAAATTTAATTTCAAGGTAACAAGTATATTGAGAATAAGGTTTGGTGTAACAGTTTTAATATTTCACTGACAAAACACCATTTGTCTAAACAATTTATTTTGTTTATGGTATTTGATTATAGAGCCCATCCTCTTACCATTACCTAAAGTGTATAGGAAACGAAAGAGGCAGAGTTCAGTGAGGACAGAGTTATAAGCATTTAATGATGTCATCGATAAAAAACTACCAAAGTTTCCCCAAAGTTAACTGTCCAATATTGTGACAAATGCCACACTATTGTTTGTTGCAGATTTATAGGTGACCAGGCAGTGTGCTTTTTTTACTCCTGCACATGTTCTGTCTGAGTCTGCCTACTGGTAGTCTATTTGAATATTCCCAGAAAGAAGATTGCGCTTTTTGCTCAAGAATGTGGTGGGAAATGTCACTGCCTGTTGAGTATGCCTCACATTATTTATTACCTGCACTTCTATTTCAGGTTATTTAAGGTAGCATCATATGTCTCTATGTTATTATTAAATTTTATATCCTAATCTCCTGAAGCTGGATATTTATGCTCTGATGCCCTTTATAAGCTATAGAAAACCAGACCTATGCTGAATTGGCATACTTTTCATCAGCCACAATATTAGAGTAACAGGTGGAAATGCTCACTACACTACTCACTTGTGCTTCAAACATACGTGCTAAATATCAGTGTCATAATTGTTTATTTCTCATTCACCATTTCCACATAGTGTTTAAAAAGTTTGTTTTATATTCAGTCATTCTAACCATCATCATGCCAAAACAATGTGTCAGGTGAAGAGAAAAATTTGAGATGCACAACTATTTTATCATGAATATAGAACCCTGAGTCTGAACAATCAATAATTCTTGCTTGTACCAGTTAGGACTAAGGATTTCATGGCAGCATTAAATCATTTTAGAGCAGTGGTTATTTTTTACCTTCAACATACTCCTACATCATTAAAAGTGACTCTGAGTTATTGGCTGGCCACCACTCATAAGTCAAAAAGTCCAGCTAAACAAGGAAGATGAGAATCAGACAAAATTATATAATAAGATAGTTTTGCTACCTATTTTGTCTCATTTATCCAAAATCCTAATGTTATCACTTCACCAAGGGTTCCCTTTTGAATATGTTCTCAGAATACAGTCTTCTGATCTCCATGCCATCCTTTTTTAGGGAACCAGAGCCCAGTAATTATCTTGGAGCTCCTTTAACAAACCTTTGCTGCTCTATACCTCATCATTCCTTTAAAAAAGCTTAGTTTTCATAATTTTGAAATAAATAAAATAGCAATAACAATAACCCCAGCAAAAATTTTGTTTTTCAAATTCCTCCTACCCACCATACCTCTTTTATCCAGATGTATGCTTCTTGAAAGAGTGGACTGCATTCACTGAATCAATGTTTTCATCTCCCCTTTGCTCCTCAGTGTCTTACTATTTGTTGGGCTCCATCCATGGCTTTCTCTGCTAAGGCTACTTTGACTGCTATGGTTACCGTGGACATAATGATGCAAAGGAAAGCGAAGCATTCATTCAGTTCTTGACCTGTTATTGCTCCTACTGTGCATTGTCACTACAGAACACCCTCTCCTAAGCAATGTTACTGACTTCCTCATCTGCTCTTCTGGATTTTCCTTCTTTCTCTTTGGAGGTGATTCTTATTATCATTTGCTGAACTCTCTCAAGTGCTGCTTCTGTTGTGCGGTACAATCTTTCTAGATGAATCATATATTCTCATGATTTCACACAACAACTTTTGTACTGATGTCTTCAAAATAGGTTTTAGCCCACTCATACTGTTGAATTGTAGCTGAATATATTCCCCTGCCTTCTAGATTCGGATTAGGGAAATCTATTCTGATCCTGCATTGCTTATGACACAGAGCTATCTCCCCTGGTCCAACATTGCTGGTGACTAGGTGAGTAAATTTGCCTAATTGTGAGATTTACTTAACAAATTCTTGGCTCTTACATTTAGCCATGTAATCGAGTCTCACATCTATCAGTGATAATGGTGATAAGGACATTTCTCCTCCTTATTTTATCTTCTGTTTGACCTCTCAAGTTATTCATAAGATGCAGGACCTCTTCAGAACACTCACACAGAGAAGAAGTCATTGAGAGCTCAGCCTCTTCCTTACCTCTTCTCTGGACCTTGCACTAGTGGCATTCATGGTCAAGTCCAAAATAAAGTTAATGCATTTCCAGAAATTTAAGTTTTCAGCAAGAAAGAGGAGAAAAGAGTAATACAAAAGTGATCCATGACAGCTGACATGTTCCTTTTTGTCCTGAATACCATAGCTTTACTGGAAGTCCTATCGAATGCACTTCTACTTGTCCAGAACTAGATACATGGTCATTTATTGATAACTTGAGCAAATTTGATGGACTCTAGAAAAAATAAAAACAGGAGGAAGGATATTGTATAGGCAATCCTGTATGTTTCCTATGCAATGTCATATTGCATGATATTATATAGACAGCATGAATATTATATATAGGCAACATGACATGTAAACTCCAAACCCCAAGAATAAGTACCCTCTTGTAGGTAACAGGACTCACCAAATATTTACATCTCCATGTCTCCTCATATGACCTTTTCTCTTCCTATAAAGTCTACTTGTGCTCAATTTACATATCCTGCAAGATTCCGCCAGGCAATTTCTCTTTCATAAAACTTTCTTTCCCAGGCTGTGATAGTAGTCTCTCCTAAGAGAGTTCTTAGCACTCTGTACTTAGGTTTATCATTGTACTTACAACACTAAATTGCTGATATCTGTTTTGAGATGTAAGGTGCTCTCTAAATTTCCATTTTCCCTTTTGTATGCTTGAATCCATTTATATGCTCTAAAAATTCTAAGATTTGTTAGAGCTGCATTCGTCTAGACTGTAAGACCTTAAATCAGGAAACAAACATAACAATTCATTAATCTTTGGTACATGTGTAGCATACACTGATTTGGACTCAGTTGTATCCCCTATCAACCAGGCTAGCTGCCTTATAATATGTTTTAAGAGATATTACCTAGATTTAATACCTTAACCTAAAGAAATGATCCTGATGGTAAAAAATATCCCTGTTAAATCAGTAGGAAAATAACTTGAATATACCTGAATTTCTAGAGTGTTTAAATCACAACACAGATATCTTCCATTCCAATTATATATGGAGTCAACCTGAAACTTAGAAATTAGGAAACTAAAGAGATAAGGGAGTAAAAAAAGGGTATGTATGTAAGAAGGCATTGGAAATGAGAAGCTTCTTAAGAGTATACTCTTTTTAAGTCATCTCATCTTCTCATTTTCCCCCTTACTTCTGTTAGACGTTCTAATTTTTGAATTGACCCCATCCTCCCTTCTGGCTTTTCCATTCATCAGCTTTGCGAACTTTGGTGGATTAGGTGCCATCTCCATGCTTCAGTTACATTTTCCCCTGTGAAGTGGAGACAGTAATAGTTAATATCGAGTAGGTTTGTTGTATTAAATGGATCAACATATTAAAATCCTAAGACCAGTGTCTCATGCATTCTAAGTGTCTAAATAACATTGGATATTATTATTATTAATTATTTTATTCATGTATTTTTCTTCCTTTTTACAGATTATGAAATAATCAATAAGAGGGACACATCTGATAACAAAATGTGTCTATGTGTTTTTATTAAGAACTAGCAGTTCTCAATGCATCAGATCAGATGAATACACCCCAAAACAAGTTCACAGAGATTTGATAACACATGCTGTTGCTGATATAAAGACAAAACTAACCCTAGCTAAAAATAAGTACTGAGTATATATAACTTTAAAAACTGTTGCCAGGGATATTCTGGTGTTTTTTTGTTTTTTTATTTTGTTTTGCTTTTTTATACTTTTTGTTTGTGCCTACTAGGAAATTTAAGAAGTTTAACAAGGTTATAAACTTAATATATTCCTACTATGTGCTATAAACTGTTCTAGGTTCATAGAATACTTAGAATGCCTAGAACAGTTCATAGCACATAGTAGGAATATAATAAGTTTATAAATGTAGTAATTATTACTACAATTAACCAGGCTCATGGGAAAACTATAAATAACTGGAAGGCAATATATTATTATAATTAATTGTAATTACAACCATTACTGCTTAAGAAATTATTGATTTACATCTTCAAATGAGTTAAGTCTCTCTTTACTAAGAAATATATTTGGAAAAATAAAATCAGAAGAATGATTGGTAAACAAACACAGTCTCTGAGAAAGGGAACTTAGTTTCATGGCAAAAATATTAATGACATCACACTGATAATCTGCTTTTGTTTCCTCAAAGGTATAAACGTTTATACAAGTTTGAGCAAACTGAGTCCTTAAAAGAGAACACCTATTCCTTGAACAATGCTTGAATATGTCAGTTCTTTCTCATGGAAATTCTTATTTCTAAGTCCTACCTTCACTGTGCATGGGGTAATGATGCAAAAGGAATAGTAAGGAGTTAATATATATGTTATTTTAGGATCAACATCTATGGAAAAGAGAGAAAAGATGTTAGATTGAACAAAGGAAGTTGAGTTCTGTAAGAGTCTTTTGCAGTCCTGAGGGGGATGGTCAGGCAGCCCTACAAACATATCTGGAATATGAATTGCCCATTAGATTTGCCCAAGTTGGTCCAGAGGGCCAAAGTTTTACTATCACGTTAATAAGACCGAATGTGAATTGCCCTGGGAAGTGGGTCTGACTAAAGGTAAGGCAGTGATCTTTGATAAGGCAGTTTTCAACGTGGAGTGATGTTCAAGAGATACTTACCTGCAGGAATTCTAGAGATGTGTAATAAGATCTTCATTCCTTGCACTGCAGCACATCTAACACACGAGAGAGTCAGGGCAGTTAATGGTAAAATATTTCCCTATTAGGATAGTAAGAGCACATAAATGAGATATAGCCCCAAATGCACTTTCCTAGTATATTTACTAAAACAGATAAACACAGCCTTTGGCTCTATTAATGCATTTAATAATCTAGTGTTTCCTTTAATCCCCATCAATAGTGTCCAAATAGTTTGCATTTACATGAGAAGGAAAGAGGTTCACATATTAACTGGTCCCACTGCAAAGATAATTTCCCTACTATTGGTCAAACTTTGGTCTGAAAGAACTGTAAGTTTGTTAGAACATAATAGATAATATGATAAGAACATCAATTCTCGCCTATCTTCACATACACTGAGGTCTAATTGTTTTGTGAGTGGAAAACCGCTATGATGTTACTAATAAATATTTAGTATGAATTGTTGCATGTACTAACTAGGCCTATTTATACTATGTTTTTTTTTTGCTAATTTTATCACCTCAGTTGTTATTTCTCTTACTTATTAGGGTATTTGCCCTTGGTGAATATGTCTTTCTGCTGCTTTTAATTTACCACTCATCTAAATCTGAAAGGAATAAAGGGTAGTGTGGAGAAAATATGATAATCTTAACTTCATTTCATCTTTGTTTCAAGAAAAATGCCAACAGTGTTTGTGGACCTAGAATGGTTCTGCATACTTCACTGTGGCTTTGTGAAAATTAGTTTTCTCTGATTTGGATCTTTTTGGATCTTTATGTTATTCCATTTTCCATGTATATTCTATGAAGCTAAAGTCAATAGAAGTAAAGGTCAAATATATACTGCAGTTTCTTTAAAGTGTCGTAATACTGTATGTGCAAACTTTCAGGTTTTAGGTTTATTTAAAGTTGCAATGTTTTAAGATATTTGATTACTACTTGAAAGACAAAGTTTTAACTTATTACATAAAAATTAAAAGTTTTAATTCTATAACATTCAAATACAGGCTATTGATGTTGCTTTCTGAAGCATTAACTTTGATCTAGAAACTCATGTTGAAATTTCCTGTCTACTAAACTTAAATAACACTCCAAATCTTAAAATAATGAGAACAATTAGTACATCATTCTTCTCTACTACTGGAGAAAAAGAAAGAAAATTGCATTCTGTGATAGTTATACAGTTACATAACTGTAGTCAACCTACATAAAAAAAGAAATGAATATATATAAATGGGATATAAATATGATCATTAGTGTTAATTTATGCCCTTTTATATCTGTAAAATGTACAGATATATCATCTGATTCACCTTGGCCTGCTAGTATTTAGGAAATGGCAATTTGAGAATATTTAATATTATTCATAGTAAATTAAGATGAGGGAATGAGACTTCTGCAGGTAAATCATCACAGTCATTTCAATTTAAAAATTACTTTCAGTAAACTAGTGCTCCACCAAAAGTCAACATACCTCAGGAGAACTATAAGATTTGCATGATAAAAACAAATCAAAGCATGAAAACTACCTCCTTGAAACCTTTATGCACACACAATAACAGCAATAAAAATGTTCCTGTAGTGCTGGAGTACTAAACCCGGGAACCACAGACAACAGAAGGAATTCTGGAGACAGTATTTAGAAGAATATATATTTGTCCCCCACTAACCTCCAACTGAAATTTATATTTTCTTCAATTATTTGTAGGCAATATATTATGGTAATGTTAATGATTCCTATAACTTTTTTACTGGGAGAACTCACAGGTGTTTTCATGTCACATTACACTAATTGCATATATTTCCTAATATGTTTTATTTCTATCATTATTATGAAATCATTAGATCTGCCAATAAATTTTTTATGTAATAAATTAATCAAGATTCATAGATGTAACTGTGGCATGCTTCTAATATTCTAATTACATTTCATAAAAACTGACTTCCTTTATAATAGTATGTATATTATTTATAACATTTTGAAATACTTATTTTAGATATTTTTTCGAGAAACATTTAAAAATAGTATTCTAGGAAAGAGGCCACAGGCTAAACAAGGCTGTCAAAGAGGTCGAAGATAAAAACAAATAAAACAGGACAGAAGCTACTAGATAACAACTCTCAGGTAAATTTGGAGCAGAGACGTGCATCACTAAATTAAAGAGTCTGAAAATCTGGAAAATGTTCTTAAAATTCAGAACATGTCCAACTTATTTGCTGTACATATATATGAACTAAGAAGAAATGCTGGTCTCTACTGGGGAAGGGATTATTAGGGATGATACAGAATAACATGTAATCTTTGAAATAGGAAGGGCAGTCCCTGATACAATAATTAATTTGACATAAATGACTTAAGTTCTGAGTTCAAATAAATTTGAGTAAGTCTGAAATAAGAAAATATATATATATATACACACACGTGTGTGTGTATTCCTCTAATATAATGCATGTGAATCTATGAATATTTTAATTAATATGCAATATATTTTAATATACATAAATAAATACACATAACTCAGATGACCTTACATATTTTTTTATGCAAGGAACATTCTTTTCTTCAAGTATAATGTAGATATACATTAGAAAATCCTAGCTCAGAATAATAAAAGTAGAAATTCTTCAATGGCTATTACTTAATAAACAGTAAGGATGAATTTCAGAATAAAACAAAAGGAAGATCAGTAAGTAAAAGAGATGACAGGATTTCTAGAGGTCAATCACTTAAGGTCTCCAGTGGAGGAGTTTTCAGTGTCAGTGCTGGAGAGCCTAGAGGCTAGGGTAGGAGGTGGGGAAAGCTAGAGAGAAAGTAGCTTCAGTGTTTTTTGGGAAGTTGACAGGATCAAAGTCTGCTACAAGTCACAAAGAGAATATGTATCTATGCAAGAAGACATACCTAGCAGGAAGATTCAAGAGCAGGCTAATAATGTCCATGTTAACCCTCAAACGTCCCAGACTGAGTCTGTTACTTCCAAGATCAATTGTGGTTTGTAACACTTATTAATGTTAATAACTTTTAGTGTTGCTAACTTTTAATTAATGTTATATGCTCCCTTAGGGTTAATAAGGCATATTAGTATTATTATTATTAATAAAGCACACACTGTGTTTCATGGGAATATTTGTAATGTCAGCCAAATTCCTGGGACTTGAAAGAGAAAGAAGGTAGAAATAACCCAGTTTTGAGAAAGAAATTTGGCTACTGAAATTTAATTGATAGGAAGCTTGATTACCTGTACTGGAAGTGAAACTTTACCTCTGTTCATTGCAGCTCTGCTGAGCAATACAGTCAAGAGGATTATAACAGTAAAAAGTAAAAGCTGCCAGTTATTGACTAGTTTACCAGGAGTCAGGCAATGTGAATACTTCAACTATATTTTCCTCCTATTCCTTTTGACAATTTATGAAATAAACATCATTATTATTTTTGGCTTAACAAATGAAATGCCCTGATTCTTAGAGAAATTGAGTAATTTGTTTTAGGTCACTCAGCCACTAAATGATAGAGAGATTTATTTCTCATTCTTAAGATTCCAGACCTAGGCTTTTAATGACAGTCTGCCTCCAAATTCAAATAAAAAATACTGTTATTTATTTAGGGGTAATTCGTGGGTTTGGGATGTTGAGTTCTTTTTCCTGTTTTCTTGAATTCTTCATTGCAGAACTATAGTTGTAAAAAAAAACACATAGTTAAGTTAATCAATGAAACTTTGCACCATTATAGATCAGCTAGAAATTTAGGTTTCTAAATCATAACAAGAGTTTCATTTTGGCATGAAGAACGCTTTAGTTTGCAAATATGCTTTCACTGAAAGAGAATTTGGGGACCCAAAAATAAAATTGTGTTATCATAGTTCCTATTAACTTCACTGTCTTGAGCACAGTTCACAATTAAGAGGCACAATTTCTTTGTCTGTAATAGGGGAAAAATACATATTTGCTTTGCAGTACATTGTAAGACCAAAATGGTCAATGAATGGAAATATATCCACAATGAATTTCTTTGCAAATTTAAAAGTTTAAAAGTCCACTTTAATAAGACTAGTATTTTTCAAACTATTTAACTGAGAAAATAATTTAAATAACTGAGCACAGATGCTTAACCTATGCTACGTAACCTGGTCTTTCAATTAAGAATGATGGAGCACTTTATATTGTTCTGTAAAGGATTATCAATTATAAGTTCATTTCCCTTATGTTTCAAATAAACCTTCAGGAGAGAGAGCCCCTGAAAAATTACCAGTAACCCACTTCTAACCTTTGATATGACTTGATTGTTCTTCATTTTAATTTTAGTCATAAGACCCTAACAAGAAATAGAGATCCTTTAACCTTCCTTGTTATTAAGTAAAAGAAAATGCTTAAAATGGAATTCATTATAGACCATGGGTCCATAAAGTTGAAAACTAATATTCATGACTTTATATTCATTGAAAAATCTTAACCTTTAGGAATCATTAGTTTTCAGGATAGTCCATAAAGTTAAACTGAGCAGTACAAGGGCAGATGTGGAAGATCAGGGAGGAGAGCAGATCATAAACACCATTATCATTGAACATTTGTTGAATAACATTCTTCTATTTTTCAGGCTTTCTGAAAGTAGCAAAGCATTTTCAGATCTCAGATTTCTCAAGTAATATACCAGGAGAAGAAAGCTGCTTTTTAAAACAATAAAAAACAGCAAGCCTCCCAGAGTATGTGGGACCTAAAAGTTGTGGATATAGAAAAATCCTTCCCTCTCACTTTACTCCAAGCCATTGACGCCAATGGAAATCAGTTAGTTATTAAAGTTCCCCGAATTTCTACCTTCCCTTGGGATGATGCAAAGCTTATGTGTGTATGTGTGTGTGTATTTCATTTTATTTTTGCCTCAAAATCATATCTATCAAACCACCCCAAAGTTCATAACTCCCTTAAATCTATGGTTTGGCTGGGTTGTTCTGCAGATCTGAGCTGGGCTAAGATGTGATCTCCGCTGTTTCTGCTCACGTGTCTGCAGTGGACTGGCCGGCTGGCTGGGGGCTTGCTGATCGAGGATGGCCTCAGCTCTCCTCTACAGGTCTCTTACATCCCTCCAGAAACTCAGATTTGATCTGATGTTAGTAACAAAATTACATGGGTGAAAAGACTAGACATACAAGGAAGCATGCACATTCCATTCTCTGTTGTTATCACATTTGCTGACACCCATTAAGCAAAACAAGCTGCATAGCTAATCAGCAAGTCACAGTGGCAGGAGACCTCAAAGCCACAGGGTGAATGAAGGGTGTCAATACTGAGAGGACATTAATTCTGGTGATTAATGCTGACCATTCTGAAAATAAGGGGAGAGTTAAATATAAGAGTTAAAAACATCATTCTCACTTTCCCCCGTGTTCATAATGGGATGTGGAAAAGCAGATGCTGACCTCAACTACTCACGGATAATAAACTAGATGTAATCTTGCTCTTGTAATAAATACTCTTTCCTTACTAAGAAGTGAGAAAAAGGGTTTGTTTAATTTTTTCAGCTATAAGTAGCCTGGTTCTCTAATTAGCACATGATTCCAGGAAAGAAAGACTTAAACTCCTAGGTAGATATAGTCCTGATGTTGGATTTCTGTCTGAACTACTCCCCTTCTTGGCCTCCCATCTCCACTTCTCAGCAGCTCCTGGAGCACACATTATGAACTGATAATGAAGGTTTATTGCTCCAGTTCACCCCTTAAATGCTCTGTTGTGGGAGACTGGGTCTCATTATACTCAAAAATAATGCGCTCAGTCAATTCATTCTTCCATTCTTATTGAATTTTATGATTGGTGATACATTTATTTCTAATTTCTCATTAGTTACAGCCCATGATCCCAAACTCATTATAGATCTCTTTATCACTAGATCTGTGGCGTGGCCAAGGTGAAGAATCCAATGCGCACCTAGTTTTCTTTGTGATTGTAACTCTGCGAGGTAGGGGAGGAAAACACTTTCCCAGCCCAGGGCAAAATACCTTTGAAACCGAAATCAGTCAAAGAGAGGAATAAAATAGGAGAAACTCTTTTATTTCTTACAAGCAGTCGTCCACTTCTGCTCTCCCGTGTCTCTGCAAAAAGGGGGTCCAGCTGAAACTCTCCCACCAGCTATGTCCTCCCTCCCCCTTGTAATCACCTATTGATATGGAGATGGTCTACTTCTCTCCATTCCTTGGAAATATCTATTGATATGGAGATGCACTAAGGCCAGGCAAGAGATTCTGGAAATACTGCAATTTTACCCACAGTGTACTATCTCATGATTTCCTTTTTTGGTCGGTATGATCCACTAGGTCTTAGAAAGAAGTGAACACACTTGAACTTACTTTGAACTACCAACTTATTCTTTGCTTCTGTCTGACACCATCAGTTCTTTTATATTTATGTCTGTTATTGATCACTTACTGGTATTCCTTTTCCCTTGACAGAAGAGCTGTTACCCTATGTTACTACAAATTTAGTATGCCTTTACAGTTGAGAACGCCTAGGCTCAGCAGCGTAAAGTGGTGCAGCGTGAATAAGTATGCAAATGGAAAGGAATCTTCTCAAAACATCAAGTATTTACTGACTGTTCAGATAGGGGATCAAGCCAAACTTAACAAACAACATTTGAGAAGTAGATTTCTTAAAACAATAACACATTTACGGTTAAAGTGATTCTAAGCATAGGCTCTCCTCTGAAAGGAAGCTCAGTTATGTACACAAATAGCCATACTGCAAAATAAAAAGTGATAAATGGTATAAAAAAGAAATACCTATTTCAAGACCAACTTTTACATCTTACCTCACAAGATAATATTACTGGGACCAGAGAGTAAACAGCAAAACTACAGAGCCATAGCAACCTTGCTGTCTCACCTCTAATAAACTTGGCTTTCTCCATTCTTAATGCAGTCCACGTTTTGACATGTGAGTCAGAACTTGCTTATTTTCTGTTGCAGGACACTATTCAAGATATTTTAAATGTAATGCTATATCATATTTATTCAAGACAGACATTAAAATATGCTCATGGTTTTGTAAATTCCAGAGTGACACCTATTTTTTTGTGTGACTCCCAGGATGGATAACACTTTTTCAAGAACATATGTGAGCTTATAAATATTACCTTTCCAAGGACTGCATTTTTTCTTTCCTGTTTATGAAGACTAGTTCAGTATCCTAATAATGTTTCACTGCAGAGGCACATACCTAATGACACATGAAGAAGGTAACAAGGGCAAAAGGTGAGATGAACTGAATGAAAAGTCATCAATGAACATATAAAGGTACTCAGGAAAAGGTCTGGGAAGATAGAAAATGGAAATTTAAATGTTTTTCTCCTAAATTTTCTGTAACTAAAACAAAAGAAGCTAGAGGATTATTATTTATTTTTTGTGTGAATCAGTTATAAACCTGCCTCTTTTGCTTTTCTTCTTCCTTCTATTTGATTATCTCATTATTAATGTAATTAGAATCCTATAGAGTTAGAACATCCAAGAGAGGTTAGGAAAGATTTTAATAGTAAATAGTGAGGGGACAGAAATATCTGAAGTAACTAAAGCAGCTTCAAAAAAGTAATGGTTTGTGTACTGCAAATGTTGCTCTGTCATTACAGACAAAGATTTGACATATTCTTTAAGAGGAAGTTATTGTTTTGGTAGAGACTGGCCTGGTAATATTTGGAGAGATGCAACACTTTATGTATGTATATGAAGTTTGAAAATGACAGCATTTTGTCAGACTACATCTGAACCAGCCATCCATAGCAGAATGAAAATTGTCAGGCAACATTTTAATGCTATTGTCTGCTCAATGTTCCATGATTCTGTGATTTTTCACATAGGACAAGGGGTAATAAAATAACAGGTTTTTAGAATGGCATTTTAAAACAATTATTTTAAAGGTACTTTTATAATAATAATATTGCATGAAAGTAATCTTAATTTAATTCTTAATAGTTAAGAAAGTTTTATGGCCTCTTCTGAATAATTTATTTGATTTAAAATTGTGCCTAATTTTAAATTTTAATTTAAATATATTAGATATAAGAATAATGAATTTGTAAATGTTGTCCAAATAATATCAACTCACAATGATTGCAGATAATGTCAATGTTAAATTCAAGAATGAAATGATAAATCAAATACTAAACTTCACATAATCATAATACACATAAAATAACGTCTTTGTAAGTGACACACTTTGGACTACTTTGCAAGGGAGAATATTTCTGAATTATCATAACAAAGGGGTAACACATCTCAAATACATTATAGGGGGAAGTCAGATATTATGGTGGCCATAAACAGCTCTCCTGGTCTTGTTATATGATGAATAACAGGGAAGGGGCAACTTGATACTAGAGCTTAGTCAAAAAGAGGTGAAAATTTGTGTAACAGATTGAAATATGCAAAGTATAAAAATCAGTCTAAAAGAAAATGAGGGTATTGAAAAACAAAAATGCAAAAATATAAACAAAAACAAATAGATGACGTATGTCATTACTAGTAAAAATATGTTTACATGACATTGTTCAAGCCTGATAGGTCTCTTTTTTTTTTATTACTTTTTTTAATTTATTTTTTTATTAAGGTATCATTGATATACAATCTTATGAAGGTTTCACATGAGCAACATTGTGGTTACTACATTCCCCAACACATATCCCATTACAGTCACTGTTGATAGGTCTCTTTTTAATGTTAGACTGCATTTGTTTGGTAGACCTTTAATCAGAACAAGTTGCTAGAGTGTTCTAACTTGATAAAGCCAGGGAATCCTCCTTAGAGGCACACACTTTCACAAGTGGCTCATGCTTGCCAGAATTCCATCTCTTGTTCAGTGTAAACTATGAGAGCTTCTTATTTCTTTTGCATAGATTTGTGCACACCTGCCTTCTACGGTTTAGCACTGCATTTCTTCAATTGATCAATGCATAAACAGTTGATTTAGTGAAATTCTAGTTTTGAGGCAGTGTCCTGTTAATCTTTGTTCATCTACCAGTTCCTTTGTTGATTCTGAATATCCCTGTAAAATGTGTTGTTTACTCCTAAAACTTCTTAGGCTTTATAAACTGAAATCACCCTGTTTATATTTATAAAGGCAGTTTTTACTCAATATTGTATTTTTGGCTATTAGTCTGTATCAATGAACTATATACAACCTCATTCTTTACTATTTTATTAGAGTCATTCTTTCTCTACATTTGCTTTAAAAGTGGATCAATTATAAATAGCAAATTGAAGGAGTTATCTTCTTTGTTTATTGTTCATTTGTACTCTTTATGCTTTAACTAAAAAGTTAGTGAATTTATATTTATTAAAGCTTATATGTTATGATTTGCTTTTTCATATTAGTTTGTGCTGCTTTTCTGCTTGCATGCCAGAGACAAGTTCTTGGTCTTATTGTAAAAAAGAATTCAAGAATGGATGCAAAAAAGTGGTTGAGTACTAAGAGTTTTACTTGGAAAATACGAGTTTAGAGAAAGGCAAAAGTACAAGCCTGAGAGTGAGGCACAGGCTGACCCAGAGGGAGTCATACTGAGGAAACAATAGGGAGCCTTTTATGTAAAACCTTATCTAAGTGGGATAAGGTTTCAAAGGGAATAGGCTTGCATTTAGGTACACTAGGTACTCTTAGAGTCTGGGCTTGCTCCACCCTCATATCAGGCAGAAGAGTTTTTGGCTGTATTTGGTTGTCATCAGAACTGTCATGGTATGAGGAAGTGTGACTTTTACTATGTTAATGAGTGTATAATTTATTCTGGGGTGAAATTTGGGTCAACTTCCCCATGTTATAGCCAGCCAGTGTGGGCCAGTCCGTTATCTACATTCTCACACTCTGCCAGCACTCACACTCTGCTCTCCGTGGAAGAACTACTTCCACAGAATGTCTAGAATGTACATCCAGCTGAATGTAAAGACTGGCCTAAGTTCCCATCCCTATCCCTGTTCATGTCTGGCTCTCTACCTAGTTTAATGCCAGGATACTTGACTCACAGAAACTGTGAGATGGTAAGCAATAGATAAGTAATAAAAATCACTAAAATATTAAATATTAAGAGAAAATAATCTCTTAATTAAGGGTGACTTTGAGCAGATATTTCCCACTTGCCTTCATTAGTTCACAGTTCAATCAGTATGATATTCAGTTTTGTAAGACGATGCACACTGTATGCTTTTCATATTAAATCACTCCTTTATGAAGCTTCTGTTACTGGATGAACTTCTTTGGGAAGAATCGGGGCAGTACTTTTAAGTAGAATAATGTAGGCTCATGTGGTTGCTCTGGGATGTGTAATTTTTATGATACACAAAGATCCACCACTAGCACTTTCCTTATATACCAGGTACCTTTAGTTTATTCTTCCAGAGTCCTTCTCCACTCTTGCCCTTCCAGATCTCTGCTCGTGGAGGGTGACTCTATATGGACTTGATCTGTGGCTTCCCACTTGCTGGATTCCTGTTGGGTTCTGCTAACTTGGAGCCCTGGATAGGAAGCCAAAGAGTGGATGAAGAGTGAGGTCAGGGCATTTATTCCTCAGTTGTCCTGTCTGTGCTATTCTGTCAGCATGACTCTCTCACTAGCTTGAAGGTCACTGGTCTTCTCAAGGTAGCCTGCTCAATAGTTTTTCTTATATAGTAATGGCACCTTTTCTTTTCTGGTATCCTTAGCTATAGTATAATGCTCTATACATAGTAGTTACCTCATACACACAGTTATAAAATATCTATTTTTATGCAATATATGAAGAATTAAACATTCATCCAATCCTATTTTGAGTATGCTTTCTGTTTCCTGTTGGGGTTTTGACTGATGCTTCTCATTACAATCCAGAATTTAGGTTAAAGGAAGGCCACTTTGATGGCAAGAAATAGCTGATGAGAAAAAGAGGGACAAAAAACTGCTCACTATATGTTAGATCCAGTAATAGCCTGGTTAGTATTGTACTACAGGGAATTGTAATTTTATCAAAGTAATAAAAAGAGAAAACCATTCAGATTCTATATTGCAGTGAGAATAGTATTTATTCTGTTTACCAGCCTCTTTAACTTTGAAGAGAGCAGACCTGGTTTTAACAGAATGGGGTACTTTATAAGGCTTGTTCACAGACACATATTTAAATGCATGCTTCCTTGTCATTTTACATCTGTTTAAGGTTGCTTCAAAGATATATTAACCTGTCTCCTGTTTTCTATTCCTGCTCCTTCCTTATACTGATTTAGAACTCCTCAGGAGGAGGAAGTGAGACAACGATTCCAGCCAATGGTGTTTTATGGAGAGGTAATCTTAGGGAATCACTTTAGGGGAATAAAAGTGAGGAAGATTCCAAAAAAGGATTACTTATCGAGCTAGTTATCACTGTGGCCTCCTGAAGCTTAATTCCACAAGGGAATTCCGGGAAACTGTAGGAAAAGTACTCAGGGTTATCCCACCTAAACTACAAAGGCTCCAGGTATTGATACACTGACTCCTGTCAGTCACTGCTCATTAATTCTCTAGAATTTCTAGTCTGCTAAGATTGCAATTAGAATAAGCTCTAATTGCAAGACAAAGCCCTTAGGCCAAGAAGAAAAAAATGCAAATACGGGCTTTTAGAGGTCTGACTGATCTACTCTGAAATGATAAGGACCAGAGGGATATGGGCAGCACTGACAGTGCCTGCTGTACTCCTAACTGGTTTCTACTCTGCCATCAGGATGCTTTTTTGTCAAAATGTAAATTTGATTCTGTAACACATTTGCTTAGATATAGCATTTAGAATAAAGTTCAAAATCCTAACCTTAATATAAAGTGTGCCTGCAAGATTCAGTCTCAACTAACTTTTCCATTGTCGTCATCATCTAGTGATCTCACCACATCCTCAGTGGGCTGCTTTCAGATTTCACAATGTGATGCGGCACCCCCGACACGGGACATGCGGGCATAGCAGGCCTCCTTTCCCTGTTTTGGTAATGCCTCTTCTATGTCCAGCTTTTGCTTATTCATTCCTTGCTGATTAGGAAAGTCTTCCCTAATCTCTCTGCATGAAATCTCTTATGTTCTCTCATAACATTATATATCTCTTCTTTACAGAATTTACCAGGTGTTACATTTGTTTTTTAAAATATTTGATGATGTCTACCTCCTAAAACTGATTATATGATCAAAGAGTTTCAATTTTTGTAATGTCAATTTTGTATCTCCATCATTTGACATAGTAACTGATGTTGATAGGAATTCTACAATTATTTAAAAAACAAGGAAGTTATTTTAAAATGTTTGGAGCCCTTATAGAATATGTATTTGTGATGCAGTCTTGTGTTTTTAAAGTTATTACAAATACTACTAATAATAACAAATAATGAGTCCCACTTATCCATATGTAGAATTTTACTGAACTAAATACTTTTCTTGTATTATCTTATTTAAGTGAAGTTATCATTTATTATCATTCTAACCACCAGGATGTATTAAACATCTAATATAATCAGATGTTGTAAGAGGCTATTGATGTATTTAAGACAATATTTATGACTTCAAACATCTCATGGTCCTGTAGGAACACAACTTTATATGTATGTATGTAAGAATGAGTAAAAAATTACATAGCAGTTGTATATATTAGTTAAGTAAGTAACTTATGTAAAAGGTATACTAAGCATTAGCTAAATGCTAATGAACATAAAGACAAGCAAATATGAGGGAAATGTCACTTAGGGCTATGGTGATATGTCTGGGAAAAAATGGAAAGAACTGGGGTTTTTAGTAGCCTTGGTGTGTGGTTAAGACGGAATAATTTCAAACACTGTCAGGTAGCTAAGCAGACATGAGTAGGTCCAACCCTGTCCTGGACGAGACCCTCCCCACTCCCACTTACTCTTTATGGCCAGATGGCAGAACACACTCAAAAACCCCTCTTGTTTACAGTTCAGTCTCCTGCCTTATCAGGGCCTAAGGAGGGGTAAAAAGCCCAACAGGGCTTCCAGACCAGCAACTTGGGTTGGTACCTGCATACTAAAATCCAAAAGGTGACCCAGCATTACCTCAGGATTCATTATACCTTAACTTTAATAAATTCATATTGAGGTTTTAGCCCCCCACCCAGTGGGCTTCACTCAGGTACTGTGTGCGGGCATCTGTGCACTGAAAAGAAGGTTATATAATCTGAAATTATTAATGAACATGTCAATTAAATTACGTAAAACATTGGGGAAGAGCTTACCATTTTAAGAAATCAATCCTAACCATAATAATGGGGCTGCTTCTGTCTGGTTTTCCAGATAGCCCATTTTCCACCCTTCTTGAGAGTGTACTTAGACTTTGCTTAATAAACTGCTGCTACTTAAAAATGTCCTAAATCTCTCCCTTGATTGAATTTGTCCCTTTGAGAAGACAAGAACTGGGGAAACACAACATGTTCGACTGGTAATGGTTAGTGGGATATTGTAAAAGTATTTGATTAATGAACAAAATACTATTTCAAATATGACATCATCATTTTATATGACAAAGAAAAGTAATAAAATATCATCCAATGACTGAAAGTGAAAATTATTTAGTTTCCAAGAGATAAACTAAATCAGTACATGAAAGTTGTTATACCTTGACATTTCATTGGAAATAGCAAATGCTGAATCTTCTTTCAAATAATGCAATTACTTGACAACTGTTGAATAGATCTTTTCAAGAGATACACCTATGTAGCAGAATTTGTCCCTTCTTTTCCCTTTCTTCCCTTGGCAGTCCTGCAAATATCAGGCCATCATGAGAGCTGCAGAGAAGTAATCTTTCATTATTAAATTGAGAGGAAATACCCCACATGTGTGTTAATAATGGTGGTGTGAAAGAACATCATTAGAGGTAGCATAGGATAGTAGTTAAGGCTTTACACAGCAAAGACTGAATTCTCGGTTTCAAATATTGGGTCTGCCATTTACTATGTGACCTTGACTATTTAGTTTCTTGGACCCTCAATATTTTTATCTATAAAAGGAGATTGAAAATAAGATACCTATCACAGAATTGTGAGGGTTAAATGAGCCACTTCATGTAAAGTGGTTAGAAGTTTCTGGCATATAAGGAAACTCAAGGTAACTAGTGATTGTCTTGAAGAAGTATTTTCCTGAGAAACATGGCCTTTGTAACAGCTTATTTTTCCTTCTTACCCTGTACTTTCCCAAATCAGCAAGGAACCGGATTTGTAGTGGCATCGTATAGGAAATCAGGAAGGCAAAGGACAGTCAACATAGAGAAAGTATGAATCACAAGAGGAAACAGATGAGCAAAAAGAGAAAGAAAAGGAAGTGGGCTGGGGGAGACTAGAAATGAGAAAACAGTGAAATAGGCAGCAAAGGTAGTTCATAATCTCTACCAGATGAGGATGTAAAGGATTGAAATTTACAATTTGAGTTGAAAGAAAAGAAAGTCTTAGATATACTACCAGCCAGCTTGCTAAGTAGCTAGACACTGAAACCATTAGAGATACAAATTGTATTTGTCTCTTCCTTTCATGATAAGGTGGTACTAGCACTGAGTACACACAGAAAAGGATGAAAAACAGGATATTATTAAATGTGATTTTATAAAAATTTATAAGTAATATTGAAATTATGGATGATTTTATATTTATCAAAGTATGCTGCATGTATGAAGAACTAATGTATATACAATATTTCCTCATTTTCTAAATGAGGAGACTATTCCTCAATTTAAAACTACATATAGTTTGCAATCAGCTGTTAGATTTCCATGTGTCCTTTTTTCCATTTAAAAAGGTTTTTAATTTTTTAAAAAATTTTTTATATTTTACCATAACCATTTCTTTTGTTCTAGCTGCAGATTGATACGTTGTGATTATGGTTTCCAAAACCTCAGAATTTGTGTCAGAATATTAAAAGTGTGTCCCACTACTTATTTACTTTCTCCATTTATTTCCAATTCTTAAATCAAATCATTATGCTAAAGTCCTCCCTGCAAATCTGTGCAACTAAAGACAGATACAGTGCTACAACGCTACAACTGTGGCTTCCTGTTTGCTGATGATCTTAGTTTTCAGAAGTTTTCTTTGTGTACTGTGCTATCCTCTCATTAATTCAGCTCCATAGGAACGGCTTTTAAAATGCTCCCCAGCATCAGAAATTTAGTGATCTGATGTTAGTCAGCAAACTAATTTTATTATTCTAATAGGTTTCCTTTTGAGAGAAAGCTTTTTTTTTTTTAGGTTTTGTTTACTCACTTTAAAAAAAAATAGGATTGGAAAGTTTTAGAAAAGAAATCATGCTTTCTGGCCAAATAGATGCAAAATAATTAGAGAAGTTTGAATGAGGGAATAGGGCTAAACACTTTTTTAAAAATCAGATGCAAATCTCAGTAAACATTTTGGAAAGCAGACTTATCTTTTTCCTATTTGTAATAAATACAGAAAAATAATCAAAATATTTCACATTTTTATGACTCTTAACTAGTATTCTGGCTTACTATATAGAAGAATTCTCTTTAATTATGGATATAAAACTTACACAATTACAATAAAAATAGCAACATTTTTTTCTATGAAACTTTCCTAAAACTCTCTTAATAATCCAAATGTATTATCCCTGTTATGATATAATTGCATAAAGTTTGTGATTATTTGTTGCTAGACCTGTTCTTTCATTCTATTGATTGGCTCTTATATAGAGGCCATATTTTAATGGGAACATTTATTGTGGAAAACATAATTATCATTGTTGAAACATTGAAGGAACTTGATTATTTCCTCAATTATTTTCAGTTCTCTTTGTAAAAGAAGATAGGAATTACAAAAGAAGTCTTCCTAAATTCGTTTTTAAAATGAATTCGAATTAGTTTTCAAGTGTTTAAAATATTATTCATTATTTTCCTATTCATCTAATATACACTGTATTATTCATGCAGTTTTGATTCCCCTGTGCAAGGAAAACATTCTGAAAGCATTGCATAGCATTTTATTCAGTTCTTATGAAAGTTAAATTATAAATAAGTAAAATGTTTAATTGACAGGTGAATAAGCATTACATGACCTATATAATCACAACTATTAATATGGAAAAAATTGGACCAAATTTAAATAACTAAACAATTGTTCATTTGATTTCTCATTCGACATATTTATTCACACATACTCATAACTGGAAGAGCTGTTCAAATGACTGCTTTCAGCAATTTAGCCTTTAGCTTTTTAACTAGTTCTCTCAACACATTATATTAATTTCCTAGAGTTATATACTAAGTAAATATCAGATCTTGTAAAAGAAATATATGCTTTATTTAATTTGTTAGGGAAAAAAATGCGTTGAAATCAAGTGTCATAACAATCATTTGTGAAGTCTAAATGTACATGCAAATTAAACCACAACTGTTGTGCTATATTATTACCCCTTACCACAATAACATGTTTTCAATATTCTATTTTTAACAGTACAAAAAATTTTAAATTACTTTTAATAAAATCTTAGAACATTATTGAGAGAAATGTTTAAAGATTATTTAAACTTAATACATACTGGAGAAAATAAATAAAACTGAGAAAGAACTGAACCTTCAAAAACCTCAAAACACTAAGTTAGAATTCAAGAAGAATTGATTATAAGTTCACATGGCAGAATTCTGAAAAAGGTACATATATATATATACATATTGCATACTTAAGTAAAAATACAACTAATGTATTGTGAACTTACATTACACAATTAAGACGTCTACCTTTTAAACATAGATTCTCACATTTTTTTCATGTTTTAAGCTGTGGAAAGTAAACACATAGCATAAAATTTACCATCTTAACCATTTCTAAGTATATAGTTCAGTGTGTTAAGTATATTAACATCATTGTGCAATTAATCTCCAAAAAATTTTCATTTTGCAAAATGAAACTCTATATCCATTAAACAACTCCCCATTTTGCCCTCCCTTTAGTTCCTGGCAACCATCTTTTTACTCTGTTTCTGAGAATTTAAGTATACGGGATACCTCATATGAGTGGGATCATACAATATTTGTCTTTTTGTGATTGTCCTAGTTCACTTACCTATGTTGTATCATTTCTCAGAATTTCCTTCCATTTTAAGGCTGAATAATATTCCATTACATGCATGTACTTCATTTGTTTATCCACTCATCCATCAGTAGACACTTGGGTCACTTCTACCTCTTGACTGCCATGAATAGTTTAAAGTGGGGGTGGACATATCTTCTCAAAATCCTGCTTTCAGTATTTGTGGATATAGACCCAGAAGTAGAATTGTTGGATACATTATTTTTATTTTTAAATTGTGAGACTTGGTAACTGTAACTTCTACTACAGATGTGACGATTCCATCTCAGCACTGTATTTAATCCACAGGAAAGACTATAGTTAGTTATAATTATTCACTAATCAAATTAGAATTTGGGGGAACATAAGCTGGCAAAATATTATTTTTATTCAAATTTAAATTTTATTCCATTCATCATTGTTTTTTGTTGAAGTAGTATTATCTTCCTCTGTGCTTTCCACAGTCATGGATGTAAAATGACTGGTCCATAATACTGAGCTGTGGTGGGTTGATGGGAGGAAAAGTTAATGGTATAACAGAAAGAAAATTGTGCTACCAATATAAAGGCTGTTTTCTTCTGGGCTGGCAACAAAAAAGTGATTAAAAATAATATAATAGCAATCTTTCTAATCATTCAAATGCCATGGGGAAAGACAGCATAACAGGAAAAATATGTCAGATAAAGAATGTTCATATTAGAGTCAAAAGTCATTGCTAATTCAACAAGCAAGTTGTTAGGAATTTGCGTGAAATTTTTCTTGAGAATTAAAGTGATGAAGATTCTACTTAAAGGAATTTGAAAATTTTCAGATTCAAAGACAAAGACTTTCTACATTTAAAATTGGAAACTTATTGCCATGTGATTAAAAACAAAAGCAAACACAAACAAAATATCAACTTTGACAAAGAAAAGCATCTGAACCTAGAATAACACAGAGTGGAGGAAAGTATCATTGCTATATATCTAGATCCTAGAAAATGATTTGTTCAATTCCCATTTGAGAGCTTGGTGCCTTCTTTATACTCACAATCCAATGCCTTTTTTATTTCATTTCTTAAGGAAATAAATAGAATTAGCAGATTCTGATCTTTGACTATTATAAACTACAGTAAGATCTGTTGTGCCCTTTTTTCAAGGCAACAATATATAGATATTCTAAAAATTGAACAGGACTATTTATATAATTTAGGGAAATAACCCTCCTTACATAAATTAATCTTATTTGCTGGTTAATATATTTATTACAGGTAGTCTCTCCAATAAAACAAGTCTCAAATGAAGCAACATAGTTATGAGTATATATTAACACAGACATCATTTCTGCCTCAAGACAGGCATAGATGAGAGAGGACACCTTGTACATATGGAGCTTAGCTACAGGTGCAGGTTAAAGCCCTTTGTTTCAACCCATCAATCTGTAGAGCTTGTTTCCTAAAGTATTGTTTAAAAGGAAAATTACACTACATTGGCATGAAAAAATTGTGTGTACAATATCTGAATGTTGACTAAGGCTGCCTTCTATAACATATAATAGAGGGTAGCAGAAGAAAAACAATGAATTTTGATACCTATTTCTTAGTGTATTGAAACCTCTGTGTCATTACGTACATTAAGGAATCAAAGTTGATTTAGGAATGAGAAGAGAGCCACATTGGATTTGGGGTCTATGCTAAGACAATGTCATTTAGGGTAGGTATAGTTATATAGTTCAAGTTTTCATTGATTCATTTGTTTATTAAACTATATGTATTATAATTCCTATTTAAAATTGTGATAGTCTCAATAAATCAACTTTTTTGTTAGTCACTTAATTTTATGCTTTAAGAAGTCATTTCAGGTAGTGATTCCTAGCTTCCTGAACAAGTGGATCCTACTGGACTATTAATATTAATAATATGTTATGGAAAAATGGTGGCATGAGAGGTGAGACAGAGGCTTCCTCCTAAAACCACATAAAATACGAAAATATAATTAATATGACTAATCCTGTAAAAGCAGCAGGAAACAGGGATGCACCAAACTGCATACACCTGGAGAAAAGAATAAACCTCATGGAACAGGGTAATGTGCCAAATTAATGGCACAGCTGGACATAAACCCTTCCACCACAGCTCACCAGAAGGAGAAAGAGAAAAGGAACGGGGAGGGAGTGGAGGCCTGGGACTGCTGAATACCTAACTCTGGAGATCTGCTCTGGGAGCACAAACCTACATTTCATGGTGCTTTCATGGTATTCTCATGATTAGGGGGTTGGAAAGCTAAAACAGGCAGAATACCTGGAGAGACCGAGATTCCAGCCGCTTGTGGAAAGCAGGGATCCATATCCAGATGCTCTGAGACAAAAGAAAGGCGGGCAGTCTGAGAGACTTCCTAACTGCAAGAGGGCTTCTAAAGGGGCAAGGACTGTACAGAGCTTACTGCTCAGGAGAAAGAACAAAGAGACAGAATTGTCTGGGTGCACTCTGGCCAGCAGATTGGGAAGTTTCTTGATCTTCAGGTGCTCCAGCTCCCTGGCTGGCTACACAGCTCCAAGGACCCCCTCCATGATACGCAGCCTACTGTGCCTTTCTCCCAGCCAGCCCCACCTGGGTTGCAAACCAGCAAAACCTACCCTGGTGTTAGGCTAGACAGAGGGAAGCCCTGTCTACAGCTTCCAACTACAACTACAAATGCAAAGCATAGAGGCTTACACCTGTGTGCTTGGCTCACTGGTTCTGGCAGGGAAGGCAGGCATAGCAGCCAGAAAGCAGAAAACAGTTCTTTCATTCCCCAGGAATGAATACTGCTCCCATGCGACCCTCAACATTGCTTCAGGGGCTGAGCAGCTCCAGAGAGTAGAGTAGAGCTTCTGGGCACTAGAGGGTGCCATATACAAATATGAAATGCCAAAGAAACCTGGTTCAAAGTAAAATTATGAATACAACACCTGAGAAAGATTCAAGTGAAATCAACATCATGAATCTTGCTGAAAGGGATTTCAAAGTAAAAATCATGAGCATGCTCATGGAGGTACAGAAAAATATTCAAGAACTCAGGAATGAATTCTGGTCAGAGATCCGATCATTGAAGAACACAATGGAGGGTATTAAAAGCAGATTACAAATGGTGCAGGAGACAATAAATGAAATAGAAATTAGAGAAGAGGAATACAAAGAAGTTGAGGCACAGAGAGGAAAAAGGATCTCTAAGATATTGAGATAACTGTGCGACCAATCCAAATGGAACGATATTTGCATTATAAGGGTACCAGAAGAAGAGAGAGTAAAAGGGATAGAAAGTGTCTTTGAGGAGGTAATTGCTGAAAACTTCTCCAATATGGGGAAGGAGTTAATCTTTCAGGCCATGGAGGTGCACAAATCTCCCAACACAAGGGACCCAAGGAAGACAACACCAAGACATATAGTAATTAAAATGGCAAAGATCAATAAGGACAAAATATTAAAAGCAGCCAGAGAGAGAAATAAGATCACATACAAAGGAAAGGCCATTAGGCTCATCAGACTTCTCAGAAGAAACTTTACAGGCCAGAAGGGAGTGGCATGGTGTATTTAATGCAATGAAGCAGAAAGGCCTCGAACCAAGAATACTTTATCTGGCAAGATTATTATTTAAATTTGAAGGAGGGATTAAACAATTTCCAGAGAAGCAAAAGCTGAGAGAATTTACCTCCCACAAACCATCTCTACAGTGTATTTTTGAGGGACTGCAACTGATGGAAGTGTTCCTAAGGTTTAATAGCTGTCTCCAGAGGTAATAAAACCACAGTAAAGGAAGTAGAACAGCTAATTACTAAGCAAGTGCAAAATTAAATCCACTATCCCCAAAGACAATCAAGGTATAGACAAGGAGTACAGAATATGATACCTAATATACAAAGAATGGAGGAGGAATAAAAAGAAGGAGAAAAAGAAAAGAACCTTTAGATTGTGTTTTTAAGAGCATATTAAGTGAGTTAAGTTAGAGTCTTAGATAGTAAGGAAGTTAACCTTGAACCTTTGGTAACCATGAATCTAAAGCTTGCAATGGCAATAAGTACATGCCTATCAATAATCACCCTAAATGTAAATGGACTGAATGCATCAATCAAAAGACATAGAGTCACTGAATGAATAAAAATACATGGCCCACCTATATGCTGCCTACAGGAGACTCATTTCAAACCTAAAGACATACACAGACTAAGAGTGAAGGGATGGAAAAAGATATTTCATGCAACTAATAGGGAGAAAAAAGCAGGAGTTGCAGTACTTATATCAGACAAAATAGACTTAAAAAGAAAGAAAGTAGCAAGAGACAAAGAAGGACATTACATAATGATGAAGGGGTCAATTTCCCAAGAGGATATAACCATTATAAATGTCTATGCATCCAACACAGGAGCACCTATATATGTGAAACAAATATTAACAGAATTAAAAGGGGAAATAGAAAGCAATGATTCATTCTATGAGACTTCAGCACTCCACTGACTCTGAAGGACAGATCAACCAGACAGAAAATAAATAAGGAGACAGAGGCACTGAAAAACACATTAGAACAGATGGACCTAACAGACATATACAGGATTCTACACCCAGAAGCAGCAGAATAAACATTCTTCTCAAGTGCAAATGGAACACTTTCAAGAATAAACCATATACTAGGCCACAAAAAGGGACTCAGTAAATTCAAAGGGATTGAAATTGTACCAACCAGCTTCTTAGACCACAAAGGTATAAAACTAGAAATAAATTATGCAAATAAAATGAAAAATCCCACAAACACATGGAGGATTAACAACATGCTCCTAAATAAACAATGGATCAATGGCCAAATAAAAACAGAGATCAAGCAATACAAATGACAACAATAATTCAACATCGCAAAATCTGTAAGACACACTGAAGGCCGTGCTAAGAGGGAAGTATATTGCACTACAGGCCAACCTCAGGAAAGAAGAACAAACCAATATGAACACTCTAAACTCACAATTATCGAAACTGGAAAAAGAAGAAAAAATGAGGCCCAAAGTCCATAGAAGGAGGGACATAATAAATATTGGAGCATAAATAAATAAAACCGAGAAGAATAAAACAACAGAAAGAATCAATGAAAGCAAGAGCTGGTTCTTTGAGAAAATAAACAAAATAGATAAACCCCTAGCCAGACAAGAAAATAAGAGAGTCTACTCACGTAAACAGAATCAGAAATGAGAAAGGAGAAATCACTACGGACACCACAGAAATACAAAGAATTATTAGAGAATACAATGAAAAATTATATGCCAACAAACTGGATAACCTAGAACAAATGGACAACTTTCTAGAAAAATATATCCTTCCAAGTCCGACACAGAAAGAAAAAGAAAATCTGAATAAACCTATTACCAGTAATGAAATTGAGTTGGTAATAAAAAAACTACCTAAGAACAAAACTCCTGGACCAGATGGCTTCACCACTAAATTTTATCAAACATTCAGTGAAGACTTAATACCCTTTCTCCTTAAAGTTTTCCAAAGAGTAGAAGAAGAGAGAATACTTCCAAACTCATTCTATGAGGCCAGCATCACTCTAATACCAAAACAGGCAGAGACACCACAACAAAAGAAAATTACAGAACAATATCCCTGATGAGCCAAGATGCAAAAATACTCAACAAAATATTAGCAGACCGAATTAAAAAATACATCAAAACATCATCCATCATGATCAAGTAGGATTTTTTCTAAGGATGCAAGGATGGTACAACATTCAAAAATTCATCAACATCATCCACCACATGAACAAAAAGGGCAAAAACCACATGATCATCTCCATAAATGCTGAAAAAGCATTCAACAACATTCAACATCCATTCATGATAAAAACTCTCAACAAAATGGTTATAGAAGGCAAGTAACTCAAAATAATAAAGGCCATATAAGACAAACCTACAGCCAACATTATACTTAACAGCGAGAAACAGAAAGCTTTTCCTTTAAGATTGGGAACAAGACAAGGATGCTCACTCTTCCCAGTTCTATTCAACATAGTACTGAAGGTCCTAGTCATGACAATAAGACAACACAAAGAAATAAAAGGCATCCAGATTGGCAAGGAGGAAGTTAAACTGTCCCTGTTTGCAGATGACATGATATTGTACATAAAAACCCTAAAGAATCCACTCCAAAACTATTAGATCTAATATCTGAATTCAGCAAAGTTGCAGGATACAAAATTAATATGCAGAAATCTGTGGCATTCCTATGCACTAACAACAAACTAGCAGAGAGAGAAATCAGGAAAAGAATTCCATTCACAGTTGTATGAAAAAAAAAATACCTAGGAAAAACTTAACCAGGGAAGTGAAAGACCTATACTCTGAAAACTACAAGATACTCATGAGAGAAATTAAAAAAGAAACCAATAAATGGAAATACATCATGTGCTCATGGATAGCAAGAATTAGAATTGTCAAAATGGCCATCCTGCCTAAAGCAATCTACAGATTCAATGCATTTCCTATCAAAATACCAACAGAATTCTTCAATGAACTACAATGAATCATTCTAAAATTCATATGGAATCACAAAAGACCCCGAATAACCAAAGCAATCCTGAGAAGGAAGACTAAAGCTGGGGAGATTATGCTCCCCAATTTCAAGCTTTCTACAAAGCCACAGTAATCAGGACAATTTGGTACTGGCACAAGAATAGAACCATAGACCAATGGAACAGACTAGAGAGCCCTGATAATAACCCAACCACATATGGTCAATTAATGTATGACAAAGGAGACATGGAAATACAATGGGGAAATGACAGCCTCATTAACAACTGAAGAAACAAAACAGCAGCAGACTCACAGACTCCAAAAAGGGACTAGTGTTTACCAAAGGGGAGGGGTGTGGGAGGGCAGGTTGGGAGTAAGAGAGTTAGGGATTGAGGTGTATTATGTTTAGTATACATTGTGCAGGGGGTCACAGGGAAAACAGTGTAACACAGAGAATGCAAACAATGAATCTGTGGCATCTTACCAGATTGATGGACAGTGACTACACTGGGATATGGGTGGGGACTTGATAATATGGGGAAATGTAGTAACCACATTGTTTTTGTATGTGAAATCTTCATAAGAGTGTATATCAATAATACCTTAATAAAAATTTTTTTAAAAATGAATATGTTATGCAGTGATGACAAAATTCAGTGAACAACACGCTTGACAGAATGCTTTCTGTGATTTCTACTTAGAAATATGAGAAGTACTATGCTAATTATTTGAACTATAATGATACACAATTCTTAGCCATGGCCCTCAAAGAATCTGTACTTTATTGGAAAGACAGACATACATTTGTCTATTCATGTATCACTGTGATTTTTATAATATGAATACAGCATTGTTTTAAGAATATTAAAACATGTTAATATGCAATGATTCTTTTTCAGAGATATGATTTACCATCTCTTTATGTTGTAATGGTAAGGTTTTGTTAAAGCTGTGTAGAATGCCATTATCACTCACTTACATGATAAATTTAATATTGTGGTCTGGGGAAGAGCAATTTATGAGAAAAGTATTAAGATTAAAATCCCATACGTATTTTTTTAATAGAAAATGATATAGTAACTATGCCATTATTCAAACTATAACATTCAATGATGGGAAAGGCAGTCTCGTGCAAGCAGTCTTTTGATACCCCCAGCTCAGCTGAGTAAGAATATACCTCAGGCCTGGAGCACTTCCTTACCTGAGAGATAGGGAAGCTGCTTAGCCTGTGGGCTTATCACCTAGTGTGGGAATATCTTTCCTTTTCATGTTCAGCGAGTACAGTTTGTTCTGCCTGAGTGTGTGCATCATATGGCACCTGGCCAACCCCACTGCTGTACCTGTTTGCCACAAGGAAGGGACACAGACCTGCCCAGACACAGAATGTTGTTTACTCAGGCCAGTTGCCCTGCGTCAGCTGCCGGGTTACCCACTGTTCATGGAGAAGCAATGCGCTCTTGGAGTTTTTCATGCTTTTATCTTTTCTGTATAAGTAACATGTTGCTCCGTCTGGCGCAGTTCTGCTTGCTGGTTTCCTTGCCGACTCTGATACCAAGATGCAATGGGCAGTGCTATGTGGAGCCCTTCCCTGGGACTGACAACCAGCACACAGTACTCTCCTCGACATTTAGTGATTTAAATGTCAAGTAACAGCGTACTTTGTAATTCTGGAGTCCTTTGGGTAACTGTCAGAAACTAACAAAAAAGGAATTTATTAGCTATTATAATTGGGGATCTCAAGGGGCATAATTGTTACAAGTATGGCTCCAATCTTAGATTGGGGCACAGAAATTAGCTCTCCTCTCCTCTCCGCTCACTTATGCTACATTTCATTCTTATTAGACTTTATATACATGATGATAAGATTTTCCTATCTTCTTGTCACCCAGAACGCAAGGCTCTTAAAATTAATGAGTATAAAGAAAGAATAGTCACTTTTCCTTTAGCACCAGCAGAAATAGCAGGGAAGTTCTGATTGGCCCTGATAAAAGCATATGCCCATACATGATTCAGCCATTATAATGGAGGTGTTAACGGAAAATCCGGAAAACCTGGACTGGATCGCTGATGGAAGAACCAAGCAGCACTCAGAGGTCTTGGAGGGTTGAGTTTTGTCTTACACCAGCAGGCTCAGAGGGTAGTGATCTCCCAAGGTCTGAGCCCCAAGCATAAGCAAGCAATTTATATTATTTTGGTAAGTGGCTTTTCGGCATGAGCAGCAAACAGGGCAAGAGAGGAGCCCAGAGAAGGAGGCGGGGGGAAGCTGGGGGTGCTCTGTTGACTTTGCCAACGAAGAGCCCAGAGCTGGGAGGACTGAGGAAAAATGCGGTTTGCTGACTTTGACGGCTGTATTGAATATTTTCCTTATCAGAGGGATGGACTCTCCTTGTGGCCTAAGTCTGAGTCCCAAGCTCACATATAGTTCTAATGGGATCAGTTAGTTACATATTAACCGAATATATAAAATTATAAAAGTGTGTAAACATGACACCTAAGATAAAGCATACTAGACCTAGGAAAGGCATAAACTTTTAAAGTGTTCTTAAATTCACCACTTATAACTATAAAATATTGATCAAGTCACATAACTTCTGTTTATCTCAATAAATAAATAAACTGCTTAATTTGCATACTTTATATAAAATTTGTAATCTACTGGTGAGAAGAAAAATTACTTAAAGATAATTTTTAAAAAATTATTTTGTGAAATATAAATAAAATATACTATAGTTTAAATTCATCCTATTTATTCCTCAATTTCTTTTTCCTTGTTATGATTTTAAATATTATCTCAATGAAATTACACCAGCTCCCTTTTTCTCCACAATTATAATTAAGTTCCAGTACATTCTTTGACTATTCTGTCTTTCATTCATCTTTTAATTCATCCTGATTTCCACCCAAACTGGATCGCTTGCTCTGCCATAAGCACTTCTTTATTTTTTGTGAGCTCATCGTGATTTTTCCCACCTTTCCTCACCTGAAAATTCCATTCTGCTGGGAAAAATTCAGTCAGCAGATGGTAAATTTAAAGCAATGATTTAGATGATATAGGAAACATTAAAAAAAGCCAAAGGCGCTGCTCTCAAGAAAATTATAATGTGCTAATTCAAATAAGGCATACACAAATAACCAGATAAATAAGGTCTACAAATGACTATGGTTAAATCAAGATTTGATGAAGCCTTTTGTAAGATTCAGAAAAGATTTATAGGAGTTTAGAGAAAAAAATTAATTTACTATATACAGTAGGCAATATTTATTAAAGAAGTGACATTTTAGCTGAATCTTAAATGTTGGGTACAATTTTGGTAGGAACAGATAGATGGTGAGCTTGATTTTAGGTAGCAGGGATACTTAAATAAAGCAGGAAAATGTCAATACAGTTGGAATGTGGAGAAAAGATTGATTTTTCTTGGAGTGTAAATGTTTTGAGACATAAAGAACTAAAGTTAGATTGGATTTATGGCTTGAAATATCAAAATGTGAGATTAAGGAAAATAAACTTTATGCTGATGAAATTGGGATTAGTGAGGTTTTTAGTAGGAAAGTGATAAGTGCCTGGCTTTAATTTTTGTGGCTATATTTAGGTAAATCAGAAAACTAAAACATAACCATATTATTATTTGAATTGAGGGCCTGAACTATAGTAGTTTCTTTAGAAATGAAGAAAAAAGAAGAGTTATCCTTCCAACATAAAACTTAAGTATCTTCTCCATTACATTTTCCATACCATACAATATTCTTCCTTTGAGCTCTGAAATTTTACTTGCCTTTGTCCTTTATTTTTCACTTTTAGTTTGAATTATAATTATTTACTCAATATTATCTCTCCTAATCACTTTTAGGAAATAATATAAAAGTGAAATTTTTATGTCTCTAGTAATAACACAGATTTCTGAAGAAAGAGGCAGATGACAGAGACGAAAGATTACAATTTTTGTAGTAAAGGAACAGTGGTTTCAAATCCTTCCCTCTATTTTCTAAGAGTTGTGGGATATTGGTAAGATACATCTATGAATTTGTGCACATTATCATGGAGGAATGATAAAAACAAATAGCTCATGGTGCCATGGTAAAGATTAAATGAGCTAACATATCAGTCACATATATTAACTGTATAATGTATTTAAAGTTAGTTACTTTATCCACTCTCTCTTTCTAAAAATGACTTAATAAATATTTGCTTCTGAAACAAAGAGTATTACCAAGATTTTCAGCAATGTTAATTCAGTATAGACCTAGAAGTCTGCTGGTTTGGTTTGTAGTACCATTTAAATAAGTATAAAGAAATAAAAATAAAAATAGAGTAGATGATATCACAAAAAGCGTTCATTTTTTATCTTAATATATGCTAGTTTTAAAGTAATATGAATATAGTCCAAGAAAAAAAATTAAAGGGTCAAATAAACATAACAAATAAACATAAAGCATCGTCCTCTATGTTGGAGGAACACTTGTCAAGCTTTGTTGAGATATGAACAAAAAAAATATGTCTATCATGATATGTTCAGATATTAAGTAATTGGGATCAGATTGTTCATTTACCACAATGTGAAATTTTGAATGGGATCGACTATATGCTCATCAGCAAAAAATAAGGGCAGTGTAACTACTTTATGACAGGGATCTAAAGATGTTTTGTTACTTTTATTAGATGATAAAACCTCCTCTCATCAAACAGCTATAAATTGAAAGTTTTAGGATTTTGATGAAATAGTTGTCTGGAGGCTCATATCTGAAAGAAGAAAGATAATAAGATGGTTATAGTCAATACTGTCCATTTTATTAGAGAGTGACCAAAGTTTCCTGAATAACATTAACTGGCAAGCATAACTTGTTTTAGTAAACTTTCCCTTTTTTACCTAAGTCATTAGATACCTTGAGGGTACAGAGAGAAAGGAGAAAATGGAATAGTTTAAACTGGGCCAGAATTGACTTAAGGATGTCATCATTGTTGAAAAGGAGTGGGACAGTATGTTTTGATTCTCTGTACTATTCATAAAATAAGGAACTATTTGAGAAGATAGTTGATTCTATTACATTACATAGGACACGAAGATGTATTTCAGAGTACTTTTAGTGTTTTTTTTTTTTTTTTTTGAGGCACGAGTTATATTCTAGGAATGGTTTAATTCCATCAAGTGAAAATAGCCTCCTTGATTCAACATCCCCTCCTCCCTTCCGGCATTTTTGGGCATTCTGAATATTATCAATCATGTCCTTCCATAGACATAATGAACACTTTTATTTGTTTGAACATTTTAGATTCTTGTATATATTTTCTAAAATATTTAGTCATAGACCATTGGGAATAGTCAATGCCAGATGCGGCAAATGAGGTGACCATTATAATTTAAAACAGTTTATCTTTATGAAGGCAATAACCTTGGACTATTTCTGGATTACCTACAATTTTGTAAATCCTGGAGATCTTCAATATGAACAAAGATTTATAGTAAACGTCATCTATAATAAATCAATGCAATATAGATAAGTTGATAAATATTCCACATTGCAAAAATGGTGATTCATGACACTGTAATTTAATCATGTACTTTAAAATATTTTGATTAAAATCTAAAGAAATTCTAGGTAGTTTATGCATATTGATGCTTGATCTAACCAGTCTCTTCTTTAATTTTAATAGACAGACATGTTCATTCTAAAAACATCTAACCAGTCTCTTCTTTAATTTTAATAGACAGACATGTTCATTCTAAAAACACTCCCCACCACACACACCAAAAAAAAAAGCGTAAAAATTTTTAAAGGAAAGTGGCCAACTATACCTAACATGCAAATAGCCTATCAACAAAATTCTCTGAATATATGTACAGGTTATATTTTTAAACATATTCAGTGATGGGAAAAAAACACCTTCCAAATCTACCTCTTTAATAATTGGACTATATGATAAAATTTTGTTTGTATTGAGACAAATTCTGTCCCCATAAAAATGTTCACTTAGTAATTCTCAACACCTTGTGTTCATATTGAATAAACTCATTTTTTCTCTTCCAGATAATCTTTCTAGCTTTCATCAAAGGATACCATTTCCATTTCTCTAATATTTCCATTTCAAAACCCCAGTTTTCACACTGATCTGTATTTGTCATTTAATCTAGGTAATGCTCCAAATTTTCCTGCATTCTGTAAATATGTCCCAATAAAATTACATAAATTCAGCTATACTATGGTAATGTTCCTTCTTCTCACATTAATAAAATTAATTGGTCTCTGGGTTAACAAAATCTATGAAAGTTCCTAATCTAAACAGTAACCCTAAATGCATAATTTTAGATTAAGTGCTGAATTCACATTTTTTATTAATTTTAATTCACTATACACTAAAAACTTAACAGATTTACTTCATTTGAAAAAGATGCTCCATATCTAAAATTTAATAACAACACATTAAGCTTTCCTTTTTCATTTCTTTTTGTTGTATTTGCTTAGCCTATTGTTTTTCCCTGTTCAGAGCTTTAGGAATCTTAATTCTGTTTTCATCTAATGGTCTTAGCATTTCAGTTTCATGTGATGAAAATGATAAGATTTCTCATTTGGTTTAAGTAATTAATAAAAGTGCTGACAAATAGGGATAACTAACAATTCCTATAACTTATCCACAAAAGCATAGCCATTGTAACCTATGGTATGAATTGGAAAACCACTTCCATCTTCCTAGTAGTAGGACTTCAGGAACATTACTTTTGCTATCTGTGTATGAATTTCACCATTTCAAAGTTGGGATAATAATAGTCCATGTTTAGGAGTAAATCCTGGGACTGGCAGGAGTTCAATAAATATCACTTTGAATAGAATTGTTAAACCCAGAGCTAACTCACCAATTGTTCTAGTATCCATCCCATTTTTCTAAATTTTGCCCATGAGTATAATTTAATATTTTACTGAAGTCCCAATATGTTATTTTTAATATATTTCATCATCTACTGATATATAAACCTGAAACAACACTGGTTAAAAACACGAGTTTTTAACTAGTTTTTTCAGGTCCATTCTAAAATCTTGTCTGGGATTTGTGACTTAACCTACCAAATAAATCAGTAAAAAAATAATTTTTTGATTCTTGACTAAGCATGTAAAAAGGAAAAAAAATGGAAAATAGATGAGGGCATATGTTACCCATAAATAGAAATAATATAAATTCCCCAAATTTCACTCCTTAGTACCCTGAATCACAATTACTTTGGACTAGCTCTGGCAGTAGGATTTTCTATGGTGATAGGCATGGTCTGTGCCTCTGCTGTTGAACATGTTAAGTGCTAGTCCTGTATGGCTGTTGAACACTTGAGATTTGGTAGTATAATTGAGGGATTTAATTTTAAATTTTATTTACATTTAATTAATTAAAAATTTAAATTTATATAATCCATATGTGGAAAATGGCTATTTTATTGTCTGGCACAAACCCAGACAAAGGTTAATTTGCACATATACTAAACAAACAACA
Source organism: Manis pentadactyla (assembly GCF_030020395.1). Lineage (NCBI taxonomy): Eukaryota > Metazoa > Chordata > Mammalia > Pholidota > Manidae > Manis > Manis pentadactyla. The sequence continues at coordinate 51,370,185 of NC_080023.1, forward strand.
AGAAAATGTTGTCATCATCTACTTGAAGAGTACTAAAGATGGGGGCATACTTTGGCAAAGCTGTTTTCTCCAATAATGTCTTAAGTCTGAGTTGCTGTCCACTTGATAGAAAAGAAACAATTAAAATAGAAATGAGTTTCCTTTCACTTTACATTCATTCAGGGTTAAATGGTCAGCCAGAACAATAGGCCTTTTTTGTGTTGTTGAGACAGGGACCATGGGTGTAGTCAGAGTAGAGTGAGGGACTCCTGGAAATACAGGGAGGAATATTTACAGTCAAAGCAATGTAACAATGGGCAAAGAAGTTCCTATAGAACCTCTCTGTTAAGCATTATGCAAAGTCAAGGTCACACTAATTCTCTAGGATAAAGATACTGGACTAAGAATATAGACATCTTCAGTGAGATCAATTAAAGGTCAACAGGCCAGTAGCAACTTGGCCTAGAATGTTTGAGTGTTCTGCAAGGGTATCAGCATAACCCGTGACTTCACTGTAAAAGGCCCTAGCAAACAGACAACATCCCAGCCCGGGTTGAGGGCAGGGCAGGTGGTACAAGTCCACACCCCTAAGCCTTTTTTCATGTTCCCCCAAATCCTCAAATGCCTATAAAACCCCTAGACAATGCATCATCACGGACTCTCTTGTCCCCTCCTGGCATAAGCCAGGAGCTCTGTCCTTTCACTTTATCTCTAAATAAAAGCCTGCACCTTGCTCTCCTACCTTGAGTGTTTGTGAAGCTCATTCTTCGGCTTTGTGAACAAGAACCCCAGCATCTTTGTCACTTTCTCTCACAGAACATAATTAAACAAATATACAAAAAAAGCACTGATCAATACTAAAAAACAGAAAAAAAGAAACCACAACCAAAGACAAATTATTTTGAGACCCATATTTCCTTATATTTTTCTTAAAGTTTGTCACTCTTTCATTTTGGGTTAGGTACCTTCCATACTTTAATATAATTTTCAGACATTTTATCATTGGAAAAGAAAACCCCTAATATGACTACCAAGGGTTTTTTTGGGGTTTTTTTTGTCGTTACTACTGTTATTTTTCTCCTCTGCTTTCTCTTGCAGATTATTCATAAAAACAGTAGGAAGTCTAAGAGCTTCTCATCCCCCTTCATGGGCTTCAGTCACCACTTTGGAGTTGTCCCTGTAACTTTTCTGATATTTTAAAACTGAGTTTTTTAAGGTCTAGAATTCACTTATCTAATTATTCTCCAGCCTTACCCTCTCAAAATATAACTCATTCTCTTGTGACTTGACAGGACCACTTCATTTTTTAGAACATCAGCTCTTTTTCAGCCTCTTTCTGGCTCTTAAGAAATGAAATATCTCTTCTGACATCTGATTTTATTCAGACCAAATGATAACAAACAACTCCAATCTATTTTAATAAAGTCAAAGGAAATTTAACCTTGAGGGGATAAGGAATACAAAATAATAAGTGGCAGAAATTAAGTCTGAATGATTTCTTCAGTTCACTTGCCAAAATAGGAAAAGGGCTAGAATTAGAATCAGAATGGCAGTGTTTTAGCTGCTTTCCCTTCCCACAGGGAGAGACTTAGTTATCAAAGGAAAAGTATAGAGCTTATCAGTTGAACTATGGTTTGGTGAATGAGTTGCAAGGAAGACGTGCACATAGTGGGAATCATTATTACACGTTTTCCTATTTCAAGTTTGAGAGACTTTTTGATCTATGACAGAAAAATATATATTCCCTGAAGCTGGCAAATAGGCCTGCAGTATATTATCTACTAAAGACATTACTTCTTTCTTCTAGTATTCTAGTCTATACCCTCTGGATCATCTACCACTCTTCTAAATAATAAGTATTGTATTTTTGAGAATTAGCAACCACATTTATGTACTCCTGCCAAAAACACCTTGAGTATATACAATATGCTTCAATAGAAGATCAATGACCGTGCTAGTTAACAGATAGCATTATTTTGGCATGAATCAAATTGAACATAACCATTTATATCAGGTTTTCACAGTTACATAAAAACAACAGGAGGTAACCTTCAAAAATCCAAAAAGTATTATGGTCATGGTAGTTAGGAAGGGAATAGACAAGATTAAAAAAGATAAACATACATTTTCTCAGTAGATGGTCTTATTTAAGATTTCACTATGCATTAAAATTACATTTTACCCCCACTTTTCAGAATATAAATACCATATAGCTTGTGTCATTGTTGAAACTGGAGTTTGACAATTAAATTGTCTTATATAAGGTATAATATTGACATGTGTAATTCTAAATTCTATATTCATTAGAATATAGTGAGACTTGATTTTTACTGTAGGTCTTAATGCTTTTTATTTCATAATAATCTGCATTTATGGAAAATTCTTAGGTTATATGTATATATAGAAACTATTCTTTAGCTATGTCTTATTTTGCTGTATTTACTTATTGGTAGCATTTGTCTGAGACCAACAACAAAGTAAAGAAACAAAAGGAAATGATTAAAATCTTATTATGAATTCTCCATGCACTCCTGAAGTTCTCTGAGTTAAAGCATTTAACTCAAGAGAAATGAATTTTGTTTTTTTTTAAAAGGTTGCTGTGAATATTATCAACAAAAATAAGAAGGAAGACAGAGCTACAAGCTGGTGTGATTATAACACACCATCACTGAAAGTCAAGTTTCCCATCTTTGACTGCCAAAGGTGTAAATGAGCATCTGAGGCTAGTGCTAATTACAGCAATCTAAAGACAGAAACTGCTGTTCCTAAGTCTAGGAAGCAAAGTGAGATCCAGCATTGATTTCCAAAGTGTGTAATTTTAGAACTCCTTCCTGTGATACTGTGTGTTTGATCTTTCTGATAATGGTTCACATTTAAATCACCCTCTAAAGTATTTCATTTAAAACTGTTTTTAAAACATTTATAAATATCAATTTGTAATTAATATCAAAGTAAAGATATGTATAATTATTAATGTCCTTTCTTATGCTATCTGATGGTGCAAGTTAACTGGATATTCAAAATAATTTTACTGACAGCCATATGAAAACATCGAAATACTGAAAAGAGACTATAGTAATATTGGCAAAGATGTATTAAGTTGCAGCTATGGTTGATAGATCTGAATTCTGATGCTAAGGAATTGGCATTTGTAACTCTGGAGAGAAGAAATTCCAGGGCAAAAAACCTAGCTGAAACCAAAATCAGTCAAAGGAGAAATAAAGTTTAAAACCCATTTATTGTTTACAGACTGCCGTCTGGGGGCATCTCTCTCCTGCTCTGGCAGAAGCAAGCGAATCCTCCCCCCAAACTCTCAGGTTCAGATAAGCCCTTGGTCACCCAGGTAACCACCCATTGCTATAGAGATGAACTACTTCTCTCCACCCCTTAGAAACACCTGTTGATATGGAGATGCACTAAAGCCACGTGAGAGATTCTGGAAATACTGCAATTTTACCCACAGCACTGTTGAACTATGTAAATAAGTGCCATTTTCAATCTTTTGGTCTTAGAGGTAGAGGAAGCAGCATGCTATAGTCTACTAGAGTAAAACAAAACATGGGCTCATGAAATAAAGTATCTGAGTAAGATATTCATTCCTTTTGAGACTCAGATTTCTAACTAGCAGCTGAAGTTAAGAGCTTCTTCAATAGGATTAGTATGAGGATGAAATAAATTATTATATGTTCATATTGAGAAAAAAATGCCTCACAACAATTAGCCTTACTACATATATAGTGGCTGTTTTCAATATCTCTCTATACAGATTCATTCTTCTATCCTCACAATCATGTTAATTTTTTCTATCCTAAATCTATGTTCTATTGATGCTATGACCAACAGGGTGTCTCATCCTCTTTTTTCCTTTTACAGACAAATTTATTACAAAATATTTTATGTTTGATCTCTAGTTATAGTGGATTCCATACATTTTCACATACACATAACCATGCATATTTATAAACATGGGCTTATAATATCTTTAACTTTTTGCCCTGATTCTCTTTACTGATTTATTTGTTTGAACATCTTAACAGATCAGTAAATTTAGAATTATATTATAATTTTTCATGGCTACATCATTATAGTGCCATAATTTCCCAGTATTTTAGTGAATATGCTTCATTTTTCCTGTTTTTATTTGTTTTCCTTTATTGAAAGAACAGTTTAGTCTAGTGCTTTGGATTAGAAGCTATAAATCTAGAGTATTAGAGTGGTAATCTTGGCCCCCCTGCTTACTAGCTGAGTAACCCTGGAAAAATTACTTTTTCGTGATGAGCAGAAAGCTGTTATTGGACACAGTGATGAAAACCCATATTACCCCCTCACAGTTTCAAATTTGAGCCAGTTTTCCCTTCTGGAGGCCATAAGGATAAAGGATAGGTAGACTCCCAAGAGGAAGCACTCTGAAATACCAATGCAAATATAGACCTTACTTTTATGCCATTCTTTTCATTAGTGTACACTGGGAAAAGAGTAATATCCAGATTAGGTAAAGGTCTTAGATACCAAGTCTGAACTGACATTGATATCAGAGGGCAAAAAAAAAGCCACAATTGTCTCCTATGGGAGTGCAAAGGTGGTTGGAGACAACTGAATCCTAAACCAATTTTGTCCTCTCTTTAGGAGTACATGTTTGGCATGGATATCCTCAGCAACTGACAGAATTCCTCCTGCCCCACCCTTGATCCTCCACCTGAGTAAAGAACCACTAGGGTGGAGAGGCTAAGTGGAGGTGCTGAATCTGTACTCTGCATGGCCAGGGCAGTAAGTCAGAATGAGTAATGTATCCTAAATGCTTGCCATGTGTTTGTAACAAACCCAGAGGCTTACCAGATACATATTCCCTTTTATTTAACTGTTCTTGCTATGTCAAAGACTAGGTGAATATGCTGGATATTGTTAAACAACTAAACATACTAAGGGGTAGCCTCAATATAGTTGTTGTGGAGGAGGTAGTAATTTTATTTTAATAGATTCAGATTACCTAAATTTAATTTGTGTCTACTTCTCTACTGAATCTGTTCTTCTTTTCAACCTCTATCAGTGAAGAAGATCAAAAGCAGTTCACATTCATCTGGGATAAAAAGTGGTATATACATATATTTATTTGCATTTTGCCGTGGGGTAAGTTATCCCCTGCTTTCTGTCACAACATAGGTCAAAGAATCCTTAACTGTCTTGACATTTACCAAGAGTATTACACTCGTCTAGTATATTGATGGAAGAAAATGGCAAGGACTCTTTATATCCTGTAGTTCATAACCAGAAATTTAGAGATATTTCATTTGAGTTAAGATTTTAGGTGCCCAAAGATCTGGACATTCTGAAATATTCCCTCCAGGGTAAAGAAAGAACACCTTTCCTAGCATCAGAAGACAAAGACAGCTTCTGTTAGTCCTCTTAGGGATTTTTTCCTACTATTCTTAGATATTTAGCTCCAAAATATGAAGTGTGCATATTACTTACCTATTGCTACTTTAAAAAATTACCACACAATTAGTGGCCTAAAGCAACACAAATGTATCCTACACTCAAAATCATCTCACTGGGTTAAAGTCAAGGCGTCAGCAGGACTAGTTCTTTCGCAACACTTTGAAAGGAGAATTTGTTTCCTTTTACAGCTTTTCAAGACCTAGTTGGCTCCTGACCCATTCCTGGCATCATTCTAACATCGTGATTCCATTGTCACAACTTCTACAGACTTATTTATTGAGTCACTCAGAAACTGCCAGATTGAAGTATAGTCCCGAGCAGGAGAGGTTTCTGAACAAGTCCTTAGCACTATAAATCAAGGCCATGCTCTCTGCATTGAGCTATTTAAGAAATCATTCCTGGTATACTACTGAAATCTATGTGACTTTGAACATATGATCATGAAATAATAGGTATTGATGTAACCTAGCTGCCTATCCTTAACTAGGTGTTACCAAGTCTACAAAACATTAGTTTGTGTGGGTGAAGAAGCAATCCACCACATGACAGGAGTGGCACATTTTTAATTGAGGCCCAGGTGGTCCAAACAGCATGAATAAATTACTTGTACAGATAGCACTTATGATCTTGTCACCTGTGTCTGTTGCACTGATACCTGTACTTTAATTTATACCTATTTTCTCCCAGGAATTCCCTACACCTAACTGAAAGAGAGAACAACACAGTTTTGGTTGAAAGATCCACACTGTCTATGGTTTCCTGGTTGAAAATAGAATGGCTGCCACATTATAAACCCACTTAGTGGCCTTGAAATATAAATGTTAAGGAGAATTCTTTCAGTGGAGAGAACTGTAGATATACACTAGGGTATTCTCTTTTTATGGAGGAGAAAGAACTGAATTATAGAAAGACACATGCTTCCTGAACTTTAATGAACTGCCTAAATAGTTGTTCAGGAACCTTGGGAAAACAGCACTAGAAGATCATAGAACATGAGTCGGAGGTAAGTCTTGAATAAGGGCACTAAGTATGTGGACCCACAGAAAAACAGCTGTCATTCTGGTAGGGACAATATCAAAGATTTAACAAAGCACAGTGTTCTCATTTCTGGTGATATTCCTGGCCTATTTTTACATCTGAATAAACATCTCCACAGGTAGGCTAAAATGACCTGTATTTTAAAATTTCTGCATTGAGAAATAGCTAATACATGGCTAAGTGTTTGTGAACCTCTGCCTATAATGCAATGTACTGATCAGGTCCTATCTTAATTGCCCTGCTCAGGATAGACTTTAATTGTAGTTTTTTATAGGCTCTAATGTCTTAACTATGATGGTAAGGACTGTTAGTCCTATACTAGATGATGTTTAATAATAGAAAGTAAATTGTGACTATTATCACTTAACTTGAGAAGTATACCTTATTAAAATAGCTGGGCACGAATATATTATTTTAACAGTTTTATTAGTTATTCATAAAATAAAATCCATCTGTGTACAAGTCAATGTATATGATTCAATGGCTTTTTCTTATATTCACAAAATTATGCACTCATTATCACAATCTAATTTTAGAACATTCTGATTACCCCAGACACGCCTTTGTCAAGATATAAAAGTTAGTATTACTAGTGACAAATCATTGTTTTTGTACAGCTCCTTGAATGGGCATATCATCTCTGTGGTATCCTTCTCAACAGGGCATAACTCAAAGTAGTTATCAGAAAACATCAGAAAAAATCCAAATTGGGATACTCTACAAAATAACTACAGTTACTCTGCAAAATTGTCTAAATAAATAAATATAAGAAAAAGGAGAAATAACAGTAATAGATTGGAAGGCAACTAAATTCAGTGGGGGATCCTGGATTATATCCTAGAATGGAGAGAAAAATAAACTACTGGAAAACGCATAATATCTGAATTAGGTCTGTACTTTGGTTGATAATATTGTACTGAAGTTAATTTCCAGCTTTGCTAGAATTAGAATTTTTGTGTTTATCTAAGACATATTTTTTGTTTGTTATTGTTGACACACAAAAAAGTTAAATGAAGTGCATATTGGAACTCTATATTATTTTTTAACAGCTTTACTAAGATAAAATTCACCATATAATTAATATATTATATGTAATGTTATATATTATTATATAACCAGATAATACTGTATAATTAAACAATCTAAAGTGTGCAGCATGTGAGGATTCCGATTTTACCACATCTTTGTCAACATTTGTTTTTGCTATCCTTTTTATTTTAGCCACTCTATTGTGTCTGTCATTTCATTGTAGTTTGGATTTGTATTTACATAGTGACTAATGATTTGGAGCATCTTTTCATATGCTTATTAGCTTAGTTGCGTATCTTCTGTGGAGAAATATCTATTCAAATCCTTCTCCCATTTTTAAACTGGGAGTTATTTAATGTACTCTGGATATTAGTCCTGTATCTAATATGTGATTTACACTTTTCTTTTATTCTGTAGGTCATCTTTTTCATTTTCTTGATGGTGTCCAGGAAATCACAAAAGTTTTTAATTTTACTGAAGTCCAATTTATCAATTTTTTTCATTTGTTTCTTGCGATTTCGATGTTTAATCTAGGTAACCATTGCCTAACTCAAGATCATTGAAGGCTTATTCCTATGTTTTCCTCTAAAATTTCTATACTTTTAACTCTTACATTTAGATTTATGATCCATTTGGGGTTACTTTTTTTATATGATGTGAAGTAGGAATTAAATTAATTCTTTTGCATGTGGATATCCAGTTGTCTTAGCACCTTTTGTTGATAATATTATTTTTCTCTAATAAATTGTCTTGGTGTACAAACTTGAAAATCAACTGACCAGAATTGTAAAAGTTCATTTCTGGACTCTTAGTTCTATTCCATTGATCTATAGGTTCATCATTACAATACCACACTATCTTCATTACTATAGTTTTATAGTAATTTTGAAATTAGAAAGTATTATCAATTCAACTTCATTCTTCTTTTTCAAGATTATTTAGGCTTATTAAGTCCCTTGCATTTCATTATGAATTTTAGGGTTACATTTATTTAAAAAAGAAAAAAAACAGATTTTGATTGTGATTGCATTGAATCTGTAGATCAGTTTAGGTAGTAAGTATTATGATATATGAACATGAGGTATTGTTCCATTAGATCTATATCTATATATTTGTGCTTCTTTTAAGAAATTTATCCTATTTTATTCTTTTTTGCAACTATTACAAATGGAAATGTTTCATTAATTTTTGGATTGTTCGTGGTCAGTGCAACAAAATACAAAGATTTTTACATATTGATCTTGTTCTCTGCCATGTTGATGAACTAGCTAATCTGTTCTAATAATTTTTAGTGGATTCCTTAGAATTTTCTAATATTCAAGATGCTATCCTCCAACATTGAAATTGTTTTATTTCTTCCTTTCACATATTGATACTTTTATTTTTCTTGCCCAATTATCCTTGCTAGTATATTCAGTATATTTCAGTGTTTAATGGAAATAATACAAGTGTATATCCTTGTCTTATCCCTCATCATAGGAAGAAAATGTTGAATCTTTCTCTGTTAAATATGATGTTAGCTGTAATTTTATTACAAATTCCATTTTTTCAGGTTGAGGATCTTCCCTTCTGTTGTCAGTCTGCTTAATATTTTCATTATGAGAAAGTCTCTGTATATTGTCAAATATATTTTCTGTGCCTATTTAGATTAGTATATAATTTTTGTCTTTACTTATTATGTTAATTTATTCATTATATATTACATTAATAGATTTTTGGATGTCAAACAGCCTTGATTTTTTTTGGGTGACTCACACTTGGTCATGGCATATAATTATTTTGTAAGATAGTGGATTCAGCTTGCTAGCATTTTGTTGAGGACTTTTGCATTTATATTGATTATGATTATTTTTATAGTTTTACTTTCCTGTGTGGTCTATTTATAGTTTTGGTATCAAGATAATACTGACATCATTAAATGAGTTAGGAAATATCCCCATTTTAATTTGAAAAAGTTTGTGAAGGATTGATCTTAACTGAAATATTTAAATTCCTTTCTCATTTTTTTTATAAATATAATTTACCAAGCATATGTGAAACTATCTGAGCCCAGGCTCTTTTGAGAGAAGTTAATTACGAATTCTATCTCTTCAACTGCTGTACATATATTTATATTTGCTATTTTTCCTTGAGCTAATTTCAGTAGTTTTGGTAAGCAGAATAATAGCCCATTTAAAATTTCTATATCCTAATCCCTGGGACCTAGCAAAGGAATTGCAGATATAACTGAGAACCAAGATAGGGAGATTTTCCTGGATTATCCATATAAACCCAAGGTAATTGCAAAGGTCTTTATTAGGAAATGGAGACAAGGAAATCAGATAAAGAGATATGATGATGGAACCAGGAGTTGTAAGCTTTGGAATCAGGAAGTGTGAATCTTCTGGCTTTCTTATTTCTATTCAAGATGTTTTGGCTATTTGGATTCCATTGAAATTACACATGAATTTTAGGATAATTTTTTCAATTTCTGAACAAAATGTCTTTGGTAAGGATTGCACTGAATCTGTAAGTTTCTTTGGCTAGTATTGACAACTTATGTTGTCTTCCAATCTATGAACATGATATATGTTTCCATTTGTTTATGTATTTAATTTCAGCAATATTTTATAGTGTTTATTGTTGCAAGTTTCATTCCTGGTTAATTCCTACGTATTTTATTATTTTTGATGGTATTGTAAATGGTGTTATTTTCTTAATTTCTTTCTGAGGTTGTTCATTGCTCATATATAAAAATACAAATAATTTTGTGTGCTTTCTTTCCTGCTACTTTGCCAAAATCACTTACTAGTTCTAAAAATTATTTTTTGTATGGAATCATGATTTTCTACATATAAAAGCATGCCATCTGTGAACAGAGATTACTTACTTCCTTCTTTCCAATTTGGATGACTTTTGTTTCTTTTTCTATTGGCTAGATATTCCAGTAGTATGTTGAACAGAAGTGTGAAAGCAGGCATCCTTGCCCTGTTCCTGATCTTAGAGGAAAAGCTTTCAGTCTTTTCATCATTGGGTATGATGTTGGCTGCAATGTTTTCATATATATGGCTTTTATTATGTTGAGGTAGTTTCCATCTATTCCCTAGCTTGTTGAATGTGGATTTATTTCTGTCATTTTATTATTTGTTTTATATATATCTTATAGCTTTTTTGTCCCTTATTTCCTGTATTATTGTCTTATTTTGTCTTTAGTAGTGAAATATTTAAATTCCTTTCTCATTTATTTTTATGTATATCCTATAGCTGTTTTATTTGAGGTTAACATGAAGATTACATTTAACATCCTAAAGTTATAACATTCTAATTTGAATTCAAACCAGCTTAACTTCAATATGTTAAAATTCTGCTCCTTTACAATTCTATCCCCACTCCTTTCAGTTTTAATGCCACAAAATACATCTTTACACATTGTGTGCCCCAAATCATAAACTCATAATTCTTTTAAATATTAGTCTTTTAAATTATATAGATAGTAAAATGTGGAATTACAAACCAGTTACAATAATACTAGCTTTTAGACTAATAACTATTATTTTTTAAATGTATTAGTCTCTTAATCATGTAGAAAACACAAAATGTACTTATAAACAGTTGTTATATTAATAATAGCTTTTATAATTGATCATGTATTTACCTTAATTGAAATCTTTTTTTCTTCATACAGCTTCAAATTACTGTCTAGTGAGTGTCCTTTCATTTCAACTTGCAGGATTCCCTTTACCTTTTCTTGCAGGGTAGGTTCAATTGTAACAAGCTCCTTCACCTTTTGTTTAACTTGGGATGTCTTAATTTCTCCCTTACTTTTGAAGGACAATTTCTGTTGAAAGACAATTTGTTTTGAAGGACAATAGTGTGCCTTGATGTGGGTCTCTTCAAGTTCATCATACTTGAAATTCATTCAGCTTCTTAGATGTTTATATTCATGTCTCTCATCAAATTGTCAAGTTTTCAGATAATATTTCTTCACATATTCTCTCTGGCCCTTTCTCTCTTCTCCTAGTATTCTCACAATACACTTAATTGCATCTCCTAGATCCCTTATACTCTGTTCATGTATTTTCAATTCTTTTTCTTTTCTATTCCTCAGACTAGATAATTTTCATTTCCTTATATTTCAGTCCACTGATTCTTCCCTCAGCCTGCTCAAATCTGCCTTTAAATCAACTTAGTGAATTTTTCATTTCAGTTATTATATTTTTCAGCTCCAGAATGTTTTTTGCTTTCCTTTTAGGTTTTCTGTCTTTTAATTGATGTTTCCATTTTGTTCATAAATGTTTTCTTGACTTATTCCACATCTTCATTTAGTTTTTTGAACAGCTTTTAGGTAGTTCTTTTAAAGGTTTTGTGCAACACATCTGCCTTCAGGGCTTCCTCAGGGGCAGTTTTTATTGCTGTTGTTTTCCCTCAAATGGGCCATCCTCTTCTGTTTGTTTGTATGCCTTTTTTTTTTTTTTATTGAAAACTGGTTATTTGAATCTAATAACTTGGCAATTATTGAAATCAGATTGTTTCTCAGGGTTTGCTGGGTTTTGTTATTGTTGTTTTTGTTTATTGTTACTGTTCTTTTTGATTGAAGGCTGTCTCTGTGTCAGCAATCAGCCTCAGTTGTGACTTATAGTCTTCTCAGCTCTTTTCTGACCCTGTACCTTTCCCTAGGCATGCATGCTGACTAATTTCCTCTGTACATGAAGTTTCTTTGAGTACCCTAGTTGTTAATGTCTGGCTCCCAAAATGAGGAAAAAAAGAAAAATGAATGGGGGGAAAGAAGGCACTGACTTTTCTAACCCCTGTCACTTCAAGGGGAGGAGGGGCTTCCAATAATGTGGGAAGGTGTAACAATTGCTTCCAGCCCCTTAGTCTGTACCTCTAAGATCAGAAATAGCTATCAGTGATCAGAGTATAGATTGCAAGAATTTGGAGAATAGTTTCTTTGTGCTTGCTCAGTTCCTACAAGCTGCACGCAAGCTGCTCCAGGAACAAATACACAGTTACCTGCCACAGGGCTAGGGCATGGAGAAAGGATAGCCACTGCCAAGACAATTGCTGAAATTGACTAAAATTAACCTCAACTTAATTCTTAAAGCTTCATCTGAAGTTGCAAGCCTTTATTATACTCCAGAATTCCAAAATAGATACATTGGACAGGTACTGGAAGTGCAATTATTGGGTAGATGGGGAAACAGATTCCTTGTAGTTCCTATTCCATAATCTTCTCAGAATTTAAAAGCTTCTTTCTTATGTCAACATCAGGGTTCACGTAGGCATCTACTTTTATGATCTTAATACTGTCCACCCCAGAGCAGAATTCAAAACAGATCAGGAATATAAGAATTTCCTTCTTTGAATTTAAAGTTGAACCTGATTGCTAATATCCCTGAGATTCTTTAACCTGAACAGACTTTGTTAAATTGCTTCAAGGCCAGAAGTTGCCTACCTCATCTTTATTCTTTGCAGCATTCAACTCTCTTCCTCCCTGTTTTCCTTGCTAACTTGCTTAGAATTTACCCCTTCTTGTACTGAGTGATTACTGAAACTTTTCAACATGCCTGAAAATTGTGCTAGGTTTTCCCAGCTGCTCCTGATGGGCTTTGTATCTTAGTACTTATACATTGGAGTAACTATCTTGAGTGGACAGAATTTGATTGACTCTTGATTTAGTTACAGTGGTTGGTAAAGGATTATTTCTGAGTGATTTGAATATTTTGAAATCAGAATTTTATCTACATGCTAGCACCATTTCTTCTTTCTTAAATTTTTTAAGGAAATTTTTGCTTAAAAAGTACTCTAGAAATTATTTTTATTCATTCACTAAAAATGTTAAGAAAGAAACAGAATATGTGGGACACATTTTGGAGGAAACAGAGATGAGCAATGTCTAATCCTTGTCCTTAGGGTGATCATTTAAGTTTCTTTCTAATTCCTGGATTATGCCTAGAAACTTGACGTCACCTGAGAGATGTGGTATCTATGCAGTGTGTGTGTGTGTTTGATGGGTTGGGGGGAAGGTATGTTATTTAGCAATTGCTTATTCTCATAGAGATTCTTACTAGTCCTGGATCTGGATAAGAACATGCTTTCGGATCACAATAAGTTTCGCTTCATTGGATTTGGGCAGTCTTGAAAGTGAGCATGATCTGCTCATTGCTGTGCAGATCTAATTCAGTAAATTAGGAGTAATTTCTCCTCAAAAATTTACTAGCAAATAGGGTGCAGTACTACAAGGTAGTGACTTTTTAATAACCTGTGCTTTGAATGACATTTATAGTATAACATGGTAATTATAGACTGGTAGGGTGATTTTCCAGTTATATTTTTTCTTATGCAACATATCAGTGAATGCACCAAAGGAACAAATTATAAAGAATTAGTCTTAAAAATGACCAAAATTATGAATTATAGTTCTATTTTATCCTTTACTCATCTAAGAAATTTATCAAAAGCCTGATATTTATGAACTTTTCTTCTGGGCCAAGAAAAAAAATAAGAAAAGCAAGGATAGTGGCTATTTCTTAGCTATTTAAAATTACAATGCAGTAAGATTGATGAAAGAGATACGCACACAAAAGAAAATGCAAAGGAATGCAGTTAAAAGTAAATGCCATAAATATGGTTCAGACAGTAATTGTTAAAAGAATTCAAGTGAGGATAAGGTCTTCAACTGTCATCAATTTATCCAAATCTTCTATTTTATTCCCAGTCCTTAATTAGAATGCTCTTTTGTAACTCATCCAATTTTTCTTAACAAAGTAAAAAAATAACTTCTTTCCAGGACATATTCAGGGCAGACTGGTGTCAAAAATCCATGTAAGTGAATTTTATCATCTGTCAAGGGCTTCCTTCCTCTAGAGAAATTTTTTTTTTCCCCTAAATGCTTCAATTTAATCAAAGGAGAACTTTGAATTGCCATATACAGTTAAATTTCTCCTGGTGCTTTTTTCTCCCCTTATGGAAACAAATAAGATTTTGATTATACGGTTCATTTTATAAAAACTGAATTAGTTCTCTGAGCATATTATCTGGATGAGAAACAAAGAAAACTGATATACCCTGCCCTCATTTGCTTTTAAATATTTCCTTTAACTTTGTTTAATAGTAAGAATTGAAAGGATCACTTCATGACCTTTTAGTATGCTGGATGCTCAGTATGCTTTTTATTTTATCAATATTCTATTGATTTTAATATGGAGTAAAAAAAGATTTAGCTTTAGTTTGAACTAATAATAACTTAAAAACATAGAGTTATATTTTAAGGGAAAAATAAAGTGATTTCTTATCTCATTTCCACAAGCTGAGATATCTAGCCAAATTATGCTTATTTTATTTTTAAATGAGAGTGAGTTTAGCACTGGTTACAAATTCCCCTTATGTATTTACTATATCAAGCAATTAATCAAACTAGTTGTTTCTTCCTGTACAGCACTTAGGTTAGTTTCAAACAGAATAATTTCAGATATACTTTGTGTAACACTTGGAGGGATAAATGCAGTGAAATAAGGAAAATAATGTTTGTTGAACACTTAACACGTACAACATATTATGGTCATTACTGTATTGGCTAGAGTAGTTTTCTTTATAAATATAAGGAAATCTTAACTCTTTTTAAACTAAAGAAAATTTGTTACTTCATAATAAAAAGTCTAGAGTTACTGTGCTTCCAGCAATAGCTAATTAGATGATTAATGATAACAGAAAGAACCCTAGAATCTCTCTGCCATTTTCAGTTTGGTTTTATCTGTAGGCTCATAGCAAGATGGATGCAATATCTCCAGGCATTATATCCAAATATTAAAACATATCTGGAAAGAAAATATGACTTATAGAGCTTCACTTTTAGGGAAAGGAAACATTTCCCATAATTCTTCTTCAATTTGCTCCTCATATTTGCTGTCTAGAATTGGATCATATGCATAGGCTTATACCAGTCACTGGCAAACAAATTAGACCAATTAGGAAGTACTTAATGCTGGAATAAGGATTCACTCCCCAAAGCACATCGCTTGTGGGGGAGTATGGGTATTTTTACAATAGTGGGCTTCAATGAAAGGAGAAAGCACATGTAAATGACTGAGGCATTGTTATAGAGTGTGTTTCAGTAATTTACAGTACCATAAATTACTTCATTCAATCTTCTTAAAAGCTCTAAAATGTAGGTTGTTTACAGAATAGAAACTGAGACTTGGAGAGGTATAATTTTCCCCAGATAACAAAGTTACAAAACTATTAGACTAGGATTAGACACCTTATCCAAAACCAAAGCCTGGATTCTTTCCACCAGACCATGGGGTACTAATCTAAAGCCCCTGAATAATCTAAAAATAGGTTAAAACAGTTCCAATTTCCCCAAATATTATGATAGAAAGTCATTTATAAGCTAACCCTAGGTAAAATTGAAAATTTTTTGAACTTTTTCTTCTTTTTCCAACTCTTCTTTTCTAAAATCATCCACCATTAAATATTTTGCGAGGGTGATTTTTCTTTTATGCCAAAGCAAAGCAAGTAGGCAAATGATCCTTTAGTTTCTGGATTCAGGTTGCATTTAGAATGTTTATGAAAGAAACAACAAAATTTAACACCTTTAAGTTGAGTCAACATAAGAATCAATGATTGATGAAGATAAAATTTTGTATCTACTCACTGATCATTTAAGAGTGCTTTAGGGATGTGAGGATTCATATCATGCTTTAGTTAAAATAATAAGAGCTGGAAAACAACCAAGGATTAGGCTTGCTGAGTATTTCAAATTGAAAAAGACCTGCCAAAACTGATCTTTTCTATCTGGGGGTTTAAAAGTATTGGATCTAATTATAAGCAAAAGCAGGATGAAAGCAGTTTAGAAAAGGTATTTTCTTCTATAAACTTCAAATCCCAGGAAAGTGTAAGAAACATGATATGAAGTGAGGTCTTTGCTAAGGTATTAAATCAAACATGTAACCAATGATTGCAGGCCAGATGTAGTAGACTGAGGTGGTAAAATTTTTGTGCTTGTTATTTAAAAAATAGGCAGGAAACTAAAGTGTTTGTGTTTGTGTGTGTGTGTGTGTGTTAAATGAAGAGAACAATTTTAGTCTTCCAAACCCTTACCATGCAAACTGCAGGCTCAAACTTTAATAAGAGTTTTTATCTCCCTTATCTCTACTCCTCACCCACAGTCTCTAAATAGACGGTATAGAGAAAAAGTAGAAAGAGAAGAGAAAAAAACAGACTACATCCATCTTTTTTCAATTCAGGTTTCTAAGCTTAGCTAAGGGAAAGCAGTGAATATTGAAATCTAATAAGAGAGGAATATGTTACCATGAATTTTTTTAATGTCTAAAATAAGAGAATTTTTTAATTTTATAAAATGAAAATAAATGCTATTGGTTTAATAGAGATGACATTAAGAAAATCCACTATCAGAAGAAAAAACTGTTGTGCCATGATTTCATCTCTCTGTATCCAGATCACTCAATAAAATGCTTATATGTAGAATGATTGGCTTTAATGAAATCAGTTGGTTAAATAATAGAAAGAGATTCTTACAGTCAAAGCAGGGTTTTTATTTGTGCAGGCCCAATTCAAGGCTGTCAACTTGTCAGATTGTTACCAGGTGGTGGATTGTGGAATTCCTTGGTTCTTGTCTTCTTGAGGAAAAAATTCATTTGAGAGACGGGATGGAGAATTAAAGCTACAGGGGGTTTTATTTAGCACGCCATAATGGCAGGAATAGCAGTCCGAGTCACAGCACAAAATATGTTGCAGGTTGAATTTGTTCTCCTTGGTTCTTGTCCCCACCAAAAATGAAGAATTGAAAGGCAGAGACACAGTAGTGAAGCACAGTGTAAGTTTTATTTGAATATACTCCAAGGGAGAAGCAGGCCAGCATCAAGCAGCCAAAGGCCCTGATTTTAGGGGAAGGTCTATTCATCATGTCCCAGCTGGGAAGTGCCATTTGGATTTACTAGGTAAGGTAATTTGATTGACAGTACTAGTTGAACACCCATTCCTCTTGGTGCACATGTGTTTTCCCAAAATGCACACAGAAAAGTCTACAGCAGGGTGTGGGGGAGGAGGGAAAAAAACTGCTACTTTATTTTAATGAGATTATGATGAAGTGTGATTTGGGCAGTTCTTCGTTTTATTTGGTTGCACCTTTGTTGTGATCTGGTTGGGACTGGTGTGGCCTGGTTCCTATAGGCAAGGAAGTTATCTCCCAGCAAAGCTTTGTTGTCTATACAAGTGGACCCTAACTGGGTGTTTTCCTTAAATCTTATCTTCCCCTTCCCCAGCTGCTCATGTCTATCTTTCTACCTAACAAGATGAACATTAATACCTAATAAGGTCTGATGTTAGAATAGTTTAATTAGAATAAATGAAGTAGCAAATTTTAAATATTGAAATTTTTTTATTAATCAATCTTAACTATTTTCCCTTCCTTCTTTTCCTCTTGCTCTCTCTTTCTTCTCTTTTCTTTTTCTTCCTTCTTCTCCTTTGTTTATATGAGGAAAAAGTTCTAAATCCATAAATTTGGAGGAAACTTAGTTATTTTAGACATGTTCAAAGGCTTAGTCATGAATGCCACTTAACAGTCATAGCTTGAAGAAAGACCTCAAAGACTTACACAGCTTCTAAGAGAGCAAATCCAGAATTTTTTTTCGATGTCACAGTTTAATATCATCTAATTTCATATCATGTTTTAAGGGAAATATTTTACAGTGGGATTTGAACAAAATCCATTGTGACTGCCAGATCTCTGGGCTTTTTTGATTGCTCACTCAATGAAAACATAACAAGAAGTTAGGGTTATCCTGTCCACAAATAAATCTGATAATGTCATTGCTTTCAAAAAATAATTGTCAGTATGTTTTCACACTTAACACCTAATTCAAATTCATAAGCCCACCCTACAAGTCTGTAAGTGACTTGGCCTCTTCCTGACTCATCAGCTTCAGTGGTCTCACCTGGACCCCTCCACTGATCACTGCACTTCAGCTACACTGGGTGTCTCTCAGTTCTGTCAACATGCAAAGGCTTTTCCTGTCTCTAAGATTTCACACTCTTTGTTCCATCTGCCTGGAACACTTTTTCCACATCCTTTATGCTCACTTTAGGAACACTCTGTTCTTTGCAGCCATAGAACATTTCATTATTTGTAATTATGTGTACTTTGTGTTTGTTTTATGGTCTGTCTCATACCTTAAGATTAAACATGTTTGATCACACAGAGGAAAAAAAAGGAGTCCCCTATGACTATGTTTATATTTATATTTATTTATTTTTCCAGGCACTAGAATTCTAATATGTACAATTTTATAACTTATGAGCACAAACATAAATATACTTTAAAAAGGATAGTCAAAAATATATGTAATTCAAAATTCTAATATTTTCTTCTTTCACCTCAGTAAATTACATTATTCTGTGAGCAAACTCATCCCAGTTGGGAGAACTCTGCTTACTCACTATTGTGTTCTCAGAGCCTCTGTGTCTTACATACAGTAGCAACTCAGCAAATGGTTGTTGAATGCATGCATGAATAAATAAATGAATGACTCTTTATGCCAAAGCCCAGCAATAAGAAGGGAAAAAGTGATACAGTGCAAAACTTCCTAAAATTAAGATTGTGTTTATTAGTTTTAATATTTCTTTCAAACAACTTATTTTGTGCTGTTTTAGTTAGTTACACATTTTTGGCCTGTAAATAGCAGATGTCAGTGGTGGAATTCTATTCTTGTAAAGAAATGAAGGCACCTTTGTGTCTTAATTACTTCACAAATACCTTGGAGTTAATAAGGCAATGTGTGTCTTCTGTTTAAAAAATTAGTTTCCTCATCAAACAAATCACTGAGGTACAATAGGAAAGAAACAGAGGCCTGTCTAATTCAGCATAACTCCTTAATCTTTTAGTTAGTGAAATTTATTGTTAGAGAAGTACTGGGCTCATAGGAAAATTGAGCAGAAAGCCCAGACTTTCCATATATCCCCTTGTTCTCTACCATCATCATCCCTCACCATGGTACACTTATTATAATCAGTGAACCTACATTGACACATTATCATCCAAAGTCCGTAGTTTACATTAAGGTTCACTCTTGGTGTTGTACATTCTAAAGGTTTGGGTAAATGTATAAGACAGATACATGATCACCATTACAGTATCATACAGAATAATTTCACTTCTCTAAAAGTTGTCTATTCTCAAATTCCTATTCTCAAATTCCTCCCTCCTTGTCAACCCTTGATTTTTTTTTTTTTTGCTGTCTCCAGATTTTTCTTTTTTCTAGCATATCATGTAGTTGGAATCATACAGCATGTAGTCTTTTCAGGTTGGCTTCTTTTACTGGGTAATATGCATTTAAGTTTCCTCCATGTCTTTTCACGGCTTGATAGCTCATTTCTTTTTAGTGCTGAATAATCCATTGTCTGGATGTACTTCACTTTATTTATCTATTCATCTATGAAGAACATCTTTACTTCCAAGTTTAGGCAACTATGAATAAAACTGCTATAAACATTCATGTGAAGGTTTTTGTGTAGACATAAGCATTGAACTACTTTGCATGCTTATAAGCATGCATGATTGCTGGGTCATATAGTGAGTACATATTTGGATTTGTTAGAAACCACCAAACTTTTTCAAAGTGGCTGTACCATTTTGCAGATGCACTAGTAATGAATGAGAGTTCTTGATTCACATCTTCATTAGCATTTGGTGTGGCCAGTATTTTGGATTATGGCCATTCTAATATGTATAGCAATATCTCATTGTTTTAATTTGTAATTCATTGACAACATAGGATATTGAATGTATTATCATATGCTTACCTGCCATCTGTATATCTTCTTAAGCGAAGTATCTGTTAATACCTTGTGCCCATTTTTAAAAATTGAATTGTTCATTTTGTTATCATTGAGTTCTAAGATTTCTTTGTGTATTTAGAATGTTGGTTTTCTGTCAAATGTGTCTTTAGTGAATATTTTTTTCCTAGTCTGGCTTTTTTTTATCATTCTCTTGACATTATCTTTTGCAGAGCAGGTGTTTTAATTTTAATGCTTATCAATTCCTGTCATAGATTGTGCCTTTATGGTGGTATCTAAAAGGTTGTCACTATGCCCCAAATCCTCTAAGTTTTCACCTATATTATCTTCCAGGATATTTATAGTTTAGTGTTTCGCATTTACGTCTATGGTCCATTTGTAAAGGGTGTGAAGTCTGTCCAGATTCATTTTTTTAATGTGGAAATCCAGTTACCCGAGCACCACTTTTTGGAAAGGACTCTCTTTGTTCCACTCTAATTCCTTATCTGTTTTGTCAAAGATCAGTAAACTGTATTTATGTGGGTCTATTTTGGGGCTCTGTTCTATTTCACTAATTTATTTGTCTGTTCTTCCATCAGTACCATACTGTTCTGATTACTGTAGATTTATAGTCTTGAATTTGAGTAGTATCAGTTCTCTGACTCTTCTCGTCCTTAAATGTTGAACTGAATTTTCTGGATCTTTTCCCTTTTCCTATAAGCATTAGTATCAGTTTGCCAATATCTATGAAATAAATTTTTAGGATTTTGATTGTAATTGCATTTATCTATAGACAAAGTTGGAAAGAACTGATGTCCTGGCAATGTGTTTTCCTATCCATGATCATGGAATATCTCTCAATTATTTAATTCTTTGATTTTGTTCATCAGTGTTTTGTAGTTTTCTTCATATATATCTTGTACATATGTTATTAGGTGTACACCTAAATATTTCATTTTTGGGTATAATATTAATTTATTGCATTTCAATTTCAAATTTTAGACATTCATTGTTGTCTTAAGTGATTAACTTTTGTATATTAAACTTGTATTCTGCAACCTTACATTAATTGCTTATTAGTTCTAGGATTTTTTTTATTCTTTCAGATTTTCTACATAAACAATCACATCATATATGAACAAAGTCAATTTTATTTCCTCCACCCCAATTTGTGTATCTTTTATTTTATTTTTAAAATTTTTTCCTATTTGCATTTTATCTATTAATGCTTATCTTATTGTTTTAGCCAAAACTTCCAGTAGAATGTTTTTAAAAATGAGGGATAAGAAGAGCCATCCTTGCTTAGTTTCTAATCTTAGTAGGAAAGCTTTTTATTTTCTCATCATTAAGAATGATGTCAGCTGTAGGTATTTGTAAATGTTCTTTATCAAATTGAGGAAGTTCTTGTTTACTCCTGGCTTATTGAGAGTTTTTATTTTATTTTTATATGGATTTTTTCAAAATTTTTTTACCTCTATCGATATGATCACATGAGTTTTTCAAATGATGAACCATCCCTGCATATCCGGGATATATCCTACTTTATCATTGTACATAACTATTTATATATATTTTGGATTCATTTTGCTAATATTTTCTTGAAATTTGTTTTTTATGTTGTATGGTTTGCTTGTAATGCTTTTGTCTTGTTTTGATATTAGAGTAATGCAGGCCTTGTGGAATAAGATGGAAAGTATTCCCTCTGCCTCTATTTACTGCAAGAGATTGTAGAGAATTAGTAAAATTTCTTCCTTAAATGTTTGGTAGAATTCACCAGTGAATTCATATGGACCTGGTACTTTCTGTTTGGAGGGTTATTATTTTTAATTCAATTTTTTTTACTAGGCAAAGGCCCATTCAGGTTGTCTGTTTCCTTTTGTGTGAATTTTCATATATTTTTCTTCAAGAAATTGTTCCATTTTATCTAGATTATCAATTTTGTGGGCATAGAGTTATTCATAGTATTCCCTTAATATCTTTTTAGTGACCATAAGATTATAATGTCACCTCTTTCACTTCTGATATTAGTAACTTGAATTCTTTCTTTTTTTCTTAGCCTAGCTGAAAGCTTATTGACTTTATTCATCTTTTCAAAGAATCAGCTTTGAGCATTATGATTTTCTCTGTTGAGTTCCTGTTTCATTGATTGCTGCTATAATATTTATTATTCATTTTTTTTCTGCTGAATTTGGACTTGATTTGCTCTTATTTGTCAGTTTTCTACAAAGGAGCTTGGGCCATTGATTACAGAGTTCATCCTTTCTTTAGTGAACCAGTTACTTTATTTGGGAGAGTGGAAAGAAATTTAAGCATTAACAATGCTCCTCTAACAAATTTCTAAGGAAAGTAAGTTATATCTGCATATCTTTTAGAAACAATAGCCTACTCTTGTGTACATATTCTTTCAAGTCACTTGCAAATATTTTAGCTCATTACATCAGTGTGATTTTCAAAACAATATAGATAATATGACATTACTTTTGCTCTTATCTCTAAGTCTTATTATCTCTGTTTACTTCAACTATGTAAAAAATAAAATAACCAAGTAAAAGATTATCTTTGACTTATTCTGAATTAAACATCATACAGTATAATTTCATTTTAGCCTCACCTGACTGTTCTTTTATTAGCTATTGAAAAGATCATAGAGAAGAAGATTTTAGATCTCATTAAACACTGCTTAACTTTGATGGCATATATCTTTCTAACCAACTTCTACTGCCAACTAAAGTCTCATCTGTTAGACTAGACTATGCAAATAAAAAGGATCAGAGCTAACATGAAAATAAAGGTCTTTGATAGTTATTAAGCTGTTTAGGGTTTTGCACAAAGAATAAAGGTACAGGTGTTTGCAAATTTTGTGTTAAAATGATCACAAGTGATAAATACACAAGCACATGCATTTAACATTTAATTAATTAACAGCCAGCCAGGTCTTAACTTTTAGGCTCTCAAATTGGCATTTTAAAATATCTCAATATTTTATAAACTTGGGGTTTGCTATAGATATTTTGGTACTACAATCTTTCCTCTTACATTTCAGTTCAAATATATGTTGCAGATGAAAAATCATAACATAAGTCAAACATACAAGAAACATTATTGTGTCTTATTATTTTTAAATGCCTTTGTATCAGTCAAATTTCAACCACAGAAGCAGAACCAACAGGAGACAAATACTTACAGCTCTCTATCATCAGTCAGTCTATCGATCTATGGATCTGCTACAGACAATTGGCTTATCCAACTGTGGAAGCTACTGAACCTGTCCCTCTAAGACTGTTTTCCTCTTATCTGATGCTGGAACTTAAAGATCTTTGGAGCAGAAATCAGAAGGGAAGATTATAAGTAGGGCAAAATGCACAAATGTGCTTGAACTGCTCCAGAACTGACTGAAACCTTTGTCTACTGTTTTTGCCTCTGACCTTGGTGATGAGGATACCCTGAAGAAGCTGGAGACATGGAGCTAAACCCTGGGCCTAGGTATCACAGAAATTAATAGGAATAAATAGAACAGTTGTAGGCCCAGCTGCTGCTTCGTATCAGACATATCAGCAACCACATTTATTCACTAGAAAATATCTGCTGCTTCCTTTCCACTTTGTAAATCTCACTTGAATCTCCCTTGTGGACCACCCAAACAGAAGCATACAAAAGAGATAATTCTGAAAGAGTTAGTATAAATTCAAACATTACAAAGCCATTAAACATTGCTTAATGCTTTTTTTTGGAAATGATCATCCATCAGTACCAGTTTCTATGTATCTTATGTTTATCTAAAAGAATAATACAAAATTTATTGAATATAAAATTCAATAAAATTATATATATATATTTATATATACACACACACATATATATATAAAATGTTGGATATATTATATATAATGGAGATATATATATATAATGTTGGATATATATGTATATATCGAATATATATGTATGTATATATTGAATATATGTATATGTATATGTATATGTATATATATATCAGTATAAGCAGAAATATATAGAGAAGCAAAAATCTTCATATGGTTTTCCCTCCTTTCTTATCACAGGTTCTTTCTTTTCTAGTTTTTTATCCTAATATCATATACAGTTTGGGAAAATCTTTCACTCTTTTTATTTTGAAAAATTTCAAACCCCAGAACAGTAGAGAGAACACTAAAATGAACATAGGTATTCTTTTACCTAGAATCATATTTGACATGCTTACTTTATCATGCTTTCTCAATTGAACACCTCTCACTATGCACACACACACATAAATGTACACTCACACACACATACACTTTTTCTTGTGTTTGATCTGAGATGTAAATTTGTATACATCATGATACTTCACTCTAAATAACTCAATATGTATCTCATAAGAGGAGAGAACATTCTCTTATAATCGAATTGCCTTATTTCTATATATTATATACATAACCTATACTATAAATATATAATTATAGTTATCACCCACTTGAAATTTAACATTATCTAATACTATTATTTAACATACAGTCCTTATTCATTATCGCTCATTTTTTTCTAAGTGTCCTTTCTATTATTCTTTCATTCAATCAAGGGTCATGCCTCACATTTAATCATTATGTGCTCTTGGTCTTCTTTAATAGGGGACTTTTCTCTTGTATTTTTAAAAAATTCTATCAGGCAAATTTTTAAGAATTAATATCAGTTTTTTAAAAGATCTTTCAATATGGGTTTGTCTGATGTTTGTATTATTTAGGAAAGTACATTATGTTAAGACATTTTTGTATGCTATCAGAATTTAGACAAATGTGAATTTATTTATTGATGGCTGAGTTCATGCAAGTTCCATAAAACACATTTCTAGGGAAGTATCTTTGTCCTCTGGTTCTTTTCTATTTTTCCTTTCACTACCAGTTTTGCACATGATAACAACAGAGTATTTTCCACTTCTAGCTATACTGAAAGGTCATTATATTTCTGTGGTTACCAGGGGTTTCATTTACTAGGTTACCAGGTGGTATCATGTTCAGGAATGACCCTTTCTCATGTGTATCATATCCTTTAGCACTTATATTATATTTGGAGGTGGATGCCTAAGAACAGAAGTATACTTATACCTGGATTTAAATTTATTGCCCATTGTAAGTTAACAATAATTAATAAAATCCATGAATTCTACTTTTCAGATAGGGCAACTAAATTGTAAGAAGATTAAATAATGTGCAAAAAGAAACATATTATTAAAATAAATGTCTGACTGGATCGGAAGATGGCAGCATGAGTAGAGCAGCAGAAATCTCCTCCCAAAACCACATATATCTATGTAAATATAACAAAGACAACTCTTCTTAGAATAAAGACCAGAGGACACAGGACAATATCCAGACCACATCCGCACCTGAGAGAACCCAGCGCCTCATGAAGGAGGTAAGATACAAGCCCTGGCCCGGCGGGAGCTGAGCGCCCATCCCCCCAACTCCCGGCGGGAGAAGAATAGGCAGAGCGGGAGGGAGACGGAGCCCAGGACTGCCGAACACCCAGCCCCAGCCATCCGGGCCAGAGTGCAGACACAGTACGTGCCCAGGGGGCCCTGGATGCTAGGGAATCAGGGCAGCAAGAAGAGTGAGCGGGCACTGGAGGCCAGGCACCGGAGGACATAAGAAAAGCGAGCGACCAATTTTTTTTATTTTTTGCTGTTTTTTGTTTTGGCGAGCGCTTTTTGGAAGTCTTAAAGGGATAGGGACCCCAATACTAGGGAAACAGGGCAGCAAGACCAGTGAGCAGATGCCTGAGGCTGGTGCCAGAGAATAAAGAAAAACAAGCGGCCAAATTTTTTTTTTTTTTTAATTAAAAATTTTTTTTTCTGTGTGTGGTCATTGTTTTGTTTTGGCGGGTGCTTTTTGGAAGTCTTAAAGGGACAGGGTGGGACACTTAATCCAGAGGTAGGGAATCCAGGGATCTCTGGGCACCCTAACCCCTGGGCTACAGGGAGCAGGGAGGCCCCTTACGGAGTTAAATAACATCCCAGCCGCTCCCCCTCCAATGCCACTCCACCACTTTGTAGCAGCTGCCCGAGGCAGGCCACGCCCACAGCAACAGCGGAGATAAACTCCATAGCAGCCGGGCAGGAAGCAGAAACCCTGTCTGTGCGCAGCTGCCCAGCACAAGCCACTAGAGGTTGCTGTTCTCCGAGGAGAGGAGGGCCACAAACCAACAAGAAGGGAAGTTCTTCCAGTCATCACTCGTCCCAGCTCTGCAAACTATTCCTATCACCATGAAAAGGCAAAGCTACAGGCAGACAAAGATCACAGAGACAACACCAGAGAAGGAGACAGACCTAACCAGTCTTCCTGACAAAGAATTCAAAATAAGAATCATAAACATGCTGACAGAGATGCAGAGAAATATGCAAGAGAAATGGGATGAAGTCTGGACGGAGATCACAGATGCCAGAAAGGAGATCACAGAAATGAAACAAACTCTGGAAGGGTTTATAAGCAGAATGGATAGGATGCAAGAGGCCATTGATGGAATTGAAACCAGAGAACAGGAACGCATAGAAGCTGACATAGAGATAAAAGAATCTCCAAGAATGAAACAATATTAAGAGAAATGTGTGACCAATACAAAAGGAACAATATCAGTATTATAGGGGTTCCAGAAGAAGAAGAGAGAGGAAAAGAGATGGAAAGTATCTTAGAAGAAATAATTGCTGAAAACTTCCCCAAACTGGGGGAGGAAATAATCGAACAGACCACGGAAATACACAGAACCCCCAACAGTGAGGATCCAAGGAGGACAACACCAAGACACATAATAATTAAAATGGCAAAGATCAAGAACAAGGAAAGAGTTTTAAAGACAGCTAGAGAGAAAAAGGTCACCTATAAAGGAAAACCCATCAGGCTAACATCAGACTTCTCGAAAGAAACCTACAGGCAGAAGAGAATGTCATGATATATTTAATACAATGAAACAGAAGAGCCTTGAACCAAGGATACTGTATCCAGCATGACTATCATTCAAATATGATGGTGCGATTAAACAATTCCCAGACAAACAAAAGCTGAGGGAATTTGCTTCCTACAAACCACCTCTACAGAACATCTTACAGGGACTGCTCTAGATGGGAGCACTCCTAGAAAGAGCACAGCACAAAACATCTAACATATGAAGAATTGAGGAGGAGGAATAAGAAGGGAGAGAAGAAAAGAATCTCCAGACAGTGTATATAACAGCTCAATAAGCGAGCTAAGTTAGGCAGTAAGATACTAAAGAGGCTAACATTGAACCTTTGGTAACCACGAATTTAAAGCCTGCAATGGCAATAACTACATATCTTTCAATAGTCACCCTAAATGTAAATGGGCTGAATGCACCAATCAAAAGACACAGAGTAATAGAATGGATAAAAAAGCAACACCCATTTATATGCTGCTTACAAGAAACTCACCTCAAACCCAAAGACATGTACAGACTAAAAGTCAAGGGATGGAAAAACATATTTCAAACAAACAACAGCGAGAAGAAAGCAGGGGTTGCAGTACTAATATCAGACAAAATAGACTTCAAAACAAAGAAAGTAACAAGAGATAAAGAAGGACACTACATAATGATAAAGGGCTCAGTCCAACCAGAGGATATAACCATTCTAAATATATATGCACCCAACACAGAAGCACCAGCATATGTGAAACAAATACTAACAGAAATAAAGGGGGAAATAGACTGCAATGCATTCATTCTAGGAGAATTCAACACACCACTCACCCCAAAGGATAGATCCACCAGGCAGAAAATAAGTAAGGACACGGAAGCACTGAACAACACAGTAGAGCAGATGGACCTAATAGACATCTATAGAACTCTACATCCAAAAGCAACAGGATATACATTCTTCTCAAGTGCACATGGAACATTCTTCAGAATAGACCACATACTAGGCCACAAAAAGAGCCTCAGAAAATTCCAAAAGATTGAAATCCTACCAACCAACTTTTCAGACCACAAAGGCATAAAACTAGAAATAAACTGTACAAAGAAAGCAAAGAGGCTCACAAACACATGGAGGCTGAACAATACTCTCCTAAATAATCAATGGATCAATGACGAAATCAAAATGGAGATCCAGCAATATATGGAAACAAATGACAACAACAACACTAAGCCCCAACTTCTGTGGGACACAGCAAAAGAAGTCTTAAGAGGAAAGTATATAGCAATCCAAGCATATTTAAAAAAGGAAGAACAATCCCAAATGAATGATCTAATGTCACAATTATCGAAATTGGAAAAAGAAGAACAAATGAGGCCTAAGGTCAGCAGAAGGAGGGACATAATAAAGATCAGAGAAGAAATAAATAAAATTGAGAAGAATAAAACAATAGCAAAAATCAATGAAACCAAGAGGTAATTCTTCGAGAAAATAAACAAAATAGATAAGCCTCTAGCCAGACTTATTAAGAAGAAAAGGGAGTCAACACAAATCAACAGTATCAGAAACGAGAAAGGAAAAATCACGATGCACCCCACAGAAATACAAAGAATTATTAGAGAATACTATGAAAACCTATATGCTAACAAGCTGGGAAACCTAGGAGAAATGGACAACTTCCTAGAAAAATAAAACCTTCCAAGACTGACCCAAAAAGAAACAGAAAATCTAAACAGAAAAATTACCAGCAACGAAATTGAAGCAGTAATCAAAAAACTACCAAAGAACAAAACCCCTGGGCCAGATGGATTTACCTCAGAATTTTATCAGACATACAGGGAAGACATAATACCCATTCTCCTTAAAGTTTTCCAAAAAATAGAGGAGGAGGGGATACTCCCAAACTCATTCTATGAAGCTAACATCACCCTAATACCAAAACCAGGCAAAGACCCCACCAAAAAAGAAAACTACAGACCAATATCCCTGATGAACGTAGATGCAAAAATAGTCAACAAAATATTAGCAAACCGAATTCAAAAATACATCAAAAGGCTCATACACCAGGACCAAGTGGGATTCATCCCAGGGATGCAAGGATGGTACAACATTCGAAAATCCATCAACATCATCCACCACATCAACAAAAACAAAGACAAAAACCACATGATCATCTCCATAGATGCTAAAAAAGCATTTGACAAAGTTCAACCTCCATTCATGATAAAAACTCTCAGCAAAATGGGAATAGAGGGCAAGTACCTCAACATAATAAAGGCCATCTATGATAAACCCACAGCCAACATTATATTGAACCGCGAGAAGCTGAACCTCTGAGATCGGGAACTAGACAAGGATGCCCACTCTCCCCACTGTTATTTAACATAGTACTGGAGGTCCTAGCCACTGCAATCAGACAAAAAAAAAAATACAAGGAATCCAGATTGGTAAAGAAAAAGTTAAACTGTCACTATTTGCAGATGACATGATACTGTACATAAAAAACCCTAAAGACTCTACCCCAAAACTACTAGAACTGATATCGGAATACAGCAAAGTTGCAGGATACAAAATCAACATGCAGAAATCTGTGGCTTTCCTATACACTAACAATAAACCAACAGAAAGAAATCAGGAAAACAACTCCATTCACAATTGAATAAAAAAAAATAAAATACCTAGGAATAAACCTAACCAAAGAAGTGAAAGACTTATACTCTGAAAACTACAAGTCACTCTTAAGAGAAATTAAAGGGGACACTAACAGATGGAAATTCATCCCATGCTCGTGGATAGGAAGAATTAATATCGTCAAAATGGCCATCCTGCCCAAAGCAATATACAGATTTGATGCAATCCCTATGAAACTACCAGCAACATTCTTCAATGAACTGGAACAAATAATTCAAAAATTCATATGGAAACACCAAAGACCCCAAATAGCCAAAGCAATCCTGAGAAAGAAGAATAAAGTAAGGGGGATCTCACTCCCCAACTTCAAGCTCTACTATAAAGCCATAGTAATCAAGACAATTTGGTACTGGCCCAAGAGCAGAGCCACAGACCAATGGAACAGACTAGAGAATCCAGACATTAACCCAGACATATATGGTCAATTAATATTTGATAAAGGAGCCATGGACATACAATGGCGAAATGACAATCTCTTCAACAGACGGTGCTGGCAAAACTGGACAGCTACATGTAGGAGAATGAAACTGGACCATTGTCTAACCCCATATACAAAAGTAAACTCTAAATGGATCAAAGACCTGAATGTAAGTCATGAAATCATTAAACTCTTGGAAGAAAACATAGGCAAAAACCTCTTAGACATAAACATGAGTGACCTCTTCTTGAACATATCTCCCTGGGCAAGGAAAACAACAGAAAAAATGAATAACTGGGACTATATTAAGCTAAAAAACTTCTGTACAGCAAAAGACACCATCAATAGAACAAAAAGGAACCCTACAGTATGGGAGAATATATTTGAAAATGACACATCCGATAAAGGCTTGACGTCCAGAATATATAAAGAGCTCACACGCCACAACAAACAAAAAACAAATAACCCAATTAAAAAATGGGCAGAGGAACTGAACAGACAGTTCTCCAAAACAGAAATACAGATGGCCAACAGACACATGAAAAGATGCTCCACATCGCTAATTATCAGAGAAATGCAAATTAAAACTACAATGAGGTATCACCTCACACCAGTAAGGATAGCTGCCATCCAAAAGACAAACAACAACAAATGTTGGCGAGGCTGTGGAGAAAGGGGAAGCCTCCTACACTGCTGGTGGGAATGTAAGTTAGTTCAACCATTGTGGAAAGCAGTATGGAGGTACATCAAAATGCTCAAAACAGACTTACCATTTGACCCAGGAATTGCACTCCTAGGAATTTACCCTAAGAATGCAGCATTCAAGTATGAGAAAGATCAGTGCACCCCTATGTTTATCGCAGCACTATTTACAATAGCCAAGAATTGGAAGCAACCTAAATGTCCATCGATAAATGAATGGATAAAGAATATGTGGTAAATATACACAATGGAATACTACTGAGCCATAAGAAAAGGGCAAATCCAACCATTTGCAGCAACATGGATGGAGCTGGAGGGTATTATGCTCAGTGAAACAAGCCAAGCGGAGAAAGAGAAATACCAAATGATTTCACTTATCTGTGGAATATAAGAACAAAGGAAAAACTGAAGGAATAAAACAGCAGCAGAGTCACAGAACTCAAGAATGGACTAACAGTTACCAAAGGGAAAGTGACTGGGGAGGATGGGTGGGTAGGGAGGGATAAGGTGGGGGGAGAAGTAGGTGGGTATTAAGATTAGCATGCATGGGGGTGTAGGAGAAAAGGGTGGGCTGTACAACACAGAGAAGGTAAGTAGTGATTCCACAACATTTTGCTATGCTGATGGACAGTGACTGTAAAGGGGTTTATATGGGGGACCTGGATAGGGGAGAGCCTAGTAAACATAATATTCATCATGTAAGTGTAGATTAGTGATACCAAAAAAAAAAAAAATGCAATTCATGTGTGGTAACCTCCAATGAGTTCTACACAAGGGTATAAAGGGCATATAAAAGTGTAGGCAAAGGATCTGTTTGTGTTTATACAGAGGATTAAAGCCTAATTGGGCTACACCAAAAATGAACTAAGATACGATATGAAAAAGAACTTCCAACATCAGCACTCTCTGGAAGACTCATGCCAGAAGATGATCATCAAAAAACCCCAACAAAGATCCACGCACTGCTACAGCTGTAGATGCACTCATCCCACCAGTTCCTGGACTTGCCATGGGAATGAAGAAGGTGATATCTAAGCTGGCCTGTGCATACAGTAAAACAACAAATTTGACTGGATCTATACTGTTGGAACTCAATCAAGAATTAGGAGAAGTGCAAATTGTAGTGCTCCAAAATCTTACAACTACAGACTATTTACTGTTAAAAGAACATAAGGGATGTGAACATTCCCTAGGAATGGGTTGTTTTAATTTGTCTGATTTCTCACAGACTGTTCAAGTTCAGTTGGACAATATCCACCATATCATAGATAAGTTTTCACAAATGCCTAAGGTGCCTAACTGGTTTTCTAGGTTTCACTGGAGATGGCTGGTAATTACAGGTATGCTTTGGTTATGTAACTATACTCCTATTATGTTAATGTGTGTGCGCAATTTAACTAGTAGCTTAAAACCTATACATGCTGAAGTTACTCTACAAGAAGATATGTCAAAGAAATAATCAATCTTCCCATGTTTTCTTCTGCCTGCTACTTCTATAGCTTTTCTTCTTCCTTCCTAATTACAACCCTTAAATAGAATTCGTGCCTCATATCAAATTTACTGAGTATCATAATTCTTCCAAATGGTAAAGATACCTCAGGACAAATGCTGGGCATAGAAGCTACAAGGCGTAAATATGCAAAGAATTAAAAGCTAACCATTTCAAACAATAAGGCTTCTCTCTCACTTACCAACTTTACATTTCCCTTTATGGCCTCGGAAGATGACTGGTTAGCCAGAGACTGGTAAGATTCCTCAAGGGAGGAACAACCTAAGACAGGCACAGTCGCAGGGGGGCCATCAGGTGAGAAATTGGGGATCAACAGAGGTGAGGCTTAGAACCTCACCCCCCCTGTTCTGAGAGAAATCTTCTGCCTATGTGGATGTTTTATTGCCCTTGTCTAGCTTGGATTAACACATAGTCTACAGGCACACACCTGATCATCTACATTTGCTCTCTTACAACACTAAACTATGTTTTCTACCTTTATCTTGTATCTACCTACCACTTCAGCATTTTATTAAAAATAATAATAATAAAGAGAGAAATGTGGTATCCACATATAAATCAAGTAAAAAAATCAAATGTGTATTCATATTTGAACTGACTGTTTATAGTTCATAATGCATGAGCAAAACTAAAAGTTTCTGTGATGACTGCCCTTGTACTGTTCACCATGTAACTTATTCACTATGTAAGAATTTGTTCTCCATGTAAGAACTTGTTTGTTATGCCTCAGAAGATTGGAGACTGACCAAAATTAGGCTTGGGGTAGATTAGTGATTGTGCATTGAGCATTGACTCCCCTATACAGAATTTTTTTGTTTTTAACAACCATTTATTCAATAAATATGAGAGATGTCCTCACAAACAAACAAACAAACAACAACAACAAAAAGTACACACTTCCAATTGTAAAATAAATAAGTAACCGGGATGTAATGTATAGCATAAGGAATATAGTCAAAATATTGTAACAACTTGGTTTGGTGATAGCTGGTACCTAGAATTATCATGTATATAAATGTTGAATCACTATGTTGTACACCTGAAACTAATGTAATGTAATACTGTGTGTCAACTACCCTTCAATAAAAAATAATTATCTTCAAAAAAAAAAAAAGTCTGATGTCCCTTTCATTATACAGATTTTTATTATATGTTTTAAGATTTCCTACTTTTAATCTCAAAGTGAAATGTGGGTGTTAAAGTTTATGGAATACAAATTAGTGTGAGATTACATAAGTGAGATCAAGTTAAAGTTAGGCAGTAATATTTTTTTTACCATTGTTACAGCATCTATTATGAGTCCCTGGAGTGGAAAGGAGGGAGTGGTGCTTTTAAGAGACTAAATTAGTAATACATATCATATAACAATATATATAAACATATGTTTATTTTTTATATATTTTAAAAGATTCTAGATTCATGATACCCTTTTTTATCACTGAACACACAATAAAGAAAGATAGTATCAATTTGGGTAAAGAGATGGTAAATATTTTTACATTAAGAAAATACCTAATTTTAAAGTCTGGGAGACTTTTTTCTACATCAATTTGTGCAGGCTCAGCTGTTTTGCTTTATTTCATTTTAAATCTGTTTATTTTTGAATAGGTAATATATGAACATATATAAAAATCCCCTGAGTACAAAAGTGATATTCTTTTCAAACCCTATTTCCCAGTCACCTATTTCTCTCCAGAGGCAACCTTTACCTGTTTCTAGTACATCCTTCAGAGATAGTTAAGCTTTTGCTTTAATATCACATATATTTCGCTGATAAACCCTGGAAGGGCTATAGGACAGGTTAAAATATTGGAATACTTCTCCCTGCACCAGCTTGAGAAGAGTGCATGCTTTCAGCTTCCAGTAGCTGGCCCATCCTCACCACCCTGGCCTTCCCCCATGGTACACGCTCACCTCCCCTTAGTACAAAAACTGAAGCATTTATGTCTGGCACAGAAAGGTTACCCAGGATCCTGTTCTGCTGAACTGGTGGTGCCCATCTTGACTGGTCACCTATGTCCTCTCATATCCATTAAGGTTTACCTATAATTCAGGTTGAAGTTGGTATGGTCATTTCTGTAAAATTGTTAATTCACTTCAATCTAGTAACATCGTGCCTTAAGACTTACTGTTCCTCTTCAGTGCTGTCCTCCTGGCTGTTCAGGGAACTGTGCTCTGAGAACTTTCTCAGAGATCTGCAGCAACAAGACTAATTTTTTTTCTCTTGTGCATGTTGGCAGAACTCCAGTACTACACCTTCACTTGTGTATTAAATTATTGTGACCTTGTTTGTGCAATAGACTGATGCGGTCTAGAGAAATCTGGCTCATATATTTATTCTTTATAGAATCAAAAGTTTTCAAAAAACATAAAAGGTATTACTTGTGCAATTTTAGTCTCATATTGTTGGAATATACTAGCAATCTAACAAAAATGCTATTACTCTCAAATTTTTCTTTCAAAGAGAGCAAGTAATGTTCACTTATGGCAGTTTAATGCCAGTGATATTTGCCCATTTTAATGACAAAATTTTTACCTTAGTAAAAGTATGACACAAAAGCACTCGATACATGAAAAGTATCTCTAGTCATAATTTTTAGCTTCTCCAGAGTCATAATTTTTCTCTTTAGTTTATATGAAGTAACTGAAACATCTAATACCAATCTAGTACACCTGTAATTTAGAATCTAGGAAATGACCAGGTATTATAGCATTTGAACAATTAAAATATATGTAAAATAATTTCATTAATTTGTCTTTAACTCACTGCTTATTATTTCAGTTAAAATGAAATTGCTTCATGTAGTAAAAATATCTTAAGACTTTCTTTTCCTTATGCATACATATATACACACACAGAGAATTTACCTGTCTCTTTCACATGCATTTTAATGTTTTCATTCAACACTATGACTGAATTTTAACAGGACAGGGGGCTTTTTGTAAAAATATTTATACATCATTCTACATCAGAAGGGGGGATAAAAATATGCTATCCCTAAGAGTTTTGATCACAGGTATCATGGACATGGTATGGGGCTTTATTACATACTAGCTGTGTGGTCAAGACACATCCATAGAATTAAATTAAGAATTACAGGATCTTTGATAGCTGGCCAAAGGAAAAACATATCCACTCTGGGAAGATAATACCTCAGAAAACTAGGTTTGTCAGGGTTCCTAAAATTAAAGTGCACTTTAACGTGAGTGTATAATCCAAGTCACAAGCCACACAAGGAAAATGAAAACACTAAGTATAGACAGATGTTTCATGAAGTTTGGTTACGAAAAGGAAGTGAGGACCTGGGTACCAAAGACAGTAAAACACAGATAGATGAAAGAAGAAAGAAAGGAGAGGTGCTAGAGACTGAGTATTTGTGTTCTCCCAAATTTGCTATATTGAAATGCTATCCACCAGTGGGATGACATTAGCAGTCAGGACTTTGGGAGGTTTCTGGGATATAAAGGTGGAGCCCACATGAATGGGATTAGGAACATTATAAAAAGGCCCCAAAACAGCATCACATGGTTTGTAAGTGTGCAGACGCTGGAACAAGCCTGCCAGAAAGCAAATATTAGCTACAAAGCAAACCAATTAGGTGATCTTGGGCAAGTAATCTTTCTACATCTTATTTTCATCATATATAGAATAGAGATAGTGATAATACCTACCTATAGGACTGTTATGATTATGAAATGAATAATTGTAAAACATCTAGAAGAGTTTTTGGTATATAGTTAGTACTATGTATTTGTTAAAACTAATTGCAAAAAAAGAAATTCCTTTATTCATTTAATATTTTGGCTTAATGAAGTCTAGTCAATTTTGAAAAAATTAAGAGCATCATATATACAAATTTTTTGTCCTACCTCTTTGGTTTTAACAATTGGAATGTCTTAACATCAGGCTCTTATACAAAGGCATGAAAGGAATGCTTATTTATTAGGTGATACCAATTAAATAAAGATACTACCAAAACAACCAAGCACCGCTTAGTGTTCCTTTCTTCCACCCAAGGTAGGATGCATCTTCGGGTTTCCTGACACACCATGGGCTGATGTGACCCACATGGATTGATGCTGGTAACTTCTGACTGTGAGTTGAATACATTGGGCTCTTTTTTGTTTGTTTATTTGTTTATTTTTCTATTAGATAATTGAAGGGACACAAAGTTGTACCACATGTACTACACAGGCCTAAACTGGGTCCTTTTACTGTGTTCTGTCTCCTTATGCTTATGGCTTGTTTCGGATAGACAGTCCTAAATAATAATGCTATTGCATCATTGGCTGATTTTTCCTAAGATTTGATCAGAAGAATGATGAAAGTGTATGTGCATGTGTTGAGTGTGTTTGTATGACTGTATATGTCTATGTGGGTCATTACCATCTGAATCAGTATATGTCAGTAACTGCAAAGTTGTCTATGATTTCTGCTACATATAAACAAACAAACAAAAAACACTAACAGAAGAGCTAAATACAGCTTATTTTTCATTTGTTTCTTTTCTCCCAATGGCAATGTAGCAGATAGTGTTCTAGGAATTCTTCTGAGATCTTTGCAAATAATAACTCCATATAATTATAATAACAATACTACAAGGTAGAAACTATAATCATGTCCCATTTTATGTATGATGTATAGAGGGGTTAAGTATATTTTCCAAAATCAAACAGCTAGTAAATCATGGAACTAAGACTTGATCCCTGGGAGCTTACTTCATAGTTTGCCTATTTTAACAAAGAAAAAAGAAAAAAAATATAAGCTTGCCACCTGGCTACACCATGCTTCCCTTCCTTTCCCCACCCCTGACATACTTATAGTCTCCCTTACAGCTAACTCTGGCCATAGAGCCAAATTTTTGCCAGTAGAATGTGAGCAAAAGTGATATTGCACATTGATAAAGGTTTAGTTAAGCTTTATTAAGATAAATGAGCTCCAGAGGTCTGTACAGCATTGTACCTACACTCAACAATAATGTATTGCACACTTAAAAATTTAAGAGAGTAGACATCATGTTAAGTGTTCATATCAGAATTTTAAAAATGTAAGATGTGCAATTTTTTCATCCTAAATTTCAAGAGAAGGGATGCACCCTTAACCTGATTTGCTTTCTCCTTTCTGCTAGCTGGAACTGATGGTAGAAGTTGGAACATTTATTATGTATGATAACATGGTTGCTACATGTTAGAAAAGGAAAAGCTACAGATACAAAGAATCTAGGATCCTGGTGTTTGTCTATTACTTACTTAGACTCTAAGTGAAGGAGACATACATTTTTATGAGGTGGTGTTTTATAGAAGCTGAGCCTTTAAGCCCTGAAAAATGAAGAGATAATTATAATAGTATCTGTAAGAAGCACGAGTACACTAATAGTCATTTTACCTCGTCTTAGTCATGCAAGTACACCAACAGATTTGTCTGGCTTGCCTTGCAATTCTACTTCAGTCACAGGTTGGGTTTTCTCTCCTCAGTTCTTTTTCCCACCGAAATAGAGAATTGAAAGGCAGAGACACAATAGGGGTGTCAAAGGTTTGTCTGAATACACTCCAAAGGAGGAGTGGGCCAGAGACAAGGTAGACAAAGGCCCAGATCTTTTAGGGGAGGGTCTATTTATCATGTCCTTGTCCAGGAGGTACCTCTTTGATTGACAGGATGAGGTATTTGATTGACAGTTCTGGTTATACAGCCATTTCTCTTGGTGCACATGTCTTTTCCCAAAATGCACACAGAAAAGCTCATGGCAGAGTGAGGGTGGAGTAGAAAAACTGCTATTTTATTTTAATGAGATTATGATGAGAGGTGGTTTGGGTGGTTCTTAGCTTTGTTTGATTGTGCCTGTGCTGTGATCTGATTGGGACCAGTGTTGGCTGGTGTGTGAGGAGGTTACCTCTCTGCAAAGACTTTGTTGCCTTCAAATGGGACCCCCTAGCTGGGCGGTTTTTCCTTGAACCTTATCTTTCTATTCCCCAGTTGCCCATGCCTATCTTTCTACCTAACACTTCCCTACAGAAAACTTTGAGACATCTGGGAACAACTTTACCAACTGAGCACTGTATGTAGGCAACCTTTTGGATTGTTTCTGCAGCTTTAAGCATAAATCCTGTCAAATACATTGCTACCCACT
The DNA here is from genome assembly GCF_030020395.1 of Manis pentadactyla. NCBI lineage: Eukaryota > Metazoa > Chordata > Mammalia > Pholidota > Manidae > Manis > Manis pentadactyla. The sequence continues at coordinate 51,408,803 of NC_080023.1, forward strand.
GTTGAAAATTTTTCTAAGTGATATGTTCTAAAGCTTTCATGAAGTTTATACTCTGATCTACTGTAGGTCTTTCTAAACTACTTAGAGAGGTTATATACTAATCTAAATTTATTTCTTCTGACTTTGAATCACTTTCTTGGAATGAAAAAGAATGACCAATTTTTCAATGTGTCCTTCATTATGGTTCCATCTTCATTTTTAACAGAAATTCCTCTGAATATTTATCTAAATGTTCTAAAAGTGACACAGACTTTTCCACTCTCTCCTATATTTTTAAATTATGTTCATTATTTCAGTTTGGATCTGGTTGGGCATCTCTGCCCCACTTGCTTTCATACCAGATGTGTCACAATGATACCTACTAATATCATTGTTATTTTAAAGATGTACTTATTCTAAGAAGCAGAGTTTCATATAGATGACAAACATATAAAAAAGAAAGATTTAATTATGTTTAAATATCATAACATCTAACTATTCTAGACCAGGCATAGTACAGCATGCAAGATTATCAGCAAGACGAATATCTGTTAAACTTCATTTAAGTCATTGTAAAGGAATGAGTGCTTGGATTCCAGTGACTATCAGGTTTATTTTAACTTGAAATTTCATAAAATGATTGGCACAGTTTCAGTATCCTGAAATAAATAAATATGTTTCTATATTACTGTGTCTGTTAATTTTAAAAGATAATAAATATTTTTCTCAAATCCAGGGAAAAATGCTCAAAGTATTCCAATTTGAAAATATGCCTTAAAATTACAAGGTTTTAATCGTTTAAATGTCATTTTAATGGCAATAATTATCCTTATTGACTTCAATGCAATGCCACATACAGTTATCTTCCAATTATAAATTTGATGACCTCTGTCTGAATTTTCCTGTCCAAAGTTCTATAATTATCATCAAACTGCTCTATCATAATTGAGGGATACTCTATTAGCATTTTAAAAAAGAATTCTGAAAGCTGCTTCACAGGAAGTACCATTCCACAAAGTGACTGGTATCAAAAAATCTGCTGCTGGTATTAATTCTGTTCACACAATCACCAACAGGTTTCCATTCTAGCATACATAACTTTATACTCACTTGTTTTAAATGCCATCTATCCTTGTTATGATGTATTTTTCAAACGACGGTGAGAATATACAGATCAACACTTTTGTTCCCAATTTTTCAGTTCAAATGAGACTTGTCTGATAATGCTTCCCATGACTTTTCCAGAACCCCACTAGAAAGTGGTTAAAATTACTCCCCTTTACCCCTCAATTTTCCTAAATGTTAACATAGTGTAAAATTCTCAAAATGTGGTTAAAATTTAAGTTGCATGACAAAATTCTATCTAAAATGTAGAATCTACTTGTGCTATTATATTTTTTCTTCAATTATTTCTTCATTTATAACCAGAACAAACTCTATGCTTCCATACTAATTCCCACTTTTTATAAATCATGGGCATGTCTTTTTATATTTTTGTTACTGCAGTATATGTGAATAAATGAAATTTCTCATACCATTCTGGTAGAAAGGTAAATCTAGATTAAAGAAACAAATAAAAGTAGGAACACACACACACACACACACACACACACACACACACACACACACATACATATGGTTTGTTTTGGTGCATTGATAGAAATCTAATTGCAGATCTTTAGAAAATGTATAGTGATACATTATGTGATGTTAAACACATATTAAAATAAATAATTAGATGTATTAACTGTAAAAGTTTTTGTGATACTCTCTGTAGTTTGATCCATTTTTGTTAAAATGCAAATACTAGAAGCCTGATGTATGTGTTATATGTATACTTTACTTTTGTATATACATAGTAAAAGTAGAAAATTGTCCTCCAGATTGTTGACATTGAATACTTTAGGGTTAGAAAATTGAAGAGGAGAAGAGAAAGACTATTTATATTTTTTTATACTTTGGTTTAATTTGAGCTATTACAAAAATCTTGTTTTACTTTTGAATATTTTTAAAGCAACATAGAACACAATAAACAGTGTTCTGGTTTGGGAGGATTAGCATGTTTGAATGCTCTGAAACAAATGAGGGCAGTGTTAATAAACAAAAGTTAATTGATAATTGTTGTAAAGGACTTTCTTAGTTTTTCTATTTCTTAAATAGTACGAAGTGAGAAACGTTAAACCTGTTACATCATCCATTTAATGTTTGCCGCAAAAGAGCCCATTTTATGGGGCTTAATATGGAGAAAAACACTTTTAATATATAACATTCTTTAGATGGACACTTTCTGAGAATTAAAGAAGCATTGTTTAATTCATTTATAAATACATCTATAAGTCTGTGTACTTAAAAACACAATGAACATAAAAGCAATCAGTTAACCCAAAATGACAGATACTAATGGACTATTTAGTAGATTAACAGCTAGCATGGCATCTTGCTAGGTCCATGTTGTTTATTTTGATCTTGTGCTTGAAAGGATGCACAAACCACATTCATGTCTCTAAGCATATTTAATTCAGCTAGACAGAAACACATGATTATATATCCAAGCCAACTACTGAACTTGCAAGCTTTATTTTTGAGCTGCTCTACTGCTTCAAGCTGTGGAAATATAAAATGCTAGCCTTGGAACAAGTAGTTGGAGCATCACCAAACTTTGATGAACAAAGAACTTACCTAGTGCTTTTTTTCCCCCTGATGACAAAGAAAATTTTTCATTTTTATAACACTGTCTCCCCAGTTCTTAATTAATATCATGCACAGGTGGTATAAGGGATAACCACAGTAAATCACAAAAAGGGTTATGAGCCTCCAAAGAACTATTATTAAATATAGGCCCATCATAAAACTGTGCTTTAGAATGATGGGACTGTCAGATGCCACATTTTCTATCTATATTTTTGAAGCTGGTTCTTTTACTTGTGCAAAAGGAATTTTAAATTAAGCTATGGGGTTAACTTTATTATACTTAGGAGGAATGTTTGTTTAGTCTGCAGCTAAATACCATTTGATTATTTCAGTGATTTGTTTTCCCATATATTTTTACATTTTTTTCAAATGATTTTAGGAGGCAAAATAGGATGGGTAAGTTCAAGTTAGTAAAACAGGTTTCCTCAAAATATAGGAAAAGGTTACAGTTTTTTTTCTTTTGCTATTTTATTTTTGAAAATGAAGTACATCTCAATGAAAACTGAAAAGACTTCCCAATTATATTCTTACATTGAAGAACATGGTTATTAACCACACATATACCTGAAAGAATTTTCATATAGTTACAAGAATCTTAGTATTTCATACAGGATTATCTCTAGATGTTTTTACACACATAGTAATGCCTCTCTTTATTCCTAACCATCTAAACATGACCTGTCTTTGATCTGACCTGTGTCTAAGAACTTATTCAAATGCCGGACTGCACTCCTGGAAGGCAATGATGTTTATGCATTAATAACATCCTAGGACTCACTCATGGATCTAATAATCTCCTGATCCTTGACTTTTCCCTTGGCAGAATCTTGGACCATCCCAAAAGGTGAATTTTGATTTCTAAAATGGCATTCTTTCTTTGATATTTGTGGCAGTTTTGGTATTGTCATGTGTGCCTGCTATTATATGTCACAGCTGTTTCTGTGAGCACAAACACAACTGACAGGACACAGTAAAGACACACAATCCAGCACTGCTTTGCCATTTGCTTGTTTTCACTGAGTACTTAAGTGGCAACACACCCATATGAATGTTCACCCCAACCAAAATGTAAGCAGGTGCAATTAGGTCTCACATGATGACATCATTCCCATCTGCTACTAATGTCACAGAATTGGTAAATGTTTTAGTGCTTTCTGGGTGTCTAGATTATTTTCACTGAAACATTGTTTGTATCTTTTACCATTGTGGTAACCCTAAAAAATTGACCCTAAAAGAGAAAAATGCATAGCGGAGACTGGCAGTACTAAAACTTAAAATGAATTATGTACAAGATATAATTTGTCCTTAAAGTGATTTTATATATTATGTATAACTATTGATATTATACTTGAAATATCTTAGGGTAAAGAAGAAAAAAACAATTTATAACCCATCTCTAATTTTCCTGTTTTGATATATATATATATATATATATATATAGTGTGTGTGTGTGTTATATCTTTATATATATATATATATTTATGCCTATTTCCTTTTCCTTCCTCCCTTCCTCCCTACCTCCCTTCTTCCCTTCCTTTCATACATTGATCTATACACTAATCTAGACATCTGATATGTATTGGGAAAGAATAATTAATATATTTTGAAAATTGTGAATATTGATATAGTTAACAATTTCAAATTTAACAATAAACTGTGTATTTTTTTGCTCAGGCTACCTGGGTGGCTCACAGAGTAGCATTCGTTCTCTCACAGGTCTGGAAGTTAGCAATCTTAGACAAAGGTGTTTGCAGATCTGACTTCTCCTGAGGCCTCTCTTCCTGGCTTGTGGATGGCCACCTTCTTGCTGTGTCTTCACGTGGTTTCTCCTCTGTGTACACACATCCATAGTGACTCTCCCTCTTTTTATAAGGACGCCAATCAAATTAGGGCCCATTCATATCACCGCATTATCTTTAATTGACTCTTTAAATACCCTGTCTCCCAATACAGTCACATTCTGAAAGGTACTGGGGGTTAACGCTTCAACACATGAATATCAGGAGGACACCAATCAGTACATACCACACTGCATTTTCCTATGTCATTAAATATTTTAAGACTATAGAATATTCTAATATATTGATAAATGATTATTTAATCAACTTCCTATAGTTAAACACTTATTGCTTTCCTCATTTTTCACAATTCTAATGAATGCTATAGATAATTTCCTTAAAGAGAAATAGTTGTGTGCATCTCAGATTACTTCCTTAGGCTTACTTACTTGCTTCAAAATCCTAGAGGTGAATTTTTTGGATCAAAAATTTTGAATATTATTGCTAAATTCTCAGAACTTTTCTCCCAAGTATAATTGCTTACCAGCAATTTGTAAGTTATCTTTGTGTTTGCACACTCTGATCAAAGTAATTTATAAAAGGATTATTACTTATTAAATATGCAAATATTCTGTTTAATTTTTAAATGTTTTTGTTTACTAGTGTGATTTAATACTATATTTAGTTCTTTGAAATTTTTTTTCACAAGCATTATTTATGTGATATGTCCATATTTGTAGCAATATTTTCCTTTTCCTTATAGTTTTTTGAAGAACTCTGTTCAGGAAAGATATTAATACGCTATTTGACACAAAGGACACTATTTTATAATATTATGTCTAGTGTTATTATATTTTTGTTTTTTTTCAAATGATAAAAAATGTCACTTGTTTTAGAATGTGAACTAGGTTTAGATTTTTAGTGGTTATATTTATTTCCCATCATATTAATTAAAATATTACTGACTGCATTAAATATATATTTTATACTGATAACAAAACTATTTTATCCACTGTTAATGATGACTTACTGAGAACTTCTCCAGGTCTCCACCATATCTTCCCAGCCACTACCTGTGCCCAACACTCTACCTTTTCTCTTATTACTATGGATGGGTTATTCATGCTTCTTTCAACCTTGTCCAGTAGATGTCCTTTTGTCCTCTAGATCTGATCCCCCTGGCAATGCCCCAGCAATTCTACCTTCTTACTGTGTATCTATAATCTTAGCCCCCTTACTGGTTCATCCCTATCAGCGCCCAAACACATATTTATATCAGCCATCTAAAAAAAAAACCAAAACTAAACAAACGTTATCTGGACCTTACCATTCCCCCTGCTGCCACCTTGTTTATTTTCTTTCCTTTAAAGCAAAACTCATTGAAAGAGCTATGTATTATACCTAGGCTGAATCATACATACATTTATCTGAGACAGTCACAATTTAGATGTGTTGCTCCATCTGATACAGGGTTTTTGCAGGACAGAGAGGTCTGGTATTATATGATAAATTATACACTAATCCTAATTCTCTTTCTCTGCTGCCTTCCTCCTATTCTTTCTTCAACCCTTTCTACTAAGATTTTGGCTCCACTCCTCCACAAAAAGTGCTTTTATCAATTTCATACCTCCATCTTGCTAATCTCAGTATATCTGAACAATATACAGCATGTGATACTTGATCTCTTGCTTCTCTTTGAAATTCATAGCTCACTTGCATTGATAGATACCATACTCTCCTGATTTCCTTCCTACCTTGTTGACCATTCATTCTTCAACTACATTTCTGGTTTTTCTGAAACTCTTCATCCTCTAAACATTTGGGTATCCTGGTTCTTAGGCTTTGGATATTTTCTATTTTACATATAATGTAAATAATGCCAGATTTATCCATCTCTTAATGCTTGTTACAATATTTATTTCTTTGTTTTCATTATTGTACTGGTTAGGTTGTCTGGCAAAATACTGAACACTGAATAAAAGTGGCCAACTGGGCATTATATTGTGGTTGTTTTCCTTCACTTTTGCTTCCCTGGGATTGCATCCTCTGATAAAGAATTAACATCTAATATTTTTATCTCAGTTTTGGACTTTAGGAAGTCCAAGGTAAAAGAAAGTTCTTTATATTAATTCTTAGAAATTCTTTTAGCCACACAGAAACTCCTTGTTTGCTAACTATTCTGAGTGCTATACTTAGCTTCTGTGGATTATGGTTACCTCTTCCCCTTGCTTAATTAACTTCCCCCACCAGTTAACTGCTGCCACTTTCTCTCTGACATTCTGGGATCCTGCCATTTTCACTGAAATTAGGGAGTCTGTTTTGATATGGATTGAGTTCATTCTCCCCGGTCTTTGTCCAGCCACATGAAAAACTGAAAGGCTGAGACACAATAGTGAAGGACAGGAAAAGTTTCATTTGAATGCACTCCAAGGGAGGAGCTGACCAGAGTCAACATAAACAAAGGCACAGAACTTTTAGGGGTAGGTCTATTTATCATCACCTAGCTGGGAGGCACTTCCTTTGATTGACAGGGTGAGGTCCTTTGATTGGCAGCTCTAGTTCTAGTTCTACATCCATTCTTCTTGGCGTGTGTGTCTTTTCCCAGAATGCACACAGAAAAGCCCATCAGGACAGGGGGGAGCAAAACCACAATCTAAGGTGTGGTTTGGGTGATTTTTAGTTTTGTTCAATTGTGCCTTCATTGGAACCTGGTTGTGACTGGTTTGGCCTGGTCTGACAGGCAAGAAGTTATCCTCCTGCAAAGCTTTTGTTTTCTTCATGGAGGATGCACTACCTGGGCAGAGTTTGGGCAGTTTTTTCCTTGAACCTTATCTTCCCCTTCCCTGGCTTTTCATGTCTATCTTTCTACCTAACAGTTTCAAGAGCAGCATTCCCCATCTTCATCCCCACCCTATGGAAGATGTTACCAGTAGATGCTGGCACTCCTTACCAATGTATGTCTCAGTGATGGTAAATAAAGATTTCTCTGAACCCCCTCAGTTAGGCATAATTGAAGATGATGATTGGGTAAAGCATTTTAAATCTGCATCAATTTTTCTGTCTTCTTAGAACTTCACAATACTTATATTTATTAAGGAATACTTTGCATTTTAAATTAAATAAGTGTAGGCTACAGCTACATGCACATTTCGACCAACCAGGTGACTAAAAAGTGAGGCCAACCCCTTACTGAATTAGCTAGCACACAACTCAAGTTTCACTACCAAATGTGTTCTATTGGTTAATTCAGTTCAATAGAAAATCACATTTTTTCCTTCTTAGTCCAATACCATTAGTATCCATTTCTGCACAAACTTCCAATGTTTCTGCCATAATTAATCACACAAACTGTATAAATATTTGGTGTAAAAATCTTACCAGAGTTCACATTTAATGCTTATCCACCTGTTGGTTGAGTTTTGACACTAGTTTGGAGATTTAAAAAAAGGGTGGTAGAGATTAGTCATAAAAAGATTGACATTCCCTTGCAAGGAGACTAGATCAGGGGAAAATCCCTGGGCAAAATACCTTTGAAACCAAAATCAATCAAAGGGAGAAATAAAGTTTATATCATATAAGCAATTGTCCTGTTTCTCTTAACCAGGCTGTAGCAGAAGGGAGCTCCACCCAACCTCTCTGGTCCAGATAAACCCTCAGCACACCCTTGTTATTACCTATTGATATGGAGATGGACCACTTCTCTCCACTCCTTGGAAACAGCTATTGGGAAACACCTATTGATATACAGATGCACTAAAGCTAGGCAAGAGATTCTGGAAATACTACAATTTTATCCACAGTCCACCCCTCGAGAAATCTTGCCTCACAATTTACATGTTCTCCAACTTCCGCAATGGCCCCTGTGTGAGAAAGTTGAAGCATTGTAACCAGGCTAATAACGTAAAATAGCAACAGCAATAAAATAGTGATAATCCTCAAGCCTGATGATACAGCTAGGTTCAAAGCCCTATGCAAATTAAGTCTGTAGCACATCCAGTCCACATGCAGTCAGTAGCTGAACAGGTAGGAAGTTCAGAGCAATCATCACGCAGCAGCTGCAGCCTGGGGGCTCATCCAGGCCACAAGGACTGTAGAAGAAAATAACCTTAAGGGCGATAAGATACATGTTTTAATGACACCAGCATAGGCAAATCTTGTCCATCAGGTAGGATGCATGCAAAGAGTAGTCCTGTGATAGGACAGTGGCAGGAATAGAATCTCATCCTGGTCTACTATACCAGACTTTCACCCCCTTCTCTGTTGAAGTTACAGATGCATCAATATATAGGGCTATGGGAGGTACATGGTGTGACCATAAAGATAAAACAAAACCTCCCCATAAGATGCTCTTACCTCCTGGACATTTTGGGTACAGTACCATGATCTTTGGGGCCACTCTGCTGTTACTCCAGGAATTCACACAAGGCCAACTTGCAGGCCTTTTCCCCAAGGTGCCAGAAGGGGCAGCCATCACTGGTCCATGTGTCAAAACATCCAGGGCCACATCTGTTCAACAGTGTCTCCAGGGTTTAATGCAGTTGGGGTTGGCAGCAGGATGTTGTTCTGCTGCCCATATCCTGGCTTTAATAACTCCTATTTAGTTTGCACATACAGTTGTATGGGAGAAGCAGGAAGGTGTGTTAGTGTATCAGCAGGGCTCAAAGCTCCTTTATGGGGCTTCTCATTCAAATGCCATAGCACTGTCCATAAGCAAACTGACCAGCCCCATAGGCTGTTGGTGTCTTCAGGCAAGATTTCAACAAACCATTGTACCTCTCTATCATGCCAGCCCCAGTAAGGTTATATGGTACATGAAACTTCCACTTTATTCCTAATTGCTGCACCCATTCTTGTAACACATGTTCAGTGAAGTGGATGCCTTGATCACTCTCAATTACCTGCAGATGGCCAGAGGCTGCAAAGAGAAGCTCTAGGCCCCTCTTGGTGGTTTGCTGATTTGCATGACATGCAGGAAAAGTAACCAATAGGCCAGTAGCTGTATCTACACAAGTCATGGCATACTGATATCCTTCTGATATGGGCAGAGGCCCAGTAGAGTCCATCTGCCACCTGACAAGGAGTATCGACCCCTTTATTATTGTCCCATGTTGCTCCGGGACTTGGTGTAAGTCCCTCTTAGAGCACACAAGGTACCCATTTCCAGGCTCTGCAGACTTCTTCAAAGGTTAATGGCAAGCCCCACTGACAGGCTACAGCCCACATTGTCTTTTGCCCCACGTACAACAAATGCTAGTGCTGCCATTGGGCCACATCAGAGGCAGGCCTTCCTTCTAGCCAACACACCTGGGCCAATGTGTCTGCTTTATCATTCCCTGTGGATACCAAAGTCAAATGACCAGTCATATGATACACGGTAATAGTCTTAGTCTGACCAGAGGCCCATAGGTCTTTCCACAACTCTTGCCCCCAAAAGGGCCTGTGACCAACCATCTGGATGGCATGGCACCATGTTGGTAGCCACAGGGTCCAGCTCTGATAGATGGCCCAGCTGTCAGTGCAGACAACAATAGGGGAGGGCTCCTGGGTGATCATGATTCATACTGCCAGCAACTCTGCCCATTGGCTGCTCTTCCCCTCTCCATCTTCCAGCCATATTGTCTCAGTCTTAGGATGGAAAGCCACAGCCCTCCACTACCCATGACTGGAGCTGTCTGTATACAAGGATTTTCAGGTACTGGGGCTTTTCCCTCCTGATAAGGACTCTTGGCTACCAATGGCTCAAAAACAAGTTTTCCTGCTTTCCATTGGTATATGTTATTGGCCACAGTAAGCATTGGAGTACTCCACTTAAGGGGCTAGTAGAGAGGGCACTATGCTGTAAATATGTACCCCATTTGGCCAGTGTAGGCATCTGTGCCACACCACTCCTTGGTCTTTGAGTCCCGTCTCATAACCACCCCACAATGGGATAGGTGGTTATTACCTTGGTCAGAACTGTCCTGGTGATGGGCTCCATAGCCAGCAAGGTGTGGTACACAGCAGCCAATTGCTTCTCTGTCAAGGTGTACTGAACCTCTGCTCCTTTCCACAGTTGTGACCAGAATCCAATAGGTTGGCATGTCCATTCAAGCTGCTGCCAAAGACCACATCCATAACCATCTTTAGTTACATGAACATCTAGCTCACAGGGCCTTGATGAGCCCATTACACTCAAGGCCTGTACGGCCTTGCCTGCTGGCTTAGAAGCAGTAAAAGCAGGTGCACATGTTTCATCCCAGTCCCACCTGATGCCCTTTCATACCAACTGGTATAAGGGCTTCAGAATTTGTGCCAAGTACAGAATAAACACTCTCTAGTAGCCCAAAGACCCAAAAACTCTTGTAAGACTGCCACAGTGGTAGGGGTAGGGAAAGCCTGGACCTTGTCTATGACTGCTTCAGGAAAACTTTAGTGTTACCCAACCAGACAACCCCCACGAATTTTACAGACAAACCAGGTCCCTGAACTGTGCTGTTCACAGCCCATCCTTTCTCCTGTAGATGTTGCAGCATTTTAGGAACTTCCTCTTCTAATTATGAAAGAGAATCAGATGTGAATATAATATTATCAATGTAGTGATATAGATGCACCATTTATGGTTTCTTCCATGTGGCCAAGTCCTGGGCTACAAGTCTGTGACAGATGGTGGGACTGTGGTGGTATCCCTGTGGAAGGACAGTGAATGTCCACTGCTGGCCTTCCCACATGAAGGCAAACTGTTCCTGAATTTTCTGTGCCATGTCAGTAGAGAAGAAAGCATTAGCAAGGTTCACAACATAATGATACATCCCTAGTTCATGACTTAATTTATCTATAAGGACTGCTATAGAGGGGACAGCAGCATGCAAAGGGGGTGTGACTTTATGCAATTCCATATAGTCCACAGTCATACACCAGGAGCCATCTGGCTTTTTCACTGGCCACACTGGGGAATTAAAAGGACTGTGAATGGGCTTTATGATGCCCACCTTCTACAATCCCCGTATAGTTTCTCCAATTTCCCTGTGCCCCCCAGGCAATTTATACTGCTTAGTATTTGTCACCCACTGACATACAGACAGAGCTACAGGTGGATGCTTAGCATGTCCCCTCAGAACCTCCTTTATCACATTGTACCCTCAGTCCGAACTCACCTGCAGTGGTCTGTAATCACAGGCCTTGCAGGATACTCACCTCCAAAATATATTCAGGGATGGGAGAAATGTACACAGTACACTCCTTTGAGGGTAAACGTCCTATCCCCAGTGGGATTTGGGCTTTCCTCACTCTAATTGCCTTACTCCCACAGCCATCTATTACAGCAGAGGCCCCAGGAAAATGCTCAGGGTTGCCGTAAATCAAAGAACATTCAGCTCCTGTATCCACCAGCACCAGGACACATTGTACCATTGTACATTCATAGGGGACTAATGAATTGCTAATTCTACATGTGGACTCTGGTCCCACCACAACCCCCAAGGTGGGGACCTTAACCCTTCTCTCAGTCAAACCAGAACTCCCAATCATTGTCCTGTGGGGGTTAGGGCCCAGGCAGAGCCTGAGTATTGTCCCCCAGAGAATCTTGCAGGGACACAGGCTGGACATGAGGCTTTGCCTCCACCTTCCGTGTCCTGGACCTCAGTGGCTGGAACTGCTGCTCTGGATCTAGTTGGTGCCACAGTTCTAATAAGACCCTATTGGGCTGCCCATCAGGTTTTCTTTCCCTACCCCAGCTTTTATCAAATCAACCCACATCTGGGTCCTTGAGACCTTCACAGGGCCTTTTGCACCTCTCCTATTAGTCCTAGCCCATACTTCCTTCCTGGCTCTTATTGTTCCAACTTCCCCCAGACATGCTAAAGTACTAGTAGCCTCACTTATGGGTTGCCCTATTTGTGGGATAAGAATAGTCACCAGGGACCCAAAGAGAGATGTATGCAGCACCAGATTTCTCATTCCTATGGTGAACAACTCCTCATCAGGGCCCTGGGGGTCCATAACATAGATGATATTTTTCATGCCCAATTCTTGCAACACCTTTTGGAGCTCTGCATACATTTTCCAGCTAGTGGGTAAGTATGGTAAATCACCCCAATTAGGCCAAACTTCACTGATGGCTGCTCTTAGCCAATCCAGAAGCACCCAGGAACTTTGCAACCTCTGCCACAGAGAAGGGGGAGTCATCAGGAAAGCCAGTCTATTCATTTCAGAGCCCAACATAACAATGTTTTCCACCCTCATAACCCAGAGATATAAAAGCCATGTAGGCAGAGGTTCCTCTGGCTTCTGCTGATACCCAACATTCATGTCCACCAGCGTGACCAATCCTCCCTATAACTGTCTCTCTTCCTTAAAGACGTTTCATAGGTCATCTACCAGCTCCTCCAAGCAATGCTGAAGTGTGTCCCCCTCCTGCCAAACCCTCTATCTTTCCTCAATAACCCTCTCTTTCTCCTCTATAATCCCCTCTCTCTCTCTCCTCGATAATCCTTTTTCTCCTTAATAACACTTTCCACTATCTGGGTGAGAAGAGACTCCACAATGACAGCTGCTATACGTCTACTCAGGGCCTCTAAGCAGTCTTCTATCTGACAGAGGACTAATTCTGCAGCTTCTGGTGTCTCTACTCTTCCTCAATTCTGGGGAAGGTCCCACCCCTCTAGGAGGTGCTTTACCCTAGACCAATTCCCCACTAGGGGCTCCCTAATTGGAATCCCCACATACAGGAGTTTCCTGAATAAAGCTGTACTGTCTACTGCTGCAGCCACTGGGACCTCCCCATCATCCCTAGAGGCAGCCCACCCGAGGTTTGCTCCCATTTAGACAGATTTCAGCTTCAGAGGTCTTGCTGACTACCACCAGATATAACTTCGATAGGGAAATTCTGAGGCAAAATATCTCTAAAACCAAAATCAGACAAAGGGAGAAGTTAAGGAACCCATTTATTTCTTACAAGGAGTCATGCAGTTTCTCTCCTGACCAGTCTGTAGCAGAAGAGAGCTCCACCCAACCTCTCTGGTCCGGATAAGCCCTCACGTGCCCTTGTAATTACCTATTGATATGTAGATGGACCACCTCTCTCCACCCCTTGAAATACCTATTGGTATGCAGATGCACTAAAGCCAGGCAAGAGATTCTGGAAATATTACAATTTTATGCATACCCTGAAAGAATAAAATTATCTCTATTTTGTATTAGATGATTTTATTATGTATTATGTCAAGCACAGTGTAGATTGGATGCAAATTATTTGGAAATATATTTCTATTCTAAAAGAAAGTATTTTAAAATGGCTCAAAAAGAAACTTAGTTTTCTTTTACAAATTTCTGCTAATGTGGCTTTAATGAATAGTTCTCATAACAGTGCCTCATGCATTGACTATAAAACAAAACAAAACAGAAAAAACTATACCTTTTGAAGGTCTGATTTAACTAGAAACACCAATTTTCTATGCACAAGGGATCTTGAAGTACTGTAAAGTACAAGCTATTTGGATTCCATTTGTCTGTTTAATTTACAAATAAATTTATTATTACAATTATTATTGGTAAAACAAACTAGAAAATAAAGGCTTTTAGTTCATTATCTATTGCAATGGTAAGGTACATGCTTTCATGTAAGGATTTGAACACTGTCTTCTATTTACTGAAAAGGACACCACCAAGCATAGCAACAGAGCACAGAAGTAAACATGCTGGTACCTTGGTCTGTGTGCAGAACACCAAACCCAAAATTATTCAGCTGATATACCTAATCTCTCTATTGAAAGTCATGTTAAAACTATAGGGAGCAGTCCAGAAATCAGACTAACAAAAACAGCTTGACACTCAATATGCATCACAAAAATAAAATAACAGACAACATATGTGTGCACTATAATGATATTTTATGACTACTTTTGTTGGGGGAGAGGTATTGGTGTATTTTCCTTGGACCTTGTCCCTGCCACAACAAAGAATTGAAAGGCAGAGACACAGTAGTGAAGCAGAGTAATAGTTTTATTTAAAGTTACTTAGAGAGCGAGGAACACCCTGAAAGGTTGGGAAAGGTTAGTTCTGCACTTAGAAAGTGCGGGCGACCTCAGAGAGTGGAGCACACTGAAAGGTTGGGTTGGGGTTCCCTTTTTTAAGGGTTTTTCAGGAATGTGACAAAGGGCTAGGGTGTGGTCTTGTTGAGTAGTCTCAAGTATCTTTGATGAGACATTTTTCTTATCAGTCCTCTTGGTAATTATGCAATATTAGCTTAACACAAGAAATGTACTGTTCTGGTCCCCTCCCAGGATTGCAGCTTTCTGGTTTGGGAGCATATCAATCAAGTTGCTAAAGAGTATGTTAAGAATCTTTCTTCTTAAACTTCCTGGGTTTTTTTTCAAAATGCAATTTTGGCTTTAAGATGGGATCTCTCTGTCTTTATTATGCTGTTTTTAGGTGGGCCTTTTAGCAAGCTAGAGTAAATCTTACAATGATCTAATTAACAATGAAGACATGGGCTGTGCTCAGATACTTCTCTTTATTTGGGGAATATTCAAACATTCAAAGCCCATTTGCTATTGACCTTTTGAGCTTTAACTGATTAACTCATTAACTCTGAATCTTTTCTCAATTTCTAGTTTTAACTGGTTAACTGAGTCCTTTCTAGGGGGCTTTACTGACCTTGTTCTCTTTCCACCCCGCTCATATCTATTTTCCTGCATAACACTTTGATGCAAGAAAAGGTTAGCCAACTTGTTTTGCATAATAAAATTATGAAGATACAAATATAAAGGCTTGTAAAGCTTTGTAATGAGAGACGACATGTGATTGTTGCATGAATTTTTTATTTTTTGCTAAAGTTAACTTTGAGATGGTGAAATAGAGTTGAAGAGGCTGTCAAACACAATGAGCCCAGAGGTTTAGATTTTTTCAGTAAATATAGAAATATAAACATGAGAGAATTTTGGAAATTGGAAAAAGGAAAAGTTAAAAGGAAAAAGTGAAAGTTAAATAATATTTTTAATAAGAATAGAATATAACACAAGACATTTTCAAGGCACATTAAAACATAGAAGAAGGGATCTAATTTCAGTTAATCAACAAATATTCATTGAAACAAAATTCTGTCAGACACTGTGAGAGGCAATAGGAATAGAGTGGTAGGCAAAATGTGTAACAGCCTCTGATATCATGTTAGGTTATCATGTATAATCAGATAAAGGAAAAATACTGGAAGTAGCAAATCACATATATGTAACATATATATATGACATTCTGTGTATATATATATGAACACATACATATATACTCATATATATATAATATCAATCTGCAATAAATGCTAGGCTATGAAATAAATATAAATGGACAATGAAAAATTTAAATTTGAATCCTAATTTTCATTGAGGATAGGTTTTTTAGTTAGTTGAAGAGTACTGTGTTGATGATGCCAAGGTTCATGCTCATGAGGCCAAAGAATGAGCTTCACAAACACTCAAGGTAGGAGAGCAAGATACAGGCTTTTATTTAGAAATAAAGTGAGAGGGAAGAGCTCCTGACTTACGCCAGGAGGGGACAAGAGAGCCCATAGTGGTGCATTGTCTAGGGGGTTTTATAGGCAGCTGAGGATTTTTCGAGAACATGAAAAAAACTTAGGGGTGTGGACTTGCATCACCTGCCCTGTCCTCAATGTGGGCTGGGTCATAGTCTGATTGCTGGGGCTGACAGCGGAGTCACGAGTTATGCTGATACCCTTGCAGAACACTCAAACATTCCAAGCCAAGTTGCTCCTGGCTTTTTGATCTTTAACTGATCTCACTGAAGATATCTATATTCTTAGGTATCTTTCCCTAGAGAATTAGTGTGACCTTGACTTTGCATAATGCTTAGCACAGAGTTTCAATAGGGACTTTTTGCCCATTGTTACATTGCTCTGACTGTAAATATTCCTCCCTGCTTTTCACCGGAGGCCCTCACCCTACTCTGACTATACCCACCGTCCCTGTCTCATTGATGTCAGGCAGCTGTGTTTGGGTAGGTCTCTCCCTGTGCACTAGGTGAAACCTCAGCCTGGACGGGGAAGGGTTCTTGACTCTGGGTGAGAAAGAATTCCTGAGCAGGTTGGATGAGTGTAGGTAAGAAAGGAATTCACTAAAGCAAGAATAGCAGGGGATGGCCGCTGCCTTGCAGCAGCAGAGAGCAAGGAAGAACAGAGGGATGAGAGGGAAGTTGATTGAACTCTGGCTCAGAATAGGGAAGATCCTTTGCTGGCTCCTAAAGCCAGGGTCACCTGGTGTCCAGGGTCTGCTTTAATCAGCATGGTGTGGGTATTCAGCCCCTACCACCTGAGGATTTGGGGGAGCTACAGAGGACTGGGTGGAGTGAGAGTCTGTTCTGAAAACTTCCCAAAGGCAAAGAAAACAAATATTTTAGTCAGGGTACTAAAGAACATGATTGTACAGCTGCAGTCCTGTCTGGGTCACCCAGGCAATTCTTGCAAGCCCAAATCAAAGATCTCAGTAGCTGCTCCCTACTTGAGTTAGGTAGGACAGAGAGAGTGAAGACTTATGCTTAAGTCTATAAAACTGACTAAAATAATGAACAAAAATGCTTACCACTGGAAGGGCACAGACAAAAAGCATTAAGTTAAGCAGTGAGAAGTCTTTAAGGTAAAAAAGTACACACTCTAAGAATGGGGAGTGTGGGCAACCTCAAAACAGAGGTGCACTTAAGGGCTTAGGATTCATCTTTTAAGGCTTTCAAGAATGGGGCAAAGGGAGGGGTGAGGGGATTATGCTTGACTTGTGGTCTCATTATGTTTCTCTCCAGTGAGAGACATGTCACCATCCACAGTCACTCTTCTAGATAATTCTGTAAGATAAACTTAACATGAGGAATTTCTTGATCTTGTCCTTCCCCAAGATAGTGGTTACTCTCAAGCACTGGGAACATATCAGTTAGGGCTGCTTACTCTACCTTTAGAGAGGTTGTTGGCTGATTACCAAAGAATCTGTTAGCAATCTTAGCTCTTAACTCCCTGTTTTGTAAAATGGAATTGTGGCCTTAAAATGGAGTCCCTCTTGTTCTTGCTATACTGTTTATATCTTGGCGTTTTTCATCATAGCAGGAAAAGTTAATCATGGTGCTTGTCCCATGTCCCTACTCTACCTCAGTGCAGCTTTTGTTTTTTGAAAATTTACAAAAACTAGTCACTAAAATGAATACTCTCTTGTGAACATGACAAGTTTTTCTAAAGTCATAGAAGATGACTAGTAATAATTGCTTTGAAAGTTTCTTAGCTAAATTAATCTCTTGTCATGGTCTTCAGGGTGAAATATGCAGTAGTTAAGTGAGCAAAATATTCTGAAGTATATTGTGGAAAATAATGATTTTTCCTGATGTTACTCTTGAATTTTTGGTGCCAAGTTATCCTCTCATTAAATATCAATTGAAGGTCTTTCCTATAGGCCTGTAATGACATATCTTCATCTCTGGTCTCCAAGAAATTTACTTGCCATCAGAGATACAGAAGACTAGGGGTTCTTATGTTAGGAGAGACAGTTGCAAACTGTTTTCTTCATCAACTTCTAGGATGAAATTGTGAGAAGATTTTTAAAATTCTCTCTTTTCACTATTCTAGGTAGTCGAAATTTTGTGTCGAATCAAATGAGTCTGTTTAGACTAATTGGTCCCTTACATGTCAATATTTTATAAAAATAATAGATATCAAAAGTAATGTACAGGCAAACACAATTAATAAAATTATACTTTATTCCATTACCTAGGGAAAAGCTTTAATAAAATAAAATATCATTAATTTGCATATTGTTTTTGCTATGTAAATGATTTTTATAATAACTTTGCTAGATAATGTGGACATTTTTAAGTTGTTATATTTCTCCATGATTATTTTTTAAAATTGATTTCAAGAATTGATTATTCGAGTGCTTTTTGTTGCAAAAAGCAACACTGGGACTTTAGGGGAGGAAAAGTTTTTCCTTTCCTCTTCCAGGTTCTTTGGCAGGTCTAATATTTAAACTGACATAAGTCAGATTAACAGGAGAAAAAATAATAATTTTGTATTTACAGGAGTCCCATAGACAAATGAGACTCAAAGACATCAGGTGATTGAGGCTTCTGTGCCACCCTGAGCTAAGGAATGGGACAGGGGCCTGGGGCTTCAAAGGGGAGGCGGGCAATTCACAGGATGATAAGAAGAGTTTGTTCATCAAATATTTGCCGCGCCACGCAGATAAGTCCTTCAGACAAAAAAAGTTTTCTCTGGTAATCAATAGCCTCCTTTCTGGCCCAAGTCCTCTATCCAAATATTTAGCAGTTAAGGGAGTGGTAAAAGTTTTTCCTTAGTCTGCTTGGCCTTGATTGTCTTCAGCTAAAATAATACACATGCCAAAGTGGCATATTTTGTGGTGGCATATTCTGAACTCTTTCATAGCTTAATCAAGAGAAGAGGCTTTGAGTTGTAGGATCCAAGAGAGGGTCAGACATATAACTTTTACTGTAGGCTCTGAAAAATCTGGAATCAATAAATATTATTGGAACTTCCTCTCATTTTTTTTCTCTGTTTCTTTTTGCATGGTAGTAACCTTCTTTTCTTTTTTTAAAATAATGCAGTTGTCCCTTGAACAGCATGGTGGGTGGAGGTTCTGATCCCCTGCACTGTCAAAAATCGGTATATAACTTTTACTCCATAGAAACTGAACTAATAGCCCACTATTGACCAGAAGTCTTACCAATAAAATGCATAGTCAACTGCCACATAATTGTATGTTATATGTATTATGTATTTGCATAATAAAGTAACCTAGAGAAGAGAATATAGTTTTTCAAATTGTCACAAATCTCCATTTAATTTTACAAATATTTTTCTTGAAAAAAGTATGCATGTCAGTGGACACATGCAGTTCAAACCCCTGTTGTTCAAGGGTCAACTGTATAATCCAGTCTTCTCTTATCTATGTGGATTTATGACTGCCAGAAGTTTTACATTTTAAATTTTAAATATTTAGAAATCTGTGAGAAAGATGGTTAGGTATCTCAGTTCTAAGTCTCAAACTTTTAAGCAGGGACTTATTGTCCTAGCTTAGATCAGTTTTCAACCCTGAACCAACCAAACGTGGTCATTATGGATGGGCCATTCATAGACTTAGGAACAGAAAATTCTTTCTTCTCCTTTTTCTTTTAATTTACCTTTCTCTGATAATACTGAAATTGAACATTTGTTTTCCTATGTAAAAATTATCAATTTATTCATCTCCTCTGTAACATACTATTCATCTTTAAAATTTAAAAAGTTGCATATTCCTTTTAAAATCTCTGTATATCCCTGAAATCCAGAAATTCTGAAATTCTGGGGAAAATTTAATACAGTGTATACTTTCTCCAGGATTTCAGTTGCCTTTGTTTTACAGATGCAATGGTATTAGCTCATATAATACTTGAGCTCTTTACCAGAGCATAAAATAAAAACTGATGCTAAATAAATTTAGTATAAGTAATATAAAAATAATAATCAAAATTCCCTTGTTTTTTTCATCATAGACTACAGTGTAGTACAGTACCATCTCTCAATGAATCTAATACTAGTATGCCTTTAAGATGTGTCATTTACAAAAATATTTTTTTCATCTCTAGCTCCTTAAATTACCTTCAGTTTTAAGAGATACTCATACTATAAATGGTAAGGGGAAACTGAGTCTTACTAGGTATTTTTAGACTATATGCTATAATAATACACCACAAACTAGGCAGCTTATAAACACAGAAATTTATTTCTCACAGTTTTGGAGGCTGAAAGTCCAAGACCAGTGTTCTAGCATGGTCAGGTTCTGGTGAAGGCCTTCTTCTGGGGTACAGTCTGTGATGTTCTTACTGTGTCCTCATAGGGTGGAAGGGGCTAGAGATGTCTATGTAGTCTCTTTTATTATAGTATTAATCTCATCCATGAGGGCTCCATCCTCATGACTTAAGCTCCTCCCAAAGAACCTACCTCCTAAGCATCATATTGGGCATTAGGATTTCAATGTATGGATTTGGGGGGGAACATAAACATTTAAACCATAGCACTAGGGAGCAATAAACTCATACCTTAGCTCTCACCTTCAGAAGAGAGTATTCATCAAGTAGAATGAGGAAGAATATTCAGTATTTTAATCTCTCCCACTCTCATTTTCCTGTTCCTGATCAACAGGTTAAATCCATGTGACTTATCTGCATTCTCATTTTTTTCTTTAAATAAGAAATTCTATTTCATATAAACAAAACCTATTCTTTTTTAAGTTTTTCCTTTGCCTGTAAACATAAATTGGCCAACCCTACTCTAAAATTAAATATTTGTCTATATTTTATTCTATTTTACATAAGCAAAATCTATTCCCTTTACAATTTTTCCTTTGTATGCATAAATTAGCCTACCCATTCTAAAGTTCAATATTATCCATATTTTCTTCTCTTTATGACACTTTTTATAGTTCAAACTATAAACCATTTGAATATAACTGGCTATATAATATAGTTTTAGTCTCCTATCCCAAATAAAGTTTGGTAAAAAGAATTTGATAATTTATACAAAATCAAACATTATTTATGAAATATAGTAAAAGAAAAAAAAGACATTTCATGAAAACAACATCATAGAATCCCAAGGAATACCACTGTGAAACACGAGGAAAATTTTTATATAAATAAAACTCTAAGGTTTATTGAAAAAGTTAAAACTATAAAGTCCATATAAAGTTATAGCAATTCTCCAATTAAAATGGGAGATTTGATAAGGTACATATATGCTGAAACCTCTGATAATAATGTATATTTTGAAAATTCTAATTAGTATTCCAATTTGAAAATTCTTCAAATGGCCAATAGATCATTTAGGTTTAAGTAAATTTGGTACTTTGGGACTAAGCTCTTAATGATGACTACAAAAAATTGATGACACAATATATGAAACAATCCCCTTACCAAAGGGAAAGAGACTGGGGAGGATGGGTGGGAAGGGAGGGATAAGGGGGAAAAAGGGGCATTACGATTAGCACACATAATGTAGCCAGGGGGGGACATGGAAAAGGCAGTATATACAGAGAAGACAAGTAATGATTCTATAGCATCTTACCACACTGATGAAAGTGACTGTAATGGGGTATGTGGGAGGGACTTGACAACAGGGGGAGTCTAGTAGCCATAATGTTCAAGTAATTGTACATTAACAATACCAAAATAAAATAAATAAATAAATATAACAAAAAAAAATAAGTGTAAAAAATCTACTAGTAAGGAATTGTAAGGCTAGGACCTGGAAAAGTAGGAGAAAGCAAGGATCCAGTTGTGGTACTTGGGGTCAATACTGCCCTTTGGGCATGCTGAGTGTTATTTCCACTGGAAGATTGTGTACCTTCCTCCCAGTCTTCTCCAAAGATTCCATCAGTTACTTTTATAGCAACTGTCCACTAGAGAAACCGGCCTGAGAACTTGCAGAATCTATGGGGTGCTGCCTTGAACTGGAAACACAGTAGGTTTCAGATTAGAGTTCAGGGGTCAAATCAAGTGGAGCTTTCACCAAAACCACCTCACCATGTGTCTTTTGGGTGCTGTCTGATGGTTATGTTTCCAGGTCTTGAATAGGCAGTTGGGGTGGACATCAGTGGCAAGCCACAGCTAAAAAGTGGAGTAACAGTGATTTTGTGAGGGAGAGCTTGGCATCTGTCCTCCTTCCCTGGATAGGGAACTGAAACATTACTGTGAGTTACAGAGATGAATGCTACGCAGGTGAATTACAGAGACTGGTGCCCCAGTCAAAGACTAAAATGAAACACTGAGGATTCCTTTCATATTTCCATTTAATTCATTGATTTATCCTGAGCAAAAGAGGGTTCTGGAAAAATGACTTCAGATTACAACTTTATTAGGTAGTGACTCCAAATGCAGTTCTGGTCAAATATGATTACTTTTTGAAGAAACTTAAAATGGTCTGTGACAATAACTGGTAAGAAGCCAGTGATCTGGCAGCCCTCCTCTACGTCTCCCCATCAGCAATAAGGAGATAAAAGTAGAGACAGTTTGTGTTCACCTTCCATGTGTAGCAATAGAATTTCACTGTTATCTGCCTTCATCAACTCTTTTGCTGTCCTAATTTAGTTCAGAGGGAAGTCTGTCATCTATCAAGACCAAGGCCTTGGCTGGTCTGTTACACTGATGACATCTGGCTGATAGGATATGAAGAGTTTGAAAAACAGGTATCAGAGATACCTTTGGGACATACAGAATGCTAGAAGTTTCAGATAACATCAATGAAATTTCAAAGCCCAGTATTTCAGTGAAGTTTTTAGAGTCTGAATGTGTTAGAATATTTCTTTAGTGACAAGGGAATAAAAACATCTTATATCCACTACTGTGAGAGAATAGCACAATACTTGGTAGACCTTACTGGATTTGGGAAGCAATACTGGTACATTTGTATCTGCTGTTCTGAATATTTATTAATGACCTGCGTCAAAGAATGAAAAGACAAATTTGAGTCCTGAGCTAAATTTTTACTTGAGTCCTTGCAAGGAAGACTGGTTGCCTACAAAAATACCCAGGCAGAATTTAAAGGCAACACTTCAAGTTCAATTTGTTACTGGGAAATTATAAATTGATTGTATGCATGTTAGATTTGATTAAGCTAAAACCAAGACAGTCTTACATCCGTTAGCTTTACTCCAGATATAAGAATTTGAGGCATTTTCTGTTTTTCATGACATCTCAATATACAAGACTTGAAGTATATAAGATCTTTTTTGGACATTAGTATGATATACTTTGTACATGCAGTTTTGGATATGGTATGTTAGCTGTGATGGAAGATGAGAGATGAGGACAAGACAATAGGTTTTCACTTTTTTCTTCATTCCTCCTTTGGCTTTTTTCTTAAGTTACAGATTTAATCAGGTATAGTTCTTCAACAATTTTGTGAATCCTTTCATTACTTTGAATTTATTTCCCTTTTTTGTTGGTTTTCTTTACATAGGTGCAAAAGAGGTGTTGATTAATACACTAATTAATTTTAATTAAATAATTAGGTGTAAAATGATTAACTACTAACACCTCTTTGCTATGTAGTCAACAAAACTAGAAACATAAAATATTAGGACTAAAAAAAATACAAGTTTCCTGCAATTCTTGTAAAGACCTAAGTGTCATTTCTAAATTAATCCTATAGCTCTCTAAATATTTTTACTTACCCTAACAATTTATCTCTTCTGAGTCCAGGAAACAAGAACCATTTAGTTACTTCCATCAGATTTTCCTGGAATATCTAAAATTGACAAGTATCTTGTTTTCCCTGTAATTTTAAAGTTTTGACAATTTGAACCACTTTTACTTCTTGAATATATTTATTGAAGAGTCTGTGAATAATAACACTAATATTCAAATCTTCTGCAGGCCTGTTACTACTGTTAATTTTCCTTTTGGTTTTCATTTACTTATTGTCTTTTTGATTTAGTGTTGTTTTTCAGTCCCAGATACCATACATGAAAAATTATAAAGCTGAGTTTACCCTCTTAATGATGTTGTCTTTATCTAGAGAGAAATTACCCTTTTTCCCAGAATCTTAGGGAGATTACCTTAATCAAATCAGGAATTAACCTGACTTGAACCTGGACCTAAACTTTTGAAATATGGTAGACTACAAAAAAATTTAAAAACCAAAAAACAGAAGGCCACAAAATCTTGGCATCTCTTCTCATTAAGGTATGAATTCTGTTTCTCCAATTTTTGAATCTGGGCTTGACAATATGACTTGCTTTTGGTCAACAGAGTAAAAGCAGACAGGATACAAGGAGAGCTTGAAATACACTTGCACATTGGGAATGACCTTACTTGATCAAGGGAACCCAACCTACATAGTGGGAGGAAGCTTGAATAACCTCTTAGAGAGGCCCTGTGGAAAATAACCCAGACAGCCTAGATGATGGCCTACCAAGCACTGACATATGAATGAGGTAATTTTAGATCACACAGCCTCAGCCAAGCCGTTTACTGATTGTGGTGAGCCACGGCGACACCAGACAAAATTACCTATGGACAGAATGATTGTTTTAAGCCATAGAATGTTGTTTTCAGCTACCACTGTTTGGGGTGATTTGTTACATCTCTAGGTATAATTGATAGTGGTCAATTCCTGGTTCACTTTTAGTCTTACAGTGTATCCCTTCATAATTACAACTGAAAGCATGGGGTATTTAATCAGGGTTTCTCCATTAAAAGTTTAAAAACAGCCTCTTCTTTCAGGGAGCTCAAAATTTATATAGAATAAAAGTACCATTCAACCTTCACAAAATTCTATCATTTTTAACTCCAAAATACATCTCAAATAGACTCTTTCCTGCTACAGCCACTATTTCCATGTTAGTTCAAACTACTGTTGCATCAGCCTATTTAGAGCAACAAATTCTGAAATAAGTCTACTTTTCAACAGATACTCTCCAATCCATTCAAACGGAGAGGTCAAAGTGATGTTTTTAAAATTGTAAATTAGATCAGAACTTTTTAACTGTGCTTAAAACTTTTCATTGTCTTTTTATTTTGTTAGAATCTAAATTCTTTAGCCCATGATATCTGAATCACCTTGCTTCTGCTTTCATTACCAACCTCTTATCTCATGAATCTACCGTCCAGCTTAAACATTTACTACTTTCCTCTTTTTTGTCTTTTATTAGTTCTAAGTTCTATCAGGTTCTCTCCTGCCTCTGGCCTTTTGTACTTTCTGTTCCTTGGGTACAAGGTGTTCTCACCTATGTTTTCTCATGTAAACTAAATTATCATGCTACAGGACTCTGATAAAGCTATACTCTAGACAAGATTTCCTTGTTATACTGTCTGAAATAGCTCTCATTCACCTCCCCACCCTCCCCTCCCCCAGCATATGGACACAACATGCATATCAGGTCAACCCTTCATCCTGGACATATGGTCAACAAGTTTTCAGCCTACTCAGGACAATTCCTTACCTGCTAAGTTGACTTAATACAGTCTTAAGAATATACGTTGGTAACTCAGCTGTTCCTTAGTTGATTTGTCATTGCCACTAAAGAACAAGACCAGGAAGTATACAGGGCTTGTCTGCCTTAGATTCTTAATTCCCAACACCAACTATATTGTAGTCAAATAATTTGTGCTAAATAAGTTTTTATTGAGTAAATGATGAAAACATGAATAAGAATAAGCTGTTTGCCAAGTTTTGGGATCTAATGATCAGAACAAATGATTCTAACTTTTAAGTAACTTTCAGGTTAGTAAAAAGTAAATATATAGACACAGATAACAATACAATAACACTCTAGTGAGATAAATATATGTAAGGGGAAAGAAATGTTCATTTAAACTTGACCTTGGTGTAGAATACATTTTATTCATATGAGAAATGATGTTCTATCATTTATCTTTCATTAAAGCAAATTTTTCCTAACCTTTAGATCATAAAACCTCTAAGAGACATTTAAACATTTAAACAAGACATTTAAACTTGTATTTTTTTACAACTTTATTAAGGACATTTACATAAAATCATTACAATATACAATATTGATATAAATTATATGCAAAATATTTTATTTTAATTTGTGTATAGTTAAGAAAGAAGAAAAGATTGAAACTCATGTTAAAGGTCAATTGGGTCATATGTTTGTAAACCTGAAAAATATGTATACCTTTGCTGCAGATTTTTACACTTTAAAGAAGATACTCTGAAAATATACTTGCATTTCTTAGCAAAATATTAAAGTGTTCATAATACAGAAATAACCTAAATATTGAACTTTTTAGCATATGGTAAATAAACATGGTATATTTATTTATGTGTGTGGCCATTAAATTATGTGCTAAATGAACACTTATTTTTAAGGATAGTGGTACTGTACAGTTGACCCTTGAACAAAGTGGAGGTTAGGAGCACCAACTCTCTGTGCAATTCAAAATCTACATATAAATTTTGATTCCCCCAAATCTCAAGTACTAATATTGCTGGAAACCTTACCAATAACATAAATGGTTGCTTAACACATATTTCTTATGTCTTGTGTATTGCATACTCTATTCTTAAAATGTTTTTTCAAGCTATTGCGAATCTCCAAAAATTTTTCCAATATATTTATTGAAAAAAATCAGCATATAAATGAACCTGCACAGTTCAAACTCATGTTGTTCAAGAGTCAGTTTATTATAAGGTTGAAACATGTTTTCAAAAAGTATATTCTTTACTCCTATATGTTGGGAACTTTTGCCTCTTTTGGGCTTGCGACCCGGAGGCGGCCACAGGCTGGACGTTTCCACCCTCCCTCATTACTTCTGCATTCATGGCCCAACTGAGTTCCCGCGCACGCGTGCACTTTTAGCCCAAACTCCGCCTCCCCACCTAACCTGAAATCTGCCTAAGACCCTAGTGACAGAGGAGATAATCAATTCCCATTGGTTTCTGTTTCTTCCTTATCTTCCCGTATATAACTAAGCCTCTGATGGAATAAAGATGAGTTTTGCTGTGCCCTTGAAGTTGACACATCTCCCGGCTTGGTGTGGTTTTGTTTTTCCCCGGATCTCAGGGGAGGGTGTCCAAGCCGCCGACACTTGCCCTCTCGCTCAGCCCCGGGGATAACAGGCTGGTCCTGCTTGTCCCCCCCGCCTTCTTGTTGCTGAAGAGCAACACCTATATAGACAGCATGACCTGATAGGATATACATCAGATAATTGTTGAAATACACAGTTAATGAAATAACAGGTGTTTCTCCTTATTTTACTTATTTCAATTTACCAGTATTTCTACATGTACATGGGTTTTGTACATTGATTTTTACTTTATTTTAGAAAATACAGGGTTTTAAACTAAAAGAAGATAGTTGACTAGAAATTTTGTAAAAAGGAGGCAGAAAATATAAAATCATTCATATAGGCTCCTTCTTGTTTGCCTGTTTTGGAAGTAAATTAGCAAGGAACAGATTAACAGGAGATAATCTGTGCTAGAATGTTGTCGCTACTTGATTGGTACTGTTCCTTTTAGTGGAATAAAGAGTGTTACTTTTGGAGTTTTCCCAAGTCTCTCAACAGAAAATATCTATTTTAAACTAATATTGCTCACATATATCCATTAGGCCTTCATAGAATTCTGAAAGATTACATAGAGAGGTTTCTGAAGAAACAAATACTGATAAAACATTGCTTTATTTGTTGTTTAGTTTCTTTGTTTGCTTTGTAATTTACTTCATGAAGAATCTAATGTGAGAGGTAGAATAATCTGGTAAAATAGCGGGTGCTGAACATAAAATCAACCCAGTAGGTAAACAGAAGTGTATGGAATCGAAAAAGATCTAGTATGAGTAAATAAAGTTTGAGACCTTTAGTTCCACAATCACTATTCTGACATCATGAAATACTGAATAACAAATAAGAAAATATAGTATGTAAAGGACAAAACACTTTTAAATATGTTCATAAGTGGATGGAATTTAAATTCAGGAAGTAATAGTTCAAAGTCAATTGGATGGAGTTGTTGAAAATGCAGTTTACATTTCCAGTGAATGTATATCAGGTCGGTATGACCTTTGTTATGTTTTGATTTATATTTTAACTCTATCCTTGTTTTCTTAACTATAACATAAGGCTCTTTCTATACCTCTGCAATTTAAGGCTTATATTCATACATAGAAGAGTTGGTTATCATAGTTAAAAGTAAGTTACTGTCTGATGATATATTGTTTGGATGTTAAAGACTGACTTTAACATTAATTGAATATAATTAAACTACTTGTAGTGTATCACAGGGAGTTTTATTACATTCTTGGTTAACTTTAAGTCCACAGACTTTAAAGCTTATATACAAGCAGGTTCTATGGGCACATGACATGAGCAGTCACAAGGGCCCTGCACTCAGAGGGGTCCTGCACTTGGTTTAACACCCTACTCCTGTTGTTTTGATATATTTAATAATTTTTGAATAAGAGGGCCCACATTTTCATTTTGCATAACCTGAAAATTTATATAGCTGGTTCTGTGTACAAAGAAATTAAACTTAAATATAACTCGTGTTATTTTAGTAGCCATGATGCACTAATACATCAGTCCATTCAAAGCTACTTTTTGGCATTCTTAATATGTCCCAAACTTATGTTTTCCAATTATTAATTTATGCATCACTAGGTATTCCAAAATTTAGTGGCTTACAAAAAGCCATTTCATTATATCTCATGATATTTTGATGGAGAATTCAGCCAGGGCTTGCATGGCTATGACTGTGATCATTTAGTGTTAGGCAGCTGTCAGTCAGTTGGAAGGTCCAGCCTGACATCACTTACATGTCTGGCACTTTGATGAAGACAGTGAGAAGCCAGGCTCAGCTGGGCCTCACTTCCTTCCATTTCATCTCAGGATCTCTCTATGTGGTCCCTTTAGTATGACAGTCAGATGTTTCAAGGCTCACAAAGAGAATGCAGTGGAAGAAAGGAGGAAGTGGAAGTTGCCAGTCTCAGTGCTTGAATAGGTATTGGTACAACAGCATTTTCACAGTATTCTTTTACTCAAAGCAGCCACAGAGCACACTCATAATCAAGAGGAGGGGTGATAGGCATCCCCTCCCACAGGAGTGTCAAAGCATTTGCATCCTTCTTTAATCTGCTAAACCAGGATTAGGGAAATATGGGCAGAGAAGTTATTTTTAGACATAAATTGTACATACTACTTTTATATCGCTTAAGGCATTTTATAGACATAGCTATAACTAAATATATATGTTATATGTATATATATGTAACTAAAAATTATATGTGTATATATATATACACACACACACACATATATATGTAGATATAATTTCCACATCTTTCCTTACTGGACTATAATTTCTACTGGAGCTATATTGGCTTATTTATTTAATATCTTATATCTGCATCCTTAGTTTCTATTAAGTGTCTGGCACTGAGATTAGACTCTGTAGTCTGTAGTCTGTTCTATTACAATGTGAGTTTCTAAAATGAAAAAGAAAATTGCTTCTATGCATACATCAGGTAAATATGGTAATGACGTCACATAACATGGAAGTCACATCGGTTTATGCATTGTTAATCTTTGCACCAATAAGAATGACAACTGAACACAAATTGTGAGACTGCACGTAAGTGCTGTGACGAATTTCAGTGCTGTGTCTATAGGCCAAAACCCTGTGGGCTCCCTCCCATCCCAGGTTGGTCAAATGTTGTTTTGGAAGAATTTGCTTTGTGTCTTCAATTTCGCCCTTGTATCTCTCTCTCAACATATTGTAAGCATTTGATACATTACCTTTTATCAAGACACTTTTTTAAAAAAGATACACTTCTTTTTTATGGAATTTATTAAGAATTTAATATACATTTTTTAAAACCTGCAGTTTATTTTGTTGAGATTGTTCATGCTTTTGTAATTAGAAGCTTTGAAGTTTTGAGAGCTGTGTTCTAACACTACTTTTCCCTTATCCATTTTAGTACAAAATTCTGCATCATAAGAGGCTTCCTAATATGTCTATACTGTGTCAGAACAGAATCATCCATTTGTATTTATTGACTTAAATTTACTTGGTATATATAAATGACGTAACATCAAGGTTCATAGCTTTATTTCTATCATTTACATAGCATTTTAAATTGTGAATATATTTAATAATTTAAATAATTTAAATATTTAAATCATTGTCAGTTGACTTTATAAAAGCAAGAAAAGATTTTTATAAATAGAGCTTTATTAAAACAATAAGCTTTAACTTGACTTTAAATATTTTATTATTGAATATTTCACCTCCTCTTTAAGGATACTACTATGCAAAGAAGCACAATTTTACTCTATGAATACAAGTTAGTGTGAAACCAGGCCACCTTTAGGAGAGAATTAACAGATGGTGTCAGATTTTCAAATGCTTTTGCCAATGGATGCTGAATAAAAAGAAGTAAAATCTTAAATCATCTGATAAAGTTTACAATTTCCTAAACGCATGCTTATAGGTATATTTTAATGACATAATGTTCTTTTACATATGAAAAATAATAAATTCACAACTACAAAGTGAATAAATATAATTAAAATAAACAAGATGGCATTCTTTTAGGAATTCATGAGTTTAATTTACATAAAGTACAAGGTATAAATAATAAATAATGTGATCTCTATAACTTCTAACAATAAAAAATGGAAAAGCCCTTTTTTAAAAAAATGCTAATCTTCTGTGAGGTTGTTTTTTTTTTTTTAAGACTGTTTTTTAGAGCAGTTTAAAGTTCATAGCAAAATTGAGGGGAAGGTACAGAGTGTTCCCATATACTCCTCCCCACACACATCATAGCCTTCCCACTGTCAGCATCCCCCACCACTAGTACCTTTTTTACAGTTGATGAACCTACACTGACACACCATAATCACCTGAAGTCCAAAGTTTACCCTACAGTTCAGATGTGGTATAGTACATTCTATGGGTTTCACCAACTGCATGATGGTTCATATGGTAAGAGAATGTTTAGTTTTACAAGAAATCACCAAATGATCTTCCGAAGTGGTTGAACTCTTTTGCAATCCTATTAGCAATGAATGAGAGAATTTGATACTCCGTATTGTTATCAACATTTTGTACTATCCGTGTTCCAGGTATTGACCTTTCTAATAGGTGTGCAGTGATATTTCATTATAGCTGCCCTTACTTTTTCACACACAAACATTCTCATAGCTTTTGAAAACTTGAGGGGTGTATTAAGGGAGGAATTACCATCAAAAACTATAATAAATTCTCCAAAGACACATGGATAAAATATATTTACATAGCACAAGCTTTAATTTATTATTTTTTCCTTAATGAGGTAAGTATTCAGTGAATCCTAATTATTATTATACAACGCTACAAAAAGAAGAGCACCTGTAGTTATGTGAATATTGTACCTTGTTATGTTGCTTAATGTACAGAAATGGACTACAGTGTTACCATTAAGAAATAATAATGAAATGATAGATTATACTGATAGCTTTCATTCAATTTTTATAGTCAATATAAAACAGCTAACACTTTGCCAGAACTAAATGTTTTGCTGTCATATTACATTTACTTAATTACTACTAAATTGTATCTTTTCCAAAGTAATCAAGTGCCCTTAATTATCTGGTATGACATTAGAACTGATACTGAAAGGAATGACTGAAATAAATATAACCACATATTTATTTCATTCATTCTATTCATAAATTAAACATTTTTGTTTATTGACTATAAAAATACTTAATGTTCTAAATGAAGAACATAAACTCGTAGGCTATCTTCAAAATTAATATGCAATTTTTGCCAGATAACTTGATATGTAATTTAGAAAACTGAGAATACAAGTATATTTTAAATGGACTCAATTTTTGGTATTAATATATCTGAGTCTCATAAAATGGAGAGTTATAGGGTATGAACTTCTGAGGCAGACTGACTTACCTTCTGATCCTAACTTTTAACACCATTTTGTTACATTAGGCAAGTTATTTAATCTCCAAGGCACCTAACACAGAGAAAATACCCATCATGTAAGTAGTTTTAAAAATGTGTGAACAACAGGCTTACTCTACAATAGCTTATTAATCTACATAATTGCAAGTTAGTATTAGTAGCTCATATTTGAGATGAAATTGAATGTTTATACTAGATTTAAAGCTTGTTCAGATTCATCCAACTAGTAATTGATGGGTCTTAGATTAAATCCATATTTAATTAATCTCCAATGTCTGATCATACCTATATGATAGTATAGCACTGTACTATAGATACATGTATTTGTATGTTTATTGGCAGTGCCAATAAACGTACATTTTAATATGGTCCCCAAATTTTTATTTAGGTACTTAATCAATTCCACTACATGTTCTGATCAACCAGTTAAAACTGTAATGTAACCAGAGGATGATTTCTTTCTTCAAGAATAATTCCCATTTTATATTACCTAGTAGCTTTCAATTTTGCTAGTTCCATAACCATCCATTAAACATTCCCTTTCCAATAACTAGGACCAGTTAGGACAGATAAATATAAATTAATTTCCTTACTGTCAACAACAAATTCATCTTATTAAGGAATAACAGAAATACAAATAAAGTTATATAATAGCTTATTATTTGTGTTTAACTCTATAGTGATACTATCAAAATTCAAAAGGTATATGTGAATCTTACTCAGTGAGGTTTTATATGTGTTCAAAATACTGAAACTACTAATCTTTTGAATATTTCTCCAAAAGTCTATGCATGATTCCTGTTTGTTATTTATGATGTGCTTGGAAAATCACCATCTGGATTAATGTTAATGCTATCCATAAATGTCATCACTTAGAAAAGAACATTTTGCCTATCTTTGATAGGTGGAAGTGAAAATTTAAAGTTCTGTATTACATAGCAAAAGTCTGAAAGTATGAACTTCAAATTTTGCTATAAGTTATAGAATTTGAGATCTCAGAAGCTGCCATAAGCAATTCTAAACCAAGAAAAAGAAAAAAGGGAAAATCCTTTTTTCACAGAGGTACACAGAAGAAAAGAGAGTATGAAGAACAAGGATCCTCATCACCTCTGAATATTACTGACACCTAAGGCGGAGTAGCCTGTGGAAAACTCCAGATAGATTAAGGCAAGAACCTGTAATATTCCTTTTTCTCCATGGATACCTAGGGAACTAACTCAAAATGTGTTCCTAGGTCCATAAGATTAGGCTGCCCTTGACTGAGAATGACACATTAATGTATTAAGGCAGAAAGAGTCTCTGAACCTTCCTCCTTGACTCCTCTGGGAGGAAGGGATCCAGGTACTGGGGAGTCCTCCCACTGAAAGAGGCAAATGTAATTAAGGTTTAAATTCACTGCGCATGGCATATAGTCACTATGGTTTTAAAAAAATGTGATTCCCAAGACAGACACTTGTGAAAACTTCCACTGCAGAAAATAATCCTGGTTGTGACTTCAGCAGAAGGTACCTCAGAATATCCTGTGAGCAGCAGGGCTCAGTAGTCCTTCCCCATCACTCTGAGAAGATGTAAAAGTCATTGCAATGAAAAGCAGACATAATCACCATCTTTAACCTGACTTTTCATTCATACCCTTGGTATTTTTCCATGATAATTGTTTAGAATCAGTTTTAACATTTGTATGCCCAGTATTTAGCCAATACCTTATTAATTGTTTTTTAAAGTATTTACAGTTTTTAAGTACCAGAAAAAAATGCCAGGTTGGGTAATTTTGTATATATCTTTTTATAGTTGTCTAATTACTCTTTTTCATAAATCCCTATAAGTACAATTGTATCAAAGGTTATCAATATATTATACAGGTTTTCCTCCAGAGAGGTTGTTACCATTAAATGCTATCACAAAATGTATAAAAATTCCTGTTATATATGCCTTTACAGTGAAGACATGTTTTTATAGATAGATACTTTTTGTTTGGGTGTTTGGGGTTATTACATATTTTTTCATGTTATTTACCCTTTTTTTCCCATTGACATGTGTCTGTCATCAACATCTTTATAAGTTCAGTTACCTTGGAGCACTTTTTTTTAATTAAAAGAGTTCACGTCAGATTAGATAATTTTGAGAAAAAAAAATGAGGCTATATTATTGAAGATATCTAAAATGCCAAATGGAATAGGGACAGCCCAGAGAGGACAGAACTAAACACAAAAACTCTAATTCCTGCACATCAACTGTTGGACACTTGAAAAATTAAATTTTGCCTTGAATGAATATAGAGAAAATGTTGAGTACATGCCAGACGTTTCTTCCTTTTCTTATAAATTCGATATTTTATAACACACTCCAAAATCCTTTTGTGGGTAAAATTTAATATTTCCAGAATATCTCGCCTGGCCTTAGTACATCTGCATATCAATAGGCATTCAGAGATGGAAAGAAATATGGCTTTAGTGTATTTGCATCATTCCTCAGGGGTGGAGAGAAGTTTATCTTCATACAGTGGGTAATTACCTGGGCAAGGAGGACTTATCTGTACCTGAGAGGTGAGGAGGGTGCTGGTCTTGCTTCTTCTGGAGCAGAGGAGAGAGATGGTCCTGGACTGCAGATTGTAAGCAATAAATGGATTTTAAACTTAATTTTTCCCTTTGACTGATTTCGGTTTTTAGAGGTATTTTGCCCTGGGATTTCCTTTCCCCGGACTCACATCTTTCAAGAGCTTATTATAGGTAAATATACTCTCAGTAATAAAATATAATTAGCTTAAAAGTGATAGGCTTTCTTTCTCTCAGCAGTTTTGTTGCCAGGAGGCTACATCTGGGGAGGTCTTTTCCTGTGCACCAGGTAAAACCTCAGCCTGGACAGGGGAGGGCTCTTGACTCTGATCAAGAAAGAATTTAGGAACAGGTCTGATGAGTATAGGTTTTTAATATGGGATCTTAACCTTAAGATGGAGTCCCTCCTGTTCTTACTATAATATTTATATCTTGGCATTTTTCATCATAGACAGGAGAAAGTAATCATGATTCTTGTTCCATGTCCCTGCTTTAGCTCAGTTTGAATCGGCACACATGGTAAGTCATAGGCTACCACAGAGAAAGGAGGCTTACTCAAAGAAAGCTATTTCTGCCTCATGGTAAATTCAAATAATGATTGTTAAGTAGCATATGTGTGATTTGTTTTTACATTATAACATATAAAATTTTAAATATAAGTATTAGGTCATTGAATATGGATTTATAATATTATAGGAAAAGTTTTCCCTCATGGAAAAATGAGCTTTTTGCCAGTGTTGGGGAGGTGGAAATTTCCTCTACCCTTCGAGGTGCTGCTAGCTCAACTAAGAATCAAATTGACATGAGACAGATTAGCAGGAGAAAAAAGAAAGTTTAATTACATACACACAGAGAAGCTACAGACATGGGTTCCAAAGACAGTCAAGGAGAATGAGGCATAGAGGTCATCCTGAACCAAGAAGTGGGTGGGGATCTGAGACGTCAAAGGAAAAGGAAAGTAACTCATAGGAATATGAAGAGAGTAAGTGTTTGATGAACAAAATATTTTATGGGTTACGCAGAAACAATGAGGTGCAGAGAGGAATTTTGACAGACTTAAGCTGCATCCCTCCATCTACCACCCCTAGTTTGCCTTATAATATAGATATTATAATCTATGGTGATAGCTCTCCTCCTGGGGTGGTTCCTCCATTTGAATTATTTTCAAGCAGTTGTGTGTGTGTTGTGGGCAGGTGGGGGGAAGGGTGGCCATCAAAGTTCTTCTCTGAGTCTTCTGGGCCTTGATTGTTCACATGTCTGAAATAATCTGCTTGTCACAATGGTACATTTTCGGGTGGCCTGCTCTTGGTCCCCATACCTGGGAGGAAGAAATTTCCCTGCCCCTAGTTGGTTTAAGAATCCAATTAACTTGAGATAGATTACCTGGAGAAAAAAAAAAAAGAGTTTAATTTTGTATGTACAGGGCGGCCATAGACAAGGATTCTAAATACTGAAAAATTCCTGACTAGGGAAAGTGAGGTATATATGTTGTAGGGTCCAGCCCTGCTTATCTGAATACTTCTTGACTTTATAGGAAAGTGTGAGGGGTGGGTTAAGAGGTTCAGATAATGAAACTGCTTTGCCTCTGCACATGCTCCTACCGATAATGCAGACAGAATAACCCACGGTGTGTGTGGGAGAGAATTCTAATTATCATGTGAATGGGCCAAGGTCATTCTCCAGTGTGTTTAGATGTCCTTTCTGCAGGCCCCAATGGTGGAGCTTCCCCACTGTCTTACTTCTCCTTTTAGGCAAAGAGTGAGTGTAAACTCACCTGGTAAGATTACCAGCTTCTGCTTCTACTTTCTATTCTGCCACTTGTATCTTACTAACTGCCTACTCCTCCTGTGACTGCCTACTACTTCTGTGACAATTTGAGGAATGTTAGATCAATTAATGAAAGAGAAGAGGACAGAATGCTTGTAAATTCCAAATAGCTGTGAGTCTTGAATACTTTAACCATGAAATACTTCGGTTTGAAAGAATAATCTGTTTTTTACCTGCTTAAAACTAAGGTTAACAGAAATAATATTTCTAGTAGTAAAGTAAAATTTCAAAATATATTTTACAAAATAAATATAAGCAATGATAAACTTTACTTGTTTGATATTCTTGGACAGTGGTTCAACGTGTTTTCTTTAAATATTTCTTCAAATATCTCTTCATATATTTCAGTAGCAAAAACAATAATCTTACTTTGTGTTCATCACATGGCCTCTTATAGAATGAAATTTGAGAGGTGGCTTCATGAATTTAAACAGTTCCCAATGTGATTTTTTTTAATTGCAAGTGAGAAGACAGAAATGTGTCAAGGTCACTTTCCTTTTAATTAAATAAACAAATATATATATATATGATTTGCAATGCAAGCATAAGAAACTAAATAATGAAAAGACTGGGACTCTTGAAAATTATTGCAAGTTTAGTAATCCACAGGGATTGGGAGCTCTAAGGCAAATAAACTAGGATTTCTCATAGAGAATTCTTCTGGTTAGATGTTATTAAAAACTGAAGGTTTTAAGAATGTTCAAAACTGTGAGAGAAACATATCAATCATGTCTCTGGTAGTTACCTAGGAGATAACCTTAGCTATGAAGACACAGATGAGAAATTTTTCAGATACGCATAAGAACCTATATTTACTCTAGACCCAGTTATACTCCACTTGCTTATTCCCCACTTGCAAAGTAGAAGCAACAAATTAAAAATATTTGAAGGTACACTTATATCAATAAAAATGCTTTCTGAAAGAAAAGCAGGAGATGGAAATAAGATAAAAAGCCATCTCTGATATCAGCAGCCACACCCATTTGGAAGAATCTGTTATAAGAAAAAATAGAGATTTCAGAGTAGAAATTCTTTCAGATTTTGCTCTTAATCCTCAGGAGTTGAAACACTATAAGGATAAAAGCTAAAGGCAAGATCCCTATCTGGCTGTCGTACTAGATATAATAATTTTGCATGACATAAACAACCTCAAATTATCTGAGTAATAATTTTTTATTCAAATATTTAAAAGTTTCTTCATTCAGATATTTTTTTCCCTTTTTATGCTTCTCATTTCTTTATGTTCACTGCAGTATGTTTGGAATAAAACCTTCCTGTAATCGCTTTTGTATGAGATACACCTCCTGAGACATGAGAGTAAATATTAGTGAGTTTTCTAGTGAGGGAGATATGAAGCTTCATAGTGGAGAGAGAAAAGCAGGGTTCATTTAGTTTATCATAGTATCTAGGCCATCTCGTCAAGAGGCTATGACATCTATTTAAAGATTATTTATCTCCCTGTAAGTCCGGGGAAAGGAAATCCTGGAGCAAAACACCCTAAAAACCAAGATCAGTCAAAGGGAGAAATAAAGTTTAAAACCCATTTATTGCTCACAAACTGCAGTCCTAGCCATCTTTCTTTTCTGCTCCAGCAGCAAACACACCGGCCACCCACCTCCCCTCTCAGGTACAGATAAGCCCTCTGTTGCTCAGGTAATTACCCATTGATATGGAGATGAACTTCTCCACCCCTGAGGAAAGATGCAAATGTACTAAAGCCACACTTCTTTCCACCTCTGAACGCCTATTGATATGCAGATATACTGATGCCGGGAGAGATATTCTGGAAATGTTTCAATTTTACCCATAATCCCATAGTCCTAAATACTGTATTTTGTACTCTCATTGTTTTTAATGACACATTTCCTCATGTCATTAAAGGTGATGTAAGAAAGTGGGTAAGATTCTAGCACTAACTCTCCCCATTGAAGATTCAGTTCTCTGTGGCTAAAATAATACTGTCTTGGATTAAAGTTCAAGATAATAATGTGTTTATAATACCCTGAGCGATCTAGAAAACTTTTAAAAATTATTTTTAGTCCATATATTCAGGACTTAATATATATTTATTTTATTTTTTTGAAGCTCCATGAGGTTTCCATGTGTTCTGCTGACTTCTTTGACTTTTAGATGAACTCTCTACCTAGTTTTTTAGACACTCAGTCTATGCCAAGATTCATCAAATATTTTGAGAGCCCAGTTTTATATAAATAATCTAGTTTAAGTTTTCCACCTAAATTAGAAATTAGAAATATTACTTCCATTTTACATATGTGGACCTTGAGGCTCAGAGAGGTCCTCTAACTTGCCCCAAATGGCGCAGGTAGAATTGAGGGCAGCTATCTCTCTAATCTCCACACTCAGTTCACCACACAGAAATGACCCCCAAATGTAATTTAAAGTAAGTCAGAAAATTTTATGACAGGAATATAAACAGGAACTAAATTAATGCAGGTTCTAAATAATTTTCACTTCAGATATTAATATGTTTGTTTTCTAACTGAAAGATGTAGGAGATAAGGTGTTTATTTATATAAAATTGGGCTCTCAAATATTTGATGTGTTGGATTCTCCCAGAGGAGGACGCCGCCCCAAATCACTCACGAAAGGCGTCTCTTGATGCAACAAGCAAGAGGAATTTATTCAGGAACCAGCTAGCTGGGGTCCAAGTTAGCCCGACGCAGCGGGTCTCAACAAGGACCCCGAGCACTCAAAACCAACGGTTTATATAGCATTTTCAAAACACTTAACTCTTAGTAATTTTCCACAGCTGCACATTATCTTTGCAAGACAAGACCACTCCTCAATTGTTAGGGAGGTTCTGCACGATAAGCTTGGTATGTAGGATTAACTGACCAAGGTTAGCTGACCGAAGGCCACAGCTGCCCCCATCCCGGTGTTCATGATTAACTTGTTTTCCAAGGCCTTACCCAGTTCCAGTTTTTTTCTTTTAAGTCACAACCTCAGAAAACTGCTTCTAGGCCCTTAAGATGGCTGCTCTTATGCTAACTTATTCTCATTCTTACATTTCCCCACTTCTCTTTTTGGGGCATTCCAATCATGGAATGTTTGTTTCTTCTTGATGTGTGAGCGAGTGATACTGTTGTCTTAGCATTAGTACTTGAACAGCACTTACTCTCTCTCTAACAAAAGATATTAGCCGGTTCAAAACACAGGGACCAAAAGTAAGAAGCAGAACAAGAATGAGCAAGGGTCCGGCTAAAGTGGATATCAGAGTTGTGAGCCATGGGGACTTAGTGAACCAGGACTCAAATAGACCCTGGCCAGCCTCTCGCTCTCTCTTTCTCTGGTCTAGCCTTTCCCTAAGCTTTGACATTGAATCTCTTATTATTCCGGAGTGGTCTGCATAAAAGCAGCATTCTTCTCTTAAAGCTGCACACAGTCCTCCAAGGCTCGTAACCTTTCAAGCAAAAACTTATTAGTTGCACACTCAGGGAATGTATGAAGATGTGCTGACTGAAGCGGGGCCAGGGCCCCAAACATTATTTCAAAAGGCGTTAGTCCAAAGCAGCCGGGAGTGTTCCTGACTCTAAACAGGGCAAAGGGAAGGAGGACCAACCAATCACATAAACCAGTCTCTATGGACAATTTAGTCAAGGTCTCTTTTAGAGTTCTGTTCATCCTTTCTACCTGTCCTGAGCTCTGGGGCCTGTATGCACAATGCAATTTCCAATCCGTCCCCAGGATCTTGGCCAATCCCTGACTTACCTGGGCAACAAAGGCAGGGCCGTTGTCAGAGCCGATTACCTTTGGGATCCCAAATCTGGGAAATATCTCTTCAAGGATCTTTTTAGACACCGTCTGGGCTGTCTCAGTTTTTGTGGGGAACGCCTCTGTCCATCCTGAAAATGTGTCTAGGAAAACTAGAAGGTACTTATATCCATACTTAGCAGGCTTAATTTCAGTGAAGTCAACTTCCCAATAAGCTCCTGGGCGATCTCCTCGAAGTCTTTTTCCAGATATTGCTTGATTTTTGCTCACGTTTACTAATTGACAGGGTACACAATTTTTTACAACCTCGTCAGCCAATTTTCCTAATCCAATAACATGATAAGGGGAGTCTCAAACCAAGGTTTTTAGATTTTTTGCTCCCAGATGTG
Source organism: Manis pentadactyla (assembly GCF_030020395.1). Lineage (NCBI taxonomy): Eukaryota > Metazoa > Chordata > Mammalia > Pholidota > Manidae > Manis > Manis pentadactyla. The sequence continues at coordinate 51,449,187 of NC_080023.1, forward strand.
TCAATTGATGTAATTGCCTTAAGTATTCCTCTGCCTCTCTCTGGGGCAGGACAACTTTCCCTTCTTCAGACTTGTATATCTCTTGGGGCGAGAAATTTTTGAACCCTAATTTGTTTATACAAACGAGATCTTCAGGTGTATACTGGAAGCTCTTAATGTGGGTGGCTTCCGGACACACTTGGAGGGGCAAAATGTTCATTCCCTGAGCCGCTTGCTTTGCGGCTTGGTCTGCCCTCCGGTTTCCTCGAGCTATTGGAGAGTCATCTTTCTGATGTCCAGGGCAATGTATTATTGCTACTTCCTTAGGCCTATGGATGGCTTCTAGCAAATCTAAAATCTCTTGTTTGTTTTTAACATCTTTCCCAGCAGAAGTTAACAGCCCTCTCTGTCTATAAATAACCCCGTGTATATGAACAGTGGCAAAGGCGTATCTGCTGTCAGTGTAGACGTTAAGTCTCTTACCTTCTGCCATCCTTAGGGCCTGAGTCAGGGCGATGAGTTCTGCTCGCTGTGGAGAGGTGCCCGCTGGGAGTCCACTGGCCCATATAATCCGGTCATCATCTACTACTGCAGCTCCAGCCATTCTCTTACCATCCATGATGTAACTGCTCCTGTCCGTATACCAAGTCAGGAGTCCCGGTCCTCCTAAGGGCTGATCTTGCAAGTCCTGGCGGGTGCCTGTCTCCTCAGCCAGGATTTCCTGGCAGGTATGAAGCACTTCCTTCCCCGAATCGGGGAGCAGAGTGGCCGGGTTTAGAATGGCAGGGGGGGCAAACTCCACACAATCACGATTCAGGAGTAAGGTTTGGTAGTGAGTCATTCTGGCATTTGACATCCATCTCTCGGGTGGCTGCCGAATTACACTCTCCAACGCATGCGGAGCAACCACAGTAAGTTTCTGTCCCAGTGTCAGTTTGTCAGAATCTTTAACTAGGAGGGCCACGGCCGCCACTACTCTCAAACAGGCAGGCCATCCGCTACTTACTGGGTCTAATTTTTTTGACAAATAGGTGACAGGTCTCTTCCAAGGTCCCCATTGCTGGGTCAACACTCCCCGAGCCACTCCACTCTGTTCATCCACAAAAAGGACGAACGGCTTAGTCACGTCTGGCAAGGCCAGAGCGGGTGCCGACAGGAGGGCCTTCTTGATCTCATCAAAGGCCTGTTGCTGTTCAGGTCCCCAAACAAACGTGGCTGCCCCTTTGGTTAGGGGGTACAGGGGGGCGGCTAAGGTGGCATATCCTGGTATCCATAATCTACAGAACCCTGCTGTTCCCAGAAATTCGTGGACTTGGCGCAGAGTAGTAGGGACCGGGATCTGCATCACAGTCTGCTTCCGGGCTTCAGTAAGCCACCTTTTCCCTTCTCTCAGGGAATACCCTAAATAAGTCACTTGTTGTTGGCAGATCTGTGCCTTTTTGGCAGATGCTCTATACCCCAGCTTAGCAAGTTCAGTTAAAAGGGCTTCAGTGGCCTCTTGGCAGACTTCTTGTGTAGGGGCGGCTATCAGCAAGTCATCAACATATTGTAACAAGGTTACCTGTGGGTTGGAGGCTCGGTAAAAGGCCAAGTCCTGGTGTAAAGCCTCGTCGAAGAGGGTAGGTGAATTCTTGAATCCTTGTGGCAAGCGAGTCCAGGTCAATTGTCCAGTAGTTCCTGTGGAGGGGTCCTTCCACTCAAAAGCAAACAGCGGTTGGCTACTCTGGTGCAGGCGCAAACAAAAGAAGGCGTCTTTTAAATCTAAGACTGCATACCAAGTGTTTTCTGGGGCCAGAGAGCTTAGCAGGTTATAAGGATTCGGCACAGTGGGATGAATGTCCTGTGTTCTCTTATTAACTTCTCTTAAATCTTGCACTGGTCGATAATCTCCTGTTCCCGCTTTCTTTACAGGCAGCAAGGGAGCGTTCCATGGGGATTTACATTTTACTAATATCCCCTGCTCTATGAGCCTCTGGATATGGGGCCTAATTCCATCTCTGGCTTCTTTACTCATTGGATATTGTCTCACAGTTACTGGTGAGGCTGAGGCTTTCAATTCTATGACCACCGGGGGCTGATTTACAGCAAGCCCCATACCTGCCGTCTCCGCCCAGGCCCCTGAGAACTAACTGGTTGAGCCACCTTTGATTAACTTGGGAGGGTTCTGGTTCCTTAAAAAGGCGGTACTCGTCTTCTAATCTTATGGACAGAATACTTAGGCCCAAAGGTTTCTTCTCTCTCTCAGTCACTCGGGTATCTTCAGCCTGAAAGGATATTTGGGCCCCGACTTTGGTCAAGATGTCTCTTCCTAACAAGGGTGTAGGGCATTCCGGTATAACAAGGAATGAGTGGTTTACTTGTCCCACTCCTAAGTCCACTGTTCTTTGGGTAGTCCATGCATATTGTCTCTGACCCGTGGCCCCGAACAACCAAGACTTTTTGCTAGAAAGGGGGCCTCTAGCTTGGGTCAGTACTGAATGTTGAGCACCAGTATCTACCGGAAACTCAACGGGTTGCCCCTCCACCTTCAGAGTACCCTAGGCTCAGGGAGGGGCTCCGAGCCCCGTCTTCCCTAATCCTCATCTTCTAGCAGAGACAACACCTTCTTTGGAGGTCCCCGCGGTGGTTTCTTAGGGCATTTTTTCACCCAATGCCCCTTCTCCTTGCAGTACGCACACTGATCTTTATCCAAAGGAGGTCGGTTGCCCAGGGACCCTGCCTTACTAGTTCTACCACTAGAGGGCGGGCGTCCCTTACTTTCTACTACTGCGGCCAAGATCTTTGTTAAATTTCTCTCATACTTCCTATCCCTCTTTTCTTCTTTACTTTCCCTTTCCTTTTCCTTCCTTAACTCCTTCTCTTCCTCAGTCTCTCTCTTATGATAAACTTTCTCTGCTTCTTTCACCAAATCCCTCAGCGACAAATCTTGTAAGCCTTCTAGTCTCTGAAGCTTTTTTCTAATGTCGGGTGCCGACTGTCCGATAAAAGCAAAGGCCACTGAAGCACTATGCCCCTCAGAAGTGGGATCAAAGGGAGTATACCGCCTGAAGGCTTCTATCAGGCGCTCTAAGAATACTGCGGGTGCTTCAGTGGCTCCCTGGCTGACCTCTCTTACCTTGGCCAAATTGGTGGGGCATCTTGCGGCCCCACGGAGACCTGCCACCAGAGCCTGACGATAGATGGTTAGTCGCTCCCTACCTTCTGGAGAATTAAAGTCCCAGTTGGGTCTAGTCAATGGGAACCCCCTCTCTATGTCATGAGGGAGTTGCGAAGGTCGCCCGTCGGTTCCAGGCACATTCCTTCGTGCCTCCAGGAGAATCCTCTCTCTCTCTTCTGTGGTGAAGAGCACCTGCAAAAGCTGCTGACAGTCATCCCAGGTGGGCTGGTGGGAAAACATCAGGGACTCTACCAGACCAGTTAGTTTCTGCGGTTCCTCTGAAAAGGGCGGGTGGTTAGCTTTCCAATTATACAAATCAGCAGAGGAGAAGGGCCAATATTGCAGAGGTTGGAAAGGCGGGTCCCCTTCTTCCCCAAGGATGGGAACTCCATAAGACCGGAGAGGAAAAATACCCGGTGGGTCCAAGGTGGCCCCTCGGCGGCGCCAAGTTCCCTGGGCAGGTCCTGGAGCCAGCCCCACTGCCTCAGCATCAGGGACTGAGGGTGCCGGCGCTGGCGGTGCTGGGAGTGCCGGGGCTGGGGGCGCTGGGGGTGCTGTAGGGGCGGGAGGGTAAGGAGGGGGAGGGGGATCATCAACCATAAGCAAATCTTGAGTATCGGGGTAAACTTTGGTAGTTTCTTTTTCCTTTTTCTGAGGTTGAGTCTGGGCAGTTAAAACTCGAGGGCCCATTTTCTTTTGTACCCAGGGCTTTACCCAGGGTGGGGGGTTCTCCACCAACTCTTGCCAGACTACAATGTAGGGTTGCTGATCCAGGTGTCCTTGAGACGAATCCTGGAAGACAACAGCTTTTACTGCTAATAAAGTGGGGAGATCAAAAGTCCCCTCCGAGGGCCACCCAACATTGAAGGTGGGCCATTCAGAGGTACAGAAAGTCTGCCAAGGTCCCTTTTTCACTTCTACTGACAAGTTATGTGCCCTCGCTCTGACTTCCGTCCAATGATCTAACGTCAGGCTAAGGGGGGTCATCACTGCCTGTCCCATTGTCAGTATAACAATAATTAGACACGTAAAAGACACAAAAAACAAAGACACACACAAATTAGACACACAGCGGCCGCGTTTAGTTCTCCTCAGAGTCTCAAACAGAAACCGAAAGGAATCAGAGGGTTGATACTCTCGGCGCCCAAAAATCAATCCTATCTCATCAGGTTCACTTTGCCGGAAAAACAGACGGGAGGCTACCAGGCGTCCCTGGCCCCCCAACCTCCCCAAGGCGTCCCCCAGGGTTGCAGCCTGCGGTGCTCCTATTACGTCTACCGACCGCAGTCTCGACCCCTTTATGGGATCAAGACAGCTGCCAGACAATGGGTACCCTTTCAGAATTCTGACCGGTCTCACTGAAAAACAGAAAACAGAATACAGACAACCCAAGGCGCCACTAATCTTACCTCTTCCTCCAAGAGCGACTTCAGGAGTGAAGCGGGGTGAGCGCAGATCCCGGACGAGACCCCAAATGTTGGATTCTCCCAGAGGAGGACGCCGCCCCAAATCACTCACGAAAGGCGTCTCTTGATGCAACAAGCAAGAGGAATTTATTCAGGAACCAGCTAGCTGGGGTCCAAGTTAGCCCGACGCAGCGGGTCTCAACAAGGACCCCGAGCACTCAAAACCAACGGTTTATATAGCATTTTCAAAACACTTAACTCTTAGTAATTTTCCACAGCTGCACATTATCTTTGCAAGACAAGACCACTCCTCAATTGTTAGGGAGGTTCTGCACGATAAGCTTGGTATGTAGGATTAACTGACCAAGGTTAGCTGACCGAAGGCCACAGCTGCCCCCATCCCGGTGTTCATGATTAACTTGTTTTCCAAGGCCTTACCCAGTTCCAGTTTTTTTCTTTTAAGTCACAACCTCAGAAAACTGCTTCTAGGCCCTTAAGATGGCTGCTCTTATGCTAACTTATTCTCATTCTTACAGATGAACCTATTACTAAAGCTATGGATATAAGCACTAGCAGTAAACACGATTTGCAAGATGACTTTTAATATAGGTGGCATAAATAGAAATTACCAGGATACCATAATTAGAAGGGAACATAACCTCCAGCTCCCATGGAAATTTTTATAAAAATGCTCACCATAATTAGTGATGACAGCATTTTTGTACCATCTCCTGACATTTCATTTGGGGACAAATTCATTTTTCTTATGTTGAACAGTAAATAAATATTTGTTTCACTGGTTGCTTTTCTGGGTATACAGAATAGATTTTGACAAATGAACTTATTTGGGAAGTACATACACATGTCAGGAATCTGAAAGTGAGCAAAGTATATTTAAAGTTAAAATAAGCTCCAGTATACTAGGGTGATAATTTTACCAAGAAAAAAAGAAGAGAGAACCAGTGGGGGAGGTGATAATGTTATGTTGTCATAGTTAATTTTGTAATGCAGTCAGCAAACAAATGGTACTATGCTGGGATTTCAAAGGGAAGTAAACAGTAAAGCAGATCTTTGTGAAACAGAGTACAAAAGCAATTAGTTGTTAAATTTGGTATTAACATATTCCCAAAATTTTTCTATAAAATCATTAAAACACTAATAAGAATACCAATATGAAAACATTAAAATTTTACAATAACTCTAGTAACATATAGATACTGGCATTGTTTTAGTCAAAAGAATACTGTTAAGTTGGATTTTGAAGGATGTGACGATAGGAGTTTAAATTTAATAAGGTTTTATATAACCACTTTTTTTTCATATTTCTGACATTTTCAAAAACAACCAACCCAACAAAACACAAACTCTGGTACTTTAAAGTTACTGAACATTTTAAAATCTTCATTTTGCTTGACCTCCTGTTATGTGAGATGGCTAGTAACTCTTCTCAAGACTCTATTCTGATTCTCCTTTTCCACTTCTACTCTTTCTACCTGGTCATTGTATTTTTGTACTCCTTAGAATTATATTCTGGATCGTCTTCTACACTCCTTTAACAATGTCTCTATCGTAAATATAATCTACTCTCAGATGTTTAAATATTGTATGTGCTGTTATCCTTATGTAATGATTAGAGAGCCAGGGTGTGGAATCACCTAGATTTGAGTACAATTACTGACTTACTAAGTATGTAAGTTGAGTTACTTAAAATAGTCAATAATACTGTAATATCTTTCTAGGCTGACAGATAGTAACTACACTTACTAGGGTGAACATTTAATGATGTAGATAAACTGTCAAGTCACTATGTTGTATACTTGAAACCAATAACAAAAAAAGAGATTTGCTATTGTAGGGGGAAAACCTCTTCCTCTTCCCTCAGAAGAATAATTATCTGCATTCAATCAGATTCTAAGGTAGTGACTAGACCATGATTTTATGTGAGTTGAATCACTAATCAAAGGAATAGAGACTTTCCTTTCCTTATATTTATCTCCAAAGGAAAACAAAAGCCAACTCATTTTGTTTTTTTATTCACTTTATTTTTACACATGGATAACAAGGGAATGAAGCTCCCTTACATTTTTCTGGCTTCCACATGACCTTCAGCCATGTTATAACCTGTGAGAGTCCCTACTTTCACTTAATCCTGCTCTGCCAGTGTAATCCCAGTTGTTAACAAAATAGTGCATTGCTTAATGTTTGTATTGCTTTTTTTATAGGTAAATCTTACCAGAGAATGTAAAAATGAGTGTAACTAGGGTAAGGCAGGATTTAGGTATTCTAAAGTGTCTGAGTCGAGTGACACACCTTAAAGACAAATAATGATGGCACTTGTCTTGAAGGTTTATCCTGGCAATTAAGTGCTACATTTTGTATATATATATATATAAAACAATAAGCATATAATGGGTTATTCTAATTTACCAATGAATTTGTTTGCTCACTTATGAAGGCATTCATCTTTTCATGTTTTATGCAGGGCATCATAAAAAATAAAAGAAAATCTATTTTGTGACCAACATCTAGGGCATTCTGTCATTCAGAAGTCTAAAATATAGGAATCTTACCGAGGAAAATGATGGGGAGAATATTTAGTGTCATTGCTAGACACTATAACTTCAGATTGTGAAGAGAGATGGATAAGAAACAGATTTAAGTGTATTCAAGACAGAAGTTCAAATAAATTGTTCACATAAAGAATAGACATTCTAAATTTTGATGTAAAAGTTTAGCAGAGAGAGAAAGTAGGCAAAGGAAACACTGCTTGTTCCCATGGTCCCAACTGACTCATAAGGGCTGACTTAACACTCAAAAACAGACCAACACCCAAAGGCAGACACTTATTTTGGTGCACTGGACAAATGTGGATGTATTATACCATTTATCATTCCCTCAACTTCATTATTAATATATTCATTCTTTATATTCTCAAAGTCGTATATTCTTATTTTCTAGCTATTATTACTTCTGTTATTGTTTATGTTTTTGGGGGGCAATTCCTTGGGGTTGGTAATATCAGTGGCCAATGTTGAACCATGGCTGGACTTCTATTGTGTCTCTGTTCTTGTTTATTCAAATGGAAGAAGGTAACAAGTCCAATTAGGTCTTAAAAGTCATCCTGACAAGCTTTCCTGCTGTGGAATTATTGCTATTGAGTCTCATACTTCCTTTTATAATAAAGAATAGTTTTTTTATGCATTGACTCAGCTCTCCTGTACAATGTTAGATCAGAAGCAGAGTCCTATTTCCAATAGGCTTGGTTACTTTAAAATTCTTCTCCCAGGAAGTGAAGGCCTATTCCTCTTTGCCTCAACTGTTTCATACTGCATACAAGTAGATGCATTCAATAACAAGTAGCTAATGCAGTCTTCTGCTCTGGTCTCTAGTTGTTATTTTTCTTTCTTGTCATAGTACTTACAATTTTTAAATACTTTTCTATTCCTTCTTTACTTCAAAAGTGTGAAACTCCCCTCTGACTCAAACTCCACATACAATTGATCCTATAAACACTACTTACATATCTCTCAAAAACTTCCAACTTACTCTACTGTCTTTGCTTCCATTGTAGCTCAATATACAATTAAGTCTCACTTTGTCTACGACAATATATAGTTTTATTCCTCTGTGATTAAACTTTTGCCCCAAGTTGAGAGAATAACTTTTTAGAGTTTAACTGTCTTCAGGTCCTTTCTCTTCAAAACTTTCATATTAATCTTATTACAAATTCATGTTCTTAAAAACTCTGCCTATTTCTCCAGCTCCATCTTTAACATCCCCACTACCTACTCACTTCTATTTTATTGATGCTGGGGCACTTTTAGATCTCAGAAATACCAAACAATACCACTCTTTCTAACCCAAAGGTCCTTCCTCCCTATGCCAGAGAAACTTCATTGCCATTCTCAATTGATATAGTCAACTTTTATTCATATACTTCAAGTCACAAGGTGAATATCTTTTTTTAAAGAATTCAGATTTAGGTTCATTTTTTAATAATTCCATAGTATTCTGTAATATGCATTATTATAACTGTTTAATTTGCCTTAATATCTTTTTTGTACCTCAAAATTGAGTTACATTGAAGAAGGGATTATTTTACCTTGCTTGCTGCTCTAATTGCGGAATTTAGCAGTGTTCTTAGCACAGAATAGTTAATAAGTAATTATTGACTGAATAAGTACACAAATGTGTCAATAAGTAAAATATCCTGAAGTTATTTTTCATTGTGTGAAAATCCGTTATTTTTCCCCTTTTAGTGAGGTGAGTCTGGGAAGGAGTGGTAGTTATCAAGAAAAAAAAAACTCATGGATAAAATGAATATTTTTATATTATTTTCAGAAACATTGCAAATGAAATATTATTCAGATATGGTTCAAATATCTCCACGTGAATTCTTCATCAAATCCAAGACAATGGGATGTTGTAAATTAATAGTCTCTCAAAAGCTACAGGAAGAACATAATTCAATTATATAGAGAGATGAAGATAAATATTTAAATATTTAGGCAACGTGTATTGAATGTATCAATAATGTTATCAAGTGTTAAATACTTCATGTAAATTACCTCTTGTATTCACAATTCAATAATGAGAGAGTACTATGGTCCTCAACTTGTAGATGGTCAAAATGATGCCTATGCAAATATAACTAATAATTACTAAGCAAAAATATTTGTTCCTGGGTCTGTCTGATTTCAAAACCCATGCTTGTTATACAGAAATATTTTTTTCCCTTCAAGATAAGTTGTAGGAGAATAGATTTTTGATACTCAACTGTAACTTGGGGTTGTTTTGTTTTGTTTTCTTTTAATTAGGAAAACTGATCCAGTAATATTTTCCATTATCTTAGTGGAATTCACTAATTTCATTTGAATCATTATCACAATGCAGGTTATTTCTTTCTGTCTATATCTAGGGCTAGAAATTCAGGGTTTTTGTAATGCTTTTGCAAAGGGGAAGATAAGACTTTACTGTTGTAGAGAGGGTATTTCTGTTGAATGATGCTATGTTCTTTTACTTTGAGGTGACAAGGAACTCCTTCCCCCCAGTCAGCATGTGCTGCTACACTACCAATTCCCCAACCCCTGCAAATATGTGACTCCCCTAATTTGCTGCATTTATGTTTAATTTTTAAGCAGGTAGAAATGTGAAACAGAGTTCTTCTCTTGTAATAAATCCTGTAGTGTGCCCAAATATTCTCATGAATGTTCCTCCACAGGGTGGTGAGACCTCACCTGACAGTATGCCTCATCTTACCTCAGCACTGATTTTATATTAAGCCTACTCCATGCTTACATTTAATAGTGAGCTGTTATTTACCTTCCTGCTTAATAGATGCATGATCTGTGCAGAGATACAGACAAGACAGGGCCAAGTTTACTGTGATTATGCCTTATTTACATGCTTCTCTACTTGCTAGGTGCTGAAATGAACATACATGTACATATGAAGTGACAGAAGTGCTTTGGCTGAATATGAGAAACATACATCTCCTAATTATACATGGAATAGAGCTTAGCACTTTTCATATTATGTATAACTGTGATATAAAATCATTATTATTTCTCAAGGTTGCTTATAATCCTGGTATGAAGGTACAGAAATCATTTTCATTAATTTACTTGAATAAAGAATTTGAAGTGCCAAAATTTGAAGTTTTAGGGTAATAGTGTTTGATTAGATCAACTTTTGGAGGACTGAGGAAAAGAACAGTTTTATGTTGCAAAGCACACTAGCCCCAAATTATTTACTTACCTAAATGTTGCTTTTGAGGTGCAAGCCTGCTAAGATATATACAGCAAGACTGCAACTATTATTCACAATACACTCAGGAGTGTGAAATGACTACAGCTTCTATGTGTCCACAGATGGCTGGTCTTCTCATGATTAAGTCTAAGTGACAAAGCTTTTACCTCAAAGAGATGAACCCATCAAAAAGAAATTATTTAAACTTAGAGGCACTAAGATCCTGCATAAAGCAAAGTTTGAAGGATTGTTTTCATTGTTTACACCTCCTGTATAGCCAGGTTTCCACCTCTTATGAGCCAGTTTGTCTAGGTTTGAATTCTAGCTCCATCAATAATTATGCAAAATATGACCTTGGCCAAGTCAGTTAAGTGTGCTTCCATTTTCTTGTTTATAAAATTTTAGATAATTACAGTACCTCTTTCATAAGGATATTGAGAGATGAAATGAGTTCATATAAATAAATGCCTTAGAATGATGCCTTGCACATATATATTGAATACATTTTAGCATTTATTCTTAGGATAAGTTATGTACATTTTCATTAAAAGAGCATTTAAATATGTCACTCCTTTGAAGGACTACCCAGTGAGTGCACTTAGCTTCCTTTACACTTCCAGTCTAACTAGAAGTTCAACCCTTAGCCACCCCAAACTCACCCACATATATTATTAAAATGTCTTCAAATACAGGAAAAATGTTAGGTATATCTTGTTGAGTTGCATATGTTTAAATTTAGCAAGAAAGATGTATTAGTCCCTAACCCCAATCTTATGCCATGTTCTTTTTGAATCAAAATATCATATTCCAGACTCTGGTTTTAGATTTTTGATTTAACAGATAAACTGGTGCCAAGAACCTGCAGTCTGGAGGTTAACAGCACAGTTTTAGTCTCTGATTTTCCAGAATGCTGGCCTAAGATACCACAATAAAATAATTCTTTTCTTTCAGCTTTGCCCTTTCTTCCCCACTGACCCAGATTGCATATCATATCCCAGGTCTTTCTCAGAAACAAAGCAATCTTTATCATATCCCTGCCTGATACATTGTAGCTTTAGTTACTGCAGCAGAGACTTGGCCTTGAAAGGGTTTCCTTTTCTGAAGAGTAGTTCACAGTCAGTCTCTTCAATGCAGGTTTCAGAGGTGAACTAAAACAAATGCCCGTGTCTGTCACTTTCTTCCTTCTGCTGACTTGTATCTTTCTCTATTTTTATTCTACCTCAGGGCTGGAGTCCTGGCCTTATGATGACTTGGCTTTGAATATATTGTAATTAGCCTAGGACTCACATAAATGATGCCCAGTGATTTTGAAAAAATTGCCATGTATCTGTAAATTCTATGAGAATGTATTTCACCATTGGTCATTTCCACACAAGAAGTCAAATTGGGGTTCCACCTTTTACCTTCACTGCCCCTCTGGTTATCAAAAATAATTTTGTGACTTATTCTTCAAGTGTACTGGGAATTATTAAAGGCTGAATGTCCACAGTAGCCAATTAACATGAATATCAGCAAATATTTAAAAATGAGCTATCTCAAAGCCATCTGCTGTGCAAATTATTTTTTAATATACAAACAATCTAGTATGAAGTGCCTATAAATTGATTTTAACTATTGTAATTATGTAGACAATACATAGAGTTTTTTAGTTATGTTCTCAGTTGGATTATTTTCATGATCTTTTCTGCTGATCTCAATGGAAAATATTTTATGAAAATCCTTCCATCTCTACTGGTCTACATAGTTAATTAATTTTAATGACTGATCAATACTTCATAGTGAAGATACACCACAATTTATTTAGTTATGTTTCCAGTAATAGTCAGTATTCTTTCTTCTTTCCTCTTCTTTCATATTCTGAAAACAATTCTGGCAATTAAACTTTTGGTGCATACATCATTATACAGTGATATCTTATTTCTATGGTGTAGATATCCTGGCACAGGATTTTGAGTTTGAAGAAAAATTTATTTTAATACATTTTATTTTGTTCTGTTCAATTGCTTGTCTTAAAAACATTTCATATTTTACAAGCACTATCTGATAGTGTCATTTTCTGGTAATCTCCAAAAGCAATAACACCTCTACCTCTTTAAATATTTCTAAATTTTATACATGTAACAGCTTGATACACATATAATATAAAAACGGTAGTAACAAGTCAACATTTATTATCTTTATTGTCACTTTTCTGAATATTTGTGTGTTTAATGATTCAGATCTTTGGTGTGTATGAATTTCCTATGCAGATAACTTGACTATTATTTTTTGTTATTTTTTTTCTTTTCAACATGTAAGGAAAACTGGTTATTATCTACCTTACAAATATGTTTTCCATTGCCCTACATTTGTTAATCATATTTATATAGGCTAGTATTACTATCTTTCATTTGGGGGTTTGGTCTCTTTTTCAGTTTTTATTCTTTGCCTATGTGCTGGGGTTTAATTTTAGTTAAAGTTGTGATGGTCTTGAAAGTGTTAGAAACTGAGCCCTTCCTACATGAGCCGCGAGAAAAAGGTTGCATCCTCTGCTGATGTACGTAAAAGAATATTTGCCCACATATTCACTTTTCCACATATTCACTAAGAATTATGTAGAAAGAGGTTCAGCTAATCTATTCAACTCAATTTTTATGGGTTAGTGAACCTACTTAGTATTGTTGTTAAATATTGTTGTAAATTTAAATTGGTAATAGACAAGAGGCAAAGCTGTCTAGTCCATTTTTCAGACACCTGCCCAAAATAATGCAGGATAAAGCAAAATACCAGCTCTTTTTTCCCCAGAACCCAAGAATCCATTTGTCTGTGAGATCAAATTACCATCTGACTCAGAAAAGGCAGATTTTTATTAGTTTTAGTGTAAAGGAAAGGAAACAATTTTAGGTTATACTCTTCCTATAATCCTTTTTTCACTTTGTTTAAAGCTATTGTGTTGTTAAGGGAGAAAAATGCCCTAGGATTATGATTAATTAACATTCTCAAGCAATAGCTCTAATTTATTATTCTACTGCCATTAATATATGAATAAGTACATTTATGTAACACTGCCTAAGACTTCTGATCAATTTTATATAAATTTACGTTTCCTTCAAATTTGGAAATTATAAAAATAAGTTCTATTTTATAAAAGGAAGAATGGTTTATCCAAGGTCATACAAAGAGTTGATATTTCTGTGTCATTTTTTTTGGGTATAGTACCTTGGTGAACAAGAAATTAGGTAGTCACCATTCCTTCCAGTGATAAAATTACCATTTTATAAAGAAAATACTATTTGGTGAATCATTAGTACTTCCCAAACTGAATAACTCACTTATAATGAATTCATTCTGTGAAGAAAAATGACTGACACCACCCAAAAGCTCTGAATTTTTATGCATTGGAATTACTGTTCCAGATATGATGGGGAAGGGATGAGAGGAATTAATCATTTTTATTAATATGATATTCAAAAAAAAGTGCCCTTTTTCCTCATTTTCAGGACTAACATATCATATTTGACACATTTATTTTTGTCCTTCACAGTGAGTTACATTTCATCTTTTGGGTTATTGGCACAAGGAAAAAGAGATAGTCTAGCTGAGGGCCATTAATAGCTCTATATATCACTTTTAAACAGTGACTCAGCATCTCCATTGCATAAGTTCAATTTCTGGTTGTTCAGTACTATTCATACATTTGTGGCACAATTTAGAGAGGTTAACATTTATTCTCCTTTCAGCATAGCAGATAACTTGGAAAGATAATTCTTGTCATGAAGCTATATAGAATATTTCCTGAAGCATTTTACATGTGATAAACACATTTCAGATCATAAATATAATTATGAAATATAATAATATATTGTGATCTTGGGCAAGTCACAATCTCCCTTGACTCGTTTTATTTATATATACAGAACTATATCTAATATTTGCTGTACATAAACACTGATTAGATATGGATAGCTTGAAAAACTTTCTTTTAGAAAATGTTATATTTCTGCGGACTTCTATAGCAATTATCATGGGGAAACACTATACTTTTTGTGTGTTTCTGAGCATGCAGACCAGGTACTTTATCGGATCCAGTTATTTTCCCATCATGGTTTCAGATCTGTGATTTTGAATCTATGATACAATAGCTCAAAAATTAGTTTCTGTAGGAAAACAGGAAGTAGATTCATATTTATGATGATTTTGAGTTTTGCCATCCACCATGTAAAAAACCAACACTTTTTTTTGATGACTTATGAGCAGTCAGCTTTTGTAAGTCTGTATTATTTTGTTCATAAGTAAGAATATTTTACAGAAGTTTAAAAAATTACATCAGTGAAAATAAATTATGTGGTTTTACTTTTTTTCCGATTTAAGAGTAAATGACTTTCACACATATTTTAATTCAAAATTGTGGCTGTTAAAATTCACATCTGAATTTAACATGAAAAACATCAAGTCTTTCTGATAATGCATGAAAATTTCTTAGATAAGGTGGTTTAAGTCATGAAGTTTTCATTTATACTTTTTAAATATATTCACAAAAATTTACACAAAAACTCTTTTAGGCATACTTTCATTAAATAACATTAACTAGTTGGAAATGCCAAGTTATTTGTCTTACAGATTTACTCAATGTTGGTGTGGAAAATTCCCTTTTTGTGGTGTCATTTGCTTGGTGTCTTTGATTGTTCTACTTTCATTAGTGTAAACAAATCAATAGAGTGCTGTCAGCTTCTCCAATACAAAATTCCTCACCAAATTTTCACTTGATCATTTAGTATCATTTTGATCATTGTTAGATTCATTGTTCCATTAAAAGTTCCAAAATGTTAACATTCTAATTCTATTTTTCTTTCTGAATTTATTAGATAAATTCTTCTGTAAAGAAAAATTTTTTTCCATAAGTATTTGAATTTATTAATTTCTTAAAAATAAGTGTAGTCTTTTGGATTCTCATGTTTCAGTTTGGTTTACAGGCAGAGCCATTGAGTGGTTTAATAGTTTCTTGCTTTCTAGCCCAAGCAGATGCCCATCTAGAACATTTCTTCTCCAGATCTGAATTAAGCACTTAGTTAAAAGTTCCCTGGTTCTTTTTATTTAGAAATGATGTTTAGGGGTTGTAGTCTAAGATATAGAAATACAAACTGCTGCTTACAAATTAATTTTGCTAGGTTCTTCAGTGGAAAGACAGAGAAAGTAAGGGTGTTTTAGAAATTAGTTTGTGTATTTGTGTAGCTACTCCACTAATTTAATATATAGTTCATTTGTTTAGTTTTCTATATTAAAAGACTGATTTTCATCTTTTTTTCTTACTTTTTAAATTATTATTCCAGGTAAATTTCATACTAAAAAAAGAAAAGCAGAAAAAATGAATTATAGGCTAATTTTGTTCATAACATAAATTATAATTCTAATTAAAATACCAAAATAAGGTTTCCACTTTATAAAAAATATTCTATATAATGATCCAGTTCAAATTATTCCAGATTATGTAAAATTAGTTTATCATTTAAAAATCAATGTAAGTCACCCATTAATTGATAAATGAGAAAATTTATAAGACAATTTTTATACAAGCATAGAAAACATTTTAAGATATACATTGATTATATAAAATGAACAATTTACAATTAGGAGAAAAAGGGAACCATTTTAAACTAGCAAATTGGTATACAAGTAACTAAAGCAACTATATTTAACAATGAAATATTGAAAGCCTTCTGCTTATTTTGTAAGTAAAGTAAGTATTAATACCATTGTATGAACAGTGTTAATTCAGAAAGAGATTATTTTATAAATTATAACCATCATATTAATTTTACCAAAAGTTTATTACTTTCAAATGATATGATTGTATACATAGGAAATTCAAAAGAAAACTCATATAAATTATTAGAGTTAACTATATACATTAACAACTTTGTTAGATTAAAATTTTAAAAATTATTATATTTCTATGTACATTTAGGAAATGAACTTACAAGAATATACTCTTTTGAAAAGAGCAATGAAAAATAAGTTTCAAGAATAAATATAATGTTGTACTTATAGGACCTCTATGGTGAAATTTAAGCGTTGTTTTAAAGAAACAATTTAAGAACCTTAAATATTTTGAAAAATATATTTTTTTGATGTGAAGATACAATATTTAAAGGTGTCAGTTCTCTACCACATATCATAAAGATAAAAATTCTCCCCATATTAATTTACACATTTAATTAAATTAAAACAAGTAATATCAATAATTTTTATGGTGGATTTTACAAAATTTGAACCTAATAATAACAAAGATATACCTGAAGAAGAATAAAAACCAAGAGGATTTCTTCTACAAGAACTCAAATATTTTATAATCATACTTACTAAGATTGTGTAGAAGGATTCTGAATAAACTGATCAACAAAAAGTACAGAGAACCCAGAAATAGGTTCAGAAAATTATGAATGTTATATTGTTATATTATAAATGTAGCACTGTAGTACAGCACACCTGATTATTTAATGACAGGTGGTAGTTAGTGTGGAAAGAGAAGTAGATATCTATCGCGTTCGCTCCTTGTGGTGGTGACGACAGCGATACGTACACAGACCTGGTTCACTTCAGTTCTTTATTGTTGCTCGGAAGGTCAGGAGAAGGTGAGTGAGAAGAAGCAACAGCCGGAGGAAGCGAGTGAGAGGAAGAATGAGAGGAGAGAGAGAGAGAGAGCTTCTCTTTCCTGCTTATGCCTTATATAAAGGAAGCTGACCTATGGTGATCAAGATCATGCGTGACCATTAAGCTGATTGGTAGCATGCCTTCTGCATGAGTTGAGCACAAGCGCGGAAGCATGGGGCAAGCCTATAGGAGCAACTTCCTTATGCTAATGCCACCAAACCAGGAAGGGTGGCGCCCAGGAAGCGGGCGCCATCTTAGGGCGTTGGTCAGCTACAGTGGAAGGGCGGTGTTCAGCCATAGTGGGACTCAGCCTCGGCTGTAGGCCGGCCCTTACATCTCCCCCTTTTTTGTTTTTTAACACAATGAGGCTCGGGGACCATGCCTGTCTTAGGTTGTCAGGGAGGCGCAGCATCCTTACCTGTCATAGGGCAACAGACAGCTAAGGTCTGCGCCCTGTCTTAGGTTGGTATGCGTACCTCCTGATCTTACCCGTCTTTGACTACTGGTCCAACATATTGAGCCACACCCTAGGGGAGATGCCTTCCTCTATAGCTGCCATGGCCTGCACCAGAGCCATCCGCACTTCCTGATGTTGCCGTTGCATGGAACAGACTTTTCTCCCAAGTAGGAGAAGACCTACAAGGAGTAATATACCCATAACACCCATGCCTGACCAGGCTTTGGTGGCATTTAGCACGGCTTCAGCAAACTGAGCTACAGACAGTGCCTCTACCTTTTGGGAACTAACATTCAATATTTCTAGCCGTAGCTGAGTGGTGAGCATGTACAGATTGGCAGCTTTAGAGAGGTTATGAAAAGGAATGCCAGTAACACATAGAGCTGTCAAAGGGCAGATATGGGAGATTAAGTGTACTATAGGTAGAGAAAAAGGCTGGAAAGGTATGTGCAGTTTCAGTCACCGGGAGTGGTAGAGGCCAAGCCTTCACCAGACCCCATAGTTCTCTGGGTTCCGCTATTGCCTGCTGAAGGATCAGTAGCAGGATCAGCATCAGTGGGGTCGGCATCTCGCACTTCCGGTTCTGGTCATGCCACTCTCCATGTCAGGCGTTCAGGCACCCAGATGGGATTGTTTCGGTCCTGTGGGAAAACACAAACAGAGCCTCGGTTCCAGATTAACACTGGATCCGGGCCTTTCCATGATCCTTCCAATACATCCTTCCACATAACTGCAGGCATGTCTTTAGGCCTGGAACGGTGATTATGCTGCTCTGCTGCACTGTGGCCATCTTTGTCCAATGTCAAAAAATTTAAAATGAATAATATGGTGTTAAGTTTGTCTCTGGGGGATCTGAAGTCTGCCCCTATTCCCCCTTTTTGTTTATAGAGAGCACTTTTAAGGGTCAGGTTGGTGCGCTCTACCACGCCTTGCCCTTGAGGGTTGTAGGGAATACCTGTGGTATGGGTGATATCCATTACCCTTAAAAATCTAAGAAAGGATTGGGATGTATATGCTGGTCCATTATCAGTTTTTACATGCTTGGGCTTTCCCCAGGCTGAAAACGCCTGAAGGCAGTGAGTTATGACATCTCTAGTTTTTTCCCCTGTATGGCAAGAGGCGAAAATGATGACTGAGCAGGTGTCAACAGACACATGAATATATTTCATCTTGCCAAACTCTGGAATATGAGTGACATCCATTTGCCAAATGTGATTGGGTAGTAGTACCTGAGTTATGGCTGCAGCCATTACCTGTCCTTGCACTACAGTGTCATTGATGTCCCTGCAAACTTTGAGGTAAATATTTAAGTCTTTATTTTTCCAAGGTCTGATAGCCTCTTTACACCATTTATTTGCTTGCTCATAGGCCAACTGTTTTACTAGGGGCATTGCTGTGTCAACATCTCCAAATATACGGCCTGCGGTTTGCATCAGTCTCGCCAAGAAATCTGCGTAAGGCTCATTTGATCCTTGGAGTACTCTGGATAGTTGACCTTGTAAATCACCAGAGCCCTGGAGTGTTTTCCAGGCCTTGACAGCCGCTGTAGCTATTTGCATATACACTGCAGGCGGGTAATTTATCTGATTATGCTGTCCTAAGTAAGGTCCTGTGCCCATTAACATCTCTAGGTTCCACTGATTGTTCCCTGCGGCAGCGTTGGCCGGGCAGTGTCTTGTGAAAGCTCTGCCCACGCAGTTTTGAATAGCAGGTACTGACCTCCAGTAAGGCATACTCTGGCTACATTAGCCCAATCATCTGGTGTTAGATTCTGAGTGGCTAATGACTCCACTATGGCCACAGTGAATGCTGCTTGCACTCCATAGGTGGTGGCAGCTTCCTTTAGGCTTTTTACAAGCTTAAAATCTAGGGCTTGATGGTATCTTTGCTGGGTGTTTGGATCTTCTATTACTGGGAAGGCTGCATTCCCCTCCATGGTTAGCCATTCCCTCCATCTATTCTTGCCCAATTGTTCTTGGCACCCCTGGCCACCACAACATGAGTAACTCTGGTAATGGGGTGGCTCTGCTCTATAGGTTGGAGAGCAAAATGGATGATTTGGGGTGGTTGGCACAATCTCTTCTACCTTACTGCTCTTACTGGGGAGAGGGGCCGAACTAGTCTCTCCTTCCTCTCTGCTTATTCTCAGTTGGCTCAGTGAGGGGTACAATGTGGGCCGATGTCCTCTCTGAGCAGCCCTAGCCTCTAACTCTTCTGATGATAATTCTTGGTCCTCTTCCTCATCAGAGGACCCCCCCTGTGTAGATTCTCTTTCAGATGCTCTCGCAGAGGCTCTTCCTTCTTTCACTTCCTCAAGAACCTCCTCTCCTTCCCTTATGGCCTCTTTACAACTAGGTTTATTCTCCTTTAGGCCGCTCTAACCAGCCCCCATATGGGGAGCATCCCAGCCGGGAGCGGCTCCCTGCGATCTGCATTGTGCAGATCCTCACCTAACTTTTCCCACACGGGGGTAGTGATTCTTCCTTCATCTAGGAACCACGGAGCATGCTTCTCTACTGTGTGGAGGAAAGCCCTTGCGGTTTTTGTTTTTAATGATGTTCCGTTGGCCCTCAGGAGTGCTCTCAAAGACACTTCAGATCCCATGTTAGCGATTAAAGGATAAAAGGCTACTCTTAAGTTTATGGGTAAAGGGTACTCTTATCGCTAACCTGCATTCGTCGCTATACCGCGAACTTTTCTTGCTTCGTCGCTATCCCGCGAACTTTCACTGGCACCCTAACTTTTCATAACATTTTTGACAAAACAAAACAGTACAACAAAGAACACTATGACGGACAGATAAAACAGAAATCCCCACCACAGCCGCTTGCTATCTCCTTTCCTACTTCTACTTTTGCTTTGCTCGTTGGTCCACTCACCCTTCTCCTCTGAGGCGCCTTCCCGAGCGATCCTTCCAAATGGAGTCCACTGGTACTGCTTCAGGGTAAGAAGCTCTATGGCATCCGCCAGTTTCTCCTCTGGGTGGTTGGAGAAAAATTCCCGGGTTTCGGCTCCAGATATTGCGTTCGCTCCTTGTGGTGGTGACGACAGCGATACGTACACAGACCTGGTTCACTTCAGTTCTTTATTGTTGCTCGGAAGGTCAGGAGAAGGTGAGTGAGAAGAAGCAACAGCCGGAGGAAGCGAGTGAGAAGAAGAATGAGAGGAGAGAGAGAGAGAGAGAGAGCTTCTCTTTCCTGCTTATGCCTTATATAAAGGAAGCTGGCCTATGGTGATCAAGATCATGCGTGACCATTAAGCTGATTGGTAGCATGCCTTCTGCATGAGTTGAGCACGAGCGCGGAAGCATGGGGCAAGCCTATAGGAGCAACTTCCTTATGCTAATGCCACCAAACCAGGAAGGGTGGTGCCCAGGAAGCGGGCGCCATCTTAGGGCGTTGGTCAGCTACAGTGGAAGGGCGGTGTTCAGCCATAGTGGGACTCAGCCTCGGCCGTAGGCCGGCCCCTACAGATATCTTCCCAACCTTATACATAAAATTGTGTCTCTAATTATTAAATTAAAAACTTCAGTGAAAAATGCCAATCTATAAAATTTTAATGTGAATATATAGAAGAATGTCTTTAAGATCTGGTGTCAGCTTTTACTATATAACAAACCACAGCAAAAGAGTGGCTTCATCCAAGTTGTGTTACTTACTTTATAATTCTCCTCATCAGAAATTTGGGCTGGGCTGGCACTAAAGGTTGTTTCTTATTTTAGTTAAACTTACTCATGCACCTGTGGTCAGCCACTGATCAGCTAAGTGGCTCTGCTTTTGAAGGTTCATGGGGATATTGACTGGGCTGTATGTCTCTCAAATTCCATAAATTATCTTGAAGTTGTTCATATAGCAGAAAGGCAGGATTCCAAGAGAATGACTGCAAGAAACCAGAGCCTCTTATTGCCTAGATATGGAACCAACACAGTGTCTCTTTCAAAGAAGCACTCCAAGTCAGGAAAACACAGATTTAAGAAGTGGAGATTCACATTCTTCTTTTTTGGGGGAGCAACTAAAGTTACATTGCAAGTACTTAGATACAGAGAGAGGAATAATCATATCCATTTTTACTAACAATCTACTACAATCAAAACTGAAAATAGGGAAAGGCATTGCAAACAGGGCATACATGTGAGGCCATGAAAAAATTGTAAAAGTGATTCAAATGAATAACTTTAATAATGATGTATATTATAGAATAAATATAAAAAATAATAGATATTTATAACCCATATGTCTGAAAAAGAATTAAGAAGTAATATAATGGAAATTAACAGCAAAGAAAACTTATAGGCAAAATAAATAAAAGCTAATAAAAATAGAGAAAATACATATGTAGTCATTTAACAGCAGAGAAAATATAAATGGCAAAGCAATCTATAAAAAGATTCTTAAACTTATTAGTTATCAGGTAAATGTAAAGAATTAACATTGTGTGAAACCATTCTATTGCATCTAAATAGCTAAACATTAATAAATTGGACCTTATCAAGTGTTAAATTATGAACTTAGAGTTCCAGTGCTGTTTAGTTAATTTAATTTTTTAATTGTGGTACTTACAGTAAGATGAAAAATACCCTGTAGGTCCATTCATCGTTGCATATTACAAGATTTCATTCTTTTTGATGGTAATATTTCATTGTATATGTGTACCACTTCCTTATCCATTCATCTACTGGTGGATACTTAGGTTGTTTCCTCTTTTTTTTTGCTATTCTAAAAAGTTATACAATGTACATAAGATGCATATAACTTTTCAAATTAGTGATTCTGTTTTCTTGGGGTAAATTTCCAGAAGTGGAATTGCTTGGTTTTATTGTATTTCTAGCTTAAGTTTTTTGAAAACCTCCATACTGCTTTTCAATAATGGCTGTACAACTTACATTCCAGACAAAGTGTATATGAGGATTCCCTTTCACCACATCCTCAATAACACTTGTTATTTCCTGTCTTGTTGATATTAGCCTTTCTGACAGGTCTGAGGTGGTATCTCACTGTGGTTCTGATTTATATTCCCCTGATGATAAGTAATATTGAGCACCTTTTCTTGTGTCTGTTGGCCATCTGTATGTTATCTTTAAATGTCTATTCAGGTCCTCTGTCCTTTATTTACTTATTTATTATCTTATTACTTTTTTATTGAAGTGTAGTTGATACACAATCGTATATGGTTTTCAAGTATACAACACAGTGGATCAGCAGTTACCCACGTTATTAAATCTTCACTGTAACTAATGCAGTTACATTAGTGATGTGGAACATCTTTTCATGTGCCTATTGGCCATCCGTATTTCTTCTTTGGTAAAAGAAGGTCCTCCCCCCATTTTTTAATAAGGTTGTTTGTTTTTTGGTATTGAGTCATATGAGTTCTTTATATATTTGGATGTTAACCTCTTATCATATAAATCATTTATGAATATATTTTCCCTTACTGTAGGTTGTCTTTTCATTCTTTTGATGATGCCCTTTGATGTACAGAAGCTTTTAAGTTTGATGTGGCCTCACTTGTTTATTTTTTATTTTGTTTCCCTTGTCCAAAGATGTGTGTCCAGAAAAAAATTCCTTATGCTTATGTTCAAGAGACTTTTGCCTATGTTTTCTTCTAAGAGTTTTATGGTTTCAGTGTTATGTTTAGGTCTTTAGTCCATTTCAAGTTTACCTTTGTGTATGGAGTTAGATAGTAATCCAGTTTCATTCTCTTGCATGTAGGTGTCCAGTATTATTAATACCAGTTATTGAAGTGATTGTCTTTTCCCTGTTGTATATTCATGGCTCCTTTATCATATATTAATTGACCATATATGTTTATATATGGGCTCTCTATTTTGTTGCATTGATCTATGGGTCTGTTATTGTGCCAGTACCATACTGTTCTGGTTTCTTTAGTTTTATAGTATAGCTTAAAGTAAGAGAGCTTAAAACTCCCAGTTTTGTTCTTCTTTAACTGGATTGCTTTTAATATTCAGGGTCTTTTGGATTTCCATGTGAATTTCAGGATTATTTGCTCTAGTTTATTAAAAAATTGATATTTTAATAGGGATTGCATTGAATCTGTAAGTTGCTTTGTGTAGGATGGCCATTTTGAAAATGTTAAATCTTTGTATCCGTGGGCATGGGGTAAATTTCCACTGTCTTGTGTCTTCTTTAATTTCTCTCATCATTGTCTTTTGGTTTTCCAAGTACAAGTCTTTCATCTCCTTGGTTAAGTTAATTCATAGGTATTTTATTCTTCTCTGATGCAATTGCAAATGGAATTATTTTCCTGGTTTCTCTTGCTGCTAGTTCATTAATTAGTGAATAGGAATGCAAAAGATTTCTGTGTATTAATTTTATATCCTGCAACTTTGATGAATCCATGAAAATTAGTTAAAATAGTGTTTTGGTTGAGTCTTTAGAGTTTTCTATATATAGTATCATGTCATCTGCAAATAGTGACAGTAAAACTTACCAACTGGATGCCTTTTATCTGTGTA
The DNA here is from genome assembly GCF_030020395.1 of Manis pentadactyla. NCBI lineage: Eukaryota > Metazoa > Chordata > Mammalia > Pholidota > Manidae > Manis > Manis pentadactyla. The sequence goes on from NC_080023.1 coordinate 51,473,036, forward strand.
TCTTGTCTGATTGCTGTGGTTAGGGCTTCTAGTACTATGTTGAATTAAAGTGGTGAGAGTAGACATCTTTGTCTTGTTCCTGATCTTAGAGGAAAATCTTTCAGCTTTTTGCCATTGAGTATGATGTTAGCTGTGCAATATGTGGCCTTAATTATGTTGAGGTACATTCTCTCTTTGCCCATTTTGCTGAGAGTTTATCATGAATGGATGTTGAATTTTGTCATGCTTTTCCACATCTATTGAGATGATCACAGGGTTTGTATTTTCCTTTTGTTAATATGAGATATCATATTGATTGATTTATGAATATTGCACCATCCTTGTATCTCTGGATAAATCCCACTTGGTCATGATGGATGATCATTTTGATGTATTTTTAATTTGGTTTGCAAATATTTTGTTGAGGATTTTTGCATCTATGTTCATCAGGGAAATTAGTCTATGATTTTCTTTTTTTGTGTTGTCTTTACCTTCATTTGGTATTGGAGTGGTGCTAGCCTCATAGAATGAGTTTAGAAGTAGTTCCTCTTTCTCTACTTTTTGAGTACTTTAAGAAGGATGGTATCAGCTATCCTTCAAATGTGTGGTAGAATTTAGCTGTGAAGCCATCTGTTCATGGTATCCTCTTGTTTGTTAGGAGTTTTGATTACCAATTTGATTTTGTTATTGGATATTGATCTGTTCAGATTTTCTGCTTATTCCTCAGTTTTGCCCATTTTCAAATTGGATTGTTTGTGCTCTTTGGTGTTAAATTGTATGAGCTGCTTATATATTTTGGATATTAGTTCCTTATCAGATATATAATTTGCAAATGTATTCTCCCATTTAGTAGGTTGCTTTTTCATTTTTTTTTTTTTGATGGTTTCCTTTGCTATGAAGAAGCTTTTTAGTTTGATGTAGTCTCACTTGTTTTTTTGCTTTTGTTTCCCTTCCCCAGGCAGAAAAATCCAGAAAAAATTACTAATGCTGATTTTTAAGAGTTTACTGTATATGTTTTCTTCTAGGAGTTTTATGGCTTCAGGTCTTTATTTGGGTTTATTTTTTGAGTTTACTTTGAGTTTATTTTTGTGTATTCTGTAAGACAATGATCCAGTTTCATTCTTTTGCATACAGCTGTGCGATTTTCCCAACAACATTTATTGAAGAGATTGTTTTCTTCTTATTGTATACTTTTGCCTCCTCTGTCATATACTATCTGAATATTTATCCATGGGTTTATTTCTGAATTCTCTACTCTGTTCTATTTGTCCATGTAGATATTTTTGTGCCAGTACCATACAGTTTTAATCACTGTAGCTTTGTAGTATAGCTTGAAATCAGGGAGTGTGATACCTCCAGCTTTGTTCTTTCTCAAGATTGCTGTGCCTCTTTGGGTCTTTTGTAGTTTCATACAAATTTCAGGATTATTTGTTCTAGTACCTGAAAAAAATATCATTGGTATTTTGATAGGGATTGCATTGAATCTGTAGTGTGGCCATTTTGACAATCTTATTCTAATAATTTATCCAGCTGTTGGAAATGTTGTCAGTACCTAGTTGAGTCTCTCTCTAAGAAATGCCTTGGGCTGAATAATCCACACAATGAATGTTTGTTGTGGAGACATAAATGTCTGGCCTTGTAGCCTCAGGGCAGGACTACTCTCTAGGGTCATACCAGCTCCAGAGCTTTCTCTGTGGCCTTCACTCCCTCTCAGGTGTCAACCCCAAGGATTTTGTCCAAAATAAATCCCCTGAATACAAATATGTACCTTCACATTTGACTCCCAGGGAACCTGATCCAACAACAATTTCAATCCTGTAAGAAAAGCTCTAGATCTCAGTTCTTGTATCTTAGTTTTCAGAGATTTGTTATACTTTTAAACAACTTAGCCAAAGACACATTTTAACTCTCTTACTCAATATACAAGCTTTTTACTCTTAGATATAGCTTGATTTTTCTTACCATTGTTTCTAGTTACTCATATGACTTCTTAATATCACAGTTCAGTGTTTCTAGGCATACAGCCAGATTACAAGTCCAGCTATAGATTTTTAACATTATCCTACTCCAAGTCAAATACACTTAAATGAGTATTTAATTTAATTAATTGGAAAATTATCACTTAGTTTAAGTAACTTACTTGTTCTCAGCATTGGCAAGAATCCAGGCATTTGCAAGCTGAATTAAATGTGTGCTACCCAGAGCAGGGCAACATAAATTGAACTCAGAATGTTAAAACATAAATGAAGTATTAAAAGATTATAGAGTTACATGTTTAGATAGACAGTAGATGAAGAATATTGCATATGAACTTTAAGTGTGCCACAAGCAAGGGCTTATAACCACAAGCTATGGTGTTTACCTTTTGTGTCTGTCATTTTTCAGAAAGTATAGTTTCTACAAACATTAACTATAACTAAAACTAAATCTATATCTATAAATCTGTATATGTTTTCTTTAAGAATTTGTATATTGTATTTTCTTTAAGAAACTTGTATATTATGTCATTCAACATGCATATTTTGAAATATAAAATGTTTTATGTGCAGATGTTTTTAATGTACAATGTTATCATTCTATAGGTATTCTATTTGTGGCTTTTACACTCTTAACTATGTCTTTTAACACTTATTTATTACTTGTAAAACCAATTTAGTATTTCTGACAGCTTCATAATGCTCCTTTGATTTATTTAACCATTGCAAATTTTGTATATCTAGTATCAAGCACTTAGTTTACCTCCAATTCCTTAATGACATAATCATGAGATGAATACCTTTATGCAGGTTTGTTTATGTACCTATATGACAGTTACACTGAGATCTATAAAGTACTAAAGGACTTTTAACATATTTAATTTTATTAGCTGCCATCTCTAAATGGCTGCACCAGTTTACATCCTCACTAAATCTGCACATCACTTTCATATCTCTATATTGTTAATATCACTTAGAATTTTTCAAGTTTTTGACATTTGACACTTTCTTTTTCATCTGTAGATGAGGATATATATATAAAATGGTTTCTTATAAATGGGAAATTGAGTATATCTTCTAGTAAATATCACTTAACATTTGCTTTTCACTTAAGATTTAAAGATTTAGCCTAATATCCTGTATTTATGAAAACCTTGTAAAGGAATTCTTAGAATTTATATACAATCCATTTTAAGTATCAAAAGTGCTTAACTGGTATTACCTTATTTCATAGGATTTTTAAATTTATCATTCTGTTATGAATAATGCTCTGATGAATACCTTTATATGAGTTGCTTTTCTATTTATAATTATTTACTATAGTGAAGCAATTATAGAATTTTGCTTGCTATTCACAATGTAAAGATTTGAGACACATTATGTACATTCAGAGTTGTTCATTAATTTATAGTTACATCTTTAGTGTGAGGAGTCTCATGACAATTGTCAATTTTTATAAGTTATATTTGGAGAAAGTAAGAGTCTTAACTATGTTTGAGATGATCATAGTTTTCATTCAGATTTCTTGATCAACTTTTCTCATTTGAGACTATCCAAGAAGAATGTCCTCTCCAACATGTATAAAACATTCCTTCAAAAAATATTTTCCCAAGAATCTCAGAGACAAACATTCCTCTTTCTGCATGTCCACTGAATAAAAATAGCAATAATTGAAATTAAAAAAATTATTTTTCTTCAGCATTTCCAAACTTCTCTTTTAAAGAAGAAAGATTCTTGCTTACTGAAAGAAAGGTTATTTCAATTTATATAATAGAAGACCAGTAAAGGGTTGGGATGGTGTCAGTCTCATCCACTGAGGCCTTCTGAAGGTAGCTTGACTATGAAAGTGCCATCACAGTGGGTCTGAAGTTAAGAGATCAAAGAAAGCATCATAATAATGATGTATTGCTTTTCACCTCTCTGAAATGTTGACATTATTTTTAATAACATCTGCCTCTGCAGTTTCTATATCCTCCAAACTCAATAAAAACCATCACTTTTATTTTTAAATCTGTCTGAGATTAAGATGTAAGGAAATAAATTTACTTTGCATATGACTAGATCAAGAATAAGACCAAAAAAAATGATGTTTTAAGGACAGAACTTTTTTTAATGTATCAAGGGTATAAATTCATCACTTTATAGTATCACAGATAGATTTGTGAATTTGAAGCCCATGTAATAATTATTTTCAGCATGTTTTCTCTAAATAAATTGAACATTTTTATGCCCACCCTACATTAATTATTCAACTGAGTGGAACTCTTATAAACTTGAAATAAATCAGTATCAAAGTGTCTTCTAACAATAGTAGAAAACTAATATGATTTTTTTCTTCAACTCCCATGGATTAAGAGACATTTCTCTAAAATCTGTTTCAACATTTTTTTCCTATTATCTACTAATATAAGCAGCCAGGCATAGCATTTAAGTTAAATGGATTTTACATTCCTGATGTGACAACTTAAATAATTTTGTTTGCTAGTGTTAGTCTTTTATGATACATATTTTTTTTTTAACATTTCTAGGTTGCTTTAATTTAAATTTCTAAAAATAAAATAACTATATATCATGGTATTCTCCATGTGCCTGGTGGTTTTTGAAAACAATTTCTTTTTCCATTAGCCAGGGAACATTTTTTTCTCACGCTATTAGGAATTTTTTACTATAATGGCATTTCTTATGAATGAAAATAATGTTTCTTATGAATGCATTGTTTAGTTAGCAAGCCCACCTGGTCTAAACAGGAACAATCGGCTATTTTATAACACTAAAAAGCTAAAGAAAACAATGTCCTTGACCTGTGCACTGCTTTGATTTCTATCAAATATAACTATGGAAAGTAGATTATTTGAAGTGAGAAACAAGAAAATCCTCTAAAAAGAAAGCCATCTTGATTGTATAATTTTCTTACTTGTATTATGAAAGAGAAAAGGCTAATTCTGTTATTTACCATCCAAAACTGTTGCATGTGTAGGAAGAAGTTTGAATAAGTAACATTTTCCAGTGTGAATCACAGTAATTTATGCAGTTAATGCATCAATGAAAACATTCAATGAATCCAGCAGTATGCTAAACCCTTAGATAAATGTTGTCAGTTAGAATAGTCACACTAACCCACTGAGCTAGGCACTATTATCAGTTGACTCATCTGGGGTTTAGGAAGCTTGAATGACATGCCCAAAATATTATAACTAGAATGTGACAGTAAAGGTATAAAAGGCATAAACCTGAGTTGTCTAACTCCAAGTACTGTAATATGTTAATATACCATGATAGTCCTCAGATAGATTTAAGATATGTAACAATTAGTTTATGGCTCCACTTATTTCTGCAATGGATTGATTATTATAACCAGAAAACAAATTACCTTCATTCAGTATAGTTAGTGATAAAAGAAAAGCTGAAATTAAAGGAACAGATGATCTAAGACTTACATTTAGTAAATAGATGGACAAAGAAAAAATAAATGTTAGACTGTATTCAGGGATGAAAAAAAAAGAAACAAAATCTCAGGTAGTATGAGAAAATAGATAAAAAGAAAGAATTTAGAAAAGAAATAGAATGTAAGTCTATAAGGAGTATATATATAAATTTCTCCATATAATTCCTTTTTTCCTATAATTTGGGATTATCTGATCAAAACCCTTAAGAATATACTCTATTAATCATAAGAAACACATAGCATTATACCTGCTCGTACTCTGAAATAATAGTCTCAATATTGGCTTCCTGTACAGAATATATTAATCTACTGCACAATGATACATCAATAGTAGGAGATAGAATATTTATATTGCTTAAATAGAATACTGTTTTAATAATATACCAATAATACACTTGTTTCTATCATTTTGTGAGGCAATATCAACACATGCTTTTTGCTTTAAAATACTTTAATTTTAAATGTTATTAAGCTACTAATATTTAACTGATAACACTTGTTACATTGTGAGTGGTATGCACATATTTTATTTCATCAAGTACATAACTTCTATTGATAATTTGAGAATAGTTTTCCAAGCAGATATCTTCTAATTACTTGTTGATAATCTCTTACCAATATTTGGTGTATCTTCTTAAAAGAAAAAACATTGCTATATAAATAAAACAATTTCCTTTTAAAATTTGATGGAAACAAGCTGTATCCATTTAGAGAAATTCACTATTAGTGTGGTATGCAATAACCAAACCTGTACTTTTTAATAAGATTAAAAAAACTTTTTAATGCTATTAAACACAGAAAAGGAAAAGGAAAAAGAATATCACACAAAGATATAGCTGCTTTGCAGACAAATTCAAGGATAAATAAATGATATTTCCTATTTGGATTAACAGACAGCATAGGAGAAGTGTTTTCTCAAGAAGCCCCTTCTTCTGGGCCATGTCTGCAAGGCACAGGTATGAGCTGCTCCTCTTTTCCTGTGAGATGGAGAGTTTTACATGATGGGAGTTTCTACATAGTTGCATAGTTGGGAAGTGTATTGTGTGGGTAGCTACCACCATTTTTTTTTTCTGTAGAATTCTGAATTTCCTTTTTTCCAAGTGGACTTTCTGTCACATTGGTTACACTTTTTTATTTATTTATGTTAACAAGTAAAAGGGACAAAAGTTAAAGCAAAGACTGTGCCTATTGATTTTGTGCATCACTAATTTTGGCCAAGTACAGACTTATAATCATCAGAAATGAAATCTTATTTTCATTTAAGAATGTCAATTCCTATAAACGTAGAGGCAGGGCTATCAATGGCAGCTGACTGATTAAATCCAGTTTAATGTAAAGTAGCCCTCATGTCCAAACTAATACTGAAGTATAAATGAATTTAGTAGAGAAAAAAATGTACTACATTCTGATCTTGGATTCACACATTTATTCTAATTTGTTACTGATGTATGAACATTTTTGTGCTTATTTTCATATTCTTATTTATATTAAAATTCATTTGAAGAAAAGTAATATCTAGTCTCATAATAAGTTACATTGTACAACCCTAAACAACTAAATAATCAAACTTTAATTTAGACAGTTTTTTCACCTAAAAATATATAGACATAAGTAATGAAATGAAAATGTGCTTTGTCCATCAGGGTAAGGCAGCCTCAAGAGATCTCAGATAGACACCAAATTATTGGGTCATGGTTCTGATCCATGGCCATGGGAATCTTAGCCAGTGTAAGGTTCACTTTTCATGAAGCTGACCAAGTAAAGTTCACTAGAAATGTATGTGTACTCAGGAAAACTCTAGGTTTATTTATTACTTCAGCAAGGAATAATATACTGCAAGGAAACCAGGAGAGCATCTTGTTAAGGGGCAGTAGAGAAGGGCCTTATATTAATAAATTACCACAAATGTGGTGGCTTAAAACAACACGATATAGTATCTTATCTTTCTGGATTTTAGAATTCCAAATGAGTCTCCCTGGGCTGAAAAGAAGGTGTTGGCAGCTCGTGTTCGTTCTTAAGGTATCTTGTGCTCTGCTTTTTCAGTCTCTTTGGTAAACAGTATCCCTTGGTTTGTGACCCATTTCTCTGTCTTCTAAACTAGCAATCACATCACTCTGACCTCTTCGTCCACTGTCACATCTCCTTCCACACTAACTCCCTTGCTATCTTCTTATGCTTATAAACATCCTTGTGGTTACATGGGGAGCACTGTATACTCTAGTCACCTTCCCATTTCAAATTCTTTAAGCACATCTGCAAAGTTCCTTTTGCCATGTAAGGTAATAGGTTTATATATGCCAGGAATTAGGAAGTGGACCTCTTTAATGTATCATTATTCTACTTACCACCAGGTAGGGCTTTGAGCTGTTGTTGGGTTAAGAAGGAAATGCAGTTAATTAAGAGCCAGTTCTGGATTGGGTATTACTAAGAAGTAAGGGCATTCCTGTAATCACATATTCTATGAATGTTATCCCCATGATAGCATGAAGAAAGCAAGAATGGAGTTATAATTTTTGAAATAAGGGAATGGTAGGCAGAAAAAGAATTTTCACTCCCATGCCCATGCATATGGATGTAGCCTTCATTTAGGGGAGTGTACAGGTATTATTGCTAGACTTTCATAACAGAATGTTAAGAAGACTCCAAAACATCTAGAATGTAAATACAATAGCGCTTTCACTGTGCTTGAAATCTCATCAGAGAATTGAACTATGACCTAGTTATCTAATGTATTATCTGTGAATTCACAGTTTAATGTGTAGCTTTGTATAGATTTTAATAGATACATAAGTAAATATATAGCTATTGCATTTTTGAAATGTCAAACATTTGCTTTCCTGGTTCATTTTTTGATTGCCCTTTGTACAAAAATCATGTGGATGAGACATGGTCAGGAAAAAATAAGGAGCATAAAAGAAGTTTTAGAAGGATGATGATATTTAAGTATGAGACAGAAAGTATGAGATAAGATTGTGGCTCATCATAATTACCAGATTATAGAGAAAAATTTAATCTTATGGTCCACAATAACTGAAAATTGATCACATGGAAATGGGTAGTAATTTCAGTGAATAAAGACTGATCTTGAAGTGTCATTTGTCATAAATTAGATTGGACTCCAATAAAACATTTAGAATACTACTATAATTATGCAGATATGAAAGGATTAATGCCTTAAAACAGAGACAAGAAGTGATAAATGTGAGTGATGTTGAAAGAACAGAACTTTTAGATTTTGATGCAAGACTGTATGTTAGATTAGCGAGGAAAAAAATGGAAAGATGATTTCTTAGTTTGGGGAATAAATGACTAGACACATGGACATAACTATGGTTAAATGACAGAAGAGTTTTAGCCATGGTGGTTTAGGTACATTTAGACAGCCAAATAAAACCAAGTAGAAACTTTTTTTTACATTTTGTGCTCATCAGGGAAATGAGAAATGGGGATGTAGATATTTTAAGATATATAAGCATACTGATACATTTAATAATAGACATATATATTATATATATGTATAAATAAAACATATTTTATATATTTTGTGTATATATATACATATATATATATGTATGTATGTATACACACACATACACACACACAAATCATGGGTAGTCCCTTTCGAAGGTTAGAGGAAGAGGGAACATTCACTTGGAAGGGACCCAGGAATGCATGAGGAAAACTTGAGTCCTAAAAATATCACAGGGAAAAGATAAGCTTATCAAGAAAGAGGAATACTTAGGAATATTAAATTCAGTGAAACAAAGTGAACTGTGATTTTAGAAAGTAACAAAGGATATGTGACCGTTATTTCATGTATCAAAAATAATTGCATTATATTTTTTGAAAATAGCTTTTTTTTTACTTTTCTGCTTTGCCTGACTGATCTTGTTTATGAATTATATGTAGTAAAATAGTAAGATGGCAGAAAAGTAATGGAACTAATGTAAATTCTTGTTAAAAATGTGGAGAGAACTTTCTGCAATAGTAAGAAAATTAGGTGAATGGTGTTAAGTTTAAATTTGATATGAAACATTAAAATCCATAAAGTATGAAATTTTGTAGATTTTAAAGTAAATTGAAGGTCTTTGTAATTGAATAGTCCTTTATATTTGATAGTAGTCATTTTTCCAATTATTAAGCATTTAACAGCGTCCAGTAAAATGATAGACAAGATAGACTGGAAAAGAGGCTTTTTCATTTTATATTGTTCGTCCTTGTCAAAGTTAATAAACTAATGGCACTTTTAATTTGGATTTTCCTTTGCTTGAATATAGACTGCCTAGGTCTCAGCATACTCACAACAGCTAGAGTCTGAAGAATAAAAGGGTATGTGTTATGCATTCTTGGCAGATTTAATTGCTTTAGGGAATGATTACTTAAACTTCCTCATGTTGGAAATAATAGAAGTAAGGAGTTGAAATCATCTACATTCTGAAACATGAACTCAAAACAACATATTTTCAGCTTATGCTAAAAAATAAGATTTGACTAATATCCTTACTAAAATTTGACTCATTTTGCTCTTTGCTCTATGAAGTATTACAATGAATATCTATCTATGATGAACCAAGTTGCCCAATGACAACACCCACATCTTTGTCCTGTCACTTTTGCATGGGTTCTAATTTGTTTTTATTGATGAAAAACACTGTGGTTTATTATTACATTATAAATCATATAGTTTATGTACCATAAACTTAAATATTCAAGCCTCCATTAATTTGACTTTCCAAAATATTTTATTTGTCTTTCCTGTAGTCCATTAATAACACAGAGGCACTCTCAGTATTGTTTTTGACTCTCAGTGTTTCTTCCTCCCCAGGCCACACTCATTTTCCATTTAACCTGTTGCCTAAGCCCATCTGTCTGATATATCTTGTCCTTCTATCTCTATCCACATGACCTAATGCAACCTCTCCATATCTGAATCCAGTCTCACTTCATCATCAAGAACTACCCTTGAAAATGCAATAAGAGTACTCTTCCATAACAGCTCCACTGTGCATTCAATGCTCCAATGGCCTACAGAATCAAATGTAAACCTATGGGATTTCAGGACACAGCTGTAATCTCAAAGTATTTTATAAGGTGATTTTACATGTTTATTGCTCACATATCATTTACTCTAGGATTTGCCTTTGTTCACATATATACTGTGTAATTGTAATTTTGTTAACAGATTTTCCATACTGTTCTCTGTTTTTTGAATATCCTTATTGGTGCCCCATATTTGCCAAATTGGATTCAAACAGCTTGCATCACATGCTTGATTACAGTCTTACTAACAAAATTATGAATTTTACTTTACTCTTTTAATGAGCTGTCCTGAGGATTATAGTATAGGGTTTATGCTACTGCTTGACAAAGTCAACAAGTATCCAGCTTTCAAATTCTTTCAAAATCCAGCACCTTGTTCTCAATCCTCACTGATGCTCATTATCCTTATATTTGGAAGATGCAAACTTCATGAATCGTATCTAACTCTAGTAAGAAAGAAAGAGAAATGGGAAAAATGGGCACAGTAGTTGAGTTCGTCTCTTTTACCAAGAAAATAATAGCTTTTCCAGAAATCCTATCCAGTAAAATTCCCAGAAGTTCATTCAGGACCAGTTCTTATATGTAACCCTTGTAAGGTCATCTAGGGAGCTAAGTGTTTCTAATGTTGCCCATTACTGTTCCCTACCCCAAGAAAAAAGATAGTCTTTCTTATCAAGAAAGGAAGAGAGTTTGTATATTAGCCAGTGTGGTCTGCAATACCTCGGTCTCCACTCCACAACCGTATTTCAGTTCTTTTTATCACTTAAGTTCAAATTACCTTCGATTTTCAAAATGAACCCTACCCTGATCCTACAATCTAGAAACATCTCTCTGTGACCTGAAGTCTCATAGCAATGACTTTATAGTTCTTCTGTGATACCTATTCTCTCCTACCTTGAAATCATATGCTCATTTCTATACACTTATATATGTTTGCAAAACAAAACACTAGCACAAACATAAGGCCATCTCCTCTGCTGTTCTGGGAAGCATTCTTACACTCTGCAGGCTTCATAAGTTTGCAATTTGCATCAGATTCCATGTAGTTGCATCTTCATTAAGCAGTCAAAATTTCCCTACATAGAATCTCCCTATTAGTTGTTCATGTGTTCCTTCACAAGATAAATCAAAGTGACCAATCTTTCACTATTTTTTTCTAGAACTCTTACATTAGAGCTCTGAATATTGTATTTCTTTGGTCAGGATTTGTTCCCATGGGCTTAATCTGGTGGGTAGCTAAGTAATATCTTGACCCAACAGAAGAGACAGTTCCAAAATACAATTGGTGACGTGTTCTCACAGGACATTCTGACTTCAGTGGCAGGCCCAAATTTTCTTTCTCCAACTCCACACAGAGCATTTTCATTGTTTTTTACTGGTTGTAAAGCATGTTTACTCATGCCTCTATGTACAGGTAGGAGAAGAAAGGGCCCTTTACTTTAGCCAAAAATGTGTTTGATGAGGACAGTAACAGAGCACAGCATAGAGATTATATGCATACATGTGTTATCTTTATTGAATTCTCAATACATCTGCCTCTTGAAACCAGTAATTTTTGCTATTCAAAAAGTCTTAAGATTATTAGCAAAGCAATAAATTAACCTAATATAATCTCTGCAAAAATGCTTTGTGTATAAATTTTCAATATGGAAAATTACGTGTGATACTATAAAAAAGAATTTCTCAATATCTCAAATTTCACATTGAAGGATAAAATTTTGGCCTTGTTTTTGTTTATTTATTTATGTACAAATGTATGTTTTAGTGAAATTTACTTTACCAAACAAAAGGACTTATGTGTACCAAGGATGATACCTATCTCCATCTCAATGAAAACTAACATTAGCTTAAAAATGAAATTCCATGTAGGAAAAAAATATTCTGCCTCTCATGATTTATTTAAAATATAAAGAATGTTATATGTACAGAGGAGCCAAGATGGCAGCATGAGTAGGGCAGCGGAAATCTTCCAAAACCATATATATTTTTGAAAATACAACAAATACATCTATTCCTAAAAGAGAGATCAGTGGATACAGTACAACAGCCAAGCTACATCTACATCTGCAAGAACTCAGCACCTCATGAAGGGGGTAAGATACAAGCCATGGCCTGGCAGAACTGAGCACTCCCCCCATCCCGGCTCCCCAGCAGGAGGAAAGGAGTCAGAGCAGGGAGGGAGTGGAAGCACAGGACTGCTAAATACCCAGCCCTAGTAATCAGCACCAGGAGCGCAGACACACACTGCATGGTGTGCTAGATACTAGAGAAATGGAAAAGCAAAATCTGCAAGTGGGTCCTGGCAACTGGCTCCCCTCAGACAAAAGAAAGGCTAGTGCTTTTTGAAAGTCTTAAAGGGACAGGGGCCTCCCAGCTGGATGGAAGCATCTTGGCACACTCAGCCCAGCAGGCTGGGAACCTTGAGGAACTTCAGGCGCCCCAGCCCCCTGGGTGGCAATGCAGCACTGAGGCCCCTCATGGCAATAAGCAACCTGCCAGTCATTCCACCAGCCGGCATGGGCCCCAAAACAGTGGCCCAGTAGCCAAAGAGTGGTTGCACATGCCCCTGGGGGTGGCAGAGCTGCCAGGGAGCGGCTGCATCCCCGGAAGCTGCCCAGAATCTCCTCCCAGCATGCAGCTGCCCAAACCAGACCCAAAGGCCACTGTTAGCACACAGCAGCCCAACAGAGGCAGAGGAAACAGGGGAAAGGTATGAAGGGCATTGCTATCACAGGACAGCACACCTGGCATGCCTGCGACTCCCTGCAGGGCTCGGGGTGACCCTGACAGCGACCCCGCCCACAGCAGCTTAGGGGATTAATACAGAGGCTACTCCAGGAGTGCGGGTAACTGACAGGCAGAGGAGAAGGGCAAGGCGACCAGCAAACAGGAAAGGACTTTGTTCTCCCAGCTGACATATGTGCTACCTGCCTACAGCCACTGCTATCACCATGAAAAGGCAGAAGAATTTGGTCCAGTCCAGAATTACCCAGACAACCACTGAGAGATGGCCTGGGGAGATAGATTTAACCAATCTTCCTGAAAAAGAATTCAAAATAAAGGTCATAACCATGCTGATGGACCTGCAGAGAAATATGCAAGAACTAAAGGAGCAAGTATGGAGGGAGAATACTGAAATAAAACAATCTCTGGAAGGATTTAAGAACAGACAGGATAAGGTGCAAGAGGCCATAAATGGAATACAAATAAGAGAACAAGAAGACAGAGAAGCTAAGGCAGAGAGAGATAAAAGTATCTCCAGGAATGAAAGAATATTAAGAGAACTGTGGGGCCAATCCAAAAATGGAACAATATTAGCATTATAGGAGTGCCAGAAGAAGAAGAGAGAGAAAAAGGGATAGAAAGTGTATTTGAAGAAATAATTGCTGAAAATTTCCCTAAACTGGGGAGGAAATAGTCTCTCAGACCATGGAAGCCCACAGAACTCCCAACACAAGGGACCCAAGGAGGACAACACCAAGAAAAATAATTAAAATGGCAGAGATCAAAGACAAGGACAGAGTATTAAAGGAAGCCAGAGAGACAAAAAAAGTCACCTACAAAGGAAAACCCATCAGGCTATCATCAGACTTCTCAACAGAAACCTTACAGGCCAGAAGAGAATGGCATGATATACTTAATGCAATGAAACAGAAGGGCCTTGAACCAAGAATATTATATCCAGCATGATTATCATTTAAATATGAAGGAGGGATTAAACAATGCCCAGAGAATCAAAAGTTGAGGGAATTTGCCTCCCACTAACCACCTGTACAATGTATTTTAGAGGGACTGCTCTAGATGGGAGCACTCCTAAGGCTAAATAGATGCCACCAGAGAAAATAAAATCAAAGCAAAGAAAGCAGACCAACCAAATACTAACTAAAGGCAAAAAATAAAATCAACTACTCACAAAAGTAGTCAAAGGAAACACAAAAGAGTACAGAATAAAACACCTAACATATAAAGAATGGAGGAGGAGGAATAAGAAGGGGGAGAAATAAAGAATCATCAGACTGTGTTTATAATAGTTTAATAAGAGAGTTAAGTTAGATGGTTAGATAGTAAAGAAACTACTCTTGAACCTTTGGTAACCATGAATCTAAAGCCTGCAATAGCAATAAGTACATATCTTCCAATAATCACCCTAAATGTAAATGGACTGAATACACCAATCAAAAGACACAGAGTAACAGAATGGATAAAAAAGCAAGACCCATCTATATGCTGCTTACAAGAGACTCACCTCAAACCCAAAGACATGCACAGACTAAAAGTCAAGGGATGGAAAAAGATATTTCATGCAAACAACAGGGAGAAAAAAGCAGGTGTTGCAGTATTAGTATCAGACAAAATAGACTTCAAAACAAAGAAAGTAACAAGAGATAAAGAAGGACATTACATAATGATAAAAGGGTCAGTCCAGCAAGAGGACATAACCATTATAAATATATATGCAACCAATACAGGAGCACCAACATATGTGAAACAAATACAAAAAGAATGAAAGAAAGAAATAGAATGCAATGCATTCATTCTGGGAGACTTCAACACACCACTCACTCCAAAGGATGGATCCACCAGACAGAAAATAAATAAGGACACAGGGGCACCAAACATTACACTAGAACAGATGGTCTTAACAGATATCTACAGAACTCTACACCCAAAAGCAGCAGGATACACATGCTTCTCAAGTGCACATGGAACATTCTCCAGAATAGACCACATACTAGGCCACAAAAAGAGCCTCAGTAAATTCAAAAAGATTGAAATTCTACCAACCAACTTTTCAGACCACAAAGGTATAAAACTAGAAATAAATTGTACAAAGAAAACAAAAATGTTCACAAACACATGGAGGCTTAACAACACGCTCCTAAATAATCAATGGATCAAGGACCAAATTAAAACAGATCAAGCAATATATGGAGATAAACAACAACAACAGCATAAAGCCCCAACTTCTGTGGGATGCAGGAAAGGTAGTTCAAGAGGAAAGTATATAGCAATCCAGGCCTATTTAAAGAAGGAAGAACAACCCCAAATGAATAGTCTAATGTCACAATTAGTGAAACTGGAAAAAGAAGAACAAATGAAGCCCAAAGTCAGCAGAAGGAAGGACATAAAAAAGATCAGAGAGGAAAAAAATAAAATTAAGAAGAAGAAAACAATAGAAAAAAATCAATTTAACCAAGAGCTGGTTCTTTGAAAAAATAAACAAAATCGATAAACCCCTAGCCAGACTTATTAAGAGAAAAAGAGAATCTATACACATCAACAGAATCAGAAATGAGAAAGGAAAAATCATGATGGACCCCTCAGAAATACAAAAAATTATTAGAGAATACTATGAAAGTCTATATGCTAACAAGATGGAAAACCTAGAAGAAGTGGACAACTTTCTAGAAAAATACAACCTTCCAAGACTGACCAAGGAAGAAACAGAAAATCCAAACAGACCATTTACCAGCAAAGAAATTGAATCGGTAATCAAAAAACTACCCAAGAACAAAACCCCTGGACCAGATGGATTCACTGCTGAATTTTACCAGACATACAGAGGAGACATAATACTCATTGTCCTTAAAGTTTTCCAAAAAAATTGAAGAGGAGGGAATACTTCCAAACTCATTCTATGAAGCCAGGATCACTCTAACACTGAAACCAGGTGAAGACCCCACCAAAGAAGAAAATTACAGACCAATATCCCTGATGAACAGAGATGCAAAAATACTCAACAAATATTAGCAAACCCAATTAAAAAATACATCAAGAGGATCATACACCATGATCAAGTGCAATTCATCCCAGGGATGCAAGGATGGTAAAACATTCAAAAATCCATCAACATCATCCACTACATCAACAAAAAGAAAGACAAAAACCACATGATCACTTCCATAGATGCTGAAAAAGCATTCAACAAAATTCAACAACCATTCATGGTAAAAACTCTCAACAAAATGGGTATAGAGGGCAATTACCTCAACATAATACATGCCATATACGACAAACCCACAGCCAACATCATACTTAACGAGAAGCTGAAAGGTCTTCCTCTAAGAAAGGGAACAAGACAGGGATGCTCACTCTCCCCACTGTTATTCTACATAGTACTGGAGGTCCGAGCCATGGCAATCAGACAAACAAAGAAATACACGGCATTTAGATTGGTAAAGAAGATGTCAACTGTCACTTTTTGCAGATGTCATGATATTGTACATAAAAAACCCTAAAGACTCCATTCCAAAACTACTAGAACTAATATCTGAATTCAGCAAAGTTGCAGGATACAAAATTAATACACAGAAATATGTGGCTTTCCTATACACTAATGATGAACTAACAGACAGGGAAATCTGGAAAACAATTCCATTCACATTTGCATCAAAAAGAATAAAATACCTAGGAATAAACCTAACCAAGGAAGTGAAAGACCTATACCCTGAAAACTACAAGACACTCTTAAGAGAAATTAAAGAGGACACTGACAAATGGAAACTCATCCCTTGCTCTTGGCTAGGAAGAATTAATATTGTCAAAATGGCCATCCTGCCTAAAGCAATCTACAGATTCTATGCAATGCCTATCAAAATACCAACAGCATTCTTCAACAAACTGGAACAAATAGTTTTAAAATTCATATGGTACCACAAAAGACCCCAAATATCCAAAGCAATCCTGAGAAGGAACAATGAAGCAGGGGAGATCTTGCTTCCCAATTTCAAGCTCTACTACAAAGCCACAGTAATCAAGACAATTTGTTTCCGGCACAAGAACAGACCCACAGACCAGTGAAACAGAAATAGAGAGTCCAGATATTAACCCAAACTTATATGGTCAATTAATGCATGATAAAGGAGCCATGGACATACAATGGGGAAATGATAGCCTCTTCAACAGCTGTGTTGGTAAAACTGGACAGCTACATGTAAGAGAATGTAACTGGATCATTGTCTAACCCCATACACAAAAGTAAATTTGAAATGGATCAAAGATCTGAATGTAAGCCATGAAACCATAAAACTCTTAGAAAAAATATAGGCAAAAATCTATTGGAAATAAACATGAGCGACTTCTTCATGAATGTATCTCCCTGGGCAAGGGAAACAAAAGCAAAAGTGAACAAGTGGGACTACATCAAACTGAAAAGCTTCTGTACAGCAAAGGACACCACCAATGGAACAAAAAAGCATCCTGCAGTATGGGAGAATATATTCGTAAATGACAGATCTGATAAAGGGTTGACATCCAAAATATATAAAGATCTCATGCACCTCAATAAACAAAAGCAAATAATCCAAACAAAAAATGGTCAGAGGAACTGAACAGACAGTTCTCCAAAGAAGAAATTCAGATGGCCAACAGACACATTAAAAGATGTTCCACATTACTATTCATCAGAGGAATGCAAATTAAAACCACAATTAGGTATCACCTCACACCAGTAAGGATTGCCACCATCCAAAAGACAAACAACAACAAATGCTGGTGAGGATATGGAGAAAGGGGAACCCTACTACACTGCTGGTGGGAATGTAAATTAGTTTAACCATTGTGGAAGCAGTATGGAGATTCCTCAAAAACCTCAAAATAGAAATACCATTTGACCCAGGAATTCCACTCCTAGGAATTTATCCTAAGAATGCAGCAGCCCAGTTTGAAAAAGACATATGCACCCCTATGTTTATCGCAGCATTATTTACAATAGCCAATAAATGGAAGCAAACTAAGTGTCCATCAATAGATGAATGGATAAAGAAGATGTGGTACATGTACACAATGGAATATTATTGAGCCATAAGAAGAAAACAAATCCTACCATTTGCAATAACATGGATGGAGTTAGAGGGTTTTATGCTCAGTGAAATAAGTCAAGCAGAGAAAGACAAACATCAAATGATTTCACTTATCTGTGGAGTAAAAGAACAAAGAAAAACTGAAGGAGCAAAACAGCAGCAGACTCACAGAACCCAAGAATGGACTAACAGTTACCAAAGGGAAAGGGACTGGGGAGGATGGGTGGGAAGGGAGGGATAAGGCTGGGTGCAAAGTAAGGGGTCATTATGATTAGCATGCACAATGTGGGGGGCGGGGCACGGGGAGGGCTGTACACCACAAAGACAAGTTGTGATTCTATAGCATCTTGCTATGCTGATGGATGGTGACTGTAATGGGGTATGTGGGGGGCACTTGGTGATGGGGGGAGTCTAGTAAACATAATGTTCCTCATGTAATTGTGTATTAATGATACCAAAAAAAAAGAGAATATTATATGTAAAACACATGCATCTTTAAACTATATGGAAATTATTTGTTGCTAGGGTAAATATATGTCTTGGTTGGTCTGGGATAGGCCTGATTTATGCTGGTTATCCCTGCACAGTTATTCATAGAGCCCCCCTTCACTTTTGTATAAGTGCTTTTTTGTAAGATATATGAACTGGTCATGCCCTGTCTTCCAGTGTAAAAGGAGGTATTCAAATTAAGTGTGTTTCTCCAATTAACTGAACTTTTCAGAATTCAGGTCATTATTTGATTTAAATATATTTAATTGAAATATTACAAAAAATAAAATACAGAGTGACTTTCTTTCTTCTTAAAGAGCACATGACTATATATTAATCCTATTGTATTTTAATGTGGTACTTGGATATTATTGTGCTATTTATGCCTTTGTCCCTATTATATAAGCATAAATTTTGATTCTGTGATGGTTTGATGATTAATCTTCCTAACATTTTACTCTTAGCAATAATCTTTATTTCTACCAAGAGTGTATAAAACTTTGGCAACCATTTTCTAATGCATTCATTTTAACCAGCTGTGGCCTCAATATGTTCTATCTTCAAGTTTAGAGTTGCAGAGATGGAAGACTATGTAGCAATTTTGGCTTGCCAATCTTTTTTTACCCTTGTACCTTTAAACACTTCTCTAATTTTTGTGGGTCTTAGTATCATCATTTGAAGAATTAAGTTATTGTTTTAAAAGAGGATCATATCTAGTATCTTGTTATCAACAAATATTCATTATATTGCCAAATATCTTAGAGGAGACTATAGAAGAAATAAATAACATACTCAGATTGTGGCTCTTTTAAATGAAATATGTCACTGTATAAGTTGTTATACCTGTCATTATAAGGTATAATGCATATAAAATGAACAATATATAGTTTCTACCTTTTAATATAGCTGTAATAGTATAATGGGGAAGAAAAGTATAAGCTATGCTGAGATAATGTCATTTACATTTGGCAAAAACCTGCTTAGTACATAAACCATGTCCCTATAAGCATGCATCATGCATGAATGCAAAGCATAAACACATAGAAACATATTCCACCTCCATACTGTCCTCTAACATTAAGTTTGGACAACAGAATTCTCCATCTACAGCCTTACTGATTGACTAAGGTCCATTAAAGGCTGCTATGGATATTTGAGAAATTTTAGTAACTTTTAGTTAGTTGGAAGTATAGAAAGCAATATGAAATTGAAAGAAATTCTCTAAATTATAATGTCTTTCTGTTATTTTATAAATAACTTGTTTCATGCAGAATCTAGCAACTACTGGCCTTGATCTCTCTAACTGCAGGTGTCTGTATCTCCAGGAAATTTAATAGAATATCTGGCTGACTCAGGATTGAGGACCCAGATTAGTGATATTCCCAGATGTAAGAGTTCTTGGCTTATGGTGTCTTGCGTGTTACCTTATCCCAGTCATGCGTAACTTCAATAAATTGTCCTTGTTAATTGTCAGTTCCTAGGCTTCTCTTCTAGATGCCTAGCTGAAATGAACAATTCAAGTTAATATTAAATGATATAAGAAAAATATGTTTAAGTATTATGAGACTTCAGTGGTGAGATTAATCAATTTTTTTCTGAATAAATTACAGAAGATGTTACAGTGAACATGGTATTATAATTTTCTGAGTGTAATTCACCAGGTAGAGAAAGAGGGATAAACATTTTAAGAGGAATATTTCTAGAACTTGGCATAGCTAAGGCCACTTGACAATAAGGGGTCCTAAATCACACAGATGCACATGTGCATAATTGTATACACTCTTATTTAATTATAGATATATTTAAAAATCTTTCTTTCCAGTAATCCAATTTAACTGAAGCTCCATCTGATTTAAATCTTCACATACAAGTAGTATAATATATTGCATCCAAATGCAATTTCAATTTTTATATTAGATTCATTTTTATTTATGTTGCTCTTGGCACTACTACACGTTAAATAGAAGTTTTTGAGATACAAAGTATAACATATGTGAAAATAAGAGCTTTACTTTCCATTTTATTTAATCTTATTTATATGTATTTCAACATTGCCAAGATTCCATTTTAGCTTTCTCATTCTCTTTATTGCCCTGAGTTTTGCCTTTTGTTTCTAACGTATATCTTGGAATTGAGAGTAACAAATAAAAACATTTATTCTAAGAAATATCATTTTATTTTATTAATATAAAGTAACAATGACAAATCGTTTACTTGTTGCTGGTACCTGGCACCTCACTATTTGCTTCCATTTTCTCAAGATTATGAAATATAATATTAGTCGAGATAACACACTGTTTTATCCTATTAAAATGCCCTTATTTAAAGGGAAGAAGGGTTTTTTTGGTGTATACACTATTCTCACTTTCTAATATAATAAAAATAAATTACAACAGTCTTCTCTGATTTTCATTAATATATTTCTTCCCCTTTGGAGCACTTGCTTTCATTTTTATTTTCCCTAGAAGGAATTGAGTCTAGAGAGTCCCAGACCTTGACTAATTCATGAAAACATAGACTAGCTCTTAATGTTATTAAATTTCAATAGTATTCATGAGCAATTTAGGAACAAATATAGTCAGCTATGAAAAATTCAATATAGATAAGTTTTATTTCCAATAAACAGATGTATGCTGGCAAGAGAGAAATAGACAGGAACTATCTCCTGAACCCTTTTAGAAACATCATTATCTATTCTATAAAAAATACTTTAAATTATATATATTTTGTAGTCACTGATATTACTCTTATATGTCATAATCTTTGGCCTCATACAAATCTTTATTTAGTTATCTTAAAAATTCTTATTATTTGATCTTTAATGGTCCTAAAATAAGATTAATATGCTTGATTTTATTCTGCACATCAAAAATTCACCTATGAAGTCATTGCCTTTACTTGTCACATCTCTCTCACATCCTTTAATGTAGAAATGCTTGAAGTGTCTCACTCTGCGTGTGTATTTTAATGATACTGATATTTTAAGAGACTATTTTGTGGAATGCCAGAGTCTGAATCTGAGTGAGTCTTTGCTCATGATTAGATTCAGGTCAAACTTTTACTTTCTATGAATGCTCCCAAACTGATATTATTTTCCAATGCATCACATTTGGAGGCACAATGTGCCCTTTTATTACTGATGATGCTAAATTTGATTCTTTAATTAAAGTGGTATCAACTTAGGTACCACAGCACTGTCAGTTGTAAAGGTGTCTTTTAATTCTGTTTGATAAATATAACTAACTGGAGGCGTGATAATTTTGAAAATGTACAGTGATTTTCTAATTATGCTGTTCTTTCTACATTTAACTGCTAGCATTCTTCTATAAGAATCCATCCTTTTCCCAAGTTTCAAGAGTCACCATGAAGTCACAGATTTTTTATTCATTATAATCCACATGCTACTTTTTTTTTTTAATGCTCAGATTGTCTCAAAACTGGGAGACAATATATAACCATTAGAGAGTACATCACAAAAACTGGATTTTACTCTATGTACCTTCTAAAAATATCAACTAGTATATGGGCAGGGAAGGTAAAATATAGATGGTTCAAATAAGCCTAACTATATTTCAAATGAATAACTTATTTATCCAAAGGAGTAAGCTGACCTATATAGAAGATGACCTAAGTCAGTTTGGAAAATTGTGTTTTAATTGCATTATGTAAATGTATAAATAATAAGGGCTATTCACGAACACAGAACATAGTTTTTAGTAAATTTTTTTCTCACAGGTTTTTGGGTTAGGAATGCTGACTTTATTTACATTATAGAGTTAAATATTATAGATATATTACATATAGTACATTATAGATATATTATAGATAATGAGAGCCAGATTTTTCACTGTCAGGGGATGAAGATGAAAATAAAGAAAGGGGGCAGCTAGAATAGAAACTGCTAATGGGATGGAGCTGGAGAAGTCAATATCAAAATTATCTGATCAAAGGAACTAGGCTTTTTCTGGATAGCTGGTTGATTACAGGGCTGGGGCAGAAAAGTAAAAGATGAGCTTGGAGAAGCTTTGGTGACACAGAATAGTAAAGCATTCAAAATGAAAAAGAAAATGAAATAGCAGAGTCATAACAAAAGGACGCATATGCCAATTTATAAATCCTTTTAACAACCAAAGTTGTTGCACCTTGGGCAAATAAATAAATAACCGGCAATATTGGATTATAGTCCCCCAAAATAAATATCCATTAGTCCATATGTATATAATTAAATGAATAAATAACAAAGGAAAAGTGATACTTGTTCCTTACAAAGAATTTGAATTTATAAATACAAAAGTGAGAAAAATAGAACATCATTACTAGAATACCATAATAATTAGCATAGGCAAAAGTCATCAAATATGTTAAGATTAGTGGGCAAATTTTAAACAGAAATATGTTTTTGCCTGTTACCAAGGTACCACCTAAATATTTAATATGAACAAAGGGAAAATAGTAATTTTATCTTGTAGAATATTTGGATGTATATTAGCCACATGTTACAAGTTAACCTTGCCAGTCATGTTGATGTCATATGCCCACTGATACAATGCACTGACTAGGGCACATCATGGTGGTGGTGTGCTTCCTAATAAACTGTCACTTGGTATAGTCATGGGAAAACAGAGAAACCAAAACTGAGAGTACTTTATAAAATAAATCACAGTACTCTTCAAAATTCTTAAATTCATGAAAAGTCAAGTTAAGGTAGAGAAATTGTCAGATTGGTGGAAAAATCAATTCAACTGAGGATCCTGGATTAGATCGTAGAAAGGAAAAAAATAATGTAAAAATTGGACATCCAAATAAGTTATGTGCTTTGTTAGTAATACCAGACTATGGTTAATTTCTTAGCTTGATGAATATCCTATGGTTATATAAGATGTTGACCCAAATGAAAGCATGTGGTATGAGAAACTCTCTGTACTTTTTTTGCTTTCAACAGCTTCATTGAAATATAATTCACAAGCCATAAAATTCACTCATTTGGAGTGTCAATTAAGTGTATTTTAGTATATCTACATTCTGAAACATCACAGTAATCTGATTTAGACCATTTCATACCATCTAATCCCACCCTCCAATCCACCAAAACTCCTTACACCCATCCCTAAGTAACCACTAATTTACTTTGTATCTCTAATAAACTCTACCTGTTCTGGACATCTTATATAAATGAAATGGAATCATACAATGTATAGTCTTTTGTAACTAGCTTCTTTCACTTATCTTTGTATTTTCAAAGTTCATCCTTGTTTTATTATTTAGCCATTGTAGTATGTATGAAGTGGTGTCTCACTATAATTTTGATTTATATTTTCTTAATGACTAAAGATGCTGAGCATTCTTTCATGTGGTTATTGGCTATTTATTTTCTTTGGACAAATGGCAATTCACATAATTTGTCAATGTTTTTTATGGATTATTTGTTTTTTATTATTGAGCTATGAGTAATTTGAATATTCTGAATACAAGTCTTTTGTCAAATATATGATTTGCAAATACTGTTTCCCATTCTGTTGATTGTCTTTTCACTTTTGCAATGGTATTGGTTGCAGTACAAAATTTGTTTTCATTATTTTAATGTGTCAAATTTCTCTCTTCTTCTTTTTGTCTGTTTGTTTCTGTTGTCTTATTTAAGAAATCAATTCCTAAGTCAAGGTCAGAAAAATGTCCTGCCAAGTTTTCTTCTAAGAATATTTCTTCTAAGATATATTCTTTTAAGTTATATTTTTAATTCTTACATCTGGGTCAATGATCCATCATGATTTAATACTTGTGTGCTGATTAAAGTAGAAGTCTAACTCCATTCTTTTGCATGTGAGTATCCAGTTGCTCTAGCACCATTTGCTTAAAAAGACCTTTCTTCCCCCCCATTAAGTTATTTTGACATGCTTTTTGAAAATCAATTACCATAAATGTAAGGATTTATTCTGTACTCTGATTTAATCCATATATCTGTTTTCATGCCAGTAGCCCACTGTCTTGATTACTTGATTTTGTACAAAGTTTTGAAGTGAGCAAATGTAATTCCTCCAATTTTGTGCTTCTTTTTCAAGAAGAATTTGGCAACTCTAGGTCCCCTGCATTTCTATATAAATATTAGTATCTGTTTATCAATTTCTAAAAATCTATCTGGGATTTTAATAGGGGTTATATCAAATCTAAGGGTCGATTTGGACAGCATTACCATCTTAACAAGATTAAAATAGAATTATTTTGATACTTAATATGAAATAAAGGTAATTTATTTCTATAAAAGTAAACCACATTCTTTTAAACAGTATTAAATTTGTTTATGGAAATTCTCTACCTCTTTCCAATACGGTAGTCACTAATCACATATGACTAGCCCTAAGTGTGGCTAGGGCAGATAAGGAATTGAATTTGTAATTTATTTTAATTTATTAAAATTGAAATCTATAAACTTTTTTATCCAGCAATTTAAGAACATTTAAGAATGTCTGAAACACCTTGGGTATGTGAGTCTACTTAATCAATTGGAAAAATTTGACCTCTAAATAAAGGTAAAATATTTCTGCTAAAATGTTTGCATCCAAATTGAGATGTACTGTAAGTGTAAAATGTGTACTGGATGATAAAAGTAAAACATCTTACTAAAAATGATTTATATTGACTGCATGTGAAAACAGTATCATTTGAATATTTTCAGGGAAATAAAATATATTAACATTAATTTCAACAGTTTCTTTATAATTTATTTTTTAATATGTCTCCTAGAAAGTTTTAAATTACATATGAGATTCACACCATACTTCTCTCAAATTATGTTGCTATAAATTCTATCTTCTGAACAAACACTATATTTTCACAACAGCTCTGTATCCAATAACCCTATACTGAAATAATATTAATAATTAATAATAACATAATATTATGTACCAACTGTACTAAATGCATTCTTTTACTCTCAAACCTATATTACATTATTATCTGTCCTTTAGAATCTACTTACTAGATGTTTTTGAGTGCTTATTATGTGTCAGGTTCTGGAAGTGAAGATGGCTACGCCATCCATTCCCTCCCCTTTTTGCTACTTCTTTCCAAGGAAGCACACTGTGTATTTCTGTATAATTTCTGTAGACTCCTGGATGGCAAGAACTTACTCATATTTTTAACAGTAATACTTAGCAAATATAATGAGTTATGTAATACTTTTAAGATAAATGCACAGATAAGTATTACATTTTTCAAAATTAAAATATTAGTTGTCCACTAATGGGTGCCTCTAACATGCTGCAAGAGAACTTTTCTTAACTATCAGGTGTATTCCTATGAAATGGATACAATATTTGTTGATTAAAGAGAAGAAAACATAAGTCAAAATACAATAACAGGAATCCCATGGTAATGAAAACATGCTTCTTTAAAAGTAAAATATCCTTGCTTCTAAGAGAAAATGCTGTCAACTAAAAATCTCTACAGATTCACAATCATGTTAGGAAATATTCACTGACTATGCAGTGTTACATAAAATC
This sequence comes from Manis pentadactyla, assembly GCF_030020395.1. Taxonomy (NCBI): domain Eukaryota; kingdom Metazoa; phylum Chordata; class Mammalia; order Pholidota; family Manidae; genus Manis; species Manis pentadactyla. The sequence goes on from NC_080023.1 coordinate 51,499,263, forward strand.
TACTGTATGCTTTCCTCATGTGTTTTGGTGTCTATTAAAAGTAGTTAAAAACCAAAGAGTATTGTAGTTCTCCTTCAACAAACTGTAATTAAGAAAGAGTATAATATCTAAATTAATCACATGCATACTTAATATAAATGTCTCATGGAAAAAGGGTGTACCATTACCTCTACATCATATTACACCTCAGATTTAACAGAAATCTTATAACCCTACATATGAAAGATAAAATAATAAGGAATATAAGTACTTATTTTAAATTGTGCATTAAAAATTTGAAAAAAATTAATGAAAAGAAGAATTTCTGTTTATAAAGGACACATAAAAATGATCAAGTTTCAGTCTGATAATATATATTTGCTATATATACTAATATGCATATGTACATATTTGCCACATACATATGTGCCATATTAATGTAGATATATTTGTTGTTTAACTACCTGTCTAAAACCAACAAATAAGTTCCATTCAGGATATTTAAAGAATATCTATTGATTAATAAGAAGACAGAAAATCCAACAGAAATGGGAAAAATCTTGGCAGTAACTTGAGAAAAATATATTTATAAATAGCCAGCAAACAGAAGAAAAAGTATTCAACATCAAGAGTTATTAAAATCTATAACTAAAACTGCAATGACTTTCCAATCACTCATTAAAATCTGTAGGGTAAGTCGGGCAATATAACAAATTACTTTGTTATTGTAATGTAAATGAGTACAACAATTTTGGAAAATTTTTGATGGTATCCACTAAAGCTAAACTTATTCCTATTCCACCGCCTAGCAATTCCACTCCTAGGTATGGATGCCTTAAAAATGAATGGCAATATCCAGTAACAAATTTGTAGAAGAATGATCATAGCATATTTATTCAAAATAGCCCCAAACTGGAAACTACACAAATGTCCATTTACAATAGAACAGATAAGTTGATTGTGTTATATTTATTGGAATACTATACAACAATAAAACAATGTTACACACACAACATTGATGGACTTCATCCACCTAATACTGAGCAAAAGAAACAATATACAAAAGAGCACATGCCACATAATTCATTTCAAGTAAAGGCAAAATTTATGTATGGTGATATAAGTCAGAGTGGTTACCTCTGAGATTATTTGATAAGAATCTGGCACAGGGGAGTCCTTTGGAGTGCTACTTGTGTTCTATACATTTACCAGAATGGCAGTCTTACCCTTAATATTTGTGCATCATAGTGTTATATCTCAGTACATCTTAATAAAAAATCCATTCCAATGAGGACTTAACAATGAAGGTAACTGTTGAATCACTGTGTTGTATCCTTGAAACCAATATAATATTGTATATCAACTATACTGCAATTAAAAAGAAAAATACATGAAGGAAAGAACTCCCCAAAACTAGATAAACAAATTATGTAAGAAAAAGAATCCATTCCAGATGTGATATGGAGAATGCATTACAGAGAAACAAACTGAGAGACTCTAGTAGAAATCCGGGTGATGTTTGAGTATTGAAGAAATCAATAGAAATAGAAGGAAGTAGGAAGATTTGGAAAGTACTTTTGAGATGGAACTGTCAGGACCTTTTCTTTGGGATGGCAGGGGATAGGAAGGTAAAATAAAATGCTTGTTTAATATGAAAAGATTAAGGAAGAGGTAGAGACAACAGACATACTCTAACACAGGAGAACAGTAAACTTTACATGAAGGTCCTTAAATTTTCTTCAATTATTTCTCAGAATGAGCCCTTACATGAAGTAGGGAAAAAAAAGTAGAAAAAGTGGTAAAACAATTCCTGATTCCAAGTTTATTACACAGATTCTAATATATTCTAATACTGTTAGATTTACAATGTCATTAAATTTTCTATTCACCTGGTTATATGCTTAGTAGGCTTATACCTTTTGTAATAAATTATCAAAGTCACTGCACAGCTGACCAAAATTTTGTTTTTACCAAAAAGCTCATTAGAAGTCATCAATTTATTTTTAACTTCTTTGAACATGTGGTGCAAGATCTGAATTCATGCAGTTATGTGTTAGCAGCAGCCTACTTCATTGATCTTGCTATGTGGCAGATTATTTTAGGAATGGGTTGTGGAGAATGATAATTTTTGACTATTATTTAAATACTTTTTGACTATTATTTAAATGACTAAAAGGTGTCTTTTCTGTTTAAAACAAGTCTGTGGAATATTTTCCAAAAGCTTTGTTCATAATATTGATAAGCTCTGATGCACTTAAAAAAATTTAGATTTCTCTTTTTTTCCCATCTTTATATTTTCTCACTTTTTTTTGAATGATCATATTGTGAATATACGCTTCAAAATGACCATATGATGAACTATTGAGGTTTCCCATTAGTTTTACTTCTGATAATTAAAAGTATATCTGGATATGCCTTTTTTCCTTTTTTTAATCGAAGATAGTTGATAGGCAATATTATATTTGTTTATACTTTTATCAGCAGAATGCTGCTGTGTCAGTGAAAATATTTTCTTAATTCTTCCAAAATGTGGTTAGCCATTTTATTTACTTTAACATGTATTCCATTTTTGTAGTCTACTGCCAAATGCTATAAATCAGTATTTTTTCTGAACAAAAACATTTTAATTATTTCAGCATTTGATTAGGTTTCCCTCAACAGTTATTTGCAAAAATATTTATTTAATGACTGAGACACTTTTTAGTAAAATAATTAATTTCCTGTCCCTTACTTTTAGATTGCAAGTCTTTATTACCTTATCACTATATATTCCGGTCATAATTTAGTAATATAAAGATTCATAAATCCAATATCCTTATTAAATTATGAGAACTTAGTATCTAAATTGTATTCATGAAAAATATGAGACAGATTTATAGATTTGCATCTATAATTTTGACTCTTAAAACAGATCTCAAATCTGTTCTCACTAAAGGACGTCTCAGACCCTAATGATTTGCTCATTGTTTTTGTTTTTTTGTCAGTCTTGCTATATTTTCCTTCTTACATCCAACATTAGTCAAAAATGGGATTGTGTGTAAATGAATTCCATAAGCTCTTTTCATTTCTGATTTTTACAACTATATTAATATAAATGAATGAGATTATTGATTATCTACAATCCTCTACGTCTTCTAAATTAAATAACCTCACTACATTAATACTTTTTCCTCAAAGCAATTTTTCACATTAGAGCCAGAAAGATTTTAAAATTTCAGATCTTGTCATATTACTTTTTTGCTAGAAACCTTTTAGTGTCTTCCCACTGCTTTAAGAAGAAAACAAAATACTTTAAGAATAAAAAAAAGCCAACAAAGTCGCTTCTACACCAAGCTTGTTTGTCTCTCTCCAACCCCATCTCAGTTCACTCTATGCCTCTCTCTATGTTCCAATAATATATTTGAGATTCTTAAATGTCAGTGCTTATTCCAGCATCTTGAGCTTTCCAAGTACCTGAAACCCACTGTGTCCATCATCCCTAGAACCCTCTTGATCTAATTATAATTCCTACTTAAACTTCATGTTTAAAAGCAATATTTCTGTTTTCAGGGAGGTTTTCCACAATGCTGTACTTTAAGCCAGGTTGCCTCTTGTGGGTAAAATTGAAATATTTCCAGAATCTCTTGCCTGGGTTTAGTTCATCTGCATATCAATAGGTGTTTGCAAGGGGTGGGGAGAATTACCATCTACATATCAATAGGTAATTACAAGGGTGTGCAAAGGCTTATCTGGAGTGGAGAGGTTGGGTGGAGCTCTTTTCTGCTGCAGCCTGGTAAAGAGAGACAGGATGATTTCTTGAAAGAAATAAATGGGTTTCTTAACTTTATTTCTCCCTTTGACTGATTTTCAGCTTTAGAGGTATTTTGTCCTGGGATTTCCCCCCTGAGCTACATTTGAAAATAGCAGGACCTCTGAACCCGAAATCTGTCTAAATGGTGTGACCCTTGGGCAGGCTTCCTCTAGGGATAATGGGGAGGCCCCAATGGCTACAGAGGTAGAGGGTGCAGTTTACTCTGGAACCCCCTTTATGTGGGGCTTCCAATTGGGGAACCCCTAGTGGGGAATTGGTCTAGAGTAAAGCACCTCCTAGAGGGGTGAAGGCCTTTCCCAGAATTGGGGAAGAGTAGAGATACCGGAAGCTACAGAATTAGTCCTCCATCAGATAGAAAACTGCTTAGAGGCCCTGAAAGGCTGTGTAGCAGCTGACATTGTAGGACTTTTTTTGTTGAGATAGTGGAAAATGTTATCAAGGAGAGAGAGAGGGTTATCGAGGAGAGAGAGAGATTTTGGCAGGAGAGAGACACACTTCAGAATCATTTGGAGCAGCTGGATGATGACCTATGGGATGCCCTTAAGGAAGAGAGACAGTTATTGAAAGAATAGGTCATGCTCATGGAAAATTATTTAGTAGCAGCAAGGGGGAGGCAGCAGGAGAGTCTGCTTTGCAGGAGGTCGTGGGGAAGGGGAGGGAAGAGCAGTGCCTTCAGCTCCAGGGGATGGTGGAGGAGGTAAAACACATTATTATTTCTTCTCATACAATGCATGTAATGTATGCTATATTTTATATCTTTAGCAAATAGTTGCTGAGTAAATGAAGAAACTGAGAACACCATGTGATCTAAATATTTGTTTTTTTATTTGTTTGCCATAACAAGATGTCCAATACATAAGTAACAAAAGTACCTATTTTATATTAATAAAAATGGTTTAATCCTCCATAATATAAAATCAATCTACATCAATTTCACTTGGAGATTACATAATAACAAGATATGAAAAATATGTCAAAACTACTATTGGTTTTTATATAATCCATTGTAAGGTCAAAATGTAAAACATATACAAGGGTGCTTATAGTCATCACTTAATAAATAAATGTAAGACATTTATTTTTTAAAGAATATTCTTTTACATGAAAATGAGATGTTATCACATTAAAGAAGTACTGTCATTAGGTGACTTATCTACTACCATGTATCTGGGTGCTTTGGGGTGTGCTTGCTCTTTCTGCCAGAACTCCTCAATGAAGTGACCCTCTGTAAGGAAAAAAAATGCTTCCTTAGCTCTAACACTACAGTACTGAATCCTGCAGTTCTTCAGATCTCTGCTCATTGATGAATGAGGATCACAGAGGTTACAGGAGCTACACAGCTTATCAGAGGAAAGAGAAGTTTGAATGTCTTTCTACCACTTCAGCGATTCAGGCAAAACACTAAACACAGGTTAACCCCAAGGTACATGCTATATGCAAACAGAAAGTGCAGCATCAAAGACAAGTGGTCTATAAAACTAAGAGTTAAGAAATAATGAATGTTCTAACAATAGTGCCACATATAATTGTTGGAAAACATGCTATTCATTCCTCTGTTTTTGTGCTATCTAAAACAAGTTCCATATATTATCTCACCTTTGGGTTGGGGCCTTTGGGAAGTAATTAGCATTAGATGAGGTCATGATGATGGAGACTTCTTAAATGCAATGAGTGCCCTTATAAGAGTCATGGAAGAGCTTGCTTTACCTCTCTGCTCTCTGCCATGTGAGGGTTCAAGAAGTTGTCAGTCTGAAACCCAGAAGAGAGTCCTCACCAGAACTTAACCATGTTGGCACTGTGATTTCAGACTACCAGCTTCCAGACCTGTTGGTCACTCCACCCAGCCTGTGATACTCTGTTATAGCAGCCTGAACTAGGCTAGCCACTACTCCAAGCACTGAAAGAGAGCCCCACGTTCATGTTCCTTCTTACTTGCCAACCTTCCCCAGCACAGGGCTGAGAGGTCTAGCCCTCCTTGAAGAAAGCATGGCCACAACTCACTGAATGGCAGAGAAGTCACACTGCTGCTGTGCCAGAGGAACTTGCTGGAAATCCTCCCTCTGACGCTTGCTGGAAACCTGTCTTCTGGGGTGTCCACGGAAGCCACCCCAAAGTGACATTGCTCAGAATTTTCTGTGAGCCAAGCAGAAAGGATGCCCAGGGAAACTGCTTGTTGCTGAGCGCTGCTGGCTGCCTGGAACTGCAGAGCCAGGAGCTACAGAAGCTACAGGGTGAGAGGAGCACATCAGAACCAGAAAAAGCCACTTCCCCTCCAGCACCTCTCCTGTCAAAGCGCTCCACTGGTAAAGCTTAACGTTAGTTCAGCTGACAAAGAAGAAATTGCACAGCTCAGATGCAATAAATTGAGCTTTGTCAGAGTTATTTATCTAATCAATGAGTATGTATCTTTTACTCTCCTTACTTTCTAACTAGATTTGCAACATTGATTCTCCTGCTAGCTTTGTTTTTCTTTCTTAATAGAATATAAAAGTATCAACTATAAGCTCTTGAACATTTTTTATCCCTGTCCAGTTTCCCCCATTGTGGTTCACTAAAATAACTCTTTACCTTTATTTCCGAGTTTTTAAATATTGAGCAAACTCTAATTACCATTGATAACTACAGGACTAATGTAGATCTCAAGGTCTTCTAAATCCTTCATTTTATTAATAGTCAATAATATGTATTTTATAGCACACAATAAGACTGTTAAGAATAGAGAGTTAGTTATAAATAAAGTAGATTTATATTTAAAAGGATCTTTCTGGTTTCTCATAGGATAATGGACTTGGGATGGTAGCTATTAAAGTGAAAGGACCACTGTAAAAGTTAAGGTTAGATAGGGTGGTGGGAGCAGCTGAGGTGCTATGCAAGTATAAGATATTTAGGATGTATATTAAAGAGAGGCACAATAGAATTTTCTTATGGATTCAGCATAGAATGTGAAAGGAAATGGGATTCAAAGCTGATTTCAAAGGTTTTTGTCTTGATCAATTCAATTGTATAAAAATACTTGAGATAAATGATTTATAAAGATTACACACACAAGCATATATTCAAAATATGTACAAAAGCAACATATCACTTGTCTTTCTTTGAAACTTGATAATTGGTATAGCAAATAATATTTGTTCTTGGATTTTCAATAGATATGAATGATGAATATTGAAACTTCTATATTCATTATAAGCTACAATTCATTCTTGTTAAAAAATTTAATTTAGGGGAAAGAACTATAATGAAAGAGCTCTGTGTACACCCAACTCTTTCGTCCTTAACTTCCTAAGTACAAAGGAAGGCACAGAGGAATGAAATGATGGTGGCTGGGGGAATAAAAGCAGACTGAAGCAAAGAATTCAGGGAGTGTTCTAGGTTAAAGGAGACATTGCAGAGGGCATTGTGAGATGTCTCATGAGCATCATTGTGAAAGTCTAAGGGAGACTCATTGGATTGTAAGAGCATATATGAATTTGGGTGTGAATATAGGAACAGATATGAACATGGATACTAGGAGCATCCAATGAATCACTAGATAAATACTTCAGATCCAATACTGGTTGATGTTTAACACAGTGTCTTGCCCAAGCATTTTAGCCCCAGGCAAGTTCACTATGGATTCAGTGAGACCAAGAAATAACAATGGAATGTTCTTGGGGTAAAAGGGTTTATACCTGGCTTTATTCTCCCAGTAATAGGTTGAGCAATAGAATTTCATTTGCATCCAACAGTCTGCAGCGCTGTAATCCTCCTTCCTCTCTGCCTCTGCACAGAGCACTGGGCAGAGCTCTTTATATAGTGACTCAGTCAATAACAGCTTATTGCCTATGGGTGTGGAAGCATTAGCCTAGCAATAGGCCAGTTACATCTTCAAGTAGTTTAGGGTCAGGTGAGGATCCTGGCCATAGAAACTTCCATTTTCCCCATACTCAGTTAAGTATTTATCAGTGAACTACCTGTCATGTGCTAAGATTAAAAATATAAATATATCATCTTTCCTGACCTCATGAATCCATAATCTAAGAGGTGGCAAGAGGGCAGAGAGAGTAGGTTTATCAGCAGATAATTCTAATATAATTCCCTAAGTGATTAACAATGTACATGTAGCATTGTACTACTAGAAGGGGATCTGTAAAGGGAGATAATATGAGTTCATATGTGAATGGACATTATTGACGTGCCTATTTGGATTACAGTAAACAAAATAACAAAAGTTAATTCATACATTTTAGGAGCTAAGTATATCCATTGTTTTAATTATTTCTCACAACAAACTACTTTATTTCTTTCTATAAATATTTGGAACTCAAAGTTGCCTTCTAGAAATGCTGGACTTTGCTTAAAGTACCTATAAATAGTATCACCATCAGACATGAAACAGTATTCTTACCTGGGATAGTACAGTATCATGTTTTTTTATACAAAATTGTCATAATTTTAATTACCTTTGATTATTTGTTAAATGTCAACTTTTTAATGCTTGATTTTAAACTCCATAATGGCAAAAGCCATATTTATCTTGATTATTTACTGTTGTATTATTGGGAAATATGGTTGATTTATATCTCTGTGCATATATGGGTAGGTTGATTAAAGTGTTCAGTCCTTATCTTCTATATAGGGTATAGGAAGAGGTTGGCTAGATCTTGCTTAACCACATACTCTTTCTAGCAAACAGCTAACTGTCAGGTTTGTAGTCTTTTTATAGCTAGAATGAGGTCATTGACTATCTACTGGTACATGGTCTGAGGTGATATGCTACATTTGTTGACCTTGCCCCTAAAAACACCTCGTGCTTCAACCCTCTCTCTCCCTTCTTTCATTAACCAGCCCTGTAGACAATCCAGCAAACACTTCTGAGCTTTTGCTTGATATCATGTTTCAGCAGAAAACTAGCCAGGAGATCTATTCAACTAGGAGCATATAATCTGGCCTATAAATAAGGATCATTCATCATCTACAGGTTATATACAACAAGATTTTGGATGACAAGGGTTAAAAAGTAGATTTTTTGGAGGTGGTAATGATTCATCAGTCAAGGGCCAACACAAAGAAATATGTAAGTGGCCCAACATACAATTTAACATAAAAATGTTCTGTAGCTTAAGAGGACTCTTGGAAATGGAACGGTTCAGCAACTCTAGCATTGTTTAGCCCGTAATGAGTCTTTGCTTATTCTTTAAGTGCCCCCCATGCTTTCCCGTCTTACTGTGAAAATGTAGTCTGTTGGGAGTACAAATACACCAGATGCATATAATCTGTTTGGGTTAAGCTACCAGATTTTCATGGGAATTCACTAAGGTTATCTAGCTGCTAAATTTCTGGAAAACTTGGAGGCTTGTGGAGGTTGCTGCCTGTTCTAACAAAGACAGTTGATGTGTGAGAAATTAAATTTGAAGGGAGCCCTGCCACACACGAAGAGTGGAGTCCCCAGTCCTAGTTGGCTCTCTGTCCAGCCAAACCAACAGCGAACTTCAGACTCATTTTTGAACAATTCTGCTTCACACAATGCAGTGAGAAATTATATTTTGGTAAACTATTGAGATTTTGGGTTGTTTATTGTAACAGTTTTAGTCTTCTTTTAATGATAGAAATATTTAGATGATCTCTTAAAATGAAACATCACAAAAGAACAGTATCATTATGTTGTTCAAACGTCTAGTTAAAATCAGAAGAAAATGCAGAGATACAGCTGACAGATTTGGAAATGGTTGTGCAGAGTGAGAAAAAGGCCAGAAAGGAGGGGCGCTGCAATGCTCTTCAAATAATGGACCATATAGAATTATTTCACTTTGAAACACTTATTCACATTTTACTTTAGTAAAAACCATTATATTTTTTCTGGGAATAAAATATGTTTATCACAAATATTTTTTTACAAAATTGAAAGCATACAACCACTCTTTATTCTACTAACAGAATGACAATATGTATTTTTGAATATTTAAATAATTAACTACTACACTGAAATTAATTTTCACTTAATATAATCCATATGAGTTATGAAATAGAATTATGAATATTATTGTACACTAAAAGAATAAATATTGTGAAATTATACCAGAATGTAACTTAGGATCTTTCTTAGATTTAGGTTTATGAATTCTTTCTGTTTATAAATATTTTGTAATTTTCAAAATTCTGTAGTACCATCTAATTGTGTGTGCATGTATATGTGTATGTGTGTATGTGTGATTTACAAATCAGGAGTGATCTAAATTTTCTTTAGAGAAGGTCATCAGGCCAGTAGTTGAATAAGTAGCTATTAAAGGCCAAGAAATGACTATTGTTGAAAGAAACATCATATTTAAATTTCTAACTTTTATAACATTTTATATAATTCTTGATATTCTTACATGGAAGAATGATTTTCCTGATAAAGCACTCAGTTGCTAAACTCATTTTATTCTGTTTGAAGAAAAATATCATTTACTTCCAGATGTCTTTACATTTCCATGATGTATTTTTTTTTTAACTAGAGGATTCTAAGTATCTATCTCACCACTCAAATATTTTTGAAATGGAAATCAAATAATTCTTAGTTTCAATCATGGACATAATTATTTAGTATTTTTGCATTTCAGTGAATTATAGTATATCAATATCTGGTTGGTGTGACATTTTGCAAGGACATAATGTTCTTAACTGCTTTGCTCAATCTTCTCAAATATAGTATTCAGCTGAGTATCCCATATAGTTGGACTTAGAAAATGGCCTTTTATTTAACACACAATGTAAATATTGGGTGTGAAAGGAAGTAATTACATTTAACAGTAAGGCTCTAGACCTTCTAAGAGAAAATGTGTATTAATAACTAGGAAGGAAAAAAAAAGCAAGAGGAAACATTAGTCACTTATAACATCAGAGTCTGTAATGATGTGTGGAAGGAATACAAATTTGAATACAAGAAGAAGAAAGAGAAAGAGGAAGAGGGGAGGGGAAAGAAAGAAAAGGAAAAAAGAAAGACCTGTTTATCTGAATACTGAACTAATTTCACCACTGCATCCAGTGCTGGAGATGATTAGAGCAATAAAGTCATATTTAAACTAAACAGTACTTGTGCATTTCAGAATTCCAATTTGGAAACTTGCTTGTTTGATCCTTCTTCCAATACTGTCTTCTAGAGGACTGTCATGACTAGTTATGTTAAAGTCAGGTAAATTCATCAGTCCTCATAGTCCCATTAATGACGATGCTATTAACCACCCTACTTCTCATCCATACTATCTTCTTATTTATCTCCTTTGTTACTCTCATTCATATCTTATTTGGAACTTGCTATTTTCTAACTGAATTCCACATTAATTCCATTTATGAGATGTTTTATTATGCCATCAGGAATTTCTCTTTCATTGTTATTAATATCAAATTTTAAAATCTGAATTTCTCCCTGAATGCTTTCATTTCCTGACCTTTTCTGAAATCTAGATTTTTTTTCTAAATTTAATCATTACTCTTCTACCTTGAGTAAAACAAGCAAAAAAATAAACTTGTCTCTATTTTTATATTTAATACCAAAATGTTATCAAAATGACAAAAAGGTCCTTCTCATTTTTTAATAAAACTGCTCAAGTACTAAAAAAGGGAACAAGTTGGAAAATTAAATCCAGTGGTGTATTAAAAATACTATACTTTTGATCAAGTGTGAATAATGTAATTTATGAATGCCTGTGTCAAAATTATTGATATCTTAGTGTTAATAAGCAAGTTATATAAACTGATATAACTTTAATAACATAAATTTAAATATAATTTAGTAGATTTAGTAAATCATAATTTACACTTTCAATAGTGAAATGAAGAAAAATAACCTAGCTTCATAAATGCCAAAGGTATTTGTTAAATACACAATCTGTTACTAGTAAAAAGGGTTAGTATGTAACACATCTGGTAACATTTCTGATAAACAATGTATGTATGTGTGTGGGTATGCATGTACAGGTATACATACACACACATATTATGTATTTAAACCATGCCTAATGATAAAATGCCAAAAATAATCCCATTATATTAAAATATATTTGCTTTCACTATTACTATGTGATAGTTCTTCAAGTATTGGTCCAATCAAATTTAAAGAATAATAAAATGACTCCCATGTGTAACTTAACTATACACTGAAAATGAGTGAAAGTGCTTCTTTATGAAAAATTTAATCTGTATTAGATTTTATGAATATTTTATAGTTCACCAAACCAGTACATTAGGCTAGAAACTACATCTTACTTTTGTTACAGCTTAATTTTTTTGAACATAGTAAGATGTCCACTATGTTTTTATTGAAAAATGTGTATAGATTGATTGATAGATGTATTATGATTTCAATGTCTAAATTAACTATATCTTTATTACATATAAGTGATATATTCCTAATTAAACCTGTATTTGTTTATTTTCTACCTGGTGCTAGTGTACGGCTTGGGAATATAGCACAAGTAATAACTATAGCATAGCTACTATTACCATCTTGAGGAGTTTTATAAAGCTGAAAATCACTGATGTATATTAAATAACAGTTCCATAAAAATGTGTGTTCATAGAAGTGACTTTTCCTCTTGTGGATAAGGTTGAATTGTCTATATACAAACACAGTTACTATTCTTTGGGATATAAATGCATGTCTCCTATAGTAGCTCTAAATAAAACAGTTCAAAAGGTGCTATGATTTTGATAATCTGGTAGGAGAAGAATCTCTTTGTGTTGTGTAAATATCTTTGGAACAAGTAGACTTGTCAAATGTGATAAAAAGAAGTTTCAGGAATAACAGTGAGGTCCTATTACTCTTTTTGATTTGGGAGAAGTAATGAAACACTAAAATTCTTTTAAAAAGATGATTTTTGTTGTTGATGATGTCACTACTGGAAATACTGTGCTTAGAACAGTAATTGTTTCAGAGAGCTGGGAAAACCAGGGTCTGGCAGATGTCAGTAATGCAATTCTTTGAAGTAAGACAGATGTTTATAGTTTCCATCTCTACTGAAATAGTTTCTTCAGTGTGCATATGCCTCTGAAAATATAGACAATAAAATTATAAATTTCTTTTTCATTCAAGCAAAGTTTTAAAACCATACAAAGACAGTAAATTCCTCTTTTGTTTTAAAAAAATGCCAACAGTATTGTAAAGCACAGTTCAGATAATGTATATAAAACTTTTCTCTATCCGGTTTAGAGGCTTTTTATGAAAGGCTTTAGAGTAAGAATGCCTTGTTCTTTAATGTTATAAGGTAATATCTCTCCAACCTTCAACACTGAGAAATGAGGACAAGAGTATATAAAACAATTCAGTTTCACTATGCAGGCTTGTTTATTAAAAGGCTGTTCATAGTAGAAGTTTGTACAAATTTATCTTATAAAAATTTAAATTATACAATGAACTAAAGAATGTATAGGGCAAAATTTGAAAGTCCTCTTTTTAAGTGTGCTCTCTTTCTCATATTCAATAGTACTCACCATTTTTATATGTATCCTTAAAGAATAACATGCACACATTAGTGATTTTCCCCATAAATATGACGTCCTCTTCATCTTCACCTCTGTGCTCTCTCACTCATGAGAATGATGTAAATGGGCTAATGATCAGAAGGTGGGAAGAGTGAGGTGAGTTATATATTTCAATACCTCCTACTTGTTGGGTGGGCAAGGTTTGTCTCACTGCAATAATCCACAACTTCTGTCAAGTTGCTCTCTGTATATTGCTTTCTTTAGGCCTTCAGGTAGTAACAGCTCTTAGAAGCCATCTTATTACCTTATTCTTTCTCTAAATCTTCCTACATATTTAAAAACAGTCTTTTCATTACGTTATCATGCAATTTTGTTGTGCCCTCTGTTCCTTGCCGAGAACCTTACATATATATATATATATATATATATGTATATATATATATATATGTATCTGTATGTATGTATTTGTGTGTGTGTATATTCTCTTATTTTTCCCAGTCTTTTCTAATACAATAGGTATTTATACAATATAAATTAACTCACATGTGATTAGAACTTATGAAAAATAAGCGATTAAAAGGAGAGTTCCTGTTTTCATGGGCAATGGTTCAAGAATAAGAGAAATTATATTCTACCTTCGGAAATAAAAAAGTGACAAAAGAGCTTGGCTGTTGCACTGATAGCAGGAACTCGTAGTGCTATATTTTAAGACAGTTAGAGTCATATGCCTTCATTCAGAAATCCATCCTCAGAAATTTTTATATAATGCTTATAAAGCTCTGGACTCATGGGAGTTTGCACTGCCACCTTGCTCATGTTAATGTTGTCCCCATTGTGTAGGGGCTAGCTCCATCTCTGTCGTGCTTTAGAATCTGTCCTGCTTGAGTTGAATATTGCCAGAATTTCCACTCTACTGTCTTGTTTATTCTCAGCATCTATTGAGACAGTTTCCAGCCTTGATTCATGATCCAATATATCTTTTCAATTACTATTACTGCCTTTGCTATGGAATTATTAGCGTCTTAGCACAGTATTTCCCCCCTTATCTATGGCTTTGCTTTTTACTGTTTCAGTTACCCAAGGTCAACCTAGGTCTGGAAGCAGATGACACTCCTCCTGATTATCTACAGAAAGTCAGTAGTAGCTTAATGCTACGTCACAATGCCTGCATCGTTCACCTTACTGCATCTCATCATTTTATCACCTCACATCATCATCATAAGAAGGGTAAGAACAGGGCAAATTTTGAGAGAGAGACCACATTCATATAATTTTTACTTACACAATATTGTTAAAATTGTTCTATTTTATTATTAATTTTTAATCTCTTACTGTGCCTTATAAATTAAACTTTATTATAGGTATGTATGTATAGGAGGAAAACATTATATATATTTATATAAATATATATAACATTATATATATTTATAAAATATTATTTATATATATATATATATATATAGGGGTTTGGTACTACCTGTGGTTTCAGGCATCCATGGGGATTTTGGAACATATTCCCCAAAGATAAGGGGAGACTGCTATACTTAAGCTACAAAACTGCGTAACATTAGATTTGTACATATTGTTTCTCTTAAACTCTGTAATTTCAGTGTATGTTTTTTGGAAATCAAGACTTTTTCAGAACACATATAATCTATGACCTAAGATGTTACACTGTATCTATGTCTGTACATGCCTACCTATTATCATGTTTATCTATTACCTATATTCATCATCTATCTATGCATTCCTCTATCTATCCATCCACCTGTCATCTATATTTAATGATTTCTTATTTTTCTGACTTTCTTAGAAAGGCCTACTTAAACAAAATATTTTCATTACATGCCCACCATAATTTTATGGTTTTCAAAATAATATTGAGTTCTGAAATCCATCTATAACTCATGTTTTTCTAAATGGTGTGAAGTAGGAATTTAAATTTTATTAATCTCCAAATTGAAAGACAATTGTTTCAAAAACAATGGACAAATCATTATTTTCCACTGATTTAAATGGCAACTTTATAGAAAATGATACAGGATAGGGCAGTAAATTATGATATTGACATAGGATCTGTATTCTTGTATTTTATAAAATGTTGTTTAAATCTAATATTTTCTATTCTTGCCCTAATACTGTTCGGCTTAATACTACTAAGCTTTACTAACTGGTAATATAACTCATTTTAAAAACAATGTCTGTTCTTCAAATAGTTTCTTACAAATGATTGTGAGGACACTACCATGTTACATAAAATATAATGTTATTGACAGGGTTTCATTGAGTTTACATGTTAATTAGGGTAAAATTAAGCCTGTGAAATGTACAGATATAAGCACAAACATATAGACCTGTTCATATGTACAAATATAAGCAGATACATATGCAGGTCTAATATTAAGCTTCTATAAACCATAATTCAAGTAGGTCTTGTGCATCTTATCAATTGTATTTTTTGTGAAAGATTTTATTTAAATTATTATTGTGAGCCAGGATCTGTGACTTATGTTTAGTAATTGATTATTGCTGTTGTTTAAGATAGGGGTAATCATTATGACTTGGCCTTATATTAGGGCATCTGTATCTAGAGTTACTACCACAAAAAGCTGAAAAAGAAGAGCAAACTAAACTCAACACAATTAAAAGAAAGGAAAAATAAAGACAAGAGCAGAAGTCAAAAAAATTCAATCAGGAAAGCAATTAAGAAAATCAGGGAAGAAAAAGCTGTTTCTTTAAAAAAAATTAAAATTGATAAACCTCTAACTAGATTGGCAGAAATAAAAAGACATAACATAAATTACCAATATCAGGAAGAAAAACAGTGATTTTTTTGTAGATCCTGCAGCCATTAAAGGGATAATAAGGAGATACTATGAGCAACTTTGTATTCATAAAAACAACATTTAGGGAAAAAAAATGAATGAATTCATTTAGTACCACAAACTACCCATGTTGGGTGGAATAATACTCTTCTCCCAATATATATTCCTTCTAATCCCTGAAGTCTGTAAATATGTCACCTTATATGGCAAAAGGAAATTTAAAAATGTGATTAAGTTAAGGATTTTGAAGATATCCTAGTGGGCACAGTGAATTAGAGTCCTTATAAAAGGGAAGTAGGAGTGTCAGATTTAGAAAAGGCAATATGACAACAGAAGCAAGAGTCATAGTCAGAGAGAGAGAGATTTGAAGATAATGTATTGCTGGCATTGAAGATAGAGGAGCGTCCTGAGCCAAGGAGCTCCAGGAAGGCGGAAAAGAGAAGAAAAAAGAATTCTCTCTTTTAGGGTCTCCAGAAAGAACACAGTTCTGCCAATCTCGTGGTTTTAGGACTTTGGGCCTCTGGGACTGTATGATGACAAATCTGCGTTTCCTTAAGCCACTCATTTAGTGATAATTTCTTACAGCGGCAAAAGGAAGCTAATATACTACCATAACTAAACCAAGGTAAAATAGACAATTTCAATACACTTATAACCATTAGGGAAATTAAATAAGTGAGTAAAAATACTCTTAAAAAAGAAACAGTGTGCCCAAATAATTTCACTGGATAATTCAACCAAATATTTAAAGAATACTATTGCATATTCCTTCCCCCAAAACAGATTCTCAACCTGTTTTGGGACTTGTATTACCCTGATACCAAAGTTAGAGGTAATATCCCCCCAAAAGAAAGAAAACTACAAATTCATATTTCTGACAAGCATACACAAAAATCTTCAACAAAGTATTAGCAAATCAAATCCAAAAATGTATACAAAGATGTACACTACTAAAAAGAGGGAAGTATGTGAGCCTGATTCAACATTTGAAATTTAATTACTCTAATCCAACACATCAAGAAGCTAAAGAAGAAAAATCAGCTAGATGATAAGGAAAAAAATTGATGAAATACCATACTCACTTATGATAAACACTGAGAGAACCAGAAGCAGAGAGAAACTTCCTTAATTTGATAAGGAACATTTGCCTAAAAGCCCTACAACTAAGTTCATATTTAATAATGAAAGATTGAATGTTTACCGGCTAAAATGAAGAACTGTGCAAAGATGTGGCCATATCTTTGCTAGATTACTTTGTCGTTTTTATCTCTGAATAAACCATGGCACAAATGACTTTAAAGGAATATCTTGTCAATTCAGATTTTATTTTTATTTTTTCATACTATTACATGGTCTACAAACTTAAAGTTATACACTTCTATGTGTACTCAGTCTGACTGCATTATACTTTCCCTATGTAAGAATAAAAAACATTGTTACCCACAAGGGTATATATATACTGTCATCTGTGATAGAAAGTTATACTAGTTTTAAACTGCCTTAATGACAGGAAATAAAATAGTACATGAAGAGTGGCAAAATGTGTGAAAAATATAAAAGAAACTTCTGGAGTGGCCGGTAAAGACAAATAAGCTATTTCACAAATACTTTTGTATGCATTAATTTATTAAGAAACTCATTTTTATTAGATCTAAGGAAAACACCATTTTAAGAAGTCTTCTTGAAAGTATATTAATGGTATTTTATTGAATAAAACTTTCCCTGAAACAAATTCATTACTTGTACACTTATTTGAAGATAACTATATTTATCCTCAAATATCGAGAAAATGGCTTATTTGTACTAGGTATTCTCTTATGGCTTTGTGATATGTGTATATATGCATATATATATATGTATATATACATATATAAAATTTTCAATATATAAATTTCATAAAAGAACTATGTATGTGTCCAATACTTTAGATTATGCTAATTAGTTTTATAATCATAAATTATTTGTTATCCGTTTATTCTTCATAAAATCATTAAAAAAATAAAAATCATTTCCCTTAAAAAAGAAAACCTACAACTAACTTCATAATTCATAATGAAAGATTTAATGTTTTTTCTCCCTGAAGTCAGGAAGTAAAGATGTATACTCTCACAACTCCTATTCAGCATAGTACTAGAAATTTTGGCATTCTGAATTTTTAATATGATATGTACATATTTTTAGAATTCTTAAATATATTAATTTTGCCACTCCAATCTTTCTCCAAAATGACCATCGTTATGCTGAGAAAAAATATAATTTTGTCATTTTCCAAGATTAGTGCAAGAAGTTTCATTATATTAAAGATGCAAAAAGAAAGATTTCTATAAAGAGTGAGTTATGGATTTCACATAGATAAATCCATAAAGATTATGGGCCACTAAAGTCTGCCTAAAATTGGTGCTTATGAATATTCTTTAGGACTCCATCAACAAGCAGAGGCTTGGAAGGGGCAAAATGATCACTCAACAAGCAATTGCTGATTCTAAAATATGAAATAAATAAAGCCAACTTCTTTTAAAATTTCTCAGGAAGGAATATTTCATGATAGTATTTTGGGGACCCAAGGCCAAATTTGGCCAGTTCACTTTGCATAATTGTTTGCCAGTCTAGTTGACCTTCAACTGCAAGCTTTCAGGCCAAGTTTGGTTTGTAGATTTAATAATCTGGGAACTTTACCTGTTTCCTGTGGAATAGAAGCACTGAAGAGAGGAAAAAATCCAAAATATTCAGGAAAAAAATTCAAGACAGAACTAAAGCATAGGATGTATGATTTTGTGCAAAGAGTCAAACAAAAGCATAGTCAAGGCAAATAATGTTAAGACTGCACAGGTTAATAGCAAAAATATTTACCAAATGCTACAACACAAAAGTGAAGTTCTATACAAAGACTCACTTCTAATTATATAACTGTAGTGAACTCCCCAACAAAAAATCAAATCTCCTTAACAAAAACCCAGTTTTAAAATCTGCTAGTGACAATGTTTAGCATAACAAAATTAATTTGGCAGTAAGAACTTAGTAAATCAAGTACAGAGCTTACATTGTTTGATGTCAACTCACATGGCAGCAGTTCAAAGGAAAAAGAGGGAATTTGAGGACAGGGAACTGGAGAACTTGTCTAGTTTCTGTTTATGTGAGGATATGATGTCAAACAATGGTCTCCAATATGGTATTGCGGGAACACCTAGAATTGTCAAGGAATAGGAACATCTCTCAATATATAGAATCATGAATTTGGATTTACGGCTTACTTAAAGGAGAGCTGGTCAGATGTGAACTCACTGAGCAAATTAAACTGCTGATCTTCAATGAGGGTTACGGAAAGAGTTTATTTTGGGTTGTATTGGCTACAAAGACAAGAGTGGTTGATATCAGCCTAAAATCATAATTTATGTTGTCTAGAGAATTGTATTTAGTATTGGTTTAAAGCAAGTGTATGTTGACGTTAAGTCTTAGGAGTGTGTTCACTGGAGTATCTACCACTTTGGCTGATGTTCAAACTATGAGGCTGAACCAAATGGCTGGTATGCTTACTGAAGCAAGTTGTCATTGATTGATTACACTGGTTTACATCCATCCTGGTGCTTGTTACTTGTTATGATGACTCTAAAGTTGTCACTGATTGATTAAATAGTTTGAAATCCATTTCTAATATCACTGGCTATAATGAGTTGGCAATCTTTCCCAGGAGTATGGGGACTACTTTTTAATTTTTTAAACTTTTAATCTTTGTGTTGACACTGGGAACGTGCTCTTGTCTGGAAACTAAGTAATAGTTAATTTTCCATTGCTACAATAGATATCAGCCTCTACCTACCCACTCTTCATATTTTGTTACAAAAGTTAAGCAATACCTTAATGGCTTCCTATTCATTTCATCTCTATAGACCATGCCCTATTAAGCACAGACCCACATCCCTGTATCAACTAAGACCACTAGGACTCTATAGTCCCAGTACCTGGAAGTCAGGTTCATAGCAGCATCCTCTACAATCAATACTGACCCAAAGAGGACAGTCATCACCAAGATTTTCAATAATACTGTTGCTCCTCTAGCAAATTCCTTATCACTGTGATAAAGGCAAGGCCATCTCTGCTCTGTCTAGAAACACAGCCATCTGTTTGAATTTCTAGCTTTATAGTTTAGCATATCTATCACATGGGCATTTAAAAACCTTTTATTTTTCTCTACTAAGAAAATTCCAGAATTTATGATATATTTGCATTTTTTCCCCAAGCTCCAAAGAAATATTACAGTAGCACATTTGAGTTGACACAAGGTGACCTTACCAGGTTATTAAATCCTCATTTCTGAGAGTGGCCCTTAAACAAACTCTCATACACAATTTCATATCCTGACACTGCACCTATTCCATCCCTTGTAAAATTCAGTCCCAGGCAGTTCTGCTAATTCCAGCTGGTATGGAGCTTGCTGCATGGGAGAAGGGATAGGAGGACACAGTTGTCTGGGCATGCTCTGTCCAGCAGGTTGGGAACTTTGAGGAGCTTCAGGAGCTCCATTTCCCTGGCTGGCTACTCAGCTCTGAGGCCCTCCACTGTGACATACAACCTGCTGCACCTTCCTCCTGGCCTGCCAGCACTGGCTCACAAACCAGCAGTTACTGCACTGGCATCAGGCCAGCCAGAGAGAGGCCCCACCTACAACAGCTAGAGACACAAGGCACAGAGGCTTATACCTGTGTGTTTGGCCCACTGGCTTGGACACTAGAGAAAGGCACTGCAGTGGAGAAGTAACTTTGTCTATCTTGATAAAGAAGAACAAAGCTAGGAGTACCACACACCTAGTCTTCAAACTATACTGCAAAGTTACAGACCAATGGAATAGAATAGAGAACCAAAAAATAAACCCACACATATATGGTAATTTAATATATGGCAAGGGAGGCAAGAATACACAATGAGAAACTGCATGAGAATGAAACTGGATTACTGTCTAACCCCATGCAAAAAAGTAAACTCAAAATGGACTAAAAAACTAAATATAAGACATGAAACCATAAAATTCTTAGAAGAAAACACAGGCAAAAACCTCCTGAACATAAGCATGAAAATTTTTTTCTTGTACAAATTTCCCAGGACAAGGGAAACAAAAGCAAAAATAAACAAGTGGAGCTACATCAAATTAAAAAGTTTCTGTACAGCAAAGTAACTACCAATAAAACACAAATAAAAACTCTACAGTATGGGAGAATATGTCCAATAAGGGGTTAACATTCTAAATATATATAGAACTCAGACAAATCAACACCCAAAAACAAGTAACTTGATAAAAATTATAGAGGACCTAAATAGACATTTTTCCAAAGAAGATATACAGAGGGCTGAGAGGCACATGAAAAGATGTTCTACATCACTAATCATCAGGGAAATGCAAATTAAAACCACAATGAGATATCACCTCACAACAGTAGAATGGCCACTGTTCAAAAAACAAGAAATAACAAGTGTTGGTGAGGATATGGAGAAAAGGGAACCCTCCTACACTGTTGGTGGGATTGTAAATTGGTGCAACCACTACAGAAAGCAGTATGGAGGTTCCTCAAAAAACTAAACAGAAATACCATATGACCCAGTAATTACACTTCTAGGAATTTACCCAAAAAAAACAAAATTTGTGATTCAAAAAGATATATACACCTCTCTGTTTATTGTCACATTATTTACAATAGCCAAGATATGGATGCAACCAATGCATCTATCAATAGATGAATGGATAAAGAAGAGGTGGTATATATACACAATGGAATACTATTCAGCCATAAAAAGGAAAGAAACCCTGCCTTTCGCAACAACATGAATGGACCTAAAGGGTATTATACTCAGTGAAATAAGCCAGTGGAGAATGACAAATAGCATAAGATTACACTTATATGTGAAATCTAAAAACAAAACAAAACAAACAGCAGTGGATTTACAAATACTGAGAAGTGACTGATAGTTACCCTGGGGAAGGGGTTGGAGTGGGTGAGTGAAATAGGTGAAGGGGATAAAGAGGCATAAAATCTCAGTCATAATATAGATTAGTCATGGGGATAAAATTACAGCATAAAGAATATAGCCAATAGTTCTATAACATCTTTCTATGTTGATAGATAGTAACTATATCAGTTGGGGCAAATTTTAAAATGTATGTAACTATTGAATCACTGTTATATACTTGAAACCAGTATAATATTGTATATCACCTATACTTCAATAAAAAATAGTCATCTGTCTTGCAGCTGGACCTAGTTCTTTGGTGCAGTTTGTTCTCCAGATTATTTCCATGAGATAAGTTTGAATGTAGTCTCCATCTGAGGCCACATTCTTACTTAACTTTATTGCCCTCCTATGCTTTCTTTACTCAAGTTCTCCTGAAGGCACTCCCCCAATATGTTGCTTAAATAAGAATCCATGTCTCACGGTCTATTTCTAAAGAACTAGACCCAAAACAGGGTTAATAATAGAATGAATCTGGGGACACTAAAGTCTTGTTTGCAGCACATTACAAGCAAAATTTGTAGTTGCTTTTATTACTGTAAATAATGAAGTATACTTTGAATAATCCTTGTTAACGCATTATCTCTCCCCAAGATCAGTGTTATATAATCTCCCTTTATTTCTGTAGGATAACTGTCAGTATGCTGAAAATAATTAACCATGAAAAAATGGAGGTTACATAAATGTAAATAGCTTACTATAGATGGTCAGTGGATATATGCTGATTAAATCTTGAGATGAGATATGGTTTGTAAGTGAAAATTAGTAAGCACTGAAGTACATTTCATGCATTGTCCATCGTAGAGCCTGTCAGGTACTGACAACTTTTTATAAGCTTGGCTGAAAATTAATTAGAAATATAATAAAGAAAAAAATAATAGAATAAAATTAACTGATATTTTATTTAGAAGAAACATTACATTGTAAAAGAAATCCTAATATATGAGTTCAGAAAGCTTACAATATTTTAACTACCAAAATGCACATGCAACTTGACCCTAATCGATTCATTTAGCTTTTTATGACCTAGATCATCATACCTGTAAAATATCAAATTGATTTTCCTTTGTTTACTCTGCAGCCAATTCTATAAGAATAATTGTTATTGTTTGCATGATATTTTTAACCTTTATTTTAAATTCTGTGATATAAAATAGAAAGCTAACTGGACAGAATTCATCTCTTGTAATTGGATTATTCTTTATAGACACAATCAGAAAATTAAATTTTAGCACAAAGGAAATATGGTGTAGAATATTATCCTTGACACTATTTATCTGGGTATAATTTCCAAAAAGATACACAAATACCATTTAATTTTTCAGGCAACAGGGAGAAAGAATAAAATGAATCATAATACATTTTACCTCTCTTTCCTTTTATCCAATATTCATAGATAATAAAAAAATCAATACATTTGTTAAAATATTATTTTTAATGTAATGATAACTGTCAATATGTAAAGTGTAATAACCATAGTCATAACAAATAATCAGAAGACAAATTAAGCAAATTCAATTTGGGAAACAAATTTAGTTATCTCACTCTCTACTTGTCACATTTGTCAAGAAAAAATATTACTATGGTGTACTGGTATAATTAATCCTAATGAAAATTCAAAGGAACCAGTTAATATGAATGGATTTTCATATAAGGAAAACAAGCTTGTAAAAATTATAAAGAAAGGCATCAGGACTTATGGATTTTATGGCAATAATTATTTTGCTGAGTTTTTTAAATGTCTGTGTCA
Source organism: Manis pentadactyla (assembly GCF_030020395.1). Taxonomy (NCBI): domain Eukaryota; kingdom Metazoa; phylum Chordata; class Mammalia; order Pholidota; family Manidae; genus Manis; species Manis pentadactyla. The sequence goes on from NC_080023.1 coordinate 51,523,069, forward strand.
AAAGTTCACATAAGTACTTTGTAATTTTAAATGGTATTGACTCTTAACAGTAAGATCTGCCATTTAGGTGTGAAACAATAATATTGGGATATCAGAGAAAGCAATTATCTGTTGAAAAGCTTTAGAAACGCCTTCCAGTTATTCTGTCCGTAACAACACAAAGCCACCAGGGAGAAGTCTAAATTCTAAATTCTCTCCTATTTTTTAGGAACTATTTTTCTCAATGTTACATCCTGTAGATTTTTTTAACCAATAAAGTGGAGATAACATTTTTTTTCTAAGATCTGTGTACATGAAATATCACCACTATCATTTCCCCATGCCTTCTCTTTCAAAACATCATTCCCCTTGCAACAGTAAGAACAGGATGGTGCAAATTGCTTAGGAAAAGGGTTTCCTCTTACCTTCTCTTTTGAGAAGAAAAAAACTATCTGGAGTCAAGGTGATAGAGAAGATCACGGGAAATAACTGTATATACATTAACTTGGGGATATAGTTGTTAAAATCAATAAAAAAATGAGTACCCTCACTTTACATGAATTATGAAATTATATCTAGAATTCTATACTCTAAAGAAGTAGTGATGTTGAAGACTCAGGTTACACAGTAAAAATCTAAGTATAGTTCAAGATGCCTTATTATTTATATTATAGTTGATGTTCTCATGAAGTCCCATTTCAGACAGAATTTGAAATCTTTACAAGATGTATATAATGAAGCCCTTGTTTAGCTGGTGAGTTGAAAATCAAAATTTTTGCCCCCCCACTGTGTGGTTTTGGTTCCTTCTCTCAACTCCTCTTAATTCAATTTCCTTGTTGGCAGATTGAAATTAATAATACAATCCTATCTACATCCTAATGGTTTTGTAAGGGTAAAATTGCATATTTTGTAAAATAGCTTATCATGTAATTTGTAATATAAACTGTAAAAATACATTTGATGAACATTACTCTGCTGTGCAAACTATAAGAATATCTTTGATATGTTGATTTGGGTGATGGTTACATGAGCTTATACACATGTCAACATTCATCAAACTGTACAATAAGATCTGTGTATTTTATTGTATGTACCTCCATATGTAAAAAAGGAATATTGTGTAACTTGAACTAATTTATCTCCATATTTTAACTACTTTCTTGGCATTATACTGTTTGCATCATTCTGCTATTTGCAGTTTTCATTTCACTATTCATCTTGGAATTCTCTCTGTGCCAGTCCATTAAGTTTCTATTTATTATTTGTAACTGAAGAATACGGTGAACATATACTGTATTTGGACAACTCACTATCTTATTATTATAAACAATGCTGAAATAAACGTCTCATTACTGAATGAAGGATAACGATTGTGAGTAAAATTGCAATATTTCCAGAATATTGCGCCTATCCTTAGGGCGTACCCATATCAATAGGTGGAGAGAAGTAGTCCATCACCATGTCAATAAGTGATTACAAAAGGGGTGGAGACCGAGTGCACACCTGGACAGGAGAGGTTTGGTGGGGGCTTTTGGCAGCCAGGTCACGAGGTGAGCAGTAGTAGACTACTGCTTGTAGGCAATAAATGGGTTTCTCCCACTATTTTTCTCCCTTTGATTTTGGCTTCAAAGGTTATTTGCCCCAGGCTGGGAACATATTTTCCCCCTAGAGTTACAACGATTATTTTTGAATTCAACAAATTATCTAAATTACCCTATAATGTGGTCATACCAATTTAGAGAACAGTTAACAGAATATGAATATCTATTTTCTACATTTTTGTTAAAAATAGAGACAATTGAAATTTTAAATTTTTAATAATCTGGTCTGTAAAAATGGTCCCATTTAAAAATATTTTATTGATATATAAAGTGCAGAAAATTGCAACTATCAAAAAAATTCAGTGATTTATTACAAAGTAAACAAATCCAGATCAGGAAATAAAGTGTTGCCAACCACTCAGCAGTACCCCAAGAAATGGTTTCTCCCAGAATCTCTTTCCTCATATTTCATATTCAGTTTTATCTTGATATCTTGTATTACATTTTAATCTTAGTTTTTCAAAAATTTATTTAAATTGAGTGTAGAGTATTTATTCTTTGGTTCTGGCCATCTTTTGTTCCATAGTATGCTCATAGGATTTATTGATATTACTGCAATATTATGTCATTCATTGTAATTGCTGCATATTTCATTGTATGACTATACTATCACTTATTTTATACCTGAAATACACTTGCATTCACAGAAATTAAATTGATTTTGGTATATTCATCTTGTAACCAGCAAGTGTAAATAAAACACCTAGTAATTTTAAATATTTCTCTATAGGTTATTTGGTATTATCCTATCAAATTAACTTGGTACATTGGTTGAATAGCAATTGAACATATAAGTGTGAGTCTATTCTTTACTCATTTTGCTTGATTAATTTATGTCTGTCCTTACACAAGTATTACATTACATTGATTATTCCAGCTTTGTATTAATTGTAATCATGTGTAATCATGTAATCATCTATCAACCATGTTCTTTTGTTTCAAGATCATTTGTGTTACCCTAAGGCTTTTGTCTAAGTAAAATTTAAAATAAGATTGTCAATTTCTCCAGAAAAAGGCTGATAGGATTTTTTTAAACAACTACATATGAGTTGTCTAGGAGTTTGATGGATTTGTACTGAATCTCCAGATCAATTTAGAAAGACCTCCTTTATACAAGCATTATCCATCCCAATCCTTGAGAATATATTATCTGTGTGGTTGTCTTTTAAATTTCCATTTGCAATATTCTGTAGTTTCTCAATTAACATCCTGTACAATTTTCATTATATATATATTTTTTTCATTAATATGCAGAGAATGATAATTTGCATCCCCAAAATTTAACAAATTATTTTTAAAAGAATGATGAAAGGAATTTTGTTTTATTTTGGTATCATTAATATAAATTACATAAACATTGTGGTTACTAGATTCCCTTCATTATCAAGTCCCCACCACATATCCCATTAAAGTCACTGTCCATCAGCATAGTAAGATGCTATACAATCACTACTTGTCTTCTCTGTGCTATACTGCCTTCCCCATGTCCCTCCCCCATATTATGTGTGCTAATCGTAATGCCCCTTTTTCCCCTTCTTCCTCCCTTCCCACCCACACACCCCAGTCCCTTTCCCATTGGCAGTTATTTGTCCGTTCTTGGATTCTGTGAGTCTGCTGCTGTTTTATTCCTTCAATTTTTGCTTTGTTCTTATGCTCCACAGATGAGTGAAATCATTTGTTGCTTGTCTTTATCCACCTGACTTATTTCACTGAGCATAATACCCTCTAGCTCCATCCATGTTGTTGCAAAAGGTAGAATTTGTTTTCTTCTTATGGCTGAATAATACTCCATTGTGTATATGTACCATATCTTCTACATCCATTCATCTACTGATGGACCCTTAGGGTGCTTCCATTTCTTGGCTATTGTAAATAGTGCTGCAATAAACATAAGGGTGCACATGTCTTTTTGAGACTGGGAAACTGAATTCTTATGGTAAATTCCTAGGAGTGAAATTCCTGGATCAAAGGGTATTTCTACTTTTAGTTTTTTGAGGAACCTCCATAATGCTTTCCACAATAGTTGAACTAGTTTACATTCTAACCAGCAGTGTAGGAGGGTTCCCCCTTATCCGCATCCTCACCAGCATTTGTTGTTCTTAGTCTTTTCAATGCTGGCCATCCTTACTGGTGTGAGGTGATACCTCATTGTGGTTTTAATTTGCATGACCATGATAATTAGTGATGTGGAGCATCTTTTCATGTGCCTGCTGGCCATCTGAATTTCTTCTTTGGAAAATTTTCTGTTCATTTCACTACTCATCTTGGAATTCTCTCTGTACCAGTCCATTAAGTTTCTATTTATTATTTGTAACTGAGGAATATGGTGAACATATACTGTATTTGGACAATTCACTATCTTATTATTATAAACAATGATGAAATAAACATCTCATTACTGAGTGAAGTGAGGTGAAAATTACCATTTTGTAATAGGGTTATTTGCTTTTAGGGTGTTGAGGCGTGTGAGTTCTTTATATATTTTGGATGTTATGCCCTTGTCAGGTATGTCACTTATAAATATATTCTCCCATACTGTAGGATGCCTTTTTGTTCAGCTGATAGTGTTGTTTGCTGTACAGAAGTTTTTTAGCATGATGTAGTACCATTTGTTAATTTTTTTTTTTCCCTTTCTCAAGGAGATGCATTCAGGAAAAAGTTGCTTATGTTTATATTCAAGAGATTTTTGCTTTCATTTTCTACTAAGAGTTTTATGGTTTCATGACTTACATGAAAACATAAAGCATGACTTTATCAAGATTGCTTTGGTTATTTGGGGTCTTTTATAGTTCCATATGAATTTTAGGATTATTTGCTCTAGTTCATTGAAAAATGTGATTGGAATTTTGATAGGGTTTGCATTGAATCTGTAAATTGCTTTGAGCTGGTTGGCCATTTTGACAATTTAATTCTTCCTGTCCAAGAACATGAAATATAGTTCTATTTATTTGTGTCTTCTTCAATTTCTTTCATCAGTGTCTTATAGTTTTCAGAGTATAGGTCTTTCAGTTCCTTGGTTAGGTTTATCCCTATATATTTATTTATTTTGATGCAATTGTAAATGGAATACTTTTCTTGATTTCTCTTTCTGCTAGTTTGTAATTAGAATTTAGGAATGCAACAGATTTCTGTATATTGACTTTGTTTTGGGCAACTTTGCTGAATCTATTTGTTGGTTCTAATAGTTTTCTGGTGGAGTCTTTAGGGTTTTATCTATATAGTATCACGTCATCTGTAAATAGTGACAGTTTTACTTCTTCCTTACCAATTTGGATGCCTTTTATGTTTTTTTCCTGTCTGATAGTATGGCTAGGACTTACACCATTATGTTGAATAAAAGTGGTGAGAGTGGGCATCTTGTCTTGTTACTGATCTCAGAGAGGGAAAGCTTTCAGACTTTTTGCCTTTGAGTATGATGTTGGCTGGGGGTTTGTCATATATGGCCTTTTATGTTGAGGTACTTACCCTCTTTACCCATTTTGTTGAGAGTTTTTGTCATGAATGATTGTTGAATTTTGTTGAATGCTTTTTTGGCATCTATGGAGATGATCATGTGGTTTTTATCCTTTTTTTTGTTGATATTGATTGATTTATGAATATTGTACTATCCTTGAACCCCTGGAATAAATGACACTTGGTCATGATGGATGATCCTTTTTATGTATTTTTGAATTCAGTTTGCTAATGTTTTGTTGAGTACTTTTGCATCTATGTTACTCATGGATATTGGTCTATAATTTTCTTTTTTGTAGTGTCTTTGCCTGGTTTTGGTATTAGAGTGATGCAGGCCTCATAGAATGAGTTTGGTAGTATTCCTTCCTCTTTAACTTATTGGAATACTTCATGAAGTATGGGCATTAGCTGTTCTCTAAATGTTTGGTAGAATTCAGCTATGAAGCTATTTGGTCCTGTAATTTTGTTTGTTGAGAGTTTTTTTATTACCAGTTCAATGTTGTTACTGGTAACTGGTTTATTCAGATTTTCTATTTCTTCTTAAGTTAGTCCTGGAAGTTTGTATATTTCTAGGAATTTTCTATTTCTTCTAGTTTGTCCAATTGGTATATAATTTTTCTTATGATTGTCTAATAATTCTTTGTATTTCTGTGGTGTCAGGTGTAACTTCTTTTTTTTGTTTCTGATTTTGTTTATTTGTGTCCTCTAAATTTTTCTTGACAAATCTGTCTAGTTGTCTATTTCATTTATCTTCTCAACCAGCTCTTAGTTTCACTGATTTTTTTCTATTGTTTTATTCTTCTCTTTTCTGCTCTCATCTTTATTATATTCCTCCTTCTAGTGACTTCAGATTTCATTTGTTCTTCCTTTTCTAGATTCTTTTGTAATGAGTTTAGACTGTTCATTTTGATTTTGCTTGTTTCTTGAGGTAGACCTGTATTGCTATGTACTTTCCTCTTAGAACTGCTTCTGAAGTCTCCTGAACATTTTGAACTGTTTTTTTTTTTCATATGTGTCCATGTATTGCTTGGACTGTGACTCTCCAGCTTTATGTTTCTTTCATGAGATTGTTTTGGCTATTTGGGGTCCTTTGTAGTTTCTTATGGTTTTTAGAATCATTTTTCCTATTTCTGTAAGAATGCCATTGAAATGTTGATATGGATTGTTGTGAATCAGTAGATTGCTTTGGGCAATATGTATATTTTAACAATATTATTTTAAACCATGAGCATGCAATATCTTCCATTTATTTATGCCTTCTTTTTTTCATCAATGTTTTATTATTTTTTGTGTATAAGTCTTTCACCTCCTTACTTAAGTATTCCTAAGTATTTTATTTTTGATGCTATTCTAAATTGTATTATTTTATTAATTTCCTTTTTGAATTGCTTGTTATTAGTTTAAAGAAATACAACTCATTTTTATATGTTAACTTTTTTACCCTGCAACTTTACTTAATTTGTTTCTTAGTTCTAATGTGTGTGTATGTGTAGTTTTACAATTTTCTGTACATATGATCATGTCATCTGTAAACAGATCCTTTCCAAATTGGATGCCTTTCTTTTTTTTACCCTAATTGCTCTAACTAGAACTACTTTTAATGTAAGTGGTGAGAGTGCATATCCTGGTCTTGTTCTTGATTTTGGGGAGGTTTCAGTTTTTACCATGGAGTATGGTGCTTGCTGTGGGCTTTTCATGTTTAAATAAGTTCCTTCTATTCCTAATTTGTTGAGAGTTTTTATCATGAAAGGGTGTTGAATTTTGTTAAATGCTTTTTCACATCTATCAAAATGATTGTATGATTACATTGTTCTTCATTTCTTGAAATTTTTGAATATACATAATATTGCTGGGCCCTTTTGGGTGCTCATTTGTCTCTTGGCAACATCATATTCTCTTAGTCATTTCTATAGGTCTCTGGTGGTTGGGCATTTTTGTCTGTATTAAGAATATTTGATTCATTATAGTATTCCTGATGTCATGAGTCAGCATGACTACTTGCATGAAACAGTATAGAGATAGTGATTGAAAATATGAATTTGAAGTCAAAGAGAATTGGTTGTGAATGTGAGTTCTGTCATTTACTAGCTGCTTTACCATTAATAAGCTTAGTTATCACTTAATCTTATTAAATGACATTATTCTATCTAATATTCTTTATTTATTTTAAAATTTGTGATAATATTAAATATTTTAAAGGTTTATAGGGAGGATGCATAAATAAATTTTAATCATAGTTTCTAATTCCAATAGATATGATACTTATTATACTTGGTGTTATTGTTAAAAAGAGAAAAAATGATAAAATATTGATTAGACAATATTTGAAACTCATATTGCAGAAATGTATGGCCCTCATTGACAGGTTGAGTGACTACTTGACAATCTAAAAATGCTGTTCACGGAACAATGACAAAAATAAGAATAATTTTATAATTTAGGTATTTTATTGAGCAACAGAAAGCAAGATACCTTGGCATCATGTTTCATAAATAATAATTTGTATACTGAGTGCAACTGAATCATCAAGTGAGCACCAAGAATTCAAATGTTGAGGGAAATCTGTATATATTAGGTACTATATTTAAGCCAAAAATAAAAAGCCCTCAAATTCCCATGGTAACATTTCTATCAGTAACATATGATACAGAAATAGGTGGTAAAGATAAACATGAAAACTGTAAAAGTAGCACAACATTGCACTGAAGTATGTTTATTTTTTAAAATTTTTGTTCATCATCAAAATATATTCTATATTGTATGTATAATGTTATGACAACAATGTGTCAAGAAAACTAGATAATTAAGCAAATGTATTTATAAAGCATATTATATGTCTGTCACTGTTCTAAGCTTTTAGAGATAAAGTAGAGAAGCAAAACCATCTTTATTCCATGAAGTTTACTCTCTAAGCAGTAAGTATCATCTAGGAGAAATTTTGTTCCCCACTGACATTTAACAATGACTAGAACATTTTTAGTTATTGCAACAAGGGAAGATATTACTGGACAGAAGCTTGGAATGCTGCAAGCATCCTATAATACATACAACAACCTCCATCACTGAAGAATTATCTGTCCCAAGTGACAAGAGTGCCTATGCTAAGAAACTCTAGCCTAGATGGAATAGAGGGAGACAAGAGTAAACAAATAAATCAACAAGCTATTAAATAAAGAAAGTAATTGTTTTCAAAGAAAACTGATTATATTATTCACTGAAATAGAAAAAGATTGAGGCTAAAGAAGGCTTGAGAAAAAAGTCGAGAATTTAGCACATGTTGTTTGATATAATTCTGTGTCATCCAGTAGAAGTATCTAATAAACCATCAAGTATATGACTGAACTCAACACATATTTTTGCCCTGTGATCTGTATTTAAATATTGCCAGTGGATAGATTATAATTTTTATTAATAGAAATAGAGGAGATCACTTCAGGTAAAGTATATATAGAGAAGAGATGAGGCTAGAAATGAACATTGAAAAGCTTCATTATTAAGTGGTTCAGTGAAGACAGAGTTGGCAAAGGAAATGGGAAAGAGCAGTCAGATATAAAAGGAAAACCAATTTTTTTAAGGAAGGAGGAATAGTCAGCTTACTGAATTATGTGTACACAGAACACATTCAGTGGACAAAAAATGTATATATACTGTACTTCACAACAAGCAGATTATTGGTGACTTCACAAAGGAATTTGGTGTGGATAAAAGAAAGATTTGTTTGAAGAATAGGTATAGTGTGTTGGAATAGAGTCACCAGGAGAAAACAACACAATAATTGTAGTTACTAATGAGAGCAGAAAAATGGGACAATGTTTCAAGGAATATAGGCTCAAATAATTTATTTCTATTTTGCTTGATTTTAGTCTATTTTTTAATACCAATGCATATCTTTGTGCCAATGGCAATGGCCAGATAGGGAGCAAGAGATTGACAATTTACTAAATTTTTTGTTGACAGTTTTGGCAGAATCTGTCAAAATTTTGTTAACAATTTCATCAACAAATGAGTGAAGTACATAAGAACATGCAAATTAATAAAGAAAAACACAAAAACATCTGTATATTAGTCAACCAAACTGAACAATTGGTAACTCACTGCAGTCTTTATACTTGATTAAGCTTTCCACTTGATCTTATCTTTCAGTAATGTAATTGAATGTGGTTGCCTGTTACTCAAATAAGACTCTTCTTAAAATTTCATTTTATTATTTAATAAGGACTGGAATAATTAACTTTAAATGTTTTCAAAATGTTTGCAAAACTAATCTCAGAATATTCTTATCATGAAACATGTATGTTCATTTATATATTTTAAATACATAATTGTTCAATAGTATAAGAATTAAATTACTTTTTAACCTTAAAATGGTAAACAAATATTTTTAAATATCTAAAGATTTTAAGTTTGTTTTACATTTTCATTCTAACATATTGATTTTTTAAATTATTTTTGTTAAAAGTTTTTCTTATTGTAATATAGTTGATATACAATATTATATGGATTTCAAGTATACAACACAGTGATTCAACATTTAGCCATATCATTTAATACTCATCCCCACTAGTGCAGTTACTATCTGTCAATATAGAAAGATGTTATAGAACCATTGTCTATATTCACCCTGCTAGACTACCATCCCCATGATTTTTCTAACATATTAATATTTATTCACGATCTCAAATAAACTAATTTATCAGAAATCAGGAAATCTGTTTCTTGCTTCATGATGGGAAATGCCAGTTCTTGCTACATTTTTTAAATCAGATTTATGTTTTTATTGTAGAAAATATAATTTCATTAGAAACTATTTAAAATTTTATTTGGCATTTTTCTACTTTAAAGTTTTAGTTGGAATTAACATTTTAAAAAATTTTATGACTATACTTAAATATAGCTTACACTTGAAATAATTCCCACTAAAGGTTTACAGTAAAAAAAAAAGTAGCTACAACTTTTGCAATGACTGCAACACAAGGAAGTATTTAATATTTTGCTTTGATTTTATATAAGAATTTTTGTCATTTTCATTTGCAATGGAAATAAATTATGAATCTTTCCTGTTGCAAAAACATGTTCTTCAAGACTTTCTTAATTTAAATAATTTTGTTTTTTTAAAGATAAATCTTATTGTCTTCTTGAGTCAAATGTTTATTCAATTTATGACAAGGATAACAACTTGATCAGTGTCCATTCTCAATACGTAAATGAAATAAACCTGTCAAAGTTAAAGTATGATATTTTCCTGATCTTAATGATTTCTTCATGATGTTCAATAACAAATATAGGAATTAGCTGTAATCTGAAATATGTATTGAACATGTTTCAGGTCTATGAAATAATTCCAAAATTTTATTTAAAATAACTTATTTAGAAAAAGTTTACTTCTACTTCTTTCCTTTATTTCTTCTATGAAATTGTTTATTGCCTCTATTTAAAAATTATTTTATATATCTATGCCTAAACATATGTTCATTTGATGTATATTTTTTGATAACTCATCTCCAACAGCCTTAATTTATTATAATGCAGAAAATATCAGCTCTTTACTTTGTTTATAACACTTTTTTCACTTTAATTCTGCTTAATATTTTTGATATTTTATGCATTAGTGAAATATAATATTTAGCAATTGCTATTTTTTTAGGTCATTGTCTTAGTCAATTCAGACTGCTATAACAAGTACCATAGACTGGGCAGCTTAAACAAAATTTATTTCTCACAATTATAGAAACTAGGCAGTCCAAGATCAGGATGTCAGAAGATTTAGTGTGTGGTGAGAGGCCTTTTTCTTGTTTGCAGACAGTTGATTTCTTTTTGTATCCCCATATGCTGGAGGGAGCTTGAGAGAGGACGCAAGCTCTCCTCCTGCCTTTCTTATAAGGACACTAATCCCACCATTATAGCCCCACTCTAATGACCTAATTACTCCTCAAAGTCCCATTTTCAAATATCATCAAACTGGGAATTAGGATTTCAACATATGAACTTTGGGGGCCACAAGCATTCAGACTATAGCAGATATATATCCAAATTTTGGATAGATACTATTTTTTTTTTTTTGAGTTAGAGAACCAGATCTACATTTAATATATCTATTAAAATGCTAAGACATTTTCTTTTTATTCTTACGTCAATAATTTCAGTGTCCCTTTTATTTACTTTTTCTATATCAATGAATTAGCCAATTCAATTTAATTTTATAATAAGATAATTTATTATGCAATGATTATCAATATAAATATTTTAAAAATATACGTTTTGATGTTTCTAGGTTTTGATGTGTTTGGCAAGGTGGTGGATGACTAATACTGATGACAATTGATTTAGAAGATACTTATTTCAAAATATATTTCATAATTTTAGGTACAAAAGATTTAAGTTTTTCTATGTGACTTTGCAGAACAGAAGTAGATCCAATAGTATAGGGGGTTAGTGTTTGACTTACCATAACAAAGGGTATTTTAAGAGATAACTCCAAAATTGAATAGTCAATCCTGGAAACATTAGTTTTGGGCACTGAGATGTTCAAAAATCTATTGAAAATTTAATATAACATATTGGGGACTATTTTGTAATTACCTAATTACCTATTATGTAACATGTATCTCATGTTTTTAAAAATAAATAGAATAATAACATATGTTTTATATGTTAATAGAAATTACTAGAATATTAGCCTAGCATTTTTTTTACTGAAGTATTATTGAGGTACAATCTCATTGGTTTCAAATGTACAACACAGTGGTTCAACAGTTACCCATATTATTAAATCATCACCCACTCTAGTGTGGTTACTATCTAACAATGTAGAAAGTTGTTACAGAGTCATTGACTACATTCTTCTTGCTGTAGTATGTCCCGTGGCCAACTTATACTGTGATTGTGAATAATAGTGCTCCTCCATTCCCCTCACCCTACCCCCCACCTGACCAACCCCTTAGTAACCAATAGTCACTTTTCAGTGTCTGTGAGTCTACTGTTTTGTTCCTTCTGTTTTGTTTTGTTTTTTTTTCATTTCATAAATAAGTGAAAACATGTAGTATTTGTCTTTCTTCACCTGGATTATTTCACTTAGCATAATACCCTCCAGATCCATCCATGTTGTTGCAAATGGGAGGATTTTTCTTTTTATGGCTAAATAGTATTCCATTGTTTATATGTACATTTTCTTTATCCTTTCATCTATTGATGGGACACTTTGGTTGCTTCCATATCTTAGATATCTTAAGTAATGTGGCAATAAACATAGGGGTGCATGTATATTTTGAATCAGAGATTTTGTTTTCTTGGGGTAAATTCCTAGAAGTAGAATTACTGTATTGAATGGCATTTATGGCTTTATGTTTTTTGAGGAACATCCATACTGCTTTCTCTAGTGGGTGCACCAATTTACTATCCTTAGCAGTGCAGGAGAGTTCCCACTTTTCTGCATCCTCACCAACATTTCTTGTCTTTTGGATAATGGACCTTCTGGCTGGTGTGAATGATATCTCATTGTGGTTTTGATTTGCATTTCCCTGATGATTAGCAATGTGGAACATCTTTTCATGTACCTGTTGGCCATTTGTATTTCTTTGGAGAAATGTCTGCTCAAGTCCTCCACCCATTTTTTAATTAATTTTTTTTTGTGTGTGGGGGGGTGTTGAGATGTATGAGTTCATTATATATTTTAACCCCTTACCAGATAAGTCATTTGCAAATATATTTTTCCATACTGTAAGATGCCTTTTTTCTTCTGCTGATGGTGTCCTTTGCTGTACAGAAGCTTTTTAGTTTTATATAGTCCCACTTGTTCATTTTTCATTTTGTTTTCCTTGCCTGAGAAGATGTGTCCAGGAGACAATTTCTCATGTTTATATTTAAGAGATTTTTGCCTATGTTTTCTTCTAAAAGTTATATGGTTTCATGACTTACATTCAGGTCTTACATCCATTTATAGTTTACTTGTGTGTATGGTGTTAGACAATTATCCATTTTCATTCTTTTACATGTAGCTGTACAGTTTTACCAATACCAGTTGTTAAGGCTGTCATATCCCCACTGTATATTTATGGCTCCTCTATAGTATATTAATTGACCACATATGTGTAATTTTTTTATCTGGACTCTTATTCTGTTCCATTGATCTATGCACCTGTTCTTGTGCCAGTACTAAACTGTTTTGATTATGTAGCTTTGTAGTAGAGCTTAAAGTCAGGAAGTATAATGCCTGCAGCTTTGTTCTTCTTACTCAGGATTGCTTTGACTTTTTGGGGTCTTTTGTGGTTCCATATGAATTTTAAATCTATTTGTTCTAGTTCATTGAAAAATATTCATAAGTATACTTTAGGTATGTTCAGCCCCTCACCCCCCAATAAAACCCTGAAAATTGTTTCAGGATGTGTCAGGACAATTATAATATACGTTTTGTTCAAAGTTGATCAAATCAACATTGTTTCTCATAGTCATATAGAATGGAGTAAGTAACATTACAAAGCTATCTTCTGTATATATGGACAGAGAATTTAAAATTTGTTCCTTTTCTACAGCTATTAAACTGAAATCATAGAACAAATTATATGTGATTCATACTTTATTCTTTAATGTTTATTATATCTTAGAAGTAGTGTGTACTCTTTCTTAAGATTTAAGGTATGTATAAGCAGTTAACTTAAAGATTAAGTAAACTAATAAATAGCATTCCAAATAAACATCCATATGTACAATCATTTCAATCATTTTGATAAATAATTGCCTATTCAAAAATATAATAAGGCTTTAGCAAATATTTTATTTATTCAGTCATTCAAAAATATAGCTATTGAATATTTATTGTGTGCCAGACTCATGCTTGGCACTAGGAGTTTATTGGCTGGTAAAACTTTTATAGTTTTAGAAGTTTGGGAACTCTTACTTTGGTTGGATAGAATGATCAAATGATCACTGAAATAAATTTAAAATTATAGACTGTAATGAGTATTACATCACAACATTTGCAAAGATTAACTAAAGCAATCCAACAAAAGGTAGTTTGGACTGAAAATTTTGAAAGACATTACTAGATTTTCATGAAGTAGTCCTCTCTTCAAACAGAATTTTTAAATTACATTTGTTCTAGCTCAAGTCAGTGTCAATTTTTTTTGTTGTTTAAAATTTGGCTAACAGTAGCTTAGAAATTCATATCTCCATAAGACTCTTGCCAGATTTTCTATAAAAAATATCTTATTTGATTTTACTCATGTATTCACTTTTCATAATTACTGAGAACTTAATGTTTATCAGGTACTGATCTAAGTTCTTAGGAGACAGTGTTATATAAGAGAGGTGAGTTTTCCATCACTATGGTAGTTGTATTCTTGTAAGTGAAGAAATGCAGCAAACCAAAACCAGAAAGATATAAAATATGAAATTCTGTCCGTGGAGAAGATTTTCCTTCTCCATTGTTCATTAGACTTACTTATTGAGTGAATGAATAACCCCACAGCTATCCACTTAAAAATAAAACCAACTTAGATATAAGAGCCACCTATAACCTGTTTTAGTGTGTCCCACCTCAGTTATCCATTCAAAAGGGTTTACTAATGACACCATGGATATTGAGAAAAGAGTGACATTCTGTTAGTACAAGTCAGCCTGGGATTCTGTGACACTTGCTCATTAAACTTAAAGTGCCATCAGAGAGCTATTTCATATTTAAAATGTATCATTTAAATTGCTGTAAAAGAGTAAGTGATTATTTACTTAGCATCCTTGTAGTTATCAGGGTTCCTCAGAGAAACAGAACCAAGAGGATGTGTATACGTATGTATGTACATACAGAGAGAGAGATTTTTGAAGAATTGGCTCACATAATTGTGGAAACTAAGAAGCCCAATATCTGCATGGTAAGCAGGCAGTCTGGGTCTCAGGGAAGAGCTGGTATTTCAGCTCAAAGCTGAAGGCAGTCTGCTGGTAGAATTTCCTCTCAGAAGGGGTTACTCTTTTTCTATTTAAATCCTTCAATTGATTGGATAAGGCCTACCCACATTGTAGAAGTAAATTGTTTTACTCAAAGCCCAGTGATTTAAATGTTAATCTCATCTAAAAATATAGCTTCACAGCAACACCCAAACATAACTGGTTATGATTATGGATAAAACTTGAATGTGGGTTATTATGGTTAAAACTGGAGTGAGCTCACTACGTCATCTCTTTTTCTAAATCTTCATTCATTTTACATTGTAGAATGTTCTCTTTCTTTCCCAGTATTTTGTGTACACACTGGCCATCAGAACAGGAACACTTCCTCCATGTGTTGCCATAAAAGTTCTTAAATATCAATTATTTTTGTGTCTCTTACCATTTTAATTATGATGGGCTTGGTGAATAGAAGTGAAATAAAGTAAACCAGTGAAATAAAGCAATGGCACACTCATGGAAAAAAATCAGTAATGTGTTTGAAATCTTGCTGCTTTGTAATTCTCTAGATTGATAGTTGATCACATCACAAAATATCCAATTATTATGTAACCTTGCCAGTCATTTTCAAAACACTTGCAGAATATGTCTGGAAGTTAGCTCTCAAAAGATTCTCATTAAAACTATATGCAGACAAATTATTGATTAGAGTAAAACTTGCCAATAACATTTCTTTTTCACATTTAACAGGTTAATATTCACAATTGTGAGGTTTGCTAATGGCTGAATTGTCATAGCTTCCAGAGTATCTCTATGAATATATTAGCTAGATTTTTAAAATGTTGGGTGATTATGGATATTAATATGAAATGGGACTATTGTAAATAATGCTGCAATGAACAAAGGTGTGCATATATCTTTGAATTGGTGTTTTAATTTTCTTCAGATAAATACCCAAAAGTGGAAATTAAGAGGTACAAGCTTTCAGCTTTAAAATAAAAAAGGCATGGGGACATAATATAAACATAGGAAACATAGCCAATAATATTGTAGCATCTTTTTATGGTAACACTTAGTAACTAGACTTATGGGGATCATTTCATAATGTATAAAAATATTGGATAACTATGATGTACACCTGGAACTGTTATGATATTGTATGTCAATTATACTTCAATATTATAGATATAAAAGTTTGGGAAACAAGTCCTAAAAAAAAGAAATCTGAAATTGCCTCTGAAACATGTTTCTTTGGTGTATCTCAGATTATTAAACAAATATTTTAATAGCCTAGTTTTTAATTTATTTGGAGGTCATAACCATATCATATTCCCTAGCCAACACAATGTGCACACACACACACACACACACACACACATAAATTGAATGGTTGAGATTTCCAGAAAATTCTCTTCCAAGATCATAGAAATAGCAAATGATAACACAAACTAGTCTTCCTTTTTATTTATGTTTTAACACAGGCTATGTACATTTACACAGTAAAAGCTGTGATTTGACAGGAATTGAGGATAAGTTAAAAACTAATCCACTTTACTGTATTTCTGCAAAAAGTTTGAATTATTTTATTCAATAAAATGAAAAACATAAATTTATTATGAATTTAAAATTGCTTTTGAGTGTCCACTAACAAATTGACAAACATACACTTAACTTGCCATCCCCTTTCTATTTTATATGAGTAGATATATCTGCTCTCTTTGCTCAGAGGAAGACCTGTGAATTTTCAGAAATGTACTTTTGTATATCAAGGATACATTTTTTATATATTAGTTGAAACACCTGAGTAGGTATCTGTAAAAAATAAACTGGGTTTATACTACACATCTCATATAAGGATAAATTTCAAGTGATTTAATGATTTAAAATAAAATTTATTAAAAAAATAACAAAATGAGTCAAAAGGAAGTTTATTTTATGGAATTGAATTGATAATGCCCTTTCTAATTAAGAATTGAGCCTAGAAGAGATAAGAGAAAATGATAATAATGTGACAGAAGTAAAAAAAAATTCACATGGTAAAAAACAAACATAAAGTTAAGAAGTCTAAAACACAGAAAATATTGTAAATCATATAAAAGAATATGATTAATTTTTTCAACTAATAAAGTAAAATATTAAAACCCAGTGCAAAAATTAACAAATGATATGGAGCAATAGAAGCCCTTGTTCATTGCTGGTGGGAATGAAAAATGGTATAGTCACTTCAATGGCTTCTTAAAAATCTAAACTTACTCTTAGCATATGACCTAGCACTCACAACTCTTGGCATTTATCCAAAGGAGATGAAAACTTATGTCCACACAGAAAAACTATGCTAGAAAGTTTATGGTAGCTTTATTCATAATTGCCAAAATTTGGAAGCAACCAGATGTCCTTCATCAGGTGAAAGGATAAATAAAGTGATACATCCAGGCTGTGGAATATTATGCAGTGTAAAGAAGTGAGCTATCAATCTGTAAAAGACATAGAGGGATCTTAAATGCTTGTTAGTAAGTGAATGTAGCCAATTTGAATAGGCTGCATACTGTATGATTTGAACTGTACAACATTCTAGAAAAGGTAAAATTATGATTACAGTAAAAGTATCAGTGGTTGTCAGAGGCTAGGGGTGGGAGGAGGGATAAATAGGCAGAAAACAGAGGATTTTTAGGGCAGCAAATCTATTCTTTATGATACTTTAATAGAGGATACATGTTGTTATACATTTGTCCAAACCAGGAAAAAGTACACCAGAAGCGAATCATAATGCAAACTGTGTACTTTCAGTGATTGTGATTTGTCAATGTAGGTAAATCAATTGTAGCAAACGTACCACTCTACTGTGAATGATGGTAATGGGGTAGGCTGTGCATGTGTGGAGGAAGGAGATATATAGGAAATCTCTGTACCCTCCCCTTAATTTTTCTGTGAACCTAAAATGCTTGAAAGAAATGAAGTCTTAATTTAAAAATGAATCATATATATGACAAGTAATTCCAGTTAATCATTTATATTAGAGAGCTAATCAGACATAAATAATAATGTTATGTGAAATATTTATAGTATGAAAAGTATAAAATTAAAACTTAAATATCTTAAATATCATATTTCACAGATGAATTAATTTAACAAATTCCAAAGACAAAATGAATGCTTCAATTACATTTTAAGCCACTACACCAGGTTGAAACAGAAGAGACAATTCAATTGCATAGTATGTTTGGCTAACTTAGGAAAAAACACACCAGAACATAAAAGATGATTTTGTCTAGATGTAGTGATCTTGTCTGTGTTTTTTTTCCATTTTTTAATAATTTTAATGAATATTTGCTATATCAATGTTCAATAAAAACGCCGATGTAAAGAATAAGTAGTATTGACCTGGCCACCATTTGGGCATTTTACCTTTTTAAAAGGATGATATAGAGTCCTTGTTTTATCAAAATATTTCTCTTTCCATTCACTTTGATAAACTGGAGCCATTGATTATATCATTTTATGACACTTGACTTTTTAAAAATTATTCTAACAAACCAGTTACCTTATAAAGTCCTTTCTTAGTTGGAAGGAATAATGGACTTATTGTAACGCTGGCCCTCCTACTGACCTATCATGTGAATTTACTGTATATAAATTTGTTAGGTGCCTGCACAATGGGATCCCAGTAACATCTAACTTACAGGCTTACAGTGAAGAATATTGAAATATTAAGTGAATAAGTTCGCTTTGATATGACCTATTATACCACATTATGTATTTTATTTAAATCATGTTATCATATTTAACATGTTTCCACATCATTTTTAGCAATTAGATTAGGGTAATGTACTTTTCAAATGTATATAGAGTGTTCACATACATGGTGTAGAGCATGCACTTTCAAATCATGAAAATTACCCTGAAAGGAGGTACATTTTTCTGGTACAGAACAAGAAGTGAATGGATTTCTCTTTTTAAAACTTATTTGCAGCAGAAATCTGATACTCTCAACAACAAAAGTGGGTCCTGTTAAAATGTTCCTAATAGCTTTTTACAGTACAGAATACCTAGATTATAGTTACTTTAACACAATTCTCCCTTACTGTAGAAACATTTAAAACAAAAATCAGACTAAAAGTGATGAGTAAAGAAGGGAAATATTTTAAGACATGGTAGAGTGGATATCATTAGTTGTCTGCCCCCCATGTCTTTTGCCCTCTTCATTTCCTGCAGAAACCTAAAATTTTTCAACTTAATGCTTCTGTATCACTCAGCCCATGTATTCAGTTAAACATGACTGCATTTTTAGCTCCTCAGGTGACTTAGATGGGTCTACAGGTAATTCCATCTGTCTTGCCAATGATTGGTTTATAATGGTTATATGACCCAAACTAATGTGATCAAAAGCAGTGATTTGCCAAGAAATATTGACAAACCTTTGTTCTTGCTAAGGATCAGGAAATGAACATTAGATGTGAAATTAAAAAGCAAACCTGCTGGAGTCCTCTTAGTACAACATGAGTTGAGTTAAATATTATTTGAAGCTAAATATATTCCAAATGATGCAAAAAAAATGAATAAAATCAAAACAAAATTCAAGTTATATTTAAAAGTAATATGAAGTAGGTCTTTTGTTCTATTATGCGCTGCTTCCTAGTGAGTGGCATTATATGTAATTTATTCATTTTAAAATTGCATAACACAACATGAACAACTGCATTACAGCATGATAAATCAGATCTGTTAGGATATTTAGAGACTAAATATAAGATATGTTGATAAATACAGTTCAGCCTAATCTAAGGAAATAAAATCGGAAGTCCTGAGAGAAGTCTTGATGAGGCAGGATGGGAGATACACAAAAACAGATAAAAATAGTACTAGAACGCTATTTCTCCATAAACAGAATGAAAACATTGTATATATTTTCTCTATTTTGGGTAATTTAGGGCATCCTTATACAGACCTGCATAGCATGGAAAAAAGAAAAAAGTATTCCAACTGTCCTTGGGGCACAACAAAGTTGGCACTGTACACCTTTAATTATAGGCTTAAACCAAAGAGTAAGAAAGATACTCAGAAACTTCCCAGGTCTTGTTTATCTCTTTTAACCATTCAGTATTTCATTTGGCTCAATTCATTTGAAAAATCCTGAGAATCTCAAGGATCAAATTCCACCTACCTGGTGCATAGTTGGGCCAATTGACTATTTTCTCTTCTCTTATTTCTTACACATTAAATAATAAATGCTTTTCAAGACATTAGAGGCATCATCTATAACCTATTTTCTCTTAAAATTTATGAATTTGAGAGAGAAGTTTTTTATAATTAGGAATTTTAGTAAGTCTGCATTTCTTATGCAGCAGGGATATTTACAAAGTTCAAATCAGTATGAATATTCACTAATCTTATGCTACTACAAGGCTGGTTTAGAAGAAAGTCTTTTCAAAATCATCACCATTCTATTTGCTATTATTTTATATTTCTTATTTCCACTAGAAACAATTGCAATAATACTACATACATTTCTGTAGAAAAACTATTAGAAATACAGATTGAAAATAGTTTATAATTTTTATATATATTGACAGATCACTGTTATGAAAAGTTTTACTAATTTGCACCCACAGAAGTGTAAGATTCCCCACATATTTGTCTACGCAATCCAATATAAGTAAAAGCATATCTCAGTGTGATTTGACTTGCATTTCTCTTTTTATATCTGAAATTTAGAATCTATTGATTTGTTAGGAATGACTTATACTTACTTTTCTATAAAATGTTTGTTAATATCACTGGTTTATATTTTTTAAATACTTCATCTAAACTCTAAAAAGTTATTGCCTTATCCAAGTTCATCTAGATTTTTCCTAGGTTATTTTCTAGGAGTTTTATAGTTTTGCATTTAAGATTTAGGTCTGTGATCCATTTTGAGTCAATTTTTGTGGAATGGATAAGAACTGTTTCTACATTCATTTTTGCATATGGATATCCAGTTGTGCCAGCATCATTTAAGAAAGCTATCTTTGCTCCATTATATTGACTTTCCTCCTTTGTCAATGTCAGTTGACTATATTTTTGTGGGTCTATTTCTGGGCTCTCTATTCTGTTCCACTTACCTACTTGTATGGTAGTGTCAGTCGTCCAACTTCATTATTCTTCTTCAATTCTTTGTTGATTATTCTGGATATTTTGCCTTTCCTTATAAACGTTAGTATCACTTGTCAGTATCCACAAAATAACATGCTGGCATTTATATTGAGATTGGACTGAATCTACAGATCATGTTGGGAAGAATTGATATATTAACAATATTGAGTTTTGCTATCCATGAAAATGGAATATATCACCATTTACTTAGTTCTTCTTTGACTTTATTCATCACAGTTTTGTAGATTTCCTCATACAGATCTTGTATATATTTTGTTCAGTTTACACCTAAGTATTTCAATTTTTTGGATGCTAATAAAAATAGTAATGTGTTTTTAATTTTAAATTCCACCTGTTAATTGCTAGTGTATTATGATTCACTTTTTTGTGCAAACGTAGACTGACAGGTTTTTTCCCTCTTAATATTCACATCATTTATGCACTTGCCAGTAATTCATAAGATAGCTTTGCTCCATTAACATTTGACAATGATCATTTAATATATATAGAATTTTGTTGCATTACATTTATTATTAGTGAGTAGAGTACTATATTACGTTTATCTTCCAATTTTAATACCAATTTGTGAATTCTACATTCATCATGTATATACTTTTTTTGTTGTTGAATGTTCTTTTAATTATTAATTTGAAGGTCCTTTATATACTAAGTCTGATCTAATACTGAGGTAGGCACTGGTCAAACTCTGAAGTTAATATGGTTTAAAAGATAAGGCTTGAATAACAGAATCGTAAAACTTAAAATTTCCAGATAGAGAATTTTTATACTCTTTTATATGTTATCTTTAATTTTTAACTAACTTTAATGTTTTCAAGTTATTAGAAAAAAATTACTTATTAAAAGGATATTTGGTTTTTGTATTTCTCAAGATTACCTGAAACAAAGGACTTCATTTGAAAAATACTACCTAGCCCAGTGATTTTTAAATGTTATATTTTCTAATAAAATTAAAAAATTAAAAACTGTGTATAAGTCCAATTAAAATTGTTTAAATCCTAATAATTTCTGACAGCTATACTAAAACTCACCTTAATGAAGGAGGTGAATTGCGAATAAAATTATTGGTGAGATAGATTGTGACACAATCTGAATTTGAACAAAAATTCTAATTCAAATCCAGTATTATAAACCATGGATATATTGTGATATAGGGTATTCAGATAAGAAATATGTTCCCAGCAGTCAGAATATTTTTTAGATGAAATGCAGTATTTCACATCATTAAGCTTTGCATTTGTTATAAAATATCACAAGTAAGGAAATACTATACAGTATTTAATTGCACCTGTGATTAGCTACAAGAGACCTGTGCACTAATTGATGAAACCACTGGCCTTACTGGCTATAATTGCATAAAACAATGAAATAAAATAAAACATTGAAACATAAATTTACTTTTAATTATTATAAAACAATTTTAGAAATATATGTTTTAAGCATTGTCTTTTTTTTTTTTCCTTTTTTAATTAAGGTATCATTGATATACAATCTTATAAAGGTTTCACATGAGCAATATTGTGGTTATTACATTCACTGACATTACCAAGTCCCCCCACCACACCCCATTGCAGTCACTATCCATCAGCATAGTAAGATGCTATAGAGTCACTACTTGTCTTCTCTGTGCTATACTGTCTTCCCCATGACCCTCCTACATTATGTGTGCTAATCATAATGCCCCTTAATCCCCTTCTCCATCCTGCCCCACAACCTTCCCTTTGTTAACCACTGGTGTCTTCTTTGACCATGTGGGTCTGCTGTTGTTTCATTTCTTCAATGTTGCTTCATTGTTATACTCCACAAATGAGTGAAATCATTTGGTACTTGTCTTTCTCTGCCTGGCTTATTTCACTGAGCATAATACCTTCTAGCTCCATCCATGTTGTTGCAAATGGTATGATTTGTTTTCTTCTTATGGCTGAGCAATATTCCATTGTGTATATGTACCACTTCTTTATCCATTCATCTGCTGATGTACACTTAAGCTGCTTCAATATTTTGGCTATTGTAAATCATGCTGTGATAAACATAGGGGTGCATACGTCTTTTGTGAATCTGGGATCTTGTTTTCTTTGGTAAAAATTCCTAGAAGTGGAATTTTTGGGTCAACTGGTATTTCTATTTTTAGTTTCTTGAGGAATCTCCATATTGTTTTTCCACAATGGTTGAACTGATTTACATTTCCACCAACAATGTAAAAGGTTCCTCTTTCTCCACATCCTTGCCAGCATTTGTTGTTGCTTTTCTTTTGGATGTTGCACATCCTAAATGGTGTGAGGTGATACCTCATTGTGGTTTTAATATGCATTTCCCTGATAATTAGTGATGTGGAGCATTTTTCCATGTGCCTGTTAAATTTCTTCTTTGGAGAAGTGTCTGTTCAGATCCTCTACCCATTTTTTAATCAGGTTATTTGTATTCTTTGGTATTGAGGTGTGTGAGCTCTTTATATATTTTGGATGTTAGCCCCTTATCAGATAAGTCATTTATGAATATATTCTCCCATACTGTAGGATTATGCATCTATTCTTGTAGGGTTCTTTCCTTTTCTAAAATCTCCAGAATTCTAAAATGTTGCATTTGTCAGATTTCCTTACAGCTAGCATTCTTTATACTAATTATGTTTCGCACAATAAATGTACTTCAATGTAATTTGTAAGGCAGAAGCCAGAGAAAGAACATATTTTCATTGATTTTTATTTGAACTACTGATAAACCAGGTTGTACAGACATAGCTGTCAAGACACAGTTGCAGAGGCCAGTGTGAGTATATCGAGTCATCATCATTTTGGGTGCACAAAGAGGTTAGACTATAGGAGCTCCCCCACACCAGCTTTTGATCATGGGATTGTGATTATAATGCAGTGTTCTTTTTTTTTTTTTTTGAGAGGTCATCTCTCATATTTATTGATAATGGTTGTTAACCACAATAAAATTCTGTCATTAATCAACCCCAAGCCTATTTCTCAACAGTCTCCAATCTTCTGAACCATAACAAACAAGTTCTTACATAGTGAATAAGTTCTTACATGGTGAACAGTGCAAGTGCAGACATATCACACAGAAATTTTCGGTTTTGATCACACATCATGAAATATAAACAATCAATTCAGATATGATTATTCGTTTGATTTTTATACTTGATTTATATGTGAATCCCACATTTCTCCCTTATTTTGTTATTATTATTTTTTTTAATAAAATGCTGAAGTGGTAGGTAGATGCAAGATAAAGGTAGAAAACATAATTTAATGCTGTAAAGGGCAAATATAGATGATCAGGTGTGTGCCTACAGACTAGGTATTAATCGAAGCTAGACAAGGGCAACAAAACATCCACGGATGCAGAAGATTTCTCTCAAAACAGGGGTGGTGAGGTTCTAAGCCTTCCCTCTGTTGATCCCCAATTTCTCACCTGATGACCCCCCTGCGACTGTGCCTGTCTTAGGTTGTTCCTCCCTTGAGGAATCTTACCCGTCTCTGGCTAACCAGTCATCTTCCGGGGCCATACAGGGAAATGTAAAGTTGATAAGTGAGAGAGAAGCCATATTGTTTGAAAAGGTCAGCTTTTTACTGTTTTGCAGATTTATGCTCTGTGGCTTCTATGCCCAGCATTTGTCTTGTGGTATCTTTACCACTTGGAAGAATTATGATACTCGGTAATTTTCTATATGAGGCATGAATTCTACTGAAGGGTTGTAATTAGGAAGGAAGAAGAAAAGCTATAGAAGTAGCAGACGGAAGAAAACATGGGAAGATTGATTATTTCTTTGACATAACTTCTTGTAGAGTAACAAAAGCATGTATAGGTTTTAAACTATTAATTAAATTGCCCACACACATTAACGTAATAGGAATACAGTTACATAACAAAAAAGCAGACCTACAATTACCAGCCATATCCAGTGAAACCAAGAAAACCAGTTAGGCACCCTAGGCATTTGTGAAAACATATCAATGAGATGATGGATATTGTCTAATTGAATTTGAATAGTTTGAGAAAAACCAGACAAATTAAAACAACACATACCTGGGAACTGTTCACATCCCTTATGTTCTTTTAACAGTAGATAGTCTATAGTTGCAAGATTTTGGAGAACTGCAACTTGCACTTCTCCTAATTCTTGGTTGAGTTCCGACAATATAGATCCAGTCAAATTTGTTGTTTTAATGTATGCACAGGCCAGCTTAGATATATCCTTCTTCATTCCAAAGGCAAGTCCAGGAACCGGTGGGATGACTGCAGCTACAACGGCAGCAGCGCCAGGATCTTTGTTGAAGATTTTTGATGATCATCTTCTGGAATGACTCTTCCAGAAGATGTTGATGTTGGAAGTTCTTCTTCATATCGTATCTTAACTCATTTTCTGTGTAGCCAAATTAGGCTTTTATCCTCTGTATAGACACGAACAAACCCTTTGACCACACTTTGATATTAGCTTTATACCATTGTGAAGAACCTATTGGAGACCACCACACAGGAACTGCTTTTTTTTTTCTTTCAGAGAAAAGAATATTATCAGAAAAATGCACTTCCTTAGCTGATCACCTGACACCCTTTAAAAGATCAAAATTAAGGATATGTAAAACATGCATTACTCGTTGATTTGCAGTTAGTTTTATCCTATCAGGGAGTAATCCCCCATTCCTTTCCCTTTTTTTTAATGTCATCATTAATCTACAATTACATGAAGAATATTATGTTTACTAGGCTCTCCCTTATACCAAGTCCCCCCCACAAACCCCATTACGGTCACTGTCCATCAGCATAGCAAAATGTTATAGAGTCACTACTTGTCTTCTCTGTGTTGCACAGCCCTCCCCTTTCTCCCACCCTCCACATTATGCATGCTAATCATAATACCCCCTTGCTTCTCCCCCCCTTATCCCTCCCTACCCACCCATCCTCCCCAGTCCCTTTCCCTTTGGTACCTTTAAGTCGATTCTTGGGTTCTGTGCTTCGGCTGCTGTTTTGTTCCTTCAGTTTTCCTTTGTTCTTATACTCCACATATGAGTGAAATCATTTGGTACTTGTCTTTCTCTGCCTGGCTTATTTCACTGAGCATAATACCCTCTAGCTCCATCCACGTTGTTGTGAATGGTAGGATTTGTTTTTTTCTTATGGCTGAGTAATATTCTATTGTGTATATGTACCACCTCTTCTTTATCCATTCATCTACTGATGGACATTTAGGTTGCTTCCATATCTTGGCTATTGTAAATAGTGCAGCGATAAACATAGGGGTGCATCTGTCTTTTTCAAACTGGAGTGCTGCATTCTTGGGGTAAATTCCTAGAAGTGGAATTCCTGGGTCAAATGGTATTTCTATTTTGAGCATCTTGAGGAACCTCCATACTGCTTTCCAGAATGGTTGAAGTAATTTACATTCCCACCAGCAGTGTAGGAGGGTTCCCCTTTCTCCACAAGCTCGCCAACATTTGTTGTTGTTTGTCTTTTGGATGGTAGCCATCCTTACTGGTGTGAGATGATATCTCATTGTGGTTTTAATTTGCATTTCTCTGATGACAAGTGATGTGGAGCATCTTTTCATGTGTCTGTTGGCCATCTGAATTTCTTCTTTGGAGAACTGTCTGTTCAGCTCCTCTGCCCATTTTTTAATTGGATTATTTGTTTTCTGTTTGGTGAGGTGGGTGAGCTCTTTATATATTTTGGATGTCAAGCCTTTATCGGATCTTTCATTTATGAATATATTCTCCCATACTGTAGGGTACCTATTTGTTCTATTGATGGTGTCTTTTGCTGTACAGAAGCTTTTCAGCTTAATATAGTCCCACTTGTTCATTTTTGCATTTGTTTCCCTTGCCCGGGGAGATATGTTCAAGAAGAAGTCACTCGTGTTTATGTCTAAGAGATTTTTACCTATGTTTTTTTTCTAAGAGTTATGGGGTTTCATGACTTATATTCAGGTCTTCAATCCATTTCAAATTTACTTTTGTGTATGAGGTTAGACAGTGGTCCAGTTTCATTCTCTTACATGTAGCTTTCCAGTTTTCCCAGCACCATCTGTTGAAGAGACTGTCATTTCACCATTGTATGTCCATGGCCCCTTTATCAAATATTAATTGACCATATATGTTTGGGTTAATGTCTGGAGTCTCTAATCTGTTCCATTGGTCTGTGGCTCTGTTCTTGTGCCAGTACCAAATTGTCTTGATTACTATGGCTTTGTAGTAGAGCTTGAAGTTGGGGAGTGAGATACTGCCTACTTTATTCTTCTTTCTCAGGATTGCTTTTGCTATTCGGGGTCTTTGGGGTTTCCATATGAATTTTTGAATTATTTCTTCCAGTTCGTTGAAGAATGTTGCTGGTAATTTGATAGGGATTGCATCAAATCTGTATATTGCTTTGGGCAGGATGGCCATTTTGACGATATTAATTCTTCCTAGCCACGAGAATGGGATGAGTTTCCATTTGTTAGTGTCCCCTTTAATTTCTCTTAAGAGTGACTTGTAGTTTTCAGGGTATAGGTCTTTCACTTCTTTGGTTTGGTTTATTCCTAGGTATTTTACTTTTTTTGATGCAATTGTGAATGGAGCTGTTTTCCTGATTTCTCTTTCTCTTGGATCATTGTTACTATATAGGAAAGCCAGAGATTTCTGTGTGTTGATTCTGTATCCTGCAACTTTGCTGTATTCCAATATCAGTTCTAGTAGTTTTGGAGTGGAGTCTTTCGGGTTTTTTATGTACAATATCATGTCATCTGCAAATAGTGACAGTTTAACTTCTTCTTTACCAATCTGGATAACTTGTATTTCTTTGTTTTGTCTAATTGCCATGGCGAGGACCTCCAGTACTATGTTAAATAACAGTGTGGAGAGTGGGCATCCCTTTCTTGTTCCTGATGTCAGAGGAAAAGCTTTCAGCTTCTCGCTGTTCAGTATGATGTTGGCTGTGGGTTTATCATAAATGGTCTTTATTATGTTGAGGTACTTGCCCTCTATTCCCATTTTCCTGGGAGTTTTTATCATGAATGGGTGTTGAATTTTGTCAAATGCTTTTTCAGCATCTATGGAGATGATCATGTGGTTTTTGTCTTTCTTTTTATTGATGTGGTGGATGATGTTGATGGATTTTCGAATGTTGTACCATCCTTGCATCCCTGGGATGAATCCCACTTGGTCATGGTGTAAGATCCTTTTGATATATTTTTGAATTTGGTTTGCTAATATTTTATTAAGTATTTTTGCGTCTACATTCATCAGGGATATTTTTCTGTAATTTTCATTTTTGGTGGGGTCTTTGCCTGGTTTTGGTTTTAGGGTGATGTTGGCTTCATAGAATGAGTGTGGGAGTATTCCCTCCTCTTCTGTTTTTTGGAAAACTTTAAGGAGAATGGGTATTATATCTTCTCTGTATATCTGATAAAATTCTGAGGTAAATCCATTCGGCCCGGGGGTTTGTTCTTGAGTAGTTTTTTGATTACCATTTCAATTTCTTTGCTCATAATTGGTTTGTTTAACTTTTGTGTTTCTTCCTTGGTCAGTCTGGGAAGGTTATATTTTTCTAGGAAGTTGTCCATTTCTTCTAGGTTTTCCAGCTTGTTAGCATATAGGTTTTCATAGTAGTCTTTAATAATTCTTTGTATTTCTGTGGAGTCTGTCGTGATTTTTCCATTCTCATTTCTGATTCTGTTGATGTGTTTTGATTCTCTTTTTCTCTTAATAAGTTTGGCTAGAGGCTTATCTATTTTGCTTATTTTCTCAAAGAACCAGGTCTTGGTTTCATTTATTTTTTCTATTGTTTTGTTCTTCTCAATTTTGTTTATTTCTTCTCTGATCTTTATTATGTCCCTCCTTCTGCTGACTTTAGATCTCATTTATTCTTCTTTTTCCAGTTTCGATAATTGTTATTTTAGACTATACATTTGGGATTGTTCTTCCTTCTTTATGTGTGCCTGGTTCGCTATATACTTTCTTCTTAAGACTGCTTTCGCTGCTTCCCACAGAAGTTGGGGCTTTGTGTTGCTGTTGTCATTTGTTTCCATATATTCTTGATCTCTATTTTAATTTGTTCGTTGATCCATTGATTATTTAGGACCATGTTGTTAAGCCTCCCTGTGTTTGTGAGCCTTTTGTTTTCTTTTTTGAATTTATTTCTAGTTTTATACCTTTGTGGTCTGAAAAGTTGGTTGGTAGAATTTCAATCTTTTGGAATTTACTGAGGCTCTTTTTGTGAGCTAGTATGTGGTCTATTCTGGAGAATGTTCTTGTGCACGTGAGAAGAATGTATATCCTGTTTCTTTTGGATGTAGAGTTCTATGGATGTCTATTAGGTCCATCTGTTCTAGTGTGTTGTTCAGTGCCTCCATGTCCTTACTCATTTTCTGCCCAGTGGATCTATCCTTCGGTGTGAGTGGCGTGTTGAATTGTCCTAATATGAATGCATTGCATTCTTTTTCCCCCGTTATTTCTGTTAGTATTTGTTTCACATATGCTGGTGCTCCTGTGTTGGGTCCATATATATTTAGAATGGTTATATCCTCTTGTTGGACTGAGCCCTTTATCATTATGTAATGTCTTTCTTTGTCTCTTCTTACTTTCTTTGTTTTGAAGTCTATTTTGTCTGATAGTATTGCAACTCCTGCTTTCCTCTCTCTGTTGTTTGCCTAAAATATGTTTTTCCATCCCTTGACTTTTAGTCTGTGCATGTATTTGGGTTTGAGGTGAGTTTCTTGTTAGCAGCATATAGATGGGTTTTGCTTTTTCATCCATTCTGTTACTCTGTGTCTTTTGATTGGTGCATTCAGTCCATTTACATTTAGAGTGACTATTGAAAGTTATGTACTTATTGCCATTGCAGGCTTCAGATTTGTGGTTACCAAAGGTTCATGGTTAGCCTCTTTGGTATCTTACTGCCTACCTTAGCTCTCTTATTGAGCTGTTATATAACTGTCTGGAGATTCTTTTCTTCTCTCCCTTCTTATTTCTCCTCCTCCATTCTTTATATGTTGGTTGTTTTATTCTGTGCTCTTTCGTGTTTCCTTTAACTGCTGTTAATGGGTAGTTGATTTAATTTTTTGCCTTTAGTTAGTATTTGGCTGGTCTTCTTTCTTTGTTCTGATTTTATTTCCTCTGGTGACATCTGTTTAGTCTTAAGAGTGCACCCATCTAGAAAAGTCCCTCTAAAATACCCTGTAGAGTTGGTTTGTGGGAAGCAAATTCCCTCAACTTTTGCTTGTCTGGGAGTTGTTTAATCCCTCCTTCATAATTAAATGATAATTGGGCTGGATACAGTACCCTTGATTCAAGGCCCTTCTGTTTCATTGCATTAAATATATCATGCCATTCTCTTCTGGCCTGTAAGTTTTCTGTTGAGAACTCTGATGATAGCCTAATGGGTTTTCCTTTATAGGTGACGTTTTTCTCTCTAGCTGTATTTAAAACTCTTTCCTTGTCCTTAATCTTTGTCATTTGAATTATTATGTGTCTTGGTGTTGTCCTCCTTGGGTCCTTTCTGTTGGCAGTTCTGTCTATTTCCGCTGTCTGTTCGATTATTTCCTCTCCCAGTTTGGGGATGTTTACAGCAATTATTTCTTCAAAGACACTTTCTATCCATTTTTCTCTCTCTTCTTTTTCTGGTACCCCTATTATACAGATATTGTTCCTTTTGGATTGGTCACACAGTTCTCTTAATATTGTTTCATTCCTGGAGATTCTTTTATCTCTCTCTGTGTCAGCTTCTATGCGTTCCTGTTCTCTGGTTTCTATTCCATCAATGGCCTCTTGCATCTTATCCATTCTGCTCATAAATCCTTCCAGAGTTTGTTTCACTTCTGTAACCTCCTTCCTGTAGTCTGTAATCTCCCTCTGGACGTCTGTAATCTCTCTCCGGACTTAATCCCTTAGCTCTTGTATATTTCTCTGCATCACCATCAGCATGTTTATGATTTTTATTTTGAATTCTTTTTCAGGAAGACTGGTTAGGTCTGTCTCCTTCTCAGGTGTTGTCTCTGTTATCTTGGTCTGCCTGTAATTTTGCCTTTTCATGGTGATAGAGATAGTTTGCATAGCTGGCATGAGTGATGGCTGGAAGAACTTCCCTTCTTGTTGGTTTGTGGCCCTCCTCTCCTGGGAGAACAGCGACTTCTAGTGGCTTGTGCTGGGCAGCTGCACACAGAAAGGGCTTCTGATTCTTGCCCGGGTGCTATGGAGTTTATCTCCACTGTTGCTGTGGGCATGGCCTTCTTTGGGCTGCTGCTCCGATATTGTGGAGCCGTGTTGGAGGGGGAATGGCCGGGAAGCTATTTATCTCTGTGAGGGGCCTCCGTGCTCCCTGCTTCCCAGGGGGTTAGATTGCCCAGAGTTCCCCAGATTCCCTGCTGGTAGACTTAGTGTCCCAGGGCACTTCTGTCCAGCTTTGGGGTCCCTGTCCCTTTAAGATTTCCAAAAAGCACTCGCTTTTCTTTGTCCCGGTGTGCCGGCTGCAGGGACCCCCTCACAGGTCTTACTGTCCTGTTTCCCTATTTTCCAGCACCCCATGCATGCACTGTGTCTGTGCTCTGGCGCAGATGGCTAGGTAGGGCTGGCTATTTAGCAGTCCTTGGCTCCCTCTCCCTCCCTGCTCCGACTCCTCTCCTCCCACCCGGAGCTGGGGTGTGGGCGCTCAGGTCCCGCAGAGCTGGGGCTTCTATCTTACTCCCTTCGCGAGGCGCTGGGTTCTCACAGGTGTGGATGTGGTCTGGCTGTTGTCCTGTGTCTTCTGTTCTCTCTTTTAGGAAGAGTTGTCTTTGTTGTATTTTCAAAAATATATGTGGTTTTTGGAGAAGATTTCCACTGTTTTACTCATGCCGCCATCTTGGCTCTGCCCCTATAATGCAGTGTTCTTGAATTTAATGCTGCCAGTAATTTTGTTCTGATCCTCAGTGTTTCAGCTTTTCTAATTTCGAGCTCACTGTCATGATTTTCAATGAATTTAATAAATCATGTTGTATACAATATGTATTAATAGGTCATATATCCTTTTATAGTTTCACAATTATATAATAACAATGTTTGATACTATTTACTCTTTTATTATATAATATTAATTTCTTTTAACCAGGCAAGGCATTTTTAAACAAATTTTCATAGTCCATATGATGCATGTGATAGAATATCATTTTACTCATTTATAGCAAGTGAAAGATGATAAGATTCTCACCCCTCTCCACCCTCCAAGGTTTTACCAAAATCATTCTTAATATTTTAAGTGACTATTCCTAAGAATATTATCAAATGGCTCTATGTTTTTGAAGATTTTCATATGAAGAGTCAGTAATGACCATAATCATCTATTGTTTTTCTTTCAGAACCAATTCTTATAGAGATGTTATCTTTAGAAATTAAAGAAGTACACAGAATCATGTACTTGCTCATTGTTATTATCTCCCTTCTCATCCCACTGACTACCAATATCTAAATACAGTCATGCCTCATTCTATTGCACTTCACAGGTATTACATTTTTCACAAATTTGAGATTTGTGGCAACCCTGCTTTGAGCAAGTCTGCTGAGTCCATTTTTCCAACAGGCATTTGATCACTTCATGTCTGTGTCACATTTTGGTAATTTGCACAATATTTCAAACTTTTTCATTATTTTTATATATGTTATTGTGATCTGAGATCATATTACTATTACAGTTGTTTTAAGATGTCACAAACTACACCCACATGATGGTGAACTTAATCAATATATATGTGTGTGTTCTGACTGCTCCACAAACTGGCCATTGCCCTGTCTTTCTCCTTCTTGTCAGGCCTCCTTATTCCCTGAGACACAAAAATATTGAAATTAAGCCAGTGACTAACCCTACAGTAGCCCTTGAGTATTCAAATGAAGGGAAGAGTTGTAGTTCTTTCACTTAAATCAAAGATAGACATGATTAAACTTAGTAAGGATGGCATGTCAAAAGCTGAGATAGATATATAAAAAACTAGGCCTCTTGTGTCAGTTAGCCAAGCTGTGACTTCAAAGGAAAAGTTCTTGAAGGAAATTAGAACTGCTACTCCAGTGAGGACACACATGATAAGAAAGCAAAACAGCCTTCATGCCTATGTAGAGAAAATTTTGTTGGTATAGATAACAGATCAAAGCAGTCACAACATTCCCTTAAGCCAAACCTTATCCAGGGCAAGACCCTAAGTCTCTTCAATTCTATGAAATCTGAGAGAGGTTAGGAAGATGAAGAAGAAAAAGTTGAAGCTCGCAGGTGCTGGTTCATTATATTTAAGTAAAGAAGCCATCTCCACAACATCAAAGTGCAGGTGAAGCAGTGAGTGCTAATTTGATGCTATAGCAAGTAATCCAGATCTAGCTAAGGTAATGAATGAAGGTGGCTACACTACACAACAGATTTTCAATGGAGACAAAATAGCCTTCTCTTGGAAAAAGATGCCATCTAGGACTTTTATAGCTTGGGAAGGTAAGTCAATGCCTGCTTGGCTTCAAAGCTTTGAAGACCAGGCTGACTCTCTTGTTAGGTGTTAATGTAGCTGATGATTTTAAATTCAAGCCAATGCTCACTGGCCATTCTGAAAATCCTAAGGCCCATTAGAATTATGCTAAATGTCCTCTGCTGGTGCTCTATAAATGGAACAACAAAGTGTGGATGGCAGCACATTTATATACAACAAAGTTTACTGACAATTTTAAGCCCACAGTTGAGATGCACTGCTCAGAAATAAAGATTCATTTAAAATATGAGTATTCATTGACAATGATCCTGGTCACTCAAGACCTCTGATGGAGATGGACAATGAGATTAATGTTTTCATGCTTCCTAACATAAAATCCATTCTATAGATTATAGATCAAAGAGTAATTTTGACCTTCAAGTTTTATTCTTTAAGAAATACATTTCATAAGGCTATAGTTGCCATAGATAGTGATTGCTCTGAAGGGCTTGAGCAAAGGAAATTGAAACCATTCTGAAAAAGATTCAACATACTAGGTGTCATTAAGCACATTCATAAAAAAAAAAAATAACCTGTAACAAAAATAAAGAAACCAGGGTTGTTTGATTCATGGGAAGAGGTCAAAATATCAACATCTACAGGAGTTTGGAAGAGGTTGACTCAAGCCCTCATGGATGACTTTGAGGGGTTCAAAACTTTGAGTAAGTAATGGCAGATGTGATAGAAGCAGCAAGAGCACCAGAATTAGAAGTGTAGCATGAAGATGTGACTGAATTGATGTAGTCTCATGATGAAAGTTGGATGGATGAGAAGTAGCTTCTTATGCATGAACAAAGAAAGTGATTTCTTGAGGTAGAATCTACTCTTGGTGAAGATGCTGTGAAGATTCTTGAAATGGCATTTTATGTAAACTTCGTTGATAAAGCAGTGAGATGCACTGACCTCAATTTTGAAAGAAGTTTTGTGCGTAAAATGCTACTGAACAGCATGGCATACTATAGGGAAGTTGTTCAGGAAAGGAAGAGTCTATTGATATGGCCAACTTCATTGTTGTCTTATATTAAGAAATTGCCACAGCCACCACAGCCTTCAGCAACAGCCACCCTGAGCAGTCAACAGCTGTCAACTCTGAGGAAAGAGCCTACACTGGCAAAAAAATTAAGACTCACTGAAAATTTGGATGATGGTTAACACTTTTTAGCAAAAAAATATTTTTTAATTAAGGTACTTACATTTTTTAGACCTAACAATATTGCACATTTAATAGACTATCATATAGTGCAAACATAACTTTTATGTGGGAAAACAAAAAATTTCATTTGATTCCGTTTATCACAATATTTGCTTCACTGTGGTGGACTGTGCGTCTCCTCTAGTATTCTCCTCCAATTTGCTCAGGAATGCTTGCTCTGGTTCTTCTGGTTCACTGTGGCTATGATCCATGACCATCTCTGACATTATTGAAACCAGTGCAAAGTTGGTATTTCTACTGGGGTATGCCACACATGTGCCTTGAAGTCTGTATTTTCCAAAGAAACATAACTTTCACCCCCGAGAATGTTAACAATCAGCTGTCGATGCAAAGTAGCCTATTTCAAACAATGTTATTAGTACTTTTAATTTCACTACGCCAAAAGTTGTGTTTTATCCATGGCTCCATGTTATCCCTCACTCTCCACATTCCATAAATTATGATTTCATTTTGACTCCTAAATTGTTTCTGAGCCCATCCATCCCCCCAATCTTCATAGCCACAATGCTAATTCAGGTCAGAATCATTGTATTTTGAGTGCACTCATTCTTTTAGTCAAATTTGTTCTCTGAAGTTTATTCTCTATCATAATTAATTATCTTAACCTGGCCATGTTGTGGAGAGTAATGCCAATTATCACCAATGGGAATTGTATATATATAAGCAGTTGTATATCAGCTCTTGGTACTTGTTCCAGTTCATATGTTATGGAATTAGTCAAGTGTGTATCATAATTTATGATTTACGTTGTGGGAATCTCTTGTTTTTTTAAAGATGATATTTTTTTCCCTCAGTTCCTTTTTCTTCTCTTTTTCATTGCTTATCAGTAAAAGGAGTTTGAAAAAACTGAATAATCACATTAATCCAAATGTTTTATATCTTTGATATCTACCTGTTTATCCTTTTTTCCCCCTTAGGAAATTTTCTTTTTCAGAGTAATTTTAGCTTCATCCCAATCTCAGATAAAGACTGATAGTATTCAACACTTACTAAAAAGTCCTAATGTCCTTTATATCCTGAATGTAGTTGTTTAAAGTAAATATTGATATTGATTATACCAAAGCTTAAAATAGGGTCTCATTTGCGGACATGCAGCAGTTAAACTGGACATACATGCCACCATTTCTTTTTCCTTCTTTGGATAGAAGGTTACTCTTGATAGTGGTTCACAGTGGTAGGGATGGAGTTCAATTTGATGCCATGGTTAGTCATCTGTAGGAGGTATTGAAGATCAGTGGCCAGTGTTTCTCAGAATTTTTGGAAGAGTCAAAGGTTTGCCTCAGAGTCATTTTGTTACCTTCGTCTGAACTGAGGCTTTGTCCTGTGATACAGACTTTTCACATTAGGAACATTTCACATTGATTAGTTCTTTGAGTCATGTTCAGAGCTTGAATAGAACAAGGAGAGTCATGTATTGTATTCTCTGACTTTTATCTTTGAATATCTTTGTTTTTCAATTTTCTCTAAAAATATCACAGAAAAATATTTATCACAGTCTATTTTTTTCAGAATGGGAAATTTGAACACTATTTATTGATTAAGATACTGGTTATCAATCATTTATAAACAGTCCAAATATATGCTCACTGAGGAGTCCAGCTGCTCATTAAAAACCGGTCTGATATTCAGGCCAGACCAGTAGGCTTTACCTGACAGGCCTCAGAGGGCCTCTGCTCTCAGGTCTCTTTTCCTGAGGCCTTCCTGGAGGTTCCCTTCAAAAGCCTCCGTTGAGACCTCCTCGTGAGGACGATGGGGACACCTTGAATACACTTTTCCGCCCATGCCACCCCATGCCCCTAAGTTTCATAAAACTCTCAGAGCCTTTTGTCTGAAGCTCCCTAAACAGTGAGATGACCCCACATCTGTGCTGATTCACCAGACCCTCGACTGTTGCACCATTTCATGAGAGAAATAAAATAGAGAGGAGCTGGAGTATTCTCTGGTTTTAGACTCTTGCTTATACCATTGCAGTATAAAGAAAAAAGACTTCTCTCTTTCCATTTTAGCTTGTTTCTTTAATTGACTACTCCAACACCTGACAGCAATCTCTTGCCCAGTTCAGCTGAGCTCCTGACATAGACTTATGCTCATGACAACTTAATTTCAGTTAACTAGGTGACACCATCCACAGGGCACCAATTATAGAACTATGCATATAGAGAAAAGTGGATCTTTTCATGATTCTTCTATTTTATAGCAGATTGTCTTCATATGCAAGTATGATGTATAACATCATCAATATTTATCTGGTATCAACCAATGTTTAAATAGTTTTAGTATCATGATATGTAAATAATTATAGTCTAAGGACTTTAGTTAATAAAAGTGGCTAGTTATTTTCTACTAAGTTTTCATTATTCTTGAATCTTGATTCCAATCTGACAATATCTGCTCTTTATCTTTTCCGAAGACATGATAATTCCTAGTTAAATAATTTTAAGTAAACTATAAGGTGTGTAATTTCTGCAATAAAAAAAATCCCAGTTATGTAAAGTAAAAACTTTTTGTGTTTTTTATCTAATTCTGAAAGTTATATATACGTTTTTCTCAACATTATTAGATACCTTTGCCCTTTCTGTATTTGACTGTTCTACAGCCTATATTTATAGACTGATATTCCTATTCATACCCATTTCATTTTTTTCTTGGCTATTTATAAATCTGTTCTCAAAAAGTCAATGAACTTTGAAATTGAGATTTTCCAAAAATAATCAGAATTAATTTTTCTCAGAATCCTCAGCCCACTCTCTCCATTTCTTTAAGAATATCTGGTCATTGGCTTGTATAGAAATTTTCTAAAAACATTTTGTATCTGTTTTCCTAATACTAGCCCCAAGTTCAAGTCTGTGTTAAACACAAAGGCATATTCCTTTTAGCTCATTAAGAAATTCTAGAATTAATGAGCATACAACATGAATTAATGGTTCTTTTGTCAAGCCAATCTACAATATTTCTAAATATTTAGTTGTGGAACTAATACAACTTTAAGACAATTCATTTCACAGTATATTAACAATATAGCTACTCCTACTCTGCATTTCATATGTGTTTCAAGATGCAAAGAATGGATAACATGCAGGAAAATTATATTAAGATCCTGTATCATGTGCAGTTTTCTGTTGATTAAATGTAAAGACTATATGGACAGGTGAGGTAGTATAAATGTGAACATGTTTGAAGGCAGAAAAGATCAGAATTCAATTCTGACTTCAATTTGCTTTTGCTGTATCCTTGGACAGGTGAAAACTTTTTCTTATCTTCCCTCTGTAATTTTATTTTAAAAAGCTCTGTTAACAGCTGAACATAAGAGGGCAAAGTAATTTTTACACACATTTGGAAATTGGAAAAAACAAAAAAAACTGTAGCAAAAATAGAGAAAAGAAACTAGAGCTGGTTTGCTTGCATCTGAAGTTAGTGACATTCATTTACTTTTATGTGCCTACTACATAGTATACTGGATGGATTAAGCAGGTACTGATATATGTTTGAAGAACACTAATCTGTGTGTTTTTTATTCCAAAGTTTATATCTGCTTCAACATAATTCTCTATTTATCACATAAGGTCAAGTTACCAGTGAATAGCTGTAGAGGGATAAAGAATTAGGAATGATGTGCTTTTTTAATTCATGTGCATTATTCACAGGTGCAATGTTATTGTAATGAATTATAGCCTTGGTCTTTTAGAGAAAAAAAGGAGTATTTAAAATCCAGATGTGTGCTTTCACTAGTATTGGGAAAAAAATAATGACTGACCTTAACCTTAAAATTTAGTGGTTTAATGAATAGTGATTACTTGCTTAAATTCCTACATTTAAAAAGATCATCCAGAGATGAATTTGTACATCTGCTCTATAACTGTGTACTTTAGTAAAGATTGGGTGTTTATGATGCTTAATCACCAGTATTTCTCTAAGTTCTCTTTGTTAAAAATGCATATGTACCGATTTTATAGTAATCTAATGTATTCAAAGAAGTTCAAACAGGAAAGATAATTTTCAGGAGCTGAAACACATCCGTGGGACACTAATTTATACTAAATCATATCACTGCCATGGAACATTGAGATCATCTCATTTATCTCGTTTATGTCATTATTTTATCACTAGGGTAACTAATTACCATAAATATCAGCAGACTTACAAGTTATAGAGAAAACAAGTGGCAGAGACTTGCAAACCACTAGTGCATTGTTCTTTTTATAATAATTGTAGTTAATTTATTATTTTGACATATAACATAACACATTTCCAGGGATAGGACTGGAAAAGACATTTCAGCTCCCAGTACCATTGCATTTAATATTTATAATTCTAAAAGTTCTTTCAATAATAGGGAAAATACAATGAAATTTTATTTGCATTCACAAAAGTAATACATTTGAAAGGTAGCATGATTAAAAACAAAACAAAACAAAAATAGTTGAACTAAAGGAAGACAAAAGAAAGGATCTAAGGAGGAAAATGTAAATTCTAGCAAGTTCCATGACACCAGGATTGTAGCCAACCATAAAGGGTGTTCTCTAACATGGAGCTCCTTGGATAGATTAGGTCAAGGAGACAATGAGCAAAGAAACATTTTCCAGTGATGGGTATAATATGTACAAAAGGACAGTTTATTTTAAACAGTGTATATAAGCTTCCTAATCTCCTTTTTTAAATTGTAGGACTCTTTATATTTCCTACTTGATTGCTTCTTTTATAACATAGTTTTCCAAATTTTAATGATATTATAATATAAATTATTTCTGTAATTTTATAAAGTAGACTAAATGTGCTTTCAAATTCTTTTTTTCTGTAATGTTTATCTGATATATTGTTAACTCTTTAATTATTCATGGTGTTTTCTTTGTAATATGGGAACCTCTAAAACCAGGGAAATCCCAATTAAAAAAAAAACTGTATGTAAATTTATTCTTCCTGTTGGCTCAGAGTATCTGCTGTTGGTAGAATACTGTTTACAAAAGTACAATTTCAGGTATTGAGCTAATGAGCTGGTTATTGTGTAGAGCTTCTGCTCCGGTTGTATCTTTTGTGTTTTATTCATGACAAGACCTTTTGAGTCACACTGGATTTCTGCTATCTGCTGCCTATTCATTTGATCTAAGAAAAGAAGCTTATGTATTACAATATTATTCAAGCCATTTTTCCCCTCAACACAATCTTTGCTTCCACACCATTTCAGGATTACTTTCTTCTAATTACTTAAATTGCATCATAAAGGTAAGATTCTACACCTTGATCACTTCTTTAACCAGTCATAAAGTGTTGCCATAATAAAGCCCAAAATGGGGACTTTATTGGATAGTCTAGTTATTAAACATAACTATCTATGAGCTGGGGAGATCCTGTGCAATAGAAAGATTGTGTTTTTACTTCAGGCTAGCATATATATGTTTATAAGCTATATACTGAAAAGATGGTTCCTTTTTTCTATTTTTCCCAAAAGGTTCCAATATTTTGTTTAATGGCTCTCCCTGAACTACGATTAGTGAAAATTTGTTCAGGTATCTAAAGTAATGCTTACCAGTATGAATAATTAAAGTGCTTTTTGCCTCTCTTGTTCCAATTTCAACACTATTTCACTAGAACATGGGATTGGATGATTCTGGTTTTGCTAGCTTCCTTCATGAACTATAAAATCTACCTAATACTCTTTATTAAGTTAGGAAAACACCAAACTTTGTTGTTAGGTAAAAATATTTATTAACATCATAATGGCTTTTTACCACTTATTTAATATAAAAATCAGCTTTTAAACATCTATATTGTACAAATTACATTAGGCAATGAGGATGAAAAAATAATACAGATGTCCTCTGTTTCACACATTCTATGAATAGACATATAATAAGTAAGTAGAAAAATTAAGTTTTCTGTTTTACTAAGTGTTTTGAAGAAATACCATATTAAATAAACTAATGAAGACCACATAAGGCAAAAAGGTAGAAAAATAATGGCTTTTTCACAATACCTCTCTGAGGAAGGGACATTCAAGCAGTGTATTAAAAGAAGAGGCGTAAGCTGTGAGAAGAGTAGAGGTACTATGTAGGGACATGTTCATGGTGTAGGAAAGAGAACATACAGAGAACTCTGAGGTGTAACAAGTATACTAAAAGATACTAAATTTTTTTTTTAAAGTGTGGCACCTGTCAACATTTTATTGGATTGAACT
Organism: Manis pentadactyla; assembly: GCF_030020395.1. Taxonomy (NCBI): domain Eukaryota; kingdom Metazoa; phylum Chordata; class Mammalia; order Pholidota; family Manidae; genus Manis; species Manis pentadactyla. Next base: position 51,563,967 of record NC_080023.1, read on the forward strand.
AAATGGGAAATATATCTAGGGTAATTTAGACCAGTAAGGAGTTTCTCTTCTCACCTAGCAAGGATCTGGGTAGTAGGCAATATAGAACTATAAAGGTCAACCAATAAGGCAGGCCCTCTCTTCTGTGACTTTTATTACCATAGTCATTATGTGTGTATTCCAGACAGAAGAAAGGGAAAAATCCAAAGGCAAAGGAGTAAGCCTGTTGTCTAAGAAGATCATCTTTTGTAGAAGCTCAAGCTAGTAGGCTCTTCTCAGAGCCCACTGGTCAGGATTATTAATGTGGCCATTCATAGTAAAGGATCCAGGATAATCCATTTAAAGTTTTTAAACTTGGCACATTGGTAACAAAAGCAAAATGTATGTGTCATTACAAGTGAAGAAGGGGAGAAGGGATAGGAAATTCACAGTGTGATAAAAAGTCTAAATGTGTGAATGATTTCTGATAGATACATAGGAACCCAAACCTGAAACACCTGTAGGCCAGGCTATCAAGGTTGACATTTATTTAATTGGCAGTGGGATTCTATTTTAGGCAGCAAAGAGACACAATATAACTTAAGTTTACTTTTGTCATGTTACTCAAAGACACATTCGTGCTGCAGGTCGCAGACTGTTTCAAAGACATGAGGATTTCCTCTCTGGTTGGTTAAGACTGTCCAGCTTTGTCACATATATGTTTTATTTTGTTTTTTCTTATTGTTGCTATGGATTCCTTTGAACATTTTTGAAATAACATTCTTGTCAAGGAACTTAGAAGTAACCATGATATCTTTTAGAATACTATACAAGTAGTCCATCATTAAATCTTTAGAATTCTTTATTGGAGGAAAAATTGAACTCTTATTATTTCAGTTGAATTTTTTCCCCTCTATGAAGACAATCGTAAGTTTACTATGTACATTTCACTCTTTTATTTTGACTTTCCAGTGTCAAAACATTAAAACATATCAGCAATACCAAATACATATATGATATTGCTATATAATATACTATACATGTTTATATATTTATTCATATAGACACACATTTTTAAGACTGAAATCAAAGATAATTCCTACATTAAAAAGTCTCAAAGTATAATTTCAAAAAACATAAGTGCACAATAATCACAAAATAGAAGAAAATAGTTATAAAAATTAAAGTGAAAATTACAAATTATTAAGCGTTAGTCTGACAGAACACTAATGACACTGCTATTAAAAAGAAAATACTTCTTTCTTATGACTGAATAGTATTACTTTGTGTATATGTACCACCTCTTCTTTATCCATTCATCTACTGATGGACACTTAAGTTGCTTCCATGTCTTGGCTATTGTAAATAGTGCTGCGATAAACATAGGGGTGCATCTGTCTTTTTGAATCTGAGAAGTTGTTTTCTTTGGGTAGATTCCCAGGAGTGGAGTTCCTGGGTCAAATGGTATTTCTATTGTTAGTTTTTTGAGGAACCTCCATATTGCTTTCCACAATGGTTGAACTAGTTTACAATCCCACCAGCAGTGTAAGAGGGTTCCCCTTTCTCCGCATCCTTGCCAGCATTTGTTGTTCCTAGTCTTTTCGATGTTGGCCATCCTAACTGGTGTGAGGGCTACAGGGTATTATGCTCAGTGAAATAAGTCAGACAGAGAAAGACAAATACCAAATGCTTTCATTTGTGGAGTATAACAACAAAGCAAAACTGAAGTAACAAAATAACAGCAGACTCACAGACTCCAAGGGACTATTGGTTATCAAAGGGGAGAAGTGAGGCAGGGCGGTGGGGAAGGAGGGAGAAGGAGATTGTGGGGTATCATGATTAGTGCACATGGTGTGTGTGGGTTCTGTGTAGCTCAGAGAAGACAAATAGGGACTCTGTGGCATCTTACTACACTGATGGACACTGACTGCAATGGAGTATGGGGAGGACTTGATAAAAAGGGTGAATGTAATAACCACATTGTTTTTCTTGTGAAATCTTTATAAGAGTGTATATCAATGATACCTTAATAAAAAAAAAAAGAAAATGCTTTCTATTTATTCATTAAAGAGACATTTAAACTAAACAAAATTAGCTTCCAGTTGAACATACTAGAAAATTAAAAACTAAATATGATAAATATTGAAGTTATTTATTTTAAAATAATGAGAAATAAATGAAAATGAAAATTATATGTTTGATAATATAAAATTTTAAAAAACTAAGAAGAATAATGAAATAGATAGATCTTGCCATATTTGGTTAAGAAAGAATTTCAAGTGAATAAAATGAAGACTAATAATTAAAAGTATGTTTAAAATTATAAGAAATAACTCCCTCACTATTATGCTAATAAATATAAAATCCAAAATTAAACTATCAAAGAAAATCAATAGACAAAAGGAGACTATAAAAGCCTGAAGAAATCGATAACTAGAAATATGGATTTGAGGTTCAAATGTCTGATTGCCTACTATCTGTTTCAATCCTCTACCTGCAAATGAAACACATCAAAATCATACTGCATATTCAGTGTTAAAAATGACCTATTATTCTATTCAGAAAATAGAACATATTCATTCAACACAAATCATTCCAGTAAAGGAAAAAATATGAATATCTACTGTATTCATTTCATGAGTTTTGCATAATGCTTATACTAAACTTTCTGAACTTGGAAAAAATAACACAAGAAAGAAAAGCAGTAGGCCAAAAGAATTCATTAATATTTTGCAAATAATAATTATTTATTATATGTTAGTAATAATTAATTTACAGCATTCTATGTGAAATCTAATCCAGCATAGTTTTAAAAAAACCTGCAACTAAGAAAAACATATCACTGAAATGCTGGTATGATTTGATATAGAAAACACTATTAATATAAATCAGTCATTTAACAGGTCAGGTACCAACATCCAATTATAAAATGGATTAGTCATAGGGATGAAAGTACAGCATAGGAAATACAGTCAGCAATATTGTAATAATCTTTTTGTGTTGACAGATGGCAACTACACTTATTGTGGTGTAGGAATGTATGTAATCGTCTGATCACTATTTGTTACACCTGAAACCAATATAACATTGTATACCAGCTGTATTTCAATTAAAAAGAAAAAAAAGAAGAAATACAAGCATATATGGATTCTTACAAATCATTTTCAAAAACTTCTACAAAATTTTATGATCAAAATAGTTTTAGCATCTGGAAACACTAATGTATTTCCTTAACTTGGTAATGGTTTTCTACCAGAATACCACAGAAATTATGTATGTATCTAGCTATCACCATAGACGTCAGGTATAAGTCAAGAAACACCGAAAAAAACAGTGCTTGATATTGTATTGGATATGCATATATATATATATATATATATATATATGCATGTAATGGGCAAGGCAACGGACTAAAAATTAAATAAATAAGTGAAAGTAAACTCAGGATCAAATGTGAAAGTACAGTCATAGCCCTGTTGTCACTGAAGATATACAATCGATCAGTGAGAGTCTTTCAGACAATGTGCTTCTTTATTATTTTCATGAGTCCATAAACATTTTGACATTGCTCTCTCCATTATCCTTTTCCCGTAAGTATACAGTTCCTTACCATCAATTTATAGATTAACAAGGATCTCATCTTAACATTTGGATAACTGCAATAAAACACATGAATTTGAGGGAACTTGATTACAATACTCTTTTCCAAATTAAAAGTGGGAAAATTCTGTCTGTATGGAATATGTCAGCCAAAGAATAATTACAAAGTTAATTTTCATCATCTGTTCTAAATAGATAGTAATTTCCATCATGTCAAATTTTCAGAAGGCAGTTATTATTAAACTAAAATAATTATGTAAAATAGGATAGAAACTTTACAAGTAATTAGAGAGTAAGCCTAAGCCTTACATGTGCCTAAAGCAACATTATTCTGAATACAACTGAAAAGGACAGCATGAATGTGGGTATTTAGTGGAAATACATTATTATTATTTGATGACATCGCTTTAGGTAAATTACTTGGCAAGTATCTATGAAAATCAGAAGTACAAATATAAATTTATCACAAGGATTTTTAAAAGGTCAGAGATAACTCTTTGACCATTATATTTTATTTTGAACTACAAAAATGTTACTAGTCCATAGGCTTATAAAATGAAATAAACTCTTGGCTGAAAAAGAGATGGCTTTTGATGGGAGATGCTGTTAGGATAGAGCCTGAGAAAGACTATAAATAGGTCTCAGAATTCACTCTGATTATCTATTTTATTTACTCACCCACATGAGACACATTAAAGACTTGATACTGAACTTTTTTCTCCTGTAAGTTTATTTTGGAAGAAAAGGAAAACTCCTATTCTTATGGTAGATTAACTCTTACTATTACTTGAAACTGAGTATTTATGCTTCATATTTTGATTATTATAGTAAGTTAAATCATATGCAGTCACCGTTCTTAGAGGTTAAAATGGTAATGTCAGCAACTTTGTGTGGCTCAGTCTGGTGTTTTCCTTTCAGTTCTGAGTTTCTGTGTGAATTTAGTTAGCATTCATATGCAATATATTTTTAATGTTATTTATAATTAACAGATAAAACTTTAGGGGATAACATCGCTCTATTCCCATTTAAAAAGGTAGATTAAATTTTATTTTCAAAGACACTATCTCCTCTGACCAATTAATAATTTATAGTTATATTCAGTATTAAGCAAATTCTTAGAGGATCTAATTAGTAAAGTGAATGCCAAGTCTTGACTTCAGATAATTGTTAATAGTTTTAAAAACAATTAAAAATCATATCTTTCCTTTGATAAGTGTTACATAATACTTTTATTTGATATTAATTTATCAGAAAATAATTTCAGTCTGTAAGTAAAAGTCAGGTACATTTGATAGATTTATTGAATTGTTCAGTATTGGGAATTAAAAATATTTCCCAAATGTTATTAAAAATTTTTTTTTTTTTACATGGTGAACAAATTCTTACATAGTGAATAAGTTCTTACATGGTGAACAGTACAAGGGCAGTCATCACAGAAACTTTCGGTTTTGATCACGCATTATGAACTATAAACAATCAGGTCAAATATGAATATTCGTTTGATTTTTATACTTGATTTATATGTGGATCCCACATTTCTCCCTTTATTATTATTATTATTATTATTATTATTATTATTATTTTTAATAAAATGCTGAAGTGTTAGGTAGATGCAAGATAAAGGTAGAAAACATAGTTTAGTGCTGTAAGAGAGCAAATGTAGATGATCAGGTGTGTGCCTGTAGACTATGTGTTAATCCAAGCTAGACAAGGGCAATAAAACACAAATGTGATTAAAATTTATAGAATGTGATATGATCATAGTTGTCACATTTTCACATACACTTCATATGTTATCAATTTTCAAATAAAAAACCTTCAGGAGAAAGAAAAATCAATTACTTTTTCTAAAGGAATGTTCTTTAAATATCCAAGATATATTTATACAGACACACATACACACACATATATGTTACTAAAGATTATAATGATACAAGTGGACATTTCCATCACTTATGTTTGATGGTGATTAAAGAGCAGAAAATTATTTTTAAAACTGAAAAAGTTATATTACAGTGAACAAGAAATACATTTTACATTTTCAGTTATAAAACAGGCCAAGTAATTAATATTCAGACAAAGTAGAGTCATCACTGTCATTAATTAAATTGGCTTAATTGGTGGTATAGCAATTTAAATGACACAAAGTTCTCATAAATTAGAAATGCATTCCTATGAATAATATGGCTATTATCCAATTCTTTCCCACTACTTTTATTCTCATGAAAATTGCTTTTTTAAAATGAAGCTAGAACCCTTGTCTTTGACTTTGTAATGAAGAAAAACAGATGTTATTAGTAAAGTGATATTGTGAAAATAAATGATGTCTGGCATGAAATTTTATGGACACACACACAAAATGAGGAATAAAACTGATGAAGTAGGACTTGAATATTTGACAGTATAATGAACTTCATTTTTGCCTCCAGTATTTATCTTCATTGGTCATCTGATGTGGATAATGTCTAGGGATTTAAATAACTCATTGTAAAATAACTTTCATTAAATCTGTATCTATATTTTCTCTAATAGCTTGGATTTCATTCACCTTATATCTCTATCTTTGTTTACCATTTCCTACACTAATTCATTACTTTTGCCAATCAAAAAAAAATCTGTCTGACTGTATTTACTGTATTTTAACATAATATTTTTCTTAAATACTGTTTCATACACAAATGCAACAATTCTGACTCAATATAAATAGAGAACACTTTATGTTATTTTTTTCTAATACTAATATGTTTGAGTGCCTGCTAACAAAATGAAGGACAAGTGGGACACCTCTGAAAATTGGTCTTTTCCCTAGTATTGTTACAGAAAAACCGAAAAACCTGAAAAACCTGGACTGGATCGCTGATGAAAGAACCAAGCAGCACTCAGAGGTCTTGGAGTGTTGAGGTTTTATTTTTACACTGGCGGGCTCAGAGGGGAGTAATCTCCCAATGTCTGAGCCCTGAACAAAGGCGAGGGGAGCAATATAAATCTTTCTGCTTCTGTGTCTGCAACATTTCTAGCTGCACAGCAAACGAGAAAGCAACGGGGAGTAAGTTTAGGGAGTGCCTGCTTGGCAGAGCGGGGAGTGAAGGGAGTTTCTGTTGTCTTTGCTAAGAAAAGAAACAGAAGGGAGCCACCTGGACTTGATGGCTGTCCTTGTAAATTTTTCCCTATCAGTATCATTTGGAAAGCCATAGATTTAATTTTTATATTCACAGATGAATCTCTATCATATCACAGAGCCAGGATTAGGTGGCATTGCTTCGTGGGGGAAGGCAAAAAAAACCAAAGTAGAAAGATAAGTTCCAATATTCTGCCCACACAAATGAGGTTCGTTAAATTTAAGTGTTCTAAACAGTAGTCGATATCACATCTGAGGTCAGGATGAGTATGAGCTGAGTTACTCAGAATAAAATAAGGAAAGCTAAATGGAGTTTATAGAAACTGACTTGAGACACTGTGTGGCTGGAGAACGTCCTGGCAGTTGCGAACAGGAGGATTAGTGCCTTGGGAACTGACCATATCCAAAAAGTATATCCCCAACTTCTGATATGTTTTGTTGTTTGCCTGGAATATGTTCTTCCATGCCATTTTATATATATTTCAACTTTGTCAATCTTTTCACTAATGGTTTCTTAGGTATGAACCATAATTCTATAGATTTTTGCCACTCTGAAGAATTTCTCCTGTTTCCTTCTAGAACTTTTAAATTTAAGTTTAAATCTAAAGACCTATTTGTCTGAAGTCAAGTATGTGAAAAACACAGAGCATGACAATATTGAACACTAATATAATTAAATTGATCAGTCTTACTAATTATTTAAGTATACTAACCAAAGTAAAATATATTTGACTATAACTTTATATCATCCATAAATGATAAACTTCTCAAGGATTTTGTAAGAGCATAAGTTGTTCTAAAATGTCCTTTGAAAATATTCATTAATATTCAAGAATATTCATTCAAAATTAATATAAATGTTATTAAATAATCAGAAATTATATTTATGATTTATGTCACCAATTGTCTTGTGTGATTATTCTTCACCAAAAAGTAGCCATTACCAAATGTCCAGCAATGATGAAAGGATTGCATTAATTATTAAGTATCCATATTATGTGTGTGATGGTATCTATTAAAATGATGGTTTCAAATATGGTAGTGACATAGTTTTGTCACTTATGTTACTTAAATAGAGTATATAACCTCTATGCTTTCAGATAATGCATATATATACTAGCACATTCATACTATAATAATGAAAACAGAAATTTTGAATGATTTTTTATTATTTCTCAATAACAAGGTTACATTTTTTTTCTTAGTTTTCAATAGCAGTCATCCATTCTAATTTAAGCAGAAAGTTATTTAATTCAGAGAACTAGGAGGCTTACATTTATTGGGAGAGCTGCATGAGTAGACTTTATTTCTCTCAAAACAACAAGGCCGTCTCTCAGAGGAATAATAGTGTATTCTAAAATTTCAAAGATGAATGATCCGGAAGCCATGCAAAGGTACGGACTCTAAGACCATACTACTTTTTCTACAGTCCCATCACCAAATGGACCCGACTGCGGCATCCACAAAGGTGGGTAAAAAGTTCTGAAATTTCAGTCGTGGCCCAGCTTCTGCATGTCTTACAACACACCTGAAAAGGCATGGCCCTCACCCCAAAATATCCTTATGTGTCCTCATCAATGCAGCTAATTATAGAAACTACATTCCTTGTATATATGAATCATTTGGAAGTTTGGGAATCCCAGTCTTTTGCAATCCAGTGTCTTATGCCCAACAGGGCACGTGAGAACCATTTTGCAGTATCTATCACACAGATATCTTTAAATCACTTCTTTCAGCTTTTATGCCTTCACCCAGTAGTCTGCAGTAAGTTTTGTTTTAAATCTAAATATTTGAGCATTGCTATAGTCATTAGCATTCACACAACTGTATTATGCACATTAACAGAAATACAAATTCCTGCTCCAATTCAGTAACCTCCTCTCAATGTTTTTTCTGTCACTCTATAGTTCATCCATAATTTTCCTTAAAGACTATGCTGAAAACCCTAATTTTGTTAATGAATCTTTGAATGTTAAAAATATCAAGAACAATCAAGAACTATTTTCAGCTGTCATTCTATCGTTAACTATATCCTATGTTTTGTTGCAGAGGAGTTTAACTTAGTCTTACTTAGCCTTTACCAATTTAGCATACACTATTCTATTTTATAAACAGCAGAGAAATTGGCATTTTGCTACATGTGATTCTTCATTTAGAATATTTATGTCTCCAGTGAAAAGGGAACAGAAAGAGTGTTTTTTTAACTGAAATAATCCCGTATCAGGAGACTCAACCACAAACCCATCTAGCCTTAGCAGTCCTACAATTGGAGGACTTAGCAGAAATACTACTATTATTACTACTGCTCTTAGGACCACATTTAACAACAAACAAAGCTACATGAGTTATGCTAAGTCCTTAAAATGTCATATTCCTCAACATTTATGAGATATATGCTTTTTGGATACTTATTTTCTTTATTAGGAAACAGATCTTAGAAAAAATGAAATACATTGGGCAAAGTTAGAGCTCGATAAATAGTAAGACTTGATTTCACCACTCTTTTTTGGTCCCGTGTTAGTCATATATGCTGTGTAACAAATTGCATAAACCAGGCATGACTTACTGTCTTACAGTTTCTGTGGGTCAGGACTGGCAAGGTTTAGGTAGGTATTCTGCTGAGAATCTCATATGGCTGCAGTTGAGGTTATCTGCTGTAATCCATTCCTATCTAGAAACTTGACCAGGGAAAAGTCACTTCCAGGTTCACATAAGGTGTTGGTAAAATTCATTTCCTTGTATATGTGAGACTGAGAACCCCACACTCTTGTTGACTGTTGCCAGAAAGCTTCCATTAGATCCTTGCCTGGTGGTTCACACAACATAGCTGCTTACTTCTTCCAGGCAGCTGCATAGAGAATCTGTAGAACCAGTCAGCTAGAAATATGGAGTCATATACTGTAACATCACCATAGGACTGTCATTTCACCAACTTTGTCACATTTTATTCATAAAAGGCAAATCACAGCTCACACCCATACCCAAGGCATAGGGAATAGGGGTGTTATAAAAGTGTAAACAACAGCAGGCAGGAATTATGGAAGGCTGTTCTGAAGTCTGTCTGCCACAGTCTACCTTAAAGCTCTCAATGATTACTTAAATCTGCATCCCATATATCTCATAAGATAATTTTGCTAAACTTTCTGCCACAACATAACAAGGATCCTTCTTCCTCTACTTTCCAATAACATACACCACACATGCTTTTGAGCTCTCACTGTTGGCATCCTTAAAGTTCAGATTTATACAAATAGTCTATTCAGAGCAATTTAGGATTTCTCCATTATGTTAGTTGAAATTTTTCCAGCCTATTTCCAAAGCTGCTCCCACATTTTTTGGTATTCATTATAGCAATACCCCAGTTTTCAGGTACCAAAGTTTGTATTAGTTACCTATTGCTTCTCAGCAAATTACAACCAACTTAGTGGTATAAAACAATGCACATTTATTATCTTAGTTTCTATGCATCAGAAGTCTGTGATTTACTTATCTGGGTCCTCTGGGTAAGGCCTCACAAGGCTACAACCAAGATGTCAGCTGGGATGTATTCTCATTTGAAGTCTCAGATGGGGAAGAATCCACTTCTAAACACATTCATATTGTTAGCAGAACTCATTTATTTGTCTTTAGGACTGAAATACTAGCTTCTGGGTAAGTGTTGGCTGGAGACCTATCTAAGCTCCTACAGGCTTCTCTCAGATCCTCGTGCAAATGGACCTTCCAAACTGACTGCTTACTTACTCAGACATCTAGGGAGGGAAGTTTTCTAGAGTTTGTTTGCTAAGAACATGAAATTTTATATAATATAATAAAGTTACAGACATTGTCATTATCTCCTATCATCTCTGTCATATTCTATTGGTTAGAAACAAGTCACAGGTCCCACCCACACTCAAGGCCATTATACATGGGTATGAATACCAGGAGGCAGTATAATGAAGGGCGACCATAGATTGTGTTCACCACAAGTCATACCCCAAAGTTCTTATATATCCTAAAGTATGTTCTTATGTATTCTAGCCTGGTATTTATTTTATAAATTCTTATATATTCATACAAGTTCTTACATATTCTAAAACAAGACTTAATAATTTTATAAATTTGATTTTTTAAAACCCTGTAAAATTTATTCAAAATACTTCAATGACAGCTGCTCCCACTACCCAGAGAAAACCATTTAATGATCACGATGAAGTGTCCAAAAATGTAAAAAGCTACTCCCTTAACACTATTATATAATTGTGTTGATTATGACCACAACTCCCTCAGATTGAAAAGAAAATTATAAAAATGTACATTATAATTAATTAATAAAATTTGATTGATACTATAATTAATACATATTATGTATATTAATACAAATTGAAAATGCCAGGCAGTTAAAAATATCATCAAAATTGTTTCACATGTATGAAAAAGAGAATGCCTTTAAGTTCCATAAAGTTAGAATTTATAGTAAAACATGCAAATTATGTTCAGAATAAAAAAGTAAACCATGTAATGTTCAATTATTTAAATGAATCTCTTCTTGCTTCTAGCTTGATGCTGTTTCCACTTATATTGCAGCACATTTTAAAGAGTAATTCATATAGTATATGTAAAACTTTCATGTAACTGATATATTTATTATTTAAAACTTCATTTTTCTTCTTTCACAAAGGTAAAAATCTAAATCAATATACAAGTTTCACTTCTCTTTCTCAAAGGTATCATTTTTAATTGAGTCTTGCAAATTGATTTAATTAGCCTGAGTTTTCTTTATTCTCAGACTGTTGTATTTCAATCATAGAGGATGAAGGTTTGTTTTGCCTTTAAAATTCATTGTACTCTGAAGTGAAATCTTACATACAAAATACCACACCAACAGAAGGGTTCCACTCCCACCAGGCTACCTCAAAGAGCAAGGGAAGAATGAGTGACTTGGAAACCATATTATCCAAAATTGGGAAATAAATCTCAAAATGAAAACAATAAAAGTTCACAATACATTTCTTTCTTTTCATATCGTCAGGTAATTTTAGAATCAAATGTCACAGGAATTTGGCATAAGCTGAAAAATAGCTAAATTTTCATGAATCATCCTCATATTGAGTTAAAAATCGTTATTTAATGCACAAAACCTAAGAAAAATTTCTGAGGTTTTATAATAAAATTTACTTGTACAACTGAACTTTCTGCCACCATTGAATAAAAAAATGCAGTTCTGAAGATTATCTTCCCATACATTTGCAAAACTTATAAAAGCATAATTATTTAAGTGATATAAAATTGTAAATGCATTGATTTTTTTTTGCTTTTAACAGTAATATCTGTTAATTTTATACTATTTAGTAAACATTTAATAGAAGAAAATTTTGAGTTGCCCACACTCAACCTAAATTAAGTACCACTGTCAATTGCTTGTATACTTTGTCTTTTCTTATGAATATTCTATATCTGATCCTAATGGCTGTAATAGTGTCCAATAGAAATATAATGGATGCCACATATGTAATTTTTAATTTTCTGATACATTAAAAAGTATACCCGGAGATGGTGAAATAAATTTTAATAATTTAGTTTACACAATATGTACAAAACATGGAGCATGGGATGATTAATTTTATGTCAGCTTGATTGATTGGGCCATGATGCTCTGATTTTTGCTCAAATATTATTCTAGATGTTTCTGTGAGGGCATTTTTAGATGAAATAAACATTAAGTCAGGGACTTTGAATAAAACAGGTTGCTCTCTATAATGTAAGCCTTATGTGATATTGTTAAAACCTGAATGGAATAAAAGACTGATCTCTGAGCAAGAAGGAATTCTGCTAAAACATGGCCCTCAGACTTAAATTGCAATATAAACTCTTCTTGGATCTCCAGCCTCATGGCCGACACTGCAGGTTTTGGACTCTTCACCTCCAAATTGAGTTAGCCAATTTCTTAACATAAATCTCTTTCTGTCAAGTATACACACACATACACACACCCTATTGTTTCTGGTTTTTCTGGAGAACACTAATAAAATACTTAATCAATATAAATATTAAGGAGTTATTTTACATTCATTTTTATACTAATTCATCAAAATCCTATGTGTATTTAAGACTTAACTATACATCTAATTGTAAGTAGTCACATTTCAAGTAATCATTAACCACATGGAACTAGTGGCTATCATAGTGGATGACACAGGTCTATGGTATCTGAATTTCTTTTCTCTTTCTCTCTCTCCAATATATTATAAATATTTCTTCACAGTATTATATGTTTATGAAAACATTACCTTGATATCTTTCTAGTATTCTATCATATGACTGTAACATAGTTTATTTTATGAATTTTCATTGTCATTGTTTAAAGTGTTTCTCACTTTTGCATTATAAGTTGTTTTGCCATCAGAATCTGTTTGCATGAAAAGGTATGTTTACTATAGATTGATTTCTCCAAAATGAAGTCTTGGGAAAAAAAGAATCAACATTCTAATGATATTAATATATACTGTATTTCTGCTTTGGAGAAGTGTCTATTCAGGTCCTCTGCTGATTTTTTAATCAGGTTATTTGTTTTTGGGTGTTCAAGCATATGGCTTCTTTATATACTGTGAATGTTAACCCTTTATCAGATGACTCATTTATGAATATATTCTCCCATACTGTAGGATTACTTTTTGTTCTGCTTTTGGTGTCCTTCGCTGTACAAAAGCTTTTTAGTTTGATGTAATCTTACTTGTTCATTTATTATTTTGTTTTCCTTGCCCAAGGAGATGTGTCCAGGAAAAAATTGCTTATGCTTATATTCAAGAGATTTTTGCCTATGTTTTCTTCTAAGAGCTTTATGGTTTCATGATTTACATTCAGGTCTTTTATCTATTTCAAGTTTAATTTTGGGTATGGAGTTAGACAATAATCCAGTTTCATTCTATTACATGTAGCTGTCACGTTTTCCCATTGCCAGCTGTTGAAGTGGCTGTCTTTTCCCTACTATATATTCATGTATATTGTATATTAATTGTATATTAATTGATGATGTATGCATGGGTTTATATTTGGGTTCTATAGTCTGTTCCATTGATCTATGAGTCTGTTCTTGTCCCAGTACCAAATTTTCTTGATTACTGCTGCTTTGTAGTAGAGCTTGAAGTCAGGGAGCCTAATCCCCCCCACTTTACTCTTCCTTTTCAGGTTTGTTTTGGCTATTCGGGGTATTCTGTGGTTCCAACTGAATTTTAGAATTATTTGTTCTAGTTCTTTGAAGAATGCTGATGGTATTTTGATAGGGATTGCACTGAAACTGTAAATTACTTTGGACAGGATGGCCATTTTGACAATATTAATTCTTCCTACCCATGATCATGGGATAGATTTCCATTTATTGGTGTCTTCTTTAATTTCTCTTATGTGCGTCTTGTAGTTTTCCGAGTATAAGTCTTTCAAATCCTTGGTTAGGTTTATTCCTAGGTATTTTATTCTTTTTGATGTAATTGTAAATGGAGTTGTTTTCCTGATTTCTCTTCTGCTAGTTCATTGTTAGTATGTAGGAATTCAACAGATTTCTGTGTATTAATTGTGTATCTTGTAACTTTGCTGAATTCACTTATTAGTTCTACTAGTTTTTTGGTGGATTCTTTAGGGTTTTATATATATAATATCATGATATCTACAAATAATGACCGTTTAACTTCTTCCTTACTAATTTAGATGCCTTTATTCACTTTGTGTTTGATTGCTATGGGTGGAACCTCCAGTACAATGTTGAATAAAAGTGAGGAGAGTGGGCATCCTTGTCTTGTTCCTGATATTAGAGGAAAAGCTGTCACCTTTTTGCTGTTAAAATGTTGGCTATGGGTTTGTTATATATGGCATGTATTTTACAGAGGTATGTATTCTCTATACCTATTTTGTTGAGAATTTTTATCAGGAATGAATATTGAATTATGTCAAATGCTTTTTCAGCATATATTGAGATGATCATGTAGTTTTTATCGTTCTTTTTGTTAGTGTGGAGTATGATATTGATTGATTTTTTAATATTGTACCATCCTTTTATCCCTGGAATAAATTCCACTTGGTCATGATGGATGATCTTTTTGATATATTTTTTAATTCAATTTGCTAATATTTTGTTGAGTATTTTTACATCTATGTTCATCAGGGATATTGGTCTGTAATTTTTTTTTGTGGTGTCAATGTCCTTGTCTTGTTTTGGTATTAGAGTGATGCTGGCCTAATAGAATGAGTTTGGAAGTATTTCCTCCTCCTCTACTTTTTGGACTTTTTTAAGAAGGGTGGATACTAGCTCATCTTTAAATGTTTGGTAACATTTGACTGTGAAGCCATCTAGACATGGCATTTTGTTTTTTGGGAGTTTTTGATTACTAGTTTGATTTTATTGCTTGTAATTGATCTGTTCAGATTTTATTTCTCTTCCTGGGACAATCTTGGAATGTTATATTTTTCTAGGAAGTTGTCCATTTCTTCTATGTTGTCCAATTTATTGGCATATAATTTTTTATTGTACTCTCTATTAATCTTTCTATTTTTTTGGTGTCTTTTGTTATTATTTCTTCTTTGTTTCCAATTCTGCTTATGTGTGTACATTCCCTTTTTTTCTTGATAAGTCCGCTTAGGGGTCTATCTATTCTGTTTATTTTCTCAAAGAACAAGCTTCTAGTTTCACTGAATTTTTCTACTGTTTTATTCTTCTCCATTTTATTTATTTCTGCTCTGATCTTAATGTTCCTCCCTCTATTGACTTTGGGCCTATTTGTTCTTCTTTTTCTAGTTTCTTTAATTGTAATTATATACGTTTATTTGGGATTGTTCTTGTTTCTTGAGGTAAGCCTGTATTGCTATATACTTTCCTCTTGGAACTGCCTTTGCTGCCTCCTGCAGATTTTAACCTGTTATGGTTTTGTTTTCATTTGTCTCCATGTATTGCTTGATTTCTGTTTTAATTTGTTCATTGATCCATTGATTATTTAGAAGCATGTTGTTTAGCCTCCATGTGTTTATAGGTCTTTTGTTTTTATTTTCATAATTTATTTCTTGTTTCATACCATTGTGGTCTGAGAAGCTGCTTGATACAATTTCAATCTTTTTGAATTTACTGAGACTCTTATTGTGGCCTAGCATGTGATTCATTCTGGAGAATGTTCCATGTGCACTTGAGAAGAATGTGTATCCTGCTGCTTTTAGGAGGAGTGTTCTGTAGACATCTGTTAAGTCCCACTGATCTAATGAATATTCAGTGCCTCTGTTTCCTTATTTATTTTCTGTCTGGTTTATCTGTCTACTGATGTGAGTGGTATGTTAAAATCTCCTAAAATGAATGTGTTGCAATCTATTTCCCCCTTTAATTCTGTTTGTGTTTGCTTCATATTTTTAGGTGCTCCTATGTTGGGTGCATAGATATTTATAATGGTTATACCCTATTGTTGGACTAATCCCTTTTTCATTATGTGATGTCCTTTTTGTCTCTTATTACTTTTATTGTTTTGAAATCAATTGTGTCTGATACAAGAACTGCTAATCATCCTTTTTTCTCCCTATTATTTGCATAGAATATCTTTTTCCATCCCTTCACTTTTAGTCTATGTGTGTCTTTGGGTCTGAAATGAGTCTCTTCTAGGTAACATACAGATGGGTCTTATTTCCTTACCCATTTTGCCACTCTGTGTTGTGTTTTGATTGGTGCATTCAGGCCATTTTCTTTTAAGGTTATTATTGATGGATATGTACTTATTGCCATTTTATTAATTGTTTTCTGGCTGTTTTTATAGTTTCTCTCTGTCCTTTCTTCTCTAATAGTCTTCTTTTGTTATTGATGGTTTTCTTTAGTGTTGAATTTGGATTTCTATTATTTATTTATTTGTTTACTTATTTGTGTGTGTGTGTGTATGTTTTTCTATATGCTTTAGTGTTGTGCTTAACAAAGTTTCAAGGATAGCTTCCTTACTATATAATAGTATCTTAAATTCCGATTACTCCATTTCAAACACAATCTAAAGATAATTTTTACCCCTTCTTATTCTTTCTCCTCCATATTTTTCATATTAGATGTCATAATTGCACTTTCTGTGTATCCCTTGACTGATCTGTTTATACTCGATTTTGCTTATTTTGTTTTCTTTTAATTTCATACTTGCTTGGTTATTAGTTGGTCTACTACCTTTATTGTGGGTTTATTTTCACTAGTAAAAGTTATTTAGCCTTAGGGTCATTTCCAACCATAGCAACCCCTTTAACATAACTGTAAGGCTAGCTTAGAGGTAGCAAATTCCTTCATCTTTTGTTTATCTGGAAATTGTTTAATACTTACTTCGAATTTAAATGATAATCACCTTGCTAAAGGATTCTTGGTTGGAGGTCTTTTGTTTCATTACATTAAATATATCATTCCACTCCCTTCTGGCCTATATAGTTTCTGTTGAAAAGTCTGCTCATAGCCTGATGGGTTTTCCTTCATATATTATCTTTCTTTTTCTCTATGGCTGCTTTCAATACTCTCTCCGTATCCTTGATCTTTGGCATTTTAATTATTATATGTCTTCGTGTTGTCTTGCTAGAGTTCCTTTTGTTAGGGGATCTCTGTGCTTGTATGACCTGAGTGTCTATTTCCTGCTCCAGATTGGGGAAGTTTTCAATAATTATTTCCTTAAAGAGACTTTCCATCCTTTTATCTGTTTCTTTTCATCTGGTGCCCTATTATTTGAATATTGTTTCATTTAGATTGATCATGTAGCTCTCATCATTCTTTCATTCCTAGAGATCCTTTTTTCTCTGTTCATTGGCTTCATTGTTTTTGTGTTCTCTAATTTGCACTTCATTTACTGTCTCCTTTACATGATCTAATCTACTCTTAAATCTCTCCATGTATGTTTATTTCAGATACTGTTTTCTTCAACTCTGAGTGGATCTTCTTCAGGTCTTCTATCTCTTTGTTGAAGTCCTCCCTGAAATCTTGAATACTTTTCTATAAATCCGTGAGCATGTTTGTGACTTTTATTTTGAAATCTTTATCAAGAGGATTGGTGATCTCTGTTTCATTGTAGTTCTGTCTTGTAGTTTTGTTTGGATCATATTCCTCTCCCTACTCATTTTTTCAGGGTGTCTGTGTTTCTTCCTTTGCATTAGATGTATCTACTATGCTTTCTGGCCTATAGATTAATAGCTTTATGAAGAAGGTGTCCTATGGTACCCAGAAGCTCAAGATTCTTTACCTCTTAGTGCCTGGTTCCATTTTGCAGGGACTCCAGTTGTTGGCATGCCACAAGCAGGGCTGCCTTTCTCTCTGGCTTCTGTAGTGGTATAAGTCTGGTTGGGCAGATTGCTTCAGCTGCTGTCTTTGTGATCAGTTCAGGAGTCTCTGTTTAGCTCTCTATGGGCTGGGCCACCCTCTGCCTGGCCTGCAGTGATAGCAGGCCTGCAATGTTAATGGGGTGGGCAAACTGATGTGCAGTTCTGCCCTGGCCAGACATGCAGAACCAGGTTTGGACAACAGGGAGGAAGAAGCCCTTGGGGGCTGACTCCTGTAGGCACCTCTCTGGTGGGCTGAAACTGAGCCAAGGAAGCTGGGAGAGTCTCCCTGTGCCTGCCCAGCAACAAAGTCTGATGCTGCCACTGGGCCAAGTGGGTTGGCTTCCAGCAGCGCACATGGAAGAGCCTTGGAGCTGCACTGCCAGCAAAGCAGATGGACTATTGGGGTCTCCTCAGAGTTCCTGATCTGTTGGGCTAAGGAAAGACTGGGGAGATATCTTCCGTCTGCCCTTTCTCCTGAGGAGAAAGTTGTGTCCAACTCTTACCTCTCTGTCACCTCTTTCACTGCTGGTAAGTCTGTCAAACTGTCACCTCACCTCTGCTTTGGGTCTCAGGACTGGTGGAACATGCCTGCCTTCTCACTGGCTGGAGTATCAGCCTCTCAGAGTGTTTGACCTGTACCCAATATCCAGCCCTGCTATTCACCAGAACCCATGTAATGTGGGCTCGTACTCCCAGGGCAGATCTCCAGGGCCAGGTGTGCAGCAGTCCTGGGCTCCTATCCCCTTTTCACTCTGTTCATCTTTCTCTCACCTGTAGGCAGGAGTGGGGGAGGGCTTGGGCCCCACTCAATCTCCGCTTTGCTACTTTACCCATTTCTGTGTGGTCTTCTCTTCTTCCCCAGGTGTGGGTAATCTGTTCTGGAGTCTTCAGGTTGTTTTCAGATTTAGTTGTATTTACTATTTTTCTTCTTTTATGTGTTTTTGGAAGGACGTTTATGCCTTGCTTCCTATTCCACTATCTTTTTCTGGAAGTTCTCTGAAAGTGATGTATTTTTTAACCTGATGACTTTGTTCAGAATATATCAAATCTTTTAATTTTTTAAATCTTAGGATAATTTTATTGTGAATTTTATATGTCAGGGAAACTTCTTTAATAGCCAAGAATACATATTTAATTAGTTAGAAACTACCACCTATTTTTTTAGCTTTCCTTTTCTTATTATCTAATTTCAAAGTTATTTATTTATATTTGCTACTCCCAAATTGCTAATTTAAATGGAAAAAAGTCATGTTTTCTGAAAACTGTATATATAATTTATGATATCTTCTACATATGACAAACTTTTAAACAAAACTATCCTTTATCATTAATTTTTAGGATTTGTTGAAAATTTATTTTGCAGGCCTTTGTCTTTTCAAGTACCTGTAAGTGAATAAAGAGTGTATCTGTTAAGTACATTTTATTTCTTTTCAATATTTCCCTACACAGATGCATTTTAGGTCCAGCTGCAATAATACAGAATTGCTCTCAACATGATTCTAGGTTGATCTTTTATATGAAATGCTTTTTATGAGATTGCCTCATTTTTATTGAGTCATTCACCCATCATTTTCTACTTTTATTATCTATTCACTCATTTTTTTCTACATCAATTGATGTTATCTAGATACTTTGTTAAATAGTTACTGTTTGAAAACAATGCCCTTCACAGGGTAACTGTCTCCAAAAAAGAAGTGGGAAGAAATCCTGATTGTAAAAGAATTACATCAATTTTGACTGAAGAAGAGGGGAATTAGTTGTTCCTTCAATAGATCATATTAAAATATGTGGTTTCAAAGTATTTTTGATTCAGACTAGTTAAAGGCCTCTTATCTAAGGTGATAACAGGAAATGGTGTAAGATGTCAGCTACAGAATGGTTCTTCAAGCTCAAGGGATAGAACAGTAGATGCCAGCACTCTATGTAAGAGGCTTCAAAGTCACACTATGAAAGTAGAATATAAAAAGTGTTGGTTATTGTTGCAGTTTACACATGACTGTATATTTTATTGAATAGTCTTAAAAAGAGAAGAGAACAAAATGTTCTCAATACTTATTTCATGGTAACCAAGATAAACATGTTAAGATTTTTCATATAGAAATCTCTATAATGTGGAGATATTGCTGGCATTCATTAATTGTAGCCCACAGTCAATTACAAATGCCTAATCCAGGTATAAAGGACCAATAATTAATATTCATAACTACCATTATTATATGGAAATATTTTCAGAAAAACACATTATATTTAACATCCAAAGGATGAGTATTGCATTGCAAATCAATTTTATAGAATGAATACATAAAGAAACATTTATTCATAATAAACCTGAAAATTGCTCATGCAGGCTGTTTCACATTACCTTTTAATACGGATGGTGTTCACAAGTGCACAAGGGATATGGTTATTCTCCTCCAAGCATAACACCAGAGAAAGGTGAGGTATGAAATGATAATAAGTTATAGGAAAGCAGGTATCAAGTTTCCTTTCTGATTATATATTTTACTTTTTTTTAAGTATTTGTGAAAATGATATAGATATAAATGAAAATGTTCTGCCCTTTAATTACAGTATCTCCTGGGGCATATGTACGAAAATGGTGGATAAAACAAACTATTGGGTGAACATATATCTGTGGAAATAAAGAGATAAAAATGATATACTATTTATCATAAGTTGTAGGAAATAGAATATGTTATACAAGCATAGAAGTAATATTATATCTATAAAAGTCAGTATGTCCATGTTAGGATGCTATTTTTTTGCTTTGTCTTTTTAGTTTATAATTTATTTGCTAAAGATTGTATGAAATATAAATTATAGAGAGAAGACAATCAGGTGATTAGGATATTAATTGACATTTTAGAATGTAAGCATGGAAGAAAAAAAGAATATCAGATAATACTAAAGAATTTTCCCTTGTAATATGAAAGATATTTCACTAGTATGAAAGGTCAGGCACATTTAAGCATATAAATAATTTCAAAATCAATTCTTTTGGTGATCTATAGAACTGTAAGACTCAAAATGAGATCTTACTCAAATAGCATGCAGTGTTACCACAAAGTATTTTCTTGATGCCTTAAGAGGTACCAAACTGAAGTGATATTGGCAATGATTTAATAACAAGGAACTCAACCTTAAATATGCATATTTATTTCTAATTTACAAGTTGCATGAGGAAACAAAGTAGAAATAAATATTTAAGATATATCAAGTGTACTTAATAAAATATATCTCTCTTACTAGATAAAATATAATTAAAATGATATTACTTAAGTTCCCTAAAGTTATATCTTTGTTTTTGTTCACTGCTATTTCCAATGCCTATTACATTGCCTGGCACAGAGTAAACAATAAATATTGAGGAAAATGTTAAATTATGAGTATTTTATGTGAATTACTTTCTTTATCATTTTGCTAATCTATCCTACCAGTAAGAACTTATTCAAAACTTATTTTAGATGGGTCAAGTTTGCATTATTGATTCATTACTTAATGGTTTGAACTTCAAGTTTCAAATTGCTGTTCCTTGGCTGTATTTATCAGAGTTTGCACTATATTCTGTCTTTACATACTGTCCTGAGTTGTAGTACCATTATTTCCTCATTAAACATCTGGAATGAAACTGACATTACCTCCACAGTGATACTTCACCTTCAAGAGTAAGATTTCATTTATCCTTGACATTCTTGTTATCACTTCATTTATGGTTACTGAGAAAAAGAAAAAAAAATGTGTCCAGGTAGAAAATCAGGGAGTTTTAGTTTTTTAAAATTTATTTTTAAACATCAGTACTAAGATCAGTTATCAAAAAAATACTGCCAATATTGAATAATAATACACAGATATAGATGTAGATGCATCCCTGCAATCATCATACAATCAAGACAAGAAATGTATCTATCATTCTTCTAAAATTTCCTCTCTCCTTTTATTTCTCTCTGTGACCTTCCCCATTTCCAATAAAACCATTGATTTGCCTTGCCTTTTGTTACTCCATATTAGTTTGCATTTTCTGGAATTTTATATAAATGGAAGCATATGGCATGTACTCTGCTCATTTACTACTTGACATCTTCCCCTAGAGTCTTCGTCTTCTTGTAGTTTGCTTCTCCTTGAACTGAATTTTCCTTCTCTTAACTAGTATTAATCTAAACTTTACTATTTACCATCTTAATTTAAATTGTAGATAGAAAATTGGTTTTGGAACAAAAGGTGTACACTTTTTAGAGAATGTACAATATTTAAAGTAAAGGTAAATCTAGGATTATGAAAAACAGGAAAGAGTGTACCTTACAGAAATCAACTCCACTGTAGAGATAGGTACCAAACTTCATTGTATTGATGAAATGGTAGAGTTTGTAGTGAAAGACAACTTTTTCTTATAAAATGAATTCACACAGGTTTATGCTTTTCAGTATCCTTGAGGTTAGATATACACATTAGAGAACCCCTGGAGTGTATCTATTGAAATGTCTACTGTTAAGATTCATTGATTCCACAACATTTAAGATTTTGTGTGATTTTAAATTCTTCAATGTATGCCTTTCATAAGCAAATGTATAAGTCCTCTAAATGAAGATTTGACAGTGAGCTTACGCACACACTCACACCCACACCCACACCCCCCCCACACACACTCCATACATCCATCACTCATTTAGCTTATGGGACAAGTCCAGATTATTTATGCCAAATATATTAACACTATTTGATGAATACCACCTGGTATGTAACTGGCTCCAGATCAAGACAGAACACCTAACTATGGGAAATGAAGTCATCATATTGCCAGAGGGCTTAAAAGGTTAGTGAAGCAGACCAACAAATTATAAGGTTGGTTGGTCCTGACAGCAATTTAATATATGATAAAGTAGTATATCCAGGATTTATCATAAGCAGGGAAAGTGGGCAAAATGAGCTGCATGAGCAACTGACAGGGTTAAGATTTTACACTATTTGCAGCCTTGTAAGTTAACCTGTTACTTACTGTTGTATTGGTAAAGACAGAAGACATGAAACTCCTGACACAGAGACAAAAGACATTTTCATTCACAGCAGGCAGCATGAGGGTCTTGTTCGCAGTGACTCCTCTTACCCCCCACGTCCTGGAGGAGTAATGCAGAAAGAAGCAGGTGAGTATTATGTGTATTATGCAGCATCATAGATGAGAAACACTAACTTTGGGCAATGCACCTTTTTTCAAGCAAACCTAGTCCTTGTTCCAGGAGAAACATTACCTCAACCTTCAAGGTTTCTTTCTGCAAATACAACTCTAAGAAATGGCCCAAATAAAGAATGGACATGAACTCACATTTTTCACATGACCATATCTCCTGATAGCTGGTTGTCTAATATACCATGTCATCCACCATAGATTTGCTAGTGATTGATTCTTCCTCAGCTCACACTTAGGACACACTAGGTAGTTCTTTATGACCAGGTGACAGAAGAGGAGAAAATGGTTTTGATTCATACATGAGTTGGCGTATTATATGGATACAGATTTTTTTTAATGAACTACTATTCCACAATAGCTTAATTCATTTGTGTATCTGAGAAACCAGAGAGGAAGAATCCATCTAGTGGGCATAGTTCCAAACAGCAAATGTGGTCATGCATTTTGTGTGGAAAGAGAAATTACCTGAGATGTGACTATACCCTGATTCATGTTCATTGCTGAATAGCTTGGCCACTGATCAATTAAAGTTCGGTGAGCAGGAAGTCTATAAGGAAGCATGCAAAGGGACATATGAAAAAGTACACAATGTAGATCACACTAACATCAACCATACATCTGACATGGAAGATATGCAGGTAGACATAATGTCTTGGCTAGTTCATGTCATACAATTTTTGTCATTAGTCCCCTACATAAATGGCATAGTGTGCTATTAAATAATTATGGTGAACAGGATGGAGAATATTTATAGACCCAAGAGTAGGGACTCCCATGTCAAGGGTAATCTAATTACTGAAATGGCATAGTGTGCTACTGTCCATGATGAGCCCTCAGGATGACCATCTCAAAAAGTTCAAGGAGTCACTCGGTGACAAGTTGCTTATAGCAATTCTTTCCAAATGTAAGAGAGTGTGATTATCTTGCCTAGGAGTAAGACATATTAAGCATATGAGTTTACTTCTCTGCCTCCAGGGCCTCTGCTAGCACCATTTTCTGAGGACTTACTCTTTGCTCTAGAATGCCAGGAACCACCAAAATCTAGAAAAATCAAGGGAGTATTTTCTCTTAGAACACCTATAGGGAACCTGGCCCTGCCAACACCTTAATTTATGACATGCTGCCCTTAAAACTATGAGAGAATAAATTCCTATTGTTATAAACCACAACATTTGTAGTAATCTGTTACTGCAGCCCTATGTAATTATTACAGACTCATAGAGGTACTAGAGCTAAGAGGAGGGGAATCTCCAAACCATGAAGAAGAGAGGGGATTGATATCAATTAATGTCTTGAGAACAGCTACAGGGATGAAGGCAGTTTCTTCTATATGTTTTACTCTTTGAAGTTTCACCAAAAAGAGTTCACCCAGTATCTTGGGGGAATAATTGCCACAACTCAAGGAAATGGATGTGTACGATGTAAGGGGAGGATTGTAGCAGGTACGGTAGGACCAACCTAGACCCGCTTTTGTACTGAGATACTCATTCTTCTACCTATTGGGTGTGTTTGTGTCATAAACTGAGACCCCCTCTAAGAATTGTTTTTTGGTTGAAAAGATCCACCTAGCCGAGGGCCTGTCTCTTCTCCAGGGTGCTGAGTGCTGACAATGGCAGTCTATGTGTGGTATCAGGGCTCAAATTCTTTCCCTCAAGGTGGAACAACTCTGAAAAATCACTTCAGGTCCAGAACTTTTCATGAGACTGTTCCTGCATCATAATAAATTCAACCTTATTATGCCCAGTATTACTTTTTTTAAAACCCTCAAAGATGTTGACCCTGAGAGTACTCACCAGTACACTCACATATGTTTATCTCCATCTAAGTTTCTGGTTCCCAGGAAATTCAATTTAATAAAAGAGTTAAGTTTCACCTTTTCCTTAATTACTTTTGGCATTTTAGTAATTTAAGCTAATCCATGTAGAAACTGGGCCATCAGGTAACCCACAATTTTTTATATAATTTTAATATCTCAGAAATTTTTAATAGAAAGCAAATAATATTAGAGACATTATTCTTACTACAATAAATGTTTTTTTTCCCCCATACTTTCAAGAGTTCAGCCTTTAAATTTTTTTACTTCACTGACTGGTGGTTCAATATGTAGGGAATGTTCTGATTTTAGACCTTACCTTTTGCTGTCCTATATCTGAATATCCATATATTGTCCAACATCCATCTTTGGAACCTATGCAGTGCTCTGAAGGTGATGATTTATTTTCAGCTGTGTTAAGAATTTGAAGTATTCAAATAGATAGATTCTCTAGTTTTGTGTAAGAGAAGGAAGAAAAATAAACTCAGATGTTTTATTTGGCATAACATTAAATATGCCTCCTCTCTATGGCTTTTTTTCTAGGAAAGAAATCATAGTCAATCTTTATGCCTCTGGAGTCATTCATTTTAATGAATTCATCAGATTGCCTCTCGAGCATTTCACAGAAAGAGTTACACAATAATATCCTCCACCACTGTCATATTTGCATTTAAGTGGTGAATCATTGGTTTATGTATTTAAACACACAAATCAAAACAACAGACCTATTTGTAGCAGGGACAGTTTATTTTTGAAATTATTCAAGTACAGTCTTAAAAAATACACTGGTAAATGGATATGGTATTTCTCTACTTTTTAAGTTTTGTTATAAAAATATTATTCTTTAAAGGAAATGCTGTATTTTCTTTGGAACACTAAAGAGTGAGATGAATTCCCCAAGGAGATTATCTGGATCACTGGAGTTTAAAAATGTAAGCTAATCTGCTGCAAGAATTTTTTGGTCTCTGGAGTTTCTGAAGTGATTTGTAATGAAGGACTTAGTGCAAATATCCTCTGAATTTATGCTGATTCACTGTAATAATAATAATAATAATGCTTTAACTCTTATATGAAAATCATCTTTGGATAAAACTTCCACATTATAACCTTCAAATAAATAATTAGAGATTATTACACATGTGGTTTTAGATCTGTCTGAAGTTCATATGCCAGTCAAATGATTCATTCATAAATATAAAAGGATCAATAATTGCCTTC
Organism: Manis pentadactyla; assembly: GCF_030020395.1. Classification (NCBI taxonomy): domain Eukaryota; kingdom Metazoa; phylum Chordata; class Mammalia; order Pholidota; family Manidae; genus Manis; species Manis pentadactyla. Next base: position 51,590,139 of record NC_080023.1, read on the forward strand.
TTTAAAAACAAAGAGCTGCTCATGTTGTTCTGGGTATTAGAAGACAATTGCATATCCCTTGCTCTAGTCACAAGTGGAAAGGACGACATAATTGCCATTATATCAATTTCCTTATAGAGATAAAGAACAAAATTTACTGAATAGATTGATTTACACTGAGTTCCAACACTACTTGCTGAATACATAAGTGGATCAAACTATTTAACATTATATTTTCTGTATTTTTGATGTGCATATTAGGGATAAGTGAGTCTATTATGTATATTAAAGGTAAAAATCTATGTAAAATCACTAATACAATGTCTTGCACATATGCGGATACTAAAGCCATTTAATATTTTGTTTCTTAGGCTGTTACACAGTATCTTGCAGGGAAGACAACTACATTGTTGAAAGCCATGTTGGTATGTTTAACTTACAAAAATTATGTAATTATTTAAGTCAGAAAGGAATTCAGAATAATTCAAAGCTTTTAAGTCCATATCTATACTTTTCCATGATATAAATTAAACCTACTATTCAAAAATATGCTCTTGGTGAAAATGTATTAAGAACACTCTTTCCATGAGAAGTAATTTTGTAGCGAAGAACTGTGGCAATCACACAGCTGTGGAGAGAAAGTGTTAAATGATAAAAAATGTGGGTTACATTTTTGTTCAAAAGGGAATCAGAAGCAAGACACTTAAAATGCCTCTTGGCTGTGAAGTATGAAAAACTGTTATTTCCCCTGTATCACTTTTAATACATATAGTTTGGAATACCATGGGAGATGATGCACACTGCTGATATCCATCTTCACTGTGAACTTTTAAAATCTTATAATGTTGTATATCATTCAGAATAGTTATGACACTTATAGATTTTTCACTTTACATTAAACTAAGCTTGAGAGGTATGCAGTTTTAATTTATATTTATTTTCTAATTATTGGTATATAAATACAGCTATTGTAGTAGCTATTTTCAACCAATGATACAGAATATAACAAAATATTCTCTTCCCCTACTAACTCTAACTGAATTGGGCAAAGGAAACAAAAATATACTATGAAAATATCATTTTAGCAATTTCTCTGAAGTCAGGTGGAATGAATCTGCCAAATGAAAGAACATGAGCCACAGCTGCTGCCCCCAAATTGATCTATTTAGTAGAACATATCTGTTTAATCTTTCATGATGGATCATGGCTCAAAAAGCATCTTGACATAAACTGAACTTGACATTTGCCAAATTAATTTCTCATTTTCTCTCTAGAAACAAGAAGTGTTGTTAATTTATAGCATATTCACAGCATATACCAACATTTATGTAATCACATAACATGGCAAATAATAAAATGGTCTCTGTGATATTGTATTCAAAATGAACACTCACTCAAATGGGACTCAACTACTCAATTCTAGCTAAAGGCCAATTATATGATATCAACAAAATACTTGGTCTTGAACATATTATTTTTGTTCTTTTTAAAATTTTTTCTAACTCCTTGTCAGTGAGGCTATGTCCAATTTTTATCAGTGTTCATATAGGATTCAGGTATTGTCATGTTAAATGAAAGTATAAAGGTAAACAATAAGAAATTGTAGTAATAATTCAAAACACCTTTGGGAAACATTGTTTTTTTCCTTTTTATGAAGTAAAACATATCTCTGCATAGTTTGTTTTTTAAAGGAAGGTAATATATTAAACTTTTAGCTTAAAAATATAATTTTGAGCATTTTGCAGATCAAAGATTAGAATGAAGCAATCTGGAAGCAAAGGAACAAGTAAGAAAGCTGTTTGAATCCACCAAATAAAAGATGATAGCATTTTGCATGAGTGTGTTGCAGTAGATGGAAAGAAATTCGTAAATTTAAGAGTAGGAAAGTTTTGTGGAAGGATGATTAGTTAAGTTTTAGAAATACTGGTTTTCAGATTCTTAGATTTGAATTTACTAAGCTAAACAAGACATCATGTTAAATTGGTATAAATTACAAGGAAACAAAATATAAGAGTCCTAGGACTAGTACATCATTTTAGTCACTGAGCCTAGTAAGATCACACTGCAAAATGAATGACCCTCTCATTTATACTGGGTAAATTCTTTCCTCAGATTTTTCATTAGTAGTAAAGCTGATGTCCAGAGCTTATAGTTCAAACTTACATGGACTAATAATTATTCAGCAATACTATATTATTTGATATTTGATACTCTGATCTAATTAAACAAAAGAAAATAAATAACTCCCATTCCAAAATAAATTGCATTCAAGAGGCTACACTTGAGGGTACCCTGTCTTGCAAAAAAATTCATTAAGTCCCATTTACTTTATTGTGAATTTGCTTAATAACATACAATTTAGTTTCATTTGAAAATATGTGTGGGAAAAGAATATTATTTGGTCATATCAAAATATCTCATCAGTTCTTTTTCTGACAATATAAAAGTAGACTGTATCAGATCAAGTTCTTTAAAACACTTATTAATTACAAGAGATGTTTTAGAAAACAGCTATTTGTAGGCATTTGTAAGAAAATATTAAGAAAAAACAGGCATAAATTAGATGGGAAATATACCATGAAAAAAGAGAACTGAGATTTGTATATATAAGAATTCTTACTTGAGAATGCTCAGTAAAGCACATGTGTCAGAAAAAGGAGCTGAGAACTCAAGCAGAATGCCCTGGTTTTCTTGCAACAGTAGCAAGATATTGTAGGTTGGGGTTGCTAGAGCAGCTGAAAGGCGAAGATGAAAATTACATAAAGGAAGGAGCTGCAGACGGAGAAGCCCAAAGGTTTATATACACCCCACTCAAATTCTTGGCTGTCCTCATAAACTGTGCTTTATAGGGAAGAATCCAAGGACTAGTAAACTGAGTGAAGATTTCAATTTCCATTGTTGGGGAAACTGACTAGCATTTTTAGTCCAGCCTAGATGACTTCTTCCTAAGACAAAAATCTGCATATTTCAGGGAAAGACTACCAAATACATTACTATTCACAATACTGTGGCTAAAATTAAAAAAAAGAAATAGTAAGTCTGTAAAAAATAGGAAAGGGCCACACAACTTAATAAAACAACCTAGAAATGACTCAGGTGATAGAATCATAAAACAAGGATATGAATTATCAAATGAATATTCAACAACTTAAAGGTAAATATATAATCATACTTAATGAACTGATAAAAAATATTATGAGAAGAAAAACTAGAAATATAAATCAATGATAAATAGGTAGGTGATTGATCAATTGAATTCCAAAACTGAAATGTACAAAATTTAGAATAATAAATTTATTGTGCGGGCTAATCAGCAAATTGGACGTGACAGATGAAAGGATTGGGTGAATCTGAAAATAAAGGTTTCCTCAGAAAAAATAATTGAAAATTATGAGGATAATTACAGTGATGGGACAATATCAAGCTATCTAACATTGATGGATAGATGATAGAAAATAGATAACAGTCTATATCTATTAAAATATATTTATAAATAGGTATAGATATAAAAAGATATATAATAAGAGTCCAAGAAGAATAGGAGAGAATGGCATGAAAGAATATTTCAGAAATCATAGAATGAATATTTGCCAAAGTCTCCTTAAAAACAAATAAGCTTACAGATCCAAGAAATTCAGCGGGAATAAAACAATGAAAAACACCCCTAAGCTTATCAGAGTCAAACTGTTGAGAATAAAGCAAAACAAACAAAAAAGTTTTAAAAATCTTGTATACTGCCAGAAAGCAGAGAAAAAAAATCATGTTACCTCCAGGTGAACAACTGTACTAATGAGACTGACTTCTAATCAGAATAATGGTATCGATAAGTCAAAGGAATGAAACATTCAAAGTGCTGAATTGAAAGAAAAAAAATCAATAATGAACCTTGTATTCTATATCTGGAAAAATCATATTTCAAAGATAAAGGCAAAATAACATATTCATAAAGCTCTTAACTATAAGAATTCATCACCAGCAGATCTGTACAGTGTAAAACAAGCCAAAGGAAGGTTTTCATGCTGAAGGAAAATAACAGCAGGTGAAAACTCAGATCCTTTAGAAGAAACCAACAGCCAAGGATATAGGAAATTAAAAATTATTATACCATATTGTATTTTCTAATATATGTGAATATAATATTGTAAGATAAATTTTAGCCAAAATAAGCAAGCGAAGAGAGGCAATAAGGGGCCAGGTAGTTTATTTGACTGCAACTCCCAGGTGATGTTCCACCGGTTTGGGTACTACAGGCAGGGGAAGTCACACCCAGTCAGGGAGGTGGGGGCTTATAAGGGATTAGGAGGGGGAGGAGTGGGCAAGCTATCCTAGGGGGCGTGGAGAGGTATGATTGGCTAAAGGTGACATAATAGACAACTAGAAACTTTTTTCCTTCCAAGAGGGAGGATGCTGACATGCGGGTCTTAGTTGGCACATCAGAAGGATGGAATTCATGAAGAGCTGTCCCCTTTCCACATAAGGCACGGACCTTGGGGTCTGGTTTGTTCTCTTTTTAGGGTATTTCTCTGTTCTGTTTGCATGTCCTTGTTTTTCCTTCCTCCAGCCTAACAAATATATGTGACAGTAACTACACTAAGGGCAGGGCAATTAATTGAATTGTACTAGTAAAGGCTCTTACTTTAATGTGAAGTAGTAAAATATTAACTCTAAGGAAACTTGATAGGTTAATGATACATATAATACCTAGATCAGGCACTGAAAATAAAGAAATATGTATAGCTTAAAAATCAATAGAGTAATTAAAATACAATACTATTTTTTAAATTAACCTAGAAGAAAGAAGGAAAGAGGAACCAAGGAAAAAAATAAGACAAATAGAAAACAAAATAGTAAATCTAAAACCAACTATAAGAATAATTACATTAATCCAGAAAAGACTACACTTTCCAAATAAAAATGTAGATCTCATACTGGGGAAATATGACTTCTCGATTCTGTTTGGTGTATACCTCATGTCAGTTCCTACTATTCACCAAAATATGTTTTAGTCTTCTAATTACTGTGTCATACCTTGCCATATATTCAATGCATATTAACATTGGTAGTCATTCAGACACTGCTTTATTTTTGAGTTTTGAATTTTGCAGCTTGTGAAAATTTATGAGTCTTAGAATGTGGTCTTTCTCAATCATAGAATGTCAGTTGTACTAGGAAATTTTATATTTTTCTGTTAAATTTAATAAGGATTTTAATAAGAATTTGAAATTGATTGCAATAGATCCAGTTCTAAATTATTTTATAAATTCAGATTCCAATTTTCTCTTTTAAAACATATGGATACTAAATACCAAATTAAATAAGGAAAATGTAGATAACATCACAGAGAGTTTTAGGTATATTGGGAATCTTTTTTTTTTTTTCTTTTTCTTAAAGATGTATGGAACAGCCCAAAGATAGAGTCTATTGAAAACTTAAAGATTGATACACAATTAGGTACAGAAACCAAGTTGTGCTTATCTTCCCTAAACACTATACTCACAACACTGCATCTTAACTCTTCAGTATAGAATGTTTTGTCAGTTTGCCTTGAGATATTTGTTTCATTTCAACTTCAATTCCAAATTTATAAGTAAGATTATGTTTCTATCCCAATGTAGTCATTTCAGAAATACCACTGAAACACAATTTTTTGAGTTGTATGATTTCTATATATGTGAACTTAATGAAAATAATAACATACTTATTTTTGGAAGGCATTGAAATTATTAAAACAAAGAAGAAAAACAATCTATCATGTGCTTTTAATTCTTGAAGGGGCTTTTCTTATTTCATTCTTAATATATCAGTATTTTAGAAAAGTTTGTATACAATTTTTAATTATAGGTTTAACATGTTAATCCTTGTGTTGCTTCTCCTCCTGCTTCTAAAACCACTGGTACATATTTTATTAGAAAGAATCTCAGAAAATTTTGCACTCAGATTTCAATTTGTATGATTGATCTCCATAGAGTTTCACTTCCAGAATCCTTTTTCTGTTTTGCTTAAAACTTTTCTATGGATGCTTCTTATCTAAATTAAATTATAGGAAAGAATAGAAAAATTAATTCATGATTTTTATATGTGTAATTTGTGCTGTGATGAATTTTCAAGTTCCCAGTGAAGACAACATAAGTGCAAAATCAGTATTACTATATTTTATTAAACATTTAGGTCTCAAAATCTATGTATAAATTGGATTACAAAACTGACTATTCTTGGAAAAAAATGAATATTGATATAAAAAAGAATGTTGGACTCCCACCCCATACCATGTATAAAAATCAACTCAGAATGGATCAAAAATATAAATATAAGAGCTAGAAGTATAAAACTCTTAGATGAAAACATAGTTGTAAATCTTTCTGAGCTTGAATGAGATAATGGTTTCTTAGGTATAACAGGAAAACCAGTTACAATAAAAGGAAAAATAAATAAATAAACCAGTCTTCATCAAATTAAATATGACTGAAAGATACTGTTTTAGTCACTTTAGTCTGCTATAACAAATTTCTATAAACTGGGTGGCTTACCCAACAATTACTTCTCACAGTTCTGGAGCTTGGAGGTCTGAGATCAAGATGTCATCATAAGTTCTTGGCAAATGTCCTCTCCCTGATTTACAAGGTACCTTCCTATATCGTCACATGACAGAGAGAGAGAGGGCTATTTCTCTGACCTCTTATTTTAAAGGTACTAATCCTGTTCACGAAAGCTCTACCCACATGACCTAATTACCCCCTAAAGACCCCAACTCCAAATACCATTATATTGGGGATTAGATTTCAACCTATAACTTTTGGGAAGGCACATTCAGTGTACAACAGATACTATCAATAAACTGAAGAGGCAACCACCAATGAGAAAAATATTTGCAAAGTACATTATCTGATAAGGGACTATCACAATATATCCAGAATATATAAAGAACTCTTACAGCTCAACAATACAAGTACATATGATCTAATTTCCAAAAACATGGAAAATAATTTGAATAAATATTGCTTCAAAGAAATATATAAATGATCAATAAGCACAAAAAATGTTCAATATCATTAGTCATTAAGGAAAGGCAAATCAAAACCACAATGATCCATGATTTCACAGATTAGATATAATCAAAAACATGGATAATAAGTGTTGACTAGGAGGTAGAGAAAATGGAAATACTTTTTCCCTGTGTTTTATTTATCTATTTGTTTATTATTAAGATATCATTGATATACACACACTTATAAAGGTTTCACCAGTAAAACAATGTGGTTGCTACATTCACCCATATTATTGAGTCCCCCGATGCCCCATTGCGGTCACTGTCCGTTAGTGTATTAAGATGCCACAGAGTCACTATTTGCCTTCTCTGTGATACACTGTCTTCCCCATGACTTCCCCTACACCATGTGTACTGATCATAGTACTCCTCAATCCCCTTCTCCCTCCCTCCCCACTTGCCATACCCCACCCCTCCCCCCTTTAGTAACCGCTAGTCCATTCAGAGTCTGTGAGTCTTCTGCTGTTTTGTTCCTTCGGTTTTGCTTTGTTGTTCACTCCACCAATGAGGGAAATCATTTGCTACTTGTCTTTCTCTGCCTAGCTTATTTCACTGAGCATAATACCCTCTAACTCCATCCATGTTATTGTAAATGGTAGGATTTGTTTCTTTCTTATGGCTAAATAGTATTCCATTGTGTATATGTACCACCTCTTTATCCACTTGTCTACTGATGGACATTTAGGTTGCTTCCATATCTTGGCTACTGCAAATAGTGCTGCAATGAACAAAGGAGTGCATATGTCTTTTTGAATCTGAGAACTTGTATTCTTTGGATAAATTCCTAGGAGTGAAATTCCCAGGTTAAATGATATTTCTATGTTTAGTTTTTTGAGGAACCTCCATATTGCATTCCACAATAGTTGAATAGTTTACATTCCCACCAGCAGTGTAGGAGGGTTTCCCATTTTTTGCATCCTTGTCAACATTTGTTGTTCCTAGTCTTTTTGATGTTGGGCATCCTAACTGGTGTGAGATGATATCTCATTGTGGTTTTAATTTGCATTTCCCTCATGATTAGTGATGTGAAGCATCTTTTCATGTGCCTGTTGGCCATCTGAATTTCTTCTTTGAAGAATTGGAGAAGCTGGAACTCTTACACAGTTTTTGTGGGAAGGTGAACTTGTACAGTTGCTTTGGAAAATAGTTTGGCAGTTCCTCAGAAAGTTCAGCATATGACCATCAGTTCCTCTCCTAGGAATGTACCCAAGAAAACTGGAAATACTTGTCTATAAAATACTTATACAGAGATGTTTATAGCATCATGATTAATAATAGCTAAAAGCAGAAATTACTCAAATGTCAATCATTTCTATTGAATGGATAAAATGTGAGGCACAGGGGCAGGTACAGGAGTTAAACGAATTCACAAAATAAGCAGGAAGCTTCACCTTAGAAATTTCATGGACTAAGGTGAGAAACTGGCAATAAGATGAAAAGAATACACTTAAATATTAGTGCTAAGATGGGGAAACTTACTGTGATGGAGGAAAATATAGAAGGGGTACTTGTCCAAAGTATTACAGACTAGGTGGTTTAAAACAGACACTTTTTCTTTTGCAGTTGTGCAGGCTAGATGTGTGTAACCAGTGTGCTGGCAGGGTCATGCTCCCTCTGAAGACTCCAGGAGAGGAAGCTTCTTTGCTTATTCCTAGTTTCTGGTGAAGTCGGGCTTTTCTTGTCCTAAACTAACATAGCCCCACTGTGCATCCATCTTCACACAACTGTCTCCTCCCTGTATTTCTGTCTCTTCACATCACCTTTTAATAAGGATACCAGTCATATGTGAGCTGGAGACTACCTTACTCCAGAATGCTCACATCTTAACTAGTTACATCTGCAATAACCTTATTTCCAAAGGAGGTCACATTCTGGGTACTAGGAGTTTGGGTACAACTTCAACATATCATTTTAAGTGGAACACAATTCAAGCCATGATAATACTCAGTCTGGATTTTCTTATTATTGGATGAAGCAGAATCTGTTGGGCTCTCTGGAGTTCCATGGGCTGGTAGGGGTTGCCTGCGACAAGAAACACCTGGAAGCCCTGAAGCATAAGTGTCTCCCTCTCAGACTCCACTGCAAGTAGTCTGGCTCTGCCACCTACCAAACAAAACCCAGCCCTGGTTGATATCCCCACCTCACTCAGAGTCACAGTCAGGGGTGCCTTGCTTCACCACCTGGCCAGGTGTGAGAACAAGCTCTGGCCTGAAGGTTTGGTGGGTCAAGCCAAAGGCCAGTATGGAAGTAAAGTGAATTTGCACATGTTGTAAATCTGTACCCTTCCAGGGGACCAGACACCAGGGGTATGGAAGTGATTCTGGAGTGGAGCCCTGGGACCCCAGTCTGACTTCTGCCAAAGTCCAAGTCACAGCCACAGCAGCTCAAAGGTGCAGTTCTATTTGCCACAGGGCAGTTGTTCCTCCACATAGCTGTAGGGTGTTCTGGAATTCATCCCAGGAGACTATCATGCCTGCTCAAGAGGTCCCTGAATGGCCTCAGGGTATTGCTCACTGGCTTGCACTCTCTCTCTCTCTCTCTCTCTTTAAATGCAGTTGTGGCAAGAGAAGGTGCCTTTTAAACCATCCTGTTCTCAGAATTCTTTTTACTGCCCCTCCTGCCATAGTGACCCTCCTTCACTGGCACCACTGTATAGGCCTGGACAAAGTGGTCAGATGTATCAGGGAGGAGGGCAGAGAAAGGGTTAATGACTGGAAGTCCTAAGTATGGAAGGAGGGGAAGAAACATCTAAGAGTGAGTTCAGCTACAATGAGGGATCATGTTTTTTAAAAATAAGTTTAAAGATTTTGTTGAAAGACAATGACAAAAGAGATTCAGTACACACAGACCTTTGACTCCAGCTGAGGGCATTTTGGTTTGAGACAGTAACATGCATTTTTGTAACTACTGAGGAATATACAAAGCTGTTTCACCTTCACTTCATTGAATAACTCCTAGAGTCTCTGGTTCTTCTGTTCATCTCACAGAGAAAACAGATTGAAAGGGATAAATTGCCTCAAGTCACACAGCTACAAGCCCAAGATGAAAAGCCTAGTATGCATGGATATTTTTTTGATTATGTTTATGAATTTATTAGGATACTGACAGAACCATTTCAACTGTATCTTTGCAGTCTCCTGTAAAGTAATGCTGTAGAAAAGCAGCAGTAATTATGGTTCTAACTTCAAAAGCCCATGGCAATAAAGTTCCTGATTTTCTTCTTTCCTTAGGGCAAATCCAATTCCATTTGGCCAGCACTGCTGTTGGCATCATGAGTCACATCAGTTATTAAGAGAGTCTAACTGATACAGGATGTCCACTCAAATGCAATTCATTTCTCACTTGGGTTCTTGTTTTTCAACGAATCTACACAGAAATATAAGTAATTTCATAATTTATAATTGTAAATTAAGTTTCAAAGAATAGTTTCTAGATTTGCTGACATATTAAAAGTTGAATTAATAACCTAAAATAATAACCTCAAACTTAACACTATCTAGCAACCTTAGTTATTAAAAATAAGGTTTGATTCAGTTGAAGTATTTTCTTCAACAGTAAATATCATTTAGTTTTCATGAAATTGTGGTATTAGTAATGTGTGATAAGTGTTAAGAAAATGCTTGCCTTGGCTTAACTCTACAAAGAATATATTATTTCATATTATTAAGAAGATTAAATCAAATTTCTGATACTCCTTTTTACTAATGTAAATTTTAGGTGTAGTGGAAAGTTTGTGACAATTATTAATATCTTTAAGATTAATATGTAAGAACATTATTACTGAGAAATTCCCAGGAGCAGTTTGAAGATAATAAAAATTTTTTTTGACTTACATGAGAGAATGAGCCAAGAGTTAAATATAAGACCTGTAATTGTTAAGAAATTTGAGAAAGGATATGAGAGAGTAACATACTCTTGATCTTGGAATGTTACCTATGAAATTATTTGATAGAATGCTGAAGTTTTTTGCTAGTGCCTTTGGAAATGTTAATGATGCTTCTTAATATACAAACACATACACTCAAAAATTTCACAGATATTGATAGAGAATTTAAACCATTGTGGGTAAAATTGTAACATTTCCAAAATACCTCACCTGGCTTTAGTACATCTGCATATCAATAGGCATACAGAGGTGGAAAGACCTATGGCTTTAGTGCATTTGCATCATTCTTCAGGGGTGGAGAGAAGTTCATCTCCATATCAATGGATAATTACCTGGGCAAGGAGGGCTTATCTGTACCTGAGAGTTGATGGGGGAGGGCTGATTTTGCTGCTGCTGGAGCAGTAGAGAGAGATGGGCTGGACTGCAGTTTTGTAAGCAATGAACAGGTTTTAAACTTTATTTCTCCATTTGACTGTTTTCAGTTTTTAGAGGTATTTTTTCCCCAGAATTTCCTTTCCCTGGACTTACACCTGGCATAGTTGGCAGGATTCCTCTGAACCCGAAATCTGTCATAATGATTGTGACCTTTGGCAGAGCTGCCCCTAGAAATGATGGGAAGAAGTGGTGCTCGCACTGAGGGACATAAGTCTAAACTCGGGTGGTCGTGGAGGCACCACCACTGCTGCTGGCTGTGCTGAACCCAGCCTGTGGCCTGAGTCTAAGGCTACTGCTTCTGCCACTGATACTGCTCCTGCTGCCAGCCAGAGCCTGGTCACAACTATGGAAAGGAGCAGAGGTCCAGGTCATCTTGATAGAGAAGCAACTGGCTGCTGTGTACCACACATTGCTGGCTATGGAACCCATAGCCAAAACAGCTCCAACCAAAGTAGTAATTACCTATCCCATCATGGGGTGAGTGAGAGATGATCCAAAGGCCATGGAGTGGTGTGGCGCAGACACCTACTGTATATTATGTGACTGGCCATTTGCCTTTGGCATCCCCAGGGAATGATGAAGCAGATGCTTTAGCCCAGGAGTGCTGGCTAGAAGGAAAGTCTGCCTCTGATGTGGCCCAATGGCTACATCAGCATCTGTTGCACATGGGGCAAAAGACAGTGTGGGCTGTAGCCTGTTGGTGGGGCTTGTCATTGACATTTGAAGTAGTCAGTCGAGCCCAAAAGGAGTGCCCTGCACATTGTGCAGATCAGCAAACCACCAAGAGGGGCCTAGAGTGTCTTTCTGCAGCCTATGGCCGGTTGCCGGTGATTGAGAGTGATAAAGGCACGCACTTTATTGGACATGCATTGCAAAGATGGGTGCAGCAATTAGGAATAAAATGGATGTGGCCCTTGACATTTCAACACATGGACCGGCGATGGCTAGCTCTTCTGGCACCTTGTGGAAAAGTCCTGGAAGCTGGCCTCCTGTGTATTCCTGGAATAACAGCAAAGTGGCCCCCCATAATCACGGTTATTTGCTTCTACAGTCCTTGTGTCCTGGATGCACCCACCTGGCTGCAGCTGTCACATGGTGGCTGGAATGGATAAGCTTTGGACTTAATCTGCATAGGTTGAATCCTCTGGCTTGAGGATTATCAAGATTTTATTGCTGTTGCTATTGTATGTTACTAGGTTGGTCAGAAGAGGGGGAACGAGGAAATTGCAAGGTGAGATTTCTGGAGGGGTGACCTGTAGGTAAAATTGTAACATTTCCAGAATATTTCACCTGGCTTTAGTAGATCTGCATTACAATAGGCTTTCAGAGGGCTTATCTGTACCTGAGAGGTGAGGGGAGGGCCAGTTTCGCTGCTGCTAGAGCAGTAAAGAGAGATGGGGCAGACTGCATTTTGTAAGCAATAAATGGGTTTTAAACTTTATTTCTCCCTTTGACTGATATTGGTTTTTAGAGGTATTATGCCCCAGAATTTCCTTTACCTGGACTTACAACCATGAAAATAAAAATCTATAGAGATATACAATTCTTTGTGTTTATCAATATGTTAGTATTTCTACAACTCAATTAGGATTTTATCTAGGCCTGGAGGAATGTTCAGTGAGATTAAAGCTGTGGTGGGTTTCTGAAAGGGAAAAAGAACAGTGAGAAAGCATGATGTGAAGGGAAATAGAATGAATATTTTCCCAACAATATGTAAAATTTGCTTATTAAAAATAAGTCGCTGTTTTTTAAGAATAGACAATGTGTGTTATTTGTATTAGACATATGTTTGAATGCTTTAAAATTATATACCTATTTATCTTGAGCAGAAAATGAATGTACATGTTACAAAATAAAAAACTTTCCATAGAGTGTATAGGAGAGAAAAGAACTGTCAGACTTCTTTTCTTACCCAACCAGAGCTAATTGTTATCTGTTTCTTCTATATCCTCATAAAGATACACATGCATCAATGTGTACACAATTTTGTACATTCTGTTCTTTTCCTTTTTTGTCATATTATGAAATATTTTTTCTCTGTTGTTATACATTGAACTACATCATCCTTTTGAATGTATGCATACTATTCCACTATGTGTTTTAATATATTTAATATGGTAAATATTCTATTGGTAGACTTTTAGTTTATTAACTCCTTTTGCTACTGTAATGCAGGTTGCAGTGAATTACCTTGTACAAACCCCATTCTGTACATGAGTGTGTATACATACTTTTATGATAATCATCCAGAACTGGAATTACTAGGTCAAACTGGATATGCATTTTAAGTTTTGATAGATTTTTATTTCTCCCCATGAAAGGCCTGCTATTTAATAGTCCCATCTGCAATGTTTGAGAGTGGAAATATCTTTGTAACTTTTAGTTTTAAAAGAGTGCACGTACTTCATATTTAAGGACTGACTTGTATTATAAATCTACAATCCCTCTTTCTAAGTGAAAATGTTTGTTCTACCCATAACTCACATGACTTCATTCCATTCTATAGTCCCACCCCAAGCCAAGGCCAAATGAAATTGTTGTATGGAACATCACAGAAAGGGTCACACAATCCGTATATGGCTCAGAAGTATCAACAGAATATTCTCTCAGGCACTTGAATTTGGAGTTACTAAAGAAAAAGTCAGTTAGTGTTATATCATCTGCATGTCACAGTGAATAGGAGAGGAGTTGGGAAGGTCATGGTGCGATCTGTGCTAATTATGATTATTTGGCACCAGGGACCATGAATAAGCAGAGAAATCAGGGTTAAAGCATAAAAACTGAGTAGAGACCTTGAGAGAATTTCAGAATCCAGGTGACCAGAAAACCAGGAAGTTCATTTGTGGAGTTTCCTCTGTTCCTGGTTCAGGTTAGATTTAATGAATAGAACCTTAACCATTCTCTGGGGTTAACTTTAAAAGAGTTTTCCTAGCCTATGTTTTTCATTTTAATGACAAGCAAATGTTTAGAGAAGTTGGTGGCTACCCGGTCACATCACAGATTTGTTACAAAAATAGAACAAAAATGAAAATGAAAATCCCTGCTAATATTATCCCCATTTATAGATGAGGAAACTGAGGAAGAGAGAAATTAAGTAACTTGTAAAAGGTCACCCACATATGACACAGCTAGGCTGTAAATTAGGCACTCTGACATCAGGGCCTGTGCTCTCATTCATTGCAAAATGCACTATATATTCAGTGGTTGCATTACCCTTATAGGAATGTCAGGTGGGGGATTTGTACCAAGACTCAGAATAACTTCAGATAAAAAAAATATTAGAGAGAGTTAAAATATGTATTTAAAGAATAAAATAGGTATTTATGATTGTAACACAAAGTCACAATTGTCACATAATATATAAATAGAAGTTTTTGGTTTTATTTTACAACATGTACACAACTTTCCCTTGTTGTGTTGCAGAACTGAATTCAGAGAAAGAGTTTTTTCTATTCATGGAAAGGAACACTATATTGTTTGCTTCTCAGTGTTTTTCACTATCATGAAACATTTATTTTAACCATCTTATTTGAGGTGCTCAGGCATGCCACATGATAAATCAGCTTTGAGCATCCTCTGGGACTTCATAAAATGCACTCAGTATTCTTCTTCTTGAGTTTTAGGCCTGTGGTAGCTCAACATGGTATTCTTTAAAGAGTGGAATCCTACTAAGATCACGTCTGTTCAAATCACTTGCTCTTTGTTTTAAAGTTACTAAAGATAAAATATTTGAATATGAATTAAGACTCATAATACTGCTTTAACAGCAATATGCATTTTTCTGCATATTAAAGTTCTTGTATCATTTAAAGTTCCTAAAAAGTGTTCACCTGTTTTAAAATGTTAATCCCTTTACCTATACATATGAATGATAGCTGTGGATTAAAATTTACTAGCTCTCCAATATTAATGAGAAACTAATGGAAAATCAATAGAACTGTGACCAACTTAATTGCTTAGTTAATATATGTTTGTAGTGCAAACTTTCTGTAGATAAGAAACAAATGAAACTTTAATTAAAGCACCTCAAGGATATACCTTTATTTTTCCTATCTCTTTTACATTTTACCCACTATTCAACTTGGAATAGGTTTTATATGATAATTATTTCATATAAGTAAAACTTGTCAATGTACTCCATGGAATTCTAGTAACCTACTTTAAACAAAGTGATTTGTTCCTAATTTATTAAAAATGAGAACCAAGTACTTGTAGTAGGGTAGAAATAGTTCTTTTTCATTTTGATGATGATGCTAGTCTTGTGACAATTGGCTAGTATGAATTTTATTGCACCCATTAGTCATGTAGCAGAGATAACCACCTCCCCACCAAAATTATTTCTCCCCTACTGGTACGTATTACCAGTTACAAGGTTGCCCTGTGATACTGTGTTTTGGAATCTCCCATTAATCATGCAAAACTATTAAAGAAAAATATTCTGACATGTGAAAATAAAATAAGGAAGGCATTATTCAAGTCTATTGCAATAGGGGAGGGAGAGCATTCTCAACTCCTAATGGATTTATGGTGGGGACTTATGATCAAGGAACAGGGTAAGGGTGGGTGGAAAATAATTGAGACATCATAGATAAGGGAATTATTGCTAAACTGAACTAATGGGGTTTTGCTAAAGACAGGCCAAGGATTTATCAAAGGTGGAGATGAAGAACTTGATCAGATATAAAATGTGATCAGATATTAAGGATGGGGGGATTCTAACTAACTTATTTGTATCCCCAGTGGAAGGCAAACAAAAGCAATATGTACGATTTCCAGGAATAGACCTTTAGGAATAATCCATGCTTTCTGTACAGTCTCTTCTTCTTCCAGTAAGCCACAGTACAGTTGTGTACATAATTCAGATGATGATGCTGCCCTACAAGCTGACCATAAATTAAAACAAAGAAACAAAAACCAAAATAACCCATCAAAATCCAAAAAAATAAAGGGAACACAGCTTTCTGAATGTTAACATGGAACAGAAACATTCTACATTAGAAAGAAGTAAAATTCCATCACACCAAGTTATTGAATATTGGGTCTCCTTTACAGAGCAGATCAACGTGTTTGAGTGGGGACTACCTATCAATAATATAAAGGATATTCCTTTGGTTTAGTAACAGCATGAAAAGAGGAAGCAGAAATTATGTGTGAGAAAACTGTTATTTACAAGAAATAGGAAGGTAGTCCTCAAGGCAGTAGCTTTGGAGGAAATTGTTGAAACAACAAATTATTAGTATGATGACATTTAGTAAATGGTTACAAAAATAATAATAATAATAATGTAGCAAGTTGCAAAGAGAGATGAAAGAGAATAGAGTCTAGAGATCAGGAGACACAAAGATTTGTAGGATCCAATAAGTAGGAGGTTCAGATAAAGTCTCCCATAAACCTTTTTCCAACCCTATTATTTCAGATGGCATCAAGCTCATGGTCTTAATATGAGAAAAGGGGAGAGGTATGGCATTTCTCTGCCTTGGTTACAAGCTACTACAAAAGTTAGTAGTTTAAAACAGTGATTTAGTATTACTCATGATTCTGTAGGTTGCCTGGAATCATATGGGATATTGTTTTCTACAAGGTTAGAAATCACTCATATAGGTGCATATACCTGGCTGGATCTGGGACATCTAAGAAGGCCTCTCTTTTTTAGAGATCTATATCCATATGGTCTCTCAGTAATGGGAAGTATAGCTTGAGCTTATTTCTTTCATCACAGCTGTATTTCAAGGAGCACATCCCAAAAGATCAAGCCCCAGTGTTTCAGCACTTCCCAAACTTTATGTTGTTTCACTGGGGGCTACCCGACACAGGCAGACCTAGTATGAAAAGGAATGAGGTAGATGTAATAATGGCATTTAGAGAAGAACACAGGGAATAGTCACTGGTACATGGAACAGACCAGAAACAAAGATACCGTGAGCCTACTATGTTCCTGAGGAAAATCTGCTTCCTAAGAAAACATGTCTGTTTGGCAAAACACAAAAATAATTATTGGATTACCAAGTTTTCACTAGCAGCAAGCACTATATGCAAAAGTTATATGTCTCCAAAGTTATACCCCGCAGTGACTCTTTCAGTTATACTTAGAAGAAAATGAGAATATCCTAAAGGGCAAGGCATAGTGGTGAGATTTCTTTCTTTCCTTCCTTCTTTCCTCCCTCCCTCCTTCATCCCTTCCTTCCTTTCTTCCCTCTCTCCTTCCTTCTTGCCTGCTTTTCCTTATTTAAGAAAGGTAAATAAGGTTTCTGTAGAAAAATTAACATAAAGTCATAAACTGAATAAATTCCAGAAAGAATATATTTTTATCATGCATGAAGTGCTATGACAAGCAAAATCTGAGTAAGGGTCTTAATAACTTGTCAGAAATTCTATTAACTGCACAGATATTTATTTAACTTTTCTAAATCTTTGTTTCCATTTTAGGGATTAACAGAATTATTGAGAAACCCAATGATGTTAGTCATTTTTTAAAGCACATGGTGAAAATTAATTATATATAATGAGGCTCACCATTGAGGAAAAAAGATTAGTATGCTTGTACTATCATCTCTTCAAAGCATTAGTTGTGGTGGAAAAATGTTTAAGCAATATAAATTGTAGTACTATAATGTATTCACTTTAGAATCTTTTATTTGTAGAAAAAAGGGTAAGCAATGTATTTAAAAGGCATATCAAGTATCCAGTCATATTGGAATTGCTGTTGTAAAACATGAAATTATTGGTTTTCCTACAGAAATATATTCTTTAAACTTATAATTTATGAAATTATGGAATGCTTACTCTGAACATGATTATATTTAAACTTTTTAATGTTACTCTCAGACAAAATGAGGAAGTGAGATAATTTTCTCATTTTTGTGGCAGTAATTATATATTCACTTGATTAATTTTTCTTTAATTACAGAATAAGATTTGATTTTGTCTTCATTTATATAATCTGATCATTTAGTTTGTTAAAAAATTGCCTTGGCAGTGAGCATAAGTTATTTCTATTACTATTTTTATAAAAATTAATCTGTCTTTTTACTTCAGGCTCAAATTATCCACTTAATATAAAACCAATTATCTACAAGGGAATTCTACTAAAGTATCTTTATAAAGTTTCATTATGCCTATTTATTTTAAATGAATACATTTGTATTGAAAGATGACAATAGAAGAGAGGAATTCCCTTATGCAACATCTCCCTTTTCTATTCTCATCTCCACATATATATAAGAAATTGCACACACTGAATAATAGTTCTTTTGTATGTATGGTTTTGTATTCCTGAAAACAATTGGAAATACATGTAGCTCTATTTAGTGAGATCAAATTAATAGTCCATGTGAAATGCATTATTTTTAAGACATATTAAAGCCAGTGGGTAACTGAAGGATTGTTGAAAAAAATTGGTAACATTAATATAAATTACTCAGTTTTTCTTATCTGAATATTCATCTTGCATTTTGTGTTATTGATATACAAATATAATATACAAAAGTGGTGCTACATAATGACCTAGTAAGGTTTATCCCAGCAATGCAAAACTGGCTCAAAATTCATTAATCAATGCAAATCATGATGTTAACAGACTAAGGAATAGAAAACATGACAATCTTAATGGATGTTGTCAAAGTTTTTGGAAAAATTCAACAATTTATCATGATAAAAATTCTCAGAAAAATAGGAATAGAAGGAACTTTCTTAACCCAATAAAAAGCATCTATAAAATAACCACAGCTAATATCTTACCTAACAGTGAAAACAATATACTTTTTATATAATAATATCAGGAACAAATCAAGGGTAAGCAATATGGTAAGAAAAAAGTACAATTGGAAATTAAGAAATATTTTCCTTTTTTGTATTGGAAGAGAGCATGATTGCCTATGCAGAATGTATAAAAATACCAGAGAATCTACAAATTAAATTCCAGGTCTAGTAAATAAGTTTAGCAATGTTGCAGAATGGGCAGTTAATATATACAATCAATTCTTTGTATATACTGAGAATGCATCACAGCAATATGAAAATTTAAAAACCTGGATTCAATAAAAATAATATTTATAACCAGTTAGTGAATATATGTAAACAATAATTGCCATGTAAGAGACAACTATCAAATTATGTTTAACCTAGATTCTTACCGAGATTATAGATTAAAAAAAAAAACCCTACAATGTAGCAATGAATAAATGGAAGCTTAAATGAGGAAGGTAAATTCCCACCCATTCTCCTTTACTAGTTATTCTCATTGATATCCTTTGAAGTCCAACTTACACACAAATACAGAAGTCATTTTTGGATTGAAGACAGTGTGAAGAATCTAGGTCCATAAAGATTTTTCTCAATTCTTTTTTCCAATTCAGTTATCAACTCAACCGTGATTTCATAAAAGAAAGAACGAGGAAGTAGATGAAAGTACGTTATTCAGTCTAGGCAGTTCTTATTCAGGCTAGGCAAGGTATGATGTAGTTTAAAGAGCAATAGATTAGAATTAAGAATATCTGGGTTCCAAAAACACAATGGCTAATTGTATGCAAAGCACATTTGTCATTATTTGTGTATTAGTGTTATTATCAAAATGTAGAGCTTTGAGGGATCTGATAAAAGAGGATAATTTACTTATAGTGAGGAAATATATTTCAAAGCTAGATTATCATGTAGAACTCATCAGAATGTAATGGTGGGAAAATCTGATAACCTCCAGAGAAGAAATAGGACAAAAAAAAAATATAAGCAGTATTTTTAAAAAATCTGTCTGAAGATGTATAAGAAAGATGCAGGCAATAAAGGATTATGGAACCAAGATCCAGATAAAAAAAGAAGGGAATCTCACAAAAATGAGCTGAAGATATAGGGCCACATTTTTCTAGAATTGCCTCCTGTTTCTTTTGAGAGCAGAAATGCTTTACACAGTTTTGACAGGTTCAGGGGTTAGAGAAACTAAAGTCGCAGATGAGAAGTTCCCAATAAGAATAGTTCCTTCTTTTTAAAAAAATAACTTTTGGCTTGACACCTCAAAGGAATACATTTAAGGAGAAAGAATTAACCAGAAATAAACTAATCCTCAAAGAATTCCTATTGGGTGAAGAGACTATTATTGAAGGAGGCTCGATGGGAGGAAATACAATTATTTTTAGATAAAGATAACATCATCCATACCCTTAAATTAATCATAAAAGTGTTTAACAACAAACTTTAACTTTTCTAAAAATGTTTAAGATTTATAAAAAAAATTGTGACGATAGTACAGAGAATTTCTATGTGCCCCTGCCCAATTTCTCCCATTATTAGTGTCTTACATTAGCATAGTATATTTGTTATAATTAAGGAACCGATATAGACACATTATGACCTAACACATGGCATACTTTACTAATATTTCCTTAGTTTTTACTTAATGTCTTTTTCCTGTCTCAAGATCTCATGAAGAATTAACAGATAATATTTAGTTGTCATGTTTCCTTGGGATTCTCTAGACTGTGACTGTTCCACAGACTTGTTTTTGAACACCTTTTCATATTTTTATAGAGTACTGGTCAGATGTTTTGTAGAATATCCATCAATCAAAATTTGTCTGATGTTTTTCTCATGATTAGACTGGGGTTATGGATTTTGGGGTGAAAGGCCATTAGAGGTAAAGTGCCATTTTCATCATATTGTATCAGTGGTATATACTATCAACATAGTTGTAATTATTGATATGATATTAACTATGGTCATATGTCTGAAAATATTTGTCAGGTTCCCCACTCTAAGTTTATTATCCACTTCCTCTTCTACCCCATTTTCCACACTGTACTCTTTGAAAGAAAGTATATACATCTCAAAATTAAGGACTGGGGTGTGTAGCCCTCCCATTTAGGGTGGACAATTTATATAATTAAAAAAATTTCTGCAATACAATCTATTTTTCTCTTCTCTCCCACATATTTATTAATTCAATCATTGATTCTTATCAGAATAGACCAATAATTATTAATTTTGTACCTTCAGTTATTATCCATTGCTAGTATATTTATTTTGCTGTTCATATTTTTCTAGATTTGGCTTTTGAGAACTCTTTGAGTTGGTTCTTGTGACTCTTTGAAATAGACCCAACACTGTGGGCTTTTGGTTTGGAGCACTTAGTGATACTCTCTACCAAATGATTCTCCAGGTTTATTGCATGCTTTTCTTGCCACAGTCCTGAATTAGCCATTTCTCCAAGAAGCAGTTTCTTTTATTGAGAATGACATTAGAAACCAAAATCTGTGTGCTAGATGTGCTTACTGCTAGCAGGCTGTTACTGCCTATAGGGCATCTCACCTAACAGAACAAGGAAATATATGCAAATATACTAACTTGTTATCTATACATATGCATAAATATTTCTATATATAGCTCTATATACACACATCACATATTGGTCTAAACATCAGCTCATACCAATGTGTCAAACTTGAATCCATTATAACATAAGTCGTTCTAGAATTCTCCCCCTTGCTTCTCTGTAACTCCACATTCAAAGATTAGGAAAGCTGTGTCAAACCATCAGATACATATTTGCTTAATTTCTCGGTTCAAATATACTAGTATACCAGTATCAGAATTGTGGACCCACTTTTACACCCCTGGGGAGCAACTTTATACGCTAAGGCATGATGCTTATCCAGTTTGGGGTGATGTAAACAAATATGCTACTAACATTCACATGCAGAATTTTGTGTGAACATAGTTTTCAAGTCAGTAAAATCAATACTTAAGGATCATGATTTCTTGATGATAAGAGAAGACTTATTTTGCAAGAAACTACTAAACTTTTTAAAAAGTGAATTCTGACTACTAACAAATGATTATTCCTGATGCTGTACATTTCCACTAGAAGTTGGTATTGTCAGATTTGTTGGATTTGGGCAGTCTAGTATGTGTGTAATATTCATTGTTACTTTAATTCGCAATTCTGTAATGACAGATGGTGTTGAACATTATTTCATGTGTTTATTTCCATCTCCGCATCCTCTTGTGAAGCACGTGCTCAGATATTTTGTCAATTGGGTTGTTTGTTTCTTACTGTCTGTTAAGTTTTTTGTCTTTTGTACATTTTAAATTTAAATTTTTTATCAGATAAGTGTTTTGCAAATATTTTCTCCTAATCTATGAATTTGATTTTCATTCTCCCAGCAGCATTTTTTTATAACAGGAGTCTTTAATCTTAACTGAATATATCTTCTCAATTTTTTCCTTTTATGAATCATGCTTTAATGTTGTTTCTAAAATCCCATGTCAAAAACCAAAGGCAATTAGATTTTCTCAAATATTTTCCTTTACATACATTTTAATTTAGAGTTTTACATTTTGATCTCTATAGGTCATTTTGGTTCTTTTTGAAGTATTTTTTGTGTATAGTGTAAGATCTCTGTCTAGGGTTGGTTTGGTTTGGTTGCTTTGTTTTTGCATATTGAAATCCAGATTTTCCATCATCATTTGTTGAAAAGTATATCCCTTCTCAGTTGAACTGCCTTTACTCAGTTTTCAACAATCAGTTGATATATTTGTTTGGGTCTATTTCTGGGTTCTCCATTTTGTTCCATTGATCTTGGTGTCTGTTCTTTGATCAATACAATGCTGTCTTGATTAGTGGGTTTTATAGTAAGGTTTAAAATAGAGTAATGAATGTCCTCCAACTACATTTTCTTCTTTCATATTATGTTATATATTTTAGGACTTGTCTTTCTTACAAACTTTAGAATCAGATTGCTCATATCTACAAAATAGTTTGTTGGAACTTAGATGGGGATTACATTGACGCTATTGAACAAACTGAGAAGATGTTTCAGCAATTATCGAGTCTTTCCGTATATGAATATAAAATATTCTGTTTATTTATTTATATCTTCTTTGATTTATTTCATCAGGGCTTGCAATTTTCCTCATAAAGATACTATGCATATTTTGTTTTTAGTACAAATTTAATTTTTTTGTGCTAATCTAAATGGTATTGTTTATCCTTTAATTTTAAATGAGAGTTTTTCATTGATGGTATATAGGCAAATAATTTATTCATATATATAAATCTTGTATCCTGAGACCTAGCTACACTCATCTCATAATTCTAGGAACTCTATTATTGGTTCTGTAAGGTCTTCTACATATACAATAATGTCATCTGTAAACAATGACAATTTTATTTGTTTTTCCAACCTGCATGATTTGTATTTCTTTTATTGATGATGAAGTATTGAGTCAACATTTTACCTGATCTTAGAGAGAAAGTATCCAGTTTTTCATTATTTTTTTATAGTTGTTCTTTTTTATTTTTTGCTCATTATTAAAAAAATTTATTTAGAACAATTTTTATAAAAGTGGTTAACATTTCAGAAACCCTTTTTCAGTGAGTGATTAATAGTAAACAGTGGATTGGTACAGGAGGGAGGGTGGTGAGGGAAGGAGAAGGGAATTGAGGGTCATAATAATTAGTACACATGGTGTTGGGGGTTCATAGGGAAGACAGTGTAGCACAGAGAAAACAAATAGTGACTCTGTGGCATCTTACTACACTGATGGACAGTGACTTCAATGGGGGGAGACTCAATAATATGGGTGAATGTAATAACCACATTGTTTTTCATGTGAAACCTTCATAAGAGTGTATATCAATGATACCTTAACAAAAATTAAAAAGAAGAATTAAATTGTACTCCTATAGTTGTTCTTTATCAAGTTGAGGACATTCCAAACTATTCTTGGTTTCTGATAGATTTTGTTGTTGAGTGTTAGTGTTGGATTTTGTCAAATAATTTTCTACATCAGCTGATATGATCATATTGTTTTTCTACTTTAGCCTGTTGTGATGTGATGGGTTTTAGAACATATATGAGCCTTATTTACCTGGAATAAATTCCACTTGTTCATGGTGTATAATTACTTTTATATATTATTCATTCAATTTATTAATATCTTGTTGACTTTTTCCCATCTATGACTATGAGAAATATTACTCTGTAGGCTCATTTTCTTATAATATCTTTTCATGATATTAATAATAGGGTAATGCTTCCTTCATAAAATTAGTTTGAAAGTATTTCCTCTGCTTCTATTTCTAAAAGAGATGTGGAGGATGAATATTTCTTCATCAAAAGTGTGGTAGAATTCACCAGTAAAACCATCTGGGTCTGCTGTATTCTTTTTTGAAACATGATTAGAGATTCAATTTCTTTAGTAGATACAGATCTATTCAGATAATTTATTTCTCCCTGTGTTAAATTTTATAATTCATGTTTTTCAAGATTTGAGATTATTTCACCGGTGTTGTCAAGTTTGTAGGCATGGAATTATTCACAGTATTATTTTATTATCCTTTAAATATCCCTGACAATAGTAGTGATGACTCCTATTTCATTGGTGATATTAGTAATTTCTGTCATCTCTTAATTCATTAGCATGGCTAGACATTTGTCATTTTTTAGCTTATTAAATAACCTATTTTTGTTTTGTTGTCTTATTGTTTTCCAGTTTTTAATTTCTTTGATTTCTATTCTAATTTTTATTTTTTCTGCTTACCTTACACTTAAATTGCTCTTCTTTCTCTTTTTTCCTGAGGTGATCCTTTTTAGACCATTCTTATTTCCAATATACACATTTTTAATTCTATAAATTTCTCCTGAAACACTGCTTTTGCTGCTTCCCAAAAATTTAGATAAGTTATAATTGATTTTAATTAATTCAAATTATTTTGAAAAGTTCTCAATATTTTTTGGTCTATGTGTTATTTAGAAGTGTGTTGTTAAACTTTATTTTTCCAACTGTCTGTTCTTGCTTTCTAGTCTATTCTATTGTCTTCTGAGAGGATACTTTATGATCTCTATTAGTTTATATATGTTAGGGGTGTGTTGTGGCCCAAAATGTGGTCTCACTGAATTTTTCACATGAGCTTGAGAGGGATGTAGTCTGCTGTTGCTAGATGGAATATTTTATATTCTGTAAATGTCAATTACAGCAAGTTGACTGATGGTGTTGTATTTTTACTAATTTCTGTCTCAATTTATCAGTCACTAAAAGAGGAATATTGACTTTTGTAACTGTACTTGTGGACTTATTTATCCTTTTAGTTGTACCTAGTTCTGCCTCACATATTTTCATACTCTGCTGTTAGGTACATTTAGGATTTGTATGTCTTCTTAGATTATTGATCCATTCATTACCATGAAGCATCACTCTTTATTCTAATAATTTTTCTCGTTCTGAATCTTGCTTTGTTTGAATTGAATATAACTACCCTAGCTTTTTTGGTTTATTTATTTGTTGTTGTTATGGTTACAATTGTTCTATCTTTATCCAACCCTATCCTTTCTAACCATTCAGAGTCTTTATATTTTAAGTGTTTCTTAATGGACAGTTCATACTTAGGACTTCTTTAATCTACTCTGACAATGTCTGTCTTGCAAAGAGTGTATTTACACCATTCATATCAAAGTGATTATTGAAATAATTGAATTAATATCTGCTTGTATTCATTGCTTTGTTTTTAATTTGACAGCTTTCCCAGTCTTTTTCTGCCTTCTCTGATTTTAATAAAATTATATATAATTCTATTTTATATTCCTCCTTAACATTTCAAATGTACTTTAAATTTTTATACTTCATTTCTTTAACTAGTATATTTCTACCTACAATAAAACTATATCACTTCATTTTTAGTGCAGGCACCTTATAGTAGCATATTTCCAATTCTCACCTTTTATTCCTGTATCATTATTGACATTCATTTCATTTACCCATATATATTAGTCATTACCTTTGTAATACTATTACTTTACAGTTAACTTTTATACATTTCTTAACTTTTATAATTAATTATGAGAAAAATAAAATTTATTTTACCTTTGTTTTTACCTTCTCTGATGATCTTCCTTTTTTATGTAGATCCTAGCTACTGACTTATTTAATTTCCTTCTTGCTGAAGAATTCCTTTTAACATTTCTAACAGGGCAAGTATTCTGGCAGTGATTCTCCTCAGTTTTTGTTTGATAAAACTTTATTTCTCCTTCACTTTTGGAGAATCATGTTGCTGGGCATAGAATCCATGACTGATCCTTTTTTCTTTCAACACTTCACCCATTTCACTCTACTTTCTTCTTGATTTCATAGTTTCTGATGAAAAATATACTATAATTCTTATCCTTGTTTCCCAGTCTCATTACTACCCCTAGGGTTATTTCAAGATTTTCTGCATTTGGGATTCTTCAGTTTGAATATCTGTCTATGTGTAGGTTTTTAGTGTTTCTTCTGCTTGGTGTTTTCTGAGCTTCTTGGACCTGTTGTTTGGGGTCATTCATTGATTTGCTCCATTTTCTTTTTTTTCTTCTCCTGGTATTCCAATTATTTTTATCTTACAAATTTGGTTGATAATTTTCAAACTTATGTTTTTCTTAGCTGGATATAGTCTTCCCACTAGTCCATCAAAGACATTCTGCAATAGAGCATGTCCTTTTGATTTTGTCTTAGAGATTCCATCTCTTTGCTTATAATAACCATCCATTTTTACATGCTATCATTTTTTCCTTTAGAGCCCTTAACATATTAATCAGCTATTTTGTATTCCTTACCTGATAATTCCAAAATCTGTGTCATTTCAGGAACATGGTTTTGATGTCTTCTTTGTCTATTCAGACCTTGTTTTTCTTGCCTTTTAGCATTCTCTAGTTTTTTGTTGAAAGCCAAAGATAATGTATTAGGTAGTATGAACTGAGATAAATAAGACTCAGTGTGATATTTTATATAAATCTTTCTAGGAGTTGGCAATGTTTATTGTAGTTGTGCATAATGGAGGCTTCAGTCCCTCTGATGTCTTGGTTTTTTTTCTCCTCTCTTGTCTTTGGCCTCTCATAAGAATCTTATAAAATAGTGTCCCTGTCTTGCTGCTCTTGTAGCTATAATCCATAGCTATTACTGTGATGACCTTTTGGTGTAGTGGTGAGGTATAAGGGAAGAGAAGTGTTCTATAACATTATTAAATCTCAGTGTTATTGTTAGACATATCTCTGGGTTCTGCTTACTGCCAATTTAGTTGAGAAAGGAAAGATAGAAGCTGCTCAGCTTAGAGAAATGTCCTTAGCACATGTGTAATAAGGGCTCAATATTTTACTCTGGTTTGTAGGCTACTTTTGTAAGGAAATCTTAGCATATTTCAATACAGGTACTTTTCCCTATCCTTTGCCAGAGTCATTCTCCATCTATTCACATTGAGAAATTTGTGGATTTCCTGAAAGTTAGTCATGAATGTGTGAGCCCTTCTAAGACTGAGATTCCCAATAGTTTCTCACTGTCAGTCTAATCCATAATTAGTCTCCAGCAATTACCATTTAAGTATCCCTACATGTCTATGGCTCTAGGTAAGATCTTGGCTGAAACTCTCTTGATTTACCTGCCTGGCCAGATTTCATGTTGCTGGTTTTCTGTTCATCTCAGCTCTCTAACATAAAAGAAAAATTGTTAATTTTCATTTTGTTTGCATATTTCATATTATAAGGAGGTGAATGTTGAGTTCTTAATGCATTACATGTTGGAACTGACACTGAAAGTAAGTACAAATATGCAATTCTTAATTTTCAAATCGTAGAAATCGGTCAGAATTAGCTAGACATAAACAAGACAGAACAATATAACCAAAGCCAGTAGGAAATCAGAAAAAAATACAATAAAAATACTACAGTAAACCCAAATAACTAAATTCATCAGTCATGTACTTTAAAATGACTATGCTTACTATGATGAAGGAATTTAAATAAAATACAGATAATTTTATTGAAGAAGCTGATCAGAGCATTAATGGAAAACAGGAAACAATAGAAGAGGGTAAATGAAAATAATAAAGGTGATGAAAACAATATAAAAGTAAATTACTTGGTTACAGCTAGCATTAATTCAAATTCCTGAAAAATGTGAACTGAAGAAAATGTCGGAAAAAAATGCATATTAATATAGGGAGAGACGAAACAATAAAAAAAAACAGAGAAAAGTGTGAGTGAAATATGTCTATGGTGGAGAGGTTTACATATGTACATTTTAAGTCTCAAAAGAAGATGAGAATTAATAAGGTAGAAGGATTATTTAAATAAATAGTGGCTGAGAATTTTTCAATATTGAAAGAAATTAATATCCATTTTGAGACTTGAAATTCCCACAGTAGTATATACCATGTTATTTTTTTATAGAAGTATTATTGATATACAATCTTATGATGGTTTCAGATAGACAACATTGTGGTTTCAACATTCACCCATATTATCAAGTCCTTGCACCCTCCACTGTGGTTAGTGTCAGCATAGTCAGATGCTATAGAGTCATTACTTCTCCGTGTTGCACTGCCTTTCCTGTGATCTACCTATATAGTGATTGTGAATTATAGTGCCCCTTAATCCCTTTCTCCCACCCCACCACCCTCCCCAACCCCTCCCCTTTGGTAACCACTAGTCCCTTCTTGGTATCTGTGAGTCTGCTGCTATTTTGTTCCTTCAGTTTTGCTTTGTTGTTATACTCCACGAATCAGTGAAGTCATTTGGTATTTCTCTTTCTCCACCTGGGTTATTTCACTGAGCATAATAGCCTCTACCTTCATCCATGTTGTTGCAAATGGTAGGATTTCTTTTCTTCTTAGGACTGAATTGTGTATATGTACTATATCTTTATCCATTCATCAATTGATGGACACTTAGGTGTCCACATTTTGGCTATTATAAATAGTGCAGTGATAAACACAGGGGTGCATGTGTCTTTTTGGATCAGGAATTTTCTTTTCTTTGAGTATATTCCTAGGAGGAGTGGAATTACTGGGTAAAATAGTATTTTTATTAGTTTTTTGAGGAACAGCCATATTGCTTTCCATAGTGGTTGAACGAATTTACATTTCTACCAAAAGTGTAACAGGGTTCCCCCTTTCTCTGCATCCTCACCTGCATTTGTTATTTTTTGTCTTTTGGATATTAGCCATCCTAACTGGAGTGAGGTGATATTTCATTGTAGTTTTAATTTGCATTTCCCTGATGATTAGTGATGTGGAACATATTTTCATGTGCTTGTTGGCCATCCATACTTATTCTCTGAAGAAATGTTTGTTCAAATCCTCCACCCATATTTTAATCAGGTTATTTGCTTTTTGGGTGTTGAGGCATATGAGTTCTTTATACATTTTGGATGTTAACCCCTTATCAGATAAATCATTTATGAATATATTCTCCCATACTGTAGGATACCTTTTTGTTCTGCTGATGTTTTCCTTTGTTATACAAAAGTTTTTTCATTTTATGCAGTCTCACTTGTTCATTTTTTAATTTTGTTTCCCTTGCTGGAGGAGATGTGTTCAGGAAGAAGTTGCTCATGTTTATAATCAAAAAATTTTTGCCTGTGTTTCTTCTAAGAGGTTTATGACTTCATGACTTAAATTGAGGTCTTTGATCCATTATGTGTTTACTTATGTGTATGGAGTTAAACAATAATACAGTTTCATTCTCTTAAATGTAGTTGTCTAGCATTCCCAGCACCAGTTGAAGAGGCTGTCTTTTCCTTATTGCATATTCATGGCTCCTTTGTCATATATTAATTGGCCATATATGTGTGGGTTTATAACTTGGCTTTCTATTCTGTTCTATTGATCTATGGGTATGTTCTTTTGCCAGTACCAAATTGTTTTGATTACTGTCCCTTTGTAGTACAGCTTCAAGTTAGGGATCATAATCTCCTAGCTTTGTTCTTCTTTCACAGAAGCTATTTGGGATTTTTGTGGTTCCATATGAATTTTAGAACTATTTGTTCTAGTTCGTTGAAGAATGCCATTGGTAATGTTGATAGGGATTGCATTGAATCTGTAGATTACTTTAGCCTGGATGGTCATT
Source organism: Manis pentadactyla (assembly GCF_030020395.1). Taxonomy (NCBI): domain Eukaryota; kingdom Metazoa; phylum Chordata; class Mammalia; order Pholidota; family Manidae; genus Manis; species Manis pentadactyla. The sequence continues at coordinate 51,620,344 of NC_080023.1, forward strand.
TTGACAAATTAATTCTTCCTACCCATGAGTATGGGATGTATTTCCATTTATTGGTATCTTCTTTAATTTCTCTCATGAGTGTCTTGTAGTTCTCAGGGTATATGTCTTTCACTTCCTTGGTTAGGTTTATTACTAGGTATTTTACTCTTTTTGATGCATTGTAAATGGAGTTGTTTTCCTGATTTCTCTTTCTGCTAGTTCACTGTTAGGATATTGGAATGCAACCGATTTCTGTGTATTGATTTTGTATCCTTCCACTTTGCTGAATGCATTATTAGTTCTAATAGTTTATTGGTAGAGTCTTTAGAGTGTTCTCCATATAGTGTCATGACATCTGTGAATAGTGACCCTTTCTTTAATTCTTCCTTACCAATCTGGGTAGCTTTCACGTCTTTTCCTTTTCTGGTTGTGTTTCTCAGACTTCCAGTACTATGTTGAATAAAAGTGGCAACAGTGGGTATTCTTGTCTTGATCTTCAAGGAAAAGCTTTCAGCTTTTTGCCATTGAGTATGATGTTAATTCTGGGTTTGTCATATATGACCTTTATTGTTTTGAGGTATGATCCCTCTATACCCATTTTGTTGAGAGTTTTCATTATGAATGGATTTTGATTTTTTTTGCCAAGTGTTTTTTCAGCATCTATTGAGATGATCATATAGTTTTTACCCTTCCTTTTGTTAATGTGGTATACCACATTGATTGATTTACAAATATTACACCATACATGCATCCCTGGAATAAGTCCTACTTGGTTGTGATAGATGATACTTCTGATGTATTTTTTTATTCAGTTTGCTAATGTTTTGTTGAGGCTTTTTGTATCTAAGTTCATCAAGGATATTGGTCTATAATTTTCTTTTCTTGTAGTGTCTTTGTCTGGTTTTGATATTAGAGTGGTGCTGGCCTCATAGAATGAGTTTGGAAGTATTCTTTCCTCTTCTATTTTTTGGAGCACTTTAAGAAGGACAGATCTTAGCCCATCTGTAAATTTTTGGTAGAATTGAGCTGTGAAGCCGTCTGGTCCTAGAATTTTGTTTATTTATTTATTTCTACCAACTTAATTTTGTTGCTGGTAATCAGTCTGTTTAGATTTCTGTTTTTTCCTGTGTTAGTCTTGTAAGTTTATATGTTTCTCGGAACTTGTCCACTTTTTCAAGATTATCCAATTTATTGGCATATAGTTTTTCATAGAATTCTCATAATTCTTTGAATTTCTGTGGTTTCAGTTTTAACTTATGTAGAGTTTGATTCCAGATCACCATAATAAAGCATATTTACACAATAAGTTAGCTTCAAACTTTTATTTGGAAAACTATCACCTTTGTAAGCCTTCATAGAACTGAATTGAGTTAGGACCTTGCTCTGGATTAGGCTTTGGTTTAAGGGAATGTTGTGATTGGTTTGATATTTTATCTAGATCAACAAAACTTTCTCTACATCAACATGAAGGCTGTTTTGCTTTCTTATCATGTGTGAATTCACTGGAGAAGCATTTCTAATTTCCTTTTAAGAACTTTTTATATGCAATCAAACTTGGGTAACTGTTTGACAGAAGAGGCCTACCTTTCAGCTATCTCTGCTTTCAATATTGCTGAAACATGTTGAACATCTTTTCATGTACCTGCTGGCCCTTCATATATCTTCTTTAGAGAAATGTCTATTCTGGTACTTTGCCCATTTTTAGTAGGGTTATTTGGAATTTTTTTTGCTATTGATTTGTGTGAGTTCTGTATATATTTTGGATATTAATTATCAGATTCTGGTTTGAAATTCTTTTTCCCATTCTATAGGGTCTCTTTTTACTTTGTTGATAGTTTCTTTTGCTGTACAGAAGCTTTTAGTCTGACATAGTCTCACATGCTTGTGCTTGAATTTGTTGTATGCACTTTAGATGTTATATTCCAAATAATTACCAAGACCCATATCAAGGTGCTTCATCCCTATGTTTTCTCATCTTAAATTTAAATCCTTAATCCACTTTGAGTTAATTTTTATAAGTGGTATAAGATTGGGGTCCGGTTTCCTTCTTTTACATTTGAGTATCCAATTATCCCAGCATCATTTGTTGAATAGAGATTTTTCCATGAGTATTCCTGGCTTCCTTGTTAAATATTAGTGAACTGTATATGTATGTGTTTTTTATGGGCTCTTGATTCTGTTCCATTGGTTTATTTATTTCTTTTTATGCCTGTACCATACTCTTTTGATGACTATGACTTTGTAGTTTAGTTTGAAGTCAGGAAGTGTGATGCCTCCTACTTTTTTGTTCTTTGTCAGTATTTCTTTGGCTAGTTGGAGTCTTTTGTGGCTCCCTATAAATTTTAGGGGTGATTTTTATACTTCTGTAAATAACTTCATTGGAATATGGATAAGCATTGTTGTGAAACTATAGATGGCTTTGGTAGTATTGACATTTTAACAATATTAATTTTTCCAATCCATGAACATGGTATACCAATCCATTCATTTGTGCTTTCTTCCATTTCTTTCATTAGCATCTTTTAATGCTAAGAATAGAGATATCTCACCTACTTAGTAAAATTTATTATTTAGTGTTTATTGTTTTTGAAGCCATTTTAAGTGGGATAATGTTTTTCAGAAAATTGGTGTTAGTGTATATAAACACTATTGATTTTTTATGTTAATTTTTTTTCCTATAATTACTGAATTCCTTGATTAGCTCTATCAGATTTTTGGCTGAGTCTTTAGGACTTTGTGTATATAAAATCAAGTTATCTACACAAAGAGGCTATTTTCACTTCCTCTTTTTCAATTATGATAGCTCTTTTTTATTTTTCTTGCCTAAATTTTCTAGTTGGACTTCTAGTACTATTTTGAATAAGAGTAGTGTGAGTGGGCACCTTTGTCTTTTTCTTCATCTTAGAGGAAAATCTTTCATCTTTTTATGTTAAGTATGATGTTAACTGTGAGCTTAACATATATGGGTGTTGTTGAGATATGTACCTTCTGTGTCTAATTTGTTAAGAGTTTTATAATGAGTGAATGTTGAATTCTGTCAAATGCTTTTTCTGCATCTAGTGATATGATCACACAGTTATTTTCTTTCATTCCATTAATCTGATGTATCATATTGATTTATTTGTATATGTTGAAACATTCTTGCATCCTAAGTATAAATTCCCCTTGACCATGGTTTATGCTCCTTTTAATATGCTGCTGAATTGGGTTTGCTAGTATTTATTGAAAACTTTTGAATCTTTATACATCAGGCATATTTGTCTATAGTTTTCTTTTCTAGTGGAATCCTTTTCTAGTTCTAGTAGTAGAATATTGCTAGCCTCATAAAATGAGTTTGGGAGTGTTCTCACCTCTTCAAGACGCTGAGGCTGATTGGTATTAATTATTCTTTAAATGTTTGTTAAAGTTTACCAGTGAAGTCATCTGGTCCTAGACTTTTCTTGATCAGAAGATTTTTGATTGCTGATTCAATTGCTTTACTAGTAATTGATCTATTAAGATATTCCTTTTCTAATTGATTTAGTCTTAGCTGTATATTTCTGAGAATTCTTTTTCCGGTTTCTTCTAGATTGTTCAGTCTGTTGGCATATATTGGTTCAAAATAACCTCTATGATCCTTTGAAATTCTGTGCTCAATTGTACTGTCTCCTTTCTCAATTATAATTTTGTTGATTTGGGTTTTTTCTCTTCCTTTTCTTGGTTAGTCTAGTCAAGAGTTTGTCGATTTTGCTTATCTTTTCAAAGAACCAACTCTTAGTTTAATTTTTTTCTATTATTTTTCTCTTGTCTATTTATGTTGTTTCTGCTCTAATATTTATTATTCACTTCTTCTGACTTTGGGCTCAATTTGTTCTTTCTCTAGCTCCTTAAGCTGTAGAGTTAGGTTTTTTATTTGGGATCTTTCTTCCTTCTTAACCTATGCATTTATTACTATGGACATCCCTCTTGGAACTGCCTAACATATGGTCTATTGTAAAAAATATTTCATGTGTGCCTGAGAAGAGTGTGTATACTGCTGTTTTGTGATAAGAAGTCCTGTATATATCTGTTAGGTCTATTTGGTATATAGTGTTCCCAAATCCACTGCTTCATTGTTGATGATCTTTTGGATGATTGATTCATTGTTAAGAGTAGGGTATTCAATCCCAAACTATTATTGTATTACTGTTTATCTTTCTAGCTCTGCTAGTTTTGCTTTATATATTTAGCAATGATCCAATGTTGGAGACATAGATATTTACAACTGTTACATCTTCCTAATATATTGACCCTTTTATCATTATATAATAACCTTCTTTGTATCTCATTTTATCTTAAAGTCTATTTTGTCTTCAGTAAGTATTGCTACCCCTATTTTATGTTGGTATTAATGTTTATGCTTACCATTTGCTTAAAATGTCTTTTTCTACCTCATCTCTCTAAGTCTACATGTATCTTTAAAGCTGAAATGAATGTCTTCTAGTCAATATATTGTCAGATCTTATTTTTTCAATCAATTCAGTCATAATTTAATAAATTATGTTTTTTCAGTGTATAACTTAATCCATATATATTTAAATTATTGATAGGTAAGGACTTAACATTGACATTTTGTTGTTTTGTTTTATTTTTTATCGATCTGTTTGTCCTTTTTTCTTATCCTGCTGTCTTTTTGTGTGTATGTGTGTTGAAGTCTTTTGATATCAGTATTCTTTGAATTCTTTATTGTGTTGTTTTGTGTAATTACTATAGGATTTTCCCTTGTGGTTATCATGAAGCTTACATAAAATATCTTAAACTTATAACACCCTATTTTAAACTTATAGTGGCCTAACTTTAATATAATTTGTTAACTTTATACTTTCACTTCTCCTCCCCTTTTCATTTTAGATCATTGCTGTTACAATTTACAGTTTTTATGTGGTGTAGCTGATAGATTATTGTAGTTATGTTTATTTTTGCTACATCACATTTTAATTTTTAAATGACTCGTAAGTGAATATGAACCACTATTACTATATTTCATAATTTATGACTGTGTATATTCTTCATTACCAATTAGATTATACTACCTTTTCAAATTTCTATGATATTAACTTGCATTTTTTTAACTTCTGTTCAAAGAACTCCCCCAAAATTTTCTCATAAGGCAGGTCTGGTTGTACTGAACCCTCAGCTTCTGTTTGTTTGGAAAAGTCTTTATCCCTCCTTCATTTCTTTAGGGAAACTTCACTGGGTGTAGAATTCTTGTTTGGCAGTTATTTTCTTTCAACATTTTGTGTATGTCATCCCATTCTCTCTTGGAGTGAAATGTTTCTGTTGAGAAATCCACCTATGCTGGTATGGCGGTTACCTTGTATGTCATTTTTCTTTCTTCTTACTGCTCTTAAATTCTTTCTTTGCCTTATAATGTTGACAATTTTTTTTTTTTTTTTTTAGATAATTATTTTTTATTGAAGGGTAGTTGACACACAGTATTACATTACATTAGTTTCAGGTGTACAACACAGTGATTCAACATTTATATACATGATAATTCTAAGTACCAGCTATCACCATACCAAGTTGTTACAATATTTTGACTATATTCCTTATGCTATACATTACATCCCGGTTGCTTATTTATTTTACAATTGGAAGTGTGTACTTTTACTTGGTTGTTGTTGTTAGGGCATCTCTCATATTTATTGATCAAATGGTTGTTAACAACAATAAAATTCTGTATAGGGGAGTCAATGCTCAATGCACAATCATTAATCCACCCCAAGCCTAATTTTCGTCAGTCTCCAATCTCCTGAAGCATAACGAACAAGTTCTTACATGGAGAACAAATTCTTACATAGTGAATAAGTTACATGGTGAACAGTACAAGGGCAGTCATCACAGAAACTTTTGGTTTTGCTCATGCATTATGAACTATAAACAGTCAGTTCAAATATGAATACACATTTGATTTTTATACTTGATTTAAATGTGGATACCACATTTCTCTCTTTATTATTTTTAATAAGATGCTGAAGTGGTAGGTAGATACAACATAAAGGTAGAAAACATAGTTTAGTGTTGTAAGAGAGCAAATGTAGATGATCAGGTGTGTGCCTGTAGACTATGTGTTAATCCAAGCTAGACAAGGGCAATAAAACATCCACATATGCAGAAGATTTCTCTCAGAACAGGGGGGATGAGGTTCTAAGCCTCACCTCTGTTGATCCCCAGTTTCTCACCTGATGACCCCCCTGCGACTGTGCCTGTCTTAGGTTGTTCCTCCCTTGAGGAATCTTACCCGTCTCTGGCTAACCAGTCATCTTCCGGGGCCATACAGGGAAATGTTAAGTTGGTAAGTGAGAGAGAAGCCTTATTGTTTGAAATGGTTAGCTTTTTATTTCTTTGCATATTTATGCCCTGTGGCTTCTATGCCCAGCATTTGTCTTGAGGTATCTTTACCACTTGGAGGAGTTATGATACTCGGTAAATTTGATATGAGGCACGAATTCTATTTAAGAATTCGTTGTAATTAGGAAGGAAGAAGAAAAGCTATAGAAGTAGCAGGCAGGAGAAAACATGGGAAGATTGATTATTTCTTTGACATATCTTCTTGCAGAGTAACTTCAGCATGTATATATTTTAAGCTACTACTTAAATTGCGCACACACATTAACATAATAGGAGTATAGTTACATAACCAAAGCATACCTGTAATTACCAGCCATCTCCAGTGAAACCAAGAAAACCAGTTAGGCACCCTAGGCATTTGTGAAAACTTATCAATGATATGATGGTTATTATCTAACTGAATTTGAATAGTTTGAGAAAAATCAGACAAATTAAAACAACCCATTCCTGGGCACTGTTCACATCCCATATGTTCTTTTAACAGTAAATAGTCTGTAGTTGTAAGATTTTGGAGCGCTACAATTTGCACTTCTCCTAATTCTTGGTTGAGTTCCAACAGTATAGATCCAGTCAAATTTGTTGTTTTACTGTATGCACAGGCCAGCTTAGATATCTCCTTCATTCCCATGGCAAGTCCAGGAGCTGGTGGGATGAGTGCATCTACAGCTGTAGCAGTGCGTGGATCTTTGTTGGGGTTTTTTGATGATCATCTTCTGGCATGAGTCTTCCCGAGAGTGCTGATGTTGGAAGTTCTCTTTCATATCGTTTCTTAGTTCATTTTCGGGGTAGCCAAATTAGGCTTTGATCCTCTGTATAAACACAAACAGACCCTTTGCCTACACTTTTATATGTCCTTTATATCATTGTGTAGAACTCATTAGAGGTCACCACATAGGAACTGCATTTTTTTTTTTTAATCATTAATTTACACTTACATGACGAATACTTTGTTTACTAGGCTCTCCCCTATACCAGGTCCCCCCTATATACTCCTTTACAGTCACTGTCCATCAGCGTAGCAACCTGTTGTAGAATCACTACTTGTCTTCTCTGTGTTGTACAGCCCTCCCCTTTCTCCCACCCCGCTATGGATGCTAATCTTAATACCCCCCTATTTCTCCCCCCCTTATCCCTCCCTACCCACCCATCCTCCCCAGTCCCTTTCCCTTTGGTACCTGTTAGTCCATTCTTGAGTTCTGTGATTCTGCTGCTGTTTTGTTCCTTCAGTTTTTCCTTTGTTCTTATATTCCACAGATGAGTGAAATCATTTGGTATTTCTCTTTCTCTGCTTGGCTTGTTTCACTGAGCAAAATACCCTCCAGCTCCATCCATGTTGCTGCAAATGGTTGGATTTGCCCTTTTCTTATGGCTGAGTAGTATTCCATTGTGTATATGTACAACATCTTCTTTATCCATTCATCTATCGATGGACATTTAGGTTGCTTCCAATTCTTGGCTATTGTAAATAGTGCTGCGATAAACATAGGGGTGCACTGATCTTTCTCATACTTGATTGCTGCATTCTTAGGGTAAATTCCTAGGAGTGCAATTCCTGGGTCAAATGGTAAGTCTGTTTTGAGCATTTTGATGTACCTCCATACTGCTTTCCACAATGGTTGAACAAGTTTACATTCCCACCAGCAGTGTAGGAGGGTTCCCCTTTCTCCACAGCCTCGCCAACATTTGTTGTTGTTTGTCTTTTGGATGGCAGCCATCCTTACTGGTGTGAGGTGATACCTCATTGTAGTTTTAATTTGCATTTCTCTGATAATTAGCGATGTGGAGCATCTTTTCATGTGTCTGTTGGCCATCTGTATTTCTTTTTTGGAGAACCGTCTGTTCAGTTCCTTTGCCCATTTTTTAATTGGGTTATTTGTTTTTTGTTTGTTGAGGCGTGTGAGCTCTTTATATATTCTGGACGTCAAGCCTTTATCGGATGTGTCATTTTCAAAGATATTCTCCCATACTGTAGGGTTTCTTTTTGTTCTATTGATGGTGTCTTTTGCTGTACAGAAGCTTTTCAGCTTAATATAGTCCCACTTGTTCATTTTTGCTGTTGTTTTCCTTGCCTGGGGAGATATGTTCAAGATGAGGTCACTCATGTTTATGTCTAAGAGGTTTGTGCCTATGTTTTCTTCCAAGAGTTTAATGGTTTCATGACTTACATTCAGGTCTTTGATCCATTTTGAGTTTACTTTTGTATATGGGGTTAGACGATGGTCCAGTTTCATTCTCCTACATGTAGCTGTCCAGTTTTGCCAGCACCATCTGTTGAAGAGACTGTCATTTTGCCTTTGTACGTCCATGGCTCCTTTATCAAATATTAATTGACCATATATGTCTGAGTTAATGTCTGGATTCTCTAGTCTGTTCCATTGGTCTGTGGCTCTGTTCTTGTGCCAGTACCAAATTGTCTTGATTACTATGGCTTTATAATAGAGCTTGAAGTTGGGGAGTGAGATCCCCCCTACTTTATTCTTCTTTCTCAGGATTGCTTTGGCTATTCGGGTTCTTTGGTTGTTCCATATGAATTTTTGAATTATTTGATCCAGTTCATTGAAGAATGTTGCTGGTAGTTTCATAGGGATTGCATCAAATCTGTATATTGCTTTGGGCAGGATGGCCATTTTGACGATATTAATTCTTCCTAGCCATGAGCATGGGATGCGTTTCCATCTTTTAGTGTCCCCTTTAATTTCTTTTAAGAGTGACTTGTAGTTTTCAGAATATAAGTCTTTCACTTCTTTGGTTAGGTTTATTCCTAGGTATTTTATTTTTTTTGATGCAATTGTGAATGGAGTTGTTTTCCTGATTTCTCTTTCTGTTGGTTCATTGTTGGTATATAGGAAAGCCACAGATTTCTGTGTGTTGATTTTGTATCCTGCAACTTTGCTGTATTCCGATATCAGTTCTAGTAGTTCTGGGGTGGAATCTTTAGGTTTTTTTATGTACAGTATCATGTCATCTGCAAATAGTGACAGTTTGACTTCTTCTTTGCCAATCTGGATTCCTTGTATTTTTTTGTTTTGTCTGATTGCCGTGGCTAGGACTTCTAGTACAATGTTAAATAACAGTGGGGAGAGTGGGCATCCCTGTCTAGTTCCCGATCTCAGCGGAAATGCTTTCAGCTTCTCGCTATTCAATATAATGTTGGCTGTGGGTTTTTCATAGATGGCCTTTATTATGTTGAGGTACTTGCCCTCTATTCCCATTTTGCTGAGAGTTTTTATCATGAATGGATGTTGAACTTTGTCAAATGCTTTTTCAGCATCTATGGAGATGATCATGTGGTTTTTGTCTTTCTTTTTGTTGATGTGGTGGATGATATTGATGGACTTTCGAATGTTGTGCCATCCTTGCATCCCTGGGATGAATCCCACTTGGTCATGGTGTACGATGGTTTTGATGTATTTTTGAATTCGGTTTGCTAAAATTTTGTTGAGTATTTTTGCGTCTACGTTCATCAGGGATATTGGTCTATAGTTTTCTTTTTTGGTGGTGTCTTTGCCTGGTTTTGGTATTAGGGTGATGTTAGCTTCATAGAATGAGTTTGGGAGTATCCCCTCCTCTTCTATTTCTTGGAAAACTTTAAGGAGAATGGGTATTATGTCTTCCCTGTATGTCTGATAAAATTCCGAGGTAAATCCATCTGGCCCGGGGGTTTTGTTCTTTGGTAGTTTTTTGATTACCGCTTCAATTTCGTTGCTGGTAATTGGTCTGTTTAGATTTTCTGTTTCTTTTTGGGTCAGTCTTGGAAGGTTGTATTTTTCTAGGAAGTTGTCCATTTCTCCTAGGTTTCCCAGCTTGTTAGCATATAGGTTTTCATAGTAGTCTCTAATAATTCTTTGTATTTCTGCGGGATCTGTTGTGATTTTTCTTTCTCATTTCTGATACTGTTGATTTGTGTTGACTCTCTTTTCTTCTTAATAAGTCTGGCTAGAGGCTTATCTATTTTGTTTATTTTCTCGAAGAACCAGCTCTTGGTTTCATTGATTTTTGCTATTGTTTTATTCTTCTCAATTTTATTTATTTCTTCTCTGATCTTTATTATGTCCCTCCTTCTGCTGACCTTAGGCCTCATTTGTTCTTCTTTTTCCAATTTTGATAGTTGTGACATTAGACCGTTCATTTGGGATTGCTCTTCCTTTTTTAAATATGCTTGGAGTGCTATATACTTTCCTCTTAAGACTGCTTTTGCTGCATCCCACAGAAGTTGGGGCTTAGTGTTGTTGTTGTCATTTGTTTCCATATATTGCTGGATCTCCATTTTGATTTGGTCATTGATCCATTGATTATTTAGGAGCGTGTTGTTTAGCCTCCATGTGTTTGTGAGCCTTTTTGCTTTCTTTGAACAGTTTATTTCTAGTTTAATGCCTTTGTGGTCTGAAAAGTTGGTTGGTAGGATTTCAATCTTTTGGAATTTACTGAGGCTCTTTTTGTGTCCTAGTATGTGGTCTATTCTGGAGAATGTTCCATGTGCACTTGAGAAGAACGTGTATCCTGTTGCTTTTGGATGTAGAGTTCTGTAGATGTCTATTAGGTCCATCTGTTCTAGTGTGTTGTTCAGTGCCTCTGTGTCCTTACTTATTTTCTGTCTGGTGGATCTGTCCTTTGGAGTGAGTGGTGTGTTGAAGTCTCCTAGAATGAATGCATTGCATTCTATTTCCTCCTTTAGTTCTGTTAATATTTGTTTCAGGTATGTTGGTGCTCCTGTATTGGGTGCATATATATTTATAATGGTTATATCCTCTTGATGGACTGAGCCCTTTATCATTATGTAATGTCCTTCTTTGTCTTTTGTTACTTTCTTTATTTTGAAGTCTGTTTTGTCTGATACCAGAATTGCAACACCTGCTTTCTTCTCTCTGTTGTTTGCTTGAAATATCTTTTTCCATCCCTTGACTTTAAGTCTGTGCGCGTCTTTGGGTTTGAGGTGAGTCTCTTGTAAGCAGCATATGGATGGATCTTGCTTTTTTATCCATTCTATTACTCTGTGTCTTTTGATTGGTGCATTCAGTCCATTTACATTTAGGGTGATTATTGAAAGGTATGAATTTATTGCCATTGCAGGCTTTAAGTTTGTGGTTACCAAAGGTTTAGGGTTAGCTTCTTTACTGTCTTACTGTCTAACTTAACTCGCTTGTTGAGCTATTATAAACACAATCTGATGATTCTTTATTTCTCTCCCTTCTTATTCCTCCTCCTCCCTTCTTCATATGTTGGGTGTTTTGTTGTGTGCTCTTTTTAGGAGTGCTCCCATCTAGAGCAGTCCCTGTAGGATGCCCTGTAGAGGTGGTTTGTGGGAGGCAAATTCCCTCAACTTTTGCTTGTCTGGGAATTGTTTAATCCCTCCTTCATATTTAAATGATATTCGTGCTGGATACAGTAGTCTTGGTTCGAGGCCCTTCTGTTTCATTGCATTAAGTATATCATGCCATTCTCTTCTGGCCTGTAGGGTTTCTGTTGAGAAGTCTGATGATAGCCTGATGGGTTTTCCTTTGTAGGTAACCTTTTTTTTCTCTCTGGCTGCTTGTAATACTTTGTCCTTGTCTTTGATCTTTGCCATTTTAATTATTATGTGTCTTGGTGTTGCCCTCCTTGGATCCCTTGTCATGGGAGTTCTGTGTACCTCTGTGGTCTGAGAGGCCATTTCTTCCCCTAGTTTGGGGAAATTTTCAGCGATTATTTCTTCAAAGACATTTTCTATCCCCTTTTCTCTCTCTACTTCTTCTGGAATGCCTATGATTCTTATATTATTTCTTTTATATTGATCACTCAGCTCTCTTAAAATTCTTTCATTCCTGGAGATCCTTTTATCTCTCTCTGCATCAGCTTCTCTGCGTTCCTGTTCTCTGTTTTCTAGTCCATTAATGGTCTCTTGCATCTCGTCCATTCTGTTTTGAAGTCCTTCCAGAGCTTGTTTTATTTCTGAATTCTCCTTCCTTAGTTCTTGCATATTTCTCTGCAAGTCCATCAGCATGGTTATGACTTTTGTTTTGAATTCTTTTTCAGGTAGACTGGCTAAATCTATCTCCCCAGATTCCTTCTCAGGGGAAGATGTAGCAGATGCTGAAGCTGTCTGGGTTAGTCTTGTCTGAATCATATTTTTTTGCCTTTTCATGTTGACAGGTGCTATTGACTGTCAGCTGGGAGGGCCAAAATTTTCACTTACTACTGGCCTTTCTTTACTGGGGCAACTGCGACCCCTAGTGGCTTGTGTTGGGTAATTGCGTGTAGAGTGGGTCTTTGTGTCTTGCCTGGCCTGGAGGGAGAAATTTCCCTTTCTGTGGGCGGAATTTGTCTCAGGCTGCTTCTCTGCTTTCACAGCGCCTGGTGGGGTGATGGATGGGGGGGCTGCTTGACTGTTTGCCTCCGTGAGGGGTCTCAGAGCTGTTGCCCAGGGGGTTAGTGCACCCGGTTTTCCCTGTAATTTCCAGCTGCTGTACTGTGACCTGGGTTGTTTCCGTCAAGCTGTTAAGTCCCTGTCCCTTTAAGACTTTCAAAAAGCCCCCGCTTTTCTTTGTCACAGGGGCATCAGCTTCAGCACCCGCTCTGAGGTCTTACCCCCTGTTCTCCCAGTATCCAGGGCCCCCTGGGCATATACTGTGTCTGCGCTCTGGCCCGGATGGCTGGGGCTGGGTGTTCGGCAGTCCTGGGCTCCGTCTCCCTCCCGCTCTGCCTATTGTTCTCCCGCCGGGAGCTGGGGGGAGGGGCGCTCGGGTCCCGCAGGGCCGGGGCTTGTATCTTACCCCTTTCACCAGTCGCTGGGTTCTCGCTGGTGTAGCTGCAGTCTGGCCACTGTCCTGCGTCTTCTGGTCTCTCTTTTAGGGCTAGTTGTGTTTGTTGTATTTTCAAAAGTATATATGTTTTTGGGAGGAGATTCCCACTGTCCTACTCACGCCGCCATGTTCGACAATTTTAATTATAATAGGGTTTGGTGTAGTCCTGTTTGGGTTCAACCTATTTGGGGTATTTGGGGCCTCATGGATTTGCATGTCCATTTCTCTCCCCAGGTTTGAGCAGTTTTCAGCCATTATTGCTTTAAATTTACTTTCTGTTCCTGTGTCTTTCTCTTCTCCTTCTGAAATTCCCATAATGTGATATTTTTTTTCATTGTGTCCCATAATCCCATAAATTTTCATTATTTTTTTCTTTTTGCTCCTCTGACTTTGTAGTTTCCAATGTTCTATCTTCCAGGTAACTGATATTTTCTTCTGCATGGTTGATCTTACTTTTTTAAATGATTTATTTCTTCATTTCAGTCATTTTCAACTTTAGGATTTCTGTGTATGTTTTTTCACGGCTGCTATTTCTTCATCAAGCTTCTTATTTTGTTCATGCATTGTTTCCCTTATTTCATTTAGTTGTCTGTTTCTGTTCTCTTGTAGTTCACTAAATTTTCTTGAGGATTATTCTGAATTTTTTATCTTGCAGCTCCTATATCTCAATTTCTTTACAGTCAGATATTAGAGTGTTGTTATTTCCCTTTAGTGGTGTCATATTTACCTGATTTTTTTCATGATCCTTGATTCTTTACATTGGTATCTGAGCATTGAGTAATTGGGCTTCTCTTCCAGACATCAGATTTGTTTTGGCTGAGACAGACCTTCATTAGTCAGTTCAGTTTGGATTTCTGAGTATATCTGCTGGTAATGTCCTTTGGCACGTAAGTCCTGATGTTTTTTGTCTATTTTGGGGCAAGGCAACTAACTGTTTGAGTTCGTGGAGATGGTGATGGGAGGACATGACACTGGCTGACAACAGTTGAACAGGACTGCTGGCTTTGTTCCTTACCCAACTGAGGCTGCAGGATTGTCTCTGTGATTGTATGGATTTCCTGGTCAGGCTTATTAGATGTTTGGGACTCGGCACTATATTTAGAAATAGGCTGAGCTGTGAATTAGTTTCCCTGCCCTGGCAGGGTAGGAGGATATAACCCAAGGCCTATACAGATCATTGTGTGAGGACCCAGATCAGGTCAGAGTAGGTACTGAATTCCATGGTCAGGTGAAGCAATCAGTTTTGCACAGCAGATGGTGGACACTTTGGGCTGTGCTTTCTGTTCAAATGTCATTACACACAGGGCTTTTTAATGAGGTATGCTTCCCATGTACTCTGGTGAGGTTACCTGTTCCGACAGGCTGAAGGCTGTATTCAATGATGAGCAGGGCTACAAATTAGATTCCCTGCATGGATGCAGAAAGACAAGTAGCTCTAAAGGCTGTAAAACCATTTGTTTACTGTTATTTGTTAACTCAACCTTACCTGCACCTTAAGTTTCCTGACTGAATACTGCCACTGTTTTTGTTCTTCAAACTATCAGTTCTACCTGTCTTCCTGTTGGCTTGAGTGTCATTGCACCATACAGTTGTCATTTGCCTTCTGGTCACATGCAGCTGAAAGACTTTCTACAGTGGGAAGTGATGTTGCTGCTCCCTGGCCTTGTCAGGCTGAGGAGGGCAGTTCCAGGCCACCCTCAATTTCCCAAAAAAGCTCTCCAATTGTGAGCAGAGAGAGAGCTTCCCTCAACCTTGGCTAGGAGTTAATTCTCTTCCCAATACTGGCTTTACTCTGGGGACAATCAGCTCTGCTTTCCTGCATTTTGGTTCAAGCACCACTGGACTACTCAGCTTCAAGGAGTTGCTGCAAACCCTTCTGGTCAGATGGGGCTGGAAGACACTCCATAATAGGTGGGGCTGTGATCCAGCCCCTTGCCTGGGTGTGGGCAGACTAGGCCCTAAAGCCAGCAAAACTCCTCATTTGAGTATCTGAATCAGGCATATCTGCACCCTACTGAGTTCCTTGGTCAGAGTATGCTCCAAATTTCCTTCTGCAAATAAGCAAACCTCTAGCTAAGAATACTAATTGGGCACTACAGTTATGAAAATATGCCAAGAAACCTGTGCTGGTTGTTGCAAGTCCCTCCCCCTTTTCATCACAGTCAAATTCCCAGTGGTTGAGCCCTGCAGATTTCCCTGTAATCTTTGTGGTATGAGATCAGAATAGGAACTCCCACAAGTGAACTTAATGCTGTGGAGGAAGGGGCTGGTTGTCCCCCCAGGTTCTTTTTCCCCTCTGGAGGAACCAGAGGCTTGGGGGAGACTTCTTTGCTTGATGCTGCACTGGCCTAAGCCATAGAGCAATGTGTAGCTGCTCCTCTTACCCTTCTAATGCAGTCTGTATTGGTCTCTATGGTGCATGGGTGTGCTTAAGCATCTGTCTCCAAATTCTAGGATTCTCCCAGTGGTTCCTTGTTCTTCAGTAGTTGTAAGTTGTTCCTGTGAGGCACAGTGAGGTCAGAAATGACCTAAGTCACAATCTTGTGACAACACTCCTCTGTATTCTTATTTATGAGATAACATAATGAGTTTAAGTATTCCTATGATAGAATGTCAAATATTTTTTATCTTTATTCTAGATACACAAAAAGTGCAAGGTGTGTTAAATAAAAAATTCTCCATATTTTTTCTCATCTCTTTCAATAATAATCACACATATAAGAAAAAATTGTATTCAATATCTATCTTGTGTTCTGAACCAGAGAGACTACCCAGAATTATTGTTAAGTTAATCTAAATTATAAAATATCATGAATGTCACAAATATTTTAAAGTTGCCTTAAATTGTAATTGCTCTCTTTTGGTCTCCCTCTATTTCTAAATGAGAATTTTGCAGATATGCACACAGATCTAAATTTATTTACTTCTCAATTTAAAAATAATTTATGGATTCTCTTTATATATTTGCTGAAAGAAAGAATTTAATAGTTTTAGATTTCTTTAGAGGAATGCCAGAAATTTTATTGAATATATCAGCAATGATTGGCTAGTTAGCAGCCTATTACTAGTAGAATTTCAATTTCAAAGTAGTCTAATAAAAGTTGACTGATGTCTGTCTGTGCACATTCTTAAGTGATAATCAGTATGAAATTACTCTTCAGTAGAGGCTTATGTCATAAGCTGAATGTCTAAATGATGAATATGTAATGAAATTAAACAGAATTGAGACAGATGGTTCTAACTTTTGATAAATGTGCATATCTTCATAATTAGATAATAAGTCCATTGCCTGTAAGATCAATTGGGATGTAATAATTTTAAAACTAAATCATTTCATTGTTTGGCATTTATGAGACATGCTGAAAAGCAAATTCCATATTAGTTTACTTAAAATATTGCTTATTTTCTTCCTAAGCACTCGATTGAGAATGAAAAACATATACTGTCATTTTGCATCCTCATATAAAATTATTTGTTATACAGATGTTAGAAAATCATTTCAAAACAAAATTTTGTAGATTAATGGCTTCTCCTGGGTAATAAAGAGGAAATAATGCATTTAAAGTATTCTAAGTAAAATACCAGATATTAATGGTACAGAAAATACAAATAATGTAAATTTTATCTGAAATTATTTATTTTCTGTATATAAATTAATGAAATGAAAACAGATCAGTATGTTTATTATTCTGGTAAGAGGCTTGGGTATTTGATATAACTGTATTTGATTTTTCTATATTTATTAAGTATGTTCAAATAAAACACACATATAAGAAGTAATATAACTTTCAGTAAAGTTTGCATTGGGAGTGATGGTGGCAAGATGGCAGAATAAGACATCCCTAGCTCACATCTCCCCCTCACCAAAAAATTTGGCATCTGTTTATGGACAAAAGTACCTTTGTGGGAAATGTGGGATCCTGCCCCTTACTCCAAGGGGCCTTTGAGGAGACCTAGCCCACCCCTCCATGCATCAGATAAGAGGTATACGGACCTCAGACCTAGCTGCGGTATGCATCATGAAGTGGACCTTGAACTGTCTCTAGGCCTTCTTGGCAATGGTCTTGGAATTCCTGGAAAACACTGATTTAGAAAATCACCAAGAAATGAGAGAGCCTTTGTGGAGGTCCAAGATTCCAGTAGAAAGTTCTAACCTATTGCTAGAGCAAAAAATCCGAATTGGATAGAATGAAGAGTGTAAAAGGGAAGCTGTGACATTACCCATGTCTCACCTTCCACTAAAGCCACACAGAACAGTGCCATGAAAACCCTTCTTGGTCTTTGATTTCTCCCATGGGTAAGGGTGAGAGCATGTAAATGAGTGCCCAGGCTCCCAAGCTATATGGGATTTAGCCAGAGAGGCCCACTTCTCTCTCACCCTATGCAGAGTACTGAGTCATGAGCTACTTAACTGGGGGGCAGTTAGCAGCTGGGAGAATAGCCAGCTGAGGTTGGAAGGCATAAAAGGAATGAGGATTCTACTAACCATATCACAGACTATCAGGAGGCTGGCCCACTAACCATCAGGATGCTTTGCCTGTAGATCCCCCAACTGACCCATAAAATCCCTCACTTCTCTGCTTGCTTCATTCACATCCCCTACCACCTTGTGGCTGGCTTTCTGTGTGTATTCCAGTCGCATTTGGAGGAAGTTTTGGCAGATAGCTAATGAGAACAAAAGAAAGCCAGCCAAATCTGCGGACCAAGGAAAGATTGCCAATCCGGGCACCTTTGGAAAAACAAAAGGGAGACTTCAGCCTTTGGACTGGTGTGTTGCAGGATAGAAATGGTATTTTTAAGGATTCTGCCACAAGAAGGAGTAAAGGAGTGGAGTTGGGGTCTGAGAAAGCCTCAGAATCCCTAGCAAAGGTGACAGAAAGCAATTCTGTCTTAGTCAGTAAAGATGGGAGAAGGTGACTATTTCAAACATTAAGACAGCAATGCAGACTTCAAGTAGCATGAAAAATCAAGGAAACATGAGGTCACCAAAGAATCACAATAATCTTCTATAGCCAACCCTTGAAGATATACAGATCTGCAGTCTATCTGATAAATAATTCAAAATAGCTGTTTTGAAGAAGTACAATGAGCTACAAGAAAACACAAAAAGATAATGGAACAAAACCATGGACACAATACATGAACAAAATGTGAATTTTAACATAAAATCACAGAAAAGGACAAAAAAAGAAATTTTGAAGCGAAAAATATAGTAGCATCAACATCAGATGGATCAGGCAGAAGAAAGAATCTATGAAGTAAAAAAGCACCTTTGAAATTATGTAGTCAGGGAATAACACCAAAGAGAGAATGAAAATAGGGAAGAAAGCCTATGTGAACTAGAGAACATCATTAAGAGAAGAAATCTAAAAATGACTGCAGTCTCCAAGGACAACTGAGAAGAAAGGCTCAGAAAATTTATTTAAAGAAATAATGACTGAGCAAAAACTATGATTCATCTCATGACAGATTTGGCCATGCCAGCTCGTGAAGCTCTTAGGTCTCCAAACAAATTCAACTTTAAAAGATCTTTTTAAAGACACATTATAATAAAACTGTTAAAAATCAAAGACAAAAAGAATATTAAAACTGGTTTTGCAGAAGCCCTTCCATATGCACTAATAAAGACTGAACTTTCATTTAAAGATTTTTTGCAATGATTTTGAAAAACTGTTCCATAGTTTTAGAGTTCATGCTTGATAAGTACTTCACAGGTTAATGAAAAGTAGAGTAAATTAATTTTCCTAGCCTTGGAATCCTGGTCCCATCATTTCTTTGGGGACTTCAGTTGCCTTAATTGTAATAGGGTATAATATTAACACATATACAAAATATGTTAAAAATTAACATACTATTTGTTCTGTAGACTTCATCAGACTGCAAGAAGCAAATTTAGGAATACATCCAAAGTAAAAACTATAAAGAAAAGTGAATACCTCAAAAATAAATAAGTACATAAATTTAGTCCTACCAGAAGTTCAATGAACAAAAGTTTTAATTTCATCCTGCATTCTGTGTCACTGCAAGTACTCAAAAATATTTGTTGAAGACATAGTTTTAAATGCTAATTATGGCATGTTCCCAATATTTTAATGATGATTCATGTGAAAAATTATTTTTCTTTAATCAAGGTATTATTAATAAACAATCTTATGAAGGTTTCACATGAAAAACAATGTGCTTACTACATTCACCCATATTATCAAGTCCGCACCTAAACCCTATTGCCATCACCGTCCATCAGTGTAGTAAGATGCCACAGAGTCACTACTTGTCTTCTCTGTGCTACAGATTTCCCCATGATTCCCCCCACACCATACTTATTAAACATAATACCTCTCAATTCCCTTCTCCCTTCCTCCCCAACAAATCCCCCACCCCTCCTCTTTTATAACTGCTAGTCCCATCTTGCAGTCTGTTAGTCTGCTGCTGTTTTGTTCCTTCAATTTTGCTTCATTTTTATAATCCACAAATGAAGAAAATCATTTGTTATTTGTCCTTCTCTGCCTGACTTATTTCACTGAGAATAATACCCTCTCACTCCATCCATGTTGTTGCAAATGGTAGGATTTGTTTCTTTCTTATGGCTGAATAGTATTCCATTGTGTATATGTACCACCTCTTCTTTATCCATTCATCTACTGATGGACACAGGTTGCTTCCATATCTTGGCTATTGTAAATAGTGCTGTGATAAACAAAGTGGTGCATATGTCTTTTTGAGACTGAGAACATGTTTTCTTTGGGTAAATTCCAAGAAGTGAGATTCCTGGGTCAAATGGTATTTCTATTTTTAGTTTTTCTAGGA
Organism: Manis pentadactyla; assembly: GCF_030020395.1. Classification (NCBI taxonomy): domain Eukaryota; kingdom Metazoa; phylum Chordata; class Mammalia; order Pholidota; family Manidae; genus Manis; species Manis pentadactyla. The sequence continues at coordinate 51,640,281 of NC_080023.1, forward strand.
ACCTTCATATTGCTTTCCACAATGGTTGAAGTAGTTTACATTCCCACCAGCAGTATAGAAGGGATCCCCTTTTCTCTGCATCCTCACCAGCATTTGTTGTTCCTAGTCATTTTCATGTTTGCCATCCTAACTGGTGTGAGGTGATATCTCATTGTGGTTTTAATTAATTTCCCTGACAATGTCAGACATGTCATGTACAAATATATTCTCCCATACTGTAGGATGTCTTTTTGTTCTGCTGATGGTGTCCTCTGCTGTACTGAAGCTTTTTAGCTTGATGTAGTACCATCTGTTCATTTTTGCTTTTGTTTCCCTTACCCGAGGAGATGTGTTCAGTAAAAAGTTGCTCATGTTTATATTCAAGAGATTTTTGCCTATGTTTTCTTCTAAGAGTTTTATGGTTTCATGACTTACATTCAACTCATGGATCCATTTTGAGTTTAATTTCTGTATGGGGTTAGAGAATAATTCAGTTTCATTTTCTTGCATGTAGCTGTCAGTTTTGCCAACACCAGTTGTTGAAGAGGCAGTCATTTCTCCATTGCATGTCCATGGCTCCTTTATCATATATTAATGGACCATATAGGCTTGGGTATATATCTGGGCTTCCTAGTCTGTTCCATTGGTCTATGGGTCTGTTCTTGTGCCAGTACCAAATTGTCTTGATTATTTTGGCTTTGTAGTAGAGTTTGAAGTCAGGGAGTATAACATCCCTAGCCTTATTTTTCCTTCTCAGGATTGCTTTGGCTATTTGGGGTCTTTTGTGGTCCTGTATGAATTTTAAAACTATTTGCTCTAGTTCATTGAAGAATGCTGTTGGTATTTTGATAGGGATTGCATTGAATCTGTAGATTGCTGTAGGCAGGATGGCCATTTTGACGGTATTAATTCTTCCTACCCATGAGCACAGGACGTGTTTCCATTTATTGGTGTCATCTTTATTTTCTCCAATGAGTGTCTTGTACTTTTCAGGATATAGGTCTTTCACTTCTTTGGTTAGGTTTATTCCTAGGTATTTTATTCTTCTTGATGCAGTTGTCATTGGAATTGTTGTCCTGAATTCTCTTTCTGATAGTTCATTGTTAGTTTTAGGAATGCAACAGATTTCTGTGTATTAATTTTGTATCCTGCAACTTTGCAGAATTCAGATATTAGACCGAGTAGTTTTGGAATGAAATCTTTAGGGTTTTCTATAAAGTATTCATGTCATCTGCAAACAGTGACAGTTTAACTTCTTCCTTACCAACCTGGGTGCCTTTTATTTTTTTGTATTGTCTGATTGCTGTGGCTAGGCCTTTCAGAACTATGTTGAATAAAAGTGGGAAGAGTGGGCATCCTTGTCTTATTCCTGATTTTAAAGGAAAAGCTTCCAGCTTCTCGCTATTAAGTATGTTATTGGCTGTGGGTTTGTCATATATGGCCTTTATTATGTTGAGGTACTTGACCTATATACCCATTTCATTGAAAGTTATTATCATGAATGGATGTTGAATTTTGTTGAATGCTTTTTCAGCATCTATGGAGATGATCATGTGGTTTTTGTCCTTTTTGTTGATGTGGTGGATGATGTTGATGGATTTTTGAATATTGTACCAATCTTGCATCCCTGGAATAAATCTTACTTGACCATGGTGGATGATCTTTTTGATGTATTTTTGAATTAGGTTTGCTAATATTTTGTTTAGGAATTTTTACGTCTACATTCACCAGGGGTGTTGGTCTGTAATTTTCTTTTTGTTGTGGTGTCTTTGCCTGGTTTAGGTATTAGAGTGATATTGTCCTCATAGAATGAGTTTAGGTGTATTCCCTCTTCTTCTACTTTTTGGAAAACTTTAAGGAGGATGGGTATTAGGTCTTCACTAAATGATAAAATTCAGTGGTGGAGCCATCTCATCCAGGAGTTTTGTTCTTAGGTAGTTTTTTGATTACTGATTCAATTTCATTGCTGGTAATTGGTCTGTTCAGATTTTCTGTTACTTCCCAGGTCATTCTTGGAAGATTGTGTTTTTCTACAAAGTTGTCCATTTCTTCTAGGTTATCCATGTTGTTAGTATATAATTTTCATAGTAATCTCTAATAATTATTTGTATTTCTGTGGTGTCCACAGTGATTTTTCCTTTCTCATTTCTGATTCTGTTTATGCATGTGTACTCTGTTTTTTTCTTGATAAGTTTGGCTAGGGGTTTATCTACTTTGTTGATTTTCTCAAAGAACCAGCTCCTGCTTTATTGATTCTTTCTATTTTATTCTTCTCAGTTTTATTTATTTCTTCTCTGATCTTTATTGCATCCCTCCTTCTACTGACTTTGGGTCTCATTTGTTCTTCATTTTCTAGTTTCATTAATTGTGAGTTTAAACTGTTCATATGGGACTGTTCTTTCCTGAGGTAGGCCTGTTTTACAGTATACTTCCCTCTTAGCATGCCCTTCACTGCATCCACAGCTTTTGCGGTGTTGAATTATTGTTGTCATTTGTCTCCATATATTGCTTGATCTCTGTTTTTATTTGGTCATTGATCCATTGATTATTTAGGAGCATGTTGTCAAACCTCCATTTATTTGTGACCTTTTTCATTTTCTTTGCATCATTTATTTCTAGTTTGATACCTTTGTCATTAGAGAAGCTGGTTGGTACAATTTCAATCTTTCTGAATTTACTAAGGCTCTTTATGTGGCCTAGTACATAATTTATTTTTGAAAATGTTCCGTGTGCACTTGAGAAGAATGTGTGTCCTGTTGCTTTTGGGTGGAGTTTTCTATAGAAGTTTGTTATGTTCATCTGTTCCAATGCGTTGTTCAGTGTTTCTGTCTCCTTACTTATCTGTCTGGTTGATCTGTCCTTCAGAGTGAGTGGAGTGTTGAAGTCTCCTAAAATGAATGCATTGCTTTCTGTTTTCCTCTTTAATTATTTTAGTATTTGTTTCACATATGTAGGTGATCCTGTGTTAGGTGCATAGATATTTATAATGGTTATATCCTCTTGTTGGACTGACCCCTTTATCGTTATGTAATGTCCTTTTCTGTGTCTTGTTACTTTGTTTTGAAGTGTATTTTTTCTGATACAAGTACTGCAACTCCTGCTTTTTTCTCCCCATTAGTTGCATGAAATATCTTTTTACTTCCCATCACTTTTAGTCTGTGTATGTCTTTGGGTTTGAAGTGAGTCTCTTGTAGGCAGCATATAAACAGGTCTTATTTTTTAATCCATTCAGTGACTCTATGTCCTTCATTTGGTGCATTTAGTCCATTTACATTTAGAGTGATTATCAATAGGTATGTACTTATTGCCATTCCAGGCTTTAGAATCATGTTTACCAAAGGTTCAAGGGAAAGTTCCTTACTATCTAACAGTCCAAATCACTTAGTATGTTATTACAAAAACAATCTAAAGGTTCTTTTCTTTCTCCTTCTTTTCCTTCCTCCTCCATGGTTTATATATTAGTTATATTCTGTACTCTTTGTCTATCCCTTGACTGACTTTGGGGGTTGTTGATTTGAATTTTGCCTTTGCTTAGTAATAAATTGTTCTATTTTCTTTACTGTGGTTTTATTTCCTTTGGTCAAAGGTATTTAACATTAGGAACACTTCCATCTATAGCAGTTCCTCCAAAATATACTGCAGAGATGGTTTGTGAGAGGTAAATTCTCTGAGCTTTTGCTTATCTGAAAATTGTTTAATCCCTCCTTCAAATTTAAATGATAATATTTCCTGGTAGAGTATTCTTGGTTTGAGGCCCTTCTATTTCATTGCATTGAATACATCATGCCACTCCCTTCTGGCCTGTAAGGTTTCTGTTGAGAAGTCTGATGATAGCCTGATGGGTTTTCCTTTGTATGTGATCCTTTTTCTCTCTCTGGCTGCTTTTAAAAGTCTGTCCTTATCCTTGATCTTTGCCATTTTAATTGTTATATGTCTTGGTGTTGTCTTCCTTGGGTCCCTTCTGTTGGGAGATCTGTGCACCTCCATGACCTGAGAGACTATCTCCTTCCCCAGACTGGGAAAGTTTTCAGCAATTACATCCTCAAAGACACTTTCTATCCCTTTTTCTCTCCTTATTCTGGTTGCCATATAATGTGAATATTGTTCCTTTTGGATTGGTCACACAGTTCTCTCAATATGCCTTCATTTCTAGAGATCCTGTTTTTTCTCTGTGCCTTGACTTCTTTGTATTCCTCTTCTCTAATTTCTATTCCATTTACAGTGTCCTCTACTACATTTAATCTGCTTTTAAATCCTCCATTGTATGTTTCATTTCAGATATTGTATTACTTAATGGTGTAATCTTTGTCCTGAATTCATCCCTGAGCTCTTGAATATTTTCCTGTACTTCCAGAAGCATGTTTATGATTTTTATTTTGAAATCTCTTTCAGGAAGATTGATGAGTTCAGTTTCATTTGGCCCTTTTCTGCTGTTTGTGGGGGTTTTGGTTTGAAGCAGTTTCCTTTGACATTTCATATTTGTATGTGGCTTCCTCTAGTGCCCAGTAACTCTAGTCTCTGGGGCTGCTCAGCCACTGGAGCAATGTCAGGGGTTTCAGGGGAGTGGTACTAGTAGCTGTGGGGTGGAAAGTGCTGTTTCCTGCTTTCCAGCTGTCTCCAGTGCCAGCAACAGTGGGCCAATAACACAGGTTTAAGCCTCTATGCTTTGTGTTTGTAGCTGCTATAGGCAGGGCCTCCCTAAGGCTGGCCTGATCCCAGGGCAGGGACTGCCAGTTTGTGAGCAGGTGCCAACTGGCTGGGAGGAAGGCACAGCAGGCTGTGTATCATGGTGGGGGGCCTCAGAGCTGATATCCAGCCAGGAGAATGGAGCGCCTGAAGCTCCTGAAAGTTCCCAACCTCCTGGGTGGAGTGTGCCAAGACAATTTTGTCCATGTGTCCTTTCTCCTGAGCAGCAAGCTCTATGTAATCCTTGCCCCTTTAGCAGCCCTCTCACTGTTAGGAAGTCTCTCAGACAGCCCACCTTTCTTTTGTCCCAGAGCAGCTGGATATGGATCCCTGTTTTCCACAAGCAGCTGGAATCTCAGTATCTCAAAGTATTCCACCTGTCTTAATTTTCCAACACCACTAATCTCCAGAGCACCATGCAATGTAGGTTCCTGCTCCCAGAGCAGATTCAGGGTTGGGTGTTCAGCAGTCCTAGGCTTCCACCCCTTCCCCTTTCCATTTGTCTTCCTCTTCCCAGTGAGCTGGGGTGGGGGATGGGCTTGGGTCCCTCTGGATCATGGCTTTTGTATGTTACCCTGTTCCATAAGGTCTGTTCTTTTCTCCAGGTGTATGCAGTCTGGCACAGCCTTCTTTCCTGTTGCTCTTTCCAGATTAGTTGTATTAACTATATTTTCATATTATATGTGGTTTTGGGAGGAGGCCATTGTCTCACCTCTGATAATTGATAATTTTGTGTTTTCTGCTTGATAATGCAGCAATGTAACATGAAATTGTCAAAGCACAAAGCACATAATATTATACATTTAAAAATTTTTAATAGTTATCTATGCTATTAAAGTCACCCTATATAGTGTAGTCACAGTCTGTGAATATACAAAGATGTTACAGAATTATTTATTATATTCTCTATGCTGCACTTTCATCCCCATGATTAATTTATATTATGATTGAAATTTTGTTGTTCTTTATCCTATTCATCTATTTCACCTATTCATGAAAATATTTTTAAAAGATAACATAAGTGAGGATCACGGGAAGATGGCGGCATGAGTAGTTCAGAGGAAATCTCCTCCCCAAAACATATATATTTATGAAAATACAATAAATACAACTATTCCTAAAAGAGACACAAGTAGATGCAGTACAACAGTCAGGATATGTCTACATCTGCGAGAACTCAGCATCACACGAAGGGGGTAAGATACAAGCCACGGTCAGGCGGGACCTGAACGCTCCCCCACCCCAAAACCCAGTGGGAAGAAAGGAGTCAGAATGGGGAGGGAGTGAAATCCCAGGACTGCTAAACAACCAGCTCTAGAAATCCACACCTGGAATGCAGACAAAAGGTGCACGGGGTGCTGGATATTAGAGAAACGGAAAAGCAAAACCTGTGGGCAGGTCCCTGCAACTGGCGCCCCTGAGACAAAAGAAAAGTAAGTGCTTTCTGCAAGTCTTAAAGAGACAGGGACCCCATAGCTGGATGAAGTTGTCCTGGCAGCTGGAAATACCAGGAAAACTTAGGCACCCTAAACAGAGGCAGTGCAGCTCTGAAGCCCCTCACAAGACTAGGCAGCCTGCCAGTCGTTCCTCCAACTGGAGCGGACCCCGACACACTGGCCCAGTAGCAGGAGAGTGGGAGTGCACGCTGGGGGCAGAAGCACTAGAAGGAACCGAGAGCAGATCCGTGTGCTGCAGGGCTGGCCCGCAGCAACATGACTGAACAGCCCGGGAATGGCTTGCGTGCACCGGTGGCAGTTAATCCAGAGCCCGGTAGAAGCCTGCGCGGTAAAGCCCCACGCACACCAGCAGCAGAGCCAGAGGGAGCAGGCGCGCTCCCAGGAGCCAACCAGAATCCCAGCCCAATGCACAGCCGCCCAGGCCAGACCCAAAGGCCGCTGCTGCTACCCAGCTGCCTGGCAAGGTTGCCGTTAGCATGGAGGAGCGCACCTGGCATGACTGCCATTCCCTGCAGGGCTCCGCGCTGCTCTGATGGACACCTCGCCCACAGCAGCTTAGGAGATTAACCCAGTGGCTGCTCCAGGAGTGCAGGTAGCCATCACAGGCAGTGGAGGAGGGCAAGGCATCCAGCAAGCAGGAAAGGACTTTCTTCTCCCAGCTGACACACCTGCAACCTGCCTACAGCCACTGCAACCATGATGAAAAGGCAAAAAAATCTGGTCCAGACCAAGATAGTTACACCTGAGAAAGGATCTGCAGAGGCAAACCTAACCAGTCTCCCTGAAAAAGAATTCAAAATAAAAATCATAAACATGCTGACAGAGCTGCAGAGAAATATCCAAGAGCTAAGGGATGAAGTCTGGAGGGAGATTACAGACGTCCGGAGGGAGATTATAGAAGTGAAACAAACTCTGGAAGGATTTATAAGCAGAATGGATAAGATACAAGAGGCCATTGATGGAATGGAAGCCAGAGAACAGGAATGTTGCTCTTTGCAACAGTGGCGCGAAGGAGATGAACAGGACCAGCCTGTTGCTATCTGGGGCTGAGTGAGAGGGCAAGTGTCGAAGACTTCATCCTCCCCCTCCTTCTGAGGCGGGGGGACACAAACCACACCAAGCCGGGAGATGTGTCAGACTTGAAGGCACAGAAAAACTCAGCTTTATTGCATCAGAAGCCCAGTTATATAGGGGAAGATAAGGAAGTAGCAAAAGCCAATGGGAATTGATTATCTCATCTGTCACTAGGGTCTTAGGCAGGTTTTGGGTTAGGTGGGGAGGCAGAGTTAGGGCTAGGAGTGCGCCCCGCGCGTGGGAAGCTAGTTAAGCCACGAATACAGAAGTAACGAGGGAGGATGGAAACCTCCAGTCTGCGGCCGTCACAGGCCTGAAAGAGGCAAAAGGTCCCAACAATTCCCCCTTTTTGTTTTATAAATGCTCTGGGATGTCCCAGCGGGCAAGGCCCCTGTCTTAGGTAGTCCCCCTCTGGGGATCTTATCCATCACTGGATACCTTGCAGCTCCTCGGTTGTCCCAAGCTTACTCATCCTCCGGGGCCTGTCTTAGGTTGTCTCCACTTTGGAGATCTTACCCGTCTTTGGCACACGGGGAGATAGTTAGGGGGAATCAACGGACACGGCCTCATCATAAGGCTCACAGAGACTGCAGGGGTCACTGGCTTCTGTGGCAAGCCTCTGGTATTGTACTTGCACATTCATCAACTGAATTGATTCAATTCTTTTTTGGACAAACTGGACAATTTTGTTAATAATGCAGGACCCAAAAGTGAACAGTAGGAGCAAAAGAAGGATAGGACCAAGGAGGGGCAGAATGTAGGGTAACCAACCACGTAACCCAGTCCAAAGAAAATTGGCTTGTAATTCATGTCTGTGTCTCTCGAGGTCTTCTTGAAGTTGTTTGACTTTATTTTGGATTATGCCAGAGCGGTTCACGTAGAAGCAGCATTCTTTTTGTAAAAAGAGACATAAGCCTCCTTTTTCAGCAGTGAGGAGGTCAAGCCCCCTATGGTTCTGTAAGACTACTGCCGTGAGGGAATCCAACTGTGCTTGGAGGTCAAGAATTGTGCTGGCCACAGCTCGTAGGTCATCGTTCATCTGTTGAGAAAGGGCTTTATAATAATGTAGGGAGGTCCCTAATCTTGCTGCCCCTGTGGCAGCTCCGGTGGCCACTCCAAGGCCTAAAAGCAGGGAGATAACCTGAATGGCCCTTTTTGATCTACCTCCAATGTGGTCTAAAGCAGGAATAGGGAGGCTCTGATTAGTAGGGACTACTCCAATGTCAGGGAAAATTACAGCTGGAGCACAAAGCCCCATCCAGCCTGTCGGGAGAAAGCCAAACACGTCTCCCCCACAAATGAAGACTGTTCCATTAGGGGGACAGAGAAGAGTATTGTTCACAGTAATATTCTGTTGGCAAAAGGAATAATGGATTCGACCTACATCTATCCCACTAGTATTATCAGAATGGGGGTCAGCTTTGAAGCATGGGCCTTTAGGGGAGAAAGGGTCTAGATAGACCCCAGAGCTTGAGGGCAATAGCAGGCACTGGGGCTCAGTCAGTGACAGGTTAACAAGAAGAGCATTGACTTGTAATGGCCCCGGCTTCAGGCACAGCCAGCAAGCTTTAGATAAATCAGGATTGGTAGTGTTGAGTAAGGTAAAAGCAGCCTGTATGATTGATTGTGTCTCAGGATCAAGAAGCAATTCTCCCATTATCTCCGGGAGACTAAGAGGGTGGTAAATCGGGAGATTTTGGTCTTCAATCAGCCTATCAGTTTTTTAATTTGGTGCTGTCAAACCTGATCTTGGACTCCACCCCCATCAGAGATGCCTATAGGGGCAACTCGATTCCAGCAGGCGTGAGCTCCCCTATTCTCTCGACAGTCAGCATATTCAGTCTTGCCTTCTGTCAGAATTGCATACCAGTATATTTTGTTCTGTTTAGTGCAGGGGCTAACTTCCTTATAGCATCGAGCCTGAATGGAGGCATGAAAAGTGGTGCAAGGACACTCAGAGGGGGTTTTCCCTTGGGTGGGTGGATATATTTTTGGGCCTGGCCAACACTTGTGAGTGAGAACTCTTCCAGGGCATCCATTTTCTGTCCCTTTCATGAGTGTGGCTGCCCTTTGCCCATTAGGGCAGATTTTGATAGAGGTGTAACAGGTTTTGTGGGGAGGAGTTTGGGTGAAAGAGCAGGCTGTGCAGGGGTCTCTGATGGTCTTTTGTAGTATGGCTCTTGCTTGACCGGGATCTCCAAATCCTGTCTTAGCTAATGGGAGATTCATCGCTATTAGCAGGAAGACCAGCATCATTGGGTTCACTGTGGACTCTGAAAGAGAGAGAGAAGAGAGATATCCTCAGGAGGTGAGGGGCCTTCTGGGTCATCATCGACATCAGTGAACTCCCCCTCCTTAGGTGGGTAATACTTGAGATCTCTTGCGGGGACCCAGATCAGCCTTTTTTCATTGGTCGGAAAGACACAGCCAAATCCCCTTCCAGCTGTAATGAGGGGGTCCGGGCCTCTCCATTCTCCAGTAAGGGGGTCCTTGCATCGGACTCTAACCATCTGATAAGGAACGGTTGTTGTCCAGTGCTTTTGGAAGGGCGAGAAGTGTTCGCCTTTGGCAAAATTCAAAATATTTAGAGTAAATAATTCCATCTTTAGTTGATCATGGGGGTGGAGTGTTTCCCCTTTTTGTTTTATTAATTGACATTTGAGGATATGATTATGTTTTTCTACGATTGCTTGTCCTTTAGGGTTATAAGGAATTCCAGTGGCATGAGAGATTTGCCACTTATCAAGAACTCAGTAAAAGACCTACTGATAAAGCAGGGACCATTATCAGTTTTTATTTGGTCTGGCAAGCCAAGGACAGCAAAGCACTGGAGAAAATGGCTTATGGCATGTTTGGATTTTTCTCCCATATGGGTTGTGGCCCAACAAGCATGGGAGAAGGTATCAACTGTTGGAAATATGTATTTTTAAGCTTCCCGAAAGGGGCAAAATGTGTGACATCAGTCTGCCAAAGGTTATTGGGCCTCAGGCCTCAAGGGTTCACTCCGTTCTTTTGAAGCAGAGGAACCTGTAGAAAGGGCTGGCATGACTTACATGTCCTAATGATCTTTTTTAAGTCTTTGACGGGGACTTGAGGGAATCGATGGTGTAGTCCCCTCCAATTAGCGTGTGTAAGTTGATGAAAAGAGGTGGCTTCCTGTACTGTGTAGGCTGAAGCTAGTCGGTCTGCAAGAGCATTTCCCCTTGACAAAAAGCTTGGCAAGTCCTGATGTCCTCTTAAATGTTGTACGAAAAGGGGAACTAGTCTCTGTTTTAACAAATGGCGGGCTTGAATCATTAAAGGAGTGATGGGATTACTGTCAAGTCTGATGTGTGCACCCACAAGGTTGGGCAGGAGATTGACAATGTAAAGGCTATCAGAAAACAGATTAAGAGGGCCTTGGATCTCAGACAGAGCTAAAACAACAGCATAAAGCTCTTTAAACTGGGCAGAGCCCTGCACCTCATGAAAGAGGTTTATGGCCAGAGGGCATTCACTTGTGCCTGGGGAGAACATTACCATAGAGGCTCCCTGCTTACCCCCGTCAGTAAAAACAGAGGGGAAAGAGGGGTCTGCCTCAGAGAGGAACATTTTAGGCGGCTGCCACGCCAACTGGCTAAAATAACTCATCCACTTATAGGGACCATAGTGACAGTCCACTATCCCCGGAAAGCCTTCCATGGCCATTGCCAATCTGGAATTATTTCTCTGTAGCCATGAGAAATCATTGACCTGAAAAGGGATAATCAAAGAGTGTGGTTCACACCCAAAAAGACGGACAGAAAGATCTCATCCCTTGACAATGCAGTCGGCCATTTGATCCACTATAGAGTACACTTGGGTTGCCCCTCCCACAGACAGATGTATCCAATGTATGGGATCTCCCTCCTGAGCCAAAAGGGCAGTGAGGAGGGTCTCTCCTGCCATAATATAGAGGATCAGTGGCAAGTTTAGATCATATCATTTTAAAGCAGTGTTATCAATGGCATGTTGAACTTTTGTCAATGTCTCTCTATGTATAGGGGTTAAAGTCACTGTTGAAGCTAGGTTAAGGCCTTTTAATAGGTCTAAAAGAGGGATAAGGTCAGCTATGGTTATAGGAATCCAGGGCCTCATCCAACTGATTTTCCCCAGCAGTTTCTGGAGCTGTGGTAGCGTATATGTGTCTTGAATACATAACTGGGGCTTAACAGGGGAGACAACATCTAATGTTAAAGTAGTCCCCAAAATTTTAAGAGGAGCTATTTGTTGAATTTTATCTGGGGTGATTTGAAAGTTGTAGTTTTTGAGCAGGGAAAGGCACCTTTTAAAGAGGTCATCTAATTTGTGGGAGCAGGTGGCTCCCAAGATAATATCATCCATATATATGTAAAAGAGTATGTCAGATTCTTCTGCTAGTGGAGATAAGATTTTAGACATAGTCTTGACAAATAGGGGGGCTATTAGCCATCCCTTCGGGCAACACGGTCCACTCATAGTTCTGGTCAGGTCCCTTACAATTTAGGGATGGAAGAAAAAAGGCAAACTTCTTGGTGTCCTCAGGATGGAGGAGGATGGAAAAGAAACAGTCTTTGATATCTATTACTATTAGGTGCTGGTCACTTGGGATGGCAGGCACCCAGGGTAGCCCCCTTTGGGGGGTCCCAAAAGGTGCCATTCTTTCATTGATTTTTCTTAAGTCTTGAAAAAGTCTCCATTTACCATTAGGTTTTTTGATCACAAAGACGGGAGAATTCCAGGGACTCATTGACCTTTGGAGGTGACCCAATGATATTTGTTGTTTAACTAAAAGATGTAGTTGTTGCAGTTTTTGTGAAGGCAAAGGACACTGCTCCACCCAGACAGGGGAGCCTGGAATCCATTTTATTTTTGGCGTCCCGGGGGGAGCAGTGGCCCTTAGGATTGGGGGTGGGGCTGGGGGTTTGAATGAGGTTGGCCCCTTCTGATCATTTCAAAAGCAGGGTCATCTCTATAGTCAGGATGACACCTTTGGCCTCCTTGAAATTGTTGTTGGTATCCCTCCTCATCCAGGAGATCTGCATAAAGGGCTTTACGATCTGTGGAAATATACACCTCAGCTTTCCCCAAGACATCTTGGCCCAGTAGATTGGCTGTAAGGCCTGGAGCCACAAGGGGGCGCACCTCTCCGGTATTTCCATTTGAGTCAACCCAGGGAACCCATTCAGCAGTTTCTTGGGAGCTAGTCTGTCCACCCACCCCCAGGAGGGGAGGGCCAGGAACCAATCTCCAGTGGAGGGGAATTTCTTCTTTTCTGAGGACAGTCCTGTCCGCCCCAGTATCAATGAGGCATTTGAAAGCTTTTCCCCCAGTAGTGAGTATCATTTTAGGTCTAACCCCAGGCCACAGAGGAATTGTCCAGTGAGCCCATGTGGGGGGACTCCCCTTGTTTAATGTGGCTGGGGAGTGCCCCCTTTAGAGTTTAAAGGTCTACCCTGTATATCAGTCTTAGATCTACAATCTTTGACCCAATGGAACCTCTTCTGACATTCCGGACAAGGAGTGCGGGGCAAGCCAGGAGGCTGTACCTCGCTGGAAGAGGAGGTCCTTTTTGTTTATGAGGGCATTCTCGCTTAAAGTGTCCCTCCTGACCACACCCAGAGCAAGTACAGCCTTTTCCAGGGAATGCCTGCTGTAGAGCACATACCAGGGCGGTCATATCATCCTTGCGAGAGGCTTGCAGCATGGAAGCTATGGTCTGGGTCTGATGGGAGTGGATACGTATATCTTTGGTGGCAATGATCCACTTTTCCATGGATTTATCCTTTAACCCTATAGATGCCATTTTATGTTCTTGATTCATACCCTCCCACACCATCATCTTAACAAAATTATCTCTGAGATCCCCAGAGCTCTATTCTATTTCTCTTGATTTCTCTTGATGCTCCCCTCAGCTCTATTAATGAAGCTAGCCAGATCTTCATTGGCCCGTTGGTTCATCCCTGCAATTGGGGATTCTGAGGGGCCTTCCTCAAGCTTCCTCCATGCCACCAGACCCAGGGCTCATATTTGGTCCTGATAGGGAGAAGGGATGGTGGCCTGTTGGAGTCCTGAGAAAAATTGTTCGGAGGTCCCCGCAAGCATTCCCATGGTGATAAGGATTACAGGGTTGGTGCCTTGATTCCTCTCAACTTGTTGCTGGCATTCCTCTTTATACAAAGCACACCACTTAATATAGTGGGGGCCAGGGAGAACCACCCGGGCAAGAGACCTCTAATCTACAGCAGTGCACAGATGGTGAGCAAGTCCCTGGAGGATGGTCTCAGTCCAAGGAGCATTGGGGCCGTCCTCAAGAATGGCCTTCTTTAACTCCTTAAGGTCACCTGGCTCCCAAGGGTACCAGGGGGCAGGGCCGTTACCTCCGGGATTAACATTGACAGGAAATAGCTGACATGGCCCTAGGTCGGGTTGTGGGTGGAGTCCTGAATTCTCTTGAGGTAGACCACCAATAAAAGAGCACAAGTCCTTATATGGGAGAGGAGCTGAAACCCCTGCCTGTTGGTATGGGGGAGGGGGAGCTGATGGTGATTTGAAAGGGTTAGAAGGGGAACTAGCACCAGGAAGTGGTGGGTACAAGGGGGCCATGGATTTGGGAGGCCAGGGGGCAGCATCGAAAGGGTCGAGGGCACCACTGTCATGATTCTCATCCAGCTCTTTATGGCTTTCATGTCCTACCGGTGTGGACTCAGACTGAGGAAGGGGATCAGAATTTCCCCAGGAAGGGGCTCCTGACCCTGTGGCCTCCCCATCCACTAGGTTCTTGGCAGTCTGCTTCGATGGTCGAGGAGGGAAGCAACTCTTAAGGGCTGCAAAAGTGGGGAAGGTCGCCAGAGGGGGATATCCCCCCAATTAACCTGGGCTTTGCGTATGAGTTGCTCCACCCTGTCCCAGGTCTCCCAGTCAAACAAATTACTCATGGGCAGCCATGGGGTGACCTTAACTAAGGTCTTCCAGGTCTTGATAGCTTGGCTGTCAGAGAGCTCTAGGCCCCTACTTTGGAGGAGGACCTAAGGGATTCAAGGGAGGGATCAAACCTGGAAGAAGAATGTCCCATAGTTTATGGGAATATACTGACCCGTGGCCCGATTAGCTCGTCAGCGAAGCGAGAGATCCTCACACAGGGCACCAGTTGTTGCTCTTTGCAATAATGGCGCGAAGAAGATGAACAGGACCAGCCTGTTGCTCCCTGGGGCTGAGTGAGAGGGCAAGTGTTGATGACTTGATCCTCCCCATCTTTCTGAGGCAGGGGGAACACAAACCACACCAAGCCGGGAGATGTGTCAGCCTTGGAGGCACATCAAAACTCAGCTTTATTGCATCAGAAGCCCAGTTATATAGGTGAAGATAAGGAAGTAGCAAAAGCCAATGGGAATTGATTATCTCATCTGTCACTAGGGTCTTAGGCAGGTTTCGGGTTAGGTGGGGAGGCAGAGTTAGGGCCAAGAGCGCGCGCGGGAAGCTAGTAATCCACAAATGCGGAAGTAACAAGGGAGGATGGAAACCTCCAGTCTGCGGCCGTCACAGGCCTAAAAGAGGCAAAAGGTCCCAACACAGGCATGCATAGAAGCTGATGCAGAGAGAGATAAAAGGATCTCCAGGAATGAAACAATATTAAGAGAACTGTGTGACCAATCCAAAAGAAACAATATCTGCATTATAGGGGTACCAGAAGAAGAAGAGAGAGAAAAAGGGATAGAAAGTGTCTTTGAAGAGATAATTGCTAAAAACTTCCCCTAACTAGGGGAGGAAATGGCCTCTCAGACCACAGAGGTACACAGAACCCCCATAACAAGGAATCCAAGGAGGACAACACCAAGACACATAATAATTAAAAGGGCAAAGGTCAAGGACAGGGACAGAGTATTAAAGGCAGCCAGACAGAGTAAAAAGGTCACCTACAAAGGAAAACCCATCAGGCTATCATCAGACTTCTCAACAGAAAACTTACAGGCCAGAAGAGAATGGCATGATATATTTAATGCAATGAAACAGAAGGACATTGAACCAAGGATACTGTATCCAGCACGAATATCATTTAAATATGAAGGAGGGATTAAACAATTCCCAGACAAGCAAATGTTGAGGGAATTTGCCTCCCACAAACTACCTCTACAGGGTATCTTAGAGGGACTGCCCTAGATGGGAGCACTCCTAAAAAGAGCACAGAACAAAACACCCAACATATGAAGAATGGAGGAGGAGGAGGAAAAAGAAGGGAAAGAAATAATCATCAGACTGTGTTTATAACAGCTCAATAAGCAAGTGAGGTCAGCCAGTAAGGCAGTAAACAAGCTAACCTTGAATCTTTGGTAACCACAAATCTAAAGCCTGCAATGGCAATAAGTACATATCTTTCAATTATCACCCTAAATGTAAATGGACTGAATGCACCAATCAAAAGACACAGAATAATAGAATGTATAAAAACGCAAGACCCATCTATATGCTGCTTACAAGACACTCACTTCAAACCCAAAGACATGCACAGATTAAAAATCAAGGTTTGAAGAAAGATATTTCATGCAAACAACAGAAAGAAAAAAGCAGGTGTTGCAATATGAGTATCAGACAAAATAGACCTCAAAATAAAGAAAGAAACAAGAGATAAAGAAGGAGATTACATAATGATAAAGGGCTCAGTCCAACAATAGGATATAACCATTATAAACATATATGCAACCAATACAGAAGCACCAATATATGTGAAACAAATACTAACAGAATTAAAGGAGGAAATACAATGCAATGCATTCATTTTGGGAGACTTTAACACCTCACTCACCAAAAAGGACAGATCCACCAGACAGAAAATAAGTAAGGACACAGAGGCACTGAACAACATGCTAGAACAGATGGACCTAATAGACATCTAGAGAACTCTACATCCAAAAGAACAGGATACACATTCTCCTCAAGTGCACATGGAACATTCTCCAGAATAGACCACATACTAGGCCACAAAAAGAACATCAGTAAATTCCAAAAGATTGAAATCCTACCAACCAACTTTTCAGACCACAAAGGTATAAAAATAGAAATAAATTGTACAAAGAAAGCAAAAGGGCTCACAAACACATGGAGGCTTAACAACATGTTCCTAAATAATCAATGGATCAATGACCAAATTAAAATGGAGATCCAGCAATACATGGAAACAAATGACAACAATAACACAAAGCCCCAACATCTGTGGGACTCAGCAAAAGCAGTCTTAAGAGGAAAGTACATAACAACACAGGCCTATTTAAAGAAGGAAGAACAATTCCAAATGAATAGTCAAATGTCACAATTATCGAAATTGGAAAAAGAAGAACAAATGAGGCCTAAGGTCAGCAGACTGAGGCACATAATAAAGATCAGAGAAGAAATAAACAAAATTGAGAAGAATAAAACAATATAAAAAAATCAATGACACCCAGAGCTGGTTCTTTGAGAAAATAAACAAAATAGGTAAGCCTCTAGCCAGACATATTAAGAGAAAAAGAGAGTCAATACACATAAACAGAATTAGAAACGAGAATGGAAAAATCACCATGGACCCCATAGAAATACAAAGAATTATTAAAGAATACTATGAAAACTTATATGCTAACAAGCTGAAAAACATAGGAGAAATGGACAACTTCTTAGAAAAGTACAACCTTCCAAGACTGACCAGAAAGAAACAGAAAATCTAAACAGAACAATTACCAGCAATGAAATTGAATCAGTAATCAAAAAACTACCCAAGAACAAAATCCCCGGGCCAGATGGATTTACCTAGGAATTTTATCAAAGATACAGAGAAGACATAACACCCATTCTCCTTAAAGTTTTCCAAAAAATAGAAGGGGAGGGAATACTCGCACACTCATTCTATGAAACCAACATCACCCTAATACCAAAACCAGGCAAAGACCCCACCAAAAATGAAAACTGCAGACCAATATCCCTGATGAATGTAGATGCAAAAATACTCAACAAAATATTAGCAAACCGAATTCAAAAATACATCAAGAGGATCATACACCATGACCAAGTGGGATTCATCCCAGGGATGCAAGAATGGTACAACATTCGAAAATCCATCAACATCATCCACCACATCAACAAAAAGAAGGACAAAAACCACATCATCATTTCCTTAGATGCTGAAAAAACATTCGACAGAGTTCAACATCCATTCATGATAAAAACTCTCAACAAAATGGGTATAGGGGGCAAGTACCTCAACATAATAAAGACCATATGTGATAAACCCACAGCTAACATCATACTGAACAGTGAGAGGCTGAAAGCTTTTTCTCTGAGATCAGGAACAAGACAGGAATGCCCACTCTCCCCACTGCTATTCAACGTGGTACTGGAGGTCCTAGCCATGGCAATCAGATAAAACAAAGAAATACAAGAAATCCAGATTGGTAAAGAAGAAGTCAAACTGTCACTATGCAGATGACGTGATATTGTACATAAAAAACCCTAAAGAATCCACTGCAAAACTACTAGAACTAATATCAGAATTCAGCAAAGTTGCAAGATACAAAATTAACACACAGAAATTTGTAGCTTTCCTGTACACTAACAATGAACTAATAGAAAGAGAAATAAGGAAAACAATTCCATTCACAATAGCATCAAGAAGAATAAAATACTTAGGAATAAACCTAACCAAGGAAGTGAAAGTCCTATACCTTGAAAACTACAAGACACTCAAGAGAAATTAAAGAGGACACTAACAAATGGAAACTCATCCCATGCTCCTGACTAGGAATAATTAATATCATCAAAATGGCCATCCTGCCCAAAGCAATATACAGATTTGATGCAATCCCTATCAAATTACCAACAGCATTCTTCAATGAACTGGAACAAATAGTTCAAAAATTCATATGAAACCGTCAAAGACCCTGAATAGCCAATGCAATCCTGAGAGGGAAGAATAAAATGGGGGGGATCTCACTCCCCAACTTCAAGCTCTACTACAAAGCCACAGTACTCAAGACAATTTGGTACTGGCACAAGAACAGAGCCACAGACCAGTGGAACAGAATAGAGACTCCAGACATCAACCCAAACATATATGGCCAATTAATATTTGATAAAGGAGCCATGGACATACAATGGGGAAATTACAGTCTCTTCAACAGACGGTACTGGCAAAACTGGACAGCTACATGTAAGAGAATGAAACTGGATCACTGTCTAACCCCATACACAAAAGTAAACTCCAAATGAATTGAAGACCTGAATGTAAGTCATGAAACCATAAAACTCTTAGAAAAACACATAGGCAAAAATCTCATGGACATAAACATGAGTGACTTCTTCATGAACATATCTCCCTGGGCAAGGAAAGCAAAGGCAAAAATGAACAAGTGGGAGTATATCAAGCTAAAAACTTCTGTACAGCAAAGGACACCATCAATAGAACAAAAAGGTATCCTGCAGTATGAGAGAACATATTCATAAATGACATATCCAATAAAGGATTGACATCCAAAATATATAAAGAGCTCACATGTGTCATCAAACAAAAAGCAAATAATCCAATTAAAAAATGGGCAGAAGATCTGAATAGACAGTTCTCTAAAGAAAAACTCCAGATGACCAACAGGCACATGAAAAGATGCTCCACATCGCTTGTCATCAGAGAAATGCAAATGCAAACCACTATGACATATCACCTCACACCAGTAAGGATTGCCATCATCGAAAAGACAAACAACAAATGTTGGCGAGGTTGTGGAGAAAGGGGAACCCTCCTAAACTGCTGGTGGGAATGTAAACTAGTTCAACCATTGTGGAAAGCAGTATGGAGGTTCCTCAAAATGCTCAAAATTTGACCCAGGAATTCCACTTCTAGGAATTTACCCTAAGAATGCAGCACTCCAGTTTGAAAAAGACAGATGCACCCCTATGTTTATCACTGAACTGTTTATAATAGCCAAGATATGGTAGCAACCTAAATGTCCATAAGTAGATGAATGGATAAAGAAGAGTTGGTACATATACACAATGGAATATTACGCAGCCATAAAAAAAACAGATCCTACCATTCGCAACAACATGGATGGAGCTAGAGAGTATTATGCTCAGTGAAATAAGCCAAGCGGAGAAGGACAGGTACCAAATGATTTCTCTCATATGTGGAGTATAAGAACAAAGGAAAACTGAAGGAACAAAACAGCATCAGAATCACAGAACCCATGAATGGACTAATAGTTACCAAAGGGAAAGGGACTGGGGAGGATGGGTGGGAAGGGAGGCATAAGGGCATAGAAAAAAGAAAGAGGGCATTACGATTAGCATGTATAGTGCGTGGGGGACACGGGGAGGGCTGCGCAACACAGAGAAGACAAGTAGTGATTTTACAGCATCTTACTATGCAGATGGACAGTGACTGTGAAGGGGTATGTGGGGGGAACTTGGTGAAGGGGGGAAACTAGTAAACATAATGTTCTTCATGTAATTGTAGATTAATGATATCAAAAAAAAAGATAACACAAGCCCTTTTAAAGTTATAATTTTAAACAAATGTAGATCTAGAGAGTATCCATTATGTCATTTGATTCACAATTTTCAACTCATTGGTGAAGGAGCTGGCACATAGATGACATATATTAATGATTGAATACTTGAATTAACTCCAGAATCAATGAATAATTGATAGATAATTGTTTATCTCTTATTTAAATATTTTAAGAACACTTTATAATTATTTGTATGAGGGCATTGCATATATTTTGTTACAAGTATTCCTATATACAACATAATTTTGGTGGCTATTATAAACAATTATTTAATTAAATTATATTTCCAGACCTCCTCTTACAAACAAGCACACACATATATATATATATATTTTAAATAGTGATCCACATTTGTGATTTCCATTAATTCTAATAATTTATCTGGGGAATATTATTGTATTTTGTGTATCAACAATCATGTATTTGGGGCTACCTACATTTTTTTTTTGTTGATGTACAGAAAAAATATATTCTTTCCGTTTTGAGAATTTATCTAGATAGTACTGCAGGTCACTTTTGAAATCAATTTGTTGGCAATAACAGTTTTCCTGTTTCTAATTTTAATGAAAAGGCTCAAATATTTCACTAATTTTTATCATGTTTGATATTTGTAAATTTTTCTTAAATTTTTTTGAATCAAGGAAGGTTGCTTTTTATTTCTAGCTTATATTTATTCATTAATGCCTGTTGAATAGTATTTAATTTCTTTTCTGCCTAAATAGAAATTAAAAGATGTATTTCCCCTCTTAAATCAGTATTGTGTTAAATGGATAGACTGTGTAATGATAGACCACACATACTATAGATAATCTCTATTTTGGTATTGTATACTGTCTCTTTATACATTGTTGATACATATCTTTCTCCCAGATCTTTCTTAGGAATATAAATCTATCTAATTAGGATATGCACCATGAATATATCACATTCTCAAAAATAATTGGTCACTGCATGATGTATTGGTGACTTTTTTCTCCTTTTTTAATACTCATAACTCATATTTATTGATGAATTTGAATGTACCAGGCACTAGGCTTATGGCCATTTTCTGGCCACTGGCCTATTGATTTAGAATATCCAGAATAAATTATATCATCTACATTTTAAATTTAAGGCAACTAAGACTTAGAGTATTAATGTAATTTTACCAAGGTGACACCAATATTACATGACAGAGCTGAGATTTTTTCAATGGAGAATTTTTATTCACAACACATTTTTTCTCATTATCAGTTTGGAAAGGTAATTGCAAACCCTGAAGATTAAACATAATCTTTATGCAGTCCTCTAAAATTACTTACTAACAACTTGTGATGTGAATGCCAAAACTGACCATATTTCAGAGTCTGTTAGTTTAACAATTGTCTATATATTTATGATAAGAGGTTTTGGTATTTAATTTGACAATAATTATGGAGATATTTGGTGCTTTATTCATAATATTAAAATATAATTTCAATAACAAGACCTGCCAAAGAGGAGGCACAGTAGGTTTCTAAAAAACTAACTAGGAAAAACTTTTGATTCATATATTACTGAGTAAACAATATTAGTTGTAACAAGTTGCTGACTTCAATTCTAATTGCAAATTTTCCTTGTTTTTAAAAAATATCTAGAATAAGTTTGTTAAGGAAAATTATGGATTTCAATGTTTTAAAGTGGCATTGTTTTAAAGTCTTCTCAAAGGACTTTACATTATGTTCGACAAATCTTTGATTTAGATGTTAGAACAACAACAATTGGAATAATAGCCATATTTCCATATTAATGTAACAGAATGTCATGGCATTTGCTTTACATGGTACACAGTCTTTGCATTTCATTGTAGATATTCATTATGCTTATTGCCTTATTACTAGTCATCAACTGGTGAATATACTCCTTATAAATGTATTTCTACCATTTATTTTTATATAACCCTTGTGCAGTTATTCATACTTCTAAGAAATTCTAAATTGCACTTGACACTACTACACTGTTTGATATATTAAAAATAATTAGGTTGATTTATCATGAGGTATCATGTGCATTTATGCCTATGTTCCTTATTCTAAAAATGTGTGTGTGTGTATATAGATAGAAAGATAGATAAATAGATAGATAGATACCACCTATACTATAGATACTTATATATATATATATATATATATATATATATATATATATATGTTATTAGAAATAGTTATTAGGGTCTGGATGGGATGAGACTGTCAAATCTTAAGAACACATAGCATTTGTGAGGAAAAATAACAAAGTAATAAGGAAAATGCAAAAGTATAATAGAAATTTATCACTAGAAGCTCTTAAAGGTTAGAAGAGCTTCTTTTGTATATGAAATACTGAAAAATTTTAGTGGGAAATAGGAAATAATTATTCCAATGCTGAAAAGAGAGGTCTCCATTATTAAAATCTATATAGTTCATTTTAAGCTAAATTTGCCAAATCTATGTACTTGAATGTTAATAATGAGATTATACTGCCATTGTACCTGACAAGAGAAAGTAAATAACAGACTTTGGTTGACATAGAAATTCAATGTTAAACAAAGAATAACTATGTTAAATTAATGATTTTCCAAGGTCATAATCAATATTCTACATGGGTGTGCATGTATATGAATAAGTGGATTGATGAGTGGTAAGACAGAGAGATTGGCAGATGCACTAGATAAATGGCAGGTTTAAAACTTGCATCTTTTATTTTCAGAAAAGTTGAATACATTTTATCACTACTTCTATATTTGTCTGCATTGCAATAAAACATACACTTTTATTCATTTATTTCTTTCATAGCCATGTGCCAATATGTTTAGTAAATAAAGAATAACTCTATGCCACAAAAATCAGTTATTCATTGGTCGATATCCATGCTTGCTCTATAAAAAGCAAACATGTCACAATTACATTTAAGGACTTTAAGGCTTATACCACATATATATGCTATAAGATAGTGATAATAATAAGAATGAATAATGGAAAAGAAAATATGATACATTTCCAATTAAAGTAAAATTCAAATTAAGTTGGTTTGGTGTTGAAAGACATTGTCATTTGATTTTCAACTGCCACTCAGTATTAAGGTTTACATTAAGTATGCTAATTATGTTTTTTCTTGGAGCACAAACTTAGTCCCATTGCTCTAAGGGGCAACTGGACTGCTAGATTAAATCACTGTGGTGAATATTTTCAAATAATCTTTTAAAAAAGGAAAGCTTGAAATACACAGTGTTTATAAAGTTAATAAATCTAAATGAAAAGATGCTTATAATATTTTTAGAAATTTTTTTTTTACTTTTAAGCTCTCTAATGATAATGTATAATTTTAACCTTCCTATGCATCAATAATGCTATAAGCAACTTGCAGATAATTTTATTTAATGATTTAATATTTTTGTTTATGAATATCTAATATTCTAAAAGTGCTGATACACTTTTTGGGATGTTCTGATGAAAGATGAGGTTGTAAGAGTTGTTCACCTGCTCTTTTGTCTGATACTTCATCACAGAATCTCCACTTTAGTTAGTTTCAATTTCAAGAACAATAGTATTTAGAAATGCTTTTTTTTCAAATTAGTTTTACCTAGGATATTCTGTTTTCAGCAACCAGATTGGTAAATAGTGTAAATTATCCTCATTTATTTTTAATGACTATCAAATTGAGACCTAGTGTTCATTTTATTCTTTCAAACTCTCCTTTTTTGTTGTTGGTGTCTTGTTGTTATTCTCAACATCAAAATTCTATTCTTTGAAATGCCCTTACTAAATCCTAGTAATTTATACCAAATGTCTTTTCTTTATTCAGATCACTAAACATATGTTTCTGGGAATAAAGTAATAAATATGAATACTAGGTTTTATTTCATGAAACTTAAGGCTCTAAGAGAACAGTCCATCTTAACTAGGAAACATAAATAGTCCGGATGACAGCAAATGAAATGCAAAGTATGAAAACACTCTATGTTTCTTAAACCTGTTGGTAGTGCTAAATATTAGAGGAAATTGGAGAGTAGAGATTAATATATACTGGTGTGCTGTGTTATGGAGGAGAGGAATTCCAAAAAATGTTGTGTTTTGCTACATATAATGAAGACAAACCCTTTTTAAGAGTATCTCTTTATTTCTGAGAAAAGTTTGTTTCTGATTGCTGGTGATTTTTTTTGGAAGTCCCAAGTAGTTAACTTGTTTTTTGCTATGATCTTGCAATGAGCACTTGTAATTACATGAATTAAGTTTTTAATCCAATTTGTCTTGGCACTTGTATTCATTCTAGGGCTACTATATATATATATATATATATATATATATATATATATACATATAACAAAGTATCACAAACTAGGTGGCCTAGAAATATTTTGTCTTGTAGTTTGTCTAGAAGTATGAAATTGCTGTGTTGCTTTCCAAATACATAGTTAGTATTAATATTGGCATGTCCTAAGGTAAAAATTACACATTATATATACATTTGTGTGTGTCTGAAGTTGAGTTCTCCAAAAGATGATGAAGGGGTAAAATCCTCCTTTTCAATATATAACTTTATTATCAAGTTAATATGTATGTTGATGTTTCTAATTTTCACATGAAAACTCTTTCAGATATTATAAACTTATTCATTTATGTGCAAAGTATTTATTGAGTGCCTCCAATTGTATTTTAGGTACCAGAAATATGGTGGCAATTGAGGCAGAAAAGGTTGAATCCTATGGAGATTACATTCTAATCCTGAAAAACTAGAAAACCTAAAGACAAACAAATGCATTAAACTGAAAAGTACTAGAAAAGAAATGGACATGCTGTTTTAGGGAGTAGGTATTCTGAATCAGAGAAGGGCATTTTCAAGAAAATCTTCCAGAGAGTGGTATTTGAAAGAAGACCTGCGTGTTTGAAAAGTAGTGGGAGATGTGTATGCTTTAGGAATAGGGAAATACACAGTCACAGGATCTAAGGTGAGCATGATGGGCTATTATTTCAATACAAAGTTCAATTTTGCTAGACTATAGTTGATCAGATGAAGTTGAAGACGTCATTAGGAGTTTCCTAATTCTGAGTGAGTAAGAATGTTTAAGTATGTGCTTTATCCTAAATGAATGGGGAAGCTCTTAGAGGCTTTCAAGCTGGAATGACATGATTTATATTTCAAAAAGAAAGCTCCATCCCTGGTTTGAAAACAGTTATAAAGGCAGCATTTCCTGCTTTTCTTTCTATAGGTCAGTGAAAACAACAAAGAAGAGCTAACAAAAAACTCACAACCCATTACAAGTAATATTAATGTAATTATAAACTACAATTTCAGCCAAAGCACTGCCCCAAGCAGAAGGCTGCTGGACAGAATTGCACAAGAAGTAGAAAGTTGACGTTTAGATCTCAGGGAAAAGCTGCCAGGGAAATGGAGATCAGATCAAAACACCAAACTGCTTATTAAGAAAAAAAAAAGAAAGAAAAAGAATAAAAGAAATAAGCAAACACAACCACATATGGCAGTTTGCTAAATAATGAAAACACTATTCATCTCAGCGTGTTTCTGACTCTGTAAATGCAGTGTCTGTGTGATTTTGGCAAGCCATTACATTCTAGACTGCTGTTGTTTGGATTTTTGGTCAGTGAAATAAGGCAGTGACCGGATATGAAGCACTTCATTTTAATTCTAAAACTTGGTATATTTTAAAGAATCCACAAGCACTTGGTCCGGAATTGCAAAGCTATCCTGATCTGAGGCTGTTCTGTGATCCAATCGGCAAGGCTTACCTCACAACACACATCTTTTCTCTGTGCATCTGCTCAGCTCTATTTTTCTGTCACTGGCTCCTTCTGCTCATCATCTTGTTCTCTTGCACTGTGACTTTGTCTTGCTTGTGGCCTGCCACATAGTCTGTCCTGTCTCATTCCAAATCAAAACCTTTGAAATGCTGCTTCCAACACTCCCTGTTTCATATTCTCAGGATTTCATAGTTGAAACTAGAGAGAAATAGCTACATTTTTCTGGTTATATTTTTGAGGAAAGAGAAATCATAATTATGGGGGGCAACTTACCAGTTTCCTGCTCCTTGGGGAAGGTATCAGCCTTGGTTGATTCAGCAGCTGCTGACATGGGAAAAAGTCATGTAACATTAAATAAGTAGAGAAGGCAGCATAAACATTAACAAGTTGTCCTCAGCAGCAATTATACTCTCTCTTCTTGTAGTACTTAAAATGTCAAAGATACAACCCCTCCTGCAATGCTAGTGAAACTGTTAATTGCCATAGCTTTCTGGATTTGGCAACATTTATTAAAATTGCAAATATATGTACTTCTGATGCTGCATTTTAACTTCCACAAGCCTCTTCTTTAAATACAATTATGCTGTGGGAATTGATAGATGCATGATTGAAGCATGGTTTATGTCATAGATTGGGAGAATCTAAATTTTCATTAATCAGGACCTCATTTAATAAATTATGCTTTATCCATTTAGTGGTATATTCTGCTGAAATAAAATGTACATTCTAATCCCAAATAACTGGAAAACCTAGATACAAACAAATGCATTAAACTGAAAAGCACTGGAAAATAAATGGACATGGTGTGTTAGGGAGTAGGTATTCTGAATCAGAGAGGGTCATTTTCAGGACATTTTATTAAACTTTCTCTGTTTCATAGCATGAAATTTTAAAAGAATGGTGCTATTATGAATATTATGGGAACAATGTACATTTTTTGCTTGTATATGTTCAAAATATCTCAGATATAAAGAAAACTGCTAGCATTTGTTTCTCCTGGTCATCTCCCCAGGTGATGGATAATTTTTGCATAACTCGATTTTGAAACTTTTGAATTTTAACCTATCAAAATAAACTATTCAAACAGATGTGATTCTGAAAAGAATAAAATAAACATACCTTTGCTTATAAGAATAAGTTACTGGAAGTTAAGTTCAGAGATCATTAAGATCAGGAGGCTCTTGAAATCACAAGAGATGATGCTGTTTTAGATTAGTAGACAGACGAGAAATATTTTGTTAGTGAAATTGATAGTATTTGCTGCAAAACTGGACATGGGGCAGGAATGAGAGAAATAAGTTACCAAGTGTAATGGGCAGAGCGTTGACTTGACTAGAACATTGATGAAAACCCCACTTGCAGAGAATGGGGAAATCTGAGGGAGCAAGTGTCATGGAGGGGCTTGAATCAGAGCCACACGAATACCTCTTGGGGGATTAGAAACTTCTAACAATAGTAGCTCATTCAAGAATCAGTGACCTTGAGATATGTCAGAGCATGAGTATGCGAAATGCTCTAGGATACTGTGGCCAAAACATGAGCAGAGCAGTCATATTCCTGTTTTCATGGTAACTGTGGCACTATAGAGGGCTGTCTGCCAGGGCTTTCCTGAAGAAGACTACTTAGACTAGGAAATAGGATGGCTAGAAATAGACTGGAATAAACGGGACCTCTATGCCAAAGGCCTTAGCATAGAAAGAAACAGAAAAACATTTTGGCTGAAGTGAAGAGGTAGGCAGGAGCCTAAAACATGAAAGGTCTAAATAGTATGGAAAAATATTAAGGCTGGCAAATTCTTTAAAATAAACCAACCTAACAGATACCTGGAGAATACACAGCAAAAAAGAAAAAAAATTAGTAGAGTTCTACTTAAACATTAAAAATCATTAATTTAGAATAGCTTTGTCACTGTATTTTATTTTTATGGTTATTATGGTGATTTTCCTTGAATAACCACTTTGCAGAAAAATTACTTAACATGTATGTACAGTTGGAGTGGTTTTATAGCTTCAACATTTACTGTTGAAAACAGAGAGTCTTAAATGCTAACATCTATTTTAAATTAAAATGATACATATATGACAAATGAAATTAAATTTTCTGTGGGACATATTGGAATGGAGTTAATATTAAAGTGGTGGGCATAAGGGAAAAAAGTAATTTAGTTAAGAAAATAGAAAATGCCCTTAATGGCATAAATGATAGAATAGAATGTCTAATGCTCATGCTGTGTGCTTTATATAGGTATTTTCTCTTAGTGTCAGGCAATAGAGCAAACAAGGCATTTTTAATAGATTTTCTTTTCTACAATTTGTTGCACAGCAGCAATTTGTATCTATTTGTAATTAAAATGACATTAAGCAGCACTATTATCAGTTATACAGTTTTTCATAGTAAAGATCTCATATGAAAACCTTCACTAAATCTATAGACTCAATTATATAATAGGTATTACTGTTTTCCAGTGTCGAAAATAAGGGTACATTGTCCAATTACCTTCAAAAGAACACTTCAGTTTGTAACTTATTCATATATTGCTTTTCAGTGTTTCTTAATTGATTTATGCACATGTTATTTATCTAGCCAACAATTCTAAAAAAATATGTGGAATGAAAAGATTACAAATAATTTGTACTTTTAATGTACACCAATAATATATTCAGAAAGGTGTTTATAAATACAGAAGCAGAATGAAACAACAGAAAGATTTGGTTTGAGAAAAATGTGGGTTTGACTCCAGTCTCTTTCTTTTTCTCCTTCCCTCCGTCTCATTCTCTCTCCGCCTAAGTCTCTTGGCTTATCCTAAACTGTGTTTAGTAATACTCACTCCAAGTATAGAGTCCTATCCTATTACTAGGTTACAATGTGAAATAGAATTCAATTCACTTTTACTGTGGTGCAATTCTATGATTTCCAAATAACTTCTAACTTGTAAAACTATAGATATAAGTTATAGAATATCTTCTTCAAGATATCTGACAATAAGTCACCCATACAGGTAATAATAACTTGATATGCACTAGGGATGTTGTAACAAAGTACCACAAACTGGAAAGTTTAAAACAGAAATTTATTGTCTTGCAGTTATGGTGGCTAGAAGTTTGAGATCAAGGTATTGACAGAGCCTCTACGAAGTGCTCTTCTTTTTTTTTCACCAGCTTGTGGTAGCTCCAGGATTTCCAGTGGTAGTATAACTTCATGTTGTCTCCACCTAAATAAGGTTATCTTAACTCTGTATCTGTATGCAGCCCTTCCCCTCCTTAAAGGACAACACTCTGATTAAAGGCTCACCCCACTCTAATGTGCACTCATCTTAATCAATTTCATCTGCAGTGACCCACTCTTGGTCACTGAGTCCCACTCACAAGTACAGGGGGTTAAGGCTTCATCTTATCTTTTCAGGAGACACAATTCAATTCAATCCATGGCATATACTAAAACAATAACAAACAACAACAGTTACATTAGGACTTGACTGACAGAAAATTTATTGCTTGAATAGGGACGGACTTTCATTACATGTGAATATACTACAATTATCAATATACTATTTGAAGCTAGTTGCGGTTCTGATAGGGCTGTCTGTAGTCAGCTTCATTTATTTCTCACACATTAATGTGAAATGTTCTCTTTCACTGGCCTAAGTTTGCTCCTGATTTAGCACTTCATCCCCACCACAAGGACTTCCATATGAGAAGAAGTAAAAGGTACAATTATACACATATTAGGAGACTAATTAAGAAGCAGCTTTGTTCAATGGTTGCATAATAATTTATATTCTCTCCATTCTGTGTGTCTAAACCCTTTCCTCATTGGCTTAACCAAAAAGGAAGTTTATTAGCTTACATATGTTACCAATTCCAAAGGTTAAGTTCCATTCAGCCATGGCTAAATTTAGAGCTCCAACAATATGGCCAATACTCAGCTTTTCTGTCTCTCAGTTCTGCCTTCTGTTGTGTTGACTTTGACATTGGGGGTGAAGTGGTAGCAAATGTATGTTGATGGCCTTTATTCCTCTTCTTGCTTCCACAAATTGTCAACAAGAGTTATAAGCATCGCGGCTTAAAGCCTAAGTGTCATAACATTGCTCATATAAATAAACCATTCACTCCTTCTGGATCCTCTTTTATGATGCCCACCTTAGTCTTTGAGGTCAGGGAAGGAATAATAGAGACTTAAAATAGGAATACTTACACCTCAAAATTGGTAATGACAATAATGAGTATCTTGTACTTCATACATTTAAAAAAATGAGTGCCTTAGAAATTGTATGACCTTTACTAAAATAATCAAGAAACCATGTCCCTTGCCACATCACAATCTTTGGCCTACATATATTAAATGTATCAGGGATGAACAAGTTTGTGAAGACAGTATATTGAGAAAAAGAAAGTGTTAGCTCTTCTTTTTTTCCTTTCTCCCTCCCTATAGCAAGTGAAAAAAGGTTGACAAGATTTTCTAGGAATATTTGGCATATTTCTGGAGACTAGAAGGGAGGGACCAGTGTCTGACACCTGTCCAGGGAAACTTAGTATCAGGTAGTTGGCTGGGGCAGCTCCTTAAGATAAGCTAGGGTCATCCCTCAAGTCCATTTATGCAGAGTCAAAATTATCAAATATCTCCTATGAGGCAGAATGGATGTTTTAGAAATGTCTGGACATCTTTGCTAAGGCTTTTGAACATAAAAAATTACATTAACAGGAAGAGTCTTTTGGGGTCCACTTACAGAAACCAAATTTGATGAGGAATTCATAAGCAATGAATTGAAGGGTCGATTATTTGTGGTGGGAAAGATGACATCAGATGTTAATAAACATGGGTAATTAAAACACAAGAAGTATCCACAAGACTAAAAGTGGAATTTGGCACATACACTCCAGAAGACAACAATGTCATGTTAAAACAGATCCTTCCAAGCAATGTGTCCTGCACTTTCTACTCATCTTTTATCCCAATGCTAAAGTGCCAACATGTCTACTCTGAACAAATCTAAAAGATGAAGAGATAGCATGAGGATCAAAAAGACAATCCCGTGTTATTTTTAGCAAAATGGTCCTTAAGTTCACTTATTCCTATTATTTTTATTTGCTGATTCTCTACTTCTTTTTCATCATAGTGTTCAAGTATATATTTTATATTTTGTTGACATGATTCTCTTGAGTATCTTTATTGTCATATACACATGTCTATTCTCAAGTCAAGTACTTGTGTGCCTTGGTGATTTATCAACATTCAGCATTATAAAATAATAAAAACACAAAACTGTGGAGTTATGTAGAGAAGAGGGGATTCTATATTTTTCAGTAGGTCACATGTCCTAATTACCTACCATGATCCCAACTCTTAATTATTGATCTCCTTACAGAACCCTACCCTCCTCTCCTTTCATTGCTGGGTTTTGTGTTTAGATACAACTACCATGGCTGACACTTCCTTTGTTAAAACAATTAAATAAACTTTCTATAAATTGGGATACATTATCATCAGTTGTTAATGAAATATTAGCATTGAATAATTTCTTCCAGCTTTAATTAAGATAAATTATATGGTCCTGAAAAATAAAAAACTTAGGATACAAATATAGGGAGCTGCTTAAGTCATTTAGAATGGAGGACTGAAAGCATTTAGTCTGAAGAGTGAAAAAGATTTCTGACTTTAAAGGAATCTTTGTAATATTTCTTATAGAATTAGAGGTCCTGAATTGCACATACGTGGAAATTGTGGTCTTCACATACTTAGGACAAAACAGCAACACAATAAAACAAATAATATAAACTATCCATTTACCACCTTTGCACATGTGAATTTAAATGACAATTGATGTTGACTAGAGCTATTTTTTGGAAGCAAACAAATCTGTTTAAAACAAGTCTATTTTTTAATTTTCTGAAGGATAGAATGTCCATTACAAGTAAAAATTTTTATCCATTTGTTCTACTTTCTCAGTGATATATAAATACTTCTGAGGAAATATCATCAAATTATACTTTGAATCCATCTCCCCTGATAAAAGCCTTAATTCAGGCTTCCTCATTGCTCAAATTGCTAATTTCATTAGCTTCTTAATTGGTTTCCCCATTTCCATAATGCTGCTCTCTACCCAAACACCGAAGATAACTTTAAAAACTGTGAGTTGCATCTACTCTTTCAGAAAAAATTTCCCACTGCATTTTGAGACAAATAAATATTCAGACTAACTCTATAGCACATGATATTAGTTTGCTAGGTTGGCCATAACAAAACATTTCAGGCTGAGTGACTTAAACAACAAATTTATTTACTCACAGCCCTGGAGGTTGGAAGTCCAAGATCAAGGTGCTAGCAGAGTAGGAACTCTGATGCCTTTCCTTGACATGTAGATAACCATCTTCTTGTTTCAAAATACCTTTTCAAGGTTATCCCCCTGTGCACAGGTGTCCCTGGTGTCTCTTCCTTGTTTTACAGTGATATCAGTCATATTGGATTAGGTCCTGATACAATGGCCTTGTTTTAGTTTACTCAGTTCTCTAAAGTTCTTATTTCTAAATGTGGTCATCTTAAGCACGGGGGCCTAGGTCTTCCACATATGGATTTTTAAAGTATATATCTCAGCCCTTAATACGTATCTTATTAGGCTCTGTGTTAACTGATCCCTGCTTATGTCTCCAGCTCCATTTCATATCACTCCCCTCCTTCACTCTGCTTCTGCACGTGGATATTCTTTCAGTTCATAGTGCATTTTCTTTCTTATCTGATGGTCCTTACATATCCTAATTTTCTTAATAAACTTGTATACTTTCTCAAATGACTTTTGTAATTTAGAATATTCTTTGTCATGAAGAAAAATGCTGAAAGGACACCTTAAGCTATATTTAATTATCTAGATCAGAGTTGAAATCTGTAGGACTTAACAGTATGACTGGCCTATTTTTATGAATCAAACATGTTTATTGTCCCTTATTATACTGACTAAAAATGTAAAGATTGAAATAAATTGAATAAATTATTATTAATATGTCTTCTAGTCTTATCAAATATCTATATCAGTGGAGTAACTAAAAGGAAATGACAGGTGATTTTTACCTCTTTTAAACTGAATACAGAACAAAGTCATCTCTTTTAAATTGAATACCCAATGTTATAAATTCAAATATAGTTTATTTTAATTTATAAAAATAAATTCATGATATAAAATAAATTCATGCCACTGCCTTGATGCTTTCTCAAAAATAATTTGCTTTGGATCATCATGGTAATGGAAGCATAAATTCCATAATAGTTTCCCACATTTGAATTAATGTCTTTACAAAGTAGAGAATGATTTTAACAAAGTTTTTATGACATGCATCATGAATACACTGCATTTTTTCCTTTATTTGAAGGATTTAGAAAGAAGATGCTTACAGGTTACAAGGAAATATTTTGAGAAATAATAATACTAAAAAAGTCCAGGTGCATATAAACTAATGGGAAAAGTGAGGATGAAGGGAGGGAGAGAATTCACTCTTCCTTTATTGTCTAGGTACTAAACATTTGCTCAAGAGTTCATAGGAAATCATGGTATACAGAACATCACTTCTTTTTTTAAAGTAATAGACTTTATATTTTGGTAAATTTTAGATTTACATAAAAATAAACCAAGAAGTACAGAGATTACCATGTACCCTACACATACACACACACACACACACACAGAGGCAGTTTCACCTATTGTTAACACACTTTTACAATTTACTTACAATTATTGATACATTATTATTAATCAAAATTCACAGCTTGCATTAAGGTTTCCTCTTTGTGTTGTACAACTCTATATGTTTTGGCAAATTCATTATGTCATATATTAACCCTTACAGTGTCATATGGAATAGTAATAGTTTCAGTTTATTGGGTAAATACCTAGAAGATAGATTGTTGGGTCATATGGCTGTTTAAGAATGTGTTGTTTAATTTCCATATATTTGTGTACTTATCTTTTTTCATTCGGTTATTGATTTCTAGTTTTATTCCATTGTGGTCAGAAAAGAAACTTTGTATGATTTCTGTAACTATACTGAGGCTTGATTTATGGACTACCTATAGTCTATTCTGGAGGATGTTACATGTACACTTGAGAAGAGTATGTGTTCCAATGTTGTTGGGTGGGTTATTTTGTATATGTTTGTTAGGTCAAATTGGTTTAGAGTGTTTTTCGTCTTCTGTTCCATTATTGATCTTCAATATGTTTTTTCCATCTGTTATTGAAAGTAAGGTATTGATGTCTCCAACTATTATTAAAGAAGTATCTTATCTCCCTTTAATTTGGTTTAAGTTTGCATCATTTATTTAGGGTTCTTTTGTTTGGAACATATGTGTTTACAATTGGTAATCTTCCTGATTAATCATTTATCCATATATAACAACCTTCCTTGTCTCTTATAGCAGATTCTAACTTGAAGTCTATTTTCTCTAATATAAGTATAGCCACCCTACCTACCTTTGCTTCTTATTCATAAGGAGTATCTTTTCTCCTTCTTTCAAACTATATCTGTCTTTGGCTCTAAAGTGAGTTTTTTATAGACAGCATATGTTTGGATAATTTTTAAATCCATTCTGGCAATCTCTGTCTTTTGTTTGGGGAATTTAAGCAATTCACATTACAGTAACTATTAATCAAGAAGGAATTACTTCTGCTGATTTGTAGTTGTTTTCTTTATGTCCTATACCTTTTTTTTGCCCTTAAATTCCGTCATTGCTACCTTATTTTGTTTTTAATTCATTTTTTGTAGTGAAATGATTATGGATTGAAACCATTTTTAATGACAAACAAAAGAAACCTCCAAATTCAGGCAACCCCATCAAAATCTCAGTTGACAGTTTTTGCAGAAATTGAGGATGGAATTACAACAAGCTCTGAATAGACAAATTGATCTTGAAAAGTACAAAACTCTATGATTCACATTTCCTGACTTTGAGAGTTAAAGCTACAGTAACTAAAACACTGTGATACTGTTATAAGGGTAGATATATATATATAACAATAGATGTAACAGAGAACTCAGATATAAACCCTCATATTTATAGTCAAATGATTTTCAATTAGGGTGCTGAGACTATTGAGTGTAGAAAGGACAGTCTTTTAAACAAATGGTGCTGGAACAACTGAATATCCACATGCAAAAGAATGAAGTCAGACTTTTACTTGATACCATATACAAAAGTTAACTCAAAATTCATCAAAGACCTAAACATAAGAGCTTAAACTATTAAACTCTTAGGAGAATGGGAAAAATCTTCATGACATTTAATTTGGCAAACAATTCTTGGCTATGTTATCTAAAACAGTAAAAGTGAAAAGAGATAAATTGAAGTCATGAATATTATACCATTAGTACATAAAAGCACACAGTGAATAGAGGGAAAATCTGAGAGAAAATATTTATAAATTACATATTAGATAAGCAATTAAAACTCTGAATATATAAATAACTGCTATAATAAAGTAACAAACAAACAGCCCAATTCAATAATGGGAAAATAACTTGAACAGACATTTTTCAAAAACAATACATAAGTGGCCAATAAACACACAAAAAGATGCTCAGCATCACTAGTCATCAGGGAAAGACAAAACAAAACCACAATGAGATTTTATTTCTCAATCATTAAGATGGTTATAATTTCCCAAACTGACAAAAGTTGTCAAAAAGAAGATTCAAGAAGCAATTCAGATACTAAAATGCAATAGACTAAATACTTTGAAGATAATCTTGATAAAGAAATATGAAATTGGAGATAGCAAAACATTAAAATTAAGTAATTGAAAGACAATGAAATTGGTTGAAGAATTGACATACAACAGTGGAAGAAAATACAGTGCTAACAAACTCCCATACCTGCATGGTAATTGATTTATGTCATGACTGTCACTGTCTTGCAATGAAGAAAGGATGATATTTTCAATAAATGATGCTGGTCACTGAGAAATCCACCTGGAAACAAAATATATACTCTATCCCTTAACTGGAACAGTGAACAAAATCAGTTCTGTGGATTCATAGGCTTAAGGTGAAGGTAAAAGAATAGCTTTCCAGAAGATAACATAGGAAAATGTCTTCATTTCTTTAGCTTAAACAAATATTTCTTAAACAAGTTGTACTAAGTGTGAAGTGAAGTCTTGCTGAATTGGGCTTCATTAAAATTAGGGAATCAGTATTGGAATTAATATTCTAAAAATACTTTTAAATGAATATACAATCACATAACAATTAGAAAAACAAAGACCATTGAACTAAAACAATAAGCAAAATAACTGAAGAGGCACTTTACAAAAAACGAACATCTGAATTGCCAATAAGCCTATGAGACAGAACTCATCATTAGTCATCATACAAGTGCTAATTAAAACCACATCATGGTACCAATAAACACACACTAGAATGAATTTAAAAAAGAAAACAAATCTGACAATCCAAAGAATAAAATGAAACTATTTTTCTAGAAAAGACCAGTATGTTTTTAGGACATAGCAAGTAATAACTACCAGCAGCAGCCTTCAACACCAGCAGCAATCAATCAAAGGAAACTTCTGAAAGCCAGACCATCAGTGACAGCCTCATGTTACTGCAAGTCACTTTGTCAACATCAGCTTCATTCCACAGGTCATGATTCCAAGACTGAAGTTCAATCAGTCACTAAACACATAACTTCTGAAAGTTTACTGACCCCTAAACTTCATAATTTTAAAATTCCTGTATGAAATGGAAAGTTTGTCATGTTTAGAGACTCTGAAACTTAAAGTCATAGCTCTCTTTTGGTTATCAAGAAACATACCTCACCTTTGGTCTCAGATATTGAGTGATAGGCTCTTCTTTTGAACATCTTGTTAAGAGCAAGGATGATGTACAACTAATATCTGCATACATTGCTGGTAGGTAATTAAAGAGGAATAATCACTTGGAAATAATATCAGGCAATACCAACTAAAACTGAAAATATGCATACTTGTACCTAGTATTTTCAGTATTGTACATTAAAAAATGATAATAATTGTAAAACAGATATTTTACTCCAAACAGGAAACTACTCAAATGTCATTGAGGAAAATGATAATTAAATTGCAGTGGATTCAGATAATGGGATACAACTCAGCAAAGAAAAATAGCTAATTTCTTCTGTTAGCAGTAATTTGGAAAAATATCACAGACGTAATACTCAAAGGGGAGCCAGACTAAAGTATGTGTGGTATTATTTTGTTTATACAAAGTTTAAAAATCAGCAAAATTAAGAATGATAGCTATCTTTGAGACTGTGTGTCGGTCAGAGTGAGGGAAGACCATTTCTTAAGCTCAGCTAAAAGTCTATGGCTTGTTTTGGGTAGAGAATAGTAGTTTTATACAGTTGTAAAATTTGAATTGTATATCTAACATTTGTGCATTTTAATAAATGTATGTTGTACTTCTGAAACAAATATAGTTCAAGGGAAAAAATAATTTACTATGAACCTGAAACACATTAAATAGAAAAAGCACCAAAATATTTCCTAGTAGAACTAATGCAACCCAAAGATAAAGATATTTATTAAAAACAGGAGCTAGAAAAAGATATTCTATCTTCCAGATCAAATATACAACTGACAGCTGCTTCTGTAAGATAAACTTGGGCCAATACTCCATTTAGCTCCTTGTTATCATAAATACCAACACTAAACAGAAACCCATCAAAGAAATTCATATTACTGGAATTGTTGCTAGCTCAGACCTGTATCTAAAAATCTTTGAAATAGCTAGATATTCCTTTTTTCCTCTATGCACCATTACTCTGCCAAATAGCTACAAATATCTTTACAGAAGTTTTGAAAGACTATGTGTTAAAATTCTTTGCAGTATTTTGTGTCCTATGCAATATGACCCAGACTCCAGTTACTGGTGATATATATGAAGTTGCTCAGACCTCAAAATTGGGCAAGAGACCAAAAGTCCCCATAGGGTGGCTGATAATACAGTACTTCCCCTTTAACCACAGTGCCACTTTCCATGGTTTCAGTTACCTGGGATCAACTGCAGTCCAGAAACAAATGATCTTCCTTCTGACATATTGTCAGAAGGTCAGTAGCCTGATGCTGTGTCAACTGCCTATGTCATTCACCTTATTTCATCCCATCATGTGGGCATTTTATCACTTTACATCATCACAAGAGGGGTGAGTACAATACAATAAGATAGTCTGAGGGAGTGAAGGAGAGAGAGAGACTGCATTCATACAATCTTTTTACACATATTGTTTTAACTTCTATTTTATTATTAGATATTGTTGGTAATCTCTTACTGTGCCTAATTTATCAATTAAACTCTAACATAAGATATATGTATAGGAAAAAACAGGATATATAGGATTTGGTAACATCTGTGGTTTTAGGCATCCACTGGGGGTCTTGGAACATATTCCCTATAGATGGGGGTGACTACTGTATCTTTCCATTTTCTCCTATTTTGTGAGCTGAGCAAAACTTTAGTCATCTGGCCAACTATCTTGGCCTTGGAAATTGATTTGCTAACTAATGCCAGAGCTTCTATCAAGGCATTCTGAATGCCACTTTTGTTGCTTAAATTATGCCACATTGCACAGTTAGAGAGACAATTTGTCTCCACAGCCTGAGATCTCAGGATCCCCATTAATACCAAGCCTTCCTACTCTATGAAATCAGTCTCTTCTGTTCATCCTGGTCTCCAAAAGCAAGCGTACCAAGCTTCTCAAAGAAGCAAGTGTCCCCATCATCAGGGTATTTCCAATGGCCTTAATAATCTTCTAGCACATTCCTCCCCTCACATCTATGGGTGTCTTCTTATTGGTAGGCAAATATGATTAGGACTTAACAGAGATCATTGTCAGACTGTGAAAGGCTTTTTTAAATTTCAAAACAGTGCTAAATTTTCTACTACCTGGAGATTGTGACAAAATACTGAACTTATTCCTTTCTATCTCGTAACTGACTAGAGGGTAGTATCACTGTTGGAATACCCAGGCAATGTTGAATTTCATAAGACCTGTTGTTCTGCATTAAGGGATCACAGATCGAAATAGCATATAATCTATAAATCTTTACTATAAAATTTTTATGCTAAGTTCAGGAGTTTTCTTCTGACTAGGTTGTTTAGTTTAATTTGATTCCATTTTGACAAATACTGTGTGTGTAACCTCAACAATACCTATTTTTTGCCACTACTTTAGTTTATTAAGACCTGTCTCAGAGAAGTGTACCTGGAATGATACATTTTACCATTAAAGTACACATTGCTCTTGCTTGCTCTAAGAGCTTCCTACAAAATTATGTCTGTTCTAAGATGAATAGCACTGAAGAGTTTTGGTGCCTAATTGACCTTCCTTTGGGGATTTTATTCATGCTTTTTGGAAATAACCTCTATAGAAAGAGAGTTAAACAGCTTATTTGACTTCTTGAGATACTATTTGCAACTTTAAATATTCTACCTTCAAATATATCTTTTCCTTATTTCATTTGCTCAGTTTAGGCTAATAGGTAGTCAGCCACTGAAACAAATGTATGCTGTAATAAGCTTAGCTACATGAAGCTAACAGTTTTATCATAGAAACAAACACAAAAATCCAGAGGCAATTTATATAAAGTCAATTCTAATTTGTTTAACGTGCGTTTGCTTAGTGTAGAAGACAATCATTTTGCAATTAACATATGTATATTTCTTGAGACTACACTTGACCCTTGAACAACATGGGTTTGAACTGCATGGGTCCAATTATATGTGGATTTTTTTCAGTAAATATATTGGACATTTTTTGGAAATTTGCATCACTTTGAAGAAACAAATTCTCCTCTCTAGCTTACTTTATTGTAAGAATATAGTATATAACACATAGGACATACAAAATATTTGTTAATACATTGTTTATGTTAATGGTAAGACTTCCAGTCAACAAAAGACTATTAGTAGTTAAGGTCTTGGCTAGCCAAAAGTTATATACAAATTCTTTACTTTGAAGAAGGGCGAAGGATGCTTGTTGTACCTAATCCTTGTGTTGTTCAAGGGTCCATTGTATTTTCTTTTAGCATTGTTACATGTATTCTTTCTCTTATGTGCTTCTGTTGTGCTTTTTAAAAAATCTTAAATACAGGTGTAAGCTGCTTTTTTTAAAAAAGCAAAATAATTCTAAAATCCAAAAATCCAAACTGTGTTAGTATATGCACAACAAATATGAGTTGTAAGATAATATATGTTTTGCTTTCTTGCTTGAATTTTGCTCTGAAATATATTCTGAGCTCCTCCATCAAGTACAAATTTAAGTGGAAATTCATGAAAAACAATGCTGCTTAAAACTTTAAAAATCATACCTTCTTTTCTTCTTCTCTGGCGAGAGGAGGGCATTTAACTGAAATAACATCTTGTTCCAATGGATTCTGAATCAAAGCAAATCTGTTAACTTAAGGAATTTTATCATTCTCCTTACTATCTTTTTCCTGCTAATTTACAAATGTAGAAATATGGATTTCTTTTCATGGATAATACTGTATTCAATGAGATAAAAATATATGTTTGTATATATGAAGCACATAGGTAACAGGAGGCTAGTTATAAAATGCCAGCTGATAAAACTGGTAACAGTGATAACTTGAATTTCACAACAAAAGTTTCTCATCAAGTGATTTTGTTCTTTGAAATTGTACCAATTTATATAAAATACTACTGCAATCAATATTCCATTTTATTTTTCTTTGATCCATACTGGCTCCCTAAACTAGTCTTGCTTCAAAAATAATATTCATAAAACCATGTCACTTGATCATTTTTCCTTTTTGTCAAAAACTTATCTTTACTGGAAAATATAAAACTGTAGTGAAAAATTATACCAATTGTAGTATTTCTATTACCACAAGGTTTTATACCATGGAGAAAAATATTAAAATACTATATGGTTCAATTTTAATATTTGTAATATTAGGATGATACTTATCTGTAGTGATGTGCTATTAAATGTCTAAAACCTGGTTCTTGGTGAGTAGAGCTCAATTTATACTGATTGGCGATTTTGTGGTATAAATGACACTGCTGGAAGGAGAATTAGAGAGAGATATGTGCTGTAGGCTCTTGCAAGCTGGGGTAGGATGCCTCCAGCACACCACTGCCTTCTTCCAAGAGCATTTATGAGGGAAAAATATAGTAATTTTCCCAAAGATTTTGCATGCAATAGTGTTACAGAACAATTTATTATAATTTAGATACTCTGCAACTCTAAATCATAGATTCTTATAATCAATCTTGATTACTTATTGATTCTATTGCTTGAAAGGCCCCCATTACTGTTCTTAAGATATCTTTTAGCTTTCATGAAGTAGTTTATTGGGAGTGGTGAGGATAGCAAAAACAGAGAGGAATTGAGCAACAAAGTAAATTTTTGCTAATGAAGGATCATAATAAACCTCAAGGCAGTAAAACAAAATAGTGAGATGACCCATTTCATTAAAAATCACATTGTATAAAAAAACGAAACTAGGAAAGATATAGAATGTGGAATTTAATATAAGAATTTGACATCACACAATTGTACCAGCTGGTTAAACATTACAGTTTCCTTTTTCATCTGGCTAGGCCTGAACAGAAAGGCAGGCCAATTGGAAAGGAAACATGAACCTGTAGTTGCAAAGAACAAGGAAAAGTTGAAACCAATAAGAAAAATCTGAAATCTCTACTGGTCTCCCATTGCTTCTAAGCTGCCAACATCGATGATACAGGTGACTTGCAGGAGAAGCTGGACACTTTCATCATGAATTAAATATGCACCTGGTCCAAGGTTGAAGAAGCTGACAGAAGAGATAGGGGGCTCCATGGAGGAGTTACAGACCAAGATGCTGTTGCAAATCAACAGAGTAACCTAGCATTTCATCAAAAAGTTCATGGGCTACAACTGGATCAGGTGACTATCTCACATTCCTAATATAGTTCTTGCTTCACTTCTGCTTTCCAAAACTCATGCAAGTTTGTTTGGTTCATGTTCACCTACAATATGTGGAAGGTAATTCTT
This sequence comes from Manis pentadactyla, assembly GCF_030020395.1. Lineage (NCBI taxonomy): Eukaryota > Metazoa > Chordata > Mammalia > Pholidota > Manidae > Manis > Manis pentadactyla. The sequence goes on from NC_080023.1 coordinate 51,681,771, forward strand.
TGAGAAGAAACATTTACTTATGCAAGGCAAAATGTTCTCAGAATATGAATCGATCACATGAGTTTGGCCATTGAAGCTTTCTGATTAGAATAGAGGAAACATAGCGATGTTAACAACCCCAAATGTGAAATGTCTCATAAGGATAATGTGACCAGAAGACAGTTGCCAGACTACTTTGATCTATAGGCTTTTGATCCTGTCCACTGATCACAACAGAGTTGTTTTTATATCTACCACTATGCCACTATACCCAGCTTTCAGAATAAATTTTAATCCAAGGCAGTTGTTTCTTTCCAGATCAGCAGTTTTTGAGTAGTCCTGCACTAAATCTATATCCAAATATTGATAATTGCGATTAACTGAACCAATTAGATTTTCTTTTCTTGAATACAAGAACAAGATGTAGTTTAGTCATTTACTTAATTTTTTAGTTGAGAAAGAAGCTTAAAGTCACAAAGTGAATGTAATAAGAAAACAATAGAAGCCTTGTGCAAGTGGAATCATGAATAAACAAAGACAATGAGAAAGAACATTTAAGCTGGAAGAATACTCCTAGTCAATAATTATAACTGATAGATTATGTACTAAGCAACTATTGCTTTCATCTCTATGTCTAGGGTAGAAGGTACATGTGTCAAAAATGGTTTTTACAAATGAATGGTTAATTTAAGTCTGTGAATGTTTGGGGACTCGTGTTTTATGAGTGCTTGATGCATACTTGATTCTTTTATTTTTCCTGTGTTCAGCACACATATGAACTACTTATTTTACATTTCTAATATATTTTATAAGCTACCTGATTCTACTAATGGTATCTTTTATTTTTTATATTAGAATTGAACAGTCTGAAATATTATATCAAATGTATTTCAGAAACATATTGGAGTTTGTCTATTTAATACAAATTACATATTAATGAACTCTTTTTATCCATTAGAAAAGAAGAAAAATATTTAAAAGAACAAAATTATATTTAGTTTTTAGTCATACTGAACATAGTGTTTAAGAGAATGTATTATTTTAAAGACCGTATTTAAAATTGGGTAAGTGTAGAGGGATTTTTAGAATGGTACAATAAACACCTCTATAAAGCCAGTCTTCCATAAAAGCAATTAGAACACTGGAAAAATTATCAAAATCAACATTTTTAGAACTCTGCTAATTAATCAGAGGCTTTAAACAATCTTAGGAGTGTTTCTGCAAGAAAAGTAGCTTACTACCAGTAAGACAACATGTGGCATTTTATGCCTCATTACCATCCTCCCTTCTCCAAATCTGTGTTAGCCTTGAAAGGCAGCCATGGCAACTGTGAAAACCAACAGCCTAATAGCCAGTGGAGATGACAGAACAGCTTTGTATTTCCCAAAAAAGCTTCATTCCTGGATAACTGTCTGGAATCACTCTGAAAAAAAAAAAACCCATTCACAGGAATTGTCTTAATTTGACCTGATTCAGAACTCCTTTGATGAGAAGTGTTATCTGAAAGCATTTGCTGAAAATTATTTTACAATGCAACAGCCCTAGATTGTGTTATTATTTTTGCTATTGAAAGTCTGACTAAAATACTTAAAAGGAGAATTTTGGGAATGACCTGTTTGTAAGGGGCTCTGGAAAGTTCTGATTTATTCTTTGGGACACTGAAGGCCATATGCATGTGAAGACTGTGTTCATTCCTAGCAAAGACCCAAGAAGGCCCTAATATCTTATTTGGCAGAACTTGACACTCTTGGCAATCAAGAAATGGAGACTGAGATAGACTCACATACTTGTAGAGCCTTGAAGGAGTGCCACACCACAAATACAAAATCCCTTGGCAAAGCGTGAGAGATATATTGGTCAAAGGCATTCAATCATTAGCAGGTGAATAACATAACCAAGCAGAGACTATAGAAGTTGTATATGTCAAAAAAGAGAGACATTACAGAATGAGTTCAGGAAAATCAATACGCAAACAAATAGCAACAGTAAAACATGAACAACAATAACAAATCCTGTAGGTAGATTATTATGACTTCCAGAATTGTCACATTAATTTATTTTTTAATTAACAGCAACAAATTTATTTTTTAATTTAACAGCAACAAAGTATGCAACATGCAAAAAAACAACAAAAAACAGGACAGTATAGTCGATAAACTGGAGAAAAGACAATCAAAATTGTCCATAATAAAGTTCTTATGTTGGAATTATTATGCACATTTAAGTCAACTATTATGAATAGTTTCAAATAACTGTAAGAAATCACATCCAAACAATTAAAGCATGAGTACAATATCTTTCCAAATAAAGGATAGAAATAAAAAAGTTAGACATCATTATAAATAACCAAATGGGAAATTCCAAGTTGAGAAAAAGTAAAATAAGTAAAATGAAAAATTCACTAGAGAAACAACATCAAATGTGGACTTGCAGAATAGAATATTGGTGAACTTGAAAATGGTCAATTGAGGTATTTAGTCTGAGGAAAGCACGGAAAAGAATGAATAAAAAATGAATTGCCCCTCATAGATTTGTAAAACACCATCAAATATACCAACATACACATAATGGGAGTTTGAGAAATACAAGAGATAAAGAGAACGAATATTTGAAAAGTAATGGCTGAAAACTTCAAATACATTCTGATATCAAGGGGGCTCAACAAAGATATCTGGAGTAAATTCAAATAGATTCAAACTTAACACACATCATAGCCAAATAATAGAAAGACAAAGACAAATAATGAATGATTTATCATACACAAGACACCATGTATAAGATTAATAGCTGATTTCTCATAGGAAACCATGGAGGCCAGAAAGCAGTAGGATACCTACCACATTCAAGGTGGTAAAACAAAGCAAAACAAAACAAAAAAGTATGTTGATCAAGCGTTCTATAACCAGCAAAACATTTTTTTTTTAAAAATGAAGGACAAATTAAGACAAACCAAAGCAGAAAAAAAAACATCATAAGCAGACCTTCCCTATAAAAATACTAACAGGGAGTCCTCAGGCTGAAATAAAAGGACACTAGAGAGTAACTTGAATCACCATGAAGATTAAAGAGCACTGGTAAACTATACAGATAAATATAAAAGACAGTATACATTGTATTTATGTTCATAACACTTTTATTCTGCTATATGACTATAAAAGAAAACTACATAAAGTAATAATTATAAAACTGTTTTGGTTAAATAATTTATGAAGTTACACTCTATGTGATAATCATAGCACGAAGGAGGGAGAAGGGAATGAAGCTATATTAAAACAAAATTTTGTATATTATTGAAATTAAGTTGGTACCAATATGGACTAGATTATTTTAAACTGAGATTTTAATTGTAATCCAAAATACAACTACTAAGAAAATAATTTTTAAAATTTGGTGTAATAGAAAAGATCTATTTAAAATAAAGCTATACATGAGCTAGACAAGAGAGGCAGATTAAAGAGGGCAGCATGAGAGGTGAGATAGAGACCTCCTCCTAAAACCACATACAATATGAAAATATAATTAATACAACTAATCCTGAAAAAGCAACAAGAAAGAAGGCTGTGCCAGACTTCATACACCTGGAGAAAAGAACAGACCTCATGGAACAGGGTAATGTACCAAAGCAGTGACCCGGGGTGACCCAAGCCCTTCCCCTACCTCACCTCACCAGGGGAATAAAGAACCAGAGTGGGGAGGGAGTGGAAGCCTGGGACTGCTGAACACTTAGCCTTGGAGATCTCCACTGGGAGCATGGACCTACATTGCATGGTGCTCTGGTGATTAGTGGGATTGGAAAGCTAAGACAGGCAGACTACTTGGAGAGACTGAGATTCCAGCTGCTTGTGGAAAACAGGGATCCATATCCAGCCTCTCCAGGCAGACAGTCTGAGAAAATTCTTCACAGCAAGAAGGCTGGTAAAGGGGCAAGGATTACACAGAGCTTACAGCTCAGGAGAAAGGACAGGTAGACAGAATTGTTCAGGTGCACTCTGCCCAGCAGGTTGGGAACTTTCAGGATCTTTAGGCACTTCATTCTCCTGGTTGGCTATGCAGCTCCAAGGACCCCACTGTTATATGCAGCCTGGTGCACCTTCTTCCTAGACAGCCCAAACCTGGCTCACATACAGGTAAACCCTGCTTGGCATCAGGCCAGCCAGAGGAAAGCCCCACCTACAGAAGCTACAAATGCAAAGCATAGAGGCTTACACCTGTGTGTTTGGAGCACTGGGTCTGGCAAAGGAGAAAGTCATAGAAGCCAGGAAGCAGGAAACAGCTTTTTACTTCCCTCAGGCACCAGCACCACTCCCCTGTGACACCCAACATCACTCCAGAGTCTGAGCAGCTCCAGAGACTAGAGCTTCTTGGCACTAGAGGGCACCACATATAAATATGAAACATTAAACAAACCTGATTCAAACCCAAATCGCTCAAACACCAGATCCATATCCAGCCTACAATTGAGGGTGTTAAAAACAGATTAGTTATGGTGGAGGAGATGATAAATGAAATAGAAATTAGAGAAGAAGAATAAAAAGAAGCTGAGTCACAGAGATAGAAAAGGATCTCTAAGAATGAAAGAATATTGAGAGAACTGTGTGACCAATCCAAACAGATCAATATTTGAATTATAGAAGAGAGGAAGGAGAGAGAAAAAAATGGGTATAAAGTGTTTTTGAGGAGGTAATTGCTGAAAACTTCCCCAATCTTGGGAAGGAGATATCCTCTCAGGACATGGAGGTACACAGATATCCCAACACAATGGACCCAAGGAAGACAACACCAATACATATAACAATTAAAATGGCAAAGATCAAGGATAAGGACAGACTGTTAAAAGCAGGCAGAGAGAGAAATAAGATCACATACAAAGGAAAACTCATCAGGCTATCATCAGACTTCTCAACAGAAACCTTACATGCCAGAAGAAGGTGGCATGATATATTTAATGCAATTAAACAGAAGGTCCTTGAATTAACAATACTCTAGCAGGCAAGGTTATCATTTAAATTTAAAGGAAGGGTTAAACAACTTCCATATAAGCGAAAGCTGAGAGAATTTAACTCTCACAAACCAACTCTACAGTGTATTTTGGAGGTATGGTTGTAGATGGATGTATTCCTAAGGCTAAATAGCTATCCCCAGAGGTAATAAAACCACAGTAAATAAAGTAGGACAGTTAATTACTAAGCACATGCAAAACTAAATCAACTTCCCCAAAAGTCAGTCAAGGGAAACACAGAGTGTAGAATATGATACCTAATATAAAAATAAAGGAAGAGGAAGATAAAAACAAATAAACCTTTAGATTGTGTTTATAATAGCATACTAAGTGAGTAAATTTAGACTCTTAGATAACAAAGAAGTTACCCCTGAACCTTTGGTAACCACAGATCTAAAGCCTGTAATGGCAATAAGTACATACCTATCGATAATCAACCTAAATGTAAATGGTCTGAATGCACTAATCAAAAGTCATAGAGTCATTGAATGGATAAAAAAGAAGTTCCACCTATATGCTGCCTACAAGAGACTCACTTTAAACCCAAAGACATAAACAGACTAAGAATGAAGGGATGGGAAAAGATATTTCATGCAATTAATAGGGAGAAAAAAGCAGGAGTTGCAGTACTTGTATCAGAAAAAATAGACTGCAAAACAAAGAAAGTCACAAGAGACAAAGAAGTACATTACATAATGATAAAGGTGTCACTCCAACAAGAGAATATAACCATTATAAATATCTATGCATCCAACACAGGAGCACCTACATATGTGAAACAAATGCTAACAGACTTAAAAGTGTAAATAGAATGCAATGCATTCATTCTAGGAGACTTCAACACTCTCCTTATTCCATAGGACAGAGCAAACAGAAAATAAGTAAGGAGAGAGAGGCACTGATCAATGTATTAGAACTGATGGACCTAACAGACATCTATAGGACCAAAAGCAGCAGGATGCACATTCTTCTCAATCACACATGGAACATTTTCAAGAATAGATCATATACTAGACCACAAAAAGAGCTCAGTAAATTAAAAGGATTGAAATTGTACCAACCAGCTTCTCAGACCACAAAGGTATGAAACTAGAAATAAATTATGCAAAAAAAATGAAAAAGCCCACAAACACATGGAGACTTAACAGCATGCTGCTAAATACCCAATGGATCAATAACCAAATAAAAACAGAGATAAAGCAATATGTACAGACAAATGACAACAATAATTCAACACTGAAAAATCTGTGGGACACAGTGAAGGCCGTGATAAGAGGGCAGTTTACTTCAATACATGCCTACCTCAGAAAAGAAAAACAATCCCAAATGAAAAGTCTAAACTCAAAATTAATGAAACTAGAAAAAGAAGGACAAATGAGTCCTAAAGTCTGTAGAAGGAAAGACATAATAAAGATAAGAGCAGAAATAGATAGAATTGAGAAGAATGAAACAATAGAATCAATGAAAGCAGGAGCTGCTTCTTTGAGAAAATAAACAAAATAGATAAACCCCCAGCAGGCTTATCAAGAAAAAGGCGAATGTACACACATAAACAGAATCGGAAATGAGAAAGGAAAAATCACTATGGATACCACAGAAATACAAAGAACTACGAGAGAGTACTATGAAAAATTATATGTTAACAAACTAGGTAACCTGGAAGAAATGGACAACTTCCTAGAAAAGTACAACTTTCCAAGTCTGACCTAGAAAGAAACAGAAAATCTGAACAGATCAATTACTAGCAATGAAATTGAATCGGTAATCAAAAAACTACCTAAGTACAAAACTCCTGGACTAGATGGAGTCACTGCTGAATTTTATCAAACACTTAGTGAAGACCTAATACCCATTCTCCTTAAAGTTTTCCAAAAAGTAGAAGAGGACAGAACACTTTCAAACTCATTCTATAAGACCATCATCGCCCTAATACAAAAACCAGGCAAAGACAACACAAAAAACAAAATTACAGACCAATATCCCTGGTGCAAATAGATGCAAAAATACTCAGCAAAATATTACCAAACTGAATTAAAAAATACATCAAAAATATCATCCGCCATGATCAAGCAGGATTTATTCTAGGGATGCAATATTAGAAAATCCATCAACATCATCCACCACGTCAACAAAAAAAGGACAAAACCCACATGATCATCTCCATAGATGCTGAAAAAGCATTTGACAAAATTCAACATCTATTCATGCTATGAACTCTCAACAAAATGAGTATAGATGGCAGGTACCTCAACATAATAAAGGCCATATATTGACAAACCCACAGCCAACATCATACTTAACACACAGAAGCTGGAAGTCTTTCCTTTAAGATTGGGAACAAGACAAGGATGGCCACTTTCTCCACTTTTATTCAACATAGATTTGGAGGTCCTCACCATGGCAATCAGACATCACAAACAAATAAAAGGCATCCAGATTGGTAAAGAAATTAAACTGTCCCTCTTTGCCGATGACATTATATTATACATAAAAAACCCTAAAGACTCCACTCCAGAACTACTAGATCTAATATCTGAATTCATCAAAGTTGCAGTATACAAAATTAATGCACAGAAACCTGCTGTATTCTTATATACTAATGAAGAAAGAGAAATCAGGAGTACAATTCCATTCAAAATTCCATCAAAAAGAATAAAATACATAGGAATTAACCTAACCAAGGAAGTGAAAGACCTATACTCTGAAAACTACAAGACATTCATGAAAGAAATTAAGGAAGATACCAATAAATGGAAACAAATCCCATGCTCATTAATAAGAAGAATTAATATTGTCAGAATGGCCGTGCTGTCTAAAGCAATCTACAAATTCAATGCAATTCCTAAAAATACCAACAGCATTCTTCAATGAACTAAAGCAAATAGTTCTAAAATTCATATGGAACCACAAAGTACCCCGAATAGCCAAAACAATGCTGAGAAGGAAGAATAAAGATGGGGAGAATATGCTCCCAAACTTCAAGCTCTACTACAAAGGCAGAGTAATCAAGACAATTTGGTGCTGGCACAAGAACAGAACCATAGACCAATGGAACAGACTAGAAAGCCCAGATATAAACTCAAGCATATATGTTTAATTAATATACGGTAAAGGAGCCATGGACATACAATGGGAAATGACTGCCTCTTAAAAAATTCTTGTTGGCAAAAATGGACAGCTACATGCAAGAGAATGAAACTGGATTACTGTCTATACCCATACACAAAAGTAAACTCAAAATAGATCAAAGACCTGAATGTAAGTAATGAAACCATAAAACTCTTAGAAGACAACATAGGTAAAAATCTCCTGAATATAAACATGTGCAACTTCTTCCTGAAGGCATCTTCTTGGGCAGGGGAAACAAAAGCAAAAATGAACACATGGGACTACATCAAACTAAAAAGTTTTGTACACCAAAAGACACCATTAACAGAACAAAAGGGCATCCTATAGAATGGGAAAATATATTTGTAAATGAGATATCTGACAAGGGGTTAAATCCAAAATATATAAATAATTCACATGCCTCAACAACCAAAACTAAATAACCCGATTAAAAAATGGGCAGAAGATATGAATAGACAATTCTCCAAAGAAGAAATTCAGATTAACAACAGGCACATGAAAAGATGCTCCACATCATTAATTATCAGGGAAATGCAAATTAAAACCACAATGAGCTATCAACTCACACCAGTTAGGATGGCCAACATTGAAAAGAATAGAAGCAACAAATGCTGCTTAGGATGCAGAGAAAGGGGAGACCTCCTACATTGCTGCTTGGAATGTAAACTAGTTCAACCACTGTGGAAAGCAATATGAAGGTTCCTCAAAAATCTAAAAATAGAAATACCATTTGACCTGGGAATTTGACTCCTAGGAATTTACCCAAAGAATATAATTTCTCAGATTCAAAAAGATATATGAACCCCTATGTTTATTGCAGCACTATTTACAATAGCCCGATATGGAAGCAACCTAAGTGTCCATTAGTAGATGAATGGACAAGTAAGAGCTGGTACATATACACAATGGCATATTATTCAGCCATAAGAATGAAACAAAGAAACAAATCATATCATTTGTGACAACATGGATGGAGCTAGAGGGTATTATTTTCAGTGAAATAAGTCAGGCAGAGAAGGACAAATATCAAATGATTTCCCTCATGTGTGGAATATAACAATGAAGCAAAACAGCAACAGACTCACAGACTCCAAGAAGGGACTAATTGTTAAGGGTCAGGGGAGTGTAGGTGGAGAGGGAGGGAGAAGGGGATTAAGGGGTATTATCAATGGCACACATGGCATGAGGGCAGATCTTGGGGAAAACAGTGTAGCACAGAGAAGGCAATAGTGACTCCTTGGCATCTTACTACACTGATGGGCAGTGACTGCAATGGGGTATGGGAAGACACGATAATAAGGGTGAGTGTAGTAACCACATTGTTTTTTCATGTGAAACCTTCATAAGAGTATATTTCAATAATACCTTAATAAAAAAAGGAACTAAAAAATAAATAGATAAATAAATAAATAAAATAAAGCTATAATGGAGGAATAAGAGAAAAAAACCTATATTGTTAGTATAAATTCTATATTATCAGAAATCCCTTTAAACATTAATAAACACTGATAAAAAGGGAAATATTTTCTAACATTAAAAATAAAAGTAAAAACCAAGATTGTATTACAAACTGTCTCTTAGAGGTCGAATTTATTTTAAAAGATACATTTAGATTGAAAGCAAAAGTTTGGAAAGATTATACTATGTGAACATTAACTATGACAGAGTTAAGGGAACTATAAAAAAAAAAACTTAAAATAAAAAATGAACAAAAGTAAAGGGGAACATTTTGTAGAAGTCTTCAGGAGAATTTAACAATGATAAAGATATCTTCATCTAAAAGTAAAGCCCCAAAATAAAGGAGGCAAAAGTTAACATAGAGAAATAATTGAACAATAATAGTTTGAGAGTTCAGTATATTATTTTTATTCATTTTTTATTTTTTTATTTTGGTATCATTAATATATAATTACATGAGCAGAGTGGTACTAAAGATGGTGACGTTAGAAGAGAGACAGAGGCTTCCTCCTAAAATCACATGTAATACGAAAATATAATTAATACAATTAATCCTGAGAGAGCAACAGGAAAGAGGACTGCACCAGACTGCATACACCTGGAGAAACAAGCAGACCTCACAGAACAGGGTAACTTACTAAAGCTGTGTCCTGGTGGGACCCAAGCCCTTCCCTCACCCCAGTTCACTGGTGAGAGGAAGACAAACTAAGCAGGGAGGGAGTGGAGGCCTGGGACTGCTGAATACCTAGCTCCAGAGATCTGCTCTGGGGGCACAAACATACATTTATTTCATGGTGCTTTCATGATAACGCTCGTGATTACAGGGTTTGAAAGCTAACAGAGGTGGAATTACTGGAGAGACTGAGATTCCAGCCACTTGTGGAAATCAGGGTTCCATATCCAACTGCTCTGGGACAAAAGCTTATACCTGTGTGCTCCACCCACTGGCTCAGGCAGTGGAGACAGGCATAGCAGCTAGGAAGCAGGAAACAGCTCTTTCCTCCCCCCAGGCACCAGTACCTCTCCCCTGCGACCCTCCACATTGCCTCAGGGGCTGAGCTGCTCCAGAGTAGAAGTTCTGGCCACTAGAGGGCGCCAAACAAATATGAACCACCAAAGGAACCTGGTACAGAGTAAAATTAATATAACCCCTGAGAAAGATGATATGGACCTTACGACTCTTCCTGAAAGGGAGTTCAAAATAAAAATCATTAACATGCTAATGGAGGTACAGAAAGATATTCAAGAACTCAGGAATGAATTCCGGTCAGAGGTCCAATTGTTAAAGAGCACAATGGAGGGAATTAAAAGCAGATTGGATACAGTGGAGGAGATGATAAATGAAATAGAAACTAGAGAAGAGGAATACAAAGAAGCTGAGGTACAGAGAGAAAAAAGGATCTCTAAGAATGAAAGAATATTGAGAGAACTGTGTGACCAATCCAAACAATATTCACATTATAGGAGCACCAGGAGAAGAAGAAGAGAGAGAAAGGGATAGAAAGTGTCTTTGAGCAGGTAATTTCTGAAAACTTCCCCAGTCTGGGGAAGGAGATAGTCTCTCAGGCCATGGAGGTGCACAGATCTTCCAACACAAGAGACCCAAGGAAGATAATACAGAGAAATATAGTAATTAAAATGGGAAAGATCAAGGATAAGGATAGACTGTTATAAGCAGCCAGAGACAGAAATAAGATCACTTACAAAGGAAAGCCCATCAGGCTAGCATCAGACTTCTCAGCAGAAACCTTATAGGCCAGAAGGGAGTGGCATGATGTATTTAGTGCAATCAAGCAGAAGGGCCTGGAACCAAGATTACTTTATCTGGCAAGATTATCATTTAAATTTGAAGGAGGGATTAAACAATTTCCAGAGAAGCAAAACCTGAGAGAATTTGCCTCCCACAAACCATCTTTACAGTCTATTTTGGAGGGACTGCTATAGATGGAAGTGTTCCTAAGGTTGAATAGCTATCACCAGAGGTAAAGAAACCACAGTAAAGAAAGTAGAACAGCTAATTACTAAGCAAATGCAAAATTAAATTAACTATCCCTGAAGTCAATCAAGGGATAGACAAAGAGTACAGAATATGATACCTAATATATAAAGAATGGAGGAGGAAGAAAAAGGAGGAGAAAAGGAAAAGAACCCTTAGATTGTGTTTGTAATAGCATATTTAGTGAGTTAAGTTAGACTATTTGATAGTAAGGAAGTTAATCTTGAACCTTTTGTAACCACAAATCTAAAGTCTGCAATGGCAATATGTACGTACCTATCGATAATCACCCTAAACGTAAATGGACTTAATGCACCAATCAAAAGACATAGAGTCATGGAATGGATAAAAAAACAAGACCCATCTGTATGCTGCCTACAAGAGACTCACTTTAAACCCAAAGACATACACAGACTAAAAGTGAAAGGATGGAAAAACATATTTCATGCAACTGATAGAGATAAAAAAGCAGGTGTTGCGGTACTTGTATCAAACAAAATAAGACTTCAAAACAAAGAAAGTCACAAGAGACAAAGAAAGACATTACATAATGATAAAAGGGCCAATCCAACAAGAAGTTATAACCATTATAAACATCTATGCTCCCAACACAGGAGCACCTACATATGTGAGACAAATACTAACTGAATTAAAAGGGAAAAAAGAATGTAATGCATTCATTCTATGAGACTTCAACACTCCACTCACTCTGATGGACAGATCAACCAGACAGAAAATAAGTAAGGACACAGAAGCACTGAACAACACATTAGAACAGATGGGCCTAACAGACATCTACACAACTCTATTCAATTACATGAGCAACATTGTGGTTACCAGATTCCCCCCATTATCAAGTCCCCCCCCACATACCCCATTGTAGTCACTGTCCATCAGAGTAGTAAGATGCTATAGAGTCATTACTTGTCTTCTCTGTGCTATACTGCCTTCTCTGTGCCCCACCCCACATTATATGAGCTAGTCGTAATGCCCCTTATTCCCCTTATCCCTCCCTCCCACCCTTACTAAGCAGAATACCAATAATAATGTAAAGGCCTTGAACAAAGCTGTAGACTCAAAACTAAAAGACATCTATAAATCACTCTACCCAAGAAAAGCAGAATACAGGTTTTTTGATGGCACATAAAACATTTTCTAGGTAGACTGCATATTTAGGCCACAAAGAAATACCAATAAGTTTAAAATAACTGAAATCATGTAGACTATTTTCTAAAACCACAGTGGCATGAAATTAAAAATCAGTAATTAAAGGAAACTGAGTATTCACAAATATATATGATCGCATGATATTATGTAACATTGTTATAATATATAATAAATAATAATTGTAATTAAATAAGACAAATATATACATATAAACATATATCTCCTTTTGATTCTCTTTCTCCAGAGAACCCCAAGTAATACACTAGTGTATTATGTATGGAGTAAGGGCCCATTTATGAGATAGAACCAATCTAGTAAAATTAGATCCCAGATAAGAAAACACCAAAATAAATAAGACCACTAGCAAAGGTTTCCTGAATCAACTGGGGAGCCTACTTTTAGAATCCTTGCATTCCTGTGTGAGAGCTGGAAAAGTATTTCAAAAATAAATATAATAATACAAAAACAAATATTTTAAATTATTTATTTAACTTGGTATCAAAGTGGAGATAAGGTTCAAATCCTTTGTCTCACAAAAAAAAATGACCTTTATTTTTAGACCAGGTTGCTTTCTATATTAAACACATAGATAAACTTATTTATATTACGTTAAAGCAAAGATTGCCCTGGAAAAAGTTAAACAGGCAAGGAAGACTATTCAAGTTTGTTGCAAGAAGGGAGGGATACAGAATGCTGTCTGACCTCAACTTCACTGAAGCAAAGCTTAAGAAAGGATGATAACATCTTTAATAACTCCATCAATTTTCATTGTAAAATTTTCAAACATTCAACAACTCATTCAAATCATGAATATCTTCCATTCCTTAGTTTAGGACTATTTTGAAGATTAGTGTACTACTTGGTCTATTATTATTTGCTATCCTAAGGAAACAAACGATTTAGACTAAGGTGGAAATAAAGAAACATGGTTTAGCTAATTAGGATTATTTAGAGATGTTTTTACATCTTATGTAAGATCCTTACAGACTATATTATACAGAATATATTAATATACTATATTTTGTTTTTTTGTTTTCCTGAATGCCTTATAACTACAAAAATACAAAACAGACTGTATAATAGATACACTGTTTATATGTGGGCTGATACCTTGGGAGAAAGAAAATCATTTAGCTTTATCTTTGCATCACCATCCCCCATTTAGTAGTACAAAGATCACACTGCAATAGCTGTTTGTCTACTTCGCCAATTTAAGAAAAGATGTTGTAATATAAGTGAGAGCCAACAGGGGTAAAAAAAAAGTCTCACATGTGTCTTAAATGTTCTTATTGAAGTGGAGAAAGACAGCACTTTCATTGCTCTTAAAATCCTTCTTTATTTTATCTGAGCATTCCTCTGTGCACATTCATGCTCAGCAGGGATTTTCAAAAAGAGGCAATAGAGAAGAGACTTGATAAACCAATATCTGAATAATTTAGTTGGCACTAAGGAGAACTGGGAATCATTAAGAGAGGCAATATCTAAGAGTAAGAGCTTCGAGTTTTGAGTACTATTAGTAAGAGATCCAATATAAAGCAATCAGGAATTCCCTCATAGGCCTGGAGATTGAAACTGGAGCATAGCTAGTCTATAAAATGCTCCAGTTGGTTATGCCTAGAGCAAAACCTGCCTTTAAAAATGAATCCATAGTTATTCACAGGCACCTGTAAGCTGTTGTTTTCTTTTGCTTTTTTGCTTTTGCTTTTTATGAGAGAATCTGTTTTTGGACTGAGGACAATGGCCTATATTTCATGCAGTTAATTGACTTTGGTATAAGATTTATTATCATAATCTTGTCACCACTATTTTCCTCCTCTTCTTCATCATCATGCAGGTCCTTAAATGTGAATTAACATTTTTCAACTCTCCAAAGCCTTCATTCCTTACTTTTATAACCTCTCACTTCACAGAAGAACCAGGTAGTTAAATACACAGGATTTTGAAACATGGGAGAAATGGTAGGATTTATTATAGCAAGGAGATATGAGAAGCTGAAAGAAATTTATGTGGAAAGACGGAGGGACAAATGGCAGCTGTTTATTTATACCTATCTCCTTAGGACAGTGATAACTAAAAATGCTAATATCTTTGAACTACTGCTACCCCTTTTACCTCACTGATTTGAAATCGCCTAAGGAAATTGCATTTAAATTAAAATCTATTTGCAATAACAGCAAGGTGTAAAAGCAGAAGTTAGTGACTAAAGGCAAAATTAACATGTAACTTAGACTTATTTTCATTTTAGTCATCAAGAAGATACAAGGAAGGAAGAACTATTTCCCTTTGGCACTGACAGAAATGTCAAGGGTGGTATGGCAAATGATAATTAGTTTCATCTCCCAAACAACAGAGAATGGGTAACTGTTAATTTCTATTCACTGAAAAATATCTAAAACTAAGAGCTTCGAGTTTTGAGTGTGTTAGAATGGTCAAGATGCTTTCTTATACATTTGGTAGAATTTTCCCCTGATTTGGTGAATTTTTTGGCCACTATTTTTTTTTTGTGGGAAGGTTTATTTTTATTTTTATTTTGATATCATTATTCTACAATTACATGCAGGAAATTATGTTTACTAGGCCCCCCCTTCACCAAGTCCCCCCCACAATACCCATTAGAGTCACTGTCCATCAGCATAGTAAGATGCTGTAGAATTACTACTCTTCTTCTCCGTGTTGTACAGCCCTCCCCATGCCCCGCCTCCATATTATGCATGCTAATCTTAATGCCCCCTTTCTTTTACCCTGCCCTTATGCCTCCCTTACCACCCATCCTCCCTAGTCCCCTTCCCTTTGGTAACTGTTAGTCCATTCTTGGGTTCTGTGATTCTGCTGCTATTTGTTCCTTCAGTTCTTCTTTGTTCTTATACTCCACATATGAGTGAAATCATTTGGTACTTGTCTTTCTCCACCTGACTTATTACACTGAGAATAATACCCTCTAGCTCCATCCATGTTGTTGCAAATGGAAGGATTTGTTTTCTTCTTATGGCTGAAAAATATTCCATTGTGTTTATGTAACACAACTTCTTTATCCATTCATCTACTGATGGACACTTAGGTTGCTCCCATTTCTTGGCTATTGTAAATAGTGCTGCAATAAACATAGGGGTGCATCTGTCTTTTTTAAACTGAGCTGCTGCATTCTTAGGGTAAATTCCTAGAAGTGGAATTCCTGGGTCAAATGGTATTTCTATTTTGAGCTTTTTGAGGAACCTCCATATTGCTTTCCACAATGGTTGAACTAATTTACATTCCCATCAGCAGTGTAGGATGGTTTTCCTTTCTCTACAATCTCACCAACATTTGTTGTTGTTTGTCTTTTGGATGGTGGCGATCCTTACTGGTGTGAGGTGATATCTCATTATGGTTTTAATTTGCATTTCTCTGATGACTAGCAATGTGGAGCATCTTTTCATGTGTTTGTTGGCCATCTGAATTTCTTCTTTGGAGAACTGTGTGTTCAGCTCCTCTGCCCATTTTTTAATTGGATTGTTTGCTTTTGGTTTGTTGAGGTGCATGAGCTCTTTACACATTTTGGATGTCAACCCTTTACTGGATCTGTCATTTATGAATATATTCTCTCATACTGTAGGTTACCTTTCTGTTCTATTGATGGTGTCCTTTGCTGTACAGAAGCTTTTCAGCTTGATAAAGTCCCACTTGTTCTTTTTGCTTTTGTTTCCCCTGCCTGGGGAGATATGTTCATGAAGAAGTTGCTCATGTTTATGTCCAAGAGATTTTTGCCTGTTTTTTTCTAAGAGTTTTATGGTTTCATGACTTACATTCAGGTCTTTGATCCATTTTGAATTTACTTTTGTATATGGGGTTAGACAGTGATCCAGTTTCATTCTCTTACATGTAGCTGTCCAGTTTTGCCCGCACCTTCTTTTGAAGAGACTGTCATTGCCCAATTGTATGTCCATGGCTCGTTTATCGAATATTAATTGACCATATATGTTTGAGTTAATGTCTGGAGTCTCTATTCTGTTCCACTGGTCTGTGGCTCTGTTCTTGTGCCAGTCCCAAATTGTCTTGATTACTGTGGATGTGTAGTAGAGCTTGAAGTTGGGGAGCGAGATCCCCCCCACTTTATTCTTCCTTCTCAGGATTACTTTGGCTATTCGGGATCATTAGTGTTTCCATATGAATTTTTGAACTATTTGTTCCAGGTCGTTGAAGAATGCCATTGGGAGTTTGATAGGGATTGCATCAAATCTGTATAATGCTTTGGGCAGGATGGCCATTTTGATTATATTAATTCTTCCTAACCAAGAGCATGGGATGAGTTTCCATTTGTTAGTGTCCTCTTTAATTTCTCTTAAGAGTGTCTTATAGTTTTCAGGGTATAGGTCTTTCCTTGGTTAGGTTTATTCCTAGGTATTTTATTCTTTTTGATGCAATTGTGAATGGAATTGTTTTCCTGATTTCTCTTTCTATTAGTTCATTGTTAGTGTATAGGAAAGTCACATATTTCTGTGAGTTAATTTTTTATCTTGCAACTTTACCGAATTCTGATATTAGTTCTAGTAGTTTTGCAGTGGAGTCTTTAGGGTTTTTTATGTAAAATATCATCTCATCTGCAAATAGTGACAGTTTGACTTCTTCTTTATCAATCTGGATTCCTTGAATTTCTTTGCTTTGTCAAATTGCCGTGGCTAGGACCTCCAGTACTATGTTGAATAACAGTGGGGATAGTGGGCATCCCTGTCTTGTACCTGATCTCAGAGGAAAAGCTTTCAGCTTCTTGCTGTTCAGTATGATGTTGGCTGTGGGTTTATCGTATATGGCCTTTATTATGTTGAGGTACTTGCCCTCTATGCCCATTTTGTTGAGAGTTTTTGTCATGAATGGATGTTCAATTTTGTCAAATGCTTTTTCAGCATCTATGGGGATGGTCATGTTGTTTTTGTCTTTCTTTTTATTTATGTGGTGGATGATGTTGGTGGATTTTTGAATGTTGTAGCATCTTTACATCCCTGGGAAAAATCCCACTTGGTCATGGTGTATGATCCTTTTGATGTATTTTTGAATTCGGTTTGCTAATATTTTATTGAGTATTTTTGCATCTACATTCATCAGGGATATTGGTCTATCATTTTCTCTTTTGGGTGGGTCTTTGCCTGGTTTTGGTATTAGGGTAATGTTGGCTTCATAGAATGAGTTTGGGAGTATTCCCTCCTCTTCTATTTTTTGGAAAACTTTAAGGAGAATGGGTATGATATCTTCTCTGTATGTCTGATAAAATTCATGCGTATATCTATCTGTCCCAGTGGTTTTGTTCTTGGGTAGTTTTTTGATAAGTGCTTCAATTTCTTTGCTGGTAATTGGTTTGTTTAGATTTTTTGTTTCTTCCTTGGTCAGTCTTGGAAGGTTGTATTTTTCTAGAAAATTGTCCATTTCTTCTAGGTTTTCCACCTTGTTAACATATAGGTTTTCAAAGTAGTCTCTAATAATTCTTTGTATTTCTGTGGGGTCTGTCATGATGTTTCTGATTCTGTTGATGTGTTGATTCTCTTTTTCTCTTAGTAAGTCTGCCTAGAGGCTTATCTGTTTTGTTTATTTTCTCAAGGAACCATTCTCTTGGTTTCATTGATTTTTTCTATTATTTTAGTCTTCTCAGTTTTATTTGTTTCTTCTCTGACCTTTATTATGTCCCTCCTTCTGCTGACTTTAGGCCTCATTTGTTCTTCTTTTTCCAATTTCTATAATTGTGATGTCAGACTAGTCATTTGTGATTGTTCTTCCTTCTTTAAATATGCCTGAATTACTATATACTTTCCTCTTAAGACTGCTTTCGCCACTTCCCACAGAATTTGGGGCTTTGTGTTGTTACTGTCATTTCTTTCCATATATTGCTTGATCTCTATGTTGATTTGGTTGTTGATCCATGGATTATTTAGGAGCATGTTGTTAAGCCTCCATGTGTATGTGGGCCTTTTTACTTTCTTTGTACAATTTATTTCTAGTTTTATACCTTTGTTTTCTGAAAATTTGGTTGGTAGAATTTCAATCTTTTTCAATTTACTGAGGCTCTTTTTGTGGCCCAGTCTGTGGTCTATTCTGGAGAATGTTCCATGTGCACTTGAGAAGAATGTGTATCCTGTTGCTTTTGGATGTAGAGTTCTATAGATGTCTATTAAGTCTGTCTGTTCTAGTGTGTTGTTCAGTGCCTCTGTGTCCTTACTTATTTTCTGTGTGGTGGCTCTATCCTTTGGAGTGAGTGGTGTGTTGAAGTCGCCTAAAATTAGTGCATTGCATTCTATTTCCTCCTTTAATTCTGTTAGTATTTTTTTCACATATGCTGCTCCTCCTGGGTTGGGTACATATATATTTATACTGGTTATATCCTCTCATTGGACTGAGTGCTTTATGTAATGTCCTTCTTTATCTCTTGTTACTTTCTTTGTTTTGAAGTCTATTGTATGATTCTAGTACTGCAACACCTGCTTTTTCCTCCTTGTTGTTCGCATGAAATATCTTTTTCCATCCCTTGACTTTTAGTCTGTGCATGTCTTTGCATTTGATATGAGTATCTTGTAAGCAGCATATAGCTGGGTCTTGCTTTTTTATCCATTCTATTACTTTTTGCCTTTTGCTTGGTGCATTCAGTCCATTTACATTTAGGGTGATTATTGAAAGATATATACTTTTTGCCATTGCAGGCTTTAGATTCATGGTTACCAAAGGTTCAAGGTTAGCCTCTTTAGCATCTTTCCGTCTTACTTAACTAGCTTATTGAGCTATTATAAACACTGTCTGATGATTGTTTATTTTCCTCCCTTCTTATTCCTACTCCTCCATTCTTTATATGTTGGGTGTTTTATTCTGTGCTCTTTTGTGTTCCCTATTACTGCTTTTGTGGGTATTTGATTTTATTTTTTGCCTTTAGTTAGTATTTGGTTGGTCTGCTTTCTTTGCTTTGATTTTATTTTCTCTGGTGGCATCTATTTAGCCTTAGGAGTGCTCCTATCTAGAGCAGTCCCTCTAAAATACCTTGTACAGGTGGTTTGTGGGAGGCAAATTCCCTCAACTTTTGATTCTCTGGGCATTGTTTAATCCCTCCTTCATATTTAAATGATAATCATGCTGGATATAATATTCTTGGTTCAAGGCCCTTCTGTTTCATTGCATTAAGTATATCATGCCATTCTCTTCTGGCCTGTAAGGTTTCTGTTGAGAAGTCTGATGATAGCCTGATGGGTTTTGTTTGTAGGTGACCTATTTCCTCTCTCTCTAGCTGCCTTTAAAACTCTTTCCTTGTCCTTGATCTTTGCCATTTTAATTATTATGTGTCTTGGTGTTGTCCTCCTTGTGTCCCTTCTGTTGGGAGTTCCCTTCTGTGGTCTGAGTGATTATTTCCTCCCCCAGTTTGGGGAAGTTTTCAGTAATTATTTCTTCAAAGACACTTTCTATCCCTTTTTATCTCTCTTCTTCTTCTTGTACCCCTGTAATGCAAGTATTGTTCCTTTTGGATTGGTCACACAGTTCTCTTAATATTGTTTCATTCCTGGATATCCTTTTATCTCTCTTTGCATCAGCTTCTATGCATTCCTGTATTCCCTGTTTTTGAATCCATCAATGGCCTTTTGCATCTCATCCATTCTGCTTTTAAATCCTTCCAGAGATTGTTTTATTTCTGTATTCTCCCTCTTTAGCTCTTGCATATTTTTCTGCAAGTTCATCAGCATTGTTATGACCTTAATTTTAAATTCTTTTTTGTAAGATTGGTTAGGTCTGTCTCTCCAGATTTCTTTTCAGGGCAGACTGTCTGGGTTAATTAGGTCTGTATCAAATTCTTCTGCCTTTTCATGGCAATAGAGGTAGTCATGGGTAGTTGGCATGTGTCAGCTGGGAGAACGTCCCTTCTTGCTAATTTGTGGCCTTCCTCTCCTGGGAGAATGGTAACCTCTAGCAGCTTGTGCTGGGCAAGTGCACTCAGATGGGGTTTCTGATTCTTACCCAGCTCCTATGAAGGAAGCTCCACACATAGTTGCTGTGCGTGTGGCCACTCTCAGGCAACTGCTCCGCTATGGTGGGGCCATGCCCGAGTGGTAAGGGGCTGGGGGCTGTTTATCACCGTGAAGAGCCTCGAAGCTGCCCTGCCACTCAGGGGGTTAGGGCGCCTGGTGTTCCCTGGGTTCCCAGCTGCTGAGCTGATTGTGCTGGGTTGCCTCTGTCCAGCTGTGGGGTCCCTGTCCCTTTAAGACTTTCAAAAAGCACTTTTCTTTGTCCCAGGAGCGCTGGCTTCGGGGACCTACTCACAGTTTTTACTGTCCATTTTCTTCGTATCCAGCATCCCATGCACTGTGTGTCTGCACTCCAGTGCAGATGGCTAGGGATGGGTATTTAGCAGTCCTGGGCTCCCTCTCCCTTCCCGCTCTGACTCCTCTCCTCTTGCCAGGAGCTGGGGTGAGGGGTGCTTGGGTCCCCCCAGGCTGCGGCTTGTATCTTACCCCCTTCATGAGGCACAGGGTTCTCACACATGTAGATGTAGTCTGGCTCTTGTCCTGTATCCTCTGTTCTCTTTTTTCTGAATACTTGTATTTGTTGTATTTTAAAAAATATATATGTTTTTGGGAGGAGATTTCCACTGCTCTACTCACGCCACCATCTTGGCTCCTCCCTCCATGGGAAGGTGTCTTTTAATGGTTTCAATATTTTTAATAAAGGAACGTTCAGTTTCTCATTTTTTTCTTCTATTAATTTGGCCAAGACATATTTTGTTTTATTTTTTGAAGTGTTTTTCCAATTTATCTAACTTGTCAACTTTAATGGGATAAAATTTTCATATGTTGCTATTATCTTTCAGAATGACTTGAGGGTCTATAGTAATCCTCCCCCATTCCCCACTCTCCATTTTTATTGCTAATGTTGACAATCACTAATTCTTTTCTTTTTTATTTACTTATATCATTCTAGAATAAACTGATCAACAGATAAAACTTTAGGCTTAATTACTTTTCTTCATTGAACATGTGTTTTCTATTTCACTGAAAAATCATTTTCTTTCTCTACTTTGATTTACTGTAATTTTTCTATCTCTACAGATGGTGGCTTAGATCAATTTAGTCTTGTTTTTTTATTTTATATAACTACTTTTATATATGATATATATAATTATATTTATAATACAGTTAATAACATAGGTGCTATGTAATAATTGCACAATTATACATAATTGCACTTATAAAGTTCTCTTTGATCATTGTTTTATCTGCTTCAAATTTGCATTGATATTTAGTCATTAATAGTTTAAGATATTTTTTCATTGTGATTTCTTCTTCAAACCACAAATAATTCAGTTTGGTATTGTGTTATTTCCATCTAGTTGGAGATTTTCTAGTTGTCAATTCTGCTGTGATCACAGAATATATATTATCTCAATCCTTTGAAATATTTTCATGATACTGTATGGTTTAGTATATAGTTGATTTTGCGAAATGATCTACTTTACATTAAATGATATGTATTTTGTAGGGCAAGGTACTAATTTGATTATAACTACTTATCATTACTTATTTCTGAGGTTCATATTTTTTATTAAGCTATCATTGATATACACTGTTATGAAGGTTTCACAAAAAAAATAATGTGGTTACTACATTCACCTTTATTATCAAGTTCCTCCCATGCCCCATTGCAGTCATTGTCCATCAGTGTAGTAAGATGCCACAAAGTCACTACTTGTCTTTTCTTTACTAAACTGTCTTCCCCACAACCCCTCACACACCATGTACACTAATCATAATACCCCCAAATCCCCTTCTCCCTCACTCCCCACTCATCCTACCCCACCCCTCCCCTTTGGTAACCTCTAGTCCCTTATTGGAGACTGTGAGTCTGCTGCTATTTTGTTCCTTCAGTTTTGCTTCATTGTTAAACTCTACAAATGATGGAAATCATTTGGTATTTGTCCTTCTCTGCCTGACTTATTTCACTGAGCATAATACCCTCTAGCTCCATCCATGCTGTTGCAAATGGTATGATTTGTTTCTTTTTTTCTTTCTTATGGCTGAATAGTATTTCGTTGTGTATCTGTGTCACCTCCTCTTTATTCATTAATCTACTGATGGACACTTAAGTTGCTTACATATCTTGGCTATTGTAAATACTGCTGTGATAAACATAGGGATGCATATGCCTTTTTGAATCTGAGAAGTTGTTTTCTTTGGGTAAATTCTATGGAGTAGAATTCCTGGGTCAAATGGTATTTCTTTTTTTAGTTTTTGACAAACCTGTATATTGCTTTCCACAGTGGTTGAACTAATTTACATTCCCACCAGCAGTGTTAGGAGCGTTCAGCTTTCTCCACATCCTCGCCAACATGTGTTGTTCCTAGGCTTTTCAGTGTTGGCCATCCTAACTGGTGTGAGGTGATATCTCATAGTGGTTTTAATTTTTATTTCCCTGATAATTAGTGATGTGGAGCATCTTTTCATGTGCCTGTTGACCATCTGAATTCCTTCTTTGGGGAACAATCTGTTCATATCCTGGGCCCATTTTTTAATCGGGTCATTTGCTTTTTGGCTGTAGAGGTGTGTAAGTTCTTTATATATTTTGGATGTTAACCCCTTGTCAGATATGTCATTTATGAATATATTCTCTGATAGTGTAGGATGCCTTTTGTTCTGCTTATGGTGTCCTTTGCGGTACAGAAGCTTTTAGCTGGATGTAGTCCCATTTGTTCATTTTTACTTTTGTTTCCCTTGCCCAAGGAGATGCATTCAGTAAAAAGTACCCATGTTTATATTCAAGAGATTTTTGCCTATGTTGTCTTCTAAGAGTTTTATGGAATTCATGACTTACATTCAGGTCTTTGATCCATTCTGAGTTTAGTTTTGTGTATGGAGTTAGAGTCTAATCCATTTTCATCGTCTTGCATGTAGCTGTCGTTTTGCCAACACCAGCTGTAGAAGAGGCTGTTATTTCCCCACTGTACATCCATGGCTCCTTTATCATATATTAATTGACCATATATGCTTGGGTTAATATCTGGACTCTCTATTCTGTTCCAATGGCCTGTGGGTCTGCTCTTGGGCCAATACCAAATTGTCTTGATTACTGTGGCTTTGTAGTAGAGCTTAAAATTGGGAAGTGAAATCCGCCCAGCTTTATTCTTCCTTCTCAGGATTGCTTTGGCTTTTTGGGGTCTTTGGTGTTTCCATATGAATTTTTGAACTATTTGTTCCAGGTCGTTTGAGAATGTTTTTGGTAATTTGATAGGGATTGCATCAAATCTGTCTATTGCTTTGGGCAGGATGGCCATTTTGATGATATTAATTCATCCTAACCAAGAGCATGGGATGAGTTTCCATTTGTTAGTGTCCTCTTTAATTTCTCTTAAGAGTGTCTTATAGTTTTCAGGGTATAGATCTTTCCTTGGTTAGGTTTATTCCTAGGTATTTTATTCTTTTTGATGCAACTGTGAATGGAATTGTTTTCCTGATTTCTCTTTCTGCTAGTACATTGTTAGTGTATCAGAATACAACAGATTTCTGTGTATTAATTTTGTATCCTGCAACTTTGCTGAATTCAGATATTAATTCTAGTAGTTTTGGAGTGGGTTCTTTAGGATTTTTTATGTACAATATCATGTCATCTGCAAACAGTGACTGTTTGGCTTTTTCCTTATAAATCTGGATGCCTTTTATTTCTTTGTTTTGTCTGATCGCCATGGCTATGACCTGCAGTACTATGCTGAATAAAAGCAGGGAGAGTGGGCATCCTTGTCTTGTTTCCGATCTTAGAGGAAAAGGTATCAGCCTCTCACTGTTAAGCATAATGTTGGCTGTGGGTTTGTCATATATGGCCTTTATTATGTTGAGGTACTTGCCCTCTATACTCATTTTGTTGAGAGTTTGAACATGAATGGATGTTGAATTTTGTCAAATGCTTTTTCAACATCTATGGAGATGCTCATGTGGATTTTGTCCTTCTTTTTGTTAAGGTGGTGGATGATGTTGATGGATTTTTAAATGTACCATCCTTGCATTCCTGAAATGAATACCACTTGATCATGGTTTATGATCCTTTTGATGTATTTTTGAATTACGTTTGCTAATATTTTTTAAGTAGTTTTGGGTCTATTTCATCAAGGATATTTTTTCTGTAGTTTTCTTTTTTTATGGTGTCTTTGCCTGTTGTTGGTATTAGAGTGTTGCTAGGTTCAGAGAAGAGTTTGAAGTATTCCCTCCTGTTCTCTTCTTTGGAAAACTTCAAGGAGAGTGGGTATTATGCCTTCTTTAAATGTCTGTTAAATTCAGCGGTGACCATCTGGTCCGGTGTTTTGTTCTTGGATAGTTTTTTGATTACCAATTCAATTTCATTGCTAATAATTGGTCTGTGTAGATTTTCTGTTTCTTCCTTGGTCAGTCTTGGAATGTTGTATTTTTCTAGAAAGTTATCCATTTCTTCTAGGTATCCAATTTGTTAGCATATAGAGTTTCATAGTATTCTTTAATAATTCTTTGTATTTCTGTGCTGTCTGTAATGATTTTTTCTTTCTTATTTCTGATTCTGTTTATGTGTGTAGATGCTCTTTGTCTCTTAATGAGTTTAACTAGTGGTTTATCTATTTTGTTTATTTTCTCAAAGTACAAGCTCTTGTTTTTAAATTATTTTATTGTTTTATTCTTCTCAATTTTATGTATTTCTTCTCTGATCTTTATTATGTCCCTCCTTCTGTTGACTTTGGGCCTCATTTGTTCTTCTTTATCCAGTTTCAATAATTGTGAATTTAGACTATTTATTTGGAATTGTTCTTCCTTCTTTAAATAGGCCTGGATTGCTATATACTTTCCTCTTAGAACTGCCTTTGCTGTGTCCCACAGAAGTTGGAGTTTTGTGCTGTTGTTTTCATTTGTCTCTCTATATTGCTTGATCTCTGCTTTAATTTGGTAATTGATCCATTGATCATGTAGGAGCATGTTTTTAAGCCCCCATGTATTTGTGAGCATTTTTGTTTTCTTTGTACAATTTATTTCTAGTTTTATACTTCTGTGATATGACAAATTGGTTGGCAGAATTTCCATCTTTTTGAATTTACAGAAGCTCTTTTTGTGGCCTAGTATGTGGTTTATTCTGGAAAATGTTTCATGTGCAATTGAGAAGAATGTGTATCCTTTTGCTTTTGGGTGTAGAGTTCTGTAGATTTCTGTTAGGTCCATCTGTTCTAGTGCGTTGTTCAGTTCCTCTGTATCTTTACTAATTTATGTCTTGTTGATCTCTCCTTTGGTGTGAGTGGAGTGTTGAAATCTATAATGAATGCATTATATTTTATTTCCTTCTATAATTCTGTTAGTATTTGTTTCACATATGTAGGTGCTCCTGTGTTGGGTGCATAGGTATTTGTAATGGTATATCCTCTTGTTGGACTGAGCCCTTTATCATTATATAATGTCCTTCTTGGTCTCTTGTGACTGACTGTCTTTATTTTGAAGTCTATTGTCTGATACAAGCACTGCAACAACTGCTTTTTTCTCCCTAGTGTTTTCATGAAATACATTTTTCTATCCCTTCACTTTTATTCTGTGTATGTTTTTCCATTTGCAGTTAGTCTTACGTAGGCAGCATATACATGAGTCTTGCTTTTTTATGCATTCTATTACTCTGTGTCTTTTACTTGGTGCATTCAGTCCATTTATACTTAGGGTGATTATCGCTAGATATGTACTTATTGCCATTGTATGCTTTGAATTCGTGGTTATCAAAGGTTCAAGGGTAGCTTCTTTACTATCTAACTGTCTAAGTTAACACACTTATTATACTATTATAAAGACATTCTGATGATTCTTTATTTCTCTCTTTTCTTTTTCTTCCTCCCCCATGTTATGTTAGGTGTTTTATTCTGTACTCTTTGTGTTTCCATTGATTGATTTTGTGGATAGCTGCTTTTGTTTTTTGCCTTTAGTTAGTATTTGGTTGCTCTACTTTCTTTGCTGTGGTTTTATTTTCTCTGGTGACATCTTTTCAGCCTTAGGAGCACTTCCATCCAGAGCAGTCCCTTTAAAATACACTCTAGAGATGTTTTGTGGGATGTAAATTCCCTCAAGTTTTGTTTATCTGGGAATTGTTTAATCCTTCCTTCAAATTTAAATGATAAACTTGTTGAATATAGTATTCTTGATTCAAGGACCTTCTGTTTCATTGCGTTGAATATACCATGCCATACCCTTCTTGCCTGTAAGGTTTCTGCTGAGCAGTCTGATGATAGCCTGATGGGTTTTCCTTTGTAAGTGATCTTTTCTCTCCTTGGTTGCTTTTAATTCTCACTCTTTGTCTACTATCTTTGCCATTTTAATTACTATGTGCTTTGGTTTTGTCCTTGATTCTCTTGTGTTGGGAGATCTATGAACTTCCATGGTATGAGAGACTATTTCCTTCCTTATATTGGAAAGTTTTCAGCAATTATTTCTTCAAAGACAGTTTCTAATCATTTTACTCTCTCTTCTTCTTTTGGGATTCACCCTGTAATGTGAATATTGTTCTGTTTGGATTGGTCAGACAGTTCTTTTAATAAATTATTTCATTCCTAGACATACTTTTATCTCTCTCTGCCTCAGGTTCTCTGTATTACTGTTCTCTGATTTCTATTCCATTAATGTTCTCTTCCACCTCATCCAGTCAGCTCTTAAATTCTTCCATTGCTTGTTTCATGTCTGTTATCTCCCTTCAGAATTCATCCCTTAGCTCTTGGGTATTTCTCTGTAGCTCCATCTGCATGCTTATGACTTTTATTTTCAATTTTTTTTTCAGGAAGATTGGTGATTTCAGTCTCACTAGGCCCTCTCTCTGGTGTTTGAGGGATTCTGGACTGAACAAGGTTATTCTGCCTTTTCATGGTGATAGGAGTGGTCACTGGTGAGTGACTCATGTGTCAGCTGGGAGAAAAAACTCCCTTTCTGCTTCTTGGTCTCCTTGCCTGTCTCTGCTGCCTGTGCTGGTCAACCTCACACAGGGAGCAGCCTCTAGGTTAATTCCCTGAGCTGCCAAGCACAGAGCAGCCCTCAGGATGGCTTAGGGCACTGGCAGGGGTAGCTCTCCAGCAGTGTGTGTTCTGCTGTGAGAATGGAGCCTGTTTGTGCTTCCTGGACTCTGTGCTGGTCTGCTCTGTCTGTGCCGGTCACCTGCATGTGGTGGGCAGCTTCTGGGTTAATTCCATTAGTTGCCATGATGGGGGTGGTCCTCAGGATGGCCTAGGGCACTGGCAGCAATTCTGGGAGAACAGTACATGTTTGCTGTGAGAATAAAGCCTATTCGTGCCTTCCAGACTCTGCACCGGTCTCCACTGTATGTGTTGGTCAACCACACACAGGGGCAGCCTCTGGGTCTGGGCTGATTAGCTGCACACAGAGAGAAGCCTTTGTGTGGTTTCTGTAGGCAGGGCTGTTCCAGAGCTGTTCCACAGCAATAGCAGGTCATGTTTTTTGTGACTTGATAATTCATTTATTTTTAGCACTGAATAATACTCCACTCTATGGCTGTACCACAGTTTATCCATTCACCTGCTGAAGGAAAAGATGCTTCTAAGTTTTGATTAATTTGAATAGAGTTACTGTAAACATTCATGTGCAGGTTTTAGTGAATGCAAATTTTCAATCCATTTGGGTGAATATCAAGGAAAATGATCGCTGGATCACATGGTAAAAGAATATTTTTTAAGAAGCTGCCAGACTGTCTTGCAAAGTGACTGCAATGTAACATTTTTCAAAATAAATTTTAGAAGGAATTTTAGAACCAAGTTTATCATAGACAGAGATCGAGACTAGAAAATTGGGCTAAATATATTATGAGGAGTAGTCAGCAGTGAGATCACGAAATTGCACATGATCAAGTCAGAATTTCTATTTATGAGCAAGAAAATTAAGTAAGAAAATATGAAACCTAAGAATGGGAGATAAATTAAAGAAAAATGTTATTTGAAAACATGGTAAGCACAGATTAAATAAGTAAGGAGGGGTAAAAGTTTTGAAGAATGACAAGATAGCAAGGGTGACTTTTCTGATAAATGAAAATTTTACCAGGGTTTGAGGTCAAATATCTGTACACACTCCTGAAAGGTTAACTATAGGTTGATGCAATAATGACTTTGTCATTATTGCAAGATCTATTTGGTGAGGAATGGAACATCTGCCCAAATTTAGTTGCTGCTACTTTAGTGAGTTTTCTAGAATACATACTTTTTGTTATTTATAGTTGGCTTTTAGAAAAAAAAGAATACTGAAATAGTTCTAAGAAATTTAAAAACTACTCTCCTTTTCCAATTAAACAAAATTGAGAACTATAATCAGCCCTTATTTGTAGTAGTTTAAGTGAGGCATAAGTAACAATTATTGACATAGGGAAAGCAGGAGAAAATGATGGCAAAATGAGTTAGACACTTAAAAGATGTTTCTTCTTTGAAAATAGAATGCTTTATATGTACTATGAAATGAATGTTAGGGAGGAAGTAATTCACTGACCTATTTGTTAGCTAAGGAAAAACATCATTAGGCCCTTGTAAGATTAATGAAAAAGAAGAGGTACTCATGTTAGTTCTGACACAGTTATTTGTGAAAAATTAAGAAGGATGCAATCTAAATTTTTCATTGAATAACTAGAGAACAGATGTGATTTAAAATGGAGAAATTACTAAATATGCACACCGAGGGAAATAATTAGAATTACCTGCACACATATATAAATTAATCAGAACTTCTCTGGAGGCACACTAAAGAAACACTAAGACACTAAGATGATTGAATGAAAGTGTTTCTTGAGGTTATCCAACAGTGCAAATACCATATTAAGATTCACCCATGCAGTATAAATTTCACTACTTTCAATCTGAAAATAGTAACTTCAGTATTGAAGTAAAGTTTTCAAAGATAGATATTAATCCAAAGAAATTCACCAACTAACAAAAAATTACTTATTTTTTTAGCAAATAGCCTTGTGATAATTAGTAAGATTTAATTACTTGTTTCAATTCATTTTCAAGTTTTCATTTTTTTCTTTAGTGAATATAGCATATGACAGCAAAGTTGAGATACAATTAAGCTAAATTCATGGATTTGGGGAAGGAAGATCATCAGAGAAAGTGCCAATTTCATTATATCATATCAAGGGTACATTTTACCAACATGATTTATGATTGTTGATGTTGACCTTGATCGTTTCTCAGGTTTCTCCACTGTAAAGTCATTCTTCTCTCACCCATTTCCATACTATTCCCTTGGAAAAAGTCACTGTGAAGACCTACACTTAAGGAATGGAGAATTATGTTTCCCCTTCTTAAAGATAGAGTATCTATCTAATTTATTTGGAATTCTGTACATAAGACTCATCAGTTGACAAATAGCTTTTCATGCTATAATAATAGCTATTTTGTCAGTATGTAATTTCAGTGTCCTGATTTTATAGCCCCTAGAGTTAACCTACTACTTCCATTTGAAATTTAAATTTATGAAGCCGATATGGGTCACGTAATAACCCTGAATCTTAAGAGCATCCCCTGTAAATTGAGGAGACTGTATGAGATCATCTCTAAAGTCATTTCTACTGTCTTTATTGTATGGGTTTTGTGAATCTATAAGTCCTTCAAATATCAGCATTCACTAAGGAATTTTAGCCTATAATTAGAATTTTTAATAATTTATTGATGGATTTAATTATATCCTGAATGTATCTTTCAATTTTCTATATATTATCACTTGTTAATTTTTTCTGAAGCATTGTTTTATCATTTCACTGATCTGTTTAAAAAAATCTAGTGGCTTAACACACACATATATACAGAGTTAATTTGTACCATTAATATAAATCCTATCACATCAGAAATATTTCTTAATCTTAACATCTCTATAATATAAGCTTCTCAAGGACAGTGTCCATGTGTTATGCAATTTCATAATCAGGACACCTCTAATTGGTAAATTGGATATATTTTTAGTAGATTCTCAACAAATTATTTTTCCACTATATCCTATATATCAGTTTTAGAGAATTTGAAGGATGTAGAACCTATCTTCAAATAATATAGGCTATTTTAGACTAGTGATGCCCTCAGAGAAATAAATCTCTAATATTATGTATGATTCTTATGAAAAAGGCATGAAAAATATATGATATCAGTGAATGTCAAAGGAAGTCACAATCTAGGTTAGAAAGAGGAATATAGAGTCTTCCTAGATTGGAAGAAGCTTAACTTTCATGTTAAAGGAAATGATGTAGAATTATTAAAAATGAAGTGTACATGGAAGGAGGATTTCAGAGAAGAGTGGACATCAGGAAAATGACAAGTTTGTTGGGTCAGGAGGAGGACAAGATAGAGAAGTAAACAGGGTCAGATATTTAAAGGATAATATAATGCTATGTAGCACATTATTCTAAATGTTATGGCAACACATTGAATTGTTTCCAAGTAAGGTAGCAATTTAGTTTTTTTTTTAAAGTATTGTCTTTTGGTAGTTGGCTGGAGGTAGTAGCTAGGAATAATAGAAAGCAGGTGAATTGTTAAGAAACTACTGGGGCAATTCAGCTAAGGAAATATTAGAGTCTTTCCAGTTAGTGATTATGTCACTAGAATTATATATCCATATCCTAGCTGTGTGACTTTGAAGTGCCTCCCACTGGAGCTAGTGAAGTGTATTTCCCTGGTCCATTGATACTGAGTTTGGCCATATGATTTACTTGGCCAATGAAATGTAAGCAATTAACAGTGTGCTAGTTAGTAGCTAATCACTTAAAATAAATCACAGATTTCTACTTACCTTCATGTATTTCTGCTATCTGCAGGAGAAAAACATGTGCTTAAAGCTCCTCAACGCAGGCTGAAGAATTATATAAAACAAACTTGAATCTAACTTGTGGTCTGAAATAAAACATCTAGCAGTGTGTAGCCATATATAAAATTATCAGAGGATCTTTGAGCAAGAAATAAATGCTTGTTGTTTTAAAACACTGTAGTTTTGTTTTGTGTTTTTGTTTATTTTCTTTCAACTGGAAACTAAATAATAACGTGGTATAATTGACAAGACATGTATTTAGTTGGAAGGGGGAAAGCAAGAATAAATGTGGTCCTCAGATCTCTAACGTGGTAAGTGATATATACTAAGATTTATTAATTTGGTCCTTCCTCTCATATCCACATTTAATCCTCATCTCTGTACTAATAACATTTATTGCCTGTTTAGCTGTTTTCAAACTTTATTTAAATGTATGATTTTAATATTCTTCTTGCCATCCTTCCAAAAATAAATTGAGAATCATTGTCACAATGCAATGTTTTTGTGAATATCTAACTAAATAATACAGACCAAAGGTAAATGTGAGCAAGGATTACATCTATATTTTAACTTGTCTATGTTCAATGTCTACTAGAGATCAGACACTAAATATATATATACATGAAATACATGATATATATATATACATATCATATATATATACATGAATAAGTGGATGAAGTATGTGAGAAAGGGTGTGAGGGAACAAGGAAGGAAAAAGGACATGAGATTAGATATACAATAAGAAATTTATTATTTGTATTTGTAACATTGATTTGGGATTTTTTGAAATAATAAGCACTATATATATATATATGTATATCAATTTTCAAGCACAAGTATGTTATATACACTATGTAAGATAACTTATGTTTGAAGATGAAATTTTAACTGAAATATTTATGGTAGACATGTTACATACAGAATATATATGGTACAGAAATAAATTATCTTTGTGATAAAAAAATTATCTTTATCATTTTACTACTGAACAGTCATCAAGGAAAGCTCTTAACAAGTTACTTTTGCAAAATATCCTTTCATAATTTTTTGCAGTTCATGAATAAATCTTCAAATAATCCCCTAAAGCATAACTTGTTTGATGTCTTAAAATAAACTTTAAACTTCTTGGGGGGTGGTTTGTGTGCGAATGTATGAATTATATTTTCAAGTAACTTTATAAAGAAGCAAGTTTAAATGCAAATCCTAGCTTCAATATCTTAGAAATAAAATTTATAAACCACTAACGTGATTCATTCATTTGTTTATCATATATGTATTAAGCATCAATTAGCCCCCAGAAAAAGTAGAGAATAATGGGTATACAGAGGTCTCCTATGCTCAAATAACTTACCTTTAGGTCAATAGGTAAGGGGTAGGAGACAAAATTAAAACTAATAATGTGTAGTTAAGTTAATGCTAAAAAGCCGTAAACTCATGAATCTATTGGAGACTAGAAGAATATTAGTTCCAGCCATTCTAGGTATATCAAAGCAACTTTCTACAGTGCATGATATCTATTGAGAATTGATAAAATAGAAAGACATAACATAGAAAGAAGTGAGCATGAATTCAGTCATCAGAAATTATATTGTGAATTTACACAAATAATTTAGTATAAAGGCAAAATACTAGATAGTAAATACAAATCAAATATTCTGAAATAGATCAATTTGACCCTCACCACCACACCTGCAAACAACTGACTTGAAACAAAGTACATTGGAATAAAAGTTTTCATAGCCTTTTCTTAAATAATCATTTCCAAATGTACACAGGTATCAATACCCAAATTATCAGCAAACTGTTTCTGAGAGACTATTGTCTATAACCAATCATAAGTAATCAGAACTGATTATAAATAATAAATAACCATGACTATACACCTATAGTCTATAATAACTGTATGAATCAATGTGGCAAGTATTATTTCTTTATGCCTAGTAAATTTGAAGAGGAAATTTTAGATAATATGTTTATTTAAACAGTGAAATTTACATATACATATAAATTTTTATATTATAAAGTTCTTGCAAACTTAAGCTTTTTAATAAAATGTACATAATTTGAATAAGCATTATACATAATACTTTTAATATATTCAAAAGTAGTATGGACTGTCAGGTTTTGGTAAAATCTGACATATTTTCTAATGTTGTAGTGTAAATACCCTTTTTAAATTGGAAATAGGAAGAAACATACAATAATGAATATGCATTTATTTTTAAATCTTTTACTGTGATTCATTTTAAAACCCATCCACCCAAATCAACTATACCTCTTACTGGGAAATGAATAGTTAAGAAGCCTTGATTACCAAATGTCAGATTAACTAAATCAGTTAATATATAACATATTGCCAACACATGAGAAATAGTTAGAAATGTATTCATCAGTCATAAAATTTTTACAAGTTGAAGTTAATTCACTCATCTAAAGAAAAGATTAGTATTTAAAGAAATCAAAGCACAAGCTCATAAATATCTAATCTTATAAATGTTAATACATTTTTGAATGACAATTCAGATTTTATCATTGTGATGTAATTAGGTATACAGATCATTGTTTTTATGTAGTTAGTTGTGTAACCACTTCCAAATTTAAGATACAGAACATTACATCACCCTAAATAATGCAATCATGCTTCTAAACTTTCAATCTACTTTCTACTTCCCCCAATCCTGATCTGATTTCAGTCACTATGATATTGCCATTTCCAGAATATCATGTCAGTGGAATCATGCAGCATGAAGCCTTTGAGTCTGCCTTTTTTATATAGCATTATGTTTTTGAGTTTCATCAATGTTATTGCATGTATCTCTAGTTTGTTCATAACAATGTTTTAATTTATAATTCATGCCATGGGAAAGATTCATGGGAATCTCTGTAATCTTAGTTATTAGAACTGAGTTTGAAAGTATCATGAAAATCAAGTATTTCTTCTCTGGGTTTGGAATACCAACTGAGATTCAGAGAGGTACCCCCTGCAAATAAAAGAAAAATAATAGCTACTTGTAAAAAGGTTTTTATAAATATAGTCTCAGAAACATCTATTAAACATTACTCATGTATCTCTACCTATCCATCATAAAACTATACAATCCAAACAGATTAACTAACAACATAAAAATCTAGATACACATTGAAGACTTGAGATGGATTAGTGGATCTCTATGGTGCTCCTCCTTTATTTAGATTTCATGGATTTATGTCCTTGCACATCTTAACATATTACTGACTTCAACTTCCCTCCCTGGAAACACTTTCAGTTGGATTTTTCTCCACAGTTTGACTATTAAAGTTGATTTTTTAGTATATATTTTGGAATCTCTTTTTCTTTGAACTTGGTATCCACTCCTTCATTTCATCAGACATCCACATATGACCATATAAATAACATAATTTCAAAATATAAATTTCCAATCAAATGGCTCTTTTGTGAAACATATGAAACAATATACTAAGATAGTAAGATATCTGGCATAGATCACAAATGCAACATGTCCAAAAATAAACTATTTTCCTTCTACTTATTTCCATATGTGTTTCCAACCTCAGTTAGTGACACTGTAATTCTGTTCCACTGCTTTGTCTAGACACCTGGCATTTATATTTGATTACCTCTTGTCCCTTTAGCTAACTTTACTCTGTTACTGTGCTTTGTTTTGTTAATTCTTTTTCTTTTATTTTGGTATCATTAATATACAATTACATGAGCAACACTGTGATTACCAGACTCCCCCATTATCAAGTCCCCACCACTCACCCCATTACAGTCACTGTCCATCAGCGTAGTAAGATGCTATACAGTCACTACTTGTTCTCCTAGATATCTCTATTCTTTTAGTTTTTCTTTTGCCCCATAATTATCCTTAGTCTCTGACACTCCATACTTTGATCTTACTTCAGTATTATTCTAAATAGTTTCCTGCTTATTGGTGGCTTTTCCTCATTCCATGCTTGTGCCACAGTAGACTATTTATTAGTGATTTCTCAGAAATGACATTTCATTCATGCCACTCCCCTGGTGCTTATCCATTGCGCTAGGAAAAGCCAGGCTATCAAGTCTTTATGTCCAGACTTCATGGTCCATTGTCACTCATTTCTGCTGCTTCACATTTCAGTAATTATCCCTCACCTTCTCTGTTCAAAGTGTAGCAAAAGTCCCTTACCTCTTGGCCTTCGCTTGCATTGTCTTCTCTGCCTGGAGCCATAATTCCTTATATGTCTAGTTAATTTCTACTCTCTTTATAGAAAGAAGCTTGACTATCACATTCTTAATGAAATTTTGCTTGAATCCTCTAAACTAGATTAGATTTTTTATAGTATCTTCTTTTCTTAGTTTTCTATTGCTGTTACAACACATTAGCACAAATTGAGTGGCGTTAAACCTATAATTTATTACCTTATAGTTCTGTGGTAGTCCAACACAAATATCACTAGGATAAAATCAAGGTACCAACAAGGTTGGCTTTCCTTTCTGGAGGCAGCCTTTTCCAGCTTCCACAGGCTGCACCCTTTGGGGCCCCATCTCTTCAGCAGCCCTCTCGCTGCTCAGAAGCCTCTCTGCCTGCCCACCTTTCCTTTATCCCTGAGCAGCCAGATGTGGATCCCTGTCCTCCACAAATGGCCAGAATCTGTCCCTCAAGCACTCCACCTGTCCCAGCTCCCCAACTCCACCAACCTCCAGAGCACCACACAATGTACGTTTGTGCTCCAAAGCAGATCTTCAGGGCTGGGTGTTCAGCAGTTCTAGGCTTCCATCCCCTCCCCGCTCCGTTTCTCTTCCTCTCTCCAGTGAGCTGGTGTGCGGGGAAGGCTTGGGTCCCGCCTGATCAAGGCTTTGCTATGTTACCCCGTTACCCTGTTTCGTGAGGTCTGCTCTGTTCTCCAGGTTTATGCAGTCTGGTGCGGCCTTCTTTCCTGTTGCTGTTTTAGGATTAATTGTATTAACTATATTTTCGTACTATATGTGGTTTTGGGAGGAGTTCTCTGTCTCACCTCTCATGCCGCCATCTTAAATCGATCTCAAGAATTGTATTTTATTGTAAAATTTACCCTAATGAATAAGCCCAATTTGCTTAAAGCCTTGGACCATGTACACAATCTATTCTTCCTTTGTAAATTTATACTCTTATTTTCTATTTCACAATGTTATCAAATTTCTTAAAAAGGATAAAAGCTTAGACAGTCACTGAAACAAGAAACTTGGTTTCATGACAGATACGTGAAACACAGTTACTTGGGAATTCCCATCATTTCTATCTAGCTTTGATTTTTAAAAGCATTAAATTTTGAATGGCCAAAGGAAAAAAAAATACCAGTGCTAGTGATTTCATGGTCCTGTTTTACCTCATTATCTCTTGTTGAGTCTCCTACTGTTTATAATATTGAAAAATCATGCTGAATTGGATGTCCAATGGCCTGAATAAAATAAACTTTAACATTTTGTATCCCTCATGTTAACTTATCATTGATAGCAGTGAAAAGAAGTCATTGCAGTCAGTGTCTTTATGTATACATGTGTAGCTGGTGTTTGCTTTTGCTGTAAATTTGCCTTGTCACAATGAACAAAACTGATATAATTAAAGATCAGGATCATCATTCAAAAAACCAAGATTAAGACAATTCTCAATCCCCTGATTAAAATAGTAATCAACATGACACCTTAAATTAAGAATAAAGTAAATTTTAGATTATATATTTTAGATTACAGAATTTCATTTTATATTTATGTTTGAATGATACAGAAAAAATGTACTACCAATTCATGTTACTTTAAAAATTCTTCTTTAAGAATGGGAGATATCAGAGATGTCATAACATATTAAGCTATTAACTATTTGTCTACTTCAAACATAATAATTTAAAAAGTGGAAAAAGATTTGTTTCCCCCAATTAAATATAAAAAATAAGGTCAAGTAAAAAGCAGTAAAACAGGAGAAATTATTTTGTTGTATTTTGTACATAAACAATAGTTTGCATGAAATTATAATTGGTATAAGGTTTACCATTGAATTACTATATTTTGCTTTGAATAAATTTATATAAATTAATTAAAATATCATGACTTCCATTCCCAGTATCAGGGCACAGGATTTTATTTTTAAACCCAGTTAAAAAAACCTATTCTCTTGATGCTAATAGGATGATATTTGTTTTCTTGACTCAGTGTTTTAATTTAATTAAACCCTCCTGCTGTTTGAAAACCATTGTTCAGGAATTCCATTTTGTACCAGGAAAAGAAAAATTACTGCAACATTTTTTAGTCCTTCAGAAGATGGTCTACTGGGAAGCTGGATCCTAGAGTCCCAGAAGCTATTAAATATAAAAGTGGCTTGGCACTGATTCA
The DNA here is from genome assembly GCF_030020395.1 of Manis pentadactyla. Lineage (NCBI taxonomy): Eukaryota > Metazoa > Chordata > Mammalia > Pholidota > Manidae > Manis > Manis pentadactyla. The sequence goes on from NC_080023.1 coordinate 51,719,615, forward strand.
CCTTAGCACAACTGCTAGAAAATTAGTTCACATTAAGCTGCATTTAAGCAATTTAGTGTACTAATATCCTTCTCTTAAACATCTCTAAAAATATGCTGAATGTAAATGTAATATCCATACATCCAACTGTCCCAGGGAATTGATCTGTCTCTTGATTCCATGAGGGTAATCAGACTAGAGATATCAGTTTAAAACCCAGTAATTGCAACAGATTTTGTATCTTGTTTTTGATATTGTTGCTTGTTTTAACAGTATTTACAGGGGAACTGACAATCATTATTTATCTCTAAGCATGTTTGTTTTCACAAGATTTCTATTTATCAAAAGGACAGAATTATTTTTAGAGTAGCCTCAACATAACAGAAATAAGAATAATCAGTGTGGGTATCTGATAAGCAATTGCATAGAAAATACTTTGAGAACTTGAAAGTGCACCACAAAATGTACTTATTATTCAATTACATGAGCATAATATTATGTGACTTGCTTATTCATGTTATAACCCAATCCAAGCCCACTGATTATTTGTGGAAAAAAGATTTTTTTTTTTCACTTTGTCAGAGATAAATAGTATTATATTTTGAAAAATTAAAATATCTCTATATCCCTTTTAAAACTTTAAAATAATCTTTCCATGGATTGTTTTCAGGTATAAACCTTTTATTCAACCCAAGTTAAATATAATTTGTCCCAATCAGAATGTACTCTTAGAAGTAGAGAGATATTTCCTAGTCTTATAGATGATATCAAGCTACATTAAATAATAAAAATCTACCAGTTCTGGGGGCCAATTTCTTAATATTCCTCAGTAGTCTACCTTTTCTGGCATGAGGGGTGGAAGTTATGTTATAGATACTGTTTTAAGTAACAGATCCATGCTCTGTTACTTATAAAGATGTATATGCAAATGATGTAAGGATCTCAGAGTATCCTAGATGCTATGAACTAATGGGAGAACCATCCTATGCCTGGATCTTACTTTATAAAGCTATGATAGTGCTGACACAAAGGGGCCAATGCCATTGAAAGAAGAATGCATTTCTTACAGTTTCAAAGAGAGGCAGCCATGCCATACCATGTAGGGCCTCAAGGGAAACACTATGTTATGGTCAGGAGGCAGAGAAGAAAGAGGAGAAAGCCTGAGCCGGGGCCTGAATTGGAATTTCCACAGGAAGGATGGGGCAGGACAGGGTATAGAGTGTAGGGTTGGTTTATATGAATAATTCCAGCAAGCATTGGGCTATACAGGTGGTCTCTAATTGCCTGGTACCAGGCTTTGGAATAGTTTAGGGCAAGAGAATTATTGCCTTGGTATCTGAATCAGAGAAGAAGGCGGGTGGTATCACAGCCTTGAACCAGCTCGATGGTGCATGAAAGGCAAATTCAGGCAAGCTGACCATCAGGAGAGATGTCAACATTTTGGCTAATAGTGTTGTCCTGTGATTAATGGATGTCAAATAACAAACAGAATCTAAGAAAACACAGTTAGAACAACAATAAACATGGCAATTTAAAGTATGGCACAAGTGGACGTGGTGTTTTTTGTGTGAAAAGTTCTCTGTATGCTCTTGTCTAGCTATTTCTTAAAACAATCAGCCTGCCAGCCAAATAATAAAACAAACTAAAAAACACTGTGCTCACCTTCAGGGCTTTCCAATTCCGTTTTGGGTGTGGCCTAAGGAAGGGACTTAATTTAACTCTTTTCCTGAAGACTTTTTGCTTGGGAAATCTGACTGAATTTCAAATCTGACTGACTGCAAAAACTAGTCGTATGTCTGGACAGTTTAGGGACTGTCTTTCTCCTCTCTAAAACTTGCAATAATAATAATAGTAATAGTTAAACAAGATAGTTTTAGAAGAATTAAATGCAACATATTTTCAACAATGCTGACTTACACCTTACTTAGAGTAGGTAGCTAATGAATAACTCCTCCTGAAATAGAATTACCACAGAATATGGCTAGAAAGGGTACTACTGTTCACCATATCCCACCTCTAGTCATGTGTTCTATTGACAAGGTGGGCTTATTTGTTTTGAGCTAGAAACTGGAAATTTATTAAGAGACCTTTTGTCTACCTTGAAGTCTATTAATTTTACTTCACCACAGAAAGAAGTATGCATTATATTGAATATATAGTTTAAGTTAAAACAAATCAATTTTAATTTAAAATATCTTTAACTTTATGAAGTTATGCCATTGATATTTTCAAATTATGTCAAATAGTTTAAAACAAAAGAAGACATTATCCAACTGTTTATCTGTAGATGTATATCATTCAAAAGTGTCAGAAAGGTGTGAAAAATGTGTTAAAAAAGGAGATTTAGCATTGTTTACAAAATCAAGCTTAGTATTTTCTTGCATCACTGTTTAAAATAGGAAATCAAAAGTTTGCCTCTTTTAACTATGAAAACAAAATCCTAATGAATTGACAATTTATTATATGTTTATTATATGAATTTGCAATTTATAATTATACTTAACACTTAGGTCCTTGGTATTAAGAACCCAACTACTAAAGCTTAAATAAGCTATAAACCTGCCTCAGTAGGTAGGATAATTTTTAAATATACTTGTTAATTTAAATTTCCCATTTTACCAAATAAGTAAAGGAAGTGAGCCATTGCAACTAGGACAATATCTGGATTACATTGGACGCTGCATAATCTATGGCTACAGTAAGCACTTAGAAGTAATTTGAGACTACTTTAAATCATACGTATCTATTGAATAATATTGTGTTCAAGGTGCACTGTACTAGAAAGAACAGAGCACTTGAAGAGGAAGATAGAATATTATTATCAAGGAGCATATCCAAGCAGGACATATACATACTATAACATTATATGTTCTTTTTCAACTTTTCAATGAATAAATAGGCATTCTTAGGGGACCAATATAAAAATAAATTGCAACTGATCAAAGATACACTAAAGAAGTCCTGAGCCTCTTTAGACAATTAGGGAAAAATTCTCCCCTGAATATAAGTGGCAAATGAAGAAGGAAAGTACACTGAATAAAATATTTTTTAACCTGAATTTAAAATACATTACTTAACAATAAGCCTGATCATTGTTGCAGTTTTTTGTTTTGGTTATGCATTTTATTCTCTTGTAAGCATGCATCTTATTAATGATTCTCTATCAAATATAATGAATAATAATCTGTGACATATGGGTAGCTAATTGTACCAAATGGTGGTAGCAGTGATCAGTTTAATAGAATATGGTGATTATTAAACAATTTTAGACTTAATTCAGCATTTTGTTTCCTGGCTTGTGAGTAGGGCAAAAAAAGTGCATTTAGTATATTTTAACAACACCCCCCCAGAAAGGTAGGGCAGACTATTTTAATCATTCTCAATTATTTATTTTCAATAGCTATTGAATTGTTGATAGTTTCTTATTCTGGGACTGTAAGAATAGAGATTTAGAATCAATGGCAATGGCAGGAACTCATGACAGTGCAGTTACTTATCATTAACTCATCTTTGGTTTAAATATGTTTAATATGAAATTTTGTCATTGTTCTTTATATAGTAAAACATCATTATTTTATCTGCCACTATCAGCAATTTTTTTCATTTATTTCAAAATGTCATGTATCACACTCATTATAAATAAATTTGCTTGTTTCTGGATTTTCTTGCAAAGTATGACAACAAAAACTCAATTTCCAATTATTGATCACAAGAATGCTAACATTTATTTGATGTTTAGATATAGTTCAAAGAAAGGCATAATCACACCTGTGCATTTTGAAATGCTCAGCTCTCAAACTTTACACTAATATCTAAAGCATGAAACTCTGATGGATGAGATCACTGACATTTAAAAACTTTCACTCTACTACCAGCAGTATGTTTTTCAAAAGCTAATCACCCATAACACGTGACAGAAAATCACATCACAAAGCAATCCTGAAGTTGAGTTTAGCTACTGAGATTTACTTAAAAAAAAAAAATTTATTTGGAGGTAACATAGAAAACTTTAAGATATGTCTGTAAATATTGACATAATTTCTCAATATTTTCAAGTGTTTATTTGTCCTTATCAATATAACCAGGTTTTGACAGAGTTCATTACAAGCATACACTAAATTACTTGCAAATTTTGCATTTGTAGTAATTTTATATTGCAGATTTTAATACTTTTTTATGGTTTGAAGGATTTAAGTTAAAATATATTAATTATTGTTTTGCCATATATTTGCAAGTATTTAAAAATTTTGGAATGTATTTTAATTGCCAAATCTTCCTTATGTCAAAATGATTAAATATCTTCATTATTTTGAATAATCTTCAGAGTTTTTAATAATCTTTCATAGCTTATGTATTAAATTATATATATCAAAATCTAATTGAAAATGTACATGGCTTTTAATTTAATTGAAAACAATGGCTTTTAAAAAATAAGTTAAATTTTATGAGCTTTTTCAATGTGAATTCAGGGAGACTATCAATTAGGAGTGGATATTAAAAAATATTTAGCTGATTTCAATCATATACTTTTTGATTTTCAAATAATTTTGATTTTTAAATAAACTTTTAGCTTTTATCTTATCAAAGAGAAGATTTGGTCATTCAGAACCTAGAATAAGAATTAAAACGAATGAAACATAGTTGTATGATATTTTTCTTGGCATCTTAAATGTTATTGAGCTGGCCAAAAATAATCTCAAATTAATTTTTGAGATTAATTAATTAATTAATTAATTAACCCAATATAGGATGAAAGGAGTACAGATAATACTTATTTACTTTTAACTTACATATTTAACATAGTTTCAACAAAAAATATTTCTTTGACTACATACTATTTAATATTTAAGGAATTATTAAATGCTATAATATATAAAAATATTTAGCATTAAATATACTATGTAGTACAAACTATTACATTTAAAAAAAATTTACTCCCCCAAAACTATTTCATTTTCATTAAATTTATTGTCAGTTTTGCAGTATATACTGATTTATGTTTTTTGTAAGCCTATTTCTTGTTCCACATTAGTTCTTTCCCAAATTCAAGCTGAATTCTCAGACTTTTTCTCTCCTATCATATGAATTTGTTGATTTTCAGTTTGTTTTTTTCATAATCTTCCTTATGCTTTATTCTCGGTTTTTGCCTGACCATTAAAAATTTATTTGAATGTTATTTTTACTTTCTTCTGCAGAGATAATTTTACTTCCTCCTTTCCAATTTAGAGAAATTTTATTTTTGTTTCTTCTCTAATTGCTCTAGCTGGGATTTCCAGTAACATGGTGAATAAAAGTGGCAAGACTAGGCACACTTGTCTCATTATTGATCTTTGAGGAAAAGCTTTCAGTCTTTTATTGAGTATAATATTAGCTGTGGACTTTTTGTATATGGTCTTTATTGTGTTGAAGTACATTCCTTCTATATTTAGTTTTTTAAGAGATATTATCATGAAAGTGTTGAATTTTATTAAATGCTTTTTCTGCATCTGTTGGGAGGATCATGTGATTTTTATCGTTTATTCTGTTATGTGTGGTGTGTTATATTAATTGATTTGCATATGTTGAACCATTCTTGCATCCCTAAAATCCAACTTGATCATTGTATATGGTCTTCTTAATATGCTGTTGAACTTGGTTTGCTAGTATTTCATTGAAGATTTTTGCAACTATGTTCATCAGGGACATTGTATTGTAATTTTCTTTTCTTGGAGTATCTTTGTCTGGCTTTGGTTTCAGGTTAATACTGGCCTCAAAAATTAAGTTTGGAAGTATTTCCTCTTCTTCAAGTTTTGGAAGAGTTTAAGAGGTATTGGTATGAATTCTTCTTTAAATTAGTAGACTTCATCAGTGAAACTATCTCCTGTTGGGCTTTGTTGGGAAGTTTTTGATTACTGATTTAATATCCTTATTTATTACTGGTCTGCTTAAATATCCTAAATTCTTAATGATTCAGTCTTTATAGGTTATGTGTTTCTAAGAATTTACCTATTTCTTCTAAGTTACCCAATTTGTTTGTGTAATTATTCATAGTGGTCTCTTATGATTCTTTTTATTTCTGTGGCATCTATTGAAATGTCTCCTCTTCCATTTATGATTTTATTTATTTGAGTTTTCTCTTTTTTCTTGGTATAACCAAGGATTTGTCAATTTAGCTGATCTTTCCAGAAAACCCAGCCTCTTAGATTTGTTGATTTTTTCTATTGTGTTTCTATTTTCTATTTTCTTTATTTCTGCTCTAATTTGTTGTTCCTTTTCTTCTGTTAGTTTTAGGCTAACTTTTTAATTTTTTTGGTCCCTTGAGGTGCAAATTTAGGTTGTCTGGAGGAAGGGGGAGAAAAAGTTTTGTTGTTCAGTGGGTACAAAGTTTCAGTTGTGCAAGATGAATAAATTATAGATCTACTGTACAACAGTTTGCCTATATTTAACAATATTGTGTTGTACATGTAAAAATTTGTTGAGGGTAAATCTCAAGTGCTCTCATCACAATAAAAAAGGAAAACAAATGGTTAAAATGATGAATTTTATATTTTGTATATTTTATCACAATAAAAAAATAATGCTAAGCACCAAAACCCCTAAAATATTAGTTTTACTTTCCTTAAGAACTGCCTTGCCCTTACTGGAAAGATCTTCTCTTACCTTCGGCCATGGCATAAATTGTACCTGCTTCCACTAATAGCTTATATTTGTTTTAACTATTTAGATAATATTTGGACATATATGTTGGGGCTATAGAGTTTAGATTATGGGTGATGTGTTTTAGAAAGAACTAATTCAACTAAAATTTTATTTTATAATTGAATAACAATACCTTGGGCTATAAGAAAAATCTTCATTGAAATCCTAGCTCTACTAAATACTCTGTCTCTTGAAATTGAACAAATCTTGACTTCTTCCTTTTATAATTTCCTGAAGCAAAACAGTTATACACTATTCATCATATGTACTGAATAAAACATAATATGAGTTTTGAAGCAATAGCATGGATTACTAAAATTAAAATAAATGTCAGTATATCAAGGATTCAGTGAATTTAATGAATAAATTTAGGAAAATTATAGAAAAGAGATTATTCATCCTGACATACTATTACCTTCTTAGAAACATAGCAATAGTTACTTGACTTTGAAAAAGATTGTTTATAGTATTTTCTGAATGCAATATATATGTGTATTTATACATATACATGTATGCATATATGTGCGTATATGTTATCAAAAATATTTTAACTTTTCCATCAAAGTACAGAGGATAGTTAGCATAATTAACATTATAAGTCAATAAGTTGATGAGTCATAAGAAAATTGAATACAAATAAATTTAAATAGTTCCATGATGAAAGTTTCAAATTATAAAAAGAAAGAACTTTATTTGCTTATTAATGTATTTTCTCTCTAGGGGTCATATATGATCACATTGTACTATCTAGCAGCTTCTGCAAATCACACATATTAGAAAATTGACAGGTATATAAAGTATGCAAAATTGACTATGGATAAGTGACTTGTCTTCTCTCTACTTCATCTCATCAGCTTTAAAGTAGGGTAATAGTAGTAGCAATTTCATATTCATAAACAAAGTTATTGTTAGGCTTTTATGAATATGAATATATATATATATACACACTATATATACAAATGTATTTTATGAACCTAGATATATACATATATATATAGTGTATATACACAAATCTGTACACACACACACACACACACACACACACACACTAGTGTGTATATATATATACTAGTAAGGACCTAATACTGTATACTATATATAATATATACTCATATATACTCAATATATAATATGTTATAAAATCACATAAATAAGCACTTACTATATGTTTACTACTATTATCTATTATGGTGGCTCTAGTTCCTTTGTGGCTCAAAGAAACAAATAAGATGTGGGTGGGTGGTTATTTAATTGTGTCTGTGAGAGACATAGTTTTTAAAAAAAATTTTTGTACATGAATATGCACATATGCACATCACTGCAACCCACAATGTACTTTATAAACCTGTATTATGTGAAGCACAACATATTATATTGTCATTCTTGATGTTTACACACACTCTTGCTTTTCCCTACAATTATCCACTACTTTCCCTCCACCTACCCATCATCTCTCTTTTTCCTCTTTGTCTGTCACTTCTTTTCAGAAGACAATCTGATTTTTATCAAAGGACTGACTAAAAGCTTCTCAAAAATAAAATGCAATTCTAATTTCCTAATAAAAGTTTCAAGGAGTCAGAAGATACTTGCTTAATGACTAAATTTTGCCCCATATTTTAAGGGCATACTGCATAAATTTCACCCAAATAATCTGCAAAGGAAACAAGGGACTATTAGGAATTATTTCTTGATTGTGCAAGGATAACTAATGGTATTTATGTACTATACTTAGAGTAAAGCTGTAGAGAAGCCCAGTAAGTGAAGGGAAAAAATGTACATATAAGAAACCATAGATACATAAGTAGAGGCCCCAGAACATCTTAATGAAAAAAAAAGTAAGAGCACCAGTCTACAAAGTTCTAAGCTGTGTAATTCAAGAATGTGGGACTGATCTGCAATCTCTGGAAGAGTAACAGTTACTCAGACTAATAACATTATAATTATTTTTTTAATTGGGAGTGTCAGTTCTATGTGAGGTAAAGGAAATTGGTATAATAAATAAGCCTGAGAATACAGGATCACAATAATGCATCAAAAAAGCAGAATTTAGTAGGTCTCTGGTTTTCCCAGAGGTCCCTGTGCTCAGACTGACTAGGAAACTCAGTATGACAACTGATAGAAGTGACAAATACCAGACAAGCCACAGATGTGGTTGGGTTAACAAAGGTAAATTCTTGGCAAATCTACCTTTAGAAGATTAAATTTCATCCATTTACAGTTCTTTGCTTTGGCCCCTATGTTGTAGTAGCATAACACAACACTGAAATTCCTTCTTAAAATTGAGAAATATGAATAGTTTAGAATTTCATTCTACTTACAAGTTTATGAACTATAGTTACTACTTCATGGGCTCTAGCAGAAGACATAAGACTCCTAAGTTGGAGACAAAGGACTATTACTCATGGTAAAGCAATGACTAGAGCTTCAAATTGGTTTATATCACTTGCCCCCGACCCCCAGCGTGGAGGGGCCAATCAAAGGTCTGTGAAGGATGCCTCTATATGCAGTGGGCTGCACTACAGGAAAATAACTCTGCATCAGGGAATTCCTTAATTTTACAGTGTTCTCTATCCATAGTAAGGTATAACCTCATCTCTCAAGGTTGGTTGTTGTAACATTACCTGGAAAATGGCCCAGTTAATGAGTGGTAAGGGCCCTGTATTCTTGGCAAACTAGGCAAGTACTCACCAGGGATCTCAGGGCCCACAGGGACTGCCTCTACAGACACTTCCCAGCTATTGATATTGCCTGTCAGGTACAGTGCCAGCTCACACTAAGAGAAAACTAAGACTGAAAGAAGTGGGGACTGACAAAGATGAGGTTTGAATGGCCTTTCATTACCTCTTTAAAAAGGGATAGAATGCACACTCAAGCTATTTCACTATACAAATAATGAGGGAGAGGTAATAAAGAGCATCTTATTCAGAGATGTCATTTGCTATTAACATAAATTAGAAACCAAAGAAAATTCATGATATTCAATATTCTTTTAGTCTCCATACATAGAAATCAACATTTTAGAAACATCATACATCTTCCTTAGATGTTCTTAATTACTTTGTTTCAAAAGTACTTTTGGTAGATATTCAGTCATTATTTGAGAATGAAGTTGCACATAGTAGTTCAAAACCCAAAATGTAATTTAGAGGCACTTCAACATGAATAATAGCTTTTTTGTATTGGAATAAGATATCTGAAAATATTTAGTCCAAGGTATTTTTTTATGATACTATTCACTAATAAAATATGCCAATACATTCTTTTCACAGAAGTATTAAAATATAATGCAAAAAATCAGCATTCCACATCCTGCACTCAGTTGCCAGGACATCTTTTAAACAACAATTTCTAAGTTGACCAACCTAACCTCTTCACAGAAAAATGTGAAGCACATCATAAGCTTTTCACACAAACAAGAACTGAGAAGCAATAAGCTTTCCCTTACTATTCTCACATAAAAGTTTACAGAATATATAAAAAATTGAATAGGATAGATGTGTTTAATTGGAACCATTATATTATTAATTTTTTATGATGAACAAAATATTTACCATAACCATTAAAAAGAAAGATTTAAAGTTTAATTTTGGATTTAATTTGTTATATTTATTTTCATTTGATGAAATTAAGCAGATTAGCTAAATGTTTCTAACTTAATTACTAGCTAGATGATAGAGTAGTATTGTAAGGAAAGTTTCATGTGAAAAGGAAAGAAAATTTTCTGAATATAGGTTAGCTGTTCTATTTTTCATTCATTGATAATAGAAAATAAAATGACAGATTTTACAACCTAAATATAATAACTACACAGCACATTTTTTTGAAAATATAATTTTAAAGAGAATGAAGTATTCTTTTTTTTACTTTGGTAAAATCAATAAGTAAGAGGTTAAAACAAAGCATTGAATAATTGATTTTACTTATGCTATACAAATTTATTACCTCAAACAATTTTGGGTTTGATGATTCATATGATGCAAATATTCCTGTCACCATTACATATAACTACATTATTTTTAAATGATACCTATAAAATATCTTCCTCACCACCATTTTTCCCTTCTTATTTTAGTAAAGAATTTCCTTATCCATTGGGGAGTACATTGTGTGAATCTATTAGAACTTTTGTTAACTAACTGGCTACAAATGCAGTCACATAGCCTAGATAGAATATATTGCTTTTTGTTGCTTTGGTAAGCCACAAATTTACTGCCTTAAAATAACACAAATGTGCTATCTTACAGTTTTGTAGGAAAGAAGTCCAAAATATGTCTCAATGGGCAGAAATCAAGGTGTTGGCAGTTGGTCTAGGTCACTGGTGGCCCTAGTGGAGAATCTGTTCCCTTGCCTTCTATACCTTTTAGAGGCCACTCAGAGTTCTTAGCTCATGGCCCCTTTCTCCTTCTTCAAAGGTCTTTTCTAACCTATCCAGCTATTAACCTCTAATACTTGCTAATTAATTGCTTTTTCTGTTTGTTTTCAACAATGCTTGAAGCATAAATTCCTCTACAAACTTATTCAATCAAATTGCGGCATTTTTGAAGGAATGGTTTCTGAGGTCAGTGTTTCATATCTGTTCTGCACCATCAGACCTCCTCCAGGCTTATTCCCTGGTTCTCTCCTGCAAACTGGCTGGCCCACATTCTAGGCTGTAACTTCCTTAGATTTATGAATCTCCTCCCAATTGCCTTTTGCCACAACCTCCACTGTTCTTTCCCTTAGGTTAAAACTTTTCCAAACTTTGTTGCAAATGAATTTATTTCCTGAGAAATTACTGGGACCTATGTATCTTCTGGCTTATTTCTGCCTTTAGGCAAAATCTCTGAGCCTGAGTTTTGGAAATAATATAAAGACTCTCATCCTAAGATAAAGGCCGAGGGTGGAGACAATGGCAATCTTCTCTTTGGGTAACCCCCTGGCTCTAAGACCTTAGCACTCAGTGGAGGCAGGGAGGGTGTGAGTGCTAATCTTGACTTGTATCTCTTGGCATGGAACCACCATCACATGAGCTCAAGAAGGGCAGTTAGACCCCCACTATTCTCAGCATGTCACACTGTCACTTTGAGGGAAAATCCTGGAGCAAAATACCTTTGAAACCAAAATCAGTTAAAGGGAGAAATAAGAGGGGAAACCCATTTATTGCTTACAAGCAGTCTTCCACTTCTGCTCTCCCATGTCTCTCATGACCTGGCTACAGGAAAAAGGGGCTGTAAGTCTGGGCAGAGGAAATCCTGGGGCAAAATACCTCTAAAACCAAAATCAGTCAAAGGGAGAAATAAAGTTTAAAACCCATTTGTTGCTTACAAACAACAGTCCAGGGCTGTCTCTCTCTCTCTTGCTCTGGCAGAAGCAAGCAAGCAAGGACCTCCCTCTATCCTCTCAGGTTCAGATGAGCCCCTGGTTGCCCAGGTAATTACCCATTGATATGGAGATGCAATTCTCTCCACCCCTGAGGATATGCAAATGCACTAAAGCCAAGCAAGATATTCTGGAAATATTACAATTTTACCCACAGGCCACCCCTCCAGAAATCTCGGCTTACAATTTACTCATTCCCCTCTTGCGCAGTGGTCCCTGGGTGAGAAAACTGAAGCATTGTGACCAGACTAATGACATAACAGTAGCAACAGCAGTAAAATCATTATAATCCTCAAACCAGAGGATTCAACCTATGCAGATTAAGTAAATGTGCTTTACAGGACAATCTCTCACTAAGCACAAAATATGTTTAACATGCTAACACACTATTATTATCACTTGCTATACTTGTTTACTCATTCCTAACAACCATGCTAGATTACTCAAAAAACTTACATTAGACAAAGTCAAGCCTCTCTTTAAGCATTTTTTTCTTGACAATAACAATAAAATCATGGTATTTCTCAAGCCACAGTATTCAGCTAGGTTCAAAATCCTATGCAGGTGAAGTCCAAAGCTCATCCATTCCATAAGCAGGCAGTAGCTGAGGGTTCAGAGCAGTCATCACATGGCAGCTGCAGCCAGGGGGAGCATTCAGGCCACAAGGACTGTAGGAGAAAATAACCTTACGGGCGGTAAGATACATGTTTTAATGACACCAGCATAGGCAAATATTGTCTATAAGGTAGGATACATGCGAGAGAGTGGTCCTGTGATAAAACAGTGGCAGGAATGGGATCTCATCCTGGTCTAGTACACCAGACTTTCACCCCCTCCCTGTGGGAGTTACAGATGTGTCAATATACAGGGCTATGGGAGGTACATGCACTGGCCATAAAGATAAAACAAAACTTCTCTGCAAGATGCTCTTACCACCTGGATGTTTTGGGTACGCTACCATGACCTTTGGGGGCCATTCAGCTGTTACTCCAGGAGTACACATGAGGCCAGGCCTGTCCCCCAAGGTGTGAGAAGGGCCAGCCATTGCTGGTCCATGTGTTAAAATGTCCAGAGCCACATCCACTCAACAGAGTCTCCACAGTTTAACGCAGTTGGGGCCGGCAGCAGGATGTTGCTCTGCTGGCCATATCCTGGCTTCATTAACTCCTCTTTGGTTTCCACATACAGTTGTATAGAAGAAGCAACAATATATGTTAGCATATCCACAGGGCTCAAGACTCCTTTTTGAGGTTTCTCATTCAAATGCTATAGCACTGTCCATAAACGAACTGACCAGCCCTGTAGACTGTCAGTGTCCAAATTCAGGCCAGATTTCAACAAACCACTGTACCTTTCTACCATGCCTGCTCCAGTAGGGAAATATGGTATCTGAAACTTCTGCTTCATTCCTAATTGTGGCACCCATTCTTGTAATGCATGTCCAATAAAGTGGGTGCCTGATTGCTCTCAATCACCTGTGGTCAGCCATAGGCTGCAAAGAGATGCTCTAGGCCCCTTTTGATGGTTTGCTGATCTGCACAATGTGCAGGAAAAGCAACCAATAGTCCAGAAGCCATGTCCACACAAGTCATGGCATACTGATATCTTTCTGCTATGGGCAGAGGCCCAATAGACTATCTGCCACCTGACAAGGAATATCAGCACCCTTACTATTGTCCCATGTTGCTGTGGGACTCAGTGTAGGTCCCTCTTAGAGCACACAAGGCACTCCTTCTGGGCTTGGCTGACTTCTTCATAGGTCAACGACAAACCCCACTGACAGGCTACAGCCCACGTTGTCTTTTGCCCCAAGTGCAACAAACACTGATGTAGCCATTGGGCCACATCAGAGGCAAGCTTTCCCTCTAGCCAATGCACCTGGGCCAATGTGTCTGCTTCATCATTCCCTGGGGATGCCAAAGGCAAATGGCCAGTCACATGATATATGATAACAGTCTTAGTCTGACCAGAGGCCCATAGGTCTTGCCACAACTCTTGCCCCAAAAGGGGCCGGCGACCAACCATCCAGTTGACATGGTACCATGTCAGTAGCCACAGGGTCAAGCCCTGATGGATGGCCCAGCTGTCAGTGCAGACAACTATGGGGGAGGGCTCCTGGGTGATTATGAGCCATACTGCCTGCAACTCAGCCCATTGGCTGCTCTTCCCCTCTCCATCCTCCATCCGTATTATCTCAGTCTTAGGATAGAAAGCCATAGCCCACCACTTTGGGGACTGCCCACAACTGGAGCAATCTGTATACCAATCATCTTCAGCTATAGGATATTTTCCCTCCTGGTAAGGACTCTTGATTACAAATGGCTCAAAAGCAAGTTCTTCCTGCTTTCCACTGGTATATGTCACAGGCCCCAGCAAGTGTTGGAGTCCTCCACCTAAGGGGCTAGTAGAAAGGGCGCTATGCTGCTGCAAATATGCACCCCATTTGGGCAATGCAGGCATCTAGACTCATACCCATGCCATGATGGGATAGGGGGTTATTACCTTGGTCAAAGCTGTTCTGGTGATGGACTCTGTAGCCAGCAAGGTGTGGTACACAGCATCCAGTTGCTTCTCTATCAAGGTGTACCAGACCTCTTCCCTTTTCCATAGTTCTGATCAGAATCCAGTAGGTTGTCGTGTCTGTTCAGGCTGCTACCAAAGACCCCATCCATACCCATCTTCATTTACATGAACATCTAGCTCACAGGGCCTTGATGAGTCCATTACAAACATGGTCTGTACGGCCTTGACTCCTTGCTTAGTAGCAGTAAAGGCAGATGTGCATGTTTCATTCCAGTACCACCTGATGCCCTTTCATACCAACCCATATAAGGGCTTCGGAATTTGTACCAAGTGCAGGAAAAACACTCTCCAATATCCCCAAAGATCCAAAAACTCTTGGACTCCTGCCACAGTGTTGGGGTAGAGAAAGCCTAGACCTCGTCTATTACTGCTTCTAGGATAACTTTAGTTTTATCCAGCCAGACAACTCCCAAGAACTTTACTGACAAACCAGGTCCCTGAACCTTGGTGCTGTTCACAGCCCATCCATTTTCTTGTAGATGTTTCAGCAGTCTAGGAACTGTCTCTTCTAAATCTGAAAGAGAATCAGACATGAGCATAATATCATCAATACAGTGACACAGTTACACCATTTTCAGTTTCTTCCATGTGGCCAAGTCCTGGGCTACAAGTCCATGACAGATGGTGGGACTGTGGAGGTATTCCTGTGGAATGAGAGTGAATGTCCACTGCTGGTTTTCCCACATGAAGGCAAACTGTTCCTGACTTTCCTGCTATGTCAATAGAGAAGAAAGCATTAGCAAGGTCCACAACATAATGATACATCCTTAGTTCATGAATGAGAGTGTTCATAAGGACTGCTATATAGGGGACAGCAGCATGCAAAGGGGGTGTGACTTTATTCAATTCTCTGAAATCCATGTCATGTTCCAGGGGCTGTCTGGCTTTTTCACTGGCTCCATCTGGGAATTAAAAGGACTATGAGTTGATTTTATGATGCCCACCTTCTCCAGCTCCTGTAGAGTTTCTCCAATTTCTTTGTGTCCCCCAAGCAATTTATACTGATTAGTATTCATCACCCACCAAGGTACAGGCAGAGCTACAGGTGGGTGCTTAGCATGTCCCCTCAGAACTGCCTTTACCACATGTATCCTTAGTCTGAACTCACCTGTAGTCTGCAATCACAGGCTCTGTAGGATATCCACCCCCAAAATGTGTTCAAGGATGGGAGAAATGTACACAGTATACTCTTTTGGGGGTAAATGCCCTATTCCCAATGGGATTTGGGCTTTCTTCACTCTAAATGCCTTACCCCTATAGCCATCTATTACAGTGGGGTTCCCCAGAAACCACTCACGGTTGCCATAAATCAGAGAACTTTCAGCTCCTGGGTCCATCAGTGCCAGGACACATTGTACATTCACTGGGGACCAATGAATTGCTAATTCTACATATGACCTTTGGTCCCACCATGTTCCCCAAGGTGGGGACCTTGATGCCCCACCTCAGTCAAACCACAATGTCCAATCACCTTTCTGTCGTGGTGGGGGCCCAGACAGGGTATGAATAGTGTCCCCAAGGAAGTCCTGCAAGTACACAGGCCAGACGTGGGTTTGCCTCTGGCTTCTGTGCCCTGGACCTCGGCAGCTGGAACTGCTGCTCTGGCTTTAATTGGTACCACAGTTCTAACAAGATTCTACTGAGCTGCCCATCAAGTTTTCTTTCACTACCCCAGCCTTTATCAAATCAACCCACATCTGGGTCTTTGAGAACTTCATCGGGTCCTTTGCACCTCTTCCTTCAGATATAGACTGTGCTTCCTTTTATGTTCTTATTGTTCCAACTTCCCCCATATTTGTTAAAATATGAGTAGCCTCATGGGTTGCTATATGTAGGAGGCAAGAATAGTCACTAGGGCCCCAAATAGGGATGGAGAAGCTGTATGGAGCACCAGATTTCTCATTCCCATGTTGAGCAACTCCTCATCATGGTTCTGGGGACCCATATTATAGATAATATTTCTCATGCCTAACTTCTGTAACACTTGCTGGAGCTCTGCATATGGTCTTCAGCTTGTGGGGAAGCATGGTAAATCACCCTGATTAGGCCAAAGTGCCTGGAGGACCACTGTCAGCCAATCCAATAGTGCATGAATCCCTGGGATCTGACGGGCATTTTCTAACCTCTGCCAGAGAGAGGGGTGAGTCATCAGGGAAGCCAATTTACCCATTTTTGACCTAGACAGAACAATACCATCTACTCCTAAATCCAGAAGATGCAAAAATCACATGGGCAGATGCTCTGAGGTCTTCTGCTGTAACTGGGTGCTCAAATCCATCAGCTGGGCCTGGGTATAAGGGCGGAGCATGGAGTGCTCCACAACCTGGGGAGGGGGCTGCTCCTCCCCATTAGGAACCCATGGTTGCTGTGTCTTTATTTTCCTGACTACCACTGGGTGGGTTTTCAATATGGGAAGGGCTGGTGCCTCAGGGGGCAGGCTCAGCAACAGCTCTGTTCTCAGCCACATCTTCTCATTGTCGCCCAACTCCTCATTCCCTGATGTATTGTCTACTATTTCAGGAGCTGAAGGCACCACCCCTTCCTTCACCTCCCCCATGGCTTCTTGCAGCTTGCAATTTTCTGCTGTCCCCTTCTGCACCACTGGATTTCTCTCATCTAGAATGCAATCTTGGTTTTCAGTAGCTTTCATTCCTTTTTCAGAGCTTCCTACAACTCATCTTCCTGCTCTGAACTGAGTATCTCTCCTTAGTCACTCTTTCCAATGTTGTGAGGAACAACCACCCCACATGTACTGCTGCCTCATGGCCTCATCACCCTAAGGGGTTCCCTATTTCGTGGAGAGCCAACTTCACTGTCTCCTGCATCCCACCCTTCACCAGTTCTGAGGAGGGGCCCACTCTTCTAGGAGACACTTTACCTCAGACTAAATCCTCACTGGGGAATCTCCAGTTGAATCCCTGTCATCCACAGAGGGATCCCCAAGTGAATTCCCACCAGCCCTGGGTGGCCCAAGGTATTTCCCCACCATCTATAGGGGCAGCTCCCTGAAACATCACACCCATGAGAACAGATTTCAGATTCACTGGACCCTGCTGATTCTATGCCAAAATGTAGCCCCAGGGGGAAGGGGATTCCCCTCCTTGGACAAGTTCCTTATTAATCCAGTGAAACTGAAGTAAGATGGAGGAAGGACAGGTTAGGTTACAGGGGTTTATTCCTCACAGCTTGCTCGGGTTAACTAGCCAGGCCCTGCACCATCTGTGCCCTCCAGCCATGGCTTGCAGTCTTCCCCACCTGCCCCTTCAGGGAGGAACTGCATGGGCAGGTCCTTGGTGACTAACAAACACCAGATTCATTAGGTACCATGAATGGACAGGAGGAGAGAATGGCCATTTTCTTTCCACCCCTTGCTCCAGATCGACCAGAGGCTCTGCTGTGGTAAGCATCCATCGGCATATAAATGGACTAAGGCCAGGCAGGAAATTCGGGAAATGCTAGGTGAAAACTTCCATTTACCCCACAGCCAAATATGGCCAACATGTAGTTGAGACTGCCTGTACTCCTAAAAGTATAATCATTACTAGGCTGCATATATTGTAGAAAATAGAATTATTTATTTTTGTTGATACCTTTGATGGATATACCAATTAAACTCCTCATATTTTTTTCATAATACAAGTTGCTAAATATCTAATATCCCACTAATAACCTGAAAACTGAATCCAAAATTTGGTCTATAAGAAGAAATCTAAGAAATTGCAAAAAATAAAGAAAAATATATTAGGGAGGAGTTTTTTTTGTTGTTGCAGGGAAGCCTAACAGAGTAAGACTAAAGTAAAGGAAGTTAAGAAAGTAAGCAAGTTTATTACACTCTGTAATAGAGTGGGCCTGGCTAATGTCAGAGAGACCCTGAATATTTGAGGAGAGTTCCTTTTTATAGCGTTTGCAAGGGGTTTTTAGGAGGGGTAGTGTTATGCAAACAAGTGTTGATTGACAGGCTGACAATGATGTAAGCTAATTTTTACTTCACATGCTCTTTCCCAGAATTCTCTCTGATTGCCCACCAAGGAGGGGGCTAAACAATATACTGATTTATTTTAATGACTTCATAATGAGGAAAGGTCACTTCAGGGCACCTCATGAGCATGCCCAGTTGGACTCTAGCTTGTGGAATTTGTGGTTTTACTCTTTTTTCTAGGAATTCTGTCACTGGTGGAAGCTACCTGCTGTCCTGACCTCTCTTTGTCTCCTACCTATCTCTGGCTTCCTGACTAACAAACCTAATGTTTTTCCTGTATATAACATGGTTTCCCACAGAAATTTCATTTCCATATATCTTATGCTGTTAATTCAATTTCAGTATTTTAGACATTGCAATGTTGGCTTTTTATAGTGTTATCAGAGATAAGTACAAAAATTTATTTTTTCTTATAATTTTCATACAGACCTGACCTTATTACAAATATTTGCAATATGCTTTAAGTTATTTACATTTTTATGCCTAAGGACAGAAAAATTTAACTGTAACTTATGTATAGTGATTTTGCTATTTTATATTGAGAAACATACTCTTTCTTAAGCCAGAAAGTAAGATTACTTCTTTCACATATTCGAGGTAGATTGCACAAAAATGTTTGGATGCAAAGCAGGTGGTAACCAAAGGACAAATAATTTGTGGTCTTTGTTAAAATATTCATGAGATTTATAGATTATGAAAGCATCACCCTTTCCATACAGAGTGAAAAATGATTACCAAGACAAAACCATTTAAAAATAAGTCATCTAGTGGTAAATATAATTTGCAAAGGAAGCAAGAAACTTCTTAGGGCACAGTGGGAAGTCAGAGCTCTTCATTAATTTACAGAAGGCATAGATGACTTAAAACTCCATGTTCAGTATAAATACTTTGGAATCACAGAGGTACCTCACTTTCAGTTACTACACCTAGCTTATTTGATTAAGCATTTAAGGGAGTCCATCCTTTACATAAGGCACACTTTAAAAATGTATTTTAGATGTCTGAAACTAAAACACAAAATTAAATTCTTTGAGCATGAGAACATTTTCTTTGCATTTTATGTTAAACTTTTATCATAGTATTGTAAAAATACAAATGCTTATTATATAAAATGATTCCACATGACTCTCAGTTTGGAACTGTGAGGAAATTTAGTCTGGTGGTATTCTGCTTATATTTTGTTGGCAGCTCAGGCATTTAATTCTTATCTCTGCATATTGGATTAAAATATTTTTACTATTCTTAGGACTTCATGCAGCAGCTAGCCAATGTGCTGATATTCATTAAGAAATATGATTTATTATTTTCAGTTAGAAGTACATAAATTGAAGGTCTTTCTGTTAATCATGTGTATTTCTCTTTGTGTGGGTTTAGGATGAGTATCATAAGTTTGTAAGAGGAATGACTGGGATTCAGTACAGTGACATAGCATTGAATTGTATATACTGACTTCATAATTAAAATTTTAAAAAACTGAGCTAATGATATACATATCTATATGTGGTGTTAGGTAAGATAGTAAACAAAAATCTAATAATCCCTATTCTCTAAAGCTTATCATATAATTTAAAAAAAAGGAAGAATCATTAAGTTAATATTTGGCCAAATATAAAACATTGTTAAAAAGGAAAAAAAAACATATACTTGACAATAAACAAGAAATGCTTTTTTCCTCCCATTAAGATATCAGTTTAGCATTTCTCCTAACATTGTTTTAAGGTTTGATTTTCAGCAAGTACTTCCAAAGTACAAACACTAAAGCCTTAGAAAACATACAAATCTCTTCGCCAAAAATGACCATCCTTCATGGTGAATCACTTGTTACCTTAATTGATAAATCATATTCTTTCTTGAGGTCTTGACACACCAGACCATTTGGTTATTTCCTAACTGGGTGTGTCTTCTTTCACCTTTTGGTCTGTGAGCCCTTCCTCTGTCTGGAATTTCCTCCTATATTTCCCTCCATATACATGTCCTCTCATTTGGGTCCTGCTTACTTTCACTCAGCAATCACTTTACAGGAACTTCTCTTTACATTGCCAGAAGAATGGTTAAATGGCTTTATAATGTACTTCAGTATTCTGTTCATACACTTATCCCAAGACTTATCATTCATTATTGCATTTACCTACAACCACTACATCCTCCCCCACGTCTTTTGGGAGCAAAACATACCTTCTCAACAATGTACTCACAATTCTCATTGTACACAAAATTCTCAGAACAGAGTTGTTGTCTGATAAATATTTTTGAAAAGTATTCATAATTGAATGATGGAGCAATAGTTTAATTAGAGCTACATTACTGTGGTCTACAAAATCATGTATCTCACGATTTGTCTTATTATTTTATTTATGATTTATTCCAATAAAACATATAGAAAACACATTCAATGAAAGAATAATAAATCTCTACAGGGGCTTCCCTGATTACAGGGCATGTGCAAGGTCTGAAGACCTTGTCCAAAAGTAAATTTTGTATTTCTATTTTTCTTTTATTTTCTATATATGTGAAATAGATATTCAATATATATCTGTAATTTTATATCAGACCAACTGGAATTTTTGCTGGTGTGTTTGTGATTTAAATCATTGTATTCTCTTGAAATTAACTCACAAACTGTATTGGAAAAATTGATATCAGTATCAAAAAAATTACTCCCACAACTGAAGTGGAATTATCTAGTATCTCCCTCAGACACTATTGTAAAAGACAAGCTACTCATGTAGAAATAATTAACACATGGCTTCTGTACAGCTTGTCAGTTAACATTTAATATGTGACAAAAGCTTTCATAGAAAAATAGCTCAAGTAATTTTAGCTTTACAAATATAGTCATAGATGTATTTGCAACTGTTAAAATAGTGTCACAGGATAGTTGCAGTGCATTAGATTTAGTAAAAAAGTAGAAGAAAAGTGTACAAAACATTTTTGTACATATTTGAATAGGCATTTGATTTTAAGAGTTGGCTAATTATTTTCCCCTTGACTATTCACAATAGTTTTCAAGTAATTTCAGTGAAACTTGAAGCATAGCACTTCACTGTAAGCAATGACTGCACTTCTTAGTGTTGCAGGTATTTTTTGTTTATACACTTTGGTCCTCAGACTATAATTTTATTAATATATAAATAGTTCTATAATTCTATTTTTCTTGTTTCCAAAGATGTTGTCTCCTCTAACATCAGTCTCAAGCAGAGAAGACTTCCCAGGGGTACAGAAACCAGGAGGGGAAACAAAAGAGGTATGAATTTCAACATTTTGATATCTCCTATCTGAACAATTGTTTTCATTTTTTATCAGATATGTCTATGTCCAAAATGTGATATTAGATTCTATACATATTCACATGTAATTATAGATCTTACAAAAATTATTGATAACCTCAAAGGAAGAATAACCAGAAATTGTACCTAGTAAATGGAACACTGTTTAGAGGATACTGTTGCACAGTGCAACTGTTTTTCCATTTACTGCTATTCTTGTGTTAAATATGTGTTCTTTACTTAGATTTTATAGGACATTTCTCAGATAATCAGAAAATTATACAGCTGTTCTATTAATAAAAATTGGATTAAATAGCACTTTGTAAATAAATACATATTTGTTATGTCTTATAGTTTCTAATATTTCAATATTTTTTTCCTCCAAATGATTTGAGTCAATTAAAAGGAGTAACTGGATTAAGTCACATTTTCTTGTTTCTGGTAATTGACATTTTATATTATTAACATAAAGTTTAAGAAAGAAGTGAAACTTCTCTTCCTAAGTGAGTCTATTATATATATCTTCTAATTTTTAAGATTATGATATATTATATATGTATATGATGCCAATATGTATTATAAATTAATTATAACATCACAACTTGAATATGTGTTTAAAGTAGTGTTTTAAAATTTTGATAAAATTGTGAGTTTTTTTTGGTGTCAGTGTGACAGTGTAACAGAAATGGATTGTCAAAAACATCTTCCTGAAGATGTGAATATCTTGGAATAGGTGTAAAAATAAAATTTGTCTTAGAAGAACAGTGACTGATAGACAAAGAAAAGAAGAATGAGGTTGATAAAAATAATAGGCTTAACATTCATTCTTTTAACACATATTTTAGTGTATTGTTCAGGACACTCTGAAGGGAATAAATTACGCACAAGTTTGGGGCTACTTGTGTGTTTCCTTTACTACCAACAGAGCACTTCACTTCTAACACTTCTGGTGACCAAATGTGTGGGAGGCTTCGCCCACGCCAAGCAATTCTTGGTGGGTGTTTTACAATCAACTCATTCTAAAACGATTTATCTGGAGATAGTGTCATATCCCACATGTTAAAGGCTCAGTCCCACAAGCCTGCTCAAACCCTGCTTGGCTGCAGATCAGAGGTTCCAACACCCTGTCTTTGGGTTCAGTTAATTTGCTAGAGTAGCTCATAGAAGCAGGGAAACACTTAAGTTTACCACTTTACTACATGATACAATAAAGGATACAGATGAAGGATACATAGGGTGAGGTTTGGGAGGGTCCTGAGCGTAAGAGCTTCCGTCCCTGTGGATCTGGGCTGCATCTCCCTTCTGGTATGTAGATGTGTTCAGATGTGTTTCTCCAACCCCATACTGTTGGAATCTTATGGAAGCTACCTCACATAGGCATGATCAACTTTTATTTCCATTTCCAGCTCCTCTACTCTCTCAGGAAAATGGAGAATGGGGCCAAAAATTCCAAGTCTCTAATCATGGCTTGGTCTTTCTGGTGACCAGCCACCATCCAGGAGCCATTCAAAGCTCTCCCAAAGTTATATCATCAGAACAAAAGAGTCTCCTATCACCCAGGAAATTACAAGAGTTTCAGGAGCCCTGTGACAGCAACCAGGGTATCAGAATAAAAGATGCTCCTAGTGCTCTTACCACTTAGGAAATTACAAGGGTTTTGGGAGCCCTAGGTCAGGAACCAGGGGTGGAGATCAATATACATTTTCTATTATCTCACAGTAACTTGTATCAGTCATATTTCATAGGTATTACCTGACTTAGGCAATTCCTTTATGTGGTTGTAAAAACAGTTATGCAGCAATAACTTGCTTAATTTCAGTCAAGTTATTCCTTAATAGTGGACCTGATTATAAACCTATGGCTATTGCAGTACCCTAATTGGAGTCATGTGCAGACCCTATGTAAAGGGAAAGTAAAATTATTCAACTCCCAAAGTTGAATAATTATTTTAATACAAACTAGTCTATTATCTACCAAAATAAAGCCAGGTTTAAACTCCACTTACAAAATTTAACTTCAAATTGAAAATCATTAATTATATAAGTAGAAGTATTAAGGAAATATTAAGTTCTGATGAAATACTATATCATATTGAAAAAATAAATCAGTCATTATTTGTATAGTCTAATCACACTTAGGATTTACCTCCAAATGTAGTGCAGAAAATTGAAACTACACTTCCAAAAATCTTCATTGACCACTATCTCAGCAGTCAAAATAGTGTATTAAAAGTTAGGTTAGCATCACTGTAATACATCCAGTGGAATGTGATTTTGATGATGACCATAGGTAATGGTTCTCTTGAGTTCAGGGTTTTCTTCCATACCATATGTTGTGTAATGATTCAATTCTCCAAACACATTTGTCTATTTGAACTACTTCAAAGCTGTTTTCCCATACAGTGTCTTTGGACTGATATGAATTATTTTTTATATCTGTAATTGTTAGTCCATAGAGATGATTAAATAAAATATGAATTGCTGTACTACTTTATGATAACAAATGAAATATTTTAATAAAGTAATCCTTTAAATTCTTAAAGGAATACAAGTTTTAATCTATGAACATGTATTTTAGTTGCAATTAATCACTATAAATGAAGAATTATGTCCATTTACAGAAGTATGGTCATTGATTATGATTCAAATGAACAGATATTGAGTGTTTCATAAGGGGTGGGGGTTTAAATGAGAAAAAATACAAATTCTGTGTATTTATAGAATTTACATAAAATCAAACTATTGATGTCATTGTACATTAAGCCATGCCACAGTAGTGGAGCCATATACATTTACTGTTACACTGAATGTTAATTTGTTATTACAGATTTATATTAGCAGCCAAGATATCCTAAACTTTAACAAAGACATTAAAACTTACTGCTGGTCATTTCTACAAGGTTATAATCTAGAGAACTACTTATTAAGATTACTAGGCTATCATAACTTTAATACATTTTCTAAGGTTTTAAAAAAATTATCATGGAAATAAATGTTTAAATTTCAAATATATCATATAAAACTTGTTAATTCTAACCCAAGTTTATAGTTTTAGAACTACAAGCTTCCAGAAACACGCATTTTTTGAAATATGATGATTCCAATATGGTCATATTGAGTTTGAATTGTCTGTGCTACTGATTACATGTATGTTTTTCTTATTATTCCTAAGACATAAAAAGCAGGTCCAAATTTCTATAGAAAAATAGAATTGGTTTACAAACATTGGCAAAAATGTTCAGTTTACATATAATTAGGAATGTATACATTGAAACAAGATTCTTTGTAATAAAATTCTAAAATTGGAGGAGATCTCTCTCTACTTCTCTCTCATCTACTTAAATATCTACTTAAATATTAAAATCCTCATTTTGGTGAATATATGAGACGATGGGCTGGTATTGGTGAAATAAATTCTAGTATTTCTGGGAAAAACCTGCTAATATTTATCTTTGCACTATTTAGTTCTGGTTCTCTTAAATTAATACAAATTTATCTTACAGAGATAATTGTAAATATTCAAAGTATCTGTGTAAAAACTATTCCTAAAGGATAAATATCTACAATGATATCAATATAAATGTGAATATAAAAAAGAAGTGTGTAGCAGTGACTAAATTAGTTATAATAGAATATAGCAGTTAAAATAATTCTGCAGGAAAATATATACTGGTGCCTTCTTATTAACTTATTTCTATAGTTTATGTGACTATATCTCTTATATGCTAGAGGCTGTACTAGGAATTGGGCACATAACATTCAACATACATATGCTAACTTCCTCCACAAATCTTATGTACCAGTAAAAATAATCAGTATCAGTAAAATAATAATGTCAATCAAAAATCAGTATCACTATAAGTAAAAATAATAGACACTAGTTAAACAGAAAAAATGAGAAGAAATGGAAAATGTGAATGGGTATGTTACATAAATAATAATCGGGGTTGAAGATTATGAAAAAGATATTCCAATATGAAGATATTCCAAAAAGTCTTATTGTTATATATTTCTAGAAAATAGGTGAGTCAAGGTGGCATAGATATGATTATAGGGAATAAGTAGTATTTTCTTATAGTGTGGTGCTTGAACTTCAGCATAGAATTCATATGCCTTTCAGTAAATGTATCAAAATAAACTAATTGGTAAAGTTTGTATGATAAGTAGACAAAAATGAAACAGTTCTTGTTCAGCTTTGTCATTTGTGTATGCCTATGTATATATGTATGTGTATGCATACATATATATGGTAACACATATTTTATGGGTTTCTTAGAATAGGCAGTTAGTTAGACATAAGCAAAAGGGGTCAGCCCATCACCAAGGAAGACTCCTCTCTGGCCAACACCTAAGCCCAATTAGTTCCCAGCCCCACAGTCAAGGACATATAGCTTATCAGGAGGCCCAGTCAAGGACACCTAGATTATCAAGAGGCTCAGAACCACAGGGGCTTCCTTGGTTACAAGGTATGCTCAAGGTTGGAAGACCTTGTCCAAAAGTAACCCCACATTAAAATAACATCTAAATCTAATTAGCAGTGTGCTTTTGGCTCCCCTGTGGGCTTTGCTTAGGTACTTATGGGTAAGGTGCCTGTGCATTGAGAAAAAGGTTATATAACCTGAAGCTGTCAATCAACCTGTCAATCAAATGGCGTAGGATGCAAGGAAGGACTTTTTACCATCTTTAGACAAAAATAAAAGCCAGCCTAACCCTAATGGCTGGGCTGCTTCTGGTTTCCTGACAGTACACTCTCCTGTCTAAAGAGTGTACTTTTTCTTTAACCCAACAAATTCATCATTGTTTTTTCTTACTATCTGGTCTCTCGACTGAATTCTTCCCTTCAAGAACACAAGAATCTGGGAAACACAACATGTTCAGCTGGTAACAGACTGATGTTGTTCCATCAAATATTTGTGATTCACAAATGTGAGCCACATGTGTAATTTAAAATTTCTAGTAGCTATGTTGAAGAAATAGGTACAGTTAGGTATAATAACATCTCTTTAAACCAATATATCCAACATATTACTATTTCAACATACAATTCATATGAAGATGATTACTATTTACCTTTTTTCTTTGCTCTTTGCTTTCAAAATATAATGTGTGTTTTACACTTACAGCACCTCTCAATTTGAATTTGCTAGATTTCATGTCCTCAGTAACATGTCACTAATTGCTACCATTTTGGATGATGTAGATTATAGATAAATAAATATAAATTTATAAGGGAGCCTAATATAAAGGAAAGAGAGTTGAATTGAGTTAGGAAATCTTAGCTGGTTCTTCTATATAGCAGGCCTATAAGAAATAAATTATTTTTACTTAATCTGATAACCTTAACACCTACATTAAATATAATGTATCAAACTAAAAGTATTATAAAATTACAAATTAATTTGTAATTACACTTCATATATACCCAAAATAATACCTGGAATTTGTACTATTTAGCTTAGAAAGCACTTGTAATTATAAAACATAATTATAAATGACAAATGGACGGATTGAGGGTCTGTCTCTATGAAAAATCATTTAAAAATATGAATATATTTATTTTAGTATCTTTCTAAAATTGATTAACTATTTTAACCAAACCAGTTCTCAATTAAGATGTTGCAAATCCTTACAGATTTATAAAAATGCAATGATTTCATTTCTGCTTTAGTCTCTACAGAAAGATAAAAATTATGACTTTATTCCTAACCACTAAAATGATCTGATAGAAATATTAGCATCAATAGCAATGCTAATATTTACATACACTGAATAACCAAGATGCCAGGCCTTGTTCAAAATATTTTATGTTATCTCATATAATTTTTATTATTGTCTTATGAAATAGGTGATATTCATAAATATGGAAAATATCAGAGCAAATTTTTGCCATTGCCTTTTTTGTGTTTGTACAAATAGAAACTCAAAAGTACAACATGATGATTCTGGTTAAGTTATATTTCTCATTTTTGAAGTCTAACTTTAGGATATATGCCTAAAAATGCATGTGATATGAATTTAAATTCTATTCTAATTATAGAAGTCTGTAGCTATTTCTTTAGCATAGCCTACAGCTAGAATGCCTGTCAGGAAATAATTGGGTTTAATACTAATTATAATATAAAAAGACATGGATTTAAATTTTTATGTATCAAAGAATCAGTAATTTACATTTTTTAATTTAGGATTATTAACATGATCTAACTACTTTTCCAGATGGATATATAATCATTATTTTAAATCTAATTCTTTTGAATAGCATTGTGTTGACTCGCTCCTTTAGAAAACAATACAGATGTAAAGACTAAATGGGCTCAAAAGTAACAGAGCTTTTCTGGTTCACCTCTCCCTAGCCATGTGACCTTAAGCAGATAAACTGGCCTCTCTAAATCTGCACTGTGCTCATCTAAACTGTGAATAATAGTCCTGATCTCCTAAGGTAAATAAATGGGAGGAGTAAATATGATACTGTATGTAAAGCCCTTAGCGCAAAACTAGCAAGGGACATAGCACTCACCTGGTAGACATAATGACTTCTTGTAATACCACTATGCGATTAGGTACTAGATTTTCATGGTAAGGCAATGAACGTAATGCTTACCACAGCATCAAGACAAATCCTTTTCTATTGATTTAACAATGGTTCTAATAGACTCTGCTTTACTATTCAGTCAGTGTGAATTAGTGAAGATATTTTGAAAATAGGTCTGCCTATATAATCATTATTTTAGCATGAATTCATTTTTAGTTAATGTAGCCTGAAATGTGAATCTGGTGAGTAATCCGTTTTAGTTTCATTGACAAGAATTCTGAGAAAACTCCCAAATTTGCTCGACAAATGGACTATGTCCATAAGGTCACAGATTTAACACTTCGATATAAAGAAGAGTATATAGTCATAAAGTTTTAAATTATTCTAAAAAATTATAGATGCCATATAGTAATACATCTTTTTATTAATTGCAAAGTAATTATTTAAATATTTTCTACACCATATCTATATCTGTATGGTATAGAAAATAAAAGTAAACTTAATCCCTAAATTTGCAAAATGTAATTATATATGCTTTCTGTTTCCCCTTGGAGTATATTAATGCATGTTACATCATTATTAATATATTTGTACAAAAAGGAATTAGTTTGAACACTTCCTTTTTTCTATAACAATATGTTCTGGGAAGCTTCTGCATTGGTACATGTAGTTGTAGTTCATTCTTCTGAGTAGTACATAAAATCAATACATGTATGCATCAGAACTTAAGTAATACGGTTGTCATATGAGTTAGAAATGGCAGATTAAGTGGAACAGCTTTACTCAGTTTAGTGTAAGTTGTGGTTAAGCCCACAGATATTTCAGTTTTACTTTGTACTTTAAGCTTCAGTATATTTTTCAGGCAAGCACTTTATTTCCATGCCACCAAATTTTAACACAAATTGGTTTTGAAAAATGAAGCTCAAATTTTATGTCAGAAAAGAAATTACCTAATCTATTTTCATCTTTTTGTTTTAAATGTCCTCTAAATTGCTGATAAACAAGAAACCAGAATTGAATGTTTTATGTACTTTCAGTAATAACACTTTGCTGAAACTACTTCTTTCTTCACTGCAAACAATTTTTGGTTCTTATGTAGACAGCGCCTTGGTAGTAGAGGTGAGAGCATATCATGAGTCACTAGCCACATCCACAGAAAAAGATAAACCTTCAAAGGTTTTTTTGTGGACCATGTTCTAAAGTGATAGTGCCTTTTAAGTCCTGCTTTATGAAATCCTTTTCAACTGATACTTCTGCTTTTATAGTATAGCATGAGTGGCTAACCTTACATGTTGCAATATAGCACAGTACTTCAGCTAAAAGATCACTGTTCTCAAAAATCAAAGTGAAGATTGAGAATCAAAAGAAATCAACATTTGCTGAATAGTTCATACTCATTTATAGAGACTATAATTTGCAAAAGTTTTGAGACAGTTTCTATTTCTACAAGCACATCTTCAGAGAAATGTCCAAATAATGGCATTCTGCATTTTTAAGCAAATTGGTAAATTAATATTCTTTTAGTGATTCCTCTTTTTCTCTTCCTATCTTTGGGAAGCAGTGTGGAGAGAGGACTATGTACCTGGATAAAATAACTATTTATTTTTTTCTCAAAGATATTAAATTCTGTTAAGAAATGGATTAGTATTAATAGATTGAAATTTATTTTCTGACCTAAGTGGAATGTAATTCGCTTATATACAATAATTATGGTCTGAAATGAAATTACATAGGAGCCAAATAGCGACAGCTGGGACAAAGATCACGACACTTGGGTCTAGGAAAAGAGGTCCGGCCCTGGACCACACACTCTTAAGGGTTTCACATACTAACACTGAAACACAAATGTAAATATAAATGCATATATTATATAAAATATAAATCTATAGTGATACATATTTGTAACTACTTTTCGTTCTCTTAAGAAACTTTGTTGAAAACTTGTACCTGATCAGGTGAAAGAAACTTGCTAGAGTAGACACTTGGAAGAGAACTTTGTTTGTAGTGAGACTGAGGACATGTGAGCAGGTGGAAGGCACAGAGAACTAGAGTCACCCAGAGAGTGAGTGTAAACCACTCAGTTCCCCAGATGAGTGGTGCTTCTTCCTCCCCTCTGCTGGGCAGTGATGTTTTTGGAAATGCTGAGTCAAGTGTCTTATGGGGAAAGGGAACCAGGCTTTGTTCTCTGGGGAGTTTGACATTGTCAGTTTCTAATCTGGATTCAGAAAGGTCCAGTCACATCCCAGGAGTCCTGAGCTGCAGACCAGCTTCACACAGCCTTGCCTCTGCACATCTCTGTGACCACTCTGGCTGGTCCCTAGGAAGGGGGCCTGGCCAGGGAATGAAAGAAAACAGTTCCTTCATTTTCTTGTCATGAAGAAAAACCCTGAGGGGCCAGATGGATCCCAGGTAGGCTGTGAGTAAAATTGTATTTGTAACTTTTAATTATTTAGATGTGTGAAAATAAGACAAAACCATGTGAGTTCTGGTCCTTTAAAATCCAGCTATATCAGAAAATAAGATGGATTCTGTCAAGCTAACTCAGGCCCAAAACGCAGTGGAGTCAAGACTGCCAGGTATTGACAAGAGGCATACATGAATTCTGTGTCCTTGGAAGAATGGTAAAGTGAATTCTATTCTCCAAAGCAGAGCCAGTCCCTGACAGGGTCCTATATGGCTACCGAAAGAGACAATGGCTGGGAAATCAACCAATCAGCTGTGACTTACATCAATCAATCGAGACTGAACAAGCATACATCCTTCCTTTACATAATGGACCTGTACAGGAATCCGGGGAGACTTTTACTATAAAAACAACCCCATATA
This sequence comes from Manis pentadactyla, assembly GCF_030020395.1. Lineage (NCBI taxonomy): Eukaryota > Metazoa > Chordata > Mammalia > Pholidota > Manidae > Manis > Manis pentadactyla. The sequence goes on from NC_080023.1 coordinate 51,750,812, forward strand.
TTTCCTCACAGCATACTCTAAGTTCATTGCCTAGGGCTATGCTCCTCCTGTTTGTAAACTGCTTTTCAGCAGCAAAGTTCTCCTTTTTTAAATTGCCTGTTATACAAAGAGATTTGTTAACAGATGTATATATGTAGATTCCATTTTTATTCTTGCTCTGAATTCCACAAATGTCATGGGTGAAATACTTTATACTAGGTTGGTTGTGATGGAGCTGATGAGAAGGCACTTTCACAGAACCACCAATAAAGATGAGTGATTGGTTACATATGGCATGTGAGAGAAAGAAAGTCGAGGATAGCCATTTACCCAAATGGACAATCCTGGGAGGTTAGCATGCTTTGAGGAAAAGGACGGTTTATTTTTAACATGTTTATGTTGATATATACTACATATTAAAGAGGAAATACTAAGTAGTGTAAACTAGTCTGGAGTTCAGCAAGAGTCAGATTACGGATGATATTAAAATCTGTGGGATGACATATGATCACCTGTGATTGAGTACAGAGAACAAAATCCTAGAGAAGGTTAACATTTAGAAATTAAAGAGAAGCGAAGGAAATTGAAAAGAAGTAGCCAATGAGAAAAGAGAAAATATAAAAAGTTTTTTCAAGGATGAAAATGGGATAAATAATGCTAAGTACTGCTGAATTGTGAAATAAAGGACTGAGAAAGGACTGCTGGGTTGGTAATGAGGAGACTATTGATGACAATAACAAGATAATTGTTGTGGGGATGAACTGATCATATTGGTGGAGAAGAAAATGGATGCTTAGGAAGTAGGGAAAAGGAATTTATTATCAGAAGTTTAATTTATAAGGTTGAAATCTGGGACTCGAGTATCTCATTTGAATAGGACTAACAGCAAACAAGCATGACTTTATACTGACACTTTTCTCATATTAATTTTAATTGTGATAATTGTCTCCTCTTTCATGTTAATTTCTCTCCTGAACTGAGTTTATTGAAAGCAATTCAGTAGTGCTAGTTTTGAAGATAGTGGATGCATAGGTGGGAACCTGGCTCTGTCTCTCAATTCTGAACCAGTATTCAAAAACATGCACTGCTCAATTTGTAATTTTTTTTTGGAAATCTTTAATATGGCTTTAATTCAAAGTGGGGTATATTAAATGAAGCAATTCTATTACATTTTTTGCCACCAGTCATTAACTTTCTTCCTTTTTTTTAATTGTCCAAATCTATATTCCAGATTATAATGATTCCAGTAGAACACTACGGATAATATGAGTTCTCAGAATGAGTTTTAAGAAGACCACATGTGAGTTAATGAAGAAGGCATAGATTTAGTCACCAAATCAAAGACTAGTGGGTGTGAGCAAATACAAAGATCAGAAAACTGAGTAGAGCAGAGAGAAATAGAATCAATACCTGGTAAGTGTTATTTATAAAGTTACATTTTCTGAAAAGTTTCTGAGGCCTAAGGAAAATATTTTGAACTTAATACATTAGGACCATTCCGGGACACTTGATAAAGTCCCACTGCTAGAAATAGTTAAAAGTGATTTGAATAAACAGAAACCAGGATGGATCAAAACAAGGTTTTAGAGACCCAGATATAGATATTAAGAATATAAGATTAAGGTGTTCTAAATTTGTTTAGTTGCGAAAAGAGAAACAAAGAGAAAATAAATAAGGAAAAATAAAATCATATAGATTTATAATTAGACTTTCCATATGTATTTGATTATAAAGCCTTTCCAAGATCAGGAAATTCATGGATATGTAGATGTAAGATAATGACCTCTTGATACCTAGGCATTAATCTGTAAGGAAAATCATAGGTGCTCACTGCTGGATTCTAGAGACCATAAAACCAGAGGCAGGGTTTTGGTCACCCAGCACATGAAACATTTTGAGGAAAAGCAAAAATGTCAATCAATAATATCAGTAGACAAATTACAATTTGAAATTCTATCTGTATCTGTATCCATCCCCATCATTTGTTGGAGTTCAGCCAGGGTGAGATTATCAAATACTTGTACTTGTTGGGCAATTTTTTGTAAATTTGGATTTGTCCAGAATTATTAGTATACATGCAACAGGTGTTGTCCTTTACAGCCCATTTACCCACTTCCTAGGCCAATAAATGACCTAAAAGTTAACAGTTATCCAAAACTCTGTGTGCTGGAGATTCACACTGTTGTGGCGTTAATGCTTTAGTGTTACAGCCCAAAGTTTTCAGCCAGCATAGCTGACAGGTTGGTTTGCCTTAGAAAGTTGTTGTTATGTGCACCTAGCCCAGTCCCTGTGAGGGATGGTAGCAGTCCCAGTATAATGTGACATGAGGGGGCAGAAAAAGGGTAGGTTGGTGGTCCTGTCCCAGGATTTGTAAGGGTAGTTCCAGCGAGACTGAAGGCCATTGGTATGAACAGGCAGGATCCCTAGGGGGCTGGCATGGGGGCATATGTACTGGAGGTTGAGGGAAGGGCAAGTGCACAAATGGAGAGCTGTGTATGTATGATGGTCCCCGGGCACTGGGCACACAGTGGACACCAACTGCTTGATCAGGGAAGCTGAAATAAGTTGTGGTTCCTTCTTGACAGCTGGGCTCAAGGCCCAAGACTGGGGAGACTGTGATCCTTGGGATGAGTATAGGTCCTATTCATCCATATGGTGTTGGCACCTGAAAAGATATGGAGGACTGTAAAGGGTATGTGGGAGCTCCTGCTGGTGCCCCATTCCATACTGCACAGTATCCTGCATGGGAGCAGTTGAATACCAAAGAGTGGCTGGGTGAGCAGCAGGGCTGCGTGGGCTGTCTTCTGTCATGCAAAGTGGGCTGAGTCACAAACATCACCTGGCTGGGCCACTCACACAGGAAACAGCCTTTGTGAAGCCTGGGAGCAGGCCTGGATATTACAGCAGCCCCCAGATTGAGCTCTGATGTCTGCCAATTACATTAAAATATTAAGGCTATTGGAAGACTTGAACAGGAAGATGGTGGAACGCTGAACGTTGACTGTAGAAAGGGTACCCTCAGGGTGGTGTAGGGAAGAGACCCTGCTACTTTGACCCTGACGGGTATAGCAGGGGTTACTGAGTGGTGGCAGCATCTGCCAACTGGGGAGGGGTCTTCCCAACAGAGATTAAGTTCACCAGCTCCTGTAGGATGTATAATGTGGGCCCACCTAATGGATGTGGTGAAGGCAACCCACTGAGTGAGATGTCTAATCAGGCCCCTGTAAAGTTGTGAGACTCGACAAATACATCAGTCTTCTGAAGCCCAGAGGCACAGTGGAGGGCAGCTTAGCAGTCAGCGTACTGCCTCACACTCCCGCAGCAAGACTGTAGGAAGCAAGAGAGCTCAGGGGTGAACACACAGTTAACTCTGCAAAATCCCACTCAGGCAGGAAATTTAGATAAACAAGCTACCAGGTCAGGGGTGCTCCCCATCATCAGCCGATGTGTCTTCCCCAGTACTGTCTCTGCTATAGTGGAACATCATGCAGGCAACGTTCAGGATGTGGTTGTGTCCTGTGATGTCATGGCCTGGGATATTGTCATCTCCAGCATTGTTGCAAGTGCAGAGAGCCAGCCACCCAGGAGGGGAGCTGAGGAGCCAGGGGTCTAACAGGGTTGCATAGATTTGGGATGCCCTAAGAAGGGTTTGCTTGCACCCTCAGGAGCATGTACTGATACCACAAATTCTTAGTAATTTGGGATGTTTAGAGGTGCACCTCACAAATGACTAGACAATGCTCTCCCTTGAGGCAGAGATCTCCATCCATAGTCTGAGGCAATGTATAGTTATATGCCCCTGACAATTTAAAGTTTGGCCTTGTATTACCAGAGATGGGTCTCAACTGCATAAGCCTATCAGCCAATTAGCACTGAAATTAATGCAATATAGGTGCTCAGAGGTCAGGATGCTGGTGACCATTTAGGCAGGGCTGATGGCCTTTAAGCATCTGTGGCATTGGGCTCATTTAAGATAAAGGACTTGAGTCTCCTGGCTAATATTCACACCCAGTGGCATTCCGGGTACAGCCGCTTCCAACACCGATCATCCCACCATCCTGGGGTGCAGAAGTAGGTGAGTGCTCTGCACTTCCAGCACATTCCTAGTAATGCCTCTTTGGGTGGAGAAGTCCTCTGACCCAGATGGCACACAAGGCCCAGAGTAAGGCTGGCAGCAGCAAGCTCTGACATTTCATAGCTCGGTTATTGCCCACTGACTGCCCCATGAACATTTATTATGGGGCCATAGTGGGTCAGCAGCTCATTGGTGGCCTCCTCCCAAGTGGGGTGGGGAGAAGTTTATAATTCTGTCACCAAGCTGTCTTCTTCTGATGTTGCTGGGCTCAACCTGAGTGTCTCTTCCCTATTTTTGGAGATCCACACCATTCCCTTGGGGGATCCAGTTGCAGTTATTTCTACTTCCTGTGGGGAGGTCAGGTTAGGAGAATGAGCTGTCCACTAAAGCCGTGCTACATTGGACTGTCATTGCCAATTTGCGAATCAGGCAGGCACGTGTGGTTCAGCAGCAGCTCAGTGGGTCTGGGTTTTCCCAATGGTCTGGGACCATCTGTGACCAGGGGGTCATAACTAATCACCTGTCATCAACTGTCATTAATATTAGAAGGTAATATGATCGACATTTTAGATCTTTAAGGGGATTGAAAATTGTAGGGAAAAATGTAAATGATACTGTCCTGTAAGGGGAAGATATCACATTCCCCGCTAACAGTAATCTTGGGCAGTGCGGCCAGGGGAGCCCAGTTGGTATGAGAGAGCTGGCCATGTGGCCTAGAGTTTAAAGTGGTAAATGCCCCTGGCAGCAAGGAGGTCCATTCAGAATCCCTTTGAATGTCCTCAACTAATGGCAGTGTTGGGAATGGGAGCCTTAATGGGGGAAACTGAGTATTTAAATCTTGGTAGTTGACTGTAAGTCACCACTCTTAGTAGAGGGCCTTTATGCTGGTTAAATGGGGGAATTGAAAGGAAAAGTGGTGTGTTTAATGACTCCTTCCTTTAGAAAATCTTGAATTATGGGCTGCAGTCCCTTAGTCCCTATTACAAGCAATATTGGGGAGGGGATATTTACAGTCTTCATAGGGTGTGGTAGTCTTACAGGCTCCCACCATGCAGCTCTCACCGGGAAAGCCAGAAATTCAGGTTTGTTCCAGATGGTGTGGTGGCGCATCACGGCATCCACACTTGTCACAGGAAGGGCTAGGGCCAAGAGGGCCACCGCCACTACAAGATTTTTAATAGATTGCTCCAATAGTGACACCCAATGGAAGTTGAATATCTTCTGCTATTCTACCTGTTAGCTTTATATTCTGAGAAGTGCCCCTTCCTTATGTTTGGTGGGGCATTCACTGGAAGTGCTGTAATCTGGGCTCCAGTGTCAGTGAGAGCAGTAAAATGTTGACCATTAGCTGAGTCCCGACGGGTAAGTGGAAAAGTATACATGATGGTCTCCCAGAGGAGGGACAAGCTCTGAGGAACCGCCAGGTCCCCGGGGCCAGGGCTTTGACAGCTGACACTCTTGAAAGTCAAGGTCCCAGAGCCCACGGCTGGGCATTCTGAGAGTTGACAGCAAGCCCTTGGGGTGGGGCCAGTGGTATCTTGGAGATCCCCCAGTGCCTGAGCAGAGGCTTCTAACTTGTGTTTGGGCTGTCCTGAGATTAGGTCACTGGAGACCCCTGATCTCTGGAGCTACTAATACAGAGAAGCCTGTGGGTCATCTCATGAAGGAAGGAGCTGGGTCGAGGTGCCAGCCCTTGGCAGGGACAAATAAGGAGCCTGAAGCCCACATATGCCCTAGGGTCCCTTCAGTGGGTTCCCAGCTGAGGGGTGCAATGGGATTGGTTTGCCATTATGTGCAAACAAGATGTAGGCTTCAGAAAAATTCTCTTTTTCATCTGGCTACAGCACTGTGTGTTCTAATGCCTGTTGTTTTATATCTGACATTTCTATGAATTGGGTTTATCACTGTGGATAGGTGTGCCCTTTTAAGAAGAACTCCTTAGATGCCAGCCCCAAGGGCACCTCCTCTGGGTTGGAAATAGTCAGGGGTCCTGTGGGGCATGATGCTCAGCAAAATAGTACACCCCTGAGCCATTCCAGTTTTACACAAGAGGAGGCTGGCTTTATTAGGGTTATCCACTTGCAGGGATAACTGAGTTGGATGGAGGGGCCCCATGCCAAGTCATAAAAATCCCAGTCAGGAGAGGCAGAGCTTCTTCCTCCTTATCCCCATGGGCTCCTGAGGCTTGCAGTGTCTCTTCCTCAGAGTCCATCATCTTTTTTATTTTGTCTTTATTGCCTGCCCTGCTGGCACAATTCATTTGGAGCATCCTCACTGTGGGGGTAAGTCTGGGGCTTCTCTAGGATATCTCCAATAAAACAAGCCCTCAAAACCTTGGAGCTTTTAAACAAACTATGAATTTTAGAGTCTTTTACCAATGAGGCCAACAATTTGTTCCTACGGTTCTTTGGAACTGGCCCTGTCCTGGCACCACAGTGCTGTATGCAACAGCTCAGAGCCAGGTCCAGAGACCCGAAGGAGCCAATCGGCATCCTTCTTCTCCTCCCTTTGAACAAAGCTTTCTAGGAAATGTTGCACTTCTAAGTAATGTGCCTCTGCTTCTCATTCACACTGGCTCCCACTGGAGGCTTAGGTAAGAGCTGGGATGGGGGCTGCCTCTTCCCTGACTCACATTCCACTACCTTTTGTTCTAGAGCACGCAATCAACCTTTACAGGCTTGGGGTCCACCCAACCTGTGCAGTGTTAGCTGATGTGTTTGAGAAGCTCCAAGCCTCAGGAACAGAGCATCAGTGATCTGGCATGTTTGCTATCCCACCACACCCAGTAAACCCAAACCATTTGAGCAGTGGTCTTACAAGCATCTAGGTTTTCAACCTCCTCAGGGGACTTGGGAGGAGCTAGTGCCATGTGTTAGGGACCCCAGTTTTATGGAGCTTCACTGTGCTGCACCAAGCCAGGGATGGAACTCCTGTTATCCCATGGGGACAGGAGACAATTTGTGACAGCAGCGAGGAATGCAGCACCACAGGACTTGGCCTGAGGCAGCTTGTCTCAGAAGCATTTGCCTGCCTGAGGCACCCCTGAGGGAGTTGCCTCTGGCAGGGGTCAGGGCTGGCTCTCCAAGCTCCACACCCTGTTCTGGATCACTGGCCCTGGGGGGCCCAGCAGTCAGCCTCCCCTTCTGGTACTACTTTAGGGGAACTTTCCTTGGCTCCCAGAACCTGAGAACCCCAGCATCTGTTCCCTACCTGCGGGAAAAAGGCAGAGTCCTCCCATCCCGTTAGCTCACCTTAGCTCAACAGTGGGACTTCAACATATGATTATAGCTGATTACCTTCAGAACTGGCACCCAGAAGGGTCTTGTTTAGAGACTGATGGGGAACAGATGCACTTCAGAGTGGGCCTGCTAGTTAGTTTTTGTAGGGGAGCCTGACCTTTCTAAGCCCTGCCATTTAGGGTGGTGATTTGGGTCAACACCTGGAAGCAGTGCAAAGCATCACCACAGCCCCCTGGGCAGGCAACAGTTCCTTCCAAGAGCCCAAGCAGTCTGGGAGATGAAGTCGGCCCTTGACAGGCCGAACTGTAGGGAGAGTACAAACTGCACCCATAATCCCAGCCTCCTTGTCACCAATTGTGCTGGGAAGCTGGAGCTGGTGTACTGAAGTAAGACTATGCAGATTGTGACATGTTGAATGAGGGAGGCAAACCCCCCATACGGGGCTGGCAGCATCTGAGTTCCTATACTGGAGAAATGAAAAGCAGGGGATTTTTTGATTGAAGGCATAGTTTGAATATACCCACAACAAAGGAGAAAGTCACAAGATTTACTACTTACAGGCCCAGAAATGCAGTGCTGGGGTCAGGGGGTAGCAGAGAGTCAGGGGAAAGGCAATCTGTTCCCTGCTACCAGTGAGAAGGAGACAGACAGCAGGGTAGCAGGCAAGCTCCTATTGCTTATAGGCAGCTGGGCAGAGGTCACTAACTTTCTTCAGGCTTTATTTTAAGTGGTTATTTAAAAAGGTTTCCCAGGTAACAAAGCAGGAATGTATAGCATGAATCCTAAACTCAAGTCCTTATGTTAATGTCCAAACTTTGGGTGTGAGCAGATGTATTTCTCATCACAGATAATGACTAGGATATTTTCATCAGTTGGGAAGCAGAATAGCTTAGAGGGGAAGAGATGATATTTGTACTGCTTTATAGAATGTTGTGCTGTGGGAACTAAAAGAAATGATATTTAATGAGTTGTGGGTAACACCTAACCTATAACTAGTATTATAATGAGGGCTAACATAATAGTTATCGTCATTATCAGCGCCAGCATCATCCTCACCCTTATCATCATCATGATTATCATTAGTGAAAGAATTAGGGGAAGAGAGCCAACGGATGAGTTTCCAAAGAAAGACATGTATGCAGAGTTTAATTTGTGTAGAAGTAGCCAAGAAATCACATAAATTGATGATATTTAAAAGGAAGGAGGCAGACATTTATAAAATGAAGACAAGGTACCTAGATTAATTCCATATGAATTCAGGGAGCATTGATTTTATGTACATATTTAAAAATTATAGAAAGTTAAAAATTATAGAAATTATTGTACTCTACATTCTAAATTTAATAAGCATAGTCATAAACTTTTGATTTTCTTTTTTTGTAAGCTTGTAGAAACACTGATGAAAATCAAAATTTTTTAATGTTCCACATTAATGGATTTAATGAATAATTACCTCTGTTGCATTTTTTTAAATTTAAAAAAAATTTTTTAAATTTGGTATCATTAATCTACAATTACATGAAGAACATTATGTTTACAAGGCTCCCCCCTTCACCAAGTTCCCCCCCATACCCCTTCACAGTCACTGTCCATCTGTGTAGTAAGATGCTGTAAAATCACTACTTGTCTTCTCTGTATTGCACAGCCCTCCCCGTGCCCCCCCAACATTACACATGCTAATCGTAATGCCCTCTTTCTTTTTCCCTGCCCTTATCCCTCCCTTCTCACACATCCTCCCCAGTCCCTTTCCCTTTGGCAACTGTTAGTCCATTTTGGGTCCTGTGATTATGCTGCTGTTTTGTTCCTTCAGTTTTCCTTTGTTCTTATACTCCACACATGACTGAAATCATTTGGTACTTGTCTTTCTCCACCTACCTTATTTCACTGAGCATAATACCCTCTAGCTCCATCCATGTTGTTGCGAATGGTAGGATTTGTTTTTTTCTTATGGCTGAGTAATATTCCATTGTGTATATGTACCACATCTTCTTTATCCATTCATCTACTGATGAACATTTAGGTTGCTTCCATATCTTGGCTATTGTAAATAGTGCAGCGATAAACATAGGGGTGCATCTGTCTTTTTCAAACTGGAGTGCTGCATTCTTAGGGTAAATTCCTAGAAGTGGAATTCCTGGGTCAAATGGTATTTCTATTTTGAGCATTCTGAGGAACCTCCATACTGCTTTCCACAATGGTAGAACTAATTTACATTCCCACCAGCAGTGTAGGAGGGTTCCCCTTTCTCCACAACCTTGCCAACATTTGTTGTTGTTTGTCTTTTCGATGATGGTGATCCTTACTGGTGTGAGGTGATATCTCATTGTGGTTTTAATTTGCATTTCTCTGATGATTAGCGATGTGGAGCATCTTTTCATGTGTCTGTTGGCCATCTGGATTTCTTCTTTAGAGAGCTGTCAATTCAGCTCCTCTGCCCATTTTTTAATTGGATTATTTGCTTTTTGTTTGTTGAGGTGTGTGAGCTCTTTATATATTTTGGATGTCAATCCTTTATCGAATCTGTCATTTATGAATATATTCTCCCATATTGTAGGATATCTTTTTGTTCTATTGATGGTGTCCTTTGCTGTACAGAAGCTTTTTAGCTTGATATAGTCCCACTTGTTCATTTTTGCGTTTGTTTCCCTTGCCCAGGGAGATATGTTCATGAAGAAGTCACTCATGTTTATGTCCATGAGATTTTTGCCTATGTTTTTTTCTAAGAGTTTTATGGTTTCATGACTTACATTCAGGTCTTCAATTCATTTGGAGTTTACTTTTGTGTATGGGGTTAGACAGTGATCCAGTTTCATTCTCCTACATGTAGCTGTCCAGTTTTGCCAGCACCATCTGTTGAAGAGACTGTCATTTACCCATTGTATGTCCATGGCTCCTTTATCAAATATTAATTGGCCATATATGTTTGGGTTGATGTCTGGAGTCTCTATTCTGTTCCACTGGTCTGTGGCTCTGTTCTTGTGTCAGTACCAAATTGTCTTGAGTACTGTGGCTTTGTAGTAGAGCTTGAAGTTGGGGAGTGAGATCCCCCCCATTTTATTCTTCCCTCTCAGGATTGCATTGGCTATTTGGGGTCTTTGACGGTTCCATATGAATTTTTGAACTATTTGTTCCAGTTCACTGAAGAATGCTGTTGGTAATTTGATAGGGATTGCATCAAATCTATATATTGCTTTGGTCAGGATGGCCATTTTGATGATATTGATTGTTCCTAGTCAGGAGCATGGGATAAGTTTCCATTTGTTAGTGTCCTCTTTAATTTCTCTTGAGTGTCTTGTAGTTTTCAGGGTATAGGACTTTCACTTCCTTGGTTAGGTTTATTCCTAAGTATTTTATTCTTCTTGATGCTATTGTGAATGGAATTGTTTTCCTTATTTCTCTTTCTATTAGTTCATTGTTAGTGTACAGGAAAGCTACAGATTTCTGTGTGTTAATTTTATATCCTGCAAATTTGCTGAATTCCAATATTAGTTCTAGTAGTTTTGCAGTGGATTCTTTAGGGTTTTTTATGTACAATATCATGTCATCTGCATAGTGACAGTTTGACTTCTTCTTTACCAATCTGGATTTCTTGTATTTCTTTGTTTTATCTGATTGCCGTGGCTAGGACCTCCAGTACCACGTTGAATAACAGTGGGGAGAGTGGGCATCCCTGTCTTGTTCCTGATCTCAGAGAAAAAGCTTTCAGCCTCTCACTGTTCAGTATGATGTTAGCTGTGGGTTTATCACATATGGTCTTTATTATTTTGAGGTACTTGCCCCCTATACCCATTTTGTTGAGAGTTTTTATCATGAATGGATGTTGAACTTTGTCGAATGTTTTTTCAGCATCTAAGGAGATGATCATGTGGTTTTTGTCCTTCTTTTTGTTGATGTGGTGGATGTTGTTGATGGATTTTCGAATGTTGTACCATCCTTGCATCCCTGGGATGAATCCCACTTGGTCATGGTGTATGATCCTCTTGATGTATTTTTGAATTCGGATTGCTAATATTTTGTTGAGTATTTTTGCATCTACATTCATCAGGGATATTGGTCTGTAGTTTTGTTTTTTGGTGGGGTCTTTCCCTGATTTTGGTATTATGGTGATGTTGGCTTCATAGAATGAGTTTGGGAGATTTCTCTTCTATTCTATTTTTTGAAAAACTTTAAGGAGAATGGGTATTATATCTTCTCTGTTTGTCTGATAAAATTCCGAGTTAAATCCATCTGGCCCAGGGGATTCTCTTCTGGCCTGTAAGGTTTCTGTTGAGAAGTCTGATGATAGCCTGATGGATTTTCCTTTATAGGTGACCTTTTTCTCTCTAGCTGCCTTTTAAACTCTTTCCTTGTCCTTGATCTTTGCCATTTTAATTATTATGTGTCTTGGTGTTGTCCTCCTTGGGTCCTTTCTGTTGGGAGTTCTGTGTATTTCCGTGGTCTGTTCGATTATTTCCTCCCCCAGTTTGGGGAAATTCTCAGCAATTATTTCTTCAAAGACACTTTCTAATCCTTTTCCTCTCTCTTCTTCTTCTGGTACCCCTATAATGCGGTTATTGTTTCTTTTGGATTGGTCACGCAGTTCTCTTAATATTGTTTCATTCCTGGAGATCCTTTTATCTCTCTCTGAGTCAGCTTCTATGCATTCCTGTTCTCTGGTTTCTATTCCATCAATGGCCTCTTGCATCTTATCCATTCTGCTTATAAATCCTTCCAGAGTTTATTTCACTTCTGTAATCTCCCTCCGAACATCATCCCTTAGCTCTTGCATATTTCTCTGCAGCTCTGTCAGCATGTTTATGATTTTTATTTTGAATTCTTTTTCAGGAGGACTGGTTAGGTCTGTCTCTGCCGATCCTCTCTCAGGTGTTGTCTGAACTGTCTTGGACTGGACTAAAGTTTTTTGCCTTTTCATGGTGATAGTGGTGGCTGTAGACAGGTTGCTGGTGTGTCAACTGGGAGAAGAAAGTCCTTTCCTCCTTGCTGGATGCCTTGCTCTTCTCCACTGCTTGTGTCTGTTACCCGCACTCCTGGAGCAGCAACCAGGTTAGACCCCTAAGCTGCTGTAGGCAGGGTCTCCATCAGAGCAGCGCGGAGCCCTGCAGGTATTGGCAGGCATGCCAGGTGCACTCCTCCATGATAGCGGCACCCCTGCCGGGCAGCTGTGTGTCTGCAGTGGCTTTTGGGTCTGGCCCAGGTGGCTGTGCATTGGGCTGGGATTCCAGTCATCTGCTGGGAGCATGCCTGCTCCCTCTGTCTCCACTGCAGGTGTGCGCAGGGCTCTCCCGCACGGGCCTCTACCAGGCTCCTCTGGATCCACTGCCGCCAGTGTGTGTGAACTGCACCTGGGCTGTTTGGTTGCCGCCGCTGTGGGCTCGCACAAGCCTCTCCTGGTCCCCTCTGGTGCTGTTGGCGCATGCAATCTGCTCCCATTCCCTTCCTGTGCCACCACCCCTGGCACGTGCTGCCACTCTACTCACTACTGGGCTGGTGTGTCAGGGTCTGTGCCAGTTTGAGGAATGACTGGCAGGCTGCTTAGTGCCGTGAGGGGCTTCAGAGCTGCACTGCCTCCCCAGGGTTTAGGGCACCTAAGGTTCTCCGGGATTCCCAGCTGCTGGCTAAGTGTGCCGGGACGACTTTGTCCAGCTATGGGGTCCCTGTCTCTTTAAGACTTGCAGAAAGCACTCGCTTTTCTTTTCTCTCAGGGGCGCCAGTTGCGGGGACCTGCCCACAGGTTTTGCTTTTCCATTTCTCTAATATCCAGCATCCTGTGCGCCTTGTGTCTGCGCTCCGGGTGTGGATTTCTAGAGCTGGTTGTTTAGCAGTCCTGGCCTTTCACTCCATCCCCGTTCTGACTCCTTTCTTTCCGCCAGGTTCTGGGGTGGGGAAGCATTCGGGTCCCACATGACCATGGCTTTTATCTTACCCCCTTCGTGTGATGTTGAGTTCTCGCAGATGTAGATGTATCCTGGCTGTTGTACTGCATCCACTGGTGTCTCTTTTAGGAATAGTTGTATTTTCATAAATATATATGTTTTGGGGAGGAGATTTCCTCTGAACTACTCACGCCGCCATCTTCCCATGATCCTCTGTTGCATTTTTAAATAATTTATGACTCTTTAAATAAATCACCATCTTAAAATTTCACTTGCAAGTGAGACTTTTTTTTCTATTTATATTTTAGGAAGTTATGGGTTAGCTAATAATACATCTGAATACTTGCTCTTTTGAAATCTGAAGAAACATATTTAAAACATTTTGAAAAAGTACTTTGAAAGACAGATTTAAGGAAAAATGAAAGTAAGTGTATCTTTAGAAGTCAAATTCGGAACTGAAATTTGTAGGAGAAGCAAACTATTGAAGAGATGTTACCTTAAAGGGCTGTAAGTTTGCCCCTGACAATAAGTTAGCTTCTTCTGATCATGAATGTTCTATCCATTTAATGTAATATTTCAATGACTAAGATTGCTCTTGCTTAAAACAAGCCAACAGGCCCAAAATTGAGTCATCTATGTTAATCATCAAACCAAAACTCAGTTTAATTATAGATTTATAGTTTCTATTCCAGAAATGGAATCTTAAACAAGCCAATCAGGAATCACTTGATTAGTATGAATAAGAAAATCTGCCTGATAGATGCCTGCCATCCCCTGAAGGAAAATAACCTTGCAGTAACCAGTCCACTTTTTGGCCAAGTAGAGCTCCCTTTTTCCTGCTCCCTCCTGCCAGAAAAGTCTTTCATTTAGTGCAGCTCCTTGGAGTTCCATTCTGTCTGCTAGACTGGGTGCTGCCCAATTTATCCTTGTGGAATAAAGCCAATTCTATCTTTAAAATGTACTCACTTCAATTTTTTTTAATACTTAGGTTTTGATTTTGGAAAGAAAAAGGGGTTATTTTTTTTAAAACTCCAACAAATATCAATTCTATCATTATGTGTCTTTACTTTATAATTCCATTTTATTCTCTCCCCTTATTCATGTGGTATTTATTGCCACTGTCTTTTTAAAAATAAGGAGACAGGGTTAGATAAATTGACACATGTGATATGATAGAGATACCAAGTATGAGAACAGATTTAGGAACCCAAGCATGAAATGTTCCACAGGCTCTTTCTACTTACTAAAGCCATCTGCTTCTTAACTATGGGTTTCAGATTTGGGATCTGGATTTAATTTCAGACATTCACTAGCTAGAAGTAGTCTCTGAACAAAGAAACTCAGTTTTCCTTATTAATCTTCCACTTACTTATTTTTGTGAGAATTAAAAGTTACAACGTTTATTGCTAATACAGTTCCTGGCACACTACTATGCTTAAGTGTTTACTTAATATTTCTTCTCTGATTTATTAATATGACTTTCAGAGAGTGAAGCTGTTTTAAAGAATATTTTATTAGCTTTATTCTTGGTTTCAGGGAACAATTACTATGAATACTTCAGTAGGTTGCAAGTCTTTATTCCTTGACAATGTGTTTGAGTTTTGAAAAAAATTAAAAACCATTTAAGCCTACATCTGCTTAATAGAGTGAAAGTTAAAACATGCATTCTGCACTTTGGTATTAAAAATATCACAAAAGGATGAGATTCTCACTTGTAAGTTTTGTAATCTTGTTCCAGAGACAATCCTAAAATAGAAGTTAAAGTACTTCAAGAAACTACAAGATCAGTTGAGTATATTTCTATTTATATTGTAACATGCATGTAGAAAACATGGAAGAACCACACCCATTCTAAGGTACAATATCTGTTACTTTTTTGATAACTTAATCAAATTTAAAGTCACTATATGTGTGTTTATGTGTAATTATTCATTAATTACTTCTTGAGAGCTGCAAGGATTAGCCTATACAATCACAATTTACCACTTTATTGTGCTTAAAAAATAACATTTTGACGGTCACTATTTCTTGATGTGGACAACACCCTTTAGTTAAATCAGCACATGTAGTGAACAGCTGCTAGAGTTAGCAGAGTAACAGTCTGTATCTTTGCCAAGCATTGATAGAAATTACATGGACCTTTTCTTGTTTCACTAAGCCTACCAAATTTTTGTTTCATTCTGTCCAAATGTAATATCAGAAAGGTGGTGGTCATGTCTACAGTGATATATATGCAGTGCACTAGTTGATGTGTATTACTTTCTAGGCAATCCTGTTAATGAACATAAACAGATGACTTCTGTACCATCTCTGTACAGTAGAAGTCACCAGACCCTATCCAGAAACACTTGGGCAAAACACATTCTGGACCTTTTCAAATATTTAGAAAGTTTAAATGTACATGTGATTCATTAGGCATCAGACTCATCATAGTCTAAGACAGTATCTCATGATTAAACAGTATTTCTACAGAAAAAGTTGTAAATGTTCACACACAATTAATGAAGATATAAATAGCTTCATATCAGTTTCACTTCCAAACAAATTGTGAAAAGTATTATATTTTCAAGCTCTTAGATTTTGAAAGTACAAAAATGTGATATGAATTGTAATGTTATCGAGTTCAGAGGTCTATTTACTGACACGTTTAGAAAACTTTTCTAACTACAACACATTTGATTTACTCCTGAGCAGACACATTTAATGACATTGTGTATAAAATAACAAGACATAATATAACTCAAATCTAGTTAATTCTATGACTCTGTAATCAATATCAGACACTTTTTCTAATTTGCTTGTTCACAAAACCTGTCATCTGCAAAATGCTAGGGCATGATTCTAGCTGCTATTTCTTCCTAATTTCTCCATGGCCTGCTGCTAGCTGTGTGAAGATGAGAATGCGGGAAGTCTTCTGAAATCTCCAGTTTTAACCTTAAATTTCAGCGACCAGTCTCATGTTTCTGGTGATGTAATTTTACTTTTTTCAACCTCAGTTTTTGGAAAAAAAAAAACTATTTTCCTTATGTTGTCAATCTACATTTCCCATTCTTTTTTTTCCCTCATTACACTGTGAAAGCTCAAGTTTTATTTTTCATATATAATACTTTACTAACATTCTATATTAGTTCATCTTAGCATACGCTTTCAATATTCTTAATTTCTCCCAATCAATTTTAAGGAAACCTGACCATTTGCCTACTAGTATAGTACTTGTTTCAGGATTCTTGCCTGGATTCTAATCCCAACTATCCCACTTACTATCAAGGGACTTGAAGTAAATTAAGTATCAATGTGTATTATAAGTCTCACCTGCAAAATAAGGACGGCGCTAATGCCTACTTCATATGATTGATGAAGGAATTAAATCACATTTATACATGTGACAAATATTACATGGAATAAAATATTATTTTCTATATACAGTAAAACACATAATATCTGTTAAATCAGGAATATATTACATGTTAAATCTCATTATTACTTTATTGTTTGTATCATTAATATAATAAAAAATATCACTATTATCATCCATCATTTGTTCTCAAATTGATTTCTTTAGTACATAAATTTTCTCCCATATGCCACCATAATTATCTTTACAAAGTCATTCCTGATCTTTATTCTTTGATTTCTTAGAATTAGAGCTTATAGTTCTGTCTCAGATGTTTTTTCTAATTTCAGCCTTGTCTATTTTAACTGGGGAGTATTAGATATGACTGATGTGGTGTGATTTGTAGTTAGTAGAATGTGGAAGGGAAAAGAGAAAAGCAGAGAAGGGTTGGATACAGATGTTAACTTCAGGGAATTCCTCACCAGCTAGGTGGTGTAAAGCTTGTTACAGACATAAACATATAGTTTGAAGTGAAAGACATTCAGGAATTCTGAAAATGAAACATGACATAAATGTAACAACACACAGAGTGCCCTCTCACCTGCCACTAGGATTCATATAAAGCCCTCAGACTGTTCTTCAGAGGAGAAAACAGGTCAAGATTCCCTCCTTTTAAGACAACAGAAGTGCTGGCCAGTTTCCTATGTAATAGCAAAATGAAAAATGAAATTTATCAATTATTCATACAAAAAGAAAGATAAAATTAATATAATGTAGAACCATCAAACAATTGAAACAAAAAAAAAATCAATATAGAAATGTATTTTGGTCAATTCCAGTTCATCTACCAAACATTTTGTTGCCTTGGAATGTTTGTTTCATAATTACAAGCCGAGTGTATATTTTGGACTTGAAAATGTTGCATTCCCCAGGACAATATCATATGGATTGTAGTCATCCAAAACATGCTTTGGTTTGCTATGCCAAGGAGATTCTCACAGGTGTTCTTAGAGAACACTGGAGGGATGGGAAGCAAGAAAGCAAGAATACATGTCACACATTACCCTTAAACTAATATTCGTTTCTGTTTCCAAGTGTTCTTTACCTAGCAATTTCTCTCCTCACCTTAAACTGTTCTATATACAGTTAAGACACAAAAAATCTGTTAAGTCAGGGATGAAGTAGATGTTTTGTCACAATGGCTATCTTAGGTCTCAAGATAATTTTTCATCCCACTTTAATAGAAGCATTTTCAATGAAAATCCCCAAACAAGCTAGCAATTGTCTTTTAAATTGTGTATACCTTGAAATTGCAAGTGTAAATTTGTCCAAAATCCCAGTGGTCTCCACTGGGTGGCAATCACAGGCATTGCCTGGTGTCTTGCTATGGACATAAGTATCGGACACTTCCAGACTCATTTGAACATGGAGTCTTGTATGTATTGGATTGTACCATGTGATTTTTTGAAACTCCAATAAAACCTGCTCTTAAAAAATAAATAAATTTAACTGTTTTCCCAGTTAAGTTTTGGATAGGTGCTAGTAAAATTCCCAAATATGGCATGGGATATCTTTAGAAACTAAACAACTCAATAATTCTGTGTATGTCTTTACTGATTTTAGAGCTGGCAGAGACAATAACTTATTTTTGATTATTTGACACAATGTTTCTGTTGCCCCTGTTCAAGTGATGCCGAGGAATTGCAGCATTTGCTTTAAGCTCTGTTCTTTATTTGGGTTACTTAGTCACCCTCTGGTGGTCATATGATTAATAAATATTTATAATTATGTCTTGGCTTTGCCTTCAGATTGAAATATCAACATTCTATGATTAATATAATAAATAATAGTACTTTCCAACTACATCCCATCTATATCTCTTCTTACCATGTTGTGGCATCAGCAGGAAAAATGAAATATTCTTGTGGTTACCCAGTAACTGTGTATTGGAGTTCATCTGAGGTGACTATAAGTTAGTCTTAACTTTCTTCTAAACAGAGATGGAAAAGAAGGCAAGAGCCAAACCAAGCTATGTCCCTTAGTTTGTGGCATATCTTGAAT
Source organism: Manis pentadactyla (assembly GCF_030020395.1). Taxonomy (NCBI): domain Eukaryota; kingdom Metazoa; phylum Chordata; class Mammalia; order Pholidota; family Manidae; genus Manis; species Manis pentadactyla. Next base: position 51,769,373 of record NC_080023.1, read on the forward strand.
TGTTGATCCCATATTGGGTACAGCTGATAATTTTGAAGTCACTACATTGCTCCAGCCTCTATGATCTAAAGTTAAATTTCAAAGCTTATCAGCTTTTCACAGGCCATGCTGGACTATTTAACAAGGAGTTTGGGGATACTAATATACTTGCACCTAATAACTCCTTTATTAAATAAAAATATTTATACCCCTCAGGGTATCCTATATTGTTTTAAATTAAGCACTTGCATATGTTTATATTATTCTATATGTTGCCATGTAGATAAACAGCTCAAAGAACAGATTTTCATATCATCCTTTTTTCCTTTATTTTTTACCAGAGAGAACTCCCTTTTAGACATTACATATATTCCAGTGCTACATTCTGCCAATGGTGAACCAATATCCATAAAAAATTTTGTTCATAAATTCCTACTTCGAGCTATACTTTTACCTGAAAATTTTCTATATTTTCATCACCATATCCTGATAATTTTATTATCTTCTAACTTTTCACTAGCAGGCTTACAAAGGATGATACACTGAATACCAGAGTCCAGCAATCCTAATAAATTATCTTCACCTGCCCCAGGACATTTTACCCATCATAATGCAAATGACCTTTGGTCCTCTACTGGGGATTGTGCCAGAAGACTGTGGCCCTCTTGTCACTCAGAATCCTGAATACCTCCTGTTTTAATTGGCATGGACCCTAAAAGGATTATAGATTCAGTTTTCTATAATCATCAGAGTTCTAAAAAATTTATCAAGGCCTAGGTAAATTGAGTTTGTTACAGTCCTTTTACAATGAGAGTATTCGGTAGGGCTGAATGATCTAGATTTATAGTAATCCATTAAAATTTTTGAAACTACTCCATTTATTTCTTCCTTTGTTGTGTCATTTTAAATTAAGCTTCTGAAGAATCCCACACAGTTTAATTATCATGAGATTTTTTTTCATTCTCCCTCTTACTGCTCTCTTTCTTTTGCATAATCCCTGAAAAGTTTCTCATCATTTAGCTCCATTTAGAAGTTTAAAATCCATAACTGCTTCCCACACACCAATTTTTCTCCTCAACAATAAAGTCACATATGGGTTTCAAATAATTTAAGTCCTTTTATCAGAGCATCAACTTGGTAAGTGGTGTATAGTAGAAATCTTAAAATCATACAGTAAGTACATATCATAATTTGCAGCTCTAGCAGCCTCTAGCAGCTTCTCTGTTACCTTCAGTTTTACTGGAACATATTTAAAAAAACGTTAAGACACCACATTGTTGGCTGATTTACCTTTTATTGAATTTAGTGATGTGTTTGACTATCCACCCAGGAACTTCAAGTCTCCTTTATGATTTTCCTCCTGTCAGTGGAATGCCAGGAATTCAACCTGTCAATAACAATGATTCCACCCCCTCAATTATTTCTCCCAAACCATGTCTAAGCCATTATTATTTAAATTCAGTTGTCAGAAATGGTTTCAAATATCCCATTCTCATTGCCAGTTGCAAAGATTCCACAAGTTCGGATTTTCAAAAGATCTCACGTACGAAGCATCTTCATATAAGGCTTATTTTAAAGCCAAATGAAAAAGACGACAGGAAAATAATGGGGATCCAAGAGACCTCCAGACGCCAGCTCTTGGGATCCTCGTTCATACACATAGTCTACCACCAGTGATTGTGCAATGAATCTTGATTTAGGAAAAATGAAATGCAGAGTTCCCTTGGGGGGTCAGTATGTTCCTCTGTTCACTAAGTCAAGCCAAGCTGCCTAACCGGTTTTGCCAGCTGAAAATCATCAGTTTAAAAAACAAACAAACAGAACTAGCCCTGCAGTTCCTGGTGGCTGAGGGCAGTGCGCAGGGAGGAGCACAGCAGTGAGCATCACAGTTCCTGGGGGCCACCCAGCCTTTGCGGGGATCTGGGAAGGCACTATACCATTCACTATGAGCCATCAGTATTTCTAGGGTATGTCCTGCAATCAATAGATATTTCACCTTAGCATAAAATGAGTAAAAGAAGAACTATTACTTGTTTACTGCTTTCTGTGATACTTCCAGATACTATGCTAAAGAGTTTGCAATCATCATCTCTGCTTTTGGCAAGGTAACTATTATTAGTACCATTTAATGGATGAGCTGAACTCAAGCTGGTAACTGCTTGTCCAGCGCCCCCACTTGGTTAAATGATGAAGGTGAGTTTGACATCAAATCCAACCCATTTAATCCCCAGCTCACCACAGAGCTCGTGGAACACATCCACAGGATGCTTAGAAGAGAATTAATATTCTAACCTCAATCCGATCTGCAGGATTTTTGGTCCTCAAAGAAAGTTAAGATTAACCTCTCTTCTTAAGTAGGAAAAGGTGACAGAGACCATTTGGTAAAATATTAAATAAGAATCGAAATTAAAAAGGACTGCTGGTGTCTCAGGAGTGGCTGAGTAGCTCAACATTTTCACTATGCACTGTAAATCAAAGTGAATCAGATTTTTACTCCATATTTAAAAAAAAAACTACACCTGCGAAGTTGAGAAGTCATCAGAGAGGTTTGACCTTAAAGGGCACATCATAAATGACTCTGCCCTTTTCATGGTCAGAGTTAAAAGCAGGACATAAAGACAGAATTCCAGTCCAGCTGTAAATTCACTCTCTCTTAAAAAGGAAGATAAAAAATTGTATATATTAAAATCACAGATGTCTGCTCATCCAAACACAACATAAAGGAAGTGAATAGGCAACCTAAAATATAAGTAATATTGGCCATAAAACTAAAAAATGATTTTTCCATAATATGAATAGGATGCCTACAAATAAATAATAAAAAGCTAAAGAACTCAATTTATGAAAAATAAGAAAAAAACTTAAATAGGTTATTTATTCAAGAGGAAATGTGAATAGCCAATAGGCATAAAGAACATGCTTATCATTATTAGAAGTAAGCAAAATGAAAACCAAAGTACTGGTAATGTTTTCCCCTCTATTTGATACAATAGTCTGAGAGCATCAATCATTTCCAAGCATACGAAGCAACAGGAACTTTACACTCCTGGTGTAAATGTAAATTTATACCAATAGTTTATAGTATTTATAATTTATGCCAATATTTTAGATGATATATTCTTTTCTAGTAAATTTAAAGCTACTTATATTACTTAGAAATTCCACTTCTGGTCATTCACACTAGAACAGTTGCTTTCAAAATTTAATGGTGACTTACAGAGAGAAATGTATTTATTTATAAACACATACATGCTTATAAGTTTTGTATCTCTGCATCTACAAACAAAAGAATAAGAAAATATTTCCCACAATATTTTTATGTATATAAGCAAAAGTTCAATGAACAACATTTGCTATAACAATTTGAGGTGAACAATACAACTAATGTATTATGTAATTCTTTATGTTCCTTTTTTAATCCACCCATGCATTCACCAGCGTAGGACATAATCCTCTAAATTACCTTTGAGCCTCTGAAGTGTTGTGGCTCACAGACTGAAAAACACTATTCTGTATATGTGTGTAGGGTTATAACACTTTTGTACATGTGTACTAGGAGATGTATGCACAATTTTTTGAATAAGCAATGTTTGTAATAGTAAATGTGGAAAAGAATCCTTAAGAAAGGATGTTATTATCCACAGTATAGTATAGTATAGTATACTATACAGTAATGAGAAGAAAATACCTGGAACTAAAATACATATATAACAGTATGTATGAATTTTGCATATATAATGTAGAGCAAAAAGTAAAATTGCAGAAGTATGTAGAAAATGTAATTCCATTTATAATTTAAAAACATAAAACCAGTCACTAGTATTTGTGTGTGTGTGTGTGTGTGTGTGTGTGTGTGAGAGAGAGACAGAGAGAGAGAGAGAGAGACAGATCTGTGAAAAACAAAGGAGTGGCATACAGCATATTCGATCCACCAGTTGCTATCTGGTAATGGCACACAGGTGATTTCAAAGGGGTAGTGGACTACTCTTCAATCTTGATATGTTTATCTGTGTAATTGGTACATTGATATTAATTTTAGCCTGACTTTCAGCATATGATTTATGCTTATCATCTTTAGTATTAAAAATACATTTAGATATATAAGAAATAAAAGATCTACAAGGGAATGTGTCCACTACATAGAATATCACTAGATAAGGATAAAGTTCTTTTCCTCATTCTGACTGTTAAAAGCATAATATTAGTCTATTTTAGCTTCTTTCTATCTTTTCATTAAAAGTCCCTGTACTTTTTATATATTAATGAAGGAATGGGAAATTGGTTTCAAATATATATTCTAGTAGTATGGTAAGGTGTTTGGAGACAATGTTAGTAAAATATATTTTTTCTCCTTTTTATATGTATGCAACAAAATAACAACAATGTCAAGCATCCTTATTTATTTATCATTTGTTATACCCTTTTAAGTAAATGAATTCACTTAATCCTCAAGAACTCCATAAGGTAGAGCTTATCTCTACTATACAGAGAAGAAAATTGAGGCACAGAAAAGTGAAGTAATCTACCCAAGTACACACAGCAAGTAAGTTATGTGAAATGACGGCTTGAATGACTCCAAATTTCAGTTTTGGAAAGAAAAATTTAGGACACAATTCTTACCAGGATTTAGCTACATGTTGCTAATAAAAACGTTAGGAACAAATTTAATTAAACAGATTGACTGGTGTTTGTGACTAAATTACATATTTGCAGTAACTGAATATGCCCTACCTATTATTAAATGTTTTTTTAAACTGTCCCCTATACAAATACTTATTTACTTAACTATGTACATGTATATCTCCATTTCATTATAGCATTAATTATTTATATAGTATCAGTACATACATATATTGATTGATGTATCATGTATGTGTATATATATATATATATATATGTTGGCTTTCTGTTGAATGAAATAATAAATTCTTTCATGTTTTTATTATATCTATCTGTAGAGTGCCATTCTGATGTATTTCAAATACTTACTATTTACTTTTTCAAAAATCTTTATTTCTTAATGCCAAAAGTTCAAGCTAAATAAATGTGTTTTACAACAAAGATTTCTCAATGGCTCAGCTATAGCATGGAAAGATTATAAATACCATTCAAGCACATATTGTATAATACAGAGTTATGATAAAAGTATAAATTAGAAGTCATACTGTGGAAATATAAGGTTAAAATTAAGGATTTCCATAGAGAAGGGAGAAAAGAATGCTCTGTGAAAACACAGGGAAGAAATATCAGTGTTACCTCCTGAATATTTGCATGTGAAAATGAAACCACAGATTTCTTCCCAAGAATTTCCTATCACCTCAAACTTAAATGAAAGTGAAATATACGTTGTGCATGTGTAGATGTATTTGTGATCCAAATTAGATCAGTATTTTTTTTTCTGTCAGTGTTTTGTATTTGCCTAAATGGCTATTGTTAGCATATGTTGTGGGACCAATGAAGACAAGTTTTTTACTTTTGTTGTTTTAAATGTGGGTGCTTATGATTTACCTTTCCACAGAATGATATGTTTCTTTTAAGCAGAACGGACATTGCTGCTCTGAGAATTTTGCTGTCTTAGGTTTTTTTTTTTTTTTGTTTGTTTTTTTAATAATTATTTTTTATTGAAGGGTAGTTGACACACAGTATTACATTACATGAGTTTCAAGTGTACAACACAGTGGTAGAACATTTATATACATAATTCTAGGTTCCAGCTATCACCCTACCAGGCTGTTACAATATCTTGACTATATTCCTTATGCTATACATTACATCCCGGTTACTAATTTATTTTACCATTGGAAGTCTGTCCTTTTTTTTTTTTTTTTTTTTTTTTTGTGAGGGCATCTCTCATATTTATTGATCAAATGGTTGTTAACGACAATAAAATTCTGTATAGGGGAGTCAATGCTCAATGCACAATCATTATTCCACCCCAAGCCTAATTTTTGTCAGTCTCCAATCTTCTGAGGCATAACAAACAAGTTTTTACATGTAGAACAAATTCTTACATAGTGAATAAGTTACATAGTGAACAGTACAAGGGCAGTCATCACAGAAACTTTCGGTTTTGCTCATACATTATGAACTATAAACAGTCAGTTCAAATATGAATACTGATTTGGTTTTTATACTTGATTTATATGTGGATACCACATTTCTCTCTTTATTATTATTATTTTTAATAAAATGCTGAAGTGGTAGGTAGATACAAGATAAAGGTAGAAAACATAGTTTAGTGTTGTAAGAGAGCACATGTAGATGATCAGGTGTGTGCCTGTAGACTATGTGTTAATCCAAGCTAGACCAGGGCAATAAAACATCCACATATGCAGAAGATTTCTCTCAGAACGGGGGGGTGAGGTTCTAAGCCTCACCTCTGTTGATCCCCAATTTCTCACCTGATGGCCCCCCTGCGACTGTGCCTGTCTTAGGTTGTTCCTCCCTTGAGGAATCTTACCCGTCTCTGGCTAACCAGTCATCTTCCGGGGCCATACAGGGAAATGTGAAGTTGGTAAGTGAGAGAGAAGCCTTATTGTTTGAAAAAGTTAGCTTTTTACTTCTTTGCATATTTATGCCCTGTGGCTTCTATGCTCAGCATTTGTCTTGAGGTATCTTTACCACTTGGAAGAATTATGATACTCGGTAAATTTGATATGAGGCACGAATTCTATTTAAGGGTTGTAATTAGGAAGGAAGAAGAAAAGCTATAGAAGTAGCAGGCGGAAGAAAACATGGGAAGATTGATTATTTCTTTGACATATCTTCTTGTAGAGTAACTTCAGCATGTATAGGTTTTAAGCTACTACTTAAATTGCACACACACATTAACATAATAGGAGTATAGTTACATAACCAAAGCATATCTGTAATTACCAGCCATCTGCAGTGAAACCAAGAAAACCAGTTAGGCACCTTAGGCATTTGTGAAAACTTATCTATGATATGGTGGATATTGTCCAAATGAACTTGAACAGTCTGAGAGAAATCAGACAAATTAAAACAACCCATTCCTGGGGACTGTTCACATGCCATATGTTCTTTTAACAATAAATAGTTTGTAGTTGTAAGACTTTGGAGTGCTACAATTTGCACTTCTCCAAATTCTTGGTTGAGTTCCAACAGTATAGATCCAGTCCAATTTTGTTGTTTTACTGTATGCACAGGCCAGCTTAGATATCTCCTTCCTCATTCCCATGGCAGGTCCAGGAACTGGTGGGATGAGTGCATCTACAGCTGTAGCAGTGCGTGGATCTTTGTTGGGGTTTTTTGATGATCATCTTCTGGCATGAGTCTTCCAGAGGGTGCAGATGTTGGAAGTTCTTTTTCATATCATATCTTAGTTCATTTTCGGGGTAGCCCAATTAGGCTTTGATCCTCTGTATAAACACAAACAGACCCTTTGCCTACACTTTTATATGCCCTTTATACCCTTGTGTAGAACTCGTTGGAGGTTACCACACAGGAACTGCCCTTTTTTTTTTTTTTTTTTTTTTTTGCTATCACTAATCTACACTTACATGACGAATATTATGTTTACTAGGCTCTCCCCTATACCAGGTCTCCCCTATAAACCCCTTTACAGTCAGTGTCCATCAGCATAGCAAAATGTTGTAGAATCACTACTTGCCTTCTCTGTGTTGTACAGCCCTCCCTTTTCTCCTACCCCCCCATGCATGTTAATCTTAATACCCCCCTACTTCTCCCCCCCTTATCCCTCCCTACCCACCCATCCTCCCCAGTCCCTTTCCCTTTGGTACCTGTTAGTCCATTCTTGAGTTCTGTGATTCTGCTGCTGTTTTGTTCCTTCAGTTTTTCCTTTGTTCTTATATTCCACAGATGAGTGAAATCATTTGGTATTTCTCTTTCTCCGCTTGGCTTGTTTCACTGAGCATAATACCCTCCAGCTCCATCCATGTTGCTGCAAATGATTGGATTTGCCCTTTTCTTATAGCTGAGTAGTATTCCATTGTGTATATGTACCACATCTTCTTTATCCATTCATCTATTGATGGACATTTAGGTTGCTTCCAATTCTTGGCTATTGTAAATAGTGCTGCAATAAACATAGGGGTGCATCTGTCTTTCTCAAACTTGATTGCTGCATTCTTAGGGTAAATTCCTAGGAGTGCAATTCCTGGGTCAAATGGTAAGTCTGTTTTGAGCATTTTGATGTACCTCCATACTGCTTTCCACAATGGTTGAACTAACTTACATTCCCACCAGCAGTGTAGGAGGGTTCCCCTTTCTCCACAGCCTCGCCAACATTTGTTGTTGTTTGTCTTTTGGATGGCAGCCATCCTTACTGGTGTGAGGTGATACCTCATTGTAGTTTTAATTTGCATTTCTCTGACAATTAGCGATGTGGAGCATCTTTTCATGTGTCTGTTGGCCATCTGTATTTCTTTTTTGGAGAACTGTCTGTTCAGTTCCTCTGCCCATTTTTTAATTGGGTTATTTGTTTTTTGTTTGTTGAGGCGTGAGAGCTCCTTATATATTCTGGACGTCAAGCCTTTATCGGATGTGTCATTTTCAAATATATTCTCCCATACTGTAGGGATCCTTCTTGTTCTATTGATGGTGTCTTTTGCTGTACAGAAGCTTTTCAGCTTAATATAGTCCCACTTACTCATTTTTGCTGTTGTTTTCCTTGCCCGGGGAGATATGTTCAAGAAGAGGTCACTCATGTTTATGTCTAAGAGGTTTTCGCCTATGTTTTCTTCCAGGAGTTTAATGGTTTCATGGCTTACATTCAGGTCTTTGATCCATTTTGAGTTTACTTTTGTATATGGGGTTAGACAATGGTCCAGTTTCATTCTCCTACATGTAGCTGTCCAGTTTTGCCAGCACCACCTGTTGAAGAGACTGTCATTTCACCATTGTATGTCCATGGCTCCTTTATCAAATATTAATTGACCATATATGTCTGGGTTAATGTCTGGATTCTCTAGTCTGTTCCATTGGTCTGTGGCTCTGCTCTTGTGCCAGTACCAAATTGTCTTGATTACTATGGCTTTATAGTAGAGCTTGAAGTTGGGGAGTGAGATCCCCCCTACTTTATTCTTCTTTCTCAGGATTGCTTTGGCTATTCGGGGTCTTTGGTGTTTCCATATGAATTTTTGAATTATTTGTTCCAGTTCATTGAAGAATGTTGCTGGTAGTTTCATAGGGATTGCATCAAATCTGTATATTGCTTTGGGCAGGATGGCCATTTTAACGATATTAATTCTTCCTAGCCACGAGCATGGGATGAGTTTCCATCTGTTAGTGTCCCCTTTAATTTCTCTTAAGAGTGACTTGTAGTTTTCAGAGTATAAGTCTTTCACTTCTTTGGTTAGGTTTATTCCTAGGTATTTTATTTTTTTTGATGCAATTGTGAATGGAGTTGTTTTCCTGATTTCTCTCTCTGTTGGTTCATTGTTAGTATATAGGAAAGCCACAGATTTCTGTGTGTTGATTTTGTATCCTGCAACTTTGCTGTATTCCGATATCAGTTCTAGTAGTTTTGGGGTGGAGTCTTTAGGGTTTTTTATGTACAGTATCATGTCATCTGCAAATAGTGACAGTTTAACTTCTTCTTTACCAATCTGGATTCCTTGTATTTCTTTATTTTGTCTGATTGCCGTGGCTAGGACCTCCAGTACTATGTTAAATAACAGTGGAGAGAGTGGGCATCCCTGTCTAGTTCCCGATCTCAGAGGAAATGCTTTCAGCTTCTCGCTGTTCCATATAATGTTGGCTGTGGGTTTATCATAGATGGCCTTTATTATGTTGAGGTACTTGCCCTCTATTCCCATTTTGCTGAGAGTTTTTAACATGAATGGATGTTGAACTTTGTCAAATGCTTTTTCAGCATCTATGGAGATGATCATGTGGTTTTTGTCTTTCTTTTTGTTGATGTGGTGGATGATGTTGATGGACTTTCGAATGTTGTACCATCCTTGCATCCCTGGAATGAATCCCACTTGGTCATGGTGTATGATCCTTTTGATGTATTTTTGAATTCGGTTTGCTAATATTTTGTTGAGTATTTTTGCATCTACGTTCATCAGGGATATTGGTCTGTAGTTTTCTTTTTTGGTGGGGTCTTTGCCTGGTTTTGGTATTAGGGTGATGTTAGCTTCATAGAATGAGTTTGGGAGTATCCCCTCCTCCTCTATTTTTTGGAAAACTTTAAGGAGAATGGGTATTATGTCTTCCCTGTATGTCTGATAAAATTCCGAGGTAAATCCATCTGGCCCGGGGGTTTTGTTCTTTGGTAGTTTTTTGATTACCTCTTCAATTTCGTTGCTGGTAATTGGTCTGTTTAGATCTTCTGTTTCTTCCTGGGTCAATCTTGGAAGGTTATATTTTTCTAGGAAGTTGTCCATTTCTCCTAGGTTTCCCAGCTTGTTAGCATATAGGTTTTCATAGTATTCTCCAATAATTCTTTGCATTTCCGTGGGGTCCGTCGTGATTTTTCCTTTCTCGTTTCTGATACTGTTGATTTGTGTTGACTCTCTTTTCTTCTTAATAAGTCTGGCTAGAGGCTTATCTATTTTGTTTATTTTCTCGAAGAACCAGCTCTTGGTTTCATTGATTTTTGCTATTGTTTTATTCTTCTCAATTTTATTTATTTCTTCTCTGATCTTTATTATGTCCCTCCTTCTGCTGACCTTAGGCCTCATCTGTTCTTCTTTTTCCAATTTCGATAATTGTGACATTAGACCATTCATTTGGGATTGCTCTTCCTTTTTTAAATATGCTTGGATTGCTATATACTTTCCTCTTAAGACTGCTTTTGCTGTGTCCCACAGAAGTTGGGGCTTAGTGTTGTTGTTGTCATTTGTTTCCATATATTGCTGGATCTCCATTTTGATTTGGTCATTGATCCATTGATTATTTAGGAGCGTGTTGTTAAGCCTCCATGTGTTCGTGAGCCTCTTTGCTTTCTTTGTACAGTTTATTTCTAGTTTTATGCCTTTGTGGTCTGAAAAGTTGGTTGGTAGGATTTCAATCTTTTGGAATTTTCTGAGGCTCTTTTTGTGGCCTAGTATGTGGTCTATTTTGGAGAATGTTCCATGTGCACTTGAGAAGAATGTATATCCCGCTGCTTTTGGATGTAGAGTTCTATAGATGTCTATTAGGTCCATCTGCTCTACTGTGTTGTTCAGTGCTTCCGTGTTCTTACTTATTTTCTGCCCAGTGGATCTATCCTTTGGGGTGAGTGGTGTGTTGAAGTCTCCTAGAATGAATGCATTGCAGTCTATATCCCCCTTTAGTTCTGTTAGTATTTGTTTCACATATGCTGGTGCTCCTGTGTTGGGTGCATATATATTTAGAATGGTTATATCCTCTTGTTTGACTGAGCCCTTTATCATTATGTAGTGTCCTTCTTTATCTCTTGTTACTTTCTTTGTTTTGAAGTCTATTTTGTCTGATATTAGTACTGCAACCCCTGCTTTCTTCTCACTGTTGTTTGCTTGAAATATGTTTTTCCATCCCTTGACTTTTAGTCTGTACATGTCTTTGGGTTTGAGGTGAGTTTCTTGTAAGCAGCATATAGATGGGTCTTGCTTTTTTATCCATTCTGTTACTCTGTGTCTTTTGATTGGTGCATTCAACCCATTAACATTTAGGGTGACTATTGAAAGATATGTACTTATTGCCATTGCAGGCTTTAAATTCGTGGTTACCAAAGGTTCAAGGTTAGCCTCTTTAGTATCTTACTGCCTAACTTAGCTCGCTTATTGAGCTGTTATATACACTGTCTGGAGATTCTTTTCTTCTCTCCCTTCTTGTTCCTCCTCCTCGATTCTTCATATGTTGGGTGTTTTGTGCTGTGCTCTTTCTAGGAGTGCTCCCATCTAGAGCAGTCCCTGTAAGATGTTCTGTAGAGGTGGTTTGTGGAAAGCAAATTCCCTCAGCTTTTGTTTGTCTGGGAATTGTTTAATCCCACCGTCATATTTGAATGATAGTCGTGCTGGATACAGTATCCTTGGTTCAAGGCCCTTCTGTTTCATTGTATTAAATATATCATGCCATTCTCTTCTGGCCTGTAGGGTTTCTGTTGAGAAATCTGATGTTAGCCTGATGGGTTTCCCTTTATAGGTGACCTTTTTCTCTCTAGCTGCCTTTAACACTCTTTCCTTGTCCTTGATCTTTGCCATTTTAATTGTTATGTGTCTTGGTGTTGCCCTTCTTGGATCCTTTCTGTTGGGGGTTCTGTGTATTTCCGTGGTCTGTTTGATTACTTCCTCCCCCAGTGTGGGGAAGTTTTCAGCAATTATTTCTTCTAAGATACTTTCCATCTCTTTGCCTCTCTCTTCTTCTTCTGGGACCCCTATAATACGGATATTGCTCCTTTTAGATTGGTCACACAGTTCTCTTAATATTGTTTCATTCCTGGAGATCCTTTTGTCTCTCTCTATGTCAGCTTCCATGCGTTCCTGTTCTCTGATTTCAATTCCATCAATGGCCTCTTGCATTCTATCCATTCTGCTTATAAACCCTTCCAGAGTTTGTTTCATTTCTGCGATCTCCTTTCTGGCATCTGTGATCTCTTTCCGGACTTCATCCCATTTTTCTTGCGTATTTCTCTGCATCTCTGTCAGCATGTTTATGATTCTTATTTTGAATTCTTTGTCAGGAAGACTGGTTAGGTCTGTCTCCTTCTCTGGTGTTGTCTCTGTGATCTTTGTCTGCCTGTAGCTTTGCCTTTTCATGGTGATAGGAATAGTCTGCAGAACTGGGACGAGTGACGGCTGGAAGGACTTCCTTTCTTGTTGGTTTGTGGCCCTCCTCTCCTGGGAGAACAGCGGCCTCTAGTGGCTTGTGCTGCGCAGCTGCGCGCAGACAGGGTTTCTGCTTCCTGCCCGGCTGCTATGGAGTTAATCTCCGCTGTTGCTGTGGGCGTGGCCTGGCTCGGGCAGCTACTCCAAAATGGTGGAGTCGCGTTGGAGCAGGAGCTGCTGGGAGGCTATTTATCTCCGTAAGGGGCCTCCCTGCTCCCTGCAGCCCAGGGGTTAGGGTGCCCAGAGATCCCGGATTCCCTACCTCTGGATTAAGTGGCCCGCCCTGCCCCTTTAAGACTTCCAAAAAGCACCCGCCAAAACAAAACAACTACCACAAAAAAAAACAAGAAAAAAAATTTTTTTAATTAAAAAAAAAAAAAAAATTTTTTAATTAAAAAAAAAAAAAGGTGGTCGTTCGTTTTTCTTTATTCTCCGGTGCCAGCCTCAGGCCTCTGCTCACCGGTCTTTCTGCCCTGTTTCCCTAATATTGGGGTCCCTGTCCCTTTAAGACTTCCATAAAGCGCTCGCCAAAACAAAGCAGCAAAAAAGAAAAAAAAAAAATGGTCGCGAGCTTTTCTTATGTCCTCTGTCGCCCAGCCTCCAGTGCCTGCTCACTGTTCTTGCTGCCCTGTTTTCCCAGTATCGAGGGCCCTGCACTCTGGCCCGGATGGCTGGGGCTGGGTGCTCGGCAGCCCTGGGCTCCGTCTCCCTCCCGCTCTGCCTGCTCTTCTCCCGCCGGGAGCTGGGGGGAGGGGCGCTCGGCTCCCGCGGGGCCGGGGCTTGTATCTTACCCCCTTCGCGAGGCGCTGGGTTCTCTCAGGTGTGGATGTGGTCTGGATATTGTCCTGTGTCCTCTGGTCTTTATTCTAGGAAGGGTTGTCTTTGTTATATTTTCATAGATATATGTTGTTTTGGGAGGAGATTTCCGCTGCTCTACTCACGCCGCCATCTTCCGCCCCACCCCAGTCTTAGGTTTTTTAAAAACTCTTTCATGAAACAGTCCCTCTGGAGAGAAAAATTTTAATTAATACCACATTCAGTAAAAGGAGTGGTTTTTAATATAACTCAGTTTTTGGACAGTCTTGAACAAAACAAATTGTTACAACCTAAAATATTTTAAATGATAAGATGAGGGTCAGTGCTCTCTCTGTCTCTCTCACTACATCATGAATATATTGTAAAAATTAAACAAAATTTGGAGCACTATTGCCTACTGTCTTCTTGTTAAGTTGTCTTCTTAGCTGTCAAAGCAACAGAAAGAAGAAATTACCTGAGAGAAAACTCTGAAATGCAAAAAGGTGTATAAATTAATACATTATTTATATGTTTAATAAAAGAGTTTAAGGGATCCATAAACTGACTAGTCTATTCTTTCTTTTGGACTTTAGCTTGGCAGATTCTGGGATTTTCATTCTCACAGTTCCAAATCCAGAGGCACCCATTTCCTGAGTTGCTAGGGTCATCAGCTGTGCTAGGTACAGCCTCCTTAGGTGAACTTTCACTTTTAATTTAATACTCTTCCATGGATAGCTTATGGCAGCTCCACACCTCACTCTGCCTCCTGGGGAACCTAACCCTCTCAATTCCTGATCCTCTCTGGACTTCAGTAAGATGAACTGTCTTAATTCACAAGCTATTTATTGAGGGGAGCACTTAGGTTTCATCTTTTTCTACTCTTCAGGGTTACTGAAGAGTTACTGATTCTTCCTTCTAAGTTCATTCTTCAAAAATGGAACTGATATCTCTCATCACCATTGTCTCCTTCATTCTCTTTGTCTTGTGAAGTGAAATTCAGGAGGAAAAGGAGAAACAAGCATTCATTAACAGATCATGGATGTTACCTCATTTTACTAGTACAACTAGCCCTAAATTAAAAAACCATAGAAGGGTTGTAGGAATTTTCAGTACTGCCTAGAATAATTCAACATAACAAATTTTAGCCTTTCTGTGTTGGTGCAAGAATAAGAAGAGAATAAAAACTAAAGTTTCTAGCAGTCTTAAATTCTGGAAACATTTGGTTGTCCTATTGAATAGCAATGTGTGTTCCTCATTGATTAAAATTCTGCCACACTGTAATTGCTGGAACTAACGCCTCTCTAACAGACCTTCCATTTGTAAAGAAGAAAAGAATTTTTATTCTCCCATGTTTATTTTCAAGGGCTCAAAGACATTCACTGATGTATCATTGCTTAGGGAAAAAATGCTATACTTTGGACTTATGTTGAATCACTTTGGCATATTCACACTGCACTTATTATAACCGATAACATTCATATAGTTTATTCTCTAAGTAGATAATACCTTCCTGGCTACCCTGTACTCAAACAGAAAATTAGTTATTTCAATATCTTAAAGGAAATGGACTTACTATTTATATTCATACACTTTTGATTACTTATATTCATTACTCCTGAATATCTCATTACTGTGACTATACACATTTAAATTATGAATTCAAAATGATTTATTTAAAATAAGAATATCTATTAAAGTAAACTGAAATTAATCATATGGAGAAGAAATACTTTATTTTGCATCTTTTTAAAGATACACTGATATATAAGATTACTTTCTAAGTCAGGTTTGTCAAAAATCATTTATTCATTAATTATGATTTTCTGGTCTTTATTTTATATGGAATTATATAATTGCTTTATTCTAGTACCAAATTTCACAAAATAAATACAATTGCTTGTGTGTTATTTAATCGTTGATTTGTCATGCAAATTCTGAGAAAACCAAAGTATCTTAAAAAATGCACTGAAGTAATATATTCTCTATCTTTCCAAACAGTCCTCTAAATGGAGTATATGCTAGTAGTGAATGACTAGCATTTTCATTGACATAAATAAAAGCAGCGATTATAGTGATATTTAAAAGTTTCTAGAACTTTCTCACCTTAGCAGAAGAGCTCAAAGTATATAGAATGTAGGTGTTTGAGGCTGCCATTTAGAATGAGTTCCTTATGGATTGAACACATGTTTAAAAGCATTTAATAAGACACAGGACTTTTCTTTTTGGTATCATTTATGTACACTTACGTAAACAATATTATGGTTACTAGATTCCCCCCATCACCAAGTCCCCCCCCACATACCCCATTACAGTCACTGTCCATCAGCATAGTAAGATGATATAGAATCATTACTTCTCTTCTCTGTATATACTGCCTTTACCGTGCCCTTCCTCACTACATTATGTGTGCTAATAGTAATGCCCCTTTTTCCCCCTTATTCCTCCCTTCCCACCCATCCTCCCTGGTCCCTTTCCTTTTGGTAACTGTTAGTCCATTCTTGGATTCTGTGAGTTTGCTGCTGTTTTGTTCCTTCAGTTTTTGCTTTGTTCTTATACTCCACAGATGAGTGAAATCATTTGATACTTATCTTTCTCTGCTTGGCTTATTTTACTGAGCATAATACCCTCTAGCTCCATCCATGTTGTTGCAAATTAGGATCTGTTTTCTTCTTATGGCTGAATTCCATTGTGCATATGTACCACATCTTCTTTATCGATTCATCTACTAATGGACACTTAGGTTGCTTCCATTTCTTGACTATTGTAAATAGTGCTGAAATAAATATAGGGGTGCATATTTCTTTTTCAAACTGAGCTCCTGCATTCTTAGGGTAAATTCCTAGGAGTGGAATTCCCAGGTCAAATGGTATTTCTATTTTGAGTTTTTTGAGGAACCTCTATACTGCTTTACACAATGATTGAACTAGTTTACATTCCCGCCAGCAGTGTAGGAGGGTTGGCCTTTCTCCACATCTTTGCCAACATTTTTTGATGTTTATCTTTTGGATGTTGGCCATCCTAACTTGTATGAGGTGATATCTCATTGTGGCTTTAATTTGCATTTCTCTGATGATTAGCAATGTGGAGCATCTTTTCATGTGCCTGTTGGCCATTTGAATTTCTTCTTTGGTGAAGTGTCTGTTCAGCTCCTCTGCCCATTTTTAAATTGGCTAATTTGCTTTATGTTTGTTGAGGTGCATGAGCTCTTTCTATAATGTGGATGTCAACCCCTCATCGGATATGCAATTTATGAATATATTCTTCCATACTGTAGGATGTCTTTTTGTTCTACTGATGGGTTCCTTTGCTGTACAGAAGCTTCTCAGTTTGATATAGTCCCACTTGTTCATTTTTTATTTTGTTTCCCTTGCCCAAGGAGATATGTTCATGAAGAAGTTGCTCATGTTTATGTCCAAGAGATTTTTGCCTATATTTTTTTCTAAGAGTTTTATGGTTTCATGACTTACATTTAGGTCTTTGATACATTTTGAGTTTACTTTTGTGTGTGGGGTTAGAGAATAATCCAGTTTCATTCTCTTACATGTAATTGTCCAGTTTTGCCAACACCAGCTGTTGAAGAGGCAGTCATTTCCCCATTGTATATCCATGAATTCTTTATCATATATTAATTGGCCATATATGGTTATGTTTATATCTGGGCTCTCTAGTCTGTTCCATTGGTCTATGGGTCTGTTCTTGTGCTAGTACCAAATTGTCTCGATTACTGTGGCTTTGTTGTAGAGCTTGAAGTTGTGGAGCGTAATGCCTCCAGCTTTATTCTTCCTTCTGAGAATTTCTTTGGCTATTTGAGGTCTTTTTTGGTTCCATATGAATTTTAGAACGATTTTCTCTAGTTCATTGAAGAATGCTGTTGTTATTTTGATAGGAATTGCATTGAATCTGTAGATTGCTTAAGGTAGGATGGCCATTTTGACAAATTATTATTCCTATCCATGAGCAAGGGATGTGTTTCCATTTATTGGTATCTTCTTTAATTTATCTTAAAAGTGTCTTGCAGTTTTCAGGGTATAGGTCTTTCACTTCTTTGGTTAGGTTTATTCCTAGGTATTTTAATCTTTTGATGCAATTCTGAATGTAATTGTTTTCCTGGTTTCTCTTTCTGCTAGTCCATTGTTAGTGTATAGGAAAGCAACAGATTTCTGTGTATTAATTTTGTATCCTGCAACTTTGGTGAATTCAGATATTAGTTCTAGTAGTTTGGAGTGGGGTCTTTAGGTTTTTTATGTACAATATCATGTCATCTGCAAACAGTGACAGTTTGACTTCTTCTTTACCAATCTGGATGGCTTGTATTTCTTTGTGTTGTCTGATTGCTGTGCATAGGACCTCCAGTACTCTGTTGAATAAAAGTGGGGAGAGTGGGTATCCCTGCCTTGTTCCTGATCTTAGGTGAAAAGCTTCCTGCTTCTCGCTGTTAAGTATGATGTTGGCTGTGGTTTTGTCATATATGGCCTTTATTATGTTGAGGTACTTGCCCTCTGTACCCATTTTGTTGAGAGTTTTTATCATGAATGGATGTTGAATTTTGTCAAATGCTATTTCAGCATCTATGGAGATGATCACGTGGTTTTTGTCCTTCTTTTTGTTGATGTGGTGGATGATGTTAATGGATTTTCAAATGTTGTACCATCCGTGCATCCTTGGGAAGAATCCCACCTGATCATGATGAATAATCTTTTTGATGCATTTTTGAACTTGGTTTGCTAATATTTTGTTGAATATTTTTTCATTTATGTTCATCAGGGATATTGGTCTGTAATTTTCTTTTTTTTGTGCTGTCTTTTCCTGGTTTTGGTATTAGAGTGATGTTGGCCTCATAGAATGAATTTGGGAGTATTCCTTCCTCTTCTTCTTTTGGAAAACTTTAAGGAAGATGGGTATTAGGTCTTCACTAAATGTTTGATAAAATTCAACAGTGAAACTGTCTGGTCCAGGTGTTTTGTTCTTAGGTAGTTTTTGATTACCATTTCAATTTCTTTGTGGTAATAGGTCTATTCAGATTTTCTGTTTCTTCCTGGGTCAGCCTTGGAAGATTGTATTTTTCTAGAAAGTTGTCCATTTCTTCTAGGTTATCCAGTTTGTTACCACATAATTTTTCTTAGTATTCTCTCATAATTCTTTGTATTTCTTTGGTGTCCATAGTCATTTTTCCTTTCTCATTTCTGATTCTGTTTATGTATGTAGACTCTCTTTTTTTCTTGATAAGTCTGGCTAGGGTTTATCTATTTTGTTTATTTTCTCGAAGAACCAACTCCTGCTTTCATTGATTCTTTCTATTGTTTTATTCTTCTCTATTTTATTTATTTCTGCTCTAATCTTTATTATGTTCCTCTTCTACTGACTTTGGGCCTCATTTGTTCTTCCTTTCCTAGTTTCATTAATTGTGAGTTTAGACTGCTCATTTGGGATTATTCTTCTTTCCTGAGGTAGGCTTGTATTGCAATATATTTCCCTCTTAGCACGGCCTTCGCTGCATCCCACAGATTTTATGTTGTTGAATCATTGTTTTCATTTGTCTCCGTATATTGCTTGATCTCTGTTTTTATTTGGTCATTGATCCATTGATTATTTAGGAGCATGTTATTAAGCCTCTATGTGTTTGTGGGCTTTTTTGTTTTCTTTGTGTAATTTCTTTCTAGTTTCATACCTTTTTGATCTGAGAAGCCGTTTGGTACAATTTCAATCTTTTTGAATTTACTGAGGTTCTTTTTGTGGCCTAGTATATGATCTATTCTTGAAACTGTACCATGTGCATGTGAGAAGAATGTGTATCCTGTTGCTTTTGGATGGAGTGTTCTCTAGATGTATTTTAGGTCCATCTGTGCTAATATGTTGTTCAGTGGCTCTTTCTCCTTACTTATTTTCTGTCTGGTTGATCTGTCCTTTGGAGGGGGTGGTGTGTTGAAGTCTCCTAAAATGAATGCATTGCATTCTATTCTCCTCTTTAATTCTGTTTGTATTTCTTTCACTTATGTAGGGATCCTGTGTTGTGTGAATAGATATTTATAATAGTTATATCCTCTTGTTGGACTGACCCTTTTATCATTATGTAATGTCCTTCTTTGTCTCTTATTAATTTCTTTGTTTTGATGTCTATTTAGTCTGATACAATTAATGTAACTCCTGCTTTTTTCTCAGTATTAATTCCATGAAATATCTTTTTCCATCCCTTTACTTTCTGTCCGTGTATGTCTTTGGGTTTGAGGTGAGTCTCTTGTAGGCAGCATATAGATGGGTCTTGTTTTTTAATCCATTCAGTAACTCTATATCTTTTGATTGGCACATTCAGCCCATTTACATTTAGGTTGATTATCGATAGGTGTGTACTTACTGTCATTGCAGGCTTTAGATTCATGGTTACCAAAGACTCAAGGGTAATTTCCTTAATATCTAACGGTCTAATTTAACTCACTTCATATGCTATTAGTAACACAACATAAAGGTTCTTTTTTTTCCCTCCTTTTCTTCCTCCTCCATTCTTTGCATGTTTTCAGTCATATTCTGTACTCTTTGTGTATCCCTTGGGTGGCATCTATTTAGCCTTATTAATACTTCTATATATAGGAGTCCCTCCAAAATGCACTGTAGAGGTGGTTTGTGGGAGGTAAATTATCTCAGCTTGTGCTTATCTGAAAACTGTTTAAAACTTCCTTCAAATTTAAATGAAAACATTGCCATGTAGAGTACTCTTGGTTCAAGTCCCTCCTGCTTCATTGTATTAAATATATCATGCCACTCCCTTCTGGCCTGTAAAGTTTCTGTTGAAAAGTCTGATGATAGCCTGATGGGTTTTCCTTTAGCCTGTATGTGATTTTTTTCTCTCTCTAGCTTCTTTTAAAAGTCTGTCTTTATCCTTGATCTTTGCCATTTTAATTATTATATGTCTTGATGTTGTCTTCCTTGGATCCCTTGTATTAGGAGATCTGTGCACCTCCATGGCTTGAGAGACTATCTCCTTCCCCAGACTGGGGAAGTTTCGAGCAATTACCTCCTCAATGACACTTTCTATCCCTTTTTCTTTCTCTTCTTCTTCTGGTACCTCTATAATGTGAATATTGTTCCGTTTGGGTTGGTCACACAGTTCTCTCAATATTCTTTCATTCTTAGAGATCCTTTTTCCTCTCTGTGCTTCAGCTTCTTTGTATTCCTCTTCCCTAATTTCTACTCCATGTACCATCTCTTCTACTACATCAAATCTTTTAAATCCCTCCATTGTATGTTTCATTTCAGATATGGAATTTCTTAATGATTGAATCTCTGACTTAAATTCATCCTTGAGTTCTTGAATATTTTTCTGTACCTCCATAAGCATGTTTATAATTTTTATTTTGAACTCTTTTTCAGGCAGATTGGTGAATTCAGTTACATTTGGCCCTTTTTCTGGGGTTTGTGAGATTTTGGTCTGAAACATGTCCTTTTGACGTTTCATATTTCTGTGTGGTGCCCACTAGTGCCCAGAAGCTCCAGCCTCTGGAGGTGCTCAGCCCCTAGAGTGGGGCTGGAGGTCATAGGGGAGCAGGGCTGGTGCTTGGGGGGAGGAAAGATTTGTTTCCTGATTCCCGTCTGCAGTACCTGTCTCCAGTATCAGAGTCAGTGGGCTGAGCACTCAGGTGTAAGCATCTGTGCCTGACATCTCTAGCTGTTGTAAGCGCGGCCTCCCCATGGCTGGCCTGATGCCAGCGCAGTGACTGCTGGTTTGTAAACCAATGCTAGCAGGCCAGGAGGAAGGCTCGGCAGGCTGCGTGTCACAGTGGGGGGCCTCGTAGCTGAGTATCGAGCCAGGGGGATGGGGTGACTGAAGCTCCTCATAGTTCCCAACCAGCTGGGCAGAGCAAGCCCAGACAACCTTGACCAGCTCTCCCTTCTCCTGAGCAGCAAGCTCCGTGAAAACCACCCCCTTCAGCAGCACTCTTGCTGCTAGGAAGCCTCTCAGACCACCTGCCTTTCCTCCGATACGGAGCAGCCGGCTGTGGTTCCCCATCCTCCACAAATGGCTGGAATCTCTGCCTCTCAAGCACTCTGCCTGTCTGAGCTCCTCAACATCCAGAGCATCACACAGTGTAGGTTTCTGCTCCAAAGCAGACCTCCAGGGATGGGTTTTCAGCAGTCCCAAGCTTCCAGCCCCTCCCCCAGTCCATTTGTCTTCCTCCCACAGGTGAGTTGGAGTGGGAGAAGGGCTTGGGTCCTGCTCGATTAAGGCTTGGTATGTTATGCTGTTTTGTGAGGTATTCTCTGTTCGTGAGTTCTGTATGCAGTCTGGTTCAGCCTTCTTTCTTGTTGCTGTTTTAGGGTTAGTTGTAGCAATTAACTATATTTTCATACTACTTGTGATTTTGGGAGGAGTTGTCTATCTCACTGCTCTCGCCACCATGTGAATCTCTGATACATGACTTTTCTTCTTCTTTTTTTTTTTGAGAGGGCATCTCTCATATTTATTGATCAAATGGTTGTTAACAACAATAAAATTCTGTATACGGGACTCAATGTTCAATGCACAATCATTAATCCACCCCAAGCCTAATTCTCATCAGTCTCCAATCTTCTGAAGCATAACAAACAAGTTCTTACATGGTGAACAAATTCTTACATAGTGAATAAGTTCTTACTTGGTGAAAAGTGCAAGGGCAGTCATCACAAAAACTTTCGGTTTTGATCACGCATTATGAACTATAAAAAATCTGGTCAAATATGAATATTCGTTTGATTTTTATACTTGGTTTATATGTGAATCCCACATTTCTCCCTTATTATTATTATTATTATTATTTTTAAATAAAATGCTGAAGTGGTAGGTAGATGCAAGATAAAGGTAGAAAACATAGTTTAGTGTTGTAAGAGAGCACATGTAGATGATCAGGTGTGTATCTGTAGACTAAGTGTTAATCCAAGCTAGACAAGGGCAATAAAACATCCACGGATGCAGAAGATTTCTCTCAAATCAGGGGTGAGTGAGGTTCTAAGCCTCCCCTCTGTTGATCCCCAATTTCTCACCTGATGGCCCCCCTGTGACTGTGCCTGTCTTAGGTTGTTCCTCCCTTGAGGAATCTTACCCATCTCTGGCTAACCAGTCATCTTCCAGGGCCATACAGGGAGATGTGAAATTGGTAAGTGAGAGAGAAGCAATATTGTTTGAAAAGGTTAGCTTTTTACTTCTTTGCAGATTTATGCCCTGTGGCTACTATGCCCAGTATTTGTCTTGAGGTATCTTTACCACTTGGAAGAATTATGATACTCATTAAAATCTATATGAGGCACGAATTCTATTTAAGGGTTGTAATTAGGAAGGACGAAGAAAAGCTATAGAAGTAGCAGACGGAAGAAAACATGGGAAGATTGATTATTTATTTGACATATCTTCTTGTAGAGTAACTTCAGCATGTATAGGTTTTAAACTACTAATTAGTTTGCACACACACATTAACATAATAGGAATGCAGTTACATAACCAAAGTAGACCTACAATTACCAGCCATCTCCAGTGAAACCAAGAAAACCAGTTAGGCATCCTAGGCATTTGTGAAAATTTATCTTTGATATGATGGATATTGTCCAACTGAACTTGAACAGTCTGAGAGAAATCAGACAAGTTAAAACAACCCATTCCTGGGAACTGTTCAAATCCCATATGTTCTTTTAACAGTAGATAGTCTGTAGTTGTAAGATTTTGGAGCGCTACAACTTGCACTTCTCCTAGTTCTTGGTTGAGTTCCAACAGTATAGATCCAGTCAAATTTGCTTTTTTACTGTATGCACAGGCCAGCTTAGATATATCCTTCTTCATTCCGATGGCAAGTCCAGGAACCGGTGGGATGAATGCAGCTACAACTGTAGCAGCACCTGAATCTTAATTAAGGTTTTTTGATGATCATCTTCTGGTATGACTCTTCCAGGGAGTGCTGATGTTGGAAGTTCTTCTACATATCGTATTTTAGTTCATTTTCTGGGTAGCCAAATTAGGCTTTGATCCTCTGTATAAACACAAACAGACCCTTTGCCCACACTTTGATATGCCCTTTATACCATTGTGTAGAACTCATTGGAGGTCACCACACAGGAACTGCTTCTTTTTTTTTTTTTAAGAGAAAGGAATATTATCAGAAAAATGTACCTCCATAGCCTATCGTCTGACACCCTTTAAGTGATCAAAATTAAGAATATTTAAAGCATGCATTAATCGTTGATTTACAGTTAGTTTTATCCTATCAGGGAGTAATCCTCCTTTTATTTATTTATTTATTTTTTGTTATCATTAATCTACACTTACATGAAGAATATTATGTTTACTAGGCTCTCCCCTATACCAGGTCCCCCTTATAAACCCCTTTACAGTCACTGTCCATCAGCATAGCAAAATGTTGTAGAATCACTACTTGTCTTCTCTGTGTTGTACAGACCTCCCCTTTCTCCCACCCTGCCATTATGCATGCTAATCTTAATACCCCCTTTCTTCTCCCCCCCTTATCCCTCCCTACCCACCCATCCTCCCCAGTCCCTTTCCCTTTGGTACCTGTTAGTTCATTCTTGGGTTCTGTGATTCCGCTGCTGATTTGTTCCTTCAGTTTTTCCTTTGTTCTTATACTCCAAAGATGAGTGAAATCATTTGGTATTTCTCTTTCTCCACTTGGCTTATTTCACTGAGCATAATACCCTCCAGCTCCATCCATGTTGCTGCAAATGGTAGGATTAGCCCTCTTCTTATGGCTGAGTAATATTCCATTGGATATATGTACCACATCTTCTTTATCGATTCATCTACCAATGGACATTGAGGTTGCTTCCAATTCTTGGCTATTGTAAATAGTGCTGTGATAAACATAGGGGTGCATCTGTGTTTTTCAAACTTGATTGCTGCATTCTTAGGGTAAATTCCTAGAAGTGGAATTCCTGGGTCAAATGGTAAGTCTGTTTTGAGCATTTTGAGGAACCTCCATACCGCTTTCCACAATGGTTGAACTAATTTACATTCCCACCAGCAGTGCAGGAGGGTTCCCCTTTCTCCACAGCCTCGCCAACATTTGTTGTTGTTTGTCTTTTGGATGGTAGCCATCCTTACTTGTGTGAGGTCATATCTCATTGTAGTTTTAATTTGTACTTCTCTTATAATCAGCGATGTGGAGCATCATTTCATGTGTCTGTTGGCCATCTGTATTTATTTTTTGGAGAACTGTCTGTTCAGTTCCTCTGCCCATTTTTTAATTGTATTTTTTGTTTGTTGAGGCGTGTGAGCTCTTTATGTATTTTGGACGTCAAGCCTTTATCGTATCTGTCATTTACAAATATATCCTCCCATACTGTAGGGTTCCTTTTTGCTCTATTGATGGTGTCTTTTGCTGTACAGAAGCTTTTCAGCTTAATATTTTCCCACTTGTTCATGTTTGCTGTTGTTTTCCTTGCCCAGGGAGATATGTTCAAGAAGAGGTCACTCATGTTTATGTCTAAG
The DNA here is from genome assembly GCF_030020395.1 of Manis pentadactyla. NCBI lineage: Eukaryota > Metazoa > Chordata > Mammalia > Pholidota > Manidae > Manis > Manis pentadactyla. The sequence continues at coordinate 51,794,381 of NC_080023.1, forward strand.
AGGTTTTTGCCTGTTTTTTTCCAAGAGTTTGATGGTTTCATGACTTACATTCAGGTCTTTGATCCATTTTGAATTTACTTTTGTATATGGGGATAGACAATGGTCCAGTTTCATTCTCCTACATGTAGCTGTCCAGTTTTGCCAGCATCATCTGTTGAAGAGGCTGTCATTTCCCCATTGTATGTCCATGGCTCCTTTATCAAATATTAATTGACCATATATGTTTGGGTTAATGTCGGGAGTCTCTATTCTGTTCCATTGGTCTGTGGCTCTGTTCTTGTGCCAGTACCAAATTGTCTTGATTATTATGGCTTTATAGTAGAGCTTGAAGTTGGGGAGTGAGATCCCCCCTACTTTATTCTTCTTTCTCAGGATTGCTTTGGCTATTCGGGGTCTTTGGTGGTTCCCTATGAATTTTTGAACTATTTGTTCCAGTTCATTGAAGAATGTTGCTGGTAGTTTCATAGGGATTGCATCAAATCTGTATATTGCTTTGGGCAGGATGGCCATTTTGATGATATTAATTCTTCCTAGCCATGAGCATGGGATGTGTTTCCATCTGTTAGTGTCCCCTTTAATTTCTCTTAAGAGTGACTTGTAGTTTTCAGAATATAAGTCTTTCACTTCTTTGGTTAGGTTTATTCCTAGGTATTTTATTCTTTTTGATGCAAGTGTGAAGGGAATTGTTTTTCGGATTTCTCTTTCTACTGCTTTATTGTTAATGTATAGGAATGCTACAGATTTCTGTGTGTTAATTTTGTATCCTGCAACTTTCCAGTATTCCGATATCAGTTCTAGTAGTTTTGTGGTGGAGTCGTTAGGATTTTTTATGTACAATATCATGTCATCTGAAAATAGTGACAGTTTAACTTCTTATTAACCAATCTGGATTCCTTGTATTTCTTTGTTTTGTCTGATTGTCATGGCTAGGTCCTCCAGTACTATGTTAAATAACAGTGGGGAGAGTGGGCATCCCTGTCTAGTTCCCGATCTCAGAGGCAAAGCTTTCAGCTTCTTGCTGTTCAGTATAATGTTGGCTGTGGCTTTATGATATATGGCCTTTATTATATTGAGGTACTTGCCCTCTATTCCCATTTTGCTGAGAGTTTTTATCATGAATGGATGTTGAATTTTGTCAAATGCTTTTTCAGCATCTATGGAGATGATCATGTGGTTTTTGTCTTTCTTTTTGTTGATGTGGTGGATGATGTTGATGGATTTTCAAATGTTGTACCATCCTTGCATCCCTGGGATGAATCCCACTTGGTCATGTTGTACGATCCTTTTGATGTATTTTTGAATTCGGTTTCGTAATATTTTGTTGAGTATTTTTGCATCTACATTCATCAGGGATATTGGTCTGTAGTTTTCTTTTTTGGTGGTGTTTTTGCCTGGTTTTGGTATTAGGGTGATGTTAGCTTCATAGAATGAGTTTGGGAGTATTCCCTCCTCTTCTATTTTTTGGAAAACTTTAAGAAAATGGGAATTATGTCTTCCCTGTATGTCTGATAAAATTCCGAGGTAAATCCATCTGGCCCAGGGATTTTGTTTTTTGGTAGATTTTTTATTACCGCTTCAATTTCGTTGGTGGTAATTGGTCTGTTTAGATTTTCCATTTCTTTCTGGGTCGTTCTTGGGAGGTTGTATTTTTCTAGGAAGTTGTCCATTTCCTCTAGGTTTCCCAGCTTGTTGGCATATAGGTTTTCATAGTACTCTCTAATAATTCTTTGTATTTCTGTGAGTCTGTCGTGATTTTTCCTTTCTCGTTTCTGATTCTGTTAATATGTGTTGACTCTCTTTTCCTCTTAATAAGTCTGGCTAGAGGCTTATCTATTTTGTTTATTTTCTCGAAGAACAAGCTCTTGCTTTCATTGATTTTTGGTATTGTTTTATTCTTCTCAATTTTATTTATTTCTTCTCTGATCTTTATTATGTCCCTCCTTCTGCTGACCTTAGGCCTCATTTGTTCTTCTTTTTCCAGTTTTGATAATTGTGACATTAGACCATTCATTTGGGATTGTTCTTCCTTCTTTAAATATGCCTGGATTGCTATATACTTTCCTCTTAAGACTGCTTTTGCTGTATCCCACAATAGTTGGGGCTTTGTGTTGTTGTCATCGTTTGTTTCCATATATTGCTGGATCTCCATTTTAATTTGGTCGTTGATCCATTGATTATTTAGGAGCGTGTTGTTAAGCCTCCATGTGTTTGTGAGCCTTTTTTGCTTTCTTTGTACAGTTTATTTCTAGTTTTATGCCTTTGTGGTCTGAAAAGTTGTTTGGTAGCATTTCAATCTTTTGGAATTCACTGAGGCTCTTTTTGTGTCCTAGTATGTGGTCTATTCTGGAGAATGTTCCATGTGCACTTGAGAAGAATGTGTGTCCTGTTGCTTTTGGCTGTAGAGTTCTGTAGATGTCTATTAGGTCCAGCTGTTCTAGTGTGTTGTTCAGTGCCTCTGTGTCCTTACTTATTTTCTGTCTGGTGGATCTGTCCTTTGGAATGAGTGGTGTGTTGAAGTGTCCCAAAATGAATGCATTGCATTCTGTTTCCTCCTTTAGTTCTGTTAGTGTTTGTTTCACGTTTGTTGGTGCTCCTGTATTGGGTGCATATATATTTATAATGGTTATATCCTCTTGTTGGACAGAGCCCTTTATCGTTATGTAATGTCCTTCTTTATCTTTTGTTACTTTCTTTATTTTGAAGTCTGTTTTGTCTGATACTAGTATTGCAACACCTGCTTTTTTCTCTCTGTTGTTTGCATGAAATATCTTTTTCCATCCCTTGACTTTAAGTCTGTGCATGTCTTTGGGTTTGAGGTGAGTCTCTTGTAAGCAGCATATGGATGTATCTTGCTTTTTTATCCATTCTATTACTCTGTGTCTTTTGATTGGTGCATTCAGTCCATTTACATTTAGGGTGATTATTGAAAGGTATGTACTTATTGCCTTTACAGACTTTAAGTTTGTGGTTACCAAAGGTTCAGGGTTAACTTCTTTACTATCTTACTGTCTAACTTATCTTGCTTGTTGAGCTATTAAAAACACGGTCTGATGATTCTTTATTTCTCTCCATCCGTTACATGACTTTTAAGCAGAGTCAGTATATTAAGAATACATGTCACAAATGTTTAAAAATAATATTCTGCCAAAGATTATTTTTTATTAAAGAATTTTATTTGAAGGACAAGTGATGCAATGTAATTTGAAGATAGGCTTAGGCTCTGTTTCCTGGAATTAGTCTAATGTGTCATATGTAAATCTCTCATTTCACATTTCACACACATTCACACACTTCTTTGTTACAGGTAAAATGAACAACTCTTACCTCTAGGGAACTGAGTGATTCTAGGTAATCCACAAGCTGATGCAGTTTTGCCTTGTACTTACAGCAGCTGAAATCACAGAACAGTGACTCAAACTGACAAATATTATGTGAACCACATGTGAAACAATGAACAAGCCTTAACAGATATTCCAATAATTGTACTGCAAGCTTCCTGCTAGCTTCTAACCTATATTTTAGACAGAACAATACTTTTTAAAAATATAAATTTTATGACCATGCCTGCATAACATCTTTCATTTGCTTCCTATTCCAAAGGTAAATGAACTCCAACCCCTTAAGTTGGAGGGAAGAAACCTGCATAATTTTCCTGTTTGCCATCACCAGCCATTTCAGCCATGTCTGTTATCCTGCTACCTGTCCTCTCTCTATCCTCCAAGCATAGAGCTACTAATGAGCTCATAAAATATATCAAGCACATTCCTAACTTAAAATCTTAATTCTTCCTGTTTTATCAGTCTAGAACATTCTTCCAACCCTCCTGCTATTTTGTCTTCACTGATGCCTACTTACACTTTAGGATTCCATAATACTTCTGCAGAGACAGCTTAACTGGTGCTTCCCAACTAATCAGTTCTCATTGTCATGTGCCTATATTATAGTTTTGTTTTCTTTTACTTAATAGTGTTTCCAAGACTCTCTAATGATGTAATCATTAGTTTGATTATTTTTTTATGATTATTTCTCCCACAAGACTGAGTTTTCAGGGATAAGTGATCTTTGCTCATCATTGCATCCCTTGTGATCTGCTCAGTGTCTGGCCCTTAATAGGCACTTAATTATATGTGAAATAATAACAATAATTAAACTATAACATCACTTGGATGATATAATATTTCTGAATGGTCATTGTGGTCTAGGCTCATTCTTTATTTAAGAATGAGCTAGATTCTTTATTTAAAGTTACAGGTAAATAAAGTTGCTCTTCTGCTAGATCTTATTTATAATCTGATGATTAGAATGAACATATGATCAAATAAATGTGGTACAAATTTATAATGAGAATGAAAAATAGAGAGGCTAGCCCTGACTTCTGGCATTATGGCATTTATAGACGTATGAGCTCCCTGTGGAACAAAGAGTCAACATTTTTTAATTTAAAAAAAGATGTAGAAAAGAGCATATAACTGGCACTTTGAGAGGCTCCCTTTAAAAGACAGTAAAAAAAAGAACATGTGTATAGTTGAATTTATCTTGTAATTCATATGAACATAATAAGAAAAAATTAAAGCAGAAGTTTGGTGAGTTCACTTGTGTGTGTGTGGGGGGTGTGGGTGTTAGAAAAATACCTCTGAGAACAGGACAGTCTTAATAATTAAATGCTGGGTTCCATATCAACAACATGAGCATCTCCTGGGAGTTGGAAAGACGAAAATCTCAGGCTTACTCAAAATTATTGAATTGGAATCCACATTTTAGGAAGATTCTAGGTGACGTCTATATACTTTTAAAGTTTGAGAAGCACTGCTATAGAGGATGGACTAGAGAGAAGGAGAGCTTGGAGCTGAGAACAAATAGGTAAGGGATTATTTCAACGGAAAATAGGCTTGGTGGTGATAACCAGGAATAAAACAGGAGCATTTAGTTTCCTAAAGGAGGCCTAAGTTTAAATATATGTGAAATATGTACAATCTTTCCAATTTGAAGTCCATACCCATGTTTTCACTGTGGTGGATTAGAATATTCAGCAAATTTATACTCTCTTTTCATGATCCACCTCTTTGAAGGAGGTGCTGATACCATTTAATGACTTAACCCTTCCTGTCCAAGAACTTCTTTTTTTTTTTTTTTTTTTTAAATAATTATTTTTTATTGAAGGGTAGTTGACGCACAGTATTACATTACATTAGTTTCAAGTGTACAACACAGTGGTAGAACATTTATATACATAATTCTAGGTTCCAGCTATCACCCTACCAAGCTGTTACAATATCTTGACTATATTCCTTATGCTATACATTACATCCCGTTTACTTATTTATTTTACCATTGGAAGTCTGTCCTTTTTTTTTTTTTTGTGAGGGCATCTCTCATATTTATTGATCAAATGGTTGTTAACGACAATAACATTCTGTATAGGGGAGTCAATGCTCAATGCACAATCATTAATCCACCCCAAGCCTAATTTTCGTCAGTCTCCAATCTTCTGAGGCATAACAAACAAGTTCTTACATGTAGGACAAATTCTTACATAATGAATAAGTTACATGGTGAACAGTACAAGGGCAGTCATCACAGAAAATTTCGGTTTTGCTCATGCATTACGAACTCTAAACAGTCAGTTCAAATATGAATACTCATTTGGTTTTTATACTTGATTTATATGTGGATATCACATTTCTCTCTTTATTATTATTATTTTTAATAAAATGCTGAAGTGGTAGATAGATCCAAGATAAAGGTAGAAAACATAGTTTAGTGTTGCAAGAGAGCAAATGTAGATGATCAGGTGTGTACCTGTAGACTATGTGTTAATCCAAGCTAGACAAGGGCTATAAAACATCCATGTATGCAGAAGATTTCTCTCAGAACAGGGGGGGGTGAGGTTCTAAGCCTCACCTCTGTTGATCCCCAATTTCTCACCTGATGGCCCCCCTGCGACTGTGCCTGTCTTCTGTCTTATTGATGCCTCTCATTCTCAAGTCTGTCCTTTGACTTTAGTCTTGATCATGCTATGTTTTGGTTGAAAGGGATATTAGCAGACATGGAGCAAGTAGAAAATTTCAGTATATTTTCATGTTGAGGGTTTCTTCACCTCCTCCTGCCATTTCCAAGAGAACATTCACTGGGTGACTAGTCATGATCAAAGAAATGAAAGATACCTAGAGATGACCTGAACTGAACAATTCTTTTCAAACAAGTTGCAGCTACTCTTAGATATTTCTTATTTCATATACCCTCTCAGATCATTTGCTTCAATAACAACAATAACAAAAACAAAAGCCCTCTGGACTTCTGGATGAATAGCATTAATTGCATAAATTTGGGAATACTGGAATTTTTAAGTTAAATTTTCCCATCCAAGAATACCTAATTTTATGCCCTTCAAAGATTTTAATTTTTGAAAATATGTCTTACAATATTTTTATAAAGCTTCTTCTACATATTTTGTAACTTTACACATGCTTTAAATGGAGTAATTTGCTTAACTAGGTGGTTTTTTTTAATACAAATAAAGTATTTGATATTTGAATTTTTCCCTGTATTCACCTTGTTCAGTTAGATATGTTTCTCTAGAGAACCATGATTAATACAGAGGGCAAGAGATTTCCTTCCTAAATAGTCTATTCCTATAAATACAAAGCGTTTCGTTTTATTATCTCATGATTTCTGTGGCTCAGGAATTTGGAATGGGCTTAGCTAAGACATTCTACCTCAGTCTCAGGTGGTGGGAGCTACAGAGCAGGTGCCTGCAGCGGATGGAGACTGGCCCTGGATGGTTGTTTCTTTCTCTCCTTGTCGTTGCAATGATTTTCCATGTGTTTGTTCAGTTTACAGTGCTTATAGGTCAGACTATTCATGAAAACTCAAGGTTCTAGGACAAGTAATACAGAGAAACAGGCAGAAGTTGCATAGCCATTTAAGACCTAGATCATTTCCACTATAACAATTGTCAACATCCACTAAATTTGGCACAATTATAGCTGGACCAGAAAGGGTTCAATATAATTTATAGATATATAGAATAATCACTAGGGCTTTGAATCTGTTATTGGAGAAAAGGTGTGCTCACATGTACATAAAATCATGTGTACATGTGAGCACATGTACACAAAAGTTAGTTAAAACTTGTTAGACACATGCACTAATTATTGTGTGGTTTAGAAGTTAGGTAGAGATAGCAAGGAGTTTATAAATATAAGTAAAGGGGTACACTGTGCCATGTTCTTTTTTTTTAACTGTTTAATTCTCACTTTCATTCTAGCTTCTGTAAAGGAAGAGAAAAGCCTGAAAATCACAGTCCATAAGACATTTTGGGAGCAGAGTTATGGTTCTGTCAATGAGAGAAATTGCAGATGATTTGGAATACAGACTGGAAAATGAAAGTCTTATTAAATCCCAGCTGACAGCAATTACATGGGAAGCTGGCAAAGTGTGGTTTGCCCAAAGCAGGGGCTTCTGGGCAAACATCTCCAAATCACTTCTCTGTAGTCTGGGGAGAGTCTGCACTTATGGATTTCCTAAGATAGCAGTGTTTCAGGATCTTTGCTCTTCAGCCTACCAATCATTGCAAATGCCTCTGATGCCCTGTTATTATTAAATCCCTTAAATAATTTGTATTTTTCCTGATGGAACCTTGGCTAATCAAACACAGAAATAACATACTTCAGAAAATGGTAGCACTTACCATTTATGACTGATATCTTCCCTTATGACTTCTTCTTAGGTCCATCTAAAAGGCCTAGGGAACATACAGTCAACCCATAATGAAAGAGCAATAGAAGAAAATTAAATATCAAAAAGCTCATCTGAATCTCTTAATACTTTTATCTATCTCTACATATCCTCAATATATCAATCTATCTATCATTAGGTGATCTATCACCTGTCTATGTATTGGTACAACTTTCACTTATATTCTTATTTTTAGCTCCTTCTCCCAAATAGCTCTTTTTGTCTAAATGAACATAGATGTGAAGTAATTCCTAGTAATAGTTTTAGTTATAGTTATAGAAAATTATATTTTTATATAATTAAGGCATATTCATTTCTAGTCATACTGGTCTTGAAATATCTAAATAGTTTCCAGAATATGTACGATACATGCACAAAGTATCTTTCTGTGAGGACAAATTATATGCATTTTATATATTCAGAATACAAATTGAGGTATTAAGCATTTGAATATCTTTTGTCAAATCTCTGAAAATTTTAGTGGATGTCCCTGAATTGTTTTTGAAAAAGAAATCCTGCTAAACTCCTCATCTTAGAAAAGACTGGCATAGAATGTTTGAGCAGAGCTGTCAAGCTTTCTAAATAACTAACAGAACAGATTAATTTATTTTCAGGTTTTAACTACTTACACTGATGTCAACACTATCCAAAGCCATCAAATAATCACCGTACTGTGAAAATAAAGTCAAATGCATCATATTAAATGTGTTGATCAGCTGCACTTAGTGTGAAAGGAGAGATATATTATAGGGAGAAAGACCAGCTGCTCTCTCAGAAAAAGAGAGAGAGAAACAGAGAAAAAGAGAGAGAGAGAAAAGCAGTTCTGTTAATTGAACATGTGGTGTTCACAGGAAGAAACTAAAAACATATCCTTATATGTAAATATCCAAATATGTGTAAAAGTCCTGATAAAATTAGCATTTACATATAGTGCATATAAAATGTTAATTTATATCAAAAATGATTCCTGAGAACACATGAAAGTCATTAATGTATACAATTTCATAATCACTTTCAGAGTCTCACATTCTTATGGACTTGCTTCTTTAACTGCCCAAGATTCATCAGCCAGCAGTTCTGCTTTTCATTTTCATCTTTTGAATTTGCAGTTGAGAGGTGGTATTTCACTTCTGCTAATATGTCAATCTGGAATCTTTTCACAGATAAATTAAGATCACAAATCCTTACTGAATAAAATAATTTATGGGATGTTAGTTAATTTCAAATTAACATTAAACTTTCTTTGTCCTTTGTAGATATTAATTATAAAAAAAGACTTCTTTGCACAGGATTTTAAAAATCAAAATTATTCCTTGACTTCAAAACCAGAATAGGAAGGAGGAATGTTAACAAAGTGTTACTGTATGGAATAAAATCTTATCTGTGGGAGAAAAATTATGCCTGTGTCCTTTATTAATCTAATGTTCCTAACATGAAAATAACATTGCATTTAACTAGTGTTTTATCCCACAAACTTATATTCTGTAGTAGTGTTCAAAACTTTTCTCACATGCCAGTCTTACCTTGGATACTTAGTCTGACAATGAAAGAATTGTGGAGTCACCAAACCATTTGCTTTTTCCCCTGGTTGTACAGAAAATCAGCACTGTCTGCACCTCCAGACCGTCAGGCAGTCCTGTGACTGAGTTCTGGACATTTGAATGTGGGTATAAGTTATATATGCTTGCCCTAAAATCTCCCTGGAATATGCTTACTTTCTTCTTCCAAATAGATGATACCAGGATAACCTTGAAGCCATGTGCTAACAAAGGCAGACTAAAGTACAGAAGAAAGCTTGTTCCTCGAATGACTGGGTGGAGCGAGTCTTCTCTTCTGCTCCAACCTCAATGGCTGTGAGGTGAGTGGGTAACAAATGTTCATTTGCAAAGAATCTTGAAATTTTTGGTTTCATCAGGTCAAGTAGCTCTCATTATATACCCTAACATAGGTTCCTAATTAAAACACATGCAGATAGCAATTTGCTATTAATCTAAAAGGTAATAGTATAATTGGTTGGCAATATATAAAAATAAAATGTTAATAATAATATAATGACATTTATGTATGCCATTACCCTTGATTAAATATATCTGAAGTTTCTAAACAAGCAGGACACAGTTTGATTTAATCAATAAGAAAAAAGAGTTTCAGAGACGATAAGGATTACTGCAAGGCCACATTTTGCAATACAGCAATAAATGTCATTAGAACTTAGTGTGAGATACATTTCAAATAGCATTCCTCTTCAGTCTTTCATAGTCTTTGCACATGGTGTCCATTTTTCCTGGTTTTCATTTCCTTATCCTCTTGGTCTGCCAACATTCTAATAATCATTCAAAGATAAATTACCATTTCTTTCCTGTAAGCTTTTCTGTTATGTCTTAGTCAAAGAGATCTCTCATCCTTCATGGTTTTGTACATTATTTTCTTTATTAAACATTAGATGCATCATTGCTTTATAATGATTTCCATATTTAATTCTTTCTTTATAACTGGTTCAAGAGAGAGCTAAAGTACCTTAGTATTTCAATTCAATATTTATCTATTGACTTCTGATTCTTTTATGAGCAACTACTAAATTTGTGGTATGTTAATAAAACAGAAAATAAATATGATACATAGTGGCTAATAGTAAACACAGGGTGACTCAGTTCATGTTAAAAATTACATGCAAACCTCACTTTTTCCACTTAGAGATATTGCATTTTTTACAAACTGAGCTTTGTGACAACCCTGCTTGAAGCAAGTCTATCAGCCCATTTTTCCAACAGTGTTTACTCACTTAGTGTCTCTGTCACATTTTTGTAATTCTCACAATATTTCAAACTCCTTTATTTATTGTATTTATTGCAGAAATCTGTGCTCAGTGATCTTTGATGTTACTACAGCAATTGCTTTGGGGTACCATTGACCACATCCATAAAAGATGACAAACTTAATCATTAAACGTTGTGTGTGTTCAGATGGCTCCCCCAACCAGCTGTTTCCCCATCTCCCTCTCCTTGGGCCTCTCCATACCTGACTCACAACAATTAAAATGTACTGCTCTTTGACAATGCACCGGGTCACTCAAGCACACTGATGGAGGGGCATCATGGCATTAAAGTTGTTTTACATGCCTGCTGATACAACATCATTCTGCAGCCCATGGATCTAGAAGTAATTTCTACTCTCAAGTCTTAATTTTGAGAAGAACATTTCATAAGGCTATGGCTGCCATAGGTAGTGATTCCTCTGATGGATATGGGCAAAGTAAATTGAAGACCTTCTGATTAGGATTCACCATTCCAGAGGCCATTAGGAACATTTGTGATTCAAGGGAAGAAGTCAACATTTCAACATTCACAGGAGTTTGGCAGAAGTTGATTCAAAACCCTCACGGATGACTTGGAGGGATTCAAGACTTCAGTGGAGAAAGTAACGGCAGATGTGGTGGAAATAGCAAGAGAACTAGAATGAGAAATGGAGCCTGAAGATGTGATTAACTGATGCAACTTCACAGTAAAACATGAATGGATGAGGTCTTGCTTCTTATGGATGAACAAAGTTGTTTCTTGAGATAAGATCTACTTCTGGTGAAGATGCTGTAAAGATTGTTAAAATGACAGGAAAGGATTTACAATATTACATGAACTTAGCTGATAAGTAGTGGCAGGGGTTGAGAGGATTGACTACAATTTTAAAAGAAGTTCTACTTTGGCTAAAATGCTACCAAAAAGCAAAGCATGCTTCAGATATATTATTTGTGAAAGGAAGAGTGAATCAGTGCTGCAGACTTTATTGTTTTATTTTAACAAATCGCCTCAGCTAACCCAAACTTTACCAACTACCACCCTGATTAGTCAGCAGCCATAAACATAAAGGCATGACCCTCACCAACAAAAAGATTAAGACTCACTAAAAGCTCAGTTGATGGTTAGCATTTTTTAGCAGGAATGTATTTTTTAATTAAAATATGTACATTGTTTCTTTAGACATAATATAATGCTATTGCATACTTAACAGACTATAGTATAGAGTAAATAACATTTTTATATACTGGGAAACCAGAAAATTCATTTGAATCTATTGATATATACCTTAATGTGGTGGTGTGGAACTGAACTTGAAATATCTCTTAGGTATGCCTGTAAATGTATAGTGGAAAAAGTGAAAAATAATTAGGATACTCATATACCATTTTTGAAAAATTATTTAGGATATGATGTGTTATTTCTCAAAGTTATTCAGTGTTATTGTCCTTATAATTTTCCACATTTCATTATTGTATAATTAAATTCACCCCATTAATCTTCATCTTGTATTACTATTTTTTTAATTTTTCTTGATTCCCTATTCATCCCCAAATGTCTCTGTGATATTAGGTAGCATGTAATTATAGATCTAATTTCAATGAAGTGAATATTTATTTTCCTTTCACCTTTACCATTAAACTGAATTATAGTTCCCTTGATATCTTACAGCTGTTACAATCCTGTTGCATGCTTAAAATAATAGATACAAAATTGATCACTAGGAAATGTAATAGTTTCAGTTATAAACATACATTTAAAATTCAAATTTTCAGTTGATAATAATATCCATGCTTTTTACTTTAGCAATTCAAATGTATTAACAAAATAACTTTTCCCAAAGCAAATCTACACTAAAAAGAAGTTTAAAATAGTTTTTCACACAATCTGGGATCAAGAATCAGGGGGTTTGTTTATTTTCTTTCAAAACTGATATGGTATAAAAATAATAAAATATTTTTTATGGTTTATAGTACTCCATATACTATAAGTCATAAAAAAGAAATCCAGCCATTTGTGACAACATGGGTGGACTTAGAAAGTATTATGCTAAGTGAAATAAGCCAGGCAGAGAAAAACAAATTTAAGATTTCACTTACGTGTAGAATATAAACAAAACAAGTGAATTAACAAGTGAATTTGTAGATCACACTCCACTGTCTTGGTTTGTGTGGTTTCTCATCGCTAATTTTGTTGCAGTGTATTTAATGTGGCTGCCTTAAAGATTTTTGTCTTTTGCTTTCAGAAGCTTGAACATTATGTGCATAATTTTGCTTTTTTGTTGTTATTTTGCTTTGGAATTTTATAAATATCCAAACTTACAAAATGCTATCAGATTATTCACAACTATAGTCATGTCACCCATACACTGAAATATCTAAATATAGTTACCTATGAAAATAAGATAAATACCAAAATAATTAGTCCTGATTTAAGTCGTTCTATATATTTTTATTTCCTATTTATCAAATGCTATTCTACATCCTTGCATAAGTCTTGCACTTTTATTAAAATGATATATATATTCCTTACACTATGTATACTTTGTATCTGTATGCTTTTATTCCCATAGGATAATCTTCTTGGAATAATTTTATCTAATATTCAACGTCCTTCTTACCTTCGACTCCTACATGAACTCAACTCCTTTCCATACTCCTGCCTGCAGTAAAGTTTAAACTCCAGAAGAATTTATTTTCTAAATAAGTTATTCCATTGAGCAACTTATTTTATGACTCCTTATGTCTTAGAAGTTTGGTATTTTCCAGGATTAGGATTACATAGGCATTTAGTGGTGGTACTTATAATAATGCTAACAAAGATGTTTGTAATGATGGTATAAGCCTTAAAGATTTTTGTGGATACAGTCATACATACAAAAATGTTATATCAGAGTTCAGTGAGACAAGATGGTTCATTCTTATTTATGTTCTCAAGACAGTTGGTGAATTTTATGTCACACAGGCTGTAACAAAATTCATAACTTCATTTAAACTTAAAAAGTTTCCAGTCAATTAAACTGTATGTTTTTGAATGTAGAGAATTGTATATTGACTTTCTGAAAATTTAAAGCTATATGTGCTGAATTCAGAAACTTCAAGGGCCAATTAAGTAAGCATTGTGAATGCTTTTATGATTGCTGAAGTTTTTTTTCAATAAAAGGGAGCAAATATCAACTTCATAGGAAAGATCCAGAGATAATTCTAATACCACAATAATAAAATTGGGAATAGTAGTAGCAATTTCCATTTTCATCATCCTAAGTATTATATAAGCAATTTTTCTTGTATTGTTACATTAAACTTAGTCCTCTCAACAACCATTAGAGTGAAATTAATACTATTCTTTACTGAGCTTTAGTATGTGTCAACGACTGAGTTCATTACATGTATCATCTCCTGAATGCTCATTATAAATGCATGATAGGCATGGTCTTGTCCTTCTTAATTGGTGAGATAGACAAGGTAGATATTATTAGTGAACTTTTACAGCTGAAAAAACAGATTCAGAAATGCCAAAATTTGCCTAAACTTTTATAACAAGGCATTGAATCCTGGTCTTTTAAAATGACTGAATATCTTATTAGTAAGTCTTCTAAATTTTAAGATTTTTACTTTCAATAGAAATTTCTGTGACAGATAAAATCAACATTGAGCCCCATAAGTTATTTCAATGATATCAGACTTTTTTAAACCATCAATTAATAATCAAACTGCATTTCATTCTTTTAACCAAAATTAAAAATTACTTGAAAGACAGTGATGAGGAGACATCCTCCCAGTGGGCAGGGACTTGAGCAAATGGTTTGGCTACATTGCGAGGGGATTGGAAGGAAAGGAGCAGTATTTCAAGACCAGACACTAGGAGGCCTAAGGAAAAGGCTTATGGAAAGACAAGTAGGAGTGGGCACAGAGTTGAAAGATTTTTGAATCTCATATCAATAACTGAAGAGGAGACTCAGAACAACAATTTGGTAGGATGGTTAATTCAGTGGACATCTGCCAGCCTCTCTCCTCAGCCTTACCACAGTGAGTCCATGAACCAGCAAGCCATGCAGACAGAGACAGAGGCTATGCAAGGTCCTAATTACATTGATTCCCCTTCCCTAAAGTTTATCTAGTTAATGTCATTGCTATATGTTTATTCTACCAGAAGAGGTAAAAATAACTGCACCCTCAATATGCTAGCACCCCTCAGCTGATCAACCAATCTCTTGGAGGAAAATTATTTATACCAAACCTATTGCATTCTGAAAGGGCAGTGATTTTTCCTTAGTCAAATGAATATACTTTATGGGTAAGGGCTCACCTTCCCTGCCAACACTGCTTCCAACAACACTTTCATTCAGAGACTCGCAACTATTGATGATAAAGAACCCAACACACATCATCTAAGATTAAAAGACAGATTTTGGCAGAGAAGGTGCAAAAATGAGTACATGATGAAGGAAGTGACTGATTCTTTCATGAATAGCATGGTCTAAAATATTTTCAACTGATAGAAAGTTGGAACATTGGGACCATCTTGGGCATGATAACCTGTGGTTAAAACACTGTTCTTCAAAATACATTAAAAACATGAAACTTATTATATGGTACTGTTCCCAAGAGCTAAATTTAATAATTCCAAGATCAAGGGGTGGGCTTTCTCTTCATTGCTCTCATTAACACACTTGGTGATTTGGGGGCTTCTCATCCGAGCATTTTTGGTTTCTGTATGGTTAAGTGTTCTGGTCCATAGGGCCATAGTAAGAATCCTTGTAGGATATCTATCGAAGAATGGAATTTCTATACTAGGGAGAGTCATCGGATGTGGTTGTTTAAAAATCTGTGCTAACCGATACCTAATAGGTGCTGGATGGATTATGGTTATAATTCATTGTATCCATTGGGCAACCTCTTAATGCTTCCAGAACATCTGGTAACAGTAAATGAACAATGAAAGGAAACAACTGCACCCTGATATGGGAAAAGGAATTAAGAGTTTTATAGAACTCAGGTGTAAAATTCTGGGTCACCTTACTAAGCAAAAAAGAGAATAACAGAATCACTGAACAAGGGTGAGACAAATTCACAAGAGTAATAGGAAGGGCAGCAATGCACTTTAATTCTGACCTGAAAACAGACTGTAAAGGAAGGATTATGTTTTGTGCTATTCACTGCCTTTCATTAGTCTTTCCTCTTTTTCTTTTCTACTGCATTCATATTGGACTTAAGTAGATTTCAGTGTTACAAATGGGGCATTAATAGACAATGTTGGCATTCCATCCATACCCCTTCAACCTAACATAGAGTTGCCTACGGATGGTTCCCATACACTGACAGCCTTCTGGGTCCCTCTGCCTGAGGGAAATTTCTAGTTACTGTCATCTGTTTGACCTGTATGTGGCAAGACAAAGTTGTTATATAATTGATGTTCCGGGGAAGACTCAAACGATGAAGGGCAGGAGTTGCTAAATAAATACCTCACTCCTTGTCCCCTCAGTGGGACTATTCTGAAGTACATTCTACATAGTCTCTTGGGAAAAATCACTTCCTAGTTATCCTCAAATAAAATGTTCACACTGATGTAACATGTGGGATTAACATATAAATCAAGTATAGAAATAGAAAGAATAATCATATCTGATTTAATTGTTTATAATTCATGATGCATGATCAAGACCGAAACAGTTTCTGTGATATGACCATCCTTGCATTGTTCACCATGTAAGAACTTGCTCCCCATTGTCCACCATTTAGGAATGTTATGCTACAGAAGATTGGAGACTGTTGAGAGTTAGGCTTGGGATTGATTAATGATTGTGTATTGAGTCCCCTATGCAGAATTCTATTGTTGCTAACAACTATTTGATCAATAAACATGATCAGCACCACTCTTGCGCAGTTAAGCCTCGAGTCCCCTGATTGGTCCTTTCAGACCTTCGAAATCTCATCGTGTCTCCTCCCTTATCTGCAGGTCAGAGGAAGGGAGGGACCGACAGTACCATTTATTGGTTTTTATCCCATTGTATCATTTTCCCATGACCTCATCACGCTATCTGTATTTTCTCCCTAATAAACTATTTAAATTCAAATTCACAAATTAGTGTCTGCTTCTAGGGAGATAAAAACTAAGAGATTCACTTTGGTCACTTAGTATACATAATGCCCACCTGGAAACTTTATTAAGAATGTTTAAATTCCCTATGTAGTCAAACCTCTTACTTTAGTAATAAAAACAATGCTGAGGGAAATCCATGTACAAAGGATTGGTGGAAGTAGTTTGGACTTGGAAATCCATAAAACCACTATGTTTTGGTTACATAGAACAGTACTGACTTTAGATCCACATTAGCCCTCCTTAACATCACTTGGAAAATAGTGAAACTCACACTGTAGTACAGTATTAATGTCTTTATTATATTTGGTAAGAATTGAGGCTGGAATAGTTAAGTTTCCCTAGTTCATCTAGGGACTGTCAAATTTCAATATCATGGTTATCCAATATCAAAGTGCCTACTGCTCCAACATTTAATAAATGCATTTAATACAAGCATTTAATAAATATAATTTTATGATACAATGTCATTCTCAGTATAAGGAGCCAAAATATCATGTTCACCATATTTAAGTGTGTATGTTTTTCTTTTATGCAATACAGCTCTTGCTATATTTGGAGAGGAAATGGAGTTTCTAATGATCAAACTAATAAATAGTTATTTCAACACTATTAACTGAATGGAGAGTCAGGAACATGCTAATATTTAATGAGACTTATATCATCAAAATACGTCCAAACTACCCATCACATAAAGTTTTCTTGTATCTGTCAATCATTTATGAAATTAAAGTTAATCAATGTGTTTAAATATTTAATAAATAAATTTTATAAAGTGTGGGCATGTGTGGCACCTAGACCTAGTTCCAATATGTGTACATAGAAGTTATCCCACACCAACAAGCAATTCTTGGACACCAGCAGGGTATGTGAGATTTCAACTCAATTATGATACTATTTACTTGAAGATAGCATCAGATTCCACAAACAAAGGACTCAGTCCTGCAGGACTGCCCTCCACTTCAGATACCAATTGCAAGTCCAGTTGTTATCTGTCCCTTCAGACCAACTATCTGTAAATCAGAGGTTCCCACCAACCCCTCCTTGGGTTTACTTAATTCGATAGAATGACTCACAAAATCAGGAAACCTATTTCCAAACTAATTTATGACAAAGAATATTAAAGGATATCAGTCAATAACCAGATGAAGAGTTGCATGAGGCCAGGTCCTGAGCAATGAGCTTCCGCCCTTATGGAGCTTGGAACCAGGCACAGCAGCAGCATTCTGGCTCCTCAGCCTGGAAGCTCTCGGAACCACTCCTTTTGGGTTTGTATGGAGACCTCATTACAAAGGCATGGTTGATTAAATCATTGACTATTGATGATTAATTAAACCTTGAATACCTTTTCCCTCCCCAGAAATCAGGGTGGGGGTCTCATTAGCAGGTGGTTCCTCTGGCAACCAGCCTCCATCTTAAGGTGCTTTCTCAAAGTCACCTTCATTAACATAAATAAACCCAGTTGTGGCAGAAAGGGCTTGTTATGAATATAACAAGACACCAATTTCACCTTTATGGCTCTGAAGCATTTTCAGGAATAGTGGACAAGAGACCAAATATAACAAAAGATGGTCTTATAGCTCAGGCAATTCCAAAGGTTTTAAGATCTGTAAGCCAGAAACTATGAATGATATGAAAACTAAATTTTGGTCATCTGAGTGACCAAATATATATATATATTTCTTATAAATCACAATATCACAGTGCATTTGTATGAATGTATCTATGGAATTAAATCAGGAAAATATATGAATCTTTGTGGCACAGTCTAGGCTTATATTTTATGAATGGTGTCAAGAGTTTAGCTAAGCTTCTCCATGGTATTGCTGCCTCTGCACCCATTTGTTTGGCCAAGGGCCTGTGGTGGCCTTAACTGACACTAGCTCCCTATTGTAAATGCATGCCCCAGATAACAGCCTGCAGAGTCACAGGCATGGTGAACTCCTGATACGACTTCTTCAGTAGCTCTTATGATCAACAGTTACCCCTCCACTTCCCCAAGGTGCGTTCCTAGATAAGAGTCCTCCCCACTGGAGTTTACCAAAATCCCACTCTTTTTAGTTTGAATTGATCAATCTGACTTAAACCTGGTGTTGGGGAGGAAAAATGTTCCTTCCTTCGAGGTTCTTCTCATGTCAAATTAATTTCTACACTGTGTAGGACTTAAATTGACATGAGACAGATTAACAAGAGAAAATTAACATTATTTATATATGTACAGGAACCACACACATATGATAGGTTCAAGAGAGAAAGGTAAAATGAGGTATAGATATGCCATCCTAAGCTAAGAAAGGGGAGAGGGACCTGGGGCTTCAGAGGGGAGGAGGGCAATTCACAGGGCGCTAGGAAGAGCAGATGTTGGTAATTAGATCTTTGCCCTGCCATGCAGATGGGCCATTCAGATAAAATTTATCTCTGTATAACCCTTATGTAGGGAAAGACCTCAATTTAGATTTTTCTAAGGTCAGAATAAAAGTTTCTCTTGAGCCTGCAGGGTCTCAATTGTCTTCAGCTCAAAACAGTCCATTTGCCAAAGTGACACATTTGGGGGAGGCTTTTCTGAACCCCTTCACTGAGAACTCCAAAGCATTCCACCTATAAGCCTCAATAAAGTCATGCTTCCCTGGGTCCTGACTCTCCATCCACATTCTGCCTTGACCCCCAAGGTGACCCCTTGAGGTAATCCATGTATTTCCTCCAGGAATTGTGAGTAATAAACTTCTCTATTTAAATTTCTCTTATGGTCCATTGGTAAACTGTGACTCACTATCTGGCACCCTGTGCTCCACTTAACAAATGTTAATTTAACAAAGCTATAACAGGACAGAATGAATTTTGTACCTCACTATATATCCTGATAGGCAAAGAGGCAAATGTGATGCAGAACTATATAATAACTTTAAGAAACATTGTTAATTAGTATTTTTGCTTTGAAATTTACCTTTATTATTTATTAATTATCCTCTTCATTATTACATATGTTGTGATATTTTTCTTGTTTTATTGTTACCTATAAATTGCCACAACTATTTTGCAAAGTAGGAAAATCTAAATAAATAAGTGAATAAAAATGCTTTTTGCTCTAGATATGTAATATTTCTTATTTACTTTTCTTGGAAGAACTATTCTATAAGGGTAAGATTGAAAATTTATATGTGTTATTTACATCAGAATACTATTTTTATTCATGGTTTATTTTCCATATGACTCTTCAGGGGAATTAATTTATTGAAATGTGGTATGAGTTTATAACATAAAAATTCATATATTTTTAAAAAAGTTTATCTTTTAAAACAGCTGAACTTACTGTGTAATTAGTTTACTTAGCATTCTGTAACAGATAAAATAATATTTTCATTTAAGCTCCTGTCAGATTCCCTCAAACCAACCATCTTAGAAGTAGATTTAATTCCTGCTAATAAAAAACGCAGTAAAATACATTAATTATGATTCACCAAGGCTGGAATAATTTTGGAAAGCATATTTTACTGTTATCAAATTATTTTATTTTTATTCTCCCCTGATTCTCTTATACCTGTTTGACCTACTTAAAGAACTTTCAGTCTTGTAACTTTCATTTAAGAAGGAAAGGGAGAAATCCTGCATACAACATGGTCAAATTAAGACATATGTTGATGGGAAATAGAAGACATAGACAGAAAAAAGAGAAAAAAATCAAAGAAAAGGTCATTTTATTGAAACTATAAAATATTCCAAATATTTAATAATTTTCAAATGCATAATCAAAATAGACTTTTAAAAAACATGATTCATTAAAATATTTAATTCTATAAAGTTCCTAGTGTAATATCTATTTAAGAAATTAATATATAAGCTTACCAGCTGAGATAGAGCAGTGCCTCATTCAAAGTGCACAATAAGTATTGGTTAAAAGAATGGAATGGATATTATAGAAAAAATGGTCGATGATTCCTGACAAGTAAAATTCTTTTTTGACAAATTGTCGTCACCAAGACTTCCAAAAACAAAGTAATGATGTCTTAATAAACTCAACATCTCTAAGATGAATACATGAAAAACAATTTTACATGTGAGATGATTTGTATTTAAAATGTTTTTCAACGAAGTATTCAAATTGTTTCCATAAAGAGAATTTGTAAGAATAAGTATTTGGGTAAAAAAAGTTTACTATCATCTAACATCATGTAAATAGAAAGAAATTCATGAACCTCTTAATTTTGTTTGCAATGATTAAGAAGTTTTTAGGACATGAGGATTTTAAAAGGGAAAGTGAAAGTTAAAAACATAATCATTCCATTCCTTAAGAGGCTCACAAATATAAATGCCATTCAGTGGTGGTAAGTCAGAAAGAAAGGAAGCATGTGAGGTAATAATGCTGTTTCATGATATGTGGAGTGGTGTTTTAGAATGCAACTTCTAATAAGGCAAAAAGGAGTTCTTAGGCGGCTGTGAATGTTAAGAAAATATCAAGAAAAAATAGGATAGGGTAAGTCACAATGGTTAGAGATAGGGGATCATTGGGTACATAGCCTTACTTTACCAAGTTTAAACTCTCAGTTATAAAAGTTACAAAGTGACCAATACATGGATATTTGCCTTGACTGGCAAAAGGGATTCACATAGAACAAGGAATACTTTAAGTCATGCTATATAAACTATTCAGTTATCAGAAAAAGAAAAAAAATTCCAATCTCCTCCTCTGGTCCATCTAAAATAACCAATACTTCCTAATCCGACTCTAGTGCCTCTCCTCCTACTAAATGACACATTGTATGTTGCATAGATGGCACAACATTTTTTCTGTCTAAATATAGCTGCTCTATAATTTTCCAGGTACAGCTAGAATCTTGGATATTAGAATTCAATATTATAAATAATTCCTTTAATCTGCAAACTCAATTCTGACTTTTAGGACACTCCAAACTGGTAGTATATTTTTTCCAACTTCTCTTTGTTCTAGTATTTTCTTTTCAGGAAATATTTTTCTTCTTATAAGGTCCATATATCAAGAAAGTAAAAGACACTAGGCATTTATTATAGTCCTCTCATTTTTTAAAATACCCACTTTTGTAAGGAGAGGTAGTAGGCAACTATAAGACTGACTTTAAGGTTGTAAAAGGGAGTCCTGTTTCTACCTCATCTTCCCATATCTATATAATTTCTGAAGAAGGCCCCAGTGAAAGTCAGAAGTTAAAATGAAATGTCCATTGGGATGAAACAAACAACTTTAGGTGTCCTTCTGTTCTCTAGAATAATGAAAACTTGTTCCATCATAATTTCTCAACATTTATTTAAAAATTAATCTGTCTTAAATTTTAAGAGCACTTGACATTCACTCTTCATTTGCCAGATTGCCTTCCACTTGGAAAGATTTATGTGCTGGCTCCTCCTCTATTCAAACTCTTAGTTTTGGAAAGCCTCAGGGTTCAGTCCAAAATCATTCACTCTTTGTATGCTGTTCTCACTCCCAAGAGATATAAGCTTCACAAATGGCTTTAAAACACACATATCTGCCAAAGATTTCCAAGTTTACATTTCTAGCCTTGGTTTGTAAATTTCACTGCTTATTAGTATAACCAACCCTGATTTTCTAGCAAATATATTGAACTTAACATGGAAAAAAGAGAACTTTTGACTTCCTCATCTCTGCCCAGACTTCTTACATGGATTTTCCCCATCCCAAATAAATCCTTTCAGTATATATGTCTATTTCTTTCTACATCCATTGTGTTAAACCGTATTATTTTTCACCCTTTCTACCACAATAGTATTATAAATGAACGTGCAATACTTCCAATTGTGCCTCCCTTCAATCCATTACATTCTTATTTTTAAATGTTAAAGCTCTCCCCATTTTCTCAAAATTCCAAGCTCTTTGCTAGAGGGCCGTGGTCCTTGACCATGCCTGTCACTGCATCTAACAACCACAGTCTCCCTTGTTTACTAATCTCTAGCCCACATTAGTCTTCATTCCTCTCACCAGCCAAATATTTTCTTGCCTTTGAGTCATTCGTCCTTACCGTTAGGTACCTCAGTGTAGAAGGTAAAACCTTGAATGACTGCCTTCTTGTAATTCTGACTTTCCCATATACTTGATTAAAGGTTGCATTTACTTACTATTATATCACCCAGCGTAGTTTTCCTTTTAGAATTCAATTACTATTAGGACTATTGAGTTTTTTGTAAGTTATCAATCTCCTTTCAATAAAAATCAATCCACCTGTCAGGAGGCTTCAATCACAGCAAATCTAAGAATTTCTGGCAGAGAATAACCACTATAAAATACTTCATGAATAACGGAAGAAATGAATGAACACCATTTTCTTTAATTGGCTAATATTCACATAACAAAGTTTTGTGAATTATCAAATGAGATTTTATAAAAATTTTATAAGTATTTTATAATATAACATATGATGAGTCCATTATTCAAGGAGAGAAATGAAGAAAGATATTTTGCAGGTTCTCATTGTATATTTTCAACTTTATTAGTTGATGGAATAGACAGAGAAAATATCTAAAATATTTGAGAATTCTTGTAGGATCTTAGGTTATCCCAAAGAACCATGATTTATTTCCCATTCATTTAGTGAATCTTGGCTAAGAAATCCAACCTCAAGGATGAAATTAGAATGGCTATTCTCTGCTTCTTATAAGAAATGTGTTTCAGCATTTTCATAGGATATTTTTCAGTATTATTTAGAGAAAGTATTCCTTCATTAAAATAATGTAGGAAACATTCAGTTATTCCAAATAGCAAGGTTCTTTGCCATAGGCATTCAGATAACCTTTACAATGCTTGTCTTACTGTGTTTCCAAGGGGAAATGCAGCATCAGTGTTTTCCCGTGCTTTAACCTGAAATTCCTTTTTTCAATGGAACATACCATGATTTGTGGGAAATGATGGTATGCTTTCATTTATCCCCAGATTTTAAAATTATAATTCAAATAGTATTTTGCCTTCAGTGTCTGTGAAATGTCTGTCCTACCTTGGAGCATATAGTTCTACTGGATGTGATGGGAAGATATCCCCAGCAATTAAACAAAACAAGACTGGGTCTGCTGCAGTCCAGATGGAAGGGGACTGAAGGCCGCCCAGGGATGACAAGCAGCTATGTAAAGTCACTGAACAGAGGCCAGGGTCCTGGAGTCTGGGTGTGAACAGAAGCTGCAGCTGTGCCAGACATGACAAGGAAATGCTTTCCATGGAACCTCGCAGGGTGTGATCGGGCGGCCACTGCCGCCGTATGCGGGTATGTATAAGAGGTGACCAGGGCAGGCATGCCTGGTGGGCATGTGACCCTCCCTGCAGTGTTTCCAGTCCTAGCATCCACCGCCCCTCTGTTGCGTTTCAGTTGAACTGACCGGAAACAGACGGGCTCAGCATGTTTCTAAAGGGGGGGTTGGTTGGGTACGGGTCACCCCAGGAGGGTGTCACAGTGTCTTGTGATCAGTTGCTAAATGACGCAAAACACATCACCTGCCTTTCATGACAGATTTCCTCACCAATCTGGTTGAATGCTTGTGTAGGGCATGTCACAGTGATGCCTGCTCCTGATTTTTGTGTTCAAACTACATTTTGAATGGGTATTTTCATATAAGTTTGTGGAAAGTAAAAATTTTCAAATAAAGTGGACTTGATTTAGAAGAAAAACAGTTTTTTCCTTCCAACTCTTAAGACCTTCACATGGAGTAAACCTTCACAAGTGAGTGAAGGGGACAGAAAGGTGCAAACTTTCGGTCAAAGAATGAGTAAGTCCTGGGATATGTAATGTAAAGCATGGTGATTGTAGTTAACAGTACTGTATTGTACATGTGAAAGTTGCTAAGAAAGTAGATCTTGAAAGTTCTCATACAAGAAAAAACATTTGTTACTGTGTGGTAACAGATGTTAACTAGACTTGGTATTATGTTCATTTCAAAATATATACAAATATCGAATCATTATGTTACACATCTGAAAATAATATGATGATATGTCAACTACATAACAATAAAAAGTATTCCACACACATATTTAATTGCCCTATGTCACTCAATTATTGAAATAAATATTACTATGAACACATAATGGAAAAATGCTCCTCAGAACAAGAAGGTAAATGCTGAGCATCAATTGGACAAAGCTCTTTCAAAAGTTAGAGATGTGGGGCAATAGTTTCACAGTTCAGAAGTTTACATGAGAACAAGGTTGCTCTATTCTATGTATCTGAAGATGCAAGATTTGGGATGAGGAGGCTTAAGAATGCGCCCAACTGCTCCCTTGATCAGTCTACAATTGGTTCTCTCTTTTGGCACATCAATTTAATTCAGTGGTGCATTTGTTTTCCACGCAGTACATCAACTGTGGCACAAGCCTCATTTCTAGATCTCTTCTAGAAGAGGCATTTTTTAAAGTCTACCATTCCCTGACTCTTGACCCTGAGTATGGCATGAGCAGCACTAGAGACCCATCGAAATATGCTATCTTCTGAAAGATGTGAAGTTCAACAAGACCTTGGACAACACAAAGGTGTGTGCAAAGCATCCCTGGCTGCCCAGAACATGCTATACCTACATGCATATAATGATGGGATTTTGAAAGTCTCCTTTTTTGTCCTTATGATAGCTGGAACCCGGTGCGAGAATTCTTCCTCAGAACTGGTGATTTTAGTTTATTGGCTCTGTATTTCATTGCCTTTTCTTTAGAAATGGGAGGCTGGAATGAATGGAGACTGGTCCCCGGGGAAGAAAGGCCCCAGTAACACAGCCCTTTCCAACACAGGAGGTTTAGATCTTGTAATACAAAAGGTTGATTTATGACTCCCAACAAGGACAACCCTGTCTGCATGTCACAGACACCAGTTAAAATAGTGATGCATTGACTTCCACTGGGAAGATTACTTGGTTGGATTTAATGTCAGAAGAACCTTTTATACCTTGGTAAATTTATATGGGATTCACCCAAATTCCCAGAATAGCCTATGGAATGCTGATGTCAATCAAATTCAGGGTAAGTAAAGGCAACATTCTGATCAATAATCCTGGCTAATGCTTCACATTCCAAGTTATTACCATTAAGGATTTTGATAAGTTCTGCTGTTTCTTTTTCTGTGGGACACAAACTCAAGACAATTTTTCCCCCTAAATTATTAGTAAATTATTTGGATTCTCCTCCAAAAATATTTTTTTCCAAAACTGGATATTTGCTCTGCATATTCTGTTCCATAACGTTCTGTACTAATATATCAGTCATGGTCTTGAAATCAACTGTGAACTGTTTGTTTTTTTCTAACAGCACCTGAAGGAGAGCTTCCTGTTGCCTGCATGCCAGGGCCATGTTGACAGCTTTCCCAGGGACATAGAACAACTCCTGGAGGATATCTGACATTGCTAAACCTTGCTTTCCAATAGCAGATGCTAGTGGAATCAGCACCCACCCTCTGAGCCTACAGAGTTCGGAAAGCTAGAAATCGAAGACCAGGCTTGATTTCCCCTGAAGCTTCCTCTCTGCTTGGCTTGCAGATAGTAGCCTTCTTGTGTCCTCATATGGCCTTTCCTCTGTGCACATCTTTCTGTTTGTTTTGTTTTACTTTGTTCTTCTGTTTTATTAATTACAAAGACAAGTTTCCAGCCAAAACCCAGAAATCAGTGATAGAAAAATAACAAAGGAAAAATCTCTAAGTCTTTTTTTTGTAGATAGTTATTTTTTTATTGAAGGGTAGTTGACACATGGTATTACATTACATTAGTTTCAGGTGTACAACATAGTGATTCAACATTTATATACATGACAATTCTAGGTACCAGCTATCACCATACACAGTCCTGGGAAGGTAAGCTAGGTACGTGTGTGCTGGGAAGGAGGACAGAAAGGTGATAGATCATCAAAGAAATGGTGGAGGTATGGGACCTGCTGAAGTTGTTCATAGTGATGAAAAAAACCATGAGTTTCATTGTTTTCATAATTTCTACAGGCACTCTATAGTTTATTTAATATAATTTAATGTTTTTGATAGTTTCAAAATTTTGAGAGTGTTGAGCAATAAAGAACTCACACAAATATAATTAAAATGGAAAACATATTTCCTTGTAAAAATCACTGAAATATATTTTGCTCATATGTCTTTGAATTAAGGAAATAAATGAAAATAATACTATGCGAACTTAATTTCAGATGGTTCCAGAGTCTCTGCAATATGGTAAATGGAATCATGTTACAACATTAGAAATAGTGCCCAAGGGAGTTTCAGGTAAATAAGTTATTTAAAATATGCTTATACTAGTTTAATTTTAGATTTTTATAAGTGATGCATAGACATGAAAGAAAATATTATTTGATGTAATGTATACTTTGATTTCAAAGTTATAAAAGAAACATACATGGAATTAATTTCCATGACAATCAGTTTGTAATAATTCTCCAACTCTGATAATATACAGATAGTAAAGAGAGCTATGGTAAAATGTAACTTAAGTAATGATAATTAAATAAACAAGCTTTATTGTGATGAACATGAAACATTATTATCTAGGAATATTAATTCTGGAGATAAATTATGTATTCAAAGTTTTAATCAGGAATCTGCTAAATATCTTATAAATAACTACCAGTCACCATTTCTGGGGAAATAGAAAAATATGTATTTTTTAAAACCCTACTATGCTTGCAAGTCTATTGATACAGCCGACATCATAAGAACTTAACTCCCACAAAAAGTAGCAGTATGTGTCATTTCAAACATTTAGCATTTTTAAAATAAACTTTAAAAATCTTCCCAATATTCATAATTACAGATAGGTGCTAAGGAAACAAGAGCCAATTAAATAATTCAATTAAAACACAACAAATTTGACTTGATGGTAAAGTTTGAATTTTAAAGTGAATAGTAGTCCTCTGTCATCATGAAATAAAACTTCAGAAATTTAAATTGTCACTGAACAAAACTAGTGTACAGTAATTACTTTCTTCTGGCTAGGTAGTCTAATCAAAAGAAGATTGCAATGTAACAGCTTTCAATGTTCTTAGAAAGTTTGGAAACCATATAGGCATACATGATCACTAGAAATTTGAAAAAGAAACACAGATCATTAAATTATTTATTCTCCAAATTGACAAAATTAATGCTACATAAAGACAAAATAAAAGGACAAATACAGCATTAATTTATATTTAGAAGTTATACAAAATGAAGCACTTTATTTTCATTGACAAATATTTAGCAGTAATAAGTAGCTAAAATATGATTTAATTCCTCATTCTTTATTTGTTTCACTGTAAATTCAAAAGCCAGCTAAAATATAGTACAGAGGAAATAAATATTATGCAAAGAAAAATATGACAATATTTGATTAAGCCATATTATTATAAAATTCATCAGTGCATATACATTTAGACCCAATAGAAATGGTTAGAGTCAGTTTAAAGTAAGTGATATCACTTAATAGCTATTAAGTGATACTGGGAAATAGTATTACTGTAATAAAGAGGATCATAAAACAAACTTTATATTATGAAATTTAACTTGGGCAAATTAGATAAAACTATAATGTTGGAAATAGTAAGTCATTACTATTTTATATGAAAAATATGAATTGCCAGAATTATTTATATATTTGGAAAATATCAATCTTTCTAAGGCAAAGGGACATAATATGACTCAAAGGACACTGGAGAATTATGATTTTGACTTAAATTTCAGTCAGATAATAAGAGACTTTGAATGTCATGCAAAGAGTTTTTACTTCCTTCTGAGGACAATAAGGAAACAGACTTATTTGAAAGATGACTTGAAATACTCATTTAAAAGTTTGAAAATAATTTCTGCATATGGGTGATTAATACATTGAAACAGTAAGGGAAATGGGCAGATATATCTTTCAAAAGA
The DNA here is from genome assembly GCF_030020395.1 of Manis pentadactyla. Lineage (NCBI taxonomy): Eukaryota > Metazoa > Chordata > Mammalia > Pholidota > Manidae > Manis > Manis pentadactyla. The sequence continues at coordinate 51,822,861 of NC_080023.1, forward strand.
ATAGGGCAGTAATGTAAATCTGAGTTGGGTGTAGTTAACAAGTTCAGGATAACTAGGAAATAATGCGTGCATTTCTGCCATGAGTACCATTATTAATTCATCAAATACTTGAGTAATTACTTTGTTCCAGAAAGTGTACTATGAGTTGGAGATATAATGAAGAGATAGAATTTACCTTGCAACCAAACTGCTTACAGTAAAGGAGAAAAATAATAACTTGATTGCCATTGTGTTGACAATGGAAAATGTTTTGGTAAAGTAGCTATCTATAAGTACTATACTTGAGTAGCTTCCTTGTTATTAAATAATGATAAATAATCAGGCTAAAGATACAAAATTTTCCACGAATCAAAGGGGTCATTTGTAGTGTAGGCTTTTCCTGGAAATGTGAAAGATTTGAAAACTCTAGTTGGCATATACCATATAATAGGGAAGTATTGTACATGCTAAGAAAAAATGCTAGCTCTCCAGTGGTACAGGAGTGGGGAGAAGATACTCCAAATATAGATAACAGCAATAATAATAACTCAGTCATTAAAGATGCTGTATAAGATTGGTTCTCAAACTATTTCCTCTTAGGGCCTCTATAATCCTAGACAAGGGCTCAAATAATTCTTTTTGGCTAGATATATTAATATTTACAATATTAGAAATTAAATCTGAAAAATTAATTCATTTAAAATAACAATAATAAACTCATTGCATGACTTACCTAGTTTATTAAAAATAATCTTAGTTTCCAAAACAAAAAACAGTAGTAAAAAGAGTGACACTGTTTTGCATTTCAGCAAATTTCCTTAAGTACTGGCTTAATGAAGAAGCTGGATTTGTTTGTCTTCTTGCATTCTCTCTGTGGCAATATCACTCCTCCTGTAGCTTTTGAAAAGTCCACTGTACACTCATGAGGTAATGTGAGCGAAAAGGAATTATCAGACAATCGTTCTGACCTCCGGAGTCCCTGGAAGGTTCCCGGGACTTCAATTTGAGAGCCATTACTATACTATAATAATACTATGAGAGGGAATATTGATTCTCAGGAGATTGATTAACTGTTTTGCAGCCTAGGTAGACACAGAAAAGATGATTATATTCAGAAATACTGGATGCTGGTTGATACCTTAGACTACCTTATGCTTGTTACTATTTTCTCAGAATTCGATTTTTATAATGTTGACAAGTCTTTCTTCTGTTGTCTGAAGTAAGGGCATGATTCATTGTCTCATGCAGGAATCCTCTTCAATACCCTTCTCTATGTTGATGGATGTAGTTTTAACTATAAGTTTGATTACCACAGTGTAGCATATTTTCTTTTAAAGGTTACTAAGATTATAATGACAGGATTTAATGCTCAGCAAAAAGACTAGCTAAACTATAATATGGCCCAAGTTTCTTACAGTCTTGGATATATAGTTAGTAAAGATTTTTAAAAAGCATCCTTTAAAGTACTCTCCCCACAAAAACAGTAGTTCCACAAAAGCATCATTTTATTATTAAATATGAAGTTAATTATTCTTAAAACTCTAGCCCCTCATTTTCATAAAATTACTCTTAAAAATTATGCAACCAGGGGCAGAGCCAAGGTGGCGGTTTGAGTAGAGTAGCAGAAATCTCCTCCCAAGACTATATATAATTTTGAAAATACAACAAATACAAGTATTCCTAAAAGAGAGACCAGAAGACACAGGACAACAGCCAGACTACATCTACACCTGCGAGAACCCAGCGCCTTATGAAGGGGGTAAGATAAAAGCCCTGGCCAGGCGGGACCCTAGCGCCCCTCACCCCAGATCCTGGCAGGAGGAGAGGAGTCAGAGCAGGGAGGGAGAGGGAGCCCAGGACTGCTAAACACCCAGCCCTAACCACCCGCACCAGAGCACAGACACACAGTGCGTGGGGTGCTGGGTACTAGGGAAAAGGGACAGTAAAACCTGTGAGCAGGTCCATGCAGCTGGTGCCCCTGCGACAAAAGAAAAGCGAGTGCCCTTTGAAAATCTTAAAGGGATAGGGGCCTCACAGCTGGACAGAACTGGCCTAGTGCAATCAGCCCAGTAACTGGGAATCCTGGGGAACTCCAGGGGCCCCAAACCCCTGGGTGGCAGGGCAGCTCATGTGCCACTCATGGTGATACACAGCCTCCCGCCCATTCCCCCTCCGGTGTGCCTCCGCCATAGCGGCCACTTCCACAGCGGCCGGGCAAGAACCAGACACCCCATCTGCGTGCAGCTGCACAGCACAAGCTGCTAGGGGTTGCTGTTCTCCCAGGAGAGGAAGGAGACAAACCAGCAAGAAGTGATGTTCTCCCAGCTGACACAGGAACCAGCTCCACACAACTAACTCTATCGCCAAGAAAAGGCACAAGAATTTGATCCAGACCAAAAAAACAGAGACGACCACTGAGAAGGAGATAGACCTAACCAATATCCCTGAAAAATAATTCAAAATAAAGGTCATAACCATGCTGATGGAGCTGCAGAGAAATATACAAGAGCTAAGGGATGAAGTCTGGAAGGAGATTACAGAAATGAAACAATCTCTGGAAGGATTTATAAGCAGAATGGATAAGATGCAAAAGGCCATTGATGGAATAGAAACCAGAGAACAGGAATGCATAGAAGCTGATGCAGAGAAAGATTAAAGGATCTCCAGGAATTAAACAATATGAAGAGAACTGTGTGACCAATCCAAAAGGAACAATATCCTCATTATAAGGGTATCAGAAGAAGAGAGAGAAAAAGGGATAGAAAGTGTCATTGAAGAAATAATTACTGAAAACTTCCCCAAACTGGTGGAGGAAATAATTGCTCAGCCCACAGAAGGGAACTCCCAACAAAATGACCCAAGGAGGACAACACCAAGACACATAATAATTAAAATGGCAAAGATCAAGGACAAGGACAGAGATTTAAAGGCAGCTAGAGAGAGGAAAAAGGTCCCCTACAAAGGAAAACCCATCAGGCTATCATCAGACTTCTCAACAGAAACCTTACAGGCCAGAAGAGAATGGCATGATATATTTAATGCAATGAAACAGAAGGGCCTTGAACAAAGAATACTGTATCCAGAACGATAATCATTTAAATATGATGGAGGGATTAAACAATTCCCAGACGAGCAAAAGTCGAGGGAATTTGACTCCCACAAACCAACTCTACAGGGTATTTTAGAGGGACTGCTCTAGATGGGAGCACTTCTAAGACTAAATAGATGTCACCAGACAAAATAAAATACAGCAAAGAAAGCAGACCAACCAAATACTAACAAAAGGCAAAAAATAAAATCAACTAACCACAAAAGCAGTTAAAGGAAACACATAAGAGCACAGAAGAAAACAACCAACATATAAAGAATGGAGGAGGAGGAATAAGAAGGGAGAGAAACAAAGAATCACCAGACAGTGTTTATAATAGCTTAATAAGCAAGATAAGATAGACAGTAAGATACTGAAGAAGCTAACCTTGAACCTTTGGTCACCACAAATCTAAAGACTGCAATGGCATGGCAATAAGTATATACCTTTCAATAATCACCCTAAATGTAAATGGACTGAATGCACCAATCAAAAGACACAGAGTAATAGAATGGATAAAAAAGCAAGATCCATCTATATGCTGTTTACAAGAGACTCACCTGAAACCCAAAGATATGCACAGATCAAAAGTCAAGGGATGGAAAAACATATTTCATGCTAACAACAGGGAGAAAAAAGCAGGTACTAGTATCAGACAAAATAGACTTCAAAACAAAGAAAGTAACAAGAGATAAAGGACATACATAATGATAAAGGGCTCAGTCCAACAAGAGGATATAACCATTATAAATAAATATGCAACTAACACAGGAGCACCAACATATGTGAAACAAATACAAACAGAACTAAAGGAGGAAATAGAATGCAATGCATTCATTTTAGGAGACTTCAACATGCCACTCATCCCAAAGGATAGATCCACCAGACAGAAAATAAATAAGGATACAGAGGCACTGAACAACACACTAGAACAGATGGACCTAATAGACACCTAGAGAACTCTACATCCAAAAGCAACAGGATACACATTCTTCTCAAGTGCACATGGAACACTCTCCAGAATAGACCACATACAAGGCCACAAAAAGAGCCTCGGTAAATTCAAAAATATTGAAATTTCTACCAACCAACTTTTCAAACCACAAAGGTATAAAACAAAGAAAGCAAAAAGGCTCACAAACACATGGAGGCTTAACAACATTCTCCTAAATAATCAATGGATCAATGACCTAATTAAAATAGAGATCAAGCAATATATGGAAACAAATGACAACAACAACACAAAGCCGCAACTTCTGTGGGACGTGGCAAAAGCAGTCTTAAGAGGAAAGTATATAGCAATCCAGGCACACTTGAAGAAGGAAGAACAATCCCAAATGAATATTATAATGTTGCAATTATCAAAATTGGAAAAAGAAGAATAAAAGAGGCCTGTAGTCAGCAGAAGGAGGGACATAATAAAGATCAGAGAAGAAATAAACAAAATTGAGTAGATTAAAACAATAGAAAAAAATCAATGAAACCAAGAGCTGGTTCTTTGAGAAAATAAACAAAATATATAAGCCTCTAGCCAAACTTATTAAGAGAAAAAGAGAATCAACACACACCAACAGAATCAGAAACAAGAAAGGAAACATCACAATGGACCCCACAGAAATACAAAGAATTATTAGAGAATACTATGAAAACCTATATGCTAACAAGCTGGAAAACCTAGAAGAAATGGACAACTTCCTAGAAAAATATAGCCTTCCAAGACTGACTAAGGAAGAAACACAAAAATTAAACAAACCAGTTACGAACAAAAAAACTGAAGCAGTTATCAAAAAACTACCCAAGAACAAAACCCCCGGGCCAGATGGATTTACTCCAGACTTTTATCAGACATACAGAGAAGACATAATACCCATTCTCCTTAAAAGTTCCCAAAAAATAGAAGAGGAGGGAATACTAACAAACTCATTCTATGAAGCCAACATCACCCTAATACCAAAACCAGGAAAAGACCCCACCAAAAAACAAAATTATGGACCAATATACCTGATGAACGAAGATGAAAAAATACTCAACAAAATATTAGCAAACTGAATTCAAAAATACTTCAAAAGGATCATACACCATGACCAAGTGGGATTCATCCCAGGGATGCAAGGATGGTACAATATTCGAAAATCCTTCAACATCATCCACCATATAAACAAAAAGAAGGACAAAAACCACATGATCATCTCCATAGATGCTGAAAAAGCATTTGACAAAATTTAACATCCATTCATGATAAAAACTCTCAACAAAATGGGTACAGAGTGCAAGTACCTCAACATAATAAAGGACGTATATGATAAACCCACAGCCAACATCATACTGAACAGCGAGAAGCTGACAGCTTTTCCTCCAGAGATCAGGAACAAGACAGGGATGCCCACTCTCCCTACTGTTATTTAACATAGTACTGGAGCTTACTGTAGTAAGCTCTACTACAAAGCCACAGTAATCAAGACAACTTGGTACTGGCACAATAACAGAGCCACAGACCAGTGGAACAGAATAGAGACTCCAGATATTAACCCAAACATATATGACCAATTAATATACGATAAAGGAGCCATGGACATACAATGGGGAAATGACAGTCTCTTCAACAGATGGTGCTTGCAAAACTGGACAGCTACATGTAAGAGAATAAAATTGGATCACTGTCTAACCCCATACACAACAGTAAATTTGAAATGGATCAAAGAACTGAATGAATGTAACTCATGAAACCATAGAGCTCTTAGAAAAAAAGCATAGGCAAAAATCTCATGGACATAAACATGAGCAACTTCTTCATGAACATCTCTCTCTGGACAAGGGAAACAAAAGCAAAAATGAAAAAAGTGGGAATACATTAAGTTGAGAAGCTTCTGTACAGCAAAGGACACCATCAATAGAACAAAAGGGTACCCTACAGTATGGGAGAATATATTCATAAATATATTCATAAATATATCCATAAATGACAGATCTGGTAAGGCTTGACATCCTAAATATATAAAGAGCTCATGCACCTAAAAAGCAAATAATCCAATTAAAAAATAGGCAGAGGAGCTGAACAGACAGTTCTCTAAAGAAGAAATTCAGATGGCCACAGACACATGGAAAGATGCTCCACATCACTAGTTATCAGAGAAATGCAAATTAAAACTGCAGTGAGATATCACCTCACACCAGTAATGATGGATACCATCCAAAAGACAAACAAAAGCAAATGTTGACGAGGTTGTGGAGAAAGGGGAACCCTCCTACACTGCTGGTGGGAATGTAAATTAGTTCAACCACTATGGAAAGCAGTATGGAGGTTCCTCAGAATGCTCAAAATAGAAATACCATTTGACCCAGGAATTCCACTTCTAGGAATTTACCCTAAGAATGCATCACTCCAGTTTGAAAAAGACAGATGCACCCCTATGGTTATCACAGCACTATTAACAATCACCAAGAAATGGAAGCAACCTAAGTGTCCATTGGTAGATGTATGAATAAAGAAGAGGTGGTACATATACACAATGGAATATTATTCAGCCATAAGAAGAAAACAAATCCTATCATTTGCAACAACATGGATGGAGCTAGGGGGTATTATGCTCAGTGAAATAAGCCAGTCAGAGAAAGACAAATACCAAATGATTTCACTCATTTGTGGAGTATAAGAACAAAGATAAACTGAAGGAAAAAAATAGCAGCAGAATCACAGAACCCAAGAAAGGACTAACAGTTACCAAATGGAAAGGGATTGGGGAGAATGGAAGGGAAGGGAGGGATAAGGGCAGGGAAAAAGAAAGGGGGTATTATGATTAGCATGTATAATATGGGGGGGCATGGGGAGTGGTGTGCAACACAGAGAAGACAAGTAGTGATTCTGCAACATCTTACTACACTGATGGACAGTGACTGTAAGGGGTTTATTGGGGTGACTTGGTGAAGGGGGAACCATAGTAAACATAATGTTCTTCATGTAATTGTAGATTAATGATAACAACAAAAAAATTATGCAACTATATTTATATGCAATATGGTTATCTGTCATCCAGTTATTTCTCAACCAGGTTAATCAATAATTGATTTTCTTAATAATTTTTGAATGGATATTGTTTTGGCACTACATGTTTTTATTTTTAGTTTCTATATGAATACAAGTTCTACTAATACAAATTAACTTTATGAAGTATGTCATTAGGTAGGAGATGATCTATTTGTTGACCAAGAGTAAAAAAATCAAGAATAAAGCAGGACTTGCTTCTGTTGCAACTCTAAAAAATTAAAATATTTTGATGACCAATTACAATTGTTTTCATTTTGAAAAAAAATTTGCAGTCATGTGAATCAGAAGGGCTTTGACATCTCTGGACTGGTAGAAGCTGTATATTTTGTTAAATTATTCTTAGAAGCAATAATAATATGAATAAAAAGTTCTTAATGACACATGGAGACAATTAAGCCTATTTTAAATAATTTCATTAATAATATAAATGACTTCTGTTCATCCTTTCCTACTTCATCATTAAATATTATTGAGTTAGGTCCTGACATTTTATTCAGAATTATGTTTCTGGCATTTAAGTATGCAGCTCTAAATGTTAAGGATGTCAATTATATAAGCATCCATCTTTTTCGCTATGGTCTCCCATCAAACATTAATGGTAGGAGTGTTAATTCATTTTAACGAGTCTCAAATATCTGCCCTGAAGAAGGCTGATACTCTACAGGTGCTCTGACAACTTCTGGTAAGTAATTACTCTTAAAAATATCTCAGTAAATTCAACTAAGTCTTAGAGGCATTTAAAATCATGTCACTAAAATGTGATGCTTTCTCAAGTGACAAGGTCATATCAAAAAGCAAAACGACACTATTTTATTCTGAGACACACACTCCAACAAAAATGTTACAGCTTTACACTTCAAACCAGGAAAGATAAGTCCTGCTACATAGAGAGACATATAGTAATCAAGATAAATTGTTACATACATCAACAATAAATAAATGCTACAGTTTCTGTCTATGTGAGAAAATGGTCCATTTTTAAGAAGAGTAGGATACTACACATTTTTATATAATTTGGGACCAAAACGTACTCACTAAACTGGTTGTCAAACTGTCTCTGCCTAACATTCCCTCTGGACCCTTCAACAGGTTCCGTCTTCTTTTGGATAGGTATTTTCTACGTGTGAAAGCTTGAAGTGACATGAAATTTCACCTTTATGTTTAAAGTTAATGATCATCTATTACACACTTTTCCTCATAATGGCACAAGAATAAATATAGTTGGAAGAAATGATTTGGAAAACAATGTAAATGTAAAATCCAAAAGGAGTTATTAGCAAGGTAACTTCATTTCATTCTTACTCTACATAATAGAAATATTTTTCTTAATAAAACTATTTTGATAATCTGGGAATAGCTTTGGACTAAATATATTTTTTAAATTGTGACAGGATATTGACTAAATAGAATCTATTTTATCATCTCCCTCAATGTAATGCACTTGGAAAACTAAATGTAATCAAGTCTGTGGAAGCTATTACTTTCAATAATGATTGAAATAGACTAGGCTTAATGCTGTACTTCTGTAAGTTGATTTTGTATTTTAAAGAGAAAAATATATAATATATAAAATAAGATATTCATTTTCTAGCCTGGAGTAAATATGAAGAAAAGGCATACACAAATGAAGTTTTTTAATCCAGATGATTAAGAAAATACTGATGTAACATCACCTTGTTTGAGTAAACCACTTGTAATATCTCTTGCAATTAAACATTCTTAATAAATATGAAATGAAGTTATAGTCACCTCACAAAAACTCCTCCAGAGAAAATAAAAAGAGGGAAAATTTCTGAGGACATTTTAGCAAAATGACCTTGATAGCAAATCAAAAAAAAATAAGGGAGAAATTCGGGATTCACATATAAATCAAGTATAAAAATCAAATGAATAATCATATCTGACTTGATAGTTTATAGTTGATGATGCATGTTCAAAACCGAAAATTTCTGTGATATGACTGCCCTTGTACTGTTCACCATGTAAGAACTTATTCACTATGTAAGAATTTGTTCACCATGTAAGAACTTGTTCGTTATGCTTCAGAAGATTGGAGACTGTTGAGAATTAGGCTTGGGGTTGATTAATGATTGTGCATTGAGTCCCCTATACAGAATTTTATTGTTGTTAACAACCATTTGATCAATAAATATGAGAGGGCAAAGAAAGAAAGAAGGAAGGAAGGAAGGAAGGAAGGAAGGAAGGAAGGAACGAAGGAAGGAAGGAAGGAAAGAAAGAAAGAAAAAAGGAACATCAAAAGAAAGGAAAGTTACAGATAAGTCTTGCTCATGAGCCTAGATGAAATATCTTGAACAAAATATAAAATCAAATACAATAAAAATACATTTCATGTTTATATAAAATATAAAATGATCTCCAATCTAATGAAGAGCATTCTAGGAGTTGAAGTTTTTTTTGGCTTGATACTCATTTTAATCTCTTTCACTACATAAGAAAGGAAAAAAACAACCTGATTATTTGTAAACATGCTTGAAAACATTTTATAAAATAAAATATCAAATCATAATAATAAAATATTGAAAAGTAGGAAAGAAAAAGACCTTTCTTAATATGTTTAGAATATTAACAAAAAGTCTAAGTAGATATCCTACCCATAACAAATCATTGAAAGATTTTTTACCTAAAATCAGGAACCAGGTAAAGGCCTCTATAACCACTTCTATCAGGCATTGTACTGATCATAAAAAATAAAAAACAGTAAGAAAATCACAAGAGATAATAAGCATCAGAAAGAGGAAATAAATCCTGTCATAAATAACATGACTGTTGATTGATAAAATCTAAAATTATCTAGAGAAAAGTATGTATATTCTGTAAAATATTTTGATAATACTCTCAATATTGACTTTTTCATGGGCTATATATATATTTATTTGTTATTTTTATTTATTGATTTATGTTATATTAAAATTCATACAATATACTTTTTTGCTTGAAAAACTAAACATTTTTATTCATGTATGTTTTCAGGATTTGCCTTTGATAAATATAAGGTAAAGCAATTAGCTTAGTATCTATAGTTAGAATATGACAAACTGATACAAATACTTGTCATAAACTCATTTTTGTTGCCCTTTAATCCTTAGGATTGAAAAACTGATGAAAGTGTGCTTCCTAAAGAAGCACTAAGTATATACTTTGTACAAGTATTTAAATCACTCTGACTTCTCATTCATTAATACTTTTATGCAAAGTGATTTTTAGAATATTTTAAATTATAATAATGCAGTCCTAAGGTCTAGGTAATGGTACATCCTTTAATTACAACACCACTTCAACTATCCAAAATAATTTCTTCCTCCTTTAGTTGAGAGCAGTTTACACAATGAAGGAATCATCTGGATAATGTTAAAATAACATCTGAGTAATATAATATCTTAAAATGGTGAGCTAGGAATAAAGCTCTCCAGGAATTAAGGTTAGCTTAAAAGAATTTGACACAAAATGACAATACACAGACTGAATTTTTGTCATATCTGTTTTTAACAGACAGCATTCAAGAAAAAATATACCATATTTTTAAATGTGTGCCAAAATCTTTAAAGGCATACCAATACATTAAAATGTGTGGTGACTTCAGAGGAAAATTCTTACATTTCAAATAATGACTATTATTTAATCCTTAATAACTTTCCTTACCTATCTAATCCATAACTATTCATAATTTTAATTTTAACACTTCTTAAAATAGCCTCCTGGAAACCAATGATAATCTATTTTACAGAATTTACTTATATGTTAAACATCTTTCCTCATGACATAAGTTTGAGTCAGAAGGAGTATTTTCAGATAAGTTCTTATAAACTCTAGTAAGCTTAAGGGTGGTAACTTCATCTCTTTGAGCTTTATGTTCTTCATCTTAAAAATGTGAATAAAATCTAAATAACTGCTAGATATTGAGAAATAATTTGGTGATTGGCAGAGAAATAGTATTCAAAAATGATTCATTATCATTATTAAGGACGATTATTCATACAGATGTACCACATTTTATTGCACTTCCTTTTATCGCATTTGGCAGATATAGCAAATTGAAGGTTTGTGGCAACCCTGTGTTGAGCAACTCTATTGGCACCATTTTCCCAACAGCTTTTGCTCACTTTGTGTCTCAGTGAGGCATTTTGGTAATATCCTCAATATTTCAAACTTTTTCATTATATTTGTTATGGTGATCTGTGATCAGTGCTCTTTTATGTTACTATTCTAATTGTTTTGGGGTCCCATGAATCATTCCCATATATGATGGTGAACTTAATCAGTACACACAGTATGTGTTCTGTCTGCTCCACCTACCAGCTGTCTCCCGCATCTCTCTCCTGAGATCTCCCTACTTGCAGAGATGCACAGTATTGAGGTGAAGTCAGCTAATAACCCAACAACGGTCTCTAAATGTTCACGTGAAAGGGAGAGTCATATGTCTCCCACTTTAAATCAAAAGCTAGAAATGATAAAGCTTAGTAAGGAAGACATGTTGAAAGCTGAGATGGGATGGAAATTAGGCTTCTTGAGTCAGTTAGCTAAACTGTGAATGCAAATGGAAAGCTTTTGAAGAAATTAACAAATCTACTTCAGTGAAGGCATGAATGGTAAGAAAGTGAAAGAGCCTTTTGCTGATACAGAGAAAGTCTGAGCAGTCTGGGTAGAAGACCAAACCAGCTACATTTCCTTATGCCAAAGCCTAATCTAGAGCAAGGCCTTAATTCTCTCAACTGTATGAAGGCTGAGAGGTGAAGAAGCTGCAGAAGAAAAGTGTAGAGCTAGCAGAGGTTGGTTCACGAAGGTTACGGAAAAGCCATCTCCATAACATAAAAGTGCAAGATGAAGCAGCAAGTGCTGGTAATAGAACCTGCTACAAGTTACCCAGGAGATCTACCTAAGAAAATGAATGAAGGTGGCTACACTAAAGAACAGATTTTCAACATAGATGAAATAGCCATCTGTATGAAGAAGATGCCATTTAGTGTTTTCACAGCTAGTGAGGAGAATTCAATGCCTGGCTTCAAAGCTTTAAAGAACAGGCTGACTCTTCTTGTTAGGAGCTAATGCAGCTGGTGTGACAGCTTATCTGCTTATAACATGATTTGCTGAACATTTTAAGCCCACTATTGAAACCTACTGCTCAATGGCAATGCATCTGGTCACCCAAGAACTCTGATGGGGATGGACAGTGAGAATAATGTTGTTTTCATGACTGCTGACACAACATCCATTTGGTAGCTCATGCATCTAGGAGTAATTTCCACTTTCAAGTCTTATTATTTAAAGACTACATTTTGTAAGCAACAGCTGCTATAGATAGTAACTTCTGATGGGACTGGGCAAAGCAAACTGAAAACCTTCTGGGAAGGATTTACCCTTAGAAATACCATTATGAACATTTGTGATTCATGGGGAAAAGTCAAAGTATCAACATTCACAGGAGTTTGGAAGAAACTGATTCCAATTCTCTTGGATGAATTTGAGGGGTTCAAGGATTCAGTGGAGGAAGTAACTGCAGCTGTGGTAGAAACAGCATGAGAACTAAAATTAGAAATGAAGCCTGAAGATGTGACTGAATAGCTACAATCTCATGATAAAACTTGAATGGATGAATTATCCAGAAAAAAATTGCTAAAGCCTATCTTCAAGAGTTTACTGCTTATGTTTTCTCTGAGGAGTTTCAGGGTTTCAGGCCTTACATTTAGGTCTGGAATCCATTTTGAGTTTATTTTTGTATGTGGTGTGAGAAAGCAATCCAATTTCATTATCTTGCATGTAGCTTCTATGATCTACCTTTTGATACATGAACTGGTACAATTTTTTTTCAGAATTTTTATGCAAGTATAACATTAGCAGTTTAATTTGGATTCTCCTTATAGCAAGAATATTATTTGGAATAGTTATTTCAGGCATATGGCAAGAAATTCAAGCTAAAACAAGGTTAACTATAAGAAATAACATGCTCAATGTCTTCCCCATGCTCAGCCTAACTGGCCCCACTATTCCTGCCCCCATCAGTAATGCCAGTTGGTGAGAATCCAAGAGCTTCACCTGAGTGGACATTGAGCAAGACAAACATATCATATTGATTGTCATTCATTTTATGAATTAGTGACTTTGGTAAATCACTCATGCTGCTAAGTAAGTAAATTTTTGTTTGTTTGTTAAGTAAGTTATTTGTTGTGATTGTTTTTCCTGTAAATTTAACTCCATACTTGTTGGTATGCTTTTATTTATTTAAAAAATTATATCACTTTGCTCCAGTTGCTATTTTTCTTTTACTACATTGTTTCAGTTTTTAAAAACTCTGTTTATACTACTTAGTATAAGTACCGTTATTGGAAAATTGCACCAAAAATGAATTGGTAAGTTATTTTTTATTTAAATTTTATTTTGGTATCATTAATCTACAATTACATGAAGGACATTATGTTTATTAGGATCCCCCCTTAACCAAGTCCTCCCCACATCCCCGTTCACAGTCACTGTCCATCAACATAGTAAGATGCTGTGAAATCTACTTGTCTTCTCTGTGTTGCACAGCCCTCCCCATGCCCCCCCACACTATACATGCTAATCGTAATGCCCTCTTCCTTTTTCCACACCCTTATCCCTCCCTTCCCACCCATCGTCCCCAGTCCCTTTCCCTTTGGTAACTATTAGTCCATTCTTGGGTTCTGGGCTTCTGCTGCTGTTTAGTTCCTTCAGTTTTCTTTTTTCTTATACTCCACATACAAGTGAAATCATTTGGTACTTGTCTTTCTCCGCCTGGCTTATTTCACTGAGCATAATACCCTCTAGCTCCATCCATGTTGTTGCGAATGGTAGGATTTGTTTTTTTCTTATGGCTGAGTAATATTCCATTGTGTATATGTACCACATCTTCTTTATCCATTCATCTACTGATGGACATTTCGGTTGCTTCCATATCTTGGCTATTGTAAATAGTGCAGCAATATACATAAGGGTGCATCTGTCTTTTTCAAACTGGAGTGCTGCATTCTTGGGGTAAATTCCTAGAAGTGGAATTCCTGGGTCAAATGGTATTTCTATTTTGAGCATTCTGAGGACCCTCCATACTGCTTTCCACAATGGTTGAACTAATTTACATTCCCACCAGCAGTGTAGGAGGGTACCCTTTCTCCACAACCTTGCCAACATTTGTTGTTGTTTGTCTTTTGGATGGTAGCCATCCATACTGGTGTGAGATGATATCTCATTGTGGTTTTAATTTTCATTTCTCTAATGATGAGCAATGTGGAGCATCTTTTCATGTGTCTGTTGGCCATCTGAATTTCTTCTTTAGAGAACTATCTACTCAGTTCCTGTGCCCATTTTTTAATTGGATTATTTGCTTTTTGTTTGTTAAGGTGTGTAAGCTCTTTATATATTTTGGATCTCAACCCTTTATCGGATCTGTCATTTATGAATATATTCTCCCATACTGTAGGATACCTTTTTGTTCTATTGATGGTGTCCTTTGCTGTACAGAAGCTTTTCAGCTTGATATACTCCCATTTGTTCATTTTTGCGTTTGTTTCCCTTGCCCAGGGAGATATGTTCAAGAAGAGGTCACTCATGTTTATGTCTAAGAGATTTTCTCCTACGTTTTTTTCTAAGAGTTTTATGGTTTCATGACTTACATTCAAGTCTTTGATCTATTTCAAATTTACTTTTGTGTATGGGGTTAGACAGTGATCCAGTTTCATTCTCTTTCACGTAAATGTCCAGTTTTGCCAGCACCATCTGTTGAAGAGACTGTCATTTCCCCATTGTGTGTCCATGGCCCCTTTATCGAATATTAGTTGACCATATATGTTTGCATTAATGTTTGGAGTCTCTATTCTGTCCCATTGGTCTGTGGTTCTATTCTTGTGCCAGTACCAAATTGTCTTGATTACTGTGGCTTTGTAGTAGAGCTTGAAGTTGGGGAGTGAGATCTCCCCCACTTTATTCTTCCTTCTCAGGATTGCTTTAGCTATTCGGGATCTTTGGTGTTTCCATATGACTTTTTGAACTATTTGTTCCAGTTCATTGAAGAATGCTGTTGGTAGTTTGATAGGGATTGCATTGAATCTGTATATTGCTTTGGGCAGGATGGGCATTTTGACGATATTAATTCTTCCTAGCCAGGAGCATGGGATGAGTTTCCATTTGTTAGTGACCTCTTTAATTTCTCTTAAGAGTGTCTTATAGCTTTCAGGGTATAAGTCTTTCACTTCCTTGGTTAAGTTTATTCCTAGGTATTTTATTCTTTTTGATGCAGTTGTGAACAGAACTGTCTTCCTGATTTCACTTTCTATTAGTTTATTGTTAGTGTATAGGAAAGCCACAGATTTCTGTCTATTAATTTTGTATCCTACAACATTGCTGAATTCCGACATTAGCTCTAGTAGTTTCAGAGCGGAGTCTTTAGGGTTTTTATGTACAATATCATGTCATCTGCAAATAGTGACAGTTTAACTTCTTCTTTACCAAACTGGATTCCTTGTATTTCTTTGTTTTGCCTAATTGTCATGGCTAGGACCTCCAGTACTATATTGAATAACAGTGGGGAGAGTGGGCATCCCTGTCTTGATCCTGATCACCGAGGCAAAGCCTTCAGCTTCTCGCTGTTCAGTATGATGTTGGCTGTGGGTTTATCATATATGGCCTTTATTATGTTGAGGTTCTTGCTCTCTATACCCATTTTCTTGAGAGATTTTGTCATGAATGAATGTTGAATTTTATCGAATGCTTTTTAAGCATTTATGGAGATAATCATGTGGTTTTTGCCTTTCTTTTTGTTGATGTGGTTGATGATGTTGATGGATTTTCAAATGTTGTACCATCTTGGCATCCCTGGGATGAATCCCACTTGTTCATGGTGTATGATCCTTTTGGCGTATTTTTGAATTCGGTTTGCTAATATTTTGTTGAGTGTTTTTGCATCTACGTTCATCAGGGGTATTGGTCTGTAGTTTTCTTTTCTGGTGGGTTCTTTGCCTGGTTTTGATATTAGGTTGATGTTGGTTTCATAGAATGAGTTTGGGAGTACTCTCTCCTCTTCTATTTTTTGGAAAACTTTAAGGAGAATGGGTATTATGTCTTCTCTGTCTGATAAAATTCCAAGGTAAATCCACCTGGCCCGGGGGATTTGCTCTTTGGTAGTTTTTTGATTATCTCTTCAATTTCGTTGCTGGTAATTGGTCTGATTAGATTTTCTGTTTCTTTCTGGGTCAGTCTTGGGAGGTTGTATTTTTCTAGGAAGTTGTCTACTTCTCCTTGGTTTCCCAGCTTGTTAGCATATAGGTTTTCATAGTATTCTCTAATAATTCTTTGTATTTCTGCGGGGTCTGTCGTGATTTTTCTTTTCTCGTTTCTCATTCTGTTGATATGTGTTGACTCTCTTTTCCTCTTAATAAGTCTGCTTAGAGGCTTATCTATTTTGTTTATTTTCTCAAAAAACCAGCTCTTGGTTTCATTGATTTTTGCTATTGTTTTATTCTTCTCAATTTTATTTATTTCTTCTCTGATCTTTATTATGTCCCTCCTTCTGCTGACCTTAGGCCTCATTTGTTCTTCTTTTTCCAATTTCTATAATTGTGACATTAGACCATTCATTTGGGATTGCTCTTCCTTCTTTAAGTGTGCCTGGATTGCTATATACATTCCTCTTAAGACTGCTTTTGCTGTATCCCACAGTAGTTGGGGCTTTGTGTTGTTGTTGTGGTTTGTTTCCATATATTGCTGGATCTCCATTTTGATTTGGTCATTGATCCTTTGATTATTTAGGAGCGTGTTGTTAATCCTCCATGTGTTTGTGAGCCTTTTTGCTTTCTTTGTACAATTTATTTCTAGTTTATGCCTTTGTGGTGTGAAAAGTTGGTTGGTAGGATTTCAATATTTTTGATTTTACTGAGGCTCTTTTTGTGGCCTAGTATGTGGTCTATTCTGGAGAATGTTCCATGTGCCCTTGAGAAGAATGTGTATCCTGTTGCATTTGGATGCAGAGTTCTGTAGATGTCTATTAGTTCCACCTGTTCTAGTGTGTTGTTCAGTGCCTCTGTGTCCTTACTTATTTTCTGTCTGGTGGATCTGTCCTTTGGAATGAGTGGTGTGTTTAAGTGTCCCAAAATGAATGCATTGCATTCTGTTTCCTCCTTTAGTTCTGTTAGTATTTGTTTCACATATGTTGGTGCTCCTGTATTGGGTGCCTATATATTTATAATGGTTATATCTTCTTGTTGGACTGAGCCCTTTATCATTATGTAATGTCCTTCTTTATCTTTTATTACTTTCCTTATTTTGATGTCCATTTTGTCTGATACTAGTATTGAAACATCTGCTTCTTTCTCTGTGTTGTTTGCATGAAATATCTTTTTCCATCCCTTGACTTTATGTCTGTGCATGTCTTTGGATTTGACGTGAGTCTCTTATAAGCAGCATATGGATTGATCTTGCTTTTTTATCCATTCTATTACTCTGTGTCTTTTGATTGGTGCATTCAGTCCATTTACATTTAGGGTGATTATTGAAAGGTATGTACTTATTGCCATTGCAGGCTTTATGTTTGTGGTTACCAAAGGTTCAATGTTAGCTTATTTACTTTCCTACTGTCTAACTTAATTCACTTATTGAGCTATTATAAACACGGTCTGATGATTCTTTATTTCTCTCCCTTCTTATTCCTCCTCCTCCCTTCTTCATATGTTGGGTGTTTTGTTCTGTTCTCTTTTTAGGAGTGCTCCCATCTAGAGCAGTCCCTGTAAGATGCCCTGTAGCGGTGGTTTGTGGGAGGCAAATTCCCTCAACTTTTGCTTGTCTTGGAATTGTTTAATCCCTCCATCATATTTAAATGATAATCGTGCTTTATACAGTACCCTTGGTTCAAGGCCCTTCTGTTTCATTGCTTTAAATATATCATGCCATTCTCTACTGGCCTGTAAGGTTTCTGTCGAGAAGTCTGATGATAGCCTGATGGGTTTTCCTTTATAGGTGACTGTTTTCTCTCTAGCTGCCTTTAAAACTCTTTCCTTGTCCTTGATCTTTGCCATTTTAATTATTATGTGTCTTGGTGTTGTCCTCCTTGGGTCCTTTCTGTTAGGTGTTCTGTGTATTTCCGTGGTCTGTTCGATTATTTCCTCCCCCAGTTTGGGGAAGTTTTCAGCAATTATTTCTTCAAAGACACTTTCTATCCCTTTTTCTCTCTCTTCTTCATCTGGTACCCCTATAATGTGGATATTGTTCCATTTCGATTGGTCACACAGTTCTCTTAAATTTTTTTCATTCCTGGAGTTCCTTTTATCTCTCTCTGCATCAGCTTCTCTGTGTTCCTGTTCTCTATTTTCTAGTCCATTAATGGTCTCTTGTATCTCGTCTATTCTGTTTTGAAGTGTTTCCAGAGCTTGTTTTATTTCTGTGTTCTCCCTCCTTAGTTCTTGCATATTTCTCTGTAAGTCCATCAGCGTGGTTATGATTTTTGTTTTGAATTCTTTTTCAGGAAGACTGGCTAAATCTATCTCCCCAGGTTCCTTCTCAGGGGAAGATGTAGAAGATGTTGAAGCTGTCTGGGTTAGTCTTGTCTGGATCAAATTTTTTTGCCTTTTCATGTTGATAGGTGCAATGGTGAGCTATTGATTCATCTGTAAGCTGGGAGAGCCAAGACTTTCCACTTGCTCCTGGCCTTTCTTTACTGGAACAACTGCGACTCCTAGTTGCTTGTGTTGGGTAATTGCATGTAGACTGGGTCTCTGTATCTTGCCCAGCCATTATGGAGGAAGCTCCCTCGCTGTGGGTGTGGACAGCCTCAGGCTACTGCTCTGCTATGGCGAGGTCCTGGAGGGATAATGGACAGGGGGCTGTTTGGCTGTTTACCTCCATGAGGGGTCTCGGAGCTGTTGCCCAGGGGGTTAGTGTGCCCAGAGTTCCCTGGAATTTTCAGCTGCTGGAATGAGACCTGGGATGCTTCCGTCCAGTTGTGGGGTCCCTGTCCCTTTAAGAATTTCAAAAAGCACTCACTTTTCTTTTTCACAGGGGCCTCAGCTTCAGGACCCTCTCAAAGGTCTTACTGTCCTGTTTCCCTGGTATCCAGGACCCCATGCATACACTGTGTGTGCCCTCTGGTGCAGATGGCTAGGGCTGGGTGTTTAGCAGTCCTGAGCTCTCTCTCCCTCCCTGCTCTGACTCCTCTCCTCCTGCCGGGAGCTGGGGGGAGGGGCGCTCGGGTCCCGCCGGGCCGGGGCTTGTATCTTACCCCTTTCACCAGGTGCTGTGTTCTCGCAGGTGTGGATGTAGTCTGGTGGTTGTCCTGTGTCTTCTGGTCTCTCTTTTAGGATTAGTTGTATTTGTTGTATTTTCAAAAATATATATGTTTTTGGGAGGAGATTCCCACTGTCCTACTCATGCCGCCTTCTTGGCTCTGCCTCCTGGTAAGTTATTTTTAACATATTTTCATATTATTGTTATCATTTTAGGTCCTATTATTCTTTTCAAATGTTTCTTGGTAAAAACAGTGCAAAGAGAGTCCAATAAATGAACCTTCTTCATATTTTCATCTCACCAAAAATACATTTAAGAAACAAGTACAATAGTGAACACACAAAGAAGTATAAATTAATAACACAAATGTGTTATGTTTTCAGATTATCATATTATGAAAGTTATGAATTTCAATTTTTTACAATGTTCATTTATTTTTATGAAAAATGAAACTTTTATTATTTTTTAAATAATGAACTTTCAAAAATCTTGATGGAAGCAACCTTGTGTTCACCAATGGCATTTATCTCTCCAGTCACAATGAAAGGATAGGATACCTTACTTTCACCTAGTCCTAAAAAAAACCTGAAGTATTTTCATTGGTCTTCTATTAGCTTGTGCACTCAAAGTCAGTTTGAGATCGTCAGCACTTCAGTCACTCTTATTTATTTATTTATTTATTTTATTTTGTTATCATTAGTCTACAATTACATGAAGAACATTATGTTTACTAGGGTCCCCCCTTCACCAAGTTCCCCCCACATACCCCTTCACAGTTACTGTCCATCTGCATAGTAAGATGCTGTAAAATCACTACTTGTCTTCTCTGTGTTGCATAGCCCTCCCGGTGCCCCCCATTGCACTGTACATGCTAATCGTAATGCCCTCTTTCTTTTTCCCCTGCCCTTATCCCTCCCTTCCCACACATCCTCCCCAGTCCCTTTCCCTTTGGTAACTGTTAGTCCATTCTTGGGTTCTGTGATTCTGCTGCTGTTTTGTTCCTTCAGTTTTCCTTTGTTCTTATACTCCACATATGACTGAAATCATTTGGTACTTGTCTTTCTCCACCTACCTTATTTCACTGAGCATAATACCCTCTAGCTCCATCCATGTTGTTGCGAATGGTAGGATTTGTTTTTTTCTTATGGCTGAGTAATATTCCATTGTGTATATGTACCACATCTTCTTTATCCATTCATCTACTGATGAACATTTAGGTTGCTTCCATATCTTGGCTATTGTAAATAGTGCAGCGATAAACATAGGGGTGCATCTGTCTTTTTCAAACTGGAGTGCTGCATTCTTAGGGTAAATTCCTAGAAGTGGAATTCCTGGGTCAAATGGTATTTCTATTTTGAGCATTCTGAGGAACCTCTATACTGCTTTCCACAATGGTAGAACTAATTTACATTCCCACCAGCAGTGTAGGAGGGTTCCCCTTTCTCCACAACCTCGCCAACATTTGTTGTTGTTTGTCTTTTCAATGATGGCGATCCTTACTGGTGTGAGGTGATATCTCATTGTGGTTTTAATTTGCATTTCTCTGATGATTAGCGATGTGGAGCATCTTTTCATGTGTCTGTTGGCCATCTGGATTTCTTCTTTAGAGAGCTGTCAATTCAGCTCCTCTGCCCATTTTTTAATTGGATTATTTGCTTTTTGTTTGTTGAGGTGTGTGAGCTCTTTATATATTTTGGATGTCAACCCTTTATCAGATCTGTCATTTTCGAATATATTCTCCCGTATTGTAGGATACCTTTTTGTTCTATTGATGGTTTCATTTGCTGTACAGAAGCTTTTTAGCTTGATATAGTCCCACTTGTTCATTTTTGCCTTTGTTTCCCTTGCCCCGGGGAGATATGTTCATGAAGAAGTCACTCATGTTTATGTCCAAGATATTTTTGCCTATGTTTTTTTCTAAGAGTTTTATGGTTTCATGACTTACATTCTGGTCTTTGATCCATTTCGAATTTACTTTTGTGTATGGGGTTAGACAGTGATCCAGTTTCATTCTCTTACATGTAGCTGTTCAGTTTTGCAAGCACCATCTGTTGAAGAGACTGTCATTTCCCCATTGTATGTCCATGGCTCCTTTATCATATATCAATTGGCCATATATGTTTGGGTTAATATCTGGAGTCTCTATTCTGTCCCACTAGTCTCTGGCTCTGTTTTTATGCCAGTACCAAATTGTCTTGATTACTGTGGCTTTGTAGTAGAGCTTGAAGTTGGGGAGAGAGATACCACCCCCACTTTATTCTTCCTACTCAGGATTGCTTTAGCTATTCAGGGTCTTTGGCAGATCCATATGAATTTTCGAACTATTTTTTCCAGTTCACACAATGTTCATTTAAAGATGTTACATAAGAGCAAATAATGCAACTTTAATATACATGTCTTGTATTAAAAAATAGTTCCCTTGTGCATAATTGGAGATTTTGGAGAACAATGACTTTGCATATTACTAATGCTAAGATTGTGACAATTTTTGACTAGGAAGATCAATAACCACAACTGTGCAGACATTACTATGCATCATTTTAACAATATTTCTCACTGAAACATGATTAATCTTATACATACTGATGATGTTTAAAGCAGAAATATTATTGAAATTAATCTTGTCTGTGGGATAGTTCAATGAACAGTGCTGTGTTTATAATTCCACTTCCTGAATAACATACTGAAATTTTAGCTTTTGTAATTTCACGTATTTTGCCAGGTTAGGTACTTCTTATACCAAAAATTATTCTATTTTTATAAGATTTTGTAGAATAAATGTTTCTTTTTAAATGGGGGTAATATACTGCATTGGGAAATGGGACACGACCCTACACTAAATAACAGTAGTTTATTGTTTTCTTTCCTAGTGTAGAAGTTTTGGTAAATGGAAAGCTATGTTGTAGATATGGAGCTCCAAAAACATGCAGCATCAAACTGTCTTTCCTCCTATTAAATAGTGTGATGAGATATCATTTCCTACTTTGTGCATGAACAATACTTATTTTTTGTAATAGTTTCTCATATTATAAAATATTTTTGTAATAGTTTATCATATTATAAAATTATTCTCTGTGCATAGTTATAAAGCAAATCCATTACATGTATGAAAACTGTAACTTTAAGTCCTTTTCTCATGAGGCCCAATTTTCCAGAGGATAAGCTATGTAAAGTTTATTTTACATTTTATAGAAGCATATGTTCATTCATTCTTTTGAATTTAGAAATCATGTTTATAAGTATATGTTACTTTGTTACATGAATTACTGCCTTTACAATATACTTTGGACATCTTTATGCACCACTAAATATAAATTTATATACTGTTGTTTTTACAACTTTGTAATATGCTAACAAATAACAGAAAATTAATTTAACAGTAATGAAGTAGTGTGGCAAATGTTGGTTGAAATGAAATTGGAGATTTATGCAACAGCTAGATTAAGAGGATTTTTAAAGTTTTAGAAGAATATACACAACATATGATATATAATTTGGAATTCAATAAAACCAAAAATAATGATAATCAGATGGTTTGTAATGGTTACTTTGGAAGTGTTATACTTTGAAGTATACAAGTATAATTCAACCATAGACAAATGAAGTTGAGCAGAGCACAAGAACTGTGGGGGGCTGAGATTTAAATAAAAATGATACTTAGGGAAGACCTTGTTTAGAACATGAAATTTGTGTAAAAGTAGAAGGATGAAGAAGCTAGACAAGTGGAAATCTGATAGAAGAGCAGAACAAGCAAAATATTCAGCAAATGCAGACTATGAAGTGTACTGTGTTTCATGTATTTGAAGAAAAGAGAGGAGGCTAAGGTGTTTAGATTGAGGAGAGCAAGAGAAGAGAGGCAAGAAATAACATAAAAGCTAGAATGATGGTGATAGATCATGTATAGCCTTGTAGACCATGGTAAGGACTTGGGATATTTTTACGATGATACTTGGAGTGTTTTTCTAAAATGGGAGAATAACTGGATGACACACAGCCAGATTAGAACAAAGTGCGTGGTTGAAATGACATGCTGCTGCTAAAATTTATATTAAAATGCAAATTGGCAAGAATAACAAAGCAATCTGAAAGGTTGAAAATTGAAAGGCTTAACCAAGTAGATAAAAAAATATGTTTAAAAAGTACAGTAATTTCAATATGATAGTGATATGAGGCCATATCAATATCAATAAATAATGGAATAAGATAGGGAGTAAAGAAGGAAAAACAGGCAAGTGTATTTAAGATTAGTTGACAACAGAAAGGCACTATAGTCATAAAATAGTGAAAGGATACTCTTTTTTAAAATTTAGTGGACAATTTTTTAAACACCTTTTGGATTTACAGAAAGGTTGAGTGGCAAACACAAAGAATTCCCATATATTTTCCTCACTGTATTACCACCGAGTTTCTCCTTTATTAAGATCTTGCTTTAGAGTGGTGTATTTTCTGTAATTGATGAGCTAATATTCATACATTATTATTAATTAAAGTCTGTAGTTTACATTTCTACTTTGTGCTCTTACCACTAGAGTATAATACAGAATAGTTTCACTGTCTTAAAGTTGTCCTGTGCTTCACTTATTCATTCCTCCCTCTGCCTGAACTCCTGGCATCACAGATGTTTTAAGTATTCCCTTAGTTTTGCCTTTATTGATGGTCATATAGTTGGAATTTTGGACTATGCAGCCTTTTCAGGTTGGCTTCTTTCACTTAAGTTCCCTCCAGGTCTTCTTAAGGCTTGATATTTATTTCCTTTCATCACTGAATAATAGTCCATTGGATGTATGAGCCAGTTTGTGTATCCATTAACCTATTGAAGAACATCTCGATTACTTGAAAACTTCGTTAAACATTAAGAAAACTCCTGTAAATATTGATGTGTGAGATTCTGCGTGGACATCATTTTTCAACTCATTTGGGTAAATATCTAGGAGTACAATTGGTGGATCATATGGAAAGAGTGTGTTTAAAACTGCCAAACTGTCTTCCAAAGTAATTGTGTTATTTTGCATTCCCACCAGCAGCAAATGAGAGTTCCTGTTGCTCTGTGTCCTTCTCAGCATTTGGTGTTGTCAGTATCTTGGGTTTTAACGATTCTAATGTGTGAATAGTGCTACTTTATTGATTTAATCTGTACCTTTCCTGCTAACATATGATGTGGAACATCTTTTCATATGCATGCCATCTTTGTATCTTTGGCAAGATGTCTGTTGAGATGTTTGGCTGATTTTTATATTGGGTTGTTTGTTCCCTTGTTGAAATTTAACAGTTCCTTATATATTTTATAACAGTCTTTTGTCATTAATCTTTCCGAAATATTTTCTCCAAGTCTGTGGCTTGTAATTTTATTCTTTCACAGTATCTTTTTGCAGAGCAGAAGTTCAATTTTAACAAAGTCCAAATTAGCAAATTTTCTTTCATGTATTATGCTTTGGTATTGTGTCTAAGAAGTCATCATCAAATCCAAGGACATCTAGTTTTTCTTTTATGTTGTAGTCTAGTAGTTTTATAGTTTTTCATTTTATATTTTTGTCTATAATCCATTTTGAATTAATTTTGTGAAGACTGTAAAGTCTATGTCTTAATTTATTTTTGTTATTGCATATGCATGTCCAGAACCATTTGTTGAAAAACATCATCCTTTCTTCATTGTATTGTCTCTTCTCCTTTGTCAAAGACCTGTTGACTTTATTTGTGTGGGTCTATTTCTGGGCTTTATATTCTGTTCCATTCATCTACTAGTATATATTTTCATCTATATCAGAGGATCTTGACTACTGTAGTTTTATAGTAAGTCTTGAAGTTAGGTAGGATAATCCTCCAATTGTTTTTTATTTCTTTAAAATAGTCTTGGCTAGTTTAGGTCTTGATGAAGTTGGGAAGAACTTACATTGTGATAATATAGAGCCTTTCTATTTATGTACATGGAGTATCTCTCCAATTATTTAGGTATTTTCTAAATTTAATTATCATAGTTTTATATTTTTCCTTACAAAGATTCTATTCATATTTTATTAGATCTATATCTAAAATCTTATTTAGAGTGCTTATGTAAATAGTATTGTGTTTTTAATTTCCAATTCCAATTGTTCATTGCTAGAATATGAGAAAGCAACTGATTTTTGTATACTAACATTTTATACTACAACTTCATTATAATTGGAGTTTTAAAAGGTAAGTTTTATTATTGTTCAGGTATGGTGAGTCCAACAGGTCAGAAAATGACTGCCATTGAAAAGATTGTTGCTTACAGTTCCCAAGAGTAGGAGGAATGCCATATCACACAAAGCTCTATGGGGAAGCACCATGGTCTGTCAAGAGGCAGGAGCAGTGGACAGAAGGTTTTACTTTGATTTCTATGGGAAAGGTAAGGGAAAGCAGGGTAGGTATGTTTATGACTGGCTAGTTTCAATCTTAATGAGCTCTAGGGTATATGGGCTGTCTGTAGTCTGGTAACTGGTCCAGGATGATTAGGAAAGAAGAACATGCCTCCTGTAGTGTAGGAAACAGAGAAGGTGGTAGAGAGTGAGGGCTCTAGATTGGTTAATTTGCATAGGAAGTATACTCTCCAAGAAGAATCATTTTCTATGTCTGAGAATTGTATTACTCCAAAAGGGACAATATCTCCTTAGTCAACAAGGTCATAACACATCAAGAATACCTCCAAAAATGCAGTTAATACAATTGCTTATTGACTCCAGGAAATTTTTTTGTTGAATCCTTCAAATTTTCTACATAGATAATATAGTAATGTGTAAAAAAGTATTTTGATTTCCTCTTTTGAAACTGTATACCTTTTATTTCTTTTTCTTATTTTATTGTACTAGCTAGAAGTTCTAGTATGATGTTGAATAGGACTGGTAAAAGGGAAAATTTTTTCTTTACTTTATTCCTGATCATAGTGGGAAAGCGTCTAGTTTCTTACCACTAAGTTTGATGTTAACTGTAGTTTTTTATATGTTCTTTATCAAAATGAGGTTATTATCCTCTATTACTAGTTAGCACAGTCTTCTTAATTAATGGTGCTGTATTAATTGGTTATCCATAATAAAAATACTTTAGGCCTAGAAATTACAAAAAATGCAGGTGTCAACTCCAGATAGGTTATTAACCAAAACAAATTTCTAGAAGTAGGGAACCATGTTTACATGAGCTTGGTGCAAGAACATCTTCTTAAAAAACATCTTTAGTTTCTTTAAAAAAACTATAATGGTAGAAACTGACAATTTAGGTTATATTAAATTAAAATTTTTTATCAAAATAAATAATTAAATGAAATGATACTTTATATAGAAAACCTTAACTCCACCAAAAATCTATTAAAATAACTAGATTCAGCAAATCTGCAGGCTTAAAAATTAATACCCAGAAATCCATTGTGTTCCTATATACTAAAAATAAATTAGCAGCAAGAAAAATCAGGAAAACAATTCCATTTACAATTGCATCAAAAAGGTTAAAATAACTAGGAACAAACCTAACCAAGGAGGTGGAAGTCCTATATTCTGAAAACTATAAGACACTGATGAAAGAAATTGAAGAAGATACAAATAAATGGAACTATATCCCATACTCATAGATAGGAAGAATTAATATTGTCAAAATAGCCACACTGCCCAAAGCAGTTTTCAGATTCAATGCAATCCTTATCAAAATACCAATGGCATTTTTTAATGAACTAGAGCATATAATCTAAAATTTATGTGGAAGCATGAAGGACCCTGAATAGCCAAAGAAATCTTGATAAAGAATAAAGCTGGGGCTATTAGGTCCCACACTTCAAGCTATACTACAAAGCTAAAGTAATCTAAACAGTATGGTACTACCATAAAAACAAACATGTAGATCAATGGAACAGAATAGAGAGTCCAAAAATAAACCCAAGCATATATGGTAAATTAACATATGACAAAGGAGCCGTGAACATATAATGGGGAAAAGAGAGTCTCTTCCATAAATGGTGTTGGGAAAGCTGGACAGCTACATGCAAAAGAATGAAACTGGATTACTGTCTAATACCATATATAAAAGTAAACATGAAATGTATTAAAGACTTAAGGATAACACATGAAGCCATAAACTGTTAGAAGAAAACATAGGCAAAAAATCTCTTGAACCTAAGTGAGCAATTTTTTTCTGGACACATCTCCCAAGTGAGGGAAACAAAAGCAAAATTAAACAAGTGGGACTACATCAAACGAAAAAGCTTCTAAACAGCAAATGACAACATCAGCAAAACAAAAAGGCAACCTATTGTATGGAAGAATATATTCCTAAATTATTTGTCCAATAAGAGGTTAACATACAAAATATATAAGGAACTTATATACCTCAACAACAAAAAAATACAAATAACCTAATTCAAAATAGGCAGAGGACTGGATAGACATTTAGCTAAAGAAGACATACAGATGGCCAACAGGAAAATGAAAAGATGCTCCACGTTACTAATCATCAAAGAAATGCAAATCGAAACCACAATGAGATATTACCTCATGTGAGTCAGAGCAGTCACTTCAGAAACCAAGAAATAGCAAGTGTTGGCAAGGATGTGGAGAAAAGGAAACCCTTATGTTCTTTTGGTACGAATGTAAATTGGTGCAGCCACAATGCAAACCTGTGTGGAGGCACCTCAAAAAACTAAAAATAGAAATACCATATGACCCAGTAACTCCACTACTAAGAATTTGTCTGAAGAAAACAAAATCTCTGATTCAAAAAATATAGGCACCCATATGTTTATTTTCACATTATTTACAATGGCCAAGATATGAAAGCAACCAAAGTGTCTATCAGCAGATAGGTGGATAAAGAAGACATAGGACATATAAAAAATAGAACACTGTTCAATCATATAAAAGAAAGAAATTCTGTCATTTGTGACAACATGAATGGACCTAAAGGGTATTATTCTAAGTGAAATAAGCCAGGTAGAGAAAGACAAATACCATGTGATTTCACTTTTATGTCATATCTAAAAACAAAGCAAAACAAAATGAGCAAACAGTACACTCACAGACACTGAGAAGTGACTGGTGATTACCATGTGGGATGGCTTGGGGTAGGTGGTTCAACTGTGTTAAGGGGATAAAGAGTCACAAAATCTTAATCGCAGTATAAATTATTCACAGGTAAGAAAGTATAGCATATAGAATATACTCAATTGTTCTGTAACATCTATGTTGACAGATAGTAACTACACTAGTTGGGGTGGAGATTTAATAGTGTATATAACTACTGAATCACTGTGTTGTTTACTTGAAGCCAATAAAATATTGTATATCAACTATCATAAGTCATTAAGAGAGAGGAAATGCAAGTCATATTATGGGATGTATAGTTTCAACATATTTATTTGGCAGTAGATGTAGAGAAAATGTTAATATCAAAAAATTCTCCAAATTTACAAAGATCATTTCTAACATGAGGTACACTTTAAAAACATACAAAGATTAGAGTCACAAAAGATTGATATAAATTGGAGGTGACAATAAGTTGAGAGATGGAGATAAAATAATTTCCAGAAATGTAACTAGTCATGGACTTAGTTTGACACTACAATTAACATTGTTATTTTTATTTAAACTGAACACACTAAAAGTAAAAGCGCCATTCAAGAATAAAAAGTTAGGTCAGTTTTTCTTCCCAATAATGGTAACTTTTCCCAAAATATCTCTATAAAGTTGTAAAAAAAAAGACTATGAAAAGCATGAAGTCTTTAGATACATTAAAAAATTAAAGATGAGGATATTCATTTTTTCTAAATTTGTTCTATACCTCATTCTTCTAATTGAACTCTGGAAATAAGTTATTTCTAAAGTAGAGTTGAAATAGTTGCTATAGAAGTGATAAAAATAATATAAATAGTTCCAATACAGATTAATTTTTCATAATCTATAAACTAGGTCATGGCTTTTCTATTTTTCCTAATATTAGTTTATGTAACCAATTATATTGCATTTCTATATTCTCATTGCCTAATATCTGCATATCAACAACCTGTAAGAATTTTGGTCAACTCAACTTAGTCTCCACTCCATCATGTGATAATCCAGCACTCTCTCAAAATGACTCCACCATTTATCATCCTCTTTTGAATGGTTAGAGCTTAAATAACATTTACCTTATTCACACCTGCAGACATAATTATTATTTAATGTCAATTTTTGTGTTATGTTTGTGTGAATCATATCATTTCACTTATATTAGCTGGTGCTTATTTATATGATTATATTTTTATTGATTTTGAGAAAAAGACATGAAATTTCATAAAGAATTGAATTTTTATAGAGAACTACTAAAACACTAAAAACTAAAACTAAAATCACTTCATTAGAAGCAATGTTTCCTTTATTACAAGTGAACTTTCTCTTCCTGCCAGTTGAAATAGGGACGTTAATGTGTTTGAGAAGATTGTTGACAAATTTTTTCAGAAAAATAAAGTGTCAGAATATTTTGTTAACTCAAACTATCACAACACAAAGAAAGCACTAATGCTTCTGTAAAATGTTATTTTTAAAATCCATATGATATAGCAGCATGGTTATGATTTATATCAGATAAAATGTGTGAATCAATGTTCAGCTCAACTTGTAAAACCAATTTTACTCTATACAACTCTTAACAGATTTATTGTCTTAATACTTAAAATGTTTTACTTAAAATAAATAAAAACCATGGACTGTAGATATTTTGAATATTTTCTAACAAGAAAATTTAATGGTTTCTTCCATTATCAAGTCAGCAATAGTAAATTCCTGGCATTTGCCAAACTAGACTTTCTGAATTTCTGTAGAGATGACAATCCATCCTCTCAAGCACAAGTGAGAAGAGACAATTAAATTCCCATCTATTTCCTGTAATAGGTACATGTTTTTTTCCTGAAAAATGACAAATTGTATTTCAATATGCCCTCACTCTAAAGGTTCATTGCTCAGAGTTCAAGCTTGGTCTAACCTTTGGGAGGCAGTGATGGAAAAGGCCTTCAGAATTTTCTGCAAGTTGCGTTAAATGAATAGTCCTAGAGCTGGCAGGTTATTAAAACATGTTCAAAATTTAAAGACACATTTCATAGCTTCTTTTCACTCCAGTACATCAGACATAACTTAGTAGAAAAAGAAATTCTTTTTTACTGGAGAAAAAATTATACTAAATAAGGTCAACATTTCCATTAAAGAATTAAAGTGTATTCATTTTGACAAATATCTAGAAGGTGATCATATAAGCAGATCTGCAAAACTAAAAGTCAGGCATTAGACAAATGGCCATTATAATTTTATGGGCCTCAATTGTCTTACCTGTAATGTAAGCAATTGTACTAGATGATTTTTTATTTCCCTCTGACTGCTATGATTATATTATTCATAACTGAATTCAATCAAAAGTTAAAACACTGGCTAATAACCAACATTTTGCAAACAACCTGCATTTAAAAAAATATTCTAAAATATTTTCTTGTCACAGATATTCCAAGATGAAATTATTAGTAAGTAGTCTTGTAGTGTCTTAATTTTTTTTGCACTTTTTCAAGCAAGTTTAATTTAAAATAGCTAAACAGAAAATTGTCAAATAGAGAGAGAGAGGGAAAGAGAAGGGGGAATATATTCATTGATGGTGGGGATGAAAATCCACAGCCGACAAAAGGAAAAAGAATCAGGTGTTATTGGATATTTCTCTCTCCAGTTACATGCTAAAAAACGATGAACAGCAGTTTGAATATTCTAAATGAAAATTATTTAAAGGCTAAAAATATACTATCTCAACTGAAATGTAATAAAGCCTCACAATGGTTTTCCATTACTCTAACTGTTTTAATTGTAAAGCCAATTTAACTCGCTCTTTCCTTAATTTTTCCAAAAATGCAAATGTGATTACGTCACTCCCAACTTAACACCATTGAATGTGTTTCCGTTTCTTTTAAAATGAAAAGTAATTCCTAAAAATCACTATGTCATTAATGTCATAGCTCCTCTTTAATTCTCTTTTCAAGTCTTGTGCAACCTAGTATTAAACTTCTTTCATTTCACTAAAGGAGACTTTCCTCTGGTTTTAGCTCCTAACCTATTAGAACTTAAAACTCAACAATAAAAAAACATACAACCTGATTAAAATATGGGATAACGTAACCACACTAGTGGGGGAAAGGATTTAGTAATATGGGTAACTATTGAACCACTGTGTTGTATATTTGAAATCAACATAAGACTGTATATCAATGATACTTCAATTAAAAAATAAATATAGGACAAAGACATTGATACCTTATCAAAAAGATAGCAAAAATTATAAAAATCATATGAATATGTCACCAGGGAAATGTTAATTAAAACAACAATGAGAAATCACTGCATTACTACATATACACTTATGTAAATTCATAAAACTATTACAATGGCCAAAATCCAGATCCCTGGCAACACCCAATGCTGAGGAGGATGTAGAGCAAAGGGGACGCTCATACATAAGGATGCATTGTAGGGGACCTTCAGTTTCTACTTTTTTTTTCTTCTTTTGTTTAGCTAAAATGTGAATTTCATTGTAATGTAAAAACAAATGAAAAATTCTAATATATTGCATTTTGATCTAATAAATTACATTGTAGAAAAACATAAAAATTTAAGATATTTCACTTAAGGCTTCATCATCTGATGTGTTGCATTTGCAAAAGGAATTTATTTCCTTAATAGTTTCTCTCTATGGTGCTTCTCTCATCATTTCTCTCCATATTATTGCCATTATTATTTTTTCCATACTAAAATTCCAGCAAAATATAATTTAAATCCAAAGCATCCAGAATACTACCACCTAGTATAATTTTCAATATGGCATATTGACTTTTGTATGGTAATTTGACAAAGTTGCAATATAATCTATTTACCCATTAGGAATCCATTTTAACTTGAATTCATTCTCTATGTTTGCTCATCACATTAAAAAAACTCATCATCATAAGACTTTGTTGTTATCTGAGCCACCAGACCTGTCAGGTCATACATAAATATTCCCCTATATTGGCCCTATATTGTTCTGTTCCTTTGTTTCTTTCTTCTTTCCTCCTTTCATTTTGTCTGTCTTTGCTTTTTTTTTTCCTGATTTATTTATTTATTTATTTATTTTTTGAGAGGGCATCTCTCATATTTATTGATCAAATGGTTGTTAACAACAATAAAATTCTGTATAGGGACTCAATGCAAAATCATTAATCAACCCCAAGCCCAATACTCAACAGTCTCCAATCTTCTGAAGCATAACGAACAAGTTCTTACATGGTGAATAAATTCTTACATAGTGAAAAAGTTCTTACATGGTGAACAGTGCAAGGGCAGTAATCACAGAAACTTTCGGTTTTGATCACGCATCATGAACTATGAACAATCAGGTCAAATATGAATATTCATTTGATTTTTATACTTGGTTTATATGTGAATCCACATTTCTCACTTTATTATTATTATTATTATCATTCTTTTTTAATAAAATGCTGAAGTGGTAGGTAGATGCAAGATAAAGGTAGAAAACATAGTTTAGTGTTGTAAGAGAGCAAATGTAGGTGATCAGGTGTGTGCCTGTAGACTATGTGTTAATCCAAGCTAGACAAGGGCAATAATACATCCACGGATTCAGAAGATTTCTCTCAGAACAGGGGGGGGGTAGGTTCTAAGCCTCACCTCTGTTGATCCCCAATTTCTCACCTGATGGCCCCCCTGCAACTGTGCCTGTCTTAGGTTGTTCCTCCCTTGAGGAATCTTACCCGTCTCTGGCTAACCAATCATCTTCCGGGGCCATACAGGGAGATGTAAAGTTGGTAAGTGAGAGAAAAGCAATATTGTTTGAAAAGGTTAGCTTTTTAATTCTTTGCAGATTTCTGCCCTGTGGCTTCTATGCCCAGCTTTGTCTTGAGGTATCTTTACCACTTGGAATAATTATGATACTCAGTAATTTCGATATGAGGCACGAATTCTACTTAAGGGTTGTAATTAAGAAGGAAGAAGAAAAGCTATTGAAGTAGCAGACGGAAGAAAACCTTGGAGGATTGATTATTTCTTTGACATATCTTCTTGTAGAGTAACATAAGCATGTATAGGTTTTAAACTACTAATTAAATTGCGTACACACATTAACATAATAGGAATACAGCTACATAACCAAAGCAGACCTACAATTACCAGCCATCTCCAGTGAAACCAAAAAAACCAGGTAGGCACCCTAGGCATTTGTGAAAACTTATCAATGATATGATGGATATTGTCTAACTGAATTTGAATAGTTTGAGAAAAATCAGACAAATTAAAACAACACATTCCTGGGAACTGTTCACATCCCATATGTTCTTTTAACATTAGATAGTCTGTAGTCTCAAGATTTTGGAACACTGCAGCTTGCACTTCTCCTAATTCTTGGTTGAGTTCCAACAGTATAGATCCAGTCAAATATGTTGTTTTACTGTATGCACAAGCCAGCTTAGATATCTCCTTCTTCATTCCAATGGCAAGTCCAGGAACCAGTGGGATGAATGCAGCTACAACTGCAACAGCGCCAGGATCTTTGTTGAAGTTTTTTGATGATCAGCTTCTGGAATGACTCTTCCAGAGAATGTTGATTTTGGAAGTTCTTCTTCATATCGTATCTTAATTCATTTTCTGGGTAGCCAAATTAGGCTTGGATCCTCTGTATAAACACAAGCAGACCCTTTGCCCACACTTTGATATGCAGTTTATACCATTGTGAGTACCTTATTGGAAATCCCACACAGGAAATGCTTTTTTCTTTTTTTAATAGAAAGGAATATTATCAGATAAACGCATTTCCATAGATGAACATCTGACACCCTTTAAATGATCAAAATTAATGATATTTCAAGCATGCATTATTCGTTGATTTACAGTTAGTTTTATCCTATCAGGGAGTAATCCTCTTTCCTTTCTTTTTTTTTTTTGTTATCATTAATCTACAATTACATGGAGAATATTATGTATTTTGATATCAGTTCTAGTAGTTTTGGAGTGGAGTCTTTAGGGATTTTATGTACAATATCATGTCATCTGCAAATAGTGACAGTTTAACTTCTTCTTTACCAATCTGGATTCCTTGTATTTCTTTGTTTTGTCTAATTGCCGTGGCTAGGACCTCCAGTACTATGTTAAATAACAGTGGGGAAAGTGGGCATCCTGTCATGTTCCCGATCTCAGAGGAAAAGCTTTCAGCTTCTCGCTGTTCAGTATAATGTTGGCTGTGGGTTTATCATATATGGCTTTTATTATTATGTTGAGGTAATTGCCCTCTATACCCATGTTGCTGAGAGTTTTTATCATGAATGGATGTTGAATTTTGTCAAATGCTTTTTCAGCATCTATGGAGATGATCATGTGGTTTTTGTCTTTCTTTTTGTTGATGTGGTGGATGATGTTGATGGCTTTTCGAATGTTGTACCATCCTTGCATCCCTGGGATGAATCCCACTTGGTCATGGTGTATGATCCTTCTGATATATTTTTGAATTTGGTTTGCTAATATTTTGTTGAGTATTTTTGCATCTACATTCATCAGGAATATTGGTCTGTAGTTTTCTTTTTTGGTGGGGTCTTTCCCTGGTTTTGGTATTAGGGTGATGTTGGTTTCATAGAATGAGTTTGGGAGTATTCCCTCCTCTTCTATTTTTTGGAAAACTTTAAGGAGAATGGGTATTATGTCTTCTCTGTTTGTCTGATAAAATTCCGAGGTATATCTGTCTGGACCGGGGTTTTGTTCTTGGGTAGTTTTTTGATTACTGTTTCAATTTCTTTGCTCGTAATTGGTTTGTTTAACTTTTGTGTTTCTTCCTTGGTCAGTCTTGGAAGGTTGTATTTTTCTAGGAAATTGTTCATTTCTTCTAGGTTTTCCAGCTTGTTGGCATATAGGTTTCCATAGTAGTCTTTAATAATTCTTTGTATTTCTGTGGAGTCTGTCGTGATTTTTCTGTTCTCATTTCTGATTCTGTTGATTTATGTTGATTCTTTTTCTCAATAATTTTGACTTGAGGCTTATTTTTTTGTTTATTTTCTCAAAGAACCAGCTCTTGGTTTTATTGATTTCTGCTATTGTTTTATTCTTCTCAATTTTGTTTATTTCTCCTCTGATCTTTATTATGTCCCTCCTTCTGCTGACTTTAGGCCTCATTTGTTCTTCTTTTTTCCAGTTTCTATGATTGTGATGTTAGACTATTCATTTGGGATTGTTCTTGCTTCTTCAAGTGTGCCTGGATCGCTATATACTTTCCTCTTAAGACTGTTTTTGCTGCATCCCACAGAAGTTGGGGATTTGTGCTGTTGTTGTCATTTGTTTCCATATATTCCTTGATCTCTTTTTTAATTTGTTCATTGATCCTTTGATTATTTAGGAGCATGTTGTTAAGCCTCCATGTGTTTGTGAGCCTTTTTGTTTTCTTTGTAGAATTTATTTCTAGTTTTATACATTTGTGGTCTGAGAAGTTGGTTGGTAGAATTTCAATATTTTGGAATTTACTCAGGCTCTTTTTTGTGGGCTAGTATGTGCTCTATTCTGGAGAATATTCCATGTGCACTTGAGAAGAATGTATATCCTGTTGCTTTTGGATGTAGAGTTCTATAGATGTCTATTAGGTTCACCTGTTCTACTGTGTTGTTCAGTGCCCCCGTGTCCTAACTTATTTTCTGCCCAGTGGATCTATCCTTTGTGGTGAGTGGTGTGTTGAAGTCTCCTAAAATGAATGTATTGCAGTCTATTTCCTCCTTTTGTTCTGTTAGTATTTGTTTCACATATGCTGGTGCTCCTGTGTTGGGTGCATATATATTTAGAATGGTTATATCTTCTTGTTAGACTGTGCCCTTTTTCATTACATAGTGTCCTTCTTTATCTCTTGTTACTTTCTTTGTTTTGAAGTCTATTTTGTCTGATATTAGTACTGCAACCCCTGCTTTCTTCTCGCTGTTGTTTGCCTGAAATATGTTTTTCCATCCCTTGACTTTTAGTCTGTGCATGTCTTTGGGTTTGAGGTGAGTTTCTTGTAAGCAGCATATAGATGGGTCTTGCTTTTTTATCCATTCTATTACTCTGTGTCTTTTGAGTGGTGCATTAAGTCCATTTACATTTAAGGTGACTACTGAAAGATATGTACTTATTGCCATTGCAGGCTTTAAATTCGTGGTTACCAAAGGTTCAAGGTTAGCCTCTTTAGTATCTTACTGCCTAACTTAGCTCGCTTATTGAGCTGTTATATATACTGTCTGGAGATTCTTTTCGTCTCTCCCTTCTCATTCCTCCTCCTCCATTCTTCATATGTTGGGTGTTTTGTTCTGTTCTCTTTTTAGGAGTGCTCCCATCTAGAGCAGTCCCTGTAAGATGCCCTGTAGCGGTGGTTTGTGGGAGGCAAATTCCCTCAACTTTTGCTTGTCTTGGAATTGTTTAATCCCTCCATCATATTTAAATGATAATCGTGCTGTCTACAGTACCCTTGGTTCAAGGCCCTTCTGTTTCATTGCATTAAATATATCATGCCATTCTCTACTGGCTTGTAAGGTTTCTGTCGAGAAGTCTGATGATAGCCTAATGGGTTTTCCTTTATAGGTGACCGTTTTCTCTCTAGCTGCCTTTAAAACTGTTTCCTTGTCTTTGTTCTTTGCCATTTTAATTATTATGTGTCATGGTGTTGTCCTCCTTGGGTCCTTTCTGTTAGGAGTTCTGTGTATTTCCGTGGTTTGTTCGATTATTTCCTCCCCCAGTTTGGGGAGGTTTTCAGCAATTATTTCTTCAGAGACACTTTCTATCCCTTTTTCTGTCTCTTCTTCTTCTGGTATCCCTATAATACAGATATTGTTCCTTTTGGATTGGTCACACAGTTCTCTTAATATTGTTTCATTCCTGGAGATCCTTTTATCTCTCTCTATGTCAGCTTCTATTAGTTCCTGTTCTCTGATTTCTATTCTATCAATGGCCTCTTGCATCTTATCCATTCTGCTTATAAATCCTTCCAGAGTTTGTTTCACTTCTGTAATCTCCTTCCTGGCATCTGTGATCTCTCTCCGGGCTTCATTCCTTAGCTCTTGCATATTTCTCTGCATCTCCGTTAGCATGTTTATGATTTTTATTTTGAATTCTTTTTCAGGAAGACTGGTTAGGTCTGTCTCCTTCTCTGGTGTTTTCTCTGTGATCTTGGTTTGCCTGTAATTTTGCCTTTTCATGGTGATAGAAATAGTTTGCAGAGCTGGGACTAGTGACAGATGGAAGAACTTCCCTTCTTGTTTGTTTGTAGCCTTCCTCTCCTGGTAGAACAGCGACCTTTTGTGGCTTGTGCTGGGCAGCTGCGCTCAGACATGGCTTCTGATTCCTTCCCGGCTGCTATGGAGTTTATCTCTGCTGTTGCTGTGGGCGTGGTCTGGCTCAGGCTGCTGCTCCAAAATTGTGGAGCCCTGTTGGAGGGGGAGTGGCCGGGAGGCTATTTATCTCCATGAGGGGACTCCGTGCTCCCTGCTGCCCAGGGGGTTAGAGTGCCCAGAGATCCCCAGAATACCTGCCTCTGGACTATATATCCCAGGACGCTTCTGTCTGGTTTTTGGGTCCCTGTCACTTTAAGACTTCCAAAAAGCACTCACCAAAAAAAAATAAGATAAATTAAAGTAAATAATTTAAAAAAAACCAAAAAACAGCCACTCCCTTCTTTTTGTCTTAGGGCGCCGGCCTCAGGGACCCGCTCAGCGGTCTTGCTTCCCTGTTTCCCTAGTATCTGGGACCCCACGCATGCAGTGTCTGTGATCTGGTCCGGATGGCTGGGGCTGGGTGTTCAGCATTCCTGGGCTCCCTCTCCCTCCCCGCTCTGACTCCTGTCCTCCCGCCAGGAGCTGGGGGGAGGGGCGCTCGGGTCCCGCTGGGCCAGGGCTTGTATCTTACCCCCTTCGCGAGGCACTGGGTTCTCGCAGGTGTGGATGTGGTCTGGATGTTTTCCTATGTCCTCTGGTCTCTATTCTAGGAAGAGTTGTCTTTGTTATATTTTCATAAGTATATGTGTTTTTGGGAGGAGATTTCTGCTGCTCTACTCACATCGCCATCTTGGTTCTACATCTGTCTTTGCTTTTTATCATTTTTTATTTTTCTTTATTATTTTTATCAATTCTTCTTTTATAGATATTGATGTAAATATCTATCTCTAAATACATATTTCTGTAATGAATTATTTCATGAGAATGAAATATTAGAAGTAATAAGTCAAAATATATTCACATTTGTAGATATCTTTATGTATTTTGGCTTTTTTATTTCCTTTCTGCATGTATGTTAGTTACCTTCTTAAGAACCGAAAATTTTTATAGTCTCTGACCTAATCTTTTTATATTTTTTCACTTTCCATAGGAATTAATAGTCAAAGGATGTTCTTAATAATTTGAGCTTATTCAGTCTTCAAATGTATTATTATCACTTCATTATCACCATACCCTGTCTTCTCATTCCACCTTTAGAATATTATACAACATTAGCCTCCAGTCACATCTTTGTTGACTAAGTATTTTTATGCCATTCATTTTCAACTTTCTCCCCTTTTGCTCTGAATATTGCCTCTTTCTGGAATGATTTTCCTTAGCTGAATGGAATCCTCACCATCCTCAACACTTACTTTTAGTTTTTATCTAAAATCTCAAATATTCCCATTTTCTACCCATCAAATAAGTATCACCATATTCCATGATACTGTAATACGTTGCTATTGCTTTATAATTAATTACATTATATGGAATAGATAGGGTCCTTTGCATAGTCTTTGGTGTAAGTTTCCAATGAAAATAAAGTAATAAAAACATTGTTGCATATTATTATTTCATAGATACATATATATATATTCATATGTAAACACATATGCAAACACATACACACTTTTCAGATGTTCTAGAATATAGGAGATGATAATTTTTTAGTACATCACAATTAAATGTAAGAATTTCCTGACTATCCCTGTCCATTCTGTTGGAAACTTAATTTATATTGAAGGGAAAGTTTTAAGAAAAAAAAATATCTGAAAATTCTTCTTGAACTATTTCATTATGTTACATGTCCTTTGATAACTACTAGCAATCTTAAATTAGGGAGCTTTTCTGGTGTTTTTTTTGATGTTCTCATTCAATCACAGTGCCCAGTTCATCTGAAGGTCTTAGTAAACATAAATTACCACAAAAAAGGTAAAGTTACAAATCTCAGGCATTTGAGTTGAAAATTTTAAAGTATATTTGTAGGAGTAGTAGTCTCATCTAAATGTTGTTCTCGTGGTTAATGATGCAACTTTACACAGGGCAAAGTCTAGTTTTATTGTTTTCTTCTGTGCAGGTTAATCTCTAAATTTCTCAGTTTGCGGTATTTGCATTTAGATCCCAGTGAGCTTCTCAGTTCCGTCTACTGGGGAACCGTGGTGAGCGGAGGTCTGGTACACTTCCTTGCAGTCCTGCGAGTATAGCAAGGCTTTAAAGATGCATTTTCCTCACTCTAATAGTTGTATATTTTGTGGAGACAGCTTTTAAAAACATTTAGTCCATTTTCACACCTAAATCTTTTAGACTCAGTACTGACAAATACAAACCTAAATAGTTCATGAGCTATTTAATCAGTGCATATGAAATATTTCTCCTTCCTATCATTCTAAACTTCTTTGAATCATCCAAACCTATTATGTTTCAACACTTATTTCCTTTGGAAACATATTTCCTCTTCTAAATGTCTTCTAAGGCTGCCATATTTAGCAAATAAAAATCCAGGACTCTGGGCCAATTTGAATTTATGAACAGAAGATAATTTTTAGTGTATGTCCCAAATATTGCATATGACTTATTTTCAATTGATGTACTGTTTATCAGAAATTCAAATTTAACTGGGTGACCTGTATTTTATTTAGTAACACAACCTTGTCTTCTTGGCTTTTTGATCTAGACCCTCTGGTAGTCTGGCACATAATCTGCTCCTCAGCAAAGCATCACCTGGCTCTCTATCCTGAGTAAAATGAATGCATCCACATTGTTTAGTCCCATAGAAGTTTGTAATTTTACAGGGGTATTTAATCTCATGATATCTGGTGTTTGTGAGCTTCTATAGACAGAGAAAATGTTCTATTCATCTTTGTACCCAGAGTACATACAAAATGCCTTTTCCTTAAAGAGCAGTCAGGTAATCCTTATTGATTAGTTAATATTTTATTTGTTCCTACTTTTGATTTAGGACTAGCCATTGGTAGAAAGCATAATAATAGCAACAGTAACTAATATTTCTTGAGAGTTCTCTATGTTCCAAGCATTATTTAATGGACTATATATGATTCATATATCATAGTCATATAATATATGATTTGCAGCAAAACTTCAGATTCTGCAAAATCAAGCATTAAATATAAGATGAAGAGCTGAGAACTCAAACCATATGCAAGTTTGTAATCACATAGCCAATAACAATAAGACCTCTAATAAGTATATGAGTGCATATAAAAGATAGGTTAGTTCCTAGTAAGTAACAAACTACTGCTATAATAGTAAATATAGTATTTTACGTTAAAATTAACAGAATAGGGAGGGACTTGAAATAAATGGTACAAGAAAGTGTTATGGTTGTTTAGCTATGAAGTTATGAGAGAAGTAAACAAATCTGGTGGAACTAGAAAATAAGCATGCCCAGGAGAGAGTGTGGTGCCAAACTGAAAAATAAAGAAAAGCATGTGGGGATAGGGCATCATGTACAATCCTGTACTGTATTGTTATTTGCTGTTTCCTGTTGTGTATTTCACTTTGGGAATATTGAAGTATGCAATATTTATTGTATACTTCTTTTACGTGAAGGAACAAAAAATAAATTAAAAGATGCTCAAAGAATTTAGTATGAACTAACACACTTCTTTGTTAACATCATCCCTTACTTACCAATTGCATCTAAACTATTTTATATTATAAAAATCCATTAAGGCACAACATTTCATGAGTTAATTTTCCCAAAAAAGCCTATGAACTTGAGAAGTAGTTTTTATTTTCATTTTGCAAAGAAATTATCTGGGGAAAGAAAAAAAAACAGTTTTGTACCACGTCCATGGGAACATAACTAGTGAACTTGGAGCCATGGTTTGAATCTAGACCATCAGAGCACATGATCCTCATTCTTATTTTTAAAGATGTTTTTGCATTTTTGAATGTTTTCTTTCCTGTTGAAGTTGTAATTATTGATGTTGATGACTTAAATTCCATGATTTGTAGGCTTCAAAACAATTTAAAAATTGCTAATTTATGAACAATTCCATCTTTGATTCTAAAGTATCTTTTTGGATAACAGCATTTTAATCTCAGAATGTGAAAATTGGTTTGTAATTTAATAATAGTTATATTACCTCCAACCTCATTTGTCATATTTCCATTCTCTGGGTTATGGCCTCAATCTATGGAGATAGCCTTTGACAGCATGTGTAAATTTTGTAAACCTTTCTTCCCTGTCTCAAGCCAACTAAGCCATAGCTGAAAACATTATTCAAGTGTAGCAATCATATTCTCTTTCTGTGAAATTCAGAATTTTGATCTACAGTTTTACTCACTTTTTGATATGACTGGTATTATATTACAAGTATTTACAGAAAGTGGGGCAATCATATCTTATGAATGAAAAAAGCAAAAAATTCGATCTGTAATATTTAAAAAGAAGGAGGCATATTTTCAGAGATGAGGGTCAAGGGACACTACAACTATACTCCCTCAGTGATGGCCTCCCAGTTAACAGTTCTGTCCAAGATTTAGTTAATCTTTTGCTCTCAGTTTATAAGAACCACCATACTTGACTAAGAAAAACTTACTTTATAATATATAAAAATTGAAGGAATACATAAAAACAATGGAAATGCTTTCTTTTAAATGTACATGCTATTTCTTTGGTAAAAATGACTTTTAAAAGATAAAACACAAGATGATTTTATAATACTTAGGATGATAAACATTAACCATCAATGCCATAAAAGATAATTTTTTGTGAAGGTAAATTACATTATGTGAATTCAATAGCTCTTTGACACATTAAATTAAAACAAAGAAAAACAGCTCTCATGCTGCATTCTCATATATTTATGTTGACTTTTTAAGGAAATACTTCATTATTTTTGGTAATAAAAATTGAGTTCACTTTGAGAAAAGGAACTTAATAAATATTTTTATTGAAAAGAGAGCTTTAGAGTCCAGTAAGACTAAACATTTTAAACAGATCAAGAATAGGGACATATCTTAAGAGAAATCTGGCACTGCTAGTTTTTGCAGTGCAGAAAGTATTTTCTATTAAAATTCATTTTGTCTCATAATGTCATGCTTTTCACTGAGATGTTACATTAAAAATTGAAATTGTCAAATGTTCTTTAAAGCTCTATTTTAAACTCTCAAAAATTATGTACACTCTGTTAGGCAGGCTTTATAGTAGTTACACCAAGGATTATTTTTACTTATTTATGCAATGTATTATTAATGCAATGTCATATAGTACAATGTTATATAGTACAATCAAGATTTGAAAGTAATTTTCTTCTGCTATCAAGCTCAAATCTGTTAGTTTCTGTCTCATTAGAAGATAAAAAAGATGGACAGGAAAGAAGAATGCATGACTTATTTCAATGCAAAAAATAGAACATGAACTTTCCACAACTTATGAGAACATTTTTCAGGGGCAGAAGGCGGTAGGTGTCTGTCAGAGGCAACATTCAAGCAGCCCTAACACTAGCTTCAAGACATCATTTTCAAAGTAAAATGCATCACAAATTCAACCAAAGAGGTTTATTTTCCTCCTCTGTTTTAAATTGTCTTTCTTTTGGCAGTGTGGCTCTCCAGAAGCAATTCTATAAGCTAATAAGAGCTTTAAGCAATTCAGAGCCAAGCTGGTATTAGGATACATTCTTGCTTTCAAATAATAAAACTATTATGATAATCCCCAGAGTCTACTACTTCTATCTTTGCAGAAAGCTTTTCTGTTGCATACAAGTGCAAGTACTCAGTCCTCCCATAAACCTTAGGAAAATACCCAAACTTGTGATTAGATGTGGCATAGTTCTTTCTTGAATTTTGTGACCTTATAATGGATAGCCTTTTATTCTACTTAATAATGAAGGCCTAAATTAAATATCAACATTTCAATGGCTGGTCAGGGTATTCATTCAAAAGCCTCAGTATGCAAATTATGTGTAAACTAATTTGAATATGAATATACTGTTCTTATAGCTAAAATACAATGTTACTGCCACAGTTTTGCCAAGAGGGCAAGCAGGGATATTTTTAATGATATTAAAACTTCAGACACTAATATTGTGAGATAATCTTGAGTGAATAAATCTGAATTACACGGGAGCCTCCCTAGACTTTTTGAAGTCTATACTGCTGAAATGCTTTATAGGCACAACTACTGCCCAATGATGTACTTTTATTAATATGGTTAAGAAAGAAATGAAAAATCAATATACATTCTATCAAGTACTGATAAAGTCCTAGTTGAGCTAATACAGTACCCATATTAATAGCATTTATTTTACACATCATTGTCAAATAGGAAGTACATTTTAAATGTACTAAGTTGATTGTTTTTAAAATGGATTTCATTGATGGATATTTACTTAACATCATTTTGTACTAGAAACTCTTCTAGTCCCCAGAAATATAGCAATGAACAAAGGAAACAGAATCATCTCCTCATAGAGCTTAAATTCTGGTGGGAGGGAAAACAATACCTAAAAAGTAAAATATACACAATGTTAGATAGTGATAATTGCTCTGGGGAAAACTGATGTGGAAAGTGTGATATGTTTGATAAGTCTGAAAAGGAATACCTAGAGTGCCACATATTTAATATTAAAAATGGAGGATAGAGAAGTTTTCAGTGAAAAAATGTAAAGTTTGAATAAAGACTGGATGCAGGTAAAGAAACAAATTTTTAGATTAAGTATTCTAAGTAGGCCAAAGCGCTGAGGAAGTAGAGTATCTGCTATGTCTAAGGATCAGCAAAGAGGCCACAATGGCTCAAGAAGTGTGGTGATAATGGTGGTCGAGTAGCAAGAAATTAGGTCGAATGAGAAACAAGAAAGTGGGGAAAGATGGATACAGTTACATTGGAACTTATATGGACTTTGGCTTTTCTCTTTGTGAAATGAGAAGCTTTGCTGGGGTCAGTATAAAGTTTTGCCACACAATTTGACCTGATCATTCAAGTTGTGTTGAGGAAGGTGGGCAATGCTGAAGTT
This sequence comes from Manis pentadactyla, assembly GCF_030020395.1. Taxonomy (NCBI): domain Eukaryota; kingdom Metazoa; phylum Chordata; class Mammalia; order Pholidota; family Manidae; genus Manis; species Manis pentadactyla. The sequence goes on from NC_080023.1 coordinate 51,867,440, forward strand.
AGGAGGCCATTAACGCAATGCAGGTAAAAGATGATGACAAGTTGGACCAGATCTATGCAGTGCCAGTGATGGTAGTCAATTATGAATATATTCTGAAACCAAAGCCCACCACATATGCTGTCAAATTGAATGAGAAATGTGTGAGAAAGAAGAAGTTAAAATTGCTCCAAAGTTTCTAAACTTTCTTTCTAAACAAAGTTTCTAAACACATATATTTCTAAAATAACAATAGCAAAAACTGTGGAAGTAACCGATTTCACATGAGTTGAGAGGGTAGTATGAAGAGTTGAGTTTTAAATATGTTAACTCTGAGAAGCTTATTTAACATCTTGATAATGATCTGAGTTAGAAACCTTTTAAGTCTGAGATAACCAGACTCATATTTTGTTTAACAGTATTATCCACTCTACTTTGTTAAGAGCTGACAAAAGTAGAAGGGAGCAATCCAGGCTGATGAAGTTGAAAATGAGAAATTGGCTGTTTTCAATATAAATTTTATACATAATGGACATGTTCCAACTAAATTGCAAGGGGCAGAAATATATTGGTTACTCCTGGAACCTATAGAAATAACCAATAAATAAATAAGTTACATAGGTCTTGAATTAAAGACTTTTTGAATTGAGAGATTTCTGTAAAATCACTTCTTCAGGAAACAAATAGCACTCAAAAGGACCAAGCCCAACTATTAAATTATTCATAATCCTCACCAGCATTCCTAACAACATAGTTCATTCGCACACAGATGATAACTTTGAAATTTTCTCAGAATTGTGCCAAAAGGCATAGGGTTCTCAGGTTACTTTAGAAGTTTGCCTAACTAGGATGAGTGTTTTATCCCATTTCAATCCTCTAGTGATTTTTTAAGGGAATTGAATGAAAGTAAATGTCATATAGTGCTAGTGGAAATTCTCCCAGTGGTTCTATGCTTGGGAGTTCATTATTGATTTATGACTGTTGATTATCCTGGATAAAATCACATTTCACAGATTTTTCAACTATATAATACACCAAATATGGGAATATCATAAGTCATTTCTAATCTCCACAAGTTTTCATATTACTGTGTATTTATACAACTGGTGCAATAGGGTGACTGACTTATGTTGGTATCGTAGTAAATTGGGCAAAGTCAGCCAGGACTTCTGTATAAATGGATTTACACACTTCAAAATATTTGATTTCAAAGTACACCCTGTAAAAGCCAAGAATATGATCTGAAAAACACGTTACAAATTTAATGTGTGTGGAAATCATCCTGGCTAGATCAGTCTCCCAGGCTGCTTCATTACCACTGCTCCCAGACCTAGGAAGCAAACAGGTAGCAGGCAGCTAAAAGGTTGTCCACTGAAGTGTGCAAAAATTTACACCCTTACTTTTCTCATGATGCTTTCTAGAAGTATGGCAAAGGATTTACATTATATTATTTAAAAAGAAACTAGTATAAAGTGCTTCAGGTAGGTAAAGTTCATTAACTTGTATCAGTGCTTTTGTGACAAATATGGAAGAACTGAGAGGACAGCATGGAGAAGGGTCATGACACTGAGAGGAGGGTGGCCATGTTAGGTAACACCCTCACTAAAGTATTTGTCAAGATCCATTTTCCATACTTCCTGGGCACACTGAATTATGAAACTCTTCTTCTCTTATTTTGTAGTCATTCCTCAGCAGTGTGAGTTGGTATTGTTTCCACTGCTTTCCCTTCACTTTGAAGGACTGGAATCCCCTTAAATGGACCATTACCTGATATAAGAATTCTAGAAAAAAAAAATTGCCAAAACCTAAATCCCACATCTCCCTAACCTTACCCATTAATCCACAAATAACCATGTGTAATAAAGTTTGAGTCCTTAATGCAAAAGAAAAATATTAATTATTAAATACTGCTCTCATATTAAAAATATATGTACCATTAAGCAGTTTCTAAGTACTTCATTATTCCCAGCTCCACACTCCTCTTCAGTGGAGGCGACTTCAGAAGGAAGTGCAGGTATTCAGGAGCACCCAGTCAGATGTGAAAAGGAGCCAAGTGTGGATAGTTAGGAAAATGTTTTTCATTAAATTAAACTAATTAAATGGTAACTTGCATTATTTCCTGTGAAATAATTATATAATTGACATGAACTAACTTTCTGATTTATCAATGTGTTAAACAAATACTTTTCTTAATAATAAGTTTAGGTATACATGAGAATTTTATAACTTGACCAAATATCTGTTATATTGAACATGCATGATATGCTGATCTCAGTTTCATCAGAAAACTGGCCACTACATGTGTTAGGGGAATAAGGTTGACAAACAGAGGAACAAGGGCTTGCATGTATGTGGACAGAGCTTAGGGAAGGACTATCTGAAAGACCACAGTTGAAGCATAAGAGAAACTGGCATTATTGGAAGGTGTGAGGAGCACAGTATTTGCTTATAGGTGGGAAGCTGGAGATAGTAGAGAGATCTGTGAGCCTCTGGTGGACCCCAAAATACCAAAGCATAACGCGTAAGAGAGAACTGCAAACCTGACATATCTTGTTATCACGATGGAGAATCAAGAAGTCACAGGGAAGTCTGCTGGACCATCTTGTCTGACCACAACATCCTCCAAAAGTAATAGTTTCCCTTTCCCATCTACATTCCAAATTATCTTGTGAGCTCCTCTTCATTGATAAATTCTAAACCAAAACACACAGATAAAGAGATTCTGGTAAATCCATGCCAGAGTTTCTCCTCGGCATTGGACAGAAGTAGATTGGATTGGTACCCGAGCTGAACAGGTAACACAGTGCTATCCACCTCCTCCTAAACTCAAGAGATATGGCTATTTCCTCATATATGATGTTACATATTATATAAATGTTTGACAAGAAGTATTTTAAAATAATAATATGAATATAATTATATATGACATTATTTATAATTATATAATATATAAATAAAAACATGTATGATAAAAGGGATTTATATATCATATTTGACTTAATATAGACAGTAACAATAGCATATGTTCACTGAGCATGATGTAATCACCTTTCATAACACCAAAATCATGCTTACCTCTCCCATAAAACCAGCACACAATCCTGCATGCCACTTTATATTTATTGGTATTTATTTCCCTTCTAGGTCATTTGTAATCTCAAAGAGCTATCCTGTTCATTAAATATGGAATTAAATAGTGAAATATATGATCAATCATTATTGGTACCCTGTAAATTAGTAAGAGAATCAGAGAAAGTTAAAGAAAAATAATTGGTTCATATAATTTAGATCTACCATACATGCACATATTGACACACATACTAACATAAAGCAAAGAAAAAATTTATGTAGCAATTTCCTAACTGTATAATAATTAGAGTAAAATTAGCCATACTTATGTTCACTACTTGGCTTTCTGGCCTCTATACTTTGACTTGGGAGAAATAGTGTTATCTTTGTGTTGCTGGCTCAGATACATCACTGCTTGGGACTAAAATCTAGCATTCAAAATGTTATGCTATTGTTCTTTCAAGCCAGCTACTGAAATGCCCTGAGTAGGACCAGTGAATTATATGGCCCAATTACTATTGCCTTGAATCATAATATATTACATCTAGAACAAACTTTATTTTAGAAGCAATTATATGTAGAAAACCATGAGGGCAGATAGAGTTCTATTAATATATAGATTAGGGTTATAGCAGAAGCACTGCGGATAGGGGAGAAAAAATATTATCTTAACATGTGACTTCTGGAAGGCACAGTAAGGATCTCAGTGGAAATTTGTTATAGCAAGACAACAATTTATCTGCTGAATATTATAAAAGTATGATCATTGGAAGTCTCTGGAAATTGTCCTAAACGTATATAGTAAATACAGAAATGTTCACAAGTGAAAATCTACTAAATCTTGACAGCAAGAGTGAGAGTCTGTTTATTAGATGTATGATCTGCTATCTTACCACACATCCTTCCCATCATTTCCATATTATGGAAACTATTCTGGGCATGTGCGGCCACAAATACAGGGCTCTCCTGTCCTCCAAGCTCCCTGTCTGTGTCTTCAGTTTTACCCCCTCGTTTCTTGCTTTCTTTGTTCCAGAGGCTCTATTCCCAGTGACATGGCTGAGAGGAACGTGTCTCCTTTACCCTAGCCAAGCCCATACATACAGAGCAGATGCCCTACCCCAGACACAGCCGACAGAGAATACTGGGACTCTGTATTTCCTTCCTCAGCATGCATCTGAATTATGTAGAGATTCAAAGGCCAAGCTGTGCTACTCCCAAGGCCCCAGTGCCCACTCACAGAGCCAATGGTTCACTCCAGGAAAAGGAAGTTCCTGCTCTCACCTCTGGTCCAATGACCTAGTTATTCTACAGCTAGCAAGGCAGGCGACAAAGATGAGGCATTCCAGAGCTTTGCCTCAGACTCATTCTGTTTTACTAGAGAGTGGATGATGCCATGCATAAGGATATTGTCAAAAACTATGGAGGTCTTAGTGGAGAGCAGTTCAGAGGATCTGTTAGCTTCCTGACAGAAGTGAAATAGCAGAACCTTCAGAAATGTAATATGAGCGAACCCTGGAAAAGGCAACAGAGATAAGTCTTCCTGAGATCATCATCAACGTGGGCTCAGAAAAGCTGTGCATACAGGTTAGGCTGCACCCACTCAGGAGCAGCCCAAGCAGAACATGAAGCAAACTTGAAAACATTCCCTGAGACATGGGCAAATCCATCAACGTGGGGCAGACCCTTTACATGCCAAAGGGGCTGAAACAAACTGTGGTCAAACATTAAATAATAAGTTATCTTGATCCAGGGGTGACTCCTCAGAAGCCAGACATAAAACAAAATTCATCCCTGGCTGTGTGAAAGACTGGGTGCATACTCAAAGATGTATGTTTTAAGGAGTGATCAGAGAGGAACCCTCCAAGCTACAAGTCCATGACTGGACTTGAGGAGGAATAAAACTCACAAATACCCTGATCTGGGACAGCAGCTTCCAACCCACATGTACGTTCAATGATAAAGAGTAAAACTGAGTTAACTAAGGGGACTTCAGCTGTTTCTCCAAAAAAGAACAACTTTCTGCACCTCCAAATGGCTTTTATTTGCTCCCAAATCCTTCAGGTCATCATTACAGTTTCCCTGTGGGGGCCTTCCTAAAGCAGTCCTATTTGTTAAGGGCCCTTCATCTACTCCCAGACCTGCTGTATTACGTGTCCCCGTGTCAGAGCCCCTTACCGCTCAGTCTGAAGCTGCGGCAAAGCTTTCTCGCCTACCGAGCTCAGAGCACACAGACGCAGAGGCCGCACAATGAATGGGATTCTAGACATGCTGAACAGAGCTGCACGAAAACCTAGAGAAGATATTGGAGAGAGGGAGGTGAGTAAATCTGGGGTGTTACTCCCCAACGTTTCTTCCTTAAGGCTTGCCCTAATTGCTGTGTCAATATGCTTTTGTCAAAAGGCACCTTTTCTTTCAGGTGGCCCACTTTACCTACAAAACTCTAACTCTGTCTCTCTTTTAAGTACGTATATATTCACATACGTATAGTCAGATGATCCCTCTCTTCAAAGATATTACCTCTTCAAAACTGTGGGTAGGAACAGCCTCCTGCTATTATTCTATTCAGGATCCCTCACTCAATCTTCCCTTTTGAATTGATATCTTATTTTTGATATTTTCGTTTCAGGGGCAATTTAAGTGATTACTTAAATGGATAAAACATGGATAAGAGTAATTTAGATTGTGGATATCAGTACTTGTCATTGGTGTTTCAAATAATTTTCCCTCACAAGTTTGTCTTTGCAGCTTAAATATTTGTTTTTCTCCAGTACAAAAGTTGGTTATTACTTTCCTATTATTTGTTCAAGATTATTATTTGTTAATGCCTCTTGCTTGGGAATCAGATTTCTATTTTGTATAAACACATCAATTATCACTCATAATTTTGACTTTTTTCTTTTCTATTAAGTGTCAAAATAAGTCTTTTATTTGACCTTTGAAATATAGGTTTCATTTTTTTTCTAGTCTCAAGTTTGCTTTCTGTTGATTTTTAATAAAGAATTCAATCTTGCTACTAAAATTTTAGGCTCTGCTGCCTTTTTAAAAATTGTTGTTTGTTGTCATTTCTTCTCATGATTTTGTCTTTTCAATTTGTTCTTCTTTATAATGAATTCTTAACTGTGGTCATGCCATAGATGAATATTTTGTAAAGAGTAAAAAATCAACAATTTTCTTTTGCTTTATTTGGTTTCTGAGTGCAAGAAAATTAAGAGACAGGCTTTCTTTAAAAGTCCTAAAATTAGTGTTCCCTTCCTATTTTGAAAATGTTTTATTGACACGAAAGTGGTCTCTGGCTTATTTATTTTTTTCCTTTTCTGCATACTTATCTATGAAAGAAGATAAATGTATCCATTATCGTATAGGGACCTTAATCCTCTGCTAACCCTGCCCTTTCACTGAGAGAATTCTCCTCCCTTGTCCAAACCTGGGTCCCATAATTCAGTGGGTAGCCCATAATGGAAATCTGGCAGGGGTTAGTATATTGTGACTCTAAACTTGGACAATGTGGGAGTGCCTTTTGCCAGTACTTGTTTCTCAGATTTTGAGAAGTGCTTGCAATTACTGTGCATAGACCAGATAAAGGGCAGAGGAACTACCTTCCTGGGTATACAGCTTTCAGGGATCATTGTCTCCATTTCTTGTGAGAAAGCACAATCATACATTTCTAGTCACGACATAAGCATTTACAGATTAGAACTGTAATTTCTAAATGGTTGCCCCAAAAGAAGAGCTTAGATTACTAGAAATTATTCTAGTCAGTCAGAAACTTTTATAAAGTAAGTGGAGTGGATTCAAGTCAATGTAGGTTTTCCTTTTTGTACATTGACTGAGGAATGAGATGTGGAATATCTTCTTTTTCTTAATTTTCTTATTATGATTTTTATCCTCTGATATTGGATGCAAAATATGTGCCTATCCCTTTAATGCTTTGCCTGTTCCAGAATATTGTATTATGTGATAATTACTCCCGTATTGTAGTGTAAGTCAAATGCTGCTTTTCTATGGCTGTGAAAAAAAATTTGTTTTTGTTTTGACAAGTTTTCAAGGATATTTTAATGAGAAGTCAAACAAAAGTTACAAGACTGTGGAATCTTTAATTCTGAATTCTGCCTTAAGTTTTTGACAAGCTAACATTTGTGTTTATGACACATGTACAGAATTTCAGCATTAAATCCATCTGTATATTGCCACAAAAGGTGTTGCGCAGGGTACCATTAAAAAAGCCGACAAATAAAAGCAGATTTATCCAACAGTACTACAAACTCTAGGAACCATATGCCCCCTAGAATAAGTAGTATTAACTACCCTTTGAGCATTGACATTGTTTCAGAGTGAGTCTGCTGTCATAGAGTGAATGCTAATTGTCACTTTCTGCAGTGGAAGTTAGGTATGTGGGTTTTGACTTCCTACAATGTTCTATTCCTCCACCTAAATATAAGGATGTCACTGAATTTTATCATCTCTTAGAAAATCAAATCTTTTGACCATAACAATAAAATCAGTGTATTTTACTTTTTGATAGTGCGCAGAGATGAACTGTCCAGAGAGAAGAGAACTTCTCACTGATGTAAACTAAGCTGTTCTTTTCTTTTTGATATGTAACTGGGGAAATTAGCTTTATCATTGCACTTTGCCATTTGCAAAATGCGAATAGCAACTTATGAACTTGTTTTCCAAACTAAAGTAAATCATAGACAATATTGAAAAATATTTTATATATCAAAATGTTGTCTTTAAATGTGTAGTGATGTCAGTGGTAGAAAAAATGGTTTAACCAACATTAATATATTACTTATAAAGTTAAAATTAGCAGTTATGTTAGCCGAACCTATTTTCTTAATATTTAATCTTTCAGATTGGTAGTTTTTTAATAAACAATATAGGCCAAGATCTCTGTTATTAAAAGTAGTTTCTAACATAAACATAAGCTTTTAAATAAATTTATATGATTTGGAGGTTTCCTGAATATTATATTTTTCCATTTATTTCTAAATCATAGAATGTTTTAAGGAAGTTGTGAAAAGTCTGAGAAGTGATTTGGAAAAATTATAATAGATATTGAATAAGAATAACTTGTATTACCATCTATGTCTTCACTAAATAAATACTTAAAAATTTATAATAGTTTTTAAATTACAATTCATGTCCTAAGTACTAGTTATATGAAAAAGTAAAACTTTTCAATGAGAAAAGGTAATAGATATATTTAGATAAGGAAAAAACAGTTACTCTTGGAAAGATAAGACAGACACAGAAACAATTTTCTGTAAGTAAAGACATTGAAGGTGTTTCAGTGACGATAATTTCTTTTCATAGTACATATGAGAAATTAGTTTCTAAAACAAAATGAAATACTAAGTCAGATAATCTTTATATTACTGTCACAAATACATACTATAATTACTATTCATAGGCCATGTGGCCTAAATAAAATAGATGTAATAAAAATAAACAAGATTATTTTAATGTAAAACATTTTATGTAATATATAAGAAAAATTCAGAGTTTAACTTTCATTCCAGTAAAATTATTTTACAGTTTGAATAAAAAATGCATTAATGTCTTTGAACACAAAATATATATGAACACCTACTTATTTAGTGCAAGGATAAGCAAACTATGTCTCACAGAGTAAATCCGGCCCTCTGTTGATTTTGTAAATAAAGTTTTATTGTAACCCCGGCGCATCTACTTATTTAAGTATTGTTCATGGATGCTTTCCTATTATGATGGTAGAGCTGAGTAACTGTCAGTGACTGCATGGCCCATAAAGTCTAAAATAGTTACTATCTGGCCTTTACAGATAATAAATCTTTACAGAAAAGACTGCCAAACCTGACTAAGGATATTGTCTAGAACACAGTAGAAATTCAAAATTGTTTACTATTGTCAAAAATATTTAATGATGCAAAATACTGTTATGTAAAGTTTCAGTCTCAGACTCAATAAAATGCCTTCATAAAATACTGTAGAATGGAAAAACCTTTCTCAGAAAGGCCATATTATGCTATACATTAATGCAATAAAAGTGTGCCAAAATGTTGTTCTAATGATTATTCTTTTTAAAATCTTGTCTGAAAATAATATTGAAATATGCAAAAGGCTATAAGATGTTTATATTTATAGAAATTTTTAAAAATGTGTTATATTTTATTCCTTGCATGGACTTGTGTATACCTATTATGAATTATATATATTAATAATATGTACTAATATTTAAATGCATTATTACTCTGCATTATATGTAATTTTATGCATTCAGTGATTTTTATATAACCAATTATTTTATATAATTCAATGATTACAACTATATAAACAAATACAATAGAATGATTATGGTATTTCTGAGGCTAGTGATTTTATAGATGATTTTTTTTCCTCTGTTTTCCAAAACTTCTGGTATATACTTAACTCTTCAAATGAGTGAGATAAATCTTTGTTCACAGTGTTAACATTTTTTATATTTAATAAGTGTATTTAAATAAATTGATATTTTGGCTATATTGCATTTAATATCACAATATCTTGCTGTTAAAAATAAATTTAGATATTTTTAACTGTACTAACTTCAAATCCAATACAAAACTTTCTCTGCAAAGTAACTTGTAATTTTTCATTGTCCTTTATTTCAATGACAAGAGCTTATAATCAAATACAATTCTTAAACCAAAATTAAATTTATCTTCAACATAACTATCTATCTACTTTAATCTTATATTACTTAGTTTCCAAAGTGATGAGATGAAAATACTTTATATATCTTTAAGTATTTTAGTTTTTTATTCAGGATTTTGGCGTATTTCAAAAAATACTTCATGCTTTTGCTTGATGTTTATAAAAAGGTAATACCAAAGGTTTTGATAAGACATCACAGGCTTCAGTCATGTCTCTGAAAAATACAGGTCATAGATGGCATAGAAATCACATTATCAATCTTTTCTGCTAACTTACCCATACCTATAAATCCTATTCATTGTTTTGGCACGCTTGGGAAATGGTTTGTCTTCGGAAAGACTGGATTCATGTGCTCTGTAGATATTCCTATTTGTTGTGTGGTTCTGTAATTCAGAATGTAATATCTCTTTTTGTTTTTCTCCTATGTGATACATGAGCTCATCCTAAAATAATGTGGAAGAGGGACATTTGGATTCTTATAAATTACAAAAATAGGATTGTGGCTGCAAGTATCAGATATTTTTACTTGTTTTAGATACCTGTCATTAAGATTCTCAAGGATGTTTCTTTAAATCTGAGATTGTAAGTAAGGGAAAGATTTTTAATTAATTTTAGTTGTAAAGCCCAAACCCAGAGTATAAAATAAGCTTCAAATTAGCAACAGTTAAGGTAAGCATAGAAGCATACAGCAAATAACTACAAACAATTCAAAAGTTATTGTGGATCTGTTATTTATTCCAATGGCTTCATTGCTATAACATTGAAGTAAAATGCTTGCAAAGTAGTCTCTGAATTTGCTTCTGTTCTCTTGTCTTTTTCTTTTTTTTACCATTAGTATATGTTTTCAGCTTCTGCCTACGCAGTGGGATAGTCAAACTGCTGACTTTTTGATGTAGAGCTGTTCAGGAATTGTGAAGTGTTCGCACTCTTTTGTTTGACAGTACTTAGTGTTGAACCTTTACATGTGCTTGTTTTGTCTTAACCAGAAACACTCAAATGTGTCTTCACAGTGCTTGCAACGCTATTGTCATTGTGTTACTATAGACATCCAACTAAAATAGAAATAATAAAGATGTAAATTTATTCTGCATATGCACCAATTCTTCACTTTGCTTTTTATTAAGAAAAATTTTTATTTACTTGTGAAGATGGTGAGGGAAATTATTTACACTAAAATAGTCCTATATAATTTAAGTTAAATAGACTTTAAGAAGAGTCTTAATTATTTGTTAAATAAACTTTTATGAAAAACCAAGTAGAAATACATATGACTACATATATATCTATTATATGTGAATATATTTTATTTTATTGACCCCCGACAATGAAGATATATTAGTTTTCCCAATGATACTAAATGTATAGTATATGTTATCATGGCTTCTTTGTCCTTAACACAGATATTTAAATTTAATTCAGCTATAAAGCTTAGTTTTCCAGTTTTTCTCAGTGTTGAAATTGTATACAGATTGTGAAAATAAGACATTCTGTCCTTTGAAAAAAATAAATGTGAATGTATTAAAATGCAAAGCAAAAATGTGTAATTATTTCTTAAAAGAAGATTCAGTTTTATAAAATCCAAATACTTTATATATTTTATTAAATGTAGAATATATGTCAAACAGTTTTGTAAAACAAGACAAATACTAGAAACATATTTGAATTGTCGTCTTTTTTGTACATATGTGCAGAAGAGATTATTGTTAAGTAAATCAATTCATTCAGCTATGTTTGAAATCTGTTCAGAACTGGGGCACTGTAGGTCAATGAATTTGCAAATTGAATTAGAAGCAGAATCTTTTCTGTATTATGATCCTTCCCATATTAGAGATGTACAAAACAAACAAGCAAAATATCAAACACTTGGGGTGTTATGGAATGGATTAGGTTAAAGGGAAGCTTAAACAGATATTGTAATTCATTGACACGAGGCTTGGTTTAATAAATCCTACATCTTTCTGTTTCCAATTTAGTATTGTAGTCAAACATATTTATAAAGATTATGGAAAACATGACAGAAAAGTATAAAATTCTACAGTGGAGATGTTCTCTTTCATATACCTCATACCTAAGTATTTAATATGTTGAACTTTTTCTTTGGATATATGGGGATGGAGGCAGTAAAAGTTTTACTTTTAAAATCAGACATAGATAATTATAAATATCTACATAAATCACTAGTTCTTGGATACTTTTCACACCTAAAAATATATTATTTTTATGGCTGAAATTTCTATAAATTTTATTGGAAACTACACTTATTCTCCCCAATTACCTTAATTGTGCATGCTTGTAGATATCAATTAACATTAGTAGTAATCTCTTAGATGAGAATAACATATAGATTAATAAATCCAGTTACTTTCCTTCATCATAAAGAATTCTCAATGCTATGTTTTCATTATTTCTTTACATTTTTATCTTTTTGTAAGATATACTAACATATCTTAAAAAGGTCATATATTTAATTTCTGGAATGTAACATAATGACAGATAACACTTACTGAGTGCTAACTATGTGTTCAGACTCTTGGTTATAGGAATACTATTTAACTTCATTTAATCCCCCGAATATTTAGTGTGGGAGCAAATATAAGCATAAGGATTTCTCAGATAATAACACCAAGAAATAAAGTAAAAAAGTTACTTGATTGGTATTACATAGCTTGTACTTCATGGTGCTGAATTTCAAACCCAAACAGATAAACTGAGTGAACACACTCTTTAACTCCATGAAATTTGCTCTCGCAGGTAAGTTTTGATGACAACTGAAAATTAGGAAGTACATGAAAATAGTACTTCACAGTCCAGCATGTTGCTGGAAGAAAAAAAAACATATGCCACTGAACAAATGTTATGTTACAATTTCTTTAGTGAGACCATTCTTCAGTTCCTTCCTTCAACTACAACTACAAAAGTTTTATTTATTTTTCCTTGAATTCTTACACTGAAAACATATTTCAAAGCATAGGTGATAAGAAGTTCCATAATAATTAATGCTTATATTTTGGGCTATAGCAAACCACCTCATGATAAATAACCATTTTAATTGTTATTATTATTTTCTTTGGCTCTTCTCTGTGTCCCAAAGTGTTAAGTGCGCACTTCTATGTTGTTCTTACCTAGTTATGAGAATATGGCATATTCGTGGATTGACTTATTTTTCTCCTCACCTAGTTATGGTAGCTGATATTATTTTGGTAAGTGCCCCAGTGGGAAGTACCTAGTGGAGTTTAATTAATGTTTGTAAAGTGAACTCACATGTATACAGAATTTCTAATAATAATAGTATTTATGTCATTGTTATATAATAAATATTTACACACACACATTTATAGCTTCTTTCCTGATAAGTACATTTTTAATTTAAAAATCAAAATCTTTCTGGAATATATCATAGAAAAATAGAGAGCCCCCTCTTAACAAACTATGTCCATATCCTAAATTAGTGGAATATTTCTCTATAAAAGAATATACAGGGTTGAAATGACATTTTTAAAAAAATCAGTATTTCAGGAAAATATGTTTTATCCTAATGAAAGCTGTACTGTGAGACTGAACCATGTTTTGATTGAAGTTACACTGAAATAAGACTTCAATTTTCATAATGATCTCTAACAAAACTAACTCTATGTTTATAAAATATAGTGAGTGATGAGGGGTATTAATTCCATTTTGAATAATAGTTAATTTCAGTAATTATATCTCAGTGAAATTATGATTCAGTAGACAATTTCATTTCAATTATGTAATACCAGGTATAAAAATGGAAATATTCAGATTTTTAAAATATCACAGTGAGATACATCATAACTAAATATTTAAGATTTCATAAAGGTTTGCTTTTAAGCACAAAAATCCATTAATAAGGTTTAAAGTAAATGGGAACTCTCTGAAAGTCATGGTGTATTTATGATAGCAGCAATAGAAATGCACAAAGTATATTAAAAAATAAAATAAAATAAACTCCAAAATAAAAGATCAAATGAAGATATTCTCAGAGGTGGAACAGAAATAAATTCAGGTGCATCCAAAAAGATCAAAGAAATAGAGTGATATTTTTGTTTGGTTGCCATAAATTTCCTGAGAACTTGTCAGTCTTAATAAGAAAGAAAGTGTAAAATTTCTTTGTATGACACATAAACATCACTCCTAAACCTGAAGCAAAGTTGCACTGAGCAGAAAACAGTTTTAAAAAGAACTCAAGGAAGATCAGAAACTTTGGTCATATTGACTGTCTAGATTTAATGAAAACCTTGCCTATAACAGAAAGTTCAAACTTTTAAGAAATGAGCAAAAAAGTTTCAGGTTCAGGGATATTATACTTTTCAAAACATTTGTTATTTTGGTCAACTGAGAGTCTCCATGAACTATCAGTTGGGCAATTGAACTGAGGCATATCTCAGTGCAAACAAACAAAATTATACTGCAATAATTCAGAAATGCTATGTATTGGACTACTAAGAACAAAAAAATAATATTTTCTATGACAGTACCAATGGAATTAAAATGAATAAAAATTTAGGAAGAAAAGTCCTGCTTACATATGTTTTACATGATGTTTTAAGGAAAATTGGTGTGCAGATAATATTTTTAAAAGCCATCTTTATTATGCCAATGTATGTGGAAATATATGATTTCTAAATATTCTAAAATCATATTGTTATTAATGGTAATTACACCTAGTTTATCAAATATCCTAAATGGGTAAACTTTTCCTGAATTATTAGTTTTATTTTATTTTTGTTTTTACCTGTCTTCTGGTCAAAATATTGACCCTAGCATTATCTACTAATGAATTTCAAAAACATTTTATTAAAACTAAACATGGTTTCTCTCTTAGCCTAATGTATGCATATTATACTTTAGCATATTATACTTTAGTATATTATACTTTAGCATAATATACTAAAAAATATTTCAGAAAATTCTTATATGAATCTTGACTGAGCAGTAACCGTTCTTCACTACAAAATTATGAATCAATTGAGTCCAATTTGATATAAATAAATGCTAACTTCTTGAAATCTACTCTTAATCATGTCACCTTCAAAAAAATTAAGTTCTGTGCTAATGGTAGTATAGTAAAAAGAACACTATTAAACAATGCTAGAGGAAATATGAATTGTATATCCAGTCTTCAAATGTAATCAATCAGTACATCTGTCAGCAATATAAATTATGATAGGACATAATAACTTGTGACATTACTACTATTGCTGGGAACAATAGTGAAGCTGGATAAAACAAAAATGCTCATGTTCAAGATATGAGATCTATAAATGCAGTACGAACTAGAAGGGCAAAGAGTTTGCACAGTGGAGAATCAAGGAAAAGCAGGCTAAGTTTTGTAGGCTTTTTATTCACGGAAATTCACCAAATGAGAAACGCAAGAGGTTAAAAAATGTATTTGCCTGTTATAGGGCCACTACAGAAGGACAATAAAACTGACAGAACTTTTGGTGGTTTATGGCTTCATTGATGACTGTGCAGGTGCTAAACCCACAGCCGTCTACCCTAAAGAAATCCATCAAATTCTAAAAATATGAGGATTAGAACCAAATAGCTAAGGCAGATGCCTCTGAAAATAGACAAAATGTTTTAACAAGCAGCTTGTGAGTGTGAGAAGACAGAAAATGGATATTAGAACCTGATTGTAAAAAGAACCCCAGAAAACCAGATTTCAGATAAAATGTGTAAACCTAGATACAAAATAATTGTATGTAAACCACAGTTAACACATTATCCAAACTGTGAACCAAATGACATAGCTCTATTCCTGAATAAGTTATGGTGATATCTACTTAACAAATAAAAGGATGAATTCTCTCTGAATGAAGATACTGGTACTTAGAGCCTCTACAAAATTTATATACACAGCATTTGTAACTCAAACAAAAGTGATTAGGAATGCAAAAAAAAAGAAAAGTAAGATTGAAAAGCAGGAAAAAAAGCTCTTAAAAATTACTGTAGATTGAGAAGGCAATAAGTAAGCTCTTGTCATATCACAATGCTTAGAAGTATGGTATGTGTATCAAGCAGAAAACCAGCAATCCCACTCTAAAGTACGTGTGAAATTTGAGCTATTTATATAAGGCCATACTGTAATGCTATTCTATTATTACAATGTGTTATTTGCCAATGGATTGAAAAATCCAAAGGGAGATATCAAATTACAACAAAAGATCCATTCATTAATGACCACTATCTGATTTATGACAAATGTAAACCCTCAGTGTAGTGGAGAATTGCTTTTTAAAAAATTATTGTTCGATTATTTGTTGAATTTATTTTTAATAAATAGTCAATTGTATATACATATATGAAAACAATATGCTTTCTTGATACATAAAACTAATTTCAAATTAATATCAAAATATGAATGATATGAAAATTAAGTTTCTTATAAGTAAACATAGGAAATACTCTTATGACCTTGGGGTAGCTGTACATTCTTTTAGAAGGGTCCAAGAAGTGCTAACCAAAGAGGCAAATCATAACTAGGACAAAATTAATATCATGAATTCCTACTTATCAAAAAATACCATTAAATAAATGAAAAATAGTGAATCATATTTGTAATACAGATATTTGAAAAAATATTCAAATACAAAATAACTTTCACACATGTAAAAGAAAATAGCATAATTAGTAAGTAAGCAGAATATTTGAACACACTTCAAAAGAGGGTATTCATTTCATGCCAGCTGAACCATGCTGAGACATTACTATGTAGTCATCTGAATGGCAAAAAGGAAAACAAATAAGTAATGGTAATCATTGAGAATATGCAGAAGCTGGAACTTTCCTACAGCATTTTTGAGAGGGTGCTTTGGATTAATTAGTTTGGAGAACTGACAATGTCTACAAAAATCGATCATATGTACACACATGGCCCAGGAATTTCCTTTCTTGGTATATGATTAATTGAAATGTGTTCATATGCTTATGAAAAGATGTGGAATAGAAAATTCATGATAGAAAAATGTGTAAAGCACCCAAATGCCTCTTTATAGTTTATGGGTAAATCAATTTTTCCATAATATATACTGGAATAATATAAATTAATAAACATGATATAACAACACAAGAAACATAAATCATTCTCTCCAACAGAAATCAGACACAAATCTCAGAAACAGAAACCAGTGCACTTACCGATTGAACCCACATATATAATGATCATAAAACACACATAACTATGTTAAATATATGTAAATGGGTTAACCTTGTGGTGTTTAATGATTGGAAGTCATGAGGCATCTTCAGAGTAGCTTGTAATGATCTTCCCTTGGTTTGTGTGATTTTAACCCAAGACTATATTTTGGAAATTTTTTAAGCCATGCATTAATGTTTTGTTGTCTTTTATTTGTACATTATATGTCAGTGAAGTTTACTAAAATAGTGCATGTGTCTTTCAAGTCAACAATCCAATTTCTAGAAGTCATTTCCACCTGTTTTCATAAAAATTACTGTGCTTTATATTCAACAGACCCACTATCCAAGGAATTAAAGGAAATTCTGCAGGCAGAAGAAAAGTGATACAGACAGAAATATGTATTTGCATCAAGAAATAAAAAACACTGGAAATAGTAAGTATTTAGACAACTACTTATGTTTACTTTATAATACTTTAAATCTCCTCAAATATAATTGACTATTTAAACAATAACTAATTATACAGTGTGGCTTCATTGTATCTGTGCAAGTAAAATGAATAACAGCAGCACAAAGGTTGGAAGGGGAGGAATGAAATCTTACTATTGTAAGGTTCTTACCTAAATGTGACATATAAAAATACTCAACTTATCCACAAAGAAAGATAAAAGAAAAATGAGAAAAAGAATAGATGTTGCAAAAAGAAAATAGATTTAAGCATAACTATAGAAATAATCATACTAAATGTAAGTGATGGAAACATTCCAATTAGAAGTCAGACATGGTTAGATTAGATGCAAAACAATACTTAAGCCATTCATGCCTACCCAAACACACTTTAAGTATGAAAACACAAATAGATAAAAGTGAAATCTTGGTATAAGATTTAATATGCTAAAACTAAGGAAAACAAAGCTAAAATGGCTAGTTTAACATTGGATATAGTAGCTTTTGGAAAGAAAAATAAATATTACCAGAGATAAAGAAGCTCACTGAGTGAAGATAAAAGAATCAACTCATTAAGGGAAGATGATAACGCTAAACATTTATGCCCATAACAACAAAGCTTCAAAATACATTAAGCAAAATCTGATAAAGCTTTAAGGAGAAATCAGTTAAATGTATAATTATGGTTGGGTATTTCAATAGTCCTCTCGATAATATGCAGAACAAATAAACAAAAACATGAGGAAGTTTATAGAACACTTGAACAACGCTATCAACCAAATTGGCCTTACTGACTTTGTCAAAGATACCAGTAGACAACAGCAGAAAACAAATTATTTCCAAGTGCATGTAGAACATTTACCATATTCTGAACCATAAAATGAATCTTAGTAAACTTAAAAGGATTCAACTAATAAAACATGTTCTCTGACCACAACATGATTAAGTTAGAAATAACATTAGAAATAAATCACAAAAACATCATTAAAATGTCCCCAAATATATGAAAACTAAATAAACTAAATAACACACTTTTATGCATAATTAAAAGGGGAAATCAAAAGGAAATTAGAAAGAATTTTGTATTGAATAAACATGAAAACACACATATCAAAATTTGCAGGATGTGCAAATTGATGAATTGGACTTCACCCAAGCAAAAATTTTGGTATTCACAAAGCACTATTAAGTGAATGAAAAGGGAGAAAATGTTTTATAATCATATAAGGTGATAAAGGTCTTGGACACAGAATACATTAAAAAATGTTAAAGCTTAATAATAAGAAAGCAAAATAATTTTTAAAAATGGAAATATAGTTGGACAGCCTTAAATCCAAAAACAAATGTGACAAATAAGCACACAGGAATATGCTCTGCACCTAGTAATTATTAGTTGTTGGATTTAAATACATATTAAAACCACACTTCTATTAGAAGGCTGAAATGAAAATCATGCCTATTAGAAGGCTAAAATTTAAAATATTGACCATATCTCTTTTTTGTTAGGATATAGAGCAGCCTGAATTCTCATATACTACTAAAGGGAATCTAAAATGGTTCAACCACTTTGGACAACATTTGGTAGTATCTTAAAAACTTAAATATATACTTACTATTCATCCAGTCCTTCCATTACTAAGCATTCACTACCCCACAACTGTCACAAGAAAATATATATTCACACAATGACTGGAAATTCAATGTTTATAGCAGCTTTATTGTAATAGTCTCAACCTGGAAACAGCATGCTCATCAATAGGTAAAGAAAGAAAGAAACCGTGGGATATTCATAGAATACAGTCCTACTCAGGAATAAAAATAAATAAATGATTGATACCCTCAACAATATGTATGCATCTCAGAATAACTATACTGAGAGAAAAAAGTTACTTAAAAAGTCAAACCTGGTTATACAAAATCTTAGAAAAAGCAAAGTAATCTTTAGTGACAGAAAGCAGGTTATTGGTTGCCTTTGGACAGCACAAGGGACACGCTGGGAGGATTATAGAATGATAATTAGAGGATTCAAAAATATAACACCATTAACTTCTATTCATATGTTTATATGTATATCTATATGTGTGTGTGTGTACATATTTTTTAAACATTTTATTCTTGGCAATTTTTCATTCATCAGGATGATGTAAACCTAGGCATTAGTGAAGATGCTTATAGAATCCTTTTCAATCCCTCGGTATAGTGATATTGCTTATATAGGATCAGACATGAGTCAGGCAAAGCTGTAGAAAGTTTTAAATGATTTTTAAACTAACATGTTTTTAAAAATTTAATTCCTGCCGTAAAAACAGTGTTTATACAAAAACAGAAGGAACAAAACAGCAGTGGACTCAGCTCATAGACACTGAGACATGACTAGTGGTTACAAGGGGGAAGGGCTGGGGAGGGTGTTGGTGTGGGAGGGGGAGGGGGATAAAGGGGCACAATAACTCCCAATCACAGTGTAAGTTGATCACAGGGACTGTTGAACCACTGTGATGTACATTTGAAACCAACGTAAGATTGTATATTAATGATACTTCAATAATAAAAAAGCAGTGCTTTTTTACATCACTTTTATTCAATTAAAAGTTTACAAAACAACTAGCCACCAAAATACTGTTACTAACACACGTTCATTCCCAATCAGAAATTTTAACTAACTTGTACTCAAAATTTCATCATATTGAAAAAACAAGGAACAGAATTTTATAATCTCACATTTGCATTTCTGAAAATTAGGCACCCTGCCTGAAGTGTTATGTGGTTTTCTAAAGATATTGTAGTGTTCTTTTTAATGATGGGGGCAATTCATTGTTGATACTAATTTTCAAAGGGTTGTAAACAAACCCATTATTCTTAATCAATTACGAAGATTTTAATCACATTACTTTTCTCTTTATTTCGAAGAAAGTTATAGAAGTTAAATTTTACATGCTGTTTAAAATTCAGGCAAGTTGCACATATTTTAATCACACAAATAAAACCACCTCGCAGGATGTTGCTTATATACCTGTCTCACGAAAAATGCCAGTATCCTTTTCAGATGACAGGGGAGGTTTGCAAACAAGTCCAAGAACTTTCTCAGTTATCGAGAGTTAGTAGTCTGCTGGAAAATGTTCTCCAGCCTACCCAGCAATGATAAATGGCAAAGTGATGGTGCATACAATGGCCTGATAATCAGTAGCCTGAAGAATAGGAATGTAGTAGGTCATCATTTCCATTTTTATTAGAATTCTTTTTTTCCCCCAGAGCGTCATTCCTTTCAGCATAAGTCAAGTTGCTTTTGAGCTCTAAGTCCTTGAGCAGATATAATTTCCATGTATGTCACTCAGCGCTCCTTCTGTGAACTTTTATAAAATTGAATCCAGTTTTTAAAGTGCTGCCACACTTTTTTCCCTAAAATAATGATATACATAGAACAACATATAATTTCTCTTTAAAATGCTTAATTCATTATGAGTTATATTGAAGTCGAATGAAACAATAGTTTACATTTGAAAACAACAAAGAACACCATTTCATAATTCTATTCTATTCATTCATTCATGCATCCATTCATCCATTCACTCATTCACTACATACATATGAAACATCTAACATATAGTCAATATATTGGAAACAAGAATTCAAAATCTGACATATAACGAATAGGAATTTTCAATTAGCCAAATAGGAATTTTCTTTTTCCCCATTTATTACATCCTTTAATTGCTAAAAACAATTCTCAAGCAAGTTTCAATCTTGCCAGGAACTGCCCAGCTTGAATGAACAAAGATTTGACTTCTAGGTCATAGTATTCAGCAACTCTGTTAAATTAGGATATTAGTTCACTAAGATGATCCTGTACTTCCATTAACCCTAAAACTTATGAGAATTTATGGATACTTCATTAGATAGACCAGGACTATCCTCCCAGAATTGCTCCACTGTATGTAGGTAGGAGTGGATGCAATTCTGTCCTGCTTCCTTTCCTCAGTGTGACTAGAAACAAGCATGAAATTAAGAGTCAATAGCACTGGTTTACATATTAACTCTATGATTGAGTAGATAAATGACAACTGACAAATTTTTGACTTTGTATTTTTTTATCTGTAACATATGCATTATAATAACTAATTGCATGAAAATTGAAAGGATTAAATAATATTATGTATATTAAATGCCTAGCATGTTTTGAATTTCCAGGGAATCCATTAAATGGTTATTTTTACAGCCACCCAAATTGCCTCATCAGTACTAAAATTTCCACTCAAGGATGAGAATAGGATGTGTTTGTGTATGGATAGATGGTATTCATACTAAGAAATGCTGTATGAATGTTGGTAATTTGTATTCCAAGAAATAGTAGTGTGGCCTGTGTGATAAAACTGTTGACATTATTTTCATTTTAATTTATACAAATACTTTGAATTTCAAATAGAACAATTGTCCACACATGATAATTTACTGTTAATCATAATCAAAATGTCAATAATACTATAAAAATACATGCCATAAATTTTCTATTTAATGCTATTTAATCTAATTTCTAGACTTATAGATATTAGACACCAATACTTAGATTTTAATGTTCTCACATAACATTTGATTATGTTTATTAGATATAGTATATAAATAAATTGTCCTTCTGTTGCTTAAACTTCAAATTTTTACCTTCCTTTTGCATATTAAGGAACTTAATGATGCAGTGAGTCAATATGACCTATATCATTTATTAAACTCAACGTACCACATAGTGAAATAACTATCTACAATAAACAAGACATGTGATCTATTCAGTCATTACTTTTTATTGCCTCTCTTATATCATAAAGAAAAACATATTCTTTTTGATGACTCAAGGATAAAATACATATTTTGGATCCTGTTATGACACAATGTTTAAAAAATATTGTTAATGATTTGAAATCTAAATACATTACACTTAACTCATTGTTATGCTTCTGATTAAACATACATAGCAATATTCACAATTGGATGCACTGAGCTATAGAAAAAAATCATTAAGTAATAAGTTTGGCTTTTTCACAACACTACAAATCTAGAATTTTAGGTATTATTCTATCACTCAAGGCTATCCATAAACACAGAACCAGTAGAATACTTATAATGAGATGTATTTGAAGGAATTGTACCACATATATTTTTGTACATAACATAAAATGGTTCATTTTGACTATTTGTAAATGTATCATCCAGTAGCATGAAGTACATTCCCATTTTGTGTAGATATTTATTTCTTATGTCAATATTTCTTAAAATGAAATTTTCATAAGTATATGCCAAGAATCAAAATAATTAATTTTTCCTTTAAAAAGAGTTTGTATATTACTCAAGATTAAGAATCACTGTTCTTTGTAATTTGTCTTACAACATAGAATTTTTCTCTCTTGATAGGTGAGTATTCTTTCTTTTTTACATAATGAGGATGATTGGGATCATTGTTTTTTCCTTTTTTTCCCTGGAAAAACAGAAAAAATTCATTGCTTAATTGTGGTAACCATTTTCCCTGTTTCCACTATAATTATTTGCTCATATATTTCTTTATCTTCCTTTAATCATAAATTGTCCTATTTTACATGTTTTGTATTATAACATGTCAAATTCTCTTTAGGAAGTAGGCAGTATGTAAACTTTAACACATACTGAAAATTTTGGCTCAAAATAGTAGTTTGTAGACTAAATTAATTATAGCTGAATTGAATTCAAAAGATATGAACCCTTCAATAATAGAAACTAAAATTGGAAGGAGGAAAACATGGTGCAGTGAGTAGGGTGGCAGAAATCTCCTCCCAAAACCGTATATATTTTGAAAATACAGTAAATACAACTATTCCCAAAAGAGTGACCAGAAGATACAGTATACCAGGCAGTGTACATCTGCAAGAACCCAACATCTCATGGAAAAGGGTAAGATACAAAGCTGTGACCTGGTGAAACCCAAGCACTCCACCCACTCCAGCTCACCAGTGGGAGGAAAAGAATCAGAATGGGGAGGGAATGGAAGCGCAGGACTGCTAAATAACCTCTCTAGTAATCTGCTGTGTGAGCACAGACACACATTGCCTGGTGCTCTGGATATTAGAGGAGAGGAAAAGCAAAATCCGAGACTAAGACTGTGAACAGGTTCCCACAATCAGCTGCCCTGGGACAAAAGAAAAGCAGGTACTTTAAAGTCTTAAAGGGACAAGGGTTTAACATATGGATAAAATTGTCCCAGTACAGTCAGCCTAGCAGGCTAGAAACTTTAAGGAACTTCAGGTGCTCTATTCCCATGGTTGGCAATACAGCTCCAAGGCCCCTCACAATGATTAGCAGCCTTCCATTCCTTCCTCCCCAACAGCACCTGTGAGCAAACCAGCTGACCCGCCATTGCTGCAGAACAGCCAGAAAGTAGCCCAGCCTACAGCAACCACACAGCTTAACACAGAGGCTTCTCCCTGCATGCAGTTGACTGGAACAGACAGCGGAGAGAGGCATGGAGACCAGGAGGCATGAAGGGGCTTTGCTCTCACAGCAGAACATGCGCTACTCACTTGCAACCACCACCAGTGCCCTAGGCCATCCTAAGGGCTGCTCCACCCACGGTAGCTCAGGAGATTAACTCAGAGGCTGCTCCCTGTATGCGGTTGACCGACATAGACAAGGGAGAGAGGTGAAGAGACCAGGAGGCATGAAGGGTCCTTGTTCTCATGACAGAACATGTGCTGCTCGTCTGCAACCCATTCCAGTGCCCTAGGACAACCCAAGGGCTGCCCTGCCCATGGCAGCCTAGGAGATTAACCCAGAGACAGACAATTAACCCATACAGACAATGGAGACAGGCTAGGCGACTGGCAAGTCACCAGTGACCAGTCACATTGCCATGAAAAGGCAGAATAACCTTGTTCAGTCCAAAATCCCTCAAATACCAGAAAGAGGGCTTGGTGAGAATGAAATCACCAATGTTCCTGAAAAAGAATTCAAAATAAAAGTCATAAGCATGTGGATGGAACTACAGAGAAATACTAAAGAGCTAAGGGATGAATTCAGGAGGGAGATAACAGAAATGAAACAAACAATGGAAGGATTTAAGAGCAGACTGGATGAGGTGCAAGAGACTCTTAATGGACTGGAAATCAGAGAACAGGAATACAGAGAAGCTGAGGTAGAGAGAGATAAAAGGATCTCCAGGAATGAATGAATACTAAGAGAACTGTGTGACCAATCACATTATAAGGGTACCAGAAGAAAAAGAGAGAGAAAAAGGGATAGAAAGTGTCTTTGAAGAAATAATTTCTGAAAAATTCTGCAATCTGGGGAAGGAAATAGTCACTCAGACCATGGAAGCCCACACATCTGCCAACACAAGGGACCCAAGGAGGACAATACCAAGACATATAATAGTTAAAATGGCAAAGATCAAAGACAAGAACAGAGTATTAAAAGCAGCCAGAAAGAGAATAAAGATCACCTACAAAGGAAAATCCATCAGACTATCATCAGACTTCTCAGAAGAAACCTTAAGGCCAGAAAGGAATGGTATGATATATTCAATGTAATGAAACAGAAGGTCCTCTAAACAAGAATATTGTATCCAGCAAGATTATCATTTAAATTTAAAGGAGGGATTAAACAGTTCTCAGATAAGCAAAAGTTGAGGGAATTTACCTTCCACAAACCATCTCTACAGTGTATTTTAAAGGGACTTCTCCAGATGGAAGCACTCCTAAGGCTAAATAGCTGTCATCCGAGAAAATAAAACCACAGCAAAGGAAGTAGACCAACTAAATGCGAAATAAAATCAGCTATCAACAAAATCAGTCAAGCAAAACACAAAGAGTAAATAATAAAATGCCTAACACATAAAGAATGAAGGTGGAAGAATAAAAAGGGAGAGAAATAAAGAATCATCAGACTGTGTTTGTAATAGCATAATAAGTGAGTTAAGTTAGTTGGCTAGATAGTAAAGAAGGTGCCTTTGAACATTTGGAAACCATGAACCCAAAGCCTGCAATGGCAATAAGTACATATCTATTCATAATCACCCTAAATGTAAATGGACAGAATCCACCAATCAAAAGAAACAGAGTTACAGAATGGATAAAAAAGCAAAACCCATCTATATGCAGCCTACAAGAGACTTACTTCAAACTCAAAGACATATACAGACTAAAAGTGAAGGGATGGAAAAAGATATTTCATGCAACTACTAAGAAGAAAAAAACAGGCATTGCAGTGTTGTCAGACAAAATAGACATCAAAACAAAGAAAGTCACAAGAGACAAATAAGAACATTACATAATGATAAAGGAGTTAGTCCAACAAGAGGATATAACTGTTATAAATATGTATGCACCCAACACAGTAGCACCTACATTGTGAAACAAATATTTACAAAATTAAAGGAGGAAATAAAATGCAGTGCATTCATTTTAGGAGACTTCAATACACCACTCACTGCAAAGGACAGATCAACCAGACAGAAAATAAGTAAGGACACAGAGGCACTGAACACACATTACAACAGATGGACCTAACAAACATCTATAGAACATTCCACCAAAAAGCAGCAGCATACACATTCTTCTCAAGCATTTTCCAGAATAGACCATATACTAGGCCACAAAAAAGAGCCTCAGTAAATTCAAAAACATTGAAATTTTACCAACCACCTTCTCAGATCACAAAGGTATAAAAGTGGAAATAAATTTTTCTTTGTGCAAAGAAAACAAAATGGCCGATAAACACATGGAGGCTTAGTAACATGCTCCTAAATAATCAATGGATCAACGACCAAATTAAAACAGAGATCAAGAAATATATGGACACAAATAATAACAACAGCACAAAGCCCCAACTTCTGTGGGATGCAGTGAAGGCAGTTCTAAGAGGAAAGTAGATTGCAATCCAGGCCTATTTAAAGAAGGAAGAACAATTCAAAATGAAGAGTCTAAAGTCACAATTATCGAAACTGGAAAAAAGAAGAACAAGACTTATATCCCATATGAACATAGATGCAAAAATACCCAACAAAATATTAGCAAACTGAATTCAGAAATACATCAAGAGGATCATACATGATGATCAAGTGGGATTCATCACAGGGATGCAAAGATAGTACAACATTTGAAAATCCATCAACATCATCTACCACATCATCAAAAAGGACAAAAACCACATTATCATCTCCATAGATGTTGAAAAAAAAATTCAACATCCATTCATGATAAAAACTCTCAACAAATTGTGTGCAGAGGCAAGTACCTCAACATAATAAAGGCCATATATGACAAACCCATAGCCAACATCATACTTAACATCAAGAAGCTGAAAGCTTTTCCTCTAAGATCAGGAACAAGACAAGGACGCTCACTCTCCTCACTTTTATTCAACATAGTACTGGAGGTCCTAGCCACACAATCAGACAACGAAATGAAATGAAAGACATCCAGATTGGTAAGGAAGAAGTCAAACTGTCACTGTTTGCAGATGACATAATATTGTACATAGAAAACTCTAAAGGGTAACTCTAAAACTACTAGATCTAATATCTGAATTCAGAAAATTTGCAGGATACAAAATGAATGCACAGTTTTCTGTTGCATTCCTATACATTAACAATGAACTATCAGAAAGAGAAATCAGGAAAACAATTCCATTAACAATTGCATCAAAAAGAATAAATACCTAGGAATAAACCTAACCAAGCAATGAAAGACCTATACCCTGAAAACTACAAGACTCGCTTAAGAGAACTAAAAAAGACCCTAATAAATGGAAATTCATCTCATGCTCTTGGGTAAGAAGAATTAATATTGTCAAAATGTCCATCCTGACTAAAGCAATCTACAGATTCAATGAAATCCCTATCTAAATAACAACAGCATTCTTCAATGATCTTGAATAAATAGTTCTAAAATTCATATGGAACCACAAAAGACCCCAAATAGCCAAAGCAATCCTGAGAAGGAAGAATAAAGCATATCTCACTTCTCATTTTCAAGCTCTACTATAAAGCTACAGTAATCAAGACAATTTGGTACTTGCCCACATCTGACCAGTGGGGTAGAATAGAGAGTCCAGATATTAACCCAAGCATATAAGATCAATTAATATATGACAAAGGAGCCATGGATATACAATGGGGAAATGACAGCCTCTTCAACAGCTGGTGTTGGCAAAACTGGACAGCTACATGCAAAAGAATGAAACTGGATTACTGTCTAACCCCATAAACAAAAAAAACATGAAATTGATCAAAGACCTGAATGTAAGTCATGAAACCATGAAATTCTTAGAAGAAAACATAGGCAAAACTCTCTTGAATAAGAATATGAGTAGCTTCTTAATGAACATATCTGCCTGGGCAAGGGAAACAAATACAAAAATGAACAAGTGGGACCATATGAAACTAAAAAACTTCTTTACAGCACAGGACATCATCAGTATAACAAAAAGGCATCCTACAGTATGGGAGAATATATTCATAAAGGACATATTCATTAAGGGGTTGACATTCAAAATATGTAAAGAGCTCACACACCTCAACAAACAAAAAGTGAATAATCCAATTGAATTGGGCAGAGGATCTGAACAGACACTTCTTCAAAGAAGAATTTCAGATGGCCAACAGGTACATGAAAAGATGCTCCACATCACTAATCATCAGAGAAATGCAAATTAAAACCATAACGAGATATCACCTCACACCAGTTATAATGGCCAACATCCAAAAGACAAACAACAAGAAATGTTGGCGCAGATGTGGCCAAAGGGGAACCCTCCTACACTGCTGGTGGGAATGAAAATTAGTTCAACCATTGTGGAAAGCAGTATGGAGGTTCCTCCAAAAACTAAAAATAGAAATACCATTTGGCCCAGGAATTCCACTCCTAGGAATATACCCTAAGAATGCAGGATCCCAGTTTCAAAAAGTCATACGCACTTCTGTGTTTATCACAGCACTATTTACAATAGCCAAGAAATGGAAGCGACCTAAGTTTCCATCAGTAGATGAATGGATAAAGAAGAGGTGGTACATATACACAATGGAATATTATTCAGCTGTAAGAAGAAAACAAACCTTACCATTTGCAAAAACATGGATGGAGCTAGAGGGTATTATGCTTAAAAAAATAAGCCAGGTGGAGAAAGATAAGTACCAAATGATTTCACTCATCTGTGGAGTATAAGAACAAAGTAAAAACTGAAGGAACAAAACAGCAGCAGACTCACAGAACCCAAGAATGGACTAACAGTTACCAAAGGTAAAGGGATTAGGGAGGATTGGTGGGAAGGGTGGGAGAAAGGGAACAAGTGGCATTACGATTGGCACACATACTGTGGGAGCAGTCATGGGGAAGGCAGTATAGCATAGAGAAGACAAGTAGTGATTCTACAGCATCTTACTAGGCTGATACAGTGACAGTAATGGGTTATGTGGTGGGGACTTGACAATGGCGTGAATCTAGTAACCACAATGTTGCTCATGTATTTGTATATTAATGTTACCAAAGTAAAAAAAAATACAAACTAACATTTTTTTAATAACTTACAATGTGTCAGGGGTTTGTGTTAATCAATTTAATATGAAATGCAGGGACTTTGCCTCCCTGGATAGATTATAGATTGCCTACCTCTATATTTTTAAATAAGCAGGAGATAAACTTCTATCTGCTTTTAGTCAATCTACCCTGTGTGTCTGGCACTAATAGTCAAAAATAATACATATTATACATTTAACTTTACAGTTATCTACAGCATAGAGTTCAGAAAAATAAATCACTCTAAAGGTCAACTTTAATTTTAAATCCCTCCGTACTAGGGAATCAGAGAAAACAATGCATAGCTAAAGAAGAATGTCCTTTTTCAGTTCCAATATGGTTCTCTTTACTTTCCATTTCCTTTCTCTCCATTCACTCTCCTTTCTCTTTTGCTATCATCTTCACAAACATGTACATAATACTTACAAAGCACCAGGCAGTATATTATCCTTGGCTTTACTGGTTATGTATTTAGCTATAGACCCAGCTTGTCTTTGGTGTTAAAATCATAAGCTTTTGGGCTAAACAACTGAGTCCAAATACTGGATGCAGTGCTTTTAAGTTGTGTGCCCTTAAACAACTCAGTTAAAAGACATTGTGTCAGTTCCCTTATACATAAATTTATAAATTAGGATTGTAGTTGGGTCTAAGTAGTTAATTTATGCAAAAATGCCTTGAACCTGACTGCATTATATGTGCTACACAAGTGGTAAAAATAATGTATAACATGACGATGATAGAAACTGTCTTTTGAGAAAACAAATGAGACAAGTAGTCATGATTTTGGGGGACCAGGAAAAAGATTCCTTCAAAATGGATAGGAAAAAGAAGAGAATACGATGCAGGATGTTTTTTTAAGCAGTTTGTTGTACCTGGAATACCCAAGACCACAAAAGCAAGAATATCAATACAAGATACAACCAGATTAAAAAACAAACAGCAAACAAATAAAATCTTAAAGTTTTCATTTTCATTTCATATTGTTTCATGTTCTCCATCATTAGTAATAATTTTCTGTAAAATTATATCTGCATACAATTGTTCAACACATAAATCTTCAAAATAATTGCCCTTGGTTTTATTTATATCACTCAAACTATTCTAAAGGCCTAAGAAAAGGTATAATTTTAAAAATCCAGTGCCTTTTGTATATATGTGAATCTATTTTTTTATATTCTATTATTTCTGACTTTTAGCTTAAATTGTTTTTCTTTCTAAAATGTCCTAACCTGTACTAGTATAAATATTTTAAATTGCACTAATAGAAATACATTCAGCTTGCAACAAGGTAAATTTTGCTTATATTATAATTCTTATAATTCTTTAACTTTTCACAGTTTATTTCAATGATATTGAATTATATGAATTACAGCTTCCTCTTTGTCTTTAGCCTCCCAGTTCCATGTAGTTATTTCAAGGACATGTCTGGGCTCCACTTGTGTTCTTCTTAAATTACAGTCCGAAAACTTCCTCCAGGAGTAAGACAGTCACGTGCAGGATTTGGCCCTTTAGTTTCCCATGTCTCAGGGATCAGTGGCCTCATGGCCTGATATCCAACATCTTGAAAATGGCTAACATATATTTTATCTGTGCTTTTTTCTTTAGTTCTTTTAGGTGGGAAGGTAAATCCATTTCCCATTACTTCCTTTTGGTCATGTGATTTAGTTCTGTTTGTAAAATTTGTCATAAAACTAGTCTTTGTAATCAATTTTGAAGTTTCAGTATTATGTTGTGTTATGGCAACTTAATTTGTTCTTCTGGAATTTATAGATTTATATATGTTAAGAACACACAATTATCTTTATAGAGAACTGCTTTTCTAACCTGGACTAACCAAAGTTTTGTTTTTATAGAAATGAGCATTTTCTACATAGGTGTCTTAATTTTTGGAATGAGATTTTCCCTAAATGGCTCATTTAAGCATTTAAGGTTTACATTGTAAACATAACTAAAAGTTTAAAATGTTGAACTATCTTCAATATTCACTACCAAATATTTGTTTGCTACTCTGCTTATCTATATTTACTTTGTGCCTGCACGAATGGCACTCAGATTCTATTGAGTAAGAACTGTTGGACAATACTTACATAAGTTAGGTAACATCCTATAAGTAATAAAGCCATAATTTAAGGGAAATTCTCACAAATAGTGTTTCATTAACAGTAGGTAATTTTGTCTTTACTCTTCCAGTATTTATAAAGCTTGTTCCGATAAATATTAATTCATAGCCCCAAAATACAGGGCATAAACCACTGTTCTTTCACACAGAGCATAAAACATCTGTTGGTTATTAACTTAAAGTTTGAATCTGACAGAATTTAGTTGTGGCTTGTAAATATTATAAAAATTGTATGATCAATTCAGATTCATTAGGTGTCTAAATTATTATTCCAGAATTTATAATTTCATTATTTAAATATAGTTTTAATTTTAAGTTGGTTTCAAAGTATACAACAGACTGGTTCAAAGTTTCACACATTATTAAATCCTCACCCCAACTACTGTCTACATAAAAAGATGTTACAGAACCATTGGCTATATTCTCCATGCTGCACTTCCATTCTTCATGACAAACTTATATTATGATTGTGATTTTTGTGCCTCCTTATCTGCCTCCCCCACCCCACCTCACCACCCCAAACCTTTGACCCATGGTAACCATGAGTCACTTCTCAGTGTCTCTGAGTCTACTGCTGTTTTGTTCATTTTGCTTTGCTTTGTTTTTAGACTCCACAAATAAGTGAAATCCTATGGTATTTGTTTTCTCCACCTGGCCTTATTTCACTGAGCATAATATCCTCTAGGTCCATCCATGTTGCTGCAAATGGCAAGATTTCTTTCTTTTCTATGGCTGAATAATAGTCCAGTGTGTATATGTATGACATCTTCTTTATCCATTCATGTATTGATGGAGTTTGATTGTTTCCATATCTTGGCTTTTGTAAATAATGTGTCAATAAGCATAGGGTGGATGTATCTTTTTGAATTAGTAAGGATATTCCTCAAAAAACTTAAAATAGAAACACCATATAACCAGGTAACTTCACTTCTAAGAATTTACCCAAAGAAAGTAAAATCTTCCTGAATTTATTGATTGTTTTTCCTTTAATATATTCAAAGTATATATAAATACGAGTTCAGATTTATCCACCAGAATGGTAACTCAAGCCATGGCAATGTGCAATCAGTGTTCTAAAATCATATAAATAAGCAAAGTGTTAACAGGGAACAAAGTGTTCTAACATTTGTCCCAACATTGGCTTGTTTTTAAACCTCTCAGCACTTCCTGAGGAAAACTCTTCTTTGAGAATTCCTTTTTTGCATCTGTGGTGCCCCTGCTATACTACATATTATTGGTGCTAACCAGCTCCTTATAGGTATGACCTTCCTTATTTCTAGTAGTAATATAGGAGGGAAAATATCAATCTAAATCTCAGTTTCTTAGGAAACTTTATTATCTTCATGAAAATAGTTGTCAGCATTAACAGTTACAAGGTGTCATAGTAAAAGTCAGAGATAAGTTCACAAATATTTCATAGATACACTATTATTTTTTCAATTACTTCTCGTTTGAATTCTGCTCCAGGCATATCAGCCAATACCAACATTTAATAATGTTATCAGAAAGGGAAAGAAATAAAATTTATTTCCACTCATAGATTATATCTAATTTTCTGAACTTCTTTCTTGAAATAGCTACCCCAATGTGCCAAAACATATGCCAGTACTGAAATGCTATAAAAATTTCAGAAATATTTAAGTGTTTATAATATTTGGGGCCAAGGTCGTCCTCATATCCATATGTGACCTCCTATAAGGGTCACCTGGTCTTAATATAAAAAAATGGATACACTCATCTAAGTCATTAAGAATGAAGACAAGTGAATAATCACTTTATTGTCCAAAAATAAGATAATTACATTTGAGGCTGATATGTATTAAAATTAAACAAAAGAAATAAATTTTTCAAAACTTAGATAAGAAAATATCATTTAATTCTTCTAGGCTGAAATTGCCAGCCATAAATTATACAACCAAGAGAGAAAAAGTTTAAATGAAAAGTATAGTGTTTATTTTAAAACAGTATTTCATTAAAACCATACACTCAGCAGAAGTTATCCCAATTCTATTTCAGAATTTCTTATTTGGGAACCCCTTCATATAGCCCATTCTCCTGCTCCTTTCTTTTGTTTGTTACCTTTTGAAAGCATAGGCTACCTTCTTTGTCACATATTAAAACAGTATTGTTGACCTCTACTTCCAGGAAGATAGAGCAGAAGAACTTTCCCCTATTCCTCCCACTAAGTACAACTAAAAATCCTGGGTGTCATATACAAAGCAAGCATAAGATGATTCTGAAGAGGAGAGATAAGATACACCAGCTAGGGAAATAGAGA
Organism: Manis pentadactyla; assembly: GCF_030020395.1. Classification (NCBI taxonomy): domain Eukaryota; kingdom Metazoa; phylum Chordata; class Mammalia; order Pholidota; family Manidae; genus Manis; species Manis pentadactyla. Next base: position 51,900,687 of record NC_080023.1, read on the forward strand.
CCTAGAGAAATCTCTTGGTGCTAAGTTCCATGGGCTTTCTTTTTGCACCATTTGTCTGAGACTTAGAGTTGAAATAGCTGCAACACAGAAAACCCAGTGGATGCAGACAAAAAAAATCACAACAAACTTCTGCTTTCTTTTGATAATTAATAGGAAAAGACAGATAACTTCTGAACAAAAATCACTCTACTGCTGCCTAATACCCCAGAAGAAACTGCACCCCAGTCCCATTCACAAAAGTAAGGACTAGACAGCAGTATCAGAAAAAGACAATTAAAAATGTTTAAAATAAAATCAAATCTCATAACATAAAATTAAAATGTCAATGTTCTAATAGAAATTACTTGTCAATAGATGACAGCACTGAGATTACAGATATGTTAGAAATATCTAATCAAGATTTTAAAGCAGCCATGATAAAAATGCTTTAGTGAGGGCTGAAAGCAGAAGATGGCGGCGTGAGTAGAGCAGAGGAAAACACCTCCCAAAACCACATATATCTACGAATATATAACAAAGAAAACTCTTCCTAGAACAGAGACCAGAGGACACAGGACAACATCCAGATCACATCCACACCTGCGAGAACCCAGCGCCTCACGAAGGGGGTAAGATACAAGCCCCAGCCCAGCCGGACCCGAGCGCCCCTCCCTCAGGCTCCCGGCAGGAGGACAGGGATGGAGTGGGAAGGAGAGGGAGTCCAGGACTGCTGAACACTCAGCCCCAGCCATCCGGACCAGAGCTCAGACACACTGCATGCGTGGGGTACTGGATACTAGGGAAACAGGGCAGCAAGACCGGTGAGTGGGTATCGGAGGCTGGCGCCGGAGAACAAAGGAAAGCGAGCAGCTATTTTTTTTTTTGGCGAGTGATTTTTGGAAGTCTTAAAAGGACAGGAACCCCAATACTAGGGAAACAGGGCTGCAAGACTGGGCAGCGGGTGCCTGAGGCCGGCGACTGAGGACAAAGAAAAGCAAGCGGTTTCTAAAAAATTATTTATTTAATTTTTTTTGTTTTTCTTTTCTTGTTTTTTTTTGTTTTTGATGTTGTTTTGTTTTGGCAAGGACTTTTTGGAAGTCTTAAAGGGGCAGGGTGGGACACTTAGTCCAGAGGTAGGGAATCTGGGGATCTCTGGGCACTCTAACCCTCTGGGCTGCCTGGAGCATGGAGGCCCCTTACGGAGATAAATACCACCCAGCCGCTCTACCTCCAACGCGGCTCCACCATGTTGGAGCAGAAGCCTGAGCCAGGCCATGCCCACAGCAACAGCGGAGATAAACTCCATAGCAGCCGGGCAGGAAGAAACAGCCCTGTCTGTGCGCAGCAGCAAGCACAAACCACTAGAGATCGCTGTTCTCCCAGGAGAGGAAGGCCACAAACAAACAAGAAGGGAAGTTCTTCCAGCCGTCACTCGTCCCAAATCTGCAAACTATTTCTATAACCATGAAAAGGCAAAATTACAGGCAAACCAAGATCACAGAGGCAACACCAGAGAAAGAGACAGACGTAACCAGTCTTCCTGAAAAAAAATTCAAATAAAAATCATAAACATGCTGACGGAGATGCAGAGAAATACGCAAGAGCAATGGGATGAAGTCCGGAGGGAGATCACAGATGCCAAGAAAGGAGATTACAGAAATGAAACAAACTCTGGAAGGATTTATAAGAAGAATGGATAAGATGCAAGAGGCCATTGATGGAATTGAAACCAGAGAACAGGAACGCATAGAAGCTGACACAGAGAGAGATAAAAGGATCTACAGGAATGAAAAAATATTAAGAGAACTGTGTGACCAATCCAAAAGGAACAATATCCGTATTATAGGGGTACCAGAAGAAGAAGAGAGAGGAAAAGGAATAGAAAGTGTCTTGGAAGAAATAATAGCTGAAAACTTCCCCAAACTGGGGGAGGAAATAATCGAACAGACCACGGAAATACACAGAACCTCAACAGAAAGGAACCAAGGAGGACAAGACCAAGACACATAATAATTAAAATGGCAAAGATCAAGGAAAAGGAAACAGTTTTAAAGGCAGCTAGACAGGAAAAGTTCACCTATGAAGGAAAACCCATCAGGCTATCATCAGAATTCTCCACAGAAACCTTACAGGCCAGTAGAGAATGGTATGATATATTTAATGCAATGAAACAGAAGGGCCTTGAACCAAGGATACTGTATCCAGCATGACTATCATTTAAATATGATGCCAGGATTAAACAATTCCCAGAAAGGCAAAAGTTGAATGAAATTGCTTCTTACAAACCACCTCTACAGGGCATCTTCCAGGGACTGCTCTAGATGAGAGCACTGCTAAAAAGAGCACAGAACAAAACACCCAACATATGAAGAATGGAGGAGGAGGAATAAGAAGGGAGAGAAGAAAAGAATCTCCAGACAGTGTATATAACAGCTCAATAAGCGAGCTAAGTTAGGCAGTAAGATACTAAAGAGGCTAACCTTGAACCTTTGGTAACCACGAATTTAAAGCCTGCAATGGCAATAAGTACATATCTTTCAATAGTCACCCTAAATGTAAATGGACTTAATGCACCACTCAAAAGACACAGAGTAATAGAATGGATGAAAAAGCAAGACCCATCTATATGCTGCTTACAAGAAACTCACCTCAAACCCAAAGACATGCACAGACTAAAAGTCAAGGGATGGAAAAAGATATTTCAGGCAAATAACAGCGAGAAGAAAGCAGGGGTTACAGTACTAATATCAGACAAAATAGACTTCAAAACAAAGAAAGTAACAAGAGATAAAGAAGGACACTACATAATGATAAAGGCCTCAGTCCAACAAGGGGATATAACCATTCTAAATATATATGCACCCAACACAGGAGCACCAGCATATGTGAAACCAATACTAACAGAACTAAAGGGGGAAATAGACTGCAATGCATTCATTCTAGGAGACTTCAACACACCACTCACCCCAAAGGATAGATCCACTGGGCAGAAAATAAGTAAGGACATGGAGGCACTGAATAACACAGTAGAACAGATGGACCTAATAGACATCTATAGAACTCTACATCAAAAAGCAACAGGATATACATTCTTCTCAAGTGCACATGGAACATTCTGCAGAATAGACCACATACTAGCCCACAAAAAGAGCCTCAGTAAATTCCAAAATATTAAAATTCCACCAACCAACTTTTCAGACCACAAAGGTATAAAACTAGAAATAACTTCTACAAAGAAAACAAAAAGGCTCACAAACACACGGAGGCTTAACAACATGCTCCTAAATAATCAATGGATCAACGAACAAATTAAAATAGAGATCAAGGAATATATGGAAACAAATGACAACAACATCACAAAGCCCCAACTTCTGTGGGACGCAGTGAACGCAGTCATAAGAGGAAAGTATATAGCGATCCAGGCACACTTGAAGAAGGAAGAAGAATCCGCAATGAATAGTCTAACATCACAATTATCGAAACTGGAAAAACAAGAACAAAAGAGGCCTGTAGTCAGCAGAAGGATGGACATAATAAAGATCAGAGAAGAAATAAACAAAATTGAGAAGAATAAAACAATAGTAAAAATCAATGAAACCAAGAGCTGGTTCTTTGAGAAAATAAACAAAATATATAAGCCTCTAGCCAAACTTATTAAGAGAAAAAGAGAATCAACCCAAATCAACAGAATCAGAAATGAGAACAGAAAAATCACGACAGACTCCACAAAAATACAAAGAATTATTAAACACTACTATGAAAACCTATATGCCAATAAGCTGGAAAACCTAGAAGAAATGGACAACTTCCTAGAAATATACAACCTTCCGAGACTGACCAAGGAAGAAACACAAAAGTTAAACAAACCAATAACGAGCAAAGAAATTGAAACGGTAATCAAAAAACTACCCAAGATCAAAACCCCGGGCTGGACAGATTTACCTCGGAATTTTATCACACACACAGAGAAGACATAATACCCATTCTCCTTAAAGTTTTCCAAAAAAGAGAAGAGGAGGGAATACTCCCAAACTCATTCTATGAAGCCAACATCACCCTAATACAAAAACCAGGCAAAGACCCCACCGAAGAAGAAAATTACAGACCAATATTCCTGATGAATATAGATGCAAAAATACTCAATAAAATATTAGCAAACCGAATTCAAAAGTATATCAAAAGGATCATACACCATGACCAAGTGGGATTCATGCCAGTGATGCAAGGACGGTACAACATTTGAAAATCCATCAACATCATCCACCACATTAACAAAAAGAAAGACAAAAACCACATGATCATTTCCATAGATGCTGAAAAAGCATTCGACAAAATTCACCATCCATTCATGATAAAAAGTCTCAGCAAAATAGTTATAGAGGGCAAGTACTTCAACATAATAAAAGCCATATATGATAAACCCACAGCCAACATTATACTGAACAGCGAGAAGCTGAAAGCTTTTCCTCTGAGATCGGGAAGTAGACAGGGATGCCCACTCTCCCCACTGTTATGTAACATAGTCTGGAGATCCTAGCCATGGCAATCAGTCAAAACAAAGAAATACAAGGAATCCAGATTTTAAAAAAGAAGTTAAACTGTCACTATTTGAAGATGACATGACATTGTACATGAAAAACCCTAAAGACTCCACTTCAAAACTACTAGAACTGATATCGGAATACAGCAAAGTGGCAGGATACAAAATTAACACACAGAAATCTGTAGCTTTCCTATACACTAACAATGAACCAACAGAAAGAGAAATCAGGAAAACAGTTCTATTCAGAATTGCACCAAAAAGAATAAAATACCTATTAATAAACCTAACCAAAGAAGTGAAATACCTATACCCTGATAACTACAAGACACTCTTAAGAGAAATTAAAGGGGACACTAACAAATGGAAACTCATCCCAAGCTCGTGGTTAGGAAGAATTAATATCGTCAAAATGGCCATTCTGCCCCAAGCAATATACAGATTTGATGCAATCTCTATCAAATTACCAGCAACATTCTTCAATGAACTGGAACAAATAATTCAAAAAGTCAAATGGAAACACCAAAGAACCCGAATAGCCAAAGCAATCCTGAGAAAGAAGAATAAAGTAGGGGGGATCTCACTCCCCAACTTCAAGCTCTACTACAAAGCCATAGTAATCAAGACAATTTGGTACTGGCACAAGAACAGAGCCACAGACCAGTGGAACAGATTAGGTACTCCAGACATTAACCCAAACATATATGGTCAATTAATATTTGATAAAGGAGCCATGGACATACAATGGTGAGATGACAGTCTCTTCAACAGATGGTGCTGGCAAAACTGGGCAGCTACATGTAGGAGAATGAAACTGGACCGTTGTCTAACCCCATACACAAAAGTAAATTCAAAATGGATCAAAGACCTGAATGTAAGTCATGAAACCATAAAACTCTTAGAAAAAAACATAGGTAAAAACCTTATAAACATGAGTGACCTCTTCTTGAACATATCTCCCTGGGCAAGGAAAACAACAGCAAAAATGAACAAGTAGGACTATATTAAGCTGAAAAGCTTCTGTACAGCAAAAGACACCATCAATAGACAAAAAGGAACCCTACTGTTTGGGAGAATATATTTGAAAATGATAGATCCAATAAAGGCTTTGATATCCTAAATATATAAAGAGCTCACCCACCTCAACAAACAAAAAACATACAATCCACTTAAAAAATGGGCAGAGGAACTGAACAGACAGTTCTCCAAAAAAGAAATACAGATGGCCAACAGACACATGAAAAGATGCTCCACATCGCTGATTATCAGAGAAATGCAAATTAAAACTACAATGTGGCATCACCTCACACCACTAAGGATGGCTGCCATCCAAAAGACAAACAACAACAAATGTTGGCAAGGCTGTGGAGAAAGGGGAACCCTCCTACATTGCTGGTGGGAATGTAAATTAGTTCAACCATTGTGGAAAGCAGTACGGAGGTTCCTCAAAATGCTCAAAATAAACTTACCATTTGACCCAGGAATTCCACTCCTGGGAATTTAGCCTAAGAACGCAGCACTCAAGTTTGAAAAAGTCAGATGCACCCCTTTGTTTATCACAGCACTATTTACAATAGCCAAGAATTGGAAGCAACCTAAGTGCCCATCAGTAGATGATTGGATAAAGAAGATGTGTTACATATACACAATGGAATAGTACTCAGCCATAAGAAGAAAACAAATCCTACCATTTGCAACAACATGGATAGAGCTAGAGGGTATTATGCTCAGTGAAATAAGCCAACTGGAGAAAGAGAAATACCAAATCATTTAACTCATCTGTGGAGTATAAGAACAAAGGAAATCTGAAGGAACAAAACAGCAGCAGAATCACAGAACCCAAGAATGGACTAACAGGTACCAAAGGGAAAGGGACTGGGGAGGATGGGTGGGTAGGGAGGGATAAGGTGGGGAGGAAGAAGGGGTTATTAAGATCAGCATGCATGGTGGGGTGGGAGAAAGGGGAGGGCTGTACAACACAGAGAAGACAAGTAGTGATTCTACAACATTTTGCTATGCTGATGGACAGTGACTGTAAAGGGGTTTATAAGGGGGACCTGGTATAGGACAGAGCCTAGTAAACATAATATTCTTCATGTAATTGTAGATTAATGATAACAAAAAAAAAAGGAAGGAAAGGGGGATTACTCCCTGATAGGATAAAACTAACTGTAAATCAACGATTAATGCATGCTTTAAATATCCTTAATTTTGATCATTTAAAGGGTGTCAGATGATCAGCTATGGAAGTACATTTTTCTGATAACATTCCTTTCTCTTAAAAAAATAAAAAGCAGTTCCTGTGTGGTGACCTCCAATAAGTTCTTCACAATGGCATAAAGGGCATATTAAAGTGTGGGCAAAGGGTCTGTTTGTGTTTATACAGAGGATCAAAGCCCAATTTGGCTACCCAGAAAATGAACTAGATACGATATGAATAAGTTCCAACATCAACATACTCTGGAAGAGTCATTCCAGAAGATGATCATCAAAAGACTTCAACAAAGATCCTGGCGTTGTTGCAGTTGTAGCTGCATTCATCCCACTGGTTCCTGGAATTGCCATTGGAATGAAGAAGGAGATATCTAAGCTGGCCTGTGCATACAGTAAATCAACAAATTTGACTGGATCTATACTGTTGGAACTCAACCAAGAATTAGGAGAAGTACAAGTTGCAGTGCTCCAAAATCTTGAGACTACAGACTATCTAATGTTAAAAGAACACATGGGATGTGAACAGTTCCCAGGAATGTGTTGTTTTAATTTGTCTGATTTTTCTCAAACTATTCAAATTCAGTTAGACAATATCAATCATATCATATATAAGTTTTCAGAAATGCTTAAGCTTCCTAACTGGTTTTCTTGGTTTACCTGGAGATGGCTGGTAATTGAAGGTCTGCTTTGGTTATGTAACTGTATTCCTATTATATTAATGTGTGTACGCAATTTAATTAGTAGTTTAAAAACTATACATGCTTAAGTTACTCTACAAGAAGATATGTCAAAGTAATAATCAATCTTCCCATGTTTTCCTCCATCTGCTACTTCTATAGCTTTTCTTCTTCCTTCCTAATTACAACCCTTAAATAGAATTTGTGCCTCATATCAAATTTACCGAGTATCATAATTCTTCCAAGTGGTAAAAATACCTCAAGACAAATGCTGGGCATAGAAGCCACAGGGCATTAATATGCAAAGAAATAAAAAGCTAACCTTTTCAAACAAAATAGCTTCTCTCTCACTTACCAACTTTACATTTCCCTGTAGGGCCCCGGAAGATGACTGGTTAGCCAGAGACGGGTAAGGTTCCTCAAGGGAGGAACAACCTAAGACAGGCACAGTCACAGGGGGACCATCAGGTGAGAAATTGGGGATCAACAGAGGTGAGGCTTAGAACCTCACTCCCCACTGTTTTGAGAGAAATCTTCTGCATCCGTGAATGTTTTGTTGCCCTTGTCTAGCTTGTATTAATACTTAGTCTATAGGCACACACCTGGTCATCTACATGTGCTCTCTTACAACACTAAGCTATGTTTTCTACCTTTATCTTGCATCTACCTACCACTTCAGCATTTTATTAAAATAATAATAATAATAGTAATAATAATAATAATAATAATAAGAAGAAGAAGAAGAAGAAGAAGGAGGGAGAAATGTGGGATTCACATGTAAATCAAGTACAAAATCAAATATTCATATTTGACCTGATGACTGTTTATAGTTCATAATGCATGATCAAAACCGAACATTTCTGTGATGACTGCCCTTGTACTGTTCAACATGTAAGAACTTTTTCACTATGTAAGAATTTATTCACCATGTAAGAACTTGTTCGTTATGCTTCAGAAGATCTGAGACTGATGAGAATTAGGCTTGGGGTGGATTAATAATTGTGCATTGAGTCCTCTATACAGAATTTTATTGTTGTTAACAACCATTTGATCAATAAATATGAGAGTTGCCCTCTCAAAAAAAATGCTTTAGTGAGCATTTATGACATACTTGACAAAAGTAGAAAAGACAAGAAAGAGATAGAAAGCCATAGCAAAGAAGTACATGCTGTAAGGAAGAACCAAAATGGAAATTGTGGAACTGAGTAATACAATAACTGAAATAAAGAGGTCATTATATGGGATCAACAGCAGAATGAAAATTGAGGAAAGAATCTGTGAACTGCTGCAGAGAAAAATCACATTACTCAAACTAAACATAGGTTGAAAATAGACAAAAAAAAAGATGAACAAAATTTTAAGGACTTCTGAGGCCATAACAAAAGATCTAATATTTTAATTTTGCTCTGTGAAAAAGCCTGATAAGTGGATAAGAAGACAAGGCACAAAGTAGTAGAAAATATTGGAAGCTGTTATCTGAAAAAGGACTAGTGTCTGAAATACATAAAGAACTCTCAAAACTCAACTTTAAAAAAATTGATTAAGGCAAGTAGGAAATGAGCAAAAAACATGGAGACATGTTACTAAAGATACCCAGATGGCAAATGGCACATGAAAAGATGTGCTTAACATCGTTAGCCATTAAGGAAATCTTAATTTAAAACCTATCAAAATTGCTAATATAAAAAAACTCTGAACACACCAGGGCTAGCAAGGATGCAGAAAACTAGATTACATCATACTGACAATGTAAAAATGGCACAGCCACTCTGGAAAAACAGTTTGTAATTATTTTGTAAAAGAAAGAGAAAACTAAACATGCAAATACCATACAACCCAGAAATTGTACTCCTGGGCAATTATCCCAAAGAAATTAAATTAAAAAACCTGTACATCAATTTTTATAGCAGTTTTATTTGAGATCTCCCAAACCTGGTAACAACACGAATGGTTAATAAAATTGTGGTACATTCTTATCATGAAATACTACTTAGCAATAAAAATAATCAAACTACTGTGTAGGGAAAATGGAAGTTCCATGACCAGAATTCTCACCTGATACCCAGTGTGTATGTGCAATGAGGTAATACTTAGCCTACTGCACCAGGTGCATGCTTGCACACCTGTTGGCAATAAGCCATTATTGCAGGTATTATAAGAAGAGTTCCTCCTTGTTCTAAGGGAAGAGGGAAGCTAGGAAGCATACCCTAGAGAAGAGAGCAAGAGAGCAGGAGAGAGGAGAGCAGAGCCTGGGTCAGAGGCTGAGCAGGTGACAAAGACAGAGGCTGACAGGATTCCAGTGCTTGACCTACCGCCGTGAGAATAAAGCTTTATGAGCCCTTTTCCTGCAACATTCCATTGTCATTATTCGGTTTTAACCAAATCCATAGTGAACTCCTCTGGGGTTGAAACCCTCAGGTGAGACATACTGATACACACAATAGCCAGGATAAATCTTCAGAGAATAATGTTGACTGAAAAAAGCCAACACTGGAAGGTCACATGTTATATAGTTTTAATTGTATAACACATTCTTGAAATGACAAAATTATAGACATAGAGAACAAATTAGTAATTACCAGGAGTTAAAGAAGTAGTGTGGGTAGGAGAGAAGTGGGTGTGGCCTACAGAGCATGATGAGAGATCTTACTGGTGATGAAAATTTTTTGTATTTGATCACATCAATGTTTATATCATGGTTGTGTTAATGTATTACAGTTTTACAAGATGTTACCTTTGGGAAAACTGGGTAAAGATATAGGAGATGTCTCTATTATTTCTCACAACTTAAAATGAATAAATCTACAATTATTTCAAAGTAAAAAGTTTAATTCAAGAAAAACACAAAGATTAGTGTTTAGATATTAAGTTGGATATCTGTTTTTCATTTACTCCAGAATATAGAGAAAAATGATTTAAATATTTTTTCCCTTTTTTTCTTCAGCAGAAATATTTATTATTCATTTTGATATTTTATAATTTTCTTTTTTTATTTTGGTATCATTAATCTACAATTACATGAAGAACATTATGTTTACTAGGCTCTCCCCTTCACCAAGTCCCCCCCACATGCCCCTTCACAGTCACTTTCCATCAGCATAGTAAGATGCTGTAAAATCACTACTTGTCTTTATTGTGATTTTACACAACCCTGTGTTGCACAACCCTCCCGGTGCCCCCTCCACACTATACATGCTAATTGTAATGCCCCCTTTCTTTTTCCCCGCCCTTGTCCCTCCCTTCCCACCCCAGTTTGAAAAAGACAGATGCACCCCTATGTTTATCGCAGCACTATTTACAATAGTCAAAATATGAAAGCAACCTAAATGTCCATCAGTAGATGAATGGATAAAGAAGATGTGGTACATATACACAAAGGAATATTACTCAGCCATAAGAAAAAAACAGATCCTACTATTTGCAACAACATGGATGGAGCTAGAGGGTATTATGCTCAGTGAAATAAGACAGGCGGAGAAAGACAAGTACCAAATGATATCACTCATATGTGGAGTATAAGAACAAAGGAAAACTGAGGGAACAAAACAGCAGCAGAATCACAGAACTCAAGAATGGACTAATAGATATTTTATAATATTCTTGAAGGAAAGTGTCTTCTCAAAAGAGTTACTTATTTGTTTAATAGTCCCAGTTTGGAATACTGTATTTAACCCATACCTTCAGATTTAGTAAAGAACCAGTATTTTTCCCTAATTGAACTCAGGAAGCCTTACTCAAATTCTCAAACTCCAAACCTAATGTACATTCCTTCACTTTGTGAATTTTTGGACAAGCTTCAAAAATATGTATCTATTTCTACATCTATATCTGTGAGTTTCAGACACATAGAAACAGCTGTGTAATATGAAGTAGCTACCAAAATCCTCCTATGTTCAAATCAGATTTATTAGAATATCAGGGTAGGACTCTGAGATCAGTCTGGGGTTATAACATTGCTTCACCACTTACTAGTTCTATAACTTAATATACATTGAGTAACCTCTTTATATCTCAATTTCCTTACCTGTAAAAGAAAAAAAGTGTATTTCTAACATGTTGGACTTTTGTGGGAACTGAATTAATTAATGTTAATTGCTAAGAACAGTGTCCGCAGGCACCAGGACCTCTAGGCCTTTGTGAATAGCAGCGACACTGGCTAGTGGGTCATTTTCTTGAAGCCCGCAATTCCCTGCACTGCACTCTGATGCAGACCTGGATAAGTGCTTACAGCTGGACTCCTCATGACCCTGCTGTCTGAAAGGGTCCCAGGATCTCTCTAGTAGTCAGACCTCCCAGGTGTATCTCCTGCACAAGAACAAGTCATTATTGCTGATCTCAGTGAAAGAAGTAATTCTCCATCTGGTGGCCAAGTAAAACTTGAACGTTAATCCTTATTCTTCTCCATTATGACATGTAATCAAAATATCATTGATATTTTCATCTTAACACATATGGAATGTGTTGTCTTCTCTGCCTCTAAATTGTGTAATATTAGTGATAGCTGGTTGCAAACAATAGTAATTACTTCTTGTTTATTTATCTGGAAAATAAATTTGATTGACAAATATGCATGTATTTCAAATTGGTTAGGGAATCTGAAATCAAGCTTGGAAATGAGAAGGAATTAGGGCACTTTCAGGTTGTTGGGTACTAGAAACTTCTCAACAGCCTCCTGGGCTACTGCTTGTAGAATGAATAAGCTCCTCCATTACACATTGATTCTAGTATAGAAACCTTGTCTATAGGCAGCTAGCTCATTTCCCTGCAATACGCTATTGTGAGCTCAAATGTAACTGTGTTTACTGGCAAAATACCCCTAATTAGGGGAAAGTAAATTTTGTTGATACCGTTATAATATCCATCTCTAGCTTTGTGGTCACTGCTTATGATTCCATCCAGTGCAGTTAAGGAAACTGACATTTACTGAGTGGGCTGTACTAATCTCCAGACAATGAAGACCTTTTCTAACATTTACATTGGGCAGAACTCTTACTCTGGGTTTGTCTTAGAGCATTCAGGCTACTATAACAGATACCATAGACTGGATAGTTTATAAAGAACAGAAATTTATTGCTCATGAATATAGAGACAAAGAAGTCCAAGATCAAAGCCCTCATAGATTCAGTGTCTGGTGAGAGCCCACTTTCTGGATCATATAAGTCTACTTTCATGTTGTGTCCTCGCATGGTGGAAGGGGCGTGGGTGTTCAATGGCATCTGTCTATAAAGGCACTAAATCTAGTCATCATTGACCAGCCAACTCCCTAATGTTCTCAGGAATTTTACACTAGCTCACCTCAGCTCTTTAAAACCTTCTTGCCTTTTGTTCCAGGAAAGATCTGGATTCTCTTTTTTTCAATAGCCTTGAGTAAAGTCTCCCTTACCAGTAACTTCATCCAGTGCAATTTTTGCTTTGGCATAAATCAGTATTAATGGCACTTCTTTTTACACTTTTAGTGCTCTGTCAACATATTTCCCAGGGGATCACCAGAAATTAAAAGAAGATGCAGATTGATCATAATAATCTCCCAATCTTCATTAAGCTTGTCTCTATGCAAGACATCTAAGGGAACTGCATATTTTATCAAAACGATCTCTTCAATACAGTGAATCAGCATGATGTCCTGTGAGACTGTGAATTTATCAAAGTTGATATAATTAAATTGGGGCAATGGGCAAGGAGATTTAATATTGATATGACATTAAGGTTGATAATTTTATTTGAGTGCCATGTTATGCTTTCGAGGCCATTAACATTTTATTTTCAAGCAGTGAGTGAGCACCCTCCTTGATAAAGTGTCCATACTGATTTATCCCAAGGAGGACTAACACCTGCAAACAACAGCAGCTGCTGGAACTAGGACTTCATTAAATTCTTTAACATTCACTCTCATCCTTCAAGTGCCATCCCTTCCTTGATATAGATAATTTTTTTAATGTGGATATGGTAAGAAAGATAACAAATGTATATTTCAGGTATTTGATAGTGGCAGCAACCTGCTTAAATATTTTTCAGTCTCTTCTAAGCCATACTTTCCCTGAAAGTATGAACTATGTCTTTCACATATATGTTCCATGGTGTAAACTGAATACATTCTTATCAAATAAATGCTTAAACATTAAGTACGATATTCATTATACTCATATATTCTGTGGCATTACTCCAACTTCATATCATCCTCTTAGTAGTGGCTTCCTGTATTGCAGGATAGGTTCTGATAGCATATATCTCATATCTCACTAGTAACCTAATGGCAGCAATCTTCTGCAAATTTATCAAATTCTGAGCAATTCATTTGTAAGTAAAAATGAAACCAGAAAAATTAGCTTAAACACAATATCCAATTCTCTGTGTCAGGATACAAAAAAAGGAATTAATCAAAATCAAATACTCTAATATGGTACTCTCAGTAACACAACTTCATTATAATCTAATCTGCATATATTATTATTTCCAAGTTTATAAGTGTTTTATATAAAGTTCTTATTTGACTTCTCACCAGAGTTAAAAGGGAAAATAAGGCATTGGAAAGTGAGGTCAAGGATTTCATTATAGATGAGAAAACTTATTAGAGCTAAGAAGATCAGTGGCATGCTGTGTTTTGCTTTGTTTTCACTAATTTGTTTTCGGAAATGGGTCATATGTCCCCTTTAGCTATTTGTAAAATAACTGCCATTATGCTTTGCCTTACTTCTAAAACTACCATTTCAGGCAGACTGCCTATCACTTCTGCTAAGGCAATTAGGCAAATTAAAAGACTGTTTTCATTATTGCTTATTTTGAGTGATTTGTCAATCCATCTTTCATTTCAACTAGCACATGCCACTTACAAAATAACCAATATTATGTAATTTAAGTATACAGCCATATCAATTTTAATTTATTTTATTTTTATATTATTGCCCAATGTCATCCAAAATCCAAATGTAGATATGATTTACTTATAGTTAAATAATCTATGCTTTACTTCAATCATTGGATAACTAGGATTTGTGTTTATATAAATTAAAAATAATACAGAGTACAAAGCATACTAGACTACTAGTACAATCAATATGCAAACAATTGACCCTATCTCAGTTTCTGGACACAATGAGTTTATGTTATTTTAAATTTAAATATATGGACTACTTTGCCATAGCTCTTGTCCACTTCACGTCCAGCTTTTCTTCCTGATTACCAGCTAGTCTGATCTACAGAAGAGTTGGTCTAATACTAGATGTAGATGAAACAGCCTCGCATAGATCTCTCCATGAACCCTTGAAATTGCATAAGGTTTAAACTTTACAATAAATCAGTTATTCTTTGTCAATATCTATATCAATAAGTTGCTTTTTCTATCACTCATGCTTTATCTTTGATCAAACATCTAATTGACACATAGCTAAGGTAATTAATATAATTTTCCAATCATATATACATATTTATATGTATTATCATATAATTTTTCTTTATTTTTATATACAAACAGATGGGAGCAACATTACAAAAATGCCCCTTAGAATTTCAACAATCATCTTTCCTGGGGTCTAATCAATAGAATAGTACTGAATGTAGACGCAATTCATAAGATGCTGTATTTTGCACATTTACCATATTTTCCACATTAGTTTGTCAATTGAAGTTCAGATTAGCAGTGTTCCTCTATGTTAAACACATAAGAAAAGTCAATACAATTTAATTAAGTTAATTAAATCTACATTAATAGAAGTGGCTATAATTGAGTAATGAATAGAACAATAAAATATGTGGTTTTGCCTTGTAAAAACATTGTAATTGCAGAACAATTTATAGATTAGAAATAGTGAACTCTTTAAACATTCAGATGGTTTACTCTTATTAATTCAGAACTTCCTCATACATATATGCATGCAAAAACACTCTACACTATTTAAAAGATACAAAAAATCCTAATTTGTAAGAGAATTATGTAGAAGTAAATGTCTACTACATGTGGGCAAAGGATCTGATAAAAAATAAACAAAAGGACACAATGAAATGAAAAGTTAATGACTGTTGAATTTGAAAATATAAATTTTTTTTTAAATTTGCAGAAAATACCATCATAAACAAAGTTCAAATAGTACTGCCAACAAAACAGAAAGGTCAAACTTTAGGAGACACAGTTGTTAAGAGGTTAAAATAAAAAGTGTCAGAGAAGCATTAAGAAGTTTTTCAGAGAAGAACCAGATCATCTTTTTAAAAACAGTACGTACTTACATACGTAAAAAAAAACCAAAAAAGACCAGTGGTGATTCTTCTAATTAATTCATTTTATAGGACTAGTATAATATTTGATACTAAAATTTGTCAAAATCAGTAAAAAAAAACAATTAAATATCACTGATATTTTCTGGATATCTTTACTTCCTTTGGAGCTTAGAGGTGTTTAGGTCATTGTGATGATTTTTGAATGAAGCCCTCAGACTGCCTATCACTTCTGCTAAGGAAATAATTCCTGGCTATGTCTTCCATCTGTCTGCTGATCTAAGCTGTCCTTACTAGCCTTCCTCAAGTCCAACCCCATGTAATAGCAATTGTTTTTCAAATAAAGTGTTTTTTGTCACTATGTTGGATAATGAAGGAAATTCTTGATTTTGTCCTTATTACACCGGACTCAATGGGTACTTAGAAAAGTTCGATGTGACTATCAATTTTCCATTTGAGCAGAAACTGTCCAGGTCACTGTGGTAGTAGCCTATACAGAGACTTTCTTCCAGAGGCCTCACAGAGCATAAAGGTAAATCCCTGGGTTATAGCATCTCCATTAATTTGTCTAATGTATACCCATTTTGCCAGAATATTGGAATAATAGGGGCATTTAGCCCCCCAGTACTTTTGTCTCTTTCTTCCTTTCTTTAAAATTAATCCTTCCCATGATTAGCTCCCTGCAAATACTTACTAAGAAAGCATACACTAAGCATAACCTAATAGTGAATTAATCAATCAGTAATTGAACTGCTTATTTAAATACTAATATACATGGGGAGCTAAGAGAATCCACTGCCTCAATAAAATATTATTTATAATTTTTAATATATCAAACACTTATTGTCATATAAAAAGTAATAGAATGTAACCCATAATAAGGAAGAAAAGCATTCATTGAGAACTTAACTAAGTAGCTTATAAATTGGCAAAAACAAATGTTTTAAAACAAATAGCATTAATTTATTTTTGAATTACTGATAAATTTTGTTTTGAAGGAAATAAGAATGCATTATTTTAATGAATACTGAGATAGAGAACTTCTGCAGAGAGACTGAAATTATAATGCAATACCCAAATAGATATTCAAGAAGTGCAATAAAGTACAACAAAATAAAAAATTCACTGAGAGAGCTTAACACAAGAATGGAGCCAGAGATAAAAAGGGCCAGTTAGCTCAAAGACAAATTAATAGAAGATGGTATTAAAGACTATAGAAAAAAGGATTGAAGAAGAAAGAGCACAACTTCAAAACAGGTTGGAAGTTTCAGGGCAGATTTTCACAAGTGTAAAAGCAGAAGCTGGAAAGCACTTAAGGCCTAGGTTCTAAAATTCACATAATGTCATTTCTGCCACATTTTATTAGACAACATAAATTTTAATAGATCCCAGATTCAAGGGGATTGGAGAACTTGATTCCTCTGATGGAAAGGAAGATTTTTAAATTCACAATGAAAAGGGAACAATCATATGGGATAGAAATACGGTATTACCAAGAAACAGAAGTGACTTGGACCTACTTTTTATAGTTATTATAGAGATGGTATACCTCAGTACCATAGAGATGGTCCCCAACACATATTAACAGTAGTATGTAATGCATGTATTATCAGTGCTTCATTTTAAATCATATTTATTACAACCTATACTCCTTTAATTTACTGTAAACAAATGTGGACAAGTCCATCTTTGTAGGGTTTCAAGAAATTTTATTTTCCCACTAAATTTGCTAATTGCAGAAATGATTGCTTACAAATAAAACAGTGGAGACATTATGGCAAGTAAACTGTATGGCCGTTAATATGAACCAACTTCAAATTTATAGTCATAAGATAAGAAGTATTAAATTCAGAAATCAAAGTGATTAATCTCCTTAACATTTGCATAATAATCAGCATGTTACCCCAACACATATTCTGAACTTAAAGAATAAACAAGAAATCCCTTAGTTACATATAGAGAAAGTTAGGTCATGAATTAGGACTTAACATATTCTCTGCAGCTCTAGTCAATACTAGATAGCAATAGAAAATGTTATCAAGGTTCTGAGGGAAGAAAATGTATTGTAATATTTTACAAGCCAATTTATTCTTCATGCACTAAGGTGACATGTCTCCTCAAGAATTCCAAAAATTAGATAATATGGTACTTTTATAACTATAAAATGAATAAATCATGTTGATGAAGAACATGAGTAAACAAGAAGCAAACAAATCAGAATTCAAATTACAGAAGAGAAACCACAATAAACATTCACCTCTGGAAATGCAGCAGACAATATAATTTATAACCTCTTTGCAAAACACTTAAAAATGTCTAAGATATAAACTTGTGTGCTTTTAAAATAGTAGTTGAGCTGATAGTCAAGTAATAGAAACTCCTAGAGCATAAAAATATTAAAAATTTAAAAGCTACTAAATTACATGATTCCAGTTACGGGATTGATGGTGCCACCATGACTTGAAATAGAAAAATATTAGAAAGTGAGAATGAAGTTAAATTTAGGATAAATGTGGCTGGCTATAAGACTATATTATTAACTACTATAATAATGTCTTCTGTTCAATGTAAATATCTATTTTCTGTATATGTCAGATATCAACTTAATTGTCACAATGCTGCAAATCCTCTCTGCATTATCTGCTGTGCAATGAAAGACATTTAAACATTTCTGCGTTGCTGTGTGGATTATGTTACATTTTGTTGATTCAGAGTAGGAAGGGGAATCATTTCCTACCTCCTGTGTGCTGGTGTGTTATTTGTTTCCACTCCTGCTGTAAGCTTTCAATGACATATATTGGAAAGCATTCCATGATGCTCTGTACCAGCCATGATTGTGCAGTCATTTGTTACATCTTCTGTCCCTGTTCTGCCCCAGGGACCTGGCAATGGTCCTCTTGATACATTCATTGCATATCCAGGACCTCTCACTGTCCTATTGCATATAGGGCTTCTAATGTACCAAATCCCTCTGAGTACCTGCCCTCTAACCTCAGCCCAACTGCACCTGGAGGGCTATCCCTCCAGGCCCTACAGAGACATCATGTACCCAAGATACTGTACTTCTCTGCTGGTGGGCAGGTGCCAATTGTTTGACTCTCTATCTGCTGCTGCCCAATAGCCATGGCCTGTGCACATTCTAGAGGCATTTTTCCTGCTTGGATGACAACTATGGGCCAGCTCTGGCTATGTAGCCTAGAGACCTTATGTGCTATCAAGAAGACTTTAACCCAACCTTCTACAAGGAATTGGAACCTTGGAAAAGGAGTTCCTTTTCAGGTTTGTCCTTCCTCAAACCTGAGGTATTTCGCTTAGTTCTTTTTCCGTATGTTATTATCACTCTCCTGTTTTGGTTAATAATTCGTCATAACTAATATGTCCAAATTACTGTGTGGTATCTGTCTCCTTGATTAGACCCCAGATGATTGATAAACACCTTTAGTCTGTAAACCATAGAGACAAGAGGCAGAATATTTCTCTGCATCTCACAACTATGTGGTGCCCAACACAAAGCAATTGCTTTATAAATGCTTGATTATATTCAATTTAAACAAATAGGTTTGCATAGCTTTAGCTTCTGTTTCCTCAGATTTCTTCTACATCATAGCAAATATTCTTAACACTAGTACCAACGGTCTCACGAGGTTTCCATCTATATTTTTATAAAAATGTATAAAAACATGGTTTTCCTTAGTTATTAGGCAAGTAAGAGATTGTTTCACGAAATAGTGTATAATCAGCTCTGACAAATGCTGCGAAGACTTGGAAGAAGAGAAAAGTGTCAATTTTGCTAATGTGGAGTTGTTGTTGATTAGTGGGAGCAACTTCACTGGAGGCTTGGAGGCAGAAACCAGACCAGACTGGGGGGAGCATAAAGAGTAAGTGAGGAAAGGAAGGCAAGAAATAATTTCAGAAAATACAGTCCAGTGACATTAAAGTTCTTCCTTTTTCTTCTTTCCTGTCTCCTTATTCCCTTTCTCCTCATCTCTTATTAAAGAGTGTGAAATTCTATAACATATATTTATTCTAAGAGGAAAGATCTAGTAAAAAGGTAAGATTAATGGTATATAAAACAGAAAGGTTATAACCCTTGGGAAAATATCTCAGCAAGTGAGAAGTAGTGAAATTGAAAGCAAGTATCTAAGAAATGACCTGATATAGAAAGACAGACTTTGAATCTTTAAGGAAAGTGAAGAAGCAGATGTATACAGAGCTTACCAGTATAGATTTACTGGTAGAAATACTAGAGATTTCATATCTACAGACTTATATTTTCCTAATAGATTGTGGAGATCTAAAGAAAGAACAGGAAAGAAAAATTTATTCCTGATTGGAAATATATCTAAGCAGGAGAATTTCATGGAAATGATAATAGTTATTTAAGTTTTAAGATCACAAAATTTAAATAAATCCAGTCTTTTCTGTTATTTGATTTTTGCTGAAAATTTTCAATTACATAAATGCATGAAAAGAAAAGGTGAATACTTATATATAAGCAGGTCAATAAGAGAAAAAGTGAGTGGAAAATAGAGCATAGAGAGCTGAAAGTGTTTTTTTTAAAATATTATTTTAGTATCATTAATCTACAATTACGTGAAGGACATTATGTTTACTAGGCTCCCCCCTTCACCAAGTCCCACCCACATCCCCATTCAGTCACTGTCCATCAACATAGTAAGATGCTGTAAAATCACTACTTGTCTTCTCTATGTTCAACAGCCCTCCCTGTACACCCCCCACACTATACATGCTAATCGTAATGCCCCCTTTCTTTTTTTCCCACTCTTATCCCTCCCTTCCCATCCGTCCTCCCCAGTCCCTTTCCCTTTGGTAACTATTAGTCCATTCTTGGGTTCTGTGCTTCTGCTACTGTTTTGTTCCTTCAGTTTTCTTTTGTTCTTATACTCCACATGTGAGTGAAATCATTTGGTACTTGTCTTTCTCCACCTGGCTTATTTCACTGAGCATAAAACCCTCTAGCTCCATCCATGTTGTTGCAAATGGTAGGATTTGTTTTTTTCTTATGGCTGAGTAATATTCCATCGTGTATATGTACCACATCTTCTTTATCCATTCATCTACTGATGGACTTTTAGGTTGCTTCCATATCTTAGCTATTGTAAATAGTGCAGCGATAAACATAGGGATGCATTTGTATTTTCCAAACTGGAGTGCTGCATTCTTGGGGTAAATTCCTAGAAGTGGAATTCCTGGGTCAAATGGTATTTCTATTTTGAGCATTTTGAGGAACCTCCATACTGCTTTCCACAATGGTTGAACTAATTTACATTCCCACCAGCAGTGTAGGAGGGTTCCCCTTTCTCCACAGCCTTGCCAACATTTGTTGTTGTTTGTCTTTTGGATGGTAGCCATCCTTACTGGTGTGAGATGATATCATATTGTGGTTTTAATTTGCATTTCTCTGATGACAAGCGATGTGGAGCATCTTTTCATGTGTCTGTTGGCCATCTGAATTTCTTCTTTAGAGAACTGTCTATTCAGCAACTCTGCCCATTTTTTAATTGGGTTATTTGCTTTTTGTTTGTTGAGGTTAAGTGAGCTCGTTATATATTTTGGATGTCAACCCTTTATCGGATCTGTCATTTACGAATATATTCTCCCATACTGTAGGATATCTTTTTGTTCTATTGATGGTGTCCTCTGCTGTACAGAAGCTTTATAGCTTGATATAGTCCCACTTGTTCATTTTTGCTTTGTTTTCCCTTGCCCGGGGAGATATGTTCAAGAAGAGGTCACTCATGTTTATGTCTAAGAGATTTTTGCCTATGTTTTTTTCTAAGAGTTTTATAGTTTCATGACTTACATTCAAGTCTTTGATCCATTACAAATTTACTTTTGTGTATGGGGTTAGACAGTGATCCAGTTTCATTCTTACATGTAGCTGTCCAGTTTTGCCAGCACCATCTGTTGAAAAGACTGTCATTACCCCATTGTATGTCCATGGCCCCTTTATCGAATATTAGTTGACCATATATGTTTGGGTTAATGTTTGAAGTCTCTATTCTGTTCCATTGGTCTGTGGCTCTGTTCTTGTGCCAGTACCAAATTGTCTTGATTACTCTGGCTTTGTAGTAGAGCTTGAAGTTGGGGAGTGAGATGCCCCACACTTTATTCTTCCTTCTCAGGATTGCTTTAGCTATTTGGGGTCTGTGGTGTTTCCACATGAATTTTTGAACTATTTCTTCCAGTTCATTGAAGAATGCTGTTGGTAGTTTGATAGGGATTGCATAGAATCTGTATATTGCTTTGGGCAGGATGGCCACTTTGAAGATATTAATTCTTCCTAGCCAGGAGCATGGGATGAGTTTCCATTTGTTAGTGACCTCTTTAATTTCTCTTAAGAGCGTCTTATAGTTTTCAGGGTATAGGTCTTTCACTTCCTTGATTAGGTTTATTCCTAGGTATTTTATTCTTTTTGATGCTATTGTGAATGGAATTGTCTTCCTGATTTCTCTTTCTATTAGTTTATTGTTAGTGTATAGGAAAGCCATAGATTTCTGTCTGTTAATTTTGTATCCTACAACTTTGCTGAATTCTGATATTAGCTGTAGTAGTTTCAGAGTGGAGTCTTTAGAGTTTTTTATGTACAATATCATGTCATCTGCAAATAGTGACAGTTTGACTTCTTCTTTACCAATCTGCATTCCTTGTTTTTTTTGTTTTGTCTAATTGCCATGGCTAGAACCTCCAGTACTATGTTGAATAACAGTGGGAAGAGTGGGCATCGCTGTCTTGTTCCCGATCGCAGAGAAAAAGCCTTTCAGCTTCTCGCTGTTCAGTATGATGTTGGCTGTGGGTTTATCAGATATGGCCTGTATTATGTTGAAGTACTTGCCCTCTATACCCATTTTGTTGAAAGTTTTTAACATGAATGGATGTTGAATTTTATTGACTGTTTTTTCAGCATCTATGGAGATAATCATGTGGTTTTTGTCTTTGTTTTTGTTGATGTGGTGGATGATGTTGATGGATTTTCAAATGTTGCACCATCCTTGCATCCCTGGGATGAATCCCATTTGGTCATTATGTATGATCCTTTTGATGCATTTTTGAATTCGGTTTGCTAATATTTTGTTGAGTATTTTTGCATTTACATGCATCAGGGATATTGGTCTGTAGTTTTGTTTTTTGGTGGGGTCTTTGAATGGTTTTGGTATTAGGGTGATGTTGGCTTCATAAAATTAGTTTGGGAGTATTCCCTCCTCTTCTATTTTTTGGAAAACTTCAAGGAGAATGGGTATTATGTCTTCTCTGTATGTCTGATAAAATTCTGAGGTAAATCCATCTTGCCCAGGGGTTTGGTTCTTTGATAGTTTTTTGATTACTGCTTCAATTTCGTTGCTGGTAATTGGTTTGTTTAGATTTTCTGTTTCTTTCTGTGTCAGTCTTGGAAGGTTGTATTTTTCTAGGAAGTTGTCCATTTCTCCTAGGTTTCCCAGCTTGTTAGCATATAGGTTTTCATAGAACTCTCTAATAATTCTTTGTATTTCTATGGGGCCCGTCGTGATTTTTCCTTTCTCGTTTCTGATTCTGTTGATGTGTGTTGACTCTCTTTTCCTCTTAATAAGTCTGGCTAGAGGATTGTCTATTTTGTTTATTTTCTCGAAGAACCAGCTCTTGGTTTCATTGATTTTTGCTATTATTTTATTCTTCTCAATTTTATTTATTTCTTCTCTGATCTTTATCATGTCCCTCCTTCTGCTAACCTTAGGCCTCATTTGTTCTTCTTTTTCCAAATTCGATAATTGTGACATTAGAACATTCATTTGGGATTGTTCTTCCTTTTTTAAATATGCCTGGATTGCTATATACTTTCCTCTTAAGACTGCTTTTGCTGTATCCCACAGTAGTTGGGGCTTTGTGTTGTTGTTGTCGTTTTTTTCCATGTATTGCTGGATCTACATTTTGATTTGGTCATTGATCCATTGATTATTTAGGAGCGTGGTGTTAAGCCTCCATGTGTTTGTGAGCCTTTTTGCTTTCTTTGTACAATTTTTTTCTAGTTTTATGCCTTTGTTTTTGAAAAGTTGGTTGGTAGGATTTCAAGCTTTTGGAATTTATTGAGGCTCTTTTTGTGTCCTAGTATGCGGTCTATTCTGGTGAATGTTCCATGTGCACTTGAGAAGAATGTGTATCCTGTTGCTTTTGGATGTAGAGTTCTGTGGAGGTCTATTAGGTCCACCTGTTCTAGTGAGTTGTTCAGTGCCTCTGTGTCCTTACTTATTTTCTGTCTGGTGGATCTGTCCTTTGGAATGTGTGGTGTGTTGAAGTCTCCCAAAATGAATGCATGCATTCTGTTTCCTCCTTTAATTCTGTTAATATTTGTTACACATATCTTGGTTCTCCTGTATTGGGTGCATATATATTTATAATGGTTATATCCTCTTGTTGGACTGAGCCCTTTATCATTATGTAATGTCCTTCTTTATCTTTTGTTACTTTCTTTATTTTGAAGTCTATTTTGTCTGATACTAGTATTGCAATACCTGCTTTTTACTCTCTGTTGTTTGCTTGAAATATCTTTTTCCATTCCTTGACTTTAAGTCTGTGCATGTCTTTGGGTTTGAGGTGAGTCTATTGAAAGTGGCATATGGATGGATCTTGCTTTTTTATCCATTCTATTACTCTGTGTATTTTGATTGGTGCATCCAGTCCATTTACATTTAGGGTGATTATTAAAAGGTATGCACTTATTGCCATTGCAGGCTTTAAGTTTGTGGTTACCAAAGGTTCAAGGTTAGCTTCCTTACTATCTTACTGTCTAACTTCACTCGCTTATTGAGCTATTATTAACATGGTCTGATGATTCTTTATTTCTCTCCCTTCTTATTCCTTCTCCTCCCTTCTTCATATGTTGGGTGTTTTGTTCTGTGCTCTTTTTAGGAGTGCTCCCATTTGAGCAGTCCCTGTAAGATGCCCTGTAGAGGTGATTTGTGGTAGGCAAATTCCCTCAACTTTTGCTTGTCTGGGAATTTTTTAATCCCTCCTTCATATTTAAATGATAATCGTGCCTGATATAGTATTCTTGGTTTGAGGCTCCTCTGTTTCATTGCATTAAGTATATCATGCCATTCTCTTCTGGCCTGTATGGTTTCTGTTGAGAAGTCTGATGATAGCCTGATAGGTTTTCCTTTGTAGGTGACCTTTTTTTCTCTCTGGCTGCCTTTAATACTTTGTCCTTGTCTTTGATCTTTGCCATTTTAATTATTATGTGTCTTGGTGTTGCCCTCCTTGGATCCCTTGTCATGGGAGTTCTGTGTACCTGTGTGGTCTGAGAGGCCATTTCCTCCCCTAGTTTGGGGTAGTTTTCAGCAATTATTTCTTCAAAGATACTTTCTATCCCTTTTTATCTCTCTTCTTCTTCTGGTACCCCTATAATGGGGACATTGTTCCGTTTCAATTAGTCACACAGTTCTCTTAAAATTCTTTCATTCTTGGAGATCCTTTTATCTCTCTCTGCATCAGCTTCTCTGCGTTCCTGTGTTCTGTTTTCTAGTCCATTAATGGTCTCTTGCATCTTGTCCATTCTGTTTTGAAGTCCTTCCAGAGCTTGTTTTATTTCTGTATTCTCCCTCCTTAGTTCTTGCATATTTCTCTGCAAGTCCATCAGCATGGTTATGACTTTTGTTTTGAATTCTTTTTCAGGAAGACTGGTTAAATCTATCTCCCCAGGTTCCTTCTCTGGGGAAGATGTAGAAGATGTCGAAGCTATCTGGGTTAGTGTTGTCTGGATCAAATTTTTTTGCCTTTTTATGTTGATTGGTGCAGTGGAGTGCTATTGACGTGTCTATCAGCTGGGAGAGTCAAGACTCTTTCCACTTGGCTCCTGGCCTTTCTTTACTGGGACAACTGTGACTCCTGGTGGCTTGTGTTGGGCAATTGCGTGTAGACTGGGTCTTTGCATCTTGCCGGGCCAGTATGGAGAAAGCTCCCTTGCTGTGGGCATGGCCAGCCTCAGGCTGCTGCTCTGCTATGGCGTAGGCCCAGAGGGGTAACTGACGGGGGGGCTGTTTAGCTGTTTACCTCTGTGAGGGGTCTCAGAGCTGTTGCCCAGGGGGTTAGTGCGCCCAGAGTTCCCTGGAATTTCCAGCTGTTTGACTGTGAACTGGGATACTTCCATCCAGCTGTGGGGTCCCTGTCCCTTTAAGACTTTCAAAAAGCACTCGCTTTTGTTTGTCACAGGGGCACCGACTTTGGGACCCGCTCACAGGTCTTACTGTCCTGTTTCCCTAGTATCCAGCACCCCACGCATGCACTGTGTCTGCACTCTGGTGCAGATGGCTAGGGCTGGGTGTTTAGCAGTCCTGGGCTCCCTCTCCCTCTCTGCTCTGACTCCTCTCCTCCCGCCGGGAGCTGGGGTGAGGGGCCTCGGGTCCCACCGGGCTGCGGCTTATATCTTACCACTTTCGCCAGGCGCTGGGTTCTCACAGGTGTGGATGTAGTCTGCCTGTTGTCCTGTGTCGTCTGGTCTGTCTTTTAGGGATAGCTGTATTTGTTGTATTTTCAAAAATATATATGTTTTTGGGAGGAGATTCCCACTGTCCTACTCACACTGCAATCTTGGCTCTGCCCTGAGAGTTGAAAGTATTTTTAAGGGAGTAATGAAAATACTGGATGATGTTAATTTAATTTAAGAAGTGTAAGCAGTGAACTGCAGAAAGTTGTGACTGATGCTAATGATTAGGTAGATTACCAAAACATTATATATATTACACGTATAATTTATACATATTTGCTCTGTTGAAACCATGTTATAGATTACTGACATAAAAATATAAAAACACTATAGGGAAATAATATAATAAAATGCAGATTTCTATGTTACATCTTACACTGCAGTCTAAACCCTGCAAGACCAATTATCTGTCCCCATCTTATATGCTCACTAGCAGACTTCATCACTTTTTTGAAATATATTATTGTTTACACTCTTGTGTCTCTTGCCTCAATAAATCTTTGATTTCCATAATGATCACCTAGAAGTCCTGCAACAATACAGAGTGAGAAGGGCTATGCATGGTTTAATATTAGTCTCACAGGTGAGGCACCCAGATCTCACTTGTCCAGGCCTGAGGTACTCCCTTCCCCAGCTGCTGGAAGTATTGGTATCTAACAGCTTTCAAATAAGTCTCTTGCTGGGAATTTCCTTTGGTTGAAGGTGTCACCTCCCCTAGGTTCATGTACTTTCTAGAAAAGTCCAATGATTTGTTAATACAGATACAACTGCCGTGGCTCCTCACCCAAGCAGTGCTGAAGGGCTATCCCATCTGCATCTCCAGAGCTTCCCATCATGTAAGCTGAGATCTTTTTGCAACTGTATTATAGTTCACCTTCTTTTTCTGCCCATCTACATTACTCCACTTTCTCAAATTTTTGACCCTGAACCTCTCCAGCAAATTTATTGAATAGAAATCTCTTTCTCTAAGGCTGCTTCAAGAGAAATCAGACCTATGAGTACTAGTTCAAGGACTGGCCAAAAGAAAGCAGTTAAACAGATTCTAAAATGTGATTTTGTAGCTGGTTTATCCAATAGCTAATTGAAAATGAGGCCTTCGTCGGTAGTGACAGATGGAACATGCAATAGTGGTGTGTTTGCTGAGCTTTCGCTAACAGTGACGCAGCAAACCAGGGTAAATCATACCGATCATTTGAGAAATAAGTAAGGTCTGATACATAGCACTGGATGCTTGGGAAATCAATGCATTGTGGGGAAGACAGACTAATGATAAACCGTGGATGAAAGTTAAGTTTCAAAGCCAGAGCATCTTGGTAAAATACACAAAGACTCCAATCTCCTGCATCAGAGGACAGAAAAAGATGAGAAGGAAAAGGATTGAATTATAAGAGAAGCAACCAAAAAGATACGGGGATAATGGAAACCTATTATATCCCCCCACTTAATTCATCAGTTTGTTTCTCCCAAAACCCTGATAGATCCCGAAGAATATCAGTGAATTACAACCAAAACAATCAAATCGTTTCCCATGTAGCTGCTGAGCCAGATGTTCTGTCTTACTGTTGCATTACTACGTCTCAGGCATGCAGGACTCATCCTAATCTGTGAAATGCATTCTTATCCATTCTTGTCTGTAAAGCCAATCATATACACTCTGCAGCCAAATACACACTGGACAGCCAAGTGTATTTCCAGACTCGTTCGAGGGCTGTTAACCTGCCTCTGCCTCTGCCGCAGTAGGGCCCACAGGGAACTGGCCTTGGGCACTGTAGAGAACATCACCCATTGCATTTTGTTGATGTCTTCATGTTACCCAAATTAGACAGCCAAAAGAGACAGTGCAGTGGAGGCCTTAGTCATGCAAATGCCTTTGAGAGATTAGAAAATAATTATTGTGAAGTTTTAGGGGCCCACCACATCAGTGGTTTTAGGGGTCCAGTGTTCTGAGGTTATAGAGACATGACTAAAAATGTAAATGATGAGTTATAGTACCTGATTCCTTCCACTATGCAGTAATCATAGTGCCTATTAGGCTTCTTTGGATCCAAAGAGATATCATATTCCACAGTTAGGGATACAAATCTGACCCATATACCTGATGACACAGAATGCTGGTGAGCCAAATGTAAGGTGCAAGGTGGTCTGGAGCCCCACCATTTCACCCACAATTGCATTGACACCTGTCTTTTAGCCAGTTCGATCTATAATATAAAGAAGCAAAAATATAAGTTTTTAACAGATAGGTTCACCAAAAATGTGCAAAAAAAGAAACAGAAAAAAGAAAAAAAAGAAAAGAAAAAGGGAATGCAGCTGCACTTCTGCACTTCCACCCCACTGAGAGAAAGGGAAATGGGAAGACAGTGACATGAAGGGCCGTCCTCACAGAGCAGAGCTTGGCACGGTGCACTCCATCACTCACCTGCGTAGGAGAAACAATCCAAAGCAAGGATGTATGCAATTTAAAATG
The DNA here is from genome assembly GCF_030020395.1 of Manis pentadactyla. Classification (NCBI taxonomy): domain Eukaryota; kingdom Metazoa; phylum Chordata; class Mammalia; order Pholidota; family Manidae; genus Manis; species Manis pentadactyla. The sequence goes on from NC_080023.1 coordinate 51,929,249, forward strand.
TGAAAGGATTGTCAGCCATTTTCCATTTCAGGGAAATTTTTGGAGATTGTGCTTGTGTAAAATAAAATGTCTGCAGTTTTGATGTGGTGGAAATTGGAAATACAATGAAATAGGTTGAAACCAAATCAAATACTTAGACCTTCAGAATTCATAATTTCATGTATCAAATCCTTGTCACTTCAGCTTCCGTCTTTTATTTTCATCTCTTTAGAAGTCACTCACATGTAGATGCCCTACCTCAATTTTCAACATATATGTTTCTCCTCCAAATTTATATCAGTGACCAGCCTGTTAATTTTTTCTCAAGGGTGTTAATGTTTTCCAGATGACAAAGATTACAACCTTTTGCAATATAGCTTCTTTGTAATATCTCTTAACTTACAGTATTTATTATATATGATCTATTTTTATATATACATCAATGGTCTCTACACCTTGCTGATCAACATGAAATCATTTATTGAAACACATAAGTATTGTGTAGGGCAAGGCAATAGAGATATAAGTAAATGTTTTTTATGCCTGAAAATAGGCATACCTTTCCTTCTGCTAGGATTGTCATGCAGAAGTTTGTATAATCAATTTGTCAGTTACTAAGTCTGTGATTTGTTGCTGGGCCTATACTCAGTCTTAGGGCATCTTGATTTCCTCATTCCTGCAGAGAAAGCCTGTACTGGGGCTGGAAGGTAGTTTACCAAGCATGCCTCTTTAAGATAGTTAAATTTCTCTTTGCACTATGTTCACAGAGTGTATCTTTGCAAATTATTGTTTCTCACATGTCCCTTCCCCAGCACTTGCTATTTGAAGCTTATTAGCGAGGCTGGAACCAGGGGCTGGGCTGAAGTTCTGTTTGCTGGGATTCTGATTTATCTTAGTCTTGGGTTAATCTAGGCAGTGTAGATTTCTTTTTCCCCTGCCTGTATCCTGCTTATAGTATCATTCTCCATACTTAATCCTTCACTTCCTTCGTGAATTGGGTTCAGTTTCCTCTTTCTTATCTTCCCCCAGCTCTCATGAATATTACCAATATCTTAAGATCGGGACTATTGCCATTTTCTCCAATTAAGGTTTTGTTCTACAGTGGAGGGAGAGGGAAATTCCTTCACTGCAGATGTATCTGTTGAACGGCATGAGTATAGGGTTTCTTGCACACACCACTGTTATTCCACATTAGTCTGTACCTGAATCCAAAATGGACGCTTACTGGGGCTCTTTCCTATCTTTTACTGTCCACCTGGTGGATTCATGGCAAAGAGCCTATGAGAGGGTGGAGAGGCTCCAATTCTGACTCTCCAGGGATTTCACACTATCTTGCCAGCCGCATTGTAATCTTTGCCTATTTGTCAGCTCCTCTAGCTGAGCCCTATTACTGGGATCCTTTTGTTTCTGCCCCAGATGGACAAGTGCTCCAATCTCCTCTCTCTCTGAAGATACTGCCACTCATTAAATTTTGGGTCAATTGTTTGTTTGCTCTCCTACTTCAACTCTATGATGAGTTTGAGGTGAAAAAGTCAGAAATTTGAAATTAACTGTGGATTTTCTTGTTGAAAGAAAGAAAGGAAATCCTTCCAGCTCTCTGTATTCCAGGGCACAAAGTGGAAATTGCCTTCACTTTTGAAGGATATTTTTGTTTTTTTCTAGGCACAGCTTTTCTTCTTTCAGCACTTTAAAGATGTCATTCCTTCGTCTATTGGCTTTAAATTTTCCTATACTAAAAACAAGTATTTCCTTCTATATAATCACAATAAAATGACCACACTCAAGAAATTCAATAATGATAAAATGTTGTTATCTAATATAGGGTTTATATTCAAATTTCTCCAATTATCTAAGTAATTTATGCCTTATAATAATTTTTTGATTGATGATTCAATCAAGGATCAAACCATGTTGATTTATAATTCTGGAATCATTCCTATGTTTATAATTTGACTTTCATGGCATTATCATTTTAGAAGAGGCCAGGAAAGACAGGCGACGACTACCATAATTGAAAAACAGCATGTCTGAAATTGAGGTTATCAGAGGGGGATCCATTTCTCAGAAAGACCTAAAACTAAATTGTCTAATATTGTAGCTACTAGCTGCATGTGACTAATTTAAAGTAAATTAACTAAAACAAAATAAAATTTAATTCCTCAATTGCACATTTGTGGCTATAGCCTTAATTAATTATATTAATTATGATATTTAACATACTAATAGCTTTTAAAGGATATCAAAAGAATTGTTTAGTGTATTATATTTTTAGAACACTCTCTCACATTTATCTCATGTGTTCCTTTGTCAAAAGTCAAGGGCTAAATATGTTGACTTAATTCAAGTCAAAGCTTGAAAGAGTTCAAGATCTTGAGGCTACAGCTCTGAACAAAATAGCCAGTGTTTTTGTCACTCTGAACATATAAACATATAATCCATTAGGTAAAATATGTCCAGACATAATTAGTTATAGTGATAAAAACACAGGAAAATAGGTCTGGGACCACTTTAGATAAGATGATCAGGTTAGACTTCTCTGATTCAGTTGGATACAAACATACACAACTAGGTTTTACTTGGTTCAGATATGACATAGGATTCCTTGGAGAACAACTCTCAGGCAAAGAAATAATAGAATATACATGGTTTTCTTAACCCTCTTAATTCCATATTGTGGAATGAGTTCTCTTATTCCATAGTATAGTGCAGATGTTTTGTATTTACACTGGCCACATCTCCGGCAGAAACGACCCTCCCTAAGTTGGCGTGCTGGACAAAGAGATGAGAGAGTACCTCAAAAGAGAGAATCTACCTCACCCCAACACTGAAATAATTATTTATAGGTTACCATAATAGGGACTAGGAAGCACCTAGTTTCTTAGAAAGCATAAGTATACCAGATTCAGGAAAAACACTAAAGAATATGCATATCAAGGGCCAGGAACTGTATTCCTACTGTCCTAGGAACATATTCTATGCCAAGAATGCAGACCTCAGCCAAAAGTATTTTCCCAATAAAGCATGGCTCAATGCAGCTGGGCCAGCTTTGATCAACTACCTAAAAGGAAAAGGAAATTAAGCTGCAGGCATAGCTAGATGTATCTTCCAACCCTACAGAAATTACCTTACAAGTGCAATTTGTCATTATATAAACCATAAAAGTGATGTATGAATGATGAGCTGTATGTAACCACAGGCAAATCACCAATAGATGAGTTGTAGGTAACCATATGTAAATCTCCTTTGCTCTCAGAGAAAACTAGTATTTGTAAAATAAATCGGATTGTGGAATTGATCTTGCTAATAAGGAAACTTTGTCAGGCCTATGAATAAAATTGTATCAATTAAAGAATAATAAATCACACTTGAACACTAGTAAAACTTTTTCTTTGATATATTAAATAAAGCTCTAGGAATATTTACTAAATATTAAAGTTTGATAATTTATCCTGAAATAATCATTGTGAGATACTTAATACTATCCCTATTCACAGATAAAGAAGTTTAGTGGGATTTTTTTATTTCCTTGTGATCATATGAAGAGTCAAATTGTTGCTTGAAAAACTGTGTCTGGCTCCAAATTCTTACACAACACTATGTCTCTTTTCCCAGTCCCACCCATTATTTACAGGAAAGATAGAGGGGAATATTCTGGCATCATATATCTTGATATCCAATATACATTTTATATTTGAAAGCAGATCTGACATATCTCCATTAGAATAATTGAAGGATTAAAGTATATTTGACACTAGTTTTCTAACTTATTGATGTTCTTCTGTAACCAAAACATACTAGGAACTTCATAGAAGTTCATAAACTTTCAAAAGAAAGGAATTTTGTCCACAAAGCTCATTTACAAGAGTTAATACAATGTCCTTGGCAAGTTATGAACCTCAAGTTTCTAATAAGAGATAGTGATCAAAGAATATATCTATAAAATCTTTTATCTTCAGGTATAAGTTGAGAACTTTCATAATATAAATTGTAAAATCCACAATCTCTATATATTAAATGAAAAGGGAAATTTTCATTTCAAGAAAAAAAAATACTGCATTTACTGAAAATCTTTGATATGTTGGTCTTTAATGTTTTATATTTCCTTTTATATTCTCTATATTTCTTATTTTTCTACAAGTTATGTTAGGATTTGCTACAAATCCTAATGGCTGTCTAGTATTCAGTGGCTGTTGAGTTTTCAGTTCCTTGGGGTTAAAATCTCATCCTCTGGAACTTAACTGAATCAAATAGGTCCTCTGTACTTGAAATAAGGATCTCTAAGCTTCTGTAAAGGTTGGTCATAATTTTATCAACGTCTTCTTAATTCTCTCAAGTGTTACTTCACTTAGCCATTCTTTTATAGTTTATTTATACATTTATTTACCAAACATTTATTCTTTCAGTCCTCAAGCACAAATGGTGAATACAGCTATACTCTGCATTCATCTGCTTTATACTGAATCAGAGCAGCATCACAGGAAGAATGTCGCTTCGGAGTCAGGGGGCCTGGAAAGTGCATCTGGCTCTTCCACTTACTCGGTGAACTGGGCTAAGCTAAATAATCTCTTTGAGATTAAGTATATTAATCTAGAAATTAGAAAAATGATATCTATAGAATGATTGCAATATTAAAAGAATATATTTTATTTCATTAGTCCCACATATATTATATGATAGATATTACCTATTTTAGAATGTATTGATCCACATTTATATATTTTAATCAGTAAAAAACTGTGCAATTAACTTCCTGAAAAACTAGTCTCCTTAAATTATGTCTATGTTTTGTTCATATATTTCAGCCAATGAGAGCATATGTTCTACAGTTGTTCGCACAAAGACTTAAGATTATTAGCTAGTTATCTTATAAATGTATATGATAATTAACATATGTTTTAGATTTTTATATATTACAGTGGCCAACAAAAATTCTGCAGCACAATGTTTGCATATCTATGTAAATTTCTTCTTTTAAACTCTACTAACTTATGTAAGCTGAAAGTACATTTCACTGTATGTTTCAAGATCATGATTTACTACCAGAGAATCTGAGTCGTATTTGGGGAGCAAAGTGAAGCCTCAGCCACAGTGCTCTGAAGGTTGGTGCAGAGCTCCAGGCTCTGACTTGCATGGTTGGCCTGGGGCAACAGTTGGCCCTGAGCAGCGCCAGGGCCCATCAGAGCTCTTCCCCAGTTTCAGTTTGTTCTCAGCCATGTGTGTGTGCAGCTTCATGGAAAAGAAGGCCAGGGTTTTCTGAAGGTTGCCCATGTTGTTGTGACTGGAGTCCATGAGAGTCATAATTGGGTTCCAATTTGACCTCACTGGTTCAAGTTTTTCCTGTTGGATCTAGTTCAACCTCACACCCTCCACTTCATGTCTAGCTTTCCGTTCTGATTACTGTTACTCTTGACCTTCAGCAACATTAGGCCCACTACATAAAAAAGAGGCAAGTACTTTTATGAATAATTCATATGCTCCCACATAGGCTTAAGATCTAATTCCTATAATATATCATTATTTCATATCACTCACATTAGTTCTACTTCCTTAATTGAACCTTAATATAAAAAATCACAGGCATATTCTATATTCAGGAGGAACATAAGAAACAAAGTATAAAACTGAATGGGCAATGGTAACAGAAAGTGACAGGTATATCAGACAAATGTAAACAATATGAAAAGGAGACTGCAATCTTAACATCAGGTGAAGTAGTCAGACCCCCCCGTACCCTGAAAATGTAGAATACAACCTTCAGATGAAGTACATATAGACCTTCCATGAAAATTGACAATATATAGGTTCACAATCCAAAGTTTAACAATTTCATAAAATAAAAACATACACTTGAAAGACCACAAATGAGATAAATATTGAAATTATTACAAAAATGAAAAGACCCTTCCATTTGTCTGTTGTTTGTCTTATCACATTATAATAGAGCACTCAGGCTACTGAGGAAATGTAAAAAACAGTGGTAAGACTTTTTAAAAAGGAATGATAGTGAAAATTCTAAATTTACAAAACTCTAAAAAAGTAGGGTGTTTTTAAGAAATGGAAAATAAAGCATAAGTAATGACATAAAATAGAAAAAATAGAACTGATAAAAAAATTTTGTTTACGACAGAGAAAGCACAAATACATGAAACAAAAGTCGGTGGGGGGGTATAGCTAATGAAGCAAAGAAAAATTTTGAAGACAGAGATGTACTTGCCTAAAATTACACAAGTAAAGCTGTTAACCTAGATCAGGGATCAGAAAGCTTTTTCTATAAGGGTACATAGTGTGAGTATTTTCAGCTACGTGAATTAATAGTGTCTCAACTTCGTAACTCTGCTCTTTTAGCGGGGAAGTAGCCTCAGGCAAGGCACAAAGGAAAAAGTGTGGCCAGATTTTGTCCTGGCCTTACTTTGCTGACCCTATTCTAGAGGCAATGTAAAACTTCCAAAGAAAATGTAATTTATCCAAAATAAGTCTTGTAGAGAGAGGGAGTTTAATTAAATATCATTAAAGACAGAGAAAATATTACTTTACCCTTATCACAATAAACAAAATGTAAATGGTGTCAAAGAGAAATTCTGCAAAATCATGTGAGGTCAGATCATCATGATGCTTCTTGACATGTACTTTAATTGTCTAGAAGTTATAAAAAGAAGTTTGATTAAAATATTATTTCAGTGAAGCAAGTTGGACTTTGACTTATTGATTCAAATATTAACCTATCAACAAAAGAATCCAAAATTATATTAAAATTATAGATATTATAATGAAAATGTAAGAATTAGCCAATATAAGGAAACTGAATAACATGACTCATCATTAAATATGCCAAAAGAAAAAGATATCATGTGGTTATCTTCAGTATGCTGAACAGAGATGCAACAAATTTAGCAAGTATTCTTGATTTTGTGAATCTATCTCTATATATTTATCATCTACTTATATTTTTATCCATCTCCATCCAGCATATTATATATTTTCTAGTAAGCCATTGTCTTAACTTGATAGGGTAACAGTAATGTCATTCCTTTCTAATGTCAAATACAAGCTAAAAATGTTCTTTCTATCCAATACTATTTAAAAATATATATGAAATGTCAGCAAATGCAATTAAAAAAATAAAATACAGAGTCATAAAAAACAGAAGAGAAGAAATAAAGATATTTATATTTTTAAAATATACCTGGAATACCAGAAAATTGGTGCTAAAACAAAAATGAAGAAAAAAGACCATTTAATAATTTACCAGCAAGTAGAATTGGTATACAAAAACACCCTTTCATATATACTCCAAATAATCTTTTGAAAGTCATGATGGAAGACAGTAAGTCTGTTTAAAATAACAACAAAAAAGATAAAACATTAGGAAATATACTTGGCAACATATGAAAATCTGAGGAAAACATTTCAAATTCATAGAAGTTATTAATATAGATTCATATAAAATTAAAGACATCTCCTTCTCTAGGAATGGCCACTTAATGTGGTAGGGATAGCTGAGTGAGCAAGAATATGATTTTTTTTGTTGCAGAAAAAGATATTTGCATTTTATTGGGAGGTGGAACAGCATTAGACAATTCCAGTAGGGGACTGTCACTTTGTAGGTGGTAACTGAGATGGGGTGAACATGAGAAATGAATGAGACATGAGAAATGAATTATTTAAGTAAGTCTTATAACAGGACTAGGGAAGGTTTATCCATATGGAAGCTGAAGTCACTATGAATGATGACAGGAATATGAGTGAAGAGAAATAGAGTGGACCAGGAGTGCAAATCATAAGTGCATGAAGAGGAGTATCTCAGAACAAGGATGTTTCTAGATGAAAAGACTTTGAGAAGGAGATATTATGCATTACAATTTGTGATCAACTTAGCTGCTCTTTTCTTAGTGTTTTCATAATACTTTATTGCTTTGTTAAAATATATTTTTTAATTACCATTGTTTGCTTTTATATTCTTCTTGTCTGAGTATATTGAAATTTTTAGGCACTGATCTTTTTATAGGTTGATATTCTCTAAAGAGTGAAATTATGTATTGAACCTAAGAGAACAATTTCCGTAAAGATAGAAAGGAAATCTTGTTTGTAATTAAGAAATGCAAAAGGAAATAACAATTAGAATTTTATAACCTTACCTTTTTTATGTAAAAAAATAAAGAATAGTTTGGCATTTTTTAAATAAAAGGAGCTATTGTGGTTTTAGGCTGTAGGATTACATGGACTGTCAAATCATAGCAGGATTTGCTTTTGAATTATGAAACTCAAATTTTAATAGGGATATTAACATTGTACTGCTCCTTATGAGAAGAGCAATGAAAACATTATCATTAAAAAAATTAAATAGTTGGACAAGTTTACTTTAGAAAAGGAAAAACAAAAAAGAGTCTTCAGATATTTACCATGCTGCTCTATAAAAGCAGGCAACATAATACCAACTCATTCAAAATAAATAGATGGAGATTATAACTGTTTATACTCAGAAAAAAACAGCTTCTCTAGGAATAAGTGTCTTGTATTTGGCAATAATTTTCCCTAGGAAAGAATGAGTTTCTTTTAATTAAATTTATAAAGACTTGAGTCGCATTTCTTAAGGGACAAAGTATAATGTTCCCCTCTTAAAGAAGACAACTGCATTAGATGGTTTCTAAGACTTCTTATAATCCTAGTAGCTAATAATTCTATATAAGATTTGATAGAGTAAAAAGTATATTAGTAAACCACTTGAATTAATAACTGTTTCCATGTGCCAACTCTTATTCAAAGTAAAATTAATTAGAATTTCATTAGTATATTTTATCTGAATGGAAAAATAATAATTTCATTGATTTTAAAAATAATATTGATACAAAAAATGTACTTTGAATTTACTACTGCAGAAATAATTCCAGTTAATCCTATATAATAGAAGAAAAAGCATTATACGTTGATATTAAGGGCTAGAAGTAAACTATTTGTGGTTTAGAAAATGAATTTATTTGTCCTCTTAACTTCTATGGGAAAAGTAAGTTTGTCTAACTTTAAAGGTAAACATTTATAAATAATGAATTGGAATTAATATTAAATTAACAGGACTTTTATAAGTAATAACTCTTAATAGGATAGAGGGAGGGGAAGACATTACTTATAGTACATATTTCAAAATCCATAAAATTATATGATACCATAGGCAGGCAAATAATTGTGTGAAAACCAGCCATCAAATTCAAGGTTATAATTTCCTGGGAGGGATGGATATTTATTGTATTCACACTCCTTTTATAATTTTTAAAATGCATTATGTATTAAGTTCACTGCTAAAAAATAGTTTTAGTAAAATTAAAGTATAAAATGTCTTGAATAAATTAGGAAATCATCTACATTTAGACAGATATACATGGTATGTTTTTAAATAAACCACGACTAAAATTACTTCTAAGCATTATTCTATATACTTTGGAAGAATTTCCAAGTAAAGTATCAATTTACATTTTCTGAAAAGAAAAGATATGCAATAAATTACTTTACAAATGGATTTTAAAACAATGAACAAAACTACTTACATTGATGCTTTTAAAATGTTCTGTATATCTATAGTTCCTTCCAAAAAGTAATTTACATTTATTTATGCATTACATTAGAATGAGGAAAACTAAGGTCATTCTAAGGAAAAATAGCTGAATCTTGAGATGGAATATCTTTGCTCTTTGAAAATGAAAAATAAGGTACATAGAGTAGCTACTTATGATGAGCACAATTTTATAATAAAAACTTACACAAGTTACAGTTCGATCATTTCATACATCTTACAGATAGAGTGAAAGTTTGTAAGTTGTAAATTAGTACCACCTTTTTCTTCTGAAGTAACTAGAATGATATGGTTAGGCTTAAGAAAAGTTTTGCTGTTTTTGTTTGTTTTACTTTAAATCATCTCTGATACTGGCTGTTTTATTCAATACAACAGTAAGATATTTTTATATCTGTCATCTTTTGGGTGGTGGTCTTGTTAAACATATAAAGAATATTACAGTACCTGTGTTATATCCACACATTTTGGAAATAATTTTTTTAACTAACAATAAAGCATAGCAGAAATTATGTGGGAACTAAGATCACAATTGAATGAAAATAAGTTTATTTATTTATTTTTTTGTACATCCAGACAATGCTCTATAAATTGTGCTTCCTGTCAGTTTTATTCAAGATTTAGGGAATATGTGTTATTACAACTTTTAAATTAAGTTCTATATGCTTTGAAAAAGTAACTATATAGAAATGTATAAAAGTTTTATTTGATGTAAAGGGAAGAGAAAATAAACTAGTATTAATTATTGATTCAACTTAAATTTTGTCAAACTTGAATGTTAAATTTTGGTACAGCCAAATCTTTAGCAAAGATTAAATTCATTCATGTTCTGCAAATAACCAGCAATTATTTCTGTTTTCTAAATGTCACGTCTATTAGATACATATAGCAGGAGCTATAATTATTTATAAACCTATTTTCAGAATCTTATAAATTACATCTGTAAGATATATAAGTATTTTATAATATTATAAACAAATATACATATTTACATAAGATACATAATAGATGTATAATTTTATGTAAAAGAAGACAGGTGAATGTGAATCATATTCAATTATTTATTTTTTATAATTTTAGTTTGTAAACTGACTTAAAATACATAAAACATGTAAACAAATCAATGAACTAAGAAACAAATGAACAAAATCAAATATTTATGAAGAATCTACTTTAAAAATGAGATATCCATAGTTATCTTTTAGAGTATTATATTTTCAGCTGTTATTCTCAGAGAATAACAATTGTAATTCAAAACTTTTCTTAATTTAATATTATTCCTGTACATATATGGAAAATAATTTAGCTAAGAATACTCATTGAACTTGGCCTTGATGTATATTATTTTCTGAACATTTCTAATCTATTACATAAAAGAGGTATAAAGTGGTAAAACACGTTGAATGCACTTTAAATTTTAAACTGAAAAACTGTGTCATGTTAGTAAAAGAAAAGATTTCGTTGGCGAATACTGTCAGCAAAATGTGGCATAGGAATTTCTTTACCTATTCTCCCCACAGAAATATCAATTTGAACAATTATCTCCGCATGAAAATACCTTCACAAGAACCGATGTTTCCAGGCCCCCATTTCACCCCCATGCCTGCTGTCTCCAGTGGACCCAGGAAGCTTGGGTGAAATCAGACTCCCAAAGTGCTCTCAGGAACCCAAGTCCCCATTATCCCTCCCCAAGCCTGGCCAGCCCAGTCCTGAGAAAGATACCTTCCCCCTGGGAGAAGGGCAGTCAAGTGAGTGTCTGACTTGCCTGTGCACCCAGAGCAGGCCTGCCCCAGGACCAGGCCAACTCTCACAGCTCTGGTTGACTCCTACTAACCCAGGTCCCCCACCCTGCTCACTCCAGCACCTTCCAGCTCCAGTGGCCCCAGGAAACTAAAGTGTTCCAAATGACATCCAAGTTCCAAGTTCCAGGTGGGCTCCCATGAACTTAGCCTCTGCTCACCCCTGGGCCTGCCTACTGTGCAGTGGCCCTGGGGACTTTCATCTTTGCTCCTGTCTACTTCTCTGGCCTCAAGCACCTCCCACGGGCCCAGGCTGCTTACGAGAGCAGACTTCCTTCAGGTTCCTGCAGCCAGGCCCATCCCTTTCCAGCATCTGCCTACTCCAGCAGCTCCAAAAGTATAAGTAATAAAAGCAAAAATCAGCAAGTGGAAATACAATAGACTAAGAGCCTTTTGCACAGCAAGTGAAGCAACTGGCAAAATTAAAAGGCAATTTATGGCATGGGAGAAAAAATTTTCAAATTATCTAACTGATAAGGAATTAATATCCAAGATATCTAAGGAAGTCATACAACTCAGTAGCAAAAGCGACTTATTAAAAAATGGTCAAACAGTGTGAATAAACATTTTTCCAAGGAAGACATACGAACAACCAATAGGTACATGAAAAAATGCTGAAAATCACTAATCATCAGGGAAATGCAAATAAAAATCACAATGAGACATCACATCACACCTGTTAAAGTGACTACTATAAAAAAAACCCAAGAAACAATAATATTGACAAATTGTGGAGAAAAAGGAACCATTGTGCATTGGTGGTGGGGATGTAAATTGGTATAACCATAGAAAATATTAAAAATAAAACTACCGTATGATCCAGCAATCACACTTTTGGGTATATATCTCTAAAGGAAATGAAAACACTGTCTCATAGAGATATTTGCATCTCATGTTCATTGTGGCATTATTCACAACAGTCAAGACATGGGAACTACTGAAGTGTCCATCAACAGATAAATGAATAAAGAAAATACAGTGTTTATTGATCTGTCTATCTATACACATACACACAGTGGAATATTATTTAGCCACAAATAAGAAGGAAATCCTGCCTTTTGCAACAACATTGATGGATGTTGAGGTAATTATGGTAACTGAAATATGTCAGGGAGAAAAAGACAAATACTTTATGTTCTCACTTATATGTGGAATACACAAAAAGCCAAACTCATAGAAGTAGAGAGTAGAATGGTGGTTGCCAGAGGCTGGTGGGCAGCTGAAATGGGAAGATAACTGGTCAAAGAGTACAAACTCCCATCTATAAAATAAATAAGATTAAGGAGCTCTAATGCATGGTATGGAGATTATAATTAACATTATATACTTAAAAGTTGTTAAGAGAATAAATGTTAAATGTTATGACCACACTCACAAATCATATTATGTAAGTGAATGAAAGTGCTAACTTTATTGTAGTAATCATTTTGCAATATACACATGTATCTCATCATCACATTGTACACTTTAAACTTACATACTATATGTGAATAATATCTCAATAAAGCTGGGGAAAATATATTAAATTTAAAAGAAAACCTAGTCCAATATGTTTTAATATTCTTTGATGATATACTACTTTAAATGTATATATATATATACGCATATGTATCAGATTATCTTTAAATAACTGCAATTATTTATTTCACTTTAGTACAAAATAACATAATGAAGATTATGAAGAAACTAGAATTAATTATGTGATTATAGTTGGTAATATTATAAAGGATTTGCATAAATTAATTCATTAAGTTAGATAAGTCTAATCCTATTAGACACTTTTTTTACATTTTATGTATGAGGAAACTGAGGCACAGAAAGGATTAATAGCTTTTTTGTCACATAACTAGTTAGTGGCAGGGGCAATAATTAAAGCTAGGCATTCTGGCTCCAAATCATACATTCTTAATCCCTGGGGAATAGTGTCCCTTTGCCCATATAAGCTACGCTACTATTTATAGCAATAGAATGATATATCTTAATTGTTAGTATAAACAATATTTTCTTTGTCTTCCAATAATGGAAGTAACATCTGAAATAAATTGAAGGCTAACTAAAATTTTAGCGCATTACTTTAACAAATCAAATTCACTTGAGATAAATACTATATGTTATTACTAGTCACCACGAACAACGAAATTTCATTTCTCAGTGTCACAGTATTTTGCAGAGTTCCTTCTCACTTTAAGAAAAAGTGAAAGTCAAACTGAGCTTAAAGTTGTGTGGTATTTATCATATTAAACTTTAAATATCTCTCAAGATATATTAAGATATATAATAAAATGCATTCAGAATGCTTGTTTGTCAAATATATATTAACAGTATTCTGCATATGATGATTGCCATGAAGGATATAAAGGAAATAAGAATTAGTGAGCATTAAAAATTATTGAGAATTAAGATTTGATTACACAATGTAGATGGCTAAGCATAAGTAGGTGGTGAGTTATATAATAGCAGGAAACATATTGAATGATCTGAGAAAGATGGAGGTGGACGAAAATAGCAAATGCCAAAAGTGATTAATAAAAATAAAATAATTTAAAAAGATAATTTTGCTATTGGGCTTCTAATAAAAAAATTACAGATTTTTTAAATTGTATAGATTGTTAGAGGATATTCAGCTCATCTATATTTTGAATTACATAATTCCCAAAGACTAAAAACATCCAAAATGTACATAGCATATTTCTTAAGTAGTGATTCCAAAAAAGCTTTTACCAGTTGTACTTATAGGAAATTCATTATATTTGAATGTAGCCTATTTTATCTTTGTAACTGTTAGATGTTATTCCTTAAATTGATATCTAAATTCTGTTCTTTAGTGATCCAATGTTTGCCCCAGGGATAAAAAGTGTTCATTGCTAATGCTTCTTTTAAATGACACTCTTAAACTGTCACAGTATATGTAGTCAGGAACAACACTGGGTGCATTACAAAACACATCTCCAAATATCCGTGCCAGCTAACATGAAAGAACAAGAAAGGGAAAATAATTTCAATATGAAGCTGCACACTTAGCATAACTTAAAGGCAGATAATGTCAAATTGCAAAATGGCAGTGAATTAAAAGTAAAATATCACCAAACTACTGTGTGCAGGATCTTGAGCTGCCATCCCACCTCAGCTCAAAACTGCAAGGCTTTGAGAAGAGCAAATGCAGACAGAAAATCTGCAGGGAAGACAGAAGAGAGAGACTAGTAAAAGGCCATGAGCATGGTTAGGAATAAACACCAAGAATATTAAATTCACTGTAAACTAAAAACACTGGAAAAGTATCTAGACAAACTACAGCGGTCTACAGGGAAATAATTTAAGGGATTAGCTACTTGAAAAGGTACAAATTAAGGCTATATGTGCTTTATAAAGAGGCCAGTCAAGTTTTAAGATGGCATGACTTAAAAGCCAATTGTTGCAACACAGATTCTGTGGGAGAAAAAAACGGCAAAAAAGAAAGGAAAAACATATGTTAGCAAATGGAGAGAAGAAAAGAAAAATTTTAAAGTACTGAAAGAAAAAAGTAAACCATCAATCTGGAGTTCTCACAAAACCTCCAAAATCACCAAAAAAAATTAAAAAATATATGTTAATGTAGGGACTTTGCTATCCTGACAAAAGAGGGCACCATTAAACCAATAATATTATGACACATTCCATTATCATAAAGATCAGTAAGAGGAAAATAAAGTCCTTACATAGCTATAGTAAAAAATCAAGAAACAAAATTCCAAATATATCAAATGAGGATCAATACTCACTGAAAAACATTCATGAACTAGAAGAAAATTCAAATCAACACTCCAAAGCTAAATATACTCAAATAAGCATTGAGTATTTGCAAAAGCATGGTGAATCAAAAATTCAAAAACTAAAGACAAAAATAAATGAACAAAAAGAATAATGAATAGAATTTATTGAAATCAGAAGGAAATAATAGAAAAAAAATATCCCAGATGTCAGTAACTTTTAAAAGTTCCCAAGAGAATTAGATTCACATGAAAATTTAATAAAAATGGAGATCAGTAAAAAATACAACCAAAAGAAGGAATGTGACAGAACTAAAAAAAGTAAAAAGGAAGTGGAAAAACTTGGCAAACTATCTAACATGTTTGAACTACCAGATTTTCTGAAGATAAAGTTGAAATAGTGGAAAAATAAAACAAATGAAAAAAAACATTATCCAAGAAACTTCAAAAATATAAAGAAAAGAAACAAAAACAAGAATTTATGCATTTGAAAGTGCTTACTGAATATTTGGAAAGAATGAGAAAAATTCAACTTCAAGTTGTATCTTAGTAAAACTAGATTTCAAAAACAAAATTTAAAATTAACAAGGCCACCAGGAAAGGGATCAAGTAACTTGCAAAAGCAAAAGTAACAAGCTTTCATTAGATTTTTCAGAACAGGCATGCAAAAGGGAGTAACAGTGGACCACATGAGTGAATGAATGAAAATGGGAACGAGATGTATATCCTGCTCATCTATGTTTTAAATATCAAGACTTAAGAAAAAAAATACTTTGTAGCACAGAGGAAAAGGTAAACGTAGAGTCATAACAAAGATTGATTACCTGGGGTAGAATGCTCTAGAGCGATATACTAGTTAAACATGTAAATGGAAACTTTGACAAATTACTGGAGGCTTAGAAGAATTAATGTAACAGTGAGAAAATTCAAGGACTGCACTCTAAGAGAAACCCCACCCCTCACCCAGACTTTCATGGATTTTGTCTCCAGAGCAACACTAGGTTCTCATGGTCAAGAGACAACTCTGGCAGCAGTAAGGGGAAAAGCAACTATTTTGTAATACATTTAGAACACTTTCCATAACAAAGACTATTTTCCAGGGGAAGAGACTTTACCAAAGACCTATAACATCTTGAGGAGGGGAATTTCTCTGGCTCTTGCCCACTGTAGCCTCCCTGTTGCACTTAAGAGAAAGGGAGGGGAGGGCTAAGAAACACTTCTGAATATCAAAATTTAAGGGCAAAGATGCGACTTGAAAATAATATTATAGTACACTTACAATTCCCAAGTCTTAACATCACATCAACAGGGTCCCAGTGCAAGAAGAGAGGATTATAGCTGAAAGATTCTAAGACATAGTCTCAATTTCAGGGAGAGTATTTAGGGAATATAAATGAAAATAGGGAAAATAAAAACAAGGACACTAAAGGAATTTAGGACTCTGGAACATAAAATTACAGTTAACAGTTAAAACAATTAAATTTCTAGTCAGGTTAACATAAATTCATAGGTGAAAGGTGGACCTTAGATCCTATTACCCAATAATCATGTTCAGCTTTCAACAAAACATTACAAAATGCACTAAAAAAAAGAAAAAACACAAGAAAAATCATAGTCTGAAGGAACAAAGCAATCATCAGAACCAGATTCAGATATGGCACATATTTTGGAATTATTGGACTGGAATTATCAATCAAAAAACCATGATTAGTATGCTAAGAAATCTAATGGAAAAGTAAACAACATACAAAAAGAAATGGGTGATGTAAGCAGAGATTAAAACACTAAAATAATCAGAAGAAAATTCCAGAAATCAAAATACCTCAACAAATATAAAGTGTATTTGATGAACTCATCAGTAGATACATATAGTCAAAGCAATAGTCAGTGAGTTTTAAGATACATAAATAGAAATTTTCCAACTGAAATGCAAACTTAAAAAAAAGGTGGGGAGGGTTAAATATTTGAATAGAAAATCCAAGAACTGGGAAAATTTCAAAGCCAGTACAATATGCATGCTTAGTTGCAATGCCAGAGGTAAAAGAAAAAGAGAAGAGATTTGGAGCAATAGCTGAATATATAATGGCCAAAATATTTGTAAAATTATGAATGCACAAATCCACAGATGCAAATTGTTCTGATGATACCTAACAAGATAAAAAATTTCATGTATGCATATAGAAACTGCAGGAAACCAAAGACAAATAGAAAACTGAAAGAAGCTAGAGGGGGTGGGACACCACATGATTTACAGAAAATCAATAAGAATTACAGAAGATTTCTCATCAGTGTGTACGCTAGAAAATGCTAGAGAAAAACATTTAAAAATCTGAAATTAAAAGCACCAATCAAGAACTTTTTACCTAGAAAAATTATCTCTCAAAAATGAACGAGAAATGAAGATCTTAACAGACAAGCAGAAACTGAGTGAATTGTAAGCAATCTATCCCCAAGAAATTTTAAAAGAAATCCTTTGAGGAGAAGGAAAACAATATAAATCAGAAACTTGGAAAAATGAAAGGAGGAGTGTTGGGCAGGAGCAAAGAAAGGTAAAATTTTTTTCTAATTCTTTTTTTTTGTAGATAATTATTTTTTATTGAAGGATAGTTGACACACAGTATTACATTACATTAGTTTCAGGTGTACAACACAGTGATTCAACATTTCTATACATGATAATTCTAGGTATCAGCTATCACCATACCAAGTCGTTACAATATTTTGACTATATTCCTTATGCTAAACATTACATCCCGGTTGCTTATTTATTTTACAATTGGAAGTGTGTACTTTTTTGTTGTTGTTGTTGTTGTTGTTGTTGTTGTGAGGGCATCTCTCATATTTATTGATCAAATGGTTGTTAACAACGATAAAATTCTGTTTAGGGGAGTCAATGCTCAATGCACAATCATGAATCCACCCCAAGCCTAATTTTCGTCAGTCTCCAATCTTCTGAAGCATAACGAACAAGTTCTTACATGGAGAACAAATTCTTACATAGTGAATAAGTTACATGGTGAACAGTACAAGGGCAGTCATCACAGAAACTTTTGGTTTTGCTCATGCATTATGAACTATAAACAGTCAGTTCAAATACGAATACTCAATTGATTTTTATACTTGATTTATATGTGGATAACACATTTCTCTCTTTATTATTATTATTTTTAATAAAATGCTGAAGTGGTAGGTAGATACAAGATAAAGGTAGAAAACATAGTTTAGTGTTGTAAGAGAGTAAATGTAGATGATCAGGTGTGTGCCTGTAGACTATGTGTTAATCCAAACTAGGCAAGGGCAATAAAACATCCATGTATGCAGAAGATTTCTCTCAGAACAAGGGGGATGAGGTTCTAAGCCTCACCTCTGTTGATCCCCAATTTCTCACCTGATGGCCCCCCTGCGACTGTGCCTGTCTTAAGTTGTTCCTCCCTTGAGGAATCTTACCTGTCTCTGGCTAACCAGTCATCTTCCGGGGCCATACAGGGAAATGTTAAGTTGGTAAGTGAGAGAGAAGCCTTATTGTTTGAAAAGGTTAGCTTTTTACTCCTTTGCAGATTTATGCCCTGTGGCTTCTATGCCCAGCATTTGTCTTGAGGTATCTTTACCACTTGGAAGAATTATGATACTCGGTAAATTTGATATGAGGCACGAATTCTATTTAAGGGTTGTAATAAGGAGGGAAGAAGAAAAGCTATAGAAGTAGCAGGTGGAAGAAAACATGGGAAGATTGATTATTTCTTTGACATATCTTCTTGCAGAGTAACTTCAGCATGTATAGGTTTTAAACTACTAATTAAATTGTGCACACACATTAACATAATAGGAATATAGTTACATAACCAAAGCATACCTGTAATTACCAGCCATCTCCAGTGAAACCACGAAAACCAGTTAGACACCTTAGGCATTTGTGAAAACTTATCTATGATATGGTGGATATTGTCCAACTGAACTTGAACAGTCTGAGAGAAATCAGACAAATTAAAACAACCCATTCCTGGGACTGTTCACATCCCATATGTTCTTTTAACAGTAAATAGTCTGTAGTTGTAAGATATTGGAGCACTACAATTTGCACTTCTCCTAATACTTAGTTGAATTCCAACAGTATAGATCCAGTCAAATTTGTTGTTTTACTGTATGCACAGGCCAGCTTAGATATCTCCTTCTTCATTCCCATGGCAAGTCCAGGAACTGGTGGGATGAGTACATCTACAGCTGTAGCAATGCGTGGATTTTTGTTGGGGTTTTTTGATGATCATCTTCTGGCATGAGTCTTCCCGAGAGTGCTGATGTTGGAAGTTCTTTTTCATATTGTATCTTAGTTGATTTTCGGGGTAGCCAAATTAGGCTTTGATCCTCTGTATAAACACAAACAGAACCTTTGCCTACACTTTTATATGCCCTTTATACACTTGTGTAAAACTCATTGGAGGTCACCACACAGGAACTGCCTTTTTTTTTTTGTATCATTAATCTACACTTACATGACGAATATTATGTTTACTAGGCTCTCCCCTATACCAGATCCCCCATATAAACCCCTTTACAGTCACTGTCCATCAGCATAGAAAAATGTTGTAGAATCACTACTTGCCTTCTCTGTGTTGTACAGCCCTCCCCATTCTCCCACCCCCAATGCATGCTAATCTTAATACCCCCCTTCTTCTACTCCCCCTTATGCCTCCCTACCCACCCATCCTCCCCAGTCCCTTTCCCTTTGGTACCTCTTAGTCCATTCTTGAGTTCTGTGATTCTGCTGCTGTTTTGTTCCTTCAGTTTTTCCTTTGTTCTTATATACCACAGATGAGTGAAATCATTTGGTATTTCTCTTTCTCTGCTTGGCTTGTTTCACTGAGCATAATACCCTCCAGCTCCATCCATGTTACTGCAAATGGTAGGATTTGCCCTTTTCTTATGGCTGAGTAGTATTCCATTGTGTATATATACCACATCTTCTTTATCCATTCATCTATCAATGGACATTTACGTTGCTTCCAATTCTTGGCTATTGTAAATAGTGCTGCGATAAACATAGGGGTGCACTGGTCTTTCTTACACTTGATTGCTGCATTCTTAGGGTAAATTCCTAGGAGTGCAATTCCTGTGTCAAATGGTAAGTCTGTTTTGAGCCTTTTGATGTTCCTCCATACTGCTTTCCACAATGGTTGAACAAGTTTACATTCCCACCAGCAGTGTAGGAGGGTTCCCCTTTCCCAGAGCCTTGTCAATATTTGTTGTTATTTGGCTTTTGGATGGCAGCCATCCTTACTGGTGTGAGGTGATACCTCATTGTAGTTTTAATTTGCATTTATCTGATAATTAGCGATGTGGAGCATCTTTTCATGTGTCTGTTGGCCATCTGTATTTCTTTTTTGGAGAAAGTCTGTTCAGTTCCGCTGCCCATTTTTTAATTGGGTTATTTGTTTTATTTGTTGACGCGTTTGAGCTCTTTATATATTCTGGATGTCAAGCCTTTATAGGATCTGTCATTTTCAAATATATTCTCCCATACTGTAGGGTTCCTTTTTGTTCTATTGATGGTGTCTTTTGCTGTACAGAAGCTTTTCAGTTTTGTTCATTTTTGCTGTTGTTTTCCTTGCCCAGGGAGATATGTTCAAGAAGAGGTCACTCATGTTTATGTCTAAGAGGTTTTTGCCTATGCTTTCTTCCAAGAGTTTAATGGTTTCGTGACTTACATTCAGGTCTTTGATCCATTTTGAGTTTACTTTTGTATATGGGGTTAGACAATGGTCCAGTTTCATTCTCCTACATGTAGCTGCCCAGTTTTGCCAGCACCATCTGTTGAAGAGACTGTCATTTCCCCATTGTATGTCCATGGCTCCTTTATCAAATATTAATTGACCATATATGTCTGGGTTAATGTCTGGATTGTCTAGTCTGTTCCATTGGTATGTGGCTCTGTTCTTGTGCCAGTACCAAATTGTCTTGATTACTATGGTTTTATAGTACAGCTTGAAGTTGTGGTGTGAGATTCCCCCCTACTTTATTCTTCTTTCTCAGGATTGCTTTGGCTATTTGGGGTCTTTGGTGGTTCCATATAAATTTTTGAATTATTTGTTCCAGTTCATTGAAGAATGTTGCTGGTAGTTTCATAGGGATTGCATCAAATCTGTATATTGCTTTGGGCAGGACAGCCATTTTGACCATATTAATTCTTCCTAGCCACGAGGATGGGATGAGTTTCCATCTGTTAGTGTCCCCTTTAATTTCTCTTAAGAGTGACTTGTAGTTTTCAGAGTATAAGTCTTTCACTTCTTTGGTTAGATTTATTCCCAGGTATTTTATTTTTTTTGATGCAATTGTGAATAGAGTTGTTTTCCTGATTTCTCTTTCTATTGGTTCTTTGTTAGTGTATAGGAAAGCCACAGATTTCTGTGTGTTGATTTTGTATCCTGCAACCTTGCTGTATTCTGATATCAGTTCTAGTAGTTTTGCAGTGGAGTCTTTAGGGTTTTTTATGTACAGTATCATGTCATCTGCAAATAGTGACAGTTTATCTTCTTCTTTACCAATCTGGATTCCTTGTATTTTTTTGTTTTGTCTGATTGCAGTGGCTAGGACCTCCAGTACTATGTTAAATAACAGTGGGGAGGAGGCGGAGCCAACATGGCGGAGTGAGTAGGACAGTGGGTATCTCCTCACAAAAACATATATACTTTTGAAAATATGACAAACACAACTAGCCCTAAAAGACAGACCAGAAGACGCAGGACAGTGGCCAGACTGCAGCTACACCAGCGAGAACCCAGAGACTGGTGAAAGGGGTAAAATACAAGCCCAGGCCCAGCGGGACCCGAGCGCTCCTCACCCCAGCTCCCGGCGGGAGAAGAATAGGCAGAGAGGGAGGGAGACGGAGCCCAGGACTGCTGAACACCCAGCCCCAGCCATCCGTGCCAGATCGCAGACACAGTACGTGCCCAGGGGGCCCTGGATACTGGGGGAACAGGGAGTAAGACCTCTGAGCGGGTGCCGAAGCTGATGCCCCTGTGACAAAGAAAAGCGGGGGCTTTTTGAAAGTCTTAAAGGGACAGGGACTTAACAGCTTGACGGAAACAACCCAGGTCACAGTACAGCAGCTGGAAATTACAGGGAAAACCGGGTGCACTAACCCCCTGGGCAACAGCTCTGAGACCCCTCATGGAGGCAAACAGTCAAGCAGCCCCCCCACCCATTACCCCACCGGACGCTGCGAAAGCAGAGAAGCAGCCTGAGACAAATTCCGCCCACAGAAAGGGAAATTTCTCCCTTCCGGCCAGGCAAGACACAAAGACCCAGTCTACACGCAATTACCCAACACAAGCCACTAGGGGTCGCAGTTGTCCCAGTAAAGAAAGGCCAGTAGCAAGTGAAAATTTTGGCCCTCCCAGCTGACAGTCAATAGCACCTGTCAACATGAAAAGGCAAAAAAATATGATCCAGACAAGACTAACCCAGACAGCTTCGGCATCTGCTACATCTTCCACTGAGAAGGAATCTGGGGAGATAGACTAAGCCAGTCTTCTTGAAAAAGAATTCAAAACAAAAGTCATAACCATGCTGATGGACTTGCAGAGAAATATGCAAGAACTAAGGAAGGAGAATTCAGAAATAAAACAAGCTCTGGAAGGACTTCAAAACAGAATGGACGAGATGCAAGAGACCATTAATGGACTAGAAAACAGAACACAGGAATGCAGAGAAGCTGATGCAGAGAGAGATAAAAGGATCTCCAGGAATGAAAGAACTTTAAGAGAGCTGAGTGACCAAATGAAAAGGAACAATATAAGAATCATAGGTATTCCAGAAGAAGTAGAGACAGAAAAGGGGATAGAAAATGTCTTTGAAGAAATAATTGCTGAAAATTTCCCCAAACTAGGGGAAGAAATGGCCTCTCAGACCACAGAGGTACACAGAACTCCCATGAGAAGGGATCCAAGAAGGGCAACACCAAGACACATAATAATTAAAATGGCAAAGATCAAAGACAAGGACAAAGTATTACAGGCAGCCAGAGAGAAAAAAAAGGTTACCTACAAAGGAAAACCCATCAGGCTATCATCAGACTTCTCAACAGAAACACTACAGGCCAGAAGAGAATGACATGATATACTTAATGCAATGAAACAGAAGGGCCTCGAACCAAGACTACTGTATCCAGCAAGAATATCATTTAAATATGAAAGAGGGATTAAACAATTCCCAGACAAGCAAAAGTTGAGGGAATTTGCCTCCGACAAACCACCTCTACAGGGCATCCTACAGGGACTGCTCTAGATGGGAGCACTCCTAAAAAGAGCACACAACAAAACACCCAACATATGAAGAAGGGAGAAGGAGGAATAAGAAGGGAGAGAAATAAAGAATCATCAGACTGTGTTTATAATAGCTCAACAAGCGAGTTAAGTTAGACAGTAAGATAGTAAAGGAGCTAACCCTAAACCTTTGGTAACCACAAACTTAAAGCCTGCAATGGCAATAAATTCATACCTTTCAATAATTACCCTAAATGTAAATGGACTGAATGCACCAATCAAAAGACACAGAGTAATAGAATGGATAAAAAAGCAAGATCCATCCATATGCTGCTTACAAGAGACTCACCTCAAACCCAAAGACGCGCACAGACTTAAAGTCAAGGGATGGAAAAAGATATTTCAAGCAAACAACAGAGAGAAGAAAGCAGGTGTTGCAATTCTGGTATCAGACAAAACAGACTTCAAAATAAAGAAAGTAACAAAAGACAAAGAAGGACACTACATAATGATAAAGGGCTCAGTCCATCAAGAGGATATAACCATTATAAATATATATGCACCCAATACAGAAGCACCAACATACTTGAAACAAATATTAATAGAACAAAAGGAGGAAATAGAATGCAATGCATTCATTCTAGGAGACATCAACACACCACTCACTCCAAAGGACAGATCCACCAGACAGAAAATAAGTAAGGACACAGAGGCACTGAACAACACACTAGAACAGATGGACCTAATAGATATCTACAGAACTCTACATCCAAAAGCAACAGGATACACATTCTTCTCAAGTGCACATGGAACATTCTCCAGAATAGACAACATACTAGGACACAAAAAGAGCCTCAGTAAATTCCAAAAGATTGAAACCCTACCAACCAACTTTTCAGACCACAAAGGCATAAAACTAGAAATAAACTGTTCAAAGTAAGCAAAAAGGCTCACAAACACATGGAGGCTAAACAACACGCTCCTAAATAATCAATGGATCAATGACCAAATCAAAATGGAGATCCAGCAATATATGGAAACAAATGACAACAACAACACTAAGCCCCAACTTCTGTGGGACACAGCAAAAGCAGTCTTAAGAGGAAAGTATATAGCAATCCAAGCATATTTAAAAAAGGAAGAGCAATCCCAAATGAACGGTCTAATGTCACAACTATCGAAATTGGAAAAAGAAGAACAAATGAGGCCTAAAGTCAGCAGAAGGAGGGATATAATAAAGATCAGAGAAGAAATAAATAAAATTGAGAAGAATAAAACAATAGCAAAAATCAAGGAAACCAAGAGCTGTTTCTTCGAGAAAATAAACAAAATAGATAAGCCTCTAGCCAGACTTATAAGGAGGAAAAGAGAGTCAACACAAATCAACAGTATCAGAAATGAGAAAGGAAAAATCACGACGGACCCCGCAGAAATACAAAGAATTAATAGAGACTACTATGAAAACCTATATGCTAACAAGCTGGGAAACCTAGGAGAAATGGACAACTTCCTAGAAAAATACAACCTTCCAAGACTGACCCAAAAAGAAACAGAAAATCTAAACAGACCAATTACCAGCAACGAAATTGAAGCGGTAACCAAAAAACTACCAAAGAACAAAACCCCCGGGACAGATGGATTTACCTCGGAATTTTATCAGACATACAGGGAAGACATAATACCCATTCTCCTTAAAGTTTTCCAAGAAATAGAAGAGGAGGGGATACTCCCAAACTCATTCTATGAAGCTAACATCACCCTAATACCAAAACCAGGCAAAGACCCCACCAAAAAAGAAAACTACAGACCAATATCCCTGATGAACGTAGACGCAAAAATACTCAACAAAATTTTAGCAAACTGAATTCAAAAATACATCAAAACCATTGTACACCATGACCAAGTGGGATTCATCCCAGGGATGAAAGGATGGCACAACATTCGAAAGTCCATCATTATCATCCACCACATCAACAAAAAGAAAGACAAAAACCACATGATCATCTCCATAGATGCTGAAAAAGCATTGGACAAAGTTCAACATCCATTCATGAGAAAAACTCTCAGCAAAATGGGAATAGAGGGCATGTACCTCAACATAATAGAGGCCATCTATGAAAAACCCACAGCCAACATTATATTGAATAGCGAGAAGCTGAAAGCATTTCCGCTGAGGTCGGGAACTAGACAGGGATGCCCACTCTCCCCACTGTTATTTAACATAGTACTGGAGGTCCTAGCCACTGCAATCAGACAAAACAAAAAAATACAAGGAATTCAGATTGGTAAAGAAGAAGTCAAACTGTCACTATTTGCAGATGACATGATACTGTAAATAAAAAACCCTAAAGATTCCACCCCAGAACTACTAGAACTGATATCGGAATACAGCAAAGTTGCAGGATACAAAATCAACACACAGTAATCTGTGGCTTTCCTATATACCAACAATGAACCAACAGAAAGAGAAATCAGGAAAACAACTCCATTCACAATTGCATCAAAAAAAATAAAATACCTAGGAATAAACCTAACCAAAGAAGTGAAAGACTTATATTCTGAAAACTACAAGTCACTCTTAAGAGAAATTAAAGGGGACACTAACAGATGGAAACACATCCCATGCTCATGGCTAGGAAGAATTAATATCATCAAAATGGCCATCCTGCCCAAAGCAATATACAGATTTGATGCAATCCCTATGAAACTACCAGCAACATTCTTCAATGAACTGGAACAAATAGTTCAAAAATTCATAGGGAACCACCAAAGACCCCGAATAGCCAAAGCAATCCTGAGAAAGAAGAATAAAGTAGGGGGGATCTCACTCCCCAACTTCAAGCTCTATTATAAAGCCATAGTAATCAAGACAATTTGGTACTGGCACAAGAACAGAGCCACATACCAATGGAACAGACTAGACAATCCAGACATTAACCCAGACATATATGGTCAATTAATATTTGATAAAGGAGCCATGGACATACAATGGCGAAATGACAGTCTCTTCAACAGATGGTGCTGGCAAAACTGGACAGCTACATGTAGGAGAATGAAACTGGACCATTGTCTAACCCCATATACAAAAGTAAACTCAAAATGGATCAAAGACCTGAATGTAAGTCACGAAACCATTAAAGTCTTGGAAGAAAACATAGGCACAAACCTCTTAGACATAAACATGAGTGACCTCTTCTTGAACATATCTCCCCGGGCAAGGAAAACAACAGCAAAAATGAACAAGTGGGACTATATTTAGCTGAAAAGCTTCTGTACAGCAAAAGACACCATCAATAGAACAAAAAGGAACCCTACAGTATGGGAGAATATATTTGAAAATGACACATCCGATAAAGGCTTGACGTCCAGAATATATAAAGAGCTCACATGCCTCAACAAACAAAAAACATTGCCAATTAAAAAATGGGCAAAGGAACTGAACAGACAGTTCTCCAAAAAAGAAATACAGATGGCCAACAGACACATGAAAAAATGCTCCACATCGCTAATTATCAGAGAAATGCAAATTAAAACTACAATGAGGTATCACCTCACACCAGTAAGGATGGCTGCCATCCAAAAGAAAAACAACAACAAATGTTGGCTAGGCTGTGGAGAAAGGGGAACCCTCCTACACTGCTGGTGGGAATGTAAACTTGTTCAACCATTGTGGAAGCAGTATGGAGGTACATCAAAATGCTCAAAACAGACATACCATTTGACCCAGGAATTGCACTCCTAGGAATTTACCCTAAGAATGCAGCAATCAAGTATGAGAAAGACCAATTTACCCCTATGTTTATCGCAGCACTATTTACAATAGCCAAGATTTGGAAGCAACGTAAATGTCCATCAATAGATGAATGGATAAAGAAGATGCTGTACATATACACAATGGAATACTACTCAGTCATAAGAAAAGGGCAAATCCAATCATTTGCAGCAACATGGATGGAGCTGGAGGGTATTATGCTCAGTGAAACAAGCCAAGCAGAGAAAGAGAAATACCAAATGTTTTCACTCATCTGTGGAATATAAGAACAAAGGAAAAGCTGAAGGAACAAAACAGCAACAGAATCACAGAACTCAAGAATGGACTAACAGGTACCAAAGGGAAAGGGACTGGGGAGGATGGGTGGGTAGGGAGGGATAAGGGGGGGCAGAAAAAAGGGGTATTAAGATTAGCATCCATAGCGGGGTGGGAGAAAGGGGAGGGCTGTACAACACAGAGAAGACAAGTAGTGATTCTACAACAGTTTCCTACGCTGATGAACAGTGACTGTAAAGGTGTATATAGGGGGGACCTGGTATAGGGGAGAGCCTAGTAAACAAAGTATTCATCATGTAAGTGTAGATTAATGATTAAAAAAAAAAAAAAACGCAGTTCCTATGTGGTGACCTCTAATGAGTTCTACACAATGATATAAAGGGCATATAAAAGTGTAGGCAAAGGGTCTGTTTTTGTTTATACAGAGGATCAAACCCTAATTTGGCTACCCCAAAAATGAACTAAGATATGATATGAAAAAGAACTTCCAACATCAGCACTCTCAGGAAGACTCATGACAGAAGATGATCAGCAAAAAAAAAAACTCCAACAAAGATCCACACACTGTCACAGGTGTAGATGCACTCATCTCACCAGTTCCTGGACTTGCCATGGGAATGATGAAGGAGATATCTAAGCTGGCCTGTGCATACAGTAAAACAAAAATTGGACTGGATTTATACTGTTGGAACTCAACCAAGAATTAGGAGAAGTGCAAATTGTAGCACTCCAAAATCTTACAACCACAGACTATTTATCGTTAAAAGAACATATGGGATATGAACAGTCCCCAGGAATGGGTTGTTCTAGTTTATCTGAATTCTCTCAGACTGTTTAAGTTCAGTCGGACAATACCCACCATATCATAGATAAGTTTTCACAAATGCCTAAGGTGCCTAACTGGTTTTCGTGGTTTCACTGGAGATGGCTGGTAATTACAGGTATGCTTTGGTTAGGTAACTATATTCCTATTATGTTAATGTGTGTGCACAATTTAATTAGTAGTTTAAAATCTATCCATGCTGAAGTTACTATACAAGAAGATATGTCAAAGAAATAATCAATCTTCCCAGGTTTTCTTCCACCTGCTACTTCTATAGCTTTTCTTCTTCCTACCTAATCACAACCTTTAAATAGAACTCGTGCCACATGTCGAATTTACCGAGTATCATAATTCTTCCAAGTGGTAAAGACACCTCAAGACAAATGCTGGGCATAGAAGCCACAGGACCTAAATATGCAAAGAAGTAAAAAGCTAACCTTTTCAAACAATAAGGCTTCTCTCTCACTTACCAACTTAACATTTCCCTGTATGGCCCCGGAAGATGACTGGTTAGCCAGAGACGGGTAAGATTCCTCAAGGGAGGAACAACCTAAGACAGGCACAGTCGCAGGGGGCCATATGGTGAGAAAATGGGGAGCAGCAGAGGTGAGGCTTAGAACATCCCCCCTCATGTTCTGAGAGAAATCTTCTGCATACATGGATGTTTATTGCCCTCGTCTAGCTCGGATTAACACATAGTCTACAGGCACACACCTGATCATCTACATTTGCTCTCTTACAACACTAAACTCTGTTTTCTACCTTTATCTCGTATCTACCTACCACTTCAGCATTTTATTAAAAATAATAATAATAGAGAAATGTGGTATCCACATATAAATCAAGTTTAAAAATCAAATGAGTATTCATATTTGAACTGACTCTGTATAGTTCATAATGCATGAACAAAACCGAAAGCTTCTGTGATGACTGCCCTTGCACTGTTCACCATGTAACTTATTCACTATGTAAGAATTTGTACTCAATGTAAGATTTTGTTCGTTATGCATCAGAAGATTGGAGACTGATGAAAATTAGGCTTGGGGTGGATTAATGAATGTGCATTGAGTATTGACCCCCCTATTCAGAAATTTATTGTGGTTAACAACTATTTGATCAATAAATATGATAGATGCCCTCACAAAAAAAAAAATATATATATATATATATATATATATATATATATATATATATATATATATATATATATATATATAAACACCCTTCCAATTGTAAAATAAATAAGTAACTGGGATGTAATGTATAGCATAAGGAATATAGTCAAAATATTGTAACAACTTGGTATGGTGATACCTGGTACCTAGAATTATTATGTATATAAATGTTGAATCACTGTGTTGTACACCTGAAACTAATGTAATGCAATACTGTTGTCAACTACCCTTCAATTAAAATAAATAAATAAATAAATAACAGTGGGGAGAGTGGGCATCCCTGTCTAGTTTCCAATCTCAGAGGAAATGCTTTCAGCTTCTCGCTGTTCAATATATTGTTGGCTGTGGGTTTATCATAGATGGCCTTCATTATGTTGAGGTACTTGCCTTCTATTCCCATTTTGCTGAGAATTTTTATCATGAATGGATGTTGAACTTTGTCAAATGCTTTTTCAGCATCTATGGAGATGATCATCTGGTTTTTGTCTTCCTTTTTGTTGATGTGGTGGATGATGTTGATGGACTTTTGAATGTTGTACCATCCTTGCATCCCTGGGATGAATCCCACTTGGTCTTGGTGTATGATCCTTTTGATGTATTTTTGAATTCGGTTTGCTAATATTTTGTTGAGTATTTTTGCATCTACGTTCATCAGGGATATTGGTCTGTAGTTTTCTTTTTTGGTGGGGTCTTTGCCTTGTTTAGGTATTACGGTGATGTTAGCTTCATAGAATGAGTTTGGGAGTATCCCCTCCTCTTCTATTTTTTGGAGAACTTTAAGGAGAATGTGTATTATGTCTTCCCTGTATGTCTGATAAAATTCTGAGGTAAATCCGTCTGGCCCGGGGGTTTTGTTCTTTGGTAGTTTTTTGATTACCGCTTCAATTTTGTTGCTGGTAATTGGTCTGTTTAGATTTTCTGTTCCTTTCTGGGTCAGTCTTGGAAGGTTGTATTTTTCTAGGAAGTTGTCCATTTCTCCTAGGTTTCCCAGCTTGTTAGCATATAGGTTTTCATAGTAGTCTCTAATAATTCTTTGTATTTCTGCGGGGTCCATCGTGATTTTTCTTTTCTCGTTTCTGATACTGTTGATTTGCGTTGACTCTCTTTTCCTCTTAATAAGTCTGGCTAGAGGCTTATCTATTTTGTTTATTTTCTAGAAGAAACAGCTCTTGGTTTCCTTGATTTTTGCTATTGTTTTATTCTTCTCAATTTTACTTATTTCTTCTCTGATCTTTATTATGTCCCTTCTTCTGCTGAGCTTAGGCCTCCTTTGTTCTTCTTTTTCCAATTTCGATAATTGTGATATTAGACCATTCAAATGGGATTGTTCTTCCTTTTTTAAATATGCTTGGATTGCTATATACTTTCCTCTAAAGACTGCTTTTGCTGTGTCCCAGAGAAGTTGAGGCTTAGTGTTTTTGTTGTCATTTGTTTCCATATTTTGCTAGATCTCCATTTTGATTTGGTCCTTGATCCATTGATTATTTAGGAACGTTAAGCTTCCATGTGTTTGTGAGCCTTTTTGCATTCTTTGTACATTTTATTTCTAGTTTTATGCCTTTGTTGTCTGAAAAGTTGATTGGTAGGATTTCAATCTTTTGGAATTTACTGAGGCTCTTTTTGTGGACTAGTATGTTGTAAATTCTGGAGAATGTTCCATGTGCACTTCAGAAGAATGTATGTCCTGTTGCTTTTGGATGTAGAGTTCTATAGATGTCTATTAGGTCCATCTTCTCTACTGTGTTGTTCAGTGCTTCCGTGTCCTTACTTATTTTCTGCCCAGTGGATCTATCCTTTGGGGTGAGTGGTGTGTTGAAGTCTCCTAGAATGAATGCATTGCAGTCTATTTCCCCCTTTAGTTCTGTTAGTATTAGTTTCACATATGCTGGTGCTCCTGTGTTGTGTGCATATATATTTAGAATGGTTATATCCTTTTGTTGGACTGAGCCCTTTATCATTATGTGGTGTCCTTCTTTATCTCTTGCTTCTTTCTTTGTTTTGAAGTCTATTTTGTCTGATATTAGTACTGCAACCCCTGCTTTCTTCTCGCTGTTGTTTGCCTGAAATATGTTTTTCCATCCCTTGACGTTAGTCTGTACATGTCTTTGGGTTTGAGGTGAGTTTCTTGTAAGCAGCATATAGATGGGTCTTGCTTTTTTATCCATTCTATTACTCTGTGTCTTTTGATTGGTGCTTTCAGTCCATTTACATTTAGGGTACTATTGAAAGATCTGTACTTATTGCCATTGCAGGCTTTAAATTCGTGGTTACCAAAGGTTCAAGGTTAGCCTCTTTAGTGTATTACTGCCTAACTTAGCTCGCTTATTGAGCTGTTATATACACTGTCTGGAGATTCTTTTCTTCTCTCCCTTCTTATTCCTCCTCCTCCATTCTTCATATGTTCGGTGTTTTGTTCTGTGCTTTTTCTAGGAGTGCTCCCATCTAGAGCAGTCCCTGTAAGATGTCCTGTAGAGGTGGTTTGTGGGAAGCAAATTCCCTCAGCTTTTGTTTGTCTGGGAATTGTTTAATCCCACCATCATATTTGAATGATAATCGTGCTGGATACAGTGTCCTTGGTTCAAGGCCCTTCTGTTTCATTGCATTAAATATATCATGCCATTCTCTTCTGGCCTGTAGTGTTTCTGTTGAGAAGTCTGATGTTAGCCTGATGGGTTTTCCTTTATAGGTGACCTTTTTCTCTCTAGCTGCCTTTAAAACTCTTTCCTTGTCCTTGATCTTTGCCATTTTAATTATTATGTGTCTTGGTGTTGTCTTCCTTTGATCCTTTCTGTTGAGGGTTCTGTGTATTTCCGTGGTCTGTTTGATTATTTCCTCCCCCAGTTTGGGGAATTTTTCAGCAATTATTTCTTCCAATATACTTTCCATCCCTTTTCCTCTCTTTTTCTTCTGTTACCCCTGTAATATGGATATTGTTCCTTTTGGATTGGTCCCACAGTTCTCTTAATATTGTTTCATTCTTGCATCCTTTTATTTCTATGTCAGCTTCTATGCGTTCCTGTTCTCTGGTTTCAATTCCATCAATGGCCTCTTGCATCCTATCCATTCTGCTTATAAACCCTTCCAGAGTTTGTTTCATTTCTGTAATCTCCTTTCTGGCATCTGTGATCTCCCTCCAGACTTCATCCCATATCTCTTGTGTATTTCTCTGCATCTCTGTCAGCATGTTTATGATTTTTATTTTGAATTCTTTGTCAGGAATACTGTTTAGGTCTATCTCCTTCTCTGGTGTTGTCTCTGTGATCTTTGTCTGCCTGTAGTTTTGCCTTTTCATGGTGATAGGAATAGTTTGCAGAACTGAGAGGAGTGACGGCTGGAAGAACTTCCCTTTTTGTTGGTTTGTGGCCCTTCTCTCCTGGGAGAACAGCGACCTCTAGTGGCTTGTGATGGGTAGCTGCGCACAGACAGGGTTTCTGCTTCCTGCCCGGCTGCTATGGAGTTTATCTCTGCTGTTTCTGTGGGCGTGGCCTGGCTCAGGCAGCTACTCCAAAGTGGTGGAGTTGTGTTTGAGGGGGATCGGCTGGCAGGCTATTTATCTCCGTAAGGGGCCTCCCTGCTCACTGCAGCCCAGGGAATTAGGGTGCCCAGAGATCCCCGGATTCTCTACCTCTCGATTAAGTGTCCCACCCTGCCCCTTTAAGACTTCCAAAAAGCACCTGCCAAAACAAAACATTGACCACAGAAAAAAAAAGAAAAAGATTTTTATAATTAAAAAAATAAAAAAAAATAAAAATGGACACTCGTTTTTCTTTATTCTCTGGCGCAAGCCTCAGACATCTGCTCACCAGTCTTGCTGCCCTGCTTCCCTAGTATTGGGGTCCCTATCCCTTTAATACTTTCAAAAAGCGCTCGCCGAAACAAAACAGCAAAAAAAAAAAAATGGCCACTCGCTTTTCTTATGTCCTCTAGCGCCAGGCCTCCAGTACCCACTCACTGTTCTTGCTTCCCTGTTTCCCTAGTATCCAGGGCCCCCCGCGCATGCACTGTGTCTGTGCTTTGGCCCGGATGGCTGGGGCTGGGTATTCAGCAGTCCTGGGCTCCCTCTCCCTCCCGCTCTGCCTACTCTTCTCCCGCTGGTAGCTGAGTGGAGGGGCGCTCGGGTCCCGCGGGGCCAGGGCTTGTATCTTACCCCGTTTACTAGGCACTGGGTTCTCGCAGGTGTGGATGTGGTTTGGATGTTGTCCTGTGTCCTCTGGTTTTTATTCTAGGAAGAGTTGCCTTTGTTATATTTTCATAGATATATGCGGTTTTGGGAAGAGATTTCCACTGCTCTACTCATGCCGCCATCTTGGCTCCCTCTCCACAGTCATTTCTATCTCTAATTCTTAATACATCTGAAAGATAACTGTTTAAAGCAATAATTTTAACTATATATTGGGTAATTATAACATGTGGATAAATAAAGTGAATGACAACAATAACTAAAGGGGCTGGTGGAAAAAATTAAGAATACTCTGTTACACGGTACCTTTACTACAGGAAGTGGTATAGAGTTATTTGAAAGTAAACTTGGATTAATTAAAATGTTTATTGAAAATTCTAGGAAAATCTTTAGAAAAAATTTTAATAAATATAATTGTTATGCTAAGAGAGTAGATAAAATGGGGTCATTTTAGTCTGTCTATAGAGTTATCAAATTTGTTGAACTTTACAAAGAATAAACAGTTTTGTTGATTATCTCTGTTTTCATGCTATTAGTTTCATTAATTTATGCTTTAATTTTTATTATTTTAATCTGCTTGTTTTAGGCTTTATTGCTTTTTCATTTGCTTTCTATAATGCAAGCTTAGAGTATATATTTTAGATTTTTGTCTTCCATATAAACATTTAATTCTATAAAATTATCTCTACACACTATTTTTTTTGCATCCCACACATTTAGATATATTTCCTATTTTATTCTAGCTCAAAAAATTTTTACTTTTTATTGAAATACATATACATAATATCAATTTTAGTTGATATAGTTGATATACAATTATATTGACATACAGTGATTCAACGATTACATACATTACTAAATGCTCACCATGATAATTATAGTTAGTATCTGTCAACATACAAAGATATTACAATATTATTGACTATATTCCCTATGCTGTACTTCAATTCCTCTGGGCTAATTTATTTTATAATTGGAACTTTGTACCTTTGTATCTCCTTCACCTACTTCAACCACTCCTCATCCTTCTTCATAGCAACACCATGTTCTCTGTTTATGAGCATATTTCTGTTTTGTCTGTGTGTTCATTTGTTTTGTTTTTCAGATTCCATGCATAAGTGAAATCAAGTCAACAAAAGCACAATTCATATTGAATGAAACAGGGGAGAGTGGATATCCTTGTCCTGTTCCTGATCTTAGAAGAAAAACTTTCGGTTTTCCACTAATAAGTATGATGCTCACTGTGGGTTTGTTGCATATGGTCTCCATTATGTTAAGTTACATATCCTCTAAGCCCATTGTGTTGACAGTTTTTATCATGAATGGATGTCAAATTTTGTTGAATACTTTTCCTACATCTATGGAGATGATCATGTAGGTTTTATCCTTCTTTTAGTTAATGTAGTGCATGATATTGATTGATATATGAATATTGTACTATCCTTGCATATCCGGAATAAATTCCACTTGGTCATGGTGGATGATCTTCTTGATGTATTTTTAATGTGGTTTGCTAACATTTTGTTGAGGATTTTTACATCAATGTTTATCAGGGATATTGGTCAAAAAAATTCTTTTTTTGTGATATCCTTGTCTGGTTTTGGTATTAGAGTGATGCTGGCCTCATAGAATGTGTTTAGAAGTATTCCATCCTCTTCTACATTTGGAATATTTTAAGAAGGATTGGTATTAGCTCTTTAAAATGTTTGGTAGAATTCAGCTGTGAAGGCTTCTGGTTCTGAAATTTTGTATTTTTGGAGTTTTGTTTATTACCAATTCAGTCTCATTGCTGGCAGTTGGCCTATTCAGATTTTAAGTTTCTTCCAGAGTCAGTCTTTGAAGTTTGTATTTTTCTAGGAAGTTTTCCATTTCTTCTAGGTTGTCCAATTTATTCACATACAATTTTTCATAGTACTCTCTAATAATTATCTGTATTTCTATAATATCTGTTCTGATTATTCCTTCTTTTTTTCTGATTTTGTTTATGTGTCTACTTTCTCTTTTTTTTCTTTATAAGTCTGGCTAGGAGTTTATCTATTTTGTTTATTTTCTCAAAGAACCGGCTCCTGGTTTCATTGTTTTTTTTTCTATTATTTGATTCCCTTATTTATTTCTGCTCTGATATTTATTACATCTCTCCTTCTACTAACTTTGGGATTCATTTGCTTGAGGTCCTAGTCACAGCAATCAAACAAAACAGAGCTAAAAGGCATCCAATTGGTAAGGAGATGGTAAACTGTTATTTTTTGCAATTATTTGCAATTGACATGATATTATATGTAGAAAACCCTAAAGAATCCACCAAAAGATTATTAGAACTAACTGAATTCAGCAAAGTTGCAGGATACAATATTAACACACAGAAATCTGTTGCGTTCCTGTTTACTAACAATGAACTAGCAGCAAGAGAAATCAGGAAAACAACTCCATTTACAATTGCATCTAAAAGAATAAAATACCTAGGAATAAACTGAACCAAGGAGGTGAAAGACCTATACTCTGAGTACTATAAGACACCCATGAGAAAAATTAAAGGACACCAATAAATGGGCATCTATCCCACACACATAGAAAGAATTTATATTGTCAAAATGGCCATCCTTCCCAAAGCAATTTACAGATTCAGTATGATCCCTATCAAAATGCCAAAAAAATTCTCACTGAGCTACAACAAATAGTTATAAAATTCATATGGAACCACAAAAGTCCCTGAATAGCCAAAGCAATCCTGAGAAAGATGAATAAAGCTGGGGGAATTATGCTCCCTGACTTCAAGCTCTACTACAAAGCTATAGTAATCAAAACACTTTGGCACTGGCACAAGAACAGACCCATAGGTTAATGGAACACGATAGAGAGCCCAGATATAAATCCATATATGATGCATATATGGTCAATTACTATATGATAAAGGAGCCATAAATATACATTGAGGAAAAGACTGTCTCTTCAACAACTGGTGTTGGGACAACTGGACAGCTACATTTAAAGAATAAAAATGGATTATTATCTAACTCTATACACAAAAGTAAACTCAAAATGGATCAAAGACCTGAATGTAAGTCATAAAACCATAAAACTCAGAAGAAAACCAGTAAAATCTCTTGAACATAAGTATGAGCATGAGCAATTTTTTCCTGGACACCTCTCCTTAGGCAAGGGAAAGAAAAGCAAAAATGAACAAGTGGGACTACATCAAACTAAAATGCTTCTGTACAGCAACAGACATGATCAGCAGAACAAAAAAGTAGGTATAAAGGGCAAGTGCAAGTATCTCAACATAATAAAGGTCGTATGTGACAAACCCACAGACAACATTATACTTAACAGAGAGAAGCTGAAAGCTTTTACTTTAAGATCAGGAACAAGACAAGGATGCCCAATCTCCCCACTTTTATTGAACATAGTACTGGAGGTCCTAGCCATGGCAATCAGACAACACAAAGAAATAAAAGGTATACAGATTGGCAAGGAAGAAGTTAAACTCTCCCTGTTTGCAGATGACATGATATTGTACATAAAAAACCCTAAAGAATCCACTACAAAACTACTAAGTCGAATATCTGAATTCAGCAAAGTTGCAGTATACAAAATTAATAAGCAGAAATCTGTGACATTCTTATACACTAATAATGAACTAGCAGAGAGATATCAGGAGAACAATTTCATTCACAGTTGCATCAAAAAGAATAAAATACCTAGGAATAAACCTAACCAAGGAAGTGAAAGACCTATACTCTCAAAACTACAAGACACTCATGAGAGAAATTAAAGAAGATACCAATAAATAGAGACACATTCTGTGCTCATAGATAGGAAAAATTAATATTGTCAAAATGGCTATCTTGCCTAAAGCAATCTACAGATTCAATGCAATTCCTATGAATCTACCAACAGCATTCTTCAACAAACTAGAGAAAATCATTCTAAAATTCGTATGGAACCACAAAAGACCCCAAATAGCCAAATCAATCTTGAGAAGGAAGAATAAAGCTGGGGTGTGTGTTATGCTCCCCAACTTCAAGCTCTACTACAATCGAGACAGTTTGGTACTGTCACAAGAACCAACTCATAGACCAATGGAACAGACTAGACAGCCCTGATATAAAGTCAGCCATATATGGTCAATTAATATATGATAAAGGAGCCATGGACATGCAATGGTAAACGGCAGCCTCTTCAACAGCTGGTGTTGGCAAAACTGGATAGCTATATGCAAGAGAATGAAACTGGATTATTGTTTAACCCCATACACTAAAGTAAACTTGAAATGGTTCAAGACCTGAATGTAAGTCATGAAACCATAAAACTCTTAGAAGACAAAGTAGACCAATATCTCCTGAATATAAGCATGAGCAACTTCGTCCTGAACACATCTCCTCGAGCAAGGGAAACAAAAGCAAAAATGAACTGATAGGACTACGTCAAACTAAAAAGTTTCTGTATGTCAAAGGACACCATCAACAGAACAGAAAGGTATCCTACAGTATGGGAGAATATATTTATAAATGGCATATCTGACAAGGGGTTAACATCCAAAATATATAAAGAACTTACACACCTCAACACCCAAAAAGCAAATAATGCGATTAACATGGGCAGAGGATATGAAGAGACAGTTCTCCAAAGATGAAATTCAGATGGCCAACAGATACATGAAAAGATGCTCCACATCACTAATCATCAGGGAAATGCAAATTAAAACCACAATGAGATATCACCTCACACCAGTAATGATGGCCAGCCTTGGAAAGACTAAGAAAAGCAAATGCTGGCAAGGACGTGGAGAAAGGGGAACCCTCCTACACTGCTGTTGGGAATGTAAGCTAGTTCAATCATTGTGGAAAGCAATATGGACGTTCCTCAGTAAACTAAACATAGAAATACCACTTGACCTGGGATTTCCACTCCTTGGAATTTGCCCAAAATATACAACTTCTCAGATTCCAAAAGACATATGCACCCCTATGTTTATTACAGCACTTTTTACAATAGCCAAGATATCAAATCAACCTGTGTCTATCAGTAGATGAATAGATAAAGAAGATGTGATTCATATACAAAATGGAATACTATTCAGCCATAAGAAAGAAAGAAATCCTACCATTTGCAACAACATGTATGGAGCTGGAGGACATTATGCTCAGTGAAATAAACCAGGTGGAGAAAGACAAGTTCCAAATGATTTCCCTCATTTGTGACTTACAACAATGAAGCAAAACTGAAGGAACAAAATAGCAACAGACTCAGAGACTCCAAGAAGGAACTAGTGGTTACCAAAGGGAAAGGGTGTTGGAAGGTGGGTGGGGAGGGAGGGAGAAAGGTATTGAAGGTTGTTATGTTTAGTACACATGGTGTTGGTGATCATGGGGTAGCACAGAGAAGGCAAATAGTGAATATGTGGCATCTTACTACACTGATGGATGGTGACTGCATTGGGCTATGGGTGGCGACTTGGTAATATGGGTAAATGTAGTAACCACATTGTGTTTTCATGTGAAACCTTCATAAGAGTGCATATAAATAATACCTTAATAAAATTTTTTAAAAATTAAAAAAATAAGTAAAAGAAAAATGACAATGTTTTTCTTTCATGGGTGAGATTATTAATAGCTCTTTGGAAGTGTTAGAATTTAAAAAATATTTTAAGATAATCAAAAAAAAGATATGGGAAAAACCTAATTGTCCATCATAGATGAATGAATAAAGATGTCATACATATACACAATGGAATATTATTCAGCCATAAAAAGAAAAGAAAACTTACCATTTGCAACAATATGGATGGATCTACAGGGTATTACGCTCATGAAATAAGCCAGGTGGAGAAGGACAAATACCATATGATTTCAATTATTTGTCAAATATAGCAAAGCAAAGCAGAAGGAACAAAATAGCAGTAGTCTCATAGAATTTGAGAAGTGACTAGTGGTTACCAAGGGAGAGGCTTTAGGACAGGTAGGAGGGAGGGTAAGGTGGATAAAGGGGTAAAATAATTCACAACCACAGTATAATTTGGTCCCTGGGATGGTAGTGCAGCATGGAAAATGTAGTCAATGATTCTGTAATATTTTTCTATGTTGATAGATAGTAACCACACTAGAGGGGATGAGGATTAAATAATATGTGTAACTGTTGAACCACTGTGTTCTATATTTGAAACCAATATAAGATTGTATATTAAGATACTTCAATCAAAATAAAAAGCACAATTCTTGAAAAAAAAATGATACTCCGGAATTTATTACAATTAGAAACTCAGCAAAAGACACTGTTAAAAAAGTTAAATAAAAATGTCGTTATTAGGGGAGGAAAACTAATGAAGGTCTCTAGATAATAGTATTGTGCCAATGTTAATTTCCAGGTTTTTGGTAATTATATTGTCATTACGTACAATGATAACAGTAGGCGAAACTATGTTAAGTGTATATCAAACCTCTCTGAAATATTTTTGCAACTTTATGTAAACCTAACATTAGTTCAAATTTAAAAGTTTGATAAAATATGATAATTAAGGTCTCTCTTGATTTTTTATTTTCACTAGGCTAAATATCATCAGTCTCCATAACATTTCCCATATTATATAGGTTTGCTTCCCTTTCTTCTCCTGTTCCAATATTATTTTAAAGTGTTCCATTTGCTCCTATTCCTTTCAAACTGCTATGAAACATTTATAAGACTAGTTCAAGCAGATAAACATTGAAAAGGTCAGCTAACATCAAGGTAATATTATGTGAAAAACATCTCCTAATTTGCTAACCTCCTACTGATAGACATAAAAATGTCATATAAACTAAATTATGAAAGCAACCTCTATAAACTCATCAATAAAATCTAGATAAGCTATGTATTCTCATAAGCTACAAAGTAGAATTAGTCACTAAGATAAATAATATCTGCATAATAAAAAAATTTTGATGTAAGCAATGGGATAAAAAAGAAACAGGAAATAATCTTGAGAACTGCAGTAACCAAAAATCTCTAACAAATCTCCATTAGATAAATCAGTCTTAATTTGGAATTGAAATTTTCTAGGTCTATATGAGAAAAACAGTCAAACTCAAAGGAATTTTTTGAGGTCAGAGTTGTTCTCAGTGAAATACATGAGTTCTAGCAATTGGGAAAATATCTGACTATTAAGATATGTTAGACCCTAAAACTACTCAACCAGCTGGCCGAAACATCCTGCCAGAAAAACACTTTAAAATGAATAGAGTTTACTAAGAATATCAATTAATTTGAGTAGAACATGGTCAGTTGGGTAAAGGAAGGAGAAATTTCAGATAATGGAGGCAGAGGGGAACAGAGTGAAAAAAAACAACGAAGGCTTCCTCTAAAAATGTGCCCACAATCAGATGAAATGTGTAACTTACTCTATAAAAGCCAGTTGAAATGAAATTTTGAAAATAATAGTAGCAATGAAAGAGGAAAACAAATCAGAACTAGATAATTCAGAAAAAAAATGATTGAACAGAAAAAATTAAAAGAATGACATCTGAACTAAAAAAATATAGAAATAAAATAAAAAATCACTTCAGAAAGATTAAAATTAAATTTGACATTAATCTACATATATATGAATGGACACCACAGAATATACTCTAAAGAGAACAGATTTAAGTTAGGAACTTTATCAAATAAAGGAAGCAGCAATTATGACAGGATGGATTGAATAGTTTGACAAAATCACACCCTGAAAAGCAGCTACAAAACTGGACAAAATTGTGGAAAATAATTATTTTAGCAATCTGTAACTTTGTCACAAGAATACAACAAAACTTGAAGCTTCTTTTCTTCAAAAATTGAGCTTTGGGTAAAAAAAGTGCAAGTCTGTTGCACTCCTGCTTGCGGCTTCTCTCTTATGCCCTCCTTGGCTTAGTTAGTCTAGAAATTCTATCCAGTGGAACAGTTCATGAAACTATCAGTGTCCCTGCCAAAGGAGGCTTATTTCATTTGTAGGGGAAAACAATTTTTTAAAAATGCCCAACAGCATCTGAAGTTGCCATCCTGGTCGGGAATGCAATGAACAGGTAGACTAGTTACAGATTTTACAAGTGTAATATGATTTATAAATGTGATTGTGTTACTCTGCATCAAAATATATATGCAGCAAAAAATATAATGAAAAATGTGTTACATTTCAAAATGTAGACCCAGAATTTTAATGTCACTTACTCTCAAAACTCAATGTTTGTATTTCAGTCATATGGCTATCCTCGACTTTTTAAAACTCTGTAATACGTACTGCATCAATGTGCTTAGGAATAAAAGAAATAGACAAGTTTATTTAGCAATCTATCACATTAAGGTTGTAATAATGAATTTGAATCTATTTTTGGTTATTTGACTGTACACAACTTTCAAGTCCCACCACTGCCACTTATCCCACACCACAAGTGAGAAACTATTAAGAAAGTTCAGGTGGCCCCTGTTTTTACACTGGTTGAGAAATCAAATCATACAAACCCTCACCAGTGCAAGAAAACTCACCCCAACTTTACTCCTTAGCCATCATAAAAGTCAATAGTTTCAATTATCTTTTGCAAGCCAATCTTGGACCCTGCTCTCCCCAGAAAGACTCATTATGTAAGCAATAAACTTTTTCATACTCTTCTGGTGCATTTATGGCATTACCAGTCTCAACAAACCAAATTTTGGGTACATGGGGGATGCATTCCACTTCTAAGTTATTACCACAACAGATATAAAAATGTTTTTAAATACCTAATTCAAATAATGTAGTATGGGAAGTCAAGAAGAACTTAAAAATAAGTAATACATGTATATTAACTCAGAATATCAATTAAAAACACCATTGAATCTCTTTTAGGTTTACCACATATACCTAGCAAATAGTGAACTATCCATGATTAATATAGGTAAAACATCCTGGTGCAAACCTTTCATACTTTATTAAGAATATTTCTAGTATATTTGGGTTTACTTGAAGAAACTTAGCCTCAATTCTCTTGATTTGTATGAAATTTGAGGGCAAAGTTTTTTTTTATTATTAAGGTATCATTGATATACACTCTTATGAAGGTTTCATATGAAAAACACTTTAGTTACTACATTCACCCATATTATCAAGTCCGCTCCATACCCCATTGAAGTCAATGTCCATCAGTGTAGTAAGATGCCACAGAGTCACTATTTGTATTCTCTGTGCTACACTGTCTTCCCCATGAAGCCCCCCACACCATTTTTACCAATCATAATACCCCTCAATCCCCTTCTCCTTCTTCTCTCCCCACCCCCCCTCCCCTACCCCTCCCCTTCAGTAACCACTAGTCCCTTCTTGGAGTCTGTGAGTCTGCTGCTGTTTTGTTCTTTCAGTTTTGCTTTATTGTTGTACTCCAGTTTTAAGAAGGAAGGCAGGTAACCAATGGTGTCAGCAAAATGAAACACTAATAAACTATACAGCTGATTAAGTTGTTGAAGGAATCAATTTCACTTGCCTTCATTTGTTTCAATCTGTTAGCTTACGTAGAAAACTAGCTGATGTTGTTGTGCATACTGGAGTAATTGCTTCTCTTGAATTAAAAGCTTCTTAAACAATTCTCCTCATCTTACTTCTTAAATAACTCTTCAATAATGTGTGTTGCTTAGTTTTCAGAGCCTCTGAGCACATAACATAATTAATTCACATGAGCCTCCAAGCCAACATGAGTTTTTTTATTAATATGAGATTTATGTCTGGAAATAATTGTTGCTATGTGAATTATTGAGTCCCATTTATTTTATTAAATCAGCATATAGACTTTAAAGTATATAAGAAAATCTTTATTTCCCTGCTTTTCTCTTCTATTCTTTGCCATCTTTTTCTCCACATTTCACTTCTCTAAATGTGACTTGATATTAAGCCTATAATTAAAATATGCATAACATTTATGTTTGAATTTGTCACAGTGTCTGTCAAAAATACCTGTAGCTGAATTTATAGTCTATCACTTTTAACCATGTGTCTACCTTACAAATGATAGTCAACTCTTTCCCAGTTTACTGAAGAAAATATTTAATTCACTGAATATGATTCCATGACTAAACATCATACAAATAACTATACATACAAAAATATATTGAATTAATACTATATATTAATTACTGTTCTAATCACAGAGACAAATAGAGATTTGGGGGTAATATTAGACAATTGCCCCAAATGTTTTATTTCTACTCACTCAAATGTCCCCTATGTAATAAGAGAGATGAGTAATGGAACTGAGTTCAAACCCAAGAATTTGTGAAATACATCAAACTGCAGAGAGTATACAGATTATAATAAAATACATATGCAGTTTAAGAAGTGACACAGGGCCAGTAGAGACTCACACAGTGTTGCATTCCTGTCTCTCTCCACATTCCTTCACACCAGAGGTTACTACTCTCTTAAATTAGATGTTTATTATTTCCACACATAACTTCATACCTTTATTACATATTTACATACAATTACAAATGACATGTTAGATTAATGGCCTAGAGTGGTACCATATATTCCCTTTTTTTTACAAAGTTTAAAATGGTTTGTCCTGCTTACATACAGGCCCCCTTTAAACACTGATTCAAGGACACACATTTCTTTAATCATGTAGCTCTGACATCATCAGTATGCAGTTTTGTAAACAACTGTGTATGAGACTGGTTAAGGAAAGAGGAGAGATCAAGGGAGAAAGTTGTGTACATTAGGATACTATGTTACAACAAAACAATGGAATATACTAGACTTGTTGAAACAAGTAAAGCAGATCTATATAGTGATGGATTTTCCAGAAGCACTGTTAAAGAGGCAAGAACTTTGAAAATTAAGTATAGTATGCTGATGTACAAAAGTACCACTTTATACTATATATACATATACAAATACATATATTTATACCCACACATATATAGGTTAAGTACCCTATATATATATGTGTGCATCTGCCCGTAACTTATAGGATATATTGTCTAGTCTAAACTCTATACAAACAGTATCATTCTTTGTGTACTCTTTTAAAACATTTTTATTTAGTTAAAATTATGTTTGTGACATTCATCAATGTAGATGTTGAAATAGCAGTGTATTAATTTTTATTGCAGTATAGTATTCCATTTTAATAAATATACAATTGTTTATTTGTTTAATATCAGGGGACTTTTTTTAACTTGTGTATTGTTTTTGCTCACTGTTACATTGCACATTTTTTATGTTTCCTCACATATTTTTTTGTGGATTCTGATACAGAATTTACATGAAACTACTG
Source organism: Manis pentadactyla (assembly GCF_030020395.1). Classification (NCBI taxonomy): domain Eukaryota; kingdom Metazoa; phylum Chordata; class Mammalia; order Pholidota; family Manidae; genus Manis; species Manis pentadactyla. The sequence continues at coordinate 51,974,065 of NC_080023.1, forward strand.
AGTATGAGCATCTAAAACTTAAGTATATTCAAATTACCCTCCATTGTGCTTGTATACAGAAGAGCTCACATAGGTCACATAATTAACATTGTATTTCATTGAAATTTATTTTTATTTATTTGTTAATCAGATTGAGTAATATTCATATATTTATGGTACACCAGGATTCCCTGTTCTCTAGACAATATTCCTGTTAATTGTCTCTAGAATCCTTAACTCTTAATTACTAGATTTCAATGGTTAATGGAATGAGAAAAAATATTTTCTAATGTTAACGATATATATAATTTCAAAACCAAAAGGAGAATGGTGATAAAGTCAGCGAAATTTGTACTTACTATTGCAAAAAGTTAAAGCCATTCTCTTAAATTTATAAAATATCTGAAAATATTAATGTACTATTTAAAGAAATGAAATTAATCATCAGCAATGGAAACTTACTAGTAAGGAAAATTTGCCTTCAGAGAATAGGACTAGCAACTGGTAAAGGAATTTTCTTTCAATAAGTACACATGCACATACAAAATATGTATGGACATACACACAGTTATATATACATACAGTATTTTTGTAAGAATTCACATGATGAATAATTGCAACCACCAATGGAACTGGAAGGAAGGATGCTGAGGGAGTGGGTAAGTAGAATGCATATTTTTCACTGCATACCATGTTTTTCTCTTGATCTTTTTTCCTTGCAACTATATTATCCACTAAAAATTAAATAAAATATATTTTTAAAAATTGAGTCTACCAAGCTGTAACCAAATATGTTTTAAGTATTCCTAGAGGATACTAGCTGCTAAAATAGATTTACCAAAATCTTTAGAGAAGAGAGGAAAAAAAAATGAAGTAATGCATAGTGTCTATATTTAAGGAATTATGACTTTCTGTATATTGAGAATGCAGGGAGGTGGTAACTTGATCTATCATAAAATGTTCTCTACTGGTACAATAGATTTACAAGAAACCTCTTAATATTTTCTGGGGAGTGTACTTTATATTTGTTACACTGGCAATAATGTCTTAAGGGAAATAGCCCAGTTATTAAATGCAAAATCCTATTTTACAGGTTATAAAATTTGAGGTCACTCATCATTCTTAACTATCCACTTATTTTATAGAACTTTGTGACATTGGTAATTGAGGAATTACTACTAGCCTTTTTATGGTGTATTTTACATTTTATATTCTTATCAGGGAAATCTAATTGTAGGATTTCATCTCCTTTTTTTTCATCCCTTCTGTCACCCTATGATTTTCAACCCTTCCTCAAATTTGCATACATTGACATTTTCAACATTTCAAAAATTAGACAGGTTTATTTTGCTAAGCTGGAAAATGAAAGCATCTAGCAATTAAGTCTCATTGATATTCAAACTTAGTAAGTGTACTTCTCAAATAAGGGCTAGCATTTATTACTTTCAGAGCTGTCTCCTAGTGCACTTTGTTGTGATACATCCTTAATTTCCATATCTACATCTAATATCTATATCTTTCACCAAGTTATGATAAGTGGTATCATTGGGAACCATTTTTATGGCTTCCATGCAATAGATGTAGAAATTAAATTACCAGTCTTTTCTTTCATATTAATTTAAGAAGGAAAGTAATGATATTTTTGAAATGCAGTTTAATAATAAATAAACATATTTGCAAGATACTTGATATGTGCCTATTAACTACTGATTGCTGATTTAAAATTATCCAAACTTAGCAGCTTCAAAAGACACCCATTTATTACCTCACAGTTTGTATAGATCAGAAGTCTGAAAACAGTTAAGTGTCTCAAAAAGCAAAATCAGGTAATCTATCAGGCTGCCATCTCATCTGGAAGGTTCACTAGATAAGTTTCTGTTTCAAGGATCATTCAGGATCTTGGAAGAATTCATTTGCTTTAGGTTGTATGACTGAAATCTCCATTTTCTTGCTATCTGTCAGCTGAGGACTTCTCTCAATTGGTAGAAACCGCATGGTCCTGTCCTTTCACAATATGGTAACTTGCATTTTTAAGGCCATAAGAAAGAGTATCTGCCGTTGTTCCTAATATCTTTTAAGAGCTCTATTGATTAGTTGAGGTCCACCCATGTGATAAAAAACAGACATGATTAACTCAAATCAGTAGATTCCAGAATCCCCTTCACCTTTGCTATTTAAGATCATTTATTCATGGGAATTTTATCCCATTATAGTGATAGGTCTTGTCCATACTCAAGATGGGATTATATCAAAAGTACATACCAGGGGAAAGGAATCTTTGTGACAATTTAGTATTGTGCTTACCATATGCTTTATTTTTACCACTTGAAATGTGAATCACCTTATTTTTTGTTTATTCACGTATTAAATAAGCTCAGCAGACATTCATTTGTCAGATACTATCCTGAGTCTAGAGGAACTATGATCTCAGCCCTCAAAGCATTTCACCCCAAGGGGACCTCATGGATCATACCGGTATGAGAATCACAATTCTTCCCTCAGCACAGGGCTCAGCGTAGTCTGTTGGAATTGAGTTACCTATGTCCTGTCTCAGCAGGAGCAGCTGAGTCTCTTCTTGACAGTGCTCTTCATTTTGGCTAAAGTGTTTACTTATTTGCCTTCAAGTCCTCTTATCCTTTGAATTAATTCCTGATTCCTGTTTGTTGTAGATCCCCATATACTTGATATTTTTACTGTAATAACATTTTAATATTTACTCTTGCCTAAACATTTTGCTCCTTTGTGACCTATATTTGCAATATAAGTAGGCCTTAGGGACGCTTAGCTTACCTAGTTTGAGTCTTTGATCCCTATTCAATCCTTCAAAAAATATTTTGTAGTCTTTTTGAACACAGATTCTCATCTAACATGGGTATATGACCTTTTGTCTGACACCCGTCTCCTTCACTAAAAAAAATAAAAAAGATTTTTGGTGAATTTTCTGATAGGTAAAACATAAGATTAATGTGTTCTCCTCAATCTTAGCCTTATTTCTCCTTTCTTCCTCAGGAGTTCAAATCAGGGTCTTGTTCTTTTCATTATGACTCAGCACTTTTTAAAACAAAAATATTCTGCTTCCCAGCTGAGCATATTATTGGATCCATTTATTCACTTTTTCTTTTCACCTTATTTTCTAGATGTACCAGCGGGAGCCAAGAGGTAAGGCCTTACACACTAATTCAGGGGCAGCTGAAGAAAGTGAAAGCCTAAAAGTCCATAAACTGAATTAGTTATGTTGGTTCAGTTAAGTGTGATTCTCTTCTCAGGTGGGCTTTAGTATACGTAGTATGCTCTCGATGCAATGAACTTAGCTGTTTTTGGAGAGTATTTTTCTTGTCAAACATGAAATTCTTTTCCCTTTAAAACAATTACAAGTATTTTTTTAGTGATTCCACTAACTGACATCTCTAAAGTTTCTTTTACTCTATCTTTGTTTCTTAGGAAGCTTAATACTATTTTCTTTCCTATCTACTTCCTTTTATTTTTTTCTCTTTCGTACTTCATTCTGTATGTTTTTCTACTTTCAGGAAGACAAAAAGTCTTGAATACATTTATAATTTCCCTTTCCTTCTGACATATCTCAGGCTTCTTCAGTTGTAAGACTTGGGAAATTTGATTCAGCATAAAAGAAATGACACAGCATGTAAGATGCTTAGGACCACATAAATGTTCAATGGCAGCTGCCTCTGGTGCCTCGACCCAGTCTGTCGCCATATCCCTCTGGGCAGACCAGTTCCTGGTCCTCCTGGCAGAACTGAAGCAGGCCCAGAGCCTGCTGAGCCACCTGGGCCGAGAGAGTGCTGGGCCGTGTGGCTCTGCCTTGCCCGTGGCCGTGGCCGCACTCTGGACTTCTCTAATGGGGTAGCCCCAGCTCCAGGATCCCGGGGCCTGGCCTCTCAGATCTCTGACTTCCAAGGGTCGTACTTTGAAAATTCAGCATAACGACCCTGAGGACCTTTCCAGTGTTGCCTTACTTCCCCCACTGATGGACACTTGTCAATGGTTTTCACAAGCAGGAAGAATAAATAGAAGTGTAAGGGGAAAAAAAATTCAAGATTTCAATGTTTACTGTTATTCTTATGAGCAAACATGTAAGATTTGTGTACTTTTGACATCTTTTTAATAGACATTTTAGAACCTGCTCTCCCTTCTAGAACGTTTCTTGAGTTTAAAATGCATGACTAAATATTTAATAAATATGAAAATTATAACAAATACAATGCTTATATGTTCTGTATCACTGGAAGAAACAGAGTGCAGAGTATATTGGGAAACGGAATCATGTAGTTTCAAATTTAAATTTTGGATATTTTGCTTTTATGACTATCCAAACAATGATGCAATTAAGTAAATATATGGACTAGGTCTATAGGTAGGTAAAATTTATGCTTACAATGTTATCAAAAGAGCAAATAATTCGTACTTGAAATCGGTAGTGTTAAAATGGGTTAGGTACTGATAGACAAAGACAGTAAGAGCTGAGGATATCATATAATAACCTTGAATCAGTTTGCTTAGCCTGAGTGTCCAAGATGATAGATGTCACATCACTGTTTTAATACATCATCTGTTTTTTAAAAATTGGAAATCATAGACAAGTCACAACTTCTGAGGCAGAAGAGCGTTATAGAATGTTCACTGCTTTACACTACTGATTGGGACAGTATGGTACTCAGTCATAGCAATATGGAAAAATAGTTTAATTTTAATAGTGTTTATAATGATCCTATTTATTAATAAGATTCATTTAGCTCTTTAATTCAAAGAAAGTTACAAACACTGAAGATGATGAAAATACCTGTGTGAGGAGTGGCAAGCAACTTATTTTTATACATCAAAGTTTTCAATGAAATTCATTTTTAAAAACATTTTTTAATTGCTGACACTTATTGAAGTATCCTATTACCCTAGTACTTAATCACTTTTCATTAATTTTCTTATTTGATATTTTCAAGAAACTTGACTTAAGTGTTATTTTACCGATGCAGAAAGGGGGATTTGATATGATAAATATATTTGAAAGATAGCACACCTGGCAAGTGACAGATTCAGCTAATCTTAAAAACCTTTCTTTTTCAAACTATAGTGTATTCAGAAAAGGAAATCATCATAGTGTTTAACGTTGCAGTATACACTGTATTAGATGTTTTACAAGATTACATATCTTTACCTTCTAGTGCATTCTTTCATTTTCTTCTCTTTCTCATTAGAGTGTACTTTTCATATTTTCTTCAAAGAGTATGCTTACTTTATGTGCTTGTTTATTTTATACAAATGAATGGCTTTTGAATTTTGTGCTAAACAGGTGGCATTAGCCAATCAGTTATGGTTTGGAATATGAAAGAGATCCAGCTGTCAGACAGTAGGGGGACTAGGAAAATGTTGCCTATGGTAAGATTGCTTATTTATCTTTGCTGCATATTTAGAAACCAAGGGTTTTTTTAAATAATTTGTGTTCTATGAACCTTGACAAATGTGGCAATATAGTGTGGCTCATGTACTCTAGGGTATATTTAAGGACATTTGCAAAAATGAAATTTATATCTTATTTTGTATGCAATTTTCTTAGTATGTAGTTTTGAAAAAAAATAAATGTTATTTTGGTGGCATGAACATAACAAATATTTCAGACTTAGATTGTGTTAAATGTGAAAGGATGTTAGTTATTATAAACATCCTAAAAACATTTTGGTAAGAATAATATTTCTATTTGTAAATCTATTTATGCAGTTGCAAATTATATTAATATTGTCTTAACTGAATATTTTTAAAAAATTAACTCTTTAAGAAGTGGATAGACTCTTGAAATATGTCATAGAATCTATTTTTCTTTGAGTTAAATTGTGATGTTACAATTTTTCACTGTACTTAATTTCTAGATAGCAAAACAAAATTGAAATGCTTTATGCTGAACATTTTTCTGAGGACAGTTTCTCTTCTAGACACAGTAGTAAAACACTATAAGAGCCACATTTAATGCACATTCTAAAGAGATGAAAACCTGCAATCAACAATTGTCTTATCTCTATTTTCTCTGGAGTTACATAAAATTCCTAGACACCAGTGCACTCACAAATCATAGGTGATTTTAACTATATTTCATCTACCTATCATTTCTTTTGTTTGCAGCTTATTGATTTCTCACTACTGCAAATACCACTTTTATGATAAGCTTCCTTTGCCTGATTTCCATGGTGCTCTCATTCATCTGAGAAGGCATTCTTCTATTCCAATGCCCTGCTGGAGTGAGTGAAAATCTGTATCCACCATATGTTTTCCACAGATGAGCCATACACCTGTTTCTTTTTTGGGAACCTGATACTTCTTCATGATGTTTTTAGAGGAAGAGAACACACATGTTCACCTGCTTTTAAACACAAGTTGGCCCTTGAACAAAGCAGAGGTTAGGGGTGCCAACCCCTGTGCAGTCAAAAATCTGTGTATAACTTTAGACTCCTCTAAAGTTTAACTACTAATAAACTACTATTGACTGGAAGCCTTACCAATAACATAAACATTCAACTAACATGTATTTAGTATGTTACATGTATTATATATTATATATTTATGGTAAAGTAAGCTAGAGAAAATAAAATGTTTTTTCAAATTATCACAAATCTCCCCCAAATTTTCCAATATATTTATTGAAAAAAACCCACATTTAAGTGGACCCACATAGTTCAGACCCATAGTATTCAATAGTCAACTGTATCACAAAATGGTAATTTTGTAGCCCGTGAATAAACTGCTGATACCCAACTCTCAAGGAATCTCCTCCATTTCCAATCAATCCATAATTCTAGATTTTTTTATTATTGGTTAACTACTTTTCTCTATATCAGCAATCAACAATCAGGATTTTAAATTAAACACAAGTCCTATTTACAATAGCACCACAAAATGAAATTTCTAAGTATAAATATAGCAAAGTGTATACAGGATCTATATGTAGGAATGAGACAGGGACCGTGGGTATAGTCAGAGTAGGGTGAGGGCCTCTGGAGAAAAAGCAGAGCAGGATAATTACAGTCAGAACAATGTAGCAATGTGCAAAGAAGTCCCTATTGAAACTCTGTGACAAGCACTAAGCAAAGTCAGAGTCACACTAATTCTCTAGGGTAAAGATACCAGACTAGGAATATAGACATCTTCAGTGTGATCAGTTAAAACTCAAAAGGCCAGCAGCAACTTAGCCTGTAATGTTTGAGTATTCTGCAGATAAAGAAAAGTGTCTCAGCATAACCGGTGACTTCACTGTATCAATTTAAATCATGACACTGTAAAATTTACCTTAGCCTGCTTAAAGGCCCAGCTTATTTTAACTGTACCTATGTGCTATATTTCCTTCTCTGATCCTAACCAAGTAATCTGAAACCTAGGAAAAAGACTAATTCAGTAAGCAAGTCCAACTATAAACAACCCAAGAAATTAAGAAGTAAGATTCTTAACTTACTTCAGCAAACAGGCAACAACACAGCCCACCTTGGGGACAGGGTAGGAGGTCTTAATTGACATGCTCCCCGAGGGAAACTTTAATCTTAAGAATCAGAGTAAAAAAATTCTTCTGTTACTCATCAAGAATGAGCATTCTGAGACCCCCCAACAAGTCTGCACCCCTAACCCTTTACCCTCATTCCTGAAAATCTTCAACCGTGCATAAAACCCCTAGACAATGAGCCAACCACGGACTCTCTTGTCCCTTCCAGGGGTCAGCAGGGAGCCCTGTCCTCTCACTTTATCTCTAAATAAAAGCCTGTACCTTGCTTTCCTACCTTGAGTGTTTGTGAAGCTCATTCTTTGGCTTCGTGAACAAGAAACCCGGCATCAGGAAGCCATAAGACTCTGACAGAAGAAATCCAAGAAAATCTAAAAATATAGCTAGCTATTCATGATCATGGAATGGAAAACTCGTTATTATGATGATATTAATTCTTCCCAACTTGATTTGTAGATTGAAAACAATTCCAATGAAAATCTCAACAAGCTATTTTGTAGATATTGAAAAACTGGTTTTAAGTTTCTATTCAAAGGAAAAATATTCAACGGATCCAACACAATACTAATACTTGTAGGATACTGTAATAGTGGATAAATGACATCATATATTCTTAAAACCCAAGGAATTCTATAGCAGAAAAAATGGATCTTAATGGGAGCAAGTGTGCAAAAAAGGTTAAGTAGGGCCAGGGATCCTAGGACCCCTGCAGACCTGAGAAAAAAGAATCTCACTATATTACAAATACATGAAAATAATGTCATTGAAGGTCAGAGGGGGACAGATAATGACCAAAGTAACTTTGGAATGAGTGGAATCTGTAAAGATCTGCACAAAAGCAGTATATACTAGTTGATAAAGTAGTTAGAGAGTATAGATGAACAATTCTTACAGTGCTATACAGTTATACGGGAATGGAACAATTAAATGAAAAGATGGCAATGGTGGAAGCCAGGTTTGCCACTGTGGGATTGAAAGTGTGCAGATAAGCAAGGGGAGGAAGCTTCAGTGACCCATGTGGTACTGCAATGGGATTGGAGACATCAACATGAACTCATGTTTAGCTTCATAAAGATATAGATGTTTATTTATAGAAAATTTACATGGGTTAGTGATGTCATTGATATTTTCTGCTTTGTCAGCTGAGAGGATCTAACAAATGACATCCCAGAAGCAATTAGCATCTTGATCTTGGTGTTTGATACTATTCTCCAAAAATAAATAAATAAAAGGAAACAGAGTTCTTTGGAGAAATGAATGGCTGGTTTGAGTTGAGGATTAGAAGAAAAATACCCAAGATGAGCCTAGAACACTTTGAAGGTCATGAAGGCATAAAAGTTCACAAAGAAAACTAATGTAAGATGTTAAGAATAGGGGAAACTGGGGGGGAGTATGGAAACTTCTGTTCTCAATATTTTCTCAATTTTTCTTAAACTATCAAACTGTTTTTTAAACTTTTCTTAAAACTAAAACTTTTTAAAAATATTTATGCATAATTTATATATTAAGATTTAATAATGTCATATAAATGAAACTTGGGGGAAAAAAACTGTCTTTTTTCTTTCAAGTTAATTACTTATTTGTAAATAATGTCCTGTATTCATTCCAGACCCACAACTTCTGTAAATATGAATGGAAAAATTCTAACGGAATCCTTTGAAAACAGTTAAAAGGAAATTGTTCCAGGATTGTCATAAAAACAATTTTAAACCAGTAATACAGACTTTAAGCCTGAAAAAATTAACTCACTGAGTAGAAGAATAATTTTGTGTATAGCATAAACTCCTGTAGGGTACCGAAATTCCCTATGAAATACTGAAATACCATATACCACTTAAGTAGTTGCATAAGAAGAAGTGATAATTTAGAAACCTACAAATCTAAAAAAAACTTACTCTGTAAATTCAAAGATAATAAAGCTACCAAAAATTTCTATGAGTCATAAGAAAGACAACAGTCAACAATATCTATTCATCACTATCTTTTTTACATTCAGATGTGTCCTTTGTTGGGTAGACAAAGATAAAAAAGAAACAGGGAGAGAGAGAAAGGCTAGAAAGACAAGAAAGGCAAAAACAGAAGGAAGGAAGGAAAGAAAAAGGAAGGGGAGGGGAGGGGAGGGGAGACAAGAGGAGAGGAGACAAGAGGAGAAGAAAGGAGAGGCAAGGAGAGGAAAGGAAAGGAGAAGAAAAGAAAGAAGGAAAGAAAATTCAGCCTTATACTGTGTCCAAGTAACCACACTTACCCATCTCGCCCATCCCTGATCCCAGGCTAAAAATGACATCTGGAGTGGCATACATTCCCCATATGTTTTTAGTTGGGTACATTTTACATACACGGAGGACATGGCCACTTATAATCAATTGAAGGATGATACAAACATTCTTAGATGGTCACAAGAATTGATGCAGTAAAGCCAACACTGAGGAAACACATACTTTAGAGCAGTGTCACCCCAAACCAAATGATTATATTAAGAAGGGACATATCTTTGCTTTATAAACCTCAACCCTATTCCTGGATCATAATAGACAGCATACTTCCAAGAAAACTATCCTAATTAAACTTGGAAAAGGAAAAAAAATGAGCATACTGAATTTCACTGTATCTTATTTAAAGTCTTAGAAATATTTTATCAGTTCCTACATTATCTACAGCAAAAAGAACAAATATCAAAAATAGTTTTTATTTGTTTATCAAATTTTAGAGACATTATGAAGCTCAGTCTTCTGGATAGAGTAACTTTATTTAAAATTCTTTTTTATTGAAGAAGAAAACATTTTTTGACAGCTTTTAAAAATTTAGTCTAGTAGACAGAAATAGCTGTTGAATATCTTAAATAATATGTTAACAAATATTGAAAAAAAACTAAATTATTTTAATAGGTAAATAACTTTGTACATGCTGCATTGTGATGAGAAAACACCCATTCTGAGTTGCTGCCCAAGCATTTCACAGTATGCCAATCCCAGAGTCTGGATGTTTAAATAAAGACCTGAGTGTAAGGATATCTGACACAAGTTCCCACTTTTTCTTGGGGCACCTATTAAATTAACCACTTAGAACTGAACCTGTGAAAAGCATGTGACCACTGCACCAAGTACCTTGTAACTAATAACTTTCTACCTTGTGCATGACCTCCTGCTCGCTTGTGGCCTGGAACAGGGGTCAGCCAGTCCCCTACCTTCCATTCATGGCACTACCACCCTGCTCTCCCCCAGCCACTGCTTCTGGGGTTTGTAATAAGTTTTGTGACACTGCTTCCTTTATGTAAAGTTACTCAAACTGCACCTTCAATCAAAATGACCCCAGGGTTCTCACTTCCCCAAAGGGATCTTAGACATGGGGAGAGCCTCCTGACAGTCTCATATGGGTGGCATGTTCCTCCTCATTCAGTAGGCCATCATTTGAATATTTTAAATTTAAAACACCAGCCACAGGCTCCCAACGCGTATGTGATTTCTATGGTCTATGATAGAACAAATGTATATTTCCATTTAAAATCAACTAATTCAATGTTAACTATATAGAAAAATTAATTGATTTTCTGAGCAACTTAAATTTCAAAATCAACTGCATAGAATAACCCATTCTATGGATACCAGCCTAGCCTGTCTCCAGCCACTCTTGTCATTGGCTAATGGACTCATAAGCAAAGTGGCCACTGTGGCAGGGATGGAGTTTATGCATGTGCTCAGCAGCACAGACCTCTCCTTACCAAAGTTGATCTGGCAATGCCATCCCTGAATGCTTAATCTACTGCATCAGACTACACTGAGTCCCCAGTATGGAACCATTCCCCAGGGTGTTTAGCCAGTTACCTGGTGGAAGGGTGATTACACTGGACAACTTCTGTCATAGAAGGGGCAGCAATTTGTTCTAACTGGAATAGATACCTATGCTGGATATGGATTTGCCTTCCTGTACACAATGCGCCTGCCAAAACTACCACCTATGGATTCATACAATCCTTATTCACCTTCATGGTATTCCACACAGTGTTGCTTCTGATTAAGGAATTCACTTCACAGCAGAAGACTGTGGCAATTAGCTCATGTTCGTGGACTTTACTAGTCTAATCATGTTTTCCACAATCCTGAAGCAGTTGGTTTGATAGAATAGTGGAATGACCCTTTGAAAATTCAAATACAGTGCCAGCTAGGAAACAATACCTAGCAGGGCTGGAGAAGGTTCTTTGGAAGGCTGTATATTCTGAATCAGCACCCAAAATATGGTTCTATTTCTCAAATAATGAGGAATCACAGACCCAAGAATTAAGAGGTAGAAATGGGAGTGACACCATTTACTATTACCTCTAAGTCCCACTAGCAAAATTTTTGCTTCCTGTTCCTGCAACCTTATATTCTGCTGGCCTAGAGGTCTTAGTTCCAGAGAGACAAATGTTTCCACCAGGAGACACAACCACAACTCCATTGACCTGGAAGACTGCCACCTTCATATTTCAGCATTAATAGGCAAAGAAAGGTTACTGTACTGGCAGGGATGGTTTGGGCTGCTTATCATGGGGAAATTGGACTACTACTCCACAATGGAGGTAAGGAAGAGCATGTCTGGAGCACTGGAGATCCATTAGGGTGTCTCTTAGTATTATCGTATCCTGTGATTAAATTCAATGGAAAAATATTATAACAACTCAATCTAAGCAGGACTACTAATGGTCCAGAGCCTTCAGGAATGAATGTCTGGGTCACTTTTCCAGGTAAAGAACCACTTGGGGTGCTTGGTGAAGGTAAAGGGAATCTAGAATGGATAGTGGATGAAGGTAATTATAAATTCCAGTTACAACCATATGACCAGTTATAAAAATGAGTACTGCGATTCTTATGAGTATTTTCTCTTTAGTTTATATATTCAAAGCATACATACATTTGTTGTTTCTTTCCTTGTAATATAAATGTATTGATTTTATATCATAGTGCATAAGTAATGTTAATTTTGCATCATGGTTTTTGAGTTATGGGATATCAAGGAGAGTAAACATAACAAGGATTTTACCTCCTTTCCTGGGGAAGAGGTTAATGATTTTTGGTTATACACAGGATAGCTGTATCATTTTAGGCAGACATGATTGTGCTTTTATCTTTATTTGGAAATTAAGTGTAGCTTAAGAAGATGTATATGGGTACTGAATTGACAAGGGGTGGAGTTGCCCATTATGTTTTATACATCAATTTGACTGGGTCACAAGGTGCCAGATACACAGTTAAGGATCCTTTCTGGGTGTGCCTATGCAGTATTTCTGGATGAGATTTGCATCTAGATTGGTAAACTGAGTAAAGTTAATTTCTCTTCTCAATGTGAGTGAGCATGATCCAATCTGTGAGGGCCTGAATAGAACAAAAAGGCTGAGAGAGAGAGAATTCATTCCTGCAGCCTGACACTCTGAGCTGGACATTTTTTTTTCGGGTTCTCAAGCTGAACTAACACTGTTGGTTCTCTTAGTTCTCAAGCCTTTGGACTCAGACTAGAGTTATACTATCAGCTTCCCAGTTCCTTATAATAAACCTGTTACTTCTATTTTCCTGGAGAATCTAATTAATATTATCACAACGAATATAAATTTGCAAAATTTTATATACTTACATACATGTTCAGATCAAAAGAGAAGTACTGTCATAAATCAATCACCTCTTTTCACTTACTTTTCTTAAATGACACATTTCTAAGTGCTTAGTAAGGAGTTAGTAATGTATTTTTGAACTCCCTGTGGTGACATTTATTTACCTGTTTCTTTAAAAATTTTGATTTATTTACTATCACAACTGTGATACTAAGGAATATTCTGTGATGTAAATATGAGATGATCAGTTTCCTGTATGTTCTTTAAAAATACAGACATCATGCTACATGTTTAGAAAAACATGTGTAGAATGTAATTTAGAATGAGAATTTGGTATTTTTATTAGAAATATCTGATCTCTGTCAGTAAACTAGTTTACATATTTAAGTTTTTTCATCATATCTTCCTGTGAAAATCTAAGTGAAATGTACTGTAAAATGAAACAGGGTTATAATATTGTTCTGTTTGGCAATGAAGAGCTCATGCCATTTAATTTAGATCAGGAGATTTACCAGTTCCCTGAGAGGTTTTTAAATTGGCTTACTCATCAGCTTTATTTTCTGTCAAATTGCAATCATAATCTTTTTTCTTTTTCTGGTGGTAGTTCCAAAAGAGTATTGACTGTCTTGACTATTAAGTATACAGAACATTTCCCACTCTCTTACTGACTGAATGATTTTTAAAGAATATGGATTCCTTGGGAAGCACAGCATTACACACAGGACTTTATAAAATTTCTTTATACATAATCTTAGAGATCTTTTCAGTTTGTTATTTTATAGGCAGGTAAGGACTTTGTCCATTTTTCTCATTTATAATGTGCTACACATTTGCAGGTATTGTAGTCTTAACCTGAAAGCAGAGGAGACTGCTATTTACATTTCTAGAAAAGTTTCTATTATTAATATATCAGAACTCTAATGTAATCAAAATGAACTTTGAGAAATCACAAATAAAATAAACTTGGGGTGCCTAACTGGACGAGAAGCAACAAATGAATGTTGAAGCCAAAATTTTGATGCAGAAATGGTCTGGTTAGAATTGGTAGCTGTTAATGTGACTACTGAATATGGCCCTTCCCTGACAGTGAGTCCTATATACTCACTGTAGCACCTCCAGATTCTGTTATTCCAGCGTGCTCACATACATCATACTGTGACTGAGTCATTTCACCAGTACTTAATGTTACAATTATTTAAAAAATAAATTTTGACTGGGCAAAAATGACAACGGGGACAATTCTAGCTTTGGGTCCTATTCAAAGTTGAGGCAGATGCAGAATCACTCAAAATACATAAAAGGAAAATATCACATTTTTGCACATAGTGCTCCTAGAATCCAGAGAGATTAGTTTAACAAGTGGAAGTGCAATTTTTAGTGTATGAAAATTTTGGACTTCCTGTCATGTTTATTTGGCATCTAAATTCTAATTCAAAACACTAACAATACTGTATGATTAACCAAAGTATTGAGCCAGTGGATATGTAAAAGCAATTGTGTTAACTATTTTATTCCCTGATTTTCCTACTGCTCTGCAAGAATTGATCTACACATTATGAAACCATTATCAAAGATACTTTATTAATATACTGATTATCAGTGTTGTAACAGATTTCTTCAAACATCTTTCATGAAGTGTGGTGGTTAGTTTTGTATGTCAACTTGGCTAGACTATAGCACCCAGTTATTTAATCGTACATGAATCTAGATATTGCTGTGAAGGTATTTCAAAAATGTTAACATTTACCATCAGTGGATTTTAAGTAAAGGTTACCTGTGATCTATAACTTCTCAATAAGATTTTAACATTTTAAATGTCTGTTACTATAGATTACAGTTGTGCATTTCTGTAAATGCTTTTCTAGCTTTTTTGACTTAAGTATTACATTAACCTAATTGAGATTTCTGTATGCAAAAACTACAAAAGTTTTCTAGATGTAATCAGTAAACAAAGACACCTCTTTTGCTCATCTTTATCTTGTAATTATAATTTATTTTTTAGCCAATGTGCAATAATAGTTTCCCAGATACATAAGGGTATTTTTGAGAACTCATAGAATTATTTTAATGATGCTGATATCGCTAGAAAGAAATGTATAATTAAAATATATTTACTGTCTTGAAAGATTCCTATTATAATAGAGTTGTCACATAAATGTAACTAATTTTACAAAATGGCATTTCTGGCTGATAATGTATTTAGAATCTCTTCTCTCTTTTTTATAAAATTGTAACTACTATTTTATGGGAGTTATAGTAGAAGCCCCATCTTCCTCAGCCATGATCATTAATCCAAAAAACTTCTCATTGGTCCTCACTTAAAACATTTTTCTTTAATCTATTATATTTAGCAATCCCCTTAAGAATCTGCCACTTCTTAAAAGAAGAGGTGTATAAACATTATATTTTTCAATATATTATTTTGCATAAAAAAGGGCAGTGTACTATAGTGGTTATAATTAAGCGTTCCAGAGTCAAACTCAGTGTTCAGGTTATTACCTACTTACTAAGTTTTTGGTAAATTTAATTAAGCTCTAAGTAAGCCTTTGTTACCTCAAGTTGTAACAGTGGTAATAAGAGTGTTTACTTTCCTAGCTAAATAGGTACACTAAGGATGGGACAGGTTGAATTTTCTGCCAGGTTAATATCATCAAACTTTCATATCTTTTTACACAATACATTAGTTAGAAAAATAATGTCTTAGAAACTTCCAGAAAATCCTTCCATGCTGTCATTTATCTCCCAACCGTAAGAACTGATGAAGCTAAGAAGTTAGGGGTGAGTGGAAACAAACAGCACTCTGTGTCCATGTGCTGCCCTGGACCTGCCACAAATATTTATCAAGAGCACCCATGGAAACCTGTGGAAGACAGCTTGTCAGTACCTCAGGCTTTTCTTGTGTTTGGGGCTCCCATGGACACTAAACTGGGAATTGGTATTCACCATCGAATATCTCAAAATTTCAGCTGCTTTTTCCTGCTTTTACAGTTTCCTTTAATGATCTGTCAAATGTGAAAGGAACAGTTTACATCCTATCTCACCTCAGAGTTAATAACCACCCTTTGGAATTCAGTTGATTGGGAATTCAGTGCCTACAATTGATATACTCAAGGAAAGTTATTTTGTAGAACATGGAGCTTTCTTTTATTGTTAGGGTTGGGCAACATTCCCTTGAATCCTTCTGTATCATAATTAGAATTGAAATTTTAAAGCTACTTTTTAATGTTTTGTTTGTTTCACTAAATGACTTTTTAAAAACTTGTATATCACATCTTATCAAATTCATACTTTTTGGTGGAAAGTTCTCTAAGTTTTAAAAATATAAAAATTGCACAACCTTCACCATGTAAGAACTTATTCACTATGTAAGACCTTGTTCACCATGTAAGAACTTGTTTGTTATGCTTCAGAAGATTGGAGACTATTGAGATATAGGTTTGGGGTTGATTAATGACTGTGCATTGAGTCCCCTATAAAGAATTTCATTGTTGTTAACAACCATTTGATCAATAAATATGAGATATGCCCTCTCAAAAAAAAAAATCGCTCAACCACCATGAACAAAACATAGGACAATTTAATCACCTCCAAAAAAATTCCCTTATGACCATCTGTAATACATCCTTCCATTTTTGTCACCTAGCAACTTTCTTATCTTTGTCTCTAGATTTTTGCCTTTTCAATGGCAAATTGCCCTGTCAATGGCATCATACAGAATGTGGTATTTTGAATATATTTTCACTTAACATGTTCTTTGAAAATTCATCCATCATCTTTTCAAGTTTTTACTAATCATTCATATTAACTCATTTTAAATTGTGTCAATGTCTCAATTTAATTAACAGTAAGCATCCTTTATATGATCTGAAATAAGCCCTTTAACAAATACATCATTTGAAAATATTTTCTCCCATCTATGGCTTCTTTTCATTATTTTGATTACATTTTGTAAATTTTTATTTTTTTTACTGCTGTTGCAAATGCAGTTGTTTCCTTAATTTTAAGTAATGCTAGTTACTAGTGTATAAATATTCAATTGATGTTTGTATAATGAACCTGTATACTGTGACCTCACTAAACTTGCTTATTATATAATTTTTGTGTATTTCCTGTTATTTCATACATACAGGATAACATCTTTTGTAAGTTAATAACAGTTTTATTTCTTTCTTTCAAAACTGAATGGCTTTATTTTCTTGTTCTTATTGCTGTTTTATTGTACTAGCTAGAATCATAAATAGTACAATGTTCAACAGAAATGGCAAAAGCAAACACCCTTGCCTTGTTTATCATATTTGGAGAAAGCCTTCAGTCTTTCAGCATTAAGTATGATGTTGGCAGTGGGCTTTCCATAGATGTCCTTTATCAAATAGAAGAAAATCCCTTTTATTCCTTGTTCAGTGAGGATTTTTATGGTGAATAGATGTATTATTTTTTAAATGATTGTTATACATCTCTTTATATAATCATGTGGTTATTGTTCTTTACTCTGATAATGTGGTATATTACATTAATTACTTTCAGATGTCAAACCAACCAACCATTCTCATGATCAATCTTAGCTGCAGTGTATAATATCACTGTCATAAATGTAATTTGCTGTAAATTATATTGTTAGCATATAATATCTCACAATTTAAGGTCTCAGCTATCCAAACACATTGTTATGAGACAGAGCATTCTTGGATTCAGAGGTTATTTCCCCAGAGTTGGTCAAAGGGCATTCCTGAAGAATGTTAACATGTGTGGCCATCCAGAATTGTTGAGTTAACCCTGGACTGCACAATGTCCATGCAGTTCAATATATTTCTTAAATAGAAAGAAATTATGACTCATGAGATATGATTTAAAATTTTGAGGGGTTACTAATTCAACTTTTACAGAGCCAGTTTCCTTCAGAATGTCAACTGTGTTGCGTTGTAATAAAAAACCTAGACATAAAAATCATATTTGGTACCAGGAGAGAAATAATTTGATGACTTTTTTCACATACATGAACATTTGTGGTTGCATTTATATATGGCAGCAGTTTCTCTACTCTTCTAAACAAAATACAAAATGTGGAATGTGTATTTGGTGCACTATAAGAGAACTTTATCATTATACTATTTACATTATAAAAAGCAATCTCAAAAAATAAAATTATAGTCATTAAAATATGCTTATAATATGGAGATTCAAGATGGCAGAGTGAGAGGTAAGAGAGAGAACTCTTCCCAAAACCACATTTAACACAAAAATACAGTTAATACAACTAATCCTAAAAGAACAACAGGAAAGAAGGCTGCACGAGACTACATACACCTGTAGAAAAGTGCAGACCTAACAAAACAGTGTAACGTACCAAAGCCTTGATCCAGCGGGACCCAACCCCTTCCCCCACTCCTGCTCACTGGCAGGAGGAAGAGAAACAGAGTGGGGAGGATGGGGAAGCCTAGGACTGCTGAAAACCAAGCCCTGAAGATTTCCTTTAGGATCACAAACCTACATTGCATGGTCCTCTGGAGATTAGTGGGGTTGGAAAGCTAAGACAGGTGGAATACTTGAGAGACTGAGATTCCAGCCAATTGTGGAGGGGAGGGATCCACATCCAGCTGCTCTGGAACAAAGGAAAGGCAGGTGGTCTAAGAGGCTTCCTAGCAGAGAGAGGGATGCTGAAGGGGTAGGGTTTGCACAGAGCTTGCTGCATGGGAGAAGGGATAGGTGGACAAAGTTGTCTGGGTATGCTCTGTCCAGCAGGTTGGGAACTTTCAGGAACTTCAGACGCTCCATCACCCTGGCTGGCTACTCAGCTCTGAGGCCCCCCACTGTGATACGCAGCCTATTGCACTTTCCTCCCAGCCTGTGGCACAAACTCACAAACAGGAAGTTATTGCTCTGGTGTCAGGCCAGCCAGAGGGAGGCCCCACCTACAATAGCTACAGATGTAAATCACAGAGGCTTACAGCTGTGTGTTTGGCCCACTGGCTCTGGTACTGGAGAGAGGCACTGCAGCCAGGAAGCAGGAAAGAACTCTTTCATCCCCCCAGGCACAAGTGCTTCCACCCTGCAAACTCCAACATAACTCCAGGGGCTGATCAGCTACAGAGACTAGAGCTTCTGTGTACTCGAGGGTGCCACATAGAAATATGAAACATCAAAAGAACTTGGTTCAGAACAAAATCTCACAATTCCCAGAAAAAGGACCAAATGAAACTGAACTCACAAATCTTCCTGAAAGAGAGTTCAAAATAAAAATCATAAACATTTTTATGGAGGTATAGAAAAATATTCAAGAACTCAGGGATGAATTAAGCATGGGGATACAATCATTAAGAAATTCCATATCTGAAATGAAACATACAATGGAGGGATTTGAAAGCAGATTAGCTGTAGCAGAAGAGACAGAAATAGAATAGAAATTAGAGAAAAGGAATACAAAGAAGGTGAGGCACAGAGAGGAAAAAGGATCTCTAAGAATGAAAGAATATTAAGAGAACTGTGTGACCAATCTAAACAGAAGAATATTCACATTATAGGGGTACCAGAAGAAGAAGAGAAAGAAAAAGGGATAGAAAGTGTTACTGAGGAGGTAATTGCTGTAAACTTCCCTAATCTGGGGAAGGAAATAGTCTCTCAGGCCATGGAGGTGGACATATTTCCCAACACAAGGGACCCAAGGAAGACAAGACTAAGACATATAATAATTAAAATGGCAAAGATCAAGGATAAGGACAGACTTTTAAAAGCATCTAGAGAGAGAAAAAAGATCACATACAGAGGAAAACAAATCAGGCTATCATAAGACATCTCAACAGAAACCTTATAGGCCAGAAGGCAATGGCAAGATATTTTTAGTGCAATGAAACAGAAGGGCCTCAAACCAAGAATATTCTACCTGTCAAGGTTATCATTTAAATTTGAAGGAAGGTTTAAACAATCTTCAGATCAGCAAAAACTGATAGAATTTACCTCCCACAAAGCACCTCTATGGTGCATTTTGGAGGGACTGCTATAGATGGAAGTATTCCTAAGGCTAAACGGTCACCAGGGGAAATAAAACCACAGCAAAGTAGAACAACTAATTACTAAGCAGATGCAAAATCAAATCAACTATCCCAAAACTCAATCAAGGAATAGACAAAGAATACAGAATATGATATCTTATATATAAAGAATGCAGGAGGAAGAAAAAGGAGGAAAAAAGATGAACCTTTAGGTTATGTTTGTAATAGTATACTCAGTGAATTAAATTAGACTTTTAGATAGTAAGGAATTACCCTTGAAACTTTGGTAACCACAAATATAAAGCCTGAAAAGGCAATAAGTACATACTTAACAACAATCACACAAAATGCAAAAATCAAAAGACATAGAATCACTGAATGGATAAAAAAACAAAACTCATCTGTATGCTGCCTTCAAGAGACTCACTTCAAAATCAAAGACATAGACAGAAAGAAAAAGATGGAAAATATATTTCATGCAACTAAAAGGGAGAAAAAGCAGGAGTTGCAGTACTTGTACCAGACAAAATAGACTACAAAACAAAGATGGTCACAAGAGACAAAGAAGGACATTACATATGATAAAGGGGTCAATCCAACAAGAAGACATAACCATTATAAATATCTATGCACCCAACACAGGATGACCTACATATGTGAAAGAAATACTAACAGAATTAAAGGGGAAAATAGAATGCAATCATTCATTTAAGGAGACTTCAACACACCTCTCACTCCAAAGGACATATCAACCAGACAAAAAATAAGTAAGGAGACAGAGGCACTGAACAACACATTAGAAAAGATGGACCTAACACACATCTACAGAACACTCCATCCAAAGGCAACAGGATACACATTCTTCTCAAGTGCACATGGAACATTTTCAAGAATAGATCATATTCTAGGCCACAAAATGAGCCTCAGTAGATTAAAAAAGATTGAAATTGTACCAACCAGCTTCTCATAACACAAAGGTATGAAACTAGACATAAATTACACAAAGAAAAAAAAGCCAACAAACACAAAGAGGCTTAACTACATGCTCCTAAATAATCAATGGATCAATGGGCAAATAAAAACAAAGATTAAGCACTACATGGAGACAAATGACAACAATAATTCAACACCACCAAATCTGTGGGATGAAGCAAAGGCCATGCTAAGAGGGAATTATATTTCAAAGCAGGCCTACCTCAGTAAAGAACAATCCCATGAAAGTCTAAACTCAAAATTAACGAAACTAGAAAAAAAAGAACAAATGACGCCCAAAGTCAGTAGAAGGAGAGGCATAATAAAGACTAGAGCAGAAATAACTAAAATCAGGAACAATAAAACAATAGAAAGAATCGATGAAAGCAGGAGCTGGTTCTTTGAGAAAATAAACAACATAGATGAACCCCTAGCCAGACTTATCAAGAAAAAAAGAGAGTCTACACAAATAAACTGAATCAGAAATGAGAAAGGAAAAATTACTAGTCACCACAGAAATACAAAGAATCATGAGAGAATGCTATGAAAAATTATATGCTAACAAACTGAATAACCTAGAGGAAACAGACTTTCTAGAAAAATAAAATCTTTAAAGGATAATCCAGGAAAAAAACAGAAAATCTGAATAGATCAATTATCAGCAAGGAAATTGAATTGGTAATCAAAAGCGATTTAAGAATAAAATGCCTGGACCAGATGGTTTCGCCACTGAATGTTATCAAACATTTAGTGAAGACCTAATACCCATCCTCCTTAAAATTTTCCAAAGAGTAGAAGAGGAGGGAATATTCCCAAACTCATTCTACGAGGACAGCATCACTCTAATACCAAAACCAGGCAAAGACAACACACACAAAAGTAATTACAGACCAATATCCCTGATGAACATAGAAGCAAAAATACTCAACAAAATATTAGCAAACCGAATTCAAAAATACATAAAAAAATCATCCATTTTGATCAATTAGGGCTCATTCCAGGGATGTAAGAATGATACAACATTCTAAAATCCAACATCATCCACCACATCAACAACAGGAAGAAAAAAAACCCACATGATAGTCTCCATAGATGCTGAAAAAGCATTTGACAAAATTCAACATCCATTCATGATAAAAACTCTCAACAAAATGGGAATAGAGGGCAAGAACCTAAACATAATAAAGGTCATATATCACAAACCCACAGCCAATATTATACTTAACAGCAAGAAGCTGAGAGCTTTTACTTTAAGATTAGGAAAAGACAAGGATGCCCATTATCCCCATGTCTATTCAACATGGTACTGGAGGGCCTAGCCATGGCAATCAGACAAAACAAAGAAATAAAAGGCATCCAGATTGGTAAGGAAAAAGTTAAACTGTTCCTGCTTGCAGATGGCATGATATTGTACATAAAAAACCCTACAGAATCCACTCCCAAACTACTAGATCTAATATCTGAATTTAGCCAAGTTGTGGGACACAAAATTAATACACAGAAATCTGTTGCATTCCTATATAGCAATGATGAACTAGCAGAAAGAGAAATCAAGAAAACAAACCCATTCACAATTGCATTAGAAAGAATAAAATACCTAGGAATAAACCTAACCAAGGAAGTGAAAGACCTATGCCCTGAAAACTATAAGACACTCATGAGAGAAACTAAAGAAGATACCAATAAATGGAAACATTCCATGCTCATAGATAGGAAGAATTAATATTGTCAATATGGCCATCCTGGCTAAAGCAATCTACAGAGTCAATGCAATCTCTATCAAAATATCAACAGCATTCTTCAACGAACTGGAGAAATTGTTCTAAAATTCATACAGAACCATAAAAGACCCCGAATAGCCAAAGCATTCCTAAGAAGGAAGACTAAAGCTGGGGGATTATGTTCCCCAAGTTCAAGCTCTATTAGCAAACCACAGTAATCAAGACAATTTGGTACTGGCACAAGAACAGACCCATAGACCAATGGAACAGACTAGAGAACCCTGACAGAAACTCAACCATATATGGTCAATTAATATATGATAAAGGAGCCATGGATATACAATAGGGAATTGACAGCCTTTTTAACAGCTGGTGTTGGCAAAACTGGACAGCTACAAGCAAGAGAATAAAACTGGATTACACTCTAAACCCATACACAAAAGTAAACTCAAAATGGATCAAAGACCTGAATGTAAGTCATGAAACCATAAAACTCTTAGAAGAAAATATAGGCAAAAATCTCTTGAATATTAACATGAGAAACTTTACCCTGAACGCATCTCCCTGGGCAAGGAAAACAAAATAAAAAAGGAACAAATGGGTCTACATCATGCTAAAAAGCTTCTGTACAGCAAAGGACACCATCAGCAGAACAAAAAGGCATCCTACTGTTTGGGAGAATATATTTTTAAATGACATATATGACGATGGTTTAACATCCAAAATATATAAAGAACTCACATGCCTCAACACCCAGAAAGCAAAGAACTCTATTAAAAAAAGGGCAGAGGATATGAACAGACACTTCTCCAAACAAAAAATTCAGATGGCCAACAGACACATGAAAAGATGCTCCACATTGCTAATTATCAGGGAAATTCAAATTAAAAACACAATGAGATATCACCTAACACCAGTTAGGATGGCCAACATAGAAAAGAATAGGAACAACAAATGCTGGTGAGGATGTGGAGAAAGGGGAACTCTCGTACACTGCCTGTGGGAATGTAAACTAGTTCAACCATTGTGAAAAGCAGTATGGAGGTTCCTCAAAAAACTAAAAATAGAAATATCATTTGACCCAGGAATCCACTCCTAGGAATTTATCCTAAGAATGCAGGATCCCAGCTTCCAAAAGACATGTGCACCCCTATGTTTACCACAGCACTTTTTAAAATAGCCAAGAAATGGAATTAACCTGTGTCCATCAGTAGATGAATGGATAAAGAAGATGTGGTACATATACACAATGGAATATTATTCAGCCATAAGAAGAAAACAGATCCTACCATTTGCAACAACATGGATGGTGTTAAAGGGTATTATACTCAGTGAAGTAAGCCAGGCGGTGAAGGACAAGTACCAAATGATTTCACTCATATGCAAAGTGTAAGAACAAACAAAAACTGAACAAAAAAAACAGCTGTAGACTCACATTTCCCAAGAATGGACTAACAGTTGCCAAACGGAAAGGGACTGGGGAGGTGTTGGGTGGGAAGTGAGGGTAAAGGGGAATAAGCTGCATTATGATTAGCACACGTAATATGGTGGGGGGCATGGGGAAGGCAGCATAACACAGAGAAGACAAATAGTGACTCTATAGCATCTTACTACACTGATGGACAGTGACTGTAATGGTGTAAGTGGTGGGGACTTGATAATGGAGGAATGCTAGTAACCACAAAATTGCTCATGTAATTGTAAAGTAGTGATACCAAAATAAAATTAAAAAACAAAAATCCATAAAAAAACCAAACACCTCCCAAAACACTCCTATGTAAATTGCTTTGAATGAAATCCATATACTGTGATAGTTTAGAAAAAATAATAAAATAAAATAAAATGCTTACAATATAGTGAATCGACTGACATATTAAAATTAAGAATGAGATCAAATAAACACATGCAAAAAAGTGGTAAAAGATTAACCATTACTTTATAAATTTTTATAATGATATATTTATGATTTATATTAAAGCAACATATTTATATTAAATCTAGTTCATAATATATTAAATATGTATCATTTCTTAATCATATACTTACAGTTATACATTTATATGTTTATAAAAGTAACAGAAACATGGGCACTTTTGCCTAACATTGGATACTCATTTAAAATGAGTTTCACAATTACGTCATATCATAACTATTTTTTATTAAATTAAAATATTTAATTATTAAACATATTTTTTAGTTTGATGAAATTAATCTTGAGAAAAATGTTTTAAATTTTATATGATCAAGTAATAGTAATGCTGAGATTAATTGATTTACTCAATAGTATAAAGTCAAATACTATGACAAAATTATTTTCAGTATGTTTTCATGTGTTTTAGGCTTTCCCCACAGTAAATTATGCGTACTTCCCTTGTAGCTATTCATGCTACATTCAATAGCTCTAACAGATCTAGAGCATAATTTATTTGCAATCTAAATGCCACCTACTTCAAAGTGGATTTCAGCTGGCAATATGTAATTATTTAGATAACTCTATTGAAGTACTCATAATATGTTTTGAAGATTTCTGCATCTATAGACAAAATTTTCCTATTTTACTATGTCACTTTCACTAGTCTTTTTTAAGATTCATTGTTCCTCTCGGATGAGAAAAAAGAAAAAAAATCAAAGATTTGAGTTACTCTTACCCATGGGAACTATATGGACACACTCAAATGGACTGGATGATGGGCATTTTATTAATTGTAATATCTAGGACTATAACAGACTCAAAGGGGCTCAATATAGTTGGAGACACAATGTGACATGTTGATGGGAAAGGTGGAAAGAAATAAGGTAGGAAAAATAAGAAGTAATGTATTAATGGGAGTCTTTTGCACTATGTGATCTACTATGCCCTTTTTCTCCTGAAGGAATTGAGAATCCATGGAATATTATGATTGGCGTATAATATTACTTAAGTGTTGATGTATGTTATAATGTACTCTAAATTTTAAGGAAACATTTGAGTTTGATTAAAATAGTGACAGTATAGGATTTGATAAATACAGATCTAAAAATTGAAATGAGTAAATGGAAAGTGACTTAATACTTCTTCCAACTATAAAATACCATGGAAACAAAATCCACCTGATTGGTCATGTACAATGTAAGCTCCATGAGAACTGAGATTTCTTTTTCTGCTAAAGTAATGAATCTAGAAAACCAACAGGGTGAGGTGGCTCTAACGTATTGGCAATCAATGTTAGCAAACTGAAACCTAAGCCAGAATAAATTCCTGTAACTTATAGGACTAAATGCCTTATGTTTAAGAAAATGAAACCTAAGAACAAGCAATCACAAACAGACAATTAGGCTTTCCCAAGTTAGGCAACTGGTTCAGCTACAGCCAATCAAATGACCTCCTTGCTTTACATCTGTGTTTACTCTATAAAAGACTTTGTCTTACTTGGCTGACCATTTTCAGTTTTGCATTACATGATTTAAGTTGATGTTTACTCAAATCAGTTCTTCAAAATTTTAATGAACAATTTATCTTTTAATACTATTTTTCTTTACCGATTTCCAATATTTAGACACGGAGCCCTTGACATAAACGTGCCCAGTAAAATTTTGAATAAGGTAATGAAAAGGGTAATTGTTCAGTACTGCATAATACTATAATATTCACAATTCAGCTCTTGAGGCATTATCAATGAAACAATTGAGATTGAAAGAAAGTTGGTTGATGTAAAGAGTGTTTATTTAATTTTAAATAGATTTTAGAGAATACATAGTAAAATTTGCCAAATAAAAAATGTTGTCATGAATATAAAATACTGCATCTTTAATATAGTGATAATTGTTTCCAAGAGAACACATGATAAGTAATGAGTACATAAAATAAAGTCTACAAAACCACAGTTAGGTTGGATAAATGAGTTATCTTTAGAACACTCAGCATAGAATGTTGAATTTGCCTATGAACATTTATCAGTAATTCACAATTTCTTGTATATTACAGTTAACACAGACCATCCTAAGGAAATATTTTATGTATTTGTATCTTCTCTATTTCTGCAATTATTTCCATCCATTTTCATTTTAATTCCTTCCATAATATATTAGGCAATATATTAGGGTTTCAAAAGCAGAGTTCCTATTTGTTCATTCATCAGTGACTTAGTATGGCTGGTGTAGTAAATGCAGCATTTGTAGAAATTTAAAATGATTAGAGAGAGCTGAATATTTCACTCTGACCAAAAATGAGAGTCACATTCATCATCCCTAACATTTATTTTAGACGCTTAAGAATTATGTTACAGCATACAGAATTTAATTTATTAATTTTTAAAATAAAAATGCTTATAATTGACTGTTTAATAGTAGAATAGTCATATAAATTACATGTAAGTATATTATAAGTCCCAAAGATTAAGACAGACTAGGCTTTTAATACAATTTGGCCATTCAGGTAGATATTATCAAAATTAATCATATCTTTGGCAGTTCAAAGTTTTTCATTTGCCCTGCAGAATCAAATCTCATGGTCATGTCTTTGTAAAACTCTTTGGTGATAGTCAAGTTTCTGTGTCCTGGGTGTCTTGAACTAAGGTTAACACTTGCCAATTTGTCTAAGACATGCCTGGTTTCCATCTGTTGCCTGAGATTAATGATTAATACTACGCCATTTTCATTTCCAAATCTTCCAGTTGCAACTGAATATTTAAAAAATATATTATCATTCTATCTTTAATCCAGTACAAATAATTTTCCTGAAATGCTCCATCTGAAAACAGATAGGTAGAAATAGAGATAAAGATGACAGAGAATGATAGAGATGATAGAGATAGAAATAGAGCTACAGATAAAAATGGAGGTCAAATAATGTATATATGAGGAAATAAATTTAAAATGAGTAAGTCAGTAATGAAACTGAAGGCTTTACTAGAATTACTGAGTCAGAAATACTACATTACTAAAATGTGAATTGAAATATTTAGAAATTCATTATCATGGAATAATCAAGGTAATGCTAAATAGTAAATAATTGAATTAGAATAAGAATCAGGTATATGATGGTGAATCCAATATTCTGTGCATTATTTCACTAAGAAATCTACCATCCATTGCAATTAAGATATTTGAATATTTGATACAATATTTTCATTCTATGTTTCTTCATTTATAAATGAGTTCCTGAACTACACGATTTCCAGATACCCTGAAGTACCTTTTTAATAAGGATAAACACACACACACACACACACACACACACACACACACAGTTATGTGTAGTTGATTTTTTTTAGTTATTGTATAAGCTAGTTCTTTAATTATTTTTCTATATCTTATTTATTGGTCTTATTTATTACATTTGTTATAACAAATAATTATTCCTTTAATTGTTGTTAGATGTTCCATTGGATTTTTCCTTAGAAATGTATGATATAACTTGTGTATTACATTTATTTTTATAGCCCCAGCTATGTTATGAGTTTCTGAAATTTAAAGTAGTATATGTTATTTAATGCTTCTATCCCCTGAAACTTATGAGAACATACATTATTTAACAGGTATGTAAAGAGGTTTATGATTCTCATTGCCATATTCACCAAAAATCAAGTATTGTAAAGTGAATTACATGGACTTTTTTTTCCTTAAAGTTTCTCTTTATTCTTTGATAATTATTTAGGATTTTTCTAATGTTCTTGTTCACTTTATTTGCAGGTGTTTCTGACACCTTTCATTCTTTTTTTTTCTTTCACTGTAAAAACAGGATCATTTGTATGAAGAATCTTATTATTTTGCATTTAAAGAGAATGCTGTCTTATTTTGGATATATTAAAATTCAATCACACACAAATATTTTAGCACATTATGTTTTCATTTGTGGCACGAATATTTTAAAACCTGTCACAAAGTAACATCTAACATTTGTAAGTCTACTGTTTTAGATTTAAGCTCTTTCATGTGCCAGATTTTTTTATTCTTGTTAATCTTTGCAGAACTAAAGCACAATTAATAGGTTTATAAGTCAGCCAAAAACATGGAACTTAATCAACCAGATTTTACAACCAATAGGTTCATAAAATTAATTCAATCAAATTCATATACAACATGAAAGAGATGGCTTAGGTTTAATCCACTGAGTTCAAAATGAAATATTTCTACATTTATATTCTTATTACTTCTTTAGACCTAGTAATGCTTCTTAGTTATTTCTCATCCTAATTCACAAGGGTACAATCTATGCTCAAGGTCATTCACATTTTATGACTGAATTGGGAAGAAGTTGGAAGAAAAGTAAGAAAATAAAAATAAATAAGAATGAAAAAAGAAGTCTTGAAATTGGTGAGAGGCCTAGTCAGCAAAGAGCTGGAAAAGAGAAAACAAATAATAGGAGAAGAAAAAATTATTACTTTTGACTTATGATGTAATGACTGAGGAACAGTAGAAGCAGCCTAATAAAACCAGTGTGTTCCATCTGCCAGCACTGAGGTATGAACACTAAATGCACACTGGGAGCCTCTCAAAGTCAGAATCAGAGCATTCATTTACAATTATGATGATGATGATGCATACTTCATGTCTATCATAGTTCCTGATGCTCAAAGCTATTTATTATTGGGTGACCATATCGTTTAATTTCAAAAACAATCTTGTGAAATCATAGTTTTATCTCTGTTTTAAAGAAAGAAACACGGGCTTAAAAAAAAATCTAATGTGTGTGATGTACATAAGTGAAAAGCTCAAGAGCCAGACTATTTGACTCTGAAACATTGCATTTTGCTTTTCTTTCACTATGCAAATTCCATTCTTGAAGCAGAAGGTCCAGCATGGTGCAAAATTAAAACCCTCCATAGCTCTTCCAGCATTTCCTGGACATGTGATTGGGTCTACCTGAAAGGACAAGAGACTGCTTAAGAGGAACACTCATCAGTAAATGTGGATGTTTCTGAAAAGTTCTTTTAAATATATTCCAATAAGCTGCTAACCATGGAAGAACTGTTCCCTCTAACTATTATATGTCCTACTTTTAAGTAAAAAAATATTTCTACACACTTCAACCAAGCATCTGAAAGATCTGAGGTTCTTTTTACGTTTTTGATGACTCTAGAGATATGATGGAGAAGCAACTTTTCTAGGGATGTTTGAGCAACCTGATACACCACACCCTTATACCGGGTAATTGCCCAGAACATCCTGTGACTTGCCTCTCCTTTACAAGAGCTTGGAAGTCATTTGTTACCATTTGTGCACTTATTTTAAAAACCATTATGTATTTATAATGTGCTTGTGCTTAGATTATTACAGTCTCTTTGCTATTTAGGCTAATTTTATATAAATTATTTTGCAATTTCCTTGTATACTCTCTTATTCTGACAGCAATTTATATTATTTTATCTTACTGTTATGAGTTTAAAGAGTTCCGTTCTCTTATTAATTCTGATTTTCCACTGACATCATTGGTTTAAAACTATAATTTCATATGTTTTCTGTTTCTCACTAAGACCTACATAACCAGGTCACAATTTTTTAACCCCTAATTTTCATTGTTAATGTTATTTTTTAAATTTCAGTATTAATATACTTTATAAAAGGCTATTTCCAAAGAGTAGAAAAATAGCAGCAACATATTTAACAAATAATTACATCAAGAATATTTTTTTAAATATGAAAATTCAAAAAGGAAGGACAAATAAATGGTTTTTTTGAAATGTAGAATATACATAAAACTTGATAAAGCAAATTTATTTCTGTATTGATCTTGTCCAGGAATAACTGGAAGTGTACATATATAATCTTGTGCAAGTAAGAGAGTAGAGCATTGTTTATAACAGCTAAATCTTTGGAAATAACCTAAGGGATTTACTAGCAATAGATGGCTACAGCCATACATTATAGTATATCCATTCCATAGAATAATATGCAACTTCAAAAAGAATGATGCAGAGAAAAATATACTGATAATGGGAATTTACAAGGCATTGTTAATTGAAAAATAAATTCTTTCTATGTATTGTATATGTGTGTTAGTGTATGTACACATGATTAATGACTGCTAACAGTTTCATACATAGTTACTCAAGGAGTTAGATTGAATATAAATGGGTTATTTTAGCCTGCATTTTTTCATAATTTCAAATTTTTATAATAAAAACATTGTGTAATCTGAGTATTACAATATTTAAGTAGTAATTACCTGTAATCTAGAAAATTAGGAAATACTGAGAAATATAAAGGTGAAATAAAATCCATAATCCCCCCCATCCAGGTATAAACCCTTGGTAATATTTTGGCATAATTCTTACAGTATTCTCAATAGATATATGATAGGTACATATTTACATGTATGTATCTACTACATTTTACTATATAGAGAGTCCACAGTTTACAACAGTTTGACTTATAATTTTTTTATATTTTGCTGATGTGAAAACGATAGTTCATTCAGTAGGAACCATACTTAGGATGTTGAATTTTTGTTCTTTACTTGAGCAGCTGATATGCAGTATGATTCTCTCTTTGATTCCGGGCAGTGACAGTGAGCCACAGCTCCCAGTTGGCCACAGTCTCACAAGGGTAAACCACTGATACACTTAACAATCATTCTGTTTTTCACTTTCAGTTCAGTGTTCAATGAATTACATGAGATAGTCAACACTTATAAAAATAAAACAGGCTTTGGGTGAAATGATTTTGCCCAATTGAAAGTTAATGTAAGTGTTCTGAGCATGTTTAAAGTAGGTTAAGCTAAGCTATGGTGTTTGGTAGGTTATGTGTGTCAAATGCATTTTTTTGCTTTATTATATTTTTAATTTACAATGGGCTTAAAATCTACACACAACCCTATCATAAATCCAGGAAGAGCTATATTCAGATTTTGTCTTTTTTATTTGAATGCTACTGTTTTTGCATATTTTCATATTAGTTGTTTTCTGAAGAGCCATGCCAGCACACAAAGCTTTTACATTTATTAAACAAGTTTCAATTTTAAAGTCAGCATTTTAATTTGTTTCAAACTGGTAATTCAATGAAATTTAGCATTTCATTTTAACCTTGGGTTTGTATGAGTAACTATTTCTTAGGATATAACTACTTCTACACCAAGACTTCCTCCTTGTAACGGTTTCTTTATTATTGAAACTATTCCTGTTCTTATTTGGTCATTCTTTCATTATTTTTAAACTGGTATTGTTATTTCTTGATTTTTTTTTATTCTGACACAAAGATGAAGAATTAAACTACTTTTAGGAAATATAGGTTTAACTACAAAACAAGACCTTAAATTTCAAACTATATTCCTTTTGATTCTCTAGAATTGAAGATAAAATGAAAAACAAAAAGGATTTTTACTGAATTAAAATATACCAAGGACACAATTTTTATCATTCTTTATTCCCATTTATTTTTCTCATATACTTCTGTACAATTTCAGTGCCTTTTTCACTAAAATCTCCTGGGGTGATTTGCTATCAAATATATTATTCACGAAATGTCGGTTTTATATAGGACTTTCAGTTTTGCAGCCTTTTCTATCCAGAAGGCTTATGTGAGTGTAGAAATTCCAATATCTATTTGATATTTCTAAATTTCACGAGTACCAGGTCACTCCATGTGGGCTTTCATTAAGGACTAAGCACATATTCAGCAAGAAATTCAGTATGCTTCTCATCAGAATATTAGTGCAATTTTACATAACAACTTGTTCCCTTCTGAATGGTTTGTCAAGTGCCTAACCCTAAAAGTTTCCTCCTTTTAAGCTTTATCTGATTATTTTCCATTTAGTACCCCTGAAAGTAAATTTGAAAAATACCTTTATTTTTTAATGTAGCACTTAAATGTATAATGTGCAGGCAATCATTAACAATACAGAATTTCTCAATTATATGCACTTGAAGTTGTATCAAACCACCTATTTTCAGGAAATTGCTGAGGTTCTACAATGCTTCAAAGACAGTTAAGAACCTTATATCTCTAGTCTTAGAAATTTATATCTTCAGTCTTAGATAATTTGAAGGCATAGTCTAAATTATACAGTTCAAGGGAGGGAGCCAAGATGGCGGCATGCATAGAGCAGCAGAAA
Source organism: Manis pentadactyla (assembly GCF_030020395.1). Classification (NCBI taxonomy): domain Eukaryota; kingdom Metazoa; phylum Chordata; class Mammalia; order Pholidota; family Manidae; genus Manis; species Manis pentadactyla. The sequence continues at coordinate 52,006,829 of NC_080023.1, forward strand.
TCTCCTCACAAAACCACATATATTTATAAAAATATAACAAAGGCAACTCTTCCTAGAATAGAGACCAGAGGACACAGGACAACATCCAGACCACATCCACACCTGTGAGAACCCAGGGCCTGGTGAAAGGGGGCAAAATACAAGCTCCAGCCTGGAGGGACCCGAGCACCCCACCCCCCAGTTCCCAGCGGGAGGAGAGGAGTCAGAGTGGGGAGGGGGAGGGAACTCAGGACTGCTGAACACCCAGCCCCAGCCATCCAGACCAGAGCGCAGACACAGTGCATGCATGGGGTCCTGTATACTAGGGAAAAAGGCCAGCAAGACCAGTGAGCGGGTGCCTGAGGCTGGCACTGGAGAACAAACAAAAGCAAGCGGCCATTTTTTTTTGTTTGTTTGTTTGGCGAGTGTTTTTTGGAAGTCTTTAAGGGACAGGGAACCCAATACTAGTGAAACAGGGCAGCAAGACCAGTGAGCGGGTGCCTCAGGACAAAGAAAAGCGAGCGGCTTTTTTTTGTTGTTCTTCTTTCTTTTTTTTGGCGAGTGCTTTTTGGAAGTCTTAAAGGAAGAGGGACCACAAAACTGGACAGAAGCACCCCGGTACACTTAGTACAGTGGCAGGGAAACTGGGGATCTCTGGGGACCCTAAACCCTGGGCATCAGGGAGCATGGAAGCCCCTCACGGAGATAAATAGCCTCCTGGCCACTCCCCCTCCAACGTGGCTCCACCATTTTGGAGTAGCGGTCCAAGACAGACCACGCCCACAGCAACAGCCGAGATAAACTCCATAGCAGCCGGGCAGGAGTCAGAAGCCCTGTCTGTGTGCAGCTGCCCAGTACAAGCCACTAGAGGTCGCTGTTCTCCCAGGAGAGCAAGGCCACAAACCAACAAGAAGGGAAATTCTTCTAGCCATCACTCATCCCAGCTCTGCAAACTATTTCTATCACCAAGAAAAGGCAAAATTACAGGCACACAAAGATCACAGAGACAACACCAGAGAAGGAGACAGACCTAATCAGTCTTACTGGAAAAGAATTCAAAATAAAAATCATAAACATGCTGACGGAGATACAGAGAAAAATGCAAGAGCTAAGGGATGAAGTCCAGAGGGAGATCACAGATGCCAGGAAGGAGATTACAGAAGTGAAACAAACTCTGGAAGGATTTATAAGCAGAATGGATAAGATGCAAGACACCGTTGATGGAACAGAAACCAGAGAACAGGAACGCATGGAAGCTCACATAGAGAGAGATAAAAGAATCTCCAGGAATGAAACAATATTAAGAGAACTGTGTGACCAATTCAAAAGGAACAATATCTATATTATAGGGGTACCAGAAGAAGAAGAGAGAGAGAAAGGGTTAGAAAGTGTCTTTGAAGAAATAAGGGCTGAGAACTTCCCCAAACTGGGGGAGGAAATAATCGAACAGACCACGGAAATACACAAAACTCCCAACAGAAAGGACCCAAGGATGACAACACCAAGACACATCATAATTAAAATGGCAAAGATCAAGGACAAGGAAAGAGTTTTAAAGGCCGCTAGACAGAAAAAGGTTACCTATAAAGGAAAACCCATCAGCCTAACGTCAGACTTCTCAACAGAAACCCTACAGGCCACAAGAGAATGGCATGATATATTTAATGCAATGAAACAGAAGGGCCTTGAACCAAGGATATTATATCAAGCATGATTATTATTTAAAACTGAACGAGGGATTAAACAATTCCCAGACAAGCAAAAGTTGAGGGAATTTGCCTCCCACAAACCACCTCTACAGAGCATCTTAAAGGGACTGCTCTAGATGGGAGCATGCCTAAAAATAGCACAGAACAAAACACCCAACATATGAAGAATGGAAGAGGAGGAATAAGAAGGGAGAGAAGAAAAGAATCTCCAGACAGTGTATATAACTGCTCAATAAGTGAGCTAAGTTAGGCATTAAGATACTAAAGAGGCTAACCTTGAACCTTTGGTAGCCACGAATTTAAAGCCTGCAATAAAAATAAGTGCGTATCTTTCAATAGTCACCCTAAATGTAAATGGACTTAATGCACCAATCAAAAGACATAGAGTAATAGAATGGATAAAAAAGCAAGACCCATCTATATGCTGCTTACAAGAAACTCACTTCAAACCCAAAGACATACACAGATGAAAAGTCAAGGGATAGAAAAACATATTTCAGGCAAACAACAGACAGAAGAATGTAGGGGTTGCAGTACTAATATCAGACAAAATAGACTTAAAAACAAAGAAAGTAACAAGAGATAAAGAAGAACACTACATAATGATAAAGGGCTCAGTCCAACAAGAGGATATAACCATTCTAAATATATATGCAACCAACACAGGAGCACCAGCATATGTGAAACAAATACTAACAGAACTAAAGGGGGAAATAGACTGCAATGCATTCATTTTAGGAGACTTCAACACACCACTCAAACCAAAGGATAGATCCACTGGGCAGAAAATAAGTAAGGACACGGAGGCACTGAAAAACACAGTAGAACAGATGGACCTAATAGACATCTATAGAACTCTACATCCAAAAGCAACAGTATATACATTGTTCTCAAGTGCACATGGAACAATCTCCAGAATAGACCACATACTAGCCCACAAAAAGAGCCTCTGTAAATTCCAAAATATTGAAAATCTACCAACCAACTTTTCAGACCACAAAGGAATAAACTAGAAATAAATCCTACGAAGAAAACAAAAAGACTCACAAACACATGGATTCTTAACAACATGCTCCTAAATAATCAATGGATCAATGAACAAATTAAAATAGAGATCAAGGAATATATGGAAACAAATGACAAAAACAACACAAAGCCCAACTTTTGTGGGACGCAGCGACAGCAGTCTTAACAGGAAAGTATATAGCAATCCAGGCACACTTGAAGAAGGAAGAACAATCCCAAATGAATAGTCTAACATCACAATTATCAAAAATGGAAAAAGAAGAACAAATGAGGCCTAAAGTCAGCAGAAGGAGGGACATAATGAATATCAGAGAAGAAATAAACAAAATTGAGAAGAATAAAACAATAGCAAAAATCAGTGAAACCAAGAGCTTATTCTTTGAGAAAATAATAAAACACATAAGCCTTTAGCCAAACTTATTAAGAGAAAAAGAGAATCGACACAAATCAACAGAACCAGAAATGAGAATGGAAAAATTACGACAAATTCCACAGATATACAGAGAATTATTAAAGACTACTATAAAAACCTATATGCCAACAAGCTTGAAATCCTAGAAGAAATGGACAACTTCCTAGAAAAATACAACCTTCAAAGACTGACCAAGGAAGAAACACAAAAGATAAACAAACAAATTGTGAGCAAAGAAATTGAAACGGTAATCAAAAAACTACCAAAGAACAAAACCCCCGGGCTGAACGGATTTACCTCAGAATTTTATCAGACATACAGAGAAGACATAATACCTATTCTCCTTAAAGTTTTCCAAAAAATAGAAGAGTAGGGAGTATTCCCAAACTCATTCTATGAAGTCAACATCACCCTAATACCAAATCCAGGCAAAACCCCACCAAAAAAGAAAATTACAGACCAATATACCTGATGAACGTAGATGCAAAAATACTCAATAAAATATTAGCAAACCGAATTCAAAAGTATATCAAAAGGATCATACACCATGACCAAGTGGGATTCATCCCAGGGCTCCAAGGATGGTACAACATTCTAAATCCATCAACATCATCCACCACATCAACAAAAAGACAAAAACCACATGATCATCTCCATAGATGCTGAAAAAGCATTCGATAAAATTCAACATCCATTCATGATAAAAACTCTCAGCAAAATGGGTATAGAGGGCAAGAACCTCAACATAATAAAGGCCATATATGATAAACCCACAGCCAACACTATACTGAACAGCGAGAAGCAGAAAACTTTTCCTCTGAGATCGGGAACAAGACAAGAATGCCCACTCTCCCCACTGTTATTTAACATAGTACTGGAGGTCCTAGCCACAGCAATCAGACAAAACAAAGAAATACAACGAATCCAGATAGGTAAAGAAGAAGTTAACCTGTCACTATTTACAGATGAAACGATATTGTACATAGAAAACCACAAAGACTCCACTCCAAAACTACTAGAACTGATATCAGAATACAGCAAAGTTGCAGGATACAAAATTAACACACAGAAATCTATGGCTTTCCTATATACTAACAATGAACCAATAGAAAGAGACATCAGGAAAACAACTCCATTTACAATTGCATCAAAAAGAATTGAATACCTATGAGTAAACCTAACCAAAGAAGTGAAAGACCTATAACCTGAAAACTACAAGTCACTCTTAAGAGAAATTAAAGGGGACACTAACAGATGGAAACTCATCCCATGCTCATGGTTAGGAAGAATTAATATTGTCAAAATGGCAATACTGCCCAAAGCAATATACAGATTTGATGCAATCCCTGTCAAATTACCAGCAACATTCTTCAATGAACTGGAACAAATAGTTCAAAAATTCATATGGAAACACAAAAGACCCCAAATAGCCAAAGCAGTCCTCAGAAAGAAGAATAAAGTAGGGGGATCTCACTTCCCAACTTCAAGCTCTACTACAAAGCCATAGTAATCAAGACAATTTGTTACTGGCTCAAGAACAGAGCCACAGACCAGTGGAACAGATTACAGACTCCAGACATTAACCCAAACATATATGGTCAATTAATATTTAATAAAGGAGCCATGGACATACAATGGTGAAATGACAGTCTCTTCAACAGATGATGCTGGCAAAACTGGACAGCTTCATGTAGGAGAATGAAACTGGACCGTTGTCTAACCCCATACACAAAAGTAAATTCAAAATGGATCAAAGACCTGAAAGTAAGTCATGAAACCATAAAACTCTTAGAAAAAATCATAGGCAAAAACCTCTTAGATATAAACATGAGTTACCTCTTCTTGAACATATCTCCCCGGGCAAGGAAAACAACAGCAAAAATGAACAAGGGGCCTATATTAAGCTGAAAAGCTTCTGTACAGCAAAAGACACCATCAATAGAACAGAAAGGTACCCTACAGTACAGGAGAATATATTTGTATATGACAGATCCAATAAAGGCTTGATGTCCAAAATATATAAAGAGCTCACCCACCTCAACAAACAAACAACAAATAATCCAATTAAAAAATGGGTAGAGGAACTGAACAGACAGTTCTCCAAAAAAGAAATAAAGATGGCCAACAGACACATGAAAAGATGCTCCACATCGCTAATTATCAGAGAAATGCAAATTAAGACCACAATGAGGTATCACCTCACACCAGTAAGGATGCCTACCATCCAACAGACAAACAACAACAAATGTTGGCGAGGTTTTGGAGAAAGGGGTAACCTCCTACACTGCTGGTGGGAATGTAAATTAGTTCAACCATTGTGGAAAGCAGTATGGAGGTTCCTCAAAATGCTCAAAATAGACTTACCATTTGACCCAGGAATTCTACTCCTAGGAATTTACCCTAAGAACACAGCACTCAAATTTGAAAAACAGAGATGCACCCCTATGTTTATCGCAGCACTATTTACAATAGCCAAGAATTGGAAGCAACCTAAGTGTACACCAGTAGATGAATGGATAAAGAAGATGTGGTACATATACACAATGGAATATTACTCAGCCATAAGAAGAAAACAAATGCTATCATTTGCAACAACTTGGATGGAGCTAGAGGGTATTATGCTCAGTGAAATAAGCCAAGCGGAGAAAGAGAAATACCAAATGATTTCACTCATATGTGGAGTATAAAGACAAAGGAAAAACTGAAGGAACAAAACAGCAGCAGAATCACAGAACCCAACAATGGACTAACAGGTACAAAAGGGTAAGGGACTGGGAAGGATGGGTGGGGAGGGAGGGATAGCGGGGGAGGAAGAAAGGGGGTATTATGATTAGCATTCATAATGGGGGGTGGGAAAAAGGGGAGGGCTGTGCAACACAGAGAAGACAAGTAGTGATTCTATAGCATTTTGCTATGCTGATGGACGGTGACTGTAAAGGGGTTTGTGGGGGGGTGGACATGGTATAGGGGAGAGCCTAGTAAACATAATATTCTTCATGTAATTGTAGATTAATGAAAACAAAAAAAAAAGAAAGAATGAAAATGGGATTACTCCCTGATAGGATAAAACTAACTGTAAATCAACGATTAATGTATGCTTTAAATATACTTAATTTTGATCATTTAAAGGGTGTCAGCTGATCAGCTATGGAAATACATTTTTCTGATAATATTCCTTTCTCTTAAAAAAAAAAAGAAGCAGTTCCTGTGTGGTGATCTCCAATAAGTTCTTCACAATGGTATAAAGGGCATATCAAAGTGTGGGCAAAGGGTCTGTTTGTGTTTATACAGAGGATCAAAGCCAAATTTGGCTACCCAGAGAACGAACTAAGATACAATATGAAGAAGTTCCAACATCAACATACTCTGGAAGAGTCATTCCAGAAGATGATCATCAAAAAACTTCTAAAGATCCTGGCGCTGTTGCAGTTGTAGCTGCATTCATCCCACCGTTTCCTGGACTTGCCATTGGAATGAAGAAGGAGATATCTAAGCTGGCCTGTGCATACAGTAATACAACAAATTTGACTGAATCTATACTTTCGGAACTCAACCAGGGAGTAGGAGAAGTGCAAGTTGCAGCGCTCAAAAATCTTGTGACTATAGACTATCTACTGTTAAAAGAACTTATGGGATGTGAACAGTTCCCAGGAATGTGTTGTTTTAATTTGTCTGATTTTTCTCAACCTATTCAAATGCAGTTGGACAATATCCATCATATCATTTATAAGTTTTCACAAATGTCTAGGGTGCCTAATTTGTTTTTTTGGTTTCACTGGATATGGCTGGTAATTGTAGGTTTGCTTTGGTTATGTAGCTGTATTCCTATTATGTTAATGTGTGCATGCAATTTAATTAGTAGTTTAAAACCTATACATGCTTATGTTACACTTCAAGAAGATATGTCAAAGAAGTAATCAATCTTCCCATGTTTTCTTCCGTCTGCTACTTCTATAGCTTTTCTTCTTCCTTCCTAATTACAACCCTTAAATAGAATTCGTGCCTCATATCGAAATTACCGAGTATCATAATTCTTCCAAGTGGTAAAGATACCTCAAGACAAATGCAGGGCATAGAAGCCACAGGGCAGAAATCTGCAAAGAATTAAAAAGCTAACCTTTTCAAACAATATTGCTTCTCTCTCACTTACCAACTTTACATTTCCCTGTATGGCCGCGGAAGATGACTGGTTAGCCAGAGACGGGTAAGATTCCTCAAGGGAGGAACAACCTAAGACAGGCACAGTCGCAGGGGGCCCATCAGGTGAGAAATTGGGGATCAACAGAGGTGAGGCTTAGAACCTCACCCCTCTGTTTTTAGAGAAATCTTCTGCATCTGTGGATGTTTTGTTGCCCTTGTCTAGCTTGGATTAATGCTTAGTCTAGAGGCACACACCTGATCATCTACATTTCCCCTCTTTCAGCACTAAACTATGTTTTCTACCTTTATCTTGCATCTACCTACCACTTCAGCATTTTATTAAAAATAATAATAATAATAATAATAATAATAATAAGGGAGAAATGTGGGATTCTCATATAAATCAAGTATAAAAATCAAATGAATATTCACATTTGACCTGATTATAGTTCATAATGTGTGATCAAAACTGAAAGTTTCTGTGATGACTGCCCTTGCATTGTTCACCATGAAAGATCTTATTCAGTATGTAAGAATTTGTTCACCATATAAGAACTTTTTCATTATGCTCAGAAGATTGGAGACTGTTGAGAATTAGGCTTGGGGTTGATTAATGATTGTGCATTGAGTCCCCTATACAGAATTTTATTGTTGTTAGCAACCATTTGATCAATAAATATGAGAGATGCCCTCTAAAAAAATAAATAAATAAATAAATTATACAGTTCGAAAATGTTTTCTTCATTTTCTATTAATATTTAAATCGTAACTTGTATGAACTTTTATCACAAATTATGTATATATTTTTGTATATATGTATTTACATATATATATTTATACATATGGACAACTGTTGCAACTACTGAAAAAAAATGTGTCTGTGTTCTACTTTTAACTACACCCATATATACATATATGGGGTATATGTGTGTGTGTGTGTGTGTGTGTGTGTGCATGTATTATTTTTCTGGATTTTTAAAAGTAATATAAGACAACCTTTTTCAGTAGTTGCCCAAGTAATGATTAAATCCTGATTTGAGCATCTACAATCTACACTGTTTCTTCTTCAAAAATACCCACATTAAAAAAAATTACACAAAGACTTATTACAGTTTGTGTAGATATTTTATAACTGTTGTTATTCTTTTCATTTAGGAAGCACTATTTCTTCTTGAAGACAAGTGAATTCATATATCATGAATTCTCCATGCAATTTTTAATTTTAAAATGATGAAAAAGACATCAAATCTCATCTAATAACAACAGTATTATATCTGTTTTGGTAAAAGTAGGATAGAAAAACAATTTCTAAGTAAGTACATTGTGTCTCTATTTTGCTTTAAGACAGAGCTTATAAGCTTTTATAAAAGTGTGTTTTGTGGAATTCTGGACTCTTAAACTGCTCTGAAGAATGAGAGAGTGAGGGACTATAACAGGGAGAGAAGGAGAGAGTCAGAGAGTGAGTTACTGAGGGTGTGCAACAAGTTTTATTTTTAAATAATTTCAAAATGATTCATAATGTGTCTCTATTTTCAAACTCACAATAGACCTTTCAAGTTTAAGGGCTCTAAATAATATAAAACAACAGTGGTATTTTAAAATAACCTTCTAATGTAGATTACTACACTATTGTCTTATACCTTTCAGCCATATTATTCCAAATTTATCTGGCTATTGAGCTGGGACAGAATAAAAAGGGATCACCCAATTTAAAGAGTGACCAAGAATGATGACTTGCATTAGTTTTATAGTTGTTTTCACTTCGGTTCATCTAAATCCAGCAAAACCTTATTAATGAGGGGCATTACATGAGAAGGCTGCTAATATCAGATATGTAGCATTTATTTTGTGACGGGTTGCTGTTTAATGATGAGACTAGTACAGGAGACTAGACAATCACTCACCATATGTAGTGGGTAAACATTAGCTCAACTGTCTCCTGCAATAAAAATGGGATGCACAGAATGTATTTAAATGATCTATGGATGTGGGTTAAATAGTTTCAAAGTAGAATGTTGATCATTGAAATTTGTTCTGAGAAGAAAGAGAAGCTCACAAAAGAACTGGTTAAATTACAAGAAAATTGAGAAAAAGTATAGACAACCTAGCAATTCTAGGACAGGCAGATTTGGAAAATGAAATGTTTTCTCAACAACGTAGTAATTAAGACCCACCTTTAAGCCAAAGACAAATCAAAGGTTTCTTAAGATTTAAGAAAGAAATGGGTTGGAAATCCAACTAGAAAGAGACTAAGGATGTGGTCACACAGTGACCTGGTAAGATCTAAGTGCTTGTAATCAAGTCAGCTAGATGGGAATGGGTAGTAATCTTCCAGTATAAATTTGAAGATAAAAATGCACAGTATCTTGCATAGAGTATTAGTGAGTAGTAGATGGGTATAAATCTAATCCATCCTTTGTAGATGATTTATCTGATATTCTGATGCATGTTAGTTCTCTCTTGGGTAAAATGAAGTTGCACTAAGAGATTCAGAAGTGAAGGTTATGTTATTGTTGCATTATCTCCCACTCCACCTTTTAAAAATTGTGATCTGTACTTCTCATGTCTCTATCTGAAGACAACTCTACTTCCTATCTATTTTTATCAGTTGTTGGAAATTCAGCCATTTTTTTCCAAATGTTTTTCTTTATCTTTTCCCCTCAATGTCTCCACTGGTGCTCCAATTAGAAAGTATTTGGGAAATTCTGGATTCATAATCCATATATCTTTTCTTTCTTCCTTTACATCTCTTTGCTTATTCTATGTTCTCTGAGAATTCTTCAAGTGAACCTTCCATCTCACTAATATTGCTTCAGCTCTGTGCAGACTATTATAAAGATGATAGGTAGAAAGATAGACATGAACAGCTGTGTAAAGAGAAGGTAAGGTTCAAGGAAAAACTGTCCAAACTCTGCCCAGGTAGGTAGTCCCAACGTGAAGACAACAAAGGCTTTACAGGGAAATAACTTCTTTGCTTATCGGGACCAGACCAAACTGGTTCCAACCTGATCCCTACATGGGTGCAATCGAACAAAATGATGGACTGCTCCAAACACCCATCATCACTGGAAAAAACGTGTGCACTGAGAGGGATGGCTGTACTGAGGGGAACCCGCAATCAGGTAGCCCCACCTTGTCAATCAGAGGCGCCTCCTAGCCAGAAAGCAATATATAGCCCTCCCACCTAACAGATGGGGGCCTTCGTCTACCTTGACTCTGACCCCTCCTCCCCTGGAGTGCATTCAAATAAAAATTTCACTCTACTTCACTATTGTGTCTCTGCCTTTCAATTCTCAGAACCTAGGAGAACAAACTCAACCCATAAGAGACTGTGTTGTACACATTCTATTTTAATAATTCTATTTTATTTTCCAAGTTTCTATTTTGTAATATTAATTGTGTAAACATTGCTTCATAATACATCATATGTAAACAATAACAATGAGGATTTAAAATATGGGAAAAATTATTTAACATATTACTGATTTATATCATTTTGCACATACAGATTTGGAAATCATTGACAACTTTTAATTCTAAACTAATTATTTAATATTAATAACATTCTCTTCTGGTAATTTTAATGACTAACATATTTAAATAAATCACTCATCTTAATACTTTGTTCAAAGAAGTGGCAAGTAAGTTTTATATTTTTGTGCGGTTTCAGCAATTTAACATCAAGTTTATGTTAACTGTTAAACTTCACTAGATTTTTAGTTAATTTCTTTCTATGATGTTGACCATTATTTATAGCATAATGGAAACAACAAAATAATAACACAGACACACAGATACACACACACACACACACACACACACACACCCCTTTAAAGGGATTCCAGAAACTCTTGGTCAAGATCTTGCAGAAGACCTGGTTCTCAATTTTCAGAATGCTAAAATCTTAAAGTATGCTAGAGTTTTGTTATAGATAACATCTGGGAGTGTGTTAGAAATGTATAATTTTAGGCCTCACCTCATATTTAGTGAATCATATTCAAAAAAGTTTGAGGGTCCTTGTGCTAGAAAATTTCTAAAAGAGTTTTCACCTTATATCAAAGTGATCCTGAGAGGGAGACACTTGGTATATAGGCTTTATTTCTTTTTCAGAAATATATCAGTTTTCTAATGCTACATGGTAAACCACTCCAAAATTCAATGAGTTAAAACATTTACCATCTATAAAATTTATACAGGCATACCTCACAGATATTGTGAGTTCCTTTCTAGACCACCACAATAAAGCAAATATTGCAATAAAGTGAGCCTAATGAATTTTTTGTTTCCCAGTGCATATTAATGTTATATTTATAATATGCCATGGTCTATTATTAGCATTATGTCTAAAAAATGTATATACTCAATTAAAAAATACCTTATTGCCAGAAAGTACTTTATTGCTAAGCACTATGTGAGCTGTCAGTGAGCCATGAACTTTTTACTGGTGGAGAGTGTTGCCTTGATGTTGATGGCTGCTGAATGATTAGCAAGGTGGTACTTGTCGGAGGTTGGGGTGGCCATGGCAATTCCTTGAAACAAGACAACAGTGGAGTTTGCTGCATTGATTCTTCCTTTCATGAACAATTTCTCTGCAGCATATGATGCTATTAGACAGCATTTTACCCACAGTAGAGCTTCTTTTGAAATTGGAGTCAGTTCTTTCAAACATTGCCACTGCTTTATCAGTTAAGTTGATGCAATATTCCAAATCCTTTGCTGTTATTTCAATAATCTTCACACCTTATTCAGAGCAAAATACTGATATCCAAAAAAGAAATTTCAGGATCACTTTGATCAAAGGTGAAAACTCTTTTAGAAGTTTTCTAGGACAAGACCCCTCAAATTTTTTGAATCTGATTCACTAAATATGAGGTGAGGAGTAAATTATGTATACCTAACACCGTCCTGGATGCTATCTATAACAAAACTCTAGCATACGTAATTTCCAATTTTGCAATCTGAAAATTGAGATTAGTTTGAGAAAATAAAACTCCATTTCAAGAAATCACATATTTTGTTCATCTGTACAAAGCAGCTCCTCATCTGTTCAAGATTTACCAAGAGATGGAACAATTCAGTCACATCTTCAGGCTCCATTTCTCATTCCAGTTCTCTTGCTATTTCTGTCATATATTACTTCCTCCACTGAAGTTCTGGACCCCTATAGTCAACAGTGAGGGTTGGAGTCAACTTCTAAACTCCTGTGAGTGTTGATATTTTGATCTCTTTTCATGAATCATGAATGTTCTTAACAGCCTCTGAAATGGTGAATCCTTTCCAGAAGGTTTTCAGTTTACCTAGTTCAGTGCCATCAGAGGAATAACTCTCTCTGGAAACCATAGACTTATGAAATTTCTTAAAGAATAGAACTTGAAAGTCTCAATTACTATTTGCTCCATAGGCTGCAGAATGGACACTGTGTTAGCAGTTATGAAAACAGCATTAATCTCCATCAGGGCTGTTGGGTGACCAGGTGCATTGTCAATGAGCAGTAATTTTTTTGAAAATAATCTTTTTTTCTGAGCAATAGGTCTCAACAGTGGGCTTAAGATAATCAGTAAACCATGTTTTAAACAGATGTGCTGTCACCCAGGATTTGTTGTTCCATTTATAAAAGCACAGGCAGAGTAGGTTTAGCATAATTCTGAAGGGCCCTAGGATTTTCAGAATGGCCAGTGAGCATTGGCTCCAATTTAAAATCATCATGTGCATTAGCCCCTAACACAAGAGTCAGTCTGTCCTTTGAAGCTTTAAAGCCATACATCGACTTCTCTCCCCAGCTGTGAAAGTCCTAGATGACATCTGCTTCCAACATAAGGCTGTTTGACCAAAACTGAAAACATGCTGTTATGTGTGGCCACCCTTGTGCGTTACCTTAGCTAGGTCCTCTGGGTAACATGCTGCAGCTTCATCAGCACCTGCTGCTTCACCTGCACTTTTATATTATGGAGATGGCTTCTTTCTTAAACTTCATGAACCAATATCTACTGGCTTCAAACTTTTATTTTGAAGATTTCTTAGCTCTCTCAGCCTTCAGAGAACTAAAGAGAATTAGGGCCTTGCTCTGGATTAGGTTTAAGGGAATGATGTGGCTGGTTTGATCTTCTCTCCAGCCTATTAAAACATTCTTCATGTCAGCCATAAGTCTGCTTTGCTGTCTAAGCATTCATGTGTTCACTGGAGTTGCACTTTTAATTCACTTAAAGAATTTTCCTTTGCATCAACAAGTCGGCAAACTGGTGCAAGAGGACTAATCCTCAGCCAATCTCAACTCTCCACATGCCATCCTCACTAAGCTTAATCATTTCTAGGTTTTGATTTAAAGTGTTAAATAAGTGACTTTTCCTTTCATTTGAACAGTTAGAGGTTTTAGAGGCCACTGTAGAGTTTTTAATGACTTAATTTCTATATTTTTGTGTCTCAGAGAATAGGGAAGCCCAAGAAGATGGAGAAAGATGAGGGAATGGTTGGCCAGTGAGTGGAGCAGTCAGAGCATGCACATTTACTGATTAAGTTTGCTATCTCACATGGGTGCAATTCCTGGTACCCAAAAGAAATTATTATAGTAACATTGAAGATCGCTGATCACATCGCCATAACAGATACAACCATAATGAAAAAATTTGAAATACTGCAAGAATTAACAAAATGTAACACAGAGATACAAAGGGAGGAAATGTTGTTGGAAAAGGAAGGAAATGCTGTTGTACCAACAGACTCACTTGGTGCTGTGAAGCCACCAAACTTCAATTTGTAAAACAGTATCTCCGAAGTACACTAAAGCAAAACACACAAAAAAATGAGGTATGACTGAATAAATCTACATAAATCTATATACATTTATATAGATTTTACCTTTTATAAATAAAACTTACTTAACTCATGATTCTATGGGTCCTGTGGGCAGTTCTGATCCATTTGGACTCACTCCTGCTTTCCAGTCAGATGGCAGGTTGACTGCACATGGCTGGTTCATGAGGGTCTCGTCTGTTAGCTAGAATGACTCATGCTTTCTCTGTATAGTTTCTCCCCCTCCAGCATACTACCAAGGCTCTTCACTTCATGATACCTACATTATTCCCAAATGCAGTGGGAGACAGCAAGCCTCAGTATGAGAAAACTGTTCAGGTTTCTATTTGCTTCACATCTGCTATTATTCCATTGGCCAAGTCAGATTCAGTGTGGGAGGGACCATAGGGAAGCATGGGTACAGGGAAGCCTGAAACAACTGGGGACCAGTCCTGTGATAACCTACTGGAGTAATATCACTCAGAGAGGAAAACAGAATTCAAATAAGTAAATGGTGGGGAGAGAATGTCTCAGAACCAATCCTTCCTTGTAATTGCTGAAAAATGTCTCTTTGTTGCTTAGAAAATAAAGGGAAAATTTAGCTGCCTCATTATATTCACAACACCTAAAGGTGCTGTTTATCTCACCTTTATGTTGTGTAATTCATGGGACAGTAAGACCCTCAGGGTAGAATCCAGTACAAGTGTGCGTGTAAACACTGTCTTTCCCATTACCTTCATACCTATTTACAGACTGTTAGCAGCAACCTGCACTGCTCTCTGAATGGAGAATTCACTGCTCACACTGAGTCTTCTCACAGGTTAGCTGTGCTTTCTTAAAGCTGCTTGTTATCAACTTCTTATGTGAAAAAAAAGGTATGAAAATGATAGATAGCATGGCTTTCTATTTCTTAAGTTAACCACATAGCTGGCTAACAAATGCAGCATGTGTCTGAATAAGAAGAAATATCATCAGACAGCAGGTTTAAAATGTATAGGTTAAAAATGATTCATTGTTGCTTATAAATGACCAGACTATCTTTTTTACTCTGGTTGCTATTTGATCCATTGAAGGCTTAACACACACACACACACACACACACACACACACACACACACACACACACCTCTTTGTTCTTCTTATAATATGGCTTATGGCCATGTCAGCAACCACATGAATGGGAAAGATGATAATAATGGAGAAAAACATCAATCCATTTAGTTTCAGCATGAATGTTCATGCTAGTGTTTCCATAGGCCTACTAGGTCATAATTATGAGTTGGCACACTGTCCATGCCATCTGCTTTTTTCCCAAGGGCACTGCCTTTATTTATTGCAAACTATCATATAAGCAAACTAGACTCCACATTATCTCCTCTGCATGCAGTAGACTTTGCAACCTCGGAAGCAGGTCAGGGAGATGTCCACTATCGTTCAGCTAATAGCCATCTGCTCTAGAGAACAAGCGGAAGCACATGATCAAAAGAAAAGAGAGAAGATAGTGCCTCATTTCATATTATTAGGTTTTTCAAGGTCTTTTATGACATCTGACAGCACAATAGTTGTTTTATCATGTGGCTGGTCTTTCTTTTTAAAAGAAGTCATTACAATTTGACGTCCTAGTTGTCAAGCTCACTACTTTTCTCTATTAAAAATGAATGAAAACTACATTTGATTTTATAATGCTATTTAACACAATAAAGCTAACATTTCTAAACAAGAAGAAAAACATCTTCATTTTATATAATATACTTTTCAATGTAATCTTTCTATACTGTGTTAATACATATTGAAAATAGAAAGTTTTTCCTTATTCAATATTTGATGTTCATGTATGTAAGTGTATAAATATGTGCTTTTACTTTATCTTAATGTACAAGGATTTAGAGAGCTATCTTCTGGAGAAAAGAATAAAGTAAATGAGGAGTAGTCTCTTCAGGTTTAATCTGTCCAACAGCTGGTCTCCAAATACTTAAATATGAAGATGTAAAGTAAAGGAGTTATAACATAATAAAACAGCAACGTGTAAACTCAAATTTCATCAATATTTACTTTCTTTTATTTACTGTTTTTGAATTTTCAGATAAGAAACCACTCGGGAGGGTGGAGCCAATATGGCAGCATGAGTAGGACAGTGGGAATCTCCTCCCAAAAACATACATATTTTTGAAAATAAAACAAATACAACTAATCACAAAAGAGAGACCAGAAGACACAGGACAACAGCCAGACTACATCCACACCTGCAAGAACCCAGCGACTGGTGAAAGAGGTAAGATATAAGCCTCAGCCTGGCGGGACCTGAGGCCCCTCACCCCAGCTCCTGGCAGGAGGAGAGGAGGCAGAGCGGGGAGGGAGAGAGAGCCCAGGACTGCTAAACACCCAGCCCCAGCCATCCGCACCAGAGCGCAGACACAATGCATGCGTGGAGTGCTGGAAACTAGGGAAACAGGACAGCAAGACCTCTGAGTGGGTTCCGAAGCCAGAGCCCCTGTGACAAAGAAAAGCGAGTGCTCTTTTTAAAGTCTTAAAGGGACAGGGACCCCACAGCTGGACCGAAGCATCCTGGGTCACAGTCCAGCAGCTGGAAATTCCAGGGAACTACAGGCGCACTAACCCCCTGGGCAACAGCTCTGAGATCCCTCACGGAGGTAAACAGCCAAACAGCACCCCATCCATTACCCCTCGGGGGTTCCGCCATAACAGAGCAGCAGCCTGAGGCTGGCCACACCCACAGCAAGGGAGCTTCCTCTATATTGGCAGGGAAAGATACAGAGACTGAGACAACATGCAATTTCCCAACACAAGCCACTAGGGGTCACAGTTGTCCCAGTAAAGAGGCCAGGAGCAAGTGGAAAGCCTTAGCTCACCCAGCTGACAGAAAGCCAATAGCTCACCACTGCACCTCTCAACAAGAAAAGGCAAAAAAATTTGATTCAGACAAGACTAACCCCGACAGCTTCGACATCTGCTACATCTTCCCCTAAAAAGGAACCCGGGGAGATAGATTTAACTAGTCTTCCTGAAAAAGAATTCAAAACAAAAGTCATAAACATGCTGATGGACTTGCAGAGAAATATGCAAGAACTAAGGAGGAAGAATACAGAACTAAAACAAGCTCTAGAAGGACTTCAAAACTGAATGGACAAGATGCAAGAGACCATTAATGGACTAGAAAACAGAGAACAGGAATGCAGAGAAGCTGATGCAGAGAGAGATAAAAGGATCTCCAGGAATGAAAGAATTTTAAGAGAACCGAGGGACCAATCGAAATGGAACAATATCCGCATTATAGGGGAACCAGAAGAAGAAGAGAGTGAAAAAGGGATAGAAAGTGTCTTTGAAGAAATAATTGCTGAAAACTACCCCAAACTAGGGGAGGAAAAGGCCCCTCAGACAACAGAGGTACACAGAACTCCCATGACAAGGGATCCAAGGAGGGCAACACCAAGACACATAATAATTACAATGGCAAAGATCAAAGACAAGGACAAAGTATTAAAGGCAGCCAGAGAGATAAAAAAAGGTTACCTACAAAGGAAAACCTATCAGGCTATCATCAGACTTTTCAACAGAAACCCTACAGCCCAGAAGAGAATGGCATGATATACTTAATGCAATGAAACAGAAGGGCCTCGAATCAAGATTACTGTATCCAGCACGATTATCATTTAAATATGAAGGAGGGATTAAACAATTCCCAGACAAGCAAAAGTTGAGGGAATTTTCCTCCCACAAACCACCTCTACAGGGCATCTTACAGGGACTGCTCTAGATGGGAGCACTCCTAAAAAGAGCACAGAACAAAACACCAACATATGAAGAAGGGAGGAGGAGGAATAAGAAGGGAGAGAAATAAACAATCAGCAGACTGTGTTTATAAGCGAGTTAAGTTAGATGGTAAGATAGTAAAGAAGCTAACCTTGAACCTTTGGTAAACACAAACTTAGAGCCTGCAGTGGTAATAAGTACATACCTTTCAATAATTACCCTAAATGTAAATGGACTGAATGCACTAATCAAAAGACACAGAGTAATAGAATGGATAAGAAAGCAAGACTCATTTATATGCTGCTTACAAGAGACTCACCTCAAACCCAAAGACATGCACAGACTTAAAGTCAGGGGATGTAAAAAGATATTTCATGCAAACAACACAGAGAAAAAAGCAGATGTTGCAATACTAGTATCAGGCAAAATAGACTTCAAAATAAGGAAAGTAACAAAAGATAAAGAAGGACATTACAAAATGATAAAGGGCTCAGTCCAACAAGAGGATATAACCATTATAAATATATATGCACCCAATACAGGAGAACCAACATATGTGAAACAAATACTAACAGAATTAACAGAGGAAATACAATGTAATGCATTCATTTTGGGAGACTTCAACACACCACTCACTACAAAGGACAGATCCACCAGACAGAAAATAAATAAGGACACAGAGGCACTGAACAACCCACTAGAACAGGTGGACCTAATAGACATCTACAGAACTCTACATCCAAAGCAACAGGATACACATTCTTCTCAAGTGCACATGGAACATTCTACAGAATAGACCACATACTAGGACACAAAAAGAGCCTCAGTAAATTCCAAAAGCTTGAAATCCTACCAACCAACTTTTCAGAAACAAAGGCATAAAACTAGAAAAAAATTGTACAAAGAAAGCAAAAACGCTCACAAACACATGGAAGCTTAACACCACACTCCTAGATATTCAATGGATCGATGACCAAATCAAAGTGGAGATCCAGCAATACATGGAAACAAATCACAATAACAACACAAAGCCCCAAGTACTGTGGGATACAGCAAAAGCAGTCTTAAGAGGAAAGTATATAGCAATCCAGGCATTTTTAAAAAAGGAAGAACAATCCCAAATGAATGTTCTAATGTCACAATTATCGAATTTGGAAAAAGAAGAACAAATGAGGCCTAAGGTCAGCAGAAGGAGGGACGTGATAAAGATCAGAGAAGAAATAAATAAAATTGAGAAGAATAAAATAATGGCAAAAATCAATGAAACCAAGAGCTGGTTCTTCGAGAAAATAAACAAAATGGATAAGTCTCTAGACAGACTTATTAAGAGGAAAAGAGACTCAACACACATCAACAGAATCAGAAACGAGAAAGGAAAAATCACGACGGGCCCCACAGAAATACAAAGAATTATTAGAGAGTACTATGAAAACCTATATGCTAACAAGCTGGGAAACCTAGGAGAAATGGACAACTTCCTAGAAAAATACAACCTTCCAAGATTGACCCAGAAAGAAACAGAAAATCTAAACAGACCAATTACCAGCAACGAAATTGAAGCGGTAATCAAAAAACTACCAAAGAACAAAACCCCCGGGCCAGATGGATTTACCTCGGAATTTTATCAGACATACAGAGAAGACATAATACCCATTCTCCTTGAAGTTTTCCAAAAAATAGAAGAGGAGGGAATACTCCCAAACTCATTCTATGAAGCCAATATCACCCTAATACCAAAACCAGGCAAAGACCCCACCAAAAAAGAAAACTACAGACCAATATCCCTGATGAACGTAGATGCAAAAATACTCTACAAAATATTAGCAAACCGAATTCAAAAATACATCAAATGGATCGTACACCATGACCAAGTGTGTTCATCCCAGGGATGCAAGGATGGTACAACATTCAAAAATCCATCAACATCATCTACCTCATCAACAAAAAGAAAGACAAAAACCACATGATCATCTCCATAGATGCTGAAAAAGCATTCTAAAAAATTCAAAATCCTTTCATGATAAACTCTCAACAAAATGGGTATAGAGGGTAAGTACCTCCACATAATAAAGGCCATATATGATAAACCCACAGCCAACATCATACTGAACAACGAGAAGCTGAAAGCTTTTCCTCTGCGATCGGGAGCAAGACAGGGATGCCCACTATGCCCACTGTTATTCAACATATTACTGGAGGTCCTAGCCACGGCAATTAGACAAAACAAAGAAATACAAGGAATCCATATTGGTAAAGAAGATGTTAAACTGTTACTGTTTGCAGATGACATGATATTGTACATAAAAAACCCTAAAGACTCCACTCCAAACTACTAGAGTTAATACTGGAATTCAGCAAAGTTGCAGGATACAAAATTAACACACAGAAATCTGTGGCTTTCCTATACACTAATAATAAACTAATAGAAAGAGAAATCAGGAAGACAATTCCATTCACAATAGCATCAAAAAGAATAAAATACCTAGGAATAAACCTAACCAAGGAAGTGAAAGACCTATACCCTGAAAACTACAAGACACTCTTAAGAGAAATTAAAGAGGTCACTAACAAATGGAAACTCATCCCATGCTCTTGGCTAAGAAGAATTAATATCGTCAAAATGGCCATACTGCCCAAAGCAATATACAGATTTGATGCAATCCCTATCAAATTACCAACACCTTTCTTCAATGAACTGGAACAAATAGTTCAAAAATTCATATGGAAACACCGAAGACCCCAAATAGCTAAAGCAATCCTGAGAAGGAAGAATAGGGTGGGGGAGATCTCACTCCCCAAATTCAAGCTCTACTACAAAGCCGCAGTAATCAAGACAATTTGGTGCTGGCACAAGAACAGAGCCACAGACCAGTGGAACAGAATAGAGACTTCAAACATTAACCCAAACATACATGATCAACTAATATTCGATAAAGGGGCCATGGACATACAATGGGGAAATGACAGTCTCTTCAACAGATGGTGCTGGCAAAACTGGACAGTTACATGTAAGAGAATGAAACTGGATCACTCCCTAACCCCTTACACAAAAGTAAATTTGTAATGGATCAAAGACCTGAATGTAAATCACGAAACCATTAAACTTTTGGAAGAAAACATAGGCAAAAATCTCTTAGACATAAACATGAGTGACCTCTTCTTGAACATATCTCCCCGGGCAAGGGAAACAAATGCAAAAATGAACAAATGGGACTACATCAAGCTGAAAAGCTTCTTTACAGCCAAGGACACCATCAATAGATTAGAAAGGTATCCTACAGTGTAGGAGAACATATTCATAAATGACAGATCCTATAAAGGGTTGACATCCAAAATATATAAAGAGCTCACACACCTCAACAAACAAAAAGCAAATAATCCAATTAAAAAATGGGTAGAGGAGCTGTATAGACAGTTCTCTAAAGAAGAAATTCAGATATCCAATAGATACATGAAAAGATGCTTCACATCTCTTGTCATCAGAGAAATGCAAATTAAAACCACAATGAGATATCATCTCACACCAGTAAGGATGGATACCATCCAAAAGACAAACAACAACAAATTTTGGTGAGGTTGTGGAGAAAGGGGAACCCTCCTGCACTACTGGCGGGAATGTAAATTAGTTCAACCATTGTGGAAAGCAGTATGGAGGTTCCTCAAAATGCTCAAAATAGAAATACCATTTGACTCAGGAATTCCACTTCTAGGAATTTACCCCACGAATGCAGCACTCCAGTTTGAAAAAGACAGATGCACCCCTATGTTTATTGCTGCACTATTTACAATAGCCAAGATATGGAAGCAACCTAAATGTCCATCAGTAGATGAATGGATAAAGAAGAAGTGGTACATATACACAATGGAATATTATGCATCCATAAGAAAAAAACAAATCCTACCATTTGCAACAACATGGATGGAGCTAGAGGGTATTATGCTCAGTGAAATAAGCCAGGCAGAGAAAGACAAGTACCAAATGATTTCACTCATATGTGAAGTATAAGAACAAAAGAAAACTGAAGAAACAAAACAGCAGCAGAAGCACAGAACCCAAGAATGGACTAATAGTTACCAAAGGTAAGGGACTGGGGAGGACATGTGGGAAGGGAGGAATAAGGGTGGGAAAAAGGAAAGGGGGCATTACGATTAGCATGTATAGTGTTGGGGTGGCACAGGGAGGGCTGTGCAACACAGAGAAGACAAGTAGTGATTTTACAGCATCTTACTATGTTGAAGGACAGTGACTGTGAACGGGGATGTGGGGGGGACTTGGTGAAGGGGAGAGCCTAGTAAACATAATGTCCTTCATGTAATTGTAGAATAATGATACCAAATTAAAAATAAATAAAATAAAATAAAATAAATAAAATTAATATAAAAAAAAAAAGGAAACCATTTGGATGTGAGCTAGTAAAACAGCACGCACTGTTCCAGCTGCTGGGGAAACTCCAGTGAGCAAGACAAAGTTCTCGATGTCATGAGAGCTATGCTGAGTCATACAAGCAGACTTTCTAATTCAGTGGTTTGAGAAAAGCACCATGAGAATTAACTTTATGTAATATTTTTCTTTCAATAAACTTAAAGGAAGCTGTCTTATCACAATTTGGACTACATATTTACTGAGAAAAGAATACTTAGTAGATATTTAATGATAGAAAATGATGTAAACAGCAAAAAATAGACAAATCACTCAAATACAAGGATTTCTCAACAGGGAAATAGTGCTTAACTAAAGAACCCAATGCTCCCAAACTAACTAGAAAGAACTTATACTGTATTACAGTTTCAACCCTTTGACAGTAAGAACATGCTTATGGAAATATTTTTTATTTGGATCAATTGTTCTTACCTATATTACTAAAACAGAAATTCTCTCATCTCTTAAATTCAATGTGTATGTATATATTTAAATTTAATAATATTTAAAAGAAAGTTTTTATTTAATTTGGGAATTAAAAATGACAGATAATAGCAAGTATCTTTTGGTTTGCTTCTTCGTCCCTCTTTTATTGGCATATGATTTTTTAGAAGAACGTGATACTAGTACTAAATTTAGTTCATAGGAATTTTGAGTTACTACAGAAAGAATGTAGTAGAAAAAATATAGCAAAAAAGAGGAAGTATATACTAACATGGTTCAGATGCTTTAAATTCCACAGAATTATTGTCATTTAGTATTAATTAGATTTTATTATATATATATCTAATCAAAATTAACTCCTAAATCTAGAATTACTTATATAATGCATATATTTTATATATATATAATTTTAATTATATATAAATATATTATATGACTATGATTTATCAATGTCATATATGTTTTATTATATATATATATTCATATGTAATTAATAAGAAACCTTTTATTAATGTAATTTACTTATAAGGATGCTATTTTTAAAACTTTTCTTTAATGTACTCATAAGGTAATTTTTATAAGAATCAAGGGATAATTCCTGTTTAGTTCAATAAAACGAAGAGTGTTCCAAAAGTTTTCTTGGAAAAATCAGTCTGTCTTGGCACCATGGACAGTAAAAATACTTTTATTGATTAAGTTTTCCCTTTTAACTTTCTGACCTTCTTTTAAGTGTTCCTTAATGTTAGGTGTTCACTCAGCTATGATAGGTTGAGAAGGCAAATTTCAATAAAAATGTGAAGTCCTACTGATGGACACTTGTAGATTAATGATAACAACAACAGCAAAAATTACCCCAACTTCTCCCCATCTGAGAATAGTAATACCATTGAAAGGTTCTGATAAGTCTCATAATAAAGAAACTCGATTGTCAAAAAAACAAAAATGTTAAGTCCTAATTTTGTAGCTGACTTTCAGAAATTTTAGAATCTATTTCCAGTCTTAAAGAAAGACAGTTTCTTTTTTTTTTTTTGAGAGGGCATCTCATATTTATTGATCAAATGGTTGTTAACAACAATAAAATTCTGTATAGGGGACTCAATGCACAATCATTAATCAACCCCAAGCCTAATTCTCAACAGTCTCCAATCTTCTGAAGCATAACGAACAAGTTCTTACATGGTGAACAAATTCTTACATAGTGAATAAGTTCTTACATGGTGAACAGTGCAAGGGCAGTCATCACAGAAACTTTCAGTTTTGATCACGCTTTAGGAACTATAAACAATCAGGTCAAATATGAATATTCGTTTGATTTTTATCCTTGATTTATATGTGAATCCCACATTTCTCCCTTATTATTATTATTATCATTATTATTTTTAATAAAATGCTGAAGTGGTAGGTAGATGCAAGATAAAGGTAGAAAACATAGTTTAGTGCTGTAAGAGGGCAAATGTAGATGATCAGGTGTGTGCCTCTAGACTAAGCATTAATCCAAGCTAGACAAGGGCAACAAAACATCCATAGATGCAGAAGATTTCTCTCAAAACAGGGGGGTGAGGTTCTAAGCCTCACCTCTGCTGCTCCCCATTTTCTCACCAGATGGCCCCCCTGTGACTGTGTCTGTCTTAGGTTGTTCCTCCCTTGAGGAATCTTACCCATCTCTGGCTAACCAGTCATTTTCCGGGGCCATACAGGGAAATGTAATGTTGGTAAGTGAGAGAGAAGCAATATTGTTTGAAAAGGTTAGCTTTTTACTTCTTTGCAGATTTATACCCTGTGGCTTTTGATAGTTTTTTTTAAAGAGCATCCCTGATTTTTTTTTTCTGAAATTTTTTCATATCTTTCTCTTCTGAATTTAAAGTATATATTGTTTAATGCATCGTACTATGTGACTTCTTTTGTAATTGTTTAGCATGTTATTTAATTAAATTAGATTAGGATATGAGTATAACAACAAAAAAAGCCAAAATAGAAGTAATTTAAGAAAACTGTGGTTTATATTTCTTTTATATAAACATTTGGCTAGGCTCTCCGGGCTGGTAACTGTCTCTGAAGTTTTAGGGACTCCACTTCGTTTTATAAGTTATTAGCATTGTATAAATGGCAATCATTTACAGAGAAAAAAATTCTCACTTTGGATGATTTTCAGAGGCATATGTTTATATGCATGTACAAATTTCATGTCATGTTTACATTTATAAAACCCAATTTCTTTAGATAAAAAGCAGTAACCATTTCATGAACATTTGGATACAGAATTCAGGATAGTACAATTGAGTTGTCAAAGGACTTCAGGAAACATTCATTCAACCACATTTTATATATGAGAAAAAATAAAGCTTCGTCCTTGAATATAGATTAAACATGGAAACTTTATTGACTCCCACTGATGACCATATTACAGACTATTGTTCTGGTCCTTAATTCTTTTCCTTTATGCCAAGATGAGATGTTAATTGATAGGTACTTTGTTTACCACCTAGTTATTCAACCCTAATATATAATGATATTTTTTGTGAAGTTATGTTTTTTAATACAAGCAATATTTTTTAATATGGCTTATTTCATTAAATCTCAAAATAATATACATATACAATGAGAAGAATGGGAGGTAATAAAATCAAGGGTATGGAGCTAGGGGGCTAACTTTGACAAGGAGTTGGTTTTCATTTAAATGTTTATAAATATATTTTTTAAAAACTAGAAAAATAACATAGAGAAGTTACAGTTATGGTCATCTCTAATAACTCATAGAGTTTGGTTATCAATGCATTTGTGTGTGTGTGTGTGTGTGTGTGTGCGCGCGCGCACGCGTTTCCCAGTATATGTCTGATGACATTGTCTTAGTTTTACTGGAAAGCAGATTTTATCCTGAAAAGGAGGATGAAGCAATAAAAATCTCATGCATTTCTTTCAGGAAATAAATTAATTGAAAAATAAAAAACAGCCATCTATCACCTGAGCAGGAAAACAAGGAAACTAATGAAAGAGGAAGAAAGTGGGTATTAAAGAATAAAACAATCTAAAAGATGAAACGAGTGACTTTACGATTATATATATATACATATATATATATATATATAAAAGAGTTAATGCAAAGGTAATTTAATAGCAAATATGTCCAAGCATGGAGACTAATATATACAATTATTATTGCCTGTGTAATACAAATAACTGTGTTATATACTTGCACATATAATTTGTACACGGCATATAAACTCAGATATACACATATGTGTATATAATGCATTTCATATATAATAAGAACTAAGGAAGAATTTGATAAATCCACCAGAAATGTATATTGCAGCAATCCTCCCTTAAGGAATTAAAAAGACAAACAAATATAGGAGAGGTTTGTAAGATGTGAAGAACACAATGGACAATTTTGAACTGATGGGTACACATAAATGTAGGAGTTTGTGGGAATTAGGGACTGATCAGAGAAAAAGATATGACCAGTAGATGCAGTAACACAAGCTTTGGTGGGTGATACTTAGAGGGGGTTTCACGAGAGGGAAAATTCCTCACAGCATCAGACCATCCAGAAGCTTGCAGTATGGGGGCCACCACCCAGAAAAGAGGGAGAGCAAAGGAATTCTGAAGGAAGAAGCAGTTCTAAGAGAGGGCTGACAGGTTCAGTGATGTTGCTAGACAGAGTGGTGAGGAGTCTGGGTGAGGGAATTTGGAGGGGCCATAGCAGCTTGGGGCCTCATCCAATACGTCTGTATCCCTGATGAGTCACAGCTACTGGATGAGGTTTTGTGGGATATGTCAATAGGCAGGCTCTAAATGTCTAAAAATCTTGTTTGGGCTATTTTTCAAGTAACATGTGTGTAAATATTTGAATTGGTTCCTGCGGGTTTTTGAGCTGATGATTCTCACACTGTAGTGAAGAAATAGGGATCAATATACAAAGACAATCCTAGCACATTAATTTAACAATAAAATACTGTATCCAACATTAGAGAAGAGATATTCTTCTCCAGCATATGCAGAGCATTTGACCCCATTTTCAAACTACAAAGGATCTGTAGTAGCAGGTGGGAACATACTTTATCAACAAAATAATACAGTCTGTAATTAGTAATAAAAGTATGCTTATGCCTACACAGTTCACAATTTAGAAACATCTTATAAAATAAATTTGGGGTAAAAGAGGAAATTGATAAATATTTGAAATTGGATGATATAATTCTATATTTTAAAACATATGGGATATTTCCCTTGGTAAATTTCTAGGCTTAAAAAAACAGAAAATATGAAAGGCTGATTAGTGATAAATTACAAAAGTAAAGGAAGCTATAATATCAGGATTAACACATATGACAAAGATGAGAGATAATAGAGAAAAAAGCAGAAATTAATGAAAATTGGAAAATATAAAAAAGAAAACAATATATGCATGTAGGTAACCTCTGTGGGCATCAATATCACTGGGGATCTCTGGAAGATGGTATAGGCATGCCTTAGAATTGACCTTCAGTAAGTAAGAAAGCTGGATGATTTATCCTCCACTTCCCATTTGTCAACTGATTGAAGCTGTTTCCTGGGTCATTAACTCTCTGACACTCTGTACTTCACCCTCTGGGCTGGGAGAATGCATGTGCATAGGAGCCTCACAGAGGACTGCAGCTGGCTACCGTAGGCAAGTAGTGAACAGTGTGTGTTGGAAAGATATGTTTGACATTTAGAGAATCTATTACAGAAAAAACAATACAGAAGGGAGAGAGAGACACAGGCAGACAGAAACAGAAAGAAAGTAGACCAAGACAAGGATGGAGAGACAGAGAGATACTTGGCTAAAAATTTGGTTGAAAACATTTTTTAGTGAATTTATCTATAATTTAAAACGTCTTGTCTAGACTTCTCTCCAGAAAAGTGTTCATCCTGTTTTTTATCCCTGACTTTGTTCACTCTCTTGTGGTCTGGAGAGCAGATCCCTCATTGCTCAGTACCATGGCAGTTCAAACATAGGGGCACCAAGCACCCACAAAAAAAGCAGTGAATGATAAAGTATTAGCTTTTAACTACATAAACTTTTTAAATATATAATTTAAACTAAATATCCAGAGATATTTTCTCTCTTGTCTACCACCCTAATGTTCTCAAGTCCCACCATTTCAACCAAGTATTTTAGCACTGCATTTTCTACTTATTACTGCCCCTGGGAAAGAGTAAACTCTTATTATTACTTAGAAAATTTTGTGCAATCTTACTTAATCCCAGTGATTTCTTTCCTTTTCCTTAGTTGGTCATTTAATTGTATCCTGCAAGATATACATAAAATAATAAATGGAATAAACTTCATAACTTTGCATACAAGAAATGCTGGTCCAGACTCCTTACTGACTATTCAAACACCTACTCCAGAGACTGGCTAACCATTCTGATCTCACATCTGTATCTAAATTATCAGACTACCTTACATTCCTTTGGTGCCAGTCTCCTTTGGTGTACTACCACAACTTCCTCATATATAAAGTGATGGTAAACATAGTATTTGCTTCCTGGTGTTATTGTGAGATTCAAACATGACAATCTGTAAGTATCTTTAAATTCTACCACACACATACTAATGACTCAATGTTTTTGACATCATTATTAATATAATAGCTCCTTAAAAGTAGAGAGTTCTTCTTTATGTTAAATATTTGTATAATGCTTAATACATAGTTCAATTGATGTTCACTGAGTTAGCAGTCTTGTGTTGATGACACTTTAAAGATTCATAGCACCATTTTAGCAAAGATAATATTTGATCTGCAACTAGAGTCTAAGAAACTGATTTCTGCTAGCACCAAATTTGTTAATAATTTTTATAATGTTGCCATATAAACCTTTTTTCATTCCATTTTGCCTGCATTTAGTGACACATTTTAAATATCAACTATAGCAGCATGAAAGTACTTTTTTGATTCTTGCAATGCTCAATGATAAATCATATCCTGTCAAGCTAACTTATTACTGTCCATCTGTTCTAGCTTATTACACACCATCCTTATATTTATGTTGAGGAATTCCAGTTTATTTTGAAATTAATGGCTCATAGCTATATACAGCCAATTACAAATCTGAATTGAGCAACTCATCACTGAGCACTCCCTATCTAGTATATGTACAAGGCATACATATATGAAGAGGTAAATATACACAATCACAAAAAAAAATCTCAAGGTAACTCATGATTAAATACAAAGACCCAGTACATATAGGCAGTCAATATGGTTCATGTAGATTAATATAATCTATGAGTGCCATGTATTTATTCAATATTCACTCTTTATATATACATACATATGCATATATATAGATTACTTATATAATGCTATATAGTATTGATTAAAATAAGTATAATTTTACTTTTATTGCACTATAACCTACCGTGGTATGTATATATGTGTGTGTGTGTTTCAATGTATTGTGTATATATGTTGCAATTAACTAGCATCATTAACTTTTTTTTTTTTGCATTCTCCCCTAAGCTCTAAGGACTGGAATCCTAGAATCCTGGAAGCTTGCTATGGGAACTTATCAGAAGGGTTCTGGTTTAATGAGTGTTCCATTAAAGCAGGATTAAGAATTTAGATTTTATTCTCAGTGAAATTGGAACCCATTGTAAAGTTTTAACCAAAGATACAATGTAATAAAATTTATGTTTGAAAAGATATTTCTGGCTGTGAAGAAAGGAAATTATGTTTGAATGGGTAAGTGTAGAAACGGGGAACTATTAGGAATCTTGTGGCAGTTGAGGTAAGATGTAATGTTGGCTTTGACAAGGGTGGTAGAAATGGATATATAAAGAAATGAGGAGATTTTGTATTTATTTTGGATCATCCAACTAGTGTACAATCCCATAATATCACTGGCTTATCAAAGGAAACATTTATTTTTCAATAATAGTCCAAAAGTAACAGTGTGACTTGAAGACCTTGTTGCCCATAGTCACTGAGGGACAGAAGTTCTGCTTTGAATGGGACATCAGTCTCCCAAAGACTTATCATGAAGAATCTCATTGTAAGTAGTCTTTTTCACTAAGGGATCTTTGGGAAAATAGTTAGTTTTCATTTATGTTTACTTTCCATTGCCTGGAACTTAGTCACATGACCCCATCTACTTGCAAAGAAGACTAGAAAATACAATTGATCTGACTTTTTACTAGGAAATGGAAGTTGTCCTGTGAACAATTATATAATCTCTGCCATAGGAAGAGAATAAGATACATTCACCTTTGCATATATTAAATAATTTATCTCAAGAAATCCAGTAGTCAGTGGAAGCATGACGAGAGTCATTTTTAATCCATAGAGACACTTGGATTAGAGTTCGAATTTGGAGAAGTTTAGAAAAACAGTTCATGATGAAGACAGAAATTAAAGTAGATTTATTCAAAGCTGGTAGACAGTAGAGATATATTTTTGAAGCTCAAGATATTCCATAGTATATATACATTGGCAAGAACAAATTAAAATGGTAAGAAAATACAAACTGTATTTAAGAAATAATGACTTTTATAATTTGGTTAAACAATAAAATATGAATTGTGTTTGGAAGGTCAGACTCTAAAAATAGGTGCATCATATTATAGAGTTCCTTGAAAGCCAAATTGAGGTATATGAAATTTATCTCATCAGCAATTGGAATAAATCAAAAACTTCAGTGAAGCAGTATGGTAAGATGGCAGTGATGTTTTGAGTAAGATACTATGGAAATATGGAATGACATTCATTGAAGTTAAAAGTGCTTTCAGGGAGTCATCTAATATAATGAAAATTAATGGCAATGTGTATTTAGGACAGTAAGGAATATTTACAAGAAAAACATGAAGGAAATTCAAAGGAAAAAATTGGTAGAATGAAATGACCCAAAGTAGAATCAGGATTAAAAAAAAGTAAAAAACAAAACAAAACAATTTAATCACCTATGTAATTGATATAAATGTCAGAAAATGGAAAATTATGAGGTAAAGCCATATGAGCATATCACAATTAAATTAAGAGAACCACAAAAAGAATTTTATTTTCAATAATTTGGGGGAGGTAAACAGAAAATACATGTAGAAATACAATTTCTAAATTTATCTATAAGAAATTAAATAGATTAAGAAAATATCATATATCTGTTGGACATAATAGGTCTCAGCACCTGACTATGTAAAATTTACCTTCAAGTTTTTGCCAAATGACTGCACAGGCTTTTAAGTGCAGTGCCTATGTAGGATATGGTCACTCTTCTCACTACCAGACCTAGTCACTACTCTCCTGTAGGATGCAGAGATTTTCTGCAATCTGTGCTATAGTGAAAGGGATTATTAGGCTAAAAAATGAGAAAAGTGGTTCCTCTTGCTTTCATTGTGAACTCCGTCACCACATGTGGGCAGCGCCTTGCTCCCTTGCTCTCCTCTATGCATACTGTGCTCACTAAAATGGGGCTTACCTCTCTGTGCTGTGGGAAAAGACTGCTTGTTTCTGATCACTCCTTCTAAAACCACATACTTGGGTTCCGTTCACAGAGGAGAAAGAAAGAGCCCCGTTTTACATTTTGGTCCCAGTTCTTATCTCAAACTGCTTCATCAAGCAAATGATGATTGATTTTTATCTGGCTTCTAGTGACTAGAATGAACTTGTCTCTAAACATAAAGGAGTAATGCATGGTTAACTGCCAACATGTTTCTCTCCATCCAATCCACACCCACCACGCAAAGACACAGTGCCTTCAACACATGAAGAAATGGCTTGGAAATCTTGAAAGTTAGAAACAAGAAGAGACATTTTTGGACATACGGACTTTTTATCATGCTGTTTAGAGTGGTTAATTGTCCCTAGATGTGTCTCTAGGTTTAACCTTTGTAAGTAGTTCTAACTATGTGTGTTGGAATTGAGTGTGACTTTTTTAAATCATAGGCAATGGTTGGGTTGAACAAGGTAAGGGATGGAGTTTAGCAATTGAGAGAGCATTGGTTGGCACTTCAAACTGAAGAAGCTAAAATAGGTTTTACTTAGAGTATTTACTTCAAATCTGTCTCTATAGAGTACATAAATGACTTCCTGCATTCAAGAAATTCAACAGTCTTTTCAAGACCAATAAAAACTCATAATAACAGGCAAAGTGCCCATATAGTGATGGGGTTCAGAACACACTGCTCTCAAATATAGCACATTGACATATTAAGTATCTTAAGCTGAAGGAATTTTTTAAATGGCAGAAGCAGGAAGGGAACCCTTGCCTCCCTCTCCCTCATGTTTGTTCCTTGAAACAGGCCTTAATACTCCCACATGAAAGGCACCATCCCTGCATCAAGAGGAAAGCAGGCATTCTCATCACGAAAGATGCGGAATTTGAGGTGAAGAGATCGTACAAACCTTATTGAATGAACCCTATCTGGTTACTGCATTGCCACTTATTTCCCCTTTCCCAGAGCCCTTTGACTTGTCTGTTCTTTGCAAATTTAGTTTATTTATCTAAAACATATGAAAGTTTCCTGCTCCGGTCACTTCTTCAGGTCCTCATTTTCTTGTTAAGGCTTTCAAGTACATATAAAATCTCAATAATGTTTGTATGTTTTACTCCTGTTAACTGTCCTTGTCAGTTTAATTTTAGACCAAGCCAGGGAGACTGTAAGAGTTAAGGAAATTTTTTTCCTACCCTAAAATACAAGTTTTATTACTATAGGTAAGAGGATCCCTTTTAGTGTGTCTCAGACAGTGCATATATAACAAAAGCAAGACATTTTTAAATATTTAAGGTTTCAACTCTTGAGGCAAAAAAATGGGATAATAAACCCAACCCAAATAAAGTGTAAAGTAAGGTTTATAAAATTGACAGTGGAAGTTAATGAAATATAAATATGAAACAGTGGAGTTGACAAAGCCATAATTTAAATTCCTGGTTCAAAAGTCTAAAAAAGATACATAAATAAGAGATAATTTATTAAAGAGAGAGAATTTATAAAGAAAAAATAAATGTCCATCACTACAAATAGAGAGGAGATGAACACTCATAAGAGAAAAAGTATAAATTCTTAGTATACCATTGTCAAAATGGCCATCCTGCCTAAAGCATTCTAAAGATTCAATGTAATCCCTATCAAAATACCAACAGCATTCTTCAATGAACTAAAGCAAATAGTTCTAAAATTCATATGGAACAACAAAAGATCCCAAATAGCCAAAGCAATCCTGGGAAGGAAGAATAAAGCTGGGGGATTATGCTCCCCGACTTTAAGCTGTACTACAAAGTCATAGTGATTAAAACAATTTGGTACTGGCACAAGAACAGACCCATAGACCAATGGAAC
Source organism: Manis pentadactyla (assembly GCF_030020395.1). NCBI lineage: Eukaryota > Metazoa > Chordata > Mammalia > Pholidota > Manidae > Manis > Manis pentadactyla. The sequence goes on from NC_080023.1 coordinate 52,039,819, forward strand.
CCATATATAGAGAGCCCAGATATAAACCCAAGCATATATGGTCAATTAATATACAATAAAGGAGCCATGGGTATATAATGGGGAAATGACAGCCTCTTCAACAACTGGTGTTGGCAAAACTGGACAGCAAGATAATGAAACTGGATTACTGTCTAACCCCATACACAAAAGTAAACTTAAAATGGATGAGAGACCTGAATATAAGTCATGAAACCATAAAACTCTTAGAAGAAACCATAAGGAAAACTCTCTTGAAGATAAACACGAGCACCTTTGCATAAATGCATCTCCCCAGGCAAGGGAAACAAAAGCAAAAATGAACAAATGGGACTACATCAAGCTAAAAAGCTTCTGTACAGCAAAGGAAAACATCAGCAGAACAAAAAGGCATTCTACAGTATGGGAGAATATTTTTGTAAATGACATGTCTGACAAAGGGTTAACATCCAAAATATATAAAGAACTCACATGCCTCAACACCGAAAAAGCAAATAACCTGATTTAAAAAATGGGCAAAGCATATGAACAGACAACTTTCCAAAGAAGAAATTCAGATGGCCAACACATAAAAAGATGCTCTTCATTACTAATTATGAGGGAAATGCAAATTAAAACCACAATGAGATATCACCTCACACCAGTTGGGATGGCCATCATCCAAAAGATTAGAAACAACAAATGCTGGTGAGGATGTGGAGAAAGAGTAACCCTTCTATACTGCTGGTGGGAATGTAAACTAGTTCAACCATTATGGAAAGCAATATGGAGGTTCCTCAAAAAACTAAAAACAGAAATACTATTTGACCTGGGAATTGCATTCCTAGGAATTTACCCAAAGAAAACAAGTTCTCAGATTCAAAAAGACATATGCACCCTTATGTTTATTGCAGCCCTATTTACAATAGCCAAGATATGGAAGCAATCTAATTGTTCATCAGTAGATGAATGGATAAAGAAGATGTGGTACATATATACACAATAGAATACTATTTAGCCATAAGAAAGAAACAAATCCTACCATTTGCAAAAACATGGATAGAGCTAGAGGGTATTATGTTCAATGAAATAAGTCAGGCAGAGAAAGACAAATACCAAATGATTTCCCTCATTTGCAGAGTATAACAATGAAGCAAAACTGAAGGAACAAAATAGCAGCAGACTCACAGAATCCAAGAAGGGACTAGCAGTTACCAAAGAGAACTGTTATAGGAGGGCAGGTGGTGAGGGAGGGAGAAGGGTATTGAGGGGTATTATGATTAGTACTCATAGTTTGGGGAATCATGGAGAAGACAGTATAATACAGAGAAGACAAGTAGGGACTTACTACAGTGATGGACAATGACTGCAATGGTGTATGGGGGAGTACTCAATAATATGGATGAATATAATAACCACATTGTTTTTCTTGTGAAACCTTCATAAGAATATCTATCAATGATACCTTAATAAAAATTAAATAAATAAAAAACAGTCACCCAGACTGGAGATCAGAAAAACAACAACAACAAATTATTTTTATACCTTTATAGTTGAATGTCTAGGTACAATATAATATTTTCTATGAAAATATAATCTACCAAAATTTTCTAGATAGTTAAAACATTAATAGACTAAAAGCTACTGGATACTGAGAAAAGAGTCAGAGATCTAAATAATATATTCCCTACTAATAGGAAAAATCACAAGAGTCAAATAATTATTAGTCAAATCCATCAATCACTTGTGTGGGTGATTTCTACCTTTTAAAAACTTTACAAGATATACAAAAATATGTCAAATTTTACCACTGCTTTTTAAAAATTAGCCCAACTCTGAATCCATTATTAGGAACACAGAAAAATAATTAGCTTTTGGCCAAATATGACAAATCTTAATTGGAACAGTAGTACATTGATTTCTTTTTTTAAACCACGCCCCTGATTCAGTAGTATTTAACCCAAAAATATAGCCAATATTTAAGACAGGTAAACTGGTACTTGTCTATTATCACATTAATGAATTAAGGGAGAAATTCAGTATGATCATTTCAATAGTTGGTCCAGAATCATTTGAAAAATTCAACAAACTTTCACAAGTAAATACAATAGATACACTTACCATATTATCAATAAAATGACATCTCCTTAACCCAACAATGTATATGTTACCAAATCACTGGATGACCATTAAATATAGCCATTGCAATTAAATCCAGAAACATGAGTTTGTCTTCCATAAAACCTTTTGTATATGTTTTGGCAATCAAGCAAAATCAGTGAGAAATACAAGAAAGAGGAAGATAAAGTAATTATCCATTGAAAAAAAAATTGGATTTAACCAAGAAATGCAATAAAGGAAAATTCAGAGAAAATAGCTATAAATGGAGAAGGTAAAGACCTAATCAGGAAGTTATTTGCAAACTTCCAGCATAAATGCCAAGGCACTTTTTTTGGTATCATTAATATACAATCACATGAGCAACACTGTGGTTTCTAGATTCCCCTCATTATCAAGTCCCCACCACATACCCCATTACAGTCACTGTCCATAAGCATAGTAAGATGCTATAGAGTCACTACTTGTCTTCTCTGTGTGCCTAAGGCATTTTTAAGAGTCTCATCTAAGCAATGGATAATATGACTGCCAAGATCAAAAACTCTTATGTCTGATTTGTATTTTTCTACTAGTATTACAAGGAAGAAGATTTCGATATCTGAAAGAAAAAATACAAAAACTAGAAAAATTTATTCAAGAATTCAAGAAAATGAAGTCTAAATACAAAACAAAATTAAATAGCAAATTAACTTTGGAACTGATGCAATACAAGAAGCATATGCTAGTTTGTCTGAATGCCAGGAACATAACCCACTGAGTGAACTTTGAATTCACTGGGTCTTCAGGGAAAAAAAATTATTCAAAGCACATTCTTTAGCACTGCAGTGAAATAGGATTCCATGGTTTTACTACCACAAATGTTACTTATTGCTTTTCAAAGTTTTGAATAAAATTAGAAATAAAAATATGAAAAGTTAGTTGAGGTTAGAAGAAACTGTAAATTTATATTTACATTTTATATAGAGTGGAAATGGGGAGGAGCAACAAGGGGGAAGGGATAAATAGTATCCTCCACTTAGAGGGACTTTCAGCTATTAAGCAAAATTGATAAAAATAGATATACAAACATTTAAAATACATTGATAGGTCTGATAGAAAAATTGAAATTCATGCTGAAACTTCCAAATGTTTTCAGAAGCAGAATAGTTAAAACTAGAGTGGTTGACTAAATTCTCATCATTCGTAGGAAAAATCAATACATCTAATGAAAAGTAAATAAATCAAGGAATAGATGCAAGAGTATATTATTTAATTAGACAATTAACATAATGAGACAAAATATTAGAACCAAAAAAGGAACAGGTTAAAGAAGTCTGCCTTTGGGAATGAAATTAAGGGTATATACTCTGTCCTGTACTAGTATTCCACTTATGATATTATGAAATAAATATGCAATAAATATGTAATAAAATGAAGTAAAATAAAACACTGAAACGTGTATTTAATCAGTCTGCTTCACACACATACACATTCTAATCTATCTCATAAACATGGTTAATACATGGAAGATGATAATTTCTTCCCACTAGAGCTCAGTAAGTGAAACCATCATAGAATATCTTGTTTATTTACTAATACTAGTTTGAAATGCTAATATAAAGAAAGAAAAATAACTTTCCCTTCACTGGTATATTATCATGATCTGAACATATCCTTCTCTCTCTCTCTTGCACACACACATACACACTTGAACACACACACAGTTACTCCTTTTGTTTCCAGGGAAAACTATTATTTGTTTACCTACTGTTCAAAATTATCCTTAAATGCCCTAAAAATCTATGACTGTTTTTAATTTTACCCCAGATAATACATACCTGAAGTTTTCCTGCCACTGTGCATTAGTTATGTTCTCCTCTCTACAGCTCTGCCTTTACTGTCCTAACTGTATATCAAAATTTTGTGAATATGCTAAAATGTTCCAGCACAGAGTCATGTCAGTCATGAAAACTCCCCAAATCACCTACTATAACTAATAATTTCCTCAGACCTCTCTTTATCTTTAAGGATTTTGTGAAGTTCACTTCCTTCTATTTGTACTTTATTCAGTGGAGAATGTAAGATGTGTTCATAAGCTCTTAATAAATGAGTGGTTTCTATGTGTCTTGCACACAGTGATAATCTTCCTACATAGTAGTTGGTGGTGGTGGTATTTTTTCAAAGTCTAATGAATTTTTTTCTGTATAAACATAAAATGACCTATAAAAATGAAAATGGAAAAGCAACTACTGACATATTTAAGTAGTTGAAATACATTGGATTTTTATTCAGAATATAAATATTACTATTTGTTTTACAAAAAATCTCCAAGTCACTGAGACAAGTAATTATAATGATTTTTAAAAACTGTTTTTGTTTTACTTATTTGAAGGGTGTGAAGTGTCTCTAGATTGAAGTATAAGAGCAAAGCTGCACAAAACATGTTTATCTCCTTTTAAGAAAAGTTTATATTTGGATGTGATATTTTAACTAGATTATTGCAATACAGAACTAAAAGGGATTAAAAATCATATAATTTTTATTGTGTTATAAGATTATCCTCAGATCAAACATCTTGATGTAAATATCTAATATCTGACTTCCAAATGTTCACTTTCTCTGTTTACTCAGAAAATATTTCTGTAGCATGTTTTGTGCTTAATGGTCAGGGGTGTTTTCTTTCAGAAAGAATTTGTAATTTGACTTTCCCTTTTCTGGACAGGATTGGTAAAATTATCCCATTATGAATTTAATACCATGTCTCCTAAAAATTCCTATGTTGAAACCTAAACTCCCAAATTCGGGGATGGAGACTTTGGGAGTTAATTAGGTTTAGATGAGGTCAGGAGGGTAGAGCTCCAAGATGGGATCAGTGCTTTCATAATAAGCTGAAGAAATTTTCTCTCCATGTCATCATGTGAGGGTACGTTACTGAGAGGCAACTTTTTATGAGCCAGGAAGAGGGTTTTCACCAGAACTGAAGTAGCTGGCCCTGATCTTGGACTAGCCAATTTCCAAAATAGAAATAGCAAGAGTTGGGCAATTGGCAAAATTTTGGAGCTTGATTATCAAAGGATATTTTAAGAATTATGATGACTTACATTCATTTCTTTATAAAATGTCATTGAGAACTTTCTCCACTCCTAAAATCTTTAGGGATGTATAACTAAAGAAAATACTTTTGTTGTTTTTGGTTGTGTTTGTTTATGTGATATTGGTGATTTTTTAAAGCTGTTGATTGTCCACTTGATTCAAAGTGATGAGGATAAGTGGTGCTATAGGTAGGATATCAAGATGTTTTATAAATTAAAACTACTAAAAAGCAGAAATTATGAGCTAGAAGGTACTAAGAAAAACACAAAACATCATCTGTCATCCTCAGAATTTTCAAAAAGAATGGTATTCAGGTATAATATGCAGGATATACGCTGAGAATAGAGATACATTCTTAGGAATTTCAAAGGACAGAGTGCATCTAGGTAATATATTCTATTGTCCTACCTTAATTTTTTTTAAGAGTCAGTCTATAATAATGAAACACATATACTAATTTTCGAGTTTCCTTGAGTAAATTAAAAAGTAAGAGTATTGCAAAGTAGTGCTGGCTGACTGATTCCAGCTCCAATGATCTGGTTCACATATTTAAAAGTGAAAGTGAGTGATATTGATAATTATTTTAGGACACTAGTGTATTATGGGATTTTCACAAGCAACTCAGGACCATTACAGGATGAATAAAAATATCCATCCCTATTTCTGACTTGTGATATGAAGTCAGCCTACGGCCCTAACCTGAGTTAGCCTTCAAGCCTCTTGAAAAATTATCAAGCCATTTTCTAAACAAAAATTTTCCCACTGTTGTAGGCAAGCAGGAACTGATGTGGATTAACAGCATCTTTTCAAGTAGAAAGAGGTGTTAGCATGCTTATTTTGCAACCTAAATCTGTACAAAAATGTGTCAATCATATTGTAGTTTCTTAATAAGTCACTACAAATTGATTAATCTGCTTTAAATATCCAAACTGGTGCCTGTGATATATACATATTTATAAATTGTGCCTCAAACATAGATGGTGATTTAAGATATGAATTTAATTTTGCTTGCCATTTAAATAATCCATTTTAATATACAAACCTTACATAGCTAAACCATTTTCCATTTATCCAAAAGAGAAAATTGTTTTGCCCCCAAAACCTATGATCATTAAAGAATTGTGTTTGTCACCCTTTAAAACCTTTACACTGTACTCATGTTAGGAGCATATGGGTCTTATAAAGGGAATTTTTTCTTAATTTTCTCTAAGAAATTGCCAATTACTTTGTGATTATAAGATGTTAAAAATGAATTGCCACAAAGGAATATCCAGATGGCCATAAGTAACTAACTAGTGATGGAAAAAGCTTAAAAAGTATGGTTCTTCATCTGCTCTTGATGGAGGTGTGACTCCAATTATTTTGGTGATGTAATTTTCTAATTTACAGCCAGAAATGTGTTGTAGGTACAAATGGGCTTCAAATGTTGTTAAGCATGAAACTTTACTTTTCTAAAATAACACATTTTTTTTTAATGTAAATCATAAACTCTCTAGATGATTGAAAGTACATCTCAGTCACTGAGGATCTCTTCTGGTATTGGAAACTGTTGTACCACAATACCCTTTCTTTTCTAATATAATAATAAAACCTAGGAACACAGCCATCCAGACTAAGATTACATTTTCTTCATGCCTCTTTTATAGTCCTGTGTGGCCACATAACTTAATTCTGCCAAGTGGACGTAAGAAAATAAGTGTGAGTAGAATTTGAGGAGGCTTTTATATTTATAGGAAGAGGCACTCACTTCCCCCTTGATGTTCTTCTTTATAGTTTTAAAGGAAGAAATGATGACTAGCCCTGGATGTCACCTTGGAACATCAGTAGGCTTCAGAACCATGGCCATGGATAGCAGAGCAAGACAGAGGGTGTCTGGTCTTCTGACAGTGACACTATGCGTCAGACAATCAGACAGCTCTAAACAATATTCCTTTGTATGCTCTTTACATGAGAGAGAAATGATCTCCTATTTTGATGAATCTATCAGAACTTGGAGTTGTTCTTCTATAGCAGCTAATAAAATCTTAACTCATTAAAGCCTAGCCATTTTGTTTTTCCCTTGTGTGCCAGGGCTGCCATCACATCACTGTCCTGGGAGGGAACAGCTGTCCTTTGCTCATGACTACTACACACGGTCCCCCTCTGTGAGGTGCTTCTTCCTCTCTGAGCCCTAATGGCAATGGAAGGTATGTCGTTACCTTTACCAGAAGAAAAATGTACAAATTTCCCTGAAATTTTCTTTTTTTCTTCCTCCCTAACCAACAAATAATTATTTTTCTCTAAGGCAAGAAAATAGCATTTATTTTTAATTTGGGCTTCCAAATGTATAGTCCTCAGTACGTTAGGGCTTAGGATTTTGCAACTCAAAATTATATAGAGTTTTATAAACCTACAGGTTTGCTTCTGAATGCAAAATATTTTCTCACTTTTCTTGCTGTGCCACAAGAGCCTCTCTCTGAACGTGAAATGACAATGGCATAAGGAATGTGCAGAGAGGAAGAGAAAACTTCCATTTTTATCTCAAAATATTATCCTGCCACAAATACAATGAGTATCCATAGATGTGTGTGCTTGTGGGCTTATGTGTTTGTGTGCCAATCTAAGTACATTTTATCCTCTCTGGAAACCGATTACAGGAATTTCAGTTCTTAAGAAATCTCTATATTTTTACTTCAGTTTAAAAGATGTCTAAAGGATTATTATAAAACGATTTTTTCCATACCATGCAGGTATTCGACCTAGATGAGAAGTAGTTTCATTAATTGTAAAACTAGTTGAATAATATAGAATGTGTGTATTTTGCCCTGTAATATTTGTTATTGCACTAATGGTCAATTTATCTTCTGTGTACATTGGAATCTGATAAAGACAGCAGCTTTTAGACTTAAAAAAACAATTTTAAACTGCAGTTTGCCACATTAATAATATGTCTTTGGCAAAACTATTTAGCTTCTTAGCACCATGTTTTCCTCCTGTATATAATAAGAACACTTAATATCAGGCAATTATTGTGTGAATAAGATCAAAGTTTTGACATAAAGTAAATAAAAATGTTTGCATAGGTTGTTTTTCAAATAAATGTTATGCTCTTTCCCTCTTCACTTTCATTATAGTCCCGATATACCATAATAATAATAAGCTTGAGTATAGTTTATTCAAAACTGGTTAGTGCTTATTTGGAGATCAAAAGAAAGTACACCTGTCAATGGGGTTTGATATGGATGGGGGAGGGGACATTTCAATATGGCATGTCAGTTTTATAATTTATGGGGAAGTAAGGGTTTTGAAAGTTAACAAGTTAAAGAAAATGTAGGCATTTAATGAAAGGGTAGATTTAGGATAAGATGGCTAGTTTTATGAAATAGGTTGTGGATAGCCAATATATCTCTGTGAGGAAAAATAGATAATGTTTGAGGGGTATTTGGTAGAGTCAAGCACAACAGGACTTAGAATTTACCATTACAAGACAAGCAAGATAAATATGATAAGGGCATTAAGAAAATAACAGTCTAACAGGAAATATGAATATGTAAATAATGATTTAATGACACAAAGAGTGTAATAATTTATGTGTATAAAAGATATACAGGTCATTCAGAGCAAAGAGATTATGACTGGCTTTGATTTATCAAAAGGGATAATATAATCTCTAAAAAAATATTTTTCATCAGGATAATGCACAGGGTTTAGGGCTTATTAGGCAAATATATCTTTCAAAACACTGAGAAAGGAAACAAAATATGAAGTTAACAAAACTACTATTTCAGAACACATTTGAGAGTGAGGAATTACCAGATAAATTTTAATAGGAAAGCTGAATAATATGAATTGTCTCAAGGTTATTTCACTAGGAAAAGAAGAAATTTAAGAACAAACTTTAAGGAAAAAATTAGTTAATTAAGCTTTGTCATTTTGCTTCTTGAAATAAGTGATGGACATGCCAAATTTAAAAGTATGTTAATCTGAGTATAAATTAATTCAAGAATTTAAAAAGTACATTAATTTTAGAATAAAATCTCCAATATCCATCTTCTTCATTGATTGTGCCTTTCACTGTGGCTAGGAATTATCAAAGTGCTCATTTGCTCTTTTGCATTTAAGAACCATTATTATAATACTAGTAATAATTTTTTAAACAATTAAGATTTAATGCTTCCTACAGGCCACTGTGAAGACTATATATTCATTACTTGGCTTCAGGTAATTTGGACCCACATTTTCAGTGTAGACATTGCTCAGCAACCAGCTGTGCCCTGGTTGTGGTCTGAGACGGGGTCTAATCTAGGACCGTAAGATTGTTGACACTCTGTGATACTGTGATTTAACAAAAAATCCTGACACAGAACTCCTATAGTCCTTGGAATTTCCTAGGAGATCTCCTAAGAGCAATTGAGGTGTCTTTTCTTAAGTTAATGAGGTGACTTTGGGAAAGTTGCTGGTAATTTAAGGTTGGAAGCCAGTTGCCAACTTGCCCAACCAGGATGGTGGGGTTGGAACTTTCAGTTTAACACACTGGCCTATGGGGTAAGAGGAGCTGGAGGCCGACCTAACCACTAGTGGCTAATGATTTAATCAATCATAGCTATGTAATGGATCCTCCATATAAACCCCGTAAGGGAGGACTGGGAGGGCTTCCAAGCTGGTGAACAAGTGACAATTTGGGGAGAATGTTCCATCCAGAGAAAACAAGGAAGCTCCTCTGTCTTTCCCAATACCTTGCCTTACGTGTTCCACCTACACCCTATTCTTCCTGAGTTATATCCTTTTGTAATAAACGGCAAACCTAAGTAAATGCTTTCCTGAGTTCTATGAATTGTTCTAGCAAAGCAATCAAAGCCAAAACAGGATCATGGGAACCTCTGATTTAGTTGGTCAGTGTAGGTAACAACCTGTACTTGTGAATGGCATCTGAAGAGGGGATGAGGCAGTCTGGAAGGACAGAGCCTTAACCTGTAGGTTCTAATGCTATCTCTACGTGGAGAATGTTAGAATTGAGTTCAATTATAGAACACCCAGTCAGTGTCTACTGAGAAAGAGAATTGCTTGGTTTTGTGGAAAAATAAACTGGTTAGTGCTGATATACTTAAAGGGGAAACAGAAACTTATGAATTATTGTACGCCTCTTTCATGTCTCAGACACAATTCTGAAACTCATTCTACAGGGTTTGCTGACAGAGCCTCAGGGACACTACACCCGGTTGCACATAGCTGTAGCACATTTAACCACACACCTTCCTCGTCTGCCTCTTCTTAGTCCCACTTCCGTTCCTTTGGTTACCTTTCCATATTGAACTACCTGTACTCAAGTACTTGAGCCAAGCCCTGTTTTTGGGTGAATGCAGGTTCCCATCACTGATAAGGCAAGAGGATGTATAGATGAAATTCTGGGACACAGTCACTCTGTTGTCGGAAGTAAGGACCTTTCCCCCATTTTTTGGCATTTTGATGCATGGCCAGAACTCTGGGCATGCAGTAGGATCACAATTAGGGTTCTCACAAGTGGAAGACTGAATCGATCTGCAGGTAAATGGCAGGCATGGGATATGAATTGTATGGGCATTTGATGTTTGTTTTAAAGATTGCAGGAATCACTAGATTGTAGCAATGGCTTTAGAAGCAAAGAAACAAGTCTCAACTTAGCTAATATCAAGTCAAGGCATATTGTCAAAGTAAAAATACCTCCATGACAGGATATAAAGACACCCATAGCTTCTGTGAACATAGTGAAGACTCTCTTGAAAATCAGGCCCAGGATATAATCATAAAGATAAGAAAAATATACAAAGGGGACAAAACACATAATCTCTAGGTGCTTTTTTGTCAATTCTCTGATAGGGAAATGAAGGAAACTTGGGACCTAGACTCTCCAGTGACATCTGAGAGGATAAGCTTGAGAATCCTGAAGATATACTCCCATTAACCCTTGGGAAAGTGGAAACCCTTCCTTTACCTTTGATGGAGGAAATCAGCGCTCTTCATGTGGAAACACTGCAAAGCTCTCAGTCAAAGCAGGTAGGTGCCTCACATTATGTTCAGGTGGATTTTTGACTGGGTTGGGCCAGGTAAGATAAAACATAGTGCTTGATAGAGGATAATTTTTTGAAATGAAGGTGTTTACTCATGTGTAATTTTTTTGGGAAGGAAACCTAGAACAAATCTTAAGATGCTCCTAGGAATAGTTTCATGAAACTTGAAAATAAGATGGCTTATTGTAAGGTAGAAATGCCTAGATTTTGTTAGCAGAGTATGGAGTAAGGAGTCAGATAGTTCTGGACTAATGTTTAAATACATTTATTAGGGAGATCCGAGAATTTACTACTTGACTGTGTTCCCCAGGAGCGCCTAGATATACTGCGTAATAAGGCAAGAATAAATAAGAAAAATCATTTTCTTCAGGAAGAAATGAAAAGGTCAGGGGCCCTGGCATGTTTGAAAAACTCAGTGGTGGTTGCCTTTATAAACCAAAGTTAGCAGTAGGAGATGTGACCATGGAAACATGCTCCCTAGTTTCATTGGAATTAATAGGATTCTGAAATTTCAGAAGCCCAGGAGCTCCAATTAACTGACAATGAGAGGTCGATGTAATTACCTTAACAGGCAACAAGGCTAGAGTGGTAACCTGTATGTCTTGACCTGCAGCAATAACTAGCAGTGTTAAAAAACCACAGTTTTCCTAGGGTCAAGATACTTCTGCAGCCAACTAGGCTGGTTCTTGCTTATTTATGGAGAAATGCAAAATTGAGAGCCAAGGGCACAATGCTGACATCAGCTGCTACAATCCTATTTCCTTACAGGTTTCCAAATCTAGGCCAAATCTTAGACCTAAAGCCAAGCAGAAGATGTATTATTTTGAACAAAAACCCGGAAATGCTACAGTAAATATATAAGACCAATAAACCAATAAAAACAATAATTTGCCCAATCCTTCTCATCTCCCAAAAGGATTTATTACCATGAATCAAAGTAGTAGGGAAAAATAAATATCTTGATTATCTAGAGATATTAGTATTACATAGGTTCTGAGCTCAAAATGGTCCCAGGTAATTCAAAACATCCAAACGGTCCTCCACATAGAGGAGAAATTTATGGAATTCAAGTCATAAATGCAGTCATGGTCCATGTCCATCTCAAGCAGTTTTCCTAGGGTCAAGTAGGTGTGCAGACCCACTCCAAAAGGGTGATTGAGGGCTACAATAAACTCTGGATGTACTTCCAATGGCAACAATTATGCCAGCTGTGGTATCTTCATGAAACACACTAAAATAGCTTCTGGAATTTGGTATGGAGCTATTAATCTAGAAAGTGCATTTTATGCATGGAAGATAGCAGTGCATAGTCACTGTCTTAGAGCTTGCAATTGCTTTGCTTACTGTTGTATAATAGTTCTAAAGGACCTTGCTCTTGTTGTTGTTTCACAGATTTCATCCTGGTTCACTATATTGATTACATTATGCTAAATGGACTTGGTAAGAAGGAAGCAGCAGGAAGCCCTGGATGCCCTATAAGACATGCATGCTAACATTATGAAATGAATCCCATGGAAATTTTGGTTATGCCATATAGATAGACTATTTAGGAGTCACTTGGCTCAGAGCATGTTGGGCATATTCTCTAAGATTGAGGGAAAATTGTTGCTGTTTGCAACCCTCTGAATAAATAAGTGATACGTCCCTAGGCAGACTTCTTTGTATTCTGAAGATTGAATACACCATACTTGAAACTCTGCACTTATTATCAATCAGCTGACTCACAAGGTGGCCACTTTTTGAGTTGGGCTCAGAGCAAAGGAAAGCTTTGCAAGAGGTCTTGGGTATGATCTTGGGGATAAATTTCTAGCAATTAAGTAATTAGAGGTAAACATGGTAGATAAGATGGGTATGAGGAAGCTATGCCAGGACCACAAAGCTGATCCTCATTGACTGATGGGATCCTTCATCAACACAAAATAATGAATCCATTTTATAGCAAAAGATGTGTAATGACCTGGGGGCATACCAGAAGTAGCTAGCCTAATAGAATGAGAGAAGTGTCTAACAAATTCTCAGATAAGATGCTAGCTGAGGGACAAGATGATGCAGATTAGGGCTCTGCCATTAAAGACATGGCAAATGTAACAAACCAGTTTCTGCTGTGTGGTGAGAAATAACTAGAACAAGTGAGTCAGGAAACCAAGAACAAAAAGACAACAGTACCTTTTTCTTTTATTATCACTTCCAGCAACTAATTTAGGAAACCCTGAATTTCAAGGCAAGAAAAGAAAATGTAGTATTGCTTTGATCAAGAGACACAGTAAATATTTCATTTTGTCTGAGACTAAGACAACCCCTAATTTTCTTCTCATGCTACTGGATCAAAAGACTCTAAAAGGATTTACTATATTGGTAGGGGGCATTGACCTTCATAACGAAGAAGAGAAAATCAGTATGCTGTTATATACAATGTAATAAGGAACTCATAAGGGGAAGACGTAAGATTGCATAAGATGTCTCTTGGTGCTTCCGTGTCCAGTAATTATCATGAATAGCAATTTCAGTAACCCCAGACTTACAAGAGTAAAGAGACTAAGGTTTCTAGTGTAAAATCTTCTTACCTGGCCAAGAGGAAAGGGAATCTAAAATGGATGTGAAAGAATGGAGAAGATAAATTATCAGTTACAGTATTAAGACCAATTGCTGCAATGAGAAATGTAGCTGGAAACTTCAACCAACCTCTGCTAAGCTTTTCTTACAAAACAACACTATGAAGGTTCTGTGACTTACTGTACTTAGTGCAAATTACAAGCTGATCTCCCTGTGTGGGAGCTGCACCATACACCTCTTTTACCTATCTCACTTCATCTGGGCTCATTTCACACTAGGCAGTGCTGTGAAAACTGGTGGGATGCAGTTTTAAACTGACAACATTTCACCACAGCTGTAATGTGGTCAATGGATAATTTGACAACAGGAAGCAGCTCAGCTATTTGGATGCATATCCAAACATGGAAGTCGTAGTTGTTTTTATAATGTATTAATTGACTATTATACAAGTTCAAGAGAGGAAAATTCTCTATTCACAGTGAAAATTACATGGCAAATGATGTGGATATATTTCTTAACTACATAGTAGTGAATAAATGAGAAAATAATCAATTTCTACCAGAACTTTGTCTTTTAATACGCTTACCATTTTTTATCAGAAATTGTAGTTAAAAGTAAATGCATTTTCAAAAAATCTCTTGAACATAAACACGAGCAACTTTTTCCTGGACACATCTCAGGTAAGGAAAATAAAAGCAAAAATGAACAAGTGGGTCCACATCAAGCTAAAAAGCTTCTGTATAGCAAAGGATGCCATCAGCAGAACAAAAAGGCAACCTACAGTATAGGAGAATATATTCATAAACAATTTACCCAATAAGGGGTTAGCATCCAAAATATATAAAGAACTCATACATCTCAACAACAACAAAACAAATAACCTGATTTAAAAAATGGGGGAGGACCTGAACAGACATTTCTCCAAAGAAATACAGATGACCAACAGGCACATGAAAAGATGCTCCACATTACTAATCATCAGGGAAATGCAAATCAAAACCACAGTGAGATATCACCTCACCCCAGTGGAAATGGTCACCATCCAAAAGACAAGAAATAACAAGTGTTGGCAAGAATGTGGAGAAAAGGGAACAATCCTGCACTGTTGGCTGGGAATGCAAGTTGATGCATCCACTGTGGAAAGCAGTACGGAGGTTCCTCAAAAGCTAAAAATAGAAATGCCATTCAACCCAGTAATTCCACTTCTAGGAATTTACCCAAAGAAAACAAAACCCCTGATTTGAAAAAATACATGCACCCCTGTTTATCGCTGCATTATTTACAATGGGGAAGATATGGAAGCCATCTAAGTGTTCATCAGTAGAGCAATAGATATAAAAGAGGTGGTACATACATACAATGGAATATTATTCAGCCATAAAAGATAAGTCTTTCCATTTGCAACAACATGGATGGAACTAGAGGGTATTATGCTAGGTGAAATAAGCCAGGTGAATCACAAATACCTTATGATTTCACTTCTTTGTGGAATATAAAAACAAACCAAATGAACACAAGAGTGGTATACTCACAGACACTAAGAAGTGACTACTCTTTACTCTCAGGGAGGTGGGAGGAGCTGGGCTCGGTGAGTAGGGAGAGTGAAGAGGATAAATGGTTACAAAAATTCTCAATCATAAATAAGCTGGTCATGTGGATGGTAATACAACATGGAGAATATAGTCAATGATTATGTAACATCTGTGTTGACAGATAGTAACTGTACTAGTAGGGGTGAGGACTTAATTATTTGGGTTACTGTTGAACCACTGTGTTGTATATTGAAACCAATTTAAGATTGTATATCAACAATACTTCAATAAAAGAGAAAACTCAAGTTTATCCTGATCAGTGACTGCTATACTGAAAATAATTTTTTATGAGATGAAATCTGAATTTAAGTGTGATGGATGAAATTTTCTTACAGAGTTTGTTGTTTCATTAACATCTCTTTCATTTTAATATTATTCAAGTTAAAATAGTAGCATATATTCATATTTTTTATAAAGGTAGTTGTTTATAAAGAAACACATTAAAATAGTATTCACTGACATATTCACTTAGGGCATATAATTGACATGGATGCATGTGCAAAGCCATAGTGAAGTGATAATATGATTTGAGAATATAAGACTAGAATATATGGAAACAGAAGCTTTTTGTGGTTTAGTGCAGATATTAAGAGTAATGCAATAAAAGATTATGAGATCCTTTTAACTGCCTGAGTGGACAGAGTTGAGTTCCCGAGAGGTGCCCTTGGTGGAATTATAGATTTTTAGGCTTCATTATGACCTCTAGATTTCAACCTGTGGAGAACTGTATTAATTATCTGTCTAGGGACCCTTAAGCAAATGATATAAAATAGTGTTTGGGACCATTACCCTAACTTACAATGTCATTTTAAAGAAAGTAGATGAGTCAATCAGCCATAAACAGAGCAGAGTGTTACCAGCCACAGATGGGTCAATAAGTGTTAGTCTAAGCGCACGTTAGCCAAAGATGTGTGGTAAACAATTTGAGAGGCAGAGTGAGTTCATATTGCTAAAATATGAATTAAGTTCTACCTTGAAACTTCACTTGGTATTTAAAACTTGTTTTATTTTTCTTTGTATTAACATTTTGGATGAAAGTTACTAGTCTTTTTTATTTTTTATTTGAATAAAAAACGTGAGGAGCACCTAGTATTTTAGAACAGAAAAAAACAGACCCTATTTTAAATATGATTAAAATAAAGCTAAAGTTGTTACGTTACTCTCACAACTGTTAACCTTGTTTTATGTGGTATTCCAGTGACTTTCATGATAAGACAAAACTCAATAATTGTTGTAAATCAATGCTTGATATTACATACCTGGTTTGAGTAGGAGTCATTAAACTCAGATCCTTTAAATTTTAAATCCAGTGATCTGTCAACTAAGTCACATTGACTTTCATGGGGCACAGAAACCAAAAATATCACAAATTAAACAGTCTTACCAATAGGTGTCAGTCTCTCTTTGGCTGAATAAATCATTCTCTTTTTTCCTTATTTTTCATGTTCTGCTTATTATTATAAACTGGCAGGATGTTGATTGTGTCACAAGAAGTGGAAAAATATTTATAGGAATGAAGGAGAATAAACTTTGAAATAAAAACTAAGCATTTTGTTGTTAGATGCTATTAAAGAACATTTACAAATGAATCATATAAGAGCTTTTATGTTTAACCACAAAAGAGTAGTATTAATGAATTTTTGCCCCACAATTTAAATAGTCTGGGGAGACAGCCTATATAATTCTGTAAATGTGCCACACTTCTATTAGTACTATGTGCATTTAACACACACACACACACACACACACACACACACACACTCATGTGTAGTGTATTCTCAGTATATTCTATGATGAAAATTACATTATGAAATTGCTGCCTGTGTTCTATTTCCACTAAACAATTCACACAATAATAGCAAAATAAATTTGAGAGAGAGTAAAGGTTATGTGGTTGTGAAGGCAGCAGTGTTTGTATAGATTTGTGTGTGTGTGTGTGTGTGTGTAGACGTTAATATGCATACAGATGTATTTTACGATATATAAGATAAGGAAGGGGCATATTAAGAAACCTAATTGTTCAAATTAAGATACCTAGATGTTCAAATTATTTAATAAGGTATAAAACAAAGCTTTGTGAAAATAACTACATTAACTTTCCTATTTTGGTAGATGTCTCACAGTTCTCACTCCCTTTGGTACTGTAAACACCAACAGTAAGGAGTTCTCTTCCCTTGATTGACTCTGTTATGTCATATCAATATTTTTCTTAGCAATCAATGTTCAGAGTACCTGCTTTGCTGCCATGATTATCATTCTGTTTCTCATTCCTAAATATTCACAGCATGAAGACTTATCCCACATTTGATAAGGCTGGTCTGACTAGTAGTTAAAAGGCAACAGGGAGGAAGCACTCACTATATATTTTACAAACTTCATGCTGCAAGGCACCCATAAGTGACTGGTTTATTTTAGGATGACAGGAGTGGAGGGAGCATAAAGATAGCTGCTTAAACTTGGTGCTTAATTAAGCCTGACTTACTCTTGATCTCTCTCACACTAGTGGGTGATTTACATGGAAGGAGGAGGGGGCAGGATGTGTGTGTAAGGGTAATTCACGTTCTAAATCAAAATTTATTAGAGCTTTATTTTCTTTTTCAAAGCAGAATTTTTCCCTCTTCCCTCCCTCACATGACCTGATTCTGATTTCAAAGTCTGTTTAAGTTTGTTATTCTAGAGTTCAGCATCTAAAATAGATTTTAAGCTTCTTCGCTATAGATTTTCCCATTTCTTGCATGTGATCTTTATAGGATACATGTTATTGGCTATGAATTCTTGGCTTTCATAAAGGCAGGTCTAAGTTCCAACTAACTAAAAGTGAATTCTCTCAAAAAGAGAAACAAGATTGATACTGTTTGTTTATATGTCATCCAGATAACAAAGGAAAATAAATTGTATTTACCCAATTCAGAAGTCATATTTACCTTTTCTAATAATATTAAATGCTTCTTGTCATAATATGAAAGAATATTTCCCTACATTTTTAACTGAATAATTATATGTAGTTTATTTTCATCAGGTTAGTCTGGCCATACAGTTAATTTTTGTTGCAAAAAGTTCAATGTCAAGCTAATCACTCTTCTTAATTTTATGTTCTAGGCTTAAGTTTGTTGCCCTAGACTTCAGCATTTGAAATAGACTGTAAGCTTCTTCACTGGGTATAAGGCTACCCAGAGCAAGAACCAAATATAGCGGAAAGGAGTGTATGAATTTTGATGTTCTTTTTTTTTTTACATAATTTTTTTCCAGATTTATTGAGGTATGATTGACAAATAAAAATTATGTATATTTGGTTGTACAATGTAATATTTTAAAGGTTTGCAATGGGATGACTTAATATAAAAATACATTGTGTGATAACCACAATCAAGTTAATTAACATATCCATCACCTCACATAGTTACCTTTCTTTATGTGGTAAAATGTACTCTTTGAACAAATTTCAAGTATACAATACAGTATTATTAACTATAGTCTCTATGCTGTACATTAGATTCTCATAATTTAGTCACTTTGTAACTGAAAGTTTGTACCCTTTGATCAACATTTTTCTATTTCCCCCATCCTCCATGCCCTGGTAACCACTATGCTACTCTCTGGTTCTATTAGTTCAATTTTTTCAGATTCCACTTATAAGGTCATGTCTGACTTACTTCACTTAGCATAATGTCCTCCAGGTTCATTCATGTTGCTGCAAATAACAGAATCTCCTTTTTTTTTTAGATAATTATTTTTTATTGAAGGGTAGTTGACACACAGTATTACATTAGTTTCAGGTGTACAACACAGTGATTCAACATTTATATACATGGTAATTCCAGGTACCAGCTATCACCATACCAAGTTGTTACAATATTTTGACTATATTCCTTATGCTATACATTACATCCCTGTTACTTATTTATTTTACAATTGGAAGTGTGTGTGTATATATTTTGTGAGGGCCTCTCTCATATTTATTGATCAAATGATTGTTAACAACAATAAAATTCTGTATAGGGGTTCAATGCTCAATGCAAAATCATTAATCCACCCCAAGCCTAATTCTCAACAGTCTCCAATCTTCTGAGCATAATGAAAAAGTTCTTACATGGTGAACAAATTCTTACATAGTGAATAAGTTCTTATATGGTGAAGAGCGCAAGGGCAGTCATCACAGAAACTTTTGGTTTTGATCATGCATTAGGAACTATAAACAATCGGTTCAAATATGAATATTCGTTTGATTTTTATACTTGATTTATATGTGGATACCACATTTCTCTCTTTATTATTATTATTTTTAATAAAATGCTGAAGTGGTAGGTAGATGCAAGATAAAGGTAGAAAACATAGTTTAGTGTTGTAAGAGAGCAAATGTAGATGATCAGGTGTGTGCCTGTAGACTATGTGTTAATCCAAGCTAGACAAGGGCAATAAAACATCCATGGATGCAGAAGATTTCTCTCAGAACAGGGGGGGAGAGGTTCTAAGCCTCACCTCTGTTGATCCCCAATTTCTCACCTGATGGCCCCCCTGTGAATGTGCCTGTCTTAGGTTGTTCCTCCCTTGAGGAATCTTACCCGTCTCTGGCTAACCAGTCATCTTCCGGGGTCATACAGGGAGATGTAAAGTTGGTGAGAGAGAAGCCATATTGTTTGAAAAGGTTAGCTTTTTACTTCTTTGCATATTTATGCCCTGTGGCTTCTATGTCCAGCATTTGTCTTGAGGTATCTTTACCACTTGGAGGAATTATGATACTTGGTAAATTCGATATGAGGCACGAATTCTATTTAAGGGTTGTAATTAGGAAGGAAGAAGAAAAGCTATAGAGGTAGCAGACGGAAAAAAACATGGGAAGATTGATTATTTCTTTGACATATCTTCTCGTAGAGTAATTTAAGCATGTATAGGTTTTAAACTACTAATTAAATTTCACACACACAGTAACATAATAGGAATACAGTTACGTAACCAAAGCAGATCTATAATTACCAGCCATCTCCCATGAGGCCAAGAAAACCAGTTAGGTACCCTAGGCATTTGTGAAAATTTGTCTATGATATGATGGATATTGTCCAACTGTACTTGAAGAGTCTGAGAGAAATCAGACAAATTAAAACAGCCCATTCCTGGGAACTGTTCACATCCCATATGTTCTTTTAACAGTAGATAGTCTGTAGTTGTAAGATTTTGGAGCACTACAACTTGCACTTCTCCTAATTCTTCGTTGAGTTCCAACAGTGTAGATCCAGTCAAATTTGTTGTTTTACTGTATGCACAGGCCAGCTTAGATATCTCCTTCTTCATTCCCATGGCAAGTCCAGGAACCGGTGGGATGAATGCAGCTACAACTGCAGCACCGCCTGGATTTTTGTTGAGGTTTTTTGATGATCATCTCCTGGCATGACTGTTCCAAAGAGTGCTGATGTTGGAAGTTCTTCTTCAAATCGTATCTTAGTTCATTTTCTGGGTAGCCAAATTAGGCTTTGATCCTCCGTATAAACAAAAACAGACCCTTTGCCCACACTTTGATATGACCTTTATACCATTGTGTAGAACTCATTGGAGGTCACCACACAGGAACTGATTTTTTTTTTTTTTTTTAAGAGAAAGGAATATTACCAGAAAAGTGTACCTCCATAGCCGATCATCTGACACCCTTTAAGTGATCAAAGTTAAGGATATTTAAAGCATGCATTAATCGTTGATTTACTGTTAGTTTTATCATATCATGGAGTAATCCCCCTTTACTTTCTTTCTTTTTCTTTTTTATTATCTTTAATATACACTTACATGACGAATATTATGTTTACTAAGCTCTCCCCTGTACCAGGTTCCCGCTATAAAACCCCTTTACAGTCACTGTCCATCAGCATAGCAAAATGTTGTAGAATCACTACTTGCCTTCTCTGTGTTGTACAGCCCTCCCTTTTCTCCTACCCCCCCATGCATGTTAATCTTAATACCCCCCTACTTCTCCCCCCCCTTATCCCTCCCTACCCACCCATCCTCCCCAGTCCCTTTCCCTTTGGTACCTGTTAGTCCATTCTTGGGTACTGTGATTCCGCTGCTGTTTGGTTCCTTCAGTTTTTCCTTTGTTCTTATACTCCACAGATGAGTGAAATCATTTGGTATTTCCCTTTCTCCGCTTGGCTTATTTCACTGGGCGTAATAACCTCCAGCTCCATCAATGTTGTTGCGAATGGTAGGATTTGCCCTCTTCTTATGGCTGAGTAGTATTCCATTGTGTATATGTACCACATCATCTTTATCCATTCATCTATTGATGGACATTTAGGTTGTTTCCAATTCTTGGCTATTGTAAATAGTGCTGCGATAAACATAGGGGTGCATTGGTCTTTCTCAAACTTGATTGCTGCGTTCTTAGGGTAAATTCCTAGGAGTGCAATTCCTGGGTCAAATGGTAAGTCTGTTTTGAGCATTTTGATGAACCTCCATACTGCTTTCCACAATAGTCAAACTAGTTTACATTCCCACCAGCAGTGTAGGAGGGTTCCCCTTTCTCCACAGCCTCGCCAACATTTGTTGTTGTTTGTCTTTTGGATGGCAGCCATCCTTACTGGTGTGAGGTGATACCTCATTGTAGTTTTAATTTGCATTTCTCTGATAATTAGTGATGTGGAGCATCTTTTCATGTGTCTGTTGGCCATCTGTATTTCTTTTTTGGAGAACTGTCTGTTCAGTTCCTCTGCCCATTTTTTAATTGGATTATTTGATTTTTGTTTGTTGAGGTGTGTGAGCTCTTTATATACTTTGGACGTCAAGCCTTTATCGGATCTGTTATTTACAAATATATTATCCCATACTGTAGGGTTCCTTTTTGTTCTATTGATGGTGTCTTTTGCTCTAAAGAAGCTTTTCAGCTTATTATAGTCCCACTTGTTCATTTTTGCTGTTGTTTTCCTTGCCAGGGGAGATATATTCAAGAAGAGGTCACTCATGTTTATGTCTAGGAGATTTTTGCCTATGTTTTTTTCCACGAGTTTAATGGTTTCATGGCTTACATTCAGGTCTGTGATCCATTTGGGTTTACTTTTGTATATGGGGTTAGACAATGGTCCAGTTTCATTCTCCTACATGTAGCTGTCCAGTTTTGCCATCACCATCTGTTGAAGAGACTGTCATTTCCCCATTGTATGTCCATGGCTCCTTTATCAAATATTAATTGACCATATGTGTTTGGGTTAATGTCTGGAGTCTCTAGTCTGTTCCACTGGTCTGTGGCTCTGTTCTTGTGCCAATACCAAACTGTCTTGATTACTATGGCTTTATAGTAGAGCTTGAAATTGGGGAGTGAGATCCCCCTACTTTATTCTTCTTTCTCAGGTTTGCTTTGGCTATTTGGGGTCTTTGGTGTTTCCATATGAATTTTTGAATTATTTGTTCCAGTTCAATGAAGGATGTTGCTGGTAATTTGATAGGGATTGCATCAAATCTGTATATTGCTTTGGGCAGGATGGCAATTTTGACGATATTAATTATTTCTAGCCACGAGCATAGGATGAGTTTCCATTTGTTAGTGTCCCCTTTAATTTCTCTTAAGAGTGACTTGTAGTTTTCAGAGTATAGGTCATTCACTTCTTTGGTTAGATTTATTCTTAGGTATTTTATTCTTTTTGATGCAATTGTGAATGGAATTGTTTTCCTGATTTCTCTTTCTATTGGTTCATTTTTAGTGTATAGGAAAGCTACAGATTTCTGTGTGTTAATTTTGTATCCTGCAACTTTGCTGTATTCCGATATCAGTTCTAGTAGTTTTGGGGTGGAGTCTTTAGGGTTTTTTATGTACAATATCATGTCATCTGCAAATAGTGACAGTTTAACTTTTTCTTTACCAATCTGGATTCCTTGTATTTCTTTGTTTTGTCTGATTGCCGTGGCTAGGACCGCTAGTACTACGTTAAATAGCAGTGGGGAGAGTGGGCATCGCTGTCTAATTCCCGATCTCAGAGGAAAAGTTTCAGCTTCTCGCTGTTCAGTATAATGTTGGCTGCGGGTTTATGATATATGACCTTTATTATGTTGAGGTACTTGCCCTCTATTCCCATTTTGCTGAGAGTTTTTATTATGAATGGATGTTGAATTTTGTCAAATGCTTTTTCAGCGTCTATGGAGATGATCGTGTGGTTTTTGTCTTTCTTTTTGTTGATGTGGTGGACGATGTTGATGGATTTTCGAATGTTGTACCGTCTTTGCATCCCTGGGATGAATCCCATTTGGTCATGGTGTATGATCCTTTTGATATACTTTTGTATCTGGTTTGCTAATATTTTATTAAGTATTTTTGTATCTACATCCATCAGGGATATTGGTCTGTAATTTTCTTTTTTGTTGGGGTTTTTGCCTGGTTTTGGTATTACGGTGATGTTGGCTTCATAGAATGAGTTTGGAAGTATTCTCTCCTCTTCTATTTTTTGGAAAACTTTAAGGAGAATGGGTATTATGTCTTCTCTGTGTGTGTGATAAAATTCCGAGGTAAATCCATCTGGCCCAGGTGTTTTGTTCTTGGGTAGTTTTTGATTACCGTTTCAATTTCTTTGCTCTTAATTGGTTTGTTTAACTTTTGTGTTTCTTCCTTGGTCAGTCTCGGAAGGTTGTATTTTTCTAGGGAGTTGTCCATTTCTTCTAGGTTTTCAAGCTTGTTGGCATATAGGTTTTCATAGTAGTCTTTAATAATTCTTTGTATTTCTGTGGAGTCTGTCGTGATTTTTCTGTTCTCATTTCTGATTCTGTTGATTTGTGTTGATCCTCTTTTTCTCTTTATAAGTTTGGCTAGAGGCTTATCTATTTTGTTTATTTTCTCAAAAAACCAGCTCTTGGTTTCATTGATTTTTGCTATTGTTTTATTCTTCTCAATTTTGTTTATTTCTTGCCTGATCTTTATTATGTCCCTCCTTCTGCTGACTTTAGGCCTCATTTGTTCTTCTTTTTCCAATTTCGATAATTGTGATGTTAGGCTATTCATTTGGGATTGTTCTTGCTTCTTCAAGTGTGCCTGGATCGCTATATACTTTCCTCTTAAGACTGCTTTCGCTGGGTCCCACAGAAGTTGGTGCTTTGTATTATTGTTGTCATTTGTTTCTATATATTCCTTGATCTCTATTTTAATTTCTTCATTGATCCATTGATTATTTCAGAGCATATTGTTAAGCCTCCATGTGTTTGTGAGCCTTTTTGTTTTCTTTGTAGAATTTATTTCTAGTTTTATACCTTTGTGGTCTGAAAGTTGGTTGGTAGAATTTCAATATTTTGTATTTTTCTGAGGCTCTTTTTGTGGGCTAATATGTTATCTATTTTGGAGAATGTTCCATGTGCACTTGAGAAGAATGTATATCCTGTTGCTTTTGAATGTAGAGTTCTATAGACATCTATTGGGTCCATCTGCTCTACTGTGCTGTTCAGTGCTTCTTTGTCCTTACTTATTTTCTGTCTGGCAGATCTGTCCTTTGGGGTGAGTGGTGTGTTGAAGTCTCCTAGAATGAATGCATTGCAGTCTATTTCCCCCTTTACTTCTGTTAGTATTTTTTTCACATATGCTGGTGCTCCTGTGTTGGGTGCATATATATTTAGAATGGTTATATCCTCTTGTTGGACTGAGCCCTTTATCATTATGTAGTGTCCTTCTTTATCTCTTGTTACTTTCTTTGTTTTGAAGTCTATTTTGTCTGATATTAGTACTGCAACCCCTGCTTTCTTCTCGCTGTTGTTTGCCTGAAATATGTTTTTCCATACCTTGAATTTTAGTCTGTACATGTCTTTGGGTTTGAGGTGAGTTTCTTGTAAGCAGCATATAGATGGGTCTTGCTTTTTTATCCATTCTATTACTCTGTGTCTTTTGATTGGTGCATTCAGTCCATTTACATTTAGGGTGACTATTGAAAGATATGTACTTATTGCCATTACAGGCTTTAAATTCGTGGTTACCAAAGGTTCAAGGTTAGCCTCTTTAGTATCTTACTGCCTAACTTAGCTCCCTTATTGAGCTGTTATATACACTGTCTGGAGATTCTTTTCTTCTCTCCCTTCTTATTCCTCCTCCTCCGTTCTTCATATGTTCGGTGTTTTGTTCTGTGCTTTTTCTAGGAGTGCTCCCATCTAGAGCAGTCCCTGTAAGATGTCCTGTAGAGGTGGTTTGTTGGAAGCAAATTCCCTCAGCTTTTGTTTGTCTGGGAATTGTTTAATCCCATCATCATATTTAAATGATAGTCATGCTGGATACAATATCCTTGGTTCAAGGCCCTTCTGTTTCATTGCATTAAATATATCATGCCATTCTCTTCTGGCCTGTAGGGTTTCTGCCGAGAAGTCTGATGTTAGCTTGATGGGTTTTCCTTTATATGTGACCTTTTTCTCTCTAGCTGCCTTTAAAACTCTTTCCTTGTCCTTGATCTTTGCCATTTTAATTATTATGTGTCTTGGTGTTGTCCTCCTTGGATCCTTTCTGTTTTGAGTTCTGTGTATTTCCATGGTCTGTTCGATTATTTCCTCCCCCAGTTTGGGGAAGTTTTCAGCAATTATTTCTTCCAAGATACTTTCCATCCCTTTTCCTCTCTCTTCTTCTTCTGGTACCCTTATAATATGGATATTGTTCCTTTTGGATTGGTCACACAGTTTTCTTAATATTGTTTCATTCATGGAGATCCTTTTATCTCTCTCTATGTCATCTTCTATGCGTTCCTGTTCTCTGGTTTCAGTTCCATCAATGGCCTCTTGCATCTTATCCATTCTACTTATAAACCCTTCCAGAGTTTGTCTCATTTCTGTAATCTCCATTCTGGCATCTGTGATCTCCCTCCGGACTTCATCCCATATCTCTTGCATATTTCTCTGCATTTCTGTCAGCATGTTTATGATTTTTATTTTGAATTCCTTGTCAGGAAGACTGGTTAGGTCTGGCTCCTTCTCTGGAGTCTCTGTTATCTTGGTTTGCCTGTAATTTTGTCTTTTCATGGTGATAGGAATAGTTTGCAGAGCTGGGACGAGTGATGTCTGGAAGAACTTCCCTTCTTGTTGTTTTGTGGCCCTCCTCTCCTGGGAGAACAGCGACCTCTAGTGGCTTGTGCTGGGTAGCTGCGTGCGGACAGGGCTTCTACTTTCTGCCTGGCTGATATGGAGTTTGTCTCTGCTGTTGCTGTGGCCGTGGCCTGGCTCAGGCTGCTGCTCCAAAGTGGTGGAATCGCATTGGAGTGGGAGCGGCAGGGAGGCTATCTCCGTAAGGGACCTCCCTGCTCCCTGCATCCTGCAGCCCAGGGGATTAGGGTGCCTGGAGATCCCCAGATTCACTACCTCTGGATTAAGTGTCTCGCCCTGCCCCTTTAAGACTTCCAAAAAGCACCCGCCAAAACAAAACAACCACACACACAAAAAAAAATTAAAAAATATATATATAATAAATAAAAAATGGCCGCTCGTTTTTCTTTATTCTCCGGCACCAGCCTCAGGCATCTGCTCACCAGTCCTGCTGCCCTGTTTCCCTAGTATTGAGTTCCCTATCCCTTTAAGACTTCCAAAAAGCGCTCTCCAAAAGAAAACAACAACAACAACAAAAATGGCTGCTCGCTTTTCTTATGTCCTCCGGCGCCAGGGCTCCGGTACCTGCTCACCGTTCTTGCTGCCCTGTTTCCCTAGAATCCAGGGCCCCATGCATGCACTGTGTCTGCGCTCTGGCCCGGATGGCTGGGGCTGGGTGTTCGGCAGTCCTGGGCTCCGTCTCCCTCCCGCTCTGCCTGCTCTTCTCCCGCCGGGAGCTGGGGGGAGGGGCGCTCGGGTCCCGCGGGGCCGGGGCTTGTATCTTACCCCCTTCGCGAGGTACTGGGTTCTCGCAGGTGTGGATATGGTCTGGATGTTGTCCTGTGTCCTCTGGTCTTTATTCTAGGAAGAGTTGTCTTTGTTATATTTTCATAGATATATGTGGTTTTGGGAGGAGATTTCCGCTGCTCTACTTATGCAGCCATCTTGGCTCTGCCTTATATTCTTAACTTTATAAATATTGGATAGAATTTCTTTTAAAAAAGTTTTGAACTTGAATTTTCCCACCTGAATTTGACCTTAGACTTCCACCATATTTATAAAGTATTATGAGAAACCTTTTGATGACATAAGTAAGATCTCTACCTGAGAATTTTTCAAGATACATGTAGATATAGTCCAGTTCAAATCTAGGGAGGATGGATGTTCATCTAAGCTATAAATAAATATAGTACTATCTAACTTTCCCGAATAAAACCTGTGTGTTTGGCACTTCTTAGTAAAAAATAACTTATACAAAAACATTTAAAATACATTAAACAGACCAACCCTCTAAATAAATTTCTTACAAAAATAAATATCATGTGGAAACTTAGTGGCATTTTCTATTGTACAAAACATTAAATGATAGATATTACATTGATATGACATTTTACATGCTGACCTGCCATGCTTTACTATTTACATAAGTTCAATTCAGTGAAAGTGATTCCTCTTTGTAGTTGTGTCATGAATTGTAATGCAGTTGAATATAACATCAGAAACAATACTAAGTTGATTATGTAGACTTGGATAGAACCATTCATATATTGGAGACCTTTAGTCTTCTGGATCCTAGGAATTTCTAATTTTAAAAATTGTGGTTTTTGCATTTAAAAAGCTGTTGGTTCAGAGAGGAAGGCAATCCTTTAAACTAACAATCTTAATTTACTTTGATCATTAGAATTTCTAGACTTTCAAAAGTCAAATCCTTTCCAATGTGTAGGTTCCATGTAAAACATCCCTGAAATATGTTCCCATTGTCCACTGGACTAATATATAAAGCAAATATGAACATGTTATACAACCGATTAATGTTGCCCATTAAATCAGAAATTAGAAATATTCAAGAACTAGACCAGTACTCTGTTGACAGGTTTTGGGAAAACAGACTCTCTTTTGCATTTAAAGGCTTTGTTTTGCATTTAAGAGAATAAAATGACATAACACCTATAGAGGGAACTTCAATATATGATATAGGTGGCTGTATTTATATAACACTTTAATAATAAAACATTTTGTGCTATCTTAATAAGAAAAAAAATATATATGTATCTGTTTAAAACCCACATCCATACACATGCTTATATTTGTAAAAGTAAATTGGGAGGAATCCAGACACTAATGAAAATGGTTCCCTAAAGAAAGTAGGTTAGGGAGATTTTGGATGAGAGTAAAATTCTCTAAACATGTTTTGCAATTATTTATATTTCAAATAAGTAAATGGTTTTACATATAAAAACAATATAATTAAATGAAATAGGAAAAAAATACAAATAGTAAAATTGAACATAAAAAACACGCAAAAAACCTAACTGCACAGAACATCTAAATGATAAAGGGAATGTTAAATGTTACTCAGTAGTTTTTATGTTACTAGCTATATTGATAATGCAATTTGTAACTTTCATAAAAATTATAGTAACAAGTATGTGAAGAAATGTATTGGTGTTTAAGAAACATGACTCTCACTACAAGAGATACAATTATAGAATAAAATAAACCAAGGGAAACTGTGTAACATTAAATATTGAGACAGAAACAGTAGCGTGAAGTATTACATAAATATGCTTGTGATTATGTTACTTCCCTGGAAGAGCCTAGGGGCAATGTTATTCTGTTTACAAACTGCTCACCTAGAAGTCAGACATTACATTTAAATTACCATTGCCCATCCCCAATAGTAGAAACCAAGTCTTCTTAGATAAATAATTTATTGCAGTTCTGGTGCAGGGAAAATACACCTTTCCGTACACCAGGGCTAAAACCATTGAATGACAGACTTGGAAATTGAGATATTAATGATATCTAAAAGCATCTCTCCACAGATTAACTAATAACAAAAGGAAAAACATACCTTTATTCTGGAATGATTTGAGTGTTACCACCTTCATCAACTGCTCAAACTTAGTTTTCTTAATACCAGTATAGTGATCATTATGTGCCTCCAAATGGTAGGATTTACAACCAGCTAGGATTAATTTGAATCTACCCATATTCTGACATTTTTATAGAGAACACAGGTAAGTTTGAAGTAATGACAACATGAGGAAACAATGAGATTTATCCTGCTGGTGAACTTTTTGAAAGTCAGTATCAAGAAAAACAAAATACACTGGCTCATTGCCTCTGATTTAAAATGACCCCCCTAAAAAATTTAGCAGATAAATATAATTCATAAATCATGATTAAGTCTTTCTAACAGGATTTGGGAAAGAGGGAGAAATTTGAATTTGGACAAAAGAGTAGAAGATCTGATGATTAATAAATCTCTTAGATATGATGTATTGTGCCTATGTAAGACAATGTCTTTACCTTTGCAAATTTCTTGATAAATTATTTAAATGTGAAGTGTCACTGATGCCTACATACCTTTCAAGTTGCTCAGTGTAATATGTGAAAAACTGAGTGAGAAAGACAGAAAGAAACAGAAAGAGACAGAGATGGAGAAAGAAAGATACAGAAGGATATGCAAATATGGCATACTACTGACAAGTAGTGAATCTAGTAAAGGATATTTAAGTATATTTTATATTGCCTTTCAAACTCCTTTGTAAGTGTTTATTTTTAATTAAAATTTGAGAAAAATAGGAAAGTTGGAATAATCATTCCAACTTTATAAGCAATTGAAACATCATAAATAGCTTATAATATCCCTTTATTGGACTTTGAAATTATGTTTCATTTATGATAAATGCCACATCTTTGATAGAATGAGACTCCATTCCTTTGCAGCAGTGTTCCTTATGGGTCATGTAAGAATCATTTTTATCTGCTCTATCCTAATCAGTTATTTCATAGGACTTAAGGCTTTCTTAAAAGACAATACCTGTTTCTTTCAAGATAATACCACCCTTCTTGTTACCCCCTTACAATTATTTTCATTATCTTTCAATACACCTTGGCAATCATGATACTTTTTATTCTACTAGTATGTTTTGTCCCCCACATGATTATGTTATATTACATAGAGAAGAAGGTTTTTTATTCAGCCCTCTCATTTATTTCTTAGTAGATATCTATATGTGTGTTTGTGTGCATCTGTGAAATTATGTGGTTTTAATGCCATTTGTGAGTGCAGATTCTGAAAGAAATAAAAAGTGAATAAAGAAGAATCAGTATTTTCTTGAAAGTTATGATGGAAATAACTTAGTGACTATGTACCCAATGATATCTATGCTGAAACATAAAACTTAACATTTGTTCCTAACTGAAATTTGAATACCTTTTAAATATGAAGCAATTTAAATTATCATGGTTAAAAATCTTCATTTTCAACAAAACATGAGTAATCTTATGAAAAATAAACCACATATTCTCTGATGAATTTGAAAATATTGAATCATTGAATACTTCTCAGAAGGCTCAAGATCCATAAAAAACATAGAACCAATGTGCTTGCTTTCTCAAACTTTAAAGAATGTATAATGTTTTATTATTTGGAAAGCAAATATAATAATTATAGATAAAATTTATTGAGCATGGTACAGGCAGGATATTATGTTCTATATTCATGTTCTCATTTAGGCATCACATATTATTTCTGGTAAAAGTTGTTACTGCATTTATTGATGAAGCTGAGGCTTAGAATTAGAGACAGTAAAAATCTGTATAGCTAATAAACTGAAGGGCCAGAAATTGAAGCAATTTTTTTTATAACTTCAAAGTCCCTGCAATATCCATTATATTTCCTAACCTTCATAATTTTCTCACCTAATAAGCAGATAATTGTTCTGACACAGTTTACCCATTCACAAAATATTTATTGAGCATGTACTAAGTGCCAAGCATTGTTCTAAATGTGTGAAATACACAGTGAAGAAAACAGTGATTCAGTGAAATTATTCATATATGAAAGTATTTTTAAAATGTTAAAATATAATACATCAGTTTTCATAAGATTGCTTCAGGAAAACAAAATCCACATTTTTAACTCTTAATTTTTTATAATGTTCTTCCTAGGGATGTTCTTTGATTAACTGAGAGCTCTTGTTATTAGTTTCCTATTGCTGCTGTAACAATTTACCACACACATTAAAACAACACACACTTATCATTTTATAGTCCTGCAGGTCAGAAACTCGGACATAGGCTAAGAATCCAAGGTGCCAAGAGGCTTTAGGCAAGAAACAATTTTCTTGACATACTCAGTTTCTAAAGCCACCCATGATTTTTCAAAGCCAGCAATGTTGCCTCTCAGACCATTCTGCCATACTGACATCCTCATCTTCTCCCCAGTTTAAATATCCAAATAATTTTGGGCCCAGGATAACCTCCCCATCTCAAGGTCCATAACCTACATCACACCTGCAAAGTCTCTTCTGCTGTATAAGGCAACAAATTCACAGACCTCAGATATCAATTAAGATATTTACATCTTTGGGGGGTATTATCTACCTATCAGGTTTGATGTTTCAGTTTTATATATTTTTATATTTCCAAACAATCCTAGGAAAATAAAAGATATGACTTCATTCCAGAGATTCTAATATTTTGACCCCATGCTTTTTGTAAGCCCATCTAACTATTTATTGTTATGTCACATATAAGACCAGAAATCAAATCATTTTTTACTTAGGGTCATCCATTTTTACTTGATACCGTGCTTATACAAATGATGACATATTTACATTATACTTCATTTATTTAATGTCATTGAACTTCCTAGGAATTATACTATTTCATTATTATAGCTTAGGAAAAGCTTTTAAATTGTATAAAAATATCATATTTACCTATTTCACTCCATTTACATGTCTCCCTATGCTTCATTTTATATTACAAATGAAGAGTATAAACTCTCAGTTCAGCTACAGGGGGAAATATACATCCTTATATATACATATATATGTATACATATATATGTATATTATATATATATATATATATATTACAGTTTACAATTAAATATATATTAAGTTTATGGATTATTTTGGTTTGTTTTGGGTATTTGTAGAACATTCAAAATAAGATATCCAGTATGTAGTTGATTCCAAATTTCCAGGCTAAAATCCTCTTGAATCCTACACTAAATAGGAAAGGAACTGTGGACATAGTACCCAATATATCTGACATCTGTGATCTGATATGTAGTTAAAGTTAACCTAAACAATGGAAGTATAAAATGCATGTAAGAATGTCTGGCACATATATGTACTCAAAAAACCTAGTGTTATCAAGTAAGCATAATTAATATATTATTACTGACTTTTGGAGCTCACATGTGAGTGCAATAATCTAAATTTAATATTTGAAGCATTGAATATATATGAGATTTTTCAAAGGAGAACAGACAGAATGAGAAAAAGAAAGGGAAAAAGCTAAAGATCAGAATTGCCAAAAACTGTTTAAAGTCCGAAGGCAATGATTTCAGGAACGATGCAAAGTAAAATAAAATAAGTTAAAATGGAAGAAATCAAAGATTCAACATTCTAAAATCAATTAATGTGATCCATTACATCAACTTACTGAAGAATAAAATCACATGATCATATCATTAGATGCAGAAATAGCATTTGACAAAGTCCAACACCCATTCATTAAAAACCTACCAGTAAACTAGGAATAGAGTGGGATATCTCAACTTGGTAAACGTTAGCTACAAAAAACCTACAACTAACGGAATACTTATTGATAAGAAACTCAAAGCTCTCCTGCTAAGTTCAGGATAAAGTTAAGGATGTCTCCTCTCACCAGTCATTTTCAAGATCATACTGGAAATTCTAGGTAATGCAATATAACAAGGAAAAGAGATGAAAGGTATACAGATTGAAAAGGAAAAAATCAAACTGTTTTGTTGCAGATGATATGATTATCTATGTAGAAAATCCATAAGAATTGATAAAAACACCCCTGAAACTAATAAGCAATTACATCAGGAATGTGGGATACAAGGTTAGTACATAAAGTCAACTAATTTCCTATATCTTTGCAAGGAACAAGTGGAATTTGAAATAAAAAATGCAACACAATTTATATGAACACCCCAAAAATACAATGTTTATATATAAGTCTACTAATAAAATATGTGTAAGAACTATATGAATAAAACTATAAAATTCTAATAAAAGAATTCAAAGAAAAAGTAAAGTAAATAATGGAGAGATGGTCTATGTTCATAGATAGAAAGAGTAAACATTATCAAGATGTCGGTATTTTACAACTTGATTTGTAGATTCAACACAATACCAAACAAAATCGCAGCAAGCTATTTTGTGGCTATCTACAAACTGATTCTGAATTTACATAGAGAAGCAAAAGACACTGAATAGCCAACATATATTGAAGAAGAAGAAAGGCACAGGACTGAAACCACCTGACTTTGAGATTTACTATAGAGTTACCATAATAAAAAAAAAGTGCAGTATTGGAGAAAGAACAGGCAGGTCAATAGAATAGAATTAGTGCCCAGAAATAGACCCACATAGTCAACTGATTTTTTGACAAAGAAGTAAAGATAATACAATAAAGCAAAACCTTTTTAACAAATGGGGCTGGAACAACAAAAATGTAAAACTCCTAGAAAATAACATAGGAGAACAGCTAGATGACCTTGGGTTTGTTTATGATTTTAAAATACTCCACCAAATGCATGATCCATGAAAGAAAGAATGGTTAAACTGGATATCACCGAAATTAAAAACTTCTATTCTACAAAATGTATTGTCAAGAGAATGAAAAGACAAGCCACCGACTGGGAGAAAATATTTTCAAAGACATTTGACAAAGTACTGCTATCCAAATATACAAAGAAATCTTAAAACTTGATGATAAGAAAACAAAATCCTGATTTAAAAATGGGTCAATGGCCTAAACAGATACCTTACCAAGGAAGATATACAGATGGTGAATAAACACATAAAAAGTTATCCCCTATCATACATGATCAGGGAAATGAAAATTAAAACAGCAGTGAGATACCTCTACACATATATTACAATGGTCAAAATCTGGAAAAACTGATGACACTAGATGCTGCCAACGATGTGGAGGAACAGATACTTTCATTGCTGGTAGGAATGCAAAATGGTACATCCACTTTAGAAGACAGTTGGTTTCTTACAAAATTAAAAGTACTCTTACCATACAATCCAGCAGTCACACTACTTGATACTTACCTAAATGAGTTGAATACTCCTGTCTGTGCTATACCTGCATAGAGATTTTTTTTTAGCAGCTTTATTTATAACCACTAATACTTTGAAGCAACCAGGATGTTCTTCAGCAGGTGAATGGATAAACTGTTGTATATCCAGACAGTGGAAAAATATTCAGTGCTAAAAGCAAATGAGTTCTCAAGACATGAAAACACATAAAAGAGACCTAAATGCACATTACTAAGTGACAGAAGCCAATCTGAAAAGGCTACATACAAACTGTATGACTGCAGCTGTATGCCATTCTAAGAAAGCCAAAACTATGGAGACAGCAAAAAAAAATCAGTGGTTACCAGAGGTTATGGAGAAGGGAAGGATGAATAGGTGGATCAGAGATTTTTAAGGCATTGAAATTATTCTGCATGAAACTATAATAATGATACATATCCTTATAAATTTGTCTGGACCTACAGAATGTACACCACCAAGAGTGAGCCCTCAAATAAACTATAGACTTACGGATGGGAGTGATGTGTCAGCATGGATTCGTCAGCTGTAACTGGGGTGGGATGTTGACAGTGGGGGAAACTGTGTGTCAGGGGAGTAGGTATATGGGAACATTGTCTTTACCCTCTGTTTTGCTGTTATCTAAAATTGTTCTTAAAAAATAAAGCCTATTTAGAAAATAAATTCAGAAAAAGAAATCAATTATGTAAGGAACAAAATTTAACTGACCTAACTTCTAAAATTTAGCTAACAACTTTTGAAATAGCTACTTTATAGCAGGCTCTGCTTTCAACATTATATGTACATTGTTCTATTATTCTTCTTATGGTCAAGAAATTCAAAGGACTCTTCAAAAGTATTGTAGTAGCTAGCAAGTATCTACTACGATACTTTCCACCACATGGTGATTAAGTGTCTCACTTTCCTCCCATATTTTGACTCCAACATACGTAGGAACTTGTTAATTTTACACATATATAAGAAATAGACATGAAAAGGGCTTACTTACTTTTTAAGCATTTAGGCCAGAAAGTGACATTCTCTACTACTGATTATATCTCACTGGCAAACACTAGCCACATGGCAACACCTAGAAGCACAGACGATTGAAAAAACTTTTGGCTTTTTAGTCTTTTCATAATGACAACTATATATTAAATAAGAGAAGCCAGATGTTTGTGGATGGTTATTTGTTTCTACCTCATATATTTCAGAAAACTGTCCCATTGAACTTATCCTTGTTTCTCTCCATTGCCAATATTTATCCAGTCTACCCAAATTGTGTTAGGGCAGGACCTCTGAGACTGAGTATGGGACATCTCCCCATCTTTCTAGAAGATGTGAGGGAGCCAAAGATGGGATGAGTCTCGTTAACCCTGAGTTTGTTCATAAAGCCAATACAATCCAGGGGTCCCTCTTTAGAAAAGGAATGTATAAGTTATTTTTTAAAAGGTGAATATATATGTAGAAAGAAAAATACAACATATTTTAACTTTTAAAAGCTGACAACCACAAACAAAATTAAAATATTAATTAATAGTACAACCTACCTCTGCATGCTTATTTCTCCCTATACTTATTGCTTAAATTCTTATGGTATATGAGGTGGAAATGAATTGAGAAATAGCCAAAGCATAGATGTATGTGAAAGTACAGTAATCATTGTGATAGATTAATTTGAGTTGAAAGTTATTGAGAGGAACTATTCCAGGTAATGAACAACACAGTGATGTGTCACAACACTATGTAGATGGGAGATATTGTAGTTCATAGAGCTAATGATACTAGGATTAAATCAAAATTTTAGTTTGGGAAATTTTAATGTTGAGATGCTTGGAAGATTTTCAGTAAGCACTTTGATGTAAGAATTGAGAGCTCTGCAAAGCGTCAGCACTTGACAGATAATACCACAACTTATTTAAACTTACCCAGTATCTCCATCATCCATTTCTACAAAAATGTGAATAGATCCAATATTTCCATTCAATTTTGAATGACAGCATGTGGAATCTGTCAGATTACCTTGTTCTTGTCAAAGCACTTTAGAACTCAATGATGGCGATATTGCAATTTTCACCTTTCAGATTTTCTGGGTTTTTTTCTATATTCTGACACCCAAAACCCACTTATACTATAGGATATAATGAAAAGAACTGAAAGATTTAGTTAATTTGATTTTAATTACATTTCCATCATAGGAAGAAAATAACACATTAGAGCATCTTGAGCATTATGTTGAATACAGGTGATAATTATTCTTTTTTACTGATTCTTCATGGAGGATTTGACAATCCTCAAAATTTTCTAAGGCATATGTTATAACAGACAATATACTGTAGAGGAATTATCTCAGTTATTCAAAAGCCTTTACACTCTATTAAAAAATATGAATCACAGCCATTTTCTCCTTTTATCAGTCCATCCCTTTCCATCACAATGATTATAAACTATAATTAAAAAGTTTTCTCTGAGTTAAACTCAGCTGTCCTTTGAAAAACTGGATCGTATATTTTTTAGAATATAAATCAATGGTCCTGAAGTCATAATATATGTGTTTCTCTATATTCAGTAGGTTAGGTAAATATTTGGCACTTTATTTGATCAAGTTAATTGAACCTCTTTACTCCTCTATTCCTTCATAGAACAATATAATCTGCCCACATTTGAAATTTCTAAGATATTAAAATTGGATATATTATTTACTTAGCTTCTGAAAATGATTTCACTATATTAAACCAAGTGAATGCAAGACCCTCTCCCATCACCAATCATTATTAAAACCATTTGAAAGTCTATTAAAAATCCCTGTTTTAATGATGATGCATAGTGGAAATCCCCAGAGCTAAAGCATTTGCTTTGGCTCATTTTGGTGACCCTGTGATGTGTCCACTTGGTCAAATCAAACTACATTTCCAGAATTCCCATTCTTATTTGCCTCTGGTTTGGGTGGGTCAGGAGAATATTTCTTGAAGTGAAGCTGCAACTATTTAGTAGTTCACATCCATTGTCACTGATCTGGGGACTTAGCTGGCAGGAATTAGCAGTAGCTGAGCATCTACTGCTCTTCCTTCCACTGGACCCTCCTTCAATTTCTCTGACTCCTGAGACAGGTTTGTGTGTATTTAGCTCCAGTGCTAATGACTCTGGCTTCTGAAGGATATTCACTCCACCAAGGCCAGAAGCAACAAATACATGGATTTCACTCTTCCCCATGGCTTGAGTTTATGTTTATGGGTTCCACCTTCTTTTCACTCTTGCCCACCTTGCTGCACACCCGCCCTAAGAACACTCAGCTTTAGCATCAGATGAGAGGACAACAGTCTGACAAAACCTGCTTAACAACCCCTGCATAAAGTCAACAGATAATTTTATCATCCAGAGATGAGAACGTAATTAATGGCATTAATTTCAATGAAAAAAATAGACATCAATCCTGACATTTAACACTTTTTATAATTAGTAACATAATAGAAAATATTTTAATTTATCTGATAAATTAATTTAAAAAGATACACGGGAGCATCAAAATATACATTTTGATCTAAGGAGAACCACCATCACTAATTTACACATTCAGGAAGGGCAACAAACTTACTACTCAACCACTCAACCCCTGATGTATGATTTCAGGAAGAGGGAATAAAGTCATACAACAAAGGACTGAGTGCTGAATAATAACTAGAGCAGAAAGGTAAGTGGATATAGATGTCATATCCAGAGCACAGGCAGGAAGAGTGATTGCACATAAAGCATCCTTTACCACTGGGCAGAATGAAAAATTACAGTGAAGAAAAACATATTACCCTGGAATTCAAAGTCTGATTTCTTTCAGCAAAAGCCATGAAATGGGTAGGGATGCCAACCAGGAAATATATCAACTTTACAAATCTTGTCTCTGAGGTGGTGGGGATGAGGGGCAAGAGTTATCACTCGGAGGTAATAATGTAAAAAGGTTTAAACATGTTTTTACACACAAAAATTACACATCAGTAAGATACTAGGAGGGAAATGCATTAAAAACAAATACAAAGCAACTAATTTCTTTAGCATTTGGGGAATAAGAAATTATAATGAAAGATTGATACAAGTGAAGATAATTAGAATATGGCAGAACAAACATGCTCAAAATTGAAGCAAATTAATTGAATTTTTCTAAGAAAACAAAAGAAAATCTAATTGCAATTGACAAGCAAACAAAAAATCCCACCCAGGTGCACACTGCAAAGAAAATATTTACTCCTAAAAGTCAGTATCTATGAAAGGTCAGAAAGTAATGGTATTTGTAAAAATAGATGACAAATGCAAGACAGGAGGAAGTTGGAAGTTGGGGCAATATTAATATTGGTTAAAGAAGGCTTTAGGATAAAGAGCATTAAATGAAACATATTTAATCATGATAAAATAATTGTAGAAAAATGATAAATCCTTAGGCACTTCCAGAGATATTTGGCAAGTATGATAGTTAACTCTGAAAGTATTTTATACCCCACACATTTGGCTAAAATCTCCCTACCCTGCTACCAAATTGTTGTGTATATCCCTCGTAGGAAAATGTTTCCTAGTTATTCACAGCAGTCAGCACTGTGGCCAGTACAAAGAAAGAATGGCAGATGTGCACATGCACAGTAATAGAAGGGGCACACTCTACAAAGGCAGGATATGAAAGCAGTATGTGAGGAAAGGAATGAAATGAAAGCACATTTTAAAAATATTTTCAAAATTCATGCTAATATAATTGCTATACTTAAAAAATACTTTGTTTAAATAATCCACTGCTGTTCATTTTTGGTAGCAAACCTCTATTTATCTGTCTGTGAGAATTAAGCCAGTTAATAATTAGGAAACTCATAAATCAGTTTGTCTGACTCTCTTATTTTTATTGCCAAGAATTACGCCATAAGAATATGAGGAAACGACAGTAGTGCCAGCCACATGTAAAGTCTGGTTTTCATTTTCTCTTATCAGGTATGCACCTATTTTGTATTATATTTTACTGTAATGTTTCAGTGCTCTTCTGTTCATATTTTATTTTTTAAAGTTAGATTTTTTTAAAATGTAAATCTACTACAAGAGCACTGAGTTGAACTATGTAAAATCTACACTTACATGGTAAACGTCTTGATCCTGGAAATCAGTTGCTACACATTCTAGAGATGGTGATTAAAGGGTTAGAACTCTCCTGAATATAATGTGTTTTTTAAAGTTATAATAATATTGGACAATATTATAGAAGGGGCTTAAACATAAAAGTACTTGAAGTTATTGATCTAAAATATTTCATCAGTGTGTGAATTCTTTCATGAAATTAAATATGAAGTACAACAGTCAGTTGAGATGTTTACTAAAAAAGGAGAATGCAAACTGAGGAGTACAGGGAGAGAGCAATAAACAGCAACCATGACTACATGACCACTGGGAAAACAAGAACAATAAAGACTAGGTACATGTTCTTCATTGTGTTTATGTATATATTTGTATATATTAACCAATTTCCCACTTTCGTCTTGCAGATAGCTTAAAACTCTAATTCAAGATTTATGTTACAGCAAATTGAAATGTGATTAAGACTAAGTTAGACTTACATTATCCCCAACAAATGTATGCAGCAATTTATAGGTTTTATATACTCTCCTTTAGGAGCGAGCCTAAGTATATATCTATTGTTTATTATGGAAGATGAACAGTATAAGTGGAAGTATCAGGTATTCTATACTGTTGTTTCTCAGAGATTTAGATGAAGTTTAAAGGGTGTGTAGGGACTCTGCATTGACTGGATTCCCTACCATCACAGCTATGCAATTATGTACCTCACAGATTGAAAGTCAGAGACTTCGTCAGGATCCATGTATCTGTGTGGATTGCACTAGAAAAGTTACTCTAAGACGTTTTCAATAGGATTGAAAGGAAGGAGAGGAGAAATTTTTTCTATGGAGGAAGTTTCAGGCAAAACTTGAGCAGAGGCAAATCTTTTGAAATGAACAGCAATGGTACAGTAGATGGCCCAAACTGGCAACAATTATTAGTTCAATTGCTAAGATTTCCTGAGATTTCCAAGAAAGTTGCTGAAAAATCTCTGGTGTGGCAGCTTTGCAGTAAGATTGTTGAGACGCCCTGGGGCTTTCAGGTGAGCTGTGGGTCACACCTATTTCTGACATCTTTTTGTGAGTTAAGCTACACTTGTACAAACATCTTGTTATATTTAATTCCTTCTGATAAAACTCTTCCTAGGTTATACCTAGGACGTCTTCTGCTTTTGTGACCATATTCTCACTGAATAAGTGATTCATCCTTACTACATTTCAAAGTATTAATTTTTGGTGAATTTATCATTTTTTTGAGATACATATCAAGGAAACACAAGTTAAATCACAAGATACCCTTACAAGTTGAATCTGGTATTAAGTGTTGAGAGGTGTTCTAAGAAAGGAACTATCCTATATTGATAATTAGAGCCTCAGTGATAGAATTAAATTGTAACACTTATAGTAACTATTGAGGAAATTTGAGAATATGCATTATTCTGAGCCAGTAAATTTACTCCTGCTTAAATACTCCAGAAAAATGCCTGCACCTGTTCACATCAAACATGTGTAGAACAGTTTACAGTAGAATTTTCCATTGTATTGAAAACATACACAATGCAAATATCTATCAACAAATGGATGGATGAACAAATTGTGGTATATTAACATGTAAACCATGCAATACGAAAATAATGACCTACAGATACAAGTCAAAATGAAGGTGAATCCAATAAACCTAATTAATATTAAGAAAATGATGCAAGACACAAACACTGACATCAAGAGTCCGCTTATATAAATTTTTAAAACAGAAATGAAATGCTCTGCTTTTCAGTGATGCTCATATAGGGGGCAATAATAAAGAAAGGAAAAGATATATAATCATAAAACTTTGGATAATGGTTGTATTAAGAAAGGGGGGAGAAGGTTTGATCAGTGAAGGTAAATGTGGCTTTTGGAATTATATAAAATGTTACATTTTTAAGAACAAATTTCTATTAAAAAAACAGAATAAACAAAATTAAAGAAACAGACAAAAGAACATAAAAAACCAAAACAAATTTGAATGAACAAAAATACAAAGCAGCAGCACCAGGATTAGCAAGATTGTTCAGTCAGCTGAATGTTTTCTGCAAAGTAAAATCCACAATAAATCTTCAATTGATTATCATTCCACAGGTCAATTCTCAGAATATATTTATTCTCAGAATGGGATAATAAAGAAATTTCACAGCAGAATGATTTAATAAGACATACTCACAATATCAATTACCTACTGGAAGTTATAGTTAATTTTGTAAGCCATATATACACTTGTGATTTTCACCATTTTAATATATTTCCATATGAATGGTATAAAACTAAGCATGTCAGATCTCATTTTGCTGTGAAATTCTGCATTCCCAGCATTCATGCTACTGTGCCAGGCTTGCTAGGTTATGTGGAGACAGGTAGCTATAGGTTGTGGTTGGGTGGAGAGAGGGAGTTTCTAAACTCCTCATATAAGATAAACTTCACCTTAGTCTGTAGTCATCAAAAGTGTATTCATTTTGTAACTTGTTTTGTTATAAAAATTCTGCTGTCTGTAGTGAGGATTAGATTTAAATTACAGAATTACTCTTGTTCTTTATCATAATCTTTCTACTCTCTGCCATTATGGTCGGAATGTTGCTAACAAGTCTGTACCAGATTGTTT
Organism: Manis pentadactyla; assembly: GCF_030020395.1. Lineage (NCBI taxonomy): Eukaryota > Metazoa > Chordata > Mammalia > Pholidota > Manidae > Manis > Manis pentadactyla. The sequence continues at coordinate 52,081,987 of NC_080023.1, forward strand.
CAAAAGAAAAAGCAAAAGCAAATTAACTTATCAGTGTTGTATATATACAGTTTTGTAATGGATTTTGAATTGCTTTAACTGTCAAACTCAATAGTCACTATTTTAGCCTTTTTATTTTAAAGATTAAATTTATTCATTTTTGTCTAAGTAAAAGGATCTACAAAAATAATCTTTAATGATTTTCTGAATTAAAAATATAATTAGCCCAAATATAATTGATTTAATCTTGTTCCAAATAAAACAGAAGCCACTGAAGGCTTCTGAATAGAGACAAAATTTAATTTATACATTGTGGTGTATTAAAATTGAACAAAAAAATCCATAATATTGGATCTATGCACTATTAATTCATCTAAAACTTAATTTTATAGAGGATATAACTAAAAAACATAAAAAATAAATAATACAAATTATTCATATTTCCTATATTGATGCTAATTTAACACATAAAATATTAAGAAATCAAGTTAGTAATTTTAGTAGTTACAACAGAAAAGGTTTGCCAACCTTCACCTAGAAAATGAGCTAAACAATGAATCAAAAGCTTAATAGTCAATTTTCATTGTGTAAATACTCTCATCATTGTCCATTTTAAGCTAAGGATGAGACATCACTTAACACAGATTTAGAAAGTAATGTACACATGGTTATATAACATTTGTACTCTATAAGTACAAGAGACATAAATAACCTCAAGGGCATAGATAATAGTAAAATTTAGTAAAATAATTATGAAGGGATACATTTTGATATTTGTTACCATTACCTTTGTTCTTAATATAATTTATTTTACATGTTTATGCATAATTTAATTTCTATAATCTCACTACTAAAAACAGCTGTATTGAACAACCAGTACAAAAAACCACTGTATTTAATAGTAAGCTCTTGAAAGTCTCTACAAGCTGGTTCTCATATACCATTGAACTCATTAATTTACCTACCTGTTCATCTTTCTATTTATCTATGTATGTCTTTATTTAACCAACCATCAGTCTGGGGAGGCCCTAATTTATACCCAATCCTTAGAGGGCTCACTGTGTCTTTTATAGAGAATTCAAAATTTGGATTGGAGGGGATTGAGAGGAAAGGAGTCCCCTATGTTATGTGATATTTTTTTAAATGGTCACCAGAGAAATTCTTCACAGATCACTCTCCAAAAAGAAGTATTACTTTATCATATATTGACACTAAGAGCATTCAATGGGAGTTTACATTGTAAATGAGATTTTAATGTCCCTTTATACATTAAACTACCTCCCACAAAACAAAAATAAAAAAGTCACACAAAAATATATACTTTACTCTAGAGGAAACGAAATCCTCTTCTTTTGGCATAAAATATTAAATGGTTGAGATTCTAAAACTAGGCTCCCTTTTATATTGCTTTAGATAATTATTTTTAAATAATCATTAGGAAAGAGTTTACTGCTGAGAAAGTTGAGGGTTCTGCTCTCAAATGGAAAAAAGAAGTGCATTTTTTCATTGACCACAGGAAATGAGGTATGATATTTCTCACTGCCAGTTACATGAAGATATTTTTAAGTCAGTATGAAAGATTAAATCTTCCACTTAAATACATTTTTCCCCAGTATGAATACCACCAGCTCTATCAATCTGTTTTGATGTTAGGTCAGTTTCATACAGCTAAAATGCAACAGAGAAGAGTTCACTTATAGTCTCTTCAGTGGAATATGCCCCTGGATTAAGCTAGGTATATCTCAGTCTGTCTTCTATGGTAGAAAAATATGACTTCAAGGCAGCAGAGTCTCCATTATCAGTGGAATAGTTATTACAGATAAACTTTTTTGCATTATAGCAATATTTTAATGAAAGGATTAACAGAATGCGATTGGCTACCTTAGAATAGTCATTTTAAGTTAGTTGGGGAGATTTTGAAATTTTTCATCTTATTGCCAAGTATCCTTTATTTTTATTTTTTATTTATTTATTTATTTATTTTTTTATTGAAGGGTAGTTGACACACAGTATTACATTAGTTTCAGATGTACAACACAGTGATTCAACATTTATATACATGATAATTCTAGGTACCAGCTATCACCATACCAAGTTGTTACAATATTTTGACTATATTCCTTATGCTATACATTACATCCCAGTTACTTATTTATTTTACAATTGGAAGTGCGTGTATATATATATATATATATATATATATATTTATTTTTTGTGAGGGCATCTCTCATATTTATTGATCAAATGGTTGTTGACAACAATAAAATTCTCTATAGGGGAGTCAATGCTCAATGCACAATCATTAATCCACCCCAAGACTAATTTTCGTCAGTCTCCAATCTTTTGAAGCTTAACGAACAAGTTCTTACATGGAGTACAAATTCTTACATAGTGAATAAGTTACATGGTGAACAGTACAGGGGCAGTCATCACAGAAGCTTTCGGTTTTGCTCATGCATTATGAACTATAAACAGTCAGTTCAAATATGAATATTCATTTGATTTTTATACTTGATTTATATGTGGATACCACATTTCTCTCTTTATTATTATTATTTTTAATAAAATGCTGAAGTGGTAGGTAGATACAAGATAAAGGTAGAAAACATAGTTTAGTGTTGTAAGAGAGCAAATATAGATGATCAGGTGTGTGCCTGTAGACTATGTGTTAATCCAAGCTAGACACGGGCAATAAAACATCCACATATGCAGAAGATTTCTCTCAGAACGGTGGGGGGGGGAGATTCTAAGCCTCACCTGTGTTGATCCCCATTTTCTCACCTGATGGCCCCCCTGCAACTGTGACTGTCTTAGGTTGTTCCTCCCTTGAGGAATCTTACCCGTCTCTGGCTAACCAGTCATCTTCCGGGGCCGTACAGGGAAATGTAAAGTTGATCAGTGAGAGAGAAGCCTTATTGTTTGAAAAGGTTAGCTTTTTACTTCTTTGCATATTTATGCCCTGTGGCTTCTATGCCCAGTATTTTTCTTGAGGTGTCTTTACCCCTTGGAAGAATTATGATACTCGGTAAATTCGATATATGGCACGAATTCTATTTAAGGGTTGTAATTAGGAAGGAAGAAGAAAAGCTATAGAAGTAACAGGCGGAAGAAAACCTGGGGAGATTGATTATTTCTTTGACATATATTCTTGTAGAGTAACTTCAGCATGTATAGTTTTTAAACTACTAAGTAAATTATGCACACACATTAACATAATAGGAGTACAGTTACATAACCAAAGCATACCTGTAATTACCAGCCATCTCCAGTGAAACCAAGAAAACCAGTTAGTCACCTTAGGCATTTGTGAAAACTTATCTATGATATGGTGGATAATGTCCAACTGAACTTGAACAGTCTGAGAGAATTCAGATAAATTAAAACAACCCATTCCTGGGGACTGTTCACATCCCATATGTTCTTTTAACAGTAAATAGTCTGTAGTTGTAAGATTTTGGAGCACTACAATTTGCACTTCTCCTAATTCTTGATTGAGTTCCAACAGTATAGATCCACTCGAATTTGTTGTTTTACTGTATGCACAGGCCAGCTTAGATATCTCCTTCTTCATTCCCATGGCAAGTCCAGGAGCTGGTGGGATGAGTGCATCTACACCTGTAGCAGTGCGTGGATCTTTGTTGGGGTTTTTTTTGATGATCATCTTCTGGCATGAGTCCTCCCAAGAGTGCTGATGTTGAAAGTTCTTTTTCATGTCGTATCTTAGTTCATTTTCGGGGTAGCCAAATTAGGCTTTGATCCTCTGTATAAACACAAACAGACCCTTTGCCTACACTTTTATACGCCCTTTATATCATTGTGTAGAGCTCATTGGAGGTCACCACACAGGAACTGCTTTTTATTTTTTAACATTAATCTACACTTACATGACGAATACTTTGTTTACTAGGCTCACCCCTATACCAGGTCCCCCCTATATACTCCTTTACAGTCACTGTCCATCAGCGTAGCAAAATGTTGCATAATCACTACTTGTCTTCTCTGTGTTGAACAGCCCTCCCCTTTCTCCCACCCCCGTATGGATGCTAATCTTAATACCCCCCTTTTTCTCCCCCCCCTTATCCCTCCCTACCCACCCATCCTCCCCAGTCCCTTTCCCTTTGGTACCTGTTAGTCCATTCTTGAGTTCTATGATTCTGCTGCTGTTTTGTTCCTTCAGTTTTTCCTTTGTTCTTATATTCCACAGAAGAGTGAAATCATTTGGTATTTCTCTTTCTTCGCTTGGCTTGTTTCACTGACCATAATACCCTCCAGCTCCATCCATGTTGCTGCAAATGGTAGGATTTGCCCTTTTCTTATGGCTGAGTAGTATTCCATTGTGTATATGTACCACATCTTCTTTATCCATTCATCTATCGATGGACATTTAGGTTGCTTCCACTTCTTGGCTATTGTAAGTAGTGCCTTTTCACCAGGTGCTGGGTTCTCGCTGGTGTAGTTGTATTCTGTCTGTTGTCCTGTGTCTTCTGGTCTCTCTTTTAGGATTAGTTGTATTTGTTGTATTTTCAAAAATATATATGTTTTTGGGAGGAGATTCCCACTGTCCTACTCACGCTGCCATGTTGGCTCCACCCCCAAGTATCCTTTATTTTATCTGTAAGAGAAATGAACCAATTTATTTTACTAAAAGTAAGCTAAATATGCTCCAGGTAGGATGGTAGTTTAACCTAAACGTTTCTTCCGTATTTGATCTGTCAAATTCTTTTTGCATTCAGAATAAGACCAGTGTAATTAAGTTGTTGCTAGGGCAAAACTAGTTGGAAACCACAAAATAATTAAATAATTCTTAGAATTTCAAGAAATCTTATAAGGTACATTGATTAATAATTTGATATTTATGAAATAAAATATAGCTATTTGTAGTAAACATCAAATGTCTATGCAGTGGTACAGTATATGTGTCCTGCAAAGAGCAACCACAGACTGTTAGACTTCTTAGATTGAGGAATATGAGTCTGTGATCTAGATACATCAATGCCTTTACACACACACACACACACACAACTGGTTCTGTTATACTGAAGCATGGAAGAATGCTTCATTGTATCTAATTCATCAGTTTATTTGTAAACATTGTCCCCACTATTTGGAAAACTATTTTTATTGCAAATTTAGCTTACCAATTCCCATCTGTATGCCAAAATAGTTTTAAGGTCCTCTGGTCTTCCCAGGATGAAATCTGTAACTATCTCTGTGCTCCTACAGATTCTCCTGTATAATGCTATTATTAATTACTGACAAGACATAATTTGTTGTAATAATTATTTTATGGAATTTGAATCTCACCACACTTCTTTTTAGCAGGCACAGTATTATATACCAACTTTTTAAAAACTATTATTAATTTTAGAAATGGCATCAAAGTCTTAATGCAATAAAACTCTTCAGAAAGTGAAAAATTATCTCAAATGATAGCCTTAGTAGATCAAAGTCAAAATATAAAGTAATTTTTCCTCTGTCACATAGTAAAAATGAAACATAAAAACTGAAGTCTGCAAAAGTCCATTAAGAATGACAAGTATTTTAGTGACAAAGTTTGATTAAAACATTGAAAGCCAGATATTTTTTTAAAAATACACATCAGTTTGAAAGTACTAGGTAAAGCAATAAGATTTTAAAAGCCAGTGCAAAAATGCAATTCCCAATTTGCCTCTGGGTCTCTTTCCTGCGCCTCTTAATCAGAAAAAAAATATTAAAGTACAATAGATTTTCAAATGAGTGCAAAATAAAAATTTTCCTAAATTGAGACCATAGAGGTAGAATGTTAAACTACAGGAACTCAAAGGAATGTCAAATAGCTTGAATTTTATGATTATTTGTATTCCACCACTTCCACCTGGGGAACAGAATGCTATATGTAATTATTGTATTCATGTCTCAAAAATATCTTGCTCCAGGCAAGACCCAAAATTAGTGTATCCTACCCAATCAATTTCTAAAAATAATATTTTATTCAAAACAGAAGATTTTGAAGAGATTAACAAACATTTATACTACCTTTGATCCATGTCTTCTGATAACACAAGAGATAAAAGATGAATTAAAAGTTGTTTTCTACACTCCAGGTCTGTTGCTGGTCAGTAGTGAAAAAAGAGAGCAAAATGCAATGTAGCATATGAAGTGATAGTGTTATATGTAGGTTGCTATTGGAATATAGAAATTAGCTCAAATAGCTTGATAGCCATCTCCCTTGCTTGTCTCATATAACAAAATGCACTTTTTCCTTTCAATTTTCCTATGTTGAATATGTTGATATTTGAAAGAGTACAATACTGTCAATGAAGCAGAATTTCATATTATATCCTATTAAGGTTTTAATTAACGTTATCATTTGGTCCTAAAAATTAATAATCCAACATTCTGAAAAATACTCTTACATATTGCATTTGGTCACTTTGCATAAACCAGCCAATGTGAATAATGAAAGAGTATATAGAGTAAATCATGTCTGACTTGGGTCTCTAATGATAATTCAAGGGGAAAATTAAGTGATGGATGAGAAATTACAAGTTCACATACTAGATGGTAAAAGGTAAGGTTTCAATTGTTCAAAGTGGACAATGAAAACATGGGCAGTGACCAGTAATTAGAGAACCCTCATAAACCATGCTTGGAAAGTAAGGTTTATGCTGTTGGTGATAGAGATCACTTTATGAATTATAAGTTAAATAATGTGTTTAAATTTAGAATTAAAAGATCTAACTCCTCACAGAGAAGGGATTTTAGTGGGCAGGATAAGAGAAGGCATTGAAATCACTTGGGGATAATTTTAACAATATTATATTATTATATTAAAGTATTAAATGTAAGGTACAGTTTTAACGAAAAATTACTTCCCCTTTTTATAATGTGTACTTGCTTGGTTACAATGGTTAGACATGGGCTACATTTCTTGGAACTTGCTAGATTCCAGGTAGGATTTGGGGATGGTAAAATGTAAATGAAAGTAATGCTGCTAGGTGAATATAGAAGCTTTGAGGGGCCAACAGTCTCAAGGAAAAGCAAGTGGGAAAGAGCATGAAGATCTGAATCAGCACATGAAAGGGCACCATTGTTGAAACAGGTGTTTTTACTGTAGATTTTTCTTTTTCTATAAAGTAGCTTATCCGAAATAAAAAAAATGTATTCTACACTCCAGGCTGTTAGTAAGGTGTAAAGGAAGCAGAACTTGAGGACTGATTATATATGGGCATGTGGGTGTGTGGGTGTGTTTCTGTGTGTGTGATAGAAAGAGAGAGAAAGAGAAGGTACCAGTGGTTATTCTCAGGTTAGCTAGGAAAAAGTTCCCCATTCCTTTTTTGGCCAGGGTGGAATATAAGAATTAATATTGCAATTAATAAAGGTATTTCCTTTAATCTGTGATTTTTTTTTGAAATACTTCTTTCAAATATAATGTTGTTTCTTTTTTTAGTTGATTATACTCCTTAAAGCAGATTGGTATTAAGTCCACAACTGTGACCATTAAGGGTCTGATATTTTACTTTACTTAAAAGCTAATTAGTTAATCTGTTTTCATTTCAATCACATACACTGAAGACTACACTAGAACCTAAGTCAGAGATACAGATGATTTAGTGCTCACAGGAATAATATATACATACATGCATACAGAAAGCTCATTCTGTTTCTTTCTTTTCTTTTTTCTGATACATTCAGTGAAAAATCATTAGGAGATGTTCAACAGAACAGAGGAAGGTGCAAGGTAGGGGTCTCGGCAAATTGGGCAGTGTCAGCACTGATCTGGTTGGGGTCAGAGCCTGGTGGAGTAGAGTGGCAAGAACACCTGTGGATCCTGGTGTGGAGTGTCAGAGCCCAGGACCGGTGAAGATGTTCATGTGGAGAGTGAGCTGCAGAGACAGTAGTCCATGGTGAGGTGCATGGTCCAGGATGTCAAAGCACAAGCAATGAAAATAATGTAACCATAAAGAGAGTCATTGACTTTTATGGTGAAAGGGTATTGTTTACTCACAGGAGGAGTGATCAAATGAGTAACTATATTGAACATAATGGAAGCAGTTTTCTCATGGTCAAAAAGTTCCAACATCACATGCATGACCAAATATGAAGCTGAACACACAAGAATGAGCCTTGTGCTATTGGACTGAATTTGTCATCCTGTACTTAGAGTTTTCAAAACACAAAAGGAGATATAGAGCAACATACATATAGACGTACATATCTCTTATATTTTGTAATTCCCAATTCTATCCTAAAGAGGATCTGAGAGCAACAATCCCCAATAGCACTGGGCACACTTAACACTCAGATCGTGGTGTCCAAATTATATATATAAAATATAATTATCAGATTCAAGCTATGTATTTTTGGCAAGAGTTTTACAGAAGAATGTTCTGCTCTTCACACAATGTGTCATAAGTTAGTACCCATTGTAGATTTTTCCTACTATTTGTGGTATTAACTTTGATCACTTGAATAAGGTGCTGCTTGGAGAAGTATTATAAGGACTTCTTGGAGAAATATCCAATTTCGGGACTGAGGAAAGGATATCCTTGGGGATATTCCAGAATGTTGGAAAGCACAAAAAGCATAATGGAGACATGTCAAAAACACAAAGAATGGACTCCATTGGCCCAAACTGAAACAATGTGAATATCAGTGTAGATGGTAATAGTAAAAGATTTTAACCTATAGGGTAAAATAGAAAATCATGTGTCCTTATTGATAAAAATAAATTGAATGAAGGCATGAATAAATAGGGATATTAGACAATATCAACTAAGTAATGAACAGATTAAAAAATTATTTTGTCACTATCATACTTTAATTCAGGCAAGAAACAGCAATAAATGTTAACAATAAGATATAATATTTGGGTGAAGAATGATAGTTAAATAGTCTCAGAGTAGGGTCCCATAAAATGTTATTAAAGACAAAAGAAAAAAAGAATACCTCTACAGTGAAGAAGCATCACCTTATTCAAGTGATCCAAGTTAACATTACAGGTAGTGGAACAAATATACACTAGGAACCACCTCATGGGATGAGTGAGAAGAATGGAACATTGTCTTGCCAATGGGTTTCAGCCCTGGGCAAGTTCGCTATGGATTCAGTGTGACCAAAGAAATCTACAGTAAAACATTCTTGGGGAGAAAGTATTTATTACCCAGCTTGTTCTCCGGTGGTAGGTCGAGCACTAGTGTCTCTGTCTCTGCCCAGAGCACTAAGCTGAGCTCTCTATATAGCACAATAATAGCTTATTGCCTACAGGTGTGGAAGCGGCAGCCCAACAACAGGCCAGTTACATCATCAGGTGGTTTAAGGTCAGTGAGGATCGTGGCCACAGGAACCCCAACTTCCCCACACTCCACCCCTCCAGGATTCTTGCCTTATAATCTATATGCTTTTAAACTTCCGCAATGGTCCCTGTGTGAGAAAGCTGGAGCACTGTAACCAGGTTCCACAATAGCAACAGAGGATAACAACAACTTAGAGATAATAAAAATTAAGATACAGCAAGATTTTGATACAAAAATTATAATAATCCTCAAGCCAGAGGAAGTTCCTAATAACAAAAATTATAATAATCCTCAAGCCAGAGGAAGATCCCAATCCACAAAGACTTCAGAGGCGATAAGACACATGTTTTAATGCCACCAAAATAGGCAAATCTTGTTTATCAGGTAGGATGCATGCAATAGAGTGGTCCTGTGATAGGACTGTAGCAGGAAGGGGGTCCCTTCCAGGTCTAGTATACCATACTTTGACTCCTTTCTCCGTAGGGGTTACTGAAGGGTCTATATACAGTGCTACTGGAGGTGCATACACTGGCCATAATGATAAAACAAAACTCCCCAGTAAGATGCTCTCACCTTCTGGCCATTCAGGATATACTACTGTGACCTTTGGGGCCACTCTGCGGTTATTCCAGGAATACACAGGAGGCCACGTTCGAGGCCTTGTCCCCAAGGTGCCAGGAGAGCCAGCCATCATTGGTCCATGTGTCGAGAGGTCCAAGGCCACATCCACTCAATGGAGTCTCCGGGGATAAGTGCACTTGGTATTGGCAGCAAGATGTTATTCTGGGGCTAAACCTCGGCTTCAGTGATTCTTCCTTGGTTTGTACTTGCAGTTGTATGGGGGAGTAAGCCTTATGTGTTAACATGTCTGTGGGGCTCAAAGCTCCCTTTTGGGGTCTATCTGCTATCAATGGATCAAAAGCAAGTTCTTCCTGCTTTTCACTAGTATAGGTCACAGGCCCCAACAAGCGTTGGAGTTCTTCACTCAAGGGGCTACTAGAGAGGGCACTACACTGCTGTAGGTAAGCACCCCACTTGGCTAGTGTGGGTGTTTGTGCCACACCACTCCTTGGCTTTTGGGTCCAGTCTTGTACTCACCTCAAGATGGGATAGGTGGTTATTACCTTTATCGGGGCCATTCCAGTGATGGGTTCTGTAGCCAGCAAGGCATGATACACAGCAACCAGTTGTTTTTCTATCAAAGTGTATCGTACCTCCGCCCTTTTCCAGAGTTGTGACCAGAATTCAATGGGTTAGTGAGTTCATCAAGCCACTGCCAGAGACCCAAGCCATAACCATCTTCAGTCACATGAACATCCAGCTCACAGAGCCTTGATGGGTCTATCACACTCAAGGCCCGCACAGCTTTCAATGCCCATTTTGCTGTAGTAAAGGTAGATGCACATGTCTCATCCCAGTTCCACCTGACACCCTTTCATACTAACCAGTATAAGGGCTTCAGAATTTGTGCCAAGTGTGGTATAAACATTCTCCAGTAGCCTAGAAGACCCAGAAATTCCTGTAGCAATGTTACAGTTGTGGTGGTAGGAAAGGCCTGGACTTTGTCTATATCTGCTTATTGTACAACTTTGGTCTTACCCGACCAGATGACCCTCAAGAATTTAACAGACAAATCAGGTTCCACAACCTTGGTACTGTTCACAGCCCATCCTTTCTCCTGTAAATGTTGCAGCAGTCTAGGTGCTGCACCTTCTAGATCTGAAAGAGAATAGGATGTGAGCATGACATTATCAATATAATGGTACAGCCACACCGTTGGTGGTTTCTCCCATGTAGCCAAGTCCTGGGCTACAAGTCCATGACAGATGGTGGGGTTGTGGAGGTATCCCTGTGGGAGGATGGGGAAAGTCCATTGCCATCCTTCTCACATGAAGGCAAACTATTCCTGAATTTCATGCTCAATGTCAATGGAAAAGAAGGCATTAGCAACATCTACCACATAAGGGTATGATCCTAGTTCATGGCTGAGGGTATCCATCAGGCCTGCAATAGAGGGGACAGCAGCATGCATAGGGGGTATGACTTTATTCAGTTCTCTATATGCCAGGAGCCATCTGGCTTTTTTACAGGTCACATTGGGGAATTTAAAGGACTATGGGTAGGCTTTATAATACCCATCTTTTCCAGCTCCTGAAGAGTTTCTGCAATCTCTTTATGCCCTCCAAGCAGTTTGTATTGTTTGGTATTAGTCAGCCACCGAGGCACAGGCAAAGCTATGGGTGGGTGCCTATCATGTCCCCTCAGAATTGCCTTCACCACATGTACTCTCAATCTGAACTCACCTGCAGTTGTCTGCAACCATAGAACCTGCAAGATATCAGTCCCCTAAATATACTCAGGAATAGGAGATATACAAACAGTATAGACTTTTGGGGGTAGATGACCTATTCCCAAAGGGATTTGGGCTTTTTTCACCCTGATAGCCTTACCCACATATCTATGAGAGTGGGGGTTCTGGGGAACCACTCAGGGTTGCCATGAATCAGTGAACATTCAGCCCCTGTGTCCACCTGAGCCAGGACACATTGTATGTTCACTAGGGACCAATGGATAGCTATTTCAACATGTGGCCTTCGGTCCTCTCCGGTCTCTCAGGGCAGATACCTTGACCTTTCCCTCAGTCAAACCGTGTTCCCCAATCACCTTCCTGTGTGGGCTCAAGTGAGGTTGGCTTGTTCTCCAGCAGGAAGTCTTGCAGACACACAGGCCAGACTCGTGGCTCTGTCTCTGATCTCTGCCTCTTTGGTCTTAATGGCTGGAACTGCTGCTCTGGTTTCAGCTGTTGCCATAGCTCTAGTAAAATCCTATTTGATTTCCCATCTAATTTCCTTCCTTCTGCTCCTGCCCATATTAAATCAACCCACATCTGGGTCCTCATAATCTTCATAGGGACTGTAAATTTTTCTTGTGAGTAACAGGTCTTATTTCTTTCCAGATTCTCGTTGCTTCTGCTTCTCCTAAGTTGGCTACTGTACATGACACCTAACTTATGGGATGCCCTAAGTGAGGGGAAATAATGGCCACTAGAGACCCAAAGAGGCATGTTGGAGCCATTTAAAGTACAGTATTTCTCATCCCATTAGTGAAAATCTCTTCATCTGGGCCATAATTTTCTGGATTATATATGGCATTTCTTATTCTTAGCTCTTGTAGCACCTGTTGGAGCTCAGCATATGTCTGCCAACAGAAAGGGGAGGATAGTAGGTCACCTGGATTGGGCCACACAGCACAAAGTGCAGCCATAAGCCAATCGAGGAGGGAGTGACTCCCTGGGGTCTGTTGTGCATTTTGTAATTGCTGCCTCAAGGCAGGCTGCACTGTCAGGGAAGACAGCTATACCATCTCTGATCCCGACAGAACAATTCCATCCACCCCTAATTCCCACAGACACAGGAGCCAAGCTGATATTGACTCCAAGGGCTTCTGCCTAAACCAGGAGACCAAATCCACCAGCTCAGCCTGAGTATAGGGGTGGACCATAGAGTGCTCCACAACCTGGGGAGGGGGCTGCTCCTCTCCTTGGGGAACTTTCAGCTGCTTGGTTTTTATTTTCTTTACAACCACTGGGTGTGCTTTCAATACAGGAGGGGTTAGTGCCTCTGGCACCACCCCTCCATCCTTCCCCAGCTCCTTCATTTCTGGGGCTGATGGCACCTTTCTCTCCCCTCCCCTGAGTGCCTTCTCTGCTACAATCTTTATATTTTCTACTGTGCCTCACAGCAATGCTACCTCAGTCTTCAGAATGTCTCTTACCTTCAGCTCAATGCTTCGCAGCTGATGTTCTCATGCCACCTCCGCCTGTGCTTCCCTCAGGGACTCCTCTTTTTCTTTGATGACCTCTTCCTCCTTCAGAACACCTGGCAGTGCTGCTGTCTAGTGTCCAATGGCACCTTGCTGCCTCGCTCTCATGCTGACTACTCTCTCATCAAGGCCATCTCCTTCCTCAGGGAATCCACAGAGGTTTGCAGCTCATGTTCTCCTGCTACCTCGTCCCGCATCAATACCATTTCCCTCCTCAGGGCATCCACAGAAGTCTGCAGCTCGCATTCTCATGCCGCCTCTTGCAATAATGCCACTTCCCTCCTCAGGGAATCTGCTGAAGTTTGCACCTTGAGTTTTCGAACCGCTGTTTCTTGGGTCTCCTCTGCAGACTTTTATAAGACTGAGAGAAGCAGCCAACCCACAGTCCCCACTGCCTCACAGGCACTCTGCTTCTCAAAGGATCCGGTCACTCTACCAAGAGCCACCCCTACTGCCTCAGGTGTCACCTCCACTTGCCTCCAGTCCTGGGGTGGGGCCCAGTCCTCTAGGAGGCAAGTCACCTCTGACCACATACCCATTGGGGTATGATCCACTGTCTCCCCATTCACAGGGGCAGCCCACTGAAGCACCCCTCCCATAAAGGCAGCCTGTCTTTTTCCTTGGTCAACAGTGAGCCCTGAGGACTTTCACCAATTGTCTTGCCAATGGGTTTCAGCCCTGGGCAAGTTCGCTATGGATTCAGTGTGACCAAAGAAATTGACAACAAAATATTCTTCGGGTGAAAGGGTTTATTAACTGGCTTGTTCTCTGGCTGTAGGTCAACCACTAGCATCTCTGCCTCCGCCCAGAGCACTGGGCCGAGCTCTCTATATAGCACAATAATAGCTTATTGCCTAAAGGTGTGGAAGCGGCAGCCCAGCAACAGGCCAGTTACATCATCAGGTGGTTTAAATTCAGTGAGGATCGTGGCCATAGGAACCCCAACTTCCCCACAAACATTCTTTCCAGATATTCTTGCCAAGACTTTATAATCTGAATCTAATCATATGAAAATACCAGATACGTCCAAGTGGAGGGGTAATTAAAAAATATTTAGCCTATAATCATTAAAAGTATCAAGGACAGAGAAGTGAAAGACTAAGAAAATGTTCAATTTTGAGGGAGACTATTGCATACATACCTTTTAATAAGTATTATATTTCATAAAGATATCTATATATGAAACATTTTTCTTTTTATGATTGCAGGACATATTTTCAGAGCTCTGTTGGCTTTAAGCAATCTTATTTGGAGAGTTCATTACATATTATGTTAATCACATTAAAATATCACCCAACCATATTAAGTCCAATTTATATCTAACTATATCATAGTAAGTTGAGTTGTATTAGGCTGTACCAATAAGCAGACAGAATATACAATAAACTATGGAAAATGAGTTATTTTTATTTTACAGCTATCATTTGATAGTTTGGAAGTATCAAATATGATTATAATCTATTGAAAGCACCTTGTCCCTAGGCATTTTGCATTTGCTTATTTAGAATAATTTATTATATGAGAAAGCACCATGTAGCTAATGAAGCAAACTATAAAGAAATACTTCATTGACATGTGTGGTGAAAATGGAAGTTCCTGTGGGCAGGATCCTCACCTGACCTTAAACTACTTGATGATGTAATTGGCCTACTGCTAGGCTACTCCACACCCATAGGCAATAGGCTATTATTGACTGAGTCACTATATAAAGAGCTCTGCCCAGTGCTCTGTTTGGAGGCTATGTTGGAGATTGATTACCGACCTGCAGACTGCTGGATGCAGATGTGATTCTAGAGCTCGATCTATCACCCCAGAGAATAAAGCTGGGTGTAACTCTTTTACCCTAAGAATGTTCCATTGTCATTCCTTGATCTCACTGAATCCATAGTGAATTTACTAAGGGCTAAAACCCTCAGATAAGACAAAAGGGTTAATCTACATCAGATTGCTGGGTATCTGTCATGCCAATGGGTTTCAGCACCTGCAAGTTCACTATGGATGCAAGGTGACCAAATAAATGACAGTAAAATGTTCCTTGGGTGAAAGGGTTATGCCCAACTTTATTTCCTCAGTGGCAGGTCAATCACTAAAATCTTGGTCACTCAGAGTGAGTCTGCATGCAGCAAGTTGGTCTCTGCCTCTGGAGCTCTCTGCCCACACAGTCATCCTCTAGGCCTCTGTCCTCAGCACTGCTACCATGCCAGCCTCTGCTCTGCTCTCCTGCAGCCTTGTAGCCATGCCACTGTGACACCCAGAGCACAGGGCAGAGCTCCGTATTATAGAGTCAGTTGCAATGTATTACCCACATGTGTGTTGTGAGCTAACCAACCAGGGCCAGGTGAGAATCCTGGCCACAGGAGCCTTCATTTTATCCACAGTATCCATTGAATTAAATAATCTATAATATTTTCAAAATGTTATTATTAAGTTTTACATGTAGCCTTTTTATCATTTTCAATAGTTATTTTCAAAACTTCAAAACATTGGGCACTATGCTAATTAATATTTCTTATATAATTTTTATTGTTTTGAAATTTCATAGTTAAAACTGGACCAATTTGTTTTACTGGACCATTTAAATATTTTTTAGCACAATGTTAATATGTATCAATGTACAATTAAGTCAGCTAGGGAAAAATTGCTTTAAGTAATTCTAAGGAGCTTATAATTTATCTTGTTTGATGCATTTTACTGTATAGAAGAGGCTTTTATATATCCTTAATTGTGGGTTCCCATTAAGCCAAAGGAGAGCCACAAAAAGCAAGAACTTTAAGTTGATCATGCTGATTGAACAACTGGTGCATTCCCTGGATTTTCTGAAAATCTGTCTCATCTGTGGATTTTGCATTTGAGGACATTTAAATGCAATAAATGTGTTTCTTTTTATATTTGGAATCAATTATGTTAAGCTTCAGTATTCTATCTATATCCACCTCCTGCACTCCATTTCCTAAATAATCTCCCTATTCATTAGCAATGCTTTGCAAATGCTGAAGCCAATGAAGTGCACTCATATAATTTGTGTTCAAATGGTAAAAATGACCTCAAAGGTAGAGAGTTATTTTGTGGCTCTTCCACCTTTGAAGGCATTATTGCTTAATTTTTTACTGCTGCGTGAATGCCAAGGAAACATTAGTAGTGGATTAATGAATTACTAATGTGGCTCTTGGAGGTGAAATGTAGAGACCTCATCAAAGTCTGAGTATTTGCATATACATTGCAGATAATTAAGTGGCTGATAGGCAATATTCAGCCCTCTACTGTTGGGGTATTCAAAGATGACAGAATATTTAATATACTATGTTTCTCAGCCTTAAACCCATGTTAAGAATGTCCAGTTGTACATATATCAGGATGCATGGAACTTCAGTTCCAATGCTGCTGCCTCATTGTTTACATTAAGATCAATATAAAATAGTCACATTTTGTATAAGACCCATGAACTGTCAACATAAATATAATTCTTTATTTTGCTTTGCTTTAGTAACTTTAACAGTCTTTTTTGATCAATATGAGCTGATAACATTTGTTTGAGAACTAGCTAGAGAACCCACACTGTCTATAATATTTGTTTTATAAAATAATTAGCAATCTGTGAAAATAAAATACAATAAGCAAGTGGGAACAATATTTTTTTCTAAATCTGTCATGTGTCTTTTGTTAATTAGATATAGTTTGCTTGATCTAGGTCATTTGCTTTAATCTTTGAAAACAGTAACATTGAATATTCATTTTACTGTTTCAAAGTTTACAGTGCATTTAGAAATACATTATCTCATTTGATACAACATATCTGTAAGCTTAATAACTGATATCCAGATTTTCAGCTACAAAACATTGTTATTTAGAATTAAATGAGACACAAGCCAAATTTATCTTGTTTTTCATTTACATATATTAAACGTTTTATACAATACCAATTAAAATTAAGTCATGTATGAAATCTGAAATAGCAGATAATTATTTTCCTATCCTTATTGTACTTTATTAATTGCATATCTGTAATAAGCAAAATACTTTTTTCCAAAGGATGGTAATGGATACCTGCACTACAGTTCTGTCATTTCATAACAATTCCACTTTTTGTTTGTTCACGTCACCCCTGAAATGTCAGATTCCATTCAACAGATTTTTACTTAGCTGTTGTTTTAAATCAGCTGAAGGGAAGAATAAAGACACAGTCTGAAAGTATATTCTTTTTTTTATTACAAGGCACTTTTTGCAAACACAGTAAATTAGAGATAAATGGGAAACAGGGCTTTAGGATCTTAGTAAGTTCCACATTTTGAATGATTGAGGAATTATAGAATTACATATAGTTTTCATATTTTATGGAGAAATGGACTCTATGGCATGCCATGAAACTTATGATCTCACTGAAAATTTTGGGAGGGATTTTGACCAAAATACAATATTTAAAATTTAATAACTAGGATTGGAATAAAGCTTCTTGCTGCATAAGGCATGAAGTACAACCTGGACAAAGGTAGAACATGTATTATGTTGCAGTGGCCACACTTCTAGCAAAAGTAGGATGGAAGCTACAGCCGTAGGACACAATAGGATAGCTTTTCAACATTTACATTTATAACAATATTTTCTTGTGGGAAAGTTGGGGTTCCTATGGCCAGGATTCTCACTGAACTTAAACCACCTGATGATGTAACTGGCCTGTTGCTAGACTACCACTTCCACACCTTTAGGCAATAAGCTATTGTTGCACTATATAGAGAGCTTGGCCCAGTGCTCTGGTAGAGGCAGAGAAGCTAGTGCTCGACCTACCACCGGGAGAACATGCAGGGTAATAAACCTTTTCACCCCAAAGAACATTTTGCTGTCAATTTCTCTGTTCACAATGAATCCATAGCAAACTTGCCCAGGGCTAAAACCGATTGGCAAGACAGTTGGCAAAGTCGGCAGGATTCATAGTTGACCAAGGAAAAAGACAGGCTGTCCTTATGGGAGGGATGCTTCAGCAGGCTGCCCCTGTGAATGGGGAGACAGTGGATTGTCCCCCAATAGGTATGTGATATGAGGTGATTTGCCTCCTAGAAGACTGGGCCCCCCACCAGTACTACAGGCAAGTGGAGATGATACCTGAGGCAGTAGGACTAGCCCTTGGTATAGTAAGTAGGTCTCTTGAGAGACAGAGTGCCCGTGAGGCAGCAGTGGCTGTGAGTTGGCTGCTTCTCACAGGATTAAAAAAAGTCTATGGAAGAGAAAGACATGCTCCTGAAATAGACCCAAGAAATAGTGGCATGAAAACACAAGCTGCAAACTACTGTGGATTCTCTGAAGAAGGAAATGGCATTGATGTGAGAGGAGTCAGCAAAAGACCACCAGCAGCAAAGTGCCATTGAAGAGATAAAAGATTCCTTACAGAACAAGACAGCAATGCTGCCAGGCACTCTAAAGGAGGAAAAGGCCATCAAGGAAAAAGATGAACTCCTGAGTGAAGCACAGGGAGAGGTGGCATGAGGAACACCAGCTGTGAAGCATTGAGGTGAAGGTAAGAGACCTTCTGAAGACTGAGCTAGCATTGCTGAGAGGCACAACAGCAGAGATAAAGTTTGTAGCACAGGAGGCACTCAGGATAGGGGAGAGAAAGGTGCCATCAGCCCAGAAATAGAGGAGATGGGGAAGGATGGAGGTGTGGTGCCAGAGGCACTGACCCCTCCTGTATTGAAAGCATGCCCAGTGGTTGTAAAGAAAATAAAGACCCAGCAGCTGAAAGCTTCCCAAGGAGGGAGCAGCCCCCACTCCAGGTCGTGGAGCACTCTATGGTCCACCCCTATACTCAGGCTGAGTGGTGGATTTGGGCTCCCAGTTTAGGCAGAAGCCCTTGGAGTATATCAGCTTGGCTCCTGCATCTGTGCGACTTAGGGGTGGATGGAATTGTTCTGTCGGGGTCAGAGATGGAAAAGCTGTCTTCCCTGACAGTGCAGCCTGCCTTGAGGCAGTGATTACAAAATGCACATCAGACACCAGGGAGTCACTCCTTCCTCAATTGGCTTATGGCTGCACTTTGTGCTGTGTGGCCCAATCCAGGTGATTTATCATCTTCCCCTTTTAGTTGGCAGACATATGCTGAGCTCCAACAGGTGCTACAAGAGCTAGGAATAAGTAATGCCATCTATAGTCCAGATAATTATGGCCCAGATGAAGAGATTTTCACTAATGGGATGAAAAATATTGTGCTTCAAATGGCTCCAACATGCCCCTTTGGGTCTCTAGTGGCCCTTATTTCCCCTCACTTGGGGCATCCCATAAGCAACATGACACGTACAATAGCAGACTTAGGAGAGGCTGAAGCAATGAGAACCCAGAAATAAATAAGATCTGCTACTCACAAGAAGAATTTAAAGGGCCCCATGAAGGTTACGAGGACCCAGATGTGGGTTGATTTAATATGGGCAGGAACAGATAGAAGGAAATTAAACAGGAAGTCAAGTAGGATCTTACTAGAGCTAAGGCAACAGCTGTAACCAGAGCAACAGTTCCAGCCATTAAGACCAATGTGGCAGAGGTCAGAGACAGAGCCATGAGTCTGGCCTGTGTGTTTGCAAGACTTCCTGCTGGAGAACGAGCCAACCTCACTTGAGCCCACACAGGAAAGTGATTGGGGAACATGGTTTGACTGAGGGAAAGGTCAAGGTATCTGCCCTGAGGGACCAGGGGGTTACAGGAGGCCACATGTTGAAATAGCTATCCACTGGTCCCCAGTGAACATACAATGTGTCCTGGCTCTAGTGGACACAGGAGCTTTATGTTCACTGATTCATTATAACCCTGAGTGGTTCCCCAGAACCCCAACTATCATAGATAGATGTGGGGGTAAGGCTATCAGAGGGACACAAGCCCAAATACTTTTGGGACTAGGTCATCTACTCCCAAAAGAGTATACTGTGTATATATCCCCTATCCCTGAGTATATTTTGTGGATTGACATCCTGCAGCGTCTATGGTTGCAGAACACTGCAGGTGAGTTCAGACTGAGAGTATATGTGGGGAAGGCAGTTCTGAGGGGACATGCTAAGCATCTACCCACAGCCTGTGCCTCAGTGGGTGAGTAATACTTAACAACACAAACTTCCTGGAGGGAATAAAGAGATTGCAGGAACTCTACAGGAGCTGGAAAAGGGGAGTATTATAATGCCCACCCATAGTCCTTTAAATTCCCCAGTGTGGCCTGTAAAGAAGCCAGATGGCTCCTGGCATATGACTGTGGATTATAAAGAAATGAATAAAGTCATACCCTTATGCATGCTGCTTTCCCCTCTTTTGCAGACCTGTTTGATACCCTCACCCATGAACTAGGAACATACCATTATGTGGTAGATCTTGCTAATTCCTTCTTTTCCATTGACATTGAGCAGCAAATTCAGGAACAGTTTGCCTTCATGTGAGAAGGATGGCAATGGACTTTCCCCATCCTCCCACAGGGATACCTCCACAACCCCACCATCTGTCATGGACTTGTAGCCCAGGACTTGGCTACATGGGAGAAACTGCCAACGGTGTGGCTGTACTATTACACTGATGATGTCATGCTCACATCTGATTCTCTTTCAGATCTAGAAGGTGCAGCACCTAGACTGCTGCAACATTTACAGGAGAAAGGATGGGCTGTGAACAGTACCAAGGTTGTGGAACCTGATTTGTCTGTTAAATTCTTGAGGGTCATCTGGTCGGGTAAGACCAAAGTTATACACTAAGCAGTTATAGACAAAGTCCAGGCCTTACCTACCACCACAACTGTAACATTGCTACAGGAATTTCTGGGTCTTCTGGCTACTGGAGAATGTTTATACCACACTTGGCGCAAATTCTGAAGCCCTTATACTGGTTGGTATGAAACTGCATCAGATGGAACTGGGATGAGACATGTGGATCTGCCATTACTACAGCAAAATGGGCATTGAAGGCTGTGCAGGCCTTGAGTGTGATAGACCCATCAAGGCTCTGTGAGCTGGATGTTCATGTGACTGAAGATGGTTATGGCTGGGGTCTCTGGCAGCGGCTTTATGAACTCACCAACCCGTTGGATTCTGGTCACAATTCTGGAAAGGGGCAGAGGTATGATACACTTTGATAGAAAAACAACTGGTTGCTGTGTATCATGCCTTGCTGGTCACAGAACCCATCACTGGAATGGCCCCAATAAAGGTAATAACCTCCTATCCCATCTTGGGGTGGTTACGAGACTGGACCCAAAAGCCAAGGAGTGGTGTGGCACAATTGGTCACACTGGCCTAGTGGGGTGCTTACCTACAGCAGTGTATGGCCCACTCTAGTAGCCCCTTAAGTGAAGAACTCCAATGCTTATTGGGGCTGGTGACATATACTAGTGAAAAGCAGGAAGAACTTGCTTTTGAACCATTAGTTGCAGAGAATCCCTATTGGGAGGGAAGAGCCCCTGTAACTGAAGATGCATGGTACACAGATGGCTCCAGCCGTGGCCAGCCCCGAAAATGGAGGGCCTTAGCTTTCCATCCTAAGACTGACACAATATGGATGGAAGATGGTGAGGGGAAGAGCAGCCAAAGGGCAGAGTTTTGGGCCAGGAGCCCTTCCCTATAGTTGTCTGCACTGACAGTTGAGCTGTCTATTGGGGCTTGACCCTGTGGCTACCAAGCTGCTACCATGCCAACTGGCTGGTTGGTGGCACGACTTATGGGCCTGTGGTCAGACTACTGGAGGTGCATGCACTGGCCATAATGATAAAACAAAACTCCCCAGTAAGATGTGTATACCATGTGACAGGTCATTTGCCACTGGCATCCCCAGGAAATGAAGCAGCAGATAAATTGGCCCAGATACTTTGGTTAGAAGAATAGCCTGTTTCTGATTTAGCCGAATGGTTACATCAGAGTTTGTTGCATGCAGAGCAAAAGACAATGTGGGCTGTAGCCCATCAGTGGGGCTTGCCTTTGACCTTTGAATAACTTACTAGAGCCTGGCAGGAGTGTGTCATGTACTCCCAAACGGACTTACACCGACTTCCACAGCAACACGGGACAATACCTAAGGGGCTTATATCCCTTGTCAAGTGGCAGATAGACTATATTGGATCTCTACCTGTGTCAGAAGGATATTGGTATGCCATGACTTGTGTGGACACAGCTACTGGACTTCTGGTTGCTTTTCCTACCCATTGTGCAAACCAGCAGATGACCAAAGAGGACTGGAGTGTCTCTTTGCTGCCTATGGCCGACCACAGGTGATTGAGAGTATTCAGGGCACCCATTTTACTGGACATACACTGCAAGAATGAGCACAACAGCTGGGAATGAATTGTAAGTTTCATGTGCCATACAGTCCTACAGCAGCAGGCATGATAAAGAGGCACAATGGCTTATTAAAATCCAGACTAAAGTCAGATACCAATAGTCTGCAGGGGTTGTCAGTCTGCTTATGGTCCGTGCTATGGTGTTTGAACAAGAGACCCCAAAAGAGAGCCCTGAGCCCCGTAGACATGTTAACACATATGGCTACCTCCCCTATAAAACTGCAAGTACAAACCAAGGAAGAATCACTGAAGCCAAGGTTCAGCAACCAGAATAATATCTTGCTGATAGCACCAACTGAAATCAACACCATAGACTCCATTGAGTGGACGTGGCCTTGGACCTTTCGACACATGGACCAACAATGGCTGGCTCTCCTGGCACCTTGGGGACAAGTCTTGGAAGCTGACCTCCTGTGTATTCCTGGAATAACAGCAAAGTAGCCCCCAAAGGTTACAGTAGTATATGCTGAACAACCAGAAGGTAGGGGCATCTTACCGGGGAGTTTTATTTTATCAGTATGGCCAGTGCATGCACCTCCAGTAGCACTATATATAGACCCTTCAGTAACCCCCACAGGGAAAGGAGTAAAATTATGGTTAGTATAGTAGACCTGCAAGTGACCCCCTTCCTGCTACAGTCCTATCACAGACCACTCTCTTGCATGTATCCTACCTGATGGACAAGATTTGTCTGTTTTTGTATTATTAAATCATGTGTCTTATCACCCCTTAAGGTCTTTGTGGATTGGGAACATCCTCTGGCTTGAGGATTATTATAATTTTTGGTATCTGTATCAAAATATTGTTGTATCTTAATTTTGTTATTATCTCTGAAGTTGTTGTTATCCTCTGTTGCTTTTGTGGAATCTGTTACAGTGCTCTAGCTTTCTCACACAGGGACCATTTTGGAAGATTGAAAGTGTGTAGATTGTAAGGCAAGAATCCTGGAGGGGTGGAGTGTGGGGAAGTTGGGGATCCTATGGCCAGGATCCTCACTGAACTTAAACCACCTGATGATGTAACTGCCTGTTGCTAGTCTACCGCTTCCACACCTTTAGCTAATAAGCTATTATTGCGCTATATAGAGAGCTCAGCCCAGTGCTCTTGTCAGAGGGAGAGATGCTAGTGCTCGACCTACCACTGGGAGAACAAGCCAGGTAATAAATCCTTTCACCCTAAATAACGTTTTGCTTTCAATTTCTTTGGTCACATTGAATCCATAGTAAACTTGCCCAGGGTTGAAACCCATTGGCAAGACAGTCTTAATAATAAATCTAAATTCCTCACATTGTAAACTTACACCTTGCCTCAGTGGATTTAAAACATAATTAATAAAAGCAAAACCAACCAAACATACAAATAAACTATCAACCAATACCAACACCAATCACAAAACATGAAGAAATATATGTTTCATTGAACAGGTACTTTATTTAAAATAGAAATTTTAATTTTATTTTCTTCCCTCAAATTTGAATGCTTTCAATTTTGCAGGGATTTTCTCCATTGGCTTGTGAAAATTCTGCTACTCCCTGAAATATGTATTTTCCTACCATCCCCATAGCTAGTGACAAAACCACTAGCCAAGACTCTGCCATCCAGAAGAATCCAGGCCAGAATTGGACTCAGGTTCTGGTGGCTAAGAGAGAGAGAGAGAGAGAGAGAGAGAGAGAGAGAGAGAGAGAGAGAGAGAGGGCAGGGGAACAGGTGGAGTCACAAGAAGTTCTAGTTCTCTCTATATAAGTCTTGGGCTGGAAATGGTAGCTGTGAAGACACATTGCACAGGTAAACACCTGGCAGAGAAGTGGCAGTGGTGCTTGAGACAGTAGTGCTTGAAGAAATTCAAGTTCCTGGGACAGAAAAGCCAGTATTACAAATTGTGGAGTATAGTGCACAGTGGTTGTGAGAGATTTTTTTTCCTTTTTGGCAAGATTTTGGACATTATCTAGCAGCTTGGCCTTGAGTATAGTTCCTCAGCCCTGAGTGTGATACTTTGAGCTGCCCAACGTTCATATGTCAAGACAAAAGCAAACACACAGTCACGTAACCTTTGAACACAGAATCAAATTATAAAGATTATACTGATTCATTTTTTCTCCTGTGAACTTGTTAACCTTCTCTATACTTTATTTCATGCATAAGGTTCAAATTACTTCTAACAGTTTGCAGGGAATAGTAGCTCCTTATGCTAATTTAATTTAGTTCCTCCTGTATGATCACAATACAGTATCATCTAAGCTCTGAACTCCTAAAATTGAATATAAGAAAAGGTGAAATTAAAACAAAAAACAATACTAAGACTATTTGAAATCATGTGAAGTTTTCTCAGGCTACCTTTTTATTACTGTAATTCTTTAAGTTTAAAAATGTATGTTAAGATATGAAGGAATTAATTTAACACTGAAGACAAATTTTTGTGCATTTTGCTGTTTCAGCAATAATAATTATTTTTTGTTTGTTTCCTGACCTTAAAAAGGGGAGAATTCACTTGAGTGCCTTTATTTTCTTTCTTACTTTAACACTTTCCACTAGGTCAAAGATCATGATTCTCTTCATTTTGTGCTTGTCAAGTATTTTTCAAAGTTGCCAAAACCAACAAGGAAAAAGTGATCATTTCACATTGCCAGCAAACTTGGGTTACATGTGATCAATAGCCATTAAGTATCAATTTAGAAAGAAATTGCTATGACAAAGATATTTTTGACTGTCAGTCCTTGACAAGGTACTGTTTTTAAAGTACTTCAGTGTTCTAAAATATGTAGGATGAGCAAAGGAGCATGAGTCAGCAAAGAGCCTTATGTCTGAGAACATTAAATCCGGCAATAATGAATTCCTTAGAGCACTAAGAATATACCCTGGAGTTTCATAATTTTACAAATTTATGCTTAAAACTCCTATGTAAAATGACCTCTCCCACCCTCAGCTCAGTAAAAAATACTGATCATTCAAAGCTTATAGAGGTTAATTCTTTTACAACTATTTTTTTCTGAACTCTCTCTCTTCTTACTACAGAATATTTGATTATACATATTTCTTTCATTATAGTTTCAAAACGTTATCAAATTTCTTTTGGAAACCCCTTGAAAACTTTGTCTTATTATTCTCTCAGTATCAGGTACATGGCACTATCACCACCACGTAATCATTCTTTATAAATACCACAGATTGAATTAATGATTATTCCCTTATTCTCCTTGGAGAAGCACACTCTACGTAAGACAGAATTAATAGATGTAGAACATTTGAAATGTACACTATTAAAAGGCTACTTTTCTCTGAAACAAAGCATATGGGTTTGGTTTTGAATATAACATGTGTAAGTTAAATTAGACATGCATTGAAATCACTTACTTGTTATAATTTGTCATGTTGAATAAACTCAGTGTTCTCAGAAAACACCATCTTTGATCAACACATTAATTTGATATTCTTCTCTACAGTTATTTTAATTTTTGTTATTATGACAAATCTGTAGTTCTTTTTTTTTTTTTTTCTTGGAAGGGGTTGCTGCCTATTTGTCATCTTGTGTGAAGGAAAGCAAATTACCAGCAAAGAGGAACAAGGGAAAAAATCAAATGTATTGATCTAATTGCAGAATATGTTAAGCCTGGGTTTACTATCAAGAATTAGATCTATTCTTTATTCTGATCAAGTCAATTAACTCTTTCCAGAAGTAAAGTTCTCTTTATCAGAGGATAAAGTCTCTACTGAAACGAATCCTATGACCTGGGAAATGTTATTGATCCAAAATTGAGTAATACACCCTTTTGTAACTCATAGGCTATTGCTCTTTGGCCTAAATAACTTCTTAGCTGACCTCTTTTTTGGGGTTATTAACTGAGTTCAGGGTCCTCATGGAATCTATACTTGTACATACATCACAGAGAAAACAAAATGATTGAAGACACTGTGATTTGCCATGTTGCTTTTAATCTTGCTATTGAGTTTATGTCACATCCCTTAAATCTCTTTAATTTATTAATAGAACTCACATCCCTTAAATCTTTTTAATTTAGTAATAGAACTAATCCCTCTAGGGAATTACTATTAACCACTGAATGTACTCAGTAAGGCACAAAGGCAAAGCTTCCTTTGGAAAAAGAAGAAAAATAAAAGAGAGAGCAAGGTCAATGATGCCAACCAGTAGGTGAGTGGTAGTGAATGTGAGAGAAGCAAGTTCAAAAGAAATTAAAATTTTGAGAATTAAACCTAAGATTTAGGTAGTTTTAACATTGTTTTAAGAAATCAGGCACATAAATGTATCAATAAAATTTCATATAATATTTGTGCAAAGATTCTACCAACAATACTTGAAGTTTAAGGTTTAGATCTTTTGACATATTAGTATATTTGTGGTATACCATTTGAAGGGGCAACTCTTGAATATATACATTAAACTGTGCAAAATATAAAATGGAGGTACCTTTCTCTGAACCTAAAATTTCTTATAATGCCCTCATATCCCTCCAGTACCCCACAAATATAGAATGAATATTATTTGCTAGATTTTTTTTGCTAAGTTTCATGATTATAAGTAATTAATATATGAATTCTTAGGGCTTAGAACACAATCCTTAGACGTTTTGGAGCAGAACGTCTCTCTGATATCAACATAGAATTGAAGGAAAATGAGCTAATCTGTTACTATGGGAATGATTGTTATTTATCTTATTAACAATGAATTTTGTTTTAAGAAAGCTTTCTATATAAACACTTAGAGTCTGTCAATGATCCACCACTCCTCAATACCAATAGAGCTCTGTGGACAAATCTTGTAGAGAAGAAAAACATACATTTGTCTAAAACTATGCTGTATTGCTGCACTGCAAATGTCTTATGCAAAAATAATCAACATTTTAGTGAGAATATTTACAATGACCTGTAATTTACAAAGGAAAACTGTTAATTTTGGAACCACTGGAAATACAAACAAGGAGTCGGGATACCGAGACGTTTGGCGAGAAGCAGGATTTATTAGTGCCGGCACTAGCTCAGCAGATTCCTATCCAAAGACTGCGCCCCGAGTGCAGCAGAGCCATGCCTTTTATGCATTCACTACAAGGTTAGGTGGGAGTCAACACCCAGGAGCCATTGCAGTGGGAGCTATTAGATCACTATAGATGTATTCAGGATACTAGTTATATTTTAATCTATTTCTGTAAAGGTTACCTGGATACCATATTATAAACTAATGGACTTCCATGACTATGATCAAAAGCTGTTCCATACCACTGAGTCCCAGTGAAGGGGGTGGGGGGATACACTGTTACATTGTTTCAATCTCAAGCACCCAAGCACCTGTGATTCCTCTACATTCCTGAAGCCTCAACAGAAACTTTGTCACCTTGGCCTTCATTCCTTCCTACTACAATTTCACTGCTGAAAAAGGGCAGTAGTATATTCAAAATGAAGCCACACATGGATAATATATGAAATTATTAGCATAGAATCTTTGACTTTTAAGGTTGGTTTCTTTGCAGAATAATTTTTAGAAACCAAGATGCATAAAAATGGGAGGAATTGTGAACAACCTGCCACCCAAAATCTGAGATGAGTGAGGAATTCTATAGAAAATGTTGACGTCATTTGATGTAGTTATTAAAATTTTAGATTTAAGTAGGGTCATTTTTACGATGTCCTTTAAAATTAGCAGTAAAGTTCTTCAATTCAAAAACAGAATATGAAGGCTCTTCTAAAGAGCAATAAAATCCTTTAGAATAAACAAAAAACAAATATGAAGAAAAACAAAGCTAAAATAATTCCTACTTGAAAACAGCTAATTTTCAAAATATTACTATTTCTCATGCTTGATGTCTTTTTTTTCTTATGAATATAAACTCAAGGAAATAATCACTGATATTCTCAAGTAAAATATGAAAGATCAAAACCCTGTTTTTCTTTCTTATGACTTAAAAAAACAACAAAAATATATTATCAAAAAATATGGTTTGTAGACAAATTTGGTTTCAGAATTAAATACCCTACGCACCTGACCAAGAGTTTTAAGAGGTTAACTCACTGAATCAAGAAGTTTATTTCACTAGCTTCATTTTAAAGTTGAGGAAATTGACAGCAATAGAGAATAAGTAATTTGCCTGAACTAATCTAGAGAGTAAAACTAGATTCAAACCCAACTAATGTACCTACAACACTCAAACACTTAACTTTTAGAAAATGCTGTATACATATACAGGAAATCAGTGTTACATGTGGGGAGACTGGTTCTTGTATCCAGGTAAATGAAAATGCTTAAACAGAAAATTGATTTTCTTTATTCTCAAAAACAGGAATTACTGAACTTTTAAATTTGAAGCATATGTACTCCTATATACAAATAGTACTTAAGAAAGTTCAATTTGGCGAGATTGTTGTGGGGAAGAACATGTAGGAAAAAACATTTAAGAGATACTGCAAGAGCTAAGATCTGACTTGAGGTAATGTAATTAGTGAGGCTGAAAAGGGAAAAGCTTCTAGCGTATTTAGGGCTTCTGTAGATTATTCCCTACTATTACAACCCAGGGGGAGAGGAACAGGGTACAAGGGGACCATCGGAGCTTTCCGCTCATTTCTTCTTAAACCTAAAACAGCTCTAAAAAATAAAAACTACTAATAAGTATTAAAAAAATAACAGCCATAAATGTTCACATTTTCTTAGATGAACAGCACTTTGACAAATAATCCTTCACTTACTGCTGTGCACTTTCTTTAATTTGGACCCATATCATTATTGGTTTATTGCAGTTATATATTGTTTCAATTTATCCTTTTTGAAAATGCTGAATCTTACTAACAATTCAACTTATTATTAAATTATTAAAACAAATAAAATTAAGATGTGCTGTTATTTGTCCTTACATATCCAGTGTCCTTATACATCCTCATACATCTATATTCACCTGTAAGGTTAAGCTTTTAAAGCATCCTCAGAAATATATGTGTATAATATATATATATATATATATATATGAATTATATATTCATAAAATATGCATATGCATTACATCATATATACGTAATACATAATATACATACATATATAAAACAAAATTAAATTGATCCTTTAATAAAGATTGCAGGGGAAATGAAGAAGAGGATTCACATTATGGACAACATAGAAGTTTAAGACATTTCTTGTTCAAAGTTTCAGATTTCTGGCAACCTGTCTTCCCAGAAAAGGTACAGGATACTTTTTATTAACCAGAATATTTAAGCTCAACTCACCCTTACTTCAAAGCAAAGCCCTACAGTTGGCTAAACACACCATCTAAACACCAATTCTATTTTATTTCCAAGTTTATTTCTCCCTCTTCCCCCAAAAATTATGTAGGAAATTAACATCTGGAACAAATCACAATGCAAAAAGTATAATACTTTCATTATTCTACATGGTATATTTATTCAACTAGTATTTACTGAATATTTTCTGTGTGACACAAACAGTTCTATGTATCAACTATATAGTGGTAAAAATTACAAAGCATCAAGATCTAAAGAATAAAAGAAAAGTAACCAAAGTGGAAATATGTTTGGATCATAAAATTAGGCATTAATAATATTAGTTGGATATTAATAATTCACAACACATTACTTTTAGAGCAGCCAAAGAGAAAATGAAACATAGTAAATTATATTTCATATTAGCCCATACCAGGGAATATTTAGCACCCTACAGTTCATAGAAGAGAAAAGGTGTCTTTGAAAAAAAGAAATTTAATGATTCAGATGAAAGAAATACATTTCATTAGATGTGAAAAATGAGCTTTACTGTTTACTGGTAAATATGTTATCCTAGGAGGACACTAAGCTGCTCTTAAAACAGCAGAAACAAAGAAACCATAAAAATGGTATCTGGGAGGGTTGCAGTAATGTTTCCATTTTGTTACAATGGAAACAAAATCTAATTATCAAAGAAGTATTTGATGAAGTTTTTCTCTTTTCTTTTCTGAAAAATCTTCAACAATGCAAGAAGTTGTCACAGCATGAGGATACGAAAAACCTGTGTAAAACAGGGAACTTGACATTTAAATACCACTTTAAATTTTATAACTACTTCTTTTTCTTAAAGAACTCAATTAAAGTAATTTGTTGGTTACTGGATAAATGGTCCTGAACAAGATAACTTATTAATCCTTCTGGATTTCCTTTGTTACTAGAGTGTTTCTAATGGGCATTTAAATAATTCATGCCACCTGGTGTATTACTTCTATTCCCCTTTCTAGTTCAGTCTTATTTTAGTCTATTAATATTAAATGTACAAGTAGATTCTTTTGAGATCAATGACTGACTTAATTTCTATAAATTACAGATATTTTATTTAACAATGGTAAAAATTGAATTAGTTGCAGGATACTACAAGTAAGAACTATTCTGAGGTAAATGGAATTTTTATGCATCTAAATATCATCTGTCAAGAAATGCAGTTCTGTATTAATACTTCATGTTGATCATTGCAACTTACAAAATAAAGCTACAGAAGGGAAGAACAGATATCCTGTATAAATGAAGAAAGCAGAAATAGTTCTTTTTAGATGCTCTGAAAATTAAAAAACAAAACAAAACCTTAAGTTTACATACTCAAATCTATTATACAAATATGCAAATTAAAGAATTTCCTTTGGAAAATTTTCTGGAATTATAATAAACAAGGGAATCTTCTTATGTTGGAGATATTATGGATTAAAATAACTTATTAGACAACTGTCTTTTGTATTTCCGAAATTATCAAATTTATTTTAAGAACACATTCCATGGAAATCAAGGATATTTCCTCATTTTATACAGTATTTTTCTTTGAAAGATCAGAGATTTTCTTCCCCTTTAATCAACTTTTTAAATTTTGGAATAGTTTTATATTTATAAAATAAATTGCAAATATAATACAGTGTCCAATATAATATACTCATTTCCCATATTGTTAACATATTATGTTGTATGGTAACTTGTCAATAAACAAATACCTATACATTAATATTGGTTAAAACAATACTTTATTCAGGTTTCCGCAATTTTTACTTTATTTTTATTATGTCTGTTCCAGGATCTCTAGGACATAACATACATTTAGTCATCATGTCTTTTTAGGTTTTCCTTAGCTGTGACAAAAAGCCTTCTAACTATAATAACTGGTATACAGATATTTCAAACAAATTTAAAAAGGAATTTGTTTGTATACATTTAAACAAGGAATTTTTTTAAAGATTAATAAGTAAATAATGTAAAATGATTACCTGAATTCAACAACAAAATTCCTCAACCCTTACTAAATTTCTGTCACCTAGAACTTATAATAAAAAAGCTATTTTAATTTGTTTTTAATCTAAATGTAACATAAGCATAAATAATAGTACTAGAAATTATTAACTATTAAAAATTTGTATTTATGTCTTTCTGGCACATCCAAATGAAATGTGTTTATTGTCTCAGAATAAAAGGAAAACTCTGATGGGGTCCATAGTGCAGGAGCAGGTATATCTATGAGGTTGGGGTACACCACCCTCCCAGCATATGGATGTGTTTACCATTCTGGAAGTTCTTTACACACTGTAGTTTATGGATTTTTACTGAGGTTTGATCATTGGAGACATGATCAATTACTAACTCAGTTTTCAGCCCTGCTCACTTTCCCAGAGCATGAGCAGTGTGGCTGAAAATTCCAAGCCTCTATTCATGTTTTTTTTTCTGGTGACCAGGATGGTGACCCCATCCTGAAGCTATCCAGGCATCCACCAACAGTCACTACATTAGAGCAAGTGACACTACTATCACCCAGGAAATACCAAGGAATTTAGGGCCTCTGTGTTAGGAATTGGGTTCAATGACCAAAAATTAGAACAAAAGATGTTCCTAGTACACCTATCACTCAGGAAATTACAAGAGTTGCAGAAGCTCTGCGACTGGAACTGGGGTGCAAGCCCAAATATTGAAACAAAAGTTGCTCCTAGCACCCCTATCACTCAGGAAATCACCACAGTTTCAGGAGCTTTGTGTCAGAACCAAATATATATTTCTTACTATGTCACAGTCCACTCCCCACCTTCCCCTTTACCCCCACCCCCACCTGTCTTTGGCCATGGACTGCTTACAAACAAATGATGACAAAGTCAAAAGATTCTGGCATATTACTAGAATCCCATTTAGTCATTAATAATTAGTCCAGTCCATCAACGTAGCTTATGAGTAGGTCTCCCAGGGCAAGGCTACTAAGTTTTGTAGGCTTCCATTTGATCTTGTTAAGTCTAAAGGAAGAATGATCTCAGCCATATACTGCTTCACGCTTTCGGGTATCTGATACTATTGAGCTCAGAGATAATAGTATCTCTTGTTCTGAGTCTCTTTCAAGTTGTTAACATATCACTAGATTTGTCATTACATAATCCATTTATTTATTCCCTTACCCACAGCTATTACTCTTTCTATTTATGCCAAAAATACAAGACTATCTTATGGGCATAAGTCATGAGGGTAGTTTTATTAATGTACAATAACAAACTAGGAATTGCCCTTCAAGTGGAAATTCTCTAGTTCAAAATCCCTGTAGTTAAAGGGAAGCACTCACAGGCTTTGCTAAAGCTGCAGTCCAAGAGGCACATAGAACTGACTATTACACAGAGAATTTGTCCACACCAACATTCCTGCTTCCACTGTGTATTGTGTGGACTCAAGCAATCTTATTTGTCCCCATTTAGCATGTGCAATTAATATTGCTCAAAGGGCCAATTTTGTGCCTTCTGTTTTACAAGTCCAGGTAGAGGAAATGTTTCCCAGTCAGATACAATGTCCGTCCCCATAAAATACTCAGGTAAAAGAGATACAACCACCTTATAGAAAGTGCGTTCAAACATACCAACTCTGTTCCAAACTTTCACCTCAATCCCATCTTCTCTTACATTCCTAATTGTAGCCTCCATTTGGACTTCATCAACAAGTTTTTATTTTATAATAACAGGTAATGTTCCCTGGTATGCTATACCATTCCCATAAAATATTTAGGCAAATGAGACACAACTTCTGTACATAAAGCCTGTTTAAATATCACAGTTTTCACTGTAATTCTATCAATTCTTACATTTTTATATTTGCAATCTCATCAGGTCTTTACAAAAGGGTTTTGGAACCACAATGCATGGGTTCCTATGTTATAATGAGCAACACCTCTCCTCCAGTTGCCAGTCACATGTTGTCTGAGACTTCATTGAAAGCATCTTTACCATTCACGTTTTTTGCAGATTCTGTTCATTACAATATATACATTCTCTAAGAAGACAGTTATCTCTATAGAACTCTTCTTTTGTCTCTGAATTCTCACATAATCTCCTTTAATGACTATTTTTCTACCAATAATCTTTTCAAGGCAACCTGGGCTTTTTCTGTCATGTACCTCAAAACTCTCCCTTCCCAGTCCCAAAGCTACTTCCTTCAGCAAAGCTACATGTCTGGGTACCAAAATCCATATCAGTTTGATAGGGCTGCCATAACTAAGAACCAAAAACTGGTTAGTCTAAACAAGAGATATTTACTGTCTCACAGTTATGAGGCTAGAAGTCCAAAATCAAGGTGTCCTTAGGTTGTCTCCTGGGGGATGTGAGGGAAGGACCTGTTCCAGGAATCTCAGTCCTTAGTTCATAGATAACAGTCATCTTCCTGTGCATGTTCACATTGTATTCCCCCTATGCATGTCTATATTTCAGTCTAAATTTACCCTTTTATAAGGACAATGGTCATTTTGGATTGTAGCCCATTGTAATGACCCCATTTTAAATTGATTACCGTTTAAAGACCTATCTTCCAAATAAGAGCATATTTGGAGGAACTGGGTATTAGAACTCCATCATATCTTTTGGGGGCACATAGTTCAACCCATAACAATAACCTGCAAAATTAATTTATCATATTCAGCAACAATTTTATGGAAACAATAACTTACTTTTCTCCCTAAATCATAATTAAAATGGATGATTATTACTCATTTGTCATCATTACACTTCCTAAAATAACATATTCTTATTCAAATATTTCACATTTACATGTGAAAATATTTCTAAATTTACATGTGATAAGTGTAAAGTTTAAAAAACACTGAGACACTTACTACCCAACTAGTTTGTTGTGTTCTTGTCTGCACAGCCACTTTGGACCTTGCCACAGGGCTGAAGTGGCTGCAACAAGTGACAGAACCTTAGGGGATGCTTCACAGTGATATTATTCCTCCTTTCTGAAGTTTACCCACATCCCTGTGGGAGCAGAAAGACAGGATAACTGTGAGATTATATATGAGCAAGATGTGGTTGGTCTGTGAGGCTAAGGGTCAACTAGGCTTATACTTTAACTGAATACAAAGGAAGTAGGAATTTTCTAGGCATTTTGATTACAAAGACCATCACACATGGCCATTCTTTATCCAACAACTCCACATTTTCAGACATTTAAGAAAAGTCTTCGGGCCAATCCTATAGTAGTTGGGAGGCCTTTTGTACAAGGTGACCATTAGCATCTTTAGCCTTCTGTGTCTGGTTCATAGCTAGACTGCAGCAAGTTCCCCTAACATCCTGAAGAAGATATATT
Organism: Manis pentadactyla; assembly: GCF_030020395.1. Taxonomy (NCBI): domain Eukaryota; kingdom Metazoa; phylum Chordata; class Mammalia; order Pholidota; family Manidae; genus Manis; species Manis pentadactyla. Next base: position 52,116,913 of record NC_080023.1, read on the forward strand.
TGCCAAATGTGATGACAAGAGCGGTTAGAAGGTGAAATATCAAACTCTGAAATGTACTTTGAAATAAGCACTGACATTTTCTAAATCCGATCAAGAAAACAACCCCATCTACCACCAGACAGTAAGGATCCAGAAAATAAGAGTATTAACCAAATCTCCAAAATATAGTTTATCTGCAGTGTCTTTTATTTTTGTAGTAGAGTTACAGGTTCTGCTCAATCTTTAAGAACAAATATGTAACTCCTTCCTATAAAACTGTGTAGGTACTTTCTTGAAATGGTAATATGATGTCCTATTTTGAAAAACCTCTTTTTCCATCCTAAACACTTTCCATGTTAGTTTTTTTTTTAAGGTTCATGAAATTCTAAGTGTCTTTGAGCTAAAATTTGAGACAGTCTTTGAACCACATGGTCCACTTTTTCTGCCTCCAGGATAATATAGTTTGAGTCAGACTGAGGACAAAAGTATGCTACCTAAAATCCTCTTTTAAAATTTTGCTAATATATTGTCACTTGATATGCAAATGATGGATCCAATGATTATACTTGTAATTATTCTGCAGTAAAGTGTTCATTGCTACTAGTAACTGATAAAGTTCCTTCTATTCATGGTAGTTTGTTGTTTTGTTTTCTTCCAGGTGATGTTTCAATTAGTGAAGATATTCAGGAAGCTTAGTTTTTATTTTGTTTGGAATCTCAAATTTAACCTATTGATATAAAGGTGATTACTTGTAAGTCCTATATCCTTTAAAATATCTCACCATATCTCTTTTGGAAGAGGTTATATTCAAGGATTATAAAACTGGCTAAATTCATGAGCTTCTTTGTAACAAACCCATAAACAGAAAGTATAAGGGATTAACAGCCATCAGTGTGGAGAGCAACAGTTTAGTCCTTGAATTTAATCATAAACTTATGTCTGAGGTAGTAAGCCTACCATCACTGGAACATATTTAAATGTCTGAGATGGAGAAAACTGAGTAACACTCAGATGCAAAAAAAAAAATTTCAAAAAGCTTTTAAGACTCAGGTTTCTGTCTCCATATAAGGAACAACCTTTACAGGTTTCCTTCATGGTTCTGTTTTTCAGTTCTGGGGAATGTACTAGGAAATTTTCAAATATTGTTGTGGTTTTCCTCTTCATTGATATTTTAGGTTAGTTTTCAAGGAAGGTTTGCTCTAATGATATGTAATATTTTTGCCAAATTCTATTTTAAGTGACTTGGTCTCTTCAGAGATTATCAGATTCTGGTGGTTCTTTTGTTTTAGGAGAGGATCATAATTTTCAGAACATTCTGAATGTTACCAGTAAATTGATTTCATCTCTTGAGACTATAATAGGATGTCAATTAAAGTCCGGACAAAAACATTGAGCCAAATGGGTTTGGATTCTTTTATGGAGCACTGAAGGGTTTTGATTACTGCACTGAATTTAGGATAATAGTCAGCCAAAAGCATTCCTCTGGCTTCAAATGTGTGTTGGTTGGTTTGTACATTTATCTTTATCACAACTATTCCATTAGTAAGGATTATATCATGAAGCAATTCCTAAGACTGAATGCCATTCTGGGCAGTGTGGGGTTTCCATTTGTAGTTAAAAAACTCTTCTATTACTCAAAAAATCATGTACCACTCCAAAAGAAGGTCTATTATCTCTGTAGATGTTAACTCTTCAGAGAGTGGACATGTTCCAGTAAGAGCTCTTAGCAGGATCATTTTATGTTGATTTAAGAGACTATTGGATTCTTTAATCTGTCACAAATCAGTAATAATATATTTAACCTAATATTTTTCCTGCTCTGTTTCAGGTAAGAATAATTTATGAAGAGAATTAAAATGGATTGTCAAATGTTGTTTTTAAAATATCAGTTTGAGACAAGTGAGCTGATGAATAGCCAATTGACGGTCATGAGGTATTATTTCATCAGGAATGTTCAGTAATGTGGCAAGATTTAAGCTATTGCATTAGTGCAGAATTATCTAAGAAGGGGATAGTCTTCTATATTATATGAGGTTAACAAATTGGCAGAAAAATATAATATATTATCAATTAGAAGCAAAGTTTGGGGAGGATAAGGCAAATTATTTAAATCATTTCTCAGAATAAAATTTTAACTATATGGAAATGGCTACTGTCCTTAGAGAGTAGATTAGCCATAGTTATAGCATCCAGAATTATTATACTGTAATATGCTATCTTCTATGATGTGATTTTGTTTGAATGACCAATACTAAAGCATATTCAAATTTTTCATGTACAAATAATAGGATTTATGGTAATCAGGAAGTCACAGAGTGGCTTAATGGCACAAAGGACATATTGTGAGTGAGTGAAATTCTGGAGATCTAATGCCTCAAATTTGGGAAGGCTATTTCATACAAATTGGTGCAGACTGATAACTATATGGAGAGGGAAAAATCATTTTCCCTATATCCTCCTAGGTTTTCTGGTGGGGTCCTTATAAATTAGATGGGAAAAGATAGATAAACAAGGAAAACAAAAATAGAAGTTTAATTACAGGTGAATCAGACACATGGGAACACATAGGATTGGTAACTCAAAGGGGTGGTTGAAACTTGAGCTCATTAGCATCATAGCAAAAGGACAATACAGTTTTAGAGAATTGACAAGACAAAGGAAAAAAACTGAATTATGAACATGGAAAATTGTGGGAAGGTTGATACATGGAGGAAACTAATGGAAGGCAAAGGCTTGTTTGTAAGATTTGTTATATAGATTCTTGTGCTATTTCTGAGATGATAAGGGTCTAGAGTTGTTTCCGATGATTAACTTCTATCCTTCCTGGTAGAGAGGGGATGAAGGACAACTCTTCAAATGTATGCCCTACTTACACAAATAGGAGGAGGACAGGGAGCTTTTCATGTATCTGCTCCTCAATTTTCTTTAGATTGAAATACTCAATTAATAAAGTGGCATACTTGAAGGTGGTATACCATGCTACTGTACAACATCTTATTCTCAAAACTACTGAAGTTCTCCACTGGTGAAGAAAGTTCTAAGGTGCCCATTGATAGTCAATTGCTTGCTGCTTGCTGCTTGCTTTGAAGATGCCATGCAGCAGACAATGGACTGGAGATTAGCACGTTAGTAATTTATCTTTGGAGACACAGTGACGCTTTTCAGCAACTTTATAAAGATAAAGAAATTCTTTCTATTAAATTCTGTAGTGGGTGAACAAAGCATTAAAACACCCTCTGATTCTGAAGAAGACTGGTGCTTCCCTTGAAGGAAAGATTGAAGAAATATTTATACAGACACTGAGAAAAGCATGAAGGTGCTTTAGCATATATACCCCTGTGATACAACTGTCCAACTATAGCATTCATTTTCTCAACTGAAATCAAACAGAAAACAAATATTGATTTTGTTAACTGTATAGCTTTGATAAAGGATGAACAGTGTTCTATCACAGTAAAATAAATGGCATATGAAAGAACATAGGCAAGAATAAAATTTGGTGGGCAACAACCAGAAAATTAGATACAGTAATCATATTTATGACCCCAAGATCCTGAATAAAATCATGGCCTTGCCCATAACATTTCTTAAATAGAAAAAAAAGGCCTTTAAAGTTGTAATCAGACTTTTCTGTACTGAGTTCTTTCTTTTGTTGTTTTCAAGAATAGTAAAGGAGTTTGTGAACATAGTAAGGGACAAAGATATACTATTATTATTTTTTGTTGTTAGGGGTTTAGCATTAACAATGGAAAATATCCCCTTATTCCTGTTACTCATAAGAATGAGAATTGTTGTGATTCTGCTGCCAAAATTAGTTGAAGCAATCTAGACTCTGGGTGATTAAATATCAAATTAAACCTCAAGAAAGGATGATGCAAGGAACTTCTGGTCTGCTGTAACTTTATCCAGGTATGAAGATAGTCTTATACTCATTCCAAGTCAAGGGACAAAGTTTTGTAAAATAATATTCATTATGAGATTGCAACACACATTCAGACTTTATTTATAAGGGGCTGCAGCTCAGGTGACAGCTTGGGGAAGGAGTTACTCCACTGCTTGCTTAGGTGAAGGTCTTGTCAGGGATTGTAAGGGATTTTAGGTCATGGGCTGAACCTAAGTACAGTCTTACATGTCCAAGGTCAGCGGTTATGTACAGTTACATATATCCACATGAGAGAGTATTCTCATATTAAATACAAGCAGGATGAAATCTCTGGGCTAAAGGTCAGTCACTGTCATGTTTGAATTATTATGTATGGGGAATTCTCCAGGCACTTACACAAAGACATCAAAATTAAATATCTCAATTTAAAACAAAAATAATTGTTTTTATCATTCAGGTAAGGACTAATTCGTAAAGAATACCATTAACTGGTAATCTAATGGCTATAGTTAGATTTTTTCAATTATCTAGAAAATGCAATTCACCTTTTGGATGATACATTTAAGGTTCAATGAATTTCATAATGTGTGATAAATCCATACTGAAGAGGACTGAGGCACAAAATTTTGCCTTTCAAATGTAATAAATTTACCTTCCACACAACAAATCAATTTGAGTATTGCTGTAAGCAGTTTACTAGCAATTATGAAAATAATCTAACACCTGTTATATAGTATGTTAAATTAAAATATTTTTCTTAAACTTGATGCAGCATACTATCAGCATTATAAATGATGTGCTATAACTTACACCATTTCTAAGCCTACACATTAATGTGCACATAATATAACATAATCAGCAATAAAGCTTGACTGAACAGATTGCATCACAATTTATTTTTTCTCCAATAAAATTAATTATTTGTATCTATGTTTCTCTAACACTTATTTTAACATAAAACATAAGCAGTATCCTAAGTAATTATGACTTACCTTTAGATTTTGCATTGTTTATTTATAAACAACAAAGTTATCTCAAGACCAAATGTCTCCTTATAGTGATATTTCAGGCTGTTTGTTGGATAATTAAATATTATCATCTCATTATGCCAAAGTCACAATTTCCAAAAATTAAGTCTCATAAAGTTAAAAAACTTCAATTTTGAAAAGGTCCCTAGTCATCTTCTACCTATCTGAGATAAGGAAATATCTTTCACATTATTGCTTTTAAATCACTAATCTACCTCTTTATATTACTGAGAGTTTCATAATTCATCACAACTAAATTTAGATTACCAATTAAGTTTATATTATATATTTATGGTTTGTTTTATTATCCACAAAAATCAGTTATAATATCTGGTAGACTATGTTCACCCACAGTTCAATCTGAACAAAAAGTTAATGACATCATTGGGGAAGAATGACATGTTCAGAGACAAAGAGAACAGAAAAGGTTAAGGCACAGAATGAAAGTTTTCTGAATAATGGATAGCAGTACAAAGCAGCAGACAAGCATAAGCTGAAAGATTGTGGTCTGCATATCTAGAGACAAAGAAGCAACTCAGCTTGCACCAGAGTTAAAGGAGCTAAAATTTTAGGTCCCCTGAACATGAGAGTTTTAGAGGGGATTTGTTAAAAGTCATTACAAAAACAGCTTAAACCTAGATCTACTTCCACCCTTTATACAGAGAGTTGACTACCTTTCATAGTCTCAGAAAATAGTAAATATATTGTCTGGAACAATTGCATGACAGAGTATTTAGGTCCAGGTGCTGCAGCTGAAGTCTAGGATGTCATATTGAGAACTGAGGAGTTATATAAAAGCAGGTATTCCCAACAGGAAGTCCTCTGTCTCCACTTAGCCCTGACGGTGCTGGCTGGAATGCTGAGAGTTCTGCTTCCTCAGACTCCGCAGGCAGCAGATTGAAAGCTTCCTTCCTGAGGTAATGGACTAGCTCAAATTAAAGGACTATAAATACTAATATTAAAGAGTTTTCCAATGAAGTGACTGACCTTGCCAAATCACAGTAAGTCTAACATACCACCATGCATCGTCCAGAATTTATGATCAGCTTTGAAGTGTCATACTCTTAAAAGTGTATATGCCCATATGGATGGGCAGCCAAGGCTTACCAGGTGTCTGTGGAACGAATCTATAAGATGATTTACGAGGGAAAACCATTAACTGATTGAGGACAAGAAAAGATGTTTGAAGACTGGTTGAGGCATTAAGTAATTCCTCGGTTAGCATACAAATACATTTACTAGGAAAACTTACCAATATTACAAGAGTCATTTTTAAGAGTCATTTTAGATTACTGATTAAGAATTTGTAGTAATATCCAAGTTGAGTGATTTTTCTCTACCAAAACAAAGCTACTCAGCATCAGGTTCTAATAGTTTACAAACGGTTGGCATTAAGATATTTAAATATGATTAATGAATAAGTAGCTCAGGTCATTATAGTTTAATTAAACCATACTCTCTGAACGGTAGAGTCTATCATAAAATTTCTCTTATATTCACTATGGCTTTAGGTCTTGTACATACTAGGTATTTCCTATTATACCTATTCATTTACTCCGCATTAAACCCATTTTTTTCCCATCTATATACCATGCATTGCAGAGAAGAGGTAGGAGCTAGGGGTTGATTTGTGTTTTCTGTGAAGAGATGCTAAAATCTTCACTTCTGGCACCTGTGAATGTGATCTTATTTGGAGTCATTTTAAGATGAGATCATACTGGATTAAGGTGGTCCCCCAAATCGAATGACTGGTGTCTATATGAAAAAGAAATGTAGAGATTCAAAGACACAGATGCATAGGAAGAGCACCATGTGCCTATGGAGGTAGAGATTGGAACGATTCCCCACAAGCCAGGGAATGTCCAGGACTGCATGCAAACACCCGAGGCTAAGCCACAAGGAACCAACCTTCCTTTGGGCCTTCAGAAAGAGCCAGCCCTTTGATTTTGGATTCCTGGCCTCCAGAACTGTGAGAAAATACATCTATGTCATTTTAAGCTGTCAGTCTGTGGTACTTCCTTGTGGCAGTCCTAGGAAATTAACATAGTAGGCTTGAGTAAATCTGTCTTGCCTTAGTCAGTTTATTATGAATTCCACCTTAGCGTCAATAATTGTGGATGTGTGCCTTGCCAGATTATATAAGTGGGTCTGAGATACATATTTCATGCTTGCCATGCCTAAATGAGCCCTATTGCCTTACTAGCTTTATTTTCAAACACATACTTTAAGTTTTCTTTCTTTGGTTGATCTTTTCATTAGAATGGAGGATTACAGGAATTTTTGTTTGAGAATGGTATTTATTACAGCTTTCCTATTCACTTTAAGAATAATTGTTTTCAATAATTTAAAGAAGTTTTGAAAGACAATCCAACATTATCTTTAGAACAAGATTCTGGGATGATGCTACTTAGTGTGTAGGACAATCCTGTCAACTACTAGTTGAGCCATTTTCCTAGTGCTCCTAATCTCAGTTTCATAATCTGCAAAATAAAGATAAGAACAGTAATTAATTCATAGAGTTGTAAGAACTGCATGAGTTAATAATCCAGGTGAAGTATTTCAAACAGCTCCAGGATACAGAAGTCAATAAAATTTAGCTGTTATTTTTATGAAGGAAGGCTCTTCCATTTCCTAGGGATGTCTTTCCTTTACATTGAGTGACGTACAATTATCTCTGCCACATAAATTATTAACCTTTCATAATGTAATAAATAATTTATGGAGTACTGTTTAATAATGAAGACCTTTTAACATTTTGCAATACTGTAAGGTTGATGAGGTTTCCAGAGCTAGGATAGCATGTAAATGAATCTCATTTTAGCACTTGGAAAGAATTTTGAAGATATGAATTTTATTTTTAAAAATTTTATTATCTTGCTATATCTGTTACAGCAATTCAATTAACCACTGATAATTAAGAAAAGATTTAGTGACCTGTGGTGATAAAACATTATGTTGAAGGGGTTCACTGTTTCAATAGTAAACTTAGTAGTTAATGATAACCTTAACCCAAATCTCTCTTACAAAATGCTTTATGTGACATCAGGAGAAGAAAAAGAGTGTGAAATATTTGAGAATATTCATTTATATTGCTCATAATGTGTTCATAAAAAGAATAAATATATAAATTTATTTTATATTTTGTTAATATTCTACATTTTTTCCTGAACCACAATGTTTCTGAAACTTTAATGGTTATAAATTGTATATTAAATTTATCAAATGGGCTATCTCCAAAACTACTGGGCACCTTGATGCTAATAACAACTCTAAATTTATAAAATTAAGTCTGTAATTTCTCCAAGTAGGAGAAATCTGAGTATAATATATTAAAAGAAATTTTTAAAGACAAGAATATTACAAGTGAATTAAATTTAATTTAGATAATGGACTTATTCTGGCAGAAGTATTCCCAAGAAGAAAAGTAAGTGTTTTAAATAGCAAAGAAGCTGGGCTTAATGGCATGAATCATATTTCCTATCATTATTGAGAATTATTACTGTCATTTGACATATAACACATTGATAAACATGATAGACATGTTAGATGTACAACTAACAGAAAAATAAACTTTAAAGTGGTTGGTTCTTTTTAATTGCAAAGATAATTGAATAAACAACCTAAGTTTGTATTTCCCAAGGCTTTATCCCACAGTACATTTGTGGGACTGCTTTGGTACAATTTGTAATAATAATTTTCATTTTACTTGATAATTACTTCAATCATTCAATATAATTTTGAATGACTATTATGTGCTTGACAGAAAAAATGAAGTATAATATGTTCAAATGGATCTTTTCATAAATATTGAAAAATTTTAGAACTCTAAAAGATATATAATCTGTTAAAAGTGGAAATATAAGAGAATAAATAATGCAAAACAGTAGATTTGACTGTGATAAATCTAATAACAAGCCAGCTTTGAGTGAGATTAGTTCTTTGATATGTACATAGGCATATTTTTAAATAAGAAAATAACTTAGCTGAAAAAGCAGTTATACAATATCTACTCTTTGAATAAGAGAAAATGACCTTGGTCTAGAACAGAATAATGCAAGTCAAAATAATGACTTATCTCCATCTTCTTTAATGATAAGAAGAAAAGATAAATCATAGGTAGTCAGTCTAAAGTTTTTATTAATACAGTTTTATAAGAGTAGTAACAAATTTATACTTTAATTGTAATCTAGAGATTAGAGAGGGCTTTGAATTTCAAAAGTACCACATTTAATGCAAATAATGAAGGTAAATACACTGCGATTCAGAAGTACTGGTTCAAATTTTTAAAGCAACTGAATCTCAGTGCAAACCTCAGACTTTGTCTCCAAGTTCGATATCCTTTCCAAAATTATAACTTCTAAAGAAATAAGCAAAACAGGAGAAGATATTTGATTACCTTGGTATCTGATATTAGTGATTAAAATTAAAGTAGTTGTTTTCTTAAATACCTAATATCATAGAAAATACTAATTGTACTGTGTGTTCTGAATATTGTATATTTACTAAATGATCAGGGAAGTGATAACTTTCTTTTTATTTTCCCTTTGTGTTTTTATCTATTTATGCAACTGTTAAGTACCTATACTTATTCGCTAATAATTTACCCATTCATTTTTTTAACAAACATTTATTGAGTCCATAGATATAAACAGAAATCTTAGATCTCTTTCAAATGGGGGATATCACCAGAAAATTTTTAAAGTATCTGGTAATTTCTTTCAATCATGCTATATTTATCAGTCATCATGGTGTAATTAGCTACAGACAATTACAGTAACAATATTTTCAGTAACATGTTTTTAAAAAATCATCCTCTAATATTTATAAATTCCAAAATAACATCTTGTTCAACATATTTTAAAAATGTCAAACACATATACATACACACACACACACACAAACGCATTACACACTACAGTCACTTATAGATCCCTGCCCAGGAAATATCAATGCTAAAATTTTGGTGTATATTAATTCCAGTCCTTATTTCTACCCATGTATAAATGTGTTCTATTTTTAAGGTGAATTGATCAACAATGAGAAGTAGCCACATAGACTGATCAGAATCAGGGTCTTGAACTTGACGACCCTAAACCAGTGCTGCCGCTTTCTTCCTTAGCAAACTAGAAACTTACATTTACAACTATTTCACCTCATTGGGCCTTATTTTTCTCATCTTGAAAATGGAGAAAAATAATAATAATCAATTGCATAGAATTTTGTAAAGATTAACTAAACATGGAATGTACTAATAGTGTCTGATGAAGAGTAATTTATATTAACCATTATTATCATGAAATGTATTGTTTGGTAACCCACTTTTTACCTAATAGTTACAGAGATAGTGAGGGCATTTGGCATTGTTCTGTATTTCATTTTAATGACTGAATATAGTATTAGTTAAAATATCATTGATAACTGAATAAATAATATACTGCATACAATGCTTATGTCATTATATGTTAAAACAGTCCTCAACTGTGAACCTCTATACACTACTCCCCACCTCCCCACCTACTTTTGTTTATACTTGTCAGCTAAATTGTTTGCAAATAACAAAGCATTCAATTCAAATTAAACTATATTGGGGTTTCACTGGCCAAGTCATGAACCCCAAGTACAGCAGAGATGTGGCCACTGAGACAACCAGAGATATATGAAAAGGCTTTGAATGCTATCTTATGTTTCACTCTTTCTGTCTCTATGTTTCTTCCTTTTTTTTCTTTCTTTTTAATTGGCGCCTTTCTTTTACTGGCTGATAACAAAGAGTTTGAGATCATGATCCCAGAGAAAACGAAATAAGAATTATCTATCTTCTGAAGTTGTACACCACTTCCTGGTATTTGATCATGCCAAAATACTGCCAGACTGAGTAGTCCTGGTTTGTATTTAAGGCTTTTAACTTCATCCAGTTTCCCTCCCTATGCCAGACAGGGAAGTAAACATAACCTGACATCTGGTGGAAGTGAGGCAGATAATTTCAGCAGGAAGCAAAGAATATTTACACAAGGGTAGAAAACTTGAATGCTTACTAGAAATATGAAGGAAAATAAACTGCACATGTGAATGCTTGAATGTGACATATCAAGGACCACACATGTTACCAGAAGGCACGCCTCATTGTTTCTTTGTGTTGCCATATATTACTTTTTCAAGAGAAGCATGACACTCGAAATGACATGAGATATCTGATTTTAAACGTAGGCAACAACATAAAAGAAAAAAGTAGAGAAAAAAAATAAGTATTTCAATATCAAATTCAGCAAAGGGACCATGATTTTTGCTTTACATTTTTAAAGTGGGAGGCTTGCAAATTCTTTTCATTTCTGTACTAATTCTAAATGATTAATACAAATTAATTGAGATGCTTGGCATAACTAGAGCTGGATTTGAATCTTCACCCATTTTTTCCTTCTATCATAATGTAAACATAATCAAGATGTTAAACGTCATGTTCCTTATATAAATCAAGACCCTAATATGCTTTATTGATATAAGCTATATTGAAATGATATATATTAAGCACCTGAACAATAGAGGATCTTAATACATACCAGTTTATTTCCTTGTTTCATATACTTTTCTCTAAGAATTCTGTTACAAAAATGAGGAGCAAAGGGGAAAAAAATAGGAAGACCAAAACTGATACAATATTTGCTCTTCAATAGTTAATATGCTACAATAAAAAGTAAGATATTAAAAAGTAATGCCTATCAGTTGGTAATTATGAAAAAGTTGGTTAACATTATTTGTAGAGCATCTATGAAGAAATATAAAGTATAATTAACAGATCAGTATAAACAGAGCAGTACAGAAAAGAGGTGTAAAAGATCAAAACAAACAAAAAAGAATGAGACTATATTAACTTGACATTTTCTGATATATTTTATTTTGTAAAACTATCTAAGAATTAATTTTTTGGAGTAAATTTATCTCATATTAAAATCTCACACTTCTAGTTTAATAAAACCAACCCATGTTTGATTCCAAATACTCAGCAAATTTTAAGAAAAGCTTTGCAGAGCAAAGCAGCATCATAAGCAGGATGGCAACCACAATATTTGTTAAATTGGGTTCAGGGGGGCCATTTGTTCCATCTGTTATTTCAACTAAACTGCATTTCTGCCTTGAAAGAGTTTCACGAGACTCCAGTGAATGAGGAGCATTTGTGATTCATTTTAGTACCGGAATATTCCAGAATAATTGGCTTTTAGTGGAGAGCTGCCATTATGAGCCAAGTTTTAAAATATGCTCTTTTTCTGAATTTTGTGGCCATGCAGGGATACTTTGGAAGGATATTATATTGGCATGTGCTCCTACTAAAATGTGATTTTACAGTTATTAGCCAGAAAGGATCCTTTTAGAATGTAATATAGATAATAGCACAGCTCTAGACAGAGAGATTTCTCCTATATTCTTGTTCACTACAGAACTATTTAACTATGGCCCTGTACATAAGTTATATTTCCAAAGATGACATAATTAAGCTTTCTAAATGATTAATCTAAAATTAGTTTTCAAAATTTATTCAAACTAAATAAGAAACAAATAACAAAAATCACAATATACTTTTACAAGTACTGTGGTAAAGATTTTCCCAAGACGTGTGGGGGTACAGAGAAATAATTAAGACAAACAAATTGGTATGGGGGAGTAATGGAAGGAAAATTTTTCTGGAGCCATTAATAACTAAGCTAAAGTTTGAAGATTATCAGGGGTTTTATTGGAATAGAAGTGAGTTAGAAAAATCTTTTCAGTGTTCACTCAAATACATGGCACCTGCTAATTTCTTAATAATTGATGGGAGAATGAATGAAGGATGCATTGTTGGTATAGTAACATGTAAAAAGGCCATGGGAGAGACAGCATAGCCCATTTATAAGTAGCTCTGCAATGCTGATAAAATTGAGGAGAAAAACACCAGGACAAAGGATAAACCTGAGAGAGTGAATTTTAAGGAAGCGGTCTGGATATTCTAACACCAGATTACTGAAATAATGAAATGTTTAAATATGTATTAATGTCACACATTAGCAGTAGTGAGGATGGTCTGAGGAGGACAAGGAAATTTGAAGATTGATACTAATTAAAAGACTACTGCAGTAATACTGGAGGGATTTTTATGAAACTTTAATTTATTGGTAATAGGAATAAGGAGATAAATTCCATAATATTAAGCAACAGAACACAACTCAATGATCAGGGGACATGGGAAGTGAGAGAGAAAGAGACTACAATGTCTTTGAGGTTAAATATGTGTAATTGGACAAACATTTGCATACTGAATTTTGCATGCTGAATATATAAAATGAGAGAAAAGAATCCTGACAATCCCAATATTAATAGGAAGAAGAGAGGAAAACAACAATAGAAAGAAGAGACTAAGACTGAGAGTAAGAAGGAAGAGTCAAAATAGGAGGTTGTGGTGTCATAGAATGAACATACAATTTATCATTCAAACTGGTCAATTTTTGGAGTGATAGGGGCTATATTAATAATTACCAGGTAGGAGGGTATAAACCCAGTCTTCCCTGGTCAAAACAAGATTGCATGGCTGTAGGGAAATAGAAGTTCCTATGGCCAGGATCCTCACCTGACCCTGATATACTCGCCCACTGCACACATGCAGTGCTTACAGGTGCATGTTGGCACACTTTTTGGCAGTTACCTACTATTCACTCAATATAAAGAGCTCTGCTCAGTACTCTGGGGCTGCAAGGCAGCGGAGAGGCCCAGAGGCAGAACATCCTTGCTGCATTCAGACTGTCTGAAGGGGATGGGATTCTAGCCCTTGACCTGTCAGCATGAGAATAAAGGGGTATAAACCCTTTACCCCAAAATTCAGTCTCACCGAATCTATAGTGAACTTGCCCAGGGCCAGGCACAATTGTCAACCTAATTATTATGGAAGCCAAGAAACAAGAGATTTTCATGAGGAAGGGTAAAATCAACACTTCAAATGTTAAACAGATTTCAGGTATCTTAAAGAATGAAAATTATATTTCAGTTCACTTGCAGATATTAATAATTGTATTTATTTGCTAGTCCTGCCATTATAAATTACCACAGGCTTGGTGGCTTAAACAACAGAAATTATTTTCACCCAGTTCTATAGTCTAGATGTCTGAGATTAAGGTATATGCAGGGGAAATTTTTTTCTGAGACCTCTCTCACTGGCTTGTAGGTGGCCATCTTCTCTCAGTGTTTTCACATGGTCTTCTTTCTGTATGTGTCTGTTTCCTAATTTCTTCTTTTAAGAAGATCAATCATATTAGATTAGGGCACACCCTAATGATCTCACTTAATTACCTCTTTAAAGACCTTGTTACCAAATACAGTGGCACTCTGAAGAAGTGGGGGTTAAAACTTTAGCATATGAATTTGGGAGAGGGGACACAGTTCAGCCCACAATAGATAAATGTAGTGAACTAGAGTTTGGTGGGTTCATAAGGTAAATTGCATTGTGAAGAATACTGGTAAATGAAACAGGTAAAACATTGAAGAAAGGGAGGACAACTGTTTATATAGACACAAATCTTGGGCATCCTGTGTTGTAGATGAACACTTTATATACTAGGATGAAATGACACATGGAGGATCAATGTATCTGGATTCCTGAGTGGTCACCTAGAGGTCAGATGTGCAACCCAGTAAAATAAAATGGTATTTATCATCCTTGTTTACGCCCATCTTCTCTTTCCTATACGTCAAACTTTTCTCCGCAGAAGGCTATCTTCTATCTTCCTCTAATTTCCTTGGATAATCTTACTAGTTGCTATCTTTTCTTGATCTCCTGAGTGTCTCATGTACCAAAATAAGAGGAGAGGATACATTGACACTGAGTAAAAAGATAAACGAATGGACAGTATCAAAGAATGTCTATTGGGAAGTGACTATTAGATTGTCCAGAAGGTACAGGACTAGAGACCTAACTCAGTACTGATCCCATATTAATTTTTCAATATGAACTAAATAATACTTTCTTATATTAAATTTTAGCTACAAAATGTCTTCTTGAAGCATATTACATACTAGGCTTATTTGAAACTTGATAAATTGATACGACATACAATTTTTCTATCACTGTATTATTTAAAAACACAATTTTTTAAAGGTAAAAGCATCTCATAAGGAATGTACTATATCTTATTTAACTAAAAATGCCCATTTAGAAAAATTTGGTTTAGGAGGCAGAGCCAACATGGCGGCGTGAGTAGGACAGTGGGAATCTCCTCCCAAAAACATCTGTACTTTTGAAAATACAACAAACACAACTAGCCCTAAAAGAGAGACCAGAAGACGCAGGACAGTGGCCAGACTGCAGCTACACCAGCGAGAACCCAGCGACTGGTGAAAGGGGTAAGATACAAGACCCGGCCCTGCGGGACCCG
Source organism: Manis pentadactyla (assembly GCF_030020395.1). Taxonomy (NCBI): domain Eukaryota; kingdom Metazoa; phylum Chordata; class Mammalia; order Pholidota; family Manidae; genus Manis; species Manis pentadactyla. Next base: position 52,132,194 of record NC_080023.1, read on the forward strand.
AGCGCCCATCACCCCAGTTCCCGGCGGGAGAAGAATAGGCAGAGCGGGAGGGAGACGGAGCCCAGGACTGCTGAACACCCAGCCCCAGCCATCCGGGCCAGAGCGCAGACACAGTACATGCCCAGGGGGCCCTGGATACTGGGGGAACAGGGAGTAAGACCTCTGAGTGGATGCTGAAGCTGAAGCCCCTGTGACAAAGAAAAGCGGGGGCTTTTTGAAAGTCTTAAAGGGACAGGGACTTAACAGCTTGACGGAAACAACCCAGGTCACAGTACAGCAGCTAGAAATTACAGGGAAAACCGGGTACACTAACCCCCTGGGAAACAGCTCTGAGACCCCTCACGGAGGCAAACAGTCAAGCAGCCCCGCCATCCATTACCCCACCGGGCGCTGCGAAAACAGAGAAGCAGCCTGAGACAAATTCCGCCCACAGAAAGGGAAATTTCTCCCTTCCGGCCAGGCAAGACACAAAGACCCACTCTACACGCAATTACCCAACACAAGCCACTAGGGGTGGCAGTTGTCCAAGTAAAGAAAGGCCAGTAGCAAGTGAAAATTTTGGCCCTCCAAGCTGACAGTCAATAGCACCTGTCAACATGAAAAGGCAAAAAAATATGATCCAGACAAGACTAACCCAGACAGCTTCGGCATCTGCTACATCTTCCCCTGAGAAGGAATCTGGGGAGATAGATTTAGCCAGTCTTCCTGAAAAAGAATTCAAAACAAAAGTCATAACCATGCTGATGGACTTGCAGAGAAATATGCAAGAACTAAGGAAGGAGAATTCAGAAATAAAACAAGCTCTGGAAGGACTTCAAAACAGAATGGACGAGATGCAAGAGACCATTAATGGACTAGAAAACAGAGAACAGGAACGCAGAGAAGCTGATGCAGAGAGAGATAAAAGGATCTCCAGGAATGAAAGAATTTTAAGAGAGCTGAGTGATCAATCGAAAAGGAATAATATAAGAATCATAGGTATTGCAGAAGAAGTAGAGAGAGAAAAGGGGATAGAAAATGTCTTTGAAGAAATAATTGCTGAAAATTTCCCCAAACTAGGGGAAGAAATGGCCTCTCAGACCACAGAGGTACACAGAACTCCCATGACAAGGGATCCAAGGAGGGCAACACCAAGACACATAATAATTAAAATGGCAAAGATCAAAGACAAGGACAAAGTATTACAGGCAGCCAGAGAGAAAAAAAAGGTTACCTACAAAGGAAAACCCATAAGGCTATCATCAGAACTCTCAACAGAAAACCTACAGGATAGAAGAGAATGGCATGATATACTTAATGCAATGAAACAGAAGGGCCTCGAACCAAGACTACTGTATCCAGCACGAATATCATTTAAATATGAAGGAGGGATTAAACAATTCCCAGATAAGCAAAAGTTGAGGGAATTTGCCTCCCACAAACCACCTCTACAGGGCATCCTACAGGGACTGCTCTAGATGGGAGCACTCCTAAAAAGAGCACACAACAAAACACCCAACATATGAAGAAGGGAGGAGAAGGAATAAGAAGGGAGAGAAATAAAGAGTCATCAGACTGTGTTTATAATAGCTCAACAATCGAGTTAAGTTAGACAGTAAGACAGTAAAGAAGCTAACCCTAAACCTTTGGTAACCACAAACTTAAAGCCTGCAATGGCAATAAATTCATACCTTTCAATAATCACCCTAAATGTAAATGGACTGAATGCACCAATCAAAAGACACAGAGTAATAGAATGGATAAAAAAGCAAGATCCATCCATATGCTGCTTACAAGAGACTCACCTCAAACCCAAAGACGCGCACAAACTTAAAGTCAAGGGATGGAAAAGATATTTCAAGCAAACAACAGAGAGAAGAAAGCAGGTGTTGCAATTCTGGTATCAGACAAAACAGACTTCAAAATAAAGAAAGTAACAAAAGACAAAGAAGGACATTACATAATGATAAACGGCTCAGTCCATCAAGAGGATATAACCATTATAAATATTAATGCACCCAATACAGGAGCACCAACATACCTGAAACAAATATTAATAGAACTAAACGAGGAAATAGAATGCAATGCATTCATTCTAGGAGACTTCAACACACCACTCACTCCAAAGGACAGATCCACCAGACAGAAAATAACTAAGGACACAGAGGCACTGAACAACACACTAGAACAGATGGACCTAATAGATAGCTACAGAACTCTACATCCAAAAGCAACAGGATACACGTTCTTCTCAAGTACACATGGAACATTCTCCAGAATAGACCACATACTAGGACATAAAAAGAGCCTCAGTAAATTCCAAAAGATTGAAATCCTACCAACCAACTTTTCAGACCACAAAGGCATTAAAATAGAAATAAACTGTTCAAAGAAAGCAAAAAGGCTCACAAACACATGGAGGCTAAACAACACGCTCCTAAATAATCAATGGATCAATGACCAAATCAAAATGGAGATCCAGCAATATATGGAAACAAATGACAACAACAACACTAAGCCCCAACTTCTGTGGGACACAGCAAAAGCAGTCTTAAGAGGAAAGTATATAGCAATCCAAGCATATTTAAAAAAGGAAGAGCAATCCCAAATGAACGGTCTAATGTCACAACTATCGAAATTGGAAAAAGAAGAACAAATGAGGCCTAAGGTCAGCAGAAGGAGGGACATAATAAAGATCAGAGAAGAAATAAATAAAATTGAGAAGAATAAAACAATAGCAAAAATCAATGAAACCAAGAGCTGGTTCTTCAAGAAAATAAACAAAATAGATAAGCCTCTAGCCAGGCTTATCAAGAGGAAAAGAGAGTCAACACAAATCAACAGTATCAGAAATGAGAAAGGAAAAATCACGACGGATCCCGCAGAAATACAAATAATTATTAGAGACTACTATGAAAACCTATATGCTAACAAGCAGGGAAACCTAGGAGAAATGGACAAATTCCTAGAAAAATACAACCTTCCAAGACTGACCCAAAAAGAAACAGAAAATCTAAACAGACCAATTACCACAACGAAATTGAAGCGGTAATCAAAAAACTACCAAAGAACAAAACCCCCGGGCCAGATGGATTTACCTCGGAATTTTATCAGACATACAGGGAAGACATAATACCCATTCTCCTTAAAGTTTTCCAAGAAATAGAAGAGGAGGGGATACTCCCAAATTCATTCTATGAAGCTAACATCACCCTAATACCAAAACCAGGCAAAGACCCAACCAAAAAAGAAAACTACAGACCAATATCCCTGATGAACATAGACACAAAAATACTCAACAAAATTTTAGCAAACCGAATTCAAAAAGACATCAAAACCATCGTACACCATGACCAAGTGGGATTCATCCCAGGGATGCAAGGATGGCACAACATTCGAAAGTCCATCAATATCATCCACCACATCAACAAAAAGAAAGACAAAAACCACATGATCATCTCCATAGATGCTGAAAAAGCATTTGACAAAGTTCAACATCCATTCATGATAAAAACTCTCAGCAAAATGGGAATAGAGGGCAAGTACCTCAACATAATAAAGGCCATCTATGAAAAACCCACAGCCAACATTATATTGAATAGCGAGAAGCTGAAAGCATTTCCTCTGAGATCGGGAGCTAGACAGGGATGCCCACTCTCCCCACTGTTATTTAACATTGTAATGGAGGTCCTAGCCATGGCAATTAGACAAAACAAAAAAATACAAGGAATCCAGATTGGCAAAGAAGAAGTCAAACTGTCACTATTTACAGATGACATGATACTGTACATAAAAAACCCTAAAGACTCCACCCCAGAATTAATAGAACTGATATCGGAATACAGCAAAGTTGCAGGATACAAAATCAACACACAGAAATCTGTGGCTTTCCTATATACCAACAATGAACCAACAGAAAGAGAAATCAGGAAAACAACTCCATTCACAATTGCATCAAAAAAAATAAAATACCTAGGAATAAACCTAACCAAAGAAGTGAAAGACTTATATTCTGAAAACTACAAGTCACTCTTAAAAGAAATTAAAGGGGACACTAACAGATGGAAACGCATCCCATGCTCATGGCTAGGAAGAATTAATATCATCAAAATGGCCATCCTGCCCAAAGCAATATACAGATTTGATGCAATCCCTATGAAACTACCAGCAACATTCTTCAATGAACTGGAACAAATAATTCAAAAATTCATATGGAACCACCAAAGACCCCGAATAGCCAAAGCCATCCTGAGAAAGAAGAATAAAGTAGGGGGGATCTCACTCCCCAACTTCAAGCTCTATTATAAAGCCATAGTAATCAAGACAATTTGGTACTGGCACAAGAACAGAGCCACAGACCAATGGAACAGACTAGACAATCCAGACATTAACTCAGACATATATGATCAATTAATATTTGATAAAGGAGCCATGGACATACAATGGCGAAATGACAGTCTCTTCAACAGATGGAGCTGGCAAAACTGGACAGCTACATGTAGGAGAATGAAACTGGACCATCGTCTAACCCCATATACAAAAGTAAACTCAAAATGGATAAAGACCTGAATGTAAGTCATGAAACCATTAAACTCTTGGAAGAAAACATAGGTACAAACCTCTTAGACATAAACATGAGTGACCTCTTCTTGAACATATCTCCCTGGGCAAGGAAAACAACAGCAAAAATGATCAAGTGGGACTATATTAAGCTGAAAAGCTTCTGTACAGCAAAAGACACCATCAATAGAACAAAAAGGAACCCTACAGTATGGGAGAATATCTTTGAAAATGACACATCCGATAAAGGCTTGACGTCCAGAATATATAAAGAGCTCACACGCTTCAACAAACAAAAAACAAATAACCCAATTAAAAAATGGGCAGAGGAACTGAACAGACGGTTCTCCAAAAAAGAAATACAGATGGCCAACAGTCACATGAAAAGATGCTCCACATCGCTAATTATCAGAGAAATGCAAATTAAAACTACAATGAGGTATCACCTCACACCAGTAAGGATGGATGCCATCCAAAAGACAAACAACAACAAATGTTGGCGAGGCTGTGGAGAAAGGGGAACCCTCCTACACTGCTGGTGGGAATGTAAACTTGTTCAACCATTGTGGAAAGCAGTATGGAGGTACATCAAAATGCTCAAAACAGACATACCATTTGACCCAGGAATTGCACTCCTAGGAATTTACCGTAAGAATGCAGCAATCAAGTATGAGAAAGACCAATGTACCCCTATGTTTATCGCAGCACTATTTACAATAGCCAAGAATTGGAAGCAACCTAAATGTCCATCGATAGATGAATGGATAAAGAAGATGTGGTACATATACACAATGGAATACTACTCAGCCATAAGAAAAGGGCAAATCCAACCATTTGCAGCAACATGGATGGAGCTGGAGGGTATTTTGCTCAGTGAAACAAGCCAAGCAGAGAAAGAGAAATACCAAATGATTTCATTCATCTGTGGAATATAAGAACAAAGGAAAAACTGAAGGAACAAAACAGCAACAGAATCACAGAACTCAAGAATGGACTAACAGGTACCAAAGGGAAAGGGACTGGGAGGATGGGTGGGTAGGGAGGGATAAGGGGGGGCAGAAAAAGAGCGGTATTAAGATTAGCATCCATAGCGGGGTGGGAGAAAGGGGAGGGCTCTACAACACAGAGAAGAGAAGTAGTGATTCTACAACAGGTTGCTACGCTGATGGACAGTGACTGTAAAGGAGTATATAGGGGGTACCTGGTATAGGGGAGAGCCTAGTAAACAAAGTATTCGTCATGTAAGTGTAGATTAATGATTAAAAAAAAAAAATGCAGTTCCTATGTGGTGACCTCTAATGAGTTCTACACAATGATATAAAGGACATATAAAAGTGTAGGCAAAGGGTCTGTTTGTGTTTATACAGAGGATCAAAGCCTAATTTGGCTACCCCGAAAATGAACTAAGATACGATATGAAAAAGAACTTCCAGCATCAGCACTCTCGGGAAGACTCATGACAGAAGATGATCAGCAAAAAAAAAAACTCCAACAAAGATCCACGCACTGTCACAGATGTAGATGCACTCATCCCACCAGTTCCTGGACTTGCCATGGGAAAGATGAAGGAGATATCTAAGCTGGCCGGTGCATACAGTAAAACAAAAATTGGACTGGATCTATACTGTTGGAACTCAACCAAGAATTAGGAGAAGTGCAAATTGTAGCACTCCAAAATCTTACAACCACAGACTATTTATCGTTAAAAGAACATATGGGATATGAACACTCCCCAGGAATGGGGTGTTCTAGTTTATCTGAATTCTCTCAGACTGTTCAAGTTCAGTTGGACAATATCCACCATATCATAGATAAGTTTTCACAAATGCCTAAGGTGCCTAACTGGTTTTCTTGGTTTCACTGGAGATGGCTGGTAATTACAGGTATGCTTTGGTTAGGTAACTATATTCCTATTATGTTAATGTATGTGCACAATTTAATTAGTCGTTTAAAACCTATCCATGCTGAAGTTACTCTACAAGAAGATATGTCAAAGAAATAATCAATCTTCCCAGGTTTTCTTCTGCCTGCTACTTCTATAGCTTTTCTTCTTCCTACCTAATCACAACCTTTAAATAGAACTCGTGCCACATGTCGAATTTACCGAGTATCATAATTCTTCCAAGTGGTAAAGACACCTCAAGACAAATGCTGGGCATAGAAGCCACAGGGCATAAATATGCAAAGAAGTAAAAAGCTAACCTTTTCAAACAATAAGGCTTCTCTCACACTTACCAACTTAACATTTCCCTGTATGGCCCCGGAAGATGACTGGTTAGCCAGAGACGGGTAAGATTCCTCAAGGGAGGAACAACCTAAGACAGGCACAGTCGCAGGGGGCCATCTGGTGAGAAAATGGGGAGCAGCAGAGGTGAGGCTTAGAACCTCCCCCCTCATGTTCTGAGAGAAATCTTCTGCATACGTGGATGTTTTATTGCCCGTGTCTAGCTTGGATTAACACATAGTCTACAGGCACACACCTGATCATCTACATTTGCTCTCTTACAACACTAAACTCTGTTTTCTACCTTTATCTTGTATCTACCTACCACTTCAGCATTTTATTAAAAATAATAATAATAGAGAAATGTGGTATCCACATATAAATCAAGTTTAAAAATCAAATGAATATTCATATTTGAACTGACTGTGTATAGTTCATAATGCATGAACAAAACCGAAAGATTCTGTGATGACTGCCCTTGCACTGTTCACCATGTAACTTATTCACTATGTAAGAATTTGTACTCCATGTAAGAATTTGTTCGTTATGCATCAGAAGATTGGAGACTGACGAAAATTAGGCTTGGGGTGGATTAATGATTGTGCATTGAGTATTGACCCCCCTATACAGAAATTTATTGTGGTTAACAACTATTTGATCAATAAATATGAGAGATGCCCTCACAAAATATATATATATATATATATATAAACACACTTCCAATTGTAAAATAAATAAGTAACTGGGATGTAATGTATAGCATAAGGAATATAGTCAAAATATTGTAACAACTTGGTATGGTGATACCTGGTACCTAGAATTATCATGTATATAAATGTTGAATCACTGTGTTGTACACCTGAAACTAATGTAATGCAATGCTGTTGTCAACTACCCTTCAATAAAAAAAAATAAATAAATAAATGCCCATTTAGATTATTTGCTATTATTATTTTAGTAAAATGGCAATTATATTTTTATACATCAATATTTTGCATATTTCAAGAAATTCTCTTAAAGTAATTTACCATGAAAATATTCTTGTCAATATGTTAACAGACAAGAAATGTATCAAATTTTTGGACTCAATGTTTTTTTTTTACTATTGCATCACTTTGTTTCTAAGTTTTTATATAGCTTGATTTAAAGAAAAAATAATTTTGTATTTTAGTCACTGTTATATCTTATAATAATATGAGACTAAAATACTAAATTTGTAACACAATTTTTATATCCTAATATGAGGAAGTTAAATTTCACCAATATGTGCTATGGGTTATTACATGCACAAAAATAAAATCAATCCTGAAAATTATTTTCATTTACATATGATCAAGGAAGTTCACACCTGTTTAATGCAAGATTTTTTTGTTAACTAGCGTCAATGTCCATGTAAAAGCCTTTCTTAAGTTGTCTATTTGAGTGAATTCTTTTTTTTAAATTGTTTTTATTGATTCTTAACTTTTGAAATTAAAGGACAAACAGCTAATTTGCTTTTGTAGTCTGTATTTACATTTAAGTAGTAAATTAAACAGTGATTTATTATTTTAAAGGAAATGGTAATTATATGATCATAAACTCATACACTTTACATCTTTGTGTTAGTTTTCTATATTGCTATTACAAATCACTACAGATTTAAGGGCTTAAGACAATACACATTTATTATCTCACAATTCTGGAGGTCAAAAGTCTTAAAGACAATTTGTTGGCAAGGCTCCATTCCTCCTTGAGGGCCTAGGTAGTAGAGAGAGGATCCATTTCCTGAGTTTTCCACTGTTTAAAGGGCATGTGCATTCTTTAGCCTGCGGCCTCTTCCTCCCTTTTCAAAACCAACAGTATAGCACCTTCAAATCTCAATCTGTCTGTGGTCATTGCTTCTGTCATCAACTTTCTTCTCTGATTCTGATCTTCGTTCTCCCTCTTATAAGGCCCCCTCCCAGATAACTCAGGATAATTCTTCAACTCAAAATATTTAAAGTGATCATATCTGGACAGTCACCTTTGCCATGTACAGTAATATAGTCACATACTGAGAAATAAGGACACGAACATGCTGGGGCTTTCTCTCTACCAGAGTCTACTCACCTGCCCTCGAAGAACCATGTCAACCCCACATGCAAAATGCATTCACTCCATCTCCACATACCCAAGTTTATCTCACAATAGGATTAATTCAAAGTCCAAACTGTCATCTAAATGTCATCAGTCAAAAGTTCCAAATCTCACAATTTACTTTATCTGAAGTAGGTGTGGGTGAGGTTCTACATGTGATCAGTATGGAGGAAAAAAGTCCTTTACATCTGTGAACCTGTGACCATTGACAGCAAAAACCAATCTGCTCCCAAAACTGTAGTGGTGGGTCAATCATAGGCCATCAGTTATATACATTTCTGTTGAAAAAAAAAAAGAGGTAATAGAAGGAAAAAGGAATCACCAATCCTAATCAATTTCAAGATTCAGGTAGAGTAAACATTATGTTTCAAGACTTGAGAATAATCCTTTCTCTCTTGGTGTCCCATCTCTACCAAGAAGCCAGCCTTCTTTTCTCCATAAAGGTTGCAGTTCATGTATTTGTATCTGAGTATGTTTATCATCTTGTTTCCTGCCTTTAGAATATTTGAAGTCTGCCAGATTTCTTTGATTTCATGTTTTTCTTGTTCTTTTCAGTCCAAGTTGGCAATTTTTCTGCCATTTTAAAATTCTCAAGGACATTGTGGCTCTCCCATGTATGTCATGCATGTTTTGGAGATAACTCAGTTATACAACAAGATCATCCATGGATCTTTCTTAAATAATTACATCCCTATTTTTAGCTACTGATGGCTGAGGAAATAAAGGCTATCCATTAGTCAGATGCCTAACCTCTTCAAAAGATCCTCTGTATGACTGAATGTTAGGAAGTTTTATTTCTTCAAGGCACTAGCAAAAGGTTGTCAAGCTGTTAGCCTAGGCAGTTAGATAGACACGACCAGGATGGGAGAAAGGACAGCAGACCACCCAGTCTCTACCCAGTCTGCCCTGTCCACCCAGAGACCACCCTATCTCCCTTAGACAAACAATTCACTAGGACCTTCCTCATTTTGGAGTATGTACACTTAAGAGAGACCTTGTCACTAACGACCTTGAGGCCATTAAAATATCATTATTATAGCACTTAGATGGCAGTTTTGGCCCCAACCTGGGTTTTGCTTAGATGCTCGTGAGAAAAATGATGAACACAAACTTGTACAAAGATGCTAAAGAGGGAAGCAAGACAGATCCAAAGGATGATGAAGAATTACAAAATGAGAGGGAAGAAACCAATACTTTGTTTGGAAATATCATCAGCTAAATATCCAAGTTTATCACTTATAATTCTGCTTTCCACTTAAGTGCAGGGAAAAAATTCTACTAAGATTTCCACTACTAAATAACTAAGTAACAAGAATGATCTTTCCTGCAGTTTTCAATAACGTGTTCCTCATTACCTTCTCAGACTTCACCAGCAGCATTGTTAATATATGTATTTCTATCAACAGCCTCTTTATGATGATTTTGATGTTCTCTAAGATTATATAAGTTTTCTTTGCCATTGTCCTCATTTTCTAGCAGTCAATGACATCCATATTTTTATTCACAGTTCAAGGCAACCTAGGCTCTATTGTGTTTCTCAAAATCCCTCCTGTTTCTTCCCATTGACCATTCCAAATCCTGCTTTCACACATACAGTTATTTGTTATAGTAGTACCCAGTTATGATACTAAATCTGTATTCTTTTCTTACTGCTATTGTAACATATTATCACAAAATATTTGGCTTAAAAAAAGACAAATTTATGATATATTTATGAAGGCAAAAGTGCTAAAATCAAGATATTAACAGAGCTGTATTCCTACCATTCCAGGTTGCTATAGGGGAGAATATATTTCCTGGATTTATCCAGTTCCAAGGGACCACTTGTATTCCTTGACTGGTGGCCCCTCCCTCATCTTCAAAGCCAGTACAAAGCATGTTCAAATCTTCATTCATCTTTGACCTCTGCTCCATTTTCATAATCCTCACTTTGATCCTTTCTTTTCCTCTTGTAAGGACCATTGTGATTGCATGGGTTCCACCCAGATAATCCAGTATACTCTTCCAATCTCAAGATCCATAACTTAATCTCATTTGCAAAGCCCCTTTTCCCACATGTAACACAGTCAACAGATTTTGAGAATTAGGATGGGGACATTTGGGTGAGAGGACATTATTGTTTCTACTATAATCAGTAAGTAAAAAGATTTGATTTCTGTACATAATTAATTGTGGGTCTCAGTAGAATGTGAGATCACCTTAAAAATGAATCATTATTGAAACTGCATCCCCTTAGGCTTTTATATATGACAAACTTCTATGTATTTCCTTTAAGCACCAGTTTGTACAATTATATTATTCATGTGTCAGATATTTCTATTCACATTAAAATATGAAATTAATAAATGATAAGAACTGAGCTATGTAAGTGCAACTGGTATAAGATTGTGAGCAGATTAAATGTTCTTTGTGGATCAAAAAGCCATTTGAATCTTCACGATTTAACTAAATTTCATTAAACATGATGTATTAAACGTAAAATGTTAAATTAACTTGAATTCATTATAAAAATGCTAATTTAATAATGTATAGCTTTGGAACTAGCAAACTTTAGGTTCTGTAACAATATGTGTAATTTTTTTTCTTTAGCTAACGATTTTTAGAATAAAATACAGATTTAAGTTGAACTGAAGATGGCAGAGATAATAATACTGATTGAGCACATACTCAGAGTCCAGTTTTTATTATTGGTAGAAGTATTGTTAATTTAATATGTAATAATAAGTTAGCAAATCATTAAAATCTTAGTAAAATTGATTTACCTTCATTTATTTTTAGGGAAGATACATATGAAATAATCATTAGGTTGAATCATGAGTTATAGTAAAAGCAAGTATTTTTATTTCATTAAGAAATTCTGGAGTCAAAACTATTCCAAAGAACTTTTAAATATTTTAACTTCATGATCTATAGGGTCATATAATTCCATTATAGAATATATAATCCTCAGGAATATATGCTTTTTCTATACTGATATGCCATCTCTCAAGGAAATGATCTTAAAAAATAAATAAAAAGAAAATCAATGATGAATTTAGCCTTTCCCATAGGCCCCAGATGCTAATATTTTGACAAATCTTTATTTTCAAATATGTGTCAATCAGATAATTTATCTATTTTGCTGGACTTTCACTACTCCCTTGATAGTCTCCTTAATGTATGAATTGAAATCATATCAGTTTCTATGACTTATTTTAAATTGTGAATATTACCAGCAAAGGCATAGCAAAAGTTCCCTATAACTAAAAATCAGTTATTTTGAACATTCCTGATTTTTTTTACATTTTAATGATTTAGCTTAATCATAAGTTGCAGTTTTTAAACAAATTGTATTCAGTAATTCACTCATATTCATTTTTATATAATTAGGACCTTCAAGTTTGACAAATTACAAAGAATTTTGTTGTAGTCAGAATGGAACAACAGGGACTATATTTAACCCACGCTGCATGAAAATGAAAACACTAGTCAAAATATGTAAAACAATGCTTTTGATTACCAGGTAATAGTCAACACACAACAGTGTTTTGAAAGAAAGGAGACCAACGTGGAGTCTTGCCTTTGACTCAACTTAATGACTACACAGAGTTTCTGGCAGCAGTGCAGGGAAGAGAAACACAAAACTGAGCTGAGAAGATAAAGTTTAGAGTACAGTGGAGCCTAGGCTAGAATTTGCAGGGCACAGTACTAGAGAAGAGAAGACTTCATAGAAAAAGAAAGAGGAGAAAGCACAGTCACAGAGGTGCAAAGAGGTGCCTCTTTGAGTTTTTGGCTGTTACTAATCTGTACATGTAAGAAACTACCTGAAGGCAAGGGAAGAATTACTGCAAAGGCAAAGGCAGAAATATCCCTGGTAGTTCATCAAGACCGAGAATAGTTTACATTGCAAGAAGCCAGAGCTGAAACTTCTGAGTACATGGGCAACATATAAAGTCCTGAAAAGTATATTGCCACAATGGTGGTGGCAAATATTCCCTAGTATAAAGGCTGTTGTGGACAGCCCTAACCATGTTGGAAAGTAAGCTTCAAAAAACTGGACTGATTCTAAGCAGATCTAACCATGACTCAGAACAATGATACCCATCATTATTTAAAGGAAAAAAAAAATTCCAGCTTCTGACAACATAAATGTTAAGATGTTGGGCTCCTAATTTAAAAATAACCCAGTGTGCAACAAACAAAACAAAGAAAAAGCATGAAAATGAAACCTATAAACAGGAAGAAATTTAATCACTAGCAACAGACTGAAAGGGTAGGGATCATTGAATTATCAGACAAGGATATTAAAATAGCTACATTAACTATAGTCCATCAATTTAAGGTAATAGGGAAAACAGAATCATTAAGAGAAGAGATGAATATATTAAAAAATACAAACAGTAGAACTCCTAGAGATAAAATATGTAATAACTAAAATGAAAAATGAATAGCTAAGTTTAACAGCCAATTAGACACTGCAGAATGAAAGATCAGTGAACTTGAAGTCACAGCAATAGAATTTATACAAAATAAGAAAGGGAGGAGACAAGAAAGCCTTTCAATACTAACGTAGAAAGATTGGCATTAGAGTAAAATCTACATCATTCTAGCACTTCCAGAGTCTTTAATAAATCAGTTTTGTGCAAAACTGAGAATGAGTGATATAATCAAATCAAGCATCTTATTGGGTACATTTATTACTCATTTGGATTAATTTAAAATTGAAATTCACTGGCTCTTGAAGTTATCGATGGCTTATGTTTCATAAGATTTGTATTTATCATTGGGAGTATATTAAGCTTCAATATTAAAAACTCATTTTAAGTCTAAGCATCATATGAATGAAAGCAAGTATACCCTCCATGACCAACCTTAATTGATTTCAGCTATATAGCTGATTAAAGAGGATCCTACTGTTCATAATTTTCTTACATAATTGCCTTTCTTCTAGCATTGGTGATAAGCATTTTATTTAATACTTGATATTGATTAAGTTATGAATTATGAAATTTTGATAGGCAAAATATTGATATGCCGTCTCTCCTTATATGATGTCTCACAATAAAAGTGACCACAAACAGAAATATTTATGTTTTTTGCTTGCTATCTTGTTTGCCTCTCCAGATTTACTCTCTACCATTCTCCAAGCTGGTCTAGCCCTGGGAAACTGATCTCTGTGGATTAAATTAACATGTTCCCATGATCTGTTTGCTGATCACTTGTCAGCTTGCTAGTATGTAGCCTTTTATGATGACTGGAGGTGTGTGATGTCCTATTTAACCTTCTTGTTTACTATCTTTGAGGACCTGAGGTTGATCTTGCTTACAGAGGATCATCTCTTCTCAACAGCATTCTATTGCACATGATTTTCTCCCTAGTACTTGAAGTTAAGTACTAGTTAAGTACTTGAAGTTACTTAACTATCTTTTATGTTCCCTTTATTCTATATTACAAATTGTACTTTTGTAAGTAAAATCTCTTTTATTTTCTCTTGAAATTGCCTTCTGTTTCCTAATAAATTTATACTTTTAACTAATTTTAGCAACATTTTTGATAAGTTGTAATAAATCATCCACCTTTTCCTTTATAATGGCATGCAGTAGAAAGATTAATAAAAATGAAATATCTTAAGGCTCATTTATAGACACAAGTGCACATGACATTCACTTTACTAATTAAGTTTACATATATTTATATATATCGCAATCTATATTAAAGGTTGCAGACATTTCACATTAATTTTATCCAAACATTAAAATGCTTTTGAAACTTATTCTAAGCTATTTTGCCATTGTTTTCAAATTCTTTCTTGCCATTGTTATTACATATAGATTAATCCAGACATTCTCTAGAAATACTCTGGTAAAAATTCTTTTAAGTTATCTGAAGCTTAATTGATTGAATAATTTATTTAGTCATTCTATATGCATTTACTGAATAGGCTTCTATATTAATTGAATATTGTTGAATTAAAAACACCCCAAACTCAGGAACTTAAAATAATAAGCCTTTATTATTGCTTATAAGTCTTTGTGAGTGTAAGCAAGGATTTGAAAAGAGCAACTACCCCAGTACTGAAAGAGACAGGAGAATTTTCCCTAAGGAGATTTTTTGAGATTCAAATGGTAAATGTTAGTCTGGAACCATATAATAGAAATGTATTCATCTTCTTTAGATCATATAACAGTAATTTTACAAAATGTGGGTCAATAACACTGTCATGGAACACATACCTTTTGATGTTAGAAAGAAAGTACTTAGTAAATACAGAATCAAATCAAAACGCAGGACTGAAGGGAGTTCATTTAAGGATTTATAAACCATTATTACAGAATATTTGGTAATGATCATAAGAAATATTTTGTGTACTAAGAAAGACATTTTAGTTAGCTTCAGAATTTTGCTTAAGGTCTAATATCTAAATATCTTTAAATAACTTATTATTTTTACTTGTTTGGTTACATTGGTAAATAGTTTTAATATTAGATTGCAGTTATTTTCATAGTCAATAATAAACTAATAGTGGCTAAAATGTCTTTTCTCTTAGCTACAAAAAATGACAAGAACAGACCTCAGAGGAAATTAAAATATAGTCCTACTCTAGCATCCATGTTGAATTTTTATGTTCATTGATAGCATGCATTATTGTAAGTTTGAATAATATACTACTTCCTACTGTAAGCATAGATAAGTGAGATATATTAGTTTTCAAGACTAATTATAAAAACAATGTTGTTAATTAAAACATTACTTTCATGTGACCCTGTTCTTTAATCACACTGACTAGGTTCATGTAGAATAATTAATCATAGAATAATTCTAATAAGAGATTTTATACTTTCATTTAGCATAAGGGTCCACAGTATGAAATTCATTCCTCAATTAAATATTAAAGGTCATGATAGTTCTTATAGATGTCTTGAATACATGCGTTTACTTATTCTGCTCCTTGAAACCCTATTAAACTCACCATGGGGATGAAGAAATACACATGTGCAAGGATTTTTAAAAAATGATAATATAAGAGATTTTATCAGATAAGTCCTTTTAATTAACTATTGGACATTATTAACCTAATGAGATTGGTTTCTTTCCAAATAAGATTTTTTTAAAAAGCTTACAGAACACACTATCTTCCACAAAATAATAGAAAAGTGGGAATAATTTGAAATCATTCGAACAAAAGACATCCAAGAAATATTAAAGCAACAAAAATTAAAAGGGTTAATGTCTCCGATGATAGAATAATTTTGGAGTGCTAAGTATATCTTTGCCAAATTCTAAATATATATGGGGCAGGAAGTTATAAACCTCAACCAAGAACTTTTAGGAGCAATGTAAAGTGGTTTCTTATTCTCCTCTACTACTGAAGAGGGAAAAATTTGAATTCAAAGTCTGCCAGGCAGACATCAGTGTTTACCAGTGAACATACTAAGCTTTCAATAAAATTGCCACAGTAATGTGATATAGGAACAGACTAAAGATGAAGATTAAGCATTATCAATTGAGTCACTCAGCTTCAACTCAGTCCACTTCATGAGTGGTTTTGGGTAATCATTCTCCCACTTCGTTTAATGAAAGAAAGGATGAATCCTTTCTACCAAAATATAACATTTTCTGGAGACTTAAATTTTTATGTGATATCCATTATTCTATGAAAATGTCAAGTCATACAAACAGACTTTACTACCTGGCAAAATCTAGGATAAAAGAATCCGTTGAAATGTAGAGATGATCAAGATAGCAGTTACCAGAAAAGAGCTATAAAATAACAATGATTAACATGTTCAGTATAGTAGAAGAAAAAGTAGAAAGGCAAAAATAGCTGAAGAGATAATAAATTTCACCAAAGAAATAAAATCTAATAAATTTTAAAAGGTTCAGAATGAAAAATAAAATAACATAAATTAAGAATATATTGGACATGATTAACAGCAAATTGGGTATAGAAAAAGACAAGATTAGTGATGTGGAAATTTTCAGTAGAAAAAGAAAATAGATAAACCACATGGACTAAAATGAAAAGAAGTAAGACACATGCAGTTGGAGGCCCTGCAGTAAATAAAGAGTGAAAATGGGACTTTAGAATGATAGGAGACATTATGTTTAAGTAGTTCCTAGTAAGGTAAAACAAATAAAGAGAAAAGAAAGCTACACTTAGGCAAATCAAACTAAACTACTAAAAAGCAAAATAGGTGAAAATATTTAAAGCACCCAGAGAAGTCTTCAAAGGAACAACACTAAGAATGACTTGTCAACAGAAGAAATATACTGAAGAAAACATTATGTTAAAATCTTCAGGTTTCTGAGGGAAAATAATTGCTTTTATTTTTTATCCTAAGTTAAAATAACTTTTAAAATGAAGGCAAATAAAAGATGTTTTAGATTTTAAAAAATGAGAAAATTTTCCATTTCAGCAAATTTTTACTAAAGGAATTTGCATACCTAAAGGAGAACAGTATAAGACAAAAACAAGACTGCACAGAAGTAAATACAGAATAAGGAAAAGCAAAATTCTAATGAACTACATGAATGCTGATATTTTAAGACAAAAATCTTCACGGGGAAGATTATGTAGGGGGAAGGTCAAATCAAACATCTTCTTGGGTAAGTTTATTACTCATTTGAATTAATTTAAAATTTGAAGCCCCAGGCATGATTTAGAGCCCTACAAAGGTCATGTGAGGTTCCATACTGCCTCTGTCTTTGATGAGAACGACAACTTGCAGAATGCAGAGCCTTTGTCACAAAGCTAAACACACCCACTTGGTCAGAGAAACTGAAGAATGTATGGAGAAATAGAACAACTGAAGGCCCATCTGCTTCTTCACACCGCCGGGGTGAGTCAACAGATCCAAATAAGTGTGTGAACTGGAAAATGGCTACTGCTTTCAAATCTCCCAAGAATTTCCCTTCTCATTCATTCTAATGGAAAAATACAAAAAAAGGAAATTACATTTTAGCTAGGTTGACACATTTCAAATCATCCTGAATCCTAATCCACATTCTACATTCAACTCCAGTACCAATTGGTTTTCTTTACTAGTACTATTCTGAGATTGACTTCTGTTCTCATTTTACAAGACATCTCAGCAAATTTTTATAAGGTTGTTGATTTAAGTAATTGATTAGAAATGAAATTTTACAGAGGATCTGGAGATTTGGTTTCTTTTTGATACTAGCAAACCCCTTCTCTATGAAAAGATGGCTGTTTGATAGAAATTTTAGCCAGTGGTGCCAGAAGTTACACTTCTCATCCAAATTGAAACAAGAAGCTACGTGGGTCTTTTACCATTTTTCCAGAAATACACCATGATGATGCATAAGCATATTAGAAATTCAAGACAATTAATGTTACACTCGCCTGTTGAAATTCAAATAGCATACAATCCTGAGAGTTGTCCCTCATAGACAATGGGTTGTGACTGAAGCCAGAGTTATATTCCTCCCTTAAAGTCAATGTATAGTGAAGTTCAGACTGAAATTGCCATTCCAATATTGCTAATAGTTGGTAAAAGTTATTTACTGAAAATTTCTTAGATAATATTTCCAAAAATGAGCCAAGAAAAATTACATGTTTTGTATGTTGTTGGGGCAACTATAGAATAATAGAATAGAGATCAAAAGCAAATTACACATGAAATAGTAAAATATTTTTTAAATACCTCAATAAAAAAGACATACAAAGGCAAACAAGCAAGCACTTTAAAAGTTTCACATCATTGATCGATAGAAAATTGCTATATCTACACTAAGATACCACTACACATACATTAGGTTTCAACAGAAAGATGCCATTTCAAAGGACTGGTGAGGTTGTTAACAATGAACATTCATTAATTGTGGGAGAAATGCAAAATATTAGTCACAGTGAGGAAGAGTTTGGCAATTTTTCACACAGTTAAATGTACCCTACAATTTTGTACAGTAATTCCACTTCTAAGTATCCACCCAAGATAAATGAAAACATATTTTCCTACAAAGGTTTGTAGACAAAGAATAGCTTTAAACCAACACAGCCCAATGTCAACCTACCAATTAAAGGATGAACAAAAAGTACTATATCCCTACAATTGAATGAAGTATATTAGACCCAAAAATATGGATGAATCTCAAAAATAGTGTGCTGGAAATAGAATGAAGCCACAAAGACTACATATAGTATGATACTATTTGTATGAAATTCTATCTTTGCAAATCAGTAGTTACCTGGACTGAAGATGAGTGATGCAATGGGTAGTAGGGGACTTCAGGAGATGATAAAATGTTGTGTAATTTCTCAACTAAGTTTAAGAACCTAGTGCTGGGTCCGACTTAGTGATTTATTATCTTGATTATGGCAGTAGTTTTAAGATTCTATGGATTTTGCACCTACCAAACCTCCTCAAACTGTGTACTTAAGATGAATTATTTCATGTTATGTACAGTAAACCTCACAAAAACTTTAAGAAAATAGTGCAATTTATGTTATGTATATGTACTCTAATGATGGTACTCTAATCATAATATATGTGATTAAGTCAGGTATTTTTTCGCTATTCCAGAAGGCATAAAACAGCATCAAGATGATGAGAGTGGTGAAGATGATGATTGCAAAGATAAAATATAGTTACTTCCATAGTTACTTATATTTAATATTTACATATTTAGTTACATTTAATTCTTATAAGTCTTATGACATATCATTATATCCAATTTACAGATGATGAAACTGAGGCACCAAATGATTAATTTGTCCGAAATTGCACAGCAACAAGTCACAGAGCTGGCTTGTGGACCCAGTGAATACTTTTCAGAAACATGCATAAAACTAAAAGTATTATTTGAAAGCTATAGACACTCCAGAGAATTAAGATGATTTAAACTATTTAAGCAAAATAACTATGAGTTGTGGAAAGTATATGACTAAATCTAGAATATAAATTTTCTTTTTAAAAATGTTTCTTTCAGGAAAACATTTGACATTTTTATCAATTTATGTGCCTTCAGTTGAAGTTTTCAAAATAACACTGCATCCAAGGAAACATTAAATAGGAAGATACATCAGGAGTGCTGCAATCATAAATTTATTTCAGAATTGGTATTTTTATCATATTCACCAGGCTGAAAGAATGCTTTAAAGTTTTATTTTGATGCTATCACTATTAAAGGCTGAACTATAAATTCCAAATAATTGTCTTCAAAGTTCCGAGCTCACAACTATTTTCCAGCTTCATATATCAATGCATTTTGCATGTCAGTGTTATATTGGGCATATTTGCATTATGTTACTCCCTTTTGCATTCTTCTCCCTATAGTTTGTATTTATCTCTCTATTTCTCATTTGATTAGAGCATTTACTTTAGTATATTTGACAATTGATTTAATATCTTTAAAAATGTTATATCAAATATGTTCATCCAGATATTCCTATATCTATTACATTGCAAACTTATTCTTTTACATTCTTTAGGTAAGGCATTTTATAGTAGATTTCCTAAAACTAAAAAAGACTTGATTTTTGCAAAATATTGATGTGGTAGTTTCAGGGCCCTGTGTTGTACAACTACAGGAAGCCTCTCACAAAGGAGTTTATATAACTCATGACCTTTGAGCTCTGTCACCCAGAGATTTTTTGGCCCTTAGTTTTTACATGATTTTCTTTCTCAACTCTTTCCAGAAAAAAATACTAGGATATTATGTAAACATATTTCATCTAAGTATATTAGACTCCCAAGTTAAGAAAAGAGGGGAGTTAGCATTTTGATTATAATCTCTAACTTCAAGAACACAAAGAGGAATTAACTCCTCATAGAAAATGAAAAAAAAATGCACTCCAAATTACAAGTACAAAAGTTCTATAAATTTGACATGATTTTCTATTTGTTTCAATAGCAATAAAAATTTTAAATATAATGCAAGGGAAAATAAAACAAATTGCCTCAAGTAAAAATATGCTTAATACATAGTAAAATACATAATAAAATATTTGCTGATTTCCCACTTATCTTCCTCATAGGATTTAAAGTGTTATTCACATAACTAAGTATGTGACCTTTTGATAACTAGAAGTATCTCTCAATTTTTACATGGAGTCTACCACAAAAACAGAGTATCTTAAAATTAGATCCTAAGGGGCCAAGACTGAATAGTCAATAAGATAATGAATCACTAAGTCGGACCCGCACTAGGTTCTTAAACTTAGTTGAGAAATTACACATATTTTGACTGCACAAATACTATAGGTACAGACACACATGAACACATACACATACATATATGTAAACACAAACATACATTTATCTATTTATTGATTTCTGTGAACTTTGTTAATATGGATCTATTTTGTTGTAATAAAATCAAATTTCTAAGTTAATAAAACTGAAGCCAAACTTCAGATTATCATAATTACTTTCAAATAAATAAAATATGAAAAGTTTTTTATGACCTTCTAAGTCATTTCTAGTACTATCCAACATCATAGAACTTTTTTTCTTTAAATTGTTTGCACTTTTTCTGAATTAAAAAATTTTTTACTAAACCTCACCAGTCTGATTATGTCTCTTACTTGCATATATATAGGGGATAAAATAAATCTAACATTTTTTGACAGTGAGACCATGACCACTATATATTATTAATTCATTCAACAGTTGTTTATTAGGAAATGTCTGTGACAGGTACATTGAATGCTGTTATCGAAGAAGTTTATTAAGTACAGTATTTCAAACTGAAGAAAATTGTGTGTGTGTGTATGTGTCCATGTTGGTTTTCTTTCTTTTTGTAAATAAATTAAAACTATCATTAAAAATTCAAGGAAATTCAGAAAATGTGAATGAATAGAGTTAAAGGTAAGAATCTCTGGTCAGTATTAATAAAATTAAGTGAACTATAGGTGAGGGGTTGTGGCCCAATCCCATTCCCCAACACCAGTTCTTGTCTCATTTACAGATTAGCAGCAGTCCTCTAAACAATAAAAACAGTTTAAGAGGGGGAAAAACCCTCCAATATGTTGATCATCATATTTCTAATAATGCTCATGTTATTTGAAGATAAAGTCTAAAATGATTTTTTATAAGCATTTGATTAATTGTTAATCTTTGTTAACCAGAAATATTTTATGATCTTTGTTTCAAATATATTTGTATTAAGTCTGGGAGGAGGTCCTCAGTAGTTTTCTCTCCAAACATAAATTAAGCTCTAGAAACCCAAAGTAAAATTATTATTCCTGCTAGTCAGGAAATTTCTTAGAACTCAGCCTTTCACCTGATAGAATGTAATATCATGTATCATCCATGACTGGATCATTCCAGTGTCATTAAAACTCAAAATTCATATTCTTAGGGCACTGCACAAAAGAATCTACTTATATGAAAGAAGTAATAGAACAAGTGTAGCTTGGTTCTTCTTTCTACAATCCCAACCACTGTGTGATTGAACTGCTTCAGTAGTCTTGTTGATTGTACCTTCCACACTTAGATGTAAAGGAGAATTTGAAACATTTTTTGTGTGTATTTTGAACTGATATCACCCTAAAACTTTCAATCCGTTAGTGATAGTCCTTTGTTTTATGATGATAGATAAAAAGTTGAGTATCTTAGGCAAACTACAGATCTCTGTTTATTTGAAAACAGCTCCAATAGCCCTTTCTTACTAAAGTATAATGAGGTCCTTCAACTTTATTACATGATCATATTCTGAATTTTCATTGAGATTGATCAATTCTAAACATTGTTTTAAGTCACTATTAAAGTATGATTCCCAGAACTCTTTGTATCAGATAAAATTATATTGAAAAACCAAATTGAAATTAGCAGTTCCAGAATTTTGACTAATTAAATCGGATATTTTTCAACATTCTATTTTATTTATTTAAGCATCAAGGAATTTCCAAAAGCTTATGCAAATTGTCATGTTTATCAGAATACTAATTTATATGCCTAAGTGTGAACTTTCATTAAATTATATTTACTTTACTATGAAGATGCTGTGTTTCTAGTCCTTTAAAAGAAGAAAATATTACAAATGTGCATATGACTCTATATATCTTGAGGGCTGCCTTCCATTAAATGTGACAAGCACATTACTTCACTGAATTTTTAATCATCACTTGGAGAATTGCTCAGTACATTCTGCATCTGTTAGTTTCAAACACTCCAAATCACTAACCCTGCTAATAGGATTTGCCTTTATCAGTGTCTGCATCAATAAAAGGCAAGTGCAGTTTATATCTGTTCTGAGGGAAAAGAAATGAACTTAATCCCATCCTTGTGTTTCCTGTCAGATATTACATCCTAATATTAATTCCTTAAGTTATGCAGTTCAAAAATATTTCACATGTATCTGAAGCATAGGTTTTATACTTGATAAGTGAAAAAATATACTTAATTTTTCTACTGTAGTCACATACCAAGATTACAATCTGGGTTTTAAGGTTTTATGAACCTGAAGTCTTACAAATTTATCTTGAAGTGTTATGAATTTATAATCTTATATATATGAAACTTTTGTATTATGGTAACTAAAAGTTGTTCTTTAGTGAATTGATGGGAGAAATTCACTATTGTTATTCCTCAGTTGGAATTAGGCAGACATGGCAGCTTCCTTACTTAATGTTATCTAACCCTGCTAACATTTCTCAACCAGACCAACCCAGTAGCTTTCTTACTGATTTCCCTGCTTCAGGTGTTGCTTCAATTCATTTATCTTTCTAAAGCATAAAGCCTAGCATGTCATTTCCTTACTTAAAATGAATCAGTAAATTCCTATCCTGGAAGACAATATCCTGGCATTCTAGCAAACACCTGCAGCATGACATGACTTCTTTCTTATCCACACTTTCGTTTCATCTAACAAGGTGGAACAAGAAGCCTTTGACTGAACTATCCCTTGGATTCCATGCACAGGCCTGGAATAAGGCAATTGCCATCAGTATGTTGCATCCTCTTGCCTGTTCTTTACCTATTCTTTAGAATATAATATGCTCATTTATCTATCCATATAAATACATATATCTGAAATTATGTGTAGGCACACACACACACATGAAAGACAGAGAAACAGAGAACTTTCCAAAAGGTACTTCATTGTTCTATCATATGTATTCTGACCTTCTTCCAATTAATTCCCTTATTAGAAACCAAAGTCTGTATTTTCAAAAATAAATCTTCTCATGTTAGTGAAGGACAAGTATTTTGTATGATATGTTCATTACTTGTCTTCTTCTTACCTTTTACTCTCCATAACTCCTACTGTAGCCACATTTGCTTTCTTTTACTTCAGAATGCCCTGGGTGACCATTTATTCCATTTCCAACTAAATTCTTACCTTTTACTGTTTTGTCACGTTCTGTGGTATAGCATTTGACCTGAATATATTATTTTTGAATGAAGAGCAATCATTTCTACTTGCTTAAAAAATAATCTCAGATAGGTTTGATAGGACTCTGCTTCATATCACCAGCTTCTGCCATAATTGTGTTTAGTACTGTGCACATATATAAGGAGAAGAGTACTCATTTTAACTTGTCTTCATCCCAAAGACCTAAAGGTGACTCTCTTCTTTTTCCCCAGAAATTAAACAAAAAACAATAGTTAATACTTCTTTTTCACTTTATGAAGAAATGAGCTTGAAACAAGTGGCAAGAGACGACCAGTTCCTTCTCTTCTCAGGTGGTGGCAGGAGTATTTGATGCAAATGTCCTTGGAGCCACTCAGAATACTTACTAGCTGTGTCCTGTCTCCCCCTATGTCACACACTGTAACATGATGGAAACTGTCCAGCAGTCAGTTGGTGTTACCCGTGGGAAACATGGAAAACTATGGGCTTAATAAATGTGGAATCTGTTCAGGAAATAGACACGAGTAAGTACTGCTATGAAGAGTAGAAAAGGAAGTCTGAATACTCTTGTTCCATACATAAGAATATAGACATAATATAAATCTGAAAGGTTCTATTGTTGGTAGCCCTTTGTAAAATTTGCAATAAATCCTCTTCACACAGCATTGTGCTAAATCAACCAAAGTCCATGTTTAATGAAAATTATTGAATTCACATTTTTTTCTAGAAAGTTAATGATAAACATGTAATGTATAGAAATTATTTGTCAACATTTACTATCCAACAACAGGCTGTAGTGATATCACTGATAACATGAATACCAGAAGAAAACTAAGTTAAAGGAACATCAGCATTCTTAATCAGGGATATGATAACAACATATTCAGTTGTATAAAGTATATACTTACAAACACAAAAATTTTATATAAATATATACACATGTCTGTATCTATGTATTAGTGTGAACATAACATTTCATGAGGTCAAATGACTACTCTTCTAAATTAGTTTCACTGATTTCCATGACATGTTTTCTTGGTATGTTTACTAAACATGTAAGATGAAAATACAATTTTAATTTGTTAAGCTCCCTTTAATCATAATGCTAAATTTTAACTAACCCATGTCAAATAAATCAAAGAATTAAGAAAAATGACATAAGGAGAAATTCTAAATTTTCTTAGAAACATACTGAGAGAGTCAGTTTAGAAATAATAGTTCAGTAATTTAGCTCTCAATTAAAGCAGTTAATAATTTCAGAAAATGTCATGGTGCCTGCATCATTAATATTTGACATCTAAATATCACTCAGCAATATTTTGCTCTTTGGCAGATGTCAAATGTAGGTATCCCCTTGATTTAATTTCAGAGAGTCAATTTAAAGTTCAAAGACAGTAATAAAAATGGGGGAAATGTACAGTATAAGCACCACAGCAAATGAAAGACACACGTAATGTTCTTTAACTATGTAATTTCAAAATGTATTGTGAAAAAATGATCTAAGATCTAAATAAGAGAAATCACGCTTCTTTGGAGAGCTCATATCTCGCTCAGCTATATAAAGGCATCAACAAAGTACAGATTTGCAAAAAATTACACTTTAAAACAGATCATCTTTCTGTGGCTAAGATTCAGAGACTGCTGAGACAGGGTCAGCATTCTGCTAAGGATGAAAAAATCCTAATCAAAATGTTCCTAGATAATTTCACAAGTAGACTATCCAATTACTGAAGGCCAGTCTCCAGGATATCAAAGCATAGGAACAAAAACACTGATTACTTAATAAAGTAAAATATTTTATTTTTTTATTTTTGTATGAAAGAAAATACTGTGAGTAAACATATATTTGGAAGAAAACTTTCCTGCATTTAAACTAAGTAACGTCAATGTTCTTGTTTTGCCTCTGTCTAGTTTTTCAGCATTCAGCAAATCAAATTTACTTCCACTGATGAATGAGAAGCCTATTGGCTTGCATTTAATTATTTACAGACTTAGATAAATTTTAGACCTCAGTTCACCCACAATTATTGTATAAATTTCCAATAATAGTAGATTCACTTATTCTAACCACTGTTGAATCCTCATACTCATACATAAAATAGCATGTCATAACTCACACTTAATGTAATGACACAGACTTCAGCATTTTTGATGCAGTCTCTTGCTTATGTTAGAGAGATGTGCACAGGTGAGGAACTCCAAGGTTAGGAAACTGCCCAGCCTTTGTATCTCAGGGAGGCATTGCCTATATTATTCTTGTTAGAAAATTAATATGTCCTTTGACCTGGAATGAGACACTGTCTTTATTCTCCAAAACTATTGGCTATATAAATATTTTTGAATTTGTAAAGATAGTCCTGAACAAAACTATCACAAATAAGAAAAATTCCATCCCAATATAACAAAATTTAAAAATTATGAGTTAGTTTAAAATCAATAAATAGTCTTTTTTATAGCATTCTACAATAAAAACAAGAATTATTTAAATGGTCAAATGTGGCAGACATTGTGTCAAAAGAACACACACAAAAATATGAAGAGACTGTGATTTTAGTCATGTGACATAATTTGAAAGCAATTTTTGAAAATAATTCCAAAACATATAACAATATGAAAAGGCAGTTTATGAAGAGTATTTTTAAAAATTAGTAATAATTATATTAAAATTATAATTTCAAGAATTGTTTTTTTTCCTTAGGATTTTTAGTTTAACCTATAAATCTAGATATCTAGATTTAAGTCTAGCAAAGTATAATAATTAATTTTAAGAGGTATTTGGAGTGAAATACTCATTATGAGTTTGACTGTCAAACAGTTCTATGTTCTAAATATTTTGAGGATAAAGGATATATAACCTCTTGACGAAATTACATAATATTTCAATACCTTAGGTTACTGCCTTATCATAAAATTCTGAAATGTCAGAGCAAATTCAAGGGAATCATAAGTCTCACCCGACACAAAATTTTACTAATTATTTGATAGTAAAACAGCTTACAGGCACAAACATAATATTTCTTCCTAAAGGAGACTGAGCTATCAGTAAAAGCTTCTTAATTGTCTCATTCTCCCATACTGGCGACTGTTTTATTTTCAAAGTGACATCCTACCATTTATCTATGTATAAAGAACATGGTTTTCAGAAGTTTCCAAATACCATTCCCCTCTTACCAAGGCTATTTAGAGAAATGAATGATTTTAATTTTAACTTTAATGAAGGCATAGAGCAGAAAATTTCCTGGAAGATATTGCACCTAAGGGAAAGGAAACTCTTAGAAAGCATGTCAAATGGGCAATGACAGTAGTTTGAAGAGGTTTCACTGAAGACATCTGGGAAAACTTGACCACCGAAACAGTAACTATAGAACGCGATTCATTGAGACCAAGATTAAAGATGGCGATGTGAGAGTTGAGACAAAAGACTCCTCCTAAAACCACATATAACATGAAAATATAATTAATACAACTAATTCTGAAAGAGCAAAAGGAAAGAAGGCGGCGCCAGACTGCCTACACAATGATAAAAGAACAGACCTCACTGAACAGGGTAACGTACCAAAGCAGTGTCCTGGTGGGGCCCAAGCCCTTCCCCCACCCGGCTCACCAGGGGGAAGAAGAGAAACAGAGCAGGGATGGAGTGGAGCCCGGGAACTGCTGAACACCCAGCCCTGGAGATCAGCACTGGGAGCATGAACCTACATTGCATGGTTCTCTGATGATTTAGTGGGGCTGGAAAGCTAAGATAGGTGGAATACCTGGAGAGACAGAGATTCCAGCTGCTTGTGGAAAACAGGGATTCGTATCTGGCTGATGTGGGTGTGCAGTCTGAGAGACTTCCTAAAAGCAAGAGGGCTGCTAAAGGGGCAAGGACTGCACAGAGCTTACTGCTCAGGAGAAAGGACAGGTAGACAAAATGGTCTGGGTGCACTCTGCACAGTAGGTTGGGAGCTTAAATGATCTTCAGGTGCTCCATCCCACTGGCTGTCTATGCAGCTCCAAGCCCTCCCACCATGATACACAGCCTTCTGTATCTTCCTTCTGGCTAGCCTGCACCTGGCTTAGGCTCACAAATTGGCAACCCCTGCCCTGGTGCCAGGCTGGACATAGGGAAGCCCCACCTACAGCAGCTAGAAACACAATGTATAGAGGCTTACACCTGTGTGGTCAGCCCACTGGTTCTGGCAGTGGAGACAGGCATAGCAGCTGGGAAGCAGGAAACAGCTCTTTCCTCACCCAAGGCACCAATACCCGGACATTGCTCCAGGGGCTGATCAGCTCCAGAGAGTAGAGCTTCTGGGCACTAGAGGGCACCACAGTATGAAATATCCAAGGAACCTGGTTCAAAGCAAAATTATGAATATGCCTGAGAAAGATTCAAATGAAATTGACCTCATGAATCCTCCTGAAAGAGATTTCAAAATAAAAATCATTAACATGTTCATGGAGGTACAGAAAAATATTCAAGAAATCAGGAACGAATTTAGTGGTGTTGGAAAGCTAAGACAGGTGGAATACATGGAAAGATGGAGATTGCAGCTGCTTGTGGAAAACAGGGATCCATATCTAGCTGCTCTGGGACAAAAAAAAAGGTGGACAATGTGAGAGACTTCCAAACAATGAGAGGACTGCTAAAGGGGCAAGGATTGCACAGAGCTTACTCTAGGAGAAAGGACAGGTAGACAAAATTGTCTGGGTTCATTCTGCCCAGCAGATTGGGAACGTTCAGAAGCTTCAGGAGTTCCATGCTCCTGGCTGGATATGCAGCTCCAAGGACCCACACCATGATATGCAGCCTGGTGTGCCTTCCTCCTGTCCAGCTCTCCCCTGACTAACAAACCGGAAGCCCATGCCCTGGCATCAAGCCAGCTAGAGGGAAGCCCCACCTACAGCAAATACAAACACAAACCATAGAGGCTTTTACTTATGTGCTCAGCCCACTGGTTCTGGCAATAGAGACAGACATAGCAGTTGGGAAGCAGGAAAGAGCTCTTTCCTCCCCCCAGGTAACAACTACTCTCCCCTGTGACCCCAATATTGCTCCAGGGGTTGAGCAGCTCCAGAGGGTAGAGCTTCTGGGCATCAGAAGGCACCACATACAAATATGAAATGTCAAGGAACCTGATTCAAAGCAAAATCGTACAAACACCAGAAAAAGAGTCAAATGAAACAAATCTCATCAATCTCCCTGAAATAAATTTCAAAATAAAAATCATCAACATGCTCATGGAGGTACAGAAAAATATTCAAGAACTCAGGAATAAATTCCAGTCAGAGATCCAGTCGTTAAGGAATACAATGGAGGATAATATTAAAAGCAGATTAGATATGATGGAGGAGACAACAGATGAAATAGATATTAGAGAAGAGGAACACAAAGAAGCTGAGGCACAGAGAAAAAAAGGATTTCTAAGAATGAAAGAATATGGAGAGAACTCTGTGACCAATCCAAATGGAACAATATTTGTATTATAAGTGTACCAGAAGAAGAAGAGAGAGAAAAGGGATAGAAAGTGTCTTTGAGGAGGTAATTGCTGAAAATTTCCCCAATCTGGGGAAGGAGATACTCCCTCAGGCCATGGAGGTGCACAGATCTCCCAACACAAGGGATCCAAGGAAGACAATACCAAGATATATAGTAAATAAAATGGCAAAGATCAAGGATAAGGACAGATTATTAAAAGCATCCTGAGAGAGAAATAAGATCACATGCAAAGGAAAGCCTATCAGGCTATCATCAGACTTCTCAACAGAAACCTTAAAGGACAGAAGGGAAGAAGGACATGATATTTTTAGTGCAATGAAACTGAAGGGCCTCAAACCAAGAACACTCTACCTGGCAAGGTTGTCATTTACATTTAAAGGAGGGATTAAGCAATTTCGAGATAAGCAAAAGCTGAGAGAATTTACCTTCCACAAACCACCTCCACGGTGCATTTTGGAGGGACTGCTGTAGATGCAAGTATTTCTAAGGCTAAAAAGGTGTCACCAGGGGATATAAAACCACAGCAAAGTAAAACAATTAATTACTAAGCAAATACAAAATCAAATCAACTACCCCCAAAGTCAATCAAGGGATAGACAAAGAGTACAAAATATGATAGCTAATATATAAAGAATGGAGGAGAAAGAAAAAGGAGGAAAAAAAGAAGAACCTTTAAGGTCGTGTTTGTAATAACACATGAAGTGAGTTAAATTAGACTGATAGATAGTAAGGGAATGACCCTTGAACCTTTGGTAACCATGAATCTAAAGCCTGCAGTGGCAATAAGTACATACCTATTGACAATCACCTGAAATGCAAATGGTATGAATATACCAATCAAAAGTTACAGGATCACTGAATAGATAAAAACATAAGACCCATCTATATGCTGCCTACAGGAGACTCACTTCAAACCCAAAGACATACACAGACTGAAAGTAATGGGATGGAAAAAGATATTTCATGCAACTAATAGGGAGAAAAAAGCAGAGTTGCAGTGCTTGTATTAGACAAAATAGACTTCAAAATAAAGAAAGTAACAAGAGACAAAGAAAGATATTACATAATGATAAAGGTGTCAGTCCAATAAGAGGATATAACCATTATAAATATCTATGCACCCAACACAGGATGACCTACATATGTGAAACAAATACTAAAAGTATTAAAGGGGGAAATAAAATGCAATGCATTCATTTTAGGAGACTTCAACACACCACTCACTCCAAAGGACAGATCAACCAGTCAGAAAATAAGTAAGGAGACTGAGGCACTGAACAACATATTGGAATAGATGAATGTATAATGGGCATCTATAGAACACTCCATCCAAAAGCAACAGGATATGCATTCTTCTCAAGTGCACATGGAACATTTTCAAGAATAGATCATATACTAGACCACAAAAAGAGCCTCAGTAAATCAAAAAAGATTGAAATTGTACCAACCAGCTTCTCAGATCACAAAGGTTTGTAACTAGAAATAAATTATGCAGAGAAAAGAAAAAAATGGACAAACACATGGATGCTTAACTACATGCTCCTAAATAATCAATGGAACAATGACCAAATAAAAACAGAGATCAAGCAATATATGGAGACAAATGACAACAATGATTCAACACTGTAAAATCTGTGGGATGCAGTGAGGGCCGTGCTAAGAAGGAATGTATTTCAATGCAGGCATACCTCAGGAAAGAAGAACAATCCCATATGAATAGTCTAAACTCACAATTACTGAAACTAGAAAAAGAAGAATAAATGAGGCCCAAAGTCTGTAGAAGGATGGACATAATAAAGATAACAGTATAAATAAATAAAATTGAGAAGAATAAAACAATAGAATCAATGAAGGCAGGAGCTGGTTCTTAGAGAAAATAAGCAAAATAGATAAACCTCTAGCCAGTCTTATCAAGGAAAAAAGAATCTACACACATAACCAGAATCAGAAATGAGAAAGTAAATATCACTACGGCACCACAGAAATATAAAAAATTATGAGAGAATACTATGAAAATCTATATGCTAAAAAAACTGGATAACCTAGAAGAAATGGACAACTTTCTAGAAAAAATACAGCCTTCCAAGGCTGACCCAGAAAGAAACAGAAAATCTGAACAGACCAATTACCAGCAACATATTGAATTGGTAATCAAAAAACTACCTAAGAAAAAAATGGCTGGACCAGATGGCTTCACTGCTGAATTTTATGAAACATTTAGTAAAGACCTAATACCCATCCTCCTTAAAGTTTTCCAAAGAGTAGAAGAAGAGGGAATACTTCCAAACTCATTCTATGAGGACAGCATCACTCTAATACTAAAACCAGGCAAAAAAAACCTCATAAAACAAGAAAAGTACACACCAATATCCCTAATGAACATAGATGCAAAAATACTCAAAAAACATTAGCAAATCAAATTCAAAAGTATATCAAAAAGATCATCCATAACGATCAAGTAGGATTTATTCTGGAGATGCAAGAATGATACAATATTAGAAAATCCCTCGACTTCATCCACCATATCAACAAAAAGAAGAAGAAAAACCACATGATCATCTCCATAGATGCTGAAAAAGCATTCAACAAAATTCAACATCCATTCATGATAAAAACTCTCAACAAAATGGGTATAGAGGGCAAGTACCTCAACATAATAAAGGTCATATATGACAAACCCAAAGTCAACATCATACTTGACATTGAGAAGTTGAAAGTTTTTCCTTTAAGATTGGGAACAAGACAAGGATGCCCTCTCTCCCCGCTTTTATTCAACACAGTACTGGAGGTCCTAGCCACAGCAGTCAGACAACCCAAAGAAATAAAAGGCATCCAGATAGGCAAGGAGAAAGTTAAACTGTCCCTGTTTGCAGATGATATGATATTGTACATAAAAAATACCCTAAAGAATCCACTCCAAAACTACTAGATCTAATATCTGAATTCAGCAAAGTTTCAGGATACAAAATTAATATACAGAAATCTGTTGCATTCCTATACACTATCGATGAACTAACAGAAAGAGAAATCAGGAAAACAATTCCATTCACCATTAAATCAAAAAGAATAAAATAGCTAGGAATGAACATAACCAAGGAAGTGAAAGACCTATATTCTGAAAACTATAAGACACTCATGAGAGAAATTAAAGATACCAATGAAATGGAAACACATCTTGTGCTCATGGATAAGAAGAATTAGTACTCTCAAAATGGCTATCCTGTCTAAAACAACCTACAAATTCAATGCAATTGCACTGAAAATACGTACAGCATTCTACAATGAGCTAGAGAAAATCATTCTAAAATTCATATGGAACCACAAAAGACCACAAATAGCTAAAACAATCCTGAGAAGGAAGAATAAAGGTGGGGAGATTATGCTCCCCAAGTTCAAGCTCTACTACAAAACAACAGTAATCAAGACAATTTGGTACTGGCACAAGAACACAACAGTAGTCCAATGGAACAGACTAGAAAGCCCAGATATAAACGCAAGCATATATGGTCAATTAATATACAATAAAGTAGCTATGGACATACAATGGGGAAATGACAGTCTCTTCAACAACTGGTGTTGGCAAAACTGGAAAGCTACATGCAAGAGAATGAAACTGGATTATTGTTTAACCCCATACACAAAAGTAAACTTGAAATGGAACAAAGACCTGAATGTCAGTCATGAAACAAAATGGCATCCTATAGTACGGGAGAATATATTTGTAAACAACATATCCAACAAGGGGTTGACATCCAAAATATATAAAGAAGTTACACACCTCAACAGCCAAAAAGCAAATGACCCAATTAAAAAATGGGCAGAGGATATTAACAGACAGTTCTCCAAAGAAGAAATTCAGATTGCCAACAGACACATGAAAAGATGCTCCACATCACTAATAATCATGGAAATGCAAATAAAATACACAATGAGATATCACCTCACACCAGTAAGGATGGCCAGTATCAAAAAGACTAAGAATGACAAACGCTGGCAAGGATGCAGAGAAAGGGGAAACCTCCTACACTGCTGGTGGAAATGTAAGCTAGTTCAACCATTGTGGAAAGCAATATGAAGGTTCTTCAAAAAACTAAAAACAGAAATACTATTTGGCCCAGGAATTCCACTCTTAGGAATTTACCCAAAGAATATAATTTCTCAGATTCAAAAAGACATATGTACCCCTGTTTATCACCGCACTATTTCAATAGCCAAGATATGGAAGCAACCTAAGTGTCCATCAGTAGATGAAAGGGTAAAGAAGAGGTGGTACATACACAGAATGGAATATTATTCAGCCATAAGAAAGAAAGAAATACTACCATTTGCAACAACATGGATGGAATTGGAGGATATTATGCTCAGTGAAATAAGACAGTTGGAGCAAGACAAGTGCCAAATGATTTTCCTCACTTGTGGAGTATAACAACAAAGCAAAATTGAAGGAACAAAACAGCAGAAGACTCACAGACTCCAGGAAGGGACTAGCGGTTACAAAGGAGAGGGGTTTGGGTGGGTGGGTAGGGAGGGAGGGAGACGGGGATTGAGGGGTATTATGTTTAGTACACATGGTGTGGGGGGTTATGGGGAAGACAGTGTAGCAAATACTGAATCTGTGGCATCTTACTACACTGATGGACAGTGACTTCAATAGGGCATTGGAGGGGACTTGATAATATGCGTGAATGTAGTAACCACATTTTTTTTCATGCGAAACCTTTATAAGAGTATATATCGATAATACCTTAATTTTAAAAAGTGAAATTCATTCAATAAAATAGGACTCCATGAGTCCATACTGAGATAAATCAATAAAGAAATATTTAGAAATAAATGAGAGTGAAAGAAAAAGCTGTTTTTTTCCCAGATAGATAACAGAAAATAGATGGAGAAGGGACAATGTAAATAGAAAACTAACCTATGAAACTGTCAGGGAGATTACTGAAATTTGGGGTCTGTAATAGAGTATACTAAAGCTGATGTGTAGAGGTTTGATTAAAAGATGTAAGTATAATTTCAAAACACATCTCAGACAAATACTTAATACATATACAAGGGAAAAAATGGAACTTAATGGTAAAGAAACTTAGCAGAAATCACATTATCAGTAGAGGTATATGTCAACATTGTCCCCTAATGTGATATGCTTAGAAGAACATATTTTCTTTGATGTTAAATTCCTTACAAGAATGCATGGGCTGTGTCTGGACAAGAGTAAATATCATCTTACAAAGAAAACTATACCAAAATAAATTATGAATGGAGGACAATTATAATTTTATTATGAAAATTTTGTTGGAATGGTATATTTGGACAAATTTGTAATATATGTATTTGTAATTTTAATATAGTTTGATCCATCAAAGTAGAAATAATGAAATTCTAACTTAAAAGGTATAATTGAGAAATTCGTTCAGGCTTACTTTTTAATAGGTCTTATTTTTTTTTTAAGTAGTTTTAGATTCGTAGTAAAATTGAACAGAAAGTACTGAGAATGCGTATATATCCCTGTCCCCTCACACACAAAACCTCTCCTACCAACAATATCCTGCACCAGGCTGGGATATTTGTTATTACTGATGAACCTACATTGATTCACCATGATCTTTCAAAGTTTGTAGTTAATATTAGGGTTCCTTCTTGATATAGCACATTCTATCGTTCTGGCCAAACTTGTAATGACATGTACCCACCATTACAGTATCATACAGAATAGTTTTATTGCCTAAACATCCTGTATGGTCTGCCTATTTATTCCTCCTTATCCACAATCCCTGGAAATCACTGAATCTTTTTACTGCCTCCATAGTTTTGTCTTTTGAGAATGTCATATATTGGAAATCTTACAGAAAGCAGATTTTTCAGGCTGACTTCTTTCACTTAGTAATTTGCCTTTAAGTTTCCTCCATGTCTTTTTATGGCTCGTTGCACATTTATTTTTAGTGCTGAATACTATTCTATTTGGATATGACAGATTTTATTTATCCATTCACCCACTGAAGGACATTCTTATTTCTGTCAAGTTTTGCTAGTTATGAATAAAGCTGCTATAAAGATCATGTGCAGGTTTTTTGGTGGGCATGTGTTCAGCCCTTCTGGGTAAATAACAAGGAATGTGATTGTTAGATGATACTATAAGAGTATATTTGTTTTATAGGTAAATAACATATCATATTTAGTTTCAGTTATAAAGAATTTGCCTGTCTTCCATAGTTGTTGTACCATCTTGCATTCCCACCAGCATCTGCTCCACATCTTTGTCAGCATTTGGCATTGTCAAATATTCTGAATTTGCGCCATTCTAATAGATATGGTATATGATTGCTTTAGTTTCCATTTTCCTGATGAAACATGATGTCAAAAATATTTTCATATGCTTATTTGACATACACATATATCATTGAATTAGATATCTGTTAAGTTCCTGTTTTTCATGGGTTAGGTTTCTTTTATTTTCTTATTGTTGAATTATAAGAATTCCTTGGATACTTTGGATATCACACTTTTATCAAATATGTCTTTTGCAGATATTTTCTCCCAGTCTGTGGCTTGTCTTATTCTCTTGACAGTGTTTTGCAGAGCAGAACTTTTTAGTTTTAATGAAGTTAAGCTTATCAATTGTTTCTTTTATGACTCATGTTTCAGGTGTGTTATCCAAAAAGACATCATCAGATAGACAGTAATCACTTACATTTTCTCCTATGTTATCTTTTAGTAGTTTTATAATTCTCTGTTTTACATTTAGGTCTGTGACTTTTTCTTGGTGAACAGTGTAAGGTCTGTGTCTAGATTCAGTTTTTTGGTGTGGATATCCAGTTCTTCCAGTATCATTTGTTGTAAATACTATCTTTTCTTTATCTTATTGCCTTTGTTCCTTTGTGAAAGATTGGTTGCCTATAATTATGTGAGTCTTACTATGACTTTGAGCTCTATCTGCCTGCATCTGACTAACAATTGCTTCATAGTAAGTCTTAAGGTGAAGTAATGTCAGTCTTCCAACTTTTTTCTTCTTTTTCAATACTAAGTTGGCTATTCTGGTTCCTTTTCCCCTCCATATAAACTGCAGAATGTTTGTCAATATCCATAAAATAACTTGCTATGATTTTGATCAAGATTGTTTTGAAACTATAAATTACATTGGGAAGAACTGACATCTTCACAGTACTGATTCTTCCTTTCCATGAACATGAAATATCTCCCCATTTATTCAGTTCTTTGATTTCTTTCATCAAATTTTTATAATTTTCTTCATAGAGATATTATGCATATTTTGCTAGTTATACCTGTGTATTTCACTTTTTGGACTGCTAATATTTTCATTTGGAAGGCCAATTGTTCTCAACAGGCATGCAGGAAAGTGATTGGCCTTTTTACATTAGCCTTATATCCTGCAACCTTGATATAATTGCTTATTATTTCTAGGAAGTTTTTTGTCAATTGTTTTGGATCTTCTATGTAGATGAGCATGTCATCTTTGAACAAAGTTTTACTTCTTCCTTCCTAACCTGTAGAGCATTAATTCCTTTGTCTTCTTTTATTAGAAAATATTTTATTTAAAAGGAGTGATGAGAGGGGGCATCTTTGCCTTATTCCTGATATTAGTGGGAAAGCTTTGAGTTTCTCACTATTAAATATGATGTTAGCTTTAGGTTTTTGTAGGTATTCTTTATCATGTTGAAAAAGTTCCCATCTATTCATAGTTTATTAGGAGATGTTTATATGAATGAATATTGGATCTTATCAAAGGCTTTTCCTGCATCTTTTGATATAATTTTTCTTTTTTAGCATGTTGAAGTATTGGATTACATTAGCTGATTTTAGTATATACATTAACCCACCCTACATACCTGGGATAAATTCTACTTGGTTATAATTCTTTTTATTCATTATTGGGTTTGATTTGCTAATACTTTGTTGAGAATTTTAGCAATTTTGTTCATGACAGATAGTGATCTGTAGTTTTCTTGTAATGTCTTTGGTTTTGCTATTAGAGTAATGTCAGTCTCATAGAATAAGGAATCTCCCTATTTAGTGCTGAATAATATACTATATAAGTTCATCAACTGAAGTATATCCTGGTTGCTGTCAAGTTTTGCTAATTATGAATAAAACTGTTATAAACATCCATGTGCAGGTTCTTGGATGGGCGTAAGTTTTCAACCTCTTTGGGTAAGTTCCAAGGAGTATAAACTGTTCTGAAAGAGTGAGTATAATTTTTCCTTAGATGTTCATCAGAGTTCACTAGTGAATTTATATGGACCTGGTCCTTTCTGTCTAGGAAGGTAATTATTGATTCTTCTTCTTTAAAAGATACACACCTATTCAGATATTTCAGTCTTCCTGTGTGAGTTTTGGCAGCTGTGTGTTTCAAGGAATTTTGTCCTTTCATATAGGTTATCAAATTTGTGGACATAGAGTTGTTCACAATATCCCTGTATTATCACTTTAATGTTATAGAATGGAATCTCTAGTTATAGTCCTTCTTTCATTTCTGACACTGGTAATTGCTCCTCTCTTTTCTTAGACTTATTTTAATTTGACACTTTACAAAGATTGTGCTCACACTAGAAACCTAAAATTGTTTTAAATTCATTATACTTTTAAGTTCATAAAATTTTGAAATAGATTGCTTGATTCAAATTGCTTCTTTTCCACTTTATAAATGTGAGAAGTTAGGCAATTATTAATTTATTTTTGGTAAAGTTTTATCATATGTAATTTACAGCTAATGATCTAAATTGGTGAAAGATAAACTGAGAATACTAGGAAAATAGTTTTGAATCTTTGTATTACTAGAGTCATTATTGTGGTTTGAATTAATACTGCTATATGCTATTCTGAATTTTTGTGCTAGATAAATATATTGTGAAATATAAAAGGAAATCAAATTTATTAAAATGTATAATGTTCTAGAAAATAATCTCTAATATGCTAATAAATAAAAATAACAAAATTAAATAAAGTCCAGGATCTCACCGAAAATTTAAAAACTGCTTATGAAAAGATGATTAGTGTCCACAAACTGAATTCAAAGCCTAAAAAGAACTTGCATATTTTTAATTGAAACTTTTCTAAACTCAGTGTTAATTAGTCAATCTGGCCATAAACTTCATACTTTTCCTTTTATTTAAAACTACATTCAAAGATAGAAAAATTTCAATATGTAGGACATATATATTCAAACTGTTTTTGTACTTGTTATTGAAGTGGAAAAATTAATGTTTTCTAAATGACTCAAATTTACAGAAAATCAAAGAAACTTCATGTCTTTAGTGAGAATTCTTTACCTTTTATGGTCACTTTTTTCTAAATATTACCTTCCTCAAGCTATTCTCTTACACTAGGTCAAGGAACTTTGTAGTGCACTCTTTCAAAAGGTTTCCATTAATCAATGAATAGCCTAGGTGAAATGAAAGTGGGAAATATATTCTAATTCACTAGGTAAAAAAAAAATTGCTTAATTTTCACATAAAGTAGCAGCCCATAAAAATAGCTAATTCTTCATATTATGAAAAATATTTGATGTAAGACTTTATTTTGCTCTTTATGACAAGACATTTGAGATTGGTAATGGTCTTCACTGATGCAATACACTAAGAACTATAAATGATGGCATTACTATTATAAATTTATTTAAAAATACAGATAAAAATTACCCTTGAGAGTCATTAGCATTTTAAATTCCATTTGATTAGAGGAAACACATTACAATTGTTGTATTCTTCACTGTATCATAAATTTTATTTTAGTTTTCTTCAAAACTTTTAAATCAAATGATTTTCCAACCATGTATTTTTGGAAAATCTTACAATAATCTTTTGATATGTTATGATAAATAAAAATATTGAAGATGCACCGTAGTTGGTTCAAGGAAACCACCATGATGGTAACATGGCACAGAATGTTCTCAGCTGATTTTGGCATATTAAAATCAGGTTGAAAAAGACAAAGCAGAGGAACAAGAAGTGGAAGAAGAAAATGAGGAAGACAAGAGAGGAGAGGAAAAAAAGGGACAGAGAGAGAAAAAGTGGAAGAAGACTGAAAAAGAGGGAGTGGAAGTTTAAAAGGAAAACAAAGTAGAGGAAGAGGCGGTATGACAAGGAAGAGGAAGAGGAAAAGCAGGAGAAAGAAAAAAAAGTGGGAGCGGAGGAAATGAAGGAGAAAGAAGAGGATGACAGGAACAGAGAAAAAGGAGAGTGGAGAGGACAAAAACAGAAGAAAGAAGAGGAAAAAATAATAGACAAGGAAATATTATAGAAGTTCCACAAGATAAGAAAAAAATGTGCTGTAAAATATGTTAATATTTCCATTAGGATATATGTAATATATAATATTTACACTAGGATAGAAGCTAAAAAAAAACTCATTCTTTATTTAATAGAGTAGAATCACAACTCTAAAACACTACCTTGAAGATAATCGTCCTTGTCCTGATACCCAATCTTTTTTCTTTATTCTTAATTCATTTAAAAATAATTCACTGATAAATCAAAACAAATTTGTGCATAGTAGCATTTCATGGTTTTAAAATTTTCCTGTAACTTTGTAATTATGTATTTTGTCTGTGTCTAATACAGCTGCCTTTGATTTTATTCATTAAATGTGTGAAAGTATGTTTTGTCTTTTTCAAAGAACTAGATTTTGATTTAGTAACCTATTCTACTTTCTTGAAATAATATTAGACTTAGGAAAGTTGTAAAGATAGTTTATATCTGAGTTTGCATGCTTCACCCAGTTTCCCCTAAGGTTGACATCTTACATAAGCATGGTGCAATTACCAAATGTATAGCATTAATATGGTTATAATTAAGTTAAATATTTTATTTAGGTTTTTCTCAATCTCCCTACAAATATTCTTTTTCCTGCTCTAGAATCTAACCCATATTTCATTGCATCAAATCATTTGTCTACTTCATTTCCTCTAAACTCTTGACAGTTCTGCATTATTTCCTTTTCTGTATTTGTGCCTTAACACTCTTAAAAGTATTGGTCAAATAATTAAAACAAATCTGGGATGGATTTGTCTTATATTTACTTATGAAAAAATTATAGTTAGGTAATTTGGGAAGAATACCACGAGGTGGTGTGCCATTATCACATCACATAAGGGGTACATATTATCAGTATGCTTATTACTTGTGCTATTGACATTGATCACTTGGTTACATGGTGTTATCCAGAGTTTTCCATTGTTTTTCTTTCTATGATCCATTCATTAGAGTGACTCACTAAGTCTAGCCCAAAATAAAGAGCAAAACCATTCAGCTACACCTCCCAGTGGGAAGAGTATCAAAGAATTTGTTGACATACGTTAAAACCACCAACAGAATTAGTATAATTTGTGGGAGAAGGAATATGGTAAGGCTCTACAAATATCCTATTTTTCTTTAAGGTTTTGCTCACTAACTTTAACATTCATTATTGGATCTTGACACCAGCATTACTGTAGGTTTCTAATGATGATTTAATTTTTTTTTCTTTATTCTTCTTACATTAATTAGAATTCTTCTCTAAGGAAGTTATTTACTCACTACTATTCATTTATTTGGTCAATCAAGTATTACTATTACTACGGACTCATAGATATTTATTTTTTGGTTTATATGTAGCATTGTTATATTGCAATGCCCAAATTGTTCCAGCTTTGCCCACTGGGAGCTAAGCTCTCTTTCCACTTAGCTCCTATGTCCTTAGAACATTTCAATCTCCATTTTTTATTCCCCATCTCCTCCTCTTCCACCTCCTCCTTTTTCTTTTAGCACTTTCTTACTTTCTGACATTATGAAATGCTCTAGACACATCTCATATTTTCCATGTCCAGCCCTAGAATAAATCAGTTATCCAGGGAGCTTCATCCCTTTTATTGGAGAATGGTATTTTGAAAACAAGTTCTGGGTGTTAGTTTTGCTGATTACTACTGGGTATCTATACTTTAAGGTCTTCCCAGATGACAGAACTAGGCGAGGCATTCATAGGTATTAAAGAATGTATATACACCTATCTATCCATATATCTCTACATTTATATACATATCTTCCTCCCATATATTCATTTAAATACATATGCATTCATATTGGTATCACTGACTTCAATCCTTATGGAGTTCATTCTAACATGTCTCCACAATTTTCTTGTTTGTAATTTTTTTCCCCTAACAGTTAACAAACTAGCTCTGATTATCTACAATGTATTTATTTATTTGTTCAAATGTAGTATAAGAAAAGTAGTTTCAGAATTGGTAATGTGTACTCCTATGAGAAAAACATTTATCACCTAGAGCACAGTGTACCTTCTCCATTATGGTGAATATGACTATGAATATAAATAAATTTTAAGTATCTACTAAAAAACTTCTTATGAAGTCTAAAAATGATAATATAGAAGTAATATACATGATAACATTTTGTACGTAAGTAGGGAAGAGGGAAATGAAGTTAAAATGTTTTAAGGTTATTTTCCTGTTCAGAAGGAAGATACAGATAATAATGCTAACCTAAGTTAGTACATTTCTTATATTTTCAGATCAATTGTAAAAAGAATAATAAAAGAATACATAACAAAGAAGACAAAGAAAATAAAATAGTGAAAAATGATCCCCTTCAAAAAAAAAAGCAAAACAACAGAACCAAAACCAAAGTAAGGAGGTTATTAAAAATATGACTACATGAGTAATGACATATGTTGTAAATAGTTTAAATGATTCTTTGGAAAGACAGATGGTCAGACAAAATTAAAACAACCCAAATTTATGTTATTTACAAGAAGCATATCTAGAATATAAGAATTGAAATATTTTAAATTGTTTAAATACAAAGAAAATACTTCTATCTCATATTTGAGTTGTTACAGCATCTAATTAAAAAAACTTGTTTAAATTTAAGAAATTGAGTTCAAACTAAGGTACTTTAAAGCTCACTGGAGACTACTCTGCTTTCCTTAGTACTTATGCAAAGTGTTAAATGCAAATAGGACATTTGCATTTATTTACATAAACATTAAGGAAATTAGTGATTTGTTTTATATTCTATGTGGCTTCAATTTCTTTTTTATTATAGAAGTATTTATAATCTGTAATTAGATTTCTTTTAATAAATTGAATCTGTGAGTACATATGGCACAGATTTGTGCCAACCACAACTAAATTTGGGGGAACAAAAGCACTTTAATTAAAGCTCTGTTTATTCATTTTAATGTGGAGTTCATTGCCACAGTAACTTCAGAAATACTGAATGATTTCTGCTAGGATGTAAATGAATTTGAGACCTATAAAGACAACTGATTATTGCTATTATAACCACAGAATGAAGTGCAAATAATTAACACTTAAAATAGGGCACCATTTTCCACCAAATTAGGTTTTTGAATTGCTCAGAAAATCCTTACTATCTGTATAACACAATATAAAAATACAGTAAGAAGAGTTAAAAAATAAAATGAAAAATATCTCCCATGCCTAGGTTAACAGAAGTGCATCAGTGTCTATCTGTTTTGAAAACCATGTCTAAATTTATTCTATCATTGCTTTCAAAAGTTTGATGTAGGAAACATCCTCTTCTTTGACTACACCAATACAAATACGTGACTGTGGTAAATAGTTCAAATAAAATTGGCATTCCAAAAGTTGGAGTTAATGACAGGCAGCAAAAATCTAAATATAACCAATATGAAGAGTTAAAGAAAACTGTTAATGGAGAGTTATAACAAATCCTCATAAAGGAGTCAAAGAATGACTCCCTTAACCCCATTTAACAAGGAATAAGGAAATGATGGGATTTTTCAGTGTATATTTAAGCATGACTATCTGACCTCTCTTCTCATTATCATCTACACAATTTGATAATAAGATTGTATTTGTACCACCATCAGAAATGTGTACAAGATAGCATTGTGACATCCAGTGCTGAAGTATTCCATAAAGAAAATACACATATGATATTCTTCAACAACTCCCCCAGTTACCATGATCCTGATGCTTCTACAAGGAATCAAATTTAACTAATTACCTTATTTATTTTTTGCAAGGGGTGGTGGTCAAAATTCTCTGAGGTCACTTTGGGTAAACTACTAGAGAAACAATTTCATTTTAATGCTGTTATATGTATGTACATGTACATATGTAGATATGTATATAT
Organism: Manis pentadactyla; assembly: GCF_030020395.1. Classification (NCBI taxonomy): domain Eukaryota; kingdom Metazoa; phylum Chordata; class Mammalia; order Pholidota; family Manidae; genus Manis; species Manis pentadactyla. The sequence goes on from NC_080023.1 coordinate 52,175,983, forward strand.
ATATATATATATATATATATACAATACATACCAGCATTAAGATATAGATAGATAGACAGATGATAGATACAATCATTAAATATACATATTTATGAAATATCCTTGTAGTGAAACATGCTGTATCACATGCCAGTTTTTATAATTTTGTGGCTAATAGTCTATAAAGTGTAGAGAAGTGACAGAGTTTTTATTATGACTAGTGGTATTAAAAAGACAGAGAGTATTCTTTTATTAACAACAAAATAAGAGTGAATGTTTCTTTAACTTGGAAAGTTGGATTAAATTTTAAGATGGAGCTATATATGTAAAATCACACTCAACTCAAAATTCTAGTTTAAAATCTTAGTGCTGGAAGTGATTACACATGAAAATTATTTGTCTTTCAAATTTATAGTTTTTGCCTAATATTTTTCAAGCACTGTACTAAGCACTAAGGGGCAAGGAGAGGAGACCCCACACATAAGCAACCTACTGGTGAGTCAATGAAAGAGACACAGATACAGGGTTCCATGTGGAAGGATGGAGTTAGGTACTGATGTTAGGGAGCAGATTAGTGGGAAACAACAATTTTGAACAATCAAGGGAAGTTTCTAGAGGAAGTGGCATAATACATACTAACCAGGGCAAGAGATGAGAGTTAAGCAAGTTAAGAGTTTATTCCATAAAAAGTACCACATGATCGAAGATGTTTGGAAAACAGAATTCAAGAGAGCTGGTAGTGAAAAATAAATCTTGAAAAAAATACTAGGGGGAAGATAAATAGCATTTTGTTTTGTTTTGTTTTCTTGGTATCCTGTCTGATAGCATGTGGAAAATAATTCAGAGTTAGATAAACTAAGAAGAAGGGAGAACAATCAAGACATTTCTGGGCAATTTGAGAGAATGATGGAATCTGCTAAGTCACAAAGTTAGATATTGCATCTACAGTGGGAAAAACTAGTATGAAACAGAACAGAGATCTTGGCCGAAAAGTATTTATTTTAAGAAATTTGTTAGAAGTATGATTAATCATAGCGTGTTTAGAAAACCAGCTTTGTCTATTTCTCTGTTCTCCAAGCAGTCTTCTAGGGAGACATGCACAAAAGCATTTTAGGAAAAACAAAATCTACTTTTACATACAAAGTTTTGGCCTCTCCATCATTGTGGGTTCAGTCAGCCGCATAAAATCACTATGAGTGTTTCAAGAAGAAAATGAGTAGATCCTGAGAAGATAGGTTTATTCAACCTTTAGAAGGACTGTTAAAGTCAGTGAAGCCTCTTACTGGTATTTAGGAACTCGGAGGGGCAGAAATCTCAGCTGCTTACAGCTGGCTCCAAAAAGGGTAAAACACAGAAGCTCCCCTAGAAGCCATCACAAAACTCATCTCTACCCTATACCATGGGTCTACTGGCCACCAGAAAGTAATGACTTCTTTTTTTCTACCTTCCATTAACTGCAGGTACCTCTTATTGGTACTCAGTCCAATTTAGCTGCCCCTCAACAAAAGACTGAAGTAGGGTTCTCCCAAATTTGTAGTATACTTTGTGGGATAATGCTTCCCTGACAATCAGTAATCCAGCATACTCCTGTAACTCTATGTTTCCTTTCTGGTGAACCATTGGAAGCCATCATTTATGCTAACACTAGAAGTTGGTCTGTAAAGCTTGCCCATATTTGATTGTACTCCTTTTTAAAAGATGAAAACATCTAAGGCAAATTGCATATATAACGTATCAGAAGAAGAAAGATAAATCTAAGGTAACACCAGCAGTTAAAATTTTGTATCACTTTTTAAGCCATGGTTTATAATACATATGTTTATATATAATTTTTTTTATTTTTTATTTTTTTATGAAGGTATTATTGATATACACTCTTATGAAGGTTTCACATGAAAAAACAATGTGCTTGCTACATTCACCCATATTATCAAGTCCCCACCCATACCACAACGCACTCACTGTCCATCAGTGTAGTAAGATGCCACAGATTCACTGTTTGCCTTCTCTATGCTACAAAGATTTCCGTGTGATCCCCCACACCATGTGTACTAAACATAATACCTCTCAATCCCCATCTACCCCATCTCGACGCACCCTCCCACTCCCCACCCCTTTGGTTACCACTGGTCCCTTCTTGGAGTCTGTTAGTCTGCTGCTATTTGTTTCTTCAGTTTTCTGTTGTTACACTCCACAAATGAGGGAAATCATGTGGCACTTGTCTTTCTCTGTCTGGCTTATTTCACTGAGCATAATATCCTCCAGCTCCATCCATGTTATTGCAAATGGTAGGATTTGTTTTTTCTTATGGTTGAATAGTATTCCATTGTGTATATGTACCGCATCTTCTTTATCCATTCATCTACTAATGGACACTTAGGTTGCTTCCATACCTTGGCTATTGTAAATAGAGTTGCAATAAAAATAGGGGTGCATAAGTCTTTTTGAGTCTGAGAAGTTGTATTCTTTGAGTAAATTTCAAGGAGTGGTATTCCAGGGTCAAATGGTATTTCTATTTTAATTTTTTTGAGGAACCTCCATATTGCTTTCCACAATGGTTGAACTAGCTTACATTCCCACCAGCAGTGCAGGGTCGTTCCCCTTTCTCCGCATCCTCGCCAGCATCTGTTATTCTTAGTCTTTTCGATGCTGGCCATCCTTGCGGGTGTGAGGTGATATCTCATTGTGGTTTTTATGTGCATTTCCCTGATTATTAGTGATGTGGAGCATCTTTTCACGTGCCTGTTGGCCATCTGAATTTCTTCTTTGGAGAATTGTCTCTTCATATCCTCTGACCATTTTTTAATCGGGTTATTTGCTTTTTGGGTGTTGAGGTGTGTGAGTTCTTTATATATTTTGGATTTTAACCCTTTGTCAGATATGTGATTTAATGTCATTTCCAAATATATTCTCCCATACTGTAAGATGACTTTTTGTTCTGTTGATGGTGTCCTTTGCCATACAGAAACTTTTTAGTTTGATGTAGTCCCATGAGTTCATTTTTGCTTGTTTCCCTTGCTTGAGGAGATGCGTTCAGGAAGAAGTTGTTCATGCTTATATTCAGGAGATTTTTGCCTATGTTGTCTTCTAAGAGTTTTATGGTTTCATGACTTACATTCAGGGTTTTGATCCATTTTGAATTTACTTTTGTGTATGGAGTTAAATAATAATCCAGTTTCATTCTCTTGCATATAGCTGTCCAGTTTTTCCAACACCAGTTGTTGAAGAGGCTGTCATTTTCCCATTGTATGTCAAAGGCTCCTTTATTGTATATTAATTGATCATATATGGTTGGCTTTATAGCAGAGCTCTCTAGTCTGTTCCATTGGTCTGTGGTTTTGATCTTGTGCAAGTACCAAATTGTCTCCATTACTATGGCTTTATAATAGAGCTTGAAGTTGGGGAGCATAATCCCCGCAGCTTCATTCTTCCTTCTCAGGATTGCTTTGTCTATTCGGGGGCTTCTGTGGTTCCATGTGAATTTTAGAACTATTTGCTCTAGTTCATTGAAGAATGCTTTTGGTATTTTGATAGGAATTGCATTGTATCTGTAGATTGCTTTAGGCAGGGTGGCCATTTTGACAATATTAATTCTTCCTTTCCATGAGCATGGGATGTGTTTCCATTTATTGGTATCTTCTTTAATTTCTCTCATGAGTGTCTTGTGGTTTTCAGAGAATAGATCTTTCACTTCCTTGGTTAGATTTATTCCTAGGTATTTTATTCTTTTTGATGCAATTGTGAATGGAATTGTTTTTCTAATTTTTCTTTCTGCTAGTTCCTCGTTAGTGTATAAGAATGCAACTGATTTCTGTGTATTTATTTTGTATCAAGAAACTGTTGAATTCAGAAATTAGATCTAGTAGAGATTTTTATGTACAACATCATGTCATCTGCAAACAGGGACAGTTTAACTTCTTCCTTGCCAACCTGGATGACTTTTATTTCTTTGTATTGTCTGACTGAAATTACGAGTTCCCCTAGAACTATGTTGAATAAAAGTGGGGAGAATGGGCATCCTGGTCTTGCTCCCAATCTTAAAGGAAAAGCTTTCAGCTTCTTGCAGTGAAGAATAATTTTGTCTTTGGGTTTGTCATATATGACCTTTATTATGTTGAGTTACTTGCCCTCTATACCCATTTTGTTGAGAGTTTTTATCATGAATGGATGTTGAATTTTGTCAAATGCTTTTTCGGCATGTATGGAGATGATCATGTGGTTTTTCTCCTTCTTTTTGTTGATATGGTGGATGATGTTGATGGATTTTCTAATATTGTACCACTCTTACATCCCTGGAATAAATCCTACTTGATCATGATGGATGATCTTTTTGATATATTTTTTAATTTGTTTGCTAATATTTTCTTGATTATTTTTGCATCTATGTTCATCAGGATATTGGTCTGTCATTTTCTTTTTTTGTTGTGTCTTTGCCTGGTTTTGTTATTAGAGTGATGCTGTCCTCATAGAATGAGTTTGGAAGTATTCCCTCTTCTTCTACTCTTTGGAAAACTTAAAGGAGCATGTGTATTAGATCTTCACTACATGTTTGATAAAATTCAGCGGTGAAGCCATGAGTTTTGTTCTTTGGTAGTTTTTCATTACCAGTTCAGTTTTGTTGCTAGTAATTGGTTTGTTCAGATTTTCTGTTTCTATCTGAGTCAGCCTTGGAAGGTATTTTTCTAGAACGTTGTCCATTTCCTCTAGGTTATTCAGTTTGTTGGCATATAATTCTTCATAGTACTCTCTAATAATTCTTTGTTTTTATGTGGTGTCCATAGTTATATTTCCTTTCTCATTTCTGATTCTGTTTATGCGTGTAGACTCTCTTTTTTTCTTGAAAAGTCTGACTAGGGGTTTATCTATTTTGTTTATTTTCTTGAAGAACCACCTCTTGCTTTCATTGATTCTATTGTTTCATTCTTCTCGATTTTATTTCTTTATGCTCTTATCTTTATTATGTCCCTCCATGTATGACTTTGGGCCTCATTTGTTCTTCTTTTTCTAGTTTCGTTAATTGTGGATTTAGAGTGTTCTTATGGGATTGTTCTTCTTTCCTGAGGTAGGCCTGTATTGCAATATACTTTCCTCTTAGCACGGCCTTGGCTGCATCTCACAGATTTTGCAGTGTTGAATTATTGTTGTCATTTGTCTCCATATATTGCTTGATCTCTGTTTTTATTTGGTCATTGATCCACTGCTTATTTAGGAGCATGTTGTGAGGCCTCCATGTGTTTGTGGGATTTTTCATTTTCTTTGCATAATTTATTTCTAGTTTCATACATTTGTGGTCTGAGAAACTGGTCGGTACAATTTCAATCTTTTTGAATTTACCGAGGTTCTTTTTGTGGCCTAGTATATGATCTATTTTTGGAAATGTTCCATGTGCACTTGAGAAGAATGTGTATTATACTGCTTTTGGATGTAGAGTTATATAGATGTCTGTTAGGTCCATCTGTTCTAATGTGTTGCTCAGTGCCTCGTCCTCGTTACTTATTTTCTGTCTGGTTGATCTGTCCTTCAGCATGAGTGGAGTATTGAAATCTCCTAGAATAAATGCATTGCATTCTATTTCCCCTTTTAGTTCAGTTAGTATTTGTTTTACATATGTAGGTGCTCCTGCATTGGGTGCATAGATATTTATAAAGGTTATATCTTCTTGATGGATTGACCCCTTGATCATTATGTAATGTCCTTCTTTGTCTCTTGTGACTTTCTTTGTTGTGAAGTCTATTTTGTTTGATACAAGTACTGCAACTCATGCTTTTTTCTCCCTATTAGCTGCATAAAATATCTTTTTCCATCCCTTCCCTTTCAGTCTGTGTATGTCTTTGGGTTTAAAGTGAGTCTCTTGTACACAGCATATAGATGGGTCCTGTTTTTTTTTTTATCCATTCAGTGACTCTCTGTCATTTGATTGGTGCATTCAGTCCATTTACATTTTGGGTGATTATCAATAGTTATTCACTTATTTCCATTGCAAGCTTTAGATTTGTGGTTACCAAAGGTTCAAGTTAACTTCCATTCAGTCCATTTACATTTTGGGTGATTATCAATAGTTATTCACTTATTTCCATTGCAGGCTTTAGATTTGTGGTTACCAAAGGTTCAAGTTAACTTCCTCCTATCTAAGAGTCTAATTTAATTCACTTAATATGCTATTACAAACACAATCTAAAGGTTCTTTTTTTCTCTTCCTTTTTCTTCCTCCTCCATTATTTATATATAAGGTATCATATTCTTTACTCTTTGTCCCTTGATTGACTTTGGGGATAGTTGATTTAATTTTGCATTTGCTTAGTAATTAACTGTTCTACTTTCTTTATTGTGGTTTTATTACCTCTGGTGACAGCTATTAAACGTTAGGAAAACTTCCATCTATACCAGTAATTTCTAAATACACTGTAGAGATGGTTAGTGGGAGGTAAATTCTCTCAGATTTTGCTTATCTGGAAATTGTTTATTCCCTCCTTAAAATATACATGATAATCTTGCCAGATAAAGTATTCTTGGTTTGAGGCCCTTCTGCTCCATTACATTAAATACATCATGGCACTCCCTTCTGGCCTGTAAGGTTTCTGCTGAGAAGTCTGATGATAGCTTGATGGGCTTTCCTTTGTATGTGATCTTATTTCTCGCTCTGGCTGCTTTTAATAGTCTGTCCTTATCCTTGATCTTTGCCATTTTAATTACTATATGTCTTGGTGTTGTCTTCCTTGGGTCCCTTGTGTTGGGAGATCTGTGCACCTCGATGGCCTGAGAGACTGTCTCCTTCCCCAGATTGGGGAATTTTTCAGCAATTACCTCCTCAAAGACACTTTCTATCCCTTTTTCTCACTCTTCTTCTTCTGGCACCCTTATAATATGAATATTGTTCAGCTTGGATTGGTCACACATTTCTCTCAATATCCTTTCATTCTTAGAGATCATTTTTTCTCTCTGTGCCTCAGCTTCTTTGTATTCCTCTTCTCTATTTTCTATTTCATTTATCATCTTCTCCACCATATCTTATCTGCTTTTAATAGCCTCCATTGTGCTCTTCACTGATTGGATCTCTGACCAGAATTCATTCCTGAGTTCTTGAATATTTTTCAGTACCTCCATGAGCAGGTTAATTATATTTATTTTGAAATCTCTTTCAGGAAGAGTCTTGAGGTCGATTCATTTGAATATTTATCAGGTGTTGTTTTCATTATTTTACTTCAAACCAGGTTTCTTTGGCATTTCATATTTGTATATGGCTCTGCTATTGCCCAGAAGCTCTACTCTCTGGATCTTCTCAGCTCCTGAAGCAATATCAGGGGGTCACAGGGGAGTGGCATAGGTGCCTGGGGACAGGAAAGAGCTGTTTCCGTCTTCCCAGATGCTATGCCTTCCTCCATTGCCTCTGGATGTGGATCCCTGCTCTCCACAAGTGGCTGGAATCTCATGTGTCTCCAGGTATTCTGCCTGTCCTGACTTCCCAACCCCCTGATCATAAGAATACCATGAAAGCACCATTAAACGTAGGTTTGTGCTCCCAGAGCAGATCTCTGGAGCTCGGTATTCAGCAGTCCCAGGCCTCCACTCCCTCCCTGCTCCATTTTGCTTCCTCCTGCAAGTGAACTAGGGTGGGGGAAGAGCTTGGGTCCCGCTGGATCAAGGCTTTGGAACATTACCCTGTTCCATGAGGTTTATTCTTTTCCCCAGGGGTATGCAGTTTGGCACAGCCCTCTTTCCTGTTGCTCTTTCAGGATTAGTCGTATTAGTTATATTTTCATATTATATACAGTTTTAGGAGGAAGCCTCTGTCTCACGTCTCATGCAGCCATATTTTTGTATATATTTTTATGTTGTACCTAAATATAGCATTAATTCTAAAGATAAGAAACCAATTATCATTCAGTTATTTCAGAGCTATATTATGTTCTATTCAGTATGCTAAGTTTCACAAGTTTAAGCCTTCTTTGTCACCCACATTGTAACTGGCAATGACTTACTTAACCTAATGCATGTCCTGAGAGTAGTCTCTAGAGGTAAAAACAAAGATTTTTAAGAAAGAATGAAAGTAAAGGGAATGACTTTCCTTCCTTTATGGCAATGAAAGCATGAGAACCTATATTTTCAAACACGTTTACATGTGTACTCACGGAGATTAAAATTCCTGTCATGAAATTGATATAAAAAACACTTTTTAATTTTTTTAAAAAGATATAAACTTGCATCCCAAATAGAATATTCTAATCATTTCTAAAATTCAATCTTGATTGAACCTTTAATCAGAAATACTGAGAAAAACATGTTATATAGAAGTTTAGTTCTAACCTGTCAGCAGAGTCATGGATCAACCACTACATCATTAATGTGGAATCCCAACACAAGATGTTCTTGTAAACAGTTTTTCTGTCATATGAAAAGAGAAATTAAGTGATTCATTTATGTTTAGAAATTTGGCTTGTTTTGTCCAGATTCTACAATTGGATAGAGAAATGTGCCATAGGCAGAGACGAGGGCATATAATTCTGTGTGCTTATTGTCCCCAGAGAGTTTGATCATGAATAAGCTAGACCTTCCCTTTTTCTTGTATTCTGTCCGCACACACAATACCATCCTGTCATCTGAACACATCATCTCACTGTGCAGCCAAGTTATAAGACCATCTGGTACACTTAGCATTCCAGCAAACTGAGATTCTGGGAAACAATTTTCTCCAAATGCCTGAATAAATCTCTCTCAACTAAGCTAATAACTTGACAATTGTATGTTTATACAAATGTAGATCATTATATTTAATTTTTTACCCCAATATCTTTGTACATATGTATGCATGTATCTATGTGTCTGTGTGTCTCTATGTTGTGTGTGTTTATGAGAGTTGAAAGTTGGTGTAATTTGTTAATCCACAAATGTATACAATATTACATATTTCAGGAAACTCATTTCATCACAGAAAAGTACTTATAATTAAGAAAGTAAAAAAATAACTCTCAATTTCCCACTTTTAAATATGTACTGTATGAAATCTCATTTCCTAAATGGCAGCTTGTCTTGGTCTAGTTGTTTGGCCCAAACCTTGGAGCTTTACCTATTTCTTCTCTTTTTCACATATCATCCATCCAATTATCAGCAAAGTCTTTCATTTCAAATTTTAAATATATCACTTTCTGCCCTGTTACTTCTCTTATCCTAGCCATCATAGTCTTTCCTTTGGAATACTACAGTCACCTCTCAGCTTGTCTTCATGACCTTATCCTTGCTCCTCTAGAGGCTAAACTTGACATAGCAGCCAGAGGGATTCCTTCAAAGTGTTAACAGATCATGCCACTCTTTGACTCAAATTCTGGGAAGACTTGCCATCTTAATCCTACTAAAAGATAAACAATTGCACTTAAATTCCTAAGTAACTCTATCCCCAATAATTCTCTCAACTCATCTCCTATAATATTCCCCTGCAATTGTTCTCTTCTAAGCTTCATTTCTTTGCATCCAGCAGGCCATTCACAATCCTGCCGCCAAAGTTGTTGATTCATCTGTTTGAAATAATTTCTTATATCCTTCATATCACTGTGCAAAAATCCATAGTATCAGAGAATTCTTTCCACATCACTCTGTATAAAAGAATAATTCATATCCTCTGCTCTCCTAACTGCCTTGGCTAATTGTATTTTTCTTTGTAGAACTTATCATCTGATATGTCATTTAGCTAATTTTATTAAATTGAAGACACCATTAATTATAAAAAATCTTGTTAGTTTATATAGTACTAAGAAAAATGGAGTTTACAGTTAAACTATGGCATATTGTTTTCTCATCACTTAAACATTTTATTTTTTACTTTAAAGGTCTCATAAATATACTTAGATATATTTTAATCATTTATTTGCTCTTGTGCACATATATTAATAGGAAAACAAACTGGCTAAGGCATTCTTAAAACTTTTTTATATTCAGAGCCATAATTCACTGAAACATTTTCTGATTTAGCATTTTTAGTGTCCCAATTTTTCCATACAATGACACATTTTGAGACATCAAGAAATTTGTAGATTCACCATTTCTTAAAGGGTGTCCTTCTAAGTTCCTGTGACTTTCTTCAAAATAGCTAAAATACAGTGTTTATACTTATTTTTATCCTATTCTAGAATGATGTGGCTGGGCCCAAAGCTCAAAGAATGCTATGAATTAGTCAGTTATTTTGCATGACAACCAACCAAAAATATCTTAGTGTCGTACAGCAATGAAGTCACCTGGCAAAGTCAGCATTAGTGGAATTGTAAAGTTTGCTCTTTTTGCCGAGGCCAGGAACAGTGATAGTAGTATGGGGAGGTAGTGATAAAGGGATTATTATTTGTTACAAAATAATTAAACCTACATAACCCAATGTTGGTATTTTTAGAATCTTTCTCTTGAATTGGTCACATTGTCCAGTGTATGTTCTAGACTTATCACTAAAGGGCAAAGTTCTGCTACCAGAGTTTAAGAAACAAATGCATAAAATGGCTCCAACTCTTCATATTCAACATATCACCTTTCATTTAATAATAGTATTTTAGAAGGGTCCCTGTGTCTTTGATTGTGCCTGGTGCCCCTGGATTCAAAGATTCCTATTTCAACCACATTAGAAAATATAACCCCAGGCTGGTCCAGCTGTGTGAAGTGGGTTAGACCTGTGCATCCAAATGGTTATTACATAAACCTTCAGTCTTCCTGTTTTTACCTTTTGCTTCATCAATACTTACAGGGAAATCTGGCTGATTCACCTAATTTTTGCTATCACAAAGAACCCCAAATGCAGTGACTTAAAATGGCAAGCATTAATTTGCTTATGATTCTGAGCTCTATTGGGATGGCTCATTTCTTTTTTTCCTTTTCTAAATATATATTTTATTGAAATATAGTTGATATACAAAATTATATGGATTTCAGGTATACAGCATAGTGATTTGACACACATACATTACCAAATGCTCACCATGATAAGTATAGTTACTGTCACCATACGTAGATGTTGCAATATTATTGATTATATTCCCTATACTGTACTTTCATCTCCATGACTAATTTATTTTATAATTGGATGTTTATACCTCTGATCCTCTTCACTTATTACAGCTATTCCCACACTCCCCTTCCCTAAGCCAACCTCCAGTCCCTCTGTGTTTATGTGTCTATTTCTGTTCTGTTTGTTCATTTGTTTCTTCATATTCTACATATAAGTGAAATCATGTGGTATTTGTCTTTCTCTGTCTGACTTTTTGACTTAGCTTAATATCCTCTATGTCCATCCATGTTGTCACAAATGGTAACAAAAGATTTCATTCTCTTTTATTTCTGATTCATGTGGTATTGGCCTCCCTTGCATTTGCACCTCAGCTGGAACAGCCCTTCACACGGTCTTTCATTCTCTAGTACAACATTTTATAAGGAAATAAAGCAATAATTTAAGATGATCTATTGTATTTTCTCACATGGTGACTTGAAGACATTATTGAAATTAAAAGGGAAAATGAAGATTTTTGTTCCATTTCTTGTAATAAGCTCTTGGGGTTCCCAGCTTCTAAAAGATGTAAGATGTAATCAAACACAGCCACTGCCACCCGACTGCTAACAGTCTAGTTGGGGAAGTGGTCTGATGGCATCTCTATGGCTCAAGACAGACATGGACGATTTCCTAGAAATGACATCTGACTAGGTCTTTTAAGAATGTGTGAAAGGGGGGATCATGGGAATATAGCAGCGTGAGTAGTTCAGAGGAAATCTCCTCCCCAAAACATATACATTTATGAAAATACAATAAATACAACTATTCCTAAAAGAGACACCAGTGGATGCAGTACAACAGCCAGGATACATCTACATCTGTGAGAACTCAACATCACACGAAGGGGGTAAGATACAAGCCGTGGCCAGGTGGGACCTGAATGCTCCCCCACCCCAAAACCCGGTGGGAAGAAAGGAGTCAGAATGGGGAGGGAGTGAAAGCCCAGGACTGCTAAACAACCAGCTCTAGAAATCCGTACCTGGAATGCAGACACAAGGTGCACGGGGTGCTGGATATTAGAGAAACGGAAAAGCAAAACCTGTGGGAAGGTCTCTGCAACCTGCGCCCCTGAGACAAAAGAAAAGCGAGTGCTATCTGCAAGTCTTAAAGAGACAGGGACCCCATAGTTGGACGAAGTTGTCCTGGCATACATAGCCAGCAGCAGGGAAGCCCAGGGAAACTTAGGCACCTTAAACCCTAAACAGAGGCAGTGCAGCTCTGAAGCCCCTCATGGCACTAAGCAGCCTGACAGTCATTCCTACAACTGGCGTGGACCCCGACACACCTACCCAGTAGCAGTAGAGTGGCAGCACGTGCCAGGGACGGCAGTGCCGGAAGGGACCGGGAGCAGATCGGTGCACAAGCAGTGACAAACAGGACAAGGAGAGGCTTCTGCAAGCCCGCAGCGGCATGACCAAACAGCCCAGGCGCGGCTCGTGCGCACCGGGGGTAGTGAAGTCATAGGAGCCAGGTAGAGGCCTGCATGCACCTGCAGCGGAGCCAGAGGGAGCAGGCACACTCCCAGAAGCTGACAAGAATCCCAGCCCAATGCACAGTCGGCCGAGCCAGAAACAAAGGCCACTGCTGGCACAAAGCTGCCCAGCAGGGGTGCTGCTAGCAAGGAGAAGAGTATCTGGCATTCCTGCCACTCCCCGCAGGGCTCTGTGCTGCTCTGACGGAGACCCCGCCCACAGCAGCTTAGGGGACTAACCTGCTGGCTGCTCCAGGAGTGCAGGTAACCAGCAAAGGCATCAGAGAAGGGCAAGGAATCCAGCAAGCAGGAAAGGACTTTCTTTCCCCAGCTGCCACACCTGCAACCTGCCTACACCCACTGCTATCACCATGAAAAGGCAAAAATATTTAAACCAGTCCAAGATAGTTCAAACAACACCAGAGAAAGGATCTGTAGAGGCAGACCTAACCAGTCTCCCTGAAAAAGAATTCAAAATAAAAACCATAAACATGCTGACAGAGCTGCAGAGAAATACGCAAGAGCTAAGGGATAAAGTCTGGAGGGAGATTACAGTAGTGAAACAAACTCTGGAAGGATTTATAAGCATAATGGATAAGATGCAAGAGGCCATTGATGGAATAGAAAACAGAGAACAGGAATGCATAGAAGCTGACACAGAGAGAGATAAAAGGATCTCCAGGAATGAAACAATATTAAGAGAACTGTGTGACCAATCCAAAAGGAACAATATCCTCATTATAGGGGTACCAGAGAAAGAAGAGAGAGAAAAGGGGATAGAAAGTATCTTTGAAGAAATAATTGCTAAAAACTTCTCCAAACTGGGGGATGAAATAGTTGCTCAGACTACAGAGGCACACAGAACTCCCAACAGATAGGACCCAAAGAAGACAACACCAAGACACATAATAATTAAAATTGCAAAGATCAAGGAAAAGGACAGAGTACTAAAGGCAGCCAGAGACAGAAAAAAGGTCACCTACAAAGGAAAACCCATCAGGCTATCATCAGACTTCACAAAAGAAACCTTACAGGCCAGAAGAGAACGGCATGATATATTTAATGCAATGAAATAGAAGGGCCTTGAACCAAGAATACTATATCCAGCACGATTATCATTTAAACATGAAGGAGGGACTAAACAATTCCCAGACAAGCAAAAGTTGAGGGAATTTGCCTCCCACAAACCACCTCTACAGGGTATCTTAGAGGAACTGCTCTAGATGGGAGCACTCCTAAAAAGAGCACAGAACAAAACACCCAACATATGAAGAATAGAGGAGGAGGAAAAAGAAGGGAAAGAAATAATCATCAGACTGTGCTTATAACAGCTCAATAAGCAAGTTAAGTCAGACAGTAAGGTAGTAAACAAGCTAAACTTGAACCTTTGGAACAACGAATCTAAAGCCTGCAATGGCAATAAATACATATCTTTCAATAATCACCCTAAATGTAAATGGATTGAATGCACCAATCAAAAGACACAGAGTAATAGAACGGATAAAAAAGCAAGACCCATCTATATGCTGCTTACAAGAGACTCACCTCAAACCCAAAGACATGCACAGATTAAAAGTCAAGGGATGGAGAAAGATATTTCATGCAAACAACAGAGAGAAAAAAGCAGGTGTTGCAATACTAGTATCAGAAAAAATAGACTTCAAAATAAAGAAAGTAACAAGAGATAAAGAAGGACATTACATAATGATAAAGGGCTCAGTCCAACAAGAGGATATAACCATTATAAACATATATGGACCCAATAAAGGAGCACCAATATATGTGAAACAAATACTAACAGAATTAAAGGAGGAAATAGAATGCAATGCATTCATTTTGGGAGACTTTATCACACCACTCACTCCAAAGGAGAGATCCACCAGACAGAACATAAGTAAGGACACAGAGGCACTGAGCAACACACTGGAACAAATGGACCTAATAGACATCTAGAGAACTCAACACCCAAAAGCAACAGGATACACATTCTTCTCAAGTGCACATGGAACATTCTCCAGAATAGACCACATACTAGGACACAAAAAGAGCCTCAGTAAATTCCAAAAGATTGAAATCCTACCAACCAACTTTTCAGACCACAAACGTATAAAACTAGATATAAATTGTACAAAGAAAGCAAAAAGGCTCACAAACACATGGAGGCTTAACAACATGCTTCTAAATGATCAATGTATCAAAGATCAAATTAAAGTGGAGATCCAGCAATATATGGAAACAAATGACAACAACAACACAAAGCCCCAGCTTCTGTGGGACGCAGCAAAAGCAGTCCTAAGAGGAAAGTATATAGCAATCCAGGCATATTTAAAGAAGGAAGAACAATACCAAATGAATAGTCTAACGTCACAATTATTTAAATTGGAAAAAGAAGAACAAATGAGGCCTAAGGTCAGCAGATGGAGGGACATAATAAAGATCAGAGAAGAAATAAATAAAATTGAGAAGAATAAAACAGTAGCAAAAATCAATGAAACCAAGAGCTGGTTCTTTGAGAAAATAAACAAAATAGATAAGCCTCTAGCCATACTTATTAAGAGAAAAAGAGAGTCAACACACATCAACAGAATCAGAAATGAGAAAGGAAAAATCTCGACGGACCCCAGAGAAATACAAAGAATTATTAGAGAATACTATGAAAACCTGTATGCTAATCAGCTGGAAAACATAGGAGAAATGGACAACTTCTTAGAAAAATACAACCTTCCAAGACCGACCCAGAAAGAAACAGAAAATCTAAACAGACCAATTACCAGCAACGAAATTGAAGCAGTAATCAAAAAACTACTCAAGAACAAAACCCCCGGGTCAGAAGGATTTACAATAGAATTTTATCAGACATACAGAGAAGACATAACACCCATTCTCCTTAAAGTTTTCCAAAAAATAGAAGAGGAGGGAATACTCCCAAGCTCATTCTATGAAGCCAACATCACCCAAATACCAAAAACAGGCAAAGACCCCCAAGAAAGAAAACTACAGACCAATATCCCTGATGAACGTAGATGCAAAAATACTCATCAAAATATTCACAAACCGAATTCAAAAATACATTGAGGATCATACACCATGACCAAGTGGGATTCATCCCAGGGATGCAAGGATGGTACAACATCCTAAAATCCATCAACATCATCCACCACATCAACAAAAAGAAAGACAAAAACCACATGATCATCTCCATAGATGCTGAAAAAGCATTTGACAAAATTCAACAGCCATTCATGATAAAAACTCTCAGCAAAATGGGTTTAGAGGGCAAGTACCTCAGCATAATAAAGGCCATATATGATAAACCCACAGCCAACATCATACTAAACAGCAAGAAGCTGAAAGCTTTTCCTCTGAGATCGGGAACAAGACAGGGATGCCCACTCTCCCCACTGTTATTCAACATAGTACTGGAAGTCCTGGCCACAGCCATCAGACAAAACAAAGAAATACAAGGAATCCAGATTGGTAAAAAAGAAGTCAAACTGTCACTATTTGCAGATGACATGATATTTTACATAAAAAACCCTAAAGACTAAACTGAAAAACTATTAGAACTAATATCGGAATTCAGCGAAGTCGCAGGATACAAAATTAACACACAGAAATCTGTAGCTTTCCTATACACTAATGATGAACTAATAGAAAGAAAAATCAGGAAAAGAATTCCAGTCACAATAGCATCAAAAAAATAAAATACCTAGGAATAAACCTAACCAAGGAAGTGAAAGACCTATACCCTGAAAACTACAAGACACTCTTAAGAGAAATTAAAGAGAAATGGAACTCATCCCATGCTCCTGGCTAGGAAGAATTAATATCATTAAAATGGCCATCCTGCCCAAAGAAATATACAGATTCAATGCAATCCCTATCAAACTACCAACAGCATTCTTCAATGAACTGGAACAAATAGTTCAAAAATTCATATGGAACCACCAAAGACCCCGAATAGCCAAAGCAATCGTAAGAAGGAAGAATAAAGTTGGGGGGATCTCGCTCCCCAACTTCAAGCTCTACTACAAAGCCACAGTAATCAAGACAATTTGGTACTGGCACAAGAACAGAGCCACAGACCAGTGGAACAGAATAGCGACTCCAGACATTAACCCAAACATATATGGCCAATTAATATACGATAAATGAGCCATGGACATACAATGGGGAAAGGACAGTCTCTTCAACAGATGGTGCTGGAAAAACTGGACAGCTACATGTAAGAGAATGAAACTGGATCACTGTCTAACCCCATACACAAAAGTAAACTCCAAATGGATCAAAGACCTGAATGTAAGTCATGAAACCATAAAACTCTAAGAAAAATCATAGGCAAAAATCTCATGGAAAGAAACATGAGTGACTTCTTCATGAATGTATCTCCCCAGGCAAGGGAAACAAAGGCAAAAATGAACAAGTGGTACTATATCAAGCTAAAAAGCTTCTGTACAGCAAAGGACAGCATCAATAGAACAAAAAGTTCCCTACAGTGTGGAGAATATATTCATAAATGACAGATCCGATAAAGGATTGACATTCAAAATATATAAAGAGCTCACACACCTCAACAAACAAAAAGCAAATAATCCAATTAAAAAATGGGCAGAGGAGCTGAATAGACAGTTCTCTAAAGAAGAAATCCAGATGGTCAACAGGCACATGAAAAGATGCTCCACATCACTAATCATCAGAGAAATGCAAATTAAAACCACAATGAGATATCACCTCACAACAGTAAGGATTGTCATCATCGAAAAAACAAACAACAAATGTTGGCGAGGGTTTGGACAAAGGGGAACCCTCCTGCACTGCTGGTGGGAATGTAAATTAGTTCAACTATTGTGGAAAGCTGTATGGAGTTTCCTCAGAATGCTCAAAATAGAAATACCATTTGACCCAGAAATTCCACTTCTAGGAATTTACCCTAAGAATGCAGCACTCCAGTTTGAAAAAGACAGATGCCTCCCTATGCTTGTTGCACTATTTACAATAGCCAAGATATGGAAGCAACCTTAATGTCCATCTGTAAATGAATGAATAAAGAAGATGTGGTACATACACACAATGGAATATTACTCAGCCATAAGAAAAAAACAGATCCTACCATTCGCAACAACATGGATGGAGCTAGAGGATATTATGCTCAGTGAAATAAGCCAGGTGGAGAAAGACAAGTACCAAATGGTTTCACTCATATGTGGAGTATAAGAACAAAGGAAAACTGAAGGAACAAAACAGCAGCAGAATCACAGAACCCAAGAATGGACTAATAGTTACCAAAGGGAATGGGACTGGAAACAATGGGTGGGAAGTGAGGGATATGGGTGGGGAAAAGGGCATTACAATTAGCATGTATAATGCGTGGGGAGCACAGGGAGGGCTGTGCAACACAGAGAAGACAAGTAGTGATTTTACAGCATCTTACTACACAGATGGACAGTGACTGTGAAGGGGTATGTGGGGGAGACTTGGGGAAGGGTGGACCTAGTAAACATAATGTTCTTTCTGTAACTGTAGATTAATGATACCAAAAAAAAAAGAATGTGTGAAAGGTCAGGGTGGATAAAAGAGAAAAGATATCTAATCAGAGGAACAGCATGCACAAAAGCACAAAACTGTGAAAAGTAATGGTAAACGGAGTAATTGATTGGCTAAGACAAAAAGAAGCCAGACTGCTTTCTGATGCTTTTCTTTTTCATCTCTTTAGATTTAAAACCTAGAAAAACATTTGAAAGTACATTTTATCTTTCCAAACAATTACTGCAGAATAGCATAACTATATAAAAACATCTGCTACCATAAAATCGGTTTAAATACATTTTATTTTGTAACACTGATTAAACTATTTGTTGAATTTCTTCACACCATCTCATCTTCATTTGAGTGTAGCATCCATGCTTTACTTGAATTTTATTCTCCAAATGATGTCATTTTTTGATGAATATACATTCATTAAAAAGTCAAAATACTATGGCTATGAGGAAATTAAACTATTTATGTTTTACTAACTCAATTTATTTTCTGTATAGTGCATAGGAATAAGCAAGTCCAAGTGAACTTCATCTGTTTTTTTTTGTTTTTGACTAAAAATCCGTATTTTAATCCTCCAATTGAATTATGCGACCTCTTTATTCCTATTGCCTGTTCTGTTAAAATAATTGTATTTTTAGTATATAATTCCACTACATACAGATTTGTCTCCTGCAATGCTGGATAAAAATTTAAGAATGTAATGCATTGTTGTTGAAATTAAGTAACCTAGAAAACATTGACTTTTTCTTGAAAGAAATGCTTTTCCAGAATGATCTTTAAAATAAAATACATTCAAGATTTAAATGCAATGACTTCCTAAATATAAAAATGCCCAACGAAAATTAAATGCATATGCTTTGTTTTGGCATTTTAATATAAAAATAAATGACTAAAATTATCTAACAGAGATCTGTACACTAAAGCATGCCAAACAAATATAAATTAAGCTTGTTTTTATTTGGTTTAGAGGACTGACTTCCATTTATAATCCATATATTTACATGTCAGCATATATTCAATTTGCCTAATTATTGTGGGTTTTATACATTTGACTCTGACAAACCTATCCAGATTTTTAATTGGCCTGATCTTACAATATTAAGAAAGAACATAACAAAATTCAATTTTTAGTGAGAGAGAATTAAAACTGCATTTGTTAAAATGACACATTATTCTAGCTATTGTATAAAACACTATGAGAAACCATGCTTTTACTATCTTAGTCCATCAGATGAAGCTTTAAAAATAATTAATATAATCCACATTGGTTCCATAGAATAGTGCGTTTTTGTAGCTGGTTTGGGCTGGTAGTTGCTTTGGAAATGGTTTCAAAGGGTATAAAAAGCCCAAGTGCAAGAGTGATGCCAGTTATAGTTGAATAGCTATCAATACTTTAGGAAGTAAATGTAAACAGCCAGCAGACAGTACTACTAAAAGTCAAAAGGTATCCAACCTCTCTTGCAGGATTGTGAGCTAAACACTGCTGTGGTAATGTCTTAAAAAATTTTGCTTTCACATTATTTCATTTTGGCTGTTTTGCTATTTTATGTGTAGGGGACAGCCTTTGTCTTATCACATGTCTGAAGGCAGAATGGGACAGCACCTTGCCCCATGTCTGAACACAGCATGGGAAAGCACCAGCTTGAGAGCAACCGGTGCAGTCCTTGGAAGTTATCTGCCCACAAAGACGTATCTTGTCCTCGAAGATGAGCCAAGATGCCTCACTCTGAAAATAGGGAGACCTTGAGGACATGTGAAAACACCTCCCCTGTTTACTAGGCAGCTTCTAAGAAAATCAACAAGGTGCTCTGGCCTGCCCCCCCTCCCCCCTGAGAAGGGAAAGATGAGTATAGCACTTGGCTGTGGTCTGAGAAAGGCAGTATAAAAATAAAGGTGCTGCACCACTTTGGGGCTGCAGCCATTGTCTGTCTGTCTGTGTTGTCTGTGTTTTTTGTTCTCTCATGTCACCCGAAGAAAACGTGTGGCACACTACATTATGGTTCTGTTTTGCATTGAAGACGAGATGACTTTGCTTACATTTGAAATGAAAATTAAAGGCAAATTAAAAACAAAAGTCCTTAGAAACATCTTCCAGCATCACAGGAAATAAAATTGAGTCACTCTCTCAATTAAGACATTATTCAAGAAGCCCCTTAGCAACTCTAAGTAGAAGACTGTACTAGTTTTCTAGGCAATTCAGTTTTTCTCAAGCAAAGTTGACTTTGTGGCACCAGCCAGTAAGATAATACATATTTTTCTCTTTCTTGTTCTTTATTCTTTATCCTATAAAATCTTCCTGCCTTTCATCTGTTCTCTGAATAGAGATTGACCACTTAGTGAAATGTTAAATAAAGTTTGTTTGTACCACCTAAATTGTTTTCTTTAACCAAATTTTAATAGTTTTTGTAAAATAAAAATGGGATTGGAAGCCAACTACTAGAGCCCTATGGAACAAGGAGACAAATAATCCAGGCATCCACTGAACCCTTGGAGTTCACTGTTACTCTCATCTTTATGAGGTGCACAGGTAAGTCACTCTCAGATCTGAACTTCTCTCTTGCAAGCAGCTCTCTAATTCAAACAAGATCTCCAATCCAAAGAAACTTTATTAAAAGAGAACAAAAGATATAGATATAGATAGATATAGAAAGATAGATAGATAGATAGATAAATAGATAGATAGATAGATAGATAGATAGATAGATAGATAGATAGATAGATAGATAGATAGATAGATTAGATAGATAGATTCACAGTTCTGGGTAGTTACATTGGGAGTCTGCAACAAGTGGCAGCTGTCAGGATCTCAGAAAGCCTCAAGTTAAAGTCTCCAACATAAACCACTGGGGGAGGGGAGTAGATTAGAAAAATAAATCAAGAAATTCAGACTGTTTTCAGAAATTCAGCCATTAAAATAAAAATCTAGGTAGGCACAAGTCAGATTATTAAGGACCATTAGAGCATCTGCCATTATAACAAAATCTACTGAAGTAATAGATCTAGTAATGGAGTAATAGTTCTCTGTATAATGGGAATTTCAGAAGCCAAAGCTGAAAAGGTTGCAAGACCATAAACAAAAGTCAACTAAGTTAGTGGCTTACAACTGGAACACCTCCAAGGCCAGAAACCTAAATACCTGGGCTTCCCCCTTTGCACTCTCTTACAGGTCAATCATCAAAATATGGATCCAGAAATCAGTGTCCTATTTGCCATCAATTGAGACACTGGAAAAAAATTGTCCTCGAAGGTTTTGCCAAATCTTCCCACACCAACTTGAGCACCCCCATATCTACCCTCAAAGGAGGGCCCCACATAGACCATCCCAGGGTTGACAGGATTCCAAGGGACTCTGGTTAACTGCTGCCAGTCATTCCTGTAAACAGTCAAGTAGACCCTAACATTAAGATTAATGAAAACCTTGTCAAATTCTGGTAGATACTGGCACTATACTGTCTACTTTAAACTGACTCCAGAGTCTGCAGGGATCCTAAGAAGAACTGGTATAAGCTGATGAAAGGTGAGCATTCCTTCCAGTCAGCTCTCCTGGATCTCTTAGCGCCTGGACAGGAAAAGAAGATGAAATTTCACATTGTTCCTTATTGGTAACTCATCGTTTTCTCTCTCAGGGACAGATACTGCTTTCCTGTTTGTCTTGTTTTATATCCTGAAAGCTTGGCTTGGCTTTTTGCCTGCCTGGAACATGCCAATTCTTGGTTCTTGTACATGCAGGTAGCTCAACTGTGAGCTGGGACCAAACTACGGACAAACAGAAAAGTGGATTGCATTCCATTTGTGGCTAGGATTCTGCTGACTGTTCCTAATAATTAGGGCACAGTCTAAACTACCCTGGGTAGCCGCTCTCGATCTTGGGAGGGTAGTACTGTTTGCATACTCTTTGGAGTTGCCTTTTATGTCCATGAAATCACTCAGTATTGCCAGGAATATTTGCCACTGTTCTGGCTGAAACCTGACAAGATATTTGAAAGTAACTGTTTTTAAGTAGCTCTGGCTAAATTGGTAATTGATATTCTGAAAGGAAATTTTTTAAGGCCTTTTCCCCTAAGCTAAAATGCAACTATGTAAGCAGAGAGAAAGAAAAACATTCCAAAGATAACAGCTTTAAATCCAGAACATAGGAATCTTTTGCTATCCCTCTGGGTTGAAGATTTTCTCCCTGTTAAAAAAAAAAAGGCAAATTGAAGAAAATACAATTGGATGGATGTGTCAGCATCTTGATTCAGGTTACTACCCTATTATCTGAGGAATTAAAAACAATTGTCCTACTGATTGAGTACACTTGTAAAACTTGTCTTACAAATTGAGTTTTTGTAAGAACAGAAAAGGCTCACTTATCCTTCTAACCAATTTCAATTAATAAAAATCTTAAGCCATCTGAGGGGTTAAACTTACTCCATTTGCCAGAAGTATGTTTTGTATCCAGCTGTTCTTTTATAAACTAGTGAGTTTTGTAATATAATACCTGTCTCATTGCTACAATCTTAAAAAAAAGCAAACTTTAAGATATCTGTTTATATTTGTGTGTGTATGTAGGTCTATGTATGTATGTTATTAATGTGCAATCATACTACAATTTGCACTCTACAGATTGCACTATCGCTGCATTTAAAAAAGCTCTATATTAGGGAGATAATTTTGATTACGTCTTCATATACTACCTGTTCTAATTATGAAAAAATTGTTTTCTTTCTTCAAGTCACTGAGTAACCTCAAATAGGATAGAGTTTCTTTTGCCTTTGCAATTATGTCTTCCTTGAGCATGTGCAGTCAGTCTAAAGTGGTCACTCTGTGCATAGGAAATTTGCTGCAGATGAAAGACACTGGAATTTTTTATTTTGTGGACCCACTGAGATGAGCAAAAAATGAATATATTTCACCCCCTGTTGAAGCTTATAGCTCCAGACACCCCCCCCCCAACACACACACACACACATATGCCCCCAGCTCTCTGTCCTCTGCCCTCTTGGAGTAGCTGTCATCTACTGCAAACAATGGAAGTGAAAATAGCCTTCCAATATAGCCACTACTATATTGGAATAAGAGAAACGGTTGAAGCCTTCCAGGGACTACAAGCAATGCAAAAGAAGAAGCCACTTTCTGAGATCACTTACATTAATTTGCACTCTTGGCCATCTCAGGGCCAAGAAATTTACTTTCACATGCCCTTGTGCTCAGATGTCAACATTTATTTTCTGCTGCTTCTCCAGTTCTTATTGTCTTTCTTATCTTCTGAAGATCCCTAAGAACTCAGTCTTCCTTATTAGTTCACTTTCTATATGCTGTTCTGCAGAGGTAATTCAAGGAAGAATAAGACAGGAATGAATATTTGGAAATCTACCTTCCTAGAATTGTTCTTTAAACTTCTAAAGCTGCCTTTAAAACCAAATTAAAGTTTGTTTTCTGAAAAAATAATCTTGAGTTATTAGAACACCCTGACTTGGACCCAGACATATTTCTCACCATACTGTCTTTCTAAGCCAAGTGTCTCTCACTTTGGTGGTAATGAATACTGATTATTTTGTGAATAACAGTCTTCATTTCTTCTTTCCTTGGCTAATTCTTGCAGATCTTTGAGCTTTCCTTTAATGATAGTTCTGTGGGACACATCGCCCGTCTCCCAAACCTCAGCTTAGGTGACTCTTCCTATCGTATCATGCTGTGCAATGCCTCACTTACAGAATGAATCATATTACTTCTAAATTCTAGGTTATTTCTTTGTACATGACACTAAAATGTAGGCTTCTTAAGGTCAAGGATAATTTCCATATTATTCATAGTTGTATCCTCATCCTTCTATACAGTCTCTTGTATAAAATAGGTCCTCACTAATTACTGGTGAATGAAGAGTAGCATAGTCAATTATTCAAATATTGAGTTCTACTTACTAAGTTTTGTAATTCAAAGATCTTCTCAAAACCTTCTTGGTTTGATGTATTTGTTACAAAGAGTTATTGAAACATGTGAAGCAATATAGTAAAATATGTATAAAAGCCAAGCTGATCATGCCTTCCTATCCTTACCTCACCCTGGTAGGTACTTTCCCTGCAAACAGTATTGTCTGGTATGTATTTTCCCTCAACGTTTTATGTATATAAACTTATTTTGTTCATTTTATCAAAATATAATCATGTTACGATCAGTTGACAGCTTTCTTTTATACATTACCGCAGAAAATGGACCTGGCTACAGACCAGTAACTATACATCAAGCCCCCCTAAAGTCTCCTTCCACTCCCCAGTTTCTTTAGAAATATATTTTAGAGATGTATAGTTGTCCTCCAATATGTATGTCCTCCATCTTTCGCTATGCACTAACATCTTCAATATTTAACTGGTGGAGTGGCCATCCTTCAATCCTTTTTTGCCACCCTCATATTTAGGTATGTCCATATGACTAAGTTTTGAACAATGGGACATGAGTAAAAGTGACTGTTTAAATATATTATTTTTGTTTTATGTTTTAAAAATATCTTGCCTTCCATTTCTTAGCTTCATCTGGCAGAACACTAATGTGTTGATCTGAGAAAGTTGAACAATGTGGATGACAGCTAAAGCCTAAGGAATCACAGAACAAGTTACAACGTAGCAAGAAAAGAATCTAAATCCATTTAACTCTATGGACTACAGTGAGCCCTCTGCCCCTGACCTTGCATCACCTCTAGACTGTTGAGTAAATGACAAATAAGCTTCTACTGTATTTGAGCCACTTGTTTTTTAGGTCTCATTATTAAGGAAGTAAAGCATTTACCTTAATTAACACATTAATTAATACTTGGGAATAAGGTACTCCACAAGAAAATCTTTACAAGATAGCATTAGTTAGTACTCAAGCTATAGCTAGCAAAGAAGCAAAAATTTCAGGCTGGAAACAGCTGCTCTTTGCTGCACCACTACAAATAATTTAGTAATATTCTATGACAATTTGGAAAGTACCACATGTCTATTACATGTATAATTTTAAGGGAGATGGTAGAAAAATTCATATCATTGGTATATGTTTGTGTGTTGAGTTGTTTTGTGTTTTCACCATGTTACTATGAAATAGAGATTAGGAAAGAATCAACTCATATGCAAGGAGTGATTGAAGAGAATAGTGTTCTGTCAAGAGCAAAACTGTTAGATAATTTATAATCT
Organism: Manis pentadactyla; assembly: GCF_030020395.1. Classification (NCBI taxonomy): domain Eukaryota; kingdom Metazoa; phylum Chordata; class Mammalia; order Pholidota; family Manidae; genus Manis; species Manis pentadactyla. Next base: position 52,201,142 of record NC_080023.1, read on the forward strand.
AAAACTAGAGGAATGAGGTGTCCAAAAGAGTCAACTTCCAAATAAAGAAACAAAAAAATTTTCATTAAGAATTTTCCTAACCAGCCTTCCATAGGTATTCTTATCTGGTCATTAAGGACCAGTCTAATGATAAGTTTTTTACTAGAGACTGATGCTTCTACATCCAAGCAGTTAGTTCTGATGGTCTTAAGGTTGCCATAGTTGAAAGGAGGGATAAATGGATGAGTCAGATGCAGCATATAGTAAAAAAGAGTCAGCAGGTTTGAAATCTATGTTCAGAAGGGATCAGTGGGTGTGGCTGTCTGAACAACAAAGTGAAAAAGACAAACTCACTGTTCTATTAAGGAAATGGTATCATCAAAAGAAAATACAAACCTGTTCTGTAAAACTGGTTTATTCTCAACCATGCATCAGCAGGAAGCAGCCTGAGGAAGCTGGACAGCAAGTAAGCACATACTCAAGTAACTTCAGACGCAGCTATTGAAGTTCATGAACAAGGGGGAACCTCCCAGAGGTCAAAGCCAGGAGTCACAGAGACCAAAATGTAAGAGAGATACCAGCAAACAGAGACAGCCTGATGAGTTAAGCAAAACACTATCTCTACATTTCATATCTATATTATCTAGGTTTAAACTAAATAAACATTTTGAGAATAATGAAGACAATGAAGTATAAATTTTTGAGTAATTTAACTATTAAATACTGAAAAGATAATTTTAGTTTTATTTTATTTAGCCCTAAATTATTTTGTAACATTAATTTACTTTTCTCGAGATTCACAAATAAAAATTTTAAGAATGTTCCAATAGTGGTGGCATTCGTAAACAAATTTTAATTGTGGGATACAAATTCATTTAGAATTTATAGAACAGTGACTCTCAATATCTTTGTATTATTGCCAAGTGGGGCTGAATGAGTCTTTTTGCAGGAGGCTGTGCTGTGCACTGCAGGATGTTTGGGAGCATCGCTGGCTTCTACATACTGGACACCAGTAACACCTCCCTCAGTTTGACCCAACATTCCTCTAGACCCTGGAAGTGTCTCTCAAGTAGGAGTAAAGTTACCACCTCCTGTTGAAAGCCACTGCTCGAGAACATTCACATCCTTTCATAAGAAATCTTCCAGAAAGTCAGTTTTTGGAGACAGACTTCCAGAACCCAGAATAGGGTTTCTATTCTGTTACCACTAAAGGACTTGTAAACTATATACTAGGCAATCTTCATTTTCTTGATCTGCCTATCTGGAAAATGGAAGTCTACTTAATAGCAGTTGTCTTTTCTTTACCGTGTTTGAAATAGATATCTCAAACACAGCAGCTGATTTATGATCATTTTCTCTCTGTGTCCTTATTCCAGTATCTATTAAAATGATAAAAGTGGAAAAAGAGGAAGAAAGAATAAAGGATAAAAAGGAAAAAAAGAAAAACATAAGACTTGTATATGTGATTTCTGCAATTTGTAGTAATTATACATACCAATTACACAATAGCATTCTAGATGTACAACAGCATTCTAGATGTGTCTGTACCCTGCTTTTTTGTTTTCTGCAAATAATATAAAATAGCAAAATGCAGTTGAAAAACAAAATTATTGCATGAAAAGCCTGCATTCCCAGTGATATTTGGGAGTTGAAGTAGATCTTTCACATATCACATTTTATGTATTAAAAAGGTGCAAATTTCATGACCAGTGACTAGCAATTTATATGAATTAAAATAAACAAAAGAAATTGGATTTTTACCTCTAAATTTACATTTTAAAAAATTCAAATAATCATCTTAATGTGTTAGTATTTAAGATATCTTGCAAGATGGTATGTAGTCCTAAAGTGTGAGGCTCAGAAACATTTATTTCTGGGTCCAAAAACTAATTTTGAACCAGTGGTTACACTTACTTTTTATATGCCCCATGGGTAAAGAAAGAGACTATTTTTGTTGCATGTATAGAGACTACAAAATATCAGATTGCTTATTTTCTTAGTATTAGTAACTCAAATTATGAAGGCAAACATAAAGCAGAATTAGAGAAACAGTTTTCATGAATTATAATTAACAATATCAAAGTAATCTTACACAAGCTTTAGGAAGACAACATCAACTGATTCTGATTCTTTGTATTGATGTGGGGTGGTTTTCAGAAATCAATGACACTTTTGACTTTTAACTCTGTTCTTGGATAGTGCCTTGCTCAATTTTTTTATATCATCTGTAAAGTACAAAAGGCTATAAAACAAGTAGTAGCTCTTCCTCATTTGATTACTTTTATTCTCTCTAGTTCTTAACAGCAGTTAATCTTCCAGACATTGACAATAAAAATGAATTCTATGTAAGGATTTATTATCAACAGTTAGGTAGTCACTGGAGAATGCTATTCTCCATGGTTTTAAAAATGTATCAGTGACATATGCTAGCCATCACCCTACTTTGGTGATAGTTTTAAAAGTATTTTGGGGGAAGAGGTTCTACAAGGATCAATAGTTTGTCCTGATTTGAAAGTGTCACAGAAGTTTGGAAATGCATGTCTTGTTTCTTTAATTTATTAAACATATTTAACATCTAATACATGCCAGGTATTGTTCCACTCTGATAAATTCTATGAGGAAAGTAAATACAGGGATGTGATAGAGAGTGACATGAGAGAAAGTGTGATTTACATCATGTAGTCAGAAAGCGCATAACAAATGAGGTGATATTTAGACTGAGATTTAGTTTACAAGTAAGTGGCAGGCATAGAATAGTTGACAATAAGTCATCCAGACAAAGAGAAAACAATGAAAAAAAAATCTAAGGGAGGATTGAGCTTTGACCTTTAGAATTAATACCTTGACATGTAGTAAACAGTGAGGGAAACAATAAGAAAAACACCTAAAAATTTAAAAATATGCCAATGATGCATAGAAAATTCTAAATATTACTATTCAAAAGATAAGATATTATTAAAGATAAATCTATGTATTGACAAGAGACAATATTTTTTAAGCCAGGCAATTTATATTTAATATAATTCTTAGTGATATCCAAAGTGACTTTTCTAAAATATGATAAATGTCTTCTAGAGAGTATTAAAATTATTAGTAAGTAGAAATTTTAGACACTAAATAACTACAGATGTAGCTGTACAATTAAATATTTAAATTTCAGCTTAATTTTTTTGTTTCTTAGAGGCATGTGCTTTCTTTAATTTGCCATTTCTCATTCCCCTCTGTCATTATAAGTAAGAAGCTGAACAACAAATTGAGGAGGGTCATATGAACTTGGGACAAAACCTGAGAAAGAGACATATTTTCCTGCCCAAGAAAATAATAAGTTTGAGAATCTGTGGGAAGGCCAGTCTAACCATAACTATGAATAAAAGCTACCAGGATGAAGTTCTGAGTGAGGCAGTATCAGAAAAAAGAGGAGCTATGTGACATGAGAGGGAAAATCTTGGAAGATAAGGAATTTATGATGTAAATTTTTTCTCTCTCTTACAGAACTTTAATAAAATGTACACTGGTGAGTAAAATTTTTGATACTTTGATGGAATAAATAAGCTGAAATTCTTCAGCCACAAAATGCATATTCTAGTTCAATATATATTTCTATAATGAATAAATTAATAGCTAATCTTGTAAGGTTTGTCTAGTCATCAGAGATCAAAGAAGAAGCAAGTGCAAATATTTAGAGAGAAATGTTAGGGTTACATTATTCTAAAAGTTTTATTCAAATGATCAAACACAGAGCTACAAAGGAAGCTTATGCAAATAGTGAGTTGGCTGAGATGACCATATCCAAGATAAGACCCACGAATTAGACATCATGCTGAGGGACAGAAAGCAAACTATAAAAACAAACAAACAAACAAAACATACATGATGTGTAAGACATAGGTTTATTTGTTTGGATCAAATTAGATCTGGGTCAAGTGGAGAAAAACATCTCCCCTGGGAATGTGGCATGACAGGCTGGCTTTCAGATAGATTGGATTCTGAGTTCATACTCTTTACATGGTCTACAAAGCCACAAACAAACAAAAAAATTAAATGATCTCTTCATTGTAACTCTCTCTCACTCCCTGGTACAGCTGCATGTTTGCTGGCCTAGTGGTTGGCCTGATGGAATTAACCAAGTTTGCATTATTGAGGGTCCTGAGCATTGGATTTCTTGCCGCTGTGAGTTGCTATACCTTCTCCACTTTAGTTGGAACTGGACATAGAAGTACCAGGAATCATTCCATTTGATCACCTCATAATTCATAGACACATTCCCCCTTGTCCCTGCTCTGTATGCATTAATGATCTTGCATTCTTATCATAACCAAGTTTGTTTCTCTTTGACAATGTTAAAACTCTTTTCTTTGCCTCCTAGAGGAAATCCCTCTCCATACATGCAACTCCACACTGGGAATCAGAACTTCCTATCTTACAGAATTCAAGAAAGCATATGAAACCCAATTTCTCCAAGTACCTACAGAAGTGATGATGATAAGATTTATTCTTATTTCTACCCCTTTGTTCCCAGACCATGTGTCCTGATGTTTGGGAACACAGCAACATGTAGCGGCTGTTGTTTAAGGGCTGTCAATTTCAAAATTCAGCATTCATCAGAATCATCTGGAGTGTTAAACACTGTTTACTGAGCCCAGTGTACAGTTTCCATTTCAGTAGATCTAGGATGAGACTTGAAAGTTTGCATTTCCTATAAGTTCCCAATGATACTGATGCTACTAGTTCAGGAATGGTCCAGGATATCCATTGACTTAAGTGTATATTAAACAATAGTGCCCTATCATTGCAGTAAGCAATCTTTGAGATGGCACCTCATCTGTACATTCAAGAGGCTATTTCTCAAGATTTCTGAAGTGTAGTGAGTGGATCTTATGATCATGAGTCCACTGATGCATAACCACTTCTGTAATGTGGTTCACCTAGTATGAGAGTCATGCAAGGTTCATATCAGTAGACCAGACATTCTCTGAACTCTTGAATAGTGTTTCTGGCTGGGATGTAGCAGGCAGGAAAGATTCCTCAAATGTGTATCACTTCTGAGCAGGATAAAATACTTTTCATTCAAAGTTAGAAAGGGTCCTATGTAATCAACTCACCACCAAGTGACTGGTTTCTGTTGATAGACATTAAACAGTGACAGTAGCTAAATTTGGCTTAGTGAAACATAATCCATGCTTTTGGACCCAAAGGCAATCACCATTTTTTCAACATATTTACTAGAATCATGAACCAATTACAAAAGCACAGTATTAATCAAGGATAGAGCTAGACTAACTTCTACTGGCTGAGTCATACTGTCCACTTGATTTTGTATTGTCACTAATGCAGTGGCTGCCCTTTGGTGTTACACAAAGATACTGATACTGTGTGTTTACTCTTATGAGTCTATGCACAGGCCTCTCTGAGATTTCCTGATCTTCTAATAATGCTTCTTCTATGAAGTTGATCAATGAGCTAAACCATTTTCCATCATTCATTACTCTGTTGCTTATGAAGCCACTTCTTTCTATACATAAAACAGATAACCAGGTATGCTACCCACTGAAGGAAAAATAACTCTGCCCACTGGGAGAATTCAATTTAAGCAATTTCCGGGCCACCCATTATTAGGGAGATAGTGCAGCAGCAGTCCATTTATGGTTTGTACATACATACCCAACCCTTGATCAAACCTGGGTATTTTCTTCCTACGTATGCTAATCATAGGAATCCTTTTTCTCTTAGGGCTTTTAATGTAGTTTATGAGATGTGATTAAGTAGAAAAAACAGGCTTCTCAAATGTTTGGCACTTTTCACAATTAAGTCCTGTGCTGATCTTCAGATGAATCTGCTCTCGAGTTGCAGGAGTTGAGTATCTATTTAAAGGCCCTCAGGGAGGGTCTCAAATGCTTACATTGTTCTGACTAGCAGACATAAACATATAATTTTCTCTTAAGAGGATTATAGTTAAATTTCATTAAGAGCTTCCACTATCACTGGCACAAAATATCAGTAAATATTAGCTCCTATTTTTCCTAAACTTGACCCACCATTCTCTTCAATCCCACCTCTGGAGTACACCCTTCCTCCCTTTTTCCAGGGAGGTAGAGCATGCCCAGGCAACACACTACTCAATGTGGGCATGGCTATTATGGACCGGATATTTGTGTCCCCCACAAAATTCACATAGTGAAATCCTAACCCCTAAAAGTGATAGTATTAAAGAGGTGGGGCCTTTGGGAAGTGATTAGGTCCCCCCATGAATAATTGAGTGCCATCATGAATGAGATTAGTGTCTTTGTAAGAAGAGAAATGAAAGAGAAACATGAGGGTACAAGAAGAAGGCAGGCCATCTGCAAAATAGGAGAGAGTGTTCACCAGACACCAGGTCTGCTTGCCTTTTGATCTTGGACTTCCTAGCCCCTAGAATTTTAACATTCTTAAAAAGAAATCTGCTTTTTAAGCCACCCAGTCTACGGTAATTTGTTACAACAGCCTAATCTGACTAAGACAGTGGATTGGATCTAAAGAAAATTAGTGATTAAAAAAAATAGGTTTTTGCTGTTTGGGGCATTTCTATTGTGTTACTTCTTAATTCTTTTATACATAATGGAAATTCTTTCTCTCAGGACTTTACCCCTTTGACACAAATCTTTGTCAAATTCCTCCACCTATTTTCCCCAAAGATGGATCAAACTAGACTAGGTGAGGCTAATTACTACTTGCTCAAGTATGTATATAATTTTCTTATTATAATGTCATTATCATAACATAGGTGTCCTATTGCCAGGGCCAGCAAACAATGTGTGTACATTTTCTGGAGCGTTAGCCTTGCTTGGATAAGTACAGCAATCTTGCTTTAGCTCTTTTTTTTTTTTCCTTGTGGTTTCCAAGAAAGTGAACATCCCAATTTGGATCTGATTTTCCCTTGATTTGCCTTCTCATTTCGCCTCTCTCTTTCTCTCCCTTTCCCTCTCCCTCTGGCTCTCATTTTCAATCTTCTCTTACCTCTCCATCCTTGACAAATTCTTTATAGTTTCGCATAATGTGTTTATTTAACATCTTATATTTCTACAAACAAATCTTGATATTCCTTTCTCTGTCTCATAGAATGACGGATACTCTTTACTAATACACTTAGGATACCATCAAAGTTTCAGCAATGCAAAGGGAGCAATGTGGAGTTTTTGTCTTATATTTGCATCTTTGAGCTCTAATTTCTAAATTTTCTGTAAAGATTCTTACTCGTAAATCATACTAACTGACGCTTCAGGGCATGTAAATGAAATTCAATTTTAGAGATTAAGGAACAGAATACGATAGACATGGAGCAAGGGAACTACAAACTATTTAAATAGTATTAAATATTTATATAGGTATCGTTTCTATCTTCAGATAATACAGGCACTTTATTTTACCTCTTCAGTTTCTAACAATAATTCTGATCTTACAAAATGCTTTGCAGAGTTGCTCTTCCTAATTCAGTGATGTTAAGTCAATCAATCAGATCTTACAGTTTTTAAAAGTTCGGATATTAAACTTAACTTTATCTACTTAAAGGCATTGAGACTAGCTGGCTAGTAAATAAAGTATAAAATTCTATTTTACTAGAAGAGACAATGGGCAGGTGTGTGCTGATATCCTTTGAAGGATGGTCAAAAGGAAAATCAAAATATAATAGAAAACAATCATAGAAATAACAGCAATTTAAAAGAAAATAAACACAAAAATATGCCCTTCTGAATCTTAAACTTGTCTGTGTTTTCTGAAATAATATGTTGGTTTCTTCTTAAAATACTCTAGGAAATTCTCAAGGTCTTTTTCTTTCAATCCATATTATAGTGTTTATGAGTGATTCTTTTAAGTTACTATGGATTTTTAAGAATTGCTGTTTTAGAAGATAATTCTAATTCTATAGGACCACTGACCTTTTAAAGATTTTAAAATTCATAAAGGCTATAATATAGAAAAGTCACTCTAATAATGTCAGTGCTCTATATATCTCTAGGGACATTTGAAATACATCTGAAACGCATTACTCTTAGAGCCCTCTTTGGAATACCTTAAGCTTTTATATTGATATGTAATATATTGAATTAGATGTATTTCAGGAAGCCCTTCCAAATTTGTTAGAATTCCTAGGCCTGGATTTCTCAGGGGCAAAAAGAAAGAAAAGAAAAGAAAAATACTTTCCAGAAGATTCTTTGTACATTGAACATACAGAATAATCTTATATGTTCTTCAAAAGTATGTATGCTAGTACTATTAAACTGAATATAAAGCATTATAAAACCTAATCTACAAATCTGGCATGTTTACCTCGTAAGATTTTGGATTGCAGAAAGACAATACTTGTGAATTTGAGGTAAACTGTCAGATTATTTTATATTTATGGACAGGCACATATAATTTTTTAAAGATTTTCTAATAGGATATAACAATCAGTGGTTATGCAGCACAGACATTGTTTTAGTGCAGAAACAATCCCTTCAGTGATTACACTTAAACTATAAATTATGTTTAAACATGTTTCAAAATACCTAAAATACAGTTAAGTATTCTTAGAAAGCAGTTGATGAAACTTAGTGTTCTTAAGAAGAACCATAAAGGAATAAACCACCTTTATTCTGCATTGGCCTGCTTCTTACAGTTGCTTATCTAATATCTAATGTTCACTACATTTTCTAAGAGATAAGAAAACAAGGATAAGTCATCATTCTTTAAATGCAACCCAAGAAATAATTCACATCACCATTTTTACCTCCTCTTCAAAATCCTTTTTTAATAAAAAGCCTAGTAAGAATAAGGGAAGGGGAAAAAAGCTATTTTGCTGAATATTCCTTTAATTTAGTTCAAGTTTCAAGGACAGGAAGCAAAGAAAAATATTTAGTCAAAAAATAAAAGTGTACAAAGCAAGACTACTAGTTGAATGCAGCCATGATAACAGTTCTGGATTTGAACTAAAAATACAAATATGTGGGAGGCCACAGAGGCTAGTCAGCTGCTCAGATATTCTTTAGAAATACTATACTGCAATAACACTACAGTAGCTGAGTTCACAGTATGGGAATATGTAGCAGGTACTAAGATGCTAGAGCAAATGTTGGTGTCAAGGATTTGATCACATAAGAGCATATTCAAATTATCAGCAGTTATAAAATTAACAAAATCCATATTAAGACAGTCCTTTACCTATGTTTGCCTTACTTTTTTTTTTATGTTGGTCAAAAGAAAAAAATAAGCATAAGCTCTCAAATTGATTGAGACAAACACTAGTATTTATTTTAGTTATTGATCATTCTGAAATTAAATGCTGATTATAAAAATGAATGCATCCAACTTTTCCTGATTTGAGATAACGAATATTGTAGAGTTCTAATGTTTGTTTCTTTTTCGTTGGTTTTAAGTAGATATTTAACAAAGCTTGTAAGTTCTCTTTAGCTTAATTTATTGAGGTTTGTTTGTTTTGTTCCCAAATAATCATGAATAGGCATTAAGTTAAATGCTTATGAATTTGTTAGAAAAACAATATAGTTCCTTTAAATTAATCTGTTAGAGATATTTAAAGGAAATCATTTTGAAAATTTGAAACTTTCACTGCATTTCTCTCATTTTTTATCTTTTTAGATTCAGTTTCTTAATTTTTGTTTGGTATTTTGCATTCAAAACCATGAATAAAATCGGCATATAATTTTACTTTCTATCTCTCACCTTGGCTGATTTTTGTACCAACACACAAATTTCAGGGAAGATTTGTGCTTTTTCTTTTGTTCTGTTGCTTAGATAAACAATATGAATAGGATGAGAATGACGTGTCCTTTGATATTTTGTTGAGATCAGCTTCTAAGAACCTCTAGATTTAGATTTATTAGTGGAAAATACTAAATTGACTACTTTGATTTCTTTAAAATATACAGAAATAATCATACTTCATCTTATTATTGAGTGAGTTTGGTTTTAAATTGTTGTTTAGTGTCAATCTGTGTAAGATTTCACATCTTAAACACAACAAAACAAGAAGGTTTAATTTCTCAAATGCACATGGAACATTTTCCAGAATAGACCACATACTAGGCCATGAAAAGAGCCCCAGTAAATTAAAAAAAAGATTGAAATTGTGCCAACCAACTTCTCAGATCACAAAGGTATAAAACTAGCAAAAAATTGTACAAAGAAAATAAAAAGGCTCACAAACAAATGGAGGCTTAACATCATGCTCCTAAATAATCAATGGACCAGTGACCACATTAAAACAGAGATCAAGTAATAAATGGAGACAAATGAAAGCAACAGCACAAAAACCCAACTTCTGTGGGATGCAGTGAAAGTAGTTCTAAAAGGAAAAAATATAGGAATCCAAGCCTATTTAAAGAAGGAAGAACAATCCCAAATGAATAGTCTAAATTCACAATTATTGAAAAGGGAAAAGAAGAACAAATGAGGTCCAAAGTCAGCAGAAGGAAGTACATAATAAAGAGCAGAGAAGAAATAAATAAAACTTAGAAGAATAAAACAATAGAAAAATTTAATGAAACTAAGAGTTGTTTCTTTGAGAAAATAAACAAAATAGACAAACCCCTAGCCAGACTTATTAAGAAAAAAAGAGAATCTACACACATAAACAGAATCAGAAAGGAGAAAGGAAAAATCACTACAGATAACACAGAAATACAAAGATTTATTAGAGCACACTATGAAAAACTTTATGTTAACAAACTGGATAACCTAGAAGAAATGGACAACTTTCTAGAAAAATGCAACCTTCCAAGACTGACCCAGGAAGAAACAGAAAATCTAAACAGACCAATTGCCAGCAATGAAATTGAATTGGTAATCAAAAATCTAATCAAGAACAAAATCCCCGGAAACAGATGGATTCACTGCTGAATTTTATCAGACATTTAGAGAGGACATAAAACTCATTCTCCTTAAAGTTTTCTAAAAAATAGAAGAGGAGGGAATACTTCCAAATGCATTCTATGGAGCCAGCATCACTATAATACCAAAAACAGGCAAAGAAACCACACAAAAAAGAAAATTGCAGACCAATATCCCTGATGAACATAGACGCAAAAATACTCAACAAAATATTAGCAAACTGAATTCAAAAATACATTAAGAGGATCAAACACCATGATCAAGTGGGATTCATCCCAGGGATGCAAGGGTGGTACAACATTCATATCCATCAACCTCATCCGCTACATTAACAAAAAGAAGGACAAAAACCACATGCTTATCTCCAAAGATGTTGAAAAAACATTTGACAAAATTCAATATCCATTCATGATAAAAACTCTCAACAAAACGGGTATAGAGGGCAAGTACCTCAACATAATAAAGGCCATATATGACAAAACCACAGCCAACATCATACTTAACAGAAAGAAGCTGAAAGCTTTTCCTCAAAGATCAGGAACATGACAAGGATGCCCACTCTCCCTGCTTTTTTCAACATAGTACTGAAGGTCCTAGTCATGGCAATCAGAAAACACAAAGAAATAAAAGTGATGCAGATTGGTAGGGAAGAAATGAAACTGTCACTGTTTGCAGATGACATAATATGGTATATAAAAAACCCTAAAGAATCCACTTCAAAACTACTAGAACTAATAGCTGAGTTCAACAAACTTGCAGAATACAAAATTAATACACAGAATTCTGTTGCATTCCTACATACAAACGATGAACTAGCAGTAAGAGAAATAAAAAAAACAATTCCATTCACAATTGCATCAAAAAGAATAAAATACCTAGGAATAAACCTAACCAAGGAAGTGAAAGACCGATACCCTGACAACTACAAGATACTCTTAAGAGTAATTAACGAGAACATTAATAAATGGAAATTCATGCCATGCTCTTGGGTAGGAAGAGTTAATATTGTCAAAATGGTCATCCTGCCTAAAGCAATCTACAGATTCAATACAATCTCTATCAAAATACTGACAGCATTCTTCAACTAACCAGAGCAAATAGTTCTAAAATTCATATGGAACCACAAAAGACCTCATATAGCCACAGCAATCCTGAAAAAGAAGAATAAAGCATGGGGGATCTCATTTCCCAAATTCAAGGTCTACTACAAAGCCACAGTAATCAAGACAATTTGGTACTGGCACAAGAACAGACCCATAGACCAATGGAACAGAATAGAGAGTCCAGATATTAACCCAAGCATATATGGTCAATTAATATACGATAAAGGAGCCATTGACATACAATGGGGAAATGACAGCCTCTTCAACAGCTGGTATTGGCAAAACTGAACAGCTACATGTACGAGAATGAAACTGGATTACTGTTTAACTTCATACACAAAAGTAAATTCAAAATGGATCAAAGACTTGAATGTAGGACATGAAACCATAAAACTCTTAGAAGAAAACATAGGCAAAACTCTCTTGAATATAAACATGAGCAACTTCTTCATGAACATATTTCCATGGGCAAGGGAAAGAAAAACAAAAATGAACAAGTGGGACTATATCAAACTAAAAAGCTTCTGTACAGCAAAAGACACCATCATTAGAACAAAAAGGCATCCTACAGTATGGGAAAATATATTCATGAATGACATATCTGATAAAGGGTTGACATCCAAAATATACAAAGAGCTCACTCACCTTAACAAACAAAAAGCAAATAATCCAATTAAAAAATGGGCAGATGATCTGAACAGACACTTCTCCAAAGAAGAAATTCAGATGACCAACAGGTGCATGAAAAGATGCTCCACATCACTAATCATCAGAGAAATGCAAATTAAAACCATAATGTATCATCTCACACCAGTTAGGATGGCCACTATCCAAAAGACAAACCAACAAATGTTGGCGAGAATGTGGAGAAAGGGGAACCCTCCTACACTGCTGCTGGGAAAGTAAATCAGTTCAACCATTGTGGAAAGCATTATGGAGGTTCCTTCAAAAACTAAAAATAGAAATACCATTTGGCCCAGGAATTCCACTCCTAGGAATTTACCCTAAGAATGCAGCAGCCCAGTTTGAAAAAGACATATGCACCTCTGTGTTTATCGTAGCACTATTTACAATAGCCAAGAAATGGAAGCAACCTAAGTGTCCATCAGTAGATAAATGGATAAAGATGTGGTACATATACACAATGGAACATTATTCAGCCATAAGAAGAAAACAAATCCTACCATTTCCAACAACATGGATGGAGCTAGAGGGTATTATGCTCAGTGAAATAATCCAGGCAGAGAAAGACAAGTACCAAACGATTTCACTCATATGTGGAGTATAAGAACAAAGAAAAAACTGAAGGAAAAAAACAGCAGCAGACTCACAGAACCCAAGAATGGACTAACAGTTACCAAAGGGAAATGGACTGGGGAGAGTGGGTGGGAAGGGAGGGATAAGGGGATTAAGGGGCATTATGATTAGTACACATAATGAAGGGAGGGCATGGGGAAGGAAGTATAGCACAGAGAAGACAAGTAGTGACTGTATAGCATCTTACTATGCTGATGAACAGTGACTGTAATGGGGTATGTGGTGGGCACTTGATAATGAGGGAAATCTAGTAATCACAGTGTTGTTCATGTAACTGTATAGTAATGATACCAAAACAAACAAAAAGGTTTTACATCTTGCCACAACTATCTTTGTGTTACCCCTTTTTAGTCATGTTATTTTTCCTTATCTCTTTTATTTTAATTAATCAAACCAAAGATGTGTGTATTAGTCTTTTCAGACAATTTTGATTTTGTGTATTCTCATTTTATTCTTCATTCCATTATGCTCTTATTTTTAAAAATATTTCTTTACTTTTTAGTGTTTATTCTCTTTTCCTTTTTCTTAATTCCTGATTGGACAATTAAGTTATTAAATTTTGAATTTTTTTTAAGTTATGTTTTCAGTGCAACATTTTCCTCAATGTACTATTTTGCTGTATTTCTCAGGCTTGACGTAAGAGTCTTTTTACATGTGTTACAGGTGGATGAGTAGATAGATGACAGATGATAGATATGCATGCATATATACTTATATGCATATTTGTGTTAATTTCCTTTAAGATTAATTTTTTGACACATGATTTATGTGAATTTTTAAGTTTCTAATATGTAGTATTTTAAATTTTGCCTTTTGTTTATCAACTTCTGATTGAACTAAATAGAAACAGAGCAATGCTCTCAGTGATATTTAATTTTGAGGATGTGTTGAGAAAAATCTTTTGATGTGAGTGATATTTTTAAGTGTTTCATATGTTCTTGAAATGAATGTGCAACATATAAGAATTAGAGAACTTAATACATAGATTTGTTAGATATAGCTTGATAACTGTGATTTTCTATAACTTTACTGACAGCATATGATTTGGCCAAATGGTAATAAATGTTACATTTAAATATTACACCATTAGGTACGTACATTGAAAAATTTAATTATCCTTTGAAGTTTGCATTTTTTTATCAAGTACTGGTTTTCTCTATTATAGATGATGTTTTGTTTAAGAAAATTTTTCTGCTATGAATACAGCTATAGCTGCTTTATATTGGTAAGTATTTGCCTGACAACTTTTTCCATCATTTTGTACTCATTACTTTCATCATTTTATGACTTAGATATGTCTCTTTTAAACAGCATATAAATTTGTATGTTTTAAATCACCTTATTAGCCTCTATCATTTAACAGGAATATTAATCTGTATTTTTCTTAATGATGTATGCAATATATATTATATATTCATATTCATGTTTGAGTTCATTTTTCTGTATTTTGTTTTACTTTAAAAATTCATTTTATGAATGAATAAAATGTTTTCTCCTTATTTCACTCCTTCCTTTTTATTGGTTAGAAATTACATTTTCCATTTATATTTCCTCAATGGTTCACTTGAAATGTTAAATATGTTAATTTCCCTAAATCTTATTTGAATGATATCTTGCCTATTTATCTCAAACTTTAAGCAGATATTCAGTATATTAATTCTGATCATCCCCCTTGCAAATTATATATTACTGATGTCAAATATTTCAGGGTTGTCTCTTTTTAATCATTTATTAGTTATTAATTTATTAATATTTTATTTAAATGATGTTTGGACATGTATATGTGTTTTCCTCATAATGTGTACTCTATTTTTACTATCTCAGCAATACTTTGTAGAAAATTTGTCTTCCTAATGTCCCCCTTTTAGATTTTACTTTAAGGCAGATGCCTTGGTGTAGTTCAGTACATTTTTGCATCAATGTTGAGAGTTCCCTTTGTTCTTAAAAAATACCTTTGTTTGTATGTATTGACAGTCACAGTTGAATAACTGTTTCTTGAATAACATAGGTTTGAATTGCATGTGTCCACTTATAGGCATATTTTTTCAATAAATTCCTTGGAAAATTTTTTGGAGATATGGACAATTTGAAAAAATATTTTATTTTCCCTAGATTACTTTATTGTAAGTATATAGCATATAATACATATAACATACAAAATATATGTTAATCGACTGTATGCTATCGTTAAGTCTTCTGGTCAACAGTAGGCTATTAGTAGTTAACTTTTTAGAGAGTCAAAAGTTATACACAATTTTTGACTGTTCAGGGTCAGCACCCCTAAATCCTATGTTGTTCGAGAATCAACTGTTTTTTCTTTAAAAATTAAAAGTTATTCTCAATTGTTTTTCTGGTTCCCACTATCATGGTTAAAATATCTGTTACTCTCTTTTTTTTCTTTTATATGTCATCTCTCCTTTTCTACTGGTTGCCTTCAGAATTTTCTTTTTGAGAATCTCCTTGTCATCAGTGCTCTTCAGTTTCATTTCAGTGTGTCTGGGTATGGATTTCTTTATATTGGTTTTGCTTAGAATATTCTGTGCTTCCTAGATTAGTGGCCTCCTCCTTTATTAGTTCTACAAAAGTCCACAGGAATTATCTCCTTATATACTTTCTTCCCTCTATTTTCTTCCCATTTTCTCTTTCGGATACTCTAATCACATGGCGTCCCATTCTATCTTCTAACTGTGTAAAGCCTTTTTCACATTTGGTTTTCATATGTGCATTTTGATGAACTTTCAGACATGTTTCCTAGTTCACTAAATATCTCTTCAATAGTATCTAAACTGCTTTCAACTATTACTTTTCTATTTAAAAATGATAACATTTTATCTAGCTATTTTATTTCTTAAATCTTTGTTTTTATTCCTAAAATTTTCATGTAGATAATCTTTTAATAATTATATTCTTTAACTCTTTCACATTTCATACACATGTAGAATAAAATCTGTATATGGAAATTCCAACATCTATTTTTGTTTGTGGATTCAATCTGTTGTTCTTTCATTCTGCTAATACTTGTTGTGGCTTGCCTTCTAATATGTATTGTATATGGTAATAGTTTGTGGATGATTCTGTTTGATTTTATTTTAAATAAGACTATTTTTAACTTAATTTATATTTTAGTTTTATAGCATTTTAGGTTCACAGCAAAATTGTGGGGATAGTATAGATATTTCCTTTATACTCCTTATTCCAACACATGCTTACCTTATCAACTTCTCACACCAAAATGGTACATTTATTACAATCAATTAATTAATCTACATTGACTTATCATAATTACCCAAAGTTCATAGGTTATATTACAGTTTATTCTTGGTGCTTTTCATACTATGGGGTTGGACAAATGCATAATGAGATATATCCATCATTATGGTACTATACAGAATATTTTTATTGCCCTAAAAATCTTCTGTAATCTGTTTATTCATTCCTGTCTCCATCCTCCACCCCAAGTCGTTTTTACTACCTTCATAGTTTTGCCTTTTCCAGAAAATCATGTAGTGGAATCAGTGTGTACCTTTTTAAGCCTGGCTTTTTCATTTAGTAATATGCATTTAACTTTCCTCCATGTCTTTTTATATATTAATAGCCCATTTATTTTTGGTGCTAATGTCTGAATGTACAACAGTTTATTTATCCATTCACCTCCTGAAGGCCACCATGGGCACATCCAAGATTTGTCAATTACAAATAAAGTTGCTGTAAACATTTGTGTACAGGTTTTTGTGTGGACATAAGGTTTCAATTTCTTTGGGTAAAGTAAGGAGTCATTGCTGAATCATATGGTAAGAGTATGTTTAGTTTTATAAGAAACGATCAAAGCATCCTCCAAATTGGCTATGCCATGTTACATTCCCAACACCACTGAATGAGAATTCCTCTTGCTCCATGTCCTTGTCAGCATTTGGCATTGTCAATGTTTTAGATTTTAGCAATTCTAGTAGATGCACAGTGGTATCTCATTGTTTTAATCTGCATTTCCCTGATGACATATGATGTGGTGCATCTTTTCATTTGCCTATTTGCCATCTATATATCTTTGTCAAAGATCATTTGATTATATGTATATGGGTCTATTTCTGGGCTCTGAATTCTTTTGCATTGACATATTTTTCTTTCACCAATACTACACTGTATTCATTACTGTAGCTTTATAATAAGTTTTGAACTTGGGTATTTCAGTCCTCCAACTTTGTTAATTGTAGGATCTTTGTTGATGTCCTATCAAGTTGAAGAAGTTCCCTCTATTCCTAGTTTGCTGAGAAGATTTTATCATGAATGGGTATTAGATTTTGTCACATTTTTTCTGTGTCTATTGATATGATGAGGTGATTTTTCTTTTTTTAGTCTGTTGATACAGTGGATTACTTTTTTCAGTGTTTTCTTAAATACTACCTTATCAGAAATACCTACCCTGCCTAACCAACATAAAATAATATTAATTTCTATAACTCTTTCTCTAACTGTACTACTAGACTTTTTCTTAAATGTGTTTTTCTTATTTTTCACTCTAATCTTCATAGAGTTTAATTTCTTTGCTAGCTGCTATATTTCAAGATCTTAGAAAATTTGTGCCATGTAGTAGGCACTTTTCTTATACATATGTGCCATGTTTTCATTTACTCAGGACTTTTACATCCCTCAAATAATTTTAAATGTTTTATTTTACAGGCTTCTTCTTTACAATTTTCTTAGGTGTCATAACTGCATATATTCCAAAGTACTTAGGAAAATGACATTAGTAGTTTTAAAAAATATATTTATTCCTTATCTTTTACTGAATGATATTAATGGTAATAACCATGAATTTGACTCTACCAAAATTGGCATATGCTTATTTTAAAAAATTACACAATAGTTCTTAAAAAGAAACTTAGGCTTTTGCTAAGAAGTATTTGTAAGTTTTAAGGATTAGAAGTGACAAAGTTCAGGATACAGATTTAAATCCAGAAATGATTTGTTTCAAAGTCTGTGCTCTCACCATTGCAATATACTGTACTCTATGCTGGGCAACATCTCAGCATGCTTATGTTTCTATTAACTGTTTTAATATAATTTTAATGTTACTTTACTATTGATTTAATATTAATATTTAACATTATTTTAGTATTTTATTATATTAATTCTTTGGTTAGTATTCTCCCATATCTATTCCATGAGTTATATCCACATAAATATAGCTAATTCATTAAGGTACTTAATGAAATTGTTTGTTTCAAGACAGTTTAGGTGGTTCATTGTGATTTTATAGATAAACTGATAGAGTTCACTAATTGTCAGTGTGAAAAATTAGATTTTTTATTGACTTTTTTCATCTTCATAATTCTTCTTTAACCAGCCTAAAATATTAAAGTATTTTGACTGATAAAAAAATAAGTAATTATTCTAAATTGAGAAAATATATTTATAAACATTAACTTTTATAAGGCATACAGTATAAAGCACACTGTTCCTGCACTTTTTACTCTGTTCTTTAAGTCAGACTCTCCAACAGTTAGCAATCCATAAACTAAGCAAAATTCTCCCCAAAGCTTTCACTTATCCATTCACGTTATTATTATTCTTAATAAAACATTTACATTGCAATATTATAATAACAGAAATGGGAGGAAATACTTTTACTTTAATAAAGAGCATAAGCTCTTCTTGTTGACATTTTTATTTGCTTAATTGCCTATCTCTTTTACCTTTAACCTCATCTAAGTAAACACAGAATAGATGCCAGAATAAGAAATATTACAGATTATTGGATGGAAGACTTGTTTAAAGTGGATTTTTTAAAACACTTTCATTCGAATATACATTTATAAGACCAATACTTAATTAATTACTTTAAAAAAAATCACATAAATAGTATTTATTTCATTATCCCAATGTCATCTTTTAGACATACAGAAAAATTTGACAAGTTGGCTGAATTTTCTAACTCCATTAACTGCAACAACATACAAGCTATTTCTTAAGCATTATAGCTAGTTGCTGTGATTCTCATTAAATAATAACACCATTTTGTGCAAGGTTTCAAAGTATTAAGTTTAGGCTTGAAGAAATGAAGCCATGGACAGCCTTTGTGACTTAAATAGATAAGCCTTATCAAAATGTTGGCAAAGTATGTTGACGGCACGTGATCTCAGAGTTACTTAAAAGAACTCTGCTGAAAACTAAAGACAGATACTTTGCATTTTAAGTCTCTTGTATTCTTATTTTAAGGTTTCAATGTTTTGCTAGGTTGCAAGTACCACTGATAACACAGTTTTTGGGGCTTTATATTTTTTCATTTATCCTTCAATTTAAATTTGAGTTCTTTTTTCAAATTTTTTCATAAAATGAGAAAGAGCTAATGTCACTCTGATGCTTGAGATAGAGGAAGAAAAGCACCATTAGGCGTAAAATACTTAGAAAGTGAAACATGGGGACAACAGAATGGATATTGACTTATTCAACATGTGGATGGGAGAAATGCTGCTATTATATGATGCATCAGAACTACAGGCAATATAAGATCTTCAAAATAAAAGTTCCTCTGTTGGCTGCTCAGCTATGGAACACGCCCACACTCTCTCCTTGAGTCTGTATTTTGCTTTATTAAACTACTCCTTGCTTTAAAGAAAAAAGTTCTGGTAAATGCAATAAAAATGTGTAAAAACTGAAATAAAAAAATAATAGTAGTGTATACTACTGATGACCCCATCTCTTGAAATATTGAATATACAGTCAGTCAAGAGGTAGGCTGAGTTCTTATAACTGAAATGTCAACAAGAAGTAGTGGTCTTTAGTGAGGTTGAAAATTCACATATTTATATTAGCCTGATCATTAATATACAGTAAAAATGCTCTGGCGGGGTCTAAAGTGAAAGGGAACAGAAAAGTGCATATTCCCTCTCATTGTTCTCATCAGCAGGTCTTAAAATTATTACCTTATTTATGAAAACCTACAAAAAGTTAAAATACTAAAAAATAAACTCATTTAAAAAAAACATGCTAAATACTACATAAAAATTTAAAAATACTCACTATGCTCATTCATTTATTTAACAGATATTTACTATAAACCATGTACCATTCCATTTATCAAAATAACAGCTTCAGGAGCCATATCACATTTGAAATAACAACAAAAAAATATGTGGTCCCATTTGATTAAGTGTACTGTAATTTAGTACACTAAAGGATTCAAATATACCAGGGAATATATGGCCCCTTTTTTAGGGCATGGGGCTGTAAAGGAAAGGAAATCTAAGGGAAAGGTTGGGCTAGGAAGAGCGTTATAAGCAAATCCCAGGCAATGTTTTTCAGGTTTTGTGACATTGCTGAAGTTGTACAGTGTATATCCACATACACATACGTTCATGTAAACCCATATGGCCTCCAAATGTGCCTAATGCAGAATATGAAATTATGGAATACTGTTATACTAGCAAGGATGAGGATCCCAAGGATACCATATGTAGGATCAGAGCTTCCTTAGGCCCAGGTAATTGTGGAGAGCTTAGCCCATTGAGGAAGTTTCATTCATGGATCTTAATACCTTTCAGATTAAGGTATACTTCAGATTCTGAGAATTCCTCAGTTGGAACTAGTTGAAAAATCTAAAACTTCATGTCCAGAGTACCATACCTCCAACAAGTAATTTTGAGGCATGTAAGATTCCACCAATGAGACATAATCAGATTATATTGAGGAGATGGAAGTGGAACAGAGGCTAGTTTTTTTCAATAGCTTCTGGGAAAAAATAAATTAAAAAATAGGAGACCTGAGTGTCTATTAGCGCCTGACTCTGCATTCCAGTGGTTAGTCATTGACAATTTGATTGGGGAAGCCAGTTTTCAAGGCAGCAATAAAGATAGTAACATTATCATTACCAGTTTTCCCACCTGGTTTATAGGTACAGTACTGTGACATACCCTTAACTCCACTCTTTCAGTTCATCTAATACTTTTGTTAAGCACCAGTGCCATGAATTAGTCTCTCCCTGACATACTCAGAGTGACTTCTGTTTTCTTCAATGATCCCTGACTGACAGAGATGAGGACTGAGCAATACCATATAGTGTATACGATTAAGATTTATGGACTACATGATGACTGCTTTAACGGGAGCCTTCATCTGACATCATAGTGACAGAAATACGTTCACCCTGAAAATGTATGCTGATTCTCCTGTTTCATTCTAGATAACCTTCACGTGCCCACTGTGGTTCAGGAGTACACAGCCTGAGGTCTGGGAGGTACATCTCTTATTCCTGACCTCTGCTTTCCTGTGACTCGTCCAGTTCTGATCTTTTTATTCTAGGACTCCCTCAGTTGTTTCACTAACTCTTTCTTCCCTAATCTGTTTAATCTAGTGAATCTCTTGTTTATTTCTGATGTTTTTTTCATTCACTCTTCAAAAGCTGTTGTTAAAGGTACAGACTTTAAGTTCTGAGAACCAAAAACAGATTATTCAGAATTCTTCTTTTGAATATTCACTCTAGTGGGTAATGAATGCTTCCTGACTGAAGTTCAAGGACAATTGAATGAGCATCACAGACTTCGTGATTCACTTAAGATTGCTTGAACAAATTGGGGAGTATAGTATTTTGCTAGAGAAATTATCTGAATCTTTTCTAAGATGTTAAAGTGTCACTAAAGGGAAAACCACATTATTTAGAGTCAAATACTTTTTAGGACCACTGTGATATACTCATTGGTTATCATATTTCTATTACAGTTTAAAGTAAAAAGAAAAAAGAACTTTTGACTAACATGACAATTACTAAATTAACATTGAAATTGACAGTTTAGATTTATTTATTTTGACTACTTGGGTTTTCATCATTTTTCCCTGTGGCAGTATTTGGCAAAATTTTGTCCCAACCCTGACAGTTTCCTCTTTCTCATTCTCTATAAAAAGAGAAAGTGGAGAAAGATAAGAATTAAAATTTTCTGTATTTATATGTCCAATTTGATCAAGCGGTGTGGGGGAGGGGCCGGCTTATTTTATTTGAGAGGTTTTTGGCTTTATTTGGCTGGTATGCACATGGACTGAATAAACCCATCTGTTGTCCCAGCAATTAACTGGCTTGCATCTAGATGAACCAGGCGTGTTTCCAATGTGAGAAGAGTCTTCTGTGGGAAGCCTTGATTATGAAAATAAGATTGGCATCCAAGAGAAATGCCAAGTGGATCTAGGCCATAAGCCTGTGCATTCATTCATGGCAGTTTCGGACTTTTCTAAGACACACAACATTTACTCAAAATATTAATTGAAAAGTTCATTTGTTAGAAATTGTCTTTGGCTCTCCTTCGGGTAATTTCAGAGTGTTTTAAAGTACCTAAATCATAACTGATAAAGTAGGCATCATTTATTGTTAGATTTACTTAAAAATTCTACTAAAGCATAATAATATTTGCATATTTATACAAGTATTTTAGCAGAATATTTTCATATGATTCAGCATATAAAAAAATCTCTTTGTTGAAAGATAAAGTCAGAATTGAAAACCAGTGTAATTCCAGTGTTCATCTTTTTTTTTTTTAACAAAATGTCTCCCTTGTTAACAAATTAGATAGAAGTGTATGCCAATTTGGGTACAGTTAGGGTATTGACAGATTTTTGTTTTTCATGCTAAAGATGTAAGGAGAAATGCCACTGTCCCTTACTGGAAAGTACCTTAATTTATGTAGATTTGATATGTCTCAATAAATTCACTCATTCATTCATATAATAATACATTTTGAGAAGAAACTTTGTGCTAGCATCCTACATTCAGATCATAAAGTAGTAAAGGAAACATTAAAATTTAATGAATAAATAAACATTTCCATTACTGATTCTAAATTCTAGCATAGATAAAGAGGTAGTAAAGATAATTAATAAATACTAGCTTACTATATATAAGTGTACTGGAGAAAAATAAAACAATAAAATAGAAGTGTTAGAATGTGCATTTCAATTCTAAATAGAATGGACAGAGTTGTAACTGAGAAGGTGGTATTTGGATGAATGCTAGAATGACATGAGAGAGTGAACTCTGCTGATTTAGGAAGTAGAGAGAACCAAGCTACCAGAGTAGAGGGCTACTCTACCAGGGAATAGAGAGATTAGCAGACACATGTGTCTAGAGGCAGGAGAAGGCCTAGTGAGAGAGAAGAATATCTGTCCAGTTGTCAGCTTGGTTGCAGCAGTGCACATCATTAGATATGAGGGAAAAGGTAATGGACCTTGTAATTACCTTGGTTTTTACAGAGTGGAATAGGGTCCTTGGAATGTTTTGAGCAGAAAAAGATGTAATCAGGATTTTAAAAATATAACTCTGGTTGATCTGGAGAGAATTAAGTACATAGGACCAGTGGTGGAAGTAGAGCGCCCACTCACTGCGAATGAACAATTGGGTTGAAAGATGGTGATGATGACTTTGGCAGAGTGGTGGCAGTAGAAGTAGTGGTAATTTTTAGAATCCAGGGTTTTTTTTTTTTTTTTTTTTTTAAATAATTATTTTTTATTGAAGGGTAGTTGATGCACAGTATTACATTACATTAGTTTCAAGTGTACAACACAGTGGTAGAACATTTATATACATAATTCTAGGTTTCAGCTATCACCCTACCAAGCTGTTACAATATCTTGACTATATTCCTTATGCTATACATTACATCCTGGTTACTTATTTATTTTACCATTGGAAGTCTGTCCCGTTTTTTTTTTTTTTTTTTTTTTGTGAGGGCATCTCTCATATTTATTGATCAAATGGTTGTTAACGACAATAAAATTCTGTATAGGGGAGTCAATGCTCAATGCACAATCATTAATCCACCCCAAGCCTAATTTTCGTCAGTCTCCAATCTTCTGAGGCATAACAAACAAGTTCTTACATGTAGAACAAATTCTTACACAATGAATAAGTTACATGGTGAACAGTACAAGGGCAGTCATCACAGAAACTTTCGGTTTTGCTCATGCATTATGAATTCTAAACAGTCAGTTCAAATATGAATACTCATTTGGTTTTTATACTTGATTTATATGTGGATACCACATTTCTCTCTTTATTATTATTATTTTTAATAAAATGCTGAAGTGGTAGGTAGATACAAGATAAAGGTAGAAAACATAGTTTAGTGTTGTAAGAGAGCAAATGTAGATGATCAGGTGTGTGCCTGTAGACTATGTGTTAATCCAAGCTAGACAAGGGCAATAAAACATCCACGTATGCAGAAGATTCAGAGACTTATTTCTTAATAATAACAATGACAATGATGGCAAACACTTGTTGGGCCTTACTATGGGTCAGGCACTGTTCTAAGCACTTGATGACTACTGATCCATTTAATCTTCACCACATTCCTACAAATTAGGAAATAGTGGTATTTTTTTTTTTTTTTAATAATTATTTTTTATTGAAGGGTAGTTGACACACAGTATTACATTACATGAGTTTCAAGTGTACAACACAGTGGTAGAACATTTATATACATAATTCTAGGTTCCAGCTATCACCCTACCAGGCTGTTACAATATCTTGACTATATTCCTTATGCTATACATTACATCCCGTTTACTAATTTATTTTACCATTGGAAGTCTGTCCTTCTTTTTTTTTTTTTTTTTTTGTGAGGGCATCTCTCATATTTATTGATCAAATGGTTGTTAACGACAATAAAATTCTGTATAGGGGAGTCAATGCTCAATGCACAATCATTATTCCACCCCAAGCCTAATTTTTGTCAGTCTCCAATCTTCTGAGGCATAACAAACAAGTTTTTACATGTAGAACAAATTCTTACATAATGAATAAGTTACATAGTGAACAGTACAAGGGCAGTCATCACAGAAACTTTCGGTTTTGCTCATGCATTATGAACTATATACAGTCAGTTCAAATATGAATACTCATTTGGTTTTTATACTTGATTTATATGTGGATACCACATTTCTCTCTTTATTATTATTATTTTTAATAAAATGCTGAAGTGGTAGGTAGATACAAGATAAAGGTAGAAAACATAGTTTAGTGTTGTAAGAGAGCACATGTAGATGATCAGGTGTGTGCCTGTAGACTATGTGTTAATCCAAGCTAGACCAGGGCAATAAAACATCCACGTATGCAGAAGATTTCTCTCAGAACGGGGGGTGAGGTTCTAAGCCTCACCTCTGTTGATCCCCAATTTCTCACCTGATGGCCCCCCTGCGACTGTGCCTGTCTTAGGTTGTTCCTCCCTTGAGGAATCTTACCCGTCTCTGGCTAACCAGTCATCTTCCGGGGCCATACAAGGAAATGTGAAGTTGGTAAGTGAGAGAGAAGCCTTATTGTTTGAAAAAGTTAGCTTTTTACTTCTTTGCATATTTATGCCCTGTGGCTTCTATGCCCAGCATTTGTCTTGAGGTATCTTTACCACTTGGAAGAATTATGATACTCGGTAAATTTGATATGAGGCACGAATTCTATTTAAGGGTTGTAATTAGGAAGGAAGAAGAAAAGCTATAGAAGTAGCAGGCGGAAGAAAACATGGGAAGATTGATTATTTCTTTGATATATCTTCTTGTAGAGTAACTTCAGCATGTATAGGTTTTAAGCTACTACTTAAATTGCACACACACATTAACATAATAGGAATATAGTTACATAACCAAAGCATATCTGTAATTACCAGCCATCTGCAGTGAAACCAAGAAAACCAGTTAGGCACCTTAGGCATTTGTGAAAACTTATCTATGATATGGTGGATATTGTCCAAATGAACTTGAACAGTCTGAGAGAAATCAGACAAATTAAAACAACCCATTCCTGGGGACTGTTCACATGCCATATGTTCTTTTAACAATAAATAGTTTGTAGTTGTAAGACTTTGGAGCGCTACAATTTGCACTTCTCCAAATTCTTGGTTGAGTTCCAACAGTATAGATCCAGTCCAATTTTGTTGTTTTACTGTATGCACAGGCCAGCTTAGATATCTCCTTCCTCATTCCCATGGCAAGTCCAGGAACTGGTGGGATGAGTGCATCTACAGCTGTAGCAGTGCGTGGATCTTTGTTGGGGTTTTTTGATGATCATCTTCTGGCATGAGTCTTCCAGAGGGTGCAGATGTTGGAAGTTCTTTTTCATATCGTATCTTAGTTCATTTTCGGGGTAGCCCAATTAGGCTTTGATCCTCTGTACAAACACAAACAGACCCTTTGCCTACACTTTTATATGCCCTTTATACCCTTGTGTAGAACTCGTTGGAGGTTACCACACAGGAACTGCCCTTTTTTTTTTTTTTGCTATCACTAATCTACACTTACCTGACGAATATTATGTTTACTAGGCTCTCCCCTATACCAGGTCTCCCCTATAAACCCCTTTACAGTCACTGTCCATCAGCATAGCAAAATGTTGTAGAATCACTACTTGCCTTCTCCAGGGTTTTTTTTTTAGGTAGCACCCAAAGAATTTGCTGAAAATTGGATAGGTGCCGAAAGCAGAGAGAACTCAACAGTGATTTTAAGGTTCTTGTCCTTAAAGTTTCAGCTACTAAAAGGATATAAATGAACATATTTAAATAAAATAATTTGACTTAAATGAGTTTCAATGTGTGCTTCTTAACGAATTG
The DNA here is from genome assembly GCF_030020395.1 of Manis pentadactyla. Lineage (NCBI taxonomy): Eukaryota > Metazoa > Chordata > Mammalia > Pholidota > Manidae > Manis > Manis pentadactyla. The sequence continues at coordinate 52,227,981 of NC_080023.1, forward strand.
GAGAGAAGTGTATGACATTTACTTATTTCTTGCTCTCCCAACACAACCCTCAACTACATGTTCTTCCAGCTCCTTTATTCAAATATCTCATTGTACAAATTCTTCAGCCTCATTAACAAATTCTTCAACCTCATTAATACTCCAACATACAGACCTACACAACTGTCTTTACTTCTCTTGTTGATCAATCGAAATTATATGATTTATCATTTTAATCACTTCTTTTCAAATAGCCTTAATATTAATACATTTCTCTCCCATCTCATTTTATCTAATTGTCATAATAATGTTTCAAGTCAAATATAAATTTTCTCACTTCTGCATTTAACCAATTTCAGGTTTCTTGAAAAAACCTATACAATTATGTGGACTGGATATATTTAAAAATCATATCAAACAGACTCAGTACTACTGCTAAGCCTATAGTGATTCTCTCAAGTGACTTTTCCTCCTATCAGGAAATAATTTATTAGATACACTAATACTTCTATACTCTTACTCTCTTAGATGACCGACAAAGATAAACCCTTAGTTCTCTGGATGAATTTGTCCTTAAATAATTCATTAATTTCCATGGTTTAAATAACATTTACATGCTGGTCATTTCCAAATTTTTATCTCTAATCCAGACCTCTCCCTTACCTCACAATTACTATCCAGTTGCCTATTTGACTTCACTTAGATATTTCCTATGCAGATGAAACTTGATTTCAAAACAGAACTTGGTGTTTCTAGCATAACATGAAACCTATTTTTCTTTCCCATGGAAGGAAGCATGATACCTTCAGATAATCAGCTCATATACCTAGGATCCATCACTGATTTCTTGATGTTCCTCAACACCTGCTTTCTGGTTTACAAGATAATCAAATTATGATATTTATATGCTACTTGTAGTTTCAGAAAGAAAGTATGCCTATAATAACTCTGTATTACATATAATGAATTCATTAAGTTGACACATTGCCCATCAAATGTCTCTTTGATTTCTTCTTTAGTAGTTTCTTATGTGTTTCACTATTATTCCATCAGTTAAATATCCAGATGTTTATCACCAATAGTATTTTATCATCATTTTTATGATAACGATGCTTTTTCACTAAGTTCCTTGGTATGTCACTGTAGAGTGAAGATCCAATACTTGGATATTAGTTGAATATTACTATATTCAGAACCACAATCACCAAATACAGATGTGTTGTTAATACAACTGTTTTAATTAAATAAATGTAACATATAATCTGACATTGCAAATCAAAAATTTTCATGCCATTATCTGAGATGCTATGAACTTCAGGCATTAATCAAATTATTCTTTGGAAAACATATTGATTAAAAAATGCAAAACAGTTCTTTTCCATGGACATATCTAGCTAACATGTTCTTTTCATAATTATACACATTTCAGTGAAATTTATTTAACACTAGTATTGTACTATTGAGGTAATGAACCTGTGAAAGGACTGGAATGATCAACTTATATACCTTTGATTATTTAAGAAATAAATCATTCTGACAATCTAACAGTCCATCTAAAACTACTGCTTACATATGTAGTATGTACAAGTAGATTCTATTATCTGTGATAGATAGTTTTATATGTAAACCTGGCTAGGCTATAGAACCCAGGTATTCAATTTAACACTGATTTTGTTGTTGCTGTGTAGTGTATGTGGTTAATATCTACAATCAGATGACATTAAGAAAATATCTTTGATAATCTGTGTGGGCCTCTTCTGATTAATTGAAAGGCTTTAAGAACAAAAATGAGGCTTCCTTAGGGAAGATATTTGGCCTCAAGACTACAGCATCAACAACTACTACAGAGTCTCTAGCCTGCTGGTCTATCCTAGAGATGTCAGATTTTTCAGTACCAATTGTCATGGAAGCCATTCAATGCCTTGAAATAAGTCATATATATACGTATATATATATGTCATAATACATGTCTTAATACAAATATATATATATATATATGTATGTATTACAAGACTATGGTTCTTTGTTTCTGTGCACAAATAGACATAGACTTAAAGAAATTATAAAATTGTGAAACATTTTAACCTATGAATATGTGTGTGTGTGTATGTGTGTGTGTGTGTATGTGTGTGTGCTGAGATTAAGTTTAAGAGGTCATAATGTGGAGAAAACTTCTTTATTCTTAAATGTATTTAATTCTGAGCTCTGGATTTAAGAGGAAAGAGTATTAAAATGACAAAAAGGGATGTTTCATAAAATATTGGCTATTTTAATTCTTAGCGGCATTTTCTCCAAAATTATCTAAAGCTTATTTATTCTTATGTAGAGCACAAGACTGATTAAAGATTATAGGATGCAATCTACTCCTTATCCATTTGTCATATGTTTTATTTATTTCTCTTACAACAAATCATACAATGTTATTTAGTCACATGAATTTAGTTATTTAGTCATATGAATTTATTGATTCTCTTGATTAATTATGTCTAGACCACAGAATATATAACAATGGTCTTTTCTGTACATTGCTAATATCATCGATGAGAAATAAAAAGATTAACATAATAAAATATAACAAAAGAGATTTATGCTAACCATTGAGAGTAGTGTGCTATGAACTGAATAATTAAATCAACTTAATTCTGTATACCTAACTACACTGACAAAGAAGAAAACTAGAATATATTTGGAATAATGTTGTGACCTGAACTACAGGCAAATCAAAAGTTCTTATGAAAGGAAATTTGCCTATTATCATACTATGAAATATATATGCTTAGTTTCCTTTTGAAACAACCATGATTGCATTCTTTTCCATTTAAAAAAATATTCAAATGACAACTAAATTCACTGACATTGAGAAACTATGAAAGATGTTAAAATCAAAACAGATGTTTTGCAAATGCTATCTGAAAAGATTTCTCTAGAGTACAGAAAAATGAGAAGTACACACACAATGTCCAGAGTATAATAACTTATATTGAAAAGTTTTTTCCTTTTCTAATTTAAAAAGAGACTACAGCATATGTCTATGCACACATGTGTATATGTAATAAAAACATGTGCTAGCAACAGTCATATAAGTAAATAAAAACTATTCTTGTCATTGGATATAATTTATAAAAACTGCTCCTAAAGACATAACTAATAATGCATTCCCTGAAACTGTTTCTAAAATAACATAGCCTATATTTCTGATACAGTCAAAATGAAATAGATTAAGAAATGAATACCCACCACAATAGTTTATTTTTCACGTAAGTTTTATATTTTAAATACCAACCTGAAATTAAGAGATTTTCCTTCCTCATCTAGTTCTTGTTACTCCTGGCAGGATAAACCCTGACATAATTATCTCATAAAGGACATTTTCATAAAACCCTTTCTTATCAGTAATACAATATTTTCACTCTCTTCAGTATTCTTAATATTATAATATGGACTATATGAACTTTAGAATCAATTCCAAGCTTTCTATGTCTTTTTTTTCCCACAGCAATTATTCACTGATTCACTGAGCAAATAAACCCAGGCTTACTAAACTCAAACAAAAACCACAGACACATAGACACACAGACATAAGAACACCTTGAGAGAAATATCTTAAGATACTTACAATAGAAATATTTAAATGGAGGGATAATGGGTAATTTGCTTTATGCTTTTATCATTTATCTACATTTGCTATCATGATCATATATAGTTCCATAGTAAAGAAAATGTATTAACATACCTGATATTTCATTTTCTTTCAACTCCCTCAAGATCAAAAAAACACAAACGTTAAATTGGTAGTGTTCAACAAAGACTTTATTGGTTAATGCAGTGATTCACAAATTTTTCATATCATTGTACATCTAAAGAGAGATATTTTTAGGGAAGAATGAGATAAATAAGGCATTTGGGAGCTAATAGCTGTCAGCCTAGTTGACTGGTGCCCTAAAGGCTGAGGCCATCAATACCGTGGCACACCAGTAATGCTACACACTAGTTTGCCACACATGGGAGGAGCTCTGGATTATTTTGAGACATACAATTATACAAACATTTTAATTACTCTTCAGAGCTTTGTAACTACATTTTTGGCAATATGATTTTCATTACTGATTTTCCTGTTTGCTTGTTTAATGATTAGTTTTTCAGAATCAAATAAAAGCAGTCAAGTATTTTTCTTTTAGTGTTCTTCATAGAGGTTAAATACAATACCTTCTATTAGTATTTTCTTTTCACTTTTCCTTCTTTTTTGTGTAAATATATTTTTCAATAAAATAAAGCAAGGTTTAATACTCAATATGACTATAAAAGAAATCTTATGCTCTTGGCACCTGATGAAGTGACATTTCAAACCTTTATTTCACATGATTACCTTTCTAGTGAACACATTTATTTTATAGTGTTCTTGTTTACAAACATTTGTGTCAAATTCAGCACTATCCATAAATTATTCTAAGCCATTGTTATCTATTAGGTGTGGTTAAACATAAGTGTTTGAAATTTTAATCATCACTAACATTAAATTATTCTAAATGAGCAAGTAATAAATATATGAGTTGTTAAATTCATAAAATGAATTAGTATATAATTCAAACACCACTTAATTAGCCTATTTAATAAAAGGAGTAATTCACATGAACCAAATTAGGACTAAAATAGTGTACTAATTTTATACATTATAATAATACTTCTTTATAAAATTATATTTAAAGTAACCCTTACCTTATCCTCACCCTCTTTTTCAACATAACATTTTACCTTACTTCTTCTGAAAAATATCTTTAAACAATAATTTTTAAACTTTTGTGACTGCAAATTCATTCTTTATTCTTTCCAATCATGATTTCTCCTTACCACTCTGAAGAAATTGCTGTGTCAAGGATATCAGTCACTACCTAGTATCTAAACTTCTAATACTTCACTTCTTTTTCTCTTTAATTTCAACAATACATAACCAAGCTAGCTTACCTTTAATTCCTGGAGGTCTATTTTTTTCTTTTTTTGCTTCCATCAAAGTACGCATCTTGGTTTTTGCTATGCTTCTTATTGGTTTATCTTTCTCTATATATCCCTGGAATATTAGTGGTCCTTATATTAAAGATTCTCAAAACCATGCCTCTGAACTCTAGACCAAAAGTTTGCAATTCTTGAATGTTCTTTATTTCAAAAATACTGTGTCGAAATCTGAATCAATTATCTTTCATCTCGATTACTCAGCTGCTTTAGGAAGCTGTGAGATATCTGTGGCTCACTTCTCTCCATTATCTCTTACATGCAATAAGTTATTGAATTATCTAAATTCTACATTCAAAATCATTATTATTACACCCATTTTTTATTTTTCATGCTCCCTAACCCCACCACTATCTTGCTGGTTAAGATACTTATCATCTGTTTTCAAAATTATTATGAGTCATCTCAATTCCTTGTCAAGAGACTCTCAGGGCTAGAGTGTTATCATCCAGTTTGTTACTAAAGTTATTTTTCAGATGCAGTTCTGACCAGATTAATTATTCTGCTTAAGATACAGTTATGAATTATTGTCCATGAGCAAAACGTCTAAGCTTTGTGTAATGGCACAAAATTTTCTAACCAATATTATATCAGTTTATTGTTTGAAACTCAGCCTTACTTTCTTTCCCCCCATAGCAGACATTTGCTTTGCGGTCACACTGGGAACCCAATAGGGGTCAGAAATGTCCTTCTTCCATCCTTAAATTTTCTGTGCTGCATAATTGGTCAAACAAGTGCTACTATCAAGAATCTGAACATTAAAGGAATTAGGAAAAGTCACAGAGAGGTCGAGAAGTAGCAGTGGTGATGAGAGCAGGGGCCCAGCTGCGCCGGCAGCAGGGAGCACCTGGGGAAAGAAGCGCCCTGGGTAGTGTCGGGACTAGTTGTTTTCCTCTGGCTCATGCTCTCTTGTTCCTGGCTTGCTCTGTGAAACTGGTTTTCCAGACTTCCCAGTGAGTCTGTGAGGTATCAGTTATCATCTCAGTTAATTTATTTCTAAGTTAACCGAAGTCTGTTTTTATTATTTTCAGCTAAGAGCTGCAACTGATAAAATGTCACATATAACCACAAAGTATGTGAAGGTACATTAAGAAATATCTTATCAACTCTTACATGTTTGATTCCCAGAAATTTTTTTTCCTGTTACTATTTTAACTTAAAATACCTCTACTCTTTATCCAAGAAATATTTGTTTCTTCTCTTAATGCTGTCACAGCCTGCATATGACCAAAAATTGAATTAATCAATTATTTATTGTTATCCCCATTCTGTGTTTTACACTCTTACAAAACTGTACATGTCATTGTACTTATTTGTGACTTTCATTTTTCCTCCCTTTGAAACTATACATTTGTGTGGGCAAGTACTCTGTGTCATTGGTGTGTACATGTATGTGTTTGAAGATATACCAGAGCACCTTTTCGAACTTAGGAATTTAGTTGAATTAGATAAGAAAAAAATTCTATATGTGTATTTTGTCCAATAAATAACAATAGGTAACTAATAAGCACATCAGAAATTTCTGAATTTATATCATTTGAAAATCCCTATAAAAAGGAAATTATTAAATATTTCCTATTGTGATACACAGTAAAAGGGTGAAAAAAAGGCAATGAATGTAGTGAATGTTATAATTTCTAATTATGTTAATATTTATGGAAAAATCTCTGGCATGATTAAATTTGGGGAAATTGCATTAAGGAATTTGAAAATTAAAGTTTTATTCATAGATATATGTATATTTATATGCATATGCTAAGTATATATTCAGCATACAATAATATGGGAGTAATCATAATTACAATGTCAGAATGCCTTTCTTCATGTTCCACATCTGGTCAATTGACCAAATTAAAAGTTTCTCTTAATATTACTAAAAGTTTATCCTTCTCTGACAAAAATAACGTAAGAATTTTGTTCATCCAACTTTTCCATTTTTTCATAGCAAACCCCTTTCAAACACACTTGCGTTTACGGTAATAAGGTCACTTTTGGAGAGCACCTAGGATGGGGGCTAGTTGCCATGGGAACCAACTCTGTGACTGAGGGGTTGGAACCTGAATTATTAGGGAGAGAGGACCATCAATTTGAAATTCTGTGCCACATTCATGTTATTAAGATATAAATATCAGAAAATAGATGAGAGATGGTTTGGGTTGAATGTGCTTGAGATAACAAAATATCCATAACTTACCAATGTATAAAATGCTGCAGATTCTTTATAAAGCTTTTCACTTCTAATAATGACAAAGGCCTGCTATGTTATACTCACAAATGACTATTTATTATAGAGCTATTTAAAAGCTATTGTGAAAAATAATATAGCAATGGGTTAAGTGCCTACAAACAATGAACCATGGAAAAAATCAGGGCTGAAGACTATGACAAATTTTAAATATATAAACATGCACATGAAAATCATTGGAAGAGACTAATGCAACGTACTATCATAGCTTGATTATTAAGACGGTGTGGTAATGGGTGAAGTTGGAAGTTTTTTTTCTCTTGTGATGAGAACTTTCAAGATTTACTCCCTCAGCAATTTTCAAATATAGAGTATCATTAACTATTGTCACCATGCTGTACATTACATTCCCGTGACTTATTTATTTTATAACTGGAAGTTTATACCTTTTGACCCCCTTTACCTATTTTGCTCCTCCACCTCACCCTTTGCAACTGCCAATTGGTATCTATGGGTTTGAATTTTTATTTGATTTTTAGATTCTACAAACAAGTGAAATCATATGGTATTTGTCTTTCTCTGTTTCACTTATTTCACTTTGTATAAGACCCTAAATGTCCATCCATGTTGTTGCAAATGGCAAGATTTCATTCTTTTTCTTATGGTTAAATAATTCCATTATATATGTATACCATGATTTTGTTATCCACTTATCCATCACCAAATCACTTAGTTTCTCTGGGTAGGACTTCTAATAATACATTGGATGGAAGTGTAAGAGTGGGCCTCTTTGTCTTGTTCCTGATCTTAGAGGAAAAGCTTTCAGCTTTTCACACTGAGGATGTTGTTGACTATAGGTCTGTCATATGTGACTTCTATTATGTTGAGTTATGTTATTTCTATACTCACTTAATTGAGGGTTTTTAATAATAAATAGAAGTTGAATGACTGAAGTTTTATTTTTAATTCTCTTTATTCCACTGTTTTAATTAGTTCTCATCATCTAGAGAAGATCCTCTTTGAAATTACTTTGTTTCCACTGTTCTTTATTATATAGAAATTCAATGTAAACTATAAAAAGATAGGCCTGTCATTCCTTGTGTTTTATTTATAATAAGGAAATCTAAACCACTTCTATTTCATTATGCCATTATATTTGAAAGAGTACTAAGGTGTTCTACCTACTTAGGTAGCATAAGGTTAAATCTACTAAATTATCTCTTGGGCCAGGACAGTCTTTCTTCGAGAAGTGGGTTGATTAGCCTGAGTGATAAGGGTTCTTATTGGCTAGCAGCTTTTAACCCCCACTACATAGTTGGAACTGTACAAATCACAAGAAAATATTGACCTTTTTTCATAAGAACAAGATACTTTTTCTTAGGGTAAGTATATTCCTAGTGGTATAGTTAATCACTAAATCCTTTACCTGCAAATCAATGGGATTTCCTGAAGAAAATCATTGAGTTAAGAGGCTGCCTTTTAATGAGGACAGCAGCCTTTCTCTGAGATTCTGAGAAACTCAACTCAAACAGGGACTATTTGTACCACACAACTTAAGGACAAACTAATGCCACAATATTCCAAATCACTTGTAATACCTTAAAATTATATTCCTAATACAACAGCCAGGATAACATTTGAAACATAAGTCAGTTCAAGTTACTCCTAAATTCAAAATTCTTGAAAGGCTCCTTATTTCAATTCAGAATGAAAACAAAGCCTTTACCTACTTTATAAAGCTCTTCATGTCCTGACATCCTGATTACATCTTTTATCTCATCACCCATATTCTCTTTTGACTCTTTTGTTTCAGTTATACCTACCAGACACTTCAATGTTTCTTGAAAAGACTAGACCCATAACAATAAAGGGCTTTTTTACTATTTTCTCTAACTGGAATGAGTTCTTTTCTAGACATTCATGTGGCTAACTTCCCTACCTCCTTTCATTAATGGTAGTCATCTTCTTTCTTTTTTGGATACAGCATACTCTGAACACCTTATTTATAATTGTATTGGACCCACTCAACTCTACACATGACAGTCCCTAAACTTCAAAACCTTGGTATCATGTCTCCCTTAAAGAAAAAAATTCCATTACAATTATTACTTTCTAAACAACTATATCATTTGCTTATTTGTTGTAAATTTGTTTACTTTCTAAACAACTATATCATTTGTGTGTTTGTTGTATTTCTTTTGCAGCATAATATTAAAACTTAAGTTCCAGAAGACCAGAAAAATTGTATTTGTTCTATTTACTAATGTATTCCAAGCACCAAGAACAATTTCTAGGACGTAATAGGTGATCAGTGTTTGTTGAATGAATTGAATTCTTGTTTTCTTTCATGTTTTACAAAAAAAAAATCACTCAGTTTATTACCTTTACTGCTGATTTCACATTACCCTTCTGTTCTATACTGTAAACAGTGACAGAGTCTGGGCTGGGTCCCTGATAATGGGCTGGTGAAATCAGTTTAAAACAGTGTTCATTATAATTAAAGAACTTTCCATTGACGTATTTAGCTTTTGTTAACACAATATCCAATTTCCCTTAATGTGGCAATAAAGGATGTCCTACTTCTCTAGAAGAAATGTCCCTTTCATCTGTGCCAGTCCTCTATACTTGATACAGGGTCAAGATACATCCCCAATTAAACATGATTCTGCTTGTGACCAGGCTTTAAATAATCAGAGTAGAAGGTTCGGGGCAAAGCAGTAACCTGATTGATACTAAAGTCATTGAGGCTTAGATTAAACTATGGAAAATTGTGCAGTCTCTTTTATGTTAGATGTAGCAATTCTGTAGTTTTTAATTCATATATTTTAATTCATATATTTCATACTCTGCTCATTTATCTCTAGACTTCTGTTCTTTCCACTGAACATGTTGATGACCTCATAAGTATTTCTGTTTGTGAATTTTTTAACTTAGTTTATAAAAAAGAATCCTTCCCCTTCTTTCTCCTCTCTAAATCTGCACCCCTGGTTTTGTCAATACTAACATTACTCTTAACATTACACATTGTTGTCTTATTATTCTTCTAGCATAGACATGCTATAACATGTAGATCTGGGTCAATTAAATTATTTATATTCATTGCAATATGCAATTATTTATGAATTCAGTTGCATAGACTGCCTTTACAAATATTTTGTCTTACTTCTGAAATCAATATTTAAAACTGTTCCCAAATTTTCATTTCCCTAGCCACCATTCTTTCCCATTAACAAAGTAGAAGTTTTCAATATGTTCCTCCCTATTTGAATTACCTCCCAATTGCAACTCCAATCACTGTCAGCAGACTCTTTAGTACCCTGCTTCAGAGGGAAAATTTGGACCCCTTAATTTCTTACATACCATCAGGAAATACCAACATGTGTCTCTCCTTTTTATTTCCTGTTGTAATGGCACAGGTTTTCCTCTTATATAATGTTAAGATGCCAAATTGAAGTCTGAATCCTATCCCTAACATCATCAATAGGAATACTAATTCATTTAATATATTCCCACTTCTCTAAATCTCTCAACAACGTTCCCACAAAATAAATGAAATTCACCTTTGGACAGGCAGTAGCCTAGGGATTAGACAATGAGACTAAACAAAGTCAACCGTGGCTTGTGCAATGTATTCCCTGATATGGTGAGTTATGTAATATTCAAATAATCACACTTAACATGAATTTCAAAATGTGAATTTCTATGAAAAATTTGGTTATAAGAGATAATTTGATAAATAACATAGTGAAGTAGGACCTCAGGGAGGCTTCCCCGAAGTGATTATTTAGCTCTGATAACAAAGGAAACAGGTATTTCTGAAATGATAATGAAAAGAAGTAGATTTCCTAGCAAGAAATAACCCTACAGATGGAGGACACATGACAGCCTAATACAAAGGAACAATGAAAAAATGTCCAGGATGACAGAAAAGAGATCTGTGAATGCTGGTGCTGGGAAAGTGGGTACAAGTCAATTAATGCCAGGTTATTTGTATAATCAAGTTTCAGTGTTTGGTACAGAAATCATATTATATAATTCAAACATGAAGGGAGTTTACACAGGAAATTATCAGGTTTAAAAATTCTGAGAGATGGGAGGAGGAGCCAAGATGGCGGCATGAGTAGGACAGTGGAAATCTCCTCCCAAAAACATGTATATTTTTGAAAATACAACAAATACAACTATTCCTAGAAGAGAGACGAGAAGATACAGGACAACAGCCAGGCTGCATCTACATCTGCGAGAACCCAGCATCTCACAAAGGGGGTAAGATACAAGCCGCGGCCTGGCAGGACCTGAGGGACACCCCTATTCTTGCTTCCTGGCAGGAGGAGAGAAGGAAGAGGGAGGGAGAGGGAGCCCAGGACTGCTAAATACCCAGCCCTAGTAATCCGCACTGAAGCGCAGACACACAGTGCGTGGGGTGCTGGATACTAGGACAATGGAACAGTAAAACCTGCGAGTGGGTTCCTACAGCCGTTGCCACTGGGACAAAAGAAAAGTGAGTGCTTTTTGAAAGTCTTAAAGGGACAGGAGCCTAACAGCTGGACGGAAGCGTCCTGGCACACCCAGCCCAGCAGCAGGGAATCCCAGGGAACTCTGGGCACACTAAATCTCTGGGCGGCAGGGCAGCTCAGAGGCTCCTCACAGCAATAAACAGCCTCCCACCTGTTCCCCCTCTGGCATGGCCAGCCATAGCTAAGCAGCAGCCTGACACTGGCCATGCCCACAGTAACTGCAGGGAGCTTACTCCATAGTAGCCTGGCAAGAATCAGAGACTCCTTCGGCATGCAGCTGCCCAGCACAAGCCGCTAGGGGATGCCATTCTCCCAGGAGAGGAAAACAAGGAGCAAGCAGGAAGGGATTTTGTTCTCCCAGCTGACAACACGTGCCATCTGCCCATTACCATGAATAGGCAGAAGAATTTGATTCAGACCAGAATCACACAGACATCCTCCCATGAGAGGGAACCTGGGGACATAGACCTAACCAATCTTCCTAAAAAAGAATTCAAAATAAAAGTCATAACCATGCTGATGGACTTGAAGAGAAATATGCAAGAGCTAAGGAGGGAGAATACAGAAATAAAACAATCTCTGGAAGGACTTCAAAGCAGAACAGACGAGATGCAAGAGGCCATTAATGGAACTGAAATCAGAGAACAGTAATGCAGAGAAGCTGATGCACAGAGAAACAAAAGGATCTCCAGGAATGAAAGAATATTAATAGAACTATGTGACCTATCTAAATGGAACAATATCCACATTATAGGGGTACCAGAGAAAGAAGAGAGAGAAAAAGGGATAGAAAGTATCTTTGAAGAAATAATTGCTGAAAACTTCCCCAAACTGGGGGAGGAAATAGCTGCTCAAACCACGGGAGCACACAGAACTCCCAACACAGGGGGCCCAAGGAGAACAACACCAAGACACATAAATTTAAAATGGCAAAGATCAAAGAAAAGGACAGAATATTAAAGGCAGCCAGAGAGAGAAAAAAGGTCACTTACAAAGGAAAACCCATCAGGTTATCATGAGACTTCTCAAGGGAAACCTTACAGGCCAGAAGAGATGGCATGATATATGTAATGCAATGAAACAGAACGGCCTTGAACCAAGGATACTGTATCCAACACGATTATCTTTTAAATACGAAGGAGGAATTAAACAGTTCCAGACAAGCAAAAGTTGAGGGAATTTGCCTCCCACAAACCACCTCTACAGGGTATTTTAGTGGGACTGCTCTAGATGGAAGCAATCCTAAGGCTAAACAGATGACACCAGAGAAAATAAAATCACAGCAAAGAAAGTAGAACAATCAAATACTAACTAAAGGCAAAAAATAAAATCAACTACCCAAACAAAAGCAGTCAAACGAAACGCAAAAGAGCACACACACACACACACACACACACAAAAAAAAAAAAAAAAAACGCCTATCAAATAAAGAATGGAGGAGAAGGAATAAGAAGGGAAAGAAATAAAGAATCATCAGATTGTGTTTATAATAGCTCAAAAAGTGAGTTAAGTTAGCCAGCAAGATAGTAAAGAAGCTAACCTTGAACCTTTGGTAACCACAAATCTAAAGCCTGCAATGGCAATAAGTACATGTCTTTCAATAATCACCATAAATGTAAATGGACTGAATGCACCAATCAAAAGACACAGAATAATAGAATGGATAAAAAAGCAAGACCCATCTATATGCTGCTTACAAGAAACTCATGTCAAACCCAAAGACATGTGCAGACTAAAAGTCAAGGAATGGAAAAAGATATTTCATGCAAACAACAGGGATAAAAAAAACGGTGTTACAGTACTAGTATCAGACAAAATAGACTTCAAAACAAAGAAAGTAACAAGAGATAAGGAAGGACATTACATAATGATAAAGGGCTCAGTCCAACAAGAGGATATAACCATTATAAATATATATGCACCCAATACAGGAGAATCAACATATGTGAAACAAATACTAACAGAATTCAAGGAGGAAATACAATGTAATGCATTCATTTTAGGAGACTTCAACACACCACTTGCTCCGAAGGACAGATCCACCAGACAGAAAATAAGTAAAGACACAGAGGCACTGAACAATACACTAGAACAGATGGACCTAATAGACATCTATAGAACCCTACACCCAAAAGCAACAGGATACACATTCTTCTCAAGTGCACATAGAACATTCTCCAGAAGAGACTACATACTAGGCCACAAAAAGAGCCTCAGAAAATTCCAAACAATTGAAATTCTACTGACCAACATCTCAGACCACAAAGGTATAAAACTAGAAATAAATTGTACATTGTACAAATAAAGCAAAAGGCTCACAAACACATGGAGGCTTAACAACATGCTCCTAAATAATCCATGGATCAATGAACAAATTAAAATGGAGATCCAGCAATATATGGAAACAGATGACAACACCAACACAAAGCCCCAACTTCTGTGGGACGCAGCAAAAAGCTGTTTTAAGAGGAAAGTATATAGCAATCCAGGCAAATTTAAAGAAGGAAGAACAATCCCAAATGAATAGTTTAAAGACAAAATTATTGAAATTGGAAAAAGAAGAACAAATGAGTCCTAAAGTCAGCAGAAGGAGAGACATAATAAAGATCAGAGAAGAAATAAATAAAATTGAGAAGAATAAGAAAATAGAAAAAATCAATGAAACCAAGAGCTGTTTTCTTGAGAATTTAAACAAAATAGATAAGCCTCTAGCCAGACTTATAAAAAGAAAACGAGAATCTACACACATCAACAGAATCAGAAATGAGAGAGGAAAAATCATGACAGACCCCCAGAAATACAAAGAATTATTAGAGAATACCACAAAAATCTATATGCTAACAAGCTGGAAAACCTAGAAGAAATGGACAACTTCCTAGAAAAATATAACCTTCCAAGACTGACCAAGGAAGAAACAGAAAATCTAAATGGACCATTTACCAGCAATTAAATTGAATCGGTAATCAAAAACTACCCAAGAGCAAAACTCCCAGGCCAGATGGATTTACTGCAGAGTTTTTTCAGACACACAGAGAAGACATAAGAACCATTCTCCTTAAAGTTTCCAAAAGATAGAAGAAGAGCGTATACTTCCAGACTCACTCTATGAAGCCAGCATCACCCTAATATCAAAACCAGGCATAGACTCTACCAGAAAACAAAATTACAGACCAATATCCCAGACGAAAATAGATGCAAAAATACTCAACAAAATATTAGCAAACCAAATTCAAAGATACATCAGAAGGATCATATACCGTGATCAAGTGGGATTCATCTCAGGGATGCAAAGATGGTACAACATTCAAAAATTCA
This sequence comes from Manis pentadactyla, assembly GCF_030020395.1. Taxonomy (NCBI): domain Eukaryota; kingdom Metazoa; phylum Chordata; class Mammalia; order Pholidota; family Manidae; genus Manis; species Manis pentadactyla. Next base: position 52,242,984 of record NC_080023.1, read on the forward strand.
TCAACATCATCCACCACATAAACAAAAAGAAGGACAAAAATAACATGATCATCTCTACAGATGCTGAAGAAGCATTCGAAAAATTCAACATCCATTCATGATAAAAACTCTTAGCAAAATGGTTATAGAGGGCAAGTACCTCAACATAATAACGGCCATATATGAAAAACCTACAGCCAACATCATACTGAACAGTGAGAAGCTTAGAGCTTTTCCTCTAAGATTGGGAACAAGACAGGGATGCCCACTCTCCCCACTAATATTCAACATAGTATTGGAGGTCCTAGCCACAGCAATTAGACAAAACAAAAAATACAAGGAATCCATATCCGTAAAGAAGAAGTCAAACTGTCACTATCTGCAGATGACATGATATTTTACATTAAAAAAACCCTAAAGACTCCACTCCAGAACTACTAGAATTGATATCAGAATACAGCAGAGTTGCAGGATAGAAAATTAATACACAGAAATCCAAGGCTTTCCTATATACTAACAATGAACTAATAGAAAGAGAAACCAGGAAAACAATTCCATTCACAATTGCATCAAAAAGAATAAAATACCTAGGAATAAACCTAACCAAGGAAGTGAAAGACCTATACCCCAAAAACTACAAGACATTCTTAAGAGAAATTAAAGAGGACACTAACAAATGGAAATTCATTGCATGCTCTTGGCTAGGAACAATTAATATTGTCAAAATGGCCATCCTGTCCAAAGCAGTCTAGAGATTTAATGCAATCCCTATCAAATTACCAACAGCATTCTTCAATGAACTGGAACAAATAGTTCTAAAATTCATATGGAACCACCAAAGACCCCGAATAGCCAAAATAATCCTGAGAAGGAAGAATAAAGTGGGGGGGATCTTGCTCCCCAACTTCAAGCTCTACTACAAAGCCACAGTAATCAAGACAGTTTGGTACTGGCACAAGAACAGAGCCACGGACCAGTGGAACAGAAAGGAGTCTCCAGACATTAACCCAAACGTATATGGTCAATTAGTATACTTTAAAGGAGTCATGGACATGCAATGGGGAAATGACAGCCTCTTCAACAGCTGGTGTTGGCAAAACTGGACAGCTACATGTAAGGGAATGAAACTGGATCATTGTCTTACCCCATACATGAAAGTAAATTCAAAATGAATCAAAGACCTGAATGTAAGTCATGAAACCATAAAGCTCCTAGAAAAAGACATAGGCAAAAATCTCATGGACATAAACATGAGTTACTTCTTCATGAACATATCTCCCCAGGCAAGGGAAACAACAGCAAAAATGAACAAGTGGGAGTATATCAAGCTGAAAAACTTCTGTACAGCAAAGGACACCATCAACAGAACAAAAAAGTACCCTACAGTATGGGAGATATATTCATAAATGACAGATCCAATAAAAGGTTGACATCCAAAATATATAAAGAGCTCACACACCTCAACAAACAAAAAGCGAACAATCCAATTAAAAAATGGGCAGAGGAGCTGAACACACAGTTCTCCAAAGAAGAAATTCAGATGGCCAACAGACACATGAAAAGATGCTCCACATCGCTTGTCATCACATAAATGCAAGTTAAAACCACAATGAGATATCACCTCACACCAGTAAGTATGGCCACCATCCAAAAGACAAACAACCACAAATGTTGGTGAGGTTGTGGAGAAAGTGGAACCCTCCTACACTGCTGGTGCGAATGTAAGCTAGTTCAACCATTGTGGAAAGCAGTATGGAGGTTCCTCAAAATGCTCAAAATAGAAATACCATTTGACCCAGGAATCCCACTTCTGGGAATTTATTCCTAAAAATGCAGCAGCCCAATTTGAAAAGGACAGATGTGCACCCCTATGTTTATTGCAGCACTATTTACAATAGCCAAGAAATGGAAGCAACCTAAGTGTCCATCAGTAGATGAATGGATAAAGAAGATGTACATATACACAATGGTATATTATTCAGCCATAAGAAGAAAACAAATCCTACCATTTGCAACAACATGGATGGAGCTAGAGGGTATTATGCTCAGTGAAATAAGCCAGGTGGAGAAACACAAGTACCAAATGATTTCACTCATCTGTGGAGTATAAGAACAAAGAAAAACTGAAGGAACAAAACAGCAGCAGAATCACAGAACCCAAGAATAAACTAACAGTTACCAAAGGGAAAGGGACTGGAGAGGATGGGTGGGAAGGAAGGAAGAAGGTGGGGGAAGAAGACAGGGGGCCTTACGATTAACATGTATAATGTTGGGGGGCACAGGGAGGGCTGTGCAACACAGAGAAGACAAGTAGTGATTTTACACCATCTCACTACTCTGATGGACAGTGACTAATGGGGTATTTGGTGGGGGGACTTGGTGAAGGGGGGAGTCTAGTAAACATAATATTCCTCATGTAATTGTAGATTAATGATACCAAAATATAAATAAATAAATAAATAAATAAATTCTGAGAGATATATCAGTTAGACGTGCTACTACATGACAACACAGCTCATCTTCATGGGAGCTTTCCAAAGCCCAGAGGGTTGCTGCCTCTGACATCAGCATTACTGACTCAAACGTGTATCTGGATGTGAAATGCCACACTGGTCCCCACAAACTCTAGTCTCTCAATACTTCCTGGTCAACATCATAGCATGAAGCCCTGTCAAAGCATTCTACCTTAAAATCCCTTTCTTGTTTCACAGAAGCACATCTCAGAGACAGAAAACAATTGTTGTTTTAAGTCCTTGCTGTTAATTAACCTAAGAAATATAGTGTTTAGACATTCATTGCAATTCAGTAAGGTGCTTGGAACTGTGTAATGATGGATGCTAAGTGACAATATTCCATAAACTGTACACTCTGTAAAATATTTTGACTTTTAATCCTAAAGCCATATAATCCTTTAAATAGTGTTAATATATTATCAGGTTTGCATTTTGGAAATATCAGAGTTTTTTGTATGAGAAATGGCTTAAAGACAGGCAGAATGGGTTCTGGAAAGAAGTTGGTAAGCTATTGTTGGCCAAGGCTGAGAAATGATAGCAAACTGTGTTCATGTATAGGTAGGTAAATAAAAGAAAGAACAATTTTTTAAAACACTAAGGGAATAAAATTGGTAAGACTTGTGCATTTATTAGTTTGGTTTTCTCTGAAGTAGATCTTTAGACAAATATGTAAGTGCAAGAAATTTTTTTAGATGTTATTCAAGGAAGCCTTGGTCAGTCAGGTAAGGAGTGAGATGAGCAAGGGATAGAAGTCAGTTCAGGTGTCATTAAAAAACACTCTATTGTTGGCAACTGAAGCCCATTGCTGCTGGGCTTTCTAGGAGACAGTGTTGAATATTCTTTATTATTGTCCTATGCAAGGGTCAAGGATGCTGGAGAATTAATTTCCCAAATCTTATCCATGTTATCTGAAGTTATCTTTTAAATTATTCACTTTCCAGCACTTCTAACCTGCCACACACTTGATCTGAGTGTGCCAGAGAAAAACTGAGGGTGAAGAGTCCTAGGCACTTGAAATAAGTAGCCAAAAGCACAAATAAGAATGATAAGAGCTTTGGGGATGTAGACAGCAAAGTAACAGTCTCTGCTATCAGAATGGATTGGATATAGACATTATAGGAGAGGGAAATAGCAAAGTTGGCTTCAAAATCTACACTTTGAATAAATGAATAGATAGAGGGGATTTCTACTAATAACAAGAACAGCAGAAACCCAGGTATCAAGAAAGATTAAGAGGACAATATTGCAAATAGTGGATTTGAGTTACTATTGATAGATTTATAAAGAAAAGTCAAGTAGGCACCTGAATACATGAACTATGATCTCAGAGAAGAGATATAAGGTAGAAATTTACTTCTCATAGTTATTAAAACCATAGGTGTGTGCAGAGATCATTATGGCTGATGTCACTGTATTGCTCATAATCCCTTACCAAGGTTTTGAACCCATTCCCCACTTGTTATTATTGGCAGCTAAGAGCTCACAGATGTGCCCCCTTCCATAGAAGTTTCTTCAGCAAAAGTCAGTGTGTTAGTAACAGAATTAATGCAGAACCACAAATATGGCCCACGACATATCCATGGCCAGCCACCACATTCAGTTTGTCTTTCAACGGTTAGACTTAATTTGAACCAATATTTTTTGCTAATTATTTTCTTCTTTACTTTCCTACATTACTTCCGATTGCTTTCATGAATCCCTTAAGAACAATCTGTCAATAAATCATGTGCACCTTAATCTCTGTCTCACATGTCTGAAAGGCACAAACAGGTGGCATAGACCCCATGTCACTTGCCATTACTACACTTGTGCTTCAACGTCAGCTCACACTTTTGGTCTCGGGAAGGGTTTATGTTTAATTGCTAACAGAAGTGGAAATATCCCGGGCTTGGTTTATTCCTGTGCTGCCTGGGGATGCAGGTGGAAATGTGAGAATGATGTTGCTGAAACACAGCTCCATTCAGGGACTGCCATAGAAGGTAGTTATAAGAGGAAATCCTTTCTGTTCACAAAGCCTTAGACATTCACCTGGTCATTTACTTTTCTGTGAAGAAGGAAATGACCTGAATTAAATGCACATGGAGTCCTGGAGAGTGGCAAATGGTGAAGCTGGTCTGAGGTCTGGAAGGGTAAAGATTGGAAGACTGATGACACTGAAGCCTGAGGACGAGATGAATGGATCATTTTATTGGAGGTGACGCAAAATGTGAACATATTTTTATTGCAACTTATCCCTCATGAGCTATCAGACACCACAGAGGAAGCAAATACTAAAAAATGGACATGATGATTCACCCATATGATACCTAGTGACACAGCTAGCTTGTATCATTGGCTACATCAATGCTCTCAAAAAGCATATAGCTATAGTAGCAGCGATATATGCTACAAATGGAGGATTGGAGAAAATGAAGTTATACATTCTGCATCCTAACTCTACTCCACTAGAAAAGGTTATAAAAGTCACTGATAATATCCTTGTTATAAAATCCAATATTGGCTCCATTTCTGATCCTATGAAATTCCAGTAGATTTGTAAATAACACTTTACATTTGTTGAGTTCTTTACTTTTGGTATTTAATGAACCATACAAGTTTTCTTTCTTCTCTAGAACTACTTAGTCTTTCTAAAGATGGATATTTCCAAAGTCCTTTTTAAGCTTTTTCTACTCTCCCTCCATTGGAAGTTATTAATGGCCACATTTTAATCAGATTTCATATGATTTTTTAAAAATTTGAATGAGCTCTATTATTCAACATTGAGAGGATGATATGGAATATGAAGAAATAGGTATAGTAATTGTCATGGGGAGATAGAAAACAGGGATTTTATTTTTGATTTCTCAGGTGCCATAAGATGGAGAGGTGGGGAAGGTGTGGGAGGTATCCTCACAGGTACTTTTGCTTTATTTACATTGTCATTATGTTGCATTACTCTTAAAATTTTAAAAAGATAAACATTTTGAAAATTTGAAATAGAATGAAAAAAAAGCTTATGTAGGTAAATAGATTTGTTTATAAATGACTGCTTATTGTTAAGCAATTAATTTTGAACCATTTTCATTTTGATATACACATACAGAAAACTCTACAAACTTAAAGGGCAAAGGTCTATAATTGTAATAGAAAGTCCATTCATGCAACTCTCACCAAAAAAGAGAAGAACCTCTACTACCACCAAGTTGGCACCCTATTTGTCCCTTCTTAGTCAGTATTCTCCCTCCTTCCAAAAATAACTAATATCTACATCTTATGGTTATCCACTTATTTTTTTCCTTTACATGTTTAGATCGAAGATATGCATACCCAGTCACTGTTTATTTACATGAATATAATCATATTACTGTTTCCTATCTGACTTATCTTCCTCAACATTACTTTTTATGAGATTCAATCTTGCTGCTGCATGTGGCAATGGTTCACTCATTTCCATTGCTGCATAATACTCCATTTCTTGTGATTTACCAGATTTATCCATTCACTACATAATTTTGTTTTCTCTAATTTTCAGTATTATAAATAATACTATTTTAACATCCTTGTACATGTGTCTTGATATACATGTGTCAGTATTTTCCATAACCTTATAGAAAAAGTAGGAATGCTGAGTTGCAAGGTTTGCACATTTTGAACTATTACAATTAATACCAACTGTTTCCAGAATGGGTGATTTGTGCTCTACCAGCATTGTATGATAATTCTTATTGCTCCACATGCTTACCAAGACTTCATATTGTATTTATATATAATCTTTGCTATTCCCTTTATCTAAGAAAGGCTTCTTTTTGGCCATTTCCATATCCACATGTTTGGAATGCCTATTCATATATTTTTCCATTTTTATATTGCATTCTTTTCTACTTATTAATTTGTAGTTTTCTCTGTGTTCTGGAGACAATCTGTCAGTTATGCTGTTAAAAATACTGCCTGCCATTTTGTAACTTGCATGTTCACTTTAAAATGATATCTTGCGATAAACAGAAGTTTCTCACTTTATGTTGCAAAATATATTGTTATGTTTATTATATTCATCTATTTAAAATTTTTAAATTTCATTTCATAAATCATGAAAATATTTTATAATTCTTACCAGGAACCATATAATTTTCCTTTTTTAATTTAGGTATACAATCCACATGAAACAGATTTTTTATTTATACAAGGATATAGAAGTCAAATAAAAAGTTTTTCTTGCTTATCAAATTATTTCATTATAATTTGTTAAAAACACTATTCTTTTTCCACACTGTGTTCTAGGGAGATTTGTAAATTGTTATACATATATATACATGCACATATATAAATAAAAATGTATATATATATATATGGGCAACTACATATTTGTGTGTGTCTATAACTAGCACATTACCTACAAGTTAATTGTGGGGAAATATTCTAATATATTGATTTACAATAAAAAGTTTTCATGTTTAAGCTTACTTGGACTTTAAAAATCTGATGCCCCAAAACTGCTTTTCTTTTCTAATATGTATGAAATTTAAACTTTCTAGCTAAAACATGTCCTTACTAAAGCAGACAGTTGAATGAATTACTGTTTTTTGGCTGTGTAGCCTGAAGTGACAATTCTCAGAAATTTTATAGGATTTTATAGGATTTCTGGCACTTATCTTACACTTGCCCATTTATTGCTAGATTTACTAGTCCACTCTGGGAGAATGTTTACCAAATTACTGAAAGCCTCTCTCATAATTCCTGAGGATTTACAATAATGTACTTAGTTAAAATGTAGAGTCAGAACAGTAAATAATTTCCCTAAATGCTTCTCAATTTAACTTTTAATGACTTTTGAAACACTAATAAAAACAGCTTCAATGCTATTATTCCACACTTCTATTCTTTTTTGCAGTGGTAAGAAATTTTACCATTAAACAAAGTAAACTTTGATAGTAGATAAAGTATGATAAATTCACCACTGCTTTTCAAATAGAACAAAATGCCATCCATGAGTTTTTTTCAAATACAACAAAATGCCATCCATAAGTTTTTTTCATTTGGCAGTGAAGTGGGTAGCTTAAAAATACTGCATTTTTGCTTAGAATTTATTGATTTCTAACCCAAAGCTTAATTTTCACATATATTGGATGGTCTTTGACTATAAGAAAGCCTCAAGATTGTACATTAAATGAGGTCACAGCTAAATACCAGTATATAAAAACAAGGAAAAAGCACTTTTATAATAATAGTATCTTCTGCCAAATTTTTAAGTACATACATGTAAGTATATGTGTGTGCATGTGTGTATTTTTAGGAGAATGTAGGATTAAGATTCCAAAACTTCACTATAGCATTCATAGCATTGGGGAACTAGTAAAGATAAAAAGGAAATGTTCATTGTATTTTGTAGGCCTTTGGTTGATGGTTTTGTTACCTTGAGGGGTTCCTAAGCTACAAACATATTTAGAGAATGGTTTAAATATTTTTAACTAATAAGGTTAACTGTTAAATTATTGAGTCCATGTTCTATTTAATTTTATTGCCCGAAAAACAATGTTATAGAACATGCACATAAGAAGTGCACATTACTTGGCCTCTTTGAAATTTATTATATCTTTGTCTATGCAGTGCTACTTAATTGAAATAGACATTTTATTATGACTTGATTTGAAATTCTGATATGCAGCATGTTATCTCATTTTTCTAATGTGTGTTTCTACTGGTGCCCTCTGCTTTATAATAGAAAGATATATAGAGCAGACATTTAATTTACTAAACTTAATGCACTGTGTGTTTAAGAAATTGAATCTGAGAATGAGTAGTTGTTTATGCAAGTGTTCAAATTATTAGGTTTTAGAAAAATGGAATGGTCAGTTTGTCAGGAAGCAAATGAGAACAGAAGCTTTACTCTATAATACATATTTATACATTCATTACTTATATTTTATTTTATAAATATTTACTTATAACTATACTGTTTTATCCATAAATATCTGCATATTCATTAATAATTTGTGGTCAACATTACAATTGACTATAGTTCCTATGAATAGAAATATTATGTCATTAGGAACTGAAGTTTTCCTCCCCACTCCATTTTTAAGCCAATGTAGTTCCTCTCAAGAGTTTACTACATACAAAATAAAAGAAATAATTTATCAAATTTTTATTGGACATATATTAGGTTCAAAGTATCACCATATAAATCAACGTATACATATATGTACACATATGCATATGTATGCAAATATATATAATGTGTGTATGTGCACATATATTATATTCAAAATATCACCATATAAATAATGTATACATATATGTACACATATGCATATATACACAAATATATATAGTGTGTGTATGTGTACATGTGCATGTATATATACACACATGCATACATACCCACCTCTCTGCTTCTTAAAAAGAATATAATCTTATTGGGACAGGCTGTATATTAAAACAAGCAAAGAGTAAAATTTGAAAATTTCCATAGAGAATTAGGCATTCAGAACTATTGTTAGTAATAACTTGGTTGTAATTTGAGAGATCGTGTCTAGTCAGGGTGATAAAATAAAGATATGGAAAAAAGAGGAATATTAATATAACTAAAAATGGAGAATTTGAAACAGTAGTGATATGGCAAAGGCCCTTCCAGGTTTAGCAAAACAAACAGTAATTTTGGTTAAAGCAGTGTGCATGAAGGAAGGAAGATCTTAGAGTGTAAAATTGAAGTGCATCAAACAGCCAACAAAGAATTTGCATTTTTCTATTAGGCAAAAATGCCATTAATCCCAGTTATGTAATTAGCAGAATAACATGATCAGAATTCTGGTTTAGGATTGCTTAGCTAACTGAAGTGTATGATATTACTCATAACTCCAACAGTAATGTAGAAGGTAGGGTATTTAGACTAGAAAACACTGGTATAAAAGAAATTCTCTATAATAAATTTAGCTTGCAAAGGCCAGTCCCCAATCTACTTATTTTTGGAAACAAAAGATATAGTCAATCTTAAGTAAGATACATGAAAGTCGTGAGCGTGTGCGTGTTTTCCCAGTTTAGTAAATTCAGGCTTTAACTAAGTTTGATATTCCCAGCCTCTTTCTCTCACCAAGCAGTGGTTCATGATGGCATCGTCAGGGTTTGGTGGACCTCGGATTCTCAGTCTGCACCTACACACCCAACATATGCTGAGCATCCTGTGTTTGTCAGATCTCTGTCCATGAAGTTTATGGTATAACCATGAATGGTCCCCATCTATGTCTTTGATTCCTTTGGTTCTAATAACAGGCTCTCTATATATGCCATGTGACTACAGGGTTATTGCAGTGGAAATTGTGGCAAGATGGTACAAATAGTGGCCAAAATTTCTTCCCTAGACTTCTCTCTTATTTCCATTTTCTGAGCCACTGAAAAACCTTCCAAGAATTTAGACTGGAAATAGGGATCAGAGTTCCTATAATTTCAGATCACCAAAATAAAAATAATAATGATACTACAAATAACAAAAATTGCTGTATCTGTCATTGTTCATTCTTTGTTGCTAAACTTGGAAATTTAAGGTACAATGTCACTTCTACAGAAATCTTTAAAAAAATTAAATATTTCAAAACAAAAGTGACCACAGTTCCTTCATGACTGTGCCATCAGTCTTAAACTCCAAGACAGGTTCTAAGGAACCACTGATCAGCCTTCTGTCACCACAGACTAAATATTTATGTCTGAGAATTATATGTATACATATCATGCTATATATATACTCTGGGCCTTGTTGCCTTTGTGATGCATAGTGTTTTTAAGATACATCCATATTGGTCTACATACCAATAGATGGTTTCATTCAATTAAAATATAGTACGTTATCATATAGCAATACCACAATTTCTTATCTCATTCAGCTCATGATGTTTATATGTATTGCTTTCAAGATTTAGCTTTTATGAATAAATATACCATTTATATTCATGTACAAGATTTGCATAGACTTACGTTAACATTTCTCTTATATAAATTCCAAGATGTACAATTGCTGGGCACATGATAGGTATATGCTTAATTTCATAAGAAACTGCCAAATTATTGTCCAAAATGATGGTAATATTTTAAATTTCCAGCTGCAAAGTATGAGAGTTCCAGATGCACCCTGTCCATTCCATACTGAAAACTTTCAGTGTTCCTGTGTGTAAGGATGCTCATTGTAGCTTTATTTTGAAGTTCCTTGAAGAGTAGTTATGTAGAAAACAGTTTTATGTGCTTATTGGACATGTATATTTTTGTGTGTCTATTCAAAATTTTTCCCATTTCTGTTTCCTTCTTCTTTTTAGAGTTATGAGTTTGTTATGTAGTCTAGACACAAATCATTTTTCATGTATATGATTTTTGAACAAGCATGCTTTTAATTTCTTATCCTGCTTTACCCTTTCCACCTCCAACAAGCCAGTATAAGTTAAACTGAAGTGGAAAAGCAGTCAAAGCAGTCATTTTTGTCATTTTCTAGATGGAAGGTTTATTAAATTTAATATTTAACCATTAAGTATTATGTTAACTGCACATTTTTGTAAAGGAACTTAAGGTAATTGAGGAGTTACCTAATATTTTTGTTATGTGGAAAATTTTATCTTGTATGGATATTGATTTTTGTTAAGATGCTTTTTTTTATCCATTGAAATGATGATACAGCTTTCTCATTCATATTTCCAATCATAGTGAACTATGTTGATTTATTTATTTTTAAAGTAGACTTAATTTATTATCAGGGAAATTTTAGGTTCACAGAAAAACTGAGGAGGCATAGAGATTTCCCAGAACAAATGTACAGACTCCTCCAAAACAATATCCCATACCAGAACAGTACATTTGTTATAACTGATGAACATTAATGTATTAATAAACTCCATTGTTTACATTAGGATTCATTCCTGGTGTACATTCTATGGGTTTTTAAAAATGTATGATGACATGTATCCACAAATATTATATCATACAGAATAACTTCACTATCCTAAAAATTCTTTCTCCCTCCCTCAACTACAGGAAACCACTTATTTTTCTACCATATCCATGGTTTTGCCTAATCCATATATCATATATTTGAAACAATACAGTATGTAGCCTTTTCAGATTGGCTTCTTTCACTTGGCAATATACATTTAAGATTCCTCCACATCTTTTCATGGCTTGATAGAACATTTCCTTTTAGGACTGAATAGCATTCCATTATCTGGATGTTCTAGTTTATTCATCCATGCCCCTGCTGAAGGACATCTTGGTTATTTCAGCACTTGATTATCACCGAACCCAAGAGGTCATCTATGTTTCTTTTAACTTTGTTGAGGCACATTTTATGGCCCAGAGTGTGTTTTATCCTGGTGAATACTATGTGTGGACTTGAGAAGAATGTGTATTCTGCTGTTGCTGGGTGAAGTTATCTATAGGTGTCTTTTATATTTCATATCCCATTGATTGATGGTGTTACTAAGTCCTTACTAGTTTCCTAACAGCTGGCGCTGTCCATTTCTGATACAGGGGTGTTGAAGATTCCAACTGTAATAGTGGACTCATCTATTTCTTCTTGTGAATCTATAATTTTTTGCCTCAAGTATTTGACACTGTTAGGCACATACATGTTAAGGATTATTGTGTCTTCTTGGAGAATTGACACTTACCAAAATGTATCCCTGATAATTTTCCTTATTTGAAACCTTCAGAGTAAATTAATATAGTAATATAATTTCTACTTCCTTTTGATTAGTATTAGGATGATATATCTTTCTCTACCGCGTTCGCCCCTTGTGGCAGTGACGACAGCGATACGTACACAGACCTGGTTCACTTCAGTTGTTTATTGTTGCTCGGAAGGCCGGGAGAAGGTGAGTGAGAAGAAGCAACAGCCGGGGGGAGCGAATGAGAAGAAGAATGAGGGGAGAGAGGGAGACAGAGATTGAGAGAGTGGGAAAGAGAGTGAGTGCTTCTTTCCTGCTTATGCCTTATATAAAGGAAGCTGGCCTATGGTGATCAAGCCTATAGGAGCAACTTCCTTATGCTAATGCCACCTAACCAGGCAGGGTGGCGCCCAGGAAGCGTGCGCCACCTTAGGGCATTGGTCAACTAGAGTGGAAGGGCGGTGTTCAGCCATAGTGGGACTCAGCCTCGGCCGTAGGCCGGCCCCTACATTTCTCCATCCATTTACTCTTAATATATACTTACAATTATATTTAAATTGGGTTCCTTGTAAACAACATACACTTGCATCTTGTTTTTTGTTTCACATTGAGAGTCTCTGTCTTTTAATTAGTACTTTCAGACTTGATGTTCAAAGTGATTCTTGATATAGTTGGATTCATATTTACCATATTTGCTACTGATTTTATTGCCCTTTCTTTTTTTGTTCTTATTTCTTTCTTCCACTGTTTTCATGTTTTTCATAATTGAGCATTGTACATGTATCCATTTTGTCTCTCAGCATAGTGTTTTTACTTAGTTTTCTTAACTTTTTTAATTAGGCACACTAGATTTTGCAATATTTACAATTCGTTTAAGTCTACTCTCATATTATATCACTTCATAAGTAGCACCTTTTAATAACAAAATAATCCTAATTCCTTCCTCCTGTTCCTCTTCTCATTATTGTCATTGATTTCATCTTTACATAAGCATATATGTATGTGTGTATAAACATGCTTTATCTAATAAATTGTTTCTATTATTTTCAACAAGCCATTATCTGTTAGATCAATTAAGAATAAGAAAAATAAAAGTTTTCATTTTACCTTCACATATTCTTTCTTTGAAGCTATTCATTTCTTTATGTAGACCCAGTTCCTGACATCTTATTTCCCTTTTCTCTAAAGACTTTTTTTTATCATTTCTTGCAAGGCAAGTCTAGTGGCAACAAATTCTACCACTTCTGAATTTCTGAGAAAGTCTTTATTTCTCCTTCATTTTTGAAAGATAATTTTAAAGGGTACAGAATTCTAGGTTGATAGTTTTTGTTTCTGTATCTGTTTTTTTATGAACACTTTAAATATTTCACTCCACTTTCTTCATGACCTCTGAGAAGTTGGATGTAATTCTTATCTTTGTTCACTTGTCAGTAAAGTGTTCTCCCTAGCTTCTTTCAAGATTTTTTCCTTACTTTTGATTTTTTTTTACACTAAGGTTTGAAAATAATATGTACAGATATAGCTTCTCTGGCATTTATCTGGATAGATTTCTCTTAGTTTCCTGTATCTGAGGTTTAGTAATTAAGTGAGAGTAATTTTAGAAATTCTGTCAGTATTGCTTCAAATATTTATTTTTTATATTTTTTCTCTTTTGATATTCCTATTATATGGATATCTTTTTTTTTTATTTGACAAGTCACATTTTCCTTTTTTTTTTTTTGAGAGGGCATCTCTCATATTTATTGATCAAATGGTTGTTAACAACAATAAAATTCTGTATAGGGGACTCAGTGCTCAATGCACAACCATTAATCCACCCCAAGCCTAATTCTCATCAGTCTCCAATCTTCTGAAGCATAACAAATAGTATCTTTCATAGTTGCTGCACATTTTTGGGTATTCTTCTCTGTTTCTTTTTTTTTCAATATTTATTCTCTTTGCTTTTTTAGTTTTGGAGGTTTTTTATTGAAATATCCTCTAACTCAGAGATGTTTTTCCTCAGCCATGTGTTAGCTACTAATAAGTCCATCAAAGTTATTCTTTATTTCTGTTCCAGTATTTTTAAATTTTAGCCTTCTTTTTGATTCTTTCTTAGTACTTCTATCTCTCTGCTTCTAATGCACATTTGTTCCTGCATATCAATACTACTTGCTTAAAAATTTTGATCTACTCCAATATCTCTGTAGTTTCTGAGCCTGGTTTTGATGCTTGCTCTGGCTTGCCAAACTATACTTTTTACCCTTTAATATGTCCTGTAATTTTTTTTTCTGATAGCCAAACATGATCTTTGACTAAACATAATGTAGACCATCCCTTAGTGCAGTGGAGGTTGCTAATCATGGGTTTTTCCTTTAGTAAGTTGTGTTTTTCTGTGTTCATCTGTTTGTCTCTCCAGTCATAGGGAGAGAGGATTAGAGATTTGTTTTCTTATTGATCTAAAAAGAGTTTTAATTTTTCAGTTTGTTTGTTTGTTTGTTTCACTTATTTTTGTTGTTATAATGGAGTGGCAGCTCCCAAGCTGCTTAATGCAGATGGGAAACCAGAAGTGTTGAATTGTGTTTTTTATTGAAGTTATGCTGTCCCTGCTCCATTATTATCCATTGGCTATTTCATTACTGACAACTCATATCTAAGTCCATAGATTTCTGGATCAAGGGAACAACAATTATTTACAACTGATGCATTGTGTATTATCACTAAAGATAATTACAAAACAAAAAAACAAACATAATTAATTCACAGATCCTGAACCTAGCCTCAAATCCTTAAATGGAAAAAAGTTTGGATGTTCTCCTTGAGAAGGAAATAAGTGTATTTTGCATTAGAAAAGGAGAATGAATTAAATATTAAATGATTAAAGTGGTACATTGCAGTAGTCATTTAAATTTTGGTTCTGTTCCTCTCCCAGAAAAATTAAGATTAAGCTCAAAAGCCAAATAGCATTTTCAACCTTTTCTTTCTCTTACCTGAAATGGATGTTAAATAGATGCTCACTGAAATGAATATTAAAATGATTTCCTAGTGTATTACCTAAGAAACTAGAATGAGCAACACTCCTCTGAAAAGCCAGGTTGAATGAGTAATGTCAAAGAAAAATTATTCTGACATTTCTTAATGATGGTAAGGAAGACTTTATTCAAGGGACTACTGCAATGGGGTTTATAGTTAAGACAGACAAATGGGCTAAACTCTGTATACAAAGGGTGATTTATAACCAAGAAGTAAGATGGAAATTAATAGATGGAAAATTGCTAGGAGGTAACAATAAGGAAAAGGAGAATTCTGGCTAAACTAACTTGATATGATTCTTGCTGAAGGCAGGCAAGGGTGACCAGACATCACCTGGGGGGTGGAGTGGGGAATGAGGAATTTGATCAGATATTTATTGAGTGATCAAATATCTATATTTGGGTTCTCTCTAAACTGATTTAGCAAGATTCTTGCTACAACTAGGCATTTCAGGCCCAACAAAGACAGAAAACAAGGTGGAGGCCTAGAAGGCTTTGAGGATCCTGTCTAAAACTTAGTCAAGAGGAGACTCATCAGAATCTATAGCTCAAAAAATATTTTTTGTTCCATTAAGTTGCTGGCATTTGATTGGTAGAGTTAATATAGCTTGCCCTACTCTGACTGATATACTAATATATTATAATATTTAATGATTTATTCTGTTTGTTGTTAACTCTAAGAATACTTGCTTCATGAAGTCATAGATTTTTGTCTGTATGTTTGCCTTAATATTTATAGTATGAACAAATCTGATACAGTGCGCACTCCATACATATTTTTTGAATGAATGAATAAGTTCAAATAGGGTTAGGGATTTCCTTCATTACATCAAGAACAAATCAAATTAGATAATTTCAGGGAAATCATAGATTTGAGAGAGAGTATATTAAATTGATTCTGTTTTCTCACTGAAATAAAGATAAATATCTTTACTAAATAAGATCAATAAATGCTTGCTAACTGAATGAATATATTAATAAAACAGAGAAATAAATATTTACTCATACACTTAATTTTGAAAAATACCTAGGATTTAATAATGTGCATGTAAGGGTCTAAAGACACTTGAAAATAAAAAATATATATATTGAATATGAAAAGAATCAATGAATATACAATGGGGAAAGACAGTCTCTTCAATAAATGGTGTGAAGAAAACCAGACAGCTACATGGAAGAGAATGAAACTGGATTATTGTCTAACTCCATATACAAAAGTAAACTTGAAATAGATTGAAGGCCTAAAACAGGAAACCATAATACTCAGAAAAAAACACAAGCAAAAATCTCTTGAATATAAGCATGACTAATTTTTTTCTCGACACATCAGCCCAGCCAATGGAAAAAACAAAAATGAACAAGTCAGACTACATCAAAATAGAAAGCTTCTGCTCAGCAAAGGACATCATCAGTAGAACAAAAAGGCATCCTACAGTATGGAAAAATATATTTGGAAATGATTTATCCAATAAGGGGTTAACATCCAAAGTATATAAAGAACTCATATACCTCAACACCAAAAAAAGAAAAGAAATAACCCAATTAAAAAATGGGCAGAGGACCTGAATAGATGTTTTTCCAAAGAAGAAATACAGATAACCAACATGTATTTGAAAAGGTGCTCCACATCACTAATTATCAGGGAAATGCAAATCAAAATCATATTGAGATATCACCTCACACCAGTTAGAATGACCACTATCCAAAAGATAAGAAATAACAAAGGTTGGCAAGAATGTGGAGAAAAGGAACAATCCTAAACTGTTGGTTGGGAATGTAAGTCGGTGCATCCACTGTGGAAAGCAGTATGGAGGTTCTTCAAAAAAACTAAACACAGAAATACCATATTACCCAGTAACTCTACTTCTAGGAATATAACAGAAGAAAACAAAGTCTCCTATTCAAAAAAGATACAGAAACCCCCATGTTTTTTGCCACATTATTTATAATAGTCATGATATAGAAGCAACCAAAGCATCTGTCAAGAGATTAATGAATAAAGAAGAGTTGGTACATATACACAATGGAATATCATTCAGCTATAAAAGAATTCTGACATTTGTGACAACATGGATGGCCTTAGAAGGCATGATGCAAAGTGAAATAAGCCAGGTGGATAAATACAAATACCATATCATTTCACTTATATGTCAAATCTAAAAACAAATGAACAAACTTATAGTAGACTCAGAGACACTGAGAAGTGGCTGGTAGTTACCGCTGGGAGTTGGGATGGGTACGTTGGGTGGGTGAGGTAGATAAAGAGGCACAAGATCTCAATCATAATATAAGTTTGTCACAGGGATGGAAAGGCAGTATGGATAATACAGTCAATGGTTCTGTAACATCTTTCTGTGTTGACAGATAGTAACTGCTCTAGTAAGGGTGAGGCTCTGTTGAACCATTGTGTTATGTACTTGAAACTAAAAGAATAGTGTATATAAACTATACTTCAAAAAAATAAAAAGTAAAATTAATAAAATATTGTAAAAATTTAAGTGTTTATAGGTGAGTCCAAAAATTGAAAATATATATTGAAAAACAATGCAAATATACAATTTATACTTAAAAAAAATACCCACTCTCATTTTAAATATGTGGTAATAAGTTATCAAATTTGTTTTTCCTAAAGTTATCTCTCAAAATGTTAAAATATATTTGGTTTTGTTTTGTTCTGCTTATTTTTGCAATGATTTAGTTACAGAGATGTATTCACCTAATCCATTTCTTAAGGCTTATAAACATCATTCATTCTCTCTGAAGGAACAGTTTCCATTAATGGAGTAACATCTGTTCTTTCAGAAGTAAATGAGTTCCCTGAAGGACAATTAATAAATAATATTGCCACTAAACACAGCTGGTAAATTAATAAAAATATGACAAATTAAAGGAAAATAACTGTGGATTCAATAAATATGAAGATAGTAAAGTATATACATAAATTTTGTTGTTAAAACATCAATTAAACTAGAGTTTTAAATTTTTAACAATGATGTACCATAACTTTCAAGAACAGTATTGTGATTATTGAAACCAGAAATACTTAGGACCATCTTATAATTGCAAAATGTAAACTGCTGAATTTAATAAACTTAAATACAAATGGAATGAACACTTGTTTAATTGAAATAATGTTCTCTGTATTTAAAGAAAATAGTTGTGATCCTCAGGTATACTGGGTTAAGTGGTAGCATAAAATATGATTAACCGAACAAATATAAGCCACTTATCTCTCTATTTGCTTATTTGTTATCTATCTATTAGTGTGAAAATAGAAAATAAATTTGACTAGATCATGTTTTTAATACTAGGTGAAAAGATTAGGATTAATTTATTAGTCTACTACATTTACTCAAGATTTTGAACAAGAATGTAAAGCAATTAAGAAAGTGCTAGAGGAAAATGACTTGCAGCACTACGTAGGATGAACTGGTCAGAGGAGGAGTGGAAAGAACTGAAGCCAGCTATTTCATTAAACTTAAAATTTCACTTTCACCATCATTAAGTAGTTTTAAAGCAGTGTTTCTTAACCTCAGCACTCTTAACATGTTTTAAGAGAGAATTCTTTGTGGGGAAGAAGGTGATCTCCTGTTAACTGCCAAACGTCCCCCTGGGGTTCCTGTCCAAGTGGGTCAGAGGAGTGCAAAATTGTCCATGGCTTGAAACACTCTTTCACAGTGAAAATTTGATATATGTGCCTGCACAATTTCAAAAGTCCAGTTTTTAAAGACATATACCTAAGAAGGAAATACTACCTTTCAATTTATGTTTTTTGTTTGTAGCATATCTTAAATGCTACAGCTTGATTGCCTTCTGAAAATTTCACATTGGTATAAATTGCTTAACATGTGGTCTCACATTAAGTTGGTTTATATAGCTATTCTAACTTCTATTTAGTTATAGAATTAAAACTCATGCTAATTTTTAAAGGATAAGGATTATATTGTTTTCATCTGCCTTGCAATTATACTAATCACATGGTCTCAATATAGTGGTTGATAAATATTTACATTTGCTGAATTGAAAAATAATAGAAATTCGGAAAAACAGGGGACTATATTATCATTTTATTATATCACTTAATTTTTTAAGTTCACTGTTGGCCAAAAAAGTTAAATATTTTTTTCTGGTTGTGTGTATCTGGTAGCAGAGGTAATATATAAGGCAATGTTCTTATTGCTTCTGCTGTGTTCTCAAGATGGAAATATCTTGATTCCTTTACTTTTTGCATTTTCCATATACAAGTAAGAATCTTATACCTATTTCCTAAGTATACATGAAATTAATTCATCTATTTCTCTTAATTTTCAAACACAATTCTTTAATTCTAGGCATTAACATCTCCTATCCATATTACTGCAGGCTTCCCTCTCCAGGTTTGCCTTGCTCCTTGTTGTATCCATGTGGGCACTGACATATCTGAAACCATAATCTCTACCTTTCCAAAGATTTTAGAAAGAAATACAGACTCTTCACACGATATTGAGCCAACTTAGTTGTCAAATCTCTACAGTTCACAATTACCATTCCCCATCTGACATTCTGTTCCATTTTCTATACATTTATATATTTTAACTTAATTGCACTGTTTCAATATTTAGCATTCTATGTTGTGTAATTATTTCTTTTATGTGATGGGAACAACTGAGATCTCTAAGTTTCTTAGCAAATTTGATGATTATAATATAATATTGTTGTCTACATTCACTATACTGTATATTAGATCTACAGGATTTAATTTGTTTACTAATTGTCATAAGTATATACCCTTAAACAGTACCTCTCAGACCCCACCCCCCACCACTGGTAACCACCATTTCACCTTCTGTTTCTACACATTTGACTCTTTTCAGATTCCACATATAACATAGTATTTGTCTTTCTCTATCTGACTTATCTCTCTTAGCAAAATGTTCTCAAGATCCATCCATGTTGTCACAAATGGCAGGATTTCCTTCTTTCTCATGGCTGAATAATATTCCCTTGCATGTGTATGTCACATCTTCTCTATCCATTCATCCACTGACAGGCACTTAGGTTGTTTCCACATTTTGGCTATTGTGAATAATGCTACACAAGCATGGGATTCCATATATATCTTCGATATCCTGTTTTCATTTCCTTTGGGTATATACTCAGAACTGGAACTGTTGGACAATATGGTTGTTCTATTTTTTCTTTTTTTGGATAATTATTTTTTATTGAAGTGTAGTTGACACACAGTATTACAATACATTAGTTTCAAGTGTACAACACAGTGATAAAACATTTATATACATAATTCTAGGGTCCAGCTATAACCCTACCAAGCTGTTACAATATCTTTACTATATTCCTTATGCTATACATTACATCCCGGTTACTTATTTATTTTACCATTGGAAGTCTGTCCTTTTTTTTTTTGTGAGGGCATCTCTCATATTTATTGATCAAATGGTTGTTAACGACAATAAAATTCTGTATAGGGGAGTCAATACTCAATGCACAATCATTAATCCACAAAAAGCCTAAATTTCGTCAGTCTCCAATCTTCTGAGGCATAACAAACAAGTTCTTACATGGAGAACAAATTCTTACATAATGAATAAGTTACATAGTGAACAGTACAAGGGCAGTCATCACAGAAACTTTCGGTTTTGCTCATGCATTATGAACTATAAACAGTTCAAATATGAATACTCATTTGGTTTTTATACTTGATTTATATGTGGATACCACATTTCTCTCTTTATTATTATTATATTTAATAAAATGCTGAAGTGGTAGGTAGATACAAGATAAAGGTAGAAAACATAGTTTAGTGTTGTAAGAGAGCAAATGTAGATGATCAGGTGTGTGCCTGTAGACTATGTGTTAATCCAAGCTAGACAAGGGCAATAAAACATCCATGTATGCAGAAGATTTCTCTCAGAATGGGGGGGTGAGGTTCTAAGCCTCACCTCTGTTGATCCCCAATTTCTCACCTGATGACCCCCCTGCGACTGTGCCTGTCTTAGGTTGTTCCTCCCTTAAGGAATCTTAACCGTCTCTGGCTAAGCAGTCATCTTCCAGGGCCATACAGGGAAATGTAAAGTTGGTAAGTGAGAGAGAAGCCTTATTGTTTGAAATGGTTAGCTTTTTATTTCTTTGCATATTTATGCCCTGTAGCTTCTATGCCCAGCATTTGTCTTAAGGTATCTTTACCACTTGGAAGAATTAAGATACTCGGTAAATTTGATGTGAGGCACGAATTCTATTTAAGGGTTGTAATTAGGAAGGAAGAAGAAAAGCTATAGAAGTAGCAGGCAGCAGAAAACATGGGAAGATTGATTATTTCTTTGACCTATCTTCTTGTAGAGTAACTTCAGCATGGATAGGTTTTAAACGACTAATTAAATTGCACACACACATTAACATAATAGGAGTATAGTTACATAACCAAAGCATATCTGTGAATAAAAGCCATCTCCAGTGAAACCTAGAAAACCAGTTAGACACCTTAGGCATTTGTGAAAACTTATCTATGATATGGTGGATAATGTCCAACTGAACTTGAACAGTCTGAGAGAAATCAGACAAATTAAAACAACCCATTCCTGGGGAATGTTCTCATCCCTTATGTTCTTTTAACAGTAAATAGTCTGTAGTTGAAAGATTTTGGAGCACTACAATTTGCCCTTCTCCTAATTCTTGGTTGAGTTCCAAAAGTATAGATCCAGTCAAATTTGTTGTTTTACTGTATGCACAGGCCAGCTTAGATATCTCCTTCATTCCCATGGCAAGTCCAGGAGCTGGTGAGATGAGTGCATCTACAGCTGTAGCAGTGCGTGGATCTTTGTTGGGGTTTTTTGATGATCATCTTCTGGCATGAGTCTTCCAGAGAGTGCTGATGTTGGAAGTTCTCTTTCATATCGTATCTTAGTTCATTTTCGGGGTAGCCCAATTAGGCTTTGATCTTCTGTATAAATGCAAACAGACTGTTTGCCTACACTTTTATATGCCCTTTATACCCTTCTGTAGAACTCATTGGAGGTTACCACACAGGAACTGCATTTTTTTTGTTTGTTTGTTTTTGGTATCACTAATCTACACTTACATGATGAATATTATGTTTACTAGGCTCTCCCCTCTACCAGGTCTCCCCTATAAACCCCTTTACAGTCACTGTGCATCAGCATAGCAAAATGTTGTAGAATCACTACTTGCCTTCTCTGTGTTGTACAGCCCTCCCTTTTCTCCTACCCCCCCATGCATGCTAATCTTAATACCCCCCTACTTCTCCCACCACTTACCCCAACCTACCCACCCATCCTCCCCAGTCCCTTTCCCTTTGGTACCTGTTAGTCCATTCTTGAGTTCTGTGATTCTGCTGCTGTTTTGTTCCTTCAGTTTTTCCTTTGTTCTTATATTCCACAGATAAGTGAAATCATTTGGTATTTCTCTTTCTCCGCTTGGCTTGTTTCACTAAGCATAATACCCTCCAGCTCCATCCATGTTGCTGCAAATGATTGGATTTGCCCTTTTCTTATGGCTGAGTAGTATTCCACTGTGTATATGTACCACATCTTCTTTATCCATTCATCTATCGATGGATATTTAGGTTGCTTCCAATTCTTGGTTATTGTAAATAGTGCTGCGATAAAAATAGGGGTGCACTGATCTTTCTCATACTTGATTGCTGCATTCTTAGGGTAAATTCCTAGGAGTGCAATTCCTGGGTCGAATGGTAAGTCTGTTTTGAGCATTTTGATGTACCTCCATACTGCTTTCCACAATGGTTGAACTAACTTACATTCCCACCAGCAGTGTAGGAGGGTTCCCCTTTCTCCACAGCCTCGCCAACATTTGAAGTCTTTTGGATGGCAGCCATCCTTACTGGTGTGAGGTGATAACTCATTGTAGTTTTAATTTGCATTTCTCTGAGAATTAGCGATGTGGAGCATCTTTTCATGTGTCTGTTGGCCATCTGTATTTCTTTTTTGGAGAACCGTCTGTTCAGTTCCTCTGCCCATTTTTTAATTGGGTTATTTGTTTTTTGTTTGTTGAGGCGTGTGAGCTCTTTATATATTCTGGACGTCAAGCCTTTATCGGATGTGTCATTTTCAAATATATTCTCCCATACTGTAGGGAACCTTTTGTTCTATTGATGGTGTCCTTTGCTGTACAGAAGCTTTTAAGCTTAATATAGTCCCACTTACTCATTTTTGCTGTTGTTTTCCCTGCCCAGGGAGATATGTTCAAGAAGAGGTCACTCATGTTTATGTCTAAGAGGTTTTTGCCTATGTTTTCTTCCAAGAGTTTAATGTTTTCATGACTTACATTCAGGTCTTTGATCCATTTTGAGTTTACTTTTGTATATGGGGTTAGACAATGGTCCAGTTTCATTCTCCTACATGTAGCTGTCCAGTTTTGCCAGCACCATCTGTTGAAGAGACTGTCATTTCACCATTGTATGTCCATGGCTCCTTTATCAAATATTAATTGACCATGTATGTCTGGGTTAATGTCTGGATTCTCTAGTCTGTTCCATTGGTCTGTGGCTCTGCTCTTGTGCCAGTACCAAATTGTCTTGATTACTATGGCTTTATAGTAGAGCTTGAAGTTGGGGAGTGAGATCCCCCCTACTTTATTCTTCTTTCTCAGGATCGCTTTGGCTCTTCGGGGTCTTTGGTGTTTCCATATGAATTTTTGAATTATTTGTTCCAGTTCATTGAAGAATGTTGCTGGTAGTTTGATAGGGATTGCATCAAATCTGTATATTGCTTTGTTCAGGATGGCCATTTTGACGATATTAATTCTTACTAGCCACTAACATGGGATGAGTTTCCATCTGTTAGTGTCCCCTTTAATTTCTCTTAAGAGTGACTTGTAATTTTCAGAGTATAGGTCTTTCACTTCTTTGGTTAGGTTTATTCCTAGGTATTTTATTTTTTTTGATGCAATTGTGAATGGAGTTGTTTTCCTGATTTCTCTTTCTGTTGATTCATTGTTTGTATATAGGAAAGCCACAGATTTCTGTGTGTTGATTTTGTATCCTGCAACTTTGCTGTATTCCGATAACAGTTCTAGTAGTTTTCGGGTGGAGTCTTTAGGGATTTTTATGTACAGTATCATGTCATCTGCAAATAGTGACAGTTTAACTTCTTCTTTAACAATCTGGATTCCTTGTATTTCTTTGTTTTGTCTGATTGCCTTGGCTAGGACCTCCATTACTATATTAAATAACAGTGGAGAGAGGGGGCATCCCTGTCTAGTTCCCGATCTCAGAGGAAATGCTTTCAGCTTCTCGCTGTTCAATATAATGTTGGCTGTGGGTTTATCATAGATGGCCTTTATTATGTTGAGGTACTTGCCCTCTATACCCATTTTGCTGAGAGTTTTTATCATGAATGGATGTTGAACTTTGTAAAATGCTTTTTCATCATCTATGGAGATGATCATGTGGTTTTTGTCTTTCTTTTTGTTGATGTGATGGATGATGTTTATGGACTTTCGAATGTTGTACCATCCTTGCATCCCTGGGATGAATCCCACTTGGTCATGTTGTATGATCCTTTTGATGTATTTTTGAATTCGGTTTGCTAATATTTTGTTGAGTATTTTTGCATCTACGTTCATCAGGGATATTGGTCTGTAGTTTTCTTTTTTGGTGGGGTCTTTGCCTGGTTTTGGTATTAGGGTGATGTTAGCTTCATAGAATGAGTTTGGGAGTATCCCCTCCTCCTTTTTTTGGAAGTTTTTTGGAAAACTTTAAGGAGAATAGGTATTATGCCTTCCCTGTATGTTTGATAAAATTCTGAGGTAAATCCATCTGGCCCAGGGGTTTTGTTCTTTGGTAGTTTTTTGACTACCGCTTCAATTTCGTTGCTGGTAATTGGTCTGTTTAGATTTTCTGTTTCTTTCTGGGTCAGTCTTGGAAGGTTGTATTTTTCTAGGAAGTTGTCCATTTCTCCTAGGTTTCCCAGCTTGTTAGCATATAGGTTTTCATAGTATTCTCTAATAAGTCTTTGTATTTCTGTGGTGTCCGTCATTATTTTTCCTTTCTCGTTTCTGATACTGTTGATTTGTGTTCACTCTCTTTTCTTCTTAATAAGTCTGGCTTGAGGCTTATCTATTTTGTTTATTTTCTCGAAGAACCAGCTCTTGGTTTCATTGATTTTTGCTATTGTTTTATTCTTCTCAATTTTATTTATTTCTTCTCTGATCTTTACTATGTCCCTCCTTCTGCTGACCTTAGGCCTTATCTGTTCTTCTTTTTCCAATTTCGATAATTGTGACATTAGACCGTTCATTTGGGATTGCTCTTCCTTTTATAAGTATGCTTGCATTGCTATATACTTTCCTCTTAAGACTGCTTTTGCTGTGTCCCACAGAATTGGAGCTTAGTGTTATTGTTGTCATTTGTTTCCATATATTGCTGGATCTCCATTTTGATTTGGTCATTGATCCATTGATTATTTAGGAGCGTGTTGTTAAGCCTCCATGTGTTTGTGAGCCTCTTTACTTTCTTTGTACAGTTTATTTCTAGTTTTATGCCTTTGCGGTCTGAAAAGTTGGTTGGTATGATTTCAATCTTTTGGAATTTTCTGAGGCTCTTTTTGTGGCCTAGTATATGGTCTATTCTGGAGAATGTTCCATGTGCACTTGAGAAGAATGTATATACTGTTGCTTTTGGATGTAGAGTTCTATAGATGTCTATTAGGTCCATCTGCTCTACTGTGTTGTTCAGTGCTTCCATGTCCTTACTTATTTTCTGCCCAGTGGATCTATCGTTTGGGGTGAGTGGTGTGTTGAAGTCTCCTAGAATAAATGCATTGCAGTCTATATCCCCCTTTAGTTCTGTTAGTATTTGTTTCACATATGCTGGAGCTCCTGTGTTGGGTGCATATATATTTAGAATGGTTATATCCTCTTGTTTGACTGAGCCCTTTATCATTATGTAGTGTCCTTCTTTATCTCTTGTTACTTTCTTTTTTTTGAAGTCTATTTTGTCTGATATTAGTACTGTAACCCCTGCTTTCTTCTCACTGTTGTTTGCTTGAAATATGTTTTTCCATCCCTTGACTTTTAGTCTGTACATGTCTTTGGGTTTGAGGTGAGTTTCTTGTAAGCAGCATATAGATGGGTCTTGCTTTTTTATCCATTCTTTTACTCTGTGTATTTTGATTTTTGCATTCAACCCATTAACATTTAGGGTGACTATTGAAAGATATGTACTTATTGCCATTGCAGGCTTTAAATTCGTGGTTACCAGATGTTCAAGGTTAGCCTCTTTAGTACCTTACTGCCTAACTTAGCTCACTAATTGAGCTGTTATATACACTGTCTGGAGATTCTTTTCTTCTCTCCCTTCTTGTTTCTCCTCCTCGATTCTTCATATGTTGGGTGTTTTGTGCTGTGCTCTTTCTAGGAGTGCTCCCATCTAGAGCAGTCCCTGTAAGATGTTCTGTAGAGGTGGTTTGTGGAAAGCATATTCCCTCAGCTTTTGTTTGTCTGGGAATTGTTTAATCCCACCGTCATATTTGAATGATAATCGTGCTGGATAGAATATCCTTGGTTCAAGGCCCGTCTGTTTCATTGTATTAAATATATCATGCCATTCTCTTCTGGCCTGTAGGGTTTCTGTTGAGAAATCTGATGTTAGCCTGATGGGTTTCCCTTTATAGGTGACCTTTTTCTCTCTAGCTGCCTTTAACACTCTTTCCTTGTCCTTGATCTTCGCCATTTTAATTATTATGTGTCTTGATGTTGTCCTCCTTGGATCCTTTCTGTTGGGGGTTCTGTGTATTTCCGTGGTCTGTTCGATTATTTCCTTCCCCAGTTTGGGGAAGTTTTCAGCAATTATTTCTTCTAAGATACTTTCCATCTCTTTTCCTCTCTCTTCTTCTTCTGGGACCCCTATAATACGGATATTGTTCCTTTTGGATTGGTCACACAATTCTCTTAATATTGTTTCATTCCTGGAGATTCTTTTGTCTCTCTCTATGTCAGCTTCTATGCGTTCCTGTTCTCTGATTTCAATTCCATCAATGGCCTCTTGCATTCTATCCATTCTGCTTATAAACCCTTCCAGAGTTTGTTTCATTTCTGCGATCTCCTTTCTGGCATCTGTGATCTCCCTCCGGACTTCATCCCATTTCTCTTGCATATTTCTCTGCATCTCTGTCAGCATGTTTATGATTCTTATTTTGAATTCTTTTTCAGGAAGACTGGTTAGGTATGTCTCCTTCTCTGGTGTTGTCTCTGTGATCTTTGTCTGCCTGTAGCTTTGCCTTTTCTGGTGATAGGAATAGTTTGCATAGCTGGGATGAGTGACGGCTGGAAGAACTTCCCTTCTTGTTGGTTTGTGGCCCTCCTCTCCTGGGAGAACAGCGACCTCTAGTGGCTTGTGCTGGGCAGCTGCGCACAGACAGGGCTTCTGCTTCCTGCCCGGCTGCTATGGAGTTTATCTCCGCTGTTGCTGTGGGCATGGCCTGGCTCGGGCCCCTGCTCCAAAGTAGTGGAGTCACGTTGGAGCAGGAGTGGCTGGGAGGCTACTTATCTCCGTAAGGGGCCTCCCTGCTCCCTGCATGCCAGGGGTTAGGGTGCCCTGAGATCCCCGGATTCCCTACCTCTGGATTAAGTGACCTGCCCTGCCCCTTTAAGACTTCCAAAAAGCACCCGCCAAAACAAAACAACGACCACACACACAAAAAAAATTTTAAATAAAAAAAAAAAAAAAATTTTTTTTTTAATTAAAAGAAAAAGGTGGTCGCTCGTTTTTCTTTATTCTCCGGTGCCAGCCTCAGGCCTCTGCTCACTGGTCTTTCTGCCCTGTTTCCCTAGTATTGGGGTCCCTATCCCTTTAAGACTTCCAAAAAGCTCTCGCCAAAACAAAACAGCAAAAAAGCAAAAAAAAAAAAAAAAATGGTCGCGCACTTTTCTTAGGTCTTCCGGCACCCGGCCGCCAGTGCCCGCTCACTGTTCTTGCTGCCCTGTTTTCCTAGTATCGAGGGCCCTGCACTCTGGTCCGGATGGCTGGGGCAGGGTGTTCAGCAGTCCTGGGCTCCATCTCCCTCCCACTCTTCCTATTCTTCTCCCGCTGGGAGCTGGGTGGAGGGGCGCTCAGCACCCGCCGGGTGGGCCGGGGCTTGTATCTTACCCCCTTCGTGAGGCGCTGGGTTCTCTCAGGTGCGGATGTGGTGTGGATATTGTCCTGTGTCCTCTGGTCTTTATTCTAGGAAAGGTTGTCTTTGTTATATTTTCATAGATATATGTTGTTTTGGGAGGAGATTTCCGCTGCTCTACTCACGCCGCCATCTTCCCTGCAGCAGTGGTTGTTCTATTTTTAACAGAGGCAATGCCACACCGTTTTCGTAGTGACTGAACCAATTTACATTCCCACCAACAGTGTACAAGAGCTCCCTTTTCTGTATATCCTCACCAACATTTACTGCTTGTTTTCTTGATGATAGCCTTTCTAACAGGTATGAGGAGGTCTCTCACTGCAGTTTTGATTTGCATTTCCCTGATGTGAGGTAATGTTGGACATCTTTTCATGTACATGATGACCATCTATATGTCTTCTTTGGAAAACTGTCTATGTAGTTCTCTGCCCATTTTTTAATTGTATTGTGTGTTTTTGGGGGGGTTAGTTCTTTATATATTTACAATCTTAATCCTTTATCTAACATATGGTTTTCAATTATTTTCTCCCATTCTGTAGTTGCCTTTTCATTTTGTTGTTTCTTTTACTGTGAGAAAGCTTTTAAGTTTGATGTAGTCCCACTTGTTGATTTTTGCTTTTGTTGTTTAATATCATTTTTGGGATTTCAGACTTACATAAAATATATACCTTATGCCTTTTTGACCACTGCCTCTTCTAAATAACTCCTATCTACTTCTTGTCAACTTAGACATTGAAGTTTTTAAAGAAAGTTTTCCCTGGCCTATTATTACCAGGCCAACTGCCATTGCCCAGTATTTCATGTCTGTCAGTCTCTTGGCACTATAAAATGAGAAGGCAGAGCCTATGCCTGCCTTATTTACTTCTTTTAAAGAATATAATCTCCTGACACTACTCAGTTCTCTTTAACTTATTTATTGCTATTAGTAAATATTATTCATTTATAAGTTTGCCACACAATAGGCCAAGTGCTGTGCATTCACCTTACTGGGAAGAAATTGTTTAAAAAGAGTAAATTCTCCCTGTCTCAGAGTTATAAAGTGAGAAAGGCTAAACACAAAAACAAGATTGTGTCCAATGTTGACACTCCTTACTATTGCAACAATTTTGAAATAATTCTAAGCCCTAGAAGAAATTAATTGCTTTCAAATTTGCTTTTTCCTAAGAGGTACTTTAAGTACTTCTAAATGGTACTTTTATAAACCTTCTGATTCCTTCATTGTACTCTATTGTTCAAAGATACAATCAAATGATAACGATTTTTGTTTTCCATATTTTGACATTCTGTGTTTACCAAACAGTGAGTTTTCCCTCTTTATTTCAATGATAGCATTATTATTTCAGAATGCAATGTCATATCATTCCATTGGTTGTTTACTATTCTCAGAAAATCTTGAAAATATATTACTGAATATCAATCTGACTAATGAAGATGATTACCAATTCAGTGTACAAGGCATCTGTTATATCTATTGTCAGCATTCACTGGTCCTTCTGTTAATTGCATCCAAGTTTCCACTGTGGAAGACACATAATTTCCTCCTCACCCCATGTGAATAAAATAGGAATGAATTTACACACTGGGTACAGGACTAGACATGTGACCTGGCCTTTTTAGACAAATTACTAACATTTCTTGGCCATACACAAGCAGCTGAGGATTGTCCCAGAGCACAGAACAATGAAATTGTAGGTGTCTTTCTATTGCTTTTGCTACCTTTACATGTGACAGAAGTTTGGGATTGTAGGTTTTAATATGTGGAGAAATCCAGATTGGAATAAACAATGATTCAGAATGAAATAAATCTGTCATGGTCTAAATAAATTTAAGGTACTATATATCCTTTGATGTTTAGATTTTTTTCTTAGGTCCATTTGAGCAGACTATTCATCATAACCAAAAAATCCTGACTAATCCATTCAGTTTTAAATGATTATAGGCAACAAGGAAAGCAATAGACTGATTATAATTGAACACAGGAATAGTTGTTGCAAACAAATTGGAACAAAAGAAGAGAATGGGAAAATCACAAAATAGTTTTTACATTTCCATGAGAAAGATAACATTAGTCACTTTATCCTCAATGTAATTATTAGGGTTCAGAAAGTATGTGTGGAAATACAATTCAAACCAGGTTCTTTCATACATCAAATGCCTTATGGTTTTAAAACTGACATTAATGGTGACTAAATCTCTCTAGTAATTCTATACAAAGCCTGAGTAGATTTGACTGCTCTGTGAAGTTGGTTAGCATAAAGTTGCTGTTTTTTTTGCTTAATGTCCATTAAAAATAAGTATCACCCTTAATTAGCATTCATTATCAATTTTTATCAATAACATGTTCCCAATAATATAGCACATGGAAATTTATTAGCAGCCTACAAGACACTTTAAGTAATGATTATATTAATTATAATTTGCATCATGATTAACCAATATAGTATAGGTCCTCAAGTATTACTTCACTTGAACAAAGCCCAAGGAAGATAATTGCTACTTATGCACAAAATTACATAAAGGAAGCTATAATTTCATTTTCTCTACCATCTTTTCTATAGTGAGCCCATTTCCTTTCTCATTTTTCTTGCTATATGGGTAGAAATGATTCAGCTACTGAAAAAAAAAAATTCAAGCTTGAACAGATACCCTCCAAATAGGCCAATAGTAGGAAATGATAGCTATGATATGCCAGCAGTAGGGTATTTCAAGAAAGGTTCTTCATCTGGAATATAAATTCATTATAAAAGTAAAATGTACTAAAAAATATGTTTTGGAAAAATGAAATATTATTGATCAAAATTCGAGCACTCATAAAATAAAACACATAAGTCTAAAAGAATACATGTAGGTAATGCTCAAGATGTTCTGAAGAAAAAGAAAAAATATAGTTTTACTGTAAATAGAAATTGGAGAGATCAGAGTAAATGCCATTATTAAATCATCTAGTTCAAGCTATAGATTACATGACAATGTAGAATTATTGGAGGTATTTTAAAATATGGGACGAATAGAAAGGTCAGATTCAGGTAAAAGTCTGTTGATAGGTAATTCCTTGGAAAAAATAATGGAAGAAACTTTTGGAAGTATATTTTAAATTTAGTATTCTCCTTTGCCAGAAGCAAATGCATAGATCATTGGTGTTTGAATTAAGATAACTGTGGTATTTAGTACAAAAATAACACACTAAGCTAAATAATAGTTCTTGTCTTATTTAGAGCCAAAATCAATCACAGTTCTCTCCAAGAAGTATGACAATTTATAGAACCTGAAATAACCAAAACAATCTGGAAAAAGTACACAGTTCAAAGGCTACCAGACTTCAGTTCTAATAATAAAACTCCAGACATTAATACCCTGTAGTATTTGGAAAAATAAATCAATATAACATAATAAAGAGTCCAGGAATAAATCTGTACTGATATGATTAATTGATCAATTGATTTTTCATAAAAACTTGCCCAATTACAATAATGTGGAAAGGCAAGACTATTCAAGAAAGGGTCATCACCTACTGAAAACACATGTAGAAAAACTGAACCTCAAATAAATACAATTTAACCTAGATTTAAAACTTATATTTAACTTAGATTTAAAACTACATTCGTAATGAGTTATATATTGATTGATAATTCCAAATCAGGTTTAGTCAGGTTCACCTATACATGTGATTTATTTTTCTTATATTTTAGATCTTAATAGTTAGCATCAGAATAACATCAAGTCATGTAGTTTGGGGTCTCCATGGATATAGGTTATCTGCATTGAAAGGACTTGTTAAGGTTCAATTATCTGTTTTTGGCAAAATTAATGACCAAGTATTCTTTGACCATCACTGTAGATACATACATTTGGTATAATAAAGCATACTATTTCCTTAATATTTTTAAGTGCCTGCATTCATCAAATAATGAAGCTATTACAGAGCTATGGTTTCTAGTATTATTTGTTTATTATGTTTATGTCTTTCTATACAAGTTTAATTGGTTTGCTAATATCATATGAGGAAATAAATTTAATAATATAATTAAATTTATTTCATAAACCATTAAAAATAATCATCATTTTGAGGCTTTATTAGTAGACAATACCAACTAGCTCATATTATTCATGAATATTCAGTTTGAAACAGTGTAAATACTTTTTCACTAAAAAGTCAATATTCTCCTGAATATTTTAGAACTATTATGCACTCAAAGACTATGCATATTCCAAATGTACTTAAAAAACATGAAAATAAAGCAAAAATAGCAGACACTATATTTATGACAGCACTCTACATTTCTAAAAGTTATCTCAATATGTTGTTTAACTTATCACAGTATATTGTAGTTTGATAGATGAGTATTGTACAATAGCAAATTCACACAAGAGTAATTCAGCATGTCATTGAAGGAAACATGAATTGTTATCATGTCTTCTATTTTCTGATACAATGTTGATCCCTTCTATAAAGCAGAGTTATTGATTCCTTTACTCACTAAATGCATATTGAGTACCTACTGGCTTAAGATGTGAATAAAACATAACTAGGTACTATTGTTCTGAGAAGACAGATAAAATGTGTACCTCCAATGTGTGATTTTAAGACCCCACTATAATGTTTGAAAGAGTAGTATGTCACAAAAATTAATACATTAGTAACATACTTTTTAACTGCTTGGAACTCAACAAAGTTGGGATTAAATGATGTTTATATGGTTATGTCACCTAATAAGGCACTTATGAAATTGGGTTCAAATCATAGTTATTGTACTAATATATCCTAATATTACAGTATACCTCATACCATGTGAGATTGCAACAGGCTCTGAGCTTCATTATGTGATAATATTAAGTAGATTTCATTATTACTTTGCCACTTTTAAACCATAAAATAATTAATATATGGAAAACACTTATGTACCCAATATGTAGTGAACAAAACACAGATACAGGTCCATTTCTCCAGCTAAGTGATCCTGACCTGTTTGATTTTCTGCCATATACTTTAGTTTATGCACTTGCACATTTTCTAAAATATGTATTATGCCATAATAGAGTACCACAAACTGAATGGCTTATGCAACAAATATTTATTGTCTCATAGTTATGGATGTTAGAAGTCTGAGACCAGGGTGCCCACAGGGTTGGTTCCTTCTGAGGGCTATGAAGGAGAATATGTTCTACATTTCCTTCCCAGTTTCTGATTTTCTGGCAGTCTTTGGTGTCCTTGGTTTGTTAATCCATCACACATATCTCTGTCTTCATCTTGAAATGTTGTTCTCCCTTTCTGTGCACATCTGGGCCTAATTTCCCCTTTTAATAAGGATGTCTGTAATATCAGATTAGGGTGCCTACCACCCTCCTCCAGTATGAACTCTCTTAACTAATTACATCTGCAACCACCTGTTTTCAAATAAAGTCACTTTCTGGGGCACTGAGGGCTTAGGACATCAATGTATGAATTTTGGAGGTATATGATCTGTGATGGTTAATTTTATGTGTCAATTTGACTGGGCCAGAGAGTATTCACATATCTGGTTAAACATTATTCTGGGTGTGTCTGTAAGGGTCTTTCTAGTGAGATTAACATGTAATTGGTAGACAGTAAAGCAGATTGTCCTCCACATTGTGGGCTGGCCTTATCTAATCTAGTGAAAACCAGAATAGGATAAAAGGTTGAATAAGAAGAGAATTGTCTCTGCCCTGTCTTCAAGTGGGACATCAGTTCTCTCCTCCCTTCAGACTCAGACTAGGACTGTAGCTTACTTCATTGCCTCTCCTGGTTTTCAGGCCCTTGGACTTGGACTAGAATTACACCATGCTCTTTCCTGGCCATCCAGTTCACTGTACATACGGGGACTTCTCAGAATCGATAACTATGTGAGCCAATTTCTTATAATAAGTAAATGTGTGTAGGTGTGTGTGTGTGTACACATACATACATATTCTATTTGTTCTCTTTCTTTGGAAAACCTACACCAATACACAATTCAACCTAAAATAAGTGTCATGTACATAATACATGTCCTCACAGTTAAGTTTTCCTATAAAATTTAGTATAATTTCATAGAACATGTACCAAAAAATAAACGTGGTTAAAAACTCATGCAGATATTTTGAACAAAGGAAAATTATGCTGTGAGTTTCTCTTAGAATGCAGTTTATTCTATAAGAAAAAAAGAGATGAGTTTTATAATTTGAGAAGATTTATTTTACTAATTATGGAAGTAGGTGTTCAACATAAAAGAAATTATGCAACAAAAAATGCTGAATGAATAAGTTTGAAATAAATAACAGTTTCAAGTTGGATAATGGTTTAGTAAACTATTCTTAATTAGAAATTCCAAAATCATTGCGCTTGTAAGAATGACATCAGAATAACGATTAGCACTTCTGAAAAAAGCAGTGTGAGAAATAAGAACAAACCATACCATCTCTTAAATATAATAAAATCTGTAAGGATATTTATACATGTAAAGTCCATAAATATTACTTCAGGTATGTGAGGGATTATTTTTAATAGTTTTCACTTATATCTTCTAATACTGAGGCAATAATTTAGTTATATCTAGAAATAAAAGATATTCTATGTCACATCAAAAATAAGTGGTTGTATTTTTTAAAGAAATACTTGCACAATGCACAATTACCCATATGACTTTTCAGCTAATTTTTATTTTGTGTACATAGCCTTCATGTGATTGTTTACCAAAAGTCTTCCAAATTCATTTTTTGCTGCATACTACTACTACAGTATAGTTGACTATCTTTAATAGGCTCAATAAACACTGAGATAATTTTTATTGTTTCCGTAGGGGATATTTTGTGAATGCTGACAGAAACTTTATGACTGACTTAGATTTCTAAAGGTACATAAAATAACACTTGTTCTAATAAAGATCCAAATTACTCATAGAGAGGTAATTTTATCCATGTTAATTGTGGCACCTTCTTTTATTCATTGTTTCTTAAATAATACCATTTTAAAGTAACTCAAGTGCAGCTAAATCAGAACTAATAAAGAAAAGCTACATACAATAATTCAGGCATCAGTCTTGTAAACTTGTGTAAAAATGGATAGATATATGTAAAATAGTCAAGCTAAAATAAGACGTTTATTTTGTACCCAATTACTTACATGAAATACCTTTTTTGAAGGAGGTGAAAAACAAGTGGGAAAAAATGCCCTTTGGCAAATGTTTTTCTTTCCTGTTTTTAATGAGTGCTATATTTTTGTCTGTTCATATCTTTGATTTTAATCAGCTGGCAGTGATATTTCTGTGCATCTCAAAAATGCATGGAGCTGTCAGGCTCTCCTCCTTGATGTTAGAAATAAATTATTGTTTCATATAGTAGAAAAGTTTAATGGATTCATAATACAACAGTGTCTTTGATATTTCTTTAGAAAAACGTGATGTAGCTACAGCTCTGTTACAGAAGTACACAGGGGCAAGATTTACTTACACTTGTTGCTTTCTGAGGCAACCAGTGAAAGCCATTGTTAGTAACTTAATGTCTTCCTTATTCCCCTGCTTCCTTCTCCCATCTTTTTGTTGGAGTTAATTACTATGTCTTTAGCTCTTTTATAACTATCCATTCTCCAAATTCACACACGCGTGCTTGCGCACGCACACACACACACACACACACACACACAACCTGTGGCAGACAATGTGAGTTAACGCACTCAACTATCATTTCAACACCCTTCTGCACTTTATTTTATTTATGACTTTTGTAGCCTATACATGAATGTTCATAGAAGCTTTATTCATAATCACCAAAACCTGGAAACTTCTAGATGTCCTACAATTGCTGAATAAAAACAAAGTGGTACATTCATATCATAAAACACTGTTTATGAATATAAAGTAGCAAACTATTGATGTATGCAACAACTAGAGTCGATAAAAAGAGTATTACACTAAGTGAAAAATGCTAATCCACCAAAATTATATACTGTATGATTCCATTTATCTAAAATTTTGAAATGACAAAATTTTAGAAATGGAGAGCAAATTGGTAGGTGTCAAGGATTATGAATGGAGTGGATGGGAGAGGGTGTTTATGGCTGTAAAAGGGCATCTGAAGGGATCCTAGCAATGATGGAATTATTTTGTATCATTGTATCTGTCATATGTTGGTTGTGTTATTGTAGTATACT
Source organism: Manis pentadactyla (assembly GCF_030020395.1). Classification (NCBI taxonomy): domain Eukaryota; kingdom Metazoa; phylum Chordata; class Mammalia; order Pholidota; family Manidae; genus Manis; species Manis pentadactyla. The sequence goes on from NC_080023.1 coordinate 52,279,392, forward strand.
TTTGCAAGATGTTATTGTGGTAAACTGCAGAAAATATAAAAAGGATTTCTCTGTTATTTTTTGCAACCTTATGTTAAAGGTTTTGACAAATTCCAATATGTGGGTGAGGGATTTCCCCCACAACACCAAGCAATGCTCAATATACCAGCTGTGTCATTTGTACATCTATACATATTACTTCATATTTCTTCATCTTCTCAATTATGCTGTCCTGCCTTCTAAAGCCTTCTTTTAAAACTTCCCTTATTGAGTGTTTTCTATGACAATCCTGCAGAGTTAACATGAGAAGGTCATCCCAAGAAAAGACTTTGATACTTATGCAGGAGATAACCCCATATCAGAATCACTTTATACTGCCTTTAGAATTTCTCCTCAGAATTTAAGATGTCTATTCCTTTTCCTCACCTGACTTCTATTTCAAAATTGGGCATTCACTATAGGAATATGGAAGGTGAGTAATTCTCTCTCTTAGCAACATGCAGATACGGGCAATCATCTTGCTGCTCCAATTCCCAGATACTCAAGTCTTTCCCATTGCCCCTTGCCCTGACTCCTGGCTATTTGAGTAGATTCTTGGCTGTCCTTACCTTGTCTCCCATCAATGAAGAGAAAGTGATGTTATTTTAGATTCAGGGTGGTGATATTTTGCTAAAGGCATCAAGTTCTCTTAAAATGTATTTAAGTGATGTAGTTTTATTTCTTCTGTTCACTTTCACCTTGTGGGACCCAGCTGAATCATCCATAAAGTCAGAAGGTTTCCTTGAATCTTCCAAAAATATTTCTCAGAACAATAACATCAATAACATTTAGCTTCTGTAATTTCAAGTTTGAATCACATTTGATTAATTTGTATATTTAGCATCTGATAATTGAATAATTTAACTTTTTCCATATATACTGTCAGCCTCAATGACAAGAACACATTGATTTTATCACTTCTTGACTTACTGACTTGCTAGAAAAAATATTCATATAGATCTGTAGATAGATAGATATCGTTATGGACCCATATCTCTATCTACATCCATATCTATATTTATATCACACTTTGTAAGACAACTTCAAGTGCACTTTCACCAATGCTGTAAGTTTACTAGTACTTACATAGGGGGAATTTTTCAGCAAATGTGACTCAAAGTTTGAGATATTCAATGAAACAATCTGGGTAAATGTACTATTCAAGAGTGATTCACAATCGCATTATATATTTTACCCTAGTTTATTCTTGTTTTCTTATTTAAAAAAAATTATCTAAATTGGTAGGTTTCATAAAATGGAGATTTTATGATAGCATAAACAATGATTTTTTGAAAACAGAAGTTGCTGAGAACTACATAACTATTAAAAATATATCATGAGTTTGTTGTCATAGTGTCTTTTTGCAAAAGATTAAGTGATCTAAAAGCCAGTTATCTATGCTATTCATATATATTCAAGGCCAAGATTAATGCACAATTGAGACTCTCAATTTAACTTTTCTCTATATAAAACAATAGCATCCATAGTCCACCAAGGAAACATAAAATGCAAAGACACTTTACCAAATAAAATTTAATAGAATGAATTGTGACATAGGTACGATATTTTTAACTAGGCAATTTAAAATATAAAAAGATACACTAAAAAGGATCACAGGAAGATGGCGGCATGAGTAGTTCAGAGGAAATTTCCTCCCCAAAACATATATATTTATGAAAATGCAACTATTCCTAAAAGAGACACCAGTGGATGCAGTACAACAGCCAGGATACATCTACATCTGCAAGAACTCAGTATCACACGAGGGGGTAAGATACAAGGTATGGCCAGGCGGGACCCGAACACTCCCCACCCCAAAACCTGGCGGGAAGAAAGGAGTCAGAACGGGGAGGGAGTGAAAGCCCAGGACTGCTAAACAACCAGCTCTAGAAATCCGCATCCGAAACAGAGAAACAAGGTGCACGGGGTGCTGGATATTAGAGAAATGGAAAAGCAAAACCTATGGGCAGGTCCCCGCAAGTGGCACCCCTGAGACAAAATAAAAATGAGTGCTTTCTGCAAGTCTTAAAGAGACAGGGACCCCATAGCTGGAAAAAGTTGTCCCGGCAGCTGGGAATACTGGGAAAACATAGGCGCCCTAAATGGAGGCAGTGCAGGTCTGAAGCCCCTCACAGGAGTAGGCAGCCTTCCAGTCATTCCTACAAATGGCGAGGAACCCGACACACGGCCCCAGTAGTAGGAGAGTGGGAGCGTGCGCTGGGGGCGGAAGCACTAGAAGGAACTGAGAGCAGCTCTGTGCGCCACAGGGCTAGTCCACAGCAGCACGACCGAACAACCTGGACGCGGCTCGCGCGCACCTGTGGCAGTGAAGTCAGAGCCTGGTAGAAGCCTGCACGGAAAAGCCCCATGCGCACCGGCAGTGGAGCCAGAGGGAGCAGGCGCACTCCCAGGAGCCAACCGGAATTCCAGCCCAATGCACAGCCACCTGGGCCAGAACCGAAGGCCGCGGATGCCACACAGCTGCCTGGCAGGGTCGCCAATAGCATGGAGGAGTGCACCTGGCATGACTGCCACTCCACGCAGGGCTCTGTACTGCTCTGACGGACACCCCACCCACAGCAGCTTAGGAGATTAACCTGGTGGCTGCTCCAGGAGTGCAGGTAGCCGTCACAGGCAACGAAGAAGGGCAAGGCATCCACCAAGCAGGAAAGGACTTATTTTTCCCAGCTGACACACCTGCAACCTGCCTACAGCCACTGCAATCACCATGAAAAGGAAAAATAATCTGGTCCAGACTAAGATAGTTACACATGAGAAAGGATCTGCAGAGGCAGAATTAACCAGTCTCCCTGAAAAAGAATTCAAAATAAAAATCATAAACATGCTGACAGAGCTGCAGAGAAATATGCAAGAGCTAAGGATGAAGTCCGAAGGGAGATTACAGACATCCGGAGGGAGATCACAGATGTCCAGAGGGAGATTACAAAAGTGAAACAAACTCTGGAAGGATTTATAAGCAGAATGGATAAGATGCAAGAGGCTATTGATGGAATAGAAAACAGAGAACAGGAATGCATAGAAGCCAATGCAGAGAGATAAAAGGATCTCCAGGAATAAAACAACATTAAGAGAACTGTGTGACCAATCCAAAAGGAACAATACCTGCATTATAGCGATACCAGAAGAAGAAGAGAGAGAAAAAGGGATAGAAAGTGTCTTTGAAAAAATAATTGCTGAGAACATCCCAAAACTGGGGAAGGAAATAGTTGTTCAGAAAACAGAGGCAAACAGAACTCCCGAGAGATGGGATCCAAGAGGTCAACAACAAGACACATAATAATTAAAATGATAAAGATCAAGGACAGGAACAGAGTATTAAAGGCAGCCAGAGAAAGTAAAAAGGTCACCTACAAAGGAAAACCCATCAGGCTTTCATGAGACTTCTCAACAGAAACCTTACAGGCCAGAAGAGAAAGGCATGATATATTTAATGCAATGAAAAAGAAGGGCCTTGAACCAAGGATACTATATCCAGCACGATTATCATTTAAATAAGAAGGAGGGATTAAACAATTCCCAGACAAGCAAAAGTTGAGGGAATTTGCCTCCCACAAACCACCTCTACAGGGCATCTTACAGGGACTGCTCTAGATGGGAGCTCCTAAAAAGAGCACAGAACAAAACACCCAACACATGAAAAATGGAGGAGGAGGAAAAAGAAGGGAAAGAAATAATCATCAGACTGTGTTTAAAACAGCTCAATAAGTGAGTGAGGTCAGAAAGTAAGGTAGTAAACAAGCTAACATTAAACCTTTGGTAACCACAAATCTAAAGCCTGCAATGGCAATAAGTACATATCTTTCAGTAATCACCCTAAATGTAAATGGACTGAATGCACCAAACAAAAGACAGAGAGTAATAGAATGGATAAAAAAGCAAGACCCATCTATATGCTGCTTACAAGAGACTCACCTCAAACCCAAAGACATGCACAGATTAAAAGTCAAGGGTTGGAGAAAGATATTTCATGCAAAAAACAGAAAGAAAAAAGCAGGTGTTGCAATACTAGTATCAGACAAAATAGACATGAAAATAAAGAAAGTAACAAGAGATAAAGAAGGACATTACATAATGATAAAGGGCTCAGTCCAACAAGAGGATATAAGCATTATAAACATATATGCCCCCAATATAGGAGCACCAATATATGTGAAACAAATACTAACAGAATTAAAGGAGGAAATAGAATGCAATGCATTCATTTTGGGAGACTTTAACACACCAGTTACTCGAAAGGACAGATGCACCAGACAGAAAATAAGTAAGGACACAGAGGCACTGAACAACACGCTAGAACAGATGGACCTAATAGAGAGCTATAGAACTCTATATCCAAAAGCAACAGGATACACATTCTTCTCAAGTGCACGTGGAACATTCTCCAGAATAGACTACATACAAGGCCACAAAAAGAACCTCAGTAAATTCCAAAAGACTGAAACCCTACCAACCAACTTTTCAGACCACAAAGGTATAAAACTAGAAATGAATTGTACAAAGAAAGCAAATAGGCTCACAAACACATGGAGGCTTAACAACATTCGCCTAAATAATCAATGGATCAATGACCAAATTAAAATAGAGATCCAGCAATATATGGAAACAAATGACAACAATAACACAAAGCCCCAAATTCTGTGGGACAGTGAAAAAGCAGTCTTAAGAGGAAAGTATATAGCAATCCAAGCATATTTAAGGAAGGAAGAACAATCCCAAATGAATAGTCTAATGTCACAATTATCAAAATTGGAAAAAGAAGAACAAATGAGGCATAAGGTCAGCAGATGGAGGGACATAATAAAGATCAGAGAAGAAATAAATAAAATTGAGAAGAATAAAACAAGAGAAAAAATCAATGAAACCAAGAGTTGGCTCCTCGAGAAAATAAACAAAATAGATAAGCCTATAGCCAGACTTATTAAGAGAAAAATAGAGTCAACACAAATCAACAGAATGAGAAACGAGAAAAGAAATATCATGAAGGACCCACAGAAATATAAAGAATTATTAGAGATTACTATGAAAACCTATATGCTAACAAGCTGGAACACCTAAGAGAAATGGACAAGTTCTTAGAAAATACAACCTTCCAAGTCTGACACAGAAAGAAACAGAAAACCTAAACAGACCAATCACCAGCAAAGAAATTGAAGCGGTAATCAAAAAACTACCAAAGAAATAAAGCCCCCGGCCAGATGGATTAACCTTGGAATTTTATCAAACATACAGAGAAGACATAACACCCATTCTCCTTAAAGTTTTCCAAAAAATAGAAGAGGAGGGAAAACTCCCAAACTCATTCTATGAAGCCAACATCACCCTAATACCAAAACCAGGCAAAGATCCAACCAAAAATACTACAGACCAATATCCCTGATGAACATAGATGCAAAAATACTCAACAAAATATTAACAAACCGAATTAAAAAATATATCAAGAGGATCATACACTATGACCAAGTGGAATTCATCTCAGGGATTCAAGGATGGTACAAGATTCAAAAATCCATCAACATCATCCACCACATCAACAAAAAGGACAAAAACCACATGATAATCTCCATAAATGTTGAAAAAGCATCCGACAAAATTCTTCATCTATTCACGATAAAAACTCTCAACAAAATGGGCATAGAGGGAAAATACATCAACATAATAAAGGCCATATAAGATAAACCCACAGCCAACATTATACTGAACAGTGAGAGGCTGAAAGCTTTTCCTCTGACATCAGGAACAAGACAGGGAAGCCCACTCTCCAAACTGTTATTCAACGTGGTACTAGAGGTCCTAGCCATGGCAATCAGACAAAACAAAAAAATACAAGGAATCCAGATCGGTAAAGAGGAAGTCAAACTGTCACTATTTGCAGATGACATGATATTGTACATAAAAAACTGTAAAGACTCCACTGCAAAACTACTAGAACTAATATCAGAATTCAGCAAAGTTGCAGGATACAAAATTAACACACAGAAATCTGTAGCTTTTCTATACACTAACAATGAACTAATAGGAAGAGAAATCAGGAAAACAATTCCATTCACAATAGCATCAAAATAATAAAATACTGAGGAATAAACCTAACCAAGGAAGTGAAAGACCTATACCCTGAAAACTACAAGACACTCTTAAGAGAAATTGAAGAGGTCACTAACAAATGGAAATTCATCCCATGCTCCTGGCTAGGAAGAATTAATATCATCAAATGGCCATCCTGTCCAAAGAAATATACAGATTTGATGCAATCCCTATTAAACTACCAACAGCATTCTTCAATGAACTGGAACAAATAGTTCAAAAATTCATATGGAAACACCAAAGACCTCGAATAGCTAAAGCAATCCTGAGAAGGAAGAATAAAGTTGGGGGGGATCTCACTCCCCAACTTCAAGCTCTACTACAAAGCCACAGTAATCAATACAATTTGGTACTGGCACAAGAACAGAGCCACGGACCAATGGAACAGAATAGAGACTCCAAACATTAATCCAAACATATATGGTCAACTAATTTTCGATAAAGGGGCCATGGACATACAATGGGGAAATGACAGTCTCTTCAACAGACGGTGCTTGCAAAACTGGACAGCTACATGTAAGAGAATGAAATTGAATCACTGTCCAACCCCATACACAAAAGTAAATTCAAATTGGATCAAAGACCTGAATTTAAGTCATGAAATCATAAAACTCTTAGATAAAAATATAGGCAAAAATCTCTTGGACATAAACATGAGCAAATTCTTCATGAACGTATCTCCCCAGGCAAGGGAAACAAAGGAAAAAATGAACAAGTGGGACTATATCAAGCTAAAAAGCTTCTGTACAGCAAAGGACACCATCAATAAAACAAAAAGATTCCCTACAATATGGGAGAACATATTCATAAATGACAGATCCGATAAAGGATTGACATCCAAAATATATAAAGAGCTCACACGCCTCAACAAACAAAAAGCAAATAATCCAATTAAAAAATGGGCAGAGGAGCTGAATAGACAGTTCTCTAAAGAAGAAATTCAGATGGCCAACAGACACATGAAAAGATGCTCCACATCGCTAATCATCAGAGAAATGCATATTAAAAACACAATGAGATATCACCTCACACCAGTAAAGATCGCCATCATAGAAAGACAAGCAACAACAAATGTTGGCGAGGTTGTGGAGAAAGGGGAACCCTCCTACACTGCTGGTGGGAATGTAAACTAGTTCAACCATTGTGGAAAGCAGTATGGAGGTTCCTCAGAATGCTCAAAATAGAAATACCATTTGACCCAGGAATTCCACTTCTAGGAATTTACCCTAAGAATGCAGCACTCCAGTTTGAAAAAGACAGATGCACCCCTATGTTTATTGCTGCACTATTTACAATAGCCAAGATATGGAAGCAACCTAAATGTCCATCAGTAGATGAATGGATAAAGAAGAGGTGGTACATATACACAATGGAATATTACACAGCCATAAGAAAAAAACATATCCTACCATTTGCAACAACATGGATGGAGCTAGAGGGTATTATACTCAGTGAAATAAGCCAAGCAGAGAAGGACAAGTACCAAATGATTTCACTCATATGTGGAGTATAAGAACAAAGAAAAACTGAAGGAACAAAACAGCAGCAGAAGCACAGAACCCAAGAATGGACTAATAGTTAACAAAGGGAAAGGGACTGGGGTCAATGGGTGGGAAGGGAGGGATAAGGGCAGGAAAGAGAAAGAGGGCATTACGATTAGCGTGTACAGTGCATGGGGGACACGGGGAGGGCTGCACAACACAGAGAAGACAAGTAGTGATTTTACAGCATCTTACTATACAGATGGACAGTGACTGTGAAAGGGTATTTGGTGGTACTTGGTGAAAGGGGAACCTAGTAAACATAATGTTCTTTCTGCAATTGTATAATGAAACCAAAAAAAAAAAAGATACACTAAAGTATCACAGAATGGAAAAACAAGGTGGTGAAGCAAGATGACAAGGCAAAAACCTCCTTCCATGTACAGACTGAGGAAGCAACTCCAGCAAATACAACACCTGCTGCATATGAGAGAACCACATTGAGAAGGGTAAAGGGGCAGAGCTGTGATCAATTGTTATCTAAGCCCTTCCCCATCCCAGACCACAAGTAGGAGGAGATGAATAGATTATAGAGGAGATAAATGTTCAGGAATGCAACACACCTGGCCTTGGAGATGTCTTTGGGAATGTGAGCTCATGGTGCATTGGGCTTTGGTGATTAACAGGATGGAACACCAAGCAGAGCTACAACACTCTCAGGGGCAGAAACTCTTGTCACTTGGGGAGAACAGGCTTTCTCTGTCCTGCTGAGACACAACACAAAGCAGCAGTTTGAAAGACTTACCAGCAAAGGGAACTGTGCCAGAGTGGTGGGGGTTCAAAAGAGCCCTCTCCAGAGAAGGAAGTGCAGGCAGATGACTTTCCCAAACTTCCATCAGCTCAACTGGACAGACACAGGCAGGAGCCAGTTCCAGAATGCTCCATCTTCCTTCTGGTGGATCAGCCCTGTTGGGGTGCTTCCCTACATACTGCCCCATCCAACCCATGTGGCACAACAGCAGCTCACATTTGCTGATTGGCAAACAGAAGATAGATGGCACTTTCATGGTGTTTGGCCCTCCCTCAGCCCAACTGGTCAGGGGCTTGTGGGATCCAGCCCTGAAACTCTTCAACTCCTTCACCAGTGGCTGTCTTGCCAGTGGGTATCATCCCCAGACAAGTTCACTATGGATTCACTGAGACCAAAGAATGACAATGGAACATTCTTGGAGTGAAAGAGTTTATACCCCACTTTATTCCTATGGTGACAGGTTAATCACTGGAATCCCATCCACTCAGACTGAGTCTGTATGCAGCAAACTGTTCTCTGCCTCTGGGCCTCTCTGCCCCCACAGCTTTCTCAGTCTCTGTCCTTGGCACTGCTACCATACCAGTCTCTGTGGCCTTGTAGCCCTGCAGCCATGCAACAGCCCAGAGCACTGAGCTGAGCTCTTTACATAGTGTCAATAACAAACTTATTGCCCACACATGTGTAGTGAACTAGCCAACCAGGGCCAGGTGGGAATCCTGGCCATAAGAACCTTCATTTTATTCACAGTGGCTTTGCCTCACAGCAGCACTCTGCCATGCATCCACCCATCCTGACACTCTCATTTCAGCAGTGGTCTGATTTTCCTTATTGGTGGGCTACATTTTCTCAGCTCTCCCAGCCATTCCTCAGCTCATCTGGCCAGACCCTTGCAGGAGACAGCTCTAAACTCTCCACCTTCCCAATTGATTCAACACCAGTGCCCCAGAGTATGCCCACCTTGCCTGGCACACCTGACTCACCAGCAGGCAGAGTACAGCCCTGCCCAGAACAAATCTTTATGACATGTCCCATAAAGAGCACATGGAAGCTAGCTGCGGGGATCAGACATTGCTGGAAGACAGGCAGAAAGGCATGCTGTGGGGAATACTGAAGTTCCTATGTCCAGGAACCTCACCTGTACCTAAATTACTTGATGATATAACTGGCCTGGTCTACTGCTAGGCTACTGCTTCCACACCTGTAGGCAGTAAGCTATTATTGACTGAGTCACCATATAAAGAGCTCTGCCCAGGGCTGTGGGCAGAGGCAGAGACAAAGGATGATTACAGACCTGCAGGCTGTTGGATGCAGATATAATTCTATTGCTCAACCTATCCCTGGGAGAAAAAGCCGTGTAATAAACCCTTTTACCCCAAGAAGGTTCCATTGTCATTCCCTGGTCTCACTGAATCCATAGTGAAATTGCCGGGGGCTGAAACCCATTGGCAAGACACAGGCTGCACTCACATCCCACAAACAATTATAGCCTAGTCACAAAAGAAAATTAGTCACTGTTGAGCAAAAAGTCTTGAGCTTCTGGGCTCCACAGGATGCCCACTTCATTAAGCCAGTATATTCAGGATGAGAAGGCATAGCTGATCTATCTAATACAAAGGAAGAAACACAGTAACCCAGACAAAATGAGGAGGCAGAGGAATGTGTTCCAAACAAAAGAATAAGATAAAGGGCCAGAAAAAAGGGCTAAATGAAACAGATATTAGAAATCATCTTGGTAAAGAATTCAAAGTAATAGTAATAAAGATGTTTGCTGAACTGGGGAAAATTTGATTATCTCAGTAAGAAATTTAACAAAAAAACCAGAACATATAAAAAAAGCCACTCAGAGATGAAGAACACAATTATTGAAATGAAAAATACAATTTAGGGGATGAATAGTTAATTGCTGGAAATTGAGAAAGAATCAGTGAGATGGAAGATAAAGAACAGACACAAAGCTGAGGAACAGAGAGAAAACAGAATTTTTATAAATAAGAAGATTCTAAGGGAGATATGTGACAACTCCAAATGAACAATCCTCATAATAGGGATCCCAGCAGGAGGGACAAAGTAGAAGAAAATCTGTTTGAGAAAATAATAGCTGAAAAATTCCCCAGTCTGGGGATGGAAATAGATATCCAGGACTTAGAAGCACAGACAGCCCCTAACAAGAGGAAATCCAGAAAGACAAAGTAAAACATATAGTAATTAAAATGACAAAGATTAAAGATAAAGAGAAAATCTTAAAATAAGCAAGAAGGAAGAAGAAAAGATGATGGCATGAGAAATGAGCCATAAACCTCCTCCCAAAACCACATATAGCATGAAAATACAGCAAATACAAATAATCCGGAAAGAGCTACTGGAAAAAAGACTACGACACACTGCCTACATCTGGAGAAAAGCGAAGACCTCAAAGGAAAGGGTAAAGTAGCAAATCTGTGATCTGGCAGGACCCCAGCCCTCCCCCATCCCAGCTCACCAGCAGAAGGAAGAGAAACAGAAATGGAGCAAGAACAGGTAGACAAAACCATCATGGCACACTCAGGCAGATGTAGGGAAATTTCAGGAGCCTCAGAGGAACCATTCCCCTGGCTGACAACAGCACTGAGGCCCCTGACTGCAATATGCAGCCTGCTGCTCCTCCTTCCCGGCAGGCATCAGTTCTCAAACCTTCTGTCTGAGCCAGTGCACCAGGCCAGCTGGAGAATAACTCTGCCAATGGCAGCTATAGGGGAATAATTCAGAGGCTCCTCCCTGCCTGCTTGGCCCACTAACCCTAACAGTGGGCCAGAAAGTAGGAAAGAGCTCTTGCCTCCCCATAAGCACTGGCACCTCTTACCTTTGACCTCTGCCATTTCTCCAGGTGCTGGGGAGCTCCAGACAATAGAGATTCTGAGCACTAGAGGGTGTCACCTACACAAAATTTGTTCCATAGTAAACATTAGAAATATGAAATGGCAAATGAATCTGTTACAAACCAAAATCTTTCAAACAGCAGAAAGAGGGCTAAGTGAAACTGAAATCATCAGTCTTCTTGATAAAGATTTCAAAATAAAAATCACAAATTCAGGATCTCAGGGAGGACTTCAAGAAAAAGATAGAAACTGAAAAATACAGTATCTGAAATGACACATTCAATGAAGGAATTTAAAAGAAGATTAGATGAGGTAGAGGAGATGGTAAATTAAATAGAAATTAGAGAACATAAATACACAGAAGCTAGGCACAAAGAGTAAAAAAAGTTATCTAGGAATGAAAGAATAATAAAAGAACTCTGCTACCAATCCAAACAAAACAGTATTCACATAATAGGTGTACCAGGAGAATAAAAAGAGAGAAAAAGGGGTAGAAAGTCTCTTTGAGGAAATAATTACTGAAACCTTAAGCACTCTAGGGAAGGAAGTAGTCTCTCAATATGGAAGTGCACAGATCTCTCAATACAAGGGACCCAATAAAGATAACACCAAGACATAAAAGAATAAAAGTTACAAAGAACAAAGACAAGAATGGAGTATTAAAAGCAGCCAGAAACAGAAAAATAAATCACATACAGAGGGAAACCCATCAGGCTATCAGACTTCTCAGCAGAAACATTACAGGACAGATGGAATGGGATGATATATTTGATGCAATGAAATAGAAGGGCCTCCAACCAAGAACACCTAATCTGACAAGATTATCATATAAATTTGAAGCAGGGATTAAACAATTTCCAGAAAAGCAAAAGTTGAGGGAACTTACCTCCCACAAACTGTCTCTATGGTATATTTTGCAGTGACCTCTATATATGAAAGTACTTCTAAGGTTAAATACCTGTCTCCAGAAAAAAACAAGAAACAGAATAAAGGAAGTAGACCATTTAATTACTAGCAAATGCAAATTAAATCCACTACCCACAAAGTCAGTCAAGGGATAAACAAAGAGTACAGAATAGCAGACCTAATATATAAAGAGTGGAGGAGGAAGAAGGAAAAGAAGAGAAAAATAATATTTATATTGTGTTTGAAATAGCATACTAAATGGGTTAAGTTAGACTGTTAGATAGTAAAGAGGCTACCTTTGAGCCTTGGTAACCATGAGTCTAAAGTGTGCAGTGGCAGTAAGTACAGATCTCTTAATAATCACCATAAATATAAATGTACTGGAAGCACCAATCAAAGACATAGAGTTACAGAATGTATACAAAACAAAAACCAAGACCTATCTATATGCTACCTACAAGAGACTCACTTCAAACCGAAAGACATACACAGACTAAAAGTGAAAGGATGGAAAAAGATATTTCAGGCAAATAATAGGGAGAGAAAAGCAAGAGTTGTACTACTTGTATCAGACAAAGTAGACTTCAAAAATAAAAAAAGTAGCAAGAGACAAAAAAGTACATTATACAATGATAAAGGGGCAGTCCAACAAGAGGATATAGTCATTATAAATATCTATGCACCCAACATAGGAGAATCTAAATAAGTGAAACAAATACTAACAAAATTAAAAGGGGAAATAGAATGCAATGCATTCATTTTAGGAAATGTCAACACAACACACACTACAAAGGACAAATCAACCAGTCAGAAAATAAGTAAGGAGAAAGAGGCACAGAACAACACATTAGAACAGATGGACCTAACAGACATCTACAGAACACTCCACCCAAAAGCAGCAGGACACGTTTTTCTCAACTGCACATGGAACATTGTCCAGAATAGATCACATACTAGGACACAAAAGGAGCATCAGTAAATTAAAAAAGATTGAAATTGTAACAACCAGCTTCTCAGATCACAAAGGTATGAAACTAGAAATAAATTATGCAAAGCAAAAAAACCCACAAACACATAAAGGCTTAACAACATGCTCCTAAATAACAGATCAATGACCAAATAAAAACAGAGATCAAGCAATATATGGAGACAAATGAAAACAGTAATTGAACACCACAAAATCTGTGGGAGGCAGCAAAGGCTGTGCGAAGAGGAAAGTATATTGCAATACAGGCCTACCTCAGGAAAAAAGAACAATCCCACATGAACATTCTAAACTCATAACTAATGAAACTAGAAAAAGAACAAATGAGGCCAAAAGTCAGTAGAAGGAGGGACATAAAAAAGATCAGAGCAGAAAGAAACAAAATTGAGAAGAATAAAACAATAGAAAGAATCAATAAAACCAGCACCTGGTTCTTCAAGAAAATAAAATAAATAAACCCCTAGCCAGACTTAACAAGAAACAGAGTCTACACACATAAATAGAATCAGGAATGAGAAAGTAAAAATCACTACAGACACCAGAAATACAAAGAATTATTAGAGAATACTATGAAAAATTATATGCTAACAAATTGGATAATCTAGAAGAAATGGACATCTTTCTAGAAAAATACAAGCTTCCAATACTGACCTAGGAAGAAACAGAAAATCTGGAAAGACCAATTACCAGCAATGGAATTGAAATGATAATCAAAAAACTACCTAAGAACATAACTCCTGGACAAGATGCCGAAATTTATCAAACATTTAGGAACAACCTAATACCCATCCTCTTAAAGTTTTCCAAAAAGTAAAAGAAGAAGAATACTTCCAAACTCACTTTAGAAGACCAGCATCATCCTAATACCAAAACCAAGCAGACACCACAAAAAAAAATAAAATTACAGACCAATATCCCTGATGAACATTGATGCAAAAATTCTCAATGAAATATTAACAAACTTAATTCAAAAATACACCAAGATCTGTGGGGACGGAGGGATAAGGGGGAAAATGGGGCATTACGATTAGCACACATAATGTAGCAGGTGGGGGGACATGGGAAAGGCAGTATATACAGAGAAGACAAGTAATGATTCTATAGCATCTTACTATGCTGATGGACAGTGACTATAATGGAGTATGTGGGGGGACTCGATAATAGGGGGAATCTAGTAACCATAATGTTGTTGAAGTAATTGTATATTAAAGATGCCAAGTAATAATGATAATTATAAAATACATGAATAAAGACCATCCATCATGATCAAGTAGGCTGCAATGGTGGTACAATATTTGAAAATCCATGAACATCACATAACACATTAAAAAAAAGGACAAAAATTGCATGATCATCTCCATAGATGCTGAGAAAACATTTGACAAAATTCAACATGTATTTATGATGAAAACTTTCAATAAAATGTGTATAGATGGTAAGTACCTCAACATAATAAAGCCCATATATGACAAACCAAAAGCCAATACCATTCTTAACAGTGAAAAGTTGAAAGCTTTTCCTTAAGATGGAGAACAATACAAGGATGCCCAGTATCCTCACTTTTATTCAACATAGTACTAGACATCCTGGCCATGGCAATCAGATAACACAAAGAAATAAAAGGCATTCAGATTGGTAAGATAGAAGTTAAACTGTTGCTGTTTGTTGGTGACATGATAATGCACTTAAAATACCCTAAGGAATCCACCCCAAAACTACTAGAGCTAATAATTGAATTCAGCAAAGTTGCAGTATACTAAATTAATACACAGAAGTCTGTTGCATTCCTATATAGTAATGATGAACTAGCAGAAAGAGAAATGTGGAAAACAACTGCACTCCACTTTTAATTACATCAAAAATAATAAAATACTTCAGAATAAATCATACAAGGACGTGAAAGACCTAAACCCTGAAAACTACAAGACACTCATGGGAGAAATTAAAGAAGACAACAAAAATGGAAATACCTCCTGTGCTCATGGAAAAGAAGAATTAATAATGTCAAATGGCCAACCTGCCTAAAGTAATCTACAGATTCAATGCAATTTGTATCAAAATACTAACAGCATTCTTTAAGGAACTAGAAAAAATAGTTCAGAAATTCATATAGAAACACAGAAGACCGAAATAGCCAAAGCAATCCTGAGAAGGAAGAATAAAGTTGACAGGATTACGGTCCCCAACTTGAAGCTCTACCACAAAGATAGAGTAATCAAGACAATTTGGTACAAGCACATGTACAGATCCATAGATCAATGGAACAGATAAGAGAGCCCAGATATAAATTCACACATATATGGTCACTTAATAAATGATTAAAGAGCCATGGATAAACAATGGGGAAATGACAGCTTCATCAACAACTGGTGTTGATAAAACTGGACAGCTATATGCAAAAGAATGAAACTGGATTATTGTCTAACTCTATACACAAAAGTAAATTCAAAATGGGGCCATCAGGAGAGAAACTGGGGATTAACAGAGGTGAGGCTTAGAACCTCAACCCCCCTGTTTTGAGAGAAATCTTCTGCATCTGTGGATGTTTTGTTGCCCTTGTCTAGCTTGGATTAACACTTAGTATATAGGCACAGACCTGATCATCTACATTTGCCCTCTTACAGCACTAAATAATGTTTTCTACCTTTATCTTGCATTTACGTACCACATCAGCACTTTATTTAAAAAATAATAAGGGAGAAATGTGGGATTCACATATAAATTAAGTATAAAAATCAAATGAGAGGGGTGGAGCAAACATGGCGGCGTGAGTATGACAGAGGGAATCTCCTCCCAAAAACATATATATTTTTGAAAATACAACAAATACAACTAATCCTAAAAGAGAGACCAGAAGACACAGGACAATAGCCAGCCAGACTACATCCACATGTGCGAGAGCCCAGCGCCTGGTGAAAGGGGTAAGATACAAGCCTCAGCATGGCGGGACCCGAGCACACCTCCCCTCAGCTCCCGGCGGGAGGGAGAGGGAGCCCAGGACTGCGAAACACCCAGCCCCAGCCACCCGCACCAGAGCGCAAACACAGTGCATGCGTGGAGGGCTGGAAACTAGGGAAATAGGGCAGCAAGACCTCTGAGCTGGTTCCGAAGCTGATGCCCCTGTGACAAAGAAAAGCGAGTGCTTTTAGAAAGTCGTAAAGGGACAGGGACTTAACAGCTAGATGGAAACAACACAGATCACAGCCCAGTGGGTGGAAATTACAGGGAAAACCGGGAGCACTAACCCCTTGGGCAACAGCTCTGAGACCCCTCAAGGAGGTAAACAGCCAAACATCCCACCCGACCATTACCCTTCCGGACGATGCAAAAGCAGAGAAACCACGCCTCCATATCGGCCGGGAAAGACACAAAGACCCAGCCTACACGCAATTACCCAACAAAAGCCATTAGGGGTCGCAGTTGTCCCAGTAAAGAAAGGCCAGTAGCAAGTGAAAAGTTTGGCCCTCCCAGCTGACAGTCAATAGCACCTGTCAACATGAAAAGGCAAAAAAATATGATCCAGACAAGACTAACCCAGACAGTTTCGGCATCTGCTACATCTTCTCCTGAGAAGGAACCTGGGGAGGTAGATTTAACCAGTCTTCATGAAAAAGAATTCAAAACAAAACTCATAACCATGCTGATGGACTTGCAGAGAAATATGCAAGAACTAAGGAGGGAGAATACAGAAATAAAACAAGCTCTGGAAGGACTTCAAAACAGAATGGACGAGATGCAAGAGACCATTAATAGACTAGAAAGCAGAGAACAGGAACACAGAGAAGCTGATGCAGAGAGTGATAAAAGGATCTCCAGGAATGAAAGAATTTTAAGAGAGCTGAGTGACCAATCGAAACTGAACAATATCCGATTTATGGGGTACCAGAAGAAGAAGAGAGAGAAAAAGGGATAGAAAGTGTCTTTGAAGAAATAATTGCTGACTACTTCCCCAAACTAGGGAAGGAAATGGCCTCTCAGACCACAGAGGTACACAGAAACCCCATGACAAGGGATCCAAGGAGGGCAACACCAAGACATATAATAATTAAAATGGCAAAGATCAAAGACAAGTACAAAGTATTGAAGGCAGCGAGAGAGAAAAAAAAGGTCACCTACAAAGGAAAACCCATCAGGCTATCATCAGACTTCTCAACAGAAACACTACAGTCCAGAAGAGAATGGCATGATATACTTAATGCAATGAAACAGAAGGGCCTCGAGCCAAGAATACTGTATCCAGCACAATTATCATTTAAATAAGAAGGAGGGATTAAACAAATCCCAGACAAGCAAAAGTTGAGGGAATTTGATTCCCACAAAACACCTCTACAGGGCATCTTACAGGGACTGCTCTAGATGGGAGCACTCCTAAAAAGACCACAGAACAAAACACCCAAAATATGAAGAAGAGAGGAGGAGGAATAAGAAGGGAGAGAAATAAATAATCATCAGACTGTGTTTATAATAGCTCAATAAGCGAGTTAAGTTAGACAGTAAGATAGGAAAGAAGCTAAACTTGAACCTTTGGTAACCACAAACTTCAAGCCTGCAATGGCAATAAGTACATACCTTTCAATAATCACCCGAAATGTAAATGAACTGAATACACCAATCAAAAGACACAGAGTAATAGAATGGATAAAAAAGCAAGATCCATCCATATGCTGCTTACAAGAGATTCACCTCAAACCCATAGACATGCACAGACTTAAAGTCAAGGGATGGAAAAAGATATTTCATGCAAACAAGAGAGAAAAAAGCAGGTGTCGCAATTCTGGTATCAGACAAAACAGACTTCAAAATAAAGAAAGTAACAAAAGATAAAGAAGGACATTACATAATGATAAAGGGCTCTGTCCAACAAGAGGATATGACCATTATAAACGTATATGTACCTAATACAGGTGCACCAATATATGTGAAACAAATACTAACAAAACTAAAGGAGAAAATAGAATGCAATGCATTCACTTTGGGAGACTTCAATACACTACTCACTCCAAAGGACAGATCCACCAGACAGAAAATAAGTAAGGACACAGAGGCACTGAGCAACACACTAGAACGGATGGACCTAATAGACATCTACAGAACTCTACATCCAAAAGCAACAGGATACACATTCTTCTCAAGTGCACATGGAACATTTTGCAGAATAGACCACATACTAGGCCACAAAAAGAGCCTAACTAAATTCCAAAAGACTGAAATCCTACCAACGAACTTTTCAGACTACAAAGGCAGAAAACTAGAAATAAATTGTATAAAGAAAGCAAAAAGGCTCACAAACACATGGAGGCTTACCAACACGCTCCTAAATAATCAATGGATCAATTACCAAATCAAAATGCAGATCCAGCAATATATGGAAACAAACGACAACAACAACACAAGCCCCAACTACTGTGGGATACAGCAAAAGCAGTCTTAAGAGGAAAGTATATAGCAATCCAGGCATATTTAAAGAAGGAAGAACTATACCAAATGAACGGTCTAATGCCACAATTATGGAAATTGGAAAAAGAAGAACAATTGAGGCCTAAGGTCAGCAGAAGGAGGGACATAGTAAAGATCATAGAAGAAATATATAAAATTGAGAAGAATAAAACATTAGAAAAAATCAATGAAACCAACAGTTGGTTCTTCATTTAAATAAACAAAATAGATAAGCCTCTAGCCAGACTTATTAAGAGGAAAAGACAGTCAATACACATCAACAGAATCAGAAACGAGAAAGGAAAAATCATGACGGACCCCACAGAAATACAAAGAATTATTAGAGATTACTATGAAAACCTATATGCTAACAAGCTGGGAAACCTAGGAGAAATGGACAACTTCCTAGAAAAATACAACCTTCCAAGACTGACCCAGAAAGAAACAGAAAATCTAAACAGACCAATTACCAGCAACGAAATTGAAGCGGTAATCGAAAAACTACCAAAGAACAAAACCCCCAGGCCAGAAGGACTTACCTCGGAATTTTTTCAGACATACAGAGAAGACACAATACCCATTCTCCTTAAAGTTTTCCAAAAAATAGAAGAGGAGGGAAAACTCCCAAACTCATTCTATGAAGCCAACATCACCCTAATACCAAAACCAGGCAAAGACCCTACCAAAAAAAGTGCAGACGAATATCCCTGATGAACATAGATGCAAAAATACTCTACAAAATATTAGCAAACCGAATTCAAAAATACATCAATAGGATCATACACCATGACAAAGTGGTATTCATCCCAGGGATGCAAGTATGGTACAAAATCCTAAAATCCAGCAACATCATCCACCACATCATCAAAAAGAAAGACAAAAAGCACATGATCATCTCCATAGATGCTGAAAAAGCATTTTACAAAGTTCAACGTCCATTCATGATAAAAACTCTCAACAAAATGGGTATAGAGGGCAAGTACCTCAACGTAATAAAGGCCATATATGATAAACCCACAGTCAACATCATACTGAACAGCAAGAAGCTGAAAGCTTTTCCTCTGAGATCGGGAACAAGACAGGGATGCCCACTCTCCCCACTGTTATTCAACATAGTACTGCAGGTCCTAGCCACGACAATTAGACATAACAAAGAAATTCAAGGAATGCAGTTTGGTAAAGAAGAAGTTAAACTGTCACTATTTGCAGTTGGCATGATATTGTACATAAAAATCCCTAAAGACTCCACTCTGAAACTACTAGAGCTAATATTGGAATTCAGCAAAGTTGCAGGATACAAAATTAACACACAGAAATCTGTAGCTTTCCTATACACTAACAGTAAACTAATAGAAAGAGAAATCAGGAAGACAATTCCATTCACAATAGCATCAAAAAGAATAAAATACCTAGGAATACACCTAAGCAAGGAAGTGAAAGACCTATACCCTGAAAAGTATAAGACACTCTTATGAGAAATTAAAGAGGTCACTAACAAATGGAAATTCATCCCATGCTCCTGGCTAGGAAGAATTAATATCATCAAATGGCCATCCTGTCCAAAGAAATATACAGATTTGATGCAATCCCTATTAAACTACCAACAGCATTCTTCAATGAACTGGAACAAATAGTTCAAAAATTCATATGGAAACACCAAAGACCTCGAATAGCTAAAGCAATCCTGAGAAGGAAGAATAAAGTTGGGGGGGATCTCACTCCCCAACTTCAAGCTCTACTACAAAGCCACAGTAATCAATACAATTTGGTACTGGCACAAGAACAGAGCCACAGACCAATGTAACAGAATAGAGACCCCAAACATTAACCCAAACATATATGGTCAACTAATATTTGATGAAGGGGCCATGGACATACAATGGGGAAATGACAGTCTCTTCAACAGATGGTGCTGGCAAAACTGGACAGCTACATGTAAGAGAATGAAACTGGGTCACTGTCTAACCCCATACACAAAAGTAAATTCGAAATGGATCAAAGATGAATGTAAATGATGAAACCATAAAACTCTTAGAAAAAAACATAGGCAAAAATCTCTTAGACATAAACATGAGTGACCTCTTCTTCTACATATCTCCCCAGGCAAGGTAAACAAATGCAAAAATGAACAAATGGGACTATATCAAGCTGAAAAGCTTCTTTACAGCAAAGGACACCATCATTAGAACAAAAAGGTATCCTACAGTATGGGAGAATATATTCGTAAATGACAGATCCGATAAAGGGTTAACATCCAAAATATATAAAGAGCTCACACACCTCAACAAACAAAAAGCAAATAATCCAATACAAAAATGGGCAGAACAGCTGAGTAGACAGTTCTCTAAAGAAGAAATTCAGATGGCCAACAGATACATGAAAAGATGCTCCACATAGGTTGTTATCAGAGAAATGCAAATTAATACCACAATGAGATATCATCTCACACCAGTAAGAATGACTACCATCTAAAAGACAAACAACAACAAATGTTGGTGAGGTTGTGGAGATGTAAACTTGTTCAACCATTGTGGAAAGCAGTATGGAGGTTCCTCAGAATGCTCAAAATAGAAATACCATTTGACCCAGGAATTCCACTTCTAAGAATTTACCCCAAGAATGCAGCACTCCAGTTTGAAAAAGACATATGCACCCCTATGTTTATCGCTGCACTATTTACAATAGCCAAGATATGGAAGCAACCTAAATGTCCATCAGTAGATGAATGGATAAAGAAGAGGTGGTACATATACACAATGGAATATTACTCAACCATAAGAAAAAAACAAATCCTACCATTTGCAACAACATGGATGGAGCTAGAGCGTATTATGCTCAGTGAAATAAGCCAGGCAGAGAAAGACAAGTACCAAATGATTTCACTCATATGTGGAGGATAAGAACAAAAGAAAACTGAAGGAACAAAACAGCAGCAGAAGCACAGAACCCAAGAATGGACTAATAGTTACCAAAGGGAAAGGGACTGGGGAGGACGGGTGGGAAGGGAGGGATAAGGGTGGGAAAAAAAGAAAGAGGGTATTATGATTAGCATGTATTGTGTATGTGGGGGGGCACGGGGAGGGCTGTGCAACACAGAGAAGACAAGCAGTGATTTTACAGCATCTTACTATGTTGATGGACAGTGACTGTGAATGGATGTGGGGGGACTTGGTGAAGGGGGGAGCCTAGTAAACATAATGTCCTTCATGTAATTGTAGATTAATGATATCAAAATAAAATTTTTTTAAAAATGGGAGGTAGATCTGAACAGACACGTATCCAAAGAAGTAATTCAGATGGCCAACAGGCACATGAAAAGATCCTCCACATTGCTAATCATTAGGAAAATGCAAATTTAAACCACAATAAGATGTTACCTCACACGAGTTAAGGTGGCCAATATCCAAAAGAAAAGGGAAAACAAATGCTGGCGGGGATGCAGAGAATGGGGAACCTTCCTACACTGCTAGTGGGAATGTAAATTAGTTCAACGATTGTGGAAAGCAATATGGAGGCTCCTCAAAAAACTAAAAACTAGACTATATTTTACCCAGGATTTCTACTCCTAGGAATTTAACCTAAGAAAACATGATCCCTTATTCAAAAAGACATATGTACCCCTTTGTTTATAGAAGCACTATTTACAATAGCCAGAATATGGAAGCAACCTAAATGTCCATCAGTAAATGAATGGACAAAGATGTCATACATATACACAATGGAATATCATGCAGCCATAAGAAAAAACAAATCCAACCCTTTACAATGTAGATTGAGCTAGAAGGCATTACATTCAGTGAAGTAAGCCAGGCAGAGAAAGACATTTCACTCATTTGTGAAATATAACAAGAAAGCAAAACTGTAGGACAAAACAGCAGCTAACTTGTGGACTCCAAGGAACTAGTGGTTACCAAAGACAGGGGACGGGTAGGGTTGATGGGGACAGAGGGAGAAGGGGATTAAGGAGCATTATGATTTGCACAAAGAATGTAATGTGGTCACAGGGAAGGCAGTATAGCACAGAGAAGACAAGTAGTGACTCTATCACACCTTACTATGTTGATGGGCAGTGACTGCAATAGGGTGTGGGGGGAGACTGAGTAAAAGGGGGGAATGTAGTAACCACAATGTTGGTCATGTGAAACCTTCATAAGATTGTATATCAATAATATCTTAATAAAAAATATCAGCACAAAAAAGGCAGACAGTTACCTATAAGAGAAACTCCTCCATGAAACTATGAACTGATTTCTTAGCAGACACCTTACAAGCCAAAAGGGAGTGGCATGATATGTTTAAGGTATTAAAAGAGAAGGACCCAACCGATAATCCTCTACCCAGCAAGGTTATCATTCAGAATGGAAAGAGAGTTTAAAATTTTACAAGATAAACAAAAGTTAAAAGGATTCACCACCACTAAATTGTTCTTATAGGATATGTTAAAGGAACTTCTGTAGATGGAACTGTTCTTAAGCCTAATATTTTTCATCAGTGAGAATAAACCCACATTAAGGTAATAGAATAATTACTTACTAAGCAAGTATGAAGTTAAAAAAAGGTGGTAAAATCAACTATACACAAAATCAGTCAAAGGATGCACAAACAATTCAGATTATGATATCTTAAACAAAATGTGGAGGAGGAAGAAGAATAAAAAAGTACTTTTAGACTGTGTTGTAAGAGAGTGACTAAATATAGACAGTTACATATTTAGGAAACTGTCTAGGAACCTTACAGAAATAACAAGCCTAAAGCCTACAATAGCTACCCAAAAATTTATAAAAAAGAAATCCAAGCATAAAAATAAAGAAAAACATCAAATAACAAGAGGAGAGCATAAGAGAAGAATAAAGGAACAAAAAGGAACTACAGAAACTACCAGAAAACAATTAATAAAATGGCAATAAGTATGTATATACCAATCAGTAACTACCTTCAATGCAAATGGACTGAATGCACCAATCAAAAGACACAGAGTTACAGAATGGATATAAAAATAAAACCCATCTATTGGCTGCCTACAAAAGACTCACTTCAAACATGAAGACATACACAGACTAAAAGTGAAGGGATGGAAAATGATATTTCATGCATTTAATAGGGAGAAAAAGGCAGGGGTTTCAGTACTTTTATAAGACAAAACAGATTTCAAAACAAAGAAAGTAATAAAAAGCAACGAAGGACATTACATAATGATAAAGGGGTCAGTCCAACAAGAGGATATAACCATTATAAATATCTATGCACCCAACATAGAAGCACCTAAATAAGTGAAACAAATACTAACACAATTAAAGGGTGAAATTGAATGCAATGCATTCATTTTAGGAGACTTCAGCACACCACTCACTGCAAAGGACAGATCACCCAGACAGAAAATAAGTAAGGAGACAGAGGCACTGAACAACACACTAGAACAGATGGACCTAATAGACATCTACAGAATATCCACCCAAAAGCAGCAGGGTACACATTCTTCTCAAGTGCACATGAAATGTTCTCCAGAAAATATCACATATTAGGACACAAAAAGAGCCTTAGTAAATTAAAAAAGACTGAAAATGTATCAACATCTTTTCAGACCACATTGGTATGAAACCAAAATAAATCCCGTGAAGAAAACCAAAAACAAAAGCAACAACACAACTTTTTTTACCCACTTTAACCAGTTTTGGCTTACTTACCATTTTCCTTTCCCACACTGCCTCTAACTTCAATAGTTGTACACACTCATGATAAAGCTATATGAAGTTCTATGGGTTTTAACAATAAATATATGTTAAAAATACAAATGCCTTTAAAGAAAGGGAAGATAAGGAAAAGGAGAAGTAGGGGTAGAGGCAGAGAAGTAACAGGTCATGAGGTCTACCCTATTCTCAGTGTTCTTCTAAGTACTCCATTAAATTTAACTCATTTATTTTTCAAAATGATTTACAACCAGATAGTATTATAATTTCCCATTTTAGGAAATAAGAAACTGTGACACAAAGTGAAATAGCTTAGCCATGATCACATAGAGAATAAACTAATAAAATCATTCTATGGATCTATGGAGCCTGTAACTATAGCCTATTTCCTTTATTTATACCTAATTAAATCACATAAGGAGTTGTCTTATAAAAAACCTAGGCATTTTTATCTTGAGGTCATTTCTTAGAAAATCATACTTTATTTTATATCTAGAAAATCAATTATTCAATTAATCATATATGCCACTGTAGAACATTTTCCAATTTACCAATAATTTATACAATTTCTTTTTCACAACAACCTTGTAAAAGTGGCACATTGAACTTTATTTTTTGCTAAAGAGAAACTATAGAAATAAACTGAAATATACATGTCATACATAGCACTTTTAGACATGAGCATTAATATTCTAATTCTGAGTATTAAACTGAAAATGTTTTTTATTTTGATCATTTGCCTAATAATTTGAATTATGTGCAATATTGAGAAAAATGAAATGTAACACAAAAGCACAAAAAGAGGTGACTTTTTTTTTAAATGCTCCATTCTCCAGAGAATTTTGTTAGTAGGAAGGCAGTAGAATAGATGTAGAAGTTTCTGTTCTTTTTAATCTACTGCTTTTCAGCATGGCCTGACTGACCCTATTCAGGAGAAAGCTGAATGTGCAGAGAAATTCTGTTACTTAGTTCTTTCTGACCAGTTGTTCCACTAAAGATAAATATTCTCCCCTAACTTAATAAGCAGGCCCTCTATTTTATTGTGTAATTCAGTTGTAAAATCTTTAGTCATTACAGGTCCACAGTGATCACATATGGAGCATTATTTACTATATCATCTTGGATGAATAGTGTCCTCCCAAACACACAGTAAAAAATGAATAAAATTAAAACACCTACCACACCCTGTCCCATTATGCCACCATTATTCACCTGGGAAACGTCTCTTCATCCCTTATATCTTATCTTGTGCTCCTTCCCATATGAGCCTTATTTCTCTTACCCATAGGGATAAATATTTTTTCATTTTTGCACTCATATGATCCTATATGTACCTTTATTTTTACATACATTATTCTAGCTATATGTATGTATCTGTCTACTAAACTTGACAGAAAAATAGTTTTTGGAAGCAGAAAAATGTCTAATACTTTTACAAATAAATATTTATTGAATTAATTCATATCTATGCCCATCAAATAGATACATAATTAACTGATGCCCTCCTCATTACAAATAATATTCTCAAGATAATTTTCCACACACATTGAAAGGAAGAGCACACTGGTAGGACACTTGAGAAAAAGCTGATACATAAAAGGAATATGTATTTGCACAGATACACACACACGCCTGCATCCCAAGAACACTTGGCACACCTTGGCTCTTTTCCAGTTGCTGCTTGATTATACTGTAGTTCTTTGACTGAGACCTGGTCTCCATTTCTGCTTTTGGGTTCTCACATTAACATATCTGGGTAGTGGTGGTAACTATGGCAGTGATTCTCCTTCTCCTCCTTCTTCCCCTTCTTTTTCTTGTTTTGTTTTGGTTGTTGCTCCTTTCCATGCTCATGATTGTCTCTCAATTGATTTTGTTACTTTGTATATCTGTACCAGGTAATGTTTTACAATGACAAACACATTGCCTGCTCCAATCTTTTGCTACTTGACTCTGGAAATACTAGGTTAGTACCATAGCAACATTCCAAGAGTTAATTTTTAATCAAAATGGCAATGTGCCGTTATGTTCCCAAAGTGAATGAACACACGAACACACGTAAGTAGCAGCTCAAGCAAATACTTGAGTTTCCATAGGATTTCAGACAGCTGCAGTAGACTGTGATTTACTGCAAATTGGTCCCAAGGTACAGTAAAACTTTTTGCTTTCTTTTATATCTGAGGCTTTTTCAGAAGGTTGGACATTATGTGAATTTAAAAAAAGGTCATTTCTATAGCTTTAATACCCATATACATCAGCTCTAGTAATGTATTTTAAAATTAACTTCCTGAACAGATTAATAACTCATAGAATTCCCCTTCTTTGATAGTTATGTTCTATGCATCTCATGGATACCATGACATATTTTTAATATTGATGCATCAGAAAAGCAGGGGAAGAAACTGAACTATATTTAACACTTCTGATTCCAGTAGAAATATATTTTTACAAGTGTTAGCTCTCTGTCTTTTGATTTAGTTGGTTTCTCTTATTTCCATGTGACCATAAGATATTATAAGAATCAATAATGTTAATATTTTTTTCATTTTAACTTACATGCTCTGAGGCACTACACACCTATGGTATATGAGAATATAAGTAGAACTCATTTTCTAATAAATACAAACATTTTGAAAGGGCACAACTTGGCCACTGTGGGTAAGATCTGGCATTCTTCAGACTCTACCTAATATCATAAAATAAATAATATATGGCATTCCAAATAACAGCAACAGTGCATACCCAGATTTGCACCAGCTTTCAGGGATTCTGTTCTAGACCAAATACCTAGGTATCCTCGGGCAAGCAAAACAAGTGTCCAGCATTTCCCTTTCTTTAAATCTACAGTAAAAAAATTTGCTCAGATAATATTTAGCATGACCTATGGAGGCCCACCACTCCTGAATTTGAAATAACTCAGTTTAAAACATAATCTGTTAGGCTGAGTCTTTAACTAAATTAATAATTGGTACATCAAGTTTAAGAAATTGAGTTTGATGACAATAATTAATAATAGTTTTTTTCAGGTCATTTTGTCCCTACATGTATGCAGTTGAACCACTTTACAGAAACCTATATAAGCTTTACTTTTTCAGCCATTCAGCTTCTGAGTGAGTATATGACTTCAAACTGAAATCTTAGAACATGAAAAATATGTTAAAGTATATGACATCAAGCTGAATTCTTGTCATAGTTCCATGCACTCAAGCCCTTGAATGTTTTAGAGGGACAAAAGGAACTATATCCCTCTATTTTGGAAGATAATTAGCAGAGCACCAACAAGAAAATGAGGTTACACAATAAATAAATTTCAGGAACACAATAAATAAATGGATAATAATGATTTTGAAAAGGTAAGGGAAGCAAAGAAGAGGAAGTAACAAGGTGGCTTCAGGGGAGATCTGTGGCTCTCTGTACACACACATAGAAACACTGAATGCTAAAATATTAATCAGACATCACAGGTGATCAGCTGGTGAATAAAAGTCATGTTAATCAACAGGAATGACCAAGTCAGTCTTTCCCTCTCCCTCTCCCACCCTCTCTCACTCTGTCACTATCATTCTCTTGTTCTCTCTCTCTTACCTGCATGCATGCCTACTTATACCCATATTAATAACTAGAAAATAAATAATTGAGACAAAAGAACATTAAGATCTGAAAACCCAAAGTTCAATGAATTACTCAAGTGGTTTCTCAGAAACCTATGAAATCTATAAAGTCAGAAATTCCCAGAATTTTTTTTAAATGAAGAACTTAATGATCTTATATGAGAAATATGATTTCTGCTTTTGTAAAGTTTAATCTAAGATATGAGAAGAAAAAAAAATCAAGGAAAGAGCTAAAAATGGCTAAAGAAAATAAGCACAAGAGAGCAAGTACCTAAGGCATAGGTGTCCACTGGGATTTTAACATCTGCCTGCTAGAAGCACCAGAAAGAAGTTCGATAAGCAGAGCTGCATGTGGACTGAAAGGACACACTAGTGTTAACCACAAAGGATGCAAAAATGACTCCCATATGTGTTCTTCTTTAGTATGTGATGTGTTAATGTATACATTTATTACTTTAATAATATTAAATTTAACTAAAGAAATAATTAAACACATCAGGCTACACTTCAAAAAGCAACATAAAGCAATCTGCCAAGTTACACATACCTCAGTTAATTAGGTATATATTGTCAGATAGGTGTCAAGGATTTATCTGAAGTAGTAGAGAAATATAAAAACAAATCTTGTCCCCTACCTTCTGTTTTTTATTATGTAACTTTTAAAGTATTAATTTAAAGTAATAAATTATCATAATTAATTAAAAAATAAAAAAGAGGAAAAGAACAGGAGCCTGTACACAAGGAAGAATGAAGGATACATTTTAGAAAGCTAAACCACCCTTTGAAAAATTATGCAAAAATGTCATAATTTAATTATTCTAGTCATACCATAAAAAGATAATTCTGATACTATTTTCATTGTTGGAAAGCCAGGAGTCAATTAAAAAGAAAAATTCTAGTATCTATAATTAATATTAACATGATCATTATAAATGAAGAAGAAAAGAAGATACAATTGTAACTTGAAAGAACCATGTACCTAGACAAAACTGGTTTTGTTTCATAAAGGAAAGACGATACTATAATTCATTATTTTAATAGGTCAGTGGGGAAAATTCATATAGTTGTCTTAATTGTTGAAGTTAAAAAAATAAAAAAGTACTATAACTTAAAACTACTCATAAAAATCCCAAAATTATTAGGAAAAATATGAATATACATTACTATATAAAAGTAAAAATAGAAAGACAAATGACTTCATAAATAAAAATGAAAGATAAGTAATATCCAGGCAGAAAATATGTGCCTATGTAAATACAGATATCATTAATATCCAGTGTTTTAAAAGATCCTATACATTAGTAAGAAAAATAAAAAGATGTTAGAAAAATGGAGAATGAAATGAAAATGGAGATAAATAGTTCATTGCAGAGAAAACGCAACTGTTCCATAAATATATGAATATATTCTCTACAAAGTCAAAGAAAAAGGAAATTGAAGCAGGGAAGTAGTAAGAGCTGACTAGAAGATGTACTTATCAAGCTGGTCTCTGGGCAAAGCAATTAAGTACTAGATCCCTTGGAATGAATTCTTGTGACACTATATACACTGTATCTTAATAGGGAAAAATAAGGGAACTAATACTCCTAATCTAATACTCGTCTTCCACTTGTCAAAGGTTTACCATGGGCAACTAACTCTCCTGCACTTCCAACTTGTGAATGCATGAGCACATACCAGAGCCCAAGATGTACCACACCTTTCTATGAACAGGGTCATCTTGGGACAGGAGGCAAGACTCACTTTTGATATATCTGTAGGCAACTCTGTTCCCAAGATGGGAGCAGCAGTTACTCTGGAAACCTTGGCCTGCAGCTGTGGAAGTTGCCATGATGTGACTTTGCAAAGACTTGACTTAATGGTAAACTGATCAGGTCAAACTGCAAGAGCACAGATTAGAAAGGTAGATCATCAGGGAATATTTAGGGGATCTAGCTCAAAAGAAAAAGAAACAAACAAAAAAAGAAAATGAGATGAAACTTTTCCACCAATAATAGTCAGAGTAGTAGTAATCAAATAATGCACATTTATGCAGTAATTAATCTATGCTCTATGAGTATTTTGCATTTAATCTTCACAATAGCCAATAAATAGGTAGAATTACTACCTCCACTTTAAAGATGAAGGTGTAAAGAAGTTAAGCAATTCAAGTAGGGTCAAATATCTAATAAAAGCTATAACATGGATTTTACTGCAAGCAGTCTGGCTTCAGATTCTATGCACTTATTCACTGTTATTCTGACTTCAAAATATACGTATCCATACACAAACACCAAAAACTTATATTTACAAATACATAGAAAATTTCTGGAAGGGTACACAGAAAGTTTTTATATGTCACACCATAGAGTATAACTGGGGTAGCAATGAGACTATTTTGTTTTTAAATATTTTTAAACATTTTAAGCACTTTCAAGACTGTAGTGTAAGTCCTGATAGTTGGCTTTTCCCTTGTAGCATAAGTATCCAATTTAAACTGATTGCCCAGGCATCCACTTTAAGTGTGGCTATCTAGAATAAACACATTGCCAGCCACATGACAGCATAAAGAGCCAGACCACCTGCCACTCCCCACTCTCCAGTCTCCTTTGTTTGGGAGATCTTAGTTGATTTCTATAACTGACCAGTTGAGTCACTGTTCTGTTTTTGTTTCTTCTCTTCCCTGCTGTGAATTTTCAGGAGTGAGCCCAAGGAACTCAAGGGACCCCACCCTCAACTGCAATAAAAACAGAACCCCAGGTCAGTATGTTCTCTCTCTACTCACAATCTGTCTACTATACTACGCTGTGTAGCCTGAGGTGTGCTATGTAATTTCCAGGTCCTATACATAATTAATCTTTATTTTTTCAACTTCTTGATAGTTATTGTTGACGGGGAATCTTGCAAACATAATAGGGTCTGTCTAACCACAAGGTGCCATCTAATTACAAGAACTGGACAACCATAGTCAGATCACCACAACCTCTAACCACAACTGTCTGGAACTGGTACAAAGCAAAGGCACATGCATTTTTCTTAGGATTTAAAACAATAAATGTAATTCCCTCAGGCAAATAAATCATTTCCTGTGTAATTGTATTCCTTATGCAAAAAAGCTCCAGTCTATTGACTTCATTCTTCACCAAGCACCTTACCTCGCTCCCATCCTACTTTCACTGCTACGCGTGCCAAAATGAATAGTCTGCTCATTAGTTCCTCATATAACCTTCCTGTGGGTAAAATTGCAGTATTTCCAGAATCTCTTGCCAGGTCTTAGTGCATCTCTATATCAATAGCTGTTTCCAAGGGGTGGAGAGAAGTGGTCCACATCTGTATCAATAAGTGATTACAAGGGGAAGCGAGGGCATATCTGGACTGGAGAGGTTGATGGGGTCCCTTCTTCTGCAGCCCGGTTGTGAAAGACAAGGGCAAGCAGAAGTAGATGACTGCTTGTAAGCAATAAACAGATTTCTCCCACTTTATTTCTCCCTTTGACTGATTTTTGGTTTCAAAGTTAATTTGCCTCAGGCTGGGAACAAACTTCTACCCCTCTTACCTCCTGGAATTACACTACTCCTCTAACTTCTCAATTATCAGCTACCTTCTTTTTTGTTCCATTATTCAACTGAATCTTCCCTCTCAAATGTCACCAACCAAAATTTATGCCTCTATTATACGATCTACATTAATGAATTCTTCAAGAATTAGTCTTCATGGATATAAAAGAACAGAAAGATTGAAATTATATAGACTAAGACAATCCCTTGGGAAATTAAACTCTCAAATATTTTGCTAATATTGTCATCCTGAAAACAATCAAATCCAAGGTAATAAAAATGATCTAAGATGTTATCAGAGCATTTTGTTAGGAAATTGTGTTTAAATTTAATTTTCTTGCAGCAATCTACTCTGACTCTCCCAGATCAGATCTCCTTTACATTTACTCTCAACATATTAATATGGTTCATTTGTTAAACAAATAAACCAATATTCATATATTATTAGCTAAAGTCCATAGCTTACTTCAATATTTTACCTTTTTCTGTTCCAAGATTTCATTGTGAAAACCACATTACATTTCCATATTGTGTCTCCTTTGGTTAACTGACTGTGACAGTTTCTAAGACTTTCTTTGTGATGACCCTGCCAGTTTTTATGATCTTGACTGGTCAAATATTTTGTAGAATTACCCTGTAGGTAAAATTGCAATATTTTCAGAATCTCTCACCTGGCCTTAGTCCATATGGCTCCATATCAATAGGTGTTTACAAGGTGTGAAGAAGAGTTGTTCCCTCCTTAGTCTAACTCCATATTAATAGGTGTTTACAAGCAGCGGGGCAGGGGAAGGGGGAGGAAGGGAGGGAAAGGGAGAAGAAGGTTCATGGCCAGGACAGGTTTCTTGGCCTCCACAGCTGACTTAAGAAAGAAATGCGGGGAGCGAGAGCAGTGCCAGAGAAATGGACGAGCTGGAGTAGACAAATGGAGCCAGGATTCTTGTAAGCAGTAAAAGGCCTTCTCCCCATCTAGTTTTTTCACTTTGACTGATTTCGGCTTCACAGATTTTCTTAGTTTATTTGCCCCAGGCTGGGAACACATTTTCACCCTGCAGTTACAGTCCCTCTATTAGAATTTGTCTATTTCTGATAATTAGACTGAGGTTGAGGATTTTTCAAAGGAAAACCACAAAGTGTCATTCTCATCACATATCAAGAGTCTATACTATGAGTATGACATCACTGTTGATATTGACCATGATCACCTAGCTGAAATAGTGTTTATCAGGTTTCTCTACTATAAAGTTCTCTACTATAAAGGAATGGAGGGTAGAAAGATAGACATGAGCATCTGGAAAGTGGAAGATAAGGCTTAAAGGAGAAGCACCGAAACTCTGCCCAGGTAGGGGGTCCCATGTGAAGACAACAAAGTCTTTGCAGGGAGATAACTTCCTCCCCAACCAGATCCCAATGCATGGAACAAAGAACTGCCCAAATCACACCTCAGCATGGGGAAAGACAAGCTCAGAGATGACTATATAGAAAGACCTGCAAGTCAGATAACCCCCACCTTGTCAGTCAAAGAGTTGCCTCCTAACAAGAATGCAATATACAAGCCTCCCACCTAACAGATTGAGGCCTTTGTCTCCCTTTGTTAGGCAGGAAGGAATAGACACCAGAGGGGTGGAGAAAGAATTAAGGCCTGTTAAGGCCCACTCCAAGGGACTCAAAAAGTTAACCAGTTAAAACTTGAAACCCAGAAAAGACTCAGAGGTAATGAGTTATTCAGTTAAAGCTCAAAAGGCCAGGAGCAACTTGATCTGCAATGTTTGAATATTCCCCAGATAAGGAAAAGCATCTGAGCACAGCCCATGTCTTCATTGTGTCAATCAGATCATGCCATTGTAAGATTTACTTGGCCTGCTAAAAGGCCCAGCTATAAACTGCATAATAAAGACAGGAAAAATTCAGTCTTAAAGCTAAAATTACATTTTAAAACCCAGGAAGTTAAGAAAATTCTTAACTTACTCCTTAGCAAACAGACAATAACTTAGCCCACCTTGGGGACCAGGTAGGTGATCTTGTTTGATATGCTCCAGACCAAGAAGCCACTATCTCAGGAAGAAATCAGAGCAGTAAATTTCTTGTGTTGAAGTTAATTTTAAATATTTGGGGACCACTTAACAAGTCTGCACCCCCAGCCCTTTATCACATTCCTGAAAAATCCTTGAAAGGGGGAACCCTCAACCTTTCAGGGCACTCCTCTCTCTGAGGTCACCCACACTGTGTAAGTGCATAACTTCAATTTTTCCCAATCTTTCAGTGCACCTCTCTCTGAGGTCTCCCTATGCACTTTTTAAGTGCATAGACTTTCTCTCCAACCTTTCAGGATGCCTCTCCTCCCTGAGGTTGCCTATACTTTTTCTCTCCTTAAGTAACTTCAAATAAAACTTTTACTTTGCCTCACTGTGTCTCTGCCCTTCAATTCTTTGTTGATGTGGAACAAGAACCAAGGAAAATACAATATACTCCTGTAATATCTTGATGCTGGCTGGCTCCTCCCTTGGAGTAGATTCAAATAAAACTTTCCCTCTGCTGTTCTATTGTGTCTCTGCCTTTCAGTTCTTTGTTGTGGTGGAGACAAGGACTGAGAAGAATGAACTCACCCATAACAGAGTTAATCATCCCGCAGTCCTCACTTATGAGAATTAATGATTCCCTTTTGGGGTGGTGGAGTACTACATAAATTATTCAGAATTCTTCTGCAAGGGAGATTTGATTCTTGTTGCACCATTAGTCATTTATTCAACTATTAATGTAAGTCAGTATGGACTCATGGATTTTTTCTTTTATATTTGGGTTACAATCCAACACTACTTCATTACTTTTGTTGCAAATATTGTTCCTGCTTTGGCCATTGGGAGGTCCTTAATTTGCCCTGTGTCCCTTTGACATATCTCCACAATGAAGATTTTGTTTGTTTTTGACCACTTCCTTATTTTCTTGGCTTCAAAATGCCCCAGCTCATATTTATATTTTCTGCGGCAGCCCCAGAATCAATTTCTTAAAGGGACGCTCCTTCCTTTATTGGAAATTAATATTAGAAATGAAGGCTTAGGAGCTAATGTGTTCATTTCTGGTATTAATAATGTGGGTCTTCTTTTATTTCTGGTTATCCTGGGTAGTGGTTTACCTAATTCTAGTAATCTTTTCAAAGAACCAGTTTTAGATTTACTGATTTTCTGTTTTTAATTTAATTGATTTATTCTCATTTGTGTTATATCCTTTTCTTCTCTTTGCCTGAATCTTAAATTGTACTTCTTTCTCTAGTTTCCTAAGGTGAATGGTTAGATTGTCGAGTTTATATGTTTTTTCTTTTCTGATCTCTGCATTAATTTTATATATTTCCCTTTAAACATTCCTCCTACTGCATTATACACATTTTTTGTTGTATTTTCAATGTCATTTAGTTCAAAATATTTTTTTTTTCATTTCTCTTGAGCCTTCTTCTTTGACTATGTGTTACATAGAAGCATGCAGTTTAACCTCCATATATTTGGGGATTTTCCAGATGCATTCTGATATTAACTCCCAGTTAAATTCAACTGTAGCCTGAGAACTTATTTTGCATAATTTATATTTGTTTTCAAATTTATTAATGTGTCTTTTATGGCTCACAATTTTGTTTGTTTTCATGACTGTCTCAGGTGATCTTGAGAAAGAAATATATTCTGCTGTTTTTGGGTACAGTATCTTAGAAATGTTGATTAAAATCAAGTTGGTTGGTAACATTATTCAAGTAAACTATCTATAGCTTTTCTGCCTTCACTTTTTAATAGAGTATTGAAGTTTGTACATATAATAATGGATTTGAATATGTGAATCTCCTTTCTATTTTTTTTCATTTTTTGATGTACACATTTTGATGATCTATTGTTAGGGAGATATATGTTAAAGATTACTAAGTGTTCTTGGATTCTCCATGAAGACCCATTATATGAAGATCCTCACAGAATGCCCACCTTTATCTCAAGATCTCATTTTCTGAATCCTTTCTCTGAAATTAATACAGCTACTCCAGCTTTCTTTTGATTAACATGGTATAACTGTCTCTGCCATTTTACTATGAAACTTTGTGTCATTACACATAAAATAGGTTTCTCAGAGTGTCGCTGAGCTTTGTATATTCATCCACTATTAAAAAGTCTGTTTTTTAATTAATGTATTTAGATCACTTACAGGCAAGTGACTATTGATATGGTTGGATCAATGTCTACCATTTTTGCACCATTTTCTATTGACTGCACTTGTTCTTTCTGAAAGGAAGGGAGCGCCACACAGCAGCAATTCACCGGAGAATTCCGCTTTATTAGGGAAAGGTGCTGGGTTATATAGGAAGGGACATGAGCTGATTGAGGTGTCACTTCTATGGGGCTGGTGGCTATTTGCTAGGTGCTGGGATTGGGGGGGGTGAGGGGTGATTGGGCTTCAGGTGGCGCCGGTGGGAACCGAGGACCAGGAAGAGAAGCAGGAAGTTCGCCATCTTATGGGTGGGGGCCCTTCATTCCCCCCTTTCTCCTCTATGGGGTTGTGGACGTTGCTTTCTCTCTGACTGCTTCCTGCTGAACGGGGGCGGAGAAGGGAGTGAGGGCTTGAGGACTGGGAGGAAAGGGTTGATAGGACTCCCCACAGTAAGGACGAGTAGATGTGGACTTCTTCAGGTTGGAGATCAATGAAGGTTCCCTGTAACCATAAGTCGAGGACTTGTTGATTCCAATGGTGCCAAGAGGATACGGGTGCCAGAAGCCAGGCGTCTGCGGCCATTGTTTCCAGGAACAGTTTCCAGCGGAGAGAGGGGTCCATCTCAGCGTGTGGTGAGGAGGTTACGTGACGGTGAGGGATCTTCCGTGGCTAAAAGCTGGTAGTTCCTGAGTTAAAGCTGGTTGAAAGTTTGATTAGAGATTTTACCAACTTGAGATTTGACAAACTTTACAAGGCAAGAAGAGACAGGCAAGGAGAATGATTATTACAGGGTCTGCAATGGGCCAAAGCCAGGTAAGGAAGGGGTTTGTTAGTATTGAAGAGAATGGGTTGGAGGAGTAATACTGTGGGTACCGGGAGTTACCCATGTAGTGAATGGCACAAGACCAGTAGGGACATCCCCTGTAGGTGTCTGGCCATCGCCTGCAATAGGCTTGTTTTTGGTCACAGAGGAAGCAGAGGTAGGGAGAATAAAGGTAGCTGCTAGTGAACACTTCGGTGGAGGGAGGAAAGTGGAGGTATAAAGGCTCAGAGCAGCCTTTCAGAGGGCAGTCTGATGTGGCAATGAGGGCAGTAATTTTTGTTTGATGCTGTGTGTAAGTCTGTCTGACTTTGAATTGCCATACAAAGGAGGCTGGGGTGGCGGGATGACAATAGGAATGAGGAAAAAAAGCAAGATAGAGCGAGGGAGCAGTAAAGGAGGAAAAAGTCATGATTCAGGTATGGATGGCAAAGGGGGTGAACGGGATTTTGGAGGAAAGAGGACAGTAAGGTCAGGAGTCTGGAGGGAGGGAGAGACTGTAAACTTTTGTAGGTTAAGAGATCCTTTAGGTGATGTTGGGACAGAATGGTAAGGGGCGCCCCGAATGTCAGTTTGAGCTTCCTTCTGCAAGAGCTGTCCAGCGGCTAATGCCCGTAGGCAGGGGGCCCATCCCCGAACTGTGGGGTCTAATTGCTTGGAAAGATAAGCTACTGGGGCAAAGGATGGGCCATAATGTTGGCCTAAGACTCCTAGAGCTTGACTGGACCTCTCACGAATGTATAATGAGAAGGGCTTCGACAAATCAGGAAGATGGAGAGCTGGGGCTTCCACAAGGACTTGACGGAGCTTAATGAAGGAGTGTTGGGGTGAGGAGGATAATGGTTCTTCAGGGGGGCCCTTGCTGAGGTCGTATAGGGGTCTTGCCAACAGGGAGAAGTTAGGGATCCACGCTATAAAATACCCAGCCAGGCCTAGAAAGGAAAGGATTTCTGTCTTGGTTTTGGGAACGGGCAGGTCAGAGAGGAGCCGTTTTCTGTAAAAAATCTTGGGAGGAGGGGTCCAGAGGGATAGAAAAAAAATGCGTCCTTGAGATCTAGGACTGAGAAGTGGGAGGCCGAGGCAGGGGTCCACAATAAAAGGGTTTATGGATTTGGAACTAAGGGATGGATAGGGACGACGGCCATGTTGACGAGGCTAAGGTCTTGGACAAGGCGGAAAGATCCGTTGGTTTTGTAACAGCTAATATGGGGGTATTAAATGGGGAGTGAGTGGGTCTGAGGTAATTTTTGTTTAAAAGATCTTGAATGATGGGTTGGAGGCCTATGAGGGCTGAAGTGGTTAGGGGGTATTGGGCCTGACAGATATACTGAGAGGGGTCACGTAATTTGATAGAGGCAGGAGGACATAGAGCCACAGAGGGGCTTGTAATGTCCCAAACTTTGGGATTTACAGGATGTATGAGGGCGGAACTGGATCTTTCATTGGGTAGAGGGGGGTCATCGGCTATGAGGGCCATCAGAAAGGGGGTACTGGGGGCTGTGGGAGTGGATATAGTTATGGAAACATGGAGGAGAGAAAGGATGTCCCATCCTAGTAAAGGGATGGGACACTGGGGCATAACCAGGAAGGAGTGGGAGAAAGGTATGGGATTGTCTTGGATTGTGCATAAAAGGGGGGGGTTAATGGGAAAATCTGTTTACCTCCTACCCCGACTATAGGAGTAATGGCAGGCGTGGTAGGGCCCCGGTATTCTCACAAGACTGAGAAGGTGGCTCCTGTATCTAGGAGGAAGGAGATGGGGCGACCGTCTACTATTAAAGTAACCCTGGGCTCCTGTTTGGTGATGGAAATGGTTGGGCGAGAAGCCCCCGGGCCCCGTCAGTCTTCTTCTGCCAGCCCCACTATGGCGGGCTTAGGATGGGGGTTGTTCGTCCAGCCTCCCCTTCGGGCGGTTGGGCAGTCAGACCCCCAGTGGCCCTTTTTGTGGCATCTGGGACATGGGGTGGTAGGAGATCTGGGGGAGGCGCACGCCCTTGACCAATGTCCCTCTTTTCTGCACTTGAAACAAGCTCCTGGGGGAGGCTTGTTTGTAAAGGGGCGTCCAGGTTGGGGCTTTATCAGCTGGGCCAACATTTGGAAATTGGCCTGATCAGCCTTTTGTTTACGGCGTTTTTTCTCCTCCTCCCGGTTATGGAAGACTTTAAAGGCCACTGTTAGGATCTCAGTCTGTGGGGTAGCAGGGCCCTGTTCTAACTTTTTGAGTTTAGCTTTAATGTCAGGGTAGCTTTGAGCTAGGAAGTATGTCATAAGGACATGTCTCCCGTCAGGCGTTTTTGGGTCCAGGCTGGTATACTGTAATAGGGCTTGAGTGAGTCTGTCTAAGAACTCGGAGGGAGCTTCCTCACTCCTTTGAATTATGTCTTGGAGCTTTTGAAAATTGACTACTTTATGAGCTGCCTTTTACAGATGTGCTATTAAGCAGCAGGCGAAGATATCTTGAGAGCGGAGACCCACGGTGGTGGGGGACTGAAGGGTTCTGGCTCAGTCTGTGGGGGAGAAACAGGTGTTGGGGGCAAAGACGGAGGAGGCTCCTGGGACTTAGTTAGAGGGGGGCTGAAAGGCTCAGGCCTGATCTGCAGGGGGGTGAGGTAGGGGAGGAGATGGTGGTGGAGGAAGGGGGAGGGGCTGCTGTAGGAGAGGAGGGGGAAGGGAGTGAACAGGAGGCTTCTGCGGGGGAGACGGCTTGCAGGCTAGGAGAACTTGGGGGGAGTTGGGGGGAGGAGGCGGGGGGGAGGAGGCGGCGGCGGTGAGGGAGGCTGGAGGAAGAGGCAGAAAGCTTCAGTATAGGGAATCTCCTTCCATTTTTTCAGGTGCTGGCAGTAGTTAAAGAGATCGCGAGTGATGTTAGGATCAAGAGTTCCCCCTGCGGGCCATTGGTTGTTATTGTTTAGGGGGTATGTTGGCCAATCTTGGGAGCAGTATTTGCGGAGAAGTTTTGGTTTTATATCAGGCGTCAGGGAGAGGGTGGCTAGATGCTTGAGCAGGCATTCAAGAGGTGAACTTTCAGGGAGGGATGAGGAGGCTCCCATGGCTAAAGGACAGAGAAGGAGACAAACAGGGGAAGATGAACGGAGATCCTCGGACTGGGAGCAGACCGCAAGGAGACAAAGGGCGTCCCCGATGATCCTTGGGGGTCTGCGGAAACTCGTATACGAGTCGGTTTCTTAGGAAGTGTGGGTCGTCACCCAGACTTCTCTAAGAAGGCAGAGTGCCGGAGTCACGAGGAACCTAGTACTATGAATTTTCAGTGGAAGGAATTTTCAGTGGAAGGAACGGAAGGAGGGGGGGGGAAGGGAGCATTTTCATCCGCAAAGGAGTCACCTCGTTTATGGCTGTTGGAGGACGGGCCTGAGGGTCCGCCGCAGCCGTGAAGGCCTGAGGCGGGGAGAGTTCTCTCCTCATCCCCGAGCATCAGGGCCTTGCCAGACGATCACGGTCAATGGCGCTGTGAAGGCTCGGGGAAGAGCGGCCCGCTACGGGGGAAAACTTACCCAAAGGCCAAAGAGGAGTGGTGAGTGTGAGGAGCCAGCGCCAGAAAAAGAGGACGAGGGCAAGCTGCTGCTGCTGGTGTCGGGGGAAGACGGGGCCCAGTTGGGGTGTCCCGTCTCCTGGGTTTCGGCACCAATGAAAGGAAGGGAGCGCCACACTGCAGCAATTCACCGGAGAATTCCGCTTTATTAGGGAAAGGTGCTGGGTTATATAGGAAGGGGCATGAGCTGATTGAGGTGTCACTTCTACGGGGCTGGTGGCTATTGGCTAGGTGCTGGGATTAGGGGGGCAAGGGGTGATTGGGCTTCAGGTGGTGCCGGCGGAAACCAAGGACCCGGAAGAGAAGCAGGAAGTTCGCCATCTTATGGGTGGGGGCCCTTCACTTTCTCTCATCTTATTTTTTCTTTTTCTGTATTTCTTTCCTCTCTCTTTTTTTTTGCTTCTCAGGGTCTAGTTGAACATTTTATATAATTCAGTCATATCTCTTCTACTAGTATATCAGTTATACTTTAATTTTAGTGTTTGCAATATATATTTACAGCTAATCTAAACTAAGTCTATTTTCAAATAATACTATACCTCTTCATGTATAGTCCAAGTACCTTATAACAGGTTGTTTCCTAGTTTCTCTTGGACCTTAAATATTACTCACTTTTATTTCAAATATCAATATGTTATGTTCACACAATATATTGTTATCTATATTACTGTGAACATTGCCTATTCAGGTAAATTCAGAATGAGAAAAAAAATTATTTACCTGTATTCTTATGCAATATTTTTTCATTTTTCCTTTAGGCCAGATTTTTCTGAATTTTATTACTTTTTCATCAGAGAAGAAAATTTTAATATTTCTTGCATGATATGTGATGAATGTGCTCAGTTTTTGATATACAATAATACAAAAGGATGATATCTTTGTAAAGACACATACATTGTAAATTATGTGTAAGAAGTTATTCAAAATGGTTGAATTCTGAAATTGAGGAATATCTTAGGCAGTCTATTTCACTTAATCTTTTATCTGTGAAGAGAATGATATTTGTAAAAAATTTCATGTGTTAAGCCAACATGATTTGTATTTATAAATAAAATTTTAAATAAAAAACAATGTACTTATATTTTGATTGACAGCATTTTTATGGTAATTTATAAAATAATGAGTTGCTAACAGTTGATGGAGTCATAAAGTGATAAAAATTGAGAAGATTAAGATGATTATTTTATTTTATATAGCTGAATTAATGAGTTTTATGTTGAGTGATTCTATTGTTACTTACTTTTAAATTATCTGTTGTGACAAGTGGAGCTCTGTCTAGTTACACTTTGTGTAACATTTCTAATAGTTATTATTTCAGTAATAGCAAAGATCTAATTACAAAATGGTCCTCCACTGTAACCAGCCAGAATGTTGTTTTTCCCAGGATCATGTCTCAGAGTCAACAAAGAATAAAGCCAGTAGACAAGAGTATGGAACAACCAGCAGAGCACTTTTAATGAGTGAAAAGAGAAAGCAAGAATTCCTGCTCGCCAGGAGGGGCTCCAAGAGAGGATGCCAGTCAGGGATGTAGTGTCTGGGGTTCATATTGCATCCTGAAAAGAGAACGTCCCACCACCCCACCAGATCTAATGGCTAACTGAACTAATGACATCACAATTCACTCCTGATTGGTTGAAAGTACAATGTTTCATTTGCATAAGACATACCCAATCAGAGCAGCTGAGGTCTATCTAACTAAGTGGCTAAGTTTGGATTGGAGCTTTTTGAAACATGCAGGGTTCCTGAACTTTATCTGCCTGTGTCCTACTATTACCTGTCTCACCATCTGCCTAACTTAAAAACAAGACAGCTATACATAATCCTTTAACCCATAACAAAGTGCACACTGAATGGCATTCATTATGTAAACTTTGAAGATAAGAACACTAGAAAAAAAAATGAAATGAAATAATGTAGTACTCATAAAGGTGAATATTAGTAAAATAACTTTAAAGAGCAAGAGTCAAAATATTGTGCATTTACTAGCTAGGTGGTCTTCACTAAATCACCACAACATCATTAAACTATCTTATATAAATAAATAAATATATATATAAAGGAGCAAAAAATAACAATATTAGAAAGGGAGTGAAAAAGGAAGGAGGGAATGTAAGTTGGTTCAACCAACGTGGAAAGCAATATGGAGGTTCCTCAGAAAACTAAAAATAGAAATACCATTTGACCCAGAAATCCCATTCTTTGGAATTTACCCAAAGAATACAACTTCTCAGATTGAAAAAGACATATGCACCACTTTGTTCATCACAGCACTATTTACAATAACCAAGATATGGAAGCAACCTAAGTGTCCATCAGTAGATGAATGGATAAAGAAGATATGGTACATGTGGTACATGTGGTACACAATGGAATACTATTCAGCAATAAGAAAGAAACAAATCCTACCATTTGCAATAACATGGATGGTGCTGGAAGATACTATGCTTAGTGAAATAAACCAGACGGAGAAAGACAAGTGCCAAATGATTTGCCTCATTTGTGGAGTGTAACAATGAAGCAAAACTGAAGGAACAAAACAGCAGCAGACTCACCAACTCCAAGAAGGGACTAGTGGTTACCAAAGGGGAGGGGGGTGGGAGGTTAGGTGGGGAGGGAGGGAGATGGGAATTGAGGGGTATTATGTTTAGTATACATGGTATGAGGGATCATGGGAAAAACAGTGTAGCACAGAGAAGTCAAACAGTGGATCTGTGGCATCTTACTACACTGATGGACAGTGATTGCAATGGAGTATGGGTGGGGACTTGATAATATGGGTAAATGTAGTAACCACATTGTTTTTTCATGTGAAACCTTCATAAGAGTGTATATCAATAATACCTTAATAAAAAATTTTAAAAAAAAGAAAACAAGACCAATACATAGCAATGATGTAATCTAACTGAAACACTTTAGTTTAGATTCCATTATAAATTCATCCTGGGTGATTAACTTTCTGACACAAGTGTTATGAGACATTCCAAATAAAACATTGGATGAGCCATTAAAATATATAAAAAGAAAAAAGAAAAAGGAAGGAATAGTGGGAGGAGGGAAGCAAGTAAGCAAAAACGGAAGGAAAAAGAAAATAAAGGAAGAATATTCTATAACATTGTTATGGAATAAATGTATGTATGGAACAAATTCACATGCTGAGGTTTAACCTCCAAGGTACCTGTAATGGGAGTAAAGAAAATATTAAGGTTAAATGTTTGAGGTAAGAAAGATATTAAGGTTAAATGAACTCATAAGAGTGGGTCTCTGATCCAATAGGATTATATCCTTATAAGACGAGACACCAGAGTTTGCCTACTCTCTGCTACATGAAGACACAGCTAAAAAGCAGCTGTCTGCAAACAGAAAAGAGTCCTCACCGTAAATCAAATGGGCTAGAACCTTTATCTTAGACTTTCCAGTCTGCAGAATCATGAGAAAATGCATTTCTGTTGTTTAAGACAAACAATATATGGTATTTTGTTATGGCAGTCTGAGCTGATTTAGACATACACTGAAAACAATTAATTTAGAGGGTTGTTTGAAGGATTAAACAAGAGAAAAGAAAAAAACAATACCAAAAAAATGCCTACACTGTAATAGGAACATAGAATAGTAACTATTATTTCATACTAATCTACAGACATTTATCAAGTATAATGTCTATAAATATCAAAGCAGTAAAACACTACTGAAAATTTTAGTATTTACTTACATTCTCAATAATCCTAACATAGGAGACTAAAAACACCCATACTCTCAGCTACATACATTAAAATCAACCATCTTTACTCACATCTACAGATAAAAATTTAACTTACAGCACCTACAATCAAGATACCTTTAGCCACATCTAATTGTACAGTCAGGATGCACTGAGACTAAAGAATTGAAAATCACAGTGACTTAATACAAGAAAAGTTGACTTCTCTCTCATACTATATGCTTTATCTGTATTAGCAAAGGAGCTCTATTCATCTTAATGACTAAGGGATTCAAAATGACAAAGGCAACTATTCATATTCTTCCACCATCACTGGAACAAGGGAAACAGAACATAGAAAATCATAAATAAACTCTTAAATATTCTTCCAGAAGCATAAGAATCCTTTCCAGTCATAATGCATGACCCAGAGTTGCATGGCCATGTCTAACTTCAAGAAGTAAGGAAAGTTCAGTCCTACCACATGCCTTAAAGACAAACTATTTTGAATAGATATATGAATACCACTGACATTGCATTTTCTCATACTCATGTTGCACCTGCATGAATATTCAATAAAACTGAACATATTGATATTTTTTTCTTTCTTAAATTATACTTGAGAAAATATATTAAGAAATTTCACTATGCATACAGATATTAACTGCTAAGAAAATACATGTACATTATTTTTAAAAACAGCTAGTTTTAATCTGTCACTTATAATAGCAAGTTGATGAAAGATGTAATATAGCAATTTCTCATCCTGTTTAAAATTCCTGAAACCATATCCAGACAGACAAATGCTTATTAATTTCTAAATTGCTTTATTGACACTAATGACAAAAATGCAGCTTTGTAGGCTACAATAAAATTACAATTAAAGTGAATTTTCTATTGCCTATTAGGTGGACAGATAGTTTTAGATAGTTTTACATCTCATAGATTTTTAAAAAATATTACATTGGATTATTGAAAATAGTAAGCATTTCTCAAATAAACATATTTCCCAAGAATAGATGTTTTCAGTTTATTACAATTCCACATTATATCAGATATATGGGCCTCTATATATTATACTAAGATAACTGGTATTCTGAACAATTGCAGTAAAAGTGCTATCACTTTTCATACAGAATTGTACAAACTTCCCTATACACATACACACACACACACACACACACTAACACCATTTTTTTTTTTGTAGATAATTATTTTTTATTGAAGGGTAGTTGACACACAGTATTACATTACATTAGTTTCAGGTGTACAACATAGTGATTCAACATTTATATACATGACAATTCTAGG
Source organism: Manis pentadactyla (assembly GCF_030020395.1). Taxonomy (NCBI): domain Eukaryota; kingdom Metazoa; phylum Chordata; class Mammalia; order Pholidota; family Manidae; genus Manis; species Manis pentadactyla. The sequence goes on from NC_080023.1 coordinate 52,324,374, forward strand.
TACCACCTATCACCATAACAAGCTGTTACAATATCTTGACTATATTCCTTATGCTATACATTACATCCCGGGTACTTATTTATTTTACCATTGGAGTGTGTACTTTTTCTTTTGTTTGTTTGTTTTGTGAGGGCATCTCTCATATTTATTGATCAAATGGTTGTTAACAACAATAAAATTCTGTATAGGGGAGTCAATGCTCAATGCACAATCATTAATCCACCCCAAGCCTAATTTTCGTCAGTCTCCAAACTTCTGAGGCATAACAAAAAAGTTCTTACATGGAGAACAAATTCTTACATAATGAATAAGTTACATAGTGAATAGTACAAGGGCAGTCATCACAGAAACTTTCGGTTTTGCTCATGCATTATGAACTATAAACAGTCAGTTCAAATATGAATACTCATTTGATTTTTATACTTGATTTATATGTGGATACCACATTTCTGTCTTTATTATTATTATTTTTAATAAAATCCTGAAGTGGTAGATAGATACAAGATAAAGGTAGAAAACATAGTTTAGTGTTGTAAGGGAGCAAATGTAGATGATCAGGTGTGTGCCTGTAGACTATGTGATAATCCAAGCTAGACAAGGGCAATAAAACATCCACGGATTCAGAAGATTTTTCTCAGAACAGGGGGGGTGAGGTTCTAAGCCTCACCTCTGTTGATCCCCAATTTCTCACCTGATGACCCTCCTGCGACTGTGCATGTCTTAGGTTGTTCCTCCCTTGAGGAAACTTAACCAGTCTCTGGCTAACCAGTCATCTTCCAGGGCCATACAGGGAAATGAAAGTTGGTAAGTGAGAGAGAAGCCATATTGTTTGAAATGGTTAGCTTTTCATTTCTTTGCATATTTATGCCCTGTAACTTCTATGCCCAGCATTTGTCTTGAGGTATCTTTACCACTTGGAAGAATTATGATACTAGGTAAATTTGACATGAGGCATGAATTCTATTTAGGGGTTTTAATTAGGAAGGAAGAAGAAAAGCTATAGAAGTAGCAGGTGGAAGAATACATGGGAAGATTGATTACTTTTTTGACATATCTTCTTGTAGAGTAACTTCAGCATATATAGGTTTGAAGCTACTACTTAAATTATGCACACACATTAACATAATAGGAGTATGGTTACATAACCAAAGCATATCTGTAATTACCAGCCATCTCCAGTGAAACCAAGAAAACCAGTTAGGAACCTTAGGCATTTGTGAAAAGTTATCTATGATATGGTGGATATTGTCCAACTGAACTTGAACAGTCTGAGAGAAATCAGACAAATTAAAACAACCCATTCCTGGGGAATGTTCACATCCCTTATGTTCTTTTAACAGTAAATAGTCTGTAGTTGTAAGATTTTGGAGCACTACAATTTGCCCTTCTCCTAATTCTTGGTGGAGTTCCAACAGTATAGATCCAGTCAAATTTGTTGTTTTACTGTATGCACAGGCCAGCTTAGATATCTCCTTCTTCATTCCCATGAAAAGTCCAGGAGCTTTGGGGATGAGTGCATCTACAGCTGTCGCAGTGCGTGGATCTTTGTTGGGGTTTTTTGATAATCATCTTCTGGCATGAGTCTTCCAGAGAGTGCTGATGTTGGAAGTTCTTTTTCATATCGTATCTTAGTTCATTTTCGTGGTAGCAAAATTAGGCTTTGATCCTCTGTATAAACACATACAGACCGTTTGCCTACACTTTTATATGCCCTTTATACCCTTGTGTAGAACTCATTGGAGGTTACCACACAGGAACTGCCCTTTTGTTTTGTTTTTTTTTTGTTTGTTTGTTTTTGTTTTGTTTTGTTTTTGGTATCACTAATCTACACTTACATGACGAATATTATGTTTACTAGGCTTTCCCCTATACCAGGTCTCCCCTATGAACCCCTTTACAGTCACTGTCCATCAGCATAGCAAAATTTTGTAGAATCACTACTTGCCTTCTCTGTGTTGTACAGCCCTCCGTTTTCTTCTACCCCCCATGCATGCTAATCTTAATACCCCCCTACTTCTCCCCCCACTTATCCCTCCCTACCCATCCATCCTCCCCAGTCCCTTTCTCTTTGGTACCTGTTAGTCCATTCTTGAGTTCTGTGATTCTGGTGCTGTTTTGTTCCCTCAGTTTTTTCTTTGTTCTTATATTCCACAGATAAGTGAAATCATTTGGTATTTCTCTTTTTCTGCTTGGCTTGTTTCACTGAGCATAATAACCTCCAGCTTTATCCATGTTGCCGCAAATGGTAGGATTTGCCCTTTTCTTATGGCTGAGTAGTATTCCATTGTGTATATGTACCACTTCTTTATCCATTCATCTATCTATGGACATTTAGGTTGCTTCCAATTCTTGGCTATTGTAAATAGTGCTGCGATAAACATAGGGGTGCACTGATCTTTCTCATACTTGATTGCTGCATTCTTAGGGTAAATTCCTAGGAGTGCAATTCCTGGGTCAAATGGTAAGTCTGTTTTGAGCATTTTGATGTACCTCCAAACTGCTTTCCACAATGGTTGAACTAACTTACATTCCCACCAGCAGTGTAGGAGGGTTCCCCTTTCTCCACAGCCTCGCCAACTTAATTTGCTGTTGTTTGGCTTTTGGATGGAAGCCATCCTTACTGGTGTGAGGTGATACCTCATTGTAGTTTTCATTTGCATTTCTCTGATAATTAGTGATGTGGAGCATCTTTTCATGTGTCTGTTGGCCATCTGTATTTCTTTTTTGGAGAACTGTTCAGTTCCTCTGCCCATTTTTTAGTTGGGTTATTTGTTTTTTGTTTGTTGAGGCATGTGAGCTCTTTATATATTCTGGACGTCAAGCCTTTATTGGATGTGTCATTTTCAAATATATTCTCCCATACTGTAGAGTTCGTTTTTGTTCTGTTGATGGTGTCTTTTGCTGTACAGAAGCTTTTCAGCTAAATATAGTCCCACTTACTCATTTTTGCTGTTGTTTTCCTTGCTCGGGGGGTTATGTTCAAGAAGAGGTCACTCATGTTTATGTCTAAGAGGTTTTTGCCTTTGTTTTCTTCCAAGAGTTTAATGGTTTCATGACTTACATTCAGGTCTTTCATCCATTTTGAGTTTACTTTTGTATAAGGGGTTAGACAATGGTCCAGTTTCATTCTCCTACATGTAGCTGTCCAGTTTTGCCAGCATAATCTGTTGAAGAGAATGTCATTTTGCCATTGTATGTCCATGGCTCCTTTATCAAATATTAATTGACCATATATGTCTGGGATAATGTCTGTATTCTCTAGTCTGTTCCATTGGTCTGTGGCTCTTTTCTTGTGCCAGTACCAAATTGTCTTGATTACTATGGCTTTATAGTAGTGCTTGAAGTTGGGGAGTGAGATCCCCCCTACTTTATTCTTCTTTCCCAGCATTTCTTTGGCTATTCGGGGTCTTTGGTGTTTCCATACGAATTTTTGAATTATTTGTTCCAGTTCATTGAAGAATGTTGCTGGTAGTTTCATAGGGATTGCATCAAATCTGTATATTGCTTTGGGCAGGATGGCCATTTTGACGATATTAATTCTTACTAGCCACGAGCAAGGAATGAGTTTCCATCTGTTAGTGTCCCCTTTAATTTCTCTTAAGAGTGACTTATAGTTTTCAGAGTGTAAGTCTTTCACTTCTTTGATTAGGTTTATTCCTAGGTATTTCATTTTTTTTTTGATGCAATTGTGAATGGAGTTGTTTTCCTGATTTCTCTTTCTATTGGTTCATTTTTAGTATAAAGGAAAGCCACAGATTTCTGTGTGTTGATTTTGTATCCTGCAACTTTGCTGTATTCCGATATCAGTTCTAGTAGTTTTGGGGTGGAGTCTTTAGGGTTTTTTATGTACAGTATCATGTCATATGCAAATAGTGACAGTTTAACTTCTTCTTTACCAATCTGGATTCCTTGTATTTCTTTGTTTTGTCTGATTGCCGTGGCTAGGACCTCCAGTACTATGTTAAATAACAGTGGAGAGAATGGGCATCCCTGTCTAGTTCCTGATCTCAGAGGAAATGCTTTCAGATTCTCGCTGTTCAATATAATGTTGGCTGTGGGTTTATCACAGATGGCCTGTATTATGTTGAGGTACTTGCCCTGTATTCCCATTTTGCTGAGAGTTTTTATCATGAATGGATGTTGAACTTTGTCAAATGCTTTTTCAGCATCTATGGAGATGATCATGTGGTTTTTGTCTTTCTTTTTGTTGATGTGGTGGATGATGTTGTTGGACTTTCGAATGTTGTAACATCCTTGCATCCCTGGGATGAATCCCACTTGGTCATGGTGTATGATCCTTTTGATGTATTTTTGAATTCGTTTTGCTAATATTTTGTTGATCATTTTTGCATCTACTTTCATCAGGGTTATTGTTCTGTAGTTTTCTTTTTTGGTGGGGTCTTTGCCTTGTTTTGGTATTACGGTGATGTTAGCTTCATAGAATGAGTTTGGGAGTATCCCCTCCTCCTCTATTTTTTGGAAACTTTAAGGAGAATGAGTCCTATGTCTTCCCTGTATGTCTGATAAAATTCTGAGGTAAATCCATCTGGCCCGGGGGTTTTGTTCTTTGGTAGTTTTTTGATTACTGGTTCAATTTCGTTCCTGGTAATTGGTCTGTTTAGATTTTCTGTTTCTTTCTGGGTCAATCTTGGAAGGTTGTATTTTTCTAGGAAGTTGTCCATTTCTCCTAGGTTTCCCAGCTTGTTAGCACATAGGTTTTCATAGTAGTCTCTAATAATTCCTTGTATTTCTGTGGGGTCCGTCGTTATTTTTGCTTTCTCGTTCCTGATACTGTTGATTTGTGATGACTCTCTTTTCTTCTTAATAAATCTGGCTAGAGGCTTATCTATTTTGTTTATTTTCTCGAAGAACTACCTCTTGGTTTCATTGATTTTTGCTATTGTTTTATTCTTCTTAATTTTATTTATTTCTTTTCTGATGTTTGTTATGTCCCTACTTCTGCTGACCTTAGGCCTCATCTGTTCTTCTTTTGCCAAATTCGATAATTGTGACATTAGACCATTCATTTGGGATTGCTCTTCCTTTTTTAAATATGCTTCAATTGCTATATACTTTCCTCTTAAGACTGCTTTTGCTGTGTCCCACAGAAGTTGGGGCTTAGTGTTGTTGTTGTCATTTGTTTCCATATATTGGTGGATCTCCATTTTGATTTGGTCATTGATCCATTGATTATTTAGGAGTGTGTTGTTAAGCCTCCATGTGTTTGTGAGCCTCTTTGCTTTCTTTGTACAGTTTTTTTCTAGTTTTATGCCTTTGCGATCTGAAAAGTTGGTTGGTAGGATTTCAATCTTTTTCAATTTATGAGGCCCTTTTTGTGGCCTAGTATGTGGTCTATTGTGGAGAATGTTCCGTGTGCACTTGAGAAGAATGTATATCCTGTTGCTTTGGATGTAGAGTTCTATAGATGTCTATTAGGTCCATCTGCTCTTCTGTGTTGTTCAGTGCTTCCATGTCCTTACTTATTTTCTGCCCGATGGATCTATCCTTTGGGGTGATTGGTGTATTGAAGTCTCCTAGAATGAATGCATTGCAGTCTATTTACCCCTTTATTTCTGTTAGTATTTGTTTCACATGTGCTGGTTGTCCTGTGTTGATTGCATATATATTTAGAATGGTTATATCCTCTGGTTGGACTGAGCCCTTTATCATTATGTAGTGTCCTTCTTTATCTCTTGTTACTTTCTTTGTTTTGAGGTCTATTTTGTCTGATATTAGTACTGCAACCCCTGCTTTCTTCTCAATGTTGTTTGCTTGAAATATGTTTTTCCATCCCTTGACTTCTAGTCTGTACATGTCTTTGGGTTTGAGGTGAGTTTCTTGTAAACAGCATATAGATGGGTCTTGCTTTTTTATCCATTCTATTACTCTGTGTCTTTTGATTGGTGCATTCAGCCCATTAACATTTAGGCTGACTACTGAAAGATATGTACTTATTGCCATTGCAGGCTTTAAATTCGTGGTTAACAAAGGTTCAAGGTTAGCCTCTTTAGTATCTTACTGCCTAACTTAGCTCGCTTATTGAGCTGCTATATACACTGTCTGGAGATTCTTTTCTTCTCTCCCTTCTTATTCCTCCTCCTCGATTCTTCATATGTTGGGTGTTTTGTGCTGTGCTCTTTCTAGGAGTGCTCCCATCTAGAGCAGTCCCTGTAAGATGTCCTGTAGTGGTGGTTTGTGGATAGCAAATTCCCTCAGCTTTTGTTTGTCTGGGAATTGTTTAATCCCACCATCATATTTGAATGATAGTCGTGCTGGATACAGTATGCTTGATTCAAGGCCCTTCTGTTTCATTGTATTAAATATATTATGCCATTCTCTTCTGGCCTGTAGGGTTTCTGTCGAAAAATCTGATGTTAGCCTGATGGGTTTTCCTTTATAGGTGACCTTTTTCTGTCTAGCTGCCTTTAAAACTATTTCCTTGTCCTTGATTTTTGCCATTTTAATTATTATGTGTCTTGGTGTTGTCCTCCTTGGATCCTTTCTGTTGGAGGTTCTGTGTATTTCCGTGATCTGTTCGATTATTTCCTCCCCCAGTTTGGGGATGTTTTCAGCAATCATTTCTTCTAAGATACTTTCCATCTCTTTTCCTCTCTCTTCTTCTTCTGGAACCCCTATAATACAAATATTGTTCCTTTTAGATTGGTCACACAGTTCTCTTAATAATTGTTTCATTCCTGAAGATCCTTTTGTCTCTCTCTATGTCAGCTTCTATGCGTTCCTGTTCTCTGGTTTCAATTCCATCAATGGCCTCTTGCATCCTATCCATTCTGCTTATAATCCCTTCCAGAGTTTGTTTAATTTCTGTGATCTCCCTTCTGGCATCTGTGATCTCCCTCCGGACTTCATCCCATTTCTCTTGCATATTTCTCTGCATCTCTGTCAGCATGTTTATGATTCTTATTTTGAATTCTTTTTCAGGAAGACTGGTTATGTCTGTCTCCTTCTCTGGTGTTGTCTCTGTGATCTTTGTCTGCCTGTAGCTTTGCCTTTTCATGGTGATAGGAATAGTTTGCAGGGACGAGTGATGGCTGGAAGAACTTCCCTTCTTGTTGGTTTGTGGCCCTCCTTCCTGGGAGAACAGCGACCTCTAGTGGCTTGTGCTGGGCAGCTGCGTGCAGACAGTGTTTCTGCTTCCTGCCCGGCTGCTATGGAGTTTATCTCTGCTGTTGCTGTGGGCGTGGCCTGGCTCCGGCCTCTGCTCCAAAGTGGTGGAGTCACGTTGGAGTGGGAGCAGCTGGGAGGCTATTTATCTCCATAACGGGACTCCCTGCTCCCTGCAGCCCAGGGGTTAGGGTGCCCAGAGATACCCGGATTCCCTATCACTGGATTAAGTGTCCCGCCCTGCCCCTTTAAGACTTCCAAAAAGCACCCGCCAAAGCAAAACAACCACCACCAAAAAAAAAAAAAAAATTTAATTAAAAAAAAGAAAAAAAAAAAGGTGGCCGCTCATTTTTCTTTATTCTCCAGCGCCAGCCTCAGGCGTCTCCTCACCGGTCTTGCTGCCATGTTTCCCTAGTGTTGGGGTCTCTTTCCCTTTAAGACTTCCAAAAAGGGCTCGCCAAAACAAAACAGCAAAAAAAAAAAAAAAAAAAAAAAAATTGGTCGCGAGCTTTTCTTATGTCCTCTGGTGCCCGGCCTCCAGTGCCCTCTCACTGTTCTTGCTGCCCTGTTTTCCTAGAATCCAGGGCCCCCTGGGCACGTACTGTGTCTGTGCTCTGGCCCGGATGGCTTGGGCTGGGTGTTCGGCAGTCCTGGGCTCCGTCTCCCTCCCGCTCTGCCTTTTCTTCTCTTGCCGGGAGTTGGGGGGATGGGCTCTCGGCTCCCGCTGGGCGGGGCTTGTGTCTTATCCCCTTTCCTGAGGCGCTGGGTTCTCTCAGGTGGGGATGTGGTCTGGATATTGACCTGTGTCCTCTGGTCTTCATTCTAGGAAAGGTTGTCTTTGTTATATTTTCAAAGATATATGTGGTTTGGGGAGGAGATTTCCGCTGCTCTACTCATGCCCCCATCTTCCGCCCCCTCCTCACACACTCCTTTATGTATGTACATGCAGAGATATGTATATGTGTATTATTTATACATTATATATATATGAATATATATCACACATATATCACACCCTTTGCTAAGTGACTTTGAGCTCCTCAAATCACATGATAGAGTCTGTTTCCTCTCTTCTTAAATCTGGGTTGGAAATATGACTTGCGTTACAAATGCAGCACAATTGAAACAGTGCTGTGTAGAACCTTAAAAGGCTTAGAAGCCTTTTATGCTTCAGCTCTTTTTCTTTTAGTAATCTGCCCTCATGTGGAAACAAACCTCGGCTCTTCTGCTAATGGATGAGAGACCAAACACAACAGAGATGAGTCAATCCAGCTAAACTCCCTAAACCAGCCAGTCAATATTGCCAGGCTATAGCCAACCCACAAGCTGACCACAAGTACAAGGTCAAGCCAAGCTGAGATAAGCTGATACTTGTCTGCATCATAAAAGTCATCCATCTAATGTTTAAAGTCTGGCCAAAATGAATAAATTAATAAACACTCGTTGTGAAATGCCACTGAGGTTTTGTGATGGTTTGATACACAGCATTAATTGTGGCTATAAATAATTCAAACAACTTTACATGTTTGTGAGAACTTGGATCTTGGAAGTATTTAGTGTTAGCTAATGCATACACACAGGGACATTTCAGTTTTATGCACTTCCCTCCAGTGAATTATTTTAATTGAAATATTTGCTTAAATAGCTCAAACTTCATGGCCTTACAATATGTAAGGCATTAAGAACAACACAGGAGTACCGATTTTATTTTATTTTGAGCATATATTTGTGTCTTTATTAACTGAATCTTTATTTTGCTTTCCAGCATATTTTTTTGCATTATTTAAAAATGAAACTCTTGAATTACATTAAACCACTGAACTTACTCAATTGGAAAAAGAATGGCTTAATTCTATGGTGTTTTCATTAGCTCTTACAAGTGTTATTTAGAATTTTGATTTTTTACAGTTTATTTCTGTTTGTAAAGGAATAAATAGGATTATAGAGAAACATAAATGGGAAGATGAGAGAAAAAGTGTTTGCTTTCTGGGCTTAATATATTTTAAGACCAGTATACATATTTAACCCTAAAATTTATTGGAGTTCTTAGCTCCACTAATGGATCAAGAGATATTTGTGGAATAACTGACTTAATAGAGAATGAATGAATTTCAGGAATGTCCATACCTTACAATGGAGCAAATTAATCTTCGGAATGATTTCAACCCCCTTGTTATTAGTTAGCTGCAAGTACTTCATTAGTAATTATGTCTGATATTGATTAAGTAGTTAGTATACGACAGCACATTCAAAAGGATTTATAGACATATATTAAGAGTTGCTTATTTAAAAAAAGGAGAGAAAATCAAACCCTGATAAAATAATATAGGAGATTTATTGATTCATGAAGTTGAAAAGTCAGAAGTTAAAAGGAGACCTTAATTAAAAGTGGATTCCAGGATAATTTGATAGTTCAAATTGAATTAACTGCTCCCAACCCTGCACCATTACATAGAGGAGAGGAACTTCTAAAAGTTAAATGTTGTAATAAGAAAAATAAATATATTTACTATAATTAATTTCTTATTTAATCCTTTTTGTAACCTTATACATAAACACTTTTTGATTTTTCAGTTTACAGATTAGAAGACTCAGTGAGAAAGGATTAGAACACCAGTATATCTGATTATAGAGATGGTACTAAACATTACACTCAATGAATTTTTAAGCTGTTATGAACTGGTTTTTTATTGTTACTGTTATTTCACTGGAATAATCTGGAGAGATTAGGAATCAATTTATTAACAGAATTGACATTTATTTTAATTAGATTTAATATAAAATATCTATATAAAGTATATTTGGGTATATGACTATTTTAAAATTTTCTTCATATTTATAAAATGAAGTTTGAGCCTTTTTTGTTTACCTTTTCCCTTTGTTGTCTTTTGATCATCTATCTTCCTATTTCCCACATTATCTCATTCAGGTAATACAAAGTATCTCTGTTACTTTAAGAGGAGAAAGACAAAAAATCCTAAACAAGACCAGAAGAAGCACTAACCACAAAGGAAAGCAAAATAGATAAATTAAAATAAGTAGAAATTTAGAATTTTCTTTCACCAGTTATATAAAGAAAATGATGTCAAAACACCTTTGCAGTAGATAAGATTGACAAATGGCTTGTTCAAGCAGGAAAATCCACAAAGAACCACAAAGGAGATGTTCAAAACATGATCTTTTTTATTCTCTCCAATACACCAGTCTGTGAAGATTATTTGAGGTGGCTTAAATCATCCAGTATTAAGGTAAGTACCTCCATATTGAAATGTTAAGAGTAAGGGAAAGCAGTTTCACCTATTAATTTCATATATATATATGTTTTGTGCATATGTAAATACATATATATGCATATACAAATGTTTATAAATTTCTCTTATTCCACTGAGCTCACTCATTGTTCAAGAATATTAATAATATATAAGGGATGTCTACTTTTCACTTGCATGAGACAATACCTTTGGATAGCCTCTTGGGATCTCTGCTGAGCCATTTGGATCTTTCTCATAGAAGGCCCCTACATGGTTCAGAAGAGTCCCTTATTTAATTTAAGTTTACACTATCTAAAATGAAAATAACCCTATTCTCCTACTAAATATTTACAAGTAAATTATGCTATATATACATATCATATATATTAGAGGATTTTCAATGAAGTAAATTAATAACAAGTTATTCTAGCAAATAAAGACAAGCTGGGAAGAAATCAGATCAGAAAAAAATATACATCAGCAAAACACTAAATAATTTATTTAAGCCCAAAATATACAAAATGATGAACAGAATCATTATTTACAATTAAAATGCAAGCAAAAATGTTCTGAATTCTAATGAATGTTAATTTGTAAATTAATATAATAAGCCATATTCAAAGTGTAAACTTAGCAAAAGAAAAATGAGTGATTGATAAAATTTACAATAAAAATATAAAGTGATTAATAAAATGTAATTTAAAATATCATTATGCATATTGGTATGGTCTTCAAAATTTTTGCTTACATCTATTACATCTACCTAATAAGAATTTACAAAAAATCATCTAATTTAAAATTTTAAATATTTTTAAGTTACCATCTTGATATTTCCTACAAGTTAAAATAAATTTAATTCTTGTTAATGAAATATACAAATTATTACAAATTTTGTAGTCAGATAAGAGGATTTATATTTGTAACAAATATTTTATGATATAATATTAGTAGCTTTAAGCACTTTTTGAGATAAGTAGGAAGAATTAGAATTGACTTGTGTAAACATTATTTATGGGCTTTATCCAGTGTGTTTGGAGAATCTGGTAATCCCACAGAATATTCCAAGTATATTTTAAAAAACTGCATCAGGTGGTTGATGTGTTTTTCTAAATTCACAGCATCTCAGTGAGTACCACAATACTCTGATGCTAATACTGCCTTACTCTTTAGATAAATACTTTTAAATCAGAAAATCCAGAAAGCTTTATGAGTTCATAAATAATAAGTGTCTATAATAATAGCTATCATAATAAATGTATCCAAAACTAAACTTTAATTACATCTCAAGTTTCTGAACAAAGTGAACAAGGTAAAAATTGTGATGTGTGTGAAGAGTGAGATAAAGGCTGTATCTTTATTTTCATTCCTTCTTTATTCCTCCCTTCTTTCTTTTCTTACCTTCTTCCTTCTTTAACAAATGTTCAGTGTGGTTGAGCCATTGTGGTTATGTAACAGAAGCAAGAGCCATCCTATCATGTATCTTAGCATCTAATGTTGGATAAATATATTTAAAAGGCTAATACAAAACTGACAGAACATAGGAAGTGCAGATAATATTCGTAGAACAAATAACACTCAAAATATTCTTTGATAACATAGTGCTTATTTGTCATCTAAAATTGTAGAAGAAATTAACTCCAAGAAGCAGGGGATGAAGCTGTGGGAGGACAATGCAGGGAAACAGCCAAGGCAGAAAGTACAAATAAAAGCCTGGAATAAGACACTCGTGATGGTTAATTTCATGTGTTGACTTGACTGGACTAAGGCATGCACAATTCTGTGAAGTGGTGTGTAGTGTTACTACATTTATATAGCTGTTAAAACTTTTTGCATGTGCATGTCAGTGAGGGTGTTTCTGAAAGACATTAGCATTTAATTCAGTAGACTAAGTAAGGAGATCTGTTGTCACCAACAAGAGCAGGCATCATCTAATCCATTGAGAGCTCCAAATGGAAAAAAAAAAAGGTGAAGAAAGGGCAAATTCATGCTCTGTCTCTGCTTGAGCTGGGGTGTCAATCTTTTCCTCCCTCAGACACTGGAGCTTGGTTCTTCGGCCCTTGGACTTGTAATGGAGTTAATGTTATTGGCTCCTCTAATTCATAGGAGTTTGAACTTGGAATGAATTACACCACAGGCTTCCCACATTCTCCAACTTGAGAATGGCAGACCAAGGGACTTTTTAGCATCTATAACCAGTTCCTTTAATTAATTTCCTCTATCTATCTATATCTATCTATCTATCTATCATCTATCCATCCATCCATCCATCATATCTTTGGCAAATTCTGACTAATACAACTCTGGAATATCAAAGTGGCCATGAGACGGGAAGGATGGCTAGTGTAAGTAGAGAAGAAACAGAGCTCTAATTATGACAAATTAGAAAATCAATGAGTGGCCAGACTTATAGACTTTTAAAAGTCTCATTATTATTATCAACACTTTTAATACTTTATTTTAACAAGGGATGTAATTGAAAAATTCTAGCCAAGGAAATAACAGTCATATCTCAAATTATATGTAAATAAGATATTGATTAGGGTGGGTAAACAAAGACTAATAGGGGAAACTGGGTATGAGGGTTTATGGGACCCTTCTTTACTATCTTTTTAACTTTTCTGTAAACCTAAATCTGCTTTAAAATAAATAATTAAAAAATGTGCTGACTAAAAAAAAGTTAACACTGCCATTGACTGTAGCCCAAAATACATTTAAACACATTACTTTGCCTCTATTTTTCCTCTTCTCACAATACTGTGAGAAGCCTTGATTTATGTACCAATTGCTCACATCTGTTGCTCTCTCAACTTCAAAATAATTCTCCAAACTGAATTAGTTTGGATTCCCACAGAAGAGGCCAAGTTGGGATGATGCATGTAAGAGATGTATTAGTAAAATGCTATTAAGAAGCAGAGGTCAGAGCCAGAGGAGGTGAGAAAAACTTTTAGAACATGATGCTGGCTTCAACCCTATGAAAGATAAGAATGAAGAATTACTGGACAATAAGATTCTCAGACTACAAAAGATTTATGTAAAAATTGTAGCCAGACCAATGAGAGCCCTCAAGTCATTCTTCAGAGGACTTAGGCAATTTTTAAGAATGATTATAATTGATAATATAGTTGGTTAAATTCACAGTAGTCCTTTGGCATCCACTAAAATCCATATGATTATTGAAGGGTCAGACTAGTTGAATTATAAAGTACCATGATGGAAAAGATCACCTCTCAGTTATTTAAGTTTTTGAGAGTGGCCTTAATCTCTGTCATTTCACCTAAACTGTAATATTGCTTCTGATTTTCTACCTCAGGCAAAGGTGAGGAACTTTCAGGAGTCTCCATTTGAAGTTTTCTGCTACAGTGAGTCCTCATTATGACATTTGGGCCACTCCATTTTTCACCTGGCTTCAATGTGTCCCCATCCTTACCGGGCTGCTATGAAAGTATTTCTGTTCTCCTTTTGTCTTCATCAGGTTTATCCTCTATGCAGAAACTTTGAAAATGCTGGGCCTTATTTTTCCCCAGTGAATAGTCACTCTGCCTAAAGGCTGTGGGTGCATTTAGAGAATAATTGTATGAATTGATATTTTGGTGATCTTCCTCAATATGACTTAAGCTTCTGTTCAACTCATGTTCTCCAGTCCTGAGAACTGGAAATTGAATGAGAGCTCGTAATTTTTGAAGGCAGCTGAAAGTAGACTAGGGCTCATTAGCTCTTGAATAGTTTTTGTTATATAGATTAAGCAATACCCTCACTGGTAGTTTATATATCTAATCCCCAGGAATTCCATGGTCTATTAGCCATCCCCTATAGATCTCTGTGAGTCATTCCAGCTTTCTTACTTGTTGCAATAACTGTATTCATCTTGTCTCTAACAGTTAAATATTGCCCCCAGGCTTCTGCTCTCTGGAATCTTATTGCTACTATTGACACTTGGGGAACCAGTTGCATAACAACCTAGTCTACAAAGGACAAAAAATACTAGTTTTCTAAAATGATGCCAGCACACTGCTTATTTCTTTTAGAGAGAGAAATGTCCTCTGGGTCCTCCAAAGGAACAGAGCTAACCACTAGGTCTTCTAGTTTTATGAAATAAATCTCCACTAGCATGGGACCAAAATGAGATTTGACCTTATCCTCAGTTTTGTGCCAAGGCATATTTTGCATTTCTACCTCATTTATTGTAGAACATCAGTTTTGTTTATGGAATTTCTTTTGTTTTTTTCCCAAGATTCAAGACACCATCCAACCAGCATAAGTAAGACCAGCTCAAGGATGTGAAATCCTATGTTACAAGAAGGTGATGAGCATTAGTGTATTCCTTATATTTAGATAGATATTACCCCTGTACTCTAGTAACCCCAAATACATTTTCAGTCATACTTTCCCTGTCTTACATGAATATACTCTGATCTTGCATCACTTTGATGGCTAATAAACCTCTTCCTCAGACTGGTGGACCAGGTGAAACATAACGATTACTGAGCAGGCCATGCTTTGATCCTAGCTATTGAACTAGAATAGCTTACTAAATATGAGGGCAAACTTTTAAGACAAGTATCATTGTTTGAGGTCTCACATCAGTTGAATCTTCTTCATGTTGTCCAGACACGGGTAGGCATTAGAGTTTAGAGGTGGAGGTTTCCAAGCACAGCGAACCAGATGTCCCCAAACTTGCTGTCAGGGTCTAAACAGGATCTACTGGAGTTGTGGCTTTAGTAAAGGAGAATCTTCAGAGGCTTGAAGTCTTTGCAGTTCTGCCCTCTGATGTCAGGTCCTGTGCCCTGCTTCAGTCAAGGATATGGAGTATCTTTAAATCCTCTCACAGAGAACTTGTGGGTTTCATAGAACTTCTGATTTCCACATAATTTACTGATACGATGATTGGCTAGCTTGTCTCTATTCTTTTCATTTTTAAGTACATCAGTGGCACTTAACAAAAACTAAGCAACCAACACAAGCATCCTCAGAGTTACCATTTCCATCATCTTCTCAAATGCAAGAAAGGTTGCATATGTCAGCACAACTTTTCACCTATATCCCATCCTAATTTCACACATGTAGGAGTCTTAATGATTGCAACGCTATAGCATACCAGCATTTCTAAACAAATCGCTTAGCACCAGAATGTTTTTTTTTTATCATCTTGCTGTCAAGTAATCCAATTCCATAATCTCCCCATGGGTATTTGCATCCTTGGCCCCAAAGTAGTATGCAAACCCCCAGAAGCAGATTCTAAGTCAACTATGCAAGACTAGATTTTTTATTTGGGAGATGCAGAAAAAATGATCAGAAGAATAGAGAAGTAATATAGAGAAGGGAAGGCAGACGAAAAGAGATGAATTATTAAATCACCTACCATAGTTGCTGATGCACTTAATCCTGGGGAGAGAGAGATGCAGATAATTATTTTTATTATAATCAAATAAAACAGAAAAACATCATCAATGTATCTAGTAAGAAAGCTCTGAAAAATTTTAAATACTTTTACTAGTGTATTTGGAAATGAATAAGAGCCCTGATAATACTGATTGAATTATTATTGTTTTGTCTCATAAAGACTGTTATAATGCCCACCCCACTTGTCCTTTATAAAATGAAACACTGTGAGCTGAATAAAAAATTAATTCCAAGGCTTAATGAACCTGAAAGATAATAGCCTGTATTAAAGAGTAACAATGCACCCTTCAGTCTAGCCCCTTTTAAAGTCAAAAGAAAGAACTTAACTTTGACTTCTAGGTCAAAAGAGGTTGGCATGTAGGAGATAATCATATTTGCTACTTTAATCAGATCCAGCTTTGTTTCAGGACCATTAAGATCATTCAGTTCATGTGTGTGTATTTACATTCACTCGTAATGTTAACATAAATAATTTTAAACATTTTATTGTAAATACTTGTTTAACTTATTAAAGAGGATAATATATAACAGTATACTTAGTATAATTGTTTTATTTTGATAAATATCTAGAATTCTCTAATGTTGAAATTCATTTTCTACTTGAACTAAGTGTGGCCTCCTGATCTCTGCTTTCTCTTTCTTTCTCACTTTTTCTCTATTGCTTTCTCTCCCTCATTTTTCACTCTCTTCTAGTTTACTTGTTTTCCCACATAAATACGAAAAGAAAAGGACATGTAGACTGGAACAAAAGTTCAAATAATTATTTACATACATTTTTTATGTTGTGCATATCTTAAAAATAGTATAATTCCCTTCCTAAATGATCATTATTCACTTTTCTCATGTAGAATATCTGAAATTTTCCTTTTTAATTTCTCAAGTAATTTTAATATAGTGATAGAACTTAGAGTTGTTTTTTTACCTATTATTAAAGAATCACATCTACATCATATTTATTATTGTATTTCCATTAATCACATCTTAAAAGAAGAATATAAGCTTAGCTATAAAAAGTTAAGAATAAGTAAGGTATATTTAGTCATAAGAAGTTACTTGTAAGTATCTTTTTTTGGCATATTTGCATGATGCATCTTTATTTTCTGTGTTAGAAAGAAATACAAATGTGATAAACCCACTCCATTGCTCTAAAACCTTTTGTGACTCCCCAAGGCTCTAAGAACTTGTTCTAAAATCTCTAACATCTCCTGTGCTACCCAGTAAAATGTGGCACTGATTTACTGCAGCCCCACATCCCACCACTCACCATGATTCTGTCTCACTGGGTCCTGAGGGATCTTTTAAAAAGCAAAATAAATTCAGTTTAGAAGCTTTTAAAGGGTTCCCAACACACATGGAAAAGAAAATCCCAATGCCTTGACATGAAGTTAAATGCCTTATATGTCCTGGCTTCTATCTAATTCTTCCTTTATTTCTGCTCCACATTTTCTCCCATTCATTCTGTAACAATCACACTCAATTTCTTCCAGTTTCTCAAACCAATTGAGCTTCTTTTGTCACAAGGCCTTTGCATTTTTCTGTTCTAATCTCTCAAGCTCTTGTCATGGATACTTCTCAAAGGTCTCGTAGAGCTCAAAAGTCATTTCTTCAAAAGAAATCTTTACTGATCATTCTGTTTAACATAGAAACCCCTTAACCACTTTTATTTCCTTCATAGAAATACCATAAATAGTATTTATGTATTATGTATAAGTGTGTGCATGTGCACACATGCATGAGTATATGTGTACACACACACATACAGATACACATACACACACACCTTATCTCCTCCCTTTAACATGTAAGGTGTGTGAGGCCATAAGGTAGTTATCGTGTCTGTATTTTTCAATGTCATATATCCCAGACCTAACAGAGAAAGACACTTAATATAATATCAGACGGATAAAAAAAATTGGAAGTTAAGGGTGTATTTAGATGTGTCTCTCCCCACATCTATTCTAATGCCATGTATAGATAATTATTTCAGTTAAAGCATGAGTATAAAAAATAAAATAGTCACACACTGAGAGTTTATATTTTATATTTCTGATTAATTTTCAGCTAAATTATTATGATTTTAAATCAATGAGGAGCTTTATGAGGTCAAAAATTGATTTAAATTTTAAACTATATAATCAGATTTAGTGCAACTGAGAGTTTATTCATTTGAATTAGTTTAGCTTTACTTAGTTGTTTATAGGAAGAGAAAAATGCATGCCAAGCATATAATGATTACTCATTAATTTTAAAAGTTAGTGGAATGAATTTTATTATAAGAAAAAAGTCCTTGTTAATAAGGGGTAGATGGTTCTTTTGACAATGAAGATCAAAATACCCAGTCAATAGAACAGATGTTTCAATTACCCCCAAAAAAGAGTTTCCCTAATCAAAAATGCATCTTTAAACTATTAATGTGAATTTTGCCCCAATTCAGTGAAAGTTGTATCAATCCTCAGATTGTAATAAATTGGCAAGATATGCATTCAGAAGTCTTAGGCAGACTTCAGAAAGCCACATCTGTTGGTGCTCTCATGATCTTATTTAGAAAGATTATCTCACAACAGATGTTTATGAGTATTTTTGGAAACAAAATACTATGATAGCATAATGTGTACTTATACTAAAAATTTAGGCCAAAGAAATCTGTAGTAGATTGCTTATATGTCTGAAATGTCAACACAATGTGTTACTACCTCCAAATATTTTAGAATGTATCTCTTACAAATAAGGTTATTTTTCCTATATAACCACAGTGCAATTGTCAAAATCAAGAAGTTAATAACATCTAATTCTCAGATACAACTTGTCTTCTGTCAAATTTTCTAATAAGGTTTCATAGGAGAATATTCCAAACTAGAGTTTTGTGTTAGTTTTAATCATTTCTATTCAGTATTCTTCAACCTAAACAACTTTCTGTCTTTGACTTTTATGACCTTGACACTTTGAAGATTACAGGCCAATTAACTTTAGAAAGGCCTTCTATTTGGTTTGCCTAATATTTCCTCATAATTACTTTCAGGTTATGCATAGTTAGCAGGAAAATCAGAGAAGTGAGGATTTTTTTTCTCATTGCATCCTACTTGGTGGGACACATTTGTATTAGTCACATTATTAGTGATGTAACTTTGTTTGACTAAGGAACATTTTCCAGTCTTCTCCATTGTGAAGTTAATATTTCCCCTTTGGCATTAATAAATAATTTTAAAATTGTGTAATATATTGGTTGTTACCAAAACTTTAATTCATTTATTTATAGACACAGGGTATCCTATTATGTGTAACAGACTATGATCTGTTACTATTATTTATTTTCCTGATGAACGTGTTCTGATTTTGCCAGTGGAAGTCCCTCAGAATTGGCTTCTATATCTTTACTGGTATGCCCTCATCATTCTTTGAATACTGCCTTGATTTCTTTCACAAAGGCTATCAAGGGCAACATACTTTCTCTGTCACATCCTTCATATCGTACAATTCACTAAAACGTCCTGATTACTGTAAGTGGAAAATGACATAAACCAAGATCTAGATCCTATGTACGCTCATTTTTATTAGCTTGTCACCGTTGTCAGACCTCTCAGTGAACAAAGTTACAGAAAATAAATTTGAGTGAATGTGCACACACACACTGCTTGTATCAGTAATGTCCAACAGAACTTTCTCTTGGTTATTGAGAATATGGATATATGTAAATACAGAAAATATAGCAATAAATAGAGATAGAATAAATAGGCACAAAAATAACTGTATGTAATTATGTATGTAGATATGTTCACGAAGGTAGACAAATGATCCAGTTACCATTAATCATCTCTTGCATCTAACTCAACCTTCATTGTAACGAAACACCACCCCTTTGTCAGCTGGCACAGTGATAAGATCTGCTATTAGAGAATATTGGAGATACACTGTAAAACTAGATGCTTCTCATATGGGTTCCTGTGTCTCCTTTTCTTGCTTTTGCGGTGCTGGGATAGCCTGTGAGATTCATCCCCAGTAGTTTCAGTGGCACCTCCAATGGTAGCTTCCTAAAGGTGAACTGAATGACAACCTTAAGGTAAGCTCCCAGTATGTGGTCATTCCACTTGGCTTCCTGGGAGTGAGTTTCAAGGTCTCCCTAGCTGTCTTCTAGAAACGTTCCAAGTATGAGCTTCTGGGTAAGTTCTGTTAATGTCTAGCCAGCTTCTCAGAGTTCAACAGCATCCCTCGTGGGAAGCTTGCCAGTAGATTTGTGGCAAATCCAACCAGTGCTTCAGCTAGATTTCCAGAAAATACAACACTGTTGTATTTTTCCATACTTGCACTCCCTTGCTCTCAATATCCTTACATATTTACTAATTTTACCAATCCCCTGCCCATGCCCAGAAAAAGTCATCAGCAGTCCAGCAGATTCTCTGCCGATTAGCCTCAGACCAAAGCCTGTGTCAGCTTTTGCAAAGGGGCAACAGAACAGACTTGCGCATCGTAAAGGGAACGAAAATCACCCTTTCTGACAAGATCTGAATTTCAGCCTTGGAGAGCCCCTATTCCCTTTCCAGGTTTATTTCTCATGTATTCTCCCCCATCCTAGGGCGTTATTTATAATTTTCTTTACTGCTTTTATATTAAGTCTTTCTTGTTCAAGTTACCAGGTGGCTTATATCTCCTGACTGAACCCTAACTGATAAAATACAGAAATAAACATAGGTCAGATTTGTTGTATTTATAGGTGTGTGTGTATGCATACATAAACACACTATATAGTATATATGTACATATATGTGTGTGTATGTATTCTTTGCTATCCAGTACACCAATAACCACATGAAAATATTGAATACTTGAAATAAGGCTACCATGACAGAATTGGACATTTAATTTTATTTAACTTTAATTCATTTAAAATTAAATAATCATGTGTTGCTCGTGTCTACTGTACCAGGGAGTGCATATACATACATACACATACCCACAAGCATACCAATGTGAAACCATATTTATTTCTATATCTATCTCCCTATTTATCTGTATCTATCTGTCAGGTCAATGCAATAAAGGTTATTCTAGAGAACATGCTTTCCATACTTGCACTCCCTTGCTCCCAATATCCTTACATATTTACTTATTCTACCAATCCCCTTATATATGTTCAGATTTCTAGCCCCTCCCTACCTCAGCGGTGCTTGGGAATCCTGCACTGTGTTTCCCTACTCCTGTTCCATAATAGATGATGCTACCTTTTTACGCAGGTGAGCTTCTGACTGCTCTGATAGCCCATGCATGCTAGCATACCCTTCTCTCCCTTTGTACTCCAACGTACTGCATTTGGAAGCCTTCCTCTGCAGAGGTGCTCCTCCTCCTTCGCAGGCTCTACTATTTCACTCCAGGTGGCCTTCCACATGGCACCCTCTTCACTTGGAATTTATCACTGTACCAGGCTAGTTCTTCTCAGGGACATCATTGTTACATCACCCATATTCTGTGTACCAGGCCACGGTCCTTTGCAGATGTCCTCACTCTGGGCTTTGATACCTTATGCCAAACTGCTTGTCATGGGTACTTACTCACCCTGGTCAGGATTTGACACATTGTTCAGAGCTATAATGTCTCTTCCATAATTAATACGGATCCCTCCCTTACTCCATCCCAAATAATGGCTTTGGACTTACTTTCTCAGAAGAAAATGACAGGGAATGAAAAAGAAAGGAGTGCTATTCTTGCTTTTGTGTGTGTGTGTACAGAAGGGAGAAGATCTTTTGATCTATCACTAATTGATAGATTAATATTGAAATTTCAAACCATGATGATGGGTTCATCAGTTCACTCTGTCATTTTATCAATTTACTGCCCTTTTATTTTTAGGCATTTTATTATTTGCATCTAGGTAAAAACATCACAATATATATTTTTAAACAACTAATTATTCTCATTATGTAGTGGTGGTCTCCATCTTGAATACTACTTTTTATTGTAAAGTGTTTTTTTATTATATTATTTATCTGTTGTAATTTTATTATTACTAACTAAATATACACTCTCTCCTCCATGCATGGGAGGGTTGTGCTTTCCTACACTATTGAGGCTGATTTTGGCTATATAACATGCTTTGGCCAGTGGTATTCTGTGGAAGTGACTGTGTCACTTTAAGCAGTCTTTAAGAAGCCTAACAAGTTTTTACCTACCATCTCCTCTCTAGCATTAGAACATGCCCCATATAGAAGCTGGTTCTTCAATTTACATGCCGTAAAGAGAAGGCCTGTGGACAATATGAACCCAGTGTAACACCTGTAGCAGAGCTTCACCTGTGAGCATACAGGCCAGTGAGATAATAATATTGTTATGGATATTTTTGGATTTTTAAAAATAATTACTAATGCACTAAAAGCTGGTAATATATTATTTGATAGAAAGATAACAAAAGAGAATCCAGAAGAATGGAATTTGATTCTTGAATGATTCTTCTCAATGAAAAAATCCAGAAATTCTGAGACTTGAAAGTTAAAGTCTCAGGAAAATACTGTCACATATAGTATTTAGACCTGTCCTATAAAACACTCTCATTGGATTGATGCTGCTCCCAGTGAAATGTATTAATACAAAAAAATAAGAAAAAAGGCTTATATAAAAGAGATTGATTGAAGTCATGTATCACTGAAGTCTTCCATGTCCAAAGATTATATATTTAACTTAAGAAATAAAGAAACATTTCTTAAAAAGAATTGTGGGTGTGGTATGACTGGAATCAAGTAAAATATTAAAATAATTAGGAAAAAACTAATGACATTTTGCAGAGATTGATAGCCAAAATTGCCATCTTGGATGAAGAGAAACTTTGACAACTTGAAATGGAAATTTATTCTAAATTTTTATGGACAGAAGGAAATCTTATTGAGAAAGCTACTCAACCACCAAGGAGGAAATGTTTTCTAATGCTTTTTTCAAATGTGTTTGAGTAATATAATGAAATAGAAACACTCAGACCCTGAAGACAAAACCCATAAAGAACAAAGCTACCCTCAGGCAGCAGTACTAGGGCCAAATCAAGGGGGATAAGAATTTCTGCAGATGTCTGCAGCGTGATTCAGTTCTTCCCCTTTTGGGTAGGACCCTGGTCTACAACCTTGTATAGAATCCTCTTCGCTCTACTCTTCCCCCGCCACCCTTACTCCCACCTTCCTTTTCTTCTTTCCTTCCTTTCTTTCTCCCTCCCTCCCTCTCTCTTTTTCCTTTATTTTTTGTTCTTAAATTTCCAGTCCAAGAAGTACCTCTTCTAGATGTGATAGATAAATTATTGAAATATAAAGGACTTTAAACAACATGAACCACATGTGTTATTTGGTTGGTACTTTTGGGATATATTCCTTGAGTTTCAGTAATTTGTTTTAGAAAGGGTCATTCTCCCCTCCTGTAACCTCCATGAGTCATATATTTTCTTGCCTTACTGATGTGGATAGGGCACCTAAATGGCATTGAGAAGTAGAATATGGAAAAAGTCAACAATATGCCAGTTCTAAGATGGCTTATAAAGAGACATTATGTCAATCATCTCGTCTGCCCAGACAGGAGATGCTATCTTAAACTAGAACCAGAAATGAGTTACATATAGAGCAGACCCAAACCCACCAGTATCCTGAAATAGAGCCACTGCAGCCAATCTGCAAACTTTTGAGTGAGAAATAAAAGTTCAAATCACTGAGAATTTTTACACAAATTTATATATAATTTATATAAGATTTGTTTGCCCTGTTTTTAATTTTTCATCCATTTTGTCATTTTTTAATTGATAACCTATATCTCCTTAAAAAGAAAACTGCGATAGAATTAACTTGAATTCCACTGTTTTAGCTATAGCATTAGTTATATATATCTTGATAAAGTTTGATAATGTAGCATATAATAACAATGTGAGGGTTAGGGGTGCTGACCCACTGTGTAGTCAGAAATCCATGTATAACTTTTGATTCCCCAAAAACTTAACTACTAATATCCTGCTGTCAATAGGAAGCCTTGCCAATGACATAAACAGTTGATTAACACATATTTTGTGTGTTATGTACTTCATTCTTACAATGAAGAGGCTAGAGAAAACAAAATGTCCAGAAAAATCAGAAGGCAGAGAAAATGTCTACAGTATGTGCTGTTGATACCGTAAGTTTGTATCATCTGTTTAAAAGATGAATCATCTATCAGTACCTACATCAACGTTGTCTGTTATGATACAAAACAATGTAGATACAAGTATTACTAACATGAGACATCAAAAGTGAAAAGTTAATGTGAGGAAGACATTTATTTACAGGTATAATGATTCATGCATTGATAGTGAAGAAGCAGCAAAATTATTGTTTTGTGTTACCTAGTATAATCAATACAATTGCATCATATCAGCCTAGCCTATATATTAATGAATGAGTCACTTAAAAAAATTTATGGCACACAGTATTACAGTCATATTCATTATACACTATTGGAAATATTGCTACATTTAAAAATATATATACTTACCTATAATGATAAGCTGATATGCAGTTTCTCCAAAAATAAGACAGAGAGACTTACTGTATGGCAATGTAATTCTCCTAAAACAGCTACAAAAGAGTAAGAAAACTAACACATTATTCATTTTATATTAAATATCACTCATCTTATACCTATGTGTGAGGTAAATGACAGAATTTATAGAATATCCTGCCTAGCTTTAGTTCATTTACATATCAGTAGGTATTTACCACTGCAGAGCCTCCCATCAATCTGAATCAAGTGGTAGAGAGAAAATGTCCATTCTCTCCTCCCCTCCGTTCCTGGTACATAACTTGTTTGGCATCTGCCAGTCACCAAAGACCCACTAATAGAGTTCCTCCCAGAAGGGGTGGATGGGAAGTAGAGACCATGCTGTGGCTGCAGAGCACGAGCCATGGCCAGAGGAGATGGATGGGGCCGAGACTGGCCCGCAAATTCAAGCAAGCTCTGAGCAATAAAAATGATTTCTTCCAACCTACCCTTCCCCTTGATGTATTTTGGTTTCACCAGTTTCATAGGGGATTCACCCCGGTCCGGGATCACCCCTCTCCCAGGAGCTACTCTATGTAAGGATAAGCTATCCACTTCCATACAAGTTTTTCACTTGATGTTCTATACAATGAATAATTAGACCAAGAGACCAAGATGATGATGATGACATAAAAAAATCTCATATAATTCCTGCCATACAATTATTAGATTTTCACACAAAGACCTATATATACAAAACATCATTTATTAGCTTTGGCATGACAACTATATATATTATTCATTACATGGAAGTGGATCTTCATAAAGGTCTTTACCACATAATCTTCACATTAAGTAGCCTGAGGAGGAGGAATAACAGGAGGTCTTGGTCTTGCTGTCTCAGGTTTGCAGAGGTCAAAGAAGTGGCAGAGGTGGAAGGGAATGCAGTAGAGGCTGGCACTTTATGGTGTAACTATATGGATATACAATGTAATTTCTGTCTGACATTTTTGCATTTTCAGTTCTCTAAAAATGTTTCTGTATGGTACCAATCCTTCAGTTTGCTTTAGTTTCAGTGCCCCTATCAGAGAAGGGTCCACTTCACAAGAGAAGTTAAAAGCAGTCTTGAATAATCAGAATCCTTCTGCCAGATTACTTACTGTCAGTTTGTTTTCTTACATTGCTCTTTTATGTCTTCTTCCTCATCATACAGCACTAGTTCAGAAGCACTCATCTCCATCAAGTTGTTTTAATTCCTCTGGTATGGTGCCTATTAGCTCTTGAATTTCTCCAAGATCCATATCTTGAAACCCCTCCTCTGACCCTTTTTTGCCATCTCTACAATCTATTTCATGATTTCCTTGGTTTGCTCTGTTGTAAATCCTTTGAATGTCTTGCACAATGTCTGGACAGTTTTCTCTAGCTGGAATTTATTGTTTTGGGTCTGATAGTTTTCAGAGCTTTTTCTATAACAGCAATGCTCCTCAATGGTGTTTTCCTTCCAGACTTTCATGATGTTCTATAAGGCTTCTCTTCTGTAGCATTTACAATTCTTCCCATAGAGTACAGTGTGTAACTAGACTTAAAGGTCCTTATGATCCCCTGATCTGGAGGCTGACTGAGAAACGATGTGTTTGGGGGCAAGTAGCTTTTGGTGTTGAGCTCATGGGGTCCTGGGTGGCCAAGGTTATGGTCCAATATCAAAAGCACTTTAAAAATCAGTCCTTTACTTCCTGATTTCAGGGACAAAGCACCAATGGAACCAATCCAAAAAGGGGTTCTCATTATCCAGGCCTTCCTTTAATACAACCAACAAATTGGCAGCTGGTGTATATCTTTTCTTTTCAAGGCTCATATTAGCAGCTTTATAGATAAGGGCAGTCATGATCATAAACCCCATTCCATTTGCACAAAATAGTAGAGTTAACCTATATCTTCCTGCCTTAAATCCTGGTGCTTGCTTCTCTTCCTTAGGTACAATGTCCTTTGTGGCATTTCTTTTTCTCCAGGATAGGGCACTTATGTTCAGGCATATATCCTTTCTTCTCAATGATTTGCTTAATGGTGTCTGGGAATTCACTTGCTGACTAGGTGGGCAGAAGCTGCTTCTCCAATTATCTTAACATTTTTTAAGCCAAATTCTAAAATTGTCAAACCATCTTTGCTGGCATTAATTCTTAAATTTTAGATCCTTTACCTTCCTTTGCTTTTATTTATATATGACTTCGCTTTTTCCTGAAACAGAGGTGATAGGTTTGCCTTTCTTACAGCAATCCTGTACCCATTTAAAGCTGCATTGTCAATACCAGATAAAAAGGTATCTTACAAAAAGTGCAAGGTTTTTGTCCTGCTGGCATAACTGCAGCAAAGTCTTCATGAATATCCTTTTTTTAACAGTGGTCCTTATGCTGGATTCATTTATCTTGAAATGGCAGACAACCACAGCTGCAGACCTCAATCTATGGTACATATCTGGCAATTCAACTTTTTCCTGGTAATGTCGTGACTTTTCTCTGCTTCTTGGAAGCACTTCCAGCATCACTAATGGCACTTCATTTGGGTCCTGTGGTATTAGTCAAGATTTATGTTGTTGCACTAAACACAATAAAAAATATGCAGTAACTGCAAAAGATCCCTTTTCAGTGTGACACTCAGTTTACGAGAGAGACTGCTCACATGGAGATTACTGTCACTCTGTGCTTTAAGCAGATATATGCCAACTCTTGAGCTCACTGTAATGATACAGGAGGTGGCTTTGAAATTTTTACAGTAGCACAGTATAAAGTACAGTTAATTTTATGCAGTTATGATTTAATATGGCATCTTTATGTTTGTCTACATTTCTCTCTACTGTGAATAATTCCACATATGATCTGTCAGTGTTTGTATGTGTTGTTTTGATAAATATTAACTTTTACAATAGATTGGTGTATATTTTATGGTAGTAAGTATAAAATAGAATTGTATCTACATATACCTTATATATTCATAATGTAACTTTTTGTTAATTTTTTTTATTTCTAGGTTATTTTTTCTGCAAATTTTAAAAAATTGCTGTAAATCTCCAAAAAAGTTTCCAATACATTCATTGAAGAAAAAATCCACATATAAGTGGACCCATGTGGTTCAAACACATGTTCTTCAAAGGTCAACTGTATATGCTATTTTATATAATATGATTTACTTACTAATTAATAAAAATAAAATTAGAATAGTATAATGGAATGTGAAATGTTTGCATTCATAATTAATACTCTTATTTCTAATAGGCTTTTTTTTATCATTGCTTAAGTGATAGCTTACCCATTGTTTAACTGTTGTCTAACTTTCATTTTGATATTATATATATGTCTCAGTGATTAACATGCTTAATTCTAGATTTGCTGCAAAACTGTCTAGAAATTATGTCACCTTTTGTAAGTAGTTAAAATATTTCCATAGTCATTCAGTAGTATTTTCAACCTGGAAACCCATCCTGAAAAATAAAAAAAAGCTATTACAGATATGAAAACATTTCAATATTACCAATTACTTACTACTTAAAATGTCATAACAGGCTCTAATTTTGAACATCTATACTTTAGTACAATTAATTCCATTTATATCTTCCTTCCTTTCATTTAGAATAATACAAGAAGCTGATTCTCATTTTCTTAGTTTTCACACTTAGACATCTTTAGCCAAAGGGTAACACTTAATGTTAATTTATCTATTTTTATACTACAACTTCAAAAGGGACAATAATAATCTTTAGAACAATTAGTGCTTTCTGCAATATTATAATGAGTGAACCCAATAAATCTATCAAATATATTTTGCCTATAGTCCATTTTAGTTCATGAATTTCAGAATCTACAATTATTGATTTTTCATCTGCTTAATACAGCTGGTTTCTTCTTTTTTTTTATTAAGGTATCATTGATATACACTCTTATGAAGGTTTCACAAGAAAAACAATGTGATTATTACATTCACCTTTATTATCGCGTCCCCCCCCATACCTCGTTGCAGTCACTGTCCATCAGTGTAGTAAGATGCCACAGAGTCCCTGCTTGTCTTCTCTGAGCTACATTGTCTTCCCTGTGATCCCACACGCACCATGTGCACCAATCATGATATCCCACAATCCCCTTCTCTCTCCCTCCCCACCTGCCCTTCCCACCCCTCCCCTTTGGTAACCACTAGTCCCTTCTTGTAGTCTGTACATCTGTTGCTATTTTGTTCCTTCAGTTTGCTTCATTGTTATACTCCATAAATGAGGGAAATCATTTGGCATTTGTCTTTCTCTGCCTGACTTATTTCACTGAGCATAATAATCCTCTAACTCCATCCATGTTGTTGCAAACAGTAGGATTTGTTTCATTCTTAAGGCTGAATAGTATTCCATTGTGTATATGTACCACCAGTTCTTTATCCATTCATCTAAGGATGAACACTTGGCTTGCTTTCATATCTCGGCTATTGTAAACAGTGCTGCAATAAACATAGGGGGTGCATATACCTTTTTGAAACTGTGAAGTTGTTTTCTTTGGATAAATTCCTAGGAGTGGAATTCCTGGGTCAAATGGTATTTCTATTTTTAGTTTATTGAGGAACCTCCATATTGCTTTCCACAATGGTTGAACTAGTTTACAATCCCACCAGCAGTGTAGGAGGGTTCTCTTTTCTCCACAAACTCGCCAACATTTGTTGTTGTTTGTCTTTTGGATGGTAGCCATCCTTACTGGTGTGAGGTGATATCTCATTGTGTATTTAATCTGCATTTCCCTTATAATTAGCGATGTGGAACATCTTTTCATGTGCCTGTTGGCCATCTAAATTTCTTCTTTGGAGAAGTGTCTGTTCATATCCTTTGCCAACTTTTTAATCGGGTTATTTGCTTTTTGGATATAAGCAAATATGCTTGTTTCCTTATCTTGTTGGATATCTTATTTACAAACATATTCTCCCATACTGTAGGATGCTTTTTTGTTCTGCTGATGGTGTCCTTTGCTGTACAGAAGCTTTTTAGCATAATGTAGTCCCATTTGTTCATTTTTTATTTTGTTCCCCTTGCCCGAGGAGATGCGTTCAGGAAAATACAGCTAGTTTCTTTGAAAGAAATAAAGATACCATTACTGTAAAGAAAGCCTGATAATATATTTTTATATTTTATTTGTTTTTCATTGTGGAATTTTAATCTATATACAGAGTTTTGATAACTAAAGGTGTTTAATTTCTAAACCAGAAATAATTCTTTTGGCTACTGAGTCTATAGTCCCTATTCAGTCATCTTCATATTTATATTTATGAGGTAAATGGTTTATGAGAGTGGACTTTCTCTTGTGGAGGCTGTGATTCTGCCAAACTAATGTATAGGAACTGCATCTTCTTTTCTGTTCTGTGTAAAAAAAGCTGACAAAATTTCAAAAGTGTCAGTCAAGAAGCAATTGCAAAACACAAGGCAGAGGCATTCCTGACAAGCTGACAATACCTACAGATCATGATAGAAATCATTTTGTGTTTGGGTGACTACTATAGGGTAGTCTGACAGCTGATTCATACAAGTCACTAAAGAAGTCAGTAAGAATGTGAACGTATTAAAGAATTAAAGACCATAAAGAAAGGTGATGGATCTACTTTTCCTTACAACTGCTATAACAACACCTACCCACACTTTCATTGAAACTTTTTTCTTGCATTATCTAAAACAAATAAGCCTGAGACAAAGGAAGAATAATATGAGTTACTGTGTAATATTTTGTTGTTTATCACTTATGTCCTTCCAGTAGAATGTAATGGCCCAAAGTATTTTTGTTTGACTCATTGAGCCCCATAAACTCAGGCAGAATAGGATTTTGTACTTAGTAGACATTCAATAAACTTTTTTTGATTGTATTAATGAAGTAAACCAAAGATGCAATTGTGTTGAATTGTCAAAATTTTTAACAGAATCCATACCAGTGGTTTCATTTGAATTTTTAAGATGAAATAAAAAAGTGAATGAAAACTTAGTTTCTGTCGGAGTTATTGAAGATTTTATAATTAAGGTGTTAGGATAAACCACGTATCACTTTTCATTCTACAAATATGTCCTATTCAATCAGTTAATGATCTTTCTGCTACTGTATTTGTAATTATTATTATGGCAAGAACACTGAACATGAAATCTACCTTTTTAACAGATTTTTAGGTATATAATACAGTATTGTAAACTATAGGCATATGTTGTATAGCAAATATCTACAATTTATTCATCTTGCATAGCTTAAAATTTATATTCTGAACATCTCTTCATTTATGTTTCCCCTCAGTCTCTAGCAACCAGTGTACTCTCTACTTCTAGGATTTTGACTATTATAGGTATCTCACACAAATGGAATCATATAGTATTTTTCCTTATGTCACTGGCTTATTTCACTTAGCAAAATGTGCCCCATGTTCATACACTTTGCATTTGTCAGGATATCCTTCTTTTCTAAGGCTGAATACTATTCCATTGTCTGCATATACCACATTTCATTAGTGATCAATCCATTGATCACATTTATGTTGCTTCCATATCTTGGCTGTTGTGAACAATGCTGCAATGAACTTGGAGGTGCAAATATCTGTTGGATAAATATTCAGATCCAGGAATGCTGAATCACATGTTATCAGAGCTTACATACAGAGCAATGCAACAGAATAGAAGCCCATAAATAAACTCACACATATATAGTCAACTAGATCTTCAAGAAGAGTGCCAATAATTCACATGGAGAAAGGATAGTCTCTTCAACAAATTGTGAGAAAACTAGATATTCACATACAAAGAAAAAAAAATGAAAGTGATCTCTAACTTATAATATACCCCAAAACAAACTCAAAATGGATTAAAAACTTAAGTGTAATACTTTAATATATGTATTTTCTAGACGAATTATAAGACAGTTGGTTCTTAACATTGATTTGCAATGTTTTCTTGAATAAAATACCAAAAGCACAAGAAGCAGAAGCAAAAATAGATCAGTGGGACTACATCAAACTAAAAAGCTCTTGGACGGCAAGAGAAACAGTCTACATAAAGGAGAGGCAGCCTACGGAGTGGAAAAAATTAGCAAACCATGTATTTCTGATTGTGATTAATATCAAAAATCTTTCAAGAATTTCTACAACTCAATATAAACAAAAAAACACATAAATGAGTAAAGGACTCGAATAGACATTTCTTCAAAGAAGCCATACAAATAGTTAATAGGTATATGAACAGGTGCTCAAAACCTTTAATCATCAAGGAAATGCAAATCAAAACCACATTAGATATATACCTGTTAAGAGTGTCTTTATAACAGATTTAAATATAACATATTTTAAATATAACATATAAATATATGTTTATATGTTATATTAAATATATAACATATAAATATATGTTATATATTTAAATATAACATTTAAATATAACATATAAATATAACATATTTTAAATATAACATATTTAAAAGTAAAATAAAATGAATTAAACAAAAAACAAGACAACAAGAGTTGGTAAAATGTAGAAAAATCTGAACCCTTTTCCACTGTTGGTGGGAATGCAAAATATTACAGTGGATATGGAAAACAGTATGGCGTTTCCTCAAAAAATTAAAAATAGAACTACCAAATGGTCATGGTATTTAATTGGAAGCATGGAGCAAACTTTCATTTTTTTTTTTATTATTAAGGTATTTTTGATATACGCTCTTATGAAGGCTTCACATGAAAAAACAATGTGGTTACTACATTTACCCATATTATCAATACGCCACCCATACCCCAACGCAGTCGCTGTCCATCAGTGTAGTAAGATGCCACAGATTCACTGTTTGCCTTCTCTGTGCTACAAAGTTTTCCGCGTGACCCCACACACCATGTATACTAAACATAATACCCCTCAATCCCCATCTCCTTCCTTCACCACCTGCTGTCTCACACCCCTCCCCTTTGGTAACCGCTAGACCCTTCTTGGAGTCGGTGAGTCTGCTGCTGTTTTGTTCCTTCAGTTTTGCTTTGTTGTTATACTCCACAAATGAAGGAAATAATTTGGTATTTGTCTTTCTCCATCTCACTAATTTCACTGAGCATAATATCCTCCAGCTCCATGCATGTTGTTGCAAATGGTAGGATTTGCTTCATTCTTATGGCTGAATAGTATTCCATTGTGTATAGGTACCACCACTTATTTATCCATTTATCTACTGATGGACACTTAGGTTAGTTCATATCTTGACTATTGTAAATAGTGCTGCAATAAACATAGGGGTGCATATGTCTTTTTGATCTGAGAACTTGTATTCTTTGGGTAAATTCCAAGGAATGGGATTCCTGGGTCAAATGGTAATCCTTTTTTTAGTGTTTGGAGGAACCTCCATATTGCCTTCCA
The DNA here is from genome assembly GCF_030020395.1 of Manis pentadactyla. Lineage (NCBI taxonomy): Eukaryota > Metazoa > Chordata > Mammalia > Pholidota > Manidae > Manis > Manis pentadactyla. The sequence goes on from NC_080023.1 coordinate 52,356,999, forward strand.
CAATGGTTGAACTAGATTACATTACCACCAGTAGTGTAGGATTGTTCCCCTTTCTCCACATCTTTGCCAGCATTTGTTGTTCCTAGTCTTTTCAATGCTGGCCATTCTTACAGGTGTGAGGTAATCTCTCATTGTGGTTTTCATTTTCATTTCCCAGATGATTAGGGATGTGGAGCATCTTTTCATATGTCGGTTGGCGATCTGAATTTCTTCTTTGGAGAATTGTCTCTTCATATCCTCTGCCCATTTTTTCATTGTGCTTTTGAATTTTGGGTGTACAGGTGTGTGAGTTCTTTGTATATTTTGGATGTTAACCCCTTGTTGGATATGTCATTTACAAATATACTCTCCCATACTATAGGATGCCTTTTTGTTCTGTTGTGGTGTCCTTTGACATACAGAAATATTTCAGTTTGATGTAATCCCATGTGTTCATTTTTGCTTTTGTTTCTCTTGATAGAGGAGTTGCATTCAGGAAGAAGTTGCTAATGATTATCTTCAGGAGATTTTTACCTATGTTGTCTTCTAAGAGTTTTTTTTTTTTTTTAGATAATTATTTTTTATTGAAGGGTAGTTGACACACAGTATTACATTACATTAGTTTCAGGGGTACAACATAGTGATTCAACATTTATATACATGACAATACTAGGTACCAGCTAACACCCTACCAAGCTGTTACAATATCTTGACTATATTCCTTATGCTATACATTACATCCTGGTTCCTTATTTATTTTACCATTGAAAGTCAGTACTTTTTTTTTTTTTTTTTTTGTGAGGGCATCTCTCATATTTATGATCAAATGGTTGTTAACAACAATAAAATTCTGTATAGGGGAGTCAATGCTCAATGCACAATCATTAATCCACACCAAGCCTAATTTTAGTCAGTCTCCAATCTTCTGAGGCATAACAAACAAGTTCTTACGTGGAGAACAAATTCTTACATAGTGAATAAGTTCTTACATGGTGAACAGTACAAGGGCAGCCATCACAGAAACCTTCGGTTTTGCTCATGCATTATGAACTATAAACAGTCAGTTCAAATATGAATACTCACTTGATTTTTATACTTGATTTATATGTGGATACCACATTTCCCTCTTTATTATTATTATTTTTAATAAAATGCTGAAGTGGTAGGTAGATACAAGATAAAGGTAGAAAACAGAGTTTAGTGTTGTAAGAGAGCAAATGTAGATGATCAGGTGTGTGCCTGTAGACTATGTGTTAATCCAAGCTAGACAAGGGCAATAAAACATCCATGTATGCAGAAGATTTCTCTCAGAACAGGGAGGGTGAGGTTCTAAGCCTCACCTCTGTTGATCCCCAATTTCTCACCCGATGACCACCCTGCGACTGTGCCTGTCTTAAGTTGTTCCTCCCTTGAGGAATCTTACCTGTCTCTGGCGAACCAATCATCTTCCGGGGCCATACAGGGAAATGTAAAGTTGGTAAGTGAGAGAGAAGCCTTATTTTTTGTAAAGGTTAGCTTTCTACTTCTTTGCATATTTATGCCCTGTGGCTTCTATAACCAGCATTTGTCTTGAGGTATCTTTACCACTTGGAAGAATTATGATACTCGGTAAATTTGATATGAGGCACGAATTCTATTTAAGGGTTGTAATTAGGAAGCAAGAAGAAAAGCTGTAGAAGTAGCAGGCAGCAGAAAACATGGGAAGGTTGATTATTTCTTTGACATATCTTCTTGTGGAGTAACTTCAGCATGTATAGGTTTGAAGCTACTACTTAAATTATGCACACACATTAACATAAGAGGAATATAGTTACATAACCAAAGCATACCTGCAATTACCAGCCATCTCCAGTGAAACCAAGAAAACCAGTTAGGCACCTTAGGGATTTGTGAAAACTTATCTATGTTATGGTGGATATTGTCCAAATGAACTTGAACAGTCTGAGAGAAATCAGACAAATTAAAACAACCCATTCCTGGGGAATGTTCACATCCCTTATGTTCTTTTAACAGTAAATAGTCTGTAGTTGTAAGATTTTGGAGCGCTACAATTTGCACTTCTCCTAATTCTTGGTTGAGTTCCAACAGTATAGATCCAGTCAAATTTGTTGTTTCACTGTATGCACAGGCCAGCTTAGATATCTCCTTCTTTATTCCCATGGCAAGTCCAAGAACTGGTGGGATGAGTGCATCTACAGCTGTAGCAGTGCGTGGATCTTTGTTGGGGTTTTTTGATGATCATCTTCTGGCATGAGTCTTCCAGACAGTGCTGATGTTTGAAGTTCTTTTTCATATCATATCTTAGTTCATTTTCGGGGTAGCCCAACTAGGCTTTGATCCTCTGTATAAACACAAACAGACCCTTTGTCTACACTTTTATATGCCCTTTATACCCTTCTGTAGAACTCATTGGAGGTTACCACACAGGAACTGCCCTTTTCTTTTTTTTTTTTTGATATCACTAATCTACATTTATAAGACGAATATTATGTTTACTAGGCTCTCCCCGATACGAGGTCCCCCCTATAAAAGCTTTTACAGTCACTATCCATCAGCATAGCAAAATGTTGTTGAATCACTACTTGCCTTCTCTGTGTTGTACAGCCCTCCCTTTTCTCCTGACCCTCAACCATGCATGCTAATCTTAATACCCCCCTACTTCTCTCCCCCCCTTATCCCTCACTACCCACCCATCCTCCCCAGTCCCTTTCCCTTTGGTACCTGTTAGTCCATTCTTGAGTTCTGTGATTCTGCTGCTGTTTTGTTCCTTCAGTTTTTCCTTTGTTCTTATATTCCACAGATAAGTGGAAATCATTTAGTATTTCTCTTTCTCCGCTTGGCAAGTTTCACTGAGCATAATACCCTCCAGCTCCATCCATGATGCTGCAAATGGTTGGTTTGCCTTTTTCTTATGGCTGAGTAGTATTATATTGTGTATATGTACCACATCTTCTTCATCCATTCATCTATCGATGGACATTTAGGTTGCTTCCAATTCTTGGCTATTGTAAATAGTGCTGCAATAAACATAGGGATGCACTGATCTTTCTCATATTGATTGCTGCATTCTTAGGGTAAATTCCTAGGAGTGCAATTCCTGGGTCAAATGGTAAGTCTGTTTTGAGCATTTTGATGTACCTCCATACTGCTTTCCACAATGGTTGAACTAACTTACATTCCCACCAGCAGTGTAGGAGGGTTCCCCTATCTCCACAGCCTCGCCAACATTTGTTGTTGTTTGTCTTTTGGATGGCAGCCATCCTTACTGGTGTGAGGTGATACCTCATTGTAGTTTTAATTTGCATTTCTCTGATAATTAGCGATGTGGAGCATCTTTTCATGTGTCTGTTGGCCATCTGTATTTCTTTTTTGGAGAACTGTCTGTTCAGTTCCTCTGCCCATTTTTTAATTGGGTTATTTGTTTTTTGTTTGTTGAGGCATGTGAGCTCTTTATATATTCTGGATGTCAAGCCTTTATCAGATGTGTCATTTTCAAATATATTCTCCCATACTGTAGGGTTCCTTTTTGTTCTATTGATGGTGTCTTTTGCTGTACAGAAGCTTTTCAGCTTAATATAGTCCCACTTATTCATTTTTGCTGTTGTTTTCCTTGCCCGGGGAGATATGTTCAAGAAGAGGTCACTCATGTTTATGTCTGAGAGGTTTTTGCCTATGTTTTCTTCCAATAGTTTAATGGTTTCATGACTTACATTCAGGTCTTTGATCCATTTTGAGTTTACTTTTATATATGGGGTTAGACAATGGTCCAGTTTCATTCTCTTACATGTAGGTGTCCAGTTTTGCCAGCACCATCTGTTGAAGTGACTGTCATTTCGCCATTGTATGTCCATGGCTCCTTTATCAAATATTAATTGACCATATATGTCTGGGTTAATGTCTGGATTGTCTAGTCTGTTCCATTGCTCTGCGCTTGTGCCAGTACCAAATTGTCTTGATTACTATGGCTTTATAGTAGAGCTTGAAGTTGGGGAGTGAGATCCTGCCTACTTTATTCTACTTTCTCAGGATCGCTTTGGCTATTTGGGGTCTTTGTTGTTTCCATATGAATTTTTGAATTATTTGTTCCAGTTCATTGAAGAATGTTGCTGGTAGTTTCATAGGGATTGCATCAAATCTGTATAATGCTTTGGCCAGTATGGCCATTTTGATGATATTAATTCTTACTAGCCACAAGCATGTCATGAGTTTCCATCTGTTAGTGTCCCCTTTAATTTCTCTTAAGAGTGACTTGTAGTTTTCAGAGTATAAGGCTTTCTCTTCTTTGGTTAGGTTTGTTCCTAAGTATTTTATTTTTTTTTGATGCAATTGTGAATGGAGTTGTTTTCCTGATTTCTCTTTCTGTTGGTTCATTGTTAGTGTATAGGAAAGCCACAGATTTCTGTGTGTTGATTTTGTATCCTGCAACTTTGCTGTATTCCGATATCAGTTCTAGTAGTTTTGGGGTGGAGTCTTTAGGGTTTTTTATGTACAGTATCATGTCATCTGCAAATAGTGACAGTTTAACTTCTTCTTTACCAATCTGGATTCATTGTATTTCTTTGTTTTGTCTGATTGCCGTGGCTAGGACCTCCAGTACTAGGGTAAATAACAGTGGAGAGAGTGGGCATCCCTGTCTAGTTGCCGATCTCAGAGGAAATGTTTTCAGCTTCTCACTGTTCAATATAATGTTGGCTGTGGGTTTATCACAGATGGCCTTTATTATGTTGAGGTACTTGCCCTGTATTCCCATTTTGCTGAGAGTTTTTATCATGAATGGATGTTGAACTTTGTCAAATGCTTTTTCAGCATCTATGGAGATGATCATGTGGTTTTTGTCTTTCTTTTTATTGATGTGGTAGATGATGTTGATGGACTTTCAAATGTTGTACCATCCTTGCATCCCTGGGATGAATCCCACTTGGTCATGTTGTATGATCCTTTTGATATATTTTTGAATTCCGTTTGCTAATACTTTGTTGAGTATTTTTGCATCTATGTTTGTCAGGGATATTGGTCTGTAGTTTTCTTTTTTGGGGGGGTCTTTGCCTGGTTTTGGTATTAGGGTGATGTTAGCTTCATAGAATGAGTTTGGGAGTATCCCCTCCTCCTCTATTTTTTGGAAAACTTTAAGTAGAATGGCTATTATGTCTTCCCTTTATGTCTGATAAAATTCCTAGGTAAATCCATTTGGCCCGGGGGTTTTGTTCTTTTGTTGTTTTTTGACTACCGCTTCAATTCCGTTGCTGGTAATTGGTCTGTTTAGATTTTCTGTTTCTTTCTGGGTCAATCTTGGAAGGTTGTATTTTTCTAGGAAGTTGTCTATTTCTCCTACGTTTCCCAGCTTGTTTGCATATAGGTTTTCATAGTCTTCTCTAATAATTCCTTGTATTTCTGTGGGGTCCGTCGTTATTTTTCCTTTCTCGTTTCTGATACTGCTGATTTGTGTTGACTCTCTTTTCTTCTTAATAAGTCTGGCTAGAGGCTTATTTATTTTTTTTATTTTCTCAAAGAACCAGCTCTTTTTTTCATTGATTTTTGCTATTGTTTTATTCTTCTCAATTTTATTTATTTCTTCTCTGATCTTTATTATGTCCCTCCTTCTGCTGACCTTAGGCCTCATCTCTTCTTCTTTTTCGAATTTCGATAATTGTGACATTAGACCATTCATTTGGGATTGTTCTTCCTTTTTTAAATATGCTTGGATTGCTATATACTTTCCTCTTAAGACTGCTTTTGCTGTGTCCCACAGAAGTCGGGGCTTAGTGTTGTTGTTGTCATTTCTTTCCATATATTGCTGGATCTCCATTTTGATTTGGTCATTGATCCATTGATTATTTAGGAGTGTGTTGTTAAGCCTCCATGTGTTTGTGAGCCTCTTTGCTTTCTTTGTACAGTTTATTTCTAGTTTTATTCCTTTGTGTTATGAAAAGTTAATTGGTAGGATTTCAATCTTTTGGAATTTATGAGGCTCTTTTTGTGTCCTAGTATGTGGTCTTTTCTGGAGAATGTTTCATGTTCACTTGAGAAGAATGTATATCCTGTTGCTTTTGGATGTAGAGTTCTATAGATGTCTATTAGGTCCATCTGCTCTACTGTGTTGTTCAGTGCTTCCGTGTCCTTACTTATTTTTTGCCCAGTGGATCTATCCTTTGGGGTGAGTGGTGTGTTGAAGTCTCCTAGAATGAATGCATTGCAGTCTATTTCCCCCTTTATTTCTGTTAGTATTTGTTTCACATATGCTGGGGCTCCTGTGTTGGGTGCATATATTTAGAATGGTTATATCCTCTTGTTGGACTGAACTCTTTATCATTATGTAGTGTCCTTCTTTATCTCTTGTTACTTTCTTTGTTTTGAAGTCAATTTTGTCTGATATTAGTACTGCAACCCCTGCTTTCTTCTCACTGTTGTTTGCTTGAAATATGTTTTTCCATCCCTTGACTTCTAGTCTGTACATGTCTTTGTGTTTGAGGTGAGTTTCTTGTAAACAGCATATAGATGCATCTTGCTTTTTTATCCATTCTATTACTCTGTGTCTTTTGATTGGTGCATTCAGCCCATTAACATTTAGGGTGACTACTGAAAGATATGTACTTATTGCAATTGCAGGCTTTAAATTCGTGGTTACCAAAGGTTCAAGGTTAGCCTCTTTAGTATCTTACTGCCTAACTTAGCTCGCTTATTGAGCTGTTATATACACTGTCTGGAGATTCTTTTCTTCTCTCCCTTCTTATTCCTCCTCCTCAATTCTTCATATGTTGGGTGTTTTGTGCTGTGCTCTTTCTAGGAGTGCTCCCATCTAGAGCAGTCCCTGTAAGATGTTCTGTAGAGGTGGTTTGTGGGAAGCAAATTCCCTCAGCTTTTGTTTGTCTGGCAATTTTTTAATCCCACCATCATATTTGAATGATAGTCGTGCTGGATACAGTATCCTTGGTTCAAGGCCCTTCTGTTTCTTTGTATTAAATATATCATGCCATTCTCTTCTGGCCTGTAGGGATTCTGTCGAGAAGTCTGATGTTAGCCTGATGGGTTTTCCTTTATAAGTGACCTTTTTCTCTCTAGCTGCCTTTAAAACTCTTTCTTGTCCTTGATCTTTGCCATTTTAATTATTATGTGTCTTGGTGTTGTCCTCCTTGGATCCTTTCTGTTGGGAGTTCTGTGTATTTCCGTGGTCTGTTCGATTATTTCCTCCCTCAGTTTGGGGAAGTTTTCAGCAATTATTTCTTCTAAGATACTTTCCATCTCTTTTCCTCTCTCTTTCTTCTGAAACCCCTATAATACGGATATTGTTCCTTTTGGATTGGTCACACAGTTCTCTTAAAATTGTTTCATTCCTGAAGATCCTTTTGTCTCTCTCTATGTCAGCTTCTATGCGTTCCTGTTCTCTGGTTTCTATTCCATCAATGGCCTCTTGCATCCTATCCATTTTGCTTATAAACCCTTCCAGAGTTTGTTTCATTTCTGCAATCTCCTTTCTGGCATCTGTGATCTCCCTCCGGACTTCATCCCATTTCTCTTGCATATTTCTCTGAATCTCTGTCAGCATGTTTATGATTTTTATTTTGAATTCTTTGTCAGGAAGACTGGTTAGGTCTGTCTCCTTCTCTGGTGTTGTCTCTGTGATCTTTGTCTGCCTGTAGCTTTGCCTTTTCATGGTGATAGGAATAGTTTGCAGAGCTTGGACGAGTGACGGCTGGAAGAACTTCCCTTCTTGTTGGTTTGTGGCCCTCCTCTCCTGGGATAACAGCGACCTCTAGTGGCTTGTGCTACGCAGCTGTGTGCAGACAGGGTTTCTGCTTCCTGCCGGGATGCTATAGAGTTTATCTCTGCTGTTGCTGTGGGTGTGGACTGGTTCGGGCCTCTGCTCCAAAGTGGTGGAGTCGTGTTGGAGGGGGAGCAGCCTGGAGGCTATTTATCTCTCTAAGGGGCCTCCCTGCTCCCTGCAGCCCAGGGGTTAGGGTGCCCAGAGATCCCCGGATTCCCTACTACTGGATTAAGTGTCCCGCCCTGCCCCTTTAAGACTTCCAAAAAGCACCTGCCAAAACAAAACAACGACCACACACACACACAAAAAATTAATTAAAAAAAAAAATTTTTTTTTTAATAAAAAAAAAAAAATGTGGCCTCTCCTTTTTCTTTATTCTCCAGTGACAGCCACAGGCATCTGCTCACCGGTCTTGCTGCCCTGTTTCCCTATTATTGGGGGCCCTGTCCCTTTAAGACTTCCAAAAAGCACTCGCCAAATCAAAAGAGGAAAAAAGAAAAAAAGGTCGCTCACTTTTCTGGTGTCCTCCGGTGCCAGGCCACCGGTGCCCGCTCACTGTTCTTGCTGCCCTGTTTCCCTAGTATTGGGGGCCCTATCCCTTTAAGACTTCCAAAAAGCGCTCGCCAAAACAAAAGAGAGAAAAAAAAAAAAATTGGTCGCTCGCTTTTCTTATGTCCTCCGGCGCCGGCCTCCGGTGCTCACTCACTGTTCTTGCTGCCCTGTTTTCCTAGTATCCAGGGCCCTGCACTCTAGCCCGGATGGCTGGGGCTGGGTGTTCGGTAGTCCTGTGCTCCGTCTCCCTCCCGCTCTGCCTATTCTTCTCCCACCAGGAGTTGGGGGGATGGGCGCTCGGCTCCCGCCTAGCCGGGGCTTGTATCTTACCCCCTTCCTGAGGCGCTGGGTTGTCTCAGGTGCGGATGTGGTCTGGATATTGTCCTGTGTCCTCTGGTCTTTATTCTAGGAAGGGTTGTCTTTTTTATATTTTCATAGATATATGTGGTTTTGGGAGGAGATTTCTGCTGCTCTACTCACGCCGCCATCTTCCACCCTCTTCAGGGCTTTTTTTCTTCTAAGAGTTTTATGGTGTCATGACCTACATTCAGGTCTTTCATCCATTTCAAGTTTACTTTTGTGTATGGGGTTAAACAATAATCTAGTTTCATTCTTTTGCATGTAGATGTTCATTTTTGTCAACACCAATTGTTGAAGAGGCTGTCATTTCCCCATTGTATGTCCATGGCTCCTTTATTATATATTAACTGACCATAAATGGTTGGGTATATATCAGGGCTCTCCAGTCTGTTCCATTGCTCTATGGGTCTGTTCTTGTGCCAGTACCAAATTGTCTTGATTACTGTCACTTTGTAGTAGAGCTTGAAGTTGGGGAGCATAATCCCCCCAGCTTTATTCTTCCTTCTCAGGATTGCTTTGGCTATTTTTGGTCTTTTGTGGTTCCATATGATGTTGGAATGATTTGCTCTAGTTCATTGAAGAATGCTGTTGTTATTTTGATAGGAAATGCATTGGATCTGTACATTGCTTTAGGTAGGATGGCCATTTTGACAATATTAATTCTTCCTATCCATGAGCATGGGATATGTTCCCATTAATTGGTATCTTCTTTAATTTCTCTCATGAGTGTCTTGTAGTTTACAGAATGTAGGTCTTTCACTTCCTTGGTTAGGTTTATTCCTAGGTATTTTAATCTTTTTGATGCAACTATGAATGGAATTGATTTCCTGATTTCTCTCTCTGGTAGTTCATTATTAATGTATAGGAATGAAGCAGATTTCAGTGTATTAATTTTGCATCCCACAACTTTGCTGAATTCAGATATTAGATCTAGTAGTTTTGGAGTAGATTCTTTAGGGTTTTTTATGTACAATATCATGTCATCTGCAAAGAGGGACAGTTTAACTTCTTCTCTGCCAGTCTGGATGCCTTTTATTTCTTCATGTTTTCTGATTGCCATGTCTCGTTCCTCCAGTTCTATGTTGAATACAAGTGAGAAGAGTTGGCATCATTGTCTTGTTCCCGATCTTCATAGAAAAGGATTCAGCAACTTGCTGTTAAGTATAATGTTGACTGTGGGTTTGTCATGTATGGTCTTTATTATGTTGAGGTACTTGCCCACTACACCCATTTTCTTGAGAGTTTTTAATATGAATGGATGTTGAATTTTGTCAAATAATTTTTCAGCATCTATGGAGATGAGCATGTGGTCTTTTCCTTCTTTCTGTTGATGTGGTGGATGATGTTGATGGATTTTCGAATGTTGTACCATCCTTGCATCCCTGGAATAAATCCTACTTGATCATGGTGGATGATCTTTTTGATGCATTTTTGAATTTGGCTTGCTAATATTTTGTTGAGTATTTTTGCATCCATGTTCATCAGGGATATTGGTCGGTAATTTTCTCTTTTTGTGGTGTCTTTGCCTGCTTTGGTATTAGAGTGATGCTGGCCTCATAGAATGAGTTTGGAAGTATTCCATCTTCATCCACTCTTTGGAAAACTTTAAGGAGGATGGGTATTAGGTCTTCACTTAATGTTTGATAAAATTCAGCGGTGAAGCGATCTGTTCCAGGGGTTTTGTTCTTAGGTAGTTTTTTCATTAGCAATTTAATTTCATTGCTGGTAATTGGTCTGTTCAGATTTTCTGTTTCTTTCTGATTCAGCCTTGGAAGATTGTATTTTTCTAGAAAGTTGTCCATTTCTTCTAGGTTTTACAGTTTGTTGGCATATAACTTTTCATAGTATTCTCTAATAATTCTTTGTATTTCTGTGGTGTCCGTAGTGATTTTCTCTTTCTCATTTCTGATTCTGTTTGTGTGTGTAGACTCTCTTTTTTTCTTGATAAGTCTTACTAAGGGTTTATTTATTATGTTTACATTCTCAAAGAGCCAGCTCTTTGTTTCATTGATCCTTTCTATTGTTTTATTCTTCTCAATTTTATTTATTTCTGCTCTAATCTTTATTATGTCCCTCTTTCTATGGACTTTGGGTCTCATTTGTTGTTCTTTTTCTAATTTTGTTAATTGTGAGTTTAGAGTGTTCATATGTGATTGTTCTTCTTTCCTAATGTAGGCCTGTATTGCAATATACTTTCCTCTTAGCATGGCCTTCACTGTGCCCCACAGATTTTTGCAGTGTTGAATTATTATTGTCATTTGTCTCCATATATTGCTTGATCTCTGTTTTTATTTGGTCATTGATCCATTGGTTATTTAGGAGCATGTTGTGAAGCCTCCATGTGTTTGTGGGCCTTTTCATTTTCTTTGCGTAATTTATTTCTAGTTTTATACCTTTGTGGTCTGAGAAACTGTATGGTACAATTTCAATAATTTTGAATTTATCAAGTCTCTTTTTGTGGCCTAGTATATGATCTATTCTTGAAAATGTTCCATGTGCACTTGAGAAGAATGCATATTCTGGTGCTTTTGGGTGTAGAGTTCTGTAGATGTGTGTTAGGTCCATCTGTTCTAATGTGTTTTCAGTGCCTCTGTCTCCTTACTTATTTTATGTCTGGTTGATTGGTCCTTCAGAGTGAGTAGAGTGTTGAAGTCTCCTAGAATGAATGCACTGCATTCTATTTCCACTTTTACTTCAGTTAGTATTTGTTTCACATATGTAGGTGCTCCTCTGTTGGGTGCATATTTATAACAGTTATATCTTCTTGTTGGATTGACCTCTTAATTGTTATATAATATCCTTCTTTGTCTCCTGTGACTTTCTTTATTTTGAAGTCTATTTTGTCAGATACAAGTACTGCAACTCCTGCTTTTTTCTCCCTATTAGTTGCATGAAATATCTTTTTCCATCCCTTAAGTCTGTGTATGTCTTTGGGTTTACAGTGAGTCTATTGTAGGTAGCAAATAGATGGGTCTTGTTTTTTTATCCATTCAGTGACTCTGTGTCCTTTGATTTGTACATTCAGTCCATTTACATTTAGGGTGATTATTGATAGGTATGTACTTATTGCCATTGCAGGCTTTAGATTCTTGGTTACCAAAGGTTCAATGTTAACTGCCTTACTATCTAAGAGTCTAACTTAACTCACTTAATATGCTATTACAAACACAATCTAAATGTTCTTTTTTCTCCTCCTTTTTCTTCATCCTCCATTCTTTATATATTAGGTATCACATTCTGTACTCTTTGTCTATTCCTTGATTGACTTTTGGGATAGTCAATTTAATTTTGCATTTGCTTAGTAATTAACTGTTCTACTTTCTTTACTGTGGTTTTATTACCTCTGGTAATAACCAGTTTAAAACAGTTATTAAACCTTAGGAACACTTCCAGCTATAGTAGTCCCTCCAAAATACACTGTAGAGACAGTTTGTGGGAGGTAAATTCTCTCAGCTTTTGCTTATCTGGAAATTGCTTAATCACTCCTTCAAATTTAAATGACAACCTTGCCAGATAAAGAATTCTTGGTTTCAGGCCATTCTACTTCATTGCTTTAAATACATCATGTCACTCCCTTCTGGCCTGTAAAGTTTCTGCTGAGAAGTCAGATGATAGCCTAATGGGTTTTCCTTTGTATATGATCTTATTTCTCTCTCTGGCTGATTTTAATATTCTGTCCTTATCCTTGATCTTTGCCATTTTAATTACTATATGTCTTAGTGTTTTCTTCCTTGGGTCCCTGTGTTGGGAGATCTGTGCACCTCCATGGCCTGAGAGACTATTTCCTTTCTCAGATTGGAGAAGTTATCATCAATTTCCTCCTCAAAGACACTTTATATCCCTTTTTCTCTCCCTTCTTCTTCTGGTATCCCTATAATGCAAATATTGTTCTGTTTGGATTGGTCACACAGTTCTATCAATATTCTTTCATTCTTAGAGATCCTTTTAACTCTCTGTGCCTCAGCTCCTTTGTATTACTCTTCTCTAGTTTCTATTTCATTTATTGTCTCCTCCACCATATCTAATCTGCTTTCAATACCTTCCATCATGCTCTTCAATGATTGGATCTCTGACCGGGATTCATTCCTGAATTCTTGAATATTTTTCTGCACCTCCATGAGCATGCTAATGATTTTTATTTTGAAATCCATTTCAGTAATATTCATGAGTTCTAATTCATTTGAATCTTTTTCATGTGTTGTATTCATAATTTTACTTTGAGCCAGTTTTCTTTGGTGTGTCATATTTGTATATGGTGCCCTCTAGTTCCAGGAAGCTCTTCTCTCTGGAGCTGCTCAGCCCCTGAAGGAATGTCAGGGGTCACACGGGAGTGGTATTGGTGCCTGGGTTGGGGGGAAGAACTGCTTCCTGCTTTCCAGCTGCTATGCCTGCCTGCACTGCCAGAACCAGTGCTCTGAGCACACTGGTATAAGCCTCTATGATTTGCATTTGTAGTTGCTGTAGACGGGGCTTCTCTCTGGCTGGCCTAATGCCAGGGTAGGGTTTGCCAGTTTGAGAGTTAGTGCTGGCCAGGAGAAAGGCACAGTAGGCTGCTTATCATGCAGGGGGTCCTTCAAGCTGCGTAGCCAGCCAGGGAGCTGGAGCACCTGAAGATTGAGAAAGTTCCCAATGTTCGGGGAAGAATGCACCAGAACAATTTTGTCTACCTCTCCTTTCTCTTGAATAGTAAGCTCTGTGCAATCCTTGCCCCTTTAGCAGCCGTCCTGCTGTGATAAAGTCTCTCAGACTTTCCACCTTTCTCTTGTCCCAGAGCAGCCTGGGACAATGGATCCCTGCTTTCCACAAGCAGCTGGAATCTCAGTCTCTCCAGGTATTTTTCCCTTTTTACCTTCCAACTGACTAATCACAAGAATAACATGAAAGCACCATGAAATGTAGGTTTGTGCTCCCAGAACAGATCTCTGGACTTAGGAATTCAGCAGTCCCAGGTCTCCACTCCCTTCCATTTCCATTTCTCTTCCTCCAGCTGGTGAGCTGTAGTAGGGGAAGGTCTTGGGTCCAGCTGGGCCATGGCGGTATGTTACCCTGTTCCATGAGGTTAATTCTTTTCTCCAGGTGTATGCAGTTTGGCACAGCCCTCTCTCCTGTTGCTCTTTCTGTATTAGTCATAGTAATTATATTTTCCTACTATATGCAGTTTTAGGAGGAAGCCTGTGTCTCACCTCTCACGCCTCCATCTTTAATCCTCTCCTTCCAAACTTTCATTCTTCATGGAGCTAAACTATTAATCATTTTCCTTAAATTACAACCATCCTGTTGTAGCTTTCCATTAACTTTGATCACAGGGCATGGTAATATTAAAAGATGCCCTAAGTGATGTTATGTATTCCAAACATATTCTTTCACCTTCATTCTGCAGTGGTAGTACAATTGTCCCTTGGAAACATGGACCAATGCCCCAGCTAGGACAATTGGAATTATCTTTTCCAATTTTACATTCCAGAACTGAGGAAATAATCACAGGATGTGTTCATGGATCCACAAACTGACGTGATCTAAATTAAAACTCAATTGATCACCTGACTTCCATAAATCCCTATTCTGACTGGTGGACCAGGACCACAGTGATGTTTTGTGACTCTTGGAATCATTGTCAATCAAAACCACTGTCTTGTAATCCTGAAAAATTTGATCAATTTTTTCCTCAATGCACACTCTGTGAAAGTCCATAGATCCCTTTGGGGAAGGCTAGCAATAAGATTAAGAGTATATATTTTGGCAGAGTAGGAGAGTCCTTCCTATAAAAACTCACCTTTCCCTTCATTCAAGAACTTCTGGGTTTGTAAACTGGCTCAATACAGGGAACTGAATGAGGGGCTATGATTCTGTTTTTATGATTCAAGTTAGCCTTTTTCATTTGACTTAGGATTCCTCCACTTACACAAATAAAGTAAAAATTTGGTAGACTGCCCATCTATTTCACTTTAGGGGCACCATGACCTACTAGCCAACACTGGTTTGCAAGTCAACACATTTTGCAAATAAGAATATTCTGATTACTGATTTGACTCTGTCATCCATTCTGGTAGCCATGCTCACCCTGCCTTTGAAAATTAAGTGTGGCTTCTTGGCTCCTAAAACTCTGGGACCCAATTATCCCTATTACATTTAGGTTTCTAATTCAGGGTCAGTAGTAAGCCCTGTATGACCTATAGAAAAGAGTGAGTAACAAAGAAAACTGTACAACTAAGAGCTCCTTTCAGTAAAAGATAATTTAAAACTTAATAATATCCATTATGTTGTATTTTTATATTTAATAAAACATCAAAAATGAAATTATATATTTTTTTATATTTTTGTGATAATCAACAATTCCTGTAATAACATAACATTTGGTATTTAAATATTTTGTGTTCTTTTTTTCTTTGAAATTTTGAAATTAAAATTTGGTTAAAAATCAAATACAGAAAACTGATGTCATTTACAATGGTCCTGATATATTAATGCAAAAATTTTAAGGACATTAAATATGTGGAATTCATTTAAGCAGAAAACTATAATTAGGATTTATTTTATTAAATATCTCCCTGTGATTCTATACCAACATCGAAGATTTTACAAGTATCAACATCATTTAAAAAATAGCAAAATGTTTTAAAATAAAAAAAATTTTAACTTTTTTTCTTAAGAAAGCCTTTTTGGTTTTGAAACATTAATATATCCTGTGTCAAAATAATTAAATAACCAATAGACATCACTAATACCTATGCAAAATATTCATAAATGTGTATATATATATATATATATATGTATGTATGCATATGCAATTCATATTTACATACAGTAATATTATAGATATAATTGTGTAAAAATTATAGATTCTATGGATAAATCCTTTATAACCTGGTTTCTTGGGATTTGTGCCTGTGCTTTAGGAATTCTGTAAAAATCTTTAAACTTGTGTACAAATTTAAAATTTAAATACTTGCATCCATTTTTTTCCCTTAGGAAAGGTCATAAATTTCATCAACTTGCTATATGTCCATTATCAAATAAGGCTCTAAACTATTATTTATTACATAGAAATACTAATTTTTCATATTGCACACTGGAAAATTTGATTAATAAAATCAGTTTGCATTTATCTTTATTACCTAGTGCCATAAGGTACTTTTTAAAATTCTAAACAGTTTTCTTACCAAAGAGCCATAGACTTGTTTAGGGTGTCATATTTAGTGTATGTATTTATGTGCACAGTTTTAAGCCATGTAAAAAGACAACAGATCATGAGTGTTAAAGGCCAGATAAAGAAAGAGTTTCACACTGGAGCACATAAAATGCCTGTTGAAAAGTAGGATCCTATCTCCTCCAAGTCTACATTTTTATAACTCATAATTACTTCATATGGTCAGTAGGAATGGTTTATAGTTTGCTAGAATATCATTCTTTACAGCTAGGAAAAGGGTCTCAAACATTACATAATAATTTAAAGTAGCATATATTTAATGCATGTAAATAGTAGCATTGTTCATTAAAAGTAAACAAAATTTTTCTGCATATAGTTGTTGTTTGAAACCACCCTAATTCTCATG
This sequence comes from Manis pentadactyla, assembly GCF_030020395.1. NCBI lineage: Eukaryota > Metazoa > Chordata > Mammalia > Pholidota > Manidae > Manis > Manis pentadactyla. The sequence continues at coordinate 52,373,205 of NC_080023.1, forward strand.
CATACTGCCAGTGAGATATGTCTATCCTTACACAGGGCAGAGACCTTTTCATTACTTATAAATCTAAGAGAGCTAATGCCAGAGTGATATTTCAAGAAAAGTGCCGCCGCAGAGGAGTCCGACCATATTTCATTTTCAGTAGCAACACTGAGTGTCCAAATCACCAGCACTCCCAAACCATTGTGAAGGTATCCTGTCATCCATTTTCACTAGCAATTTGCGTGCCCTATTCCTTGTCCTTCACATGTTCCTCCAATCTTTCTTTTTCTCTCTGTCTCCTTACAAACACTAGCAGATTTTAGCTTACTTACAAGTTTCATAAAAATCCACCTATAATATCCTTAATCAAAACACTTTCAGCTGAGATTGAGATAATTAATATTTAAGCAATTTATACCTTTGTAAATATAGTGATAACAATAGTTATTTTTCTAAAATAGTTGTTTTTTCATATCTAACAATATGTTAATGTTTATCCTGCTTTGCCTGATAAAATAGTGAATTTTATAGTAAGGGAAATTAGATGTATTGAATGATGAATTGTTAAAACTGGCAAGTGCATTTGATAATAATGCTAAAGAGAATATTCCTTTAGATATATTTTTTTGAGATAGGTGATAATCATAAATATAATTTAGTTATAAATAACAATATATTAGCATTTTCTTCTGAGCTTGATGAAATTTATACATATATCTCCTTTCTGTTTAATGTAAAAAAAACAATTCTCCTTTAATATTGAGAATTTCTGTTTCTTCTATAAATATTTTGGAAAAACTTCCCTTTAGGTGTTCCATTTGCTTGCTATCATGAATTTGTATACATATGACTATGATTTTTATTTAGTTTTGGATCTCTTGTAACTATTATTTATATTCTCCTTTGAATCTTTAGGTATTTAGAATTTACATATTTAAAATGTTTTTTTTTTTAATTCAACAAGACTTGCTTTATGAAACTTAGGTCGGTTTTCATAAACATTCCTTAGATGTTGAATTTAATCAGTACATCTTGCCGTTGTTAGGTGTAGTGATCTACAGGTATTAACTGTGGCAAGTTTGCTTATTGTGTGATTGAAATCCCCTATAATTTACCAATTTGTATGGGGAGGTATATTGTATTTGCATTTGGTTTTCAGTTCCCCTTAGTATATTTAATTTGTGATTAAATAAAATATATTTCTGTAAAAAAGTGAAAATAGAAACCAAGTTATATTGGATTGAGTAGGGAAATAAACAAAGAAACAGAAAATTTAGATTAAAGTTTAAGATATTTAAGAAGGAAAAAGAATGGATACGTTTGTTTATTTTTCAGATAAAAAGTTTGTACTTTTTTGCTCATAATTTTCAATGATATCATAAATATTCAATATACATTAGCTGTATTAAAAATTTTGTGACCTCCCAAATTCAAATTGATATGTACAAAATGAGAAATATATATGTTTTGTATTGCTTCTCTGAATATACACCAATGATTATAGTTTGCTAATTAATGGACTGCAAGTAATGTATGAAGAAATTTTACAAAAAGATGTGGCTCCTTCCTTAAGGAAGCAAAATCATGATTTAAAATAGGCCACTACCTCATTTTTGAATTTTGCACAATTACACATATAAATCTTTATATGGCATTCTCCATTGTAAGTGTAATCTTAGAGAGCAAATAGTGTACTTTATCAGAATATAAGACAGTAGTTGAGTAAAGGTCATAAAGTTATTGAAAATAAAAGATCTATATACTTTTCATGAGCTACTTTCAGAGGTATCTGTTACAATGATACTGTTTTGAGAAATTGCATATTTTTTTAGTATTTATTACCAACATGGGTAATATTTGTAAGTTATTTTTAATTGAGTGTGTTTTCCTGGGTCAAATTTATATCTGAGCCATAAGAACCCTTGATGGTCCTGGTCTAAATAATTAATTGCAAGGTTGAAAATAAATGTGAATAATACAAATTACAAATATTAACCAGAGTGGCTATATGAAATGTTAGACCTTTTGCTTTAAGGAATATTTTAAAAACCTAGGATTAACAAAAATAGAGTCTAATATACTTTGTTTTCTCCTTTTTTGGTAAGGTTACCACTCTACTATGAATGTACATATAATTATTGCTTCATATAAATTATCTCCTTTTCTTAATCAAAATATTATTTCCTTCCTTAATGTTAAATTCTGACCTGTTGATATTTGCACAATATTTCTATGTGTTGACTTTTTCCATCCCAGCAGTTCAGCTCGAATTTATCTGAAGATTTAAAAACAAACAAGTAAACAAAATTCTGGCTTTTTTTCTTCAATTGAAAATTAATGACTAAAGTATCTCTAAGGACTGGAAAAATACTGATTTGAAAGAAAGTGTTCTGTCAGCTAAACTGCATAAATGCTCTCCTTAAAGGAGTTCAATGGTCTCGATGACAAGTTTGAAAAATATATGCTGCCATGTGGTTAATCTTTCTGAGGACACATATCTAGAAACTTAAGTCAATTTACTGAAAAATTAATTCTATGTTTCTTCAGCTATCATACATTTAAGTGTATATTTTAGTTTTTACATTTTGTGTTTAGGGTTAGAGCTCTTTTTAAAATATTAACTTATGAAATTATAGTAAAAGCTTTTAGCATAATTGCCTCAATCCCTTACTGAACCTGTAGAACATCTTTACTAAGATCTGATTTGAAAGAAAGTGTTCTAGCTTTTTAGTTTAATGGGATGTTTCAAACTCTGGCTTAGGCACTTACTAGGTGTGTGACATTAAGGATATTATCTTACTTCTCAGTGCCTGAATCTTTCAATCTGCAAAATAAGATTACTTATTTTACCTCAAAATGTAAATTTATAGGTTTAAGTTACAGAGATTTGTGAGGTAATCACTTGTAAATCACTAAAATAATCCCTAGCACTTTATAAACTACTAATAATCAGGAGCTATTTTACTATAATTCCAAGGGTTTGGTTCCTCCTTTACTGATATATGGACATTAATTATCCACTTCTGAAATAAAATAATGAAAATAAAAGAGATGAAATACAAAGTGTAATAGCACTTTTATGTGAAATGATACTCAGGAATTTCTTTGCTTCTCTCTCTAAATTGCAACAGTTTAATATCAGCATGTAGATGTTAAATTGTTATGAATCTAACTTACCAAGATACCCAAATGTTTTAACCTTTTAATGCAATTTCATTATAATTAATATATTTTGAGAAAATATATTTCTAAACCACTTGAAAGAAAAAAAAACAATATCTAAAGTTTCATTAATTCATGAGTTTATTAACAAACACTTAATACGAGTTTGCTAGTTTCTAGGTAGTATGTCAGGTACTAAAGATACCCAAATTGACTAAAATATAATTACTCCCTTAAATAGCAATAGCACTCCATCCCAAAGTTCAAAAAAATACTCTAAAAATAATAAAGGTATAGGGAAAATGAAAGTTTGTATGGCCAGGATCTTCTTATCTAAACTACTTGATAATGTAATCGGCCTATTGCTAGGCTAATGCTTACACACCCACTGGCAATGTGCCATTATGTCAGTGTCACTATATAAAGAGCTCCGTCCAGTGCCGGCCCTGGAGGTAGAGAAAGATTGCAATCACCCCAGAGGCAAACATGATTCCAGCACTTGACCTGCCACCATGAGAATAAAGCTTGCTGTAAACACTTTTATCCTAACTTCTGTGTTGTTATTCAGTCTCACCAATCCAGAGTGAACTTGCCTTGGAGCAGTTCCCCTCAGGTGAGACAAAGAGGAAAAAAAGCAATAGTTCTTTACATAACTGCTGTTCTACTTATTTCTTTTCCCAAAATTGTGCTGAGTGATTTGAGATTTTGGATAGTGATTGTTAGGCATGGTAGGACTAATGTTGCCAATAAAATCTTGTTCAATCTTCAGCATTTTATATCTGTCTTTGAACACTCCTGAACATGCCTTTATATCCCAAGAAGAAAAACAGGGTCTATCTCTGTCTGCTTCACTAATATGTTTGTGTTTTTTACCTTTATCAGAATGTATCATATTCTATTATTTGTTTGTCACTTTTCATACATTATGAGCAACTTGGCAGCAAGTACTTTGTCTTTTTGTCTTGTTGATCCTAGTTTACAAAGGGTCCCTGGATCACTGTGGGTAATTTGATTCATATATGTATATATATATATATATATATATATATATATATATATATATATATATATATATGTATGTATATATATATATATATATATATATATATATATATATATATATATACACATGAAAACAATATGACTATTCAATGGTGAAGCCAAAACTCATAGGAGGATATGAAAGAAGTGACCAGAATACCATAACATTTTAAATGCATGCATTTGGAAATGTGAAACAGTGTTTGAAATGAAATCATTTGCTACTGAAATCAGCAAACTGAGCTTGATAAGAAAAAAGTTCTCTATATCAATCTTAAGGGAAAAATTTAGAGCATTGTCTCAACCATTACACACTTTAAAACACAATGACTGGGTAAGATGACATGAGACCTGACCACTAACTGAAATTTTCTACACATACTTACACACATGGTCAATAATATAAAAGCAGTGCAAGTCATCAAATAATACTGATGACTAAGAATGGTGTTACTCCTTTAGTAGAAACTTTAGGGATTTCTCTTTAATACACTGCACGTATGTGAAAAATTTAATGGTTTCATCTCTAACTTGTCACTGAACTTCATACCTGTCTTCTGACTTAATACTGGCTACCCCAAGCCATAAGGGTTTGGGGAAATGTATATTACACCACATAGGCTAAGATCAATGTTTATATTGTTTAACCTTTAAGATATGCAGGTGACAGTTTACCAAATATTTCACTACTGTTTAAATGTGATTTTTTTTCAATATCCAATATTGTTCATAACACCAGCTCTCTAGGACAACCCATATTTTCACAGTTTAGATGTTTTATAACTTCACTATCTCATTTCTGGAAATCATTTTTACATCAATCAGTTTAGACCACATCATAATGTGGTAGATCACTAAAATATTAATGGTTTGTAAAAACATAGATTTATATATCTCCCCTGTCTAATATCTTGCTAAACACAACAAGCAAAAATACAAATAAAATTCATACCCAAAACCTTCCTCTAGAGATAGAGATTCAGTATGTTTGTGATAATAATGACATTCAGAGTCAATATATTTGTACCAATTATTTTTTGCCACTTTATCACATAGTTCTCTAGCTCTTGAGCTTTCAGTAGCAGTTTCCTAGTTGCTAAAAATCCAACTGCTAAGCAAGTATCAAGTATTTTAGCATACTTTATATAGCATAAGACAAATTATGGCACCAATTTTGGTTTTAGTTAAAATAATGATGGCTTCTGCCAAAAATATTTATTAACAGAGCAGATCAGAACTATATGGCTCTCACAGAAGTGGCATGGTGGGCATCCTTCCACATTGATGAGGGACAAGACTATTTTCAACCTATAGCTCTACTGTATTTGACACATGGCTTCTACGAGTGCTATGGAAGTGAAAAGTACACCCATTTTTTTCACTACAATACCCAATAAATGACACATCACTTTCACTGACATTACATTGCAGAAATCTACTCATATGCCATGCCAAATGCAAAGGTGAAAGACCAAATGCGGTTTTTGCTAACAATAAATTTACATTAAGGAACAAAAACTAGATATTTGTGAATTTTTGATGGACTGACAATATCAAATTCTGACACAGAATATAAAAATATATGCCAGTTGATCTATTGATTATATTTATATTTATTTTATTGACTGATTAAATCCATTTCAAGCTACTATAAATTCATATAGCATATCCCACATCCAGAAATATATTTCTTTCTTTCATGGAATATAAGGAGGATCACCTTTTGATTTACTTGACCTCCAATGGACCATATTTCCTTTTTTGCTTGGATTTGAGCACAATATTCCATTTATTTGATTATCTGAATCCTTCCATACCTAAAATTCTCTTTTGCCTCCAATCATACCAACCACTCCTCTTCCAAGAACACAGACTGTTAACTCATTTGTCTTAGTTCTAATCTATTTTTGATAATCAGATTAGAATTTCATTTTTTTTTCAGGATGCTTATCTTTAATACCAAAATTTCATTAGGGGGTCCTACCATACATAACTATAAATATATGTAATATGTCCAATGTTAATAAATCATGCTCAATTATAATGGTTTGTTCTTTTGTTTCATTATCCCACTAGAACATAAGTTACTTAAGGAGAAAGGCAGTGTAAGTTTATCTTTGTAGATTTCACAGAGCATAAGCTACATTAGTTAAAAATGCAAGTACAGCAGAAGGGGAAAAGATGTAAGCATGAGAAGTGAGGCAGAAACCTCCTCCCAAAACCACATAAAACATGAAAATACAGCAAATACAACTAATCTTGAAAGACTGACCAGAAGACGGCAGAACAGACTGCCTACATCTGGGAAAAAGAGAAGAATTCACAGAAAAGGGTAAAGTAGGAAAGCCTCAGTCCAGCAGGATCCAAGCCCTCTTTCCACCCCAGCTCACAGGCTGGAGAAAGAGAAACAGAGCAGGGAGGGAGTAGAAACCCAGGCTGCTAAACAATAAGCCCTGGAGATCTGCTTCTGGACCATAAACCCACATCACATGGTGATCTGGAGATTAGTGGGGTTGGAAAGCAAAGACAGGAAGAATCCACAGAGAGACTGAAATTCCAGATGCTTGTGGAGAACAAATACACACAACCAGCTGCTCTAGGACAAAACAAAGGCAGGTATGGTGGAAGATTTCTCAATAGCATAAGAGGTGCTCAGGGGATAAAGATCACACAGAGCTTGCTGCTCAGAAGAAAGGACAGGTAGACAAAATTGTCCTGGCACACTCAGCCCAGCAGGTTGGGAATTATTAGGAGCTTCAGGTGATCCATCCCCATGGCTGGCAACACAGCCTCGAGGTCCCCCACTAGATTGGCATCCTTCTGCTCCTCCCTCCCGGCAGACACTGGTCCACACAACTGATGTCCTATCCAACATGCAAGGCGAGCTGGCAAATGGTCACACCTATGGCAGCTACAGGGGCATAATGAGGAGGCTCTTCCATGCCCACGCAGTCCACTGGACCTGGCAGTGGAGGCAGGCACTGCAGCCAGGAAACAGGAAAGAGCTCTTTCCTACTGGCAGGTACTGGTACCTCTCAACTGCAATCTTCATCATTGCTCCAAGTGCTTTGCAGCTCCAGAGAGTAGAGCCTCTGGGCACTAGAAGGCAACACTTACACAAAGTTATTACTCTATAGAAATCATTGGAAATATGAAATGGCAAAAAAATTTGTAGAAATATTCAGCAAACATCAGAAGAGGGCTAAGTGAAACCAAAATCTCCAATCTTCTTGATAAAGATTTCAAAATAAAAATCATAAATATGTTCACAGAGCTACAGAAAAATATTCAATATCTCAGAGAGGATTTCAAGAAAGAGATAAAAACTTAAAAATTACAGTATCTGAAATGAAACACACAATGGAGGGATTTAAAAGTAGATTAGATGAGGTAGAAGAGATGATAAATGAAACAGAAATTAGAGAACAGGAAAACAAAGAAGCTGAGTCACAGAGAATAAAAGGATCTCTAGGAATGAAAGAATAATAAAAGAACTGTGTTACCAATCCAAATAGAACAATATTCTCATTATAGAGGTAACAGAAGAAGAAGAGAAAAAGGAACAGAAAGTATCTTTGAGGAAATAAAGACTTTAAACATCCCCAATCTGGGGAAGGAAATAGTCACTCAGGCTATGGAAGTGCACAGATTTCCCAACACAAGGAACCCAAGAAAGACAATATCAAGACATAAAATAATTAAAATGACAAAGATCAAGGACAAGGAGAGAGTATTGCAAGCAGCCAGAGACAGATAAAAGGTCACGTATAAAGAAAAGCCCAACAGGCAATCAGCAGATTTCTCAGCAGAAACCTTACAACCTTACAAGAAGGGAGTGGCACAATGTATTTAATGCAATGAAACAGAAGGGCCTCCAACCAAGAATAGTTTACTTGGAAAGATTATCATTTAAATTTGAAGCAGGGATTAAACAAATTCCAGATAAGCAAAAGTTGATAGAATTTACAACCCACCAACTATCTCTACAGTGTATTTTAAAGGGACTGCTCTATATGGAAGTGTTCCTAAAGCTAAATAGCAGTCTCCAGAGAAAATAAAACCACAGTAAAGGAAGTAGATAAATTAATTGCTAAACAAATGCAAAATTAAATCCACTACCCACAAAGTCAGTCAAGTGATACACAAAGAGTACAGAATATGACACTTAATATATAACAAGTTGAGGAGGAAGAAGAAAAAGAAGAGAGATAAAATAAGAACTTTTAGATTGTGTTTGAAATAGCATAATAAGAGAATTAAGACACACTGTTAGATAGTAAAAAACTGCCCTTGAAACTTTTATAAACACATACCTAAAGGCTCTAATGGCAATAAGTACAAATCTTTTGATATTCACCATAAATGTAAGTGGATTGAATGCAACACTCAAAAGACACAGAGTCACCGAATGAATAAAAAATAAGACCCATCTATATTTGGCCTACAAGAAACTCACTTCAAACTCAAGATATACATAGACTAAAAGTGAATGGATGAGAAAAGATATTTCATGTAAATAATAGGGAGAAAAAAGTAGGAGTTGCACTAGTTGTTTCAGACAAAATAGACTTCAAAACAAAGAAAATCACAAGAGATAAATAAGGACATTATATAATGATAAAGGGGTCAGTCCAAAAAGAGGATATAACCATTATAAATATCTATGCACCCAATATAGGAGCACCTAAATATGAGAAACAAACCTTAACAGAATTAAAGAGGGAAACAGAATGCAATCTATTCATTTTAGGAGACTTCAACACACCACTCACTCCAAAAGACAGATCAGTCAGGCAGAAAATAAGTAAGGAGACAGAGGCACTGAACAATGCACTATAACAGATGGACCCAGGGACATCTACAGAACACTCCACTCCAAAGCAGCAGAATACACATTCTTCTCAAGTGTACATGGAACATTTTCAAGAATAGATCATATACAAGGCCACAAAGTGAGCCTCAGTAAATTCACAGACTGAAATTGTACCAACCAGCTTCTCAGACCACAAAGGTATAAAATTAGAAATAAATTATTCAAAAAAAACAAAAAAATCCCACAAACACATGGAGGCTTAATTTGTTCATAAATAATTAATTGGTCAATGACCAAATAATAACAGAGATCAAGCAATATATGAAGAAGAATGAAAACAATAAATCAACACCACAAAATCTGTGGGATGCACTGAAGGGCATTCTAAGAGGGAAGTATATTGCAATACAGTCTAACTTCAAGAAGTCAGAGTAATCCCAAATGAACAGCCTAACCTCACAATTAATGAAACTAGAAATAGAAGAACAAATGAGGGCAAAAGTCAGTAGATGGAAGGACATAATAAAGAATAGAACATAAATACATAAAATTGAGAAGAATAAAGTAATAGAAACAGTCAATGAAAGTAGGAGCTGGTCCTTTGAGAAAATAATAAAATAGATAAACCTCTAGACAGATTTATCAAGAAAAAAAGAGAATCTACCACATGGACAGAATCAGAAATAAGAAAGGAAAAATCACTATGGATGCAAAAGAAATACAAATAATTCTTAGAGAATACTATGAAAAATTATATGCTAACAAATGACCTAGAAGAAATGGACAACTTTCAGGAAAAATACAACCTTGCAAGGCTGGCCTAGGAAGAAACAGAAATTTGATCAGACCAATTACTAGCAATTAAATTAAACTGATAATCAAAGAAACCACCTAAGAACAAAACATCTGGACCAGATTGCTTTACTGTTGAATTTTATCAAACATTTAGAGAAGACCTACTACCAATCCTCCTTAAAGTTTCCCAAAAGTAGAATAGGAGAATATACTTCTAAACTCATTCTATGAAGCCAGTAACACTCTAATACCAAAACAAGGCAAAAACAGCAACCAAAAAAGAAAATTAGAGACCAATAATCCCTGATGAACATAGATGTAAAAATCCTCAACAAAATACTAGCAAACCATATTCAAAAATATCATCCATCATGATCAAGTGGGATTTATTCCAGAGTTGCAAGGATGGTACAATAGTTTTAAATCCATCAACATCATACCCCACAACAGCAAAAAGAAGGACCAAAGTCACAAGATTATCTCAATACATGCTGAAAAAACATTTGACAAAATTTAACATTCATTCATGATAGAAACTCTCAAGATAATGGGTATAGAGCCCAAGATTCTCAATATAACAAATACCATACACAACAATCCCACAACCAACATCATACTTAACAGCACAAAGCTGAAAGTCTTTCATCTAAGATGGAGAACAATACAAGGACAACCACTCTCACGACTTTTATTCAACATAGTACTGGAGGTCCTAGTCAAGGCAATCATACAAAACAAAGAAATAAAAGGCATCCACATTGCTAAGGAAGAAGTTAAACAGTCCCTGTTTGCAGATGATATGATATTGAACATAAAATACATAAAGAATCCACCCCAAAACTATTAGAACTAATAACTGAATTCAGCAAAGTTGCAGGATACAAAATTAATACACAGAAATCTGTTGTATTCCTATATACTAATGATGATCTGGAAGAAACAGAAATCAGGAAAACAACTCCATTTACAATTGCATATAAAAAATAATATAATACCTATGAATAAACCTAACCAAGGAAGTGAAAGACCTATACTCTGAAAACTACAAGACACTCTTGAGAGAATTTAAAGAAGACACCAATAAATGGAAGTACATCCTGTGCTCATGGGTAGGAAAAATTGTCAAAATAGCCATTCTACATAATGCAAATTACAGACTCAATGCAATCCCTATCAAAATATCAATAGCATTCTTCAACAAACTAGAAAAAATAGTTCAAAAATTCATATGGAATGACAAAAGGCCCCAAATAGCCAAAGCAATACTGAGTATGAAGAACAAAGCTGGAGGGATTATGCTATATAAATTCAAGCTCTACTACAAAGTCATAGTACTCAAGACTATTTGGTACTGGCAGAAGAACAGACATATAGATCAATGGAATAGAATAGATAACCCAGATATAAAACAACACATATATGATAAATTAACATATGATAAAGGAGCCATGGAAATACAAAGGGGAAATACAACCTCTTTAACAACCATTGTTGGCAAAACTGGACAGCTACATGTAAAAGAATGAAATTGGGGCGGAGCCAACATAGCGGCGTGAGTAGAACAGTGGGAATCTCCTCCCCAAAACATATATATTTTTGAAAATACAACAAATACAACTAATCCTAAAAGAGAGACAAGAAGACACAGGAAAACAGCCAGACTACATTCACATGTGCAAGAGCCCAGCGCCTGGTGAAAGGGGTAAGATACAACCCCCGGTCCGGCAGGACCCGAACACACCTCCCCCCAGCTCCCAGCGGGAAGGAGAGGGAGCCCAGGACTGCTAAACACCCAGACACAGCCACCCGCGACAGAGCGCAGACACAGTGTATGCGTGGAGGGCTGGAAACTAGGGAAATAGGGCAGCAAGACCTGTGAGCGGGTTCAGAAGCTGATACCCCTGTGACAAAGAAAAGTGAGTCTTTTTGAAAGTATTAAAGGGACAGGTACGTAACAGCTGGACAGAAACAACACAGATCACAGCCCAGTGGCTGGAAATTATAGGGAAAACTGGTTGCACTAAACCCCTGGGCAACAGCTCTGAGACCCCTCACGGAGGTAAACAGCCAAACAGTCCCGCCATGCATTACTCGTCTGGGCGCTGCGAAAGCAGAGAAAAAGCCTAAGGCAGACCACACCCAAAGATAGGGAGATTCCTCCATATCGGCAGGGCAAGACACAAAGACCCAGCCTACACGCAATTACCCAACACAAGCCACTAGGGGTCGCAGTTGTCCCAGTAAAGAAAAGGACAGTAGCAAGTGAAAAGTTTGGCCCTCCCAGCTGATAGTCAATAGCACCTGTCAACATGAAAAGGCAAAAAATTATGATCCAGACAAGACTAACCCAGACAGCTTCGGCATCTGCTACATCTTCCCCTGAGAAGGAACCAGGGGAGATAGATTTAACCAGTCTTCCTGAAAAAGAATTCAAAACAAAAGTCATAATCATGCTGATGTACTTGCAGAGAAATATGCACGAACTAAGGAAGGAGAATACAGAAATAAAAAAGGCTCTGGAAGGACTTAAAAACAGAATGGACGAGATGCAAGAGACCACTAATGGACTAGAAAACAGAGAACAGGAACGCAGAGAAGCAGAGACACAGAGAGATAAAAGGATCTCCAGGAATGAAAGAATTCTAAGAGAGCTGAGTGAATAATCGAAACAGAACAATATCCTCATTATAGGGGTACCAGAAGAAGAAGAGAGAGAAAAAGGGACAGAAAGTGTCTTTGAAGAACTAATTGCTGAAAATTTCCACAAACTAGGGGAAGAAATGGCCTCTCAGACCACAGAGGTACAGAGAACCCCCATGACAAGGAATCCAAGGAGGGCAACACCAAGACACATAATAATTAAAATGGCAAAGATCAAAGACAAGGACAAAGTATTAAAGGCAGCCAGAGAGAAAAAAAAGGTTACCTACAAAGGAAAACCATCAGGCTATCATCAGACTTCTCAACAGAAACCCTACAGGCCAGAAGAGAATGGCATGATATACTTAATGCAATGAAACAGAAGGGCCTCAAACCAAGAATATTGTATCCAGCACGACTATCATTTAAATATGAAGGAGAGATTAAACAATTCCCAGAGAAGCAAACGTTGAGGGAATTTGCCTCCCACAAACCACCTCTACACGGCATCCTAGAGGGACTGCTCTAGATGGTAGCACTCCTAAAAAGAGCACAGAATAAAACACCCAACATATGAAGAAGGGAGGAGGAGGAATAAGAAGGGAGAGAAATAAAGAATCATCAGACCATGTTTATAATAGCTCAACAAGCGAGTTAAGTTAGACAGTAAGATAGTAAAGAAGCTAACCTTGAACCTTTGGTAACCACAAACTTAAAGCCTGCAATGGCAATAAGTACATACCTTTCAATAATCACCCTAAATGTAAATGGACTGAATGCACCAATAAAAAGACACAGAGTAATAGAATGGATAAAAAAGCAAGATGCATCCATATGCTTCTTACAAGAGACACAACTCAAAAACAAAGACATGCACAGACTTAAAGTCAAGGGATAGAAAAGATATTTCATGCAAACAACAGAGAGAAGAAAGCAGGTGTTGCAATTTTGGTATCAGTCAAAACAGACTTCAAAATAAAGGAAGTAACAAAAGACAAAGAAGGAAATTACATAATGATAAAAGGTTCAGTCCAACAAGAGGATATAACCATTATAAACATATATGCACCTAATACAGGAGCACCAACATACCTGAAACAAATACTAACACAACTAATGGAGGAAATAGAATGCAATTCGTTCATTCTAGGAGACTTCAACACACCACTCACTCCAAAGGACAGATCCACTAGACAGAAAATAAGTAAGGACACAGAGGCACTGAACAACACACTAGAACAGATGGACCTAATAGACAGCTACAGAACTCTACATCCAAAAGCAACAGGATACACATTCTTCTCAAGGGCACATGGAACATTCTCCAGAATAGACCACATACTAGGCCACAAAAAGAGCCTCAGTAAATTCCAAAAGATTGAAATCCTACCAATCAACGTTTCATGCCACAAAGGCATAAAACTAGAAATAAACTGTACAAAGAAAGCAAAAAGGCTCACAAACACATGGAGGCTTATCAACACACTCCTAAATAATGAATGGATCAATGACCAAATCAAAATGGAGATCCAGCAATATATGGAAACAAATGACAACAACAACACAAAGCCCCAACTACTGTGAGACACAGCAAAAGCAGTCTTAAGAGGAATGTATATAGTAATCCAGGCATATTTAAAGAAGGAAGAACAATCCCAAATGAATGGTCTAATGTCACAATTATCGAAATTGGAAAAAGAAGAACAAATGAAGCCTAAGGTCAGCAGAAGGAGGGACATAATAAAGACCAGAGAAGAAATAAATAAACTGAGAAGAATAAAACAATAGCAAAAATTAATGAAACCAAATAGATAAGCCTCTAGCCAGACTTATTAAACAGAAAAGAGAGTCAACACAAATCAACAGTATCAGAAATGAGAAAGGAAAAATCACGACGGACCCCACAGAAATACAAACAATTATTAGAGAATACTATGAAAACCTATATGCTAACAAGCTGGGAAACCTACGAGAAATGGACAACTTCCTAGAAAAATACAACCTTCCAAGACTGATCCAGAAAGAAACAGAAAATCTAAACAGACCAATTAACAGCACAGAAATTTAAGCGATAATCAAAAAACTACCAAAGAACAAAACCCCCGGACCTGGTGGAATTACCTCAGAATTTTATCAGACATACAGGGAAGACATAATACCCATTCTCCTTAAAGTTTTCCAAAAAATAGAGGAGGACGGGATACTCCCAAACTCATTCTATGAAGCTAACATCACCCTAATACCAAAACCAGGCAAAGACCCCACCAAAAAAGAAAACTACAGACCAATAACTCTGATGAACGTGGATGCAAAAATACTCAACAAAATATTAGCAAACCGAATTAAAAAAATACATCAAAAGGATCATACAACATGACCAAGTGGGATTCATCCCAGGGATGCAAGGATGGTACAACATTCGAAAGCCAATCAACATCAACCACCACATTAACAAAAAGAAGGACAAAAACCACGTGATCATCTAAATAGGTGCTGAAAAAGCATTGGACAATGCTCAATATCCATTCATGATAAAAACTCTCAGCAAAATGGGAATAGAGGGCAAGTACCTCAACATAATAAAGGCCATCTAAGATAAACCCACAGCCAACATTATATTGAACAGCGAGAAGCTGAAAGTATTTCCTCTGAGATCGGGAACTAGACAGGGATGCCCACTCTCTCCACTGTTATTTAACATAGTACTGGAGGTCCTAGCCACGGAAATCAGACAAAACAAAGAAATACAAGGAATCCAGATTGGTAAAGAAGAAGTTAAACTGTCACTATTTGCAGATGACATGATACTGTACATAAAAAACCCTAAAGACTCCACCCCAAAACTACTAGAACTGATATCGGAATACAGCAAAGTTGCAGGATACAAAATCAACACACAGAAATCTGTGGCTTTCCTATACACTAACAATGAAGCAACAGAAAGAGTAATCAGAAAATGAACTCCATTCACAATTGCATTAAAAGAAATAAAATACCTAGGAATAAACCTAACCAAAGAAATGAAAGACTTATACTCTGAAAACTACAAGTCACTCTTAAGAGAAATTAAAGGGGACACTAACAGATGGAAACTCATGACATGCTCGTGGCTAGTAAGAATTAATATCATCAAAATGGCCATCCTGCCCAAAGCAAGATACAGATTTGATGCAATCCCTATGAAACTACCAGCAACATTCTTCAATGAACTGGAACAAATAATTCAAAAATTCATATGGAAATACCAAAGACCCCGAATAGCCAAAGCGATCCTGAGAAAGAAGAATAAAGTAGGGGGGATCTCACTCCCCAACTTCAAGCTCTACTATAAAGTCATAGTAATCAAGACAATTTGGTACTGGCACAAGAACAGAGCCACAGACCAATGGAACAGACTAGACAATCCAGACATTAACCCAGACATATATGGTCAATTAATATTTGATAAAGGAGCCATGGACATACAATGGCGAAATGACAGTCTCTTCAACAGATGTTGCTGGCAAAACTGGACAGCTACATGTAGGAGAATGAAACTGGACCATTGTCTAACCCCATATACAAAAGTAAACTCAAAATGGATCAAAGACCTGGATGTAAGCCATGAAACCATTAAACTCTTGGAATTAAACATAGGCAAAAGCCTCTTAGACATAAACATGAGTGACCTCTTCTTGAACATATCTCCCCGGGCAAGGAAAACAACAGCAAAAATGAACAAGTGGGACTATATTAAGCTGAAAAGCTTCTGTACAGCAAAGACACCATCAATAGAACAAAAAGGAACCCTACAGTATGGGAGAATATATTTTAAAATGACACATCTGATAAAGGCTTGACGTCCAGAATATATAAAGAGCTCACATGCCTCAACAAACAAAAAACAAATAACCCTATTAAAAAATGGGCGGAGGAACTGGACAGTTCTCCACAAAAGAAATACAGATGGCCAATAGACATATGAAAAGATGCTCCACATCTCTAATTATCAGAGAAATGCAAATTAAAACTACAATGAGGCATCACCTCACACCAATAAGGATGGTTGCCATCCAAAAGACAAACAACAAGAAATGTTGGCGAGGCTGTGGAGAAAGGGGAACCCTCCTACTCTGCTGGTGGGAATGTAAGTTAGTTCAACCATTGTGGAAAGCAGTTTGGAGGTACATCAAAATGCTCAAAACAGACTTACCATTTGACCCAGGAATTGCACTCCTAGGAATTTACCCTAAGAATGCAGCAATCAAGTATGAGAAATATCAGTGCACCCCTATGTTTATTGCAGCACTATTTACAATAGCCAAGAATTGGAAGCAACCTAAATGTCCATCTATAGATGAATAGATAAAGAAGATGTGGTACATATACACAATGGAATACTACTCAGCCATAAGAAAAGGGCAAATCCTACCATTTGCAGCAACATGGATAAAGCTGGAGTGTATTATGCTCAGTGAAATAAGCCAAGCAGAGAAAGAGAAATACCAAATATTTTCACTCATCTGTGTAGTATAAGAAGAAAGGAAAACCTGAAGGAACAAAACAGCAGCAGAATCACAGAACTCAAGAATGGACTAACAGGTACCAAAGGGAAAGGGACTAGGGAGGATGGGTGGGTAGGGAGGGATTGCGGGGGGAAGAAGAAGGTGGGTATTAAGATTAGCATTCATGGGGTGTGTGGGAGAAAGGGGAGGGCTGTACAACACAGAGAAGACAGTGATTCTACAACATTTTGCTATGCTGATGGACAGTGACTGTAAAGGGGTTTATAGGTGGGACCTGGTATAGGGGAGAGCCTAGTAAACATAATATTCATCATATAAGTGTAGATTAATGATAACAAAAATATATATAAAAAGCAGTTCCTGTGTGGTGACCTCCAATGAGTTCTACACAATGGTATAAAGGGCATATAAACGTGTAGGCGAAGGGTCTGTTTGTGTTTATACAGAGGATCAAAGCCTAATTTGGCTACCCCAAAAATGAACTAAGATACGATATGAAAAAGAACTTCAACATCAGCACTCTCTGGAAGACTCATACCAGAAGATGATCATCAAAAGACCCCAATAAAGATCCACGTGCTGCTACAGCTGTAGATGCACTCATCCCACCAGTTCCTGGACTTGCCATGGGAATGAGGAAGGAGATATCTAAGCTGACCTGTGCATACAGTAAAACAACAAATTTGACTGGATCTATACTGTTGGAACTCAACCAAGAGTTAGGAGAAGTGCAAATCGTAGCACTCCAAAATCTTACAACTACAGACTATCGACTGTTAAAAGAACATATGGGATGTGAACAGTCCCCAGGAATGGGTTGTTTTAATTTGTCTGATTTCTCTCAGACTGTTCAAGTTCAGTTGGACAATATCCACCATATCATAAATAAGTTTTCACAAATGCCTAAGGTGCCTAACTGGTTTTCTTGGTTTCACTGGAGATGGCTGGTAATTATAGGTCTGCTTTGTTTATGTAACTGTACTCCTATTATGTTAATGTGTGTGTGCAATTTAATTAGTAGTTTAAAACCTATACATGCTGAATTTGCTCTACAAGAAGATATGTCAAAGAAATAATCAATCTTCCCTTGTTTTCTTCCGCCTGCTACTTCTATAGCTTTTCTTCTTCCTTCCTAATTACAACCCTTAAATAGAATTCGTGCCTCATATCGAATTTACCGAGTATCATAATTCTTTCAAGTGGTAAAGATACCTCAAGACAAATGCTGGGCATAGAAGCCACAGGGCATAAATATGCAAAGTAAAAAGCTAACCTTTTCAAACAATAAGGCTTTTCTCTCACTTACCAACTTTACATTTTCCTGTATGGCCCCGGAAGAAGACTGGTTAGCCAGAGACTGGTAAGATTCCTCAAGGGAGGAACAACCTAAGACAGGCACAGTCGCAGGGGGGCCATCAGGTGAGAAATTGGGGATCAACAGAGGTGAGGCTTAGAACCTCACCTGCCCTGTTCTGAGAGAAATCTTCTGCATCCGTGGATGTTTTGTTGCCCTTGTCTAGCTTGGATTAACACATAGTCTACAGGCACACTCCTGATCATCTACATTTGCTCTCTTACAACACTAAACTATGTTTTCTACCTTTATCTTGCATCTACCTACCACTTCAGCATTTTATTAAAAATAATAATAATAAAGAGAGAAATTGTGGTATCCACATATAAATCAAGTATAACAATCAAACGAATATTCATATTTGAACTGATTGTTTATAGTTCATAATGCATGAGCAAAACCGAAAGTTTCTGTGATGACTGCCCTTGTACTGTTCACCATGTAACTTATTCACTATGTAAGAATTTGTTCTTCATGTAAGAACTTGTTCACTATGCTTTAGAAGTTTGGAGACTGACGAAAATTAGGCTTGGGGTGGATTAATGATTGTGCATTGAGCATTGAGTCCCCTATACAGAGTTTTACTGCTGTTAACAACCATTTGATGAATAAATATGAGAGATGCCCTCACACACACAAAAAAAAGTATACACTTACAATTGTAAAATAAATAAGTAACCGGGATGTAATGTATAGCATAAGGAATATAGTCAAAATATTGTAACAACTTTGTATGGTGATAGCTGGTAGCTAGAATTACCATGTATATAAATGTTGAATCACTGTATTGTACACCTGAAACTAATGTAATACTGTGTGTCAACTACCCTTCAATAAAAAATAATAAAAATTAAATAAATAAATAAATAAATAAATAAAATACATACCTTAATTAAAAATATTTTTTTGCTAAAAATGCTGACCATCATCTGAGTTTTCAGTGATTCATAATCACTGGTCACAGATCACTCTAACGTATAATAATAATGATAAAATTTGAAATAATTACGTGAAAAAAGAAAAAAAGAATGTAACTGGATTATTGTCTAACTTAATACACAAAAATAAACTTGAAGTGGATCAAAGACCTGAATGTAAGTCATGAAACCATAAAACTTGTAGTAGAAAACATAGGCAAAAATCTCTTGAGCAGCTTTTTCCTGAACAAATCTCCTCGAGCAAGAAAACAAAAGCAAAAATGAACAAATGGAACTACATCAAACTAAAACAAAGGACACCATCAGCAGAACTGAAAGGCATCCTACAGTATGGGAGAAATATTCGTAAATGACTTATTCAATAAGAGTTAATATCCAAACTATGTAAAGGGCTCACATGCCTCAACAGTCAAAATTCAAATAACCAATTAAAAAATGGGCAGAGGATCTGAACATATATTTCTCCAAAGAGAAAATTCAGATGGCCAACCTGCACATAAAAAGATGTTCCACATTGCTAATCATTAGGGAAATGTAAATTAAAACCACAATGAGACACCACCTCACAATAGTTGGGATGGTCAATATCCAAAAGACTAGGAACAACAAAGTGCTGGTGAGGATTTGGAGAAAGGGGAACCCTCCTATACTGTTGGTGTGAATGTAAATTTGTTTAACCATTGTTGGAAGCAATTTGGATGTTCCTCATAAAACTAAAAATAGAAATACCACTTGACTCAGGAACTTGACTCCTAGGAATTTACCCAAAGAAAACATGATCCCAGATTCAAAAAGACATTTGCACCCCTATGTGTATCACAGCACTATTTACAATAGCCAAGATATGGAAGCAACCTAAGTGTCCATCAGTAGATGAATGGATAAAGAAGATGTTGTACATATACACAATGGAATATTATTCAGCCATAAGAAAAAAAAAACCAAATCCTACCATTTACAACAATATGGATGGAGCTAGAGATTATTATGCTAAGTGAAATAAGATAGGTGGAGAAAGACAAGTGCCAAATGACTTCACTCATTTGTGGAGTATAACAACAAAGCAAAACTGAAGGAACAAAACAGCAGCAGATTCACAGACTCCAAGATGGACTAATGGTTATCAAAGGAAGGGGTTGGGGAGGAAGAAGGGGATTAAGTGGCATTATAATCATAGCACACAATATAGGTAGGTCACTGCTGAAGGCAGTATAGCACGGACAAGACAAGTAATGACTCTATAGCATTTTACTACACTGATGGACAGTGATTGCAATGGCATGAGAGGGAGTTGATAATATGGGTGTTATGTTGAAACCACCATGTTGCTCATGTGAAATCTTCATATGATTGTTTATCAATGATACCTTAATTTTAAAAAATCCTTGAACTTAAAAAGAGAGCAAGTAAAATTTAAGGTGTACTTTAAAAACAGTGAAAATGTGGAGTTGAAAAGCATGCTTTAACATAATTCCTTACAGAGGTAGTACTGTATAAGTGTTTCAAAGAAATATGATAACACTATATTTGGTTGTATAGAAAGATCCAATGACCATGGTCAAAAACCAGCACCTAGTTTTCCTACAAGGGGATTATATAATATGAATTTTGTTTTCTGTGTACCTGAATGGAGTTAACAAGAGGTTGATTCTATGGAGGAGAAAATGAGGGATGACACCTCCTTTCCTAATTGTGCTTTATCAAATTTTTGTGAAAAAAATAAATGTAAATAACCCTGAGATGAAGACACCAATATTCCAACTCACAGTGCTCACATGTCTAATCACTATTATGTTTCTAATATGAATTTTACGAAGTTATAAAACTTTTAAAAACAGTTGAACCTGTTAATTCCATCTTGAAAACTAAATTTAACTGCTTATAAAGAGAAATGATATAATCTCCCATATCCACAGAGATACAGATCCTGGCAGCACATAATATCTGAAAATTTTCAAGGAGATATACCAGATTCAGTGGAAGTGGGTGTGAAAAATAAATTTTTATTGGCATTCAGTGTTCATAAACTCCATTCATTTGCTATCCAAATAACTAGGAAGACCAATAAACAATTCTAGCCATATTATGCCATTTTAATTATTCCAATATAAATCAGAACAAAAATTTCACTGAGATCAAAACTTTTTAAAATGATATCAAAAAAGTTGAGGGGTAGTGCGTCTTCACCTTAGTCTCTATCAAAAATGCTGGACAATAATAATGTTTACCTTAGTCTCTATCAGAAATAAATTTTAGTAGTAAAATTAAAAATACTTTATAATTTTTACCCATTAGCTCAGTAAAGTTAACTTAAAAAATTATTAGAGCTTCTTTCTTTTATTGAATACTTTATGACCAATTACTTTTTATAATACTTGTTTTCTGTTGCTTATGGAAATAAGGAAATTTAGGCTGAGACAAAAGCAAATGCATAGGATAATTCAGATAGTAAGTAGCAGAGCCTGAATTCTTTTAAAGATCTTCTTAACACTAATATATTATTTTCCTCACTATATCATGTATCAGTATAAAATACATTTAATTAAATTACAATTGCATAAGAAATTATAATTTGGAAGTATAATAAATGTCTTCAATAAATTTTATGATAGCATGACATTTATAATCATAAAATTTTTCAATAGATTTTTTCATATATTATTACAGTATGCTTAGTATTCTCAGAAAAACTATAAATTGTTCGGATATCTGTCATATAAATTGGCAATTATCAGGTACTTCACTTATCAAAAGAAATTACAAAGAAATACTAAAATAGCTCAACATCTTCTAAACTTCAAGAGATTTATCATTTTTAATTTTCTCATTGGCAACATATTTAAAACATAATAAGAGCAGTAAGTCTCAATTAGCTTCGGGAAAGTAAAGAATCTTTATGTTTTATTCTGGTTCATTGTTGCACTACATATATATACTTAATGAAATAAGAGGCAGAGTTACCTTATTAAATATGAACAGAGCAAATGAAGTACATTAAGTACTGCACACTGAAACAAAAGGCTTGATTTGAGAAATTTAAATGTGGTTTTAACTTGACATATGAAACGCATATATAAAGCTGCATGTGATTAAAAACTTCAACAAGAGGTCTTTCAAGTTTTATTCCTCCCTTGAATTAAGAATAGACTCTTGCTCTGAGGCTGCCTCAGATTTAAATTAAAATTGTTTGAATCAATCAATACCTCTGCTCCTCCAAATGTTTTATAGCTTAGTCATGGACAAATATGCATTAGCCAGGAATCCTGTTAGTAAGCATCAGGAAGGGCTGATCTGCATACTCATTTTAACAGTTCTGCCACACATTTGCTTTAGAACACTTATCTTTGAATCTACAAGGATATAACTACTGTTCATTCTTACATTTTGCATTCTCTCTCCCTTCTAAATTTTCCAAGTCTTATTATTATCTCTGTATCATAAATTTTACTCAGTTCTGCATGGATAAATTAACCTACACCCAACTTACATGATTTTATGCATATGAATTATATATTTCTTCAACCTAGAGCTTATTCATATATCTTCAAATCCATATATCTGACAGCCTATACTGCAGTTTCTCTTCTGATATTCTATAAGCTCCACAAACTCACTGTTTTAAAAGTTTAACTCTTCATCCTCCTCCCTCAAATCCCCTTTCTTCTTCAGGATCCCTACTGTCAGTTAATGAAATCATAATCCAGAGTCCTTCAAACCTAAAGTTGGTTTCATATTTCAATTTCTTTTTTAGAAGTTCTTTTATTCAGTTTGCAAACAAGTTTTATTGAGTATTAGCAATGATCCCTTGTTTTAGTCCTTTTCTTCCTCTCTCTTTCCCTCCTTTCTTTCTTTCTCAGGATCAAATAATACTTATCATAGATCCCTGAATACTCCTCAAATATGTACGCTATCAAATTCTAAATATCATTTGAAAGTTTGTTTCCTAGGACTATTCCGAGTACCAATTACTCAATTAGTTGGGGTACTGCAATGAAACTAATGGCATATTCTAGTTGGGTGATTTTAGGAGACTTTAATAATGAGACCATTCACTAAGGTGTAGGTAGTAGGTAGATGTAGGGAAACAAATAAACAAAAAGTGAATAGTGTAGCCACCCCAAAACCGGAAAGAGCAGGATGTCATTATTCCTCCTTGGCCTGAAAAGAAGAGTAGAGTAAGGAAGAATTAGAACTTGGGCAGTAAGAGTTCTGTGTTAAAGCTTTCTGACAGGAACTATGACTTTTGGTTGAGGGATGTAGCCAAGGCCACTGAGTCTTCCCAGTGAGGAAATCTAAGAAATAAACCTTTGCTCTTGCTTCCCATTGGCTAAAGCAGAAAATAGAAAATAAAAGAGCCCATTAATCCAAATCAGACTCACAGGCCATTCAAAATGATAAAGAAAGATGAGAAGTTATCCGGAGTGATACATAGAGGACAGACCATACAATTTTCTATCCCTGTGGGAGGTAGAGTCTTCATCATGCTTCA
Organism: Manis pentadactyla; assembly: GCF_030020395.1. Lineage (NCBI taxonomy): Eukaryota > Metazoa > Chordata > Mammalia > Pholidota > Manidae > Manis > Manis pentadactyla. Next base: position 52,396,921 of record NC_080023.1, read on the forward strand.
TTGGCAGGATTTCAAAGCTGTTACATCAGACTCCACTCCTTCCCTTTCTTACAAAAACGGGAACCTCATTGTGGTTCTCCTGTTGTTTTCGACTTTGCCATTGTTTATTACGTGTTACTGGGGGTGAGGAAAAGTCTTTGGTTGCCAGAGTACCAAGATGTAGAGTAATGAAAAGACAGAATATCACTAAGCATTCTTGGATGCTAACTGAAACTGCTTATATGATATTGATTAATTAAACTATGAAATTAAGCAATGTAATTTGAGCTGAACAAAAATATTCAGGGTTGATTTAAAAAAATTGATCATGTTTTTCTTTTGAGATACTTTGCAAGAAGAAAAGGTTTCATAGTTCTCTTTTCTGTATTAGTCTCAATTCCAGCAATCCATGAAATTTAACAAGAACAGAACAATATGAAAACTGCACAAAAAATAATAATGTTTAAGAGAAAAAGAAAAAATCTGTGCATTGAATTTATGTGGATAAATGCACTATATTTCTCTAGTACTTTCTGTCTTCTGTATATTTACTTATAATGTTCTATACACAGACTGTTCAGTAAATCTCACTTTCAAAACACAGCCATATTCTCTGTGTAATTATCAGCTCCTTGTAGAAAAAGGACCTGCCAACAATAAAGACTGAAGACTAACCAGAGGAGAAATAAATCAATTTTAGCTATATTTTCAAAAGCAGCAGGTACAATCTTTTATAAATTACTATGACCCAAAACAATAAACCATGTAATAAAAGGGACAGCTAGCAATTTTGGTCAGGGAATATCTTTTAAAATATTTCATCATTCATAGAAATTCACTGTGTGAATTTCATCAGTATTTTTATTTGATGGCCAATAAATTTCTATTTCTTCCACTTATGTTTTGTTTCTCCATTATTCATTGTCTGTTTTAGAAGTGGCATGCCAGTTAATGTTCTATGTATTTGGGGATTATTCTTTCATGAATGTATTTTTATGAAACTGACATATGTTGTGACAAACATGTGCTACTTATTTCAACAAACATTTTCCTGAACTTTGGTGGACTTATAAATGAAAAAATACACTTTATATGGCTTAATGATTTTGGATAATACTAAAAATCTTCTTTACATATTTGATGAAAATGTAGACATTCCTGACATCTACAGGAGAATATTGGTTAGAGTTTCTTTTTCCTACTCAACTTGAAAACCAGGCTTACCATTAGTCCCATAATGCCACTATTAAAAGAGATTTCTTAATATTACTATTTTATTGCCCTTATATGTCAGGATGTTCAATACTCATCACAAAAGACAAATGTCAGATTCATTTAATTATTAAGCACAACTATATTATATGGTAGTTGCTGCCCATGTCCTTTGCATTTGATTCACCTCAGTTGTATGAGGCTGTCATGGAGAAAACCCGTATCAGCCTTACTGGAAAAATAATTAAACAGTTTACTTCATTCTATCAGTTGGACAACTAATACAATCCATATGTTTCCAGATATCTTTCAACGGAACTGATGCATTTTTAGCACTCTTGTATTGAAGAGAAAGTTACTCATGTTAAGCCTTCTCTTTATATACATACATCAAGTAGAAAACATATTAAATTGTAATCCTGACCACCTTGCTATATATTCATTTTAAATTTCCTCTGAACAGCTAACTGGGTATACAGTACTAAAATTTAGGAGTTATACTTCAAATTTGTGCAATACTTTACTATTTTCAAAGCACTGTAACAAATTGGTATCTTTAGAAAATTACATCACATATGTTAAGCTCATCTTCCAATAAATACATTTCACTTGCCTAATACAACACTTGATTACTAATGACAAGCTTAGTGATAGTTGTAATGCTACTCTCTAACTCTAAGATGGGTAATGTTCTGAGATACATGCAACCTACTAGAAATGCTGGTACAGAGGAAATTGTGAGATAACTTTTCATAGAACCTTCAGCTTTAATAAAGCAACTATGGTTAAAAGCAATATTTGCAATTTGCATCAGTAAGTGATAATGAGAGCACCAAGTGCCTGAGATTAAGTAAAGTAAGTACTTTCTTAGAGAACCTTTTATTGATTATCTTCAGACCTAATTTCAAGAATGGACCACCCTTTTCCTTATTATTCTCTTAACTCCTTATTTCTGCCTCATTGCAATTGCCTTTTATAAAATTCTATATTTGCACTGATAGTTGGTCAAAGTTTTCCTAACCAAGAAGATTTCAAACTTGAGGACAAAGATAATCACTGTTTCATTGACCATTTTATTCCTGGCATATTTTATGCATATTAGATGAATATCAAAACATGTTGAATGAATGAATCAATAATAACTGAATACATATTATAAGGTTGCTAATATCCTTTTATTTTTATTTCTACCATAAAATATACTCTAATTTTAAAAACTACCAAAGAACCTAAAGTTTTCTTAGAACACACAGGGTTATATCAACTGCAGAGCACAGCACACCAACATTACCTAAATGACTCTAAATTTAGAACTAACAGTAACTCTGATTTTAGCCCCAAATTCTATTTTAAATTTTTAGATAACTGGAAGCTTTTACTCCTGTTTATCTATGTCTGCTTTCCATAATCTTACCTTCTCCTCAACTATCACTTCCAACTATCTGTACATTTTCAACTCAGTTAATTATTTACTTAAAGGATGAATATTAAATACCTTGATACAATGTTCTGGTTACCCTAATAAAAATTGTATGTTCAACAATTTTTGTATATTGTGTCTCAAAGTGAACCCCTATCTGACAACGGTATTGTTTTTTAAAATTTTATTGCTCCTGTAACAAAGTACCACAAATTCAGTGCATTAAAACAATAAATGTTTTAATTTACAGTTCTTTAGATCAAAAGTCCTACATGACTGTCATTGGGCTAAAATCAAAGTTTCACCAGGATTTTTTTTTTTTTTCCTGGAGGCACTAGGGGATAAATCATGCCCTTGACTTTTCCAGCTTCTAGAAACCATCATCATTCCCTGACTCATGGTTCCTTTTCTCCATCTTCAAAACAGCAAAAGAAGGTCAAGTTGTTTTCAAGTTACATCTTTCTGATCTACACTTCTACCATATTCTTCTCCTTTTAAGAATTTATTTGATTAGGTTAGGCCTATTCTAATAATCTAGCATAATATTTCCATCTTAATGCCCTCAATTTAATAATAAGGACACAATCTCTTTTCCTATATAAGGCAAGGTCACATATTCACAGGTCTGAGATTAGGAAGGGGACAACTTTGAGGGGGAATAATTTTACTCCCCACACTGCATTAGTTTTCAAGGGTACTCTTCCAAGTATCGGATGTCTGAGGTATTTTTTTTTTCCTTGCACAGCCAATTACATCTGGACTGATATTGATCAGCTGAGATTTTCCTCTTTTTAAAAAAATTCCAACTACCTATACCCCAATTATTGCTTACTGAGTCATTTTCTGAAGATTGTGTCTTAAGTGATGGAATATTTACCAATTTCATTAAGTCCAGTAATTAGACATTCTTGAAATTAGTTCTGTAACTCTAATCCATTATTTCCCATGTGTTCACTGACACCCATGTTAAACTCTTGCCACAGGCAACCTTGTCATTCGTCACTTTCATCAAGCTCTTGCCCTTGGCCTTTATTCTTCTCACTGTTTACATTCTAACCTTTCTTTTCATGCTTTTATCTAATTTGCCTTGAATATCATAACCTTTGATTTTAAATTAGTTGTTTTACTTCCAAAATAGTTTTTAAGCAAAATCAGGAAGAAGTTAAGAGTACAGATTCTGGAGTAGATTTCTTGAGTTTTAGTCTAGGCTCAACTACTTGTACTGTCATTTTAAAAGAGCAAATTTACTGAATATTACCTCTATACAATTATTATTATTATTATTTGCTATTATTTTCATTATCTTGAATATTAACCTCTATAAACTTAGTAGTAGTTCAATAAAATTGTTTAGAAGATTAAATTGATACATATAAAGAAGTATCTAAGAAGGGTACAGAGGGCATAGTAAGTATAAAATAATTATTAAACAAAGGTATAAGATTTCTCATTACTTGAAATTTTTTACCAGCTAGAAGATTATTTGATCAATGTGACTGAACTACTAATAAATTTTACAGGTTATTTTTAAGTTTATCATAACTACATTCATACATTTGCTTATATAAACCTAAATGTCCCTCAAATTCTCCAAATTACTGAATTTAATAATATAATGTTTAGGGCAAATTGGATCTAATTCTAATCTAAAATTATTTATATAGGGCAGGGATAGAAAGGTAGATGGGACTCCTAAGAAGATACATAACACCAATATATTATACATACTATATAAATATACATATAATACAACAATCCCCTTTATGTAATGCAAAAACTGACAGAATTGAAGAAATAGTTCTACAATAAAGAGATGGAGAGTACAATACTTCACTTTAAATAATGACTGAACCAGACAGAAGATAGTGAGGAAATAGAAGACTTAACAACAATATAATCTAATTAGACCTAACAGACATACAGAACACTTAGTCCAATAACAGCAGAATAAACATTCCTCTCAATTTCATGTGGAAATTCTCCAGAATAGACCATATGTTGTCACAAAGTAAGTCTTTTATAAATTTATAAGATTGAAATCATGCAATGTATTCTTTTTTATCACACTGGAATAGAAATAGAAATCAACAGAAGAATGAAAATGGGAAAATTCACAAATACGTGAAAATTAAGCAACACATTCTTAAAATACCAGTGGGTCAAAAAAAAAAAAGCATGCCAAATCTGATGGCATGAAGTAAAAACAATGCATACAGGAAAAATTATAGCTATAAATGTCCACATTAAAAAGAAGAAGACATCAAATAAAAAACTTAACTGTACAACTTAAGAAACTAGGAAAAGAACAAACTAAATCCAAAGCTAGCAGAAGGATGGGAATAATACAAATTACAGAGTAGATAAATGAAATAGAGAATAGAAAAACAATAATCAATGAAATCAGTTATTTTTTTGAAAATATCAACAAAATTGACAATTCATTAGCTAGATTAAGTAAGAAAAAAGGAATAAAGATTGAAATTCCTAAAATTAGAAATGAACTTGGTAGCATTATTAGCATTTTTTATAAATAAAAAGAACATAAGTGAAAGCTATGAAAAACTGTATGACAATAAATTGGATAAACTGAATGAAATGAACAAAGTCCTAGGAACCATCAAACTACCAAAACAAGCTTAAGAGAAAGTAGAAAATATTAGTAGACCTTTAACAATTAAGGGGATTGAAATAGTATTTTAAAAATTCCCCCCAAAATAAAAGTTCAGGACCAGATAGTTTCAATATTCTACAAAACACTTAAAGGAGAATGAACACCAGTGCTTCTTAAATTCTTGCAAAACTGAGGAGCTTAAAATTAACTCGTTTTATGAAGCTAGCATTATCCTGATACCAAAGCCAGACAATTACACTATAGAAAAAAAACTATGCCACTATAAATGCAAAAATCCTCAACAAAATACCAGCAAGCCAAATTCATCAGCATATTAAAGGAATTATTGATTATAATCCATGACCATATGGCATAAATGCATGGAATGCATTAGTAGGTGTTTAACATGCGAAAATCAATGTAATATAGCATAGTAATAGAAAGAAGAAGAAAAAGGTTATGTCTACTGATGCAGAAACATTTGAGTATAATTCCCTTTTATGATAAAATATCAATGAACTTAGAAAGGAACTTTCTCAACATGACAAGGACCAATGATGAATAAACAACAGCTAACAGCATATTAAATGGTAAAAGACTGAAAACACTTTTTTCCCAAAGATCAGCATACCCACAAGATAAGGATACCCACTATCACCATATATATTCAACATAGTAATAAATATTATAGGTACAGCAATTAAGCAAGAAAAATAAGTAAAATACATCCAAGTGGAAAGGAAGAAGTAAAATAATGTCTGTTCACCAATGCCATGATCATAGATGTAGAGACCATAAATAATACACACATACACACAACTGCTGGAGTTAATAAACTCAGCAACCTTGTAGCATACAAAACCAACATGCAAAAAATCAGTTGTATTTTATACAGTAGCAATGAATAATCCAAAAGGAAATTAAGAAATCAAGAAATACATTCCATCTGCAAAATCATGAAAAATAATAAAATAATAATAAAATTAATTTAACCAAGGAGGCATAAAGCTTATTAAAGTGAAAGCTTAAAAAACACTGCTCAAAGAAATCTAAATAATTAGACAGATATTCCATGTTCATGAATGGAAAGGCAATATCGTTAGGATGACAATACCACTCAAATGCAGTATATAGATTCACAGATTCAATGTGATCTATAAAAATCCCATTGGCATTTTTATGCAGAAATATGAAAACCCAAAATAAAATTCATACATAATTTCAAAGGACTCTGAAAAACCAAAACAATCTTGAAAGGAAAGAATCAAGTTGATGAACTCATATACTTCCTGATTTCAAAACTTACTAGAAAGTAATATTAATCAAAAAGGTGTGGTACTGGCATAAGGATATATGTAAATACACACACACTAATGGAATAGAGTAGAGACCTCAGAAACAAACTCTTAAATATATGACTAGTTGGTTTTCAGCATGGCAGTGAAGAACATTCAGTGGGGAAAGAACAGTTTCTTCACAAATGGTGTGGGGAAAACTGGATATCTACATAAAGAAGAATGAAGTTGGATATCTGTCTCACATCATATACAGAAATGAAATGAACAACAGTCAAAGGCAAATTTAAGAACTAAAATTATAACATTCTTAGAAAAAAACATAGGGAGAATCTTGACCTCGAATTTGGCAATGGTCTCTTAAGTATTACCTCAAAGCAGCATTACTCATAATAGAAAAAGGGAGAAACAAATATTTTTGGATGTATAAACAGATAAAATGTGGTACACACATATAATTAAATATTATTTAGCCATAAAAAGAATGAATTCTTTTTTTAATTGAAGTATCATTGATATACAATCTTATATTGGTTTCAAAAGTACAACATAGTGGTTCAACAGTTACCCATATTATTAAATCCTCACCCCCTTTAGTGTGGTTACTATCTATCAACATAAAAAGATGTTACAGAATTACTGACTTATTCTTTATGATGTGCTACCATCTCTATGACCAAGAAGTAAAATTCTTATACATCCAACCCCTTTCATTAACTTTGAAAACTGTTAATTTTTATGAGCAAGACACAAAAGGACAAATGTATGATTCCACCTATGTAAGATAACTAGAACAGGCAAATTAATGGACAAAAATCAGGATAGAGGTTACCAAGGACTGGGGAAGGCAAAACAGAAGTTTACTGCTTACTGGGTATACAGTTTCTGTATATTTGTCCAAACCCCTAGAATGAATATCACTGAAAGTGAACTGCAATGTAAACTACAGACTTTGAATAAGTAATTGTGTCGATGTATCTTCATCAGCTGTAACAAAAGTACCATTCTGGTGGGGAATATCGATAATAGGGGAAGCTATGGAGGTGTAAGGGAAGAGAATAATACTTGAATTTCTTTGTATATTGACAGATGGTAACTACACTTATTGTGGTATTTATTAATGTATATAATTGTTGAATAACTGTTGTTCATTTTAAACAACATTGCATGTTAACTATATTTCATAAAAAAGAAGAAAGTGAATAAAATATATGCATACACACATTTATATGTATACATATATATACATATATGGGAAATTTCTGTACCTTCAACTCAACTTTGCTGTGAATCTAAAACTGCTTGAAAAGTCTTAAAGTGTCTGAGGACATTAATAAAATAATTTTGCCAATGAAATAAGATATATAAATTATAGTACCTGAGAAATTAACTTTTAACATTTCAATTTTTCTTCCTAAATTAAAAATGCAGAAATTAATCACATTGCTTTTTATAATTTAGAAATTTTATAATGACATAAATCCATACAAAAAATAAACGGTAATTTTTTAAAACAGTTTACTGAGCAGAATGTACATGTATTCCTTGTGTATAAATATCAATCTGTGCAAAGAGATTACAGCAATAGTTAAATTTATATAATATAAAACAATACATAAGAGGCATTGAATTTCCAGTGTCTGTGAATTTTGTGTACCATTTTAGTGATATATGGGACAAACTGAATAATACTGACATTTATAATGGGACTTTTTCCCTGCTGTTTAAAATGAAATGGAAATGAGATGATTTTATTTCTAGACCAAAGGGAAAATAGGTACTTATTTTAAGCATTTGGTTTTAAAGCCTATAATTCATGTTGTAATTAAAATGAAAGTTGTGTAAGACTCATATTATTCATTAATAGAAATCACCTTTTAGAAAATATAATGTTTTATGGTATAAATATAAAGAAGTTCTTAAGATGCATGTCTTACATTTCATTACTTTGAACTATGGCTTTTTGTTGAGATCTCATTAAGTGCCTAATAGCTCCTAATGTAATACTCACTTAACAATGTGTCAGTCTCCATGGAAACCAAAGAGCAAGATATGGATGTAGTAACATAGGTTAATGTACTATATTTTAATAGTGTAGGAGTTCCCCAAATCACCAAAGTATTCTTTTTTAGAAATGTGTGTGGTGTTAAATCAATGTGATATTTAAATAAGAAAATCAAATAACTTCTTTTATAAGAGCTATTACTGTTAAATATGAAGCAATTCATGTCAGTCATTACACTGAGTACCTCCTATCTACCACTATAAGGAAGCTAATTTGGGGAAATAAAGCTACACAGTTATATTATCTATCTATAATTTTAAAAAAGTCAAGAATGAGAGAGCAACAAGCACAAATTTTAATGCAAAGACAAATTGTGATGTAATGTAATGCTAATGCTGAGGATGGTGATGGCAATAATGTGCTATGTACCAGGAAATCTGGTGAGGATTTTTCTTACTAAAAATGTACGACATACTAGATATACACAAAGATATTCCTTTTATACTAATGAGGAAATCAAGCTACAGAAGACTCAACTTAAAAAGAAAAGTGAAAGACCTGGATAATTGGGTTCCTAACTACTTCAGGGTCCACGTAATAATTGTTGAGTAGAGGGGTGGAACCAAGATGGTGGTGTGAGTAGGACAGTGGGAATCTCCTCCCAAAAACATACATATTTTTGAAAATACAACAAATACAACTATCCTTAAAAGAGAGACCAGAAGACAAAGGACAACAGCCAGACTACATCCACACCTGTGAGAACCCAGCGCCTGGTGAAAGGGGTAAGATACAAGCCACAGCCTGGTGGGACCGGAGGCTCCTCACCCCAGCTCCAGGCAGGAGGAGAGGAGTCGGAGCTGGGAGGAGAGGGAACCCAAGACTGCTAAACACCCAGGCCTAGCCATCCGCACCAGAGCACAGACACACAGTGCATGCGTGGGTTGCTGGAAACTAGGGAAGAAGGACAGTAAGACCTGTGAGCAGGTCCCGAAGCTAGCGCCACTGTGACAAAGAAAAGCGAGTGCTTTTTGAATGTCTTAAAGGGACAGGGACCCCACTGCTGGAAGGAAGCATCCTGGATCACAGTCCAGCAGCTGGAAATTCCAGGGAACTCTGGGCACACTAACCCCCTGGGAAACAGCTCTGAGACCCCTCATGGATGTAAACAGCCAAATAGACCCCATCCATTACCCGTCCGGGGACCTGCAATAGCAGAGCAGCAGCCTGAGGCTGGCCATGCCCACAGCAAGGGAGCTTCCTCCATACCGGCCAGGCAAGATACAGAGACCCAATCTATACGCAATTGCCCAACACAGGCCACTAGGGGTCACAGTTGTCCCAGTAAAGAAAGGCCAGGAGCCAAGTGGAAAGAGTCTTGACTCTCCCAGCTGACAGACAAGTCAATAGAACACCACTGCACCTATCAACATGAAAAGGCAAAAAATTTGCTCCAGACAAGACTAACCCAGACAGGTTCAACATCTTCTACGTCTTCCAATGAGAAGGAACCTGGGGAGATAGATTTAACCAATCTTCCTGAAAAAGAATTCAAAACAAAAGTCATAACCATGCTGATGGACTTGCACGAACTAAGGAAGGAGAATACAGAAATAAAAAAGGCTCTGGAAGGACTTAAAAACAGAATGGATGAGATGCAAGAGACCATTAATAGACTAGAAAGCAGAGAACAGGAACACAGAGAAGCTGATGCAGAGAGAGATAAAAGGATCTCCAGGAATGAAAGAATTTTAAGAGAGCTGAGTGAACAATCGAAACTGAACAATATCCGATTTATGGGTACCAGAAGAAGAAGAGAGAGAAAAAGGGATAGAAAGTGTCTTTAAAGAAATAATTGCTGACTACTTCCCCAAACTAGGGGAGGAAATGGCCTCTCAGACCACAGAGGTACACAGAACTCCCATGACAAGGAATCCAAGGAGGGCAACACCAAGACACATAATAATTAAAATGGCAAAGATCAAAGACAAGTACAAAGTATTGAAGGCAGCGAGAGAGAAATAAAAGGTCACCTACAAAGTAAAACCCATCAGGCTATCATCAGACTTCTCAACAGAAACCCTACAGTCCAGAAAAGAATGGCATGATATACTTAATGCAATGAAACAGAAGGGCCTCGAACCAAGAATACTGTACGATAGTTGAAATCCTACCAACCAACTTTTCAGACCACAAAGGCATTAAACTAGAAATAAACTGTTCAAAGAAAGCAAAAAGGCTCACAAACACATGGAGGCTAAACAACACGCTCCTAAATCGTGTATCCAGCACGATTATCATTTAAATATGAAGGAGGGATTAAACAATTCCCAGACAAGCAAAAGTGGAGGAAATTTGCCTCCCACAAACAACCTCTACAGGGCATCTTACAGGGACTGCTCTAGATGGGAGCACTCCTAAAAAGACCACAGAACAAAACCCCCAAAACATAAAGAAGGGAGGAGGAGGAATAAGAAGGGAGAGAAATAAAGAATCAAAGCAAGTTAAATTAGACAGTAAGATAGTAAAGAAGCTAACCTTGAACCTTTGGTAACCACAAATTTAAAGCCTGCAATGGCAATAAGTACATACCTTTAAATAATCACCCTAAATGTAAATGGACTGAAAGCACTAATCAAAAGACACAGAGTAATAGAATGGATAAAAAAGCAAGACCCATCAATATACTGCTTACAAGAGACTCACCTCAAACCCAAAGACATGCACAGACTTAAAGTCAAGGGATGGAAAAAGATATTTCATGCAAACAACAGAGAGAAAAAGCAGGTGTTGCAATACTAGATTCAGACAAAATAGACTTCAAAAAAAAGAAAGTAACAAAAGATAAAGAAGGACATTACATAATGATAAAGGGCTCAGTCCAACAAGAGGATATAACCATAATAAATATATATGCACCTAATACAGGAGCACCAACATATGTGAAACACATACCAGCAGAATTAAAGGAGGAAATAGAATGCAATGCATTCATTTTGGGAGACTTCAACAAACCACTCACTCCAAAGGACAGATCCACCAGACAGAAAACAAGTAAGGACACAGAGGCACTGAACAACACACTAGAACAGATGGACCTAATAGACATCTACAGAACTCTACATCCAAAAGCAACAGGATACACATTCTTCTCAAGTGCACATGGAACATTCCCCAGAATAGACCACATACTAGGACACAAAAAGAGCCTCAGTAAATTCCAAAAGATTGAAATCCTACCAACCAACTTTTCAGACCACAAAGGAATTAAACTAGAAATAAACTGTTCAAAGAAAGCAAAAAGGCTCACAAACACATGGAGGCTAAACAACACGCTCCTAAATAATCAATGGATCAATGACCAAATTAAAATGGAGATCCAGCAATATATGGAAACAAATGACAAAAACAACACAAAGCCCCCCCTACTGTGGGATACAGCAAAAGCAGTCTTAAGAGGAAAGTATATAGCAATCCAGGCATGTTTAAAGAAGGAAGAACAATCCCAAGTAAATGGTCTAATGTCACAATTATCAAAATTGGAAATAGAAGAACAAATGAGGCCTAAGGTCAGCAGAAGGAGGGACATAATATAGATCAGAGAAGAAATAAAACTGTGAAGAATAAAACAATAGCAAAAATCAATGAAAACAAAAGCTGGTTCTTCGAGAAAATATACAAAATAGATAAGCCTCTAGTCAGACTTATTAAGAGGAAAAGTGAGTCAACACACATTAATAGAATCAGAAATGAGAAAGGAAAAATCATGACGGACCCCACAGGAATACAAAGAGTTATTAGAGACTACTATGAAAACCTATATGCTAACAAGCTGAGAAACCTAGGAGAAATGGACAACTTCCTAGAAAAATACAACCTTCCAAGAATGACCCAGAATGAAACAGAAAATCTAAACAGTCCAATTACCAGCAACGAAATTGAATCGGTAATCAAAAAACTACCAAAGAACAAAACCCCCGGGCCAGATGGATTTACCTAAGAATTTTATCAGACATACAGAGAAGACATAACACCAATTCGCCTTAAAGTTTTCCAAAAAATTGAAGAGGAGGGAATACTCCCAAACTCATTCTATGAAGCCAACATCACCCTAATACCAAAACCAGGCAAAGACCCCACCAAAAAAGAAAACTACAGACCAATATCCCTGATGAATGTAGATGCAAAAATACTCAACAAAATATTAGCAAACCGAATTCAAAAATACATCAAAAGGATCATACACCATGACCAAGTGGGATTCATCCCAGGGATGCAAGGTTGGTACAACATTCGAAAATCTATCAACATCATCCACCATATCAACAAAAAGAAATACAAAAACCATGTGATCATCTCCATAGGTGCTGAAAAAGCATTTGACAAAATTCAACATCCATTCACGATAAAAACTTTCAAAAAAATGGGTGTAGAGGGCAAGTACCACATCATAATAAAGGCCATATATGACAAACCCAGAGCCAACATAATACTGAACAGCGAGAAGCTTAAAGCTTTTCCTCTGTGATTGGGAATAAGACAGGGATGCCCACTGTTATTCAAGATAGTACTCGATGCCCTAGCCACAGCAATTAGACAAAACAAAGAAATACAAGGAATCCAGATTGGTAAAGAAGAAGTTAAACTGTCACTATTTGCAGATGACATGATACTGTACATAAAAAACCCTAAAGACTCCACCCCAAAACTACTAGAACTGATATCGGAATACAGCAAAGTTGCAGGATACAAAATCAACACACAGAAATCTGTGGCTTTCCTATACACTAACAATAAACTAATAGAAAGAAAAATCAGGAAGACAATTCCATTCACAATAGCATCAAAAAGAATAAAATACCTAGGAATAAACCTTACCAAGGAAGTGAAAGACCTATACCCTGAAAACTATAAGACACTCTTAAGAGAAATTACAGAGGTCACTAACAAATGGAAACTCATCCCATGCACCTAGCTAGGAAGAATTAGTATCATCAAAATGGCCATCCTGCCCAAAGCAATATACAGATTCGATGCAATCCCTACCAAACTACCAACAGCATTCTTCAATGAAGTGGAACAAATAGTTCAAAAATTCATATGGAAACACCAAAGACCCCGAATAGCTAAAGCAATCCTGAGAAGGAAGAATAAAGTGGGGGGGGATCTTGCTTCCCAACTTCAAGCTCTACTACAAAGCCACAGTAATCAAGACAATTTGCTACTGGCACAAGAACAGAGCCACAGACCAATGGAACAGAATAGAGACTCCAGACATTAACCCAAACATATATGGTCAACTAATATTCAATAAAGGGGCCGTGGACTTAAAATGGGGAAATGACAGTCTCTTCAACAGATGGTGCTGGCAAAACTGGACAGCTACATGTAAGAGAATGAAACTGGATCACTGTCTAACCCCATACACATAAGTAAATTCGAAATGGATCAAATACTTGAATATAAGTCATGAAACTATAAAACTCTTAGAAAAAAAGATAGGCAAAAATCTCTTAGACATAAATATGACTGACCTCTTCTTGAACATTTCTCCCTGGGCAAGGGAAACAAAAGCGAAAATGAACAAGTGGGACTATATCAAGCTGAAAAGCTCCTGTACAACAAAGGATACCATCAATAGAATAAAAAGGTATCCTATAGTATGGGAGAATATATTCATAAATGACAGATCCGATAAAGGGTTGACCTCCAAAATATATAAAGAGCTCATACACCTCAACAAACAAAAAGCAAATAATCCAATTAAAAAATAAAAAAAGAGGGCAGACAGTTCTCTAAAGAAGAAATTCAGATGGCCAACAGACACGTGAAAAGATGCTCCACATCGCTAGTCACTAGAAAAATGCAAATTAAAACCACAATGAGATATCATCTCACACCAGTAATGATGGCTACCATCCAAAAGACAAACAACAACAAATGTTGGCGAGGTTGTGGAGAAAGGGGAACCCTCTTACACTGCTGGTGGGAATGTAAATTAGTTCAACCATTGTGGAAAGCAGTATGGAGGTTCCTCAAAATGCTCAAAATGGAAGTACCATTTGACCCAAGAATTCCACTTCTAGGAATTTACCCCATCCAGTTTGAAAAAGACAGATTCACCCCTATGTTATTTCTGCACTATTTACAATAGCCAAGGTATGGAAGCAACCTAAATGTCCATCAGTAGATGAATGGATAAAGAAGATGTGGTACATATACACAATGGAATATTACTCAGCTATAAGAAAAAAACAGATACTACCATTTGCAACAACATGGATGGAGCTAGAGGGTATTATGCTCAGTCAAATAAGCTAGGCAGAGAAAGACAAGTACCAAATGATTTCACTCATATGTGGAGTATAAGAACAAAAGAAAACTGAAGGAACAAAACAGCAGTAGAAGCACAGAACCCAAGAATGGACTAACAGTTACCAAAGGGAAAGGCACTGGGGAGGACAGGTGGGAACGGAGGGATAAGCGTGGGAAAAAAGAAAGGGGGCATTACGATTAACATGTATAGTTTGTGGGGGGGGCATGGGGAGGGCTGCACAACACAGAGAAGACAAGTAGTGATTTTACAGCATCATACTATGTTGATGGACAGTGACTGTGAATGGGTATGTCGGGGGGACTTGGTGAATGGGGGAGCCTAGTAAACATAATGTCCTTCATGTAATTGTTAGATTAATGATAACAAAATAAAACTAATAAAAAAAATAATAATTGTTGAGTAAATTGAATAGTGATATGGCAGGAACATTTTGTGAATTTTCACCAGCACATATTTGATATATAGTATGAATGATTATGTGTTAATTTAGTATTATTCATCAACAGGGAACAAAATTCTTAAATACTGAAAAACCAGGCATGATCTAATCAAATGAGGATGATTGCTGTCTGAAATTCAGTCACCCCTGAAAGTAATTTCAGCAACACAATTAAAGATGGTCTTCTTGTCAATTAATGATGCTTGACTTACATTCCATTATGCTTTCACTCCAAGGGAAATACATTTACTATTATGTTCTCACTTATAAAAACTGATTTTTTTTCCTTTTAATTTTGTTTGCTTATCTAGCAAAGCTGTACCTCCGCAACTGGCTTGACTTCTGTTTCATGGTCTCTCAATGCTCTTCATATCCCATGTTTTTTTGGGTATTATTTCTGAACTAATTTATACAGCAATTATTTATTTTTACTTTTAAAAGACTAATGCTTATATTTCACTCTATCATCTTATCTGAATTGGTATAACTTGGTAACTGAGCTGAAGCCCAGATTTTATCCTGAAGAGTAGGGAAAGTTTAGATATTTTATATGAAATATTTAATAAACTTAAAAATACATATTTTATACATTTATATATATACCAAATATATATTTCATACCTAATATATTTCATACCTAAACTTAGGCTAATAATTTTTATTTCACAGTTTTATTGTGTGTATATGTGTCAAGTAAGATAATAGACATAAAGTTATCAGGAAAACTTTAGACAACTGTTCTAAAAGTTGACTTTAAAAACAGTATATCGAGGATAACAATAAATCATAAGTCATTCAATTTTATGAATACTCCAACAGTTACAATCCCTATGAATGAGACAAACAGATTTCTGAGTAGCTAACAATGAAATTAGAAAAGAAAGAAAATAGGAAATTTTTCAAAAAAGTTAAGGTATGTAATGACTATAAGATTTAAAATATCCTAAAAAAGTTAAGATGATGACATCTAGAAATCCTTAGAGAACTTTCTTATCTGTGATGAATAGTCCTCTTCACATCCTAAACCTTTTATTTGGAAATACTAGGAAAAGCCAAATAATTACACAATAAACAAACATATCTTCACCACTCAGATTCTCACAGTAATTGTGCCACAATTTCTTTATCACATATATATATCAATCTTCCTATCAAACCCATAATGTGTTACATATATTGATGAATTTCAAAATTATAGATAGTTATACTTTATACCTGAAATTTTCAGATTAACTGGAGATAAATCATTAAGTAGACTTAAATATTGTTTATAAGTAGAGTTCAGTGTTTTTTGAGGTAAAATTCACACTATTCTTAAATGTATCATTGAGTCTTACAAATACATACACCTGTGTAGCTCAGTCCCCTATTAAGCTACAGAATCACCATCACTCCACAAAGCTCCCTCATACCTCTTTCTAGTCTATCTTTATCTCCACTCCCAAAGACAACAATTCCTCAATATATTTTTTGTCTCTTTATAGATTAGTTCTGTCTGCCTGTTCTAGATCTTTTATAAATGTGATTATAGAATATGCACTCCTTTGCATAAGGCTCTTTTATTTAACATAGTATTTTCGAAATTCATCCACCCATGAAATTCACCCATGTGGTTATATATCCTCTTCATTTCTGAGCAATATTCTATTGATGAATATGCTATTAGGAAGTTCAATCTCTCATAAACAGAAATGTGAACCATTTCTAAGCTTTGTCTATTATAAATAAAGCTGTTGTGAACATTCCTGTGCAGTCTTTTTGGATATATAATTTCATTTCACTTGATTAAATAAGTAATTGTGAAATTGCAAGATCATCTGGGATGTGTATTGTAAATTGAATTAGAAACTGCCAGACTTCTCCCATGATGATGGTACTATATTTTTCTTCTACAACAATGTACAAGAGTCTCTATTCTCTGTTTACCTTTTCACTGGAGGTGTAGTTTAGCTTAATCTGGTTTAATTTGCATATCTTTAATGGATAATGATGTTCAACACTTTTGATATGTGCTTATTGATCTTCTGTATACCATCCTTCTGTTGTATCCAGTGCCTTCCATCTTTTACAGAGCTGTTTGTCTTCATATTAAATTGTCAGAGTATTTTGCACATTCAGGACACAAGTCTTTTATATATTTCAGATATATCTTTTGCAATTTGTTCTCACAGCTTGTAGCACCTTATTCCTTTTCTTAACGAATGAGATAAAAATGTGGGACATATTATTTTATTTTATTTTCATGAAGTATTCATAATGAAGTCTAGCTTTTTATTTTTATTGCCATTTTATGCTTAGCTTGGTTGTAGAACTTAGGTCTACACTCAGTTGCAACTATGTTTTGCTATAACTTCTAGAAACTAGGATTTTAGCTTTTTACATTTAAGTTCATTTTAAATTACTTTTTGTGTATGGTGTCTGCTGTTTTTATGGCATATGTTTTTCTGTCCTTTTACTTGCAGCCTACCTTAATTTTATATTTAAAGTGTATCTTTTATAGTTGTGCTTAGTTTTCTCATCAATTTTGATTATCTCTGACTTTTAATGGATCTAGTACACATATTTAAATGAGTCTATTTAATGTAATTATCAGTATATAGCTGGGTTTACATGTGTCATTTACTATTTTAGTTTGTTCAATCTTATTGTTTCTCTATTTCTACTTTTTTTTTTTTGAGAGGGCATCTCTCATATTTATTGATCAAATGGTTGTTAACAACAATAAAATTCTGCTATTTCTACTTTTTTAACTTCTCTTTTGTTCTTTAATATTTTTGATAGATTTAAGTTATATACTGGCTTTTTAAGCATCTTAAGGCATAGCTGACATGCAATAATCTGAACACATTAAAAGTCCACAATTTGACAAATTTTGACATATGAATAGACCCATATAACAAAACCACAATCAAGATAATAAATATATAAACCACACACTGCATTTTTCTCTTTATAAATCTTTTCTCTTTTCCACAAGCAACTATTGATTTTTGTTATTGTTACTCATAGGGTAAGATTGTTCAAGGGCAGTACTTTGACATTTGGGGCTGAATAATGTTTTGTGCATTATAATTATATTATACACCTTTGACTTTTACCTACTAGATGCCTCTACCTGCCCATGACTCAACTTTTCATTACACTCACAATATGGTTACCTGCACATTTCCTACACAAACAATTAATTCCCTTATAAGATTTCAATGCTTGGCTTGGTTGTAGAACTTAGGTCTACACTCCATTGCAACTATGTTTTGCTATATCTTCTAGAAACTAGGATTTTAGCTTTTTTTTTACATTTAAGTTCATTTTAAATTAATTTTTGTGTATGGTGTCTGCTGATTTTATGTTTTATAAACAGCAGATCAACACAGAGGGCATCTTGGGTAAATCACAAGTGAAGTAATGAGGAGAATCAAATAGTTTTTCTATGGGAAACAATTTCAATTATTAAGATCCCTTTTCTCTATGAGAGAAACCATAATGTAGATCCTAAAACAATGTCCTCATTTGACTCACATTTCAACCCAGATAGCAGACTGAGGTTGAGAAAAATCAGGCAAATTGCCTTATGATATATACTTACTAAAGAAGACTAGATTCAAGATCTAATTTCACAATAGTGAACAACAGAATAATTTGTTAATAAACATATTATTTACAGTAATGGCTTATATGCCAGTTCCTTATATGCACTGGTTTTGTGTTTTACAGTAAATAAAACAAATTAAAACTTAAAAAAAGAAAGAATCATGCAACTGAATAAAAGAAACCTCACTTAAAATAGAATTAGGAAGTCAGAAAGGGAGCTCTGACATCCTACTGAAGCAGGTGTTAGTCAGACACAGGCAGAGAGAACTCAAGGCCCCTAGATACAGGCAGACAGAGCTCAAGGTCCCAGTTAGGTGCAGGGAGAAGGGAACTAGAGTCAAGGTTTTGCAGTAAACAAGAAGCCTCATCCTGGACATCTGTGAAAATTCTACCTGAGAAAAAATGGAGTCTTTCTTTTCCTTTGATACTTGCTTGGGTATAGCAACAAGTCCTAGGAACAACTCCCAGCCACTTGTGTGGTTTACTCCGTTTTTGTGCTTATAAACTCTAGATACTGCAGTTCTAACAGTGTCCTCCATTGGCCCCTTCCCGATAAACTTTTCTTTCTTTCACTTTTTGTGTAAACTTTGCTGTTTGCTCCATATTCTTGTCTGCTGGCTTCATTCTTCATTGCCTCCAAGACACTATCTTGGGAAAAACAACATCTCAGCTGGAAACATTTTTGGGGGCTCATCCGAGTTCTCCCCCCTGTTCTCAGCCACCTGGAGAGCAACTGACATTCCCTTCTACTCTTGCTTTAATGAATTCCTTTCTTACCTATACTCGTCAGACCCGTTTGAGAATTATTTCTCGCCCAGAGTCAAGAACGCTCCCCCATCTATGTTGAGGTTTCTCCTATTGCTTCACCTAGTGCGCAGGGAGAGACCTCCCCTGATGTAGCTGCCCAGCAACACTACCAACCAGTGGTCAATTGAGAACCTAACAGGAATAAGTGTACCTTTCATTTTCCAACAGGAACAAGTCTGCTTTACTATCCCAGCAGGAGAAAGGAAGATTTTTCTCCTAGCTTGGTATAACTCTGGAGAGAAATTCTAGGGCAAAATACTTTTGAAACCGAAATCAGTCAAAGGGAGAAATAAAATGGGAGAAACCCATTAATTGCTTACAAGCATTCATTCACTTCTGCTCACTCGTGTCTCTCCCAACTCAGCTGCAGAAGGGACCCCACCCAACCTCTCTGGTCCAGATATGCCCCAGTGTACCCTTGTAATTACCTATTGATATGGAGATAGACTACTCTCCACCCCTTGGAAACACCTGTTCATATGAAGATGCCCTAAGGCCAGGGGAGAGATTCTGGAAATGTTTCAACTTTACCCACACTTGTCAATAGCTGAGCCAAGGGGAAACTGTAGCATCCTGAACTCTCACTTTCCTCCAAAGGACTCTTGTTCAGAACAGCCTCTCCCAACTTTCTCCTCTTTCTCTATAAAGCTCCTCTTCTTTGTTCTCCAGAGTTGGCTATAGTTTTGCCACACCTTACATGTCCCAAATTGCTATTCTGCTATTCCTGAATAAACCCATTTTGCTTGTAAAATAAATGACTGTTTTATTTTCATGGTTGACAGAATATTCTACGAAGTATAAGATGGGTTATACTTCTCTTTATTTAAACACCATAAATGTACTACTGCATAAACTTTAATATAAAAAGCGTCCTAGATATTTATTGATGTGTAACATACTCCATATTGAGGCAAATGAAAGCACTATTCCCTTATTTTTATCACCTATTAATAGTTCTCAGGATTGACTGGACTCAGCTACTCAGTCATCGGTCAGAATTTCTCATACAGTCAGTGGCTGGGGCTGGAGTCATCTAGAAAATACTTTCTTCATATGCCCGTGCCTGGGTTAGGAAGACTCAAACAGTTGAAAATAGCTGAGACTCTGAGGGAGTCTTACTCTACATGGTCTCCTTAGGCCAACAGCCTCAGTGTAACTGAACTTCTTACATGGCATCTGAAGGCTCCCAAAGATGTGTTACAAGAGAAACCAGCAGAAACTACAAGCCCTTTTCTAACTCAGAAATCATGCAGCAAAACTATCACCACATTCTAATCATTGAGGTAGTCATAAAAAAAAAGTCTAGGTTCAAAGAAGGGGCACATTTATGCTAACTCTTCATCAGAGGGATATCAAAATATCTACAGATTTGTTTAAACCCAAAGAATGCATGATAAGGGCTATGCTTTTCTTCATTCAAAATAAAAATGTTACTTACTTAAAATCTTGGCCTCAAGAATTCACCATGAGGACTTTGTTCTCCTAAGTCTTAAGTATATTTGGGCATATTATTTAGAGGGTATTTTAAGTTTTCCATCCCTCAGATGTTAAAGTGGCATCAAGACTGCTCATTTGTATTCTGGTTTGTAATTATGGAATCTTAGTTTACAGAATTATTTCTACCATTTGTAAGCAACCATGTGTATATGCAAGTAAGTAACAAGCTGAATCCATTTCTACCACTTTTATTCCTGCACTATATATTCACCAGGCAGTAAGACTCACCATGATTTTATACAAAGTGAGAGACCTTCAGGAAATGTTATTGTGATATTACAATATTCCATGGTGTTTCATTTCTTTTCACATTTTGCATGATGGAAAATAATAATTATAAAGTCATTATCTCTGTCCAAAACAATAGTTCGGAGGAACAGGTGCATGTCATCTAGGTTTCAGTCTGGAGCTCATTTCAATAAGCTGAGACTGGTTGCATTTTTAAAGACAGCACTATTAGTTGTCTCATTTGTGACAAACATCCTTTGCAGTTCTCACATCTGTCAAAGTCCATACAGATGGCCCCCTAGAGGAAGCATATGTTACAAAGTTATAATATAGATGTTTGTTTTGACTTTTAGAGGAAATCTGGACAGCAAACATCCTGCTCTGTTAAACAGCATTATCAAATGCAAATGGATTATGAATTTTTTTATTAGTTTGACACTGCTTTTGAAATGCTTATCTTAACAATTAGTACTGGGGAAAACAATGCTGTCAGAATGCTTAGCTGTTAAATAGGTAGGTACGAAGGAAGGAATGGAAGGAAATAGATAGAAATAGGTAGGACAAATTTAGATAAATATTGATATATCTGAAAGGCAAGTGTGATTTTGTAATGGTAATTATGATAAAAGCTAAATTATCTGAACAATATCCAGAAATACTTGATTTACCCAGAAAATATTACACCCTGCATAACATTTTACTCAAAATTGAACCTTTATGTTAGTAAGTTAATGAGACCCAATTGATAGAGTTTCTGCTAGGGATAAATAAGAAACGTCTCCTTAAAGGTAATTGCTATTTATTATTTATCTTTTTATTTTTGTTACCAAATATTGGCCTCTTGGAAAAATGCTATGACCCACACTGTTAAAAATATTGAACTTAATAAGCTTTAAAATTACATTTTGCACTTCCATAAGAAAAGTCAATATAGAAATTTGGGAAATCATTTATATCTCTTTGCATACATCAATCTGATTAAAGGTATGCATAATGCATGTAGGAAGGGAAGTAACATTCTGCAGTGTCATTGATTTTTCTACTGAAATACTATGTATATTTGTACTTTCTGACAGCATTGTATCATGTAAGGTATTTAATATCAGTGAAAAAAATAGAAGTAAAAAAAAAAATAACCCTTGCATACTTTTTTCCAAATATTAAAAAAATTGAGCTTCTAAAACAAAAGAACAAAAATTATCTCTTGCTCTTTGGCAAGTATCTTATAGAAAAGGACAAATGCATTTTTTTTAGTGTAATTGTCCTACATGTCAATGGGGAAGGCTTTTGTCCCTGAGCATGTATCCTACCAAAACGGCATAATAGTTAATAATAAAAATGCTAGATGAATGGATATCATAAAAGTTGCAAAAACTTTGATTCCTTTGCCACTTATACTTTCTCTTACATAGTCTCTTGATGTAGTTTATACATTGTTAATGCAGAAAACTGTTATTTCATTCATAAATATTTTAGGATACACAAAATGGATTATGGTAAGTTGAGAAAAGAAATGTTAAGTTGTATAGAGAACGAATACAACTGTTACTTTCACAATTTGTTGAATAGATTCCTTTGTAGATTTTTATGCTACTCCATGATTAAGCAAATTGACGAAAGCCCTGGCTGCCCTGCTTAGTAGGGTTTAGATCTTGTTTTTCTTCTCTGAGCTTTCCTGTCACATAAATTAACTTCTATGACAGAGTGAATAGCATGTAACTGTTTTAAGAATGGTTCTTAACAGTGTAGCACAGAGAAGGCAAAGAGTGACTCTATGACATCTTACTACACTGATGGGCAGTGACTGCAATTGGGTATGGAGGGGACACCATAATATGGTGAATATAATAAACACATTGTGTTTTCATGTGCAACCTTCATAAGAGTGTATATCAGTAATACCTTTATATATATATATATATATATAAAGGAATGGTTCTTAAGAACAAGGTTGATTTACATTCATCAATGTCATAACAACTTAGAATATAATACTAAAGAGCTTTCTTAATTTTTCAATTGTTTTGTTAATGTGTGTTGCGTAAAGATGATATATGTGAGAGATGTTTGTTGACACTCTCTAGTTTATATCTAAGTCTTAGTGTATTTGGTCTAGGTTAAGTAGTTGATGGCTAATTTAATCTGCAGTTCAAGACAAAGATGGGTAAAACCATTAAAATGTGTTTCACATAAATAATAATGCTTTCCTTTTTTGTGACTCCTATAATAAGGGGTCTTATATGATTAAAAATATGGTTTTCTACTTTATTTATTATTTAATCAGCTTTAATAAATTTTAATGAAATTTACTTATATTGATGTTATAACAACATCAATGTTATGAAAATTAAATTGTGTTAACAGCAGGCTAGTGCTTAAACTCAACCTCTCTGCTAAGGTCACCAAAAATAAGAATAAAATAAAATAAAAGAATAATTGTAATACTAACATCATAGTGTTAACAACATAGTAAGAAGTTAATGGACTAGATGCTAGGAAAAGGTAGGTAAGAAGCCATAGGCATATATCTAGTATGTGAAGCAGTTTTTGTATTGAAGATATTCTTCATTTCAGAAAATACCCATGTAGAAAATTGAGCTTCAGATTTTGTAGTAGTGAGAAATGGGAACAACATTAGAGGGCTTGCTAAAGAGGAAATCTAATATATTTGTGTTAAATTGGGATCACATTTGGATTTAGCTTCAGACAGAGAGGATGAAGTAGGTAAAACTGGGACCTTCAATTTTGTTCTACCTCAAGCCTAGACCTTGGATTAAGATTGTCCTTGTCTCTTAATGTCCCTTGCTTTTTGGGTGTCTGACACAGAAGTAAAAAAAGTATATTTACAGGAACTTAATGGTATCCTAAGTCTAAAACTATTGCTACGAATAAAGTTTTAAATTTGCTATAAAGTATAAACAATGAAAAGCAAGGACACAAGAATGTAAACACTATCCCTAGGGAACACAGACACAAGACAATAGAAGCAGATCAGGAAGGGATGAGATTTTGAGATGATTGGGTACTGACCAATTAGGTTAAAGAAAAAAAGACAAACTTGAAAATATCTCTGGGAAAAAGATTATAAAGTCACATACTAGATATGAAAAGAACCAAAGAGAATTTCTAGTATTAAAAAAATAACAAAAATGAAATACTGTACTTAATTCTTGAGTTTGATAACAGATTTGAAGAAAGTGAGCAGAGACAGTTAATTAATTTGAGGTCAAAATAAATTTTCCAGAATTTTATGTTGTGCTATAAAAAAGACAGCAAATACAGAGGAGGAAGTAAAATAATGTAGTAGGAACATCTAATAAATGTTTAATCCAAGTCCCAGCAGATAGAGAGAAGAGAAGAAAAGCAGTGTTTGAAGAGTTAATGAATGAGATATTTTTTTCCAAAAGGATGAAAAATACCAAAAGAAAAATTCTACAATCCCAAAGAATCCTAAGCAGATAAATGATGAGAACTCACCACTAGATAATTCATAGTGAAACTGCAGAAACCAAAAATGCAGGAAATATTAAAGACTCTAAGATGAAATGCAAGATCCCCTTCAAATGATTGAAATACAAGAGTAATTTCCCCCAAACAAAAATATCTGCCTAAATAATGGAATCAACAATGCATGACAGAAATTGCATTCTGTTATTCTATAATTCATATGCAGAAAATAAAAGACACAGAGAAAATCATGGTCAATTCTGACTCAATAAATCTGATAATTGTTTTGGCTACAGAAATTTCCAGGAAAAATATAAATTACTAAACCTAAACAAATAATAATTACCAATATATTTATCCTTTATGTGACTTTCCTTGTCTTCCTGTACTTCTATTATTTCATCTGGGATTACTTTTCATTTGAAGAATGTGTTATAATGCTTTTTAGTAGCCCTTTGAGTGAAATAATTCTAAAGACAAATTCAAGTTTGGTCCGAACGTGTTTATATTTAACCTAAATTTTGAAGGAGAACTTCATTGAATATAGGTACTATAAGTTGGCAATTGTTGGTGTTGTTTTGCTGTTGTTATTTTTAAAGATATAATGGTTACTATCTATTCATTCATTTTTCTCTTGTTGAAAATGTCATTTTTATTTTAGCTTCTTTGGAATAAATGTATGTTTTAACAAAAGACCCTTTCTCATGTAATTATGCATTTTTAGGTAAATATTCACTGAACTATAATATTTATATTTTTATTTATCCAAATGCTTACCATCCTTTAAACTTAAAACGCTTAAAAAAGTTTTATTTCTGAGGGGATCACAGGAAGATGGCAGCGTGAGTAGTTCAGAGGAAATCTCCTCCCCAAAACATATATTTATGAAAATACAATAAATACAACTATTCCTAAAAGAGACACCAGTGGATGCAGTACAACAGCCAGGATACATCTACATCTGCGAGAACTCAGCATCACACGAAGGGGGTAAGATACAAGCCATGGCCTGTTGGGACCCGAACGCTCCCCCACCCCAAAACCCAGCGGGAAGAAAGGAGTCAGAACAGGGAGGGAGTGAAAGCCCAGGACTGCTAAACAACCAGCTCTAGAAATACGCACCCGGAACGCAGACACAAGGTGCAAGGGGTGCTGGATAGTAGAGAAAAGGAAAAGCAAAATCTGTGGGCAGGTTCCCACAACCAGTGCCCCTGAGACAAAAGAAAAGCGAGTGCTTTCTGCAAGTCTTAAAGAGACAGGGACCCCAAAGCTGGACGAAGTTGTCCTGGCAGCTGGGAATACCGGGGAAACTTAGGCACCCTAAACAGAGGCAGTGTAGCTCTGAAGCCCCTCACAGAACTAGGCAGCCTGCCAGTCATTTCTCCAAATGGCGTGGACACCGACACAGAGGGCCCAGTAGCAGGAGAGTGGGAGCGTGTGCCAGGGGCGGGCAGAAGCGCTAGAAGGAACCAAGAGCAGATCCGTGCGCCGCAGGGCTAGCCCACAGCGGCATGACTGAACAGCCCAGGCGAAGCTTGTGTGCACCAGCGGCAGTGAAGTCAAAGCCCAGTAGAAGCCTGCGCAGAAAAGTACCATGCATACCGGCAGTGGAGCCAGAGGGAGCAGGCGTGCTCCCAGGAGCCGACTGGAATCCCAGCCCAATGCACAGCAGCCCGGGCCAGACCCAAAGGCCGCTGCTCCCACACAGCTGCCTGGCAGGGTTGCTGCTAGCATGGAGGAGGCACCTGGCATGCCTGCCACTCCCCGCAGGGCTCCTTGCTGCTCTGATGGACACCCTGCCCACAGCAGCTTAGGATATTAACCTGGTGGCTGCTCCAGGAGTGCAGGTAGCCATCACAGGCAGTGGAGAAGGGCAAGGCATCCAGCAAGCAGGAAAGGACATTCTTCTCCCAGCTGACACACCTGCAACCTGACTACAGCCACTGCAATCACCACAAAAAGGCAAAAAAATCTGGTCCAGACCAAGATAGTTACACCTGAGAAAGGATCTGCAGAGGCAGACCTAACAAGTCTCCCCGAAAAAGAATTCAATATAAAACTCATAAACATGCTGACAGAGCTGCAGAGAAATATGCAAGAGCTAAGGGATGAAGTCTGGAGGGAGATTACAGAAGTCTGGAGGGAGATCACAGATGTCCAGAGGGAGATTAAAGAAGTGAAACAAACTCTGGATGGATTTATAAGCAGAATGGATAAGATGCAAGAGGCCATTGATGGAATAGAAACCAGAGAAGAGGAATGCATAGAAGCTGATGCAGAGAGAGATAAAAGGATCTCCAGGAATGAAACAATATTAAGAGAACTGTGTGACCGATCCAAAAGGAACAATATCCACATAATAGGGGTACCAGAGGAAGAAGAGAGAAAAAGGGATAGAAAGTATCTTTGAAGAAATAATTGCTGAGCACTTCCCCACACTGGGAGAGGAAATAGTTGCTCAGACTACGGAGGCACACAGAAATCCCGAGAGATGGGATCCAAAGAGGTCAACACCAAGACACATAACAATTAAAATGGCAAAGATCAAGAACAGGGACAGAGAATTAAGGGCAGTAAGAGAGAGTAAAAGCGTCACCTACCAAGAAAAACCATCAGGCTATCATCAGACTTCTCAACAGAAACCTTACAGACCAGAAGAGAATGGCATGATATATTTAATGCAATGAAACAGAAGGGCTTTGAACCAAGGATACTGTATCCAGCACGATTTCCATTTAAATATGAAGGAGGGTTTAAATAATTCCCAGACAAGCAAAGATAGAGGGAATTTTCCTCCCACAAACCACCTCTACAGGGTATTTGAGGGATTGCTCTAGATGGGAGCACTCCTAAAAAGAGCACAGAACAAAACACCCAACATATGAAGAATGAAGGAGGAGGAAAAAGAAGGGAAAGAAATAATCATCAGACTGTGTTTACAACAGCTCAGTAAGCGAGAGAGGTCAGAAAGTAAGGTAGTAAACAAACTAACCTTGAATCTTTGGTAACCAATAACCTAAAGCCTGCAATGGCAATAAGTACATGTCCTTCAATAATCACCCTAAATGCAAATGGACTGAATGCATCAATCAGAAGACACAGAGAAATAGAATGGATAAAAAAGCAAGACCCATCTATATGCTACTTAAAAGAGACTCACGTCAAACCCAAAGACATGCACAGATTAAAAGTCAAGGGTCGGAGAAAGATATTTCATGCAAAAAACAGAGAGAAAAAAGCAGGTGTTGCAATACTAGTATGAGACAAAATAGACATGAAAATAAAGAAAGTAACAAGAGATAAAGATGGACATTACATAATGACAAAGGGCTCAGTCCAACAAGAGGATATAACCATTATAAACATATATGCACCCAATACAGGAGCACCAATATATGTGAAACAAATACTAACAGAATTAAAGGAGGAAATGGAATGCAATGCATTCATTTTGGGAGACGTTAAGACAACATTCACCCCGAAGGACAGATCCAAGGGACAGAAAATAAGTAAGGACACAGAGGCACTGAACAACAAGCTAGAACAGATGGACCTAATAGACATCTATAAAACTCTACATCCAAAAGCAACAGGATACACATTCTTCTCAAGTGCACATGGAACATTCTCCAGAATAGACCACATACTAGGCCACAAAAAGAACCTCAGTAAATTCCAAAAGATTGAAATCCTTCCAACCAACTTTTCAGACCACAAACGTATAAAACTAGAAATAAATAGTACAAAGAAATCAAAAAGGCTCACAAACACATGGAGGCTTAACAACATGCTCCTAAATAATCAATGGATCAATGACCAAATTAAAATGGAGATCCAGCAATATATGGAAACAAATGACAACAATAACACAAAGCCCCAACTTCTGTGGGAAGCAGCAAAAGCAGTCTTAAAAGGAAAGTATTTAGCAATCCAGGCATATTCAAGGAAGGAAGAACAATCCCAAATGAATAGTCTAATGTCACAATTATCGAAATTGGAAAAAGAAGAACAAATGAGGCCTAACGTCAGCAGATGGAGGGACATAATAAAGATCAGAGAAGAAATAAGTAAAATTGAGAAGAACAAAACAATAGCAAAAATCAACGAAAAAAAGAGCTGGTTCTTTGAGAAAATAAACAAAATAGATAAACCTCTAGCCAGACTTACTAAGAGGAAAAGAGAGTCAACACACTTCAACAGAATCAGAAATGAGAAAGGAAAAATCACGACGGACCCTGCAGAAATACAAAGAATTATTAGAGAATACTATGAAAACCTATATGCTAACAAGCTGGAAAACCTAGGAGAAATGGACAACTTCTTAGAAAAATACAGCCTTCCAAGACTGACCCAGAAAGAAACAGAAAATCTAAACAGACCAATTACCAGCAACGAAATTGAATCAGTAATCAAAAAACTACCCAAAAACAAAACCCCTAGGCCAGATGGATTTAACTCGGAATTTTATCAAACATACGGAGAAGACATAACACCCATTCTCCTTAAAGTTTTCCAAAAAATTGAAGAGGAGGGAATACTCCCAAACTCATTCTACGAAGCCAACATCACCCTAATACCAAAACCAGGCAAAGACCCCAACAAAAAAGAAAACAACAGACCGATATCCCTGATGAACATAGATGCAAAAATACTCAGCAAAATATTAACAAACAGAATTCAAAAATACATCAAGAGGATCATACACCATGACCAAGTGGGATTCATCCCAGGGATGCAAGGATGGTGCAACATTTTAAATCCATCAACATCATCCTCCACATCAACAAAAAGAAAGACAAAAACCACATGATCATCTCCATAGGTGCTGAAAAACAGTCAACAAATTTCAACATCCATTCATGATAAAAACTTTCAACAAAATGGGTATAGAGGGCAAGTAAATCAACATAATAAAGGATATATATGATAAACCCACAGCTAACATCATACTGAACAGTGAGATGCTGAAAGTTTTTCCTCTGAGATTGGGAACAAGACAGGGATGCCCACTCTCCCCAGTGTTATTCAAAGTGGTACTGGAGGTCCTAGCCACGGCAATAAGACAAAACAAAAAAATACAAGGAATCCAGATTGGTAAAGAAGAAGTCAAACTGTCACTATTTGCAGATGACATGATATTGTACATAAAAAAACCTAAAGACTCCACTGCAAAACTACTAGAACTAATATCAGAATTCAACAAAGTTGCAGGATACAAAATTAACAGACAGAAATCTGTAGCTTTCCTGTACACTAACAATGAACTAATAGAAAGAGAAATCAGGAAAACAATTCCATTCACAATAGCATCAAAAAGAATAAAATACCTAGGAATAAACCTAACCAAGGAAGTGAAAGACCTATACCCTGAAAACTATAAGACACTCTTAAGAGAAATTAAAGAGGTCACTAACAAATGGAAACTCATCCCATGCTGCTGGCTAGGAAGAATTAATATCGTCAAAATGGCCATCCTGCTCAAAGCAATATGCAGATTCAATGCAATCCCTATGAAATTGCCAACAGCATTCTTCAATGAACTGGAACAAATAGTTCAAAAATTCATGTGGAAACACCAAAGACCCTGAATAGCCAAAGCAATCCTGAGAAGGAAGAATAAAGTGGGGGGGATCTCTCTCCCCAACTTCAAGCTCTACTACAAAGCCACAGTAATCACGACAATTTGGTACTGGCACAAGAACAGAGCCACAGACCAGTGGAACAGAATAGAGACTCCAGACATTAACCCAAACATATATGGCCAATTAATATAAGATAAAGGAGCCATGGACATACAATGGGAAAATGACAGTCTCTTCAATAGATGGTGCTGGCAGAACTGGACAGCTACATGTAGTAGAATGAAACTGAACCACTGTCTAACCCCATACACAAAAGTAAACTCCAAATGGATCAAATACCTGAATGTAAGTCATGAAACCATAAAACTCTTAGAAAAAGCATAGGCAAAAATCTCATGGACATAAACATGAGTGATTTCTTCATGACCATATATTCCCGGGCAAGGGAAAACAAAGGCAAAAATGAACAAGTGGGACTATATCAAGCTTAAAAGCTTCTGTACAGCAAAGGACACCATCAATAGAACAAAAAGGTATCCTACAGTATGGGAGAACATATTCATAAATGACAGATCTGATAAAGGATTGACATCCAAAATATATAAAGAGCTCACATGCCTCAACAAACAAAAAGCAAATAATCCAATTAAAAAATGGGCAGAGGAGCTGAATAGACAGTTCTCTAAAGAATAAATCCAGATGGCCAACAGGCACATGGAAAGATGCTCCACATCGCTAATCATCAGAGAAATGCAAATTAAAACCACAATGAGATATCACCTCACACCAGTAAGGATCGCCATCATCGAAAAGACAAACAACAACAAATGTTGGCGAGGTTGTGGAGAAAGGGGAACCCTCCTACACTGCTGGTGGGAATGTAAACTAGTTCAACCATTGTGGAAAGCAGTATGGAGGTTTCTCAGAATGCTCAAAATAGAAATACCATTTGACCCACGAGTTCCACTTCTAGGAATTTACCTCAAGAATGCAGCACTTCAGTTTGAAAAAGACAGATACACCCCTATGTTTATTGCTGCACTGTTTACAATAGCCAAGATATGGAAGCAACCTAAAAGTCCATCAGTAGATGAATGGATAAAGAAGAGGTGGTATGTATACATAATGGAATATTACACAGCCATAAGAAAAATCAGATCTTACCATTCGCAGCAACACAGATCGAGCTAGAGGGTATTATGCTCAGTGAAATAAGTCAGGCGGAGAAGGACAAGTACCAAATGATTTCAATCATATGTGGAGTATAAGAACAAAGGAAAACTGAAGGAACAAAACAGCACAGAATCACAGAACCCAAGGATGGACTAATAGTTACCAAAGGGAAAGGGACTGGAGACGATGGGTGGGAAGGAGGGATGAGGGTGGGGAAAAAGGAAGAGGACATTACGATTAGCATGTATAGTGTTGAGGGGGGCACGGGGAGGGCTGCACAACACAGAGAAGACAAGTAGTGATTTTACAGCATCTTACTACGCAGATGGACAGTTACTGTGAAGGGCTATGTGGGGGGGACTTGGTGAAGGGGGGAACCTAGTAAACATAATGTTCTTTCTGTAATTATAGATTAATGATACCAAAATAAATAAATAAATAAATTTATTTCTTCCTCCAGACCTTCATTTTCATCTGATGCATTTTCCCTTCAGTTGAAAATGGAAAAACATGTAAAACATGTACTTCCATTTTCCCTGTAAAACACATTTTAATTTATGTCTACTGATGAGTGACCTATAAAACTTAAAAAGCTTTTCTTTTTTTCTTTCATTTTTGAAGAAAATAAATTTCTGGATTCAAGGCATTGCAGTATATTTCAAGGTGTTTTTGTACGTCATTCTAGTGGTTTCTGGTCTCATGATTTGTACTAAGAAGTCATTCATTAATCACATTGTTTTTTCTCATTAAGAAATGGATAAATGTTTTTTTTTTCTTGTTTTTTGTTTTCATTTTTTTTTCTTCCTCTTGCTCCTTTCAGAGCTTTCTCTATTTTTATCTTTTCAAAAGTATCAGGGTGATCTGAGTATGTGTGGTTTTCTTTGTAATTACCCTGCTTAGTATTTAAAAATCACTCCTCTTAGATCTGTAAGTTAATCTTTTTCATCATATTTTGGAAGAAAAATTTGGCCAATATCATTTATTCATGCTCAGTGTTAACTCTTTTCTTTTCTGGAGACTTCAATTTCAAATATGTTGGAACACTTTTTTTCCCACAAGTTTCTGAGCATTCTGATTTTTCTTTATTTTTTCTCATTTGTTCTTTAATTTCATTGATTTAACTGCATAGTGAACAGTTATTTAGTCTGCCATCTTCTGAAGATGGAATGACATTCCATGAATTTTTCATTCAGGATTATAATATCTATTTGGATTTTATTTTTGATAGTAAGACAAGGAAAGACAGAGTGTGGTGGGGTAGCCTCTGTCTAGTTAGAGAAGGATAGGACCTCAGGAAAGGGAAAAACAGCTGCAGTGAAACATCCTTGACCTTTTGCTGTGGTAGAAGATCCTTGTTTTTTTGGCTAGCAGTTTGAGTCGTATGAGCATGCCAAATTTAGGAATAAAGGCAACTTTGAATGAGATTAGTCAAAACAATGAACAGTATACAAGTGGGAACCAATAGAAATTAGACAACTCAGCTAAGTTTGAGATACAGACCCCTAGACAAAGCTGAGACATGGGCACAGAACACTTGTCCCCTCCCAGCATTTGCTGGGGTCCTGTACTTCCATTTTCTCTGAATGAAAAGTCATTTTTCTCCTGCTTGCCTACCTTGAGCATTTGTAAGTTCATTCTTCGACTCTGTGAACACAAACCCAGTATCAATAGCTTCCAAATTTATTGGAACAAGTTATCTGCTCATTAAGACCACTTTCTCTTTTAATCCATTGAACACATTTTCTTTCAATCCTTTGCACGTATTTATAACCACTGCTCTGAAATGCTAAATTCAATATCTAGGGTCACATGGAATCAGTTTATGTCAACTGTCTTTGTGTCTGATCTGAACCACACTTACTGATTCTTGAAAAATAGATGTGTTAACTGTTGGTACGCCATGTTCAGTCTTTTAATGGAAGCAGATTGGGGGAAGCATAACATCCATTTGAGTACAGTGTGGATCCTAGGGATCAGCACTTGGGGGTTCTGAAGGATGTCCCTGTTGAGATGCCATATTGTAGGGATTCCATGCTTATAGATCACCTCAACCTCTTTGTGTTTGTGGTGCAGACTAAGACTCTATGGGTAAGAAACACATATTTGTACCTAGAATTTGTATGGATTTTTGTGAGACCAAACTGCTGGTCTTTTCAGACTAATGGGGCAGAACACAGTATATTTGTCATCAAGTGATCAGGTAATTCAAATAAAAATAATGCCATATCGGGTCCTTAGTATTGGTCTCTATTGTTATACATGTTCAGATGTGAAGTTGGTCCTGGTTAAATGGGAGTCTATGTTGTTGGGAAAAATTCATCGTCTGTGCTACCATGGCAACTGTATTCACTAAATCATTATGCCAATGTGTACTCAAGTCAAGAAACTGAGTGAGCAAAACATTTTTACTCTTTATCTTTGGCTCCCACACCTCAATTCTTGGCTTTTTCTGGTAGTATATTTTAAGCAATACTCATAATGGCTGCTTCTCTATTTTCCTCCTAGGGGTACAATATTCCATTAACTATTGCCACAACTACTTTAGATCAAATTCCCTTGATTACCTCACTGATTTTGTCACTTCCTACAATAATTAAGAATTTATGTTTTATGGTGGTTAAGCCTTGGAACCTGGCCATTCCTTTGATTATACATTATTTCATTATTTTATTAATAAGCTCAGCTCTGTGACTGACTCTATTATCTCTGGTCTGCAAAAGGAAGCCAGCACTGAAATTCTTAGTGATGCTGGTTTTCTTCTTACTAGCATACTCCTGATAGGTTTGGTAAATTGTGTGCATCTTGAGACTGCCTATAAACATATGTCAGGGAATCAGCTGAGGAGGGAAAGAGAGATTAGGGGCCAGGTATCATGGCAGCAGATTAAAGCAATATGGCAAAAAATAAGAGAGTTATAGATTTAATCACTTACGGTGATGGTCTAAGCAAGAGTCTAAAACCAGATAAAGTACCTATTCACCTGTTCATTCCATTTTCCTCCTGAATGGTTCATCAGTCAAGGGTCAGGTAGATCAATACAGACTGGAAGACCTCTCATTTTATGGACTCTGGCACTGGTGGGGAAGTTTAGGAGGGAGAGTTAGGAGTGGAAAACTACTGGGAACTGAGTCAGAGTGAGGGAAGATACCTTCAAGTTTTCCTTATAAGGCGTCTTCCAAATGGAGGCTCCTGGGTTTGGAATACAGGTGTGCACACAAGCGTAACTGGCTAGAAGGGCTTGAGTCCTTTAATGCAACTCTCTTAATAGACTGTAATACACTGAAGGACTGTATACAACACCATCGATATGGCTGTACAGTGTCCATCCAGGTTTTCACCATCATTTTTCAGAATCCAGCTTACCTAAGAAGAGTCTTGACTCTGGCACAAATAGTACTTTGGCTAAGAATGTAAACATCACTGAAACACTACAAATCCAACTTACCAAATACTGAGTTGCTTACATGGCAGTTTCCACTTCTTGTTTGTTGACTTTTATGTCTACTAGGTAAATTACTTAGACTCAGGCTCTAAACTCTGTCTTCCCTACAGTGTGCATCAACTGATATACCTATTCAGTTTTTTCAGCTTCTGGAGGATGACATTTTGGCCTGGCCCCCTTGGCGGTCTTGTAGTGCTTGTTTAGTAGTCATCCAAGGATTTGGGCTAAATTTGTTTCAATTTTTATATCTCAATACTTCTTTAGTTATCTTGCTTTTGATGTCCATCTCTTCCCTAAATTTCCAGCTGACTTGTCATCCCAGAGCTCTGTACTCTGACACATTAAGCTAAAAAGTCTCAACTTGCTGCTGTGCAAAATGAGCCAGGTTGGGGAACCTTATAAAATTAGTAAATTCACAAATCTCATGTGATGCACTCTTTCAGATATAGACTTCTCACTTTATGGTTGCTTATTTGCAAAAAGTGCTTCTCTCTGCATTCATACTGTAGCAGTTAGCAGGGATTTGAGTTAGCCTCAGGATTGGGGTTTCCCCCTTTCTACAGTTCTCTATCAAGATCACACTCTCCATTCCAACTTTCCCTAATTATCCTTATTTTTTTTCATAGCACTGAAAACTGTTTCCTGCAAATTTGAGCTAGTACAAATGTGTTTTTGTGGCATTAGTGCTAATGGAGCAGGAAAGCATTATAAACAAAAGGGAAAAAGGGAAAAACAATAACAAAAAAACTCCACCAAATCTCACTTCTTGATTATAATGAAGGTGTACCTTTGCAGGGGTAAGTTTTTCACCTGCTTGTGGTCTTCCCAATGCTTTTGAACTTTTTGTCTTTTAAAATTATTTTAGAAGTTTTTATATTTATTGCTTGTTGAGAAGTTTCAGTTGATTATATCCTCAACCACTATTGGTAGCTCAACTGGGAGAAAACACAGAGGTAACAAAATATAAATAGCTCAAATATATTAATAACAAAATGACAACCAAGCAAATAGAGAGTTGAGTATTATAAGTGAGCAAATAGTTATTAACAGAGTAGGAAAACTCAAAGAGCATTAGTCTATGAAAATTTGATTAATATCATCAATGATGAAAAAGTAAAAATCAAAATAATTTTAATCTTTATCACACTGATTAGTTCAGGAAAGAGAGCTCTAAAACATTTGACAGTGCTAGATTTTGCAATGATAAAGAGAAAAACTGCTGTCAGAGTCTAATGGGTAAGAATGGTATAATCTGTTTCAGGACAGTAGTTACTCTCTAATAAAAATTCAAGATAATGGAGCTGCAGAGATGTAAATAGATGTCCTCTACAACCCCTAAAATTTTTAGTATTTAAAAATATATATATAAAGAGCAAATGTGGAAAAATATTCAATTTTGTTTAATCTTTGTTGTAGTTTTATTTATTGTGTTTTTATTATAAAACAGGTTTCATAGTTGATCTAAAACCTTATTATCATAATCCTAGAGAGTAGAGAGAACCAGGGAACTGAGTTAAGTTGTGCTGTGTGGGAAGTTGGGGTTCTTATGGCCAGGATCCTCACCGAACTTAAACCACCTGATGATGTAACTGGCCTGTTGCTGGGCTGCTGTTTCCACATCTTTAGGCAGTAAGCTATTATTGCGCTA
Source organism: Manis pentadactyla (assembly GCF_030020395.1). NCBI lineage: Eukaryota > Metazoa > Chordata > Mammalia > Pholidota > Manidae > Manis > Manis pentadactyla. The sequence goes on from NC_080023.1 coordinate 52,433,634, forward strand.
TATAGAGAGCTCAGTCAATTGCTCTGGGCAGAGGTAGAGACACTAGTGCTCGACCTACTGCCAGAGAACAAGCCGGGTAATAAACCCTTTCACCCTAAAGAATGTTTTGCTGTCAATTTCTTTGGTCACACTGAATCCATAGTGAACTGCCTGGGGCTGAAACCCATTGGCAAGACAATTGGCGAAAGTCGGCAGGCTTCACTGTTGACCAAGGAAAAAGACAGGCTGCTCTTATGGGACGGGTACTTCAGCTGGCTGCCCCTGTGAATGGGGAAACAGTGGATCATCCCCCAATGGGTATGTGGTCTGAGGTGGCTTGCCTCCTAGAGGACTGGGCCCCACCCCCGGGCTGGAGGCAAGTGGAGGTGACACCTGAGGCAGTAGGGGTGGCTCTTGGTATAGTAAGCAGATGCTTTGAGAAGCAGAGTGCTGATGAGGCAGCAGGGACTGTGTGTTGGCTACTTCTCACAGTCTTAAAAAGGTCTACAGAGGAGACCCAAGAAACAGCAGCACAAGAACGCAAGCTGCAAACTTCAGTAGATTCCCTGAGGAGGGAAGTGGCATTGTTGCAAGAGGCAGCACGAGAGGGCTGGCAGCAAGGTGCTATTGGAGATGAGATAGCAGCACTGCCAGGTGTTCTGAAGGAGAAAGAGGCCATCAAGGAAAAAGACAAACTCCTGAGGGAAGCACAGGTGGAGGTCGCACGAGAACATCAGCTGCGAAGCATTGAACTGAAGGTAAAAGACCTTCTGAAGACAGAGGTAGCATTGCTGCAAGGCACAGTAGAAAAGGTAAAGATTGTAGCAGAGGAGGCACTTGGGGGAGGGGAGAGAAAGGTGCCATTAGCCCCAGAAATGGAGGAGCTGGAGAAGGATGAAGGGGTGGTGCCGGAGGCACTGGCCCCTCCTGTATTGAGGGCATGCCCAGTGGTTGTAAAGAAAATAGAGACCCAGCAACTGAAAGTTCCTTAAGGAGAGGAGCAGTCCCCTCCCCAGGTTGTGGAGCACTCTATGGTCCTCCAATATACTCAGGCTGAGCCAGTGGCTGTGGGACTCAGGGGTGAATTAAATTGTTCTTTCGGGATCAGAGATGGGAAAGCTGTCTTCCCTGACAGTTCAGCCTACCTTGAGGCAGCGATTACAAAATGCACATCAGACCCCAGGGAGTCACTGCCTCATTGATTGGCTTATGGCTGCACTTTGTGCTGTGTGGCCCAGTCCAGGTGATCTGCCATCCTCTCCTGTTAGATGGCAGACATATGCTGAGCTCCAACAGATGGTACGAGTGCTATGCATAAAAAATGCCATCTATAGTCCAGAGAATTATAAGCCATATGAAGAGATTTTCATGACTGGGATGAGACATGTGCATTTGCCTTTACTACAGCAAAACGGGCGGTCAAGGCCATACAGGCCTTGAGTGTGATAGACCAATCAAGGCCCTGTGAGCTGGATGTTCATGTCACTGAAGATGGTTATGGCTGGGGTCTCTGGCAGCAGCTTGAACAAACTCGCCAGCCCATTGGATTCTGGTCATAACTCTGGAAAGGGGCAGAGGTATGACACACTTTGATAGAAAAACTGGCTGCCATGTATCATGCCTTGCTGGCTACAGAACCCATCACTGGAATGGCCCCGATAAATGTATAACCACCTATCTCATCTTGGGCTGGGTACAAGACTGGAACCAAAAGCCAAAGAGTAGTGTGGCACAAACACCCACACTAGCCAAGTGGGGTGCTTACCTACAGCAGTGTAGTACCCTCTCTAGTAGCCCCTTGAGTGAAGAACTCCAACGCTTGTTGGGGCCGGTGACATATACTAGTGAAAAGCAGGAAGAACTTGCTTTTGAACCATTAGAAGCAGAGAGTCCCTGTCAGGAGGGAAGAGCCCCTATACCCAAAGATGTATGGTACACAGATGGCTCCAGCCATGGGCAGCCCCCAAAATAGAGGGCCATAGCTTTCCATCTTAAGACTGAGACAATATGGATGGAAGATGGTGAGGGGAAGAGCAGCCAATGGGCAGAGGTGTGGGCTGTGTGGCTTGTGATCAGCAAGGAGCCCTCCCCTATAGTTATCTGCACTGGCAGCTGGGCTGTCTATACGGGCTTGACCCTGTGGCTACCAACCTGGTACCATGCCAACTGGCTGGTTGGTCACTGACCCCTTTGGGGGCAAGAACTATGGCAAGATTATGGGCCTGTGGTCAGAATAAAATAATTACAGTATACCATGTGACAGGTCATTTGCCACTGGCATCCCAAGGAAATGATGAGGCAGATAAATTGGTCCAGATACATTGGTTAGAAGGGAAGCCTGCCTCTGATGTAGCCCAATGGCTGCATCAGCATTTGTTGCATGCAGGGCAAAACACATTGTGGGCTGTAGCCCCTTGGTGGGGCTTGCCTTTGACCTTTGAAGAAGTTAGTAGAGCCCGGCAGGAGTGTGTCATGTGTTCCAAAAGGGACTTACACCGAGTTCCACAGCAACATGGAACAATAGCTATGGGGCCTATAACCCTCGCGAGGTGGCAGACTATACTGGGCCTCTATCTGTGTCAGAAGGACATCGGTGCACAATGACTTGTGCAGACACAGCTACAAGACTTCTGGTTGCTTTTCCTATCCGTTGTGCAGACCAGCAGGTGACCAAAAGAGGCCTAGAGCGTCTCTTTGTTGCTTATGGCTGACCACAGGTGATTGGGAGTGATCAGGGCACCCATTTTACTGGACATACACTGCAAGGATGGGTACAACAGCTGGGAATCAAGTGGAAGTTTCATGTGCCATACAATCCTAGTGCAGCAGGCATGATAGAGAGGCACAAAGGCTTGTTAAAATCCAAACTAAAGTCAGACACCAATAGTCTGCAGAGATGGTCGGTCCACTTATGGACCATGCTACGTTTGAATGAAAGACCCCAAAAGGGAGCTCTGAGCCCCGTAGACATGTTAACACATATGGCTGCCTCCCCTATACAACTGCAAGTACAAACCAAGGAAGAATCACTGAAGCCGAGGTTTGACCACCAGAATAACATCTTGCTGCCAGCACCAGCTGCACTGAACCCTGGAGACTCCATTGAGTGGACATGACCTTGGACCTTTCGACACATGGATCAATGATGGCTGGCTCTCCTGGCACCTTGGGGACAAGGCCTGGAAGCTGGCCTCCTGTGTATTCCTGGAATAACAGCAGAGTGGCCGCCAAAGGTCACAGTAGCATATCCTGAACAACCAGGAGGTAAGAGCAATTTACCGGGGAGTTTTGTTTTATCACTGTGGCCAGTGCATGCACCTTCAGTAGCACTATATATAGACCCTTCAGTAACTCCCATGGGGAAAGGAGTAAAAGTATGGTATATGATACCTGGAAGGGACCCCCTTCCTGCTACAGTCCTATCACAGGACCACTCTCTTATTTTCTTTTTTTTTTTTTTTGAGAGGACATCTCTCATATTTATTGATCAAATGGTTGTTAACAACAATAAAATTCTGTATAGGGGACTCAATGCACAATCATTAATCAACCCCAAGCCTAATTCTCAACAGTCTCCAATCTTCTGTAGCATAACGAACAAGTTCTTACATGGTGAACAAGTTCTTTTTATTTATTTATTTATTTATTTATTTATTTTTTATTGAAGGGTAGTTGACACACAGTATTACATTACATTAGTTTCCGGTGTACAACACAGTGATTCAACATTTATATACATGATAATTCTAGGTACCAGCTATCACCATACCAAGTTTTTACAATATTTTGACTATATTCCTTATGCTATATATTACATCCCGGTTAATTATTTATTTTACAATTGGAAGTGTGTTTATATATATATCCCCTCTATATATTTTTTTTGTGAGGGCATCTCTCATATTTATTGATCAAATAGTTGTTAACAACAATAAATTTCTGTATAGGGGGGTCAATACTCAATGCACAATCATTAATCCACCCCATGCCTAATTTTCGTCAGTCTCCAATCTTCTGATGCATAACGAACAAATTCTTACATGGAGTACAAATTCTTACATAGTGAATAAGTTACATGGTGAACAGTGCAAGGGCAGTCATCACAGAAGCTTTCAGTTTTGTTCATGCATTATGAACTATAAACAGTTCAAATATGAATATTCATTTGATTTTTAAACTTGATTTATATGTGGATACCACATTTCTCTATTATTATTATTTTTAATAAAATGCTGAAGTGGTAGGTAGATACGAGATAAAGGTAGAAAACAGAGTTTAGTGTTGTAAGAGAGCAAATGTAGATGATCAGGTGTGTGCCTGTAGACTATGTGTTAATCCGAGCACAGGACCACTCTCTTGCATGCATCCTACCTGATGGACAAGATTTACCTATGTTGGTGACATTAAAACATGTTTCCTATCTTCCCTAAAGTCTTTGTGGATGGGGAACTTCCTCTGGCTTGAGGATTATTATAATTTTTGTATCAAAATCTTGCTGTATCTTAATTTTTATTATCTCTAAGTTGTTGTTATCCTCTGTTGCTATTGTGGAATCTGGTTACAGTGCCCCAGCTTTCTCACACAGGGACCATTGCAGAAGATTGGAAGTGTGTAGATTGTAAGGCGAGAATCCTGGAGGTGTGGAATGTGGGGAAGTTGGGGTTCTTATGGCCAGGATCCTCACTGAACTTAAACTACCTGATAATGTAACTGGCCTGTTGCTGGGCTGCCATTTCCACACCTTTAGGCAATAAGCTATTATTGTGCTATATAGAGAGCTCGGCCCATTACTCTGGGCAGAGGCAGAGATGCTAGTACTTGACCTACCACCAAAGAACAAGGTGGGTAAGAAACCCTTTCACCCCAATAACGTTTTGCCATCAATTTCTTTGGTCACACTGAATCCATAGCAAACTGCCTGGGGCTGAAACCCATTGGCATGCTGCCACAGGTGGAGTTCAGTAAAATACTCAGACCAGACTGTACTTGGAGAATCTGAGAATGATAAATTCATGTTTATGTCAGAATATAATAAATGGCCATATTGATCATGTTGTTTTGAAATTTTTGGTACTTCTTGTTTAGAGTATTTATTTTCTATTATAAATAAGTGGATTCCAATCAGGAATTCTCCATTCTGATTATAGACTTTTATAGAAACAATTATGTTAACAATGGCCTAATAAGACCATTTCTCACTCAGACATTGATGACAACTCTTAAACTTCAGGAACATTTTTGTTTAATTAATGGACAGACTTGTGTTTTCCTTATAGTGTGCAAATTTAGCCATCAGTTAACATATTACTTGACAGAATTTTGGAATGATATTTGAAAATCTAAATAAATGTAAATCTTCCTTTTTTCTAAGAATTATTCCTCATGTAATTCCTTTTAGACTCTAACATTAGGCCAGAGAAAATGATCGGTGTTCTAATGAAAGTTCCAGCACTCACAGCTTCAATGTAAACACCCCACTTTTAATTATTATGGTTTCATTTACTAATCCCATTTTATTTTCTCAACATTTTTTTTTAACCTTGACAATTTTGGCAGGATTAACCCTAAATTTTCTTTTGTTTCTTATATTTCTCAGTGTTTCTCCCTTTTTCATTATGAAATCTCCTTCACTATGAAATGTTCATTATGAATCAACAAATATCCAATTTGTGATTCTATCCAAATGAACCTGCTTTTTTAGTAAATCCTAGAATTCATTTCAAGTCAATAGGATGTTCTAGGTAAATGCCAATCATATAAATCTCTTTAAAAAGCAACAAAAAATATTGTGGTATATTACACTCTGCTTCAGGGATCCAGAAGAAGTTCCCTCTTCTCTCAACCTGCTGCAGATACCTCACTCTAACAACAAGTTATTAGAAATTTAGTTTTAGTTTTTAATTTTTAAGCAAATGACTTGTAAAATTAATTAATAATTTAAAAATATCATATAAACCATTTCCACAATATGAAAACTACAAAACTGTTATTTTACATCATGCTTTTGCCCTTACATATTCTCAAATTAAGTTTTTTCTCTTAATGTTCCAATGATGAAATAGTAAGTTTTCCACACCACTGTTAATCTCTATAGGAGTGCTCCCAGTGCAATAGCATTTAAATCCAAAAATGGTACAGTGATTGACAGGAAAAAGGAGTCATGTGTAACACATTTGGTAATTCCCAAGTCAAATTTAAACATTAAATTAAAATAAGTTGATTATGGTAATTGGCAATATTAAAACAGGAGAGAGTACTGTGGAATACTGTGAAGTGAATGAATGATCTGAAGGCAATTAATTTGAGATAAGGAAGCAGTATGTTCCATAAAAATAAGTCATTATCTTACAAAAGGGAAGAAGATGTATATATGTAAAGAAACAAGAGTGTTAGTACATCTTCCTTTAGTTATGTACAGTCTAATCCTTATGGAAGAAATAGTTGTATGTGTTATATGATTTTCCATTTATCTGGAAAATCTTCTGTAGCATTTTATTTTTATATAAATTCAAGCTTACAGAAATGTTAGAATATTATAAGAATCTCATGTATGTCCTTTAAATATATTTACCAATAAATTCCATTTACCAAACTACTTGTCTTATCAGTCATCTCTGTTTCTGTCTCTGTCTTTTGAATATTGTAGGGTTGTAATTTGAATTTTTCTATTAATTAGTGATGTTTAGCATCTTTTCAGGTGCTTATCTGCAGTACATGTCTTCTTTGTAAAGTGCTCAAATCTTTTACCCATTATTTATTGGGTTGCTTATTTTCTTATTATTGAATTTCAAGATGTCTTATATATTCTAGATTAAAGTCATTTATCATATATGTGATTTGCCACTATTTTCTATCTGTGACATTGGGAAAGTCTTTTAAAAAAATTCTTATATTGTGTTTTGGGAGCAATATCTTAGAAATCTTTAGCTAACTAAAGGGCATAAAGATTTTTTTTTCCTGTTTTCTTCTATAAGTTTTAAAAATAGTACTTGTGAATTTTCTTTTATCATCAATTTGCTGCCTATTATCAAAGGATAAAGGCAAAATTTCTCCAATGTACAATTTGACTATGTTCTAATGACTGATATTTATTTAAAAAGCTGCATAGTTGAATCAAAAAAGTTAATATATGTACATCTTTTGTATTAAAGCCAGGTTCAAAACTGGCACAAAGTAACATACTATGAAATTTAGTGTGTTAATATATCTAAGAAAGGTGTGATATGTAATGTGTATATAATAACATATTAAGGAGACTGTAAACACAAACCAACATATAATAACCATTATAAAATATTATTTGTTATATTTTTTTCACTTGGAAATCTAGGCTCTCTTTAATGATATTAGCATTTATGAATCTTTTAACAAACAGCTTATAGTAGAAAAATTATTGGTCAGTTTAATAATATATAAGAGCAGATAGTAAAGTCATTGATACTATAGCAAAATTAACTACTGGCAATAAATTTATTTTTTAAAAATCTGTGTAAGGAGTGCTGTTTAATATTCTCAGTATTTATAAATTTAGCTGATTAAAATATCTGCATTTAAAAAATTTTCCTACTTTGCTTTTATTTAATCATTGATTATACTTTGCTACAAAAATTCACTCAAAATGGTTAATACCCTGAGACTTTGAAAAATGGACTAATTTTAAAATTAAAGTGATGCTAAAATGTCTTAAGCTAGAAAGAGACTTGATTATGGACTTTAAATTGTCAGTATTTTTATTATATATTCACTACTTTCACATCAGAAAAACAATATTAAAAATAAGAAATATACTTAGTTAAAATTTTTGAGATGATTTTCAAATTATTTTAATCAGGTCTTTATAATTATATGGAAGCCTAGTGTAGCTTTTTCTGTTTAAGCTATAAGGTCAAATGACCAGTTTATTCATTCAGAACAACAATATTAACGAAAAAGTGTGTGTATGTGTGCGCTTTCATATTAGAAATACATAGATTCTTAAGTATTCTCTGATAGGTGTGGATGCAAAATCTACCACCACCGACACCAATATAGAATAAGCATTTGTTCATTATATATTTGGTTTTCCATTATAGTTCATCTTATTTCTCTATTTTACCCTGTTTTAATTATTTACATCATAACACTCATAATGAATCACAAATACCCAAATATAGGTAGGAGTCACACACTTAGTACTTAGGAGCAAATAATGCACAATCGTAATGCCTTTCTGTTTTATGTGCATATACATAAAAATCCCTGATGACTGATACCCCTATGTGTAGATCTATAGAAATCTGTCTTTTAGACCAAGGATTTTAACACGTCTTTTTAACAAAAATAAATGTGATATCTTTTTTGGATCTTTGATTTAAAAAAATAGCAAGACCTTTAGAAAAATGTGGACAGAGTCTACACATGAGATTACAGGACTGTATGAATGTCAGTTTTGGATTTTGGTAAATTTTTTATGGTTTTGTCAGATTTTTCTAGTTTTAAAGTATATTTATTGTAGCATTCACAGTATAGTTTATATGTGTGTGTGTGTATATATATGTATGTATTTATTCAAATGCATATACATATGTAAATATTAATGAGAGAGACAGAAAGGGAGAGAGAGAGAGATAGAAGATGGGAGAGTTAATTATAAATTAAGTGATATACATCATTTGAGGAATCTGTAAAATATTTTTTCAGAAATTTTTGTAACTTAAAAATATGACTTTTTCACAATATTTTGTAACAGACTAGTTCAGTCCTATAATTAAAAAATATATAAATATTTCATTGTTCATGTTTTTATAAATTAAATAATAATGAACATATAAAACTTCCTCATAAAGTTTCACAGCAATGTAAGGAACCAAATCAAAATGCTCACAAATGCAACGTGACTTGTACTTCCTATATTCAATGAAAATTTAAAGCAATTAAAATGCCTTTTATAACCTTCATATGCTCAACCACCTAACTAACCTTTCTCTGTCTGTAGTGTTAGCTAATTTATATATCTTTTGATGTGCTTACCCTATACCAAATGTTCCCTGACAAATTATTTACAAATGTCAATGTTCCAATTTAAATCAAGTGATGTTTTAATTTAAGTCAGATTTCGTTTTCTTTTATTTTCCCCTGTGTCTCTATATTCTTATTGCAGGGATCAGATTTAAGTTTTAAATTTAAAAAAAAAGAGCAAACTATGAGATACTGATTAAAGCAGCAAAGTAGTCAATGAAAGCACATTATGCATAATTAGCTACATAAACTTAATTAACTTTGTATTTTCCTATGTATGTTTTTCTCTGCTTGTTTACATAGGACACTTAAATTAAGTAAAAATAGTAAAATACTTTAAATAGCTATGCATAAAAGAAACTTGGAATCCTGAGTTAACTGAGACTTGACACTTGATTTGCACCCCAACCCATGATAGTATTTGCTATATATAAGGACATGGAATGATTTTGTTATAAAAGAAGGGAGAATACTACTAAAATTGTTCCTGATTTATTTTGTGAGGAATTAGTCTAATTTTGCCACATTTTCCCTGGTTGATACAACTATGTTTTAAAACACTAACAGCAGACCAAAAAGTATTTTGGGGAGAAATTAACCAATGACATCATCCCATTCAGGAAGGACTTCTTTCTCTGCAATCTTATTTTATTGTTGGTTCAATAGCTCTCAAATGTAATTAAAATTGTGAATTTTGTAACTTGTCTGATATTTCTCTGTGGTAATGTGATCGCTGCCTTGCTTCTGCCTACTATATCCTTTCTAGAGATTGAGTCCAAATATATTTAAGGTATATTAAATCTATCATTGTATTTTCTCCTACTTCACCCTCTTGTTTATATTCATCATTCCACTCTGCTCTTCTGTTGAGTTTTATCCAATTTTACCATTTGCTTGGTATTTATGTTTTTTTTACAATTATTTGTGCTTGAGCTACAAATTGCTAGCTGTGTTTAATGAAAGGAAAATACACATTTACGAGAAAATGCAAAAATCTCGGAACACTTCAACACTTTGACTTCTACGTTGTTTTTATGTGTATTTTAATTGTCTCTATATGTTAAATTCACCAAACATTGTTACTTCAATATAGCCAATATTCATTTACATTTACTCAAACATGTGACTCACATTGCTCCAAAGTATTACCTATATAGCTTCCTATTTATTTTCCTCCTATCTCATCACATCCTACTCCAAACTACCTTATGCTTATCACAAATGATTTTGGACTCTTTAGCCAGATTGCTTGTATCCAAATTCCAACTATTTGCTAGCCATATGACCTTATATAATATATTTAAGAGTTTCTATGCCATAATTTTCTCATTTGCTATAATGGTATGTGCTTCATAAATCATTCTAAGAAATAAAAAGTTAATATATTTAATATGATTAGAACAGCACCTGCACATATTAAGTATTACAGTTGTGAAATCTGTTTTTATCATCTCTAATGAAGCATTTTCTGCTAAAGGGAAATACTACTAAGAAAGACATCCAGTTATCAGTCTTTATCTCTTGGCAATATTGAACACTGTGGCTGATGCATCATTTTTGATACATGTTTTTAAACTTTTCTGACCCATTTTCTCCTATTTGATTACTGCTTCCATGTTTCCTTTACAAAAGCATCATTTTTTTCCCCAATACTGACTGAATTCTTGAGATTTCTGTTTTTGTCTCTCTTCTCAATATATTGCTTAAGAAATAAATTTGTGTAATCATATTTATGCTCACATATTTATTTACTGTCTGCATACAAATATTTCACTAATTTTTTTTATTTCTCAGATATCTCACCTCTATTCCAGATGTATATGTATCCAAATGCCTATTTGACTTTTCTCCTTTTAGTTCTTAAAAACACCTAAAACATCAAAGTGTCCTCTTTCCACACAAATAAACTTAGTTTTCTTCTAAACCATGATTAAGAAGCCTGTTATGAGATACTAAAAATTTGATGACATTGTTAATTTACCCTCCCTCTCCATATCTAACTTATCACCAAGTCCTCTGAATAGAAACTTCTGAATATGTCTCAAGTAATGCAGGTATCTCTGGATCTCTCATCACCTCTGTCCCATAGAAATTTATATTCCCCATACCACTATACTGTGATAGCCTGTAGATGTTACTTATTCTCCTTCTTGTACCCTGTCTATCTAACATCCACACAGAGGCAGAAGTCATTAAATTAGATATCCACATAAGATGACTAAAATATAATTAATATTTTTAATTACTTCCTATTGCTGAATCAATAAAGAATAAAAAAAACTTAACATGCCTTTATATTCTGGTATCCCTATTCACCTTTACCTTGGAACAAACATCTCTTCGATCTTACCACCCCAATGACACTGACCATTATTCCTGTACAGCACCATGTTCCATCCTATCACAGAATCCTTGAAAACACTGCTCTGCCTTGTGTGGAAATCTCTTCTCCTTTTCCAACTTTGAGCCTACTAATCCTTAAGATTCAAATATTTTACTTCATCAAGAAAGGCTTTCCATTCATACTGTAATAGGTCAAATTACCTTATTTTAATTAACTTACACCATATATTTCTTCATAGCATTTGTAGGAGTTTGAAGTGTGAATTTCTTTGCAAGGCTGTTTATTGTCACATCTCTCTGTGTGCTTCACAGACATGAAAGACATCTGTTTTGCCCATCTATGGGTGTTAACTGCCTAGTATTAAAAAAGGCTGATGATATTTACTAGACACTAAATATGTGTTTTTAGATAAATTTAGACATCTAGATTTGTATTCATCATGATAAATTAGAAGAGAAAGCTGAGTAAAAAAACACAGAGCAGAAGACTAATAAAACACTGATATTTAATAAAGTACTGGAAAATGACCAAAAAAGATAATTGATAAGGCATGAATGATAAAGATGTAAAAAGATAGTGATTACAGCAATAAAGTAGAGGTTTTTAAAAATCAGTACAATATGCAGTAGTCCTGAAAATAAAGAGAAATACAGTATACTTTTAATGGAATTAACAATGAAAATAATTGATTATCTTTATTAGAGCATATGCCGTGCTATTATATGAGTTTGATTGCTAAGCAGAAGATAGTAAGAGAGTTGTGGGCTTCTATTTAAGAATATTATCTGTAAAAAGAAATCATTTAAGAGCTAAAATAAAAATAAGAATTTTACTAGTTCTATTAGAAATATTCTATTTTCATATTAAATAAAAAGGATAAGTAGAGATGAAGTTAAAGTTAATGGAGAGGAGTGATTCAGAAAGCCTAGATATTGAGAACAGAAAACACAAACTAAAAATAATTAAGGACCAAGTGTATACATAGGAAAATAGGTACTTCAAAAACAAAACAAAACAACAAAATTATATGATAGTAGAAGGGGTTAGTTGTAAATTAAGATGGATGTATATGTCATAAAAAGGAATTGAGGAAGTTCTGATTAATGCTATTGATTTTGGTAATTAGCAAGCAAATTTCCATACTGATAATGAAAATAGAATGAAATGAGAATAAGCTCATAAGGTTGAAATTGTAGGATTAAGTAAAAATTTAGATTAGTAGAAAGGGAACTTTAGTAGAAGTTAAATGTGATACAAAATCTTAGTTAATATTGAGCACTCAAAAGAAGTAAGAAAACATCAACTTGCAGATCTATCATTTATTTAACAAAAATTTCCCACCTGTTTAATTTGGATTTATTTTAGTTATATATTTGTTTATTGTTAATTTCTATTTTTGTAGTTATACTGAGAATAGTATTTATATTCAGAACAGAAAAGACCTTATTTTAATTGATCCAGAGTTGAAGTGTTTATGTCAGAGAAAGTAAATGTATAATGGTGAAATGGAGAGAGGATAGTGGGAGATAGTGAATAAAAGTTAAGGAAAGTGGCTGTATAGTTAATTTGTCAAGTGTTCAGGCCTTGACTTCTCCCACCTCTATTCCAGATCAAATTCTTCCTTTTCTCCAGGGTCCTCTTTTTTTTCCCCATCTGTCTTATTTCTCTTTCTTCTTCAATATACCACTCCTACTCAGAAAGAAAAAGGAAAGGGAGAGTGAGAGAGATGAGTAACTATTTTGAGGAAATGTACAAGTATTAAAAATCAGAAAATTTTACATGATGAAGGTCTAACATATTAATTAAAAGCAAAGCCTCGAGTTCAAGTGCAGCTGTGATCATATAGGCCAGTGTAAGAAAATATGGGCATAATAGCCAGAGATGAACATATTGAATAGATGTAGAGTTAGAAAACTAGTCATGGTTTTGTAAAACAGTTATAATAAACTAATAGAAATTTTTTTTAATCACCCAAAAATCATAAAATACTTTAAGCACCATATCATATTGTTGGGCTTACATCTGTGAAAAGACAAACAGTTATAGACTTATGGATTTTTTTCCTCTTTGTTTAAAATGGTATATGATCTGCAAGAGGAGTTAGCCAAGAATATTCATATTGAAATATTTGGAAGCATTTTAATGATGTGGAAATTATCAAGAATGATAGTCTCTGAAAAACTTTTACTTAATACAGATTTTAGCTGGTATATAGGAAATAAAAAAAATTAAAGGTAAATGAAGGAAATAAGGAATGGAAGAATAGAAAGAGGATTTCTGGCAAAAAAGATGACAGAGTTGGAATGCAAAGGAGAAACCTTCCCCGCACATACACACCAAGGAAGCAACTATAGCAAATACAACTAACCTTGAAAATGATCCAAAGACTGCAGAATAGACCACCTACACCTGGTGGAAAAGACCACACAGAGAAAAGTGGCAGAGCCCAAATCTAGTGGGACCCAATCCCTTCCCCCATTCCAGACCACAAATGAGAGGGACAGGAACAGAGCAGAGAGGGGATAAGTACTCAGGAACTCTGTACACTGGCCCTGGACATCTGCTCTGGGAACACAAGTCCACACTGTATTGGGCTTTGAAGATTAATGGGGCTGGATACCAGGGAGACTTGGAGCACTTTGGGAGGCTGACACTCCTGTCAATTGTGGAAAACAGGCACATTCCACTGATCCTACTGACACCCAACATAAAAGTGGCAGTATGAAAGATTTACCAACAGTCAGAACAGTGGCAGAAGGGTGGGGAGTGGACAGAGCTCTCTCCACAGGAAAAGGGCAGGTGGATGTTTCCAAGCCCTTCCTGAGCCCAACTGATGAACACTCAGGAGCCAGCCCCAAATGCTCCATTCTCCTCTCTGGCAGATCAGCCATGAGGTGTTTGTCTGTGTACCTGCCCATCCACCCAGGTCTCTTGTACCAACAGTGTCAGACTTTGCTGCTTGGCACACAAAGGGAGACTTCACTATCTACCAGGTGGAGGGAAGCTTTCCAAGCTTCCTGGCCCTCTCTCAACCTAACTGGAGAGGCGCCTTCAGGAGCAGGTTCCAAACACCCCTTGCTCATCACTGATGAACCAGCTCCATGCCACACTCACTTGCACACCTGTCTTGTCTGTCCCACTGGACAATTAGTGCCACCATCACTGTAGAGCATGGAAAAGTGGCTGTGCCTACAATGATCGCAGTAGAAGAACCACCACATGGCTCACAAAGAGCCTGTAGAGATGAGACAGCAATCACAGTGGAATGAGATCAACCACCACTGGCAGAAGGGAAGAGAAGCAGCCCCATATAAAGCAATCCTAAAAGAGGCACCCCTGCATAGCCCACAAAGTGCTTCTGCAGACAGAGTCCAACCACTGCCAGCAGATAGGAAGAAAGGTGGTCCTGCTCACAGCCAGTTTCATGACAAAGGACAAACAAGCAAAGGTTAGCAAAAACTCTTGAGCTTCTGGGCACCACAGGACACCTTCTTCATAGAGCCATACTCTCTAGACCAGGAAGCACAATGGATCTACCTAACTGTATTAGGAAGAAACACAGAAAACCAGAAAAAATAAGGAAGCAGAGGAATGTTCCAAACAAAGGAACAGTATAAGACACCAGAAAGAGGACTAAATGAAATGGAGCTCACCAATCTTCTTGATAAAGATTTAAAAATAACACTCATAAACATGCTGATTGTAGAAAAGTGTTGACAATCTCAGGAAGGATTTCAACAAAGAGATAGATTTGAAAAAGAGCCACTCAGAGCTGAAGAATACAGTAACCAATATGGAAAATACAATGGAGGGAATGAAAAATAGATTGCTACACATAGAGAAGACAACGAATGAGACATAAACTAGAGAACAGGAAAATAATGAAGCTGAGAAACAAAGAGAAGAAAGAATCTCTAGAATCAAGGAGATACTAAGAGAGCTGTGTGACAATTCCAAATGAAACAATAATCACATACTAGGGGTACCAGAAGGAGAAGTGAGAGACAAGAGATAAGAAAGTATCATTGAAGAAATAATTGCTGAAAACTTCCCTAATATGGAGAAGGAAATAGACACCCAAGTACTAGAAGAGAAGAGAGCCCCTAACAAGAGGAACCCCAGGGAGATAACACCAATACTTATAATTAAAATGACAAAGATTAAGGATAAACAGAGGTTATCAAAAGCAACTAGAAAGAGACAAAATACTACTTATAAGGGAAACCTCATGAGGCTATCAGCACATTTCTCAGCAGAAACTTTACAGGCCAAAAGGGAGTGGCATGAAATATTAAATGTATTAAAATACAAGGACTTTCCACTAAGAATCCTCTACCCAGTAAGGTTATCATTCAGAATGGAAGGAAAGATGAAAAGTTTCCCAGATAAACACAAGTTAAAAGAACTCACCACCACTAAACCTGCCTTACAGGGTATGTTAAAGGGATTTCTGCAGATGGAAATGTCTTAAACTTGAATATTTTTCATCAGTGAAAATAAACCCACAGTAAAGTAGTAAAGATAGCAGACCCAATTACTTACCAAACAAGCAAGGGTAAAAAAATAAAAAGAAGGTAGTAAAAACAACTATACATAAAATCAGTCAAGGGATACACAAAAACAATTCAGATTATGACATCTTATACATAAAGTGTGGAGGAGGAAGAAGAAGAAAACACAACTACTTTTAGACTGTGTTTGAAATAGAGTGACTGAATATAGACTGTCACAGATTTAGAAAACTATCTAAGAAACTCATGGTAACCATAAACCTAAAGCCTAGAATCGACACCCAAAAATTTTTAAAAAAAGCATATTAATAAAGAAAACCATCAAATAACAAGAGACGAGTGTAAGGAAGAAAGGATTAAAGAGGGACTACAAAAACAACCAGAAAACACTTAATAAATTGGCAATAAATACACACTTATCAATAACTACCTTAAATGTAAATGGACTGAATGCACCAATCAAAACATACAGTGGCAGAGTGGATAAAGAAACAAGACCCATCAATATGCTGCCTATAAGAAACTCCTTTCAGACCCAAAGACATACACAGACTAAAAGTGAAAGTAAGAAAAAATATTTTTCATTCAAATAATACAATAACGTAGGAGGAGCAGTACTTAGACAAAATAGAGTTCAAAACAAAGTCACAGAGGAAAAGGAGGACATTACATAATAAAGGATCAGTCCAACAAGAGAATATAACTATTGAAATATCTATGGACCCAAAATATGAGCACCTAAATATGTAAAAAGATAATTAAAAGGAGAAATAGATTGTAACTCATTCATTTTAGAAGACTTTAATACACTATTCACATCAACAGATAGATAATTGATAAAGGCACTGAACAATACATTAGATCAGATGGATTTAACAGGTATCTAGAGAACATTCCACCTGAAAGCAGCAGGATACATATTTTTAATCAAGTGTATATAGAAGGTTCTCTAGAAGAGATCATATACTAGGCCACAAAAAGAATCTCTATTGAAACTGTATCAAGCAACTTCTCAGACCACAATGGTTTGAAATGAGAAATAAAACAAAACAAGCCCACATGCACATGGAGACTAAAGAACATGCTTCTAAAATCAGTGAATCAATTAACAAATTAAGATATAAATAAAAAACTATATGGAGACAAAACAAAAGGAAAAGTCCAAAATTTGTTGGACACTGCAAAAGCGGATCTGAGAGGGAAGTACGTAGCAATACAGGCCTATCTCAAGACACAAGAACAATCCAAAATAAACAGTTTAAATTCACAATTTAAAAACTAGGAAAAGAACAAATGAAACCCAAAGTTAGTAGAAGGATGGACATAATAAAGAACTGAGCAGAAATAAATAACAAAAAAGAATAAAACAATATTTAAAAAATCAATGAAATAAGAGCAGTTTCTTTGAGAATATAACAAAACAGACAAATCCTTAGCGACACTCATCAAGAAAAAAAGAGAGTACAAACTCAGCAATGAAAAAGGAAGAGTCACAAAGGATACCAGAGAAATACAAAAAATTATGAGAAAATTCCATGAAAAATTATATGTCTATAAACTGGACAACCTAGAAGAAAAGGACAAATTCCTAGAAAAATACAAGCTTCCAAGATTGACCCAGGAAGAAACATAAAATCTAACAGACCAATTACAAGCAACGAAACTGAATTCTTAATGATAAACTCCCAACAAACAAAAGTCCAGAATGATATGGCTTCAAAGATGAATTCTACCAAATATTTAAAGATGAGCTAATACCTATTCTTCTTAAAGAATTCCAAAAAGTAAGAAAATCCTTACAAACACATTCTGTGAGGCCAGCAGCACTCTAATACCAAAACTCTACAAATATATTACAAAAAAGGAAAATTATAGACTAATATCCCTGATGAACATAGATGCAAAAATCCTTAACAAAATATTAGCAAACCAAATTAAAAAATGCAACAAAAGGGTCATCCATCACAACCAAGTGGGATTTATTGAAATGATGCAAGTATGGTATAATAGTTATAAATCAATGACATATACCACATTAACAAAAAGAAGGATAAAAGAACATGTGATCATCTCAAAAGATGCTGAAAAAGTATTTGACAAAATTCAACATCCATTCATGATAAAAACTCCCAAAATGGGTATAGAGAGTACATACCTCAACATAATAAAGGTCATATATGACAAATCCACAGCTAACATCATCTTCAATGGTGAAAAGCCGAAAGCTTTTCTCTAAAATCAGGAAGAAGACAAGGATATCTACTCTCACCACTTTTAATTAAAATACTACTGAAAGTTCTAGCCATGACAATCAGACAAGACCAAGAGATAAAAGGCATCCAAATTGGCAAGGAAGAAGCTAAACTGTCATTATTTGCAGATGACATGATACTCTCTATAAAGAACCCAAGAGACTCCACCAAAAGCCTATTAGAACTAATACCTGGATTCACCAAAGTTTAAGGACACAAAATTAATATACAGAAACCTGTATACTAACAATGAACTAAAGAGAAATTAGGAAAACAATTGGATTTACAATCACATCAAATAATAAAATACCTAAAAATAAACCTAACCAAAGAGGTGGAATATGTGTACTCTGAAAACTATAAGACACTGATGACATAAATTAAAGTAGACACACATAAAAGGAAATCTATCCCATGCTCATGGATAGGAATAATTAATATTGTCAAAATGGCCATCCTGCCCAAACAATTTACAGATTCAATGAATCCTTATCAAAACACCAATGGCATTTTTCATAAACGAGACCAAATAAAGCTAAAATTCATATGAAAGCATAAAAAACACTGAATAGCCAAAGCAATCCTATGAAGGAAGAACAAAGCTGGACATATTATGCACCCTGACTTCAAGCTATATTATAAAGCTACAGTAATCAAAACAGTATGGTACTGGCACAAGAAAAAAATATATATATATCAATGGAACATAATAGAGAGCCCAGGAATAAACCCACCCATACATGGTCAATCAATAAATTACAAAGGAGCCATGAATATACAATGGGGAAAAGACAGTTTCTTCAATAAATGGTGTTGGGAAAACTGGACAGCTACATGCAAAAGAATGAAACTGGATTACTGTCTAATACCATAAACAAAAGTAAACTTGAAATGTAATAAACACTTAAATATAAGACAGGAAGCCATAAAACTGTTAGAAGACAATGTAAGCAAAAATCTCATGAACATAACCATTATCAATTTTTTTCTGGACACTTTGAGCAAGAGAAACAAAAGCAAAAATAAACAAGTGGGACTACTATCAACTAAAAACCTTCTGTACAGCAAATGACATCAACAGAACAAAAAGGCAGTCTACATTATGGGAGAATATATTAATTAATGACATATCTGATAAAGGTTAATATCCAAAACATGTAAAGAACTCATATGCCTCAACTGCCCCAGTAAAAAATTAGGCAGAGGGCCTGAGTAGGCGTTTTTCCAAAGAAGACATACATATGTCCAACAGGCAGATGAAAAGATGCTCCACATTGCTAATCATCAGGGAAATGCAAATCAAAACCACAGTGAGATGTAACCTCACACCGGTCAGAATGGCCACTATCCAAGAGATAAGAAATAACAAGTGTTGGCAAGGATGTGGAGAAAAAGGAAACCTCCTACACTATTGGTGGGAATGGAACTTGTTGCAGCCACTGTGGAAACCAGTATGGAAGGTTCTCAAAAGACTAAAAGTAGAAATTCCATTCCATCCAGTAATTCAACTCCTAGGAATTTACCCAAAGAAACAAAATTTCCTATTCTAAAATGTATATGCACCCCTATGTTTATCACCACACTGTTTGAATAGACAAGTTATGGAAACAAACATAGTGTCCATCAATAGATGAATGGATAAAGAAGAGGTGGTACATATACACAATGGAATATTATTCAGCCATTTAAAAAAAGGAATCCTGCCATATTCAATAACATGGATGGATCTAGAGGGTATTATGCTAAGTGAAATAAGCCAAGTGGACAAAGACAAATAGCATATGATTTCACTGATTTCTGGAATCTAAAACAAAGCAATACAAAATGAACAAAATAGTAGTTGATGCATAGACACTGAGAAGTGATTGATGGTTACCACTGGGGAGGGATTAGGGTGAGGTGGTGGGGAGGGGGAGAGGGATAAAAGGGCACCAAAATTCTCAATTATAATATAGTTGATCACAAGGATTGTAGTACAGCATGTAGAATACAGCCAATAATTCCATAACATCTTTCTATATTGACAGATCATAACTGTAGTAGTTGGGGAGAGGATTTAGAAATTTAGTGATTGGTAAACCACTGTGTTGTATACTTAAAGCTAATATAAGACCGTATATAAACTATAATTCAATTAAAAGGTAAACAGAAAGTGGTGATTTTACAATTTCAAAATACTAGAAAATAGAGGGGACAAATAATTACAATTGAAATATGTAAAATATATTTTACATTGTTAGTTATAAATGAGACAAAGTGATGCATATATAGCATATGTTCCCACGTGTTAACAAATATTTAGTATTCATTTTGAGATACCTGGGGATTTCTAGTGGAGGTATCTGGGTAAAGTGAAGAGTAAGAATGCAGATAGCAAGATAGTCATTGGAAGAAAGAGATTAAGAGTAAAACACACATTTCTCCTGTCATTTACAACTCCATATTTAACTCTTCATCTCAGTTTAAAAATTCATTCTATTCAACTGACTAGCCCATTTGAAATTTAGGATTTGGATTCTGGTGTATTCCAGAATATGCTGGTCTCTTCCACATCCACTTATAAGTCTTAGTACTGTTCTACCACAGGTAATTATTGGGTCAGATATGATCATTGGAGATAATTAATAATCATAAATTTTCCCTTTCTCCTTATGATAAAGGGCAACTCAGCGTTGTTTTTTCCAAATAAATTATATTGTTGATTGAACTAACCTTCATTCTTTCAAAATATCAACTGTTTGGTTGTTTTTTATTTCCTGTAGATTTACTGTTTTGTCATTATTTATGGCACTGGACATTTGTAGTTGGTCAGTTATACCTATACAGACCAAACTTAAACAGAAATTAAAATAAAATAATTTAAAACTTAGGCATTTAAAAATATAAAAATTAGTGTTAATGAAGTAGAATCTTCTAAGTTGTTCAAAAGGAAAGCTTCAGAAGTAAATATTGTTTATTTCATTAAAAGAATTTGTCACACCAATTTGATAATATAATTTATTACTACAGAACATTTATGTTACTGTAATAAAAATCAAGAAATAAAGGAATTAGAAAAGAACTATGAAGTAGAGAATGAATAACAATTATTTCCCAAAGCTGACAAAAAAAATAGGATTATAATAAAACTAAGATAAAAAGTTGATGCAGCTCATTAATTGCAGGGCAACCTGTTTACCACATACAGCATATGTGCATCCATTATGAAAGAGACAGTAAGTCATATATCAGTATGTTCAATAAATAGTATATATAGGTACATTTTCCTGTGTAGATACAAAAGAAGTGATGTACATCACCATTTAATTGTAAAGGTTTTTATAGCACTTGAGCATCAAGTAATGCTATGCCTAGTTAAATTAATGAAAATAATTGGCTAGTTCAGTGGCATTTCCAGCATTATATTGTATTCACATTATAGTTTCTTAATGAATATAGTACTGATAACCGGGAAAACCATACGTCCCTTCATTCAAACTGATTGGCAATAATTTAAGAGGAAACAGCAAGAATGAAATTATAAGTCACATTTTATAGTAATTAAAATAATTATATGACAGGAGAGGAAATTGCTATAGTAGTCATATATGCTTTATACACACCCATTAATTTTTTCTGTAATTAATATAATTTTTTTCTATAATAAAATAAGGAACAAATGTATGTAGAATATTTTATCTGAACTAGAGAAATCAATAGACATAAAACAATCATGCCCTCAAGGGCACTGCCATCTAATGTTGTAGGCAAGATATAAGACAATATTATTTTTAATTAAAAGGAACATATGACTCTAGGAAATGGCAAAAGTAATATCACAGGACAGTATGCAAATATCACAGGACAGTATGTATATCAATGATGAATTATAATGATCTTTTTTTTTTATATGCTGCAATGTACCCTGCATTTTTTTTTTGAGGGCATATCTTATATTTATTGATCAAATGGTTGTTAACAATAAAATTCTGTATAGGGGACTCAATGCACAATCATTAATCAATCCCAAGCCTAATTCTCATCAGTCTCCAATCTTCTGAAGCATAATGAACAAGTTCTTACATGGTGAACAAATTCTTAAATAGTGAATAAGCTCTTACATGGCGAAAAGTGCAAGGGTAGTCATCACAGAAACTTTCGGTTTTGATCACAAATTATGAACTATAAACAATCAGGTCAAATATGAATATTCGTTTGATTTTTATACTTGATTTATATGTGGATACCACATTTCTCTCTTTATTATTATTATTATTATTATTTTTAATAAAATGCTGAAGTGCTAGGTAGATGTAAGATAAAGGTAGAAAACTTAGTTTAGTGTTGTAAGAGAGCAAATGTAGATGATCAGGTGTATGCCTGTAGACTATGTGTAAATCCAAGCTAGAAAAGGGCAAGAAAACATCCACGGATGCAGAAGATTTCTCTCAAAACAGGGGGGGTGAGGTTCTAAGCCTCACCTCTGTTGATCCCCAATTTCTCACCTGATGGCCCCCCTGCGACTGTGCCTGTCTTAGGTTGTTCCTCCCTTGAGGAATCTTACCCGTCTCTGGCTAACCAGTCATCTTCCGGGGCCATACAAGGAGATGTAAAGTTGGTAAGTGAGAGAGAAGCCATATTGTTTGAACAGGTTAGCTTTTTACTTCTTTGCAGATTTATGCCCTGTGGCTTCTATGCCCAGCATTTGTCTTGAGGTATCTTTAGCACTTGGAGGAATTATGATACTCAGTAAATTCGATATGAGGCACGAATTCTATTTAGGGGTTGTAATTAGGAAGGAAGAAGAAAAGCTATAGAGGTAGCAGATGGAAGAAACATGGGGAGATTGATTATTTCTTTGACATATCTTCTTGTAGAGTAATTTAAGCATGTATAGGTTTTAAACTACAAATTAAATTGTGCACACATATTAACATAATAGGAATACAGTTACATAACCAAAGGAGATCTATAATTACCAACCATCTCCAGTGAAACCAAGAATACCAGTTAGGTACCCTAGGCATTTGTGAAAATTTGTCTATGATATGATGGATATTGTCCAACTGTACTTGAACAGTCTGAGAGACATCAGACAAATTAAAATAGCCCATTCCTGATAACTGTTCACATCCCATATGTTCTTTTAACAGTAGATAGTCTGTAGTTGTAAGATTTTGGAG
Source organism: Manis pentadactyla (assembly GCF_030020395.1). NCBI lineage: Eukaryota > Metazoa > Chordata > Mammalia > Pholidota > Manidae > Manis > Manis pentadactyla. The sequence continues at coordinate 52,456,879 of NC_080023.1, forward strand.
CGCTAAAACTTAACATTTCTCCTAATACTTGGTTGAGTTACAACAGTGTAGATCCAGTCAAATTTGTTGTTTTACTGTATGCACAGGCCAGCTTAGATATCTCCTTCTTCATTCCAATGGCAAGTCCAAGAACCGGTGGGATGAATGCAGCTACAACTGCAGCATCATCTGGATCTTAGTTGCGGTTTTTTGATGATCATCTTCTGGTAGGACTCTTCCAGTGAGAGTTGATGTTGGAAGTTCTTCTTCATATCGTATCTTAGTTCATTTTCTGGGTAGCCAAATTAGGCTTTGATCCTCTGTATAAACACAAACAGACCCTTTGCTCACACTTTGATATGCCCTTTATACAGTTGTGTAGAACTCATTGGAGGTCACCACACAGGAACTGCTCTTTTTTTTTTTTTAAGAGAAAGGAATATTATCAGAAAAGTGTACCTCCATAGCCGATCATCTGACACCCTTTAAGTGATCAAAGTTAAGGATATTTAAAGCATGCATTAATCATTGATTTACAGTTCATTTTATCCTATCATGGAGTAATCCCCCTTTTCTTTCCTTTTTTTCCTTTTTTTTGTTATCTTTAATCTACACTTACATGAAGAATATTATGTTTACTAGGCTCTCCCCTATACAAGGTCCCCGATATAAACCCCTTTACAGTCACTGTCCATCAGCATAGCAAAATGTTGTAGAATCACTACTTGTCTTCTCTGTGTTGTACAGTCCTCCCCTTTCCCCCAACCCCCCCATGCATGCTGATCTTAATAAACCCCTTCTTCCTCCACCCCTTATACCTCCCTACCCACCCATCCTCCCAAGTCCCTTTCCCTTTGGTTCCTGTTAGTCCATTCTTGGGTTCTGTGATTCCACTACTGTATTGTTCCTTCAGTTTTTCCATTGTTCTTATACTCCATAGATGAGTGAAATCATTTGGTATTTCTCTTTCTCTGCGTGGCTTATTTCAATGAGCATAATACCCTTCAGCTCCATCCATGTTGCTGCAAATGGTAGGATTAGCCCTCTTCTTATGGCTGAGTAGTATTCCATTGTGTATATGTACCACTTCTTCTTTATCCATTCATCTACCCATGGACATTTAGGTTGTTTCCAATTCTTGGCTATTGTAAATAGTGCTGCGATAAACATAGGGGTGCATTGGTCTTTCTCAAACTTGATTGCTGCGTTCTTAGGGTAAATTCCTAGGAGTGCAATTCCTGGGTCAAATGGTAAGTCGGTTTTGAGCATTTTGATGAACCTCCATACTGCTTTCCACAATAGTCAAACTAGTTTACATTCCCACCAGCAGTGTAGGAGGGTTCCCCTTTCTCCACAGCCTCGCCAACATTTGTTGTTGTTTGTCTTTTGGATGGCAGCCATCCTTACTGGTGTGAGGTGATACCTCATTGTAGTTTTCATTTGCATTTCTCTGATAATTAGTGATGTGGAGCATCTTTTCATGTGTCTGTTGGCCATCTGTATTTCATTTTTGGAGAACTGTCTGTTCAGTTCCTCTGCCCATTTTTTAATTGGATAATTTGATTTTTGTTTGTTGAGGCGTGTGAGCTCTATATATTCTGGACGTCAAGCCTTTATCGGATCTGTCATTTTCAAATATATTCTCCCATACTGTAGGGTTCCTTTTTGTTCTGTTGATGGTGTCTTTTGCTGTACAGAAGCTTTTCAGCTTAATATAGTCCCATTTATTCATTTTTGCTGTTGTTTTCCTTGCCCGGAGAGATATGTTAAAGAAGAGGTCGCTCATGTTTATGTATAAGAGGTTTTTGCCTACGGTTTTTTCCACGAATTTAATGGTTTTATGGCTTACATTCAGGTCTTTGATCCATTTTGAATTTACTTTTGTATATGGGGTTAGACAATGGTCCAGTTTCATTCTCCTATGTGTAGCTGTCCAGCTTTGCCAGCACCATCTGTTGAAGAGACTGTCATTTCGCCATTGTATGTCCATGGCTCCTTTATCAAATATTAATTGACCATACATGTTTGGGTTAATGTCTGGATTCTCTAGTCTGTTCCACTGGTCTGTGGCTCTGTTCTTGTGCCTGTACCAAATTGTCTTGGTTACTATGGCTTTATAGTAGAGCTTGAAATTGGGAGTGAGATCCCCCCTGCTTTATTCTTCTTTCCCAGGATTGCTTTGGCTATTCAGGGTCTTTGGTGTTTCCATATGAATTTTTGAATTATTTGTTCCAGTTCATTGAAGAATGTTGCTGGTAATTTGATAGGGATTGCATCAAATCTGTATATTGCTTTGGGCAGGATGGCCATTTTGACGATACTAATTCTTCCTAGCCATGAGCATGGGATGAGTTTCCATTTGTTAGTGTTCCCTTTAATGTCTCTTAAGAGTGACTTGTAGTTTTCAGAGTGTAGGTCATTCACTTCTTTGGTTAGATTTATTCCTCGGTATTTAATTCTTTTTGATGCAATTGGGAATGGAATTGTTTTCCTGATTTCTCTTTCTATTGGTTCATTGTTAGTGTATAGGAAAGCTACAGATTTCTGTGTGTTAATTTTGTATCCTGCAACTTTGCTGTATTCCGATATCAGTTCTAGTAGTTTTGGGTTGTAGTCTTTAGGGTTTTTTATGTACAATATCATGTCATCTGCTAATAGTGTCAGATTAACTTCTTCTTTACCAATCTGGATTCCTTGTATTTCTTTGTTTTGTCTGATTGCCATGGCTAGGACCTACAGTACTACGTTAAATAGCAGTGGAGAGAGTGGGCATCCCTGTCTAGTTCCCTATCTCAGAGGAAAGCTTTCAGCTTCTCGCTGTTCAGTATAATGTTGGCTGTGGGTTTATGATATATGGCCTTTATTATATTGAGGTACTTGCCCTCTATCCCCATTTTGCTGAGAGTTTTTATAATGAATGGATGTTGAATTTTATCAAATGCTTTTTCAGCATCTATGGAGATGATCATGTGGTTTTTGTCTTTCTTTTTGTTGATGTGGTGGATGATGTTGATGGATTTCCGAATGTTGTACCATCCTTGCACCCCTGGGATGAATCCCACTTGGTTATGGTGTATGATCTTTTTGATATACTTTTGTATTCGGTTTGCTAGTATTTTATTATGTGTTTCTGCGTCTACATTCATCATGGATATTGCTCTGTAATTTTCTTTTTTGGCGGGGTCTTTGCCTGGTTTTGGTATTAGGGTGATGTTGGCTTCATAGAATGAGTTTGGGAGTATTCCCTCCTCTTCTGTTTTTTGGAAAGCTTTAAGGAGAATGGGTATTATGTCTTCTCTGTGTGTCTGATAAAATTCCGAGGTATATCCGTCCAGCCCGGGTGTTTTGTTCTTGGGTAGTTTTTTGATTACCATTTCAATTTCTTTGCTTGTAATTGGTTTGTTTAACTTTTGGGTTTCTTCCTTGGTCAGTCTTGGAAGGTTGTATTTTTCTAGGAAGTTGTCCATTTCTTCTAGGTTTTCCAGCTTGTTGGCATATAGGTTTTCATAGTAGTCTTTAATAATTCTTTGTATTTCTGTGGAGTCTGTCATGATTTTTCCATTCTCATTTGTGATTCTGTTGATTTGTGTTGATTCTCTTTTTCTATTAATAAGTTTGTCTAGAGGCTTATCTATTTTGTTAATTTTCTCAAAGAACCAGCTCTTGGTTTCATTGATTTTTGCTGTTGCTTTATTCTTCTCAATTTTGTTTATTTCTTCTCTGATCTTTATTATGTCCCTCCTTTTGCTGACTTTAGGCCTCATTTGTTCTTCTTTTTCCAATTTTGATAATTGTGATGTTAGACTATTCATTTGGGATTGTTCTTGTTTCTTCAAGTGTGACTGGATCGCTATATACTTTCCTCTTAAGACTGCTTTTGCTGCGTCCCACTGAAGTTGGGGCTTTGTGTTATTTTTGTCATTTGTTTCTAAATATTCTCTGATCTCTATTTTAATTTGTTCGTTGATCCATTGATTATTTAAGAGCATGTTGTTTAGCCTCCATGTGTTTGTGAGCCTTTTTGTTTTCTTTGTAGAATTTATTTCTAGTTTTATACCTTTGTGGTCTGAAAAGTTGGTTGGTAGAATTTTAATATTTTGGATTTTGCCGAGGCTCTTTTTTTGGGCTAGTATGTGGTCTATTCTGGAGAATGTTCCATGTGCACTTGAGAAGAATGTATATCCTGTTGCTTTTGGATGTAGAGTTCTATAGATGTCTACTAGGTCCATCTGCTCTACTGTGTTGTTCAGTGCTTCCATGTCCTTACTTATTTTCTGCCCGGTGGATCTATCCTTTGGGGTGAGTGGTGTGTTGAAGTCTCCTAGAATGAATGCATTGCAGTCTATTTACCCCTTTAGTTCTGTTAGTATTTGTTTCACATATGCTGGTGCTCCTGTGTTGGGTGCATATATATTTATAATGGTTGTATCATCTTGTTGGACTGAGCCCTTTATCATTATGTAGTGTCATTCTTTATCTCTTGTTACTTACTTTGTTTTGAAGTCTATTTTGTCTGATATTAGTACTGGAACCCCTGCTTTCTTCTCACTGTTGTTTCCTGAACAACAGGTGACTGTTGACAGATATTGACAGATATGTACTTATTGCCATTGCAGACTTTAAATTCGTGGTTACCTTAGGTTCAATGTTAGCTGTTTCAGTATCTTACTGCCTAACTTAGCTCGCTTATTGAGCTGTTATATATACTGTCTGGAGATTCTTTTCTCCTCCCCCTTTTATTCCTCCTCCTCCATTCTTCATATGTTGGGTGTTTTGTTCTGTGCTCTTTCTAGGAGTTCTCCCATCTAGAGCAGTCCTTGTAAGATGTCCTGTAGAGGTGGTTTGTTGGAAGCAAATTTCCTCAGCTTTTGCTTGTCTGGGAGTTGTTTAATCCCGCCATCATATTTGAATGATAGTCGTGCTGGATACAGTATCCTTGGTTCAAGGCCCTTCTGTTTCATTGTATTAAATATATCATGCCATTCTCTTCTGGCCTGTAGGGTTTCTGTCGAGAAGTTTGATGTTAGCCTGATGGGTTTTTCTTTATAGGTGACCTTTTTCTCTCTAGCTGCCTTTAAAACTCTTTCCTTGTCCTTGATTTTTGCCATTTTAATTATTATGCATCTTGGTGTTGTCCTCCTTGGATCCTTTCTGTTGGGGGTTCTGTGTATTTCTGTGGTCTGTTCGATTATTTCCTCCCCCAGTTTGGGGAAATTTTCAGTATTTATTTCTTCCAGGATACTTTCCATCCCTTTTCGTCTCTCTTCTTCTTCTGGAACCCCTATAATACGGATATTGTTCCTTTTGGATTGGTCACACAGTTCTCTTAATATTGTTTCATTCCTGGAGATCCTTTTCTCTCTCTCTATGTCAGCTTCTATGCATTCCTGTTCTCTGGTTTCAATTCCATGAACGGCCTCTTGCATCTTATCCATTCTGCTTATAAATCCTTCCAGAGTTTGTTTCATTTCTGTAATCTCCTGTGTGGCATCTGTGATCTCCCTCTGGACTTCATACCATTTCTCTTGCGTATTTCTCTGCATCTCTGTCAGCATGTTTATGATTTTTATTTTGAACTCTTTGTCAGGAAGACTGGTTAGCTCTGTCTCCTTCTCTGGTGTCTCTTTGATCTTGGTTTGTCTGTAATTTTGTCTTTTCATGGTGATAGGAATAGTTTGCAGAGCTGGATGAGTGTCGGCTGGAAGAACTTCCCTTCTTATTGGTTTGTGGCCCTCCTTTCTTGGGAGAACAGTGACCTCTAGTGACTTGTGCTGGGTAGCTGTGTGCAGACAGGGCTTCTGCTTCCTGCCCGGCTGCTATGGAGTTTATCTCTGCTGTTGCTGTGGGCATGGCCTGGTTCGGGCTGCTACTCCAACGTGGTGGAGTCGTGTTGGAGGGGGAGCTGCCAGGAGGCTATTTATCTCTGTAAGGGGTCTCCGTGCTCCCTGCAGCCCAGGGGATTATTGTGCCCAGAGATCCCTGGATTAAGTGTCCTGCCCTGCCCCTTTAAGACTTCCAAAAAGCACCCGCCAAAACAAAAACAAAAGAAACAACAAAAAAAATTTTAAAGATAATAAAATTAAAATAAATAAATAAATAATGGCTGCTCGTTTTTCTTTATTCTCCGACGCCAGCCTCAGGCACCTGCTCACCAGTCTTGCTGCCCTGTTTCCCTAGTATTGGGGTCCCTATCCCTTTAAGACTTCCAAAAAGCACTCGCCAAAACAAAACAACAACAACAACAACAAAAAATGGCCGCTCACTTTCCTTTTGTTCTCCAGCGCCGACCTCCGATGCCCGCTTGCCAGTCTTGCCCTGTTTCCCTAGTATTGGGCTCCCTCTCCGTTTAAGACTTCCAAAAAGCACTCACCTCAGCAAAACAACAACAACAAGAACAAAAAAATGGCAGCTCGCTTTTCTTATGTCCTCCGGCGCCAGGCCTCTGGTACCCGCTCACCGTTCTTGCTGCCCTGTTTCCCTAGAATCCAGGGCCCCACGCATGCACTGTGTCTGCGCTCTGGTCTGGATGGCTGGGGCTGGGTGTTCAGCAGTCCTGGCCTCCCTCTCCCTCCTGCTCTGCCTGCTCTTCTCCCACCAGGAGCTGGGGGGAGGGGCGCTCGGGTCCCGCCAGGCAGGAGCTTGTATCTTACCCCCTTCGTGAGGTGCTGGGTTCTCGCAGGTGTGGATGTGGACTGGATGTTGTCCTGTGTCCTCTGGTCTTTATTCTAGGAAGAGTTGTCTTTGTTATATTTTCAAAGATATATGTGGTTTTGGGAGGAGATTTCCGCTGCTCTACTCACGCCGCCATCTTCCAGAAAAAGGATAATTATCTTTTTTTGTGTGCTACATTTAAATAACAGGAGGTATAACCACTGGCAGAGATATATTGGGAAGGTTTAATGGAACAAACGGGATTTGTTTGCAAGTTCTTAAAGTATGAGTTGCCTTTGAGTGGGTGGGTGGTTAGTTATAATACAAAACCTAACAGAAAAAGCTCAAAGACAGAAAAGTTCACACTGCATTCCAATTTATTAAATAAATCAACTGCTTAGTATTTAAGGAAGTAGTGGACAATGAAACTGGATATTTAGTTTATGTCTTTTCCTTTATATAGCATGTTAATCATTTTCTGTAGAAAATGGGTATATTTTCCCCTTTTATTTGAAGGAAATTTTGTTGGGTTTAGAGTTCTATGTTGGCAATATTTTTTTTCAGCATTTTGGTAACAATTTGATATATTACTTTTTCTGGCTACTATTGTTTTTACTGATAAGTCAACTACCATTCCTACATTTCTCTTTGCTTTCTATGTACTTTAAAATTTGCATATTCTGCTTAATAGTTTTCATGTAATATGCCAGATGTATTTCCTTTAAGCTTGTCTCACTCAAAAATCTTCCAGAATCTGGATAAAATTCCTTTGTCAGTTTTGGAAAATTCTCACTACTGTTTCTTTAACTATCATTTCTACTTATTCTGTTGCCTCCTTTACTAACTCCAATTACATTTAAAAGACCATTTTAACAAATTATATACTGTTTGCTGTGAACTGAATTGTGTCCCTTTAAAATTCTTATGTTGAAAACCTTACTCAATGTCATAAAATTTTGAGATTGGGCCTTCGGGAGATAAATGAATTGAGATGAGGCCATGAGCTTGGGGCCTTCATCATAGGATTACTGTCCTTTTAATAAGAGAGATGAGAGATCTTGCTTCTCTCTCCCCGTTACTCACTCTCTCTTTCTCTCTCCTCCTTGTAAAGGCAAGTCTGCAAGTCAGGAAAAGAATCTCACTGGGAAATCTAATCTTTCTGGATTTTAATCTTGAACACCCCAGCCTCCAGAACTGAGAAATAAATTTCTGTTGTGTAAGTTACTGTTGTGTAAGTCCATATTTTACTGTGGCATCTCCAACTGATAAACAGACTATTTAAAAAATCTGTACCAAATTTATTCCTCTGTGATTTTGTATGTACATTTTCTCCTGGATTATTTTCTGTTATGAATGATTTGTTATAACTTGACATAATGTCTGTTAAACTTATTTACTGACTTTTAATATTATTTTTTTATTTTTCTTTCCTACAATGATTTTTCATTCTTTTTTACAGTTGAAAGTTATCTCATGAGCCCTTCTACTATTATTTAAATTATTGAATATAGTAATAACTTATTTTAAAGCACAAATCATAGTCATCAATATCTTCTGTATTTCATTCCACTGTTGTATTCTCCTGAATTGTTACTAGTCTTTTATCTTTCTGAAAACCTCATTATTTTTTATTGATTGCTGGATATTTTCTTCTCTAAGAAAAATATTAAGTATAATTTATGGCTCTTCTGAGGGTATCTTTCTCCAGAGAAAAGTTAATATTGTTTTAGGAAGGTAATTAAATTATGGCTAGGTCATCCTAAACCAGTTTGAACTCTCACTGGAATTTGGTTTTGCTGTAGATGAGGAATTGTCTCTTTCTGATTCATGCTTACTGCTATGATACAGGCTTTAAAGGGGTCCCAAATAAGAGGCAGAGAGATGCTTAACCAGGCCCCTCCTAATTGATGGTTCTAAATTCCAATTTCACTGCTGCCCCATGTAACTCAAGACAGCTTAATTTAAGTACCAAGATTCTAAGAATGGCTTTCTTCTCAGATACCTACAATTTCAGTTGAAGATTTTTGGATTGGCCATTGCTCTAAATGGAAAACCAATGTAAAAAATGGTCTCTCTTTAGGTTTGCATCTCTCTGGGATCTTGATCAACAGTCCACTGCTTTGGTAACTTTGAGGAACATTTTGTTTTGTAGAATCTAGTCCACCATAACTGGAAGTGGAACACTTCTTTATAATGATAAAGGAAAAAATAGTACTCTTTCTGAAATTGTCATAATATAGCAGAAATATAATATATAATATATATAATAAATAATAAAATTATTAAATGTAGCAGAGATACACATAAAATACACATTCCATGCTGATTTTTTTCCTACTTACAGATCTAAAAAGGTCTAATAATAGATTCATGCACATGATGTAGGAAAAACAACACAGGAGCAGTAATAACAATAAAACATGCAATATAATATCAACTGCCATTCTTCAGGGTCTCTACACTTTTTTTTAATTACCTAAATCTGTAATGTGTGTCCCTTTCAACTTTTTGTACTGTGGACTTCTACGTATTTCTGAGGTTATCATAAATGCCATTGCATTTTATGTTTACTGCCATATCCCCTTCTGGAAAGTTAACCCTTCTCTCTTTGTTGCCAAAGTATTTCTTAGCATAATCTTCTACTATTGCATTTTTCACACTGGATCAGAGCTATCTCATTGCAGTGCTTTTTTTGCTGCTAGATGATGAATTACCCTGGAATTGGAATTGAATCTTACCCATCAGAATAACACAGACATCTATCAGAGTGAAAAATCAGGCACTCAATATACTCGCTAGTTGTTAATGCAGGATCCACAGACAACAAGTCAAAAAGTCCATAGGTAAGGAACAGTGAACCCATAATCTCAGATGGAAAAAATAATTACACCGTATGTTTACAAATGCCAAAGTGGAATTTACTATTTTCTTTAGTTTTAAATATAGGCAACAAACCATATTAGCATTGGCAGTATCTGTGACTTTACTACCATTAAAAATCCAAAATAATTTCATAGTAAATTGCAGTTTTCCTTGCAATCTCAAAATATGATTTAATATCCCTGAATTGCAGTAGTGGTAATTATTAATAAATCACTGTTTTTTTAATTTACATTGCTAATAGAGATGTGACAGATGATAGATTGATAGATCAATAGGTAGATAGATCAATAGAGAGAGATGGATGAGTATTCAATATAATTTGTAATTTTATCTAACTCATTTTAAGTATTTAAAATACAATTTTGAGAAGACGATCCATGGATTTCCCAGGAATGACAAAAGAGTCCATAGCAAAAAAATGTTTAAGCACTCCTGGGAAACATGGTTGCTTCAAAGAAGAATATCAGAAATACTTTATTAATGTTAGAAATTATGTACTTTCTTTTATCTAATAATTAAATTTTATCATCAGCTTTTAAAATTCTATTTTAGTATAGCTAGATTACTTTAGGAAAATAAAAATTAGCTTTAGAGTCCAAGTGTTTGGTGCTTCGAAAACAGAAAATTTAGGTAACAGCATTAATTTTCTTAAACACATGATATGATTATATGTTCAAAATGACAAGTGTAAGCAGATAAAGTCCAAAAAAATTCCATATGTTCACTTATTTGTTTTTCTTTGCCTAATTTCCAAGAAAGACTAATTCAATAGTGAAAACCTGTCTTTCTTAAACTACAACTATTTTTGAAAATAGAATAGTAGAAGTCACATACTTGACAGCCTTCTCTCTTTCTCTCTCTCCCTCTTCCTGTAAAGAAATATAAACATTCCTCAGATCTTAAGGTTCTTAATTCAAGAAAATATTTAACATCACTAACACTTAATAATAATAAATTATATTCAATTAAATTGTGAACTGGAAAAAATGATTTAATAATAACATGGTGATGTATCCATTTCCTTAATACATTTATGTTTTCCAATTAGATCATGACCATACAAATCAAAAACTTTCAAAAAATAGCATTATTTATATGTGAAGTTAAAATATTTCTTATTCACTAATAAAAGTATAAATGCATCCCATTTCAATCTGATAATTATAGAAATTTAAAGATTTCACATCAAGTATGGATATAACTGTGACTTGAAAATAATGCACTGAATCAAACATATTTTCATCAGACCAGTATAGTCAAATTAAAAAACAGACTATAGTATGAAAATGATTAAGAAAACTTTTTTCCGAAAGCAATTTTCTTTCAACTTTAATATACCAAATTAAAGGGAAAGGGAGACAGAAAAGACAGGAAAGAAAGAGGAAAGGAAGATGGGAAGGAAGACAAAAGCAAAAGCAAAAATCAGGACTGCTTCTGATTATTGGAAAAAATATAAGAATATATTTTTGGGAAAATGGAAAAATATATAAGTACTTTCTTAATTATTTATAGTATATTGCAACTTTACCATCTTGAATTTCATTGTTCAGTAGTCTGTGTCTGTTGTAGTCTTTTACTGTAAGACATACTTTACTGCAGAATAGTCTTTCTCTAGAATCAATTTTCATTTATTAGTGGGCTAATTAAAGCATTTTATTAGCATTTTCTGTTCTTTGGAGGTATTCTTAAGAACTAAGACATAATATAATAGTCTTGACACCAGCATTAAAATTATGATGAAAAACTTTAGTAAATCAAAAAAGGCAAGAAATCAGATTCATGTGTAGAAAATATTAGAATTCCAGTGCACACTATGCTTATACATAGAGTCAAAGTCTGAACTGTTGCTTGTGAAGAAGTCCCTTTTTTCTATTATAATATCTCATCTACAAATTGGATAGGGTCATGTGTCATATAAATTTTGAATAAGAAGATAGAATGTCAATTTTATCAATGTTCCATCTGATTATAATGCAGAATACCTTTAAGCAGAGGCCTTTGGGGGCCCCTGTTTCCACTAATAAGATATGGATAAATTATAAGCTTGCTTGCTGCAGAACCCATAAGTTATACAGTAGTCACTTCTGTAATAAAAGAATTGGAATAGAAATGAGATTTCATAACTTGAGCATATATTTCACAACTTTGAGCATATATCAAGGTTATTACACTGTGTGCTGAAACTCATGAAAAATTAACAGTCAAATCAATTTGTTAATTAATTGTTGAAAGTTAAAGAAATCCCCAACCTCCTCACAGACAAGGTTGTCCATGCAACATATTCATAACTAATCCCTTACACACATGGCAAATCCATTGTTGTCTTCTCCCCATAAGTGGAAATCCTTGGGGCTGAGCTGGGATAGTTTATCTTCCCAAAAAGTAAAAAGAAAAGACAGAGAATAAAAACAATTTGAGTCTCTGATTTATTCTGGCTAGAAATGTAAATGTAAGGTCTAGAGATATAGAAGATTCCAACACATGAGAATAAAGTCATATGCTAATGACTGAAGGACTTGGTTCCTCCATAGCAATATTGAGCTTCAAATTCTCTTATACCTTAACATCTTGCCATGTAATATCAATAAACCCATTATCTGCTTTTAGTTATTCTTAGTGGATTAGGTTTCTAGCATATGCTTTAAAGATTCACTTATTCTTCTGTCATGTAATAGATCTTCTATCAATCTTCATGGAAATCTGAATTCCATAATGTTGCATATTATAATAAAAATTGAATAATGATATTTATTATAATCATGCTATAAGTCCAAATTATATAAATATATAAAATATATATATTTTCCAATATAAGGCCAATTTAAGTCCAATTATATAAAATAACAATGCTAATATTTTAAATAAAAGTCCATACATTTATTTAACATAACACTTCTTGCATTTTAAGTGTCAGCAGTATCCATTAATATAATGGCAACTTCTATAAATAAAAATATTTCCAGTTTGTATGTATTGCCATGTGTTCCTTTGAATCATGTTTATATCCTCATTACCATTAAACACTTTATTTTGTAACAGATGAACACTATACATTTTGGAAATCTGAGCACTCAGGAAAACATTATTTTTAAGTATCTGTTTAAGAAAAAAATTATCCCTCTCTATATGTATATATAGAGATAGATAGATAGATAGATAAATAGATAAGTAGGTAGATAGATAAAGATATGGATAAATTATAAGTTTGCTTGCTGCAGAACCCGTAAGTTAAACTAGTCACTTCTGTAGCAGAAATACTGGAACAGGAGTGAGATTTTCCAATCTGAGCATGTATTTTTTAGTATATCAAGGTTATTATACCATTTGATGAAACTCATAAAAAATTAATCAAATCAAATTTGTTAATTAAATGTAATATATTAGTAAAATGTTAACAAATTAAATGTTGTCTTTAGCATTTTTACACCAAAACATATGCAATTGTCTATTTGAGGGAAAATCAATGATATGAGATGACATTCAAAAATTGGAAAATAAAAAATTAAATGTAACTCAGGAAGCACAATAGAACAGTTTATTGAGTAAAATATGACATTCTGACACATAGCTTAAAATCATATATATGTAATCATTTGTTAGCATTCTCAAAATATTAAAAAATATTCAATTAAATGCATGGTATTTCATGAAATCTTCAATTTAAAAACTGACCAGTAGTTACAAATGAATACTATTTTTCAGGTTGCTCCTAGACATTAATCAATCTGCATGCATGTTGGGATCAATCAATTGAGCAGTTGTGTTCATTTATCTTTGTCCTGCCATTCATGCCATGGCAGAAAGGAAGGAGCACACTGTGTAATTGAGCTGGGTTGAAATCTAATATAAGGGCAAACTGTGACACTGTAGCTATAATCAGTTTGATTAAAAAATTTGAGTGCTGCTTTCAGTAAAAGGAATAGTAGTACCACAAAAGAGAGCTCTGGGGAAAAGGCTCACAGCATGCTGTAGGTCATACCATATGTTCATAAATTCTCAGTTGAAAAATTACAGATGATTACAGGGAAGGAGAGTACAACACAATTTCTATAGAAAATAAGGGATTAAGGTTCAAGGTTTAGAACCCTCTTCAGATTAGGTAAGGACGATGATGTCTTAAAAAGTTTCCATTAAGTATTATATGTATTTAGGCAAAGTTGTGTGATGCAAAAATGTTCCCTGCTTTAGAGATTTGGATAATCTGAAAATTGTATCTGTACATATATATCTATTCATCTATAGTCATATCTATATTTATATATAATTGTGTTTGCAGAAGAGTTTTGTCTCTGGTTGTGTTTTTCAAGTTTATTTTTAAATGTGACCAATGTTAGCTTATGTGAATGAGAACAGTCATCTGGAATTATTTGTTTTTATATATGAGAAAAGTAACAAGTTTTCTCTATTCCATTTACAGTCCAGCCTTGAAGAGTTTCTGAGTCTGTATTTACTCAATAAACTGCTCAATTGTACTTCCTGGATTATATTTCGTTTTTTTTATTGTTGTGTTGTTTTTAGGAGAGTAATTTATTTTATTTTTATTTTTATTTTATTTGTTTATTTTGATATCATTAATGTACAGTTACTTGAACAACATTATGGTTACTAGACTCCACCCATTATCAAGTCCCCCCACATATCCCATTACAGTCACTGTCCATCAGCGTAGTAAGATGCTATAGAATCATTACTTGTCTTCTCTGTATATACTGCCTTTCCCATGTCCCACCCCCTACATTGTGTGCTAATCGTAATGCCCCATTTTCCCCGTTATCCCTCCCTTCTCACCCACCCTCCCCAGTCCCTTTCCCCTTGGTAACTGTTAGTCTATTCTTGGGTTCTGTGAGTCTGCTGCTGTTTTGTTTCCTCAGTTTTTTCTTTGTTCTTATACAGTATAAAGGTTCCTCAAAAAGCTAAAAATACATTTCGTTTTTTATTTTCAATTTTTGAATGTCATTTCTTATGTCACTATGATTTTCTCTTAAATAGGTAATTGCATATGTTTTAATCTCAAAATGATAAAGACTATATTCAGAGATAAAATTACTCGGACAATACTTTTTTCTTATGGGCTAGTTTCAATGGAAAATGGTCATTTTTAATTGGGTTCTTCTTCACCCACCACTACCTTTATACAATAAAATAAACAAATTTGAATAAATTTTTTGAAAAGTAGCCAATGGAATTTTCATCTTTATGTCTTTATCATGAAAAATATTCAAAAGTTTGCTTATAAAAGATAAAAAATATATATACAGCTCTTTTTCCGGCTGGAGCCATGGAGGCTGCAAAAGAGAAGAAAAAAAAAGGTTCCTGCTGTGCCAGAAACCCTGAAAAAAAAGAGAAGGAATTTCACAGAGTTGAAGATCAAGCGCCTGAGAAAGAAGTTTGCGCAAAAGATGCTTCGAAAGGCAAGAAGGAAGCTTATCTATGAAAAAGCTAAGCACTATCACAAGGAATATAGGCAGATGTACAGAACTGAGATTTGAATGGCTAGGATGGCAAGAAAAGCTGGCAACTTCTACGTACCTGCAGAACCCAAATTGGCATTTGTCATCAGAATCAGAGGTATCAATGGCGTGAGCCCAAAGGTTCGAAAGGTGTTGCAACTTCTTCACCTTTGCCAGATCTTCAGTGGCGCCTTTGTTAAGCTCAACAAGGCTTCCATTAACATGCTGAGGATTGTGGAACCATACATTGCATGGAGGTACCCAAACCTAAAGTCAGTAAATGAACTCATCTATAAGCATGGTTATGGCAAAATCAACAAAAAACGAATTGCTCTGACAGATAACAGATTGATTGCTCGATCTCTTGGTAAATACGGCATTATCTGCATGCAGGATCTGATTCATGAGATCTATACTGTTGGAAAATGTTTCAAAGAAGCAAACAACTTCCTGTGGCCCTTCAAGTTATCTTCTCCACAAGGTGGAATGAAGAAAAAGACCATCCATTTTGTAGAGGGTGGAGATGCTGGCAACAGGGAAGACCAGATCAACAGGCTTATTAGAAGGATGAATTAAGGTATCTACTATTTTTGTAATCTGGTCAGTTAATAAACAGTGAGTGCTTTCAAATTGAAATATATATATATATATATATATATATATATATATATATACACACACACATACACATACATATATATCTAATTAACGATCAAAATTGAGTGCATAGTAAACACGTTAATCTCTGAAATAACAATTTCAAAAGTCTCTCCCAATTCTAACATTTTATGATTCTGTGAATATATAACTATGGAAATTAACTCATTGTTCAGTGCTTTTCCATACCCAACATTTTATCTGTGATTTTTAAAAAAAATTCATGATAAACTGACTAAATCATCTTTAAACATATTAAATAGCATTTGTATTCCAGTCATTCCATTTTCTGTGGAGTACAAATGAAAAGTAAAACAAGAATATAAGTATATTCTTCTTTCTTCCATGAAGCTCTATGAAATAAGAGTTGTGTCTTTTATTCCCTTACTCCTGTGGGATAAGTGAAGGGCGGTTTGATTGGGAGTAAAAATATGGAAGGAAAAATACATGTAGACCTTTGCACTAGCTCTTCACTCTTTAAAAGACTACATTGAAACAACTTCTTAGATTAGGAAGTTTTATTTTTGTTGTTTTGTTTTTTTGTTTGTTTTTTATTGTGTTTTACTTTCCATTTTGATCTATGAGATGCCCCTTTTACAAAACAAACAAACAAAAATAGATTCTTCAGAAACACTTCATGAGAACTGAGCATTTTAAATAGGAAATATATATCAAGCTTGATGAGATTTCAAGACTAGTGTGCAAAGTATTTTTCTTGGACAAAACCTACTAAATTAGAAAATATGAACTGCCACTGTTCCCAGAAAGTAAGTGTAATGATAACTTTCCATTCACAATGAGTTTATTTGTAGGATAATTTGTTAAATCATGCCATTGGTTGTGGAAATGCTTCAGTACTAATTGACTGGTTTCTCTAACTTTGGTTAATTTTGGTCAAGTTATCAGGGATTTAGAAATAATTGTATGGGTAAACTTCAGAATTTAGATCTATGTACAGCAGGTGAGTACATATCAAAAGTATCTTATGGAAAAACTTAACAAAAACTTTAATTTTGATATTTTGATAAATTCTCATTTATACAACTTTTTGCTGGTAAAAATAAACTGATTAAAATATATTTTAAAGAATCATCTGAGGAAAAGCAGTAATGTAATATGATGCTAGTAGGGTTAGTTATGATTCATAAAAGGCAAAGAATTTTGTGAAAGGAACAAATGACTTTATTCTCATTTGCAGTTTTAAAATCTAAAACAAATAGAATGATATAGATAAATTTCAAGATGTTATAAATTCAGGAGTTTGGAACTATAGTAATCTTGGATTAAAATATAAAAGATTAATTAAATTATTTGTAGCAAATACAACATGGTACTTCATAATGAGTGGAGGGGAAAAAACTTCATGTATTTATTTACTCATTAGGAATTGGTAGATTGGTAAAAACAAAGTGTAGTAGATAACAGCTATAAATCCTAAAGCACTTTTTGAGGATAAAAGTAGGAATGGTATTGAAGCTTTTTTGAAATGTATTTACCCTGAGAAGATTCAGAAAATGTATTGCTATTCTTTAAAAAAAAATATTGTTATCTGCAATTTATATTGCAAATAAACAGCTGAATAAACTGGAAATGTCAGTCAATTTAAATTCAAATGATTCTAAGGCTTCAGAAAATTAAACCTAGGAATGAGTGTCGATTAGTTTCTTCCAAATGATCCATTTTCTGTCTCTTTGCATACAAATAGGCAATATCAATAAAGTACTTTTCAGTGTCTTGCATGCAGAATCTTCCAAAGATTCAGTTGGTATTAGATTGTTCATATGGCATTCTGTACATATAAAAGTGTTTGTCAAACTAATCAAATGGAAGCAAGTTGAGGAGGCTGGGAGTCTTTATGTTTGAGTAAGTTCACCAAGGCAATGCATTAAAAATATTTATTTTTACTCTTTCCTTTTTCTTCAAGGTTTACAAATTGATATTTACCCTTTACAATTGATATTTACTCTTCATTAGTACATAGCATACATATCTTACAATAACATTTTTTAAGATTTTGGAAAATTTATAGCTCAAGTTTAATTCAGGATCAAGAAAGTGGATGTTGTTTTTGGTCTGTTCACATTAATTGTCATTTTGTCACTACTTTCTATCTTTTGCCACATGTATTATAGTCCTATGCAACCCAAATTACATTTTACCTGACCTATATCTTCACCAACAAATTGTGTTGCTCTTGTGTCTGAAGTAACACAGGAACCTGCCATTGTTAAACAGGTATTAAGATAAAACTTGTTTTGGTCACTAGTATAGTGGTAGAGATGAACACTGCATGATTGGCCTTATTCTATGTTTCTGCCATTAGCATGAGAATAACATGTCCAGGTAGCCTACTGATCCCAGAAAAACAAGAGACTCATGGAGCAGAACCAGTCCAACCAACCAGCAGACACACAACATAAGAGCATTCCTAATTGATATGTGAGCACAGTAATAAATGTTTATTGTTGGAAGTTTAAAATAAATAAAATAAGCTCATCAGTTTATCTATAGACCCTATCCTAGTTATGGTAACAGTCAACCTGGGATCAAAAATTTAAATTAAAAAATGGAAATTTCTGGAGGGCAGTTTATTTTTGTTATTTTTCCACTTGATTTCCTATTAAATTCTTTTGAGAATATGAGGTATTGAAAAAAGAATTATGTATTTACAGCATTACTATACTTGGCAAAAACATGTGAGAGCCCAGTTAAACATAATATTAAATATAAGAGGAGAGACTGTAATTTTTTTCTGATTTAAAAGTAAATTCATTGTTGCTGTAAATTACCAGTCAACTTGAAAAGTGCCACTGTAACTGACCCAATAAATACCAAACATTCACTTTAAAGTAAATCCTGAGAACTCATGAATTGTTAACAACCTACTATGCAGTATATTCTTTGTGTCTGTTTTTTTTCACCAAGGAAGAAAACAGAAATAATCAATTTAATTATGTGTGCTTGCAGTTCCTCCTCTGTTATCCAGAGGAAGAACATTGTTATTTGTGACTTATTCAACCTACTACAAAATATGCAAGTGAATTTGTAATGTGAAGTAAGGAAGCTTTAAGCTGTCATAGCACATGACAGATACTTAAAACTTCTGTTGTTAGTTCAAACGCTATAAACATATTCACAAAGCTGACATTTCTGAACAGACTATTTCTTGATCCTGACTGACAAAAATATTTACTGGAATAATTTATTGAAATGGCTAAGAAAAGTAACTTCTGCAATTTATGTAGTATACTTTCAATTATATAACCCACCAAAAATGCTGTATACTGAACATAATTAGTCCAAACCTACCTTTCAGGTTAATAATCTATAACAATCAACCAGCCCTTTCCCATACCTCCAAGGAACTGATCTACTATTGGACCTACCATAATATCATTACATACAAAAAAAAATCAGCATCTTCTATTTTTGTTTCACCAACATGCAAAGAAAAAAATTCATAACAAGTTTGCATATACTGTCACTTGCCCAATAATTGATTTAAGCTGCATGTTGATTAGGAAACTGAATTCCTATAAGAAATGTTTTGTTAAAATACTTGGAGAAATGTTGTCATACTAAAATTCTCAAAGTGAAACTCTTAGAAGTAAAATAGAAAATCCAATGATATTAACTTAATTAGTATTTATGACATAATTTATTTAAAAGTCTTTAAAATCTTGGACTAATTATTTACCCCAGGTATTTTATTACCTTTCAGATGAATTGCATGAAAGGAATAATATATGTTTCCATGTAATTATATGATACATACAATGATATAATTAATATGTAATACAACATAAAATAATGAGAGATAAAATGCTATCATAAAAAGTTAGCTCTCTAAAAATTGTATTAAAATCTTTTATCCAAACTTGCTTTTTTATTTATCTATAAAATATAAATGTACTTTAATGTTTGTATTTATTGTATATCTGATACAATAGTGCTCTAATTCAGTATATTTGAATAGCAACAATGATTCAATACCTTTCCATATATTTGCCAAGTCAAAACTGGCATTTCTAATTCTGAAGGAATAAAAAATTAGTCCAGACTCTTAAAAGAAAGTATAAGAATCTATATCCCAAAAGAATCTATAGTGACATGTTCTTTTATGGAAATGTATCAGATAATTAAAATATGAAAAGAACATACAGAATAACAAAGACATATGCAGAAAAAATATTGGGAAAATAAACTACACTAAAAATAGCAAGCATAACAGGCAACTAAAATTTTGAGGGACTTATGAAAGCAACAATTATTATTAAATAAGATATTAACCAATAGACCAGAGCCTAGGGAAGAAGCCTATGGAAAGGAGAACACAAAAATTCTCTAAGACAGGATTTTGAGAGACAGCTCCAAAATATATTGAAATCAAATCAGTCTTCCTCCAGAATGACAGCTACATGAAAGCAAATATTTTTCTCTGTTGCTCCCAATCATATTCCCAGAATCCTGCTTGGCATATGGTTAATACTTGGTAAATATTAAATGAATGGAATGAATGTACTAATTGAATAGAGACCATTTACAAGTTAGACAAAGAGGTGAAAATAAAAATTTCAAAAGTGTCCTACATAAAGTTTCAAAAGTGTCCTATATAAAGGAAAAAAGTAGTTTAAAATGGTATTAGAAATCACAATGGTATTTTTAAAAGTATGCAAATCTCAAAGAAATCTCAGTTTCTTTGGATAAATAATTGATGCTGGGTTTGGCAGAAAACATACAAGATATGTCTGGATATTGTGCATTTATCAATGCAAGTGAAATGATAAGCCATTTTAATGATGTCAGAAATATCAGGGACCAAATTAAAGAGACTCCCACTGGCCAATACTAAGATTTGTTGTTGAAATTTTATATCTAAAATTGGCTTCAAATAATCCATTGGGTGGGAGGTGTTAGATAGGATCTATAGATGAAACAATCAATTCTGAGTTGATAAACAGAATCTAGGTAATGAGTCCCTGATGGTTCCTTATACTACTAGACTGTACATTTTTGCATGTGTCAAATTTTCCCTTAAAAATTTGGAGTACTTGAAATGTAATGTACACTGATATACAGTTAGTACCTTGCAAAGATGGAATATACTGTTTTTTAAAAATGACACTTCTCATTTCATCAGGGTTTCTATTCTGCATTCTTAAGCAAATGCTTAAAAATTAAAGCAATAGAAAAAGAAACATGTACTAAACATACATATTTGTCTTTCTGGAACCCCGATCATCTTTTTCTTATAAAATGATTTCCCTTTCTTAAGATATAAGTAGGCATGAATCTCAAGCTAGGTCAGACAACTCTAGAAGATGTGCCACAACTTTTGGATAAGATTAAACCTAAAAAACTGGTAGGATGTAATTGTAGTTACTAGTGGCTATAATGTCCAGCAATTAGCAAGAATTTAACAGATGAAGAGTTGTACTGGGATCACAAGTCTCTTGATAATTAGAAATTAACCAAACTTAAATGCCTATGTGCAAATAATATCCCTTATTTTTTGTAAGTTATCTTAAGTTAAAATTCTCTCACTTTCAATCTGACACATATTAACCTATATAAGCCCCAAACACTTAATGACAGAATTAGTTGATAATTAAATTACTTGAGATAGTTTTGTAGGTCAACTGCTATGGATACATAGGTATATGGGGCTATATAAATGATCCCTGTTGAACCAGATACAGGACAGTGAAAAAAAAATCAAAGGTAAACAGAGAATCAGGCCCATAGTGATTGGCTTAATGGACTGATAAGAATAATGAAAGTGAATCCTATAGTATGGGACAATACATTCATAAATGATTTATTTGATAAGGGGTTAACATCCAAAATATATAAAGAACTCACATCTTCAACATCCAAAAATCAAATAACTCAATTAAAAAATAAGTGGAGGATCTGAACACACTTCTCCAAAGACATATAGATGGCCAACAGGCCCATGAAAAGATGCTCCACATCGCTAATCATTAAGGAAATACAAATCAAAACCACAATGAGATAAATCACACAAGGGCTTGAAACTAAAATAAATACTCCACCTCACACTAGTTAGGATGGCCAACATCCAAAAGACAAGGAACAACAAATGCTGGCAAGGATGCAGAGAAAGGGTAACCCTTCTACACTGTTGGTGGGAATGTAAATTAGTTCAACTATTGTGGAAAGCAATATAGAGGTTCCTCAAAAACCTAATAGAAATACCATTTGACCCAGTAATTCCACTCCTAGGAATTTACATGAAGAAAACAAGATCTGTGATTCAAAAAGACATATGCAGCCTTATGTTTATTGCTGCACTATTTACAATGGCCAAGATATGGAAGCATCCTAACTGTCCTAAGTAGATAAATGGATAAAGATGTGGTATGTATACACAATGGAATATTATTCAACCATAAAAAGAAAAGAAATCCTACCATTTGCAACAACATGGATGGAGCTAGAGCGTATTAGGCTCAGTGAAATAAGCCAGGTGGAGAAAAACAAGTACCAAACGACTTCACTCATTTGTGGAGTATCACAATGAAGCAAAACTGAAGGAACAAAAGAGCAGACTCACAGACACAGAGAAGGGACTAGTGGTTACCAAAAGGGAGGGGTTGGGGAGGGTGGGTTGGGAGTGAGAAGGGGATTAAGGGGCACTATAATTGGCAATCACAATATAGGTAGGTCATGCAGAAGGCAGTACAGCTTGGAGAAGACAAGTAATGACTCTATAGCATCTTACTATGCTGATAGTGACCACAATAGAGGGGATGAGGCCTTTATAATATGGGTGAATGTTCAAACCACAGGGTTGTTTATGTGAAAACATCATAAGATTATATATCAATGACACTTTTAAAAAAAAGAATATTGCCAGTGAGATCACTAACTGCCTTAGGATACAAGATCAAGAATGATGGTTAGGAATATATTTAGTGTAATTTATGTACAAATACATTAGATATATTAAACTTGGAATTACTGAGCAAATAAATGCTAAAAAGAAGTGCCCTGAAATGCATGGGAGAACTAAAGCAGAAAAAGTAGACAAAGACAAGTACAAAATAATTTCTAGCTAGGTTTATACATCATAGTTTATACATTTGAGGCTTTTTTAAATAATTAAAGTCAGAATTTTAGTGTCCATATGAGTTAAATCCTTGCAAATATTACACACTAAGGAAAAGCACAATTATGCTATGAAATATAGTAAATATAGAGTCCACTCCCAATTATAATAGAAGGTGAGGAATGGTTTGCTTGAATAAGTAAAGTAACTATTCAAAGGGTACATGATTTTATTCAGGTTGCTCTGTGAATATTTGTCTTTTTTCTACTGGTATTCAATATTTGCTCAAAAAAAAAAAAAGAAATGCTCCTAAAAGAAATTGTTTTCAAGCTTAAAGTTGTCAATGAAATGCATTTCTACTCCAAATAAAAATGTATTTGTATTTTACTTAGTTTATATTCATGGAAATTCTCATTTCCATTTGTACAGATAAGCAAACCTAAGCTTCATTCAATTTTCTGCACTTCCCACCTATTTTAATCAAAAGTAAGTTAAAGAAAGTGTTTTTATTGTTTCTCAAAGTTGTTCAAAGTTACCATAGCAAGTTTTTAAACTTACCTTTCTAATAGTCCCATTTTAAAGGATTATTGTATATGAATACTTCATTTAATATTTATATAGTTTCTCTGTTGAAAAAAACCTTGACATTAGATTAGTAATTCTTTTGAAAGTCTATTTTAAATGGCCTAAATATCTCTATGCAAAAATGAAAAAAGAGATATTTCTTATTTACTATTGTATAATTTTCAAAAAAGACTACAATTGAACCTATAGCATTGCTTCAAAAATTTTTAAATTACTTCTTAGGTTGTAATAAAATAACATAATTAGTTAACATACAGAGATAAATGTACGTAGGAGACAGTGTTTTTATCAGTTTTATTCACTTGACAAATATTTATAAAAGTCAATTATGTGGCTAGCTATTGTTCTGTATTCCATGTATATGATATTGAAAGCAAATGATATAATCTCTCCTTCTAATATGGCTTGCAAAAGGAGTCAAGGGCCTGAAACTAAATAAATGACAAATGTACAAAAAAACACAAAATGTTAAGTACCGGTGGAAGTGTTACTGAAAGCTCTTACAGTAATGGGAAAGGGGCAATCAGATCATCACAGGCCTAATTAAGATGAAACCTCCAGATTCACTCAGAACCA
Source organism: Manis pentadactyla (assembly GCF_030020395.1). Classification (NCBI taxonomy): domain Eukaryota; kingdom Metazoa; phylum Chordata; class Mammalia; order Pholidota; family Manidae; genus Manis; species Manis pentadactyla. Next base: position 52,480,732 of record NC_080023.1, read on the forward strand.
CAGGCGTACACACCGTCATGAGTGACCATGCTATCCAATGGCCTAAAGCCTGGAAAAGGCTTGGTGTGGTTGTTAAGCTATAAACCAGGATGACGTTAGCAATTAGGGAAAACGTGGTAGAGTATCGTGGGATTTGGCTGAAACGCTAGGCGGCCCCAGACCAGGCAGAGCCCTCTGTCAGGGTAGAAACCATTGACTTTACTCTGAGTGGAATAAAATCTCCTAGAACATAAAGCAGGTGGTTAGATAGAGTCAGGGAGTATTTGTTGATGGTGCTGTTCCACAAATGTGATTTACACTGTAAAAGATCACATGGCCATTTAGGAAGAACATACTGGATTTCAGAATTTCAGTGATCATTCCTTGTGTATTTTACCTATAAAAAACAAATATTGGAACGTCTTAAAAAATTACGTCACGCTCTATATAAATGCGATTACATATACTCTCTAAAAGTGGCACTAGATTAATATTCTGCTGTTCAAGTATGCCATTTCCCTGACAAATGCACACTAAACTACATATAAAAACACATTTTTAAAAATACTCTTTTCAAATCGCTACTATTATTTTTACATTTTTAGCATAGTGAATATTATAAACACGTATTTCTGAATTTCTTCTTTAAATTTGTCACAATGAGAGGGAGGGTGTTAGGGAATCGAGTGGGTGGCAAACATCACATCATGCACATGGCAAAAACATTCTAGCGGCGAAGATCAGTGGTGGGGAATGCAAGACCCCGGTCTACAAAAAACACGCAAGTAACATAAAATGAATTGCGGTCCGAACATACGACTTTTTCCCCCTAAACATACTAATAAAATCATCAAATATATATTCACAACCGTAAATAGCAACTGAAGAAACTTGGGCAAGATGGCGGAATAAGAGGTGCCCTGCTCTGGCCCTTCCCGTAGAAACGCCAATTAAGCAACTATCCACGAAGGGGAACACCTTTGTGAGAATTCTGGAACACAAGGGGAAGGAGCAAAACCAAACCAAACAGAACCTGGGGAAAACTGCATTAAACCGGTAAGAATAGTTCACTTTATCCTTTCGACAAGTTGCCTCAGCGCCGAGCGGGTCTGAGAACCACCCAGCCCCAATTTCTCCCGTGCCGGCGCGACCGCGGGGGACCGGCGGCATCCGTGTCTCAGGCCTCAACAGGGGGGCCGCCTCCTCTCAACACAGGCAGAGCTGGGTGAAGCCGGCACGGTTAGAGCCCCCGGGGAACGCTCGGAATGAAGCCCAGGGACCGGGGGTTGCGCGCTAGCGCCCGGGAATCCCGGGCGGAGCTGTTCCGCACGCGCCTCGCCTGTCCCGGCGGCGGCGGGAGCCAGGCCCGCCACAGAGGAGGAGCCTGGAGCCCACTTCACCGGCCTCTGCCACCGGCTTCCGCGGCAGAACCCAGCCCAGCACGCAGCCGTCCTCCACTGCGGAGCCCAGCCGGGGCCCGCCAGCCTCAGAGCCGCACCTACCACCTACCGGTCCCAGCTGTGGAGCACCGTCAGGAGCCACGGCTCACAGCGAGCCCAGTGGGAGCGGCCCGGCCCGACCTCGCCGCGCCCTGCCGCCCACCGGCGTGGCGACCACAGAGCCCACCGGCCGCCGTGCCCCGGCACCCTGCCAGCTGACCACGCCCACCCTGGAAGCCCGTGGGTAACCGCCAACCCTGGACCCCACCAACCCCAGGCCGCACCAGCGGTGCGGCCTGAGAGCAGAGACCAGCCAGCTATCTGCTCACCGACCCTTCAGGATTCACCTGTGGTCTCACTGGAACGCAGGGCCCTGTCGGACTGCTCTGACCAGCTGCAGAGCCCGGTGGTGGACTAACCCAACGGTGAGCCTTGCAGCCCCGACAGTAGTCCCTGTTCAACTGCAGATCCCGCCACACGTCCCCCACAGTCGAAGCCATGTGCCAGCTGGCCCTGCCCAACCTCAGAGCCCCACCAGGCAGCCCCTCCTGAGAGGAGCCCAACAGAAAGCATGGACACCACCCGCTGATCTGACCAGGTTTACAGTTTTGCACCCTCAGCAGCTTCCCTGGTGAAATCTGAAACTGGACCCTCCATGTGGAAGGCAGCAAGAGGCCAAAGAAAGTGGCAGACCACCCCACACTGGTAGGTGGCAATTTTAATAAGCAAGGGAGTTTGCACGTGAGGCTAGTCTTTGGCAGCTCTAAGACTAGTAGATATCCACTGCTGCCTGCCTGAGTCTCAAGTTTACATAGAGCCTTAATTGGGTTTAGGCAAGTGGAATGACATTCCAAGAACAGGGGAGGAGGTGAAGTACCCCCAATAACCTGGGTCCAGCCCATGGAGCAACTGGCAATCGTTTGCTCCTGATGACCCCCAGCAACACTCGGCCCTTCATGACTGGCTCTTCAATCTTACAAGTCCTCCCTTTCTGCAGAGTGCCCTGAGAGGTCAGCAAGGGGCTTACTCAATGCAAGTGGCTCGTTTGGCCGCTGTGTGGCAGCATTGGAAGCAGATGCCACAGCAGTAGCATAGGCACAGACTAGAGAAAACACAGTTTAAGATAATGATTCCCAAAATAAATAACTTTTTTTTTCTCCCCAAGAGCCCCTTAGCACTGTGCCTCCATCCTTTATACCATCTGGTAAAGAAAGGACATGTGTGGAACTGGGGATTAGAGCCAAACCAAACCCAAATGACTAATAGGGTCAACCCCCTAGGCTGGGGTTCGAATCATTTATGGCATTCACTTGTATCCTTATGTGATTTAATAAAAATGGCACATTAGCAGACTCATCAGGTGTAAACACACAACATTCTGTTTGAATAATGGCACAGTTACTTCCTTGTAAGGCAGTGATAATATTCAAAGCCATCCTCTTTCGGAGGAAAGCTTTTCTTATTAGAGGCATTTCAGTGTTCAGTAAAGATAGGCTTTGTCCACTATCATGTCATATAAAGTTTGCTGGGTGAATGTAGTAAGGCTTCTATGTGTGCTATACTGTCCTCCAGACTGACGGAGGGAGCAGACAGCAGTTAATGACTATACCAGTGGAAAACAGAATGTGCCTATCTGGCCTTGAGAAGAAGGTTGGCAACTGTTGTTACCAGGAACAGATGCTCCCGTATGCCCAGGGTGCAGTGGCCCAACCACCCAGGTGGAAGCCAAGGCAAAGATTCGTGCCACACAACCATTTATCCCATGAGGGCCTACCCAGTGAGTACCTGGGCGGTAGGACTAGTCAGTGCCAAGCCAGTCCCTATCCTTTAATATGATAGAATGACTACACAGTTCACCAGCCAAACCACTCTGAGTTCAGCCCATTGGCTGCTGTGGTTCATTCTTGTTTCCCAGACCATGTAAGTGTTAGGCTGAATAGCAACTAAAGGAAGGGTAGAAGGATTGCCCAGAATAGATCCTCTGTATGCAGGCATCAGCAGGAAAGTCCCATACTCCCTTCTTTATAGGCCACAGCAGCTACCACAGCAGTAGGGGTAGGCACATTTGGAGGGTCTACATACCGCACAGGGCCTAGTCTCACCCACATTTCTAGAGACTAGGCTGCTGGACAGAGTGCTCCTCTGCTGCAAATAGGCATGCCACTTAGTCAAAGTAGGCATTTGAGCAATAGCAGGGATGGGTTGGCAGAGCATATTCTCAGTCCATCCCTTGATAGGAAGGGAAGGTCATACCATAATATGCTACTCCTTAGTGAGAGGCTGTACCCAGAGGAACACTGAGTACACTGCTAAAGCTATTGCTTTTTTGGGTGTATATCAGTTTTCTGCCCATTTCCAGAGTTGGGACCAAAATCTTAGAGTTATTCTCTGCTTTAGTTGTCTCTGCCACAGTGCCCAACCCATGCCTTCTGGAGTAAAGGACTCATCTAACTCAAATGACAGTCCTGCTTGGAAGAAGCCCAGAGCTTTAATCTGCTTCATGAGTATTTTTGCCTTCTCAAAGGCAGCTTGCTGTTCCAATCCCCAGCTCCACCACATGTAACTTCTCTTTACCTGGTAGTATAGGGGATGGAGGCACAAGGCCAGGTAGGGAATTAAAGTCCCCCCACCTCTCCCCAAACCCTACAAAGACTTGTACCTCTTTCACATTCTTAGGGGTTGGATAGGTTTCTACCTTACCACTCACACTTCTGAGACAACACACATCTTAACTGACCAAGCTACTCCCAGAAACTTTATAGCAGTGCCTGTACCTTGATTATTCTGTAGATTCACTGCCCGTCTTCTCCCTCATAGATGTTCCAACAAATTCTGAAGTGTGCTGCAATAGAGTAAAGTCTTCATATCTTGACATTGTATCTTCATTATAATGGGCACATTTTACTGATGTGGGGAAGGACAACAGGGACAGGTTTCAGGCTACCATCCCATGACATACTGTGGGATTGTGCAGATAATCTTGGGAAGCACTTGAAAGGCCATTATTTTGTACCCCCACATAAAGGCAAATTTATCTTGTGACTCAGCAGCCAGAAGTATAATGAAAAAAGCATTTGCTAAATCTAGTACAGCATGGTAGAGGCTGAGTTATCTAAGATGGACACAGTGCTGGACACAGCCTCATTAATGGGGAACACTACCTTGTTCAATTATCAGTAGTCCTCATGAGCCATCTGGCTTTTTTTACCAGCTATACTGTGCTGTTGAAACACTGTGGGTAGGGCATACAATACACACTTGGTACTGTTCTTGGATAGTTTCTCCCATTTCCTTCTGAGAAAACTTCTGAGGGTTACCACATACTGGAGTATATTCAACTCCAGTATTAACCAGAACCATCACCTTTTGTTTATTTCTGGGACACTGGCACATAGTGAGTTCAGTCTGAGATCTCTGATCACCTCCAATGTCCCTAACCTGGAAGCAATCTTGCCTTACATCCTATACCCAGAGCTTGGGAGACACCACCATGAAGAAGACTGTACTCCTGAGGGAGCAGGCAGTACATCTGTGATAGTATGTGCAGGTGGGGCAAGTTTGAACTGTTGTTCAGGTTTTAAGGTGCTCCACAGGACAATCAAGACAGCTTTGGGTTCCAGTCTATTTTTTCACTTGGGTTCCTGGCAACATTGAGGTCAAACCACACTTGCTTCTAGCCTACTTTTACCACACCCTTTACAGATGATTGGGATAGTCTTTTGGCTTCTTGAATTCCCTTTCTGTCTTTTGACAGCTTGTACTTATATCTAAGATGGATTACCCACCATCACAAATGCCTTGTCTCATAATTGAGCTCAGCATGGATATCAGTGCCCCTTAATAGGTCCTAGGTGTGAACTGGAGTATCTTAGCTTCATTCCTGCAGTGACTGTGGCCCAATCAACATCTTCAAACACAGGGACATAGATAGCCTGTCTCATTCCCAATTTCCTAAGAATTTGTGGTACCTCATTTTATGGATTTCCAGGGTCCCATATATCCAAGAAGATCCCCCTCATTAGGCCAAGCCTCCTTGAAGGCTAGAATAATCCAATCTATATAGAAGTGTGTAACTTGAACACCCCCCCAAGTGCTATGCAAGCACTGCCAGAGGGCAGGATGTATGGTGGTGGTGGTCATTTTCTCTGCCTCCTGCCCTATCAGAGAAGTTCCATTGACCCCCATATCCCATATAGCTGTACTAGCATGCCTAAACACTTTCCCTGAATCTTTCCCTGTAACTAGAGGCTGAACTTTGAGTTAGAAAATTGAAAGATTTGATGTTGAATGATGTGTGGTTGTCTACTACTCTTTTTGCTGGAACTTGGCAGGTCTATCAGTAAGCTCATTGGAAGTATAAACTCTCACCATGAATGTTTCCTGAATTGAAGGCTGCCCCAGTGGCTGGTGTTTCTGTGCTTTTGCTTTGCTTTCTTCTGTAGAGGCACAGGATGGCACAGGGTGCTTTCTCCATTTCACTGTCAGTCATCACATCATCCTCTTCACTCTTCTCTCTTCCCAGGGATTATGCCCCTTTGCATCCATATCAACCTTTGTCACAAGTCCCTGGACCTTAATCTGAGGCAACTTGTGCCTTCTTATATTTATAAAATGGCACATGAAAGTGTCTGACTTATTATCCTGCTCTCCCACCTAGTCTGCTTGCCCCAAAGCTAGGACTGTAGTGGATAAGCACATGGCCTTCTCCACTATCAAATCTTTTTTCAACTTTCTAATCCAAAGTTCAGCATCCAGTTGGGCATTGGTGGCCACCAGAGTTCAACACAGTAGAGGCCAGCCCACAGTGGCAGCCATTCACTTCCCTTCTTTGCTTCAGTGTACCACTTGGTGTTTATAGGTTATCCCCATACTCATATGGTTGTCCACATAAATCTAACACATGGGCCACCTGTTCCCATAAAGAGGTCAATGACCAACTTGGAATATTCCCCATGGATGTCTTTTTCCCAAGACCACCAAATGTTGGTCCATACCCTTGGGAGCTTCCCAGGAGAAATCTGAAACTGGCCCATAAACAGAGAGGGGAGGGAGAGAAAGAGGAAAGAGGCAGGACACTCTGATTAGTTGGTGGCAATTTTAAGAAGCAAGGAAAATTATATATATGACTTATATATACTTATATATGCAAGACATATTTTGGGTGGCTACAAGATGAGTAGATCTCCATCCCCACCTGCCAAAATCTTAAGAGTTTATATAGAGGCCTTAACTGGGTTCCTTTATGTATATCATCTAGATGGCCTCAACAACACATTACTGTCTTAATGATATGTCCTTGAGGCAGCTTCTAGTGCCAGGAAGACAAGGGCAATGAACATCCCAAGGACAGTGATTAGGGTGAGGAGTCTCTTGAATGCTTGGGTGAACCAATGGTCATGTCCTCTCAATGACCTAATGCAACAGCTGATGAAAAACCTTCCCTTGCATGGAAATACTGGAAAGAGGTGTCCACATCTTCAAATGTGCAGATATCAAGACAAGGATACAAGGATCAGAAACAATCAGGGAAACATGACATCCCCAAAGGATGCTAATAAAGCTCCAGAAATGGACCTTAAAGAAATGGAGATTTATGAACCTCCAGAGAAAGAACTCAGAATAATTGTCTTAACGAAGCTCAGTGAACTGCACATTACATGGAATGTCTTATACAAGCTTGGCAAATTATATGATACATGGAATGAAACTAGATATTAATGATGTAAGGGGAAAAATGGAAATGAAATACTTCTCTAAAAACTTTTTGGTCCAAGAAGAAATCAAAAGAAAGATTAGAAAATATCATGAGACAGATGAAACCAAAAACACAACATACCCAAACTTATTGGATCCAGCAAAAGCACTACTAAGAAGAACATCTGTAGGGATAAACATTTATATCAAAAAAGAGAGAAGGATTTCAAACAATATAACTTTATACCTCAAAGAACTGAAAAAATTATGATATGAAAGAGAACTTCCAACATCAGCACTCTCTGGAAGACTCATGTCAGCAGATGATCATCAAAAAACCCTAACAAAGATCCACGCACTGCTACAGCTGTAGATGCACTCATCCCACCAGCTCCTGGACTTGCCATGGGAATGAAGGAGATATCTAAGCTGGCCTGTGCATACAGTAAAACAACAAATTTGACTGGATCTATACTGTTGGAACTCAACCAAGAATTAGGAGAAGTGCAAATTGTAGCACTCCAAAATCTTACAACTACAGACTATTTACTGTTAAAAGAAATAAGGGATGTGAACATTCCCCAGGAATGGGTTGTTTTAATTTGTCTGATTTCTCTCAGACTGTTCAAGTTCAGTTGGACAATATCCACCATATCATAGATAAGTTTTCACAAATGCCTAAGGTGCCTAACTGGTTTTCTTGGTTTCACTGGAGATGGCTGGTAATTACAGATATGCTTTGGTTATGTAACTATACTCCTATTATGTTAATGTGTGTGCACAATTTAAGTAGTAGCTTAAAACCTATACATGCTGAAGTTACTCTACAAGAAGATATGTCAAAGAAATAATCAATCTTCCATGTTTTCTTCCGCCTGCTACTTCTATAGCTTTTCTTCTTGCTTCCTAATTACAACCCTTAAATAGAATTCGTGCCTCATATCAAATTTACCGAGTATCATAATTCTTCCAAGTGGTAAAGATACCTCAAGACAAATGCTGGGCATAGAAGCTACAGGGCATAAATATGCAAAGAAATAAAAAGCTAAGCATTTCAAACAATAAGGCTTCTCTCTCACTTACCAACTTTACATTTCCCTGTATGGCCCCGGAAGATGACTGGTTAGCCAGAGACGGGTAAGATTCCTCAAGGGAGGAACAACCTAAGACAGGCACAGTCGCAGGGGGGACATCAGGTGAGAAATTGGGGATCAACAGAGGTGAGGCTTAGAACTTCACCCCCCCGTTCTGAGAGAAATCTTCTGCATACGTGGATGTTTTATTGCCCTTGTCTAGCTTGGATTAACACATAGTCTACAGGCACACACCTGATCATCTACATTTGCTCTCTTACAACACTAAACTATGTTTTCTACCTTTATCTTGTATCTACCTACCACTTCAGCATTTTATTAAAAATAATAATAATAAAGAGAGAAATGTGGTATCCACATATAAATCAAGTATAAAAACCAAATGAGTATTCATATTTGAACTGACTGTTTATAGTTCATAATGCATAAGCAAAACCGAAAGTTTCTGTGATGACTGCCCTTGTAATGTTCACTATGTAACTTATTCATTATGTAAGAATTTGTTCTCCATGTAAGAACTTGTTTGTTATGCCTCAGAAGATTGGAGACTGAAGAAAATTAGGCTTGGGGTGGATTAATGATTGTGCATTCAGCATTGACTCCCCTATACAGAATTTTATTGTTAACAACCATTTGATCAATAAATATGAGAGATGCCCTCACAAAAAAAAAAAAAAAAAGACAGACTTCCAATGGTAAAATAAATAAGTAACCGGGATGTAATGTATAGCATAAGGAATATAGTCAAGATATTGTAACAGCTTGGTAGGGTGATAGCTGGAAACCTAGAATTATGTATATAAATGTTTTATCACTGTGTTGTACACTTGAAACTAATGTAATGTAATACTGTGCATCAACTACCCTTCAATAAAAAGTAAAAAATAAATAAAAAATAAAAAAAAGAACTGTTAAAAAAATAACAAAATGAGACCAAAATTATCAGAAGAAAAGAAAGAAAAAAGATTAGAGCAGAAATAAATTAAAAATTAAAAATAGAAAAAAATTGACAAAACTAAGATTTGGTATTGGGAATGATAAAATCAAAAAACACTTAGACTTACTAGAAAAAAAGACAAGATTCAAAGAAATAAAATAAGAAATGAAAGAGGTGGTATTATAACTGATGCCACAGAAATTTTAAAAAGATCATAAGGGATTATTATACACCAACAAATTGGACAATCTAGATAAAGTGGAGAAATTCCTAGACATACACAAACCACAAAGACTGAACCAAGAAGAAAGTTTGAACATCCCAGTTATAATCAAGGAGTTAGAATCAGCAATAGTACACATCCCAACAAAGAAAAGTAAAGGTATTTCTACCAAACGTTTAAGTAAGCATTAATGATGATTCTTTTTAAGCCCTTCCAAAAAATAGAAGAAGGAGCACTTCCAAACTCATTTTATGAAGCTGATGTCACTCTCACCAAAACCAGACAAAGATTTGAAACTGTAAAACTTCTAGAAGAAAACACCAGGGAAAAGTTTCTTGATACTGGCATTGGCAATGATTTCTTAGATGTAACACCAAAATGACAAGCAACAAAAGCAAAGCTATACAAATGGGACTGCATCAAGCTGAAAGGTATCTTCACAGCAAAGGAAACAAAAACTATTACATAGAAAACTATTTGTAAACCATATATCTGATATGAAGTTAGTATCCAAAATACATACAACTCAATATCAAAAAATAAATAACCTTCAGTTTTTTCTTTGTTGTTATACTCCACAGATGAGTGAAATCAATTGATACTTGTCTTTCTCTGCCTGGCTTATTTCACTGAGCATAATACCCTCTAGCTCAATCCATGTTGTTGCAAATGATAGGATTTGTTTTCTTCATATGGCTGAATAATATTCCATTGTGTATATGTACCACATCTTCTTTATTCATTCATCTACTGATGGACACTTAGGTTGCTTCCATCTCTTGGCTATTGTAAATAGTGCTGCGATAAACATAGGGATGCATATGTCTTTTTCAAACTGGGCTGCTGCATTCTTAGGGTAAATTCCTAAGAGTGGAATTCCTGGGTCAAAAGGTATTTCTATTTTGAGTTTTTTGAGGAATCTCCATACTTCTCTCCACAATGGTTGAACTAGTTTACATTCCCACCAGCAGTGTAGGAGGGTTCCGCTTTCTCCACAACCTCGCCAACAGTTGTTGTTGTTTGTCTTTTGGATGTTGGAACAAAACAGCAGCAGACTCACAGAACCCAAGAATGGACTAACAGTTACCAAAGGGAAAGGGATTGAGGAGGATGGGTGGGAAGGGAGGGATAAGGGGGAAAACAGGGCATTACGATTAGCACACAAAATGTAGGGGGGTGGTGACATGGGGAAGGCAGTATATACAGAGAAGACAAGTGATGATTCTATAGCATCTTACTACGCTGATGGACAGTGACTGTAATGGGGTTTGTGGGGGGAACTTGGTGATGGGGGAAGTCTAGAACCATAATGTTGTTCAAGTAATTATACATTAACTATATCAAAATATAAATAAATAAAATAAGTAAGTAAATAAATAAATAACCTATTTTAAAAATGAGCAAAGAGCTTTTATAGCTATTTTTCAAAAAAGACATACAAGTGTCCAATAGGTATGTGAAAAGTTGCTCAGCATTACTAATCATCTGGGAAATGCAAGTCAAAATTACAAGAAGATATCAACTCACAGTGTTATCAAAAAGACAAGGTATAATGTATTAGAATGTGGAGAAAAGGGAGCCCTTGTACATTGTTGGTGGGAGTATAAAATGTAGTCACTATGTAAAATAGTATGGAGGATCCACATCACCATATGATCCAGCAAATCCAATTCTGGATATTTATCCAAAAGAATATAAATCATGATCTTCTAGAGATATTTGTATTTTCATGTTTATTGCAGCATTAGTCACAATATCCAAGATGTGGAAACATACTTAATGTCCACTGATGGATGAACAAATAAAGAAAATGTTTATTATACATACAGTAGATTATTATTCATCCTTGCAAAAGAAGGAAATTCTGCCATTGGCTACAACTTGGGGGAATTTGGAAGGCATTATGTTAAGTGAAATAAATCAGACATAAAAAAACAAATACTATATTACTCCACCTATATCAGAAATCTAAAATAGTCAGACTCACGGAAGTACAGTAGAATGGTGGTTGCCAAGGTTTTGGGGGCACTGGGAATCGGAGATGTTGATCAAAAAGAACATAGTTTATCTCCTGAAAGATGAATAACTTCTAGAGATCTACTGCACAGCGTAGTGCATATAATTAACAAGACTGTATTGTATACTTAAAAAATTTACTAAGATGATAGATCTTATATTAAATGTTCTTTTAAAAAAGAGAAGAAACTTCTAGAGTTTACGGTTTAAATTTAAGCATTGCATATGGTGACCGTTTCATGGATGTATACTTATTTTTAAGCACATAAAGATGTATACATTAGATATGTACAGCTTTCTTGTATGTAATAACTATTTAAAATTTTTATATAAATGAAAAGATAGAAAAGAAACCATGAGATGATAAATGTATCAAAGAGAAAAAGAAAAAGAAATAGCAATTGACAATGTTTATGCCCTCTAAGAGTCAAAGGGAAAGGTATTAACTCAGGTAACTGATTATGCTTGCTTAGGGGACATGGGCTCTTCACATTTTGTCCATTGCTTTTAGGCATACCTCAGCCTTGCTAGATTGTCAGGATTTTAGAGATAACCAAAATTTAATTGTGAAGTCTTAATTTTTAAGTTTTGCCAACAAAACATTTTTTTTAACGTGATGAATGCTGGCTAAGTATGATACAAATAAATTGTATGTGGCTTAATTCAGCAGAATTTAGTAATCTGGAGGTCTTTTATGACTACCAAGAACTGTTTCAGTGTTGTATTGGGATTAAAACCTAAGTACTTGAAGTTGTTTAAAGAAATTTACAGAGGTGAGGATACAGATTAATTTACTATTACTCTAGATAATGTTTTTCATAAAATTTGCTGTGAAGAGGAAATGAATAATGAATTGATAGTTAAAAAGCATATGGATTCAAGTTTGGAATAAATAAATAAACAAATAAAATAAATAGAATTGGGGGGCAGGTGAGAATTTTAGATCCTATTTGTATGCTAATAGGAATGATTTAGTAGCGAGGTAGAAATAGAAACTGGCCATGCATGAGAGAAAAGCAATAATTGCAATAATGAGGTCTTGAAAAAAGAAATACAGAGTCAATCCAGAGTGAAATGGAAGCCTTGACTTTATAAAGAGGTATTTAAATTCACAGTAACAATTAAGAAAATAGAGAATATGATAGCAGGTATAGGAAGGGGCCTACATTTGGAGGTGAGAAGAAAAAATTCCTGTTTCTTTTCAGGTCAGAGCAGCACGTGTTGGCTAAATATTACTTTATATATATATATATGTATGTGTGTATAAAATTCCAACCATCTGGGTAGTCTGATAATCACACTATATGCTCAAGAAGTAAACATTCTATGTGCATTGAATTACTCTATATTATGTGGACATTGCTAATGCTATCAGTGTGATGTCTAGAATGTATTTTCCTTAATCTTTAAAAATATGTAGTAGTTTTTATATGCTTATCAATATTTATTATTTGCTGTATCATACAAAAAAAATCCAGTTACTATTAATTTTACATGTATAGCTATGCCTTGTTATGAATCACCCCAAAATTGTTCAATGTAGAAAAATCTCCTTATGGATGAAAGTAGATAATATATTTTACATATACATTATTTTTATAAATGATATTATGAGTTATATTTACATATTTCTATACTTACATGTAAATGTAAATGAAAAGGAAAAATTAATTTTGAAAGGAATAAAGAATATTGTGTTATGTGTATAGAATTAATTGCTGAGTTAATATTGTAGACAACAGCATACAATTTCATTTTTGAATCATTAGCAAAAATATCACTTGAATTTCTTTTAGCAATTGATTTTGCACAGCTGCATGCCATTAGTGCTTTAATTTTCTAATCAACCAAAATGATACTTGCTCCAGAAAAACTTGCTTCAATTTATTGGCAGTAATAGAATTGTTATTGATTCCAATATATGACAATTTCATAGCCAAAACTATATCTAAGAATTATAAAACTATTTAACTTCCAATGAAAGAATTTTCCAACTGTATATATCAAAATGTTAACAATTCTTTTTCAAAATATTTCCATTGTCTAATACAATTGAATAATTGATATTTTTACCATTCTAGACACTGTCAGTTCAAATTAACATATTAAGCATATGACAAATTCTACAATAAATAAATCTTACCTTTTTACCATGTGGTTTTAAAATATAATGGTGACAACAGCCTTATTTATTCTTAAAGGTAACCTACTAACATGCCCTGAAAAGTAAGATATACTGTTCTAGGCATCAAGAAGGAAAAAGTTTTTTAGGGGTATTCACTATGACTTCATGCTTAAAGGTAAGGGAAACAGATTTTATAAATATACCTGTTAATGGCAAAGTTTGTGTGTGTGTGTGTGTGTGTATTCATGTGTGATTTTACTAATGTTTTCCTATTCCCTGGGAAGCCAACATCATAGTAGGAAATAAAATAAATCTGATTTAAACCCTAAATGTGAGGTGTCTTTTTTTTTCCCTAAAGTAATTTCAACACTCCACCATGAATTCCTCTCTTCCTAGACTTCCAGGATCAGCTTTCCTTCCTCCCTATTCTGGAGTTACATTTGGTAAAGAACATGTAATTTGGACAAACTCCCAATAGCCAAGATATATAGGAGTCACAGAAATCATGTGTAAAAGAAAGTTTTAGAAGGATTTTGTTTTCTGGACACTGCATTTAGCTTTGATGAAAAGTAAAGTCAGTGGCAAAAACCACTTAAAAAGATATTTTTGGGTCACCTAGTTTCTTGTACAGTTGTTTGTATGCATTCATAATTCAGTCAAGTACTTTATAACATGAAGGTCTCATCCAGTAGCATTCAGGAGCTGGCTCATCTAACACACACCATGTGAATCTCTTCCGAACTTTATGTTTAGTGACATCACTTGGGTAGCCTGAAATCAGCAAGAGATGTCAGCAAATGCTACAAATCAGAACCTTTTGTTCTGGAAATCCAGTTAGCAAGCACACTACTGGTTTCATTGGTAATAGTGGAATATTTTAATTGCTCTTCAGCAATGGTTCTGAAAGTGAGGTCCTCAGACCAGCAGCGTAAGTTTCCCTGAGAAGTTGTTAAATATGTGTATTCTTGGGTTTCATTCCAGATGTACTGGATCAGAACATTTGGGAAGGGTCCAGCAATCTGTTTTTAACAAGCCTTTTGGGTAATTGTGTTGCACACTAAATTTTGTAAACCACACTTCTAAGGAGACAAATAATGAATGTATGTGTGAGAGAAAAGGAGAGGGAGAAAATGACTGTATCCAGTGACAAATGATGGCAATATATTTTCTAGTGACAGGAAAGAATTATCATTGTACAAAATATCCCAGAAACTTTTTAACACCACTTAAGGGTGTTTTAAGGTTTGAAATTATTATAAGGCACATATATATAGTTATGTGGCCTTTATTACTATCATAGGCATGTCTCAACTGAACATGGGGCAGTTCTTGATTTTAGCTCTCTTATACACACTAACTATTGCTACAGGTACTACAGCAAATTGTATGTGAGTTACAAAAATTTATTTTCCTAAATTACACTTCTTCTTAATGTTTAAATTCCTAAGTAGAGGAAAGATGAACTAGAGAAAAATCTGGGATTGGAGTTACAACAGATTTTATAAATATACCTGTTAATAGCATACTTCTTGTTTATATAACAGTGGATAAACTCCTTAACCTCCACTGCCTTCTCACCTGTAAAATATAGTTTAAGAATCAAAATAAAATGAAATTATGAACACTTTGGGTATTTCTTCTTGTTTGTATCTTTGTCCATATATATCAATCTGATCACATATGTAGAAAATCCAATGAGATTTCATCAAAAGGTACTAGTGGAATTAACGATTCAAATTTGAATTAATACAAATACTCCTCAAATTCTTCCAAAAAATAGAAGACAAGTGACCACTTCCAGCTTCATTTTACGAGGCCAGCACTACCCTGATACTGAAAACCAGGAAAGGATATCACAGACACACACACAAAGAAAAAATTACAGGCTAATATCCGTGATGAATATAGGTGCAAAATTCCTCAACAAAAAGCAAATCAAGTCAACTATACATTAAAAGGACCATACACCATGATCAAGTGGGATTTGTTCCAGGGATACAAGGATGGTTCAATATCCACAAATCAATGTGATATACCATATTAACAAAATGCAGGATAAAAATTGTATGATTATCTCAACTGATAAAAAAAAGCACTTGACAAAATTTAGCATCCATTTGTGAAAAAAGATCTCAACAAAGTGTGTATAGAAGGAACATACCTAATATAATAAAGCCAATGTATCACAAAACCACAGCTAATATTATACTCAATGGTGAAAAACTAAAAGCCTTTCCTGGAAGATCAGTAACAAGACAAGTATTCCCATTCTCACCATTTTTATTCAACATAGTACTGGAAGTCCTAGCCATAGCAACCAGACAAGAAAAATAAAAAGCATCCAATTTAAGAAAGAAGTATAATTGTCACTATTTGCAGATTAGTAAATGAATTCAGTAAAGTCACAAGTTACAAAATTAATATGTACCAAACAGTTGTGTTTCTATATACAAAAAACAAACTAGTAGAAAGAGAAATTAAGAAAATAGTCTTGTTGAGAATTGCATCAAAAAGAATAAAATGTCTAGGAATACACTTAACAAAGGAGGTAAAATATCTATAAATTGAAAATTCTAAGACTGATGAACAAATTTAAGTAGCAACATATAAATGGAAGGATATTCCTGGCTCATGTATTGAAAGAATTAATATTGTTAAAATACTATAGTAAGCAAAGCAATCTACAGATCTGGTGCTATCTCCACCAAAATTCAAATGGCATTTTTCACAGAAATAGAACTAACAATACTAAAATTTGTATGAAACCACAAAGGACCCTGAATAGTCAAAGCAATCTTGGGAAAGAACAAAGCTGGAGGCATCAAACTCCCTGATTTCATGTATATTACACATCTATATTAGTAATCTAACAATATTACAAACCATATTACAAAGTTGTACTAATCAAAACAGCATGATATTAGCATAAATATATATACACAGACACACACATAGAACAATGGAAGAGAATAGAGAGCCCAGAAATAAACCTTCATATATATGTCAATTAATTTATGACAAAGGAGCCAAGAGTATATAATTGGAAATGAACATTCTCTTCAATAAATGGTGTTAGCAAAACTGGACCCCTGTGCTACACCACACAAAAACAAACGAACAAACAAAACTCAAAATGGATTAAAGATTTGAATGTAAGGACTGAAAACATAAGACTCCTAGAACAAACATAGGGACTACCTCCATGACATCTCTTTGGGCACTTAAGCCATGTTTTCAGTCTTTCCACTGAATGTGGACCAAATCTGGCTCTGAAAACTATACAAACTTCTTCAGGTGATGCCCAGAAATCAACTGCAGTTTTGGGAGCTGCAATTGTTTCACTATTAAACTGTGATAAATTTCCAAATGAAAACAATTAGCTACAATCATAAAGGAGCTATTCCTAGATGGGTTAACATTTTTATCTAAAGTAAATGGACTTCAGTAACTCAGAGGTAGGACTGTAGTTAATGCTATGGTGAGGTACCTAGACATACCTTCAAGGATACAGAAACACTCATTTCCCCTCTTCCTGGGATTGTAGAATGGTGAATGTTTACATATTAATCTCTCTTCTGGAATTGCCTTAGCCAAAGGAAATTTGGAAACATCACCCTCCCCAGGAATAGCCCAAATCTAATGACTGGTGGATATGTGGGTATAACATCCATATTTCTTTGTCTTCATTTGTACAACTGTGAAGGGTCTTCCAGCTCCAGAACTTCCAGTGGTATCAATTGGAACTTTTATTGCCAATTGTATCATAGTTCAATTTTTCTTTCTAATTTGCTTTTCTTGCTTTGTCATCAGTGTAGTTTTAAGAGCAATTCCCAGTAAAATTTTTTTTGGTATATAAACTCCACCTCACGGTCTGTTTCTCAGGAAAATCTACCTTAGAATTGTGGCTCACAACAATTATCTTAAAATAATAAACAAATTTGATTATACTTAAAATGAAATTTATATAGAAGTTTGAATTCTCAAATATACAATAGCAGAATTTCCATAATAGAAAAATATTTGTTAGCTTTATATTGTTGGTTAGCAAATTATGAAAAACTTAGGGGTTTAAAACAATGTACATTTATTGTCTTAGAGGTTCCATAGGTCAGAAGTACAGATACAGGTTACTAGGTTCTTTGCTCAGGATGTCACCTGGCTTAAATCAAGTTGTTAGCCAGGGCTACAGTCTGATCTCAGGTTTGAGATGATCTTTCAAGCTCACTGATTTTTGGCAGATTTCAGTTCTTTGAGGTTGTAAGAATCTCTTTTTCTTGCTGAATATTGGCCAATGAGAGCTCTCAGTTCTTAGTGGTAGATCATTAGATCATTGGCACATGATTCTCTCAATAAGAATATACCCATTATAACATTATAACATGGCAGCTTATTTCTCCAAGACCAGAAGGTCAAGAGAATGTATCTGATTCACCTTATTTAAGGACTCATATGATTAGGTCATGACTACCCAGAACAATCTCCCTTTTAATTTGCTCAGGGCAACTGAGTAGTAACCACTCAGGGGAGTAATAGCTCATCATATTCATAGGTATTGCCTACATTCAAGGGGAGTGTTTTATACAAAGGAGGGTGACAAAGGTGTGAATCATTTTATATCAGTTTAAAATTCTGCCTAACACGATATTCATATAACTTGTTTCCTCCATGTGATTATGTAACTTAAAAAAAATTGTCCATAATATTGTATGTCAATTATAATTCAGTATTTCTTCGATTTTGAAAAATTTGTCCAATATACTTTAGAAGATACTGATTTTTTAAAAATTGAACCATGGAATGCAAATGAGAGTGCTCAGTCATTTTTACACTTCACAGGCATGATTGATCTGAGCTGGTGAGTTTCTCTAAGAAAAGAATTAATGTAGGGATGAAGTGAAGGAAGAAGGGAGGGAAGGAGACAAAAAAAATTAACATTATGCTGATTATCATTTCTAATGCTTTCTCAAGGCCTACTATGAATAGGAGATTGCTTAAAATAGAAATACAAAAAGAAATGGCAGTATTTAAATTGTAAGAAATTTATAATATAGTATAATTTGTTATCTGTTCCTTTTAATAGTTAATCGTTCAAAGTAGGACCCAGATGAAGTAAACTTGAAAAATTTCTCTTCATTCTCTATTACTGTTATTCATTCCTTACTGTAGGAGAAAGATTAATTTGCCAAATGAATGAGTTTTGCATAAGAAATTGTTCATGCTCCACCATCTTTTTTGGACACTTCTTTCTGGATTTATCACTAGAGAAGACATCACCCTGCTCTGATTTCCAGCCCATGGTTGTGTACTTCTCACTGATTCTGAATTTGGGCAAGTGAGACAAAAGTACTAATAGTTGGGTCCCTAAAAAAATCAACAATCATTAAAAGCATTTAATGCAAGTGCATATAGAATGATGAAGAGCAAGTAGAAATTACCTAGGAGATCATGTTCACATACTTTACAGTTTTGAAAAACGTTAATAGCTTTCATATGCTGTGCCCTTCTATATTTGAATTCTGTACTGTGGTTAGAGATATGCATTTTAATCTTTTAATAGATTTTTTTCAACTTTGTAAGTTATGCATGTTTTGCACCTGTTTCCACAGCTGTTAACCACTGTGTCCTCCAAATTTCTGTTTGGACTACATTTAAAAAAATTTTATTTTTGTATGCTTCCCAGTGGTAGTCTAATTTTGTGTCATGGAGTGGATTTCCACTTCTGAACTGATGATATGCTAATTTTTCTGCAACATAATTTCTGAAACCCTGAAGATTTTTGCTCAATGCCATATTTACTGTAGAGCATCAGAGTTTGAACATCAGGTAATTGGTTACCTCTTAATAACAGATAAGCCTGATTGCTTTCAGAAGGTTTTTGGCAAGGCTTCCACCTCTACATCAAGGTTCAAACACATTCATAGAGAATAACATACTGACACCCACTGCTGTAACCAAGTTATTAATTATAGATTTCCAGTATTTCCACATCAAGTACAATGGCAAAGGTGACATACATGTGTAAGTATTCCTACAGAATAAATGTGTGGCTATAACAAATTCACATTTTAAATTTATTTCATATTATATTTGAATGCTTCCAAAGTCATATTCACTGCATGGGTTTTAGCAACATTCTGAATCACACAGTCGCACTTTTTCAGATATTTAAATTTCAAAGAAAAATCCCAACTTTCCTCTAGGCTTAAGAAATAAACCTACATAGCATCATACAGTTCTACATGTGGTTTCATTTGCCTAAACTGACTTTTTGATCAACATGCTTGATAGTCTTTGATCTTGTACAATCTCACTTTGTGCTATTTGGGGTAAATACCTTTACTCACCAAAGGACTTTATATAGTTTTGCTATACTTGTATGTAATTTCAAATGAAAATATAATGTGATATTTATCAATAATTTAAGGAATAATAATAGTATTAAGAAAACTAAAGTTCATAGTGTGTTGGGTTATTAATTGATGTACTTGGCAAGATTTTCCTATGAAAGAGAGTTCTGAAAGGAATCAACCAATTTGTAAGTAGATGTAAAGGGGAAATGAGTAATTCATATATTCATGTTATTTACAAGTGTGGAAATGTTGACTGAGTGTAGATTCAGCAAAGAAGAATTTAAATATAAGGTTTTGTGCAATAAAATCCAAAGAAAACATTTCTGTTAAATAATGTTACTCAAAGTAAACATACCAACTTTAAATGATTTCTCTACATTAGGTGACTTCAAGGTAGCAGTCATTATGTTGTGAAAAAGAAACATGGGGCTGAAGTTCTGCTGAACAAAAACCAGAGATGCAATTTCTTATACATGGAACAGATTTGAAGCAAGTAAATAAGACATCTGTTAAGGTTTTGAAGTATGTGTGAAGCCAAATAAATAAGCCCATAGAAAAGAAAAGCCTTTACTGATCTCAATCATTAAAGAATTTTTAGTTCTCCAACTTTCCAAAAAGTGTTTTAAATGGCTGGGAAATATACAGGCAAAGGTATGATCCTCAAACATGGGAAATAGTAGATGAACCACTCAGAGAGTTCAGCAAAGAGCCATGGGGAAGAATGGGGAGGAAATTTCTGTAAGAAAGCAAATTCAGGAACTTCCCTCACATTGAGAGTTAGCTGCCCAGGATAGCCCAGGAATTATTCAGTTTAATAGTCTGTTCTTTGCCGACTAATCTTCCTTTTCCCCAGTGAATATATGTCTTATGATTATCTTAACCCTTCTCACCCACTGTATTTAATTTGGTGGGGAGGCATGTAATTGTCAGTTTTAGTTCCTAGTTACCTGACTGCAGTGTGTCATATCTGGTCATGATGATGACAATCATCTATCAGAAATCCTAGCTTTGAGTAGCATAGTAGCATATGATGACTGAATTGGACATTGTTTTGCCATTAGGTTGGGGATGATGTATCACTTGTGGGTGAAAAAGTAAAACAGTTTTCTTAGTGTAATCAGTAAAGATTTAACTACAAAAGGTATGGTACTCATGGTTTTGATTGATTGAGATGTTCCTTTTCCACTATCTGATTACCAAGGAAACAAGCATGTGAAAGAGTTGGATTCCTATTATCTAAGTACTACTTGATTATCTTATATTTGTTTTATACTTTGTAGTGGAGTTGGCTATTACTAGTTTGCTCCAACATTCATATCAAAAATGGCTTAGTTTTGTGATGTTTGTATGCTCTGGCTATTCCTAAGTATATTATAGGTAACATGTATTAGCTCCTTTTTATACAGTATTACTGCCTATTGATTTGCATCAAAGTAGGGTTTATTATGCACGTGTATAGTTTATGATGTTGCTGATGCGTCATATTTAAAGAGCTATGAAAAGTAATTGCAGTGCATGCTCAGCAGCTAATTTTCAAACTCAGAGCTTTTGGGATATGCTGGTCACCCATATATTAAAAGGCAAGAAGATTTAGCCAGTTTATTGCTGACCTTTAATGCTATTTTGTGAATGTTTTTATGATGCCATTAAACTAGTTTGTAAATAGTAGATTTAATACTGAAACTGTTAGCTGTTCCTTTAGGGCAGAAAAAAATGCCTTACTGAGTAGGGAACTGAGACTAACAAAATGCTACACACAAGTGGTCAACTTTCACACATCCACAGAATGAAGTGAAATTATAGGTAACTTAAATATACATGACTATTTAGAGATACATACACACTTTGATTTGATTTTACATGTGTCTGAAATTTAGAATCATGTAATATTTCAAGAAGAATATGTAAATCTCTCTAAAATCTAAGTTTTCCTGTCTTTGCAATCTTTTTCAGTATATTTATTATACCTATTTTTAAAAATGAGGTTGATTAATTAACTACCAAGAGGTAACAGAGGACCAGCCTAATGCAAAGACCAACGGCATGTCTGACCTGCTGACTTTTATAATTCATGTAACAAGTTAGTTATTTCTATATTATGGTAAGATTTACTTATGCAAATGAATCTACACAAAAGTGCTGACTGATAATGAATAACAAAATTCCCTGAAAAATGTAGAAACTATTAATTGTTTGAATACTCCTGGTGTATAAGTTATCATGTCCTTCATTTTCCTTAGTGGCTGTACCAATTTACATTCCAATCAAGAGTGTACAAGTGCTCCCTTTTTACTACATCTTCACCAGCATTTGTTATCTCTTATCTTTTTGATAATAGACATCCTAACAGGTGTGATGTGATATCTCATTGCTGTGGTTTTGATTTGCATTCCTGTGGTGATTTAGTGATGTTGAACACCTTTTCCTGTAACTACTGACCATATGTATGTCTTCTCTGGAAAAATGTCTGTTCAGATCTTTTGCCCGTTTTTTAATTGGGTTATTTGGTTTTCTTGTTAGTGTGATGTATAAATACTTCGTATATTTTTTATTGACTCTTTACATATAGATGGTTTACAAGTATTTCCTTCCATTCCATAGGTTACCTTTTCATCTTTTTAATGGCTTCCTTTGCTGTCCAGTTTTTAAATTTGATGTTGTCGCACTTGTTTATTTTCAATTCTGTTGCCTTTGCTTTTAGTATCAAATCCAAAAAATCATTGCCAAGACTGATTGATGTCCAGGAGCTTACGCCTATATTTTTTAACTAGGAGATTGATGTTTTCAGGTCTTAAATTCAAATCTAATCAATTTTGAGTTGATTTTGTATATGGTGTAAGATCGGGGTCCAATATCATTATTTTACTTGTGGCTATCCAGTTTCTCAGCACCATTTATTGAAGAGACTATCTTTCTTCCATTGTCTATTTTTGGCTCCTTTGTTGTAAATTAATTGACCATATATATGTGGGATTATTTATGGGGTCAATATTCAGTTCCATTGATGTGTGTGTGTGTGTGTGTGTGTGTGTGTGTGTATGTGTGTGTATGTGTGTGTTTATGCCCAAAACAAACTGTTTTTATAACTATGCTTCTTAATATAGTTTGAAATCAGAAAGTGATGTGCCTTGGCTTTGTTTTTCTTTCTCGAGATTTCTTTACCTATTCAGTCTTTATGTTTCCATACAAATTTTAGGATGGTTTTCTTTTCTTTTTCTGTCAAAAATGCCATTGGAATTTTGATATGGAATGCATTGAATCTGTAAATCATTTGGGTAGTATGGATATTCTAACAATATTCTTCCAATCAATAAATCTTTCCACTTATTTGTGTCTTCTTCAATTTCTTTCATCATTGTTTTATAATTTTCAGTGTACAGATTTTTCACTTCTTGGATTAAATTTATTCATAAGTATTTTATTCTTTTTGATACTGTTATAAATAGGATATTTTTCTTAATTTATAATAGTCTGTTGTCTAAAAATGCAACAGATTTGTGTATATCAATTTTGTATCCTACAACTTAACTGAATTCATTGATTAGCCTGACAATTTTTGAAGTAGTCTTTAGAATTTTCTATATATAAGATCATATCATCTCCTAAAAGAACGTTTTACTTCTTCCTTCCCAATTTGGATGTCTTTTTTTTTTTTTTAAAAAAAGCATAGTTGATACAGAGTATTATATTGGTTTCAAGTATATAACATGGTGGTTCAACAGTTACACCATTATTAAATCCTCATCTCAACTAGTGCAGTTACTGTATCTGTCAATATAAAAAGATGTTATAGAAACATTGGCTATGTTCTCCATGCTGCACTTCCATCCCTGTGACCAACTTATATTATGATTGAGATTTTGTGCCTCTTTATGCCTTCTGTCTATTTTACCCACCCTCCCTAACCCCTCCTCCACAATAACCACCAGACACTTCTCAGTGTCTATGGATCTTTTGCTGTTTTGTTTTTAGATTCCACATGTAAGTGAAATCGTGTGGTATCTATCTTTCTCCACCTGGCTCATTTCACTTAGCATAATACCCTCCAGGTCCATCCATGTTGTCACAAATGGCAATATTTCTTTTTTGGCTGAATAATAATATTACATTGTATGCATGTACTGCATCTTCTTTACCATTCATCTGTTGACAGACACTTTGGTTGCTTCCATAAGTTGCCTATTGTAAATAATGCAGCAATAAACATAGTGGTGCATGTATCTTTACAAATCAGACTTTGTTTTCCTCTGGTAAATTCCTAGAGGTAGAATTACTATGTCATATGGTATTTCTAATTTTAGTTTTTTGAGGAACGTCTGTACTGCTTTCCACATTGGCTGCACCAACTTACATTCCCAGCAAGAGTGTAAGAGGGTTCCCTTTTCTCCATATCTTTGCCAACACTTGTTATTGCCTTTTGAATAGTGGCCATTCTGACTGGTGTGAGGTGATATCTCACTGTGGTTTTGATTTGTATTTCCCTGATGATTAGCAGTATGGAGCATCTTTTCATGTATCTGTTGGCCATCTGTACATCTTCGGAAAAATGTCTGTTAAGGTCCTCCACCTTATTTTTTAATTGGGCTTTTTTTTTTTTTGGTGTTGAGTTATATGAGTTCTTTATATATTTTGGGTGTTAATCCCTTATCAGATAAATCATTTTATGAATATATTCTCTTATACAGTAGGTTGCCCTTTTGTTTTGTTATTGGTGTTCTTTTCTGTAAAGAAGCTTTTAATTTTATATAGTCCCTTTTGATTTTGTTTCCTTGGCCTGGGGAGATGTGCCCACGAAAAGGTTCCTCATGCTTATGTTTATGAAATTTATTTTTGCACGTTTTCTTATAAGATTTTATGGTTTTATGTCTTATATTTATGTTTTTAATCCATTTTTAGTTTACTTTTGTGTATGGTGTTAGGGAGTAATCCAGTCCATTCTCTTTCATGTAGCTGTTCTGTTTTCCCAACACCATTTATTGAAGAGACTATCTTTTCTCCATTATATATTCATGGCTCCTCTTTCATAGAGTAATTGATCATATATGTTTGGGTTTATTTCTGGGCTCTCTATTTTATTCCATTAGTCTGTGTGTCTTGTGCCAGTAGCACACGGCTTTGACTACTGCAGCTTTGTAGTAGAGCTTGAAATCAGGGAACATGATACCGCAAGCTTTGCTCTTTCTCAAGATTGCTTTAGCTATTCAGGGTCTTTTGTGTTTACATATGAATTTCAAGATTATTTATTCTAATTCATTGAAAATGCCAGTGTTGTTATGGTAGGAATTGCATCAAATCTGTAAATTTCTTTGGGTAGGATGGCCATTTTGTCAATATTAATTTTTCCTATCCATGAGTTTGGGATATCTTTCCTTTTATTTGCGTCTTCTTTAATTTCTCTCATGATTGTCTTATGGTTTTCACAACACAGGTATTTTACTTCCTTGGTTTGTTCCTAGGTATTTTATTGTTTTTGATGCAATTGTAAGTAGATTCGTGATTTGTCTTTCTGCTAATACATTGTTACTATACAGAAATGCAACAGATTTCTGTATATAGAGTTTGTGTCCTGTGACTTTGCTGAATCCAGTTATCAGTTCTAATAGAGTTCTGGTAGAGTCCTTAGGGTTTTTATATACAGCATCATGTCATCTGCATATAATGACAGTTTTACTTATACCTAACCAATTTGGGTGACTTTTATCTCTTTATCTTGTCTGATTGCTGTGATTAGGGCCTCCAATACTATGTTGAACAAGAGTGGACATCCTTGTCTTCTTCCTGATCTTAGAGGAAAAGCTTTCAGCTTTCACTATTAAGTATGATGTTAAGTATGATGTGGGTTTGTCATATATGACCTTTGCTATGTTGAGGTATCGGCCCTATATACCCACTTTGTAGAGAGTTTTTATTATGAATAGATAATAAATTTTGTCAAATGCTTTTTCAGCATCTATTGAGATTATCATGTGGATTTTATCCTTCCTTTTGTTAATGTGATGTATCATGTTTGCTTAATGAATATTGCACTGTCTTTGCATCCATTGCCTGAATAAATTCCACTTGATTGTGATGGATGATCTTTTTGATGATTTTTTAAATTCAGTTTGCTAATATTTTGTTGAGGAGTTTTGTATCTATGTTCATCAGGGATATTTGTCCGTACATTTTCCTTTTTGTACTGTCTTAGTCTGGTTTTGGTATTAGAGCAATACTGGCCTCATAGAATGAGTTTGGAAATATTCCCTCCTCTTTTTGGGATACTTTAAGAAGGATGGCCATTAGCTCTTTAATTGCTCAATAGATTCATCTGTGAAGCCATCTGTCCCTGGAAGAAGGGCCTGGGAAAACCTGAGCCATCGTCAATGCCCTGGTATCTGAGATAGGAAACTTTACAACCAATCAAATAGCCATCTAGGCCTTCCTAAGTAAGGTATAACTTGTGATATAATCAACATTTAATTGCTTTGCTTTGCTTTTGGGTCTGCCTTACAAACATCTTGCACCTGTATCTTTTTGGTGAAACATGCCTGACCACTTCTGGTTTGATGCTGCCTGATTTCAATTAATATTTTTGCTCAAATAAATCTTTGAAATTATAATATTACTCAGTTTACCTTTTGACTTAATTACTAGAAATGTAAATTTAGATTGTTATGATACTTCTAGAATAGCCAAATAAAAAAGCACTAAGTGTAGAATCAGTCCCTTCGTGATTTTGCCTGTGATATCAGTATTATTTAATATTGAGAAACCTTTTCAATGTGACTATAATTTGAGATGATGTTGCCTGTGCTGCAGGTATGCAGCAAATCCTTCAACCAAGAATTGATTTATTTATAAGTTGAAACAATCTTTATATTTAAGTCTGTATTTGTCTCAGATTCTTTTTATTGCTTCATTCTTTTACCACCAACTAACTGGAAGTGTCTTTGGAAATGAACCTATTTATAAGTTAGGAAGAGATTATCCTTAAATTCTCTGCCATTTATAATATTCTGGGGTTCCTTAGGCTCTTTTGATATCTTAGCCCTTCTTCCCTTCATACATAGAATACAACATTTTAGAATAAAACATTAAACCTTGACACAGATTTAGATATTTTAAGTTGACTAACTTTATATAAAACTATCACTCTTATGACCTATCCTTATCAGATCTTAAAATTCTTGATAATGCATGCATTTTTAGTGCTGGAAAAAAACTCTCTTGTAGTTCAAAGAAACTAAATGATAAATTAAGGTACATATAATTTTGAGGTTTTTTCCTCTTCAGTATAATGACTCTCATCTGAGTAGCTGCTTCTAATTCAGCGTTCAACCTCTCCAGTATAGGTTTATTTAAAGAAATCATCCAAAACAATAACTACAATAAATTCACCCCTCACTTTCCAGGAGATGTGTCTATCAGGGATTCTTCATAAGAAGAATTTCACTGTGTAATTAGACTTCATTTCACTATGTAAATATATTTAAAATTAATGTTTTAAAAACATTAAACCTCTATTTTTTATTAATTTTTACACTGAAGCAATTTCCTTATACAGGATCAGATTGAAACAAGTTATTATATTACTTAGGGAAATGAGTTAGGGAAAAGAATGTAACTAAGATAACACAGGAGGGATTGGTACAAAAATATGAACCATGAAGTTTCTTAAAATTTTCTCAGCATTCCACAATGGCCTTAACCCTAGTTAGATTATAGTGCTTTAGGAATATTTATAATATTTTATATGCATAGCTTCTTTCATTGGTTCTAATCTTTGTTTCAATATATCATATGTAGATTATATCTAAGGGGGAAACTTTGAGACTATATCCCACTTTCAAATTGACCTGGAGATAATTTTCAAATAGTCATATCACAGGAGACTTATAGGCATATATCAGACATGCTAAATTCTCTTAAACAGTAAAACACAATCCCTTAGGCAGTATATATTCCCATTTGAGTTGAAAATAATCTTGATTTAAACAGAAGACATGATCTCTGCTCAATTTAATAATTTAGAATGATAATAGTTTGGGTTCTTTGCCTGGCTGTTTCTATTCAGTGTTTTAAGAACCTAGAAATAAAATATTGAACAACAATTTCACAGCTAATAAATTTCCATTACTTAAAAATCTATTGTTATTTTAGCAATATTTTTGAGGGGTTTCTGTGATTAAGATGACTCTACTACAGATTCTTACAAAGGACAAAAGTCAAGGCAAGAATCCTCGGGGAATTTCCCAAGAGGAAGTTGCCCAAAAGTGAATTTTGTCTCAGGGCTTACAAATACCAAAGAGAGGAAAACAGTTACTAGAGTGAAAGAGATGTGACTAAATATTACTAAGAATTACTTTTTCATAAGAGGCTTTATATATACATACATATATATATCCACATACACACATATATAATATGCACACAAGGGTGTATAAATAGCTATCTCTAATATCATAATTAAAATCCTTCCAAAATGAGTATCACTTTATTATTTGGTAACTAACAAAGAAAATAACTCAGTAGTCACTCCTACAAATTCCACTTATAGCCTGGCTCATTATATTTTCTTTTTATTATAAAATAGACATATTCCTATGAAAATCTAAATAAAATTTCACACTTTTTACACCTACACTATGGAGTCGTATATTTAAAATGATCATCTCATTACTGAAAATTTATACTTACAAAGTATGCACAATCTTATGTGTATTTTTAAATCATATGTACCACATAGAATGCATATATATTGAAAACATGAAAAGTCAGTTTTCATTCACTTTTTATAGAAAATGTAATTCCAGCTCCATCTTGTGGTTTATAATTTGATTCCCAAAATGGTGCACTCTTGTGATTATACTTTATTAGTTATGGTTTTAGCTTTTCATTCATTAAATGAATGTTTGATGGGTACATGCAATTCTGTATTCTAAAGAAGATTCTATACTATTTTTCTGTAAGAGATGTATTAAGTATATCTTTGGTATAAAAGCCTCATAAGATATTTACTATTTTTACTTTTATACATACATACAAAAGAAAAAAAGTGCTATACTAATTAAACACTAAGCAAGTGCTTATTCAAATCAATAAAATAAGCCTCCTGAATTATAATTCAAAAGGCCTAATTAAAATTTCTTAAATTTATTAAGAAATGTAAAGAGTACAAAGTCAGAATGATATTATTTCCTTCTTCCTAAATCTCAATACCTACATCACATATCTTTCATATTCTTGTGTAGGTAAATTAAAGAGTACTACACTTCAAAAAGTGCACTGTATTTTTTTGTATGGTGTAATGAGATGAGTTTAATTTTGGCCTACTTAATTGGTGATAAGTTTAATTATTTCCTATTAGATTAATCTTCCAAGAATTTTTAAAACAACCAGTATTCATAAAGTGCTGTTTTTAGTACAAAATACAAATGTGAAAATATAAATTAAGCTGTTTTCTGTACTAATCTAATTAACATTTAAACTGAACCCAGTAAAAGCATCTGCAAAATAAAAAAAAAAAAAAAATATATATATATATATATATATATATATATATATATATATATATGTAATGGAGAATTTAAGTACTTAAACACAAAATTGATTCAAAAATAAGTTTACACATGATCATGTATTTATAAGTTATATGCATATGAATATATAAGATACATATTGGTCTATGTCTATGTAAAAAATGTAACTAGCTTAATTTACTTATTTTTTTTCAATTTTAGATATTCTTTAATTATTTTCTGAAACAATATCTAAAGTTTTATACATATATATGAAAATATGTGCCTAAAATAATGTTTTCTTTGAATATATATTATATTCTGTCAATTAGGAAAAGAGTATTATAAGATTCAACACTGAACAGTGTATAAGTAAATGTTTCCAAATTATTGAAATATATTTTTATTACTAAATGTAGAATAAAATTATTATTGCATTTGATATCATGACAATTTAATTCATATTTAAATATAAAAATGTGTAGAACTAAAGTTAAAGAGAGAACATTTTAATAATCTTGGTTGGAGTTTAATTAATGGGAAAATACATATTAAAATATTTCAGAAACAATTTCATAAGTGACTTTCAAACAATGGTATAATAAAGACATAAATTAACAATTTCAAGGTTTTAGATATAATACAGAAATATAATTTGAGGAATAAAGTTATAATAAGGAAATTAAAATATATATTTATTAAATATGGTCATTGGTTATGACAAGAGTTTTATATTGTTTGGCTCAAAATTCCAAGTTAGGAAACACTGTAGAGACATAAACTCATGACTTGCTGATGGATGGTCTTAATGAGACAAATTATGGTAGGTATAATGAAAATATTTTGATCCTCCTTTAGGGATAGCTAACCTTTCCATTTGATTTTCATATATTCATAGTGACCAATTACAAGCAAATGTCTGTGGACCCTGTTAAAATAAGCTATTACATTACATGTAGAGAATATCTCTGTTTTACAATGAGCCTCAGAGGGGTGCTTGACAGCCCATAGAAACCAATTTATGAGGATTGCAGAAATATTAATTTTGGATATGACAGAAGGTAGAGCATTTCAACAGGGTAGCTTTTCTCAGTACTGGTATCCTAGTATTTAGGTAATTAAATGTGTCGAATTTGATTTGCGGAATTTGATTTGAATTCTGCTTTTAACCTGAAAATATTGAAACCAAATTCTAGAGAAAGAATATAAACAACTGGACAAATATGAGCTAATCCTATAAATGAATTTTATTTGTCTAGAAACAATTTAAAAATTAGTGATATACTACATAGGATTGCAAGGTAATCTAGATATGTTTATTGGTAAAAATAAACTCTTTTACTATCATGTGCAGGTTTCTTTCTGCGTTGTAAACTACATTTAATTTACGACAAATAGAATTTGCCTCATGACTTTTAAAATGCATTTGGAAAAACTGTAGTGAAGAAAAACTATGCCAGATACATCAATTTATAAGTTATTTTAGAATGGTGTGTATAAAACATATTCTAAAACATACTATAAATGGCAACTGTTGCAACATTCTTAGAAATGTATTCAAAGAAGCACATTATATAATAGAATAATTCTTACAGGTTCTCATGGTCTCTCTGAGTATTTGTTTTGTAGGATATTTCATGATATTGACATCCTTTTCTAAGCTCTCTTAAAATTCTTTAAAGTATAAAATAACCAATAGCAAAAATATGTTATATAAGTAGCTGCATGTCCACTATTAGCAACCTTGTATTCTTCTCACACTGAACTTGTACTTTTATACCTTAAGTAAGCCTCCATTCATCCCTCAAAATAAATTATCAGTATATTTCTTTTAATTACCTATTAAAATTATTTATCAAGAAAAATGCATGAACGATTAAAAATTCATATATAGAAAAGCTAACAACAGCAAAGTCCTATATTCCATCCTTCTCCAGACTTTCTCTTGTTCTTCACAAAGACAATTTCTATTGCCAGATATACATTCCATTATTTGAAAGGAGCTTTATCTATTAAGAAAACATGTAACTAGCTTTATTTACTGATTTTTTTCGATTTTAGTTATTCTTTAGTAATTTTCTAAAACAATGTGTAAAAATTTAACTTACTGGTAACATTGCCTACATCCACTTCCTCTCTTCCCCTATTGTCAGTCGACACTGCAGTGTCAACAAACATTCTAAACTTGCTCTTTTATTTAAGCATACATAGATCTCTCGCCTTAGTACTTCATGAAATGAGGATATTTGGACTCCCTAAATCTAACCATCATGTCTCTAATGACTGTTTTGATAGGCTTTGTTATCTGAACCTCTCTACTCTTACACTAAAGATAAAAACATATAAGTTCTGTTCTAGAACCAGTTATACTCTATATGATTGGGTACAAAAGTTTAATCTGAAATTAGAAAATAGTACCTAAAATTTCCTCTACTTATCACATTATAAATATTGTTTACCACAGACCCGAGTAGTATTTAAAAATTTAAAATATTTGAACTGTCAGGTATTTATGTGGGCATATCTGACCAACTATTTTTTAACAAGTGCCACAGATTCTGTGGGTCATCCTCCTCTGCCCTGGTGCCATAACTAGGAACTTATATGCCTGAAGGCATAACCAGAATGCCTGGAGGCTGGAACTATCTGGCATTTTTTCATTTATTATGTGTGGTGCCTGAATTTTGATCAATCAAAGGCTGAGCTCTCCTGGAACTGTTCATCAGAGTCTTTCTACCTGGATTCTTCATGTATCCACATGACTTGGGCTTCCTCATACTATGGAAGCTACAGAGTAGTTGGACTTCATGCATTAATGGCCCAAGGATCAAACAGAACATAATAGAACAAAGACATAATAGAACATAATAGAACAAAAGGTACAAGATGTTTTATGACTCAGTCTCAGAAATCACAAAATACTACTTTTACACTATTCATGAAATCACTATTCCCAAAAGTAAAGGGAGGGGACATATACCCCACTTATTTGTAGATGAAGTGTCAAAGAATTTCTGGCTACATATTTTAAATAACCTATGGCCACATTGTTTAAGTATTATCTGAACACATTATATATAAGAAAAAGGGGAAATGTTAGCATGCTAATTGTACAGCATATTTCGGAGTACAAACCAATAAAGCTCTTCACTCTGGCTTTAGAAAACTGCAGTGTCACATGATCCTAAATGTGCTGGAAAAATCATAAGAGTATCCATGGAATTAATGGACCTAATCACTTAACCCTGTAGTTAACTGATATTGTATGTCATGTTCAACCACTTTGCCTATGTCTTCTCTTAATATTGGCAAAATTGGCAAGGACCATAATGAAGCAATAATCACAGAGCTTTTGAATGAGTTTTCTCCCAATGCAGTAGCTAAACATATTAATAACAGTCTAAGTATAGAAACTAAGCGAGTCTTATTAGGTTAAACTATAGTAATTACTATAAATTGATTTCTATTTATATATAATGTTTCTCCAATTTATATCAAAAGAATGCCTAAATTCCAATTTGTTAAATGAGAGATATTAACAAATACCAAACAGAGAATGCTGAAATAATTGACTAAATTCAGAAATATCAATTTTTTTATTGTGTGTATGAAAATGATGGGTTATACCATTATAATAATGATCATACATTGGATTATGAAGAAATATGACAAGCCAACATCATATTTTCCTGTGTGAGCCAATATATTACCTTAGAATGTTTCAATAATAAAATAAAAAGTTATGAAATAGCATTATTGTTTTCATTTTGTTGATTGCAAAGTTCCTCTTCCTGTAAGGGATATTGGAAAAATTTATGGTTTCAACCTTTAGTTTAGAATTAATGTTATTGCTGAGCTTTGGGATTACAAATAGCTGTCTATTCCCAACGTAACAATAGACAACCTTTACAAAAGCCATTTAATAAATACTGTCTTTGCTAGAGAAAAAAAAAAGTTTGTTGTGTGAGAGCTATTGACAAAGGGCAGGTAATAATCTAATGGAGAAAGGTTATAAAATTAACAGAGAGACAAAAACTTTTCTTCTATTGATATCTATCTACTTGTCAAAATAACATTGTCAAAATTTTCCAGCACAGATCAATTTTTTAAAATACTCTTGAAAAGAATACAGGTCTTTATACATTTTCTTCTATGAAATTATGAAACACATATATATTTACTGGCAAGAAAGGTCAGTTCCTATGTTAATTCAGGATTTTTAAAAATAAACTTCAATATTAGTTTTATATATTTTATTTGGCATATGAAAACATTGTAATAATGCCAAAGAAATTTGTGAAATTTTGAAATTATGCATGAAATTAGTATCTGGGATAAAACTATTCAATTGTTCATCTGGATATGCAATTCTTTTATTAGTGTATTGTCTTTATTCACAGAGACATCTATAATCCTAGCCTAAAATATTTTTCTTTATTTTTTGTTTTAGAAGTCTTATGATATCTGGTAAACTAACTATTGTCTGTATATATGTAAAGACTTTTTCTTGTAGATGATACAAATTTTATAACATTATTTAAATTAATATGGAGTGCATTGTATATTAATTTCTTTAGGCAGTCTCTTGAATACACAGATACTAATGCCTGAGTTCAAGGATTAAGTATATGTTTTTTTAGTATAGAAACAATTAGCTTGCTGATTATGTGATCACTCACTATACAGTTTATGGAAAGTGACACCAGTGCTCTAAATACGGACCAGGAGGCAGAGTGAATGTCCTTTACTCTGGCTGAGGTGATTTGTTTTAAGAATGGAGTAATTGTGTGCCCTTTATGAGTCATATGCATAAATTTAATTATTTTTAATGAAAGGAGACTTGCAAATAAGTATGAAATGTATTATGCACACCAAAGTGAAGGAAGGAGCATAAAGGAAAATGTCTTAATGCTGTGTGCTTGTTAATGTTATTTTGTCATGTCCCATTTTATAGAAAATGTTATTACTATGAAAAGTAGCTCAGTTAGCAACAATATTTCAAAATGTGATTTAAGACTCTGATATAGGGTAAATATAAGAAAAAACGTTTTTGTTTATGTGATCACTTGCTATACAGTTTTTGATGGTTTTTCTCCAGTATCATTCAATCTGAAGAGGCTAAGTAAATCTAAGTACAGAAATGTGATGTGGCTTACATTACATATTTCGTAAAACAAACATATAATATAATATACATTTATTATATAGTTTATATATGTATGTGCATACAAACATATAGGTCCTACATTGTATTTATATTTTAAATGAGGTTACACAAGGTATAATTGAATTGTAATTGTCATTCAAAGTAAACATTGTAAATGACACAATTTACAAATTTATTTTCAAAAATATTATTACCTATTTTGGTTGTAAGTATTAATTGTGGAAAATACATATAAACATTTTTGAAAGTTTAAATTGACTCAAGTAACAATAAATGACATTTTTTTTACTTTGATTGATTCAACTCATGTTTCTGCCTGATTCAACTCATGTTTCTGCCTGATCTTGAGAAAATAGAACAGTCCAGGGAAACATATTTTTTTAAGTTTAATTTATTATAATTGGATTTTTTTCTAATTTTGTAAATATTACAATAATGTAATAAGGAAAGGTAAGCAGAATAAACATTAAAAAATATAATACAAAGTTAAATTTATATTAAAATTTATATGTGAATAAAACCTGAAATTCTTCTGATTTTTAGTTTGCAAATATTTCTATATAAAGCAAGCAGATGACAATTGAGAAGAAGAAATGACAGAAATAATCTTAGAATAATTTACTTTACAAGGATAGTTTTATAGTTTCACAATTATCAATTAATTATAAATATACTGATAACTAAAATCAAGTTTACTTTTAATTGTAATCCTTTTAGTATGAACATGACCAGCTACTCTCTTCTATATATGATAAATTCTTTCAACTTTTAATTTTACTCAGAAAGAATATAACCAAGAAAGAACATCCAATTTCTGTCCCTGATACATTTCTACTAATTCAACTCTAACAAATACTTGCATAAGTAGTTTGCTCGATTCTAAATACCTTTTAAAGAAATGTAAGCTACAAAGTTTTTGGTGTTTAGAGAAAATGAATAAAAATAGAAATATAAGTGCCAAAACAAAGAATGGTTGGCACAATATATTTTATTACTTTATAATTGTCATTTACAATACAATCAATGATTGCTAAGTATTCCGACTAAAGGGTGAGCAATATATGCAATTTTTTTATTTAAAAACTTACAAGATGGTAAGACTTTAAATACTTCTTAGGTAGAATAATGGCTATGTTAGAAATGTGTGCTGAGGAAACACAAGGCCTAAGCAGAAGACAGAAGTAAAAATAGTATAAAGGAACAGAGTTCTAAAATAAGAGTAAGTGTGAATAAATCATACATATGCAATCCAACAAACAATCCTTTAAGGGAAGGAGGAAAATGAAAATGAATATGGAACTCAGTTTAAGAGAGATTAAATGATTTTCCAGAGAATACCACTAATAGGCAAAGTAACAAGGCTAGACCATATTTGAGATTAATAGATATATTAGGTGATCTAGAAAAGTTAACATAACCAGATTTATGGTGCTAATTCAGACTTAAAGAAAAAGGACAAGAATTTGGCTTATTATGAGGCATGTCAAAGGAAAAATTCTTAGGGAATAGTGCCAGTTTTTAGCAAAAAAGTTAAGCCAGGATTAAAATTAATGCAAATTATGAATATAAGACTTGAGGAGAAAGAACTTATAGCAAACTGAAAATAAAACTTAGATTTGAACCAGTTCTCATCAGGTGGCAATAAGAAGAACTCTTGGAGCCCTTTGTTTAATTGTTTTTGTTTTGGGTGTGTGTGTGCATGTGTGTTGATACATTAAATTAGAGATGTTTCAGAGAACTCCAGGGACAGAATAAGCATTGCAACTGTGGTGTTTGAGAGACAGTTCCTATCTGGATATGATACTGATACAACAAGGCCAAGTAATGTTTAGAGGACTCTACTTTTATGGAGAGATGAACAGGGTAGAGGCATAGGCAAGGCCAGACAAGGGGAGGAAGAAAGAAAAGAAAATTCAAGTTAGGGGGAGCAAAGATAAGGGAAAGGAAGAGAAAAAGGAAAGGTGAAAGAAAAAGAAAGGTGAGGGAAAAAAATTATAGTGCTTAGTTTTCAAAATGTTCAGACTATTACATTCATTTTTAAAAATGAAATTTTGTTAAGAACCCATGGATCAACTAGTGAAATACTCATATAATCAAAAGGATGCAAAATTATAGATCTGAAGACTGTTTTCAAATTTGCTGATATTGGTATAATATTTCTAAAAGATGGGTATGAGTATATGAATTTTGTGATTAGAAACAGATCAAAACCATGAGCGCAGTTATCGTTATTAGATCTAAAAAGATGAATGTGGTTTAATTATTAGTATAAAGTTACACAATAATATAGCTTGTCAATTTTATAAACTGCTATTGTAACTATATGGTATTTTTTATAGTTTTGAATTAAACACCTTCATCAAAATCACGTGACTTACAAACATTTTTCTGTAAACTGTCTGTTAGTAAATACTTTAGTTTTTTCAGCCAAAAGGCAAAACTGAGGTTATGATAGTATACTTGTATAACTATAGGTACTTGTATAACTAGAGATATACAAGTATAGGTACTTGTATAACTAGAGATAAAACATACTCCCACAATTTTTTGTCATATTTCAAACAATATTATATCATATTTTTATAATACAAGAATACTAATAAAAATAATAGATTTTTTGGCAGGGCAATAGTTCACTTAATTAGGTATCATAGTGAATATTCCCTCATCAAGATTGATTGCAAATATTCATCTGTTAAAGCTGATTTTAATATGTATATATTCATCTTTGAAATGCCTTTTTACATAGAGAGGCACTTCAAAGTACCTTTGTCGATCCATGAGCATAAGATTTGTTGTAAGACACTTACAGAATGTTATTAAATTTCTTGTCTTGAAATCTCTGACTTAGCATGTCTTAAAGCTGAAGATTAATCATCTCCAAATGAAAGTTTTGTTAAAGCTCCTCAACTGCACCTTAAGATGGATTTTGAAATCTGAACATTTTCTTTGGGCTTGCATTGAGGTCTAAAAAAATGCTGTTAGAACAGTAGTGAATTCATAAAATGTATCTGCTACAAATTTGTTGGGAAATGGATATCTTGCTTTTTATTCTAACTTTGACAGCATGGAAAGTATGTAAAGCAAATTGACATTATCTCTGATTCTGGAAATGTAGGTTGTTTAGCTGACTATACCACAGTATAAGTTTCACATTTGTGATGCTTTCCTTTATAAGTTTAGTATGGACTCATTGACAAATATTACTAGGTTGGCAGCAAAAAGCTAATTTCCAAAGTCATTTAGTAAAAAGAATTAGTGGTTGAGGGTGGTTCTCTTCCAAAGAAACTCTTCCAGGTTAAGTTAAAAATTAACCTCTACCCTCAACTCATATAATCACAAGAAAACCTCATGATTTCAAAGCCAAAGAGTCCTATATCGTAGATCAAGTAAGGATATACACCTTCTATTTCTGCAAATTTCACAGAATTAACAATGTTTAAGATTATGAGAGAAAAATGAAGTTCATTACTGACACTGTTGGCTCAATAATACATGATAGATTCAAATATTCTTCTCAAAGTGTCTACTCAAGAATAGTACAATGAGTAACCATAGACTGTCACCCCTTACATTTTCAAAAATTTTGAGCATTTGTTGTCACATATGTATTTTACTGCTGCACACATATTTTCCCCACAATGAGCTATAACACATCCTGGCAGATTCCACTTGAAGTTGTACTGAATTTGCATTTTCTCTTTATCTTTGAAAATATTCTCACCTGTAGTTGTTCCACACAGAATATTTTGTAGAAGCTAATTTTTCTCTGTCAATTCAGACTTGACATTGACTGTTCAAATAAACAGTTTAGCAATACCAGTGTCATATGTTGACACAAAGGACAAAGCAAAATGCTGCAGTCACTGGCTTTGTTTTTTAAGTAAATACTGATATTGCTCCTAATGTTTTCAGCTTCTGAAGCAGCAAAGCCTAGCTGTTTCTCTTGAAGCAGCAAAAGGCTAATAGACTTAAAACAAGTTTTTCTTTCTCAGCACATTTCTCTGGCTATTGCAATCAAATACCATTTAGAGAACTCATCATCAGCAAACATCTGCCCTTGCTTAGCAAAAAATAACCCAGTCAGAAATTTGCTTTGTTTAGTCTCATTTTCAATTTTTAAAAATTTTCTAAGAAATTCTGATAAGATGAAAGGTCCCATTTTAAATTTTCTAATTTCATGATTATTTCTTTCCAATGATCTGGAAACAATGTGATTATGTTATAATGTCCAGTTTCATTATTATAATAAACAGAATAATTTGCCATCCAATTCTGTAACAAAATAATCCACATTTCCCTGCTCTTAAAAATGTGACAATCAAAATTCACTTTATTTTCTTTTCTTATTTTTATATGATTGACATGCTGTGGTAATAAAAAATAAAATGGATACTCTGTTGAGTTATAGTAGCATCATTGCAATTTGTTTCTATAACAAGTACCTCTACCACTGTAGAGCCAAGACAATATGAAATATGAAAATGGATAAATGTGTGTATGTAAAATTTCATGGAAATTGAAAATTGAAATTTCTATATGATCACTTCCAAGGTAAACTACTCATCTTTTATTATTCTTTTTAAATCATTTAAAATTTAAAAAAAAACCTTAGGTAATTTGCCATATAAAAATAGGTGGTCAACTAGTTTTGTTCCATTGACCACAGTAATTAAAAGAATGAAAACCATGCATCTTAAAAATATCCATATTATTAAAAAATCTTAAGGACAGAAAGACAAAGTTATGAAGTTTTCCAAAATTAAGTAATAAGAAGAAAACCTTGAAATAAAACTCAGCAATCTTGAATTTGTATGAGTAAAGTAGAATGAGCAAATAAAAAAGAACTGATTTTGGATGTACAAATACTATTTCAAATTATAAGATATCTCCTAGGAAACAGTGATGAGTAATATTTGATCTGCTGTCACCTAAGGTAATTATTGTTTATATTAACACATAATTTTCATTCGTGTTACAATCAATATTTTTGCTTCCTTGAAATTAACCTATTCTTTACTTTTGGATCTCAATTTATTACTTCTTATAGGCAGCAAATCTTACAATATATCATTAAGGTTCTACAACATATCATTAATTGTTAATAAAAAGGCTCTTCAATGAAAAGCCTTGACATGTTTCCAAAGCTCATTAATTTTTACTTTAGTCAATCACTTAGACTCCCTGTGCTTAGTTTCCTTGGGTCTGGTTCTCCAGGATCAGTTCCTCAGATGAGAAGTTGAATGTAGATTATTTATTCAGGAAGTGCATCCAGGAGAATATCATAAGGAACTTAGGGAACCAAAACAGGGAAGAAGTCAAATAAGGCTGTGTTTTGAGGCAAGGACTCCACCTCAAGGTGATCAAAAGGGGGAGATCTGGAGTGTACACTGGACCTCAGAGGTAGTTTCACTCAAAAGAGAGGTAGACTTCCTATTCTATCAATCAATAATTGGCTATATTACCAGGAGGATGAAAGCTCCCAGTACTTGGCCAGAGGAGCTTCATTAGCCCAAGGGCAGTCCCCTAGAAGGTCTCAGATACAGGCCATTAGAAGAAAAGCACTAAGAAGGTAGAAGATAGAAACATAAATTGGAACTGAGGCAGTGTGGGTGAAGCATTGACTATTTGCTACATCTGGGTAACAGGGTATATAAAATTACCTAAATATTATTGAATGCTTACTTTATTCCAAATACCACTTTATTTTTCTTTAAGATAATATGTGTAATTACTCAATAAATGGTACCTAATTAACTAGATTAATTTTATTACTCATACAAATTCAGCTTTATTGTATCTACATATAAATTATGAGATTAAATTGTCCATCCTTTATTTAAACATTAAAATGTCTTCAGTTATTACCAATTTATTATTTAATCTTATGTCTTGTCCTGAATGAAATACTACTACAATTTTTAGTATAATTGAACTTGGAGGATCCCCATGATAATAGCAGTCAAGTTCCTAGGACTTTAAATTGGAGAAAACTACACAGGTAAACTGTAAATAAATACTGTATATGCTACAGAATAGTTAGTCTATTTTTTTTTCTGGGTGTACTATTTGCCATATAAGGGGTATTTTTTTGCTCTCGGGGAAGAAACAAAAGTGAAAATTATAGATGTTAGAAATTCCTGGCATCTGGCATCCTGATATCTTAACTAACATGTTATAACTCTTTTTTTGACGGTATACACCTTTCCCTTTGGTTATATACCTCTGGGTGTAGTACATTAAATTAGTTATTGAAAATATGTATGTATAATGTGTTTGTGTGTGTGTGTATGTAAAAGATGTTTTCTTATTCTTAACATGATTACATCACATAATGAGTCTCCAACTCCTACATATTTATCCAAGATAAATGCTATAGTGCAAAAGTTTTTCTCCTTTAGATTCATCTCATTATTTATAAGTGTAATTAAAAATGTTATAATGCAAAAGTTTTTCTCCTTTAGATTCATCTCATTATTTATAAGTGCCATTGTCTCTAATATGGAACATTTAGGGATAGTGTCTATTCTGTTGCAAATTCAAAGTTTATGTATACTTACATAACTTATTAATATTTCCACATATTTGAAATAATATTGTAGTCATAAA
The DNA here is from genome assembly GCF_030020395.1 of Manis pentadactyla. NCBI lineage: Eukaryota > Metazoa > Chordata > Mammalia > Pholidota > Manidae > Manis > Manis pentadactyla. Next base: position 52,521,862 of record NC_080023.1, read on the forward strand.
ATTATTAATTTTAAGCATCAGTAATAGGTAGTACCTGCATTTCTTTTATTGCTGATTGGAGTGGATTTTAAAATCTATCCTGCAAATTGAAAGATTATACCATCTCATGCTACCTGCACTTATTATGAATGTTTCAACGTGAGGCAAAGTTTGAATGGAAGGAATTCAAAATAGTGTGAGAATTAACTACATAAATATCTAGAATGATGTAGGCATATAAATTGCATAGCCTTGTATTTTGAAAAGTTACTCTTATTTAATTACTTGTATCTTACAGCAGATGTGATGACAGTCCATGATGAAAAGTTTTACGGCAAGAGAAAAGTAAGACTAGAAAAGCCCAGAGAGAATTTTAAATATAGTATACTTCAGATGACCCATAAAAGCAAGCTGAGTGGCCCTTATGAACATAAGTACACAGAAGGCAGAAGTCAAAGGCTCCATATAAGTATTCAGATCTCAGACACTGAGAGTATACATCAGTGAAGTTGATGCAATACCTATCATGGATACAAGGACCTCTGAAGACTTTATGATATTGGCAGTACAAATGAGTTATATATTACAAGTGACTTACAAGTAAATTTAGAATTCCATCTTCCTGCTAAAACTGTACTTTCTCAGCATAATTTTGGTATATATTTGAAAGGCTCAGTCATTCTGCTTAAACTTTCTGAGTCCTACATTACTGTATATTAAAGTGAAAATGAGACAGGAAATACCATTTTTCATGGCATGTTAAAGATAAATATTTTTTTAAATGTTCAGTGATTGATTGGCATATAGTTGTATTTAAAAATGTTAATTACCTTCTTTAATCATACATGAATTACTTTAAAATTTAACAAAATTTTAACAATCCCTATATGAGGATGACAATGTGAAAACTAAAAACAAACAAACAGATATATATCTGTTTATTGGAATCTCATGATCTTTGAAAAATCTAATGGCTGAATCTCAGTCTTTTAACTACATATATAAGGACAGGAGTTTTTGAAGTGGTTAATTTTCTCCAAAGACAGCAATGCCATCTTTCTTGCATACTTACCTTGTTGTAAAGAAGTTCTCTTAATGACCTTGGCTTCAATGAGAGTGATACATCCTAGCATGATGTGGAAAATCGCATAAAGAAGCAAAGAAGGAGCAGGATTGGTTGTTGTTTTTTTTTAGTTTACCAGTATGTAAGACCCCTCATAGGGTAACATACAAAAGGAAAAAGGTGGCCTAAAATATACAAACCACTTAGAGATTTTCTTAAATTGGGAAATTACCAAGCTAATTTTCATAATATATTGTATGTTCTGAGGCAATAACCCTGGGAGTTTAGGTTAAAACTTCAAAGTAAAGTATTTATTACACAGATAATATGGCCCTTGTCCTATATGCACTTAAAAATATGAATCACTTCAGAGATAGATGAGGATAGGTTTCTCTCTTCTCTTCTCTTTTTGCATTACCTGTTGGAATAATAAAGACAATCCACATAATTAGACCCCAAATTCCATTTGCCTGAATTTAGTCTGTAGTGTCATATGTGACATATTATTTCAAAAGACCACACTTCCAAAAAAAGGATTCAATAGTGATTTAATAGTTTAGATACTTAGCAGGCTCCATGTCTGGAGTACATAATTTGTTTTGCCTTCTGACTGATACACTCTTTCCCTGGATGTGTCTTCACAGCATACCTTCTCCCTTCTTTTAGTTCCCTGCTCAAGTCTTAACTTCTCAACAATATATCCTACACTACTCTGTGTAAAACAGGAGCCTCAGTTTCTTGTGAAACTGTTATCTTGAATTATTTTTATTATCCTTACCTAGTACTTATCCCTTCTCAAAACCATATTCTGTATTTATTTGTTGGTTTTATTGCTATCTTTCCCTTATAATATAAGCATGATAATGCAAGGCCTAGGCTTCCTTTTTGTTCACCAATATATCAGCAACACCTAGAAGAGCAGCTTTCATATATCAGCTGATTTATATTAACTGATTTATGTCATTCTCACTTTGCCCATGGAGACTCAATATTCCTTTAATGATACTTACACCTTTGGGATTCATGTTCTATGGTACCAAAGACTGGATATTTCCAAATTCACTTGGTCAAAAAAATGCTCTGTCTTGCTGTTTGCTCTATAGAGTGGTAGCTTTATCTTACACTGTACCATTCAGATGAACTTAATTGGCTGGAGTTACTTCGGGAAGCTTGGTGGGAATTGAAGTACAAGTGAAATTAGGTTGAATTCAGGATTTTAGTCAATAAAGATTCTAACGCAATGCCAGTTTTAGATAATGAGATGTCAGTGATTAAAATAGGGTTTCAAACTTTTCTTATCTCCATGATGGCAGCAACTGGCAGCGCCTTTGTTTTCTTTTTAAATACTGTTTGAAACATACAAGTTTCCCTTGTGATATGAGGTTATTTGATTAGTCATAACATTTGGAAAATACCCACTTTCCCTCTAAACTGACATGCTTCATGCAGTTTGCTCCAATTTTTCAGTCTTATTTCCCTCTATTTTCTTGTTTCTCTCATGTGACCATTGAATACAAAACTTGTTTAGTGCCCTGGGGCTCTTTTTTTGTTGGCACTGAATATTTCATATTCGGACAAATCTGGTAGAGTTAAAATCCCTAGGTTAGTTATTCTGATTTCTGTTTTTCATTTCTTCTCCACTATTTTTTTAAAACATTTTTTCCTTCTTAACCACCATTTGCATTGTTAATCTGCAAAAAAGAAATTTGGTAATTCTAATGTATTTCCTAATAAATGACATGTTTTTTATAGTTAACTTTATATTTATATGTATTTCTTTATAATACATTACCTAGACCATGTATTTATTACAATAAAAATACAAAGAAGTAACCCAGGAATTCCACTTCTAGGAATTTACCCTAAGAATGCAACAGCCCAGTTTGAAAAAGACAGATGCAACCCTATGTTTATCACAGCATTATTTACAATAGCCAAGAAATGGAAGCAACCTAAGTGCCCATCAATAGATGAATGAATAAAGAAGATGTGGTACATATACACAATGGAATATTATTCAGCCATAAGAAGAAAACAAATCCTACCATTTGCAACAACATGGATGGGGCCAGAGGATATTAATGCTCAGTGAAATAAGCCAGGCAGAGAAAGACAAGTACCAAATGACTTCACTCATTTGTGGAGCATAACAACAAAGCAAAACTGAAGGAACAAAGCAGCCTCACAGATTCCAAGAAGGGACTAGCGGTTACCAAAGGGGAAGGGTGGTGAGGACAGGTGGGGATGGAGGGAGAAGGGGATTGAGGGGTATTATGATTGGCACACATGGTGTAGGGGATCACGGGGAAGGCAGTGTAGCACAGAGGCAGTAGTGACTCTGTGGCATCTTACTACGCTGATGGACAATGACTGCAGTGGCATGGGGTGGGGACTTGCTATTATGGGTGAATGTAGTGACCACAATGTTTTTCATGTGAAACCTTCACAAGAGTGTATATCAATGATACCTTAATAAAAAAAGGAAAGAAAAAAATACAAAGAAGTATATGATATTTTAGTATTTATATATGTATTTATTTCTAAATTGTTTTAGAAAATAGACACCCTTTTTATAAACTATCAAAGTAGCAAGTGATGTCTTTTTTTTTAATTTAAGCATCATTGATACATATACAATCTTATATTGGTTTCAAGTATACAACACAGTGGTTCAACAGTTACCCATATTATTAAATCCTCACCCCCACTAGTGCACTTATTATGTCAATACAGATGTTACAGAATCCTTGGCTATATTCTCCATGCTGTACTACCATCCCTGTGACCAAATGATATTATGATTAAGGATTTTTGTGCCCGGATTTTTGTGCCCCTTTATCCCCCTCAGCCTCCCTACTCACCTCCCTCTCCCTCTCCCCCATGGTAACCACCATTCGCAAGTGATATGTCTTAAAATAACTTGGCAGCAAAACATAATTATTGATTGATTAAATAATAATCTCTTAAAAACTGAATTAGTGGAATGACTCCATTAAACTTGGGCTATTGTACAGTAACCTTCAGCAATTGATAGTATTGTAAGTGCTGATATCTACCTGAAAATTTGGATTTTAATTACTTTAATATCCTCATTTACCAATTCATCAGTCGACTAAAATAAATGTTGAGCAGATGTTTTTCATTGTTCTTTGTGGTTTGTTGACAATATTAGTAAACTGGAAAGTTATTAAGACTGATGTCTGTTACAGGATTTGCTAGACAGTATCTTCTTTATCAAGAGCTTCCTATAAGAAACTGAACTGGGGAAAATATAACCATTATTTGATGTTATGTTTATATATTAAAAAGCAATGTAAATAATATGTATTTAAAATAGGCATTTTCATCAAAATATTTGAGGGTCTTAACCAAATATGTAGCTCATTCAAAACTTGGAAAAGGCTTTTAGTATTTAGTTGAGAACCCAAATATTTACATAAACTTGGAATATGTTGTTGGTGCTAAAACAAGTTGTTAAACATGAGAAAGAGCTGATTCTTTACATTTTTCAATTATTCAGATTTTTCTACCACTTTTTATTAACAAATAATAATTTACTTAGAAATAAAAACATATTTCCAAATTCCAGACTTTATTTATATTACTTAGGCTTTACTTCAACTAATAATATTATTTAACTTCAATTAGTAAATTTTGAACAAGCTCTAGACTTTTGTAGCTGAGAGCTCATTATCATGCCTCTTGGCAGCACAAAAAAATCATTTATATTCTATTCAAAATCAGATGTTTACATACATATTTTTGAATTGTAATGTGTGATTATGTTTTATTGAACCAAAATCAGATTCAAAATTTCATTTGCAGAATTACTTTAGTAATGTCAATCATTTTTTTTTCACCTAATAAGCCAAAACATAGTGTTACTGCTTAATATATGTGCAGTTTTACAGGGAAGTACACTCACTTGAACATAAATGCTCTTAATTAGGGCTGATACTTCTAGAATCAGAGAGCAAAGGCTGAGCATTGACAAATAGGATGTCTAATATCTTGTCCTACAATAGTCCTGAGATCACTGGTCAGTCCTGTGGTCACTGAGTAGCTTTCTGTCATGAATGTTTGGTTCTTTCCTTTCTATGTTTGTGGCTACAAATATTGTTATTGGTCATCTCAAATTGATCCAAATAAAATGGGACTATATTACAGTGTGCTTGACATTGCATTAGTTGTATTAGTGATTATTGGTAAATTTTTAAGAACTTCACATATATTAATTCGATTCACCTTTACAATTATCTTCTACTGAATATTTCCCTACTTTCACCACTGCTCTACACTGCCAAAGGTATTTTTGGAGTCACGGCTTCAAGCTATAAGACATAGAATAAGGTAGACATAAACTAACCACTAAGGTAGACATAAACTAATCACACCCTTCCCATCATATTATTGTGCTTTTCATTAGAGAATGTTTCATGTGGAATTCAAATTCATTATTCTGAGCAAAATGACTTGGTCTCTCAACAACTAGCTACATGTCAGAAAACCTTTGACTTTTCTCTCTCCATGAGAAAGTATTAGGTGCTTATGTTTAAACATTAGTATGAATATTCTAAAGCACTCCTATTACATTTTATATTACTAATTAACTGTTGAAATAAACCACTCCAAATATTCTACAGAGAAAGGATAGAATAAGAAAATGAAAACTACAGTTCTGTGTTTTTCTAACAGTATCATCTGAATATTTTCAAAATAACTCAAATCACTGTAAATCTTTCACCTGTGTTTTATAATTGTTACTAATTGTCTTGCTCAGAACTATACTACTTCCATCTCCAACAAAATGCTTTTATCATTACACATTGCCAGCACAAGTATTAATGTTTAAAATATTGACAATTTAATAAGTGAAATACTACTGTTATAATTAATACAGAATATCTACTCAATATTTCGGTACATTTTCCATACTCTTTTAAGATCCTGCAGATGACTGTAATGTACAAGTAGGGCAGACAGCCATTGTTGATATGGAAGGCTAACATCTGATACAATTTTGCTGGATTCAGCTTTAGTCTTCTTCATGGGCTGTAACTGTTGGGAAAATATGAAATTGCACTATCCTCAGTGTTCATTGCCTACAGGGTTCTCCGTGTCTTTATGCTATTGATTTTTGTCTCTTAATTTTTGTCAATGTTTAGAATACACATTACCCCCAAGCCTACTTGCCCTCCGTTTTTGCACTTTTTTTTCTTTTTCTGAATGTTGAAGTCAAAAAGAGATTTTAATAACAGAGTGAAAAATCTAGATATACATTGAGGAAATATAGTTTTAGCCAATTGCCAAACAACAACAGTAGCCACCTAGAATAAACATTCAGAAAAACATTTTTTTCTATCTGTATATGCTGTACTTTCTCTAAATGAAATTCTTGATAGCAGGAGACAAAGAATTTTCTTAACTACTCAAAACCTCCTGCATCTCTGATGAAACATCTCAATCTAAGAATGGATGTATTTTTCCACGTTTCACTGGACACTTAATATTTTGATGGACAACATAAATCAACATATGCAAAACATTTCCTTTTGTATTTTGAAATTCATAGGTTAACCTCTTTTTATTGAGATTTTATATGCTGTATATGTGGTTATAGTAAAACATAATATTTTCCGTCTTCCATTTTTTGCAGCTGGCTACAGTCAGGAAGGACTGTTTACTACATAGACAGGTAAGAAGGGAGCTAGAGATTAGTGAGATTTATTTTTTAAGTATTTACATTACTTTAAAGGGGATTAAATTTAAGAAACATATTTAACATGTCATTAAATTAGCATTTAAAGTTTTTTTGTTGCTTTTTTTTTTCAGAGATGAATGGTTGAATAGCCTCTAAATCAGCAACTCCAAATGCACTTTGGTGAGTTCTAATTAAATTTTATTTTAATATGATCATAGTATAAATATAAGGGCTATGACTGGTGTTAAATCCAATGATTTAAGCTAAAACAAATAGTAGGAAATATAAATACATATTGAATCAAATTATAAAATACTTTAGTCAAATTGATGGTGACCAGCAAAATAAAATAAACATATGTCCATAATGTGTTAATGATTTATTTACTATGTTAATTACTCATTGTGCAGTTAAGCTTCCAGGGGCACTCAATATTCTAATATAAGGGGGTATCTCTGTAGATGTACTGTGCTTGAGCAGTAAGTTCACATTTTGTAAATTTTTCAGGGAACATGAATAATATAAGAATTTGTTATTGACTGGGATTAATTTGAGTTCTGCTTGCCATTTTGCTGTTCTTAGTCTTCTCAATAACACTCAATTATCAGTTAACTCAGTCAAAAACTAAAGAAATAACACTGCTTCCTTTTCTGAAATATCCGCAAAGGAACTCAATAAAAACATTCCAAATCAATACAAAGAAGTAAACTAAACCATTCAAAGTCTCTTGAGATCGTCTCTCATAACACCTTTTGATATAATGTGTTCCTAAGAGCTAAAGTCTATGTTGTTTGTTTCAGAGCAAGTGACATTTACTTATTAAAACAAAAGGAATGTCAAATAAAGAATAGTGCTAACATGTAAAATTAATCCTAAACCTCAGGCAGTGATGTAATGTTGTACATATATTGAGCAGTACTTAAAGATAGCATATCATTTGGCCAGATATTTTGTACACAACCTGAAGATCAATTGTAATTATATATATTTATTTATTTATATATAACCTTAATATGCTTAAATCTAAAATTTTGGGGAAAATATTTTTATATTGCCCTAAAATGTGATTTTAAAATGTTGGGCTTTACTGAAAGTTTAGTTATTGACAAAATAAGTAAATAATAACATCATGTTACAGGTATCCTTGATTGATTATGTCATAGCACTGAAACACTAATTGTAGCATCCTCCAGATCTACTTCTTAAATGTGTGCATTCTGAGTACCTACTCAATAGGGTTATTAATTATTGTAATCTTAACATTTTATTCTACAATGATCTAGCATTCTAGATATTCCTCCGATTTTGTGTTTTTCCAAATATGCTCTGTTCATCATTATATATAACATAATGTAAAATAGTTAAATTCATGATTATTTTATACACACACACACATATCTACACACCAGTTATATTCAGTACTTTCTAGTTAATTCTTTGCAAGTTTAAAGACTAATACTTTTGCGTTCCTCATAACCAATTAATTTAAGTTTAATATTATATATCTCACTTAGGTTTATGCTCAGACTGAATAAGATTATCACAAGAAAACCAGTATAATACATATATGAACCTTAGGTCTGGAAATAGAAAGAGCTGAGAGTGGGATTAATCCCTGCTGTGTCCTCACTCTGTGCCCTTGAGAAAGGTGTCAAATCTTCCTTATCAATATATAAAAATGGGAAGAGTCATTATTACCTTACAGGATCTTTTTTGTATCAAAATGAATATAATTAGGAAGAACATTGGCATGAGGTTAGTGCTGAACAAATGTTACTGCTTTTTCCTAAAGTATTTAGCAACTGAGAATAGTTGACAAAAGGTAATGATTTATCACATATATTAAATAAAATATTCTAACTATACATGCAACAACCTTTTCTTTTTTCTTGTTACAATGAAAGTAGTGACTTTCTTACTCTCAAGGTCAGTCTCTCTATTTGTATCCCTGTTTGCATACCTCTGGCTTCACAAGAACATCACTATTTGGTCACCAGCTCTTCTTCATTTTCCATCTTGCCCATTTTCCTAGAGCATTAAATGTAGCATATAAATATATTTTATTAATTTTCATAATAAAATATGCCCTTTCTTTACTGTACATCTCTTTCCAGCATTCCCATCACTCTGTCCAATTCAAAACCAAAAATCACAGTGAAAACTTCAAGCTCAAACTGTCTCAACCTATTGATTTCCATCAATTCCTTACTCTATGAGAATATCTTTTTAACATCCTTCCACTAAAGCTGTCTTCTTCCTTTCCAAACATGACATTCCTGCTCGTTGTCCTGTCTCACTGGCTATTCTCTCATTACCGTTTTCTCTTTCCTTTCTTCTTCACAAACAATAAATGGTAGTGGTGTACATGCCCAGTATTGGATCTTCTTTTCAATTTTTTAATACTCCACCCTTAGGTGACTTTAAATTCCTTGATTTTAAATGTGTTTTATGCTAATGTATCTAAGTACCATTAGCATCACTGTCCTAGGGCTCATCTTTTATGATTTAGATTCACAAGAACATTGAATATGTTACTTTCTCTAGATGTCAACAACGTTTCTCAAACTTACCAGGTCAAATTTAATGGAAATTTACCATCTCAAATGTAATGGAAGTTTAAGCAATCCATATAACTTAACATATTCCATCTTTGCAAATGACTTCCCAAATCACTATGTAATTAAAGTCAGATGTCTCTTTTCTTTGCTCACATTTGTTTAACCTCCATGCATCAAAATCATGGGACAATCTCTTACTCCTCAAAAACATAACTTAGATTTATTCGCTGTTCTTTGTCCTCATTGACAAATTTTAATTCTGAAAATTTATTTGCCAAGATTACTATTAATCTCCTAAGGTCTCTCTTTTGCCACTCTTGCCCTCTTCTTATCCATTCTGCATAAGATGACAACATTGGTCTTTCAGCCATAATATGCCACTCTTAACACGAAACTTTGGATTCCCTTTTGGATTTTCTTTCCTTTCCATGACCTCTGTGAGTCTCTTTCTGCTCTGTTGCCCACTTATTTTCTCTAATATGCCTCTTTCCCAGTATTTGTCCATCAATCTAGCCTTCTTTCAGTTATTGAGCAAACACTGATTACCAATCTCTGTTTTTTCCCATACTATGCCCCTCCCTTTATTATCACTGATATCAGTGAAATATATGGAACATTTAGCTTGCTGTTGCTCAGGCTAGAAAACTAGGAGTTATTTTTGAATTTTTCCTAATCAGATCTAGAATCCATTCTATCACAAAGCCCTGTTGATTTATCTCCAACATATATTTCAAATTTGCCACATTCTCATCCAAAATACCTGCCCTACTACAGTGAAAACTTATACTCCTCTACTCTATTTCATTAATTTCTTCTCGAATCTTTATTATTTCCTTCCTTCCTACTTGCTTTAGCTTACTTTGATCTTCTTTTTCCAGTATCTTAAGGAGGGAGATTAGGTTATGACTTGAGATCTCTCTTCTTTTATTTCTTAATTCTTTTATTTTTTAAATATATTTATTATTTTTGAGGTATATACAATAAGATGCACAAATCTCTTCTTTCTTAATATAGGGATTTACAACTATAAGTTTCCATTTAAGCACTGTTTTAACTGCATTCCATAAATAATATTTATCTCAAAGTAGATTTTGACTTTCCCTTTGATTTCTTCTTTGACACATTGGTTATTTAGAAATGTGTTGTTTACCACATATTTTTTAATTTCCCACATTTTTCTGTTATTGATTTCTAATTTCATTTTGTTCAGAGAACGTATTTTGTGTGCAATTGTTGTTGAAGAATATATTCTGTATTGTTTCCTTGTTTTAAATTTATTGATGTTTGTTTTATGATCTGGCATGTACTCTCTCCTGGAGAATATTCCAGGATTTTGTGCACTTGAGAAGAATATATATTCTGCTATTATTGAATGGAGTGTTTTATAAAGGTCTGTTAGATCTAGTTAATTTATAGTGCTGTTCAAGCCTTCTATTTCCTTGTTGATCTTCTGTCTAATTCTGTCTGTTATTGAATTAGGGGTAATGAAATCTCCCAACTATTATTGTTGAATAGTCTCTTTCTCCCTTTGATTCTGTGAGTTTTTCCTTCATGTATTTCGACACACTTTTATTAGATGCATATGTGTTTCCATATCTTTCTGATAGGGCCAATTTATAAATATAAATTGTCCTTACTTATTTCTAGCAATTTTTCTGCTTTCAAGCCTATTTTTTATGGCATCAGTATAACCACACCAGCTTTCTTGTGGTTGCTGTTTGCATGATATATGTTTTTGCAACCTTTTATGTTCGAGCTGTTTGTATCTTTGAATCTAAAGTATGTCACCTACAGATTACACACAGTAGATAACAGTTTTTATCAAATCTGACAATCTCTGTATATTGATTATGTTATTTAATTCTTCCATATTTAAAAGGGGAAGAACCCTTAACAATATTTTAAAGTATACATTCTGAAGTTGCTTAAATTTTGCAAAAGATGTCTTTTCTTTATCTTTAAAATTATAGATATATAGTTAAGTAGGAAATTTAACTAATACTTGAATTTCACAAAGCGGAATTAACAGGAAAATAAATTATTCTAATTATAAAACTTCTTTTTTTGGATCAGGGTTTGTAATATATTGTCTTATTTTTATAATGATTTTTAATACTATCAATACTTCCTTTGAATGAATATTATGTAACATTCCATCTATTTGTCTATTCTATCTTTTTAATTATCCTATTTATTTATTGGTTTATTGGTGAAACATTTTATCTTTTGGCAGATAATTATTTTCTAAAGAAAAGTTAGAGTTATAACTTTTTTTTTTTTTTTTTTTTTAGATAATTATTTTTTATTGAAGGGTAGTTGACACACAGTATTACATTACATTAGTTTCAGGTGTACAACACAGTGATTCAACATTTATATACATGATAATTCTAAGTACCAGCTATCACCATACCAAGTTGTTACAATATTTTGACTATATTCCTTATGCTATACATTACATCCCGGTTGCTTATTTATTTTACAATTGGAAGTGTGTACTTTTTCTTGGTTGTTGTTGTTAGGGCATCTCTCATATTTATTGATCAAATGGTTGTTAACAACAATAAAATTCTGTATAGGGGAGTCAATGCTCAATGCACAATCATTAATCCACCCCAAGCCTAATTTTCGTCAGTCTCCAATCTTCTGAAGCATAACGAACAAGTTCTTACATGGAGAACAAATTCTTACATAGTGAATAAGTTACATGGTGAACAGTACAAGGGCAGTCATCACAGAAACTTTTGGTTTTGCTCATGCATTATGAACTATAAACAGTCAGTTCAAATATGAATACACATTTGATTTTTATACTTGATTTATATGTGGATACCACATTTCTCTCTTTATTGTTTTTAATAAGATGCTGAAGTGGTAGGTAGATACAACATAAAGGTAGAAAACATAGTTTAGTGTTGTAAGAGAGCAAATGTAGATGATCAGGTGTGTGCCTGTAGACTATGTGTTAATCCAAGCTAGACAAGGGCAATAAAACATCCACATATGCAGAAGATTTCTCTCAGAACAGGGGGGGTGAGGTTCTAAGCCTCACCTCTGTTGATACCCAATTTCTCACCTGATGACCCCCCTGCGACTGTGCCTGTCTTAGGTTGTTCCTCCCTTGAGGAATCTTACCCGTCTCTGGCTAACCAGTCATCTTCCGGGGCCATACAGGGAAATGTTAAGTTGGTAAGTGAGAGAGAAGCCTTATTGTTTGAAATGGTTAGCTTTTTATTTATTTGCATATTTATGCCCTGTGGCTTCTATGCCCAGCTTTTGTCTTGAGGTATCTTTACCACTTGGAGGAGTTATGATACTCGGTAAATTTGATATGAGGCACGAATTCTATTTAAGAATTCGTTGTAATTAGGAAGGAAGAAGAAAAGCTATAGAAGTAGCAGGCGGGAGAAAACATGGGAAGATTGATTATTTCTTTGACATATCTTCTTGTAGAGTAACTTCAGCATGTATATATTTTAAGCTACTACTTAAATTGCGCACACACATTAACATAATAGGAGTATAGTTACATAACCAAAGCATACCTGTAATTACCAGCCATCTCCAGTGAAACCAAGAAAACCAGTTAGGCACCCTAGGCATTTGTGAAAACTTATCAATGATATGATGGTTATTATCTAACTGAATTTGAATAGTTTGAGAAAAATCAGACAAATTAAAACAACCCATTCCTGGGCACTGTTCACATCCCATATGTTCTTTTAACAGTAAATAGTCTGTAGTTGTAAGATTTTGGAGCGCTACAATTTGCACTTCTCCTAATTCTTGGTGGAGTTCCAACAGTATAGATCCAGTCAAATTTGTTGTTTTACTGTATGCACAGGCCAGCTTAGATATCTCCTTCATTCCCATGGCAAGTCCAGGAGCTGGTGGGATGAGTGCATCTACAGCTGTAGCAGTGCGTGGATCTTTGTTGGGGTTTTTTGATGATCATCTTCTGGCATGAGTCTTCCCGAGAGTGCTGATGTTGGAAGTTCTCTTTCATATCGTTTCTTAGTTCATTTTCGGGGTAGCCAAATTAGGCTTTGATCCTCTGTATAAACACAAACAGACCCTTTGCCTACACTTTTATATGTCCTTTATATCATTGTGTAGAACTCATTAGAGGTCACCACATAGGAACTGCATTTTTTTTTTTAATCATTAATCTACACTTACATGACGAATACTTTGTTTACTAGGCTCTCCCCTATACCAGGTCCCCCCTATATACTCCTTTACAGTCACTGTCCATCAGCGTAGCAACCTGTTGTAGAATCACTACTTGTCTTCTCTGTGTTGTACAGCCCTCCCCTTTCTCCCACCCCGCTATGGATGCTAATCTTAATACCCCCCTACTTCTCCCCCCCTTATCCCTCCCTACCCACCCATCCTCCCCAGTCCCTTTCCCTTTGGTACCTGTTAGTCAATTCTTGAGTTCTGTGATTCTGCTGCTGTTTTGTTCCTTCAGTTTTTCCTTTGTTCTTATATTCCACAGATGAGTGAAATCATTTGGTATTTCTCTTTCTCTGCTTGGCTTGTTTCACTGAGCAAAATACCCTCCAGCTCCATCCATGTTGCTGCAAATGTTTGGATTTGCCCTTTTCTTATGGCTGAGTAGTATTCCATTGTGTATATGTACCACATCTTCTTTATCCATTCATCTATCGATGGACATTTAGGTTGCTTCCAATTCTTGGCTATTGTAAATAGTGCTGCGATAAACATAGGGGTGCACTGATCTTTCTCATACTTGATTGCTGCATTCTTAGGGTAAATTCCTAGGAGTGCAATTCCTGGGTCAAATGGTAAGTCTGTTTTGAGCATTTTGATGTACCTCCAAACTGCTTTCCACAATGGTTGAACAAGTTTACATTCCCACCAGCAGTGTAGGAGGGTTCCCCTTTCTCCACAGCCTCGCCAACATTTGTTGTTGTTTGTCTTTTGGATGGCAGCCATCCTTACTGGTGTGAGGTGATACCTCATTGTAGTTTTAATTTGCATTTCTCTGATAATTAGCGATGTGGAGCATCTTTTCATGTGTCTGTTGGCCATCTGTATTTCTTTTTTGGAGAACCATCTGTTCAGTTCTTTTGCCCATTTTTTAATTGGGTTATTTGTTTTTTGTTTGTTGAGGCGCGTGAGCTCTTTATATATTCTGGACGTCAAGCCTTTATCGGATGTGTCATTTTCAAAGATATTCTCCCATACTGTAGGGTTTCTTTTTGTTCTATTGATGGTGTCTTTTGCTGTACAGAAGCTTTTCAGCTTAATATAGTCCCACTTGTTCATTTTTGCTGTTGTTTTCCTTGCCCGGGGAGATATGTTCAAGAAGAGGTCACTCATGTTTATGTCTAAGAGGTTTGTGCCTATGTTTTCTTCCAAGAGTTTAATGGTTTCATGACTTACATTCAGGTCTTTGATCCATTTTGAGTTTACTTTTGTATATGGGGTTAGACGATGGTCCAGTTTCATTCTCCTACATGTAGCTGTCCAGTTTTGCCAGCACCATCTGTTGAAGAGACTGTCATTTCGCCATTGTATGTCCATGGCTCCTTTATCAAATATTAATTGACCATATATGTCTGAGTTAATGTCTGGATTCTCTAGTCTGTTCCATTGGTCTGTGGCTCTGTTCTTGTGCCAGTACCAAATTGTCTTGATTACTATGGCTTTATAATACAGCTTGAAGTTGGGGAGTGAGATCCCCCCTACTTTATTCTTCTTTCTCAGGATTGCTTTGGCTATTCGGGGTCTTTGGTGGTTCCATATGAATTTTTGAATTATTTGTTCCAGTTCATTGAAGAATGTTGCTGGTAGTTTCATAGGGATTGCATCAAATCTCTATATTGCTTTGGGCAGGATGGCCATTTTGACGATATTAATTCTTCCTAGCCATGAGCATGGGATGCGTTTCCATCTGTTAGTGTCCTCTTTAATTTCTTTTAAGAGTGACTTGTAGTTTTCAAAATATAAGTCTTTCACTTCTTTGGTTAGGTTTATTCCTAGGTATTTTATTTTTTTTGATGCAATTGTGAATGGAGTTGTTTTCCTGATTTCTCTTTCTGTTGGTTCATTGTTGGTATATAGGAAAGCCACAGATTTCTGTGTGTTGATTTTGTATCCTGCAACTTTGCTGTATTCCGATATCAGTTCTAGTAGTTCTGGGGTGGAATCTTTAGGGTTTTTTATGTACAGTATCATGTCATCTGCAAATAGTGACAGTTTGACTTCTTCTTTGCCAATCTGGATTCCTTGTATTTTTTTGTTTTGTCTGATTGCCGTGGCTAGGACCTCTAGTACAATGTTAAATAACAGTGGGGAGAGTGGGCATCCCTGTCTAGTTCCCGATCTCAGCGGAAATGATTTCAGCTTCTCGCTATTCAATATAATGTTGGCTGTGGGTTTTTCATAGATGGCCTTTATTATGTTGAGGTACTTGCCCTCTATTCCCATTTTGCTGAGAGTTTTTATCATGAATGGATGTTGAACTTTGTCAAATGCTTTTTCAGCATCTATGGAGATGATCATTTGGTTTTTGTCTTTCTTTTTGTTGATGTGGTGGATGATATTGATGGACTTTTGAATGTTGTGCCATCCTTGCATCCCTGGGATGAATCCCACTTGGTCATGGTGTACGATGGTTTTGATGTATTTTTGAATTCGGTTTGCTAAAATTTTGTTGAGTATTTTTGCGTCTACGTTCATCAGGGATATTGGTCTATAGTTTTCTTTTTTGGTGGTGTCTTTGCCTGGTTTTGGTATTAGGGTGATGTTAGCTTCATAGAATGAGTTTGGGAGTATCCCCTCCTCTTCTATTTCTTGTAAAACTTTAAGGAGGATGGGTATTATGTCTTCCCTGTATGTCTGATAAAATTCCGAGGTAAATCCATCTGGCCCGGGGGTTTTGTTCTTTGGTAGTTTTTTGATTACCGCTTCAATTTCGTTGCTGGTAACTGGTCTGTTTAGATTTTCTGTTTCTTTTTGGGTCAGTCTTGGAAGGTTGTATTTTTCTAGGAAGTTGTCCATTTCTCCTAGGTTTCCCAGCTTGTTAGCATATAGGTTTTCATAGTAGTCTCTAATAATTCTTTGTATTTCTGCGGGATCTGTTGTGATTTTTCCTTTCTCATTTCTGATACTGTTGATTTGTGTTGACTCTCTTTTCCTCTTAATAAGTCTGGCTAGAGGCTTATCTATTTTGTTTATTTTCTCGAAGAACCAGCTCTTGGTTTCATTGATTTTTGCTATTGTTTTATTCTTCTCAATTTTATTTATTTCTTCTCTGATCTTTATTATGTCCCTCCTTCTGCTGACCTTAGGCCTCATTTGTTCTTCTTTTTCCAATTTTGATAGTTGTGACATTAGACCGTTCATTTGGGATTGCTCTTCCTTTTTTAAATATGCTTGGAGTGCTATATACTTTCCTCTTAAGACTGCTTTTGCTGCGTCCCACAGAAGTTGGGGCTTAGTGTTGTTGTTGTCATTTGTTTCCATATATTGCTGGATCTCCATTTTGATTTGGTCATTGATCCATTGATTATTTAGGAGCGTGTTGTTTAGCCTCCATGTGTTTGTGAGCCTTTTTGCTTTCTTTGAACAGTTTATTTCTAGTTTAATGCCTTTGTGGTCTGAAAAGTTGGTTGGTAGGATTTCAATCTTTTGGAATTTACTGAGGCTCTTTTTGTGTCCTAGTATGTGGTCTATTCTGGAGAATGTTCCATGTGCACTTGAGAAGAACGTGTATCCTGTTGCTTTTGGATGTAGAGTTCTGTAGATGTCTATTAGGTCCATCTGTTCTAGTGTGTTGTTCAGTGCCTCTGTGTCCTTACTTATTTTCTGTCTGGTGGATCTGTCCTTTGGAGTGAGTGGTGTGTTGAAGTCTCCTAGAATGAATGCATTGCATTCTATTTCCTCCTTTAGTTCTGTTAATATTTGTTTCAGGTATGTTGGTGCTCCTGTATTGGGTGCATATATATTTATAATGGTTATATCCTCTTGATGGACTGAGCCCTTTATCATTATGTAATGTCCTTCTTTGTCTTTTGTTACTTTCTTTATTTTGAAGTCTGTTTTGTCTGATACCAGAATTGCAACACCTGCTTTCTTCTCTCTGTTGTTTGCTTGAAATATCTTTTTCCATCCCTTGACTTTAAGTCTGTGCGCGTCTTTGGATTTGAGGTGAGTCTCTTGTAAGCAGCATATGGATGGATCTTGCTTTTTTATCCATTCTATTACTCTGTGTCTTTTGATTGGTGCATTCAGTCCATTTACATTTAGGGTGATTATTGAAAGGTATGAATTTATTGCCATTGCAGGCTTTAAGTTTGTGGTTACCAAAGGTTTAGGGTTAGCTTCTTTACTATCTTACTGTCTAACTTAACTCGCTTGTTGAGCTATTATAAACACAATCTGATGATTCTTTATTTCTCTCCCTTCACATTCCTCCTCCTCCCTTCTTCATATGTTGGGTGTTTTGTTGTGTGCTCTTTTTAGGAGTGCTCCCATCTACAGCAGTCCCTGTAGGATGCCCTGTAGAGGTGGTTTGTGGGAGGCAAATTCCCTCAACTTTTGCTTGTCTGGGAATTGTTTAATCCCTCCTTCATATTTAAATGATATTCGTGCTGGATACAGTAGTCTTGGTTCGAGGCCCTTCTGTTTCATTGCATTAAGTATATCATGCCATTCTCTTCTGGCCTGTAGGGTTTCTGTTGAGAAGTCTGATGATAGCCTGATGCGTTTTCCTTTGTAGGTAACCTTTTTTTTCTCTCTGGCTGCTTGTAATACTTTGTCCTTGTCTTTGATCTTTGCCATTTTAATTATTATGTGTCTTGGTGTTGCCCTCCTTGGATCCCTTGTCATGGGAGTTCTGTGTACCTCTGTGGTCTGAGAGGCCATTTCTTCCCCTAGTTTGGGGAAATTTTCAGCAATTATTTCTTCAAAGACATTTTCTATCCCCTTTTCTCTCTCTACTTCTTCTGGAATGCCTATGATTCTTATATTATTTCTTTTATATTGATCACTCAGCTCTCTTAAAATTCTTTCATTCCTGGAGATCCTTTTATCTCTCTCTGCATCAGCTTCTCTGCGTTCCTGTTCTCTGTTTTCTAGTCCATTAATGGTCTCTTGCATCTCGTCCATTCTGTTTTGAAGTCCTTCCAGAGCTTGTTTTATTTCTGAATTCTCCTTCCTTAGTTCTTGCATATTTCTCTGCAAGTCCATCAGCATGGTTATGACTTTTGTTTTGAATTCTTTTTCAGGTAGACTGGCTAAATCTATCTCCCCAGATTCCTTCTCAGGGGAAGATGTAGCAGATTTCGAAGCTGTCTGGGTTAGTCTTGTCTGGATCATATTTTTTTGCCTTTTCATGTTGACAGGTGCTATTGACTGTCAGCTGGGAGGGCCAAAATTTTCACTTACTACTGGCCTTTCTTTACTGGGGCAACTCCGACCCCTAGTGGCTTGTGTTGGGTAATTGCGTGTAGAGTGGGTCTTTGTGTCTTGCCTGGCCGGGAGGGAGAAATTTCCCTTTCTGTGGGCGGAATTTGTCTCAGGCTGCTTCTCTGCTTTCGCAGCGCCCGGTGGGGTGATGGATGGGGGGGCTGCTTGACTGTTTGCCTCCGTGAGGGGTCTCAGAGCTGTTGCCCAGGGGGTTAGTGCACCCGGTTTTCCCTGTAATTTCCAGCTGCTGTACTGTGACCTGGGTTGTTTCCGTCAAGCTGTTAAGTCCCTGTCCCTTTAAGACTTTCAAAAAGCCCCCGCTTTTCTTTGTCACAGGGGCATCAGCTTCAGCACCCGCTCTGAGGTCTTACCCCCTGTTCTCCCAGTATCCAGGGCCCCCTGGGCATATACTGTGTCTGCGCTCTGGCCCGGATGGCTGGGGCTGGGTGTTCGGCAGTCCTGGGCTCCGTCTCCCTCCCGCTCTGCCTATTGTTCTCCCGCCAGGAGCTGGGGGGAGGGGCGCTCGGGTCCTGCCGGGCCGGGGCTTGTATCTTACCCCTTTCACCAGTCGCTGGGTTCTCGCTGGTGTAGCGCAGTCTGGCCACTGTCCTGCGTCTTCTGGTCTCTCTTTTAGGGCTAGTTGTGTTTGTTGTATTTTCAAAAGTATATATGTTTTTGGGAGGAGATTCCCACTGTCCTACTCACGCCGCCATGTTGGCTCCGCCCTCGAGTTATAACTTTTAATAACTTGCCAATTATGCCTTACTAAAACATTGAATAATAATTTGTTTCTTAATTTTGGAAACTTAGCACATGTGTTTTATCTTCCCAAATATCATGTGGCAATTAATCCTAGAATTTCAAAGAACAATCTACACTTTACTGAGAAAAGATTGACTACAAGGGCAAGACTTGGAGACATGTCACATTTTAAGAGCAAGTATGATATTGTAAGACCTCTTTAAGATTCGTAAGGAAATTAGGAAGTCGATTTTGATTATTTGATACTTTGAAAGATTATCCTTTTTATAGTAAGTGAATAGAGTTATGAGAAATTGGAATGCAAATGAAATGACCTTAAAAAGATGTATATTCTCTGATCTTATGTATATATTTATGTATTTATGTATGTATGTATGCATATATGTATATTTATGTATATATATATATATATATATAGATGAGTGGATGAATGGATTGATGGGTGGATAGATGAATGAATGGATAGACAGAGAAACAGGCAGGCAGGTAGACATATTTGACTTCTGAAATTTCTTTTACTAAAATAATCTTCTTTTTAAAATACTAAAAAAATTATTTTTTGAAGCAAAACTCTTCGGATAAGCCATTGTTATTATTTTTCCAGGATTTTAGCTTATTTTGCTTTTGTTGTTTTGTGAAAATTTATGTATAAAGAACTCTTTCCAAAGATATAAAACATAATTCACGCTGAAGTTTCCAGATGTGATCAGTGTGTTGGTTATTAAATCAACTATGTATAATTGAATGCTGGTAACTTATGTTGTCATGACTAGTTGCCCTAGATTTATGCTAAATGACTTGTTTTTATTATTCCTTATATGAATACATATTTTCCCAACACAGGAGTATGTGCAATTAAGAAATTTCTAATGTAGCATACAATGTTTGTTTTGCAAATATGAAAAAAAAGTAGATTTAGGTATTGTAAATGCATACTTTTAAAACCCTAAAACATCTTTTTTTTATTTTATCATGTGAAAATTGGACTTTTACTTTGTCCATTGTTTGCTAAAATGTTACTTATATTTTCAATATGCAAATATGGAATTTTTTGCTTATCTAAATTTTGCTAGATGCATAAATGAAATACACATTTGAAATACTAAATACATATTAACTATAATATCTAAAACCATTTTTAAAAAAGAAGGAATAAATGTGACTAGTTTAGGCAAATTTTACTTCTAGCAAAAAATTATTTCAAAAATGTTTACGGTTATGTGTATTTAGTATTTATTGTAGACTTGAACATGTGCTATTTTTAAATCAATTATTTTATTGAAATACTTCTGTAATCTTTGAAATTTTTTATCATGAAATTTATTTTACAAAATTGTAAATAGAAACTCATAGACTTAAGGAACTTAACCTGTGTCATGAAACTTTTTTGATGGGGAAGCGTGAAATTTGATGTTAGGCAACTGGACACCAGAAACCCCACAGGTTTAACATGTCATAAGGAAGAACAGAGTAGCTTCAGGGAATAACTTCATTTTAAACCATTCTAACCATTTTAAAATAAAATGTTTATGTCACCTGAAATTATATGCAGCAGACTAGAAGAAAATATCTAATTCCCTAAGCTTTCTTTTTTATTATTTGGATGCCTTGAATAAGTATTTTGCTAGCTGTATTATAATGTGAATCTGGAACCTCTGATGATACATAAAATTATTTTCAAGTCTAAAAGTTTTAATTCACATAGCTGATTCAGGTTTTTCATAAAACATTGCAACTTAAAATTTCACTTTAATCAAAATTTTATCTGCTTGTAGCATAGATATGTCAAATTCTAAATTTATGTTTTGCTTTCTTCTATCATAATTTGTATGTTAATTCTTTCTTTGTATCATAATTTGTATGTTAGATTTTAAAATCATGTTTTTCTTCCATGATTAAAAATTTGACAAAAAGAGGAAGGTAGGACTGTTTTAAACAGGATATTTGAGGTAACATGCTTGATCCATATGAAAATAAAGGAATGAATCAAGAATCAGAACCAGAAATTTTGACGATACATCTGCACACACAAATACATTCACAAACCTATTTACACACTGCAACACCCATATATGAACATTTGCACTAAGCAGATTTTCCTCAGCTGAGAATACAAATGGTTTTGTATTTATTAGAAATTGCCAGCATTTGATTTAAGATGTAAACAGATTTCACAAATGATTTTTGAATCTTTTGTGACAAGATTCCAAATTATTACCTCTTATCTTTTGACCAGGAAAACTGGTCAAAGATCTACTTTATAATTTTAAGGATGGGGACTTCATGAATGCATCCCTTCATTTCAATACAAGATATTGTACTTTTAACTCTAATTAATTATATATATATATATAGAAAAATATATAAGAAACATTTTTTTCTTATATATATAAATATATATTTTCTTACATGTATAAGAAAAAATAACTATGGTTAAACAAGTAAGACTTTGGGGTGGATAACCTCAAGTGAGTATGAGAATAGAAACTATGATGAAGTTACCCTTGAGTAGTAAGTCTGATTATAACTATTTAGTCGGAATAGAATTTGGGGGAGCATATCTCCCAAATCGTGTGCCCTGTTCACTTGCACAGAATAAATTGAACACCCAACAATAATGACTTCGTCTTTTTACAAATCTGCAGTAGGCGGGTCATTATACACACAACATGGGGTATTCACCTTGGGCTACATATCCATCACATGTTTATACCATTCAGTGTAGGAGAGGCTGTTTGTTTTTGTTTTTCCAGAAGAAATAACTTTAGATGACACCAAAAGTTCTGCTCCTGTATAAGCATCTTGTTGGAATGAGATGCAAGCCATGTTTGATATGGTTGGGATAACAATCAGGTTCAACAATTGGGCTTATGTCCTATAATGCCAGTTGCTTGTAGCAGGTGGAGAAAGAATATCTCTACCTGCCTTGAAAGAACCCAGAATTTAAGTTTTTGTAATTTAGTCTGGAGTATGTTTTGATAAGGTTTTATCTAGATTTGTGTCTGGTTTAATAAATGTTGATGTATACTTATATTTACTTTCAATATACATGTTTTTCCTCATAAGAGGAAATAATCAAAATTGTGAGTACCTTGCTTTATTAGATTATCTCCTTAATATGGTCTTGAATAAACTACTCAGTTGGGAAATGGTAAGATAGGATGAAGTGTTTTCATACTGCATAAGAGAACTTGGGCTGTTTTCTGTCAGAGGAATGCCCCCTTTTCTGAAAGTGTCTGTGAGAACTAAGGGTGGGTTATTAAGAATACCGGGGTAGAGGGTGAGGGTATGGGTGAAGATGGTCAAAAGGTACAAACTTCCAGGTAGTAAGTCCTGGGGATGCAATGATAAAGTATGATAATTATAGTTAACAATACTGCATTATATATTTGAAAGTTGCTCAGAGAGTAGATTTTAAAAGTTCTCACCAACACCAAAAAAAAAAAATAAAGTAACTGTGAGGTGATGGATGCTTTAACTAAACTAATGTAACTAAACTTACATTTTTCAATGTATACATATATTTTATACCTTAACCCTACATAATGTTATATTTCAGTTATATCTCAGTAAATCTGGAAAAAAATATCTGATGTGATCTTAACCAGAAAGGATTCATTAAATTTGTTAGCAAGCTATCAGAAGGTTGGGGCTATTGTTTATAGTACATTACCTAACAAGGGTGCCTTGATCTTTAAGAATGATACAACTAAAAATAATGTTTAAAAATAGTAAAAAATAACATTAATTTGATTTTTGTCTAAATGTTGTAGGGGTACAAACCAGGAACACTATGAGCCTATGCTTTTTACTGCGGTCTGAATGCAGTTTTCTTGTTTGGGGTAGACCTCATACTTGTTACAGTCATATGTAAAATACTATGCTATTAATAACTTGTGTTGTCACAGCTGTTATTTGATTTAAACTTAAAAATCTCAAATCTTACTAGTACTTCAACATTTGATCATGATGAATCTTTGTCTAAGTAAACATACTGGTTTGTTTTCTTATCTGTCATGAAATGACAATGAAAGTAACAATGCTAATAGAATAAAACTGTATAAATATTTTGAACTTTCAGCAGCAGCTCTTCTTTAAAGATTAGCTTCTGGATCAAGCAGACATTGAATCCACACCTAGTAGTTTAAGCAGTAAACAAGATATTGAGCAATACTGAAAAGCTTATAGAATCTTTTAATGGTCAAGGGGAACAAGCTTTCACTTGAGTATAAGGAACAACTACCAGACTCAAACACAAAACTGAGAGAGATGGGGTTTTCTGCCAACTCTATTCTATGCTGTCTATGTAGTAATAAGAAAACTACTACAACCACTGTAACATCCGGATATATACCATCTGTGTTTTTACCTAGGTTAGCAAAACAGGTTATCCATGTCTCACTGTTTTTTATTTGGAATCAAAATCTAACATGCTTGCATTTGATGGACAGTCCCTAAATTATATGCCCTGTATGTCAGTACTCTAGTAGAAAAGCTGAGAAATACATTGTTTTAGTTTGTTTTTGTTTTGACTGTACACACTATGATTGGAGTTACAATGCAAGAAACCATTAAAATTTGGAAATTATGGTGTTCAAAATATTTTAGACTGCTATAAATGAAAGGTATCCTAGCAAAAGTTAACATATATTTTAACATATGTTCCATTCTTAAGTATTTCTAAACAACAAAAACAAAAATATCACAGTCTTTTTAAACTGAATGCATATCAGAACTGGGGCTATAGTGAGGCCTAATAGAGGTGCAGGAATTTTCAGATGTAGGAATGAGCCCAACTCTTACCAGTTATTTTAGCTTGCAAATACAGTATTTATGGATTCTTTCTTTTTTTTGGTTAGACAAAGCTGTGCGACAATACTCTGTTCCTATGAAATAAATTGCAGGAACACCACAACTAAGACAATTTAAATTGTAGAGGAAAGGGATACAATTAAAAAGAAAATAAGTTTAAATTTAAATATAATCAAGAAAAAGCAAGAGTAGAAGAAAATGCATGTAGCTATTATCATTTTCATCTCTGGATTTTATCATAAGAAAACATTTGAGTATATAACTTCTTTCCTGTCCTGCCCATTCCATGCTTCTTAGAGCTCAGCTTGCACTTTAGTCATGGAGGACAAAGAAGATAAATACATTTCCAGAATAAACATCCATTCCAATTAGGACAGATTGCTGTCTCCTAAGTTATGATAGGTGTTGGGTACATTATTAGGAGATTAGAATACATTATAATTTGATGGAAGTTTTTCCCTCTGCAATATTATGTTTCAGGTCAACTTCAGTGAAAGAATGCTTAGGTAACCAAGCATTGGCATAAACTTGGTATTTGGCACTAACGTAAGAGCTTTTTTTTTTTTGTACATAATTATTTTTTAATGAAGGGTAGTTGACACACAGTATTACATTAGTTTCAGGTGTACAGCACAGTGATTCAACATTTATATACATGATAATTCTAGCTACCAGCTATCACCATACAAAGTTGTTACAATATTTTGACTATATTCCTTATGCTATATATTACATCCTGGTTACTTATTTATTTTACAATTGGAAGTGTGTACTTTTATACTTTTTTTGAGAGAGCATCTCTCATATTTATTGATCAAATGGTTAACAACAATAAAATTCTGTATAGGGGAGTCAATGCTCAATGCACAATCATTAATCCACCCCAAGCCTAATTTTCATCAGTCTCTAATCTTCTGAAGCATAACGAACAAGTTCTTACATGGAGAACAAATTCTTACATAGTGAATAAGTTACATCGTGAACAGTACAAGGGCAGTCATCACAGAAACTTTCGGTTTTGCTCATGCATTAAGAACTATAAACAATCAGTTCAAATATGAATATTCGTTTGATTTTTATACTTGATTTATATGTGGATACCACATTTCTCTCTTTATTATTATTATTTTTAATAAAATGCTGAAGTACTAGGTAGATACAAGATAAAGGTAGAAAACATAGTTTAGTGTTGTAAGAGAGCAAATGTAGATGATCAGGTGTGTGTCTGTAGACTATGTGTTAATCCAAGCTAGACAAGGGCAATAAAACATCCACGTATGCAGAAGATTTCACTCAGAACAGGGGAGATGAGGTTCGAAGCCTCACCTCGGTTGATCCCCAATTTCTCACTCGATGGCCCCCCTGAGACTGTGCCTGTCTTAGGTTGTTCCTCCCTTGAGGAATCTTACCCGTCTCTGGCTAACCAGTCATCTTCCGGGACCATACAGGGAAATGTAAAGTTGGTAAGTGAGAGAGAGGCTTTATAGTTTGAAAAGATTAGCTTTTTACTTCTTTGCATATTTATAGCCTGTGGCTTCTATGCCCAGCATTTCTTGATGTATCTTTACCACTTGGAAGAATTATGATACTCGGTAAATTCGATATGAGGCACGAATTCTATTTAAGGGTTGTAATTAGGAAGGAAGAAGAAAAGCTATAGAAGTAGCAGGTGGAAGAAAACATGGTAAGATTGATTATCTCTTTGACATATCTTCTTGTAGAGTAAATTCAGCATGTATAGGTTTTAAACTACTAATTAAATTGCGCACACACATTAACATAATAGGAGTACAGTTACATAACCAAAGCATACCTGTAATTACCAGCCATCTCCAGTGAAACCAAGAAAACCAGTTAGGCACCTGAGGGATTTGTGAAAACTTATCTATGTTATGGTGGATATTGTCCAACTGAACTTGAACAGTCTGAGAGAAATCAGACAAATTAAAACAACCCATTCCTGAGGACTGTTCACATCCCATATGTACTTTTAACAGTAGATAGTCTGTAGTTGTAAGATTTTGGAATGCTACAATTTGCACTTCTCCTAATTCTTGGTTGAGTTCCAACAGTATAGATCCAGTCAAATTTGTTGTTTTACTGTATGCACAGGCCAGCTTAGATATCTCCTTCTTCATTCCCGTGGCAAGTCCAGGAACTGGTGGGATGAGTGTATCTACAGCTGTAGCAGCGCGTGGATCTTTGTTGGGGTTTTTTGATGATCATCTTCTGGCAAGAGTCTTCCAGAGAGTGCTGATGTTGGAAGTTCTTTTTCATATCGCATCTTAGTTCATTTTCGGGGTAGCCAAATTAGGCTTTGATCCTCTGTATAAACACAAACAGACCCTTTGCCTACACTTTTATATGCCCTTTATACCATTGTGTAGAACTCATTGGAGATCACCACACAGGAACTGCTTTTTTTTTTTGTTATCATTAATCTACACTTACATGATGAATATTATGTTTACTAGGTTCTCTCCTATACCAGGTCGCCCCTACAAACCCCTTAACAGTCACTGTCCATCAGCATAGAAAAATGTTGTAGAATCACTTCTTATCTTCTCTGTGTTGTACAGCCCTCCCCTTTCTCGCACCCCCCCATGCTTGCTTATCTTAATAACCCTCTTCTTCTTCCCCTCCCCTTACCCTCCCTACCCACCCATCCTCCCCAGTCCCTTTCCCTTTGGTACTTGTTAGTCCATTCTTGAGTTCTGTGATTCTGCTGCTGTTTTGTTCCTTCAGTTTTTCCTTTGTTCTTATACTCCACAGATGAGTGAAATCATTTGGTATTTCTCTTTCTCTGCTTGGCTTATTTCACTGAGCATAATACCCTCCAGCTCCATCCATGCTGCTGCAAATGGTAGGATTTGCCATTTTCTTATGGCTGAGTAGTAATTCATTGTGTAAATGTACCACATCTTCTTTATCCATTCATCTACCGATGGACATTTAGGTTGCTTCCAATTCTTGGCTATTGTAAATAGTGCTGTGATAAACATAGTGGTGCATCTGTCTTTCTCAAACTTGATTGCTGCGTCCTAAGGGTAAATTCCTAGGAGTGGAATTCCTGGGTCAAATCGTAAGTCTGTTTTGAGCATTTTGATGTACCTCCATACTGCTTTCCACAATGGTTGAACTAATTTACATTCCCACCAGCAGTGTAGGAGGTTTCCCCTTTTTCCACAGCCTTGCCAACATTTGTTGTTGTTTGTCTTTTGGATGGCAGCCATCCTTACTGGTGTGAGGTGATACCTCATTGTAGTTTTAATTTGCATTTCTCTGATAATTAGCGATGTGGAGCATCTTTTCATGTGTCTGTTGGCCATCTGTATTTCTTTTTTGGAGAACTGTCTGTTCAGTTCCTCTGCCCATTTTTTAATTGGGTTATTTGTTTTTTCTTTGTTGAGGCATGTGAGCTCTTTATATATTCTGGACGTCAAGCCTTTATCGGATGTGTCATTTTCAAATATATTCTCCCATACTGTAGGGTTCCTTTTTGTTCTATTGGTGGTGTCTTTTGCTGTACAGAAGCTTTTCAGCTTAATATAGTCCCACTTGTTCATTTTTGCTGTTGTTTTCCTTACCCGGGGAGATATGTTCAAGAAGAGGTCCCTCATGTTTATGTCTAAGAGGTTTTTGCCTATGTTTCTCTCCAGGAGTTTAATGGTTTCATGACTTACATTCAGGTCTTTGACCATTTTGAATTTACTTTTGTATATGGGGTTAGACAATGGTCCAGTTTCATTCTCCTACATGTAGCTGTCCAGTTTTGCCAGCGCCATCTGTTGAAGAGACTGTGATTTCGCCATTGTAAGTCCATGGCTCCTTTATCAAATATTAATTGACAATATATGTCTGGGTTAATGTATGGATTCTCTAGTCTGTTCCATTGGTCTGTGGCTCTGTTCTTATGCCAGTACCAAATTGTCTTGATTACTATGGCTTTATAGTAGAGCTTGAAGTTGGGGAGTGAGATCCCCCCTACTTTATTTTCTTTCTCAGGATTGCTTTGGCTATTCCGGGTCTTTGGTGTTTCCATATGAATTTTTGAATGATTTGTTCTAGTTCATTGAAGAATGTTGCTGGCAGTTTCATAGAGATTGCATCAAATCTGTATATTGCTTTGGGCAGGACGGCCATTTTGACGATATTAATTCTTCCTAGCCACGAGCATGTGAAGAGGTTCCATCTGTTAGTGGCCCCTTTAATTTCTCTTAAGAATGACTTGTAGTTTTCAGAGTATAAGTCTTTCACTTGTTTGGTTAGGTTTATTCCTAGGTATTTTATTTTTTTTGATGCAATTGTGAATGTAGTTGTTTCCTGATTTCTCATTCTGTTGGTTCATTGTTAGTGTATAGGAAAGCCACAGATTTCTGTGTGTTAATTTTGTATCCTGCAACTTTGCTGTATTCCGATATCAGTTCTAGTAGTTTAGGGGTGGAGTCTTTAGGGTTTTTTATGTACAGTATCATGTCATCTGCAAATAGTGACAGTTTAACTTCTTCTTTACCAATCTGGATTCCTTGTATTTTTTTGTTTTGTCTGATTGCTTTAGCTAGGACCTCCAGTACAATGTTAAATAACAGTGGGGAGAGTGGGCATCCCTGTCTATTTCCGGATCTCAGAGGAAAAGCTTTTAGCTTCTCACTGTTCAATGTAATGTTGGGTGTGGGTTTATCATAAATGGCCTTTATTATGTTGAGGTACTTGCCCTCTATTCCCATTTTGCTGGGAGTTTTTATCATGAATGGATGTTGAACTTTGTCAAATGCTTTTTCAGCGTCTATGGAGATGGTCATGTGGTTTTTGTCTTTCTTTTTGTTGATGTGGTGGGTGATGTTAATAGACTTTCGAATGTTGTACCATCCTTGCATCCCTGGGATGAATCCCACTTGGTCATGGTGCACGATTCTTTAGATGTATTTTTGATTTCGGTTTGCTAATATTTTGTTGAGTATTTTTGCATCTACATTCATCAGGGATATTGGTCTGTAGTTTTCTTTTTTGGTTGGGTCTTTGCCTGGTTTTGGTATTAGTTTGATGTTACCTTCATAGAATGACTTTGGGAGTATCCCCTCCTCTTCTATTTTTTGGAAAACTTTAAGGAGAATGGGTATTATGTCTTCTCTGTATGTCTGATAAAATTCCGAGGTGAATCCATTTGGCCCAGGGGTTTTGTTCTTTGGTAGTTTTTTGATTACCGCTTCAATTTTGTTGCTGGAAATCTATCTGTTTAGATTTTCTGTTTCTTTCTGGGTCAGTCTGGGAAGGTTGTATTTTTCTAGGAAGTTGCCCATTTCTCCTATGTTTCCCAGCTTGTTAGCATATAGGTATTGATAGTAGTCTCTAATAATTCTTTGTATTTCTGTGGGGTCCATCGTGATATTTCCTTTCACGTTTCTGATACTGTTGATTTGTGTTGACTCTCTTTTCCTCTTAATAAGTCTGGCTGAGGCTTATCTATTTTGTTTATTTTCTCAAAGAACCAGCTCTTGGTTTCATTGATTTTTGCTATTGCTTTCTTCTTCTCCATTTTATTTATTTCTTCTCTGATCTTTATTATGTTTGTCCTTCTGTTGACCTTAGGCCTCATTTGTTCTTCTTTTTCCAATTTCAATAATTGTGACAGTAGACCATTCATTTGGGATTGTTCTTCCTTTTTTAAATATACCTGGATTGCTATATACTTTCCTCTTAAGACGGCTTTTGCTGTGTCCCACAGTAGTTGGGGCTTTGTGTTGTTGTTGTCATTTGTTTCCATATATTGCTGGATCTCCATTTTGATTTGGTCATTGATCCATTGATTATTTAGGAGCGTGTTGTTAAGCCTCCATGTGTTTGTGAGACTTTTTGCTTTCTTTGTACATTTTATTTCTAGTTTTATGCCTTTGTGGTCTGAAAAGTTGTTTGGTAGGATTTCAATCTTTTGGAATTTACTGAGGCTCTTTTTGTGGCCTAGTATGTGGTCTATTCTGGTTAATGTTCCATGTGCACTTGAGAAGAATGTGTATCCTGTTGCTTTTGGATGTAGAGTTCTGTAGATGTCTATTAGGTCCATCTGTTCTAGTGTGCTGTTCAGTGCCTCTGTGTCCTTACTTATTTTCTGTCTAGTGGATCTGTCCTTTGGATTGAGTGGTGTGTTGAAGTCTCCTAGAATAAATGCATTTCAGTCTATTTCCTCCTTTAATTCTGTTAGTATTTGTTTCAAATATGGTGGTGCTCCTGTATTGGGTGCATATATATTTATAATGGTTATATCCTCTTGTTGGACTGAGTCCTTTATCATTATGTAATGTCCTTCTTTGTCTTTTGTTACTTTCTTTATTTTGAAGTCTGTTTTGTCTGATACCAGAATTGCAACACCTGCTTTCTTCTCTCTGTTGTTTGCATGAAATATCTTTTTCCTTCCCTTGACTTTAAGTCTGTGCATGTCTTTGGGTTTGAGGTGAGTTTCTTGTATGCAGCATATGGATGGATCTTGCTTTTTTATCCATTCTATTACTTGGTGTCTTTTGATTGGTACATTCAGTCCATTTACATTTACGGTGATTTTTGAAAGGTATGTACTTATTGCCATTGCAGGCTTTAAGTTTGTGGTTACCAAAGGTTCAGGGTTAGCTTCTTTACTATCTTACTGTCTAACTTAACTTGCTTGTTGAGCTATTATAAACGCAGTCTGATGATTCTTTATTTCTCTCCCTTCTTATTCCTCCTCCTCCCTTCTTCAAATGTTGGGTGTTTTCTTCTGTGCTCTTTTTAGGAGTGCTACCATCTAGAGCAGTCCCTCTAGGATGCCCTGTAGAGGTGGTTTGTGGGAGGCAAATTCCCTCAACTTTTGCTTGTCTGGGAATTGTTTAATCCCTCCTTCATATTTAAATAATATTCGTACTGGTTACAGTATTCTTGGTTTGAGGCCCTTCTGTTTCATTGCATTAAATATATCATGCCATTCTCTTCTGGCCTGTAGGGTTTCTGTTGAGAAGTCTGATGATAGCCTGATGGGTTTTCCTTTGTAGGTATCCTTTTTTTTCTCTCTGGCTGCCTTTAATACTTTGTCCTTGTCTTTATTCTTTGCCATTTTAATTGTTATGTGTCTTGGTGTTGCCCTCCTTGGATCCCTTGTCATGGGAGTTCTGTGTACCTCTGTTGTCTGAGGGGCCATTTCTTCCCCTAGTTTGGTGAAGTTTTCGGCAATTATTTCTTCAAAGACACTTTCTATCCCTTTTTCTCTTTCTTCTTCTTCTGGTTCCCCTATAATGCAGATATTGTTCTGTTTCGATTATTCACTCAGCTCTCTTAGAATTCTTTCATTCCTGGAGATCCTTTTATCTCTCTGTGCGTCTGCTTCTCTGCGTTCCTGTTCTCTGTTTTCTAGTCCATTAATGGTCTCTTGCATCTCGTCCATTCTGTTTTGAAGTCCTTCCAGAGCTTGTTTTATTTCTGTATTCTCCTTCCTTAGTTCGTGCATATTTCTCTGCAAGTCCATCAACATGATTATGACTTTTGTTTTGAATTCTTTTTCAGGAAGACTGGTTAAATTTATCTCCCCAGGTTCCTTCTCAGGGGAAGATGTAGCAGATGCCGAAGCTGTCTGGGTTAGTCTTGTCTGGATCATATTTTATTGCCTTTTCATGGTGACAGGTGCTATTGACTGTCCCCTGGCAGGAACTACTTTTCACTTGCTACTGGCCTTTCTTTACTGGGACAACTGCGACCCCTAGTGGCTTGTGTTGGGTAATTGCTTGTAGGCTGGGTCTTTGTGTCTTGCCCGGCCAGAATACAGGAATTTCCCTTTCTTTGGGCATGGTCTGCCTTAGGCTGCTTCTCTGCTTTCGCAGAGAATGGACAGGGGGGCTGTTTGGCTGTTTACCTCCATTAGGAGTCTCAGAGCTGTTGCCCAGGGGGTTAGTGCGCCTGATTTTCCCTGTAATTTCCAGCCACTGGGCTGTGACCTGTGTTGTTTCCGTCCAGCTCTTATGTCCCTATCCCTTTAAGACTTTCAAAAAGCACTCGCTTTTCTTTGTCACAGGGGCGTCAGCTTCGGAACCTGCTCAGAGGTCTTGCTGCCCTGTGTCCCTAGTTTCCAGCCCTCCACGCATGCACTGTGTCTGCGCTCTGGTGCGGGTTGCTGGGGCTGGGTGTTTAGCAGTCCCGGGCTCCCTCTCCCTCCCGCCGGGAGCTGTGGGGAAGCGTGCTCGGGTCCCGCTGGGCCTGGTGTTCTATCTTACCCCTTTCACCAGGCGCTGTGCTCTCGCACATGTGGATGTAGTCTGGCTGTTTTCCTGTGTCTTCTGGTCTCTCTTTCAGGATTAGTTGTATTTCTCGTATTTCAAAAAATATATATGTTTTTGGGAGGAGATTCCCACTGTCCTACTCATGCCGCCATGTTGGTTCTGCCCTAAGGAGCCACCTTTTATGAGCCTGTTAGGCAAGCTCTGACTTCTGCCAGAGATCTTTGAGGGTAAATTGACTCTGCTTACTTTGCCTGACCTGTTGAACAGTCTGATAAGCATGCCGTGTTACATCTGGCTACTTCTATCTGCTTTTCTCCATATTTGTGGGCCTGTTTCAATGGCAGAATCTTCTATTTACATGCTTAGCTTACTGTGGGAAGTTGGTATAGAGCTTTTCCAGGTTATTACTGTTTTATTCATCAATACGTTCTCCTTGATTTAGTGAAGGGAATGTTCTCTGGCACCTCTGCAGAGATATAATTAAGGAATAGTGAATGGTTCAGATATGATTTTTTTTCCCTATATATCTATTGGTATTTGAATTAATTATATCATTCAATGTAATTTATGGCATCTCCATTTATTTTAGAACAAGCCAATATTGAGTGCCAGTTTCAGTCTACCAATTTAGCAAACCATTGCTACTATTCCCAGCTGTTCCAGCAATTATGATTAATTCAGATTATCTAGATACGTGCCTACATCTAGCATATGTTTCTCTATCATACATTCATCATAATTCAATATTTCATAGAAGTATAATCTTGTTTTCTCCTGTATCTATTGAAAGCTACAAAAGAAATGTGATTCTTTCAGGCAGTCCTAGACATTGTATGTTCTTTTGAATTTCCTTTGACACAAGAATCAAAAATTGTAGGTTGAAATTTTCTGTATTTAAGCTTTCCATAACAGTTATAAGTAATCAGTTAGCTCATCCATTCTTATAAACTTCAATTCATAATAATTTATAACAGCAAATATTCATTCTACTAAATACATTCCCTTATTTTCAATAGACACATTGGTGTTGACACTTTATGTGAAGATTAAAACAAGAATAGAAGACAGAGTAGAAAATACATGCAACTGTTATTGTAAAGCAGATAAAAATTTAAGAAATACCCTAGCTGCCATGTGTTAAGGGCTGTAAGAATTCCTTCCTCTGATGCTAACCTTTACATAGTGCTTCCACAATGAACAAGATTCCTACTTTTCTCAAATATTTGTTGTCTGAAACCAGTCTAAGCTAACTTGTTTATTTATCAACATAATGTTTCTGTTTCTGATACTGAAATTCAATCTAGCTATTTTATACAGAGAGAAATATTCTAAAAGGAGACAAACAATAAGCAAACAAACTCACAGAATTTTCAGAAGGGCTAAAAAGAGCAGATCCTGGATGAATTTCTAGTAGGAGGGTCCAGAACTCCACTGAGATGAACCTGTTAGTTGTACTAGAATCCTTCTCTCCAAACCATGATTAGAAGGCTGCTGCCTCTTTGCATCAAGAACTGTGATTGTCTAATGCTACTCATATGGTTACTCTCTTACTTATTTCACATTGTCTCCTTCTGACACAGAATCTTGGGCTGATGCCTGTAAGTATCAGAGAGTTGTTTAAAAGACCTTTAGCAATGTATGGAAATGCTCATTCAAACATACACCCACACAATACATAATCAATACTTATATAATTGTATACTTCCATAAGTAAGAATTGCACAACAGTTTCCATTTACTTTGGCAAGTTAAATGAACATAACCTATATCCAAGAAAGGAAACAAAAAAGGCTGATTTACCTTAGTGCCAAAATAATTTAAAAATTATTTTGGTTAACTGAATCAGTATGACTTCTTCCTTACGACTAAAATGACTGATCACTTGAAACACTTTACAGTCGACTCTTTTAAAGCTGAGCAGTTTATTATACAGGACTCAAATGAGTTCAGTCTGCATACCATAAACTACCAGAGTGCCTCATTAAACCAAATGGATGCCACTGCTAGGCAATTCTTTCAAAGCAGTTAGAACCAACCAGATATTAAAAAAACAAAACAAAACAAAAAAGTGTCCTTCAACAGCTGAACTGTATCATAGAGGTTCATGTCCCTAGGCATAGAAGAGACTGCCTAAGATATAAGTAGTGGAAGTCACAGAAAGTAATTCTGTGCTCAAATTTAATAAATATATTATTTTTGAATAAATTTAGAACTGCCAAGGGATGTGATTATTTTGTTTGATGGTACCAAGTTATCAACAACACAGGAAACTTACACATTTTACCCAAATAACAAACATTTCAGAAAAGAGATTATTTTCACTATATGCCCTTTATGAATAAAAATTTTATATAAACATCTTCAGATAGAATTGCAAAGGTTATGACTTTCACTTTTAATAAGAATGAAATTATCTCTCTCTAAGTTACATGGAAACAGATACAGTTTTTAATATAAATATAAAAACATACTACAAAAGATCTTATCCATTTTTGGAAGGACTGAAAAGCAATAGAATAGACTTCTCTGTTCCTACTGTGTATAAGATAAATATATATATATATATATATACATTCACAAACACATACATATGTCTAGTCCTATACCTTGATTATTTTCCTACATGATTTGACACACTTGATAATAGCCAAATAAGACAAAAATAGAGATAGTATTTCATAAACATAATTTTTTTGAATTAAGGTATGATTGATATACACTCTTAGGAAGGTTTCACATGAAAAAACAATGTGATTACAACATTTGCCCATATTATCAAGTATCCAGCCATACCCCAGTACAGTCACTGTCCGTCAGTGTAGTAAGATGCCACAGATCCACTATGTGCCTTCTCTGTGCTACGCTGTTCTCTCTGTGATCCCCCACACCATGTATACTAACATAATACCACTCAATCCACTTCTTCCTCCTTTCCCACCCACCCTCCCACACACCTCACCTTTGGTAACCACTAGTCCCTTCTAGGAGTCTCTGAGTCGGCTGCTATTTTGTTCCTTCAGTTTCGCTTCATTGTTGTACTCCACAAATGAGGGAAATCATTTGGCATTTGTTTTTCTCGACCTTGCTTATTTCACTGATCATAATTTCCTCCAGCTCTATCCATGTTGTTGCAAATGGTAGGATTTGTTTCTTTCTTATGGCTGAATAGTATTCCATTGTGTATATGTACCACTTCTTCTTTATCCATTCATCTGCTGATAGAACTCTTAGGTTGCTTCCACATCTTGGCTATTGTAAAAAGTGCTGCAATAAACATAGAGATGTATATGTCTTTTTGAATCTGAGAAGTTGTATTCTTTGGGTAAATTCAAAGGAGTGGAATTCCCAGGTCAAATGGTATTTCTATTTTCTATTTTTAGTTTTTTGAAGAACCTCCATATTGCTTTCCACAATGGGTAAACTAGCTTACATTCCCACCAGCACAGTGTAGGAGGGTTCCCCATTCTCCACATGCTCACCAGCATTTGTTGTTCTTAATCTTTTTGATGCTGGCCATCCTTACTGCTGTGAGGTGATATCTCATTGTGGTTTTAATTTGCATTTCCCTGATGATTAGAGATGAGGAGAATCTTTTCATGTGTCTGTTGGCCATCTGAATTTCTTCTTTGGAGAACTGTCTCTTCATATCCTCTGCCCATTTGTTAATCGGGTTATTTGCTTTTTGGGTGTCGAGGCATGTAAGTTCTTTATATATTTTGGATGTTAACCCCTTGTCAGATATGTCATTTACAAATATATTCTCCCATACTATAGGACACCTTTTTGTTCTGTTGATGGTGTCCTTTGCCGTACAGAAATTTTTAGTTTGATGTAGTCCCATGAGTTCATTTTTGCTTTTGTTTCCCTTGCTCGAAGACATGCATTCGGGAGGAACTTAATTATGCTTATATTAAGAAGATGTTTACCTATGTAGTCTTCTAAGAGTTTTATGTTTTCATGACTTACATTCAAGTCTTTAATCCATTTTGAGTTTATATTTGCATATGGGTTTAAACAATAATCCAGTTTCATTCTCTTGCATATAGCTGTCCAGTTTTGCCAACACCTGCTGTTGAAGAGGCTGTCATTTCCTCATTGTATGTCCATGGCTCCTTTATTGTACACTAATTGACCAAATATGGTTGGGTTTATATCAGGGCTCTCTAGTCTGTTCCATTGTTCTATGGGTCTGTTCTTGTGCCAGTACCAAATTGTCTTGATTATTGTGGCTTTGTAGTAGAGCTTGAAGTTGGGGAGCATAATCCCCCAGCTTTATGTTTTTCTTCTCAGGATTGCTTTGGCTATTCAGGGTCTTTTTTGGTTCAATACGAATTTTAAAATTATTTGCTCTAGTTCATTGAAGAATGCTGTTGGTATTTTGATAGGGATTGCATAGAATCTGTAGATTGCTTTAGGCAGGATGGACATTTTGAGAATATTAATACTTCCTATCCATGAGCATAGGATGAGTTTCCATTTATTGGTATCTTCTTTAATTTCTATTAAGAGTGTCTGGTAGTTTTCAGGGTATAGGTCTTTCACTTCCTTGGTTAGGTTTATTCCTAGGTATTTTATTATTTTTGATGCAATTGTGAATGGAATTGTTTTCCTGATTTCTCTCTCTGCTAGTTCATTTTTAGTGTATAGGAATGCCACAGATTTCTGTGCATTAATTTTGTATCCTGCAACTCTGCTGAATTCAGATATTAGATCTAGTAGTTTTGGAGTGGATTGTTTAGGGTGTTTTATGTACAATATCATGTCATGTGCAAACAGGGACAGTTTACATTCTTCCTTGCCAATCTGGATGCCATTTATTTCTGTGTGTTGTCTGATTGCCATGGGTAGGACCTCCAGTGCTATTTTGAATAAAAGTGGTG
This sequence comes from Manis pentadactyla, assembly GCF_030020395.1. Classification (NCBI taxonomy): domain Eukaryota; kingdom Metazoa; phylum Chordata; class Mammalia; order Pholidota; family Manidae; genus Manis; species Manis pentadactyla. The sequence goes on from NC_080023.1 coordinate 52,559,292, forward strand.
AGAGTGGGCATCCTTGTCTTGTTCCCAATCTTAAAGGAAAAGCTTTTAGCTTCTTGCTGTTCAGTATGATGATGGCTGTGGGTTTGTCATATATGGGCTTTATTATGTTGAGGTACTTGCCCTCTATACCCATTTTGTTGAGAGCTTTTATGATGAATGGATGTTGAATTATGTCAAATGCTTTTTCAGCATCTATGGAGATGATCATGTGGTTTTTGTCCTTCATTTTGTTGATGTGGGAGATGATATTGATGGATTTTCAAATGTTGTACCAACCTTGCATCCATGGAATAAATCCTGCTTGATCATGATTGATGATCTTTTTGATGTAGTTTTGAATTCATTTTGTTAATATTTTGTTGAGTATTTTTGCATCCATGTACATCAGGTATATTGGTCAGTAATTTTTTTGTGTGTGTTTTTGCTTAGTTTTGGTATTAGAGTGATGCTGGCCTCATAGAATCAGTTTGGAAGTATTCCCTCCTCTACTATTTTTTGGAAAACTTTAAGAAGAATAGATATTAGGTCTTCAATAAATGTTTGATAAAATTCAGTGGTGAAGCCATCTGGTCCAGGAGTTTTGTTCTTAGGTAGATTTTTGATTACCAGTTCAATTTAATTGCTGGTAATTGTTGTGTTCAGATTTTCTCTTTCTTCCTTGGTCAGCCTTGGAAGGTTGTATTTTTCTAGAAAGTTGTCCATTTTTTCTAGGTTATCTAGTTTGTTACCATATAATTTTTCATAGTATTCTCTAATAAATCTTTGTATTTCTGTGATTTTTCCTTTCTCATTTCTCATTCTGTTTATGTATGTAGACTCTCTTTTTTTCTTGATAAGTCTGGCTAGGTGTTTGTCTATTTTGCTTATTTTCTCGAAGATTCAGCTCTTGCTTTCATTGATTCTTTCTATTGTTTTATTCTTTTCAGTTTTATTTATGCTCTAATCTTTATTATGTCCCACCTTCTACTGACTTTGAGCCTCATTTTTTGTTCTTTTGCTAGTTTCATTAATCGTGAGTTTAGACTGCTTATATGGGATTGTTTCTCTTTCCTGAGGTAGGCCTATATTGCAATATAATTTCCTCTTAGCACAGCCTTGGCTGCGTCCCACAGATTTTGTGGTGTTGAATTATTGTTGTCATTTGTCTCTATATATTACTTGATCTCTGTTTTTATTTGATCATTGATTCATTGGTTATTTAGGAGCATGTTGTGAAGCTTACTAGTGTTTGTGGGATTTTTCATTTTCTTTGCATAATTTAGTTCTAGTTTCATACCTTTGTGGTCTGAGAAACTGTTTGGTACAATTTCAATCTTTTTGAATTTACTGAGGCTATTTCTGTGGCCTAGTATATGATCTATTCTTGAAAATGTTCCATGTGCACTTGAGAAGAATGTATTCTGCTGCTTTTGGGTATAGAGTTCTGTAGATGTCTGTTAGGTCCATCTGTTCTAATGTGTTGTTCAGTGCCTCTGTGTTCTTACTTATCTTCTGTCTGGTGGATCTGTCCTTCAGAGTGAGTGGAGTGTTGAAGTCTCCTAGAGTGAATGCTTTGCATATTATTCCCCCTTTTAATTCAATTAGTATTTGTTTCACATATGTAGGAGCTCCTGTGTTGGGTGCATAGAGTTTTATAATGGTTATATCTTCTCATTGGATTGACCCCTTTATCATTATGTAATGTCCTTCTTTGTCTCTTGTGACTTTCTTTGTTTTGAAGTCTATTTTGTTTGATACAAGTACTGCAACTCCTGCTTTTTTCTCTGTATTAGTTGCATGAAATATCTCATTCCACCCCCTTCACTTTAGTCTACATATGTGTTTGGATTAAAAGAGAGTCGCTTGTAGGCAGCATATAGGTGGGTCTTTTTTTTTTTTTCCATTCAGTGACTCTATGTCTTTTGATTGGTGCATTCAGTCCATTTACATTTAGTGTGATTATAAATAGATATATACTTATTGCCATTGCATACTTTAAATTCATGGTTACCAAAAGTTCAAGTTTAACTTCCTTATTATCTGAGAGAATAACTTAAATCACTTAATATGCTATTACAAACACAATCTAAGGGTTCTTTTCTTTTTCTCTTCCTTTTCCTTCCTCCTCCATTCTTTATATATTAGATATCATGTTCTGTACTCTTTGTCTATCCCTTGGTTGACTTTGGTGATAGTTAATTTTTTTTTGCATTTGCTTAGTAATTAGGTATCCTTCATTTTTTATTGTGGTTTTATTGCCTCTGGTGAAAGCTATTAAACCTTAGGAACACTTCCATCTATTGCAGTCCCCCCAAAATAGACTGTAGAGATGGTCTGTGGGAGGTAAATTCTCTCAGCTTTTGCTTATCTGTAAATTGTTTAATCCCTCCTTCAAATTTAAATGATAATCTTGCCGACAAAGTAATCTTGGTTCCTGGCCCTTCTACTTCATGGTATTAAATACATCATGCCACTCCCTTCTGCCTGTAAAGTTTCTGCTGAGAAATCTGATGTTAGCCTGATGGGCTTTCCTTTGTATGTGATCTTATTTCTCTCTCTGGCTGCTTTTAACTGTCTGTCCTTATCTTTGATCTTTGACATTTTAATTACTATATGTCCTGGTGTTGTCTTCCTTGGGTCCCTTGTGTTGGGAGATCTGTGGATCTCCATGTTCTGAGAGACTGTCTCCTTCCCCAGATTAGGGAAATTTTCAGCTATTACCTCCTCAAAGACACTTTCTATCTCTTTCTCTCTCTTCTTCTTCTGGTATCTCTATAATGTGAATATTGCTCCATTTGGATTGGTCACACAGTTCTGTAAATATTCTTTAATTCTTAGAGATCCCTTTTTCTCTCTGTGTCTCAGCTTCTTTGTATTCCTCTTCTCTGGTTTCAATTTCATTTATTATCTCCTCCACCGTATCCAATCTGCTTTTAATACCCTCCATTGTGCTCTTCAACCATTGGATATTTGATTGGAATTCCTTCCTGAGTTCATGAATATCTTTCCATACCTCCATTAGCATGTTAGTTTTTTTTATTTTGAACTCCCTCTCAGGAAGAGTCATGAGGTCCATGTCATCTTTCTCAATGGTTATATTAATTTTACTGTGAACCAGGCTCCTTTGGTGTTTCATATTTGTGTATGGCGTCCTCTAGTGTCCAGAAGCTCTACTCTGGAGCTTCTTAGCTCCTGAATAAATGTTGGGAGTCTCAGGGGAGCGGTATTGGTACCTTGGGGAAAGAAAGAGCTGTTTGCTGCTTCCCAGCTGCTATGCCTGTTTCCACTGCCTGAATCAGTCGGCCCAGCACACAGGTATAAGCTTTTATCCCAGAGAAGCTGGATATGGATCCCTGCTTTCCACAGGGGACTGGAATCTCAGGCTCTCCAGAAGTTTTGCCTGTCTTAGCTTTCCAATCCCATAATCACAAGAGTATCATGAAAACACCATGAAATGTAGGTTTGTGCCCCCAGAGTAGATCTCCATCATTAGGTATTCAGCAGTCCCAGGCCTCCACTCCCTCCCTGCTCCATTTGTCTTCCTCCTGCCAGTGATCTGGGGTGGGGGAAGGGCTTGGGTCCTGCTGGGCCACAGCTTTCGTACCTTACCCTGTTCCGTGAGGTCTGCTCTATTCTCCATCTGTGTGCAGTCTGGTGCAGTCCTCTTTCCTATTAATCTCTCAGGATTAATTGTATTAATTATATTTTCATATTATATGTGGTTTTAGGAGGAAGACTCTGCCCCACCTCTCACATTGCCATCTTTAATCCCTCAAAGGTCATAAGTATAATTTTTTAGCATTTTATAATTATAATTGATAAGTATTTGGTAAGTGTAATTTATACATGCCATATAAACTTTTCCCTCATAAAAATATAAAAATTTGAAATTAGTCTCACAGTTCTAACTCTGCTGCCATCATCTGTGCACAAGTAGAGCCTCAGTGATGTAAGCCAATGAAAGAATATGTAAGAATAGCCCAGAAGAGAGCATATTCAGATTTTCCTTAGGAACTCAAACACTGGTTCTTCATTAAATTTAGATATAAGGTCTCTAATTAATTTTCGCTTATTGTATACCCTCTTTAAAAGGTCAGCAGGATTCAAGATCATGTTCCACCAATGAAATAAATTAACATTAACTTTGGAGAGGAAAATAAAAGAAATTCTATTCTTGCCTATTAGACATAGCAGGCATGTGCATGGCACATGGCAGAAAAAGGTATTGCCAGTGACTTATGGATATCTTCTATCAAAATTCTCCCATTGATGTAGGGATCTGAAAAAATTGATGACTACTTCCTATGATAACTAAACATTTCTAATCTCCACAAAGCTACTGGCAGATTTAATTGACTTGCTTTCGTTGCCTTTCCAGTGGTTTTGTAAGATTCCTGTTTCTAAATTATTTTGTTAAATTTATTACAACTTGATGTCTCTCATTTTGATCTGAGCAAGACTCATAAAGAAAAGCCATTAAATTAAAATTAAATATCTACAATAATAGCATTTTTTAAACAGCAAAGTTTCCAAAAAAATGCTATATTTAAGTTTCACATCTTAAATACATTTAACTGACCTACAGTATGTATGCTTGTAATTACTATCTGGAAGAAAAATAAAATCATTAGTTCAAGGACATGAGCCAATTTGGTTAAATTACTGTCACTTCTAAGAAATTAATACTTAGGGAATTATTTTAGTGTGTTTTTCTAATAATTGTATTTTTTTAATTCACAAGTGTTCTTACTTAAAAATGTTCTTTTATTTTGTGTTTGTTTCAGTGTGCCAAATAAAGAAAATTTTGTCATAAATTCCGTATTCTCAGTGCACAATGCAGTTTCCGTAGTCATTCCATAGATCAGCTAATACCAAATGCTGACAAATTTGCAAAAACAATTTTGTTCTAATGTTATTTATTAAATTATAGCTTTTGAAAGAAGTGCTACCATTGTATTATTTACTCTAAACACAGGAATGATAACTAAAATAAACAGCTAAATTTTAAAAGTAGGTGGTTTTGTATTTGCAGTTGTTCACCATCACCATCATCATTCTAAATCTGTTCTAATTTTTAAAAATTATTCCTCAATATCAGTCAATTTTATAGTTGAGAGGATAAAATTTTTACATTTTTCATTTTGGGTCTCAAGGAGATTTAAATATCACTTAGGAATGTGAAGTTCATGAAGAATAAATGTAGGTTCAGAGAAGTTAAATAATTTGGAAAAGAGGATTATTTACTTATTCTGGTCTCTTAAATGGTAGCTTAATATGTTTTTCCATATAATGCTATGTCACTTTGTAACACATGAATTGTGTGAGTTAACCTGAAAAGTAAAATGTATTGAAGTCAATTATTTTTCTTTTGATGTATGCATAAGAATTCAAGCTAGTAAACAAATTTTGGTTGAGCAACTTAAATATATTCTCACTAATTTCAAAATAGTATTTCATATGGTTCTCAGTGTGAGCAAGATTTAGGTTTAAACTGAACATTAAATGTTGAATCTCTAACTCAATTTTGTAATTAAGTTTTATGATCAGATATTAAAGCATTACTGAAGTTAAATATTAAAATATTAATGAAACAGTTTTCTTTATAAAGTGTGAAAAACAAAGTATAGCAAACTCTTGTTGCCTGTAGGTGTGAACCCCAATGAAAATCAGCCAAGCAAAGAATAAATCAAGTTTGAAGTGTAAATACTTTAATTATCTTATTCCTGGAGAAAATCAAAACAATTGTCACTTGCACAGTTTTATCACTAAAGAAAGTTTTGCAATCTCACTTGAAAATTTGTACATTAAACAAGAAAATGGTTAAAATGAATTCATATAAAGGAAAGAGCAATATGTAATATATTTGAAGATGCTCTGTTCTATATTTTAGGAACTAAAGCAGATTTTAAGAATAAGTTAATTTTAGTTACTATCTGAAACTTTAGTTATTATCCAACAGTTAGAATTGTGGGCTACTGAAATGAACTTTGATACTAAACAAAGATAGAAGCTTTGCTGTGCTACTGACATTACAGTACTTTGGAAGGATATTTGGATGGCAAATGTATATGTTAAATAGGGTTTTGTTTTTACAGTTGGTTGGAAATCTCCCTCTCATTTATTCAAATATTTATTGAGCACTAATTATGGTCAGATTTTAGGCAATGGTGATAAATGAACAAAACATAATGAAATCTCGTTTTGGCTTGTATTCAAGAAAGATGGAAAATAAGCAAAATACTTATGTCAGTTATACAACATGTCAGAATATGTTAAAGACTGTAGAAGAAAATGAAATAAGGTAAAGGAATGAGGATTGCCACAATAAATAAGTTAGGGAAGACTTCAGAACAATGACATTTGTATATTTGTCAGGGAACAAACCATGATAAGATCTAGTTTAAGTATTACACAGAAAGTCCTGCAAAAGCTAAGACCCTGTGATAGGACTGTGCCTAATATGTTCAAGGAAGAGCAGAAAGGTCACTTTGTATAGAGCTGTTGAAGAGAGAGAAGCATAGGGAATGTCAAGGATGTTATTGCAGGCAGTGTCTGTTTGATTTCTAGAGTATCATAAGCCTTCTAACTTATTATTTTCATTTTCTAAGTGGTTTCATCCAGTAAACTGCCCTCAAATATCATGTATGTGCCAACAAATCTAAAATGTAAAACTCTGAACCTAAGATATTCTCTGACAATAAGTAAAACAACATACAACACGAGAAGTCATTTTTAGTTTCATTCTTTCTACTGAAATCAACCTAGAAACAATGAGTAGTAATAAGAACCCCTTGCATCCTGCTTTGGTTCCTAAATACCATTCCACAAAATACAATTAGGTACCTTGGAGAAACAGTCATTTCTAAGGCTAGGGCAAGAAATACAAAGTAATGCAATTGCAATAGTTTTTTGCCATACTATAAGGAAATGCTCAAAAATGATGGGAACATTTTTTTTTAAAAAGGAGCCAGCTTGAAGGAACTAGCCAAATAAAGTACACTTCGAACTGCAACAGAATAATACTAGTGAAGTTTTACCATTATATTCCAGTGAACTATCAGTCTGCATCTACTGAAAATAGAAAGGAAAGAAATGAGGAGAAGCAAGGAAGAAGGAGAGAGGAGTTAGAATATTTTTCTGTAGCAGAATACTAATAAATGTTGATAATACTAAATTTAGAAAATTGATAAAATTAATGAAATATGACTCAAGCAAGAATCGTTAGTTAATGGTAAAATAGTAGGTAAAAGAGAGTGAAGAAGAGACTGCAAGATTTCAAATTATCTTCTCAACAATATATATTAATTAATTACAAAGGGAAGAAGTGTAACTTTTCAGAAAAAATTTTGATATTCTTAGCCAAATAATCAAAATTAACTTGATCATTAATGAGACAGACATTATGTGTTCCCTGATGCAATTCATTAAGAAAGAATTGTTATTGTAATATTTCTGTCACATATGAATGACTTCAGTTTAATCATGACAAAACAGTAGGCAACTAGATGGAAGATCATACTACAACATATTGCCTGTTATTCTCGAAAATGTTAAAAAGACAAAGAAAAGCTGAGGAAATTATCCAGATAAAAGGAGATATAACTAACAAGATAATTTAATGTAAAGGGTGATCCTGGATTAAAAGATATATTGGATGTTTATGGAAGTGTAATATGGATTATATCAAAATATAGATAATAGTAAATAGTATTACAATAGATAATAATGTATCAATATATTTCTTAAATTTGAACTTTGTTTTGGGCTTAAGAATGACATTGTCTTTGTCCTTTAGGAATACAGGCTGTGAAGTATTTAGGGGTATAGGGCCATTAAGTATGTAACTTACTCTTTAATGATTCAGAAAAGTGTGTGTGTGTTTGTGTGTGTGTGTATGTTTCTGTGGGTTAAGGGAAAGGGATGTATGCAAAGTTTATAAAATGTTAATAATAGCTCATTCTGAGTAAAGAGTCCTCTATCTGAGAGTTATTTAACTGGTAACTCTAGGTGAAAATATATAGGAAATTTTGTACCATTTTTATCCCTTCTATAGTTCTGACATCTCAGTTTTTCCATGAAAATGAGGATTCAAGACATAAAGCAACTGAATATTTCCTCCCACCTTAAGCAACAAATAGAACTACAAATATGTGTTTGGATATTTTTGTTTTTCAGATCTTAGCTCAAAATTCACATTCTTAGTGACATCTCCCTTGAAGCTTACCTCATGATTATATTATAACATTACATATTGCTCATATAGTCTGCAGTTATCTTTTTGATTTTTTGTTTGATGTTCATTGTATGTATCCATCTAAAGGGTTTTAATACTTATGAAAGCATGAACATTTATGAGGCAACATATCTAATAACTTAAGGATTTCCTAATGCCTAGAAAATTCCCTGGCATAAAAGGAATACATATTAGCTATATGTTTAATGGAAGTACAATTAATCAACACAAGTGGTAAAAAGTCACTAATTTGAAGGTAAAGATGTTAAGAATAAGCAAAATTCTATATTAACTGCTCCAAGTAATTAATATTTACAATCTCTTTTAATCCTTACAACAGCCCAGTGAGCTAAGAAATATTAACATTCTCATTTTACGTATAAAGAAACTGAGAAATAACTGGTTTAAATATGTTGGTTAATGTCACACTGTTATTAATTGGCAAAGCCAGTCTGGCTTGAATTCTTATTTGAATCTCAAATTCTTAACTACTATATAGTACTATTTATGTACTATGTGGTATAAACATATTACAGTTTAAGTTTACCAAGTGAAATTTGAAAGTACAAGGAAGTATAGTGATGTATTAAACAACAACAACAAAAAATCAGGAACTACAATATTATGGAAAGATTTCATCAAATACAGGGCCTGTATTTGAAAATGATAAAACAGAAATGCTTTCATAACGATAAAAATATAACCACAAAGATTAAACAGACAACTGTACATCAAATATCACACAATAAAAATGTATCATTTATAAAAACAAACAATGTGGGTACAGTAGAAACAAGATGAAATATGAGATGTTTTCATTTCAAATTAAAACATATAAAAAACTGCTGAGTGGTTACAAATGCAAAATACTGTTTTGAAGAGTAAAGTACAAAGAAAAGTAAAGTACTACTTGTGACATTTAAACACTTACAGAGAGATTAACTTCTCTACTTTCCAATATAATATTGCACGAATCTTAGATATTTTTTTATTTTTTTTATCTTAATCATTACATCCTTCATTTCCAGCTTTCTCCTTATTTTTATCTTATCAGCTCATTTTTCTTTTTGAGAGGGCATCTCTCATATTTATTGATCAAATGTTTGTTAACAACAATAAAATTCTGTATAGGGGACTCAATGCACAATGATTAATCAACCCCAAGCCTAACTCTCAGCAGTTTCCAATCTTCTGAAGCATAACGAACAAGTTCTTACATGGTGAACAAGTTCTTACATGGTGAATAAGTTCTTACATGGTGAACAGTGCAACTGAGAGTATCATGCTTCTATCCTTGGCTGACTAGATAATATTGTGAAGAGTTGGAAAGGTCTAATTTGTAATGATGGTTTTTATAGCTGCACACTACTCACACTCTTGAGGGGAAAGAGTCAATATTGTTATAGCTGCCTTGTCATATGGTTGTGCAGTCCATGTAAGAAGGTATACTTGTATGTGTGTATAGATGATGTCACTTTGTGAAGATGAAATTTAAAATGGAGAGCTATTGAGGTAGCTTTGAAATCATTGCCAATATCAACACCATTTAAACTGAGCAGTTTATCACTAAATTACAAGTCAGTTTTTACTTATTTGTCTTTGGCAATTATAGTAGCTTCTTCTTTAAAAAATCTGATGAGATTTTGAGGAACTTCTTCCAAAAATATTTAGTAACACAATATTCTTTTGGAAGAATTCAAAATATCAAAAGTCAGAGGAAATACTTTGAATGTCTCAGGAGTTATGCTCAAGACTAAATTGTAAAAGGATGATTTATGTACAGAATTGCACAAAGGTGGGGACCATAGTGGGACCATAATGATCTTTCTCCTGAAAAATATGTTAGCAACAATTCCTCACTTCTCTCTAGGGAAGGAGCACACCTCTCTGGTCTCTCTAAGAGGGATATTCCTTTATAACCTTCTCCAGTGAGAAATTTTATCACATGAAACAGCCCTGCAGGAGAAGAAAAACAGCAGTAATTTTATTAACTTTCCACTTCCTCTTCCTAAAAAACTTCAAAATTTTAAAACCGAGGGGTGTTTTACATTATAAGTGTGGCAATAAAGAACACCAAGGAAATTCTTGGGGCATTATTCTAGCAATTATTTGGAACTCTTGGAAAGCTTATTGCTTTATAATTAGATTGACCTGTCCTGTGTGACTTTTAGTACTAGTGTGTATGAAAATGAAGCTCTTTAGTTGATAATAGTTTTTCAGACCAGGTTGCATTACAAAAGCAGAACAGGGGACATGTTTAGGATGCAGGAATATTTTGTGTATTTCTAAACAGAAGGAGGGAGTTTCATTTTTGCAACTGTTTTAGTACAATTGCATATTCTGATACCTTTTTATAATCTTCAGTTTCCACTTTCAAAACAAAGGTGAAATATAGGGCTCCATTTGTAAAAAAAAAAAAAAAAAAAACTATCCCAAAGCACCTCATAGGGACTTTTCTACATGATATCCAATAAAGTACTTTCAGAAGCATCCCATAAGAAAGTTTATATTATTATCACAATTTTCCAATAAGAAGAAAGAGGTTCACATAGGATAAGCAGATTGCTTCGTGGCTATAGTTCCAGAGTTGATATTTGAGTCCAAGCTTTTCTGACAACAGGTCCATGCAGCTTATTTTAAACATTATTATGCTTCCTACAGTGCATGCAGATGTAAAAAATTGATTTTCTGAAGAACTCCATAAAGTAAAACTTTTACAATATTAAAATAAATAATTTCCAAGTATAAGACACATTATAGGAATTTAGATATCACCACCTACTGCAACTCAGACAACTCAAAGAGTCAAAGATTAGTCTAGGTGAGGGAATGCATTACAGTAATTGCTATTTAAATACTATGATTTTAACCACAGTAGGTATGTCACCTTGCTTATGCCCAGTGATTTCCTCGTAATTAATAATTTCACAAGAGAAAGTTTCTGGAGCAGCTGTCACAGATTGTTTTATTTTAAACCAAGCCTGACTTTGATACCTTGTCTTTAAACTTTCAACCAATGGTATTGTTTGGATTTGACTCCAGAACCATCAGGAAATTCTTGACAGTGGAAGTTTTTCAAGAGCCAAATAGTTAATTCTTTGTTACTTCTATGTTGTTATAAATATGTGGAATAAAGCAATATTGAAATTAATAACTTACTTAAGCCAGAAATATTATCAGTTTAATTCACCTATCAATATTTTAAAGAACATACAAGGAAGATCATGAGGAAAATTTTTGAGTAAGCATGATGTTATTTAAACCAAACTCATTTAAGTAAATATAAAAATAAATTCTTTATTGAGTACTCCCATGAAGTCCAGCAGATACTAGGCATCAAATGTTATTTATTAACTATACTCTCCATCTTTGAAGTACTCTGCCAATTACCTATTATAAGTTGAAGAGCTTAAATTTGAGTCTTGGTGTTTCTCATCTTAAATATCATCTTCTTCATATAAAATATGTAAAAATCATTGATAATAAAGATAATAATATATACAAATTGTTTTATGGGGATAACTAGTATCAAAGTTAGGGTAGATCTAGATTTTCACAAAAATTCATATTCAAGTGTCCAATCAAACAGGCTTATTATTGCAGGATCAAAGTAGGCTCACTGGATCTAATGTCTAAAAATAGGAGAAATCAAAATAAAGATTCAAAGAACAAAGAATGACTTCTAGTCCTGTAATTAAGAAATGTAAGTCACTAACTAAGTCCCATGTAAAATTCCTGACTGCTAAATCAATTTTACCCACAATGTCACAGTTCCACATAATATGTAAGTGTCTGGATATAGGATTTCTATGCAGAGATCTTGGCTTAAAAGAAGATAATATTGTAACAGAAATTCTAGAATCTTTCCCCTACAAATTGTTAGCTACAGGGAAATGATTGGGCATGAGCAAGACAACATGCATACAAAGGTTAAAACATAGTCTTTAAATAGCAATTACAAGAATACATTCACTTGGCTATCCTAATTGTTAACTCTTTGAGTTGACTTTCAAATGTAATAAAGTCTTAATTTGTATTTATACATTAGAAAATAATTTTATGAAGAAAAACCTTTATGAACCCTAAACAATAAAGTGTTTTATTCTTAGATTTGATATCAATTCTTAAAAATACATTGATATTTTATAGACTTAACAATATTTCTATTGCCTTCTTCTAGATTTTCACATGTATTCAAATATTTTCACCGAATGATAACACTGCTTAGCTACCATCTCTATTAATTTATGCAAAGGTTTGAAATGTGCTTGTTGGTGTGGGCAACCTGGGCTCCTTACCTCCCTAGTGAGAAGGCCTCAGGTAACAGCTGCTTTACAAGGATGAAGAAAGTATAGGAAAACCTAGACCCAAACAACAACTGAAAGTCTACCCTAGATTAACCTAGATAAGCCAAATGTCAGAGACTTGCAAGGTAATGAGAAAAAAAAGAAAAGCAATGCCATTCTGATTTTGTAATTGTGAAAAAGCAAACTCCCAACTAATAGATAATTCTATACCAACAAGTTTAAAATAACAATAATCTAAAATATGAGATGCTGGCTTTCAAAATGGGTAGTAAGTGGGAAGGACACTCTCCTTGGAGGCTGAAAAATGACCATCTATATTTGTTCAGAAGCATTTGGCAAACTGTCACCTGACATAACTTAAAAGACAAGTTACTCAGACAATATATTTAATGAACTTGTGGCATTGGGAGAGAAGGTTTTTGTTTCAAATATTAAAATCATGAGTTGTTACTAACATTTATTGATGCTAACAAGATTTTTAAAGGCACTATAAAAGATGAGCTCAGAAAAGTAGTGACTATTTTGCCATATTTGAGAGAAAATACCCCAGCAATTTCAGGTTTAGAAAGTGAAACTTTATTTCTGCAAAGGTGTGGCCATTAAAATATAGTCTCTGAATCCTGTGCCCTGCCATTAAAAGACCACTTCATGGTAAAGACCAATTCAAAGCCTAGTCATCAGGCCCTTTAGTAAGATCTGTGAAAGAAGTATGACTTCTAGATCCTTACATTTGGGCAGAAGGGCTCCTAAAAGATTTAGGATTTAGCCAAGTGAAGTCTGTAAAGCCCAAAATGTAGTTTATCTAGAGGAAGGAAGAGCCCTTTAATAGACATGTTTAATGTCTGACTTTCAGTACATAGAATTGACTGAAACAACTTCACACAGAAAATCCATGAAAATTTCAGACAATATTGGAAAAATGCCACCAGCTTGCTCTAAATGACAGAGATAGCTTGACATATAGAAATATCTCTGGGCATACAACTTTCTATAAACAAAAGTCAGGCTACTAGTTATGCTCATCTGTACACCCCAATAGATAATTCTATACCAATAAAGGCATATGTTCAATGCTCACTTAAGAAATTGCCAGTGAGGAAAATGGAAAAAGAACATCTACCATAGGGGAGAGCAATGGACTGGAGAGCCACACAAGTAAGCAGAACTAGTGCCAGTGTCTGCTATTATCTCCCACTGTTCCCTATTTTGAATGGAAGTGTTTACTGTGATTATTCCATCCCTGTTCTATTCCTGGTTAGGTGGATGTGTATGTGAGTGGGGTAGGGGAAGGGGTCAGGGTGGGTTAGGAGTAAAGCCAGAATACTTGTCTTTTTATTTTATAGGTCTTTAAATAATGTGGAATGACAACTGGACATAATATAGATGATAAGATCCTGGTATTTGAGTTTGAGGTAGTGATTACCTGTGAGATGAGTTCCTGAGATGAAAAGTAAATATATCTTTATGTGAGAAAGAAGAGAAATTTTTAATAAGAGAGCAGACTATGGTTGAGTAGATTGCTTTTCAACAAATTTACTCCCTCCTTCAATACTTTCTTGGGAAGCAGATATGCCCCTGCCCCTTTGATGTTGGATATCTCTGGGTGATATTAGTGGGCATGAGATGAGTAAGTTTTTGTGAGGCTAAGTTGACTCTACTTCATGCATATCTGCCTTTAAGAATGGAAAACACATAGATGCTAGTCCCATGATGATGAGAAACACGTGAACATACTTAGATCTTTATTTAGACCCTATATAGAGATCATAACCTAAATCAATTTACTCCCAGCAAACAATTATATTTGAGGGAAAATATAATTATTACAAGAAATGATATACAAGAGAGGAGAAAAGATAGTGGCATGAGAGGAGAGACAGAGGCTTCTCCTAAAACTGGATACAATTAGAAAATTTAATTGGTGCAACTAATCCTGAGAGAGCAACAGGAAAGAGGACGTGTCAGACTGCACACACCTGGAGAAAAGAGCAGAGCTCAGCGAACGGGGTAACATACCAGAGCTGGGGCACTGCAGGACCTGAGCCCTTCCCCCACCCCAGATCACTGGCGGGAGAAAGACAAATGGAGCAGGGAGAGGGTGGAAGGCTTGGGACTGCTGAGTACCTAGCTCTGGAGATATGCGCTGGGAGCACAAACCTACATTTCATGGTGCTTTCATGAGACTCGCATGACTACCGAGTTGGAAAGTTAATACAGGCAGAGTTCCTGAGGAGACTGGGATTCCAGCTGCTTGTGGAAGGCAGGGATCCATATCTGGCTGCTCTGGGACAAAAACTTATACATGTGTGACTGGCCCACTGACTCAGGAAGTGGAGAGAGGCACAGGAGCCAGGAGGCGGGGAACAGCTCTTTCCTACCCAAAGTACTGCTCCCCTGCGACCCCTGACATTGCTTCAGGGGCTCAGCAGCTCCAGAATAGAGCTTCTGGACATTAGAGGGCGCCATATACAACCATGAAATGCCAAAGGAACCTTGTCCAGAGTAAAATTGTTAATACACCTCCCGAGAAAGATTTAAATGATATGGACCTCATGACTCTTCCTGAAAGGGAGTTCAAAATAAAAGTAATCAACATCCTAATGGAGGTATGGAAAGAAATCCAAGAACTCAGGAATGAATTCAGGTCAGAGATCCAATCATTAAAGAACATGATGAACGGTATTAAAAGCAGGTTGGATATGGTGGAGGAGACAATAAATGAAATAGAAACTAGAGAAGAGGAATACAAAGAAGCTGAGGCACAGAGAGAAAAGGATCTCTAAAAATGAAAGAATATTGAGAGAACTGTGTGACCAATCCAAGCGGAAAAATATTCGCATTATAGGGATACCAGAAGAAGAAGAGAGAGAAAAAGGGATAGAAAGTGTCTTTGAGGAGGTAGTTGCTGAAAACTTCCCCAATCTGGGGAAGGACATAGTCTGTCAGGCCATGGAGATCCATAGATCCCCCAACACAAGGGACCCAAGGAAGACAACAGCAAGACACATAGTAATTAAAATGGGAAAGATCAAGGATAAGAACAGACTGTTAAAAGCAGCCAGAGGCAGAAATAAGATCACATACAAAGGAAAGCCCATCAGACAAACAACAGACATCTCAGAAGAAACCTTAAAGGCCAGAAGGGAGTGGCACGATGTATTTAATGCCATGAAGCAGAAGGGGCTGGAACCAAGATTACTTTATCCAAGGAGAGTATCATTTACATTTTAAGGAGGGATTAAACAATTTCCAGAAAAGTAAAAGCTGAGAGAGTCTACCTCACACAAACCACCTCTGCAGTATATTTTGGAGGGAGTGCTATAGATGGAAGTGTTCCTAGGGTTGGATAGCTGTCACCAGAGGTAGTAAAATCATGGTAGGGAGGGTGGAGCAGCTGATTGTGAGGCAAATGCAAAATAAAATTGACTATGCCCAAAGCCAATCAACAGATAGAGAAAAGTATAGAATCTGATACCTAATATATAAAGAATGAAGAAGGAAGAAAAAGGAGGAGAAATAGAAAAGAACCTTAAGATTGTGTTTGTAACAGCATACTAAGTGAGTTAAGTTAGACTCTTAGATAGTAAGGAAAGTAACCTGGAACCTTTGGTAACCATGAATCCTAAGCCTGAAATGGCAATAAGTACATACCTATTGATAATCACCCTAAATGTAAACGGACTGAATGCACCAATCAAAAGACATAGAGGGAATGAATGGATAAAAAAAACAAGACCCATGTATATACTGCTTACAAGAGACTCACCTCAAACCCAAAGACATGCAGAGACTAAAAGTCAAGGCATGGAAAAAGATATTTCATGCAAACAATAGGGAGAAAAAAACAGGAGCTGCAGTACTAGTATCAGACAAAATAGACTTCAAAACAAAGAAAGTAACAAGAGATAAAGAAGGGCATTACATAATGAAAAGGGGCTCAGTCCAACAAGAGGATCTAACCATTATAAATATGTATGCACCCAACACAGGAGCACCAGCATATGTGAAACAAATACTAACAGAACTAAAGGAGGAAATAGAGTGTAATGCATTCATTTTAGGAGACTTCAACACACCATTCACTCCAAAGGACAGATCCACCAGACAGAAAATAAGTAAGGACACAGAGACACTGAAAAACACACTAGAACAGATGGACCTAGTAGACATCTATAGAACTCTACACCCCAAAGCAACAGGATACACATTCTTCTCAAGTGCACATAGAACATTCTCCAGAATAGACCACATACTAGGCCACAAAAAGAGCCTCAGTAAATTCAAAAAGATTGAAATCCTACCAACCAACTTTTAAGACCACAAAGGTATAAAACTAGAAATAAATTGTACCAAGAAAGCAAAAAGACTCACAAAGACATGGAGGCTTAACAACATGCTTCTAAATAGTCAATGGATCAATGACCAAATTTAAATAGAGATCCAGCAATATATGGAAATAAATGACAAGAACAACACAAAGCCCCAACTTCTGTGGGACGCAGTGAAAGCAGTGTTAAGAGGACAGTATATAGCAATACAGGCATATTTAAAGATGGAAGAGCAAACCCAAATGAATAGTCTAATGTCACAGTTATCAAAATTGGAAAAGAAGACCAAATAAGGCCTAAAATCAGAAGTAGGGACATAATGAAGATCAGAGAAGAAATAAACAAAATTGAGAAGAATAAAACAATAGAAAAAAAATCAATGAAACCAAGAGCTGGTTCTTGGAGACAATAAAATAGATAAGCCTCTAGACAGACTTATTAAGAGAAAAAGAGAATCAACACACATCAATAGAATCAGAAATGAGAAAGGAAACATCACGACAGACCCAACAGAAATACAAAAAATTATTAAATACTACTATGAAAAACCTATATGCTAAGAAGCTGGAAAACCTAGAAGAAATAGACAACTTCATAGAAAAATACAACCTTCCAAGACTGACCAAGGAAGAAACACAAAATCTAAACAAACCAATTACCAGCAAAGAAAATGAAGTGGTAATCAAAAAACTACCCAAGAACAAAAAACCCTGGGGCAGATGGATTTACCTCAAAATTTTATCACACATACAGAGAAGATATAATATGCATTCTCCTTAAAGTTTTCCAAAAAATAGAAGAGAATGGAATACTCCCAAACTCATTCTATGAAGCCAACATCACCTGAATACCAAAACCAGGAAAAGACCCCACCAAAAAAGAAAACTACAGACCAATATCCCAGATGAAGGTAGATGCAAAAATACTTAACAAAATATTAGAAAACCGAATTCAAAAACACATCAAAAGGATCCTACACCATGACCAAGTGGGATTCATCCCAGGGATGCAAGGATGGTACAACATTTGAAAATCCATCAACATCATCCAACACATCAACAAAAAGAAAGACAAAAACCACATGATCATCTCCATAGATGCTGAAAAAGCATTCGAAAAAATTCAACACCCATTCATGATAAAAACTCACAACAAAATGGGTATAGAGGGCAAGTACCTCAACGTAATAAAGACCATATATGATAAACCCACAGCCAACATCATACTGAACAGTGAGAAGCTGAAAGCTTTTCCTCTGACATCAGGAACAAGACAGGGATGCCCACTCTCCCCACTGTTATTCCACATAGTACTGGAGGTCCTAGCCACGGCAATTAGACAAAACAAAGAAATACAAGGAATCCAGATTGGTAAAGAAGAAGTTAAACTGTCACTATTTGCAGATGACACGATATTGTACATAAAAAACCCTAAAGACTCCACTCCAGAATTATTAGAACTGATATTGGAATACAGCAAAGTTGCAGGATACAAAATTAACACCCAGAAATCTGTGGCTTTCCTATACACTAACAATGAGCCAATAGAAAGAGAAATCAGGAAAACAACTCCATTCACAATTGCATCAAAAAGAATAAAATACCTAGGAATAAACCTAACCAAAGAAGTGAAAGACCTATACCCTGAAAACTACAAGACTCTCTTAAGATAAATTAAAGGGGACACTAACAAATGGAAACTCACCCATGCTCTTGGCTAGGATGAATTAATATCGTCAAAATGGCCATCCTGCCCTAAACAATATACAGATTTGATGCACTCCCTATCAAATTACCAGCAACATTCTTCAACGAACTGGAACAAATAGTTCAAAATTTCATATGGAAACACCAAAGACCCCAAATAGCCAAAGCAATCCTGAGAAAGAAGAATAAAGTGGGGGGATCTCACTCCCCAACTTCAAACTCTACTACAAAGCCACCGTAATCAAGACAATTTGGTACTGGCACAAGAACAGGGCCACAGACCAGTGGAACAGATTAGAGACTCCAGACATTAACCCAAACATGTATGGTCAATTAATATTTGATAAAGGAGCCATGGACATACAATGGGGAAATGACAGTCTCTTCAACAGATGATGCTGGCAGAACTGGACAGCTACATGTAAGAGAAAGAAACTGGATCACTGTCTAACCCCATATACAAAAGTAAATTCAAAATGGATCAAAGATCAGAATGTAAGTCATTAAACCATAAAACTCTTAGAAAAAAACATAGGCAAAAATCTCTTGGATGTGAACATTAGTGACCTCTTCATGAATATATCTCCCTGGGCAAGGAAAATAAAAGCAAAAATGAACAAGTGAGAGTATATCAAGCTGAAAAGCTCCTGTACAGCAAAGGAAACCATCAATAGAATAAAAAGGTACCCTACAGTATGGGAGAATATTTTCGTAAATGACAGATCTGATAAAGGGTTGACATCCAGAATATACAAGGAGCTCACATGCCTCAACAAACAAAAAGCAAATAATCCAATTAAAAAATGGGCAGAGGGCTGAATAGACAGTTCTCTAAAGAAGAAATTCAGATAGCCAACAGACACATGAAAAGATGCTCCACATCGCTTGACATCAGAGAAATGCAAATTAAAACCACAGTGAGATCTCACCTCACACCAGTGAGGATCGCCACCATCCAAAAGACAAAAAACAACAAATGTTGGCGAGGTTGCGGAGAAAGAGGAACCCTCCTACACTGCTGGTGGGAATGTAAATTAGTTCATCCATTGTGGAAAGCAATATGGAGGTTCCTCAAAATGCTCAAAATAGACATACCATTTGACCCAGGAATTCCACTCCTAGGAATTTACCCTAAGGATGCATCGCACTCCAGTTTGAAAAAGACAGATGCCCCCGTATGTTTATCGCAGCACTATTTACAATAGCCAAGAAATGGAAGCAACCTAAGTGTCCATCAATAGATGAATGGATAAGGTAGATGTGGTACATATACAGAATGGAATATTATTCAGCCATAAGAAGAAAACAAATCCTACCATTTGCAACAACATGAATGGAGCTAAAGGGTATTATGCTCAGTGAAATAAACCAAGTGGAGAAAAACAAATATCAAATTATTTCACTCATCTGTGGAGTATAAGAACAAAAGAAAAACTGAGGGAAAAAAAAGGCACGAGAATCACAGAACCCAAGAATGGACTATCAGTTACCAAAGCGAAAGAGACTGGGGAGAATGGGAGGGTAGGGAGGGATAAGGGCTGGGAAGAAGAAAGGTGGTATTATGATTAGCATGTGTAATATAGGGGATGGGGGAAAGGAGAGGGCTTTACAACACAGAGAAGATAAGTAGTGATTCTACAACATGTTACTATGCTGATGGACAGTGACTGTAATGGGGTTTGTGGGGGGGACTTGGGGTAGGGGAGAGCCTAGTAAACAATGCTCTTCAAAAAAATATGAATAAATAAATTAATTAATAATAAAAAAAGAAATGATATACAACAAATAATTGTTGTATGCCCCTAAAATGTTGTAGTTGTTATACAAGCTAGTTGATGTACCATATATCATTCATACCCTATCCAGCTTGAGGCTACAGATGGGGCTACATTAAAGTTAGACACATATATTCTGTAGCTCCATTATGCTCACCCAAATCTCCATTCTCTATCAAATGAAGCTCATGAATGTATGGTTTCCCACATGTTACCAAACATGCTCCCAACAACCTGTGGCTCAATCAAATATTGGAAGAACTCCTTCAAGCGAGACAATTTCCTACTGGGTAAGGTTGCTGTGCTGTTGTGTATCTCAAGTCATCTGCAGGTTATGTCCATGTCTGTGAGTAATCACAATTTTCTAACTAATAAATAATGTGAGTCCTGAAGATGCTAAAACTGCATGGGATTCTTTTTCAACAAAAACAGGGCAGGGTCGAGGGAGAAAGCAGCTCTATTGGTTTCTTTTGTACACAAAACAAGGAAGATTGAAATGGAGTTATGCCCCTAGGAAAGTCTTTCATATTTAGTAAACATGAATCCAATCTTTGTTTTGTTTTGCTTTCATTTTATTTCGTTTCTTACACCTTCCAATCCTTTTCACAAATGCCCATGTATCACGGATATTTGGCTGGTAGGAAAAATGTTGCTTTCCAAACAATCCTAAAACAAAGTCTTCACTGTAAGGCCAGATTCACTGCTGTGTTCTATCTTCCCTTAAAATAATTTATTTGAGTAGTCAGAAAAAATCCTAAGTTTAAGGATGTGATTGTGTGAAGTCTGAAGAACCGAAAAAGTCTTTCATTCCAAAAAATCTTCATTAAATAGATATAATTACATTAGTCAACAAGCAGCTTAAAGTCAAGTGATAAAAATACTATATACTCACATTTGCGTTCCTTTCACTAAATATTATTTGTAACATTTCTATATATAATTAGTTATGTTTATGTTTTAATAACATCTACATATTACTCTTAAATCAAGCTATGTAGACTCCCTTAAGATTGACTGTTGTTTTTATTTCTTCATTCATATTTTACTTCTTCTATCTGCAATCTTTCCAAGGTAAATAATAAATGTCCCTTGGCATATTTATTAGTGCTCTATATGTTTATGAACTTCCACATGCCTATGGTAGGTATATCTGGGCAATATTTATAAGAATAGGGAAATGTAAACTGAAAATGCCAAAGAAATATTAACATATTAAACAGGATAATTATTCATGGTTTGAATTGTCCTGGGTTTCTTTTGTAAAGAATGAACTATGTGTATCCTTTAATTTCTATTTAAGTACTGGTTACTTTATTTAAATAGTATGTGATATTAAAGTATTTTATTCACTCTCCATGTTAATAATTCCCAATATTTCACTTAACTTTATCTTCATAAATCATTCAATGAAAACCTAGACTTCAACTTCTGTACAAATTATTATATGTTTAAAATACACACTTTTAAAAGTCTATAATATAGTGCTAACCAATATAATAATTTATATTTAAGGAAGAATTACTGCTCTATCATCATCATCAATATTTACTTTTTCTTTTTTTTTTTAAATTAAGGTATCATTGATATACAATCTTACAAAGATTTGCATGATCAACATGGTGGTTTCAATATTCGCCCATATTATCAAGTCCCCCATCCCCACCCCATTGCAATCACTGTCCATCAGTGTAGTAGGATGCTATAGAGTCATTATTTGTATTTTTTGTGCTATACTACCTTCCTCATGACCTACCTATATTGTAAGTGCTAATTATAATGCCTCTTAATCCTCCTCTCCCTCCCTCCTAATCCGCCCTCTACAACTTCTCTTTGGTAACTACTAGTCCCTTCTTGGAGTCTGTGAGTCTGCTACTGTTTTGTTCCTTCAGTTTTGCTTTGTTGTTATACTTCACAAATGAGTGAAATCATTTCATACTTGTCTTTCTCTGCCTATCTTATTACCATTAGCCAGATAACCTCTAGCTTCATACATGTTGTTACAAATAGTAGGATTTGTTTTCTTCTTATGGCTGAATAATATTTCATTGTGCATATGTCCACATCTTCTTTATCCATTCATCTACTGATGGACACTTAGGTTTCTTCCATATCTTGGCTATTGTAAATAGTGCTGTGATAAGCATAGGGGTGCATATGTCTTTTTGAATCAGGGCTCTTGTTTTCTTGGGGTAAATTCCTAGGAGTGGAATTACTGTGTCAAATGATAATTCTATTTTTAGTTTTTTGAGGAATCTCCATATTGTTTTCCACAATGGTTGAACTAATTTACATTGCACCAACAGGATAAGAGGGTTCCCCTTTCTCCACATCCTTTCCAGCATTTCTTGTTTCTTGCCTTTTGAGTGTTGGCCATCCTAAGTGGTGTGAGGTGATATCTCACTGTGGTTTTAATTTCATTTCCCTGATGATTACCAATGTGGAGCATCTTTTCATGTGCTTATTGGCCATCTGAATTTCTTCTTTGGAGAAGTGTCTGTTCCTCTGCCCATTTTTTAATCAGGTTATTTATTCTTTGGATGTTGAGGCATGTTAGATTTTTGTATATTTTGGATGTTAACACGTTATTGGATAAGGTGTTTGTGAATATGTTCTCCCATTACTGTAGGATGCCTTTTTGTTCTGCTGATGGTGTCCTTTGCTGTACAGAACCTTTCCTTTTTAGTTTGATGTAATCCCATTTGTTCATTTTTGGGTTTGTTTACCTTGCTCGAGGAGACATACTTGGGAAAAACTTACTCACGCTTATATTCAAGAGATTTTTGCCCAAGTTTTCTTCTATGAGTTTATGGTTTCATGAATTACATTCAGGACTTTGATCCATTTCAAGTTTACTTTCTATATGGAGTTAGACAATAACACAGTTTCATAGTTCTACGTTTTGTGGTTCCATATGAATTTTAGAACTATTTGTTCTAGTTAGTTGATGAAAGCTATTGGTATTTTGATAGGGATTGCATTGAGTCTATAGATTGCTTAAGGCAGGATGGCCATTTTAACAATATTGATTCTTCCTATCCATGAGCATAGGATGTATTTCCATTTATTGGTGTCTTCTTTAATTTCTCTCATGAGTGTCTTATAGTTTTCAGGGTATAGGTATTTCACCCTCTTGGTTAGGTTTATTCCTAGGTATTTTATTGTTTTTGATACAATTGTTAATGGACTTGTTACCCTGGTTCTCTTTCTGCTAGATCATAGTTAGTATGTAGGAATGCAACAGATTTCTGTGTATTGATTTTGTATCCTGAAACTTTGCTGAATTCAGTTATTAGTTCTAATAGTTTTGGGATGGATTATTTAGGGTTTTTTATTTGCAATGTCATAACATCTGCAAACAGGGACAGTTCAACTTCTTCCTTACCAATCTGGATGCCTTTTATTTCTTTGTGTTGTCTGATTGCCATAGCTAGGACCTCCAGTACTAAGTTGAATAAAAGTGGTGAGAGTGGGCATCCTTGTCTTCTTCCCAGTCTTAGAGGAAAAGCTTTTAGCTTTTCACTGTTATGTATGATATTGGCTGTAGAATTTTCATATCTGACCTTTGTTATGTTGAGGTACTTTCCCTCTATACCTATTTTGTTGAGAGTTTTTATCATGAATAGATGTTGAATTTCATCAAATGATTTTTCAGCATCTATGGAGATGATCATGTGGTTTTTGTCCTTTTTATTGTTGTGGTGTATGATGTTAATCATTTTGTGATGTATGACTTGATCATGATGGATAATCATTTTTTATGTATTTTTGAATTTGGTTTGCTAATATTTTGTTGTGTATTTTTTGCATCTATGTTCATCAGGATATTAGACTGTAATTCTCTTTTTTTGTGTTGTCTGTACCTGGTTTTGGTATTAGACTGATGCTGGGCTCATAAAATGCGTTTGGAAGTATTTCCTCCTCTTCTTCTTTTAGGAAAACTTTAAGGAGGATGCATATGTGTTCTTCTCTAAATGTCTAATAAAATTTTTCAGGGAAGTCACTGGTCCAGGGCATTTCTCTTAGGTAATTTTTTTTTATGTCTCTTTTTTAAAAATTTATTTTGGTATCATTAATCTACAATTACATGAAGGACATGTTCACTAGGCTCTCCCCCTCACCAAGTCCCCCCACATACCCTTTCACAGTCACTGTCCATCAACATAGTAAGATGCTCTAAAATCACTACTTGTCTTCTCTGTGTTGCACAGCCCTCCCGGTGCCCCCACACACACTATACATGCTAATCGTAATGCCCCTTTTCTTTTTATCCAACCCTTATCCCTCCCTTCCAACCCATCCTCCCCAGTCCCTTTCCCTTTGGTAACTGTTAGTCCATTCTTGGATTCTGGCTTTGGCTGCTGTTTTGTTCCTTCAGTTTTCTTTTGTTCTTATACTCCACATATGAGTGAAATAACTTGGTACTTGTCTTTCTCCACCTGGCTTATTTCACTGAGCATAATACCCTCAAGCTCCATCCATGTTGCTGCAAATGGTAGGATCTGATTTTTTCTTATAGCTGAGTAATATTCCATTGTGTATATGTACCACATCTTCTTTATCCATTCATCTACTGATGGACATTTAGGTTGCTTCCATATCTTGGCTATTGTAAATAGTGCAGTGATAAACATAGGGGTGCATCTGTCTTTTTCAAACTGGATGGGGTAAATTCCTAGAAGTGGAATTCCTGGGTCAAATGGTATTTCTATATTGAGCATTTGAGGAACTTCCACACTGCTTTAAACAATGGTTGAACTAATTTACATTCCCACCAGCAGTGTAGGAGGGTTCCCCTTTCTCCACAACCTCTCCAACATTTGTTGTTGTTTGTCTTTTCGATGGTAGCCATCCTTACTGGTGTGAGATGATATCTCATTGTGGTTTTAATTTGCACTTCTCCAATGACAAGCGATGTGGAGCATCTTTTCACGTGTCTGTTGGCCATCTGAATTTCTTCTTTAGAGAACTGTCTATTAAGCTCCTCTGCCCATTTTTTAATTGGATTATTTGCTTTTTGTTTGTTGAGGTGTGTGGGCACTTTATATATTTTGGATGTCAACCCTTTGTCGGATCTGTCATTTTCGAATATATTCTCCCATACTATAGGATACCTTTTTTGTTCTATTGATTGTTTCCTTTGCTGTACAGAAGCTTTTCAGCTTGATATAGTCCCACTTGTTCATTTTTGCTTTTGTTTCCCTTGCCCGGGGAGATATGTTCAAGAAGAGGTCATACATGTTTATGTCTAAGAGATTTTTACCTATGTTTTTTTCTAAGAGTTTTATGGTTTCATGACTTACATTCAACTCTGTGATAGATTTCTAATTTACTTTTGGGTTGCGGGTTAGACAGTGACCCAGTTTCATTCTCTTACATGTAGCTGTTCAGTTCTGGCAGCACCATCTGTTGAAGAGACTGTCATTTCCCCATTGTATGTCCATGGCCCCTTTATCGTATATTAGTTGACCATATATGTTTGGGTTAATGTTTGGAGTCTCTATTCTGTTCCATTGGTCTGTGGCTCTGTTCTTGTGCCAGTACCAAATTGTCTTGATTACTGTGGCTTTGTAGTAGAGCTTGAAGTTGGGGAGTGCGATCCCCCCCAATTTATTCTTCTTTCTCAGGATTGCCTTAGCTATTTGGGGTCTTTGGTGTTTCCATATGAATTTTTGAACTATTTGTTCCAGTTCATTGAAGAATGCTGTTGGTAACTTGATAGGGATTGCAGCGAATCTGTATATTGCTTTGGGCAGGATGGCCATTTTGATGATATTAATTCTTCCTAGCCAGCAGCATGGGATGAGTTTCCATTTGTTAGTGACCTCTTTAATTTCTCTTAAGATGGTCTTATAGTTTTCAGAGTATAGGTCTTTCACTTCTTTGGTTAGGTTTATTCCTAGGTATTTTATTCTTTTTGATGCTATTGTGAATGGAAATGTCTTCCTGATTTCTCTTTGTATTGGTTTATTGTTAGTGTACAGGAATCCTACAGATTTCTGTGTGTTAATTTTATATCTTGCAACTTTGCTGAATTCCGATATTAGCTGTGGTAGTTTCAGTAGAGTCTTTAGGGTATTTATGTACAATATCATGTCATCTGCAAACTGTGACAGTTTAACTTCTTCTTTACCAATCTGGATTCCTTGTATTTCTTTGTTTTGTCTAATTGCCGTGGCTAGGACCTCCAGTACTATGTGGAATAACAGTGGGGAGAGTGGGCATCCCTGTCTTGTTCCAGATGGCAGAGGAAAAGCTTTCAGCTTCTCACTGTTCAGTATGATGTTGGCTGTGGGTTTATCATATATGGTCTTTATTACGTTGAGGTACTTGCCCTCTATACCCATTTTGTTGTGAGTTTTTATCATGAATGGATGTTGAATTTTTTCGAATGCTTTTTCAGCATCTATGGAGATGATCATGTGGTTTTTGTCTTTGTTTATGTTGATGTGGTGGAGGTGTTGATGGAGTTTCGAATGTTGTACCTTGCATCCCTGTGATGAATCCCACTTGGTCATGGTGTATGATCTTTTTGATGTATTTTTGAATTTGGTTTGCTAGTATTTTGATGAGTGTTTTTGCATCTACATTCATCAGGGATACTGGTCTGTAGTTTTCTTTTTTGGTGGGGTATTTTCCTTTTTTTGGTATAAGGGTGATGCTGGCTTCCTGGAATGCATTTGGGAGTATTCCCTCCTTTTCTATTTTTTGGAAAATTTTAAGGAGAATGGATACTATGTCTGTTCTGTATGTCTGATAAAATTCTGAGGTAAATCCATCTGTCCCGGGGGTTTTGTTCTTTGTTAGTTTTCTGATTACCGCTTCAATTTCATTGCTGGTAACTGGTCTGTTTAGATTTTCTGTTTCTTTCTGGGTCAGTCTTGGAAGGTTGTATTTTTCTAGGAAGTTGTCCATTTCTCCTAGGTTTCGCAACTTGTTAGCGTATAGGTTTTCATAGTACTCTCTAATTATTCTCTGCATTTCTGTGTGGTCCGTCGTGATGTTTCCTTTCTCATTTCTGATTCTGTTGATGTGTGTTGACTCTCTTTTCCTCTTAATAAGTCTGTCTAGAGGCTTATATATTTTGTTTATTTTCTCGAAGAACCAGCTCATGGTTTCATTGATTTTTGCTATTGTTTTATTCTTCTCAATTTATTTATTTCTTCTCTGATCTTTATTATGTCACTTCTTCTGCTGACCTTAGGCCTCATTTGTTCTTCCTTTACCAATTTCGATAATTGTGACATTAGACCATTCATTTGGGATTGTTCTTCCTCCTTTAAATATGCCTGGATTGCTATATACTTTCCTCTTAAGACTGCTTTTGCTGTATCCCACAGTAGTTGGGGCTTTGTGTTGTTATTGTCATTTGTTTCCAGATATTGCTGGATCTCCATTTTGATTTGGTCATTGATCCATTGATTATTTAGGAGCATGTTGTTAAGCCTCCATGTGTTTATGAGCCTTTTTGCTTTCTTTGTACAATTTATTTCTAGTTTTATGCCTTTGTGGTCTGAAAAGTTGGTTGGTAGGATTTCAATCTTTTGGAATTTACTGAAACTCTTTTTGTGGCCTAGTATGTTGTCTATTCTATAGAATGTTCCATGTGCACTTGAGAAGAAAGTGTATCCTGTTGCTTTTGGATGTAGAGTTCTGTAGATGTCTATTAGGTCCATCTGTTCTAGTGTGTTGTTCAATGCCTCTGTGTCCTTACTTATTTTCTGTCTGGTGGATCTGTCCTTTGGAGTGAGTGGTGTGTTGAAGTCTCCCAGAATGATTTCATTGCATTATATTTCCTCCTTTAGTTCTGTTCGTATTTGTTTCATATATTTTGGTGCTCCTGTATTGGGTGCATATATATTTATAATGGTTATATCCTCTTGTTGGACTGAGCCCTTTATCATTATGTAATGTCCTTCTTTGTCTTTTGTTACTTTCTTTATTTTGAAGTCTATTTTGTCTGATACTAGTATTGCGACACCTGCTTTTTTCTCTCTGCGGTTTGCATGAAAGATCTTTTTCCATCCCTTGACTTTAAGTCTGTGCATGTCTTTGGGTTTGAGGTGAGTCTCTTGTAAGCAGCATATGGATGGGACTTGCTTTTTTATCCATTCTATTACTCTGTGTCTTTTGATTTGTGCATTCAGTCCTTTTACATTTAGGGTGATTATTGAAAGGTATGTAATTATTGCCTTTTCAGGCTTGAAGTTTGAGGTTACCAAAGGTTCAAGGTTAGCTTCTTTACTATCTTACTGTCTAACTTAACTTGTTTATTGAGTTATTATAAACACGGTCTGATGATTCTTAATTTCTTTCCCTTCTTATTCCTCTTCCTCCATTCTTCATATGTTTTGTGTTTTTTCTGTGCTCTTTCTAGGAGTGCTCCCATCTAGAGCAGTCCCTGTAAGATGCCCTGTAGAGGTGGTTTGTGGGAGGCAAATTCCCTCAACTTTTGCTTGTCTGGGAATTGTTTAGTCCCTCCTTCATATTTAAATGATAATCGTGCTGGATACAGTATTCTTGTTTCGAGGCCCTTCTGTTTCATTGCATTAAGTATATCATGCCATTCTCTTCTGGCCTGTAGGGTTTCTGTTGAGAAGTCTGATGATAGGCTGATGGGTTTTCCTTTGTAGGTGACATTTTTTCTCTTTGGCTGCATTTAATACTCTGTTCTTGTCTTTGATCTTTGCCATTTTAATTATTATGTGTCCTGGTGTTGCCCTCCTTGGATCCCTTGTCATTTGAGTTCTGTGTACTTCTGTGGTCTGTGAGACCATTTCTTCCCCTAATTTGGGGATGTTTTCAGCAATTATTTCTTCAAAGACACTTTCTATCCCTTTTTCTCTCTCTTCTTCCTCTGATACCCCTATAATGTGGACATTGTTCCATTTCGATTGGTCACACAGTTCTCTTAATATTTTTTCATTCTTGGAGATCCTTTTATCTCTCTCTGCTTCAGCTTCTTTGCGTTCCTGTTCTCTGTTTTCTATTCCATTAATGGTCTCTTGCATCTTGTCCATTCTGCTTTGAAGTCCTTCCAGAGATTGTTTTATTTCTGTATTCTCCCTCCTTAGTTCTTGCATATTTCTCTGCAAGTCCATCAGCATGGTAATGACTTTTGTTTTGAATTCTTTTTCAGGAAGATTGGTTAAATCTCTCTCCCAGGTTCCTTCTCAGGCGAAGATGTAGAAGATGTCGAAGCTGTGTGGGTTAGTCTTGTCTGGATGAAATTTTTTGCCTTTTCATGTTGATAGCTGCAATGGTGAGCTATTGACTCGTTTGTCAGCTATGAGAGCCAAGTCTTTCCACTTGCTCCTGGCCTTTCTTTACTGGGACAACTGCGACCCCTAGTGGCTTGTGTTGGGCAATTGCGTGTAGACTGGGTCTCTGTCTTGCCTGGCGGGTATGGAGGAAGCTCCCTTGCTGTGGTTGTGGACAGCCTCAGGTTGCTGCTTGCTATGGCAGTGCCCCAGAGGGGTAATGGACGGGGGGCTGTTTGGCTGTTTACCTCCGTGAGGGTTCTTAGAGCTGTTGCCCACGGGGTTAGTGTGCCCATACTTCCCTGGAATTTCCAGCCACTGGGCTGTGACCTGGGATGCTTCTGTCCAGTGGTGGGATCCCTGTCCCTTTAAGACTTTCAAGAAGCACTCGCTTTTCTTTGTCACATGGGCGCTGGTTTCGGGACCTGCTCACAGGTCTTACTGTCCTGCTTCCCTAGTTTGCAGCACCCCACGCATGCACTGTGTCTGCGCTCTTGTGCGGATGGCTGGGACTGGGTGTTTAGCAGTCCTGGGCTCCCTCTCCCTCCCCGCTCCGACTCCTCTCCTTCCGCCGGGAGCTGGGGTGAGAGGCCTTGGGTCCCGTCGGGCTGCGGCTTGTATCTTACCCCTTTCAACAGGCGCTGGGTTCTCACAGGTGTGGATGTAGTCTGGCTGTTATCCTGTGTCTTCTTGTCTCCCTTTTAGGAATAGTTGTATTTGTTGTATTTTCAAAAATATATATGTTTTTTGGGAGGAGATTCCCACTGACCTACTGATGCCACCATCTTGGCTCTGCCCCTCTCTTAGATAGTTTCTTGATTTCCAATTCAATTTCATTGCTGGTAATTGGTCTGTTCAGATTTTCTGTTTATTCCTGGGTCAGTATTGGAAGATTATATTTTTCTATAGAGTTTTCCATTTCTTCTAGGTTATCCAGTTTGTTAGCAAGTAATTTTTCATAGTATTCTCTAATAATTCTTCTAATTTCCTTAGTGTCCTTAGTGATATTTCCTCTCTCATTTATGATTCTGTTTATGTTTGTACGCTATCTCTTTTTCTTGATTAATCTGGCTAGGGGTTTGTCTATTTTGTTTATTTTCTTGAACAAGCTCCTGATTTCATTGGTTCTTGCTATTGTTTTATTCCTCTCAATTTTATTTATGTTCATTCTGACCTTTATTATGTCCCTCCTTCAACTTATTTTGGTCCTCATTTGTTCTTCTTTTTCTAGTTTCATTAATTGTGAGTTTAGTCTCACAATTTATCAGTGAGATTATTTGGAATTGTTCTTTCTTGAGGTAAGCCTGTATTGCAATAAATTTTACTCCTAGAACTGCCTCTCCTGTATCCCTAAGGTTTTGGAGTGAGTTGTTTTCATTTGTCTCCATGTATCACCTGATATCTGTTTTTTATTTGGTCATTTATCCACTCATTATTCAGAAGCATGTTGTTAATCCTTCATGTGTTTAGGGGCTTCTTGTGTTTTTATTGAATAATTTATTTCTAGTTTCATACCTTTGTGGTCTGAGAAGCTGGTTGGTACAATTTCAGTTCTTCTGAGTTTACTGAGGCTCTTTATATGGCCTAGTATATGACCTATTCTGGAAAATGTTCCATGTACCCTTGAGAAGAATGTGTATCCATCAGTTTTTGGTCGGAATGTTCAGTAGATGTCTGTTAGGTCCATCTGTTCTAATGTGTTGTACAGTGCCTCTGTCTCCTTACTATATTTTTGTTTGATCTGTCCTTTGGCAAGAGTGGTTTGTTGAAGTTTCCTAAAGTGAGTGCATTGCATTCTATTTCCCTCCTTTATTCTGTTAGTATTTGTTTCACATAATTAGGTGCTCCTCTGTTGTGTGCATAGATATTTATAATGGTTATGTCCTCGTATTGGACTAACACCTTTATCATTATGTAATGTCCTTCTTTGTCTCTTGGGACTTTATTTTGAAGTTTATTTTGTCTGATACAAGTACTGTAACTACTGCTTTTTTCTCCCTATTATTTGCATGAAATATCTTTTTCTATCCCTTCACTTTTAGTCTATGTATGTCTTCAGGTTTGAAGTGAGTCTCTTGTAGGCAGCATATAAATTGGTCTTCTTTTTAATCCATTCAGTGACTCTATATCTTTTGATTGGTACATTCAGTCCATTTACATTTAGGGTGATTATCGATAGGTATGTACTTATTGCCATTGCAGGCTTTGGATTGGTGGTTACCAAAAGTTCAAGGGAAGCTTTTTATTATCTAACAGTCCAACTTAATTCACTTACTACTCTATTTCAAATACAATAATCTAAAGGTTCTTTTTTTCTCTCTCTTCTGTTCCTTCCTCCTCCACTCTATATTAGGTGTCATATTCTGTACTCTTTGTGTATCCCTTGACTGACTTTGTGGATAGTTAGTTGAATTTTGCTTTTGCTTAGTAATTAATTGGTCTACTTCTTTTACTGTGTTTTTATTTTCTCTGGTGACATCTATTTACCTTAGGAGTACTTCCATCTATAGCTGTCACTCCAATATACATCATGGAGAATGTTTGTGGGAGGTTCTCTCAACTTTTGCTTATCTGGAAATTGTTTAACTCCTTTTTCAAATTTAAATGATAATCTTGCCAGATAGAGTATTCTTGGTTGGAGGCTCTTCTGTTTCATTGCATTAAATATATCATGCTACTCCCTTCTGGCATATAAGGTTTCTGCTGAGAAGCCTGATAATAGCCTGATGGACTTTCTTTCTTCTCTCTCTGGCTGCTTTCAATACTTTCTCCTTGTCCTTGATCTTTGACATTTAATTATTATATGTCCTGGTGTTGTCATCTTTGGGTCCCTTGCATTGGGAGATCTATGTACTTCCATGGCCTGAGAGACTATTTCCTTCACAAGATTGGGGAAGTATTAGCAATTATTTCCACAGAGAGACTTTCTATCCCTTTTTTCTCTCTTATTCTTCTGGTATCCCTATAATGTGAATATTGTTCCATTATGATTGGTCACACAGTTCTCTCATTCTTTCATTCATAGAGATCTTTTCTTCTCTCTGTTCCTCAGTTTTGTTTCCCTGTTCTCTAATTTCTGTTTCATTTGCCAATTTCTCTACCTTATCTAATCTACTTTTAAATCCCTCCATT
This sequence comes from Manis pentadactyla, assembly GCF_030020395.1. Lineage (NCBI taxonomy): Eukaryota > Metazoa > Chordata > Mammalia > Pholidota > Manidae > Manis > Manis pentadactyla. The sequence continues at coordinate 52,592,009 of NC_080023.1, forward strand.
GTATGTTTCATTTCAGATACTGTATTTTTCAAAGTTTCTATCTCTCTCTTCAATTCCTTTTTGAGATCTTAAATAGTTTTCAGGAACTCCATGAAGATGTTTATGAATTTTATTTTGAAACCTTTATCAAGAAGATTGTTGATTTCTTTTTCACTCTGCCCTCTTAATGGCATCCTCTCCTATATTTTTGTTTATACAAATTTTTTTGCCATTTCAGTTTTTTTGTGATTCCTATGGATTAATAACTGTGTAGGCAACATCCTCTGGTGCCCAGATGCTCTTCTCTCTGGAGCTGCCAAGCACCTGGAGCAATGCAGGGGTCAAGGTGAGTGGCACCAATGCCTGCCTGGAGTAAAGAGCTCTTTCCTGCTTCCCAGCTGTAGTGCCTGTCTCCATTCTCAGGTCCAATGGACCAAGCACACAGGGAGGGGCCTCTGTCGTACTCCTCTGTAGCTTCCATAGGCAGGGCCACCCTCCAGCTGGCTTGGCATGATGGTAGGTGGCAGCAGGTGTGTGGCACCAGTGCCTACCAAGATGATGAAGTGGCCAGCTCATTATTGCTGTAGGGAGCTTTGGGGCTGTGTTTCCAACCAGGAGGATGGAGTGTCAAGCTTCTGAGAGTTCCCAACCTGTTGCACTGAGTGTGCCAGGATTATTTTGTCTACCTGCCCTTTCTTGTGAACAGCAATCTTTGTATAATCTTTGCCCCTTTATCACCCCTCTCACTGTCGGGAAGTCTTTCAAAGTATGCACCTTTATTGTGTCCTGGGATCTGGTTGTGGGTACCTGTTCTCCACAAGCAGCTGGAGTCTCCATCTCTCCAAGTATTTGCCTGTCTTTTCTTTCCAAACCCACTAATCTTCAGAGCACCATGTAATGTGTGTTCATAATCCTGGAACAGATCTCCAGGGCTGGGTGTTCTGAAGTCCTATGCGTCTACTCCCTCCCCTGTCTGTTTCTCTTCCTTCCACCTGTGAGCTGGGGTGGAGGGAGAGCTTGGGTCCCTCCAGATCATGGCTTTGCTTCTTTACCCTTTTCTGTGAGATCTTCACTTTTCCCCAGATGTAGGCAGTCTTTTCTGCTGTCTTCAGGTCATTCTTTCAGGAATAGTTGTATTTGTTGTATTTTTGTGTTATATGTGGTTTGGGGAGGAGGTTTTTGCCTCACTTTTAATCACACCCTCTTTTTCCCATCTCCCTATTTTTTCTTGTCCTAATTATCAAAGCTATGAGTTTTCTGATATGCCCATGAATAGGCAAATCTATTGTTAAGTAAACATAATGTAATTTTTTTCTTGCTTTTAATTTGCTAATTAATTAAAACAGAACACTTGTCATTGAACTGAAGGGCAAAGTTATATTTTTAAACCATCTGTGGTATATTATGAATGTTTTAACAAATAATATACATTCTTTGATTTAATTTCATATCCCCTGATACTTATTTTGAAAAGGGGAAGATGAGTTTTCTTCATAATTTATTATTTCAGATTGTATCACTAGTTTTTTGGTAGCAAAAATAATTCTGCATTTCCTGCTGCAGTGTTTAGGGAATAAATGCTCTTTATTATTTAGATTTATTTTATTAACCAGCTTTTTAGCTTGTCTTCTCACTTTAATCATTTTAAATGGTATTATTCTTTTCTGACTTATTTGGCTATAATTAATATATGCATTGAATGTGCATTCCATTCATCTTAAGAAAAAATAACACTACTTGCATTATCCTTTCATGTAGACATACTATGAGATTCAGAGAATTTTTCCCAATTTCTAGCTTAAATTTTTATTGCAATAGATTTTGATTAGGAAATGATGATAGTAAAATAGTAGAGGCATTTACATTTGCTTATTATTTTTACAGTTTATTTATTACATAAGCAGTAATATTGTATTAAGAGAATAAAGTATAAGTTCCCATTATATTTCATAGGAACATTTAGTACAATGTCTACTTAAAACATTTTATCATTTTGCTAAGTAAAAATATAAGTGTTTATGAAGTTCATGTAATTTTTAAAATAGCGTCATGGGGGACTTCTTGTTTCTCCTTGAAATTTTGAAGAGCTTAGCATATTAAAGTAATTAAACAAAGAGGCCCTTAGACTGAAGTGGTTCTAATGCCCTGACAGTCTAAATAAGCAAACCAAAACCTAAGCCAGCATCAGTGTTTTTGAATCCAATGGACTTGAATCTGAGAAAATGAGCATATTTATCTTATAAATGATAGTTTGTACCCTTTAACTTATATCTCCCCATCTTCCCCCACCTTCCAGTCTCTGGTAACCACCATTCTATACTCCGTTCCTAGGAATTTGGCTTTGTTAGATTATATATGTAAATGAGATTGTCTTGCCAATGGGTTTTAGCCCTAGTCAAGTTCACTATGGATTCAATGAGACCAAAGAAATGGCAATGGAATGTTCGTGGGCTGAAAGGGTTTATACCCAACTTTATTCCCATGGTGGCAGGTTAATCAGTAGAATCCCATTAACTCAGAGCGAGTCTGCATGCAGCAAGCCAGTCTCTGCCTCTCAGCCTCTCTACCCACAGCCATCTCACTGTCTGTCCTCAGCACTTCCACCACTCTGCTCTTGTCTCTGCTCTCCTGCAGCCTTGCAGCCATACCACCATGTCTCCCAGAGCACTGGATGGTACTCTTTCTATAGCGTCAATAGCAATGTATTGCCCACATGTGTGTAGTGAGCTAGCCAACCAGGGCCAGGTGAGAATCCTGTCTACAGAAACCTTCACTTTATCCACATTCCACCACTCCAGGATTCTTGCCTGTCAATCTATGTGCCCTCAATCTTCTGCAATGGTCTCTGTGCACAGAAGCGTGCACAAAAGAACCATGGGTTGGCTTTACAATACCCACTTTCTCCAGCCTCTCCAGCTTCTCCAGCAGAAAATCTTGCAGACACACAGGCCAAACTTGTTGCTTTATCTCTGCCCTCTGTTTCATCCTCAGCGACCAGAACTGTTGCTCCAATGTCAGTCATTGCCACAACTCCAGTCATCCAATTTCTTTCTGTCTGCTCCTGCATTTTCAAACCAACCCACATCTGGGTCCTCATGACCTTCACGGGGCCCTTTAAATTCTCCTTTCAAGAAGCAGACCGTGTTTCCTTTTGTGCTTGAGCCTGAGGAAAGAAGCAGAGCATGGGGTGTTCCACAACCTGAGGACAAGGCTGCACCTCTCTTGGAAAACCTGTGGTTGCCGAGTGCTTCAGGCTTTCCACCAGCCTTCCACCAGGTTGGGTTTCAACTGAGGAGGGGTTAATGTCTCCATCACCAGCAGGGCCTCCAGCCCCACCTGTTCATCAAACCTCCACTCATCCATTTCTGGGACTGATATCTCTACTACATTGTTCATCTGCCCCATGGCACCTGGAAGCCTGCACTCTCAGGCTGCTGCTCCTTCTATGCTGCTTCTCTCAGGCTACCAGACATCCTTTACTATTTCCACAGCACTTAATAGTGATGCCATTTCAGTCAACAAATTTTCTTTATCTTGTGGTGAACCCCAGTTCTCCACCCCTTCCCAGTACCACATGTCCACAGAGGGACACTTAAATGTCTCCCCATTCACAGGTGCAGCCCACTGAAACGCTCCTCCCATGAGGGCAGCCTTTTCTTTTTCTTGGTCAACAATGAACTCTGCCAACTATGCCAATTGTCTTGCCAATGGGTTTCATCCCTGGACAAGTTCACTATGGATTCAGTGAGACCAAAGAAATGACAATGGAATGTTCTTGGGGTGAAAAGGTTTATACCCAACTTATTCCCATGGTGGCAGGTCAGTCACTAGAATCCCATCCACTGAGAGCAAGTCTGCATGCAGCAAGCTGGTCTCTGCCTCTGGGCCTCTCTACCCCCACAGCTATCTCTGAGTCTGTCCTCGGTGCTGCCACCACTCCAGTCTTGTCTCTGCTCTCCTGCAGCCTTGCAGCTGTGCCACCGTATCTCTCAGAGCACTGTGAAGAGCTCTTTATATAGAATCAATAGCTACATATTGCCCACAGGTGTGTAGTGAGCTAGCCAACCACGGCCAGGTGGGAATGCTGGCCACAGGAACCTTCACTTTATCTATAGAGATCATACTGTATTTGTTTTTTTCTGTCCTGCTTATTAAACTTAGCATAACACCCTCAAGGTCCATTCATGTTTTCACAAATGGATTTCCTTCCATATTATGGATGAATAATATTCCACATATATGTATTTTTCCTTTATCAGTGAACATCTAGGTTGTTTCTGCATCTTGGTTTCTATAAGTAATGCTGTGATGATCATGGGAGTGCATGTGTTTCTTTGAGATCATTATTTCATTTCCTCAGGAAAAGTACAATGAACTAGGAATGCTGGATCATGTAATTGTTCTATTTTTAATTTTGTGGGGGAACCTCTATATTGTTTTCCATGGTTGCTGTACCAATGTACATTCCCACTAACAGTTCAAAGTGGGTTCCCTTTCCTCAACATCCTCACCTCTTGTTAGCTTTTGTTTTTGTTTTTGTGGGTTTTTTTTTTTTTTGGTAATACTTATGTCAGTAGGATTGAAGTGATATTTCATTGTGGTTTTCATTTGTAATTCCCTGATTAATGATGTTGAGTATCTTTACCTATACCTGTTGCTCATTTGTATGTCTTCTTTGGAGAATCAGCTATTCAGGTCCTCTGGCTATTTTTTAATCGGGTTAGTTGGGTTTTGCTATATAAGGAACTCATAAAAGTTAGCTGCAAAAATATATAATTCATCATTTACTTTTACTCTCTATATATCTATATATTTAAAGTGGGTTTTTTATAGACAACATATATATATATATATATATAGTTGGGTTGTGTTTTTGATCCATCTGACAATTTCTCTTTTAATTGGAGTATTTAGATCATTATAATTCCAAGTGATTATTGATATATTCAGATCACTATCTACTGTATCCATTACTGTTTTCTATTTTTTGCCCTTGTTTTTTATTTCTATTTTTGTCTTATACTCCTTTTTCTGCTGTTTGCGGTTTTAACTGAGTATTTTATGATTTAATTTTCTTCCCTTTCTTAGCAAATCACTTATGTTTTCCTATTGTTTTAGCAGTTTTCCAACAGTTTGCAATTATACATTTACAGCTAACCCAAGTCTATTTGCAAATAACACTTTATGAGTAGTGTATCATATAAAAACCAATTAGTCTTTATTCTTCCCCATCCCTTGCACCATTTTCATTCATTTCACTTGTTATATAACCATACATACATATATATGCATAAGCATACATAATCAAATACATCATTGTGTTACCATTTTGAACAAACTGTTGTCTGTTAGATCAATTAAGAATAAGAAAAATAAAAGTTTTTATTTTACTTTCACTTTGTCTTTCTTTGATGCTCTTCCTTTCTTTATGTAGGCTTGAATTTCTGACCTAAATTGTTTTCCCTCTCTCTAAAGAACTTCTTTTAACATTTCTTGCAATTTGGCTACAAATTCTCTCAATTTTTGTTTGAGGGAGTCTCTATTTCTCTTTCACTTTTGAAGGATAATTTCAGAATTCTGGGTTGGTGCTTTTTTCCTACCAATATTTTCAATATTTCACTTCAATCTCTCTTGTGTGAATGTTTTCAGAGGAAAACTTGGATATAATTCACATGTTGTTCCTCTATTGGTAACATGTCTTTCCCCTCTGTGACTTCTTTCAGGATTTTTCATCTTTAATTTTCTGTAGTTTGAAAATGATATGTTTAGGTGTATTTTGTTTTTATTTATTTATCCTGCTTGATAATTCTGAGTTTCCTGTATTTGTGGTTTTGTGTCTGACATTAATTTGGGGAAAATCTCAGTCATTATTGTTTCAAATATTTCTTCTCTGCCTTTCTTATTTCTCCTTGTTATTCCCCTATGGGCATGTGCTCACTTGATGGGGATTGCCCCTAGGCAAGTACACTCTGGAGTCAGTGAGATCAAATAAGAACAACAGATCATTAGGGGTAAAAGGGTTTATACCAAGCTTTATTCTCATGGTGGTAGGTAAAGTGCTAGAATCAGTTAATCTAAGTCTGCAATCAGCAATTAGCCTCAACCTTTACCTCTGGGTCAGAGCACTGGAAGGACCTCTTTATACAGCAACACAGGCAGTAATGGCTCATTGCCAACAGGTTTGTAAGCATTGGTCTATGCAGTAGGCCTATTACATTGTCAAGTAGATTGGGGCCAGGTGAGGATCCTGGTCATGGTAACTTCCATTTTCCCTACAGTATGTTACACCTTTTTTGGTTTCCCATAGGCTTTAGATAGTCTATTTTGGTTTTTTCATTCTTTGGTCTCTGTATTTCAATTTTTGAAGATTATATTGATATATGCTATAGCTCAGAGATTCTTTCCTCAGCTGAGTCCAATTTACTAGTAAGCGCATCAAAAGCATTCTTTATTTTTGTAATGGAATGTTTTATCTTTAGCATTTATTTATTTATTTATTTTTCTTGGGATTTCCACCTCATGGCTTACATTGCCTTTCTGTTCTTGTATGCTATTTTATCCATTAGATCACTTAGTATATTAATTGCTTTAAATTTAATTGTTTTAAATTTCTAGTCTGATAATTCCAATGTCCCAGACATGTCTGGTTCTGGTGCTTGCTCTGTCTATTCAAATTGTGGGGTTTTTTGCCTTTTATCATGGCTTGTAATTTTTTTCTTGATAGCTAATATAATATATTACGTAAAAAATTGCTGCAAATATGTCTTTACTAATGCAGTGGTGATGTGTGTTGAGAGAGGGAAGCATTTTATACTCCTATGATTAAGTCTCAGTCATTTAGTGAGCTTATGCTTCTGGATTGAACTTCATAAGTGTTTCTCATCCCCCACCCCCACCCACCTTATGAGAACCAGATGGCTAGAACCAGTTGGAGCTTATTTCCCTTCTCCAGATTAATTAGACTTTTATAATAACCCCTCAGGTGAGGCTCTGGTTAATTAGTTTCCCCTCAGGGCAGGCAGACCTTGTTAAGAACATCAGACTGTTCCAGTGTAATTCAAAATGGTTACGTTTTCCTTTCCACCAGTGGGAGGCCTGAGGAATTTTTCTCAGATGTTTACTGTGGGAAATTGGTCAAGCTGCCAAAAATAAGTTTTCAATACTGTGATGCCCCCTTTATGCTGAGTCTTCCTGGAACCTTTAACTCTCAGAATTGTCTTCACTAAGCCTCCAGTAATTTATCTATTACATTTTGGATTTTTCCATGTGGACGCTGGTTCCTGTGGTGATCTCTGCTTCTGAACCTCAGTTCAGGTAAGCCAGGATTCCCTGTGTTTGCCTGTCTGTCTCTCCAGTCTTGGAGATAGGAGTTTGCCCTATGTCTTCTCCTTTCTTTTGGATTTAAGAAGTGTTGTTGATTTTTCAGTATTTTTAGTTTTTTACTTATTATAACAGAGTGGTGATTTCCAAGGTCCTTATGTGTGGAACCAGTAACCATAAGTCCTTTACCTTTTGGTAATGTTCTCTGTGGGTTTGCCTCAACTGACTCCTCCAACACTTCTATTTTTAAAAACTTGCCATGTTTTAAATCCCTGTGGTGTATTTTTGATATTGCTTTTGTTTCATTCTTTTTCCTTTTTTGTCACATTCATACTCCATGAATAGAATGTTTTCTCTGATCTCTTTGTGTAATTATTATTAATTATTTAAAATGTTACTTCTTTATTTTCCCTGAATTATTGCTTATACATTGAGTTTTAGGTTTGTTTGTTTTTGTAATTTTTAAGTTTTCAATCAAAAGCTTATCTTAGATGTGTGGTTGTCTTCATCTTAATTTCTTTGAGTTAGTGAAAAAATGATTGCCAACTGTATGTTCATGGGATATGGTTGTCATGGTGTTGAGCTTCACTGTAAGGATGATTTGGCTGGCCAGTTATTGGAATCTGCATGCCTTTTCTCTTGTGCTGCTGTAGCTCTGGGCCAGGGGGATTTCCAAACTCTGGGGAGTTCACTATGGATTCGGCAAGACCAAAAAATGATATCGGAACATTGGGGATAAAAAGAGGTTTACACCGAGCTTTATTCTCATGATGGCAGTTCAAGTGCAGTTTTATTTTAATGACATTATGCTGAGGTGTGGTTGGGTGGTTCTTAGTTTTGTTCAATTGAGTCTGCATTGGGACCTGGTTGGGACCAGTTTGCCCTGGTCCCCCGAGGCAAAAAGGTATCTCCCTGCAAAGCCTTTGTGGTCTTCACATGAAAGCCCTACCTGGGCAGTATTTGGGCAGTTTTTTTCCTTGAATTTTATCTTCCTGTAACCCAGCTGCTCCTGTCTGTCTTTCTAACAATACTATTTTGTAGTCTTTAACCTGTGGATATGTCTTTTAATACTCCCTTTTATGATATTTGGCTGGGGTTCAAATAGGAACAAAGTGGTAAATGCATGTGTTTAATATATTGAGTTAAACAGAAGCACCATATTCTCTTTTTAAATAAAACAAATGCTTTCTTAAACAGAATACACTATATTCTATAATTTGTCAGAGATGAATTTGACATACTTCTCTGATGTTCACTTTTTTCTTTTTGAGATTAACTTGCAATTTAATATGTTCTCCAATTATTCTAGTGTTGTCTCTTCACCAGCTTCATTTGCTTCTACCCTTTAACAATTATCTGAAGTTTGAAATACATATATTTAATCTAATGTGAAGAATAATAGAATTCCATCTCATTTGCTTATCACTATATAACACTTGTTAAACTCTATGAGAGTTAGACTTGTGTGGCTTGAATTCATGCCTGAAAACCTACCTATTAACTGTGTAATTATAGTTATTTGACCTCACTTTGACAACTAAGCATTTTTTTCCTTTTAATGTAAGGAAAATATTTGCCTACACTATAGTGAAAAAATATTGTAAAAGGTATTTAGTAAAGAGTCTGACTCCATTTTGTAATAACTATTCTGAAAATTTTCAGGTCCCTCTCTCCCTTCTTAAAGCTAGTAAACTAAAAAGAATTCACTAAGCTCTCTTCTTTGGCACTGGTAGTAAATTTAGACCTTACAAACACCCAGCCTGTGCATGGGAACGTTTCTCCTGTTCACCTTGAAGCCACAATAAAGGCCCTACTCTCTTCTCTCCCTCAATCCATTTTCAACTTTCCTCATAAAGCCTTATTATGTCACTAAGAAGTCCATTTTTACTCTCTTGGTGTATTTGGATCATTGGCCTCAACATCCAATTCCAATTAACTTTGGGGAATTTTTCCTGACTTTCTGGGACAATCACAAGAGTAGTATAGTACCTAATTTATTCATTTTTTTCCAACTACTATTGAGTTTCATTATCAGCTTGTGACTGGTAATGTTATAATGTACAAGAAGAGAATAAACACTAGTCTGAGGGATCTTATAGTAGAGTGAATACTTTAAAATGTGAGATTTAAAAAGATTTAAACTATTCAGCAAGTTGCCTGAAATACTATTGTGTCTATGACTTGTGCCTTGCTTAGGGACCAAAATGATCTTTTCTTCCCATTTCTAATTAATGATTGCCTCCTTAATACCAAGCTTAGACTATTTTTATGTAATTCCTAATATAGTAGAAAAGAGAACCATTAAATAAACACATGGTTTACCAAATTCCATATCTTAAAATATCCTAAATTCTACCTAAAAGCAGAGTAGTGTTCTGTGAGAGCACAGCTAAATAAAGAATTCAGTAGAGTGAAAAAATATATAAATATTTTAAGCAGGAAAACAACATAAGTATATGTGTAATTTAAATAAATTACTTCAGTTTCCATGAGAAAAAGGTGGAAACAGACCAGTTGGGAAATTTCTTTATCTTTTTTTTCTTTCAAATAAGTATTTACAGATTAAAAGTAGATTCTTAAAGCAAGTAATCTAATGAAAGACTGCTAGGGACTGAGCAACAAGAATAGGTGAGAGAAAACGCAGTTAAGGATGAAGAAAGGAAACAAAAAAAGTCATCAAAGTTGAAAAGGTGAAAGAGTAGTTAAGAGAACAGGATAATGAAAATAAAAAAAATCTGTGAGCTGGAAAAATCTAGTGATTATATTGTATTCAGCTAGACCTTAAGTCTGTCAATTTGTTTGTGTAAGGAGAAAATAAAAGTGTTCTATTTCTGATTTCTCACAAAAATGAGCCTAAGACAAGGGTGTTTCCAGGTGTTTTATTTGCACAGTAATTCCAGAATGCAAGGTTGAAGAAACGGGGAAGAGGAAATGGGAGACAGGAAATGGGTTAAGAGGGAAAGCTAATATATGCTTTCATTTTCAAATTGCTTGATGTAGCTGATACCTCCAGGACCTCTTGATGAGTGTACAGAATTCCTCAAGTTAGCGGCTTAAAAAAGGGAGACTGGTACTGCAGAAAGGGCTATAACTAGGGCACCTGGCAACATCTGCTCAATTGTACTAAAAAAACATACTTGGAAGAAGAGTCATGCAAAAATATGAAATAAGTATTTTGTAAATAAATATGAAAGTAATGTTAATGAGATAATTAAAAGGTCAGAAATTGACATAAATATATATAAACATGGTAATTTATGTGTTTCATCAAGTTGTCTTTTCAAAATGCAGAGATGGCTATATTCTTCAAGAAATAGTCACCCATATTTTACCCTGAGAGGTATTAAACTTATCCAAAAATATAATTTCCTAGCATGAATACTCTATGAGTGGAAGAGCAGAGCCAAGATGGTGGCGTGAGTAGGACAGTGGGAATCTCCTCCCAAAAACATACATTTTTGAAAATACATCAAATACAACTAATCCTAAAAGCGAGACAAGAAGACACAGGACAACAGCCAGACTACATCCACACGTGTGAGAGCCCAGCGCCTGCTGAAAGGGATAAGATACAAGCCCCGGCACGGTGGGATCCGAGCGCCCCTCCCCCCAGCTCCCGGCGGGAGGAGAGGAGTTGGAGCGGGGAGGCAGAGGGAGCCCAGGAATGCTAAACACCCAGCCCTAGCCATCCGCACCAGAGCGCACACACAGTGCATGCGTGGAGGGCAGGAAAATAGGGAAACAGGGCAGCAAGACCTCTGAGCGGGTCCTGAAGCTGATGCCCCTGTGACAAAGAAAAGCGAGTGCTTTTTGAAAGTCTTAAAGGGCAGGGATGCAACAGCTGGATGGAAACAACCCAGGTCACAGTACAGCAGCTGGAAACTCCAGGGAAACCCGGGCTCACTAACCCCGTGGGCAACAGCTCTGAGACCCCTCACAGAGGTAAACAGACAAACAGCCCCCTGTCCATTACCCCTCTGGGGAGCGGCCACAGCAGATAAGCAGCCTAAGCCTGGCCACGCCCTCAGCAAGGGAGCTTCCTCCATACCGGCCGGACAAGACAGAGACCCAGTCTACACGCAATTGCCCAACACAAGCCACTAGGGGTCGCAGTTGTCCCAGTAAAGAAAGGCTAGAAGCAAGTGGAAAGTTTGGCTCTCCCAGCAGACCGTCAATAGCACCTATCAACATGAAAAGGCAAAAAAACTTGATCAAGACAAGACTAACCCAGACAGCTTAGGCATCTGCTACATCTTCCCCTGAGAAGGATCCTGGGGAGATAGATTTAACCAGTCTTCCTGAAAAAGAATTTAAAAAAAAGTCATAACCATGCTGATGGACTTGCAGAGAAATATTCAAGAACTAAGGATTGAGAATACAGAAATAAAACAAGCTCTGGAAGGACTTCAAAAGAGAATGGACAAGATGCAAGAGACCATTAATGGACTAGAAAACAGAGAACAGGAACACAGAGAAGCTGATGCAGAGAGAGATAAAAGGATCTCCAGGAATGAAAGAATTCTGAGAGCTGAGTGACCAATCGAAATGGAACAATATCCACATTATAGGGGTGCCAGAAAAAGAAGAGAGAGAAAAAGGGATAGAAAGTGTCGTTGAAGAAATAATTGCTTAAAACTTCCCCAAACTAGGGGAAGAAATGGTCTCTCAGACCACAGAACTCCCATGACAAGGGATAAAATGAGGGCAATACCAAGACACATAATAATTAAAATGGCAAAGATCAAAATCAAGGACAAAGTATTAAAGGCAGCCAGAGAGAAAAGAAAGGTCACTTACAAAGGAAAACCATCAGGCTATCATCACACTTCTCAACAGAAACCCTACAGGCCAGAAGAGAATGGCATGATATACTTAATGCAATGAAACAGAAGGGCCTCGAAGCAAGACTACTGTATCCAGCACAAATATAATTTAAATATGAAGGAGGAATTAAACAATTCACAGACAAGCAAAAGTTGAGGGAATTTGCCTCCCACAAACCACCTCTACAGGGCATCTTACAGGGACTGCTCTAGATGGGAGCACTCATAAAAAGAGCACAGAACAAAACACAAAACATATGAAGAATGGAGGAGGAGGAATAAGAAGGGAGAGAAATAAAAAATCAACAGACCATGTTTATAATAGCTCAACAAGCGAGTTAAGTTAGACAGTAAGATAATAAAGAAGCTAACCCTGAACCGTTGGTAACCACAAACTTAAAGCCTGCAATGGCAATAAGTACATACCTTTCAATAATCACCCTAAATGTAAATGGACTGAATGCACCAATCAAAAGACACCAAGTAATAGAATGGATAAAAAAGCAAGATCCATCCATATGCTGCTTACAAGAGACTCACCTCAAACCCAAAGACATGCACAGACTTAAAGTCAAGGGATGGAAAAAGATATTTCATGCAAACAACAGAGAGAAAAAAGCAGGTGTTGCAATTCTAGCATCAGACAAAACAGACGTCAAAATAAAGAAAGTAACAAAAGATAAAAAAGGACATTACATGATGATAAAGGGCTCAGTACAACAAGAGGATATAACCATTATAAATATATATGCACCCAATACAGGAGCACCAACATATGTGAAACAAATACTAACAGAACTAAAGGAGGAAATAGAGTGCACTGCATTCATTCTGGGAGACTTCAACACACCACTCACTCCAAAGGACAGATCCACCAGACAGAAAATAACTAAGGACACAGAGGCAGTGAACAACACACTAGAACAGATGGACCTAATAGACATCTACAGAACTCTACATCCAAAAGCAACAGGATACTTGCGCTTCTCAAGTGCACATGGAACATTCTCCAGAATAGGTCACATACTAGGCCACAAAAAGACTGGTGGAGGGCATTCTCCAGAATAGGTCACATACTAGGCCACAAAAATTCCAAATGACTGAAATCCTACCAAGCAACTTTTCAAACCACAAAGGCATAAAACTAGAAATACACTGTACAAAAAAAGCAAAAATGCTCAAAAACACATGGAGGCTTAACAACACGCTCCTAAATAATCAATGGATCAATGATCAAATCAAAATGGAGATCCAGCAATATATGGAAACAAATGACAACAACACAAATCCCCAATTACTGTGGGATACAGAGAAAGCAGTCTTAAGAGGAAAGTGTATAGCAATCCAGGCATATTTAAAGAAGGAAGAACAATCCTAAATGAATGGTCAAATGTCACAATTATTGAAATTGGAAAAAGAAGTACAAATGAGGCCTAGGGTCAGCAGAAGGAGGGACATAATAAAGACACAAGAAGAAATAAATAATATTGAGAAGAATAGAACAATAGCAAAAATCAATGAAACCAGGAGCTGGTTCTTTGAGAAAATAAAGAAAATAGATAAGCCTCTAGCCAGACTTATCAAGAGGAAAGAGAGTCAACACAAATCAACAGAATCAGAAACAACAAAGGAAAAATCACGACTGACCCCACAGGAATACAAAGAATTATTACAGAGTACTATGAAAACCTATATGCTAACAAGGTGGGAAACCTAGGAGAAATGGACAACTTCCTAGAAAAATACAACCTTCCAAGACGGACCCAGAAAGAAACAGAAAATCTAAACAGACCAATTACCAGCAACAAAATTGAAGCGGTAGTCAAAAAACTACCAAAGAACAAAACCCCCGGGCCATATGGATTTACCTCGAAATTTTATCAGATATACAGGGAAGACATAATACCCATTCTCCTTAAAGTTTTCCAAAACACAGAAGAGGAGGGAATACTCCAAAACTCATTCTATGAAGCCAACATCACCCTGGTTAGCAACAAAACCAGGCAAAGACCAACCAAAAAAGAAAACTACAGACCAATATCCCTGATGAACATAGATGCAAAAATACTCAATAAAATATTAGCAAACCAAATTCAAAAATACATCAAAAGGATCGTACACCATGACAAAGTGGGATTAATCACAGGGATGCAAGGATGGTACAACATTCAAAAATCCATCAACATCATCCACCACATCAACAAAAAGAAAGACAAAAACCACACGATCAACTCCATAGATGCTGAAAAAGCATTTGACAAAATTCAACATCCATTCATGATAAAAACTCGGGAAAATGGGAATAGATGGCAAGTACCTCAACATAATAAAGGCCATATATCATAAACCCACAGCCAACATTATACTGAACAGCGAGAAGCTGAAATCTTTTCCTCTGAGATCGGGAACTAGACAGGGATGCCCACTCTCCCCACTGTTATTTAACATAGTACTGGAGGTCCTAGCTAAAGCAATCAGACAAAACAAAGAAATACAAGGAATCCAGATTGGTAAAGAAGAAGTTAAACTGTCACTATTTGCAGATGACATGATATTGTACATAAAAAACCCTAAAGACTCCATCCCAAAACTACTAGAACTGATATCGGAATACAGCAAAGTTGCAGGATACAAAATTAACACACAGAAATCTGTAGCTTTCCTATACATTAACAATGAACCAATAGAAACAGAAATCAGGAAAACAATTTTACTGATTCCATTCACAATTGCATCAAAAAGAATAAAATACCTAGGAATAAACCTAACCAAAGAAGTGAAAGACCTATAGTCTGAAAACTACAAGTGACTCTTAAGAGAAATTAAAGGGGGCACTAACAAATGGAAACTCATCCCATGCTTGTGGCTAGGAAGAATTAATATCGTCAAAATGACCATCCTGCCCAAAGCCATATACAGATTTGATGCAATTCCTGTGAAACTACAAGCAACATTCTTCAATGAACTGGAACAAATAATTCAAAAATTCATATGGAAACACCAAAGACCCCGAATAGCCAAAGCAATCCTGAGAAAGAAGAATAAAGTAGGGGGGATCTCACTCCCCAACTTCAAGCTCTACTACAAAGCCATAGTAATCAAGACAATTTGGTACTGTCACAAGAACAGAGTCAGAGACCAATGGAACAGACTAGAGACTCCAGACATTAACCCAAACATATATGGTCAATTAATATTTGATAAAGGTGCCATGGACATACAATGGGGAAATGACAGTCTCTTCAACAGATGGTGCTGGCAAAACTGGACAGCTACATGTAAGAGAATGAAACTGGACCATTGTCTAAACCCACACACAAAAGTAAATTCAAAATGGATCAAAGACCTGAATGTAAGTCATGAAACCATAAAACTCTTAGAAAAAAACATAGGCAAAAACCTCTTAGACATAAACATGAGTGACCTCTTCTTGAACATATCTCCCCGGGTAAGGAAAACAACAGCAAAAATGAACAAGTGGGACTATATTAAGCCGAAAAGCTTCTATACAGCAAAAGACACCATCAATAGAACAAAAAGGAACCCTACAGTATGGGAGAATATATTTATAAATGACAGATCCGATAAAGGTTTGACGTCCAAAATATATAAAGAGTTCACAGGCCTCAACAAACAAAAAACAAATAATCTGATTAAAAAATGGGCAGAGGAAGTGAACAGACAGTTCTCCAAAAAAGAAATACAGATGGCCAACAGACACATGAAAAGATGCTCCACATTGCTAATTGTCAGAGAAATGCATATTAAAGCTACAATGAGGTATTACCTCACACCAGTAAGGATGGCTATCATCCAAAAGACAAACAACAACAAATGTTGGTGAGGCTGTGGAGAAAGGGGAACCCTCCTACACTGCTGGTGGGAATGTAAATTAGTTCAACCATTGTGGAATGCACTATGGAGGTTCCTCAAAATACTCAAAACAGACTTACCATTTGACCCAGGAATTCCACTCCTAGGAATTTACCCTTAGAATGCAGCAATCATGTTTGAAAAAGACAGATGCACCCCTATGTTTATCGCTGCACTATTTACAATAGCCTAGAATTGTAAGCAACCTAAATGTCCATCTGTAGATGAATGGATAAAGAAGATTTGGTACATATACACAATGGAATATTACTCAACCATAAGAAGAGGGCATATCCTTCCATTTGCAGTAACAAAAATGGAGCTGGAGGGTATTATGCTCAGTGAAATAAACCAAGTGGAGAAAGAGAAATACCAAATTATTTCACTCATCTGTGGAGTATAAGAACAAAGGAAAACTGAAGGAGCAAAACAGCAGCGGAATCACAGAACTCAAGAATGGACTAACAGGTACCTAAGGGAAAGGGACTGGGGAAGATGGGTGGGTAGGGAGGAATAAGGAGGGGGAGAAGAAGAAGGGGGATATTAAGTTTAGCATGCATAATGGGGGGGTGGGAGATAGGGGAGGGCTGTACAACACAGAGAAGACAAGTAGTGATTCTACATTTTGCAATGCTGATGGACAGTGACTGTAAAGGGGTTTATAGGGGGGACCTGGTAAAGGGGAGAGCCTCGTAAACATAATATTCTTCATGTAAGTGTAGATTAATGATAACAAAAAAAGAAAGAAAGAAAGAAAAAGGGCGATTACTCCCTGATAGGATAAAACTAACTGTAAATCAATGATTAATGCATGCTTTAAATATCCTTAATTTTTATCACTTAAAAGGTGTCAGATGATTGGCTATGGAGGTACATTTTTCTGATATTCCTTTCTGTTAAAAAAAAAAAAGAGCAGTTCCTGTGTGGTGACCTCCAATGAGTTCTACACAATGGTATAAAGTACATATAAAAGTGTTTGCAAAGGGTCTGTTTGTGTTTATGCAGAGGATCAAAGCCTAATTTGGCTACCCAGAAAATGAACTAAGATACGATATGAAGAAGAACTTCCAACATTAGCACTCTCTGGAAGACTCATACCAGAAGATGATCATCAAAAAACCCCAACAAAGATCCACGCGCTGCTACAGATATAGATGCACTCATCCCCCGGTTCCTGGACTTGCCATGGGAATGAAGAAGGATATATCTAAGCTGGCCTGTGCATACAGTAAAACAACAAATTTGACTGAATCTATACTGTTGGAACTCAACCAAGAATTAGGAGAAGTGCAAATTGTAGCGCTCCAAAACCTTACAACTACAGACTATCTACTGTTAAAAGAACATATGGGATGTGAACAGTTCCCAGGAATGGGTTGTTTTAATTTGTCTGATTTCCCTCAGACTGTTCAAGTTCAGTTGGACAATATCCATCATATCATAGATAAATTTTCACAAATGCCTAGGGTGCCTAACTGGTTTTCTTGGCTTCACTGGAGATGGCTGGTAATTATAGGTCTGCTTTGGTTATGTAACTGTGTTCTTATTATGTGAATGTGTGTGCACAATTTAATTAGTAGTTTAAAACCTACACATGCTGAAGTTACTCTACAAGAAGATATGTCAAAGAAATAATCAATCTTCCCATGTTTTCTTCCGCCTGCTACTTCTATAGCTTTTCTTCTTCCTTCCTAATTACAACTCTTAAATAGAATTCGTGCCTCATATCGAATTTACCGAGTATCATAATTCTTCCAAGTGGTAAAGATACCTCAAGACAAATCCTGGGCATAGAAGCCACAGGGCATAAATATGCAAAGAAGTAAAAAGCTAACCTTTTCAAAGATCATTGCTTCTCTCTCACTTACCAACTTTACATTTCCCTGTATGGTCCCGGAAGATGACTGGTTAGCCAGAGACGGGTAAGATTCCTCAAGGGAGGAACAACCTAAGACAGGCACAGTCGCAGGGGGACCATCAGGTGAGAAATAGGGGATCAGCAGAGGTGAGGCTTAGAACCTCACCCCCCCTGTTCTGAGAAAAATCTTCTGCATCCGTGGATGTTTTATTGCCCTTGTCTAGCTTGGATTAACACTTAGTCTACAGGCACACACCTGATCATTTACATTTGCTCTCTTACAACACTAAACTATGTTTTCTACCTTTATCTTGCATCTACCAACCACTTCAGCATTTTATTAAAAAATAATAGTAATAATAACAATATGGGAGAAATGTGGGATTCACATATAAGTCAAGTATAAAAATCAAATGAATATTCATATTTGACCTGATTGTTTATAGTTCATAATGCGTGATGAAAATCGAAAGTTTCTGTGATGACTGCCCTTGTACTGTTCACCATGTAAGAACTTATTCACTATGTAAGAATTTGTTCACCATGTAAGAACTTGTTCGTTATGCTTCAGAAGATTGGAGACTGATGAGAATTAGGGTTGGGGTGGATTAATAATTGTGCATTGAGCATTGACTCCCCTATACAGAATTTTATTGTTGTTAACAACCATTTGATCAATAAATATGAGAAATGCCCTCTCAAAAAAGAGAAAAAAAAAAAAGGATGGAGCAAGAGTGACAAAGGAAGCTCAAGAAGCAAGAGGGAAAAAAAATAAAGCAAAAATGAATGAAGTGGAAAAGAAAAAATTAGCAGAATTCATAAGCTAATTATTTGAATAGACTAATGCAATGAAATTCTTGCAGGACTGATCAAGAAAATGGGTGAGAAAGAAAAATTACCCGTTGACATGTCCAAATATACAATGAAAAGTGGTGGGTACAATCACAGACACAATCAGGTGAAAGAATAATGCAATGAGCCCTTTGAAGCAGCCTTGCTAAAATTTCACATCCACCTCCCATCAAGGTCAAGGTTAAACTATCAATTTATAGGACTACAGAGGACCAGAGAACATAACCAGAGATACGATCATAGGTAACCAGACAAATGACATGATTTCTTCAGAAGAGCAGAAAACAAAGTTGGAGGGGAGCAGAAAGTTATAAAAGATCAGTAGGTAGGCCAATCACATGCAATATATAGGCTTTTAAGTTTTTTTTCAATATCATTTATGGGACAACTAGAAGTTTTTGACTAGGGGTTTCTTGGTGTTAAGGAATTGTTATTTCTGGAGAGGAGGTGATAGAGTTGTGGAGAGGCTGAAAAAAAGGAATCATTGTCTTCTGCAGACTTTACTCGGGCATTTTCAGTTGTCATGATATAATGTCTGAGGTTTGCTTCAAAATAATAAAGGAGATGAGCGTGGAGCTAGACATGAGACAGGATTAGTCACAAGCTGATAACTACTGAAGCACAGAGGAATCAGTCATCTGTTCTGCCTGTTTTTGTATGTTTTAAGTTTTCTAAAATAAAAGTTTTTAAAGTCTTAAAAAAAAATACTCTATGAGTGAACCACATTGAATGCTGCCTTGCTGCTCAATTACACATATTTACTTATATACTGTTCCTTACATTTAGAAAGTAAATATGAAATGTGTTCATATTTGAGATACTTCTACTGTGAATTCCTTTTTATCATTCTTTAATATCTTTTTTGCTTAAGTCAGGAGCTTACAAAAATGGCTAATATAAATAAACAATAAATTTTTATGGACATAAAACTAGGTGTTCACTGACAAAAAAGCATTGAATCATTTATGCTGTGGATTCGTAGCAGCCTTAAAACTTATATATCTTATTCTTATTTCTGTACAGTCAAGAAAAAGTTGAGAATGGAATAAATGTGCTTATTCAAACTCACTGATAATAATAAATAATAGAAGTAGTAAACTGACTTTTAAAACCTGTCCAAATGTACATGACAATGGTCAAGCATTTCCTATGTGGCTTGCTATTGTTGGAAGCTAATTTAAACCTACTTTAAGATACCATTTTCATTTATCCTATTAGAATCCAATGCTTTACATTTCCAGATAATAAATATTACATGTTGCTTTTAAGCTTTAATTTAAAAAGCATTTCTCCCCTCAGCTATTGAGTACATTTTCCAAATTCACAATTAGGTACTTTATACATATTTTCAAAATTCCTTGTAGTAGTTATAATATTCATTTCATTACCATGCTATTAAATAAAACATAAAATAAAATATTTTAGAATTACCTGATCCATTGCATACACTTTGGATGATCTGAACTGTTGTGCCCAAAGTTGCAAATCCCAGAAGACCACTGATTAGCCAACACTGATGCAAAATCAAAGAGCTTTTATTCCAGCTAGCTGGAGCTCAATCTCTTATCAGCACCGATGCAGCGGCAGATGTCAGAGAGAGCGAGTTTCAAAAACGCAAAGATTTTACGGGGCTCTAGGGGCAGTTGGTGGAGAGAGAGACGCGGGTCTAGGGGTAGTTGGTGGGGTGATGGTCGTGTCTCTGGCTGATTGGCTGGGGAGTTGTCAGGCTTCTTGTTGACTGGTGAGGGGAGAGCCAGATTCCCGATTGGCTGGAGTAGGATTCGGGTCCCTGGTTTGCCCTTTCATGAACTGCACTATATGAACAATGGACAAATTAGGTAGTACCATCAGATTTCTGTAATTGATTTTTATACCTCCATATATTTTGGAATTCCATAAAATGAGGTTTATGAAAGATTGTATTCAAATACATACTTTGTATTTGTAGTCATGTTTAAGTAATTATTATTAACTGACTTATAGTGATAGATGTAAATCATTACATTCTGTAGCAATTTTATATTGATTAAAAAGAGGAATACTTGGGTGGAGTGTTTGCTTTAGATAAACAGAACGCACTTGTCTATGCTGACATTTTTACTCTGTTTTTACACATTTTAACACATTGTTTTTCCCTGATGACATACTACAAATCTGTTTAGTTGATTTTTTTCACTTATAATGTCACTTTCTTTTTTTCAGTTTAATACTTATACCATGGTAAACTTTGTCATAGTACGTCACAGTGGATTCCTTATTGGTATTGAGAGTAGGCTGGCTTCCTTGTTCAGGTCTTTTCTAAGAAAGAGTTGAGCAAAGACAAACCTCCCCCAAAAGTCTAGTCTTTGTGAGACACCACATGTTTCACTCAAAATAATTTCTCTGATGTTTTGCAGTCCTTTTCTAATCCGAATGAAAGAAGTTGTTCCAAAGAGTAATTTGAGAAAATATTAATAGAAATGTGAGGGATTGATACTGACTGTGATCGTCACTTTTGCATGAGGTTAATTTCTGCTGGTGTTGCTGCATACTTATGTAGCTGCTAAATGTTATTTAACAGCTTCTTTCCTTGGATTTCATTACATTGGCTGGAGGAGACATAGGTGTATCATTTTCTTCCCAATGTAGTAATGTCATATATTTAGCAAGACTGGAACCACACACAAATAAATTATAACAATAAAAGCAAAGAAAAATACATACAGTAGCAAAGACTTCACTGCTATAATAATTAGGTACAAATATCCATTTACATAATACCTTCATTTTTTTCTTCTATAAAATTTGCTTAAGAAGAATCTCAATAACTATAATTCACAAAAATTTCTCCAGGTTGAGTAACAAATAATTCAATATAAAGGCAAATGAACTTTTCTCACAGTTGATTTCAAATAGAGCCTTGCATTTTCCTTACTGGGAAATTCTAAATAAGTAAATAAAATTTCCCCAGTGGTCAAATTCTGCAATTTGAGTTACTGCAAATTCTTGCTTAAGTTACTGTTGTCAGAAGCCGACAGGTATTTGAATGGTAATTAGTTTACATAAAGCATCCTTTAATATATATGTTATTGTCCATGCTTAGTTTTATCAAGCAATTTATTAAGGTAAGATATTCCTTGTTATACAAATAAATCATTTCAAATATATTAAATTAATTTTCCTGTTTTCCTTTATTCTAACAGTAAATATTATTACAGGATAACTAATCACTCATATCTATAATTTATTCATCTCTCCAATTTTAGTATCATAAAGATAAATTATTTGCCATTGTTTAGAATACATGAGACAAAGCCATTGTTATTTGCATCCCATTAGTTTACTTTTTACTGCATTCGGTGTTTGCTCATAGAGAAGAAAAGACATTCATATTGTGCTAAATGTAAATGACATGGAAATTATTTCAGTATGTGAAGAAATCTGGGGCAATATTTGATGGAAGCAATACATTTCAGAAACAGATATGGATAATATGTTAAAAAAATAAATACTAAAGATGCATACATTTGTGATATGAACATTTTAATTATCATTATAGTCAATCAAGAAAAATAAATTACCATGCACACATTAGAGTTTTATGTGGTATCGTATAGGCCATCAAAAATTAATTCATTGTTCATTCAGTAATTGATATAACTTCATATGCTTCTTATACTGTATTTAAATCAGGTATCATTTTCAAGTTACCTACATTATTGAATTTGAGGTAAGTTTCCTGTAAACAGTTTCTTGTTGGGTCATTTTTTAAAAGTCTATTCTGCTAATATTTGTTTATATTGATACATTTTATCATTTGCATTTCTACATTTCAGGTATTCACATGTTAGAGCTCAAGTCTGTCATTTTACTATTATGTTTATGTTTGTTTTCTCTGGTCCTCTGTTTCTTATTGCCTTCCTGTGAGTTACTTGAACATTTTTAGGACTCCATCTTGATATATTTATGCTGTTTTGGTATAAATATCCTTATATGGCTTTATTATTGATGATCTGAGTATTAAAATATATGTAGTTATTGCTGTCTACTTGTATCAAAATTCCACCACTTCAAACGAAGTGTGAACTTTACTTCCTCTTAGGTCCCTTTACATTTCTCATTTTTAAATATCCTATCTCAAGGAACATATACTTAAGAGATTTTTTAGTTCAATCATAAGATATGATTCCTAATACTTATGAGGTAAAGATTGGCCTTTTATGTACTTGTATTTATGTATTTTATATTTTTTTGCTTCCTTTTGATGCTTCAGGATTCCTTATTATTTCTTCTCTGTTTGAAGAACTTGTGCTATTCTTTTAGGTAGGGTCTGTTAAAAAAAAATTCCTTTAGAGTTTCTTTAATTTTTCTTCCTTCCTGAAAAAGTGTCACCAGACACAAAACTTTCAGTAGTCCATCAACATTTGAAAAATGCCATACCACTACCTCCTGGCTTCCATGGTTTCAGAGAAGAAATTACTCAAATCATTGCCCTGTATACCATGTGTCAATTCTCTATGGTTGGTCTTGGGGTTTTATCTTAGCTAAATATGATGTGTCTTGGCATGGATTTCTTCAGGTTTATTATGCTTAGGGCTTTTGAATCTGTAAATTTATATCTTCAAATGGGAAGCTTGCTGCCATTATTTCTTTGAATACCTTTTCAGAGCCATTCTTTTCTGAGATGTCAATGATACAAATATTGGATCTTTTCTTATTGTCCCACAGATCCCTAAGGCTTTGTTCATTTTTTTAAAAACTCTATTTTCTCTTTGATTTTTAGAATGGGTAAATTCTCTTGATCTGTCATCAAATTTATTGATTCTATCCTGTGTTATCTCCTCTCCACAATTGAGCCCATTCACTGTGTGTTTAATTTTATGTTTAAATTCGATGATTGATTACCCACGGGTTCTTTATTATAATTTCTATGTATTTCATAAAAGTTGCTCATTTTTCATTTTTTTCAGAAGAATTCATAATTTCTTGTTGAAATTATGATTTATTTAATATATTTATCATATAATTCCAATATTGGATTAATCTCAGTGCTGGCTTCAGTTGATTGTCTTTTATCATTGAACTTATGATTTCCTTTGTTCTTATTATGGTGGATCATTTTTATTTCTATACTGGGCATTTTGGCTATTATGTTAGAAGAACCTAAGTTCTATTTAAATCTTTAATTTTAATTAACAGCTTATATGTTTATGTTTAGCATGCTGATCTTGATCTATTTTTTCACCATGTTTTCAATGCAAATTTAATTTTCAGAGCTTTTGTGTGCTATTTTTGTTTGCCCTGCATGGTTTATCTTTTCCCTTCAGTCTCCTGCTGGACTTTCTGGTGCTGTCTGGAGGGACATAAGGTATTAACCCACCCTGGGCCAGCTGTAGGAGAAATGTATTCTGTTGTCTGTGTGTGGTTGAATACCACTTACCATGGCCTGTTGCTGATTGTGATGGAATCCCCCTTTCCAGTGTTCCCTGGCTACCAGTTGCCACTTTGTGGAGGAAAGGAGTCTTAGACTTGTGGATATAGAGAAATACAAATGGGCTTGACATCTGTTTCAGTGTAAATTCTCCTTGCCTTTCCCCTAGGCTATCCTGTGTCTCTTGATTAAACAGGTTTGTCTCAGCACCAGCAGGAAAAAAAAGCACTTCATCTGGTCACTTATTGTTTTCAGCACCCCATTTAGGTCCCCCCTGCCAGTACTGCTGGTCTCAACTGGTATTGATATAATTAAAATACTGGAGAGAAAAAAATCCTCACCAGATTTTATTTCATTTGTAGCCACATTATCCTTCAAAAAGAATCATAAATAAAGATTTTCTCAGGCAAATTAAAACTGAGGTAATTTATCGCCACAGACTTTTTGCCTATATTTAAAGAAAGGAAGAGAGTTAGAGAAAAAAATAAGAGTAAAATACAATTTTATTATTAATCTAAAATGAAGTGTTTATTTAACAATAGCATTGTGATGGGTTACTATAGTAGATAAGTTAAATGCATGACAGCAATATCAAAGGGATGTGAAGGAGCAGTTTGGAATATTCCATCATAAGGCATGACACATGAAAGGGTATACAGTTATTTGAAGGTGGATATAGATTAATTATAAACGTGTATTGTAATGTGTATCATCAGGATGGATTAAAAAATACTCAATACCTACCTATGTTTTCTGCAAGAACCCCACTTTTAAAGACTCAGATAAAAATAAAGGACTGGAGGAGAATGGATTAAAGATGGTGGCATGAGAGGAGAGACAGAGACTTCCTCCTTAAACTGGATACAATTAGAAAATTTAACTGGCACAGAATTTGATACCTAATATATAAAGAATGAAACTAGAATAAAGAAAGAATATAAAGACAGAAGAAAATTTACTTGACACAGAATCTGATACCTAATATATAAAGAATGAAACTAATCCTGAGAGAGCAACAGGAAAGAGGATGGCGTCAGACTGCACACACCTGGAAAAAAGAGCAGACCTCACAGAACAGGGTAACGTACCAGAGCTGTGGATCCACGGGACCTGAGCCCTTCCCCCACCCCAGATCACTGGCGGGAGAAAGACAAATGGAGCAGGGAGAGGGTGGAAGGCTTGGGACTGCTGAGTACCTAGCTCTGGAGATATGCGCTGGGAGCACAAACCTACATTTCATGGTGCTTTCATGAGACTCTCATGACTACTGGGTTGGAAAGTTAATACAGGCAGAGTTCCTGGGGAGACTGGGATTCCGGCTGCTTGTGGAAAGCAGGGATCCATATCCGGCTGCTCTGAGACCAAAACTTATACCTGTGTGACCGGCCCACTGGCTCAGGAAGTGGAGACAGGCACAGCAGCCAGGAGGCTGGGAACAGCTCTTTCCTCTCCCCAGGCAGCAGTACCGCTCCCCTGCAACCCCCAACATTGCTTCAGGGCTGAGCAGCTCCAGAATAGAGCTTCTGGACACTAGAGGGCAAGATATACAAACATGAAATGCCAAAGAAACCTTGTCCAGAGTAAAATTGTTAATACACCTCCCGAGAAAGATTTAAATGATATGGACCTCGTGATTCTTCCTGAAAGGAAGTTTAAAATAAAAATCATCAACATCCTAATGGAGGTATGGAAAGACATCCAATAACTCAGGAGTGAATTCAGGATGGAGATCCAATCATTGAAGAGCATGATGGAGGGTATTAAAAGCAGGTTGGATATGGTGGAGGAGACAAAAAATGAAATAGAAACTAGAAAAGAGGAATACAAAGAAGCTGAGGCACAGAGAGAAAAAAGGATGTCTAAAAATGAAAGAATATTGAGAGAACTGTGTGACCAATCCAAGCAGAACAAGATTCGCATTACAGGGATACCAGAAGAAGAAGAATAGAGAGAAAGGGATAGAAAGTGTCTTTGAGGAGGTAGTTGCTGAAAACTTCCATAATCTGGGGAAGGAGATAGTCTCTCAGGCCATGGATATCCACAGATCCCCCAACACAAGGGACCGAAGGAAGACAACACCAAGACACATAGTAATTAAAATGGGAAAGATGAAGGAAAAGGACAGACTGTTAAAAGCAGCCAGAGCTTTTAACACATACAAAGGAAAGCCCATCAGGCTAACATCAGATTTATCAGCAGAAACCTTACAGGCCAGAAGTGAGTGGCATGATGTATTTAATGCCATGAAGCAGAAGGGCCAGGAATCAAGATTACTTTATCCAGCAAGATTATCATTTAAATTTGAAGGAGGGATTAAACAATTTCCAGATAAGCAAAAGCTGAGAGAGTTTACCTCCCACAGACGATCTCTGCAGTCTATTTTGAAGGGAATGCTATAGATGGAAGTGTTCCTAGGGTTGGATAGCAGTCTGTCACCAGAGGTAGTAAAACCACGGTAGGGAGGGTGGAGCAGCTGATTGCAAGGCAAATGCAAAATTAAATTGACTATCCCCAAAGTCAATCAAGGGATAGGCAAAAAGTACAGAATTTGATACCTAATATATAAAGAATGAAGGAGGAAGAAAAAGGAGGAGAAATAGAATAGAAACTTAGATTGTGTTTGTAACAGCATACTAGGTGAGTTAAGTTAGACTCTTAGATAGTAATGAAAGTAACCTGGAACCATTGGTAACCACGAATCTAAAGCTTGAAATGGCAATAAGTACATACCTATCGATAATCACCCTAAATGTAAATGGACTGAATGCACCAAAGAAAAGACATAGGGTCACTGAATGGATAAAAAAGCAAGAACCATCTATATGATGCTTACAAGAGACTCACCTCAAACCCAAAGACATGCACAGACTAAAAGTCATGGGATGGAGAAAGATATTTCATGCAAACAACAGAGAGAAAAAAGCAGGTGTTGCAATACTAGTATCAGACAAAATAGACTTCAAAACAAAGAATGTAACAAGAGATAAAGAAGGACATTACATAATGATAAAGGGCTCAGTGCAACAAGAGGATATAACCATTATAAACATATATGCACCCAATAAAGGAGCACCAATATATGTGAAACAAATACTAACAGAATTAAAGGAGGAAATAGAATGCAATGTATTCATTTTGGAGGACTTTAACACACCACTCACTCCAAAGGACAGATTCACCAGACAGAAAATAAGTAAGGACCCAGAGGCACTGAACAACACACTAGAACAGTTGGATCTAATAGACATATATAGAACTCTACACCCTAAAGCAACAGGATACACATTCTTCTCAAGTGCACGTGGAACATTCTCCAGAATAGACCACATACTAGGCCACAAAAAGAGCCTCAGTAAATTCAAAAAGTATGAAATCCTACCAACCAACTTTTCAGACCACAAAGTTATAAAACTAGAAGTAAATTGTACAAAGAAAGCAAAAAGGCTCACAAACACATGGAGGCTTAACAACACACTCCTAAATAGTCAATGGATCAATGACCAAATTAAAATAGAGATCCAGCAATTTATGGAAATAAATGACAACAAAAACACAAAGCCCCAACTTCTGTGTGACACAACAAAATCAGTCTTAAGAAGAAAGTATATAGCAATAAAGGCATATTTGAAGAAGGAAGAACAAACCCAAACGAATAGTCTAATGTCACAATTATCGAAATTGGAAAAAGAAGAACAAATGAGGTCTAAAGTCAGCAGAGGGAGGGACATAGTGAAGATCAGAGAAGAAATAAACAAAATTGAGAAGAATAAAACAATAGAAAAAATCAATAAAACCAAGAGCTGGTTCTTTGAGAAAACTAACAAAATAGATAAGCCTCTAGACAGACTTATTAAGAGAAAAAGAGAATCAAAACACATCAACAGAATCATAAATGAGAAAGGAAACATCACGATGGACCCAACAGAAATACAAAGAATTATTAAATACTGCTATGAAAACCTATATGCTAACAAGCTGGAAAACCTAGAAGAAATGGACAACTTCCTAGAAAAATACAACCTTCCAAGACTGACCAAGGAAGAAACACAAAACCTAAACAAAGCTATAACTAGCAAAGAAATTGAAGCAGTAATCAAAAAACTACACAAGACAAAAAACCTGGGCCAGATGGATTTACCCCAGAATTTAAACAGACATACAGAGAAGGTATAATACCCATTCTCCTTACAGTTTTCCAAAAAATAGAAGAGGATGGAATATTCCCAAACTCATTCTATGAAGCCAACATCACCCTAATACCAAAACCAGGCAAAGACCCCAACAAAAAAGAAAATTACCGACCAATATCTCTGATGAACGTACATGCAAAAATACTCAACAGAATATTAGAAAACTGAATTCAAAAATATAAGGATCATACACCATGACCAACCTGGATTCATCCCAGGGATGCAAGGATGGTACAACATTTGAAAATCCATCAACATCATCCACCACATAAACAAAAAGAAAGAAAAAAACACATGATCATTTCCATAGATGCTGAAAAGCATTTGACAAAATTCAACATCCATCCATGATAAAAATTCTCAGCAAAATGGGCATAGAGGGCAAGTACTTCAACATAATAAAGGACTAATATGATAAACCGACAGCCAACATCATACTGAACAGCGAGAAGCTGAAAGCATTTCCTCTGAGATTGGGAAAAAGACAGGGATGCCTACTCTCCCCACTGTTATTCAACATAGTACTGGAGGTCCTAGCCACGGCAATCAGATAACACAAAGAAATACAAGGAATCCAGATTGGTAAAGAAGAAGTTCAACTGCCACTATTTGCAGATGACATGATACTGTACATAAAAAACCCTAAAGACTCCACTGCAAAACTACTAGAACTAATATCGGAATTCAACAAAGTTGCAGGATACAAAATTAACACACAGCAATCTGTAGCTTTCCTATACACTAACAATGAACTAATAGAAAGATGAATCAGGAAAACAATTCCATTCACAATAGCATCAAAAAGAATAAAATACCTATGAATAAGCCTAACCAAGGAAGTGAATGAACTATATCTTGAAATTTACAAGAAACTCTTAATAGAAATTAAAGAGTACACTAAAAAATAGAACTTCATCCCATGCTCCTGGCAAGGAAGAATTAATATCATCAAAATGGCCATCCTGCCCAAAGCAATATACAGATTTGATGCAATCCCTATCAAATTGCCAACAGCATTCTTCAATGAACTGGGACAAATAGTTCAAAAATTCATATGGAACCGTCAAAGACCCCGAATAGCCAAAGCAATCCTGAGAAGGAAGAATAAAGTGGGGGGGATCTCACTCCCCAACTTCAAGCTCTACTACAGAGCCAGAGTAATCAAGACAATTTGGTACTGGCACAAGAACAGAGCCACAGACCAGTGGAGCAGAATAGAGACTCCAAACATTAACCCAAACATATATGGCCAGTTAATATACGATAAAGGAGCCATGGACATACAATGGGGAAATGGCAGTCTCTTCAACAGATGGTGCTGGCAAAACTGGACAGCTACATGTAAGAGAATGAAACTGGATCACTGTCTAACCCCATACACAAAAGTAAACTCCAGATGGATCAAAGACCTGAATGTAAGTCATGAAACCATAAAACTCTTAGAAAAAACATAGGCAAAAATCTCATGGACATAAACATGAGTGACTTCTTCATTAACATATCTCCCCGGGCAAGGGAAACAAAGGCAAAAATGAACAAGTGGGACAATATCAAGCCAAAAAGCATCTGTACAGCAAAGGACACCATCAATAGAACAAAAAGGTATCCTACAGTGTGGGAGAATATACTCACAAATGACAGATCCAATATAGGCTTGACATCCAAAATACATAAAGAGTTCACACACCTCAACAAACAAAAAGCAAATAATCCAATTAAAAATGGGCAGAACAGCTGAATAGACAGTTTTCTAAAGAAGAAATTCTGATGGCCAACAGACACATGCTCCACATCGCTAATCATCAGAGAAATGCAAATTAAACCCACAATGAGATATCACCTCACACCAGTAAGGATTGCCATCATCGAAAAGACAAACAACAACAAATGTTGGCGAGGTTGTGGAGAAAGGGGAACCCTCCTACACTGCTGGTGGGACTGTAAACTAGTTCAACCATTGTGGAAAGCAGTATGGAGGTTTCTCAGAATGCTCAAAATAGAAATACCATTTGACCCAGGAATTCCACTTCTAGGAATTTACCCTAAGAATGCAGCACTCCAGTTTGAAAAAGACAGATGCACCCCTGTGTTTATTGCTGCACTATTTACAATAGCCAAGATATGGAAGCAACCTAAATGTCCATCAGTAGATGAATGGATAAAGAAGATGTGGTACATATACACAATTGAATATTACTCAGCCATAAGAAAAAAACAGATCCTACCATTTGCAACAACATGGATGGAACTAGAGGGTATTATGCTCAGTGAAATAAGCCAGGCGGAGAAAGACAAGTATCAAATGGTTTCACTCATCTGTGGAGTATAAGAACAAAAGAAAAACTGAAGGAACAAAACTGCAGCAGAATCACAGAACCCAAGAATGGACTAACAGTTACCAAAGGGAAAGAGACTGGGGAGAATGTGAGGGTAGGGAGGGATAAGGGTGGGTAATAAGAAAGGGGGTATTATGATTAGCATGTATAATGTGGGGTGTGGGGGAAAGGGGAGGGCTTTGCAACACAGAGAAGACAAGTAGTGATTTTACAGCATCTTACTACGCACATGGACAGTGACTGTTAAGGGGTATGTGGGATGACTTGGTGAAGGAGGGAGTCTAGTAAACATACTGTTCATCATGTAATTGTAGATTAATGATACCAAAAGAAATAAATAAATTAATTAATTTAAAAAGAGGCTCTGGAGGGTTCCCTTGCCTTGTCCACCATGTTACAGCACAGTGGGAAGACAGGAACCAGTAAGCTGGTTCTCACCAGACACCAAATCTATGGGTACCCTGATCTGAACTTCCCAGCTTACAGAACTGTGAGAAATAAATTTTTGTTGCTTTTTAGTCAAAAATAATATAAAATAAAATATATAAAATAAAATAAAATAAAATAAAATAGAGTGGAGAAAAATATCACCATGAATACATTATATCTATATTAATTTTAGGCAAAGCCAACTTCAGAATGATGAAGACGAGTGAGAGTGGCTTATATAATGATAGAGGAGTCAATTCTCCAAGAAGACATAAAAATCCTAAACCTGTATCTACATAATAACAGAGTTAGTATACGTAAGACACAACTGACAGGACTGAGAGGAGGACTAAAATTATCCCATACTACTTTTAGAGTTTAGCACCTTTCTTTCTGTAATTAATGGATCAAGTAGGCATAAAAATCAGTGAAATATAGTCACCTGAACAGTACTACAATAAACTTCATGTAACTGACATCTGTAGACTCTTCTATCCTATAACAGAACACATTCATCTCAGCTCATGTGGAACACTGACTAACATAGACCACATTCAAGGCCATAAGTTTAACAAAATTTTTAAAAGGCAGATCATTAAAATTATGTCCTCAGAACTTAAGGAATTAAACTAGAATTTAATAAAGAAAAAGTAGCTGGAAAATCCCCATATATTTAGAAGTAACATGCTGAATAACACATAGTTATTTAACTAAGAAACATACTTCTGAATAACTCATGGGTCAAAGAATTCTTGAGAGTAATTTTAAAATATCTGACTAAATGAAATTTTTATCAGATTTGTGGAATTCAGTGAAAGCAAGTCAGAGTGAATAAAAATATTTTGAAAATACATGTCTAGTAGTGGATTTGTATCCAAAATATACAATTACTTATTAAAACTTAGAAACTATGAGATAAACAAGACAATTAAGAAATGGGCAAAATATCTAAACAAACACCACCCCAAAGAAAATAAACCAATTTCAAAAAGCACATGAAAAATGTACATCATTTATAGATGCAAATTAAAGCAAAATGAGATACCACTAAACTCTATTGAAATCATTAAAACAAAATTGTGAAAAACTGACAATACCGAAGGCTTGTGAGAATGGAGATAACAACTGGTCCTTGGTGGGAATGTGAAATAGGACAGCCACTTAGAAGAAAGTGTGAAAATGTCTTACAAATCTGAGCATAGTCTGATAACATAAGATCTAGCAGTTATCCTCACAGATATTTATTTCCACACAGAAAATATAAATATGCATGCATTGATTTAGAGTAACTTTATTCATAATCACCAAACACTGGAAGCAGCCAAACACTCCTTCAATATGTAGGTGGTAAAGACATAGTGGCACATTCATACAATGGAATACAATTCAACAATGAAAAGGAAAGAGCTATCAAGAAACCACTGATAAGTTTTTAATACATATTGCTAAGGAAAAGATGATGGTCTGATAACATAATTTATAAACTATAAAAAGTAAAAAATCAGTGCTTTCTAAGGGTTAGGGATGGGGATTTGAATATCTGAAGTACTGGGAATCTTGAAGGCTGAAAATATTCTATTAATATGTATGATTCCGTAATGGTGGATCTATGATGCTATGTTATGCTATGCTAAAACCTGCAGAAATTTACAACACATAATAAATGTAAAATTACAACTTATTTAATAAACAAATTATTATTATTTTTTAATTTTGGTATCATTAATCTACAATTACATGAAGAATATTATGTTTACTAGGCTCCCCCCTTCACCAAGTACCCCCGACATACCCCTCCACAGTCACTGTCCATGTGCGTAGTAAGATGCTGTAAAATAACTACTTGTCTTTTCTACGTTGCACAGCCCTCCCCATATCCCCCACACACTATACATGCTGATCGTAATGCCCTCTTTCTTTTTCCCCACCCTTATCCCTCCCTTACCTCCCATCCTCACCCATCCCTTTCCCTTTGGTGACTATTAGTCCATTCTTGAGTTCTGTGATTCTGCTGCTGTTTTGTTCCTTCAGGTTTCCTTTGTTCTTATACTCCACATATGAGTGAAATCATTTGGTACTTGTCTTTCTCCACCTGGCTTATTTCACTGAGCATAATACCCTCTAGTTCCATCCATGTTGTTACAAATGGTAGGATCTGTTTTTTTCTTATGGCTGAGTAATATTCAATTGTGTATATGTACCACATCTTCTTTATCCATTCATCTACTGATGGACATTTAGGTTGCTTCCATATCTTGGCTACTGTAAATAATGCAGGGATAAACATAGGGGTGCATCTGTCTTTTTCAAACTGGAGTGCTGCATTCTTAGGGTAAATTCCTAGAAGTGGAATTCCTGGGTCAAATGGTATTTCTATTTTGAGCATTCTGAGGATCCCCCATACTGCTTTCCACAATGGTTGAACTAGTTTACATTCCCACCAGCAGTGTAGGAGGGTTCCCCTTTCTCCACAACCTCGCCAACATTTGTTGTTGTTTGTCTTTTCGATGATGGCGATCCTTACTGGTGTGAGGTGATATCTCATTGTGGTTTTAATTTGCATTTCTCTGATGATTAGCAATGTGGAACATCTTTTCATGTGCCTGTTGGCCCTCTGGATTTCTTCTTTAGAGAACTGTCTATTCAGCTCCTCTGCCCATTTTTTGATTGGATTATTTGCTTTTAGTTTGTTGAGGCTTTGAGCTCTTTATATATTTTAGATGTCAATCCTTTATCAGATCTGTCATTTATGAATATGTTCTCCCATACTGTAGGATATTTTTGTTCTATTGATGGTTTCCTTTGGTGTACAAAAGCTTTTTGGCTTGATATTGTCCCACTTGTTCATTTTTGCCTTTGTTTCCCTTGCCCAGGTAGATATGTTAATGAAGAAGTCACTCATGTTTATGTCCATGAGATTTTTGCCTATGTTTTTTCTAAGAGTTTTATGGTTTCATGACTTACATTCAGGTCTTTGATCCATCTGGAGTTTACTTTTGTGTATGGGGTTAGACAGTGATCCAGTTTCATTCTCTTACATGTAGCTGTCCAGTTTTGCCAGCACCATCTGTTGAAGAGACTATCATTTCCTCATTGTATGTCCATGGCTCCTTTATCATGTATTAATTGGCCATATATATTTGGGTTAATGTTTGGAGTCTCTATTCTGTTCTACTGGTGTATGGCTCTTTTTTTGTGGCAGTACCAAATTGTCTTGATTACTGAGGCTTTGTAGTAGAGCTTGTAGTTGGGGAGCTAGATCCCGCCCACTTTATTCTTCCTTCTCAGGATTGCTTTGGCTATTCGGGGTCTTTGGCGGTTCTATATGAATTTTTGAACTATTTGTTCCAGTTCATTGAAGAATGCTGTTGGCAATTTGTTAGGGATTGCATCGAATCTGTATAGTGCTTTGGGCAGGATGGCCATTTTGACGATATTAATTCTTCCCAGCCAGGAGCATGGGATGAGTTTCCATTTGTTAGTGACCTCTTTAATTTCTCTTAAGAGTTTTTTGTAGTTTTCAGGGTATAGATCTTTCACTTACTTGGTTAGGTTTATTCCAAGGTATTTTATTGTTTTTAATGCTATTGTGAATGAAATTGTTTTCCTGATTTCTCTTTCTATTTGTTCATTGTTAGTGTATAGGAAAGCTACAGATTTCTGTGTGTTAATTTTGTATCCTGCAACTTTGCTGAATTCCGTTATTAGTTCTAGTAGTTTTGCAGTGGAGTCTTTAGGGTTTTTTATGTACAATATCATGTCTTCTGCAAATAGTGACATTTTACCTTCTTTACCAGTCTGGATTCCTTGTATTTCTTTGTTTTGTCTGATTGTCATGGCTAGGACCTTCAGTACCACGTTGAATAACAGTGGGGAGAGTAGGCATTCCTGTCTTGTTACTCATCTCAGGGGAAATGCTTTCAGCCTCTTGCTGTTCAGTATGGTATTATCTGTGGGTTTATCATATACGGCCTTTATTATGTTGAGGTACTTGCCCTCTATGCCCTTTTGTTGAGAGTTTTTGTCACAAATGGATGTTGAATTTTGTCACATGCTTTTTCAGCTTCTACGGAGATCATCATGTGGTTTCTGTCCTTCTTTTTATTGATGTGGTGGATGATGTTGATGGATTTTCAAATGTTGTACCATCTTTGCATCCCTGGGATGAATCCCACTTGGTCATGGTGTGTGATCCTCTTTATGTATTTTTGAATTTGGTTTGCTAATATTTTGTTGAGTATTTTGGCATCTAAATTCATCAGGGATATTGGTCTGTATTTTTTTTTTGTTGGGGGGCCTTTTCCTGGTTTTGGTATTAGGGTGATGTTGGCTTCGTAGAATGAGTTTGGGAGTGTTCGGTACTCCTCTATTTTTTGGAAAACTTTAAGGACAATGGGTGTTATGTCTTTTCTGTATGTCTGATAAAATTCCAGGATAAATCCATTTGCCCGGGGGTTTTTTTCTTGGGTAGTTTTTTGATTACCAATTCAATTTTATTGCTGGTAATTGGTCTGTTTAGATTTTCTGTTTCTTTCTGGGTCAGTCTTGGAGGGTTGTACTTTTCTAGGAAGTTGTCCATTTTTCCTTGGTTTTCCAGCTTGTTAGCATATAGATTTTCATAGTATTCTCTAACAATTCTTTGTATTTCTGTGGGGTCCGTCGTGATTTTTCCTTTCTCATTTCTGATTCTGTTGATATGTGTGGACTCTCTTTTTCTCTTAATAAGTCTGTCTAGAGGCTTATCTATTTTGTTTATTTTCTCGAAGAACCAGCTCTTGATTTCATTGATTTTTTCTATTGTTTTATTCTTCTCAATTTTATTTATTTCTTCTTTGATCTTTATTATGTCCCTCCGTCTGCTAACCTTAGGCCTCATTTGTTCCTCTTTTTCCAATTTCGATAATTGTGACATTAGACTATTCATTTGGGATTGTTCTTCCTTCTTTAAATGTGCCTGGATTGCTATATACTTTCCTCTTATGAGTGCTTTTGTTGCGTCTCACAGGAGTTGGGGCTTTGTGTTGTTGTTATTTGTTTCCATATATTGCTGGATATCCAGTTTAATTTGGTCGTTGATACATTGATTATGTACGAGCATGTTGTTAAGCCTCCATGTGTTTGTTAACCTTTTTTGCTTTCTTTGTACAATTTATTTCTAGTTTTATACCTTTGTGGTCTGAAATGTTGGTTGGTAGAATTTCGATCTTTTTGTATTTACTGAGGCTCTTTTTGTGGCCTAGTATATGGTCTATTCTGGACAATGTTCCATGTGCATTTGAGAAGAATGTGTATCCTGTTGCTTTAGGGTGTAGAGTTCTATATATGTCTATTAGATCCAACTGTTCTAGTGTGTTGTTCAGTGCCTGTGAGTCCTTACTTATTTTCTGTCTGGTGGATCTGTCCTTTGGACTGAATGGTGTGTTAAAATCTCCCCAAATGAATGCATTGCATTCTATTTCCTCCTTTAATTCTGTTAGTATTTGTTTCACATATATTGGTGCTCCTTTATTGGGTGCATATATGTTTATAATGGTTATATCCTCTTGTTGGACTGAGCCCTTTATCATTATGTAATGTCCTTCTTTATCTCTTGTTACTTTCTTTATTTTGAAGTCTATTTTGTCTGATACTAGTATTGCAACACCTGCTTTTTTCTCTCTGTTGTTTGCATGAAATATCTTTCTCCATCCCTTGACTTGTAGTCTGTGCATGTCTTTGGGTTTGAGGTGAGTCTCTTGTAAGCAGCGTATTGATGGGTGTTGCTTTTTTATCCATTCTATTACTTTGTGTCTTTTGATTGGTGCATTCAGTCCATTTACATTTAGGGTGATTATTGAAAGATATGTACTTATTGCCATTGCAGGCTTTAGATTCGTGATTACCAAATGTTCAAAATTAGCTTTTTACTACCTTACTGTCTGACTTAACTTGCTTATTGAGCTGTTATAAACACAGTCTGATGATTATTTCTTTCCCTTCTTTTTCCTCCTCCTCCATTCTTCATATGTTGTGTGTTTTGTTCTGTGCTCTTTTTAGGAGTGCTCCCATCTAGAGCAGTCCCTCTAAGATACCCTGTAGAGGTGGTTTGTGGGAGGCAAATTCCCTCAATTTTTGCTTTTCTGGGAATTGTTTAATTTCTCCTTCATATTTAAATGATAATTGTGCTGGATACAGTATCCTTGGTTCAAGGCCCTTCTGTTTCATTGCATTGAATATATCATGCCATTCTCTTCTGGCCTTTAAAGTTTCTGTTGAGAAATCTGATGATAGCCTGATGGGTTTTCCTTTGTAGGTGACCTTTTTTTTCTCTCTGGCTGCCTTTAATACTTTGTCCTTTTCCTTGATCTTTGCCATTTTAATTATTATGTGCCTTGGTGTTGTCCTCTTTGGGTCCCATCTCTCGGGAGTTCTGTGTGCCTCTGTAGTCTGAGCAAGTATTCCCTCCCCCAGTTTGGGGAAGTTCTCAGCAATTATTTCTTCAAAGACACTTTCTACCCCTTTTTTTCTCTCTTCTTCCTCTCATACCCCTATAATGTGGATATTGTTCCTTTTGGATTGGTCACGCAGTTCTCTTAATATTGTTTCATTCCTGGAGGTCCTTTTATCTCTCTCTGCTTCAGCTTCTATGCATTCCTGTTCTCTGGTTTCTAATCCATCAATGGCCTCTTGCATCTTATCCATTCTGCTTATAAATCCTTCTAGAGTTTGTTTCACTTCTGTAATCTCCCTCCACACATCATCCCTTAGCTCTTGCATATTTCTCTGCAGGTCTGTCTGCATGTTTATGATTTTTATTTTAAATCTTTTTCAGAGAGACTGGTTAGGTCTTTCTCTGCAGATCCTCTCTCAGGTGTTGTCTGAACTATCGGAGTGGACTATATTTTTTTGCCTTTTCATGGTGATAGCGGTGGCTGTAGGCAGGTTGCAGGTGTGTCAGCTGGGAGAAGAAAGTCCTTTCCTCCTTGCTGGATGCCTTGCCCTTCTCCGCTGCCTGTGATGGTTACCCACACTCCTGGAGCAGCCACCAGGTTAGTTCCCTAAGCTGCTGTGGGCGGGGCCTCCATCAGAGCAGCATGGAGCCCTGCAGAGAGTGGAGGCACGCCACATGCACTCCTCCATGCTAGTGGCGCCCCTGCCAGGCAGCTCTGTGCCAGCAGTGGCCTTTGGGTCTGGCCTGGATGGCTGTCCCTTGGGCTGGTATTCCAGTCGACTGCTGGGAGCACACCTGCTCCCTCTGTCTCCGCTTTAGGTGCGCGCGGGCCTCTACCGGGTTCCTCTGGCTCCACTGCCACTGGTGCGTGCGAGCCGTGCCTGGGCTCTTCGGTCTTGCCACTGAGGGCTTGCACAAGCCTCTCCTGGTCTCCTCTGGTGCTGTTGGCACACGGATCTTCTCCCAGTCCCTTCCGGCACTGCCGTCACCAGCATGCGCTGCCACTCTCCCACTACTGGGCCAGTGTGTCATGGTTCACGCCAGTTGGAGGAATGACTGGAAGGCTGCTTAGTGCTGTGAGGGACTTCAGAGCTGCACTGCCTCCCCGGAGTTTATGGCGCCTAAGTTTCCCCGGAATTCCCAGCTGATGGCTAATTGTGCCAGGACAACTTCGTCCAGCTATGGGGTCCCTGTCTCTTTAAGACTTGCAGAAAGCACTTGCTTTTCTTTTGTCTCAGGGGTGCTGGTTGCGGGGAACTGCCCACAGGCTTTGCTTTTCCATTTCTCTAATATCCAGCACCCCGTGCACCTTGTGTCTGCGTTCTGGGTGAGGATTTCTAGAGCTGGTTGTTTAGCAGTCCTGGGCTTTCACTACCTCCCCGTTCTGACTCCTTCTTCCTGCCGGGTTTTGGGGTGGGGGAGCGTTCGGGTCCCGCCTGGCCGCGGCTTGTATCTTACCCCCTTGGTGTGATGTTGAGTTCTCACAGATGTAGATGTATCCCGGCTGTTGTACTGCATCCCCTGGTGCCTCTTTTAGGAATAGTTCTATTTATTGTATTTTCATAAATATATATGTTTTGGGGAGATTTCCTCTGAACTACTCACACCGCCATCTTCCTGTGATCCTCTAAACAAATTATTTTAAAACTTGAGGAATACAGAATGGTACAGCCACTTTGTAAAACAATTTGGCATTTCCTTACAAAACTAACCATCCTCTTACCATATCATCCAGCAGTTGTACGCTTTGATATTTACTTAAGTTAAATATATATCCATACAAAAACCCTGAACACTGTTGTCCATAGCAGCTTTATTCATATTACCGAAACTTTCAGGTATTCAAGATGTCATTCCATGAGTGAATAATCTGTGCTATATCCAAACAATGTAATATTCTGTGTGTTAAATGAATGTGCTATTCAGCCATGAAAAGACATGCCAGAATCTCAGATGTGTATACTAAGTGAATGAACCCAATCTAAAAAGGGTAAATACTGAATGACTCTGATTCTGTGATATTCTGGAAAAGGCAAAACTATGGAAACAATTAAAGATCTATGATTGCCAGGGGGATGAATAGACTGACATCCACATAGGATTATCAGGGCAGTGAAACTCTTCTGTATGATGCTGTGGTAATGGGTATTTGTCCTTATGTATTTGTTAACACATAGAATGTACAAGAACTCTAAGCTATGGTGATAATAATGTGTCAGTGTACGTTCATTTCTTAAATCAAATGTTGACAGTGAGGGCTGGCTATGTGTGGAGGGGGCAAGGAATGTATGCAAACTTTGTATTTTTCTGTGAACTTAAACTGCTCTAAAAATAAGTCTTTAAAACAAAATCATCTGGGCATGCCAGATGGAAGGCTGCATGTGTCCCCCCCAAAAAACAACAAATAAAAACTATTATAAATATGTAAAACAACCTCCCTGGTGGGTGGGGAGGGTGAAGGTGCTCATCTAAGAAGTTTTGCAAATGAACAGATTCTGAAAGACTATGCAAAAGGAACTGCACATAAGCCTTGTACTGTAGTTAATAAATTTTCACCCTCTGGGTACAAGTTAATGATTCTGATGCTGTATATGTGCATATTGCAATTAGACAAATAAAAAATAGGCAAATAAAATTAGACAAATATAATACAAATAAAAAGATCACAGATGGTGAAGCCAGATTTCTGGAGAGGGACTTTATAGATAAGCAAGGGGAGAAGGCTAGGATTACCCATGTGGTAATGGATTAATGTTGGAGACATCATATTTAGTTTAATACAGATATAGTTGGTCACACATGGAAATACTTATAGAAATGTATATATACACAGGTTGGTAATACACATATTTCCTTCCTCTCTCAGCTAAGAGGGCCTAGAAGCACTAAAATACAGTAGCAAGGATCACACCTATCAGTCAGATCTTGGTTTCTAATGTGTTCTTCAATGAAGGAGGCCAACTGGGTAGTAGGCGCCCAGCTAGATATGTTGTAATGAAAGTAGCACTTTATCCCTGTGATTTTCCACTGAAAATATATCCCCCAGTACTTAGGAGAAAAATCTTTTGACAAATCCTAATTAAGGGACTTTCTACAAAATACCTGGTCAGTACTCCTCAAAATCATGAAGGCTGTCAAAAACAAGAAATATTAAAAATTATCACAACCAAGAGTTATCTAAAGAGACACAAGTAAATATTTTTTGGTATCCTGGATGGGATCCCAGAACAGAAAAAGAATAATAAGCAATAAAGAAGGAAATCAGGATAAAATATGGATTTCAGTTAATAGATATGTATGATAAGAGTTAATTGTACAATAATGTAAGATGTTATGCTAGAGGAAACAGGGTGAGACCTATATGGAAACTCCATACTATCTTCAAAACTTTTCTATAAATATAAAAACATTCTGAAATTGTTATACCAAAAAATTTAACTGTGATTTGTAGAATGAATTACAGAACAGACAGAGAGGAGACAAAAGAGGTTGCCCTAACTATCTATATACCAGATGTTGGTGGTCTGTCCTGGGAGAATAACAATAAGGATGGAAAATAATAAACATCTTCCAGAAATATTTAGGGGTTAAAGTAAAAGTGGCTAGTTATTGATTTGTATATAAGGGTATAGTGTCAAGGAGTTAAGGATTACATGCAGATTTTGATGACTGAACAAATACTTGTAGCATTCATATTTTAAATGGAGTTTTATGAATGTTGAAAAATGACTTGAAAAGAAATGCATTCGAAGAGCTGCCTTAACATTAGGCAAGTGAAACCAAACAGCAGATTGATGTTCTTGGCCAAGGTTTTGGTATTGAACTGTTTACACTAGATTTACCTCTGTTGTGAACACATGCTCAAATGATGCATAACGTTTCAAAACTCCGTCTCTCATTGAGATGGTTAGAATATTATAAATTGCTTTCTTATTACCGTGTTCATATATGGCTTCATATTTGAAACTTTCAGGTAAAAATAAAAATTTAAATGGAATGCAAAATTTTTTAATGAGGCCTGAAGACTAAATTTTCTTTCTGGACCTAATATGATAGTAATAAATAATTAAAATGTTAAATCCATTTAACCTTCGCTCAAGTATAATATTAGATGGAAAAAGCCTGAGCAGTGAGATGAAATTAACTTTTACCTTCATTATATATAAGGGCATATGTCCCTTGCCACATTTTTAATCAGTGAGTACTGTTATTTTTAGTTTTGTATATGAATCTCTTTTAAAAACAAAATGTCTTAACCATTATTAGATTTTATAGACATAAGGTACATTTTCTGACCCAAACAAAAGCATCAAAACCAAATAGAAAGTGATTTTATTGTAAAATAAATGACTCATTCATTTGAATCTCAACTAATTCCTCCAAATTAGCTTTGTCATTAGACATCTCTGACACAGAACTTGTGAAAATGTATAATGTTATGGTGAAAAAAATAAAACCTCCCTTCAATTAAAAAAAGCTATAAAGCCACTAATTTAATTAAAGTCATAGTTTTTATTTCTGGAGTTTTAAACTATTTGGTTAACAGTTTTAGTGAAATGGATAAATCAATAGCGCCACAAAGATAACTTATATGTTAGGATTCTTTGACAATAGCTGGACTTGCAATGTGTTTCTTGATAATACTACATTTTTTGCTCTAGGAAGTGATAAACTCCCACTTGTAAAGCTGATGTCAGCAAGCTCAACTCCTTTGATCCTCATAAGGTTATGTTATGAAAATTAATGGGACAGCTACATATGAAATCAAAATCAATTTACTATTTTCTACAGTGGGACAATAATGAATTATGCAATATAAAGTGAGGAACACTATAAAGGCTGCAATCTCATCTCAC
The DNA here is from genome assembly GCF_030020395.1 of Manis pentadactyla. NCBI lineage: Eukaryota > Metazoa > Chordata > Mammalia > Pholidota > Manidae > Manis > Manis pentadactyla. Next base: position 52,634,365 of record NC_080023.1, read on the forward strand.
TATTCTTATGTTTTTTTAATAAACTGCTCCTGCTTTTTTCTTGCAGTTTATGACATCAAAGGGACTCTTCTGTAAAATTACACCAATAAATTTCACCTTATGCTGGACAGATTTGACTTCTTTTCTATCTGTCATCCTGTTTTGCAAATAATCAAGACATGACAAAATTGATTAAATATTTATCTTGCCTTCATGAAATACAATAACTGCCTTACTTAGTTAAAAAATGGCAATATAAAAGCAGGGCTAAGTTTAGACCAAGTTCTTACTATTAAACACCACTCAAGGAGATGAGTGATATTCAGGTAAACCAAAATAGTTGCCTTTGTTATCACTGAATATTTAATTCCTTGTAGTCCAAGATAAAGTGGATTCTTTATTACCACTGGCATTCAGCAAAAGTTGTTAATCAGTTATAAAAGAAAATGCATTGTTTACTACCATCTGCTGTCACATCTGTTTCACGAATACATGGCTCTGAAGAGATTATGTATAGATTGAATATAGAACAGATAACTTCGGGATTTAGTTTTAAAGGCTAAAAGATGTTTTTTTTCCAAATAACATTTATAAATAACATCAGGGCTTATGTTGGAATGCAAATTTCTTTAAGCTTTTACAGATTGTGGCTATTTCACTCATCATCACTCAGAGAAAATGATTCCCAAATATATATTCCTATGTTTGATCTCCTCTTTGTATAATTTTTGCACCTAGCTTTCCTTTAATATTTTCCCTGTCTACTTCTCACATTTCCAAAATTAATTTGTATAATGAACATCTTTCCTCTAGAGTCAGCTCTCTTTATTGTTTTCCTCTTTTATTTCTTGTACTCATTTATTTTTTTGTACTCAGACCAATAAAATAACAAATTCTCATATATTCTCCATAATTATTTGGTCTCTAAATTCTATTATTTAATTTTGGTCACTAATACTACTACGGTCACAAAATCCTCTCATTTTCAATGTTACTGACCCAATTCTCTTGGAATTTTGCCTGCCTCCAACCTGGTCTCTATGCCTCTTATTTTTTCAGTTCCATAATTCAGTAATTACCACAATCATACTGATCTCATACTAGTAGTTTTATTATCATTCTCCTGCTTTAAAACCTCAGTAACAAACTCAAATTTATTATTCTTCTATTTAAAATTTTTGTATTATAAATATTTTATTTCTGCTGATTTCTAAATTTTTTAACTAGAATTATAAAATAATAAATATAAAATATCTATATGTAGATAGTTTCAATTTTTCTCCATTTCTCCCTATAATAATATTTAATTCTCTATTCTGCAAGAATTCCATTCTCAACTCTACTGTTCACCACTTCCCAGTTCCTACTCTTTCCACCTTGTGCATGTCTTATACCATTATTCCCAGTCCCTTGAAAATCTCTGCCCTGTTTTATGTATAATATATAAAACACCAGCCCTCTGTAAGTTATTCTGACATGAAAATGGTTATTGAAAGCCATGGAATAATGAATTACACAAGTAAGACAAGAGCTTACTATGCTATCAACACTCTTATTGGGAAAACCTGTTTCAAAAAAGAAACATTTTATAAATTAGATAATTTTCCCTGGAATTTAAGGGACGCCCACTCAGTTATGAGATCTCAAAACTAACCACATTACCCAGATAAGTGACTCTTCCATAGGTAATCCATAAAACTGGCCTAAAGTATCTTGGATTATGAGGCCCCAGAATTTCTTCCATTGTGTCCATACCCAACTCCTCCTCTCAAACACTTCTAACCAACCAGCTTCTCTGCTAAACATGATGACTTGGTCACTCACATTCATCCAAGCATTCTCTCATAGCCTAAACTCCTTCTCTACATTTTCTCTTTACCCTTCTTTGCCTTTTGTTTTCCTATGAAGGTACTGCTTCCCCTTTGGCACCACCAATATTCCCCTAAATCACTACCTGCCATCTGTCCCAGTTGACTATGGGCCCTCTTTACTCCTCATCAGTAATTTCACACCACTTATCAGGGGTTAAAAGATAAGAACTAGAGTTACAGTTAAGTTGTCTAGATTTAGATGTTAACATAATGTAATTAATAATCATGTCTCTGTTAATTAATAGTCTACAAAACTAGTTGTGAAATGACTCAAATATTATCAAAGCTTATTTGATATCAAATACCCTTAGGAAGAAATCTTAAACATATAAATAAACAGAACTTTAAGAATATTGATGAAAATTCTTTGCAACATTTATGCCTGTCCACAGACTCTGCTGAATGAGAAATTTCCATGTACTCTCTTTGGATCCTTCAATGCCTCCCAGGATTGGTATTGAAATTATTCATTATGTAATGTAAAAAAGTTTTTTCCATTGGTAATAAAAATGTTTGAATGACCTTGATGGATGCCATGGAACTTAAAAGTCATTTGATAACCTATATTCAAAGCCCCTCAAATTAAGAACCAATTTAAACTTTGTAGTTCTCTTGAAGGTTTTAGTAGTGAGCACCTTTAATAAAACGCAGAATGTGATTTGAAAAAGCAGATAAAATTTATGTGTCTGTAAAGCTCATTACAGAAATAAGCTCACAGTATTCCATTAACCATCAACACCTGCTTTTGTTTAAGTTCTAGTTTGCAAGAGAGTAAATTTAATCTATTGAGCAACTAATCTGATAACATGCATTTGTATGAAATATAATACATGAAAACCAATTATGGAAAATGTCTCTGAAATATGCATGTCTCAGTAAAGCTTTGTATTTCATTTTGAAACAAATGTCTTCTAGGTATATTGCTTATCAAAAACATAGTATTTCATGATGATTTTATTTTTAAAAAATTTTTATAGCTCTTATCTAGTCTCTTTATTTTCAAAAGTCTTTTTTTAATAAATTAATATGATTTTCCAAAGAAAATGAACAGGAATGTATGCCATTTTAAAAATGAAGGGAACAAATGAAAAAATTCAGTAAAGCAAATTATATTTCTGAATGGTTCCTGTATAGTAGTTAGCATTTCTATCCGAATAAAAATAAGCAGGCACATTTAAGAATATTAAATATAACCCTACTCTGTACAGGAATCTGTGTCTTTAGAAAATAGTGAAAAATATATAACTGACAGAATTGTAAGAATTAAATGAGACATCTTAATTGTGTGACTTGGAATATATTCAGCACTTAAAAATCCTCCTTGGCTCCATTCTCTGCCTCTGAGGAACACTAAAGCATGGTTTCACCCCTGCAACTCTGCTGACTGGGGTTGTGTCCCCAGTGCTCTTTAGGACAGTTGTAGAGCCCCCAACAGCTTTGGGCAGCTCTACCCTCAACAGCCTCGAGCAGAAGTCATCTAGCCTGCTCAAAGCAAGTCCATGTCTTCCCATTTTGAAACCAAGGAGGCAGGTGAGAGGAACTCTGAATTGTCTTTTGGGGTCCTTCGTCCCTTGTCTAGAGCAATCGAGCACATTTATAGCTGAATAACACTATGGTCCTGTTATAAAATCCAGATAGTCTGGCAACCTTCCTTTATTCCTGAAGGACTCTTTCCTACTTAGTTCAAACTGGTAGTTTTCTTACTGAGGTGCTAATTAAGTCCCTGGTTCAAACCAATACTAATCTTATCAAATGGTTGCCTGGCCACACTCCTAATGTTCTCTTCTGAATATGCTTTCTCATTTTTTGCAATATGGATGGGGTGAGAATTGACAAATTTAAGTTCTAGCTCCTTTTTGCTTAGAAATTCTGTCTTTAAGTTACTTCTTTCTTCTCAAAGTTTACTGTAAGCAGGCAGGAGAAACCAAGCAGCCCTTCGACACTTTGCTTAGAAAGCTCTTTAGATTAGATCTTTATAATTTCTAAAAAAAAGGAAAAAAGGGGAGGGGGAAGAAGAAGGAAGGATGGAAGGAAGGGAGAGAGAAAGAAAGAAAAGAAAGGAAGGAAGAAGGGAGAGAGAGAGAGGGAGAGAGGGAAGGAGAGAAGAAGGAAGGAAATCTCTTAAACTAAATATCTAATTTCATTGCTCACAAGTTTTACCTTCAACAAACCCTAGAACACAGATACAACTTAGCCAAGTTCTTTGCAACTTTATAATAAATGTCACATATCCTCCAGTTTTCAATAGTTGCCCCTCATTCTAAGACCTCAGCAGAATCCCCCTTTAATGTCTATATTTCTACCAACATTCTATTCATAATTATTTATGTATTCTCTGGGAAAATGGAAGTGTTCTCTAGAGCTCTCCTCTTTTCTTTCTGAGTCCTAACTAGAATCATCTTTCAAATTCCTTTCACAATAATATTGACTTTTTCTAGCATACATTTCAAACTCTACCCATTACCTAATCCCAAAACTGCTTTTAGATTTGGGGGTATTTGTTACCACTACTCAGTACCAATATCTCTTAGATGAGGCTAATAAAACAAATTACAACAAACTGGCTCAAACAACATTTGTTTCTCACAATTCTGGAAGCTGGGAGGTCCAAGATGAAGATGCTAGCAGATCTTGTATCTGGTGAGAACCTGCTTCCTACTTGCAGACTGCCAACTTCTCTTATGTCCCCACAGACAGGCTAGCCCCCTGGCTTCATATGTGAACACTAGTTCCTTTCATGCATGTGCCACTCTCATGACTTAAGTATCTTCCAAATGCCCACATTCAAATACCATCATATAGAACATTGGATTTTAGAAGAATGCAAATATTCAGTCCATAACAGTCTCCAATATTACCCACATGTCAGTATATACTTTGGATATGTTCCATTTTTATTCTGCAACCCTATTAAGGGTGTATAGTTTCTGTAGTCTTGAAGCAGAGGAAAAAGTGTTTGGTGAAACCAAAGGAAGGTTCTTACAGTGTCTGGTGCAAAATTACAGATTAAATGAGTTCCCAATCAAAATATCAATGGCATATTTCAATGAATGAGAGAAAATAATCCTAAAATTCATATGGTACCATAAAATAACCCGAATAGCCAAAGAAATCCTGATAAAGAAGAAACAAAGCTGGGTGTATTACCCTCCCTGTCTTGAAGCTATACTACAAAACTACAGTAATCAAAACAGTATGGTGCTAGCACAGGAACAGACCTATAGATCAATGGAACAGAATAGAGAGCCCAGAAATAAAGCCACTCATATATGGTCAATTAATATATGACAAATACAATAGGGAAAAGACAGTCTTTTCAATAAATGGTGTTGGGGAAACTGGACAGCTATACACAAGGCAGTGAAACTGGATGACTGTCTAGCTCCAAATACATAAAAGTAAACATGAAATGAACTGAAGACTTAAATATAAGACAGGAGACCATAAAACTCTTAGATGAAAACATAGGCAAAAATCTCATGAACATGAGCAAGAGTAATTTTTTTTCCAGACATTTCTCCCCAGGTGAGGGAAACAAAATAAAAAATGAATCAGTGGGGCTACATCAAACTGAAAAGCTTCTGTACAACAGAGGACATCATCAACAAAATGAACAGGCAACAAATAGTATGATACAGTATGGGAAGATATATCATAAATGATTTATCTGATAAGAGGTTAACATCCAAAATATATAAAGAACTCATATACCCACTCAACACCAAAAAAAAAAAGAACTCACAAATAATGTGATTACAAAATGGCAAAATGAGCAGAGGACTTGAATAGACATTTTTCCAAAGAAGAAATACAGATGGTCAACAGGCACATAAAAAGATACTCCATATCATTAATCATCAGGTAAATGCAAATCAAAACCACAATGAGATATCACCTCACACCTGTCAGAATAGCCACCATCCAAAAGACAAGAAATAACAAGTGTTGGTGAGGATGAGAAGAAAAGGGAATCCTCCTACACTCTTGGTGGGAATGTAAAATGGTGTACCCAGTGTGGAAGACAGTATGGAGGTTCCACAAAAACCTAAAAATACAAATATCATATAACCCATTAATTTTGCTTCTAGGAATTTATTTGAAGAAAATAAAATCTCTGATTCAAAAAGATACATGAATGATGGAGGGGCGGAAGATGGCGGCGTGAGTAGAGCAGCGGAAATCTCCTCCCAAAACAACATATATCTATGAAAATATAACAAAGAAAACCCTTCCTAGAATAAAGACCAGAGGACACAGGACAATATCCAGACCACATCCACACCTGAGAGAACCCAGCAACTTGTAAAGGGGATAAGATACAAGCCCCAGCCCGGCGGGAGCCAAGCACCCATCCCCCCAACTCCAGCCGGAGAAGAATAGGCAGAGCAGGAGGGAGACGGAGCCCAGGAATGCCGCACACCCAGCCCCAGCCATCCGGGCCAGAGTGCAGGGCCCTCGATACTAGGAAAACAGGGCAGCAAGAACAGTGAGCGGGCACTGGAGGCCGGGTGTCGGAAGACATAAGAAAAGCGCGCGACCATTTTTTTTTTTTTTTTTTTTGCTTTTTTGCTGTTTTGTTTTGGCAAGTGCTTTTTGGAAGTCTTACAAGGATAGGGACCCCAATACTAGGGAAACAGGGCAGCAAGATCGGTGAGCAGAGGCCCGAGGCTGGCAACGGAGAATAAAGAAAAACGAGCGACCACCTTTTTTTTTTTTTTTTTTTTAATTAAAAACTTTTTTTTTTTTTTTTTAATTAAAAAAATTTTTTTTTCTTTTTTTTTTGGTGGGCGTTGTTTTGTTTTGGCGGGTGCTTTTTGGAAGTCTTAACGGGGCAGGGCGGGTCACTTAATCCAGAGGCAGGGAATCCGGGGATCTCTGGGCACCCTAACCCCTGGGCTGCAGGGAGCAGGGAGGCCCCTTACGGAGATAAATAGCCTCCCAGCAGCATCTGCTCCAACGCGACTCCACCACTTTGGAGTAGCTGCCCGAGCCAGGCCACGCCCACAGCAACAGTGGAGATTAACTCCATAGCAGCCGGGCAGGAAGCAGAAACCCTGTCTGCGCGCAGCACAAGCCACTAGAGGCCGCTGTTCTCCCAGGAGAGGAGGGCCACAAACCAACAAGAAAGGAAGTCCTTCCAGCCGTCACTCGTCCCAGCTCTGCAAACTATTCCTATCACCATGAAAAGGCAAACCTACAGGCAGACAAAGATCACAGAGATAACACCAGAGAAGGAGACAGAACTAACCAGTCTTCCTGACAAAGAATTCAAAATAAGAATCATAAACATGCTGACAGAGATTCAGAGAAATACGCAAGAGAAATGGGAAGTCCAGAGGGAGATCACAGATGCCAGAAAGGAGATCGCAGAAATGAAACAAACTCTGGAAGGGTTTATAAGCAAAATGGATAGAATGCAAGAGGCCATTGATGGAATTGAAATCAGAGAACAGGAACGCATAGAAGCTGACATAGAGAGAGACAAAAGGATCTCCAGGAATGAAACAATATTAAGAGAACAGTGTGACCAATCCAAAAGGAACAATATCCGTATTATAGGGGTCCCAGAAGGAGAAGAGAGAGGAAAAGAGATGGAAAGTATCTTAGAAGAAATAATTGCTGAAAACTTCCCCAAACTGGGAGAGGAAGTAATCGAGCAGACCATGGAAATACACAGAACCCCCAACAGAAAGGATCCAAGAAGGACAACACCAAGACACATAATAATTAAAATGGCAAAGATCAAGGACAAGGAAAGAGTGTTAAAGGCAGCTAGAGAGAAAAAGGTCACCTATAAAGGGAAACCCATCAGGCTAACATCACATTTCTCAACAGAAACCCTACAGGCCAGAAGAGAATGGCATGATATATTTAATACAATGAAACAGAAGGGCCTTGAACCAAGGATACTGTATCCAGCATCACTATCATTCAAATATGATGGTGGGATTAAACAATTCCCAGACAAACAAAAGCTGAGGGAATTTGCTTTCCAGAAACCATCTCTACAGAACATCTTACAGGGACTGCTCTAGATGGGAGCACTCCTAGAAAGAGCACAGCACAAAACACCCAACATATGAAGAATCGAGGAGGAGGAACAAGAAGGGAGAGAAGAAAAGAATCTCGAGACAGTGTATATAACAGCTCAATAAGCGAGCTAAGTTAGGCAGTAAGATACTAAAGAGGCTAACCTTGAACCTTTGGTAACCACGAATTTAAAGCCTGCAATGGCAATAAGTACATATCTTTCAATAGCCACCCTAAATGTTAATGGGCTGAATGCACCAATCAAAAGACACAGAGTAATAGAATGGATAAAAAAGAAAGACCCATCTTTATGCTGCTTACAAGAAATTCAACTCAAACCCAAAGACATGTACAGACTAAAAGTCAAGGGATGGAAAAACATATTTCAAGCAAACAACAGCGAGAAGAAAGCAGGGGTTGCAGTACTAATATCAGACAAAATAGACTTCAAAACAAAGAAAGTAACAAGAGATAGAGAAGGACACTACATAATGATAAAGGGCTCAGTCAAACAAGAGGATATAACCATTCTAAATATATATGCACCCAACACAGGAGCACCAGCATATGTGAAACAAATACTAACAGAACTAAAGGGGGATATAGACTACAATGCATTCATTCTAGGAGACTTCAACATACCACTCACCCCAAAGGATAGATCCACTGGGCAGAAAATAAGTAAGGACATGGAAGCACTGAACAACACAGTAGAGCAGATGGACATAATAGACATCTATAGAACTCTACATCCAAAAGCAACAGGATATATATTCTTCTCAAGTGCACATGGAACATTCTCCAGAATAGACCACATACTAGGCCACAAAAAGAGCCTCAGAAAATTCCAAAAGATTGAAATCCTACCAACCAACTTTTCAGACCACAAAGGCATAAAACTAGAAATAAACTGCACAAAGAAAGCAAAGAGGCTCACAAACACCTGGAGGCTTAACAACACGCTCCTAAATAATCAATGGATCAATGAACAAATCAAAATGGAGATCCAGCAATATATGGAAACAAATGACAACAACAACACTAAGCCCCAACTTCTGTGGGACACAGCAAAAGCAGTCTTAAGAGGAAAGTATATAGCAAACCAAGCATATTTAAAAAAGGAAGAGCAATCCCAAATGAATGGTCTAATATCACAATTATCGAAATTGGAAATAGAAGAACAGATGACGCCAAAGGTCAGCAGAAGGAGGGACATAATAAAGATCAGAGAAGAAATAAATAAAATTGAGAAGAATAAAACAATAGCAAAAATCAATGAAACCAAGAGCTGGTTCTTCGACAAAATAAACAAAATAGATAAGCCTCTAGCCAGACTTATTAAGAAGAAAAGAGAGTCAACACAAATCAACAGTATCAGAAATGAGAAAAGAAAAATCATGACGAACCCCACAGAAAAACAAAGAATTATTAGAGAGTACTATGAAAACTTCTGTGCTAACAAGCTGGGAAACGTAGGAGAAATGGACAACTTCCTAGAAAAATACAACCTTCCAAGATTGAACCAGGAAGAAACAGAAAATCTAAACAGACCAATTACCAGCAATGAAATTCAAGTGGTAATCAAAAAACTACCAAAGAACAAAACCACTGGGCCAGATGGATTTACCTCGGAATTTTATCAGACATACAGGTGAGACATAATAGCCATTCTCCTTAAAGTTTTCCAAAAAATAGAAGAGGACGGTATACTCCCAAACTCATTCTACGAAGCTAACATCACCCTAACACCAAACCATGCAAAGATCCCACTAAAAAAGAAAACTACAGACCAATATCCCTGGTGAACGTAGATGCAAAAATACTCAACAAAATATTAGCAAACCGAATTCAAAAATACATCAAAAGGATCATACACCATGACCAAGTGGGATTCATCCCAGGGATGCAAGGATGGTACAACATTCGAAAGTCCATCAACATCATCCACCACATCAACATAAAGAAAGACAAAAACCAAATGTTCATCTCCATAGATGCTGAAAAAGCATTTGACAAAGTTCAACATCTATTCATGATAAAAACTCTCAGCAAAATGGGAATAGAGGGCAAGTACCTCAACACAATAAAAGCCATCTATGATAAACCCACAGCCAACATTATAAAGAACAGCGAGAAGCTGAAAGCATATCCTCTGAGATCGAGAACTAGATAGGGATGCCCACTCTCCCCACTGTTATTTATCATAGTACTGGAGGTCCTAGCCATGGCAATCAGACAAAACAAAGAAATACAAGGAATCCAGATTGGTAAAGAAGAAGTTAAACTGTCACTATTTGCAGATGACATGATACTGTACATAAAAAACCCTAAAGACTCCACCCCAAAACTACTAGAACTGATATCGGAATACAGCAAAGTTGCAGGATACAAAATCAACACACAGAAATCGGTGGCTTTCCTATATACTGACAATGAACCAACAGAAAGAGATATCAGGAAAACAACTCCATTCACAATTGCATCAAAAAAAATAAAATACCTAGGGAAAAACCTAACCAAAGAAGTGAAAGACTTATACTCTGAAAACTACAAGTCACTCTTAAGAGAAATTAAAGGGGACACTAACAGATGGAAACTCATCCCATGCTCCTGGCTAGGAAGAATTAATATCGTTAAAATGGCCATCCTGCCCAAAGCAATATACAGATTTGATCCAATCCCTATGAAACTACCAGCAACATTCTTCAATGAACTGGAACAAATAATTCAAAAATTCATATGGAAACACCAAAGACCCTGAATAGCCAAAGCAATCCTGAGAAAGAAGAAAAAAGTAGGGGGCATCTCACTCCCCAACTTCAAGCTTTACTATAAAGCTATAGTAATCAAGACAATTTCGTACTGGCACAAGAGTAGAACCACAGACCAATGGAACAGACTAGAGAATCCAGACATTAACCCAGACATATATGGTCAATTATTATTTGTTAAAGGAGCCATGGACATACAATGGCAAAATGACAGTCTCTTTAACAGATGGTGCTGGCAAACTGGACAGCTACATGTAGGAGAATGAAACTGGACCATTGTCTAACCCCATGTACAAAAGTAAACTCTAAATGGATCAAAGACCTGAATGTAAGTCATGAAACCATTAAACTCTTGGAAGAAAACATAGGCAAAAACTTCTTAGACATAAACATGAGTGACCTCTTCTTGAACATATCTCCCCGGGCAAGGAAAACAACAGCAAAAATGAGTAAGTGGGACTATATTAAGCTGAAAAGCTTCTGTACAGCAAAAGACACCATCAATAGAACAAAAAGGATCCCTACAGTATGGGAGAATATATTTGAAAATGACACATCCGATAAAGGCTTGACGTCCAGAATATATAAAGACCTCACATGCCTCAACAAACAAAAAACAAATAACCCAATTAAAAAATGGGCAGAGGAACTGAACAGACAGTTCTCCAAAGAAGAAATACAGATGGCCAACAGACACATGAAAAGATGCTCCACATCGCTAATTATCAGAGAAATGCAAATTAAAACTACAATGTGGTATCACCTCACACCAGTAAGGATGGCTGCCATCCAAAAGACAAACAACAACAAATGTTGGCGAGGCTGTGGAGAAAGGGGAACCCTCCTACACTGCTGGTGGGAATGTAAATTAGTTCAACCATTGTGGAAAGCAGTATGAAGGTTCATCAAAATGCTCAAAACAGACTTACCATTTGACCCAGGAATTGCACTCCTAGGAATTTACCCTAAGAATGCAGCAATCAAGTATGAGAAAGACCAATGTACCCCTATGTTTATCGCAGCACTATTTACAATAGCCAAGAATTGGAAACAACCTAAATGTCCATCTATAGATGAATGGATAAAGAAGAGGCGGTACATATACACAATGGAATACTACTCAGCCATAAGAAAAGGGCAAATCCAACCATTTGCAGCAACATGGATGGAGCTGGAGGGTATTATGCTCAGTGAAACAAGCCAAGCAGAGAAAGAGAAATACCAAATGATTTCACTTACCTGCGGAATATAAGAACAAAGGAAAAACTGAAGGAACAAAACAGCACCAGAATCACAGAACTCAAGAATGGACTAAAAGGTACCAAAGGGAAAGGGACTGGGGAGGATGGGTGGGTTGGGAGGGATAAGGGGGGGGGGAGAAGTAGGGCTGTATTAAGATTAAAATGCATGGGGGTGTAGGAGAAAAGGGAGGGCTGTACAACACAGTGAAGGCAAGTAGTGATTCTACAACATTTTGCTATGCTGATGGACAGTAACTGTAAAGGGGTTTATAGGGGAGACCTGGCATAGGTGAGAGCCTAGTAAACATAATATTCGTCATGTAAGTGTAGATTAGTGATACCAAAAACAAAGCAAAAAAAATAAAAAAAGGGCAGTTCCTGTGTGGTAACCTCCAATGAGTTCTACACAAGGGTATAAAGGGCATATAAAAGTGTAGGCAAAGGGTCTGTTTGCATTTATACAGAAGATTAAAGCCTAATTGGGCTACCCCGAAAATGAACTAAGATACAATATGAAAGAGAACTTCCAACATCAGCTCTCTCTGGAAGACTCATGCTAGAAGATGATCATCAAAAATCCCCAACAAAGATCCACGCACTGCTACAGCTGTAGATGCCCTCATCCCACCAGTTCCTGGACTTGCCATGGGAATGAAGAAGGAGATATGTAAGCTGGCCTGTGCATACAGTAAAACAACAAATTTGACTGGATCTATACTGTTGGAACTCAACCAAGAATTAGGAGAAGTGCAAATTGTAGCGCTCCAAAATCTTACAACTACAGACTATTTACTGTTAAAAGAACATAAGGGATGTGAACATTCCCCAGGAATGGGTTGTTTTAATTTGTCTGATTTCTCTCAGACTGTTCAAATTCAGTTGGACAATATCCACCATATCATAGATAAGTCTTCACAAATGCCTAAGGTGCCTAACTGGTTTTCTTGGTTTCACTGGAGATGGCTGGTAATTACAGGTATGCTTTGGTTATGTAACTATACTCCTATTATGTTAATGTGTGTGCGCAATTTAAGTAGTAGCTTAAAACCTATACATGCTGAAGTTACTCTACAAGAAGATATGTCAAAGAAATAATCAATCTTCCCATGTTTTCTTCCGCCTGCTACTTCTACAGCTTTTCTTCTTCCTTCCTAATTACAATCCTTAAATAGAATTCGTGCCTCATATCAAATTTAACGAGTATCATAATTCTTCCAAGTGGTAAAGATACCTCAAGACAAATGCTGGGCATAGAAGCTACAGGGCATAAATATGCAAAGAAATAAAAAGCTAACCATTTCAAACAATAAGGCTTCTCTCTCACTTACCAACTTTACATTTCCCTGTATGGTCCCGGAAGATGACTGGTTAGCCAAAGACGGGTAAGATTCTTCAAGGGAGGAACAACCTAAGACAGGCACAGTTGCAGGGGGGCCATCAGGTGAGAAATTGGGGATCAACAGAGGTGAGGCTTAGAACCTCACCCCCCCATTCTGAGAGAAATCTTCTGCATACGTGGATGTTTTATTGCCCTTGTCTAGCTTGGATTAACACATAGTCTATAGGCACACACCTGATCATCTACATTTGCTCTCTTACAACACTAAACTATGTTTTCTACCTTTATCTTGTATCTACCTACCACTTTAGCATTTTATTAAAAATAATAATAATAAAGAGAGAAATGTGGTATCCACATATAAATCAAGTATAAAAACCAAATGAGTATTCATATTTGAACTGACTGTTTATAGTTCATAATGCATGAGCAAAACTGAAAGTTTCTGTGATGACTGCCCTTGTAATGTTCACTATGTAACTTATTCATTATGTAAGAATTTGTTCTCCATGTAAGAACTTGTTTGTTATGCCTCAGAAGATTGGAGACTGATGAAAATTAGGCTTTGGGTGGATTAATGATTGTGCATTGAGCATTGACTCCCTATACAGAATTTTATTGTCGTTAACAACCATTTGATCAATAAATATGAGAGATGCCCTCACAAAAAAAAAAAAAAAAAAGGACAGACTTCCAATGGTAAAATAAATAAGTAACCGGGATGTAATGTATAGCATAAGGAATATAGTCAAGATATTGTAACAGCTTGGTAGGGTGATAGCTGGAACCTAGAATTATGTATACAAATGTTTTATCACTGTGTTGTACACTTGAAACTAATGTAATGTAATACTGTTCGTCAACTACCCTTCAATAAAAAATTATTATCTAAAAAAAAAAAAAAAGATACATGAACCCCTATATTTATTGCCACATTATTTATATTAGACAAGATATGGAGGCATTCTAAGTGTCCATCACCAGATGGATGGATAAAAAGGAGGTGGTACATGTACACAATGGAGTATTATTTAGCCCTAAAAAGAAAACAAATCCTCCCATTTGCAACAACACAGATGGACATAGGGGTATATGCTCAGTGAAATAAGCCAGGAGGAGAGAGACAAATACCATATGATTTCACTTATTTGTGGAGTCTAAAAATAAAACAAAACAAAATGAACAAAACAGCAGCAGACTCAGAGACACTGAGAAGGTACTGATGGTTCCTGTTTGGAATGGGTGGGTGGGTTGGGTGAAGGAGTAAAAGGACACAAAAATCTCAATTATAATATAAATTGTTCATGGGGATGGAAGTGCAGCATTGAGAATACAGTCAATGGTTCTATAACATTTTTCTATGTTGACAGTAACTGTACTGGTTGGGGTGAGAATTTAATAACGTGGTAACTGGTGATCCACTGTGTTATGTACTTGAAACCAGTATAATATTGTATATTAACTATGCTTCAATAAAAAAATACACTTTAAAACAAAAGTCACTGCTGCAAAACAGCACAGCTCAATTTTTCTTACTTTTTTGGTGAAAAGTCATTGACAAGAAAGTAAATTATAAGATATATATTGATTTGAGAAAATTGACATTTTTCTGATAACTTCCAATCTGAAAAAGTATAATATTAAAAAAAAAAAGTGACTAGTGGTTACCAAGGGGTGGGGGAGGGGGACTCTTGAACCACTGGGATGTACATTTGATAAAATAAAATAAAAATTTCCCATTCTACTTTGTATATCTTTAAAGGTTTTCATATTTGTTTTAAAAAAATTGTTACATTTAATGTCCATGTAGTTTATCCTTCTTATTGTTCATATTAAATAGGACTTTTATTATGATTTTAATTTGAACAATTCTAAATTTATTTTTCTTATTTACACTTTAATGATCAAATATTCTTATAAACTATTCCGGGAGAAAACATAAAAATGTGCAAAGTAAATAAGAAAGTGTCTCCATTCTTAAACAGCTTAAAATAAGACATATTCATAGTGGCATTTCTGATGAAATTTAATGTAGTAGGTGACAAATATATAAAATGGTTTGAATATGATGGATTTAGGCTATGTTGCTCCACTGAACAATTAATTTAATTGAGCTGAATAGGTTAACACCATGTGGCTCTTTATTATTCTCTAAATATCTCTCCTGAAGAAAATCTCATTTAATAATATAAAAATGCATGTGAAAGAAAAATTTTCTCTGTTCAGTGGCATGATATTTAATATAGATCTTCCACATAAATATGAGGGATAGACAAAATATTGAAGAACACAGGTGAAAAAGTGATTAAATTGGACTGGCATAGTCACTGAATCGTAAAGTAAAATGTTTTATTTTCAATTTTCTGAAGATAAACTAAGATTCCAAGCATGTTAGATGATGAATGCCCTAAAGTACCAGTGCTTGAGATCTACTCCAAAAGTTACACAAGGTAATTTTTTTAAAGTATAGGTGCTTGAGCAAAATAGTTATTTAAAATTTGAATATATAGGTTTGATTAAAATAATGGAAGCCCTTAGAATTTAGTTACATTTTAGTACTAGAAAGTTAAAGAAACTGTAGTCCTGCAGAAAGAATGGATTATTAATGTCAAACATTTTATTAACTATTTTATAATATCTAAGAAACTCTTATGAAACACGGGTAATTATTTAATATTACAGATCAGAAATCTGAGGTTTAGAGAGTTTATGTAATTGACCCAGAGTCAAAAGGCTAGAAGCCACAACAAACTCTGGTCTGGCTTTTCTAGTGTTGGAACACTGAATACTACACCATAGTTTAGGAAAAAACCTTAAATGTGTATTTTTTCTATCGGATAGTTTGGAAGATCTAGGAACTGGAAGTTTGGAAACTGGCCAGGAAGAAATAATATTTAAGAAAACATATGAGAGTAACCTGAATTAGAAATTTCAGTGACAAATTGGTTTAAGCCTTAATAGTGAGTAAATTTCTGTGTGATAAGCAATGCTACATACATATAATATTTTCATATTACTATTTCAAACAGATTCTAAACAGAAGATAAATATACAAAATATTATTGTTAGAAAATTATGCAAGATAAAAATTGAAGACACCAATATAGAATTATAAGAATAATGGTAACAAGTATTCAAGTGATTTAAATTGATTATTGACATTCAGATAATGGACTAAAGGGTGTAAGTTATAGGAAAATGTATATAGTCATTTTTGTGTTGGTAAATCCCCATAAGGGAAGCTTCTCTTATGGGATTGATATGGTTATATTATATAATTAATATCAAAGAAATCACGTTTATTTTGAAATCATGGCTTTCCCATTTTAATTTTAAATTTTGTATACATGGTGCTGATTTTATTGAATTTATTATTGCAAAATATGTAAATAAAATAAAGCCCTAATGGGAAAGAGACTGTGGAGGATGGGTGGGAAGGGAGGGATAAGGGGAAAAAGGGGTATTATGATTAGCACACATAATATAGCAGGGGGGCACAGGGAAGGCAGTATAACACAGAGAAGACAGTAGTGATTTTATAGCATCTTACTATGCTGATGGACAGTGACTGTAATGCAGTAGTAGTAGGTGGTGGGGACTTGATAATGGGGGGAGTCTAGCAACCATAATGTTGCTAATGTAATTGTTTATTAATGATACCAAAATAAAAAAATGAAACCCTAATCCTAAATTTGAATAAAAAGTAAACAGATTATTAAGAGTCAATTATATAATTTTGTGTTTAAAATAATGGTAATAATATTTTTAATTTAAAAAACCATAAATGATCAGGCTTTACCTCAAGTAAAAAATATGATTCAAAAAACAAAAAAGTATTAAAATGAATATAGTGTACAATATATGCAATATTATTCACTAGATATGTAGTAGCATATTCTAATGTAAGCATCTTAAAATGAGTGTTTAAAGAATGATTAAGTAACATATTCCTGATGTTATCACCATTAAGAACAACGTTAAAATAAGAATAGTAGAAATTTAAAAAAACATTGATGGCCGTTCTGGCATGTGCATGATTTTTTCTTTCATTTATCTTATTTACATGTTTCCAAACAAGTTTTATGTTTATTTTTTTGCACAGCCTATGAGAATTCTTTAATTCAGCAACAATTTCAATCCACACATTTTTATTGATACTGTGTTTGCAGACACTAATCTAGAGACAGATACTGGAGCTATAACAGTTAACAAAATGGAAAAGTGATTCCCGCTCACAGGACACTTCCATTCTGATACTATTATTTTCACTCTCATGAATTTATTTATATTACACAACATTTTATCCTAATTCTTCATTTAAAGACATGAGAAATTCCTCCCACTTCATTGTGCTTGTATTTTTCTTAATAATTTTTGATACTAAATGGTAAATAACTGAAAAAAATTCTGTCTGTACTCTAGCAACTACCCTCTGAACTCTGAGGAAGACCATACATCACATCAACTATAATGCTGCATATATGTGAAGGTTAGGAGGCATCTATTTCCTTTACAACTTCTAAAGGAGAGTGTAAGATGTAGGCCACTGATAGCTAAATGAAGGAAAAGAAACAGTAGTAGTGATATCAGCCTCTACTCACTGTAGGCATTATTAAGACCTCATATGTTACTGCCATAATCTTTGCAATCTTCAAGATTATATAAAAAGGTAAATATAATATAAAACTAAGGTCATAACACAATTCTTAGCTCTGCTAGGCCTCCATCTTTTGAATATTGTTCCTTGGTGATGTAAGATTCAGTCCCAAAACATCAGAACAGGCAGAGTTTGTACCACTCCATCTGTGACTGAGCTTCTGCTTTTTTGTTCTTCAGGAAGAAGGAATTCTTCTTTTTTTGAATTTTCTCTAAGGGCCTTGAGTCAGGGCTGTTCAAATTTTTTTCTCTTGTGCTTTCTTCTGCCCAGGGGAAAATAGGGAAATTTTTTCCTTTCCTTTTGTTACTTGAAGGAAAACTGAGTTCAAGTAAATAAAAATAAATATTTCTTTGCCAGATCATGATGGGCTGTTAACATTATCTTACCACGCATTTTAAATGAAACATTTAATGTATGCAAACAGAAATAACATAACAATATTCAGTAAGGAAATTACATGCAGAAAATGACACAATTTACATTTTTGTTATTTTTCATAGTAAAAGAATAACAAAACTTTAAGAAATACCCTCTAAAGTTATTTACTTTATTTTTATATTTAAAACATCTGATTTAGGCTACTGTATAGAGTAAAGGGTATTTCAAAATTTGATATTTTACATAATTTGCTGTAAATGAAGGGAAATTTATCTTCATTTTTTCTTACATCAACTAAAACACTGGTGATTTTTACCATAATCTGTAACATATTGATTAACATGTTTCTCAGGGTATGATTTTAAATCAATGCTAAGCTTAGCTAGCATTGCCATTAGGGGCTTTGCAATCATATACACTTATGTTTGCTTTAAAAACTCACTGAAAGAGTAGGTTTTATGTCTTCCTATTGCCTTAAAATCTAATATAAAGGGGTACTAGTGAAAAAACACTACCCAATGGAAGAGATGCTTTTATCATTTCTATTAATATTTTATTCAAAATGTTTCAGGCATGAAGAATACTAGATGATAAGAAAAAGCTGTAAGGATGAATCACTCACAAAAAAAGAACACAGGCACAAAAATTCATCTATACATAAATAATGGCCAAACTGTTGTATCATACTGCTCCTGATAAAAGGACAGGTCATTTTTGTACATATTCTATGACAGAATGAGGACATTCATGTTATCCCTGATTAGTTGAATAATGTCCCATGGCATTTTCTCCATTGAAGCAACTTAACAATGACAGCCTCATTTGCTGTTCATCTTTACCTTCCTTTTTTCTTCTTAACAGCAACCCTCTCCTCTAAAAAACAGACTTAAAGAGATCAGTATGTTCCAAGTTCTAAAAATAAACGGCAGTCTTTTTTCTGGTTTACCATACAAAAATTAGATCATTCTCATTAACATTCCCACCTAAATTTTGATTTAAAAAATGTGTTTTTCTGAAAAAAAGCCTCTAATTCTTATAAAAATTAATTACCCACTTAGATAAGGTTTTAGTCTGGATGTAATTTGATCGATACTTGTGTTTTTTATAACAGTTGTCCTAACAGGTATAAGGTAATAACTCGTTATGGTTAGGTTTGCATTTCTCTGATAATCAGTGATTTTAAGCATTTTTTCATGTCCCTGTTGGCCATTTGTATGTGTTCCTTGAAAAATGTCTGTTTAGATCCTCTGCCCATTTTTAAGTCACATTTTTTTCTTATTGATTTTCCTGAATTCTTTATATATTGTAGATAACCCTTTATTGGATATATGATTTGCAAATATTTTTTTCCTATTCATTTGTTTGCCTTTATGTTTTGTTAATGGTTTCCTGTGCTACACAGAAAGCTTTTAAAAACAGAAGCTTTTAAGTTTGATATAGTCCCATTTGTTTATTTTTGCTCTTGTTTCTATTACATTTGTAGTCAGATTTAAACAATACTCCTCAGACTAATGTCAAGGAGCTTAAATCTATGTTTTATTACAGGTGTTTTATGATTTAAAGTCATATTCAAGTCTTTCATCTATTTTTAGTTAATTTTTACATATGTTGTAACATAGTGGTCTAGTTTCATTCTTTTGCATGTATCTGTCCAGTTTTCCCAACACCATTTATAGAAGATACTGTCCTTTACCCATTGTATATTCTTGCCCCCTTTATTATAAATTAATTGACCAATATAAGCTTGGGTTTATTTTTGGGCTTTCTATTCTGTTCCACTGATCTATGTGTCTGTTTTTATTCCAATCCCATACTATCTGAATTACTCTATCTTTGTAGTGGATTTTAAAATCAGGGAGTGTGATGCCTCTCATTTTTTTCTTCTTTCCCAAGATTGTTTTGTCTATTCAAGGTCTTTGTAGTTCCATAAAATTTTAGAATTATTTATTCTAATTCTATGAAAAATGTCATTGAATTTCATAGGGAATGCACTTATTCTGTATATTTCTTTGGGAGTGTGTACATTTTAACAATATTAATTCTTCCAAACATGAGCATGGGATATCTTTCTGTATTTACTTGTCTTCAGTTTCTTTCATCACTGTCCTACAGTTTTCAGTGTGCAGGTCCAAGTGTTGGCAAGAATGTGGAGAAAAAGGAATCCCTGTTCACTGTTAGTGTGACTGTAAATTATAAGCACTGTGGAAAATAGATTTATGCACTCCTATGCTCATTTCAACATTATTTATAATAGCCAAGATATAGAAACAACCTAAGTGTCCACTGATGGATAAATAATGAAGATGTGGTATATGCATATGCAGTGGAATACTACTCAACCATAAAAAAGAATGAAAGCTTGTCATTTACTGTAACATGTATGGACATTGAGGTTATTATGCTAAGTGAAGTAATAAGATAGAGAAAGATAAGTATTACTTGATATTACTTTCATATGGAATTTTAAAAAACTAAACTAAACCCAGACTCATAGATATTGAGAACAGAATGGTGATTACCAGAAGGGAGAAGAATTTGGGGCATGAAATGGGTAAAGAGGATTAAGAAGTCCAAACTGCCAGGTATAAAATAGGTAAATCATGAGAATGTAATATACAGCATGGGAAATGTAGTCAATATTAACTCTGTAAGGTGAGAGATGGTAACTAGATTTATGGCAATAAATCTATTTGTTTATATGTATACAGATGTGAAATCATTATGTCATACACCTGAAACTAATATAATATTGTATGTATATATAATTATTTAAAAATTGAATTCTAAATATAACTCATTTTCATTAAATTTTTACATATACATTCTGGATCTATACCCCATTATTTTTTATATTTTACCTATATATACTCACTCAATTTAGTATATAAATAATGAGATTTTGAAGTATACTTGTAAGAGAAAAATATATGAATCAATAATCACAATAACTTTTCTATTTGCATCATCTAAACTAATTACCTGGTGAGGGGTGAAGACAACTTTGCAAATCTTACATTTACTTAATGAAAGTAAATACATTATTTTCACCAATTTAAAAAATATATGTTTCACATTGTTGTGCTTGACTTCTTAATGGCATCATGTAATATCTATTTACAACAAGAGGTCTTTCTCTATACTCTTAGCAATTGCTAAAAATAGATGATATACCACAATTGAGATAGGGAAGATAACATGGTACATTTCCCAAACTATATCTCATGGTTCACTAATTGTATTGAGTGTTTCATGTATGGCATCAAAAATTGTTTTCATTTCTTGGTAAATTTGAAAATACTGTATAAAACAAACAAGTGCATTTACTTCCTCTGCCTGATTCAGCAGCAATACTTAATGTGCATCATGATTCTTCCATATTTCTAAATTTAATGAATGTAAAAACATTTTTCCACAGAGAATCCCCAGGGGATGGAACTATTTTTTATAACCACATATTTTTGGGGAAAATAATAATTTAGCAGGTCTTAGAGTATGTAAAGTGATAAAGAATAACCAAATAAGCTTAAATGGAACATGACACAAAGAGTTGTAGGGAGAAGCCAGAGAAAAGACTCCAATAGGTCCTTTCCTCACAGCTTTCAGAAAGAACCAATACACTGCACCTTGATTTTGGAATTCTGGCTTCCAGAACTAAAACAATAAATTTCTGTTTTCTATGCCGCACAGTCCAAGGTACTTTCTTATGGTTATTAGGTGCTTGGAAGCTAATACAGAAACCCACATTTCACTTGTTCTTTTGCTTTTTCCTTTAGGTCTATATTTTTAACAAGGACAGCTAATATCTAACAGCTAATATCATTTTTCTACATCTCCTTTGGTAATTAAAATATTTTATAAAATATTTAAATGCTTAATTATAAAACATTTTCCTTTACTATGTGGGATTTATAGGTAAGTAAATTAAATCTAACAGTAGATATGCATTTTTCTTGTAGTTATTTATTAGTTCATTCATTCAGTAGCTATATGTACAACATCTGTTTTGTTGTCACTAAAATACCAGGAGATATGTGTATTACAAAGCTAAAATAAAAATTTATCCCAAACCCCAGAATACATAAAGTCCAATTAAGATCTATTATGCAAATAACTGAAATACAATTTAATATAAATAATCATCTGTAATTGTAGCCTTTCAATTTTTTAACTTATTGTTGAGGAATAAATCAGTGCTATATCTTATTTAAGACTTAGCATCACTCACACTGTTACAGTTTTCATGCACTATCTATGCATACTAGTGTAGGTAAATTATTTATTTATTTATTTTTTTGGTAGATAATTACTTTTATTGAAGGGTAGTTGACACACAGTATTACATTAGTTTCAGGTGTACAACACAGTGATTCAACATTTATATACATGATAATTCTAGGTACCAGCTATCACCATACAAAGTTGTTACAATATTTTGACTATATTCCTTATGCTATACATTACATCCCGGTTACTTATTTATTTTACAAGTGGAAGAGTGTACATTTTTTTGTGTGTGTGTGAGGACATCTCTCATATTTATTGATCAAATGGTTGTTAACAACAATAAAATTCTGTATAGGGGAGTCAATGCTCAATGCACAATCATTAATCCACCCAAAGCCTAATTTTCATCAGTCTCCAATCTTCTGAAGCATAACAAACAAGTTCTTACATGCAGAACAAATTCTTACATAGTGAATAAGTTACACGGTGAACAGTACAAGGGCAGTCATCACAGAAACTTTAGGTTTTGCTCATGCATTATAAACTATAAACAGTTCAAATATGAATACTCATTTGATTTTTTTACTTGATTTATATATGGATACCACATTTTTCTCTTTATTATTATTATTTTTAATAAAATGCTGAAGTGGTAGGTAGATAAAAGATAAAGGTAGAAAACATAGTTTAGTGTTGTAAGAGAGCAAATGTAGATGATCACATGTGTGCCTGTAGACTATGTGTTAATCCAAGCTAGACAAGGGCAATAAAACATCCACGTATGCAGAAGATTTCTCTCAGAACAGGGGGGGTGAGGTTCTAAGCCTCACCTCTGTTGATCCCCAATTTCTCACCTGATGGCCCCCCTGCAACTGTGCCTGTCTTAGGTTGTGCCTCCCTTGAGGAATCTTACCCGTCTCTGGCTAACCAGTCATTTCCGGGGCTATACAGGGAAATGTAAAGTTGGTAAGTGAGAGAGAAGCCTTATTGGTTGAAAAGGTTAGCTTTTTACTTCTTTGCATATTTATGCCCTGTGGCTTCTATGCCTGGCATTTGTCTTGAGGTATCTTTACCACTTGGAAGAAATATGATACCCGGTAAATTTTATATGAGGAACAAATTCTATTTAAGGTTTGAAATTAGGAAGGAAGAAGAAAAGCTATAGAAGTAGCAGGTGGAAGAAAACATGGGAAGATTGATTATTTCTTTGACATATCTTCTTGTAGAGTAACTTCAACATGTATAGGTTTCAAACTACTAATTAAATTGTGCACAGACATCGACATAATAGGAGTATAGTTACATAACCAAAGCATACCTGTAATTACCAGCCATCTCCAGTGAAACCAAGAAAACCAGTTAGGCACCTTAGGCATTTGTGAAAACTTATCTATGATATGGTGGATATTGTCCAACTGAACTTGAACAGTCTGAGAGAAATCAGACAAATTAAAACAACCCATTCCTGGGGACTTTTCACATCCCATATGTTCTTTTAATAGTAGATAGTCTGTAGTTGTAAGATTTTGGAGCGCTACAATTTGCACTTCTCCAAATTCTTGGTTGAGTTCCAACAGTATAGATCCAGTCAAATTTGTTGTTTTACTGTATGCACAGGCCAGCTTACATATCTCCTTCTTCATTCCCATGGCAAGTCCAGGAACTGGTGGGATGAGTGCATCTACACCTGTAACAGTGTGTGGATCTTTGTTGGGGTTTTTTGATGATCATCTGCTGACATGAGTCTTCCAGAGAGTGCTGATGTTGGAAGTTCTTCTTCATATCGTATTTTAGTTCATTTTCGGGGTAGCCAAATTAGGCTTTGATCCTCTGTATAAACACGAACAGACCCTTCGCATACACTTTTATATGCACTTTATATCATTGTGTAGAACTCATTGGGGGTCACCACACAGGAACTGCCTTTTTTTTTCTTTCTTTATCATTAATCTACACTTACATGATGAATATTATGTTTACTAGGTTCTCCCCTATACCAGGTTCCCCCCATAAACCCCTCCACAGTCACTGTCCTTCAGCACAGCAAAATGTCGTAGAATCACTACTTGTCTTCTCTGTGTTGTACAGCCCTCCCCTTTCTCCCACCCCCCATTGCATGCTAATTTTAATACGCCCCTTCTTCTTCCCCCACTTATCCCTCCTTCTCCACACATCCTCCCCAGTCCCTTTCCCTTTGGTACCTGTTAGTCCATTCTTGAGTTCTGTGATTCTGCTGCTGTTTTGTTCCTTCAGTTTTTCCTTTGTTCTTATACTACACTGATGAGTGAAATCATTTGGTATTTCACTTTCTCCGCTTGGCTTGTTTCACTGAACATAATACCCTCCAGTTCCATCCATGTTGCTGCAAATGGTAGGATTTGCCCTTTTCTTATGGCTGAGTAGTATTCCATTGTGTATATGTACCACTTCTTCTTTATCCATTCATCTATCGATGGACATTTACGTTGCTTCCAATTCTTGTCTATTGTAAATAGTGCTGCGATAAACATAGGGGGGCATCTGTCTTTCTCAAACTTGATTGCTGCATTCTTAGGGTAAATTCCTAGGAGTGCAATTTCTGAGTCAAATGGTAAGTCTGTTTTGAGCATTTTGATGTACCTCCATACTGCTTTCCACAATGGTTGAACTAATTTACATTCCCACCAGCAGTATAGGAGGGTTCCCCTTTCTCCACAGCCTCGCCAACATTTGTTGTTGTTTGTCTTTTGGATGGCAGCCATCCTTACTGGTGTGAGGTGATACCTCATTGTAGTTTTAATTTGCATTTCTCTGATAATTAGCGATGTGGAGCATCTTTTCATGTGTCTGTTGGCCATCTGTATTTCTTCTTTGGAGAACTGTCTGTTCAGTTCCTCTGCCCATTTTTTAATTGGGTTATTTGATTTTTGTTTGTTGAGGCATGTGAGCTCTTTATATATTCTGGACGTCAAGCCTTTATCGGATGTGTCATTTTCAAATATATTCTCCCATACTGTAGGGTTCCTTTTTGTTCTATTGATGGTGTCTTTTGCTGTACAGAAGCTTTTCAGCTTAATATAGTCCCACTTGTTCATTTTTGCTGTTGTTTTCCTTGCCAGGGAGATATGTTCAAGAAAAGGTCACTCATGTTCATGATTAAGAGGTTTTAGCCTATGTTTTCTTCCAAAGGTTAATGGTTTCATGACTTACATTCAGATCTTTGATCCATTTTGTGTTTACTTTAGTGTATGCGGTTAGACAATGGTCCAGTTTCATTCTCCTTTATGTAGCTGTCCCGTTTTGCCAGCACCATCTGTTGAAGAGAATGTCATTTCGTCATTGTATGTCCATGGCACCTTTATCGAATATTAATTGACCATATATGTCTGGGTTAGTGTCTGGATTCTCTAGTCTGTTAAATTGGTCTGTGGCTCTGTTCTTGTGCCAGTACCAAATTGTCTTGATTACTTGAAGTTTGGGAGTGAGATCCCCCCTACTTTATTCTTCTTTCTCAAGATTGCTTTGGCTATTCGGGGTCTTTGGTGTTTCCATATGAATTTTTGAATTATTTGTTCCAGTTCATTGAAGAATGTTGCTGGTAGTTTCATAGGGATTGCATCAAATCTGTATATTGCTTTGGGTAGGATGGCCATTTTGACAATATTATTTCTTCCTAGCCACGAGCATGGGATAAGTTTCCATTTGTTAGGGTCCCCTTTAATTTCTCTTAAGAGTTACTTGTAGTTTTCAGAGTATAAGTCTTTCACTTCTTTGGCTAGGTTTATTCCTAGGGTTTTTTTTTTTTTATGCAATTGTGAATGGAGTTGTTTTCCTGATTTCTCTTTCTGTTGGTTCATTGTTAGTGTATAGGAAAGCCACAGATTTCTGTGTGTTGATTTTGTATCCTGCAACTTTGCTGCATTCCGATATCAGTTCTAGTAGTTTTGGGGTAGAGTCTTTAGGATTTTTTATTTACAGTATCATGTCTTCTACAAATAGTGACAGTTTGACTTCTTCTTTACCAATCTGGATTCCTTGTATTTTTCTGTGTTTTCTGACTGCCGTGGCTAGGACCTCCAGTACTATGTTAAATAACAGTGGGGAGAGTGGACATCCCTATCTAGTTCCCAATCTCAGAGTAAAAGCTATCAGCTTCTCGCTGTTCAGTATAATGTTGGCTGTGGGTTTATGATATATGGCCTTTATTATATTGAGGTACTTGCCCTCTATTCCCATTTTCCTGAGAGTTTTTATCATGAATGGACGTTGAACTTTGTCAAATGCTTTTTCAGCATCTATGGAGTTGATCATGTGGTTTTTGTCTTTCTTTTTGTTGATATGGTGGATGATGTTGATGGAGTTTCGAATGTTGTACCATCCTTGCATCCCTGGGATGAATCCCACTTGTTCATGGTGTATGATCCTTTTGATGTATTTTTGAATTCCGTTTGCTAATATCTTGTTGAGTATTTTTGCATTTACGTTCATCAGGGATATTGGTCTGCAGTTTTTTTTTTTTGGTTGGGTCTTTACCTGGTTTTGGTATTAGGGTGATGTTAGCTTCACAGAATGAGTTTCGGAGTATCCCCTCCTCTTCTAATTTTTGGAAAACTTTAAGGATAATGTTTATTATGTCTTCCCTGTATGTCTGATAAAATTCCAAGGTAAATCCATCTGGACCCTGGGTTTTGTTCTCTGGTAGTTTTTTGATTACCGCTTCAATTTAGTTGCTGGTAATTGGTCTGTTTAGGTTTTCTGTTTCTTTCTGGGTCAGTCTTGGAAGGTTGTATTTTTCTAGGAAGTTGTCCATTTCTCCTAGGTTTAACAGCTTGTTAGCATATAGGTTTTCATAGTATTCTCTAATAATTCTTTGTATTTCTGTGGGGTCCATCATGATTTTTCTTTTCTCGTTTCTGATACTGTTGATTTGTGTTGACTCTCTTTTCCTCTTAATGAGTCTGCCTATTGGCTTATCTATTTTGTTTATTTTCTCGAAGAACCAGCTCTTGGTTTCATTGATTTTTGCTATTGTTTTATTCTTCTCAATTTTATTTTTTTCTTCTTTGATCTTTATTATTCCCCTCCTTCTGCTGACCTTAGGCGTCATCTGTTCTTCTTTTTCCAATTTCGATAATTGTGATATTAGACCATTCATTTGGGATTGCTCTTACTTTTTTAAATATGCTTGGATTGCTATATACTTTCCTCTTATGACTGCTTTTGCTGTGTCCCACAGAAGTTGGGGCTTAGTGTTGTTGTTGTCATTTGTTTCCATATATTGCTGGATCTCCATTTTGATTTGGTCATTGATCCATTGATTATTTAGGAGCGTGTTGTTAAGCCTCCATGTGTTTGTGAACCTTTTTGCTTACTTTGTACAGTTTATTTCTAGTTTTATACCTTTGTGGTCTGAAAAGTTGGTTGGTAGGATTTCATTCTTTTGGAATTCACTGAGGCTCTTTTTGTGGCCTAGTATGTGGTCTATTCTGGTTAATGTTCCATGTGCACTTGAGAAGAATGTGTATCCTGTTGCTTTTGGATGTAGAATTCTAGAGATGTCTATTAGGTCCATATGTTCTAGTGTGTTGTTCAGTGCCTCTGTGTCCTTGCTTATTTTCTGTCTGGTGGATCTGTCTTTTGGAGTGAGTGGTGTGTTGACGTCTCCTAGAATGAACGCA
Organism: Manis pentadactyla; assembly: GCF_030020395.1. Lineage (NCBI taxonomy): Eukaryota > Metazoa > Chordata > Mammalia > Pholidota > Manidae > Manis > Manis pentadactyla. The sequence goes on from NC_080023.1 coordinate 52,662,512, forward strand.
TTGCATTCTATTTCCTCCTTTAGTTCTGTTAGTATTTGTTTCAGGTATGTTGGTGCTCCTGTATTGGCTGCATATATATTTATAATGGTTGTATCCTCTTGTTGGACTGAGCCCTTTGTCATTATGTAATGTCCTTCTTTGTCTTTTGTTACTTTCTTTATTTTGAAGTCTGTTTTTTCTGATACCAGAATTGCAACACCTGCTTTCTTCTCTCTGTTGTTTGCATGAAATATCTTTTTCCATCCCTTTACTTTATGTCTGTGCATGTCTTTGGGTTTAAGGTGAGTGTCTTGTAAGCAGCATATGGATGGATCTTGCTTTTTTATCCATTCTGTTACTCTGTGTCTTTTGATTGGTGCATTCAATCCTTTTACATTTAGGGTGATTATTGAAAGGTATGAACTTATTCCCATTGCAGGCTTTAAGTTTTTCGCTACCAAAAGTTCAGGGTTAGCTTCTTTACTATCTTACTGTCTAACTTAACTCCCTTGTTGAGCTGTTATAAACGTGGTCTGATGATTCTTTATTACTCTCCCTTCTTATTCCTCCTCCTCTCTTCTTCATATGTTTGGTGTTTTGCTCTGTACTATTTTTAGGAGTGCTCCCATCTAGAACATTCCCTGTAGGATTCCCTGTATAGGTGGTTTGTGGGATGCAAATTCCCCCAACTTTTGCTTGTCTGGGAATTGTTTAATCCCTCCTTCATATTTAAATTATATTCATGCTGGATACAGTAGTCTTGGTTCCAGGCCCTTCTGTTTCATTGCATTAAGTATATCATGCCATTCTCTTCTGGCCTTTAGGGTTTCTGTTGAGAAGTCTGATAATAGCCTGATGAGTTTTCCTTTGTAGGTATCCATTTTTTTCTCTCTGGCTGCCTTTAATACTTTGTCCTTGTCTTTGATCTTTGCCATTTTAATTATTATGTGTCTTGGTGTTACCCTCCTTGGATCCCTTGTCATGGGAGTTCTGTGTACCCCTGTGGTCTGAGAGGCCATTTCTTCTCCTAGATTGGGGAATTGTTTGGCAATTATTTCTTCAAAGACACTTTCTATCCCTTTTTCTCTTTCTTCTTCTTCTGGTACCCCGATAATGCAGATATTGTTCCATTTTGATTGGTCACTCAGCTCTCTTAGAATTCTTTCATTCCTGGAGATCTTTTTATCTCTCTCTGCATCAGCTTCTCTGCGTTCCTGTTCTCTGTTTTCTAGTCCATTAATGGTCTCTTGCATCTTGTCCATTCTCTTTTGAAGTCCTTCCAGATCTTTTTTTTTTCTGTATTCTCTTTCCTTAGTTCTTGCATATTTCTCTGCAAGTCCATCAGCATGGTTATGACTTTTGTTTTGAATTCTTTTTCAGGAAGACTGGTTAAATCTATCTCCCCAGGTTCCTTCTCATGGGAAGTTGTAGCAGATGCCGAAGCTGTCTGGGTTAATCTTGTCTGGATCATAGTTTTTTGCCTTTTCATGTTGACAGGTGCTATTGACTGTCAGCTGCGAGGGCCAAACTTTTCACTTGCTACTGGCCTTTCCTTACTGGGACAACTGCGATCCCTAGTGGCTTGTGTTGTGTAATTGCGTGTAGGCAGTGTCTTTGTGTCTTGCCCATCTGGAGTGGATTGATCTCCCTTTCTGTGGGCGTGGTTTGCCTTAAGCTATTTCTCTGCTTTCGCAGCACCCGGAGGTGTAATGGATGAGGGAGGGCTGTTTGGCTGTTTTCCTCTGTGAGGGGTCTCAGAGCTGTTACCCAGGGGTTTATTGTGCCTGGTTTTCCCTGTAATTTCCAGTTACTGGGCTGTGACCTGTGTTGTTTCCATCAACTGTTAAGTCCCTGTCCCTTTAAGACTTTCAAAAAGCACTTGGTTTTCTTTGTCACAGGGACATCAGCTTCGGAACCCGCTCAGAGCTCTTGCTGCCCTATTTCCCTAGTTTCCAACCCTCATGCATGCACTGTGTCTGCGCTCTGGTGCGGGTGGCTGGGGCTTGGTGTTTAGCAGTCCTGGGCTCCCTCTCCCTCCCGCTGGGAGCTGGGGGGAGGTGTGCTCGGGTCCCGCCTGGCCGGGGTTTGTATCTTACCCCTTTCACCAGGTGCTGGGCTCTTGCACGTGTGGATGTAGTCTGGCTGTTGTTCTGTGTGTTCTGGTCTCTCTTAGGATTAGTTGTATTTGTTGTATTTTCAAAAATATATATGTTTTTGGGAGGAGATTCCCACTGTCCTACTCATGCAGCCATGTTGACTTCGCCTCTCTTTAAATTACTTTGAAACTATAAAAGTCTATGAACACATTACTATTATGAGTATTCATAATATATGATTATATTTATAAAATAAGACTATAAAGATTCGAATTTATAATATATTCACTATAACATTGCACTAAAGTGTAAAAAATTACATTATGCTGTAAAATCAATTTGAATTACAAATTTAATATATTACATTTTTATTCAAATGTATATACTTTTATCATTTAGCATATTTGGAAATAATACTGAAATAAAAAATAATAAAAAATTTCATTCAAATAATCATTTATGTCCGAAGGCAATTCATACTATGTTGTATTTAAATCTTAAGTTATCAAACAATACTTACTGCAATTCTTGGGAATCTCAGGTAAGCTTTATAAACACATATGCAAATACATACCTTACAATAATATTTTACTATCAGTTTAATTCTTTACTATCTCTTTACTATCAGTTTAATCAGTTTTACTTAGAAGTGTGTTTAGGATAATTCCTACCTATTTCTACTGTAATAGCACCACTCATGGTGCTTACTAGAATCTATTTTTCACCAAGTTCATATTTATAGAGCAATATAATATTTGTAAACAGATGATAGATTGATTTTTCAAATCATATATTTCACATAATAGCACCATGAAATGGTTTAATACTTACCTAATGTTTTTATGCTCTCAGCAAACATTGATTGCTAAAATTAAAAATTAATAAGGTTAAGTCAGCTTGATAAATCAAATAAATACTATGACAAGGTTGAGAAATAGCTAATTAGTCGTGAAGCCAAATAGTCCTTGAAACTAAATATATATAATGCAAGTTGAAGGTTTGGAAATCCCAAACATATTTTTCATAGTTTATATCCAAGATTCCTATGAAATTCCTAATAGAAAACAAAAATAAAGCAACCTACTAGTGTAATAGAACTCAATTTCTGGCACTATTTAGAATCATCAACTGAAGTTCTTAAGAATAGGAACATTGAGTCTCCACCCTATCATATTGTGATAAAGCAGACTAAATTATATGTATCTTTAGCAAACTTTTCAGATGTCTTCGTTGCATACTAAAAATTGAGGAAAAATATAATTTTACAAATAATGTCACTTATGTAAATTTATATGCACAGATTTCTAATATTTATGTCTATATTTTCATAACAAATGGTAATAACTTTAGGTATTACAATTTTAAATGTTGATTGCCCTAGTGTACTTGATCTTGGAGATTTCTAAGAGGAATACTTCTTGCTGGTAATAACATGGCTGATAAAGATCAATCAGAAGTTTATATCAAATTATATCAGCATGTAATGTAAACAATTTGTTTATATCCTCTGAAAGAGATTGTAATAATTGATATAAATTCTTCCTTAAGTCTTTTGTAGATTTCACCAGCAAACCCATCTGGGCCTTGTGTTTTCTCTTTTGGAAGGTTATAATTATTGATTCAATTTCTTTGATAGATACAGTCCTATTTACATCATTTGTTTCTTATATGAGTTTTGGCAAATTATGTCATTCAAATATTTGATTCATTTTATCTCTATTTCCAAATTTTTGGTAACAATACAGTTAATCATAGTATTTTTATTATCTTTTTAATAGCCAGGGTATATGTAGGCATGCCCCCTTCTTTTCAGATATTAGTTATTTCTGTACTCTTTTTTACTTATCTATAATATCTAGAGTCTTTTCAAATCTCACCCTTTTCAAAGAATCAGCTTTTGATTTCATTGACTTTCCCTATTGATTTACTGTTTTCAATTTCATTGATTTCTACTCATTATTTTTTACTGCTTACCTTGGATTTAATACATTTCTATTTCTAGGTTCCTAAGATAGGCACTTTTATTACTGATTTTAGATCTTTCTTCCTTTCTAATGTAAGCATCCAATGCTATAAATTTTACTCTAACCACTGCTTTTGCTGCATCCTAGAAATTTTCATGTTCTATATAAATTTTCTTTTAGGTAAAAAATTTTTAATTTTCTCTTGAAATTTCTTCTTTGACCCATGTATTATTTAGGAGTATGTATTTTATTCTCCACATATTTTGGGGTTTTCCAGGTATCTATCTGCTTTTGGTTCTAGTTTAATATCATTGTGGTCTGAGGGCACACATAGCATCATTACACTCTTTTATTTTTGTTAGGATATGTTTTATGACCTAAAGTGTCACTGTTGTGTTGAATGTTTCATATGAACTTGAGAAGAATGTGTATTATGCTGTTGTTGGGTACAGTAGTCTATAGATGTCAATTATAGGACCTTGATTAATGTTGGTGGTTAGTTCAACTATGTCTTTTTTTTTAATTTTTTATTAAGTTATTATTGAAATACCTTATGAAGGTTTCACATGAAAAAACGATGTGGTTACATTTACCCATATTATCAAGTCCTCCCCATACACCATTGCAGTCACTGTCCATCACTGTAGTAAAATGTCACAGATTCACTATTTGCCATCTCTGTGCTGCACTGTTTTCCCAGTGACCCTTCACACCATGTGTACTAAACATAATACCCCTCAATCCCAATCTCCCTCCCTCTTGACCATCCCTCCCACACCCCTCCCCTTTGGTAACCGCTAGACCCTTCTTGAAGTCGGTGTGTCTGCTGCTGTTTTGTTCCTTCATATTTGCTTCATTGTATACTCCATAAATGAGGGAAATCATTTGGTACTTGTCTTTCTCTGTGTCGCTAATTTCACTAAGCATAATAGCCTCCAGCTCCATCCATGTTGTTGCAAATGGTAGGATTTGTTTCTTTCTTATGGCTGAATATTATTCCATTGTGTATATGTACCAACTCTTCTTTATCCATTCATCTACTGATGGACACTTAGGTTGCTTTCATGTCTTGGCTAGTGTAAAAAGTGCTGCGATAAACATAGGGGTGCATACGTCTTTTTGAATCTGAGAAGTTGTATTCTTTGGGTAAATTCCAAGGAGTGGGATTCCTGGGTCAAATGGTATTTCTATTTTTAGTGTTTTGATGAACCTTCATGTTGCTTTCCACAATGATTGACCTAGCTTACATTGCCACCAGCAGTGTAGGAGGGTTCCGCTTTCTCCACATCCTCTCTAGCATCTGTTGTTCTTAGTCTTTTCAATGCTGGCTATCCTTACTGGTGTGAGGTGATCACTCATTGTGCTCTTAATTTGCATTTCCCTGATGACTAGTGATGTGGAGCATCTTTTCATGTATCTGTTGGCCATCTGAATTTCTTCTTTGGAGAATTGTCTCTTCATATCCTATGCCATTTTTTCAATCGAGGTATTTGCTTTTTGGGTGTTGAGGCATGTGACTTCTTTATATATTTGGGATGTTAACCCCTTGTTGTATATGTTATTTACAAATACGTAATCCCATACTGTAGGATGCCTTTTTGTTCTGTTGATGGTGTCCTTTGCTGTCAATAACTTTTTGGTTTGATGTAGTCCCATGTGTTCATTTTTTATTTTGCTTCCCTTGCCTGAGGAGATGCATTCAGGAAGAAGTTGCTCATGTTTATACTCAGGAGATATTTGCCTATGCTGTCTTCTAAGAAGTTTATGGTTTCATGACTTACATTTAGGTCTTTGATCCATTTCGAGTTTACTTTTGTGTAAAGGGTTAAACAATAATCCAGTTTCATTCTTTTGCATTTAGCTGTCCAGTTTTGGCAACACCAGTTGTGGAAGAGCCTGTCATTTCCCCATTGTATGTCCATGGGTCCTTTATCATATATTAATTGACCATGTATGCTTGGGTTTATATCTGGGTTCTCTAGTCTGTTCCATTGGTCTTTGGGTCTGTTTCTGTGCCAGTATAAAATTGCCTTGATTACTGTGGCTTTATAGTAGATCTTGAAGTTTGGGAGCGTAATGCCCCCAGCTTTATTCTTCCTTTTCAGAATTGCTTTGGCTATTCAGGGTCTTTAGTTGTTCCATATAAATTTCAGGATGATTTGCTCTCTTTCATTGAGGAATGCAGTTGGTATTTTAATAGGAATTGCATTGAATCTGTAGATTGATTTAGGCAGGATGGCGATTTTGACAGTATTAATTCTTCCAATCCAGGAGTGCAGGATGTATTTCCATTTATTGGTATCTTCTTAAATTTCTCTTATGAGGGTCTTGTAGTTTTCAAAGTATAGGTCTTTCACTTCCTTGGTTAGGTTTATTCCTAGATATTTTATTCTTTTTCATGCAATTGTGAATGGAATTGATTTCCTGATTTCTCTTTCTGCTCATTCATCATTAGTTTATAGGAATGTAACAAATTTCTGCATATTAATTTTGCATCCTGCAACTTTGCTGAATTCAGATAATAGATCTAGTTGTTTTGGAGTGGATTCTTTAGGGTTTTTATTTACAATATCATGTCATCTGCAAACAGGGACAGTTTAACTTCTTCCTTGCCAATCTGGGTGCCTTTTATTTATTTGTGTTGTCTGACTGCAGTGGCTAGGACCTCCAGAACTATGTTGAGTAGAAGTGAAGAGAGTGGGCATCCTTTTCTTGTTCCCGGTCTTAAAGGAAAAGCTTTCATGTTCTCACTGTTAAGTATAATGTTGGCTGTAGGTTTGTCATCTATGGCCTTTATTATGTTGAGGTACATGCCCTCTATACACATTTTGTTGAGAGTTTTTATCATGAATGGATGTTGAATTTTGTCAAATGCTTTTTCAGCATCTATGAAGATGATCGTGTGGTTTTTGTCCTTCTTTTTGCTGATGTCATGGATGATGTTGATGGATTTTAGAATGTTGTACCCTCCTTGCATCCCTGGAATAAATCCTACTTGATCATTATGGATGATCTTTTTGAAGTATTTTGAATTCAATTTGCTAATATTTTGTTGAGTATTTTTGCATCTATGTTCATAAGGGATATTGGTCTGTGCTTTTCTTTTCTTGTAGTGTCTTTGCCTGGTTTTTGTATTAGAGTAGGGCTGGCCTCATACAATGAATTTGGGAGTATTCCCTCCTCTTCTATTGTTTTGGAAAACTTTAGGAAGGATGTGTATTAGGACTTCCCTAAATGTTTGATAAAATTCAGCAGTGAAGCCTTCTAGTCCAAGGGTTTTCTTTTTAGGTAGTATTTTGTTTACCAATTCAATTACATTCCTAGTAATATGTCTGTTTAGGTTATCTATTTCTTTCTGGGTCAGCCTTGGAAGGTTCTATTTTTCGAGAAAGTTGTCCATTTCTTCTAGGTTATCCTGTTTGTTAGTATATAATTTTTCATAATATTCTCTCATATGTCTTTGTATTACTGTGGTATCCATAGTGATTTTTCCTTTCTCATTTCTGATTCTATTTATGTGTGTACACTTTTTTTTTTTGATAAGTCTGGCTATGGGGTTTATCTATTTTGTTCATTTTCTCAAAGAACCAGCCTTGCTTTCATTGATTCTTTCTATTGTTTTTTTTTCTCGATTTTATATATTTATGCTCTAATCTTTATTATATCCCTCCTTCTACTGACTTTGGGCCTCATTTGTTCTTCTTTTTCTAGTTTTGTTAATTGTGAATTTAGACTGCTCATATGGGATTGTTCTTCTTTCCTGAGATAGGCCTGTATTGCAATATACTTTCCTCTTTGCACAGCCTTGGCTGCATCCCACAGATTTTGAAGTGTTGAATTATTCTTGTCATTTGTCTCCATATATTGCTTGATCTCTGTTTTTATTTGGTCATTGATCCATTGGTAATTTAGGAGCATGCTGTGAAGCCTCCATGTGTTTGTAGGATTTTCACTTTCTTTGCTTAATTTATTTCTCATTTCATATGTTTGTGGTCTGATAATCTGGTTGGGACTATTCCAATCTTTTTAAATTTACCAAGGCTTTTTTGTGGCCTACTGTGTGATCTACTCTTGAAAGTGTTCCATGTGCATTTGGTAAGAATGTGTATTCTCCTGCTTTCTGGTGTAGAGTTCTATAGATTTCTTTTAGCTCCATCTGTTTGTTATGTTGTTCAGTGCCTCTGTCCCTTACTTATTTTCTGTCTGGTTGGTCTGTCCTTCAGCGTGAGTGAATTGTTGAAATCCTGGAGAATGAATGCATTGCATTCTATGTTCCCTTTTAATTCAGTTAGTATTTGTTTCACATATGTAGTGCTCCTGTGTTGGGAGCATAATTATTTATAATGGTTATATTTTCTTGTTAGATTGACCCCTTTATCATTATGTAATGTCCTTCTTTGTCTCTTGTGACTTCCTTTGTTTTGAAGTCTGTTTTGTCTGATACAAGTACTGCAACTCTTGCTTTTTTTCTCTCTATTAGTTGCATGAAATATCTTTTTCCATCTCTTCACTTTTAGTCTGTATGTGTCTTTTGCTTTAAAGTGAGTCTCTTGTAGGTAGAATATAGATGGGTCTTGCTTTTTTATCCATTCAGTGACTCTATGTCTTTTTTGGTGCATTCAGTCCATTTACATTTAGGGTGATTCTCGATAGGTATGTACTTATTGCCATTGCAGTTTTTAGATTCATGGTTACCAAAAGTTCACAGTTTACTTCCTTACTATCTAAAAGTCTAACTTAACTCACTTAGTATGCTATTACAAATACAATCTAAAGGTTCTTTTTTTCTCCTCCTTTTTCTTCCTCCTCCATTCTTTATATATTAGATACCATATTCTGTACTCTTTGTCTGTCCTTTGATTGACTTTGGGGGTAGTTGATTTAATTTTGCATTTGCTTAGTAATTAATTGTTCTACTTTCTTTACTGTGGTGTTATTACCTCTCATGACAGCTATTAAACCTTTGGAACACTTCCCTCTATAGAGTCCCTCCAAAATACACTGCAGAGATGGTTTGTAGGAGGTAAATTCTCTCAGATTTTGCTTCTCTGGAAATTGTTTAATCCCTTCTTCAAATGTAAATGATAATCTTGCCAATAAAGTATTCTTGGTTCAAGGCTCTTCTGCTTCATTGCATTAAATGCATTATGCCACTCCCTTCTGGCCTGCAAGGTTTCTGTTGAGCAATCTGATGATAGCCTGGTGCATTTTCCTTTGTATGTGATCTTTTTTCTCTCCCTAGCTGCTTTTAAAAGTCTGTCTTTATCCTTTATCTTTGCCATTTTAATTATTGTATGTCTTGATGTTGTCTTCCTTGGGTCCCTTGTGTTGGGAGAACCTGTACACCTCCATGGTCTCAGATATTATCTCCTTCCCCAGATTGGGAAATTTTCAGCAATTACCTCCTCAAAGATACTTTCTGTCCATTTTTCTCTCTCTTCTTCTTCTGGTACCCCTATAATGTGAATATTGTTCTGTTTGGATTGGTCACACAGTTCTCTCAATATTCTATCATTCTTAGAGGCTTTTCTCTCTGTGCCTCAGCTTCTTTGTATTCCTCTTCTCTAATTTTTACTTCATTTATCATCTCTTACACCACATCTATCTCCTTCTAAAACCTTCGATTATATGTTTCATTTCTGATAGTGTGTTCTGTAATGATTGGTTCTCCAACCGGAATTCATTCCTGAATTTTTTAATGTTTTTCTTTACCTCTGTGAGCATATTAATGATTTTTATTTTGAAATCTCTCTCAGGAACGTTCATGAGGTCAATTTCATTTGAATATTTCTCTGGTGTATTCATAATTTTGCATTCAACCAGGTTCCTTTGACATTTCATATTTGTATGTTGTGCCCCCTAGTGCTCAGAAGCTCTACTCTCTGGTACTGCTCAGCCCCTGGAGCAATGTTGGGTGTCACAGGGAGTGGTGGTGGTGCCTGGTGGGAGGAAGAGCTGTCTCCTACTATTCCTGTCTCCACTGCCAGAACCAGTAGGTCAAGCACACAGGTATACCCCTCTATGCTTTGTGTGTGTAGCTGCTGTTGGTGGGGCCTCCTCTTGCTGCCTAACACCAGGGTAGTGTTTGCTGGTTTGTGAGTCAGGTGGGGCTGGCCGGGGGGAAGGTGCAGCAGGTGGCATATCACAGAGTGGGTCCTTGGAGCTGCACAGCCAGCTAGGGTGCTGGAGTGCCTGAAGATAGTGAAAGTTCCCAACCCTGTTCTGTGAAGTTTATTCTTTTCTCCAGGTGTATGCAGTCTGGTGCAACCCTCTTTACTGTTGCTCTCTCAGTATTAGTTGTTTTAATTATATTTTCATATTGTATACATTTTTAGGAGGAAGCCTCTGTCTCACATCTCATGCCACCATCTTTAATCCAGCAGAGTCTTTTTTCTACTCATACTTTTTTTAACAGATAGTACCTATGTTTTATTCTAATAGTTTCATGGTTTCATGTCTTACATTTGGGTGTTTGATCCATTTTATTTACTTTTGTGTATAGAATTAGTAATCCAGTTTAATTCTCTTGCATGTAGCTGCCTAGGTTTCCCAGCATCAGTAATTGAAGAAGCTGTCTTTTCCCAATTGTATATTCATGGCTTCTATATAATGCATTAATTAACCATATATGCATGTGTTTATATTGGGCTCTCTATTCTCTTCCACTGATCTATGGGCTTTCTCTTGTGCCAGTACTATATTCTTTTGATTACTGTGGCTTCATAGTATAGCTTGAAGTTAGAAAGCATAACCCCAGTCTCATTTTTCTTTCTCAGGATTGCTTTGGCTATTTGGAGTCTTTTGTGGTTCCATATGAATTTCAGTATTATTTGTTCTGGTTCATTGAAAAATGCCATTGGTATTTTAATAGCGATTGCATTGAATATGTAAATTGCTTTAGGCACGATGGCCATTTTGACAATATTAATACTTCTCTTCCTTGAGCATGGGACAGGTTTACAGTGGTTTGTGTCCTCTTTAATTTCTCTCATCAGTGTCTTTTATTTTTCAGATTACAGTTCTTCCATTTTCTTAGTTAGATTTATTCCTATGTAGTTTATTCTTTTTTTTATTCAATTGCAAATGGAATTGCTTTCCTGATTTCTCTTTCTGTTAGTTCATTGTTAGTATACAGGAATACAACCAATTTCTGTGTATTAATTTTGTATCCTGCAACTTTGCTGAATCCAGTTATTAGTTTTAATCATCTTTTCATGAAGTCTTTAGAGTTTTCTATATCTAGTATCATGCCAACTGGAAAAAGTGACAGTTTAACTACTTCCTTACCAAGTTGTGTGCCTTTTTTTCTCTTTTTCCCATCTGATCTCCGTGGCTAGGACTTTCAGCACTGTGTTGAATAAAATTCGTGAGAATGGACATCCTTGTTCCTGATTTTAGAGGAAAAGATTTCAGCTTCTTGCCAATAAGCATGATGTTAGCTGTGGGTTTGCCATATATAGATTTAATTATTTTGAGGTACAGTCCTACTATACCCATTTTGCTGAGAGATTTTATCATGAGTGGATGTTGAATTTTTTAAATGCTTTTTCAGCATCTATTGAGATAATCATAGAGGTTTACCATTTCATTTGTTAATGTGGTTTATTACAGGATTGATTTATGAATATTGTACCATCCTTGTATCCCTGAATAAATCTTTTGGTCATGATCCTTTTGATACATTTTTTAAATGCGGTTTGCTAATATTTTTGTTGAGGAGTTTGTATCTATGTTCATCAGGGATATTGGTCTATAATTTTCAATTTTAATGTCTTTGTATTTTTAGTATGACAGTGATGTTGACCTCAGAGAATGAGTTTGTAAGTATTCACTTCTGCTTTTTGGAATACTTTAAAGAGGATGAGTATTAGCTGTTCTTTAAGTGTTTGGTAGAATCCAGCTGTGAAGCCACTGGTTATAGACTTTTGTTTTGGGGAGCTTTTTGATTACCAGTTGAATTTCATTACTAGTAATCAGTCTTTTCAGATTTTCTGCTTCTTCCTGTGTCATTCTAGGATACTTTTCTAGGAATTTATCCATATCTTCCAGGTTGTCCCACTTACTGGCATATAATTTTTCATAGAATTATCTAATAATTCTATGCCTGTTTTAAGTATTCCTTCTTCATTTAGTATTTTATTTGTGTCCTCTCCTTTTTTCATGAAATCTGGCTAGGTGTTTGTGTTTTTTCTTTATCTTATCAAAGAACCAACTCTTGGTTTCATTGATTTTTTTTCCCATTGTTTTATTTTTCTCTACTTTATTTATCTGCTCTGATCTTTATTATATCCCTTCTTTTACTAAGTTTGGGTTTCTTTGGTTCTTTTCTATTTTCTTCAGTTATGAGTTTAGACTGTTTATTTTAGATTGTTGTTGTTTCTTGAGGTGGGTCTGTATTGCTATGTACTTCCCTCTTAGAACTGTGTTTGTGGTATCCCACAAATTTTGTACTGCTGAATTTTTGTTTTCATTTGTCTCCGCTTGATTTCTGTTCAATTTGTTCATTGATCCATGGGTTGTTTAGAAGCCTGTTGTTTAGCCTCCATGTGCTTCTGGATGTTTTTGTTTTCTTCATGTAATTTATTTCTTATTTCATACCATTGTGGCCTAGGATGTTGCTTGAAACAATTTCAGTCTTTTTGTATTTATTGAGGCTCTTATTGTGGCCTAGTATGTGATATATTCAGGAGAATGTTGCATGTGCACTTGAGAAATTAGCGTATCCTGCTGCTTTTGGATGAAAAGTTCTGTAGATGTCTGTTAAGTTCATCTGGTTCTAGTGTGTTGTTCAGTACATCTGTTCCTTATTTATTTTCTGTCTTGTTGATCTGCTCATTGGTGAAAGTGGGGTGTTAAAGTCTAACATGATTGAGGTGCAATCTATTTCTCACTTTTTTTCTGTTAGTATTTGTTTTATATGTTTAGCTGCCCCTATGTTGAGTGCATAGATATAGTTGTTATATCTTCTTGTGGGACTGAACCTTTTCTTACAATGTAATATCCTTCTTTGTCTCTTTTACTTTCTTTTCAAATCTAAATGGCCTGATATAAGTGCTGCTACTCCTGCTTTTTTCTCCCTATTATTTGCATGAAATATCTTTTTTCATCCCTTCACTTTCAGTCTGTGTATGTCTTTAGGTCTCAAATGAGTCTCTTGTAGGCAGGATATAAGTGGATCTTGTTTCTTTATATGTTCTTTCACCCCATGTCTTTTGATTGGTGCATTCCATCCATTCACATTTAAGGTAGTAATTGATAGGTATGTACTTATTCCCATTTTATTTATTGTTTTCTGCTTGTTTTTATAATTCCTCTTTGATCCTTTCTTCCTCTCTTATATTCTCTTATACAAAGAGTGAAGAGTATAATTTCAAACTAGAAAAAAATTTGAATATAAAGAAATAAAATTAAACTCCAGACTCAAACTATAACTCATTATAAAGGAGAAAATGAGCAAATAGCAAGTGCACAAATTGAAAACAGAAAAATTAAGATGATGGAAACAAGTCCACATATATTAATAAGCACTATAGTTGGATATGGCTAAGTGGCAGAAAATGCATAAAAGCCTATGGTTATTTATTGGGAAAAAATATTGAGTTATGTTCTAGCTATCACAAATATATACAACTAAAGATAAGACCCTGAAAAGTTGAAAATAAAATGATTTAATTATATTCTAGACAAATATTAATAAAAATAAGACTATGACTATACAAATAAAATAAATATTTACTTCTATATACAAAATGTTATTAATAATAAATTATGTCACTAGGTAAGGGAAAATATAATTCAATAGGAAGACAGGACAGGATTAGCTTATATGTTCTAAACATGGTTGTTTTAATACTTATAAAACAAAAATTATTATACATAGCAATTTGGTGCCTGATATGGGTAAATAAATGGCTAATTGATGGACTAAAGCTCCTAAGAGTAACTCCAAGTCTGAAGAAAATACAAAAACAATTAGAGTTACTTTAAGGTACTGGAGAGTGAATGAAATATGGCAATTTCTGAAAGGCTGTTAAAACTTCAAAAAATGTTGGGTAAAGATTGAGTGTTAATGGGTATGGGAGACTCTTTTTGCAATGATGAGAATATTCTAAACTTAGATGATGGTGATGACTGCATAAGTCTATGAATATACTGGAAACCACTTAATTATATAATTTAAAAGAGTGACCATTATGGACTGTGAATTATCTCTCAATAAAGCTGTTGCATATATATACATATATATATATATATACATATATATATATATATATGTATATAATTTGATGATCAGGATCAGCATGGCATGGATTTTTTTTTTCCCTTGGTTTTTAGCCTGAACTTATACCACAGCTACTGCACCATATGTGGTAGAAAAAACACCATTTTACAGTCTTTCAGGCCTCACCACAGAAGAATTCAGGTAATCATGGCTCCTGAAACGTGAGTGAGTATGTTTTGGAAAGGACAGCTCTTGTTGTGGAGCCCACAATCTACTTATAAACTCTACCTAAGTTTCTAATTAATCCCTGAAACATTCAAGCATGGAGTATATGGCAATGAGCCTACTGGAGGGGGGAAAAAAAGAAAAGAAAGAACTAAGATTTGAGTCAAAATGTCAACCAAGAATTCAGGGGAAATAAAGACATTTTCAGATGAAAAGAAATTAAGAGAATTCATCACCAGCAGATGTGCATTATAAGAAATGCTGAGGACGTTCTTTAGATGAAGGAAAATCATACCAAAAGGAAAACTGAATCTCCAGGAATGAATGAAAAGCATCAGAAATAGCATATATCATGATAAATATAAGATTTGTTTTTTCCTCCTAGTGCCAATAATATTAATATGTTCTCTCAAAGCAAATTTAATAGCATACTATATATGGGTGTAATACATATGACCTAGTTGGCATAGAAGGCAGTGAAACTGAAACAAAGTCAGGGTACCTATGTCACATAAAGCAGAGTAGTTTAACTCAAAGTACATTATGAAAAATTAAGGATGCGTATTGTAATACCTAGACCAACTAATAATAATAATAGTATTAATCAGCAAATAGGCATAGTTATAAAAGCACGCAAGAAACTCTAAAATATATTAGTAATAACCATGAAAGGCAAGAAAGGAGGAATAGAGAACAAAAAGTAGAGGGGATAATCAAAGCAAATTAAAAATGGTAGATGTAAATCTAACCATATCAATAATTACACTTAATGTTAATGAACCAGAAGTTGTCAGAATGGACAAAAAAAGAAAGTTTCAACTGGTGTGTATGAGAAATGCCTTTTAAACAAAGAAAAATTGTTTTAAAATTAAATGTTTTGAAAATAAAAAGAACAAAATAATATACCATACAAAAGTAATAAGAAAAGTGGAGCAGCTGTATTAATACCAGATAACATAAACTTCAACACAAAAAGTAATTCCTGAGATAAAGAGGAACATTTTTTTTACAATGATAAAAAGAACAGTACTAAGAAAAATTGGGAAGACTTAAACTACCTAACCTCAAGTCTTATTATAAAACTATATTAATCAAGACAGAGTGGTATTGACATAAAGATTAATACATAAATCAATAAGCTAGAATATAGAGCCTGAAAATAGATTCTGACCATTACAATCATCTGATTTTTAACAAAGGCACTGAATCAATCCTATGGAGAATGGAATAGCTTTTCAACTATACCAGCATAATTGGATGCCCACAGAGAAGAAAGCAAAAAAATGAATAAAACTTTGACCCTACTTCATACTCTACATAAAAAAAAAAAATTGAGATTAATTTGAGCATAAATTAACCCTAAAAGTCTTAATGTAAAACATAAGATATGATCTTCGTTATTTGATTATATATTTAATGATTATATATCATAAATATATTATATATATTATACATATTTATGTATATCAAATGATGTATTAGACCCATCAAAATTAAATCCATCTGATTCATCAAATTGTACCATTTAAGAGATTTTAAGAAGCAAGCCACATATCTAAAATTATCTATAAAACATATATCTGACAGAGATTTACAATACATAGCTACATTGCTTTTCAGTATATAGTTAGAATACTTACAAGTTAATAACATCAAAAGAAACAACCCACTAAAATAATAAGCAAAATTTTCACAGATAATTCATGAAAGAAGATACAAATGTCTGGTAAGCATGTGTAAAATTCTTGAAATAATTAGCCATCAGGCAATGTAAATTAAGGCTATAATGAAATACAACCTTACACCCACAAGAGTTACTTAAGTGGCAAGGATGTAAAGCAATGGGATGTTTCACAGCTTGTGGGATGTGTAAAAATTGCCACATCTTTAGGAAAAGTATTTACAATTACTTATAAAACTTTACATAAATATTTACAATTTTGAACATTTTTTATAAAACCTACATTATGATTCAGCAAATTCCTCTCTTAAGCAGTTACCCCCATAATGGAAAATGTATTGTAGTTCATTGGTACAGGATTATGTACAGAAGGTTTATTCAATAGCCAGAATCTGGAAACAACTTTGGCATCCATCAATAGGAAATTGGAAGAGTACTTAAGTGTAAAACACAGCAAACTGAACGACTCTCAAAACCTTACACTGACTGAAATAAGCCTTTTGCGTAGAGTAAATACTGTATGTTTCCATTTGTATAAAATTCTTAAAATGGATATATATATAAATAGCAAATGAGTATAGCTTAATGTTTATGATAAATCCAGAGAGTGACTATACAAGTGCACACTGTAAAATTTAATAAGATAAATTTAAAACAGTTGTACATTTGGAAACATGAATTAAAGAGTATCAATTAAATTGTAAAATACTATAAACTGTGCTCTGAGGGAACATTGTGGTTCTGAGTATTTATATTTATAGATATGCCATGATTCAAAGAAGAAATAATAATCAAATTTTAAAATAATTTCAGCTGTTCCATGAGGAAAATTTATAGTCTTGTTTGCTAGTATCAAAAAATTTGAAAGGCTGGAAATATAAACTTAAATCCACTTGTTAGAGTTAAGAAAAGAATAATAAAATGTTTTTAATGTGGCAGATTTTATTTTCCAAAGTGGGTTGAAGAAATATGTGCTGTTCCAACAATGTGACTGACTCTCCTCCTGACAAGATATGCTCTCTTTGAATCTCCTTGAATTGACTATTCATTTTAGTAAAGGATACTCATTTTAGTAGAGGGTATTAAGTATGGGACTATTCATTTAGTAGAAGATAGCAGAAGGATGCTAAGTCAATTCTTAAGCTTGGTTATAAAAAGCATAGACCTTCCACCCAATATCTTACTCTTATGAAAAGTGCCATTGGAGACCTGAGCTGACATATAAAAAGTCCATATTGTGAAGCACCTATGTTGAAAAGACCACATGTGGAGGCCACATAAAATGAAGATGCTCAAGGAACTTCAGCTCTCCTGGCCCTTAGCTTTTTGAGTTTTTCAAGCACTAACCACCAGACTTGTAAGTGAATATGTGTTCAGATGATTTCATCTCCTGGCCTTCACACTGAAACAGAACATGCCAAGTGAAGTAGAGACAAATCTTTTCTGCTATACCCTGTCCAAATGTCTGACAAACAGGATTTTTAACCATAATTAATAGTTGTAAATTTAGCTAAAACTGGAAACTCTAGTTCCCATATTTCTCTTTGAGTAATATTTCAAAGTTAGAATTGTCCAAAGCAGAAAAGTGGATAAGAATTAAAAGTTGGAAATAAGAAGAAACCATTACTTTCCAGATTTCAAGAGCAAGTTAGGTTGAGAGACATGAAGATGTCCAGCAGACTTCAGAACCCATGTGTTCTTTCAGCTACTGGCCTTCAGAACCCATGTGTTCTTTCAGCTACTGGCCTGATGTGGGTCCAATAGTGGATCCACATCAACTGCCAAGCCCAAGACAGCAACTTTCACATATTTCTCCACCAGTTTCACCCATAGTTTTATGGTTGTCATAGTTTTATTTTGACAAGACATGCTGGCTTCTAGGGTTTTTTCTTAAAACTCGTATCTTGCCAATTCCTTCAGTGACTCAGTGTTATTGACAGTGATTTTATCTGATGTTCCAGTTATCACCTTTCTGACTTTTCACTTTCCTTTCAGATTCATTTAAATCCTAATTTCTATAGTAAACTCTTTAACCCTATAATGTTTTTAATAATCCTAATTAAACTCTCATTAATATAACTATGACTTTATAACATTATTTTAAAATATCTTGGCAAATAAAAACCTGTTTTTAACTCCCTAGCTTATATTAGAGTCTACATTATGGGATAAGAGATCTGGAACATAAGAAATCTGCAAAGTAAACTATGTAAGTTTAACCCTTAATGATTTTCATGCATCTAGAGTGGGGATGGTAAACTTTTTTGTTAAGGATCAAATAATGCCTATTTCAATATTCATATGCCTTTTACTCTCCATTGAACTCCTCAGCTCTGTAGGTGCAGTACTAAGTCAGCCATGGACTGTAAATAAATAAATGATTTACATGGTATTTCAATAAAACTATATTTACAAAAAACAAACACACAAACAAAACCAAGTAGGCCAGAGTTGCTCTATGGACCATAGTTGATGAACTGTGGTTTACAGAATCATGTTAAAACAATTAAAAAAAGAAGAATCTCAGAATCTATTCCAGTTTGGATTCTACTCAATTTCAATTTAGAAAACTGCTGTGCACGTAGACATATTTTACTACACTTTCCTTCCTTAATCATTCATTAATTCCTGATTTCTATTGCATATACATTTTCCTTCTAACACCAAATATCTCAGATAGTACACTTCTACTTTTGAAATACTCAGCCAATTTCCAATTAAAGTCTAATTCCTCAAATCAAATGGCAAATTACATTGACTTAAAACTTCACAAACACTTGCTTACACTCCCTTGCTTATAAGCTCATTATATGTCACAAACATCCTCCCATATTTGTTGTGAAAATATGGCAAATGTGTGAGATCCCCCTATGGTAAAATGTCAAGGGAAGTAGTTGTACATGAAATTCAAATTGGTGGATCCCCATAGTTCTGAACTTTCTCTTGTCAAGCAAGTGTGAAGGATTTATTCCCTTTGCTTCATGCTAATAATATAGCACTTAAGGAGTGAAAAACATAAAGAATAAATGAAACTAGCATTCAAAGAGCTTAAAGAATTTGTTAACATTCACATCTTGTGGACTTCTCTTCTTGTAGGCAATGAAATCTCAGATTTATTTGGTTACCCTTGGAAGAAAACAAATTACTGTGACATTCCTGAAAACATTTGTAATTCTATCCACAGGCAGCTTTAGAGCTTCTCTTACAGTAAGACTCTGCATTCTGTAGCTAGCTGCTGCTGTCTGTTAGAGTCACAGTAAACACTGTTGACAACCAGCTGTTCCTTTCTTATACCATAACAAACAGCTCAAAGTAGATCATTAGTTGGCTTAAATCTACACACATTATTTTTGCCACTCAAACAATAAAAAATATTCATCTGCAAATATTCCTAATGTGAAATCTGAATAATATGAGAGACTTCTCTGACAGAAGATTTACATTTCAAATTACAAAAGCCATTCTTAATTATACACAAGTTAAAATACTATTGAATATTTATATCACTATGTTTTGACTTTGAACAGTGACTTATTAAGAGGATTTGTCTTTTTTCTTCCATAGAACATGGCATTATTAAAAATTTTAGAGCACTATCAGTCAAGTACAGCTGTTGATTGTTCAATTACACTAAGCTTAAGTTTTAAGCATTTAAAGTTAATGCCATCCTTCTTTCTAAGAAAATAGTATTTTCATATTTGATTTATTCAGGCAGGTGATTTTAATCTGAGTTTCACTAAGGCACATAGATGTATTTTAATGTCCTTAAGTCCCCTGAATTATATTCACTATTGTGCATGTGATATTTTTTCTGGTAGAAAAAATATGTTACATAGATTTTAGTAGATTGAAAAACTGAACCATAAGCCAAAATGATCAATAAAAAATGATTGCTATAACATTAGATTGAAAATGTAAATTTTTCCCATTTTCTTTTATTTAGTAAAAGCAAAATGTTTTTACTCAATTTTGTTAACAAATTCTAAAAATTATTCTGTTTCTGAATTTAAAGCTTTTAACATTTAAAGAGACACTTTTCATATCATATGCAGAAATGTATTGAGTAAGATTTAACAGAAATGACAGCAAAACCATAACTTTTGCTGAAATCAATCAATCAGTAGGTAAGAAATGAATATAGCATAAGATAGAATTTTTTATTTTGCTTCTAATAATGACATGTGACCCTGGGATACATGAAAACTACAAGAACCTCTTTTCAGGGTGTGATGTAATCAGGTTTCTCAAAGCTCTGTCTCAAAGCCCCAGCCGCTTTTTACTATATCCCGTTTGTAAAACCCAAACAAGTTTCTGTTGGCTGCTTGATTAATTTTGTTATTTAGATGGCTTTCACCTTCAAACAACTTTAAACCATAAAATTAAGACTTTGGAGCCTGCTCATCTAGCAAATAGGTCTATGCTAAACTAGAAGAGAGTTAATAGGGCATATTTCTAATTATCCTTACATAGCATTAAAGTTAAAAATAAAACAAAATCCAGTTTCAGAAGGGTGAATAAAATATGTTTAATTTTACTATACCTTTAGTTCTATCATTTACAAAATTATTATAGCTTGTAAACGCTCTGATTTCAGTTTCAAGAAAAGTCTAGCAAATGAACCATAAAAGCAATATTACATTGATTAGGATAAAGGATTGAATAGGAAGTAATGAGTATCAGTGACACCCCCTCTTGGAAAAATCAAGCTATTAAACACCTAAGGTCACTTTTAGACATCAGCTACTCAGATATTTTCACTTCATCTATCAACTAAATTTGAGCAGAATCTGGGCCTGTACATTTGAATCAATAGTATTATTCAATGAACACATTTATGTACAATGTCTCATGCTAATGAGGCAGACAACTTTCATTTTCTCCAGGCCTACTAGATTGACCTGAGAACAGTATTGGCTAAATATTTCAATTGCTGGATGATCCACTATTCGATGTTATAGAGCAAGAAGAAAAATAGATTTCAGCAGAGATAGATCACAAACATGAAATGAAATAACTATATGATTATCCAAACTGAGACGATCTGTTGAAAAGAATAATACAAACTTATATTTTAACTATATTGAAATACTTGGCTATGTATTTAAAATTGAAATGTGTAGCTATTTTAGTTATGGAAGTTCATTTTTCTCTTGTTCATATGTTTCATACCATATCAATCAAATACCAGAAGAACTAACCCCTCCTTTTTCTGTGAAATGGCACAAATAATTGCTTATACAGGATATTGAGAAATATATTCAGCAACAATTAACAACACTTTTAAAGTAAGTCCAAGGATGCTAATGAAAAAATTGCTTCTATCAAAATACATTTAAAAACAAACATGAGCAGTTAAGATTTAAAATACAAATACAATGCAAAGCACTCAGGGAAAAGAACTACAAATGTTAAGAGATAGAAATAACTATGTCTCTTCCCTTTGCCATCAGTTAGATCCATTTAAACTGTGCTTCTATTGGAATAACTATATCTAAGATTTTTATATCTTAATACTAGTCTTTCTTTTTAGGAGCTTTGAGCATTATGGTTTAATTTTGTAAGGTAGAAGGTATGAGCATTGGTCATATAAGTAAATATATAGATTGAACATCAAAGCTGATTTACATTTAAAAATCATGTATCTCCATATTGAAAAAAAATGGGAGAGAGAATATGAAAGTGACGTTTTGTGAGAGGAGTTACCATTATGAATAAAACATTGAAAAACAAATACATAAGGAGGATATTTAGGTGCTTTTGCTTTGCATTTGAAAATACAATTATTTTAAGCATTTTCAGGTACTTGGATTTTTTTATTATTTTGCAATACTTTCTAGATATCTGACTTTAGGTTTGATTTTTCTTAATAGAAGACCAAGAAAATTTATCCCTATGATTATGTAGTTTTGTTCAACTTACTAAGGGTAGCTTAATCATTAAGGGAATAAAACAAACCTCAATCTTTAAAAATAACTGATTTAGTTCAAAAGTTTATTTTCATTTATGAGAAAATAGAGCTGTAATAAGCAAGTATGTTATTGAAGAACAACATTGTTTAGCTAATTTAAAACATTTTGTTTCCATTTCAGTGCTTTCCCCTAATTTCAGGGTTCCTTTTATTTGGGAATCTGATGATCAAATAATAAGTAGAAACTCTTATAATGCAGAGTCTGACATCCTTCAAATTCTGACTAAATTACCTTAATTTGTTTCATATGAAATAGATTCAGCTTAAATATAAATACTTTTTACATAAAAATAGATTTGTTTCAAGGCTTTCCTGTGCAGATAGCAAAGCATTTCATTCAAACCAGGTGAACTTAGTTGTAAGGCTTACTAGGTTCTCTTGACAGAGGAAAGGAAGAATATGGAAGTCAAAATTTTGGGTTTATAGAGATATGTATCATGTGCTGAACTGTAGATTAGATTCCAGACACTCCATTTGGTTAATTTAATACTCTACTGGCATTTGAACATATAAATTACAGGTCTGTAGCAATATAAGTCCAATAAATACATTTCTTAACACCAAATGGGTTGCATATCCTGGCAGGGCTTCAGGACTGTAAAAATGAATATAAAGTATGAATAAAGATGATGCTTATTGATTTAGAGACAGAATGTGGAGGCTAAGGAGAAAGATTGAAGCTTACTGGGCTAAAGCCCTGGAAATTTATAAATTGTGAGACTTAAATTGGGATGAATGGAAAAGCAACTAGTATTACTGAGTACTTATTATGTGACAGGTGCATGATGTGTATAGTGTTTCATTTAATCGAATAACTTTACCATATATTTGATATCTTAATTCCAATTTTATTAATAAAAGAAATTGAAAGTAAGATTAAAGATTCCCCTTTTCTTTATACAAATTTGGCATTGTTGCATTTGTTTTTTTCATTGTATTAAGATAAAATATAACAACATAACTTTACCATCTTATCCATTTTAAAGTGTACACTTAAGTGATATTAGTGCATTCATTCATATTATTGTGCAACAACTGCCATCAGCCATACTAGAACTCATTTCATAGTGTAATCTAAAACGCTCTATTCATAAACAGTAATTCCCCATTTTTCCCTCCTCTCAGTCCCTGGCAACCACCATTCCACTTCCTTTGGTTTGAACTACTCTAGGAACATCATGTAAGTGGAAATGTACAGCCGTTGTCTTTTTGACACTGGCTAATTTCACTTAGCATAATGTCCTTAAGGTTAATCGACATTATAGCATGTTAGAATTACCTTCCCTTTTAAGGCTGAATAATATTCCATCATATATATAGATAACATTTTGCCTATTTGTACACCTGTCGATGGACATCAAGGTTGTTTCCACATTTTAGGTATTGTGAATAATGCTGCTATAAGCATGGTTATACAAATATCTCCCTCAGATTCTGCTTTCAGTGTTTTGGGGTATATGTCTAGAAATAGCATAGCTGAATCATGTGGTAACCCCATTTTTAATTTTTTGAGGAACAATTTTTTTTTTCTAGAGCAGCTGTACCATTTTACATTCCCACAACAGTACCCAAGATTTCCAATTTATTTTACAACCTTATTTTCTGGTTTTCAATTGGTGGTAGCCATCCTAATGGGTGTGAGGTGGTATCTGATTGTGGTTTTGATCTGTATTTCCCTAGTGATTGGTTATGTGGAGCATCTTTTCAAGCATTTCTTAGCCACTTGTATCTCTTCTTTGGAGAATTATCTGTTCAAGTCCTTTGTCCCTTTTTGAATCAAGTTGTTTGTTTTTTGTTTTTGATTGTTAGGAGTTCTTGATATTAGTTGTAGTCTACATATCAGCTACTTATTAGATATTTAATTTGAAAATATTCTCTCCCATTCCATCTGTTACAGCGTTTCATTTTGTTGATGGTGTCTTTTGATATACAGAAAAATTCTTCATTTTCATGAAGTCCATTTGTTGATATTTTCTTTTGTTGCTTTGTGCCTTCAGCATCACATCCAAGAAACTACTACCAAATCCAATGTCATGAATCTTTGGCCCTAAGTTTTCTTCTAAGACTCTTATACTTTCAGGTCTTATCTTTATGTCTTCGGTTCATTTTGAGCTAACTTTTATAAATACTGTTAGATAAAGACCCAACTTCATTTGTTTTTCCCTGTGGATATCCACACCATTTGTTGAAAGGACTGTCGTTTTCCCATGGAATGATCTTGACACTTTGTAAAACACTTGACCATACACAGAGGGCTTTATTTCTCTATTCTCTATTCTATTTCATTGGTTTATATCTTTATCTTTATTTTGGTAACACAGTTAGATTTCTGTATTTTTTTAGTACGTTTTAAAGTCAGCAAAAATGAGTCCTCTAACGTCAGTCTTTTATGAAATGGTTTGGCTGTTGGGGATATCTGGAGATTCTATATGAATTTTAGGATAGATCTTCCTATTTCTTCAAAAAACACCATTGGTGTTTTGATAAAGATTGAATTGAATTTATAGATCACTTTGGATAGCATTAATATCTTAAAAGTGTTAAGTTTACCAATCCATGAACTTGGCATGTCTTTCCATTTGTGTCTTCTTTAATTTCTTTCAGCAACGTTTTGTAGTTTTCCTTGTTACTTGGCTAATTACTAATTATTTTATTCTTTTTGACACTATTATAATTATATTTCCTTAACATATTTTCCAGATTTTCATTGTTTTTATATAGAAATGCAACTGATATTTGACTGTTGACATTGTATCCTGAAAATTTCCTGGATTCATTAATTAGTTCTAACACTTTTTTTGTACAATCTTTAGGAATTCTAAATGCAAGATCAGATCATCTATGAAGAGCTGTTTTTATTTTTCTTCTCCAATTTGGGTTCCTTTTATTTCCTTGTCTTTCCTAATTGCTCTGGCAAGGTTCTTCCAGTACTACATTTAATAGAAGTGGCAAAGTAAATGTCCTTGATTCGTTCCTGATCTTAAAGGAAATACTGAGTATAGCTTTCACTATTGAGTGTGATGTTTTCTGTGGATTTTTAATAATGACTTTTATTATGGTGTGGTAGTTACCATCTATATGTAGTTTTATCAGAACTGTCATCATGAAATTGTATTGAATTTTGTCAGATGTTTTCTCTACATCAGTTGAAGAGATCGTGGTTTTTTTCATCTATTAATGCAGTATATTTCATTGGTTGATTTTTGTTCATTGAACTATTATTTCACTACAGAAATAAATCTAACTTAGTCATAGTATATATCTTTTAATATGATACTGAATTTGGTTTTCTGGGTTTCTTTTTAGGATTTTTACATCAAAGTTCGTAAGAGCTATTGGCTATTCGTATTTTCCTTTCTTGTCATGTCTTTGTCTAGCTTTGGTATCAGGGTAATGTTGGCCTCCAAGGAAACACGAAGTATGCTCTAATTATCTGAGAATTTTGGGGATTGTTATTAGTTCTTTAAAAGTTTGAGAAGGAGGGGCAGAAGATGGCGGCGTGAGTAGAGCAGCGGAAATCTCCTCCCAAAACAACATATATCTATGAAAATATAACAAAGACAACCCTTCCGAGAATAAAGACCAGAGGACATAGGACAATATCCAGACCACATCCGCACCCGAGAGAACCCAGCGCCTCGCCAAGGGGGTAAGATACAAGAACCGGCCCCGCGGGAGCTGAGCGCCCCTCCCCCCAGCTACCGGCGGGAGAAGAGCAGGCAGAGCGGGAGGGAGATGGAGCCCAGGACTGCCGAAAACCCAGCCCCAGCCATCCGGGCCAGAGTGCAGGGCGCCAGATACTAGGAAAACAGGGCAGCAAGAACAGTGAGCAGGCACTGGAGGCTGGGCGACAGAGGGCATTAGAAAAGCGCGCGATAATTTTTTTTTTGCTTTTTTGCTGTTTTGTTTTGGCGAGCGCTTTTTGGAAGTCTTAAAGGGGTAGGGACACCAATACTAGGGAAACAGGGCAGAAAGACCAGTGAGCAGAGGCCTGAGGCTGGCACCGGAGAATAAAGAAAAACGAACGACCACCTTTTTTTTTTTAATTAAAAACTTATTTATTTTTTTTTTTTAATTAAAAAAAATTTTTTTTCTTTTTTTTTTGGTGGGCGTTGTTTTGTTTTGGCGGGTGCTTTTTGGAAGTCTTAACGGGGCAGGGCGGGTCACTTAATCCAGAGGCAGGGAATCCGGGGATCTCTGGGAACCCTAACCCCTGGGCTGCAGGGAGCAGGGAGGCCCCTTACGGAGATAAATAGCCTCCCAGCAGCTCCTGCTCCAACGCGAATCCACCACTTTGGAGTAGCTGCCCGAGCCAGGCCACGCCCACAGCAACAGCGGAGATAAACTCCATAGCAGCCGGGCAGGAAGCAGAAACCCTGTCTGCGCGCAGCTGCGCAGCACAAGCCACTAGAGGTCGCTGTTCTCCCAGGAGAGGAGGGCCACAAACCAACAAGAAGGGAAGTTCTTCCAGCCATCACTCGTCCCAGCTCTGCAAACTATTCCTATCACCATGAAAAGGCAAAGCTACAGGCAGACAAAGATCACAGAGACAACACCAGAGAAGGAGACAGACCTAACCAGTCTCCCTGAAAAAGAATTCAAAATAAGAATCATAAACATGCTGACAGAGATGCAGAGAAATACGCAAGAGAAATGGGATGAAGTCCGGAAGGAGATCACAGATGCCAGAAAGGAGATCACAGAAATGAAACAAACTCTGGAAGGGTTTATAAGCAGAATGGATAGAATGCAAGAGGCCATTGATGGAATTGAAATCAGAGAACAGGAACGCATAGAAGCTGACATAGAGAGAGACAAAAGGATCTCCAGGAATGAAACAATATTAAGAGAACTGTGTGACCAATCCAAAAGGAACAATATCCGTATTATAGGGGTCCCAGAAGAAGAAGAGAGAGGAAAAGAGATGGAAAGTATCTTAGAAGAAATAATTGCTGAAAACTTCCCCACACTGGGGGAGGAAGTAATCGAACAGACCACGGAAATACACAGAACCCCCAACAGAAAGGATCCAAGAAGGACAACACCAAGACACATAATAATTAAAATGGCAAAGATCAAGGACAAGGAAAGAGTGTTAAAGGCAGCTAGAGAGAAAAAGGTCACCTATAAAGGGAAACCCATCAGGCTAACGTCAGATTTCTCAACAGAAACCCTACAGGCCAGAAGAGAATGGCATGATATATTTAATACAATGAAACAGAAGGGCCTTGAACCAAGGATACTGTATCCAGTACGACTATCATTCAAATATGACGGTGGGATTAAACAATTCCCAGACAAACAAAAGCTGAGGGAATTTGCTTTCCAGAAACCATCTCTATAGAACATCTTACAGGGACTGCTCTAGATGGGAGCACTCCTAGAAAGAGCACAGCACAAAACACCCAACATATGAAGAATCGAGGAGGAGGAACAAGAAGGGAGAGAAGAAAAGAATCTCCAGATAGTGTATATAACAGCTCAATAAGCGAGCTAAGTTAGGCAGTAAGATACTAAAGAGGCTAACCTTGAACCTTTGGTAACCACGAATTTAAAGCCTGCAATGGCAATAAGTACATATCTTTCAATAGTCACCCTAAATGTTAATGGGTTGAATGCACCAATCAAAAGACACAGAGTAACAGAATGGATAAAAAAGCAAGACCCATCTATATGCTGCTTACAAGAAACTCACCTCAAACCCAAAGACATGTACAGACTAAAAGTCAAGGGATGGAAAAACATATTTCAAGCAAACAACAGTGAGAAGAAAGCAGGGGTTGCAGTACTAATATCAGACAAAATAGACTTCAAAACAAAGAAAGTAACAAGAGATAAAGAAGGACACTACATAATGATAAAGGGCTCAGTCAAACAAGAGGATATAACCATTCTAAATATATATGCACCCAACACAGGAGCACCAGCATATGTGAAACAAATACTTACAGAACTAAAAGGGGATATAGACTGCAATGCATTCATTCTAGGAGACATCAACACACCACTCACCCCAAAGGATAGATCCACTGGGCAGAAAATAAGTAAGGACACGGAAGCACTGAACAACACAGTAGAGCAGATGGAACTAATAGACATCTATAGAACTCTACATCCAAAAGCAGTGGGATATACATTCTTCTCAAGTGCACATGGAACATTCTCCAGAATAGACCACATACTAGGCCACAAAAAGAGCCTCAGAAAATTCCAAAAGATTGAAATCCTACCAACCAACTTTTCAGACCACAAAGGCATAAAATTAGAAATAAACTGTACAAAGAAACCAAAGAGGCTCACAAACACATGGAGGCTTAACAACACGCTCCTAAATAAACAATGGATCAATGACCAAATCAAAATGGAGATCCAGCAATATATGGAAACAAATGACAACAACAACACCAAGCCCCAACTTCTGTGGGACACAGCAAAAGCAGTCTTAAGAGGAAAGTATATAGCAATACAAGCATATTTAAAAAAGGAAGAGCAATCCCAAATGAATGGTCTAATGTCACAATTATCGAAATTGGAAAAAGAAGAACAGATGACGCCTAAGGTCAGCAGAAGGAGGGACATAATAAAGATCAGAGAAGAAATAAATAAAATTAAGAAGAATAAAACAATAGCAAAAATCAATGAAACCAAGAGCTGTTTCTTCAAGAAAATAAACAAAATAGATAAGCCTCTAGCCAGACTTATTAAGAAGAAAAGAGAGTCAACACAAATCAACAGTATCAGAAACGAGAAAGGAAAAATCACGATGGACCCCACGGAAATGCAAAGAATTATTGGAGAAAACTATGAAAACCTATATGCTAACAAGCTGGGAAACCTAGGAGAAATGGACAACTTCCTAGAAAAATATAACCTTCCAAGATTGACCCAGGAAGAAACAGAAAATCTAAACAGACCAATTACCAGCAACAAAATTGAAGCGGTAATCAAAAAACTACCAAATAACAAAACCCCCGGGCCAGATGTATTTACCTAGGAATTTTATCAGACATAGAGGGAAGACATAATACCCATTCTCCTTAAAGTTTTCCAAAAAATAGAGGAGGGGGGGATACTCCCAAACTCATTCTATGAAGCTAACATCACCCTAATACCAAAACCAGGCAAAGACCCCACCAAAAAAGAAAACTACAGACCAATATCCCTGATGAACGTAGATGCAAAAATACTCAACAAAATATTAGCAAACCGAATTCAAAATTACATCAAAAGGATCATACACCATGACCAAGTGGGATTCATCCCAGGGATGCAAGGATGGTACAACATTCGAAAGTCTATTAACATCATCCACCACATCAACAAAAAGAAAGACAATAACCACATGATCATCTCCATAGATGCTGAAAAAGCATTTGACAAAGTTCAACATCCATTCATGTTAAAAGCTCTCAGCAAAATGGGAATAGAGGGCAAGTACCTCAACATAATAAAGGCCATCTATGATAAACCCACAGCCAACATTATATAGAACAGCGAGAAGCTGAAAGCATTTCCGCTGAGATCGGTAACTAGACAGGGATGCCCACTCTCTCCACTGTTATTTAACATAGTAGTGGAGGTCCTAGCCACAGCAATCAGAAAAAATAAAGAAATACAAGGAATCCAGATTGGTAAAGAAGAAGTTAAACTGTCACTATTTGCAGATGACATGATACTGTACATAAAAAACCCTAAAGACTCCACCCCAAAACTACTAGAACTGATATCGGAATACAGCAAAGTTGCAGGATACAAAATCAACACACAGAAATCTGTGGCTTTCCTATATACTAACAACGAACCAACAGAAAGAGAAATCAGGAAAACAACTCCATTCACAATTGCATCCAAAAAAATAAAATACCTAGGAATAAACCTAACCAAAGAAGTGAAAGACTTATACTCTGAAAACTACAAGTCACTCTTAAGAGAAATTAAAGGGGACACTAACAGATGGAAACTCATCCCATGCTCGTGGCTAGGAAGAATTAATATCGTTAAAATGGCCATCCTGCCCAAAGCAATATACAGATTTGATGCAATCCCTATGAAACTACCAGCAACATTCTTCAATGAACTGGAACAAATAATTCAAAAATTCATATAGAAACACCAAAGAACCCGAATAGCCAAAGCAATCCTGAGAAAGAAGAATAAAGTAGGGGGGATCTCACTCCCCAACTTCAAGCTCTACTATAAAGCCATAGTAATCAAGACAATTTGGTACTGGCACAAGAGCAGAGCCACAGACCAATGGAACAGACTAGAGAATCCAGACATTAACCCAGACATATATGGTCAATTAATATTTGATAAAGGAGCCATGGACATACAATGGCGAAATGACAGTCTCTTCAACAGGTGGTGCTGGCAAAACTGGACAGCTATATGTAGGAGAATGAAACTGGACCATTGTCTAACCCCATATACAAAAGTAAACTCAAAATGGATCAAAGACCTGAATGTAAGCCATGAAACCATTAAACTCTTGGAAGAAAACATAGGCAAAAACCTCTTAGACATAAACATGAGTGACCTCTTCTTGAACATATCTCCCCTATCAAGGAAAACAACAGCAAAAATGAACAAGTGGGACTATATTAAGCTGAAAAGCTTCTGTACAGCAAAAGACACCATCAATAGAACAAAAAGGAACCCTACAGTATGGGAGAATATATTTGAAAATGACACATCCGATAAAGGCTTGACATCCAGAATATATAAGGAGCTCACACGCCTCAACAAACAAAAAACAAATAACCCAATTAAAAAATGGGCAAAGGAACTGAACAGACGGTTCTCCAAAAAAGAAATACAGATGGCCAACAGACACATGAAAAGATGCTCCACATCGCTAATTATCAGAGAAATGCAAATTAAAACTACAATGAGGTATCACCTCACACCAGTAAGGATGGCTGCCATCCAAAAGACAAACAACAACAAATGTTGGCGAGGCTGTGAGAAAGGGGAACCCTCCTACACTGCTGGTGGAAATGTAAGTTAGTTCAACCATTGTGGAAAGCAGTATGGAGGTACATCAAAATGCTCAAAACAGACGTACCATTTGACCCAGGAATTCCACTCCTAGGAATTTACCCTAAGAACGCCGCAATCAAGTTTGAGAAAGACAGATGCACCCCTATGTTTATTGCAGCATTATTTACAATAGCCAAGAATTGGAAGCAACCTAAATGTCTATCAATAGATGAAAGGATAAAGAAGATGTGGTACATATACACAATGGAATACTACTCAGCCATAAGAAAAGGGCAAATCCAATCATTTGCAGCAACATGGATGGAGCTGGAGTGTCTTATGCTCAGTGAATCAAGCCAAGCGGAGAAAGAGAAATACCAAATGATTTCACTTATCTGTGGAATATAAGAACAAAGGAAAAACTGAAGGAACAAAACAGCACCAGAATCACAGAACTCAAGAATGGACTAACAGGTACCAAAGGGAAAGGGACTGGGGAGGATGGGTGGGTAGGGAGGGATAAGGGGGGGAGAAGTAGGGGGGTGTTAAGATTAATATACATGGGGGGGTAGGAGAAAAGGGAGGGCTGTACAACACAGAGAAGGCAAGTAGTGATTCTACAACATTTTGCTATGCTGATGGACAGTGACTGTAAAGGGGTTTATAGGGGGGACCTGGTATAGTGGAGAGCCTAGTAAACATAGAATTCGTCATGTAAGTGTAGTTAAGTGATACCAAAAACAAAGCAAAAAAAAAAAAAAAAGGGCAGTTCCTGTGTGGTAACCTCCAACGAGTTCTACACAAGGGTATAAAGGGCATATAAAAGTGTAGGCAAAGGGTCTGTTTGTGTTTATACAGAGGATCAAAGCCTAATTGGGCTTCCCCGAAAATGAACTAAGATACGATAGGAAAAAGAACTTCCAACATCTGCACTCTCTGGAAGACTCATGCCAGAAGATGATCATCAAAAAACCCCAACAAAGATCCACGCACTGCTACAGCTGTAGATGCACTCATCCCACCAGTTCGTGGACTTGCCATGGGAATGAGGAAGGAGATATCTAAGCTGGCCTGTGCATACAGTAAAACAACAAATTTGACTGGATCTATACTGTTGGAACTCAACCAAGAATTTGGAGAAGTGCAAATTGAAGCGCTCCAAACTCTTACAACTACAGACTATTTACTGTTAAAAGAACATATGGCATGTGAACAGTCCCCAGAAATGGGTTGTTTTAATTTGTCTGATTTCTCTCAGACTGTTCAAGTTTGGTTGGACAATATCCACCATATCATAGATAAGTTTTCACAAATGCCTAAGGTGCCTTAATGGTTTTCTTGGTTTCAGTGGAGATGGCTGCTAATTACAGATATGCTTTGGTTATGTAACTATACTCCTATTATGTTAGTGTGTGTGCGCAATTTAAGTAGTAACTTAAAACCTATATATGCTGAAGTTACTGTACAAGAAGATATGTCAAAGAAATAATCAATCTTCCCATGTTTTCTTCCGCCTGCTACTTCTATAGCTTTTCTTCTTCCTTCCTAATTACAAACCTTAAATAGAATTCGTGCCTCATATCAAATTTACCGAGTATCATAACTCCTCCAAGTGGTAAAGATACCTCAAGACAAATGCTGGGCATAGAAGCCACAGGGCATAAATATGCAAAGAAGTAAAAAGCTAACCTTGTCAAACAATAAGGCTTCCCTCTCACTTACCAACTTCACATTTCCCTGTATGGCCCCGGAAGATGACTGGTTAGCCAAAGACGGGTAAGATTCCTCAAGGGAGGAACAACCTAAGACAGGCACAGTCGCAGGGGGGCCATCAGGTGAGAAATTGCGGATCAACAGATTTGAGGCTTAGAACCTCGCCCCCCCTGTTCTGAGAGAAATCTTCTGCATACGTGGATGTTTTATTGCCCTTGTCTAGCTTGGATTAACACATAGTCTACAGGCACACACCTGATCATCTACATTTGCTCTCTTACAACACTAAACTATGTTTTCTACCTTTATCTTGTATCTACCTACCACTTCAGCATTTTATTAAAAATAATAATAATAAAGAGAGAAATGTGGTATCCACATATAAATCAAGTATAAAAACCAAATGAGTATTCATATTTGAACTGACTGTTTAGAGTTCATAATGCATGAGCAAAACCGAAAGTTTCTGTGATGACTGCCCTTGTACTGTTCACTATGTAACTTATTCATTAAGTAAGAATTTGTTCTACATGTAAGAACTTGTTTGTTATGCCTCAGAAGATTGGAGACTGATGAAAATTAGGCTTGGGGTGGATTAATGATTGTGCATTGAGTATTGACTCCGCTCTATAGAAATTTATTGTTGTTAACAACCATTTGATCAATAAATATGAGAGATGCCCTCACAAAAAAAAAAAAAAAAGGACAGACTTCCAATGGTAAAATAAATAAGTAACCGGGATGTAATGTATGGCATATGGAATATAGTCAGATATTGTAACAGCTTGGTAGGGTGATAGCTGGAACCTAGAATTATGTATATAAATGTTCTACCACTGTGTTGTACACTTGAAACTAATGTAATGTAATACTGTGCGTCAACTACCCTTCAATAAAAAATAATTATTTAAAAAAAAAAAAAAGTTTGTTAAAATTCATTAGTGAAACCATCAGGTTCTGGAATTTTCTTTATTGGGAGATTTTTTTATTACTGATTTTCTCTCATTACTGTCTATCTAGGATTTCTATTTCCTCATAATTCATTCTTGAGAGGTTTTGTGTTTCTAAGAATGTGTCCATTTCATCCAGATACCCAATTTGTTGGCATACAATTGATACTACTCACTTATAATCCTTTTATTTCTGTAGAATTAGTACTAATGTCCCCATTTTCATTTCTGATTTTAATAATTGGAGTTTCTGCTTTATTAATTAGTTAATATAGTGAAAACTTTCTCAATTTTGTTCATCTTTTTGAAGAGTTAACTTTGGCTTCATTAACTTTCTATATTTTCCTATTTTCTATTTCATTTATCTAATCTTTATTATTCCTAATTTCTGCTAGATTTGGCTTTAGTCTGGTCTTCTTTTTCTCTTTCCTTAAACTATAGATTGTTCTTATGTTATTATAAATGCATATGAAGTGTTTATAGCTATAAATTTTTTCCTTACTGTTTATTTTGCTATATCCCATAGGTTTTGTGCATTGTGTTTTTGTTATCATTCATTTCTAAACATTTTCTAATTTACCATGTGATTTTTCTTTTATCATTTAGTTGTTTTAAGAGTGTGTTATTGAATTTCCAAGGTTTTTTTTTTTTTACTCTTCCAGTTTTCTTTCTGTTATTAATTTATAGCTTCATCCCACATGATCAGAAACACCAAAAGATTTGATCTGTTAAATTTTTTGAGACTTAATTTATGATTTACCATCTAGTCTATTCTGGTCAATGGTCCATCTGCACTTGAGAAGAATGTGTGTTCTGTGTGTTGGTGAATCTGTGTCAAGATCCTGGCATATTGGCATATTCCCTGATATGGAAGCTGAGTGGTGATCTGCTGTTTAGTTATAGATTATTCTTCCTTATTAGAAGAAACTTTCCCCTATTCTGGATACAGTATCATTTAACAGTGTGCTTTTTTATGGCATTTGGCCCCATCAGTATATCTGCCCTTGCATAAGAGGAACAGGATATTCAACTGCATTAGAAGAGGGGTGCATGCAGTCCATCACCCCAAGTCAGTTATTGGGTGGGGCATGCTGGCCATAGGATAGCTGCACACACTACAACACTGATGTTGTTTCTCTTCTCCTTTCTGTGAGTAAAGCATTATTCCAACTGGTGTCTTGTATGTTGAATCCTTCTTAGTGACTCCAAACCCATAGAATACACAGTTGACTAATGTTTGTGAGCGCCTGTTTCTAGTGGTTCCCACTATTATGATTCTTGCCTCCCCCACACAAAGGAACCCTCACTTAGGAATGGTAGCTGGATTTTCCTGATCAACACATACAGTTTCCTGTATGTGCCTCTTAGATACAGTTAGTTTATTGAAGTTATTCAAGTCCTTTATTTCCTTACTTATCCTACGTCTGGTCGTGCTACCCATTATTAAAAATGGGATATTGAAGTCTCCAAATGTTATAGTAGCAAAAAACTATTTCTCCCTTCAATAATGTAAATTTTTGCTACATGTATTTTGATGAATTGTTACTAGGGAAATAAATGTTTATATTTTAATTGTTACTTCTTTTGGATGTATTAGATATTTTATTGATATGTAATGCCTCTCCTTTTGTCTCATTAACTTCTTTGATTTACAGTATGTTTTGTCTTGTATTAGTATAATTATGCCTATTCTCTTTTAGTTACTATTTGTATGGAGTATCTTTTTCCAATCTTTCACTTTCAACCTATTTGTGTTTTGAGATTTAGAGTCTCTTGTAGAGAGCATATATTTAAATTATGTTTTTTATCCATTCTGCCAATCTCTATCTTTTGATTAGAAAGTTTAATCCATTTACATTTAAATTAATTATCGACAATAAGGGGTATATTTTTGTTATTTTGCTCTGTGTTTTCCTTACAAATTCTATTGTCCCTCCTTCATTTCCTGCATTACTGTCTCTTTTGGGTTTAGCTGACTTTTTATAGTTAAACATTTTAATTCATTTCTCATTTCCTTTTGTGTATACTCTATATAACTACTTTCTTTTTTTAATTACACTTAACATCCTAACATAACACTGTGATTTGAATTTATATTAGTTTAATTTCAATATAACACAGAAGCTGTTCATTTATAGCTCAATCTTCACTCAGTTCAGTTATTGATGTCACAAAATTGCATCCTTGCACATTGTATGTCCAAAATCATAAAGCAATAATTTTTAATGCTTTCATCTCTTAAATTATTTAGAAAACAAAATGAAGAGTTATAAACCAAGTTATAATAATACTAGCTTTCAGACTAATAATTTTTTTAATTTATTATTCTCTTAAATCATGTAGGAAATATAAAATGGAATTACAAACAATTCTTACAATAATGCTAGCTTTTACAATTACCTGAGATTGTTCTTTATTCATATCACTTTGTGTTTCTGTCTAGTGTCCTTTCATCACAACCTGCAGGCATACCTTTATGATTACTTTTAGGACAGGACTAATGGTAACAGATTCCCTCAGCTTTTGTTTAATAGGAATGTCTTCATTTCTCCCTCATTTTTAAAAGTTCGTTTTGCCAGATATGATTCTTGATTAGCAGTTTTATCTTGTAGCACTTTGAATGTACCAGCCCATGGCCTTCTGGTATCCAAAGTTTCTGATAAGAAATCTACAGACAAAATTTTTGAGGATCCTTTGTATGTGTGAATTTCTTCTCTCTTGATGCTTTCAATATTCTCTCTTTGTCTTTGTTTTTCCAAAATTTGATTATAATGTGTCTTGGTATAAGTCTCTTTAAAGTCATCCTATGTGGAGTTCATTGAACTTCTTGGCTGTTCATATTCAGGTCTTTCATCATATTTTTAAGTTAAATTTCTATTAAATAGTACTGTACTGTTTATTCAATTAATTTCTTTGATAATTTATAGAACTAAAAGTATTTTCATTTATCTCTTATAAATATTCACTTGATTTCTAAAATAGTTTTCCTGTACTTCAGAGAAGCCACATGATTCAGTGGACGATCAATCTGGGACTATATAGCTCCTTATACACACTATATTGTCAATAAAGTCATGTGTGAATTATACCTTTATATTTCCACTATCATCCTTTGGGGGAAAAGAAGAAAAATAACTGAGACTTCCATGAGATGGAGGAGTCAAAAAGACTCATAAAAATATACAACATAAATAAAGCTCCAAAAATGAAATATGGGATTATTTTAATCACTGATAGACTAGACATTTTCATAGATTAACTTAACCTTTCAATTACATATCACTGATTTCTGAAGGCATATGTTGAATTGGCAATTGTATTGAAGTTTAGTTTTTATTTAATACTACCTGAACTTTTCATTCAATGCTGTAAACATTCATTAGTATTTTGGCAAATTTTACCATCCTGCCCTATATATTACCAGCCCATTGATTTATTTACTACATCAAAGAACTCTATAACTGGCTGTTCTTTTTGTACTTTTCTTTCTCTTGATGCTGTGATTTTTATCCTGTGTTATAAATTGTCTTTAGATTGTATATCATCAAGGTATTTGAGTGTTCTGAGAAATAAAATTGTATTTCAGTTTTCTTAATATTTCTGAAAAACAACGTATTGGTCCTTCTGAGGGAAAGATTTCTTATTATCATGTTTTATAATGTGTTATTCATAATTAAAACTATAGAAGCAATAGTACCATCCACTAAACTTTAGCAATGTCAAGATTCTAAGAATTTTTTCTTACATTATATATATTTTTATAGTGCTCAGAAAGTAATATTGCTTGCTTTGCTCAGTATTTCCCAGCAGTCTGTTGCATGTTTCCAGATCTAGTGTTCCCACATGACTTGAGTTCAAGAGGATAGAAGTAACCATTTTCTTTAAATATTTACTGAATGACTCTTACTGTTGGGCAGCTGGGGAGATATTTCCCTGTGCACTAGGTAAAATATCAACCTGGATGCGGGAGGGTTCTTGACTCTGACGGAGAAAGAATTCTCAAATAGGTCTGATGAGTGTAGGTAAGGAAGGAATTAAAGCAAGTGTAGCAGTGAATGGCAACAGCTGTGCAGGCAGCTGAGCGCAAGAAAGAACAGAGGGATGAAAGGGAAGTTCACTGAACTTCTGCTTGGCATAGGATAAACCCTTTGCCAACTCCTGAAGCCAGGGTCACCTGGCATCCTGTGTCTGCTTGAATCTGCATGCCATGGGAACTAAGCCCCTACCACCCCAAGATTTGAGGAGCCATAGAGCACTGTATGGAGTGAGATTATGTTCTGAGAACTTCCCAAAGGCAGAGAAAGGAGATTTTCAGGCAGGCTTCTAAAGGGCATGATCATTACAGGCTGGAGCTTTGGCCAGGTCACCCAGGTGATGGGAACTTGCAAGGGCAAATCGGAGGTTTCAGTAGCCATTCCCTGCTTGTCTGAAGTAGAACAGAGACAATAAGGACTTGTGTTTAAGTCTAGAAAATTGAATGCAATAGAAAAGTAACAAAGACACCACTGGAAGAGCAGAGACAAAATGCATTAAGTTGAGCAGTGAGAAGGCTTTATTTAAGGCAAAGTACACACTTGAAGAAAGGGGAGTGCAGGCAACCTCAGAGAGGAGGTGCACTTAAGGGCTTAGGATTCTGTCTTTTAAGGCTTTCAAGAATAGAGCAAAGTGCCAGAGGGGGGGATTTGAGACTTGACATACGGTCTCATGATATGTGTCTCCAGTGGGAGATGTGTCATCATCCATATTCTGTCTTCTAGATATTCATTAAGATAAACTTGATGCAAGGAATTTCTTGATCCTGTTCTTCTCTAAGACAGTGGTTCCCCTCAAGCAGTGGGACATATCATTTAGGACTACTTGCCCTGCCTTAAGATACAGTAGGTTATTGGCTGATTACCATAAAAT
This sequence comes from Manis pentadactyla, assembly GCF_030020395.1. Classification (NCBI taxonomy): domain Eukaryota; kingdom Metazoa; phylum Chordata; class Mammalia; order Pholidota; family Manidae; genus Manis; species Manis pentadactyla. Next base: position 52,701,194 of record NC_080023.1, read on the forward strand.
ATACAAGGAATCTTACCTACTAACTCCCTGACTTTTAAAATGGAATCTAACCTTAAGCTGGAGTCCCTCCTGTCCTGACTATACTATTTATATCTTGACATTTTCATCATAGGCAGGAAAAATTAATCATGATGCTTGTCCCATGTCCCTGCCCTACCTCTGTCCAGTTGTATCTTTAAGACTGGACTTTTACCCATGTAGCAGTTGTCAGAAAAAAAACATTCAACTGAATTATACTATTGTAGACTAGAAGCAGCTTTTGCACTAGCAACTCCAGATCCAATATTTCAATTGAAAGAAAGAGAAAAAGAGAAAGAGCCCTAAAAATTAAACAATGTAGTCTATTGATTGAAACCCTGTTGTGTTCTGGAATCATTGCTCATCACTATAAACACAAGGATAATTAAGGCTTGATTCTTGCCTTCAATAAGTACATAGTATATACTATCAAGGCAGGAAGATAATCAATATACATAAATAACAAGTGTTGGTAAGGATATGGAGAAATGAGAACCCTCTTACACCATTGGTGAGAATGTAACTTGGTGTAGCCAATGTGAAAAGCAATATGGAGCTTCCTCAAAAAATTAAAAGATAGAAATACCATTCCACCCAGTAACTCCACTTCTAAGAATTTACCCAAAGAAAACAGAATCCCTGATTTGAAAAGACATATGCACCCCTATGTTTATTGCTGCATTATTTACAATAGCCAAGATATGAAATCATCCTAAGTGTCCATCAATAGATGAAAGCATAAAGAAGAAGTGGTACATATACACAATGGAGTATTTTTCATGCAAAGGAAAAAATAAATCCTGCCATTTGCAACAACATGGATGGATCTAGAGGATATTATGCTCAGTGAAATAAGCCAGGCAGAGAAAGACAAATACCATGCAATTTCACTCATTTGTGGAATATAAATACAAAGGAAAACAAAATGAACAGCAATAGACTCATAGACACAGAGAAGGGACTGGTGGTTACTATGTTGAGGGGTTGGAGTGGTTGAGTGGAGAGGGTAAGGGATAAAGGGACACAAAAATTCTCAATTGTTATATAAGCTGATCATGGATATAGCCAATGATTCTTTAATATCTTCCTATGTTAACAGGCAGTAGCTGTACTAGTAGAGGTGAGGATTTAATAATATGTGTAACTGTTGAACCATTGTGATGTATATTTGAAACTAATATAAGATTATATATCAAGAGAAAAGGAAAATATGCATAATATGATATATGGCATAGGAAAGAATATAATAGAATATATTTGAGTATAAAGGGAAAATGTGAGTATATTTTGAACCCAAAATAAACAACTAGCACAGTCAGAAGGGAAGAAAAAAAGAAAGAGTCAGGTTATGAAAGTTTTATAGAGGTTATCCAAATTTTCTTTGAAAATTATTTAATAACTTTACAGTTTTTCTTCTTGGTTAAACACACATGTGTTCATATATGAATGCACACACAGTTAATTATAATAAAGGCTGGTAAAAGTCAAGTTAAATAAACACTTCCAAGAGACTTTTTGGATATTTAAATTTGGCTCCATACTGTATTCATTTTCCTCAGAGACTGGTATTATAAGAAGGCAGAATATTATTTTCACTTACATTTAAATTAACCTTAAATCCACATGCTAATTGAGTTGTAAGTACTTAATAAATAGTGACAAGTAATTATAATCAGGGTCTTAACATTTAAAAGTATATACGTATATATTCACCTGTAATTAATCACAGGTGTGGAGAAACAGTTGGCAGGAAGAAACAGATATTTAAAACAAAATATGTAAAATGGTAAAATACTTGAAAGAATAATTTGCTTTCATTCATTTTGGTCTTGGTGAAACTTTGTTGAATAGTAATGAAGTTACTTTATTAAGAGAGATTACATGTATTCAAATGCTGAAAATGCCCAAACAAATCAATAAACAGAAGATTTTCTGGACCAGAAGCAGATACATTGGTGAGAAATATGGATATGTTCTTATAAATACAAGCACCTAGACTGTGTGGGAATGAGACGGTAGAATCTAATCAAGATCTGGGCTGTCATGGGATAACTTTGAATACTAGATTCCTATCTCCAGTACAGAAATAATAATCAATTTAGTAGGATAGTCTATGAAAATCTGGAAAGTGGCCCAAGAATGGAATTGGTTATAGGTAGAAAAATAACTTTTCATTCATGGAGTGAAAAGCCAAAGTGAAATTGTGGAGTGATACCAACATAGAGTGTCATTTTCATTGAATAATCATAACATGCCTTATTGAGGATGCTTTTGGATTATGTAGTTTGGGGAGTTTTCCAAGTTAAAAATTCATGGATATTGATATTTATATACTTTTCAAAGGAAAATAGGGGATGCAAACTCAGTAGTCCAAGCAGGTTTACTGCTAAACCCGAGAGGAGTCCCTCTGATCTTGCTAGCAAAACAAAGAAGGTGTCTCTTAGAGGCTAACAGACTTTTTATGGCCAGGTATTTTGGTGGGCTTTTTGAGGGGTGGGGTCAGGGAAAAGGTGGGCTTGTGGCTCGCTGATGTGTCCTCTGGAGAATGCTTGTAGCCTAAGTAAGATAAAACTTAGGTCTCTCTGAGATGGTGGGTGGGCTTATTCAAAAACGTGGTACTCCTGTCCAGATTTTATCACTTACCTCCCCTTGAAAACTTAAACACAATTTTTGACATGCTTTTGCATGACTGTTTAGTAATAATAGAAAAATATTTTGATATCTGTAATTATTATATTCTTTCCTTTTCTGGTGGAACCTATATTTAATTTCAAGACGGTTGGAACCAGTCTTCTGGTTTATAATTTCTAAGTTATTATCCTTATAGTATTAAAGTCCAAATTTAATAAATGCTAAAGTAGTTTTTAAAACTACTCTTGTACTTGATACTAATTTAAACACTAATTTAGTATGTATTAGATTTGTTTTTATATTTAAAATTCTAAATCATAATCCCTATAGCATGCAATATTTTACAGTAACTTTATTTCCAGACCACACCCTACTGAAGTCTACAAGGTAATACAAAATGCATTTATTGCAGTAAATTACCATGGTGTGTCTTGCAGAAGAAATTCTTATATATGCACGGATTAACCTACATTTAAACAGATAGTTAATGAGAACAAGTAAATTATTATTTTGTTTTCAGAAAATTTTTTATACCACTGATTTATGTTCTCTAATTAGGTCTTATTGGAATATTAAACATGTCTTTGACAAAGATATTTAGTCTTTTGTTATTTGTTTTGTCCTCTGTGGCAATTACCTCTGATGTGTATACAGAGGGAACTAAAGTCTACAACTGATTTTAACCCTTGAACAGTAAGAAATAATGTTAAAAATTGTGCTTGCATTTTTATTTCTGTATTTACTTACATATGTAATTTTTTGAACCCACTTAACTCGAAATAATATTGAAAACAAGATTATAATTAAAAAGTACTAGTAATTATATAATGTTGCTTTATAAAAATATGTGGGATTGTAAAAGTCATCCTGAATTAAAATTTAATTGTTAACAACCCTTAAAATGTGACTTGAAATTTACAGAAAGTTACATGAAAAAAGATGGACTTGCAAAAGTAACTGAAATGTACATTCTTATATATCACATTAATTGATTTGAGTAGGTATTATTATTCCTTTGTTACATATGAGTAATATTCCTCTACTTATCTTATATATTTTTGTGTTTAAATATTTAGTTGTAATAGTCCTTACATCACTTTCTTTTCAAGCCTGTATCTTTTTTCTTCTCACAGAAAATTATTTAAAAGATAAATATTTGTAAATAACTACAACCACAGAAAAATGTAATTATTTTTTACAGAGACTATTGATCTCTAAGATTGACAAACAAAGAAGCAGAATTTAAAATTCACATAAAGAGCAATCCATTAATTGTTTAAACATTTCTTAAGTAACAATTCCGTATGTTGTGCTAGAGTTTAGAGATAGATGAAAATTACAGTCTGTGTTCTTAAAGATATGCAAACTAGCATATGATATACTTTGATGAGTTTAACATTGTTTTCAATAATAATAATAATAAAATTAATAAAGTTTTAGCTTATTATGAGCCAGGAATTGGACTAAACTCATTATTTTACTATGATTCAGTAATCACTATACTCATATTACCAAGACCTCCCAGTCTTATCAAATATCACACATTTAATAAATATAAGAAAACAATTTGAAACCATATCTGTCTAACTCTCTTTCCATGACCTTAGTTACAGAAGTAGATAAAGAGATATGCACATGATATTAGAAGAGAAAAGGAAAATTTAAAATTCAGTTGAGGAGGACAATTTTGGAAAATAATCTCTGGAGATGGTAAATTTTGAGCTGAGTATTGGGTGTAGAAAAAGTTGGGATGAGATCAGATGTATTACAAGTATGGGCAATGCATGCACGAATGAAAGCAGACATTTTAGAAATAGATTATTATGATCAAGGAAATATAAATGGTTATTCTGGCTGAATAGAAAATTTATATAGTTATGAACTGATTATGGAAGTCCTGCATACCAAAGTAACCAGGTTGCTTATACTTGAAAATTGCTGAGAGTAAATCTTTCATGTCCTCACCACACACACACACACACACACACACAAACACACACACAAAGGTGATTATGGGATGTGATGGATGTATTAACTTGCTTTATTTTGCAATATATACTTGTATTAAATCACCATGTTGTATACCTTAAACTTACACAATGTTGTATTTTAATAATATCTCAATAAAGTTGAAAACCAAACAAAAAGCCCCAAAAGTAACCAGTCTGTTCTTTATTCTAGTAGTGACAGAGAACTACTTAATAGCTTTAAATAAGGGAAAGATACATCAGAGAAGAATTTGATGTATATCACAACATCCATTTTATTGCAAAATTGTCTATATCAACTAGGAGTGGTTTCAATGTCACCGAATATGAAAGTTAATAAACACAAAACACAAAAAAACCTCAAAAAACAAAGAGTTTATAGCATTTTAAGAAGTAAGTTTTGAGATAAATTTTTTACCAATAATGTATTCCTTTTATGAAAAAGTTACTTCGAGCTCCACTAATTGCAGACAGTGTGATTCTCGATGTTATCTATTCTATATAACAGAGATTATCAGTGTTCGAATTATTAACATTTTTTAAAATAATTAATTTATTTACTTTTATTTTTTTGAAGAACATTATGTTTACTAGGCTCTCCCCTACCCCAGGTGCCCCCTACAAACCCCATTACAGTCACTGTCCATCAGCATAGTAAGATGTTGTAGAATCACTACGTGTCTTCTCTGTGTTACAAAGCCCTCCCCTTTCCCCCACCCCCCACATTATACATGCTAATCATAATACCTCCTTTCTTCTTCCCCGCCCTTATCCCTCCCTACCCTCCCACTCTCCCCGGTCTCTTTCCCTTTGGTAACTGTTAGGCCATTCTTGGATTCTGTGATTATGCTGCTGTTTTGTTCCTTCAGTTTTTCTTTTGTTCTTATACTCCACAGATGAGTGAAATCATTTGGTATTTCTTTTTCTCTGCTTGGCTTATTTCACTGAGCATAATACCCACTACCTCCATCCATGTTGTTGCAAATAGTAGGATTTGTTTTCTTCTTATGGCTGAATAATATTCCATTGTGTATATGTACCACCTCTTCTTTATCCATTCCTCTACTGATGGACACTTAGGTTGCTTCCATTTCTTGGCTATTGTAAATAGTGCTGCGATAAACATAGGGTTGCATCTGTCTTTTTCAAACTGGGCAGCAGCATCCTTAGGGTAAATTCCTAGAAGTGGAATTCCTGGGTCAAATGGTAAGTCTATTTTGTGCATTTTGTGGAACCTCCATACTGCTTTCCACAATGGTTGAACAAACTAATTTACATTCCTACTAACAGTGTAGGAGGGTTTCCCTATCTCCGCAACCTGGCCAACATTTGTTGTTGTTTGTCTTTTGTATGGTGGCCATCCTTACTGGTGTGAGGTGATATCTCATTGTGGTTTTAATTTCCATTTCTCTGATACCTAGCAATGTGGAACATCTTTTCATGTGTCTTTTGGCCATCTGAATTTCTTCTTTGGAGAACTGTCTGTTCAGTTCCTCTGCCCATTTTTTAATTGGGTTATTTGTTTTTTGTTTGTTCAGGAGCATGAGCTCTTTATATATTTTGGATGTCAAGCCTTTATCAGATCTGTCGTTTACAAAAATATTCTCCCATACTGTAGGGTACCTTTTTGTTCTATTGATGGTGTCCTTTGCTGTACAGAAGGTTTTCAGCTTGATATAATCCCATTTGTTCATATTTGCTTTTGGTTTCCTTGCCCAGGGAGATATATTCATGAAGAAGTCGCTAATGTTCACATCCAAGAGATTTTTGCCTATGTTTTTTTTCTAAGAGTTTTATGGTTTCATAACTTGCATTCAGGTCTTTGATCCATTTTGAATTTACGTTTGTGTATGGGGTTAGACAGTGATCCAGTTTCATTCTCCTACATGTAGCTGTCCAGTTCTGCCAGCACCATCTCTTGAAGAGACTGTCATTTCGCCATTGTATGTCCATGGCCCTTTATCAAATATTAATTGACCATAAAAGTTTGGGTTAATGTCTGGAGTCTCTAATCTGTTCCACTGGTCTGTGGCACTGTTCTTGTGCCAGTACCAAATTTTCTTGATTACTATGGCTTTGTAGTAGAGCTTGAAGATAGGGAGTGAGATCCCCGCCATTTTATTTTTCTTTCTCAGGATTGCTTTGGCTATTTGGGGTCTTTGGTGTTTCCATATGAATTTTTGAACTATTTGTTTCAGTTCATTGAAGAATCTTGTTGGTAATTTGATAGGGATTGCATCAAATCTGTATATTGCTTTGGGCAGGATGGCCATTTTGACGATATTAATTCTTCCTAACCAAGAGCATGGATGAGATTCCATTTGTTAGTGTCCTCTTTAACTTCTCTTAAGAGTGTCTTATAGTTTTCAGGATATAGGTCTTTCACTTCTTTGGTTAGGTTTATTCCTAGATATTTTACTCTTTTTGATGCAGTTGTGAATGGAATTGTGTTCCTGATTTCTCTTTCTATTGGCTCATTGTTAGTGTATAGGAAAGCCACAGATTTCTGTGTGTTAATTTTTTATCCTGCAACTTTGCTGTATTCCGATATCAGTGCTAGTAGTTTTGGAGTGGAGTCTTTAGGGTTTTTTATGTACAATATCATGTCATCTGCAAATAGTGACAGTTTAACTTCTTCTTTACCAATCTAGAATCCTTGTATATCTTTGTTTTGTCTAATTGCTGTAGCTAGGACCTCCAGTAGTATGTTAAATAATAGTGGGGACAGTGGGCATCCCTGTCTTGTTCCCGATCTCAGAGGAAAAGCTTTCAGCTTCTCGCTGTTCAGTATGATGTTGGCTGTGGGTTTATGATATATAGCCTTTATTATGTTGAGGTACTTGCCCTCTACACCCATTTTGCTGAGAGTTTTTATCATGAATGGATGTTGAATTTTGTCGAATGCTTTTTCAACATCTATGGAGGTGATCATGTGGTTTTTGTCTTTCTTTTTGTTGATGTGGTGGATGATGTTGATGGATTTTCTAATATTGTACCATCCTTTCATCCCTGGGATGAATCCCACTTGGTCGTGGTGTATGATCCTTTTGATATATTTTTGAATTCGGTTTGCTAATATTTTGTTGAATGTTTTTGCATCTATGTTCATCAGGGATATTTGTCTGTATTTTCTTTTTTGGTGGGGTCTTTACCTGGTTTTGGTATAAGGGTGATGTTGGCTTCATAGAATGAGTTTGGGAAGATTCCCTCCTCTTCTATGTTTTGGAAAACTTTAAGGAGAATGTGTAGTATATCTTCTCTGTATGTCTGATAAAATTCCGAGGTAAATTCATCTGACCCAGGGGATTTTTTGGGGGGTAGTTTTTTGATTACCGCTTCTATTTCTTTGCTGGTATTTGGTTTGTTTAGATTTTGTGTTTCTTCCTTGGTCAGTCTTGGAAGGTTGTATTTTTCTAGGAAGTTGTCCATTTCTTCTAGGTTTTCCAGCTTCTTAGCATATAGGTTTTCATAGTAGTATTTAATAATTCTTTGTATTTCTGTGGGGTCCGTCGTGATGTTTCCTTTCTCATTTCTGATTCTGTTGTGCGTTGATTCTCTTTTACTCTTAATAAGTCTGGCTAGAGGCTTATCTATTTTGTTTATTTTCTCAAAGAACCAGCTCTTGGTTTCATTGATTTTTTCTATTGTTTTATTCTCCTCAATTTTGTTTATTTCTTCTCTGATCTTTATTATGTCCCTCCTTCTGCTGACTTTAGGCCTCATTTGTTCTTCTTTTCCAATTTTGATAATTGTGACGTTAGACTATTCATTTGGGTTTGTTCTTCCTTCTTTAAATAAGCCTGGATTGCTATATACTTTCCTCTTAAGACTGTTCAAGCTACTTCCCACAGAAGTAGGGGCTTTGTGTTGTTGTTATTTATTTCATATATTGATGGATCTCCATTTTAATTGATCATTGATCCATTGACTATTGAGAAGCATGTTGTTAAGCCTCCATGTGTTTGTGAGCCTTTCTGCTTTCTTGGTACAATTTATTTCTAATTTTATACCTTCGTGGTCTGAAAAGTTAGTTGGTAGGATTTCAATCTTTTTGAATTTACTGAGGCTATTTTTGTGGCCTAGCATGTGGCCTATTCTGGAGAGTGTTCCATGTGCACTTGAGAAGAATGTGTATCCTGTTGCTTTTGGGTGTAGAGTTCTATAGATGTCTATTAGGTCCATCTGTTCTAGTGTGCTGTTCAATGCATCTGTGTCCTTACTTAATTTCTGTCTGGTGGATCTGTCCTTTGGAGTGAATGGTGTGTTGAAGTTTCCTAAACTGAATTCATTGCAGTCTATTTCCTCCTTTAGTTCTGTTAGTATTTGTTTCACATATGCTGGTGCTCCTGTGTTGAATGCATATATATTTATAATGGTTATATCCTCTTGTTGGACTGAGCCCTTTATCAATATGTAATGTCCTTTATCTCTTGTTACTTCCTTTGTGTTGAAGTCTATTTTGTCTGATACAATTACTGCAACTCCTGCTTTTTTCTCCGTATTGTTTGCATGAAATATCTTTTCCCATCCCTTGACTTTTAGTCTGTGCATGTCTTTGGGTTTGAGTTGAGTCTCATGTAAGCAGCATATAGATTGGTCTTGTTTTTTTTTCCATTCAGTGACTCTATGTCTTTTGATTGGTGCATTCAGTCCATTTACATTTAGGGTGATTATAGATAGGTATGTACTTATTGCCATTTCAGGCTTTAGATTCGTGGTCACCAAAGGTTCCAGGTTTCTTTCCTTACAATCTAAGAGTCTAACTTAACTCATTTAGTATGCTGTTACAAACACAATCTAAAGATTCTTTTCTATTTCTCCTCCTTTTTCTTCCTCCTTCATTCTTTATATATTAGGTATCAGATTCTATACTTTTCTTCTATCCCTTGTTTGGCTTTGGGGATAGTCAATTTAATTTTGCCTCTCAATCAGCTGCTCCACCCTCCCTACCATGATTTTACTACCTCTTGTGACAGCTATCCAACCCTAGGAGCACTTCCATCTATAGCAGTCCCTCCAAAATAGACTGCAGAGATGGTTTGTGGGAGGTAAATTCTCTTAGCTTTTGCTTATCTGGAAATTGTTTAATCCCTCCTTAAAATGTAAATTATAACTTGCCGGATAAAGTAATCTTGGTTCCAGGCCCTTCTGCTTCATGGCATTAAATACATCATGCCACTCCCTTCTGTCCTGTAAGGTTTCTGCTGAGAAGGCTGATATTAGCCTGATGGGCTTTCCTTTGTATGTGATCTTTTTTCTGCCTCTGGCTGCTTTTAACATTCTGTCCTTATCCTTGATCTTTCCCATTTTAATTACTATCTGTCTTGGTGTTGTCTTCCTTGGGTCCCTTGTGTAGGGGGAATCTGTGGATCTCCATGGCCTGAGAGATGATATCCTTCCCCAGATTGGGGAAGTTTTCAGCAACTACCTCCTTAAAGCCACTTTCTATCCATTTTTCTCTCTCTTCTTCTTCTGGTATCCCTATAATGCAAGTGTTTTTCAGCTTGGATTGATCACACAGTTCTCTCAATATTCTTTCATTTTTAGAGATCCTTTTTTCTCTCTGTGCCACAGCTTCTTTGTATTCCTCTTCTCTAGTTTCTATTTCATTTATTGTCTCCTCCACTGTATCCAACCTGCTTTTAATACCCTCCATCATGCTCTTCAATGATTGGATCTCTGATCTGGATTCATTCCTGAGTTCTTGGATGTCTTTCCGTACCTCCATTTGTATGTTGATAATTTTTATTTTGAACTCCCTTTCAGGAAGAGTTACGAGGTCCATGTCATTTAAATCTTTCTCAGGAGTTGTATTAATAATTTTACTCTGGACAAGGTTCTTTTGGGGTTTCATGTTTTTATATGGTGCCCTCTAGTATCCAGAAGCTCTATTCTGGAGGTGCTCATCCCCTGAATCAATGTCAGGGTTCTCAGGGGAGTGGTATTGGTACCTGTGGGGGGGAAAGAGCTGTTTCCCACCTCCCGGCTCCTGTGCCTGTCTCCACTGCCTGAGCCAGTGAGCCAGTCACATAGGTATGTTTTTGTCCCAGAGCAGCCAGATATGGATCCCTGCTTTCCACAAGCAGCTGGGATCCCAGTCTCCCCAGGAACTCTGCCTGTATTAACTTTCCAACCTGGTAGTCATGTGAGTCTCATGAAAGCACCATGAAATGTAGGTTTGTGCTCCCAGAGCAGATCTCCGGAGTGAGGTATTCAGCAGTCCCAAGCCTTTCACTCCCTCCCTGCTCTGTTTCTCTTCCTCCCACCGGTGAGCTTGGGTGAGGGAGGATCTCGGGTCCCGTGGAGCCACAGCTCTGGTATGTTACCCCGTTCAGTGAGGTCTGCTCTTTTTTCCAGGTGTGTACAGTCTGACAATGTCTTCTTTCCTATTGCTCTCTCAGGATTAGTTGTGCCAATTAAATTTTCTAATTGTATCCAGTTTTAGGAGGAATCCTCTGTCTCTCCTCTCACTCGGCCATCTTTAATCCCTCTCCAAGACACGTTTTAATGACACTAACATAGGCCAATCTTGTCCATCTGGTAGGAAGCATGTAAAAGAGAGGTTGTGTAATAGAACTATGGCCGGAAGGGGGTCCTGTCCAAGTCTACCATACCTTTACTCTCTCTCTGTTGGGGTTATGTATGGTGTTACTGGAGGTGCATGCACTGGCCATAAAAATAAAACAAAATTACCCATTAAGATGCTTGTACCTTCCAGCCATTTAGGGTGTTTGGTATACTTGACATTTTAGGTATTCTCAATATGTAAGAATTTTACCTATATATGTAACACGAATGGTCCATATTAACATGAATATAACATAAATGGTCTACATTAATCAAATTCATTGATGAATACATCTTGTTATATGTAACATGAATTCCAATTATTATATATGCATGTGTGTTGTTATAAATTTTTTCAAAGATTCTAATTGCAAATTAAAAAAAAACAGAAATAATTTCTATCCAGAAACTACAGAAATAAAAGAGAAATTCATAGTTTTTTTGTGGTAAAATGCCAATGCTTCATGTGTATAGAGCTCTCAATCAGTTTTAAACATGTAAAGGATAAGTACCCATTACATGTACAAGTACACACACACACAGATTATGGATTTTAAGACCCAATATTGCAAATATGAATTATATCTGAATTAACTTATTGTTTCAATATAATTCCTATTTAAATCTCAAATGATTTTTTAAAATTTACACAGTGATTCAATAGTCAAATAAAAATAGAATGCTTCCAAAGCAATCTTGAAGAAGACAAAGAAAATCAAAAGGACAAATTCAATCAGGAAATGCAGATAAATTAAGACAAAATAGGATCAATATGTTATACCCAAATCAAACCAAAAACAAACAAACAAAAATCAAAAGATTGACCAATGAAATAGAATTATGAACCCCTAGAATAGAATCTCACATATATAGTCACCTGATAATGGTACTGTTAGGGTGTAGTTGTTTATTTTCCTGGGTTCTTGTCCCTGCTGAAAAAAATAAATGAAGGCTAGAGACACAGTAGTGAAGCTGAGTAATAGTTTTATTTGAAGTTATACACTTAAAGAGAGAGAAAGTTCCAGTGTCCTCAGAGAGGAGGCACCCTGAAAGGCTGAAAAGTTTTATTTAAAGTTACACACTTAAAGAAAGAGAAAATGTAGGCATCCTCAGAGAGGAGGCACCCTGAAAGACTGGGGGTTTCCCCTTTTAAGGATTTTTCAGGAATGTGACAAAGGGCTAGGGGGAGTAGACTTGTTAAGTGGTCCCAGATGTTTATCTTTTGTGAGAGACATTATGTCTCTTCTGTTACCAGTCTTCTAGGTAATTCTGAAAAATTAACACAAGAAATTTACTGATCTGGTTCCTTCCCAAGATAGCAGCTTCCCTCTGGAAACATATAAATCAAGACTACCTGCCCTGCCCCCAGGGTTGTCTGAGTTATTGTCTGTATATATATAATCTTACTTCCTAACTTCATGGCTTTTAAAATGGAACCTTGTGTCTAAGATGGAATCCATCCTGTTTTAGTATACTGTTTATCTCTGGGCTTTTTTCATCATAGGCAGGAAAAGTTATCCATGATGCTTGCCTCGTGCCCAGGTTGCAAATTACTTTAATATGGACTGGAGGAGTTAAAAAGAGCATATAGGTCAAGTTAAAGAATAAGCTGCAGGGTTCCTCTTTCTCCACATTCTCGCCAGCATTTCTTGTTCTTAGTCTTTTTGATGCTAGCCAACCTAACTGGTTTAAGGTGATATCTCATTGTGGATTTAGTTTTCATTTCCCTGATAATTAGTGATGTGGAGCATATTTTCATGTGCCTGTTGACCATGTGAATTTCTTCTTTGGAGAAATGTCTGTTCAGATCCTCTGCCCATTTTTTAATTGGATTATTTGGTTTTTGGTTGTTGACGTGTGTGAGTTCTTTATATATTTTGGATGTCAGCCCATTGTCGGATATGTCATTTACAAATATATTCTCCCATACTGTAGGATGCCTTTTTGTTCTGCTGATGGTGTCCTTTGTTGTACAGGAGCTTTTTAGCCTGATGTAGTCCCATTTGTTCATTTTTGCTTTTGTTTCCCTTGCCCGAGAAGATGCACTCAGGAAGAAGTTGCTCATGTTTATATTCAGGAGATTTTTGCCTCTGTTGTGTTCTAAGAGTTTTATGGTTTCATGACTTACCACTGCTGCTGGGAATGTAACCTAGTTCAGTCACTTTGGAAACCAATACAGAGGTTCCTCAAAAACCTAAAAATAGAAATACCATTTGATCTGGGAATTCCACTCCTAGGAATTTACCCAAAAAATACAAGTTCTCAGATTTGAAAAGACATATCCACCCCTATGTTTATTGCAGCACTATTTACAATAGCCAAGATTTGGAAGCAACCTAAGTGTTCATCAGTGGATGAATGGATAAAGAAGAGGTGGTACATATACACAATGGAATACTATTCAGCCATAAGAAAGAAACAAATCCTACCATGTGCAATAACATGGATGGAGCTGGAGAGTATTATGCTCAATGAAATAAGCCAGGAGGAGAAAGACAAGTACCAAATGATTTCCTCATTTGTGGAGTATAACAATGAAGCAAAACTGAAGGAACAAAACAGCGGCCAACTCACCAACTCCAAGAAGGGACTAGTGGTTACCAAAGAGGAGGGGTGGGAGAGGGCAGGTGGGGAAGGAAGGAGAAGGGGACTGAAGGGTATTATGATTAGTATACATGGTGTGGGAGGGTTCATGGAGAAGACAGTGTAGCACAGAGAAGACACATAGTGACTCTGTGGCATCTTACTACACTGATGGATGGTGACTGCAATGGGGTAGGAGGGTGTACTCGATAATATGGGTGAATGGAATAGCCACATTGTTTTTCATGTGAAACCTTCATAAGAGTGTATATCAATAATACCTTAATAAAACAATTGTAAAAAAAAAAGCTGAACCTTTTAGCAGGCTGAAGTAAATAATACACTGGCATGATCTAATTGACACAATGAAGAGGACTATCCTGGGATACTTTTCTTTATCTGGGGAATATCTGGATATTCCAAGTTACTCCTGGCCTTTGGAGCTTCAACTGATTAACTCATTAACTCTGTGAGTCTTTTCTGGCTCTCTAGTTTTATCTGGTTAACTCTTCAAGTCCCTTTTAGTGGACTTTATTGGCCTTTTTCTCTCTCCACCCTGTTCATATCTATTCTTCTGCTTAACAGTTCTACTGTTCAGTGGACAATTTTTTGACTTTATAGATAGTTTTCAGACATTGGCTATCAGCATAATAAAAATAAATCTCAGCCTCTATCTTGCTCTGAACACAAAAGCATCAGTTCCAGATAGATTGGAGATCCAAATGTACAAGATAAAACATTAATGTTTTTAGCAGAAAATATAGATAGGTTAGCATATTTGTGACCATAGAGAAGGCAAAGAACATTTTTAGGACACTAAAAAGCATTATAAAAGAATAATGACTAGACTATATTAGTCTCGATAATTACTATTAGTTAAAATGCCTTGAGGGACAAGAAAAACAACTCAGAATGTATTTGCTAGATTGACAGATCCCTAGAGAAATAAATGAAAGAGATGATAGGAGACAGAAATAGAGAATAGATGGATACAAAACAAGAATCTCACAGCTTGATACATAAAAACTTTTACATATGAATAAGAAAGAAAACTCAACAACTTTTTGAGTAAAAGACAAATAGCAATTCCCTAAAGAGGATACTCACTTGTCTATTAAGCATATGAAAAGGTGCTCAACTTCATTATCCTTCAGGAAAATGCAAATTAAATACATAGTGATATGTCAGTATATATCCAACCACATACAAGATGAAAAATGCCATGTTTTGGAAGAACTGACTGTGTGGCAGTTTCTACTAAGCTGAAAAATAAGCATCCCCATGACACAACAATATGACTGTTAGGTACATAGCATATAGACATGTGCATGTATGTTCATTTAAAAAATGTACTGATATGTCCACAGCTGCACTATTTATGATAACCCAAGGCTGGAATCTACCCAAGTGCCCATGAAAATTAGAACTGATGAAAATACTGAAAAGGATGAAGGCATCACATTGTAATTAGGAAAAAAAATTACAAAATTATGTGCAACAATATTAATCTGCATGCCCTAGTGAAAAATGAAAAAAACAGATGCAGTAGTAAATCACAAAAATTTCAAAATTAATGTATCCAATTAGAAGTCAGATTAATTTTACTTTAGGGAAGCTTGGTGACTGCAAGGTAGTGAGGTAGATAGTGGGGAGGAGGCTTAGGGGATTCTGGTAATTTTCTATTTTTGAAATAATCCCTGTCCTCAGTTTAAAAATTCATTCATGTTTAGAATAATGTATATTTTCTGAAATATATGTTACATAGAAAAATAAATTTCAATATAAAGTAAGAAATGCTTTTAATGGAGCTTATTTTATAAAATGAAGAACACAATCAGAAACTTAACTGTATAAAATCATGGAAAGTTCAGTACATGTTAATTTGATGAGTTATTATTTGAACATAGGAGTATGAGGAAATATATTTGCAGATGAGACTAGAGCAAAATACACAGGGACCATTACATAGAGAGTCTCTTGTGTTTAATGAAGTATTTTAAAATGTATAATGAAATAGATTATATCTGTACATGGAACACAATCTAGAAAGCCTAGAACAGTAGAAAGAAAAAAAATTTTTCTAACTTCTAGCCCAAAACAATTGTGAATATTTTGGTATCATCTTTTGTGGTATTCTTTATTTATATTATGATTTAATATATAAATAAATTTGCTTTAATTTTTAGTAGTTTTTTTCTTCTTTTTTTTTTACGTCAGGGTTGTAAAGCACTTACATGTTTGGATGAAGTATTTATCCATTTTTACATTCTATTTTATTTATTCTTTCATGAGGATTTAATTATAGAAACTAAAATTCATAGAATATATATTTTAATGGCTACATTGTTCTTCATGACTTACAGCATGAATTCATTTATTAGATTCATTACTCATTTAAGTATACCTGTAATGTCTAAGTATTGTTATCATATTTAGATTACTATGCTTTTATCTCAATACTTCTATGTGAAATTCTTGATATTGAAATAGTGTTAATGCATGGTGCTAAGTTTGAATATATATCGTAATTTTAGGGTGGAATAAATCTGATTGATTTTGGTGGGAAAATGACTAGAAGTTTCTTTGGATCAAAGTCAATAATTATGATTGTCTAGTTTTAGTCTTTTCAGGATGATGCATTTGTGCATCTTTATCTTTAATATAGGCTTTGATAAAGTCCTCATATTCTAACTGGGAATGTTTTCTGGGTCATGTTTGGCAAATGCAATTACATAAATGGACCTGGGAAGCTCTTACTGAGTCACAGGAGCTTAGACTTACTGACACTGGTATGATTTTGGTCTGTTTACTCTAGACAATAAAAGGACTTCTTTAAGACTCGAAATAATAGGCTCTGTCTTGCCCTTATTCTAACTCTTCCCTAGAATCTAAATGTCCCATAGATGGTTGCAGGGATCCTGTAAGTTTTCTTCTGTTTATAACAGAAGAAAACCCAGATCATTCCATATTTTTTCCACTTAGGAGGCAAACTAATGTAGTTTAAAAAGTGTATCAGTTCACATTATATTGTTTATTGCCCTGCATATTTTTTATTCTTTCAGTTAGAATAAAACTAAATTCTCTATGATCCTCTTGGAAATTATTGATGTATTCCTCCAACACTTTTTTTCTTGTATTCTAGAGCAGAATTGAATATTCTACATTAATACATCAGAGTCACATTAGATCAAGACTGGCCTTGTCCCCTCACTATCTTTCCAAACTCTATGTGCAAAACTCTTTCTCTTAGAACATTCCAACTACACTGGCTGGTTTACTGGTTCCAAGTACACTAAGGTTTCCTTTCAGTACCTTATATACATCAATTTCACTTGTCTAAAATTCTTCCTGCAATCCTTCACCTGGTTACTGTAACTCTACTGGAGTCTGTTGAAATTTTACCCCTTTAGAGAGGAAACTCATTACTACACCATCCACCTCATCCTACCCCTCCCTCCTACTGCTACTTATTTTCTCACAGCTCATAATTCATTTCCTCACAGCATTGATCCCAGTCTAAAATTACTTTATCATTCATTCGTTTGTTGTTACATTCTAATTTTCTGTCTCTAACAGTGCCATGAAAAGGAGAAACCCTGTTTACTGTGTTTAGGAGAGTTCAGACCTGTTTTTTTAGATATCAAATACTAATAAGTATTTATTACTAGTAATTCAAACGGATTTTGTACTATATAATTTTAAAAGCAATAAGGATTGACAGTTATTTGAATCTATAACAATTATCTATAAGAAAATATAGGGAAAAAATATTACAAACTACTTACTGCAAACATCTCATTTTATACATAAGAAAACTCATTATCTCAACAGATTAACAAGCTTAGCCAGTGTCAAATATTTTACAATAATAATACCTAGATGAATTATTTTTTATTTCTACAAACTTATCTTGAAGTAACAGTATTGAGATTTAAAAAATCCTTATTTTATAATAAGGGATTGTATATCCTATTGTATTCTTTATTGTATCAGCAAATAGATAATTAGATAAAATTAACAATTCCCTCTCCTTGGAGATTCTGCCAATAAGTAGGAGAGAGTTTTTGGAAAATAAACTATCTGGTGAATGGATAACAGGTAGGAGATCATTAATAGAGGAAGAATGAATTGTAAATAAGAATTTATCATCAAAATAACATAGAATTTTAGACAACTAGAATTACAGGATACCCAAGAAACTATGCTATGTATGTAATTGTTGCAAATGTTTCTTATATTTTACATATAAAGGTGAATTTCAATCTAAGGTAATATAATTTATATCTATTCATATTCATATTCATATTTATAATATAATTTCAATAAAAGTATTTGTTATAAGTAAAAAATATCCAGGCACCAGTCATATAGAACTTCACTTCTCAAACAGATAGTATGAAACTATGTCTTATATATTGTCAAGAACATAAATCTGGGGCAATTTTAGATTCATTTTTTAAAGTATTTGGACATTTTTCTCACATATTTTAAGCACCATTATCAAACTACATTTAAATAAAAATTTCATTTCAACAGAAAATGTCTATTTCTAGAAGTGCTTCTGTTCATTTCCATGACCAAACCTCCTCTGAAGGAAGGCTAATCATAGGCTTCAATATGCACCTGGGTGAAAATTAACTTTTAAGCAGCCTTTAAAATAAACGTTTTTTAATTATTATCATTATGCAAAAACTGCATAAATGCCTTTAATTGTACTTATAAAGTAATATTTGCTATAATCACCTATAATATCCAGGAGCAACCACAAGGGTTTTCCTCTCTTTCTTGTTAAAATAAAAATTGAAGGAAACCTTATAATTGATTCACAGGCCTTTTATCTTATGAGCACAAATGTTACACTTGAAGTACACCAACTGCTAAAATTTAATGTGTACTGAATACTAACTACTTAAAGTATCTTGAAAATATGTTTAATTTCTGGAAGAAGAATAAAGGTCAATTTATAAGATATTAAACTATAATGTTGACTTTTATGATTTGATTATACTTGGATATTAAGCATAACATTTTAATAGAGAAGTAAGACTGAACATGCACATTTAAAAAATAAGAATATGTTTTATTTATTTTAAAATTATGATACTATCATATTTTTATTGGCTCTTTTAAGAAATTGTACTGCTTAAAATTGCCCTTTGTATGTGGAGAGTAGGGGGTCTGCATATGAGTCAGAGATTCTTTTGTTTTCACAAAATTTTTCTGAAAGACAAAATGTACTACAGATCTGTTTATGTTCAAACTTAGCCAAATAACTTTTTAAGGCCCATGTAACAAACCCAAAACACCTTTAAAATAGTAGCTTGCCATGGAAATGATAAAGGAGCTGGGAAGAGAGACATTAAGTTTTGATAATACGAGGGGGGCATGGTGGTTGATTAGAGTTTTGTGTTTTGTTGTTTTTCTTTTGATTTTTTTCCTTTCTATATACTTTTCGTAAGAATTGCACAAAAGATGAAGACATTTTAAAAACACTGTTTGCAAATGTTTATTTTGGGATAGAAAAATGATTATTTCAGGCAATTTTTAAAGTAGCTATTAAAGATTAGATTAAATGAACTATTACGTTTTTAAGATATATGTAATCATACATCTAGTACCAGTCAGATTATTCTGATATTAATTTATTGAATCTTGTATGCTTAATTATGCTCATAGATTATAAATATCTACATATAGGCTTACATCCTTAACAAACTCCAAATGGAAGGTGCAAAACAGTAACTTCAGAGGGATCATAATTGTTTCATTAGATGATCAGTAGTAGAAGCTGAGATCTGTGATTATGTTTTTCCATGCCTGCTTCAGATTACTTCCAGTATTTGTTTGGAATAGGGCCTTTATTAGTAAAGACATAGTAAGTTTTACTTTGATAGGGAACAAGTTTATTTGAAATTCTTTCCCCAAACTGGTCTCCCCAAACTACTTGAGTAATTTCACCCCCCTGAAGACCTCTAAAACGGATTCAACTCTAGATATGTAGAAGAAAGTTACTAAATACCAAGTAAATTTAATATAAAACTTAATCTATGAAGATATCATTGGACGTGAATTCATATGTGTATCTATGCATTTCTCAGAAGATTTGGAATACCGGTAATGGTGTATTTCTAGTTTTTAGTCTTTCTTGAGTTTTTATTTTGTTTTTATAAATAGTATGTTTCGCAAAGGTGATAGAAATGGAGAACAAATGCATTCTAAGGTATTAAAAAGAGAAATGGCCTGAGAGAAGACTGATCATGTGAATCAGATTTACAATTTCTTAATTTTAAGAGGCATTTACCAGACACTGAGGTATTGTCTGTTCCTTTATATCACATGTAACACAATAAATAAAAGAGCGAAAACATAGAGAAAACAATATTACTTTCAATATATGTATTATATGATTTCAATTAAATCTGCTAAGATTGTTTTTAATTTTTATTAGTTATGTTGTCTCCTAAATAAGCAATCTAAAAGGCAGAGGCTGCATTATTCCCTTTCCTCTTCACCTACTGATTGCCTACACCTGACATTTAATTCCTTGAACTAGTTCCTCAGTAAAATGGAGTATGAAAATTTGGATGTGAAGTAACACCATCTAAGGACATTTTACCAGGTGATACAGCTAATGATAGCATTAAACTTGTCCCTTTCCTAAACTACAAAACTTCTTGACCAGCCCCATATCACTTTTATGAAGATACCACGTATATACCCAACTCATTCAAATTAAAAAAATAAGGTCTATTTGACTTTTTCTACTAAAGCATGGAATTTATGAATTGGTAATGTTATCATAATCTTTGCCTTGACATGAAAACTACAATTGTTGAAAACACACAAGAATTTTAGAATTTGAAGATGTAAGGGTATCTTATTCATAAAATGACAATACTCACATTTTGGGGGAATATAGCTTTATGAAGCATATTATGTCAACAAATAATTATGTCTTTGTTTAAGGTATTCCATAATTTTGTTCCAGATGTCTTAAGTCAGAAAATGGACAATATTTATTAGAAAAAATTATGTTTCACTTCAGAATGATAGTGAAAATATACCTCAGGATGCTATTTTTATGTTCTTTTCATTAATCATGAAGGGCTGATAGGCAATATTCTATTGCTATGTCAATTAAGCATAGCAAATATTGATTTTACATGTTCTGACTTTTCAAACATAGAAATAAAAGCCAAGACATTATGTCCCTACAATGGGTTTTTTCTTTTCAGTCTTTCTCTTAGTAAACTTTTAGCTGCTTGATCTTCTCAATTGTACACTTTCCCATTTGCTGAGGCATCATATCCACTTACCACTAAGACTTTAAGAACAAAAAATGTGGCTTCTGAACTACTGCTCAAAATTATTATTCTTGTCATTTAGTGACAAATCTTACAGCCTTCTTTGATGTCCAAGTAAACTAAACAGGGAAAACCAAGTATTAGATGTTGAAGTCCACACTGCAAGCTCACAATTCCATTTTTATGATAGCAGAAAGAATTTATGTACATGATGCTATCATGACAGTGGAATAGCCTCAACACAGCAGTTTTAAGCATCTTCACTCACAGAATTTGGACAAAGGGACAAAGAGTAACAAAAAAGTGGATGCAGAAGTTGTGGGGCTTGTTGCTTCTATGAGTTTGCATTTGTCAATACTGGAGGGGCCTGAAAATGAAATCGGGGATATGTTTTACTAACAAGGTTAAATATACATTTTGGTAAATTTTTATAATACTTAAGAGAAACATATTATTAAGTACATATATATATGTGTGTGTGTGTGTATGTGTGTGTGTGTGTTATGGACTTGAAATTTTTGTTAATATTTTGTCATTGTTTTCTGTCAATATGATCAAATTATAATATATACCTTGAAAATCTTTCATATTTATTTTATTTTTGGATTTAACTTTATATTAAAATGCTCACTTTTCTGAACCATTTCCAGCAACATCTCCCTTTTCAATACACA
The DNA here is from genome assembly GCF_030020395.1 of Manis pentadactyla. Taxonomy (NCBI): domain Eukaryota; kingdom Metazoa; phylum Chordata; class Mammalia; order Pholidota; family Manidae; genus Manis; species Manis pentadactyla. The sequence continues at coordinate 52,722,959 of NC_080023.1, forward strand.
AACTAGTAAATAAAATCAAGACACCTAAAACTAATCTATAAAATGTTGAATGTTGCTTCTGAAAAAGTTCCACAGGCAGAAATTGAGTTATGTGAAATTAAGTTACCTGGACATGTGTCAAAGGAACATATAAGTGAATTTCTGAGATTCTCATATAGATGTGTTTTGCGTTAAAAGAGATACAACTCCTTAACCAGCAATGCAAATTCATTATTTATATAGTTTTTATAACATGCATACAGCTAGAGTTTCATTACAGTTTTTAAAGAGTGACTCTATTTACATATCAGAATCAAGAATTATTTACTCCTATTCAAAGCAATAGGAGTAAATAAATTATCAGCAGTAGCTTTAGCTACACAGATGAACAAGAAGAATAAGAAATATATAAGAAAATATAAGAAATCACAGAAATGATGTGTGTGCATGTGTGTGCGTGTGTGTGCATGTGCATTCACAAATACATACCTAGGTATGGTGACCCTTAAAATCTATAAAAGAAAATTAGATTTTAAAGGTTGAACATGAATGTAACACTGTTATAGGAGTATACTTGCAACATTAATATTGATAATACAATCAAATAAGTTTATCAGGCTATCTCTTTTGATGTCTTAAGCAATGAGACCTTCAGGAAGAAAAAATGAGTACTAAATAATTTAACAAAAAAATTTCATAATTGGAATACCCATTAACTATGGTATGTCTCTCAATCATAATAAATGATTGATATGAGACAGATATGAAGGAGCTGGGAAAAGGGATGTTGCACAAGGGGACAAGAAATGGCTCTCCTCTTTGTATCCCATCCTTCCTTGCTATATCAAAGATCTCTTTCTAGTCCTGAAAGAATGTGAAGACTTCCTGGGTTAGCCTCTATCATGATCCAGTTAAGAAAACATAAGCTATTCTTTCAACAAAGGAATTGTTACAGATAGGTGATTCCATAAATATGTATTAGGTATATGTGTTTAATGAAATAGCACATCCTTTTAAGACTTTTGCATGATTCCATGCTATTTTGCTGAATGGGCATCAGGGAATTAAAATCTACCTTCCTCTGAGATATTTTAATACTACACATTTGGGAATGATAACAAAGCTTTAAAGTTGTGTTTTTGTTAGTTCTTGAATATATTAGTAATAAACTACATATATCAATAATAAATACCCACAAAATGCATATTGACTTTACAAAGGATATTTTGTCAAGTACGTATATAATGTAAGAGCTTTAATGAGGATATTTACATAGATAGATAGATCTGAGAATTGAAAAGTCTCTAACAACCACTCTAAAGAATCATTATTTAAAAATAAACTGAGAATTTCTTTTAAATATTTAACTTATATGCATTTGATTTTTGTAATATCAGTTATCCTCTCAAAATATATATGCTTATTCATACACACACACACACACACACACACACACACACACGTGCATGGGTTTTAGGGGATATAGGAGTTCAAACATATAAAAATAAAGCAAAAAATCTTTGCATTCTGAATCTCAAAACTCCAATGCACTCTCTCTTTGTCATAACAAATAATCCATTTGAAATATATGTATTTCTCTCTCTCTCTCTCTCTCTCTCTCTCTATATATATATATATATATATATATGTTTATATATAAAGGTAGTTTATGTGCTGATTACAAGTACTTCACTTTTAATATAGGTAGAATTTTCACAAGAAATTGAACTAAAAACATACTTGCTACTTCTCAATAATGAACAATAAAGGAAAAATTAAATTACTATCAAAATAATGTACAAAATTCAAGTAATTTAATGTCCCAACTTTTAAAAATACTTACTTTAGAATCCAGATATTTTAATTGTCTTAAGCAAATACTATTATGAAATACTTAATGAGTACAAAAATCTTATTCAAGGACCAAACCCTTGCAAAAGTGCTATTTTTCATTAATCATACATATAATTTCTACTTTTCATTTGCTTCAAGTTTATTACTCTAAATATAAGTGGATTCTACCATTTTGTATTTTTACTGAGTAAAAATACTGTTGTAAATTTATGGAACATAATAGTCAACCAACTTTTACCAACTCTCATTTGGTAAGTTTATATACTGCTTTTCTGTATGAGATATTTTTCTTACAATATAAATGGAATCATTGCTGATTTCCTATGCATATAAGAACTGAATTTCTTCAAATAAATCTTATGTTTCTTTTGTGCCCACAAAGACATCTGGATACTCATCAGAAGTGTAAAAATCCCAACTAGAAGAAAAAAGAAATAATTATCCTTTCTTATTTCTATGATGGATATAGCAAGTTATATTAGAAAAATCTATCACATACAGATCTCTAAACAATTCTCAAATTTTGTGTAGTTCTCGTATTCATTCCCTAGCATATTATATGTTCAATCAATATTTGTTTCATGGTTGAATAAATATAAAAAGTACATAGCAGAGATCAAAATAATTCCACAGTTTTTGTATCCCACTGCAACAAAATACTTCCAAATAAGGAACTTTTTTATCTCTGAATTTTTCAATACCAGTTTTCTATATGCATTTAATATACCTCTACACACATCCACATACATGCATATGACAAACCACTTTAATTATTATTTAAATTTTTGTGCAGTGGAACAAAGAATGGATGAAATGGATATAGCACATATCCCTTTTACTACATGCAGTACATTGCAATTTAGAGAGTTGCATGTGAAGTATATTATTGCCATTACTACTTTTTAACAAAAACTTGTTGCTTAATAAATATATTTGGACTGTATTTCCTAGCTTGGATTAAGCCACAATTACATAGAAATACATAATAAATAATGTTCTGATGTATTTTAATTCTGCCTTAAAATCCAAAATGAAAAGAAAACTGAAAGTATAAGGTCCTTTTACAAACATGCCAAACTTTAGTACTATAGCAACTTGTTCTCATAAACCACTTCTCCTAAGGATGCATTTACTTCAATTAGTTGTCAATAAACCTAGGTCTTACCTGGCAGAGTTTGTGTCATGACTGTGAAACTAATCCATGATCCAATCTGTTAGATTAAAACAGAAATTAATAAATGTCTATAGTTCATCTAGTAATTTGTTCACTTGTGGCATAAGTAGGTAATGTGAAAGCTTAAAATAGTAGAAAAATTATATGTAGAAGCAAATTTCTCTAAAGTAATAATTTCATTATTAAATATAATGAAGTCATAAGCAATCCCATAAAAAAGTATCAATTCATAAGGAAATGGAAGATATTGCTCCAAAAACTTTGATAAAAAATAAAATACTGAAACATCTCAAGGCATTTAAAATAGATGAATATGTGCACAAATATTCTTTTTTCTGCAGGAAAAATTATTGTTGAAATGTTCCAATTTCCTATACCTATAACTTGAACTGAAATCAAAATCATCATCTATATCTCTATATCAAATATCTACAGATAAAATATATATATGCATAATCATGTACATATACTATATACATGTAAATACATAAACACATGCATTTAGTATATCATCAAGTAAAATTTGGTTATTTGCAAACTTAAATAGCATACCTCATAGGTGTAGTTAGGACATGAAACCAGGAAAAACATCCATGTGAAAGGGTTACAATTTGGTCTTGGAAAAGAGGCATTACTTCCTTTTAGAAAGGAGAGAAAAATGTCAATGACATTACATATGGCAAATGACTATGTAGTTTTTATATAATTATAAATTCCATAGAACTGTATATCATGTAACATGTCATCATATATTTATAGAAACCTATTTGCCAAATTATTCAGAAGAGACCCAGTTTCAAATGTTATGACCTTTTGACTCAGATAGGATATCTGTCATTTTCTGTGTCCACAACAACATTGCTATGAAATTACAGAACACATCATGATAATAATTCTTTAAGATTTTAAATAAAATGATATATAAATGTTATTATGCATATCATAATAGTTGCAGCAGTATTGCATACTGAGATTATTAAATGCATGTTAGCAATTGCATGCCTCTTCTTATTTTCCTTCAGTGTTAAGGAATATATTTTTGGTTGAGATTATTAAAATGCCTCAAACCTCTCTTGCTATTTAATTAGTGGAAATCCAAACGGAATATTATAAGAATGTCATTTATATCCGAAAAGTGTGAAAATCTCTCATAAGGGGATTAAAGTGAATATCAGTACAGTTAATATTCAAAAATTCCACATAAATTATTTCTGTTCAGCAATCAGGATTGTTATTTATAACTCTCATTATACTTAGCAATATTGTCACTTGAGTTTTGTTATTTTTTGCCTTTCAAATTTTTTGAAGAAACATTTTAGAAAACAATTTATAATTATTTCAAGCTGAACTTTGAGCTGTGACATATCTACAAGTAAATATGAATTATAAAATTGTTTATTCTGCATAGGAGGATTTAATCAGGTAACACATGAACTAATCTAAGTTATAATTCTAAATTGTTAATAAAATGTGAGTATATTTTTTTCAAAATTGTAATGATTGTTAAAATATCAAAGAAAAAAAACTAGGTACTGTGCAGTTTTCATGCACTGTTCACTGCAAGATAGGATAAATACACACATACAGATTGTCTTGGAAACATTTATGTAAACACTTTTGTGCAATGTCCATATATTCATCAAAAGAAAGATAACTGAGGAACCTACCCATATTACAGTAACTGAACTTCAGAGGTGGAAGATGTATAAAAAATAATCTGGATGAAAGCCTCAAGTTTATGACTGTTTAGCCTCTGGATACAGTAGAATAATCAGGAGTTCATAAATACACATTTCTTCAAGAGGTAGTTTGTAAATTAAATAACAAACATGTCTTATGGGCACAGAAAAATGTATTTATACAGATATTGTCTCAAGTGTACATAGTTGCTGTTAATTGTAATCATATGTAAGTTTAGGTGTTACTAATTTAATACTTATATTCCCATGATATGTTTTCTCAACCTATCCTATTTATAACAGAGTTTCTATTAAATAAAAGCCTGAAGGTATTTTTACATTGCAATGCTGCACCAACCAGATTATTTTTCAGGCATAAACAGTTTATTCCACAGTTTCAAGGATTACTGCTGTCAGCGAGCCTTCACCTTTCAGCACCCTCTATGAAGATTGCCTGGCTAGAGGGAGCAACCTTGCCCAAGGTCACACTCACTTTTGGGTGTAGCCTTAATCCAATATTTGATCAATATGGCAAATTGAATTACTTAACTCAGAAAAACAATGGTAATTCATCTCAACTTTGGAATATGCATAGGTTCATCTGAAACTCTCACTGGAATTGTATTACTCTCAATTTCCTACCCAAACATGATTTCCTTCTTCCCATTCACAGAATTGCTCCCTAGCAAGCCTTCTGAATGCTAATCTCCATCTCAGCCTCTGTGTCCTTGAAAACTGCACCTGCAGTAGCTGCCACCAGGAATGGCATCAACAATGGATATGGAATGTTATTTTAGAGTTGAATGACCTGCTGAAGATTCTGTGATGGCTGCTGTAATTATGTTCCCAGATCCCCTTCAGAAATGGTGGATTTTTTCCATAAGTACTGAGAGTGCTGGTAGCAGAAAGCTTTCAATTATCAGACCCTGTGAAAGGATGGCCTTGACTAAAGAGAGCTACCTCATCTTAGGTCATTCACCCTTCCCAGGGAGATCCAAATTCTTTTAAACTTATATCAAATTGTGTCTTCTGGGGAACACATTTAGAGACATCTGTTTAAACAATCAATATTAAATGATCACCCTATTCATAATTCATGCCTAAAATACATCTAAGAGACAGATATTACTTTAAAGTTCAATTAATATGTAAGTGGAGAAATAAAAATCCAAGAGCAGCAAAGACTCATTTAGAGCCAACAGTAAGTAACTCATAGATGGATAATGATTTTATGTAAGGAAAAAGAATGCCATGTGTATGTAGATATCTAGAACTGATGATCATAAGAAAGGGTCTACTCTGAGAAAAGGTCTGAGACCTGATGTATCAGAACACTGGATGCAAAGAACTGAAGTGAAATGATTTGGAAGGTTTTCATCTTGGAAGGCACTGATTGCATGAGAGGAAATTAGTAGTATAGGAAAGCAGCTAAAATAAGGAAGAGATTGCTTGGAGGCTTAGAGGGGAAGAAAAGCAGGGCATAGTTCTGGGAATTATGGAATTTAGAAAACAAAAGTGTGTTTAGAGAATTAAAAGTGTGTTTAGAGAAATAAACTCCCCATCCCTTCCACAGAACACTTTATTCTTTAGAGATTTAACTTTTACCACTCCATCTGTAAAATTATTTCTTTCCCTTCAAGGACAATCCATACACTTAAAAATGAATGTAAGTTAATCAGCATTCATATAAGGCTTTCATGTAAATAAAATAGAAAGTAAGAACTTTCTTTTTTTCCCTGCTGATAAAAATAACACTCCAAAAATGAAAACAGAAAAATATTTTAACAGAACACATATACACAGAAGTACTTGTAAATAAAGAACACATAACCATTAAGAAATCAAAAAACTCAATGAAGAAATTTTAAACTAAAGAAAACTTTCTGGGACAAAAAAAAAAGGACATGAATTAACATACCACAAGGTTAGATCATGTCATGTCCCTAGGAAAATTGACCTACAGTTATCAACTCTAAGACCCACCCTAAAAAATTAATAGGCTTTAGTGCTAAAGAAAAAACTTTCTGAGTCTGAAGGCAAAACAACCAAGTCAATTAACAAAGGAGAGATTAGGCAGGCATCTGATTTCTCAAGAGTAAACAAAAAAGAAAAGTCTCTCTCACATTAATAATTTCAGAGTTATGTCTGACTTTGAAAACATAATGACTTAAAATATTCATTTTCAAATAATACCACCATATTCCAGATATGTGAGGAAACGAGCAAGGTCATATTGTTAGAGGGTCACAGTCGAGACTAAAATTTGCAATATTTGAAGCTTTAGCAATGTTAGCATTTTAATAGGATTTTATTATGTTTTGCCTCTACCCTAAAAAAAATAGAAGTTTTTAATCTGGGCTTAACACACCTACAAAGAGAATTCAGTAGGTCTATGAATTTGGGTCACATATAAATGGCAACCAGCCTCTTAATGAAATGTAAACTTTACTTCAAAACAAAATCAAACAATAAACTGCAATAGCATTTGCACTAATCTGTTAACATTTTTTCAGCAAGAGAAAGTACAGATACTTTCAAATCATATTAGAGTTGTTTTATTTATCTATATATTTGTAATTACATATGCATATGATTTATGGTCATCAGTACTCAAAAAGTTAAGTAGTTATCACAGTAATGTAATAAAATCCTATTATTATAGAAGATTTTAAAGCTTTTTTTATATGCACACAAATATTCCAACATAAATTTCCTTTGTAATACTATGTATTTTATTACATGTAAAAATTATTCTGGAAAGTGTTTCATATGCTTCACCAGCCAGCCAGAAATGTGCAAGGCAAGAACATATTAAGAAATTCAGGTAGATGTTAAAACACACTTGAAGAGACAAATATACCTTTATGTTTGCAGCTAGATTGATTGCAACAGGAAGTATAAATGTTGACCATCAATATTTGAAATTATGACATGTCATGTACAAAAGCAGTGTAAATACCTACCTATAACAGAACCTGAATGAGAGGATTGATGTACCAAAAAAAGCTTTAAATTATATAGACACTATAAAATTTTTTCAAATATTTTTAACTACTAAGTTTGAAGTATACCCCCAAACACTGCTATTTCAGTGTCATTGAATTTGTCAAAGATCACTTTTATTAAAAAAAAACTCAAGTCATTTGAATATAATGGGATTGTGTCAATTATTGTGCAAATTAGATGAAGATTGAGAATTAAGCTAGAAAATATGGATATTCATCAGAGAATTTCATCCTGCTTTACTTTTTAGTCATCTGTTTTTCACATGTTTAAGTGAGTGATGTGTGTTGGTGGGGGGGGGATATGCACACTTCACTTTGGAGAAACCATTATTAGGAAATAGGATTTAAATAAAATATTTGGAAAATTTAAGCACAGAAAAGCAATAATTGAGGCATACTGTCTTAAATGTTTCCAACTATTGCTTTAAAAACTTATTGATTAAAATAATAATTAACATATTTCACTCTGGATAAGATAAAAAGGAAAAGGGACTAACCTGTGTGATTTGGATGGGCCAACAATACATTGATGAAATGATTTCCAGCTTCACAAATCTGCAAAACATTTTAACTTTGTCAGTGTGATGTACCTGTGCCTTCTTTAAAGTTGTGCTCTAAAGATATGCCAATATCCATCTAATATATTACTTCCAAAGACCCAAGAGATATATTATCATTCTAATGTAAGTATAGGAAACTTTGTTTATAACAATGAAAGAAGCTGTGTGGAAATTTATAAAATCAAAATAATGAGCCACATGAGTTACAAATTTTGAAGATATTCTTAAAGCCTTTTGATAACTAGGTTCAAATTGCCTTTGCTGATTATATGCTTTGTACTTGTTACATTAGGTAAATTTTTGTGCCATGAAGAGACTAGTCATGTCACTTGGCATGTCTTGCATATACTAAATTCATTAACATAGTAGCAACCCTTTTATGGCTAGAGTGATAGTTTGGTTACTAGCTGATTTCAGCTCTGTGTAGAAAACTTTTTATAATATAGCAGTACTGTTCCACAAAGATATTTGCCGCTTATCTGTATCTGACCCCACTATACTCTCTAGGAAGTTCAAGCTTTACCAACATCTAATCAGGCAAATAATGTTTCCAGTTTGCCACATGTATTCTTGGAAAGTTAAGACCCTTTCCTTTGTCTGCCCTGTATGCATTATCTGGTTTAACACAATGTCTGTATTCAACATACAAATACTATATTATTAGTAACTATTAGGAACCATTATCTTTACTGTTTAGTCATTCAACTTTTCACTATAACGTATCCCATAGCTCTCTTTTAACTTAGTGCCTTTAATGCTATTAATCTCTTCAAATATATGATTTTGTTCTTTACTTTTCAACAATTTTTGTATACATTTCTTCACATACAATAGTTTGATAATAGCAGAAAAGGCTCCTAGTTTCTCAAGTTATTAAGGACACAAAGAGGAATTTTGCAATTTCAGATAATTTCACAATTGAAATTTTCTGTTTGTATATGTTTAAGAGTGTGGCTTTTGGCTAGATGGGCTTGTGCCATATATAGCCTCTCCCATGTCGTTAGAGATTCAGTAAGTTAGACATTTGAAATTTCACTTCACCTAAATGTAAATATTAATTCCTGTCTTATACATATATTATGGTGATTAAATTAAATCAGGTATCTAACAAATGAACTGCTCAACAAAATTATTATGATAATTTTAGTTACCAATGTCATCAATAAAAACTTTTCCAGCAAATTAGCCTACATTGATCACACTTCTCTAAATTTCTAGTTACACTGCCAGCACCACAAACAGTTGCTAAATTAATGATTTGTTATATGTCTGTTTTGTTTTTATATCTTTTACTCATCTTTTAGTCAAACACCAAATCACACTATTTTTTATCACTCACAGTGCCAAACACAAAATGGGATATATGATAAAAATTTTATTAATAAGCAAAAACTTACCAAATCTTTGTGAACAAATTATATTTTAGATATTATGGTTTTATTCTGGTCAAACATATTCACTTTGTGATTATCAATACTTTATGCTCACTCAACCATCAAAATATTTTCTTCTTCTGATTTATCACAACAAAACTAAACATGAAAACATCAGTCTTCTACCCAAAGTGGGGACCATGAATGAAAGAGCATTTAGGTTTCATTTAAACATTAGAGTAGCCTTATACTAATGTCATAATTTATCATTAAGTGCTCCCTCACAAAATAAAACATACTGAAACATGAAATAGAAGGGATAGAAAAAAAGAGGTACATAAATAAGCCAATGTTTCATCTTGCTATCAACTGATGAAATGCTTATCTATGTTCATTCTGGGGCATGGGGCATATCAACTGTGTATATCCTTAGAGATACATAGTTTATCATCAATTTAGCAACTCTCTAATGGATTTTAAAGAACAACTGTAACTACTTGTAATTTTCACCTTAAGCACAGGCTTTAGAACTCCAAGAAATAGATGAGTCCAATGTAGGTTGCAATACTAATTAACCTAGATAAAAGTGGTTGATATTATTTCCTCTTGGGTCAGGGATAAGTAAGATTAGAAAATTCAGTCAGTGCCATAAAACTCAATATATGGTTCTATTGCTGATTAAAATTTTAGAGGCATTGTGAAACACTGGAACATTTCTCTGTATGATTTTCACTTTATCCTGGTTTGATTCTTATCTAAATAGATATTTTATTTTGGCATATTATATCTTAACACAACAATTTTATAAAGTCTGAGGAAGTTGCTCTCATTAGGTTTGATTTAAATTTTGAATTATCTTAGATAATAAAACATGGATACTATCTACCATGAAATATGTATGGCTGCTATGTAACACAGATGACAAAGACATTTTAGACAATAAGTGTACAGAAACATAAAAATACTAAGGAAACATTGCCCAGATATATTAAGAAAGGTAATATATAAATATGATATGCAAGAAGAAGCACTGTTTTCTTTCATTATAGTTGTAGAACTAATGAATTTGAAAGTATTTCATTTGGTTTTCTCATATAAACTGATTTATATATGGAATTAAAAATTATTCCAATAAATTTGGAACAACTATTTTTTTCCCAAAATGTTTAACATGATTAAAATTAAGTTTATATTTTCTAAACGCACTCACAGATATAAGCAACCCAGAATTGCCAGAACCGCCTTACTTGTCAAAAGCAGGAGGACCTAGATTTAAAAAGTCATTAGGTGCCTGTGTACAACAATGTGAATATACAATGTGAACACTACTGTATATTGTACACCAAAAATGGTTGAGAGTTAAGTTTTATGTTATTTAAGTTTTCTACATTCAGTAAACAGTAATCCCAATATTTTCATTGGTATCTATCAAAGGATCAGAAAAAGTTGTCACAACTAAGCCTGAGCAGACTGCTGAAATGAAAGCATGTAACTTTGGGACACTTTTCTTCTCTCATTCATCTCATCCACAAGACCAAATATTCACATGCAGATTCTTTTCTTTTACATGATTTATGTAGCAGGGCCCTACTCTCCTTCACCTTTACTAAAACCTTTGATGTATTGTTGCCAGCATCCTCTCCCCTAATAAAAAATTATTGTTCTGTGGCCAAGGTCCTTCTCAGTTAACTGTTGTAAGAGAAGGTGTGACTCCTTGATAAGAGCAAAATTTATTACCTCTCCAAGAACATTTGCATTTTAATAAAAAAGCTTAACCTAAATGAGTGGATAACTAATGATGAAACTGAAGATACAGGGACAAACCAGGGAGAAGAGTTATTTTCAGTACTCCCATTTCCTACAGTATTGAAGACAGTAAGAAAGGCAAGAAAAAATTATTTTTCTGGTGAAGTGGTCAATGTACAAAGAAATGGCAAACCATGCTTGCTTCTTCTGGAGAGTAAAAATAAATTGAGAGGAAGAGTGTTAAAGGATACAGGATTGTTATTTATAAAATAACAAAATATTAAAAATTAAAAAATATGATTGCAATAGTGATTGTGTTTCTCTGTGGGTAGAGTTGAGTTCAGAGGGCGAAGGGGGTCATAAAAACATGAAGTGGCTGGATTATAGTGTGTTTCCACAGTATTTCCAACAGGAACACAAAGGTAGATGTCAATATTGCGGGGATGATATTCTGATATATTTATAAATTTGCCTATATTTGATTCTACTTATTAGATATTTTTTCCTTATAGATTTTGTGATATCAGAATATACTTGAAGGAACAAAGTTACGTTGAAAGTCAGAAAGAATTTACACAAAAGAGGTGATAAAAATTTTCTCAGAATAAAGTGAAAACATGGCAACACTCACCAAAGTAAAACATTTTCCCTAAAGAATCATCACCTAACTTTGGAACACATTAGGTATGCATTGTATAGTGTGTTGTTTTGCTGATGATTTATTTTGCTTGTATGTATTAGGAAACATGGATTAACAACATAAAGAAAACAGAGGGATCAGAAGAGAAAATTATAGTTGTTAAAATTTAGTCCACAAAATGTATGATTCACACATAAAGAATTAACTACAATTATATCTAACATAGTCCTAATATATTACTTTCTTACCAAGTAATAATCTGGCTCTACATAATAGAATTTAAACTAATTGTAAATGAATAACTTTTTCTTATGTTAAAAGAGCAATCAGCGTAATAATTGATTCTACTATATACTGTTAATTTTACTGTAAAATAATTTAAAATGCATTGGTCTAAAAAAAAGTCTGCTTATTCTTACCAAACCATAAATATTTGTGGTATACTTTAAAGGTACACACTTAGCATTCAGTTCTTATGAATGAAGAAATTAACCTTGAAATATATAATTCAAGCTCACTATAATATGCTAGGCATCTTCAATTTAAGTGAATATACACAAACTTAATCAACTTATTAGTTTTTGCATTCTGCATTAGAATTAATTTCCTTCAGCTTATTTGCTCATGTATATAAATATATATATATATATATTTTTTTTTTTGTAGGGGATGTTTTCTACATCACCTGTTTCACCACTAACCACTCCTATTGCAACCTGCTGTCTGTTCTCCATGTTTATTAGTCTATTTCTGTTTCGTTTTATTTTTAGATTTCACATATAAATGAAATTATATGGTATATCTATCTCTATTAGACTTTTTTCACGTAACATAATATTCTCTAATTCCATCCATGTTGTCACAAATACCAAATTTCATTCTTTTTTTGTCAGAGAAGTATTCTATCATATATATTATCACAACTTCTTTATCCATTCATCTATTGATGAACACTTAGGTTGCTTCCATAACTTAGCTATTAGAAATAATGTTGCAATACACATAGGAGTGCATATATATTTTCTAATTAGTGATTCTGTTTTCTTTGGGTAGATTCCCAGAAATGCAATTACTGGGTATTACTTTATTTCTGTTTTTAATTTTTTGAGTAACCTCGATACTGTTTTCCATAGTGGTTGCACTAATAATTCATATTCCCAGCAACAGTGCATTAGGTTACCCTTTTCTCAACACGTTCAGCAACAATTGTTACTTCTTGTCTTTTGGATAGTAGCCATTCTGACTAGTATGTGGTGATATCTCATTGATTTGTTTTATTTTTTTTAATTGAAGTATAGTTGATGTACAATTTTATATTGGTTTCAAGGACACAACACAGTGATTAAATAATTACGCCATTATTAAATCCTCTCCCCAACTATTACAGTTACTATCTGTCAACATAGAAAGATGTTATCACTTCCATCCCCATGAACAACTTATATTATGATTGAGATTTTGTGCCTCTTTTACTTCCTCCCCCTCTCCACCCACCCATCTGAACCCCTCCCTTATGGTAACCACCAGTCACTTCTCAGCGTCTATGAATCTACTACCGTTTTGTTCATTTTGTTTGTTTTTAGATTCCACATATAAGTGAAATCATATAGTATTTGTCTTTCTCCTCCTGGCTTATTTCACTTAGCATAATACCCTCTAGTTTCATCCATATTGTAACTAATGACAGGATTTCCTTTTTTTTAATGGATGAATAATATTCCATTATGTGTATGTACCACCTTTTTTATCCATTTATTGATGGACACTTTGCTTCCATTTTTGGTTATTGTAAATAATGTAGCTGTAAAAAAGGGTGTGTGTGTATCATTTCAAATCAGATATTATCTTTTCTTCAAGTAAATACCTAGAAGTGGAGTTACTGGGTCATATGGTATTTTTTTTTTTTAGTTTTTAGTTTTTTGAGGAACCTCCATAGTGGCTGCACCAACTTGCATTCCTACCAACAGTGTAGGAGGCTTCACTTTACTCCACATCCTCACAAACACTTACTTCTTGCCTTTTGGATAGTGGCCATTCTGACGGGTGTGGAGTGATATCTCACTGTGGTTTTGATTTGCATTTCCCTGTTGACTAGCAATGTGGAGCATCTTTTCATGTGCCTGTTCGCCATCTGTATGTCTTCTATTGGAAAAATGTCTATTCAGGTCCTCTGCCCATTTTTTTTATTAGATAATTTTTTTCTTTTGGTGTTGAGGGTGTGTATGAGTTATATGTTTGGATATTAACCCCTTATTGTTTAAACCATTTATGAATAATTCTCCCATACTGTATGTTGCCTGTTTGTTTTATTGATGGTTTCCTTTGGTGTACATAAGCTTTTTATTTTGATGTAGTTCCACTTGTTCATTTTGCTTTTATTTCCCTTGTCTGGGAGACATGCCCAGAAAATATTATCCATGCTTATGTTCAAGAGATGTTTGCCTGTGTTTTCTTCTTTGAGCTTTATGGTTTCATTTCTTACACTTAGATCTCTAATTAATTTTGGGTTAAATTTTGTGTCTGGTGTTAGATAGTAATTCCATTTCATTCCCTTGCATGTAGCTGTCTAGTTTTCCCAACACCATTTATTAAAAAGGCTGTCTTTTCCCATTGTATACTAATGGCTCTTTTTCATATACTAATTGACCATATATGAGTGGGTTTATTTCTGGGCTCTATTCCACTGATCTATAGGTCTGTTCTTGTGACAGTACCATACTATTTGGATTATTGTAGCTTTGTAGTATAACTTGAAATCAGGGAGTGTGATACCCCCAGCTTTGGTCTTCTTTCTCATGATTGATTTGGCTATTGAGGGTCTTTTGTGGTTCCATATGAATTTTTTAAGACTATTTGCTCTAGTTCATTGAAAAATGCCATTGGTATTTTGATATGGAGTGCATTGAAGCTGTAAATTGCTTTGGGCAGGATGTCCATTCTGACAATATTATTTTTTTCCTTTCTAAGAGCATAGGATAGATTTCCATTTGTGTCCTCTTTCTTTCATCCATCTCACAGTTTTCAGAGTACAGGAGTTTTACCTCTTTGGTTAGGTTTTATTCCCAGAAATTTTATTCTTTTTGATATAGTTGTAAATGGAATTATTTTCCTAAATTCTCTTTCAACTGGTTCATTATTATTGTATAGGAATGCAACAGATTTCTGTATTTTGATTTTGTACCCTACAACTTTGCTGAATCCAGTTATTAGTTCTAATAGTTTTTTGGTGGAGTCTTTAGTGTTTTCTATATATAGTATCATGTCTTCTGCAAATAGACTTTTCCTTCTTCCTTACCAGTGTGGATGCCTTTTATCTCTTGTCCAGTTGTTGTAGCTAAGACTTTCAGTGCTATGTTGAATGTAAATGGTGAGACTCAACATCCTTATCTTGTTTCTGAACTTAGAGGAAACACTGTCGGCTCTTTGCCATTGACTATGATGTGAGCTATGGGTGTGTCTTATACAACCTTTATTATTTTGAAGTATTTTCCCTCTATACTCATTTTGTTGAGAATTTTCATCTTGAAAGGATTAATTCTGTCAGATGTTTTTTCAGCATCTATTGAGATGATCATAATAGTTTTTATCATTCCTGTTGTTAATGTAGTGTATCACATTGATTGATTTATGAATATTGTATCATCCTTGCATCCTTAGAATACATCCAACTTGGTCATGATGGATGATCCTTCTGATGTACTTTTGAATTTGGTTTGCAAATATTTTGTTGAGGATTTTTGCATCTATATACATCAGGAATATTGGTTTATAATTTTTGATATTTTTGTAGTGTCTTCATTTGCTTTTGGTGTGAGAGTGCTGCTGGCCTAATAGATTGAGTTTGGAAGTATTTTATCCTCTTTTACTTAATACATTAAAAAGGATGGGTATTAGCTCTTCTTTAAATGTTTGGTGGAATTCAGCTGTGAAGGCATCTGGTCCTGGAATTTGTTTGTTGGGAGTGTTTTGATTACCAACTCAGTTTCAATACTGGTAATTTTTCTGTTCAGATTTTCTGCTTCTCCCTTGGCCAGTCTAGGAAAGTTATACTTTTCTAGGAATTTATCAATTTCTTCTAGGTTGTCCAGTTTATCGGCATATAATTTTTCATACAATTCTCTTGTAATTCTTTGCATTTCTGTGGTGTCAATTGTAACTTCTTTTTTGTTTTTGATTTTATTTGTGTCCTCTCTTTTTCTCTTGAAGTTTGGCATGGGGTTTGTCCATCTTCTTTATCTTCTCAAAGAACCAGATGTTGATTTCATTGATTTTTTTCTGTTGTTTTATTCTTCTCTATTTTATTTATTTCTGCTCTGATCTATATTATGTCACTCCTTCTATTTACTTTAGGTTTTATTTGTTCCTCTTTTTCTAGTCTCTTCAGTTGTGAGTTTAGTTTGTTTATTTGGGATTGTTCTTATTTCTTGAGATAGGTCTGTATTGCTATGTACTTTCCTCATAGAACCACTTTTGCAGCATCCCACATATTTTGAACTGTTGTATTTTTTATTTCATTTGTCTCCTTGTACTGATTGATTTCTTCTTTGATTTGTTCATTGATCCATTGATGATTTAGAAACATGTTGTTTAGCCTCCCATGTGTTTGTGTGCATTTTTTTTTTTTGTATATTTGATTTCTAGTTTCATACCGTTTTGGTTTGAAATGATGATTGATACAATTTCAGTCTTTTTGTATTTATTGAGGCTCCTTTTGTGTGATCTCTTCTGGAGAATGTTCATGTGCACTTGAGAAAAGTGTATATCTACTTATTTTGGGTGGTATGTTCTGTATATATCAGTTAAATCCATCTGATCTAGTGTGTTGTTCAGTGTCTCTGTTTCCTTATCTATTTTCTGTCTGGATGATATATCCATTGATGTCAGTGGGGTGTTAACGTCTTCTAATATAATGATATTAGATTATATGTAGCTATTTTCCCTTTAGGTCTGTTAGTATTCATTCAATAAATTTAGGTGGTCCTATGTTGGGTGCGTAGATATTTACAATTGTTATACCTCTTTTTAGATTAATCTTTTTATCATTATGTAATGTCCTTCTTTGTCTCTTGTTATTTTCTTTGTTTTGAAGTCTATTCTGTCTGATACAAATACTGCAACTCCTGATTTTTTTCTCCCTATTATTTGCATGAAATATCTTTAATTTCAGTGTGTGTGTGTCTTTGGGTTTGAAGTGAGTCTCTTGTAGGCAGCATGTAAATGGGTCTTGTTTCTTTATCTGTTCTGCCACACTGTTTCTTTTGAGTGGTGCATTCAGTCTATTTGCATTTAAGGTAGTTATTGATAGGTATGCACTTATTGCCATTTTATTGATTGTTTTCTTGGTTGTTTTTGTAGTTCTTCTCTGTTCATTTCTTCCTCTCTTACATTCTTCTCTTGTTATTTGATGTTTTCTTCAGTGTTATGCTTTGATTGCTTTAAAAAATTTTTGCGTGTGTATCTATTATATTCTTGCACTCTTTTCTTGTGATTTGATGTTTTTCCTTAGTGTTATGCTTGGATTTCTTTTTTTAAAATATTTTTTTGTATATCTATTATAAGCTTTAGGTTTGTGGTTACTGTAAGGTTTACAGATAGTTTCTTAAATATATAAAAGTCTCCATATGTTGATGGTTGCTCATTTTTTAACACAATCTAAAAGTACTACTTTTTTATTCTTCTTCCTCCTCCACACTTTCTGTATAAGATGTCTTAATCTACATATTTTGTGTTTCCCTTGCATAATTTTGTATATAATTGATTTTACTACTCTAATTGATTTTACTACTTTTGTTTTTTGAACTTCATATTTGTTTAGTAAGTCATTTTTCTACTATGTTTACTGTAGGTTTATTTTTACTGATGAAGAATATTTAAGATTAAGAATATTTTCATCAATAGAAGTTCCTTTAACTTGTCCTGTAAGGCAGGTTTAGTTGTGATGAATTCTTTTAACCTTTGTTCATCTGGAAACTTTTAATCTCTCCTCCAATTCTGAATGATGACTTACTGGGTAAAGGATTATTGTTTCTAGGTTTTTCCCTTTCAATACAGAAATCTGTTGATTGCCTTATGGAATTTCCATTAGGGGTAACTGTCGTCCTATCTCTTACTGCTTTTAAGATTCTCTCCTTATTTTCAATCTTTGCCAATTTAATTACTGCAATTCTTAGTGTTGTCCTCCTGGGGTTCTTTATGTTAGTAGTTCTCTGTGCTTCCAGGACCTGGGTGTCTATATCCTTCCCCAAGTTGGGGAAGTTTTCAGCAATTATTTTTAGAAAGAGACTTTCTACTCCTTTGCCTCTCTCTTCCTGTTCTGGGATGCCTATATGCAGATATTGTTTCACTTGGAGTTGTCCCACAGCTCTATTAGCATCTTCTCCTTTTTAGAAATTCTTTTTTCACTCTGTTTCTCAGTTTGGTTGCTTACCTATTCTCTAATTTTCCTTCTCATTGATTCTTTCCTCTACCTTCAGCAATCTACTATTCATTTCTTCCATTGTGTTTTTCACTTTTTATTTTTCATCTCTGAGTAGCCTTTTTTCATATTTTCTATTGCTTAGTTGAAATTCTCACCAAGATCTTCAATTGTTTTCCTCAGGTCATTGAGCATTTTGGTGTCAAGTTGTGTGACTTTATATATTTTGGATATTAACCCCCTGTCAGATATATCATTTCCAAATATATTACCCATTCAAAAGTTTGCCTTTTTGTTTTGTTGGTGTTTTCCTTTGCTGTGCAAAATCTGTTTATATAATCCCACTTGTCTATTTTTGCTTTTGTTTCACTTACTTGGCAAGATATATCCAGAAAAAAATAACTAATGCCAATGTTCACATGTTTACTACTTATGTGTTCTTTTAGGAGTTATATGGTTACAGGCCTTATATTTAGATGTTTAATCTATTTTTCAGTTAATTTTTGAGTATGGTGTAAGACAGTGTTCAGTTTCATCCTTTTTCATGTAACTCTATAGTTTCCCAACACCATTCATTCAAGAGACTGTTTTCCTCATCATATATTCTTGTCTCTTTTGTCATTTTTAGTTGGCCATAATAACATGGGTTTATTTCTAGGTTCTAAATTCTGTTCTATTGGTCTATGTGTCTTTTGCCATAGACTGTTTTGCCATACTGTTTTTATTATTGTAGTTTGAAATCAGGACCCATGTTACTTCCCTCCAAGCCCCTGCTCTGTTCTTCTTTCTCAACATTACTTTGGCAGTTTATATGACTTATATATTGATATATTTTATTTGTGAAAATTAATGTGTCTCACCTATATTTGTCATTATAAGAAATTTAAGGGCTAAAAGACTTTTTAATTTGTCCTCACAATTTACAGTTTAATAGAGTTACACTGGTCTGCCTCAGGTATAAATTTTGTTTTCAATGGAATACAATCACAATAATATTTTGACTTTTAAATAAGGTTTTCCCATATACTTCATACTATCTATAATTAAAAGCCCATGTTATTATTTTTATCTTAATTTAAGTCAATGATTGAAAAAGATAATGCTTATTTTGTGCTTTGAAATATAGCATTAAAATTATCAAATTTATCTTGTACCTCTATATTAGACATAGTCAATGCTACTATTTATCAGTATGTGTAGTTTGTTATCGTGGCCCTTACATGACAGTAACTGTAATTGGCCTAATTCTTCTTAATTTTTTCTCATGGAGAATGTATAAAAAAGCATTGATTAATAGAGGCATATGTGAAGAAGAAGTACTAGTAGTTTAATAAGAAGGAAGAGAGTTTTTAAAAGTCAGAGATAAAATACATGGTGTGAACTACTAGAATTTTGCTTGTTTTGAAATCAGTTTCCCGTCACTTTTTAAGAAAATATAAATATTATGACATACAAAGTTTTTAAAAGCTCAAACTTTCTTGGAAATTTTTTTTTATAGTAGAGCAATGGATTATGGTAAAACCATACCACATTTGAGGAAAGAGAAGAAATAAATTATACTATATAAATGGCAGCTGTGTAAATACTTACACAGAAATAAATGTTATAAAAAAAAGTGATGGATAACATTCTAAGGATGAGAAAAATGAGACAAAGAACAGTTCTAAATAAAGACCAAATAGTAGTTATTGTTTTATCTACTAATTCTTCCATTTGCTCAAAGTAGTGAGTAGTTAACAGAGAACATTAAATTTGGTACAACATAGGTTTGCAATGCTGGCATCAAAATAAACTACGGGCTTGCTCACTATAAACAATATACACATATGTGAAATTAAGTTGCATTGATATATTTACAACATATTTGCTTAAGAAATTCTGAGTTAAAAATGATTTTTGTCATTTGTTTAAGCAAGTAGTGAGCTCCTACTATTCAAAAAGCGAGGTACCAAAAAAACGTAAAGCATGATCTACCTCTCTACAGCCAACACAGAAAAGGATGTTATTAGGTAAACCATTAACTTAAAAAGTAACACTCACACTCAAACACACACAGGTTCATATGAGAGCTTTCTGCAAAGTGTAGTGTGTGATTTGTGCCTTGCATGAAATGGTGGGGTATATATTGTTCAATACAAACTTCACAAAGGGTATAAACTGGCACATGAATCATGAGAGTTTATCAATATATCAGGGATAGGAATCATGGAAGTTAGTCTATCAAGGGCAGAAATGAAGAAGAATATGGATGAAGAATGAAAGTGCGGGAATATATGGTACATGAAGCTAAATAAGTGTCTAATTAATTAATTAATACATTTTGGAAATAATAAAAGTCTCTCATACACAGATTTGTACCCAGTTCAAACCATGCATATGTAAAATTAAATAGAATGATCTAGAGAACTGGACTGAGAACATTTAGGAAAGAGCTGTGTTTCATTCAAAATGGCAGAGTTTGTTTACATCCACAATTAGTTAAGTAAATAATTATGTTAAAGTATTTTTGGATGTTCATCTTTTAGACTTTTGAAGCCATTTGCTCTTAGAGGTTTGTAAATTTGTAAATGTGCAGACAATAAGAGGAATTACTAATTATATTTTTTCAAACTTTACTATAATTTTTATTATTCTAATAACACTTTATAGATGAGTAGAACATTTTAATTAAAATATTTAGAGAGCTAATGATTATGGGAAGTAATTAATTTAGTTCATTTAATACCATTATATAAATGATACGAAATGGATAATATTTTCTACATGGCAAATCCTCAAAAACAATGTATTTTTTGTTTTAATAATACCACAATTAGAGCATGAATAGCAAATAATATAAATAATACATACCAGAAAATTGATAGCAGATATTGTGACTTGCCTGTTTCCAAATGCTAGAAAGTAGGGAAAGAAAATTATGCAAGCACTCAAATTTTGGATTGTCACATAGTTGACATAATTTGGTCAATGCTCTCCTCTAATCAAAAATACTGTATGGTATGTAATGAAACTTTTGGGCTGATACTTTTGCAATCTAAAGAGATGAAATATTTTTGCTCTCCACATGTATTTTCTTCTAGCAATCTAATGGTAATTAGAACACAAATTGAATATATTTTTATTTTGTAGTATTAACCTCTTTGAAGGCAGATTTAACTTCTCATTTGTCCCATTGAAAGCACATTAGTATGGCTTAGCATATGAAGACATACAATAATATCTCCTGTCATTTAATGTTTAACAGAAGAAAATGCTAATAATAATAACTTTTGCCTTGATGGTTTATAACAGGCAATATTTTAAGTGTTTGAAATTTTTTCATCATAAAAGCAAGTATAATTGCTCTCCTCTTAAAGTAAAGAAACCTATAGGTTACATAACTTCTCAAATCATATAAAGCAATGGACAAAAAGGGTATTAAAAACAGTGTCCTAAATTCACCTTGCTCATGGAAGAGAACTTGGAATATAAAAAAATACTAAAAATAGACTTTTCTGATAAGATCATCATTTGTATTAACAATTGTATTTCTTCCATATCTGTGTGTGTACACATGTAAATTATATTCATTTATATAAAAACACCTACAACTAAAAATTAATATGAATGCCTTATCTTGAATCTTGCATTTTTTTCATGTAAGGATGTATTTAAAGGCTTTTCTAATATTATTAAGCTTTCATTGTCAAAACTATCCAGGAATACATATAATAATGTAGGATGTGGCTAGCTCTTACATTAAATATTATCTAATTGCTACATAGAGTCATTTTAATTTTTGTATGATAAATAATACTGCTTCAAACATCTTTCTTCATGAGTCTGTATTGAAGTTCTTTTTATATGGGCTAGAAATTTAAGTGTGTTTTAGTTGAAAGTTACCTAAGTATTTATGCATGGATATATATGTATAAAATACATATAACATCCACAAGTACTGGAAATTTTGCTTTTATAAGTGTATATATCTGATTATAAAATTAAATGCATTAATGGAGATAAATTGGGAAATAGTTAAATGTGTAAAGGGAAAATAAAATACATTAAAAATCTCACTATTCATAGTAAACCAGTTAAAATTGGATTTTCCCCCTTTTTAAATATATGTATTTGTTACATATTTTTTACAGTATTTGCTAGAATGCTTTATATTCACCTATTACCTGAATATTATGCTATACTCATTTTGTCATATAATTAAACATTCTTCTCTAGCTAAATTACAATAATTGGGTAATATTCATCCTTATCTGCTATATTTTTTTTAATTGTGCTTACTACTCAACAAAACTTCATTCATTCAATAGTACTATACTGTGTTCTTATGATATATTAATTTTAAACAAAGCCAAATGCAACTGTTACCTGAATTATCACATGACAACAAATGGAAGTTTACAGCCTTGATAAGTCTTACTAAAACGGATCTATATAGTATTTAATGTAAGAGCTAAAATGGATGTATTGTTATCCAAGGAGTTAGATGAATCTCTGAACACATGATTGAACTTTGATCTAATAAATGTTTAAAAGAGTTCAAAGCATTTCTTGCAGCAGGATAGTGAAGATACACCTTGTTTTAATTTTTAGAGGATAAATAACAATTTGATGAAAGTGGGTACTAGGCCAATGGGTATAATTTTAGTTATTTTTACTATTTATTTCCAACAAACAAAACTGAAGATAGTATAATTTAAACAACCTTTCCAGAAAAAATTTTAGCCATCATTAAAACTTTCTGAAATACTTTATAATTTGCAGATATTTCACATTTAAGTAGGAGAAAAAAGAGGCCTTTTTTCCTTGATTGTTGTCAAATATTTATGTATTTTTCCAAACATAAGCCTTCCAGTTTGCAATTAATGTAATATTCCTGCCATTTGGCAGTTTTCAATTATGAAAGTATGGAGTTCAAGAAGTATGGAAAGTGACTTCCTTGATGGCGTATGTGTTGGAAATACATACAAAAATGTTGTTTTTCATTTAAGTGTGTCTGTGTGTGTAAATGTACAGATGCTACTAATTTTGCAATCAAAACTATTGCAAATAGGACTATAAAAAAGGTGAAACAGTGTTGGTGCAGAACCTACAGAAAAAGGTGGAAAAAAACAGTTAATGCAAACAGCAGAGAACAACAGTGTAAATTATGACAACATAAAAAGACAGGAAAATAATAATAATAATTATAACATAAAAAAAAATCCTGAATTAAAAACTTGAGTATGTAAGTCAAAAGAATAAATATAAAGTGAAAGCACAGAAAAGTATGATGAAAACATTAAACACGAAATCCAGCCTCTGTTTTTTCTTTTTCTAATTGTGAAAGTAAAATGAAGAAAAATTATATAATAAGCATTCAGGTTTTAAGAAAAAATTTCAAAGGAAACAATGTAAAAGTTGGCTTAACTGTCTATTTTGGAGCTCTAAGCAGATGAATTTAATGCAGCACATAGATGGAGTAAAATGTTTTAAAATAAACATTTTAATTAGTATGTTTGTTTCATTTTCCTTAAATATTATTATCTAATAAATTTATAGCTACTTTTCTGAAAACACCTTTAATATGTACTGTTTCCTCTTTTGTTACTTTTTCATAGTCTTTTCTGTAAGATTATTTTTACTTTTAGATACCTTTTTGGGAATGTGTTTTAAATATTCAGTTTTAAATTTTCTGATTTAAAATTTTTTGTCCTTGACTATGAAAGGTTTATTTCTTCTCATCTGAAGATAATGTAGTTTGCAGTATTTCTACTTTGGGGGAACAGCATTGAATTTTTATGAATTAATATAATCCATTTAAAAAATATAATTATTTAATCTATAGATTCTAATCAGAGATATGAAAGAGGAAGATCTTTAAAAATCTTACAAAGATGTAATGAAGTTAAGGAAGGATATTTTAGTAGCATAGCTGCCAAAAATTAAAATGAAATTCTAGGGAAAAAATAAAGCCTAATAAATGTCATAAGCATATGACAAATTAGATTTGTTGTATCCTGTTATTTGTCTGCAATGTAGACTAGTTATTCTAGGGCTACATCACTATTGCTATGGACTAAATGGTGTCCCCCAACATTCATATGTTGAAACCCTATCCCTAATATTAGGAGATGGGGCTTAAGGGAGGTAATTAAGTTCAGGTTAGATCATGACAATAAGCCCCTCATGCTGGGATTTGTGTCTTTAGAAGAGACACCTGAAGAGTTTGCTCCCTTTTTCTCTTTACCATGTAAGGAAAATGAGAAGGAAGCCATATGAAAGTCAGGAAGAGAGTTCTCAGCAGAGAAACCAATCTGCCAGCACTTTGATCTTGGACTTCCCAGCTTACACAGCTGGGAAATACATTCCTCTTGTTCAAGGCACTTATTCTCTGTTATTTCATACAGCAGCCAAAGCTAAGACAAGTATCAGGTTAAGAAATAGAAGCTTCTCCTGCTTAGATCAAAACATGTGATCAAGTGGATATGCTCTTTTCTTTTTAAATTCCATGAAAATGTTTATCCAGAATGTATCTGAATTTATCTGTCTGGCTGATGGGGGGTTAGCTAGCCATTTGCTCAATAACTACTTTCTTTGTGCAAACTGCTGCAGTCTGTTTCAGTTATTAGCTAGTGGCGAGTGAACTGAGTGACAGACATGCAGTTACCAATCACCACCAGGTGTCACTGACCATGATCTGCATCTGTTATTTCTGGAGTGATATATGGACTGAACAGCTAGTTGCAAAATATGCGCTTTATGCATATTTTATGATCAATTTATGCAATTGAAATTAACATATGTGGTCACTAAAATTTGAAGAATAGTTTTGGGGGCTGTATTAATTAACTAAACTATAAAAACTGAAATCTGTGTATATCCAAGGCATGCAAAGCACACACTGCCTATACATGACACTCACTTTCCACGTGGAGTCAGTATTGAAATGCAATGTAAAGTTTCACAGAACTTGAGTCCTACTTACAAATTACACAGTTAAGAGACTTCAGAACAGTAAAATCAAACTATCAGGGGCCTTGTTTTCCTAATCTGTAATGGGGAATATTAATACTTACATAATAATGTTCCTTATTATACAATTAATAGCAATTTTATAGTTCTTGATAAACATCATTTTCAATAAATATTTTGTATATACTAACAGTCAACCTCTATTATTTTATATAAGATATACAAATATAGCATTTTTCAAAGTCTCCTGTTATTAAATATGCTATGGAGCAAGAGTATCTACTTATCAGTTAATGGTCTAAAGATACTAAATACATCTTCTGCTAAAATATTTTAAAACTCAGAGTTATATGAGGTCAGGAAATTTTCTTCAGTATTCATAGTTAATTAGTAGTACTTAGAAGACTTCAGCTTTTGAACTTTGCAATCATTTACTGTTAACTTAGCCTGCTAAACTAGATTTGTTGATCTTAGCAAAGAGCCTGAATAATGCCACTCTGTTGGTACTTCAAAGATATTAAAGTATTTTAAGTTATTTTAGAAATCTAAAATAAAGCTTGCATACATCATTCATTTCCATTTATTTCAAAGTTTTTAAACACCAGAAATAGACCATAAAAATTTTATTGTCAAACATGAAACCTCAACTTGTGTGCACTGGGTGTGTGCTTCATGGGCTGCGCTCAAAGTTGAGGAAAGAAAGGGCCTTAGTTAGTAAAAGCAATGGACTTCTTTGGACAGGATAGGAATGATTTCTCCCAGGATTAGGAATTTAGGATTTACGTTTGGTCCAGTGTGCTTCCCACCACATTGCTTCATCTGAATCAAGGGCAAAGATATCTAATAAAATTATAAATAGGAAAGAGTATGTCACAGAAGAAAAGTATGCCTCTGTTTTTTCTTATTGAACCATATTGCAAAGGATACTTATTTATTATTTTTTAAAATCTTGAAAGCTGATTTTATGCCATCATGTGATAACAGAGTTTTTTTTCCCTTCTTATTCTTTACTCTTTCACTTTATTGCCATTTTAGAATCCACAATCAACTCTTATTTTGGCTAGATTTTTTATAGAGAGAAACTAAATCAAAGATTGTCAGTGAAATCTGCCTTTTAAGTCTACATAAAAATTTAATGGAGTATGATATGGAAGCTATTTAAAATTGACATTTTTTCTCACTATCTGCATATTCGTTTAAGTAGGCCGTGTTGTTCATTTCTGTGAAGTTTAGAGGAGAGTTTTGATGTTGGCAAGTTAGTATGGGATTAATTACAAAAAAATCTTACATACATGGTGGTGTATACCGTGGGTGATTAATGTAGTAAGCAATCCAAGAAGTGAATCCCCAGTAAAATGCACAGCCCTACAAATAAGATAAAATAACAGTTAGGGAGTATATATACAAATATATCACATCATTTGAAACCATCCCATATATTTATATGCTACATTGCAACAATTTTGTATGAAGAATTGTATAAATTTTCTAAGAAAAATGAAGTGCTTTCTCACCAGTAAAACAGCATTTTGAAAGTACCTATTTGATATCACTAAGGAAATGCATTTGCTTTTTGCTCAACTTTTATTAATATAAGTGGGTATTTACGATACTGTGACAATTATATTTTAGAAATATAATAATATATATATTATTGTACCAATATATTTTAGAAATATTTTTCAAGAATTTTTTCAAGTAATAAATATGAATGAATAAAACTAATAAATCATCTATTACATGAGAGAGACTAATAGTCATCTTCTAACAGTAAATAAATAAAAAATAATTATTCAATCGTTAGTAATAAACTGTCTTGATTGATTAGAAAGGCAAATAGCCTAGCTTTAGGAGTCCTAGGTTATAAGCTGATCTTGAACTGAATTGATAAATTTTAATACCTTCCAGCATAAGCAAAGCTAGTCTAAAGTGATTTCTGGGGTTTCTAAGAGCTCTAGAGTTACTGTTTCATTATTACAGTGACAACAATAGAATGGCTGACTTTTTGAAATTTTTAGAAAACAGGTATTTGCCAGGAAAACTTTATTAAGGACATAATTCGTACTGAAACTAAATTTTAAATTGGAAAATAAAGTAAATTTTAATTGGAATTGGAAAATTGAATTGTGGCATGTAATCTAACATACATTTCCATTTCAATCATTCAGAAAGTTTCCATTTTCATGGTAACTACAGTTAATAACTTGTATTTACCATTTTATAAAAGAGTGAAGACACTGTCATCATACTAACAACTGAATAAATATGGGGACAGTTTTATCATTTTAATCACTCAGAAGTATATTTATAGCAAGGCTAATATATGAGATTCCTTCTCTTCAAGTGGCACTTAAAGAATCTGAATTCAATGCTAAATATAGTATTTCTAAAATTAAAGGTGCCTGAACATATGTGGTTTGTAACATAAGGTCATGGAAAATCTTTTATTGGTTGAGGGCAGATCCAGTAAAATAGATTGCCCAAGAGCAGAATGTTGAAGGTATGCTAATGCAGATGAACAAAAAAATCAAAGCAGAAGGGAAATACCACGATTGAATTATTTTGCAGATGATCAAATACATAACATTTCTCAATAATAATTAAAATTACAAATCACATCATTCCCTACCTTTATCAATTTTTTCAAAGGTGTATGTCCAGCAGAAACTTTGTGAACAAATAAGGTTTCCAAGAGATATCTGATATAGTGTATACAATGACAAAAGCACGCCAAGCTAGAAATAAAATAAAACATAAACCCATTAAATTCTCTTCCAAAAATCTGGTTTGTGTAATGCATTAGACATTTTTTTTTAGTTCACTTCAATATGATATATTTTAGGAAATATTATTTCTAAAACAAAACACAAGTATTTGCCTTAATATTTTTATTCTAGAAAATTTCTAAATGTATTTAATAATGAAAGCACTGTTAGGCAACAGTCTATAAATTTACTTCTAAGGGTACTCAAGATATTTTATAATACCAATCTTAAACTTCTCACACCTGCCCCAGAAATATATATGAAATACAATAATTGCAAATGTGCTTATATCAAATAGCCCCATGACTGAAGCAGCAAATTTAAAAGTTTTGAAAGTGTCTAAAATCTACTTAGAATGAATGTGATATTTTTGTAATATTCAGAATAACTTTTTCTTTGTCTGGTTGTCCTTTAGCAAGTACCATACATTGAAAAAGTTTGAATTTCATTTTGTATAGAGTCAATACCACTTTTGCTTTGCTTGGTTTTTTCTATGTTTGATTTTTGCCTATGCTTTTTGTCTTGTTTTTTCTTGTTTGTTTCTGTTGTTGTTTTAAGTTACCACCTCTTCTTGCCATTTATATAACTATTATGTTAAAAGTGAAAGCCAGATATCATTACAGAAGTACATTTTTTATTTATACTTCAGAGAATATACTTCCATTAAAATCTGTACCTATTTTGTTATGAATAACAATTTCAAATTTCAGAAACTTCATTTGTTATTTTAAAAAATCAATATAGATAAAAAATTGCAGACTTAAGCCAATAAAGGTTGAGCAAAAAATCAGCATCTCATTTACTCTATGTAAAATCAAACATTGAGTCTCCTCTGGGAGTTTATTTAAACAAAAATGAATTCATTATGTCTGGTATTAATAACTGACTTCAGGGAGGGAAAATAAATAATCAGACACAAACTAATAAATAATCTGACACAAACAGATGACTTGGCTAAGTTGTCAAGGAATTTATCATTATTCATCAATGTATAAAAATATAATTGTGCACCCATTATGGGAGAGACATGTTCTGTGTGATGTGTATATCTATGAACAATAGACAAATTCTGAAAGAAATGAGAGAATAAAGTGGATATCTGGGGGTAGAGCTTTCTAGACAGTCCGACACGTAAAAACAAAGTCCTGATATAGGAGGTTGCTTTGTGGGTTCAAAGGACTGGTGAGTGAATCAGTATCTCTCCGAGGTTTTTTGTAGAAGTAATTACATAAATACCTGAGTAATAAAATTTTGCATTTTGTAAGAAAGCAGAAAAATTAGGTTATGCCCAACAATGTAACAGAGCAATAACTGAGAAATTTTTGTTCAAGCTATGATTAAACTAGTTAATTTATTTGTTTTCCATTATATCATGAGCATATAGAGATCAGCATAGTACATACATCTATGTCTTACTGCTTAGATATATGCCATTTTGCACATTATTGGTAACACGCCAAGTTTAGTTTCACTCCAAAATATTCTTTCTGTTTAATTATGGTTGACTTCCCTTTAAATGTCAACTCTTTCTCTTTCCTTTGCTAAGCTAATTGAATGTCCATAAGTAAGCTTGGAGTCAGTCATTTTTCCAATCATAATATCTGAAAATACTGTATCCTGTATCAAGTAAGTTTCAATATGTCAGGGCTGTGAAAGAACAGAGTCCCACCTTTAGAGAGCTGTGCCAGTTTTTGGCTGTACAAGCACACAAGGGCAATGAGGCCACAGGGGAAGGATTCCAGGAGTTGGGAAAGCCTCCGGGAAGTCAACACAGAGATGACTGTAGAATTTATTGGCATGGAGTGTGAGAGATGAGGGATGAACTGAAAGTGTGAGACTAACAAGGCAGGTGACCTAAACATATAGTCAGACTGAATGCTGAGTGTACGGAAGGTTTCTAGGGTTGCTTTTCCAGCCCTGATGATGTAGCCCGAAACACTAAGGAGGAAGTGGCCTTAGTAACAGTGCAGCTAGTTCACTGAAGAGACAATGACACTCTAGAGTATGTATCTCTATCCTAACTACCATTGATTGAATAAAGAACATTCACATTATACCTAGTTGTGGGCCCTCCTCTCACTACTTGATGGGGATAGAGTTCCTGCAGGAGATTAGCCTTTAGTCCTAGTGTGCAGAAATTTCTAAGAGATCCAAAGAATTTTGTGGAGGTTGAGGCACGTGCAGATTTGAACATACAAAAAAAAATACTTTTAATTCTGTGATACAATCAAAGCAACTTTTGGAGAGTTAACATTGGAGTTTGTTAATTCCAATGAGTTTGTTGTACAATCAGAGCAATTCTTGGAGAGTTAACATAGGAGTTTGTTAACTGGATGTGACATTTGAAATGTAATCTTGAGAACTGATATCTTCCATCCTGAAACTGGGTTGCCTGATAAAGCTTGTGATTATATTATAGGCCTCTGCTAAACAGAGCTGAATTTCAAAAGTAGTTTGTGTGCTTGTATGTATCTGCTCTGGAATGATTTCATATAAACTTAAGATGTTATTCTAATTTGGAACAATGCAGCACAAATAACATTTATCACTGAAATGTTATAAAACATGCAGTGTTTGTGCGTAGGAACAGTGACAGACAGTCAATTCCTTTGAGAATGTCAGTGTGAAAAATGTTCTTCACATTGTGCTATGTATCTAATACAGGTTATAGTTTAGGTCTACAAAATGAATACAATTACTTTCTCCTTATGAACTCCCCACCCCAGACTTTTTCTAAATTAATTGGGCATTCTCTTCACCAAAGTAAAAGGAAGATAACAATATTCTAAAGAGCCCTGAACAATTTGCCCATCATCCCGGATAACTAATCTCCCCTTGCCTCTCTGTATTTCTGCTACGCTAGCTTTTTTCCCACTCCTGAAAAGCACAAAACTGCTTTGTAAATTTACATATGAAGATTCCTAAATATACTGGTTAAAATATGACTCATCCTTCTAGGAAATAAAAAGAGAAAGAAGTTGTTTGCAAACAATCTAATTAACATAAAATCTGTATACTAATTCATCCCCTCCTTAATTCGTATGTACTGTTTGTATTACGTACTGTACCGCTGGGTGGCGTAAACTTCTAGAGCTCTCTTTCGTGTCATATATATATGGGATCCTCAAATAAAAGAGGAGATATATTAGCAGAGGTCCTGTGTATTCAGCCAAAAATACCTGAAAATAAGAAGGTAATTTAGATTAAGCAATAAATCTTTATAGATTTTTTTAAAGGTTTACTTATGACCATAATAAGCACATCCACAGACTTAGTCTACAGAATAAATGGTAAAATGAGACAGATGAGCACCTACTCTTTATAAAAGAATTAGACTAGGTGCTAATGTAAATAAAAAGAAGTCTCCCTTGAAAGAATTAGCCAAGAGTTAAGGAGAAGGACAATTAGAAATAATTAATTTAAATTAACATAACTATTGAGCCTAATATAATGATTTCTTCATAAATAGTACAAAGAAGTTTTTATTTAACTAAACAAACTATTATGAACATTTTTCTTTGTGTCTCCCCAGCCCTGTATACACACTCCATCTTCTATGTAAACTGTCCCTGTCACTGGGTGGAATGGGCTATAGTGCCTATCTTTTTAAAGAAATGTATATTCATGGCCATGTCATTTTGAACTCAACTGATGACACTAATTCAAAGTGAAATAATATAGTTCTCTGTTTTGGAAATTTTAGCCCTTAATTATAATGAGTTGGAGTTAGGAGTTAAAAGGATTGCCATCTGAATTCTGCAGCTGAAGGGCAATCATTTTTTGTGAAGAGCGATATTTGATTTGTAGAGGGACAATCATGAGATTTGGAAAGATAATTGGAAACAAGACTATACGACTGCAGGAAGATTTATTGGCTGACTGATTTTCTGACAGTTTTCTAAATCTGATGAGTCTTGATTATCTGGCTTTGTCTTAATGCTAAAACCAGATTAAAGTCACTATGTGGAATTTTCAGAGAAGCAAAAATAATTTGCTACTGAGTGTTCAAAGAGAGAGAAAAAATATGACATGACAATGATAAATTCGATGGCCATACTACTTTGCTTTATCTTTGCCAATTTTCATTATTTTCCATGAAAGAGAGCTTGAAAATGCATGTTCTGCCCAAATATACAGGTGTACCCATAGATTAGAAATAATGCTTTTTGTTGAGAGTTTTGTATAACTAAATGGTTAGAATATATGATGGATATGCATGTTTTTACATATACGCTTATATTTACATATATATATATAGCTATTTCTTTAGGTTAGGTTTCTTCAGTTATCATTTTTCTTTTTAACAATATTGATTATCACATGAGCTAAAATAGAGTTTATGTGAGGGTAAAAACACTGCAACATCTGATAAATTCAGTGTAAAAGCAACCTTTTTCCTGAGATGCTGTATTAATTTGTGGTATACAACATGCCAGATTATTTAGCTATAAAGAAAAAATGTTTTGAATGTCTGATAACAGTTTAGTTAATATTCCAGAAAAATCAGGAGAGTCATTGTTTTATCACAACCAAAAATTTAAAATATTTATTGCAATGCCATCCAATCTAATCAACTCTGAGCAGATTCTCTAGTAATATATCAGAAATGAGAAACGTTTGGAACAATAGTTAACCTGGACCAAATGTCACTCTTTATTAAGTTAATAAAAATTTTAGCACAAATATGAAGGTTTTTTGGATGAGAGGAAATTAAACTATAAACTTATCTCCATCATCCCCTAAAAATAAACAGGAAGAGCCTGCTAGTTTATAGCAGTATGTCTAGGCAGGCCCAATATTTTATCACAAACATTGTTCATTCTGAAACACAGGGGTTAAGACAGTACCAAAGTGTGAAGGATAACCCTGAATTGAAAGTACTGAAGAATAATAAGAAATAACTTTGAATACTGTATCTTTCAAAAAAAAGTCTATTTGGGTACAAATAGAAGAAAGGAAGAGAGCTGTTTTATTAGACTTAGGAAGTAATCAGAAAATAGTTTCAGAATTAATAAAAACCAGGTCCCAATGGACAAATATTGATAAAAGAGCCTTCTGTAAAAGGAATTGCTCTTCTTCTACTACTAAAAAAAGAGTAAAACCAAAACCAAACCAAATAAACAAATATGCCAGTGATAAGCCCAAGCAAATTAATTAATTTACAAAGACTTGGGACTCCATTATAGTCTAAAAGCCTAGTAGAAATTCTATATTCAAAATAAGTAGATACACTTTCTTTTTACTTTGAAGATATGTATACTACTTTTAAGTTCAGTTTATTTCCAATACCAGATTATTTCATGGAGTTCTACAGTTCTCTGGATTAAACTAATATGTTGCTTTAAACATTAAATGTACTACTTCCAGTAGGCAAGCTAGGTAATGGGGATTTTCTAGCACTTTTGCAGAATATCCAACCTGCTCTATGTCTAAACTGAAAAGGGAGGAAAGCAATAAGCTGCTTCAGAAAATATAAATTGAAAGGTGTCTGTGATTGTTGTGAAAAAAAAAAAAGAAAACTTTTTAGTTCTGTCATTATTAGGGTGGTGTTGGCTTTACATCTTTAAAATTGCAACTGACAGCTGAAAGCAAAATAAATTGCACATTTCACAATTGTTGAAAATTACTGGCAAAAGTAATCAGTGCCAACCTCAATCTTCCAAAGATAGTACAGCTACTAAATAAAATAATGAGGGCATTCTCCAATAGTAGTATCACTTTGTACTCACTCAGTACTACTGAAGCTAATATGATAGTTGCCAAAGATTTTTTTTTAATTTAACCCTTATATGAATAATATACACTTATTCCAAGTTATTCAAACAAACCTAATGAAATCGGTGAGAAATTTTGATCACAATGATTTTCAGGCTTCAAATTGCTACTGAGTCATTGCAGAATTAGAAGGTCAAATGTCAAACAGAACTTATGAGTAGTGATTCAACCTAGAATATGAAGGCTGACAAGTCTGATAAGAACACCAACATTTTGAAGAGTGCCTGAGAATGAAGGGACAAAAATTATTGCTTCGTATTTTTCAAGGATGGAGGTGGTCTTATAAAACCTCCAAAATTTGTGTTAAGACCTAGAAGAGTTCCACTGCAGGAGTGGTGATGAAGCCGGAATCCGTCTGTCTTCACAGGTAGCAAAGCTCAGCCTGAATCATTTCAATCATCGGTTGGATTAAGATGACCTGGATCAAATAATGTCATAGTCCATATGCAGGATTATCCATTACTGCTGGAAGAGGGATAAAGTTATCCTATGCCTCAACTGATCAATTTTCACAGGAATTTTCCTACCTTAGGTCAGAAATATGAGGCATACAAGGAGTGAAGATACTGTGACCAAAACCAAGGAAAGTAGACGTTCAAAGTAGAACTGAGGATTCACTTAACAGAATTATCAGATACATAATTTTTTTAAAAGCCTAACTTTTATATGTTCAAGAAATAAAAGACAAGGTTGAGAATTTCAGCAGATATTTGAAAACTCCAAAAAGAAAATATGGAAATGTAATATGAATCCCACAAGGAGACTACAAAAAGTATAATGGAGAAACAACAGATAGATTTTCAAATTAAATATTTATACCAAAACATAGACTATAAGTCCAAAGCAGGATACATAGAAACATAATCATAACTATGGATATCATAGTCAAACTGGTGATAATTAAACAAAAAAAATTTTAAATGAAACAGATGTGTTAATTTAAAAGGAATATAGTAGACTTTTCAACAGAAACAATGGGAGTCAAAAATCAAAATAATGAAATTTTGTGAAGCAAAGACAAAAATAATTGCCAACATGGAATTATTTTTCTGCAATAATATTCTCCAAAAATAAAAGCTAAATAAATAAATATGTTTTAAGATGAACAAAAAATAAGAGAATTCATCAATGGCAGAACTAGAATAAAACAGTAAAGTTCTCAGGAAGAATGATAGTGATACAAGATGTAACCTCAGCATTAGAAGGAACAACTAAATTGCAGTGAAAAGGATAAATATTGGCCATATAAAATTATAGTAGTGCACTTTGACTTTAAAATATATAGAAAATTAAAATATATTACAACAATAGATAAGCTCAGGAGGAACTTAAATATAATAAAGTCAATAAACTATGAAGTATCTTCACATTAGCAAACAAATTAAACAATGTATGTTGGTGTTAAGTATACTAAAGATACACCTTATAATTTCTTGGGAAACCAGTAGATTTAACAGGAAAGATATAACTACCAAATAGCAGAGAGGCTAATAGAAAAGAAAGTAAAACAATTTATTCAAAATGATGCAAAAAAAAAATAGAAAAAAGGTAATAGAACACATGAGTAAAATCAAAAAGAACTAATAGGTTTGGCAGACAGATAGTCCTTTACCATTAAATAGACTATTATTAAGATGCAAGATACAAAACTACTAAACTATTAGAAGAAAACATAGGAAAAAAACTCCAGAACCTAGAACCAGCAAAGGGTTTTTACATATGACAGTGAAGGCAAGATCCTTTAAATATTGATAAAGTAGACTCCATTAAAATAAAAAACTTTGATAACAACCAAAAACACTGTTAATGGATGAAAAGACAACTTAAAACTAAGAGAAAATATTTGCAAACCTGCAAAACTACAACATAGGAAATACTGTAAAAACTATTGTGATATCTTTGTATGTTGATGGATGGTTACTACATTGCTTGTGGTAAGCATTTAGTAATGCACATACTTGCCAAATCATGTTATACACTTGAAGCCAACAGAATATTGTCTGTCAACTGTATTTCAATTAAGCAAATACAAAAAAAAAAAAAACTGAACAGTGTGTCCCAGATAAATAAAAACTATGTTCAACACAAATGCCTATCACAGATAGATAACAGCTTTATTTTAAAAGAAAAATACCAAAAAGCACTCAAATATCTGTCACTCGTTGAATGAGTAAACAAATGTTACTAGCATCCATACAACCAGATACAACTCACCAATGAAAAGGAACTAAGCTCTGTCACATACAATAAAGAGAAGGGATCCCAAAGGCAGAATGCTTAGAGAAAAATAAACATGAATTTCAAAAAGCAGGAGAGGAGCAGATTGGTGGTTGTCCCAGATAGGGAAAAGAGAGTGTGAATTTAGAGGTGTTAAGTGAGGGAATTCCTTGGTAGGTATAGAACATTTCTGATTTTGGTGGCAGGTGTATGGGTCTATGAAAGAGATAAATTGCACGCATAAATAAATATGCAATATACAATTTTATGTATGTATAATATACATAATAAAAATATAAAACATAATATAAAATAATATAAAACAAAATTATGTGCCCACACATAAACATAAAAATGGTGAAAACTGAATATCTTTAGTTAATAGGAATTATATAATGAGGATACTATTATTATATTATCTGTTTATCCTAAGCCTTTCAATAGTTAAATGCAGCAAGAATTTTCTCAATGTCCTATGACAGCACATTCTTGATGAAAAATATTAAAATTTAATTTTGACCTTGCTGAAGAAGTTGTTTCTAAAAACAACACTATGATAATGCATTTATAATAGATTATAGGAACACTTTTAGTATTTTAATAAATGTTCAAGAATGTTATGTTGTTAAAATATTGTTTTCATTGCATAATTTAGTTGACATAAAGTAGGTATGATTGCAATGTAATGTATATATTTTTATCATTGAATAGGACTGACTCATTTGGAGCAAAAGCTTGTGTGATTTAAAAATATCCAGCCTATTTCCAGAGTTCTCTTTGTCACCTAAATGACTTTCCTCTCAAGTAAACTATAATTTTCTAGTACAATTGTTGTAGAATTCCACCTTAGCTCTTTCTGTCGTCCGTGCTTATCCAAATGATGCAGCTGAAATTTCTAATGAACTCAGTTAATGTGACTTGCCCTGACGCAACTTTTGTAGACAGAATTCCCTTTTCATCATAAAAGTTGACAGACTCAATAGTTTAACCTTTGAAGATCAAAATCTGCTTGTCTAAAATATTTTAGCAAAGATATAAAGATACCATATTTGAGTATTAAACCCTTTGCTTTCACAATGCATGCATTTATAGGTTGTTTTGTAAACATTATAATATACTTCATAAGGATTAAGAGTATTTTAAGCTCAGTCTTTAGTATAACAAATTAGTACTCAGAAGCTCAACAAACTCTGGGAACTAAGGAGATTATTTAACCAATAACGTTAAGATATAGAGAATTACCTAGATACAGGAAGATAATATATACTTAAGGGAGAGATTGTTAGAAAAATAAAGGATGTACCAATATTTTAATGAATGAATATAACTTGAATTTCTCTTTGAGAATTAAAGTGAATAAATTATTTTGTGTTTGTAGTACCTTTAAAAATTGACTGTTTAACTATAAAGGGAAAACTCAGAGCACCAAGGATGATAATGCTGATTGATAATGATGGCAAAAAGGAAAGCTATTCTGATTAGAAAATATTAAAAAGAATCATATTACCAATATGGAACAGATTGTAATGAGGAAAACGTTTAAAAGCCTAAGCATTCCCACCAGCATTATGATTAGCACACATAATGTAGGGAGGGGACACAGGAAAGGCAGTATATACAAAGACAAGTAATGATTCTATAGCATCTTGCTATGCTGATGGACACTGACTGTAATTGGGTATTTGGGGGGGGCCTGATAATGCGGGGAGTCTAGTAACCACAATGTTCAAGTAATTGAACATTAATGATACCAAAATTTAAAAAAAGCCTAAGCAATATAAATAAAATACTTTAATTAAAAAATATAATTATTAAGAATAATTCAATCTAAAAGTTAATTTAAAAGAATTTCACTTAAAACTAAATAATATAATTTAATTTAAAAATCACACTAATCCTTCATATATTGGTGTCAAAATTATTTATCAGATTAACTCAATACGTGTGTCAGCAAATATCAATAGCATACCCTCCCACTACTGAAGCTATTCCATTTATCTATTTATTCCATTACTCATGAATAGTTCAGTATTCTTGAACTAGTGTCAAGTACCTTCTCTACTTCTTAGTCCTCCATGTCTTTTAATGTGGTCTCCACTCTTCTAAGGCCACTGGGTTCAGTTGCCACTACTGAAAACTGCTCCTCTAAGAAAAGCCAAAATCCAGCACCTTCCCAATTCCAGGAAGTCCTGCTGCATCACTCACAGTTTCCAAACTTTCCCCCCTTGACTTGGAACATATTTTCTTGAATTTTGTATCTTCCTCTTTCCAAAGTCAAGAGTCTACTTTATCCCCAGGCTCTTAGGATAAAACTGAAGGAATATCATTTCACTGACAAGGCAGAGGGGAAGCAGAAAGGCACCCATCAGTCATAGGATGGACAGACACTTAAAAAAAGGAATTTATCTTGCTTCTTTCAGCTGTCGTATTTCCAGTTGTTTCAGTTCTTGAATGGAACTTTGCCATTGATCATAGCAAGAATGGACAGTTTAAAATAACATTCAGTATAATATTTTGCTTCACTATGTATTAGATAGAAAAAGTCCTGTCAACATATTACTCACATCAAAATGTGAGGTGTGTATACTGTATTTCAAATTAATACTTACTGTCATCCAACTGACCTGTTGACCTAGGTCTGTAAAATAGAGTGTGACCATGGAGGAAGCTGCAATGCTTTGGATGGTTATGTAGTCCTTTAAAAAAGGCCCACCTTAAATAATAAGGAAATACTATTTTAATACAATTTCAAGGCACAGTAACAACCAATTTTTAATGTGAAACCAATGAAACTAAGGATGAATTTTACATAGAAATTGCAATGCATAATAAGTCTTTAAAGTAAAATAAAATCTGAATAAATGCATTTTATAAAGTATACCCAGAAATTTTTCAAATGCACAGTGGTTTTCCAAAGTTACCTTAAAAAAGTACAGACTACCACTAACTGCTATCCTTTTGTGCTCCATGAAATGTAATGTTAGATAATATCATAATCAAATATGATTTAATTTATTTTTAAAGTATAATTTTGGGTTTCACTAGATTTAGACCTTAGCTATTCTCTAAATGATTTTATCATAGGATGAATTAGTTGGGGGTAAATAAATATCAGTGGTCACTGCAATGCACCAGGTGAGTGATATGATGTAACTTTTTAAAAAATCACTAAGCATGCTGTGTAGAAATGGGAAGAAGAAAAGCAAGATTACTTACAAGGAACTAAAAATTCATCAAACAGGGAATGGTAATGTCTTTTGGATTAAGTTGGCACTGGTGGAAGTGTTGAAAACCACCAATTCCAGATACGTTTTGAACATAGAGCAATTTGTACTTGAGAGGATTCAGTGAGAAAATGACAGCTCTTAGATTTTTGGCCTGAGCACTTAGGTGCATTGTTATCTAATTAACTAACTTGAACATTAAGGAAGGAGCAGAATTTGGGGGTGAAAATTAAGATCTGTGTTAAGAGTAAGTTATGTTAAGTGCATGATATTTATTAGACATTCAAGTGTCAAGTAGGGATTTGGGTAGGTGTGTCTGTAGATATTTGAAAGCCATTAATATTTAAAGCTATGGAGCTTGATAAGATTATTTATGTATCTGGTTTGGAAAGAAGAGAATGGAAACTGAGACTGAGCTTTTGAGATGCTAGGCTATTAAAGGAAGAAAAGATTACTGAGAAGGAGTTTCTCATGAAATAGGAGGAAAATAAACAGAATTAGAAGACATATAAAAGAAATGGTCCATTTGAAAAATAAATATTAGATAAATCTGGCATGTGTATACTGGAAGATATATGCAAAGATGTCCTTTTTAGCATAATTTTTAATGGCAGAAATCTTGCACAAATTTTAAATGCTCATAAAGGAGACAATGGATAAACATATTTTGTTTTATTCAAAGATATACAATACAGGAAGAAAAATGAGTGGACTAGAGCTACGTATACCTA
Organism: Manis pentadactyla; assembly: GCF_030020395.1. Lineage (NCBI taxonomy): Eukaryota > Metazoa > Chordata > Mammalia > Pholidota > Manidae > Manis > Manis pentadactyla. Next base: position 52,763,047 of record NC_080023.1, read on the forward strand.
CATGGATGAATCTCACAAGTTTAATACTATTATTATTTCTGTTGTTGTTATTTATATTATTCTTTATGTTACTCTATTTGTGATTTATATTATCCATAATAATGAAAAGATGTCTTTCTGTTCTCTATTTCTGAGACAGACAGTAAAATGTTAATTACAACTATTATTAGATGATTTTAAGAATCTAAGACATTGATATATAATTATAATTACAGGTATTTTAAAGTAAAATAAAAATATGTAATTCCTATATATTAATTTTGAAGATATAATTTGATAAATCCAATTTAATATATAAATATAGTAGACTATCACTTTGTTAATTAGATTATGCTATATGGCTTCAAAAGAGAAATTATCCAGGTGGGCCTGAACTAATAATTTATTTAGATCTTGTGATTTAAGAGATCAGTGAAAGGAATTCAGACATTCAATATATTAGAAAGATTCACTGTACCATTGCTGGCTGAAGATGGAGAAGGCCGCATCGAAACTAATGCTGGTGGCCTCTAGGAACTGAAAACATCTGTAGGAACTGTCAGCTAGCAAGAAAACAGGGACCTCTGTCACACAATCACAAGATGAATACTGCCAACGCTCAGACTGAAGATGAAAGTGGGATTTTCTCAATCCTTCAGATGAGAATTCAGCAGCCAGCAAGTTGATTCCAGCCCTGTGATACTCTGAGCAGAGACTCCAGCCGTACTGTGTTCAGCTGATAAAGAAGTGTTGTTTTAAGCTGCTAAATTTGTGGTGACTTGTTTCACAGAAATATGAAGCTAATACAACGTGAATCAAGGAAAAGATTTTGATAGCAAAATGATCAGTGTTGCCGTTGTGACAATCATATATAACAGGAAGAAATGTTAAAAGATTCTGTTGGCTCCTTACCACTTGAAAGTGTTAATATCTTCTCAACATACACCTATTAACACTGTTTGGGAAGGAATTAGTTTCCACTTCTGTTTCTTGAAGTAAGCAAGATAGAGGAGTTCCACCAATGACCAATTTTCCCCCTGCCTCCCCTTTCTAGATTCCATGAATTAGAAATTCAACACTGTAACTGCAGAACATTATGAAGTACTTAATCAAGCTAGGAAGAGAACACATTTTAGTTACCAGTTTTATGACAGATTTGTTGCAATAATGGCTGCAATTCTTTACCATTGCCATATTCACACCATTTACAATATGACTTTCATTTCCTCCTATTCATACTTGGTGTCTGCTTCTGCATGACCTTGAGTGTGAGTGAGCCTAGGGACCTTCTTTGGCTAACAGAATGTGTAGCAAGGGATCATATGCCAGTTCTAAGCCTGGGCCTCGACATTCTTCAGTGCTTGTGCTCATTTGTTGTACAGCATGGACATGAGAACAAGCCCAGAAGAGGCTGCTAGAATGTGAGAGACCACAGAGAACAGAGGATTGGCTGCAGTTGTGGCCACGCTAGACCAGCCAGTCACCACCAGTCCAACAGCTGACTGCAGCTTAATGAGTGAGCCTAGCCCAGTAAAGCCAAGTCCATCCCAGCTCAGCAGAACCACAGAGCTAAACAAATGTTTGCCCCATAAAAATCAATTCTGCTATTTTATTTATATTTTAGTGATATCTTCTGTGTAAGGAAACAGTAATTTTGGGACTATAAATTTATAAATTTGGCACTTTATAAATGATAAGTCTTGGCACCTTATAACCATAATCTTATTTAACTCAAAAAAGGTAACACACGAAAAGGGACAACAAACCATGAATTAGGCTCTTTATTAGCTCCAGTTTACAAAAGAAGACCCTTTAAATAGGTAAGAGAGTCAGGTTTAAAATTCTGAATTACTCCAAGTAACCTCTTTGTACCACATCCTGCTTATTTCTCTAAATGAATTGACTCTTTTTTTCAAATATGCCATCACAGGCTCATTCAAGGACACTTCCACTGCTATACCTCATTCAGCTGAGACCTTGGTACACTTAATCAGCAAAATAAATGTGAGGGAAATGTGAAAGTCACATTCACCAGAAAGGTTAAACTAGCAGATATCCTCCAGTTCTTGTAGTGCCCTTCAAATTGAAATTACGTGTTATGTTGATAACTGTGGCATTTTCAGAGTCTTTATTATATGAGTCAAGTTCAGAAAACAGAACCACTTTTTCATTCAGTTATTTCAGCGTCCATATGTTGAAAGGCATTTATGAGCCTGGCACATGCTAGAATAAAAACAATAGTTCTTCTTTTTAAATTCTAACCAGACAGGAATTTTCCTTGAGCATTTGAGCTTAGAAGAATCTGAGACCACCAAGGAAGTATGACTTCTAAGAACGCCATGGATTGCTATATCTTCAACATAGAGGTCTCAGGGAAGGAAGGGATATTTAAGATAGCAAGGTGAACAAACTTACCATCTCAGGGAGATACAAGGAAATAATCATTTGTTCTTAAGTGAATTTAATCTCTAAGAAAGGATATCCTGAATATTCGCAAAAGCACCAGAAAAAAAAAAAACCTCACCCTTGTATGGAAAAATTTAGAGATTGAAATTCTTTAATAGATATACCTCCTGTAGATTTACTATTAGGGACTTTGACTAAGTATTCCTTCAAAATTTATATTCTACCCACAGCTTTTACTTAACAAACCCAAGTTTAAGATCCAGTTGATGTAATATCAATAACAATGATTCTTAGCAGGACTCATTTTTAAGTGTATCTTTATAAATTTTCTGAATGTAGAATAGGGCTTGAAATTTTGAGTTGAGGCTTAAAAATGTATATATAATACTTCTCTCTAAAATACATTCATTTCTGCTCCTCCCTACCTTTTTTATTTTGCTTTAGAATGGAAAAAAGAAAGAAAGAAAGAAAAAAAAGGAAGAAAAAGCTAAGCCATGTCCGTGAGAATATATTAGGAAGCAGTAGAATTAGGGAATATAGCATAAAAACTTTAGAGACAGAAAGATGTTAGTTCAGATCCTGCCTCCAATACACACTGACAGTGAATGTGTGATCATTATCTCCTTGAGACTAAAATTCCTGATTCCATAAAAATAGAGCAATAACTTCTTAGGAGAATTAATTGATATATTTAGAGCACTTATCACAATGTCTGCCATTTAGTTAAGTTTAAATAGATATTAGCTATTGATGACCAGAAAGGAATTCCAAATAAATAGATCAGTGAAAGTTTTTTCTTACCATGTTCTAACTGCAGGCCAACTCGGGAAGGGTACCATTTTGGACCTATTTAATGAAAAGCAATAATATTTCATTGTTAACAAAAGTATAAACACATTTTAAAATCTAGTAGTTTCTATTGGAAAACAGATTAGATTTTAGGAAGTGAATGCAATGGTTATTCAGTGTCAGAAATGGAAACAACAGTTAACATTAACAGTGTGCCTACACTCAGTGGTGGATAGTCTGGAAGAAAGCATGACAGGAGCTAAGGGTAGTAATTTTCTGAGTCTTGATCTGGGAACTGGTTATGTAGATGCCTTCAGTTTATGGACATGTACCAAGATATATGATCTATAATTCATGTCCTTTTTGTAAGTTATTCTTCAATAAAAACCTTAAACATATTCATTTAAAAGTGGAGAACTTTGATCTCATTTTAAATTATTGAATATTGGTATGTGAAAGTGGGTTATTTTCTCTATTAGGAATAAGGTACTCTATCACAGTAATTTGTGTTATTGACTTTTAATATTTTGGGCATAATAATCATAGCAGAAACATCACTTTAGTATCTTCTTACATTACCGTTACAATGAATAGATGGCTGAAGAATTCTATTTGGATAGAAAAATCAAAACATCTTTATTATACACAGCCATAATAAAAAAATTGGTTCACAATTATCAGAATATAACTATTTCCTCTTAAAATGAATTCTGTGTTATTAAAGTCTCCACTGAAAATTTAATTCTTAAGTCTGAGGTCCAATTTTAACCAAATTAACTTAAATTAAAATAAGAATATTGTCAAAGAAATATTCCACAAATGTTACTTGGTTTTCTAAACATTACATTTTAAGTTGTCAGTAAGAGTGATAATGTGACAAAACTAGACTATTGTAACCAATTCTCTCTATATTTACTGCAAAAAGACAGTTTATACATAAAAGTTCTTACAACTAACTCATAAGTCAAAAATGGTAATCACAAATTAAAAGATACTGAGGATTATTTCTAAATAAATTTAGTAATAGCTTGGCAAACAGGAAAAGCACACACTTTGAATTCTTACATTTGATATTTTAAATTAGAAAATGTTCAGTAAAAGACTATTTATATTTTGTTTTTGTATTTAGTAATATAATTTTTATTATTTATATAGCCAATTGTTGTTCTGGAATGTACACTAACATTATTTGTTTAAAAATATTTAAAAATAACTACCCTTATTACTGAAAGTGAAAATCTGCTACTAAAGAAGATATGATGCAGATTCATGCAACAGAGCTTTCTGTAAATTTTAATTAACTCCTATATGGGTTATGGAGAAAAAGCAGACCTAATGGGAATCTATTTATATTGCACAAATAGTCATTGGTCACCCATGACAACTGTACATAAGCTGTTAATTTCTATTTTAAAAATATTCATGTCAGACATCACACCCAAGAGCATTTCATGATGCCTCTGATAGTGGAAATGCAAAGCAAAACTAACTCCATCATTGTAGGTAAAAAGATCTGTGAACTAGATGAGTGAATACTGACTGACTCCACAATGATTAATCAGAGAAGTTAGAAACTCTAAATGCCTAAAGGGAAATCCATGTCCTTACCACTCTCTCAGTACGGAGAAACTATAAATCTACCTATCAAATAAACTTGGCCTTTATAGGTTGTGGCCTTGAACAGTGTCCTAGTGAAAGAAAGTTACTAACTGCCTATATAAGCCTTTATGTTAGTTTCAGTCATCTTTTCAAAGAACAAAACATAAATTTCCTTAGATGCTCTGTGCTTGTTAGGGTAAGATGGATTAGGCTGGAAGAAAGGCAGAAAAAAAGACAGTTTATAAAGGATAAAGAACATATGTTGGTTAAGGATTTTTAGTGTGGATTAGTAGTATAGAATATTATTTATAATGCTGAGTACATTGAAGTTGGACAACTGGCTCACAGCTGAATTATGACTGCATACTAGATCTAATGCATGTGTCAGTATCTTAAATTATCTCTGATGTTGAACTTAATTTTGTAACTCCTATCACATTCTAACCGTGCCTTAGATTTCTTTCCTTAATAATGGTTAAGTGTTCATATGACTATGTAATAACATTCTAAAGAAGTAATAACTTCATGTAATTAAAATACATTATTTTAGTAAGATTGTATTTCCCAAACTACTGGTTGTGACCCAGGAGTAAGTTGAAAAAATGGAATCAGTATGTTATTCTTAGCACTACATAAAGGAATAGGATAGAAATGGATTGTCATGTCACTGGATACAATATATTGGAATAAATTCTAGGTAGGTTAAATATAGTTTCTTGAACTTTGGTTCAGTAGCTTAAATTGTATAAATACATTTCTGTTTTTATAAGACTAATATGCATTCCTTATTCTGAATCGTAAAATAATCTTGAAATCCATGGGCCCCAAAAATATATTGTTTAATTTCCAAAAAATATTTATTACAGAACTTCTACATAAAAATTGTCTCTAAAGATTGAATTAAATCCTATAAGAAAAAATGCATTTGAAGGAGTTGATTATTTTAGTTCACCAAGAGTTTTTCTTAATTTTTGATACTTAAGAAAGAAAGGCAACAATATAAATTATATTGGTTATAAATCAGGTAAAATACATAAGTCACATTCACTCAAGTAAATATGATAGACACCTTCTCAAGCTTTCTTTTGATCTAAGACATGTTAATTGCCATCATTTCTTGTGATTAGAATTTCTTCTATAGGATATTGGTCAACAGCATAAATTTTAACTGAAATGCAACACTCATGTTTCTAGAGATCCAATTTTTGAAGTGATAAAAGTCATCAATAGATAGGTGAAATGTTTTGTTCTTGACTTACTAGTGGCATGTACTAAATTTATCCTTGTGTATATGAAAATATAGAGCTAATTAGGGCATACAGACTAAAGCATACCTAAAAGTCATTCACTATGACATAGTTTGTAAGACACTAAAATCATTATTAATAGATCTTGATTACAGAGTATTAAACAGTTAACTGAAACCTATGTGTTATACTGTTGCTGGGCAGCTGCGTCTGGGGAGGTCTCTCCCTGCACACTAGGTGAAGGGCTAGGAGAAACCTCAACCTGGACTGGGGAGGGTTCTTGACTCTGGATGAGAAAGAATTTTCGAACAAATCGGGTAATTATAGGTAAGGAAGGAATTCGTTAAAGCGAGAATAGTAGGGAATGGTAGCTACCTTCTAGGCGGCTGAGAACAGGAAGAGATCCCAGACGAGCCCCCAAAAGATGATACTGGGGTTCTTGTTTACGGAGTTGAAGCATGAACTTCACAAACGCTCAAGGTAGGTAAGCCAGAAAGGTTTATTATATAGAGAGAGAAGTCAAGATACAGAACTCCCAGCCTGGAGGGGCAAAGCTGCCATTTATAGGCTCAGGTCTAAGGGTTTTATGCGTGCTGCTTTGAGGAGGGAGAGAAGCCATTTGTTTCTTATAGGTTCCCGTCAGAATGCCAGCTATACTTTCGCCGATCATACTAAAGGGCATTTCTGTTTTTAACTAGCATGCCTTGGTCAAGCTACATGAGCTATCTGACATAATAGTCAGTAAAAATGGTTTTATATCATGGAGGTTCAGCGAGGACCTTCTTGAACATCGTTGCATTGTTTCAGCTGCAAGTCTCCTGTTTTTCACATTCCCCAGGTCCTTAGTGAGCATCCCGTTTGTCCTTCCCAGGGCTCTTATCTTGCTCTAACTGCACAGGGGCTGCTCTCTGTTCCTTCCCTGTCTCAGAGGCTAATCTGGAAGATGATATTCCAGAGAAGAAGAGGCAAAGAAGACCCATAAAATAATTGATACACATAAGATATTAAGAAATAGATTCTATATCTTCAGAAAAATAATGACATCTGTCAAAAAAAAATACCTCTAGAGTGTAAGGCTCAAGAAAATGTAGCCTTATACATTTAAAGTTTATAAATTGTTCTTTCCAATAACCCTTTTGAACAGAAAAAGTGAATTTACGCATACACACACACACATACACTTCATTATATGAAAGACAACTCAGGGTTCTATTGTAGTATCCCCACATTCTGAGGAAAGAAATGAAGGGAAATAAAAATGAGAAAAGAGAAGTCAGAAATAAATTATCTAATGGCTTAAAGTAACCCAATATGTTTGTGTATCAACTGGGGAAAAAAAAAGTTATAATTGGTTGCTAAGCAACCCTACTTATGCATTGAGTACAACAATGTTAGGAAAGCTGCCTAGTGTCCAAAAGTCTTAACAGAGCTTCAGAAATGAAACTTGTCAGTTTCCTTCCTGAAATCTGAGCACTGATAAGAATTTCATTTGTGTTCCACTGCTGTAGCATCTGAGAGTGCTCTTGTTTGGAATTGAACATCAGGGAATCTTAAGTATACTTAATGACCATTGATACATGTATGATCATTACCTATGTGGCAACCTAATTCAATGTTGATGTAAACTGTCCAGCTTGATAGCCTATAAATGGTCTCAGCATTTGAATGTGAGTAAAATACATTTGATAAAATGTACCATATATTAGACATACACAAACATAAAGAATTCCATTAATTACAATAGTAAACTCTGTTCCATCCCATACTTCCTCTTGAGGATAGATAGGAAAGTATGGCAAAATATTTTATCAAAATCTCCACAGAATAATTAAAAAAATGAAGAATTACAAAGCCAAAATCTTGGGGTAAGGGAAGCGCAGAGAGCTGAGTTCACCCTCCTCTAGGGAAATCTGCTTGTATTAGAAGAGACAGCTGAACAGGGATTTTCAGATTCCCAAGCCGTAGGAAACAGAAAGCAGAATTTATACCCAATCAAGAAGGAGAAGCCCAGGTAAAAGCCTAATGTTTCAACTGATATTGTAAAATAAGCAAAAATAAGACATAGACCAGTACTTACAGTGAATGAAGCCAAATTTTTAATTATCTCAATCTCTTTTAGGTTACAAATGATCTGTAATCTCCAAAATGCAGCCCTCCAGCCAAAGGAAGCGAAAGTAAATCTCCTCTGAAGGGAGATTAAGTCATCCAGAGTTTTTAACTGTCTCTGTATTTTTCATATTTTCAAATTTTCAAGAATGGCACTTAACATTGATGACAGATTTCTAAATAGCAAGTGTAATAGGTAATGGCCAAATATCTTCTAAATGAAGTATCTTTTAAAGAAAATATAAAATAAAGACATTATTAGTTAGACTATTAAATTTTACTACATTCAGCAGACCTTTCTGCCTGTTAGTAGATGTGTATCTGAAGGATCAACTTGGAGAAAAAGAAAATTGATTTCAGGACTAAGAAATTAGATAAACTAAACAATAATAAACAAAGGAACTGGCATATATGTGAATAATTTTAAGTAAAATAGCAGGATATCTATGTAATTTGTTGACATAAAATTATAATTTAAATAGATTTAATTTTTAAATTATAAGTTTAAATAATTTATATGTATATACCAAACAAAATACTGGACAATGATAAAATACAAAATGGAAGTATTCATTGGTATAAAGTGTCATAAATACCTTGTGTCATTTAAAAAGAATCTAGAAATATTGATTAGTCACATTAATCACTATTGTAAAAGGATGCATTTTTAAATACTGAGCTGTTTATTAGTAAAATTTCCTAATAATTTGAAGCCAAACTTTTTCTTAATAACTTCCATCTATTTTCTTCTTCTGGTGTCCAAAGCTGTATACAACATTTTCCTGTCTTGTAGGTCAAGAGACATTTTCCAACAGGATATTCTCATGTACAGAATAAAATTAAGGGCCAGGAAGCACCAACCAGGGAAATGAATCCTAAATGGGGAGCATGATGGCATAACAGACTGCCCTGTGCACTTTGGTTATTGTTTTTTTATTAAGGGATTATTGATATACACTCTTATGAAGGTTTCACATGAAAAACAATGTGGCTACTACATTTACCCATATTATCAAGTCCTCCCAATGTCCCACTGCAGTCACTGTCCATCAGTGTGGTAAGATGCCACAGAGTCACTACTTTTCTTCTCTGTGCTACACTGTCTTCCCCATGATCCTCTGGTTTTATTAGTTAGTACTGTTATACTCTTTCCAAACAGTATCATATTGCAAACCTGAACAAAACGGCAAGTACATATATTCTGTTTTCCTTTTTGTAAGAAATAAACACCAAGCATATTATACAAAACTCTTCCTTGATGTACTAAAATACTGGTTGCTGATTTAATATTGTTGAATCTGTTGTTTTATTTGTTAGAAATGATTCATTCAGTATAGTACTTCACTTGAACCAAATGAGCCATTTTATTCCCTGTAAACCATTTCTTTGCAGTCTTATAAATGCCACCTACATAAATAAGTGATCAGGCTAAAATGGAATCAAGGAAGCCAATAAGAAATGATATGTGTTTATGTCTAAATGATAGTGTTTATGTCTAAAAACAAGAGAACCATTTTATGTTCATCCTTCCAAATGACAAAATGTCTTAACACTAAAGCCAGTACTAACCAATCTGTATAATTTTCTGACCTTGAAAAGGAAATGCATCTACTAGAGAGTTTGATATTCAAAGTATTCAAATAAGGAAATAGAGTGTTATAGCATCGAATAGTCAGCCATCACAGAGAGCAAAACTTCTGTAGGAAAACAGACATGGTCCTAAAAATGGGGAATTTTCAAGCTGCATAAACACATACTCATAATTATAAAATTAAAAGTCTGAAAGCAAGAGGCATAAAGTAACAAGCCAGTTTCACAGTAAAATATAATGCACAAAGCAAGAATAATGTGGGAAAGGAAGAATAGCACATAGAGTATAACCAAACTATTTATTTATTTCACTTGTTTTAAGTTTATAACCAGTCTGTTTACATAATTATCCACCATACTTTTAAGGGACTACCAACAGTGGTCATAATGCCTCCATTCCATTTACACTAGACATCATCAGCTCTGTCCACATCTCCCAGAGTATATATACATCAGCACAATGACCCTTCTCCCAAGTTTGCTTTGGACAATCATGAATCGGACCTGACTGTCCACTTCTCCATGGCTTCTCAAACTCCCCCATGTACTTTAGGGCATTCATAATCTGTCAACAGCAAAAACTTCTAAATGATCAACTTCCACTCAAAAAATACTTCCATCTTCTTGCTTTAATATAAAACTTCTCTCCATATTTTTCAACTGGTGTTTATTCTTCATACCAAACCCACCAAATTGTGAGCATGAAAGTATATTTAGGAATCCTCTTAGCTATTAAATGCTGCTTCCAAAACATTTTTCACTGTTCTCCTTGTGGAATACATATCATCAGACTTTACTGGTATTTCTTCTTGTTGCGATCTATAGTGGACTGGTCTTTCCACCTAAAACACTCATGACTTTAGCTCAGAACATCCTCTCCACCTCTACTCATTTATCATTATTGGTGATTTCAATATATCACTTTAATTTCATCTCCTTTAATTCCTTAACTTACGAAAATCCAAATATTCTTTATCTCTCACTCTTTCCCAGAGTCTTATGTTTATCAATAAATGTACCATCTCCAAAATGGAAGTTGCAAGCATCTTACTTTCTCCACAACCACCTTTACTTCATACTTACTTAAACTAGTATTTCCAGCTCAAATATTCTTTGATTCTTCAAATATTTTTCCAGCAATTTTCATATTATTTTCAGGGTGATAAAATTATCAGGGTGATATTTTTCTTAGATAATTTTCTTTCTTCCTGATATATCTTCCTGTGAAAGATAATTTTCTTATTTCTCTCATATTTCCATTCTTCTCTAGGCTGAATTTTAGGATCCATAGCTAATATTACACCCTAACCAGTGATCTTAACTACTTTGCCCTACTTTCCCTCCATTTCATTACTTTGAAAACACTAATCCCTGTTATATTCAACTATTCTATTCTGTATCTGAATCTATTTCTGGATAACTCCTATACACAGAGAATTTCACTGATACTATCTGATGGAGCCAAACCCAATATTACTTCCCTGTTACTTCTTTCCATTATCCTAATTTTCATATTCATATCTGACATTACTTTATGTACTTATTAAGATGTTTAGTATACATTTTTTCCATACTGTTGTGCAAACCTCCATGAGAACAGGTGGCTATGCTCATTTTTATTACCACTATATATGCAGTGATTAGAAGATTGATGCACAAAACATGGGGCTTTATCTTTTTTTTAAAAAATGTAGAAGGTTGATGGAAATGTGTAGACCTTCATGTGTATCATATTATGTACTTTGTATTCAACAACTGTTCCTTGGCAGTGCAAAATGATACCATGCTCAGAAAAAAAGTGTGTATGACAATTGTAAATTCCACATATCATTCTCTAACATCATTCTCCTATATATCAATCACATATGAACTAATGTATATTATAAAAACAGATAAAATAATCAAGTAGGAATAATCTCATAGTTAAAACACAATTGCTGTTCAACAGAAACAAAACCAAGGAAACATTCTCCACTCCATCCCTCAAATTATTAAATAGATTGTTCTACTGCACCAAGATAAACACACACACACACACACACACACTCTCACTCTCACACAGAGTTTAAGGACATTATGAGGACCTATATGCCATGAAGAACTTGATTCTGGAGGTAATAGGGTAGTAGGGATAAGATAATAGAGCAAGTCAATATATAAGAAAATGTATCCAACTGACTATTATAGGTATCTAGATAAAAAATCCCAAAGGCTTGAACTGTGGTTATAAGAACTAAGATAATGTGCAGATTTCTGATATAACAATGGTATGGAATTGGTAGGTTTTTAGTAGTAGTCAATTATTTAATAGTCAGAGATCCCTTTCAGAAAATTGTATTTCAACATGCAATCTAAGAATTTTAATAAATATAATATGGCTGTATATACAGATACTTAATGCAACCACACATATATACGCACAGACACAGATAATTGCTCTTATAATTAAGAGATTAATTTTGGGGTTAGACAGTTTTACATTAATTTGCCATTCTCCAAACCCAATATATACATTGTTTGGAACATCAAATATAAACAAATGCCTAGGATGAATATGGTTTCTCATTATCAAACTACTGCATATAGCAAGAAACATAAAAATGTTTTTTAGGATATACACAGTTGAAAAGCTACAAATCCTCAATGTCAGTAAACCCTGGGGCATTTTAATGGCATTTTACATTGCAAGATGATTCAGTATGAATTACATTCGTTATATATTTTTCCAACAGTTACTTCATTTCAGTTTTCACCAAATTCTTAGGATTTGAAAAAAACCTTGAATGTTTGCAGATTGAATCTATTTCCCCAGCTTTGTATGTCAAAATTCTAATGAATCTCTGCTGAGGGGTCTGCAGGATATGCAAGACACTGAGGTGCCACATTGGCAGTTTAATATGCAACCGAATGTTCTGGGAAGGGAACAGGTTTGATTTCATTCATTTATTAGTGATATTTTCATAATCAATGGGAATTGTTGAGAGCACACAAAAAGAGGAAACAAATTAGAATTTGTTTGGAAGCATTTGAAGATATAGAACAAAAAAAGAGAATTAAAGAAGTAAATCGTCTAAGGGTATGGAAAAAGGGTAATACAGTGGAGCTGCAAGTCTTATATGTATCAACCAGGAAGAGAGCATTTAGATAAAGAATAAAATACAAGTTTTAAGATAGATGATAAATCAGAAGAAAAGTAGTGTTCTAGAGACTGAATTTATCTCTGTGAGTTCCAGAAACTGGGAGTCCTAGAGCATGAGTGAGATATTTAGAATGGTAGATGGACAAGTGGTTTGTTCAGTTTTCAGTATTAAAATACAGTTACAATGAATGGTAAATCTCAGTGTGGATAAGCAGGTAAGTGACTAAATCAGAGTGGATAAGTGGGTGTCTAAAGCAGAGTGGAAGATAAAAATTCCAGGTAAGCAAGTCGTTTTGACATTACCATATAAGATGGTTTTATTTTAAATGTAATTCTGTAATGCCAGGGCTTACAATGAAGGGAAAATCAGCAGATTATAGAGCCCTCAAAGAATAGAGAGAAAGACTGGGTATATAAGTACAAGACAAAGAAGAATGAAAGGTAATATACAAGAATGACAAGGATCTTACAGTAGGTAGTATTTTTATGAGAGAAATCTTACTTAAATTTTATAAGTAAACTAGATGGATAACATACTGTGAATTGTGACAAAATATATATATTTCACTTCATAAACAGTCTCAAAATGATACTATAGAAATATCTATCTAAAATATTTTTCCTATATTGTCTTTTCCTTTGCCTTTTACATTATTATAAGTACAGCTTGGAAATGATTGACATAAGATACAATAAGCAGGAATTAAGATACTCTATGAAGAACACCTCATAGCTATAACGGGTTTTGAAATGTTAATCATAAAGTATTCGTAATATACCTACACTGTTTGTAGTTTCTGAAAATATTATCTGCACATTGAAGATGTTAACCAGAAAAGACTGCATACTTCATAGAGACGCACTTGAGAATTTTCTGAAAACAAACCTTACATCACCTCTATGCTTCTCAGCTCTGCAGTAGAAAAGATAAGTATATTCATTTTACGACAATGCCCCTACCATATGATCACACACACACACACACACACTTACACACATGCATGCACGCAATGCACTCACATGTGAAGTCTATATATTAAAATGCATAGTACAAAGTATAGTACCACATAATACAACCCTATAATCATTTAGATGATACTGTGACTAACAGCTTCGTCATTGTGGATTTTATTCTATAAATATTTTACTCTAACCCATTGAAAGGGAACTAGTGCTTATTAAAATAAATGGTGGAAAGATAAGAGAGATATACAGGTCCACATTTGGTAACTATTGATATATGAAATATAGTGGTACTTTAGAAATATTTGGATTGTAATATTTTCAAAACATTATGACCCTAAAAGTGTTTGGAATTCAAATGTATGAACCCTAAAAAATACTTGAACAAAACATAAAAGTTATCTGATTGAAATTGTCAGCAAAAGAATGGTGAAATCATGATAAAAAAATAAATGACCAAAAAACATTTTAAAAGAATTAATTCTCTAAAGTTTAGATATTATCCAAAAAGAAAACCCCAAAGAAAATGATGTAAATAAATCTAAAAGAGACAAAACAGCTATGTAAACTCACTAAGTAATGATATATAATAGGATTTTAAAATTATAAAAATAAAACTGATATTAAAATGGTAAGAATTCTGTACTATGTTCCCTATACCTGGATAAATTCCAAACATTACAGAATTTTTATGTAAAAAATCTATAACTTACATATGTCACAATAAAATATAAATGAACATTTTTAAAGATTGGAGAAAAATACTTCCACATAGCCTACATAAAATAAAATATAAAATTAATAGTTGATTAATTTGAATCTATATAATTTATGTTTTCCAGAAAAATGGGAAAAGAGTATCTGTGACCACTATACTAATTTGAGTCTGTAAATTAGGAAAGAAAATTTGGCAATACATGCTAGAATTTCAAATGAGCTTATTCTTTATAAATGCTATTTTTTTTTTGCTATTATTCTTACAAATATGACTAAAGAAGGTCAGAAATGTTAATTATTCTGGTAAATATGTCAATGCATGGTGCATGGTAAATGTTCAATACATATTTTTCAGCATTCAACAAATATTGTTGAATAAATAAGCATAATATTGCTTCATTATGGAAGCAATTAGAATGTGTATGCAGAGAATGTGTATTATACGTGCAAACAAAAGTATATCATGCATAATATTGATCGTGTAGATCAATATATATTTACACAAAAATGTATTTAGAAAATATGTGATAGGAAAAGCTGTTAAAGGAGAATGTATAAAATATGTGAAATTCTGTCTATAGGTACAGAAAGGAATCTCTAGCCATTAGTGAAAATGTTAACACATAGATAATGCTTTTTTCTTTGTAATTTTTTGTATTTTTGGAAATTTATCTTGTATATTCCTCTTATTATAGTAAAAAGTGAAGCTATTACCTTGCAAAACAATCTCATTTATTGAATCTGATGCTTTGTCAACAAAATATAGCCAGATCAAACAAAAAATCATACATGAAATTGAAACATTGGCACACTGTTATTTTTAGGGATTGTAGAAAATGTTGTGATACAGTTTAGCACATCTGAATTTCACAATGGGATTATTTCTATTTTCAAGAGATTTGAAACAGGATTTGAGTAACTATTTGAATGTGACCTGTTTTGTGAAATGTAAAAATGAGTTATTTTTAACCTAGATAAGAAAATGTATAAGAATAAATAAACCACTTCATATTTTCTTGCAATAATGAAGTACTAAAAAGCACATGTGCTTGTTTTCAGATTGTTTACATAGAATTCCACTGTGCTGCATTCTTTGTCTTTCTGAAATTTTCCTTAAGGAACAAAATCTCAGGGAAGAGAAAAGACTAATGCTGCTTCAGGTTATGTCTTAATAAGCTCCCTCGCTTTTTTTAAATTAAAGTATTATTGATATACACTCTTATGAAAGTTTCACCTGAAAAAATAATGTGGTTACTACATTCACCCATATTATCCTGGCTCCCCCCATACCTCTTTTCAGTCACTACCCATCAGTGTAGTAAGATGCCACAGAGTCACTATTTGCCTTCTCTGGGCTACACCGTTTTCCCCATGATCACCCCCATACCATGTGTGCCAATCATAATACCCCTCAATCCCCTTCTCCCTCTCTCCCACCTGCCTTCCCCCACCCTTCCCATTTGGTAACTGCTAGTCCCTTCTTGGAGTCTGTGAGTCTGCTGCTGTTTTCTTCCTTCAGTTTTGCTTCATTTTTATACTCCACAAATGAGGAAAATCATTTGGTACTTGTCCTTCTACACCTGGCTTATTTCACTGAGCATAATACTCCCTAGCTCCATCCATGTCATTGCAAATGGTAGGATTTATTTCTTATGGATGAATAGTATTTCATTGTGTATATGTACCACCTCTTCTTTATCCATACATCTACTGACGGACACTTAGGTTGCTTCCATATCTTGGCTATTGTAAATAGTGCTGCGATAAACATAGGGGTGCATCTGTCTTTTTCAAACTGGGCTGCTGCATCCTTAGGGTAAATTCCTAGAAGTGGAATTCCTGGGTCAAATGGTAAGTCTATTTTTAGTTTATTGAGGAACCTCCATATTGCTTTCCACTAGCTTACATTCCCACCAGCAGTGTAGGAGGGTTCCCCTTTCTCCACATCCTCGCCAGCATTTGTTGTTCTTAGTCTTTTCAATTCCGGCCATCTTAACTGGTGTGAGGTGATATCTCATTGTGGTTTTTATTTTAATTTCCCTGATAATTAGTGATGTGGAGCATCTTTTCATGTATCTGTTGGCCATCTGAATTTCTTCTTTGGAGAATTGTCTCTTCATATCCTCTGCCCATTTTTTAATCGGGTTATTTGCTTTTCGGTTGTTGAGGCATGTGAGTTCTTTATATATTTTGGATGTTAACCCCTTGTCAGATATGTCATTTACAAATATGTTCTCCCATACTGTAGGATGCCTTTTTGTTCTGTTGATGGTGTCCTTTGCTGTACAGAAGCTTTTTAGATTGATATAGTCCCATGTGTTCATTTTTGCTTTTGTTTCCCTTGCTCGAGGAGATGCATTCAGAAACTCCTCCTGAGGAGTTGCTCATGTTTGTATTCAGGAGATTTTTGCCTATGTTGTCTTCTAAGAGTTTTATGGTTTCATGGCTTACATTCAGGTCTTTAATCCATTTCGAGTTTACTTTTGTGTATGGGTTAAACAATAATCCAATTTCATTCTCTTGCATATAGTCCCTCTCTTTTTTATATAGCTCATCATAGATTATACCCATAATCCTGCTAATGAATGCAATTTAGTTGCCAATAAAACAGGGAAAGAAAGGAAAAGGAAAAAGAAAAATTGCATGTTCATTAAAATTTGAGGGATGATCTTTTACTCTGTAGCAGTGGTTTTAGTGACTCTGTACCAGTATGTGTTCTCTGGATTCATTTTACTGAGCATTCCTTTGTAGAGTATGATAACGAGTCTTTCTCAGTGTCTTGATATTAATCTCCCTTTGAAATTTAAATGATCTTATTCAAATATAAATTGGAAATCCATTTGCTACACATAGACTACCTTTTCTAATATTTGGCACATCTTTAATGTAGCTACTTCCTCAAGTTCAAATATTGCTAACCCAACATTTTGATGCTTAGGGACTATAAAACAAAATTATTTCATAATATCAGGCTTGGGAAACATCAGCATGTTATGTAAGGTGAATCAAAATAACCCTGACATTGCACAGCAATACAGAGGTTTAAGTGTTGTGCCATAATGAGAGACAAAACAATTCATAGACAGGATCACATCTCATGCACTTTAGGAATTGTTATTAGTTATGACAGCTTAATTGCATGAACCTTGACTGGCAATCACCATCTCTTCCTAACAGTTTGATCTCCTAAGATTCTTCAAACAACCATATATTGCATAGGCAAAGAGAATTCTCAACATTTCTGTGAGCAGCTGATGACATTAAGTATATAGCAAAGTAAATTTGACCAGTATTTTAAAGTAGTCACAGTGAGAAGCTGTCTGTTTTCAATACCTGGGACATTAATATGTGTCAGTAGTTTATATAGTGGTTTGGGTTTGAGCCACAAAGAAAACAATGGCTTAAGTAAGAAATTAAATAGGTGTACTTATAACAAAGGCCTTTAGTCAGTTAAGAAGACTTAAGGACAACAGAATTGTATCATTAGCTGAATTTAAAAATAGAAAAAATTAATGAAGTATTATAAGAAACCATGTTTTGGGTAATATATTATTGTATTTTGCAATTTACAGTACCTAGTATGTACTATAATGGGTAGACTTGATGCATAGTTTCTTCTCAAATATTATCTCAGTATGTTTGCACCTCTTCATTTCATATTGGTGGATGTTACATTCTTTAGTTTATTTGCTTTTTTAGTCTCAACTTGCGAGTTTAAGAGCAAATGAATCATTAGTTTCCCTGAAATTTCAAGATTAGGGAAGATATCATTGTCCAGCATTGTTTCTTTTTTTTTAGATTTTGACATTTCTCTTCATTAATATATATACATTGTTGAACTATTTTGAAATATGCTTAAAAAAAATAAAATTGGAAATATCCTGCAAATGACTTTTAAGATTCAAGAGAGCATCTGTGGCAGCATAGAGTAACACTCACAACATTAATGTGAAATAAAATTTTAATTTTTTTTAACTAATGCATTCATCACTAATCAAATCTAAATGGGGTTCAATTTGTGTGTGTGGGTATGTGTGTATGTGTGTGCACATGTGTGTTCCTGTATGCCAGGCTAGACTATGAACATTCATCTTTTAGTAGTATAGCATAGACCATTTAACCTGATTAATGAGTATTTGTTGAATTAAGTTTCATTAAATAATTCATTTTTTGCTACCAAAGTAACAAAAGACTGATTTTTTAAAGATAAAATTTCAATACCATATGATTTCACTTATTAGTGTAGTATAAATACAAAGCAAAACAGGATGAACAAAACAGCAGTAGACTCACAGATGCTGAGAAGTGACTGGTGGTTGCCATAGCGGAGGGATTTGGGTGGCTGGTTGGAGAGGGTGAGGGGGATAAAGGGACGCAAAAAATTCTCAGTCATATGAGTCGGTCACAGAGATAGTAGTACAGCATGGAGAATATAGCAAATGATTCTGTAACATCTTCCTATGTTGACAGATAGTAACTGCACTAGTGGGGCTGAGGATTTAATTATATGGGGGTTTAATTATATTAGGATTTAATTATATTACTTGAAAGTAATACAAGTTTGTATATAAAGGAATAAAAAAATATAAAATTTTAATACAAAGATTTTTAACTTTTGTTGTGAGGCAAACATGTGGAAATTTATAGAACATTACCTGTAAAATAAAATTTTGTAGATTACAGAATAGTATAGGCTTCAAGATTATA
Organism: Manis pentadactyla; assembly: GCF_030020395.1. Taxonomy (NCBI): domain Eukaryota; kingdom Metazoa; phylum Chordata; class Mammalia; order Pholidota; family Manidae; genus Manis; species Manis pentadactyla. Next base: position 52,782,289 of record NC_080023.1, read on the forward strand.
ATGTTCCTTTCTCCAGAACTGAGGAAAAATTAACACATGTGGTATAAAATTATTGAGTAATGTATACAATATACTAAATGAAGAAGAGATATTTTGAGAATCCTGTTAAATTTTAAGTGGGTGAAATGATTCTTGCAATTTCACTTTTTTCCTGAAATATTTTGTCTGAAGTTCAAAGACTCAGCTTACCTATGGATCTCTTTTGTTATTTCCAGCTCAGGTGGGGGCCCGTATAATACATTACTTGTGTCTATTTGGCACATTTGTTAAAATTACTTCAATGACCACAGCATCAGCATTAACAAATTTTATTACCTTATGTCTTGAAATATATGTGTAATATGTAATAATTGATGCTTTTCATGTTCACTAGTAAAAGGGTCTTATTGGACCTCAGTGATCCTAGGTGAATAGCCACTGAATTCCATTAGATTTCACAAACTGTATCCTTGGCTTACCAAAGAGTGAGTAACCTGTCAAATCACTCCATTTCTCTATCTGAATTATTGACAAGGCTCATAATTCCTTTGGCCAAGGAAACTACTAGAGAAAAAATGTTAGCTGCTTCTTGAGTTAACAGAGAAGGTTTTTTAAAGAAAACCATTCTGCTACTTTCTCCCTTGGTTGCATTTATCATTTTTCTAGCTCTTTTTGTTGAGAGATCAGGGAATTCTACAGCCTGTCCAGGAGGTTCCTTTCAGATTGTCTAGCGAATACTCATTATTCTACACTATATGTGATAAATCCTTCCACTGTGTTATCTTCGTTTTGAGTTTACTCTCCTTGAACCTTTCAAAGTTTAGGATTGTTTATATCCCCCTGGCCTTTTGGTAAGGATTTATATGTATTTCAACTGTTACAATAAATTATATATCCGTTCATATGGCTGAAACTACAATTGGTCTGCTAATTGCATCATTCCCTCTCTTGCATTTTTCTCAGGGCCCTGTCTGGGAACTGCAGAGACAGGTATTACAATAGATTATAAACGTCTGATTGTCATTAATACTTTTTTACCTCATTTCATACTCTCTTTCTTAGGTCAGTCTCACAGTAGAAACTTCCATTAGCAATTTCAAGCCATATTTGCTTTATTTTGCATTCCTTTTATTTGTATTAACTATTGTTTTTAATTTAATAGTTGATCTTTTGGTACCATATGACATTAGACAGGAATTTCTGCTATTATAACCAAGCTTGAACTATGCTTATTAAACCCATAGCACTATTATTTATTATATAATTTCTAACGCTAAATTTCAAGTTAGTTCTCTATTTGCAGATGAGGGCTAATGATAGCCTTTCCCAAATGAAATAAATGATATTAATTGAATATTTGCCTGAAGAAATTAATGAAAACTATGACTCAGTAAAATAGAGGCAGTGGATTTAGTGGTTAGAGTACAGGATACAGAGTCATATTCTTGAGCTTAAATTCTAGCTCTACCACTTACTTAGCTTTTGGGCAAGGTTATCTAATCTTAAGAAATTCATCTGTAAAATGAAAATTATACTAGTTCTAAATTACCATAGAGTTGTATTTTTAAAATTTTGTTGTGTGAATATAATCTTAGGAGTTCCATGACACAGACTGAATATCTGATAGAAGTTAACTATTTTTATTTTTAGTATAAATGTTATTGTAAGGTAGCTAGAACAGAACATGCAAAGATATTATAAAGCACAGTAGTTGATAGTAAGTGCTCAACTTTGATATCCATAATTTTTAAAATTTAAATAACTGGAAGCATAGATAAAGAAATCTGCATAAAGAACAAAACAACATTTATGTCTTATTAATTCAGTAAATTTATTTAAAGATAGAAAGATTATTTCAATGGTATAAAAATGTGTGAGCAAACACCTGGAATAAGAATATTCTAAGAGACAGTTTAAGCTCAAACAATTTTTAAAAAGTGATTCAAATGTTAGAGAACCAAAGAAATAAAGGATGCTATAATTATTGACAGAAAATATAAAATTTAACAAGGAGAGACTAATCTGAAAGAAGAATATAGATTTTAAGTATCAAGGGACAATTATGTGGAGAAAAATCTTACAGATTTTGGAAATAGGTTCCCCAATTAATATAGATTTCTCAAGCCCAAGGATCCTAATGAAAGCTGAGTTATATTTCTGAGGAATAATGTTTGAACACCACAACGATATTAATAATTAGAGACACACCTTGATTTGAGGAAAAGTGAAAGAATAATAGCCAGACAAATGTCACAAGAAATGAGTTTTTATTTTTGCTTTTCCTTTCTCTTCATTGTTTCCTCAATTTTCTCAAACACAAATATTTACTAATTTTGAAAAATATGTCACTCATCCATACAAAATGCATGAGTAGAAAAATTCTAATTTCATGGTATTATTTCTGGGATTTTCTTTATTTAGTCTCTAGCACCTATTTTGGGTTCTGCATCCAATGTGTGTGTGTGTGTGGTTTCCTCCTACAGCGACCAACACTTGGGACACTGCCATGGTATCATAACTTAGCTCAATTCTGACACTGGCTGCCTTGAAGTAGCACAAATTCCACACATTAAGGGTTCAGTCCTACAAAACTGTCCCCCGACAACTCCCCGCATACATACTACATCACAAGCCAGTCCCAAGTACAGGTTGTCACCTGTGCTTCTGACTGAGTGGCTATTAAGTCAGAGGTATCCATGACTCCCTCCATGGGTTCAATTAATCTGCTAGAGTGGCTCACAGAACTCAGAGAAATATTTTGTTTACTAGATCACCAGTTTATTAGGAAATTATATAATTCAGGAACAGCCAAATGGAAAAGATACATGGGGTAAGGTATGGAAAACTTAATGAAACTCCCATGTTCTCTCCTATCATGCCAGTTTCTCTAGATCTCCACCTCTTCACCAACCTAGAAGTTCCCTGAACACAGTCCTCTAGGATTTTTATGGAGAGTTCATTATATAGGGATAATTAATTAAGTCATTGGCTGTTGACAGTTGAATCAATCTTCAGCCCCTCTTCCCACCCTCAGGCCAAGAGTTGGGACTGAGTTCCAACCCTGTACCCAAGAACTTGGTTCTCTTGTCAATCAGCCCCTATCATTAGGGGTAGTCCAATGTCAGCTTCTTAGTGCTAATAAAAAGACATCATTGCTCTCCTCACACATTGATCTACTCACTAAAATTCCAAAGGTTTTAGGAACTTTGAGCCAGAAATGAGAAGGAAGATCAAATATGTTATTTCTTAACATAAATCACAATATCACAACATCCTAATTAATTTTGATAATTCAAAAAGAAACATGATTTAGAAACACTATAAAGCATTTGCTACTTTAGAATTCTAAAAAAAAAAAATATTAAAACTTCAATCTCAAGTTAAGATCCAAAGTATTTACAATGAGTTATCTGGAAAGAAACACTTCATGAAATGTTTAGTACATATGCTCACTTGAATAAAAATCTCACATGGTTAATCTTGTCAATTATGTACCAACTTTGACATAAATTTTGAAAATATAACTTTTAATATAACTTTGAAAATAGTCAGTAAATGTTATATGATTTGTTACTATATAATGATTCAATTTCATTAAATATTCTTTAAACATGCATTGGATTTTATATCTCACCCAACTTTGCAACTGTGTTTTTAATTATATGGTATTTATCTACACTAAGCAGTCATAGAAGTAGTCATTCATAATAACTGGTTGGTGGCTAGTTTCTTTTCTGAAATTATATATGATATTGGAATGCCATTCAGAGCTCCTTATTTTGTGATAACATAACGCCCCTAATTACAAATCAATAGAAGTTTCAAAAAAGTTAAAGTTTTTAAAAACTATTTAGATTAACTACTATCTTTATGTAACTTTACAACAATGGTATTTTCCAATTTCTGTTAGAAATTTCTTGACATATGACAAGTAATGACATAGTTCCTAAAGAGTATGTTCACTAGACCTTTGCCTTGATAATTCTTTCATTATTTTTATTACTATATCTTCTACTTTAATAGTGTAAACTATCATACCTATCCCTTTTCTGTGGAGATCTAGACTATAGGGATTTAAATCATTTTGAGTATGATAAAGCATAACAAAATAACATTCAGGCAGAATTTTTTCCTTGGAATTTGTTATTCTAGAAAACATTTTGATTGTTATTAATTAAATCCACAAAATAGAATACATCATTACAGATTTAAATTTGTAAATACACTGTTGGCCATTACTCTTTGTAAATTATATTATTTTCCAAAAATATTAACATTTATTATTCTAATAAAGTCATATTGTACCCAAGAGGGGAACAAATTATATTTAAAACAAAAAATACATGAAATAGTCATTGAACTGAATAATCTGAAATAGGTTAAGGCTACTCAGCTAGTATATGTAAATATGTGGAGTTAAAAATTTCTCAAAGTCTTAGAAAATACATAATTTTAGCAGAGTGTCATATGGACTTCTATAATTATTTATTTTTCAGTTCAGTTTTGAGAAAAACATTTAATTCTGTGTAACCTTTGTGAGAAGATGAGAGGGAATGGAACATGATATATAGAGACATGAGGGCAAGTACATGAAGATCTCCAAAAGAGACTTCAAGGTATGAGTGAGAAAAATAATTACAAGTGTTAAGCAATAAACGGATGGAGATAAAGAATACTTCTAGAGTATTGCAGCTGAGAGCATTTCAGGCATTTATGGCACATTAAATGAGATGAGGAGAAATAGGTGAAAGTGTATTTATGTGTGCGTGTATGTGTGTGTGTGTGTGTGTGCATACATGTAATGTGTCATTTTATAGGTATTTTATTCATAAAACCATTGCTCTTTTCCTTTTGCCGTAATAGCTAACATTTTAACTGTAGTCTTTTCCCCTTTCTGTTTCTTCACCAGTCTGATGCTGTGGTGTCAGCAGGGTAATAAAAGGTAATAAAAGTTTTTATAACAAAGCAGAACTGAAAAATTATGAATCTTGGAAAAGCATAAGATAGTCACTTTTCCGAATCAGAAAAATCACAGTAAAGATAGCTCTAAAATAGAACTAAAAAAAAGTAAAGCTGACACAAGTCAAAGAAATAGTAGGTATACAAAAAATCAAGATCAGTCAGAATACCTAAGAGAATAAAAGTAGAGATAAAAAACATGTAAAGAGAATTCTTCCCTCAGGAAACCCAGTCTTCTGTTAAGGTTCTTTTATTCTTTACAAGATTAGCAATTAACTCCAGGGCCTGAAAATAAATAGACTCAGAAATGTCACAATTAAAAAAAAAGATTTGATGTCAGAAAGTAAGTTTATAAAAACCAATTGCACATATATATATATATATGGTTATTAATGATTTCATATATTTATGAACTGAATAAGGTGTTCAATGTTACCCAGTTTTAAAGTATACCAAACAGTTAAATTAATGCAATCAACATATGATTTTTTTTTTTTTTGCTTTTTACCTTTGTACTTCCAGTCACATATTGTTAGTGTCAGTAACAGTTTTTGGTTGCCTTTTACTATTTGACAAATATATTAAACATAATAACCAATTTAACCAACTTCTATATACTATAATAGAAGTATCTTCTAGATGCTATAATAATATAGCAAAAATGTTTTTATGTTTCTGAACTTTGTAAAATTTGAAGACCAGTAAATGTTTGAAATATAATATAATACATGCAAAATTGGCTGATTATTATTTCTCTCTTTTACTGAAGTATAATTGCCATACAGTATTATGCAGGCATCTCATTTTATTGCACTACACTTTATTGTGATTGACAGATACTGCGTTTTTTACAAAATGAGGTTTGTGCAGCCTGTATTGAGCTTCTCTTGGAGCCATTTTTCCAACAGCATTTTTTCACCTTGTATCTCTCTTTCACCTTTTGGCAAATGTCACATATATCAAACTTATTATTACATTTGTTACAGCGATCTGTGATGTTCCCATTGTAATTGTTTGAGGACTCCATAAACCACATTCACATAAAATGATGAAGTTAATAAATGTTGTGTGTGTGTTTCTACTGCAGCACTGGCCTGGTGTTCCCTGTCTCTCTCCCTCTCCTCAGGTCCCCCTATTCCCTGAAAAAGAACGATATTGAAATTAGGCCCATTAATAATCCTACAATGCCCTCTAAGTGTTCAAGTGAAAGGAGGAGTCTCATGTGTCTTGCTTTGAGTCAAAAGCTACAAATGATTAAGCTTAGTGAGGAAGGCATGTCAAAAAAATCAGATAGTTTGAAAGCTAGGCCTCTTGTACCAAAAAGTTAGCCAAGTTGTGAATGAGAAGGAAGAGTTCTTGAAGGAAATTAAAAGCATTACTCCAGTGAAGACAGGATCGTTAATAAAGCTAAACAGACTTATTGCTGATACAAAGAAAGTTATAGTGGTCTTGGGTAGAAGATCAAACCAGCCACATTTCCTTAATCCAAAGCCTAATCCACAGCAAAGCCCTAAATCTCTTCAATTCTGTCAAGGCTGAGAGAGGTGAGGAAGCTGCAGAATGGTTTGAAGTTAGCAAAGGTTGGTTCATGAGGTTTGAGGAAAGAAACTAGCTCCATAACATAAAAGTGTAAGGTGAGGCAGCAGGTGCTGATGTAGAACCTGCAGCATGTCACCCAGAAGACCTATTTAAGATAAATAAACAACAGATTTTCATTGCAAACAAAACAGCCTTCTCTTGGAAGAAGATGCCATCTAAGACTTTCACAGCTAGGGAGGAGAAGTCAAGGCCTGCCTTCAAAGCATCAAAGGATGGGCCGACTCTCTTAGGGTACAGTGCAGCTGGTGACTTTAAGTTGAAGCCAATTGACCATTCTGAAAATCCTAGCCTTTAAGAATTCTACTAAATCTACTCTGCCTGTGCTCAATAAATGGAACAAAGACTGGATGGCAGTACATCTGTTTGGACAAGATCAATGCTGTTCTTATGCCTACTACACCACAACCATTCTGCAGCCTATGGATAATGGAGTAATTTCAACTTTTAAGTCTTATTATTTAATAACACATTTTGTAAGCCTACAGCTGCCATAGTTAGGAATTCCTGTGATGATCTGGGTAAACTGAAAAACTTCCAGAAAGGATTCACCATTCTAGAGGCCATTAAGAGTACTCATAATTCATGGGACTTCAACAAAATATCGACATTCACAACTTTGGAAGAAGTTGATTCCAACCCTCATGGATGACTTTGAGGGGATCAAGACACCAGTGGAGGAATTAACTGCAGATGTGCTTGGAAGTAGCAAGAGAACTAGAGTTGCAAGTGGAGCTTTAAGATTTGACTGAATTGCTGTATCTCATGATAAAACTTGAATGGATGAGTAGTTTCTTCCAAATGAGCAATGAAATAGATTCTTATGAAGGAATGTCCTGGTGAAGATGCTGTGAAGATTGTTGAAATGGCAACAAAAGATTTAGAATATTATATGAACTTATTTGATAAAGCAGCAGAAGGGTTTGAGAGAACTGACTCCAATTTTGAAAGAAGTTCTGCTGTTGATTAAGTACTATGAAACAGCATCACATGCTACAGAGAAATCTTCATTAAAAGAGAAGTCAATCAATGTGGCAAAGTTCATTGTTGCCTATTTTTTTAAATTGCCACAGCCACCTTAACCTTCATCAACTACCACCCTCATCTATCAACAGCCTTCAACATCGAGGCCTGACCCTCCACCATCAAAAAGATTACAACTCACTGAAAGTTCTCATGATGATTAACATTCTTTAGCAGTAAAGTATTTTTTAGCTTAGTTGTGTATATTGTTTCTTTAGACATAATGCTATTGCACACTTAATTGACTATAGCATAGTGTAAAGGTAACTTTTGTATGCATTGGGAAACCGAAAAATTCATTTGGCTCCCTTTACTGCATTAGCAGTGATCTGGAACTGAACCTGAAATATCTCCAAGGTATATGCCTATATTAGTTTTAGGTGTACAGCATAGTGACTTGACACTTAATTACATTATGAAATCATTCCCCACAGTAAGTCCAGTTACCATCTATCACCATACAAAATGTTTACAATTTTATGGACTGTATTTCCTATGATGTGCATATATCTCCAGATTTTATTTATTTTATAGCTGAAAGGTTTTATTTCTTAATTCCCTTCAGTTATTTTCATCTATCCCCTGACCCCCACTGGCAATCATAAGTTTGTTCTCTGTATCCATCTGTCTACATCTTTTTTATTTTGTTTATTTATTTGCATTGCTCTTTTAGATTCCACATATAAGTGAAATCATACAGCATTTGCCCTTTTTGTCTGACTTATTTCACTTAGCATGATACCCTGTAGGTCTATGCATGTTGTCACAAATGGCAAGATTTCATTCTTTATTGTGGTTGAGTAACATTCCATTATATGTATCACATCTTCCTTACCCATTCGTCTATGGATAGACACTTAGGTTGCTTCCATATATTAGTTACTGTAAATAATTCTGGGATTGAATATAGGGGTGCATATATCTCTTCAAATTGGTATTCTATTTTCTTTTGTATTAATACCCAGAAGTGGAATTGCTGGACCATATAGCAGTTCTATTTTTAATTTTTGAAGGAACTCAGTTCTGTTGTCCACAGTGACTGAACCAATTTACATTCCCACTAACAGTGAGTGAGGGTTCCCTTTTCTCTACATCTTCACTGACACTTTTTATTTCTTATAATTTGCTACTAGCCAATCTGATAGGTGTAAGGTAATATCTTATTGTGGTTTGATTTGACTTTCCTTGATGATTAGTGATGTTGAACGTCTTTTCATGTGCCTGTTAGCCATGTACAATATAGCATGATAAATGCAAAATTACCTGAATATTATTTTTCTGTAAGTGCTGAAAATACTTTCAAAGTAGAAGTAATTTTAAAACAGTGGAAAGGTTACAATTTATATAAGGTTGTTAAAGAGTGGAACTGTATTTAGGAAAATGAATAAAATAATATTTGTTAAGAATGCTTAGATTTTGACAGAGCTAGAAAAACTAATCATATTATTGTCATATTTTCACCTGGCCAATTCTGAAATTGGACAAGTCTAAGATTTTCGTCAAATTAGTTAACTTCACTTTCCTAATTACAAGAAATAGGTTCTGAACCCCACAAATGCAGAAGTTTAGGCTGTAAAATTTTAATATTCCATGTATATGTTATATATATATATGTGCATGTAATACAAACTCTTATAAAAGCAGTCATTGAATCAAACATCAAGGTGACTATATATCCTTTTTACACATACAGTAGCCTTTGATTCATTTCCTCATTTCCAGACAATAATGGTAATATTTATTATGCTATCATTAATTTAAATGCAATTCTTTTCTTGCATTTTTCTTCTTTATAGTAAAAAAGTTATTTTCAAATGTCTTCTCACTTCTCACTACAATCTAAACTTTCTGAAACCACTTAATTAGGAGAAAGCTTATCTACATCTTTCCAAAAATGACAACTCAAATACTACTTTAACAAGATTCATATTTATGTGAAGATAGGAATAATGCAAAAGAAATGCATTTAGGATATAAATAAACTGGAAATCCTTGTGTAAATAACCAGGGTGACAGTTCATATACATTCTATGATAAGCTACAGATTTGTATTTGTAAAAATTATAAGAATTTAGAAAATACTGGCAAAAATATACAGAGAATTTGATTATCATGCCGAAAGTTAGAGAATCAATCCATGACAGATGTCTACACTTCTGCTGTTTGTTTTTCCTTACTATAGTCCCTTTCTGTTTCTTTTCTTCATATCCAAATCCTATGTATCTTTGTGGTAAAATATTAGAACTCACCTTCCTGAAGAATTTTTTAACTGGTTAAGCATATTTCAAATAATTCTATTTTATCCTGTATATGTTCTCTGTTCCTACTAACAATTTTAAAAATGATTTTTCCTAAATATTTATAAATTTTAGATATGTTAGCTATATGGGTTTATTTTTATAATTTTTTAGATACATGTATTATGTCTTCCTCAATACTATAATTTGAAGGCTGATGGGATGTCTTCTACCTTCATTTAACTAGCCATTGTCATATATACAGAAAGTATTCAGTAAATATTCCATACTTTTCCTAAAAGAAATGATAATAATAAAACTGTTTTACTGATTTTAGTCTAAGATATTATCAGTTTAATATATTGTGAGCTTTAAGAAAATTTTTAGAAAAGAAATATTGTTTAACTAAATCAAAATTTGAAAATATCCTTAATGAAGCCCATACATGTACAATACCAAGAATGAATTCTAATGTAAATTATGAATTTGGGGATTCTGATATGGAATGCTGGTGGGAAGGCTGTGCCTGTGTGGAGATAGGGAGCATATAGGAACTCTCTATATTCAGCTCAATTTTGCTATGAATCTTAAACTAGTCTAAAATCAAAGCCCATTGAAAAAAAGTTCCATAATAATTTATAGACATTTTCACTAACTAATGGATAAACTTTATTGAAAAAAATTTGTAAAAATAAAAATCCAATTTAAACAAATCTCACATAAATATTTCCAAGCAAATAATAGTAGGAGATATCTTAACGAAGTAAATTTAGCTATTAATAAAATTAAATAGTATAGCTATTAATAAAATTAAATAGTATAATTTCAATGTATTCTATAAAAACAAAATCCTATGTGGAGGAGGTTTGACTAGTATAAACAAACACATGGAGTAAAACTCATGCTTAATATTTTGCTTAAATATAAACAAATACTTTGTATCAATGAATGACTTACACATATAGGACATTTCCTGATAGAATGAAAAACATTCTGATATTAACTAGTATTTCTTAGAATACTAAAAGAATGTTGTAGATTAAAGCCTCAGAGTGTTTGTGGTCCAAGAAGTATTTAGTATAATATTATTTCTGAGTTCCATGTAAAAGTATGGTTTCCATACACTCTACCATGATATTGAACTTATTCCTACAGATAAATTTAAACCAATTAGAGAAAACTGTAACACAAATTCTAAATTATATACAAAACTTACATGTTTTGTGAAATTTTTGTTTAACATCATGAATAGTAGATTTTTGAGTCACCTGAAAAAGAAAAGCAAATGGAGAGGATTAGAAGGAAAAAGTGTTCATTTATTTGCTATATATTTGTACAGAAAGAAAACATATGTTTAAGAGGTAAAAGTATTACAAAATAGCCTGATTGCTGTTTTTAGCTTTTTAGTCATTACTGTCTGACAGCCTTGAAACATTGTACCGATATATCTTTTTCTAAAATTTCTTATTTGTATGGAACAATAAAAGAGTTATTATGCAAGTTCATCCAAACTTTTATCTCTAAAATATATTTTTGAATTTTCTATTACCCATGAAATTCAATTGCTGGTTTCCAAACCAGTGAGATTATCAATTTAAGTATGGGTAAATTCACAGGATAGAAAGGAAGAGTTTATAGCAGATGAGCCTGAATATATGAAATTGATTTATATGGACAAAAGAAGGAAGCGTTTACTTCAGAGTATAATGAAAAAAAAGATCTGATCCACACCCCCTAGTTTTAAATACTATATATTTAAAACTCCAACCAGAAATACTATAAATTCATCAAAATCCGTGTTACGTATATTATTTGGATTCTTAAAGTGTATAATGGTTTGACCAATTATTTTGTCCTAATCTACTAAAATTAACTATATCTAGTTTTAATAAAATGAATAAAATAAATGTTTCTTCATTGAAATTGCAAAATGTATGGGGGTAAGAGTTCTAGTCAAAAACCTCAAGCCATTAAATTACTTTTTGATTTTCTGACTCTATTCATAACAACCTTGTAAAACAAATCCCTCTCCACCTCTGGCCCCTTCCATTGGCTTATGAAAACCCAACAATCCTTCAAAGTCTACATGAAAAGATATTTTCATGATCATTAACAAAAATGTATTTCCCTTGTCTAAGCATGTAAACAATATTGTGCACATAATTTATTTTATTTTATTGCTCCAATAATGTCTTCTTATAGGTGTTTTGGGTGGGTGAAATGAAAAATAAAAGTGCATAAATGGATGGCAAATAATAATACTCCAGGAAGTTCTTATTGTTATATTTAATATTGCATTATGTATTAAAGTTAAAACAATAAATACATTTTACCATATTGCATCTATAAATAAGAATATGCTATATACCATTCAGAATTTTTTTTCTGATTTCTTCAGTGTATATGGTTCAAAAATAAGAAAGTTCTAAGAATTAAGCACTTAAGAACAATATTAATTCCCACTGGTATGATCCTGTAAATAGCAAAAGGACCCTAATGAATTCTGTATGAAATTTTCAAATATTTCATAGCAGTGCTATTCTCTGTAGTGTTAGAAATATTTGAAAAATGGTTTTTGGAAAGGATTACAAATACTTATATTTAACATACCATTTCATTTTGATTATTGAACTTTCATATTTGAACATTTAAAAAATGTGGCTTAAAAGTGTTCATTGTCTTATCTCACTGTTACTTCATTGCAAGCACTTTCATATGTTACTTCCTTTGTATGAAGCCTTTTCTATGATCACAGAGATCTTTTATAGGATGCCTAATATTTACATGCTTTCTCCAGTACAAGTACTGGTCTATCAGTTATTTCAAGGGCCATGGAAAAACAAATAATTTTTTTAAGCAGTAACTCCTCAATCAGGGTTTGCTACCACTTTATGAAGGCACATTATCTTCTGCTTATGCTTTGGTTATTCCAACCACCTATGAGGTCCTTGAGGACAATGACCTCGTTTACTGTAGTTTTTTGTGTTTCAGTATGCAGTACACCATATGACATTGTGGGTAAAATTGAAACATTTCCAGAATATCTCACCTGGCTTTAGTATATCTGCATATCAATAGGCATTCAGGTGGAAAAAAGTATGGCTTTAGTTCATTTGCATCTTTCATCTCTATATCAATGGGTGATTACCTGGGCAACAGAGAGCTTATCTGTACCTGAGAGGTGAGGGGGAGGAGTGGGTGCGGCGTTGTTGTTGCTGGAGCAGAGAAGAAAGACTGCGTGGAACTGCAGTTTGTGAGCAATAAACGGGTTTTAAACTTTATTTCTCCCTTTGACTGATTTTGGTTTGTAGAGGTATTTTGCCCCAAGATTTCCTCTCCCCTAACTAATAATTGGCATAGTATTGGCAGGATTCCTGTGAACCCAAAATCTGTCATAATGGGTGTGACCTTTGGGAGGGGAGAAGTGGCGCTCGTGCCGAGGGACATGCATCTACACTCGTGTGGTTGTGGAGGCGCCACCACCACTGCTGGCCATGCTGACCCTGGCCCGTGTCCCGAGCCTAAGGCTACTGTTTCTGCCACTGCTGCTGCTCTTGCTGCTGGATGGAGCCTGGCCACAACCATGGAAAGGAGCAGAGGTTGGGGTTACCTTGAAGCAACTGACTGCTGTGTACCATGCCTTGCTGGCTATAGAGCCCATCGCCAGAACAGCTCCGACCACAGTAATAACCTCCTATCCCATCGCGGGGTGGGTGCGAGACTGGACCCAAAGGCCACGGAGTGGCGTGGCACAGACACCTCAGAAGACAATGTGGGCCTGTCTGTGGGGCTTCCCTCTCACCTTTGAAGAAGTCAGCTGAGCCTGGAAGGAGTGCCCTGCACGTTGTGCAGATCAGCAAACCACCAAGAGAGGCCTAGAGCATCTCTCTGCAGCCTATGGTTGGTCGCCAGTTACTGAGAGCAATCCAGGTACCCACTTTATTGGACATGTGTTGCAAGGATGGGTTTAGTAATTAGGAGTAGAACGGACGTGGCCCTGGACATTTCAACACATGGATCAGTGATGGCTGGCTCTTCTAGCATCTTGGGGAAAAGGCCTGGAAGCTGGCCTTCTGTGTATTCCTGTAATAACAGCAAATTGGCCCCCAACAATCACGGTTATTTGCTTCTACGGTCTTTGTGTCTTGGATTCGCCCCCTGGCTGCAGCTGCCACATGATGCCTGGAATGGATGAGCTTTGGACTTAATCTGCATGGGACTTTGAACCTAGCTGAATCCTCTGGCTTGAGAATTATGATTGTGTTGCTGTTGTTGAGAAAAAAATGCTTAAAGAAAGGCTTAACTTTGTCTAAAATGTTTGGTACAAGTTTTGTGAGCAATCTAGCAGTTTAGGAATGAGTAAACAAGTATAGAAACGTATTTTGTGTTTAGTGAGAGATTGTGCTGTAAAGTACATTTACTTAATTTACATAGGCTGAATCCTCTGGCTTGAGGATAATCAAGATTTTATTGCTATTGCTATTGCATGTTACTAGATTGGTCGGAAGAGGGGGATCGAGAAAATTGTAAGGCGAGATTTCTGGAAGGGTGGTTTGTGGGTAAAATTGAAACATTTCCAGAATATCTCACCTGGCTTTAGTATATCTGCATATCAATAGGCATTCAGAGGTGGAACGAAGTATGGCTTTAGTGCATTTGCATCTTTCATCTCCATATCAATGGGTGATTACCTGGGCAACAGAGGGCTTATCTGTACCTGCGAGGTGAGGGGGACGGCCAGTGTGGTGGCTGCTGGAGCAGAGAAGAAAGATGGCCGGAGACTGCAGAAGTGAGCAATAAACGGGTTTTAAACTTTATTTCTCTCTTTGACTGATTTTGGCTTGTGGAGGTATTTTGCCCTGAGATTTCCTCTTCCCCGACTAACAGACATGTAACCAAGTTTAAGTCACTTTTGTTGAAATAAAAAATATAGCTGTGAGTGCAAAGTCATGTGAAAATAGGCAGTTCTTTAATCTGATATGAAAAGTGTTTCTAGAGCAGATTTCTTTAGAAAAATGTATGCTTTTCTTCAAGATAGAATAATTTAAATGACAATGTACTTTTTTCTCTGAATTTGCAAACTTTCAAAACGAAGATAATGTTCTCTTAAAAGAAGCCTACATGTGGGACTGGATTGTTATTACAAGCTTTCAGCAAACTTTTAAAATTATTTTTTAGTTTTGAAAATTACATTTGACTTTCATATGTTAGAAAAGTGCTGATTTTGAATAAATCTTTGAGAACTGCCCTTTCTGGAGCAATTTTAGTTAAATACAGCAGGCAAAAATAATTAACCATTAAATGATTCAGACAGCGTTGCTCAATTAGCCACCAGACTGTGCTTGATCAACTCTTTCAGTACTTCAGTTGTACTCAGAGCACAAAGAGAGGAAAAGATGATAATTAACAGAGCATTTCAGACTTTCTGATTACTAAACCGATGTCTCTGTAGCTTCATCAGGAAGTTTATTCATAATAACTTCTACTTTTTAGCAAGTTTTACAACCTCTTAAAAAGGACAAGCTATCATCAGAATAATTTATTCACTTTTATAAATCACAATTAATTGTGCAGATGGGAAAAATGAGTATTACAACATCTGTAATCGGAAATTCTCTTCATTAATGTTTCTTTCTCATCGGAGGAAATTAATCTTAATCTTAAAATGTCAAGTAGACAAGGTAACTGGTGTTTGTTAATTGAATCAAAATTTACTTTTAAATTGCAACTGTTCTAGTTGAATTTTGGGTCATTAGTACTTTATCCAACATTTAACTCGATGAGCTTAGAAAAACCTTTTCACTTTCAAGCGAAATCTAGGATTTGCTTGAATGTGCTGTATACAAAGATATTTCAGAAAAAAAATTCTTTTGTACTACTGCTACTTTTTAAAACTATATTTTAGCTGCTTTCTAATGAATCTTTGAAGTGAACAGATGTCTCCAGAATACTGTGTAGCCTGTTTAGAGAAACGAAAATTAAGTGGTGAAGAACAACCACTTGAAATTCATTTGACAGAGTAATTGTAATGTGCAAACCAAACATTGTCAGTAAACTTGGTTAAAAAATGAAATGTCAACTAGTAAAGACACAGAAAGAAACAGAATAAAAGATAAATTGAAGAGAAATGATTAGAGATAGAGGTGTGAAAATACAGACACACACACACACACACACACACACACATACACACACACACACACAAATATCCAGGGCAGGGCTCCTAATTGTCAAGAGCTTTTTCTTCCACACAGAGTACTAGCCTAAGGAATCAGGTTTTAAGATTTATTAATTTAGGAAAATGGGAAATATGCCTCTAAGAATTTCCATTAGAAGATTTTGCCAAATAGAATATTTGTTGCAATAATTTTATCAGAATGGACAATGACTTTTCTGCATAAACAAATATAATTTTACTCTAAGTACTCTTCAGATTGTTACTAAAATTTAAATAAGCAATCCATATAAAAATACTTCTACAAATTCAGAATCTATTTGGTATGTTATAAAATATCAAGAATTTTCACTGTAAATACAATTGACATGACCCTATGGATATGCAGAGATATCAGTTTTTATAAGGTTTAAATGATTTAAATTTAATTGAATTTCATTTACTATTTAAGAAATTGAGAATTATTTTATACCATATCAGTTTTATATATTTATATACTATAGTGAATTATTTAAAATGAGTTATTATATTAAACTAATATATTATGTATATATACACAGTTTATATATTTCAGATGTTTGTACCATGACAAATGGTCTTTACATGCTGCAGTAACACATTTGCCTTTTCAGTTCAACAAAAAAATAAACACTGACATATAAGTAATCCCTTAGATATTCCCTCTAGAAAGTTTCAAAGATACATTCATCTGAATAATGTGCTCTTTTATAAATACTTTATCCCCAGTAAATCATGTAACTTTTATTTGGGAGTACAGCCTACATATTATTGATTTCCTAATTATAGTTATATATTATATAAATATTATATATATACACATTAAGAAATAGAGGGGAAAAGTATGGGGTAACTATGACACTGAATATCTAATTTTACATATATAATTTTTGCATAGCTTTGATATCATTTTAACATTGTGGACAAAAATAAATACAATTTCAATAAGTGCTATAAAACTAGTATTTAATTTTTGTAATCCTTCAATAAAATTAACTATTAGTGTCTAGAATATATTACCAAGCCATTTTATCTCTGTTTAGTGTGAAAGTAGTGAGCTATGCATTGTTTACTGAAATAAGTGGCTATTTTTGTATGCTTGTTTTCTATCTTATAACTTAAAATCATAACATATTGAAAATGTGAAAGAAAAATTAAAATTGAGATTAGAATTTGAAACTCTAAAACATAAACTAGGAAGAAATATTTTATAAATTGGAAAATAATTTAGATTTTTAAGAACACAAAATTGTCCATAGTGAATATTCTTTCTGGAATATTTTTATAATATGTGTTCGACAACCTAGCTTAGAATTTTAGGACTGGATGAAATCATAAAGACCACAGAGTTAAATGTATATTTTTAAGAATAAAATAAAGCCTGGTGAAATTAACACTTAGGATTACTTAAACTTTGAGATAAATAAATGACTTTTTTTAAAGATACTAAGTTTTTGAGTACACTAAAGTAGTAAACAACTATTAAACATATTATTTAGAAAGAAAAAGAAATACATAGTTCAATCATTTCATTGTACAGATTACTACAAACAAATTCAGGAGCATGATATTTACTTTTTAAAGACTAACATCAAGTTTGTAAATCACCTTAGGTGTTAACTCTGTTGTATAATTCGTTTACTTTTGTTTCTACGGATGGTATTAAAGAGATATTTTGATTAACTTCAACTTAAAAGAATACACTCAAATTTCAAATTCTATATGCAAAAATGAAACTAACATGGTACACTGTGAAATATGTCATCCATTTAGTTTTGTAACAAATCTTGAAACTATTAGTGATTTATAAACTTGTTTAACCTTAGTATTCAAAATATTTAGTATTTGTTTTTGAAAGATACACCATGTAGTTAATATGAATTTCAGCCAAATAAAGAAACCGCATGACAAAACTCATGCATAAAATCTTAAAATGTGAAATTTATTCTGCTGATGACTCAAGGAAATCTCTATTCCAAGATATAGAGACTCTCTTGGGAAATTTAGTTGTTATTTGTAGCTAGTTTTCTAAAAATGTAGAATTTTACCTACTTCTGTAAACACCAAGTATTTTAATCAATTCAATTTAAATTGTGTTTTCTCTAAAATATACTTTATTTATTGCCCTACCAAGAGAAGGATAATTGAAATTGTTCTTGGAAATTGAAGATCTGTGGCAAATTAGATTGTTTTAGCAAATATTTGTTTTATCCCTCATCTTCTCTTCTGTAGGATGTGATGCTGGTTATGTTGGACTCAGAACTTTGGTTGCTTTGGGCAATAGAAAGTGGACAGAAGAAGCAGGGTGTCCATTTCAGGCTTTAGGTCTTAAAGGGCATTACGAGTTTTCACATATCCATCTGGGAGCTTCCGGCTTATGCCACGATGAGTACATGTTCTGGAAGCTCTGGCTCTTCTTTTTTGAACTCGTCCATGCCCTCTCTTGCTACAGGTCTCACTTGTCTTTTCGGCTTAAAAAAAATGTAGCTAAGATTTTTCCAACTAAGCAAACCGATTAATAGATTTGAATGAGAATTTGGGACTCTGTATATGATTAAAGCGAATGAACTTTAGCACATAAATTTTGGAGTAAATAACTTTGCTTACTCCAGTAATTTATAATTGTTCAAAATATTTGTTTCCCTCCCTGCATCAGTCTTTCAGAGGGAATATTTTGTTATCTCCACCATGTTAGACTCAAGCATGGCACAGGTTGATTGACCAATGTCCAAGCAGAAATTTTAAGAGCCAGGATGTGGTTCACCAGCTATTATGGACTGAGTGTCTGTACCTCCCAAAATTTATATGTTGAAAGCCTACCCCCCCCATGTGATAATATTAGAAAGTGGGCCTTTTGGAGGTAACCAGATCATAAGGGTGGAACTCTCATGAATTAGTACCTTTATGAAAGAGACTCCAGTCTAATCCTCTAGATAGAATAAGATTGCAGTCTGAAACCTGGAAGAGGATCTTAACCAAGCCTGATCATGCTGGTACCCTAATCTTGAACTTCTAGCCTCCAGAACTGTAAGAGATAAATTTCTGTTGTTTATAAGCCACCCAGTCTAAGGCACTTTATTATAGCAGCCCAAACGGACTAAGAAATACCACCTCTCTGTTCACTTTACTTGGAGACTTACATGACATTGATAATGACAAGGACAAGAGCTGCTTATCAAGCTGGTTCTAGAATAAAGCTCAGAACAAAGCGACCATTCATTGGAATGCCACATGAGGCAGAAATAAACCTTTGTTACTGTACATCATTGATTATTTGGAGTCATTACCTAGTTTAACCTGAAAGTTACTGTTATTTACTTATTTTTTATTTTTATTTCTTTTAAAAATTTTTATTAAGGTACTATTGATATAGACTCTTATGAAGGTTTCACATGAAAAAACAGTGTGGTTATGACATTTGCCCATATTATCAAGTCCCCACCCATACCCCAATGCAGTCACTGCCCATCAGTGTAGCAAGATGACCCAGATTGACTATGTCCCTTCTGTGTGCTACACTATTTTCCCAGTGATCCACCACACCATGTGTACTAAACATAATATCCCTCAATCCCTTTCTTCCTTCCTCCCCACCAGCCCTCCTAAACCCTCCCCTTTGGCAACCACTAGTCTCTTCTTGGAGTCTCTGAATCTGATGCCATTTTGTTCCTCCAGTTTTGCTTCATTGTTATACTCCACAAATGAGGGAAAGCATTTAGCACTTGTCTTCCTCCACGTGGCTTATTTCACTGAGCATAATATCCTCCAGCTCCATACATGTTGTTGCAAATGGTAGGATCTGTTTCTTTCTTATGGCTGAATAGTATTCCAATGTGTATATGTACCACTTCTTCTTTATCCATTCATCTACTGATGGACACTTAGGTTGATTCCATATCTTGACTATTGTAGATAGTGCTGCAATAAACATAGGGGTGCATATGTCTTTTTGAATCTGAGAAGTTGTATACTTTGGGTAAATTCCAAGGAGTGGGATTCCTGGGTCAAATGGTATTTCTATTTTTAGTTTTTTGAAGAACCTCCATATTGCTTTCCACAGTGGTTGAACAAGTTTACATTCCCACCAGCAGTGTAGGACGGTTCCCCTTTCTCTGCATCCTCACCAGCATTTGTTGTTCTTAGTCTTTTCAATGCTGGCCATCCTTACCGGCATGAGGTGATCTCTCATTGTGGTTTTAATTTGCATTTGCCTGATGATTAGTGATGTGGAGCATCTTTTCATGTGTCTGTTGGCCATCTGAATTTCTTCTTTGGAGAACTGTCTCTTCATATCCTCTGCCCATTTTTTAATCAGGTCATTTGCTTTTTGGGTGTTGAGGCCTGTGAGTTCTTTATATATTTTGGATGTTAACCCCTTGTCAGATATGTCATTTACAAATATATTCTCCCACACTGTAGGGCGCCTTTTTGTTCTATTGATGGTGTCCTTTGCTGTACAGAAACTTTTTGGTTTGATGTAGTCCCACATGTTCATTTTTGCTTTTGTTTCCCTTGCTCGAGGAGATGCATTCAGGAAGAAGTTGCTCATGCTTATATTCAGGAGATTTTTGCCTATGTTGTCTTCTAAGAGTTTTATGGTTTCATGACTTTCATTCAGTGCTTTTATCCATTTCGAATTTACTTTTGTATATGGGATTAGACCATAATCCAGTTTCATTCTTTTACATGGAGCTGTTGAGTTTTGCCAACAGTAGCTGTTGAAGAGGCTGTCATTTCCCCATTGTATATCCATGGCCCCTTTGTCATATATTAATTGACCATATATGCTTGGGTTTATATCTGTGATCTCTAGTCTGTTCCATTGGTCTATGGGTCTGTTCTTGTGCCAGTACCAAATTGCCTTGATTACTGTGGCTTTGCAGTAGAGCTTGAAGTCAGGGAGCATAATTCCTCCTGCTTTATTCTTCCTTCTTAGGATTGTTTTGGTTATTCATGGACTTTTGTGGTTCCATATGAGTTTTAGGACTATTTGCTCTAGTTCATTGAAGAATGCTGTTGATATTCCAATAGGGATTGCATTAAATCTGTAGATTGCTTTATGCAGGAAAGCCATTTTGAAAATATTAATTCTCTCTATCCATGAGCATGGGATGTGTTTCCATTTTTTGGTATCTTCTTTAATTTCTCTCATGAGTGTCTTGTAGTTTTCAGAGTATAGGTCTTTCACTTCCTTGGTTACATTTATTCCACAGTATTTTATTCTTTTTGATGCAATTGTAAATGGAATTGTTTTTCTGATTTCTCTTTCTGCTACTTAATCATTAGTATATAGGAATGCAACAGATATCTGCATATTAATATTGTACCCTGCAACTTTGCTGAATTCAAATATTAGATCTAGTAGTTTTAGAGTGGAGTCTTTAGGGTTTTCATGTACAATATCATGTTATCTACAAACAGGGACAGTTTAACTTTGTCCCTGCCAATCTAGATGCCTTTTATTTCTTTGTGCTGTGGGGAATAGAAGTGGGGAGAGTGCACATCCTTGTCTTGTTCCCAATCTTAGAGGAAAAGCTTTCAGCTTCTCGCTGTTAAGTATAATGTTGGCTGTGGGTTTGTCATATATGGCCTTTATTATGTTGAGGTACTTGCCCTCTATACCCATTTTGTTGAGAGATTTTATCATGAATGGATGATGAATTTTGTCAAATGCTTTTTCAGCATCTATGGAGATGATCATGTGGTTTTTGTCCTTCTTTTTGTTGATGTGCTGGATGATGTTGATGGATTTTCAAATATTGTACCATCCTTGCATTCCTGGGATTAATCCCACTTGGTCATGATGTATGATCTTTTTGATGTATTTTTGAATTTGGTTTGCTAATATTTTATTGAGTACTTTTGCATCTACATTCATCAGGAATATTGGTCTGTAATTTTCTTTTTTCATGATGTCTTTGCCTGGTTTTGGTATTAGAGTGATGCTGGCCTCATAGAATGAGTTTGGAAGTATGCCCTCTTCTTCTACTCTTTGCAAAACTTTAAGAAGGATGGGTATTAGGTCTTTACTAAATGTTTGATAAAATTCAGCAGTGAAGCCCTCTGGTCCAGGAGTTTTGTACTTAGGTAGTTTTTGTTATTACCAGTTCAATTTTGTTGCAAATGATCTATTTAGATTTTCTGTTTCTTTCTGGTTCAGCCTTGGAAGTTTGTATTTTTCTAGAAAGTTATCCATTTCTTCTGGGTTATCCAGTTTGTTAGCATATAATTTTTTCAAAGCATTCTCTCATAATTCTTTGTATTTCTGTAGTGTCCGTAGTGGTTTTTACTTTCTCATTTCTGATTCTGTTTATGTGTGTAGACTCTCTTTTTGCTTGATAAGTCTGGCTAGGGGTTTATCTATTTTGTTTATTTTCTCAAAGAACCAGCCTTTGCTTCCATTGATTCTTTCTATTGTTTTATTCTCGATTTTACTTAGTTCTCCTCTTATCTTTATTATGTCCCTTCTTCTACTGACTTTGGGCCTCATTTGTTCTTCTTTTTCTAGTTTTGTTTAATTGTGAGTTTAGAGTGTTCATATGGGATTGTTCTTCTTTCCTGAGGTAGGCCTGTTTTGCAATATACTTTTCTCTTATCACAGCATTCGCTGAGTCCCACAGAATTTGTGGTGTTGAATTATTGTTGTCATTTGTCTCCATATATTGCTTGATCTCTGTTTTTATTTGATCATTGATCCATTGGTTATGTAGGATCATGTTGTAAAGCCTCCATGTGTTTGTGGTATTTTTCTTTTTTGTGTGTATAATTTATTTCTAGTTTCATACCTTTGTAGTCTGAGAAACTGTTTAGTACAATTTCAATCTTTTTGAATTTACTGAGGCTCTTTCTGTGGCCTAGTGTATGATTTATTTTTGAGAATGTTCCATGTGCACTTGAGAAAAATTTGTATTCTGCCACTTTTGTGTGTAGAGTTCTGTAGATGTCTGTTAGGTCCATCTGTTCAAATGTGTTGTTCAGTGCCTCTTTCTCCTTACTTATTTTCTGTCTGGTTCATCTGTCTTTCTGAGTAAGTGGAGTGGTGGAGTCTCCAAGAATGTATGCATTGCATTCTACTTCCCCTTTTAATTCTGTTAGTATTTGTTTCACATATGTAGGTGCTCCTGTTTTGGGCACACAGATATTTATAATAGCTATATCTTCTTGTTGGACTGACCCTTTTATCATTATGTAGTGTCCTTTGTCTCTTGTAACTTCCTTTGTTTTGAAGTCTATTTTGTGTGATACAACTATTGAAATTCCTGCTTTTTTCTCCCTATTAGTTGCATGAAATATTTTTTTCCATCCCTTCACTTTAAATCTGTGTATGTCTTTGGGTTTAAAGTTAGTCTCTTGTTCACAGCATATAGATGTGTCTTGTTTTTTATCCATTCATTGACTCTATGTCTTTTGATTGGTGCACTCAGTCCATTTACATTTAAGTTGATTATCGATAGGTAAGTACTTATTGCCATTGCAGGCTTTAGATTCGTGGTTACCAAAGGTTCAAGGTTAACTTCCTTACTATCTAAGAGTCTAACTTAACTCACTTAAGATGCTGTTACAAACACAATCTTAAGGTTCTTTTCTTTTTCTCCTCCTTTTTCTTCCTCCTCCATTCTTTACATATTAGGTATCATATTCTGTACTCTTTGTCTATCCCCTGATTGACTTTGGGGATAGTTAATTTAATTTTGCATTTGCTTAGTAATTAACTGTTCTACTTTCTTTACTGTGGTTTTATTACCTCTCATGACAGCTATTAAACTTTAGGAACACTTCCATCTAAAGCAGTCCCTCCAAAATATACTATAGAGACGGTTTGTAGGAGGTATATTCTCTCAGGTTTTGCTTCTCTGGAAATTGTTTAATCCTTCCTTCAAATTTAAATGATAATCTGCTGGATAAAGTAATCTTGGTTCCAGGCCCTTCTGCTTCATGGCATTAAGCACATCATGCCATTCCCTTCTGGCCTATAAGGTTTCTGCTGAGAAGTCTGATGATAGCCTGATGGGCTTTCCTTCATATGTGATCTTATTTCTCTCTCTGGCTGCTTTTAATAGTCTGTCCTTATCCTTGATCTTTGCCTTTTTAATTACTATATGTCTTGGTGTTGTCTTCCTTGGGTCCCTTGTGTTGGGAGATCTGTGGATCTCCATGGCCTGAGAGACGATCTCCTTCCCCAGATTAGGGAAGTTTTCAGCAATTACCTCTCAAAGACACTTTGTATCCCTTTTTCTCTCTCTTCTTCTTCTGGTATCTCTATAATGTGAATATTGTTCCGTTTGGATTGGTCACACAGTTCTCTCAATATTCTTTTATTCTTAGAGATCCTTTTTCCTCTCTGTGCCTCAGCTTCCTTGTTTTCATCTTCTCTAGTTTCTATTTCATTTTTCATCTCCTCCACTGTATCTAATCTGCTTTTAATATCCTCCATTGTACTCTTCAATGATTGCCTCTCTGACTTGAATTCATTCCTGAGTTCTTGAATATTTTTCTGTACCTCCATGAGCATGTTAATGATTTTTATTTTGAACTCCCTTTCAGAAAGAGTGATGAGGTTGATGTCATTTAAATCTTTCTCAGGAGTTGTATTCATAATTTTACTTTGAATCAGGTTTCTTTGGTGTTTTATATTTGTATATGGCACCCTCTAGTGCCCAGAATCTCTTCTCTCTGGAGCGGCTCAGCCCCTGAAGCAATATTGGAGGTTGTAGGGGAGTGGTATTGGTGCCTGGGGGAAGAAAAGAGCTGTTTCCTGCTTCCCAGCTTCTATGCCTGTCTCCACTGCCTGAACCAGTTGGCTGAGCACACAGGTTTAAGCCTCTATGCTTTGCATTTGTAGTTGCTGTAGACAGATCTTCCCTCTGGCTGGCCTAATGCCAGAGTAGGGTTTTCTGCTTTGCGGGCCAGGTGGGTCTGGCCAGGAGAAAGGTGCAGTAGTCTGCATATCATAGAGGGGGTCCTTGGAGCTGTGCAGCCAGCCAGGGAGGTGGAGTACCTGAAGATCATGAAAGCTCCCAACCTGTTTTGCAGAGTGTACCCAGACAATTTTGTCTACCTGTCCTTTCTCTTGAGCAGTGAGTTCTGTGCAATTCTTGCCCCTTTAATAGCCCTCTTGCTAAGAGCTTCCATGTTAGGAAGTCTCTCAGACTTCCTGCCTTTCTTTTGTCCCAGCACAGCCAGATATAGATCCCTGCTTTCCACAAGCAGCTGGAATCTCAGTCTCTTCAGGAATTTTGCCTTTCCTAACTTTCCAACCCCCTAATCATGAGAGTACCATGTAAGCACCATGAAATGTATGTTTGTGCTCCCAGAGAAGATCTCCAAAGTTAAGTGTTCAGCAGTCCCAGGCCTCTACTCCCTCCCCGCTCCATTTCTCTTCTTCCTGCCAGTGAGTTGGGGTGGGGGAAGGTCTTGGGTCCCACCTGGCCATGGCTTTGGTACATTACCCTGTTCCATGAGGTTTATTCTTTTCTCCAGGTATATGCAGTTGGCTCAGTCCTCTCTCCTGTTGCTCTTTCATTATTAGTTGTATTAATTATATTTTTGTATTATATGTGGTTTTAGGAGGAAGCCTCTGTCTCACCTCCCACACTGCCATCTTCAATCCAAATCCCCTGTTATTTATTGTATATTATCTATATTCAAAAAGTAGTAGATTTTTTTGTTTGTTTTAGATAACTCGATTAAATCTGTTAATGTGAAGGGACCTCATACCTGATTCCCTTGATAGATCCCAATTTAAAATGACCTCTAAAACATCAGAGATTGTTTCAAATTTTGAAGTGATAATCATACATTTATTTTTACCTACTTCAAGATTTATGTTACAATTTTATAATAGGGAAATTGTGAAATGACTTTCAAGCAAAAAGAATTGGGAGGAAACCAACTTCAGGAACTTCACATTACTAATGAATAGTTTAACATCAAATTACAGAGATAGGTGCTACAATTATTTCTGCACCTTGTCTCACTGCCCTCATAAATGCCACTCCATAGTGCTAGCCACTGAAAAATGGTTGCACTGCTTTTCAAATGTCACTGTGTGTGTTGCACTTTTATGAGAGAATTTGTCCTCAACATTTAGGCAACTCCCTCCTTTTAGGACTGTTTTGATAGTGAGCACTGTGTGTAATTATAAGAGACATAATCAGGCAAAGGGGAAATGGGTGCCTTTGTATACAGAAGCAAAGCTAAACTTTGATTCCAGATTTTTTTCCTGCTATAGCATAGCATAACCCAAAGAACAGCTGGCTTGAAAATTAGATGTTTTAACCAAACTGTACTTTCATACTTAAACTATGACATACATGGGACATTAAATTATAGGGATTCTATTACCAAAAAGACCTAGGAAGACATTATGTCTGTGCAATGGCAGTAAGGCTGATTGAAAACTGAAAGCAAATAAATAGATTTATGAATTTTTTATGACTATAAAAAATATTTTACTTTTTCTTTCCACTTTAATGAACCAGATTTTAATTTAGTAATCAATAGCTCAGGGCTTCTGGCTGTTTTGCTATGTTCTTGTCATGTAAAAAGTTAAAAGAAATCTATAAAATAGCTCTTAAGATAAAAGTAGTTTCTCAGAAATTTTAGAGTGAGAGATTTTGAAACTTTTCTATCTGTAAAAAATGAGTAACACATCATCCAAATAATGTATCAGATTCTATGTTGAAATCCTGATTAAATTAAATTCAGATTATAATATGACTTTATTAAATGATTTTTTTGAAGCAAATAATAAATATATATTCAATGTCACATAAACTAGTATTGACAGATAAAGAAATCAATTAGACAGTCAGTAATTCATCAAAGGTTTTGTTAAATGATTAATTACAGAACACTTTTATTTTTAAAAAATCAGTAACCAATAATTTAAAAGTCAGAAACATCTACAAATGAAATAATATTAAATGTTTATTTTGGAGGCATTAGAAAGTATACTGAGAAAACTTAAGCTACAATAATAAGAAAGGACAGGTCAGAATTAATTCACTCTTCACAAAATGATGTTAGAATGATGAGTTTATAGGAAGGCAGAGGTAAAGATTTCTTGATTTAAGAGTAAGATCAATTTTCAAGTAAAATGTCTGTTATCTATATGTATTAGGCAGTTCAAAGGAAATCTGTCTTAAAAGAGAACTAACTTCTTTTAGGGAAATAAATGAGTGTGACATGCACAGGCTTCATGTGGTGACCAAGAGGTATACTCACATAATTACATCCCAGTAGGTCAACAGGGATTGAAAATTATTTGATGACTGTCAGTTTAAAAATCTACTAATAAAATATAACATACTAATGGTATGGAGCCTGAAAAGTTTGTACATTTGAAATGCTTAAGTGGGTAGGGAATTCATCTTTACCTTCCTCCCTGAATTCTCCAGAGGTGTCTCTACAGCAATATGCTGTCAGTGACAGCCTGAAGGGCAGAGGATGGAAGGCATTTAGAGGAGGTAATTTCCCCTTTAGGAGATTGCCCTTTACTGTTAATGATATCCCCAGGCTGATCCCTCAGTGTGCTGGGGGTGTTTATGACCGGAAGAGATTTCTCAAGCCTCTCTCAACGTCTTACCTAGAAAAGAAATCAACCCTTTGGGCTCAGGCAGCACCTTGTTCATAACTCTGTTTTAGCGTGTGTTCTATGATCTCGTGTTGGACTATTTACGTGTGATTATCCATCACACTATGGTGAACATCTGAAGAGAAAGGAACATATTTTCTTTGGTTTGGTTTAGTTTTCATGCTATTCTTCCCAGGGTCTGTTATAATGCCTACCAGTGGGAAGATTGGTATTCTTCAATGTATATAAAGAAAAAAAAACAGGAAGGAAGGAGAGAGAGAGGGAAGAGGAATACAGGTATTGTTCTAGAATTATGGCCCTGCAAGATACTCTTAAAGGTATGTGGCAATAATCAACTGAAAGCATTTTAAAGGTAATCTACCTCCCAACAATGATTGACTTCAAACCTTTGAGCTCTTATCATATGGCCCTACAAATAGCATAGTTTTCACAGTAGGAAGTAAGCTGCAGTGTAAATATACATAAATCTAAGATCACACTTATGTATAATTTAGCACTGTGTGAAGCGTAGATACAGTCATTACACAAATTCTAGCAAAAATATAAATTTTATCACTCCTGTGTTTCTAAGAACACAAACTGAAAACCTCAGGGAGCATAAATGTGTGTCCACAAATATGTATTGTGAGGATATTAAAAGTTTAATGTGATAGAAATATCAGTTTCCATTTGCTATAATATTGTTCCCTCAGATTCCTTTAAGTAATTTAAAATATACACACACATACACCAAAACCCTGCAATATTTATTTCCTGATGTTGCCTTAAATTACTGTTCATTTGTTAGTTACTAATGATATAAGGAAAAATTGCAGGAAAGAAAGTTGCCACTAGATAACCTCATGTAGTAAGGTCAGTAAAAGGAACTGTAAAAAAGTGTGTTACATTTAAGTATACATTCAGATCACAGCAGCAAGTTAGCAAATGATTTTTATAGTTATTTTTCAGGCTACCAAAAAGTACGAATAAAATATTTATGTGGACAAGCAAGGCATATGCCTAAAATGCAATTTCCTTTAATTTCCGAAAAAAAAAAGGAATCACACAAAAGCATAAAAAAATCAAACCAAAACTATTTCCCAGAAATACATTATGTAAACAGTCTTTATCTTTTTCGTTTGAATTGTTAGATCACTAAAAACTAAGAATTCCTTCATCATAAATTTTCTGGTAATTAATACATGCACATCTTAAAATTTTGTTGAGAGGCTCACTAAGTTGCTCCCCAGTATTTCTGCCTTGGCACCTGCTTTGTTTGGCCAGTGGGTCCACAGTGACCTTAAACTGACTACAGCCCTTCATGCAATTGCACGTTCTACATAGCAGCCCGTAGAGTCATAAGTAAATGTACATTTGTGACATGATCTTCCCAGTAACTCTAATGATCAAAAGTCTTCCCAGCCTCCATGCCTGCTCTTTTCATACTCCTTAGGTAAGACCCCTCTGGGCTTACCAAAACTTTACTCTTCCGGTTCATATTAACTAAACTGGCCTTAGCCTGTGAACCCCAAAACACTCCACCCATGGGCCCTACAAAGGCATATGCCCAGATCCCATGTCCCTCTCTGTCTGTACTCTGTCTTGACCTCCCATGGTAGACCCTTAAGGCCTGCTGGATACTTCCGCCAGGACCTGTGAGTAACAAACTTCCCCATTTAAGTTTCTCTTTTGGTTTGCTGTTGAACCTCAGCTCGCCATCTGACACCCTGTGCACCACAAAATTTGACAAATTTCTAACAGTTTTACATATAGAATGATTGCCTTAATTCATTACAAATCCAAACAGCAAAATCCTGGTTAAACTAAATTTAACTCAAATAAAATGGTAAAGGAATATCATATTCCTTTCCCCTATAATTCCACATTCCATTCCATTGCATGCAGATATAGATGTCTGTCTCACTCTTACCTGTGTGGGCTATAACGACATTTGATATAAAGCACAGAATATTTGCTGCATAACTCTGTTTTGTTACATACATGGTGTTCAGTAAAGATTTAATTAGAAAATATATAAAACTTTTAACTTTATTAGTTTCAAGTATGACCTAGAGATGTGCTCAAGATTTGTATTTAATTTGAATTGTTTCATAGATATTACCCAAACGTGGATTATATACACTTGCATAAGAAAAAATATAATTTAAGTTTGATTTTTTATTACAGTGTGAAAATTGTATTAAACCATCCTTCATTTTATTGTTATTTAATATATATTTAATTGATGTGAGAATTTTCATATTATTATTAAACTTGTAAATTTTATTTTGTTATTTGTGTCCTACTTTATTCAAGGCTCTGGCCCATAGTCATTTCCTTAAGGAAATTCCTTATGGAATTTTTTGTTTGTTTAGGTGTCAAACAAAAAGATAACTTGTGTCAATGAAATATAAGGGAAAGTAAATTAAAGACATTGCTCAATGTCATAAGCTGTGTAAGCATGAGAAGTGGCTGAGTATCTTCAAAGTCTAAGCAAACCCCCATGATGTCATTTGCCTCCCAATGTGGCAGTCCTGAACAGGCTCACAAAAGACTTGCTTCTCAATTTTGTAAAATTCTCATTTGTACTCTCTTTTGTACTCTTCTACTACCCATGCTATCTTCCACATGGTTGCCAGATTTAATTTTCTGAACAGTAGATCTGGAAATATTATCCCCCTGATGTGAAAGAAAAGAAAAAGTCCAAATGCCTTAGAAAAGCAGCTAGGCCTAATCAGTCCCAATCAGATGATCTATTCAATTTGCTCCATTCTGCATCATCATACCATGGACTAAATTACATCAGGCCAGAAACCTTGCTTGTTGCTTTTCAGCATCTTTATCTTTGATATGCTAATTCTTCCTCCTGGTATGCTTTTTCTACCCAACTAATACTGACATATTGTACTATATATTTTTAAAGATCTTTTTGAGTGGCTCCTTCTCCTGAATTCAGCTTAGTTTCTCATCCTTGTGTCTAAACCTCTATAGGATGAAAGTATTATTTCCACAGTCTTCTTAGAAACTTGTGTATGCTGTTTCCCATACTATAATTTGCTTTAAAATGTGTAATCTGTCTTTCAAACATGACTCATGCATATCAGGGTGATTTTCAACTCCATATAATCTAAAGAATAGTAGTCACTCATAAAGTAATCATTTGTCTAATTTGAATAACAAAGTAGATATAGCTCTCTCCCCTTTATATGTCTCTTTTGGATATAGCCACCTCTTCTCTGCTAGGTTCTTTATACAGAAAATGTATCTAAGTCTTATGGGTTTTTTAAAACACGTTCTTCTGTTAACTTTCTTCATTTAGTCTTGACTTAATAGGAAACAGGCTCTTTTTTAAATATATCCCTCTTACTGTTCTTCCCTTAATGGTTAGCATTTCTTTTTGGCCCCATCTTTTAAATTCCTAAGGAAATTACGAGTTATTCACTTCATTGTTCTAAAAATATGTCACTTTAGTTGTAAGATTCATTCTGTGTTTCCAACACAAACCTTTGAAAGTTATTATTCTATCTTGCCTGTCAAGAAAATGCAATCTTTAGAATGAAACTTAAAGGAGCCTGGAAATGACATGTTCTAATTTTGAATCCAACACACATTTATTATATAATAGCATTGAGGCCACTTGATCTGTTGGAATTATGGTGATATTGAAAAGGTCATTTCCATGTCATCTAGTTTAGTACTTCCCAAACTATATTGGATAAAGTATCATTCAAAATTTTTTTCTACTTTGTCATGTCTACTTTTACATTTGTAAAATAAAATGAAAATAAATTACTAGAAAAAAATGAAATACTGATATAACCAAATTCATTTCTCATTAAAAAGAAGTTATTTCATTGGACAAGCATAAGATTATTCCTTCAATTTGTTATGACAGTTTACAAATGCTTGTTCCCAACTGCTAGGTTGTGTAATGTATATAATGGAGATTTCAAGTATCACTAGGACTAGAAACACATCTGCTTATAGGAGATCAAATGTGGCACACAAAGGAGTTGTCAAAACTCGAAGAAAGGAAATTAGAAGATTCTTTTGGCATGGGTGAGTTGTATAGAATGTTGAAACATGGAGTAATGGAGAAGAGGTAGAAGATAATCCCAGGTATGTGAACTGGACAACATGAGAATCAGTATAGGATTGAAGAATGAAGAAAATGGGACAAGTTTTTCAAGACTTCTGGTACTTAAAAAGGAAGGTCTTCCAGGAAACTCAAATATCTTATTTTCACTAGTTGTTACTCCCCACTCCAAACTAGACTTTTCTCCAAATCACTGTGCCTAACGTGTTCTAGTTAAATTCAAAAAGGAACACTACAGCACTTACACATGGAATACATATATTTCTCTAGCTGCATTTATCTCCACCGATCTCAAATATTCTTTCTTAGGCATCTGTAATGCAGCATTTCCCATATTTCTTCTGTCTCTCTGGAAACTTCTCCTTATTTTCCTTCTTCACCTTCCCTTTACTTAAAACCTTTCATGTTGGAATTCCTCAGGCCTCTGTACTTGTTTTTAACTTCTTCTTATCCATCACATTGTCTTTTCTAGAATTTGTCTTCTCTACTTTGATGGCTGTAAAGACCACCTGTATGTTTCTAATTTCCAAGTAAAAATACTTCATCATGACTACTCTGCTGACTTCTAGGTCTTCACACCCAGATACCAGCTGGTTATCTCTACTTGGATATCCAACTTAAAGTAAACAAAACTGAGTGTTTGTTTCCTATCTGCTTTTCTACTTGTCTGTATCAAAATTAAGAAAGCAAACAAATAACAACAAAAATAAACACACAAAAATGATTCAGTAAATTATACCATCCTCAGGATCTTCACTTGCTCAAACAGTACCTCATGTCCTTCCTGTCAGCACTTATGTCCTTCCTATCCCTCATTCTGGACAACCAAATATGTCCTGATGTCTCTCCCTCCTAAGTGTTCACAACATATCCCCTTATTTCTGTTCATTTTACCCACAATCTGGGACACAGTTAAACAGCATTTCTCCTGAGAGACTTTCCTGTGCCACAGACTACGTTATCTCCCTTTGTCTACCACCCCAAATTACCTGGATTTTCCTCTGACTATGTAGATATCTTTGCACTTAAAGTTACTTCTACCATATTTTTCTTCCACAGGAAAGAATAAAATCTAGGAGAATTGGAATAGCATCTGTTTGAGTGAATGCATTATCTCAAACACAGAACAGACAAATATCTCAACAAATATCTATTGAATAAATACTTGATTGTGATATTATAAAATTCAAAATGAGAGCTGGAGAATCACTGAATATGATCAATTTCAACTCTTCTCTTTCTAGATGCATCCTTTAAATATTTTATCCTTTATTTAAATCTTTAAAAATTTATTCAGCCATGTTGACCCTCTAAATGAAGTATCATTGCAACTCATATATTAGGAGATAAAAATGAATCTTCTTTATAGCTTAACCATAAACAAAGACAGTTTTCTTGTGTGATGATACATCTGGAACATGGAAAAATGTAGACATAATCTAACTGAATGCACATAATAGTCTATATTTGTTTTGTGTTATACATGAATAGTTTTCTAGAGTATATCCATTTTCTTCTCTACTATTGCATTGATGTGCAATGTTTGTACATATATCCATTGGCATCTTTCATGATATACAATGGCATAAGTAATCAATGCATATTTGAAGTATGAGAGTTGGATATAGAATACTAGAAACTTATGCTGTAAAGAAGGTCCCGTGACTATACTTTCTAATTCTAATACATTCTAACCATTTCACAAAGGGATAATAATGGCTATCATAAAACATGCCTAAATTCTTAAAGTCATAATAGAAAGAATTAATTCAATTGTTTTCCCACTTCAGTGAAATATTTCTAATATATTGCCACTATCTAAAATAGAAAGTTAGACAAAGTACACTGATTCTTTTGAAACTAGAACTGTATACTATATTATTGAATTTCGAAGTATCTAAAAAGAGGGCTGGCAATTGGGGCTCCTCTGGTTCATAGAAAATTATGTTAATTATGTTCCTCTCAGTTTAAAAATTTTTAATGATATAAACATTTTTGAGCACATTTTATCCTTAATTTATTATTGAGGGGACTTTAAAAATATTTTTAATTTCTAAGTTTTAATATTAAATAATGTTATTTCATGTCTATATCTAAAAAATAAAAGAATACTTAAGAATCTTTTGTCTCAAAAGGAAGGGCAAATAAACATCCTTTGAATATAGCACCTCTGTTGTTTTATGGGTTTTTTTGAAGTATAGTTGACATAATATTATAAGGTCAAGTGTGCAACATGGTGATTCGACATTTATATACATTACAAAATGCTCACCATGATAAGTGTACTTATCATCGGTCACCATACCAAATTATTACAATATTATTGACTATATTCCCCATGCTTTACTTTTCATCTCTGTGATTTGTTTATTTTACAACTCAAAGTTTGTACCTCTTAATCCCTTTTACCTATTTTGCTTGTACTCTGCCCACCCCCCACCCCCAGCAACCAATAGTTTTTTCTCATATTTGTGAGTCAGTTTCTGGGTTTTTTTGTTTTGTTTTGTTTTTAGATTCCACACATAAGTGAAATCATATGGTATTTATAGCACCTCTGTCTTGAAACACATTCTCTGTATCAGAAAAGAGAGTTAAAAGTCAGATGCTCCAATCATACGTTAAATATAATATGATAATTTTGGCTAGTGAAAGTCTCTAATATCTGTCAAGTGGTAGTGTATAATAGTTCGGAATAAGGCACAGAACATTTTTGGACAGGTTTAAAGCTTGGTTCTAACACATAATTAAGTTCTTTATTTCAACTCTCTGTACTGCCATTTCTTCCTTTATAATGGGGAAGAATAATAATACCTAAATCCTTTTACAGAAAAAGATAATATGGGCATAGATATTGGACCATATCCAAGGAAAAGAAAAAGCAGCCAGATTTATAATATTAAAATTATGGTCTATCTGAATCCAAAGCTTATAAACTTTCAATCATATCATGCTGTAGGAGGAAGGGGACTGAGCAGGAAGGGGGGAAAAAGGGTGCAGATGTGGGAGGAAGAGATAAAGGATGGAGAGGAAAAAGGGAAGAAGAAAAAAGAAGACAAGGAAGGGAAAAAGAGGAATGGAAGAAAAAGAAGCTACTATCATTTGCATATATATGAAATCATGAAAACTGCCATGAGGCCCACCTTAAGACAGGTGCCATTCTCATTTCACAGATGAACAAACTGAGGCACATATACACTAAGTCATGTGCCCAAGGCAATATATTAAAACTGGCAACATCAGAAATTAAGACTTTTCAAAGTTTCTAACTAAAGTATTAAAAGTACTATTTTATGCAGTCTTACTACCCTATAATCCTCTCTACTATTTTCTGGTGAAAATTTGTATTTTTACCATTAGAAGGATTGGAGAATTTTTTAGTGTTTTCTTGTATTTGCAAGAAGTCTTTAAAAAGCTCTTGAGAGTTTGTACATAGGACAAATAAAACTGTGGGACTCTAGAGGTCAAGTTCCTTGGATAAAAGATTAACAAAAAAAGAATGTGAAGATATTGGAAATGTCTATCAATTTTAACTTTTAAAGGTCTTGCCATGCTCTTGAATCATCAATTTATCACTAACTAGGTAAGCTTCTGACATTTTAAGAATACAAGTGAGACAGAGATAGTTAGCAACTGGAAATTACTTATTGTAAATTTTAAAAATTTATTTTTCTATATATTTATCGATGGTCCAATAAAAATACTTAAGAATGATATTTAACAATTTTCTCCACCTTATTTTAATATTTTAAATTTTAAATATTTTGATATTTTAAATATTTTCTTCACCTTACCATCTTTGGTTAGTCATTTATTTTACTCATTTGTGGGAAATAGTCAGATTAGTTAAATAAAATCTCCCATCTGCATTGGCTTCTTTATCAAAAGCTTGTTAGCTTTTGTTATCAGAAAATGACTGTTAGTAAGTTATATACCAATACAAAGTTAAATTCTTTAAACTTTTTGTGGGAGCAAGGCAGGAAGAAATTGGGCACTCAGTTGAATCATTTGATTAAATGTTTTTTTCTGTGAATATATTTACATGTAATTGCAATGAGCATTCTATTTTCAAATATCATACTCCTCTACTCCAAAATAACTACTACTAAACATGAGTGCATTATTAAATCCACATATCTCTTTAATGGGCATTAATTTATTCAATATGTATTGTTTAAACACTTTCTTTGTGCCAAACAGTTTTTTAAATGTTGGAGATACAGGAGTGAAGAAAAATAAATCCCTGACTTTGTGAAGGGACATAATGAGGGTAGGCAAAATCAAAAATAAACAAAATGAAAACAGAAAAATAAGTAATGTGTTAAATGGTAATAAGTATAAGTAAAGAAATAGGACAGGGAAGGAAAATAATATTAATAATATTAGCAGATTATGGAATTTTGAATGGGTAGTTAGGAAAGGCCCCTGAAAACATAACCATTAAGATCTAAAGAGGATATTAACTAGTTCTGAGTAGTTCTGGCACAATTTAACTGGCTGGTTCAGATCGGTAGGTATGGAATATATTGAAGGTGCTAAGGATAGAGCAGAGGAAAGATTTAGAGGTGCTGGCAGAAGAAGTGGTGAAAATGTGTCAGTTTGGATATATCTGAAGGTATCACTGTGAAGATGGGTTGTATGTAGTGCATGAGATTGAGAGATGAGTCATGATGCCCTAAAGTGTTTGGCTTGAGCTATTCGAAGCATGTAGCTGCTACTTAATCACTTGAAAAACTGTGGGAATATTTTGGAGAAAGACCAGTTGCTCAGTTTTAAAAGTTTGAGATGCCTAGTAAACATCCAAATAGATAGATTGATAGATGGGAAGATACATAGATACATAGATATATAGTTACATACATAAATCGATTTGCAGTTCAGAAAAAAAGGGTAAGGGACAGTTACATGTTTATAAGTCATCAATAGGCAGATGATATTTAAAACTATGGGACTCAATAATGTAAATGACTAAATGGGGAAACATTCTGATTGTCCACAGCTAACAAATCAGAGGATGAAGCAGCAGCAGGAGGAAAAGGAGAAGCCAATGAAGTAGGTTTAAAAAAAAATGTGTGTATTATCTGGGAAATAGCAAAAGTGTTTAAGGAGGACAATGTGCTTAACAATGGCAAATGTTGCTGATATATTGAGTAAGATAAAGCATGAAAATTGACCTTTGGATTTAGCAAGGTACTTATCACTGCTTCTCTGGTGACCTTGGCAAGTTCAATATTCTGAGAAGTGTTGGAGGAAATGCCTGCATGGAGTAGTTTTAGGATAGAATGAGTAAAGGGAGATGTGAACATGATGAGAGAAATGGGGCAGAAACTGGAGAAGATAGTGAAGGCAAGAAAAGGTTTTTTGTTTGTTTTGTGTTGTGTGTGTGAGTGTGTGTGTGTGTGTGTGTGTGTGAGTAAAAGAACATGATTGAATATATTCTTTTAAATCCTAGGAATTAACTCCATATTTTTGTTTCATGAATATCTTGAGTATATACTTTCTCCATTCTGAAGTTTAAATTATAATATCGAGATAAAAACTAAAAGTCTTCTAGAGCTCAGAATGTATTATAAAATACAAACATCCCACTCAAGGTATTTGAAAATGTATATTTAATATAAGTATTATAACAAATCATGTCAATGGATAATTATGAAGAAGTCAAATTTAAATTCTGTGCCACTATCACAAGTCTCATCACTGATTTTTTTTCTTGGATTTTTATGAGCATTGAATGTATCTCTCCCAATGATTATTAAAAATAAAATATAAAAATTGTCCCTTAAGCTCAAGGCACTCTGCTAACCATATTAAATATTATCCCTACTCTTTACTATAAGATTACAAAATATTTTATTTAACCCATATTGTAAATTAGGGTCCTGGGGACCAGCAATTCAGTGACTTTCTTGAGCCTTGATAGATATGATTGAAGAAGCAGGGATGCAATCCAAATATGCTTAGTTCCAAAGCACCTGGCCTTTAACTTTTACGCTTATTGAAATAGTACTTAGAAAGACAAGGACTAAGGCATAAGCAGCACTTCTTCTGCACACTGGGTAGCGCCAAGTACAATGAAGGACACTTAACTGGACTTTGCTGTTAGTATAGCTGTTAATCTGTCTATGAAAAACAAACAACAAACAAAATCAGCCTTTTTCATGTTTCCAGATTTAAACCATTAGGAATCATGAAGCAAAACAATGTAAATTAATTCAGGCTATTTTTTTTCAAATATCTTAACCATCATTATGAGATAACTCACCAAGTTACAAAGAAAAACCAGACGAAATGAAATGTAGTTGTACTGACAAGCCAACGATCTGGATGCAGTAAGTTGCATATCATATGGTGTTGATTGTGCAGTAAAGCCTGGTGAGGAATCCAGACTTAATCCCCTAGTTAGCCTGCTGAGCTTCCCTTAAAGGTTTGCTGCTGGAGAAGCAAATACCAGGGCTCTTACAGTTCAAATGGGATATCTCTAAGCAAGATCATTCTTTCTAAAGAATGCTGGCTTTCTGCATGCTTAAATTATTTGCAACTTAATTAATACCTAGAAATGTGAGTCTCTATGTCTTAGCTTCAAATAAAATCTCAGTAACAGAAAATTTAAATGTAGAAGAAAAATAATTAGGAGTCCACTGGTTTCTCATTACGGTAAGGTGGATTTTATGTTGAGGTCTGGACACACATAAAAAGGACATAATAACTAGTTTTATTTTAGAATCTTTGTCTTTGAAAATCCTTGACCAATTTAATATCCATTCCATTAATTGCTGTGTTTCCCTTGATTTAACTGTATTTTTCTTATAAGTTTTATATCTTCAGTAGTGAGATATAACAAACATCAGCAACTACTGGATGATAATTTTATTTTTTAGATTTGTCTTATTCCTATATGATACAAAAAGTCTAAAACCTTTCCTGTGATAATAAAATAGAAGTAAATTATAACATGCATGAAGTTCAAAAGATAAAATTCTATTATGCATAATATATAATCATTACTTATACATGTCCCCACTAGTACTATAAAAAAAGAATGTGATTTAGTTTCATAGAAATGGTTTTGAATCTCTTACATTCCACTTATCACCTGTATGAACTTGTAGAAGTTTTTTTTCTGTTATTCCCACCTCTAAATAAAAGTTAATATTACCCAACTAAAGAGCTGGTTATAATATTATAATTACTAAATAAGAAAGTATATATGATTTTCTTTGCAATTAAAAGCAGTAAACAGTTTCTTCTTTTTCCCTCTTATCTAGAAATACAGCTAGAGTATAGTTAAGTGGAATAAGTGATTGAATTTTATTTTTAGAACAGCAAAAACTTTTTCAACATGACTGTAAAACAAAATTAATTCAGACATATTTTTGTTAAATGTATCAGTCTTTCTCATAATAAATTAAACTACTAGTGTCTCCAAACTTTTGGAAAACTGAAAATGTTTGGAATATTGTGTATACATATATATTATCTACAATGTACACATGTATTTGTGTGTTGATTTTCTACTTTAGAAATTATATATTTTATCTTTTTTTAGTGAAACATCTATGATATGAATATAGAGGTGTAACATATTAAGTAGTCATTCTTTTTTGGAATTTAAACACTTTGTTTTTGAAGCAGGTAAACTTCTCAGGAAAAGGGAGATGTTCATTTTTCAAGCTAAACCAATTCAAAATTGTTTTTAAATGACTAGACTTTATCATATATGCTAAATATTACTTTTATTAGCCTTAGTGCCCTTGTTTGCTATTTTCTACAAACACTGTAAAAATTCTATGATAATTTGAATATGCAAAAAAGTGCATGAAGAGAAAAACCTAAAGATATTTTGTCATTTAGGCTGTGAAGCTGAGCACTGGAAATTTTACCTCTTGACAATGGTCAGTGTTACCAGAAAAACCAGAACATAATAATTACTAGCTACTATTTAAATGAAGTATGAACGATGCAGAAAATATCTTCTATTGAAACAACATATAAAATATCTATCCTCATCATCATAAAATGAACACTAAAGGCCAATTACAGATTTTGTTACAGTCTTGTCAGCACTTGATCAAGTGATCAACCATCTTAGGGGCAGCTGAGAGAAATTTAAGTAAATAAATAAATGAACGAATGAATGAATAAATAATAAATAAAACTCACCTTATCCACAATACATATCTGCTTTCTTGTTTGAGCATCAAGTATTTCAATCTCAAAGTGAACAGTTTTTGAATGTTTAACTGCTGGAATTGATTTTAGAGGGCCTGCTGAGAGTACAAATTGTGACACAGAGTGAAAATTTCTCATGTCATTCTTCAATATGGACCGTGTAGCTCCTTGAGAAAACAATTCTCTCTTGCGTCCTGAAGCAAGGGATTTGTGCCTTTTGAACATTGTGTGAACCACCAGGAGAATCTGTCATGTCAACAGGAGACACTTGCAAGTGTGTTCCCTGTGTGCCAGTTAAATACTGCTGGTGAGACCCAGAAAGGTCAAGTGGCGTGCCATTCCGAGAGTTCAGTTTTATTTAGCAGGCTTGAAAACAATGACTGATCTGTTTCTATATATAACACACTATTGTGAATTGCTGCAGAGTTGGGGATTACTTTACCAGCACTCAAATTATTCCTTGCCTTCTCCTTTTATCTCTGCTTCTTAATATGGCCACCAGTTTCTGAAATTCCAAAGCAAGAAAAGAGCAGACGGAGCTTTTATTATCTCTGAATTCTGGATGCATTAATCTTCAAGCACATATATTATTATTCACACTTAGATGTATTTAAAATTAGCATCGTGCTATCTTATAGTTAAATTTAAAAACTCCTAATACATTATTACATAACAAAATTTCTTATAGATGCTGGCTAAGGTAAGGCCTTGTCACATGTTTTTAATAAATATATATATATGTATATGTATATAAGCATTTATATAAAGAGCCTGACATATATGTGTAGCAGATATTTGAATCAAATATATATCTGATATATCTGATACAAACGGATGAGTTCTTCACCCCATACAGGAAACAGAAAGATGACAAGTCTTCTATGAGATTGGAGTATGTAGAGAGCAATTTTATAAATCAAGGAAAATGAAGTAAATGTTATTTTAACATTTCTATACATTTTATAGCATTGGAAAATCATTTAATTTATACACAAAATTTATATACTAAATATTACATTTACCACAACCCTAAATTATGACAAAGTCAAGTAATCTCAGAATTAGCAATGATAAATAATAAACAATCTGGAAAGGGTCTGTGAAAAAGACTCCACGTATGCAAACCTGTAAATCTTGTGAAGAAACAACTGAAAAAAAACCAAAATATGTTGTCACTGATACAAAGGGATATTACAGGAGAATATTCTGGGATGTTGTTTTCAATGAAAACATGAAAAGGAAAAATGGCTAAAATTATAAAGGGGAAATCTATATGAGCCTAATCTTTTATAAGTAAATAAAATAAGTATTATTTATTTTTAATTTTGATTACATATTATGCACTGGAGAGTCACTTGCACATTGCTCAGTTATCATTTTCATACTTGAGACCACCATTACACTCAATATATAATATTTTTAAAAATGTAGAAGATAGAACTATATATGTATATTGGATGTGTGTAGGTATAGTGAGCATACATTTACACATACATGTGTGTGTGCACAAGATGTACAATTTTATCACCCCAGTTATTCAGGACTACAAACTAGGAGCCATCCTTAATGACTTCCTTTCTCCCACTCCTCAGATCTAATCTATTAGAAATCCAGAATACAGTCTTCTCACCATCCTCACACCTACCTCCAAAAAATCTCTCATGTGTATTGCTTTTCCATACTGGTCTCCCTTTGTAACAATAGCCAATTTAGAGTCTCATTTTAACACAGCAGCTAGAGTGATCAGGCTCTATATTAAAGAAGATAATGCAATAATCTGCTCAAGGCACTGCAGGTGCTTCTAATTTATGCAAGCAGAAAAATCAAAATTATCTGCAAAGATCTACAAAACTCTGTATCATCAGCATCTTGTTATGTCTCCTATCTCATGCCCTAATCTATCTACAATACCAAATGTCTGGCACACAGTAGGTGCCCAATGAAATTGTATTGAAACAAATAAATTAATTAATAATCAATGTATCTTGATGGTGAGGCAGAATGATGTGATGCTAATTGCATGCTGATGTAAACTACTATTGCAATATATTAAAATACATAACTGCAACCTACATAATAGTTTCTATTTTTAAGAAAGGAATAGTCAAAAGGACACAGGACCCAAACCAAAAAGGTTCTCATTGCCAAAGTTGAAATAGTTCAAGTAAGAAAATATTCACAACAGTAGATTCTGACTTAGAATAATATAAATATCCATGAATCCATACTGCTAAAAACAAATGACTGAATAAATAAACAGCAACACGGGATGAATTTTCCTTACACAAGAATTCCAAGACTGGATACTCTTCTATTGAGTGTAGTCTTCACTTAGTGACACACTTACAAAAAGTAGTGAATGGAAAAGGAAAAACACTCTATTGTGGAGAAAATTGGTAGGCAGACAGCATTTTAACCATGAGGTCAAGTTTAATATCGCTACGAAAAGTCATGTTGATATCATGTACCCACTTTTATCATGAGATGACACCACCTCTGTGGTATTCTTCCAAAAGTTCATTACCTCAGTAATGAGAAAACATCAAACACAAATTGAGAGGAATTCTACAAAATACCTAGTACTCTTCAATACTATCAAGAATATGAAGATTAAGAAAAAATCGAGGGATTGTGACAGATTAAAAGAGACTATTTGGGAACATGACTAGAAATGCGATGTGGTATCCTGATTGTTTCCTAGAAAAGAAGAGAAAATTCATGGAAAAACTGGTGAAGTAAGAATAACATCTATAGTTTAATTAATAGCATTGTACCAATGTCAATTTCTCAGTTTTGATGAATGAACAATAGTTAGGTAAGATGTTAAAATTAGGGGAAGCTGGGTAAAAAGTACACCAAAAAAAACCTCTATACCTTCTTCTCAATGTTTTTGTAAAATTATTTTAAAATAAGAAGTATAAAAAACACAAAACCACCCACTACGCACATACAAAAGGAATAGAGAAAGAAAAATGGGTGTAAAAGGCATTATTTAAAAGGAAAAAACTGCAGATTTTCATTTGTGTCAGTCACCTAAGTTAAAAATTTTGAAAAAGATTAAACATCATTTTAGATATTATGCTATTTGTTATTTCACTATGTATTTTTTAATCAATTAAAAAGCATTTTATATTTGCTAAGGTATTCTCATAAGGTTATTGCTAAATAAATCATAAGGAAAATTACAACCTGAGTAAACATTTAATACTAGACTTAAGATACCACTTTGTAATAGATTGTGATTTAAATATAAGATAGAAACGTTTTATAAAATGATGCAGTGCCAAGTAGGAATCTTTATTCTAATTGCATTTATTTATAGTAAAATGTAAAGGGGGTTTATGATATCACTGCTCTTTACCTTCTTATTTTTCATATCTTTTTAACAGAAAGCATTCCATTTCAATTGATTTTCCATTTGAAATGCTACTTCTTCTCCAATCATTTTAAGTAATAGACTTATTTTTTCAGAGCAGATTTAGTTTACAGAAAATTGAGTCATTGAAAGCACAGAGTTCCATATACTCCCTCCCACCAACACACAGTTTCCCCCATTATTAACATCTTGCATTAATGTGGAATGTGTTACAATTGATAAACCATTATTGATACATATTTATTAATGAAAGTCCATAGTTTATTTTATGTTAGTCTTTGTGTTTTTTAATCCCATGAGTTTTGACAAATGCGTAAGTCATGTATCTACCATGATATCATACAGAGCAGTTTCACTGACCTGAAAATGTCCTGTGCTCCATATATCACCCCTCTTCTTGTCCCCACTCCAAAACCTATAGCAACCACTGATCTTTTTAATGTCTATATAGTTTTGCCTTTTCCAGAATATC
Source organism: Manis pentadactyla (assembly GCF_030020395.1). NCBI lineage: Eukaryota > Metazoa > Chordata > Mammalia > Pholidota > Manidae > Manis > Manis pentadactyla. Next base: position 52,825,964 of record NC_080023.1, read on the forward strand.
ATTAGGTGGAACCATACAGTCTGAAGGTTTTCACACTGGCTGTTTTCATTTCACTGTATACCTTTAAAGCCCCTCCAGACTTTTTCATAGCTTGATAACTGTTTTTTTTAATCACTAAATAATATCTCATTGTATGGATGTCCCACAGTTTATGTATTCATTCATCTATTGAAAGACATCGTGGTTGCTACTATAGACATTTATGTTCATGTTTTTATGTGGATATAATTTTCAATTTATTAGGGTAAAAAACTAGGATTTTTATTATTAATTGCTGGATTAAATGATAAGCCTATGTTTAGCTTTGTAAGAAACTGTCAGACTGCTTTCCACAATGGTTGAACCATTTAGCATTCCCACCAGCAATGAGTTCTTGTTGTTACACATCCTCTGTAGAATTCGATATTTCCAGGGTTCTGTATTTTGGCAAATCTGATAGGCATGAGGTGGTATTCTCATTGTTCTGACAATGAGAAATGATGTGGAACTTTTTTATTTGTAGTGTCTTTTCTTATGCTTATTTGCCATTTGTATATCATTTTTGGTGAGGTGTCTGTTCATATCTTTGTCTATTTTGTAATTTTTTTCTTACTGTTTAGTTTTAAGATATTTGTATATTTTTAATGCAAATCCTTCATCAGATTTGTGTCTTTCAGATTATCTTCTTCCAGTCTGTGGCTTGTCTTATTCTCTTAAGAGTACCTTTGGCAGAACAAAAGTTTTTAATTTTAATGAAATCCAGCTTATCATTTTTTTCATTCATGGATTGTGATTTTAGTGTTATATCGAAAAATGTTATCTCCAAACCCAAGATCACTTAGATTTTTTTCTATGTTATCTTTTAGAAATTGTATGGTTTTGTACTTTATATTTAGGACTATGATCTATTTTGAATTAATTTATGTGATGTAACATCTATGTATAGATTCATTTTCTTTTTGCATGTGGGTGTCTAGTTGTTCCAGTACCATTTGTTGAAAAGACTATCTTTTCTCTATTCAACTGCCTGCAGTCAGTTGATTACATTTGTGTGGGTCAATTTCTAGTATTCTGTTACACTGATCTATTTTTTTTGCCAACACCACATTGTCTTTATTACTGTAGTTTTATAATAAGTCTTCATGTTGTGAAGTGTCACTCATCTGACGTTGTTCTGTGCTGAGATTCTAGGTCTCCTTAATTCAGTTTTTATCACAGATACTGCACTTCTCTAAATCATAGTCTCTCAACTTTGGATATCTGCATGTTAACAACAGAAATTCCTAAAATTTTAGTTCTGGAAATTTCCACAATTGAATCAATGGCAAAAATGCAAAAAGTAAAGCACATCATGCCCATTATTGGCTAAACAGTTCTTGGCCCTTCTTCTGGAGAGTAGTTCAATTCTCTCTACAGATGGTTCCCAATATATGATGGTTTGACTTATGATTCTAAGAAGGTGATATGCATTCTTTAATAACATTACTTCAAATTTTGAATTTTGACCTTTTCCCCAATGAGCCATATGCTTGATTTTAGTCTCTCCTACAGCTGGGCAGTGGCGGAGAAGAGCAGCTCCCAGTCAGCCCATCATGAGGGTAAACAGCCAAACACTTAACAACCATTTTGCACCTGTACAACCATTCTGTGTTTCATTTCCAGTAAAGTATTCAATAAATCACATGAGATAGTCACTACTTTATTATAAAATAGGCTTCATGTTAGATGATTTTTCCAAGCTGTACACTAATGTAAGTGTTCTGAGCATGTTTAGGCTAGGCTAAGCTATGGTGTTTGTAGGTTAGGTGTGTTAAATGCATGTGTGATTTATGATATTTTCAAGTTATGATAGCTTTATTGGGACATAACCCCATTGTATGTTGAAAAGATCTGTACTTGTATTTTTCATCAATAATCTAGTCAAGTAATGGAAATCTTAGTCAACCATATATGCTTGTGACATTTAACTAAGGACCATGTCACCTGCCAGACCGTAAGTTTCACGAGGGAGAGTTCAGATCTAATTTTGTCCATCATTCTAACTTCAAAGCACATATAATTCCTGGCATGTAGTAAGTACTCAACAATGTTGAATGAACAAGTCATCACATGAATGAATTTTCCTATCTAAGTGATAATAAGATTGTCGCTAAGGTTTAAGAACATCTTTGACAGTAGAAAAGACCCATGATAGAAATTATGCTTTCTGTCTGTGCTAAATGCCACATGAACAAATCTTGGAAGATCCTAACCTGGGGTTAGGTAGGCAAAGGACCAAAAGAAGAAAAAAAAAGGGAATCCAAAGACAAACCACTTGTTTTGGACATTTTTTTTAATGCTCATGATAAAGTATATATATATATATATATATATATATATATATATATATATACTAGGTACAAAAATTTGAAGTTTAAGAAGTTAAGCCATGAGCAGAATATCAAAATATACGTCAAGGCACACTGTTCTTAGACCCAGGCAAAGAAGTAAGATGTGTCTAGGAAATAGCATTGTTTAGTGGAAATAATTTGGGTTCAATAATTCACTTGTAATTAAATAATTATGTGATCTCCAGCTTTCCATTGTCTGTCACATTTTGATGACATTATGTATTTCTCTTTTATGATATGTAATAGGATAATGCATATAAAGTAACTAGAAAACTTTCTGAAAAAATAGAGGCTTTCAATATACACATATGATGTATTTTTTCAATGTTGGACCTCAAAATCAGATTTATGTGTCCCAAAAGTCAGATCTATACTTTTCTTCACCCCATCACCTTACTCAATTATTCAGACTATTCCTGTTCTCTGTCTTTCTAAACCTAAATGATTATAATACTAATTCATTATAATGAAATTTAATCATAATAACCACACTGATGGGCAGACAGAGTTCTAAGCTAGTTCAATTGACCCCTCAAAATAACTTCAAGTATATTATCCTCTTCCCCTATAAAATTTATATAGGTTTTTTTTCTCCAACTTTCCCAAGTTTAGTGATACCAATGAACTATGAAATAGGCTTTGAATCAGCAGGCTAAATGCAGACAGAAAGGACCTCACTAATATAAAAATAAATTATTTTCTGAGTCTCCAGAGGATATGAGCTTTCTCAAATAGTATTTTATATCCTGATCTATTACACAAGACTCTGAAAGTCCCCAAACTACCAAGTGGCTAAAACCACTGATGTTAAAGTTTCGACTATTACATAATAATTGAAAAATTATTTTGGTCACATGAAACGAATCACTTGTAATAACAGGAAAGATAGAAGAAAAGAGCAGGTGTTTTACTATGACAAAGTTTCAATTTTACACTTTTGGCCAACAGATTAAGGATAGTTGATCTAAAACTACCATCAGTGAGAAATAATGAATAAATTGGTTCAGATTATACATAAATGATAGTTGCTCTATTAAAAATTCAATGTAGCTGAAACATAGGGGAAGGAGCACTGGACTTAAAGTCAGAAATGTGGATTCCTGTCTAACCCTGCCAATGTGTGCTGTGTGATATTGAATAAACTGAGTAACCTCTCCTAATACCAGGTATACCAATATGAAATGAGCTCATTCTCAATATGATCTCCTCTTTTCATGGATTTCTTGCCATGAATGATGTGGATTGTCCCTTCTAACTAGGATTTCCAAGTACTTTTTAAATGTTTGTTTCCTGTGTAAAATCAGCCGAAACTAAAAAGAATTAGAAATAAACCTACATAATAATCCTTCCCTTACAAAGAAATATTTGTGAAAAGTTCCCATGAAATCCTATGAGATTATTATCAATTCATAAGTCAGACTGGAGGGGAAGTTTCTGTTCTTCATCAAGACTATTGTGAAATTACATAGTTTCCTGAAAAGCACATCAATTTGACCAAGATTTACTGTTGTTGATTTTTTTAAGCAAACTGAGGAAAACAGTATCATCTTGTGTGTAAAAGGTTTAAGTTTCTTACAAAATTAAGATATCCATGGAAGAGAAAAAAAAAAAGTGGGAGCAGAAGTTGCTTCATATTCGGTTATAAGTGGACCATGTATTTCTGTTTATCCTGATTGTGTTAATTACTTTTTAAATTTTGATGTGAGTGTTTACTAAAGTGTTTTCTTTGAAACATTTATACAAATTACAAACTCACCACAAACCATTTAATTTAGTCTTTAACTGAGCTCTGCCTGTCTCATTTTCCTTAATTACATGCCATGCTTTTCTTGTATTAGGGCACTTGGCTCTGCCCCCTCTGTGATCTCTGAATCGCTCCTGGAGAACTTCCAGATCGTTCAGGCCTGCCCTTCCCCAGAGCTGGCCTTGTGATTGCAGTTCTCTGATGTGTGTTGCCACTTGCTACCTTTATTTTGGGAGCTGAAGCCATGCCGATTTCTCCTTCTTCTCTCAGGGATTTCTTGCCGTGAATGGTGTGGAATGTAGAGCTCCCTTACCAATGTTGAAATAATTTTAAAATAAAATTCCCAATAGTTGGGATCTCTATATTTAGAAACAAAATTAAATACCTCTTATGCAGTTTTCTCTCTACTTTGGTAAGTTGTGGGGAAATCATGGTCAAATAAAAGTTAGTGTTCAATTTCAGAATCAATAACTCAGTTTGTTCATTTTTTATTTACATATAGCTGATTTTCTGAAGTTGGGGTGTTGAGGATGGTACATTTATTTGGTTTCATAGATCCTCAAGAAAACTGAAAATACATCAGGAAGAGCAGAATGAGAAGGTACATTTTAGCTTGGAAGCAGAGAGCTTGATTTACAGTCCTTGAAATAATAATATGTTCTTAATAATAATAATAATACCATCAGCAATATCATCTTATCTAATGATTCTCTGGGATTGTCATGTTGTTTTCATCTTGATACATTTTATGGCACAAGATTTGCATAGTTTAATGTACTTAGAAAAACTTAAATGTTGTGTAAGTAATACAGCCAAAGAGGTATATTCAGTCACAAACCAGTCGGAGTTCCTAATCTCTTCCCAGCATCACTTTTCATGACCAGACACATACATATACAGAGATTAATAGATAAGGAGGGATCTATTATTTATCATTACATAGGCTACAAATACATAGGCTCATGCTCTGTTGCTTTCATTCACTCTAAATTTTCCGTGAAAGTCACACTTTTCCTGACATCCTACATCCCAGCCATTCTGGGATTTACTTGGGCCAAAGCAATACTGAGATTTACACAAATTTCTTAAGGATTGAAATAAGACATGACAAGGTTGTTGTGTTTACTGTTCAAGGAATTAAACTGCTCTGTGTTAAATAATAATTTTATTTTATCTTCTGATTTGCTATATTATGCAGTTTTTATGAAAAAATTGCATTTTCTTTAAATCTCAGGATTTATCTTACTTAATTTATTTTTAAAAGAATACACCATAATGCCTGGTGTGTAGCATGGCAGACACTCAATAAAGTTTAATGAATGAATGAATAAATGCCAATATAAAAGCTATGCTTAAGGCAATATAATAAAAGGTGGATAAAATTTAATTTTATGTTAATAAGTACAGTGAATATAATGGTTGAGTCAGAGTGTATGTGGGACAAGAATATTCTTTTTATTATATTAGGAAAGAAAAGTCCAGCCAAAAAATAGTCATGTTCAAACTCTTACCATGTCTGTCTTGTAGTAGGATGGACTAATAATAGATGAATTAAGAAGAATCATGTAACAGAAAGCTATGAAATTCAGATATTTATTGTATTGGTCTATGCAAGCACATAAACAGCAAAGAATAGCAATTTTTACAGTAGATAATAAGGAATAATAGAATTATGAAGACACTATTTTGCTACTATCACATCCCAATATTTCAGGCAAAAATTGGCAATGGTTAGCAAAATGGGCTATTTACATAGTTTCAAGGTGTCTCCCTATAAAATAATCACTAATTGCTGAGGGAAAAATGGTAATGTTTCGTTGAAGAAACCTGGGAGCTATCACCATATATGACCTATGTTAACATCAACAAAAATATGATAAACTGATATCTTTATCTCCTGATATATTGAGAAACACATAATATTAATTCTGTAATAGTCTTTCCAAAAATAATTGTTCAGGAAATACCAGATAAAAATAAATAAGACATCTGGACTAAATTCTTCAAAAGTTACAGTGTAAAAGAGTAACTAAATACTGTTCCAGATGAAGAAAGATTAAAAACACATGAACAACAGTTGATATTTTATCCTCAGTTGGATGGAGGATCAGGTAGAAATTTCTGTAATGCTTTAAAGGATGAATTTAAGATAACTGGAGAAGCAATACACTGTATATTAAGTAACATTATTGTTTAAATATTGAATGTGCTAAGTTGGATAATTATTTCATAGCTATGTAAGAGAATGTACTCAGGAAATAAATGCTGAATTATTTAGGGAAGAAGGACCACAATACCTAGGACTAAGTCTCAGTTTAGGAAAATATATTCATACAAGTCAAAAAATAGTAAATCTGGGTTAAAGGTGTCCTTTGTATTATTATTGTTACTCTTTCTAAGTTGTAACTGTTTAAAAATAAAAAGCACTTTGTTATAAATGAAGAGGTTATGATACATAATACTCAAAAGAGATGAAATATAACTATATCAGGACACAAGCCTTTAATTTAAGAATTAGATTTAAAACTGAGTTTAATGCAAAAGAGCAGTAAGAACCTAGAATTTTCCTCCAGAAATCCATAACTGCTTGCAACCCTTTTTCTAAGTGTGTTAGTAGTTTTGCTTCCTGGCTAGTCTTCAGTACAATGAGTTTCACTGTTATGACATCACATCATTTATATTTTAGCGCAGCCTCCATATAAGGGCACTCAATACATGATGGAAATGAATAATACTCATGAAATTACTATAAAACTCACATTGCACCAACTACGTTTTACCAGGAACTCTGAAAAAATTAAAATAAATAGTTTTTCTTCTAATTTTAGTTATTTCTCATGGTTCTTTTGTCTATAAATATTAGTAAATCTGCAAGATGATTTTATAGACACCCTAAAACTGGGTTCTAAGTATCACATAAGTCATCTGCTAAGTGATGAGTATTATTGTGTTTATTTTTTAACTCCCAATTGATATAATATAATTTAGTATATTGCTATAAATATGTTTCTATTAATATTATTTAAATTCTATTCCAGTTTATCTAACAGACAAGTATCATGTTTATTAACTCCTTTGTTAATGAATATTATTCTACCCATTAATGTTAAAAGGACTTAAGCTGAAATAAGCTACTGGGAAGTTAAATCAAAACTACTTGAAGTTTAAATGCTAATGAAAAAGAAAAGTGTGTATATGTATGTAAGCATATGTGAAAACATTTGCATAGATCAAACTATAGATAGAAATATGATTTCTTAATAATAAAAGTTAACAGAAGATTGTTATGTTATAAAATCATTTCTCTTTTGTTCGATTTGCAGAGGAAGAGAGTATTTATTTGGAAAGGGCTGATCCTTACACATCACCCTCTACTCCCTGCAGATGTACATTTATCTGAATGTCTGATTGTCTAAAGCTTTCTCTTTACATATTCTTCCTACATCTTAATCCCACTTTTCTCTCTCTCAACTGTTGACTTTTCCTCACATATAGATATGAAAATATAAAGGATGGTGAGAGAGCTTCCACACCTGCCATTAAACCTGCCTCTGTGCTGTATATTGCTCCTCCTTTGCACTCATATCCCAAGATTGACCATTTCTCATCTAAAGTCAGAGCCTCCAGTTGCACACAGACTCCCAGTTTCTTTTATCTAGTTAAGAACATTGTTGCAGCAACTACCCCTCTCTTTTCTGTATCATTTAAAAAAATTTTTTACAGTATCATTAATATCAACTTATAAACAAGCAACTTCCCTTACCCTGTATCTTCCAGCTACTACTTCTCATTTCTATGTTCCTCTTTGTATAGAAACTCTTACGAACTTTATCTGGAATGCTTATTCTCCAGTCTCATTTGGCCTCACTTTCATATGTCTCTTGCTCATACTCAATTGTTTTTAACAAGATAATCAGTGATATCCATTCTTGCAAATAAAATTTTCTAACTTTAGTTTTTAGTTCATGAGCCAGTCTGTAGTATTTAGCCTCTAGTGAGTCCCGTTAACAGGTTTTCATCAGTTGGCCTCTGGGACTCCACCTCTCCTGATTCTTTCCTTTAACACATGCCTCATTTCCTAAGGACTGCTTTCTAGAATTCTTCTTGAAACCCTAAATGCTGCTCCTCTTCCCTTGGGTTAGTGCAAAAACTCTTGTTTTGTCCATGTTATAATCACTGTCTAAATAATCTTATCCTGTTTTGTAGCTTTTCCTGTATTCAACAAATACTCACTTAGCACCTATTATGTGTCAGGCACTAGGCTGAGAAAAGATCTATCAACAAACAAAACAAACATTCTGCCCTCTGTACTGAATGGTTTTTTTGGGTAGTAAAACCAGTAATACATAGAAATTATATAGTGTATTCGAAGGTGGAAAATATTAAGGAGAGAAATAAATCAGAGCTAAGAAAAGCTTTGTAATTTAAAATAGAGTTGAAGATGTTGAGAGGTCATGGTATTCCAGCAACGTCATGAAGAAAGTGAAATAGCAGTGGCTTTTCAGGAAGTGATATAATTTGAAATACAGCCTATTCATGGAAAAAAATCTCAAATTCATAGCTCCAAATCTGGACTGTACCAGGAGCACTGCTTTTCCAAATCCAATTATTTACTTGTGAGATCCAATTATTTACTTGTATCTCACTTGGATAAATAAACCTATAAGGCATTTCAAATATAACATGTCTAAAAATAAAACAAATTTTAAAACTGCTGATTTTCTCTAATGAACATTCTCCCTGCACTCATTTACATTTTAGTAAATGGCAATATTCCTAGTTTTTCTGGCCAAAGTTCATATGTGAGCCTTACCTCTTTCCTTTCCCACTTGTCATAGCCAGTTGTTATGCAAATATGCAAATACAATTGGCTTTACTGTTCAAAAATATCTGGAGTCTGAACATTTCCATGACCTTTACAGGAAACTCTCAAGACATCATTATCTCTCATTTTGAATACGGTAACTGTCTCCAAACTGCTATTCCTTGTTCCAAACTTGTTTCTCAAAAAGCCAATCCCTGCATATACCAAATTGTTCTTACCATCTCACTAAAAAGTAACCACCAAGATAATATCCTACACTGCAGTCTTTTATTGCTGGAGCTCTGATCTCCTGTCTTTCCCCACTGTCCTCTTTGCTCATTCTGCTCCAGCATTCTGTCATATTTCTAGAAAACATCTCTCCCCTCAGGTCTGCAATATGTTTTCACCCTTCTTGGAGTGCAGTTACTCAGATATTTGCTAAAGTATTTACACATTTTTTTCTTTTCTGGTCTCTGCTTAAATCTCATGACTCATAGGTATTGAGAAGTTCTTAACCTCCTTTTTTTCTTCTAAGCACATATCACCATTTGACACATTATGTATGCATTTCTTTTTGTTTTTATCCTCCTCCCACCTCACTAGAATATAAATTTCACAGAGCAGGATTAGTTTGTTTTATCTGCCATTGTATCTTCAACAGCAAGAATAGTTGCCCGACTTATAGTAGGTATGTCAGAAATATTTATTGAATTTATTTTGAGTACACTAAACTTCAAATAATTTGTAAAAGCTCTATATAAGATTCTTATGTGGTTAATATCTTCCCTAAACTTTGACTTGTCATGTCTCACTCTTTATAGTGTGTTTACTAAACACAAATTCTTAATTTCACAGTATAATTTGCCAGTTTTTTCCTTTGCTTAACTGCTTTTGAATCTTTACAATTTTCTGTTTGCTGAAGCAATAAAGCTTTTCTTCTATATTCTTTTCTAAAGGTTTTCAAATTTTTCCTTCCAAATATATCTTTATAATTCATTAGGAACTGATTTTTCATTTATTTATTTTTTTTATGTTTACTAGGCTCTCCCATACCCCAAGTCCCCCCCAAAAACCCCATTACAGTCACTGTCCATCAGCATAGTAAGTTGTTGTAGAATCACTACTTGTCTTCTCTGTGTTGCAAAGCCCTCCCCTTTCCCCCACCCCCACATTATACATTCTAATCATAATACCCCCTTTCTTCTTCCCCACCCTTATCCCTCCCTACCCTCCCATTCTCCCCGGTCTCTTTCCTTTGGTAACTGTTAGGCCATTCTTGGGTTCTGTGATTCTGCTGCTGTTTTGTTCCTTCAGTTTTTCTTTTGTTCTTATACTCCACAGATGAGTGAAATCATTTTTTATTTGTTTTTCTCCACTTGGCTTATTTCACTGAGCATAATACCCTCTAGATCCATCCATGTTGTCGCAAATGGTAGGATTTGTTTTCTTCTTATGGCTGAATAATATTCCAATGTGTATATGTACCACATCTTCTTTATCCATTCATCTACTGATGGACACTTAGGTTGCTTCCATTTCTTGGCTATTGTAAATAGTGCTGTGATAAACATAGGGGTGCATCTGTCTTTTTCAAACTGGAGTGCTGCATTCTTAGGGTAAATTCCTAGAAGTGGAATTCCTGGGTCAAATGGTAAGTCTATTTTGAGCATTTTGAGGAACCTCCATATTACTTTCCACAATGGTTGAACTAATTTACATTCCCACCAGCAGTGTAGGAGGGTTCCTCTTTCTCCACAACCTCGCCAACATTTGTTGTTGTTTGTCTTTTGGATGGTGGCCATCCTTACTGGTGTGAGGTGATATCTCATTGTGGTTTTAATTTGCATTTCTCTGTTAACTAGCGTTGTGGAGCATCTTTTCATGTGTCAGTTGGCCATCTGAATTTCTTCTTTGGAAAACTGTTTGTTCAGCTCCTCTCCCCATTTTTTAATTGAATTATTTGCTTTTTGTTTTTTGAGGTGGGTGAGCTCTTTATATATTTTGGATGTCAAGCCTTTATCGGATCTGTCATTTACGAAAATATTCTCCCATACTGTAGTGTACGTTTTTGTTCTATTGATGGTGTCCTTTGCTGTACAGAGCTTTTCAGCTTGATATAGTCCCACTTGTTCGTATTTGCTTTTGTTTTCCTTGTTGCCCAGGGAGATATATTCATGAATAAGTCGCTAATGTTCACATCCAAGAGATTTTTGCCTATGTTTTTTTCTAAGAGTTTTATGGTTTCATGACTTACATTCAGGTCTTTGATCCATTTTGAATTTACATTTGTGTATGGGGTTAGACAGTGATCCAGTTTCATTCTCTTACATGTAGCTGTCCAGTTCTGCCAGCACCATCTGTTGAAGAGACTGTCATTTCCACATTGTATGTCAATGGATCCTTTATTGAATATTAATTGACCATATATGTTTGGGTTAATGTCTGGAGTCTCTAATCGGTTCCACTGGTCTGTGGCTCTGTTCTTGTGCCAGTACCAAATTGTCTTGATTCGTATGGCTTTGTAGTAGAGCTTGAAGTTGGGGAGTGAGATCCCCGCCATTTTATTCTTCTTTCTCAGGATTGCTTTGCCTATTCAGGGTCTTTGGTGTTTCCATATGAATTTTTTAACTATTTGTTTCAGTTCGTTGAAGAATGTTGTTGGTAATTTGATAGGGATTGCCTCAAATCTGTATATTGCTTTGGGCAGGATGGCCATTTTGACGATATTAATTCTTCCTAACCAAGAGCATGGGATGAGTTTCCATTTGTTAGTGTCTTCCTTAATTTCTCTTAAGAGTGTCTTATAGTTGTCAGGGTATAGGTCTTTCACTTCTTTGGTTAGGTTTATTCCTAGGTATTTTATTCTTTTTGATGCAATTGTGAATGGAACTGTGTTCCTTATTTCTCTTTTTATTAGCTCATTGATAGTGTATAGGAAAGCCACAGATTTCTGTGTGTTATTTTTGTATCCTGCAACTTTGCTGTATTCTGATATCAGTTCTAGTAGTTTTGCAGTGGAGTCTTTAGGGTTTTTTATGTACAATATCATGTCATCTGCAAATAGTGACAGTTTAACTTCTTCTTTACCAATCTGGATTCCTTGTATTTCTTTGTTTTGTCTAATTGCTGTGGCTAGGACGTTCAGTACTATGTTAAATAACAGTGGGGAGAGTGGGCATTCCTGTCTTGTTTCCAATCTCAGAGGAAAAGCTTTCAGCTTCTTGCTGTTAAGTATGATATTGGCTGTGGGTTTATCATATATGGCCTTTATTATGTTTAGGTACTTGCCATCTATACCCATTTTGCTGAGAGATTTTATCATGAATGGATATTGAATTTTTTCGAATGCTTTTTCACCATCTATGGAGATGATCATGTGGTTTTTGTCTTTCTTTTTGTTGATGTGGTGGATGATGTTGATGGATTTTCGAATGTTGTACCATCCTTGCATCCCCGGGATGAATCCCACTTGGTCGTGGTGTATGATCCTTTTTATATATTTTTGAATTCGGTTTGCTAATATTTTATTGAGTATTTTTGCATCTATGTTCATCAGGGATATTGGTCTGTAATTTTCTTTTTTGGTGGGGTCTTTGCCTGGTTTTGGTATTAGGGTGATGTTGGCTTCATAGAATGAGTTTGGGAGTATTCCCTCCTCTTCTATTTTCTGGGAAACTTTAAGGAGAATGAGTATTATGTCTTCTCTGTTTGTCTGATAAAATTCTGAGGTAAATCCATCTGGCCCAGGGGTTTTGTTATTGGGTAGTCTCTTGATTACTGATTCAATTTCTTTGCTGGTAATTGGTTTGTTTAGATTTTGTGTTTCTTCCTTGGTCAGTCTTGGAAGGTTGTATTTTTCTAAGAAGTTGTGTATTTCTTCTAGGTTTCGCAGCTTGTTAACATATAGGTTTTCTCTAATTATTATCTAAGAATTAGTAGTCTCTAATAATTCTTTGTATTTCTGTTGGGTCCGTCGTGATGTTTCCTTTATTATTTCTGATTCTGTTGATGTGTGTTGATTCTCTTTTTCTCTTAATAAGTCTGGCTAGAGGCTTACCTTTTTGTTTATTTTCTCCAAGAACCAGCTCTTTGTTTCATTGATTTTTTCTATTGTTTTATTCTTCTCAATTTTGTTTATTTCTTCTCTGATTTTTATTATGTCCCTCCTTCTGCTGACTTTAGGCCTCATTTGTTCTTCTTTTTCCAATTTTGATAATTGTTATGTTAGACTATTCATTTGGGTTTGTTCTTCCTTCTTTAAATATGCCTGGATTGCTATATACTTTCCTCTTAAGACTGCTTTGCTGCGTCCCACAGAAGTTGGGACTTTGTGTTGTTGTAATTTATTTCCATATATTGCTGGATCTCCATTTTAATTTGGTTGTTTATCCATTGACTATTTAGAAGCGTGTTGTTAAGCCTCCATGTGTTTGTGAGCCTTTTTGCTTTCTTTGTACAATTTATTTCTAGTTTTATACCTTCGTGGTCTGACAAGTTGGTTTGTAGGATTTCAATCTTTTTTAATTTACTGAGGCTCTTTTTGTGGCCTAGTATGTAGTCTATTCTGTAGAATGTTCCATGTGTACTTGAGGAGAATGTGTATCCTGTTGTTTTTGGTTGTAGAGTTCTATAGATGTCTATTAATTCCATCTGTTCTAGTGTGTTGTTCAGTGCCTCTGTGTCCTTACTTATTTTCTGCCCAGTGGATCTATCCTTTGGGGTAAGTTGTGTGTTGAACTCTCCTAGAATGAATGCATTACAGTCTATTTCCTCCTTTAGTTCTGTTAGTATTTGTTTCACATATGCTGATGCTCCTGTGTTGGCTGCATATATATTTATAATGGTTATTTTCTCTTGTTGGACTCAGCCCTTTATCATTATGTAGTGTCCTTCTTTATCTCTTCTTACTTTCTTTGTTTTGAAGTCTATTTTCTCTGATACTAGTACTGCAACTCCTGCTTTTTCTCCCTACTGTTTGCATGAAATACTTTTTCCATCCCTTGACTTTTAGTCTGTGCATGTCTTTGGGTTTGAGGTGAGTTTCTTGTAAGCAGCATATAGATGGGTCTTGTTTTTTTTATCCATTCAGTGACTCTATGTCTTTTGATTGGTGCATTCAGTCCATTTACATTTAGGGTGATTATCAATATGTATGTACTTATTGCCATTTCAGGCTTTAGTTTCGTGGTCACCAAAGGTTCCAGGTTACTTTCCTTACTATCTAAGAGTCTAACTTAACTCACTTAGTATGCTGTTACAGACACAATCTGAAGGTTCTTTTCTATTTCTCCTCCTTTTTCTTCCTCCTTCATTCTTTATATATTAGTTATCAGATTCTATACTTTTTCTCTATCCCTTGATTGGCTTTGGGGAGAGTCAATTTAATTTTGCATTTGCCTCGCAATGAGCTGCTACACCCTCCCTACCATGATTTTACTACCTCTGGTGACAGCTATCCAACCTCCAACCCTAGGAACACTTCCATCTATAGCAGTCCGTCCAAAATAGACTGCAGAGATGTTTTGTGGGAGGTAAACTCTCTCAGCTTTTGCTTATCTGGAAGTTGTTTAATCCGTCCTCCAAATTTAAATGATAATCTTGCCAGATAAAGTAATCTTGGTTCTAGGCCCTTCTGCTTCATGGCATTAAATACATCATGCCACTCCCTTCTGGCCTGTAAGGTTTCTGTTGAGAAGTCTGTTGTTAGTCTGATGGCCTTTCCTTTGTATGTCATCTTATTTCTGCCTCTGGCTGCTTTTAACAGTCTGTCCTTATCCTTGATTTTTCCCATTTTAATTACTATGTGTCTTGCTGTTGTCTTCCTTGGGTCCCTTGTGTTGGGGGATCTGTGGATCTCCATGGCCTGAGAGACTATCTCCTTCCCCAGATTGGGGAAGTTTTCAGCAACTACCTCCTCAAAGACACTTTCTATCCCTTTCTCTCTCTTCTTCTTCTTCTGGTATCCCTATAATGCGAATATTGTTCCGCTTGGATTGATCACATGGTTCTCTCAATATTCTTTCATTTTTAGAGATCCTTTTTTCTCTCTGTGCCTCAGCTTCTTTGTATTCCACTTCTCTAGTTTCTATTTAATTTATTGTCTTCTCCACTGTATCCAGCCTGCTTTTAATACCCTCCATCATGTTCTTTAACGATTGGATTTCTGACCTGAATTCATTCCTGAGTTCTTGGATGTCTTTCCTTACCTCCATTAGGATGTTGATTATTTTTATTTTGAACTCCCTTTCAGGAAGAGTCACGAGGTCCATATCATTTAAATCTTTCTCGGGAGTTGTATTAACAATTTTACTCTGGTTAAGGTTCCTTTGGCGTTTCATATTTGTATATGGTGCCCTGTAGTGTCCAGAAGCTGTAGTCTCTGGAGCTGCTGAGCCCTTGAAGCAATGTTGGGGTTTGCAGGGGAGCAGTACTTGGGGGAGGAAAGAGCTGTTCCCCACCTCCTGGCTGCTGTGCCTGTCTCCACTGCCTGAGCCAGTGGGCCGGGCACACAGGTATAAGTTTTGTCCCAGAGCAGCCGGGTATGGTTCCCTGCTTTCCACAAGCAGCCAGAATCCCAGTCTCACCTGGAGCTCTGCCTGTATTAACTTTCCAACCCGGTAGTCATGCGAATCTCATGAAAGCACCATGAATTGTAGGTTTGTGCTCCCAGCGCAGATCTCCAGAGCTAGGTATTCAGCAGTCCCAAGCCTTCCACTCCCTCCCTGCTCCGTGTAAGCTGGGGTGAGGGAGGGGCTCGGGTCCTGCGGAGCCACAGCTCTGGTACGTTACCCCGTTCAGTGAGGTCTGCTCTTTTCTCCAGGTGTGTGCAGTCAGATGCGTCCTCTTTCCTGTTGGTCTCTCAGGATTAGTTGCACCAATTAAATTTTCTAATTGTATCCAGTTTTAGGAGGAAGCCTCTGTCTCTCCTCTCACACTGCCATCTTTAATCTCTAGGAACTGATTTTTATGTTATAATGATAGATTCATATTTTTTCCACATGGATAATAAATAGAGTCAGCATCATTTATTTAATAATCCAGTATTGCCCTACTAATGTGAAATATCAGCTCTTTATATATGAAGTTTCCAGTTAAATAGTGATCTGATTCTGTGACTAGAGGAATTGGCTATTTCTGTACCACTGCTGTAGCCCTATAAGTAGTCATCATATAAACTGGGAGAACTCCTCTCATTTGGTTGTTCTGCAGGTGTATCTTGTATATACTTAGCTCCTTTCTCTTTTCTATTAATTTTTGATTTACATTATTAAGTTACTTGATAACCTGTGAAGATTTTGATTGTGATTTAAATTTGAAGAAGGTAACATTTTTATGAATTTTAGTATTCTCATGCTTCATTATTTTTCCTGAATTGTCTGCAAATTATAATATTTTGAGTTCTTACATTGTTTTCTTTTTTCTGTAAAGTTGGTGTTACTTGTAACTCATCTTTTAAAAGAAATGATGAAAGAGGTGTCAGCGAAAAGGTGGTTTAGGAGGCTCCTGACTCCTTCATCTCATGGACATACTGAATAAACAGCTACACATGAATCAGGCCCCTTTGAGAGACAGCCAAACACTAATTGAGTGACCCCTACATATTGGGTGACTGATAAAATGCCCACGTTGGAAGGAGTAGGAAACGCTGAGACACATTCATACCATACACCCTACCTCTTGTGCAGAGCCTTATAATCAAGGAGGAACCCCCAACTCCCGCTTTTCCCTGAGGAGCAAAAGGCTTGAACTGCACAGTTTGCACCCCACCTTTTACATCTGTTAGTCAAGGGACTGGCTCCCAAATCACCCAGTTATGAGAGCCGATGAGGCACTGCATTTGCCTGGCAGTCATACATTTAAACACCGAGGCAGACAGAACCCTTCACCACCACCACCACCTCCCTCACCACCACCACCACCCTCACCACCCCCAGCACTAGCGATGCAGAAGGAACAGTCTAAAAGACAAGGCTCCCAGTTTCTCCTTGGATGGATTGACTGCATACTTTCCCAGCTGCTGCCCAAGGGTAAGCCTTCTAATCAGCCAACTGGGATCCTCTGAGAGCCTAAAAAGACACTTGTGGGCACTTGGCCTCCCAGCTTCTCCTCCCAGGTCACTCCAATAATAAAATAGTCTCCAGCTTCTATCACTGCACACATCTAGCACCCCAACTTCTAAAGCTGCAAACCAAGGGACTAGCTCCTAAATAATCCAGCTCTGGGAACTGACAGTGCTCTGCATTTTAAGACCCCCAGGACACAGTGTACAAAGATCCAGTTTTATATGGACACAAAAGCACTCCCAGTAGCTATTTCCTCTGGCTCAGCACAAAGGCAGTAGGCAAAAACACCCAGCTCCCAATTTCTCCCTGAGAGAAGCTAGACTGAATATCTGACATCCCAACTTTCACAGCTGCTGCCTGAAGCTTCCAATTATCCTGTATCTGGGAGCCGACAGGGCAGGCATTTAGTAGTCCTCTGGGACCCTGAATAGGCATGCGGGAATTTCCCTACCTTTGGGCACTGACTGGACTTGGCAAACCCTAGCCTCCTGGGGGCCACTAAGAACAGAGGAAGGGATTTATAAAAGCACAGAAGTTTCTGAGGTGCCAGAATCTCATGCCAGGCTAAGGATTTTTGCATCTATATTTATCAGGGATGTTGGCCTGTAGTCTTGTTTCTTGTTCTATCCTTCCCCAGCTTTGGTATCAGGATAATGCTGGCCTTGTGAAATAAGTTTGGAAATGTTCCTTCCTATTCAATTCTTTGAAAGAGTTTGAGAAGGATTGGCATAATTCTATTTTAAAAGCTTGGTATAATTCACCAGTGAAACCATCTGGTATTAAACTTTTCTTTGAATGGGAAACTCCTTAGTACTAGTTTAATCTCTACTTGTTTAAGGTCTGTTTTCAGATTCTCTATTTCTTTATGATTCAGTCTTGGTATATTGTATGTTTCTAGGAATTTATCCCTTTCTTCTGAGTTATCCAATTCATTGCTATGTAATTGTCTATAATAGTCTCTTTTGTCCTCTGTATTTCTGTAGTATCAGTTATAATATCTATTTTCATTTCTAATTTTATTTATTTGAGTCTTCTCCCTTTTTTTCTTAGTTTAGCTAAAGACTGATAAATTTTGCTTATCTGTTCCAAAAACCAACTCTTAGTTTTGTTGATATTTTCTATTGTTTTTCTAGTCTCCATTTTATTTATTTATCTTCTGGTCTTTGTTATTTCCTTCTTCTAGTAACTTTGGGCTTAGTTTGTTCTTCACTTCCTAGTTCTTTAGGTTGTTCATTGGAGAACTTTCTTTTTTCTTAATGTAGACTTTTATTGCTATAAACTTCATTCAGAACTGTTTTTTGCTGCATCCCGTACATTTTGGTATGTTATGTTTCCATTTTCATTTGTCTCAAGATATTTTTTGATGTCCCTTATGATGCTTTCTTTAAATTGTTCAGGAATTGCAATCTGCCTACTCTTAAATGTCCGGACCTGTCACTACAGTTACATGTGCCCACCAAAAGTTCTGCTTGTTCTTTTTTTCCACCAGTAGCAGAGCTCTGTCTGAAATGAGCTCAATTTCTCAGTCTTGGCCAAAACAAAAATCAGAGAAAGCTCCAATGGATAAAGAAAATAAAAGTCATCAGTTTGACTCTGAGAGTTTCTATGGTCATTGAAAACCGTGGCTTCCATTCTTCTTTTTTATTTTTTTTATGAATATCTACCTCCCTGAAATAAGTGAATTTTACATTTTAAGTAGTTTTTCTGATTGTTATCATTATAAATATTGTTCACTACAGACTTTCCTGTACTACTTTGGACAGGAAATTGCATAGCTGATTAAAAAAAAAAACAATCAATTCTGATAATTTTCTTTAACTGGAGAATGTAGACTATTTACATTTATCACATATTTCTCATATACCAGTATGATGAATATGGATTCATTTCTATTATTTTTATGCTTTTCTTGTCTATTCTGTCTTTAACCACTTTCTTGAATTGCTTTATACTGCATTTTTTGCTTTCTGTTACACTATTTTCTTTTTCCTTATACTTCTTTGGGGAGAAATTTTATATTTATTTATATTCTTTGATGGTTTATCTTAAAATTTTAGCATACCTATTAAACTTAAAAATATGAATACTATTTGAT
Organism: Manis pentadactyla; assembly: GCF_030020395.1. Taxonomy (NCBI): domain Eukaryota; kingdom Metazoa; phylum Chordata; class Mammalia; order Pholidota; family Manidae; genus Manis; species Manis pentadactyla. Next base: position 52,845,039 of record NC_080023.1, read on the forward strand.
TTTTTTCAGTTCTGAAACAGTATAATAAACTCTATTTTGTCTGATTCACTCATTAACACTTATGCTATTATTATCCAGTATGTCAATTTTATAGTGATGTACTTATCCCACATATTTGGTGTTGTAATGCAATATTCCTATGGATAATAATGACCTAGATTTTCCAAACATTTACTGTTTCCTTTCGTCCTCATTTTTTTTTTACTCAGATTTCTTGGATGATTTTTATTTCTCCTTGAATTCATCCTACAGAGACCCTCTGTGGGAACTAAACCTGTAAGTCACTGCAAATTTTAAAATATTTTCCTCTTTTTCCTCAAGAGAGAGATTCAACAGGTATGTAATCTATATTAAGTCATTTGAAGATGTTTTGTTGTTTCTGCTCCCATTGTTGCTGTTTAGATATCTGATAGTCTATTTTCTCTAAGTAGTCTACCTATAGTTCCCAACCCTGTTATTTTTTGGGAATGCTCTGAAAATCCTCTGTTTATCTTTGGTTGTGAACTTTCACAAAGATATGAATGGCTGTGGATTTATTTTGATTATAATTTTTGCGAGTTACTGAATTACAGATGTGAAAACTGGTGGCATTCAATTATGTGTAAGTGTTGGAAATTTTCTCTTCAAATATTCATTTTAGGATTAACTTTCTTTAAAATTATGTGTATTTTTTATTTACAATTGTATTTCAGGTTCATTTTAGCAAATTTTATGTGAAAAATTAAAAAAACTTGCAACACCATTTCAAAAAATGAGCACTGCTAAAATTTCAGTGTATGCAACTATTTTGTTTATGCTTTAAGACATAAAAAAGTATATTATAGACAATTTAATATAAAAGTATATTTCTTAAGTCAATGAATATTCTTCTGCAACAAAATTTTACTGACTCCATGGTGTTATATATTAAAGCCAATGTAACAAATCATGTATATTTTAAATATTTAAGTTGTTCCCAACTCTCCACTCTTAAGCTTTGTTATTAGGATATGACAAATGATAAAGCAGGTGCAGATTTTTGCCCTTGTGGAACTTGCAATTTATTTGGTGAAAACCACTAAGTAACCAACAATAGTAAATACATAGTATTATTAAATGTAATAAATTATGAGGGAAAAAAACACATAAAATGGGAAATTTGAATACAGGGCTTGTCAGGGTTTTACTGTGTTGTAATATTAAAGCATCCAGGAAAGGTTTCACCAAGAAAGTGTTGCAGTAAAAACACACATCAGAAACAAGTCACTTGGATATCTGGAAGAACATACCAGTAAGAGAGAACAGCAAGGGGGGCCAAAGTGGTAGCATGCCATGAGGAGGAAGCCAAAGTGCTGGATTGAAGTAGACATGGAGAACAGTCCAGGATGACATCAGATGGTAGCAAAGGGTCAGGTCATGCTGGATTCTAGAGGTCGTAGTTAGGATTGACCTTTTATTAAAAAAGAAACTATAAGTCTTTGGAGTATTTGAGGAAAGAAGTGGCATGGTCTGAATTAATATCATTTGACTACCTTGGTGAGGATAGACTGAAGAGTGACAAGCAGAAGTAGTGAGATCAGTTGAGAGGTCACTTCAGTGTTCTAGATCGAAGACGATGGACTTATGCTGGTGAGGCAGCAGTGGAGATCATTTGTAATATTCAAATTCTGGAGCAAGAGCAAACAGGAACTACTGGCAGGCTAGCTATGAACAACTAAGATTGCAGAAGGAGAATGTTAGGAATGGATCAGGTCATATTTAAAGGTAAATATAGTGTATATCTCCACTCATTTAATTATAAGTCCCTGAACATTAAATGTCCCATCAAAAGGTATGTACTTTTTATATATTTTTTTCTATCTGATGTCAAATACCTTTCCAGTATGGTTTTTACCACTTTATACATTCCTGAGCAGTGCATATAACTATTTTCTTTAACACTCTAGAATACAAATATTGCTATTTTTGTTTTAAATTTTATGAATAAAAGTACATCTCAATATTGATTTAATGTGCTCTTTAATTAGAATAAATCAGATGGGTTTTCAACAAACAAGAAAAATTATTGAGTAAAAATACAAGATTTGACTTCTTCCTGCTTCCTATTTTATTCTTTGTTATAGCTTGCTGCACATGTTTTTAATTTGTATAATAACTAGAGGTACCAACACTTGTCATTTCTTGTCCTCAGGCTATTTGAATGCTTTTTCCAAGTTTTGGATATTCTCTACTATTCCCCTTGGACATTATTTCCCTATTTCTATTTTTTCTCCAGACAGGAGGTAACCTAGGCTTTTGCAAACAGTCTCTCCTGCCAACAATTTAGGTTCTTGATTGAGTGACTCATTTGGAAAGAGAGACTAAATTGTAATATCTGAAGGTAGCCAGCAAGGACAGCTACATCCATGAGCAATTGGTGATGCAGAGGAATTGGTGAAGTGTCTTGACCAACTATTTTTAACTATTAACTTCCACAGATGTGCTAGATGTGGCCCTATTTAAAACTACTTCTCCAGTCTTTTAGTGACCCTCTCATCCTACATACCTTTATAATAATTCTACTTTTTGCTTATACCCACCAGAATTGAATTCATTGCTTATAAGCAAGAACCCTGACTGGTCCTGACTTCAATAACCCACTAGGCTTAAAATGATTCTCTCATATTTTTTTTTTAATATGGGACATATTAATATGTTTCTTTAATGAAACAGGATGTTTTTAGTCATTGGAATTCCACTTGGGGTGAAAACATTATATATACTGGGAAGTAATACTTTGTTAAGCCACTTGGAACTGAGAATGAGATCCTCACCAAATGATTAATCATAATTCAAAAAGAGAATTGGGTTACTGCAGAGAAAGAATATGAGACAGAAAAAGAAAGAATGCAGCCAGTAAGATGGCATAAGGCTATGAGATGGGCAACTTGAGTTTTTCTTATTAAAAGCAAAGCAAAATAATGATTAAAGTATTAATATTACCATCAAAATTGGAAATTAGGGATGCCAGGGGAAGTTGGACTATTATTAATATATATAAATCATCCTAAAAGAAATTAAGAACCCATAATATATTGCATTTAAAAATAAATTTTGAAGATATTTGTCTTTGTCACTTATACTCTTTGCTATCACAAAAATAAGTGAAGTGTATCAGAATCAAGGCTTCTCTTTTAGAAGGCTATTTTGTTTGGATTTATTTGAGTGTATTCTCCTATCCTTTCAATTACAATCCTTATTCATTTTGAATTATCATTTTGAGATATATGGCACAGGTATATGGATAATTTGGATAGAAATTGAAATTGAGTGATATGATTCTTATGTATCAGAGTATATCATTCTGTATTCACAAAATATTTCTTCCCAGTATAAAAATATTATATTCTGTAGTGATAAGTACTATGTCACTTACAAATGACTGAAATCAACTCTGTGTGAAACAAAAAAGGAAGGAGAGTTTGTGGTTGAGTGATTGGGATATTCCATGAAATCTTAAGGGAAGTCGAGTAAAAAGCCTCAGGTTGAACAAACTTCCAGCTGGGAATTTGATAACCAGACTTAGAGCTACATAGCATTTGTTTGGGTTTGGGGTGTTTCTATCTACTTGTGATCTTTATCCTTTGCTGTAGATCTGTTTCACTATCCTTTCTTTCTACTTTAGCTTCCTATATGTGATGAAAAATTGGACTAGAAATACCTGGTAATATTTAGGGCTTTAGCCACTTTGATGAATATATAAAAACAACTGTCCTTTGGTCCCCAAGTTCAAAAATCCTAAAGAAGAAAAAATTCTACTGATGGTTAAAAAAGACCACATGCATATAAAGTATCTTTTAAATTCAGAAATTATCCATAACTTAGTAAACCCAGTAACTGTTATTACAATGTAATCACTATCAATTTATAGTGTTTCTAACACCACAGTGTATCATACATGCTCTGTCCTTGCAGTACCTCAGTGTAGGTTCTCCAATAGATTAATCACAAACAAAATTTTATGAAATAATGCTTATTTTATTTTTGGAATCCTACAATTGCTTAATGCAGTATCTCACACAGAGAAAATTCTCAATAAAAATGTATAAAAGTAAAAGCTAAATATATATTTCACTAAGAATCAACAGTCAACTAAGATTTAATTTTAATAATACTGAGTATAAACTGGTTAGAGTGTATTCAAGGTTCAGCTGATTATGTGTCCATTTTACTTGAGAATCACTAGAAAGTTTCAACTCTCACAAAGTTTTGGTCGCTTATGGTTTGCTAAGAACTAAACTTCTCTGCTCTCAAGACTCTGTAAAGCTAGCATAAAGACCAAAATTATCCAATTGAAGGCAGGACTATCCCATAAAGTTGTTGGTTTCCATAAAGAAAATAGGACAAAAATGGGGGGTTGAGATGAACACCAGGAAAAAAACAATAGTGTCAAAGGAAATTATCTGGAAAAATATCATGTATTTAGCAATTTAACTAAGAATATACTTCCTTCTTGATTTCTTTCAAATTGAATCATTTTATCTCTTTCACATCTTTAATGATGTATGTATAATGTAGTTGATAGCTACTAAATGTACATGTGGTCATAAGTTTAGCAAAAGCTTTTATATATCAAAACATATTTCAAATTTCAATGTCTTATCAAAACTCCCATTTTAGCTAAATATTAATGGGGCAAAATTTCATCATTTCTATTTCTAAATGTCTAGTTCTGTCACATAAATTCAAAAATTCAAAGAAGTTTAAGGAAAATAATATTAAAATTCTATAGATTTCTTAAAATTTTACATTTTTCTTTAAAGTTAAGCAAAACAAGTAAGTACACATGCATTTCACATATGTCTTTCATATAAGCTTGTAAAATTGTACTAATAAAAATTCAATTCTCTGCCCTCCCTCTACATCTTGAGAAACAGGCTATCTTCTGGGGAAATTCACAAGATAACTCATCGGACTACATTCTCATAAAAACACAGACTGTGAGGAACCAGCTTCATTTTAAAAAAATGATCATGTTCATAATACACATACTGGTGATATTTTTCAACTGAGAATTATTTTGCCATCAAAATCTCAGCATTGAAATAGGGAAAATATGTCTCAGGGAGGGCAGGTACCAAAGATCCCCTCTTACAAAGTCCTTCAAAAAGTCTTATTAAAGCTTCTCAAAAGGAAAAATATATTCTAACACTCAAAATGAGAAACACACATTTCAGATTCCAACATAAATTAATTCTGTATTTCTTCTTAATAGGTAAACTTTCATTCTGTAGGCAAATTTCTTCATCCCCAAGTCCCAGTTTTCATTCTCTCAGTTTGAGTGACTATGAAGTCATTCATCAGAGTTTATTCATGCTTTCGGTCATCAGCATAAACTACCAGGATCCTCACACATTGTTAAATTAATGTAATTTTATCCATTATGTACTTATGTACTTTGATCTAACTGGTTGATAGCAATAAATAATTAAACCCAAAAGCTATAAAGGAGAATAACTCTATACCAGAAATGAACAAATTTAAAAGTGAAAATAAACACACACACACCAAAAAAAACTATGTAACTACCTTATAACCAGTACTCTTATTTAAAATAGAAAGGACAATATAAATATTTCTATTTCTATGTAGAATTGCATGTTATGTCATTAGAATTAGAATTTACATTTCTGAGATACAGAAAAGAAAATAGAAGTTATCAAAAGAGACCATTTGCTTTACTTAGGTTTAACAATTATGGTTTGTGACACTAGTGGCCCATTCATATGATGGATATAAAAAATGTTTGAAATTAAAATCTCAATACATTGAATATTAGTATTTCTTTGGTAAATATCACAACTCTGTGATATGTTCTCTTCTCTCAAAATGGGAAAGGGAGAGAATTATTTTCAATCTCACATCAAGTCTAATCAAAAAAGCTTTCTGACAAGACCAAATTGAATTTGATAGCTATGTGCTCCAGTCTGCTTCCAGAACCAGGAGGGGTGCCTTCATGCAGACAGCAGCTACAGTTTGTTGAAGCAAAGAATACTTAGGGTTCTCTCTCAGGATTAAAAGAAAGAAAGAAAGAAAGAGAACAGTTTGGAGGGCAGCTATTTTTAAATCTTTCTGGATTGACTGATAGGAGGCGTGAACTCTATCAGAAGAGTGCGGGGAGGAATTTTAAGTAGCAGTCTGGTGAAAATGTAACTTCTCTGAAGTGAAATACAGGTGAGGGATCCCCAGTGGAGGACAGTCTCTAACAAGTCCACAAGGCTTTCCACAGGAGATAGAGTCTGATTACCTACCTACTACACTTGAGAACGTCAGTGACAGAGCAGGACAATACTAGTCAACTGGAATCTGGCCTGATCTGCTGCTCCAACATTGGAAGGATCATTAACCATGTTTAGCAAGTTGGAGACATTGTGAGGAAAAGCATTAGATTGGGGAAAATTAGAGAGAAAATCAATTATGCCCACTTCAGGAGTCCAGAATTGAGCAGGCTAGGGCAGACGGAGAATGTAAGTTACCTTGAAATGTAATTCAGAATTTGCTTGTTATATAGTATACTAGTCAGATTTCTTCTAGAGAAACAGTCCAATAGGGTGTGTGTATGTGTGTGTGTGTATTTATATGTATCTATCATCTATCTATATATATCATCTATCTTCTATCTATCTATCATCTATCTATCTATCTATCATCTATTTCCATTCTATCTAGATGAGAGATTTTAAGAAATTGCCTCATATTATTGTAGAGGCTGCCAAATCCTATATCTGCAGGCTAAAACAGAAGGCTGGAGCTCCAGAGAAGAGCTGCAGTTTGAGTCCAAAAGAATTCTGCTGGTAGAATTTCCTTTTCCTCCAGGGAATTGTCTTTTTTGTATTAAATTCTTCAAATGATTGGATGAGGTCCATCTACATAATTGAGGGTAGTCTGCTTTACTCAAAGTCTACTGGTTTAAATGTTAATCTTACCTAAAAAACACCTTCATGAAACATTTAGATTGGTGTTCAGCCAAATATCTGGGTATCATAGCTTACCAAAGTTGACTCATAGAATTATTCATTATAAACAGGTAGCTATTTTAATAATTAAAATGAATTTTTTTGAACTGAAAGTTATTGGAGAATTTTACTGTATAAAATAAAAGTCATGTGATTGCTCTTAAATTGCATCAATGAGATCAGGAAAATTATCCTTATGTGCTAATTCAGTTGGGGGAAAATTATTTTGTTTCAATCAAGTCTTAAAAGAATACAACACAAAAATGGTAGCAAAGGGAAGAGGAATATCTCAATCACCCTCTTTCTCTCTCTCTCTCTCTCCCTCTCTCTCTCTCTCTCTCTCTCTCTCTCTCTCTCTCTGTGTGTATATATATATATATATATATCCTATTATGGATCCAAATTTAGGGAAAGTGAAACGCTACCTTCTCCAAGAAAAATAATCTCATATTCATTTTGAAAACAGAAAGTGTATTAAAATCCATTCAATTGAGCCTAAAAAGTGGTGAATGTCACAAGTACCAGTTTAACCATATTTTTGCCTGTCTTAAACCCTACTCTAGTTAACTCCAAAACATTATGTACTTTGTACCTAATTCTGGATAGGTGTATATGTTTGAAAAACCTATAATACCTCACTGACTGCATTCACTTTACATTTAGGACCACTGATACCTAATAATTTCTAAGCGTTTCCCAACTTGCCTACTACATTTTTCTAATCCACTCTTCCACTTTCCTAGATGCTCACTTTTTCCTAGAAAAAGTTCACAAATTCCCTTATCTCTTCAAGCCTCCAGAACTTCGTCTTTCATTCCCAAACTCTACTGATAAATATGTTACCTATTTCTCAGTGAAAATACAAGCAATTAAAAAGATAGTCTATGTGTTCCTTCTACTCATAAATAAATAAATAAATAAGCTTCCACACAAATTGCTTTAATTACTGGTAGGGTGGCTAAACTATACCCTTTTTCTAAGGCCAGCTTCCTTTGTAAACTACACCTCATCCCTTCTTGCCTAGCAAAAGCTTTGCTCCAGGAATTATATTCTTCTTCTTATCCACCATTTTGTTTCCCTAGTGTATCATTCTGATTGAATAAACAAATGCTATGGATATAATAGTAAAAGATACTGTAACATCTTCTGTTTGCCAAAACCAAAAAACACAAGAACAAAATATGACTTTTCTTGACCTCTTATTCCTCTTCAGCAACTATCTCATTTTTCCTCTCCCCTCAACACTGAAAGTCCTAAATAAACATCGTCACACTGTCTCCATTTCTTCCCCTCCAGTTATTTCCTGAATTCATTCTAATCAGGATCTAATGCCTACTGATTCAAAGAAAAATCTTTTGAGGTCACAAGTGGCTTCTAACTGCCAAGTCTTATGCAAAACTTTTAGCCTTTGCCTTACTGGAACTATCAGAAGCATTTGGCAGCGTTCATTCCTCCCTCCTTTTTGAGAAATTTTCTTCTTGTGGATTCTGGAATACCAGTCTCTTTCGGTTCTTTTCCTGTCATATAGGTCACTTCTACTCAGTTTCTTCTGTGGAACCTTACCTGAATTCTAGGATCTAGACCTCTAAATGTCATAGGTGTCTAGGGCTAAGGGAGAGGACAATTTTCTGATTTTATTTACCCTCAAGACTTTGAATCTTTTGAGTCTCTTGCAACATTATTAACATGCTGAGGATTTCAAGCTTATCATCTTCAACCTAGACTCTCCCTTTTTCTTTTTTTTTTCAAAATGTTTATGTAATCTTTAATACAAAATACTTCTGGATACTCTTAATTCTTAGTTCCAGGTTTCTTTCATTTATTTATTTGTTTGTTTGCTTGCTTATTTATTTGAAGTATCACTGATATACAATCTTATATTGGTTTCAAATATACAACAGTGCTTCAACAGTTACCCATATTATTAAATCTTCACCCCCTCTAGTGCAGTTACTATCTTAGACTGTCCCTTTAAACCTAGGTTTAAGCGTCAAACTGCAAGTATGGTATCTCCATTTAGAAGTTACCTCAGACTTAATAAATCCTAAACAGAAGATACGCTTTCTGTAAAATTATTCTCTCACATGGTCTCCCACAATCCAGTAGATGGAAACTACCTTAACTAATTGCTGTGGTACACACATTTATATGCATGTATACACACACAAATACACTCACACAAATTGGGGATATCCTTAACTCCCCCTTCTCTTTTATCCCACATCCAAATCATCTAATAAATTTTTCCAATAAATTTTTCCTTTAGAAAATTCACACACATACACAATCCAATCACTCCCTCCATTCTAGTGCAAGTTAAGGTAATCTGTCACCTGGATTACTTCAAAATTCTCTTTCACCTTCTCCCTGCTTCCAACGTGCAGTCCCCACATAACAGAGATCTTTTTAAAACAAAATAAGATTGTTGTAACAGTCTTCACAAGGCACGGTACTGGCTTCCCCATCTGACACAGTGTAAGTCAGGCTTTACAATGGTCCATAAAGCTGCATGGGATCTTGTCTCTTCATATGCAGTTCTATGATTTCACTTTCAACTTTTTTTTTTACTGTTACTTATTCTCTTCAGTAATATTTGCTTCCTTCTGGGCATGGAAAACACCATGTCACTTCTTCTTTCAAGGTTTTTGCACTTGCTCTTTCCTCTCCCGGAAGCCCTCTCCTGCCACTACAGGTGCTCACTAGAGTACTTCTCCCAGTTAATCAGCTCCAGTGTGACTTTGTCATAGAGACTGCCTGACCACCATCATAAAATATTCTGACACAAACAAAACTCATCTGTTAACAGGCATCATATAACTACATAGCATATAGGATTTGTTTAGTCCTTACCCAATCTGGATGATGGCAAGAATGGTATGTGTTTTGTGTAATGATGTATTCCTTGCACCTGAAACCTTAAACTTACACTGAGCAGATGTTCAATAAATGTTAAAATAATGGATAGATGAATGGATGAGCACATGAATGGAGGAATGGGTGGATAGGTGGATGGATGGATGGATGAATGAGTTATATTGTGATATCAGAAGTGGAAAACTTCACTGCTCCATAATCCAAACACCAAGGAGTAAATACAGCTTGTAGAAACACTTGTGTAATTTGAATCCCAGGATATTGCAATTACAGGATAAAGCCCCAAGGATAAAGCAAGATGCTTGGTAAAAGTTGTTTTACTAAGCAATTATGAAGACATATCTTAGCCCTACAAGCTTACCAGGACTGGGCCAGGAGAAAAATCATTTTAAGACTAAGGGTAATATGGAAATAGCAAAGTGAGCTGGTGGACCTGAAGTGGTCAGGAGAGTTGCAATAGGGAATCCCATTGAGATCTGTACGGATACATAATAGCACTGACGGAGTGGGAGGACATGAGAGATGATAGACTTCTCAGAGAATCTTTTCAGGTACTGATAGGGTTAAGTAGAGCTTAAAAATGGTCCTCAAGTTTTGGTATGATAAACACAATTTTTCCCAGATATAGGATGAAATGAATGGCAACTGGCTTTACATATTTTTCCTTTTTGTTTAATTTCTAAACTCTCTTCAGAGACCTGGGTTAAGGGAGAATATCTAATTGACTTGATGGCAATTCTAAAATCTATTTATGGATTTATTCAAAAGATTTTATGAATTGACAAATATAGTAATTTAATATTACTATTTAATTTTTATCTCAAAACAACTAATATTTATTCATCATCCTCTTAACTTGGCTTGTGATAGAGTTCATTCAAGTTAAAATGTTGCTTAGTATAGCAGAATCTGGTATTTTCTCTTTTGTCCCTTTCTAAATCACAGTGATTTCTGTAATGAGCTTAGAATGACTCATATACGTGTTTTATATATATATATATATATAAAACACATAATATTATTTTGATAGAATATTGAAATTATGGTTGCAGTTAGGCACAGAATCCTCTACAGATCTGAATGGGAGACATTTGATCAGGCTATTCCTAAGATAAAAGAAAAGAGTATACAGAACGTTAGAAGATAATCAGCCTGAAATAACTGTGGCCTTTATTTTATTTTCCCACCAAAAGGAAATTGATAGGTAGTGTTTTCTAGCAAAACAGTTAGTTAGACTGTTTTACCTCCACACACAAAGTTTATTGGAAAGGAAACATTACTGTAATTTTGAGCAGGTATTTTCCAGTATGATTAAATATATGAAGTAATACTGCTCCCTCTACTTTATAAATAGTATTTTCTCAATTATACTGAAAACAAGGGAGTTATAAATCACATATTGTTTTTTAACATTCTAGCCATTCTTTAGGGATAATAAGCCTGTCATCTTAAAAACTGAACAAGATTTTATCCAGAGGAGTTTGATATCATAATAGCAGTCAGATGAACAATTAAGTAAATGAAATCTGACTAAACAAATCAGCTTCTTCATCTTCAAAAACCCCAGCCTATATCAGACAAAAATTTAAATTGTGTGTAGTGGGGAGGGGAGCTTATGATTCATTTTATTTTCATTGATTAATAGATTTCTCATTTTTCCAGGCAATAGCTGCAAAATTGCAATCTATATGAGTAATTAATTGGATAGTTTTGTTATTTTCCTATCTAACAGGAATGAAGAAATGATGCCTAAGTTTAGGTGGTTATAAATACACTTCCTTTTATCACCTTGCTAACATATTACCACTATTTTCTTTTCAATTAACATGTAAATGAAGGTAGTGTCTCTAGTGCTACAAAACAGATGTTATAACAAAAAAGAAAGGGATTTAGTGCATTTCTGATAGCATGAAATAATTCTTATAACTTAGAGAAAATGAAAGTGATACTATACATTCTCCGTTTTAATAAAGACCTAAGAGTAGTTCAATAAAATTTGCTTATGTTAGATTCATTTAGAAATTAATACAGAAATATTCTGTTATCTTTCATTTAATTGACTAATATGGAGCATTTTAATCTAAAATATCCTCCTGAAAATTTTATTAGTTAGATGTTGTTAGAAAATTGCTGTTACTAAATGCAATAAATATTTTTATATTTAATTAAAGAAAACACTTTCTAAAAATACTTGTTAAGGAGGCTCAATAGAAATTAATTAGCTACTATCTTGTCATTTCTAGTAGTTAATCCTGTTCCATTAAAAAATATTTTGCGCTTGTGTATGCATATGCTTTATTGTAAATGCCTTCATTAGTTTCTCATACTAAACATACATACATGATATGTAAATATATATAAATATATTTCATGTTATAATTATCAAGGTTACTTGGCTAGAAAGTTGAAAATCAGATGTCAAAATTAAGGTGTGAATTTACAAAAACAAAAAAAAGTTTTTTGCATTAATAACAGTAAAAATATACTTACAGTAAATATCTCTGTTAGTTAAATATGCCCAACAGACAAAACCAAAAACTGATGGTGTTTGATGTTTTGAGAATTAATTTGATAATTTTTAATATTTTCCAGGTTACATTGTATTAACACAGTCATGCATATAGAAATTGTAGAACAACTTTAGACCATATTTAGTCCATATTGATTTAGATGAAATTACAGGGTAAATATTTGTAACAAAACTACTCACAAGAGAACATTTTGCCAAAATATTAGAACTAATTATGGCTACAAATACAGTAGTAGATGTTCTGTGATCAGAGCTCTAAATTAAAAATTAGAACACTGGCACTCTGAATTTATTTTATTCCTTAGCCACATTACCAAATAATAATCCCTAAATAAATGAATTTCAAAAGCACGCATAAGTGAATGGATGAAAGCTTGCAGGTTAATTTTCTCATCTATTAATGTAAAATAAAATTCCAAAATTATTGTACCTATTTTTTTCTATTAATAGTTGTGAGACCACATAGATTATATATGGGGTACATCTGTAAATGTTGGAAGTAAGATTTTATCTAGAAACCATTTCTATTATTTATTAAAAAGAAAAAAATTCACATTAATATCTTGGAGTTGATATATGCAAAGATTTACTATAAGAGTTGCATTTTATTCCAGGTGGGCTATGTAAAAAAAAAGAGAAATAATGACAAAATTTAGTGTCACATATTGGACAGTCTCTGAAGAGAATATTAGTACTGTGGACAGGGACTCTGGAATTAATATTCTCAAATATAAATATAACATAAAAAGTTCTGACCCCTATCTGACTAAGACACATTCTGAGACTTCTAATTTAGAAAAACAAAGAGAAAAAAATTAGAAATAAAATTGAGATTTTAGGAACTGAATCAGCTCTTGGCATGGCTTTTAAACTGCTAAAATCTTAATTCAACTTTGTCACCTTTTGGTTAACTTTTTGTGCTTGATTCATATTCAGTAGATTTAATATGGTAGAGAACAACCCACATTACGGTGGCAGGCAGTACTAAAAGTAAGATGGACGGCAGTACAATTAATTGTGGTGATCAAAAGAATAACAGAGATAAAGTTCTACCCTAAAATTAAAATAGTTTTTGGAACAATAGAGCAATGGAAAAAGGAGTGAGAGCCAGGCAGGCTTCCAAGACCAAATAAAGCTGAGGTTTTGGTTAAGGCTCTATTATAAAGGAAAACTAAAATGTGAACCAGAAAAGTGAGACAAACGTCAGTGGATTGTAAAAATTAAATACGAAATAGAGAACAGATTGAAAATCTGAGCAGACAAAATCATTTAAATCATGTAAACAAAGTAAATCTAGTTTATTTCATGAGCATAAGTGAACTTAGGTTATTTTTTTACATGCCTCTGAAAATCATAAATCAAACTTAAGCTGTTCCCCAAGTTGGCAAGATTAACCACTTTAACCCATCCCTTATCACTAGGAAAAATCTAATGCTATAACCAGTTGTAAAGAATAAACCACTTCCACATTTCACTATATAAGCTGTCCTATAACAATGTACCTCTGAGCCCCATTCTACTGCTGGTTTGAGAGCTCCCAGTACATGAAATGTTCATATATGTACAATAAACTCTTACTAAATACTATTTTATTGACCTGGTGGTTTTAATTTTGCTCTTTATGGATTTTTTACAGTATGAATTAGGACCATAACAGCACACAGACTTCAAGCCTATAACTTCCCTAGGTCACTGCAAGCACACTGGTTACCAGGTCTACCTAGACTAACACCAGGTAAAAATAAAATTACACTACAAAACCAGAAAGACAGAGGTTCTAATGTACCCCCACGCCCAATTAGAGTTGTTTAAGGAACTTAGAATGGTTGAACAAGTGAAAATTTAATTGTTTAAGAAACTTGGAATGGGTGGACCAAGTGGAAATTTTCCTCTTTCCCATAAATAAAACTGGTATTCCATAAGATACATAATTTATTTAATTCAGAGTAGATCAGCATCTGGAGTTCCTATCCTAGCTAATCTCTGTGTGATCTGTTATAGTTTTTAGTTTAGTTAATATTTTTCCCCTTTCTGAAACTGTGGAGAAATATCTTGAGGTAATTTTTTATATAACTTCTTGAATTTGTGACTTATAAATGATGAACCAACACTTCCTGAACCAGAAGTAACACCATCAATAACAGCACCAACACAAGTCGTGTGAAAACCCTTTTAAATGAGTGACTTTTTATCTAAAGAAAAACATATCTTAGGGTTTTTCTTAAGTACCTGATAATCACACATTATTTTTGTTTTATTTTATCATAGCTGCATTCATATTTATAGAAACACAGATGAGAAATGTTTCAAGAGCCTTACTTCATGCAATTTAATCAACCAGAAAATATAAATTTGTTCATGGGGGCTGTATCAGTTTTTCCTTTTCGTTGCCTAACGACATAATGGGGAGGAATGAGTACATTCTTGCATTAATCTCTGTGTGATAGCACTGTGAGAAGATCGCTGGCGCTAGGAGACAAAGAAGTAACAGACAGTTTCCATAGCATGCTCAAAAAAGACTTGGATTAGACCAGTGCGTAAGCAGACACTGCCAGAAGGAAGCACTTGACAGTCTCCACGCTAGAAGAGCAGCATGCCATCAGTAACCTTGTCCTGAGATTCTAAATATGAATCCTTCTAATCAGACATTAGATCAATTTTGTTCATTTCCAGAGTGATGACAGCAAACCTTGAGTCTTACTGGAAAATAAAGGGGAAAACTATGGTGATGTTTATTTCTATCCTTAGTTGAAAAATGTGGTTAAGATGACAATTTGAACACATGCAATCTACTCTTTGCTCCTCTGAAATTTCTGTAGAGAAAATACCAATTCAATTTTAAATATAATTAAAAATCACATAAGGAATTGACAAAATCATACCCTTTTGAAATATAGAAAATATATGTAAAACATTTTCACAATGTCTAATTCATATTGTTAGAAAGATTTAGAGCATCTATAGGCAAAGAGAACCCATACACACATGCAAACACACTCACATATCCAGATCATTTTCATGAGAGCAATGATATTATAAATACATGGGAACAAATGTAAGCAATATGTAAAAGATAGGGTCAAAATTACAAATCATTCTGCAAGTTAAGAGAAAAATTAAAAATCTCATTTCATTTTAGCAAAGTTGCTTCTGATAGTCTAATATTATAGAACCCAAAATCTAATGAAATCATGACATCATCAATTATCCCTATATCAAAATGCTGTTTACAAAAGTGTCTTAGTTGAATATAGTAAATGAGGAAATATATTATTTTCTAGAATGGAATGGCATTATTGTAATTAGATCAACTACTTTCACACTTTATATATAAGAATGTATTTTTTAACAGATGAGTCCAAGCAAAATTCCAGGTATTTTTTGATGTTAGAGAAATTCTTCTGAAAGGATGAATAAAGTAATAAAAATAAATTGAGTTCTTATACAGAACAGCAATTAAATCATATTTGTCCTACCAGATATTAGTGTATATATATAAGTACAATGATTATAAGAGGGCACTATTGGAATAAGAATGGCCAATGGAAGTAAAATAAAGTCAAGGTCATGAGATAAAAACTAGTGGGTATAAGAAATAGATACACAAGGAATATATCATCAATCTTCAGTGATAAAAGGATGAACCATGCAAAAAACATGTTAAAGAGGGCTACATCCAGAATTTCAGAGGTATAATGGACAATGTAGGATGGAGGAATCAAATCTACTTTATTCCTACTGAATATTCCTTCCCGGTGTATTTTCTACAATTAGCTACAGTAATGAACTTTTTCAACTTTTATTTCATTACTCATAAAGTAAGGACACCATGAGATAATTCACATTCTCTCAATTTAGTATTTCCCTTTATACCTTCTTCCATACAAGTTGTTTCCATCTCACATTACTTTCTCTATGGTGTCTCTATGTCACCTGGGAGTGAGGCCAGGGTCAATTAGTATAACTCTACACAACCCAGTCACCTACTTTATTTAGTCAGAGAGCTCTGCATTTAACTGTTTTACATCTTTGCTTTAAAAAGGCAGAGAAATTTACCTACACATGAAGATTTAAGTATAATTATTTAACAAGGAGAATATATGAATGCAGACTATTTGGGGTGATATTAATCAGCAGTACTTTCCCTTTGTTAACTTAACAATAGTCAGGAATTCAGAAGACTATTATTTTTCATGCAGAATGAGGAAAGAAATCTTGTTCAGTGAATAAATTTGATGGAGCGAGGAAAGGAAAAAATACACTATTTAAAATTACAACCAATAAACTTTGTCTGTGTTCAATATGCAGATATATTACATTTGATAATTTTTTGGCTTAAAAGCTTTTTCTAAAATTAGTACCAGAAATCTTTATGTGGCCTTAATAGTTCATAGATAATCTTTTCTTTGCTTTTTCAATAGCCTGATCTTGCACTGTACTTACTTGATATATACATGCCAGCCATTGTCTTCTTTCCTTTTCTCAAAGATTCCATCTTCAAAGTGTTGCTTCCAAAGTCACCCTGGTGAACATGTATAGCTTTTCTTGACTTGAAACTTTTAGATATGTAGTTCTATCAACATCTCTTCATCAGCAATTTTTCTTAGAGGACTCAGCCCATCTAGACTTATTCTTCAATGAATAGGTTTAATTAAATAATTCATTGGCAATATCTATCTCTTACTGACATATTACAATATGTATTCTGAAACTTTTTCTATGACCAAACCTAGAAAGAGATATAAAGTGTAAAAAACCTGATGTAGGTCTTTTAAATATTTTTGGAATCATGTTAAGTGTATATAATATCATATTATTCCAACAAGTAGATTTTTAACCTAATTACACTATTAAATAAATACACTTAAACAGTATAGATGTTATAGTTTACATTGTATCAAACAACGCAAAAATAAATATTTAGAAGTCTCAGCCCACTGTTGGTAATGGAAAATCAGAGCAAGATAGGAGAGACCAGGGCTCTAAATTTGAGCATTGGCATATCCATAAAGAGCCAGTTGTAGGTAGCTGGTAGTTCTTGATGATTATTAGGTTATTGAAAGCTCTTCTTTCTAGTGTTTTGGGAGGGTCAAGGTGAAGCAAGGAGGATTTCCTTTTCCAGGAAGCAAAACTACTTTGATTCAAAAGGTGAGGTCAGAGGGGCATTCTGGTTTACAGTAAAATCAGACAGAAAGGTTGGAATTATAAATGGGTTTGATCAAAGGGTCTCCTGATTTTCCATTACCAACAGTGGGCTGAGGATGACATACCCAACAGTCAGAAGGTTCGCCAGGGCTTATTATGGCTTGAGATATTTGAATTATAGTCCCTGTCATTTAGTCCTTCTAATTTGGATAACAAAAGTGAGATCAGAACGTATTTCAAGTCTTAAAACCAATTAAACAAACTCAAGTCCTAAAAAAATTGCAAGGAACAAATAGGATCAACAAAAGTCTTAAAACATCTACTACAATGATTATTCCAATTTTAAAATCATTAGAGATTAGGTAGAGTCTATTGTAAGGATAGCCCTGACTCTTGGCAAGCTGTCTCCTTCATGCCTACTCCTTCTTGTCTGGGTAGTTGTTGGTCCGAGGTTGGTCTGGAGATCTGTAATTCTAGGTCTCCAACAGGTTGGGAAGTTCAGTCAGGTGAGGGTGCCTTTTTTTGATGAAAAACATGAATTCATGAGTCAATTCCTCTAAATTTAGCAGCATGGAGGTTAATTAATAATACCTGATATAGCCATCTTCAACAAGGTTGGAGGGCATCCTTATGAAGGTAACATTTCCACTAGACAAAATTTCCAGGTGGGAGGCTGTGATGTTGAAGATCTTTGTCTCCTGGGAGCATGCCATGAAGATTGTTCTATGTAGAGCTTTGAATTATTTTGAAGGACTCCTACAAATTCTTTACAATGAGTGAGGAGTTCTCCTTTTAATAGATCTCCTTTAATGATCTCAAAGGAAGACAATCAATGTTGTCAAAGACTTTAGGTTAGGAGTACCCAGGGAAAGGCAAATTAAAAGAGTTAATGAGTTTTGCCAATTGAGTTTTAATCACCCATTTCTATTCCATCAAGCCAGAAGACTGGGAATGATAGTGCAATGGAAATAGAGTATTTAGCTAAAACTCACCTACCTGTTGTGGAATTTGTCCTATATAGTGTATTCTCTACTATGGATTTCCCAAGTTGGAAAAAATCCTTTCTAAAACTATTTCAGTGATTGGTAAAGCTGTAGCCCTTTGATACAGAAACGCTTCTCCCCAATGAGAATAAATGCAAGCCATCATTAGTAAATATTTATACCCCTGAGAAGGGGACAATGGATAAAACCTATTTACCAAACCTCAAAAGTCCCAAGGATATGGGAAAATGACTCATGGAAATATGAATTAGTTTTCCTGGACTACATTTCAGAAAAATGTAACATTTTTGATCTATTCAGGAAGCAATGTTGGGAGATGACTTCCAGTAATATTGTTTCCCCCATAAAACCATTTCATCTATATTTTAATGAGCCAATTAGTATATTTAAGTATTGTAAAATATGGCATTGTATTGAGTCCGAAATGAGTGGTCTGTTATTTGAGCCCACCCATACAGGTTTTTTTGGGAGGAGGGGTCAGACTTCTACCTTGTTTTTAACCATCCTTCCTTGTTTTGTCAAGCAGCTGGGTTCTGTGCCTATAAAATGTTTTTGTTTAGATCTCTAGTTACCCATGCTGGTTGCATAGGTGCTTCTAATATTGGCTGGAACTATTATGAGGCCACATCAGCCAAAGGGTCATCCTTGCTTTCTTCTGAGTTAGCCTATGAATGTCCAGGGAATTTTTAAATGGCTAAGGACCTAGGTAATTTAATGGCTTGCAAAAGTTCTAAGTCATAAGTACTTCTCTTTATCTTTTGTCCAGAAGAAGTTAAAATACCTCTTTGCTTCCAAAGCATACCAAAGTGTATATACAAACTGCTTTCTGGAAAAAAGATAGTAAATGATAAACTGTACCAAAAATATTCTATGAAGTCATTGAATTGGGAAGCATTCTATATAGATATAAACTAGAGCAACATGTTTCAAATAAATCATCTCAGGAAGGATAAGTAACAACATATTTACCGTCACACCATATTATTTTAACTCCACTGGTACAGGTAACTTAAATCTTTTCTTGTGTTCAAGTACTTGTTATATTAAATTTAAATACTGAGATTAAAATAAAAGTAAAAATTCTTAAGTTCATAACCACAAACACTGGAATTGACTGCAAAAGGAGCACTCCTAAATATCAAGGTTAAAGAGGCATTTATAAAATGTAAGAGCAAAATCCCCTTGTCTACTTTCCATATATTAATTTTTTCCATATACATAATACATTTTTACAAACAGCATTTTTATTCTTACTCATCCTGATTTGTTGAACTCAGACATTATTAGTAGGTACCAAGTTTTATATTCATATTCACAATCTGTATTGATAATAATAGTGACAAAAATAGTTTATAGTTATTGAGCAAATACTATGGCCTGGGCACCATGCTCAACAGTTTTACATGAATTTACACTTTCATATTCACACTCTTATGTATCATTATCTCTAGTACAGATATCAAAACTTTGACATCGTTTTTTTTTAAATGGAGAAGTAAGCATTTCCTAGAAGATTATTAATGAATTTGTAATGTTTGAAATAAAATCGTGTTAATTTTTTTAAATAAATGGATATTTAACTAAAATCTCTTTAAAATAATGTAATTCTGCATGGCTTTTACAGTGCTATGAAAAATTTTATTAAAGGAAATACTTTTATTCAAACTGTAATTTCCTTTCTCAATAATAGTTATTAGTAGTGATAGTAATAGTTTTTGTAGTTGTATATAAACATAACACTCCCTCTTTTACTCCCACATTTTTCATTTATCACATTTACCAGTCTGATTATGCACATAGGAGCATCATGGGTTTTAGGGAAAATTTCACTTGATGGCAATGAAGTTTTTGCATAATCCCTTTTCTTAGGAAATCTCACATGCTAAGATTCTCTAACAAAATTGCTGTTATACCAATAGATCATTTTGGTAAAACTTTATAAAATTAATGTACATTAATGCTGTTGGCACATTTTCATTTTAAAGATGAATCCATTTGACATTATATTATAGTGACTACAATTTTCACCAGAAACTAGAAATATGATTTTTAAAATATTTGCTATTATGCCACAAAAAGAATGTACAATTAGAACTGCAATTCACCTTAAATGGAATAAAAAGACAATAACTTGAAAATAAGTCTCTTATTTTAACTGAGAAGAAAACCAGATAGATTGTCTTCGTATTTAGGTAGGAGACATATAATTAAATTTCACATTAATACTAGTATCACCTCCTATAAAAGAATCAAACATTTACCAGTAATTCTTTAAAAATAATTTCAGAGCTTATTGCATTTAAATCGGCCACCTCACAGTTTTTTTAAAGATATTATAAGCAAGCACATCCCTTGGAAAGATCAGAAGAGGAAGAAATTTGAATTAAAAGAGGTACTTATTTATTTGATGAAATATTTAAAAACATGGTTAAAAGATCTGGATATATATAAGTACTTGTAAAGAGTAATTTATATTTATTAAGGTACTATTATGTGTCAGCCACTGTTCAAAATATATGATGTATTTTATGTAGTGCACCTTCATTACAGCTATGAAACTTAACTTGTGAGAAACTTGAGACTTTGTAAGGGACTGACACAAAATCAGTAAATAACAAAATCTTTTAAATTCCCAACTCCAAATCCGTTTTATAATATAACACCTACCCTCAAATTATTAAATATATTAAGATCTGCTATTAGGATCCACAAAACTCTGTGTAAATAACTGTACTGCAATATGGAGGCTGCTTTAAAAAGAACTTAATCAGCAAACTTGGAGGGAGAGTACATAATTGCTTACAGAATAAATAAAAATAAAAGCTTGCCAAGTTATGAAAATAAACTTGAACACATGTTTATGTTCTCCAGTTTAAAGCAAATTCTAACAAGATTGGAATCTCTGAAATAGCCAAAGCTGGTACTGGTGTATATAATTTAACAACAGGAATTGTGTTCTTTCCAGTGGGGTGGGATGGGGGGACTTTTTATTTTATCCACCTATGTGAGATTTGGCTCTAGGATGATAATATCCAAGGACCCAGCATGGAATTTAGTACATCAAGCTTTAATGTGGAAATAGAGTATCTGCAACAGCATGTGTTATAAAAAGTCTCTTTAATAGTCGATAAAACTGGCAAGAGTCATTGCTTACTACCTGATAGCTAGTAGGTTTTTAAATTAAAGAATTCATTTGTCACACTCCACTTAGCATATCTATAACTTTCCAAGAAGAAATGCCATCTTCAAGCAGTTATTTTAATGAGTGAAGGATTAAATGCTAAAATAAGCGGTAATAGAAAGGAAACGTGAAAGGCAATTATATCCTGTCTCCTAAGACAGAAATAGGGATCACCTGTAGGTTCATCTCTCTTCTCAAACTCTCTGTTTAGGAAGACACATCAGAACAGAAAAATAGGCAGCACTGCACTAAATGCAGACATGGTTTCAGATGTGTCTGTGGTTAATATCTTTGTAGTGGTTGTATTTACTGTGATTAACCTTAAACAGCACATAGGGACTAAAGAGGTGATTGTTATGATTCACTGAAGCAAATCTACATCTGTATGGAAATGTAACTCTTGCTGTTACATGTACAGATTAACAAATCTGCTGAAACCCTTCAATCAATTTAAATCTTATTAGTATTTGCCTTTATGTAATAATATTTGATTAAATGTTTTAATAATCTTTGAGATTATATTAATTTTCTCAGAGCAATTTTGTCACACACTAGACATAGAGGAGGAGAGAAATTTTCAGAGTACAACAAAGTTGAGAAAATAATAAAAATGGTTAAGTGCTAATAATACACTTTGTTCTAAGTGCCAGGAAAGAAGTTTCTGAGTTGCTGTACTGTGACAAAGTTGTAAGCTAGTGATGAAAAATAATATAAAAGGGAACAATTTGATGCTAGAGTAGGCATTGGTTGTGTGTTAGGACTTCTTATCATTTAAGGTAGTGAAAATCATCCAACACAAAAAAATAAAAAATAACTTAAAAGGGATTGCTTCTCTATGATACTGAAATATTTAGTAGGCTTGTCTTATGTATTGTATATTTTTTAAAATATATTTAAGTTTATGTTTTATGTCAGATATTCTCCTTGTAATAATTACATTTCTTCCCTTTATCCCTTTATATTTAATTTATTTTCCAAAGCTATTACTCATATGCATATTCTTTCCACCAAATTCAAGCAGGCAGTTATGGCTTTGTGCTCAGACTTATTCCATGTATTAGGACTTCAGAGGTACTAAGCAGCACACCTTCAGTCAGTCTCTGAAAATCCTTTGACAAGATGAGAGTTCTTACCCACAGACAACCATTTAAGGACAAGAATTTGTTAACAAAAGCATGGTTATTGAAGTGTTTTTTAAGAAATTTTTTCTTGTTTTGATTCATCACTGAATCCTTGTCTCTGTGTACTCGGTCCTAGCAAGGGAAAGAAGACAGATGAAAAAAATGAATGAATGTATGTGATTAATAGGATATACTTTATATTTTTCATAAGGAATGAATGATATAACAAGTTATCTAAGAGCCAGGTAAATGGATAGAATTGGAATGTGATAGCATTGAAGGAAAATTGAAGCTAGGTCTCCCTATATGTACCAAAAGGAGAAAACTGGGAAATAGATGCTATATTTATATTGATGTCACTGAAATTAGTTCCAATTCTTTTTCTGATTGTCAGCCCATGATTGTAATACAAATTCTGAATACAGACAAAATTATTCGGCTACTCTGAAAAATTCCCAACTATTACAACCTAGCAAGACATTTTCCTCCCACATTTGAATTATTATTTGAAACCTGGAGTTTTCAACTAGAATAAAAAGATAAGTGATTCTTTTTAGTTCATGGAATTTGTTTCTATAATTATTTTGTTGTCTAAAATTTCCCTACTAGGTTGATGGATTTTTCAAATTCACACAGGTAGCTCCACCTACTGATTATAAGTAAGCTACATTCTTTAAAATGTGTGAAAAAGAGCTATGTGATTCTCTTTACCTTTCTCACATATGCCTTTGACAACAGCTTAACATTTCTGTAGACTGAATATTTGATGAGGAAATCAAAATAGAACTTTACCAAAGTCACTTCTGTGAGTGACTGTACCTTTTGGCCTAATTCGTAAACAAATCTATGTCACTTCTGTACTTTAACTCAGTCCACTAATTATGTGTTCAAATTTCTCAATGAAGAAAATGTACCTGTAGTTTAATAGAATTTAAAGACCCTTTGTAATCAAGAAAATGTAATTTGAGAGCTTATCTCCACACAAAAGCAAATTACACATTTTATGTGAAAATTGGATTCTTAGATAAACATATTCTGAATAGACCTGAAAGCAAGTTAACCTAAAAGGAAACCTACTTCCATGCAGGTTTACATATGACATCAGACTTACAGTGGTTTTATCATTTACCATCTATAAGTTCTAATACATTAGCAATAAATGTATTCCAATATATTTAATTGAGATTAAATCACTTCAAATAACTTAATTTGAAATTATTCACAGATAATAAATGTTTTGTCACTTAATCTTTAAAGTCCATAACATTTGGGGACTTATATAGAAAGCCAGTGTATCAGGGTTCAGTCAGAGAAGCTAAACCACTAAGAGGTATTTATAGATTTAATATGGAATTCATCAAAGGGGTTTGGCCTTGCATAATTGTGACAGCTGCTCAGCACTCAGTGTAAGGTTGCTGTGCCCATATCTTATACTGGAGCCTGAAGTCTGCAGGGCAAGTGAGAGGAAGAGAGGATATATGTAAAATGAGGCAGAACAAAGACAAGCAGGAAGCCCTAAGATGGACTGAAACCCATCTAGCCTTTGCTGTCTCTGATAGTGATGGTATGAGAGTCCTGCCGAAGCTGGTACCCTTCCCGTGGAGCTAAATGCCTGGCCCAGCACTTGAGACACTGAAGGAGGATCTAAGGGAGGGTGGATCAACAGCGGTCCTGGCTGCAGCCTCCTGTGAGGGAGATGAGCCAGCAGAAACAACTGCATGTGTGAACTACCACGCAGCTACTGTTTCATTTGAGCACAAGAACCTCTTCTGTGGCCCATCTTAAATGGAAACATTTTTAGAGAAAGGAAATCTTGGAACTGTAATCAACATAGCCAAACTGACACATTACAAAGCTAACCACCACAGCCAATAAAATCTGATTCTACTCCTTTGTCCCTGAATTTTAATCCCCAAATAATCCATTTTATTAGTGTGAGTAAATTTCTATTTTGTTTCCAATAAGAGATGTATGCAGTAACACATTTCCTTGCAGTTAGTCTATGTAGTAGGGAAACTGAAATTATCGTTGAATAGAACTTGACTAATATTTATAAGATAAAGATAATTTGAATAATGTTTGGATAAGCATGAGAAGAAATATAATCATAGTTTTCAATGACTGGAAGGAGAGATAAAGAAAAATATCTCCTTCCTTTCACAAACAACAAATTTAAATAAACAGGAGTCTGAGAGGCTAAGCATAATGTAGCAGAAACTATTATGCATAGGTTAGGTGATCAGGAAAATGAATTCTAAAATGTGCTAGTTCTTAAACTCAGAATTCTGTCTCACTCCTATATGCCATAGTTAATCACCTTTTATCAGTCAAAAATAGAACATAACATTTACTGTCCATTTTGTAGTAATTTTCATTCTCAGATAGGGAATAGAATGTCATAGGTCACTCAGTTTAAAAGTGAGAGGAGTGGTTCTATTCCATGAAGGGACTATCTACTATTAACTGAGTACTTACACTGTGTACAATATTTGCTGTACATTATAGAAAGTTACTAGTGAAATAGGAGACCATTTTTATGTATTGGTACACCATTTAAAAATTTTCATCACGATTGATGTTAACAAATTCTCTATACAGTACTTAGAGAAAACTTTTCAGTTTATCAAAAAAGATACCAAAACTTAATAATACAATATTAATTAATGCTTATATCTTGGCCAGCCAGATAAAAATGATGCTTAATCAGCATTGATCAATATTGACCCTATCCAAATTCTCAGCCTTGTGCTGAAAAAACTAAGAACAAATGATGTCTGAGCACCCATCTTAATCCTACCCAAGTGTAACTGGGAACCCCAAAGATAGTCTCATGTGATCAGGAAGGAAACTTGTCTCCTGGCTGGGTAATTGCTGGCCTCAATTGCTTCTATTTTTGCCATTTCACTTCTCTGGCCTCTGTTACCCGTGAATTTCCTGTCAACACTCACTGCTCACTGCTCTGCTCTCTAGTTCCGTCAAGGTACAGATGTCCTCTGCTGACCTAACCAGAGACAAACTCAAATTGTTGCCTCTGATCTCCATGAAATTGAAGGGCGCACAATTCCTTATATAGTCATAGTCGGTTACAGATTCCCATGAGGTTCTTCTTCAAATTCATGGATTTATACAGGTAGATTACCTAGAAAATTCTTGTAACATAACAAGGATTTTTTTAATGTATTTTTATTATTTGAAGGAAAAAGTTAAGGATGAATCAACCATATCAGAAATGTCATGATTTCTAGTTAATTATTACACAAAGTAGAAGTTTACATAATATGAAATTTTTAATTCTGTGATCATATTTGAAATGTGATAACATTTTAATTATGTTTCAGTGAAATTACTTTTATAGTTCAGTGAAATTTACTTAGTTGTTTATACATTCTAATTGAGTATGTATTTCTCATAAAGACTCACTTAAAATATAATTGATTATTTATATGAATACTGATTATTTACAAGAATAATTTGGCATTATTTTATAGTAAACATTTTAAATTTGTGACAATATTTTGTTATTGAAATGTGTTCTCAGAAATGGACACTAGCCCCCAACTCATAAAACTGGATGGAAGAGATACTAGTTCAGGTGAACAATAATAAACACCAATGATGATAATATTGTTATATTAATTAATATCGATATAGTAAATTTCATGTACTAGGAACTGTTCTAATTCAAAAGGGCTCAAACTATAGTTTAGAAAACATAAAATTAAAAGACATGAAATAATGGGACAAAAGTACAGAATATAACTAAGCTGGACTGTAATAACAGTTTATGGAGCCTTCAACTGGAAGTAGCCTTCTATTATTTCTGTTTCCACCTTCATCCATCAACTTCTATTTCCTTAAAATCCAGCTATGGAAAGTCACATTACCTATTTTATGATATGATTTTTATTTCCAAATTGTTCTGGTTCATTTTGTTTGTTCCCTACACCACCCGTAGTCCAGTCTCCATTGTTGGTCTTCCTCTATGCCCTGGGTTACTGGCTTCATTCTTCTGTTCCAGCTTCCTTCTGTTGGAGTTTAGAAAACAATATAATGGTAGAAGACTTAAGGGCTGAATGAAAGTGAGGTGCCTCATTGCCCTATAAAGTCTGGAAGTAGGAACAGCATTCCAAGGTTGCTTTTCTCTGGGTGCCTCAGTATCCCTTGGGTGCTTACCTTCACATAGGGTAAATCAACATCAACACTATTAGTTTTTTGTGCCAGGTGATGATTTGGGGAGAAGGGTTATTATGTGTGTTGCAGGATGCATAACCACATGCCAGATATCTCACCAGGTATGAGTCATGACAACCAAAACTGTATTTAGTTATTGACAAATATCCCATGGAGGAAAAATCACATACCCCCGCAGGTGGCCCTTTATTACATTTTTTTTGCAATTGAATTGGATTTTCTGCTGGGAGCCTAACTAATAAATACATCATACTACTCTTCTCCACATTTCACACTCTTGAATAAGACTCCCATCTCTTGAAAAGCATACTTGACTTCCCCAAAACTACATTTTACTGATTACCCTGTTGTGACGACTAGTGGTTGCACTCCATGACTTAGAATTTTTACATTGTTTAAAATATTGTCATCTAATGAGAGTGTATGATAAAGAAATAAACTTTCTTAGGCTCCTGTTTATTATGATTGAGGTGCTATATTATTTCCACTTAGTAAATATCTCATTTGGTGAATACCTTTCATTGAGTTAGCTTTTAAGGCCTTCCCAAACATGAAAATGTGAGAATCTGAAAAACGTTTTCTTTGATGTAACTTTAAGTTTACATCCTGTAAGAAATTACATGTTTTTAGCATCTAGTGTCTTTCTTTTTCTAGCATATCACCATAGCGACTTTTCTCTTGAATCTTTACCTACTAATAATGTCATAAAAGTTTTCAAATGAAATTATGAACAGATAATTAATCACTCTGTTACCATCTTACAAGGGTGGAGAACCATTTTACAATTTGTTTAGATTTGAACACGCAAAGCAGATTGGAGTTCTTTAAGAAAACAATAAGGGCTATAATAAGTAGTCAACTCTGTTCATATACAGATTATTAAATTTACTATGTCTAAAGACTTCTCAGGGAAATAAAAGAACACTTTGAAAGTAGGTGCAAATTCTGTTATTTAGCTTTTAAGTTGATGACATATTTGACTGTTATTTTTGGAAATAGATTAGTTGCTAAATAACTTTTCTTAAACTACGAAGTTTAAAAAATTGTTCTCTTAGACAACATCCATTCATGATACAAACTCTCAGCAAAATTGGAATAGAGGGCAAGTACCTCAACATAATAAAGGCCATCTATAATAAACCCACAGCCAACATTATATTGAACAGCGAGAAGCTGGAAGCTTTTGCACTGAGATCGGGAACTAGACAGGGATGCCCACTCTCCCCACTGTTATTTAACATACTACTGGAGGTCCTAGCCGCAGCAATCAGACAAAACAAAAAAATACAAGGAATCCAGATTGGTAAAGAAGAAGTTAAACTGTCACTATTTGCAGATGACATGATACTGTACATAAAAAACCCTAAAGACTCCACCCCAAAAACACTAGAACTGATACCAGAATACAGCAAAGTTGTAGGATACAAAATCAACACACAGAAATCAGTGGCTTTCCTATACACTAACAATGAACCAACAAAAAGAGAAATCAGGAAAACAATTCCATTCACAATTGCATCAAAAAAAAAAAAAATACCTAGGAATAAACCTAACCAAAGAAGTGAAAGACTTATACTCTGAAAACTACAAGTCACTCTTAAGAGAAATTAAAGGGACACTAACAGATGGAAACTCATCCTATGCTCGTGGCTAGGAAGAATTAATACCGTCAAAATGGCCATCCTGCCCAAAGGAATATACAGATTTGATGCAATCCCTATGAAACTACCAGCAACATTCTTCAATGAACTGGAACAAATAATTCAAAATTTCATATGGAACCACCAAAGACACTGAATAGCCAAAGCAATCCTGAGAAAGAAAAATAAAGCAGGGGGGATCTCACTCCTCAACTTCAAGTTCTACTATAAAGCCATAGTAATCAAGATAATTTGGTACTGGCACAAGAACAGAGCCACAGACCAATGGAACAGACTAGAGACTCCAGACATTAACCCAGACATATATGGTCAATTAATATTTGATAAAGGAGCCATGGACATACAATGGCGAAATGACAGTCTCTTCAACAGATGGTGCTGGCCACACTGGACAGCTGCATGTAGGAGAATGAAACTGGACCATTGTCTAACCCCATATACAAAAGTAAACTCAAAATGGATCAAAGACCTGAATGTAAGTCATGAAACCATTAAACTCTTGGAAAAAAACATAGGCAGAAACCTCTTAGGCATAAACATGAGTGACCTCTTCTTGAACATATCTCCCGGGCAAGGAAAATAACAGCAAAAATGAACAAGTGGGACTATATTAAGCTGAAAACCTTCTGTCCAGCAAAAGACACCATCAACAGAACAAAAAGGAACCCTACAGTATGGGAGAATATATTTGAGAATGAAAGATCCGATAAAGGCTTGACATCCAGAATATGTAAAGAGCTCACATGCTTCAACAAACAAAAAACAAATAACCCAATTAAAAAATGGGCAGAGGAACTGAACAGACAGTTCTCCAAAAAAGAAATACAGATGGCCAACAGACACATGAAAAGATGCTCCACATCGCTAATTATCAGAGAAATGCAAATTAAAACTACAATGAGGTATCACCTCACACCAGTAAGGATGGCTGCCATCCAAAAGACAAACAACAACAAATGTTGGCGAGGCTGTGAGAAAGGGGAACCCTCCTACACTGTTGGTGGAAATGTAAGTTAGTTCAACCATTGTGGAAAGCAGTATGGAGGTACATCAAAATGCTCAAAAGAGACTTACCATTTGACCCAGGAATTCCACTCCTAGGAATTTACCCTAAGAACGCAGCAATAAGTTTGAGAAAGACAGATGCACCCCTATGTTTATCGCTGCACTATTTACAATAGCCTATAATTGTAAGCAACCTAAATGTCCATCGGTAGATGAATGGATAAAGAAGATTTGGTACATATACACAATGGAATATTACTCAACCATAAGAAGAGGGCATATCCTTCCATTTGCAGTAACAAAAATGGAGCTGGAGGGTATTATGCTCAGTGAAACAAGCCAAGCAGAGAAAGAGAAATACCAAATGATTTCACTTATCTGTGGAATATAAGAACAAAGGAAAAACTGAAGGAACAAAACAGCAGCAGAATCACAGAACTCAAGAATGGACTAACAGGTACCAAAGGGAAAGGGACTGGGGAGGATGGGTGGGTAGGGAGGGATAAGGGGAGGGGCAGAAGAAAGGGGGTATTAAGATTAGTATGCATGGGGGGGTGGGAGAAAGGGAAGGGCTGTACAACACAGAGAAGACAAGTAGTGATTCTATAAAATTTTCCTATGCTGATGGACAGTGACAGTAAAGGGGTTTATAGGGGGGACCTGGTATAGGGGAGAGCCTAGTAAACATAATATTCATCATGTAAGTGTAGATTAATGATAACAAAAAAAAAAAGCAGTTCCTGTGTGGTGACCTCCAATGAGTCCTACACAATGGTATAAAGGGCATATAGAAGTGTAGGCAAAGGGTCTGTTTGTGTTTATACAGAGGATCAAAGCCTAATTTGGCTACCCAGAAAATGAACTAAGATACGATATGAAAAAGAACTTCCAACATCAGCACTCTCTGGAAGACTCATGCCAGAAGATGATTATCAAAAAACCCCAACAAAGATCCACGCACTGCGACAGCTGTAGATGCACTCATCCCACCGGTTCCTGGACTTGCCATGGGAATGAAGAAGGAGATATCTAAGCTGGCCTGTGCATACAGTAAAACAACAAATTTGACTGGATCTATACTGTTGGAACTCAACCAAGAATTAGGAGAAGTGCAAATTGTAGCGCTCCAAAATCTTACAACTACAGACTATCTACTTTTAAAAGAACATATGGGATGTGAACAGTCCCCAGGAATAGGTTGTTTTAATTTGTCTGATTTCTCTCAGACTGTTCAAGTTCAGTTGGACAATATCCACCATATCATAGATAAGTTTTCACAAATGCCTAAGGTACCTAACTGGTTTTCTTGGTTTTACTGGAGATGGTTGGTAATTATAGGTCTGCTTTGGTTATGTAACTGTACACCTATTTTGTTAATGTGTGTGCACAATTTAATTAGTGGTTTAAAACCTATACATGCTGAAGTTACTCTACAAGAAGATATGTCAAAGAAATAATCAATCTTCCCATGTTTTCTTCCGCCTGCTACTTCTGTAGCTTTTCTTCTTCCTTCCTAATTACAACCCTTAAATAGAATTCATGCCTCATATCGAATTTACCGAGTATCATAATTCTTCCAAGTGGTAAAGATACCTCAAGACAAATGCTGGGCATAGAAGCCACAGGGCATAAATGTAAAAAGAAGTAAAAAGCTAACCTTTTCAAACAATATTGCTTCTCTCTCACTTACCAACTTAACATTTCCCTGTATGGCCCCGGGAGATGACTGGTTAGCCAGAGACGGGTAAGATTCCTCAAGGGAGGAACAACCTGAGACAGGCACAGTCACAGGGGGGCCATCAGGTGAGAAATTGGGGATCAACTGAGGTGAGGCTTAGATCCTCACCTCCCCTGTTCTGAGAGAAATCTTCTGCATCCATGGATGTTTTATTGCCCTTTTCTAGCTTGGATTGACACATAGTCTACAGGCACACACCTGATCATCTACATTTGCTCTCTTACAACATTAAACTATGTTTTCTACCTTTATCTTGCATCTACCTGCCACTTTAGCATTTTATTAAAAATAATAATAATAAAGAGAGAAATGTGGTATCCACATATAAATTAAGTATAAAAAGGAAATGAATATTCATATTTGAACTGATTGTTTATAGTTCATAATGCATGAGCAAAACCGAAAGTTTCTGTGATGACTGCCCTTGTACTGTTCACCATGTAACTTAATCACTATGTAAGAATTTGTTCTCCATGTAAGAACTTGTTCGTTATGCTTCAGAAGATTGGAGACTGATGAAAATTAGGATTGGGGTGGATTAATGATTGTACATTGAGCATTGACTCCCCTATACAGAATTTTATTGTTTTTAACAACCATTTGATCAATAAATATGAGAGATGCTCTCTCAACAACAACAACAACAAAAAAAGTACAGACTTCCAATTGTAAAATAAATAAGTAACTGGGATGTTTTGTATAGCATAAGGAATATAGTCAAAATATTGTAACAACTTTGTATGGTGATAGCTGGTAGCTAAAATTATCATGTATATAAATGTTGAATCACTGTCTTGTACACCTGAAACTAATGTAATACTGTGTGTCAACTACCCTTCAATAAAAAAAAAAATTGTTCTCTTAGAGATAAGTATGACTTGGAGAGAAACAAAGACTATTGACACATAACAGAGAACTAAATGCCTATATTTCTTTCTACATTATTCCTACACAAAAATGATATTACAGTAAAATTTAGTAAGAGCATATTTGTTAATATAGAGTTATTAATTGTTTTGTATAAGTGTCATTGTATGTTTAAGGAATGGAAGGAAAAAATAGTATTTATCAAATTACCATATTTGAAGAGCTTTCAGGACAACTCTGAAAAGTACACACACACACACACACACACAGGATGGTTATGGTTTGATCAGAGTCCCAGGATAAATCAGAATTCACCTGATGATTCAAATGA
The DNA here is from genome assembly GCF_030020395.1 of Manis pentadactyla. Lineage (NCBI taxonomy): Eukaryota > Metazoa > Chordata > Mammalia > Pholidota > Manidae > Manis > Manis pentadactyla. The sequence goes on from NC_080023.1 coordinate 52,877,661, forward strand.
AAGGACTCCAATAGAGGGATCCATTTCACAGGCATAGGTAGGCTTGAGGAAATAAGCAAGGAATTGTGAGGCCAACAATAATTAGCAATGGCAGAAAAACCAAAACTCTGCTAGGACTCAATGGACACAGGGAAGAACTAGGATTACTGGAGATCATTGAGAACCGGAACTGTGGAGGAGGCACTGAAGTCTAGCACATAGCCATTGTTAGAGATATTAAGCAGAAATAGGAAGGGAGCACAAAAATAAAAATAAAAAACAAAAATTTTTTTTAAAATCTCTCTTGTCTGTGCCTCCCACAACTTGGAGGTATTTCTCACAGCCAAAACTTTGCATAAGTCAAGTGATCAAGAAATCCTTGTCATGCCTTCCTTGCGATGTAGCCTTTTAGTTGCAGAGAAAGGCAAAGAAAGTCTGAGAATGGCAATATAGGGCAAATGGAAAACAACCAGCAGTAACCTAGCTGGTTTCTGGTGCATCTATAGATTTCCAAATTTTATATATTTTTTAATGTAGTCACTTTGATGGTAGTTTAGAAGTGATAGTAGTAAAAAACTGTGACTTAAATTGGATGTACAATGAAATGAACTCCCCTACCCATAACACATATTGTTGGTCATGAAAAACAATGCCTTTATTCATAATTCCTTAAACTTTTGTTGGGTGAAAGATTTAATAGTGTGTGTGTGTGTGTGTGTGTGTGTGTGTGTGTGTGTTGTTTTTTTTATCAGAGCAGTGTCCTGGTCTCAGAAAAACATTACTAACCAACAAATAGTTTTTATATATCAAACTCCACATTTTTAAACATATAGGATTGATATATTAAGGTGACTTGTATTTCACTTTTCCCTTTTTATTAAAAATAATTGCTAATAAGTATTGAGGGTTTACTGTGAGACAGCATATAAAACCTATCATATTATTCAATTTAATCATCTCCACAAATCATTGGTATTTCTGATTTCCTCTTATCTCCATTTTATGGAAGAGAAAACTGAGGCTATCAAATTGGTCAAAGGCCCAGTAACATAAGAGGCCAAGCTATTTCTTGCCCAAAATCAAACTAACATAAAAGCTCATTTTCTTAACAACAATGCTTTTTTTCCCCTCTCTGAAAGTATCCATTTATCTAATTAGTGTTAATTAATTTCATAATCTGAATCAAAGCTCTCAAAGATAGGTTTTACTAATTTAAAGATGAAAAGACCTGAAATACCAGGGAAAGGACAATATATGCTAGTAAATAAAACTTCTTGCATTCTATTATTGTCACTTCTTTTTACTATAATCTATGGCCAAATATAAACATTTGGTTGACAATGAAAAAAAATCACTATAGTGAAGACACATATCTTTCAAGTGATTGTGTTGGACTGGACAACAGTGTGTCAAAGGTCATATTTGAGGGAAGTCAAATGTGAATCAAAGTTCCATATCAGGGTGTTTATGAGGAACAAGCCCTCGCTATTAATAGCTATCAAGAAAAGGAAAGGCAGTGGGGCAAGACAGGGCAGGCCCAACAACCTCAGCCAACCCTTCAAAAGCTTTGGGATTGCTGTGGTCCGTCTAAGCTTTCCTGAGGTGAATAGGAATGATGATGTCCTTATTACCTACTCTTCCGCCATTTGGTGCTCCACCACTTCCAGCCATGATTAATTATGGGGCATCCCAGAGAAGGCATGACCTTGAGCAAGGGTGCTTTCTGTCAGTCCTAAAAGTTCTGGTAGCTAAAGGCTGTCAGGGTTGTACCTCTCTCTCCATTTCCATGCATGTATTTCTCTCCTGAGATATACAAACTTTGGTAGTAATTATAAGAGCCTTAGTTTTTATTCTCCCTAAACTTGAGTCCATTTTACCCTAGAAAACCAGACTGTATGATGTGTCTGCACATTTGGATATGTCCATTCAACCTGTCTCCTCTGTAAACTTTACCTAATTATGTACATAAACACACACACACACGTATGCCATTTGACCAGACCATTTTAAATCAGGTTTTGAATTATTAAATTACTCAAATATGTCAATTGTGAAAGTTCCTTTTTCCTTTCTGCTTTCATAAACACCAACAACAATATAACTCAAATATACTCATAACCTTTTTCAAAATGTCTGGTGGGTTTGTGGTAAATTTGTGGTTTGCAGACAGAGCTTCATTTATTGACTACAGCAGTTGAGAATGAATGTAGCACAAGGCTGTTCTGATCATTGGAGCCTAAAAATCCTGTGCCCTAGCATTACAACATGGTTTCTCTGCAGAGAAGGCTTTCCTTTCCTCTCTCTGTTGCCAGTTAAAACAGGATGCAATTAGGACAGAGAAAAGAAATCTGAGGCTCAAACAAAAGCTGTATTGTTATGAAGTTTAAAGGTGAGTTTGTACAAATATCAAAAACTAATTAAGAAGAACAGGTGATATTTAACTACTTTGAAACTTTGTAAAAGGAAAATTGATTTTTGTCTCATTGGATTCAATTACATTTTCATATTGATTGACACAAAGTGCTTCTGTTACTTCTCTTCCAGACAAGGTAAATATGCTAGCTGCTATTTATTCATGAAACCCTGTCTCTCAAAATCTCAGAGAATATTATTCTAGCATTTTATTATTGAACAAATATTTTGACAGGTGATGATATTTTAGAAGATAAACAGATATATATTTCCATTCACTTACATTATGTTATTTAGACCTAGAAAATAAGGCATGGAAGTGTTGGAATGCATTCACAGGTCAACTCAACTACATTTGATGTAGATTATGGTCAAAGGAATCAATAAATCTTAATTAAAACTTTGATCATTTAATATTTTTGTCTGTCACAAAATTGAAGTGTTGAGCTAAGAACTGCTAGCAGTTTGGTAATCATTTCATTTCCCTTACTTCCCCAAAGTTATTAAAAGACTAATGATAAAAACACACATAAATCCCATAGAACCATCCAATTACCCTAAAGTCATGAAAAGTCTCTTAAGGAAATGGGGCAGGTAATATAAGAATATGGAAGGAAATTTATTTGTGCACCACAAAATATTGCCCCCTCATAGAAAACATCAGTTTTAATTTATTTGTTTTCTCTTGTATTTCATTTTTGGAAAGTAAATAGCACAATAAAATACTTGGAAGCAAGGTGGAGGTCTAGGGAAACAACCAAAAGTTCATCTTGAAGAACCAAGTGATTTTTATGATCACAGTTCTAGGCTTTTTTGTGCTGGTGGGAAATGGGACCTAAAAACAGCATGGAATTTTTTTTGGACAAGAGAAGAGATTTGTAGAGGCTCATGAATACGATCCAGAATAGAAATGGAGCATATCGAGAATAAAAAAATTAAAAATTCTCATGCAAGGATCAGCACTATATTATAGGGAATTTTATTATTGTTCAATTTTGCATCCTCACTTCAAAACTTCAGATGGCTTTGCCTCTTACACTGAATGAAATTCAAGATACTTAATAGGCCCTAGAAGCTAATATAATAGTCACCCCTTATCTTGGCATACATTCAGAGAACCCCCGTGGGTGCCTCAAACTGAGGATGGTATGGAACCCTAGACACACTATACTTTTTTCCCATGTATACATGACTATGATAAAGCCTAATTTATAAGTTAGGCACAGTAAGAGGTTAACAACGACTAATAATAAAATATAACAATTTTAACAATATATAGTAGTAAAATTATGCAAATGTGGTCCCTCTCTCTTTCAAATTGTGTTATTGCATTGTACTCACCCTTTTTCTTGTGATGATGTGAAATGATAAAATGCCTATGTTTGGGGATGAAGTAAAGTAAATTACATACCCATTGTAACATGACATTAGGCTACTACTGACTTCTAACAGTACATCCGAAGGAGGATCATCTGCTTGCAGACTTCAGTTGATTGAGGGTAACTGAAATCACAGAAAATAAAACCACAGGTAAGGGGGACATGTAAATGACATTACTACCCCTGATTACCTTTCTGATCTCATTTCTTACCATTCTCCACAATGGTTTATTCTTCTCCAGACACATTCTAATCATTGCAGTCTGTAACTCCCAAGTACACTCACAACTCAAGCCCACTGTAGCATCTGTATCCTGCATCCCACATATCCACCAGTTGGTGGGTACGAAGTCCTTTATCAAATTTCACCACCCTCTGTAATCTCTTTCAGTTTGCTTTATTTTCTTCACAGCTATTATCACTTCTTACAAAATAATATTGATTTATTGTTTTTTGTTATTGTCCATCTTCCCATAAAATTATCTTCTCCAGGAGAGCATAGAGCGTATTTGTTCATTCGTATACCTTAACAACTGAAGGAGATTCAGTAAATATTTTCCCAATGAACAAGTGTAACTCTTTACGTGCCTACAGAATTTTTAGTATAAAATAAACTGTCATTGTTGTATTATCAAATTGGATATGCCTTGGGGGATAGAATGAAGCATTTAGTAGAGTCCTAAGATAAATGCAGGGTAGTACCAGCTCACATCTGCCTCCACGGTAACCACGAAAGTACTCAGTTACTCTAGAAAGAACAGATAAGCGTTTCATAGGGTTATTTATATCTTTGTCCTAGTGAGGTACAGAAAAAAAAAAGCTGAGAAATTGCAAGAACTCATTACTTATTAAAATGATGCCCATATGCTATAAAGGTGTTTGGTTAAGTCCCATATATTGGAAACTATGTAACATGATTCAACACTCTTTTGTCTTATGATTGTTTGATGTGGCAGAAAGATAGAAACTAAGACCCAGATGGCCTAACATAGAAAAACTCTTTATCAAAGGTATCCTTCCTCCCTGGTGAACTCCCTCTATATATTTAAAGAGCAATCATATCTGGTTCATCCCAGTCTGTTTTAAAAACTCTACAGATTACACAGTACTTAGTGATTTAAAAATGTTGAATGATACCTTTCTGATCTCATTTCTTACCATTGCATGAAGTAAGGAGTGTGCTCTCTAGGAAAGAGACATTTGAACTTCTGTTCTACTTATATTGACAGGAGCATTAAAAAGTTAAGAGACTGGTGATCTCTTTTTAGATAGGCCAAAGACATGATCCACAAAATAAATTATTAATTAATAAGCTGGACATCAAGAAAATTAAATACTTCTCCTATGTAAAAGGTAATTCCAAAAAAAAATAAAAAGACAAGCCACAGACTGGGAGAATATATTTGCAAAAGAAATCTGATAAAGAATTGTAATGTAAAATATAAAAAGAACTTTTAAAAATCAACAATAAGAAAACAAACAACCCAATTAAAAAATGGGTCAAAGACCATAACTGACATCTTACCAAAGAAAACATGAAGAAGGCAAATAAGCACATGAAAAAATGTTCCGCTTCACATATCATCGGAGAAATACAAATTAAAGCAACAATAAGATTGGCAATTAGTTCACATGGTGTGGCAGATGGTCATGGGGAAGACAGTGTAGCAGAGAGAAGACAAGTAGTGACTGTGGCTTCTTACTACACTGATGGACAGTGACTGCAATGGAGTGTGTGGGGGAACTCAATAATATGGGTGAATGTACTAACCACATTGTTTTTCTTGTGAAACCTTCCTAAGATTGTATATCAATGATACCTTAATAAAAAATAAAGAAGAAAAATAAAAGTAAATAAATAAATAAATAAATGATGTTTCTTGTGAAATAATTTTTAAAAAAAGATATCATTACACACCTATTTGAATGGCCAAAATCTGGAACACTGACAACAAAGTCCAACAAGACTGTGAAGCAACAGAAGCTCTTATTCATTGCTGGTGGAAATGCAAAATATTGCAGCCATAGTTTGGCAGTTTCTTACAAAACTAAATATTCTGTTACTATATGATCCAGCAGTCACACTCCTTGGTATTTACCCAAAGGAGTTGAAAAGTTAGGTCCACACAAAGTCCTGTACATGGATGTTTATAGCAGTTTTATTCATAATTTCCCAAACTTGGAAGCATCCAAGATATTCTCCAGTAGGTGAATGGATGAATAAACTGTGGTGCTTCCAGGCGATAGACTATTTTTCAGCACTGAGAAGAGATGAGCTGCCAAGCCATGGAAACACATAGGAAACTTAAATGCATATCACTAAGTGGAAGAAGCCAATTTGAAAAGGCTATATATAATGATTTCCAAGTATGTGATATCTGCAAAACAAAAACCATAGAGATTGTTATAATAAATAGATCATATAATATTGTATGATCATATATAATATTTAAAATTGATATATAATGATTAATGTAAGATAATAAAGATGATCAGTGGTTGCCAAGGTGGAATGTGGAAGGAGAGATGAACAGGCAAAGCACAGAGGTTTTTTAAGGCAGTGACAGCGCTCTCTCTGTATGATATTATAGTAATAGATATATGTAATTGCATATTTGTCCAAACCCATACAATGTACACCACCAAGAGTGAACCCTAAGGTAAACTATAGACTTTGGGTGATTCTGATGTGTCAATGTAGGTTTATTCTTGACAAAAAAAAAAACAACTACCCTTCTGGTGAGTGATGTTGATAATAGGGAAGGCCATGCTTGTATGGGGGCAGGGAGTATATGGGAAATCTCTGTACCTCCCTCTCAATTTTGTTGTAAAGCTAAAACTTATCTTTAAGAAGTCTTTAAAAAATAAAATAAGATTTCAAAAGTTGAGGAACAATTGTGTTCATGTGAAAAACTAAAAACAGAACTAAACATCTTGACTTTTCCTGAATTAAATGAATAAAGAAATCTGACCTGATATTTCAAGTACTCTAATACTTTTCCAGTACAACTTGATTAAGAACAGTGGCTATTAAAATTTCAAGTTACCATATTTCCATTATGATCATGTGTCCTAGTGGAAACATTTCAGAAGTTGCAAAGCGGTGGTCTAAATCAGTGATATTTCTTAAAAATGGGATCCATGAACCAACCACATGTGTAACATATAACTGGGGAGACTCTAAAATGCTGATTTTTGCCCAACCTTACTTCTAGGCTGCTAGTAGGACAGATGAAGTTATTCTGTAGTACTGCCCAAATCACGGTTGCTGGAAAAAAGAAAGATTATTTTATTCATCTTACATATTTAAAATTATCATCCTGGAGGTGGGGGTGCTCTGCCCCAACTTAATGTGAGGAGAGAACAGAGAATTTTCAATTAAGTGTTTCAGTCCAGAGTGTCACAGTTGTCACATGGGGTTATTTAAAACCCATCATGGGATCACATAGCTTTCAGGGGTGAAAAGTCAATCTCCATGTACATGGAATAGAGAAAAAAGAAACATTAATGAATAGCACACCTACAGAATCCAAATCTCTGAGTAATGGGGTCAAACAATCTTCCACATTTTTAATAAGTTCTATAACCATAAAAAAGATTGATAACCACTGGTCTGAATCAACTACTACTGTAAAGGTATTAGGGAAATGTTACTATAATTGGAACATTATTCATTTAATTCAGTAATTTAATTCAAGGTATTTGGTTCTGTTTCAGTTTGTCACACAAATATAACTTTCAGCATCCCTATTGATGTAAGTAGAACAGAATTTAAAAGACACCCCTTTCCTATATATAATGTTTAGCATATAGCATTGATTTTAATTTTTCACTGTGCTCATGGATTGTGTAAGAAGAAGTAAAAAAATGAGTGGCAGAGGAAATACATTCTTGTTTGGTTCCTGCAAATGTAGTTATTTACAGAGTATAGTGTCTGTGGGATGGTCATCTTAACTACAACAGTAAGTTGAGGATCTCATTATTCCATCTTGAGACATTCACATTTATGTTTACAGAGCTGTCTCAGGACTTAAAATTAGCAAGAAACCAAAGATTTGTTTCGGGTTTTTCTTTTCTTCTGTGTATCCCTTAGACTTGAACAGTAAAACTAAAAAGATCTACAAAACAGTTGAAGCCCTTTGATAATTTAAGTGTCATTTGTAGGATAATATAATGGGTCTGATATAATAATATAAAATAAAAAGGTAATATAAAATATGTTAAAGAAAAATAGGAAAAGTATCTCGTGACTATCATAATGAGCCCTCTATAAATCTGCCATTATCTACAATGAATAAAAGAAGAAAATATGGTATGAGAACAGCTTTGTGTAAACAGAGGGGATTACAAAACTGAGGAACTTTGTGACTTGAGGCATTTTTCTCAGTGAAGGGAATAGCTCATCATACTGATGTTTTTTGATTGGACCATTTGACAGGCTAGATGGCAGGTCACAGCTGAAAAAACAGCTGGTGTTAGGCCTTCCCCATCACTCATATGACAAAAAACATTGTGAGCTTAACTTTGCAATGTTCAAGCACATGCTGATCAGGTTCTGCATCTAACATTGTATCAGAAAATAGAACAGGGTATTTTCATGGAGTGAAATAGAGTGTGTCCACATCACATATGGGACATTTTGTGTTAGGCTGTCAGAATTAGGTTTCCCTCAATGACTTGACTAATGCTGACAATCAATTGAATAATTCAGATACTATTTAATATGAATGAGGAGAGAATATTGAAGTCTCCAATTTAATTGATTTTATTAGTATGATGATTGCCAATTTTCCACCTCAGTTTATTACTTTATGTGGACAATTATAACTCTGTGAACACTAATTTCTGAATCATGAAGATGAAAACACATATTAAAGAGAAATATTGGCATGTGATACCACTTTTTTATTAAAATTAATATTGATTTTATCCTTCACACTTTCCTTGAGAGTTATAGTATACTATGTACATTGATTATTTTTTAAATTATTTTTTTGTAACATAGGCCAGAATGTGGAGAAGAGTTTAGGAAAAACATACTTAAGGGCTATTTGATACTTTTACCCTAAAGCAGAATGAAACTATCGTCTATAAAGGAGACAGATGTTCAAAAACCAAATTTAATACAACAAACATGGTTTATTATGAGTTATTTCCTTCTGTAAATTACCTTTAATATAGTTTTTAAGCATAAGCAAATGTAGAAACAATGGACTGTTTTGTGACTTGAGTTTTCAAATAGATAGATAAATAAATGATAGACCATAGATGAGAGATGGATAAGCAAGATGTTATATTGTCATATATTGAAAAATTTAGAACAGATAGAATCTATTTTATGCCAGATATATATGGAGATATAATCTGAATTCTTGTATAAAAAAAGCTAATATATTTCAGTAAAGAATAAAATATTCATTTTGTAATTGACCTTGTTCACATTTTATTCAATGTTTAATATAGCTATCTGACATTAATTTTATATCTTGTTCATTATATAAAAATACTTGTAAATAATACATTTATATAGTATGTAGTATGTAAATATTATTGTTTATAAGTCTGAAGAGAGTATTCACTTGAATGTGTTGATTGGATGATTGTCAAATGGATGTAGCTATGACAGAAAAATTAATGTTATAATTAGTAAGAATATGATAATATTAATTTCTAATCCCTCGCACTTTTTAGTGCACATTAAAAACATGGGTATTAGTGTTTGATTTATAGTTTCCTAGAGAGTCTGTTAAAGAAATTAATCAAATCTATTTTTGCACTGTGACTCTAGGATATCTTGAAGCAATATTGGAAATTGTACTTAGTTGTGAAATTCTTTGTACTTTTTTTTCTACTGTCTCAAGATCTGCAATTAGCTTATCTCATTTTCATATTCATGGAGACAGTGCTCCCTTCTGATGATAGTGTTGAGAACTGGTTTCAGGGTGTGCACACTAAATGTCAAAGATAAATTAGGCTGAAATGTATATATCCCTCATTTATCACATATATAGCAAATTTCACTGTGGCATGCTTTGGAGTTTGGAAGTTCTGAGAGACACATATTTCTCTCACTGAATTCCACTCCTCATGTTGCATGAAACCTTATTATTTTTTTAAACTCCTTGCATTAATATAAAGGGTTAATAAGCATACACCAAAAATGGGTAAAACATTTCAATAAAAAACATGAGTAAACAACCAGTAATATTTATCTTAAATTATGCTATCAATTATTTACTTAAAGTGTTTTTCCTCTTTTGTAGTTTTTATTTCTCATTGCTTTTATTAACTTCAAAATACCCTGCTTTATACAAGAATTCATCTTAAAACTGCACTTGAGTCTCAAAATTATAACACCTTAGAAACAAATAGAGAAATAATTAAAGTTTTTAACATAAAAAAATTAAAAGAGAATCTGCAGAAAGATGGTGTGGTAGGAAGGCAAGAGAAAAACCTTCTCCCATGAACACACCAAGGAGTAACTACAGAAAATACAGCTAACCCTGAAAATGACCTGAAGACTGGAACAGACCACCTACACATGGTGAAGAAAAGAAGACCACACAGAGAGCTGTGATCAAGGGGAACCCAAGCCATTCCCCCACGCCAACCCACAAGTGGGAGAGGAATGGAGCAGGGAGAGGATAAGCATGCAGGAGTCCTGCACACCTGCCCTGGAGATCTGCTCTGGGAACACGAGCCCACTTTGCACTGGCTTTGGTGATTAACAGGGGTGGACACCAGGGAGAGTTGGAGCACTCTAGCAGGCAGAGACTCCTGCTGCTAGTGGAGGACAGTTCTTCCAGTCCCACTGAGATCCAAAACAGAGGTGAGGTGGCAGTATAAAGATTTGCCAGCAATGGGAAGTGTGCAAGAGAGGCAGGAGTCAAAGGGAGTTCTCCCTGAGGAAAAAGGGCAGGTAGGTAAAGTTTCCCCAGGCCTTCTTCAGCCCAACTGGTCAGGCCCTCCCGGGAGCCAGCCCCGTACGCTCCGTCCCACTCACTGTTGGCTCAGACCTGCAGCAGCCCTCCCCTGCGTACCTGTCCTGCCCATCACACCTGAACCGGCAGCAGCTTGCCCTTGCTGATCAGTGGGCAGAGACCCCACCCCAACAGTGAATCCCAGCAGAAGATGCCTCACCACACACAAAGGGCACGTGGGGGCAAGCTGTCAGCCTTGGCTGACAGAGATCGGCTACTGCCAGCAGACAGGCAGAAAGGTGACCTCACCCACAGACCACCAACAGCAACTGTGGCTTCACTGCAAAAGAGAACCAGGCACTGGTGCACAAAAGGCTTGAGCTTCTGGGCACCACAGGAGACCTTCATAAAACCATTACCTTGTAGACCGGGAGATACAGTGGATCTGCCTAATGCAAAGGAAGAAATACAGAAACCCTGACAAAAGGAGGATGCAGAGGAATATGTTCCAAACAAAAGAACAAGATAAGACAACAGAAAAAGAACTTACTGAAATGGAGACTAGCAATCTTCTTGATAAAGATTTCAAAGTAACAGTCATAAAGATGCTCACTGAACTGGGGAAAATGATTTATGATCTCAGCAAGAACTTTAACAAAGAGATAGAAAATATGAAAAAGAGCCATTCAGTTGAAGAATACAATAACTGAAATGAAAAATACAATTGAGAGAATTAATAGTAGACAGCTGGAAATAGTGGAAAGAATCAATGTGATGGAAGGTAGAGAATAGGAAAGTAGGCTAAGGAACAGAGACAAAATATCTCTGCTTTTCTTCTATCATCCTAAGACTGCACTTGTTGAGTCCCAAAATTATAACACCTTAGAAACAAATAGATAAATAATTAAAGTTCAGTTATTATCCAACCTACAGCTTTATTCAAATTTTATCAATTTTGCCCCAAGTTTCTCCCTTAGATATTTTTCTGGTCCAAGATTACACATTGCATTTACTTTTCATGTATCTTTTATCTGCTCTAATTTGGATTGATACATCAGTAATTTTTTTGTCTTTCAAACTTTGATATTTTTAAGGGCATAGGCCATTTATTTGTGTAATGTCCCTCAGTTTGGGTATTCCTTATCGTTTAGTTTATGATATGCATTTTGGATATATAATACTATACAAGTATATATGTATGTATACATATAAGCACATGAATAGTGTATATATATATAGTGTATATATATATATATCATATATATGTGTCATATATAGCAGTACTGTATAAGTGGTCCTTCTTTAGTGCAACATAGCAACAGGTATATGATATCAGTTTGTCCCATACTGACAATGTAACTTTTGATCACTTCTTTAAATATCATCATCCAGATTGATCTGTATAATAACTACTTTTGGTTGTGTAATAACTAAGTAATGGGAATAGTTTTTTTCTAAGACAATATAAATATCCTGTCCACAATCAAGATTCCATCCCTTAAATATACATTCTTCCATAATCCATTATTATTATGATTGTTACATAATGATGATTATTCATTTTACTTTTATTAGATTATATTATATCATAAGGAAGATATTTCCCTTCTCTCCTATTTAAAAAAAATTATATGAATGAGTGAAGGAATCTTACTTTATTTGGTTTAATTCCATTACCATCATCATTTATGTTAATTTCCAAATTGTTCCAGTTTAATCAATATAAGGCCAGTCAAGCTAGTTTTTTTGAATGTCTGACACATCCCCAACATTTTTGGAGCACTTTCTTATTTTTTTGCCACAAAAAAATATTTGAAACTAATCTCTGAACTTTTTATACCCTAACCCTGGGTCATCAACTTCTCTAAGAAACTATGATTCCATATATTGGAGAATGGCACTTAGAAGCTAAAAACGTTAGTCTAATTTAAAAACTATTTGAAAAACTTCAACTTTATATACTTTTAAAAATCTTAATGACATAGTATTGCATAAATTTACCAACATACACAGAAAACATCACTCAACCTTTAGAAGCATAAAACATCCAATATTTATTTGTCAGAAAGCCAGAAGAGGAACTGGTCCTTTCTTAGTACAATGAGATTTAGAGAACTGTGTACTGTTACATTAAAATTAATTAAAATTAATAATTAATATGCAAATGCATTGACTAGTAATACTAAAATGGAAGATGGACCCAAATTTTCCAGGTAGATTTGTCACAATGGGACTCTTTAGAGTTTCAAAAAAGTTATTTAACTAGACCTTGGCCAAATCTCACCAGAGAATTCCAGGAAGTCTGTTTCAAATATCCATTGTCTCTTCTTATATAGGAGTATCTTGTCATATTCAAATTCAAGTCTATATCATCTACCTTAGTTTCTGAAATATTGTGTATAGTCATTAATATTTAATTAAAAAACAGAGAAAAAAAGTAAGAAAGTATAGAATGAGAGAAAAGAATGAAGAAAAATGACAAAGACAATTTGGACAATATTCAATTCCTGTCGGGGAGAATTCACCACTGCTGAGGAGATGATATAATAAGCCCATTTGGGAGTAGATGCTGAGTCACAAAGGGCTGACTAGCCTGGTATGTTATCTTCAAGGAGGAAATCACTCTAAAAAGCAGCTATTCACTGTATAACATAATTCTTGGTCAAAAGGAAAAATTGGGCACAATTGAGACTAAGCAGTATGTGTCCTCTTGATAATCAAACAAAATAAAAGGCTTTATATTTGGGATGACACTTACATTTTTTTGAAAGATAACTAAAAATCTATCTGGTTGAAAAGAGATGAGAAAGCTCTTGTAGACAAAAGAATTTTTACAGTAAAAAGTATATGATGGCATGAAATCATAAGCTAGATTACGGAAAAGCAAATGTTTTGGTGTATCTGTAGTTTTTTGGTGATAAGAGTACATGGGAAAGTCAAGTTGACTTCAAACTTTACCCCATGTCACTTATCCAACTGTTAATGTTTACTGGGTCTTTGTAACTCAAAAACTCTTCAATTCTATTTCTCACTGTACAGAATAGAAACTTTTCTTGTCCTGTAAAGTATTAAATTTCTGAACTTTTCCTAATCAGTCAGTTCATTCCTGAGCCTACCCATCTTTTGCAACATCTTGTCAAAACAGTCATTAGTAGCCACTACATGCTACTTAAAAGTTGTTTTCTAACTCTCAGAGAGCTCTCAAGCAAGCAAGCAATTTTTCTGCCTCCAAAATTATTGTAGATAACTGTTTTAACAATGGTTCTGTTACTGATAACATGGATCATAGTGTTTGTAGCCTCTGATATTTGTTTCCTAGGTACCCACTACCTAAATATTAAGGTAATGTTAAGTATTATAGTTTTGGGTCAAAATAGTGCCCCTATTCTGACACCTATTTCTATATGTCAAGATACTCTAAGCTATGTTTCTATAATAGATAAACTCACAGTTTTCTGTAAAGTTCATTAACATTTATTGCTTACTCATGGCACAGTCCAAATGAGGGCCAGATGTCTCCCATTCCCACCCCAGATGTCACTTCTGAAATCGATGACACAGGGAGCTGGTCGCCTCGGTCTGGTCTAAGATCTTGCATTCCTTCCCTTCTAAAATTGCACATAGACACAGAAAGGAGAAACTGAAGATTATGTGCAATCTTTCAGTCTAGTTCAAGGATTGCTGTTCACCATTTCCTTTCACATTCTATTGAATGGAACTATTCAAATAGAACTACTTATGCAGCAAGAGTGTGAGGAATATAATTTTTAGTTATGCCCAAGAGAAAAATAAAGACCATTTGGTAAGTGGGTAACCTTATCCCTGCCACAAAAGTAAGGGAAACATACTTTAAAATCTGTATGTGGCAATTCACTTTTTTACTATCATCCTGACTACTAAAGAATATGTTCAGTTATTTTCAAGGATTGAATTCCTTCTAATAACAAAAGGAAATAATATTTATGACACATTAATACATTGATCTAAGAGTACTTTTATTTCTTCAGTTTCTTGTGTATTTCTGTTTTATGAACACTCTGTGACAGGTTCCTATCTGCTAAATCAACTCCCAGATAGGGAGAGAAAACATAAGGGATCTATTGAAAGACACTTTGTCTCACCATCAGTGTAGTGAACACCATTAGTTTGATAGGGAAGGTGTCTTGCCCTTTTTTACTCTGATAAGTTTCAGAGTGTCAGTGACATACATCATAGTTTTCCATTAGGCCAAAAGAAGGAAAGTCTGCACATTAGAAATTTAGATTTTATCCTATAGATTGTTCAAAGTGCTTTCGTGTCCTTAAAATATATAAATTATTTGTCTTGCCTTTAAACCTAGAAATTTTTTAAGGTTTCAGTAACAAAACTAATAGTCAAGGTATTAAATTGTAAACAATAAGAAATACATTTGAATAGGTTCATTCAAATGAATCTAAATTCATTAGATTTACCCACTACTAATGATTTTTTTTAACAAATGTGTTCAGGGAGTTGGGATTTCTTCTGAAAAAATCTCTGAACATCATTTACAACTCTCCATAAAGAAAGTCTGCAAAGGATGTTTCCTTTTGGAGAACCTGCAATAGAATTAGTAAGGGAATTTATAAATTTAATTTTGTAACCTGAAAAATTAGTAACAAAATCAACAGTCACAAGAATTTAAAACTACCTTAATGGAAACCATTATTACATAATGACTGTTTCACAAAAATATAGTTTTGTTATATAATCTTTAATAACAATATTATATAACAAAATTTATGGTTAGGTAAGGCATTTCCTTTGCCATTATCTGTTTCAAGTGGTCATTGGAATAAAGAACAGCTGCATGTATATTTAATTTATTCATATGCTTCCTTCAGCTTCTGGTTTCTTTTGCCTACCTTCTCATTATTAGCAAATTAGGTAATCTGTGTGGACTGCAACTCTTTCTCATTTTTAGTTTAATCTTCAGCTCATTATTATTAGACCAACTTGCACTACAGTGTAGTTCTTTCAAAAGTCTATTAATGGCCATCTATTTGTTGGCCAGTTTTGAGCATTCCACCTTCTTTACCTCTTTTGTCTACTCATAAACTCTGGCATTTCCAAGGATCCTTCCTTCAGATCTCTTAATGCTTTATTTCTTGAATTATCTTTGAGAAAGTCTCTTTACTCTTTGTTCCTATTGCCTGAAAAAAAAAAAAAAGGCAAAAACAAAAACTAAATAGCTACTCAAAATTACCTAACAAACAATCAAATCACTTGATATACAGAAACAGATTTTATTGTATAGCTTTATTTTGTTACACATTTCATTATTAATTTAGAAAACACACACTAAACAAACAAACCCATGTTTAATTCCACTCCTCAGTGAGAAGCGATGTAAATAATAGTCTGTGTATAATCTTCTAGTATTAATGCAATAATAATGACTTTGTATGTATATTTAACATACTGTATTTTAATTTTTAAACAATCTATTCTGTAACAGCAGAGACGAGATTCTCCATGTTAGGGATCCTTTTTCTCACATTTTTAATCTCCTGTATCTATTACCATATCTGGAGCATAGTGCTAAGCATGTATTTAATGAACAAATAAATGAAAAAGGAATAAGTAGATTTCACCCATTTATAAGTCTCTAATTAATCTTATATGTTTTTTATTCACAAGGTGAATGGTTTTTAGATTCATTTTATCATTATAATTTCAAAATCATGTTTTTACTACCAGCTGACTATGAAGACAATTTGCTGAAAGTTCAAATTCAATAGGTCCAAATCTAACATTATCTATTGAAAAGATAAGAAATATTTTGTTTTCACTGAAAATTATTTTCTTTTCCTCTGATTCCACCATTTTCCATTCAATCTTCTAAAACAATGATTATTCTTCAATTATAATTCAGCAATCTGGTATTTACTCTCCATGGCCACTATTATGTCATTTATTTCAACTTTATTTCTCTTTGTCTAAATAGGTATAATGAAACAAACTAATTTTGTGTCTGAATTTCCATTAAATGATTACTCTGATAAAGCAAGACAAAAAATTTACATTACTATTAAATGATTATGTTCTATTATATTATAAATGATTATAATTACAAATGATTATGCTCTATTAATATAGAGTCCACTAAATTACTCAAACATTTCTAAGTTATATCACCTTGTTTTATACTTTTAATTCTGATTCCTATCATAAACCACCCAGAATTATAATTTTCTTTCAGGGATGTCTATAAGGATATCTAATTCACTGTTTAAAATCATAAGGTTAAATTTTTCTCTACTCAAATCATTTAGTTTTATATAAAGTATAACCACTTAGAAAATGTAGCCATAAGAAAATAAAATATCTCAAATCTGAGATACCTTAAAAAAATACTAGCTTTGTTTGTGTTCTGTATGATATGTTCATGAGTAAATCTTCCATACAGGTTTCCACCTTCATAGAAAAACTGTATTCCTACATCAGTTATATCAACCAATTATAATTTTATCATTGTTAATAAATTGAGTGTTTGAGATAAAAGAAGAACCACATATTTTATGATTTAATATAATAAATGCAATTTTTTATGAAACACTAAAAATTAAATGTGTGCTTTAGGTTATCAGATTATATTGACAATATGATTTCTAAGGTCTCCCAAATTCCAGAGTATGATTCCTAATTTAATTTACAGCATTCTTAATCTCAGGCATTAATCCATTCCAAGAAACAAACTAACACTTAATATGGTCTCCAAGGACTATTGCATTCCCCATATAAAAGTTTTTAAATTGCTTACTTATCCACATAATTTTTAATATTTTCATATTTTTGAACTGGAAGGAACATTTTTTCTAGAAAGGGAAAAAGATGTTTCCATTCCCTATCAGATAATATGAAAGGAAAGCTGTCAGAATTTAGAAGCTATAGTTATTGGAGTCAATAGAATAATATTAAAAAACAATTAGATCTCAGTAAATGTAAAAATTAGTGTCCTTCAAGAAATATAAGCTGAAAATATATTTTAAGAATATCAGTCAAGCAAAACATTTAAAGAAGAGCTAATATGCATCCTTCTTAAAGTATTTTAAAAAGTAGAAGAGGAGGAAATATTTCTAACCTATTATATGAAGTTAGCATCACTCTAACCAAAACCAGGCAAAGATACTACAAACAAAATAAAATTATAAACCAAAATCTCTGATGAACATGGATGCAAAAATCCTCAACAAAATATTAGAAAACATAACTCAAAAATACACCAAAGTATCATTCATCATGACCAAGTGGAATTTATTCCAGGGATGCAAGGATGGTATAATATTCATAAATCAATCAATATCATACACCACATTAAAAAAAGGAAGGATAAAAATCACATGATCATCTCAATAGATGCTGAAAAACATTTGACAAAATTCAACATTCACTCATGATAAAAACTTCCAGGCGGCAGAGCCAAGATGGCGGCATGAGTAGAGCAGCTGAAATCTCCTCCCAAAACCACATATATCTATGAAAATATAACAAAGACAACTCTTCCTAGAATAGAGACCAGAGGACACAGGACAAAATCCAGACCACATCCATACCTGCAAGAAACCAGCGCCTCAGGAAGGGGGTAAGATACAAGCCCCGGCCCCGTGGGACCCAAGCGCTACTCCCCCCAGCTCCAAGCGGGAAGGGAGGAGTCGGAGCAGGAGGGAGAGGGAGACCAGGACTGCTAAACACCCAGGCCCAACCATCCGGACCAGAGCGCAGACACAGTGCGTGCGTGGGGCCCTGGATACTAGGGAAACAGGGCAGCAGGACCGGTGAGTGGGTGCCTGAGGCCACGCCGGAGAACAAAGAAACGGGAGCGGCCTTTGTTTTTAGCGAGTGCTTTTTGTAAGTCTTAAAGGGACAGGGACCCCAATACTAGGGAAACAGGGCAGCAAGACTGGTGAGCTGGTGCCTGAGGCCTGCTGCTGAGGACAAAGAAAATCATGTGGTATTTTATTTTCTTTAATTATTTATTTAATTTTGTTGTTGTGGTTGTTGTTGTTGTTGTTGTTTTGGCTTGGTGAGTGCTTTTTGGAAGTCTTAAAGGGGCAGGATGGGACACTCAGTCCAGAGGCAGGGAATCTGGGGATATCTGGGCACTCTAACCCCCTGGGCAGCAGGGAGCACGGAGGCCCCTAATGGAGAAAAATAGCCTCCCAGTTGCACCCCTTCCAACGGGGCTCCACCATTTTGGAGCAGCTGCCCGAGCCAGGCCACGCCCACAGCAACAGCGGAGATTAACTCCATAGCAGCCGGGCAGGAAGCAGAAGCCCTGTCTACACACAGCTACCCAGCACAAGCCACTAGAGGACGCTGTTCTCCCAGGAGAGGAGGGCCACAAACCAACAAGAAGGAAAGCTCTTCCAGCCAGCACTCATACCAGCTCTGCAAGCTATCTCTATCACCATGAAAAGGCAAAACTACAGGCCGACAAAGATCACAGAGTCAACACCTGAGAAGGAGACAGACCTAACCAGTCTTCCTGAAAAAGAATTCAAAATAAAAATCATAAACATGCTGACAGAGATGCAGAGAAATACGCAAAAGAAATGGGATGAAGTCTGGAGGGAGATCACAGATGCCAGAAAGGAGATTACAGAAGGGAAACAAACCTTGGAAGGATTTATAAGCAGAATGGATAAGATGCAAGAGGCCATTGAAGGAATAGAAATCAGAGAATAGGAACACATAGAAGCTGACATAGAGAGAGATAAAAGAATCTCCAGAAAAGAAACAATACTAAGAGAACTGTGTGACCAATCCAAAAGGAACAATATCTGTATTTTAGGGGTTCCAGAAGAAGAGAGAGGAAAAGGGATAGAAAGTGTCTTTGAAGAAATAATTGCTGGAAACTTCCCCAAACTGGGGGAGGAAATAATCGAACAGACCACAGAAATACACAGAACCCCTAACAGAAAAGATCCAAGAGGAGAACACCAAGACACATAATAATTAAAATAGCAAGGATCAAGGACAAGAAGAGTTTTAAAGGCAGCTAGAAAGAAAAAGGTCACCTAAAAAGGAAAATCCATCAGGCTATCATCAGACTTCTTGACAGAAACCCTACAGGCCAGAAGAGAATGGCATGATATATTTAATACAATGAAACAGAAGGGCCTTGAACCAAGGATACTGTATCCAGCATGACTATCATTTAAATATTATGGCAGGATTAAGCAATTCCCAGATAAGCACAAGCTGAGGGAATTTGCTTCCCACAAAACACCTCAACAGGGCATCTTACAGGGACTGCTCTACATGGGAGCACTCCTAAAAAGAGCACAGAACAAAACACCCAACATATGAAGAATTGAGGAGGAGGAATAAGAAGGGAGAGAAGAAAAGAATCTCCAGACAGTGTATATAACAGCTCAATAAGCGAGCTAAGTAAGGTAGTAAGATACTAAAGAGGCTAACATTGAACATTTGGTAACTACGAATTTAAAGCCTGCAATGGCAATAAGTACATATCTCTCAATAGTCACCCTAAATGTAAATGGACTTAAGGCACCAATCAAAAGACACAGAGTAATAGAATGGATAAAAAAGCAAGACTCATCTATATGCTGCTTACAAGAAACTCAACTCAAACCCAAAGACATGCACAGACTAAAAGTCAAGAGATGGAAAAACATATTTCAGGCAAACAACAGCGAGAAGAAAGCAGGGGTTGCAGTACTAATATCAGACAAAATAGACTTCAAAACAAAGAAAGTAACAAGAGATAAAGAAGGACACTACATAATGATAAAGGGCTCAGTCCAACAAGAGGGTATAACCATTCTAAATATATATGCACCCAACACAGGAGCACCAGCATATGTGAAACAAATACTAACAGAACTAAAGGGGGAAATAGACTGCAATGCATTCATTTTAAGAGACTTCAACACACCACTCATCCCAAAGGATAGATCCACCGGGAAGAAAATAAGGACACAGAGGCACAGAACAACACACTAGAACAGATGGACCTAATAGACATCTACAGAACTCTACATCCAAAAGCAACAGGATACACATTCTTATCGAGTGCACATGGAACATTCTCCAGTACAGACATCATAGAAGGCCACAAAAAGAGCCTCAGTAAATTCCAAAATATTGAAATTCTGCCAACCAATTTTTCAGACCACAAAGGTATAAAACTAGAAATAAATTCTACAAAGAAAAAAAAAAGACTCACAAACACATGGAGGCTTAACAACATGCTTCTAAATAATCAATTGATCAATGAACAAATCAAAATAGAGATCAAGGAATATATAGAAACAAATGACAACAACAACACAAAGCCCCAACTTCTGTGGGACACAGCGAAAACACTCTTAAGAGGAAAGTATATAGCGATCCAGGCACACTTGAAGAAGGAAGAACAATCCCAAATGAATAGTCTAACATCACAATTATCGAAATTGGAAAAAGAAGAACAAATGAGGCCTAAAGTCAGCAGAAGGAGGAACATAATAAAGATCAGAGAAGAAATAAACAAAATTGAGAAGAATAAAACAATAGCAAAAATCAACGAAACCAAGAGCTGGTTCTTTGAGAAAATAAACAAAATAGATAAGCCTCTAGCCAAACTTATAAAGAGAAAAAGAGAATCAACACACATCAATAGAATCAGAAATGAGAATAGAAAAATCACGACAGACTCCACAAAAACACAAAGCTTTATTAAAGACTACTATGAAAACCTATATACCAACAAGCTGGAAAACCTAGAAGAAATGAACAACTTCCTAGAAAAATACAACCTTCCAAGACTGACCAAGGGAGAAACACAAAAGTTAAACAAATCAATTATGAGCAAAGAAATTGAAAGGGTAATCAAAAAACTACCAAAGAACAAAACCCCCGGGCCGGATGGATTTACCTCAGAATTTTATCAGACACACAGAGAAGACATAATACCCATTCTCCTTAAAGTTTTCCAAAAAATGGAAGAGGAGGGAATACTCCCAAACTCATTCTATGAAGCCAACATCACCGTAATACCAAAACCAGGAAAAGACGCCACCAAAAAAGAAAAATACAGACCAATATCCCTGATGAATGTAGATGCA
This sequence comes from Manis pentadactyla, assembly GCF_030020395.1. Classification (NCBI taxonomy): domain Eukaryota; kingdom Metazoa; phylum Chordata; class Mammalia; order Pholidota; family Manidae; genus Manis; species Manis pentadactyla. The sequence continues at coordinate 52,899,441 of NC_080023.1, forward strand.
AAAATACTCAATAAAATACTAGCAAACCGAATTCAACAGTATATCAAAAGGATCATACACCATGACCAAGTGGGATTCATCCCAGGGATGCAAGGATGGCACAACATTCGAAAATCCATCAACATCATCCACCACATCAACAAAAAGAAAGACAAAAACCACATGATCATCTCCATAGATGCTGAAAAAGCATTTGACAAAATTCAACATCCATTCATGATAAAAAAAAATCTCAGCAAAATGGGAATAGAGGGCAAGTACCTCAACATAATAAAGGCCATCTATGATAAACGCACAGCCAACATTATACTGAACAGCGAGAAGCTGAAAGCTTTTCCTCTGAGATTGGGAACTAGACAAAGATGCCCACTCTCCCCACTGTTATTTAACATAGTACTGGAGGTCCTAGCCACAGCAATCAGACAAAACAAAGAAATACAAGGAATCCAGACTGGTAAAGAAGAAGTTAAACTGTCAATATTTGCAGATGATATGATATTGTACATAAAAAACCCTAAAAACTCAACTCCAAAGCTACTAGAACTGATATTGGAATACAGCAAGTTGCAGGATACAAAATTAACACACAGAAATCTGTAGCTTTCCTATACACTAACAATGAACCAATAGAAAGAGAAGTCAGGAAAACAATTCCATTCCCAACTGCATCAAAAAGAATTAAATACTTAGGAATAAACCTAACCAAAGAAGTGAAAGACCTATACCCTGAAAACTACAAGTCACTCTTAAGAGAAATTAAAGGGGACACTAACAAATGGAAACTCATCGCATGCTCATGGCTAGGAAGAATTAATATTGTCAAAATGGCCATCCTGCCCAAAGCAATATACAAATTTGATGCAATCCCTATGAAACTACCAGCAACATTCTTCAATGAACTGGAACAAATAATTCAAAAATTCATATGGAAACACCAAAGACCCCGAATAGCCAAAGCAATCCTGAGAAAGAAGAATAAAGTAGGGGTGATCTCACTCCCCAACTTCAAGCTCTATTATAAAGCCATAGTAATCAAGACAATTTGGTACTGGCACAAGAACAGAGCCACAGACCAGTGGAACAGACTAGACAGTCCAGACATTAACGCAGACATATACGGTCAATTAATATTTGATAAAGGAGCCATGGACATACAATGGCGAAATGACAGTCTCTTCAACAGATGGTGCTGGCCACACTGGACAGCTGCATGTAGGAGAATGAAACTGGACCATTGTCTAACCCCATATACAAAAGTAAACTCAAAATGGATCAAAGACCTGAATGTAAGTCACGAAACCATTAAACTCTTGGAAGAAAACATAGGCAAAAACCTTTTAGACATAAACATGAGTGACCTCTTCTTGAACATATCTCCCCGAGCAAGGAAAACAACAGCAAAAATGAACAAGTGGGACTATATTAGCTGAAAAGCTTCTGTACAGCAAAATACACCATCAATAGAACAAAAAGGAACCCTACGGTATGGGAGAATATATTTGAAAATGACACATCCGATAAAGGCTTGACGTCCAAAATATATGAAGAGCTCACCCACCTCAAAAAACAAAAAACAAACAATCCACTTAAAAAATGGGCAGAGGAACTGAACAGACAGTTCTCAGTAAAAGAAATATAGATGGCCAACAGACACATGAAAAGATGCTCCACATAGCTGATTATCAGAGAAATGCAAATTAAAGCTACATTGAAATATCACCTCACACCAGTAAGGATGGCTACCATCCAAAAGACAAACAACAACAAATGTTGGTGAGGTTGTGGAGAAAGGGGAACCCTCCTACACTGCTGGTGGGAATGTAAGTTACTTCAACCATTGTGGAAAGCAGTATGGAGGTTCATCAAAATGCTCAAAATAAACTTACCATTTGACCCAGGAATTCCACTCCTAAGAATTTACCCTAAGAACGCAGCACTCAAGTTTGAAAAAGACAGATGCACCCCTATGTTTATCTCAGCACTATTTACAATAACCAAGAATTGTAAGCAACCTAAGTGTCCATCAGTAGATGATTGGATAAAGAAGAGGTGGTACATATACACAATGGAATATTACTCAGCCATAAGAAGAAAACAAATCGTACCATTTGCAGCAACATGGATGGAGCTAGAGGGTATTATGCTCAGTGAAATAAGCCAAGCGGAGAAAGAGAAATACCAAATGATTTCACTCATCTGTGCAGTATAAGAACAAAGGAAAAACTGAAAGAAGAAAACAGCAGCTGAATCACAGAACCCAAGAATTGACTAACAGGTACCAAAGGGAAAGGGACTGGGGCAGATTGGTGGGTAGGGAGGGATAAGTGGGGGGAAAGTGAAGGGGGGTATTAAGATTAGCATGCATAAATGGGGGGTGGGAGAAAGGGGAGGGCTGTACAACACAGAGAAGACTAGTAGTGACTCTACAGCATTTTGCTATGCTGATGGACAGTGACTGTAAAGGGGTTTATAAGGGGGCCTGGTATAGGGGAGAGCCTAGTAAACATAATATTCTTCATGTAATTGTTGACTAATGACAACAACAACAAAAAAAAGGGGGATTACTCCCTGATAGGATAAAACTAACTGTAAATCAACAATTAATGCATGCTTTAAATATCCTTAATTTTGATCATTTAAAGGGTGTCAGATGATCAGCTATGGAAGTGCAATTTTCTGATAATATTCCTTTCTCTTAAAAAAAAAAATAGCAGTTTCTTTGTGGTGACCTCCAATAAGTTCTTCACAATGGTATAAAGGGCATATCAAAGTTTGGGCAAAGGGTCTGTTTGTGTTTATACAGAGGATCAAAGCCCAATTTGGCTACCCAGAAAATGAAATAAGATACGATATGAAGAAGAAGTTTCAACATCAACATACTCTGGAAGAGTCATTCCAGAAGTTCATCATCAAAAAATGTCAACAAAGATCCTGACGCTGTTGCAGTTGTAGCTGCATTCATCCCACTGGTTCCTGGAATTGCCATTGGAATGAAAGGAGAGATATCTAAGCTGGCCTGTGCATACAGTAAAACAACAAATTTGACTGGATCTGTACTGTTGGAACTCAACCAAGAATTAGGAGAAGTGCAAGTTGCAGCACTCCAAAGTCTTGAGACTACAGACTATCTACTGTTAAAAGAACATATGGGATGTGAACAGTTCCCAGGAATGTGTTGTTTTAAATTGTCTGATTTTTCTCAAACTATTCAAATTCAGTTAGACAATATCCATCATATCATAAATAAGTTTTCACAAATGCTTAGGGTGCCTAACTGGTTTTCTTGGTTTCACTGGAGATGGCTGGTAATTGTAGGTCTACTTTGGTTATGTAACTGTATTCCTATTATGTTAATGTGTGCGCAATTTAATTAGTAGTTTAAAACCTATACATGCTTAAGTTACTCTACAAGAAGATATGTCAGAGAAATAACCAATCTTCCCATGTTTTCTTCCGTCTTCTACTTCTATAGCTTTTCTTCTTCCTTCCTAATTACAACCCTTAAATAGAATTCGTGCCTCATATCGAATTTACCGAGTATCATAATTCTTCCAAGTGGTAAAGATACCTCAAGACAAATGCTGGGCATAGAAGCCACAGGGCATAAATCTGCAAAGAAGTAAAAAGCTAACCTTTTCAAAAAATATGGCTTCTTTCTCACTTACCAACTTTTCATTTCCCTGTAATGACCCCGGAAGATGACTGGTTAGCCAGAGATGGGTAAGATTCCTCAAGGGAGGAACAACCTAAGAGAGGCACAGTCACAGCGGGGCCATCAGGTGAGAAATTGGGGATCAACAGAGGTGAGGCTTAGAACCCCACCCCCCTGTTTTGAGAGAAATCTTCTGCAGCCGTGGATGTTTTGTTGCCCTTGTCTAGCTTGGATTAATACTTAGTCTATAGGCACACACCTGATCATCTACATTTGCCCTCTTACAGCACTAAACTATGTTTTCTACCTTTATCTTGCATCTACCTACCACTTCAGCATTTTATTTAAAAAAATAATAATAATAATAATAATAAGGGAGAAATGTGCGATTCCCATATAAATCAAGTATAAAAATCAAACGAATATTCATATCTGACCTGATTGTTTGCAGTTCATAATGTGTGACCAAAACTGAAAGTTTCTGTGATGACTGCCCTTGTACTGTTCACCATGTAAGAACTTATTCACTATGTAAGAATTTGTTCATCATGTAAGAACTTGTTCGTTGTGCTTCAGAAGATTGGAGACTGACGAGAATTAGGCTTGGGGTGGATTAATGATTGTGCATTGAGTCCCCTGTACAGAATTTTATTGTTGTTAACTGTTAACAACCATTTGATCAATAAATATGAGAGATGCCCTCTCAAAAAGAAAAAAAAAAGTAAATTGAAGGGAGGAAAGAAGACCTAGATAAATGGATATAACATGTTCATGGATAAGGAAACTCAGTATATTAAAGTTGTCAGTTATCCTCAAAAAAAAAAAAACTTTCAACAATATGGGTATAAAGAGTACATGTATCAACACAATAAAGGCTATATATGACAAACCCACCACTAACATAATAGTTAATGGTGAAAACCTGAAAGCCTTTCCTCTAAGATCAGGTTCAAGAAAAGGATGTTCACTCTCACCAATTTTATTCAACACAGTACTGGAGGTCCTAGCCATGGCAATCAGACAACACAAAGAGTTAAAAGGCATCCAAATTGGTAAGGAAGAAATTAAACTGTCACTATTTGCATATGACATGGTACTATATATAGAATGCCTCAAAGACTTCACCAAAAAATTATTAGAACTAATGGATTCAGCAAAGTGGCAGGATACAAAGTTACTACATAGAAATATATTGCATTCTTAATACTAACAATGAAGTAGCAAAAAAAGAAATCAGGGAAACAATTCCATTTACAATTGAATCAAAAACAATAAAAAACCTAGGAATCAACCTAACCAAGAAGAGGAACGACCTGTACTCTGAAAACTATAAGACAATCATGAGAGAAATTAAAGAAGATGCCAGTAAATGGAAATACATCCATACTCATGGATAAAAGAATTAATATTGTCAAATGGCCATCTAACCCAAAGCTATTTCCAGAATCAATTCAATCCCCATCAAAATGCCAACAGCATTTTTTGATGAACAAGAATAAATAGTTCTAAAGTTCATGTGGAACCTCAAAAGACTCCAAATAGCTAAAGCAATCCTGAAAAAGAAGAGCAAATTTTGGGTATCACACTTCCAAACTTCAAACTATATTATAAAACTATGGTCATCAAAACAGCATGGTACTGACAAAAGAACAGACACATAGATTAAAGGAACAGAATAGATAGCCCAGATATAAACCCCTGCATGTATGGTCAACTAATATATGATAAAGGACAATGAATATAGAATGGGGAAAGGAATCCTCTTTAGTAACTGATGTTGGGAAAACTGGACAGCTACATGCAAGAGAATGAAAATGGATTACTGTCTAACTCCATACACAAAAGTAAACTCAAAATGTATCAAAGAGCTGAATTTAAGACATGAAACCATAAAATTCTTAGACAGAAAACATATGCAAAAATCTCTTGAGCATAAGTATGAGCAATTTTTTCCTGGACAAATCTCTTCAAGTGAGGGAAGCAAAGAAAAAATGAATAAATGGGATTACATCAAACTAAAAAGCTTTGGTACCACAAAGGACACCATCAGCAGAACAAAAAGGCAACCTATGATATAGGAGAATATATCCATAAATTATTTATCCAATAAGGAATTAACATCCAAAATATATAAAAGACCAAATGAAATTTATTCCAGGGATGCAAAGATGGTATAATATTAATCAATCAATCAATATTATACACCACCTTAGCAAAAAGAAGGGTAAAAATCACTCCACACCCCAAAGAAAATAACCCAATTAAAAAATGGGCAAAGGACCAGAACAGACATTTTTCCAAAGAAGAAATACAGATGGTCAACAGGCACAATGGAAAGATGCTCCACATCACTAGTCATCAGGAAAATGCAAGTCAAACCTACAATGAGATATCACCTAATACCACTTAAAGTGGGCACTATACAAAAGACAAGAAATAGCAAGTGTTGGCAATAATGTGGAGAAATGGGAACCCTCCTACGCTGTTGGTGGGAATGTAAATTGGTACAAGCACTATGGAAACAGTTTGGAGGTTTCTCACAAAACTAAAAATAGAAATACCATTTGATCCAGTAATTCCACTTCTAGCAATTGACCCAAAGAAAACAAAATTTCTGATTTGAAAAGACATGTGTACCACTATGTTTATCGCTGCATTGTTTGCAATAGCCAGGGTATACAAGCAACAATAGTGTCCATCAATAGATGAATGGATAAAGAAGAGATGTTACATATAAAAAATGGATTATTCTGCCATTTAAAGAAAAAGCAAATCCTACCATTTGCTATAACATGGATGGATATGGACGGTACTATGCTAAGTGAAATAAACTAAGTGGAGAAAAACAAATACCATATAATCTCACTTATTTGTGGAATATAAAAACAAAGCAAAACAGAATGAACAAAACAGTAGTAGACTCAAGGACACTGAAAAGTGACTAGTGGTTACCATGGGCAATGGGTTGGTGTAGGTGAGTGGGTAAGGGCAAGAGGGATAAAGGGGCACAGAAATTCTCAGTCATAATATAAGTTGATCATAGGAATAGCAGTACAACATGGAGAATATAGTCAATGATTCTGTAATATCTTTCTATGTTGACAGATAGCAACCTTACTAGAGTGGGTGAGAATTTAATAATATGGGAAACTGTTGAACTGCTGTGCCATATATTTGAAACCAATATAAGATTGTATATCAATGATACATTGATATAAATAAATAAATAAATAGTATCAAGCATGATAATCTGCTTTACCCAATGGCAAACACTGCCTCAAAAATACATAAGGGATAAACCAGGTTTTTCATTTATCACCGAAACATCATTCATAGTAATTATACAAGAGATATATATGGGGAAACACTTTTGTCCTTATCTTTAAATATGGACTACTACATGCTTCTTTATATTCAGACTGACCTACTTTTGGAAACCTTGCAGAAAGATTATTTCCACATAGAGAATGACTGACAAAGAATCATGCTAGTTTTAAATAGTTTCTCCAAACCCAAACTCCAGGCTTAGTAGGGACAATGAAGGCCATTTCCACCATCTAATCAATGTACATCTGCATGTAATTCTCATTGAATGGATATTATATTTGTCATTTGGAAAATTATTGGTTATATACACATGGGAAGTATTAAAGCATAAGGATGACATGATTTCATACCCTTGTTTTGTCGTTTACTAGTTGTGTGGCCTTGGATAATTTATACTCTTTTTTGCCTTCTACTCAAATTTTTTTTCTAGTTATTTTCTTAAAATTTGTATTTATTAATTTTTTATTGAGGTGTAATTGATATACAATATTATATTGCCTTCCCGTATACAAACAGTGGTTCACCAGTTACCCACATTATTAAATCCTCACACCAACTAGTGCAGTTACTATCTGTCAACATAGAAAGATGTTACAGAATCATTGACTATATTATTCATGCCTCCCTACCATCCCTGTGACCAACTTATGTTATGATTGTGCTACTCAATTTTTAAAATAGAGATAGTACCTAATTCATTGAGTTCTTTTGAATATTAAGTGAAATAATGTAATTAGACTGTTTAGAATATTCCAAAACTTAAAATAAGCATGCAGCAAATACTATTATATAATTTAATGATTTATCATTATGATAACAGAGCAGAATATTGCCTTAATGAAGTTGTAGCAGGCTTTGGGTGTTAACATATAGTAAATTCACAAGATAATAAAGGGAATAGCATAGACTTTGGAATCTGATTAGCTTTGATAGTACTGAAATTTTTACTTTGTAAATACAAGGTTTGCAAAATTTCCATATTCTCCTTCCTTGAACCTTTTTCTCACTATATGATTTAATGAGCATCATAGTTTATTTTGTCGGTTTTATTTTGGGGTTTATTTAAATTATGAGATTTTCTTACCCCTGCTGAAAGAAGCAACAAAATGGGTCTTATACCTTTTACATTTTTACTTTTAAAAAAAATTTTAATTATTTATAGTATTATTGATATGTATTTCACATATCATAAAATTCACCCTTTAAGGTTTGATTGAGTGTTTTTTAGTATATTCAGGTAGTGCAAGCATTACTGATTAATTTTGGAAAATTTTTATTACCACAAAAAGTAACTCCATACCCACTAGTAGTCACTGTGCATTTTTGCCTCCCCCCTAGTCCCTGGAAACCACTCATCTGCTTTCTGTCTCTATGAATGTGCATATTCTGAACATGTCACATAAGTGGACTCTTACAATATGTGGTCTTTTGTGAATGGCTTCTTTCACTTAGCATAATGGCTTCAAAGTTCATCCATATTATGACATGCATCTATAATCTGTACCTCATTCCTTTTTTTTTTCTTAAATAATATTCTTTTGTTTGGATATACCAAACTTTTTTTATTCATCATTTCATCATCATCTGTTTTGTTTTATTTTTGACTACTATGAATAATACTCTGTGTACTCTGTGAATATTCATATACAAGTTTTTGTGTGGACCTGTTTTCATTTCTTTTTTCATATACATAAGAGTGGCATTGATGAGTAAGATGGTTACTACCTGTTTAACACAATGAAGAAAAGTTATTTTCCATAGTAGCTATGGTATTTAATTGTGCCAATGACAATTTAAGAGGCGTCCATTTTCTCAATATCTTTGTCAGCATTTATATATGCCTTTTTTATTTTAGTCTTACTAGTGTGTGTGAAATGATAGCTCAAAGTGGTTTTGATTTGCATTTCTCTAATGAGTAATGAAGTCAAACAGCTTTTCATACGCTTATTGATCATTTGTATTTTTTTTTTTGGAGAAAATGTCTATTTAAATGTTTTACCCATTTTTAAACTGGGTTAGTTGTCTTTTAATAATCTATTTGTAGTATCCTTTTCAGTAACCATTGTAATTGGTGTTGGGAGGGGCAAGTTTGGTAGTAACAATAAAAGTTGAAGAAATCACCTAGAAGGCAAAGGTAAAATAACCATACACATCTGGCAAATAAATGTGGACATTAATTAATTTTTTCAACAAATGTATGTGGCATACCTTCTATTTCCAAGACACTGATGTGGGCACTGAGTTGACAGTGTTAATTTGCCTTACAGAGTTTACATTGTAGACAAATAAGGAAATAAATTAATAGTATCTAGTCTGTTACTGTTAGGCTTATAGAAACAAACAAACAAAAGTGTTTTCATAAGAAGGGGTATCGGAGTTGACAAGGAAAACCTCTGTAATAAGTTGTCATAGGCCTAAGACTTTAAAATGTCAGCCTTTTAAAGAGCCAGTAGAGACAATTTTAGCCAGTGGCAATAGCAAAAAGAAAGGCACCACAGCAACAAAATGATTGGCAAGTCAAGGAAGAAAATAATGAGGCCAGTGTGGATGGAGCTTAGTGGGGGAAAAGAGAGAGAAAAAAAGGCAAAAGATTTCATAGTACTTTCGTGCTACAGTCAGGAATTTGGATTTTCTTCTAAATGGCATGAGGAACTATTAAAAGAGTTTAGACGGGAGTAAGAGATCTAATTTTCTTTATTAAAGACCACCTATTTTGTATGGTTAGAGGAAGACAAAAGTGGAACACAGAGGTCATGTAAAAGGTTATACAATAGGCAAAGAAAAAAATGTTGCCTTGAACTCTGGTTGTGATGTAACAATGTGACAGTGTGAACAGATTTGGAAGCTATTTTAGAACTAGATTAAATGCCATTGCTTATGGAGAGCTGATGAGGGGATAGTGTGAGTGGTGAAGACAATGGAAGAATTCTAATTGATTCCAATTTATATGGCTTATAACTTTTATCTTTATGAATAATATCTTATATGTTTGGTCTGGGTGAATGACTGCCATTGACACTTAATAAGGAAAAAGAAGATAATTAATGTTGATAATTAGTAAAGAAGGTGATTCTCTTTTACAAAACAACCTTTTAATCAAAAACCCAATAGGAATCCCCACTGGAAGCCTACTGATATATGGCCTTGGCAAAAATATTACAGGCTGGAATCTTCTTCCCCAGATTTTGAGTACATATGCCTCCAACTAACCATATCTCAACCCAGAAAGTGGAGATGGTTTTTACCTTACAGCATGTGATATTCAGCAAGACATGTATACTTATACACAGAAATACTAGTTCACAGAAATAATGCTTAAGAATTAGGCAGCAGCCAGGCTGCTATGCCAATTCTATTTCTGTAATTACTGGATGTAAAAGTGTCTGGGACTGGTTTTCTATCCAAAGTACTATTGGAGAAATAGTATGGTGAAAGATTAAAAGCAAGCAAGATGTATCATGTCCCCCAAGCCTTTCTTTCTCTGGTAATCTAAACCCTTGGGTAGAACCCCAACCTATGACACTAGTTGATACAGCAAATGTTAGCAACCAACTTCAGATTTTCCCAGATGTCAGGGAGCAGCGAACACCAGGAGTAGCTATATTTACTTTATTTTCTTCCTTTTCCTTGCTTGCTAGTGATTAGAAGAGAAATGTTATCATGCTAAAGTGTCAGAAATATGCAACCATGATTGTTGCAATCACCAGAGAAAAAGCTCGGGAACCTTGATCACTTTATCATCACACCAGCCACTCACCTCTTTTCTCAGTGACAAATGTTTAAAATACATCTAATGACAAGAAGTGGGTTGGGCAACATTTGTACTGAGTCTGCTAAAGCCCTCATAAGCTGGAGCATACATTAACTGATGTGTACAAAGGGTTCCTGTTTTAATAAATATCTTCTAATTAAAATAAATTATTTTCCTCAGGAATGTTTATTATCTTTTCTATCAAACTCATGAGAAATATGGCAAATCCACATAGTCTGAAAGGGAGGGAGTTGATCAAATACAAAATTTAAATCTTTTCTTGAAATAGCTGAGTCATAAATAGCTTACAGAATATTCAGAATAAAAGGGGAAAATATGTATGAAATATGTTTCAAAGTATTCTGCCAATGTGTTTCAATCCTGCCTTACCCCTGTGAATAATTAAATGACTGGATTTGCCTAAATTGCCATTATACACCATGCTTGATGTTTCGTGGTAGTTCTTTATTCTTCCTCAGATTCCGTAACTCATTAAGCATATTGCAGACATTTCATGCCTTATTTCTGGGTTGGCTTGAGTTGAACTGAGCAGATATCGGGCAACATGTTCAGATATAGATAATCAAATGCTTTTTAAAAGATGAGAAAAATCAAATAATTTTCATCAGAAATGTCTTTATGTTCAGCCAATTTTAACAGTTTATCACCCAGAAGCATAGTGTATTTGCCAGTACTTTTATTTTATTTTATTTTAGATAATTATTTTTATTGAAGGGTAGTTGACACACAGTATTACATTACATTAGTTTCAGGTGTACAACATAGTGATTCAACATTTATATACATGACAATTCTAGGTACCAGGTATCACCATACCAAGCTGTTACAATATCTTGACTATATTCCTTAGGCTATATATTACATCCCGGTTACTTATTTATTTGTAAGTGTGTACTTACAAATAAATTGGAAGTGTGTACTTTTTTTGTTTGTTTGTTTGTTTTTGTTTTGTTTTGTTTTTTGTTTTTTTGTGAGGGCATCTCTCATATTTATTGATCAAATGGTTGTTAACAACAATAAAATTCTGTATAGGGGAGTCAATACTCAATGCACAATCATTAATCTACCCCAAGCCTAATTTTCGTCAGTCTCCAATCTTCTAAGGCATAACAAACAAGTTCTTACATGGAGAACAAATTCTAACATAGTGAATAAGTTACATAGTGAACAGTACAAGGGCAGTCATCACAGAAACTTTCGGTTTTGCTCATGTATTATGAACCATAAACAGTCCAAATATGAATACTCATTTGATTTTTATACTTGATTTATATGTGGATACCACATTTCTCTCTTTATTATTATTATTTTTAATAAAATGCTGAAGTGGTACGTAGATACAAGATAAAGGTAGAAAACAGAGTTTAGTGTTGTAAGAGAGCAAATGTAGATGATCAGGTGTGTGCCTGTAGACTATGGGTTAATCCAAGCTAGACAAGGGCAATAAAACATCCACGGATGCAGAAGATTTCTCTCAGAACAGGGGGGGTGAGGTTCTAAGCCTCACCTCTGTTGATCCCCAATTTCTCACCTAATGACCCCCCTGCGACTGTGCCTGTCTTAGGTTGTTCCTCCCTTGAGGAATCTTACCCGTCTCTGGCTAACCAGTCATCTTGCGGGGCCATACAGGGAAATGTAAAGTTGGTAAGTGAGAGAGAAGCCTTATTGTTTGAAATGGTTAGCTTTTTATTTCTTTGCATATTTATGCCCTGTAGCTTCTATGCCCAGCATTTGTCTTGAGGTATCTTTACCACTTGGAAGAATTATGTTACTCGGTAAATTTGATATGAGGCATGAATTCTATTTAAGCGTTGTAATTAGGAAGGAATAAGAAAAGCAATAGAAGTAGCAGGTGGAAGAAAATATGGAAAGATTGATTATTTCTTTGACATATCTTCTTGTAGAGTAACTTCAGCATGTATAGATTTTAAGCTACTACTTAAATTGCGCACACACATTAACATAGTAGGAGTATAGTTACATAACCAAAGCATATCTGTAATTACCAGCCATCTCCAGTGAAACCAAGAAAACCAGATAGGCACCTTAGGCATTTGTGAAAACTTATCTATGATATGGTGGATATTGTCCAACTGAACTTGAACAGTCTGAGAGAAATCAGACAAATTAAAACAACCCATTCCTGGGGACTGTTCACATCTCTTATGTTCTTTTAACAGTAAATAGTCTGTAGTTGTAAGATTTTGGAGCGCTACAATTTGCACTTCTCCTAATTCTTGGTTCGAGTTCCAACAGTGTAGATCCAGTCAAATTTGTTGTTTTACTGTATGCACAGGCTAGCTTAGATATCTCCTTCATTCCCATGGCAAGTCCAGGAGCTGGTGGGATGAGTGCATCTACAGATGTAGCAGTGCGTGGATCTTTGTTGGGGTTTTTTGATTATCATCTTCTGGCATGAGTCTTCCAGACAGTGCTGATGTTGGAAGTTCTCTTTCATATCGTATCTTAGTTCATTTTCGGGGTAGCCCAATTAGGCTTTGATCTTCTGTATAAACACAAACAGACCCTTTGCCTACACTTTTATATGCCCTTTATACCCTTGTGTAGAACTCATTGGAGGGTACCACACAGGAACTGCCCTTTTTTTTTTTTTTTTTTTTTTTTTGATATCACTAATCTACACTTACATGACGAATATTATGTTTACTAGGCTCTCCCCTATGCCAGGTCTCCCCTATAATCCCCTTTACAGTCACTGTCCATCAGCATAGCAAAATGTTGTAGAATCACTACTTGCCTTCTCTGTGTTGTACAGCCCTTCCCTTTCTCCTACCTCCCATGCATGCTAATCTTAATAACCCCCTACTTCTCACCCCCTTATCCCTCCCTACCCACCCATCCTCCCCAGTCCCTTTCCCTTTGGTACCTGTTAGTCCATTCTTGAGTTCTGTGATTCTGCTGCTGTTTTGTTCCTTCAGTTTTTCCTTTGTTCTTATACTCCACAGATGAGTGAAATCATTTGGTATTTCTCTTTCTCTGCTTGGCTTGTTTCACTGAGCATAATACCCTCCAGCTATCATCCATGTTGCTGCAAATGGTTGGATTTTCCCTTTTCTTATGGCTGAGTAGTATTCCATTGTGTATATGTACCACATCTTCTTTATCCATTCATCTATCGATGGACATTTAGGTTGCTTCCAATTCTTGGCTATTGTAAATAGTGCTGCGATAAACATAGGGGTGCATCTGTCTTTCTCAAACTTGATTGCTGCATTCTTAGGGTAAATTCCTAGGAGTGGAATTCCTGGGTCAAATGGTACGTCTGTTTTGAACATTTTGATGTACCTCCATACTGCTTTCCACAATGGTTGAACTAACTTACATTTCCACCAACAGTGTAGGAGGGTTCCCCTTTCTCACAGCCTCGCCAACATTTGTTGTTGTTTGTCTTTTGGATGGCAGCCATCCTTACTGGTGTGAGGTGATACCTCATTGTAGTTTTAATTTGCATTTCTCTGCTAATTAGCGATGTGGATCATCTTTTCATGAGTCTGTTGGCCATCTGTATTTCTTTTTTGGAGAACTGTCTGTTCATTTCCTCTGCCCATTTTTTAATTGGGTTATTTGTTTTTTGTTTGTTGAGGCATGTGAGTTCTTTATATATTCTGGATGTCAAGCCTTTATCGGATGTGTCATTTTCAAATATATTCTCCCATACTGTAGGGTTCCTTTTTGTTCTATTGATGGTGTATTTTGCTGTACAGAAGCTTTTCAGCTTAATATAGCCCCACTTGTTCATTTTTGCTGTTGTTTTCCTTGCTCGGGGAGATATGTTCAAGAAGAGGTCACTCATGTTTATGTCTAAAAGGTTTTTGCCTATGTTTTCTTCCAAGAGTTTAATGGTTTCGTGACTTACATTCAGGTCTTTGATCCATTTTGAGTTTACTTTTGTATATGGGGTTAGACAATGGTCCAGTTTCATTCTCCTACATGCAGCTGTCCAGTGTGGCCAGCACCATCTGTTGAAGAGACTGTCATTTTTCTATTGTATGTCCATGGCTCCTTTATCAAATATTAATTGACCGTATATGTCTGGGTTAATGTCTGGATTCTCTAGTCTGTTCCATTGGTCTGTGGCTCTGTTCTTGTGCTAGTACCAAATTGTCTTGATTACTATGGCTTTATAGTAGAGCTTGAAGTTGGGGAGTGAGATCACCTCTCCTTTATTCTTCTTTCTCAGGATTGCTTTGGCTATTCGGGGTCTTTGGTGTTTCCATATGAATTTTTGAATTATTTGTTCCAGTTCATTGAAGAATGTTGCTGGTAGTTTCATAGGGATTGCATCAAATTTGTATATTCCTTTGGGCAGGATGGCCATTTTGACGATATTAATTCTTCCTAGCCATGAGCATGCGATGAGTTTCCATCTGTTAGTGTCCCCTTTAATTTCTCTTAAGAGTGACTTGTAGATTTCAGAGTATAAGTCTTTCCCTTCCTTGGTTAGGTTTATTCCTAGGTATTTTATTTTTTTTGATGCAACTGTAAATGGAGTTGTTTTCCTGATTTCTCTTTCTGTTGGTTCAGTGTTAGTGTATAGGAAAGCCACAGATTTCTGTGTGTTGATTTTGTATCCTGCAACTTTGCTGTATTCCGATATCAGTTCTAGTAGTTTTGGGGTGGAGTCTTTAGGATTTTTTATGTACAGTATCATGTCATCTGCAAATAGTGACAGTTTAACTTCTTCTTTACCAATCTGGATTCCTTGTATTTCTTTGTTTTGTCTGATTGCCGTGGCTAGGACCTCCAGTACTATGTTAAATAACAGTGGAGAGAGTGGGCATCCCTGTCTAGTTCCCAAACTCAGAGGAAATGCTTTCAGCTTCTCGCTGTTCAATATAATGTTGGCTGTGGATTTATCATAGATGGCCTTTATTATGTTGAGGTACTTGCCCTCTATTCCCATTTTGCTGAGAGCTTTATCATGAATGGATGTTGAACTTTGTCAAATGCTTTTTCATCATCTGTGGATATGATCAAGTGGTTTTTGTCTTTCTTTTTGTTGATGTGGTGGATGATGTTGATGGACTTTCGAATGTTGTACCATCCTTGCATCCCTGGGATGAATCCCACTTGGTCATGGTGTATGATCCTTTTGATGTATTTTTGAATTCGGTTTGCTAATATTTTGTTGAGTATTTTTGCATCTACGTACATCAGGGATATTGGTCTGTATTTTTCTTTTATGGTGGTGTCTTTGCCTGGCTTTGCTATTAGGATGATGTTAGCTTCATAGAATGAGTTTGGGAGTATCCCCTCCTCCTCTATTTTTTGGAAAACTTTAAGGAGAATGGGTATTATGTCTTCCCTGTATGTCTGATAAAATTCCAAGGTAAATCCATCTAGCCCGGGGGTTTTGTTCTTTGGTAGTTTTTCTATTAGCGCTTCAATTTCGTTGCTGGTAATTGGCCTGTTTAGATTTTCTGTTTCTTTCTGGGTCAATCTTGGAAGGTTGTATTTCTCTAGGAAGTTGTCCATTTCTCCTAGGTTTCCCAGCTTGTTAGCATAGAGGTTTTCATAGTACTCTCTAATAATTATTTGTTTTTCTGTGGGGTCCGTCGTTATCTTTCCTTTCTCGTTTCTGAAACTGTTGATTTATGTTGACTCTCTTTTCCTCTTAATAAGTCTGGCTAGAGGCTTATCTATTTTGTTTATTTTCTCGAAGAACCAGCTCTTTGTTTCATTGATTTTTGCTATGGTTTTATTCTTCTCAATTTTATTTATTTCTTCTCTGAACTTTATTATGTCCCTCCTTCTGCTGACCTTTGGCCTCATCTGTTCTTCTTTTTCCAATTTCGATAATTGTGACATTAGACCATGCATTTGGGATTTTTCTTCCTTTTTTAAATATGCTTGGATTGCTATATACTTTCCTCTTAAGACTGATTTTGCTGTGTCCCACAGAAGTTGGGGCTTAGTGTTGTTGTTGTCATTGGTTTCCATGTATTGCTGGATCTCCATTTTGATTTGGTCATTGATCCATTGATTATTTAGGAGCGTGTTGTTAAGCCTCCATATGTTTGTGAGCCTCTTTGCTTTCTTTGTACAGTTTATTTCTAGTTTTATGTCTTTGTGGTCTGAAAAGTTGGTTGCTAGGATTTCAATCTTTTGGAATTTTCTCAGGCTCTTTTGGTGGCCTAGTATGTGGTCTATTCTGGAGAATGTTCCATGTGCACTTGAGAAGAATGTATATACTTTTGCTTTTGGATGTAGAGTTGTATAGATGTCTGTTAGGTCCATCTGCTCTACTGTGTTGTTCAATGCTTCTGTGTCCTTACTGATTTTCTGCCCAGTGGATCTATCCTTTGGGGTGAGTGGTGAGTTGAAGTCTCCTAGAATGAATGCATTGCAGTCTATTTCCCCCTTTAGTTCTGTTAGTATTTGTTTCACATATGCTGGTGCTCCTGTGTTGGTTCCATATATATTTAGAATGGTATATCCTCTTGTTGGACTGAGCCCTTTATCATTATGTAGTGTCCTTCTTTATCTCTTGATACTTTCTTTGTTCTGAAGTCTATTTTGTCTGATATTAGTACTGCAACCCCTGCTTTCTTCTCGCTCTTGTTTGCTTGAAATTTGTTTTTCCATCCCTTGACTTTCAGTCTGTACTTGTCTTTGGGTTTGAGGTGAGTTTCTTGTAAGCAGCATATAAATGGATCTTGCTCTTTTATCCATTCTATTACTCTGTGTCTTTTGATTGGTGCATTCAGCCCATTAACATTTAGGGTGACTATTGAAAGATATGTACTTATTGCCATTGCAGGCTTTAAATTCGTGGTTACCAAAGGTTCAAGGTTAGCCTCTGTAGTATCTTACTGCCTAACTTAGCTCACTTATTGAGCTGTTATATACACTGTCTGGAGATTCTTTTCTTCTCTCCCTTCTTATTCCTCCTCCTCGATTCTTCTTATGTTGGGTGTTTTGTGCTGTGCTCTTTCTAGGAGTGCTCCCATCTAGAGCAGTCCTGTAAGATGTTCTGTAGAGGTGGTTTGTGGAAAGCAAATTCCCTCAGCTTTTGTTTGTCTGGGAATTGTTTTATCCCTCTGTCATATTTGAATGATAGTCGTGCTGGATACAGTATCCTTGGTTTAAGGCCCTTCTGTTTCATTGCATTAAATATATCATGCCATTCTCTTCTGGCCTGTAGGGTTTCTGTCGAGAAGTCTGATGTTATCCTGATGGGTTTTCCTTTATAGGTGACCTTTTTCTCTATAGCTGCCTTTTAAACTCTTTCCTTGTCCTTGATCTTTGCCATTTTAATTATTATGTGTCTTGGTGTTGTCCTCCTTGTATCCTTTCCATTGAGGGTTCTGTGTATTTCCGTGGTCTGTTCGATTATTTCCTCCCCCAGTTTGGGGAAGTTTTCAGCAATTATTTCTTCTAAGATACTTTCCATCTCTTTTCCTCTCTGTTCTTCTTCTGGAACCCCTATAATACAGATATTGTTCCTTTTGGATTGGTCACACATTTCTCTTAATATTGTTTCATTCCTGGAGATCCTTTTGTCTCTCTCTATGTCTGCTTCTATGCTTTCCTGTTCTCTGGTTTCAATTCCATCAATGGCGTCTTGCATCCTATCCATTCTGCTTATAAACCCTTCCAGAGTTTGTTTCATTTCTGTGATCTCCTTTCTGACATCTGTGATCTCCCTCCGGACTTCATCCCATTTCTCTTGTGTGTTTCTCTGCATCTCTGTCAGCATGTTTATGATTGTTATTTTGAATTCTTTTTCAGGAAGACTGGCTAGGTCTGTCTCCTTCCCTGGTGTGGTCTCTGTGATCTTTGTCTGCCTGTAGCTTTGCCTTTTCATCGTGATAGGAATAGTTTGCAGAGCTGGGACGAGTGACGGCTGGAAGAACTTCCTTTCTTGTTGGTTTGTGGCCCTCCTCTCCTGGGAGAACAGCGACCTCTAGTGGCTTGTGCTGGGCAGCTGCGTGCAGACAGGGTTTCTGCTTCCTGCCCGGCTGCTATGGAGTTAATCTCCGCTGTTGCTGTGGGTGTGGCCTGGCTCGGGCTGCAGCTCCAAAGTGGTGGAGTCGCGTTGGAGGGGGAGCGGCTGGGAGGCTATTTATCTCCGTAAGGGGCCTCCCTGCTCCCTGCAGCCCAGGGATTAGGGTGCCCAGAGATCCCCGGATTCCCTACCTCTGGATTAAGTTTCCCGCCCTGCCCCTTTAAGACTTCCAATAAGCACCCGCCAAAACAAAACAACTACCACAAAAAAAAAAAAAAGGTGGCCTCTCGTTTTTCTTTATTCTCCGGCGCCAGCCTCAGGCATCTGCTCACCAGTCTTGCTGCCCTGTTTCCTTAATATTGGGTCCCTAATGGTCGCTCGCTTTTCTGGTGTCCTCCAGCACCAGGCCACCGGTGCCCACTCAATGTTCTTGCTGCCCTGTTTCCCTAGTATTGGGGTCCCTATCCCTTTAAGACTTCCAAAAAGCGCTCGCGAAAGCAAAACAGCTAAAAAAAAAAAAAAAATTGGCGCTAGCTTTTCTTATGTCCTCCGGCGCCCGGCCTCTGGTGCCCGCTCACTGTTCTTGCTGCCCTGTTTCCCTAGCATCCAGGGCTCCCTGGGCACGTACTGTGTCTGTGCTCTGGCCCGGATGGCTGGGGCTGGGTGTTCAGCAGTCCTGGGCTCCGTCTCCCTCCCACTCTGCCTCTTCTTCTCCCACCGTGAGTTGGGTGTATGGGTGCTCGGCTCCCGCCAGGCCGGGGCTTGTATCTTACCCCCTTCGTGAGGTGCTGGGTTCTCTCAGGTGCAGATGTCGTCTGGATATTGTCCTGTGTTCTCTGGTCTTTATTCTAGAAAGGGTTGTCTTTGTTATATTTTCATAGATATATGTGGTTTTGGGAGGAGATTTCCGCTGCTCTACTCATGCCACCATCTTCCGCCCATCCTCTTTGCCAGTACTTTTAAAATCTCAAGACACAGAAAGTAATGCACAAGCATACATACTAGTCTGTGTGCTTGGAACTCACTGATTCATATAACTAAATAGCAGGAAGGCAGTCGTGCCTAGATTCAGGGACTTGAATACCATCAGGATTCTATCTCTTGTTCTTGATTCTTTCTGTATATTGGCTCTCTTCTGCTGTGGTTTTCTCTATATTGATAGGGAAATATGCATTGATCATGTATTAGTGGTAAGAGGGTACATATAGCTTTGGAAACTTAGCTATTACAATCATACTATTTAATTATTTAAAACTGGAGTGGTTACTTCTTAAAGCTCCACTTCAAAATAACACTGAGGCAGGATTTTAATTTGTCCAGCTTGTTTGTAGCCATTGGACAAATTTTGGTGGCAAAATGGATGAAATATCAAGATTGACCTTGCTTGCATCAAATTCCTACAAATTATACCCGATCATAGGATAAAGAGGAAAAGAAGTCATGTAGAAAGTGTCAGCTCTCAGAAGACAAGCATAATAAAGGACTAGAGAAAAGATAGTTTCTCTAAGGAGAGAAACTGGAGTTTCTGGAACATGGGTGGTTGTTCCTGGAGCTATTGTGCTTTGCTAGAGCTCAGGTTGTTGGGCAATTAGGATAATAAATGTCCAGTACACAAATGGCTGGATACTAGCAATGGAGAGGAAATACTGATGAATGCAGAGAAGCCTAGCACTTCAAGAGTATGTAGTGTAGACCAAGAAAGAAAGAGACAGACAGAAAGAGGAAAGGACAGAAGGAAGAAAGAAGGGAGGGAGAAAAAAAAGGAAGGAAGAAAAAGAAAGGTATGAAGGGAAAAATGGCCTAAATTAGAACTTTTCCTAACAAGTATTAGTCATTTATGTTATTAGATAGTACATATTACTAACATTTGATGTATTTCTTAAAATATGAGGTGATTTAATTTGTTTGGAAAAAACTATTTTGCTTCTGTTGTGTTTGAGGTACTTAAAGAAATTGTGCAAAAGCCAAAATATTTTCATACCTACACTTACTTTGAAGCTTCTAAATCTGTTTTGAGTATACTAATTAACTACACTTGCCATAGCTTTTTTGGACAGTGGAAGATAACTGTATTTTCTTTTACAGATGGATGACCCAGAGGTAGGGAGCTTAAGTGACATTGTAAAAAAAATGATAGTCATTCAAGTGTAGAAGCAAGCATTGACAGTAAGGATGGACACTTAACCTATTTCTTTAACCATCCAGCTGGCATTCCTTTAGTAGAAAATTCGTGATCCATGCCTTCTATTTCTTGCTATTTAATTACCTGGAATCAGATTGGACTCTGAGAACACCTGTTTTCTGAATTTATTTTAAAAAGCCAGTATTTGATATCGTTTTCAAAAATCTGATCGTGTATAAAAAAACTCTGTTTTGTACTTGGGATAAGTCTATGTCATTAAGAGAAATAAAGTTCAGGTAATAAATGAAAGACAATTTGCCCTTGGAAAATGTATGAAGGTACTGCAATTGATTTCACTCATAAAGCAAAATTTGTTTCTAAGAAAAACTTCCACAGAAGGAAAATGTTAGGTACATAAAAAGTACATTAAAGTTACTTACACAAAAGTAAAGTTTAAATGAACTCTCTATAAAACTACAAATGCAAGAACAGACTTGTAAATCAGCCCAACATTACACAAGTGCAACAAATGCATATGGCGATATTGCTGTGCTAGGACTTAGCTTACAGATCCACCTAGAGACTACAGACTATAGTAGAACAGCAGCCACACGAACTGGAAACACTAGAGGGATCAGTAACAGATAGTATTGGAAAATATACAAGGCTTTCAAATCTTTGATTTTGAATAGTTTCTTAACTCCAAATATTTAAATAAATTCTTTTATTTAAAAAGAAGAAAAAAGTTCAATATATATTTTATTATCATTTCTTATTTTTTTATCATGAATAATATTTTTGTTCATAGTCTACTAAGATTTTACAAATAATCTATTAAGTTTATGTTTATGGAAATTCCATAAACATTTTCTGGTTATAAATGCTAAACATGACTTTGCATTTTAATGTTTTTAACTATATATATATATGACGGTGGTAATTATATATGAAAGCATAATTAGAGAGTTAAAACATAATTTGATTTTGATTTAACATAAGCACTATTTTTATGTCCTTGAGTTGCAAAAAGTATTGATTTTGAAATTAAAACAAAAACACCTGTGTTCAAATTTACAATCTGCCAATTGCTGAATATGTCATCTTGAGCAAGTTAGTGAACCGGTCTGAGCCAAAGTTTTCTCATATGCAATATAATATGTCTTATGGGATTTTTATGAAAATGGAGTAAGAAAATATATGTAAATAACTACCATAATGTATTGCATATAGTAAGCACTTATCACTCCTAATTTGAATCATCACAACTGCTTTTAATTGGATTTTCTCATACCTAGGAAAAAATATACTGGATCATCTTAATAAATATCCTAAATATTGTGTAG
Organism: Manis pentadactyla; assembly: GCF_030020395.1. Lineage (NCBI taxonomy): Eukaryota > Metazoa > Chordata > Mammalia > Pholidota > Manidae > Manis > Manis pentadactyla. The sequence goes on from NC_080023.1 coordinate 52,921,626, forward strand.
TTACACACATAATCTGTTATAAAATAGAATTTGAATAGCGAAGATCCTTTTTTTAAAATTAAAAACAGACTCATAGGTATCTTTTTTACATCTCAATCTCACAGAAGAAAAGTAAGGGACTCCAGAAGATAGATTTTCTCAGTTGCGGAAGTTCGAGGACAGAATTTCTTTTGGCTTGGACTTCAGTTGTGTGCATTTGAATTCTATAGTTGTCCCCTCCATGGTGAAATTGCTTCCATTTAATGCACTTTAATTTATCTGCATATCATCTTTATGATGAGGATAATAATAGTGTCCATGAAGAGATTAGATCTGTTTCTGGTATATGGAAATTTCCTAAAAAACTTTTGATGTATGTGCAAAATGGGGTAATAATACTAACAACATTCTATGATTCTTGTTAGAATGCAGTAGCTGATATTTCCCTAAATAATTAACTTTAGAAAGTAAATCTCAGAGAGGCATAGCATGGGAAAGAGCATGGTTCCTGGAGACAAAATGTCTAGGTTTAGATTTCAGCCTTATTGCTTACTAACTGTATGGCTTATATATATATATATATATATATATATATATATATATATATATATATATATATATGAATCATTTTGTGACTCAGATTTCTCATTTCCAGAGGGATGATGGTGTTAATCACACCTAACTAATATGTTTGTTGCATGGATTAAGTGAAGTAATAAATGAAAGCCACTAATATGCTATCTGGCCCTTAGCAAATATTCAATGAATAGGAATTACTTTTACTTAGTCATTACTTTCAAAAATCATAGTCCATTACTCAGCCAAAGAAAATATATTGGCTCCTATTGCTTCCTGAATCAAATTTAAACAATGGCCTCTGGATTTAAAGGTTCTCTATAATCTGCCTTCAGCATCCCAAATTTTTAGCTCTTGTTTTGGTTGTTCTCTTTCATCCACAAGTAGACAGATCTTACCATCTCCCTACCTACTGACTACAACACACCTGTTGCTACTTCTAACTCCATACTGTACATTCAAAGCCATCACATTCTATCTCATTAGCAATGTCGCTGAGAACATACGATCCTTAAGGCATTTGCTTGCTCTCTAACTACTTCTGTTCTTATCACATACTCTATATATTTGCCGTCTTTGTGTGCCTTTTATCAATAATTATTCAAAAGAATACTCTATCAAATTTTAACTGATTTTGTTTACTAATTTACATGAATGTAACTCCTCTCCAAGGAAACTTTAAGCCTTACAGGATGGGGACATAGATATTTTTATCTTGGTGCATTTTACACAACTGAGGAAAAAGCCAGATGTGGAGTGATTGCTTTAGTGGCTATGCTGACCTCCACCAAAACTGAAATTTCTCACCTATAGATTTCTTCAAAGAAATATTCTCTGATACTCTGTTTCTATACAGAGAAAACATGTAGAAATCCAATATTCTATCAGATGGTTATAGCACTATTAGTTACAAATTCTGAAGGGCTTTTTTAATCATAAGAGAATGTCAAATTTTGTCAAATACTTAATTTTTTTAATCCATTGAGGTTATGATGTGATTTGTACCTTTCATTCTATTAATGTGGAATGGTTCATTTGTGTATGTTGAACCTTCTTTTTATCCCAGGGATAAATCCCACTTGATCACGGTGTATTATCCTCTTAAAATGCTCTTGAATTCAGTGTACTAGTATTTTGTTGAGAACTTTTGCATCTGTATTCATCAGGGATATTGATCTATATCATTCTTGTTAGTATCACAGTAACGGGCTGGCCTCATAAAATGAGTTTGGGAGTGTTCCCACCTCTTCAGTGTCTTGGGGTGGGTATTTTTTCCCAATAGCCAGCCATGAATATCTGGGAATGAAGCTTACTTTCCAACTTTTCCTAGACAGAAGCAACAATGTGAGCAACCTTCTGCATGTCAATGCATACCTTTTGTAGCCTCTTTATCATCTCCCTCTTCACCTCCTTCTTGTACTAACATAATTACTGTATTTCTTAACTCTTTTGATATAGAGGAAGTCATTAACACATGATTTACAATAAAATATCCATGACCAGTTGTGTTGGTATTTAAATACCAAATGGTATTTAAAAGGAAGCTTAATGTGAGAAGGGAAATGATTAAAGATCTAATAGAATTGGAGACTTTTTAACATTAGGTTTTATGCCACAATCCATAATTCCTTGTATAGACTTAATCTACTTATGTGTGGAGCTATCTTTGTCCTGTATGTGAATTATATCCTTTAGATGTTTCTGAATCAGTACAATTAAATAGGGTAATGTCATATAATACATTTTATAAAATAAAGCTTTTATTTTCAACTACTTAAGAGTTTAATATAGTTAAGATAGCTAATGCTGCTCTCATTTTGTAGGGAGAGAAATCCCAAACAAAATTATTTTAATTTCATGTTGACTGCTGGAAATGGATAATGACATTTTCTATCTGTCCAATTAAATAGAAGAAACAATTTGCTAGATGTCATTTTATATTTTTCTAAAGAATTGCACTATAAAATGACATAAAAGGTCAAAACCTGTCTGTAGACAATATGTTCTTTTAATCAGTGTTGCAGTGAGATACAGGGGACATTATTTGTTCCAAAACGAGATTATTTAGGAAGAAAAACAATTAGTCAGTAAATAGCAAAGAAAGATATTTGTATAGTCTCTGAAAGTAGTTTAAAATCATCTAAAGTGAAATTGCAACTGTAAAGCCTACTTTGGTAAATGCCAATTGAGACAGATTTACTAGTTTATGGATATTACCTATAATTAGACCAATAGAGTATAATGTTGCCTAGAATAATTCAATCATTACTATCTGAATTTTTTAGAACATTTTTCAGTTAGTTGTATAGGTATCTTTTAGAAATAGAGTTTCTATAAATTCTAAAAAAAAAAATCTAAATAGGATTAAATAATATCTCTAATATAATGAAAATTTATGAGGAATGAATAGTTTAAACTTTTTTCAATTAGTCAAACAATGTAAATAAGGTGCGATTCATAAGAGCTATGGGAGAATGGCTTCAAAATAAGATTTAACATATGAAATTATTGTGATTGATATTTAGAAAATATTTTCATTTTATATTCTTTCTGATTAAAATTTATGTTTTTAATTGTTTTCAAACTTTAGATAAAGAGTGATATGTCACAACTAGGCATACCCTGAACAGGGACTAAGACATTCCAAATGTATGTGTTTGTCTTTTAAGAAATAAAACTGTAATTTTTGAGACAAACAATATATAGCACTGCTTCATGCACTTATATGTTTATTGGGTTATTGTAATTTGCCATTGTATTTTCTGAAAGAAGATGTTTAAAACAGACAAATGAAGAGATACATAGCAAATTTATATTTATTCATCCATTCACTTATTCCTTCATTCATAAAAAAATATTGAGTAACTATCACTATCAGATAATATTCTGGGCCCCAGGGGAATATAAACAAAGTAATTTCAATCATAGACCTTATATCCTAGATGCAAAGTAAGGGGCAGACAAAAATCACAATACTTAGAACGTATATTATGCCAAAATAGTTTTGTAATAATTTGCACAGAGGTAAGTGAATACAGGAAAATAGAAATGGGGAGAGTGGCAATTGTTAAGTTATAAACAAATGGCAAGGGGAGGTCTTACTGAGAAATGGATATTTAATAATGACTGAAGGTAAGAGAGCAAGTTGCACAGACATCAAGTCATAATATTCCAGGAGAAGAGCAAGAAAGTGAGAACATTCTGGGAAAGGGATATAGCTATGCACACAGAGAACAAGAAGTTTAGTGTGGCTTGTGCAGAGTAAGCAGGAGGAAAGTAATAGAAGAGGTCAAAGATGTAAAGCGTAGCCAAAATATGGACTGGCCATCTGCTTTTATCCAAGTAGGGTAGAAACCTATTGGAGAGTTTAGAGCAGAGAAATGACATGATTTGACTTGCTCTTTAACAAGATTACTTAGGCTTCTGCTTTTAGGATACAGTGGAGGGAAGCATTGATGAAAACAGAGACTGTTAGTGGTCTCTTAAAATAATTTAGGCTACAAAAAGTTGTGGCTTAAGTCAGCATGGTAACTGTTTAAGAAATGAAAAGTAGCCAGATACGGAATATATTTTCAATGTAGAAAAACCCCAATTTGCTGATAAATTAGTTCTGAAATATGAAGAAGTGAAGAGTTATTACTCTTAGATTATAGTAATATAGGAATATATAGGAATATATAGGAAATATATAGATTATAGTAATATAGTAATATATAGGAAAATATAATACTTAATTTCAAAGTGATGGGGAGTAGAAAAGATATTTCATGATATTATAATAATATAATATAAAAAGTATTTAATTGGAGCCAATACTTTGTGGTAGACTGTCAGCATGTGTAATTGAAGGGTATTATGATTCATTTAGTTAAAACAAAGGTCAAGACTTTTTTCTTTTTTTATCCATGTAGATCGACTTCCTGAATCTCACCCACACTCCTCTTGCACAAAGTCTGTACTGAAAAGCCCTTTCATAAAAGGGAAATTAAGTGATATCTGGAGGATGAAACCTCCAGGCAAGGTATGGTTTTCTTTTTTTCTAAAGAGAATATTACCAACATGGCTGGAAAAGATCAAATTTAGAGAAAGATCAAATTCAGAACAAAAAAACAACACTGACTTGAGAGGAGGTGAGAACTGTTGGAACTTTATCCTTGAGAAGAAAAAGGGAGTTGGATTAAGGTGCTCAAGTGGAGGAGTTGACATAATGGGATCATGGATATCAGTAATAGGAAAAATGGCAGAGAATGTGGGCAAAGATGCAGGCTATTGATGATTTATAAAATTTCTCTTTTGAAGTCAATTATCTCTGTGAAGTAGGAAGGAAGATAAATAGTGGAGAGTGGAGACAGGAGAGAGCATGGTAAAGATCTGAAGAGGGAGGGCAATAAAAAGTGTCCTAAAACAGTAAAAGAGTGAAAGGACAAAAGGAATGTAGCATATCGATATTAATGAACTTAAGCTGAGAAAAATCTTCAGGCTTTTCTTCAGCTAACTTAGGCTGCATGAAAGTTTATGTAGAGTAGTTGAAGAATTGGACATAATCAGTGTTGTCTGTTAGCAACTGATTCAGTCACTCATTTAAGAAATACTCATTAAACACTTGTCACATGCTGGTAGTTCTGAACATTGGGCATACTGTTGTAAGCAAGGTGATAAAGCCTCTGCTCCTACAATGCTTATAAACTTGGGGAAGTAAAATATTCAAGGAACAACATAAAGTATGATATTAGGACTACAGTGGCAACGTTGGTCTCTACCATACTTTGGGAATGTAAATGTCACCTAGGGGACATCCCTGAGGAAATTATACCCTTTCTAAGACCAAAAACTCATACTGTCATGTTCGGTAAAATATAGGGGACAGTGTGTTTCAAACAGGTAGAGGGAAAAATGCATTTTTGTTTGTTTGTTTTTAATTTCCTTCTGGAAGTTGCCATAGTGGAACTTTCAATCTAACCAAACATGACATTTGATTTAGTTATTTTAAGAATTTATACAGAAATGTGACAAATCCTCCATTTAATATTTAATAATCCCTCTAATGTATCAGCAATAATTTGCATGTACTTTTGAATTCTCTCTTTGCTGTTTATGTATTCACCCCCTTCCAAGAATAAAACCTCTTAGTTAAACTTTGGGGATGCTTACAGCAAAATTTTTGCTTAGGTGGAGTTTATAGTATAAAAGAGTTGTTTGTGATTTAATCCCTACAAAAATTTAACAAAGTTTCTATCTTATTTATTTGACATTTGCCATGCTTACTAATTCATTAACTTACATCTTGTCTGCCTCATCTGACTAAATTGTAAAGAACAAGAACCAGGTTTCTGTTTCCGGCTCTCTGTTTCTGGCTATATCCTGAGGGCCTGGAATTCTTCACATAGTGTTCTTAGTACCTATTGAATGAATAGATGAGTGAGAGAATGAATGATGAATGTATGAATTAACAAATGAATGAATACCATTCAAATTTGATGTTTGTGAATATGGAATGAGCTATTGGCAAAATTGCCATTCATCTTCCAGCTAAGATGAACAATTTGTTATCTAAGAGAAGAAAACTGGAGTCCATTAAGAAGAATGAAAGTGAGTTTGTATTTCATGTCTTGTAGGAGTGTTTGTTTAGGCTGCAGAGTAGCTATTTAAAAGGTGGCTCTGATAAAGAGAGAAGTTTGTGAGTTTGTGAATACAGGCATGTATGAGGTACTTTCTTCAAAGGTCTACATATCCACTTACACCTCAGTGGTGTTACTGTTGGATTCTCCCAGAGGAGGACGCCGCCCCAAATCACTCACGGAAGGCGTCTCTTGATGCAACATGCAAGAGGAATTTATTCAGAGGCCAGCTAGCTGGGGTCCATGCGTTAGCCCGACGCAGCGGGTCTCAACGAGGACCCCGAACTCACAAAGCCAGAAGTTTTTATAGCATTTTCAAAGGGGCAGTATTTTCTACAGTCACAATACAGTGGTTTTTTTTTTTTTCATAGACACATAAATTTTCAGCTGACGCCTCATCCTGGGGGTCTGATTAGATAAAATCACTTTCGGAATGTTTAGGGTGGTTCTAGCAAGATAAGCTTAACTGATTGAGGTTGGCTAACTAAAGGTTACTACAATTAACACTGGCTGACTAACTTGTTTTTCAAAGTTCTAGTAATTTTTCTCCTTCTAGGTTAGAAAATGGTGTTTGAGCCTTTAAGATGGCTGTGCTTATGCTAACTTTTGATTCTTCAGGTTCTACATTTCCCCACTTCTCTTTAAGCGCATTCCAATCATGGAATGTTTGTATCTTCTTGTTGGGTGAGTGAATAATATTGTTGCTTCAACATTAGTACATGAACGGCACTCACTCTTTCTCTAACAAAAGTTATCAGCCGATTCAATATGCAGGGTCCTAAAGTGAGGAGCAACACAAGGATGAGTAAGGGCCCAGCCAGTGTGGATATCAAGGTCGTAAACCACGGGGACCTAGTGAACCAAGATTCAAATAGCCCTTGGCCGGCTTCTCGTTCTCTCTTTCTCTGGTCTAGCCTCTCCCTAAGCTTTGACATTGAATCTCTTACTATTCCGGAATGGTCTGCATAAAAGCAGCATTCTTCCTTTAAAGCTGCACACAATCCTCCTGTAAGACCCAACAGCCTTATTCCGGTCTGCGCTTCCCCCCCAGTGAGGAGACGAAGGCTACGGCAGATCGATGCAACAAGCAAGAGGTTTATTGTTATTCCAGCTAGCTGGGGTCCAAGTGTCTGCCCCACACAGCGGGTTTCAACAAGGACCTCGAGCACTCAAAACTAAGGGTTTATACAGCATTTTCAAAACACTTAACTCTTAGTAATTTTCCACAGCTGCACATTATCTTTGCAAGACATACATGCTGGGGTTAAGCGAGAGCAAGATAAGACCACTCTTCAATTGTTAGGGAGGTTCTGCACGATAAGCTTGGTATGTAGGATTAACTGACCAAGGTTAGCTGACCGAAGGCCACAGCTGCCCCCATCTCGGTGTTCATGATTAACTTGTTTTCTAAGGCCTTATCCAGTTCCAGTTTTTTTTCTTTTAAGTCACAACTTCAGAAAACTGCTTCTAGGCCCTTAAGATGGCTACTCTTATGCTAACTTATTCTCATTCTTACACTCCTTCTTTTAGAAACAGCAGATCCAGCCCTCGTCTGTTCTGCAAGACTACTTCAGAGAGGGAAGTCAGAGATTCTTCAAGTTTAGTAATGGATTGCTCTATGGTTTTTAGGTCTTCATCAATAGCTGTCCTTAGTCCCTCATAATGTTGGTTCCCTTGGATAATAGCAGCTGTCCCTGTTCCTACTCCGGCTGCGACTCCTATCCCTAACAACACAGCTAAGGTCAGCGAGACCGGCTCCCTCCTATATCTATGCCTAGGTTCAAATTCAGCTACGAATGAGAGGTCATCATGATACATCAACCTGGGCACCAGCTGAACCATGATACAGAAATCGCAGGAGGAGTTGAAGGCAGAAGTAGAGACACATGGAGTCACTCCAGTGTTACAAGCCCACCACCCTTCGGGAGGAGGGACTAGATACTCATTTTCACCTGAGGAGGTCACAGCTATGGTTTCATTACACAAAGCTTTATGGGTGGGAGGGACTGAACCTAAACATTTTCCTCTTCCAGTTACTTCAGTCAGAGTTAGCTTCTTGTGGCTTCCCCAGCTACAGATCTCGTGACGGATTGTCCTGTTAAAACTGCCTAACAATCCCAATCCTTCATAATAAGGCGGCCCATAAGAGAAACACAACCAACAGGATTCAGTAGTGTTAGGGTTGGTGATATTTAAGACCTGAAAAGCCCCTTCAAGGAGGTTGAGAAGGCGTTGGCCGGTGCCAGGAAAGGAGGTGACTCGGCCAAGAGTGTAGGCGGAGGGAGTGGTGGCAGAGTCCATAGGTGGGGCTAGGGCCTGTTTTGGGGCTGGGGCTGGGAGACGCGGTTGATCCCGCAAGACAGCGTTGGGTCCTACTGGGACAGCCAGAAGAGCCTCTACCTTAAGCCTGAGCATAAACAAGACTCCATTATCATAGCCACTCTGGTAGAGTCTTAGTCCCCACATAAGCCCTTTTTCCCAGTTTGTTGCCCTTTTTCCTGCATCTGTGAAAGAGATGTCAATAGGGTTGCAGGTGGGATTAGTCGTGCATTGGACACGAGCGGTTTTCCACTGGATTTTTATGAGGCCTAGAGGAGATCTCCCTGCGCTTCCTGTCAGCCAATGGCATGTCCCTGTTTGTTCACAACCCCAATTTTTGCAGAAAAAATCTGTCTTCCCACCACACTGTGAGGCCTTGGCACTATCGGCTGAGGGGGCTGGGCATACATAGAAGCAGGTATTCTGGAGCTCTTTCATGGTCCCAGAGCCCCAATGCACTGTATAATCTCGAGTACCACATCCGGGTACCCCAACTTTATCTACATACCATGGGTCTTGTTTGAAGAGAGTGCACAAATCTACAGTGAGGGTAGGCCACCAAGTTCCCCTAGGGTGTTGTCCTGTTAACTGGACTACTACTTGTTGGGAAGCCGGGGTAATGATTTGCCATGTGAGTAACCTGGGTTCATGGGGGTTAGGGTTCTGGAAGGTGGGAAGTAACTGGGTCATTAGAATTAGAATTGTTAGTGACACAATCATTTTTACACAAGCGAAATTTAAGAGGGTTATCAGTTCGAATTACTCGCCAGTCCGGGTCTGGTTGAGGCGCTTTCTTCAGATGTGAAGCATGTATCCAGGAAGAGATGCCATCTACTTTCACAGCTGTAGGTGTGATCAAAAGGACGATGAAGGGTCCTTTCCACCGAGGCTCAAGATTGTCCGTTCGATGTCGCCTTACGTAGACAGAGTCTCCCACTTGGAACGGGTGAGGTACTGAAATGTCCTCTGGCCGATAGGCTTCTCAGATAGAGGCCCACACTTCTTTCTGCACAACTTCCAGAGCCCGTAACCTTTCAAGCAGAAACTTATTAGTCACAGATTCAGGGGATACGTGGAGGTGAGCTGCATTTAGTGGAGCCGGGGCTCCAAACATTATTTCAAAGGGTGTTAGTCTAAAACGGCTGGGGGTGTTTCTAACTCGGAATAAGGCGAAGGGAAGGAGGACCAACCAATCATATAAACCAGTCTCTATGGATAATTTAGTCAGGGTCTCTTTTAGAGTTCTATTCATCCTTTCTACCTGTCCTGAGCTCTGGGGCCTGTATGCACAATGCAATTTCCAATCCGTCCCCCAAGTCTTGGCCAATCCCTGACTTACCTGGGCAACAAAGGCAGGGCCGTTGTCGGAGCTGATTACCTTTGGGATTCCAAACCTGGGAAATATTTCTTCAAGTATCTTTTTAGACACCGTCTGAGCTGCCTCAGTTTTGGTGGGGAACGCCTCTGTCCATCCTGAAAATGTGTCTAGGAAAACTAGAAGGTACTTATATCCATACTTAACAGGCTTGATCTCAGTGAAGTCAACTTCCCAGTAAGCTCCTAGGCGATCCCCTCGAAGTCTTTTCCCGGATGTTACTGGATTTTTACTCACATTTACTAATTGGCAGGGAACACAATTTCTTACAACCTCGTTAGCCAGTTTTCCTAATCCAATAACATGATAAGGGGAGTCTTGAACCAAGGTCTTTAGGTTTTTTGCTCCCAAATGTGTCAATTGATGCAATTGCCTTAAGTATTCTTCTGCCTCTCTCTTAGGCAGGACAACTCTCCCTTTTTCAGACTTGTATATCTCGTGGGGTGAGGAATTTTTAAACCCTAATTTGCTTATACAAGCGAGGTCTTCGGGTGTATACTGGAAGCTCTTAATACAAGTGGCCTCCGGGTACACTTGGAGGGGTAAGATATTCATTCCCTGGGCTGCTTGTTTTGCAGCTTGGTCCGCCCTTCTGTTTCCTTGAGCTATTAGAGAGTCACTTTTTTGATGCCCAGGGCAATGTATTATTGCCACTTCTCTAGGTCTATGGATGGCTTCTAACAAATTTAAAATTTCTTGTTTGTTTTTAACATCTCTCCCGGCAGAAGTCAATAACCCTTTCTGTCTATAAATAGCCCCGTGTATATGAGCGGTGGCAAAAGCGTATCGGCTGTCGGTATAGACGTTAAGTCTCTTACCTTCTGCCATCTTTAGAGCCTGAGTCAGAGCAACGAGCTCTGCTCGCTGTGCAGAAGTGCCCATTGGAAGTCCACTGGCCCACACAATTCGGTTATCATCCACTACTGCAGCTCCCGCCATTCTCTTACCATCCATAATGTAACTGCTCCCGTCTGTATACCAAGTCAGGAGTCCTGGTCCTTCTAAAGGCTGATCTTGTAAGTTCTGGCGGGTCCCCGCCTCCTCAGCCAGGATTTCCTGGCAGGTATGAAATACTTCTTTTTCCAAATCGGTGAGCAGAGTAGCTGGGTTTAGGATGGCGGGTGGGGCAAATTCCACACGATCACGATTCAGGAGTAAGGTCTGGTAGTGAGTCATTCTGGCATTTGACATCCATCTTTCGGGTGTTTGCCGGATTATGCTCTCCAACGCATGTGAAGCAACCACAGTGAGTTTTTGTCCCAGTGTTAGTTTGTCAGAATCTTTAACTAGGAGGGCCACAGCTGCTACTACTCTCAGGCAGACAGGCCACCCACTACTCACGGGGTCTAATTTTTTTGACAGGTGACAGGTCTCTTCCAAGGTCCCCATTGTTGGGACAACACTCCTCGAGCTACTCCGCTCCGTTCGTCCACGAAAAGGACAAATGGCTTAGTTACGTCTGGCAATGCTAGAGCGGGTGCTGAGAGGAGGGCTTTCTTGATATCATCAAAGGCCTGTTGTTGCTCAGATCCCCAAACAAATGGGGTTGTCCCCTTGGTAAGGGGGTACAGAGGGGCGGCCAAGGAAGCATATCCGGGTATCCACAATCTACAAAACCCCGCTGTCCCCAGAAACTCGCGAAACTGGCGTGCTGTAGTGGGGACCGGAATCTGCGTCACAGTCTGCTTCCGGGCTTCAGTAAGCCACCTTTTCCCTTTTCTCAGGGAATATCCCAAATATTGTTGTTGGCAGATCTGTGCCTTCTTAGCAGATGCTCTATACCCTAATTTGGCAAGTTCAGTCAAAAGGGCTTCAGTGGCCTCTTGGCAGGTCTCCTGGGTGGGAGCGGCTATCAATAAGTCATCAACATATTGCAGCAAAGTTACCTGTGGGTTTGAAGCTCGGTAGAAAGCCAAGTCCTGATGTAAAGCCTCATCAAAGAGGGTGGGCGAGTTCTTGAATCCTTGTGGCAAACGAGTCCAGGTCAATTGCCCAGTAGTTCCTGTGGTGGCATCTTTCCACTCAAAGGCAAACAGCGGTTGGCTGTTCTGGTACAAGCGCAGACAAAAGAAAGCATCCTTTAGATCTAAAACTGAATACCAGATGTTTTTTGGGGCCAGGGAGCTTAGTAAGTTATTGGGATTTGGCACGGTGGGGTGAATGTCCTGTGTCCTTTTGTTAAGTTCTCTTAAATCTTGTACTGGTCGGTAATCTCCCGTTCCTGCCTTTTTTACAGGCAGCAAGGGGGTGTTATATGGGGATTGACATTTTACTAATATTCCCTGTTCCATAAGCTTCTGGATATGTGGCCTAATTCCATCCCTGGCTTCTTTACTTATTGGATATTGCCTCACAGTCACTGGCAAGGCTGAAGCTTTTAGTTCTATGATTACAGGGGGCTGGTTCTTGGCGAGCCCCATGCCCGCTGTCTCCGCCCAGGCTCCTGGGAATCGGTCGAGCCACTCCTGACTAATTCGGGAGGGCTCTGGTTCCATAAAAAGACAGTATTCATCTTCCAATCTTATGGTCAGAATACTCAAGTTCAAAGGCTTATTTTCCTGATTAGTCACCAGAGGTTTCTCAGCTTGAAAAGATATTTGGGCTCCTACTTTGGTGAAGATGTCCCTTCCTAACAGGGGCGTAGGGCATTCCGGTATAATGAGGAACGAGTGACTTACTCGTCCTACTCCTAAGTCTACTGCCCTTCGGGTGGTCCATGCATATTGTTTCTGGCCTGTAGCTCCAATCACCCAAGACTTTTTGCCAGAGAGAGGGCCCTTGTCTTTAGTTAATACAGAATGTTGAGCACCGGTGTCTACTAGGAACTCAACGGGTTGCCCCTCCACTTTCAGAGTTACCCTGGGCTCGGGGAGGGGTTCTGAGCCCCGTCCTCCCTAATCTTCTTCTTCCAGCAGAGACAACACCTTTTTTGGAGGCTTCTGCAGTGGCTTTTTAGGGCATTCTTTCACCCAATGTCCTTTCTCTTTGCAGTATGCACATTGATCTTTATCCAAAGGAGGCCGGTTGCCCAGGTGCCCTGCCTTACTAGTTCTACCACTAGAGGGCGGGCGTCCTTTACCTTCTACTACTGCGGCCAAGATTTTTGTTAAATTTCTCTCATGCTTCCTATCCCTCTTTTCCTCTTTACTTTCTTTTTCCTTTTCCTTCCTTAATTCCTTCTCTTCCTCAGTCTCTCTCTTATGATAAACTTTCTCAGCTTCTTTCACCAAATCTCTCAACGACAAATCCTGTAAGCCTTCTAGTCTCTGAAGCTTCTTTCTAATATCAGGCGCTGATTGCCCAATAAAGGCAAGAGCCACTGAAGCACTGTGTTCCTCAGAAGTGGGGTCAAAAGGAGTATACTGCCTGAAGGCTTCTATCAGGCGTTCTAAGAACACTGCGGGTGCCTCAGCGGCTCCCTGACTAACCTCTCTTACCTTGGCCAAATTGGTGGGGCGCCTTGCAGCCCCACGAAGACCTGCCACCAGAGCCTGGCAATAGATGGTTAGTCGCTCCCTACCTTCTGGAGAATTAAAGTCCCAGTTGGGTCTGGTCAGTGGGAACCCCCTTTCTATTTCATGAGGGAGTTGCGACGGTCGTCCGTCAGCTCCAGGCACGTTCTTTCACACTTCCAGGAGGATCCTTTCTCTTTCTTCTGTGGTGAAGAGTACCTGTAAGAGCTGCTGACAATCATCCCAAGTGGGCTGGTGAGAGAACATCAGGGACTCTATCAGTCCCATTAGTCTCTGCGGTTCCTCTGAAAAAGGAGGGTGGTTAGCTTTCCAATTCTATAAATCAGCAGAGGAGAATGGCCAGTATTGCAGAGGTTGGAAAGGCGGGTCTCCTTCCTCCCCGAGAATGGGGGCCCCATAAGACCTGAGGGGGAAAATACCTGATGGGTCCAATGCGGCCCCTCGGCGCCGCCGAGTTCCCTGGGCCGGTCCTGGAGCTGGCCCCGAAGCCTCGGTACCAGAGGCTAGAGGCATCAGAGGTGCCAGGGCCGGAGGCACTGGGGACTCGGCCGCCGGGGCCTCGGGCGCCGGGGCAGAGGCAGGAGGGTAAGGAGGGGGATCATCAACCATGAGCAAGTCTTGAGTGTCAGGGTGTATTTTGGTGGTCTCTTTCCCTTTTCCCCGAGGTTGAGCCTGAGCCAATAAGACTCAAGAGTTCGCTTTCTTTCACACCCAGGGCTTTACCCAGGGCGGTGGATTTTCCACCAATTCTTGCCAGACAACAATGTAGGCCTGCTGATCCGGATGTCCCCGAGTTGAATTCTGGAAAACAACAGCTTTTACTGCAAGCAGAGTGGAGAGGTCAAAAGTCCCCTCCGGGGGCCATCCAACATTAAAAGTGCGCCACTCAGAGGTACAGAAAGTCTGCCACAGCCCTTTTTTAACTTCTACCGACAAGTCATGCGCCCTTGCTCTCACTTCTGTCCAATGACCTAACGTCAGGCTAAGGGGGGTCGTCACGGTCTGTCCCATTGCCAGTATAACAATTATTAGACACGTAAAGGACACATAAAACAGAGACACACAGAGATTAAACACACAGCAGCCGCTTTTGTCTTCCTCAGATTTCTGACCAAGAACCGGAAGGAATCAGTGGGCTGATACTCTCGGCGCCCAAAAACCAACCCTATCTCATCCGGTTCACTTTTGCGGAAAAACAGGTGGGAGGCCACCAGGCATCCCTGGCCCTCCAAACTCCCCGGGGTGTCCCCCAGGGTTGCAGCCTGCGGTGCTCCAAGTACGTCTACCGACCGCAGTCGCAACCCCTTACGGGACCGGGACGGCTGCCAGACAGAGGGTACCCTTTTCAGAACTCCGACCGGTCTCACTGAAAAGCAGAACACAGAACACAGACAACTCAAGGCGCCACTAATCTTACCTCTTCCTCCAAGAACAGCTTTGGGAGTGAAGCGGGGTGAGCGCATGATCCCGGACGAGCCCCCAAATGTTGGATTCTCCCAGAGGAGGACGCCGCCCCAAATCACTCACGGAAGGCGTCTCTTGATGCAACATGCAAGAGGAATTTATTCAGAGGCCAGCTAGCTGGGGTCCATGCGTTAGCCCGACGCAGCGGGTCTCAACAAGGACCCCGAACTCACAAAGCCAGAAGTTTTTATAGCATTTTCAAAGGGGCAGTATTTTCTACAGTCACAATACAGTGGTTTTTTTTTTTTCATAGACACATAAATTTTCGGCTGACGCCTCATCCTGGGGGTCTGATTAGATAAAATCACTTTCGGAATGTTTAGGGTGGTTCTAGCAAGATAAGCTTAACTGATTGAGGTTGGCTAACTAAAGGTCACTATAATTAACACTGGCTGACTAACTTGTTTTTCAAAGTTCTAGTAATTTTTCTCCTTCTAGGTTAGAAAATGGTGTTTGAGCCTTTAAGATGGCTGTGCTTATGCTAACTTTTGATTCTTCAGGTTCTGCATTACTAATGATCTATCATTCATGTAAGTAGAAATTCACAGAATTGGGACCATTTACTTTTTCATATCAGTTTTTGTAATATTACCCTTGTTTACATGACTTACTGGATATTGGTCTGTTTAATTTTGTTAGTGATTTTCCTCTTCTATTTCTGTCTGCATGAATCTTTTTCCTCAAATTAATTTTTATTTTTTATTTATTCTGACTACTGAGCATGTACATATTTGTGTGGTTTTCTGGAACTCTAAGTTAAGATATTCTTCTTGTAGCTTTTTATGTCCTGTTACTGTTCTGTAAATGCCTATTCCACTGCACCTCCTTTTAATACTCTCAAATTCATAACAACAATTTTTATCTCCTATATGTATATGCCTAGAGAGACAGAATAATATATCATAACTCAAAGTGAATTAATAAGCCAAGGTACTCTTCCTTGTCATTCTGTCTTGCTACAAGTGCTTTATTACAAATGCTGTTTAAACTGCTTTTTAAAAAAATCTAAAACTGATACCTTTAACAGGTCTAAATCTATAGCCACAGGGAAATGTGGAGACTTCAAAATTCCCAAGGCTAGAAAAATGAAATGCCCTTTAAAAAATGCAACAAGATTCTATAAAATGGTACGAAACCAATCGATTACAAATGATTGGCACCTGAAAGGAAAAAAATGCATAGCATTTAACAGCACTGCAGTTATGATGTCACTAGTCATGTATATAATAATAATAATATTAATAAAGGAATTACGATGCATTTGGCATTTCAGTCAGTATTGTGAAACATGAATTTAGGTTTTGTATCATTATACAAACACCCCTGCTGCAGGATCCTGACCAAGCGGAAAATAATAAAAAGAAGAACATCAGAACAGAAGCATAGGTGTTGCAAGATAATAATTTATTTTGTCAGGATAGACTTTCATACTTTGCACATGAAACCAAAATGTGTGCTTTATGTATAGCAATGATATTTTTATATATTTTGAGCTAAATCGCTGCTTGGGCCACTTAATTTGCATCAATAGGCTGAAAGCTGTGGTCACTTCCCAAAGGGCACAGCTTTTTCAAAGGAAAAAGTTTATTTAGTTATAAAACACATGTAAGTGAGCTCTCAAATAGAACTTAACTTTTGATCTCATATACTGACATATTGTTTTCTCCTTAAATGTTTTTTTATTTTAAAACCAAAAATTACAAACACAAACATGACACAAATTAGTAAATATATTTATCTAAATAAATTAGAGGAAAATAATTTCTCATGTGAGGAAACCAGGAAGTTTAAAAAATAAAGAAAAGGGAGAATTAGAGAAGAAAAGGACGCAAAACCTAAAAATAGAGGGAAAGGAAGGTACATTAGGGAAAGAGTTAAACTGATCAAGATAGAAATGAAAGAAACAAGAAAAGGCAATATATAAAAGATGACCTGAGAAGCTCCTTTGGCATTATTAAAAAAAAATGCTCTTTCCTTTTTCATGTTTTTGACTCTCCTGCTACATAGATTTTTTTTTTTTTCAAATTTATACCACTTGGACCAAATTGCTTTAGAAGGGAAAACCTAACTGAAAAATTACTCTTGAGCCCAAATTGATCTAAAGCCCATTTCAAATCCCTGTCATACTGCTCTGCCCTAGGCTCCTTCCTTTGTCTCTTGTATCCTTTTGAGGAGTAGTAGTTCCTTCTCACTTGCAAAACAAACCTGAAGATTTTGCAGCATTTCCTGGAATACTTGAGGCTTCTTTTGGCTGTGCATCCTTCTCCTCTCCAGCCTGGCAGAAAAATCACCGTTATGGAAATGTCACTTCAGACATTTCTGTCTTTTCACAAGGCTCGAAATGTAATTAAATACAAATGGTAAATAAACCCTTGAAGCTTCTAAGCCTTTGTGATTTGTCTTCACAGCCTGCAATGACTTTTTGTTTGAAAGGAGCTTCTGAATACTTTCAAATCAATGACAGGCAGGGCTGCCGGGACAGGATCCTATGTGGGGCTTGTCTCCCTTCGTGTTTTGTGACCATGAAAATGGCGGATACCTAAATGTGCTCTCGCCTCCCCATGGAAGGATGGAGTTTCATTGTCCGTTATCAAAATGATATTTTTTTCAGGCCCTGGGTCGTCAAATGCATAATATATGTGAAATGCTGTGCAATACATTAACTGTAATGAAAGAGGACTGAATGTAAGAATATTGTTTGGAGATTGCATTTGAAAGTCAATTTGCGAAGTTTTATTTGCAATACCCTCTCACTCCAGTTTATGGTTTTTCTATTGCCATTAGAGAACCGTACCTTTTTATTATTATTGTATCAATTAACCAGGTAGATTTCTATTGGAAAACAGAACGGAAATACACAGCGTTTTGTGAACATCCTAAAGTGCTGGAGTAAGCCTGACACCTAGTGGAAGATCAGCAACACTGGTAAAATAAAAGATCATCTGGTTAAAGGATAATAGCTCTGCAGTTGTTTTCACAGGTCCTCAACTGCTATAACTGGTGAGAAAATAATAATAATAATAAAAAAATTTTATCACAGATGTATCTTGACAAATTAGACAGTCTGTCTTTGGGATGTGTGTGCGCGCTTGTGTGTTTTTGTAAACAAAACAAATGGGGATGTGTGAATTATGATTATTCATTTAGACCATAGAAATTAAGATTAATTTGTCAGGTAATAAGTAACTTGTCAACTAATAAATATATAAGAATATAATATGTTTGTTTTTCTTTTGGCATTTTCTTTTTTTGTCACGGATTGAAATCATTTTGAGACCTATGAAAACAAGTAAGTCCAATATAGAAGAATATTGAAGAACCCTCTTCTCAACTTATTATTAAATTTCCCTATCTCCTAAAAGCAGTTTTGTTAAAGAAGAAAATTGTGTCTTCCAGAGTCTGAAAATAAGTATGCAAGTGTGTTGCCAGATTTTCAAGTGTAAGAAATTATTTATTTGTATTCCCAAATAGAATTTGGAAATTGGTAAGGTGTTCAGCAAATTACTGGTACACATTGTTGTCATATACATGGTTTGAGATCATTGCTCTAAGAGTCTTTCTAAAAAATGTATATGGTAAAGTATCACAATACCCATACATTTTAAGCATATACAAATTATATGAAGTTATCTGTGTTAGTGGTACATATGAAGATAGACAAAAGATAGTGTAAAGGAGTGCAAAGAGCATCAAAAGTCAGGAAAAAGAACTAATAACACCTAGCTAAACTCTAGAGCAAGAGCCACCCAGTTTTCGTAGAAACTGCCCGAAGCTAACACACCTGCCCTAAGTTAGATAACCTGAGGTGGGCAGTAGCCTCGGGACATAACCCGTGATAAGTCACGAAGACATGCGTGTGTGAGCTAGAGATTACGGGGAGCGGTTAGGTAACCGGGGCGTTCTCGTTTCAACTCCATTGGTTAAAATACAGAATGTCTTTTAAAATTATTGGTTGTAGAAATGCGCGGGCTTCGGTGCAACGGCTGTGAAAACCCTATATAATCCCCACCTAAAGTTGCCTGGGGGTTGGCAGCTCGGACTCGGCCTGCGTGTCAGGGGAGGTGCTGTTGGCCCCAGCTAGCTGGCTGAATAAAGACTTTGCTTGGATTTACATCTCCGTGCCCGTGTGGTTTGTTCTCTGGAGAAACCCCGGAGTCCTGGACCCTAACAATAGTGTATTTCCACTCCTTCATAAATATCAGATTTCTGGAAATTTGATTTTAACTGCAGAATCTTATAAATGTTACTTATTATGATATGTTATAATGACATGATCAAAGGTTAAAGTTCTTATAGTATATAAACCTTATCACAGTCTTTGGAATTTTGTTTGTTTTGCTAAGAATGATTACATCTAAAAACTGAAGAAACAACATTCTAAGAAGTTTTCAGGGTAAAACTGCTTGGGAATTTCTAATGTCATTTGATATCAGCAAGTAATTGTGACTTTTGGCTCTTCCAATCTGTCTCTTTTATTGTAAGAGTTATTTTAATTAAATTTTAATTAAATGATGACTAAAAAGAAATGTAGGTTGCTGCATCTCCATGCTTCCACTATACTTGATTTTCCTGAAACCCCAGCTGGATAGTTCCATCCCCAATCTTCAATGGCCCCTTCATTTATATGATATCAAAACTAAAATCCTTGAGAAACTATGCAAAGGCTTATATCCCCTGGCCCCTGCCTACTCTCCACCCTCCTAGTATGCCCTGACCCACTCACATCCTAATTCAGCTCACACAGGGCTCTGCTGTTCAAACTGTGCTCCATCTCCCATTGTATACTTGTCCTACTGCTTTTTCTCTGTTTGACATTTCTCTCCTTTGTTGGGCAAAACCCAGGATTTGTGTGGTGAAAGGGAAGGGACACTGGTATCAACTGAAAATGTAGGTAGATTCCGGTCTTGGTTCTTTTGATTCCATGGATGTTGATAAGTGATATATAATCACCATGTCTCAATTTCCTAGGAATATTTATTCGATTGTTGAGCCAGAACTAGTATGTGTAAAGGGCTTGGCAGAAAATAAATGTTCAATGAACACTAAATATTTTTGTCCCTTGAGAACCTTTATTTCAAAGTAACTTTCTTTGTAAAACCATCCCTGAACTGACCAGGCTCATTAAATATTTTGGTCACACATCTATTATGATGTTTATCACATTATATCATGACCCATGAATCTCAAAATTTTTTCTAGTCTCCAACTAGAGAAAAAATCGTCTCCAACACCTCCTCAACATGCCTGAGATAACTAATTGACGTATCAAACTCAAAATTTCCAGTACACAATTATTCATGATCCCTCTTCAAAATATATTCACCTCAAACTTTATCCAATAAATGGGTTCATTCCTCATTCTGTTGTTTAGGCCAAAATTCTATTTTTCCCTTAGGCTACACAGCATTCCTTCACCAAATCCTTTCTGTTTTATCATCTCTTTCTCTAATCACCTTCACTAGCTTACTCCAAGTCATCATAAACTCTTTTTTTTTTAATTTTTTTATTTTGGTATCATTAATATACAATCACATGAGCAACATTGTGGTTACTAGATTCCCCCCATTATCAAGTCCCCACCATATACCCCATTACAGTCACTGTCCATCAGCGTAGTAAGATGCTATAGAGTCACTACTTGACTTCTCTGTGCTATACTGCCTTCCCCATGCCCCTTCTGAATGTTATGTATGCTAATCATAATACCCCTTATTCCCCTTCTCCCTCCCTTCCCACCCAGTCCCTTTCCCTGTGGCAACTGTTAGTCCATTCTTGGGTTCTGTGAGTCTGCTGCTGTTTTGTTCCTTCAGTTTTTGTTTTGTTCTTATGCTCCACAGATGAGTGACATCATTTGGTACTTGCGGTATGGAGGTTCCTCAAAAAACTAAAAATAGAAATACCATTTGACCCATCATAACCTCTTGACTAGAATTCTGAACTCCTAACTCCTTCTTACATACATGCTACCTACCTCCATTCCAAAATAACGACCCCAAAACTCAGGAATATACTAATGTATAAAGCACAGGATTCATACCAGTATTTGGCCATTCACTGGAAAAACATCAAAATTTTTTACAGTAGGAGGCGAGGTTAATATGATCTGTCCTGCCTCTCTTTCTATCTTGCCAGACTGTCCCTCATTAAGTCCAGTCCAACCCAGCCTCTTTAATATCCCTTGGGTCTGTGTCTTATAGCATGTGGAATGCTGTAACAGAATGACATAGACTAGGTGACTTAAAGAACCATTTATTTCTCACAGTTCTGGAGGTGGGGAAGTCCAAGATCAAGGCGCCAACAGATTCTGAATAGAAGACAGCTGTCTGCTCTGCATCCCCATGTGGCAGAAGAGGAAAGGGAGCTCTCTTGGAGTCTCTTTTTAAGGGCACTAATCCCACTCCTGAGGCTCATCCTCATGACCTAATCACCTCCCAAAGGCCCTACCTCCTAATAACACCAAACTGGGCATTAGGATTTAACATAGGAATTTCGGAGAACGCATATTCATTCCACAGCAGCAGCCAATCTCATTCCCAAGTAGACCTTTGAGTATGTTATTCTTTCTAACTGAAACATTTTTCTACAAATATTCACAAAGCTTATTCCCTCTCTTATCTGCTTTAGTGCAAATAGGCAAAGACAAGTATTGCCTATTACATCATCTTATCAACACCTGAGTCTATTTTATTTATTTATGACTTAAGTAGTTTTATATCCCTACTGTTAAAATATAACTTCCTTAGGGGAAGGGTCTTGAAATTTCAACTCACTATGACAGTCTTAGTGGTTAGCACATGTTAGGTGATTAAAAAGATTAACTATCTTCTCCTCTACCCTTCAGAAGCACAGTGCTTATGGAGGGAATAGGTACTTAGAAACACATTTTTGGAATATTAAAACTGGTAATGAATTGTACTTATAACAAATGAATTACAATAATAATATTAGAAAATGTTACTAGTGGGTTACAATTATAAAAAGGACTAAAGGCTTTATTTTGTCTCTCATAAAGCTTAAAATAGGTAAATCACAGAATCAGTCTACTTGAACTTTGAATCCAGGCCAATACACTCATGCTCCATAAAGCTTCCAATTCTTAATCTTGAATAACAAACACCTAATTTATACAGAACAATCATCTCAGACCCTATTCCCTTGTTTTCCTATTGTTCCCATTTTAGGCACTTTTCACTTCCCAAGTCTTCAACCAGTGTTTCTTTTCATCGTTGTGTTCCTATAAATTTCAATCAAGTATTTACATCTGCTTTCTGTCTCCTGTCGTTTTCGCCATTAAGAAATCCAGGTCATATATTTACCAGCCTAGTTTTCCTCATTCCAATAAACTTTTGGTGTGTTTGTTCCATACTGACCGGTGGTTTCAAGTACTTTTTGCAGCAGCTGCTGTCATTTTAGGGGCTGGTGTGAAGACAACAGACACTTGTGTTCATTTCTTAACACTTCTCTAGGGTAATCAAAAGCCCCACAAGATAGGTAAAACTAGAGTCAAGAAATAGCATGTCATTGTAGTAAGAGCTTTGACTCTTACATAAAACACAACTGAATTAAATTCCAGATTTTGTTAATAACTAGCTTTGTGACTTTGGACAAATTACTTAGTTTCTCTAAACCTCAATTTCTTCATTAGTAAAATATAACTAGCAGATTCTATATTGATAACATTATGATTAAATGAGAAAGCCTCTATATTGTTGGTATTATAATGTCAATATGTCTTTACATTACAGATTAAATAAGAAAAAATAAATATAAAGTGTATAGTACAATGTCTAGAATATAGTATAAATACAACTGAAGTTTGATAGTTATTTAAATTTCCCTGATGTTGATCTTATATAATTTTTATATTAGAAAATATGTTAAAATACATTTAAATAAACACAAATATTATTTCCATTATTTCACTTGTTTAATATTACAGAATATTGTAACATTTCAAAAATGTTAACAGATTTTATGCTTTTTATATTACTCCCTCTTAACCAACTCATGAGATAAGCAGGATAGATATTAATACGCTTTTAAAATCGGTGAAGAAAGAGAGGTTTAAAAAACTTGCTTGTCTGATACAAAAATCACAGGTGAAAACTAGAACCTAAACTTTCTATAGTCTAGTAGTAGTACATATTATTAGGTTCTTACAGTATATCTCAATTTTTTTAAATGTGTGATCTCTTTTGATGAATAAAATAACATTTATTAAGCACTTACTCTTTTATCCACTGTTCTATATAATTTCAATATATTAACTCATTTGTTCTCACAAAATTTAGTTTTGAAGCAACTAGTTTTATTATTCCTATTTTAAGTTGAGACTCTCTAGAGTTTAAGTAGTTTGCCTAAGGTCATAGAGCCAATATGAACAAAATATGATGTCTGAGCCAAATAGTCTAACTGTAGAGCTCAAACTTGTATTATGCTCCATAGCTTATCATAAACCCATGGAAATTTTATTTCCCATGCTAGCTTTATTTGAAATTAAAAATTAAATAATAGGACTAAAACCAAACCATTGAATCATTTGGCGGTCTACAAAAACAAAACAGTGATAATTTAAAATAAGCTCTCTTAAATTGCTTGTGCAAACTATGAGCTTATGATTATGGCCTCCATTTGAGAATTGCCAATTTACAGAGCTGTGGTATGCTTAAATACAAGGCTATCTTTAAAAGTAGCTAAGTATTATGCGCGTTTACACAGTGGCAATTACTAACTACAATAGTGCACAGTAATTCAAATACAACTGCAGGATTACCTCATGATAACAAAGCCACTAACTCAGGTCTTCAGTCCCACAGTGGATTAGAAAACAAAGAGTAGAGTGAATACTCTTCTATATATTGTTTTCTAGCAAAGAAAAGATAGAAATGCTCCTCTGTGAACTAAGGCCATTCTATCAATCAAATGATTTACCATTTGGGGTTTAAGTGATGCAATTCACAAAAGTATTCTCTGAGTATGAGCCTGACAGTAATAAACACATGCTTTAGTCTGACAGTCCGCAGCCCCAACTCATAACTGTTCATGAATACTGACAGGAGGTATAAAAAAAGACAGTCATTAAATGTGTATAAAACATAGCTAATTATCATATTAACTTTAGTTTATAGTTTTGAGAATTCTTAAATGTCTGATATGCAGAATTTACTTAATGCTCACAACTATATACTGTACAATTATCTCTGTTTTCTGGAGAGAGATTCTGACTTATAATGGATCAGCCAAACAAACAAACAACAAAATTAAGTTCAAACACCTGGTAAAAAACATAAGACCCAAATCTCTCTCCCTACTTGGAGGACCACTGTCTTTGTCAAGGCCACATACTTTCAAACCAGCAGCTGCTCTCTCATGCCCCAACAAAGACATGCCTAAAATGACCAAAAGTGACTGGAATGAAGCACATGGTACACTGGCCATGAGGCTGTGAGAGTTTACATTTTACTTGAATACAAGTTCAATAAGAGCTTGAAATAATTGCTTTTCACTTAATTGATAGTTATTTTGCATTCCTGAAGGTTTATGGTGTTTTATATAATCAATTAATTAGAATATCCTAAGCTAAAGTACATAACAATCAGAATTCCCAGGGTAACAAACGGGAAACAAATATTAATTTCTATGGAAATATATATATATACACACACATATATATATATATATTATATGATGAAAAATGGAATTGAAAATTCTATATGTAGTGCCTATTTTGAACATTTCTCTTAAAAAAACAGACTATAGTCATTTAGAAACACATTTTTAAATTTTATTCTTTTTTGGATGCCTAACACTTAGTGGCATAACTAGGAAAGCTACTGAGGGTAAAATTGCAGTATTTCCAGAATATCTCACCTGGCCTTAGTGCATCTACATATCAATAGGTGTTTCCAAGGAGTGGAGAGTAGACCATCTCCATATCAATAGGTGATTACAAGGGTGAGAGAGGGCATATCTGGACTGGAGAGGTTGGGTGGGATCCCTTCTTCTGCAGCCGGGTCAAGAGACATGGGTGAGCAGAAGTGGACAACTGCTTGTAAGCAATAAACACGTTTGTCCCACTTTCTTTCTCCCTTTGACTGATTCAGTTTCAAAGGTATTTTGCCCTGGGATTTTCCCTCTGAAGTTACAGCCATGAATCTATCCATGTTATCCACAAGCACTCATCTGAATTTTAATGTAGTCAAAATAAGTTGGAACGAATATATTCCATATGTAGATGAAATAGATAATGCATGTTGTGGTTAACACCTGTCTCCATGAGGTGTGAAATGGTGGTCTGATAGGGGATAAAAAGACATTTATATCAAAGGAGAAACAGATTCCTGTCATGATTCAGGATAATTTTTTTACTAGTTCAAGTAAAGTATGATTCCTAATTATCAAACACAGAAATTGCAACCAGAGAAGTAAAGAAAAACTTTGAATACTTTTGTACATTCTAAAAGGTTGTAAAATATTGATGCAAAAAAAAAGCTTTGGGGACTGGCAAATGATTCAAATTCAGGTTACATAAAACAGGTTTTATGATATTGAGAAAATAATTAAAATTAATTGAGCCTCAGTGTCTTCATCTCTAAAATGGAGATCTTAACTACCACAGATAATTGTATAGTTTCAATAAATATAAAAGTTGTAAAATGTTATTAAAGGGTCTACAAAGTAAAAAATCAGTATTTTTTTTTCCTACTCCCTGTCCTAAGAGTTGAGTTGTCTGGATATAAAATGGGCTGCAAAATGCTTTCTAGAAATTGCTGAAATTTGACAGCATTCTTAATGGTTGAAGCTATATGAAGTTTCTAAATAGACACAATTAAATATAATTCCTGACGTCCTTTTTGCTCTGAAAGGAAGATCACCACCTTCTTCCCCTCAAAGGCTGTACAGCACTTAGAGCATTTCTACTAAATCTAAGAAGCTTTAGAATAGTTACGTCTTTAATAACATGCTTTACAGATGCATCTGGGCAACAACTGTATTCTTATATACCAAGTGCACAAGGAAATTTTTAAAGAAAACAAAATATTGATTATAAAACAAACTAGCATATACCAAGTTATAGTATATGTATTATACAAGTTATAATATATATGTTTAATATTTTCCTGGATCATCTCATTTATATCTCAAACCAGCCTTACAATCTTAGTATTGTTAAAGTACAGTTCTCAAAATATTAAAAATATGACTCATGCAAATATAAATTTCATGTGTATAAAATATTGTAGTCAACTCATTAATACCAGAATCAATAATATTGTAAGCCTGGTTCAAAATGCATTTGAGGATCTGGGCATTTACAGGCATTTTTAATAAAGTAATATTAGATAAGATTGATAAGCTAAATACAAAACTGATTAATGTGGTCAATACTCTATAAGATAATAATCATTAAACTTCGAGGCTATTTTCTACTGTAGAGAAATAATTTATGTCTCTATCAGACAACAGTCTACAAATAACATGCAGGTTCACTAATTCTGGGACCTTTAATAAAAAGCAAGAATGAACAAGGCACGTTTCCTAAAAATTAAATAGTCCTCAGGTTGGCATGTACTCCTGTATGACACTCACCTGTCAGCCTTACACTTGGCCCCTAACTTACAAGGTTCAACTTACAATTTTTTTACTTTGTGATGGTGTACATGAAAGAGATACACATTCAGTAGAAACTGTACTTTGGATTTCGAATTTTGGTCTTTTTCCCAGCCTAGCAATGTGTGGAACTAAGCTGTTGTGATGCTGGGCAGCAGCCAGAGCTCCCGGTCAGCCACGTGATGATGAGGCTATAACCGGGACTCGTACGACCATTCTGTTTTTCACTTTCAATACAGTATTCAATAAATTACATGAGCTATACAGTAGTTTATTAGCATTTAGGCTTTCTGTTAGATGACTTTGCCCAACTGTAGCTAATGCTCTGAGCACGTTTAAGGTAGGCCAGGCTAAACCATGATATTTGATAAGTCAGGTGTATTAAATGCATTTCCGACCTACAATATTTTCAGTTTACAAATCTGTTTTTTGGTACATAACCTCATTGTAAGTCAAGGATTTTGTGTATTTCCACGTTTTGATGGCCTTTCTTAACAGTTTTATTACACCTATATTTTAAGAAGTTAAACTGAATTTTAGATAGTTTAGGTTAATTTTCAAGGTCTCATATATTATTAATTTTGAAACCCTGTTTAAAATCTAGGTTTTCTTGCTCCAGAACTTAATCTCTTAAGTACCATACTTATTAAGCTAGGTAAAATTAATTGTCTGTACATCTTTTTTCCCTCTATTCTTTACATGTATCTTTTCCTTTCCAGTTCCAGTGTGGCTATGCTGTATTATACCCTCATCAGCAACTAGTTGAGAAAGACAGAAAGTAAGTCCTGTGTTTCCTAGCTTCCTGAACAGAAAGATCATACAGATACACGTTTTTCCATGACTTTTTTCTGGTGAAAAACCTGGCCTAATCCCAAATCATATGACATCAAATCTGACCCGAGGTAACACAAAGTTACCCAGAGATTTTCCTTATCTCACTGAGTGTGAAATATTTATTTTGTTTTACTGTATAAGTATGTAAGTCTGGTTGGGGAGCTGCTTGTAACACTGAGTCTATTATTTCCAAAATTAAAAAATTCTGAACTCAAGAGCAGATCTAATCCCAAGATTTTAGGGAATGAGCCATACTATAAAATGGATTTTCTAAGTAGGAGGAGGGAATTTCCAAGTTAATTGCTCTGTGACTTTCTAATAGTTCACATTCTCAGGGAGGTTTTTGCTTGACCTCTCTGTCTAAAACACCAGCCCTCTCTACCTTAGCCCTGCTCTCTGTTTCGCCCCCTCTTTCTAGCGCGCACACACACACCCCTACTGCTATCTCTACCCATCTCATCTCTTTCCTTTCTATCCTCTGTCTCATCTGTTGGAATACAACCTTTATGAAAATAGGACAGATTTTTGTTATTCTTTACTGCTATATTCATAAGAGCAAGAGGCATATAATTGGCAAACAGTTTTGATGGTGCGAATAAAAGAAATTAAAGCAGTTTGCATGTCTAATCCATTTGTATTTTTATAAATCTTTCAATACTGAGACTTACAATGGTTGCTGTTAGCTGAAAAAGAATAATTACTTCAGAGTTATCTGGGAAGCTCATTCTCATGTATCATAACCTTAAATCAATAGCCGTTTCATCTGTGCTCTACTGATTTTTTTTTTTTTACTGGAGACTTGTCACAAAATAACATGTCCTATCTTAAATGCATTCATTATTGATATATAATTCATATATAGTATGTTGAAAATATTAGAAGTGTAACATTTGTTAAATTTTGACATATGAATATACTCATGAACCATGACCATAGTCAAGATAATCATCACCACGGAAGTTTCCTCATGCCCATCTGTAACAGCTATTTCCTCTCCTTCCTGCGCTTCAAAATCTTCCTACCCCACACTTATGTCCTCAGGAGGCATCTGATCTCATTTTGGTCACTATAGGTTTTTTTTTCTATTTTCTAGAATGTCATGTGAATGGAATATTAGTGTGTACAAATTTTGTCTACACTTAATTCAGCATAATTATTTTTACCTGGGAATAGGACAATTTGGATATCAATTCACCTGATGATGGCCATGCTCTATTAAAATGATTGTGTTTTTACTTGTGCTATTTTTAGTCTATCAATATGGTATATCACATTGAGTCACAAACACTAAACTCACCCAGCATTCCTAGATACACCCTACCTAGTGACGATGTAAGTTCTCTAAGTTGCTGGATTCATGTTTTATTTTTGAAGAAGTATTGCATTTATGTTTATGAGGATTATTGGCCAGTGCTTTTGTTTCCTTGCAAAGTCTTTGCTTTTGTTTTTGTGTCAAGCTGTCTTAATTTTTCTTTAAATAGTTGGTAAAATTTGCCAATAAAGCCACCTGGACTTGAAGTTTGCTTTGTGAGAATATTTTTAACTACAAACTCATTTTATTTTAAAAAGAAATAGAAATCATATTATCAATTTCTTCTTAAGTGGGCTCCAGTAGTATTTATCTTTCTTGGACTAGGTCTATTTAATTTGCTGTTAAAGTTATTGACATGAATTTGTTTATAATATTCCCTTACTATACTTTTAATATCTATTATGGCAGCACCTGTTTCATTCCTGAATTTGTGATTCATTTTTCTCTATTTTTCTTATTCAATCTGACTAAAGGTTTATTAAATATTACTGAATTTTTTAAAGAAACCAGTTTGGTTTCTTGGTTATCCTATTCCTTTTCTGTTTTCTATTTTGTTAATTTCCATTCTGCTCTCTATTTCCTTTTTCCTGATTACTTGGGGTTATACTTATTCATCTTTTTCCGGTTTATTAAATGGGAACTGAGGTCATTTATTTGGGATTTTTCTCTTTCTGATATGAACATTTAGTTCTATAATTATATCTCTAATTACTGTTTTAACTACATCGAATTAATATTGATGTCATGTTTTCATTTCCTAATTTCCCTTCTAATGACATTTTTAACCCATAGGATATTTTGGATTTTGTTATCTAGTTTCTAATACTTGGAGATTTTCAATGTCTATTTCTAATTCAATTTAGTTTTGTCAGAGGATAGACCTTGAATAAATTGACAAATTTTATATAGACTTGAAACATTTTTGTGGCTCAGAAAGTGTTCTACTTGGTAAATCTTTCATGAGTTCTTAAACATAATGTTAGTGTTCTATTATTAAGTGCAATATTCTACATTTGTTAATTATGTCAAGTGAATTGATGATATTGCTCAAGTATTTTATAGCCACACTTATTTTCTGCTACTTATTCTAACAATTATTTGGAGATAGATATTAAACACGCCAAACATATTTGTAAATTTGCTTATTTTTTCTTGGAGTTTTGTAAGTCTGTTTCATAGATTTTGAAGACTTGGTGCATAATATTTTGGATTGCTGTATTTCTTGATAAGTTGACTTCTCTATTACTGTGAAATGATCCTCTCTATACCTCATAATACTTCTCTCTCTGACAATGATATTTGTATTTTCATATAGTAAATCTTTCTTTTCAGTTGTATAACCATGGAGTATCATTTTATCCTTTTAATTTTAATATGTATTTTATATTTAAAGTTGTTTTCTTGCAGGCAGCATAAGGCTCTTGCAAGTTCTACACATTGAATAATCTCTGCTTTTTAATTGAGGAGATCTTTGCATTCAGTGTTACTACTGATACTTTTGGATATAAATATACCATTTTGCTATATAATTTCTGTTTGTCCTGATTGTCCATTGCTTCCTTTTTCTTCTTTTCTTACTGCTTTTGTGTTGAATTATTTTATGACTTCATTCCAATCTAATTTATTGCCTTTTTAGCTGTAATTATTTTTGTTAAGTGGGGTAGCAGTTGCTTTAGAGTTTATTGTATGTATCTTTAATGTATCACTTCTACTCTCAGGATATGTTAAAGCACTTTATACATAGAGTATAAGAATCTTAAAACAATATTCTTTCAATTTTCCCTTCCTGGTCCTGGAACTGTTGTTGGCATATATTTTCTTTCTTAGATCGGCTATTTTATTGTGTACTTGAATTTGAAAACTATTCTGTCATTATTTCCTCAAGTATTCTTTCTATTGCCTCATTTCACTCTTTTCTTTTGAATTTTCCAATTATAAATAGGTTAAGCCACTTGAAACTTTCCAAGAGTTCACTAATACTCTAATCATTGTTTTCTCTATTTTATTTTTCATAAATTATCTGGCTATGTACACATTCAAATTCACAGATTTATAAATTTATAATCCATTCTTTAGCAATTTATAACCTGCTGTTAACGCCATACAGTGAATTATCAGTCATTATAGTTTTCATTTGTAGTAGCTCTATTTGGGCTTTTTTTTTCTATCTTTCATGTCTCTACATGTACTTAGTTTCTTAAGCATATGAAATATAGCCATATTGCTTTAATGTATTTGGCTACTATTTCTATAATCCCTATTATTTCTGTGTTGGTTTCAGTTGGTCAATAATGGATCCAATTTTCTTGCTTTTTTTATAACTGGTAATTTTTAATGGTGGAATGCCAGATATTTTTAATTACACCTTCTTGGGCACTGGACATTTTTGTATTCCTCAAAATATTTATTAAGCTTTATTTTCAGACCCAGTTAAAATCATTTTTGGATCTTTTTTCTGTTTTTTCTTTTTTTAATTAGGATACAGAGCAATGCTTAATTAGGGACTAAAATCGTCCTAATACAGAGGCAAAGTCCTTCTGGAAACTTTACTTAAAGTCCCAAGAATTATGAATTTGGAGGTTTTAACTCCAGCTGCTGGCCTGCTGGTGGCCTGTTGAGCTGTAGACATTGTTCTCTCTTTACCCTTGGAAATGTCAGATATGCTGCTTTAAAAATGAATGCATATTTATGCTATATAATAGGTGTATTATGCAGGTTTTAAAGATTTACTTGTGCATATCACTCTTCACCCTTTTCTTACAGTGAAAGCAATTCTTAGTTTAGATATACAAAATTTATATCTTTAAAGGTGATGACAGAGTAAATAATTGTAATTCATTCCCTATAAAATTATTTCATACTTAAGAAGAAATTCTCTAAATTGTTAAAATTAGGAGTAAGAGAATGAATTTGAAATCTTTGATATATAAATCTCACATTAATGGATTATTCAAGGTTGAAGGTAAATATCATCAGATTTCTCTTTCATTATTTTGTCTAAAAATTCATTTTACTTCTTGAATCTTGTATGTTAAGTGTTCCTCTCCATACCATAAAAAAGAAATCATAACCAAAGCCTCTAAACTGCACAGCACTCTTCTCTCCTTGTGTGTGTGTGTGTGCACATGTGTTGTATGTGTGTTTAATTCTAAGTATAATGAAGAGTGAAAGCTCTGAGACATTCAAAGACAGGTAATTAAAGAGCTTGCTTTTAGAAACCTGAATCTGGAGAGCTGATAGGAAAAAAAAAGTTTCACAAGCTAATTTCCTTGTCTCTTTTGTCTTTGTTTCTATTCAATTTCCTTTTTTTCCTCATTCATATTTACTTTTGCTTCTTTGCTCCCATTTTATAATTTTCTATAGTGCCTTAAATTTGTTTTGTCTTTAGAATCATTCCTCTTACCCCTGTGGCCTTTTCTTAAATTGCCTTCCTCTTATCCAGTCATTGCAGAGCTTCATCCTGTATCTGTTCTAATTGCTGTGATTTCATCATGGAAATCAATGAACTTTTATCAGAAGTAATGTACTGCATAAAACATTAGCTCCAAAAATTAATAATCAGATTGAACTATTTTAATGAAAAGACAAACCAACTACGGAATCACATTCTCCTTGTCTCTTCTTGTTTGAATTAATGAACCCTGAACTGAATTACTTTAATTATTAACTCTTTCAAGAATCCAAGAAATTATCAATTTAAAATAAAGTAGTAAAGGAATCTTTACTTAAAACAAGCAAGGCAAGGATGATACATCTAATATTTATTCCCCAAAATACTTTATCTATCTCTTATTGGTTCTGTTCCTACAGCATAGTTGCTCTCTCTGTCATAATCATCAAGGTTAGGAAAAGAGATTCAAATGATGGACTTTTAAGCAATATCCATTGGCAAAAATTATATTACAGTACATGTGATTTCCAAAATGAACTAAGCTCCTTATCTTTTTCCAGAAATTTCATAACAGTTTGGCTGTATTTGGAAGTATTATTAAACCATATATTCAAATATTAATGACAATGCCTAATAATTACACCTGCCAGAATGACAAGGGATGTGTCTTACTGTGCTTAGACTGTTATAACAAAAATAACATGGTGGCAAAAACAAAAATATTTGGTGGCTTAAACAATAAGTATTTATTTCTCACAGTACCAGAGGCTGGGAGGTCCGTGATCAAGCAGATTTGGGGTACAGTGAGAGCTTTCTTTCTGATTTGCAAATAGCCACCCTCTTGCTGTGTACTCACATCGCCACGAGGAAGAGATCATCTCTGTGGTTCTCTTCTTATAAGGGCATTAATCCCCCTCATGATCTCATTACCTTCCAAAGGCCCCACACCCAAAAAACTGGGGATTAGAACTTCAACAGACAAACTTCGAATGGACACAACCATACGGACACAACCATTCGGTCCATAGCAGGATGCAATTTAGTAACAATTTCCCACAAAATACTTCACACTTCAAAATATCCAATGAATATTTACTTGTAAAATGAATAAAACATTTGAATAAATGAACAGAAAACAACATAGAAAAAAAAAACTTCTTGTTATTGTCTCATTATTCACATTTGTCATCTTGACCTTAGATGCAAAACAACCAAAAAAGATGTTAGTGTCCCAGGTATGAGTTATGGGCCCATATTTATGTTATCCTTCTGGTTCTTAAATTATAACTATTTTGAATATTTCTTCAAGGGCAAAGTAGAATAAATAATTATTGCCCAATAAGTGACAGTGTCAATCAATACAGGTAAAATCCTCATCTCATTTATACCTACCACAAGGCTGGGCAATCACGCCTTTTTAGCCCCCAGATCGTCTATGGAAAAACACATGGACACCACCTGACATGTACCAGGTAATACTTGAAACCTGATGGTGGGTATTCTTTTTGTATAACTTGAACATCCTCTCTATTGGTCAGTTTTCTTCTGGAAACATTGACTCACTAGTCTGAATTTCCTTATTTGAATTGGAAAAGCTGACTAATGATTCCTTCCATGAAATTAGTCTTTAATCCCATAGATGAGTATCAGGCAATTTCCTGGTGCCTCCACAAAGCATGTCACGGGAATAAAGTACCAGAATTGCCCTATCTCAGCTGAAAGACAGGACAGGCATCATTCCTTTATTCCTCACACCCACTTTTGTGGTTGTACAGCATGGAAGCTGAGAATAAAGGATTTTCTGTAAGTTGGTTTGTACTACAATCAGGTGGTTCTATCAGCTCCTTATTGTATGACCTTGAGCAAGGTACTTAACCTTTCTGGGAATCAGTTTTCTCATTTCAAAAATGTTCATATTACTTCAGAGGACTGTTGTAAGAGTAAAATCAATCAGTACATAAACAACTTTTAATAGTGCCTGCTGCATAGGAAAGACCATGTGAGTTTTTACTGTTATTATTGTCATTCCTGTGGTACAACTTCCTATTTATTCTAATGTATGAGCTTAATTATATATTATATATATTATATACTTCTAGAGTCCAGCCATGGAAATAAGAAGACCCACATTACTCCTTCTTCAGAGTCTCACCACAAATTTTACTAGGGTCAACCACTTGAACTAGGTAACATAAATTAAAATGGACAATATAAAACATCTCCAACAGCCTTATTTCCAGGTGAACCCTGGGTTTCATTTTATCCCTTGGCAGTACCATTTAACAAATTACCCACATGAGCAAATATTTTCCTTGGCCACTATCTGTTTGAAGAAAAATACATCACTAAACATCTGGCACATTTCTTCTTAAAAGGGCATTAATCCCCTGAAAAAAAGTAAGTCTCTGTTTTTATTTCCTCTCTTTTGCCCCGAGGATATATAAATGAAGATAATAGCTACACATTTTCCATTTAACAGTGCCTCTTTATTGCTATAGGCCACTAGGTATGATTTGCTCATTTTCCAAAGTAGAAACTCCAGAGTAAATGAGGATAAACAAGTGATATTTAAAATATGAAAGTCAGTGCAATAAAAAATTACATAAAATACAGTATTATTTTTGAGATTAAAAAAAAGGATCTGGGGCCATGTAGGCATTCCAGAAGGCAACTACTGTGATCTTCTACATTGAATGATGAAGGTCAGGGCTAGGGTGGTGGTGCTGACAACACTCAGTAAGAATTGGAAGGAAGTACTCCTGTACTAGGGACTGCTACGGAATGTGACTGGATAGTATGGGAGATTCATGAGTCAAGATTTCATCCATGTGGGATAAGACAGGGGTAGCCTGATGGTTCTTGCATTCAAGATCTGAAGTGTCAGACTAGAAAGATTGCTAAAATTTAAAGGTAAAATTGGTGATTTTTCTATATGTGGTGTTTTATAGGGAAGCTTTGATAATAATATAGAATTATCCCAAAGGTAGTTGGCCTAGAATTAGAGCTAAAATATAGGAGTGGAGATAACAACATAAGACTTATCATCTCTCACAGCAGTATGTCAAGAAAAGGAAGATAATCTGGAAAGTAGGTTTAGAATGAGTGCACTGAATAATTATAAAACCCATCAAAGCTTGTTCTAAAATGAAAGCATATTTTGACAGTATCAGAGAAGAAAAGTAGAGAAACGGTGTGTAATAGTCTTGTACATAAGACACAGTGGTGAAGTTTTACTGAATTATGTGAAAAAATCCACTTTATTTCAGAAGGGATTTCTCAACATAGGGATACATAGCATATGGAGAGAACATCATACTGACATTTAACCTTCCTAACGAGGACAGAAGACATATATTTACTAATAGAAGAACTAAAAGTAAATTTTCACCAAAAATATACAATAATTTATAAAGAACTAACTGATTCCTTGAAACAACATGATACTCTGATAATATCCAGCCTTAGTTAGACCTGTTGAGTTTTGGAGGTAACTATTCTGCCAGTCCCCTGACCTTATTAATTTATCACATAATGATGATCTCTGATAGAACATGCCAGTTCTTTAGTTCTAAGTTCCACCATATCTAGAAGTGTCAAGTACAAGACTAATGCATCATCAAAATGAAAGAAAGAAAAAAAACAAGAAGGCTAGAGTATGGTAGACAGCGAAAATAAGAAACAGATATGCAGGACTGGGGCCACAGTTACCACCAGTGGCCTAAGGAGGCAGCTAACCAATTTTCCCTGCTCTGTGGCAAAACAAATATTCTCCCTTTAACACTGTCCAGCAAAAACAAGGCATGTATATTTTGTTTTATTCCTCAAAACATTGTTTTATCATTGCTAGTTCTAATGGATATACACTTACATATCACCACCAATATTCTTATTGGAAATAAAAAAGAATGGATAGTTACAACGATATGTAGTAAAATTTAGTCAACTCTGAAAAAGTAACTGCAGTTAAAACAGTGGGTCAGGGACGGAAACTCCATCTATAGTATTTAATTGGGCAACTGAATTACTCTTCACGAGGTTGTACCCCATCATATATTGTATTTAGTAAATCTCAGAAAACCACATTAGCTTTAGAGTTCATGCGAGTGCATAGTTTTTTTTTTATCATTAATCTACAATTACATGAAGAACATTATGTTTAATAGGCTCTCCCCTACCCCCAAGTACCCCCCAAAACCCCATTACAGTCACTGTCAATCAACATAGCAAGATGTTGTAGAATCACTACTTGTCTTCTCTGTGTTGCACAGCCCTCCCCTTTCCCCCACCCCCTACATTATACATGTTAATCATAACACCCCATTTCCTCTTCCCCACCCTTATCCTTCCCTACCCTCCCATTCTCCACAGTCTCTTTCCCTTTGGTAACTGTTAGTCCATTCTTGGGTTCTGTGATTCTGCTACTGTTTTGTTCCTTCAGTTTTTCTTTTGTTCTTATACTCCACAGATGAGTGAAATCATTTTGTATTTGTTTTTCTCCACTTGGCTTATTTCACTGAGCATAATACCCTCTAGCTCCATCCATGTTGTTGCAAATGGTAGGATTTGTTTTCTTCTTATGGCTGAATGATATTCCATTGTGTGTATGTACCACATCTTCTTTATCCATACATCTACTGATGGACACTTAGGTTGCTTCCATTTATTGGTTATTGTAAATAGTGTTGCAATAAACATAGGGGTGCATCTGTCTTTTTCAAACTGGGCTGCTTCATCCTTAGGGTAAATTCCTAGAAGTGGAATTCCTGGGTCAAATGGTAAGTCTATTTTGAGCATTTTGAGGAAACTCCATATTGCTTTCCACAACGGTTGAACTAATTTACATTCCCACTAGCAGTGTAGGAGGGTTCCCCTTTCTCCACAACCTCGCCAACATTTGCTGTTGTTTGTCTTTTGGATGGTAGCCATCCTTACTGGTGTGAAGTGGTAACTCATTGTGGTTTTAATTTGCATTTCTCTGATAACTAGCGATGAGGAGCATCTTTTCATGTGTCTGTTGGCCATCTGAATTTCTTTTTTGGAGAACTGTCTGTTCAGTTCCTCTGCCCATTTTTTAATTGGATTATTTGCTTTTTGTTTGTTGAGGTGCATGAGCTCTTTATATATTTTGGATGTCAAGTCTTTATTGGATCTCTCATTTACGAATATATTCTCCCATACTGTAGGGTACCATTTTGTTCTATTGATGGTGTTATTTGCTGTACAGAAGCTTTTCAGCTTGATATAGTCCCACTTGTTCATTTTTTTTTTCCTTGCCTGGGGAGATATATTCATGAAGAAGTCACTCATGTTTATGTCCAAGAGATTTTTGCCTATGTTTTTTTCTAAGAGTTGTATGGTTTCATGACTTACATTGAGGTCTTTGATCCATTTTGAATTAACTTTTGTGTATAGGGTTAGACAGTAATCCAGTTTCATTCTCTTACATGTAGCAGTCCAGTTTTGCCAGCACCATCTCTTGAAGAGACTGTCATTTCCCCATTGTATGTCCATGGCTCCTTTATCGAATATTAATTGACCACATATGTTTGGGTTAATGTCTGGAGTCTCTAATCTGTTCCACTGGTCTGTGGCTCTGTTCTTGTGCCAGTACCAAATTGTCTTGATTAATGTGGCTTTGTAGTTGAGCTTGAAGTTGGGGAGTGAGATCCCCCCACTTTATTCTTCTCTCTTAGGATTGCTTTGGCCATTCGGGGTCTTTGGTGTTTCCATATGAATTTTTGAACTATTTGTTCCAGATCGTTGAAGAATGTTGTTGGTAACTTGACAGGGAATGCATCAAATCTATATATAGCTTTGGGCAGGATGGCCATTTTGACGATATTAATTCTTCCTAGCCAAGAGCATGGTATGAGTTTCCATTTGTTAGTGTCCTCTTTAATTACACTTAAGAGTGTCTTATAGTTTTCAGGGTATAGGTCTTTCACTTCTTTGGTTAGGTTTATTCCTAGGTATTTAATTATTTTAGATGCAATTGGGAATGGAATTGTTTTCCTGATTTCTGTTTCTATTGGCTCCTTGTTAGTGTATAAGAAAGCCACAGATTTCTGTGTGTTAATTTTGTATCCTGCAACTTTACTGTATTCCAATATCAGTTCTAGTAGTTTTGAACTGGAGTCTTTAGGGTTTTTTATGTACAATATCATATCATCTGCAAATAGTGACAGTTTAACTTCTTCTATACCAATCTGGATTCCCTGTACTTCTTTGTTTTGTCTAATTGCTGTGGCTAGGACCTCCAGTACTCTGTTAAATAACAGTGGGAGAGTGGGCATCCCTGTCTTGTTCCCAATCCCAGAGGAAAAGCTTTCAGCTTCTCGCTGTTCAGTATGATGTTGGCTGTGGGTTTATTGTATATGGCCTTTATTATGTTGAGGAACTTTCCCTCTATACCCATTTTGCTGAGAGTTTTTATCATGAATGGATGTTGAATTTTGTTGAATGCTTTTTCAGCGTCTATGGAGATGATCATGTGGTTTTTGTCTTTCTTTTTGTTTATGTGGTGGATGATGTTGACGGATTTTCGGATGTTGTACCATCCTTGCATCCCTGGGATGAATCCCACTTGGACGTGGTGTATGATCCTTTTGATATATTTTTGATTTTGGTTTGCTAATATTTTATTGAATATTTTTGCATCTATGTTCATCAGGGTTATTGGTCTGTAATTTTCTTTTTTGGTGCAGTCTTTGCCTGGTTTTGGTAGTAGGTGATGTTGGCTTCATAGAATGAGTTTGAGAGTATTCCCTCCTCTTCTATTTTTTGGAAAACTTTAAGGAGAATGGGTATTATATCTTCTCTGTATGTCTGAAAAATTCTGAGGTAAATCCAGCTGGCCCGTGATTTTTTTTCTTGGGTAGTTTTTTGATTACCGCTTCAATTTCATTGCTGGTAATTGGTTTGTTTAGATTTTGTGTTTCTTCCTTGGTCAGTTTTGGAAGGTTGTATTTTTCTAGGAAGTTGTCCATTTCTTCTAGGTTTTCCAGCTTCTTAGCATATAGGTTTTCACAGTAGTCTCTCATAATTCTTGTATTTCTGTTGGGTTCGTCTTGATGTTTCCTTTCTCATTTCTGATTCTGTTGATGTGTGTTGATTCTCTTTTTCTCTTAATAAGTCTGGCTAGAGGCTTATCTATTTTGTTTATTTTCTTAAGGGACCAGCTCTTGGTTTCATTGATTTTTTCTATTGTTTTATTCTTCTCAATTTTGTTTATTTCTTCTCTGATCTTCATTATGTCCCTCCTTCTGCTGACTTTAGGCCTCATTTGTTCTTCTTTTTCCAATTTTGATAATTGTGACATTAGACTATTCATTTGGGTTTGTTCTTCCTTCATTAAATATGCCTGGATTGCTATTTACTTTCCTCTTAAGACTGCTTTTGCTGCGTCCCACAGAAGTTGGGGCTTTGTGTTGTTGTTTTCATTTATTTCCATGTATTGCTGGATCTCCATTTTAATTTGGTCATTGATCCATTGACTATTGAGAAGCGTGTTGTTAAGCCTCCATGTGTTTGTGAGCCTCTTTGCTTTCTTGGTACAATTTATTTCTAGTCTTATATCTTTTGTGGTCTGAAAAGTTGTTTGGTAGGATTTCAATCTCTTTGAATTTACTGAGGCTCTTTTTGTGGCCTAGTATGTGGTCTATTCTGGAGAATGTTCCATGTGCACTTGAGAAGAATGTGTATCCTGTTGCTTTTGGGTGTAGAGTTCTATAGATGTCTAATAGGTCCATATGTTCTAGTGTGTTGTTCAGTGCCTCTGTGTCCTTACTTATTTTCTGTCTGGTGGATATGTCCTTTGGAGTGAATGGTGTGTTGAAATCTCCTAAAATGAATGCATTGCAGTCTCTTTCCTCCTTTAGTTCTGTTAGTATTTGTTTCACATATGCTGGTGCTCCTGTGTTGGGTGCATATATATTTATAATGGTTTTATCCTCTTGTTGGACTGAGCCCTTTATCATTATGTAATGTCCTTCTTTATCCCTTGTTACTTTCTTTGTTTTGAAGTCTGTTTTGTCTGATGCTAGTACTCAGCACCTGTTTTTTTCTCCCTATTGTTTGCATGAAATATCTTTTTCCATCCCTTGACTTTTAGTCTGTGCATGTCTTTGGGTTTGAGTTGAGTCTCTTGTAAGCAGCATATAGATGGGTCTTATTTTTTTATCCATTCAGTGACTCCATGTCTTTTGATTGGTGCATTCAGTCCATTTACATTTAGGGTGATTATCGATAGGTATGTACTTATTGCCATTTCAGGCTTTAGATTCATGGTTAGCAAAGGTTCCAGATTACTTTCCTTACTATCTAAGAGTCTAACTTAACTCACTTAGTATGCTGTTACAAACACAATCTAAAGTTTCTTTTCTATTTCTCCTCCTTTTTCTTTCTCCTTCATTCTTTATATATTAGGTATCAAATTCTGTACTTTTTGTCTATCCCTTGATTGACTTTGGGGATAGTCAATTTAATTTTGCATTTGTCTCACAATCAGCTGCTCCACCCTCCCTACCATGATTTTACTACCTCTAGTGACAGCTATCCAACCCTAGGAATACTTCCATCTGTAGCAGTCCCTCCAAAATAGACTGCAGAGATGGTTTGTGGAAGGTAAACTCTCTCAGCTTTTGCTTATCTGGAAATTGTTTAATCCCTCCTTCAAATTTAAATGATAATCATGCTGGATAAAGTAATCTTGGTTTTAGGCCCTTCTGCTTCATGGCATTTAATACATCATGCCACTCCCTTCTGGCCTGTAAGGTTTCTGCTGAGAAGTCTGATGTTAGTCTGATGGACTTTCCTTTGTATGTGATCTTATTTCTGCCTCTGGCTGCTTTTAACAGCCTGTCCTTATCTTTTATCTTTCCCATTTCAATTACTATGTGTCTTGCTGTTGTCTTCCTTGGGTCCCTTGTGTTGGGTGATCTGTGGATCTCCATGGCCTGACAGACTATGTCCTTCCCCAGATTGGTGGAATTTTCAGCAACTACCTCCTCAAAGACACTTTCTATCCCTTTTCTCTCTCTTCTTTTTCTGGCATCTCTATAATGCGAATATTGTTCTGCTTGGATTGGTCACATGGTTCTCTCAATATTCTTTCATTTTTAGAGATCCTTTTTTCTCTCTGTGCCTCAGCTTCTTTGTATTTCTCTTCTCTAGTTTCTATTTCATTTATTATCTCCTCCACCATATCCAACCTGCTTTTAATACCCTCCATTGTGTTCTTTAATGATTGGAACTCTGACCTGAATTCATTCCTGAGTTCTTGGATGTCTTTCCATACCTCCATTAGGGTGTTGATGATTTTTATTTTGAACTCCCTTTCAGGAAGAGTCATGAGGTCCATATCATTTAAATCTTTCTCAGGAGTTGTTTTAACAATTTTACTCTGGACAAGCTTCCTTTGGCGTTTCATGTTTGTATATGGCGTCCTCTAGTGTCCAGAAGCTCTATTCTGGGGCTGATGAGCCCCTGAAGCAATGTCAGGGGTCACAGGGGAGCAGTACTGGTGCCTGGGGGTAGGAAAGAGCTGTTCCCTGCCTCCTGGCTGCTGTGCCTGTCTCCACTGCCTGAGCCAGTGGGCCGGTCACACAGGTGTAAGTTTTTGTCCCAGAGCTGCCAGATATGGATTCCTGCTTTCCATAAGCAGCCAAAATCCCGGTCTCCCCAGCAACTCTGCCTGTATTAACTTCCCAACCCAGTATTCATGCGAGTCTCATGAAAGCACCATGAAATGTAGGTTTGTGCTCCCAGAGCAGATCTCCAGAGCTAGGTATTCAGCAGTCCCAGGCCTTCCACTCCCTCCCTGCTCCGTTTCTCTTCCTCCCGCCAGTGAGCTGGGGTGAGGGAGGGTATCGTGTCCCACAGAGCCACAGCTCTGGTACATTACCCCGTTCGCTGAGGTCTGCTCTTTTCTCCAGGTGTGTGCAGTCTGATGACGTCCTCTTCCCTGTTGCTCTCTCAGGATTATTGTGCCAATTAAATTTTCTAATTGTATCCAGTTTTAGGAGGAAGCCTCTGTCTCTCCTCTCATGCCGCCATCTTTAATCCTATGTTTTTTCTAGCGTGAGTGCACAGTTTTCAAAGCAGTTTAAAAATCATGACAATGGGTTTGGTTTCTGTAGCAAATAATTTAAATTAACATTAGCCTGGAAGCAATTGTTCCGGTTCTTCAGTGTGAAAAGGAAGAAACCAAATCAAGATTGTAAAAATACTCTTCAAAACGATAGGCTTCACTAAGTCTGTTTACTAGAACTGTAACATTTGATTCCCAGATTAATGAAATCAGCAATAAAAATTGACTCACTGATGAGGACACTACTAATAAAGTTTAAGTGACAACAAAATTCTATCTGTGATGGACTTGCACAGCTCAAATATCTATGCTTACTCACCACTCAGCTATGTCAATAAAGAAAATGGCATACTAGCTGAAGAAGATCGTGGTAACACTTTGGGGGGAAAATAATGTTGCCCCTGATGCTTTCATACATGAGGACTAAGATAATTCTCAAAAGTCATATTGTTTTCAAAATTCCATTTGACATTAATATATTTGTTATCAAAACAATTGAAGGGTATTCCATCTTTTTATTTATTTTCCCAGCCATCTTCCTTACATTAAGATAGCTGGGAAACTTTTTTGGTTTTACAGGGGCTTTTTTAAGCATTAATGTAGACCACAACATATCGGTATTAATTTTTTGTGTTGTGAAAAGGACAGAGCAGCAAGTTGACAATTCAAAGTTTGAGGTTTACTGGTCTCTATGCTAGTGTGTGAACCTCAATAGATATCTAATGTTCTATGCTTATGCTCAAATGCATAGTGAAGACAAAATTTGCTATATTTCATGGTCGAGGAGAATTAAATATTAAAGATTTGCTTTGGATTTATAATTCCAATAATATGTCATTCCAACCACTCAGAAGGTCCATCCCCCCAAAATAGAATTTTATTCCAAAAACAGGACAATGAGCATAATTTTTATACTTGCTACTCACACTGGAAAAAAAGAAAAATGAAAGATTTTATTTAAGCAGTTAACCTATTTCATATCAATTATTGTCTGAAATATATTAATCCTGAAGTACCAATAGAAATATTGAAGGTAGTCATGCCTTATTTCATCCAACCAAAATATTTGACATCTGTTTATCAATGTAGCTATCATCTATTTATTCATCTTAAAATCATAATATTCCATAAATGTAAAAGAGTACAATGGAGAATAATTTGTTGTTAAGAATATTTCTCTTCACCTTCACCATTCTCATAACATGAAAACTTACTAAGTTCTTTCTTACACCTACACCTGTGTCCTGGTCTTTCTCATTTGCATACATGCTTGATTTAAAGAAGAGAAGTTTCATAAATAAGTTGAAGCAAAATTAGATCTATAGATTACAATAACTTACATAGGTCTTAATTTAGTTCATTATATTTCTTTTATTCAGACTCATAAAATAAGTTTTTATGAATGTGTGTTTTTAACTTTATTGAATATTCTTAAGACTACTTTTAAACTTTGAAATAAACATCTTATTCCCTGTTATTCAACTACTTCTAGCAATGTTTATTCATTCTTATCACTTGCTTATTAGGTTTAGCTTGATTCGAATGGAATTGTTCAGTGATATTTTATTTAAATAGTGCACTTTAAAATATGTTTAATTCAAAATTGCAATTCCCATATTTACCAGTGACCCAATATCTCCTTCTTTTTCTTAGTACTTTCATACTGCCATCTAAATAGCACTTTTAATAACAGACTATCTTTCTATGTAAAGGGGTGATACAAGTATTACTCAATTCAATTGAAGTCTATGCTTTGAACTTTAGAAAAGAAGCTCCATTTAATTAGCATTAACTGATTCCTTTCAGATATTGATGCTATTAAATTTTGTCAAATATATTAACTCAGAACTTAGTTTTCAAGCATGAAATAAAATCACTCTTTTATATATAATAATCCTTAGATGTCTATATCTCACTATGCTTTTATAAGACAATTTTTCTTAGGTCTAAAGCATTTTAAATTGGAGAAAATGTATAGGCTTTTTTTTCAAATAATAATATGATTATTTTGTAGTATATTTTTATTTTCTAAATAACTATTTTTAGCTGTTTAATATTAGGCTTTCTAGAGAATTTAACTCTAAGAGAAAGAAAAATAGTTATAAATATCATTTAGTTGGCATTTTAAGTTTAGTAAATTGTGTCATGACTTGGATTATATGATGCTATGTTTATCAGCTGTGTATTAATATTGTGTAGGATAACAATCTAAAAGACTGTCAACAATAATATGGTCACTAGAATTTTAAAAAAATTCAAATATTAAAATTTCAACAAAATATTTTTTGCATTAATGTTTGCAAAAAGTGGAATAGATATGAATTCAGAAGAAAAGGAAAGAGGGAATTTAT
Organism: Manis pentadactyla; assembly: GCF_030020395.1. Taxonomy (NCBI): domain Eukaryota; kingdom Metazoa; phylum Chordata; class Mammalia; order Pholidota; family Manidae; genus Manis; species Manis pentadactyla. The sequence goes on from NC_080023.1 coordinate 52,966,015, forward strand.
AACTGTTAGAGAATGGATTGTTCAAACTTTTTAAAATGGATGATTAGTGGTATCAAATCATTGTGGAGTTTAGATTTCATTAACATATTTAAAATAATCAGAGGGTTTTGTGTCAATGTTAATAATAAGTATATGATAAATTTTTGCAATTGTTTAAATTTGATGACAAAAGTTTTATTTGGACATTTAAATACACACACCCCATTTTAAAATAACTTGTGAATCTCTGAAATTCAGATACCCTGGAGAAAGGGGATAAAGATCTCTGTCTAATTATCAGTCATTCCCCACAGAATGTGGTCTGAGGAAAAAAAAAATGGAAGCCCGGGTGGCTAATAAGAATATTGGCTACATAAAGAACTGATAAGGAGACTTAACATGTGGTTAACTAAAACTTGAATAAGTTGATTGACTAGATTTTTATGTCAAAGAATGGGTGATCAATAAATACGTGTTGAAGAGAATGAAAGTAAAACAATAGATCTAAAAAGAGTTCCCTTGAGTCCCTAACTATCTGCTTTAATGCTAAGGTATGTGAAATTCTGTCTTAACTTGGTAAGATCAGCTGATGACTTTTTTTGTCCAAAGTCAAGAAGGCTGCTCAATTCAAAGTCATGGAAAAAAATGGGCTTTTACTGGTAATAAAAATAATATTTGTCAATTACTGTATATTTATATAAATATTATTCTGTCTCCCAACTTAAGCTCTTGTATTCTTTACTTTTGATCACCCAAACCTTGAACCAATATTTTCTACAACACTGGCCTAAATCAACACCTAGATTCTATCACTGTTCTAGAAATCTACATAAATTATAAGGGTATAATTATGTGGCTATGTATACTTGGAGATATTCTGTATTAGTTTATTAGCTATCGGATATGTTAATATAATCAGGAAAGTTCAAGAAATCAACAAGGTATTAGGAGATAGATAAGAGGCAGAAGCTTAGAGTGTTTAAATGCTTCCAACTAAAGTAAATGAGGTTAAATAGGAATATAGCTCATGTTTGACCAGGCAGAGCAGAGTCTGGCTAAATCTAAACCACTAGCCAGCACTCTCGGTTGCTCTGGTTAACAATTCTCTTCACACATGTGATAATACACTGAAAGTAGTCACATCTGAATAAGTAAACAGTTACTGGGCACAGAATTTTAGGTGTCTTGTAGCTTTAATTTTGAGGAACAATTGTATTGGAATTTTGGAGGAATTTGAATAAAGAACAAAGAATGATATTACATGAGGTCATATCCCACTTTCTACCTCATTCACAGGCTTCTAGTCCCTCTCGCCTCCTTGTACCCATCTCAGACTGCTATCCTTTTTGGCCTCTCTCCATACTCTTCCTCAAAGATTTCTATGACTCTCTTTAAAGTTGTTAGTCCTAATGTCTGAACATTCTTTGATAAGCCTTTCCTGATAACACTATCTAAATAAATACACAGCAACTTCCCAATTGCCTTATCTTGCTTCATTTTTTTCATAGATCTCATCACCATCTAGTTATTATTCAGTTTATCTACCTATTATCTATCATCTATCATCTATGTCTATTTAACTAGGATTTATGCTCCATGAGGACAGAAGTTTTGTCTGGTTTGTTCACTCCTATACTTTTAAATCTAGTCCCTAGGACAGTTCCTGTTCATAGACGATTCTTGAAAATTATTTTTTAAATGAATGAGTAAATATGGTAGAAAAGACAAATAACTTTTTAAATGACGTCTACTAAAAACAGTTCAATAGTAAGTGTCCAATAACTATTTGCTAAATGCTCTGATAATGACCTTACAATATTGGCCTGATAGCCACTATCTTACTTCTGGTTCCCCAAATCGAGAAGGAATTTCAATAGCATTTTGAAATTAAAATAGAATTTTCTTTTGATAACTCAAAGCCTCCATCAAATATATAAACAAGGAATTATATGTGTATAGGGAAGACAATTTTAGATTTTAGTGAGTTATGAGTAAACAGGATGAAGTAAAGATATCTTTAGTATTTTAAAAGAAAAATGTCATACTTTTAAATTTTAAGCATGTAGATTTAAGAGTGCTTTTGAGGCTAATTATGAATAGTACTTCTATACCATAGAAATGTGTGACATTAGTGTTATTTATAGATATTGATAATCTAGTAAACTTTTTAAATTCATTTTTTCAACCAGAAGCTTTTAAATAAATAAACAAGGAAAAAACCAAATATGGTTTTGATTTTAAGAATAATATTTATCATTTTTACATGGCCTATTTATTATTTATTATTAATTAGCATACAGACCTATAATAAGAAATAGGTATTATTAATCATATTTTAGAATAATTGTGTTGAAATTTTATTTTATTTCAACTGTAAAACACCTACATATTTAAACAAAACAACTGCTCGTAGGAAGAAATTTTTTTTTTCTAAAATTAGGCCTAAATGAAATTGTAGGAGTGATGTAAGGTAAAATTTATGTTCATTTGTTATTTTCTTTGTGGGATTTTTGAGTAATGTAAAAAACAGTTTGAACTGTGAATTTGACAGCAGACTACCTAGTGTAATCGACACCAAAACCTTTCACATTTGCTTTTTACAACACTCATTCATTATAAGAAATAATTGCAGTGATTTGTTGACATTAAGTTCAACTCAGCATATTTTCTATTAAGGAAATAATTTTAAATGTAATGGCTAGGTGAATTTTAGAAGGTGGAAATTCAAATGCCAACCTCAAAAAATAGATTGAATATTGAGTTATGGTATATCACTATGTTATACTATAAACTATGGATTTTAATTACTAGTAATTAAAAGCTAGTTTTAATGACTGTATAAATCAATCATGCCTCCACCTTCAAGATGACTATTGTTATCTCCCCTTTCCATCAACTACTCCCATAGCACCAAAGTGTTCCTATATTCCTTATTATAATAACTGTCAATATAATCTTGTACACATAAGAAAAAAAATAAGCTTCAGTATATTCTTGATTTCTCTTTTTAATCCAACAACCTCCCCCATCCCACTCGCTCTCTCTTCTTTCACGTACACACACATACAAACACACATATACACACACATTCTCATAGTGATGAAATTACGCTAATATTATTTCCTAAAACATTCCTAGATTGTTTCATTTATTTTCAGTTTCTACCTTAACATATAGCTTGCTAAAAAGAAATTTTTTTAAAGAAAAGAATTTAAAACAACATGAAAAAAAATACACATTTTATAGCAGAGAACAACAAAAGGAACATCAGTGGATTTCTCCTAGGAAAATAAAAATAAATTGGGTTGGAAGACAATTAAATTTATAGTGCTGAAATAAATTTAAAAGTGCCAAACTGGAATTCAATATCCAGTAAAAATATTTTTAAAAACATGGAATAAAGACATGTTTAGATAAACAAAATCTGAGAGAAATTGTTGCCATAAAAATCTAACTACAAGAAATAATAAAGGAAGCCCCTCAGGTTAATAGAAATTGATGCCAGAAAAGAAAAGTTAATCTAGATAGAGGAATGAAGAGCATCAGAAAAAGTAAAGAAGTGGCTAAATATAAAAGATTTGTTAATCATATTTAATTTGTTAAATAATGTGGCTTCTTTTCAGCTTAAATAATGATATGTATTGTGAAGTCTATAATATATGTATGAGTAAAATATATGCTAAGATCACACATGCCAAGAGAAAGTAAGTGTGATTAATGCTAAAATGTTCAGATGTGGTTTCATTTAAGTAACATAGTATTTTTTAGCATAAACAAGAATACTTTAAAGATATAACTGTAATATTTAGAAAAATCATAAAATTGCCTGTGGACTTACATAGCTACAAACAACTCCCTCCTAAGAATAAATATGAAAAGTAGAAGAAAAAATTTACATATAAATATTGGAATGACAACATCAGCCAACTTTACCTATATATTTATAAATCTGTATAAAAACTATACATATAAAACAATGTCAAAATATGTATTATTTTCAAATCCACAGAGTATGTTCACTAAGATAAGTTTCAAAGAATCATAATCATATGAAGCTAGTTCTCTATCAAGTGATAAAGTCTTAAGAAGCAGTGACCCTTGTGGCTACTAATTTGACTTACCATACTTATATAAATTTGATCATGAAGGAGATAAAAGAAACTTATGGACCTCAAAGACCCTCCCTACATAGGAAGCAGCATAAGAATCATATTTACATCTGTATCCCTAGACCCCCAGTGGGGTAAATAGCAGAATTTTCAAAATCTCCGCCTGGCCTTAGTCCATTTTCATATCAATAGTTCACAACTACTGCCTCCCGCAGCCTCCAGAGCAAGGGGTGGAGAGAAAATGGCCATTCTCTCCTCCCCTCCATGCCTGGTACATAATTAGTTTGGTGCCTGCCAGTCACCAAGGATCTGCCCACAGAGTTCTCCCCAGAAGAGGCAGGTGGGGAAAGTAGAGCGTGGTCCCAGGTGGCAGAGCCTGAGCCGTGGCTGGAGGACAGTGCCAAGCCTGGTTAGTGACTATAGGGAATTAAAGTCTTTCTCCCAACCTACCCTTTCTTTTGACTTATTTCAGTCTCATCAGTTTCATAGGGGATTCACCCTGGGCTGGGAACATGCTTCCCCTGGAGCTAACCTCCAAATCTTGTGAGGCGAATGTAGAGTAGGTCTAGATAAATACTGAGCACATAAAGTATACGTCATAGCTGAGGACCATTGAGCTTAGAGGACTCTCAGTCTTGTGACGGGCTTTTGGCAAACCTGCTCATCTTCCTTCAAGAAGGTGACATTATCTTTATTTTTATGGTGAGGAAAAAAAGAGAGGAAAATACCATCTCTAACTTCCAACTGCATTTTCTGTGCAAATGTCTTTGAAAAAACTGTCTAGAAATGCTGTCAAATGGCATGTTGAAATGCCATGAAGATTTCCCTTCTACCAAGCATAACTGTATCAAATTGGAATCCAATAACTTTAAGATAGTTATAAAATGCCCAAATATTTGGGTAGCCATTGTGCATAGGGCCTTTCGTGTTGCCAATGATAGAGCAGCTTTGTCGACCATGAGTCTACACACACATGCCACATGCACTCTCCCTGTGAGCCAGTCCATCCCAGCACCTCAGTGGCCCTGGAGAGCTTGATGTCCATGATGGTTGTGTGGCAGCAGTAGGACAGAAAGCTCATTGATAATAAAAATAAAATGCATCAAAATTTATGGGAAACAAAACAATCTTTAGAATAAAACATACAGTTTTATACACTTAACTAGAGAATGGTATAAGTCAATGATGACATCTTCTAGCTAAGAAGCTAGGTAATAAATTAAGTTCTGTTCCTTTAACTAGAAGAAAAAAATATAATGAAGATAAAAGAAGATATTAATGATGAAAAACACAAATAGAGAAAAATTGAAAGCCCAAATGCTAATTTTTGTAAAGTCCTAGTCAGATTGATCATAATAAAAGGGAAAAATCAGAAACAAGAAACCTATACATATATTAGAGATATTAAAATGATAATAGAAATTTATTATAAATAATTTATGCCAAATATTATGGAGTATTTATAAAATCTATAAAAATAAATAATTTTATAAAAATGACAAACTCTTTGACAAGAACAAATTGCAAAAACTGACTTAAAAATATGAAAACAGTTATATTTTAATAATGGAAATTTTTCTCAAAAATCTTTCCATGAAGAAAATTCCAAACCCAGTTGATTTCATGAATGAAGTCTATCAAACATTTAAAAACATAAATATATTTAAGTCACCTGAGTTTGACCAAGGTACAAAGGTAATTTAGTAGAGAAAGGATGATCTTTTTAACAAATGTATTTTGAATAACTGGACATTCACATGCAAAGAGAAAAAAATCTAAACACACAATCCTCACAGACTTTATAACTTTCACAAAAATTAACTCAAAATGGATCATAGACTTAAAATCATGTGCATTTTGAATAAGGAGAAAAAATATGAAATATCTTAGTTTTTAAGTTTCATATATTTATATAAGAAGTATACAACAGTACCACTATGAATTGATTGTAAAAGCAGACTCACACAGTCATTTATTTTACCCATCACCAAACTTTAAAGATTATTAGAAAGGATATAAGTAAAATTCATCTGCAAATACAGCAACATCCAACATCCAATCCTGGAAGACACTCAAGCAATAAGATATAGCTTCCCCAAAAAAGGAAAGAAAGAAATAAAAATAAATGCATCTTTTTCTGCAATAGCCCATATTTTGTTCTCAGATTAACAGAAGACTTCTAAGTATATATCACATTAGCTAAGAGGAAGTCATTTTAGTTTGGAGCTTCTTGGTCTTCATACTCCATTAGGCATGTTGGTAGATAATCTATGTGTATAGCTCCATTCTCCAGCTAGCTGCTTCCCATAAATTCAAGCTAATTTACCATAAGCAATTTAGAGAACAATCTAAAGAGACCTGCTAAAACATTCTTAAGTAAAGATTTCTTAGGTCATCTACTCGAACCATTATCAGAGAGACTTCTGTGAAAGCCATCTTCAAGTATATTCTCTACTGTGAATACTAAGTACAGTTCATAATTACATTAGTGGCTTCTCCAGGTGCAAAAAAAATGGTTTGCCATTTTTTGTCCTCTACATAGATAAGCATGCCTATGTTTGTCATTTCATGAGGTTACTTTTAGAAATCTAAATAAAGCACTTTCGTTAGCATTCCAGTCCCCATCTGAGCCAGCACTGGGGCCTCTATAGTGGGTATAAATGTGACACCCACCTCGGCTCTTCCTCTGGATTTCCTTAGTGACTTCCTTAACTGAATATTCTACATGAGGATTTCTTTTAAATCGCCAATCATCTAAGATCCATTTGCCTAAACATACCATAAGGCCATTAGATTCTGTCCAAAGTTATGTCAATACCTGAAAATTTTCCTTGGGCAGGAGCCTAATTCCTAAAACACTCATGACTTTCAGCTCTGCCCCTAATGTAGATTTACTCTCATTTTTTTTTCCCTCTGTCCCTCTGAAGTTCATCTACAGGTTCATCACAATTCACAACTTTTATTTTAGAAACTGCTATCAGTGAACCTTTTAACATGTTTTGGCTTCACTAGGAGATATTCTTAGGGTTCAGTCACACAGTAAAGGAGTAGGCCAACCATCAACATGCTCTACCATTGATCACATAGGCCTGGAGGCAGCCTGGGCATACAGCAGTCCCCCTTTATCCACAGTTTTGCTTTCCACGGTTTCAGTTACCCAAGGTCGATCACAGTCTGGAAGAAATGATCCTCCTTCTGACTTATAGTCAGATGATCATTAGTAGCCTAACACTGTATCACAGTGCTTACATCATTCACCTCACTTCATCTCATCATGTAGGCATTTATCATCTCACATCATCACAAGAAGGGTGAGTACAATACAATAAGATATTTTTAGAGAAAGTCAACATTCACATTACTTTTATTACAACATGTTGCTATGATTATTCTATTTAATTATAGTTATTAATCTCTCACTGTTCCTAATTTGTAAATTAATTTTACTATCCAGTTTCAGGCTTCCTCTGGGGTTCTTAGAACATATCCCCAGCAGATAAGGATTATTTTATATCCAATAAACTGCTCCTGAAATTTCCCCTGTCAAATACTCTTGAATACATCATTTCCATTTATCAATAAGTTCTGCTGAGCTACATTCTGTCTCAACTTTTTCTTCTATGTTACTCAGAATTACCTTATACCTTTCTTTGATAGTTATTTTTCCACACCCAATAATAAGCTAGTAATTTCCTTTCAGCACATATATATCAAGAAACCACATAAGGCAGCTTTGAGTCTAAAATCTCAATAGTCTCCATTAAACAACAGTACTTGGTTGCCTTAGACCAAAGATGTGCATTCTAGATTCAAATATCTTTAAAATGATTTGAATAGGCTGTAAGGTTGAGTGACTCAGCCTGAGCCACAGCCTTGTGAAAATGTTTGCAGTATCTGCCCTGAGCTCTACTAAATTCTAATTTCTTTTGGGGGAACTTTCAAATATAACTAAATAGTATTCTTATATGGGAATAGAGTTTGTCAAAATGAGTAAAATTTCACCAATCTCTGAACTTCCTATTTACTTGTAGTCAGAAAAAGCATTTTGTTGCTCACAGTTTGAGGAATTATTAGGAAAAAATAAGTTAAAAGGATCACTTGGGAGGAAGATAATAATGAAAAAAGTTTGAGAAACACTGATCTAGGTTTCTTGGTTTTGTTTTTCTGTATTTTTTTCTGCAGCATTAGTTGAAAAAGCCATCCCTTCATGAAGGCATGTAAATAGTTCTATTTCCATTTTCTCTCTTATGTTCCATTGATCTGTATTTTTATACTTGTATCAATGCTAGACAGTAATTTGAAAGCATGGAGTTCAAGTCTTCCAACTTTGTTCTTTTTCAGTATAATTTAGCTACTCTAGGTCCTTGGAATTTCCAAATAGATATTAGAATATGCTTCTAATTTTTTTAACAAAAAGTTGGTGGGACATTGTCTGAAGACACCCCAATTTTTGGTATCTTATTGAATATTACATTTAGGAGTAGGCCAAGAAAAGATAATATTTGGAAGACAGTTACTGATTAGCTTACTCTGTTATCATGCATAAATTAACTGATGAGAAAAAGACTTGTATAAACTAAAAGAAAGAAGGCATTACAGGAAAACAAAAAATGCTGTTTCCTTCTAGGTAGAATTAAGGTTGGAAAGCATCTTGCCTACTTTCCCAAATTTACCAATACATAAGTTGCTTTCTTTTACACTCATATAATGAATAAAGGATTAAATAGTAGAAGAATTTGAATTAGGTGAAAAATCTTTCCTTTTGGAAATCAGGAGATAGGAAAATGAATTTTCTATCAACAGTTCAAAAACTTCCTGGTGGTTTTGTCTATAGCAATTTTGTTGTTCTTATTTTTTTTCCCACTTATTTATTTATTTATTATTTATTTATCTATCTATTTATTTATTTATTTAGGTATCATTAATATACAATCACATGAGCAATATTGTGCTTACTAGATTCCCCTAATTATCAAGTCCCCTCCACATACCCGATTAAAGTCACTGTCTATCAACATAGTAAGATGCTATAGTCACTGCTTGTCTTCTCTGTGCTATATTGCATTCCCTGTGCCCATCCTTACGTTATGTGTGCTAATTGTAATGTCCCTTATTCTCCTTCTCCCTCCTTTCCCACCCACCCTCCCCAGCCCCTTTCCCTTTGGTAACTGTTAGTCCATGCTTGGGTTCTGTGAGTCTGCCGCTGTTTTGTTCCTTCAGTTTTTTGTTTTGTTCTTATGCTCCACAGATCAGTGAAATCATTTGGTACTTGTCTTTCTCCACTTGGCTTATTTCACTGAGCATAATGCATTCTAGCTCCATCTATGTTGTTGCAAATAGTAGGATTTGTTTTCTTCTTATGGCTGAATAATATTCCATTGTGTATATGTACCCGTACCCCATCGTCTTTATCCATTCATCTACTGATGGACACTTAGGTTGCTTCCATTTCTTGTCTATTGTAAATAGTGCTGCGATAAACATGGGGTGCCTATGTCTTTTTCGGACTGGGATTCTGCATTCTTAGGGTAAATTCCTAGGAATTGAATTCCTGGGTCAAATGGTACTTCTATTTTTAGTTTTTGAAGAACCTCTATACTGTTTTCCACAATGGTTGAACTATTTTACATTCCCGTTCTTGTTTTTTTAACTTAAAAGTTATTCTGCAACAGTCAAACATTGTGCAAATGATGTGTACACACTGGGGTTGAAGTAAGTTTGGACCATTCTTAAAATACTAGAGAGATCACTGTTCTCAAGTCAATTTTTATTGTGGGCTCAACAGGAGAATTAGAAGGTTAAAAAAAGCTCTTTGAAAATCTCATTATTCTAAGAAATTTCTGTAATTATTTAATTAATTATAGAAAATATAGGGGTTTACACAAGAATCTGTCCAATAGAATTCTTTGCATTGATTGAAGTGTTACATAATCTGTCCTCTCCAACATGATAATTACTAGCTATATTATGCTAGAAAACACTTAAAACATAGCTTATATGATTGAAAACTGAATTTTAATGCTTATTTAACTTCAAATGATTCAAAATTAACTTAAATTAACTCAAAATAGACATGGGTGGCTCTTGCCCCTTATATGTACTCATTCTCAGTGATAATATATAATACTTTTTTTGTTCAAAAATGGTGATGAACACAATTATCTCAGGAAAGTATATTGGCCTTTTCATGTTATGTCTAATTCCAATTTGCCTCTTATGGGCATCCCACTTATCAGGGCTGATCATAGATCTTAAAATGTACTGAATTAATATATGGAAAAGATTTTGTACAGTAATCCCATAAAAATACAATTTCAAACTATTTAATATTATACTTCACTTTCTTCAGAATGCGTATAGTTTGATCATCGTGTAAAATTTAGCTATGGGTATGGGGAGGGACTAAAAAATAATATACTTTAAATTAAAACCATTTTTCTTGGAGTAATAGGAATATAGCAAGTCATGTCTTATAAGTATTTTTCATATTGTTTCCAGGTTGGTTGTGCAAATATTTTTACAAAAACAGCTTCTCAACTTTTAGAATTCATTTAAGATCAAGATGATGAGGAAAACATGGTTTATTATGTATGGGTTTGAAATTATTTCACTATCACTGTGTAGAGAAGGCCATGACTCATGTTTAATAGAACAGAAAGTACACAGAGGAACAGTTAAAATGATCTGATAGGGTTAGCATAAAATACTTTCTGGAAAAATAATGATAAATTTTCAATACAGGCAAAACTTGCAAAGGTTATAAGACATTTTATATGTCATGAAAAGTAATTTGTGGCATAAAAGCCAAATAGGAGAGAAAAAATTGGAAGTTTTGCTCTATATATTATACACTGAACAATGAAATGAAATATATAGAAGGGAAATAGATGCTTCAGAACATACAACTAATGCAAGCATAGGTAAGTTTATAAAAAATATTTAGGGAAGAAATGTAGATACATGAAATTCATCAAATATTGTTAGCTAAGTAAATAGCCAAAAATATTTAAAACACTTTAACTGATGCTAACAAGACTTACTTAATATGTGTGTAACATTTATATTATAGTTATAAAATGAGTCCTTATGAGTTTATAAAGATGATATTTTAAATTGAACTTGGATGGCTTGTCCTTTTACTTATACTCTGAGGATAGTGTATATATTTAGTCTCAAAAATCAATGAAACATTATATTCCCACAAAAAATTATATGATTTGCTAGTGCTTCAATGACCAGTGAAATAAAAGGTATTTGGGAAATAGAACAGAACTAAAATATTCTGTGAAAATGAGATATATGAATATATTAAAGTAACAAGTTTTGATAAACTTTCTTCATTTGGGTTTTGAAACAAATTATTAAACACAGCCAGATACAGTGCATGGAAGTGTAAGAGATATTGGTTTGTGACTTAGAAACCATATTCTGATTTCTAACACTAAGTAGTTTTCTTTGTCATTAATTATCTTTGTGATATAATGCAAATGCAGAACTTCTCTGGGTTACGGTTTTTTCATCAATAAAATATGAGAGTTGAAATGAAGTTAAAAAAAGAGCATATTGATCTGGAGAAAGGAAGAATAGTCATGGATCCAGTTTTTCTATTTACTAGCTATATAGTTCTGGATAAATAATTATTACCTCTGTGTGTTTTTTCTTAATTACAAGACAATTTGGGGATGATATAGGCCATTTAGAATTTATTTCTAAATTCTAAGACTCTAGTATTAAGTTGGGAAATGAAGGCATAAAATTGGCCAAGGCCACACAGTAAAGGAGAAATAAATATAAAAATGTATAAGCAAAGCAAACACAATATTTTATTGTCTTAACATTTAGATATATTAAGATATTCAAAATCAGAAAACTATTCAACCATTCATTGTTTTGATCATCTATGCCTTCATTAATCTATTCTTAGATTTAGTCATTTAACATACATTTCCACAAATCCTCAAGTGCCATGCACTGATATGCACCAGGGTGAAAAACTGTATAAGCCATTATATATATGCTTTGGAAGATATGCTAGAGTAGTAAAAAGCTAGGTATATAAATGTGTATTATGTTACAGATATGAAAATAATATTTTAATACACAAAGAAACAATGACATACTACGGTCTGGAGAATTTGGCAAAAATGTTCACATAGTAGGTAAAGTTTGAGTGAAGTATTGAAGGGTGATTTCTGCAGTCCAGATGTTTGTGTCCCCCCTTCAAATTCATATGTTGAAAACCTAATGCCTATGATGATCTTAGAAAGGAGGGCCGTTGGGATGTGACTAAGCCATGGGGATACAGCTCTCATGAACAGGATTAATGCCCTTATAAAAGAGACCCCAGAGATATCCCTGCCCCCTTCTGCCATGTGAGGACACAGCAAGAAGCCAGCAGTCTGCCACCCAGTAAGGGCCAGAACCTGACCATGCTGGCACCTTGGTCTTGGATTTTCAGCCCCCAGAACTGTGAGAAATAAAAAACTAGTCTGTGGTATTTTGTTATCGCAGCCTGAACACACTAAAACAGTGGTGTTCCATGTAATATTGCTGCACAACAAGCCACCTGAAACCTTAGTAACTTAAAGCAACAATTAACAATTATCAACAAAAAACAATAATCAACCATTAAGGTCTTGAACCTGCAGTTGGGGAAGTACTCAGCAGGCAAGGCTCTTCATGGCTGCCTGCGGCCTGACTTGGGGTGGGTTGATGGGGAACTGGAAGAATCACTTCGCACATGATTCTCTCACATGGTTTGCAAGCTGTTCTTAAATACCTTCAGCATGGTGGCTAGGACTCAAGAGAGGGTCAAGATGGCAGGTGGATGGTGCTGCCTTTTATGAGGAGACCTTGGAAATTACATAGCACACTTCAGCTGTAGGCACTTTCTGCACAGATGCAAGTGGAATGTAATAGATACATCTCTTTATAGGAAGAGCATAAAATATCATTGCAAAAATGGCCTGTGGAATGAGAGAATCTGGTTTGTGGCAAGCCTGGAAAATCAGATATGCCACAGAGCTGTTTTTTCAGATAGAGGAGGTAAGAAATTTCAGCTAGATCGGCATGGATAAAAGCATAGAACAGAAGAATACTTGGGAAAATGGATTTATGAACAAATATTTCCAATGTTTTCAGTCATTCTCCATTGAAAGTCATAGTATTTTTTCTAATAATGCTTCATATAACAAATGTAAGCATAAAGGAAAATGGGCAAATATCATAAAACAAATTCCTATTTTGTGATAGCCTCACCTCCTTCAGCAGTACATATATACTTAATACAATTTATCTTATTTTACAATATAAGTTTATTAAGGGGAAAAAGTCATTTTAATGAAAACCCCAGAGGAAAAATTAAAGAAAAAACAACTCTGGTTAGTAAAGAACTATATATTAATATGATTCCAGCAGTGATTTACTATCGGATATGACATAAATGATTAACAAAGTAGAACATCTGAAACTGAGGAAATATAATTGGACTTAGAAAAGAGCAAAAGGGCTGTTGGCTTCCTTAAGTTCATGCAGAAAGGGCATATGTCTCTAGAATTCATGGTATTATTTGTAGCTGTGAACATTCCCCAGATAATCAGTATGTGCAGGAGATATTCTGATCTCATTGTTGACCATCATTATCCAACTTAAAGTTTTGAAAAGCATGTCATAACAATGTTAGGAGTCAGCCAGTTCAAGCACTTTTATAACAGACTTTGCAGTTATTTAGGACATGGTAAAATGTGGGAAAGAAATAAAACATTAAATTAGTGTTTTGGCTTGTTTTATTTGGAATTTATTTTTATCTCCCGTATTACATTCTGTTTCCTAATTTTTAATTTTTTAAATATTTAAAATGTTACAAATGATTGAACTATATTACTTTAAATTTCATTTTTGTCTAGCAGGCATCTTATATGGCAGATATGTCAAAAGAAGTTTATTCCACATGTCGTATAAATTTTAGCAGCACTATTATTAATACACACACACAGACACATACACACCATACACATAGGTAACACACACAATTTTCTTCAATGGCAGTTTTGGTTTGTGTCCTTTGAGAAACAGATAACAGAACTACATTAGATTTCAGGAGATTTATTGGAAGAAATTGCTGTGAAGAATAGAGTAGAGAGAAGGAACAGGTAAGCAAAGCCTCCAGACTCTACTGCATGTCTGAATCTGTTATAAGAAAGGATGAAAAATGAAAATTGGGTAGAAAAAGTTTCAGATCAGCACAATTCTGAAAATTTTGGCCAAGTGAATGCAAACACCATTATATAAGCTTTTACCCAGTTTACAAGATTACTTTCCCCTGGGGAGAAACTGCTATGGGTTTGGATTATATGTAGATGATTGTGATTGTTTAATAATAATTTGTGGGTTCTGCATCAACCTAAACATGCATCTCCAGTCTGTAGCATTCAAAATCAAGGACACTGCTCCCAAGTTAGTCACTCTCAAAATCCATCTTAGGGAAGTTCTTCAGGAAGCTGATAACATTGAGCCACTAAATAAGACAACTTCTTCATACCCTCTCCTGCTTTCAAGGGTTTCTTGTTTTCTTCCAGCCCCAACACCAGCATACTGTCTTAGTGAAGGGGGTCATAGAGGTCCCAGTCCTGCAGAGTACAGATTTCCCAAGTAGGTGCAGCCCCGCACCAGATGACTCTGACCATCTCTACTCCAATATTCGTGACACTAAATCTCCATCTCTTAAAGCTGAACATCTTTCTTACATGCATTAGCTGCCAGACATTTGATTGCTCATATTTCTAGAACTCAATTATTGTGGCTAATTACATTAGAATGTTTTCTCCCTCTTTCTTTTCCATAATTTGATTCCTATTTTCAGATATTTTGCTGTCTATGCTAGAGCATGTTTCAAAAAACAGCAGACTCTGAATTTGAGATGGGAAACCAACAGAATCATGTTGTTTTGAATGGGCTTTCTTTCTAGTGTCACTTATACCATTTACCTATTTATTATGTCTTCCTGTGGCAGTTATGAACATGTACTGCTCAGATTGAATACTGTAGGGTTTAGGTGACTGGCAGGCAGTTCAATCTCTTGCCCTTCTAGATCCACAGTGGCATTCACTCTACACCTGTGTATTCACCATTCCTAGCCAATAATTTAGCATAGCAATAGTACTAGTGTTGATGCATTTGATGGACCATGAAACTCAAATAGTGGGTAACTTTGGCCCTGGTTATTATACATGTTAATAAAAGAAACAGGAGAAAGCCAAGTGGTTAGTCATGGGTTTGTCCCATTAGGTTGGAAATTGTTACATGACTGTTAAGAAAGGGGTTGAATAATGTAGACATTGATGGAGTTGAAATAAAGACCTAACACAACACTATTAGAGGTTTGCTGTATGGATGGGATCCCCTGATGGTTCTTCAATATGCACTGACCCTAACTGAATCCATTGTATTTATCCTACATTGGAAAAAGTTTTAAAGCTGGAAGGCAAAGAGGACAAGGAGAAACATGACTCAAATTGCTGGGGACAATACACCAGTAAACTAATCAGAATAAGGAATGAGGATTGAGGACGGGGAAAGGGTCCCTTGACTGGACTCCAGGCCATTTGGATGTGTGCAGCTAAAATGGCCAGGAATGGAGAAGAAATTGTTTGGGGACTCTGACATGGAATCCCAAGGCACTGTGATTCTAAAACTCATTGGTGAAGACCTAACAGGGGCTATAGTTAGATTTGATGGAGATGAGATGTAACAGTTGATGGGATTAAGGAAAAAGTTTGGATGGAAATTGGAAAGTTTGAACAGACTTTATGTAAATGTTGCATCTCTTTTTCCTGAATGTAAAATTGGGATGGATATTTGCTGACTAGGGAGCACATCCCTAACCTGCATTGTAAGACAGAAGGCATGTAAGTTTGCCCTTTACCAAGCATTGCATTAATTGAACACGCTAAATGGGAACCTATAGAAATCTTTAATTGAAGTTCTTAAATTGAAACAGTAGAGAACACCTGCTGGAAAAAATGCGATTGGAACACTCATTAATAATGTGGTGGAAGCTGGAGTGATAGTACCAACAAATTCTCTATATAGTAGCCCCAAGTGGCACATGAAGAAGATGGATGGCTCATAGATACCTGAGTGTAGACTATTTAGGTGTGAGTAAAGCATACTAAAGAAGTCCAGCTCCTGGTTAAAATATACATGTGAATTTTTTGGCCTGACAAATAGGCAGTTACAAAGCTTTACCTGGCAGAACTCATGGGGAAAAGCTGCCCTACCCAGACCAAACCTGTGCACAGCCATGCGTCCCAGTCTCTGAAGGGAGTTGCATCCAAGGACTCAGCCCCCATTGGCGAGTCATGCTCTTCACATGTTTATATGTCCAGCCCTGACAGCAGCTTCATTCCTAGATCTCCTTCTTTGAGGTCTTTGGCAGAGGACTTTTATTCAGGTGCCCCTGCTGAGACCTCCTTGTGGGGAAGAGGTGAGAGGAAACTTGAAGACACGTTTCCCCATTCTGACTTAGTACTTTCCCACTTAGTGCTTTCCTCCCCGCTTCCTTCCCCAGCCCACCACACTCCTTGAAACCATCAGTGCCTTTTGTGCAGTGTTCCCTCTATAGTGAGATGACTCCTACATCTATGCTGATCAATCCAACTCTTGAATAGCACACCATTTCATGGGAGAAAATGGAACAGAGGGAGTCGGTGCCTCTTGAGTTTTAGACTCTTATAAAATCAGAGCAAATGTCTAAAGATTCAATTCTTTCACTTATGGCTTCTTGCTTTAATTGGCTGTTGAAACAAACACCTGAGGCTCTCCTCTCTCTCCCAGCCCAGCTGAGCACTTGAGCTCATACCCCCTGTAGTGTAAGCAGTCTCTGTTATAATTTCAGCAGTGCAAAAAAAAGATACAATCTAAACAGGACTGGTAGTCAGGGATCTTCTAAGTGATTTATTCTCAATACCAGTCTGAAAGGGTTGGCTTGTTTGCTTTCATATGCAAAGTATCCATTCACATTTATCATATTGCTGCAGCGTTATTTGACCTCATCAGTTTACTGTTATAATTTAGTGAGGAGGGATTTAGACCTGTTGCTGGTGCTGAGGGTAACAACACAGAACTCTGATAATATCATGATAACATAAGAAGAAAACAAAGAGCAAGCTGGGACTGACCCACAGTAGTGACACACATGGGACTAAGAGAGGCTGATAAATAAATCCAGCAAAAATATAAAGGATTGCCCAAATGGGGAAATTTTTAAAATAACCTAGGCAGGAGCCACTCATGATTTTGACAGACAACTAAAAGTACATTGCTATCATTGCCAACCCCTGGGACTAAGGAAGAAATAGAGCCAGGTCATGTTTTTTGTATTTTGGAGGATTTAAATTCTACATTTGAGAATATTGCTAGCTACTATTCATAAGCTTACCCAAAAAAGGACATATTTGAATGCAGCTTGAACAGCAGCCGACTATGTCTGAATTGGAAATAGTAGTGACTTTAATTAGTGCCTTTCGGTCTGCATGATCCTCACTCAAATACAATTTTGGAAGTATCTGCAACTCGCACTATGTAGAGTGGAACATATGGCAAAACCCCAGTGTGACTTCTGGATTATTGGGCCAAAAAACTTCCAGACATGGCATATAGTACATCATACTGTTTGGGAAAGTATTGTTGGTTTCCTTTGGGCATTAGTTGAAACTGTCCCTATGATAAGGAACATAAAATAATTTTGAAACTTGAAATATCCACATCTTGGGTAGCCTATTTTTCTCTAGGACTGACTTTGAAACCATGTGAAGAGCTCATGGACCCTATTGCCCAAACAGTGATACCCTATGAACTGTTCTCTATTGACCAACAAAATTTTCTTGGTTTATGGATGCATGTTCTAAGGTGGAAAGACAATATGCTATTTGGAAGGCTGCTGCTCTGTGACTAACTGGTGGAAAAACTCTGACTGAAGAAACTAAGAAAAACCAGCTCAGTGAGCTAACTTTCAGTGAAGGAAGAATTGAACAATAATAAGAGCTTCAGAGCTGGGGTGTATTCCAATTGATGGGTTTTTCAACAAATGATGCTAGGAAAACTTGATACACATATTTTTTAAAATATCAGTTCCTCTTACCTTAAAGCAATCATAAAATTAACCTAAATGAATAACAGATATATGTAAAAGCTAAAACTGTGAAACTCATAGAAGATAGCGTAGTGTACAATATATCGATATCACCACAGGCAAAACTTTGTTATATAGATGTAACTCTGGGGGGCAATATGTTCCCAGCCCAGAATAAATAAACCTTTGAAGCCAAAAATCAGTTAAAGGGAGAAATAAAGTGGGAGAGGCCCATTTATTGCTTACGAGCAGTCATCTACTCCTGCTTGCCCATGTCTTTCCTGACCTAGCTGTCAAAAGGCCCTGTAACACCTCTCTGGTCCTGGTTGTGTACTTACACCCCAACCCCTTTGTAATAATCTATTGATATGGAGATGGATTCATTCTCTCCAGCCCTTGGAAACACCTCTTGATATGGAGGTGCACTAAGGCCAGGTGAGAGATTCTGGAAATATTGCAATTTTACGCACAGGAGGAAGCAAAATTATTTTAAAAGTGAAAGCAAAATCTGATAAATTGCATTCATAAAGTTTTAAAATATTTTATCTTCAAAAACATGTTGAGAAAGAGAAAATATAAGCCACAGAATGGAAACAAAATATTTGCAAATCACATATCTGATAAGGAATCTTATACAGTACAAAACGTACTCTTAAAACTCAATAAAAATACAAACATATTTTAATAACTGGCAAAATTTCAACAGGTACTTTGTAAGAGCATATATATATAAGTGACCAGTAAGTACATCCAAAAATGCTCTCAACACCATTAGCTATCAAATAAATGAAAATTGAATTGACAGTTAAGTACCAGCAAACAACCATTAAAGTAGCTAAAATTAAAAATAATCTCATAATATTAAGCACTGGTAAAGATACAGATAAATGAACTCTTATACACTGCTATTGGTATGTAAAATGATACAACTTTTTTGGAAAAAGACTTGGTACATTCTTATAAAATTAAAATCACTGAAATACAGCCCAATTACTCTACTCCAGTATATGTAGCCAAAAAATGAAAGCACGTATCTGCACAAAAATATGAACATGAATGTTCAACATATCTTTTTTTATGACAGCAAAATTTGAGAACCATTTTTTATTCAGTAACAATGAAAAGTTACATTTTTTAATATATCTATACAATGAAATGCTGCTCAGTAATTGAAAAAGAGAAACAACACAACTACAATATATGCAACAACATGGATTAATTGCAAAGTAATTACATGTAGTGAAAGATGCCAGAAACAAAAGGCTATAAAACATATAATTCCATTTTATAAGGTTCAAGAATATGCAAACTCACATATAATAATGAAAAGGAAATCATTAATTGTGTGGAGCCACTGGGGGAGGGGGTGAAAGTAGACTATAAACAGACCATGAGGGAACTGTGGGAAGGGATGGAAACATTGTGTATCTTGATTATATGTGTGTGTGTGTGATCACAAGTCTGATCATGTGCCCGTTTGGGCAAGTTGCAGTGGGAAAGGGCTCAAGAGATTGAAGGAAAGACCTAGAGATGCCACATGAGACTTATGTACAGGAAGTCCAGGAGAAGCTGGGTGGATGAGGTTGTACACCACTATCATGGACAGGGAGGGAACTGATTCTATGGGTGAGGAGACAAAGATGACATGTGTGCCAAAGACTACATATGTGATTTATGACTATGCTACATACTATGCTAGAAGGAATCATTCTTGTATGACCAAAGCCCCAAGGAATGAAACCTTCAAAAAAGGGGACTGCCTCCTAATAAGATGTGTCCATCAATAAGGCAGGCCTGGATTTGGCCAGCCACAGGCCACCAACATACCTAGCATACCATCAACAGGAGGGGGTCATGTGGATGCATGGTTATTCTAGGACAAAAGGTTGCAAGTGGGCAGTGCTTGTCCCCACAATGTGATTTTGTGATTTTGACATATTAGGTCAAAATTCATAAGATTTTAACTTTTCAAATGAATTAATTTTATTATAAAGAAATTATCACTAAATAAAATATATATTTAAGTATCTGCTCGATGCCCAGACATCAGTCTAAAGATTTGGTAATGCAACTTGAATTCAGATGTTATGTGCCAAATGTTGCTTGGTAACATGGGCCAAAGAAAGTTTCCAACAGAGTACAACAAAGGTAGGCAATAAAATTCAAACTTAACAAAGAGCCTACTGGCTTTTCTCTACCACTTTTAAGACACAAACTTTTCTATATACATAATATAACATAGCTATTGGATGGAATGAAAAAGAGTAAATGCTTATCAAGGAACAACCAACTAGGGTTTTAATTTTAAATTGCAGTTTTTCTTTCATATTCATCTCACCATTTCAAATTTTTTATCAATTCCCTTGTCATTAGAAACACACTTTTCCCAGATTTCTTAAGCTCAAAGTTCTGGGCCATCATTCAATTTCTATTTCTTGTACATTCTACGCTCCATAAGATGAAATGTTACTATTATTCAAAAGTATTTCTCTATCTTCTGATTTAAAGCATTTATAACATCGATAGCTAGAGAGACCTCTTAAACAATGTTCTTCCAGCTTGTTCTCTGCATTCATTTTATCTCGCATATTGTCCTAGAAGACCACTTCAACCTTGTCATCACCAGTAATGAAACCCTAGTAGTCATGACCAAATCTAAATCACTTTGTTTACCCTGACACTCTGTTTCTGCGCACTTGTTCAACTCATCACAATTTACTTACTTAAATTACTTCAATAAGCATAGCACTGTGGCAAATTTGGGCATGGACTGTGAAAATGTAACATACTAGAAAGAGAGAAAACAAGCACATATATTGCTTTTCATTGCCATAAATCAGAAATAGATGGGAATTTTTTTTTTATTTAATCTTGATGCATTGTCACTTCAAATCCAATTCGAAGCCCAATTTTTCCCTCCCATTTGGAGAACCCACACCCACAATTTTTTCCCTCTCAGATAATAAAGTGATAACAAAACAGTAATGATCATTTTGATTGCTAAGAATAGTCTCATTTCAATAATTAAAATAGTCAGTGCAGCATCTTCGTAACATACTTCTGGGCACTGATCCGATGTAAAGCTTTCTTTGTCTCCTTGCTGTGGCCTGCATTAGACCAGAAAACCAGCAGTAGC
The DNA here is from genome assembly GCF_030020395.1 of Manis pentadactyla. Lineage (NCBI taxonomy): Eukaryota > Metazoa > Chordata > Mammalia > Pholidota > Manidae > Manis > Manis pentadactyla. The sequence goes on from NC_080023.1 coordinate 52,987,370, forward strand.
AAATTGCATGTGAATAGCTTCTTTATTTTCCTAGCAGGTACATGCTTCTCCTTTACTGTAACATGACAGCCTGTTTCTGTCTCCCCTGGAGTAGGAAGAAGAGAAGGTAAAATGTAGGAAAGAACTTAATTGCTGCACAGCCTAGCAAATTTGGATGTAGCCTAGCATGGTAACTTTTGGGTGAGAGAGATTCTCCACAGTGTATCCTTTCCCTTTGCTGTAATTTCATGGGCTTTTCTGAGTGACCCCCTCTGGGTTCCCCAGAGGTAGCTTTTGTGATATGGGTAATTCTGCCCTTAAGATGGCTTCTTTAAACAGGCCCTTCAGCTGATAGTTTAAAACCTTCAGGAAAGGGTGCTTTTCTTAAAAGGAAATGAACTCAGGAAAGCTGCATTGTCACCTTATTTCCATTGGAAATATATTTTAGGAGTGCCAGGCTGGGCAGCTAAGGCCACAACCTTTCATTGTTAATTATTTTAGGTTCTTTCTTAATACTAGTCTCTAAATCCCCTTTAAGTTTTGGAGCAGATACAAAGCTTTTAAGAGGTACCTTAGATTAATATTCTCTCACTTGGTTTGATTTAAAGATCTATCCCCATAATGGAAATGACAGATGTTAAGGAAAGCACAGAATCTCATAAACCATCTCCAAAGAAATGCTCTTTGTTTACATCTTTAAATTGTACTATTGCAGTGATTACAGATGGACTTCAGCAATGTTAACAGATTCTGTCTAGTAAGTCATGTTTTCTTGAATATGGTGGTGTCTGAATGTATTGTTTTATACAGGTCATTGGGTACTCAGCATAATTAATATATAAAGAGTTTCATTTCAATATTATGTTATAAAATTGCCTTGGAGCTGCATTTTAACAAGATATTAGGTTCTTAAGTCTGCACAAAGAGTAAAAATTCATTAGGGTAAAAATTACACTTAAAAAGCTTTTTTATTGTCCACAAAATGCCTTCCATGTCAGTTACTCTAATTTTTCTGTAATTGAAGATTTTTTATGGATCTCAGTTAAGTTTTTAATTTTTTCTTTAAGAATGTCAATGAAGCCATCTTTATTCAGCAATCCTGACTACCTAAGCAAATCTTTTAACATAATTTTTCATTAAATTACAAACCTTTAAAAATATTTTTTTTCAATATGTTTTAATCAGTGAACATTGGCAGTTTCAAGCTTGATTACGTCTAATGAGAGTTTTTATGCCCAAAGAGTAGAACGGTCTGCAGAATCATCATTCCCATTTGCTTCCCTCTCTTTTAATGGGAATTGTTGATTATGAAAAATACATGTGATTCATGCATCAAAGTAATCTCATGAAAACTTTCTGTTTAAATGTTTCCCATTACCAAAATAGAATCCTCACCCTTCCATTATAATACACACTTCCGTAATTAGGTGCCTCCCCACTCCACTATGTTCCACTCACTCTTCACCATAGAGTTCTCTTGTCAATATAGCTTTCTTTCTTTCCGTGAAACATAACAGCACAAAGCGTTGTACTCACAGAGCCCTCTGTCTAGAACAACGAAACTATCCACCACCAACCTCCAGATTTTCATCTGTAGTGCTGTTAGATCATTCAAGTCCTAAAAGTGTCCTTGAGCTTTCTTGATTGTTCATTAGAGTGAGCCTCTTACCCCTCTCTATTACATTAACTTTCTCATAAATTACCTTCCTTTCTTTGTGTGTACATTTCATTTTCTTTCACACTCCCACCCACTTGTAGTCAGATTACCCTGATTAGAAAACCTTGCCTAATTTTCCACCAAATCCCTAGTGCCAAGGAATATTTATTGAAAAAAATTCAGAGTATTTTTCATCAATAATGTATTTGGATATCTGTTTCCACTTAATTTGTTTCCAAGTCAGTGTTTTTATTCTGGCTGAATCCCAATAGAATGCAAAAATTATAACATCTGTTTTTACGTTTCAGTTTAGAAAAGGAAAAAGCAAGATAATTTGGCATAAAATAGCAAAATTTAACTTAGTTTTAAGCATACCTTCTTTTTTTTGTTATGTTTAAAATATTTAAAAAATAAGACAAGAACCTTGCTATTCTTTCATTTCATACATTAGATATGCTCACTAATCTGAAATATTAAATACTTAGTTTGTCAGCTTTCGGTGATGAGGTATTTGAACTGGATTTGAAGTGACAATCAGAATGTATTCCCAGTATTTCTGTTCAGATTTATTGGGATGTTCATTTTACTTGTTCTTATAAATGAAAGTTTAAGTAAGGCCCTGTACCCTGACTTGTCTCGGGAAATAAATTATTTAAAATATAGCTAAGTCTTTAATTTATTTTTCAATAATTTTGTTGAACATTACAAACATGAAAGTCTCATTACTAGGCATATTTGGGAATCCAAAGATAAATAAGGCTTTGATCCATTCTAAGAAAACTTGAGAATAAGGTTTGAAGAAGTTCTCAGAAGTTAATAATGACTTCAGGCAAACACATTTTCCATACCTTGTATTTTTTATTATGATTACAACATATTTATCATGTTTATTAGGTAATTATGGAAGAAAGTATAAAATCAAAAATAAATAAGTTGTGTTCACTCAGCAAAAAAAGTGTTGAGTCATTTAAGGGACTGATAAAGATTTCATGAAAAAAAACGTATTGAGTCTCTCAGAGACATTTACATGTGTTTGCTGTGCAGATGGCTGTATATAAGTCTGAACAATCTAGAGGTGAGAGGCTGTAGCCCTGATCCAAGGCAACAGAATAAAGTAGTGAATTTTTGGGGGACTGGCTAGCTAAAGGAAAGGTATTTTCCTTGTGACAAAATGACAAAATTCACCATCAGGCAAGCCTGGTAAGGGAAGACAGAGTGGACTCATTCACTAGAGCACATGGTAACTTTTCATAAAACAACTGGCAAGCCTAGACAGAATGTGAAACCACCTTATATTTTATATTAATATATATCAAATAAGAAATTTCTGTACCCGTATTCTCTTTATCTTTCCTTTTTATCTATGTTTGAGGCACCATTAATTGCAAGGTTGCAGAGGATGAACCAAATATCAAATAGCCCCAGTGGAACCAGCTTTAATCTTGGAAAGGAAAAAGATTTTTCTCTAACTCATGTTTAAGGTATTGATTTTTATGTACAATTGGGCCTGGTAATTACAGACTTGATATTGTGTTTGTAATTCAAGTGACCTTAGAACTATTACTTAAATAGAAGCAAAAATGACAGGAACATATGTAAAGAATCCTTCAGTAAATATTTAAGGGAAAGTGAAAGACAGACACTTCTGTTTTGATAAGATCCCACACGGTGTACGTGGAGTATACCCTGTACACATTTCACAGGTGTTCTGTTAAGGGGAAAAGCGTTGATCTAGGATAGGTTATAAAGAACTGATGATAAAGAACTTCTTTCATTTATTCCTCAACTCTTAAAACACAGATCTTAAGTGTAGAAAAGCAAACCAAACAGCAATGATAATTCTTTATTGTAATAAATTGAATCACTGCAGCTTCTAGACTTTTGTGAACAGCAGCTTCATGTCAAAGAAATGAAGCTGGTTAGTGAAACAAAGAGATGTACCTGAAAGGTTCAGAAATATTATCCTGCATTCTATAAAAACAACCAAATAAGGACTCCAATTTTAGAAATATTTTGTTTTCCTTTACAACAGTGCAAAATTTCAAAATTTGCATGACTTTTAATCTCTAGGTTTTGGTTTCCTCCTGGTAATCATATTTTATCCTTTTTCAATTTTTTTCAAGTATTTTCCCATGAGTTTCCCATTCATTCACACTATTGTTTTCCACTCCTATTCAGTTTTTATTCTAAGCTTATTTATTCTCCTGATCTGCAGTATTTTCTTTAGGTGCAGTAGGTTTTCAGTCTCGAGAGTTGGCTTGTATGTCTTACTTCTCCTTTGCTCTTTGATTAGCATTCCTTGATGATATGATGGAATGTTTGTCTTTGATGGGTTATATTAAGGTAATACCTGAAGCACTAAAAGTCCAAGTTCAATGGAAAAATCGATTTTCTAAGCTTATTTATTATTATGTGCTGTTTCCCCCTTTGGTATGGTGTGGATCATGTGTTGTTTGCTCTTTGCTCTCTGAAAACAAAAATCAAAAGCTGAAAGAACTGCAGCTCAGGAGGCTATGGATTGGGGGAGACTAGTCTAGAAAGAAGGAAAGCAATGGGAAAAGGAACTAGATACAAAATGAACGTTGGAAATGATGGAAGATGAAAAATGAGAAGAGCTGTCATCTAGACCATAACAACTTTTGTCTAACTTACTAAGTATCTTTCATGTTATTCAACTGAAGCATTTAAAAATAATTAGAGACATAAGCAAGTCAGAAAGTTGACTATGTTACTTTGCAGAGAATAAGCAAGAATGGTTTGAGGCTAAAGGTAAAAAGACAAGTTAAGACACTCTCATGATAGTCTGAAAAACAATGGCAGCCTTAACTATGGCAGTAAAAATAAAATATATGACAAATAGCACAAAGACAAAGAAGTGATGAATAGATGTATATTATTTTAGGTGTCTTACATAATAATAAGTTGGTATAATTTGAAGGAAGAATATGGTAAACCGTAGATCTGTGCTAACTTCCCTAAACCCAATAATAAAATAACAAAATAAATATACAAAAAAAAGCAAAAATGGGAGTTAAAAAGTAATTGTAAGATGCCAACTAATTCAAAAGAAGACAGAAAAATAGAAGAGGGAAACAAATGACATGAGAAAAATAGACAAAGAGCAAGATGACAGATTTAAATGTACACATTTTCTATTCTTGTATAATGAATAAGCATAAATGTAGTGGTTTAAACCTATAGTGATTTATTATCTCACAATCTCCCTAGTTCAAGGATTGACTGGGTTATCTGTTCAGTATCTCATGATACTGAAGCCATGCCATTGGCCAAGACTGTGCTATCATCATATTTGAATTGCTATTTTAAGCTCATATGGTCAGTGTAGAATTCAGTGACTTGACTCTGTGATGTCGGCTGTGTCAGTAACAGCTCCTAGAGATCTTTGCCATGTGGCATCATTCTCTTGTCTTCAAAGCAAGCAAAGGAGAATCTCCCTCAATTTTCAATTAACTTTTTATAAAGCTACCAATGGGGAAAGGATAGTCTTTCCATAATTGTGCTCTCATATTTGATATTCACTTTCAAAAAGATGAACTCATACCATACATTAAAAAATTCAAAATGTGTCATCTAAATGGAAGAACTGAAATTTCTTAGATATAGCAACATGCATGAACCAAAGAGTAAAAATTGGTAAATTGAACTTCATCAAAATAAAAAAAAGTTTGTGCCTTAAAAGACACAATTATGAAAATGAAAGAGAAATCCCAGACTTCCCTCCAGACTTACTTCCCTTCCTATCCTTGTTACCTCCAGGATAGATCCAACATAACAGCCAGAACATTCCTTTCAAATGAAGGTTTGAATATGCAACTTATTCATATCACTTCAATGCACTCCCTTATCCTTCAGGATGAAAACTGAAGTCCTTACAAGGACTTACAAGGCCCTTTCTGAACTGTCCCTTGGTGTCACTGACCTGCCTCTCTTACATCTCACATCTCTATTCACCTCGCTGGGGTTCCTTGTACTTGCCAGACCCTTGCACATAGCCCCCAAAGGTCTTCGCACCACTCTTCCCTCTGCCTGAAGTTCTACTGCCAACCACACCATGTCCATATGGCTCATTCTTGTTCTACTTCCTATTTATTTTCAAATGTTTCCTCAGTGAAGTCTTCCCTCACCACATTTTTACAATAATTACCCATTCTTATCCATGTTCAACTTACACACTCCGTTGCTTTATTTCCCTTTAGAGGATTTTTCATGGTCTAATATACCACATAATTTATTTATTCATTTTGTTAACTGTATGTTTCCCATGAGAATAGAAACTTTTGTTTGTTGATGCTTATATTGCTTTGCCTCTTTGTACTTAATTCTGTGTAAATTCTTGAAATACATTTTCAAGATTAAATCTATCTTTAAATTTAATAATTCTCCATTCACTTTTTTTTCTAATCAATGATTTGATCCATTCACTGAGATTTTATTTATTCTACTTTTTATTTGCTTTTTTTAAAATTTTTTTATTTTGGTATCATTAATCTACAATTACATGAAGAACATTATGTTTACTAGGCTCCCCCTTTCACCAAGTCCCCCCCACCTACCCCTTCACAGTCACTGTCCATCAGCATTGTAAGATGCTGTAAAATCACTACTTGTCTGCTCTGTGTTGCACAGCCCTCCCGGTGCCCCCCCCACACTATACATGCTAATCGTAATGCCCCCTTTCTTTTTCCCCACCCTTGTCCCTCCCTTTCCACCCACCCTCCCCAATCCCTTTCCCTTTGGTAACTGTTAGTCCATTCTTGGGTTCTGTGATTCTGCAAAAAGTTCCCTTTGTTTTCAAATTTGCCTTTGTTGTTCTCTGTAGTTTCTATGCCTTTTTCATATTGCCAATCTTATTTTGTATTTCAATGAACATAACAATAGCAACAGTTATGCATCCTTTGCCACATGCCAGGTATTGTGTTAAGTGTGTTACATTAGTAAATTTAATCCTCACAGCACACTCACAAAATAGGGTCATGACTGTCAGTTACAGAAGATAAAGCTGAGATTCTGAGTGTGTTTCTCCAGGATCACACATCTGATACGTAGCAGAGCATGGATATAAATAAACATACTAAATGTAAATATCCTTATATCCTTATATTTTGATGTCCAAAAATTTAACTCTTTGAAGATAAGCTGTCCTGATTCTTCTCCCTGCTGTTTCTTTGAGCTTTTACTCTTGGTCTCCTATTTTCTTTTAGGGTTTTGTATTTCTTTTGTTTAATTGTAAATTTTTTTGACACTTTAATATAAGAATACTCCAAGGTCTGGGTTAGTTGGTTTCCTACAGAAAGCATTTGAACTGACTTCTGCATTGCAAAACACTTCACATTAAATTATTCTCATGAGGTTTCTGGAATATACAGGTATCATCAGTTAATGCCAAAAACCGATCTCATACCTGGATTGTAATTGCAAACTTTTAGGATAGATATTTTCCCTCAGTCAACAACAAATTTGAAAGAATCATGTATTATTGCTCTCGTTTTTGCCCAAGCTTATATAGAAGACCCTTAGCTTTGCTCTTCATCCAGTCCCTCAAAGCTGGAAAATGAAAATCAGGACTTCAAGAATTTATAATTAATTTTCAGAGTTAAAGGAATTTTTGTTCTTCCAAATTTAGGTGTCTTTCAAATTCTTCTTTTTAAGTTTTGGCCAAAGTAAAATACTTATTATGACATTAACCCTACAATACATTTTAGATTTTTAAATTTTATCTGGCATTTCAATTGTTCTTCCTGAGAGGGTCACTCAGGACACTTAGTAAGAAGTTCCCATACTACAGTAAATTTTTTGTGCTTATATATTTATACCTGTTTGTTGATTTTAATTATTTTTCAATTCATTGGATATCATTGGGGACACTTAGAAAAGTTATGAATTGGAAGGGGAAATGTATAAAATACATAAAATTATTTGCTCCAATTTTCAGAAAGAAAAATAAAATTGAGACATCTATTGAGAATTTTTTTTTCTGATGCCAGGCTTATTTTAGATGCTACAGTGTTACAGTACCACCCTCTGGTGGGCTTAACGTAGGTTTGTTCTTCCTACTTATTTGGCAAAGTAATATTTTCAATGAAGTAAAGTGTTTTTTTCAGTTGAATGTATTTGGATTACACAAAAATAAAATATTTCCCATTTTTTATCTATTCTTATATCCAAAATATTATATATGTACATATGTATATAAATGGCTATTCCACTGAATAAGTTAATTTATATTAATGTAATAAAAATCATCTGGGAGTTTTAATCTATTTCTATACTGTTTTGTTGTACCAACCCCCTCAGTCTTACTCTTATTCCGCATACTTGCCGTCCTAACTTCCAAAAGCCTCATGCTATGAATCACTGCTGCTTACTCATTAGGAACCTACTATCAGCTTTACTTTAACTCTGTCCATGAAACAACATTCACTTACCTGCATCTCACATTTTCAGAGCTCTGCTATATGATATGAAGGTAATCATTAAGGCATTACTTAATGGAATTAATGTGTATTGCTTCCCAGGGAGATTTTACAGTTTAATAATTATGCCTTAAGTGAGTTTAAAGTAAAAATAAAGCTTCAGAGTTTTATAATTTAAACAGAATATAATATGACTTAAGTACATGTGCATAAAGTAGAATGTCTAAAAAAATAATTTATGAAACATAAAGAAATAAACATATAATTGATGACATGCTTAGCTACTTCCAACTGAATGTCCTTGGACAAGTTACTTGACTACTGAATTCCTAGGCTTTCTTCTTTCATTTATGATAATGTTAATACTTATAGAGTTGTTAAGAGGATTAAATGACATAACGTATACAAACCATTTAGTTCAGTCACTGATACAATTTCCTTCTTATTGTACAAAATTAAAATTGCTTCCAAAATAGAGGATAGTTGGTCACTCTATGTGACCATATAAAACCTTGAATTATAATTTATATGCTTAAGAAATGAGGGTCACTCTTCATACTTTAGAAAGAGAGCACCCATCACAATCACCTTGTGAATTCAAGCCTAGTATGAATTTCAGTAATCTTAGTTCATTCAGGCTGCTATAACAAAATACCACAGACTAGGTAGGTTATAAGCAACAGAAATTTGTTTCTCACAGCTCTGGAGACTAGGTAGTCCAAGATCATGGTGCCAGCAGATTCAGTTTTGGGGAATGGCTTCCTGGTTCACAGATAGCTCCCTTTTCATGGTATCTTCATGGAGTACAAGAGTCTGGGTATCTCTATAGGGACCCTTTTATATGGCATTAAGTCATTTATGAGGGCTCCACCCTCATGACTTAAGTACCTCCCAAACACCCTACCTCTTTCAACATATATATTTTACATAAACATTCAAATCATAACAGATCACATACCAGAATTTGGAAAAAAAATCTCAATAAATAGTGTGTGTTGAAGCTGTTGGTATATTTTACAGTTAGTTGTATAGATTAGAATTATTATTGTTGGTTTTTCTGTTACACTTTATAAAATCTGGGAAATAATTTGAATAACTTCCATGGAAAGAATGACTGAACAAATTAGCTGAAATTCCAGACCTTTTTAAAAATGATTATTATTTTCAAAATCATGATAGTGCCTTTCCTCTCTTTGCCTTATAGAGATATAAAGGTAATCAATATAATGGTGCATTTCAAATGCTGAAAAATTTTCAGGGGAAAATTTTCTCTAAAGTAATAACAAAGAACTGTTTTAAAGAGCAGTTTAATTACAAATAACTCAAAGTTTTTCAACCAGTATTCATTAGTCTGTGATGATTTACAGCATGTCCGGATAACAGGAGCTGGAATAAGATATAGATCTTAGGGGCCATGTGTAAAAATATTAATCCTATTTTTAAGCTCAGTTTAAAATGGATATACTACACAGAATTTATCTTTTCTGTGGAAATTAAATTATATGTAAATTAACCCTCATTATATGTTGACCAAGCCCAGGAATAAGAGTGACACTTAATATATGCTGCTAGTTCAAGGCATTGTTCTAAGTATATCATATATGAATATATTCATCCTCATTACAGATCTTTTAAATAGAACTAATTCCATTTTTCAGATTAGGTAAGTAAAGCATTGAAGGTTTAAGTAAAAAGTCAAATAGACATTAAGTGTTACTTAGAGTGACAAAGCCAGGCTACAGAACCTCTCAGCAAATTTGTTTTATGGCCCACTTCTAAAGCCAGTTTGTCAGTTTTCTATCATCATTACTCTTGCACTGAGACTTTTTTAATGAAACAATGAATGCATGAAGCATTTTAACAATATAGACATTTTTCATCAAAATGGTTAAGTTAGGCAAATAAGCAATAACAAAAACCACACATAATCCACAATGTGTATTACTGAACAGCACAAATCATTTCTTTTTTACTGAAGTATAGTTGATATATAATATTATAATAATTTCAGGTGTGCAACATAATGATTTGACAAAGATATACACTATGAAATACTTACCAGGATAAGTGTAGTTACCATCTGCCAACATACAAAGATATAACAATATTCCCCATGTTATTATTTTTATAGTTTTATCCCCATGGCTTATTTATTTTATAATTGAAAGTTTGTTCTTCGTTATTTCCTTCACCTATTTGATTCAAGCCCCCACCTGCTCCCCACTTGGCATTAGTAAATTTTTTTTCTGGATATGTCTCCCTAGGTAAGGGAAACAAAAGCAAAAATAAACAAGTGGGACTACATCAAACTAAAAAGTTTCTGTATAGCAAAGGAAACCATCAGCAAAATAAACAGGCAGCCTACTGAATGAAAATGATTTATCTGATAAAGTGTTAATATCCAAAATATATAATTAACTCATATAAATTATTTATTTAAACAATGAAATATCCCACTTTGGTTTGTATCTTCAAAGACACTAAATAAACTTATTTCAAAAGTGTAAAACATATTTCAATGATATATTTTTGTTGCTTTTTCATGCATTGTCATATTTCACTAACAAGTTTATTCAAGTGTTTTTGTCTTAATACTATAGTCATTATGTTGTACATTGATCTCTTGACTATTCATCCTACATAAATGCTACTTTGTATCTTTGACCAGCATCTCCCCATTTACTCCATCCACCTGATAACCACCATTCTACTCTCTGTTTCTATGTAAACATATAACCACATTTTCACTGAGATAAAATGCTTATCTACTGACACTCAATCCTTATTGAAATTTGTGGACTCCATAATATTCTGCTTAATTAAATAGTTCTATGACTATATCTTTTGACTGGTAAAATATAGCTAAGTTCTATGATTTAAAATCTCCCTAAAACTAGTAAGTATTAGTCAAAACTAACAACTTTTTTAAATTGCACAATTTAGCCTAATACATAAGATATTGTGTATACATAATTCAAACAGTATATATATCATCCTCAAAAACATGTAAAAAACAATTGGCCTCCATACATAAGTTATATAGGTACAGCTGAACTCGCAAAAAAAAAAAAGTTTTTAACCACAACATCTGAAGAGTAACTCTTGTATTCAGTTTGACTGAAATTTAGTAATGCATTGATTTGATTAAAAAATAATAATCCTAGAACAATATTATCTAAAGTTAAACTGTAGGAATTATTTAACATCTCCTGCATAGGAGAAACTCGTATTTTCATGAAATGCTAACTTGTTCACACAGCACAACAGAACAAAAATAATAAGTAATTCCTCAGGTTAATCATGCCTAGTATGATAAGAAATCTCAACTGTTCTTTTTTGATTGTTTCTTTAATCAGTTTTTTCCCATCCATGCTTTCTTTAAACATTTTGGCAATGCTGTTTATTTTGCTGGGATGACAGGTTTACACAATAAAAGATTTGACTGACTAGTATAGAGTATATTGGATGGGGACTAACATTGAAACCAGGTGAAAAGACCAGCTATGAAACTGTTGCTGTCCCTGTTGTGATGATGATTTTCCTAGCAAGAAAGAAATTGAAAACATTTGAAAGTAATTTGATGAGTTAAATAGCAAAAGTAAAAAATAAAATAAAATAACATACTTTATTTATGTCTTGAGAAACTGGATATATGAAGATAAAAATATAGGACAAGAAGGTTTTAGAGATAGAGAAGAAGGTTTTTCTTAATTTAATTTTTAATAAAAATTATATATATTTACAGTGTAAAACATAGTGATTAAATATACATATACAACATGACTAAATATATATATACACAGTGAAATGGTTACTTGATATATAGTTATATCCTTTTTACATAGTTGCCGTTTTTTTCTGTGTGATGAAAGCACCTGAAATCTACTCTTTTAGCAAATTTCCAATATTTTATACACTATTATTAGCTATAATCATTATGTTGTGCATTGATCTCTTGACTGATTCATCCTACATAATTGTTACTTTGTATCTTTGACCAGCATCTCCCCATTTATCCCATCCACCTGACAACCACCATTCTACTCTCTGTTTCTATATTCCACATATAAGTGACATCATGTAGGTTATTTTTGCTTTTTGTGTCTGGTTTATTTCACTTAACATAATGACCTTAGCAACGATTTTTTTGGATATGACACCAAAAGCTTGGGCAACCAAAACCGAAACAAAGAAGTGGGACTACTTCAAACAAAAAGTCTTCTATACAGCAAAGAAACAACCAACAAAATAAAGAGGCAACCTACAGATTGAGAGGAAATATTTGCAAACTATGTATTCGATAAGGGGTTTTATCCAAAATATTTAAGGAACTCATACAACTCAACTCCAAAAAATAAACAACCCAATTTAAAAATAGGCAAAGGAAGTGAATAGGCATTTTTCCAAAGGAGACATACAAATTATGAACAGGTATGTGAAAAGATGCTCAACATTACCAATAATCAGGGACATGCAAATCAAAACCACAATGAGATATCACCTCACTCCTGTTAGGATGTCAATTACCAAAAAGATGAAAGAAAGTTTTGTTTTGATGTGTCTATACTGTTTCCAACAGGCAATTAAAATTACATATCTATTACTGATGAAAAGATACTGATTAGAGTAACTGATTTGGTGTTACTCTGCGTACAGATGGAAAAGAAAACAGAAATTAAATAAGATCATTCAGGAAATTTGTAGGAACCAAGGAAAGAAGAAAGCTTTTCAAGAGAAGGAATCCCACCAAATTAAAAACATTTATGAAACTGCTTCATCCCACTGGGTGTGTTTCATTTGGGCAAATGTAAGCGCAGAGCCAAACCCAGCGTCACTGTGAAGGAAAGTACTCAAAGGTATGAAAACTAGGAGGTGTGGGTCATTGGAGTCCACTGGCTAACAGTCTATTACAAAAAGCAGTCTACTACAAAAGTACATATCCCTGCTGTAGAATTCAACACTGTAAGTTAGTAAGGCAACAGATCATTTTTAACCCCTTTTTTCACATTCCAGTCTATGTTTCCTTTATTCTCAGGCAAGAACTCAATTGTTACCCCCTCCATCAGAGAAACCCCGACTTTTGTTTACTGAAGACTCTACATCCTCCATAGTCCTATCTACTCGTGTTTGCTGTTATTTTCCCTAAACTTATACTTTTAGGATGGAATTAATGAATGGAGGCCCAGAAAATCCCTTGAAATTTAGACCTGGTCCTTCTTAGTATTCCTACTATTAATAGAAGCAGCCATATGTCCCCTTGATAATTGGAATCAAATATTCCAATTTATACAGTAACCTTCTTTCTGTATGTTTGTTAGAATAGGTAGATAGCCAGACATAAGAAGGGAAGGAGGATGGGGACTTCACTTGTTTACATTTGGCTGGATGTCTACATTCCACACGGTCCATATAAGTTGTGCTCACCAGGTGAGGAGAGTGAGAATGTAGATAACAGACCAGCCAAAACTGGTTGGTTCCAACGTGGAGCAGAAGTTGACCCAAGCTTTACTCCAAAATACATGATATATTCATTAACAGGAAAATCCATGCTTCCCCACAACATGGCAGTTCTAATGAGAACCAAATATAACCAAAAACCCCTAACATGATGTGAAGGTGGAGCAAGTCTGAACTCCAAGACCCCAGCTGTTCCCTTTGAAACCTATCCCTTCTTGATAAATATTCATCTCCCTTTACATAAAAAAGCTCCCTATTGTTTTCTCAGTTGATCTGCCTGCCCCCAACTCTTGGGTGTGTATGTTCAGTTTTCTCTAAACTCTTATTTTCTAGTAAAACTCTTAGAGGTCAAATGTTTTTGTGTCCATTCTTGAATTATTTTTCATGACAAGACCAAGCACCCATCTCTGATAACATGTTAATTCAATGCAGAAAAAGCACAAAATGGCACAGTGGCAGTTTCAACTTCCAGTTCAGTGGAATTTTATTTGTGGTCCCTGATGGAGGCATTCCTCCCATGGGAACAAAGATCTTCCAGTGAGAGGAACTCAGATTTTTTAGGGCAGGAAGCAACAATTCTGTGGGTAGTTATTAGCTGTGATGGTTAAGAGGATCTGTTCTTCCTTTCATTCCTTGATGCTCAGATGCATGTATTCTGGGTGTGGGATAGATAATATGAAAATACTGGTTGCTGAATAATAGTATCTACCTTACCCTTTAAGATAAAGCTCTGTACTTTCATGGGATTTCTTCTGAGCTGGTGTGTAAGTATAGTCCACTCCACTGTTTTATAGGCCATACTACCATTTAGAATGGCTACTTCTAAGTGGTAGCTTCCACTCTAAAGGGAAATCAGGGTAGTTCAACAGAGCATCTGCGCTATGGAAACACGACAGGGAGGAACAATTGAGAACAGAGTTTCAAGTTCTCAGCTGCAAGAAGAGAAGAGGAAGTTAGAGGGTATAAATACTTGTGAAACTAAGAGATTTGTGAACTGGGCCAAGATAAGCACTGCATACCAGTGAAAAACAATTGACAGCTTTTCTAGAGTCAAGATAGAAGCCTGCTTTCATCCATGGAGCGATAATTGGAAAAAACCTAAAACAGAAATCACTCATGTATCATCAACTAGATTGGATGCCATATGGATTGCTAAAGGCAACTGGGGCTTGCTATATGGAAGCAAGTCATTATACTCAGTTTATGCTTAAGGAATAAACAGTTGGTTAAGCTCCACCTTCTTGAGTAGAGACTATTTACATAAATTATTCAGAATTCTTTTGGACAGGAGCTTTGTGTCTTTTCCATGTACTTATTATTTATATCAGCTTGGACTTATGGGTATATGTTTTATACTTTGATTATAATACAATACTACATTATTTATTTGTTTTTCAAATTGCTCCAGCTTTGCTATTGGGAATGTTTTTAATTGAGCCCCTGTTTTCCTTTTTACTTTTAATTTTTATTATATTATTTTATTTTTGATTATTAAGGTATTATTGATATACACTCTTATGAAGGTTTCACATGAAAAAACAATGTGGTTATTACATTCACCCATATTATTGTGTCCCCGCATACCCCATTGCAGTCACTGCCCATCAGTATAGTAAGATGCACAGTCAGTATTTGCCTTCTCTGTTCTATACTGTCTTCCCCATGATCCCCCACACACCATGTGTGCCGATGTAATACCCCTCAATCCCCTTCTCCCTCCCTCCCCACCTGAACTCCCACACCCCTCCCCTTTGGTAACTGCTAGTCCCATCTTGGAGTCCGTGAGTCTGCTACTATTCTCTTCCTTCACTTTTGCTTCATTGTTATACTCCACAAATGAGGGAAATTATTTGGCACTTGTCTTTCTCCACCTGACTTATTTCACTTAGTATAATATCCTCCAGCTCCATCCATGTTGTTGCAAACGGTAGGATTTGTTTCTTTTTGATGTCTGAATAGTATTCCATTGTGTATATGTACCACCTCTTCTTTATCCATTCATCTACTGATGGATAATTAGGTTGCTTCCATATCTTGGCTATTGTAAATAGTGCTGCAATAAACATAGGGGTGCATCTGTCTTTTTGAATCTGAGCACTTGTTTTCTTTAGGTAAATTCCTAGGAGTGGAATTCCTGGGTCAAATGGTATTTCTATTTTAGTTTATTGAGGAACCTCCGTATTGCTTTCCACAATGGTTAAACTAGCGTACATTCCCACCAGCAGTGTAGAAGGGTTCCCCTTTCTCCACATCCTCACCAGCATTTTTGTTGTTTGTCTTCTGGATGTTGGCCATCCTAACTGGTTTGAGGTGGTATCTCATTGTGGTTTTTGAATTTCCATAATGATTAGTGATGTGGAGCATCTTTTCATGTGCCTGTTGGACATCTGAATTTCTTTGTTTTCCTTTTTTAGCCCAAACATATATTTCTATATTCACTTATACATTCACTCAGCTCTCCCTCTATTGTAACCTTACATGAGGCAGGACATTGCAAGGATAACTAACCTTGTTTGGTCCTGTATCTTCTTCCCTAAAGCAGGTTACAGGGTGCATGGATGTTGGTTGATAACATCTAGGTTGCAGGGCTGACACCAGGTGTGGAGTCAACATGAAGCATACCAAGGCAACAGAAGCCGCTTCAAGAAGTTGGGATTGGCACATGATTCTGAGAAGTTCCAAGGCCTGTCTGAAACAGGACAGGGGAGAGAGAAACGGACTCCATTTTAAACTGAACCTCCATCTTGAGGCTTAAAAGTTAAAAGGTAAAAGTTCCTAGAATGTCTTTAAAAACAAAGAATTTCCATTAACATCCACTTGACTATCAATCAATTGATCATATCTCAAGCTAGAACAAACACTCCCAAGAATCAGTAACCAGCCCCTGTTTTCAGTCATTACCTTGAAGGGAGAAGAAGAATTTGCAAAATTTTTGTGTTAAGCTTATCCCATAGAAACATCAAAAAGGAGGCCCTGATCATATTTTGGGAGACCAGTGGATCAACATCTACTGACCATGGAGAGGCATGACCCGAAAGCAAATGACAGAGATAATATCATGAAATAATTCATCAATGTCATTCCTTCAAACCCTCCCACCCTCTGAAACTGCCTCTGTAAGCTCTATGTATAATCCCCTCAAGAAGTTCCTCATTCTTCTTTCTTATCGGCACCCTTGTACATGAGCTACCTCTACTAAACTCTGCTTGCTTCCTTCGAGTTCAGTGTTTATTTATATAACATTGAAACTCAAGAAGCTTGTTTTTGGAGGTCCAGTAACACCTCCAGTTTCTGCTTAACACCCATGTTCCTTTCCTAATAGTATGTAACCCATTCCTTGGCTGATCAGTAAGGCAGATTTAGGAAATGTCTCCTGCTCTCTCATTGGCTATCCTTCTGATAATAAGGCTTTCTCTGCTTCAAACCTGCTGATTTAGAGACTGGCTTACTGCAAACCCAGGCACATAAATCTGGATTTGGGGTTCAGAGCAATTTGACACAATCTTTTTTTCTTCCAGTCTTTCCTTATGTTGTAGGGAAGTCCAATCTGGGGAGAATCTCCCTATGAGCTAGTTGATACCCAACCCAGGGGAGGGTTCTTGACTGATTGAGGAAAAAATCATGACCAGGTCAAGCAGGTGCAAGTAAATAATAATTTAATAAAGCAAAAGTACATAGTCAAGAAGGGAATGTGAACATGCTTAGAGGTGAGCAGCACAGTGGGATTCAGGTTGGGCAGTACTATAGCTGGAGTTTAAGCAAGGGATGGAATATTCATCAGGATAGATGGGTTTTCTTGGAACAGGAAGGGAATTTCTGGTAACAAGGAGACACCCTTTTTTTGTCCTTAGATGGTCTGTCTCAGAACAGTCATGGCACCAAGGGGTTTCATTTCTGGTATGGTAATGAGCATATAATGTATTCTGAGGTGAAGACAAGATCAACTTCTCTAATGTTGGCAACAGCTAATTTTGGCTCCCCATATCCTGCAAGAATAGTTTAGATGGACTATTTAGAATGTAAATAAGTATCTAGCCAAATGTAAACACTGACCAGCATCCCAAATGTCCTTCTTGCTGTTGTGTGGCTATCTACCTAGTGTAACACTTATTTGATGAAAGTACAAGATATCCCAGGCTTATCTTGTATATTTCCTGCCCCACATCCAGAAGCAGATATTTCTCTAAGGAGGATTGGTTCTTTTATAGGGGTTAATGATATTAGAATTCAAGATCAGCATGTTGGATATGCTTCTTAAAACTAGAATATTCTTACATCTAGGCCCTCAGTAGATAGAATTTATTAAAACATGTGTTTATGTATATGTATTATTATAATTACATATATATGTATGTATGTATGTATATATATATTTGCTTAATTCTTAATCTGTATCTATATGTCTGTATTCAGCTATATACAAACTCATACTGATGATATAGGGCAGAGGGAGGACAAGCATCATGATTAAATTTTCCTTCCTATTATGAAAAATGTTGAGATATAAACAGTATAGTAAAAAGAGGAGGGACCCCATCTTAAGGCTAAGATTCCACTTTTAAAAGCAGAGTTGAAAAGTAAGATTCCTAACATATTCTCTGGTAGTCAAGTAGTCAAGCAATAACCCAACAGCCTATCTTAAGGCAGGGCAGGCAGTTTTAACTGGTATTTCCCCACTATCTTAGAGGAGAACAGGATAAATAAGTCCCTTGTGTTGGGTTTATTTAGCAGAATTAGCTGGAGGACTGATAATAAAGGATACGAGACATGGTGTCTCTCACCAGCAATAAGTACCTTGAGACCACAAGTCAAGCCTATGCCCAACAACCCCCCTCTGCCCTTTGACCCATTCTTGAAAGCCTTAAAAGACTGAATCCCCCAACTTTCAGTGCACCTTCTCTCTGAGGACGCCTACACTTCCTTTTCTTTAAGGGCACACTTTCAAATAAAGCTTTCTCTCTGCTTATGATGCCGGGGTTCTTGTTTGCGGAGTTGAAGAATGAACTTAGCAAACACCCAAGGTAGGAGAGTCAGGAAGAGGCTTTTATTGAGAGAGACAGTGAGAGGACAGGGCTCCTGGCTCACGCCAGGAGGGGACAAGAAAGCCTGGGGTGGTGCATTGTCTACGGGATTGATAAGCAGTTGAGGATTTTTGGGAACTGATAAAGGGCTTAGGGGTGTGGAAATGTTAAAAGTGGTTTAGGATGTTTGTCCTAGATGAGACATTAAGTCCCTTTAGCATGCTAAAATGAACCTTCCACATGATTACAAGTTATTAGCATAATAAAAACATGGGCTATTTGCCTTTATTTGGGGAATATCAATTGATCTCACTGCAGAATGACTCTAAAGCTTAATGTTTAACACAGAGGATTGGAAGGGGGTTTCCTTGCATGTAGTTGCACTGCTCTGACTGTAAATATTCTGCCTTGCTTTTTCCAGTGGCCCTCACCCTACTCTGACTACACCTTTATGTTCCCTGTCTCACTTAGATTATTGTGGTTTGTCTCTTTGCTATTTCATTTTATTTCCAAGAGTCTACTCTGTCTCAGTTTTACTTCTAATAAGTAGGAAGGGGATGCTAAGAGCTCAGAGTTGGGCCTGCATGTTTCTGTTGCCTGGGTGACCTGGATGCAACTGCCACTGTGCGATCTCCTCTTAGTAGCCTGCCTGAAAATCTCCTTTCTTTGAGAAGTCCTCAGTGTAAGATAAATTCTAGCTGAAATAAGCAGGGAACGAGAGGCAACAAAGGGACAGACAGTTTATTTGATCACAATTCCTGGGTGATGTCCCTGGTCTGGCTATCACAGGCCGGGGAAGTCACACTCAGTAGGGCAGGCAGCGAGTTTTTAAAGAAGGTAGGGGGAGGCAGAGCTTAGATTTACAGCGGCACGAGGATTAGCTAGCCTAAGGTACATTTTTCAGGTTGGGAGGGGACAGCATCCAGGGACTTTGGCATGTCATCAGTGTCCGACGTGCTCACCCCACCCTCTGGTACCTCCAACCTTACATTCCAGCCTTTTGGTTATAATGGGCACCGACTTGATCTGGCTGCTTCATGCTGAGAGGGGGTGCAGTAAAGGGTGTAGCTAGGTTTCCATCACTGGTCAGTTGAGAGGGCCTCGGAAGGTTGGCGCTTCTATTCTGGGCTTAATTTCTATTATTATTTGCAGTTTTGTGACTTCTAGGCAAGATAGAAAAAATTGTGTTATTAGGTTAAGTAGCAACATCTGGAGTTGGATTTTCTATTCTGGAAGGACAAACTTGATGAGATTAAGAATGCATGGCTGAATATGAGAACTAGAAATATGAAGAGTCTAACTGAGAATCATAGCCAGGTATCATGGGGAAACTAGAATTGTGGATTGAGTTTACATCTCAATGACTAGTATTAGGATTTAGTATAGATAAGACTGCATTATTGAAACAATACTTTTCTCTAAAATCACCCTCATTTTTATTAGAAGTAGCCAGATTAAGAAAATAATTAACAGTTGGCTTGATTATTTGCAAAAGTGCAGCAAGAAGAGTAATTGATTGCATGGGATCTTTTAAATGTGCTTTGGTGGAAATTTTTGTAAAGAATTTCAGATTTAACTTTTAAAAACCTCTCTTTCAAGGCCAGACAGCCAAGCCAGACTTGCCATCAGGTTGTGCCTGCAGTATCTGTACATTTGGGTGAATTTCTCTCTTCTTGAGGTTCCCAAGACATTCCTGAGGTTCCTGCACCTGCCAGGAAGTGACCTTCCTTACTCACCTGATAAGGCTGCTGGGAACTCGTAAGCAAGGTACCAGGCCAGTTCTTCTAAGGGGCTTTGTTAGCTTTATAAAGTCAATCTTAGTTCCTTAAAGCTGTCTGTTCATATCTGAGTTTACACATGTGTTTCTCAGGTATGACGTTCCAGTCAAAGTCTTGGTAATATAACCAGTGTTTTTAATTGGTCCTCTTACAAGGAAAGCAGATTCTTATTGAACTTGTGCAAATAAACATACTGCCATGAAATATAAAAATAGTCACTGAGAGTTTTTAAATTCTGGAGGGATCAGGTAGAGAGAAAGATAAAGTTTCAATTCTGCTTATAAAGGCAGTCATTTACTAAACTGTTGTCAGCTTAAGAGAAAAAGCTTAAAACACTTTACCAACAACATTTGAAACAAAAAGCCACAAAATCATCTTCTTTAGTTTACTTAATCCTATGTAACTACCTGTTCTGCTGAAATCTAGTTTCTTACTAGTTTAGGAATAATAAAACTGAGTATAGATGACAAAAGACTTACAAATGACAATGGTTAAAGATCTGATGAGAGCTTACTGTAAGACCATTGTCATAAGGAAATTTGGATATTTCTGTAATATGAAACATTCAGTAACAAAGTTTAGCATCATTCCTTTTGACAGTGCTTTCTAGGTAAATATATATCAGATAAATAAGCCAAAGTAGCTAAATATTTTTCCCAATGATGAGAAAAGATTCTTCGGATATGTTCCAGGGGCCCTCTGGAAAATATCAGATTTAACTAGAGGTAAAAGCACTTTTTTGAATTTGATTTTGGAAAGTTGTCAAAAGAAAGTTTCTTTGGCATTTGCTTAAATAGGATTATAGGTTTCCATGAAGAAATACTTATCCATTTAACCAGAATGACAATAAAAGATTTTAAAGGCAAATACAGAAGGTTACCCAGTTATTAGGAAAGTTTAACATTTAGTCCTTTGATATTAGAATCTCATTTTCTTAAATATTCAGACAATTCATTGAGATTTTAAGCATGAGAAACTATTGTGATAAAGCAATTAGAAAGCCTTTTGCAATCCTTCAACATTAAGAGCAGACTAACAGTTTAAGAAAACTTTGTCTTTTTAACTGAAAACAAAATTCTAATTTTGCTGTGTACTTGATATCAAGACTCACTTGCTTTAATTTCACATAGCATGACTATATCAATTTTTTCACAAGCTTTCTGCAACTTTCTCTTTACCTTCAGTGTTCTCTCCGTTTAAATAAATAGCTGTACTTTAGAACAATTACCTTCTTTTACCCTCAATAAAACGAATTTCCATTCTTTATACTTTCTCTTATTAAAACACACATCTTTAGCATAGAGAAATATTTTCCTTATTATATTAAGTAGTTTTCATTAGAACTTAAAACCATTACTTTAACCTTCAGTGAACACTGAAAAATAGGCCACTGTAAACTGTTACACTAGCATTCTTCAGACTGATACATCTATGAATGTATAATATCATTTTTGGAAAGGTGCTTTACATCACAATTTCTCATTAGGCACAAAATATGTCTATATAACTTAGCAAACTTTAATAATTTTGGTTACTACAAAAATTCTCAGGCTGTTTTCATATATATATATACACACTGTTATACATTAATACGGTATTATTATTAAGATGTTTATTTGCTACACTTGTTTACTTATTTTTAGCAACCATGCTAGGTTACTTACAAAACTTTTACCAAACATTAGACAAAGTCAAGTTTTTCTTTAAGCATCTTCTTGAAATGTTTAACAGCTAACATCAACTTAAATGACTTTAAGTAAACTTTGGCAGCTGATAACTATAAGAACATGTCCATTTCAGTTAAACTTAAATTAGCATTAATGCTTAATATTTTTTATTAGATTTTCTGGAAGTTTCAGAATGCCCAATTTTCACAAGCACTTGTTTTTGAATCAATTTGTATTAATACCATCTGGAGGTAGGAAAATATTTTTCATTTACACACTGAGACACATAAACATACAAATTGAGACATAACAACTACAGTTAGCAACACTTTTCATATAAAAACATATACACAGACAAACTGATATAAAGATTTGAGTTACTGATATTTAATTGCTTTTTTTCTCTTTAGCTTCTTGTCCATGGCTTCTGGAACCGGAGGGTGGGAGGAGTGTGTTCCAGTGGCAGAAGAGGGTGGTGAAGGCAGAAGGGGAGGGGGAGGGGGTGGTGCAGCCACCGGAAGAGGAGAGGAGCAGGAAGACGGCATGGTTGAGAATGCAGGATTTCAAGATGGCAACAACCCTGGGGAGGACAAAGAACTTAAAGATGGTGGCAGAGAGGGGTGGGGGTAGCGAGCTGAGAGAGGTGGGAGACGAAGATCTTCCGGCAGATCTGAAAAGGAACCAGGACTGGGCAGAGTAAGAGGCTGACAATCTTTAACTGGAGATCAGGCCAGGAGAACATGGGTCATTGAACACTTAACATAAAGGTCTGGGTGGGAGCGCAAAGTCCAAAAAGCCTACACATATGGGATTTCACTCCACTCTCCGCTCCGGTGGCAATAATTAGTCAAGCCAATGAGGAGGCCAAAATCAAATGGTCCCTCAGGGGACCAGCGAGATTGATTGTCCAAGGGATACTCAGGCCTGGCCTTAGAGCAAAGAAAGACTAGCTTCCATTTGCAAACTTTCCGGGACAAATATAGAGTAGCCAAATTAGAAATGAGACACCGCAGCAGGGTCTGAGCCTCTGCTTTTGAGGGCTGGTTCCCCATGTCTGTGCCACATCCCAACTAATCCTGCTGAGAGGAGCGCCCAGCATCCCAAGCACACCAAGTTAGGGGAGATGGCCTGGGTGCCTGGGTGAGGGACGTCTCCCACACCACAGGGCTAGAGGCAGGTATCCCAGATGCCCACAGCGGAAGGGCCAAATGCCCAAGGGCTGAATGCTCCAACCTGGACGTAGCTATGATTTTGGACGGACCAGGTGAAAACAGAGTTAAGAAGGGAAGCTGACCAGGGGAAACTGAGGGACTCACCAGAAAATAGTCCATGCAGCGGAGAGCAGGCTGAGGTCCCAGGTCAGGGAAGGAGGGGGCAGTGCCTCTGGTGGCCATTCAGGGTCCCACGCTCATGCTCCTTCCCACGTTTTTTCTGCACCAAATGTAAGATAAATTCTAGCCAAAATAAGCAGGCAACAAGAGGCAACAAAGGGCCAGACAGTTTATTTGAGCGCAATTCCCAGGTGATGTTCCCCAGTCTGGCTATCACAGGCTGGGGAAGTCATGCTCAGCAGGGCAGGCAGTGAGTTTTTAAAGAAGGTAGGGGGAGGCAGAGCTTAGATTTACAGCAGCATGAGGATTGGCTAGCCTAAGGCACATTTTTCAGGTTGGGGGTCAGCAGCTGGGGACTTTGGCATGTCATCAGTGTCTGACATGCTCACTCCACCCTCTGGTACCTCCAACCTTACACTCAGAACATAATCTCACTCCGTACTGTGCTTCATGGTTCTCCCAAATCCTGGAGTGGTAGGGGCTGGTCCCCATGCTGTGCTGATGCAAGTGGACCCAGGATGCCAGGTGACCCTGGCTTCAGGAATTGGTAAGGGAATCTGCCCTGGGCTGAGAACTTTCCCTCTTTCCCTCTGCACTGTCCTGTTCTCTGCTGCCGGCAAGACAGCTGCCATTCCCTGCTGCTTTCACTCTAATGAAGTTCTTCTTTACTCTTCTGACCTGGTCCAGAATTCTTTCTCAGAGTCAAGAACCCTTCCCTGTTGCCCAGGTTGAGGTTTCTCCTAGTGCTTCACCTAATGAGCAGGGAGAGACCTCCCCAGAACCAGCTGCCTGGCAACAAGACCACTTTACAAGTCTATAACCCCTGGCCCTTTGAAAAATACTTAAAAAAGGGAACCCCCAACCTTTTGGCATGCCTCCTCTCTGAGGATGCCAGCACTTTTTCTCTCTTTAAGTGCATACCATTAAGTAAAGCTTCCTCACTGCTCAACTTATCAGCATTTTGTCTTTTTGCTATTTCATTTTATTGCCCAGCTTCCATTTTACCTCTGATAAGTAGGGAGGTGCTGCTGAGAGCTCAGATTTGGGCCTTCAAGTTCCCATCGACTGGATGACCCTGTGCAGTGAGCTTCTCTCCCTCCCTCTGCACCACTGCATTTTCCTGCTTTCAGCTGTCTGCAAGGCCACTGCCATTCATCTCTACTCTCACTTTAATAAATTCCTTCCTTACCTACATTCTTCTGACCTGCTGGAGAATTCTTTCTGATTCAGAGTCAAGAACCCTCCCTGGTCCAGGTTAAATTTCACCTGGTGCTCAGGGAGAGACCTTCCAGACACAGCTGCCCAGCAACACTGATATGTCTGATTCTAATCCAAAGCCACATGGTTTACTCTACATTCACTTCTTGGTTATCTGTAACTTCCTTCTCTGAAGGTGAGACCCTGGGATCCCAATATTTGCCATCCATTTATTCATGTGTGACCCCATTTCATATACAGCAGTTTTAGAGTTGTTAGCCTCTATTATTGTATAGGTACCAAGGGCAGTCCACCCCACAAAGTGCCATTAAGACTTCCAAATTATTTCAGAGCAAAAACGATCAAGGCCAGAAAGACTCAGAAAAAAACTTTGACCTCTCCTTCCCCTCATAAAAATAATTTAGATGGAGGAACTAATCCAGGAAGACAGCTCTCACCATAAATACCTACATTATAATATGAACTAGATGTGATAGATGGGAGGAATGTGGCTAAGTTTTATAAAACACCTCTCTGTCCCATTGTTTCAATGTGGTCTATAAAGTATTTATTTACCAAACATTTACTCTTTCATATTCCTGAGAATTACTTCCCTTTTCCTTCGATGTATCAGCTCCCCAATCCCCTTCTCCTTCGTTTAGTGACATATGTTCCTCATTTTCCCTGCCTTTGAAATCTTTGTCTATGGATTCCTGATATGAATGAAATTAAACTTTGCTTTTATCCTGTGGTTAATAAGCTCATGACAGTTTGATTCTAGAACCTTGAATAACCAACACTTGTTATACAAAATTTACCAAATATGATGTTTATAACTACTACAATTCCTTTTGTTTTTTGATTTATACTGTCCAGTCAAAGCCCAATTTTCCTTAGTTACTTAGGTCAGCATTTTCTTCCCCACCCTTTTTAGTGAGGTGATGATGTATATTTTAACAATGCTAGGTTATTTTTTTGCACAGACAGTTTTCCACCCTGGGACCTCCTGATTTCCTCGTGGAGTTTTAAATTTGCATATATTAAGGTTCACCCTTAATGCTGTAAAGTTCTATGGGTTTTGAAAATGTGTAGCATCACTTATGCACCATAAGTTCATTTTCAGTGCAGATTTATATCTCTTATAATGGAACCAATAAGTTAGCTTTAACACATAATAAAAAGAGACAACTGAAAGTACTATGAAGAAAAATAGACAAATTCACAATCATAGTGGGAGACTTAAACACTCTCAATACTGCTGATTGAAGAAGTAGGCACAGTATTATTATTTTTTATAAGGTATTATTGATATACACTCTTACGAAGGTTTCACATGAAAAAACAATGTGGTTACTACATTTACCCATATTATCAAGTCCCCAACCATACCCCAATGCAGTCACTGTCCATCAGTGTAGTAAAATGCCACAGATTCACTATTTGCCTTCTCTGCCCTACACTGTTTTCCACGTGATCCCCCACACCATGTGTACTAAACATAATACCTCTTAATCCCCTTCTCCCTCCCTCCCCACCCGCCTTCCCACACCCATCCCCTTTGGTAAGCACTAGTCCTTTCTTGGAGTCTCTGAGTCTGCTGCTATTTTGTTCCTTTAGTTTTGCTTCGTTGTTATACTCCACAAATGAGGGAAATCATTTGGCACTTGTCTTACTCTGCCTGGCTTATTTTACTGAGCATAATATCCTCCAGCTCCATCCATGTTGCTGCAAATGGTAGGATTTCTTTCTTTCTTATGGCTGAATAGTATTCCATTGTGTGTATGTACCACCTCTTCTTTATCCATTCATCTACTGATGGGCACTTAGGTTGCTTCCATATCTTGGCTATTGTAAAAAGTGCTGCGATAAACATAGGGGTGCGTTTTTGAATCTAAGAACTTGTACTCTTTGAGTAAATTCCAAGGAGTGGGATTCTGGAGTCAAATGGTATTTCTATTTTAGTTTTTTGAGGAACCTCCATATTGCTTTCCACAGTGGTTGAACTAGCTTACATTCCCACCAGCAGTGTAAGAGGGTTCCCCTTTCTCTGCATCCTTGCCAGCATTTTTTGTTCTTAGTTTTTTTTTATGCTAGCCATCCTTACTGGTGTGAGGTGATATCTCATTGTGGTTTTAATTTGCATTTCCCTGATGATAGTTATGTGGAGCATCTTTTCATGTGTCTGTTGGCCATCTGAATTTCTTCTTTGGAGAACTGTCTCTTCATACCCTCTGCCCATTTGTTAATTGGGTTATTTGCTTTTTGGGTGTAGAGGGGTGTGAGTTCTTTATATATTTTGGATGTTAACCCCTTGTCGGATATGTCATTTACAAATATATTCTCCCATACTGTAGGATGACTTTTTGTTCTGTTGATGGTGTCCTTAGGCACAACATTATTAACAATAAAATAAATCTGATGAATACAATAAAAAAGTTTTAATTTATATATTTCAAATATATATAAGAATGACAAGAATTTGCATTGTTTTCAAATGCACATGGGACATATTTACCACATTTTGGTATGTTAAGATTTCTCAATAATTTAAAAAGATCGAAATACTTCCGAGTATGCTCAACAGATTGAAATTAGGCTACAAATTTACAGCAATTTTTAACTTATAACTAGACAGTCTCCAAATCCATGCTAATAGTAACACATTTCTAAATAACTTCAGCCAAAAAAGAAATAAAATTAAAAGTTTGAAGATATTTTTAAGAGAAAGGTAATGGATATATGCTAAAGCAAAACTTTGGAAATAAAGTAGTGCATGAAAGGAAATTTATAGCATTAAATGCATCTATTAGAAAAGATGAAAAACTCTAAAGTTTTATCTCAACAAGCTAAAAAAAAGTTCAAAGCAATAGGAGAAGAGAAGGAAAGTAATATGAAAATAACAAGGCAAAAATTCTGAAATGCCCTAATTTAAGTGACAGAAGGGCCAGAGAATGAGGGAGAGACCAGGGAATGTCATCCATTGGTCAATAGCTGAAGGCCCCAGCTAATCGGAAATCCAAGTCTCTAGATGAAGTCATTT
This sequence comes from Manis pentadactyla, assembly GCF_030020395.1. Lineage (NCBI taxonomy): Eukaryota > Metazoa > Chordata > Mammalia > Pholidota > Manidae > Manis > Manis pentadactyla. Next base: position 53,014,931 of record NC_080023.1, read on the forward strand.
CAGCGGTCATCTAGAAGTACCCAGAACCACCGGATTCCCCTTGTGAATGACCCATGTCTGACCACCAACAACAATCAGTCCCCGAGTTTCTCTAGGGAGTGACTACCTATCCCTGGACTTTCCCAACTTCACATTAGCCCACCTTCCTTATCTGTAGCCATTGTGAATTTAAAGAACTCTCTTCCCATAAGACTCCTCATAAATGTGAGTCTGGTGGACAAGTAAGTTGTTTCTCTAACTGGCTTTGCTGCTGGTGAAGCAGAAACTTCCTGTCCCAGGACTCGGTCCTTATTCTGGCTACCATCTATGAAGGCTCAATAATCCCTTTTATTTCAGAGATTGCTCAGTCTCTAGATTTTGATTTGTAAAAAGACATGGGGAGAAATCAATAAAATAGGAAATGAACATTCAATAGAGAAAACTGACAAGCCCAAAGTTGGTTCCTTAAAAAGTTTGATACAACAGATAAGTACCCAGAAAATCTGATTTGAAGAAAGACTGAAAGATTGAAGTGTTAAAAAATAAAATTCATCTAAGCTAACTTGAAAATCTAATTGGCTTAAGCAACCCATGAATCAGGCAGCATGTTCCCCTAGCAAGCAGAGGGAGGCTCAGAAGGGCAACAGAAAGGGACAGTATTTAAAGGCAGAACAAGGAAGTCATAAGCAGAAAAAGGATTATTTGGGGTGAAGTCACCTTCATCTAGGGAAAGGGATCTTATTAGGGGGATTCCTTTGGGGGTAGAGAGGATACACATGACACTGTGTTATCTATGCTTACTAGAAAATTCCAGACTAACTACATTCCTGGAGGAGGTTGCAACTGCAATTAGGTTAGGTATTAAGCCCCCATGAAGCCCCAGTTTTATGACTTGGCCTAGCAGAAGTGATGCCATGCTGGACCCGTGTGTCTTTTTATTATTATTATTGTAATTTTTTATTAAGGTATCATTGATATATACTCTTATGAAGGTTTCACATGAAAAACAATGTGGTTACTACATTCACCCATATTATTGAGTCCCCTCCATATCCCATTGCAGTCACTGTCCATCAGTGTAGTAAGATGCCCCAGAGTCACTACTTGTGTTCTCTGTGCTACACTCTATTCCTCATGATCCCCCCCACACACCATGTGTACTAAACATAATACCCCTCCATCCCCTTCTCCCTCCCTCCCCACCCACCCTCCCCCACCCCTCCCCTTTGGTAACCACTAGTCCCTTCTTGGAGTCTGTGAGTCTGCTGCTGTTTTGTTCCTTCAGGTTTGCTTTGTCGTTATACTCCACAAATGAGGGAAATCATTTGGCACTTGTCTTACTCTGCCTGGCTTATTTTACTGAGCATAATATCCTCCAGCTCCATCCATGCTGCTGTAAATGGTAGGATTTGTTTCTTTCTTATGTTTGAATAGTATTCCATTGTGTATATGTATCACCTCTTCTTTATCCATTCATCTACTGATGGACACTTAGGTTGCTTCCGTATCTTGGCTATTGTAAATAGTGCTGCAGTAAACATAGGGGTGCATATGTCTTTTTGAATCTGAGAACTTGTTTTCTTTGGATAAATTCCTAGGAATGGAATTCTTGGGTGAAATGGTATTTCTATTTTTAATTTTTTGAGGAACCTCCATATTGCTTTTTTCAATGATTGAACTAGCTTACATTCTCACCAGCAGTGTAGGAAGGTTCCTCTTTTTCCACATCCTTGTCAGCACTTGTTGTTCCTAGTCTTTTTGATGTTGGCTATCCTTTTTCATGGTGTAAGGTGATATCTCATTCTGGTTTTAATTTCCATTTCCCTGATAATTAGCAATGTGGAGCATCTTTTCATGTTTCTGTTCATCATCTGAATATTTTCTTTGGAGAACTGTCTATTCATATGCTCCACCCAGATTTTAATAGGGTTATTTGCTGTTTGGGTGTTGAGGCATGTGAGTTCTTTATATATTTTGGATGTCAACCCCTTATTGGATATGTCATTTATGAATACGAATATATTCTCCCATACTGTAGGATGCCTTTTTGTTCTGCTCATGGTGTCCATTGCTGTACAGAATCTTTTTAGCTTGGCGTAGTCCCATTTGTTCTTTTTTGCCTTTGTTTCCCTTGTCTGAGGATATACATTCTGGAAAAAGTTGCTCATGTTTATATTCAAGAGCTTTTGCCTGTGATTTCTTCTAAGAGTTTTATGGTTTCATGACTTACATTCAGGTCTTTGATCCATTTTGAGTTTACTTTTGTGTATGGGGTTAGACAATAATCCAGTTTCATTCTCTTGAATGTAGCTGTCCAGTTTTGCCAACACCAGTTGTTGAAGAGGCTGTCATTTGCCCATTTTATGTCCATGGCTCCTTTATTCTATATAAATTGACCATATATGCTTGGGTTTATATCTGGGCTTTTTCGTCTGTTCCATTGGACCCATGTGTCTTTTTGACAGGCGTGTGAGGGGGAGAGATGGAGACTGAGACAGACAAAGATGAAAAAGTATCAGTATGAAAAAGGGGACATACATTTAGAGGTGCCTAAACTTAAGAAGGTGATATTCTGCATGGTCTAGTAACATATTTGGAATGTTGATAATATAACCAATGTCTGAAATAAAGCAACTTATCAAACCTGACAGAAAATAATGTAAAAACTAGGAAAATACACTAACAATTAATTTAATTATTCATTGGAAATCTTGCAAAAGAAGAATATATTTAAAAATATATTTACTAGACCTCTGTACTGGAAATTTCAAACATTATTGCAAAAATTTTTTAAATAACCTAAATATATGAAAAGATATTGTTATAGCCTCTAACAAAGCCTAACTCACTCCATTTTGAAACAAGCGAATAAGTTAAGCCTCTCCCTATATGTTGCCCTCTAACCAGACCTTTCTGAGTTTCAGGAGTTTCACCTGGAGCCTGCTGGAAACTACAGCTAAGGACATTCTATTCTCAAGGGCAGTTTTGAAGCATGCACACTCCTGGATGCCAGAAAGTCTGCCGAGAGCCACTGATTAACTGCCAGCCCTCTCCTGTCTCTGTGAAGTTCCCCTTTAAAATGCTCTCTTGGAATGGCAATTTTGAGATGATCTTCGTTCACCATCATCCTGGACTGTTGACTTTCTGAAGTAAACTTGCCTTTTCACCAACACCTGTCTCTCAAATTTTGGCTCTTCTAGCAATAACCAGACAAACTTATGTCTATAACTGGGCTATGGGCCAGCAATGGTATCATGTTCATGAACTGAACAATTAATATTTATTAAGTTCATTATCCCCCACATGATAAATTCAATGTAATGGCAACGAATACACCAGCACAAGTATGCACATATGCAGAGTGTGTGTATTGAAACTGACAAGATGATAGAACTGCAGGGGGACAAGGACAACTACAGGAAGTTGTTTTCAAAAGTGGGCCAGCCAGTTCCTTCCGTCTTCATTTGATGTGTGGCTTTGCCCCTCTCTCACTCAATATATAGGTCTACTTGCCTTTCTCTTCAATTGGGGCTATTGTCTTTATTTCATCTGAAAAGAAAAAGAAGGTAGAAGTGATGAAACTGGTATTTAAGGAATCTTGAAATTCCCACTCACGGAATGCTATCCTAAATTTGTCACATTGTGAAGAACTTCAAAATAAATGAGCGGCCACCTGGCCTCGTTGTTCCTGCTGACTCCAGCCAGTAGCCTATTCAACAGCATAACCCAACCCAGACCGGCCCAGCTGCAGCATGCCTCAGGCAGAGCACAAAATCCTGAGAAGCAGAAGATTGTTGCTGTTTTAGGCTGTTGAGTAAGAAAGCCATGAGAAAGAAATGTGTGCTTATAGTCACATACTGCTAGGCTTCTGAGTGGTTTATTACAAGGCATTACTGTGAATATGTCTGGTTACACAAAAGTTGTCACAAATGTAACAAATATAAAAAATATGTGACATTGGCACTAAGAGCCAGTGGTAGACAGCAAGAGACTGTTACAGAAAGTGGTGCTGCATGAAAAGGAGGGGCAAAAGATGTGGTAAGACTGTCACCTAATTTACCTTGGAGCAAGAGGAACACTAAAAACGTTTAGTGCTGGGAGTAAAAATGTGTGGCAGAAATTCAAAGTTGAGTCTGTCGCTGATTGTACTTGATAAAATACTATAACAAAGATATGTCACCATTGTGTCAGCAGAATTTATAGAGCTTAGAATATAGAGAGTTCAGAAATGTCATGGTTGAAAAGAAGCTGCTTTTCACCAAATCAAAAGTGTGGTCATTTACAACACCTACATAGGAAAAAGGCTAAAAGCATGGCACAGCCGTGAAAACAGCCTCACAGTAAAGACCTAGCTAACCCTTTTAGAAGAATTCTGAAAGGCTCGAAATGATCGCTTTTAAAACTTCACTTGGAAATCATAGGCTCCTAGAATGCTTAAAGTCATGGTTCCAGGTAAGCCTGATTCACTCAAAGTACCATAGATAGGTCTAGAGAGAGAATCGTATTTCATAGGAATTGTGGCTGGGACTATTTGTACATGTTATTTATTTATTTATTTAGTTAGTTAGTTAGTTTTATTTTGGTATCATTAATCCACAATTACATGAAGGACATTGTTTGCTAGGCTCCCCCCTTCACCAAGTCCCCCCACATCCCTGTTCACAGTCACTGTCAATCAACATAGTATGATGCTGTAAAATCACTACTTGTCTTCTCTGTGTTGCACAGCCCTCCCTGTGCCCCCCCCACACACTATACATGTAAATCATAATGCCCCCTTTCTTTTTTCCCACCCTTATCCCTCCTTTCCCACCTGTCCTCCCCAGTCCCTTTCCCTTTGGTAACTGTTAGTCCATTCTTGGTTCTGTGCTTCTGCTGCTGTTTTGTTCCTTCAGTTTTCATTTACTCCCATACTCCACATATGAGTGAAATCATCTGGTACTTGTCTTTCTCTGCCTGGCTTATTTCACTGAGCGTAATACCCTCTAGCTCCATCCATGTTGTTGCAAATGGTAGGATCTGTTTTTTTCTTATAGGTGAGTAATATTCCATTGTGTATATGTACCGCTTCTTCTTTATCCATTCATCTACTGATGGACACTTAGGTTGCTTCCATATCTTGGCTACTGTAAATAGTGCTGCGATAAACATAGGGGTGCATCTGTCTTTTTCAAACTGAAGTGCTGCATTCTTGGAGTAAATTCCTAAAAGTGGAATTCCGGGGTCAAATGGTATTTCTATTTTCAGCATTTTGAGGAACCTCCATACTGCTTTCCACAATGGTTGAACTAATTTACATTCCCACCAGCAGTGTAGGAGGGTTCCTCTTTCTCCGCAACCTCGCCAACATTTGTTGTTGTTTGTCTTTTGGATGGTGGCGATCCTTACTGGTGTGAGGTGAGATCTCACTGTGGTTTTAATTTGCATTTCTCTGATGACAAGCGATGTGGAGCATCTTTTCATGTGTCTGTTGGCTATCTGAATTTCTTCTTTAGAGAACTGTCTATTCAGCCCTCTGCCCATTTTTTAATTGGATTATTTGCTTTTTGTTTGTTGAGGCATGTGAGCTCCTTATATATTCTGGATGTCAACCCTTTATCGGATCTGTCATTTATGAATATATTCTCCCATACTGTACGATCCCTTTTTGTTCTATTGATGGTATCCTTTGCTGTACAGGAGCTTTTCAGCTTGATATAATCCCATTTGTTCATGTTTGCTTTTGTTTACCTTGCCCAGGGAGATTTGTTCAAGAAGAGGTCACTCATATTTATGTCTAAGAGATTTGTGCCTATGTTCCTTTCCAAGGGTTTTATGATTTCATGACTTACATTCAAGTCTTTGATCCATTTTGAATTCACCTCTGTGTATAGGGTTAGACAGTGACGCAGTTTCATTCTCTGACATATAACTGTCCAGTTTTTCCAGCACCAACTGTTGAAGAGACTGTCATTTCCCCATTGTATGTCCATGGCCCCTTTATCGAATATTAGCTGACCATATATGTTTGGGTTAATGTTTGGAGTCTCTATTCTGTTCCATTGGTCTGTGGCTCTGTTCTTGTACCAGTACCAAATGGTCTTGATTACTGTGGCTTTGTAGTAGAGCTTGAAGGTGGGGAGCGAGATCCCCCCCACTTTTTTCTTCCTTCTCAGGATTGCTTTAACTATTCGGGGTCTTTGTTGTTTCCATATCAATTTTTGAACTATTTGTTCCAGTTCATAGAAGAATGCTGTTGGTAGTTTGATAGGGATTGCATCGAATCTGTATATTGCTTTGGGCAGGATGGCCATTTTGACAACATTAATTCTCCCTAGCCAGGAGCATGAGATGAGTTTCCATTTGTTAGTGACCTCTTTAATTTCTCTTAAGAGTGTGTTATAGTTTTCAGGGTATAGGTCTTTCACTTCCTTGCTTAGGTTTATTCCTAGGTATTTTATTCTTTTTGATGCTATTGTGAATGGAATTGTCTTCCTGATTTCTCTTTCTATTAGTTTATTGTTAGTGTATAGGAAAGCCACAGATTTCTGTGTGTTAATTTTGTATCCTGCAACTTTGCTGAATTCCGATATTAGCTCTAGTAGTTTCAGATTGGAGTCTTTAGGGTTTTTTATGTACAATATCATGTCATCTGCAAATAGTGACAGTTTAACTTCTTTACCAATCTGGATTCCTTGTATTTCTTTGTTTTGTCTAATTGCCATGGCTAGGACCTCCAGTACTATGTTGAATAACAGTGGGAAGAGGGGGCATCCCTGTCTTGTTCCCCTTAGTAGAGGAAAAGCTTTCAGCTTCTCGCTGTTCAGTATGATGTTGGCTGTGGGTTTAACATATATGGCCTTTATTATGTTGAGGTACTTGCCCTCTATACCCATTTTGTTGAGAGTTTTTATCATGAATGGATGTTGAATTTTATCAAATTCTTTTTCAGCATCTATGGAGATGATCATGTGGTTTTTGTCTTTCTTTTTGTTGATGTGGTGGATGATGTTGATTGATTTTCGAATGTTGTACCATCCTTGCATCCCTGGGATGAATCCCACTTGGTCATGGTGTATGATCCTTTTAATGTATTTTTGAATTCGGTTTGCTAATATTTTGTTGAGTATTTTTGCATCTACGTTCATCAGGGATATTAGTATGTAGTTTTCTTTCTTGGTGAGATCTTTGCATGGTTTTGGTATTAGGATGCTGTTTGCTTCATAGAATGAGTTTGGGAGTATGCCCTCCTCTTCTATTTTTTGGAAAACTTTAAGAATGGGTGTTATGTCTTCTCTGTATGTCTGATAAAATTCCGAGGTAAATCCATCTGGCCTGGGGGTTTTGTTCTTTGGTAGTTTTTTGATTACCGCTTCAATTTCGTTGCTGGTAATTGGTTTGTTTAGATTTTCTGTTTCTTTCTTGGTCAGTCTTGGAAGGTTGTATTTTTCTAGAAAGTTGTCCATTTCTCCTAGGTTTCCCTGGTTGGTAGCATATAGGTTTTCATAGTACTCTGTAATAATTCTTTTTATTTCTGTGGGGTCCATCATGATTTTTCCTTTCTCGTTTCTGATTCTGTTGATGTGTGTTGACTCTCTTTTTCTCTTAATAAGTCTTTCTAGAGGCTTATCTATTTTATTTATTTTCTCGAAGAACCAGCTCTTGGTTTCACTGATTTTTGCTATTGTTTTATTCTTCTCAATTTTATTTATTTCTTCTCTGATCTTTATTATGTCCCTCCTTCTGCTGACCTTAGGCCTCATCTGTTCTTCTTTTTCCAATTTCGATAATTGTGACATTAGACCATTCATTTGGGATTGTTTTTCCTTCTTTAAATATGCCTGGATTGCTATATACTTTCCTCTTAAGACTGCTTTTGCTGTGTCCCACAGTAGTTGGGGCTTTGTGTTGTTGTTGTCATTTGTTTCCATATGTTGCTGGATCTCCATTTTAATTTGGTCATTGATCCATTAATTATTTAGGAGCATGTTGTTGAGCCTCCATGTATTTGTGAGCCTTTTTGCTTTCTTTGTACAATTTATTTCTAGTTTTATGCCTTTGTGGTCTGAAAAGTTGGTTGGTAGGATTTCAATCTTTTGGAATTTACTGAGGCTCTTTGTGTGGCCTAGTATGTGGTCTATTCTGGAGAATGTTCCATGTGCACTTGAGAAGAATGTGTATCCTGTTGCTTTTGGTTGTAGAGTTCCATAGATGTCTAATAGGTCCATCTGTTCTAGTGTGTTGTTCTGTGCCTCTGTGTCCTTACTTATTTTCTGTCTGGTAGATCTGTCCTTTGGAGTGAGTGGTGTGTTGACGTCTCCCAGAATGAATGCATTGCATTCTATTTCCTCCTTTAGTTCTGTTAGTATTTGTTTCAGATATGTTGATGCTCCTGTATTGGGTGCATATATATTTATAATGGTTATATCCTCTTGTTGGACTGAGCCCTTTATCATTATGTAATGTCCTTCTGTATCTTTTGTTACTTTCTTTATTTTGAAATCTATTTTGTCTGATACTAGTATTGTGACACCTGCTTTCTTCTCTCTGTTGTTTGCATGAAATATCTTTTTCCATCCCTTGACTTTAAGTCTGTGCATGTCTTTGGGTTTGAGGTGAGTCTCTTGTAAGCAGCATATGGATGGGTCTTGCATTTTTATCCATTCTATTACTCTGTGTCTTTTGATTGGTGCATTCAGTCCATTTACATTTAGGGTGATTATTGAAAGGTTTGTACTTATTGTCATTGCAGGCTTTAAGTTTGTGGTTACCAAAGGTTCAAGGTTAGCTTCTTTACTATCTTACTGTCTGACTTAACTCGCTTATTGAGCTATTATAAACACGGTCTGATGATTCTTTATTTCTCTCCCTTCTTATTCCTTTTCCTCCCTTCTTCATATGTTGGTTGTTTTGTTCTGTGCCCTTTTTAGGAATGCTCCCATCTAGAGCAGTCCCTGTAAGATGCCCTTTAGAGGTGGTTTGTGGGAGGCAAATTCCCTCAACTTTTGCTTGTCGGGGAATTGTTTACTCCCTCCTTCACATTTAAATGATAATCGTGCTGGATATAGTAGTCTTGGTTTGAGGCTCTTCTGTTTCATTGCATTAAGTATATCATGCCATTCTCTTCTGGCCTGTAGGGTTTCTGTTGAGAAGTCTGATGATAGCCTGATAGGTTTTCCTTTGTAGGTGACCTTTTTTTTCTCTCTGGCTGCCTTTAATTCTTTGTCCTTGTCTTTGATCTTTGCCATTTTAATTATTATGTGTCTTGGTGTTGCCCTCCTTGGATCCCTTGTTATGGGAGTTCTGTGTACCTCTGTGGTCTGAGAGGCCTTTTCCTCCCCTAGTTTTGGGAGGTTTTCAGCAGTTATTTCTTCAAAGACACTTTCTATCCCTTTTTCTCTCTCTTATTCTTCTTGTACCCCTATAATGCAGATATTGTTCCATTTTGATTGGTCACACAGTTCTCTTAAATTTCTTTCATCGCTGGAGATCCTTTTCTCTCTCTCTGCATCAGCTTCTCTCCATTCCTGTTCTCTGTTTTCTAGTCCATTAATGGTCTCTTGCATCTCATCCATTCTGTTTTGATGTCCTTCCAGAGATTGTTTTATTTCTGTATTCTCCCTCCTTAGTTCTTGCATATTTCTCTGCAAGTCCATCAGCATGGTTGTGACTTTTGTTTTGACTTCTTTTTCATGAAGATTGGTTTAATCTATCTCCCCAGGTTCCTTCTCAGGGGAAGATGTAGAAGATGTAGAAGATGTCTGGGTTTGTCTTGTCTGGATCAAATTTTTTTGCCTTTTCATGTTGATAGGTGCAGTGGAGTGCTATTGACTTGGGTGTCAGCTGGGAGAGTCAAGACTCTTTCCACTTAGCTCCTGGCCTTTCTTTACTGGGACAACTGCGACCCCTAGTGGCTTGTGTTGGGCAATTGCGTGTAGACTGGGTCTCTGTATCTTGCCCGGCCAGCATGGAGGAAGCTCCCTTGCTGTGGGTGTGGCCAGCCTCAGACTCCTGCTCTGCTATGGCGGGGCCCCGGAGGGTTAATGGACAGGGGCTGTTTGGCTGTTTACCTCCGTGACGGGTCTCAGAGCTGTTGCCCAGGGGGTTAGTGCGCCAGGAGTTCCCTTCAATTTCCAGCTGCTGGACTGTGACCTGGGATGCTTCCGTCCAGTGGTGGGGTCCCTGTCCCTTTAAGTCTTTCAAAAAGCACTTGCTTATTTTTGTCACAGGTGCACCGGCTTCGGGGCCCGCTCACAGGTCTTACTGTCTTTCTTGTTGGATACGTTAGTATCCAACGCCCCACGCATGCACTGTGTCTGCGCTCTGACACGGATGGCTGGGGCTGGGTGTTTAGCAGTCCTGGGCTCCCTCTCCCTCCCCACTCTGACTCCTCTCCTCCCGCCAGGAGTTGGGTTGAGGGGCCTCGGGTCCCGCCCGGCTGCGGCTTGTATCTTACCCCTTTCACCAGGCGCTGGATTCTCGCAGGTGTGGATGTAGTCTAGCTGTTGTCCTGTGTATTCTGTTCCCTCTTTTAGGGATAGTTGTATTTGTTGTATTTTCAAAAATATATATGTTTTTGGGAGGAGATTCCCACTGTCCTACTCACGCCGCCATCTTGGCTCCACCCCCTATTTGTACATGTTATTGACTGCAATCACATACATAGAATATCTATAATTTGTGTGAGATACTGGTATTGGCAAATCACCTCTTGCCTTAAATGTAAGAAACCTGTTAGAGATATAAAAAGATTTCTGGATGTCCAATTTTTTATGAACAGGAAACTATCTGAAAAACTAAAGGCTGCAAACAAGTTGGGAAGAGGTGCAAATTTTGTGTCCTATTTAGAAGTAACTAAGCGGAATGATGGAAAGGAAAGGATACAATCCTCCTCATCCCCCCCCCAGATTACAGAACGAGGAGCTATGGAGGCAAAATATTGATACCTTATAATCAAAACCAGGGGATGAAGGCTGAGTAAAATTTCATATATGCTATGGATTTCTGATTGCACCATACCACCTATTCTTTATCTTAGAACTGGAAATATTTATTGCTGTTACCCTATTTCTCTTCTATCATCATATAACTGGTGTAAAGGGAAGAGATAATATGTCTTTCTATCTAATAGCTGTTTGGATCACAACAAGGTACATATGGACCTGATGTAGGGATTACCACAACATTAGCTTAAATTGGTTTCTGTGATTCGATGATATATTTAGGAGGTGTGATGTTTAAGTGCATAAAGTGTATGTCTAACAGAGGAAGTGAATGGTAAAGCTTTATTCAGGAAGAATAAAGAAAGTAAATAATATTTATTAATCACAGTACAATATACCATTGTGTGGAATTTGTCATTGTTGAAATATCAGTTGTATTTTATATTTATATAACATCAGTGATATTTGTGTTGCGTACATACACTGGTAGGTACTGAACAACATTCAAAACAAGGGATAAAATAAGTTGGGTTTGAATACTATTGAATTTTTTATTGAAAGATCCAGCTATGATTTCTTCAAATGGACATGATATGTGAAATTGAGGACATGGTGTATTTCCTTTTTTCTTGTCTGGGGAAAAAAATAAACCCTTTATTTTTTTTGTACATTGACTATTTTGGAACAACACATAATAGGATTCTTTTACATTTTGACTAAAATAAAATATATTTTGATTCAACAAGATACATTTTCTCAATTTTGGAAAATTAAAGAAATTCTTCTGTTTGCAACAAAAAGATAACTTCATTATGTTTACTTATGACTGAAATATATAGAGAAATATCCTAAAGGAGCACATACCATAAAAGTCTATGTACTTATAAACAAATTCAAATTTTTCACTTGTGATTTTGAAAGCTACATAAAAATCTTATGCTTTCCTGCTAAACTTATACTGTTGATAGGTAAATGGCAAATACTTCTCAAAATATATTCAGGCCAACTAGTAATGACCATTAATTTCCTAATAAGCAGAAATAAATAAATTATTCAAGAGTATAATAACTACCTATTTATTTACCACTGAATTAGATATAGAGTTAATTCAGAAGAATGAATAAAATATGATGCTTGTTTTAAGTTTACAAACTGTCAATTTAGAACTGGAAATGTAAAGCAAAATATATTAGACACCATTATTTTATTTATTTTTTTATGAAGTATAGTTGGTATACAATATTATATTGGTTTCAAGTATACAACGTAGTGATTCAGCCATTACACATATTATTAAATCCTCACTCTGACTAGTGCAGTTACTGTCAACATAGAGATGCTACAGAACCATTGACTATATTTTCCATGCTGCACTTCCATCCCCATGGCCAGTTTACATTATGATTGAGATTTTTGTGCCCCTTTATCCCCCTCACCCACCCAGCACCTCCCCATGGTAACCACCAGTCACTTCTCAGTGTCTAAGAGTCTGTTTTGTTCATTTTGTTTTGTTTTGAGATTCCACATCAAAGTGAAATCATATGGTATTTGTCTTACACATCTGGCTTACTTCACTGAGCATAATGCCCTCTAGGTCCATCCAGGTTATTGCAAGTAACAGGATTTCTTTATTTTTATAACTGAATAATATTCCATTGTGTATATATACCACATCATCTTTATCCATTCATCTACAGATGGACACTTAGGTTTCTTCCATATCTTGGCTATTGTAAATAAACACAGGGGTGCATACGTCTTTTCAAATCAGAGATTTTATTTTCTTTGGCTCAATTCCTAGAAGTGCAATTACTGGGTCATATGATATTTCTATTTTCAGTTCTTTGAGGAACTTTCATATAGCTTTTCATAGTGGCTGCACCAATTGACATTCCCACCAACAGTCTATGAGGGTTCTCTTATCTCCACATCCTTACCAACACTTGTTATTTCTTGTCTTTTGGGTAGTGGCTATTCTGACTGGTGTGAGATGATATTGTGGTTTTGATTTGCAATTCCCTGATAATTAGCAATGTAGAACATCTTTTCATTGCCATATGGTCATCTGTATTTCTTCTTTGGAAAAATGTTCAGGTCCTCCTCCCATTTTTTAATCAGGTTATTTGTTTTGTTGGTGTTGAGGCATATGAGTTCTTTCTATAATTTGTATGTTAACTCCTTACCAGATAAATCATTTGCAAATATACTCTACCCTCCTCTAGGTTGCCTTTTTGTTCTGTTGGTGGTGCCCTGTGCTGTACAGAAATGTTTTAGTTTGATGTGGTCCCACTTTTTTTTGCTTTTGCTTCCCTTGCCTGGGGAGACATGTCCAGAAAAAAATTGCTTAAGTTTATGTTCAAGAGATACTTGCCTATGTTTTCTTCTAGGAAAAAAACCTTAAGTTTTAAATTATATAGTATTGACTATAAGTACAGTAAGTCTGGAGAAATAGAATAATGATGAAAGGAATGGCTGAAAAAGGAATGATTTTTCTTCAGAAAGGTGAAATACAATAAAGAGTACATTTCAAGTGAGTGTAATGAAAAATGATAAGGCAAGAAGAAAGAGTAAAACGCATTATTTGCAGTACACTGGGGAATCGAATTAACTGAAGGGCTAGATCCGCATTTTAGTGATATGACTGTGTAAGAAAGGCTCCAGAATCTCAGTGGAGCAATTATCTAGACGATATGTGGTGAAAATATTTTGAAGATTCTTCCCCTTTCAAAGAAAATAGACATCACCCTTTATTATGATCATTTTATTAATTATCTGGGTTCTATGTGGAAAGACAGACGGCTTGAATGAAGGGAATGAGCATATCAAGTTCACTGCACAATTCTCAGAATCTCACATAAATCCAGGTACACAATAAATGAATGTTCAGTGTTTAATCAATTAAGAAAATAATTAGATATACACATGTTTAAACAAGAAATGAGAGACAAGTGCAAGTATAAAGAACCGGTGGGGACAGAGAGCTTATTTAGAAATGTGTTAGAGTTGTACAATTGTAAAGCAATAAACATTGTAATATGGTGACTGTAAGCAATGAAAAAAGGAAAAATAATGAAAAAGATCATGTCAAAGAAAAAAATGGGCTTGATATTGCAAAGATTTGTAGAGCCAGGAAAAAAATTAAATATCAGTTTTTGATGCCTTTTATCCTTGCTGTTAAATATTGTAGGAGATACAAATAAGTAAAAATAAAATCCTACTGTCTTATTTTAGGGATATAAGAAGTGATCCATTAGCGTTTGAATAAATAAAATGAGATTGTTCCAGAGAGGTCTCATAAACAAAGGCTGGGCTGGGATTACAATTGTGTTCTGAAATGTGAACTGGTTTCCACTGGTAGAGATTTGGGTCTAGAAATGGCCATGTGGATAAAATGGGTTTAGTTACAGCACAGAAGTAGGTAAAGACAAGATTTATTTAGAGATGGTAGCAGAGATGATATGATTGTTATCTACAAAACAGACACCTTTTTTTTTTTTCATTGATAAATGAGACCTGGTTTTATTTTAATATCATGAGGTTACATGATTCAGGGAACAGTGGGCCCTTACTTAAGCAAGATGCGAATTTTGGATAATAGTTGAAATGCCAACTTCTGCCAGTGACACAGTGACATGTGACGCAGTTCTTGGTATTAAGATGAAAGTTCTGAGGGATATAGGCTGCTAAGAAATATTTTCTATACTTTTAAATAGGGACACAGAGAAATGGCTTCTCCTTTTTTCTGCAGCCTTGAAATTTTTCCAAGTGACACCTGGAACTTTTATAGCCATTGTGCACTCATTAGCCAGAATATACTGAAGATACTGCTAGAATATATATATATATATATATATATATATATGCATACTGTGTCTGGTTGGGTAGAGAGGTAGAATTATTTGGGGAACTTGAGTGTATCATCAGGATATTGACCTTACTTGGAACCTCCTGGTAAACTTATACTTTTTATTTATTTGTAAACCATTTTGTGTTGGACTCTTGATACAACTATTCATCATTCTAACAGAAAATGATATGCTAGTAGGTGAGTTTAGTTAGAGAATATACTTTATATTGTTAAAATTTATAAACAAATATAGTATATATTGAATTTTGATGTATCTGAATTCTATGCCTAGGATACTGGGCATTGAAAGAGCTAAGAAAATTTGATAGTGCAGATAAATTGAATAAAAATAGTGCAATTTATATTTTTACACAATTCATCATCAATGTAGAAAGAGAAATTAGAGGGTCTAAAAAGGCAATTGGAGGCAATTTGAGAGTCAAATTCCTATGGAATAGAAATAAATATGGAAACTAAATGGTTCATTTTATTATTTCCTGGAGAATAGAATATTTGGCCTGCATTGATTATACAAAACATGATTAAAATAGCTCTCCACATATTGTTAATTAATGGCTTTGAGTTATTTTCATATGTAAAAAATCTTTCTAATTTACTAATTTGACAACTTAGTAAAAAAGTTTTTTAAGTTTAATTTATATTTTGCATCAATATTTTTACTGACCTATTAAAGATTAAATAAGTCCTAACTGATTATAAATGAAATAAATAAGGCTGTACTGATAAAACCTAATAAACTAGGCTATTCTGGCTGAGCCATGCTGTGTCTTGCATTGACAATCCATGAGAAATCACAAAAATATTCCTTTGACACACATGACACATGCACACACACACACACATGAACACATAGTAATCATAAGCTATGGAGTGATGTTTACCTTTTTATATTGCAATGTCTAATTATACTATCATATTAAGAACTATTTGGTATGACTGGAGAAATAGATGGATAGAAAATATTGAAAACCTGAGAATGTGCACATATTTGGATCCAGGATGGGGATGTAGCATGAGTGTGTCAGAGAAGGGACACCATAGACCACTAGCAGGACACAGGTTGTGCTGAATTTCGAATCTTCTATGATAGTAGAAACAACAACAGCAAAAAAAGTGGGTATTTCCCAAAAATTTAAGGTTGAAACATTAATAATATAAAGATTATAGGATGCAAAATAAATAAATGGATATCAAAAGTCTTCTCAGAAATATTTTCTAAGATGAAGGGGCTAAATTTGGGGTGGAGTAAGCAAAGTCAAGTTGTCAATATAGCAAATGTATTTTAGCCCAATAAAAAGAGAATGTTCTGCTAGGTTTCTGAGTCCTGGAAAACTGAAGAAGAGATACCTTATGTAGAAGGACAAGCTTTGTACAGGGGAAGTTTCTCCCTATTTTCTAAGTATTTTAATTCTCTTAACTTTGGAAACAATATTTTAGCAAGGTACTTTGGGAAATATTTTTAACTTTAAAAAAATTTAGCTATTCTAATGTAATTTTTATACAAATATACCAACACATATTCACACAGAGAAAAAGAGAATGGGAGATATCTCATAATTTTATTCCATAATTACATAAAATGATGAAGAAACAGAAAAATTCTACATAATTACTGTAATTGGCTTACAAGATATATTCTAGTGTTCAAGGTGAAGTATATCAACAAATATTTTAAGATCATTTTGAAGTGTGTGATTCAATTGAATCACAGGTGAGTTAATAATGAACTGAATTCTAGGAGAGAAAAGTTTCTGTTTTAAGAGAAAAAAACAAAACATGCACTTTTTTCTAAATTAAATCTTCAAAACTATCAATAATGCTAGTATATATTTAATAAAAACCAATTGAGTATACCTTTTAATGTAAGATTATGACTGTTACATTGAATACACTGAGGATCTTATGCTATTTATGGTTCTGTCATAACTTTTATTTATCAGATTAAAGTGCTAATTTAGTCTATACTTTATATTTGCTAATTTATGTTGCTTTACCCTACTGAAATTTGGTTGGAAAATCATCAATCAATAGAAGTTTTCTCCATGTGAAAAGAACCCAAAGGTCCAGCCAAAGATGAGCGGATAAAGACGATGTAGTGTATACATACAATGGCATATCACTCAGCCTTTAAGAAGAGACTCAAGACCTACCATTTGCAACAATACTTAGAGAACATTACACTGAGTGAAATAAACCACTCCCAGAGAGACATATACTGCATGATTCCATTTAGACAAAGTATCTAAAATAGTCAAACTTACAGAAGCAGAGAATAGAATGGTGGTTGCCAGGAACTGGTTGCCAGGAGGAAGGGGGAAATGGGTAGTTGTTGCTCAATGGGTATAAACGTTCAGTTATGCAAGATGAGTAAGCCCTAGAGAACTGCTATATAACATGCTACATCTATTTAACAATACAATTCTGTGTCTAATAAAATATGCTAAAAGTAAAATTCTCATTTTAAGTGTTCTTACCATAAAAACAGACAAAAACAGAAAACTCTACAAAGGAACAAAAGGGAATTTTGAAGGTGATGGCTATGATTAGGACCTTGATTGTGGCAACAGTCTCACAGGTGTATGCATATATCCAAATTCATCAATATGTATACATGAAACATATATAATATTTTGTAAGAGTTTTAGAGACAAAAAAAGTATTTTTGTTTTACAAGCCAAATAAAATGCAAATCAAATTCTGAAGATAAGACTACGAAAATGTTCTTTAGCTTTTCATGCTAAAACACTGATTTTTATTGCACAGAAAAGATTTGATGGAACTAAATCCAATTCTGAAAATCAAAAGTACAAACAAAAAAGGAAAGAGGACCATGATAAGTAGTCAGCAATTGGGTAGCATTAGGTTTGTGCTTTCTGAGGATTTTGTATCTTTCTGGTAACTATCCAGTGGGTACATAAGAGTGAACAGCTGTGGGGAGAAAAACAAGGGAACAGCCATGCTTTCCATCAAACAAGGTAATTCATGGTGTAATAGGGACATTACAGAGATTGCAGAGCACCTATGTTAAGAGTGATAAACATTGACTAGAATGAGAAGGGAATAAGAGAAGGTTCTGCTTTTAACCACCACAAACAGGAGTTCCCCTCAGATGTTAACACCCACTGAAAACCAACTACTCCATGTGTCATGTCAAATCCAATGACTTCTTCTTACTCTGTGTTTTCCTTGACCTCTTACACAGGCATGGGCCTTCCTACAGCTCTCAGCTTTCTCACAAATCTGTCCACTCTTGTACCTGATGGAAATTCACTAACATCTAGTGAAGTCTCTGAGGACATAGAATAAAAAAACTTGATTGTCACTACAGAATTTATTTAGAAATTCTGTGTATGAATCATTTCTCTCTGTTGTGATGCTAGAGAGGAATATAACATTTGATTCAAATTAATATTTAATGTAACCATGTTTGAAAATTGCATTGTTGAAACATTTTAAATGTTTTTAGTTCTTCTGTCTCCATTTTTAAGCCAAATTTTTCTCTTACTGATGCAGTGGAAAGGAGAAACTTATATAGTGCAAGTGATGAGAAATTAATAATTTTGGCAGACTACATGCATTATCCTTTCACAGCACAGACTTCTATCGGTATCATAGTTAATACACAACAGCAACTTTTCAATAATTTGAACTTCAAAGATACTTTCATGCCAGAATCTGACCTCCAGCTTAATGGAGGGGTTACGCTCATATCTGAGAATAAGCTGATCAAATTCAAATATAGGGAATAATGTACTGTCAGGCTAAGTATGTGAAATAGCATTAATGATCCAAAGAGTGGCTTAACCTCTGCAAAATATAAAGGACAAAAATCATAGAAAGTATAAAACTCATTTTAGGAAGAAAGCAAGTTTCTAATAAAGGTCTGAAGACCAAACTACTTCAATATGTTGGCATCATTAAATGTAATGCACATGGGTGCAAATTCACTTACTTCAAATTATCTTAGTAGCAGATTGATGGCTGTCCTCTTAACCTGTGACTTCTTAATGAGAATCTTTTCACCTTTAAAATAATGTTGAGCCAGTAAGCACATCTGCAGATAATAACATTTGAAAGGTAAGATAAGAACATTCCTGGGATCTGGAGGTTTAATTGAAGAGCTCTGCCATTAAATTCCTATTACTGTGTAATGGGGCTTTACAAACCACCTAGAAGAAAATGAGTCATTTCAGGGAAATGAAATAGTATATTCGATGAGTCTTATCAATATTAACATAATGAATTTTGAGAACATATAATTAGGTAGACATCTAGAAGAAAAAAATAGACTTTATTAACAGAATGATATATATCATATATTTAAAGATTGTTTTTATATGGCAATTCAAGAAAATTTCATATCTGTATGAAAGCTTGCCTCAATGACTAAAAATTCAACTGATTAGAGAAAAACAACTAAATAGTGTTTCAAAAAATATCTCCAGTGAAACATTTTTGATGTTATCTATACTTTGAATCCATGATAGGCAGAAAAATGCACCTCTCCTGAAAGTCCACATCCTAATTCCTGAATCCTGAGGATCATTTACATGGCAAAAGACTCTTTAAATGTGATTCAGTTAAGAATCCTCAAATGGGGAGATTATTCTGGATTATCTGCTTGGGCCTAATTTATTCCTAAGTGTACTTGTAAGAAGAAAGCCCTGCTGACTCACTTGAGTCTACTCACCTCCACAACTGTAAGATAACAAATTTATGGTGTTTTAGGATGCCAAGTTTGTGGTGATTCATTACAAGAGCAATAAGAAATTAATACACCTATAAGCTGAATTGTTGTGTTTTCCAAAATATATGCAAGCATTCAATTTATAGCCATTATTCAGTTTTGATTCCTAAGTCACATATGATCATCCCTTTCTCCACAGCCAGTCTTCTTCAAAGAACTGAATATACTTCATTCTTTTTTTTCCCCTTTTTCATGTACAACTTCCTGTATCATGAACAAATCTCAAAAAACTAAAACCTCCTAAGTGCTAAATTCAAGGGATACTTCTTTCCTTTTCTTATTTATTTCTCTTTCTTGGATACAGATTATCACAACTTTCTTCTAGAAAATCTTTTTGCATTTGCCAAAACCTTCTCTTGTAGTTGTAACTTCAGGGAGAGGAAATCCCAGGGTAAAATACCTAGCTGAAACCAAAATCAGTCAAAGGGAGAAAAACTCGTTTATTGCTTACAAACAGTGGTCTGGGGACCATCTCTTTCCTGCTCTGGCAGAAGCAAGAGAAGCCTCCCCCTAACCTCTCAGGTTCAGATAAGCCCTCCGTCTGCCCAGTAATTACTCATTGATATGGGGGTGAACTACTTCTCTCCACCCTTTAGGAATGCCTCCTGATATGGAGATGCACTAAAGCCAGGCGAGAGATTCCGGAAATACTGCAGTTTTACCCACAGTAGTATTTCACCTTTATTCTTTATTTCATTTCAGGTTAATTCCTGACTCTTCTTTCTCCAACAACCAATTAAATAATGGTATGTTTCTCATGGTTCATTTCTTGGACCCTTTCTCTTCTTTACATTGAGGAATTTGTATCTCTACATGTTTTTGCATCCCCTAAACTGAATCTGCAACTCAAATTTCCTTTCTATATTATCAAATACATTTTCCAAATGGTCACCTGACAGTCCACTTGGAAAATGTGATGAAAGGTAATCTGATTCAACTCCTAAAATTTTTTCTGTTGTATTTCTGATTTTTACTGGCTTTTCTGTTTACCTATATGGCCAATCTAGAGGAATCATCTAAGATTTTTCATGCCCCTCACACCTCAGAAATCTAATCAGTTACCAAAGCAGATTGTTCTAATATTGATTCCTTGTTCAATTTGCTCTTCCATTTCCTAAATTCGGTATATCATTTCTGTTCTTTGGAATTCTTTGAAACATTTTCAAGCTGAAAGGAAGTGATGAACACAGACACACACTTGGGAATAAAAAGGACCAAAAATGGGAAATATGTGATTAAACATAATCAATTTATTTTAACTTTAAAAATGTATTTAAGAGACAATTGACTGGATAAAGGAAAAATGATAACAATCATAAGAAGAGGTGAAGTGGATGATGATAGGGAACAAAGGGGAAAAGTAGTATAAATGGAAGGTTATTGTTTTAAATCTTACATTATGGATGAAGAGGTATGATATTAAGTCAAGACAAATAAACGATTTATATTCTAATCCATGATGTAGTCAATAAATAAATCTGTACAAATAAGACAGCTAAACATTAAATGTATACTATATGAAAGAAGGAAAAATATAATAAAATTATTACTTGTTTGATTCAAAAGCAGGAAAAAAGGAAAACAGATGGGATAAATAGAAAACAGCAAAATGATGGACTTAAACACAACCACATCAAATACAATATTAATGATAAGTGGAAAAACACTCCAATTAAACAGACATTCTTGAATTGGATTATTTATAAAAAGTATGGATTGATAGTCTTTTTCTGTAGAAAAAAGCAGTTTATGAATCTTATTTCTGTGACAATGTATGTGCAGAATCCCACACTCAGGTGCTAGAAACCTGTCTTTTTAAAGGACTTTCTCCCTTCCGGCCGCTCCCCCCATGACAGAGCAGCCGGAAATTCTGCAGGTTCCAGTCTCTGCTTCCTCACCTTGATAGTCTGTCAAAAGGGGTGTTTCAACAAGTAGGAGCATGCTCCAGGGCTAAGACCAGTGTCTATTTTTGACAGGTTGGTGCCTCGGGCTATTTTAGAGATCCAGTTTCAATATAAATACCCAGATAAGTGAAAGTGTAAGGGTAAAAACCTGTACACGCACAAACTAATCATGAAAAAACTTGAGTGGTTGTATTAACAATAAACAAAAATAGGCGTCAAGACCAAGAATGTCAGAAGAAAAGGAAGCATATAATAAAGGTAGAGGTTTCAATTCATCAAAAATTCACTAGAATCATGATGTGTAGACTCCTAAGGACAGCACCAATTCACAAAGAAGTTGGTGCATTCAAAGATTGCAGCATTTAGTTAGGAATTTTCATGTTCAGCTAGCAAGGGAATGTAAAGCTTCTGATAACACATGTTCTAGATTTAATGTTGGTTGTCATTCTAAGTTGTAATATAAAACACTCCTAAGATTCCAGAAGGACATGACTTGCAGTACTTGTGTCAGCCTTTATAGAAGTGCTGACCTTCAAGCAGAGTAGGGAGTTCTGGTAGCATTTGATGTCTCCAGAATCTTTTGCAGTGAATTATTAACTTTGGGTTGAACATGGAGTGTCTCAATATTCTATAATGTTTTATAGTATTACTGCTGCTAGATGTGTTATTTCTTTTAATGTAGATCTTACTTACTCCCTACACATAAATTCAAAAAAGTACTATAGGTAAAAAATGTTAGTAGTATGATTCAGATGGTGCAACAATTCTGTCTCTGCTTCCTATTTCTTTGGTGAAACTTGAGCAGCAATACTATATTGGTGCCCTAATTAAGGCTTATATTTAATCACTTAATTTGCTTATATTGGAAGCATAATTTTGCTCTTTTTCTCTAGCTTCTTATCACTACAGAATTAATTGTATTCCAAATATACAAGCCTAACATCTTTATTGATCTATGTAATTAGTGCTGAAATCGCATTATAGAAAACCTTTCAAAAGTCAGGGTGCATCATGTGTAAAGAACTACTTTTACTTATTGCTGTTTTAAGCAATTAGCTTTGTGACCACTGCAATATTTCCCCAAAGTATACCAAATATAAAAATGACACAAATAATTTATTACTTGTTTTGGACAAGATTGAAATAGTTACAGAATCTATAAATGATTTTCAAGAAATTTTACAGTAATGGAGGTAGAAAATCATATTACAGATCCATGGCTATAATGTTTGAGTAGCAGTGATAATCTCCACTTGGTTACAATGTTTGAATAAAACAGATAATCTCCACTTTGTGTTTTTCTTTCATTTTTTGATAAAGAACCATAGCATGTCTAACATACATGTCCTCAAGCGATTTAAAAAGCAATAATGTACAGCAATCATTAAAACACCATAAAGTGCAGCCTTCTAAACCAACAAATGCCAGTGTTTTATTAGGGAGTTTTGTAAAGAGTATAAAGATCTTTGGATCATTATCACAAATGCTAGTCCAGGTTGAATCAACATGTAAATGAGATTGTGAAACTCGGTAGGAATTTCAGTGAACTGATGCCCATCGCAGTATTAAATATTAGAGACTCGTAAATAGAAACTAATGAGTCTCACATATTACTGGATGTAATTTCAAGCCCTTTGCAAAAATAAGATACAATTTCATTTTGAAGAAGTTATCAGGCAGCAGAGCATAGTTAAAACTCATTGGCCTGGTCAGTCATAGGAACAGTAATAGGTTCTGTAATTTACTCTAAGAACGATTTTGCCTAATTCAAATGTTTTCAGATAGTTTCAAAGTTTCTAATGAAAGTGGAATGCCATCTTGTATAAATTATCTCCTGAATATATTTTCCTAATACCTCAGTGTAATTTTAGAGGTCAAATCACCAACTTGAGAGATTTCCATATAGTGAGAAGTGGATCCAATGGCTAGAGAAAGTGGTTATTTACATAGAGTTATTTCCACAAGTAAATGGATTCCTGGAAAATTGTTTAAATTAGTGAAAATAAACCAGTAGGAAACTGGGGAGTAGTGATTAGGTTAGGTTGGATCTATCAGAAAAGCTATTTGATTAAATGGCTTTCTTACAAGTAATTGGTTAATGGTAATAGAAACATAATGTAATAGAAAAAAAGTAAAAAACAGGAATATTTGCTTTATAAGTAAAAGCATGTAATGATCAGGATTACAACAGTTGAAAATGACAAAACTCAATTTCAGCTGATGTTAGCTGAAGGGGATTTATTTGAAATATAATGGAAAGGAGTAATATGACAAACAAAATTGAAAATGTCCATCTGCAAACTATACATGAAAACAAGCTAAAAAATTCAAGTTTTCCTCCTTAATTACCAAATAGATTTTATTTAGCACTAGTCATATGTGGTGACACTTTTTCAAGTGTTTGCTTATTGGGTGTTTTCAGGTGAAACTCCAGAATTTTTTTGTTACTTTATGTTATTTTATTAGTTGCAAGTTAACTAATTTTGTAACTTTCTTGATGGATATAAAGAGGACTTGTAATTATCTTAAGGTTATGTATTAACCTCTTTCCTGGAGCTCTGCATTGTCAGACATTTTAATAAGAGAGCCAGAAATCTACATGCATCATTTTTCAAAACCTAATGAAAAAGGAAGAATAATTGAAGGAAACTTTAGCTAATTGAACAAAACAAGAAAACTACCTAAAAGAGAAAAGAAAAATGTATTCTGGTGATTTCACACATAGGCGTATCATTGATAATCATTTTTGGTTCATTCTTTGATACAGGAAATTATATGGCATTTAATTTTCTCAATTTCTCCAACAGTAATAACAGCTTGTCTTATGTTCACTCTTGTTCTAAATCACTTATTTAAAATAGCTAGACATCAACTCGGCTTTGCTTTTCCCTCAAAAGTCACTTTACTCAATGCTGATTTACAGTAATCTGCTCTGGAAAAGCGTTTTTCACTCGGATTCTGTCTTCTAGATGTTCTTTAAAAAAAAAATTGCCTTTATGAAAGAAACATGTATATATTTTTTGTCTTGTCAAATAATGCAAGTAAATAATATAATTGCTTGCTTTTTATTCATTCAGTACTATCTGAGCTAAAGATTATTCTACCTATGTTAACACATTTTTCTTAATGCATGTTTTTCTTAGTGAAACAGACCAAAAATATAAAAGATATGTATTCTATTCCAATGGGAATATTAAAATAAATATCACTGGGAAATTCAGAAATCTGAAAGGAAAGATGTAGTAATTCAATTTAGTTAAAATAGTTCAAGAGAAAATACAGATTTTGAGGTAGGGGGAGGAGAGGAAAAGGACTATATTATAGTTTCTTAATAGCTATAACTTGAAACTTTTTCTTAAATTTCCTGCCAAGTAAAACAAACCATTCACATGACTGGTTCCCAGATAATCACATTCTTTACAGCACTTAAGACACTCACAATATCTAACAATAAGTGATTTTATATTACTGCTGATGAAAATGTCTTCATTGTAGCCAACTGGATATATATAAGGCCACAAGAAAAGTAGTCAGAGACAATTTAAGGTGTACTATTCAAAATTTTGTAATGCATATAGAAGTCTTATCTAATGTGTATTAATTTGGGCTGATGTATATTTTATTATAAATATATATACACACAAATAAGTAAAATTATGTTACTAGAATAAGTAGCTAAGAGTGATTCTATGTGAAATTCATAATGAAATTATTTAAAGGCCATTCTAATTAAGCATGACTTTTGGTTGCAAAGTACTGGTTTAATTGCAGTATGTATTATATCATCGAAGGTGATTCACTAGTTTCTACAATCTGCTTATGCAATTTGGTAAAAGCCCTTTCAAAGAAGCAATAGAAATCCGGAGTAGTCACAAGATGGCAGTAGTGTAACATTGTTAATAATGCCTGTTATTCATAAAACAAAACAAACCCATGAGTTTCCAAATAGTGAAAATTCCTTAAAATACTAACCAAGGGAGTCAGGTCTAAACACAGAAAATGATCAGAAAAATAGATGAATTTTATATAATATATTAAACCTCAGGGAAACAGTTTAAATACAATGATTCTTTCTTGTACCAATTCATTTTCTTTTTTTTTTTTTCCATGAGGAGGTAACAGTGTTGTGGGTCTAGTTTGTTTTTCTCGGTCCTTGTTGCTGACGCACTGAAGTGTAGAACCTGAAGAATCAAAAGTTAGCATAAGCACAGCCATCTTAAAGGCTCAAACACCATTTTCTAACCTAGAAGGAGAAAAATTACTAGAACTTTGAAAAACAAGTTAGTCAGCCAGTGTTAATTGTAGTGACCTTTAGTTAGCCAACCTCAATCAGTTAAGCTTATCTTGCTAGAACCACCCTAAACATTCCGAAAGTGATTTTATCTAATCAGACCCCCAAGATGAGGCGTCAGCCGAAAATTTATGTGTCTATGAAAAAAAAAAAAAAACACTGTATTGTGACTGTAGAAAATACTGCCCCTTTGAAAATGCTATAAAAACTTCTGACTTTGTGAGTTCGGGGTCCTCGCTGAGACTCGCTGCGTCGGGCTAATGCATGGACCCCAGCTAGCTGGCCTCTGAATAAATTCCTCTTGCTTGTTGCATCAAGAGACGCCTTCCGTGAGTGATTTGGGGCGGCGTCCTCCTCTGGGAAAATCCAACAGAAGAACTGAAAGGCAAAGACACAGTAGCGAAGCAGAGCTGAAGTTTTATTTGAACGCACTCCAAGGGAGGAATGGGCCAGAGCCAATGTGGAGAAAGGCCTCACCTTTTGCCTTTTTTTATCCTGGATAGGAGGTGCCTCTTTGACAAGGTGAGGCCATTTGAGTGACAGGTCCATCTGCATAGCCATCCTCTCAGTGCCCATGTCCTTTCCCAGGATGAGCTGTGGTTTGGGTAGTTCTGATTTTTATTCAGTTGCCCCTGGTAGGCAAGGACGTTAGCTGTTATCTCCCTGCAAAGCTTTTGCTGTCTTCGCGTGGGACCACTACCTGGGCAGGGTTTGGGCAGTTTTTCCTTGAACTTTATCTTCCCCTTCCCTGGCTGCTCATGTCTATCTTTCTACCTAACACTACTAAAGAATGCTGCTCCTTATCTTTTCCTCTCTCATGCAAGCTGGTTGAAAGAGAGTAAATTCTTCAATCTATGTTTCACAATTTCTTTTTACAATTACAACAACCACAGTAAATTCTATGTGGAACAAAAACAATGATTGTGTATGTACTTTGTTTTTACGTTTTGATAGAATGTAAGAATAAATGAAATCACACAGTATACTGGTTCGTATCAGACTCATATAAAAAAGTGGCTTCCTACTTTAGGCATGGCACTTAAATCCTCTAAGCCTTAGTTACCATATACATAATATGGATGTAATGGACTCTACCTTTCAGGACAACGCTGGAAAACCAATGACACACAGCTGCTGTTATCATTGCCCTTGACACTTGATGCGAGCTTACAGAATACACTAGAATGGATGTATCTTCTATCAGTTTCAAGTCTTTTCAGCAAAGATTTTTACATTCTTGTATGCTCTTTTGGAAAAACTTATTGCATTGTTGAACTAGGACAACCCCCCTGCTTGTGTGATTACCATTTCTCTAATTTATTCCTCTATTCTGTCTGGGTTATTGTCTGGTCATATAGCTTCCAATGTGTTGTTATCAAAGAGCCTTCTCAGATTGGCTTTTAGTCAATTTGTTACTATTTATCTGCGCTTATCTTTTCATTCCTGTTAACCACTTGCTACTCTGAGCAATATTGCTAACTTTCCTTCTCATTTTCCATTGCATTCAATCTTACAGTGTTTGAGGAGAAAAATAGTCCCAAATATTTATTGAAGTATGACCTATACACAAAATACTTATGGAAGTGTGACCTTTATATGCAAAAAAAATACACATATAAAAATAATTCAGTTCAAGGAATCATATAAATGAACACATGTGTGTAACCACTGCAAACACCAAGAAATAAAAGTTGCCACAAAATCATGCTACTTTATCCAATTTTTATATACCCTTCCTTCCCAAAAGTATCACTTCTGATTTCTTTTTTTTTTTGAGAGGGCATCTCTCATATTTATTGATCAAATGGTTGTTAACAACAATAAAATTCTGTATAGGGGAGTCAATGCTCAATGCACAATCATTAATCCACCCCAAGCCTAACTCTCAATAGTCTCCAATCTTCTAAAGCATAACGAACAAGTTCTTACATAGTGAATAAGTTCTTACATGGTGAACAGTACAAGGGCAGTCATCACAGAAACTTTCGGTTTTGATCACGCATTATGAACTATAAACAATCAAGTCAGATATGATTATTCGTTTGATTTTTATACTTGATTTATATGTGAATCCCACATTTCTCCCTTATTATTATTATTATTATTTTTTTAATAAAATGCTGAAGTGGTAGGTAGATGCAAGATAAAGGTAGAAAACATAGTTTAGTGCTGTAAGAGCGCAAATGTAGATGATCAGGTGTGTGCCTATAGACTAAGTATTAATCCAAGCTAGACAAGGGCAACAAAACATCCACGGATGCAGAAGATTTCTCTCAAAACAGGAGGGGTGAAGTTCTAAGCCTCACCTCTGTTGGTCCCCAATTTCTCTCCTGATGGCCCCCCTGTGACTGTGCCTGTCTTAGGTTGTTCCTCCCTTGAGGAATCTTACCCGTCTCTGGCTAACCAGTCATCTTTTGGAGCCATACAGGGAAATGTAAAGTTGGTAAGTGAGAGAGAAGCAATATTCTTGGAAAAGTTTAGCTTTTTACTTCTTTGCAGAAAGCCATAGATTAGTTGGCTTGTTTTTGAACTTCATATAAGTGGAATCATACACTTGTTTAAACTCTTATATATGGCTCTTTTTATATAACATTCGGTTTGTGTGATCTTCTTGATTCTGTATAGCTATAGTCCATTCCACTTCATTGGCATATAACTTGTGTGTTAAATGAGATCACAGTGCATGTATCCATTCTTCAAAAATCAGGTTGTTGCAAGTTTGGAGCTATTATGAATAATGCTGCTATGAACAACCTTATAATTACTTTTGTGAATTTCTGTGTGTTCATCTGGGGGTAAAATTGCTATATCCTAACATATTGCATATGTTCAAATTTGCTAGAAAATGGAAGTTTTCTAATGTTGTAATATCAACTTACATTTTCATAAGCAGTATATGAGAACTCAAATTGCCCCACAAATTGTCTGTATTTTTAATTTTAGACATTCTGGTGAGTATGTAATCTCATCTCAGTATGAGGTTTTTTTTTAGGATATCTTTTATGAAAACTTTCAAGCATTCAGAAAATTAGAGAGAACTGTACAGTTAACCCTCACATAGTCACCAACATAAATTCTACAATTATGTTTTGAAGAAAATACTATAAAATACTTACAAAATACTACTTAACCACCAGTCAGTCCCTATAGTTATCCACAAAATCAATCTTATATTTTTCATATGTTTCAAGGTAAGTTACACATATTAACATACAATGCCTAAACCCCTTGACATGCTTACCATAAACTAGAGCTTGCTATTTGATTATATCGTTTTTGGAGAGAAAAGTAAAATTTTACTGATTTTCTCAAATTACAGGCTTTATTTTCCAAATAGATTTTCTTAATTTCTGTTTTCTATCTTACTGATTGACATTCTGCTTCTTAGTATTTCCTTTTATTTTCATGTGATTTTGGGTTTCTTTCACCCTTTTTCTCCTATTTTCTTAAGACAGAAGCTGAGGTTGTTGTTTTGAGACCTCTCTTCTAATATAGGCATTCAGTGCCATAAATTCCCTCTGAGCACTGCTTCAGTGATTTCCCATGCATTTTGGAAAGTTTTGTTTCCATTTTCATTATTTCAAGGTACTTTCTAATTTTCTAAAATCTCTTCTTAGATGCATACTGTTATGGGCTTAATTGTATCCCCTCCCCCAGAAATTCACATGTTGAAACCCTAACTCCCAGTACTTCAGAATGTGATGGTATTTGGATATAGAGCCTTTAAAGAGTTTGTGGTTAAATGAGATCATATGTGTGACCTCTATTATCATCTGAAGGACGTCCTTATAAAAACAGAATATTTGGACACACACAGAGATACCAGGGATATATGTGCAGAGAAAAGGTCATGTGAGGACACAGCTGAAAGGTGGCCCTCAACAAGCCAAGGAGAGAGGCCTCAGAAGAAACCAAACTTAACACTCTGATCTTGGATTTCTAGGCTGCCAAACTGAAAAACTAAATATCTGTTCTTTCACCCATCCAGTGTCTGATATTTTATTATGGCAACTCTTGCAAACTAATACACAGAGCTTATTCAGAAACGTGTTATTTCCAAGTATTTGGGAATTTTGCAGCTATCTTTCAGCTATTGATTTCTCACTTAAGTGCACTATGGTCAGAGGACATATTTTGTATGACTTGAATCCTTTTAGGATTATTGCCAGCAGTTTCATTGTTCTGCATGTGGCCTGTCTTAGCAAGTGTTCAGTGTGGAGTAGAACAGAGTATTTTTTATACATTGTATGTGGAGTACTCCATAAATTTCATTACATCCAGTTGGTTGATAGTGTTCCTCAGCCTCCCATATATTTACTGAATCTATCTACTTGTTCGATCTATTTTTGAGACAGATGTTGAAATGTCGGACTGTACGTATGGATTTGTCTATGCCTTCATTCAGTTCTTCCAGCTTATGCTTCAGGTACTTCCAAATTCTGTGGCAGACGCAGAGTCCTTTAGGATTCTCCAGAGCATGATAGGTTGTAGGTAATAATACTAGGTTCTCCTGATGAATTATCCCCACTTTAATGGATTTCTTTTACGGATTAATTATCCCCATTTTTATGGAATTATCCCCGTTTTTATTCAATTAACCTTAAAATTTACATAGAGATATTACTTTGGAATCAGAAGTTGGGCCTTAAGTCAGCAGGCAAATAGTAGCGAAAGAAATGTGGACCTAGATAAAGTGGGGTAACTACAAGAACCGGGAGAGGCAGGCTCTGTCAGCACTCCCAAGCCACCAACGGTGATATTGTGGATGGCCCGTTGGGGGAGCTGGAGCCCTTTGTCAAGGAGCGAGGTTCACGCCTAGCCCAGAAATCCAAGCAGCTGGAGAGCTGGCAGGAGGTGGACAAGCCTCTGGCTGGCTGCGGCCTCACATCCGCAAGGTGAGCCACACAGTTCAGCGATACGTATGAGCAGCAACAGTGGTGGATGATCCTAATGGGCCTGCTGAGCATGGGAGGAATATGGCTACTGCTTCACGCTGCCTTCCAAATCTCATAAAATAGCTGTGACCCAGGCTAACCTGAAACTTTGCAAAGAAGGGAACTCTCAGAATTCTGTAGTTTGTTAAACTGCCACAGTATAAATCTACCACAATCCTCCCCAAAGGAAAGAGCAAGAGTCCATCAAGTACAAAGTGCAGGGTTGTATGGATAATACGCTCCCACTTTAACATTGTAAAGTTACCTCTTTATCCATGGTGATTTTTTTGTGTGTGTGTGAAAATCTCCCTCATCTGATATCAATATAGCCTCTCTAGCTTCCTTGAGTTTGATGTTACCATGGTACACCTTTTTCCATTCTTTCACTTGAACATGTTTGTGGCCTTATTACTTAGAACAATTTTCCTAGGGCAGCATGGAACATCTTGCTGGGTTAAATCTAATCTGAAAATCTCTGCCTCTTAATATCGCTTCTGTTACATACATTAAATATGATTGTTGATAATATAATTGTGTTTAAATCTAACAGTTCCTATTGTTTTCTGTTTTCCCAGCTATTCTTTGTTCTCTGTCCTCTGACTTCTTTTGGAAGGTTTCAATTTATTTTTCTCCTGCCTTTCAGAGATCACTGTTCTTCATTCCCTCTTGCCTAGTACTTCAGAAATGATTATCTTATAAATTTTGTCTATGTTTTTAATTTGGTTCAGGCTGCCATATATACTTAATCGCTGTTATTTTACCTTGTCCAGGGGTGGATGTCTACCTAGACAGTGATTTAAAGTAGCTATTATAAATATGTTTGAGGATTCAATTTGATAAATGAGCATTATAAAAGAACAGATAGGAGTCCCAAGCTGAGAGCTGAAAGATGTATAAAACAACTAAATGAAAAACTTAAACCTGAAAAATTCAATATCTAAAATGTTTTAGATTAACTGGGTGGGCTTAACAACAGATTGTAGATACTGAAGCAAGAGTAAGTGAAGTTGATTATAGATCAATAGATATTATGCAATCTGAAGGCCAGTGAGAAAAAAAAAGTTTGAAAACAAAATACAGATCTTTAGAGACCTGTGGTACTATATCTAATATCTCCAAAGTACATGCAACTGGAGTCTCAGAAAGGAACGGATGTGATGGACTACCTTTCATTATTACGTTCCTTGGCTCTTAGATGCTCTTCTGAAGTGAATATTTAGAATTTCGACACTGGGCTTCAACTTACTGATTCTTCAATGACATACACATTGCATATTTTACTCATAATTCTCCCCTTCTTAAGTACCTACCACTCATGTATGTAAGCTTATTTTGAGTAACTAAAGAAAAAATGGTACATTCCTTTTACATGTACTTACTTTTTTTGATCTCTGTGCCTTTGTTTTTATTTAGTTTATCTGATATGTAAACCTCATAAAGTAAATGCAATACTGTAATTGTTCCCACAACTGTTTGTGCAGTCCTGCAGTTTATCTATCAATTGTTTGGCAATAATAAAGAATTTTGTGAGATTGTAGAAAAGGGCAAAATCTATTTCAGTATTTTGATATTCAATCCAATTTTTACTTTCATATTTGCATACAGTGCTCTCAGATCACAGAAACAATTCTATTTAAAATTGTCTCAAGGAATAAAATTAATATAGGTAATAATTCTTTTGAGACTGGAAAAACTGTCCATAGCATCTTACTTAGGTATTACACATGTTAACACAAAAATTCAGATCATTTTGCTCATTAGAAAACCTTTACTAATTGTAATTGTTAATGGCTGTGTTAACAATTAGTGGACTAATTGTTATAGCATGTGATTCTTATGTCTTTTATTTCTTCACATTCAGAAAGTTCAAAGTATTATTTTGGTAAAGGCAAAGTTGGATCTTTCATGGAAAATCCCAGCATGGCGCAGGAGATGGTCTCATACATATTTTCAGTGGCTAACATTACAGCCCATCACACTCCCTTTCCATGTGCTTCCCTCTATACCACTAACAAGATGAAAACTTGGCATCAATATATCCTGAAAATTTTGAGTTATAATATACTAATACTAATAAAATACTTACTATGTGCCTGGTACAGGTCTGAGCACTCATCATGCATCAATTTACTTAATTTTCCCAGAGATCCCATTTGGGTAGAAGTAATATTATCAGATTATCAATTCTACTTAACAGATGAGGAAGTGGACACAGAGCTAATTTAATTTTTCCAAGGTCACATAATTTGAAAATGACAGAGGCGTGACTCAAATTCAGATGGTCTGGCTCCAGAGATAACACTCTTACTGAGACACAAGGTCCTGTTGTTATATTGAAATACAAATGATAACATAGTTTATTGGAAATTAGCAGTGACTTTACGATTACTTTTTGTACCATACTGGAGTGTTGAACATGTTTTGGATAAGTCTGACAGGATAAAAACATTTCTGTTGTATACTTTTACTTTATGCCTACAGTTTCCAGAGAGAATATCTTAATTGGGAATTGATTCTAAAAGATATACACTGATCATCCTGATAAAAAAGAAAATAACTAGATACTGGAAGCATGTTTTTGTTGCATTATCATGCTACATAGTTATGCCGTTCCAATTTTTGAAGAATATGATGCTATAAAATTAAATATTCTGGTTCATAATTATACTAAAAACTGATAGTTTCAGCTCTGCCCTCAAGTTGCTTGTAACTTAAACAGTGAAATGGTTTGAGTAGTAAATAATGGTACTTGATATTTGATATAACATTTTGCAATTATATACATATATTAACTAAATTGTTTTTGTTCTCGAAGTATTAAAATGGATATGTTTACAGAGCTAGAGTTCATTTATCTATTGTTCTCCAACTTGATAACTGAGCTTAAAATGTTTTTTAAGCTATACCAAATGTCTAATTAAATGCTTTATGATAAATTACAAAGGACTTATAAAATATAAAGTATTATCCATGATTGTTTCTCTATTTTTTAAAATCTAACTTACATAAGACTCAATCAAATACAACCAGAGACCCTAAGTAGATATTGGTTAGAAAGAACCACAGTAGTGAGGGAATAACTTTCAACTTGGAGTCTGTGAGCTTTTTATTCCAGTCGCAGTTCTGGTAAATGGCTCTTGTGTGGATCTGAATACATCCTTTAAACTCTCTCATCCTCCATCTTCCGGTTAAATGAAAGATCTCAAGAAAATACTTTCTACTGTTACTTTAAAAATCTGAGCTCTATTGATTTGGTATTTTACATTTCTACAGCTATTTTTCTATATCTGGTTTTAGAGCTCCAAAATGAATTTCCTTATGTCTCATATTAAACCAATAAGAGGAATTAAACACTGTTATGTGTGTATGAAATATTTAAGCTCAAACTGAAGAGACAGTTAAACAAAACTGTCCTTTTCCCATTTAACTGAGTCCCCACTATCAATGTCCCTGTCTATAATTTGCATCACCATTATCACAGTCTTTATTATATAAACTCTGAGAAGTCTCTCAGATTTGTTTCTTATTCATGTTACCAAGTTCTGTCATTTGTTTATTCCATAACGATATGTATCCTTTCCATGTCAGTTCTTTGTATCAATTTCTTTATCTACTCATATTTCAAATACTGTACAGATGGTCCTCAACCAACAACGGTTCAGCTCTTCCAACTTATGATGGTGCAAAAGCCATAGCATTCCCATTTTGAATTTTGGTCTTTGCCTGGGGTAATAATCTTCTTGTGATGATAGGCAGCAGCTCCCAGTCAGAACATGAGGATAAATAACTGATACACTTACAACCATTTGTACCCATACAATCATTGCTTTGCATTCTCTGTACAGTATTCAATAAATTATATGATCAATCCAACATGTTATTAAGCAATAAGCTTTGTGTTAGGTGATTTTGTCCAACTGTTGGTCAATATACGTGTCCTGAGTTCATTTAAGGTGGGCAAGGCTAAGCTATCATATTCGGTAGACTAAGCATATTAGCTGGATTTTCAGCTTACAATATTTTCAGCTTACAGTGGGGTTATCCCCATAAAGCCATCGTAAGTCAAGGTAGATCTGCATCAATCCTATCTTTATCTAGCTTCCAATCTACTCTGTAAAAACCACCCAACTAAATACCACTTTTGTAATTTTAATTTTTTTTATAAAATCCAAATTCTGACATTTTTATTGCCCCTTCTTCACTTTTCTGTCTTTAGATATCTATTAGAGGAATATAGATGTTTGGAATATGCACAACAGTAGAATAGTAAACACACACATATATAACATTTTACCTTAATATGATGCAAACTGCATCAAGTTTTTATTAATGTGTCATCCGTAATGACCAAAACTCCTCCTGGATTTATGCATAAGATGATTACTTCATAATCACTTTCAAAATCATCAACTCAGCAGGTTTTTAATAATTTATAAACTTTGAAATACACTTTCTCCAGAAAGTCTATTGCTTTTAGAACAAAGGGATAACTAATATAAATGATTATTTATTCTAAAAAATCTAGAGTGCTTTTTTAACTTCAAAATTCATGTTAATAGTACATGTTGCAAGAGAATTACTTCTTTCAACACATATAATAATCTTTAAATTATGTTAAAAATATCAAAGAATAGGCATTTATTTTCTTAATGATGCGCTAGGGTTCCATGTTCTGAATGTTTATAGGTATGAATAATTTAAGTATTGCATTTCCAAGTGAGGAAGATTTTAGAGATAAATATGTATGCCTTACATTATAAAGAGTTATGTTTTTTTTCATGTCAATACATTTTACTTGTAAAAATAAAACATAATAACTTCTACATGTCACCCAAACAATGTAATGGTATAGGAAACCCTCATTCCACATCTATTTGAAATAACTTTATATTTTTAAATTGCATATGAACAATATCAATTTAGAACTTACTTTGTGCAGGATAATATGCTAGAAAATATTGTGTGTTAACAATGTGATTTCAAGATCTGCCACAGAAGTATGGTATCCTTAGAAAAATTGCTGAAAATTGGAAACTTTATGTCCATCTCAGCACCTCTGAATTTTTCCATAAATATTGAAAATAGAATTAATGATTCCTAGTGATTTTTTGTGCGTGTTTTCTAAAATATTTAACTAGCTATTCTTTTTTGTGTTTTTATTTTATAGAATATTTATGTGTACTTTATGTTTATATCTTACATAGTTTGGCTGTTTTAAATGTAAATGATATGTTTGCTTATTTTAGGATTTAGGTTGTTTTCTTGATTACATTTGAAACCAGAGAAGAACTTTTGTTGTGTACTTGCCTATTTAATCATATTACATTTTCAAAGCTTCTAGTAGCATTTGACTCATGAAAAAACTTCCAGATATTCTAGTTCTTTACTCAACCATCCCAAAAAGCATTATCTGTGGGCATAACACATAATTTGAATCTCATGAGGAGATAGTTATAATTGCTGTGTAACTTAATTTTGGGGAAACTATTTTCCTTTGCTTTTTCACTACATAGAAAGGAGGCAGAAATTGCAGAGCAATATAGATTAGTGAATAAGTAAAATTGCATCGCATAAAGGATCTTTTAGGTAACAAATCTCCTTGAATTCAGAGTAACAAAGGGTAGAAACTAGGATGGGCTAAAACAAAATTATGGCCTTCTATTTAACTGTAGAATGTGTGAACATATTTGAATTGGAAGGGAGAAGCCATAGTAAATTTGAAAGATGCATTCCCTTGTCTCTAATTTTTCAGGTGCAGGTTCCAAGGTTCGAAAAACAGTGAAGTAAAATGTACTTTGTGTTATTTTTATTGAAATATAACTGATAAACATTATATCACTTCAAGTGAACAATGATTTGACAATTATATGCATTGGTAAATGTTCAACACAATAAATGTAGTTACCATCTGTCAACATACAAAAATATTAAAATATTATTGACTATAATCAATTTGCTGTACTTTCATCCCTGTGACTATTTTACAATTGGAATTTTGTGCTTCTTTATGCTCTTCACCTATTTTGCCCATGCCCCCACAATCCTCCCCTATGGCAACTACCAGTCTTTTGTCTGTGTTTATGAGACTGTGTTTGTTTTGTTTTTAGAATCTACATATAAGTGAAATCATGGTATTTGTCTTTCTCTGAGTTATTTTACTTAACATAATAGCTTCTAGGTCCATTCATGTTGTCACATATGGCAAGAATTCATTCTTTTATGGCTGAGTAATATTCCATTGTTTATGTACCATCTCTTCTTTATCCATTCATCTAATGGACACATAGATTGTTTCCATATCTTGGCTATTGTAAATAATGAAAAAAACATGAAAGTACATATATCTTTTCAAACTAGTGATTTTGTTTTCTTTGGGTAAATTCTCAAAAGTTGAATTACTGGCTGTATGGTATTTCTATTTTTAGTTTTATGAGAAACATCCATACTTCTTTCCACAGTGACTGCACCAATTTACATTCCCACCAACAGTGCAGGAGGGTTCCTTTTTGTCCAACACTTGTTAATTCTTGTCTTTTGGATAGTGGCCATTCTAACTAGTGTGAGGTGATATCTCAAGTGAAATGCACTTTGGTAAGCACCCATATGCTTTTCAATATTTTAAACACTGCAAGACCATAACAGCTGGAATTTATGGGTCAAATAATTATTTTTAGAAGGAAGTGATAAATGGTGGTCATGTAGTTTCTCAGTTTATGTTGGGAATAAATTTCTCAGAATTTGGTAAGCCCAAAGATGCTGACTTAATTTTTACTTTTCTGTCATTTTGGTATTCCATTACTATAGTGGTTTTTGTATTCAGAAAACACACACACACAATTCAGGTTTACAATGAAATTAACAGCAAGGCATTTATTTATAACTAAAATCCAATTTATTTTCACTTGACTTAACTACTTCAATGGATAAATACATTCATCCTTTTCAGAAAACACTGTGGGTGACATTTTCTGGAAACTCTGGCAGTTGAAAATATCTTCTACCTCATAAATTTAGCCAGATACAAAAATCCAAAGTCACAGTTTGTCATCCACAGACTTTTATAAATATTTGTATATTTTTTCTTATCTTTCAGTATTGTAGGCAAAAGGTTTACTAACACCTATTACTCAGTTCTTCTAAGTAAAACCAAGTTTTCTTTTTCTGAGAGCTTTGTATCTAACTCACAAAATTTCTAACATACATAATTTTAAATATTGTTTTTCATTAGCAAATAAGGGCTTTAAAATAATTATGTGAAAATTATCTTAGAATTTGTGTTTATTCAAATTTAAAATTTCAATTTTATTCTGTTAATACTCTTTTAGCAAAAATACAACTTAATTATATGCTTGTTTCTTTATTATTAATGTAACAAAATTATGATTTTATAAATAATTACTATATTAATATATTCAAAAGAAATAATGAAATTAAAATATAATTAGGAAATATGAATTTATCATTTAATCTTTAAGTTACAATATAATTTTGAACGATAAGGTGAGTACTCTTTTTTCTTCAATTAATGTTTATTGAATGCCAGGTATTACATTCCGGGCACTGTTAAATACTGAGGTAATATAGCAGTCCCTAAAACAAGGTCTTGTCTTGGTGCTTAACATTCAGTTGGGATGATATAAATAATAACACCACCAACAACAAAAGATATTTTCAGATAGAAATAAATAATTGGGAGCAGTTAATGTTTTTCTTTAAGAAGAGTTTTATCTTACACAGGCACAAGTGGTATTTTGAGGTTATGATTTCAGATACAGTTGAAGTATAATTGCAGTTTGCTAGGTAGACAATAAGCAAAATATCCCTTAAAATGAAAAATGTGTTTTTGTGGATAAAACAATAGTATGATTGTTTTGTTTTATTTTTCTTTTATATTTCATGTTTTAATCAGTAAAAAGTCTATTAATTGAAGAAAGAAGCAGAACTACTATAATTCCTTCAATTATGATGTCATGACTTTTGTTCAGTTTACCTGTAGATATCCAGTCTCCTGAGAAGTACATGCTGGTTGGATGTGTTAGTATTATTGTAATATTTAGTACAGATTTGAAAAGTAGCTCAAGACTCAGGCAGCATTCATTCATCCAGAATTAGTCTTTAACATGTTTTTTTA
Organism: Manis pentadactyla; assembly: GCF_030020395.1. Lineage (NCBI taxonomy): Eukaryota > Metazoa > Chordata > Mammalia > Pholidota > Manidae > Manis > Manis pentadactyla. The sequence goes on from NC_080023.1 coordinate 53,053,707, forward strand.
TAAAACAGTAGAGGGGATATGGCTGAAAACCTTTGTCTATGATATCATGGACTACAATATATGAAAGGTAATGGATAAAAATTTAAGTGAAATTATTCTCATTACAAAACCCATAAATACAGTAACATTTGAGTCCAACTTTTATAATATAGCTACTGTATAAACAGATATACTTTTATTATGGCTTCATTAAAAAATAAATTTAAGGACAATAATTTTGCTATGGTTAGCCTCAAGTATAACTAGATAATAGAGGTTTATTTTACTAAATTCAGCCACAATTATAATGTACAGAAATAATTAAATATCATATCCAGTACTGCCTAACTAGATTCTGAATGTCATTTTCTTTGGACATGTTGGACGTTTATTAACTGCAAGAGTTTAGATCTGAGACTTGATCGGAAGGACCTTGCAATTTTCCACAGCATCACTGCATCCCCCACCTGCCTGAAGCCAAAATGGGGCCAATTGGCACATATATGATCTAGGCATTTTAAAGTCCACTAGGAAAGAGCTGGCAAGCAACTGCAATTTTCCCTTATAAAAGTCCCTTGATCTTTTTAGAGGAGATTCTTTTAATTGTATCTAGAAGTTCAAATGTACCACAAACCACTGTAGTATATCAAGTCTCTATACAATCTTACTACTGTTTAAGTGTAGCATTTTTATTACTTCTAATTTAGTTAATTACACTTTACCTACCTAAATTCCCAGGGCAGTTTTCATTGGATCCAACAGTTAATTGCCTTGTTCCAAAGAGGCATTATTGTGAGCTATTAAACTACTACTGTTTCTGGTTTTATTGGTTGCTTTCATTCCTGTTTACTATAGATTCCTGGGTCAGTGTCTTAGAAGCCATTTAGAAGAATAGAATTATGTATGTTCTGATATTTTTAATGTATCAATTATGATTTATACTAATCTTGAAATGTTTTATTATCATGTTTTTTTGCATTAAGGTAACATAAATTTCTATATTTTCTCGTAATTTAGAATATGTGTATGATGTATATGTGTGTAAGAAAATAAATAAGCAGAGGTCTATATAAAAAATGAAAATTAATAGATTATGATATTGAAATCAAGCAGAATGTATAGCAATGGTAATCTGACATGGGTTATATTTATTACATGCAATGTCAATTAAGCATAAGTAGAATATAATTTCACTTTTAAATGAAAATTAGACAAAATATTTACAGAATCAGGTCTAGAGGAGAAAACTGGACTATGTATAAAAAAATCACTTTTAAGATCACTCAAGGCCTCTTAATCCATGCCAATGTACACAGTGGTCTTTTCCATCCTTTCGCAGGTAGCGCGTAAGAACATAGGATAGAAGAGTGCCTAAATTTTGGAAGCTTTGACCACAGACTGGTACTCTGCCTCCTTCTCCAGAGCTCCCAGCCATACCAGAGAGTAGCACCAGCAATTGCTTCCCTTACCACCATTACTCAACACTATTTTGTTGGGGTCTGTGACACAAGCTTCTATAGTAAAAAAAAGGTGACAACAATTTCAACAATTAAGGAGAAGGTAGTCTTTTGTCTGGGTTTCTAGCAGTAGCAGATAAGTGCATTTCTTCTATCGGGTGTCCCAATAAAGGATAAGTGCATTTCTCCATGGCAACTCTAAATGCCATCTTTGATGTCCATTCCCATGACAGATGCAATAACGTGTCATCTTTCCTTCCATGGCAGCTCTTTCTGCCCTCAGATTCTTGTTAATTACTTTCAAATCAATATGGAAACTTTTGCCCCAGCATTAGACATCTTTCTCCCTCCTACCTTATCTGCTACCACCTTATGAAACCACAAGACCTCCTCTGATATTCCATGCAAGAAGTGAGCACTGTTTTCTCTGACTCCATTGTTGTTTATTTGTATGTTTCATAACATTTGCCAATCTTCTGTCTTGTATTATTCATGCATAAATTTTATATCTCTTCCTAGATTATAAATTCTCATGGGCCAAGTACTTCCTCATTTCCTTTCTCCTTAAAGTCACTAAATCCTATTAATAAATGGGTAATTCAATACCTTTTTCAAATAGACTTAAAAGATTATTTAACTGCATGCTTTATCCAAACCATGGGTTAAACTGTAATGCTGGTATCTGTCAGTAGACTGGTTTGTGAAGTGTATGTAACCCAATATGACTATCATTTTTGGAAGGCAAGTTTCTTTTCCAGATCACACAGGAATCAGCAAGTATTGGCACTACAATGTATACACATTTGCTCATAGAGTGTTGTGTTATTAATGGCTTTTCTGTGTAAGTGGGGATGGGTTTATAGCCAAATAAAATGATTTAGATAACAACCCAAACTGAGAAGTCTTTCCAAACCAAAGCTTTTTCTCGGCCATCCTGGCATTAATTCTTCTCTTTCTTTCTTCGGGACTAAATTAGGTTAGAGTTCATGGGAAACTGACTCTGAGATGGAAACTTGCAGGAAATATACTGCGGAGTGCTTTCTGAAGAAGAGGGAAAACTGAGCCAAGAGAGAAATTGAACTGCAATTCAGCTCCAATAAAGGTCTCAGCTGATCCAATGTGCTTCTTGAGCTGAGATGTCCCTTTAGGGTTGTCCTAAGTTGAAGCAAGGAGAAAGCTATTTGAACTCCCTGTTCAGTCACCCCAAAGAGAGAGACAAGCCCTCAGGGAAGGAGTTCCTTACCGCTGGTAACACTAACCCAGGAAGGATTTAGAGACAAAACCTCTTGGAAACTGAAAAAAAGTGCCTCAGTTCTGAAGCAGCGATTTGTTAATACATCACAGCACTTGCTATAGGGGTTCCTCCCCACCCACGTCCACCTCCTATCTCCAACCTTCACCCCTTCCAGATTTCTGAAACATGGGTTTACCTGCATCTCCATCAATCCCTAATGGGAAGAGCCCTCCCTTTTTATTCACCACTCCCTTCAAGCTGGGAATGACTTCCATGAAGCCAATTACACTTCATAGAAAACTCTTTGCCTAACAGCACCCTTGACGGGTGGGACTGACTATAACTAACAAATTAAATTTCCTCTTCTACACATAGAAAAATCACCAACTAGAATTTCATTTATTTTAAAAATCTGCTAAGCATGATTAACTCTTTTGGATGTGTATCTAATTAAGCTAGAAAGATAAAGAATGGATCTTAAACCTGTATTATTTTTGTATCTCAATGTGAGAAATGGGCCTGTATTTTTTAAAAAAGGTCTCTGGGTTAGGAGAAGGTAGGACTCAATGGCTTTTGCACAAGTGTCAATATTATAAAATTACATCAGCCTATTTGTGTGAAAATCATTTTCCTGAAAGTCTAAATATTTATTTGCATTTATATTATTAAAAATATGAAAGAGGAACCCCAAATTCATTTTTAGCAAAGTGAAATTGTAGAGGAAATTTCTTACTGAACTAGCTAATGACTCCTAGTATCAAACTAGCTCAGACAGTCTGTATATGTAGCATTTCTACATGAAAGCAGTAACTAAAGAATGCCACAGTTGATTGCCTTTCACAAGATATCAGTTAAATATGGAAAATCAAGGCACAAATTTAGGTAGGTTCCAATTTGTCTCTTCAAAAGGGTGAGCTAAAATTCCTTTTTACAGAATTTGCTTTCGGTTCCTGCATTGCTTCTGTCTATTCTTGTTTTCAAATTCGTTGTGTGTCTTTTTTTTTTTTCCCAACCTGATGGCTAATTTAATCCTGAATATTTTAATGTAGCACTAAGCACAAATGTGTAGTAAGCAGTCTCTTACTATACATTTAGACCAATATTACTCTTCTGTGGATGAACCCAACCTTGTTTTTTCTTTGTGAGACACAGCCCTTTGCTTTCCTATCCTTGGTATCACATTGAACACCAAAGAGTAAATGTTTAGTCCCAACCATCTGGCTTTTATTGCCCAACAAATAACAAACCACACTTTCCCTTTGATTCCATTTTAAGGTTAAAAATATTAAAATTTTTTGCACATACAAAAATTAATGTCATATTTTACCTCTTGTAACAATAAAATTAATTGTAAATAAGATATACTCTAAAAGTTTTCTTTAAATTATTACTTATATTTTTAGTCCTATATTATATCACCTCATGTTATAAAATAATATTCAACAATATCAGAGATAAGGCTAAATAAAGGGAACTATTTTGCTGTGTGTGTGTGTGTGTGTGTGTGTGTGTGTGTGTGTGTGTGTGTGTATAGGGTAGCAATTATTTGGACTGCTAAATTTCAAATCTATTATATATATAGCTTTGATTTCCAGGACCTAAGCAGCTTTTAAATTACTCAGCTATTCAAGAAACAATTCATTATTGGATTTATGTTATCTTGATCCACTCTTTTAACCTTCTCAGTATAACCTGGTTATCAAAAGACCTTAACAGCATCTGGGACAAACCGTATTTCATTGATATCAATACCCTAATTTTATTTTTCTATTTCTTCATACTGGATCAAATATTGTCCTTCAAAAATGTGTATCTGTAATATATATCATACATATTCCATCATACACAGGAGTACCTGTTGCAAATCCCACAGGGGTCTAACGGCGCCGCAAATCCATTTGCTCTACCACTGATTGTCTCCAGCTACTCCACCACTGTTATTTTCCTGCCTTTGGACGAGACTCTAACCCACTGAGTTGACTGGAGCACTATTGCTTTTGATGGTCTCTGTTGAGCAATACAGCAGCTGTTGGTCTTGCCCTGCAAGGGCCTGTAAATACTTGGAGTACATTTCTACAAATTTATTCCAGTCATACTATTAAAACTCACAGTATTTGGAGCTTCCCAAGGATCACGAAATGGGAATAATTCTTTCTAGTTTAAGCTCACTGGTGAGGGTAATTGAGGTAATATTTCAATGACAAGGTTGTTTGGGTACTGATTTGTTGACTTTATTGATACAATTATTTTAGCGCTCTCTCTGATGCACGCACACACATGCACATTGTCTCTTTCACAGCTCTTGTCTTTGCTAGTGTGAACACTCTCATGATATTGTTAAATCAGCTGCTCTGCAGTACGAATTCACAGCTCCACTTCAACTTCCATGGCTCACTGTGTATACTCAGTATTCCTTTATGCTACATTCTCTTTCAGGGACTGTGTCCAGACAGTTTGACTCTTTGTTTTCAGGTTCTTTGCTCACTCTACTATTAGTCTGCTCTATGTTGGAGTAAAGAGATGGGGAAGCTGATACCTGAAATGTTGGGTTTCATGGGTCCTTTTGTAAGATGGCTTCCAGCTGCATTCAGCCAATGAAAGGCATTGACAAGAGAATGTATGACAAGAAAATGTACTGCTCATTTTCATCTATTACAATGTTTCATTATCATTTTACTTCCATAATGCAGGGTCCTAGGTAGCTACTTACATTGTTCAATATTTGGTTCCTTGACTTTTGTTTCCCCATTTCTAAAATTTCACTAGAGATCACACCTTTTTTGTATGTGATCACACCCTTGAAGTCAAGTATCATGGAAAGAAAAATTGTACTCAACTTTTTTCTCCATCCCCTCACAGTTTTTCAAATAATTCAATGATCCATTGAATATATCAACAGCCTTAACTTCTTTGGAAAAAAAAAACGCACACACACAACACAAAGTGAGCTTCAGTACCGATGACTCTCATGATTCTCATTAAAGAACATTCTGCTTTCAAGGACTGTAAAGCCCTTAACAAGTAGAGTCTGATTCTTCCACTTAAAACTGCTGGCAAAGCTTAGCATCAAGGCATGCTGGTATATACTTGTCTCTTTCTGCTCCAAATTGAGATGGGAAAGAAGTTTCCTTCCTATGAACAAAGATGCAGTTTGTTGCATGACTTCTAGATGGAGAGGAGCCAGAATGTATGTTCAAATGATATTTTTGACTTGAACAGCAGGGTCCAGGGCATTTCTGTCAGGAAGTAGCTCCAGATGCCATTAAACTTGTCATAGGCATTTACCTCACTTAATAATATACGAAGTGCCAGAAGCTTGCTATAGATTTTTTGTTTCCAACTATATCATAAGCATGTCTGGGAGATATGAAAATGGGATGAGGAATTATAGATAATTTTTCCCCAACTGCATCAGAAGAATTCATTGTAATGCCTATATTAGCTTTTGCTGCCTATCATTTAAAACAACAACCATTTACGTAGGTTACATTTTTGCAATCAGGAAATTTGGGAAGCTTCAGGCAGGCAATATTTCTGGTACAGTTCAGATTCAAGTAATATCCACTGGGAATGCATCTGTCATCAGCTGCCAGGACAGCAGGGGTCTGACTGACTATAAACCAGGACACTCAGAACTTCTCCCCATGGCTTCTCACCCTCCAACCCTCTATCATAATCTCATTCTTGTCATGGTTCTCAGGGTTCCAAAAGCAGCAAGACCCTGTGTATAAGTTCTTGTCAATCATTTGCTTGTGGCATTTTTGCTAATGTCCCATTGGTCAAAGAAGTTCACATGACCCGTAAGGACTCAGTGTGGGAGGGACAACCAAGAGGCCTGGATAAAAAGAAGGGGATAATTTGTGGACATTCTTATAATCAACTACAAAACCATCCTAAACCTAAAATAAATTGGCTTTCATGAGCCTTACAAGACATTCAAACCTAATTTGATTCTCTTTCTAAGAAGGAAGCTAACATTCTTCTTCTTATAAGCTAATTTGTAAATGTGTGTCCTGGATTCTCTGTCCTTCCCTCTGTTTGAAAAAATAAAAAACCTGTTCTTTCACTTCTTCAATCTCTATTTCTTTCTTATTTTTGTTCACTACATTATATGTGCACTCCAATCCAAGTCCTATCAGAAGAATAATATAATCTATAACTAAGAGATTTCTCTTTTATTTAATTGAATTCATTAAACCACCTCCACTTTTTAATCAAAGATTTTTTTTTGACAAACTCTTTATCAAATATTGCATTGTACTAACTGATTTCTCACTGGGTTTTATGTCTTTTTCTTTGTTCACATTCTTCATAATCTCCCCCTACTTTTGTCACTGTTGCTTCTGAGTTTACGACAGTTTTGCTGCCCATTTTCATTGATCACTACTTGTTCTATAAGTATCTGTGCCTTCCATCTGCCCTCTCGATCTTTTCATCAAATGGGTCTTAGCATCAGGTTGTTCTCCAAACACATTCAACTTCAGACATCATATACCTCCACCTCTACTCAAATTAGGAGGCATGTTCATCATAAATCTTTCCACTACTCTATTTCAAATTTTTATGTGAAAATTAGGGGGCTTGACTACTAGTGATGCTTTTTTTTTTCAGCACACTGCCTTAAGAGAATATTGAAATAGAAAAGTAAGTTTAATAGTGTTTTTGAAATAACCAGACATAAGCATAGAAAAGCATGCTTTTGTCCACATCACAATCATATATTTAATGAAAAATCAAAGGTCAACTATATTCCAGGTCATTGATGAACAGACATAACAAGAAAAGATAATAAGAAAGGAATCTAACATCACTCTGTGGTGATTGGAGTATTTAAAGCCATGAGTCAAATGGAAATATTAAAGAAAACAAAGATGTCTTCTATAATTTTATAAAAGTAAGTGTCAACAAATTCCAATTACCTCATCATTACTGATTTGGAAAGTTGTGTGGACTATTAAACCTTTCTAGGAAGCTAAAAAACTCACTGTTTGGTAGTATTTATGAACTAGATTATGATTATGTCATTAATGACAATTTGCTGTGTTGACTGCCCTTTATTTCCTGATGCCAGCAAGGAATGTTGAGGCCACCACCACAGTGTAAAAAGCTAACAATAGATACACTCCATACCTTTATTAAGACCCTGGGTTTGAGAATGAGTGAAAACTTATCTTTTATTAGTTTAGAATAATTTATCTTTGGATATTAGTCTTCAGAAATTCTAATATATGCTCTTTATTTCATGTGTGTGTATCTTACACAAAGGAACATTTCCCTTTTTCTAAGATTTTAAAGATCCACTCAAGCTCCAAAGTCCAAGTTTCAATATTTGTGTACTCAACCAGAATGTCATAATTGGGTTGAGTAGTAATGACAGGAACCAGGATAATTTTGCCCCATTCTTCTAAATTTCAAGGGACAAAATCAATAACACAAAGAGGATCAGAAAACAAAAATTGGCTTTATGTTCTTCTTAATAGTTTTTCTGCCCTGCATGTGTAGAACAGAAAAAAGATGTTAAAATTGTCCACCACCATCAAACAACAAACCATTCTCTTCAGACATCTGAAAGGTCGTGTTATAATATGGTTTTTACATGTTTTACTGACTACTTTATCCTAATGACAATTAGATTTTAGAAAAGTCTCAGTATTTTACAATTTAGTAATTAAGAGCCTACTTTATATGAATCCCAATTTCTTTTAAATAAGAACATCAAAAAACACATTTCATATGTTTATGTTCTTTTGGAAGACTGAAAATCAAGAACAGGAAGTACTTATTACCTTAAATAATGTTTATCCATATGGGAAGCTCACATACTCCCAATAAAGCTGTCTTTCTTCTGATTGACTCATTTTGTTTTTGACATCACTTTACCCTCTCAAGTTGATATACATTCGACATTAAAATTGTGGGGTCTATTTAAAAAGATAGATTCTTATCAAATCTCCTAGTCTCCACTGAATTTATAAACAAATACAATGTAATTAAAATATATATGAAATTATCTCATTATTTTCTGTTCTAATCAAGAATAAAAGAAACTACAACAGAAATATCAAGTTCTTATTTCTGCTAAGTGTTTAATATGACTAATTTCATTTGATCAGAGGAAGTCTTGTACGGTGTCTGATACACAAATGATAGATTATTGGTTTCAGGCAATGGAATGAGATCACTAATAACTTGGAATAATCATGCATTTCATGCACTTCATGATGGTTGAGGATCATATCACTTATTGTAATTAAAAATTAAACTTGCCAGACTTAACATGTAAAATTATTTGATCAATATCATAGAAAATTTAAAATTCTATCTAAAAAATACCTATATGAGTATTGGAAATTTTTCTTTTTATTTGACTAACTGATATTACAGAAAAAAGAGAAGTTATGAAACTAAGGATAAGGTGAAATAGCCTTTTCCTTTTAAAGAAATCTTATAATAGTTTTAAAGTGACTAAAGCTTTGAAATACTTTATCTCCAATTATTTTAATTATTGACATATTTATATAATGATGAAAAGCCAAAGTTTCTAGGACCAAATTTGATTAGATTCACTAGAATCAGAGCCTTTATGTTATGAACCACAGCTTTGGTATTGTAGATATTGAAAGTAAGCCTCAAATACCATCAAAGTAGTGGCACCAGATTTTCTGTTAGAAAAAGTTCATATTGGATACCTATAGAAGATACTCATATGGTCCTTACAGAGGAAAACAGAACAACTTTTGACTTTCTTATGCTTTATTTCAGCTTAGTACTATTTTATTTTGAATTATGTGGCTTTAGATAGTCATATTTTCCCAATGTTTATAGCTACTTAAAGTTTTCTGGTAATCTCATACCAAACAGCTTTTAATTCTGAATATGCTGTGCTCTGCCATGCCTTCCTGCATTTTTATACTTGTTCCTTCTGTATAGGATATCTTTATTTCCTTTCTTCCTCTGGAAAATTTTTATTTAACCTTAAAGATACAATTCAAATAGTGAAGTCACCCTTGGCTGTCTCCTGCTCTATTTCTATAACACATTTTACATTAAAAATTAACAATATATAATTTATACTATAAGTATTTGCTTTTTCATCTGGATCCCTCAGTAGAATGAACACAATGGTTCAACAATAAACTTAATTTTTACTAAAGCCTATTATAAGTGACTGGTGAATAGTGACAAATATGTGTTGAATGACTACATGAATAAATGAATGAATGGATTAATTAATAAAATTTGAAAGGATGAACACATGCATAAATAAATTTAGATAATACAGCAATTTATTACTTTGGGCCATATTAGATTGCTTCCTTTTCCCTCTTGTCATTGAAAAAAAGGAAGTGAAGATAAAGAAATCCTAGACTAAAAGTTTCTTAACATTCCAAAGGTATCTGCTTTACTTCCCATTTTAGATCATAAGAAATAAGATAAGGAAATATAATTTAAAATTAATTAACATTTAACTAAGTGAAATTTACAACTGTGTTCATGCTTTAACAGTGTGTGCATTGTTATGTATGTGTGTGTGTATTATATACATAGGTATCTGTGTGTTTGTATATATACACACATATATACATTTATATAAGTATATTGAGTGAATCTGAACAGAGAAATGTATAGAAACAATAAGAGAAAAGACAACAGCACAATTGTAAAAGCTTATCATTATAGCTATACATAGTGTTATAATACTGGTTATAGTGTAAAACAAGAAAGGTGATTATATATAACTAACATTATTTTCCTGCAGATCTGTTCTTACTGGAGAGACGTGTGTAGAGATAATATGATTATGCTCAAAGGCAGATTTTTAATAGGTTGTAAGAAGGTAATGAAATGTTTTATTCTTGTAATGAAATAAAAATGTGTAGGACAGCGCTTGGCTTTTAATTCTACCTCAGCCCAAATCTGCTCACGTACATACATGTCATGTTGATTGAGTTGTTTCATTAACTATATGAAATGAGACATGTGAAACACTTGGGAAAACAGTGAGATTTGGAAGCAAAGAGTAAATTCAAAGAGATGATTTGAAGGTTACATGGTAAAAATTCGGTTTCTTCAACTAATTAGGGCTGTTGGGACTATTATAATGTTTAGTTTCTAGGTCAAAATAAGTTTAGTGGCTTATTCTTTAACCAAATGAAAAATAAAGTTAATAAATATTTTACAATACAATTATTTTCCCTTGTAAGTCTGTTACCATTTATTATTTCCTTTTTCCTTTTTTTTGGGCAAAAAGAAAAGCAGATGGTTAAAAATTAAAGGAACTTGAACTGTCAAATTTGCATAGTTTGAATTTCCATTTTAAGAGGTTTATTTTGTACATTTTAATATGATACATCACTTAAATGCTGACTGTACTTTTATGATTAAGATCTAATTAAATTACCAGCCATAAATTCCTTGATATTCAAAAGTCATCTATCAGACAAAAATAGGTCATAAGGAAACTAAATCCAAAGTTGTTTTACCCATTAATTTTATACCAGAATTGACCCTGTACCAGAAATACCCCACTGATTATGATCAGTGAAAATTATATTGATTCCACCACATGTGTATGTTATTTTTATGAGGATCATACATTTCCAATTTCTCATTCTATTTATTTTCTAACACTTTTATTGTGTCAGTGAACAGGCATGCAGAAAAGGACATAAAACATACCTATGCAGGTTACCAAATTATGTTAAAGCAAATACCCATGTAACAACCTGCTGGTTTAAAATATAAAATAGTGTCGTATTCTATATTTTATCCACAGTCCGTGAAATATCTCAAAACTCTCCACCTGACAGAGGGAATCATAGTATGCCTTTTTGGCAATCACTTCCTTTCACCACCTAAATATGCATCCTTTCATTGTATTTTTCAAATTGGTTTTGCCTATTTGAAACTTTATAAAATGAAATAATATAGTATGCAGTTTTTGTCTTTCTGGTTTCTTTTCCTCAAGACTTATTCAAGTGTTCTGCACTTTTATTCTGTTGGATTGACAATGTATATATATAATGACCTGTTGATGCTTTATTTAGTCTATGTATATGTATATATAGTCACTCTCTTACCCTTTGGCTTGTGTGTTTTACTTTATGATATGCTTTTATGCACAGAAGTTTTTATTTTATTTCACTCTATCCTTCGTACTTAGTGTATTTTGTGTTTTGTTTAAGATGTTTACTCAAATATATAGTCCATCTGGATTATAAAAATATGTTCTGAGCAATGTAGCACAGAGAAGACAAGTAGTGACTCTGTGGCATCTTACTACACCAATGGACAGTGACTTCAATAGGGTATGGGAGGGACTTGATAATATGGTTAAATGTAGTAACCACAATGTTTTTCATGTGAAACCTTCATAAGAGTGTGTATCAATGATACCTTAATAAAAATATATATATATGTTTTTTTTTAATTCTTGTTTCGGATATATAATTATCCCAGTATTACTTATTGAAAAGATTGTCCATGTTTTATTGCTGCATAGTTCTACCTTTTACATAAATATTTTGTGTCCACATATATATGGGTCTAATAAGGGGCATTTTGTTCCATTACACCATTCTACTTTTCTTAATACCTGAAAGAAAAACTCCTCCCATTTTTGTACTTCCATATAAATATAAGAATCAATTTATCAATTCCAAAAAATATGCTTATTTGATTGAGATTGCCCAAAAAAAAAATCTCTAGACCTGTTTAGACAGAATTAAAATCTATATAACTTGAGTCTTCTAATCCATGAGTATACATATATTTCACAGCACTTAAATTTTCCTTAAAGAATTTCTTTCAAAGTTTTATGATTATCTACAAATTATGTCCTATCATTTCTTACACTATATACATTTTACTACTACTTATGATTTTTTAATAAAATATTTGAAGAGTTTCCCTACTTATTTGTTGATAGTATAGAAATATAATTGATTTTTGTGTGTGGGTTTTGTTTCCAGCAATTCTAATTGAATATCCTTGTCAGTCTCTCTCGTTTTTGTAAGTGCTTCTTTTTGGATATACAGTGTATTAAGCCAATCATCAGAAAATAAACATAATTTTCTTTATTTCTTTCCAAAACTTTGGAATAAAATTTTTTCTTTGCTTTACTGCAACTCCAAAAAACTCTAGGACAATGTTGAATTACAATGGTATTGACATATAACTTGCTTAACTTTAAAATTAACCAGCTACAAGTAGTTTATCATTGTAAAGTTTCTCATAGGTCTTTGAAAACTACTTACTAAAAGACTAAGAAAGTTATTTTATATCCATTGTTTTCTTTTTTTTAGTCATGACTCTAAGTAAATACTGTCCACACTTCATTTTCTGTATCAATTATGATGGTTGGATGATGTCTCTTCTTAATTCTGTTACACTAAAATGGAATTTTGAAACTAAGTCTACTTGGTCAATATATTACCATTTTTATATATCAGGGATTCATTCTACTAATAATATCTATATAAGTTTTGTATTAATGTTCATGACAGTGTTTTTTTTTTTCTTTTCCTTTAATTTTCCTGTTAGATTTTGTTACAAAGTTAATGCTACTATCATACAATAAATTGGGAAATGTTACCTATTTTTGCTAGTTCCTGGGAGAGTTTGCAAAGGATTTGAGTTATTTATTCACAGATGCTAACTAAAAAAAAGGTAAAAAACAAAGCAGTGTTGGCCCTAAATTTTTTTTGTGTAGAAAATCTTATAACTGTGGATCCAGTTCCTTTGCCATTTAGAGATTATTGGTTTTCTATTTTTCTTGTGTCAGTTTTAATAAATGTATTTTTCTGGGAAGTATTTTTTATGTTTTAAACAGACTTAAAATATTTTGGCTTAATGTTGGTTGTAAATTCTATTAATCTTATTAACTACATGAAATGTACTCATGTCACATTGATCATTTCTGATATTTGACTGACTCTTCCTTCTTGTTCCTTATTAATCTTTCATGAATTCCACCAACTTTATTAGCTTTTGTTCTAAAACATTATCTTTTTTTAAAATTTTTTATTAAGTTATGATTGATATACACTCTTATGAAGGTTTCACATGAAAAACAATGTGGTTATTCATTTACCCATATTATCAAGTCCCCACCCATACCCCAATGCAGTCACTGTCCATCAGTGCAGCAAGTTGCCAGAGATCCACTATGTGCCTTTTCTGTGCTACACTGTTCTCCCCGTGATCGCCTACACCATGTGTACTAAACATAATACCCCTCAATCCCCTTCTCCCTCGCTCCCCACCCACCCTCCCACACCCCTCCCCTTTGGTAACCACTAGTTCATTCTTGGAGTCTCTGAGTCTGCTGCTATTTTGTTCCTTCAGTTTTGCTTCATTGTTATACTCCACAAATGAGGGAAATCATTTGGCATTTGTCTTTCTCCACCTGGGTTATTTCACTGAGCATAATATCCTCCAATTCCATACATGTTGTTGCAGATGGTAGGATTTGCTTCTTTCTTATGGCTGAATAGTATTCCTTTGTATATATGTACCACATCTTCTTTATCCATTCATCTACAGATGGACTCTTAGGTTGCTTCCATATCTTGGCTATTGTAAAAAGTGCTGTGATAAACATAGAGGAGCATATGTCTTTTTGAATCTCAGAAGTTGTATTCTTTGGGTATATTCGAAGGAGTGGGATTCTGGGGTAAAATGGTATTTCTATTTTTAGTTTTTTGAGGAACCTTCATATTGCTTTCCACAATGGTTGAACTAGCTTACATTCCCACCAGCACAGTGTAGGAGGGTTCCCCTTTCTCTGCATCCTCTCCAGCATTTTTTGTTCTTAGTATTTTTGATGCTGGCCATCCTTACTGGTGTGAGGTGATATCAAATTGTGGTTTTAATTTGCATTCCCCTGATGATTAGTAATGTGGAGCATCTTTTCATGTGTCTGTTGTCCATCTGAATTTCTTCTTTGGAGAAGAAATTCTGCCCACTCGTTAATTGGGTTATTTGCTTTTTGGGTGTTGAGGTGTGTAAGTGTTTTATATATTTTGGATGTTAACCCCTTGTCAGATATGGCATTTACAAATATATTCTCCCATACTGTAGGATGCCTTTTTGTTTTGGTGATGATTCCCTTTGCTGAACAAAAACTTTTTAGTTTGATGTAGTCCCATGAGTTCATTTTTGCTTTTGTTTCCCTTTCTCAAGAAGATAGGTGCAGAAGAAGTTGCTCATGCTTATATTTAGGAGATGTTTGTCTATGTTGTCTTCTAAGTGTTTTATGGTCAAGTCTTTAATCCATTTTGAGTTAATTTTGTGTGTGGGGTTAAACAATAATCCAGTTTCATTCTCCTGCATGTAGTTGTCCAGTTTTGCCAACACCAGCTGTTGAAGAGGCTGTCAATTCCCCATTGTATATCCATGGCTCCTTTATCATTTACTAATTGACCATATATGGTTGGGTTTATATCAGGGCTCTCAAGTCTATTCCATTGGTCTGTTCTCGTGCCAGTACCAAATTGTCTTGATTACTGTGGCTTTATAGTAGAGCTTGATGTTGGGGAGCATATTTTCTCCTGCTTCATTCTTCCTTCTCAGGATTGCTTTGGCTATTCAAGATCTTTTGTGGTTCCATATGAATTTTACGATGATTTTCTCTAGTTCGATGAAGAATGCTGTTGGTAATTTGATAGGAATTGCATTGAATCTATAGATCACTTTAGGCAGGATGGCCATTTCGACAATATTAATTCTTCCTATCCATGAGCATAGGATGTGTTCCCATTTAATTGTATCTTCTTTAATTTCTCTCATGAGTATCTTGTAGTTTTCAGAGTATAGGTCTTTCACTTCATTGGTTAGGTTTATTCCTAGGTATTTTATTCTTTTTGATGCAATTATGAATGGAATTGTTTTCCTGATTTCTCTCTCTGCTAGTTCATTGTTAGTGTATACGAATGCCACACCCTTCTGTGTATTAATTTTGTATCCTATAAATTTGCTGAATTCACATATTAAATCTAGTAGTTTTGGAGTGGATACTTTAGGGATTTTTATGTACAATATCATGTCATCTGCAAACAGGGACAGTTTATGTTCTTCCATGCCAATATGAATGCCTTTTATTTCTTTGTGTTGTCTGATTGCTGTGGCTAGGACCTCCAGTACTATGTTGAATAGAAGTGGGGAGAGTGAGCATCCTTGTCTTGTTCCCGATCTTAAAGGAAAACTTTCAGCTTCTCGCTGTTAAGTATAATGTTGGCTGTGGGTTTGTCATATATGGCCTTTACTATGTTGAGGTATGTGCCCTCTATACCCATTTTGTTGAGAGTTTTTATCATGAATGGATGTTGAATTTTGTCAAATGCTATTTCAGCATCTATGGAGATGATTATGTGTGTTCTTTGTCCTTTTTGTGGATGTGGTGGATGAGGTTGATGGGTTTTTGAAAGTTGTGCCATCCTTGCATCTCTGGCATAAATCCTACTTGATCATGATGGATGATCTTTTTGATGTATTTTTGAATTCAGTTTGCTAATATTTGTTGAGTATTTTTGCATCTATGCTCATCAGGGATATTGGCCTGTAATTTTCTTTTTTTGTGGTGTCTTTGCCTGGTTTTGGTATTACAGTAATGCTAGCCTCATTGAATGAGTTTGGGAGAATTCTCTCCTCTTCTATTTTTTGGAAAAGGAGAATGGGTATTAGGTCTTGACTAAATGTTTGATAAAATTCAGCAGTGAAGCCATCTGGTCCAGGGGTTTTGTTCTTAGGCAGGTTTTTGATTACCAGTTCAATTTCATTGCTGGTAATTAGTCTGTTCAGATTTTCTGTATATTCCTTGCTCAGCATAGGAAGGTATTTTTCGAGAAAGTTATCCATTTCTTCTTGGTTATCCAGTTTGTTAGCATATAATTTTTCATAGTATTCTCTAATAATTCTTTGTATTTCTGTGGTGTCCATAGTGATTTTTCCTTTCTCATTTCTGTTAATGTTTATGTGCATAGACTCTCCTTTTTTCTTGATAAGTCTGGCTATGGGTTTATCTATTTTGTTCATTTTCTCGAAGAACCAGCTCTTCCTCTCATTGATTCTTTCTATTGTTTTATTCTTTCTAATTTTACTTATTTCTGCTCTAATTTTTATTATGACCCTCCTTCTACTGACTTTGGGCCTCATTTATTGTTCTTTCTCTAGTTTCATTAATTGTGAGTTTAGACTGCTTATATGGGATTGTTCTTCTTTCTTGAGGTAGGCCTGTATTGCAATATACTTTCCTCTTAGCACAGCCTTGGCTGCGTCCCACAGAGTTTGCGGTGTTGAATTATTGTTGTCATTTGTCTCCATATATTGCTTGATCTCTCTTGTTATTTGGTCATTGATCCACTGGTTATTTAGTAGCAAGTTGTGAAGCCTCATTGTGGTTGTGGGATTTTTCATTTTCTTTGTGTAGTTTATTTCTAGTTTTATACCTTTGTGATCTGAGAAACTGGTTGGTACAATTTCAATCCTTTTGAATTTTCTGAGGCTCTTTTTGTGGCCTAGTGTACGATCTATTCTTGAAAATGTTCCATGTGCACTTGAGAAGAATGTGTATTCTGTTGCCTTTGGGTGTAGAGTTCTGTAGATGTCTGTTAGGTCCATCTCTTGTATTGTGTTGTTCAGTGCCTCTGTCTCTTTACTTATCTTCTGTCTGGTTGATCTATCCTTCAGAGTGAGTAGAGTGTTGAAGTCTCCTAGAATGAATGCATTGCATTCTATTTCTCCTTTTAATTCTGTTAGGATTTGTTTCACATATGTGGGTGCTCCTTTGTTGGGAGCATAGACATTTATAATGGTTATATCTTCTTGTTGGATTGACCCCTTTATCATTATGTAATGTCCTTCTTTGTCTCTTTTTACTTTCTGTATTTTGAATTCTATTTTGTCTGATACAAGTACTGGAAATTCTGCATTTTTCTCTCTGTTAGTTGCATGAAATACCTTTTTCCATCCCTTCACTTTTAGTCTGTGTATGTCTTTGTGTTTAAAGTGAGTCTCTTGTAGGCAACATATAGATGGGTCTTGTTTGTTTATCCATTCAGTGACTCTATGTCTTTTGATTGGTGCATTCAGTCCATTTACATTTAGGGTGATTATCGATAGGTATGTACTTATTGCCATTGCAGACTTTAGATTTGTGGTTACCAAAGGTTCAAGGTTAATTTCCTTACTATCTAAGAGTCTAACTTAACTCAATTAAGATGCTGTTACAAACACAATCTAAAGGTTCTTTTCTTTTTCTCCTCCTTTTTCTTCCTCCTCCATTCTTTATATATTAGGTATCATATTCTGTATTCTTTGTCTATCCCTTGATTGACTTTGGGGATAGTTAATTTAATTTTGCATTTGCTTAGTAATTAGCTATTCTACTTTCTTTACTGTGGTTTTATTACCTCTGGTGGCAGCTATTCAACCTTAGGAACACTTCTATCTATAACAGTCCCTCCAAAATAAACTATAGTGACGATTTGTGGGAGCTAAATTCTCTCAGCTTTTGCTTCTCTGGAAATTGTTTAATCCCTCCTTCAAATTTAAATGATAATCTTGCTAGATAAAGTAATCTTGGTTCCAGGCCCTTCTGCTTCATTGCATTAAATACACCATGCCACTCCCTTCTGGCCTGTAAGGTTTCTACTGAGAAGTCTGATGGTAGCCTGATGGGCTTTCCTTTGTATGTGATCTTATTTCTGCCTCTGGCTGCTTTTAATAGTCTGTCCTTATCCTTGATCTTTGCCAATTTTATTACTATATGTCTTGGTGTTGTCTTCCTTGGGTTCCTTGTGTTAGTAGATCTGTGGATCTCCATGGCCTGAGAGACTTTCTCCTTTCCCAGACTTGGGAATTTTGAAGAACTACTTCCTCAAAGACACTTTCTATCCATTTCTCTTTCTCTTCTCCTTCTGGTATCCCTATAATGCGATTATTGTTCTGTTTGGATTGTTCACACAGTTCTCTCAATATTATTTCATTCTTAGAGATCCTTTTTTTCTCTCTGTGCCTCAGCTTCTTTGTATTCCTCTTCTCTGGTTTCTATTTCCTTTATTGTCTCCTCCACCATATCCAACCTGCTTTTAATACTCTCTATCATGCTTTTTATCGATTGGATCTCTGACTGGAATTCATTCCTGAGTTCTTGGATATCTTTCTGTACCTCCATTAGCAGGTTGATGATTTTTATTTTGAACTCTCTCTCAGTAGGAGCCATAAGGTCCATGTCATTTAAATATTTCTTGGGAGTTATATTAATTTTAGTCTGGACCAGGTTCCTTTGGTGTTTCATATTTGTATATGGCGCCCTCTAGTGTCCAGAAGCTCTACTCTGGAGCTGCTCAACCCCTGAAGCAATTTCGGGTGTCACAGAATAACAGTATTGGTGTCTAGGGGGAGGAAAGAGCTCTTTCCTGTTTCCCAGCTGCTATGCCTGTCTCCACTGCCTGAACCAGTGGGAAGAGCACACAGGTATAAGCTTTTGTCCCAGAGCAGCTGGCTATGGATCCCTGCTTCCCAGAAGTGGTTGGAATCTCAGTCTCTCCAGGAATTCTGCATGTATTAGCTTTCCAACCCTGTAATCACATGATTATCATGAAAGCACCATGAAATGTAGGTTTGTGCTCCCAGAGCAGATCTCCGGAGCTAGGTATTCAGCAGTCCCAGGCTTTCCACTCCCTCCTTGCTCCATTTCTCTTCCTCCCACCAGTGAGCTAGGGTGCAGGAAGGGCTTGGGTCCTGCTGTGCCACAGCTTTGGTACGTTACCCCGTTTGGTGAAGTCTGCTCTTTTCTCCAGGTGTGTGCAGTCTGGCGCCATCCTCTTTCCTGTTGCTCTCTCACTTTTAGTTGCACCAACAATATTTTCTAATTGTATATGGTTTTAGGAGGAAGCTTCTGTCTCTCCTCTGATGCTGCCATCTTTAATCTAAAACATCATCTTTTAACTCTATTGATCCTTTATAATATGTGTTGCTACTTACCTGCTTTCTTCTATGTTCTTTAATTTTATTCCTCCTGCATTCTTTTGTAACACTGAACTCTTTTTTCTCTTTTTGAAATATATACTTAAGTTTTTCAGTACTTCCTTTTTCCCTAATTTTGTATTTTAGTTTCTAATTTTTTTCTTTAAATATTTATTTAATAGTACTAAAATATTTATATGTACAATGATTATTATAACTCTATTCCAAATATTTTCTAATATGCATTATTATTTCTTCATTGGCAAATGAACTAAATTTAAATACATTCCTAAATTTCCAACTATATATATGAACATTTATTCATAATTCTACAGAATTTTCTTGCATAGTTTTATAGTCTTGTCATCAGTTTTTACTGATTCTTAATTCCTCTCTTCTGTCCCTTGATTCATTCATTATTTTATTTTATTACTATAAGGTACTTATACTACCTGTGAAGTGGGATAGGGTTATTTGAAAGTGTACTTGTCTTAGGTGTAAATATATATCATAAACTCTAGTGCAAACACTAAAATATTTTTTAAAGTATAACTGAGGTGCTAAGAAGGGAAAGAAAATGTAATCCTATAAAATACTAAACCACAAAAGGCAGAAAAAGAGTGGAACACAAAATAAGAATAAAAAACAAGGGCAGCAAATAGAAAATAGTAATAAATAAGGTAGATATTAATCCAAACTTATTGATAGTCATTTTGAATGTCAATGGTCCAAATGCACCAATAAAAGAGATTTTCACAGTGGATCAAAAAGCACAATGCACTATATGTTGTCTACAAGAAGTTCACCTTATATAAATATAAATATATGTTCCTTAAAAATATGTGGATAGAAAAAATGTTGCAAAAACTAATTAGGAATAGCTAAATTAATTTCAGACAGAGCAAACTTCAAATTAAGGAAATTTATAAGGAATAAAAAAAGGGCATGAAATAATGATAAATGGAGATTCTTATTCTCCAAGAGACATAACAATTCTTCCTTCCTTCCTTCCTTCCTTCCTTCCTTCCTTCCTTCCTTCCTTCCTTCCTTCCTCCCTCCCTCCCTCCCTCACTCACTCTCTCTCTCTCTCTCTCTCTCTTCCTTTCTTATTAAGGTATCAATGATATACACTCTTGTGAAGGTTTAACAAGGAAAATATTGTAGTTACTACATTCACCCATATTATTATGAGTCTTCCATATCTCACTGCAGTCACTGTCCATCAGTGCGGCAAGATGCCACAGAGTCACTACTTGTCCTCTCTGTGCTACACTGAAACATAGCAGTTATTATTATTTTTTTTTTGAGGGCATCTCTCATATTTATTGACCAAATGGTTGTTAACAACAATAAAATTCTGTATAGGGGAGTCAATGCTCAATGCACAATCATTAATCCACCCCAAGCCTAATTTTCGTCAGTCTCCAAACTTCTGAAGCACAACGAACAAGTTCTTACATGGAGAACAAATTCTTACATAGTGAATAAATTACGTGGTGAACAGTACAAGGGCAGTCATCACAGAGACTTTCTGTTTGGCTCATGCATTATGAACTATAAACAGTCAGTTCAAATATGAATACTCATTTGATTTTTATACTTGATTTATATGTGGATACCATATTTCTCTCTTTATAATCATTATTTTTAATAAAATGCAGAAGTGGTACGTAGATGCAAGATAAAGGTAGAAAACATAGTTTAGTGTTGTAAGAGAGCAAATGTAGATGATCAGGTGTGTGCCTGTAGACTATGTGTTAATCCAAGCTGGACAAGGGCAATAAAACATCCACGGAAGCAGAAGATTTTTCTCAGAACAGGGGAGGTGAGGTTCTAAGTCTCACCTCTGTTGATCCCCAATTTCTCACCTGATGGCCCCCCTGCGACCGTGCCTGTTTTAGGTTGTTCCTCCCTTGAGGAATCTTACCTGTCTCTGGCTAAAAAGTCATCTTCCAGAGCCATACAGGGAAATGTAAAGTTGGTAAGTGAGAGAGAAGCCTTATTGTTTGAAAAGGTTAGCTTTTTACTTCTTTGCATATTTATGCCCTGTGGCTTCTATGCCCAGCATTTGTCTTGAGGTATCTTTACCACTTGGAAGAATTATGATACTTGGTAAATTTGAAATGAGGCATGAATTCTATTTAAGGGTTGTAATTAGGAAGGAAAAAGAAAAGCTATAGAAGTAGCAGGCGGAAGAAAACATGGGAAGATTGATTATTTCTTTGACATATCTTCTTGTAGAGTAACTTCAGGATGTATAGGTTTTAAGCTACTACTTAAATTGCGCACATACATTAACATAATAGGAGTATAGTTATATAACCAAAGCATACCTGTAATTACCAGCCATCTCCAGTGAAACCAAGAAAACCAATTAGGCACCTTAGGCATTTGTGAAAACTTATCTATGATATGGTGGATATTGTCCAAATGAACTTGAACAGTCTGAGAGAAATCAGACAAATTAAAACAACCCATTCCTGGAGACTGTTCACATCCCATATGTTCTTTTAACAGTAAATAGTCTATGGTTGTAAGATTTTGGAGTGCTACAATTTGCACTTCTCCTAATTCTTGGTTGAGTTCCAACAGTATAGATCCAGTCAAATTTGTTGTTTTACTGTGTGCACAGGCCAGCTTAGATATCTCCTTCTTCATTCCCATGGCAAGTACAGAAACTGGTGAGATGAGTGCATCTATAGCAGTAGCAGTGCGTGGATCATTGTTGGGGTTTTTTGATGATCATCTTCTGGCATGAGTCTTCCAGAGAGTGCTGATGTTGGAAGTTCTTTTTCCTATCGTATCTTAGTTCATTTTTGGGGTAGCCCAATTAGGCTTTGATCCTCTGTATAAACACAAACAGACCCTTTGCCTACACTTTTATATGCCCTTTATACCCTTGTGTAGAACTCATTGGAGGTCAACACACAGGAACTGCCTTTTTTTTTTCTTTTTTTTGGTATCATTAATCTACACTTACATGACGAATTTTATGTTTACTAAGCTCTCCCCTATACCAGTTCCCCCCTATAAACCCATTTACAGTCACTGTCCATCAGCATAGCAAATGTTGTAGAATCACTACTTGCCTTCTCTGTGTTGTACAGCCCTCCCCTTTCTCGCCCCCATGCATGCTAATCTTAATACACCCCTTCTTTCCCCCACGCCTTATCCCTACCTACCCACCCACCCTCCCCAATTCCTTTCCCTTTGGTACCTGTTAGTCCATTCTTGAGTTCTGTGATTCTGCTGCTGTTTTGTTCCTTCACTTTTCCTTTGTACTTATATTCCACAGATGAGTGAAATCATTTGGTATTTCTCTTTCTCCACTTGGCTTGTTTCACTGAGGATAATACCCTCCAGCTCCATCCATGTCACTACAAATGGTAGGATTTGCCCTTTTCTTATGGCTGAGTAGTATTCCATTGTGTATATGTACCACATCTTCTTTATCCATTCATATATTGATGGATATTTAGGTTGCTTCTAATTCTTGGCTATTGTAAATAGTGCTGCGATAAACATAGGGGTGCAATGGACTTTCTCAAACTTGATTGCTGCACTCTTGGGGTAAATTCCTACGAGTGCAATTCCTGGGTCAAATGGTAAGTCTCTTTTGAGCATTTTGATGTACCTCCATACTGCTTTCCACAATGGTTGAACTAATTTACATTCCCACCCGCAGTGAGGGTTCCCCTTTCTCCACAGCCTCGCCAACATTTGTTGTTGTTTGTCTTTTGGATGGCAGCCATCCTTACTGGTGTGAGGTGATACCTTATTGTAGTTTTAATTTGCATTTCTCTGATAATTAGCGATGTGGAGCAACGTTTCATGTGTCTGTTGGCCATCTGTATTTCTTTTTTGGAGAAATGTTTGTTCAGTTCCTTTGCCCATTTTTTAATTGGGTTATTTGTGTTTTGTTTGATGAGCCGTGTGAGCACTTTATATATTCTGGACGTCAAGCCTTTATCGGATCTGTCATTTTCAAATATATTCTCCCACACTGTAGGGTTCCTTTATATTCTGTTGATGGTGTCTCTTGCTGTACAGAAGTTTTCAGCTTAATATAGTCCCACTTGTTCATTTTTGCTGTTGTTTTCCTTGCTCGGGGAGACATGTTCAAGAAGAGGTCACTCATGTTTATGTCTAAGAAGTTTTTGCCTATGTTTTCTTCCAAGAGTTTAATGGTTTCATGACGTACATTCAGGTCTTTGATCCATTTTGAGTTTACTTTTTTATATGGAGTTAGACAATGGTCCAGTTTCATTCTCCTACATGTAGCTGTCCAGTTTTGCCAGCTCCATCTGTTGAAGAGACTGTCATTTTGCCATTGTATGTCCATGGCTCCTTTATCAAATATTAATTGACCATATATGTCTGGATTAATGTTTGGATTCTCTAGTCAGTTCCATTGGTCTGTGGCTCTGTTCTTGTGCCAGTACCAAATTGTCTTGATTACTATGGCTTTATAGTAGAGTGTGAAGTTGTGGAGTGAGATCCCCCCTACTTTATTCTTCTTTCTCAGGATTGCTTTGGCTATTCGGGGTCTTTGGTGTTTCCATATGAATTTTTGAATTATTTGTTCCAGTTCATTGAAGAATGTTGCTGGTAGTTTCATAGGGATTGCATCAAATCTGTATATTGCTTTGGGCTGGATGGCCATTTTGACGATATTAATTCTTCCTAGCCACGAGCATGGGATGAGTTTCCATCTGTTAGTTTCCCCTTTAATTTCTCTTAAGAGTGACTTGTAGGTTTCAGAGTATAAGTCTTTCACTTCTTTGGTTAGGTTTATTCCTAGGTATTTTATTTTTTTTGATGTAATTGTGAATGGAGTTGTTTTCCTGATTTCTCTATCTGTTGGTTCATTGTTAATATATAGGAAAGCCATAGAATTCTTTGTATTGATTTTGTATCCTGCAACTTTGCTGTATTCCGATATCAGTTCTGGTAGTTTTGGGGTGGAGTCTTTAGGGTTTTTTATATACAGTATCATGTCATCTGCAATTAGTGACAGTTTAACTTCTTCTTTACCAATCTGGATTCGTTGTATTTTTTTGTTTTGTCTGATTGCCATGGCTAGGACTTCCAGTACTATGTTAAATAACAGTGGGGAGAGTGGGCATCCCTGTCTAGTTCCCGATCTCAGAGGAAATACTTTCAGCTTCTCGCTGTTCAATATAATGTTGGCTGTGGGTTTATCATAGATGGCCTTTATTATGTTGAGGTACTTGCCCTCTATTCCCATTTTACTGAGAGTTTTTATCATGAATGGATGTTGAACTTTGTCAAATGCTTTTTCATCATCTATGGAGATGATCATGTGGTTTTTGTCTTTCTTTTTGTTGATGTGGTGGATGATATTGATGGACTTTCGAATGTTGTACCATCCTTGCATCCCTCAGATGAATCCCACTTGGTTTTGCTGTATGATCTTTTGATTTATTTTTGAATTTGGTTTGCTAATATTTTGTTGAGTATTTTTGCATCTACGTTCATCAGGGATATTGGTCTGTAGTTTTCTTTTTTGTTGGGGTCTTTGCCTGGTTTTGGTATTAGGGTGATGTTAGCTTCAAAGAATGAGTTTGGGAGTACCCTTTCCTCCTCTATTTTTTGGAAAACTTTAAGGAGAATGGGTATTATGTCGTCCCTGTATGTCTGATAAAATTCGGAGGTAAATCCTTCTGGCCCGGGGGTTTTGTTCTTTGGTAATTTTTTTGATTACCGTTTCAATTCTTTTGCTGGTAATTGGTTTGTTTAGATTTTCTGTTTCTTTCTGGGTCAGTCTTGGTAGGTTGTATTTTTCTAGGAAGTTGTCCATTTCTCCTAGATTTCCCAGCTTGTTAGCATATAGGTTTTCATAGTAATCTCTAATAATTCTTTCTATTTCTGTGGGGTCCGTCGTGATTTTTCCTTTCTCGTTTCTGATACTGTTGATTTGTGTTGACTCTCTTTTCCTCTTAATAAGTCTGGCTAGAGGCTTATCTATTTTGTTTATTTTCTCGAAGAAACAGCTCTTGTTTTCATTGGTTTTTGCTATTGTTTTATTCTTATCAATTTTATTTATTTCTTCTCTGATCTTTATTATGTCCCTCCTTCTGCTCACCTTAGGCTTCATTTGTACTTCTTTTTCCAGTTTCGATAATTGTGTCATTAGACCATTCATTTGTGATTGGTCTCCCATTTTTAAATATGCTTGGATTGTTATATACTTTTCTCTTAAGACTGCTTTTGCTGTGTCCCACAGAAGTTGGGGCTTAGTGTTGTTGTTGTCATTTGTTTCCATATATTGCTGGATCTCCATTTTGATTTGGGCATTGATCCATTGACTATTTAGAAGTGTGTTGTTAAGCCTCCGTGTCTTTGTGAGCCTTTTTGCTTTCTTTGTACAGTTTCTTTCTAGTTTTATGCCTTTGTGGTCTAAAAAGTTGATTGGTAGGATTTCAATCTTTTGGAATTTTCTGAGGCTCTTTTTGTGGCCTAGTATATGGTCTATTCTGAAGAATGTTCCATGTGTACTTGAGAAGAATGTGTGTCCTGTTGCTTTTGGATGTAGAGTTCTATAGATGTCTATTAGGTACAGCTGCTCTACTGTGTTGTTCAGTGCTTCCGTGTCCTTACTTATTTTCTGC
Source organism: Manis pentadactyla (assembly GCF_030020395.1). Classification (NCBI taxonomy): domain Eukaryota; kingdom Metazoa; phylum Chordata; class Mammalia; order Pholidota; family Manidae; genus Manis; species Manis pentadactyla. The sequence goes on from NC_080023.1 coordinate 53,079,977, forward strand.
CCGGTGGATCTATCCTTTGGGGTGAGTGGTGTGTTGAAGTCTCCTAGAATGAATGCATTGCAGTCTATTTCCCCCTTTAGTTCTGTTGGTATTTGTTTCATATATGCTGGGGCTCCTGTGTTGGGTGCATATATATTTCGAATGGTTATATCCTCTTGTTGGACTGAGCCCTTTATCATTATGTAGTGTCCTTCTTTATCTCTTGTTACTTTCTTTGTTTTGAAGTCTATTTTATCTGATATTAGTACTGCAACCCCTGCTTTCTTCTCGCTGTTGTTTGCCTGAAATATGTTTTTCCATCCCTTGACTTTTAGTCTGTACATGTCTTTGGGTTTGAGGAGAGTTTCTTGTAAGCAGCATATAGATGGGTCTTGCTTTTTTATCCATTCTATTACTCTGTGTCTTTTGATTGGTGCGTTCAGTCCATTAACATTTAGGGTGACTATTGAAAGATATGTACTTATTGCCATTGCAGGCTTTAAATTCGTGGTTACCAAAGGTTCAAGGTTAGCCTCTTTAGTATCTTACTGCCTAACTTAGCTCGCTTATTGAGCTGTTATATACACTGTCTGGAGATTCCTTTCTTCTCTCCCTTCTTATTCCTCCTCCTCCATTCTTCATATATTGGGTGTTTTGTTCTGTGCTCTTTCTAGGAGTGCTCCCATCTAGAGCAGTCCCTCTAAGATGTCCTGTAGAGCTCGTTTGTGGGAAGCAAATTCCCTCAGCTTTTGTTTGTCTGGGAATTGTTTAATCCCACCATCATATTTAAATGATAGTCGTGCTGGATACAGTATCCTTGGTTCATGTCCCTTCTGTTTCATTGCATTAAATATATCATGCCATTCTCTTCTGGCCTGTAGGGTTTCTGTTAAGAAGTCTGACGTTAGCCTGATGGGTTTTCCTTTATAGGTGACCTTTTTCTCTCTAGCTGCCTTTAAAACTCTTTCCTTGTCCTTGATCTTTGCCATTTTAATTATTATGTGTCTTGGTGTTGTCCTCCTTGGATTCTTTCTGTTGGGGGTTCTGTGTATTTCCGTGGTCTGTTCGATTATTTCCTCCCCCAGTTTGGGGAAGTTTTCAGCAATTATTTCTTCAAAGATACTTTGTATCCCTTTTTCTCTCTGTTCTTCTTCTCATACCCCTATAATACAGATATTTTTCCTTTTGGATTGGTCACGCAGTTCTCTTAATATTGTTTCATTCCTGGAGATCCTTTTATCTCTCTCTATGTCAGCTTCTATGCGTTCCTGTTCTCTGGTTTCAATTCCATCAATGGCCTCTTGCATCCTATCCATTCTGCTTATAAATCCTTCCAGAATTTGTTTCATTTCTGTAATCTCCTTTCTGGCATCTGTGATCTCCCTCCGGACTTCATCCCATATCTCTTGCATATTTCTCTGCATCTCTGTCAGCATGTTTATGATTTTTATTTTGAATTCTTTGTCAGGAAGACTGGTTAGGTCTGTCTCCTTCTCTGGTGTTGTCTCTGTGATCTTTGTCTGCCTGTAATTTTGCCTTTTCATGGTGATAGGAATAGTTTGTAGAGCTCGGACGCGTGACAGCTGGAAGAACTTCCCTTCTTGTTGGTTTGTGGCCCTCCTCTCCTGGGAGAATAGCGACCTCTAGTGGCTTGTGCTGGGTAGCTTGGCGCTGGTAGGACTTCTGCTTCCTGCCCGGCTGCTGTGGAGTTTATCTCCGCTGTTGCTGTGGGCGTGGCCTGGTTCGGGCCTCTACTCCAAAGTGGTGGGTTTGCGTTGGAGGGCGAGCGGCCGGGAGGCTATTTATCTCCGTAAGGGGCCTCCATGCTCCCTGCAGCCCAGGGGATTAGGATACCCAGAGAGCCCGGATTCCATACCTCTGGATTAAGTGACCCCCCCTGCCCCTTTAAGACTTCCAGAAAGCACCCGCCAAAACAAAACAACGATCAGAAAAAAAAAAAAATTTTTTTTAATTAAAAAAATTTAAAATGGCCGCTCGTTTTTCTTTATTCTCCGGCGCCAGTCTCCGGCATCTGCTCACCAGTCTTGCTGCCCTGTTTCCCTAGTATTGGGGTCCCTATCCCTTTAAGACTTCCAAAAAGTGCTCGCCAAAACAAATAAAACAAACAAACAAACAAAAAATTGTCGCTCGCTTTTCTTATGTCCTTCGGTGCCAGGCCTCTGGTACCCTCTTACCGTTCTTGCTGCCCTATTTCCCCAGTATCCAGGGCCCCGCGCATGCATTGTGTCTGGGCTCTGGTCCGGATGGCGGGGGCTTTGTTTTCAACAGTCCTGGGCTCCGTCTCCCTCCCGCTCTGCCTATTCTTCTCCTGCAGGGAGCAGGGGGAAGGGGTGCTCAGTTCCCGCTGGGCCTGGGCTTGTATCTTACGCCCTTTATGAGTCACTGGGTTCTCGCAGGTGTGGATGTGGTCTGGATGTTGTAATGTGTCCTCTGGTCTTTATTCTAGGAAGAGTTCTCTTTGTTATATTTTCATAGATATATGTGGTTTTGGGAGGAGATTTCCACTGCTCTACTCACGCCACCATCTTGGCTCCACCTCCTCAAACATAGGAATTCTTAATGTGTGTGTTCCTAACAGTAAAGGATCAAACCATATAAGGCAAAAACTGATAGAATGGCAAGCAGCAATAGATGATTCCACAATCCTGGTTGGGGATATCAACACCCCAGTCAGAAGTGGATAGGTCTGGCAGGTAGAAAACCATGAAAGACCTGGATGAACTCAGCATCATTAATCTACTGTCTATAACTGACATCTACAGACAATTCAACAACAGCAGAACACACATTCTTCTCTCACTTGGAACGTTCACCAAGATAGACTATACTCTGGGCCATAAAACACATTCTAAGGCATTTAAAAGAATAGAAATCATACATTATCTACTCTCAGACCACAAAGGAATTAAACTAGAAATAAAGAAAGAAATCTGGAAAATCCCCAAATGTGTGGAGAGTAAATAACACATTTCTAACACATGGGCCAAATAGGAAATCTCAAGAGAACTTTTAAAATATTCTGAACTTAATGAAAATGAAAACAAAAATTTTAAAACTGTACAGGATGCTCTGAATACAGAGCTTAGAGAGAAATTGATAGAATTGAGTGCATAAATTAGAAAAGATAAAAGATCCAAAATCAGTAATAAAAGTGTCCACATTAGGAAACTAGAAAAAAGAAGAGCAGATTAAATCTAAAGTAAGCAGAAGAAAGGAAATAATAAGAATTAGGGCAGAAATGGTTGAAATTGAAAAGAAGAATTTAATAGAGAAAAATCAGTGAAACCATTAGTTGATTCTTTGAAAAGATCAGTAAAATCAATTAACTTCTGGCCAGATTAACTAAGAGAAAAAGAGGATTCATATACTAATATCAGAAATGAAAGAGAGGATGTCAGTACAGATTCTATAGATATTACAAAGTTAATAAAGGAATACTATGAAAAACTCCATGCTCTACAAATTTGATAATCTAGATGAAATGGACCAATTTCTTGAAAGATTTCATTTACTAAAAGTCACACATGAAGAAATAGACAATCTGAATAAGCCTATATCTATTTAAGTAATAGAGTTGATAATTGATATTTCAAAACAGAAAGCACCAGACCCATATGGGTTCACTGATGATTTCTACCAAACACTTTAGGAAGAAATTACACCAATTTTCTACAATTCTTTCAAAAGATAGAGAGAGGGAATACCTCCTGACTCATTCCATGAGACCAACTTTACCCCAATACTAAAATCAAGCAAAAACATTACAAAGAAATAAAGTTACAGACCAATATCTCTCATGAGTATAGATGCAAAAATCCTCACTGAAGTATTAACAAATTGAATTTAACAGTATTTAAGAAGAATTATACAGCACAATTAAGTGATATTTATCTCAAGTATGCAAAGCTGGTTCAACATTTGAAAATCAGATAATATAATCCATCACATCAACAGGCTAGAAAAGAAAAATCTCATTATCACATAAATAGGTACAGAAAAATCATTTAACAAAAATCTGGAACCATTTGTGATTAAAAGAAAAAAAACAACAACTTATAGTAAACTAGGAATAGAGGACAACATTCTCAGCTTGATAAAGACTCGCTACAAAAAAAGCTACAATTAACATCAACTTAATGATTAGAAATTCAAAGCTTTTCCAGTAAGATCAGGGACAGGCTTGGAAGTCCCTCTCACCATTCCTTTTCAACATCAAACTAGAAGTCCTTGTTAATGCAGTAGGGCAACGAAGGTAAACGTATACAGATTGCAAAGGAAGACATAAAACTGTCATCATTCACAGATTATATGATTCTGCATGTAGAAAATCCAAAAGAATCAATAAAAAAACCTAAAACTAAAAGCAACTATAGCAAAGTTGCAGGATACAAGTTTAATATACACAAGTCAATTGCTTTCCTGTACACCAACAATGAACAAGTAGAATTTGAAATTAAAAACAAGTTCATTTGCATTAGTACCCAAACATTAAATACTTAGGCATAAATTCAACAAAATATGTATAGGATCTACATGAGGAAACAATAAAACTCTGATGAACAAAATCAAAGAACTAAATATGTGGAGACACATTCCCTGTTCATGGGTAGAAAGACTAAATATTGCCAAGATGTCAGTTCTTCCCTGATTGATAAATAGATTCAATGAAATCCCAATAAAATAATAGCAAACTATTTTATTGGTATTGGAACTGACACTAAAGTTTATATGGAGAGGTGAAAGACCCAGAATGGCTAGCAGTATACTGAAGGAGAACAAAGTTGTTGGCCTGACTCTATCTGACTTCAAGGCTTACTATAAAACTACAGTAATCAAGATAATGTGGTAACAGAGAAAAAATAGAGAAATAGATCAATGGAACAGAATAGATAGTCCAGAAATAGACCCCCTCAAATATAGTCAACTGATATTTTATGAAGAGTCAAAGGCAATACAATGGAGCAAAATAGTCTTTCCAGCAAATGGTGCTGGAACAACTGGACATCCACACTTAAAAAAATGAACCTAGATACAGACCTTACACCCTTCAAAAAATTAAATCAAAATGGATCACAGACACAAATTTAGACACAAAAGTATGAAACTTTTAGAATATAGAAAACAAATCTAGATGACCTACAATATCAAAGACATGATCCATGAAATAGTTAATTATACTTCGTTATAATTCATACTGATTATTGATTTATTGACTATTAATTATTGATATTAGACAATCTCAGGTGAATTAGAAGACAAGCCACAGAGGGGGAAAAGTATTTGCAGAAGACATGTCTGATTACTCTTATTCAAAATATAAAAAGAACTCATAAAACTCAACACTAAAGAACAACCCAATTAAAAAATGGGCTAAAGACCTTAACAGGCCTCTGACTGAAGAAGATATACAAATAGCAAATAAACAAATGGAAAAATACTCCACATCATATGTCATAAGGAAATACAACTAAAACAATGAGCTACCACGCCACACCTATTAGAATTGCAAAAATCTAGACTACTCCCAACTCCAAATACTGGTGAGGCTATGGAGCAACATGATCTCTCATTCATTGCTGGTGGGAATGCAAAATGGAACAGCTATGATATGATATGCCAGGTATACTGGAGAAGGCAAAGCTATGGAGACAGTAAAAAGATGCATGGATTACAAGGGATTGAAGAATAGGTGGAACAAAGATTTTAGGGCAGTGAAAGTACTCGGTATGATATTGTAATGAAGGAAACATGTTGTTACACATTTTTTGAAACCCATATGTATACAACACCAAGAGTAAACCCTAAAAGTACACCATGGACTTTGGGTGATTATAACGTGTCAATATAGGTTTATCCTTTCTGAGCTACCTGGACAGCAATTTACTAAAAAAGTTGTGGCTTCTTAAATAATCCAGAGTTTCTATTGTATAAATTAATTTTCAAAAGATTTATTTCAGTCATCTAGAAACAATGATAAACTTTAAGCATCTAGATCCCCTTTTCTAAACAAGCAATTCATTTATTAATTTATCGAGTTATTTTTGCAAAATTACTTTGTAATGCCACTATAAATTAATCAGTGAAGTCAGAGATATCTTAATGTACTTAAAATATTTTCATCATGATTTGTATAGATGTTGCTGCTCTGAATTTTTATTATTGATGTAGTATAGAATTTTTTTAATACACTACAGAGAAGGGGATACAGTCTCAAGGAAAAAACACACTATTAACACAAAAAGTAGGTATTTAATTTGTAGGGTTTTCAATATATTTTTGAAAGTCCATTTACTAATTTGAGTTAACTTGCACTTAAAAAGCCTAGGTCAAAAATAAATCTATCCATTGAATTCAGATCATTTACTTCTACTAATTTTAAATGTGAAAATTTTTTAATGATATGTATTTGCTTACAGAACTGAATTTAGAATTTCAAAATCTTTACATTCCCTTAAATCACATCAATGAAAAATGCAGGAGGCATTCTTTTAAGTTCCTAGTATGTTGAATTGTACTAGCAAAAGGCAACAATTTTATCACTCTAAATAAAGTAGTTCTATTTACCTTGTTTTGAAAGTATCTATTATTATTAATGAAATATTAATTTACTATATACAGTCTCATTTTAACTGCATAACTATGGAGCCACAATGTAATGCTAATTTAGATATCAAATATATATTTTAAAAATGCATAGAGTTCTGTATTTAAAAATAAATATTTTATTTAATAGAAACTCAGGATGATGCAGTATTTATAGTATCAGATGAAGACTTTATAAATCTTTTAAATTATTTATTATTTTAAACTCCTTAACTTTGGAAGAACAATGTAAACTGACAGTTATTTTGCTGTTTAAAGAAGGAAAAATACGGATATATTTATAAATGCATATATTAGGCTTGTCCCAAAATATTCATCAGAATTATTATTCTGCTAAATATATATGTGACACACTTAGCAGTTAAAAAAAAATTTACTTTGCCATTAGAACTTACATTGAATCGTTTGTGTTACTTACTGAAACTGCCAAGCCTTGGACTTTTTTCGGTTTATTTTCCATGTGTTGTCTTGACCACTGTTTATCCACTATCAGCCTAGATTCTTTGTAAATTCATTTCCATGATACTACTTTAATCTTCCTCAAATTCTCACTGATTTTCAGCTTTCTAATTTTTATCCCTGGATTAGTTCTCAGTTTCCCTTTTTGTCACTCTTAGACTACAGGTGGCTTCAGGTAAAGTGCTTAACTCTGACCTTTGAAAACAAGCACACCATGTAACTTCCCACCACTATTAAGCACTCAATGTTACAAATCTTTTTAACCCCATTCAACCCTCCAACTCTCCTATATAATTTCCATTGCTCCCATTCTAAAATATTTTCTCTTACCTAAAAGCCTCTAATCCCACCTTACTCCCAGATTTATCTTGTCAGGTAGCAAAAAACAAGGAAACAAACAACAAAAAAAAATTTACCAGGCAGAATTCTTCTGTCGCTTTTTCCTATTCACTGTATCACCTATGTTATCATTATTCTCTGCTGCCCTCAAAGCAGAGATGGGCTCATAATTTTACCTAAGGTGATCATGAGAGCTTCCACAGGAATGTGATATTTGATGAAAATTTCAAATCTTCCATAATTAGCCAAAGGAGGTAGAAAAGACAATTTAGGCACAGAGGCATGAGAGAATGTGGGCCATTCAAAGAACTGAATACTATATGGGAATAGTGTGTTCTTCAGTGCGAATCTGTTACCTGCCATCACGTGTGTGTTGGTATGTATGACTGATGGATTGGAAAGGGAGGGTCACTAACAATGGGGTAGCCAGGATGTTGAAGGGTGGTGGAGACTTGTGGGGATATATAGGATTCTTGGGAGGGATGCTGCTCAAGGGTCACTTCAGAAAACAGTGTATTTTTCACTGACAAAGGAGAACAGATGCTAAAGTTCAGATAACATTTAGGAAGTTAAAACGAAAGAATGTTTTAACTGACCAGATATGAGAAGAGAAAGGAAAGTAGACTGTAAAATGAACTCGTTTTCTGGTTGGTGGGAATATTAGACCAAGAAAACAGAAGAGATATTACTTTTAGGGAAAATGATGAGCTTGGAGTTGGACATAGTAAATTTGAAAAATCTTGAATGGCAAACTAGCAATTGAAGATAGTCCTTTACATTTTCCTTTAGCAGAGCACAGTCTGCTTTCCAATATATTTTACTGAAACCAGAAAAATTCAGAGCAACCAATAAATCAAATCCAAAAAAATACCAAGCAGCATGCTCATGGTGATGGAAGTAACCTAAATATACCTTTCCAGGTTTGACAAAAAAGTGCCAAAGTTGTAGTATAAATAAAAGGAACATAATAAATAAATTTTCAACATGATTAATTTACTTAAATCACTTAACTGATTTATTAAACTTACTGTGCTTTTAATGATGAGAAATCATAGCTCATGTTCTTGTCCAAGTTTGGTCAGAGCCTGGTTTTAAAAAAGATGTTAGATAGAACACTGAAAGCCTCAAAAATCCAATACAGATAATACTGTGACTATCTAAAACTAAATTTTATTCTGCTTTTCCATCAGTTTTTGCTGTTGAATTTATATTTTAAGTACAGTTAATGAGAATTATAGGATTATAACAGCCTGTGTTTATGGATCAAAATAATTCATATCAGGTTTTGTTCATAAACTTCATCTATAGATGTATTAAAAGTTTATTGGAGGAGGCGGAGCCAACATGGCGGCGTGAGTAGGACAGTGGGAATCTCCTCCCAAAAACATATATACTTTTGAAAATACAACAAACACAACTAGCCCTAAAAGAGAGACCAGAAGACGCAGGACAGTGGCCAGACTGCAGCTACACCAGCGAGAACCCAGCGCCTCGCGAAGGGGGTAAGATACAAGCCCCGGCCCGGCGGGACGCGAGCGCCCCTCCCCCCAGCTCCCGGCGGGAGAACAATAGGCAGAGCGGGAGGGAGACGGAGCCCAGGACTGCCGAACACCCAGCCCCAGCCATCCGGGCCAGAGCGCAGACACAGTATATGCCCAGGGGGCCCTGGATACTGGGAGAACAGGGGGTAGACCTCAGAGCGGGTGCTGAAGCTGATGCCCCTGTGACAAAGAAAAGCGGGGGCTTTTTTGAAAGTCTTAAAGGGACAGGGACTTAACAGCTTGACGGAAACAACCCAGGTCACAGTACAGCAGCTGGAAATTACAGGGAAAACCGGGTGCACTAACCCCCTGGGCAACAGCTCTGAGACCCCTCACGGAGGCAAACAGTCAAGCAGCCCCCCCATCCATCACCCCACCGGGCGCTGCGAAAGCAGAGAAGCAGCCTGAGACAAATTCCGCCCACAGAAAGGGAAATTTCTCCCTTCCGGCCAGGCAAGACACAAAGACCCACTCTACACGCAATTACCCAACACAAGCCACTAGGGGTCGCAGTTGCCCCAGTAAAGAAAGGCCAGTAGTAAGTGAAAATTTTGGCCCTCCCAGCTGACAGTCAATAGCACCTGTCAACATGAAAAGGCAAAAAAATATGATTCAGACAAGACTAACCCAGACAGCTTCGGCATCTGCTACATCTTCCCCTGAGAAGGAATCTGGGGAGATAGATTTAGCCAGTCTACCTGAAAAAGAATTCAAAACAAAAGTCATAACCATGCTGATGGACTTGCAGAGAAATATGCAAGAACTAAGGAAGGAGAATTCAGAAATAAAACAAGCTCTGGAAGGACTTCAAAACAGAATGGACGAGATGCAAGAGACCATTAATGGACTAGAAAACAGAGAACAGGAACGCAGAGAAGCTGATGCAGAGAGAGATAAAAGGATCTCCAGGAATGAAAGAATTTTAAGAGAGCTGAGTGATCAATATAAAAGAAATAATTTAAGAATCATAGGCATTCCAGAAGAAGTAGAGAGAGAAAAGGGGATAGAAAATGTCTTTGAAGAAATAATTGCTGAAAATTTCCCCAAACTAGGGGAAGAAATGGCCTCTCAGACCACAGAGGTACACAGAACTCCCATGACAAGGGATCCAAGGAGGGCAACACCAAGACACATAATAATTAAAATGGCAAAGATCAAAGACAAAGAAAAAGTATTAAAGGCAGCCAGAGAGAAAAAAAAGGTTACCCACAAAGGAAAACCCATCAGGCTATCATCAGACTTCTCAACAGAAACCCTACAGGCCAGAAGAGAATGGCATGATATACTTAATGCAATGAAACAGAAGGGCCTCGAACCAAGACTACTGTATCCAGCACGAATATCATATAAATATGAAGGAGGGACTAAACAATTCCCAGACAAGCAAAAGTTGAGGGAATTTGCCTCCCACAAACCACCTCTACAGGGCATCCTACAGGGACTGCTCTAGATGGGAGCACTCCTAAAAAGAGCACACAACAAAACACCCAACATATGAAGAAGGGAGGAGGAGGAATAAGAAGGGAGAGAAATAAAGAATCATCAGATTGTGTTTATAATAGCTCAACAAGCGAGTTAAGTTAGACAGTAAGACAGTAAAGAAGCTAACCCTAAACCTTTGGTAACCACAAACTTAAAGCCTGCAATGGCAATAAATTCATACCTTTCAATAATCACCCTAAATGTAAATGGACTGAATGCACCAATCAAAAGACACAGAGTAATAGAATGGATAAAAAAGCAAGATCCATCCATATGCTGCTTACAAGAGACTCACCTCAAACCCAAAGACGCGCACAGACTTAAAGTCAAGGGATGGAAAAAGATATTTCAAGCAAACAACAGAGAGAAGAAAGCAGGTGTTGCAATTCTGGTATCAGACAAAACAGACTTCAAAATAAAGAAAGTAAAAAAAGACAAAGAAGGACATTACATAATGATAAAGGGCTCAGTCCATCAAGAGGATATAACCATTATAAATATATATGCACCCAATACAGGAGCACCAACATACCTGAAACAAATATTAACAGAACTAAAGGAGGAAATAGAATGCAATGCATTCATTCTAGGAGACTTCAACACACACCACTCACTCCAAAGGACAGATCCACCAGACAGAAAATAAGTAAGGACACAGAGGCACTGAACAACACACTAGAACAGATGGACCTAATAGACATCTACAGAACTCTACATCCAAAAGCAACAGGATACACGTTCTTCTCAAGTGCACATGGAACATTCTCCAGAATAGACCACATACTAGGACACAAAAAGAGCCTCAGTAAATTCCAAAAGATTGAAATCCTACCAACCAACTTTTCAGACCACAAAGGCATTAAACTAGAAATAAACTGTTAAAAGAAAGCAAAAAGGCTCACAAACACATGGAGGCTAAACAACACGCTCCTAAATAATCAATGGATCAATGACCAAATCAAAATGGAGATCCAGCAATATATGGAAACAAATGACAACAACAACACTAAGCCCCAACTTCTGTGGGACGCAGCAAAAGCAGTCTTAAGAGGAAAGTATATAGCACTCCAAGCATATTTAAAAAAGGAAGAGCAATCCCAAATGAACGGTCTAATGTCACAACTATCAAAATTGGAAAAAGAAGAACAAATGAGGCCTAAGGTGAGCAGAAGGAGGGACATAATAAAGATCAGAGAAGAAATAAATAAAATTGAGAAGAATAAAACAATAGCAAAAATCAATGAAACCAAGAGCTGGTTCTTCGAGAAAATAAACAAAATAGATAAGCCTCTAGCCAGACTTATTAATAGGAAAAGAGAGTCAACACAAATCAACAGTATCAGAAATGAGAAAGGAAAAATCACAACAGATCCCGCAGAAATACAAAGAATTATTAGAGACTACTATGAAAACCTATATGCTAACAAGCTGGGAAACCTAGGAGAAATGGACAACTTCCTAGAAAAATACAACCTTCCAAGACTGACCCAAAAAGAAACAGAAAATCTAAACAGACCAATTACCAGCAACGAAATTGAAGCGGTAATCAAAAAACTACCAAAGAACAAAACCCCCGGGCCAGATGGATTTACCTCGGAATTTTATCAGACATACAGGGAAGACATAATACCCATTCTCCTTAAAGTTTTCCAAGAAATAGAAGAGGAGGGGATACTCCCAAACTCATTCTATGAAGCTAACATCACCCTAATACCAAAACCAGGCAAAGACACCACCAAAAAAGAAAACTATAGACCAATATCCCTGATGAACGTAGACGCAAAAATACTCAACAAAATTTTAGCAAACCGAATTCAAAAATACATCAAAACCATTGTACACCATGACCAAGTGGGATTCATCCCAGGGATGCAAGGATGGCACAACATTCGAAAGTCCATCAATATCATCCGCCACATCAACAAAAAGAAAGACAAAAACCACATGATCATCTCCATAGATGCTGAAAAAGCATTTGACAAAGTTCAACATCCATTCATGATAAAAACTCTCAGCAAAATGGGAATAGAGGGCAAGTACCTCAACATAATAAAGGCCATCTATGAAAAACCCACAGCCAACATTATATTGAATAGCGAGAAGCTGAAAGCATTTCCGCTGAGATCGGGAACTAGACAGGGATGCCCACTCTCCCCACTGTTATTTAACATTGTACTAGAGGTCCTAGCCACGGCAATCAGACAAAACAAAAAAATACAAGGAATCCAGATTGGCAAAGAAGAAGTCAAACTGTCACTATTTGCAGATGACATGATACTGTACATAAAAAACCCTAAAGACTCCACCCCAGAACTACTAGAACTGATATCGGAATACAGCAAAGTTGCAGGATACAAAATCAACACACAGAAATCTGTGGCTTTCCTATATACCAACAATGAACCAACAGAAAGAGAAATCAGGAAAACAACTCCATTCACAATTGCATCAAAAAAAATAAAATACCTAGGAATAAACCTAACCAAAGAAGTGAAAGACTTATATTCTGAAAACTACAAGTCACTCTTAAAAGAAATTAAAGGGGACACTAACAGATGGAAACGCATCCCATGCTCATGGCTAGGAAGAATTAATATCGTCAAAATGGCCATCCTGCCCAAAGCAATATACAGATTTGATGCAATCCCTATGAAACTACCAGCAACATTCTTCAATGAACTGGATCAAATAATTCAAAAATTCATATGGAACCACCAAAGACCCCGAATAGCCAAAGCAATCCTGAGAAAGAAGAATAAAGTAGGGGGGATCTCACTCCCCAACTTCAAGCTCTATTATAAAGCCATAGTAATCAAGACAATTTGGTACTGGCACAAGAACAGAGCCACAGACCAATGGAACAGACTAGAGAATCCAGACATTAACTCAGACATATATGGTCAATTAATATTTGATAAAGGAGCCATGGACATACAATGGCGAAATGACAGTCTCTTCAACAGATGGTGCTGGCAAAACTGGACAGCTACATGTAGGAGAATGAAACTGGACCATCGTCTAACCCCATATACAAAAGTAAACTCAAAATGGATCAAAGACCTGAATGTAAGTCATGAAACCATTAAACTCTTGGAAGAAAACATAGGCACAAACCTCTTAGACATAAACATGAGTGACCTCTTCTTGAACATATCTCCCCGGGCAAGGAAAACAACAGCAAAAATGAACAAGTGGGACTATATTAAGCTGAAAAGCTTCTGTACAGCAAAAGACACCATCAATAGAACAAAAAGAAACCCTACAGTATGGGAGAATATCTTTGAAAATGACACATCCGATAAAGGCTTGACGTCCAGAATATATAAAGAGCTCACACACCTCAACAAACAAAAAACAAATAACCCAATTAAAAAATGGGCAAAGGAACTGAACAGACGGTTCTCCAAAAAAGAAATACAGATGGCCAACAGACACATGAAAAGATGCTCCACATCGCTAATTATCAGAGAAATGCAAATTAAAACTACAATGAGGTATCACCTCACACCAGTAAGGATGGCTGCCATCCAAAAGACAAACAACAACAAATGTTGGCGAGGCTGTGGAGAAAGGGGAACCCTCCTACACTGCTGGTGGGAATGTAAACTTGTTCAACCATTGTGGAAAGCAGTATGGAGGTACATCAAAATGCTCAAAACAGACTTACCATTTGACCCAGGAATTGCACTCCTAGGAATTTACCCTAAGAATGCAGCAATCAAGTATGAGAAAGATCAGTGCACCCCTATGTTTATCGCAGCACTATTTACAATAGCCAAGAATTGGAAGCAACCTAAATGTCCATCGATAGATGAATGGATAAAGAAGATGTGGTACATATACACAATGGAATACTACTCAGCCATAAGAAAAGGGCAAATCCAACCATTTGCAGCAACATGGATGGAGCTGGAGGGTATTTTGCTCAGTGAAACAAGCCAAGCAGAGAAAGAGAAATACCAAATGATTTCACTCATCTGTGGAATATAAGAACAAAGGAAAAACTGAAGGAACAAAACAGCAGCAGAATCACAGAACTCAAGAATGGACTAACAGGTACCAAAGGGAAAGGGACTGGGGAGGATGGGTGGGTAGGGAGGGATAAGGGGGGGAGAAGTAGGGGGGTATTAAGATTAGCATCCATAGCGGGGTGGGAGAAAGGGGAGGGCTGTACAACACAGAGAAGACAAGTAGTGATTCTACAACAGGTTGCTACGCTGATGGACAGTAACTGTAAAGGAGTATATAGGGGGGACCTGGTATAGGGGAGAGCCTAGTAAACAAAGTATTCGTAAGTATTCGTCATGTAAGTGTAGATTAATGATTAAAAAAAAAAAAATGCAGTTCCTATGTGGTGACCTCTAATGAGTTCTACACAATAATATAAAGGACATATAAAAGTGTAGGCAAAGGGTCTGTTTGTGTTTATACAGAGGATCAAAGCCTAATTTGGCTACCCCGAAAATGAACTAAGAAACGATATGAAAGAGAACTTCCAACATCAGCACTCTCGGGAAGACTCATGCCAGAAGATGATCATCAAAAAACCCCAACAAAGATCCACGCACTGCTACAGCTGTAGATGCACTCATCCCACCAGCTCCTGGACTTGCCATGGGAATGAAGGAGATATCTAAGCTGGCCTGTGCATACAGTAAAACAACAAATTTGACTGGATCTATACTGTTGGAACTCAACCAAGAATTAGGAGAAGTGCAAATTGTAGCGCTCCAAAATCTTACAACTACAGACTATTTACTGTTAAAAGAACATATGGGATGTGAACAGTGCCCAGGAATAGGTTGTTTTAATTTGTCTGATTTTTCTCAAACTATTCAAATTCAGTTAGATAATAACCATCATATCATTGATAAGTTTTCACAAATGCCTAGGGTGCCTAACTGGTTTTCTTGGTTTCACTGGAGATGGCTGGTAATTACAGGTATGCTTTGGTTATGTAACTATACTCCTATTATGTTAATGTGTGTGCGCAATTTAAGTAGTAGCTTAAAATATATACATGCTGAAGTTACTCTACAAGAAGATATGTCAAAGAAATAATCAATCTTCCCATGTTTTCTCCCGCCTGCTACTTCTATAGCTTTTCTTCTTCCTTCCTAATTACAACGAATTCTTAAATAGAATTCGTGCCTCATATCAAATTTACCGAGTATCATAACTCCTCCAAGTGGTAAAGATACCTCAAGACAAATGCTGGGCATAGAAGCCACAGGGCATAAATATGCAAAGAAATAAAAAGCTAACCATTTCAAACAATAAGGCTTCTCTCTCACTTACCAACTTAACATTTCCCTGTGTGGCCCCGGAAGATGACTGGTTAGCCAGAGACGGGTAAGATTCCTCAAGGGAGGAACAACCTAAGACAGGCACAGTCGCTGGGGGGTCATCAGGTGAGAAATTGGGGATCAACAGAGGTGAGGCTTAGAACCTCACCCCCCCTGTACTGAGAGAAATCTTCTGCATATGTGGATGTTTTATTGCCCTTGTCTAGCTTGGATTAACACATAGTCTACAGGCACACACCTGATCATCTACATTTGCTCTCTTACAACACTAAACTATGTTTTCTACCTTTATGTTGTATCTACCTACCACTTCAGCATCTTATTAAAAATAATAAAGAGAGAAATGTGGTATCCACATATAAATCAAGTATAAAAATCAAATGTGTATTCATATTTGAACTGACTGTTTATAGTTCATAATGCATGAGCAAAACCAAAAGTTTCTGTGATGACTGCCCTTGTACTGTTCACCATGTAACTTATTCACTATGTAAGAATTTGTTCTCCATGTAAGAACTTGTTCGTTATGCTTCAGAAGATTGGAGACTGACGAAAATTAGGCTTGGGGTGGATTAATGATTGTGCATTGAGCATTGACTCCCCTATACAGAATTTTATTGTTGTTAACAACCATTTGATCAATAAAAATGAGAGATGCCCTAACAACAACAACCAAGAAAAAGTACACACTTCCAATTGTAAAATAAATAAGCAACCGGGATGTAATGTATAGCATAAGGAATATAGTCAAAATATTGTAACAACTTGGTATGGTGATAGCTGGTACTTAGAATTATCATGTATATAAATGTTGAATCACTGTGTTGTACACCTGAAACTAATGTAATGTAATACTGTGTGTCAACTACCCTTCAATAAAAAATAATTATCTAAAAAAAAAAAAAAAAGTTTATTGGACATAAATAAACTTGATCATATTATTTGACTAGAGGTAAAAAGCTGTTTGGAAATGAATTGTATAGCATAAAGACAAAGAAGGATATCTTGTGTTTGAATTCTACTAAATATATATTTTGAGATTATGTTTAAGTAAAGTATATTTTTAATAGCCAAAAACATTGAGGAAGAGGAATATGATTTTAAGCTTGGGTTATACTCTGCTTATATTTTTAAGAACAGCAATTTCATAAGAGCTTACTCATAGCCTAAGTTTAATTATGCATACGAAAAGATTTTAAAACTGTATCTTAATGTAGGATCACAATAAAGACGACTGAGTCTCAAATATTTTGAAATTGCAAACTCTTTCTATTTTAATCTGTGACACTAAACATGTCTTGCATCGTTACTATTAAAGTTAAATGAATTAGAACTATTTGTGTTGTATAGGTGTTTAGAAAACTCCCATGATGCACCTAGTACAGGAAGTGCTGTTACAAATATTTAATAACTGACTTGATGTGGGATCTTCTAATACATCAGAAGAGATGACAGAGAATACCAATTTATATTAACAAATACACAGGTGAAAGAAATTTATAAAACATAAAATTTGTTTTTCCAAATTGCCTTCTTTTTTATTGGTATGCCAGAACAATGCAACCTAGTGAAGTTTGAAAATAAAATGATCTCTATAAAAATAAGATTTTTACTGCTTTAAGTTTACTTTAACATAAATTATTTAACATAAATGTCACAACTCTTTCTATTTTCTTTAATCATAACTGTTCGCTATTTCACTGGATAGTCTGACTTAAAAAAGCAAGATTTAGAGAACTACTATGAACTTGTCTGCTCACAATTTCAAGTTATTTACAACTGCTAAAATTAAAATGGTAAACTGATTTCTAGAAAGTTATTATGGTATATATTCTTCATTTATACTATATGTATTCTTCAAATGAACATAAATGGACCATTTATATTATTTACATATATTTATATAAATATAATCAATTATAAAAAACATGCATAATCTAATTACTAATTAAGTCAAATTTAGAAAACTAAAAATACACTTCCAAAAATATTTTGTTTTTACTCAACTAAGATTACCTGAGTTGTAATTTTACTCTTAGTTTTACTGTTATTTTTGGACTTTAAATTTCTGATTGGCTCTGTGCATAAAACAAATCTACAAGATAAATTGCCAATGACCACATTCGTGATACCTCCATAGACTATCTTCAGTATGCTATAATCCTTTTGCCTGTTTCAGCGATACTGTATTGGCAAATTGCCTTAAACTCAAGGGCATCAATTTGCATAATAATTTGCATAAAGTGTTTAATCAAAAATAAAATCAATTCTGAAGTCCATTTGCATCTTCATGATAAATTAGGAAAATTACATGGTAGATGCATACCCAAACAATTAGAATTGGCATTTGATCAGCATTTTTACCACTTTGTTTTCCCAGGGGATAATTACTATGACCGGGAATAAGGGGACAGCAGGTTAACTCCCAGAAAGAGTCATTAAAATCTTAAAAACCTAACAATTAAACATCACTAACAAACAGAACAGAAAATGCAAAATCATGAAAATCATGATGTTAACTTTTCTGTAAATATAATATAAAGCTTTTATTCTATTTCCAGGATACACATATATATGCATATCTATATAATATATTCACATATATTATATAGATATAATTCCAGGAGATATATTTACATAGGTAGGTATATATAAGGAATGACATGTATATACACATGAATATACACATAAATGACATTCCATTATATACAAGAGTTTAAAAAATAATCATCGCTATTAGTATCCTTAAATTAAAAATATATCAATAGTGGTTAACAGGGCTTCTAGTTTATGAATTAAAATGTTTGCTGTATATTTAAATTATCCATTATAAAGCATCCATTTTTCTCAACTTCTATTTGCATGTCAAAACTGATCTCTATTCAGTTTTGTTACCAGGTGATTAGAACACACAAACATGTACTATTAAAGATAATTTGAATTCAACCCCTTTTAACATAACAAGAAGAAGATACTGTGAGATTTCTTATCAAGTTATGAAACTATCCAATATTCACTTTTATCACTTATAATATTTGAAACCATTCATAAATATCAATATGTCATAATTTCTTTGGACAGGCTGTTTTATAAAATCATCTTCATAGAATGACTTTGGGCTCTGGCTATCCCATTTCTTCACTAGCTATGTCATTAAACTAATCACTTGTGAGTTGCAATGGCTTATGTCCCTATAGATTATAAACAAAGTTTTTGTTGATTTAAGCAATTTTACTGATAATTCATTAAATATAGCAAGACTTTTGATCATTTAGTTTATAAAATCACATTCATAAGAGTCATTTTTAACATGGACAACTGTCTGAGCTCACCATCTCCATGGTCAAAAGATGTATAGAGATTGGCAAGAGAAATACCAGATAGAATAGTCATCGAAAGTAAGCTCCAAAACTAAATGATAAATTAATAAATATTAACATTTTCAATAAGCAGATGTGAAACTAATATATTTTAAATCACATTTTGATGAGTCAAGTCTATGTTATAGCTATGGATTTGAATAATAGTAAGCTGCTTGTTAAAAAATTCTAGTAAACAGTGTTTCATGGAATATTCTAAATAATATTTATAATTTCAGGTTAAATTATCTATACTGCTGAAAACATTATGACTTACTATATGGCATTCTGTATGATAATAAAACATAATTCAGATTGGAGCATGTTATAAAAATGATGATGACACTGAAGAAAAATGGTTAAGAGAAACTTCTTTGGAGTCAGATGGTTTAGATCCATATCACAGCTTGAGTATGGAACTTTGCAAAGTTTAATTACTCTAATTTCTCTCTTGTACCCTCAACATCTTCATTTGTAAAAGGGGAAATAATAAAACTACATATGACTCCTTCATAGGGTTATGGTGAGGATTAAATGAGTTAATACCTCAACAGCACTTAGTAAATTGTCTGGAATAAATTAAACACTATGTCAAGTGTTTGCTATAAGGCGGATGGCCACTTGGTGGTTAGTGGGAAAAAGCCTGAAGTAAGAATCAGGAGCCCTTGGTTCCAGTCTTAATTCTGTCTTGAAAAGAATAGTAGTTCCAGAACCAAAAAAAAAGTACCATCTGTCCTTTGATTCCTTTGTCTTTAAAGAGAAATATTTTAAATAAATCAGTGATTCTCAACCCTATGTATAATTAGAATTTCCCAGGAATCTTAAAATTAAAGACAAACAAACAAATAGGGCTGCGAACATACATAAAATCAAATAAACCAGAACTCCTGGTCTAAGGCCAAGTCATCAGTGATTTTAAAAACTTCGTGATTCTAACGAGTATCCAAAATTTTTAACCTAATGTAGATGATTAATCAGTTCTTTCACTTCTAAAATCCCATTATTCTAAGTAACTTAAATTGTCTTTACCTCACAGGTTGGTAACTTTTATAAGTATTTTTACCATATAAAATAGTATATGATATATCATATATCTCTCACAGGAATTTACTGAATAAAGTGGTAGTTATAAAACTAACAATAAAGAAATAATAGGTTAATTAATAAGTAGCCTTATGTAAATGATGGTGGTTTACCACTCCTGTTAAATTATGTGTTCTTAAGGGAGGTTAGTCATCAATATAGACTGTAAATGTTGATAAATGACCTCCTATTTGGGATTTCACTTTAATATACTTTTTTAGCTAGCAGTTAATGCAATTAACCTTTGCGAAATAAATGTCAAAAAAAATACTGCCCATAGAGAGCATGGCTAGAACTAAGGGCAAAGTGCCAGGCAGGTTCACAAGGTATCAAGGAGTCCAGTTAACAAGTCATTCAGAGGCATACAGCAGAGTGGATTAAAGATACAGGCCGGGGACAGGCTGATACCAAGACGCTTGGAACTCATTAGATGTGCACTACATGTTCCCACTGGTAAGTTCTTGGATTCCTGAACAAGCAGGTTACTGCCTCATTGCTAACAGATCACACAACCTCTGCACATATGTTGCTGCCACAGACTCACACTGAACATCCAGAGGTCTGAGCAAAAGCTTATATTCATGAAGTTGCTTTCTAATGAAATGGTAGCTCATATTTACTGAGCACTGTCTATGTGTCAGGTGCAGTCCTCAGCACTTCACTAGCATAACTTATTTATTTCTAACAACAGCAGTACCCACTAGGCCATGTTTGTGTCAATAGTCTGCTGGCATGTAATAAAAATAGCCACAATTTTGCACCTGTTGCCATCAATCTATTTTTTTTTACCTCCTTTTCTTCCTCTTCCATTCTTTATATATTACTTATTATATTCCATACTCTTTGTCTATCCCTTTCTATTACTTCTGGTGACAGCTATTTAACCTTAGGAACACTTCCATCTATAGCAGTCCCTCCAAAATACACTATAGAGATGGTTTGTGGGAGGTAAATTCTCTCAGCTTTTGCTTATCTGGAAATTGTTTAACCCCTCCTTCAAATTTAAATGATAATCTTGCTGGATAAAGTAATCTTGGTTCGAGGCCTGTCTGCTTCACTGCATTAAATATATCATGTCACTCCCTTCTAGCTGGTAAGGTTTCTGCTGAGAAGTCTGATGATAGCCTAATAGGCTTTCCTTTGTATGTGATCTTATTTCTCTCTCTCTGGCTGCTTTTAATAGTCTGTCCTTATACTTGATCTTTGCCATTTGAATTATTATATGTCTTGGTGTTGTCCTCCTTGGGCCCCTTGTGTTGGAAGATCTGTGCACCTCCATAGCTTGAGAGAATATCTCCTTCCCCAGATTGGAGAAGTTTTCAGCAATTACTTCTTCCAAGACCCTTTCTCTTTTTCTCTCTTCTTCTGGTACCCCTATAATATGAATGTTGTTCCATTTGGATTGGTTCCACAGTTCTCTCAGTATTCTTTCATTCATAGAGATCTTTTTTTTCTCTTTGTGCCTCAGCTTCTTTGTATTCTTCTTCCCCAATTTCTATTTCATTTATTGTCTTCTCCACCATATCTAATCTGCTTTTAATACCCTCCATTGTGTTCTTCAATGACTGTATCGCCATCCTAAATTCATTCCTGAGTTTTTAAATATTTTTCTGTACCTCCATGAGCATGTTAATGATTTTTATTTTGAAATCTCTTTCAGAAAGATTCATGAGGTCAGTTTCATTTGAATCTTTCTCAGGTATATTCAGAATTTTACTTTGAACCAGGTTCCTTTGACATTTCATAATTTTTCTGTGGTGCCCTCTAGTGCCCAGAAGCTCTACTCTCTGGAGCTGCTCAGCCCCTGGAGTAATATTAGCGGTTGCATTAGAGCGGTGTTGGTGCTTGGGTGCAGGAAAGCTGTTTCCTGCTTCCCGGCTACTATCGTCTACACTCCCAAAACAAGTGGACCGAACACACAGGTGTAAGCCTCTATGCTTTGTGTTTGTAGCTGCTGTAGGTGGGGCTTCCCTCTGGCTGGCCTGATGCCATGGCAGGGGTTGCTGGTTTGGGAGTCTGAGCCAGGTGCAGCCTAGCCGGGAGGAAGACACAACAGGCTGTGTATTACAGTGAGAGGCCTTGGAGCTGCATAGCCAGCCAGGGGGATGGAGTGCCTGAGTATCATTTAAGCTCCCAACCTGCTGGGCAGAGTACACCCAATTTTGTCTACCTGTCCTTTCTCCTGAGCAGTAAGCTCTGTGCAGTCCTTGCCTCTTTAGCAGCTCTCTCGCTTTTAGGAAGTCTCTCAGACTGCCCACCCAGATCTGCCAGATATGAATCCCTGTTTTCCACAAGCAGCTGGAATCTCCATCTCTCCAGGTATTCTGCTTGTCTTAGCTTTCCAACTGCACTAAATCACCAGAGCACCATGCAATGTAGGTTCATGCTCCCAGAGCAGATCTCCAGGGCTAGGTATTCAGCAGTGCCAGGCCTCCACTCCCTCCCCCTCTCTGTTTCTCTTCCTCCCTCCTGTGAGCTGGGATGGGGGAAGGTCTTGGGCCCCACCAGGTCACAGCTTTGGTATGTTACCCTGTTCCGTGAGGTCTCCCCTTTTCTCCAGGTGTATGCATTCTGGTGCAGCCTGCTTTCCTATTGCTCTTTCAGGATTAGTTGTATTAAATTATATTTTCATATTATATGGGGTTTTAGGAGGAGGTCTCTGTCTCACCTCTCATGCTGCCATCTTTAATCCAGTGTTGCCATAATTCTATAGTGATGATCATGTGCCTTTATCATTGAAATATTAGTATTTTCTTAACTCTTTACCAAGACTGACAGTATACTGAAGTAAATAATAATGAAATGTATATAGTCTGCACTGAGAAGGAAGATACTTGCAAATATAAGCTGTTTATTATTTTTGTCATGTAATGCCACTGGATATTTTCCAAAAACAATTAGCAAACTTGATCAAAAGAGTTCTAATAGGTTCGTTAACACTTTTTATTCTTTTTTTTTTTTTTGTGAACAGCTCGTTATATAAGTGGTCTAATAATTAGCAGAGCCCTATGGTCTATTTAAAGATGTAGGTATAGAACATCCAGAATATGCCACCCTAAAATAAATCACTTTGACATGAAGATTATTCTGCATTGAAAAATAGCAGACACCAAAGAAAGGTTTGCATCCCATCTGCTGAAAGGGAGGAGACTCTTATCAGCCTAGAGATGGTCCTGAGAGGAATCTCCACAACAAAGCTTACTAAAACAACTATCTTCCATTAGTTTTCCCCACATATTTACCTTCCCAGTTTGAAGACTAAAATTTTAAAATCCTAATCCCTTTGTTTTTTTACTATTGTACAGATTTTATTATTCTTTGTAAGATGCTATATAAATCAAAATTCTCTTTGAGTAACTCATCCCTGAGTTTCTCCTGCATGTGCTTCACACGTGTTCATAAACTCTGTTTTTCTAATGTTAATCTGACTTTCCGCAGTATAATTTGCTGGTGCCCAGGCAGAAAAACAAGGAGGGTAGAGGAAAACATTTTCTTTCCTCCCTCAATAAGCTTAACATTTTCTTTTAAGTTTTGGAAAAACGGCTTTTTCTTTTTGAAAATACAATTCCAAGTTTTGAAATTGATGCTTGAAATTCATCTAGTGTTTGCTTTAAATATGGCTAGCATATGAATTTTTTCTCAATAGTAAATCAAGTACCACTGTTTTCTGAAGAACAGCCAGACTAATGTCTTGAACTCAGGTGTAGCGGAGTCTGATTTAACATACAGCCATTTTCACTGCATCTATAATCTTATTCTTTGTTCCCATCAGAGAATTTTTATAATTCTGCATTATTCAAGAGATGGACCCACTTTCTGCTAAGAATTTGATGTAAAATAAATGCCAGAAATCTTCTGGAGCCAATAAAGATTTTGATATTTAAAATAAATCTAAGCTCGGAAGTTTAAAATGATAGTACTGTCAGAACAAGCCTCAGGGACTGTAGACATTCAGTAATAACAGTGAATATCTCAAATTAACAGAGAAATAAGCAAATACATTATTGTATTAAAAGGGACAGAAAATTGGCGTTGGAAAGGTCTAGATTTGAATTCTTTCTCAGGTGTTTTACACTAAGCATTCTAGCTCTTTATCACTATTACAGATAAAGTAAATAATTATAAGAGCTGGTGAGCTTTCCAAGACAAACCATGTCTGAAGTTCCAAGTAACCAAATTTATTCAATAAATTATTCACAGAATCAAAAGAAAAGAAAAATATTGACCAAGTTCCCAAATGCTTTGGAATAAGCCTACTCTAAGTTCATCACAAGAGCATTTTGTGTCATGTATCTGATACAAAAAATAATGCATCACACTAGAAACAAATGGATTACAGCTTTATGTTTTATTTCATGTAAAAATTAAAATTTTAATATGCAATAATTAGGATAAATCTACTAGTAAGTTTGCTTCAGTTGACATGAATTTTCTTCCCTTCACATACCAGAAACAAATCTGACAGCTGGTTTATAGAATGGTAATTAATTATATTCTTAAAGTTTAGGAAATCCACAAAAGTAAAAGAAAAGTGAAAATTATTAACTTTTTTGTAGATCTGCTTTTAACTTTAAATAATTATGGTTGTTTATGAAAAAAATACAACTATCTCAAATCCATATCTAACTAGTCATTATATCAATTGTAAATAGGCAAATTATCAAAATAAGAAAGATCAATAGATTAATTCTAAATATCTTGATTATTTCTAATTTGTTCAAAGACAAGTGATGTTTCCATCATTGCCTAATCATACACAACCTGCCAAGAGAACAAGTTATAGATGGAAGTGCAGATTGTCCCGGGGTAAAGAAAAAATTTGATTCTAAAACAATATTCTTTCCTTCCACCCAGTTTTTTCTTTAAACTTAGTGAAGTCAACGTAAATGTCTATCCATTTCCATTAAGTCTTCAAAAGCATTTAGAAAACTTGCCTTGACATATCTATTGGTGTTATTTTAACCAAATTATCCTTCCATTTCTTGCAGGCTAAAACAAATGAGGATCTAGGGCTGTGAAAAGTTTAACTCAACACTTTTTCTTGCTAATTTTGAGCTTATACTCCCATTTATTTTCAGGATCATGACAGTGATGCTAAACCCTAAATTTAAATTTGTGTCATTCTATTATCAGGTCCTGGCATTTAAAATACTCAATAATGTACTCTGTAAACATCATGGCTTTCAAATATTGTTAATAATACTTAGGACTTCTTTGACATCCCTAGTACTGAAATGAACTTTTCATCTAGAAAAAAAATGAAAAGAAAAGGGTTTAACTGTATGTGGCTAGTGTATGGAATGAGTTAACTAACAGAATATTATGCTTCAGAGATAAAAAGAAAATGGTAAAACATTTAGATTAGTATTCATTTTATAGCTTATCTCTTTCCTTTTGCCATCACTAGGCACCAAGAGATCTCTATGGAAACCAGAATTAGTAATAATGTTCATTTCTAGAATGAAACAAGAACACCAGCCTTCTCACTAATAAGAGAAGAATAAAGCAATAGGTCTCTGAGTTAGTTTTATAAATCAATAATTCTTCAGGGTCCCAAGAAGGATTCTGTGAACAATAAAAACATGTAGTCCTTCAACAAATAAAATGCTTAACTTTATTTAAACCACATTTGCCAAAAGTATTTGGGGATAAGAAAGGTCATTTCTTGTAACTGATTTTCATGTGAATATTTGAGAAATACAGGAGTTTTAAAAAATCTGTTTAGCACTGATAGGAATTACCTGTCTCTCTTAATGTTGTACAATTACTAAATAAGCACACGCATGAAACTTTAGAATTAAGTACATATCTATTTTAAAAGATTGTATCATACTTAGGAGACAGAGGATAAAGTACAGTTCTTAAAGGACAAAGTCCAACAGATTCAATATTATTGGCCACCACATGAAGAGTAGTAGGTAAAATATATACTCAAATGCAAATTAAAACTATTTACTTGGTTATTCCTTAAAATAGGTAAAATTTTAGATACAACTCATGTGGTGAGAAAGCAAATCTAAAATCAGAAACATTAAAAAAAAAAAATTTCAAGACCTTACAAAATATTGTGAAAATCAACCAGCATTCACCATTAGTTTTACTTTCTTGTCAAAAAGAACAATAACGCATCACAGGGATATTTCAGGCAGCCTGGCTTTTGCATAATGTATGGCACTGTGGTTTTCATCAGGGTGCATTCTTTGCCAATCAGTGGGACAGCTTCCCATTGTCTAGTGGTGTAAAAGGAAGCCTGAGTGACTGGAAATAAAGAGTAAAGAAAAAAATTAATGGATTTGTTTAAAACATTTATTTTAAAAAGATGCCATGTAAATCATGTTTCAACTTTTAAAAATATCTATGAGTTGAGGTTAGTTCTCAGCCAATATAGGGCTATGTAGGATACAGTAATCATGATCATCACCTTAAAAATTATTTTAATGGCTCTTTAATGCCCATTGAGAGGCTTAGTGTTTTAATGATATGAAAATGAAACAGTCTGTCAAAATATTTTTTCGAGTGTGAACAGTGAGCTTAAAGACTATGAAGATAAGTTTCCCTAAAACATGAAACATTGATTTTTTTAGAATCGCTCTTCAGTTTTAGGTGTGATTAGTTCCCTAATCTATAAGAAGCATTGTGATGAGTCATAAAAGCAGAAAAGTGACATTGGATCAGGAAAAAGCCTTTTAGTCACATATGTTTGTCGATTACCTTAAACAGGTTTCCCATTAGGCTTGGAACATTGCTTAATATTACATTTTACCAGAGTAATTTTGTTCCTACACCCCATTTGTACATGTGAATTTAAGGTTATGAATTCACATGCTTATTGCACAAATATAAAATCCCAAAAGAAAAATGTCTCTACTGTATTCCTACTCTATGGAAGGAATTTCCCATTAATATTATTTTGCCATTAATATTAACATCTACTTCATGTAATAAAAACAAACACTCCTTTCACTTTTTTCCCTAATAGATATGGTATAGTATATATGTAAATGTTTGTAAATTTAAAATGATACAATAATATTTGTTTCTTTGAGTCTACTTTGAATCTATATGGATTTATTAAAATTCTTATTTTACTCTGCATAGCATTGTGAAAAAAAGAGAAGTCAAATTCAATGCCACTCAAAATTGTTTTTTAAATTTTTTGACTTTTAATTCATAATACATTTTAATTTTTTCTTCCTCAAAGAAAGATGTTTCTTTTTTTTCTTCATTGGCATAGGGTAGTGTTTCCTTTTTCCTTAAGAGCAGAGATTTTAGTATTAGAAATTTATGATGTAAAATTTTCATGACTCATAAATTCAATGATTCCCAGAAAATAAATACTACTAAATATTCAAAATAAATTTGTTTTGTTTTAATGATTGATGTTTTTCATGAATTATAATTCACTGTGGTTCAGATTAAAATGCTAGCATTATTCTTTGTTGAAATAATAAAGTTTGATTGCTGATGGATGAACATTATTGCATAAAACTTACAACAAACTAATCTTAGGGTGTGTCAAATATGGAACAGTAGAAACTTAATGGTTTGGAGTGTTTTTTTTCTTATTTTTGGAAGATAGAAAATGACTCTTAAAAGGAACTGAAAATACTCATCAGTCATAAGTAAGTGCAACCATAACAGGTCTCATTAAATTGAAAATCCATAGCCAAGAGTTCTTAGAAAATGCAAGGACTTTGCAGAGGAAGCTAATCAAAGACACAAAGCACTGGAAAAATAAGAAATGAGCTTGACAATAAGGGCATAATAATTTTAGACTTGGAAAGAACAAAGAGATCATGTAGTTCTTAAATTACATGACATGGAGAAGAGATGCTCAAATTCAGATCTTCCAATTTCAAGTCCACTCCCATTTTGAGAAACGAATTCATTCTGCCAGATTAAGATGAATTAGAAATCATCAATTTAATTCCATTTTATGGGGAAAAAAACAATATTATAGTGGACCATTAGTTCTGAATCTTTTTATTTAGAGTGTACCTATAACCGAGACAATAGGACCTTACAGCAGCCTGTTCACCAAAATCTGGAGACCATTCTCTCTGTTAATTTCAACCACCTTATCCAACTTCTGGAAGACATTAAATAACTGTGGATGATAATGTTGGCTAATAATATTTCCAAATATTTCTGTCTCGATTATCAGTTAAATCTGTGACTCCTGTGTACCAGCCTCCATTTCTTCTTAGCACTGCCATATATTGGTCCCCTCAATCAGCCAAAGCTTTTGACTTCTGAGTCATAGTCTTTGTTTCTATTGTGTATCCTGCCATCATTTTACATATGCACTCAATAATTTAGCCTTAGAATTTCACCTATATCCTATTTCAGCCACACATTTATATACTTATATCTCAGATAGTATTACTATCTAGGAATTTTACCACATCTAAAATTATAAATGTAGACTTTCTACTCTCTTATTTAAAAATTCCTATATTCCTAAATTGCTGACTTATTGCTCTTATATAAGTGATAATAATTGTATCAGGAGTAAGATTTATAAACATGTGAATGTTCCATATTCTTTCCACCCCATTCCACATCTCTCCTCCATAATTTTCCTTTTGCTTGCCTGAGATTGAATCACTATTTGAAGATAGATGGGAATGCTGACTAAAACACTTACCAAACTCGATTTATAAACTTTTGTTCCCTATTACAATAGATTATATTACTGTTCTCAACTGTGTATTTCTCTTTCCCTGTAAGAAGATTATGCACTTCTACCCATTGCCAAGTAATTTACAATGTTTTCCTATGGGAAGAGTGTTCTTCCTACTGCACTTAGCTCTTATTTCTCGCTTTGGCTAATGATATGGAAGTATGAGTTCTGAGAAGATGGTTTAACCAACTGTACATGTTTCAACCAGAACTCCTGCTCATTAATTTTGGCAAAAGAACACGTGCTCCACTTTGAGACTGCTTCTCAGGTTGAGTGCTAGAATCAAAAGGCACATGGAGCAGAGCTATAAAGTAAGAAAGAAATAAGCCGTTATTGTAGTACATGAGGCAGATAATGCATCGGTCACGTAGAAACTGCAGCGCTGATCAGGACTCTCAGAGAGAACTTGGGTGTTTTGGCATATAATATGATATGTTCTGAGCAGATTGAGGGTAGAAGAATATTGATGAGAAAAACTATTAAAAAATACTTTTAAAAAGTATTAATATGTGTTTTATAGGAGAACTTGAAATATGGATATAAGTATTGAAATCTTTTGAAATTTACTTTGCTGAATGGTGTTCTAAAAATAAGACACCATGCACAGTTTAAAAAACACATACCCCCAGTTTATATTCAGAACATATAAAAACAGCAAAAAATTAGCAAGTACTCATTACTTTAAAATCAGGGTGTAATGTAATGATCATAGAATTCAATGTAATGTAGTAATGGTAGGAAAATGTGGCTTAAGGAAGTCATGTAACTTTCCCAAGCAAACAATCTAGTAAGCAGCACTTCTTGAATTTGAGCTCAGGTCTGTAATACTTGAACTTTTTTTATTTACTGTAAGCCTGTGCTTCAAACTTCATTGCTTACATCAATCCATTAGGCGTCCTACTTTGCCCAAGTGTTTTTAGAGAAACAAATATAGATTAAATCCACACTACATTTAGAAGATGCAATATGTCAGCTGTGCCTTTAACTCTGTCTGGAAATCTACTTTTGTTGCCTTAATTCTCTGGTTTTAAATTGCTCCTCCGAAGTAAAGCATCATTATCACCATCGTTCTCTCATTATCTGAAAATGGGTATCATAACCAAGTAATTCCCTCATTTCCTTCCATCTCTTGGACCCTCATTCTCTTTCAATCTTGAAGGTTTCTCTTGCTTTGTGAAACCATTTAATTTTGTTATATTTAAGAACTCTAGCGTAGGCAATCCTTTTTCTCAATCTATGTATAGGGTATCACTGTTTCTCGTGCTATGTTTTGAGCACTGTCTTATACCTTATCTCTCCAAGATCATCACATTATATGGAAGCACAATCCAACTAGTTCTGCAACCAAAAAGCTAAAAAACCAAACATTTTTCCCATATATTACTGTCTTGAAACAGGTTAAATTTGATGAATTTAACCATTCTTCAAACTTTACTGGTTCAACCTCCCTAATGTCTCTTGACTCCAATTCCATGACCATCACAATGCTTCATTTCCAAGAAATGCACAATCTTTCACATCGAGTCAGAAACAATTGCTGATTAGTTCCTACTTCCACACATTCCCCTTCACAGTTCATTCTTTACCATGAAGCCAGAGCAATTTATTTACTTATTTCTCATCCTATATTTTATTGAGATAAATTGACATATAACATTGTGTAAGTTAAGAGTGTACAACATATTCATTTGATACATTTGTATATTGCAATATTTTTACTGTAGCAGCATTTGCTAACACCTTTATCATGTCATATAGTTATCATTTATTTTTTTGTGTGTTGAGAACATTTAAGATCTGGTCTCACAGCAATTTTGAAGTGTGTAATACAGTGTTTTTTACTATAATCACTATGTTGTGCATTAGATCTCCAGAACTTACTTATCTACTAGTTGCAAGTTTGTGTTCTTTAACATTTATGCAAATCCCCACCTCCCTGCTCCTGGTAGCCACCATTCTAAGCTCTGTTTTCACAAGATTGGTTTGCATTTTTGTTTTTTAGATTCCACGTATAAATGATATCACACAGTATTTCTTTGTCTCTGTCTTATTTCACTTAGCATAATGCCCTCAGAAATCGCACTTCTCTCTGTATCTCTCTGCACTTCAGAGCAATTTACATTTACTTGAAAAGATAAATTACATCATATTATTGACAAACTCAAAAACACTCAGCAGTTTCTTGCATTTTGGGGAAAATAAAAATTCCTTAATACAACTTATTGGATCTTTCAATATTTGCCCCCTGCAGTCATTCCTGTCTCATTTCTCTACACCCTTCCTCACGGAAGACCTTGAGTAATTCTGGTATCTTCTAGTTTCTCAAATGTGCTTCCCCCATCTCTGAACTTTTGTACACAGAGCTGTTTCCTCTTGCTGAAACACCCTTTCTCACTCTACTCTCATTCTTCTTCCATGTCTCAAATTCTTAAATGTCATGTCCCAAGGAGACCTTGGTAATTTAGTCTCCCACCTGCATATTTTATTATCTTATGGTTTCACTGTTACAACTTTCATCATATTTCATTTAAATTACATATTTAATGTCTACTTTCTTGATAACAGAAGCCTTTCAGAAAGTAGAAATTTTCCTTTTTTCCCTCTCTCATGTACCCAGAATATAGAAGCATGTCCTATGCAAAAATAAACACTATTCAAGACATTTAGTGAATGAGGTTATGGTTCATTAAATAATACTTTTAAATGAATTATCATATATTCATGAACTTGTATCTAAGACTAAGAGCTCAGAGACTGTAATAAGAAATCAAGATAAAATTGAAATAGCTCTTTTATAGTCTGAAAAGATTATAGCACTGATATATGCAAACTGATGAGAATGATTATAGTATTTATTTTAAAGGCAGTAAGAGTGCTCAATCTGGATATTAGAAGGTACTGATAGCAAAATTGATATTTTAGCACATAGCAAAATCTTTCCCTAGCATCAGCAACATAGATGCCATTTTTTTAAGTATAAATCATCCAGTGACATTACCAAGGTAGCCTGTGGAATAAGAAAGATGGTAAAGGGCAGTTACCAGCTAAGAGAAGACGTTTACAGAGGAATTGTGAGATATTTACTTGGAAAATCCAGTCTGCTTGGGATAAAGCAACATTATAAAGGAGTTAATTCCTCACGAGTAATTGGTTGACATATTTTGCTTTTGATGCTCTGGACTTACTAATATCACCATTTTTTGTGTGTAACATAGGGAATACTGGAAAAGGGATTGCATTGAAGAATCATCCTTCTGTGGGTAATTTTCCTTAATCAAACCTTTCTGGAATTTGGATGAGAACATTAGAATTTATTATC
The DNA here is from genome assembly GCF_030020395.1 of Manis pentadactyla. Classification (NCBI taxonomy): domain Eukaryota; kingdom Metazoa; phylum Chordata; class Mammalia; order Pholidota; family Manidae; genus Manis; species Manis pentadactyla. Next base: position 53,112,151 of record NC_080023.1, read on the forward strand.
AAATTTTATATTAAAACAGGCAGAGCTATTATTGGAGCTGAGACCATTTCCCCTTCAGGGAGCCATTAAATATAAATCCCACACATTTTATTTTATGTCAATATTCATAAGCATGAGTCCTGAATGTCACTTAAAAGGCAATTCCTTTATTGAATTGAACTTCCAAGTTCTACAGAAGTAGTTTTGGAGATGGTATTATTGGTGTTTGCAATAAACAACAAAATGAGAAAAAAGATACATATCTACCTTTACATAGGATGCAAGCTCTCCAGTGGAAGAATTTTGGCTTTTTTATTAATTTTTCTATAAAGCGAATTAAAATAAAGAATTAAAACTCAGTGCTAATTTTCTGTGAGATCCTAATAGTGTTACTTAAAATCTTCATATCTTAAGGCCCAAATACATAGAATGAGGTCTTTAGATGATAGATATGTGTAGATACCAAACTTAATTATTCCATATCATACTTTATTGATAGTGTCATTTGCTCATCTACTCTAATTCAATATGAATCTCATTTTATTAGTACTATGTTAGATAATCTCTATGGTTCCTTCCAGATGTAACCAATGGTTATCCTCTCTAACAAAACATGGGAAATATTGCAAATAATACACATGAGCACATACATATACACATACAATCTCTACTTATAATAATAGACATTAAAATGTCCTAAAACAGGAATAACATGTAATATTCATGAAGCAGAGATAGCTGAATCCTAGAAAACAAGCAAAAAACATTAAGAAAGAAAAACCCACTATCTAAGGATAAAAAAAGAAACCACATTACAGTAAAACAAAGGGGAAAGAAATGCAAGCTAAAGAAAAGGTGTAAGATCAAAATGAGTAAGTTCATCACAATTTTATTTAAACAACTCTGTTTTCAAACATCCCCTCCCAGTAGATTCCAGCCTATTCGAGAAGTATCTCTATAGTTTTGATTGTTGAATGCATAAAAAGGCATTGGTTGGAGATGATAAGGATAAAGGTGGTGATAATGATGCTTGCTGGTAATGACATGAAGAAGCAAAAGGAGAAGAAACAGAATAAAGGAAAAGGGAACCTTTGAATTTTCCATAAGTTGATTCTGGCTACATAAATCCACATCTCCTTTCATGAACTAGAAGAACCCATGCCTATAACATAAGGGAGAGAAATGACAAACTTCAATTTCATATAAGTAAAATCTCTCAGGAGTGAAGTGTCAGGTGGAGATGGTGTGGAAAAGAAAATAGAGTTACAGTGCCCTTGAGGGGGTGGCAGAGTAGCTCCACATCACATGGAGTCCCATTCTGACTGAGTAAATAGTGGTGTGAACCATTTGAATCAGAGCACTCATTACTGGGAATAGAAAGGAAGAGAATTCAAAGAGCATGAAAACTAGGTGGAAGGACACATTGCAGACAACTGCAGTAATTTAAAAATAGACTACATAGTAGTCAATATTATATCAATGTTATACTCCTTTGGTATGATGATGTTACTATTGCTATGTAAGAGATTGCCCTTATTCTAGAGCAGGAGTCTTCAAATTTTTCTGTAAATGTCGAGATAGTGAATATTTAGTTTTGCATGCTTCATGTGCAACTACTTAAGTCTGCTGCTATAACAATAAAAGGAGACACAGACAAATCATAAATGTATGGACGTAGCTTCATTGCAATAAAATTACAGTTGACTCTTGAATAATGTAGGGGCCAGGGGTACTGACTCCTTGCAAGTCGAAAATCCATGTATAACTTTCAACTTCCCCAACACTGAACTACTAATATCCTTTTGTTGACTGGAGGCCTTACCAATAATAAAAAATAGTCAATTAGCACATATTTTGTATGTTACATATATTATATACTGTATTATTACAATAAAGTAAGATAAAGAAAATTGTTTTTAAAATGTCACAAATCTCAAAAAATTTCCAATATACTTATTGAAAAAATATCTGCATATAACTGTACTTGTGCAATTCAAATCCTTGTTGTTCAAGAGTTAACTGTATTTACAAATACAAATAGTGGATAGGATTTGTCCTACAGACCATAGCTTGTCAAAGCTAAGTCATTTAATAAGGAAATATTACATCCACAAAATATTTCCCAATGGTCCATCTCACTTCTGACAGACACATACACATACACAAAAGGACACTGAACATTTACTGTGTGCTAATCGCTGAGTCAGGAGACACTTAACATGTATCAGCTCACTTAATCCTTAGGACAAATGAGGATATAGATACAGATAAAGACAATAAAATATGTACTCTATTTTTCATTCCCATTTCACAAGTAAGAAAAGGCACAGGCACACACACACAAACTTAATTAGCATTTTGTAAGTCATAGGTATACTTAGAGGGAGCACCAGGCATTGAGCCATGACAGTCTAATTCCAGAGTTTGTGACACTAATGACAAAGATTTCTTTAGGAACGCTTGTTTAATTTCAGTTCTGTAACCTAAAATGTGATATAAGCCTACCATTTATCTTTTCTGAGCTTTGTTTTATCACAACTCTAAAAGGGGACTTGAACAGGATATATATGAAATTTCCTTCTATATAGAAGTTCTAAATTTCTAAGATTCTCATTACCACATCATGCACCTTTTCCTTTTTGTTTCTAACTCATTTTAGCCCAAGCTTCAATAAAATAAGAGGGGTGCACATATTGGCTTCTTAGCTCTTTTAGATCTAAAATTGTATGATTCTATAAAATGCTGTTGCATCCTGACCCAGTTACTGAACTGCATGTGAATCAGGTCATCACTGTTTAATGGACTGCATTCTCTGTAGGAGCTCTAGCATTGCCCTTGTATTGAGCTCAGAGGAAAACATCCATTCTTTCTGATGTGTCTGGTGCCTTATTAAGATTACTGCACTGCTTATTATGTGCTCCCACATGAAATGCATGCCAGTAGTTATGCTTAATCACTTTACTCAAGAGCACTAAAACTAATAGCCCTTGCCTTAAGCACATGAAAATCCATAGAGTATTCAGAAACAGTGCATTACCTGACATTCTGTTTCTAAGAGGGTATGAAATAATATTGGAAATGTCTACTCTCTGAGGCCTAAGGAGGGGAGCAATTGTTCTATCCACATTTAGGGCTGTATTGGAGGTAGGGCTCTGCCTAAACAGAAATTTCAACTGTAGTACCATTTCTCTTAGCTGCTGAGCTGATTCAATTATCAAATCTTCATTCAACTATCAGTAGCATGAAGTGTTATGTTAACTAATCCAAAACTAAGAATGATAAGGAATGATTAGTCAAATCAGTATCATGGGACTGAAATAATAGTCTTAAGTACTATTAGCCATGTATAAACTGGAACAATTCTGTTAATTCTCTTATTTCCATTTTTATCTTACTTTCATATTGTTCTTCAGGTGTGGTTTAAGATACTAATTAAAACCTTCTTGTCTGTCTCTACAAGTTGATAATATTTGGTCAATAGATAATTTTATTCATATTATTGTTTTTTTAATTTAAAAAATGCATATCTCACAGATCTTATGAATAAACAAAACAAATATTAAGATTCTGTTTTCTCATGTTCAGGAATATAACTGAGACCCAGTTTTAATTCTGTATTCCATGTATTTCTAGCATTTTTTAAAAGATTAGTGAATATTAATACCTTATTATATTTTTAATATAATTAGCATGGATGTAATATGTGCATACCTCATTTTATTATGCTTCATTTTATTGCACTTTGCATATATTGTGGATTTTTTATTGTTTTTTTACAAATTACAGTTTTTTCACACCCTGCATCAAGCAGGTCTATCAAAGCCATTTTTCCAACAGTATTTGCTCACTTCACATCTCTGTCACATTTTGGTAATTCTCACAATATTTCAACTCTCTCATTATTATTAAAATTGTTGTGGTGATCTTATGATCAGTGGTCTTTGATGTTGCTATTGCAATTGTTTTGAGGTGCCATGAACTGTGGCCACATACGATGACAAACATAACAGATAAATATTATTACGTTCTGGCTGCCACACTAACCAGCTATTCCCCCATCTTTCTCCCTCTCATTGGGCCTCCCTGAAACACAACAATATTGAAATTAGGGCAAGTGCTCAAGAGTCACACATCTTTTACTTTAAATCAAAGATAGAAATCATTAATCTTAGTGAGGAAGTCATGTCAAAAGCCGAGAGAGGCCAAAAGTTTGGTCAGTAATGCCAAACAATCGGCCCAGTTGAGAGTCCAAAGGAAAAATTCTTAAAGGAAATTAAAAGTGCTACTCCACACAAATGATAAATAAGTGAAACAGTCTCATTGCTGGTGTAGAGAAAGTTTAGTGGTCTGTACAGAAGATCGAAGCAAAAAAATATTCCCTCAAGCAAAAGCTTAATCCAGAGCAAGGCCCTCACTTCAAGTCAGTGTAGGCTGAAAGAGGTGAGGGAGCTGCAGAAGAAAAGTTAGAAGCCAGCAGAGGTTGGTTCATAAGGTTTAAGGAAAGAAGCATCTCTATAACTTAAGAGTGTAAGATGAAGCTGCAAGGGCTAATGTAGAAGCTGCAGCAAGTTGTCCAGATTTAGCTAAGATAATTCATGAAGGTGGCTACAATAAACAAAAAAATTTCAGTATAGACAAAGCAGCCTTATACTGGAACAAGATGCCATCTAGGATGTTCTTAAAAGTCAATGCCTGGCTTCAAAGCTTCAAAGGACAAGCTGACTCTCTTGTAAGGGGCTAATATAACTCATGACTTTAAGTTTGAAATGCTCATTGACCATTCTGAAAATCCTAAGGCCCTTTATAACTGTGCTATATCTACTCTGCATTGTGCTATATAAATGGAACAACAAAGCCTGGATGACAGCATATCTGTTTACAATATGGTTTACTGAGTATTTTAAGCCCACTGTTGATACCTACTGCTCAGATATAAGAAGATTCCTTTCAAAATATTATTGCTCATTTACAATGCAGCCCATCACCCAACAGGTCTGATGGAGATGTAAAGGAGATGAATGTTTCATTCCTGCTAACACACATCCATTCTGTAGCACATGGATCAACTATTCACCTTGACTTTCAAGTCTTATTATTTAAGAAATACATTTCATAATAAACCTTACATAATGATTCCTCTAATGGATCTGGCTAAAGTAAACTGAATACCTTCTGGAAAGGATTCATCCTTCTAGATGCTATTAAGAACATTTATGATTCATGGGAGAGGTCAAAATACCAACATTCACAGGAGTTTGGAAGAAGTTAAATCCAACCCTCATAGATGACTTTGAGGGGTTCAAGACTTCAGCGGGAGAAGTAATTGCACCTGTATTGGGAATAGCAAGAGAACTAGAGTTGGAAGTAGAGCCTGAGATGTGACTGAATTGCTATCATCTCATCATAAAATTTGAATAGATGAAGACTTACTTCTTATGGGTGAGCAAAGAAAGTGATTTCTTAAGATGGAATCTCCTCCTTGTGAAGATACTGGGAAGATTGTTGAAATGACAACAAAAGATTTAGAATATTGCATAAACCTTGTTGATAAAGCAGCAGCAGAGGTTGAGAGGATTAACTCCAATTCTGAAAGAAGTTCTACTACAGCAATTAATGTTACAGAGAAACAATCTGCAAAGGGAAGAGTATATCAATGGGGAAAAAAACATTGTTGTCTTATTTTAAGTAATTGCCATAGCCACCCTGTAGCTCCGGGGAGTTGGGGGGGTCGAGGCTGTTCCCGGCCCAGGGCAAATCCTCTCTGAAACCAGTGAAACTGAAATTAGTCAAGGAAAAGGGTAGGTTGGGAGAAACCATTTTTTGTTGCTCATAGCTTGCTTAAATTTGCTGGCTAGGCACGGCCCCATCCACTCCTCTGGCTACCTCTCACACTCGGCCACCTGAACACACTCTCTGCTTCTCGCTGGACACTTCTGAGAGGAACTTCATTGGCAGGTGCTTGGGGACTGGCAGACGCCAGACTAATTATGTGCCAGGAATGGAGGGGAAGAGAGAATGGCCGTTACCTCTCCACCTCTTGCCTCTGATTGATGGAGGCTCTGTAGTACTAAATACCTATTAACATGTAAATGAACTAAGGCTAGGTGGGAGATTCTGGAAATTCTGAAATTTACCCCACACACCCTACCACTGGCCACCACCATCCTGATCAGTCAGCAGCTATTAACGTTAAGGCAAGATCCTCGACCAGAAAAAAAATTTCAACTTGCTGAAAGCTTGGATGATGGTTAGATATTTTTAGCTTAAAGTATTTTTTAACTAAGGTATATACATTTTTTTTAGACATAATGCTATTGCACAGTAATAGACCCAGTTTAGTGTAAACATAACTTTCATATGCCCTGGGAAACCAAAAAATCCATTTGACTCAGTTTATCACGATGTCTGCTTTCTGCGTGGTCTACAATTGAACCCTCATCTCCAAGGCATGCCTGAACATGCCAAATTCTGTGAGAAGCAACTCTCAGTTTATTGGCATAGAACTTCAAAGTTTCACATTCTCATAGTGTTTTTCTTCCAGACCTCACAGTTTTTCTTCCATAGGTGGGAACTCAAGCTAAAACTGCAAAATTGCACTCAAAGTATATTCCCTAAGGCCAATATTGTCAATATTGTCAATATTGTCAATGTTGTCAATATTGTCAACTCAAGGGATAATTTGTCTGGAGCTCAGCCCCCAACACTCAAGCTGACAAGGGACAGACATTTATAGAGCAAGAACTCTCAGTAGAAAACATTTCCAGTTATTATCATTCATATCTTATAACTATGACAAGACCACTTAGTATTTGGATATGATTAAGTTTTCACATACTTTTCTCCTATGCTGCCTTCTGTTTTCCTTCATTTTAAACAAAACAGCTGCTCCTGCACTTGCCTCTTAAAGCATTTGGATCATCAACCAGGCATTTCCATTTGATCTCGCAGGCTGGCACTCATGGGCTTTGCACTAATTAAAGATGATAAGGTGAAAGTGAGACAGAGAAGGTCCAAATTGTTCATCTAATAGCAAGAGTGTGTAGTCCTCAAAATAAGCAAATGCTACAGTAACTTTAAAGTAACCCCCTGACGCTTTGAAGTTTATCTGTTGTACTGGCAAGTCTGAAATGAGACCCAGCCAAGACAGGCATTAGCATGTCAAAGAAAAAGCTTCATTTTCACTGTGAGGACTCTAGTTGAAGTCTTGTGCTCAATGGCGTGGTACTCTGGAGGCAGCTGAAGTGTGTGCTGTTATTCCAGATGTGCATTGTCTCTGTAGAAATATAGTTTCACCGTCATTAAACATGTTAAGTTAATCAAGAGATAAGTATAGCTGAAAGGCTGACAGAAGTGCTTCAAATATTAATAGATTTGTCTATTGATCAGTTTATTGATTTTTATTACCTTGTTATTGGACTGCTATTTATATGCATTGTTATAATCAAAGTAACTGATGAGCTTTGGCCAATCCTATTATTGAATACTGCACAGAAATATTTTTACTACCAAATATCTGTAGCATTATTTTTCACTAAAGTAATTGCAAATATTAGCTAAATTTCTTTTCTTCTGAAATGTATATCTAGGTCACTTTTAATTAGGAAAAACTACTTGTGTGCCCAGAATAAGCAAAATACATGCTGGCATAAATAACTCCATGTTTGATAAATCTTTTCATTTTAGATAACACTGGCTTCCTTTCTTTAAACCTGATTGCCACCTTAATTGAGTGAAAGGAATAAGAATTTAGCAGTTGCACTCTTAAGACAAATAGATAAATAATGGGAAATTATTCTTCAGCCCAAAGACCACATTTTTAGATTTAAAAGAGGCAAAGATAATCTTAGAAATTCAAGGAATTCTCAATTAGTAAAAATAAATAATTTCTTACAAATTATTATAACAGGAGAATTAATGCAGATACAGAATATATAGAATTTTATGCAGTTATAAATAGAAAGTAATTTCATAGTAATTTTATGCCATCTACACATTTTCTTATGGCCTTTACTTTGAGTGAATATTTCTGTTCAAATTAATTTTATCCCCATATTACATGTCTCTATGGTAAAGGTGGAATAGGCAAACTTTTAGCACAATTAACAATTACGTTGCTTTACTTTCTCATTTACCATGTCAAAATTAGATGTCATTGTGTCAGAATTTCTCATACACATAATTGTATCAAAATTTGGGGAAAAATTTTGATCATGTGTTCTGTCTGTTTCTACATCCTGACTATAGATAATTTGGAAAGTACAACAGAATGCAAGAAATAAAAATAAAAACCCACTATTTAAAAAACAATGTTACCATTATGATCTCTTTTTTGTAATATTTTGTTTTCACTTATGTGTGTAACTTCTTATAATATTCTTGTTATGTAGTACATACTTTGCATTGTTTAATAAACAAGGTTTAATCTTGATTTTTTCAATTTTCTGTAATTATCAGGACCATTTCTCACCTCTATATAGAGTCATCAAATAAGTGATGTAACTAATATTATATTTTGTCAACTGATAGTTATTATAAACAATTGCTCTGTCATCTAGTTCTAAATTTTCAATGTAACACATGAAGCTACATAGACTATTCATGTGCCTGGGTCTTTGATCATATTTCTGTTAGTATTTCCCCAATATAGATGACTAAATGAGGAATTGCAATGATTTTGATAAAAATAAGCATGCTTATTTTACCCAATCTCTCCCTATCACTTCTCTTCATTTTCAAGAAGCCCTAAGTTTATTTAATAACAATTTGAAAACTATTCCCATCATCTTTGTACATTTTTCTCTATAGTCTTAAAGGAATTTCTCAAGATTTTGCAGTTTAATGCCAAATTGACCTTTATATGTCTATTAAAACATCTGATATGCAATGTGAACAACATAAATGTAGTGTCCATGCACCTCTGGGTTTTTTAAACTCAAACTACAGCTATATACAGCATTGGGAATTACACAATCAGGAATTGAAGGGACTTCCTGCTGCTTATGTTTTTCCTTAAAAGCATGATTCCACAAAAATTGTTAGCGATTACCAGAGAAAACCAGTTTGTGACTCAGTGTAGGGTTCTTGTTATTTAGTGATCTGAATATGTTACCAGTGAAGTGCATCGTGTTTCCCAGATTCTTGTCTTCTCGGAGGAAATAATTCATTCAAGATACTAGATAGAAAGAATAAAGCAGCAAGAAATTTATTGGGTTAAAGCAAAAAGTACACTCTCAAGACAGGAGAGTGTGCTGTCTGAAAACCGGAAGTGGCCCTGCTATCAGGGTGAGGTTGGCTTTTATTTTTTATTAAGACGATAGGAAGTCCTGCCCTGCATTTTACGACCATTGATTGCTCTAGGTTATATAGCCTTTTTCTCAGTGCACAGGCACCCAACCTATAAGTACCTAAGCAAAACCTAGAGGGGAGTTAAAAATCACAATGCTAATTAGATTTAGATGTTATTTTAATGAGGTGGGGTTACTTCTGGACAAAGTCCATAGACCTTGTGCATGCCCTGTAATCAGGGAAGCCCCTGTGGTTCTGGGTCTCTTGAAGATACAGGCTTCCTTAACTGTCTGGGCCTCCTGATAAGCTAGGTTTATCCTTGACTGTGGAACTGGAAACTAAGGAGGGCTTAGGGGTTGGCCAGGGACGTGTGTTCCTTGGGGATGGGCCCCTTTCTGCTGTTTGTGTCTAACTAACTGCCTACTCTAACAGATGCACAGTACTAAAAGTATATTTTCATACATTTTCCATGCAAATAAAATATACTTGAAAACCAGTTTCCCTAACAGTAATATAAAATACAAGAAAAATACACTGAAGCTAGTAAGAGAAGTGTTAATGATATTTTCTTTTCCTAGTTCTTAGAGATTTATGTTTTTCTGTATTTTAATTTTTTAATATTACTGACTCTTATTTTGATGTTAACAGTGGAGGATAAACTTTGTTTTTAAAATTCCTGTTTGCGTATTTTAATGTATTTTTGAGATAACTTAGAATATAGGAAATGCCTCACATAATAGGGCAAATGCCTTTCTTTATCTCTGCCTACCTGGCAAGTAACACTACCAAACTTATTATATTGAAAAACTGCTGGAGTGACTTGTACATGTTAATCTTCCTTTCAGAGTTTGTTGCAAATAAACTTTTAGTTCAATGCCCACTGCACCACTATATGGATATGAGAATAACTATTTTATACTGGGACCCTTATTTTTGAATGTATTATTATTATTATTATTATTTTTTTTTATATCTCTATTTCTGTTTACTATAATCTATCAAGGCAATTCACATTTTTCAAGGCAATAGGCAATTCAAATAAGGAAATGGCATAAGCACAGGATTTTGGTAAACAAAGAAAAGACTCTATTTGACATAATTCCAGCAGAAGTCAGGGAATTCTAAATTTGTTATATCTACCTGTTTATTGAACTGCCTTCCCATCTTCCTTTATTTATCCCTTTTTTTTTCTTCCTCCTCCTTTCCTTTCTTTCCTCTGATAATAAGCTCTTATGTTAGGTAATGGTTACTTGGATTTCTCATCTAAATGCAGTTAATTGAATGTCTATTATGGTACTTTCTACCATAGAGTAGTATACTATTTCTTTTAGGTAAGTCAGTTGACACATGTTTGGGACTAGTGATGGGAGATGCCATAGGGAGTTTACTTGTGGGATTTTGATGTAGGCTCCACTTAACTCTTTTAACTTTATCTATGAACACTTTTTTAAGTGTGTCCTTTCTGTGTTATTAAAATAATTTCAGTTTCTGGTGATTTGATTCCTCTCTAAAACAAAATATATTTAGAAAGAAACCAACCATTGAGATTTAAACCCCTTTGTGTAAAAATAATTTGAAATTGATTTGTAGAATTTGCCATCTCAACTTGTGTATTTATAGACTAAAGGACAAGCCATTGAGTGATCTAATTTTCTCAATGCCAATTTAATTGGTTGAAAGGTATCTTTTCTCACCTACTTTTGACTGCAGTTTCCCCATGAAAGTTTTTATAGAATGACTCAAACACCAAAGCCATATATATATATATATATATATAATAAATTTGAGCTGTTTTTTTCATCTGAACAGTAGTAGGATCAATCTACTGATGATAATATTTACTAGTTAAGGACAATATAAATAAGTACAGGTATGACTTCACTTCATGCATAACCACTACTCTGAAAGGTGGTGATAAATTAAGTAGTTGTACACTGAAGTCTATATTCCCTCTGATCTCTTTTACGGAGAAGTATGTTTCCTCAAAAATGTAAGTGGATCTAAGAAAATTGATGAGATGTAAGGATCTCATAACATTTCTCTCAATTTCCATGCATTTTACTGTAAAATATGTACTGCATTTACTTGATATAAGGTACATATATAAATAAATGTAAGAATATATAGCAGATGCAAGTAGTTTTTCACATAATCTCTTCAAGAAGCTAGGGTACTTAAGTTTACACTAGAATCTATTTTGTTCATGACTCTATCTCCCAAACCTAGACACATGGTAGTTGGTTAGTAAACATTTGGTGAATTAGCATCACAGGAGTTCACATTTCATTAATTCTGTATTCCATTGAAGTTGGTGTTAATAAGCATCCCTTGGACTATGTAGCAAATATTTTTCCAACTGATTTCAGGGAAAGGAGTGTTCTTCAAAAATAAAAGTCTCTCTGTACCTTTAAGTTTGTAGTTACTCCTATAATCAATAAGTACTAGCAGGCTTTAGAACTTAAAATGAATAGCAAAAAATTTCTAGGTACCAATTGGCTCATTTGCAGTGTACGTCAAGTCACCAAGGATTTTTTAAGATTTGTAAGCCTTCTGCCAAGTACCTCTGACACTATCAGGGGCCCTATGGGTGGAGCACTTGTGAAGGTTCTGAGATTTGAGTAGGCAGATTGGTGGCTGTGCTTAAAGACATGCTGTATGGTACCTGGTTCAGCTAGTATGTACCAGAAAAGTTGACTGAAGTGTCCACTGTTAGGTATTTTATTCTTGGGGCTGAGTATTTTTAGGATTTTTCTGTATTCACATTGATCTATTAAGATGATGGTAAGAGTATTGTGTTCTGATTTAATAATGACTTTTATAATATGCTTAGTTTAATTTACAATTGTTGTGCCTTTGCCATGTTTCTATTACTATACTTTTTTTTTTTGTAGATAATTATTTTTTATTGAAGGGTAGTTGACACACAGTATTACATTACATTAGTTTCAGGTGTACAACACAGTGATTCAACATTTATATACATGATAATTCTAGGTACCAGCTATCACCATACCAAGTTGTTACAATATTTTGACTATATTCCTTATGCTATACATTACATCCCAGTTACTTATTTATTTTACAATTGGAAGGGTGTATTTTATTTTGTTGTTGTTGTGAGGGCATCTCTCATATTTATTGATCAAATGGTTGTTAACAACAATAAAATTCTGTATAGGGGAGTCAATGCTCAATGTACAATCATTAATCCACCCCAAGCCTAATTTTCGTCAGTCTCCAATCTTCTGAAGCATAACGAACAAGTTCTTACATGGAGAACAAATTCTTACATAGTGAATAAGTTACGTGGTGAACAGTACAAGGGCAGTCATCACAGAAACTTTTGGTTTTGCTCATGCATTATGAACTATAAACAGTTTAAATATGAATACTCATTTGATTTTTATACTTGATTTATATGTGGATACCACATTTCTCTCTTTATTATTATATTTTTAATAAAATGCTGAAGTGGTAGGTAGATACAAGATAAAGGTAGAAAACATAGTTTAGTGTTGTAAGAGAGCAAATGTAGATGATTAGGTGTGTGCCTGTAGACTATGTGTTAATCCAAGCTAGACAAGGGCAATAAAACATCCACGGATGCAGAAGATTTCTCTCAGAACAGTGGGGGTGAGGTTCTAAGCCTCACCTCTGTTGATCCCCAATTTCTCACCTGATGGCCCCCCTGCGACTGTGCCTGTCTTAGGTTGTTCCTCCCTTGAGGAATCTTACCTGTCTCTGGCTAACCAGTCATCTTCCGGGGCCACACAGGGAAACGTAAAGTAGGTAAGTGAGAGAGAAGCCTTATTGTTTGAAAAGGTTAGCTTTTTACTTCTTTACATATTTATGCCCTGTGGCTTCTATGCCCAGAATTTGTCTTGAGGTATCTATACCACTTGGAAGAATTATGATACTCGGTAAATTTGATATGAGGCACAAATTCTATTTAAGGGTTGTAATTAGGAAGGAAGAAGAAAAGCTATAGAAGTAGCAGGCGGAAGAAAACATGGGAAGATTGATTATTTCTTTGACATATCTTCTTGTAGAGTAACTTCAGCATGTATAGGTTTTAAGCTACTACTTAAATTGCACACACACATTAACATAATAGGAGTATAGTTACAGAACCAAAGCATACCTGTAATTACCAGCCATCTCCAGTGAAACCAAGAAAACCAGTTAGGCACCTCAGGCATTTGTGAAAACTTATCTATGATATGGTGGATATTGTCCAACTGAACTTGAACAGTCTGAGAGAAATCAAACAAATTGAAACAACCCATTCCTGGGGACTGTTCACATAAAATATGTTCTTTTAACAGTAAATAGTCTGTAGTTGTAAGATTTTAGAGCACTACAATTTTCACTTCTCCTAATTCTTGGTTGAGTTCCAACAGTATAGATCCAGTCAAATTTGTTGTTTTACTGTATGCACAGGCCAGCTTAGATATCTCCTTCTTCATTCCCATGGCAAGTCCAGGAACTGGTGGGATGAGTGCATCTACAGCTGTAGCAGAGCGTGGATCGTTTTTGGGGATTTTTGATGATCATCTTCAGGCATGCGTCTTCCAGAGAGTGCTGACGTTGGAAGTTCTTTTCCATATCGTATCTTAGTTCATTTTTGGGGTAGCCCAATTAGGCTTTGATCCTCTGTATAAACACAAATAGAGCCATTGCCTACACTTTTATATGCCCTTTATACCCTTGTGTAGAACTCATTGGAGATCACCACACAGGAACTACCCTTTTTTTTTTTTTTGGTATCATTAATCTACACTTACATGATGAATATTATGTTTACTAGGCTCTCCCCTATACCAGGTACCCCTATAAACCCCTTTACAGTCACTGTCCATCAGCATAGTAAAATGTTGTAGAATCACTACTTGCCTTCTCTATGTTGTACAGCCCTCCCCTTTCTCCCCCTCCATGCATGCTAATCTTAATACCCCCCTTCTTTCCCCCCCGCCTTATCCCTACCTACCCACCCATCCTCCCCAGTTCCTTTCCCTTTGGTACCTGTTAGTCCATTCTTGAGTTCTGTGATTCTGCTGCTGTTTTGTTCCTTCAGTTTTTCCTTTGTACTTATATTCCACAGATGAGTGAAATCATTTGGTATTTCTCTTTCTCCACTTGGCTTGTTTCACTGAGGATAATACCCTCCAGCTCCATCCATGTCGCTACAAATGGTAGGATTTGTCCTTTTCTTATGGCTGTGTAGTATTCCATTGTGTATATGTACCACATCTTCTTTATCCATTCATCTATCGATGGACATTTAGGTTGCTTCCAATTCTTGGCTATTGTAAATAGTGCTGTGATAAACATAGGGGTGCATTGGTCTTTCTCATACTTGATTGCTGCATTCTTAGGGTAAATTCCTAGGAGTGCAATTCCTGGGTCAAATGGTAGGTCTGTTTTGAGCATTTTGATGTATCTCCATACTGCTTTCCACAATGGTTGAACTAACTTACATTCCCACCAGCAGTGTAGGAGGGTTCCCCTTTCTCCACAGCCTCGCCAACATTTGTTGTTGTTTGTCTTTTGGATGGCAGCCATCCTTACTGGTGTGAGGTGATACCTCATTGTAGTTTTAATTTGCATTTCTCTGATAATTAGCGATGTGGAGCATCTTTTCATGTGTCTGTTGGCCATCTGTATTTCTTTTTTGGAGAACTGTCTGTTCAGTTCCTCTGCCCATTTTTAATCGGGTTATTTGTTTTTTGTTTGTTGAGGGGTGTGAGCTCTTTATATATTCTGGACGTCAAGCCTTTATCGGATCTGTCATTTACGAAAATATTCTCCTATACTGTAGGGTTCCTTTTTGTTCTATTGGTGGTGTCTTTTGCTGTACAGAAGTTTTTCAGCTTAATATAGTCCCACTTGTTCATTTTTGCTATTGTTTTCCTTGCCCAGGGAGATATGTTCAAGAAGAGGTCACTCATGTTTATGTCTAAGAGGTTTTCACCTATGTTTTCTTCCAAGAGTTTAATGGTTTCATGGCTTACATTCAGGTCTTTGATCCATTTTGAGTTTACTTTTGTATATGGGGTTAGACAATGGTCCAGTTTTATTCTCCTACATGTAGCTGTCCAGTTTTGCCAGCACCACCTGTTGAAGAGACTGTCATTTCGCCATTGTATGTCCATGGCTCCTTTATCAAATATTAATTGACCATATATGTCTGGGTTAATGTCTGGATTCTCTAGTCTGTTCCATTGGTCTGTGGCTCTGCTCTTGTGCCAGTACCAAATTGTCTTGATTACTATGGCTTTATAGTAGAGCTTGAAGTTGGGGAGTGAGATCCCCCTTACTTTATTCTTCTTTCTCAGGATTGCTTTGGCTATTCGGGGTCTTTGGTGTTTCCATATAAATTTTTGAATTATTTGTTCCAGTTCATTGAAGAATGTTGCTGGTAGTTTCATAGGGATTGCAACAAATCTGTATATTGCTTTGGGCAGGATGGCCATTTTGATGATATTAATTCTTCCTAGCCACGAGCATGGGATGAGTTTCCATCTGTTAGTGTCCCCTTTAATTTCTCTTAAGAGTGACTTGTAGTTTTCAGAGTATAAGTCTTTTACTACTTTGGTTAGGTTTATTCCTAGATATTTTTTTTTTTTGATGAAATTGTGAATGCAATTGTTTCCCTGATTTCTCTTTCTGTGGGTTCATTGTTAGTGTATAGGAAAGCCACAGATTTCTGTGTGTTGATTTTGTATCCTGCAACTTTGCTGTATTCTGATATCAGTTCTAGTAGTTTTGGGGTGGAGTCTTTAGGGTTTTTTATATACAGTATCATGTCATCTGCAAATAGTGACAGTTTAACTTCTTCTTTACCAATCTGGATTCTTTGTATTTCTTTGTTTTGTCTGATTGCCGTAGCTAGGACCTCCAGTACTATGTTAAATAACAGTGGAGAGAGGGGCCATCCCTGTCTAGTTCCTGATCTCAGCGTAAATGCTTTCAGCTTCTCGCTGTTCAATACAATCTTGGCTGTGTGTTTATCATAGATGGCCTTTATTATGTTGAGGTACTTGCCCTCTATTCCCATTTTGCTGAGAGTTTTTATCATGAATGGATGTTGAACTTTGTCAAATGCTTTTTCAGCATCTATGGAGATGATCATGTGGTTTTTGTCTTTCTTTTTGTTGATGTGGTGGATGATGTTGATGGACTTTCGAATGTTGTACCATCCTTGCATCCCTGGGATGAATCCCACTTGGTCATGGTGTATGATCCTTTTGATGTATTTTTGAATTTGGTTTGCTAATATTTTGTTGAGTATTTTTGCATCTACGTTCATCAGGGATATTGGTCTGTAGTTTTCTTTTTTGGTGGGGTCTTAGCCTGGTTTTGGTATTAGGGTGATGTGAGCTTCATAGAATGAGTTTGGGAGTATCCCCTCCTCCTCTATTTGTTGGAAAACTTTAAGGAGAATGGGTATTATGTCTTCCCTGTATGTCTGATAAAATTCCGAGGTAAATCCATCTGGCCCGGGGGTTTTGTTCTTTGGTAGTTTTTTGATTACCTCTTCAATTTCATTGCTGGTAATTGGTCTGTTTAGATTTTCTGTCTCTTTCTGGGTTAGTATTGGCAGGTTGTATTTTTCTAGGAAGTTGTCCATTTCTCCTAGGTTTCCCAGCTTGTTAGCATATAGGTTTTCATAGTATTCTCTAATAATTCTTTGTATTTCTGTGGGGTCTATCATGATTTTTCCTTTCTTGTTTCTGATACTGTTGATTTGTGTTGACTCTCTTTTCCTCTTAATAAGTCTGGCTTGAGGCTTATCTATTTTGTTTATTTTCTCGAAGAACCAGCTCTTGGATTCATTGATTTTTTCTATTGTTTTATTCTTCTCAATTTTATTTATTTCTTCTCTGATCTTCATTATGTCCCTCCTTCTGCTGACCTTAGGCCTCATTTGTTCTTCTTTTTCCAATTTCGATAATTGTGACATTAGACCATTCATTTAGGATTGTTCATCTTTTTTTAAATATGCCTGGATTGCTATATACTTTCCTCTTAAGACTGTTTTCGCTGTGTCCCACAGAAGTTGGGGCTTAGTGTTGTTGTTGTCATTTGTTTCCATATATTGCTGGATCTCCATTTTGATTTGGTCATTGATCCATTGATTATTTAGGAGCGTGTTGTTAAGCCTCCATGTGTTTGTGAGCCTTTTTGCTTTCTTTGTACAGTTTATTTCTAGTTTTATGCCTTTGTGGTCTGAAAAGTTGGTTGGTAGGATTTCAATCTTTTGGAATTTACTGAGGCTTTTTTGTGGCCTAGTATGTGGTCTATTCTGGAGAATATTCCATGTGCACTTGAGAAGAATGTATATCCTGTTGCTTTTGGATGTAGAGTTCTATAGATGTCTATTAGGTCCATCTGCTCTACTCTGTTGTTCAGTGCTTCCATGTCCTTACTTATTTTCTGCCCAGTGGATCTATCGTTTGGGGTGAGTGATGTGTTGAAGTCTCCTAGAATGAATGCATTGCAGTCTATTTTCCCCTTTAGTTCTGTTAGTATTTGTTTCACATATGCTGGGGCTCCTGTGTTGGGTGCATATATATTTAGAATGGTTATATCCTCTTGGACAGAGCCCTTTATCATTATAGTGTCCTTCTTTATCTCTTGTTACTTTCTTTGTTTTGAAGTCTTATTGTATGATATTAGTACTGCAACCCCTGCTTTCTTCTCACTGTTGTTTGCCTGAAATATGTTTTTCCATTCCTTGACTTTTAGTCTGTACATGTCTTTGGGTTTGAGGTGAATTTCTTGTGAGCAGCATATAGATGGGTCTTGTTTTTTTATCCATTCTATTAGTCTGTGTCTTTTGATTGATGCATTCAGTCCATTAATATTTAGGGTGTCTATTGAAACATATGTACTTATTGCCATTGCAGGCTTTAAATTCGTGGTTATCAAAGGTTCAAGGTTAGCCTCTTTAGTATCTTACTGCCTAACTTAGCTCGCTTATTGAGTTGTTATATACACTGTCTGGAGATTCTTTTCTTCTCTCCCTTCTTGTTCCTCCTCCTCGATTCTTCATATGTTGGGTGTTTTGTTCTGTGCTCTTTCTAGGAGTGCTGCCATCTAGAGCAGTCCCTGTAAGATGTCCTGTAGAGGTGGTTTGTGGGAAGCAAATTCCCTCAGCTTTTGTTTGTCTGGGAATTGTTTAATCCCCCCA
The DNA here is from genome assembly GCF_030020395.1 of Manis pentadactyla. NCBI lineage: Eukaryota > Metazoa > Chordata > Mammalia > Pholidota > Manidae > Manis > Manis pentadactyla. The sequence continues at coordinate 53,130,608 of NC_080023.1, forward strand.
TCATATTTGAATGATAGTTGTGCTGGATACAGTATCTTTGGTTCAAGGCCCTTCTGCTTCATTGCATTAAATATATCATGCCATTCTCTTCTGGCCTGTAGGGTTTCTGTCGAGAAGTCTGATGTTAGCCTGCTGGGTTTTCCTTTATAGGTGACCTTTTTCTCTCTAGCTGCCTTTAAAACTCTTTCTTTGTCCTTGATCTTTGCCATTTTAATTATTATGTGTCTTGGTGTTGTCCTCCTTGGATCCTTTCTGTTGGGGGTTCTGTGTATTTCCATGGTATATTCAATTATTTCCTCCCCCAGTTTGGGGAAGTTTTCAGCAATTATTTCTTCAAAGATACTTTCCATCCCTTTTCCTCTCTCTTCTTCTTCTAGTACCCCTATAATATGGATATTGTTCCTTTTGGATTGGTCACACAGTTCTCTTAATATTGTTTCATTCCTGTAGATCCTTTTATCTCTCTCTATGTCAGCTTCTATGCGTTCCTGTTCTCTGGTTTCAATTCCATCAATGGCCTCTTGCATCCTATCCATTCTGCTTATAAACCCTTCCAGAGTTTGTTTCATTTCTGTGATCTCCCTCTGGACTTCATCCCATATCTCTTGCATATTTCTCTGCATCTCTGTCAGCATGTTTATGATTTTTATTTTGAATTCTTTGTCAGGAAGACTGGTTAGGTCTGTCTCCTCTGTTGTTGTCTGTGTGATCTTTGTCTGCCTGTAGTTTTGCCTTTTCATGGTGATAGGAATAGTTTGCAGAGCTGGAACAAGTGACGGCTGGAAGAACTTCCCTTCTTGTTGGTTTGTGGCTTTCATCTCCTGGGAGAACAGCGACCTCTAGTGGCTTGTGCTGGGCATTTGTGCACAGACAGGACCTCTGCTTCCTTCCCGGCTGCTATGGAGTTTATCTCCGCTGTTGCTGTGGGCATGGCCTGGCTCGGGCTGCTGCTCCAAAGTGGTGGATTCACGTTGGAAGGGGAGCGGCTGGGAGGCTATTTATCTCCGTAAGGATCCTCCCTGCTCCCTGCAGCCCAGGGGATTAGGGTGCCCAGAGATCCCCGGATTCCCTGCCTCTGGATTAAGTGTCCCATCCTGCCCCTTTAAGACTTCCAAAAAGCACCCGCCAAAACAAAACAACCACACACACACTCAAAAATAGTTTTTTAATTAAATAAATAAATAATGACCGCTTGTTTTTCTTTATTCTCCGGCGCCAGCGTCAAGCATCTGCTCACCAGTCTTGCTGCCATGTTTCCCTAGTATTGGGTTCCCTATCCCTTTAAGACTTCCAAAAAGTGCTCGCCAAAATAAAACAGAAAAAAAAAAAAAAAAAATGGCCGCTCGCTTTTCTTATGTCCTCTGGCGCCAGGCCTCTGGTACCCGCTCACTGTTCTTGCTGCCCTGTTTCCCTAGTATCCAGGGGCCCCTGCGCCCGCACTGTGTCTGCGCTCTGGCCTGTGTGGCTGGGGCTGGGTGTTCAGCAGTCCTGGGCTCCGTCTCCCTCCCGCTCTGCCTACTCTTCTCCCACTGGTAGCTGGGGGGAGGGGCGCTCGGGTCCCGCCGGGCAGGGGCTTGTATCTTACCCCCTTTAAGAGGCACTGGGTTCTCACAGGTGCGGATGTGGTCTGGATGTTTTCCTGTTTCCTCTGGTCTTTATTCTAGGAAGAGTTGTCTTTATTATATTTTCATAGATATATGTGGTTTTGGGAGGAGATTTCCACTGCTCTACTCACTCCGCCATCTTGGCTCCTTGAATGTATTATTTTAAATGAGCACTATATGGAATTTTCCTTGTATGCTTTTTCATTAATCCAGTTGGCTTTAAAATACTGTTTGTTTGTTGTGTCTTAAGTGGACATGAATAAGTTCAGTCTGTAACATCTATATAACAAAAACATTCTGTGTAACCATTATTTTCCATTCTAACCAATTATTTTATTTAAGTTAAATATCTCCTGACATATTCTTAGCATTATTTTCCAATTCCTTAGCAAGTTGAGACATACCTAATTGTGAAGCTGTAACTGGCCCTGATAACCACCCTGAACAGTTGTTTTTATGGGAACTGCTGCTGGTTTTTCTTATTCAAGCTATAGAAGACAAATCTAAATTGAATGATGAAAAAAAAAATCTCCGATGCTTTGTAGTAGCATTCAAGCAGAGAACCATCTTGCTGTGTTCACCTCTCTTTCTCATTTTAAAAGAAAATTAGTGAACTATAACAACCAGAACCCCAGGGAACAATAAGCAGGCTTTTGGTCTATAGAATTTTAGTGTCTTTTAAAATAATTCTTCCAGGTAGAATTAACAGACAAGAAGGAGAAATAGGCAGTTAAGGAACTCATTTTATGGGAACTTATTTTAAAGTATTTAAATATCAGGGACATTGATTAAGAAAAATAAAATTCAATACTATCCTATGTAAAATATAGTTTTATACATATAATCCCTTGAATAATCTAATAAAAATGATACATGCCTACTTTATTCATTTAAATCTTTTTAAAATTTATGGTGACATTCATATGGGTAGAATAAAATAAAGATCTAGGTCCTAGGTAATAATTATTGTCTATTACAGAATTTAAAATGATAATGTCTACTAAACAAAAGTATAAATTCTAGTAAAAAACTTCATCTTCAGAAGTTTTGTTACCAATGTATATAGAAGTGGAGAAATGCATTATGTGTATTTTTTCCCTGATACCCACGCACTCTTTTTTGGAGTGATTAGTTAAAATTCATCAGACTTGGAGATCTTCCTATTTATCTGGCATAGTTTATTGTTTTAGTTTTCCCCAGGCTATATCCCCTAAGGGTCTTTCAACTCTAAGTTCAACATTCCATCATCTTCATTAAGCTAATCACTGCTACAATGAATATTTTGAATCCCATCTTTTCTCTCCATCCAGATCCTCTGTTCCCCTGCCTGCCCACACTGTCCTGATTACCCCCTCTCTACCACGCACACTAAAAGCCCTGGGCATCCAGCTCCCAAACTTATGGACAGGAGGCCTGATTTGGAATTGATCCTCATGCTGAAGGCAGGGCACACAGCATGCTTGGCAGAATGCGGGTCCTGATAATGGGGAGAGCTGACAAGACCACATTCAGCTACAGCCCTCCCAGCTTACTTTGTTTACTAACCCATAGCCTGGAAGTCTGCTTGCCACCCTAGTCTGTGGGATATGCAGTCTTTGTCAGTCCTGCCTGAAAGTACTATATGTGATCCTAGTAGCTTCAATATACTTAGTTCAGACAATATCCTTCAAGCATTGGGAGCTGGGAACATGCTTTTCAAGCAACTCAAATTTTTCACCATTCTGTTCATGTCCACAAATAACCACAGTACAGTTGAGTATTGATTTGAGGAGGTGAATTCATAAATATGGGATCCATGAATAATGAGAATCCGCTGCACTAACATCTTCACCTTTTTGCCCCTTAGTCATTGCTGAGTCACTCGCTGGTCCACTGTGAGGTCTTGCCCTGTAAGTCCCTGAGGTCCAGTGACACTGACCTGTTTTACCACATAATATTGCCTATCAATCATGTGGTAAAATTCCTAACTGCCATAGAGGAAGCACTCTATCAATCTTTTTTAAGTAAATCAAACCAGTCTGGCTGACCCTAAAGGAAACTTCAGTCATTCCTTCCTGAAATCAGTGTTATAAAAGAATTTTAGATTACTTACAATACCCAAAGTACCAAACAGCAGCATTAATCTAAAAGAATGGCAGCCTACAATGAAGAAATAGTGTATCCCTGATGAAAGAGAATGACATCTGCCTCTAACTCCTTGATTCACCCCGTATCTTCTGGAACATTCACACACACAACTAAGAAATGCCCACCATTACTCAAGGCACAAAGGCAGGGAAGGTGTACTGTCAACAAGATGCGAAACCAGAGCCAAGCAAAAGCAGCCCAAGGTCCAGGTCCCCAGCACAGGGACAGCAAACGCAGCAGTGGCCAAGCAGTGCTTTGCTGGGGCAGCACTTCTCCAAATGTGCCGTTGAGGAGCACGCAGATTCCACATTCTACAGCAGACCAAATAAAACAGATTCTCCAAGGGTGGATCCAGAAAGCTCAGCTCTTAACAAGTCCCTGTTGTTGCTTATGCAAACCTAGGTCTGGGAGTCACTGCTCCACCCAGAGAGTGGGTGAAGTGAGAAGGTGCAGGTCCTGGCTGAGAGAAAGCTGGGTGCAGAGGTCCAACCCACTTACTAGCAAGGTAACACTGAATCTGAGCCTACATTGTCTCACCTGTAAATATGAGGACAATACAACACTTAGTTCTCAGGTTTGCCATATCATGACACTACTGACATTTGGGGCTGGATAACAGAAAGCAGTAAAATGTTGATGTTCTGTTACATTAACACTTGTTAAGTGAACACAGGGTACCAGATAGTACACTGAAGTTCAACAACAGACTACAAAAGAAATAAAGAAGCTTATTACTCACAGGTCCTGGAGGAAGTATCCAGCAGACCTCAAGGGGCTGCAGTGGGAGGTCAAGGCAGATACAGAGAGACACAAGCCTTAATTAGGGTCTATGAGTGGAGTGCTTTGGGGTTCCTGGGCTAAGGCCATATTAGTTATATAAGCAAAATAATGGGATTTTGTTAAGCCCCACAAGGTCTCATCTAAGAGGTCCATAAGAAGGCACTGGGAGGCAGAAGTGGCTGCTGAGGATTCATAGCAGGAATTCACACTTGCTTGTGACTCAGTGGGCTGTTATCTAGGCCATGAACTTATATGAGGGTCTAGTGTCAATTTAAGGTTCCTACAGGCCATATGGGAATGCTGAGGCAGCAACACCATGGAGTAGTTTGGCGAAAATCTTGACACTTGCCTGGAAAGGGATCAGTATGATGGTCATACCAGTAGAAAAGACCAGTAAGCTATCCCTTGGAGGATCCTAAAAAATACATGGTTGGAATACACTGTCTTGATAAAGATACTCAACAAACTAGGAATAGATATGACTATCCTCAACCTGGTAAAGAACTGTGAAAAACCCAGAGCTAGCATCTCATTCAAAATGGTAAAATACTAACACTTTCTCCTAAGATCAGGAACCAGACAAGGACATCTAGTGAACCTACTCTATTCAACACTGTACTAGGGGTTCTAGGCAGGGTAGTGAAGGAAGGAAATGAAGGGAGGGAGGGAAGGAGGGATGAAGGGATGAAGGAAGAAAGAGACTCATCTGGATTGGAACACATAAAGTAAAATTAGAAATATTAACAGAAAACATGACTTTTATAAAAAATTCCTAAGGAATCAACTAATAACTTGAAGACTAATGAACAAGTTTAGCAAGATTTCAGCATACAAGGTCTCTATACAAAAATTAATTGTTACTTTTATACATCTGAATCATTCAAAAATGAAATTAAGAAAACAATTATATTCACAATAACATTAAAAAGGATAAAATACTTAGGAATACAGTTAGCCAAAATAGTGCAAATCTTACAATGTGAAAACTATAAAACATTATGAGAAAAGTAAGTAATATAGTATCTAAATAAATGGAAAGCAACCCTATGTTCAAGAATGACATTTAATTAAAACCTATACATGCTTATGTTACTCTACAAGAAGATATGTCAAAGAAATAATCAATCTTCCCATGTTTTCTTCCGTCTGCTACTCCTATAGCTTTTCTTCTTCCTTCCTAATTACAACCCTTAAGTAGAATTTGTGCCTCATATCGAAATTACCGAGTATCATAATTCTTCCAAGTGGTAAAGGTACCTCAAGACAAATGCTGGGCATAGAAGCCACAGGGCATAAATCTTCAAAGAAGTAAAAAGCTAACATTTTCAAACAATATTGCTTCTCTCTCACTTACCAACTTTATATTTCCCTGTATGGCCCCGGAAGATGACTGGTTAGCCAGAGACAGGTAAGATTCCTCAAGGGAGGAACAACCTAAGACAGGCACAGTCGCAGGGGGGCCATCAGGTGAGAAATTGGGGATCAACAGAGGTGAGGCTTAGGACCTCACCCCCCCGTTTTGAGAGAAATCTTCTGCATCCGTGGATATTTTGTTGCCCTTGTCTAGCTTGTATTAATACTTAGTCTAGAAGCACACACCTGATCATCTACATTTGCCCTCTTACAGCACTAAACTATGTTTTCTACCTTTATCTTGCATCTACCTACCACTTCAGCATTTTATTTAAAAGAAAAAAAAAATAATAATAATAAGGGAGAAATGTGGGATTCACATATAAAACAAGTATAAAAATCAAACAAATAATCATATTTGACCTGATTGTTTATAGTTCATGATGCATGATCAAAACCGAAAGTCCCTTGCACTGTTCACCATGTAAGAACTTATTCACTATGTAAGAACTTGTTCACCATGTAAGAACTTGTTCGTTATGCTTCAGAAGATTGGAGACTGTTGAGAATTAGGCTTGGGGTTGATTAATGATTGTGCATTGAGTCCCCTATACAGAATTTTATTGTTGTTAACAACCATTTGATCAATAAATATGAGAGATGCCCTCTCAAGAAAAAAAAAAAGAATGACATTTAACATTGTTAAAATGGCAGTAAATCCCCAAATTGAACTACAGATTCAGTGCAATACCTATCAGAATCCCAGATAACATGTCCATTAAAATTGACAAGCTGATTCTAAAATTCATATTTAATGGCAAAGAACACTGATTAGAAAAAAACAATCCTGAAAAAGAAGAATACAGGCAGGTGCATACTTTCCAATTTCAAAAGTTCCTAACAGCAATAATAGCCAAGGCTGTGGCACTGGCATGAAGATATACATCAATTCCACAAAGATCAATGGACTAGAATGGAAAGTCCAGAAATAAACCCATACAACTATTTCTTTTTTTATAAATTAGTTGAAATAAACCAATACAACTAATAAATTCATGGTCAACTAATTTTTGGTAAGTATTCCAAGACCATTCAATGGGGGAGTGAATAATCTTTTCAACAAAAGATGTTAAAATAATAGCCACATGCAAAAGAATGAAGTTGGACCTTTACCTCACATCATATATAAAAATTAGCTAAAAATGAATGAAAGACCTAATGTAAGAATTAATATGAAACTACTAGAAGACATAGATGTAAATCCTCATGACCTCAAATTTGGCAAATGATTCTTAGATATGACAGCAAAGTACACACACACAAAAAAATAAAAATGGAAAAAATAGATAAATTAGCCATAAATAGTAAAAACATTTATGCTTCAAAGAGAGCCACTAAGAAAGTATAAAGACAACCCCAGAATGGGAGAAAATATTTGAAAATCACATATTTGATAGGGGTCTAGTATCTAGAGTCCATAAAAACTCATACAATTCAATCATCAAAGAAAAAATAGCCTAATTAAAAAAATGGGAAAACCATCTGAATACTCTTCCTTATTCAAAGAAAATTATATAAATGATCAATATGCACATAAAAGGATGCTCAATATTATTAGCTATCAAGGAAATGCAAATCAAAACCACAGTGAAATAACACTTCATACCCTCTAGGATGGCTAGAATAAAAACACTGGATAAGAAATACTGGGGAGGATATGGAGAATTTGTAACCCTCAGTACACTGCTATCAGGAATGTAAAATGATGCAGCCACTTTGGAAAACAATTTAGCAGTTTCATAAAAAACTCTAGAGTTACATCAAATATAGAATTTCCATTGCCACATACCCAAGAGATATCAACACTTGTCCACCAGCACTTTTAGCCCCTTACCCTGACATCATTTTTAAATCTTAAAACCAGTTATCACCATCAGACGCAGATAAATATTTATTATTTGTCCCTATATACTAAAAGCTTAGTAGTGGATGAGTGAGAAGACTTGTTTGGTTCAAATATAGTCCCAACACCTAGAAGAGTGTTTGGCACAAAGCAAATGCTAAAATAATATTTATTCAGTAAATGGAGATGTTACTTTTTGAGATCCCAGAAATAAACAAGTTACAAACAATTTCACAGTATATGTCATAGACTAGATTACACTTGGGATTTGTAGTTTGTTGTTTTTAATAAGAAGTATTTCTATTTTTACCTTTATATGAAATATTAAAATTTCAGTTTATATTGTTTTATTTAACATTATATTATTTTTAGTATATGAAATCATATTAAATATTAAATTTTAATATTAAATTTTATCCCTATATATAAAATATTAATTTCTAATTTTATCCCTATGTATAAAACATTAACTTTTTATCTCAAATACTAAATTCAAATAAACATTTGTGTCCGATTCCTAAGGGAAACTTTCAAGGTAAACAATTTGCATTAATTTTTTTTCAAATTCTAATCAAAAGGGAAACAAGTGACTTAAATTACTAATATATTTATTCAATAAATATTTACTTGGTGCCTAGTCTGTGCCAGACATTATGTTAAATTCTGAATGAAAAAGGTATGTGTGTTGGATGGTGGAGGTGAGACGGGTGTTTAAAAAGTATCTGAGAATTCATGAATCTCACATGGAACTGGCTACAATTTTGAAAACCCCTTTTCAAAGCCCATTATTTTGGTTTGGGATATGTTTTAAAAATGTATCCTCTTTTCAATGTTTATTTAAAGCTAGAGTTTTGAGGGGAAACAAAAATACTGATTTTTCACTCACAATTAGTATAATAGGTAGTCCAGTTCTATTGGATATAATTGAATTAAAAATGATTAACCTGCTCCTTGGCCTCAAATTCCCACCATCTCTATGCTTCCTTAACAGTAAAGATGTCAAAGGTTTTGTTATGTAATAGATTAAAACAAACATTTCATTATTATTTAATTTGTATTTCTTTGGATGATGACTGTGGTATTATAAGTTTATTAACCATTTATATTATTTTATATGATTGTCTTTTTAGCTTAAATGGTCATTTTTATACATTTTTAATTTATGAATAAGTGCTCTTTACATTTAACAGTTCATTCTTCTAAGATCCTTACAGTGGTTGACCTGGGGTTCTGGACAATGCAATTGAACAATATACTGAAGACAGTGCAAGACAAGACAGTAGGCATCTATACAATAAAATATAGTTAGACAATACAAAGAAGGTGAGAAACCATATTAGTAGTTATAGATTGAAACCCTCTATATTTTTTAGATTTATTTTATTTTATTTTATTTTATTTTATTATTGGTGTTTTTTAAAATTGAGGTCATACAATAAAATGCACAAATCTTAGTGTACAGCGCAATGAATTTTGACATGTGTATACACTCATGTAAACATCACCCAGAATAAGATATCAAACATTCTCACTAATTTCTTTTCTCCTCTTCACCTGTTTTACTCATCCCTCTGCCCACTTTAAAGCTAGCATTCATGCCTAGCACATCACTGCTAATTTTCGTAGTGGAACCATTTCTTTGGCAGCCTAACGAACAAATGAGCTCTGTTCTTCTTTCAAACAATCCCATGTAGTTTATATGAATCTCTATATCCAGTCCGTTTATGACTTTGCAATTCTAGCTAAATGTTGCCAGTCCATAAGTCTCATATTCCCTTGGGTGATATTGTTGCTTCAAATCCCCAAGAAATTTGGGCATATGCAGAGTCTTATGAGGACACCTGCTGGTAACCTGCGTGACTCTTTTATTTCTTATCCAGGTCCAAATAATTACTCTTTCCCTTGCTATTACTTTGCTTTCACAGTGTGTCTTTACCTAAACCTTAACGTGTATATATCTTTTATTATCTCACATAATAATTGCCCTGTAGTACTCAACATTCTAAAAGCAGCACAGTTTAACGTCAGTAACTTTTTTACACATTGCATCTTTTCCCTCTAAATATAAAACTTAAAACACAGCGTATATATTTTAACTTTCACCTCACATACCCATGTTTTATTTTTGTATCTGGATTTTCTTTCTTATAACCCTTATATTTTCCTATATGATTTGCATATCATACCTATGTCAGTCATTTATGTTACATTGGTTTCTTTGTGGAGATTATATCTTTCAAATTTCACAGTGCACTTATAAAAAACAAATTTTAGGTATGATTATTACACATCAGAATCTCCTCTAAACATATCCCATGTATTATTTGAATACTTGCAACACCCCATTTTTGCATGTGCTTACTATTATTATCCCATTTTGAAGGTAGGTTTAAAAAATTCCCAACATTATATGGTTTGTAAGTAACAGAGCCGAGATAATCCCAACATATCTTACTCTGGAGGCTATGCTCCAACCCATAACTTCAATATTCTACTACTAATTGTCTCCTCCTTCAAACTCTTTTACCATTTTCTTAGGTTTGCTATCTACAAAGTGGAAATGAATGATATTCTGACTGCCACAAAAAAGCAGTATCCAAGATGGAGTGGTATTCTGGGAGACCAGTTGATATTGATGATGAACTTGAATTCTGAGCAAGGTTTACTGACAGCATTGAATGAGTCGCATATATACACACACACATATATTATATATTATATATATGTGTATATTATATATAGAGAGATTTTTAGATGAATGGTATTACTGTATTTTTTTATTAGACCTATAGATAAAATACTAATTATTTTTCATAAACAAGTTCTAGAAATTTAATAGTTACTTTAATAAACCCATCAATCAGGCCTAACTTTTGCTTTTATTGCCCATTTTCTACTGTGTGTATGTATATTCATTAACTATTGGGTGGGGGTTAAATGATGCTTTACCATTAAATTGCAGGTAATGGTGCTCTAAAATATTACTTCTATGTGACTAGGTGTTGGTATGTTTGGCTATATTTTATTCAGCATTCTTTGTGATTTCCATGTTTATGAAGCTTTATTTTTCCTTAGTTTGGCCATTTCACAGAACTACCTCTTTGAATGTTGTTTGCTCACTCATCTCTGTCTTCTCTTCAGGTGCTTTAATTACAAATATGTGACAGACAGGTTTTTTTTTTTCATCCTGCTTTCCGTATTTCTTTATATGTCTTTCCTATTTTTCTTCTCCTTGACACTTAATATGTAATATTTAGGTATTTTTTCCAATTTGCTTATTTTCTCAACCATTTGTTATATTCTCTTTGACATAATGTTTTTAACAGTAACATCCTTGAATAATGTTTTAAAATTATCTTCATTTATAAACATTATTTTTTTAATCTGCCTCTTTATTTTTATAACTTTCAGATAATTTCTTGATTATGACTTAGTGTATTATTTACATAGTAATACTATATTCTTAATCACATAATATATACAAAGTCTCTGGGAGTCAATATCTACATGTAGTTGCCTCTGATCATTTGTACTCATAGTTGCATTTTTGTTCAGGTGGCGTTGGAAATTTTATATTTAAGTTCATGTTTCTTATATTTAATTACTTTTGGTGTGTAGCAATCTTTACATGTTGAATAAGGTATGCTCTTCTCCAGGTATGAATTGCTTGGATGAGAGTCATTGAGCAGTATCACTCCTGGATTTTCTAGCCTTCTTTTCTATCAAATTTGTAGCTCATCTTGAAGCTCCCAGATTTCTTGGTAGTTCAAATTCAGTCACTTTGCAGGCCACAAAGCTTAGTTTAGCTTAGACTAATTTACTAAGAATGGTATTGCCATGTGAATGAACGCAAACGTAACTTTTGCTTCTCTTTTCTACACACAGTTCAGATGTCAACTTACTGTTTCACAGAACCTCTTTTTAAAAAAAATCTTGTTTTAAAATATTCCTCTAAATGAATAAACTGTAGTACATCCAGACAATGGAATATTATTCAGCACTAAAAAGAAATGAGCTATCAAGCAATAAAAAGAAATGGAGGAAACTTAGATGCATATTAATAAGAAAAAGTTGCCAGTATGAAAAGGCTACATACTGTAAGATTCCAACTTTATGGCATTCTGAAAAGACAAAACTATGGAGACAATAAAATGTTCAGTGGTTACCAGAGGTTGGGGAAGAAGGTAAAAGATGAACATATGTGGGTAAAATTGCAGTATTTCCAGAATCTCTCACCTGGCCTTAGTACATCTCCATATCAATAGGTGATTACATGGGTGCAGGGAGCAATGGTATGTCTGGACCAGAGAGGTTTGGTGGGTCACTTTTTACAGCTGGCTTGCAGGTGACATGGGCCATCAGAGGTGGATGACTGCATGTAATGAATAAATGTGTTTCTCCCACTTTATTTCTCCCTTTGACTGATTTCAGCTTCAAAGGTAATTTGCCCCAGGCTGGGAACTTATTTTCCCCCCCTGAGTTACACCAATATAAAGTGGGTGTTTTAAGTATCTTAAACCTATTTTTAATTTTCTTATTGTTCAATAAGAGTCAAATGTCTTGATAATTATAGCCTCATGACTCCCTCTACATTGTAATGGTCAAATCTGACCCTAAGTATGGTCTTGATCATTTACTTAAAAGGAACATTGCAGTAAAAAATCAACCAAGAGAAAAAATAAGAAACAGAAAAGGGAAAACAATATCAGATTATCTATACATACCAAATCTAATGGTAATTTTTCATTTCTCATGAAGCATATATTTTTATACAAGCTATATATATATATGAAATGTACTTTCAAATTGAATTTAGGCTCTCATCAAAGGGGAAAATGCAATAAAAATACTGAGAACAGCAAAACAAAAAAATTAAGTTGCATTTTTAGTCAATGAATTAGAAGCAGGTGTTAAACACAGAGTTCTTCATTCCATATGTGTCTTCCAGTTAAGAACTATGAGAATAAAAGGAGTAACAATAAATTCATAAAGATAACTGTAATTACTTCTATCGACATCTATTAGGGGAAAACAACAACAACATCAACACTAAGATTAAAATTGACTTTGTAGTGCCATTTTTTGTTTCTATGAAATAAATTCAAAATTGAAGCCAAGGATAATTTGAACATTTACAGAATACGTCAATAATACATCATTACCCAGATCTTCCTCCATTCAGTGATTTTAATTTTCTGTTGAACAAGTGGGGTTTATCAGAGAGCTTAGCATCTGAATATGAAAGTAGAAATTGTAAAATGCTATCTTTAAATTTGCATGTCTTTGGCTCCTGAATAGCCATCAAAGTAATTGTTTCTTAAATGTTATGCAAATCTTTTCTCCTGTGTTGACTCTAATCAAAGCAATTAATTCCATAATAAAGTCTTTCTTTATAGACACCATTTTATTATTATCTTAGTCTAAATTAATAACATGATAATAATTAGTAGATTTGAAATCATCTCTTTCTTTCTTACAGCATGTGGACTCCTTATAAAAGAGCAACAGTGATGGAAATTAGAGTAAAACATGGCAGCTGCTTTGATTAGTGTGCCCTCAACCCCCCCAACCTTAGCATCTGCCACGTAGGCCTTATTTCAATGTGAATGTGATGAGGTTTAATGCTCTTTCCCTCACCAGATTCAACTACAAAGTATAAGTATATATGTTATATATTAGATACAGCTTCTATGTACTGTATTATGAAATAGTATCTATAACTATATATAACTACTACATGATATGATATACACATAATAGTGTATATGTAACTGTGCAGCTACACAATACACATATATATCCCATATATATTTTATATGTATCTGTTCTGTAGTTATTAGAAGCATCCCAGTATATTTTTTCTTTTTACCATGGCTTGATTTATCACAAAATTTCATACATAATTATATAATTTATATATTCATTACAAAGTTATAATTAATATGACCCTAGCTGATCATAAAACATTTCAAACAATTCCATTTACATGGATCTTTAGTGTTGACGCAAAAATGTGCATGAGGTAGATTTCTATACACTTTATCTAGTATCTTTGAAATAAGTTTTCCTCGTTGATTTGTTTTACCTTGAAGAAATTTCCTGATACCTTTAGAGGTGGTACACAGGAGTCCAGAAATTTTACTCAGATTTTCTGTCTAGTTTTATGTGATTTGTTATCTTGGCAGTTTTCTTCATGAAAGGATTTCATTTTATGAGTATTTCTACTGAAAACCTTTCAGAAACAGTTTTCCATTTGTGCACCAATATTTGAAGGTGCATCATTTAATTTATTGCGATCTCATTATCTTTGATTATTTATATATATAATCATCTAATTCCATTCAGAAATTACTACTGCAATTATTTTTGACATATCATCACAATATTCCATATATTTTCAATATTGTACTACTGTAAGTAAAACAGAAATATTGGACCATTTAGGAATATTTCCCACCCTTTATTATATAATCACAATATGTATAATAATTTTTACAAAATGTTATAATATTGCTTTAATCCATAAACATACTTTAGAGACAATAAAAACTATTTGACATTTATCAAAGTTTTAGCCTTTCTGGCTTCCTTATTTCCTTCCTGAAAATACTCTTGTATCATTTCCTTGCAGCCTAAAATACTTTCTTTAGCATTTCTTGTGTTACATTATGGTAACAATAAATTTTATCTGAAAATGTGTTTATTTCATTTATATTCTTCAAAGAAATTTTCGCAGGATATAATATTTTGAGTCGACAGATTTTTTCCTCTCAACATTTTAAAGACTTTATTCCACTGTTTTCTGGCATCCATAGATTTTGTTCCGACGATACATATTGCCCTTTAAATTGTGTCATATTACACTGGCTTCAAGATTTTTCTTAATTTTGGTTTGTAGTAACTTGTCTATGATATTCCTAGGTATGTTTTTCCTATATGTAATATGCTTTGAGTCCACTAAACTTTTTGAAATTCTACATTTATAGTTTTCACCAAATCAGAGAAATTTTTATCCAATATTTCCTTGAGTCCTTTTTTTTTTTGCTCTTCTCAAAGTACTATAATAACAAATATTTTAAGCATTTTTATATTGGTTCAGAGGTCTCTGAGCCAGTATTAGTATTTTTCAGTCTTTTTCTTCCCTGTTCTTTATATTGGACAATTTGTATTCACCTTTTTCAATGTATTGATCATTTCCTCTCTAATCTCCATTTTGTTGTTAAGACCAATCAGTGAAATTATATATATATATATATATATATATATATTTCAGTTGGGCTCTTTCTATTTTGGTTATTTTTTATTGTTTCCAACTCTGTGCTAATATTACATACTATTAATTCATTACAAAAATATTTTTCTTCATATTAATGAGCATAGTTATCATAGGGACATTAAAGTCTATCTCTGGTAATTGCCACATCTGAGTCTCTCAGGGAACATCTCTGTTGATTGTGTTCTATTTTTGAGAATGGATTACATTTTCCTGGTTCTTCAGATGTTAATTAATTTTGGTGTATATTTGGAAATAATATTGTGGATACTAAGGATTCACTTATATTCCTTTAAAGGACATTGTTATGTTTGCTTAACAGCAAATTAACCTGAATGGATTAAAATCTCATTTCAGTGTTTTCATCCATAGTTAGGCTGCTTGCAGTCCACCCCATGCATAAGGTGCTTCAGCTATCAGCTATATCTTAGACAGTTTTTACATAGAATGTGGGCATCTCCTCTCTTGCTCACCTCCTTTTGAAATTCACTCTATATTTCTCTGTGGCTATGATTGTGCCAGACTCTGTCCTTGAGGTCTTCACACCATAAAGATGATTTTTTTAAACCTATTTTGCCTAACCCTCTTCCCTTCTGGTAACCCCCAGTTTGTTCTCTGTATTTATGAGTCTGTTTCTAGGGATGTGTATGTTTTGTTTTTAGATCCCATATATAAGTGAAATCATATGGTATTTGTCTTTTGCTGTCTGACTTACTATATTTACTATAATGTCTAGGTCCATCAGTGTTGTTGCAAATGGCAGGATTTCTTTTTTTATGGCTGAGTAATATTCCACACTGTAAATATACCACACACAGTTATGTTGCTTCCATATCTTGGGTATTGTAAATAATGCTGCAATAAACATAGGATTGCATATATCTTTTAGAATTAATGTTTCTGTTTTCCTCCAGTAAATACCCAGAAATAGAATAATTGAGTCATATGTTAATTCCATGTTTAAGATTTTGAGGAGCCTCCATACTGTTTTCATAGTGGCCACACCAGTTTACATTCCCACCAATAGTGCATGAGCACTTCCTTTCTTCACATCCTCACCAACACTTGTCATTAATTTTTTTGGTACTAGCCATTATGACTGGTATGAGGTGATATCTCACTGGGTTTGCATTTCCCTGATGACTAGTGATGTTGAGCATCTTTTAATGTGTCTGTAAGCCATCTGTACCTTCTTTGGAAAAATGTTCATTTTTCTCTACCCATGTTTTAATTGGGTTTGTGTTTTTTTGGTTTTAAGTTATATGAGTCCTTTATATGTTTTGGATAGTAACCCCTTATCAGATATGTCATTTGCAAATATATTCTCCCACTAAGTAGGTTGCCTTTTCATTTTATTGGTTTCCTTTGCTGTGCAGGATATTTTTAATTTGATGTCATCCCACTTATTTATTTTTGCTTTTGTTTCCCTTGCCTGGGGAGACAATCCAGAAAAAAATTGCTAAGGCTTATGTCCAAGAGTTTACTGCTTGTTTTCTTCTAGGAGTTTCATGGTTTCAGATCTTAAATTTAGGCCTTTAATCCATTTCAAGTTCATTTTTGTGTATGGTGTAAGAAAGTGGTCTTGTTTCTTTCTTTTCAATGCAGCTCTCCAGTCTTCCCACTACAATTTATTGAAGAAACTGTCTTTTCCTTAGTGTATATTCTTACCTCCTTTGTCATAAATTAACTGGCTTTATAAGTATGGGTTTATTTCTGGATTCTATTCTCTTGATCTATGTGTATATTTTTGTGCTAGTAGATGATTTTTTTTTCTATAGACCTTCTAAATGTCCTACACAGAGCTGTATGTAGTCTTCCCTCTGGCTAAAAGCAATAATAGAAAATTCACCAATGTTGTTAGTCTTCTATGTGGCAGCTGATCTTCAAAATCTACCTGTCTTTGTTCATGTTCCAGAGCATTTGAGTGGTTTTTTTTTTTTCTGGGTTTGGTATTATCTAACTTTAAAATGATTGCTGCAGGAGAGTCATCCTATTAGGAATTTACTTACATATATATTGTATGCAGAATTTCTATTACATTTTTAAAGACCATATTGCAGCTTTTTCTCTAGTAAGCATGTAGGCTTGGCTTTCTTTGCTTATGCCCTGGTGATATCCATGGAGCTTTATGAATCTCTAAATTTATGTTATTATTATCAGGTATACTTGGTGTCCGTAAAGTTTATATTTACTGATCAGGTAGCTTGTATGTGCATATTTTTTCTTTCTAAAAATTATCAATGACTTCATTTAGAAATAATGTGGTCTCAAAAATATGTGGTTTTAATAGAGAATATTACAGTGATTAGTATCAATGAATAATGATTTATGTAAAGTTTAAGATTTAGGGATAAAATAACATTGAGGCTATTATAGCAAATATCACCATTGTCCTTTTAGAGATGAAGAAATGGAACTGAAAGGTTAAATAATTGTTTCAAGTTTGCAGAGTTAGGAAAAGTGGGGAGAGGCAGTACTTTAACTGAAGTGAGGTTTACTAATTCTACTGTTTTGACCGTAAGACTTCTAGATTCAAAACAATTTCTACATCTCTTTCAGTGACTTCTAATTGGTGGAGTAAATCCAAAGCTGGTTAAAAATTTATATATGAAACAGATTTAATGCCAAAACTCATAGTCTTGTTGTAAATATCACTGCATTGCTGTAGAGCAGCCCACATCTACTCCTTATTATACCTATAGCTATAAATCACTCTACAGGCAAGTTGGCCAGATTTGAGCTTTAAATATTATACAACAGCTACTTTAAAATTTATTGTGAATTTGGAAACAAGCTCTGAGGAGCACAGAGGTCAATGCAATCAAATGTTTATGTAGACTGCTATTATTTTATCTATACTAAAATGAAAATGTACACTTCTTCATTTGGGAAGACAGAGACGCACTTTTCCTTATTGCTTCTAGCAAGCACAACTAAACCCTGGACATCATTAAAACAAACTTAAGACTCTGAAAGATGGAGAGAAGACAGTAAACTGGTTAATGACCTTGGGGTCTTAGAAATGACATGGAAGGGAGTTCCCTGGGTTTTCTTTTGGCCTCATATGTCCTAGATTTGGAGCTAAAGAAGCTGGCTACCTATAAATGCTAACAGCACAGAGAAAAACAAAGAAAAAACAAAAGCCAATATTCTCTAGTCAAAAGACAGACCGGTTTAATAGATATAGAACTTTTAGGATGCAACTACTCTATTCCAAACACCACAGAGAAAACTCCCCACCCCTGCTCACTCCAGCTGAGGTTGAGTGGGGGACATAGACGGCTAGCCTCCCAACTGCGGTGAAACATCTGCGATGATGGTATCCGAAAAGGCAGAGTAAAGGGATTACACTTTCATCCCTCTGGCCCATTGTTACCACACTCCCCTCCCCCTGCTTCAGTGAAGAATATGTAGCAGGCCTGCAATTTGACTGTGTGCATGATGCTAGTCTGAATATTATTGTGTCACAGTTCACGATTGGTCTTTCTTCCCAGTCTTTCATCTCTTTTTGTATTTGACTTAAGATGGTTTCTCTCTATTTAATTTCCATAATCTTTTCTTCTGTGCTTTCTATTCAGTCTTTATTAAGTGCAGTACCCTTGTAATTTTGGATGTATCATTTTTAATCTCTAGGGATTCTCCTCTTTTATACATCTTCCTTTTCTCTCTTTGTCAGTCATGTGTTTCTTCTAACTTATTGAAGATTTTAAGCATATAATATCCCTGTTTTCTCTTTCCGTCATCTCTTGTGATTTCTGTGTTGATTCTAATTGAATGGTGTTTCTCTTGATTACGTTTTCCTGCTACTTGCTTGCTTTTTTTTTTTTTTTTTTTGGCTGGTCTTTGCAGATTTTAAACTCTTGGTTGCTAGATTTTGGTAGATCTCTATAAATAATGTTTAGATTTTTAAAAATCTATGCTTAGATAATTTTCTTGGAATTAGTTTAAAGCTTTCTAAGATTGTCTTTCTATTTTGTTTGCACAGAGTGAGAGTAGTTTTAGTGAAGATGTAACTCAGTCTTACTACTAAATTTATATAATTCTGCATATTATGTCCATGTATTATTTGGTCTTTCCACTCTGACTTTTATAAATACAAACTATTCCCAGCCCTGGGTGAGCTTCAGTAATTGTTCTACTTGCTTCCCTGGGCCTTGAGTGAGATCTGGGATTGTTTAAGCTTATGGCTTCCTGTTCTTTCACTGAAAATTATTCTGTGTCTGGCTTCATGAAATTGTACTCTACACTTGCAAAGATTGATATTCATTAAAAAAATCCAAGCAACTCCTGTGAATACATCTTGGACTTTTACTGATAGTCATGATACTCTGCCACCAAAATCTTAACTGCTTTGTTTTATATTTCAGTTTCTGTTTTCCAACCTCAGAGTGATATAAGACCAACTTTGCTTTGAAAACGTTTTCCCTGCTTTGGAGCCCAAGGAGTTTTTTTGCACCATACTTGAAGTTGGAAAGCTGTGAAATCATAGGGCTCACCCTGCTTGATTCCACTGTCTCAGGGATCACAGTCCTGTACTACATTTCTTCTAGTTTTTGAAGATAATTGTCTCATGCAATTTTATTCAGTATTATAACATCTATGGAAATTGGTGCTGGCTTTTGGCCCAGCAAGCTAGCTAAAATTTCTTTCAAAAGCACTAAGCAAGTGAGAGCAAACCTTAATGCACAAGCATTCTTCAAGCTTCTGGGGACATTTTTGCTAATATCTTATTAGCCTAATAAGTTACATGGTAAAACTCAGAATTAAAGAATGATGGGATTAAATAAAAAAATGGAGAGGGGTGATTTATTAGGAGTCATTACTACAATGACCAATCACACCAAATTTAGCAGCAATTACAATAGCTGAATAGCAAGTACCAAGGGCTGTATTGATTTACTTCAGTAAAGAGATCACATCTGGAGCAACAGCTGTAGTGGAAAACACCACCTGGTCTAATGTACGCTAATCCACTGTCTTCTTTCAAGACCCACTTCTCTTTGCAGACCCTGAAAAGGTAAGTTAAATTAGAGTGTAATGGAAATCCCCATCCCAGCACTTTCATATTTTTGAAGGTGGCAGTGATCTCTGCAATACCACAAGGGATGTAGTTTTGCATTTGGCTTATGATTTTTATAAAAGAAGAAACTCCAAAGCCTGCAATATTTATTCTTACTACAACCCTCACTTCAAACATCAGAGAGCAATGTAGAGATTCTTGCATTTGCTGAGTGTAACTATTCTAAACATACATGAAAAACTGGGAAGATAAGACAACATGGGTCTGTGGAGCCAGTAGTTCCATTGTACCACAGCCTTGGGTAAAAACATACTTATCACCTACTTTCAGTGAGGATCCATTTTGAGCACTAAGTGGGTTACGGTGGCCGTCTGTATTCAAAGAATCAACATTTGATTGATGACCCATTAGAGATGACTAGGAGGAAGAGTTGTGGCTCACATTTATGATTTTATCATATGGTTCTTCCTCAAGCTACACGGACTACCCTTTATGTCAGGAACTCTGAGTCTGCAAATAGGCCCAGATGTTGGAATGCTGTGGCCACAATGACTTTAGTACAATGACTCAAGGGAAACCTATTTTCAACAGAACTAGATTTTTTTTGTGTTGTGGCAAAATATTCATAACATAAAGCTTACCATTTTATCCACTTTTAAGTGTAGTATTGAATGGCATTAAGTACATTCACATTTTTCTGCCACCTCCAGAACATTTTCATCTTCCCAGGCTTCCACGCTCATTACACAACGATTCTTCACTCTTCCCTGCCCACAGCCTTTATCAGCTACCATTCTATTTTCAGTCCCTGTGGATTTAACTACTCTAGGTGCCTCAGGAAAGGGAAGGCTCAAGATCTTCCCAGGAGTGTTTTGTGCATGATTCTTCTTGGGCCCATTCAGCTGCTTTTCTTCCTGATTGTACCATATGTAGCTGATTTTAAATGTCTTAATTTCCCTAAGAGTCCCATCCCCTGCTTTTTCTCAGGGCCTTAGCTGCTTGGTCTCTTGAAGTTGGTATCTGTGTTCCAGGCATCTGTAGCTCCATATTCCCCACGCAGTGCCAGTTGTTTCCAGAGCTTTTCTTAGCCTGAGGTCTGAGCTGCACCACTTTTGACCATCTGAACTCTGAGTGATGTGACGTGGAGTCCAGTCCCACACATTATATAACACTGAAACGTCTGTCTGCACTGCTGTCTCTGGTTTCTGGGAGGGAACTGGGGACAAGGCCACTGCTTCCTCCAAACCCTGCTGCACTTGGTGGGGACTGGACGGGAGGGGTAAGGGCAAGTGAAAACATCACAAAATGCCCTGCCATTGTGAAGGAGGCTTTTTCTTGACTGGCATTCATTTGGTTGTGGTAGGTCTTTCACTGATTTCCAGAACTCCTATAAAGTTGTTGTAGTCACTTCCTAGTTGTTTATCAGTGAGCTCATGGGGGAAAGGAGGGCTTGGAGCTTCCTCGTCTGCCATCTTGCTGATGTTATTCTTCCCAGACTTAAGTTTTAAGTTATTACTCTAGGTGTTTATTAGATCAAATACAATTGATTGGCCTTCCTTTCTATATTGGTCCTAGAGACCCTGTTATCAGTCAGCCCACTTAAAAAATTCTCAATTTAATTTTATCAACTACTTCTCCAAACTTCTGCTTATCACAGGAAACTCTGGCATCATCCCCCCAACAGTTAATGCTGCTACAGTCTCCCTACAGTCACTTGATGCCCCGTCTTCTACCATCATTGCTAAGCTGCAGAGGGCAGCCATTGCAGTTGTTAGAAGACTGCATGCTGTCCTTTCACCAACATATTTCTCAATACCTTGACCAAGGAAATGTCTTCAACCCCCACTGGGAAAATATTTAGAAGATAATAAAATAAATCCACCCAACATTGTTTTATTTATCTGGCTTCAAATCCTGTACTCTACAGTATATCAAGGGCTTTCTGGCATCACAACCTAATTTTGTGTCATCCATGGTGGTAGAATTTAAGATTACCCAGCTGCTTCAGTTAGCACATTGCACCCAGAATATCCAGACTGTCACGTGACCTATACTTTAGCCTGAATTATTATAAAACTATGTTCATTGAACATAGGCACCATTGGAATCTATCCCACAAGCTCATCCCAGCATTTACCTAGGTAAATTTGTAAAAGCACTTCCTTGATTTTGATCTTATAATTGTTACTTAATAAAGCCTCTTGGACATTTGTATGAGAGAAAAATTGAACATGTTTTATTAATTCATAGTTGTGTTGATATCTGTCACTCTCAGACAAATCTAATACAATTTACAAGAAAATTCCTATATAAAACATACCTGTAACTCTTTGTATCAATTCCTTAAGTTATTACACTAAATTTTGAAAACAATTTGTAACTTTTAAACATTGTTAAATAAATAAACTAAATTACTTTAAAATATAAGTCTTACATATTTAATATGACTGATTCTTTTAATTCTTCAAGTATAAAAATATAGGTAAAAACTGTGATAATAAATATTAAAAAATATACACTACTCTGTGACTTAAACCTATTCTGAAATTCAACACCATGGAATTAACTAATTATGCTTATTTTTAATCTTGTTAATATATTCTTATATTCATAGTCATAAGTATTTTTATATTCTCTTAGAGGTTCATAATATTCAATAATTTTGTAGGGTTGCAGGAAAATAAAAGATGACTCTCAGGCTAACCTGAGGGTTACTAGACTTCAGCTGTTATGATTTTTTCATTAGGGACAAGGAACCCAAAGTGAAGTAAAACTATAAAATCTGTATAACTTATACAGATTTTATAATTGTAAAACTATAAAATATAAACTGTAGGATCCTAGCTCTAAACACATTTACATGAAGATTCTTTGTATACATTATTATCCTTAACACACACACACACTTCATGTACATATAATGCTTACACACCTGTAGTTAGAATCTGTGTGTGTGTATGTGTATACCGGGGAATAGATATGGGAAACACCTTTTGTCATTTATGCTGCACTTAAATAAGTAAAATTGTTTCTTTGTATTGTAAGTCTTTATTTATCTTGTCCCCTACCCAATTTCTAGGTAAACTCTTAGAAGACAGAGTCTATGTTTTATTTACTTTTCTTGCTGAAATGTCAGACACAAAATCTAGCCGTAGATAGGCACTCAGTAACATTTAGTGGAAAGATTTTGAGTGACCTCTAATGGGCTTTTAATGATGATATACTTAATGATCAGTTAGACCTGCAATCATATTTTCCCTGTGTTAGAAAGGACTTAATATTTGCAACACTAGTATCCCTCCTACAATGTATCTTCCTACTATTTGTCTTGCCCAAACACTGAGTTATGAACAGTGAGGACAAAATAAGCCACTAGTGACTGTTCCATAGACTGCTCTCTTCTGATACAACATCAAGTGTAGGTTAATTGCTCCATTCTTAGCGACCTATGCAAAAAAAAAGAAAAAAATTACAGAACTTATGACCAGTTATCTAACAAAAAAAATTCACTATTTACAAACATAGATTGTTAGATAATTTATCCTTTTGCTTATAAAAAGTGACTCACTGTATTTTCCAAAGAAAGATTTTGAAAGTTTCAAGACAGAGAACATTCAAGTTCTTCCAATAACATTTGACAGACATTTCAAACTTTTTAAATCTATGCCCACTTTCAATGAGCAAGAACAACAAATCTTCTGAATCATTTTATTAACATCTTGAATTTCATAATATGTCTAAAAAATTTCTAGTCTGAAAGTATTTGTAGCTTGTTTCTAGATTTTAAAAACATTCCTAGAGGAATGTATGCTTCCTCCTCCAGTCTCAGGATTACTGTCTTGAAATGTTGGAAGGTTGTTGTCATATCTCTGGAAATCTTTTCTTCTCCAGGATAATATCCACTGTTCTTTCAGCCATTCTCAAATGTTTTAAGTCTCACTCTTGTCCTAAGATTTAAATATACACTGCAAATATACTATTTTTCCTGTTTTGTGATTGAGGAAACAAAGATACAGTTTGTCTTGAAGTTTACTCTGAAATCAGTCACAAAGACCAAATATAAGCACTTAAAGCCTAAGTACTATGCAAGAGCAGGGCTGTTGGATAAGTGCAACTGTTATGGCTGTGTGAATGAATGCTTTGTCTTTTAAAAATATAGAATGAAACAAGAAAGCTGAGAACTGGGCCCTAAAGAACTGGTAGAGAAGCCTGAGAGAATTCTGAACGACAGAGTGAAGTGGGAGCATGTTGTATAAACAAAGCTGGAGCTTACATGTCAAACAGGACAGTGTGCTCAACCAAGCTAAATGTTCTGATATGGATGCAAATACACTTCCAATCTGAAGATTATTTCTTAAGACAGGACATATTTCAGAAACATAGCTATGCATCTTTAGATGTGCTAGTAATGTTGGCATTTGTCGCCAAATTGCCGATAAGTTAGACATCAAAAAATAGAAAGAAAGAAAGAAGAAAGAGACAGAAGAGAAAATCAGGATGCCTCTCCTTCTCTTCCTGGTACACCTTATTCCTCCATCCACCCTAGCCCAGATGATCTCTATTTGCATTTTACTGTCTTTTATTTTTCATTCCCTGACTTAATCTTGTGCCCCTACATCCATTTTTAAATATTTAATGATTGGATGGAGGCTTTTCTATTATCCTATTTTTAATAGAAAAATGATATTCAGATTTTCTACTAACAATTCATGTACCATGAGCATTTCAATAATTTGTTAGAAAACAAGGAAAAAACTACTATACAGGCACTCCTGAGTTCTGCTTTATCACACTTTGCTGATATTATGGTTTTTACAAATTGAAGGTCTGTGGCTACCTGGCACCATATTTCCCAATGGTGTTCAATCACTTCATGTCTCTGTTTCACATTTTGGTAATTCTCACAATATTCCAAACTTTTCATTATTGTTATATTTGTTATAGCAACCTGTGGTCAGTGATTATGACTTGCTGAAAGCTCAGATAATGGTTCACACTTTTTAGCCATAAAGTATTTTTAAAGCAATACGTACATCATTTTTTTATACATAATGCTATCGCAAACTTAAAAGACTACAGCATAGCGTAAACATAACTTTTGTGCACTAGGAAGCCAAAAAAATCTTTGACTCATTTTATTGTGATATTCACTTTATTGCAGTGGTCTGTAATTGAACCTGAAATATTTCTGAGGTATGCCTGTAAATAGGTTTTGAGTGAGAAATGCTCACGACTTCATTTATGGAATAAGTACTGAGTTTATTTAAATGTTTAGAATTTTTAGACTGCAACACACATATGCTTTTGCAATTATAATTTTAGCAAAGAGCTCTTCATTCAATATTAAAGAGGAATGTCAAAATGGGACCCTTGATCTTCCCATAGTTAAAAACTTTATTAAATTTTGGGGGACATTCGTTCATGATTAATAGTAATAGCATACTACAGATTGGTCTAGCTGAATGGCTTTTAAAAACAAGTTACTTACACTGACTTATAGAACTTTAGCTTCAAAAGCAACCATGGAGATCATTAAGTCTAAGCACTTTATTTTCTAGAAATAAATAAGAAAAATAAGAACACAGATAATATAATGTGCGGTGCCTTTTGGTAATGAAGTCCTAAACTGGGCTTCAGCATTGCTCATTAGACTTGAAATTGTGTTATTTTCACTGCAACACTGACACTAATATTATAAGTGTCTCTTTTTGTTACTACAGAAATGTTCGTTTGATGACTCAGCAAAACCCTAATTGGCCCCTCCTCCCTCCCCATTTTAGAGATGGACAAATTGAGATTTACAGAAAAGAAGTTAACAGTTAAAAATTATATAGCAATAAAGTAGAATTAAAAATGCATAAGGATTTGCCTTCATTTTCTACAGCACTTTTCATGGACAAAATGTTTTTGATTATAGATGAGCAAATTTGAAAGAATGGGAGAATTTCAGTGATGCACTTGTTTTCTGTTTTGTTTTGTTTTTTTTGACACCTGCTAACAGGTGCTAAAATCCATTTGAATTCTCTGAATGGAGGTTTCTGTAGCCAAAGTCTCATTACCATAAAACCCAAGATCAAAAGGACTGTGAAATATTGAGGCTGATTTAGTTTTCAAATGCAAAGCAGCAGCTGGATTAAAGCACAGGGCTACTGGGAAAACCTGGAAAGAAACAACTGACATCTTTAGTCTTCGGGTGTGCTCTCAGACAATGAACAGACTGATTGGCTGGACGAAAATGGGAAAACTCATCATGTTCTTATTCTAATAAGTTTCATCTCAGGAAACTGATGCATGGCAAGGTACAGCAGGTCATTCTTTTACTCCACAATGAAAAAAGAGGTGATTGGGACTGGGAGGGCACAGGTAGAAATAAATTGCTTTTGCTAAGATTATATTTACTTTTTAAATAACATCATTTATAAAAATTTTAGTCTAATTAGTTTTTCTACAAAATCTGTATGTGCATATATGTATATAAAAATATGAGTGCATGTGTATTTATTTATAGGAAAGAAGGAAGGAAGGAAAGAAATCCAGACAAGCCAGTCATGGATATATTACCCTCATAATATAATGCTAGTTTTTATTTAATCTGCATTTTTGCTTTGTAGATGAATGGAAATTCAAAAGAAGGGCTTATTTACACATCCACAAATGTGTAAATATCTAAGAGGCAGCAAAGACAACTCTGTATGAACTGATTCTGAAAACATAAAACACCCAAGTAAATCAAACATGAAATGTTTTAAAAATTAAGAGTGATATACTCTCAGCTTTGATTGAGAGCCCAATGTAAGAAAAACTCTTCAAGGATTATTTCATTGTGTGTCAAAGGAGTATGCTAAAGGCATTCTCTGTTACCACCTGATGGCCCTTATCTAATGATAGTAACAATTTATTGCTAACAGGATTCTTTTTCGCTCAAAATAGGAGTAATTCTATTAAGTTATGGGATGTCTTAGGGAACAAACTACACATAGTTAATTAAGAAAAAGAAAAGCAAAGAAAGCTGCAGACTCTGGTACTGTTGTTTTGTTCTATTTGGGCTCTTCCCATTCAAAAATGAGAGCCAAAACCAGCATAGTCACTATAACTCTAAGGAAGTAGCATAAATAAAATATATGAGAAATATTATGATAATATTATAGAGCAAGGAGGAAAAAGACTGCCCTCAGAGAACAGCGAGAATTTTAGTAGGTATATATGAGAGCAGGGTGAATATTATTATTAACCTTGATTCAAAACCTGGAGACAAGACATTTAATCTCACTCAACTTCATCTGTAAAATGACAAGTTACATTTTTAAACAATGAATGCATATCGTAATACCTAGAAAAAAACTGGAGACTAGAATAAAAGAGATTAGTTTGTAGGCCATTCCTAAATTTATAGACATATGATTGTTTTCTCTTCAGCTGTTGTCATTATGCTCCTAATATTACTTAGTAATTGTTTTGTTTCACGTATTTACAAAATCTATTTTTTAAATATAAAACAATATGCCGTTTTTGCAGAAACATGGGAAAATGCCAGAAAGTGCAGTTTTTAAAAAGTCACTAATTGTCTTACCCCAGCTAGATTATCACTGTTAAGGTGTGTTGCATAACTCTCCAGCTATTATTTCCATTTTTTCTCTCACTTAAGCAATGATTCCAAGTCCAAGTACTGAATAATCTGTATTCCTCTGCTTCCCCATTTTAAAGTAGAGTTGAAAAGTTGCCTTCATCATCAACTTGAAAAGATAAAATGTAAAAATCTTTAGAGTAGTGACTGGCCTTAACTAGTGTGCTCTGATCAGACAATGAATATTTCTTTAAGGTCTGTTATGTCTCAGCTATTGCTAAAGGCCAGCACTATCCAAGAGAAACACAACTGTGAAGACATCTACCTTAAAAAAGAAGAATGATCTAAGAAGAAAGTAAGTAATCTAACTTTACATCTCAAGGAACTGGAAAAAAAGAGCAAACTAAGCCCAAAGCTACCAGATGGAAGGGAATAATAAAGAATAGGGCAGAAATACATAAAATCAAGAATAGAAAAATAGAAAAAAATCAAAGAACTAAGAATTGTTTTTTTAAAAATGGCAAGTTATAAAGTAGAATAGGGGAAAAAGAGAGATGAGAAAAAAAGGAAACATTACAAATAATGCCACAGAAATTAAAAATGTCATAGGAAAATATTATGAACAAGTGTATGTCAACAAAATAGATAACAGAAGGCATAAATTCCTACAAACAAACCACCTACCAGAACTGTCTCAAGAAAAAATAGAAACCCTGAACAGACCAATAACAAATAAGGTGGTTGAAGCAGCAATCAAAAACTTCTCAACAATGTCCAATACCAGATGGCTCCACAAGTGAATTTTACCAAACATTTCAAGGATTAACATTGATACTTTTTAAAGTCTACCAAAAAAAAAAGAAGAAATGGTAACATTTCTTAAATCATTTTATTAAGCCAGCATCACCCTGATACCAAAGCCAGACAAAGACATTTTCAGAAAAAAAGCCAATATCCTTGAAGAATGTAAAGGCAAAAATCCACAATGAAATATTAGCAAACCAAATTCAACAGCACAGTAAAAGGATCCTATACCATGACCATGTGGATGCAAGGATGCTGCAATATACACAATCAATGTGAAAAACCACACTAACATAATGAAAGGAAAAAAATTACGTGATCATTTCAAATGATATAGAAAAAAATGTTTGCCAATATTTAAACATGTTTTCATGATACACACTCTCAACAAATTAGGTATAGAAGGAAATTACCTCAACACAGTCTAGGTCACATATGAAAAGCCCATACTTAATATGACATTGAAGAGGGGAAAACTGAAAGCTTTCCATCTAAGATCTAGGATAAGTCAAAATGCCTACTCTTGCCACTTCTGTTCAACATGTACTGGAAGTCCTACCCAGAAAAATTAGGCAAGAAAAATAAGTAAAATGTGTCCAAATTGGAAAAGAAAAAGTAACATTCTCTCTGTTTACAGGTAGCATGATCTTATATGGAGAAAACCCTAATGATTCCACAAAAACACTATTAGAACTGTATATCAAATTCAGTAAAATTGTCGGAAACAAAACAAAAAATCAGTTGCATTTCTATATACTAACAATGAACTATCCAAAAAAGAAATTTAAAAAAATCACATTTATAACTGCACCAAAAGAATAAAATTTTTAGGTAAATGTGTAAACAAAGAAATGAAAGACATACACTGAAAACTACAAAACTCTGATAAAAGACATTAAAGTGGACACTAATAAATGGAAAGACATTCCATGTTCATAGAGTGGAAGAAGTAATATTGTTAAAATGTCCACATTACCCACAGTGATCTACAGATTCAATGTAATCTCTATCAACATTTCACTGGCATTTTTTTTTTACAAAAATAGAAAAAAAATCATATGGAACCTGAAAGAGCCTGAATAACCAAAGCAATCTTGAGAAACAAGAGCAATGCTGGAAGCATCACACTATTGCAATCAAAGAAATATGGTATTGGAATGAAAACAGATAAATAGACTAAAGGAACTGATTAAAGAGCCCATAAAAATCCCACACATATATGGCCAACCAATGTTTTCCAAGGGTGCCAAGAATACACAATGTGGAAAGGATATTCTCTTCAGTAAATGGGGTTAAGAAAACTACATATACATGCAGAAGAATGAAATTTTACTCCAGGCTTACACCATGCACAAAAATCAACTCAAAATGGATTAAAATAAATGTAAGACTTGACGCTATAACACTCTTAGAAGAAAACAAGGAGGAATAGATTCTTGACATTGATATTTCCAGTGATTTCTTAGATATGACATCTAAAGCACAGGGAACAAAGCAAGAACAAACAAGTTGGGATTACATTAAACTAAAATACTTCTGCATAACAAAGGAAACAATCAAGAAAATGAAAAAGCCAGCTGTGAGAAAATACTTGCCAACTATACCTGATGAAGAACTAACATCCATAATACATAAGGAACTTCTACCACTCAATAGCAGAAAACAAAATAAAACAAAAAAAATTACAAAAATGAACAAAGGAATTCAATAGACATTTCTCCAAAGACATACAAATGATCAACCTGTGTATAAAAACATTCTCAACATCACAGATATGCTAATCAAAACCACAATGAGTTATCCTCTTACACAAGTTAGGATGCTTATTATCAAAAAAAAAAAAAGATCACAAGTGTCAGCAAAATAGTTGAGAAAGAAAACCATTATACACTATTACTGGGAATGTAAACTGATGCAGTCACTATGGAAAACAGTATGGAGGTCTCTCTGAAAATTGAAAGTACCATATGATCCAGCAATCTCACATTTCACAGAAGTAAAATTAGAATCTCAAAGAGATGTCTGTACTCCTATGTTCATTGCAGCACTATTCACAATAGCCAAGAGATTAAATGTCTGTCTTCAGATAAATGGATAAAGAAAATAAATTGTGTGTATTGTGTGTGTGTGTGTGTGTGTGTATATATATATATATATATATAAACACACAAAATAAGGTGTGTGTATATATGCACACACACACACACTGGAATATTGTTTGGTCTTTTAAAAGAAGGAAATCCTACCATGTGTGGTAACATGGGTGAACCCGGAAGATA
Source organism: Manis pentadactyla (assembly GCF_030020395.1). Lineage (NCBI taxonomy): Eukaryota > Metazoa > Chordata > Mammalia > Pholidota > Manidae > Manis > Manis pentadactyla. The sequence continues at coordinate 53,161,315 of NC_080023.1, forward strand.
GGATGCTAAGGTAAATAAGCCAGACACAGAAGGACAAATATTACATGATACCATTTATGTGAGATACCATTTACCTATTTCAGGAAAAAAAAGAAGGCACTCCCATAGAAGCACGAAATAGAATGGCAGTTGTCAGGAACTGTGGGGGAAAAGGAGATGGGAAGGTACAAGTCAGTTATATAAGATGAATAAGCCCTAGAGATCTACTGTACAGCACAGTGCCCACAGTTAACAATACTGTATTATATACTTAAAACTTTACTAAGAGGGTAGATCTTATGTTAAGTATTATAATTATACACACACAATAATAATAATAATAAGTAAAGAGGGTGGGGAGAAACTTCTGGAGGTCATAGATAATATTTACAGAATAGATTTCAGTCATAGTTTCATGGGTGTATACTTTTTTCCAAACTCATCAAGTTGTGTATGTTAAATTTGCATAGATTTATATGTCAATCATACTCCAATAAAGTGCTTTATAAACAAGAAATATAGTATTGGCTACTTTTATAATTTTAACTTTTTTATTAGCCACATTAAAAATGTAAAATGAATAGGGCAAAAATAAGCAGAGCAATATATCTCATTTAAACAATTATATCAACAAATTACCATTTTAACATTTGGTCAATATAACAATTTTTAGATATCTGACATACTTTTATACCAAGCATTCAATATTTGGTGTGTATTTTACACTAACAGCATAAGCACTCCCAATAGGGGGTGGCCACATTTTTGGGTGCTGAATAGGCTCCTGTGGATAATGGGTATAGTTTGGGGTAGCACGGTTCTAGCCACTGATAAGAAGGCACAAAAATAAACAGATACAGTCACTGTCTCCAAAGTGGTTGACAAAGAAAAAAAAACAAATTCACATGAAGAAACTAAATAGAATAACATGGTAGACAAAAGCACAACAGAGACAGATAATTCTTTAACTTAAACAAGGAATCTTTGACAAGGTGGCTAGCACCTACATGGAAAAGTGAATAATGAAAAAGTGTCTGTAAAAAAAATCTGGGAGAAAAAGACCCAATCAAATACAAATTTAGTGATGCTCCTAAGGGTGGAAAAAACACACAAAAAATCATTATTTTGAAAAACAAGGAGGGAAACAAAACAGGTCAGTGTGGCTGCAATGTCCTGGATGAAATGGAAAGTAGATGAGATGAGGAAAATACTAAAGGCCAGCTCAACAGGGCTCAAGCCCTCAAGGTAAAATATTTGAATTCTACTCAGTTTGCCATGAGACTCACCAGACGGGCATAGGCTGGAGGGTGCCATTATCTGCTCTGTGATTTAGGAAAAATACGCTGGCTGCTGAACAATGTTTAGGCTACAGTGTGGGGTGTGGGTGGGTGGTCTGAACAATAGAAACTGATTTTCTCACAATTCTGGAGGCTAGAAGTCTAACATCAAGGTTTCGGCAGGTTGTTTGTGAGGGTGTCTTTCCTTGACTTGTAGATGGCTGTCTCTCTCTGTTGTCTTCACATGGTCTTCCTTATTTGTCTATGCCCTAAAGTCCTCTTCTTATAAGGATATGAGTCATTCTAGAGAATGGACCTCTCATATGACCTCATTTTGTTCAATTACTTCTTCAAAGGCCCTTTCTCAAAATACAGCCATGTTCTTAGGTACTGGGGGTTAGGACTTCAATAGATGGATTTGCAGGAAGACACAGTTCAGTTCCTAAGAAGCATCAGTCAATATTTCAAAGGTCTTCTGCAGATTACATTTGGGTATTTTGAGAAGAGATGTGACCCTGACTTTGCAATCAAGTTGTCTCATTAACCATGTCCCAAAGATACCGTCTGTCTACTCACATACACAACTCCCTGTTTATCAATTACCAAATTCCACCCATCATCAAGGACCAACTCATGTTATGTGTCTTCTTAACAAGATTTGGGTTGAAACTTAAAATGTTACAGAAAAAACTTATCAAAACCCATGGCACCTTGCATCCTCTCTCCCATTGCTTCCCTTTTCTCTCTCTCCTTTATTTCTTCCTATTTTTATCTCTTCCCTTTCACTCTCTTCCCTCCTTCTTTCCCCTCTCACATTCACTTTCTCCTCTTCACTATTTTCCTGAGTTCATATACATCACTCATCTACAATAATGTCTGCAATGAAGAATTACTACCTGTGACTCAATTTCTTGACAAGTTTCTGCTGGTTACCAAGCGATTAGGAGCTCCCTAAGAAAAATACCTAAGATGATTCTTCTGTCTCATGCAGTAATTTGTTCAATTTAGGGGTAATAATTATATTTTTATGGAAATACTCTTTAATAAAAACAACTGCTTTAGTGATGCTACTGACAGCAATAGCAATTACTCAGTTAGAATTTTTTCTCCATAAGATGTAGTATTACGCCATCGGGACAGTGCATTCATTGAAATTCTGGTTCAGAGCCCAAGGATGAGTCATGCAGCAAGTTTCCTCACCCTCAGTTACTGTGTTAGTCAGAGTTCTATGGAAACCAAAGCCCACATACTGTCCCAGCAGCACAGTTTTCTTTAAACCCTGACTTCCTGTAAACCACAGCAAGTTGAGCCATAATTATTGCATTTATCATATGTTGATCTTCATAATACCTACCTTAGCTCCTCTCCAAATTTTTTATTTCTTTAGGATACATAGTACTTATCTCCTTTCCAAGACTGAAAGGTCTTGAGGATGTGATCTGAATCTTGTGTATCTTTATATCCATTATTGTAAGAAATATTAATTGTTAAATGAATAGATAGAAAATATTGGCAACTGAACTTTTTCTATCTTCATACTGACCTGTGCTTTGTTACAAGGATTGCCTCATAACAGCTTATAAAAGGACGTAGGTTTGATGTAACTGTCAAGGAAAGTTTCTACCTTGTTTGTTTAGTATAATGATAAGGAGAGGAACAGGATTCTAATGCATATAGTTGACAATAATCTATGTTGACAATAAGTGACAATTACATATCAGGCAGGTATCTGACTGGATCAGAGAATGAAGCTGCAAGTCAACTGAAAATAATTTATCAGCTCAGCTACTGAATCCTTAACAGTTGACACACAAGTGAAATGAAAGAACAGCTACGGAGGTTATTAAAACTATGGAGGACTTTTTTTTAAGTGATGCTTGAAGGGGGGGTTAACCAGGTCAGATAATGCAACTGATTGATGTATTAATGGACTGAATGACTCATTCATTTATTCTTTCAAAAATACTTAATGATAAAAGTCTGTGAGCTAGAAACTTGAGATAGAGCAGGGAATAGAAAGATAGGATTTTACCTTTATGGAATTTATATTTCATTGGGGCTTATAGATAATTAATGAATAAGAATGTTGAAATTAAAAGTAATATTAATTATTATGAAGAAAATAAGCAAAAGTTGATTATATTGCCAAAAAGGGATTAGAGACACTCTAGACAGTGTGTCAGAAAGTGCTGAGATAGTGACATTTGTTTGACTTCAAGGACCAAAACAGCAAGTTTCATAAAGATTTTGAAGAAGAGAACTGATTGAACAATTATGTAGATACTGCTTTATATGACTGTGGAACAGATAAGGCTCCATGTGAAGAAAGAAAGTGTCTTCTATTAAACTTGATCACAGTATGCAATGCAACAAAAAAGCCATAAAATCTCAGCAGCATTCAATAATAAGCTTCTGCTTAGCTCAGAAACCTGTGCCAGTCAGGAGCCAATGGATGTACGCTGGGCTTGTGAGAGGAGGTAGGCTCTGCCTCACATATCTCTCATCCTCCTGGGACCAGCAAGGTAGGCTAACCATATTCTTATAATGATAGGAGCAAGAGAGTAAACAAACACTCACAAGCACGTTTCAAGCTTATGCCTAATCATATTGATGATATCCAGTTGTCCAAAGTCACTCACACTCTTGAGCTCAATGTCCAGGACCAAGAAAATGCAGTCCTCGAGAGGTGAGGGAGCCAGGTGAATATTTCTGAATAATAATCTACTTTACCACAAAAGTGAGAATAAAGATAAAACTTGAGAGCATCCTTTAGCACTAGAAGGCAGTACCTACATGCCTTTCATCCTGCCTTTACTATTTTTTTATAGTTATTTTGCCACACAATATAAATGCATGCAGGTACTGTCCTCACAAGAAACAGGGAATACCCCATGAAGCCATAGGCACCTTTGTGGCTAAAGTTTGGGTACCTAGGACTTGCCCTATAATACTATCCCTTATTCATAGTCCTGAACAGAGTGCAAGACCACCGTTTTTTTCCTCCATTAATGTGAGAATTGACTTTAGCCAAATTCACCCTTCTAGCAAACTCAAAATTTCAAATTTGTAACAGGTTTTAAGTTGACACAAAAATGTCTTTATTTTGGCTTAGTTATTATCCATAATCTATTTAGTAGTAAGAAACTAACACTTATTTGACAAATATTCTTAAGTATCACTGGATTTGAACAGAGGAATGGGTGACAATGTGATATCTTCACATTACATAAAGTTTGTGATTTAATTTATGACATTTGGAACAGTTAATAGAATCAGTAATTGTTAATATTAAGAATTTTTTTGTAGTTGTGAGGCTGCTAGTATGAGGCATAAATTGTAAAGTTTAATGCAGAATACATTCATGGCTTTAAAATGAAGAGTTAATATGTTAGTGAAGGCAATGGGCAACTTAAATATTGAATGATTATTAGTGTTTCATTTTTTAAACCTACACAGCTTAAAGGAGGTGTTTGTAGTCCAATCTTACTAAAGATACAGGACTCAAGTTCATATATCTTCAAGGTAAGGCTACATTACTAGTTTGTAGGGATGCGAAAGTTACACGGTTGTACCAGTTTAAGCCACAAGAGGGTAGCCTTCCACAGGAAATTTTTATTATATTTTTGCTTGCCTTCTATCAACATTGCACTATTAAAATTCAAATGTTAGAATTTATGACCTACAATTTTAATAACCACAAGTATTTACAGCTGTTTTGCTATGGGATAATATATATAAAAGGAAATAAGTAAGATCAACTGTGATACATAGTAATCACAACATACTATTTTAGTAGTTAGGATCTCTTCTGTAAGTAAGTAAGTAACATTTTCCCAAATACATCCAGTGGGCAAAGAATGGTATGTTTGTTGAATCTATGAAGAAAAAAACCAGATCTCAAATTATATGTGGATTCTATTAGTTAGGGTAAAATATCCCTTTCATTCTTTTTATTCCACTGAATTGCTTGGCTGAAAATATTTACTGAGATTTGTACCAAAAGAAAATTTTTATTCCTGTTTTCCTTAAATTTAGGCAATCGAGTGTATTAAAATTCGATCGCAATGTAAAATGAGATGTGAAATCTCATCTCAGATCTATTACTAATTAACCAAGCAGTATAATTTGTGGAAACCAACATATTGTCACAGATTCCCTTAGTTGTTTCATCTGTAAAATGAAGAGCTTGAATATCTATACTTGGAGATGCTTCCTTGACTTCTCTTTTCCCATTCTTTCCTCTAACATTGATATATCCTTTAAACACTGTGAATAAAATCATTAAGAGCAAGAGTTAACTTATGCTGTATCGGAATACATTCTATTCTAGTATTGGTTTGATTAGGATATTTTTCTCTGTGGAGTAGATTTCAGTACCAACTGGTTTCAAATCAATAATGTTTAAAAACCCTTTGGTTTATCTTATTTTTTTCACTGACAAAGCTCCTCAAAATTCCCACTGAAATCATGAAAGGGCATAGGAATCAGGACTTCAAATCAGAAGTAAAATGAGCATTTAATAATTGCTTTCTTCTAAGCTCAAAAACTCATCCCAAGATTGGTATGTGGTAAGAAGAGTGGAGAAAATTATGTTATAATCTATAATGCCAGCCCCCTCTCGTGCTCCAGACGTACTCGAATTCTACAGTTAACACAGTAAGCAATGAATTTATCTTTTTGAAAAAGTTGGGTAAGGGGACTGTATGTGGGGAATATCTCGTTATGACATCCAATGTCCCATAATTGCTGAGGATCAAGGTAGTAGTTTGGGGCCTATCCTCTCCTCCTGTAGGTGTGATAGCAACTACAGATGATGAGAAAACAACCTCTCCAGCTCCAGGGACATGATTCTTCAGTCAGGGCCTCTTGACTGGAGCTTCAAAACAGTATGTCAAACTCAGTTCTAATTAGCAATAAAAGAGCTATTTACCTGGAAATTATGCTATTACACAGGAGTGTTGCGGCTGGAAAAGCCATTCCACTGCTCAGCTCAACAATGTGCATATGTTCATCTTGTTTGACTTGGTTTATGATTAGATGCAGTAGTGCTGCCAAATAAATTGTTTTCAAAATGTTAACTACCTTATGCAGAAGAATGGTTTGCTGTCTTTTTAGTACATGGTTTTGCTTCATTCACTAGATCATTTCTGTCCTCTTAAGTTTTCCCAGAGACAAAACTGAACGGAATCATAATCCCTTACTCCCTGTGAGGACAAGGAGTGATGAATCTGAGCATCAAAATGGATCGGAGGGACCCAATTCAACAAGATAGAATTTAGCTTCTCTGTTCTCCTCATTCCTCTTATTACTGAAGACTAAGGAGGCAGAGAAGAGGAAGTGAACAGAAGGAATATAGGGATGTGGTGCATCAGGCAGGTGGCTCAAGCAATTCTAAGATACTCTGCAGATTTACAGAAACAGAAATAGATGCTAATGACCGGAGATTTACATAGCTTTGCCTCATTGACAGTAACAAAAGCAAACTATTGCAATAGCTTTCAGCTGTTTCCTTCACCAACAGGCTGTGTACTAGATAAACCATTCAAGGAATCAAGGAATGAAGGTAATATTTACCTGATTTTCATTATGCAAGGTGCCCAGTCTGAGGCTCTAAACAACCACGAATGGTAGATGCCCTTTTCTCCATTGTTCAGATGAGGAAACAAAGATTTAGAGAACTTGAATACATTGTCAAAGTTCACACATCTCCTTTGTGCCAGAGCATACATTTCAACCCAGGCATGTGTAATTCAGAGACCATGTATCTAACATAGGTTTTCAAGAGCTCTAAGCTGCTTCTCAAAAATAAAGAACCAACCAACTCTTGCTGGCCTATTCTCTTCTTTTCTGTAGCACGTTTCTCTGTCTGGAAGCCTTTGTTAAAAGGTATGTTTCTTTTGTTACTGAAGAACAATAACAAACCTCCTTGTTGGTGAAGTTGGTCCCTGAATCAGGCCACCAGTTTCAAAAGTTCTCTTCCTGTCTCTCTTTGTCCCTGTGTGTCTCTTCTCCTTGCCAGGCTTCATGAATATTCAGAGAGATATTTTGATAGCCACTATCACTCACCTATAAGGCAATATTGTATGAAAAGAAGGTCTTTCAGCATTCTGAAAATAACTAAAAGGTGGAACTACAATTCAAAAGACAACTAATTCACTAAATTGGTATCGGATTTAGAATGTGTCCTTTAAATGTACTCTGATTTAAGTAGTGGCTGTGGAAGCTATTACTTCTGCTTGGCAAAAATTCATGAGGAAGAATAGTCAACACTGTAAGTTAAAACTAAGATCAAGACATTATCCTTTAGCACCTCCCCAAAGCAGTAGGAGAACAGGCTCAGGATTTCCAACAGACCCAAAGGACTGAACTCTGGCGGTTACAATCTAATGCTATTATAGACATTTTTCTGGGGATTTTTAAATGGCAAGAATTTCCACAGTAATTCTGTTTTTCTTAATATCTCAATTTCTTAATGTCTATAATATATGGACAGAATTTAAAAAGAAAATGAATATATTATTAAGTAATGGGTGGTGTGGGTCTGTTGTTATGAGTGTGTGTGTCAGGGTGTAAGTGTGTACATATATACATATATATATAACTTTATTGTATTTGCTTTATGTTTATAATACATATGTGTGTATATAAAATTCTGTATGTATATATACAACTGTATTAATATACAAATATAATTGACTCTGATATACCAGGAATTTTCACTTGTTATATGTTTATTCATATTATGCAAATGTAGAAATGAAGAAATCAACTTAAAAATACTTACATTGTTTAATGTCACTTAGCCAATAAGGAGAAGTCAGAATATTTGCTCAGAACTCCAATTACAGTTTCATTATAGTATTCATAGTTTCTTATTTGAAGATTTATAAGGGAAAAGACAAAATATATTTTATCAAGAATATGTCAAATCTTTCATTGACAGGCAATGGACATATATGTAATTTTACTATATGCCATCCAAACATATTCCAATTTCAAAGAAATAAATACAGATGGATAGATTAATTTTAGACTTAATCTTATTGGCAAAAAGGAATATCCACAAGCAAGAAAATAGTTTAAACTCTCATGAGGTATATATATATATATATGTGGCATTTCTATTGTATTAGTAAGGGTTTTATTCTTTATAGTAGATATACAAAATTAAATAAACCAAGGATTCTTTCCCTTTCTACAGAAAAGCTTATGCTACTATATTAATGATACCTCATACTGGCAAATGATATATGGAGCCTAATGACTTTTTAAGAAAAAGATTACACGTATTTTTCTTAAGTGCTATGTTTGCAACTTGGTGTTATGTTTGTTCCTCTTAATGAAAAAAAAATATTGAAAAAGAGAGCAAAGAAGTCAAGGATTGGTGAAGGAGCTACTATCTAAAACTTAAGTATTTTCTAGTAGTGGTAAAGCACCTTTTTGGATAAAATATTATTCTACAAGTGGGGAAAAAACTAACAGGACATTGATAGCTTGGAAATTGTGGCTTATTATCTTATAAATACTAAAGAATTACAAATAAATGTCTATAATACTAATGTACTGGGGTGACTGATGTAAATGTGTGCTTCAAATTACTTAGAAACAGTTTTCCTTGCAGAAAGCGTGCACTCAGTACATCTGTAGAGAAGTAAACCAATTTGGGAGGAACCATCTTAATGGTAGCATCCTTTAAAAAAAATCTGCTTATTGCACCATATATATACCCATAATGTTCATACCCATAATCTCATTATAAGAATGTTTGATACATAATTCAATGTAAAGTGTAGAGTATTTATATCTAAATCCAGCACCCAGCAACTAAACATCTTAGAATACCTTTCCTGTTTCATAGTTACCTACCTAACTTACCCTTTCACATATTCATGAAGCAAGTCTAGCCGGGCCTCAGTGATGGAACACACCAGGCAAGGGGGATCTTTAGGCAGAGATTAGAGATCTGGTAATTGCACTGCTGATTTCATTAGGGCAGACAGTCAAGCTGTCTTCTTAAAATCCACAGAAACTTGGCCTCAAATGCTGTACAAATTATTATGCGTTGGAAAAATATTTTTAAAAATTTGTGAATAAACTTCAAAAGCTTATTGCTGACCCTATTGAACAAAATACGGCTTAGGTATGATATGCTAACCTGAACACATTATAGTGCATTCAGTTGAATCAAATCTGGTATACACATTCATATACATACGTTTGATATGCAAAGCCTTAGGATTAAATCTCTTCAAAAGTTGGAGTATTGGCGGTAGATTCAGAACACTGTATATCCTTGAGTCATGATGAATAACAAAGAATATAATTTTGATGTCTGATTGCTTGCATTTCTTTCTAACATACCCTATTATTTCTCAAAAGAGATAAGGCAAATTAAGCGAGGAAAATAGGATAGTAATAACATTTTACATGAAGAAAATTAATCAATCAATCACAAGAATAAAAGGTTTCATAGCACCTATTAGGTCATCCTGTCAACTCTGAAGGCTGGTGTAGGATTGTCATTTGATATCTCCTTTCTGGTTCTTTAACAAAAGTAGTTCCAAAAGTGTCAAATAGAAGATGTATTAATGCTCAGTGCTCAGAATAAATGCTATTAATATTCATTGCTGCAGAACTCTCCTTGTTATCATGGTCAGAGATCATTTGAAAATTTAAGACTTTTTGTAAGACTGCTAATAAAGAAATCAGTAGTTCTAAAGGCAATTTATTAGTTGGGTAAAAATTCCTCATTTTTAAATAACAACAGTTTGTTAGAATACATCTTTTGTTTGTTTATTCGTTTGTTTAAAGACACATTTCAGACCCTGCAAGCTTCATTCTACCCAGAGCCTTGGAAAAAAATTACTAACTATAAATATCAACTTTAAAAACACAAAAATGAAAAACACAAAACTGAAAATCTGTGGGCAAAAGAGTAAGTTTTTAAAGGACAAATAAGGTCATAGCAAAAAAGGGGGAATAAAACTTGAGACCAAAGGCCTAAAGCTCTCAAATAAAGGTTTTCTGACTTGACCTCAGATCAGTGTCATGTAATGTTATATTAGACAGACACTTATATTGACTCAGACAGGAAACTCCTATGTTGTATGACTATGCTCACCAGAACGTGTGACCATCTCATTTTCCTCTTACTAAGTATGATATGGTTCCTGAGTACTACTATGATTCACTTGTGAACCTTTTAACTTTCTTTTAAAAATTCCCCTTACACTATATGTCATACTTTACTTGCAGCTTAAGATGAGATAATTTCATGTTAATTTCAAGTATCTGTTTCATCTTAATATAACTACTGTAATTTTGCTGATTTTTTAAAACTACACAATTTCCATATTCATGTGAATTTTTAACTGATGTATACTTTAATTAGTATAAGTGTTCTTTCAAGGTAATATCTGAATAAAGTTATGATTGTGTGTCGTTTATCATACCATAAAGTTATACAGATAGCCACAGAGTAAAATAGTCACGGATGGTATCAATTGATTACCTATAAAGTAATATTGAAAAATCAGTTAAAAATCAGTCATTATTCTGTTTTACATTTTTTTGTAAAACATCAGCCATGACACAGGCACAATGTTGTGGATGAAGTAGAGCATGGAACTATGTAACTATGGTCCAGCTACTCTTCATACAGATGATGAGATGTAGACCAGTGTGTGCCTCCATGGCTCCTGCCCAAGGTAATGACATGCCAGGCAGGTTCCCTACAGCCCTGGGCCTTTCTGGCTTGGTGCATCTTCCAGCTGGGCTTCACAACAATGAAACGGGAGACTTGCTTGCTAAAGGAATAAGGTGGCATTGGGAAGCTGCTACCACTCACTTACATGTGAGTTTATCTGTTACAGCAATAGCCTGAAAATAGTTTTCTGAATTTTTTTTTTCTTTAAGCTTAGACAGTTGCAAACAGAAGTGGATTCCATTTTGCGGATCACAGATCACACAGTTTTGTGACATCTTTTTAAGAAAAACAATACAAAGCATAAAGGCAAATTATAGATGAAAGAATATATAGAATAAGAAATCACAACAGATTACAAATTTTAAAAAACTGACAATACAAATATCAAAATATCCAGAAAAAAACATTTTTATTCATTTACTGCCTGTACTCATCTATAAGATGTTTTTTGATCCCACTGTTGTTGGTAGCATATAATGATGATTTTGTAATACTATCTACAAAGAAAAGAAAGACTATCTCCCAACAGTTGGTTGAGATTTATCTATTATTTTGGTTGCGATTCACAATACATATAACTTTACAAAGATATGCACTTACTCTTTGCACTGTCAGTTTGTATCCTCCACACCCCCAAATCCTAAATTTCTATTTTATGCAATTTCCATGGAAAAACAATAAAGATGTTATGGTGTATTTCTAATTGTTAAAACTATTCTGTCATGTTTTACAAGTTTTTACAAGTTTTACCAGTTTTTACTACATTGTCAGGTTAAACTCCTGGGAGGAGAGAAATTCTATTTAAAACAGGCCCTCATAAAAATTATCTTCTAATGATTGTATACATCTAATGACTGGAAGAATTTTCCTCAGACGAGTTTCTGGCTCTTTACTTCTCAAAATTTGTTTGTCGTCCATTATCCACATACTTCGAACAATGGGTGCCACCAGGTGGGCACATATCACATATGACCTCTGACCTTGTCATGATAATGATGAGTTATCACAGCAGGTAAGAACGTACCTGGAAGCCATTTTAACACTAGAACAGCTAGCAATGATAGTTCTACCCAAAGTCAGTCTGCACTGTATACCCAAACTAAATGTATCACACCTTCAGTTTCCCCTTTGGATTACAAAATTCCTAAGGCCTCTCTAAAATCATGTACTGAAGGGATGTGATGGAGGGTAAGTCAGATTGGAATGTGATGGAGGTCTTAACCAATTGCAGTTAAAGGAACTTGTTTTTGAAAATTTAATATGAACATACGGCCTCACAAACATGTTGTTAGAGCCTCTCTGAGGCTTGGAAAAAACCTGTGCAAATAAGGACCCTAAATTTAAGCTTCATTAGCTTTACAGTAAACTCTGCCTCTAATTGCAGTTATGGTTTTAGCATACTGTATATGTTGACATTTTTAAACAGAAATTTAGCATCGCTTTTAAATGTATCGAAGTATGTAAATATCATGATAAATATCACACTACCATATTTATTTATTTATTTTTAGCCAATTTTCTTTTATTGAAGTATAGTTGATATACAATCTTAGTTTTAAGTATACAACAAAGTGGTTCACCTGTTACCCACATTATTCAACCCTCACCCCAACTAGTGCAGTTACTATCTGTCAACATGGGAAGACATTACTAATGTCATTTATTTAAAAATATATGAACAAGCTCTTCTTTAAGAGATTACATTTTTATTTTTCTCCTTGAGCTACTATTTTTTTCTTTTTTCCCAAGATAATTTTATCCTAAATAAATATTTCATGTTAGATATTATTTTATTGAGCGTTCAACTACTTCTCAAACAAGGAAAATGTAGGCAAGAATTTTTATTTGTATTTAAATTTTGTTTTTAATTTTGTTTCAGTAAGTTGCTGTAGAAAATATTATCAAAGTTTTCCTAAAATGAATAATTATTGTAATTATTATTTGTATATGATTGATCAAAATAAATATATTACCTGTTTTGATAAATACTAAATTTTATAAATGCACCTTTTAATGAGATGGATTTTTTTCATGAATCTGTAAATGAAAATCACTTGTTTTTAGAAGGGTGGCATGGTTCAGTTTCCAATCACTTTCTACCTTTCCTTTTTATAGATGTAAACACTCTGAAATCATCATAATGAAAGTAAAGATGAGAACAGGAGTCGGTTGTAGCATATCAATTACTGACCTTTTTCTGAATCATATACTACGTATCACACAGTGATCTATTATTGAATTGTTTTATATATTTCATCAAGTTCTCTTTACATTTCACTAAAAGCATCCTAATTTGAAAGAGAATTTGTTTTTCAGCCATTCAAAGCACGTAACTTCTCAGTTTCTGGTTTCTGCCTAAATAAACAAACAACAAAAAAGTTTTCTCATGACTTTCAATGATTACTCTTACTCTATTATTTGTTCTATTAGTTAAAGGCAACTGTTTATGAAGCTAAAATTATTAACATTATTCCCATAAAATAGGAAATGACATATTTTAGTTGTTTTAGGATATATTTTTTTTTACCACTTAGGGATTAAAAAGAAGGATGGGTCATTAAAGCAAAACTGTCATCACTCTCCCCACCCCTTTCCATAATACATCTGAAATGTAACACCCAAAATGGTCCTGTTTCAAATTTCAGGCTTTTCTGTTTAAAGAAATGCATTTAAGAATTGGGAAGATATTAAACCCTACTCCTAGTTTAGTGTACCTTCACTAAATGGGGGTCTTCGCAGATATTGAATTTTGTATATTATTTGATGCCCTTGACCTTCTTATTCCCATAGTATAAGATTTTGGATGGTTGAGAAATATGTCTGCCTTGTGTTTGTTTTGTTTTCTTTTTAAAGTCAATCCTAAAAAGTTAGGTAGGAAAGGAGAACTGGTATGAATCAAAATTGGAAGTATATTCTCAAGCAGAACAATTTTACGAAAGAGTACACATAAAAATTGCAGATCTAGGATAGAAACTGTTTCCATGCTCCTTTAGAAGTTCCTTCTCACCCATTTTGAATACTTATATCTTATTTCCTTTGCACTGCTTATTTAGATGATAAGCTGAGGTCAATGAAATTCTGAACTCTGAAGTCATCACTCTCCCAAATCTTCAAATCCAGACAATTCATTTGAATTTGGCCTTGCTAAATATATATGTATAAGTATAACTTACTAATGCAATATATTATTACTGGGGGAAAGAAACACTTTTATAAGAGAATTAGTTTAGTATTCATTTTTGATCATTGTAAAAATGTTTATAAACATATGACCATTTGTTCAACCAAAATACTAGATCAGGGCTTCTCAACCTTCGATGTATATAAATTGCAAGAGTCCTGCTAAAATTTAGAATCTGATCCATTAGTCTGCAGTGGAATCTTAGATCCTGCAATTCTAAGAAACACCCACGTGGTGTTGATGCACTACTAGTCTACAGATTAAACTGCATTACTAGTAATAAGACACAAGGCCACAACTAAATATGAGATTATATATGCATATCTGCTACTAGGGAGTCTGGATGCACAAATACACTGGGAAATACAAAGAACTATTATTTGATTTTTGACACCCTCCAACCTATCACAGAGATAATAAGGCAGACTTTAGTGTTATAATCTAAGATCTAATAACAAGAGGGTTAAAATGACAAAAAGATCTGTGTATTCCTCTTCTTCATCTGGACACATTTCTAACAGTGGGTTCTCTTTCATCTTCATACCAAATCAATTTCCATACAGAATCAATCTCCAGACATAATTGAAATAATAAAATGTCCTAATGTAAATAACTGAAGTTTTATAAGTGTATATATGTATATGTATATGTGCAGTTTCAGATTGTAAATGCTCTAGCATGTTGACACTAGATGGTATAATGAAGTCAGCAGCTATTTACATCTATATGCGTGATCATCTCAAATAACGGGACGGCTACTGATGGTCTGTTGTATCATTAGATCAAATAAAATGGGCAAAAAACATTGCTTTTGGTGATAATGATTCCAGGGAATGTATACAAATTTTGATTTTTAAAACAAGATACAATTTTACCTTGGTTTACATGGGAGTTACATTTCTGGAAAAGAAAATTCTATATATCCCCAAACTATTTTTGTTAAAATAGTTTATAGAGTAGTTATTTTAGTCAAATATAAAAATAAAAAACTATCGGAGTTTAGCTCATATAAATACAAACATAATTCTTTACTTACTTGAATATGAGGAATATTTGAAAGTATTAATTATACTATATAATTAAATATAATTATAAAGAAATTTATATATAATTTATATAATTATATATATATATATTATATATATATATATATATTATATATATATATATTATATATATAAATATATATAATTATATATAATTATATATAATTAAATATAAATATAAAGAAAATATAATTAAAGAACTAAGCTTTTTTGCTATTGTAAGAATTCCAGCATCCTTGGCTTCTAATCAATGAATGTCAGTATCACCTGCCATTATTTTATGACAATCTAGAAAAATATACCCCCCAGTCTTCTAAATCACTCTGTGCGGTGATACCATTCACTGACCAACAAACTGCATGAGAATATTTTTGAATGACATATAATGATAATTTAATCATGGTCATGTATGACATTTCATTTAGTTTTGCATTACTTTTTCACTCACCAAAAACTCTGGTTTCTATGCTGTATTAGTTTTCAGTTGTTTTATATCAAATTTAGTGCCTTAAAATCATACCCATTTTTATCTCACAGTTCTGTAAATCAGAAGCCTAGCCTCATACAATAGTTCTCTGCTCAGGGTCTTACAAGGCTGAAGTAAACATGTCAGCTAGTCGTGTTCTCACCTCCAGACTTGACTAAGGAAGAGTCCATTTCCAACTCCATTCAGATAATGGCAGAATGCAGTTCCTTGTGGCTACATGACTAAAGTCCCACGTCAACCAGGGCCTACTCTCACCTAGAAGTGTCCAGCTTATTCAATGCCAAAGCCAATAACACAAAAGATCATTGTCTAAAATTCATATGGAACCACAAAAGATCTTCAATAGCAAAAGCAATTCTGAGAAGGAAGAATAAAGCTGGGGCATTACGCTCCCCAACTTCAAACTCTACTACAAAGCCACAGCAATCAAGACAATTTTGTACTGGTGCAAGAACAGACCCATAGACCAATGGAACAGACTAGAGAGCCCTGATATAAACCCAACCATATATGGTCAATTAATATATGATAAAGGAGCCATGGATATACAATGGGGAAATGACAGCCTCTTCAACAGCTGGTGTTGGCAAAACTGGACAGCTACATGCAAGAGAATGAAACTGGATTGTTGTTTCATAAACAAAAGTAAACTCAAAATGGATCAAAGACTTGAATGTAAGTCATGAAACCATAAAACTCTTAGAAGACAACATCGGCAAACATCTCCTAAATATAAGCATGAGCAACTTCTGCCTGAATGCATCTCCTCGAGCAAGGGAAACAAAAGCAAAAATAAACTCATGGGACTACATCAAACTTAAAAGTTTCTGTACAGCAAAGGACACGATCAACAGAACAAAAAAGCATCCTAGAGTATGGGAGAAATGACATATCTGACAAGGGGTTAACATCCAAAATATATAAAGAACTTACACACCTCAACACCCAAAAAGCAAATAACCCAATTAAAAAATGGGCAGAGGATATGAAGAGGTAGTTCTCCAAAGAAGAAATTCAGATGGCCAACAGACACATGAAAAGATGCTCCTCATCACTAATCATCAGGGAAATGCAAATTAAAACCACAATGAGATATCACCTCACACCAGTAAGGATGGCCAGCATCGAAAATACTGAAAATAACAAATGCTGGCGAGGATGCAGAGAAAGGGGAACCCTCCTACACTGCTGGTGGGAATGTAAGCTAGTTCACCCACTGTGGAGAGCAATATGGAGGTTCCTCAAAAAACTAAAAATAGAAATACCATTAGACCTGGGAATCCCACTCCTTAGAATTTACCCAAAGAATATAACTTCTCAGACTCAAAA
The DNA here is from genome assembly GCF_030020395.1 of Manis pentadactyla. Classification (NCBI taxonomy): domain Eukaryota; kingdom Metazoa; phylum Chordata; class Mammalia; order Pholidota; family Manidae; genus Manis; species Manis pentadactyla. Next base: position 53,178,320 of record NC_080023.1, read on the forward strand.
GACATATGCACCCCTATGTTTATTGCAGCACTTTTTACAATAGCCAAGATATGCAAGCAACTTAAGTGTCCATCAGTTGATGAATGGATTAAAAGATGTACATATACACAATGGAATACTATTCAGCCATAAGAAAGATACAAATCCTACAAATTGCAACAACATGGATGGAGCTAGAGTACACTATGCTCAGTGAAATAAGCCAGGTGGAGAAAGACAAATGCCAAATGATTTCCCTCATTTGTGGAGTATAACAATGAAGCAAAACTGAAGGAACAAAATAGCAGCAGACTCAGAGACTCCTAGAAGGGACTAGTGGTTATTACCAAAAGGGGAGAGGTGTGGGAGGGTGGGTGGGGAGGGAGAGAGAATGGGATTGAGGGGTATTATGTTAAGGACACATGGTGTGGAGGATCACGGGGAGAACACTGTAGCACAGGGAAGGCACATAGTGGATCTGTGGCATCTTGCTGCAGTGATGGACAGTGACTGCATTGGGGTATGGGTAGGTACTTGATAATATGGGTAAATGTAGTAACCACATTGTTTTTTCATGTGAAACCTTCATAAGTGTATATAAATCATACCTTAATAAAAATTTTAAAAAAAGATCATTGAATCCTTGTGTTTTGAAACTTTGACTTTTCTTCTGCAAACACCTGGAGAAAACCTACTAGTTTTAAAGGGCTCAAATGATTAGGTTAGAACCACTCAGATAATCTCTGTTTCTGAAAGTCACCTCTATATATAACATAACCTAGTCATGAGATTCTTAGAATCCTGCCTATCACATATTCATGAATTTACTGATGTCATTAAAGACCTTTCTATTTCTAAATTCAAAGTTCTCTTTTTTGAAAATATTTTTGTTTAATGATTTTTATACCATCTTTATTGAATCTCTTTTCTCTCAACTGTATAATAGTTCCTTTCTAAAAAAATTATTGGTATTTTTATTTAGCCTCAGCCATTCTCTTTCACTGGATCTTTATTTTCACTTGTCTACTCTATGAAGACTGGTCTTTCTGGTATGTTCAAGAATTCTCTCTCCTCTTCACATTTATAGCCATGCATTTGACCTCTAAATTTGAAAATTGTTATCCCATCAGTGCTACTAGATATTATTCCCTGGATACTAGAACTTTACAGCCTTGTGAGAATTGACTCAATCAACAGTCTCTACCTGAATTTTTTTTTTGTTTTATCTGAATTATTTTTTTCTACCTATTCATTTCCCCTGGTTCTCTTTGAATACAATCTCCTCAAGATTCCCTCTTCAATGTGTTCATAACACTTTGTTTCTATTTTTATAACATATATCATATTTTATAATTATTTGCATGGACATCTTTTTTGAAAGAATGTGAAATCACTCACAGGAATATTATGTTTTCTTGCAGAGTTACAGCATGACATTTAGAATATACTGGACCATTAACAAGCATAGTGAATAATTTTTCAGTTTTTAGAACAGCAACATATAATTTCAGAAGCTGAGTGATTTACTGGCCCATGTTCTACTAGTGCTTGGGAGATGAGAAGGTATATAGAAAAATATAATATGTGAAGTACACAGGAGGTCCTCACAAAAATTCCACCTGTCCATGTTTTCTACAAATTAGAAAGTATTTTACAGTTGAATTACCAAATATTTTTCTAATATAAATAAACAGGGAAAAAGAGATTTGTAGTGAATTTTAGTTATTATAATTGGTTTTTGGCCTGTTTTGCTTTGCTCATTTGAACCAATAAATGGAAGTGAAAACTGAATAGAAGCAGAGAAAAAAAAAAGAAAGAAAAGGAAAAAAAAGGCTTTCTCTGCTTGTGCATTTTAGGGGACTGTTTTGGCAAAACTAGGTAACGCCTAGCCTAAAGTTCTGGTAAGGGCAATTGAGATGACAGGTTTCTGCTCTGCTCTTTGTGTCTCACACCCCTTGAGTGCACCCAATAAAGATTTGTCATTGATTAAACTGATGTTAGAGAGATGCTTGAGACAAGTTTAACATGTACTCATCTAATAATGATTTTTTTCAAAACTAATTCCTTTTGGAAATTGAACTTTTAAAATACTTAGCATGTTTGTTATCTCCTAAGGCAAGTCAATTTTGTAAGAAAGCATTGTGAGGCACAATTATAAATAGTATCATTTCTGTTAAAGAAATGTATAAACATAGTTTTCTCAGGTTCTCATGTTAGAAAGTGCTCCACAGTGGATAGTTACAATTCCCACTGTTTGTTCCTAAATCATGCCACAAAATAATGTTGTAAAAATCTTTTAAGAACAGATGTAAACATATGATCACCAATTTAGACCCCATTTCAAAAGACAACTTCACTAGAGCCCTATTATAACTCCTTATTACATACGTTAGAAAAGAAAACAGTTTTCTTTTATGAACTGAACAACATCTTTAAAAAGGACTAGATCTTCAACTGCAGAACATGTGACACAGCAACAAAGACTAAAGAGCCCTCTCCTTTCCTGACGGCCATGCTAGCAATTTCTTTCAAGGTTATTTCAAAAATAGTATCCTTTTATTTTTCTTAACAATTTTAATCCAAATAAATGGAAGTAGCTCCTCTAGACAACATAAATATATAACTTAAAGGCAATACTGTTGCTGGAAATAAGTGAAAACATGGTTAGATAGTTATTCTAGCAATAAAAGATTGTCAGTTATTTGTTTCATAATTAGAATGAACTTTTTAAAGAGAAAATGGAGCTATAATATTGTGAGCATATTTATAATATTAAATCTGGACTTTCTGTGATAATTCATGATGCACAGATATGATACATTTTAGTAGATGATATAATGAAAGGGAAAAATATTTATCATGAGACTAAAGAAAATTCTATCTTCTTGTTTTTGCAAGTTATTTGCATAGATTATGAAAATAAATCTGTACAAACAATGATTGATTGTAGGTTATTTATACCATATTAATTTACACAATTAGTTTAGCAAATAAAAATTCCCTGCTCTTCCCTTTTCAATCCAGTAAGGTTTACCTCAAGTCTCATTTCCATTTGTTGTCTGTGTCCTTGAAATATAGCTTTCAAACTGCTTCCTGCAGTTGCTACAACTTGGATATCCCAGACAGAACTTACATTAGCCTGCCAGGGCCTAATTCATAAAATATTTCTAACGCTACAGATTAGTTCTGAGCCATTTTACAGCTCTGGAAAGTCTATACCATATAGAATGCTCCCTTTCATTCCAAAGCTATTTGCATTTTATTTGTGCCTCAAAGGAGGAGCAATCCAAACTGATTAGAATCCACAGACACTGTGCATAATGAAAAATTAATTGCATCAATCTTTTCACTGTAGTGGTCTTAACAACTCATTTTCAACTGGTCATTTTTCCACCTGCTCACCAAGGCCCAGGCAGCTGAGGCAAGCATATCTCTGACATTTTCAGAATACCAATGAAGCTAAGGTCACCAGTACATCATGCAAGTGGGAGCTGCGAATCCTGAAAGAGATGTAAGCTACTTGGATGAGCTAGAACTATTATATGACAGTGGAGGACAAATGCATGCTATGACAGCCCATCTAGGCATGGTTTGAATTAACAAAATAGAAATGAAAAGAGAAAATCTAAATCACCAATAGAAAAGGTTAGTGCAGTGCTACCTCATTGGAGATTGAGCATTACATGCTGCTGACAGTGGTGATAAATCAATAATTGCATGCTAGCATCATTGTAGGCAATTTGATATGGCAGGTGGCAACAGCAGTCCAATTCATATACATCAAAATGGGACTTTTGCTTTGAAATAGGGCTGTAATTCACTATACTTTGTAAAGTACACATTTCAGTTATTTTTGGACAGTACTCTATATATTCTTATTGATAGTTATACATCAAATCCCTCCTCAAGAAACGTGTAAGGTTTTATATTTTAAGAAAATTCTTATACCTACTGGCTTTTAATAATTTTCCAACAAGTATCTTACAGTTTTCTGTGCCTTCATGCCAAAATAAATACTGTGTTTTCTGGATATTCTTGTTTTTAACATCTAAATAAACATAGCAGACAAGTAAGCAAACTTAGAACAGCATCCAAGATCAGATTAATTGCTATGTTCACTGTGGTTCCATAGGACCTTACTATTCAAAGCGTTGTCCACAGACCAATGAACCTAGAGCTAATTAGAAATGAAGAATCTCAGGCCCAGCCTCAGATTTACTGAATGACAATTTACAGTTTAACAAGACTGTCAGGTGTGTTAAAGCAGTGCTTCTCAAACTTTAATGTGATAATGTGTAACTGGAGGGCCTGCTAAAACCCAGATTCCTGGATCCATCTCCAGACATTCTGACTCAACAGGTCTAGGACTGACTCAAGAATTTGCAAATGATAACAATCTGTAGCACGATGCTGATGTGCAGGTCTACAGAACATGCTGTAACTTACACTTCCATAAGAAAAGCTATGAACAAAAATAATGAAAGTCTCATTTTGTATATTTTCCTTCATTGTTCAGAATGTTACAGGAATAGCATTTCACTGGTCAAAATATGTCCTAAAAATAAAAGAAACAGAACTTTCTTTACCCTTCTCAGTAATCTTTAGGGTTTCAGTGGGAATCTAATGTGGAAAAACATCACAGAAGAATTTTAAATAATATGGAAAAGTTTCCTGATCTTAACTCTTAGGGCTTCATGATAATAACGATAGAGAAACGTCTTCCCTATCAAATACATCACTCTGATGTGGTGGGACAATGGAAGAAAATCTCAGTGAAAGGGATTCCTCCCCTGCACCCACTATAGTCCTGAATGTTTCTTCAAGGAAAAGCTTGCAGGGAAATGGAATATAGACTTATAAAATGGAGGACTTTAACTTCGATGGAGGAAGATTATAGTTGTTACAAAAAACTTGACAAATAAGACTAACCTAAAGAGCAATACTATTTTGAGAAATATAGTCCTTCCATGTGGTAGTTAGATGATGAAGCATCAAACTTAGAAGATGAAGATATAAATGTGTGATTATTTCAAAAATACCTAGACCAGTGCCTGGATAAAATTGTCTCTCCCTGAATAGCTAATCAACTGGTATGGAAGAGATTTTGCAATGCTTAAAAAACTGTTAGGTAGAAGGATACACATGAGCAGCTGGGGAAGAAGAAGATAAGTTTCAAGGAAAAAGCTTCCTGAACTCTGCTCAGGTAGGGGGTCCCATGTAAAGACAACAAATGCTTTGCTGGGAAATCACTTCATTGCCTTTTGGCACCAGGTCAAACCGGTCACAACCACCTCCCAACCTGGGCACAACTGAACAAAACTAGGAACTGCCCAAAGCATACCTCATCCTAGGAAAGGACATGCGTGCTGAGAGGGATGGCTGTAAGGATGGACCCGTCAATCAATGGCCTTGCCTTGTCAACCAAAGAGGAGCCTCCAAGTCAGAATGGGATAGAAAGGCTGCCCGCCCAACAGATCAGGCCTTTTGTCAGCCTCAAGTCTGGCCCGCTCCTCCCTTGGAGTGGACTCAGATAAAACCTTCACTTTCCTTTGCTATTGTGTCTCTGCCTTTCAGTGGGGACAAGGACTGAGGAGAGCAAACTCGGCCTGGTAACAATTTCAAAGTCTTCCACAACATTTCCTAAAAATGCTAAGTAGCAAATACAGAGAAAAAATATTGGTTGTTTTTCCTAACAATTAGATTCCACATAACCATAGAACTAAAATTTATATGTAATAGACTCAAAGGAAAAAAAAAATTTTTTAAATAGACACTTTAGGCAGGACAATCTATTATAAGAATAAACCTTAGTATCTAAATGTGATTCATTTCTTGAGAACATACTTTCTTTTTCTAGACTGGAAATAAACTCCTTGATGATGACAAATGTGAACAAATAAGGGATCTTTACAACAACTGTGGAGAAAATGGAAATGTCTGACCAGGATTCCCACCTGGCCTTCATAGTACCCATTGTATACACGTAAGGGCCTGTCTGAACACCTATGGAATGTTTACCAGGGACAGAGTGGCTGGTACCAGCCCAGAGGAGGGGTGGAGAGGAAACATCCATTCTGTCCTCTCCTCAGTTCCTGGTATGTAATTGGTTGGGCATCTGCCAGTCACCATAAAGGCCCGCCCACAGAGTTCTTCCTGGAGTTAGGGGCAGGGAAGTAGAGAGTTGGGAGAGCTGGGAGAGAGAGTACACATGTGGGTGCAGAGAGCTTGGGGAGTGGAGAAGGGAAGCTTGGAGGGAGGACTAGGAGAGAACAGAGGCTGGCAGAGGGAAGCTAGAAGAGAATGGAGGCTGGCAAAGTGGAGCCCCGTTGCTAGGAGAGAATTAAGTCTGTCCCGTTAGGGAACAGGAGGCAGCATTGCCAGAGCCAGGAGAGACCGAGACTTACTGCCACGATAATAAATGTGGTACCCCTTTAAAGCCCCCAACTTCTTGCCCTTGCCTTTATTCGGTCTTAACAAATTTATAGGGAACTTGCCCAGCACAGAGAATGCCCTCCTCCTGGAGTGACACAACTTAATAGGAAATAGCTAGTTGTAATATACCTGTAGGTATTGTAGGGACCGTGAGCAGGCTGCCCCAAGAGGTGCCATTGTGACATGCAGATTATTTCATAGTTGAGAATGATCAAGGACCGAAACACTCAGAAAGAAACTTTGACAACCCTGCCGCCTTACCCACACACTACTGCATAAAATAATTTAGATAAAGGACATGCTCCAGGAGGAGAGCTATCACTGTAGATAACTACATCATAATGTGACCTAGGTGTGGTAGACAGGGAGGGATGTAGTTAAGTCTGTTAAAGTTCCTCTTTTGCCCCCTCATTGTTTCTGTGTGGCCATCGGGTATTTTGTTTACTCCTTTCATATTCCTGCAAATTGCTTCCCTTTTCCATTAGTCTCAGACCCCTACCCCCTTCTCATTGGTTCAGGATGCATATGTACCTCATTCTCTCTGTCATGGGAGCCCATGTCTATGGCCCTCCTCTAGGTAGGTAACTAAACTGGTTTTTCCCCTGTTAATCTGTCTCATGTCAATTTGATTCTTAGACCTGCAAGAATAACCTCAAGAGTAGGGAAATTTCTTCCTCCCAAACAGTATCATATAAATTTTTGAGAAAAAACTTTTATGTATTCATTTGCAAAAGACAAGATATGCTGATACTATTTATTTCTTTATGAGGTTCCAAATAAAGCTTTTTACTAATCATAGCCCTTTTCCATTCATTTTAGGAACAAAACTAAAATAGTAATACCACAAAATAGAAATCCCACCACTTAGTTAATTAACAGTTCAAGTCCTCAGTTTTTTGTTTTTTGTTGTTTGTGTGGGGCAGAAAAGAAGCAAAGAAGATTCCTTTCTTTTCCTCTTCATGGGCAGAAGCCTGCTATAAGACTGTGCATATGCATGTCCTACCTACACACCCTTCTAACTGACCTGGCCTTTGGAAGAGAGTGAATCAGGGTCAGGTGACAGAAAGTAGAGGTTTTGTTAATTTTTTTCCTATGCATTAGGTCACATAAAACAGGTGAAATCATTGCACAATGACCATTGTTATTCCTCCCCCACTACCCTGAAATTCAATAATCTGTATAGGTAGCATATGCAAATCTATTTCCATTTCTAAGCCTTAAATACTTTATTTGAATAAACAATAAAAATGAGGGCCCTGGGAACTAAAAGAAGGCCTTTTTAAGCATATACTCTTGAGCATGAGTATTTCTACATGGCTATATTCATTCATTCTTTCTTTCTTCTTTGAAATACTTTGTAGCATAATACTTGGGGGTAGTCTATGGAGTATTGTCTCCCAAAACCCAGAAGAGATGGGATTCAGAGCTGTTAGTGGAGAAATTAACCTTAGACAGAAAACACTTCTTTTGTGATAGGAAACCAGGTCAGGGTTGATGCTGCATGTACATTGTATGTTTGCGAACAAAAAGCCTAGAGAATTCCCACTTGGAGGTTTATGTTTTTTTCTGAAAAGTGAGATACATTGTCCTTGTTCAAAACAAAAGAAGTAAGAATAGCTTAGGAGCAAAAGGTGTGGCTGTAGCCCTTCCTGCCTTCTCCAGCCTCGCTGATAGGCTGTGACTTTGCAAGTTCGGATTCACATCCCTACGAGTTTCCTCACATCACCCTTCAAAAGAGCATTTTCCAAAGATACCCCTTTGGGTTGTTCAGTAGACAAGAAAGTCTCAGTACATGTGAAAAATACGTGGACAGCCATTCTTGTCAGGCATATGAAAAGCATTCTTATTTTATATTTAATTAGAGCCTTCTATATTTCTCTCTGTATTTCATGATCACTCTGGCCTCTTCTATGCCTAATACACATGCAAATTAAAACAAAACAAAACACAATAAAAGAACCAAAACTCCCTTGCCAAATACTTTGGTAAGAGAGGCACAGAATTTATGAGTTTAACTGAAGTTTGTCTCTCACTCTTTTCATTAAAAAATAATCAGTAACTTGACAGAAAAAGCCTTTTAAATATTATATATGCTATTTCCATCAAATTTGGAAATGTCAATCATGGCTAAAATCTCAGGATTTAGGGATGTGTGGAGCTTGAAAAAGTCTTACAAATGATTACAAATTACAGTTTTATCCTTCCTCTCTGGTCACAGTTGATCCTGTTACACCCCTTCTCCTGATCATCTTTTAAGAACTGTTCTAAATCTAAAATATATTTTGAAGGCCAATTAAATTAAGACACTGTGGTCTTATTATTAAGTTATTTAAAGAACACGTGTATGTCCAGGTCTTTTGTTGTGTTGTGGTCACTGTTGTTAGATACACATAATTAGGTTCTTAAGGAATTTCATGAAGACTTTCATGCCCTGTTCACTGTAGTCATGCAGTTTGCCAAAACACACACTCACACAATAGACACTAACAGTTGGAAAGGAACCATAAAATCTACTGAGTAATAAATCTACTTTCTAAGTGTGTTTCCCATGCTGCCTATGAGAACCTTTGATCAAATACAAATGTGTCTAATTACACAAATTATGGATGATGTGAAACTACCACTTTAAAGCTACTAGAATAATTGTTTTTAATACTCTAAAAACAAAATAGTTCTGCCTTAATTCTTAGTGTTTTAAATATAGCTTGAATGTGTGCTTAATTCTATATATCGTATAGTAAGAATATTGTTGAAAGTAACTATACCCAGCTGGGTGGTGAATGTTTTAAAACTACATTGTTGAAAAATAGTTAAGGAAACTTGGATAATAAACCTTTGAAAGAGAAAACTTGAGTCCTGTCAAGTGAGAGGAAGTAGACACAGTATAGCTGCAAAAGGCAGAAGTGCAATCACGGATGAAAATTAAATGGAAATGGATTTTTTTAGCTTCAATATAATGGAAGCCTTTCCTCAATTAAAAAATTCCAGCGATAAACCGAGTAGGTTAGTGCTGCCGTTCCAAGTGCCCAAGCGGAGCTGATGAGGAATCTTTTTTTTCTGGTCTCTAATTACTACCTGTTCTCCAGACTCAATGGACATACTCCTCTCCAAGAAGTCTTGCCTGATGGCCACTCTGGTTGGATCTTTTTCCTAAGTGCTTAATCATAATAATATTTTATGCTCTTTTTATATTGTCTGTTGACTTACGTGCCTCCACTAATTCACAGTTCTTAAATACTAACATCCGGCATAGTAGTAAATATGAAAGAACATTCACTGAAAAGATTCCTTACACTGTGATCTCTAAGAGCAGCTAAATTAATTACTGAGGACCTACAATGAGCCAAAGATGTGTCAGGTAGGAACAGCTTCTTCTCTGCTCTTTGGTATCTCCTCAGCTATACGTTCATAGATGTTACAATCACATATGCTGATTTTGCCAATTGAGCACACTGGCCCTGTCTCTCACTTATGACCCTGATGAAGAGATTTCCCCCTAAGAGAGAAGATATAGTCTCGACAAACCAATTGTTATAATTTCAGCAAGGTGATAGATTTTTTTAATGTACTGGATAAATACGCCTTTCAAATGTCTGTACTCCTTTTGAATAGCATTTTTGAAATATGCCACCCTTTCTGGGTACCACTGGTCTCTTCCTGCAGCTAACACAAGCCTTTCCCTCCCCAAGCACCACAGTCCTGACTTTTTGATGTAGCTGCCAACTGGATGTTCAATAGATTCCATAATAAACTCCCACAGTTTTTCCTGCCTTAGGCCATAATACCTGAAAGTCTCTCTTGATTCCTTATTTGCTTCTATTTCTTGCAGCTGACCTGCTAGAGAGTCCTGTCCCACTGTCTCCCCACACCATGGGTCCATCCTCTTTCGCTCTTTGCCAGTGCAGACCCAGCCACCATCACCTCCCACGGCCTTGGGCTGAACTTGAATTCTTATATTATTTTTATCTTGTTTTCTACTTAGCTAGGAAATTGATCTCTTTGATCCCACTGACCCCATCTTTGATCCATTGAATTTTCAATAGAAATCTACATTTGTCTACCCAGCCAAAACACTCTGCATGAATGACCCCTGCCTACTATATTTCAAATTGCTTGAAATAAATGAAACGTATGTTTTAAGCCCTTGTAATTGCACTCATTACCTGAACCTCTTAAAACAAAAAACAGGACTTCCAGAATTGCATGAGCTTTGAGCCCCATCAGACCTTCTCTACCATTTAGTCTCAACTCAGTGTTTACCTTTTTGGGAAGAGGTAATTCTCCACTTCGTATTTCATTCATATGAATGAAATTTCATATTTCAAATTGAATTCTCCATTTCAATTTCTCCAATACCCCTTCCTCTCACATCTTCATATAAGTAAAAATAGTCTATATAATTATTTAATTGTCAACATTTATATTTTCTGGTATGCTCAATAAATTACAAGTTCTGAGATGACATGGATGCTGTCTGCTTTTTCCATTACTCTTGCTCTATCACCTAAAATACAACAATCTGTAAATTTTGCTAGATGAATTAATGAATGAAAAGATAAATATACATAGGGCTTTGTATTTAAGACTTTGAGTTTGTAACAAATGCTCCTCACTCTTTTATCTTTCTGGATCTTTACAGAAAGTAAGAAAAGAAATAAGTAACTTAAAGCCATTAGTGAGCATTTGAAGACTTTTATCATCTATATGCAGATTAAGCAAGCAAATGACACATTTGCCTACTTTTAATCAAATCAATCAATATTCTAAAAACGTGGTTGATTAGAGTTGGTCCAAATAGTATCTTAAGTAGTGGTCCAAACAGCTTATGTGCTTCCACTAATTCACGGTTCTTTAATAGAATACCACCCTATCTGGTGTGCTCAATTGGCAAAATCAGCATATGTGATTGTAACATCTATGAACATATAGCTGATGAGATACCAAAGAGCAGAGAAGAAGCTGTTCCTACCTGACGCATCTTTGGCTCATCGTAGATCCTCAGTAATTAATTTAGCTGCTCTTAGAGATCACAGTGTAAGGAATCTTTTCAGTGAATGTTCTTTCATATTTACTACTATGCCCGATGTTAGTCAGCTTAAACTCAGTGGTCCAAATAGTGTCTCAAGTAGTACAAGAACAAATTAAGACATGCTGGAGAAGGCACTTAACCAAACACCAAAACTGCAGTGGAATAGGCTTATATTGCACCCACAATATAGCTGTGTAAGAAGTGTGATCTTTTTCTTCTCTGTGTCTGAACATAGATTCAAATTTGAGGTCTGATTCTACTCTGTGAGAATATCAATAATTTCAAGTTCCTTCTTTTCTCTCAAGTTGGAGTATATGCCAAGGTGTTATGCAGTACACTTGTTTTTGGGGGCTATCCGGTCATCTGCCCATGCTGGTGTCCTTTGTGCGGAATACCATCCTATCTGGTTTTGTCTACACACCCATCTGGCTTCTGGGTGTCAATGTCTGAGGTCACAGCTGCATTCTTTCTCCTCTTCACCAGACTTTTCAGGTTTGGCTCTATTTGAGTAGTACCATGCTTTACTTAAGCACAAGGAAAAATTCTGACCACTCTTCTTTGGTTTAATATTGGATATGTCTAACATAGTTTTCAACTGTTACTCTGCACACAGGTCGTGATGGTAAATGTGACCACTCCTTTTACAATCCTACAGCTATTTCTTATAGTCTTCCTTCCTACTCTTTGAAGGAGAACTATAGAAATCTACTGGACAAGTTTTTACTGTTCTCAAATCCTCAAATCCTATGGGATTCTGCTGCAGAAAACACAGTTGAATCAATCATTGCTGTCCCTTTGCTTGCCCTTCTGCAAGTACAGGAAATTTTTTCTTGTCTTTAAGTGGAGTACTATTTAGTTACTGATTGCATATCTCTATATCCCCTGGGGAAATACTTCAAGAAAGTGAAATATAGGTGTTTATAGATAGTGAAAATGTTATGAATTTGAAATAACAAAGGCCAATATTTAGCTTTCTTTTGCAGCTCAGCATTAATTCTGAAGCATCACTGTTCTGAGGCATGAAAACATTGTCTAATTACCCAAGTAAGCAAAGCAGTACCAAGCCATACCAAAAGGGGAATAATGGGTAATATGTAGCCTGCTACAAAAATTACTTCCAACTTCTTGGAAAAAATCAATCTAACTGTTTGTATATGTGTCTGTGCTAGCAGCAGAGTGGGTCCTTTCTTCCCATCCCTGCCTTCACTCTCCCTCCCTTCCTTCCTCTCTCTGTCTCTCCAACTGCACAAGATACCTAGCAAGACACTCCTAATGCAAATGGACCAGTACCTCCTATAACAGGTATTAAAACAAGTCTTAAAGATTCTTTGAGCACCAGGATTCTGAAAAGATACAATTTTAGTTCTAAGCCTTGCAAATCTAAATTTAATTAATTTTCTTTTGGAATAATTTATTTTATTCCAGAACATTTAAAATATCAGATCCATGGCCAAGTCTAACTGGTAAGCTAGAATTAATATGTTAGAGAAAGCCACCGAGTAGAAATAACTTTTTGTTTCACATGCATTAACAGTGTGGAAATAGGCCAGATTGGCGTGAAGAAAGACTACATCAGTTTCTCAAGCGATCCATTCATCCGCAACTTGGAATGCTGCTTCTCTCAGCTATAGTGATTATTTTTGCCTCCAAACTTTCCTGATATCCAAGGTCTCGGTCCTTTACTTCTTTTTTCTTCCCATCTGAATAGTTACGTGTATTAAGAAAAATCACTATTTCTGATCTGAAAACTTCATTTTGGGGAAATTTCATTGTATACTTATTTATTAGCTACACATTAAATTTTACATGGTAAAACAGCTTTTTCCCCCGAATTTTATCATTTTTAAGAAAAAAACTGGATATTTACATCAAGGATTGTAGGAGTGAGTCAAAGGAACAAAAGATATGCCAGCTTCCCAAACTGAAACTGTGCAGCTGTGTGCCATGTATCAATTGAAATAGGTCAGTTACATGAATTGAAATAGGGCATGAGAGAAGAAGAGAGACAAAATATGGCTAAGCAGAGAGAAGTTGTCTAACCAGTGAAAATCTGTCTGAATGGAAAAACCCATTTAAGAAGCTGGACCAGTAATGACTGGAATCAAATAATTTGTCATGATCTTATGTTGGTCTTACTCAGTTGATTTTTTTCAGCCTACATCCATACATTTGGAAACATGCAAATATCAGGTCTTAAAGCATAATTCATTAAAGGGCTATGGATATAAATTATGTATCTTCAAAATTATTATTTTAGAATTCATTATCAATTTTTCCCAAATGGATTAATATATAAACTTTGTCCCAAAGAAGATTTAGTCAAAGCAATAAATAACTTTGATTATTTGATTTTCCTATAAATTATTTACATTCTTAATTTGGAAAAATACATAAAAACTTTATTAATGTTGACTTATTGGCCAACGCATCAGCTTTCCAAGAATAAAATACTGACAGCATGCATTCTGAATTAAATATTTGGCCACTCCTTCACATTTAAAGTGAGATCTTTGAGAAATAAAAAGAGGGGGAAAAGAAACTAATGGTAATTAAATGGTAAATTATCTCTCTGATTAGGTCTTTTATGTTTGACAATTCTTTGTGACCAATTTATTCACATAGACTATTTCTAGTTCTATTTCCACAGGTCACTTGCATACTGTAAATTCAGAAGTCTTTATTAATGTACACTTAACATAAGAAATTTGGCTTGCTTTTTAGATGTACACCACAAAGAAATAAGGTAAAGATTGTCAATTTACAATAAAAAATAATGTGAGAGTCACAAAATGTGGATGTATATGATATATAATATTGAAAAAAGAACTTTCCTTTTACAACAATAAAAATTCATTAAAATCTTCATAAAACTGTCCCACTCACAACTGCAACAAACTTATAAGGTACATAAAAAGAGTCAACAAGAAATATGTGAGATTATAGTAAGAGAAAAATCAACTTTACTGAAGCATATTAAAATAATTGGAATGGTTATAAACTTCCAGTTATCAAATCAATAAGTCACAATGAACAGCATGGTGACAACTCGTTAATAATAATGTACTGCATATTTGAAAGTTGCTAAAAGAGTAGATCAAAAAAGTTCTCATTGCAAGAAAAAAATGTAATTATGTGTGTGATGAATGTTAACTAGACTTATTGTGGTGATTGCTTCATAATATATACAAATATCAGATCATTATGTTGTACACTTGAAACTAATATAATGATATGTATTAATTATATTTCAATAAAAATATTTTAAAAAGAAAAGACTTGATACAAGAGAAAAATATTTGTTCATGGATTGGAAGGTTTAATATTTGAAAGATGCTTCTTTTCCAAAAATTAGTCTATTGATTCAGTAATATCCTGATTGAAATCCCAATATGAGTTTTTTATGGAAAATTATTCTTGGCTTTAGAACTCATAAGGAAAAGTAAATGCACATTTAAAAAAGAAATAAGATATAAAATTTTCCCTACTAGATAGGAATGTATATTTGTTATTTATGTTAACTGAACTAGTATTGCTTTGGTATAGATAGATAATGAATCAGTGGAAAGGAAAAGAGAATCCAGAAATAGACCCATGCATACAAGGTCCTCAGTAAGCCTCATGTCCTATTATGGATGACCTTGCATAGTTTCCTACCAAATTAGATAGTGGTGAACTCAGTAACCTATATGAAATAAAGGAAATGTGTGCCTTTTGAGGAGAAGTCATAAAAGACTTTGAAGCTTACAGTGTGGTCTTTCTTGGATCAGTCTGGAGGAAGCCACAGTCATCTCTTACAGACACATAGGTTGCCTTATGGGAAAGTTCACCTGGTGAGGAACTGAGGGTTTGTGCTAACAGCCAGCCCTAGTTGACAGAAAAGTGAACAAACCATCTTGGAAGCAGATACTCTAGTCCCAGTCAAGCCTTTGGATGACTGCAGCCTCAGCCGACATCTTGACTGCAACTTTATGGAAGACTACAAGCTAGAGCCACCCAACGATGCTGCTCACAAATTTATGACCCACAAAACTGCAAGATAATAAATGTTTATGGCTGTTTAAAGCTACTAAGTTTTGAGATAATTTGTTACACAGCAATCAATAACTAGTACAGTTTTCTGTACCTGAAAATAAGGTATTTTCATAACAAAACTAATGTGTAACAAAGTACTCAGTCTCAGATGTCACATAATTTCTGTGAGTACCACAATATCCTATTGGAAACAAGGGTCAGATGTATTCATTATAAAGGGAGAATATACAGATGTATGAATACCAGAGAAAGAGACTCATTAGGGACAATCTTATACATTGGTTACTACAAGCCCTTTTGTTTTGAAATTAGATACATAATATAGAATTGATCACAACCTTTAACTGTTGGTACACTAATTTAAGCCATTCTTGGCCACTTGTGTGTCTGTGTGTGTGTGCACATGCATGGGTATGTGACTGTGTGACTTAATTACATTTTTAAAGTCCATATCCCATTTTTTTTCCCCTCTAAAAGGCTTCCACTTTTATATAGTGTATTTACACTTACACACACATATACACACACAATACTCTGTATACTTGTTTTCTTCACACACAGGCTCAAGGGTATGGATTTAAGATATGTTCATTTATATTTGTATATTTGTACTATATAATCTTTATATTTGTGTTTATATATTTGTCTTAAATATGAACATATCTCATTCTATCCACGTTGTAAGTATGCTACATGTTATTTATTTTCTTTGATTTATGGGAATTTGGTTTGTTTTCAAATATTTACCACAATAAACAATGCAATGATACAAATCCATATGCAAATATCTTTTTATGTACCTGTAAGAGATTTTCCCTGGTATATATACTTAAAAGTGGAGTTGTGGGATTTCTGGGTTATTTACATAGACAAGGTGTTCCCTACATATTATTTACATTCTATGCAGAATGTCTGTACTTACATTTACTTCCACTAGTAGTGTGTAGAGCTTCCTGCTGCCCCACATCCTTGCCAATAGTTATTATCATAATTACACTTTTTGTTTTGCCAGTCATATGTATAGAATAGTATCTTATCATTATTTAATTTTTAAGTATTTATTACTATAAAGCTGAGCATCTCATGCTTTTTGATATTTTGGGTTATGCTTTATTAATTTATTAATTTTTTATTTGCTCTTACTTCTATTAGGTGTTCTCTACATTTATCAAATGCTTATTGTTCACTATATTAACCTTTAACTTTACCGTTAACACACCTGGCACATTTTAAAACCAATTTGTGAATAAAAACATACATCACAAAACTCGAAACATGTGGTGAATTGATGTGAATGATGCTCCTAGTTAGTGATTTCCCTTTGTCCTTGCTCTTTCCCAACAAATATGTGATGACTTCTCCCTCTGACTTTGTTGATGGCTATCTGTGACTCTCTTCGGCAAGCAGAATGTTAGCTGATTTGATTCTCAAAAGACTTTGAAGAGTGCTTGAGCTTTCCTATGTCCTCTCTTGTTCGTCTGCCCTCACTAAGAGAACATGCCTAGGTCAGTTTTCCAAAACCCTACCACTACCGCCAGCTAACGCTCGGTCTAGCATGCTATAGGATAAAAGATGCACGCAGAGCTGAGTTGTTCTGGTTGTGGCCTTACAGACCAGCCAGGCCCTTGCCCCACAATTTCCAGTTAGCACAGGTGAGTTGGTCATAACCCAAATCAGGAGAATTGCCCAGATGACCCATTTCTGATACCTAAAAAGTAATAAAAGGTTCTAAGTCACTCAGTTTTGGGGAATTTGTTCCACAGCATAGGAAGTGTGTGAATCAGTGTTCAATGAGGGAGGAAAAACCACCATGAACTATGGAATTAGGAACTATTAAAGACACTGACCTTTCTTAACTGCCAGAGGAGCTAGAGATTAAAGTGCTAGGAAGAAAGTTGGATGACAGGAGGAGTCCAGCAGCCAGATGACCTTAAAACCCTAGCACATTTGACCTTGGACACTATTAAGGAAAGACTTTTGGAGCGCTCTCTGTGAGAAGCCACATCTGTGGGAGCAGTGCCAAAGATAAGGAATCAATGATAGTAAATATATTGAGCAGTTAGAAAGCAGAGCAGAGGGATGTGAAGATAAGCTGGAACTTGCTGGTAACTGTTAGGTCTGTATGTTGACACACTAAAGTATGATGACCTTTACAGAAGTAGTAGCTACTGCTTCACATGCACCTAAAGCTCACCAAAAGTTTTCTTTTGGTCAACTTTAACATTAATTTGACAAACCTCCAAAAAGTACTGTTCACTCTAACCAACATGATTTTCATAAACACCTCTTTTAACTAAATGTAATGCTTAGATAAAAACAATTAACAAAATAGCATGATCATGCTTCTACCTAACATGAAGTTACCAGCTCTCACAGAGCTGGAAGTACAGAAGCCATGTCAAAAGATGGTACAAAACCAGGCTCCACTCCATCATTGGCTAATGGCTTATTTTTCTCCCAGGTGAGTGACATTCCCTTTCTTACATCCTGTAATTTAAGTAGGAGCTACCTTATGTTTGATAGTAGTAGAGTAAGAGATGGGGGTGAGGAGTGGTAGGGGAGAAAGAGAAAACATAGCTAGTTAACATCAAAATAAAGAAGAAATGCTGATGTATCTCAAAGATCTCATTTCTCTAGCTATCACTTGGCCATAGGTGAAGTTCTATTTATAATTTCTTACAACATCTATTCCATATTCCTCTGTCTTTCAGCAATTGCTTCAGTTGGTCACAGTCCCTTGCCTAGTGTGATGAACCATACCATCATTTCTGGGACGTCTGTGGCATTTGTAGTCTGAACTGTTTTGCAATTTTGAGTGGTCAGCCAACTTTTATCACACAAGTTGGTTATACTGAGGAGCACCCTAGAACCATTGTTAAGATGGATTTTAAGTTAAGACTCCATTAATTCTTCTGATCTCCTTAAGCATCCAGTCTGACTGGTAGATCACAATGGTGTTTTGGGTCACCAAGAATTAGTCATCAAAACCAATGTCCAGTAACCCCTCCAAAGTTACTTTTACTTTTGAAAGACAGAGTTATCCTGATAAGTTACAAGTCATTTTAGGAAAGGATAGAAGAAAGATTTAAGTTTGCCAGTATATCAAGATCTTTCCTTAGAGGAACCTGTCTCCTCCTTAATTAAAGAGACAGGGTCTGTTAATTGGCTCAATTCTGAGAATTCTTTAACTAGTAACTCTATTGTGATTTAAATCAGACTTCTGTTAAAGCCCTGAGCTTGAACAGTTTCTACTTGTATAAACAAATGAAATTTTAGTAGGCTGCCCACTTATTGCTGTCCAGGTACATCATGATCTATTAGCCAATGCAAATGATTCCTATGAACTCACGGTAATCTCATGTACCTTGTCTCTAGTAACTAACTGCTACCACTTGGCCTTTGCCCATTTCAGTGGCAGCATTTCTCACTATTATTCCTGATCTGCAGAGAGTGGCCATTACAGGGCTACTAAAGGATATCATTTCCAATATGTTTCTCAAAGGCTTTGTTAAAGGACTGACTATTCTATTCAACTTCCTAAAGATAAAATTAGGAACAGAATAATCAAATCTTATATAGTAAATCCATTCCAGCTTTCAGTCTCACTTTGCCTTTGTATATCTTCCTCTACAGTATACCAAGACTTCCTGGCATTTCAGAATTTAATGTGTAGGTGACCTACACATAAATAGAATTTAAATGCAGAGGTCACCTTCACACTCTGGTTTCAGTCAGCAAAAAACAACCAATAAGAGCTTTTTCCATCCAGTTAAACCAATATATTGAATCCAGAATCTCTGCCAAGTGCACCTGTAAGGGAATAGAAGGTCCACAGCTAAGTCCATGGGAAGCTGACAGGCGGACCCATCACCAAGAATCAGGTGGTAAGTCTGGGCCGCAGCTGGTGTCCTATGTGGTCAGCAATCAGGAAGGAGAGCTGGACGTGAAGCAACGTTAGGCCAACTGGAAAATTGCCAAGACTTCAGTATTTCTTTCTCCACATCTAACCACACTAACATTCAGAAAGTAAAAACTACTGCTTCACTTATAACTTCCAACTTTTAAACTTACTCTTGCCTCATCCAACTCTAACTTGGAGCTACATAGGGAGATGCATTTTGAGGAACACTGTTCCAGCCTATTGAGCTGAGAGCATACAAACTGCTACAGAAGGCAGCTTCCTTGACCTCAAAAAGTTAAAATAAAATAAATTCATCATGGAGTAAAGACAGCGGCGTGAGAGGAGAGACAGGGGCTTCCTCGTAAAACTGTATACAATTACAAAATTTAATTGGCAAAACTAATCCTGAGAGAGCAACAGGAAAGAGGATGCGTCAGACTGCACACACCTGGAGAAAAGAGCAGACCTCACCGAACAGGGTAACGTACCAGACCTGTGGCTCTGCGGGACCCAAGCCCTTCCCCCACCCCAGCTCGCTGGTGGGAGGAAGACAAACGGAGCAGGGAGGGACTGGAAGCCTTGGGACTACTGAATACCTAGCTCCGGAGATCTGCACTGGGAGCACAAACCTACATTTCATGGTGTTTTCATGAGACTTGCATGGAAAGTTAATACAGGCAGAGTTCCTGGGGAGACTGCGATTCTGGCTGCCTGTGGAAAGCAGGGATCCACATCTGGCTGCTCTGGGACAAAAACTATACCTGTGTGCCCGGCCCACTGGCTCAGGCAGTGGAGACAGGCACAGGAGCCAGGAAGCGGGGAATAGCTCTTTCCTCCCCCCAGGCATGAGTACTGCTCCCCTGTGACCCCCGACATTGCTTCGGGCGATCAGCAGCTCCAGAATAGAGCTTCTGGACACTAGAGGGCGCCATATACAGACATGAAACGCCAAAGGAACCTTGTACAGAGTAAAATTGTTAATACAACTCCTGAGAAAGATTTAAAAGATATGGACATACTGACTCTTCCTGAAAGGGAGTTCAAAATAAAAATAATCAACATCCTAATGGAGGTATGGAAAGACATCCAAGAACTCAGGAATGAATTCAGGTCAGAGATCCAATCGTTAAAGAACACGATGGAGGGTATTAAAAGCAGGTTGGATACAGTGGAGGAGACAATAAATGAAATAGAAACCAGAGAAGAGGAATACAAAGAAGCTGAGGTACAGAGAGAAAAAAGGATCTCTAAAAATGAAAGAATATTGAGAGAACTGTGTGACCAATCCAAGCGGAACAATATTTACATTACAGGGATACCAGAAAAAGAAGAGAGAGAGAAAGGGATAGAAAGTGTCTTTGAGGAGGTAGTTGCTGAAAACTTCCCCAAGCTGGGGAAGGACATAGTCTCTCAGGCCATGGAGATCCACAGATCCCCCTACACAAGGGACACAAGGAAGACAACAGCAAGACACATAGTAATTAAGATGGGAAAGATCAAGGATAAGGACAGACTGTTAAAAGCAGCCAGAGGCAGAAATAAGATCACATACAAAGGAAAGCCCATCAGACTAACATTAGACTTCTCAGCAGAAACCTTACAGGCCAGAAGGAAGTGGCATGATGTATTTAATGCCATGATGCAGAAGGGCCTGGAACCAAGATTACTTTATCCAGTGAGAATATCATTTAAATTTGAAGGAGGGATTAAACAATTTCCAGATAAGCAAAAGATGAGAGTTTACCTCCCACAAACCATCTCTGCAGTCTATGTTGGAGGGACTGCTATAGATGGAAGTGTTCTGAGGGTTGGATAGCTGTCACCAGAGGTAGGAAAATCATGGTAGGGAGGGTGGAGCAGCTGATTGCGAGGAAAATGCAAAATTAAATTGACTATCCCCAAAGCCAATCAAGGGATAGAGAAAAAGTATGGAATCTGATAACCTAATATATAAAGAATGAAGGAGGAAGAAAAAGGAGGAGAAATAGAAAAGAACCTTTAGATTGTGTTTGTAACAGCATACTAAGTGAGTTAAGTTAGACTCTAAGATAGTAAGGAAAGTAACCTGGAACCTTTGGTAACCACGAATCTAAAGCCTGAAATGGCTATAAGTACATACCTATCGATAATCACACTAAATGTAAATGGCCTGAATGCACCAATCAAAAGACATAGAGTCACTGAATGGATAAAGAAACAAGATCCATCTATATGCTGCTTACAAGAGACTCACCTCAAACCCAAAGACATGCACAGACTAAAAGTCAAGAGATAGAAAAAGATATTTCATGCAAACAACAGGGAGAAAAAAGCAGGTGTTGCAGTACTAGTATCAGACAAAATAGACTTCAAAACAAAGAAAGTAGCAAGAGATAAAGAAGGACATTACATAATGATAAAGGGCTCACTCCAACAAGACGATATAACCATTATAAATATATATGCACCCAACACAGGAGCACCAGCATATGTGAAACAAATACTAACAGAACTAAAGGAGGAAATAGAATGCAATGCATTCATTTTAGGAGACTTCAACACACCATTCACTTCAAAGGACAGATCCACCAGACAGAAAATAAGTAAGGACACGGAGGCACTGAACAACACATTAGAGCAGATGGACCTAATAGACATCTATAGAACTCTACACCCAAAAGCAACAGAATACACATTCTTCTCAAGTGCACATGGAACATTCTCCAGAATAGACCATATACTAGGCCACAAAAAGAGCCTCAGTAAATTCAAAAAGATTGAAATTCTACCAACCAACTTTTCAGACCACAAAGGTATAAAACTAGAAATAAATTGCACCAAGAAAGCAAAAAGGCTCACTAACACATGGAGGTTTAACAACACGCTTCTAAATAGTCAATGGATCAATGACCAAATCAAAATGGAGATCCAGCAATATATGGAAATAAATGACAACAACAACACAAAGCCCCAACTTCTGTGGGACACAGCGAAAGCAGTCTTAAGAGGAAAGTATATAGCAATCCAGGCATATTTAAAGAAAGAAGAACAAACCCAAATGAATAGTCTAACATCACAGTTATCAAAATTGGAAAAAGAAGAACAAATGAGGCCTAAAGTCAGCAGAAGGAGGGACATAATGAAGATCAGAGAAGAAATAAACAAAATTGAGAAGAATAAAACAATAGAAAAAATCAATGAAACCAAGAGCTGGTTCTTTGAGAACATAAACAAAATAGATAAACCTCTAGCCAGACTTATTAAGAGAAAAAGAGAATCAACACACATCAACAGAAACAGAAATGAGAAAGGAAACATCACGATGGACTCAACAGAAATACAAAGAATTATTACAGACTACTATGAAAACCTATATGCTAATAAGTTGGAAAACCTAGAAGAAATGGACAACGTCCTAGAAAAATACAACCTGCCAAGACTCACCAAGAAAGAAACATAAAATCTAAACAAACCAATTACCAGCAAAGAAATTGAAGCAGTAATCAAAAAACTACCCAAGAGAAAAACCCCCGGGCCAGATGGATTTACCTCGAAATTTTATCAGAAATACAGAGAAGATCTAATACCCATTCTCCGTAAAGTTTTCCAAAAAATAGAAGAGGAGGGAACACTCCCAAACTCATTCTATGAAGCCAACAGCACCCTAATACCAAAACCAGGCAAAGACCCCACCAAAAAACAAAATTACAGACCAATATCCCTGATGAATGTAGATGCAAAAATACTCAATAAAATATTAGCAAACCGAATTCACAAATATATCAAAAGGATCATACACCACGACCAAGTGGGATTCATGCCAGGGATGCAAGGATGGTACAACATTCGAAAATCCATCAAGATCATCCACCACATCAACAAAAAGAAAGACAAAAACCACATGATCATCTCCATAGATGCTGAAAAAGCATTCAACAAAATTGAACATCCATTCATGATAAAAACTCTCAGCAAAATGAGTATAGAAGGCAAGTTCCTCAACATAATAGAGGCCATATACGATAAACCCACAGCCAACATCATACTGAACAGCGAGAAGCTGAAAGCTTTTCCTCTGAGATCGGGAACAAGACAGGGATGCCCACTCTCCCCACTGTTATTTAACATAGTACTGGAGGTCCTAGCCATGGCAATCAGACAAAACAAAGAAATACAAGGAATCCAGATTGGTAAAGAAGAAGTTAAACTGTCACTATTTGCAGATGACATGATATTCTACATAAAAAACCCTAAAGATTCCACCCCAAAACTACTAGAATTGATAACGGAATACAGCAAAGTTACAGGATTCAAAATTAACACACAGAAATCTGTGGCTTTCCTATACACTAACAATGAGCCAATAGAAAGAGAAATCAGGAAAACAATTCCATTCACAATAGCATCAAAAAGAATAAAATACCTAGGAATAAACCTAACCAAAGAAGTGAAAGACCTATACCCTGAAAGCTATAAGCCACTTTTAAGAGAAGTTAAAGAGGACACTAACAAATGGAAACTCATCCCATGCTCGTGGCTAAGAAAAATTAATATCGTCAAAATGGCCATCCTGCCCAAAACAATATACAGATTTGATGCAATCCCTATCAAATTACCAACAACATTCTTCAATGAACTGGAAAAAATAGTTCAAAAATTCATATGGAAACAACAAAGACCCCGAATAGCCAAAGCAATCCTGAGAAAGAAGAATAAAGTGGTGGGGATCTCACTCCCCAACTTCAAGCTCTACTACAAAGCCATAGTAATCAAGACAATTTGGTACTGGCACAAGAACAGAGCCACAGACCAATGGAACAGATTAGAGAGTCCAGGAATTAACCCAAACATATATGGTCAATTAATATTTGATAAAGGAGCCATGGACATATAATGGCGAAACGACAGTCTCTTCAGCAGATGGTGCTGGCAAAACTGGACAGCTACATGTAAGAGAATGAAACTGGATCACTGTCTAACCCCATACACAAAAGTAAATTCAAAATGGATCAAAGACCTGAATGTAAGTCATGAAACCATAAAACTCTTAGAAAAAAACATAGGCAAAAATTTCTTGGATGTGAACATTAGTGACTTCTTCATGAATATATCTCCTCGGGCAAGGAAAACAAAAGCAAAAATCAACAAGTGGGACTATATCAAGCTGAAAAGCTTCTGTACAGCAAAGGACACCATCAATAGAACAAAAAGGTACCCTACGGTATGGGAGAATATATTCGTAAATGACAGTTCCGATAAAGGGTTGACATCCAAAATATATAAAGAGCTCACACACCTCAACAAACAAAAAGCAAATAATACAATTAAAAAATGGGCAGAGGAGCCGAATAGACAGTTCTCCAAAGAAGAAATTCAGATGGCCAACAGACACATGAAAAGATGCTCCACATCACTAGTTATCAGAGAAGTACATATTAAAACCACAATGAGATATCACCTCACACCAGTAAGGATGGCTACATCCAAAAGACAAACAACAACAAATGTTGTGGAGAAAGCGGAACCCTCCTACACTGCTGGTGTGAATGTAAATTAGTTCAACCATTGTGGAATGCAATATGGAGGTTCCTCAAAATGCTCAAAATAGACTTACCATTTTACCCAGGAATTCCACTTCTAGGAATTTACCCTAAGGATGCAGCACTCCAGTTTGAAAAAGACAGATGTGCCCCTGTTCATCACAGCACTATTTACAATAGCCAAGAAATGGAAGCAACCTAAGTGTCCATCAGTAGATGAATGGATAAAGAAGATGTGGTACATATACACAGTGGAATATTACTCAGCTATAAGAAAAAAAACAGATCCTACCATTTGCAACAACATGGGTGGAGCTAGAGGGTATTATGCTCAGTGAAATAAGCCAAGTGGAGAAAGACAAATACCAAATGATTTCACTCATCTGTGGAGTATAAGAACAAAAGAAAAACTGAAGGAACAAAACAGCAGTGGAATCACAGAACCCAAGAATGGACTAACAGTTACCAAAGGGAAAGAGACTGGAGAGAATGGGAGGATAGGGAGTGATAAGGATGGGGAAGAAGAAAGGGGGTATTATGATTAGCATGTATAATGTTCAGGGTGGGGGAAAGGGGAGAGGTTTGCAACACAGAGAAGACAAGTAGTGATTCTACAGCATCTTGCTATGCTGATGGACAGTGTCTGTAATGGGTTTTGTGGGGGGGACTTGGGGTAGGGGAGAGCCTAGTAAACATAATGTTCTTCAAAAAAATAGAAATAAATAAATTTAAATAAAATAAAAATTAATAAATTCAGGCCAGATAGCATATTTAACAGAGATACATTACAAGTGCTCCCTTTGATATTGAAAAGGAAAGGGAGATCAAAACCACTACCATTATTCAACATAAAAACCCTGATAAATGCAAACAAATGAGAGAAATGCTATATAATGGTCAAGACAAGAAAATTTTTGCAAATTATCATTTATGTAGAAAGCCTTAGAGATGAATGTGATCATTAATATTCTTGATGGATTCCAGGTCAAGATATATATATCAAGAACCTTTTTTTTATCTCTATAGTAGCCAATTAAAAATATAACAGCAAATCTATACTATTTGCCACTGTGAAAAAAACTATACAGAACCTAGATATGAATCTAACCAAAACACATGTAACATTGGCTAATGTAACTGATCACTACAGACTTCATGTTTCATGTGTGGATGAAATAATGTCATATTACAAAGGTATCAGTTTCCCTTCATCTATGCATGCCATTCTGCAATTCAAATCAAAACCTGAGCTAAATAAAATATTTTTTAAAAATTGTGCAAAGTGATTCTAAAATGTATATAGAAAAATAAAATCCACAAATATCTAGGAAAATTAATAAAAAGATTTACAGTTCAGAGAATGCTGCTGTACAGATAATAAGATAACATTGTAAATGCATGATAGTTAAAATGGTATGGTGTTAGTGAAAATGGAATAAATTAAATCAGTGGAACAGAATAAATAATAGAGAGTTAAGCATATGCAATAGTTGTTATTTGATAGAAATGTTAACAAAGCTGTTAAAAATAATGGACTTCTCAATTGTCTTGTATAAACTGGCACAGTATATGGATAAAAGTAAAATTAAAATCCTAACTTATTTCATACTAAAATATTAATTCCAGAAGTGTTGAAGACCTAACCATGAACAATTATGACCTGGGAAAGAAAATGAAGAGGGAGAATTTTTGACTTTAGAATAGAAAGGATTTCTTTTTTTTTTTTAATTTTGGTATCACTAATCTACAATTACATGTAGAATAGGAAAGTATTTCTTAAAGACCCAAAAATAACATCCCATAGGAGAAATTTGATGAGTTTGGTTATATCACAATCAAAGATATCTCTTTAATGATGCATACATCTATTTATATTAAAATGATTTACATGTATATGTGTTTAGCATACAGAAGAATATTTAGAAGGGTAAATAAACTTTTAACAGAATTGGTTTTCAGAGAGTTTTTTTTTGGTGGGAATTTCAATTCCTTTTGCAATAATACTTGAATTTCTTTTATGGAATATTTATTTATATATTACTTGTTTAGTTGACAATACATAAAACTAAAGCAATTATCAAAAAAAAACCAAAAAACTGGAAGATGTATCCATTATTTGTGGATGTCAGAATTATGGACTAATTTTATGTTCTTCTTCATACTTTCTCTCATTTTTCATATTTCCACAATAAATAGGCATTATTTTATAGCAAAAAATAAAAATTCATTTAATTTTAGTAGAAAAGAATACCTAGTTTTTCTTCTTCATTGTCTCATTTACTAGAAAATAAATACACAGGTAGTTTTTGTAGTTATAGAAATTAATAGAATTTTCTGGTAGATCATGGCTGACCTGTTTAAAATCATCTCTGATCTACTGTAAAATGTCAACCAAACTTTACATATTACTAGAACAACAAAAAATAATACTATTTGTATATCTTAATCTTTTTTAGGGGACAGGGTATGCAGAACATAAGAGTATTCTGCAAAGGAAAAATTTCTAGGAAACCACTGACACGTTATTTTATGTTGCTTTCAGCCAATGAATCACTATTTCATTATATAAACACAAATGGGACTTCAGGATATATACACCATATCGTGTATCAATTTCCATTACAACAGGAGAGTTGTAGAGTTGAATAGGAAACCTCTCAGTAGGAAAACTACATAAAATTCATTTTACATTAATAAGAACAATAATAATCTATTGTTCTGAATAAAGTCCCAGGTTTTTTTTTTATTCAGGCATGTACGATACAATGTACCAATCTCAGTGTACAGCTTAATGAACTTTGACATGTGTATATACTCATATAACTATTACCAAGATCAAGATACCAAACACTTTCACTTTTTTTTCCCCTTCACCTACTTCTCCTATCCCCTCACTCTTTTCCTTTATGGAAACTGCCAGTCTGTTCTGTATGTTAATGAGTGTTTTATTTGTTTGTTTGTTTTATTTTTTGAATTCCACATATAAGTGAAATCTATGGTATTTGTCTTTCTCTGACTTATTTTACTCAACATAATTCCACCCATGTTAAAAATGGCAAGTCCATCCATGTTGTTACAAATGGCAAGATTTCATTCATTTTTATGACTGAATAATATGTATGCATTATATATATTTTTGACATTTTATGTCTTCCTCTCTCTCTCTACATATACATATATATATATATATAAAATCTCTCCTTGTCTTCTGTATGATTCATTAGTCACATCTCCAGGTTTTAGCCAATTGTTCTTTGTGTCAGTATGACCATGCCCAGCAAAGAACTATGGCAGAAACTGTGTGTGTGTGTGATCACTACTGTGGTGGGATTGAAAGGACATTGAAAATTCCACTAGCTCAGCTATTCCTTTGCCATTAGGGCACATGGTGTTTCAAATGCCATCTTTGGACTCATTCCTTCAGAATAAAAGTAAGAGATGTTCAGTATTCATATTTAGTTGTAAATGCCTGTATATGATTTATAAAATAGTATTCACAGGATTTTTATTCTCTAAGAGGTTACAAGAGAAATTCACATGGACTTAAGTAATGTTAAAGCTAGAATGTGAGTTCATTCTCATCTGGTACAATCTGTTCATTTTATAGATGGGAAACAGGGTCAGAGATAAAGCTTGGCTCGAGGTCATAAAGCTAGAGAGTAGTCTGACTAGTGGAATTTTCAACTAACTCTTGGTAAGGAACCATTTTCATTCTTATCACAGTACTTTCCTTCTCCACATTAATTATAAATTTTAGAAATGCAGGTTCTGAACTTTTGCAACTGTTGTGCCTTTTTTGGGTTATTTGAAACTCACCAGAGAACAAACATGACTATTTGACAATTCCACCACTGAGGAAGGTGATGTTTTTCATGACAATATAGATTTGCTTCTTTTCAAACCACAGAAACCAGAGCTATGACTGTGCAGAGCCCAATAAGTGAAAGACTGCTGACAAAATGATTTAATACAGACTGTGTAAAGTGTCAGTTATTAAATGTTTCATACTCAGTGATAAGAGACAAGGGGAGATAAATAACCACTTCGGTGACACATTAAAAAATATGCTCAGTAGAGATGAAGCACCTAAATTGTCAAGTTAGAAATGACCCCATTAGAAAAGTAAGAATCATGGGAAAAGAAAGAAACAGAAAAAGCCATGCTTTACACTGAATGACAATATAAGAAGTTATCCTGAATTTTCCTGACAGCTTTAGTAAACACAAGGCTCATTCTCTAGCAAAATCTGGCCCCTATAGTGTTATTTCTCGAGGCTATTTTTTTTATTGCCAGTGTACTTAATATTGATTCTTAATGGCATTCAAACTAAGTCTATAACTTTTCAAATTTGAAATGAAGATAGCAAATAAACAATTATGATCTCAATAATTCATATAATTCAATAATCAATACTATTCACCATATAATAAATAATCTTATCTGTATTCAGTGTTTCTAATAATTACCATGATATTTTTATTTATATGCCGGTATTTTATAAAGTGTGATATAAAGTAAACTATTCCAACTTGCTTTTTTTCCCCTCTTGTTCCATGTTAATGTACACAAACATTAGCATGCATAAGGGTATGGTAGATCTCTATAGTTAATTTTGTTACATGATATATTTGTTACTTTCATTAAGAAAGTTCTGTATTCCTATGCTCTATGGTAATGCTTCTCAAACTATAATGCACACACCCATCATCTGGGAATCTTCTTAAATTCAAATTCTGTAGGTCTGGGCTGAGGCTGAGCTTCTGCATTTCCCATAATCTCCCCTGGGAAACTGAAGTTTGCTGTTCTGCAGACTGAACTGAGTATTGAGTTGGGCCAGGGCTTCCAGAGCAGCGACAGTAGCGGTGCGCGGGTGGCTGTATGGAGGGCAAACCATTGGCTACCCCAGCACTTGCTCCATACCGGTCTCCAGACGGATCCAGGAACCCTAGGACTCGCTGTCAAATGCTACTTGTTCTTCCAATTTTCTTTTCTTTCTTCTCCTTTTTTAGTTTCTTTTCTTTGCTCTACTGCAAACAGGCCGTAAACAAGAACTGTATATAATGCACATATATGTATTAAATATACTTGGTACTTTGCTTAAAAATCTTGAGAAGTTTCAGGTTAGTGACAGTTCTTTTCGAATTAATAGGTGTGGACTCAATTTGAAATGAAATTCAAAAGTGAAAAACTGTAGAACAGGAAATTGATTAAAATAATTTATATTTTAGCATAAATTCAGGCTTCTCCTTTTTCCTGTATAAATTCCCCATATAAAGAACAAAGTCTACCAATTGTATGAAATCCTACTGAATATCAATAGTATATTTATAATATATTAGGTATTAATCATGGCTTTTTTTAAATAAACTTCCTGGTTTCTACAAAATTCTGCCAAATTTACTATCTTTTTAAAAATCTTTTAACTAACGCTACTTTGGATCAGGTCATATCTTTCTATGCAATTAAGACAAAGCTTTACTTCATTTATTTTCTGAAGAGTCTTACTGAAGCTTTATGCACAATGCATAACCAAAACATTCTGATGTATCTGATATTCTGATGACAATTCTGATTTTATATATAAGTGTGTGTATACTGTTAGATATTAAGCATTGTATAATTAGCCAGGTCCTATTTGTCTGGAATTTGATTATTTTCTTCTAATATCTAGAGGAAGAGGAAAAATGAAGAAATTAGTATAAGTGTCACAATAAAATAAAATACTTAATATCCTAAACTTGTCTTCAAACTTTGATTGGCATGAATGCTGGATATTATAAACTAAAACTTTCATTTCTCTAGAAGAGTTTTCGTAACAATTATATAAGTGTGTACTATTCTTGCTAGAGTTGTTTTATAAATAATACAAAGGGCAAGCTGAGTGCTATCATTTTGAAGGCCTCAATCAACTTAATATCAACTATATGCAAATCTATCCATATTTTTCCTAACAATTTTCCTTTTACAACATTTTGGAAGAATTTTTTAAATTTTGCTTTTAAAATTATATAGCCAAAGGTAGCTCACCTAATGGTAATTGCTTGTTTTTATGACAATTAATATCTATCCTAGGAATTCTTGTGAATGAAGAAAACTTGCAAATTTTAAAAAGTATATAATCTTTCTTTAAAAACAAAAATGTACTCTTATCATTACCATGAGCAGTGTATTTCTTGGTATTTACCTAAAGGAATTGAAAACTTAATGTCCACGCAAAAACCTGCCCACAACAACTTTATTCATAACTGCCCAAACCTGACAGTAACCAAGATGTCCTTCTGTAGGTGAAAGCATAAATATACAGAGGTACATCCTTACAATGGAATATTATTCAGTGCCAAAAAGAAATGAGCAGTCAAGCCATGAAAAGATATGGAGGAAAACTAAAGGCATATTACTAAGTGGAAAATGCCAATCTGAAAAGTCTACATACTATATGACATTCTGGAAAAGGTAAAGCTGCAAACAGTAAACAAATCCATGGTTGTGATGGCCTAGTGGGGAGGTAGGTAGGGATGACTAATCAATCCACCAATATTTAGGACAGTGAAAATACTCTTTATGAACCATAAAAATGGATATAGGTCATTCTACATTTGCCCTAACCCACAGAATATACAATACCCAGGTGAACTCTGATATAAAATATGGACTTTGAGTGGTAATGATGTGTCAATGTAGATGTGTGGACTGCAGCTAATGGACCACTCTAATGCAGGATGCTCCAAGTGGATGAGGCTGTGTGTATGTGGGGTCAGGGAGCAGGTGGGAACTCTCTGTAGTGTCGACTTAATTTTGCTGTGAACCTAAAATTGCCCTAAAAAGTAAAGTTTTTAATAAAAAAAATATAGTTGAAGGCATATGAACACAAAATTTTACAACTAATGAAGTTAATATATTTTTATATATATTCAGTTAAACTTTGTAGTTTCCAATAAACGTTTTATTGAAGTTTAAAATATATATATAAATACACATTATAGTGTACACCTTGCTAAAACTTTATGATATGAACATGTCAAAGTGTAATACATAGAATGTATACTATCAGCTGTATTTCACTTTCATATTTAAGGGTTTCTCTCCAACATTCCTGCTGCTGGCTTCCTACGGGAAAGAAGTTATATCATGCTCATCTATGAATTCCTACGGCCTGTATTTACAGGTATATAGTAATCTATTGAAAATGTATGAGTGAATAAACAATAAACATGTTAATTATGAAAATCTCTTCTTAATTAGACAATTGTCCTATATAAGCCAGTATTAAGGCTCATTTGTTGTTCATAAATCTTTAGATTTTCAGTGGAATATCAAAGAAAAAAGGGGTATGTTAAAAAATATTTTGTCATTGGAATTATTTAGAATTGCTATGTGGTAATAATGAAAAACACAGCAATCTTTGTCTTTTGTTATTATTGAACTTAAATTCTCTAGAGGCCCCACACTCTCTTATCACCTGAAATGGGATAACCACATCTACTGTAGAGAGCCACAACAACTTGTACCCTATTGTATGTTCTCATTCCATAACATATATAGTTCCACCCTCTGGTTCAATTGTTGCAATATGATTACTGCAAATTAAAGCTTTCTTCAAGTCAACCTCAATGTAAATTGAGAAAAATTAAGTTAGCATAAAGAAAGATCAGAATTACTTAAAAAAGTAGTGATTGTGATATTATAGTACTGTTGCTAGTCTTTCAGATAAAAGTAAGCATTTATTTCTCTTGCTCTTTTTCTTCTTCCCTCTCTCCTCTCAATACAGTTTAAAAATATTCTTAAGTATAAGCCTGGACATGCAACTGGACATACAATGTTCCACCACTTACAAAAAAATATCTTTTGCAATATTGGGTATGAAACCAATAAAGATCAATGATATCTGTTATCAAGCTCATTCTGATATGTTCTGTGTGTACTTTTGTTTGATATTAAAATCTAACTTTTAAAATTAAAAAATTATTTATTTGATAATAACACATAATCTTTACTATACTTTGTTGTCGGATATTTAAGGGATAAACTTGAAATGTAGATTTGACCAAGGGACATATTTTTAGGCAATCTAGCTGAAATCACCTTTCATACAACAATGCTCCTATTTTCTATTAAGAATGATTTTTCATGGCTCTCATGGCTGAAGTGCTCTGCATATGAAAAACTTCCCTGTCATCCTAGCACCTTTAATCAATCATTTAATTTTGTTATTTATAGGTATATAAAGCTCACAGCCATGGTTCTTTGTTCTTTCTTTGAAGAAACTAAAAGACTCAAGGTGCTATCAATAAAGTACTTAGACTAGTGAAGGTAATCAGATATATTTCTGGTTATTTCACTTACTAACTAGTGTTAGTACACTAGTACTAGTATATATTACACTTCAGGATTATTTTAAGAATTAGAAAAGCTCATATTTGTAACATGCTTGTTTTAACATCCTGTACATAAAAAGCATTCTGTCAATGTTCATTATTAGGTATGTACTTTTTACTGATATTATTCGTCATTTTGACAGTATGCAAAGAAGGAAGTTAAACAGCTGATTCAAGGGAGTGCAAAGGAGAATGGCCTGCCTAAAAATTATGTTTTTCAGCTAGCGCTGCATAGGGGGAACACCAAAGGCTGCCATTCCCTAACCAGTGTCTAAGTTCATTACTAAACAGTCTATTCAGATCAAACAAATGGAGACCAAAGACTCATAAAATCCTCCCTACAAATTATAACCAAGCACAACTGTAACAATAAGCCTTCCTTTTCCTACAAAATTCTAGTGAAGTTATATTAACCTTCACTTCAATTTTAATTTTATCTTTTACCTTAATTAAGACTTAAAAAGAAACACTGAAAAAGGTTTTCGTCTCTGCTGGCTTAGCACAGTCTCATCATTCAGCGATAATTTAAATAAATTAGGTAATTGGAACTGGGTAATAAGATGGTAGTCCTTTCAACTTCCACTTACATATATATTTTTTTCTTACTGTGTTTTCAGCTCCATGTTTGAAGCATTTTTTTAAAAAGCGCTTCCAACCTGGAAGCAGAAATGACAACATGGTGTGTTGGCAGCGATTGATGCTTGTCTGGAGAGCACAGTGAAGCCTGAGTACCTTCAGTGTCACCCAGGCAAGCATTTAATCAGTACCTCAGCACAGCCTGAAGGGACTTCTTGTGATAATAAAAAAGGAATTTTTCCCCAAAATGTATGTCAAAAATGTGTGTTGCAAGGATTTCTCTGGAAAGAAACCATTTTTGATGAAAGCATTTCCGTTTTATATCAAATGAAACGTTTTCTGATTTGACACACAGCATGTCAGTTCTGGGTGGTTAGGGAAATATACCACTTATAACCTAAAAAATGACTGACAGTTGTAAATTATATCAAAGCCTATTACATAAAAAGAATGTTCTTCAAGGCAAGGTAATACCACATATATACATAAGGGTTATCAAAAACCCATTAAATGCGACCCTTTTAGGTTTTCCAGCTGAGATTAATTTCCCAGCATAACATCCCCCTTTTATAGAAAACCTTCTCCTCTTGGAAACTCTTGTTCTCATGGGGCCTTTCCACCATTTCCATGATAGCCAGGGGCTAACCAGCAACCCTTCACAATCTCGTAAGGCATTTCATTTAAATTTATATTGAGAAATTTATAGTCTTATTAAGTTGTCTTCCCCTGAGATTCATTTTGCCATGTTTCATTGGTTTGTCATTTTAAATAGGTGCCATTTAAAAGCTTGCCCCATATTTTTAGGGGCCATACTGCAATCAAATGAGGTTAAATCAAAATTTGAATGTTTCCATGTGGGTAACCAAAGAAGTTATTTTTCAATACTTTGGTTTTGCATTACTTATTCACATGTGCCACCTAAAACTTCTGAAATCTCTCAATATAGATGTTTTGTTTTCACTGAATCTTCCTGGGTCATCAGGAAAGTAATGTTAGTAGGCTGTATGTGAATAAAGAAACAACTTATAGGAAATAATTGGTGTAGCCCAAAGATTTTCTAACTTAGAAATAAAAGACAAAATAAACTTTGACATCAAGTAACTATGTAATATTGAGCACACCAGTTTATTAAGTTGGGACTCACTCAGTTTTCTCATTTATAAAGTTAAAAAAAAAAGATTATTCAACTATGAGTTATATGATGCATGTATACTTCTAGAAGACATGAAGGAAATTTCAGCTGAAAAATAATGTTTATTTAAAAATTGCTAGTAATGTCATTAAGCCCATTTAATAAATTTCATATGCATGTTAAGTGATTATCTGTTCTGTTTTTGACCCAAAAATATATATCAAAATGAAAATTGGAAGATAGAACTCAGTAAACTGTAAAGAGTGGTGATCCCTAAGCATCTTGAAACACACATAAATTAATGTTAGAGGATAATTCATTTATTGTAGACATATTATTATTTTAATAAGTAGTTTTGAATGTCTATAATCATTTGAGAATGTCTAAGTTAATTTTTACATAATTTAAAGGTTTTTTAATGAATTTTTGAAAAGGAAATTAGTTTCCCCAAATGTATTTGATACCAATATTTAAAATTGTTTGAGCAAATATGGATGTAAGAAAAGCTTTCACAGAACCATGTAATCGATTAAGGGAGCATATTTATTGAGGGCCTACTATATAGCAGGCTCTCTGTTAGAGCATTTGCATGAGCAATTTTATTTAGCTTTTACCAAAGTGCCATATGTGGTATGTGATTATTCCCAATATATAGGTGGAGAAACTGAGGCTTAAAGAGTTAAGTATTTAATAAAATTACATAGTTTTTAAAAGATGAAAATGAACTACAAATTTTTGTGTATCTGAATCAAACTTAACATTGTTTCTTGCCCTCAACCCATTTGTAATATCCTTTGTGAAAATCGTATATGTAAAAAAGTTACTATCTTTCAGTTTCCTCCATGTTATAATGCCACCATCCTAATCCAAGTTACCATCCCCTTTATATAAATTGTCACAATAGGCTGCTAAGCAGTGTTTTCTGATCAACTCATGTTCCCCCCAATCCATTCCTTATAGAACAGCCACAGTGATATTTCAAAAAATAGGAGTATGATCATTGCAGTCCCTTGTTTTAAAGTCCTGTAACGACTGATCAGTGCTGTTAGAATGCAATCCTAAGAATGAAATCCTGCATGATATGACCTGGGCTTCCTCTCCAAACCCATGGTGTACATCTCACTCATATCACTTAAGCTGCAGGAACTTTATGGTACAGTTAGTTCTCTCACATGTGCTATTTTTTCACCTGGACAGCTCATTGCAGATTAACTTCTATATATCTACTAGGACTCAGTTTAAAGGTCATTTGTGCAGACTAGGTTATTCTTTTCCTTTTCAACAGTTCTAATTCTAGGTTGATTCTGTGTTTAATATTTACTTCTCTCCCTAAATAGTAATCCCCTGAATAGAAAACCCAGGAGCTGTTTCTGCTTTGTTCACTGCAGTACCCACTGTACTTGGAATAGAGTTGATGCTCATTCATTCATCAAATTTTTGTTGAATGTCTCCTCAATGCCAGGCATAAATTTAGATACTGGGAATATATTAGGGAGAAAAATAAACAAAAATTCTGTCACTCATAAGCTTTCATCATAGTGTACAGAAGAAAGATAGTATAAATGTAACAACTGCATAAATGTGTGGTATTTTAGAAATTGATGAGTGTTATAAAAAAAGAGATAATGGGGATGGTGAATATAAGGGAAGGACTGCAATGTTAAATGGGTGGGTCAAATGGTCCTCACTGGTAAGGAAATGAAGTGCTCAATAAATATTTTTCAAAAGAATGCATGAAACTTAAGATAGAATGGTTTAACAAATGTCCCAAAAGATGCACAATAATGTCCTAAGAATTTGTGGAAAAAATATATGTCAATAAGGGATAAACTAGGAATAGTTTTATAAAGGAAGTGATATTAAAACTAGGTTTTGAAAAAATGTGTAAGTTTGAAAGACTGACCTTAAACATGAGTTTAGGAAAGCCTTTCAGTAAAAATAAATGTAACAAGCAAATATAAGAAAGTACAGATACTCAAGGACTGGTAAGTCTGACTGGTATATGAGTGAGTACAGGCACATACTCATTATAGTTGTTGAAAAGATCCATTAATACTTGATTGTTCAAAGCCTAAAGGTTATAAAAAGACAAAGTTCAGTACTATAAGCTGTGAGAATAATTAGACAATTATTTGGGAGAGTTTATTTGTATGGTGTGTCTATAAAAATTGGAGGCCCTAGTACCATTTAAGAAACTAAACAAACCAACAAAAAGGTAATAATAGTTTACATCAAGGTAATGGTAACAACAGAAAGTGGAATTTACTGTTTTTGGCAACTATTAGGATAAGTTATGTGACAAACTTAAAAGGTAAGATATGACTTCTAAATACTAATTTTGAGTGATAATAACAAAGGAGATACCAGTTACGAAGATGGAGCTGAGATAAAGAGCTCATTTCTGGAAAAATGATGAATTTTGTGTGACATGCATTTGAATATTTAGGTTATTACCTTTGGCATTCTATAGAATTAACTCATAAGATTTGATAAAAGGATTGTGATATATACATTGTTCATGACCTTCAACTATTATCTCTATGCAACTGAGACTGATGAAATATCTCAAAGAAAATGTATCAAGAACTCTAAAGAACATATACTGGGCTAGGAAAAGAATGCTGTAACAAGGAGGAGGGGATGTCAAGGAGATAAGAAAACATAGTTAAGAAAAAATAAAACTAGAAACATATAAACTACTAAAGCCAATGAATGAACTAATGTTAAAAATAAGAGATCATTTAGCTACTATAGAAAAAGATAAGAACTAAAGAATGGTCACTGATAATCTGGAGATAATAAGAAAAATAAAACAATAGAGTTCATCCACTGATGTTGATATTTAAGACCCAGCAGAAGTTTTAAACCTGAAGGAAGTAGTTCATAAAGTAGAAAAGATGGAAATAGGAAATAGTAAGGAAATCAAATTTCTAGAGTCAAAGATCTTGGTGGTAGAGATCCTCTATGATCTGTTCCAAGGCAATCATTTATTTTATCATTCAACAAATTTATATTTACCCCTACTATTAAATACCAGGCATTCTTCTATATGCATAGGGTATAGAGCAATGTACAAAACAGAAATTCGCTATACTCACAGAGGTTGAATTATAATGTGGAAAGACAGATGAAAAAGAAACACTTAGTGTAGAGATCAGATGATGAAGAGTTCTGAAGAAAACTACTGCAGACTGAGAGTTAAGGAGTCAGCGTGGAGCAGGGAGGGTTTCAAGCTGAATCAACTGAGGAGGCCTTGCTGATGTGGGGTAACAGGAGCAACACGCAAAGGGGAAGATAAACTGTTCTGAGAGAGGAATGTTTCAGGGAGAGAAGTACATTCCAAAGCCTGAATCAGGACCTTACTTGGTATGTTCTAGGAGCTGGACTAGAGTAAGTTAGAGGGACCGAGGTGGGAAAGAAGTTCAGAGAGCAGGGGGCTAGACCCTAAGAGGCCTTGCCAGCCACTGAAGCCTAGTGCTGCTTTGCCCAGTAGAATCTCTGCACACTGGAATGTTCTGAGAAGGCTGAAATAATCTGACTCTCACCTAGGATGTGCTGTTGCTTTGATGCAAAGGAGTAAGGGTATGAGAAGGGAGGTCAGCTAGAAAGTTATTATAATAATCTAGGTGAAAGATGGTAGTGTTTTGGACAATGGTGGGTATGGTAAGAAATCAGATAATTTGAAGCTTGAGCAAAATACATTTGCTGGTGGATTTTACTGAGTTTGAGAGAAAGAGTAGTTAAGGATAACTCCAAGGTTTTGGGGTGAGCATTTGAAGGAAAGCAATATCCACATACTGAGTTATTCAAAATTAAAACTCTAATCCCAGATTTTATTTTGAAGGTTCCATGTGGATTAGGAATTTTCATATTTAATTATCATCATTTTAGTTGAATTTCAGGAGGTGGTAGGGATAAATAGCATGTTCAATCTTCTCTGTTTAATGAAGACTCCAATAATTCATTCTCTACTTACTCTCTATCTGGGACATGTATGGAATTTGTTCATTTGTTTGTTTATTAAATTAATGAAAACAGTAAAATTGATGCAAAATTTTCCAAAGAACAAGTTAATACTGGGTTTTATTCCAGTTACTTTAATCATCCCTTTCTGGTTATATATTATGATGTTGAAAATCATGTTTCCAAGTTACCTTTTTAAAACTTATCTCTGTTTTATTTTGCTGAACTTTTACCTGTAAAGTACACTGGAGAGAGAGCAGAGGAGGAAGAAAGAACAAGTTAATAAATAAGTAGACAAGAGTTTAAGAAGGACTGAGGACATACCCTTAGCATACCTATTTAAGTGTATTTAGTGGCAGTTCTCATATAGTATCTGACCCACTATTCATAGGGCCACTTTTATATAAAAGAATATAAGGAAACTGCAGCTCAAACTATGTGTCCTACAATGATGGATGACTATGTGTGCTCCAGTACTTCAGGGATGGATTAAGCTATTGAAAAAGCTCTCAACATTGGCTAAAGAACAGTAATATATGTGAAATTCTACAGTTAATGCATCATTAAATAATTTGCTGCAACTGATTTATAGATGCAATATACTACACTGTGTCAGAGTGCAATATAATAAATGGTATCAAAAAATATACTCCCAAAACTTTTGTTATAATCAGTCTTTTGAGTTTACCTTAGCACTTATCTGAGTACTGAAGGCAAGCTATTTTCCCCTTGATAATATCCACAGTCTAATAGCTTTTGGCTATTGGCCTACATCTGCTAAATGCAACATTTGTAGTCTCAAGAAAATTATCTGATTTACAATAAAGGACTAAGAAAAATATCCAGTTCCACTGATGGCAATAGCAACCGGTTGACTTTTCCTACTACTGCAGGATTCCTAACTTCTAAGGTAACTGATCTTGAATTTGAGAATTTTTACTGATTACCTGGCAATTAGCTTTTCCTGCCCTAACAAACCACCCAAATCATTGTGGCTTGTTTAATTAAAGATTCTACAGGTTAGCAATTTTAAGTGTGCTCAACTGAGCAATACTCTGCTTGTGAAAGTGTTGTGGATGTTGGATGGCTGTTGTATGAGGGAAATGGTCTGGCAAGTGGGTGCAGAGGGGGTTGCTTAGCCGTATGTCTCTCATCAGCAGCAAGCTAGCCCAGGGATATGCATTAGTTGAAGCCAGTTATGGGAGGGCACAAAGTTCTATGGCAATGCAATCTGGTTATAAGGAGGGTGTATGATTTTGTGAGAACTTTCATAACAAAGTACCACAGACTGAGTGGCTGAAACAACAGAAATTTATTTCCTCACAGTTCTGGAGTCTAGAAATCTAAGATTAAGGTGTCAGTGGTTTCTTCTGATGTCCTCACTCATTGGCTAATAATGGCCATTTTCTTGAGTGTCTTCACATGTATTTCCTCTGTGTATTCCTGTGTGTCCTAATCCGTTAAAGGGACACTAGTCCCATCAGAATAGGGTACACCCATATGATCTCATTTTACCTTAAGTACCTATGTAAGGGCTTTTCTCCAAATACAGTCACATTCTGAGGTACTGGGAGTTAGGACTTCAACATATCCATTTTGGGGGCATAATAGAAGGAAAAGACATGTTGCAGTTTTTTTCCAGTTTATTTTTATCCCTCACTAATTGATCCAGGACAACCTTGTATGTGTAGCAGGTAACTGTTTTTGAGGATCTCAGGTCTCTGACCTGAAAGGGTCCCTTTAACAACAGAATTTTTCCAAAGTTAGAGATCACATTTTAGGTGAAGGCAAGGATTCTCAATCTCTGCGCACCTGACAATTTGACTGAATCATTCTTTGCTGTGTTATGCAGTGCAGGATGTTTACCAGCATCCCTGGCCTCCGCTCACTAGATGCCAGTAGCTCCCTTTCACCAGTCATAACAATCAAAATGTCTCCAGATACTAGCATTCTCAGGGGAGTAAAGATTTCCTGCAGTGCAGAATTACTGGGTTAAGAGGTAAATTCTAAGGAGAGGAAAAGTCCTTTCTTCACCTGACAATTAACTTAATAGGAAGAAGTAAGACATGAACTTTTAGTATCTTCTACTATATTTTTCTAAAACTAAATTAATTTATCAGATTTTATATTTTCTACCTTCAAGAACAGAATCATGCATGCATGAGACTGAGGACATACCAATTTTGAGCCAGCCAGAACTCACTTGCTTAAGACGACAGGTTAGAGTGCCACAGTGAAATTTCCTTAGAGCACTGACCCTACTGCAAAGATTAGCTTCAGTCTTCTAAGAATTTTATTTTTTTTTCATATTCAGGAAAATAAAAAAATTATAAATGAAACAATTGATATGAAAACACTTTTAAAATAAGCAAATGAAAACACACAAAAACACTTTGCCAACCAGTTTTATGAATTGGCCTTCTCTTAGTAAAAAGAAAATAGTTTCGTTTAAAATAGGAAGTGAGTTCTAACGATGAGACTCACAATAACACATCTACATCTATATATCATAGAGGATATGCAAAATATATCATGCAAGTACAAACAAAAATGGAGGAGGCACTACTAATTTCAGGCATAATTGATTTCAAAATAAATAGCGGATCATATAACAAAGTGATATAACATGAAAATTTAAATTAAGATAAAAACAGATTTATGTAAACTCTTATATGTAAAATTACATGACAAAATGTTCAAGTCAATCACTGTATTATATGTAAAAACTTTACTTTGAGCTATTGTCATATCACTAGAAATCAATGACAGATAAGTATATGAAAATTTATCAAGTTCAGAATATTTGGATAATGTAAATAATATGGTTATATGTAAATAAATCAAAATTTGGTTATACATATCTAAAAGTTAGATAATATTTTGCATCCTAAAATTAATGTGCCCTTTCTAATGCCTATAAAACATTACAAATTTATCCTGTAATAGATGAAGATGATACAGGCTTTAGTCTCTGACCACAGTTTAACGGGTTTAGGAACTCATTACTAAAGAGTGTTCAAAAAAAGCAACAAGAATCTTTCCACTTAGTGTAGTATGAGCCTCATGAAGACTTGATGAGAAAAATAACTTTGCAATAGCTCTGACAATGATAAGCCAAAAGTAAATAAATTAATAAAACTTTGGGAAGTATATCAGCTAAATACAATATAAATGCATCTGGAATGAGAAATACTTTACCTCTGATCTTGCTAAGCATCATTCTACAAAAAGTATACGTTTTCACTTCTACTGTAAATATATGAGAATCTTTTACCTACACCCTTTGTGTTCAACTGTTAAGCATATACATGTGACTTTGTGAATTTTTCCATGATTTCTTACTCTTTCCTATACATTTGGCTGTAACTTTACTAAAAAATTTCATCTGTTGCTTTCTATTTGTGATAGCAAAATATTTCAAAATACTAACCACAATATTATCCTCTGCCTTTGTATTCATCAAATGCCCTCATCTGGCACTTAAGATCTTAAGATTCCTCAACCTGATTTCCCAATCAAACTAGCTAGACATGAATTATTCACTGCTCTGTAGGGAAAAGCTAATCATGAAGCAGGAAAGAGGTAAAGAAGTTCTTGGTAATTAAAATTTTAAAGATGTTCACCAAAGTATTGGACTAAAGATCTGTATGCA
This sequence comes from Manis pentadactyla, assembly GCF_030020395.1. Classification (NCBI taxonomy): domain Eukaryota; kingdom Metazoa; phylum Chordata; class Mammalia; order Pholidota; family Manidae; genus Manis; species Manis pentadactyla. The sequence goes on from NC_080023.1 coordinate 53,220,910, forward strand.
TACTTGATCAGTACTTTTTTCACTCTGTTCAGACTCCATTGACCAGAGGAGGGAGGTAAAGAAGGACCACACAACAGGAGCAATATGTTCAAGAGGACATAGGATGCCTTACAAACAAACAGTCTTTTGCCAGCACCCAAGAATCTCATGAAATCAGTCTTCACTCACTGTTTCTCCATTAAGGATCAACATTCAACAGCAACTAGTGTGTTGCCTGTTAATTTGCATCTCTGGTGTCATAGTTTGGATAGATAATCTAAGGTATTTGAAATCATCTGAGAATTAAATTTTGGAGCTATAAATCTAGAGAGATTTTGGTGGCTTGGAAAAGCTTCTGTACCTAAAGTTTACGAAATGGAATATAGCCAGATAAAACAGTAGAACACACTTCCACTACTAAGTATGTTAGTCTCTGCAGGGAATGTATAAATTCCCTGCAGTTTGCCTGTACATTAATTAAACCACCTTTCTTATCAGAAGACACTTTAATTCAAATTTAGCTAGATGGACACCTCACTGAGTTTGAACACCAAGTATCTCCATACTAAGGATATTACCATGAGATTTATAATATTTAGACACTAGCCACAAGTTAATCTAAACTGGTTATTTAACTGTGGCAGTCTGAGAATAATTCTAAATTCTTGGCCCAGGAATGAATTAGACTACTTATTACGGGTATGTAAAAAGGGATTGTGCGTAACCAGTTCCTGCACCACCACAAACACCTATTGTGAAACTGAAAGGAATTGAAATAAAAAGTGCCTAGAACACTAGCAAATACTTGTAAGTTATTACTACTATTATTAATTCTAATTAGCAATAAAGGAGCATATGTCAAGTGTGATGATAATATCAACTAATTATGCTAGTAGAGAATAACAAAATAATAGGGGCATGATTATGAAAATCAAAAATCACTAGTAAATAATGTAGAAAGAATGAAATAGTTTCTCTCCTAGTTAGTAGTATGAGTTATCAGGGGTTGAAATATCCCACACGGTTCCAACTGGGTATTTAAGGACACACAGAGCCACTCTTGACTCTCATAGACTGTTGGTGTGTTTACCAGTCTTTCATTGGAAAGAAGACTAAAATCTGCCTGTTGCTCCTACCTCTTGTGATAGGCCAGTATGTGATTCGATATCATCATTTAAGTCTTCATTTTCCTCTTCATAAACCCCTCACCCAAAATTTAGCCCCTTTCTCCTCCGTGTTTGCAGAAAGCTTGCAGCCTCTGAGTTTCTAATTTTCTGATAACTCTTTACTTCACAAAATAGACCAAAGAACTAACATCCTGACATAAACACTTAAAACTCACAGGAAAAATATCTCAAAATTTTGAAAAGCAAATGGACAGACAGAACACATTAAAATAACCACAATCATAATCCTATGGCATATAATTTTCCATAATTGAAGAAATACACAAATTTAAAAATAATAAACCTAAAATAATAAAATATGCAGTACTTTAATAATAATAAATGTTACAGTTTTTCACCTATCAAATTGGCAAAAGCAAATATTAAAAGGGCCATAACACTCAGCTTTGAACATGTAGGGAAAAAAATACCCACATGTTGAAGATAGGATTTTTTTTAGTAGAATAATTTGGCCATTTCTATCAAAAGAATATGTGTGATGGCATTTCACTTTTAGAATACATCCTACAAATATACTTACGAATAAACAAAAGTTTATGTAAATGATGTGATTTGTGACATTGTATGTATAGAGAGAAAAATACCAGGAGCTAAGGTAAATTTGTTTTCAAAAGGGGGCAGATGAAAGAATCAATATTATATCCATAAAACTGAGTTATATGAAGGTCTAAAGAGAATGAGGTATAATTCATTATATTGATATAGGTATGTACCCAAAATAAGTTAAAAGAATGTTCAGTGCAGGTGTCCTGATCACCTTGAAAAAGCACTAAGAAAAAAGAGCTAGTGGGGGAGTGTGGGTTGGGGTCTTTTTCAATACATTCTTCTTCTTAATTTTGAAAGTTATCATACTATTCATTACTTGTATAACAATAAAATTTTGTAAAGTAACAATCACATCCATGCTGATAAATATAGTATTACTCATTTACTTAACATTCTATGACTCTATAAAACAACACAGATGAAAAGCTTCCTCATGTATCAAGGCAACTGAGTAGATATCATAATCTTAAAAATATTTGGCAATATGATATGTATATTATAAAAATGTTCTTGACACTGAAGAACTATATTTTTAGCTAAGAGCATAAAAGAGCAGGCGCCTTCTTCAAAGGCTTATATTCTAAGGAAAAATGAGCCTTCAGATGAGGGTAGTGTGGTTTAAACCATTGTATTAGCCAAAAAATGTAGCAAACGTGCATACAATTTCCTGGGAAATCTTTAAAAATCCAGGTTCTGGGACCCACCCCAGACCTGTTGAATAATAGGTGAGATTAAGGAAATTATATTTGTAATTGCACCACGGTAAAGAATAAACGTGATCTACACTCCATAGGCCTGAAGACTACGGTAAGGGAGGGAATGGAGAAGACTCATAGGCCTTCATAATTATTATACAGTTCTAAAAAATAATAACTGGGAGAAATATAAAGTATTATTTCTTTACTGACTCTTGGCATTTGTTAACATTAAGAAATAAGGCTGATGGCTTCTTTTAGTTATAAGCAATGATTTACCTTAATTACTTCTATTTCAAATTAAACCAATTACAATAAAAGTAGGCACCAAAAGTCTTTGTAAAATACACTAACTTTAGTGAGATTTCTTTAAACATAATATTCTTGGTTGTGGCATAATAAAGGTCTTAGACTTCTTGTTCATATCATAGAATTCTTTGATTTCCTGATGGAGAGTACTCTGTATAAACATACTTAATATGGATGTCACGATTCCATCATCATTGGTTGACAAAAGCTTCATGCATTTAAATGTTCTTTTACATTAGGCTCAGTGATTTTCATCAGTCATTGTTTCTTTTATTTCCTACACGGTTCTCTGTGATTTTGTTATACACTGATCAGTTTATAAATCATGTCTAAAACTAACAATAATTGATAAAAGTGATGAATCCATAGTTCTTTTTCATGTAATCCCATTTTGGAATTATGTTTCCACACTCTTTCTTGTTAGTTCCCATGTGTTATCCAGCTTTGGGATCTTGAGCGTATTAGGCTTTTAGTCTTAAAAGTAACTCAAGGAATTTATTTTTGCCAACATAAAAGGTTTTGGTCCAATTTACCAATTTTGCATAATTTTATTGAAAAGCTGTTCTCCAATTCTGCCAATCTCCATCACTTTTGTTTAAAGCATCTGGTGTAACAGCTGTTGAAGTCTGTCTTCTTTGCCTCCTTCTTCTCCTTCCTTACTCCCTCTGCTTCAATCATATCCCTGCTCATCCTGCCTCGCTATCTTATCTTTTATCCTAAAATGACTCTTCTAAAACACTCTTGAGTACTATTGCTACTTGAATCAGATTCTTGAGTTTTTTTCTTCAAGAAATGATCATGATTCAATCACCGTGTTAAACAGTTATGGTCTACCACTCAAAAGGATTATATATGCACATATACATGTAGATACAATGATATATATATTTATATAAAATGTATGAAATACACTTTGTACAAAAATACAACTAATAAAATATGAAATCCCGAGCAGGTATATTAATTGATAAGTCACCTATTATTTTAGAAAGGTTTCATGGAATTTTGGCTGTGTTCCTAAGAATTTTGAAATACCATATTCTTTCTTTATCCTCAACTCCCTCCCCATTTTGCAATTTAATATTAAAAATATTATGAGGCTTATTGTGAGTTGGATGTAATGTATTCATTCTATTCAAGGACTTTTGGGTACTGTTTGAGGATGATTAATAACATGTATAGCTTGAGTTGGATTGTTATCACTTTCCTCATCTCATGTTATATTATTCACATAAATTCAGCTAACAAAAATAATGATTTTAGAGAAAAATTATTTGTTTTCAGTTTCTCTATATTTTTTTTGTTAGACCATTTTTATTGGTCTTTGCCACCTCTTGCCTACAGCCACTAAATGAACATTTAGGTAGTTGCTAATGGCAAAAATGTGATGGCTAAATTTGTGCTTTTAATATCAAAGATATTTGATTCCTTCCTATTGCTCCTCCTTATTCTGTCAATAATTTATAACTGAAAAAAGCCTGGGTCTTTTTGCTTTTACCAGTGGTTAAATATTTGGGTCTCAAATAATTCATCAGCTATATAGAATAGTAAACAGACAGCACCGGCTTTACACACAAGTGATGGCATATGATGCAGCTGGTACAGCAGGAACCACATGTGTGTATGTGTGCATGTATGCGTGTGTGCATGTGTGTGTGTGTGTATGTGTGTGTGTGTTATGTTGGCAGAGAAACAATTTCTTTCTCACATGGCAGGACTGATATTTACTAGTTCTAATTATCCATAGAAATTGCTACTGCACAATATACCACGTCTGACACTTCTCATGAACATGTGAAAATCAAAGCATGCAGAGGTTCCAACATACTAGAGATATGACAACTTGACAGGAAACACTGGAATGCTGGAAGCCAGCTGAAAACATGCTATAGCTTCCACAAATACACTGCTCTTAAGAAAAGCGATGCCTGCAAATGTGGCAAATATTTAGCAGCTGGCTTTTCAAAAGGCAGGAGCCAGGCAGTAAGGCTCTTGAGCACACAAGCAGACAGCCCATAGGTAGCTCCATTTTATCAGGTTAATTGACAAAATTGTTTCTAATTAAATTAATTAAAGATGGGTTGGATTCCCCCCAAGGTGTGTCTATAAAAGGATTGAATATGCTGTTCAAGGCAGTTACTTGAACTCATGTTCATGTTTAGTGGAGTTAAATTCCTGTTTTCAATAGCTAGCTTGAAATAAAATATAAATCTGGAGATGCTTATTGCTATTTGTTTCTTTTCCTTTTTTTCAGTAACTTAGTTCATTCTAGGACTAAGACCACTCTCTAGATAAAACTGAAAATTAAAATTTACATATTAACACACATGAATAGTTTACATATGTCAATTAAAGTAGGTCTATGGCATTTGTGGATTTGATGTCTATGAACTGGACTACCCAGGAGCAATCCTGACGGACTGTGGCATGATTTTACATGTGACATGATCATACTTTGGAGATGATGACTTGAACAAGTCATCTAGCTAATGTACAGAGCCAAATAAATTACCCACGATGCATTTACTCTACCCATTACATGCAAGTAGCATGCATGCAAGAAGGAAAATGATGAGCAGAAATTGGTGTCTTCTCAGCTTTCAAGACTTCTCTGGCTAGAGGAAATCATCCTCATTGTACCTATCTCTGCCATCATTTTGCATGCATTACCATTGTGTAAAATATGCTTTAAAAAGAAGGCTTCTTGTTAGTGGGAGTAACGGAAATGAAGAGATTTCTGAGAAAACAGTGATATATTTGGAAGTCTTGGAATGTATTCTTAGTAACTATTAGTGCTGTTTTGTATTACTATTATTCCACTTAATTATCAATTTATTGGTGTGGTTTGGTTGAAGCGAGATTGTCAGTGGTTGGGGGACAGAGGGAGGGAAAAGTTGAGAAAATTTTGAAAATAACTCAACTTTTGGTCTGGAAGAATTCTAGAGAGCGTGCAGATTTCTAAGGAGGCTTTTGACACCATGTCCAAACTAGTTTACCTAGGTTGGCTTGTATGTATGTTTTACACTGCATCTATCTAGCTACACACACACACACACACACACACACACACACACATCCAATTTTCCCCTATAATCACTATGGTGTATGTTACATTTCCAGACCTTAATAATTTATTAATAAGAATTTATTAATCCTACCCAATTTTCTAAATATGTCTATCATGGTATCACAGATTATAAACCAATATGGAAGAGCTACTTGGATGGGTTAAGGCAGGTACAGAGAGCCAGCAATCTAATCTTTGTGCTTCTAATTTGTCTTCCCAAAGTATCCCCTGGGTTCTGCTGAACACAGATGGGAATCATTGGTTTTAAAAACTCATTGGAATGAGACTGAAGAATCTACCCTTCCCAGTTTCTCCTGTGTATCATGATTCTTCATGTTTAATATAATCCACTCTTTTTTGTTTTGACCCATGGTCCTGGTATCTCCTTCACATGTAATCACCAGCAATATTACTATTAACATATTTGTGCCTGTATTTTTTTGCTTAGTTCTGATGTTCTATTATGAACTACACCATTTTCTGACACCAGGCAAACTCTTCATTCTCCTTTCTCTAAAACATAATTCTATTTCTGCATATGCTACCCACACAAAACAATGATTAGGAATACCAGAATCCTTTTATCATTAAATAAAAAGAGTTATGTTATAGGTCTTTCATGAAATTAGATTACAATTTGGTATTAAATTTTTATTTAGAAATATTTGCCAAGAGGAAATTAAGAATTGTTGCAGTGATATATGATTTTAAGGGATACTCTTTCACTATGCTTTTTTCCTACAACATGATAGAAATGGTGTGTGTCATGGAGGCTGGAAGACAAAGAAAAATTAAGAGAGTATATAAAATCATTTTACCTCTTGTCTATGTATACTCTTTTCTGTTGGACATACCATGGCTTAGAAAAAAGCATAGTTTCAGAAATCTTAAGAATGTCTTCAAATTCACTCTTTAATTTATTTGAGAACATTTGTTGAGTACATCATGCATTAGGAAAATATCAGTCAAAAATTGTCTTCAGGTGCTTTGAGTTTAATGGAGGAGACAGTCAATAAACAATAAATAAAAAACAGAAAATTATTTATCTCTAACACTACTTTTAAAAAAATTAGCATATGGAGTAAGGAGGTTTTGGAGGGCTTATATACTAAGGAGCCAACTGCTGCACTACACAGGGTGCTTATGTAGGTTATACTGAAATTGAAAAGATATGTTGTTAGATTGTAATTTTGGTCTTGTGTATCTGTAGAAAATAATGAAGAAAGATAGACTATGTAACATTGTTTTCTAATCCAACATTAATGGAGCTATTATGCATTTCATTAGGTTTTTCTATACCATGTTTAAAGTCATATGGTTTTGGAGGAGCCTTCTATATGGTATTGCTTGTTATCTATCTTTCTATATTACTGGAGACGGTCCTTAGTCTGGTCGTGAGAAAGAATTCAAGACCTGAGACAAATGCAGTTAAGCTTTAGGAGTTTATTGGAAAATACGACTTCAGAGAGAAGCAAAAGTACACACCCAAGAGTTGAGTGTGGTTAGACCCAGAGCCAGTTGCCTTGAGGAACTAATAGGGAGCCTTTTTATGCAAAGGAAGATGAATATTCACTAGTGGGGGCAGGTGGGATCTTCTCAGAGTCTGGGCTTGCTCCACCCTCACATAGGGCAGGGGAGTTTTTGGCTATATGTGGTTCTCATCAGAACTGCTATGGCATGGGGAGGCATGATTTTTACTATGTTAATAGCAGAGGGGAGAGATTTTTTACTATGTTAAAGAGGGTATAATGTATTTTGGGGTAAAGTTTGGGTCAACTTCTCCTCCATATTGAAAGCAGCCATTTTTGGCTACTCTGTTATCTATACTCTCACTCCACACACTCCCTGAGAACAGCTTACACAGAATGTGTAGAATGTAAACAGTCAGCTGAAGTTCCCCTCCCCCTCCCTGCTCTTGTCTGGTTATCTACCTTCTCAAACATATCTGCCATCTATCATCTATTTTAAAGCTGGGTGAAAGTCAAATAGAGTTTTCTGTACAAGTGGAATATATTCAGCACCCCACGAAGGACAATGCTTTTTAACTAAGACATAAATAGTCAGTCAATGCAACCATGTGTCTACATAGAAAAATTTGTGTTGGGCAAAAGGACATTCCCTAAATAAAGATTTAAAAGCCTAAAATATAATACATCAGACCAGGAAGGAAACAACAGCTCAGATCTTACTTTAAGCTGTCTTTTTTTTTTCCCTGAAAGACAGATAACCCTAGTTTATTGTTTTTCTTCTTGAAATCTTTTTTTCTATATGTGTAGTCAAATTCAGGCACTAGATTGCCTTATAAATATTAATTCATAGTTAATTAGTCTTTTTATTTGAAAGAGAGCTGCAAATGTCTGGTCCATCAAAGTATGCATACTAATTATAAGTAAATGTACCTTTACAATCTTCATAAGGAAAGGATAGTTTAATCTTAGACTGTCACTTCTCATTGGGACGGATGATGCCTGGCAGCCCCGTGTCAAAATGAGTTGTCAGAAGGGAATACTTCAAAGTCTCTTAGGTTCTTACTTGACAAAACAATAAAACAGAGACAATCCACAGTTCAATGAATAGCTCCATTTCAACACTTCATTCTACACAGTTAGTAACTTTACACTTGAATAGAGGAAATCCTAAATCATGGGCCAGGATTTGAATCCAACCTCAGAAGTTCCCAAAGGCACATGCTTACATTTGAATTGCTTTTATTACCTTGTAGCTGGAAACTACAGTTTATTCACAATGTTTTTTATTTCATTCTAGTGGATCTTGTCCTTCAATAGTGTTGTAAAATATTTAGAAAATTATCTGTTAGATAAAAGTGTATCAGCTCCATTTTGAATATTACCTTACACTCCTGGGCACAGCCTAGGTGGAGATCTCCTGTCCTTGAATTACTACTAAATTTCTGAAAGGTACTAGGTAGACTTTTGGAGAAAAATTAAGAAAAATATTTTAGTCTATTGACTAATAATGTCTTTAGACTTAGGAAGCTAACACTATAATGTGCTAGGCATTACAATATTGTTTTATATGCAATATTAACTCATTCAATCCTAGCAGAAACATTATAAGGAATGTACTATTATTATTCTTAACATTTAAAAGATAAAACTGCTGCTTAGAAAACTTACATTAATTGGTTTAAATCACACAAAATGAAAGTAGAAACTACAGATTTCAATAAGTCAAGTTATGACAGGGACCAGTCTTAAAGTGCAACAATGATTATTAATGTTATATTATGTATTGTTCTTTTTAGAGGACTTCTGGCTTTATACATAAGAGCTACTAAACTCTGGGAATTCTTTAAATGAGAAGTGAGCTTTTATATGTAAAGCATAAAATTAGTAAGGATGTTTAGAAATTTCATAAATCAATAACTATATATATATATATATACATGTACTTTCAAACTGACATTTCAAACTCACTCCTTGATGGGATATGCTTGCCTTCTGCTACGTTTTTCTCCCTCCTACCACTCTTCCTCTCACACAGTTTGCTTGTCATACTGGTCTATTTATATTTCCTGGAAAAGATAGGCATGTTTTTAACTTAGGACCTGGACTGGAGGCCCATCCGATCCTCTCTTTATGTCTCTGCACCTTTCTCTGTGCTCTCAAAGGTCCCTGTGCCCTCTGTTTCTGGGGAGATTGACCAATGGGCCTCACCAAGAGAGGATCAGGAGAAGGGAAGGGAGAGGTCCACATGTTTTGACCCTGTGGGATAGCTGCAAGTGGGCTGTGTTCCCCAACCAAAGGTGTCCAGTGCTCCTGTGAGGCTGTGATCTCTCTACATTGCTTGCTTTGTCTCCCTTAACTTCCTCATCCCTTCATTCTGCTGCTAGCCTTGGAATCCTACACTCTTTCTTATGGCTTCCCTACACCCTATCTAGACCCTATCCACTTGTAAATAGTCCCTTTATTAAACTCTTCTCCACTTGCCCATTTTGAAGGAACTACGTACTCTGCTAGAACTGTGAATGATACAGGGCATGTGTGCTTACTATTCTTTGCCAGGAGCACCCTTCTCCCAGATATCCTCCTGGCTGATCATTCATTCCCTTCAAGTTGTTGTTCAAATGTCACTTTTCAATGAGGTCTGGCCTGACATTGTTATTTAAAATTACAGTCCCTATCCCAGCACCCAGATTCTCCTTACATAAGTCTGATGCTTTATAGAAATCATCACCTTACGATAATCTACCTAATTTATGTACTTACTATGCATTTTGGCCTTGCTTATCATTTAAGCACTATAAGATAAATAAAATTTGTCTATTTAGTTAATGTATGTATCCCAAGGTGTAGCACAATACCTGGAATATAGTAAGCAATCAATAAGTATTCATTGAATGGATTAAAAAAGTTAAAGCAGTGGAAGTACGTTTGACAAAAGAGGCAGCATGGTATAGTGCTAAGAACATAGTCTTTGAAATCAGGTATATCAGCTTCTTTCAAATCACAGCTCAGCCCTTTGCCAGCTCTCTGAAGTTAATTTAATCCTGCTGAAATTCGATCTTCTTATCTCTAATATAGGCTAATAACACCTTGTAGAGCTGTTGTGAGGTTACAGGATGCCTTGGTGTTCTATACCTATAAATATCACTTTTCCACTATGCCTTATTTAGTGACATTGTATTCTATCCATATTATATTAAATCTAAAGACTTGGGTCATATAATTAAAATATAAATAAGATGACTAAAAATGTTTATAACACTGTACTTTTACTCACCCTGCTTATCTTCACTATCCTTTTCATGCTGTGGGCCTTCCATGCATTAGAGAAATCATTGATCGCCGAGTGGGCTCCACTGCCAATGGGCAAATATTGCAAGGCACATCTATGAGATTTCCCTCTCCAAAACGGATAGAGTGTCTTGTATAAAATGTCATATCATAGGAAATACCCTGACGAACTATGGACCTACTAATTCACTCAGTTTTCACTGAAATAAAGGAGGGGAGGTAAAGGAATTAGAAATCAGATGAAAATTAAAAACAAACATTGATGTGTTTTGATAAAATTAAGGAAAACCTTACTGAGGAGTTTATTTCACTAATGTTTTTCCCATTTTGTTTATTAGTCTTTGACATGTAAATTCAAATCCTATTCTTGTCAAATAGACAGCAACTTTATTTTATACAATAATATTTTACTTCCCTGACTAATGCAAACAAACTTGAGTTTTGATAGACAATTGTTATTTTTTTGTTCTTATTTAAATGTATCCCCAGCCTAAATCCTTTCTGTGAACCAGGCAAATCTGCAATGTCAAATGGACATCTCCAATCTGATGTACTGTTAGCACCTCAAACTGAAAATATCCCAAATTGAATTCAACTTCCTGTTCCACAGACCTACTCATCCTCCTATATTGTTTAACTAGTCAAACAGTTGCTGAAGCCCTGTTTCCTCTTTTGCTGGGTCAGTCATCTACACTGATTCATATATCCATTAGCAAATATTTATCAAGTACCTCCTAGAACATAAAAATTCCTGTCCTCATAAAACCTACATTTTAGTTAAGAAAGAGCTCATAAACATGTAAATAATTCAAAAAGCAAAATAATTTCATATAACAATAACTTCAAGGAAAAAATAAGAGTGCTGTGATAGAGTGTGAATGGAGGGTGGGTGAAGAATCACTGAGAAAGGTCTCCTGAGAAGATGACATCTAAAATGAAATCATCATTGTCAGGTTTAGCTGGACATGCAAAGATCAGGGAAGAAAGCCTATTCCAGGAAGAGGAAAGAGCTAATGTATGTCTATACATGCCTGGGTACTTTGATAGGACTGCTGATAAATTACCATGAGAGATGGAGAATACATTAGATGAACCTGATATATTAGTAGGTGGAGTACAGATTTTGTAAATTATGTCAGTACCTTAGCTTTCATTCTTGGTGTGATAAATATTGAAAATGCCAGTGACTTATGAGAACTCTACAAATCTCTTCATAGCTCTTGAACCTATTTTCCTCTTACTTCAACTCATGGCCAGCTTGTCCTTTGGTTTAGGCCATGCTAAATTCAGTCATTAGTTGAATGAATTCACTATTTATCCTTTATCCATACCCCCTCTGGTCTTTCTACCCTCTAAATCTTTTCTCCACAATAAAGCCAGCTTTATTTGCTTATTAAGACTTATTTTCTTAGTTTTAGGTTCACAGGAAAACTGAGAGAAAGGCACAGAGATTTCCTATGTATCTCTAGAGATATACATCTGGGGTCAAGCTTGTTGCTCTTTGTTCTTTTTTTTGTTTTTTTATTTAATTTTATTTTGGTATCATTAGTCTACAATTACATGAATTACATGAAGGACATTATGTTCACTAGGCTCCTCTCCTCACCAAGTCCCCCCACATCCCCGTTCACAGTCACTGTCCATCAACATAGTAAGATGCTGTAAAATCACTACTTGTCTTCTCTGGGTTGCACAGCCCTTCCCATGCACCCCCCCCACACTATACATGCTAATCATAATGCCCCCTTTCTTTTTTCCGCCCTTATCCCTCCCTTCCCACCCGTCCTCCCAAGTCCCTTTCCCTTTGGTAATTGTTAGTCCATTCTTGGGATTTGTGCTTCTACTGCTGTTTTGTTCCTTCAGTTTTCTTTTGTTCTTATACTCCACATATGAGTGAAATCATTTGGTACTTGTCTTTCTCCACCTGGCTTATTTCACTAAGCATAATACCCTCTAGCTCCACCCATGTTGTTGCAAATGGTAGGATCTGTTTTTTTTCTTATAGCTGAGTAATATTCCACTGTGTATATGTACCACATCTTCTTTATCCATTCATCTACTGATGGACACTTAGGTTGCTTCCATTTCTTGGCTATTGTAAATAGTGCTGTGATAAACACAGGGGTGCATCTGTCTTTTTCAAACTGGAGTGCTGCATCCTTAGGGTAAATTCCTAGAAGTGGAATTCCTGGGTAAAATGGTAAGTCTATTTTGAGCATTTTGAGGAACCTCCATATTGCTTTCCACAATGTTTGAACTAATTTACATTCCCACCAGCAGTGTAGGAGGGCTCCCCTTTCTCTGCAACATTTGTTGTTGTTTGTCTTTTGGATGGTGGCCATCCTTACTGGTGTGAGGTGATATCTCATTGTGGATTTAATATGCACTTCTCTGATAACTAGTGATGTGGAGCATCTTTTCATGTGTCTGTTAGCCATCTGAATTTCTTCTTTTGAGAACTGTCTGTTCAGCTCCTCCGCCCACTTTTTAATTGGATTATTTGCTTTTTGTTTGTTGAGGTGTGTGAGCTCTTTATATATTTTGGATGCCAACCCTTTATCGGAACTGTCATTTACGAATATATTCTCCCATACCGTAGGGTACCTTTTTGTTCTATTGATGGTGTCTTTTGCTGTACAGAAGCTTTACAGCTTGATATAGTCCCACTTGTTCATTTTTGCTTTTGTTTCCCTTGCCCGGGGAGATATGTTCAAGAAGAGGTCACTCATGTTTATGTCTAAGAGATTTTTGCCTATGTTTTTTTCTAAGAGTTTTATGGTTTCATGACTTACATTCAAGTCTTTGATCCATTTCGAATTTACTTTTGTGTATGGGGTTAGACAGTGATCCAGTTTCATTCTCTTACATGTAGCTGTCCAGTTTTGCCAGCACCATCTGTTGAAGAGACTGTCATTTCCCCATTGTATGTCCATGGCCCCTTTATCGAATATTAGTTGACCATATATGTCTGGGTTAATGTCTGGATTCTCTAGTCTGTTCCATTGGTCTGTGGCTCTGTTCTTGTGCCAGTACCAAATTGTCTTGTTACTGTGGCTTTGTAGTAGAGCTTGAAGTTGGGAAGTGAGATCCCCCCAACTTTATTCTTCCTTCTCAGAATTGCTTTAGCTATTCGGGGTCTTTGGTGTTTCCATATGAATTTTTGAACTATTTGTTCCAGTTCATTGAATAATGCTTTTGGTAATTTGATAGGGATTGCATTGAATCTGTCTATTGCTTTGGGCAGGATGGCCATTTTGATGATATTAATTCTTCCTAGCCAGGAGCATGGGATAAGTTTCCATTTGTTAGTGTCCTCTTTAATTTTTCTTAAGAGTGTCTTATAGTTTTCAGAGTATAGGTCTTTCACTTTCTTGGTTAGATTAATTCCTAGGTATTTTATTCTTTTTCATGCTATTGTGAATGGAATTGTCTTCCTGATTTCTCTTTCTATTAGTTTATTGTTAGTGTATAGGAAAGCCACAGATTTCTGTGTAATAATTTTGTATCCTGCAACTTTGCTGAATTCCGATATTAGCTCTAGTAGTTTCGGAGTGGTCGTTAGGGTTTTTTATGTACAATATCATGTCATCTGCAAATAGTGACAGTTTAACTTCTTCTTTATCAATCTAGATTCCTTGTATTTCCTTGTTTTGTCTGATTGCCATGGGTAGGGCCTCCAGGAGTATGTTGAATAACAGTGGGGAGAGTGGGCATACCTGTCTTGTTCCCAATCATAGAGGAAAAGCTATCAGCTTCTCGCTGTTCAGTGTGATGTTGGCTGTGGGTTTATCATATATGGCCTTTATTACTTTGAGGTACTTGCCCTCTATACCCATTTTGTTGAGAGTTTTTATCATGAATGGATGTTGAATTTTGTTGAATGCTTTTTCAGCACCTATGGAGATGATCATGTGGTTTTTGTCTTTCTTTTTGTTGATGTGGTGGATGATGTTGATGGATTTTCGAATGTTGTACCATCCTTGCATCCCTGGCATGAATCCCACTTGGTCATGGTATATGATCCTTTTGATGTATTTTTGAATTCAGTTTGCTAATATTTTGTTGAGTAATTTTGCATCTATGTTCATCAGGGATATTGGTCTGTAGTTTTCTTTTTTGGTGGGGTATTTCCCTAGTTTTGGTATTAGGGTGATGTTGGCTTCATGGAATGAGTTTGGGAGTATTCCCTCCTCTTCTATTTTTTGGAAAACTTTAAGGAGAATGGGTATTATGTCTTCTCTGTATGTCTGATAAAATTTTGAGGTAAATCCATCTGGCCCGGGGGTTTTGTTCTTTGGTAGTTTTTTGATAACCACTTCAATTTCATTGCTGGTAATTGGTCTGTTTAGATTTTCTGTTTCTTTCTGGGTCAGTCTTGGAAGGTTGTATTTTTCTAAGAAGTTGTCCATTTCTCCTAGGTTTCCCAGCTTGTTACCATATAGGTTTTCATAGTAGTCTCCAATAATTTTTGTATTTCTGTGGGGTCCATCGTGATTTTTCCTTTCTCGTTTCTGATTCTGTTGATGTGTGTTGACTCTCTTTTCCTCTTAATAAGTCTGGCTAGAGGCTTATCTATTTTGTTTATTTTCTCGAAGAACCAGTTCTTGGTTTCATTGATTTTTGCTGTTGTTTTATTCTTCTCCATTTTATTTATTTCTTCTCTGATCTTTATTATGTCCCTCCTTCTGCTGACCTTAGGCCTCATTTGTTATTCTTTTTCCAATTTCAATAATTGTGACAATAGACCATTCATTTGGGATTGTTCTTCCTTCTTTAAATATTCCTGGATTGCTACATACTTTCCTCTTAAGACTGCTTTTGCTGTATCCCACAGTAGTTGGTGCTTTGTGTTGTTGTCTTTTGTTTCCATATATTGCTGGATCTCCGTTTTAATTTGTTCATTGATCCATTTATTACTTAGGAGCATGTTGTTAAGCCTCCATGTGTTTGTGAGCCTTTTTGCTTTCTTTGTACAATTTATTTCTAGTTTTATGCCTTTGTGGTCTGAAAAGTTGGTTGGTAGGATTTCAATCTTTTGGAATTTACTGAGGCTCTTTGTGTGGCCTAGTATGTGGTCTATTCTGGAGAATGTTCCATGTGCACTTGAGAAGAATGTGTATCCTGTTGCTTTTGGATGTAGAGTTCTATAGATGTCTATTAGGTCCATCTGTTCTAGTGTGTTGTTCAGTGCCTCTGTGTCTTTACTTATTTTCTGTCTGGTGGATCTGTCCTTTGGAGTGAGTGGTGTGTTGAAGTCTCCCAAAATGAATGCATTGCATTCTATTTCCTCCTTTAATTCTGTTAGTATTTGTTTCACATATGTTGGTGCTCCTGTATTGGGTGCATATTTATTTATAATGGTTATATCCTCTTGTTGGACTGAGCCCTTTATCATTATGTAATGTCCTTCTGTATCTTTTGTTACTTTCTTTATTTTGAAGTCTATTTTGTCTGATATTAGTATTGCAACACCTGCTTTTTTTCTCTTTGTTGTTTGCATGAAATATCTGTTTCCATCTCTTGACTTTAAGTCTGTGTATGTCTTTGGGTTTGTGGTGAGTCTCTTGTAAGCAGCATATGGATGGGTCTTGCTTTTTTATCCATTCTATTACTCTTTTGTAATTGGTCTTTTGATTGGTGCATTCAGTCCATTTACATTTAGGGAGATTATTGATAGGTATGTACTTATTGCCATTGCAAGCTTTAAGTTTGTGGTTACCAAAGGTTCAAGGTTAGCCTCTTTACTATCTTACTGTCTAACTTAACTCACTTAATGAGCTATTATAAACACGGTCTGATGATTCTTTATCTCTCTCCCTTCAGATTCCTCCTCCTCCCTTCTTCTTATGTTGGGTGTTTTGTTATGTGCTCTTTTTAGGAGTGCTCCCATCTAGAGCAGTCCCTGTAAGATGCCCTGTAGAGGTGGTTTGTGGGAGGCAAATTCCCTCAACTTTTGCTTGTCTGGGAATTATTTAATCCCTCCTTCATATTTAAATGATAATCGTGCTGGATACAGTATTCTTGGTTCGAGACCCTTCTGTTTCATTGCATTAAGTATATCATGCCGTTCTCTTCTGGCCTGTAGGGTTTCTGTTGAGAAGTCTGATGATAACCTGATGGGTTTTCCTTTGTAGGTGACCTTTTTTTTCTCTCTGGCTGCCTTTAATACTCTGTCCTTGTCTTTGATCTTTGTCATTTTAGTTATTATGTGTCTTGGTGTTGCCCTCTTTGGATCCCTTGTCATGGGAGTTCTGTGTACCTCTGTGGTCTGAGAGGCCATTTCCTCCCCTGGTTTGGGGAAGTTTTCAGCAATTATTTCTTCAAAGACACTGTCTATCCCTTTTTCTCTCTCTTCCTCTTCTGGTACCCTTATAATGCAGATATTTTTCCATTTCGATTGTTCACTCAGTTCTCTTAATATTCTTTCATTCTTGGAGATCCTTTTATCTCTCTCTGCATCAACTTCTCTGTGTTCCTTTTCTCTGTTTTCTAGTCCATTAATGGTCTTTTGCATCTCGTCCATTCTGCTTAGAAGTCCTTCCAGAGATTGTTTTATTTCTGTATTCTCCCTCCTTAGTTCTTGCATATTTCTCTGCAAGTCCATCAGCATGGTTATGACTTTTGTTTTGAATTCTTTTTCAGGAAGTCTGGTTAAATCTATCTCCCCAGGTTCCTTCTCAAGGGAAGATGTAGAAGATGTTGAAGCTGTCTGGGTTAGTCTTGTCTGGATCAAATTTTTTTGCCTTTTCATGTTGATAGATGCAGTGGTATGCTATTATCGCATCTGTCAGCTGGGAGAGCCTAGACTTTTTCCTCTTGCTCCTGGCCTTTCTTTACTGGGACAGCTGCGACCCCTAGTGGCTTGTGTTGGGCAATTGCATGTAGACTGGGTCTCTGTATCTTGCCCAGCCAGTATGGAGGAAGCTCCCTTGCTGTGGGCATGGCCAGCCTCACACTGCTCCTCTGTTATGGCGGGGCCCCGGAGGGGTAATGGACGAGGGGCTGTTTGGCTGTTTCCCTCTGTTAGGGGTCTCAGAGCTTTTACCCAGGGTGTTAGTGCCCCCGGAGTTCCCTGGAATTTCCAGCTGCTGGACCGTGACCCGGGATGCTTCCATCCAGCTGTGGGGTCCCTGTCCCTTTAAGACTTTCAGAAAGCACTTGCTTTTCTTTGTCGCAGAGGTGCCAGCTTCGGGACTCCTTCACAGGTCTTACTGTTCTGCTTTCTAGTTTCCAGCACCCCACACACGCACTGTGTATCTGCGCTCTGGTGTGGATGGCTGGGGCTGGGTGTTTAGCAGTCCTGGGCTCCCTCTCCCTCCCCGCTCTGACTCCTCTCCTCCTGCTGGGAGCTGGGGTGAGGGGCCTTGGGTCCCTCCAGGCTCCAGCTTGTATCTTACCCCTTTCACCAGGCAGTGGGTTCTCGCAGGTGTGGATGTAGTCTGGCTGTTGTCCTGTGTCTTCTGGTCTCCTTTTAGGGATAGTTGTATTTGTTGTATTTTCAAAAATATATATGTTTTTGGGAGGAGATTCCCACTGTCCTACTCATGCTGCCATCTTGGCTCTTCCCTTCTACTCTTTGTTTTGCTTTAGTAAATTTTATTTCCCATATACTCCCTGCCCCCCCACAGCCATAGTGCCCCCCACCCCCCAACATTTCCCCACCACTGGTGCATTTGGTACAATCAGGGAACCTACACTGACACATCATTGCCCTGGAGAGTCCACTGTTTACTTTAGGGCTCATTACTTTTGTACTTTCTATGGGTTTGAACAAATGTATAATCACATGTATCCACCATTAGAGCATCATACAGAGTATTTTCACATCCCTAAAAATCTCATTGCTCTCCCTGTTCATCCTCTCTCCCTCCACCTCCGTGCCTCCAACCCCTGGCAACCACTGATCATTTCATTGCCTCCATAGTATACAAACCAATTAACTCTTAACTATGTTACAATGTAAAGCAGCTTAACAAAATGATTACCAGTGGATGGAGACCTGAGAAAAGAGTCTTAACCCCTGGAGAAGACACAAAAGTAAATAAAGCACATCCAAGCAAATATTTAGAGAAAGAAAATTTGTGAAACAAATTAAGTGATAAAAGCTCCTAATTTTAGCTCAGAGCTTGTTTTATTATTTGTAGGTTGATATTTTGCTTGTTGCCTTTTGGAATCATGGATTTAGGGAATTAATTTCATTATACATAGACATATGAGTTTAATGATGAATCTTTGGCCAACTCAATGCAATAAATTTAAATATCATTTTATTCCTTCAGAGATAGTAAGTAAATAAATGTTGTGTGTTCTGCTTGTTTAAGCATATGTCATCAAACTTTAAGTCAATTTGTTCTCTGGATTATGCTACTCTCTAAAGATATATCTAAAAGGTATCTAAGTTTGTTCAAATTTAAATTTATCTTGGACACCTGGAGAATCTATGTGTCTTCATATAAGGGCCCACTGGTAAACGAATAGTCTGGGGCTGTGGGTGTAGGAGACACAGTGTTCTGAATTGAATTTTAGACCTATTTGTTTCAACAGAGTTAACAGGTTTGTTTTGTTTTGTTTCTAAGACTGCTGTGAGACCATAACATGTTAATAGGCATTGTGAATTTTTAGGAGACAGATGTAATATACAGTTTTCCCCATGTTTACTTAGTCAAATGGTGAAACACTTTTTCCTATATCTACTTACGAACATCTAAAACCAGTCAATCTAACTTTCTCATTTTACATGAGAGGAAAGTGAGGGTAAATGTTAATTAATTAATTCGTAATTGTGTGCTAAACACATCCTGTTGAGCAGCCCTGGAGTTCTGTTCTCTTGACACCACAGTGAACATGACAGGTGTGGCTCTTGCCTGCATAGGGCTTACTGTGGTCAAGAAGCACAGGGGGCTCATTACATATTGCATCAAATAGGTGGCAACTTGGAAGTGTAACACAAATATCACTGCTTAATTTTTATGTATACCTGACCCTAAAATATGTTGCATTAAAAAGTATTTATGTGTCCTGTGGTAGAGAATGGACACACACTTAGAACACTTTAATAATAGTTCCTTATTGGAATTAGCTTTACTATAAAACATTATGAAGGTCCAAAATAGAATTTTAAATCATTGGTAGAAAATAACTTACATTCCTTTTTTGTCTTTCTTCCTTTGGCATGTTAACTAAAGTCATCAAAATAAAATAAAAGAAAATATAAAAATAAAAGAGAATTAGGACATTTCTCAGATGTAACTGAGTAAATCAGTACATTTCTATTTGTTTGATGTAGCAGACAATTACATTATTACACTTCATAGGATAAACCTAGTTAACAAATTGTGCACATTGTTCTCTTATTTCTATTCAGAGGATCACACAGTTAGACTATACTCTTTGATAAGTATTTCCATTTGCAGACTCAGAAATCAGAATTGTATTTCTCTTCTGTTCATTTCTCTCCCCTCCCTAATGCTATTTAGATTAATAAGATAAACACCATTCTAAGCCATTTGCACTTGGCCAAGGGAAGTACGTGGAATGAAATTTTATTCTTTCCATCCAATACAGTTCTCACTGCAAAAAAAAAAAAAAATGAGTAAAATGTGGAAATAGGAGAAAATAGATATATTAAGATGCTATTCTGACTCATACTCCAATATACTAGAAAAACCAATGTTTGTAATGTTGTCTCATACTGTAAACCCTATTTTATTTTGCAAATGTTCTGAATTTCTTCCCACTCATATAAATACCATTTGCAGATTAATTTGATTTTTAAACCTGAAGGTCTACAAATGTTTTTGTCTGAATAGGCCATATAATATTTTTATTTATTTCTATGTTTCATTTACTTAGGGTGTTTTTTCAAGCTTTAGTCTTGTCTTGTAATGAAAGCAGATTACTATCAATGCACTAGAACTGTCATCTGTAACATTTGCCAACCCAGCTAGCCGCCAAACAGAAAAAAACAAATAAAATGTATAAAATATGAACTACCCATATATTCTATTATTGTGGTGTGACTGACATGAACTGGACTGATCAGAAAAACATTGAGTCTAATGTAAAGAAGTTTAGAGTGGGCAGAACTAAGTTTGATTACTGGCTCTACCACTTACTACCAGTGCTATGCCCTTGACAAAGTAATCCTTCTTAAATTCAGTTCAGAATATATAAATAAGGAAGGATAGTTTATATAATAATAAATTGAAAAACAATATGAAAAGTATTGGGGATAAAATCAAGAATTTTAATTTGTGTGCTTTTCTCTTCCCCTTTGAATGGTCTTGTCTCACTCTTTAAAAAAGTTGTACTTCATAGACCTCGCGTTTTTTACCCTGTGTAACTGCATGACTAACTAGATTTGAGCCATCTACTTCAGCCAAAGGCAGATACATGGGCTGTGGATTCTCCCTTAATAAAGATTCATTCATGTTTTTAAGAAGGTGTTTCTCAGAAGCAAAAATTAAATACATGTTTATTTGGGGAAATAATAGAAAAGAAGGAGATGGAATGCCAGTGCCTTGGAAATTAAAATTCTTTGAAAGAGTAGAGAAAAACTGAGTCCTTTAACTTGGTGAGCAAGATGGGTGGAAAATCGGATGTGGATGGATAAGTCAGAATATGATGAATCTGTGTGGAAAAAAACTCAGGGCCGATAGGTATATTTTTTACTATCCTCTGGCCAGCACCCAGCCTTCTCCTCACTGATTGTTTGACTTAGAACAATATGTGTCTTACCGTATCTGAGAGAATTAGTTTAGTGTGTTAATAATTTAATGACTCCTCAATGGAACAGAGTTTGAGAGGACTTATACATCCTTTTGTGTAATGGTGCAAAGGGAAAACTTGGCCCCCAAAGACAGGAACAAGGAAGGATCCATTTGAACTTGAATCTACGCTGCAGTGGAATAGAGATGTGCTGCTCAAATGATCTGTAATGAAGACCAATTTTCTTCTTTCAATATATTATAAACTGAAGATTTTGTAAAATAGCATAAAAACCAACTGCAGTTATGCCTGCCGGCTTCCCCCTGCCTCTGACACACAGATTTGGAAAGAACATGACAAAATGCTGAAGATCTGAAAGGACCAGCCAGGGGACTCAAGCCATAGCAGCACAAGAGTAGTGCCGAAAAGGCACTTCTCATATTTATTAAGCAAGTGAACTTAATATCTAAAGAATTCTGTGTAGGGGGTTCAACACAAAATCAGCACACAATCATTATCTGACCTTGAGTCCAGCCCTAGGGCGTGACGCTCCTCAAGAATACCAAAACCACCACGTGAGGGCGATCGCATCACAGGACCTGTTTTAGCTTTAATAGTTCTGTTTTTGATCATCCATCAATGGTTGTAGGAAAAATAATCAACTCATATGTATTTGTACATTTGATTTCTATTCTACTTGATTTATGTGTTAATCCCATTAATCCCACATATGCTCTACAGCCAAAAGTATAAGTTATTGTAGGTTTTTAAGTATCAAGATACTTATTATTTCCACTAAGGTGTTTAAAATATATATATTAAAAGTAAAAAACCATGTATTTATCTGAAAGGATGACATAAATTTTTTTTATCAATTTGTTAACAAAAAGAAATCAAACTAGTAAAATCTGGTATTATTTTCTTGAGAGCACTCTGGTGCCATCAGTTATGTTGTAATTAATTATCAAGGAACTTTATCATGTAATTTCCAGGGATAGTGCACTATATTATTCAGGCCCAAGACATATTGTGCAGACTTTGAAAGAGATTTTCACAATTGAAGAACTAGTTGAAAGATATATAAAGTTAATTTTTAGCCTCAGAAAAAGTAGCATAAAATTAGGGAGTTTAAATTCCCCATGGTTATAAGAGTTATGAATGGTTTTTCTTACCAAAAATTTGAAGTGGATTTTAGAAAGGAAAAACTTTCCAATATACGACTTCAGAGGAAATAGCTTTCAAATAGATAGGAGAGCTTAATCTGCCTTCTCATTGTATTAAGCAGATTTGCAGGTACACACGATTTTTCTCATATCATGTCATGGGAAGGTGATTCATAGCCACAGTTGACACAATGACATTTCCTCAGTTTAGATCAATTTGGCAGGGTACATTTTTAGTTTATTTCAAGGTTATCACTTGCATAAATGAAAACATCTTGCCAGCTTATTCATCCTCCTACTTTATGTGTTTTCCTTGAAAAAGTAATTCTATGTAGTTTGTTCCTTATTAAATCACAGTTGCCTTGCTGGATTATAAAGGAGCTTGCAACAATTCATGATTTGTGAAGTACACTTAAATTAACAAATGTCTGCTTTTATTGAGGGATGTGCTTGGGTGTTTTTATCAGTGAAGGTTTAGAAATATTAGAGGAAAGACTGTTTTAGAAACATAGCTTATTGTCAGGTAGCAACAGAAGTTTATTATTACCAGGACTTAGAACTCATGAGTACATAGCTGTATTTACTAAGCAGAGTATGATAAATTGTAGAAACATCAATACTGAGTCTGACATGCTGAATGTTTTATACTTTTCTGGGGTTTGTTAGCAGTTCATACCTGAAGCAAAGTCAACAGAAATATCAGGTAAATTAAACCATTATTTCTTCATGAAGTTCCTTGAGGAAATCTTTTGTTCTTATTGTTATGGACTAAGTGGCACAGCCCTATTTAAGAATGGAAAAGAATATGCTCTTAAACATTAGATTTTAGTCTCCTAGTAAGTCTTATAAATGGCACTAAATTTGTTGTTCTTTATTGACACTCCTAAACTAAGAAGGAGGAGCTAATTTTTAGAACTAACTCTGAGACAGAGATATTCTACTATGCATTTCACTCTCATTTAGCCAGAAAAACGTGTACATTTGATCTGAATGTGACTTAATGTGATTTTTTTTTTCCTAGGGATGTGCTTCCTTCTAGCAATTTTGGACCTTTGAGACAGCCTAGAAGAAATGGCTAATTTCTAGGAACATATAACCTACAAAATTGAGTAATGAAAAACAGAAAATATGAACAGGCTGATTACTAGTAAGGAGATTGAATCAATAATCCAAAACCTCCCCACAAACAAAAATCCAGGACCAGACAGCCTCCCTGGTGAATTCTACAAAATGTTCAAAGAAGAATTAATACCAATGATTCTCAAATCCTTCCAGTAAACAGAAGAAGAAGGAATACTTTCAAACTCATTCTATGAAGCAAGCACTTCCCTGATACCAAAACCAGATAAGGGAAAAAAAAAACAAGTCAATATCCTTGACAAATATGTATTACAAAACTATCAACAAAATATTAGCAAACAAAGTTCAGTAATACATTAAAAGGATCATACATTGTGATCAAGTGGGCTGTATTCTAAAGATGCAATGATGCCTCAATATCTGCAATTCAATGCAATACACCACATAAACAAAATGAAGGATAAAAATATATGATCATCTCAATAGATTCAGGAAAAGCATTTGACAAGATTCAACATCCATTTATGATAAAACTCTCAAAAAAGTGGGCAAGGTGGGAATGCACCCCAACATAATAAAGGCCAAATATGACAAGCCCCACAGCTAAGACCATATTCAATGCTGAAAAGCTAAAAGCTTTTCCTCTAAGATCAGGAACAAGGAAAGGATTTCTACTGTTACCCTTTTGTTCAACATAGTATTGGAAGTTTTAGCCAAAGTGATTAGGCAAGAAAAAAGATATAAAAAGCACCCAAATTGTAAAGGATAAAATAAAACTCACTATTTGCAAATGCCATAATATTATATATAGAAAATCCTGGACACTCCATCAAAAAACTCTTACAACTAATAGAGAAATTCAATAAGTTACAGGGAAAAAAGTCAATATACAAAAATTTATTGAATTTCTATACATTAACAATGAACTATTTGAAAGAGAAATTAAGAAAAAAATCTTATTTATAGTTGCATCAAAAAATTATAATAGCTATGACTAAATTTAACCACGGAGATCAAAGACAGACACTGATAACTGTAAGATACTGATGAAATAAATTAGAGATGATGCAAATAAATGAAATAGTATTCTATGTCCATGGATTGGAAGAATTGATATTGTTAAAATGTCCAATTACTGAAAGCAATCAACAGATTTGATGGAACCATTATCAAAATTATTTTTTCACAGAAATATAATAGCCCCCAAATTTGTATGGAACTACAAAAGACCACTAATAGCCAAAAGATTCCTAGGAAAGAGAACAAAGGTGGAAGCATCATGCTCCCTGATTTCAAACTATATTATGGAGATGCAGTAATCAAAACAGTATGGTATTGGCATTAAAACAGACACACAGAACTGTGGAATCGAATAGAAAGCCCAGAAATAAACTCTCACATATATGGCCAATTAGTTTACAACAAAGGAAGCAAAAACATACAATGGGGAAAGCATGGTCTCTTCAATAAATGATGCTGGGAAAACTAGGCAGCCATATACAAAGAATGAAAATGAACTAATATCTCACACAAAAAAACAAAAATTAACTCAAAATGGATTACAGACTTGAATGTAAGACCTGAAACAATAAAACTCCCAGAATAAAGATAAGTGGTAAGCTCCCTGATATAGGTATTGGCAGTATTTTTTTTTTGATTTGGCACCAAAAGCAAAGGCAACAAAAATAAAAATAAACAAGCTGGACTACATTAAACTAAAAAGCTTCTGCAAGCAAAGGAGACCGTCAACAAAAATGAAGAGGCAACCTACTGACTAGTAGAAAATATTTGAAAACAGTGTATCTGATAAGGGGCTGATATCTAAAATATATAAAGAACTCATGTAACTCAGTAACACAAATATCCATCTGATTAAAAAATTGGCAGAGGATCTGAATAGACATTTATCCAAAGAAGACATACAGATTGCCAAGAGGTACATTAAAAGATGCTCAACATCACCAATTATCAGGGAAATGCAAGTTAAATCCACAATAAGATAGCAAATCACACTTGTTAGAATGGCTGTTATCAAGATAGGAAGAAATAACAAATGTTGGTGAGGATAAGGAGAAAGAAGAACCTTTGTGCACTGTTGGTAGGAATATATACTGGTACAAACAATAAGGAAAAGAGTATGGAAGTTTCTAAAAAAATTAAAAATAGAACTACCATATGACCCAGCAATCCCACTTCTGAATATTCAAAAATATCAAATTCAAAAAAATATCCTTGTTTATAGCAGCATTATTTATGATAGGCGAGATATGGGAACAGCCTAAGTGTCCACCAACCAAAGATGTATGGATAAAGAAGATGTAGTACATATACACACATATACACATAAATACATATATACAGAATGGAATATTATTCAGCCATAAACGAAGGAAATCTTGCCATTTGTGGCAACATGGATAGACTTTTGTGGACATTATGCTAAGTGAAATGAGTCAGACAGAGAAAGACAAATACTATAGGATCTCAATAATATGTGGACTCTAAAAAACAACAAAGCTCAGAGATACAGAAAACAGAATGGTGTATGTGCAGTGAGGGAAAAAATGGGTGAAAGCTGTCAAAAGGTATGAATTTCCAGTTATAAAGTAAATAAGGCATTGGGCATGTAATGTATAGCACAGTGACAGTATTGTATACTTGAAAGTTGCTAATATAATAGATCTTACAAGTTCTTATCACAAGAAAAAAGACCATAACTATATATGGGTTGATATTAACTAGACTTATTGTGGTGATTATTTTACAATATATAGAAATATTGAATCATAATGCTGTATACCTGAAACTAATATGTTATATATAAATTATGCCACCATTAAAAAATGGAAAAAATACACTTTGAAAAAATTTATGATTTTTTTTAAGTTTCAAAATAAATGTACCCAATATTTAATATTTAATTATTGGCCATGGATCACTTATATGCTTGTTAAATGAATATGCATACATTGTGGTACATATTTCAAATTTTTTACAAAGGGGTGCATAAGCAAGCAAGACTGGAGAAAGCAGTAGGAAAGAGCTGGAGACAGCCCAGTGTGCTTTGTGCAGCTGCAGCCTTGTGGCTGTGCAGTGGAGGAAGGCCACAAGACAGGGCATGGAAAAGGGCCCGCATGGTGTGCTGAGCAGGACAGGGCACGCAGGCCTTCCTGAATAGGTAGGTGGAGGAACAGGCACTAAACTGAGAGAACGTCAGAAGGGCAAAGAAAACTGGGAGTTGCCCGACTCACCCAGACCCATCCCTGAAAGGAGCAAAGGCCACTCCAAAGACTTGAGGCAAAAGGGGGCATCTGCGCCCCACGTCCAGTCCTAGGTTAGAGTGCTGGCCAGTCCTGTGCGCCTGCTCCTGCCTCCGCCCACCCTCCTGCCTTCTGCCACTATGAGCAGCAATTCTTTTAACTTTCTTCGTTGGGAGAAAAGGCAATTAACACCATTTTCCAAGTTGCTAATTTTAGGTCACAGCATCAAAAATGAATAGGCCTGTACTCTCTGCCTCCCCACACCCACTCCAGGGTGCCAGAGAGGCTCAGCTGCAAAGGCGGGGAGCTTGGGTGGACGCGTGCCCAGGGCAGGGTTGGGGAATGGAGGCGGGAACGCCTCTCCTTACCTACTCTGGGCTCCTGGCAGGTTCCCCTCTCTGGGCCTCCGTCACTTCAGCAGGAGCGGCACCTACTTCTGCATCCACCCAGCCAGGGCCTGGTGGGTCTGCCCATTCCTCCTCTCCTTCCGGAGACTGTCTCCAGTCTGGATGTCCTTTAGGACAAGCGCTCTCTGCTGCAGCTCAGCAACGAACCTGTAAAGGTCCTCTGGGGTCCTAATCCGCTCCTAGGGACAGCTTCTCCTCCAAATACTTACTCCTCTGCTCCCGGATTGCTCTCAATTCTGTCTGGCCTAGTATTCCCGAATCTTCTGATTAGCTTACAGCCTCCTCACCACCCCTAACCACCTTAAGTCCAGCTGCTCCTTAGACTCCACGCGCTTCACGTGCATCTCTGGTTCGGCGCACTCCATCACAATTCCGAAATCCGCGCCGTTCACACCTGCTTCGGCCGGACTTCCGCTGGGTGGTGCTCCTATTCAGCTGGCTTCCTGCTGCCTGCGTCCAGGCTCTGCTTACTCATCCGCCTGCTGCCCTCCTGCTGCCCCTTCATTGTCTCCTCTTCCTGGGCCTCCAGCTCCTGAAGCTGTGGAAGGCCAGTCGGGAGCTCCTGGTTGCGGTCAACCACGCACTTACGGAGCCTATACTGGCACCTGCCACTTGCTCCAGCTCCACTCCAGCGCTGCTAGAGCTCCACCTGCATCTTTTCCCGCTGCATTGGAATGAGGTGAGGCTTCTAAAGATCTACTGTGCTCTTCCTCCAACTGCATGCTCTGCTGATACTGCATCTGCAGAGAACATTGGACAGAGGTGGACACATCCAGGCCGGATCCTCCTTCCATTCCATTCTTTACACTGAGCAATGAAGTGTTCAAAGACATCAGGGTCGAAAGGATGGTACTGTTTTGCCCCAAATCTAATGTGGCCGCTTGACTTCTCTCTACCTCAGCCCCTCTGTTTCCTCTCTTCCTCCCTCCCTCCTTACCTTCTGTCTTTTCCTCCTTTCCTTTTTCTCCTACAACTAAGGTAACATCATCACACTGATTTTATTTTGGTTCTTCCTTTCATTAGTCCCACTGATGCTGGTGTTCTTGTTCACAGAGTGGAAATTCAGTGCTCAAGGTAGACAAGCAGGAAGAAAAGGCTTTTTATTTAGAGAAAGTGGTAGTACAGAACTCCCAGTGCACAGCCGGGATGGGCCAAGAGTGTTCATGTCTGGGTTGTATATATCTCAGACTTAGATGAGTTGTCTAATTTCTGCTGGTTCCTGCTAGAATGCTGTTCCTTGTTTTGACCAATCTTATTGAAAGTTGTCTACATTTCCAAACGTGGCATGCTGGTGCAACCCTTACTGCTAGCAAAACAAACAAGGGCATTCCCACCACAGGCAACCTGTTCTTGCATATTCCTGAGGCCCTTAGTAAGCTTCCTGCCTTTGTTCTTTCCGAGGTCCCTTATCCTGTTCTAACTAGCCAGGGGCTGCCTCTGTCTTTTCCCTCACTCCTGCCTCTATAGATGGAGACCCTAACTGCTGTTAGGGTAATGGGCGAGGCCACTCTGACTGCTTCATGCTGAAAGGGGGCAATGTGAAGGGGTTCAGTCAGGTCTCCATCACTGGTTGGTCAAGAGAGCCTTGGAAAATGGCCAGCTCCATCTCAAGTTCCATTCCTATTCCCATCTGTAACTTTGTGGATTCTAGGTGAGACAGAACAAATCAGATTACAAGATTAAGCAAGTAGGGGCCAAACACTAGAATAAGAAGGATAGTGATTCTAATGAGCAAGAGAGATTTCCACCAAGAAGATTTTGAAAACCATTCCCATCTTGCAGTGGTCCAAGGAACGTTAGAGGTGGACATAGCCTGAACCTGTCTTTGGAGATCTTGGAGAGAATCAGACATTTCGTGAATAGTCTGGAACATATACACAACATTCAGCTTTAATTATGGCACATGTACCTCATTGTGTTGCCACCGTGTTCTGTATAATTGTTTGTCGCATCAGCCTGACTTCAGTGTGAAGGAGAGAAGTTCCTTGGCTGGTGTCATTTAAGGCTCTCTGGGTGAAGTTAGGGATTCAAAATGCCAGATTACATGTTGCTAAGAGAGGAGTCACTAAGAAGGAGGTTACCAATAGTAATAATGGCAAGTTTGTGGCCACTGCTTTACTTTAAACAGGGACAGACATACTCCCAGCCAGTGAGAGGTGGGTCACAGTAACACAGGACAAGGAGAATGACAAGTTGCACTCCTACAATGGTGTTAAAGAGGACCCAGAACCCGCAAGTCATGGGGTGTTTATCTTAGGTGTTTGTCCTTTGAAAATATGCTTCAGATCTTCTACTGGCTCACAGGAACAGTGAGGTAGAAGGTCCTCCTGCTTTCTTTGAGAAGGACAGCCCATATAGCATTTCAAAAGGACTGACACCTAAAGTCTTTGGTGTATTTCTGAGTCTTAATAGGGCCAAGAGGAGCAGTGTTGTCAAAGGTCCGTGTGTTTCTTGTAGTACTTTGCATAACTGTTTCTTAAGGGTCTCGTTTGTTTTCTCTACTTTCCCTGACATTTGGGGTCTCCAAGCACAGTGTAGACGATATTCAATCTGTAGAGCCCGAGAGATTCCCTGTGTCACTGCTGCCGTAAAGGCAGGCACATTGTCCCTCTGGATTCCTCGTGAAAAACCGAAACAAGCAATAATTTCTTGTGCCAGTGCCTTGACAACTTCCTTAGTCCACTCAGCCCTACAAGGTAAGGCTTCTACCCACCTGGAAAAGGCATCTACCCACACAAGAAGGTACTGCAGTCCCTTGATTTTTAGGCATATGGGTGAAATCTACCTGCCAATCTTCCCCAGCATACTGTCCTTCCCGCTGTAACACTGAGGGGCATTCCTACGGTTGAGGGGGTTATTTTGCTGACATAGCTCACATCCCTTAACAACTTGCGTTGTTGTCTTCTTTACTCTCTTGACTGTGAAAAGGCCCTTAGAAAACTGATAAGTATTCCCAATTCCCAAGTGAAAAATTTGATGGAGCGTTTTGAGGACCTTCCCCTGGGCTCCCTGGGTAGGATGTTTACCTTCTTCAGTTTGGAACCACTCAGAGGGGAGAAGGATGCTTGCCTGAGAGAAAGTCTTTTGTAGCTCCTCTGGGCTATAGTGGGGCCTCACATCCTTGGGGGTCCCAGTCCACAAGAGAGGGACTTGAACCTCAGAATCCCCTGGTTGTCAGGCTGCCAGCTTGGCTTGTTGATTAGCCCTTCTGTCTCCTTCTATTTTATTGATACCTTTTTGGTGTCCTTTACAATGAATAACTGCTACTTCCTTGGGCTTGTTGACAGCTTGTAATAAGCATTCTATGTCCTGGTGGTATTTTATAGGGCCTCCTTCTGAAGTTGTGAAATTCCTTTCCTTACAGATGACAGCATGCACATGGAGGACCAAGTATGCATATTTAGAGTCAGGGTGTATGTTGACTCTTTGCTGCTCCTGACTCTAGTGGTTGGCTAAGTGTGTTCTTGTCCAGGGTGGGAGAGACTGACTCTCTAAAATGCTGAAAGGAGAGACTATGGCATTCCCACCTGAACTGATCTTCCTTGTCACAGAGGAAGCAGACCCCTGGCCTCACTCTCCTCTTTCCAGCTTCTGGAGCCCCACAGGCTTACTCCTGAAGGGTCATAGTGATAGCCTCTGCCTTTCGCTCATTCTCCTGTTTCCTTTCTCTCCTCATTGCGGTTGTAAAAGACCAAAGTAGCAGTTTTCAGGAGGCTTTCTAAATCCTGTTCAGGGTCAAATGCCAATTTGTGTAACTTCCTCCTGCTATCTGGTGCCAATTAGGTAATAAATTTGTCTTAAGAATGACTTGGCCCTCCACTGACTCTGGGACTAACAGGTGCGTGTATCTTTGATGCTTCCCTTAGCCTTTCCAGGAATGCTGAAGGGCTTTCCTTATCTCTCTGAATTACATTGGACAGCTTGGTGCTCTCTCTCCTCAGACCTTCCACAATGCATGTGATGAAGTGATTTCTGTCCCAGTTATCTGCATTGTCCATGTCTGGGGACCACTTAGGATCACTCATGGGCACGATCTGACACCCCATAGGGTATCTAGCCAGTTCCTCTTCTGACTTGCCCTGGGCATTTACTGCATATCATTCATTTCCCCATTCCTGTGTGCTTTTAATCACTCTGTCCTTCTCTCTTCCTGTCAGGGTTTGGTTCACAGGAGTGTTAATATCCCTCCAGGTGAACTCAAAAGACTGAGTTAGGCCCAATAAGACTTCTAGGTATTTATCAGGGTCACCTGCAAACTTTTCCCAAGATCAACCTTTATCTGTCTCAGGTCCTGAAGGGAGAAGGGGACCTGTACCCTCACCGGTCCCCATTCTCTGTTAGCTGCCTGCTGGAGAGGAAGTATGGGTGGAGGTGGACATTGGTCTCCTGCATGGGGTGCACTCAAGGGGCTGGGGTGTGAGTCTGGCAACCGTAGGGAGTCTTCTGGCCCTTTTCCAGGGTTCCAGGATGGTGGGGGTAAAATGTGATCAAGGAGTTTGAGACCACTGTTGATGTCCCCTGGGTGGGGGTGAGCCCACAGGACTTACACACGCCTGGCCTGTCTCTGAGTGCAAAGAATGCCTAGAAATATGGGACTTGTGACCATTTGCCCTCCTTAGGGCAGAAAAGATCTAATTGTAGAATAGTGTTGTAGTTTATACTTCCCTTTGGCAGCCCTGCCTCCACATTAGGTATTTTGTACTTGAGCCACGCATGAAGGTAAGACTCTTCATTTTCAAGGTCTTGGGATCAAATATCCCTAGTTAATCAAAATACATGCTAGCAGTATGCCTGGTTTCAGGCTGAAGAGGAAGGTCTGGAAGAGAGAGAAAGATGGGTGTCCAGCCTCTGGTTGGCCTTTCCCTCTGTGAGGTTTGCATCTGGAACCTGGGTGATAGTGGCCGATCACCCTCCCTGTCAGGCCTCTGGGACTCAACCACTCTTTACCAGCGTGGCCCCAAATCATTCACTGCCCCCCTCCATAGCTGTATAGGGTGCTGATGGGGAAGACCAGACTAACAGGCCTTTCTGGTGGTTCCCAGCTGAAGGAAGAGCAACTCAGGTTTCTAGGTACCTATTCTGCCAATGGCCCATGGGGTGATGTAAATGGAAGTACAATTCCAGTACTAGGCGTTTGAAGAGTGCCACGGTACATAATTGGGTTAAGGTCCAGACGGCCCCTGCCTGGACGAAAATGAAGGCTCTGGACGGAAAGGACTGTGTGTATCCAGGTGGCTGGAAATGGTGGAGGGCACACTATAACCACCATTCAAGTCTGAGGTGCTAAGATTTGCTGTTTGGCCCAGCCTCTCGCCTCTATTCAATATGATTCCCGGTGCGGAGCCGGCGGAGGGCATAGGGTCCCAGGCTCAGGCCTGCCATCCAATACTCCCTTCTCTCCCTCATTTGGGGGCCTTAAACTTCTTCACTGAGGGTTTGAAGGAGAGGAAGTGGTGTAACCTTTAAGCAATGTATCATACGGTCATCAGTCGGAGGGGCCAGAGTGACCTCCTTGTGGGCACTGGGCACATGGGTTTCCGGGAGCACCCACCACCCCATGAGGGGTGCAGTGGCCTCTCTCGGAGCCCGGCTGACCGCTTCCTGCAGGCAGCTGTGGGGCAGGGCCGTGGCGCCCAGAGGCCGGTGCTGTCATCACTATCACTGCCCTAGGGCCACACAGGCAAGGACATCGGAAGAGGAAGGTGCAGAAGAGGAGCGGCATTTCCGCCCCAGGGTGGGGGGACTGTGGTCGGCCTGGGTCGGCGAGGAAGGCCAGAGGACTAGCCCAGCAGCGCAGTGGGGCGTCTGCTACCCGCCTGGTGGTGGTGAGCATCGGATCCCGGGGTTCCCACACTTGGTTGGCGGGAGAGGAAGATCCACAAAGGGAAGAATGCCCCTCACGAGGGCCAGGGAAGCCAGAGAAGCAGCCTGACGGAAAAGGGAAGTGACTCCTTGGGTATGCCCAACCGGCGGGCCTGAGCGCGGACAAGGAGACCCTTGGGGGCCCACGCGGGGTGGCCTCTGCCTGGTTCTTACGGCTGTCTGCCTGCTCGCCTCAGTCCCTCGCACCCAAGGCCCCCACTCTGCGGACATTCCCGGCTGCCGAGGGAGACGGGGGATCTGGATCCGCAGCCGGGCAGGTCCCGTTGACACGGCTGGCGAGCGCCCCATGTTTCACGCCATAGAAGGTGTCTTAGAATGGGGACAGTGACAGCAGAGGGAGTCCGGATGCCCATTCTCCCCTCTGAAGGAGATCCCGGCCGAGCCCCCGAAAGATGATGCTGGGGTTCTTGTTCACGGAGTCAAAGAATGAACATCACAAACACTCAAGATAGGTAAGCAGGAAAAAAAAAAGGCTTTTTATTCAGAGAAAGTGACAGGACAGAACTCCCATTGCACAGCCGGGAGAGGGCAGGAGTGCCCGTGTCTGGGGGTCTATATATCTCAGACTTAAGTGGGTTGTCTAATTCCTGTTGGTTCCCGCTGGAATGCTGTTCCTTCTTTTGACCAATTTTTTTGCAAGTTGTCTCTATTTCCAAACTTGACCTTACTGCTAGCAAAAAAACAAAAAACAAGGGCGTTCCCACCGCAGGCATCCTGTTCTTGTATACTCCTGAGGCCCTCAGTAAGCTTCCTGCTTTTGTTCTTCCCGGGGCCCCTTATCCTGTTCTACCTAGACAAGGGCTGCCTCTGTCTTTTCCATGTCTCACAGTGAAGAGGATTCTATTGTGCAGCTTACTTTCTGTTTCATAATCTGGATGCTGCCTATATTTGTGAAAATTCATGAAAATGAAGAATTATCATTTGTAAATTCTCTGTGTAAAATCTCAAATATTTTTTAAATGGGCTACAGTTTATCTCTATTAAATGTCCAAGCTTGACGTACTTTTTGATATTAATTGTAAAATTCCCTCTTTAATTCTATATAACACATCTGTTATTTCTGAAGGCCAAGTTTATGTTTTCTCATTCAGTTCAATTACCAGATTCTCAAAGGTTATCGTTTTTACACTCCCACTATTGATTTTGTCGTTGACATTGCTGTCGTTGATATTAACAACAATTCCTTATTAACAGGTGTTACAGTTTAACATATGAAACTAGGTTTTAAAGTTATATTGCAAATTTAAAGTGAAGTTCTCAGCAAATTGCTATTTATTCAACCTGACTGCATGTGAGAACATTGGAAAATCTTTAAAGATACTTAAAAACTCCAGATGTAAGAAAAAATATTATCAAAAGGAGACATTATGATATAAATACAACAACAAAACTCCTGCTACATCGATAATGCAGGCATTATTCTAATTAGCTTATTATTATTTTTCTTTCTTTCTTTCAAAATACAGGAACTGGAATCAGATTCAGGTTAGATATTTTTGTAAATAATGTTTGATAGGTTGTTTGTGTACTTCCGTGAGGAAGTATAAATTATCTAGTTGTCTGTTTTCATGGTTGGTTGTTGGTTATCGTTGCCTAAATTCAGGATTTCATTAGTAGTTTAAAAAAAGGTATTTTTCTGTGTTTTTTTTCTTTTTATTAGCTGCAATTATTTCCATAGAGAGAAACAATAAGTATTTGATAAGTATTACTTATCCTAAATAAGAATTTGATTATCTGTGGTATAGCTGTCAAGATAAGTGTCTTATTGTTCTCTTTCACTCACCAGGTTTCAAACAGCAAGATAGTTCTAGATATCTTCCAGAAGTGACCAATGGGAATTTAAAAAATTATTTTTGTATCTTGATAAACTCATGGAATTGGATATAAAATATTTCAATACACTGCAGTAGTTATTGTTACTGCTGAAATTTTTCTGCCTTTGATCCATGGGAGCCTTTGTTTCAAGGGACTTTATGACATGACTCCAGCATCTTTGATAGTGTCCTTGTTTTCATATATGGCGACATATTCTGTGCATTTCCTAGATTCACAAATTGTTAACATTTTGTGACTTGTGTTTTATCTATCGATTCATCTACATATCTAGATTGATATATATGTATATGTACATCTCTATATTATTGTATTTACTACTATTATTTTGCTAAAACATTTGAGAGTGAATTGAAGAAATCATGACTCTTTATACTCTAAGTACATAATCATATATCACTTAAGAACAAGGATATTGTCTTATATAACCACACTAGAAATATCAAATTTAAAATAATGATAAAGTACATTCCCCTAAAAATAGATACCATATTTGAAGTTTGCCAATTCAACAATTCTTATTTGTCCTGTATGGCAATATTTTTCCAATCTGGTATTCAGCTAGAATTCAGCTGTTCTATCTAAGAAATATGACATTTTGAAGATATGCATCATGAGTTCAAACCAATATTTCCAATTCAAAGTGAGGATTTTGGCATTGTTAGTGTTTGTTTTCAACTAATATCTTAAATCTTTTATCTGTACAGTCTGTCTCCTAGGTAGAAAATTTGGTTCCCAAGAATAAAAAGGATTTGTTATTTGTACTCACTTTTTTGTTTTGATGGCAAGTGATTTTAATTTTCTTATTTTTGTCATTTTTTAATTTTTATTTACTAATATTTTAAGATTTCTCAAACCAAATGAAAAATTTCAAAGATAGTAGCTGTAAGATAAATTCCAGCCGAAATAAGCAGGTGAAGAGAGGCAACAAAGGGCCAGGCAGTTTATTTGAATGCGATCCCGGGTGAAGTTCACCAGCCTGTACAGACACAGGCTAGGGAAGTCGCACTCAGCAGGGCAGGCAGCGAGTTTTTAAAGAAGGTAGGGGGAGGCTAGCTTAGATTTACCGGGTGCGAGGACTGGCTAGCCTAAGGCACATTTTTCAGGTTGGGAGTGGGCAGCAGCTGGGGACTTCGGCACGTCATCAGTGTGACGTGCTCACCCCTCCCCCTAGGGCCTTCAACCTTACATTTGAGCCTTTTGGTCATACTGGGCAATGATTTGATCTGGCTATTTTTGGCTGACAAGGGGCATCGTGGGGGGTGGGGAGTTCATAGCATGTAGTTATATTGCTCTGACTGCAAATATTTTGCCTTGCCTTTTCTAGAGGCCCTTATTCTACTCTGTCCAAGCTCATGGTTTTTGTCTCATTTTTTCTTTTATAGATAGAGACTTCAGCTGGTGCCAAGGAAAAGAGGCGACGACCGCTCTGGCTGCTTCATGCTGAGAAGGGGCACAGTAAAGGATGAAGCTAGTCTCTATCACTGGTCAGTTAAGAGGGCCTCAGAAAGTTGGCGCTTTTATTCTGGAAGGACAAATTTGATGAGATTAAGAATGCATGGCTGAATATGAGAACTAGAAATATGAAGAGTTTAATTGAGAATTATAGCCAGGTATTATGGGGAAACTAAAATTTTGGATTGAGTTTACATTTCAATGATTAGTATTAGGATTTAGTATAAGATAAGACTGCATTATTGAAACAATACTTTTCTCCAAAATCACACTTATTTTTATTAGAAGTAGCTAGATTAAGAAAATAATTAACACTTGGCTTTATTATTTGCATAAGTGCAGCAAGAAGAGCAATTGATTATATAGGCTTTTTTAAATGTGCTTTGCTGGAACTTTTTGTAAAGAATTTTAGATTGAACTTTTAAAGTCCTGTCGAGGCCAGAAAGCCAAGTAAGACTTGCCATCAGGTTGTGCCTGCAGTACCTGTAGATTTGGGTGAATTCTTCTCTTCTTGAGGTTCCCGAGACATCTTGAGGTTCCTGCACCTGCTAGGAAGTGACCTTCTTTACTCACCTGGCAAGGCTGCTAGGAATTCTGTAAGCAAGGTACCAGGCTAGTTCTTCTAAAGGGCTTTGTTGGCTTTATAAAGTCAACCTTAGTCCTTTAAAGCTGTTCATATCTGAGTTTATGTATGTGTTTATCAGGTATGACATTCCAGTCAAAGCTTTGGTAATGTAACTAGTGTTTTTAATTGGTCCTCTTACAAGGAAAGCAGATTCTTATTGAACTTGTGCAAATAAACATACTGCCATGAAATATAAAAATATTTACTGAGGGTTTTTAAATTCTGGAGAGATTAGGTAGAGAGAAAGATAAAATTTTAGTTCTGCTTATTTGAAACAAAAAGCTACAAAATCATCTTCTTTAGTTTACTTAATCTAATGTAACTAATAGTTGTTCTGCTGAAATTTAGTTCTTTACTAGCTTAGGAGTACCATCTGGAGGTAGGAAAAATATTTTTCATCTACATACTTAGACACACAAACATACAAACTGAGCCACAATGACTACAGTCAGCAACACTTTTTACATAAAAACATATACACAAATAGACAAACTTATATAAAGACTTGAGTTACTGATATCTAATTGCTTTGTTTTTCTTTCAGCTTCTTGTTTGTGACTTATGGAACTAGAGGGCGGGAGGAGTGTGTTCTGGTGGGGGAAGAGGGCAGTGAAGGCAAAAGGAGAGGGGGAGGGGGTGGTGCAGCCGCTGGAAGAGGAGAGCAGAACAATGGCATGGTTGACAATGTAGGACTTTAAGATGGCCACGACACATGTGAAGACAAAGGACTTAGGGATGGTGGTGGAGAGAGGGGGAGGGGATTGCAAGCTGAGGGAGGCGGGAGACTGAGGTTTTCTGGCAAATATGAAAGGGAAGAAGGACTGGGTAGAGTAAGAGGCTGACAATCTTTAACTGGAGATACAGCTAGGAGAACTTGAGTTACTAAACACTTTACATAAAGGTCTGGTCGGGATCGCAAAGTCCAAAAAGTCTGCACATAAGGGATTTCACTCTACTCTCCGCTCTAGTGGCAATAATTAGTTAAGTTGGTGACCAGGCTAAAATTGAAAGTTCCCTCAGGGGGCCAGCGAGATTGGTTGTCCAAGGGATACTGAGGCCCGGCCTCAGAGCAAAGAAAAATTAGCTTCTGTTTGCAAACTTCCCGGGACAAACATAGAGTAGCCAAATTAGAAATGAGACAGTGCAGCGGGGTCTGAGCCTCTGCTTTTGAGGGCTGGTTCCCTATGTCTGCACCACTTACCAACTAATCCCGCTGAGAGGAGCGCCCAGCATCCCAAGCACACCAAATCAGGGGAGACAGCCTGGGAGCCTGGGTGAGGGAACGTCTCCCACACCACAGGGCCAGGGGCGAGTATCCCAGATACTCGCAACAGATGGGCTGAATACCCAGACCTGGACGTACGCACTATTTCTAACGGACCAGGTGAAACGGAGTTTAGGAAGGGAAGCAGACAGAGGGAAACTGAGGGACACACCAGAAAATAGTCCACGCAGCAGAGAGCAGGCTGAGGTCCCTGGGTCAGGGAAGGAGGGGGTGGGGCCGCTGGTGGCCAGTCGGGGCCCCACACTCACACTCCTTCCCGGGTTTCAGCACCAAATGTAAGATAAATTCCAGCTGAAATAAGCAGGTGAAGAGAGGCAACAAAGGGCCAGGCAGTTTATTTGAATGCGATCCCGGGCGAAGTTCACCAGCCTGTACAGACACAGGCTAGGGAAGTCGCACTCAGCAGGGCAGGCAGCGAGTTTTTAAAGAAGGTAGGGGGAGGCAGAGCTTAGATTTACCGCGGTGTGAGGATTGGCTAGCCTAAGGCACATTTTTCAGGTTGGGAGGGGGCAGCAGCCAGGGACTTCAGCACGTCAACAGTGTGACATGCTCCCCCCTCCCCCCTAGTGCCTTCAACCTTACAGAAGCCTTCACAAATTTGTACATTTCAAATATATTCTACTACCTGAGATCTTTCTGTTGCCTTTAGTTCAATTTATTGCTGTAATTTCATGTCAATTACTTCTAGCTGAATAACAAAACTGGATGATGTTACATTTGCTAAAGTAACATTAATCAGTGACCTCTTGCACAGCCTCAGAGCAGATGTGGTGGATCTGATATTAATTTTCTTTGCTCGCTTGTGAATTAACACAGTACTTCTTAAACCTGACATGTATACATATTATCTAGGAATTTTGTTAAAACACAGATTCTGATTTAGTAGGTCTGAGTGGGGACCTGAGTGTCATGCATCTCTAACAAGGAGATGTTGATGCTGGTCCCTGAAATGCAGTTCTAGTAGCAAGACTTGAGGGTTTTCTGAGCTGAGATTTTTTTTTTCCATGATTGGTGTGCTACCTTTCTTTTTGTCATCTTATAATTTAGAATTGTCTGGATTATCTGTGTAAGTAACTGAAGATGCAGTTATCATCTTCAGTATCAACATTGAGGTGGCTGCTTTCCCTGGGTTTCATTTCCTCAATTTTCCTGATCCTTTTTATGATGGCCTACCTAGACTGTCATGGGTGGGGAGGTTCCTTGCAGCCCTGGTGCACAGTCTGTCGCTGGCCCACTTCCTTCACCTGCACCATGGCTGTTGGCACTCTGTCACTGCCCAAGGCAGCTTTAGTAAATCAAGATTGAAGGGCACTGTGACTTCACATCTGGTGAGGTGACAATCACCACCATTTGTAGTAAGGATGGCATTACTGGGTTGCTTTCCAGGAGCAGTCCTTGAATTCACCTTTTCCTATTCTCACTATGTTGGGGTGCTGCTGGTAATTTAGGGTGATTAATATCCACAATGTTTGTGACCAGCTGCATATTTACTGCCTTGAACTGGAACAGTATCTGTGATGCAGATGTGCCCTGGTACCTAATCCCTTTCAACATCATCCATTACATAGTTTCTCCACAAAGTTGCTTCCTGATTTATTTTCTTTATGGCAGTCTTCTGACCAAAAATATCTTCACAGTGTCATTCGTTTGATTATATCCTAAATATTTTTTATAATAGTTGCTGCAGGAAGATGTCATGAATATGAGGTCTCTGAACAGCACGTGACTTCTGCCTGTTATTTCTGAAACTGGGGGACACCCAGTAGTGAGTGACAGCTGGGTCCCTCGCTTGTTGCTCTGCCACTGAGTTGAAGGCTAAGACTGTTTGCCATGCCTGCAGCTCTTCTTTAGGGTCATGTTTGCCAGGCCAGCAATGGTGGTTCTGCTAAGGGCTTTCTTGGACTCACTCTTCACTTCCATGACCAGACTCAGACTTAGTTTTCTTACCTGCAAAAACAAGGTATTCACACTTACTTTACAGGAGAAGTAAATAAAATATATACAAAGCACATAACATAAAGCAAACACTCTAAATACTTGACAAAAAAAGATGATTTAAAAAAATACTTACAGAAAATTCTCATTGAATTCAGACGGGCAAGGTTGTGACCTTAAATAAATTACTTAATACCTAGTGATCACTTTTGTTCTCTGTAAAATAGTCAAAAAACAATTCATGTTTTGCAGAATAAAGCTGATGCTAGCACTACTAGGCTCCCTAGACATAGAAAGGTAACTTTATAAAGACAGAGATCATTATGACTTGCATCTCTCTGGAGACTATTTTCGCTAAAGAAGAAAGAGGTCACAAAAGTGCCTTTCTTTACAAGTCCATTGCAAATGGAACCATAGATATTTTAATATCTTTCTCCAGTATAGTATTTCACTATCTTGTCCCCAATTCAGTTGTCTTTCATATCACAAAGTTTCATATGTCCGTAGAGAGGGCTGGAGAACGTTATTTTGTGAGACACAAAGAATGTGCCACCATTGCCCCATGATTTGGAAGCATTTGTCCTGGAAGTCACCCTTCCTTTTTCTCATTTTTTAGATCCAAGTGCCTTGTGATATTAACACCCTTCTTTCCACAAGTCCAATAGAAAGACATCTGTTCTAATGGAGATGGAATGAAGCAGATGAAGATGAATGTAAATGAGGGAAGTTTACATTGGATGGTGAGACATTTGTAAGACTTCTTGTGCTCATTTTCCTCTATGTTCTCTGATGATAGTGGAATATAAGGTCATCTCTGGAAAACGAGATGTCAGGCTCTAGGGAAGCTTTCAAGACAACGTATATTCGTTTTGGATGTACAGAGGGAGGCTACATAAACAATCGGTGGCATTTAACACACTGGAGCTTGTTTGATAATACTTGCAGAAGCAATTACTGTAGAAACACATGACAGGTTCAAATATCTCCAGTGAGAAGGTTTCAGCTTCTCTTATAGTAAAGTTCATTCTATAGTAATGTAGTAATAGGTTTGGAAAAGTGTTTCCCCGATGTTTATGATAAAGGTGAGTTGAAAAGTTTAAAATAAATCAGCAACATGAAAGCAGCTGGTATAAAAAAAGTTCACATCTACGCTGTACTTCATGATAGAGGTGGTTTCAAAAATAATTAGCGTGTTCCATTAAAGGTGCCCTAGCTCTGTGGTCTCTGTGAGGTGAATGTTCATGTTGCTCTGCTCATGTTCCTGCCATTAGAAAAGATAGGCCTGAAAAAAGAAGTTTCTAAAAGTGATCATAGAGAAATACATTTTTCTTCCTTCAAAGCATTATTTGAGGTGTTCTTTTTTTGATATCGAATGATGCTGCTTTCAGTAGAGGTGCCCCCTGTGGTCTTCCAAGCTTTGCCTCTTAGTTTTCAGAACTAATATTTCAGCAAAAGTGCTGGATTCCATTCTTG
Source organism: Manis pentadactyla (assembly GCF_030020395.1). NCBI lineage: Eukaryota > Metazoa > Chordata > Mammalia > Pholidota > Manidae > Manis > Manis pentadactyla. The sequence continues at coordinate 53,262,556 of NC_080023.1, forward strand.
CCCTGCTAGGTTCACCATGGCAGATGATTTCCTTGGGACAATTTATTTTTTATTGAAATAGAGTTGATATACAATGTTATATTTAGTTTCAAGTATACAACACAGTGGTTCACCAGTTACCCACATTATTAAATCCTCACCCCAGCTGGTGCAGTTACTATCTGTCAACATAGGAAGATGTTACAAATCATTAGCTATATTCTCCATACTGTGCTACCATCCCTGTGACCAACTTATGTTATGAATGAGATTTTTGTGCCTCTTTATTCCCCTCACCCACCCCACCCACCCACTCCAACCCCTCCCTCATGGTAATCACCAGTCACTTCTCAGTGTCTATTAGTCTACTGCTGTTTTGTTTTCTTCGATTTGTTTTTTTTTTTAGGTTCCACAAATAGTATTTGGTATTTGTCTTTCACCACCTAGCTTATTTCACTTAGCATAATACCCTCTAGGTCCATCCATATTGTTGCAAATGGCAGGATATTTTTCCTTTTCTGTGGCCAAATAATATTTTATTGTGCATATGTACCACATCTTCATTCACTCATCTATTGATGAACATTTTAGTTGCTTCCATATCTTGACAATTATAAATAATGTGGCAATAAACATAGGGGTGCATATATCTTTTCAAATCAGAGATTTTGTTCTTCAGGTAATTCCTAAAAGTGGAATTATTAGTTGTATGGTATTTCTATTTGTAGTTTTGTGGTGTTAAGCCATATGAGTTCTTTATATATTTTGGATGTTAACCCCTTATCGGATATGTCATTTATGAATATATTCTCCCATACTGTAGGATGCCTTTTTGTTCTACTGATGGTGTCCTTTGCTGTACAGAAGCTTTTTAGTTTGATGTAGTCCCATTTGTTCATTTTTTATTTTGTTTCCCTTACCTGGGGAGATGTGTCCAGAAAAAAATTGCTTATGCTTTTGTTCAAGAAATTTTTCCTCTGTTTTTCTTCTAAGAGTTTTATGGTTTCATGTCTTACATTTATGTCTTTAATCCATTTCAAGTTTACTTTTCTGTATGGAGTTAGACAATAATCCAGTTTCATTCTCTTGCATGTAGCTGTACAGTTTTCCTTGGGCCAGTTTTTTTACTTAGTACCTTAGATTACAGGTAGTTTCTGCTTTCATTTGACAGCCTTTCAAAATACAACTTCCTGTTACTTGTACAAATTCTGCCAGCGTTATTATGCTGTTTATCTCATCATAAATAAAATGGAAAACTTTCTTCTATCTCTTTCACCTTAATTATGTTTGGTCTCCTCTGAATTATAATAGAAAAACTCATACTTATCCAATCTGACATATTTTCTTTTTCTTTTTATTTGGACAGAGGTTGGGAGCAAATTCAGTTTGAAGGAATTTTGGGGAAAGAAAAATACTCATCTTTTTGTTTGCTCTGTTGCATTAGCCTTTGTATTGATCTCCATGATTTTAGCAACCTCTTCTTCCCATTTGTCTATCAAAGTGATCTTTGCAGTATGCATATATGACCATGGTAGTCCCCAGATAAACAAATAAACAAATGAACAAACAAGCACAGCATATTTTAATGGTTCTGCACTGTCAATGAATGGAGTCCATAAAATTCAGAATCTTTCCTCTATTGATTCTTCCTTTTTTCTTACCACTCTTTCCTAAATTCCTCCCTTTGGCAACATACAAGTTATTCTCCCCACATATTATGTATTTCATTTTTAATGAAAATTTTAATGTAATTGTTCATTCTACCACAACTTGCATAAATGCCTTTTTATACTTTTACAGTATACACAGATTAGCAAACTGTGGCCCTGTCCTTAAACGAGTCAGGCAAATTCATCTTCTGTCACATATAGTTGTATTTTTTAAACTATTTTATTACAAATGGTGCTATATAGTATTCAGTGCTTGTTTTTACCTCTCATTAGACTGTGTGCTTTTTAAGGGCAGAAATTGTGGCCTAGTTATGATTGTGGAGCTAAAAGACTTAAGAATTATTTTGTTTGAAGAATTGGGTAAAACTATGACCCGTCTGTTCATTTTTACTAAAAGTTCAGTCAGCTAAATTTTTTTCTGTCTTTCTGCGAACATCTAATAGACCTCTATGACCATATTTACTGATATGGAAATTGTTCTCTTTTCCCTGAGAAACCCCTTTGTAATTCAGTGTTCATTTAACCTTCTTTAAATATTTACTTCTAGAAAGTAGGAAAGTCAAATATTATTCTCATTCTTATTTTAAAAGTTATTTTTCAGAATCACAGTCAATAATCTATAGCTGCTTCTTTTCATCTCTCCCATGTTTTGCATGATAAAAAAGAGATAATTCACAGATACCTGAAGAAAAGTTACATACTTCATAAAAATTGATCACCTGGACAGCTAAGGGTGTTGGGTGAGTTAGAGATCCTGTACTTCATTTGTTCTGGCCAGTTTAATTTTACAGAAATCACTAGGAATTCACTTACGCATTTTGAATTTTTAGCAATTGCTTGATAAAATAGCACACAAGTGGGGAGAATGAAGACATGGACAAATTTCAAGTGGCTAACTAGAGAGCCAAGGCTTACATTCTCCAAATACTCATTATCCCCGAACTTGAAAATAAATCAATGAATTGAGATGATGCATGAGTGGAAAAGAATAATACTGGGACTGCCACCACAGCTTCCATTGTAAAAGAAAAAGAAAAGACTAAACAGCCATGTATAGTAGCACTGACAACATTAGAATTTCCTTCTTTTGTCACTTCTAAGTATATTTATTGTGGTTTGGTTTGGCTCCAGTCCTCCTCTGCTTGTTTTTACTTTGAATTAGGTCCAGGCTTTTTAGCTCCAGGGAAGCCAGTTGTGGTATTGAAATTGCACTTTCATTTAAACAGTGCTAATTGCAGCCACGATCACTAGTTTATAGACCATGGAAATTAATGATTGAAAAGACCTGTTAGATCATCTCTCCCATCTGATTCTGACAATACAGGATTATTTTTTACATTATGTCCTGGAGTATTCTGCCTGGCTAATTTTAAGTGACTGAAATAATAGGGCTTTCACCATTTCCCTTGGGAGAGAGTCGTGTAGCCTAATAAACTTAGGACATCGATCTGGAGATAGGCCTAGATTTTCTTTTTAGTTCATTTCATGCCATTAGTCCTAGTTATACACCCTTGGGTCACCCTAAACAATTCCTTTCCCTTCTCCATTCAGTACAACACATTTCCTGGCTGCCATCCTACAAAGAATACTAAAGATGGTGTTATTTGCATTTATTGAGAAGGATATGGTCTTGGTTACTGGTGAAGCAAAAATGCAGCTATTCATTATTTCATGAATCTAAAGGAGGCAAGTAAAGGTTTATTAAAAAAAACTTTTTTAAACCATAAGAATGTGACCGCTTGCATTATATGTGTATTCTTTCAGCTTTAAATGTATATTAAAAGTAAAATTCTGTCAAAATGTTTCCCATGACTTTTAGATATATCACTTCTATTCAGATTATCAACTTCTTGAAATGACAGTGGAATCTGTTTTTGGACTCTGTTTTTCTCCTCTATCACAATGTTCAGTTGTTCTCTAAGTATGAACCTAATTTTTAATTACTCATTCAAACTACACTAGAACATGTTATTTTTTATAAGTATTGTTTTTCTCATTGTTGTATTTAAGTGGAGTACAACTGATTCTATATCATAAAGTGACAAAGTAGTCAATAATGTACTATTATTTAGATTTATGATTGAGGGGAATATATTTGGTCTCTATAAATGGCAGATAATGCAATACATTATTACTATAAATGATAGGCAGTAACAGGAAAATATTGCTGTTATGGCAGATTTATTAGCAGAGTTAATAGATTCTGGGGTTTGGAAGAAAGCATATTTTAAAATATTTTAACAAATTTCCTTACACACATTTCATATAGCACTGATTCTAAATGAGTTATGAGCTAGTTATACACTATTTACATTGTAATAGGCAACAAGAACAATAATCATCATTATTTTTGCAACTTGAATTTATTTAAAATAATACAGTTCATGAAAGTAAGTTACTCACCCTTGTTAAGTAAAATAAATGGTCCTGTTTACACCAAAATGAGGCAATAGAGTGATTTATTAAAATCAGTCTTCTCATGGGATTTTGGCTTAGAGAGTTTCAGCATATTTTAATGATAGGTAAGATTTTAAATAAATTTTAAAAGATTCACATGTAATTCCTATTCTTAAATAATGTCCTCAAGGGAAAATTTCAAGAGTAATTAAGGAAGTTCCTAAATGTTCTGCTGATAAACAGTTTTCTTGTATCTTTTTATTTTCAAAGTCAGTGAGATGTGATTCTGACTCTTTTAAGGCTGGATCCAGTAAAGAAAGGCAGAGATAAGACAATCTTTGTTTCTTTTTAATGTCTATCCATGTTTTATTTTCCTGTTCAACACAGAGTTTTCTGCTTCATAAGATGTCTAGGTATTTTCAGGTGGGGGTCAAGTTAGACTGTCTTTACCAGACTGCCAAAACAAAATTTAAAGCAGGCACTAGGTACAGAGTTAGGAATTCCCACACACTCTCTCTATTCCAAATTTTAGTGGGGAAACTATATTTTTCATGATTAGTTTCAACAGAAACTCAGTTTTGCTTTTGTTACTTTGAAAATAAGCCTATTTATCTCACTTAAAATATTATGTCAAGACATAAACCAAAACCTATAGTATATGTTTAGAGAAGCATGACTTTATTTTACATAGTTTAAAGGTAAAAAATGTTTGTCCAGTTTCATTGATGAAAAGGAGATATAAAAGCACTCATTCTTGTGTGCACTGTTTTGCTTCTTAATACAGGAACTCAAATGCTTTATTTGATGTATTCAGGCACTCAGTGGACATTAAAAAATTTGTCTTTACACTACAACTGATAAGTTTGGATAGTAATTTGCATACTCCCTTTAATATAAAGTAAACAGTAAGGAAGATTGGTAGAGAAAGAAAAGTAAGTGAGAAGAGGTTAGCAATTTGATGTATAAGAGGCAGAAGAAAGAGGAAGTGTGACTAGTGATATGTCCTTTCAGAAGTATAAAAGGTCGTATTTGAAATGCCAAGTGGCTTGACAAAGTCACTGAATCACTAAAGTTTATATAAATATATATACTTGTATCTACAATAAAAAGTAAACTACCCATTCAGTGTAAATATATGTCTATTTTAGTTAAATATTCTCTCAAAAAACTTTATTTAGTTGTTTCTCTGTTCCTAATTAAATTTATGCACATTTTAATATTTGACCAGATTTTTCCAAGGATCTCATCCCTTTTGGCATGGGATGCTCTAGTCTCAGACCTATGGAGAGTAGTGGCTGGTTTAAGATTCCTGGTTACCCATCAGGTTGCCATGTTGATAGGGCTCAGCTTTAAATGCCTCCCTCACTGCCTTCCATTGTCCCAATCTTATTCAAGTCCAAGTCTATTATAATCCTAATTTTAATAAATTATTAAGAATAATTTCCATCTAAAGGCAGAACTCTGAAAGTAACTGTGTAGCTAAAGTAATTGTACAATTCCAAAGTTGTTATAAAATTGCCAGGAGTATTGTCAAGTTAATACTCTTGCAGTAAACAAACCTCTTTCCTCAAGGAGCAGTGTGTATAATTGATATGCAGAGGTCATGGTAGTGAATGTACTGAATAATCAGAGGATAGTATTAAACCATGTATGAATGTCTGGATGTGGCTAGGAAGGGCTGTATCTTTAAGACCCAAAGAATATTAATCAGTCTTTTAGCATATGTTACATGTATTTTATATCAACTGTTGGTGTTTCCTGAGGAAATTAAGGATAACCATAGAATACAAGCTTAAACTCTCTTACAGTCCATTCAGGGGGAAAAAAAAGAGAACATAAATAACGTGCTTTGTTGAATGCTCCTGAGTTATTTATCTAGCTCTGTTGCACAAATACTGACTTTTATTTTTAGGTACTATAAGAAATAGGACAAGACGGTAGGTCTTCAGAGACTCATTAGGACCATTAGAAAAATGCGTCTAGCATCTCCTATCAAAACAGCAGAAATAAATAAACTTTGTTCCTGGTACATGGATTCTCCGTTTCTGCAGCCCCATTTCCAGATGATGTATTACAGTCATTATTGTCACCTCTGTAGGACACTGTGTTCACAAAGTGTGAGAGCCTCAACTCACAGTTCAGGGTGTTTCCTGATATATGAACCATTTGTCCTTGTCAGATTGTCCAAGGTGAAAGAATAAACTTTAAATATGAACCATTTAAGCAACACAAATATAGGAAAAGAAAATATTTTGTCTTACTTTCTTAGCCACAAAGTAAAAAAATAAAATACTATAAGAGAAAATGGAGTAAATGAAAAAAATGCCTTAAAAAGAAATATTGCTTGTTTCATTTTTTAAAGAATACTATTTAATTGAGACTTCTCATAAAATCAAAATGCCCAAATCTGCTATTTGCAGGAATTTGTGTTTAATAATCAAGAAAAATGTTCTAGAGATTTATATCAGAAAGGACTAACCGTCTGTGTCCATGGTAGAAAAAGCTGAAGAAATGTCACATATCTTTCTTTATGCGGTGTAGTATTACCTGTGGGGCTTTAAATAAGTTTATGAGTGTTTGCTAATGAAGGGATAGTATTGGACTTTTTTTGAGGAATTTCAGGAAATTCTAGCAGAACTGAATATAGTACAGTGTTTTGGGTTGCCTTTTACTACTTATATGTAAAATATAAGATAGGTTTACATTTAAAAAACAAGTTAGGAACTGAATTTTTGTTGTGAATTTTTTATTCACCCTCCTAGTTGTCATTGAGGCATCTGTGACTGTATCAACTCAGGTGTTTCTGTTGCAGAACAATAGCCCTGATGTAACACAAAAAGGAATTATTGCATATTTTTATTATTCTCACGAATCCCTTTTTATTTATTTTGCATAACTTGTTGGAGTAAATAATATTAATATAATATATTCATTTATCTAGATTGTCATTTAACTTGTCCATCATGAAAGAATGATAGAGGTGTAAGTCAGTGTGCAGCAAGGAAACCAAAATAGCACTAATTCAGTAAAGGGCATTGAGGGAAAGGATTTAGGTACAAACATGCTTAGAAGTGCTAGAAGTGCAAACAGTAGCTAGTGAGGCAATTCAGAGATTAGCAAACACAGAAAGCAGGAATATTCTAAGGAATGGAAGGACAGAGGGAGGGGACCTGGTGACCCGTGTAGGGGCTCTCTGGGCGCTCAGCAGTAATGCAGGGAATGAGGAAAAAACACTGCTCAAGCTGCCACTAATGCAGAGAGAGGAAGGGGCAGAGCTGATCTGTTTTCTCCCCAACTTCACATTTTCCCATCTTTTGCCAGTGCCTCTCCATGGCAGAAATCGGGTCCATTAACAAGAAGGGTGAGAAAGTCTAGTCTGGGGGAGTCAGACTCTAATAGCGCAAGGAGAAGGAAGATAGTGGATCAGACAGCAAACAGGAAAACGCCCAGCACAATAGCACACTCCAGGACTCTTTGGTCTATATGGCATATTAACTATATGGCACATTAATGAACAGCCAGCATGAAGAATTTACATTTCCAGAAAACTAAACCAGATCAGGCAGTAAGTATACCATTTGATGAATTTTGATTGTGAGCAAAAATTAATCTTACGACAGTGAAAAGGTGGGGGTGCTTGTATCAAAAGATAGAGTTAAAGTAGGCCTTGCCATCGAATTGATCAATATTAATAAAATGTACATACAAGTATACACATGCACACTAACAAACATATATGCAAATGCTTTGCCATATTATCAGCCTGCTGCTTTATAAGGCTTTTAAGGCTAGCAGCTATATTTATGAAATATTATTTGGATTTGCTACATTGAAGAACTTTTTCATTTCCTTAGAAAAGTGCTGCTACTTCTTTTTGGAAGCATTCAATTTTGCAGGATTGTAGGGGGACTTTCTACATAATGAAAAGTAGTTTGGACTAAATATTAATAGGCTGCCTTGTAACTCTAGGATTCTTGAAGTGAGAATATCTACAATATTGGTAATAGTTATATTCCTTACCATCAAAGTAATTTAGCAGTTTTAAAGACGTGCCTGTGACATGATTGCAGTGTGTGAATTTAGGAACATAAATCATCACTAGTGATTATTCATGGGGATATTGAGGTAAATCAAAAGTATTGAATTTTCTTTTGCTTCTGAAATAGTATTCAAAACACATTTCCCTTTTTCCTTTATCTTGAGTCTATCCAATTTGAGATCCTGTTTTTTCTTGAGTGTGTGTATGTGTTTGTCAAAATATTTGTCTTTGTCCATATGGACCATGATGAGCTATTTGTTACAAAGAAATGGTGACTTGCTGCCACTAGAATTGTCAGAGCTAACTTTGGAAATTCTGTTTCTAAGGTTTGTTCTTCTAAAGCCATTTATTAAGACATTTTAGGACAAAATGGTTTGGAGTACCCATTGACATGAGAGGCAAAACATTCAAGAATGAGAAAAGACAACTAAGTATACGCACTTATTTAGTAGCCCTTAAAATAACTCTAGATAGCTATTCCATGAGTTTTGTCACATGAATCAACTGGTTACAGAAACTAACCTTTCATAAGTGTTGTCTTGAAAAGTAAGTCAGACTGGCTTAATTTGAATTTATCAACCATTATCATTTAAAATGTTCCACATATTTCATATACCTATACCTATATGATCATTAGACTATAAATTTTACTCAAAATGCTTTCATCCTATCATATAGTTTACTTGCAATGTATACTTTATTTCATCAGTAGTGAAAGAATAAATGAGCTAAATGAACTAATATATATGAAATAGGAAATAAAATCAAAACTGAATGCAGGTATATATAATATAGATGTAAATAAAATATGTTAAGGCTATATATTGGTCTATGTAGCATCAGATTCTCATAGATATTCCACTACAAATGGAACCATGGTTAAATAAAATAATAATAAATGTTCATGCTCTTATTCTATGAAAATTGGTATGAGGCCAGATTACTTAATATCCCACATAATTTCTTCTCAGAATTATGCATCACAAATATTTTGCATCTTTTATATATTAGTCAGTGAAGGTTATGTTACTTATTTTATATTTTCCCAGACTTCCTGGAAGCTCAGAGCTATATTTGAGATTTGGCTGTAGTAAATATGTTTAGCTATCTGTAGATAAAATCCCAGCAGTCTCCTCTACAGGGTTTATTTTTTATTCCTTATTCCAAAGTGTTTACAGATGACATAGTACAGGAAAAAAATTAAAACAGGCATATAATCAATATGCCTAAGATGGTCAATACTGATATTTCATAAGAAGCACTCATAATTTTAATTAGTCCTTTAATACCTTTCTCTTAAATATCACTCCATACTATGTGCCACATTCATTATTGTAATTATTTGTACACCTTAGCACAATAACAGTGATATTCTATCCTCTTTTGATATCAAAGAAGGAAAAACGTTTTAATTTTGTGAAAGATGTAACTTAAAATCAGTAACAGAAATATACTGGGAGGTTAATAACAATTATAAAAATAATAGGACTTGTTTCTTTCTTAATATAAATTTCAGTACTTCCCTTCTCTTCATCCTAAAGACTATAATGACACAAATCAAAGAGTCCTTTTTGTGCCAAATCTGACACAGACAGTGACACGTTTTAATTTGTCACCATTGTTGTCAAATCAGATGTGAATTATTGTCTCGGAATATCTTCTCCAGGGTGTATGACCTTAACCTCATCTGTAACCTATCCTCATCTTCCAAACACCCCTAAACTACATTCTCTAAAATAGTTCTATACGTTGACAAAAGTTGTCACTTGAATTTTACTTTGAGAGTAAATACAACTATTTGGGTGCAGAAGAACCTGCATAACCTGTTCTGAGCAAGCCTGCTTTGGTTCCAATAGCACAACAGGAGGCTATTGGAAATGCCCCCACCCCATCCCTGTGCAGAATAATTAAGCTGAGATTGGTTTGAATTCTTTTATAATTATCCCTCTCACCATGCAGTTGGGCTTGAGAAGTTAATTACAACCATTTTCATGCCTCTAATGCAGAAATGATCTCTCCGTTATGTACAGATTTGACAAGTCTTTAGAAGGATGTTAGATGATGGTTACTGGCTATATAGATCCCCTCCCCTTAAAAGTAGCTAAATGTCTGTGACACACTTTTTAATGCTTTAGAAAGTCTTTCAGTAATTTCAATATGCACAGAGGAGAAACAGGTGAAATAATACAAAGACTAGAGTTTCACAACAAAGATGCTTAACCTAAGAAGTCTAGAAGTCTTTTATTTATTCATTTTTTTGTTAAAGACTTTGCAAGAAGTCTATGCAGGTTGTCATAGGTGTTATTACTGAATGTACAGCAATTTGCTGTTTGTAACATCTGTATTTGGTTTACTTCAAAATGCAGGGAAATTTATTTTAGTAACTTTCTTCTCCCTAGAAAGTTGCATTAAAATTTACTGCAAGAAAATCTAGTTTCAGAAATGAACAAAAATTCCCTAAAATTCTCTGGAATTTCTGTTGCAAAAATAAAGATGAAAATGATTTAATAGTACTTATTAAAAATCTGTATTGTTTTCAGGTAAGAAAAGAAATAATTTTAATGTATTTTTCCTGAAAAGGACTGCTATGTTATAATGTGCTAGCCTACATTATGTTTGACCAATGTAATTTGATTCTGACAATGATTTTTATTTAGCATATTATATGTAAGAAGTTGTGCAATTTATATAGTTTGGAAATTGAACAGAATGGGTTAAGCTTAAAATACAGCTCACCCACTTATATAGTTTTAAATATTACTGCAATAAAATTATCAGTTTCAAAGTCTCCCTCCAAGCCTCGAGAATGTGTATTTACATTATCACAAACCCCAAGACCAAGGATATATAATGGTATTAGTGTTTTTTCAGGGTCATTATTTTGTTCAATTTCTTTCTTTTGAATTGTGGTAAGAACTTAATTTATAGCTTTGTAACTATATCAAAATTCTCCTTAGCATAAATGGTATGTTTACATGATGCTTCTAGGAAAAACCTCAATTATCTAGAAGTGCCCAGAAAATAAATTTTCCATTTAAACTTTTGACCAGACATTTTATGGTTACTTTGAAGTGTTCATGATGTCAATTTAATTTTGTCATAAATGAATATAGAGAAGTGGGTGATCACTTCAAAATACAAGAGTGATATATTTCAAGGGTTGTATTTAGGCCACACCTTAACTCCATTTTATCCAAACAGTGTAACTGCAATTTTTTCAAAACCAATTCACTAATAATTTTTCTTAATAACCAACTATCTCAGAATCATGAAGACCTACCAAGTGAACCATGTGTCAACAAAATTGTGATGATCAGCTGTCTAAAATACTTGGGCAGTGGACTGGTTGATAGTGCTTATACTTTAATTGAAGTGGGGTGCCAGACCTAAAAAAAGCAAAAATTCGCAAGGAAGGTAGTTCTTATGTAGTAGTAGAAACAGTAGTCACAGTGGTAGCACTGTGATGATAGTAGTAGTTCGAAAAGGGGGAAATGAAAAACCTGTAGCCATCATTGCTCCATAGCATTTCTGAGATACACCCAGACCTGCCTCCAAGTCTCTGCTTAGAGTAAATTGCAGGTAGAGTAGGACCAGTTCCACGGTGAAGGACTGTTACGCCATTCTCTGCTCTAATTTCTGAGTTCTTGGCCCTACCCTCGAGTCAATGCTACCCTGAAGTAATTTCTTACTTTGAGAACATGTTGCCAGCTGAGATGTTGAAAGAAGTGTTTTTGTTTCCAACCAAACAAGTCCTTGGGTAAAAATATTCCCTCTAAATTTTCCTTGAAACTGGGAAGTTCCCTCTTCAATACATTTTTCTCTTCTGGAATTTTATCACATACCATTAAAAGAGACATCTGGCACTTCCTGCATTCTGACTAGAAATCTTCTTAGCCACTTGCACAAGTTCAGAAGGTGGATTTCCTAATTGCCCACATTATCACAGGCACAACAGTGTTACCAAACATCCTGCCACTTTATAGTATGTGTCGCCTTGTCTCAGCGCTCAATAATTTCCTCCCTGCCTTTTAAGCTTCCAACAACAGTGTTCTTACTGCTGTCGGGCCTTTTCCATCTTCCTGTGTAAAACAAATACCAGATATTTTAGGTTTGGTACTTTTTTAAACAAAATACAGCAATAGAAACACCACTTCATCCTATGACTTTCATTCATGTCTGCACATAGCCTGTAGCAAAAAATAAGTATACATTTTGTTGAAAGATTGCCATTTGCCTTAAATTCTCTAACCAGTAATTTAATTTTAGCTTGAAACTCTCCAGCCTCTGGCTAGTACTAACTTGTAACATTTTCTATTACTGTCAGAAGCAAGCTTAATTTTTATCTTTAAATCTTTCCCAAAACATGGATTAAGGGGGAATGGGGTAAAAGGAAATAAGTATAAACACAAGAGGAATATTTTCAGGCTATGAATATTTAAAGACACCATACCAATTTTCATATAGATATTCCCATTCTATTTGACTATAGCTTAGGTTATTATTATGTGGCAATGTTAGGTGTCATTTCTTATTCAAGTCAGAATTCTTTTATATGTTGAACCTACTGTGTATCAAAGCACTAGCTAAGGTGAGAGTGGCCTGGCCATTACTTGCGAGTTTCCTCTATCAACACATTAAACTCTAAGAATCCATGTCTAACTACAAATTTTCACCCTTCCTCCAGTCCCTGAAACTACTTTGTGATCCCACTAATTGATGATACATTTTATCCTAGCCTAACAACACCATCATGCCATCATGATATTACTTTTCTTTCTTATCATGATTAAATGTCACAACTGTTTTTTTTCAAATGTAACAATCATCTGAATTTCCTCTTCTCTTTCCATTTTTGTGATAATGTTTTAATTTAATTACCTGTTTGTAAGACTTAAAATATTTAATACATAATAGTAAATGAGAGACATTGCCTAATGTTATTTCTTCCCTTACATTCTTCCACTTTTTGCAACTTCAATTTTAAACTGAATAGGTTTTGATCCAAACTCCCATTGAGACTCACAGTAATATTTCCAATTGCTAGCTAAAACCTATATCTTTAATGCTATGTGAAATACAACAGTAAAAGAGAGAATGAAAATATTTTTTTCAGTAGATGATGGATAGCCTTCATTTTATAGTCTCTGCAAAGTGTCTCTGTTATTGCTATCATCTAGGTTAAACATTTGGAATCCTCTTTAAATGCAAAGTCTAACTCTTTTAATATTGATTCCACATCAAATTAAGCCTTGCCAAATCCTTCAAATAGCATTCATTAAATTTCATGCAATAATAAGTAATTATTACAATTATCATTATTATATTTAAATCAACACAGGCTCCTGATAAAAAATTTATGGGGCACTGAAAAACATAACACACATAAAGACGTTAAGTCCCAACTCCTTCAAGCCTACTATACAGTAATAAACATTGATAACTCTGTTGGTATGTCCTTTCATAATATTTTTTTTATATCATACATGCATATTTGCAATCATACGTATAAATAAATATAATACCAGAGGAGGAATTTAGCATACTTGGCAATTTTCTCTTTTCACGGTATTCGTAATTAATTTTTGGTGCATTTCCAAAAATTGGTATGACATACTTTAGCCCTAATTGATAAATGTCTCAATATTTCCGGTGTTTATGATAAACAGTGATCAACTAAGATCTTTGTAAAAACATTTTTGTGGACATATGTAACTCTTTATATTAAAATTCTAGAAGGAAAACTGCTGGTCATACATCTGAAAGTGAGTCCAGGCAGTACTAACTTGTCTTCTGATCAGGTGGGATTACTTCACACCGTGAAAACAGTGCACAGAAGTATCTCTCAGTATGGACTGTCACAGAAATCTTTACTGCTTGATAAGAAAAAAATGGTTTTGATTCAATTTTCATTTCTTAATGAAGGAAGTTGAGATTCTTTGGTTCTTTGGCATGGTGGTTATCCATGAATATTTCTTTTGCTGTGAACCATATTTTCATGTCTTCAGTTCAAATGTTTCAATCACATTTTAGGCTATTTCTTACTGATTTATAAAGTTCATTGTATATTAAGGAAATTTGCTCATTGTTATAAATAATTTATGGTTTATTCTCTATTTTTCTACTCAATAACTTCTTCATTCCATGATAATTATAAAATACCTGTTTATCACTTTCTTTGACTTTGGCTCAGAGATGTTATGATCATTTTTAACATTTAAATCTGGATTAAACCTAAGTGTATTTTTATATAACTAGTGTGGTGAAGAATATGTCTTATTTTTTTGACAAAAATTGATAGGCAGATATACTAATGCCACTTATTAGATAATCTATTACAGTAATTTACAATATTACATTATAGATTGATTTTTCAAAGGAGAACAGAAGAATGAGAAAGAGAAAGGGAAAAAGCTAAAGATCGTGATTGCCAAAAATTGTTTAAAGTCCCAAGACAATGATTTCAGGAAGGATGTAAAGTAAAATAAAATAAATTAAAATGGAAGAAATCAGAGATTCAACATTCTAAAATCAATTAATATAATCCATCACATCGACTTACTGAAGAATAAAATCACATGATCATATCAGTAGATGCAGAAAAAGCATTTGACAAAGTCCATACCCATTCATGAAAAACCTCCCAGTAAATTAGGAATAGAGTGGCATATCTCAACTTGGTAAACACTATCTTCAAAAAAACTACAACTAACCTAATACTTAATGACAAGAAACTCAAAGCCTTCCTGCTAAGTTCAGGAACAAGTTAAGAACGTGTCCTCTCACCAGTCATTTTCAACATCATACTGGAAATCCATAATGTAATCTTTTAAATTAGTGTAATAGGTTACCTAATAAAAGGTATTTGTATATCTGCCTATCAATTCTGTCAAAAAAATAAAACATATTCTTCACTTCACTAGTTTTATAAAAATATATTTAGGTTTAATCCAGATTTAAGTGTTAAAAATGATCATAACAGCTCTGGGCCAAAGAAAGTGATGAACAGGTATTTTATAATTATCATGGAATGAAGAAATTATGGAGTGGAAAATAAATAATAAACCATAAATAATGTTAAAGTAATATAAGATTTTCATAATTTATAATAAAGAGCTAATTTTCTTAATGTACAATAAATATTGCAATATTCTTTCTTATTTGAGTTATGAATAACCATGTTTTGTATTGAGTCTCATTCTCATATTCCTTAAAGGAAATATTTGTGTTAGAGTTTATCTAGTGTCATCCATTCTGGATTACCGCTTGCTTTGCTCTGAACCATGTTGGCCACAAAAGCACATTTTTGGAACCTGTTAGATCCAACTACATGGGCATGCAACTTATGCTCAGAAAGACCTCATGTTTGGTTTAATGTTCCAGTGTTACTGTCTTGAGTTCTTAATTTTGAATAAGAGGCCCAGAATTTTCATTTGAGGGGCTAAATACCTCAATTATAATTAGAGCTGTGCTTATCTGGTTGAATTCCTCTGTTGTTCTCTGAACTAAGTGATTCTTGTTCCATCTATGAAGGGGGTGTAGTGTCAGGACCCAGCTCCTTCTCACTAGGTTGTCTCCTTGCAAATAAATATCTAAGCATTGCTTATACCTATAAGAAACATTCATTGACAATTAATCAGCACAGGATAGCAGGAAACATTCTATAATCCTTTTCTTCTGTGGTTTTTGTTAAAACAAATGTTCAAATACATATTTCATTGTGCTATAGTTATACTCATATTACTTACATCTAAAATCTTACAATTTCCCTATGCAATTAATGTTACATAAATGTTGTTTAGAGTCTCTGGTATAACTTAACTGACCTATGATTTGATCTTTAAGATTTGCTTATTATCAGTCTACATATAGTTATACATGCTTGAGTGCAATTTAATATTTTGTTTATGTCAATTTACTATGTATTGATTATATAATTAATCATTTGGTTTAAAGGTCACTTTTATCGGAAACCTCTGGCTGATCCCACAGAATCATCTAGATTAAAGGAAATGTAATGCTGAAATATATCATGAATACAAATTAAGTATGAAGATAAATGATTGCATATCCCTTTATATTTATTTGTTCTTTCTGACAAATGTTTGCTTTTTGTAACAAACGTATGTATCAAACTAACCTAAATATAATTAGAAATATATTTTGAATGTCCACTATTTTGGGTATCAGCAAACCCTTAAAATAAGGAAAGGACTATATTGCAACAAGACCTCAAAATTGTAAGTTACATACTAACTAATCTTTGAATTACTTGATAATATCAAGTATAATTATCAAGTAATTTGTAGGAACATGTAATTCCCTTGTAATTATAGAGCTATTACAGATGCCTACAAAATAAGATGTTAGTCCAGCCTCACCAATCTAGGATCATTGCCTTCTTTTAACATTCACTGACTGTGATATTCATGAACGAAACATCTGACTTCTAAGTGAAAAGCTCCAGATGCATTATGTACAATAGACATTCTTTCAATCAAAAGTATGGTTTATTCTCATCAGCTGTGAAAAGAGATCCCTCCCATCATTGACTACAAAAACATTCTGAATTGCTATTCTCCATGTGTAATTATATGAAAAATGGCATAAATATACAAAAATGGTTTGCAGTCTTATATTTAGTCTTAACTTTTTCAAACAAACTCTGCTTTGTGTACATTTTCACAATTCTCTCTAAAAACTATTTGAAACTGAGTGATCAGAATTTTGGCAGAAATCTGCAAATAAATGAATATATTTTCAATAAGAGCTTTCAATAAAGTGACAATAATATAAACATGAAATAAAACAGTAAATTATAGCATTTTGAAATTCTTTTTTAAAAAGAGTATATAAGGTTTCTGTCTATAAGATTTATTTGTGTGTGTGTAACCTTTTCACTGAGAGCATAGCCTATCCTAGTTTCTGGCATTAGGCAGAGGACACAGCATTCACCCTCACTTCATGTGGCCCCATGTCTCATCCTTCATTTCTTTGTCTGGGCAGTATAACTAAGGGATTGTTTTTATTGAGGCTGGAAGTCACCAGAACCACCAAACATTACTGTAATGATAACTCATGTTCTCATTGTTCTGATTCTCAAATCTCTCTTCTTTGGCCAATAGGGATATTATTTATTTTTCAATGCATTCAAGCTATATATTTCAGAGGTGATTCTGGTTGAATCTGTCACATAGGTAGAAATAGAAGCTTCTATGCTGATCCTCTACATTTAAATGGAATACAAAAACAAGTACATGGATTATAGTTAATGAATTCCTCAAATCCAATTATTTCCCTGACCAATAATCATTTATTACCCAGACTTTTTAAACTTTTCCCAGACAGTCATTATTTTACCATAATATAGGGCATCTGATAAAAGTTTATTTCTTATTTCTTTCCCACAATTACATTTTATTTCAGAATCTTTGCTAGATTTCTTTTCCATTGATAATGAGTTTTAATTTTTTATTGAAATGTATTTGAAATATAACATGTATATTGAAGGTATACAAAATGTTGATTTGATACATTTATATATTGTAAAGTGATGGCCATTACAGGGATACTTAGAACCTCTATCATGTCATATAATTTTCATTTCTTTTTGTGGTGGAAATAATTAAGATCTAGTCTCTTAGCAAAGTTTGATGATTATAAAACAATATTGTTGTCTATATTTACTATACTGTGCATTAGACCTCTAGGACTTATATGTTCTATAGTTATGTTTGTACCCTTAAACAATATTTTTGCTATGTTTTGAAGATCTGCTTCTAAAAATAAACAAGAAAGAACTGTTATTTATCTTGAAGAGTCAAACAGTTAGTGAATATACTTTCAATAGTCCTTAATTAAATTGTAGTGACATAAAAAGTTGATTTGTGGCCTGCAATCATTTAAGTAATAGCAAGTTATTTGAGTTATTTATTTTATTTTTTAATAAACACTCTTATTTTAAGTATTATTGTTGTCACCTTTGAATTTCAGTTTATGTTATAAGATCAGTGAAGTAAACCACAAGACCTAACATTTTTTGTAATAAAATATAATCATAAACATGGAATTTAGAAGCAGATAAAACAGTAACAAAAATATGTCATTTGTCCCTGTTCCACAAGATTAAAGATGATGAGGACTAATGAATTGTTTAGTTACATGGGTCAATGGCAATGCTTAATATTTTATATGGGTCTTCTAACTCCCATTCATATTTCTTTCTACTAAATCAAGCAGATTCTAACTTTCAGCTTTATTTAAAGTTAGCTTCTAGATTATTTACGCCAGCAGATATGGAATGAGAAGATTTTGAAGTAGAGGACACAAACACTCTGAGATGATATTTTACCCAATCCTGAATAAATTATTGTCCATGTTCTAGCTAGCCATTTTTCTTTTGCCTAATATTTAGAATTCATTAAAATTAATTTTACTTACAAAAGTGTTGGAATTTATTTACCTTTGTACCATTAGGAAGAGTAAGACTATACATCCAATATTCAAAATCAGATCATATATTATCCAAATGAATGAAATGCAGAATTTTGTGTTTGACCCTCATCACTTTATACTACAGTTCTTTCTTAATTGCACTAAAATATAAAATGGTCAATTATATTCAATGTAATTTATAGTATTTGAAAATAATTGTTTAAAATATATGTACGAATCATTTATATTTTATTTAATGTTATCAGAGTTCATATGTTTTCATATAAAGTTGATATAACATTGTCACATTTTCAAATTATCAGCCTAATGAAGTAGAGAGTCTGTTACAATGAATATAAAGATGCCTGGTTTCTAGCTCTAGTTAGTTCTGAAACTAAGTATGCATGTGAATTTTGAGAAGCTATTTAACTTAGTCTTTCTCTCAGTTCTGAAGAATAACTCCCATGCTTACTTCAAACCACTTGAAAAATGATAAAATTGGACTAAATGACCTATAAGGTCCTAAGTCTAATGTGCTATGATTTTAATGCATGTGCATGTTAATATATTTCTACACAGCTAAGATACATTGGTATTCAGTGTGTTACAATGTTTCCAATGCTTATTTATAAGACATAGATTCAGGGTAATGTACCATGGCAGGAAATACATAATAAATACATGAATGAATAATGCAGAGTCCTTGATCCTTAACCCTTGCCAACATCTCTCATTAATTGAATGGCTAATTTTGAAGTAAGCAACAATACCTGGTTCATTCAATTTAACTTTTAAATTAAGCGACTCCTACTGAGAACTGAAAATATAACAATTTATTATCTGAAACAAAGCATTATGTCCACAACCTTCAAATCTTACCTTTTTTTTTTATCCTTCTGTGTTATTTAGGGGAAATTCTATACCATATTTGTGTTCTATTCCGGCCTAGAGTTTACCACCTATTCTGTCCCATCGCACAAACCGTGAACAGAATATGAGGGTATGTTTATTAGTGAAATATATAAATGTCTTTCCAAAGTAGAGTAAGAAAGAAGGTAAAATAAATTTATAGAGAGTATTTGAGACTGAAAGTTTAGAAAAATGCTTTGATTTAAGAAAAAGTTTAGTTAAAAAAATGCTTTTTGACTTAAGAATAAGTTTAATTGGTAAAAAGCACTGACAAATACCTTAATATTGTTTATGTACAGATCATGCAATTCAGTCAGACTATAAAATTTAAATTCTTAGCTGGGCCTCATGAGTTAATGTCTTCACCTGTTATTTCTTTCTCTATTTCATCCACTAAAATATAATCTATAAAGCAAAGCCACATCATTTTAAAGGGAAAGTAGTCACTGTGTATCCCAAGACTTAGCGTCTCTGGTTAGCTGTGAGTTTCTTTTAGTATGTCAGCATTATCATTAGAGGACAGGAGTGACAATTTACTTTGATCTCCCCACCCAAATATTCATCCAGATAAAAAAAAAATCATTTGAAATAGTTTCCCTAAAATAACTTTTCCCCATTTAAAACTTTTGTATTTATTGTTGAAATGTGAGAATCTTATATCTCTAAATAGAAGTCCTTTATTAGATAAATATTTTATGAATTTTGCTTCATAGTCTGTGACTTGTCTACCCATTTCCTCCCTTTTGTTTTTACAAACTTTTCATCTTAGAACAGTTTTAGATTTGTACAAAAACCCAGTTTCACCTATTATTAACATTTTATATTTGTACGGTTAATTGCTGCAATTAATGAACCAGCATTATTATTAAGTAGAGTCCATACTTTATTCAGATTTCATTAGTTTTTGCCTAGGATCTTTTTCTGTTTAAAGATCCCATAGTCATACCATGTTGCATTTAATTGCCATGTCTCAAAGCCAAGTCTTCTCTGGACTGATGGCTCTTGTCTTGGATGACTTCATAGTTTTGATGAACACTCATCAAGGGTTTTGTAGAACATACCTCAATTGGGATTTATCCAGTGGTTTTCTCATGATTTTCCTTGTCAAGATTTTTGGAAGTAAGACCACAGTGGAAAAGTACCATTCTTATTACTTTGTATCCAGAGTATATACTATCAGTATGGTTTATCCCTATGGATATTGACCTTGATAACATGATCAAGGTGGTGTTTGTCAGGTATCTCCACTGTAGTTACTCTTTCTCCCTCCTTCACCTACTGTATCCTTTGGAAGGAAGTCACTCTGTGTAGCTCACACTTACAGAGTAGACACTAATGATGGCAGATCTTCTATATATTTAGAATTCTTCTCCACTGAAGATTTGTCTCTTCCTCCCATTCATTTTTTTTATTGTGATAAAATAAACAAAACATACATTTTACCATTTTTAAATCTACAGTCGAGTAGATGGTGTTGGCACTCTTACTGAAAATCAGTCGGCCATATAGGTGACGGTTTATTTCTGGGCTCTCTATACTATTTCCTTGGTCTGTATGTTTGTTTTGATGCCAGTACCACACTGCTTTGGTTAGTGTACCTGTGTTGTAAACTTGAAATCAGGAAGTGTAATTCCAACTTTGTTCATTTTTATTTAAAGTTTTGGATTTTGAGGGTTCCTTGAGATTTCATATGAATTTTAGGATGGATTTTTCTATTTCTGCAAAAAAAAAGTGTTAAAAGTTTGATAAAGGTTGAATTGAATCTGTAGATCACATTGGGTAGTATTGACATCTTATTAACAATGTTAAGTCTTAACGGTTCATAAATACTAAATGGCTTTCCATTGTGTGTTTTCTTTAATTTCTTTAACAATGTTTTGTAGATTTCCATGTGCATTTCTTTTACCTCCTTGGTTGTTTATTCCTGAGGGTTTTTTTTTGGATGCTATTGTAAATAAGACTGTTTTCTTAATTTCCTTTTTTGGCATGTTAGTGTAGAAAAATGCAACTGATTTTTGCCTATTAAATTTGTATCCTGAAATTTTTCTGAATTTGTTTATTCTAACAGTGGAATCTTAGTGTTTTTTATATATATGATCATGTCATTTGTGAAGAGACATAATTTTACTACTTTTCCAGTTTGGATGCCTAGGTTCTCTTTTTATTATTATTATTTTACAGAAGAAAAATTGAAGTTCAAAAGTGTTTAGTGACTTGCTCAACCCTCCCACTAACAAGTGCCAGTCCCCAAAGGCATCGGAATGGAGATGTTACACTGTACTGTGCTTTTTCCTACCACCTCCATTCCCTGGTCATTTCTGTATGATAGCTGAAACAAGGCAGACCTTGTTTGACTTCATCTTGGCACATGCACATCTGATGACTCAAAATTTTCCAAGGTTTCTGAGAATTACTGTAAAAGCACCATGAGCATTGATTTGGAGGTTACAAGCAAATTCTGGAGAGTTGACAGATTCATAGATCTTTGACTAATGAGACTCAAGTATATATATCTGATTTGAAGAAAATGGCATGTGCAACTAAAAAGAAAAAATCCATGTAGCCAATAGTACCACTCATTTTTTAAAACAAATATTCACTGAATTTGTATATGAATCAGGCTGTCTTCTAGGTTTTAGAGAGATAGAAATGAAGAAGTTATATCTTCTGATCTCTGGCAGTTCATAATTTAATATGAGAGAAATGCATATATATAAAGAGTAACCACAAACTGACATGTGAGTACATGCTCTAGTTAAAATGATTTCAGTTAAAAATACTTAAAACCCAGCTCAAATTGATTTGAACAATAAAGGAATTTACTGTTTTACGTTTTGAAAATGTCCTCAGAAATTTTAATTTTAAAATGTAGCTCCATCATCTCCTTGCCTCCATTTCTTATCTACCTTCTGTTGTGTCTCAGCTCATTCATCAGGATAGTTTCCCTTTTGGTAGCAGAGTTCCTAGGGCAATTGAAGTCTCACATCTGCACACCGAATTGTACAAAGCAAGAATAAGAATACTTTTTTCCTCATCTTTTAGAACTAAAACAGCCTTGAGCTGCAATTTGATGATTTCACCTCAGCCGTTGCTGTGACCAGAGTATTGAGATTGTTCTGAGTGAATTATGTAAATCAGGATCCTTCCTACGGGGTAAGGATGGGGTTAATCACATCCAATTCAATAGTATAACACACTGTGTCAGTGTAGTCATGCTAAGTGCAGTCTCCAAGTGCACACTAGTATTATATTATATAAATAGGTATGAAATAATTTGGAAGGACAGAGAGGTACAAATAATTGTGTTTTGAAATCTTTACATTTTTCATATAAAAATGTTGAGATGACAGCGAGAATGTCACCTACAAGATTAATACTATCAAACAGAAGAGAAGACAGGAATTGCAAATCGGAAGAAACTTAGTGATGGTCCCTGTTGTACTTGTATTATTATAATATTATGTGAAAATAAAATAATAGAAACCTTCATACATTATCCAGGTAGCTGTCTATAAAGGTAGCAGAAACATTGAAGTGATTTAAAAATTTCTACATTAAGTATTTTGTTCAATTCTAGCTTTGATTTGTTTCTTATTAGGTTCAGATATCTTACTAAAGATAATGCATGTGTTTCAGTAAAATGCAATGTGCATGTTAGGATGAACTTTAAGAGAGGATATAAGAATATGAGAATATGCCTAAAATGTTGTCATATCTAGTTCATTTTGCCATTCATCTTGTTGCTTGGATGAAATATAGATTAAAAGATGATGAAAATGAATACATTTAAAGGAGTTATAAAATTTTAAACAGAAAGAATAGAGACAATATAAGGGCATAATCATGAAATATAACCAGATTCCAATAGACTATTTCTAGACAATGAGAACATTATAGACTATAATAAGTCTAATAGAACTTTTTATTTCATTCTTTCTAGTTCATTTTCTTTATTGAGTTCATAATCATATAGGCAACTACGTTTTTTTATTAACTAATGGATCCATTTGGCATTTTATACTAGTATAATCTACCCCAAGAATAAAATAGACTGTTGCTTTAAGACCAGCAAATTTTAACTACTTAGCAATCTATAGTGGCAGTTTTAAACCAAAGTAATGGGAACAGAAGATGTTCATTTACTGTTATAGATAATGTACAGTATCTTGACTTTTCTCAGAATATTTTTAAGATAACTAAGAGACCAATAGGAAATTTTTAACAAAATTTTCAAAAAACCTTTCTTGAGGAAATTTTATTGAAATCAATAGTTCAGCTTCAAAATCACAGTACAAATTGAATGTTTGTTGTAATGTTCCAGGTTTTAATATTTCAAATATTTTATTAGGAAAACTTTTAAACATACAAATTGAAATAATTTTATACTGAATACTCATGTGCTCATCATCTAGAGTCAATCATCAACATTTACTAGACTTGTTTTATACACATATCAATCCACTTGTCTATTATTGCTATTTCTATCCATTATTCTATTTTCCTTTTTGAAGCATTTCAAAGTAAGCTGCAGATGTTCATGCGGGTTACCCTGAAAATTCAGCATACACACCATTAAGTAGGTTTCGCTGTTTGTTTAAAATTATTTCTAGATGAAATTTATGTACAATAAAATGCATAAATAACTAGTGTATCATTTGATACATTTTGACAAATGAATACATCAAACCCTTATCAAGGTGTAGAACAATACCATTAAACCAAACCCTTATCACAGTATAGAGCAATACCACTAAACCAGAACAAGCTTTCATGTTCCTTCCTTAAAATGAGCAAAGGGTAAAGGTACATGGGACAAATACTAGGAGAAACCAGGCACAAACTTCCAGGTATTCTTTCCCAGTGGAGTCACCTGGATGTGCTTAATTGTCTGAGCAGTGTGATGTGTGCCAACACATATGTAGTGTTGCCAGTCAGTTAAGCTCACCCAAGCTTTGGTATCCAGGGGATCAGTCTTGAAAGCATAAAGTAGACAAAGACAGGAAGCACTTGCATGACTGATCTCAGCTATTCAGACTCCAGACCCTTAGAACAAAGATATGCATACACCATGCATCATGTTATAAGAATAAATTAATCAAATTTGTACCACATGTTTTAAAGTGACTGGCAAACAAAAACTCTCTTCTCAGGTAGAACATTCAAGGGCTCAGAGCTCATTTCCCAACAGCCAGCCAAACACAAGTCCTGAATATAGGCATTTGTAAAGAACGTGCAAAGTTTGAGCAACCCAGGACTGTAAATAAATTATTTCCCCTACACTTTCCCATGGATTGCTTTGGTGTCTTGTAAACAAAAGGACTCATATGAGTGTGGGTCTATTTCTGGATGTCATATTCCATTTTCTTGCTCCGTTTGCCAATACCACTTTATTTTGATTTCTGTAGCTTTATAGGAAGTCCTGAAATCAGTTGCTGTAATTCAACCATGCTGTTAGTTTTCAAGATTGCTTTGAATATTATAGAACTTTGCTCCATACAAATTTGAAAATCACTTCATAAATTTCTCCACATAGTCATTTTTTCTTGGTTTCTATGTCTCTTTTGTGATTCCCCTAACTTCTCATTCATTCCAAAACATCTTTTCTTACATATTCCTTTAAAATACTTATGCTTATTCCAACATCTGAGTTACCTTTGCGTTAGTCTCTGTTGATTATTTATTCTCTTAAGAATGAAAAACATTCTTTTTTCTTCATATTTTGTCATAATTTGGGATAAACACTGGAGACTGTGAATGTCATGTTTTAGAGATTATGGATTTTGTAGAGATAGTTACATATAGAGATATGCAGTTTCCTTGGTTGAAATCACACTGTGAAATCTGTGAATGGCAGTTTAAGTCTTGGTTGAGTTATTTCATTCTTGGAGGAAATGCTTGGCATATGCCCTACAAAGTCATTGTTCTAGAGATCCAGACCTAGTTTATAACCTCAAGTTGGGGAGCTTCTCCCTTTCTTGCCTTTTCTTGTACAGTATGCACCTTCACTAGAACCTGTGGGTGCCTCAAACTCTTCTCTCTGGACTATTTTTCAAATCAAAAACACTATGCATTTTCTATTGGGTTTTTGACCACCATGCATGACACAATCTTGAACTGCCTTCAGTCTAAAAGCCATGGTAAATGAGAGACTCTCTATGTCATTCCATTCTTCTAGTTAGCCTACCCTCCAGAATCTACCCATTTTGAATCATTTTCAATGCCTTCAGGTGGTCTTTTTTTTACTTTTCTACATTTTATCCAGTGTTTATATTCATTTTACGTAGAGGATCATTCAGGTAGGAACTAACTTGGCCATTACCAGAAACAGAACCTCCTTTGGAATTTAGGATCACAGATGGTGAAAAAACTGTTTAAATGCTAATTTTTTAACAAAAAAATCTTTGTAGATGTCTTGTAAGTAATATTGCATAATCTGTATTACTGAGATTTGAAATATATTCCAGTAAATCTTGCCCTCAATAAAAAGATAATTTCCTGGGTTTTATATGACTGAATATCCAGTCTCATTGAAAACCATACTAAAAGAGAAAGTAAATGATTAAATTATATAATCATGCACAAAAACAAAGAGAAAGGGAAACAGCACTAGACTATTTGCAACACAATTTTGAGAAATAGAAAACTGATAGCTTAAAGACAAAAGATGCCACATATTAGGATATTAACCAAGAAAATGAATTGAGGTAGCTCAAAACTTTCAGATATTGTAGACTCCACATAACTGGAAGTATGAGCCAGTGGTGTAACTGAAAGGAAAAGGTTACTTGAAATTTTTTATAGAGTTAAGTTTAATAATTATCATCTCCCTTATTCGTCCAGCTAACCTGATACTTTCAAAGACAGGAAAGAGGCTTAATTTCTGAGGGAAAAAAAATGAGCCGAAGTGTTTCTAAGCACCAGGATATCAGATACAATGTACATAAGGAACAGGTGTCATAATGAAAAGAAAAGAATAGAAGAGAAGAGAAGAGAAGAGGAGAAGAAGAGAAGAGAAGAGAAGAGAAGAGAAGAAGAGAAAAGAAAAGAAAAGTTAGACTGAGCAAGAGCCTACAGCCTAAAAGGAAAGAATATCATCTTTCTTACCGTACTTACCTCTTAGAACGCTAGAAGCCAGGTGAGTTAACACACTGAATCAGATTGTCAAATCACACTCATACATATAATAGATCTTTTCTAACATCAAGATTTACTAAATATAAATTATAAAAGCAACACAAATGCTCAGACAAGGCAGTGGGATGTCTGAGATATCAAGAGTAGCAATTCAAGTCCTTCCCATTTTGTCCATGACACCCAGGTCCAGAAGAGAGGAGAACATTACATTAGATTCACAGGCTCACCCGCAAAGGAGGAACACTGAAATTATCATAAATCCCAAACATTTAATCCATGTGACATCTTTCAGAAAGCAATGCTTCATAGATCCTCAGTTATTATTTACTATAGATAATCTTTAGCTAGGGACATCTTGCTAAGGAGATTTCATAGTTAAGGTCTCTTACTCTTGGCCAATATCATTAGTCTGTTTGCTCAGACTTCAGATGGATAAGATTAGACCAGGTCACTTGTTTCTTTTCTTTCTCCAGAGACATCCCTTCAGTAAAAGAAGTTAATAGGTTGTGGCCTGTTGCTTTTATACTGTTTTCTCAATGACTTGGCAAGTCATCTCCTCCATAGGGGAGCCATGAATGCATAAGCCCAACCTTACTCCCATGAGTTTCTAACCAGATTCAAAGAGTTTTATCTTAAATCTGAATGGAGGTTTCCAGATCATTGGACATTTGAGAAAAATCTCTAACACAAGACACCAAAACCAAAGCAATCAAAAATAAAAATTGAACTGAATGTAAACAGAGGCCATTAAGGCAGACAGAAAAAAAAAGTTTAAAAAAATACTCACAGATAAGTGGAGACACTTCAGCTGAGAAACAATACTGGGATGCCAATAAGAAATAAATATTTAGAAAATAAGAAGTATCTCTTAAAATAGAAATATGTCTGTAATTTAAAAAATCAATGGAATAATTAGAAGTTAAGGTTTCAGAAGTTGTTCAAAAGACAGAATAAAAAGGAAAAGTATTGGAAAATATCACAGACTCTGATGCAATTCAGTAAGATACTCAGAAATTAAGAACTTAGGAAAAAATGGCAAGGTAATATAAGATTGTCCCCAAAAGATAAAAATACAAATCACCCAAAAACCAAGAAAATGAATGAAAGGAATCCTTAATCACGATTCCTTAAGCATTTTCTTAAACTTTTAAAATACTAAGATTAATGAATAGATCATAAAAGCTTCCCAGGGGATGAAGATAGGATAAATATAAAGGATCAGTGATGCAAATCAGAGTGTTAATAACATTAGACAGAATAATAGCACTTTCAGATACTAAAAGCACTTTCAGACAATAAAAGCATAAAAAACTAAATTTATATTAAGAGGGTACATAACTAGAATACATAAGAAAAGGCATCAGCCAAAACAGTTAAAAAATATGGACTCCAGAACTTTTGTGTCCAATTAGAGCAGATGAAGGACTTCCAAGGATGATGATGAAGGAAGTCACAGAGTGAAAATGAGTAGTAAGCCTAGAAACACTCGTGCAGATTGAAGTAATACGGTCAGAGATCTCAGGGGGTTCGGGATGGCCTGTGGAGATCTGTGGAAATGACCCTATGAGGAGCAGCTAGGTGAGGAATAATGATAAGTGGGTGGAAAGCAAGAAAGCAAAGAGAAAAGTATCAAACAACTTCAGAAGAAACAATGTTGTAAAAGGATGAAATAAAAGCATAGTATATTATGTAGCCATTGTTTGCATTGGTATTTACATAGCTATACATTTTATTAAAATGTCCATTTTGCTCACAATGTTGTCTAAACCAAAACTGGAATATAATTAGTGTAGTATTTGAAGTTGAAAGGAATGTGTGTCTGTGTGGTGTATGTGTGTGTTGTGTTACCCAATCTTTTTCCATCCCCCTCTCAATTCATATACTTGTTTTAGTTGTTCCTTCAAGTATATATAATTGTCTTTATCATGGTTCTTTTAGCAGCAGTTATTACACCATACTGTAGTTACATATTCATATATATATACATATATATGTATATATGTATATATATATATGTATGTCTACCTCCCTCGGTAAATTGTAAGGCCCTTAGAGGGTATAACTTGTTAATAATCTTTGCATCTGCAATCTGTGCCAGATTATCTTTCATATGATGGACCTGTATAAATACCCAAAGAATGTGCCAATGAATAACTATATTAATATTTTCTGATGTTGTTTGCCTCTTACATTCTTAAGCTTGATATATTGTCTACAGTGAAATATATGTAATTAATATCCATGCTGATAGTATAGAGAATTTGTACATGCTCAAAAATAACTGACTTGGGCAATTAAAAAAATCTTTAGTAAAACAGACTTTGAAATTATAAAAAATGTTTCTCTAATATTTTTCTTTTAAAAAGGTTGTAATACTATCTTGTCCCCCACCAGAAAGTTGCATAGATAAACAAGAGATAGATGATTACAGATAGATAGGTAGAGAAAAACAGTAGAGCCAATTTGGTAAGGTTGAAAAGCACATTACTTCTCACTCTTGTTCATAGCTCTATTGCAACACATCCACATTCTGATCTCAATCTCTCATTTTTACTGAGAAAATGAATTGATAAAGTGGAGACAGTCAATGAGCTGTTCAGGAAGGCATATTATTAATTTTCTTAAATGAAGCTGCTAAACCTAATAAGATCAATCATTTTATATAAAGTAACTTTATGCTTTCTCTAAGTCATTAAAATTGTATCAGGGAAGAAAAATGGAATAGGCTAAATTAATAGAACAAATATTGCTTAGAAGACAATGCTATAAAATGAATTTTCTCTGATTTACATATAGCATATTGTCACAAATTGGATTTTCTAGAAGCAGGTGCTGAGGTAGAGCATGGTGTGCAAAAATTTTTATTGCATTCAAATCCTGTGAAAGGAAGTAAGGAAAATTATGAGAAAAATAAATAATAACATCATTCAAAAGCAAAATGAAGAAAATAACTTAAAATTTGAATTATGGTAAAAAAAATTAAATTTGATCTATTTCATTTGGTCCATGATGTTATCTGTATTCTTTTTTGAAAGCATGTAGTTGTGAAGTTAAGTAGCAAAATATTTTGTGAGAATTTAATTTAGTGTTAAATATTAACTAGTTACTTAATTAAAAATAATTAAATACATAATATTCATTACTATGGAATGCATTGTTTACAGCTTAGGCTAACCATTCCCTAACTTAATTTTAGTCATTATAATTTATAACACTTAAATTAGTTGAGAGGGTTAATAAATTATAAATCTATTTTAAATAGGAATTTCTTAATATATGTATCAAAACATAAATTGTTTTTTACATCATATGTGAAAATAATAAATGGATTTGAGTTCAGTTGGTGCATACAATTATAAAAACAACAATAAAAAACCTCTGAGGAACACCATAATTTTTTCTGTTAATATAATTAAACTTTTTAGTGTAAAAATAGAAGCTCAGATTTTTCAATTACGCTCACAGATAATTTACTTCCTACATTGTGTCAGTGTTTTACTTTAGGACCTGAGGGCTGTAACTAATTCTTGTTAATACATAAGAAGCAGCACACAAGAGACACCTCTGAACTCATCTTTGCATAAGTTATACTTTAGTTGGCTTGATTCCCTGCATTTTGTTTTTCTGTTTCTGAAGTCGTGTCTTCCTTTGCTCCTGGGTGATTTCCAACTGTTCTGAAGCTGTGGGTTCAATTCATGATAAACAATTGATTACACAGATCATAGAACAAATTAATCAGTCTGGGACTTTAATAATGAAAAATAAAGCTCCAGCAAGTTAATATATCAGTCTTAAGTGGAGAAGGTATCTCAAACTAATTAAACACTGGTCTCAGTGACTGTGATTTAAGCACTACTCCTGAAACCTTTATACTGCCTAGAACCACAGTTTTCATAATGGTTAGTGTTAAATTACAATTTCATCTTCTGAATCAGTATAATTGAGCATGATAAGATACACTGCCTTATAAAAGTGACCTTGAAATCAAAGTTTATAAGTAGAGAATATCATATAAGGATCTATGTTATCTGTCAATACTTTCATTTGTCTTGGGGTAGCTAATTACTAATGAGTAATTTCCCTTGGGAAAATAAGTTCTAGGAGATATTCAGCAGAGTTGTAGGGAATGTTCAGTACCAATTCTCTCAGTCTTTATGAAGAAAACTAAATTTTCATAGAAGCCCAAGTAGGTTTAGACTTCTATAAGGTATAACTTCCAGGAAAGCTGGGAAGTGAATATTTAACTTTCCCTATAGTAGAGGCAGACAAGGAAGAAAGAGCTTGGGAATTTGTGTTAACTAGATATTACTGTCAGCTACTGGCAGAATTAATTCTGTAGTAAGTTGTTTTAAGACACCTACACCTAACTTAAGCACTATATAGTAGATACAGGGAATCCAAAGTTATAAATTCAATTCAAACTAAACCTTGAAGCCAAGCCATGGAAAGTCTTTCAATATATCATCTGTGCTCTGATTTGATTTACTTTCATTCTGCTTCATGCATTTTATATTCTTCTACACTTCCTCCTATAGGGCAGGCCAAGTAATGATCACTTTATAGTTACTCAGATACATGGAAATAGTGAATATCTCACAAATTTTAAATATAGAAGAAATAGAATCTGAAAAATCCATTGTAAGTCAAAATGTTTATCTCTGGTCAATCAGCTGTGGCTAGTGTCAAGAAAATATGCTAACTTGGCTGTCTGGGCTACAAACATATTGGATTTGGGGTTATTTTCCCGTGTTGAGATTTACTGCACCCCTGTTTCTTCTAAGTTCAGAATCAATTGAGATATCAAACAGTGGAGTCAAAGAGAGGGATATTAAAACATTGCTATTAATATCAATAAATTAATACCAATAAAGACTGAGCTGGAAATTGTGGATTAGATATTAGGCCATGGTTAAGTATTCTTATAATCTCCATAAATGATTAAATGATTAAACTTTGGGCAATCCAACCAAAGGAGGTGTTGCGTTTACAGAGAAGATATACTCAACTTAGATTCATTATCTTCCATACTTAGAATCTAAGTACTCAGAACAGAAAGAAAAATGGGCTTCCAGATTTACCTCTAGAAGGGAATAGACTCAGATAAGGCCAAATTTAGACTGGTTAAGGCCAGTGTTCTTGATTGTCAAGAGTCTGTGTAAGTCATGGGAAGAAGGACTGTGCGGAAAATAACAGTTCAGTTTTCAAAGCATTGGTGAAGGGAGGACAGCTTCTTTGTTAACTGATAGGATGTAAGTCAGGAAACAGTTTTACTCTAATTGGCAGGTCAAAGATAATTGTTCCATTGAAATAAAGATTGTATGGCACAATGAGTGATATGTTGAAAACAAAACATTTTGGCAATGTGTTTAAAATAATACATGTTTGAAGTCAGGAAGTTATGATGACCAGCTTTAAGAGACAGAAAGAAGAAATTAAAAAGCAAATATAATGCTATATGAATCTCAGATTCAAAACCAATAACTTTAATACCTACAAAATCCTCCAGAGAATATCTTCAAAATAACATTTGCTAATACTAATTATTTTTAATTTGCTTATTTCTAGGAAGCTATTCAGATAATTACTAAACTTCTCAGGGCTTTTAAGTTTCTAGGAAACCTATACTTAATATATTAAACCTGGAAATTTTAGGACATTTGAACTTGAGGACAGTGGACATACTTCAAAAATAGAAGGAAGGAGGGGAAGAGTTTTTCCTTGGAAATCATTTGGACATGAATGAATGAATAATTACTTGAACAAGAACTAGGATCAATCATGTCACATTCATCTAGTGACTGTCAATCTGCATTAAGAATGTCTCCAATATAGTTTGTTATCTTGAGTGTTGATTCAGCATTTATATATAGTCCTGATCCCAAATCAATTTTGTTAAGGCAGAATTGATTTTGGATTTGCCTTTGTATAAAAGAAACATGAGATTAGTTTCGGTGAATAATCCTGCTTTTCCACATGTCATCCTGAGCTCAAGGTAGGTCTCTTATTAAAACCATGCAAATCTTAGAGCAGTCAATTTATTATTTTTAAGGCTTACTTTAATCAAAGTTAAAAATTAGTTTTTTTGTTTAAAGATGTATTTATTTGTTTGATTATTACCTAACTAGAACATAGTTAGTTATGAAATTTTTCAGGCAAAGATTGAATTCATTTAATCTTTTCTTACATTCAGCCTCTAGTGTTTAAATTGTCCATTCAGGATTATGCCTGAAGAAATGAAAATTTACCTAGTAGCCAGATAAAGTGTGTTTTCAGTCCTATCATCCCCTAAACACCCCAGTAATACAATATATTAACTTAAAAGAAAATGATAAATTGGAAAAAAATGCAACATATGTAACAAAGAAGAATTATTTTAACATATATACCAAATTATTAAAGTAATAAAAAGAAAAAAACACTGAAAATTGGAAAAAGGGACCAAACAGAAAAATCACTAGAGAAAAAATACTTGCAGCTAAAATGCTGAGTTCTTCTATGGGACAGCTCTGCCAATCACTTAAGCTGAATTGTCTCATATAATCCTCAAATAATTTATTATTACTACTAGAATAATATATGATAAATCATTATTGGT
Source organism: Manis pentadactyla (assembly GCF_030020395.1). Taxonomy (NCBI): domain Eukaryota; kingdom Metazoa; phylum Chordata; class Mammalia; order Pholidota; family Manidae; genus Manis; species Manis pentadactyla. Next base: position 53,295,710 of record NC_080023.1, read on the forward strand.
ATTGTTACCATTGTTAATACTCATAGTAGTATAATTTATAAAAAATAAAAATAAGTCATATATTTCGATCCTCACAAGGTAATTAAAACACACACACACACACACATGCACACACAAGTGTTTTAAAATATGGTTCTATTTTTTTTCACACATCTAATTGACAAAACACAAAAATAACCAAACCTCATTTAGTGCTAAATTCTGCATATGAGGAAAGTATTCTTTCATATTCATTGTTTCTGGAAATACACAAACTTTATGGAGTCAAATTTGAATAGTAGTAAAGGTGGATAGAGTAATACTGATAAAATATTTGTCAAAGCAATTGGAGGTAAAAATACACTACCCAAGAAAATGTTAGGGATGAGATATTTGCATATTTTTAACAAGGAAAATATGAGATTTGAGATATCTTCCAGTTAGTAGAATCTTCCTGAGTATACCAAGTATGACATTGTCTATATAGAGAATATTTTATTGATTAAAACATCATGATCTAAAGAAAAGCGTCAATTAGCCATAAAATAAAAGTTTGAGGAATATTGTTGCCAATTTTACAAAAAAATAAGTAGAGCATATAATAGGCTAGTAAAATTCAAGTGACAAACAATAATAATTAGACCATACTTGAAAAAAAGCATTTTTCAGAAAAATAACTGTAACACAGTATTAAAGACATCTATGGCTAGGGAAATGGTTAAAATACATGACTGTGCCGAGAATATTTATTTTGATTATACTTTTTGAAGATTAGATTATAAATATGAAAAATTATAAATTTGATTTCATATAAACATGGATATATGATATCACAGTTTTTTAAAAAGAATTTAGTTTTTAAAAATAGTTTGGGTAGAAATATTATACAAGTATACCAGAACAAAATAATCTTTGATAACTGAGCTACATATTTTTAAAGTACAATTTTTATTATTTTTAATGCTATCTTTCACTATCAGACTTATCCTGAACTAGATGATTAATTATATGGTATATAATTTCACCCAATAATAGTGATATGTTAATGGAAGTCTGGAATGAATTAGAATTGGGTTGATACATGCTATGTGGCATTAGTATGAAATGAACCATTGAAAAATTATATAAATAACTGTGATAGTTCTTTTACAAATGTGTTTAAAAACATGTTCATATGTAACCTAGTTATTGAATAACACACTTCTAAACTGTTTTATTTATTTATTTATATAGAACCATCCTAGTCTAGGAGAGCAATAAAAGTTCCTTGGTCAATAGAAAATATTAATTATTCAGGTATAAAAAATTATATAGATTATCCTAGAACTAGACTGAGGTCCGGTATGTTATATAACAATAATAACTTGCATCTATAGGACATTTACCAATGTACATACTTTACCTTCACACTCCCTGATTTTAGTCCCACAATTCTTTAGAAAGCAGAGCATGTTTGACTCATGTTCATTTACAAAATTGGAAATTGAGATGGAATTTAAATCACTTAATGAAGATCAGCCTTAAGCTGGATTTTAGCTGAGGTCTTTTTCCAAATTCACTGGCTATGTTTTTACAACGCATAATTTCTCATTGTTCCCTAACATTTAAATCGAAGAAGTTTTCAAAATTTCTAACACCTGAGTTACAGTTTTTGAACTTGTGATTGATGGTTTCATCATGCAGGCAGTAATTTCCCATTAATACATGGATGGGCATTAACTGCAATTAAGATTCTTTTTCTCGTCTCTTGAGATTCCCTAGGTTAGCATATTTACAGCTACTCAAAAACAACATGGAATCTTTTGAGAATTCTGTCATTGGGATTGATATAATAAAAATCTTTTCAAGTTTGACATTAATAATATGATTTATTTGATGACATTACCATTCTATATAAAAATAAATTAATGAATGGCACAACTATTATCATCAAGACCAAGTCTTGCTTCCCTTTCTATATCCTCTTCCATCTTTACAGAAACATGAGTTACACTTGCAGGGTCAGCCCATTCATGGTCTCCAGGAACAATTCGATCATCTGCAGAAGAGATTTTGCAATGTCCAACATTTTGGGATTTTAAATATTATTTCTAGCATCATGTAGCCCTACTTATAGTTTGCCTTGAATTGTGTGACTTAGGCCTGATCATATGGTTTTCCTTTATTTGTCTATGTTGGATCTAGTCACTGTTTTTGTTGATTTTTCCTCTTTGTAATCTGTCAAATTTTCAGAATCCCCTTGACTTTACAAGTTACTCTGCCAGAAGGTTATATTTAAGTTCTGGGAGACATATATATCTGTAAAGGAATAAACCTTATATGTGTGTGCTGGTGTGAAATATGTGTCATGTAAACAATCCTAATGATAAAGATAATGGCATAAGCCTATATTCCAATGATGAGAGCAGCAGAAATTGTCCATCACCTGACTTGCTATCTGCCTTTGATTTTAAAATAATATTTACATACCAGGTTTTATTCTATGTGCTTACATACAGTAGGTATTTTAGTATTCACAGTAACCTGACAAAAGTAAGTGCTATTATTTTAAAGATAATGAAGGCATAAAAGGTTAACTATATCAGCAATGTTACATTTCTAATAAGTTGCAGAGTTGTGACTTGGAGCTAAGCAGTCTGGCTCCAGTGTCAGTGGGTCTCTTGATCCCTAAACTATATAAATTCTAACCTTAAAACCACTACTTCTCTGTGAATTGTTTCCTATCCATAAGGATCAAAATTAATACTCATTACCGTGGAGCCTAGTTGTGCCCACACATTTTCTTTAGGTCATCCTTCCTTTTTTTTAATCATTAATTTGAATATTTCCCTAACTGAAGCCTATAATTAATCAGACCTGCTTTCTTTTTTTAAATACTGTTAATGTTTCATTTATGATATGATGTTTCTTCTAAAAAGTACCACTCCTTTTATCAACACAACCTAAGTTACATATAACAAAGCCACTTGATAAACCAATCAGGAATTAATCTGCACATGCATCCTTATTCAGCTTTCAGTGTAAATTATGACTATTTCCCCTTTATTGCTGTGTTTAACTAACATTGTTTTACAAATTTATAAGTACATTCTATCTTATTTTACACTGAATAACTCTTCATACATCTTCGCATTTTTTTCTGGCTTCGATCAAGACTACCCTGAATGATGATTTATGAACATTGAAGAGATCTACACCATGCATACAGAAGTCGTGCTCTCTCCTTAGCATATCATTGCAATCTATAATTACTCATTATGACACCTTCTTTATCCAACATGACTTCAGTGGAGAGGGTTGTATTGTGGATACTTGACCTCCCTGGTTGATTCTGAAGATCAATCTCCTTTGTTTTGATAGAAAACTTTATAACTTGTATTAGAAAGCTTACTGAACTTAATTTTACTTTTCTTTGATAACTAAGAATCGACAATAGTAGTTTCTGGTATCACCCATGATGCTGTGCTGTGATATCTTCAGAGGCTCCTCAGTGGCTCTGGGCTCAGTTCTCATTTCGTTCACAGCCTTAGTAGGCATCTGAGCTCCTTTAACTGAGGTTTCTCCTCAGCATTTGTTGAGAACTCTAGCCTTTCTGCCACTGCTCGGTGTCATCACTCCATCTGCTGTCAAGAGCCCCAGCTGTCTGATTGGCAGCTTTGCTTTTTCTCTAGAATTCTCTTTTTTGCTCTAGTTTTCTATTTCCTTCTTTTATTAAATTTGTATTTGTTGTACAAACTTTGAGTTTGTGCCTCTAACTCAACATTTCATATTGTTAGAATCATGAGCAGGTGAAGAAGTCCCAGGGCTACGAGCTCTAAGAAATCATCAAGTTGGTGATCCAGCTGCCTTCCTGACTGCACATCGCCCTTCTCAATTCGCCACAGATCACACTGACCCACCAGCCACTGATTTGATTTGGAAACTCTCTTGTTCATGATTCCATATCACTGGTTTTGCTCTGGAAGTATGGAGACAGCAGACTGTAGTGGTTAGATTCATAAACTCTGGAGCAATCATGAGTTTGAAGCCCAGTTTTGCCACTTATCATGTAGATATTCAGAAAAACTTCCTTTGTATTAGTTTCTCAAACCTATAAACTGGGGATGATGATCAGGATATGTTAGCTAACTTATATTGTTGTTTTGACTATAGTAAGGACTTAGAAAAATTACACACAGTAAGGACTATGTAAATAGTGGGTTTCATTTGAATATGGATTCATTCCTCAGGCTTCTTTGTGGCATATCCTCTGTTCTCCATCTAAATATTTGTAATTTTACAGAGTTTTATGGGTGGACTCTCTCTCTACACTCTTCCCTAGAGGATGTCATTAAGTACCATGAGTTTAAGTAACTCCTATGTGTTTATGGCTCTCAGTGTTATTTTTAATACTTTTACCAGTGCTTATATGAGATTATCTTTTGTCCGTTCAGAATCCTCTTCCTTCTCCACCCCATTCCCTGCCCCCAACAAAAGGCAGCCATACAATTATGTATTTCATACATTTTATAAATTGTTTATGTACATGTAATTCTAAGTTAATTATCTTTTGTTATACTTCTCATTGTTTCTTACTTTTTTCCCTTTCTTTCTACTTCATATTATGCTTTTAAAGCTATCTGTATTTCTTTATATACATCTATATTTTTTTCTTCTAATTGCTCCAATGTTTGTATCTATCCTTACATTTGCACAGTTTTACCTATTTCATCTCCCAGTGATGAACACCTACAGTACCCCTAACTCATTGATTCCCTGCATAAATTTCAATGAACATGCATGCATATGTCTCTTTATGGGTCTCTGAAATAATTTATTTGGAAAATGTAGAAGAATAATTGCTGAGACATTGCTCTGCAAATACGACTGTATCATTTACACTCCTACGATCAATGTTGTGGATGGCATCTGCAATATATAGCTTTTCAACTTTTGCCAGTCTAATGGTTTTCAAGTGACTTTTAGCTTTAATTTACATTTTCTGGTTGTTAAAGAGTTCAAGAATCTCTACATATGTATCTATGTCTTTTAAGGTGTAATTAAAGTGTTAAAATATAAACTGTCTACTTAAAGAACAGTGAAATATTCTAGCCTAATAGGTTACTTGAACTTTGGCACTGAACATTTAATGATACCTTAAGTGCATAAGTGTAATACTAGTTGTAAAAAAGTCTACAAGTCTGTCATTCTTACGAAGTACTAACACAAAGACCCCAAAGTCGCAGGTCTCAGTTACGTTTAGGAAACTGTGACTATTTCAATGCAGATGGATGCATGTCTAGACAATCCCTGTGACTTAACTTCTATTACTCTTATTACTCTTTTCCTCCTATCCAGTTCTATAGTGCAAGTATAGAAGCATATATTTCATCCAATTTAATAAGCTAGAAAATACATCTTTTACTGAAAATTCATTTCCTAGTAACTCTTTTCATTCCTGAAAATTACAGAAAGAAAAGAAAATCATAAACACTGTTCATCTTCACATATAAATATTTAATGTTATTGGCAAAAGAAACTATGATATGAAAGAAACTAAGTACTTGAGGTATTCACTTAGAAGCAAATGAGTAGATAAATAAAAGATAATGTGGGTCCTATAAATTCCTTCCTTTTCTCCCCCTTACCACCTGTTCTTCACTAATTCTTATTTTTTTCAATTTTATTTTCCAGCTCTTTGAAATAGTTCCCATTCTATGCCATGAGGCTTAGCAGTAAGAGAAATGTAGGAAATAAAATTAGCTTTCAAATCAAATTCAAGTGTATGAGCAAATACATTTTTTCCAAAAGTGTATTATTAATCCTTGTAAATTTATAACACATTCATTGCTTTCTCAATGCACAGATTAATAAAAAATTCTTATCTCTTGTCAATTTTAATTCTCCAGGTTAATTTATGGAAGCCTTATAATTTTATATGTCATCCATATACTGAAAAATCCCAAATTTATATCTTTAGTCCCAGTGGGTTCCCAGACTTTCAGGCTCATATATTCGACTGCTAATTCCACATATTCACTTTCATACATATCTGGCTTCTCAACTTAAAAACATAAAAGAGAAGCCTTGGTTCCCTCCCTGAAACCCTGAAGAACCTCCACTGTTCAGCATTTCAGGAACTGGCACTTTCATTACCAATTTGCTCAGGCAAAAATTCTGGAAGTCATTCATGACTTTCACTGTTCTCTCACCCACTTCATCCTATCTTCAGGGAGATTATCTTCCGAGGTCAAATCATACAGAGATTCCAGAAAGAGCAAGTGCTTAGGCAAGGATTTTTTTTTTAATGTTTTATTTACCAACATTTAGCATAATACCTGTGAACAGTATGCAAACAGTAAACAACTGTTGAATGAATACATCAGTTGATCAATCAAAGTTTGAAAACAGTTTCTTAGCCCATTTAAAACTAAACCTTTGAAGAGTGCTTGCTTTTGTGGCTAAAACATCTTCAAAAATTAATTTGGTGATCAGCTTAGCTCTGGTGTAGGACCAAACAGGTGCTTTCTAGTTGCACTATATAAATATACTTGGGCTTCTTCCTGACAACAACTGTGTGTCACTCATTTTACTTTATACTCAGGAGGGAAAAATCTGCCATTAACATATTATATGTTCAATAGATATTTACTGAATGAATTAATGAACCAATCAATTACAATTAGGTTTTATTATAAAGCCTTTGTTCACAGTTATGCTTTTGTTTCAATTATAGTTTTATTTGTATAAGTAATTATAAGAAATAGAAAGAATCATGGAATTAAAGAACAGAAAAGGATTTTAGAACTGTATAATTCAACTACCTCACTTTAAAGTTGAGAAAATAGAGTTTCATGGGATTTGTTTCTTTCCCAAGATTTCATATTTTGTTATTGTCAGACTTGAAGAAAAGTGAGGGCTTCTAAATTCTAGACAAGAGTTCTTGCAAATATTTTATCAATTTTTTTCCCCAAAGTTAAAAACAAAGATAAGGACTATTCAGGAACCTTTTCAGAATATTTGAAAATAAAGACCCAATGGTAACATACAAACTGCAGTAGGGGGGATTTGTTTGAAACTGCTAAGAGATGCTAATTGTCTGAAATTATTATTGCCTGTATTCATTATATTGAAATTAAATGCAGAAGATAAAAATGGATATAAAATTGAGCATCTGGGAGGATAGTAATGAATGCTAGACAGCTGAAAATAAATGAGTGCTTCAGTACTGAACTGAATCATTTTCATGGTGTGTACTAAAATATGTAATATTAACAGTTAAAGAGTATGGTCATAACCAGTATGTAACAAAAGAGTCAAATGGTTAAATGTAGGAAGCAGTTAGAATGTAGGATGTAGTTTTTACAATTTATCACTGTTTTTCATGCCTATAGCTGTAGGAATGGGAACAGAAAGAAGCTGTAGAAGAGAACCATAGTATACTCAAAAAGGTAGTCTTCCCATCAGATTTTTTCCTAGAAGTTATTCCTTCCAGCATTGCATCTATTTTTCCCTCTCAAAACAATGGTCCCAATATATACACTACCACCCCTAGTGCTAATGAAAACAAAATTTCTGGACTACAGCAGTTGAAACAGACATAAACCTATGACTATCAAAATGGGGAAACCTATTCAGTGTTATGTGGGGCCTTGGCTAGTCATGGTGGTCCTGAAAGTGATATTTCCCACTCAAAGCAAGATTTGGGGCTGGGGTTGAGATGATGGGGAATTTGGATCATCACCGTAGAAACATAAAATGAAAAGCTATTAATAATACTAAGGTTCCAATATGCTATAAAAGACTGTGCTATAAGGCAGTATGGTCAAAAGATAGGCTTTGTAGAGAACAAAAGAGAGCAAGGGTTTTCCAAATTGCTTTAAACAAATATCAAGGCAGGAGAACATAAATAATAGCATTTTTGATAGACAGATAGATGATAGACAGATAGATAGGCAGATAAACAGATAGATAGATGATGTAGATAGATAAATAGATAGATGATAGATAGATAGATGAATGATAGAGATAGATAGATGATAGATAGATAGATAGATAGATAGATAGATAGATAGATAGATAGATAGATAGATAGATAGATAGATAGATATAGATAGATAGATATAGGTAGATAGAAAGAAAGACCAACAGAGAGACAGATAACACTATTTTGGCATATGAATGATCTAAAGTTGAAACACAAAGCTTGACCCACCCGTTCCTAGTGTATTGTGGGGAAAAGAGTTGGGAGCAGTGGCATGAAGTCAGTTAGGTTCTGATCTCCCCTTTCTGGCTTTCAGCTGATAAGAGGAAGATGTGTTAAGTAGGTTAAGCATAACCCATAAATAAAGTGTTCTTGCTCATATCTGCATGTAGGTTCTTCAGTGAGGTGACCTCACAGGCTGCTCCTACCCCAGCCTCGGGCAGTGACCATGCCAAAGTCAATAAAGAAGTACAGCATGGTTGGTCAAAGAGCAAGCCAGGATTTCACTTTCCAGACCCTAACTGGGGTTCAGAGGGTACCTAAGTTGAGTTAATGGGCTTGCCATAGGCTCCTAGAAAGGAATGAAGTAGATCTGTAGCAGAGGCATGGAAAACCAACCAGACCAGGGGATCAGTGCACAGTATGGCAAATTCTCATATGACCTAAAATGCTGTTAAGACCCATGCTGAGGCGAACTGGACAGTGATACCCATTACTACTATTGGATAATTGTCCATGATGTTTCTACATATCTTGTGACAGGTTTTGTCCTATACTTTTTTTTACCAGGGATGTTTGCATAGCAAACAGCTTTGGAGGCTACAATAGTGTCTCTTTCTGTGGCATATAGTAAATTTGTTTCTTAACCAGCATAACAATCTTGGAGAATGTCTCCTGCCTCCCTTGCTTATATTCCAGGGTTATGAAACATACCACTCTTTGAAGGGGAGTAGGACAAAATTGCGAGCAATTACAAGTTTGGAGATTTTATAATCTCAACAATCATTATCTATGGATCAGACCCTCATGTGCACACATACAACAGGGACCGCCTCTACATCACCCCCATGAGACCTGGGGAAAGAGAGATACAAACATGAAGCTCATGCTGGTTACTGTGCTTTGAGTAATAACCTGTCTAAACCCATTTTAGTCCATTCTTTATGGCCTGAAACTATTGAAGTGTAGTGAGTAGACTTGGAAACTATCTTATCTTGGGGATTACTTAACAGCTTTGACACAAGCCTAAGACCAAAATTGAAAACATGCAAGCTGCAAAACTTATCTACAAATGTGAATTCAACCAGTAGCAATTATGCAGACATGAGATATGATCATGGAGATAGTGGAGTCTGCAGAATTTTTACGTATTTGAGAACCCTTTTTTCTGCTACTATTGTTTTCTTAAGTGATGCTGATACTACATAGTTCAGTAAGAGGTTGTTGAAAGAGCATGAGTTGTTAAGTCTGAGAGACTTGAATTAAAAAGGTCAGTTCTGGACACTAATTTGTTGATTATTATGGGCAAGTTGCCTGATCCCTTGGAGATTCACTTTTCTCATCTCTAAAATGAAGTTAAATAGCATAGAACCATCATAATAGAGTAAAATAGTAGACAGCTCTGGTACTTGACTAGTAACTTTAGAGATATTTTTAAAAACATCTTTGAATTAAAAATGAAATGATTTAAATTCTATTTATAAATTCTTAACCTTTTGTTAACTCTGCTACTGTTCTGTTGTTTGTGCTAAACTACGTAGAAGCAATTTTCAAAGTCATACCACTGGTTTTCACAATAATCCAGTGAGGTGGGTGTTTTTAACTTCCACTTTGTAGATAAAAATATTGAATCCCTAAGAGGTTAAAAATTTGTCATATATTATCTAGCTAATACCCTTCAGAATTGAGTCTAAACACAGGTTTCTTGGGTGTTGCAAAATCTATGCTTTTTCCAGCATTATGGAAAATTTGGGAAAATAAGAAAAGAAAGTTTACCCAGAATCTCACCAATCACAATAGTCATTATTCTTTTGGCAAATACATGTGCATTTCAATTATTGTAAAAACTTTTTTACTCCTTTTAGTCATAAAAATATTTATACAGCTAGAAATGTATTGAATTATATAATTTTTATTTATGGAATTCTTATTTAATACTATATTTAACTTCAAAAATGTTATTCATTTAAAAATTTTTCCACTATGGAAGACATTATTTTTTGGTATCTAGTCAGGATAATTTAACTTTGATTTACCAATTAAAATAAATTTGAAAATTTATCTACAATGAGTATTTAACTTTTCTTTATTACTTTAAGGAGATTAAGAAATAAGTTATGTGCCATTTTAAACTAGAGAAAAATATGTAACTGTACAATACAAATAGCAAAACAGGATGAAGAGAAGGTAATTAGTCCATTGTAAATGGCTTTAATTTGCTAAGGGATCAATCTTTAGCACTATTATCCAGACTGAATGTACAAGATGCTTTCATGTTACTTAGGTGTCTGGGGGAAAAAAAAATAGCATGAGACTTTTTACATTTATTTTCTAACTCTATAGCTCTGCTGTTTTACGTTACTTTTAAAACAATTACAAATGACTAGGTTTATGTCAATGCAAGAACAACATACCATATGTTCAATTTGGGCAACTGTGGACATAAAAGCTGCTGAATTACATAGAAATGTGACTGAATTAATAAGACCTTTCTCCTGACTTCATATTAACATTACTAGTCAAGCTGTTTTCTTTCATCTGGCTCATACTACATTCTATAGATAACAGAGTGTCACATATGTTGCCCTGAACTCCTACACTATTAATTACATTCCTTCAATAATTAAGTTAGACAAGATTTTCAGGATTAGCCTTAGAAAGTGGATGGAAGCTTCCCTCGTTGCAGAATGGAGAAGTGTAGAGTATGCTCAGAAACCAATTTACCCTGGTATCCCCAACCATTAAAGCCATTCCTAGCACACAGGGGATCCTCAAATATTTAAGGGAAAATATTTGAAAAGAAGAATGGGCAGGAAGAGTGAATAAATGATTGAGTGACTAACAAAGTTTAATGGGATTTTCTCTTCATTCAAAGTAGTTTGCCTGCAATGTAATGTAAATATTTCACAGTTGGTGATAGAAATATATAAATGATAACCATAAATCATCTTGTTTTGATCAAAATTTTATGTATCATTATTTGGTTTCAGCAGTTTAAGCCCAGATATCAGCTAAGTCAATTGATTGCTAATTGGTAAATAACAATTTCTAATCAACCAATAATTTGTTTTTATTAAAGTAACTAAAATGAGAATCAAAATAAATCCAGTGTACCCTAGGTAGATAGAAGCATATAGGAGAGACTCCAACATGCTCTAAGAGGTCATAAAATTCTTCTTGGATGAGGTGATCCTCACACTGAATCTCATTGTCAGTGTAATCATATTTTTAAAATATCTATTCTTACCAGAATAAATGATCTAGTCCAAAAGTATGGGTAAATATATGACACATGGATTCTAACTACTTGCTTCCTTTAAGCTTTGTCAAAATGTCAACTTATTACTCTGTCCTATTTTTATCACTCTTTAAAATTGTCTTCTATTCTCCCTGAATTTGGATTCCCTTTATCCTGCTCTTCTTTCTCTCCTTCCTATGTACCTACAACTCCTGTACACTAAATAATTCACTCACGTGTTTGTTGTTTATTGCCTGTCATCTTCAACAAATGTAATCATAAGGCTGAGCATTTTGTCTCTTTTTTCACTGTCTTCCATCTTCCTAGAACGTAATAAGGATTACTTTATTGAATGGATAAATGAACGGAGAGCAATCCAATAAATTTTGTTGAAATAATAGATGAATGAAAATTAACAATAGAATAGGAGGTTAAGGAATGTAATACATTTAATTAGATAATTAAGATTTATGGTTTGCTTACACTGTGACAAGTACTATACAGTGTGCTTTACAAGTGTTACATAAATTTTACAACTCCATGAAATAGATAGTGTACTCATCTTCGTTTTAAAGATAACAGACAGAGAGAGACATTGAGAGAGACAGAAAAGACAATCATTAAATGTACTGGAATGGAGCCCTAAGTAACTGAACAACTTTTTAGATATTTTGTGCTTTGAGATAATGAAATTTTAGAATTAGAAGAGAACTTTAAAAAATTTTTTCTATTTTAGTTTTTCAGTGAGAAAATCAAGGCAAAGTACAGTAAGGATTTTAATTTATATATATATATATATATATATATATATATATATATATATATATATATATATATATAAGTGGGTAAAATAAAAACCATACAAAGATTTGAATTTTTCTCTGAGTAAAGTGGGTAAAATATATATATCTAGGAAATTTATATGATATGAATTTATTTATATATTTTGTATTTATTATATTGCATGAAATATTAAAATGTTTCTAATATATTTAACCATAACAGCTTATCAGCCATAAAATAGTTATATTTTTACATAATTGTTGTAGATGGGAATATCACATAAAACCACATATAAAATTTTACATAGATCTTCAATAGCAAATGAAGAAATGCAAAACTGAATGACACAGAAAATCCAATTTTTAGAAATAGATAATTTCTAGACATGGTTTAATTAGCACTTACTATATGCAGCACACATATATCTCTATCCCGGACAGTTTTATAGGGATTTTAGCATTAAGACTGATAAAATGTCTCCCAACAACAAATAAATGAACAATACATCAGGGAATGAGAAGTCCTACAGAGAAAAATAAGGCCAAGAAAGAGAGAAGTGTTGATGTTGTCTTATCTATTATGATCAGGAAGGCCCAGATGATAATAAGCATGTAAACAGAGATCTGAAAAAGTTATATGAAAAATCAAGTGGAAAGTAGCTTCAGAAGAGAAGAGAAGATTGTTTTAAATGTTAAGGTGAGAACAGAGAGAGTGTAGGGGAAGGTGGTGGTGTTTACATCATGTAAGCATTGTAAACCATATAAAGATTTGGATTTTTCTCTGAGTAAAGTGGGTAAAATATGCTCACACTTTTATTTTAAAAGGATCACCTTATCTGTTTTGTAAAACAGGCTCTGAAGCAAAGGACTAGATTTTTGGAAACCAATCAGCAATTCTGTTGGGATAAGATGTTTTCTTGAACCAAGAGGATATTGACTTATAAGTTGAAGACAATAAGATTACTAGTTGATTTCCTGTGGGGCATTGTGAGTAGATACAATTTAAGGAATCTGAGACAATAGTAGGGATAAAAAAATGAAGAATAGTTGAGGTTATGGAAGATTTTATTCATTACTTGCTTAAAACAAGAGATATCAGAAACTAGTTGTATGCTCTTGGGAATGATCCAGTATAGAAGGGGGAAAAAATGATGATTCAGAAAAAAGGGTGACAGTTGATGGGATAATATCCTTGTGGAGGGAAGATGGGCTAGAATTCAGGGCAAGACTGTAGAAGTGATCTAATACAGGAACAGGGACAGTCCATCCAGAGTGACGCATATGGATTCAGAGGCAGGTAGGATGGTAGTTTTAGTATGAGTTTATGGATGATTTTTCTACACCTTCTATTTTCAAGAAGAAGAAGCACATTATTAGCTGAGAGTAAATAATAGATGTTTTGTTGGAAGTGTGATGAGAAGAAAGGTGTGAAATAGTCAAATACAGAAAGGAAATGTAACAGCTAAGGAAATGGGGTTAAACTGTTAGGCAGCACTAAAATTCTGCTTACAATTACTGGTTATGATTTAAGTGAGATGAGTTGGCATCATTGCAAGTTCTTCTCCACTTACATTTAGCTTTAAAGTTCAGGAGAAAAGCACATAGAGAAATAGGGATTTGTCTACTAACTGTGAGAGAAGGAGGAAGGATATGGGCATAAAATTATCCATAAGGAAGCAAGTGTACTAGTGGGCTGTAGAATCTAAGTCAAGCAAACATGAATGTGAATGTGAGGGAGTGAGAGGCATTAAAATGTTGTTAGGTCAATGGATAGAAGGCCCCAACAGAGCCAAAGAAGAGCTGGAGTTGAAGGCCAAGGAGAAGATAAAAAATACCAAGGGTGTTGCAAGAATGAAGTACTTGCAAATGAGATTACAAAGAGGGTGCCAGTGTTAGACAAGGTTATAGTCTACATGGAAATTGAAATTATTAATAATGATGACAGGAATAGTATTGGAGAGGTTTTGAAATAGTCAGAGACAGAGACTATGTGCCTTTAGAAGCTTGTGGTGGTGTTTGGACTAAGCAATGTTATCTCATAACCTGTGCTTCAAGGCTGGTATTTTCTTAGATGAGAGAAGAAGAGTTTTCTAGTTAGATCAAAAAGTGGCAGTGGAAGAAAATGTTTAGAAAGAAAGTTAGAGATGCAGGAGATTTTATTTGTGTCAGTCCATGAGTTCCATGGGACAGTTAGGAAGGTTTTGTGGACCCAGGAGATGGCTTTGATAGGGCATGTCAGAGTCTGGTGGAGCAGAGAGCCTCGCTGGTGAGTGCTGAGTAGATGGTGCAAGTTTTCTTGTGAAGACTGACGGAAAAGCGATTGAGGGGCATGATGAAATTCATCCTGAGCGTCTCTAGGGAAAATGGTGATGCTGAGGTTCTGAGTGCTGCGGAGAAGGAATCAGTGGGAAGCTTTCCAGCAGCCTGAGCACTCTGAGGCCGTGTTCACTCTTGCCCAAGAGCAACATTTACAGCTCTTGTTAGATTCATTGTAGTTAGCAGGCATTGACCTGTTCTGTTAAACTAGACAACTCCTTGACGATAGGAACCTAAGTCTTATATTTCTTTTACATGTCCTCACTGCACTAACTCCAGCAGTCTTGGTACATAACTTGGTATTGATGCATGCATGTGACATGGTAGATTATTTCAGTGGCAGTATGTTTTCTTTATTCTAAGATACAAATGCTTTGGAGCTCATATATACACTGTATCAAGCAGAAATTGATGACCTACATAAACTGAAAACAAGTAGTCAAGTAGAGAAAGGAAATTTAACAGCTAAGGAAATGGGGTTAAGTTGTAATCCATCACGTAATCATTATCAGAGGAGCCATATCTTTTGAACATATTGCAGGTGGTCCTGGACTTAGAATGGTTTGACTTATTTTTCAACTTTAGGATGGTGCAAAAGCTATACACACTCAGTGAAACCATATTTTAAATTTTGCATTTTAATCTTTTCCCCGGTTGGTGATAGAGTGTTCTCATGGTGCTGGGCAGTGGCAGCGAGCCCCAGCTCCCGGCCAGCCAGGCCCTCACAAGGGTGAACAACTAATACAATTACAACCATTGTGGTTTTCACTTTCAGTACAGTATTCAATAAATTCCATGATGTAGTCAACACTTTATTATAAAAAAGTCTTTGTGGTAGATGATTTTGCCCAAGTGCAGGCTTATGTAAGTGTTCTGAGCACATTTAAGGGAGGTTAAGCTAAGCTATGATGTTCAGTAGGCTAAGTGTGTTAAATCTGTTTTTGTCTTATGATAACTTTTATTTGTGATGGATTTATCATGACTTTCAAAGAAGTCAAGGAAGATCTGTACAAGAACAACATAATTTCTCCAAAATGAAAAAAATAAATAAAGCCAAAGTAAAATATTATATCTAAATAAAGTACTATCAGTCTCTTCCAGGAATGACCTAGCTTCTGGATTGTATAAAAAAAATATATTACAAAGAAAATTTACTTTTTACCTATTGTACAGTGAAGCCTCCCATCCAAAGGAAAAACTTTCAGTCCCTACATTCATGCTTTGTAGCACCATATATCTTCCACAGCTTTTTCCTGAACAGAGAAGATACAAAAGAGCTGCCAGGTGAATCTTTGGAAGATGAAGAGCAGGGCTTGAGTGCTGCACTTAAAGAGAGTGGGAAAAGGGAGGACGGAATAGAGAAATGCACATCTATATGTAACTAAAGCAAGAGTGACAGTAGCCGGTTTAATGCCTATAAGGACAAGAGCAAATAAATGTCCACTAACTCAGCATTGCCCATAATCCATCTGGCCATGAAACTTCTTTTTCACTTAATGTAATTTGAAGGATGGTGTACAGAAAATAATTCAAGAGAGTATCCTTGGATATAAATCAAATTTAATCACTCCATTGTATTAGACACAACTGCTTCTTTCATTTGAAAATATGAATATATGACAAAAAAACCCAAAGGTAAATAAAATGAAGAGCACTATCCATATGAAGATATTTCAGTTGTTTCTCAATTTCCCTGTCTCTTTCAAATAAGTAAGGTGCTAGCTAGCAACCTCCCAGCATTGCTAACCTCCCTTCTAATTGACCTCTAATTGCCAACTTCTAATTGACCCTCTGTCCATAGGACTTTATTGATAATGAAGTTACAGATCCATAGAAAGTATGTTTGTGTTTCTTGTTAAGTAAACAAACACATCTGTGAATTATTCTAAATCAATTAAACTTTATAGTTGCCAGTAAAGGTAGAAAAGGTCAAGCTTTTTAAAATAAAACCTAATTGACACTTTCTTATTTGGATAAAGGGGTTGCCGAAGGTTAAAATTAATGTCCCTAAACAGTAGGGTGAATAACTATGAGCATTATCAGTTGTTTTACTAGGGAAATTTACATGGGAAGATTTCAGTAAACATCTCTCTTCTATTGGTAGAGGAGGCAGTGGAAGGGAGAATCAGTAAGAGTATTTTTGGAGAGCAAAAAAAAGATTTTGGAATACATGAAACTAAACAATCAGAAACAGTCAAAGCCCTTTGTAATATTTATTCCATATATAGGACAACCATAGCTATATCAGGTACTAACCTTGTGAAGATAAATTTCAGGTGACAAGGTTATATAAAAATAAGTCTAAAAATTGTGTTCTCTGAATAGAAAAAAAGCATTGATCTACTTGGTGAAATTAAAGATTTGAATTGGTTATGAGTCTTAATCAAAGAAGTTTAAAAATGTATCTTTCAGGTAATTAGTAATCTAACATTCTAATTAATTATTATCTAATAAAAGCTTGAATCAGTAGATAGGGAAAGCTCTGATGATTACGACGGTTGCCTTTGTAAATAGTTGACTCTAAAATGCTTGAAACTTCTCAGCAAATTTTAATTCCAGTCCTAATCTTATAGTGTTTAATATATACTATTTTTTAGCTGACTCGTACTCAAATTCTTTGTAAAAATGTATTCTCAGGCAGTGAGAATAAGCTAGGCGAGCCTTCCTTGTTTCATGACTTCCTTGTTTCATGTAAATGTTTTTTACACTAACAACAGCAATTTTAACCCAATTATATCCTATGATCTTTGCTTCTCTCTTCCACTTTCTGGGCATTCTCTTCCCTTTGCTTCTTATGTTTCTGTGTAGTTACATATAGATTCTATTCAGCAGATCTTCCTTGTTGGAGGACTGGGTCTTGGAAGAAAGCTTCAGTTGTTTAATTTTTGAATGTTCAGTGGACTATTTCCATAGTTATTTTATACTAGTAAATTCTTCAATTTGTTACTTAGTGCTTTTGAAAACTTGATTTCTCAGTTCTCAGCTACCTCAAGCTCATCAGGAGAACTTTACGCTTTCTCTCCCACAGCTGGTGATTTTTTTCAGTACTAGTAAACATGCCTGCTCCTAGTTGGGTGCCCATGGAGATTTCGTATCACTTAATTTTGCTGTAGATGTGTTTTGTCTTTTTTTCTCTATCTTGTTTGCTGTGTGTGGCAGATTCTATTTTTTCAAAAATGGTCACAATAATATCTACCATCCCACATACACTTCCAGAACCTTCTCATTTACTCTCAAAAGGTAGACTCTATTCTATTCCCTTTCCTCCCATTGAACTGCAGTAAGGTGTTGGGACTGCCTTAATTAATGGCATGGAATCTAAGTGATGCTGTGTGACTTCCAAGTCAGGATCATAAAAGGCAACATTCTTCCTTGTTCCTCTTTTCTCTCTCCCTCCCTGTCACTATTGGTCCTTGGAAGATAGCCAGCATATTGTGAGAAACCGCATGCGGAAGAGCATAGGTGAGGGCATCTGTAGATGTTATAACTGAGACTCCCAGCCGAAGTCACAGCTGAG
Source organism: Manis pentadactyla (assembly GCF_030020395.1). Taxonomy (NCBI): domain Eukaryota; kingdom Metazoa; phylum Chordata; class Mammalia; order Pholidota; family Manidae; genus Manis; species Manis pentadactyla. Next base: position 53,313,724 of record NC_080023.1, read on the forward strand.
GACCAACAACTGCTAACCAGGGAGTGAAGTGAGCAAATTTGCAGACGATTCTGACTGACAGTGTTTGAGCCAACCCCGTAGGTACTGAGGAGCAGGAATGAGTTTTCCTTGCTAATTCCTGACCAGACTGCATATCTTTGAGAAAAAGCCACTAAGTCCTGGGGATGTCTGTTACACAGTACTAGATAACTGAATTTATTGGTGTTGTGAGTGGTAGATTTGGGGAAATTAAATATTACCCCAGTAACCATAGAAGTGCTTATGTTAATGTAGTCCAATTAGAGGTCTTATTTAATAGTAATTTTTGTGTCTTGTTTAACTTTCATGCACTCTGGTTAATGAGCTAATTCTGGAAGAACCATTGCATGTGGTTATGAAGTTTAAACAAAGTATTAGTGTAAACAGAAGCACAGGGTACAAAATATCAAATATATGTCATTTTTAAACCCTCAAAATAAGTAAGTGGATACACAGTAACAAAATTTACCAACTTAGATATAGTGAAATCTTCTCAGTGATATCTGGCTATATCACTAACAAATATACAAGTTTTATTATATTCAGCTCTTAAAGTTCCAAACAAATGATTTAGAAATTCAGGTTTGAAACATGATACAAATTATTAATGAACGGATATATTTGCCAGATTCCCATATAAATTGAATCAGATCAGGCTGAGAATATAAGAAGAGGATAATTTTATACTGTTATTTCCATTTTGGCAAAATATAACTAAAAAGAAAATTTTTGTGAAAGTCATGTGTAAGAGTGCAATGCATTTATATGACCTTCTGGGAAATTAGAAAAATATTTCTTCAATCAGAAAAGAATGTAATAAAGGGTAATGGTTTGGAATTCAAATAAAAATGTTACTTAGTTTCCTAGAAATACTTTTCATTAGATTTCAGTAGAAATTTTCAGTAGAAAATACTTTTCATTAGATTTTTGAGAGTGTGTTCAATTTTTTTTGGTTTGATCCATAGAAAAATTCATTAAAAGAAAAATAGTGGAGAAATTTTAAAAATCAGGTGATATTAGAGTAGTTATGTTAGGTCATATGTCTTTTTACTATTGCTTCTAATGTTCTTAACAGAGAAAAGATGCAATTCAAGGGAGAGAGGACAACAGAGAGAGAGAGAGAGAGAGAGCCTAAAAGGCAAAAAAGAAAGTCATTTATTTTGAACAGACCAAACAAATGTAAACAGCATTACAAGAACATAGCAAAATAAAAGAAAGAAGTTGCTTTTTTCTGAAAAGAGCTTTATTTTTTAGATCCAAAGAAGGAAGTTTAAAGGGGGAAATATGTGAGGACAACAGACACATTAAGAAACCAAAAAGCTGATGCCTGCTCTGACTGAGAGGCTGAGGAAAGGGTCTTTCGAACGGCCATGGAGCTTGTAACGTCATCGTTTGATTTTAACTTTGCATTAACTCATCCAAGTGACTTTCAAGATTTTCCTTCCTCTGTGGTGTTGTTTTGAGGTCCATGTGGGACTCACATAAACTTGAAGAAATATAAACCCAAGTTTGAATATGTCATATTCTATGTTATGCCAACTTTCAGAAAAAGCAATTTCCAAATATCTAATACCAGAAAGTAAAATCCATTGAAAATGTTTCATTTGAAATTTTAAGTATATTTTAACTTTTGCCATTTGTGTTAGCCAAAATTCTCTAGAAAACAAAAGCCTGATTCAAAGGCTTACTTGTGGATACTTCCTTGCAGAGTAATACCAAGGAAGCAGGAAGAAGGATAGAAAGGATGTGAGGCAAAGAAAGGGGGAAAAACAGAAAGGAGTGCATTTGTGAGCTGGCCACAGCTTCTTAACAAATGCAATTACTTATTCTATCTGTGTCTTCCTAGAAACGATAGGATTTATTGCTTGTGGACTGTAAGGAATATTCTCTCAATAGCTCATTATACCATTTGTGACATTTAAATAAAGAAAATAAGAGCTATAAACCCTTAGAAACTAATTCTGTCCATTTATATGTAAGGTTTTTGTTTGTTGAAATTTTTTGAGTTTGTAATATTTTCTTATAGAAATAATGTCATTAATGGTTAATCTGTCTTTGAGTCCAAGCTTATTCCACTCACTGTGTAATAGGCTAATAAGTGGAGAGACAAAATGGGGGTTGGGGAGCAGGAAAAGGACTTTATTCAGAAAGCCAGCAGACCAAGACAATGCTGGACTAGTGTCCCAAAGCACCATCTTAATTCAGGGTTGATTTCAAGATTTTTTTATGCTAAGGATTGGGGAGCAGGTGGGACAGCAGGAGGGATGCTAGGGTTAGAAGGTGACAAATAGTTGCAGATATCTGGACACCACAACGGTCTGAGGAGAGTTGTGAAACTTCACGTCCTTGGTTAGTTAACTGTTGTCAACTTAGGTCTGAACAGGACGCTCCTGTAAATCTCTGATAAGGCAATTGTTATTTTCATACATATTTCCCCATCTCCTCAGGGGAGGCAAGCTTCGGGTAAGGAGCTATTTGCAGAAATCTCAAGCTGTAAGCAAAATTTCTTTTGATGATTAACAAGCCTATGTGTAGGGCTGCAGGGCTGAGCAGAAGTTATTTGACCCAAAGATGAAGGAAGGAAAGGGGATGGATAAACTATGAAAGCAGAAATGCCAAACTCTTTTCCACTCTGTTATGTATCCTCAAACTAGCTGAAAACTTAAGCAAATGGAGAAGTATATACTATGTACATAGATCTAAGACTTACTGTTATTGTCAGTTCTTCCCAAATTGCCAGGTGCCATTGCATGAGGGAAAAACAGAACCTTGAGGGAGCTGGCACTTTCCTTCTGGCCTCTGGTTACACTGCTGAGGTACCTGAATGAAGTTTTGACTGTTACATTTAGTTTGGTTTGTGGCCCTAACTGACCAACTGGACATTTGACCATTCTTTCTGCCTTTGTCTTTTCCTCTCTCTTGCTCTCTCAGCTCTTGACAAAACATAATTTAATATAAATTTTGTAATACAACTAGAAATTAGAAATATTTTAGATGTATAAACCATATGTTTGAATATAGAAACATGCTTTAACTTTTTTTTTCTTCACAAAAGTTCCCATAGTCCTTATGATGGTATCATGGTAATAGAATGGGAGTAATAGTCATTCAAATACTTTCTTAAAGTGTATTTTTCAATGGTTGGAATTACCTCCAATCTAAAGATATTATAAACCAGAAAAATGAGAGTTTCTTTTTTTATAAATAGAAAAAGTGCCATTACAAAAAATGAATGTGAATAGATTAGACTACCCCTGCCCCAGCCATGTTTGTCAGGAAATACAAATACATTTTTTGTTATTACTCATCTTAATCCTGCTCTAGGGCTTTTTAAACATTTGTCCCAAATGAGTTCAAAGTTTACTATAGCCCTTATTTAAATTCTTCTCCATAATTGCATAAAAAGCATTTAGCAGTTAGGGGTTTTAACCATCCTCTTTCTATAGATAACTTAGATATTTTAAAAGAAACCATTACTATTAATTGTTTGAACATTCTAACCCTATTTAGAAGTATGTGACTAAGAAAAGAATCAAAATGTAACTATTAGAATGATTCTTTTTTAATTGAAAGGTCACAAAAATTCCTGCTGATACTGAAACAGCTACTGAATGGTCAGCAATTTTCTCAAATTGCCAAATATTATTAGAAGTGATTCATGCTGTGACAACTACTTTGTATTAAGAAGTTCTTTAGAGAAAACAAGAAAATAGGGTGCAAATTCATAGATTTCTATTCGTCCAGCCATGTTGCTTTAAAAAAGGACTGTAATAACAGATTAAGTAGTTAAATATCCAATAAATTTGAGCCAAGGAAAGATCTTGTAAGTTATGGATATTACATATTTTCAGATAGGACGCTTTTAAAAGACTCAGCACTATTTTAATTTCTCTTAGAACCATTAAGAAAAAAAGTCTCTTTAATACTTGAAAATGGAAGATGAAAACTGTCTCATCAATATTATAGTTCCATATTTCTAATGGATTTGTTGTCTGCTGGCTTTTTTACTCTTAGCAGCAATTCTAATATTTATTTTCTGCTTAAATTCTGACTTTAGAAATGATTTACACAGATTTAATGAAATAATAAGGCACATTAGGGTTTTGCAAATGTTCAAAATCTTCCCATTCATTGGAAGATTTGTCAGTTAACACCTAAAGCAAAATTGTAAGAATTGTGTAATTGAAAAATATCTGATTACTCAATGAAATAATGCTGTCAAATTGTTCAAATTGTTGAAAGCCACATTTATTAAGAGAACATGGAAAAATGGAAAAATGCATTGGTTTGCATTGAGACTAAAAAATGTTCTTTGAGATTAGCTATATGGCTGTGTTTCATATGCACATGTTTGAAACATTTTTTAAATGTATCAGTCTTACCCGACAGCTCTGAGGAAGCTGAGGAAATTTAGAAGCAAAGTATTATTATCTAATAATTAAAACCATAAGATAACACCAAGCAACCAGAATGAGAAGCGGTCTTGAGAGCAAAAGCTCTGAGGATCATGTGTAATAGTGACTGGAGCAGTTGGCGGGGTCCTGCCTTGTGTTTTGACTAGAGCAGAGCATTAAGACAGATTTGGAGAGCGAGCTAATTCTCTACTGCTGTTATATAAAGAGTTGTGCTTCAGTAATAGAGGTTTAATTGTAATCAATCATGAGACTTAAAGCCTATACTATGGTGGTGAATTAAAGTAGACTGTTCATAATTCACATGCTTTCTAAAAATTCATGGGTATGTTTTTGTAAAACCCGTTCATGTCCGATTATCAAACACAACTTGTATTGTAGACTTTATATAAACAAACATCTAAAAGAGAAAACTTTGAGTCAATAGAAGTAGCCAAATATATATATGCAGGACTTCATTTTATGTATAGAACTCAATGGAAAAAGACCTAGAGTTTTCCTTTTTTGTGTATATTATTTCTTCAATTTGTAAACAAGTGACCTTGTTCTTCACCTACCTATTCCTCAGGTGGTTTTTGTATATTTTTATTTTTTTCCACATGTAACTAGTCAGGGGAATAAATACAGTGATCCTCACAGTTGCTATATTTTATCTCTCAAAAAATTTCTAGGCAAAATAAAATGTATAAGAAGAAAAGGGATTTATCTGTCAACTACTTTAATCCCATCACTTAATTTCCATAACAACAGGGATACTTACAGTACTAATCATTATTGAGTATCTTTCAAATTCAATAAGCACATCAATATGCAACCTGGATTGTAAAATCTGTACTTTTTCATCTATGGACCTGTTCTCTAATTTCAATTCTAAATTTATTACTTAGGTAATTTGTGATTGAATTCCTTAGTAAATGAGGGTCTTTACCATGTCTTTTAAGTTTTATTCTAGATATAAAATTCTGAGTGGTACAATACCAGTTTCTATAATGATCCTAAAAATCACCTATGTAATATATAGTTAAGATAACTTATCTCAAGGCAATTCCTTGGATTACATGGACAACAAACATTCTTCCATTGATACCAACAAACCTATAAAACTATATTAAATAGTTTTTCTGCAAGTAGATTTTAAGCCTAAATCTCAACACTGTCATATAAACTCTCTCTCACAGGTTTTTAAATGTTACATTATCAAATCTATTTGATTGCTTCTTTGTTGAGAAGACAATACTTCAAACACTTTTTTTGCATATTATTTAAATATGTTCTAAGAGAAAAAGCGGAAGAGAAGAACACTATGAGCTGAATCTCAGTGGAGATTCCCAATGTGCCCTTGGTTTTGCTGACAGTCCCAAGTAAGGCTTGAGTAACATGTGTTAAAGTAATGCGAAAAATGAATGGCATCAACACTCCAGCTCTGAGTTTTTAGCTCATAGGGATGGACAGACTTATCAAAAATGATAGGCATGTACCTCTGCCAAGATAGATAGCCAAATTTGATAAAACCCAGTTAGTGAAATAATGTTTCATAACATGGCATGCATAGTAGTGTCTAGAATATAAACTTACCAAAGGAGCTTTAGAATTTGCCTTTTGCTTTGACAAAAGAAGGTTTTACCTGAGCACCTATTATCTTATGGGCTATCAGAATAACAAATTTAGTAGACATGTTTACATCTGTATCCAGGATTCAAAACCCAGCAAGAATTCACCTGGATAATAAATATATAATATTAAAGTCAATAAGCTTTTATTTTATACAAATACACAGCAGAAGACATGTCACTTGATGGAACGTATAGCACAGTATTATTATTTAATGAACTACTGAAGGTTTCATTTACAGTTACTATTATTATAAGCATAGAAACTTAACTAACTTGGCAAATAGATCTTAGACACTCAAGAATAAAGTTTACACAAAATTATTCTGTCAAATTGAAAATAGTTTTTCAATGAGTGATATAAACATATTGGGGCATACCCAAGTCAAGAGAGGGATCAGAATGTAAGATCTCTGTGACCAATCTTGCTACAAGCCTATGCACTCTTTCCTCCCTCAAAGTGGAGTACAATTTTTCTTCCTGACTTACACACACACACACACACACACACACACACACACATCTTGATTCAAGATCCAGTGACACTTTGAAAATTAAAAGTCTAGCCGAAATGTGGTAGAAAAATGGGACGACCTATTTAGCATAGGTAACATAAATAAGGATAGAGATAGCAGCAGAAGCAGGAACACAGACACAGAGGTAACTCGGTTCTCTGGCAGGGTGCTAAATTTTCTACCACATATTGTGTGTATACACCAAAAAAAAAAGGAGTCCAGCTGGAGAATTAGATTACATAAACTATTTTAAGTGGAAAAGAGTATCATGCACACATAAGCACACACACATACACACACATCTTTATGTACAGTATAATCCATACTTTTTTTGCATCAAAAAGCATACAGACCCTTGGGCCATCTGACTTACATAACATTGTGGAAGCCAGTTTAAAATTTTCAGGACTTTTGCCATCTGGTTGCTAAATTAAGCTATTTTTAAAGTTAACAATGTGAATTACCAGCAAAATAAATTATAGTGAAAACAAAAATAATAAAATATCAAAAGTCATAAGTTCTTAATTGTCATACTCTATCTTACTGTTACATATGCTCTTTAAATTAATTATATCTACAATATTTGTATGATTTGGGTGCTAAAAAATGTATGCTACTTTACATGTCTTCTGAAATCTGTATGAAGTGGTACCACATTTGTGGCTTGAAATTGGCCATAGCAGGATTATTTAAAAAATAGAAACAAACACTAAATATTAGGAATTTTTTTTGAGACTGTTAAACATTCCTAGTGCATTAATGTGTGACACTCTAAAATTAAATTTAAAAGGGAGCAATTTTCAACATAAGAATACTGTAGTTTTTTTTTGTTAACTTTAATAAAAATTAAATCAGATTTTAATGTTTAGTTCCTTATTTTGGACTTATTCATCTCCCTGATAATAATATTAGAAATCAATTTTCAAATCAATATGATAATTCTTAAATGTTTACTTTATACCTAATAATAACCCCACCCAACTGATTTGTATCCATTTGACATCCATGTCTATGACTGTAGATGCTCAATTTCTGTCCTGTAGTAGAAAAGTCACAATTTAATGACACATTAGTAATAAAAATCCACACTATATTTATATATTCCTATAAAAGAAGCTGGTTCCATATCCATTACATATGAACGGTATTCATAACTGTCTGAGAGTATAAGTATAATGTTGAATTGTGAAAAAAGGAAACTTCTCAAATTTTCAATCAGCTAAATCTTTCCAGGGTAATTGTTCATAAACTTTAATATGAAGAAGAATTTCTACTAATTTTATTAAAAATATTGATGGCTAATTTTACCTCAAAGATTCTACTTCAGTAGGTACATGTTAAGCCAGTACCCTAGGTAATATAGGTGATCCATGAACCATACATTCAGATACATTTTTTTCTAGGAGGTACTAACATTTAATTTCTATTGAAGAAATGAATATGGTGGACATCACATTTTATATATACTAGTTAGGAATTTCCTGTAGAATACATCTCCAAATTGCTTGATATCTTTAGTCAGAAATTAAAATGAATTTTGATTTAAGTAAGTATTAAACAACTTGAAATGTTTATGTTTACATTCTGATAATGATTTGCACATTACTTTTTCTAAAAGTCTTTTCCCCAATTTTACCAACCTAAAAAGACCTGTTAAGTAAAGGAGATAAAAAATCCAAAAGATTGTTTCAATATTAAAGCTGTCAGGGAAACATAAGGGCAGTCAGAGAACTTGATTAATTAATACTTGTAACTGGAATCAAATCGTGTGGGTCAGCTTCTCCAAATATTTCAGTGTTGATGAGAAATTAGGACCACTAATAAATGAAGAGTGAATGACATTAAATTAATGATGCCTTTAAAGGTGCTGGGGTATTGAACTCATCAGTTGAGTTTATCCTTAATAAGAAAAACAGCAAAGAGGAATCCATGCAATTAGAAGCAGCATGCTTGTAATAAAACCAACTATTGGCAAAAACAGGTGTAGGATATTTTATTTGAATTTAGGCACATGTTAGATAAGTAGAGGAATCACAATTTGAAAAACAGAGATAAATTAGTATGGCAAGTTTACAAAAAAGGTGTATCTTAAATATTTTAGTAATCTTCACAATAGCTCCTGGCTATTAGTAAAGCACCAGAAATCATTTGGAAACAAAGTACACATGAAACAGAAGGAGGCATTTATTAATAATTTGATTAAAGAGAACAGTGGACTAAATAAAAGCTAACAGGATTGCTAAGGATAAGAATTATGATTGAATCTATATGCTGGAGAGTCATTTCATGATCTGATGACATCCTCCCGAAACAGGCACATTTCTCTCCACGCTCCTTCTGTTGTCCCCGTCTTCCATTCACATTGTGCTCCAGGATGTCTAGTCACTCAGTTCCCCAAACTGGTTTATATTACATGATCATTTCCCCCTTTCTTTTCCTTTCATCTAACTAAATCCTTAGTTTAGATAACATGTCTTCAGAGAAGAATTTCCTGAATATCTTTCTGGGTTAAATATTTCTCTGTGCTTCCGTACTACTATGTATGCCCCATTGTAGTCCTTATCACCTGTGTGAGCTGTCTATCCCACTAGATTCTTTAAGGTAATGAACCTGTCTTTCTTGTGTACCATTTCATCTCCAGCATCTGGCAGAGTTCTCAGCAAACCTTTACTGAGTGCATGATTGGATTCAGTAGTCTAATAGTTTCCTTGATTGAGATATTATGAAATTTTATATAGGAACTGAGAGTGGAACAACTCATAGGCAGATTACTGGTATGCACTCTTATTCTTTAGTATCTGTAGCAGAGCATTTTCACAAAGCAAAGTCTATGGACTATCAACATCAAAATCATCTGAGACATTGTTAAAATATCTCAGTCCTTGGATCCCAACCAATAACTTTTGGAATAGAATTCTGGAAATAGAATCATGAGATTTCTAAGCACATTAAAATCAAGGAAACCTGATGAAGAGAAAGGATATCAAAGATGAGGTTTTATTGATTCTTGGACACAGAATTTCATCAACACCATTATATTACAAAAAATAGGATATGTAAAATTCTTAACTCATAGACCTATAGTAGAGTTTTCTACAGAAAAAAATGTAAATTAAATACTTTGCATGTATTACATAAATATAATGTAAAGATATTTAATAAATTTACCAGCAGATTCTGTCAAGTTGGATAAATTAATATTTCAGAAGGTAAAGAAATAGCAGCATAGAGTATATGGGCAGATATACTAATCCACACAGATCTTGATTGCATTGCCAGGTATAATTTGCCTACTTTTATACCAATCTGGAAGTTAATGGAATGACATATTCTTCTAGTGAGCTAGTCAGAAAGGATAAACTTAATATTAGCTTCAGACCAGGTTGTTACAGGATGCTATGATGAAACATTGTTGTATGTGAAACAAGATCAAGATCAAGACCAAAGTCCAAGCTTGACACATGTAACAGTATCTTTCTCATTGGCATATCCTCACTCTAAATACACAGGTTCTTCTCTATTTCTTCTTAGATTTTCTTTAAATAGCACCTCATTTAAACTGTGTGATATAATATCAATTCTTGCTATTATTCATGAGTCTTAACTGCTTACCCCAAGCATGTTACTGGAGGGATATAATAACTAATAAATATCTTTATAATGAGGGTGTCTGTATATACTAGTTGTGCCTAGCATAGTCGGATTAAATCCTGCATCCTATGTAATTACTAACAGTGCCTCTTTCATTCTCACAAAAAGTGCCCAAGTTTTCACAATAAATTGTATGACATCCAAATGTTTAACATTATTGGTCAGTGTTATGAACCCTGTAAAGTTCTTGGAAAGAAATGTAATTTTTTCAGTGGTAAAGTTCTTGGTTTGTATCAAAATTATTTTGAAACAAAATCATTATATTACTAAATTACCAACAAGCTATTTTTGAACAATTATAATCTCTAAGGACATCTGGAAATAATCACAAAAGCAAGAACCAGAAAATTTATAATATCCTATGTCAAGCTGGTGATCAGCCCCATTCAAAATCGCTTGACATGCCTTTTGTCAGCTCTGTTTCTTACTCCCCTTAGTCATGCAGATCGTAGCTAGAGCAGTATATAGACTATTAGATTAAGTAGCAAACTTCTAACTTGTGCCCTTGTTGAAATGAAATTACTTTTCACCTCAGGTTTTAATACTAAGGAAAATTTAATAGTGAGAAAAAGAAAACAAAACAAAGAAAAATATAATTCCAAGTAATGAAAGAAATTTCCAGGTAATGCTTAATCCAGTTGCCTTTTCCTAGCTAAGGCTAGGGAGAACTATGAAGGCCCTCTCATGGTAACCTAAGAAGATAGTTTTTAGAAGTTGTTTGCTAATATTTTGAAGATTTCACTTGCACTTTCAGCTAGCATTCAAGGAGAGTCCCTCCTTAAGCATTTGCACAGGCTTATAGATTGGGAGGCAACTTCAATAATCTCTTATGAAAATTAGATTCTAGACTGTGCCAGATGAAGTTAGGGATTTAAGAGCTTCATTTGCAATACATTTCTTTTTTTTAAATAACAGGATACAGGTAACTTGCTCCTAAATGCAACTGTATATAAATACTGAAAATTGAAATTAATCATCCAGCAGTTGTACAGCAGTTGGCATTGGCCTAATAATAGTCAAACTCTTGTCATCTGGCTTATTTATTGTCAAATGTACAATTTCAAATACTACTTCTAAATATATTGTCTAAGAAATTTGATACTAAAACATAACATCGAGTGTTACTAATTTCCACCTTCATATATATATATATATAAACAGACAAACAACTAATTTTTTAATCCTTTTGATGTGTTTGAATTTTTTTAAGTACTGTACAGGCACTATCTCATTTAATCCTCAAAAACACTAAGAAGTAAGCATTATTATAGTCCCATTTTAGAGACATGCAAACTGAGATATAGAGAGATTATTTGATTGTTCCCATTCAGTCTAACTATATTTGAGCTAGAATTCTGACACCAAAGCCTATATTAGATTGCTTTCTGTTGATGTTTCTTTAACAAATGGTCAGTCAATTTACACTCTTCACTTATTACACCCCTGTTGAATGAACACACTTTGGCATCTTGTAGTCCAAGAATTATAGATTAGCTAAAATCTATAATGTTTTGTGTTAGGATTAGGATATGTATGATCACTTGTGTTGAATTAGCATGCCTGTGAAATAAGGCGACTTCCATCTTTATAAATAAAAGACATTACTATAAACCTTTATCCACTGCACCTTACTCTCACTCCATCACTATAAAAACTACCTTATATTTTTCTTCTAAAGAGTATAAATCCTGGCCAGAAAGAAGACATATGGGATATATCTGCTTATTATATTAGAAAGCTAAGCACCAGATTTCATCTCAAGAAGAAATATCTGTAGTAGGGATTCCAAACCCAAGTGATGTCAAGACCAAGAAACATAATAGTCATTATGTTCCTAGTTGTAGGCTGATAAATTTCAATGGGTATTTTGACTTTAGTGACCAGGAGACAATAGGGAATTGTGGGAAATGTGTCAAATCAGAAAATGTATGTCCTGTCTACAGAGACAAGCATGATTAATGCAAGGATAAACGTTTGTTTCTAAAGGAAAATAGATAACCAGGTTATTACATGAAAAGTGATTTTTAAATGTTGATAATATATGTTGTTGAAAAACATTTACAAGCCAAACAAATAAGCAAAGTCTGTGGTCCAGATTCAGTCTATACTGCCAGTTTAGACTGATGTATAACACATATGAATTTTCCTCAACCTAAACCCTGAAATTGAACCTAAACCATCCTAAACTGAAAATATCTTTAGATCAAAATGCATTTAATACACCTAACCTACCAAACATCATAGTTTAAACAAGCCTGTTCTTAACATGCTCAGAACCCTTACACTAGCCTACAGTTGGGCAAAATCATCTAACACAAAGCATATTTTATTAAGTGTTGATTCTCTCATGTAACTTATTGAATACCATACTGAAAGTGCAAAACATTGAGGGGACAGAATGCTTTAGGTTTGCTGGCTCTTTACCCTGTGATTATGTGGCTGACCTGGAGCTGTGGCTCACTGCTGCTGCCCAGCATCACAAGAGTATCACAATGATTATTGCTAGCTTAGGGAAAGATCAAAATTCAAAATTCAAAGTATAGTTTCTACTGAATGTGTATCATTTTCACACCACTGTAAAGTCAAAAAATCATAAGTTAGACTTTTTTAAGTTGGGGACCATCAGTACCAATAATAGAGAGGGAGGAGAATCGAAGCAGATGCAATGCTACATGGCTCTTTTTCTGCTCTTGGTTATACACCCTTCAGTATATGTACAGGTGGAACACTAGTGGTCACTAAGCAGATACACAATGAATGCCTATTCAAATGTATCATACATTGGGCAAGGTACTGGTGGTTCAAAAATTCTAGATATATATTCTGACCTATAATACTAAAAATCTAAACAGAAAAACAGAAACACAAGCAAATAATTACAGTTTGGGGTACATACTTCTTTTATAACACTTATTAGAGTGCTGGGGGAACAAAAAGGAAGAAGTGACTGATTATCAGAAGGCAATGTTTTGAGTCTTGATTGAATCAATAGGAGTAAGACAGAGAAGATGGATAGGAATAAAATTATTAACTGAAAGAATTAATTTGCAGTGATAATATGATTTAAAGTGTCTGGAATCTTGAAACCTAGCCATTTATTTTTCAATGAGATTGTGGAACAATCAGAGAGATGTCCACATACAAAACTAAATATTAGAACCAAATCTAGTTCAGAGAATTTTAATTACTGATTTACTTTAAACCATTAGACATAAATACTAATTCTCCTCCTATTAAACTTGCATAATTACCATAAACTCATATAAAGGTTATCATGATAAAGTCTAGAAAAAGGATTAGTAAAATCTGATTGTCATGAAAAGCCTTATTGTTCATCTGGTTTAAACCCCATCCAGTGCAGAGATTTCTTCTATAGTCACTAAAGAGTTGCTGCATATATTTACACTCTTGCAATAAAGAAAAGCTGCAGGTCTACAAATTATTTTTGGATAATTCTAATTTCCACAAAACTTGACATTGCATTGAGTCCAAATCTTGCCTCCATAGAAACTCTACTTACTTATCTTAAGGTCTTTCTTCTAGAGTAACAGAAAATAATTTTTAAAATTTTCACATGATAATTCTTAAAGTGTTTGAAGACATAGCATTTTTTTCTTATATAATCTATCATAGGCTATATATAGTCAGCACATTCAAATATTATTTATTTATTATGGTTTCCAGAATTCCATGGATCCATTATTTTTACTGAATCCCATTGCCCCAAGTAGAACCTCCATCTCTTATTAATATCTGTGGCATGATCATGAATGGAAAAAGATAAGAAAATGTGAATGCATCAATTTACCATTGTTAGGGCTGGAAAAATAATACAAAACATATGCCTTCATATTAGAGCTCAAGGATGTCATAAGTGTACTCATCTACATATTTGGTTTAGAGTTGGAGTGTATATCTAGAAAAATCTGGTATTTCCATGGCCCTTCCATCCAATATATGTTGCAGAGTGCTTATCTTCATGAAAATTTCTATGAAAATAAAAAAAATAAATAACCATTCTTAAAGTCTTACCAATTTGGAGTAGTCCAGGATTGGGTCACTCTTTCTGGAATCTAATGTTGTTACCCTGTTTACTATAATATGTGCTTTATTAAGGCAACCTTCCTGACTTATTCTGAAAGTTTTTCTTTACTTTCATTGTTTTGCATTTCAAGCTATTCTTAATCCAGACAAAATGGTACTCCTCAATTTTGTGACACTTATGTTCTTAAAGGTGACTGAGGAAAACAGTGTGCCAGAGGGATTACATCAAAGTGGAACCTGATAGATTATATGAATGAAATTATGAAGTATTTTGTTAAATCTCTCACATTTAATCATAACATAGTATTAGCAGGTTTAAAACTCTAGAAATAATAAGGAAGAAATCATCATAAGTATTGGGTGAGAAAAATCACTCTAATTAGATAGGACTTTTGCTTATTGTGGAAAGGATAGCTGCCATAAATGTAAAAATAATTATCCATGATTTGGATATAATCTGCTGATGTCAGAGAAACCTGGCTAAATTCTGAAAGTTAGGAGCAGATATAGCCTGAATACAGTTAATAAAGTTTAAATAACCAATGGAATATTTTTCAACAAAATGTTATTAAGAAATAGAAAACGTTTAAGGAAAAAAATAGCATCAAAGAAAGAAAGAAGTTTGGAAAGAATGCAGGAGTTTCAAGACTCTAAAAAATAACAACCCTCTTCCTCACCCAAATTCAAAACCTGGTGAGAGAGAGAGACAAACATGTCAAATAGAATGTGGATGACTGATAGTTTCCATGAAAAACACATCTTAGTATTCACACCTATGTGTGATCTCCACCCACACTGACCTCAGACTTAGTAATAGATTTGCTCTAAACTCGCACTGAGTTACACGAGTGACCTTAGCTAAATCATATGCAGCAGCACTACCAAACTGAGCCCAGTCAATCCAAGAATCGTGAGAAAAAATTAATGTTTGTTTGAAGCCACTAAATTTTAGGCTAATTTCTTATACAATAGTAAGTAATTGAAGCCACTGACATAAGTCAAATGACAGAGCTGTTGGAGAACATGGCTTAGGCATATAGGTTAAGGGGCTTCCTAAAACTGATCCCCAAAATTAGATAGTCATATCCACCCATTCATGAAAAATGCCTGGCAACTCAAAGTCCCTCCCCATAGGTGTTAAATTTGTCTTGTGTAAAATTTGCTGGATGAAGTTGTAGAGTTGAATATGCCCTGTGCAGGCAGGCACATTCTAAACAGGAAAAGGAGACAGATGTGGCCATGCAAACTCAGTTTTATATCTCTAACTTAATCAGATAACTTCCTCCTTTTTGCCAGGATATTTAGGGAACAGAGAGTAAAGGAGGAAATAGAGACAGGAATGTCATCTTTATTGTTGCCTCTCCAGTTGGTAACATAGAGTAGCTGGAAGGAACAGTCCCAATCCCCATCCCCACTGTTATGACCAACAAAGGCTGTTTTCTCCTGTATACAAATACTCTATCAGGAGATCTCATCTTATGACCTGAATTTCTGATGAAAGTTCATGATCCCTTAGGTTCAGGATATGTTTTATATATGTTGTTTCTCCCTCGGAGCTCAGCTCAATGCCTGACATAGGGTAGACATGTTGGATTGAAGAATGAATAAAAGCACACAACATTTCTAGCATAAGTTATACTAATTGAATTCACTCAGAATTAATTTAAGTATGAAGAAAATTCTCTACTGTGAACTTCAATGTATTTTAACTTGTATAGATAAATTAACTAGCAAAAATGCATGTGAAGTGTTTATGATTTCTGCATAAGTCCTAGATAAATTTATTTTTAAAATCACCTCCAACCTCTTTGCTCTGTGATGGGATGTGTAGAATTTAATTACTATTAATTACTGTTATTATTTCCTGATGCTCCTTATCAGAATATTTCATTTTTATGCCAATTAGAGTACAATTATTAGGATAATGGACTCTACAAAAAAACCAATTATGCAGTGAGACTAGATGGGATTTGTCTCTAGTAATTGAGTCTCACAATTTAAGATCAAAATAAGTGAATCAAAATGAAAATGTAGAATCATTAATCCCCCAGGCATCAACAATAAGGTTGAATTTTCTCTTCTATCTGAATTAAGCTGATATTTCACACTGTCACATCACTGATATACAGGCCCAGTTCAGCATGAAACTATGTTTGTCCACTTACAATTAGCCTCAGGCCGCAGGTCTTCCACAAAACTCTTTTTTATCAGAGTTTTACATTTGATCCAGAACAACCACGTAAATATGTGGTAAATTCTCAGTTACAAAGTTTACTTGCAACTTTTTTAGGTATCTTTGAAAGACCCATAATACACACATTTCCTTTCAAGTAAACCAGAACAGACAGCCACTAATTTGATACTAGAGTGCTGTGCTGAGAACACCCCCAGTCCTAGTCTTCAGAAAAAACAATGGTAAAGCCTAGGTTGTAGAGATGCTTTGCTTTAGCTAAATTCACTCTAAATACCTGATACAGCAACACTTTAAACAATATCTTTGAAAAAGATCTGATATTTAGTATCATATATATAAATGATAGAGAGGGGACATTAATTACATATATATATATATATATATATACACACATATATATATATATGTATATATATATACACACACACACAGAGAGAGAGAGAATATTAATTTTATACATACACGTATTTCTTTGGAAAACAGATTTTGGTACTTAGAGTGGCTCTAGAAGAACAGAATCTTAAGAATGTGTTTTCTAAATTGGTTCTGGGCTTTTTGGAATTTGTTCTCTTATCAGTTTTGGAGGCACAGATAACTATTTCCAGTAGTAAAGAGAGCATGGATAGTTAGTTCATGGTGTGACAGACTAGAAATAGGCAAAATATCACCTTTGGATGCTTCTAATCAAATACTCACAAGAAGCAAGTTCTGGGTGGCCATATATTTCTTAACTTAGAATGTTTTTATCAAACTAACAAGTATGATGAAAATGGCTACTTGCTCTTAATTGCACTTGATAAAGTGAGGGAAGAAAAAGATGAGCTCAAGGTTTCCAATTCCCTTCTCAAGAATCACATAAATGACATAAAAGTTTGTCTTCTCTAAAAAAAAACAAAACAAAGCAAAACAAAAACCTTACCTTCTGTAGTCACAGAGATGAGACCGCTAAAACCCAAACGTAGAGCCTCAAACTGCAAGTGGCCGGCAGCAGTGCAGATTTAATTACTGACCTTGCAGGGTGTCTACTATTAAAGTGGGGGGCTTGATGGGGAGGGAATGGGATCCTGTAAATTGTATGGGAACATACAAGAAGATCTTGTTGAAGCTGGGGACACTGAACCCCCTAAATTCTGGTGAGCCTCTTGTAAGAGGAGAGGCAGTCCTCCCACCCTTGTCTGACCAGGTTAACCCTACTTTGCCTGAGTAACCAGTGTAACCCTGCTTTATACTGTCATGGCCACCCCTGAGGAATGTCCTGGCAGGATCCTGCTGATTTTTCTCAGAATCCACTCCAGCACCTCCCTTTGCTTCCAGACCTATAACTAGACTCAAGTCCCAGCAGGCTTTGAAAAGTGAGGCAAATGTGGACATATATCCCAAAAGTTCTGCATGATTTTTCCAATTTACACAGGCACAAATCTGGGCGATGTGTGTGTGTGAATGGATAATAAGGTTGTGGGATAATAGTGGGAGAGGCATAAAGTTGCATCAGGTCAAAATCATTGCTTTTGGCCCATTAAACAGAGATTCTGTGTGTAGCTCAGAAGTAGACAGCATCCAAAGGCTTGAAGGGACCAGAAAGTGAGAGTGACCTTACATAAGACTTTATCATTCACCCTGGTGAACAGCCAGTACTCTACTATATTCTTATATCATCATGTAAGTGGTAGAGTGCCAGATGAGTGGATAGAACTCTAATTTGAATCATAGAAACATAGAGTAAATATCATAGAAAATCAAAGAAAGAGAATAAGAGGGAGGCATAGCAGGGACTCTGCTACTCTGAGGAAAGTTTACACTGTCAGTCTTTCTTCCAGACATACCCAAAGGGACCTGCATCCTTTTAGCAGAATGTGCATTGAGGAGAAAGGAAATAAAAATACTTTTCAGGGATTATTAGACACTCGATTTCAACTGACACTAATTCCAGGAGACTGAAAATATTACTGTGGTCCCCTAGTCATAGTAGGCACTTATGGAACTCAGGTGATCAATATAATTTTAGCTCAAGTGCATCTCACAGCAGGTCCAGTGGGTCCTCAAACCCTGGTCTCCAGAGGGTCCCACTTCTGGGGTTATTTCCCCAGTTCTGGAATGTATAATTGAAATAAACATAATCAGTAACTGGCAGAATCCCCAGCTACTTCCCTCATCTGTGGACTGAGGGCTATTATGGTAGGAAAGTTCAAGTAGAGGCCACTAGAACTGCTTCTACCTGGGAAAAGAGAAAACCAAAAGCAATACAGCATTCCTGGAGGCTTCATAGAGAATAAGTGCCATCATCAAGGATTTACAGAATGATCATTCCCACCACATGTCTATTCAGCTCGCCAGTTTGGTTTATGCAGCAAACACATCTTGTAGAATGACAGTGGATTATCATCAACACAACTATGTGGTGACCCTAATTGCAGGTACCTTACCAGATGCGGTTTCATTGCTTGAGAAAATTAATACATATTTTAGTATGTGGTATGCAGCAGTTATCTGGCAAATAAGTTTATCTTGGTATCTGACAGTAAAACCATCAGAAGCAGTGTGCTTTCAGCTTGCAAAACTAGCAAAACTGATATATCAGGGATATAACACCTCTCCAGCCCTATGTCATAATTTAGTTCACAGGAACCTTAATTGCCTTTCCCTTCCACAAGACATCTCACTGATCCATAATGTTGCATTAATGACACTATACTGATTGGAACTAGTGAGCAAGAAGTAGCAACTACTCTAGTCTTACTGGTAAGACATTTATATATTAAAGGATGGGAAGTAAATCTGAAAAACTTCTGGTGCCTTCCACCCCAGTGAAATTTCCAGGGTTTGAATAGTGTGATGCATGTTGAGATATTCCTTCTAAGGAGAAGTATTAGTTGTTGCATATGGTCCTTCTTACAACCAAATGAAAGTCCCAGAACCTAGAGGGCCTCTTTGGATTTTGGAGGCAATATATTCTTCATTTGGTTGTATTACACTGGGTACCAAGGGACTCAGAAAGCTGTTTTTAGTAGAACTGAAAACAAGAGAAGGCTTTGCAACAGGTCCAGTCTGTCCCCAAACCCTGGACTCCAGAGGGTCCCACCTCTGTGGTTATTTGCCTGGTCCACTCTGGTCACATTATTCAGCAGATCCCACAGTGCTTGAAGTATTGGTGGCAGAGAGAAATGTTGTTTTTAGCTTTTGGCATGCTCTTTGCATGGGAATACAATAAATGCAACTCCTTAGGACTGAAGCAAAGCCCTGCCATCCTCTGCATAGAGCTACTGTACTTTCAGGAAACAACCTGTCGCTTGCTACTGGGCCTTAGTAGTAAGTGAATGTTTAACCATGAGCTCCCGCGTTACCGTGCGGCCTGAGCTGCCCACCGTGAACCTGATGCTCTCTGACCCTCCAGCGTAGAACTGGATGTGCACAGCAGCACTCCACCACCAATGGGAGCCGCACACATGTGCTCAGGCTCGAGCAGCCCCGAAGAAACTCTTCACTTACTGGATTTCTATTCTCCACGGCCCTTCTGGGTGTCCCAGGATGGGGTTGCCTGCTGTGGTACTCTACTTTTAGGTGGTACCTGTATGCTGCACAGAACTATGTGTAAACTCAGCCCATTTTCTCCTTGGTCAGCTGATTGTAGAAAGCTCCCTCATGAAGCCGTGGGTGCAGGCTGGGAGAGAGAAGGGAAAGTAGCAGGAGGGAACCCGCAGCAAAAGGCCCAAATGGCTAGGGCCTCACTCCTTCCAGGAAGGACAGTGATGAATAGAAATCCCCCCAGGGGGTGGAAATTTGAGCAGGCATCTGGTTGTTCACTTGGAGCAGAAAGCAGCCAGAGGTTGTTATACAATCCATGGGATGTAGCCGGTGGTACGGTTGGATGGTTAGGTTCTTGGCCTGAAGACTAGACCAGCTCAAGTCTTTCAGTTGAAACCAAGTTTTTTTTTTTTTTTTTTAGCATTTTGAAACTTATTTTTATTTTGGAGTTACAAATGATCATTTTCAAATTGACTTTTCTATAAGAATGTAAAGCACAAAAATATGCTGAATATCAGAACCACACAAATCCTCAAGGTTTTCTGTGTAGTCTTCATTAATGCAAGACTTAGACCAGCTCAAGCCTTCCAGTTGATAACCAAGAAGTAGTGTTGGACTGAAGCAAAAGTCAAAAGGAAAAAAATCACTGAAACAGGAAAAACAAAAACAAAACATAAAAACAGCAATAAAACATCTATGATTATTTTATAAACATATGTTACATACTTAATATATGCTGGACACCTTGCTAATTTCTTTATTTGCCTTAACTCAAAACAGTTCTGTGAGCTGACCCACTATTGTATCTTCTGAAACAGCAGGTCTATATGTTGTTTTTAATTGTAGGAAGACAAGCCTCATAAATCATCTGTTTTCCTCACAGATGGACAAAACCTGCTTGCATATCAAAATGTTTTATGCTTTCTCCCAGCTATCCTGCCTCCAAATCACATATTACAAATGTTCACATGGTAGAAAGGCCAACTAATTATGTTGGTCTTCACGCTCCATCAAAAACCACTCATAAGCAAAGGGAAGGAGAACTGTGATGATATAAATCTACGGGGATTCTCATTTCTTCTCTTTCTCTAAACAAAAACCCTATTTGTAGCTGAGCCTATGGTGATTACTGATACCCACTCAGTTTCACACTGGGTGCAATTAAGTGATAGCAGAGAGTTAAAAAGGAGAAAAAAAGAGATCTACTTAAAGATAGATTAATGGTCAACTTTAGTAGGGACAACTGTGTGAATTTAAAATTTCAGAATTAGAATATAGGAAGATAAATAAAATTCCTGTAATTAAAATACTCTTCTATGATGTTGTGACATGAAATGCTTGAATACATACACAGCTCTTCCATCTATGGTACTTCTTCCTTCTAAGGGAATACAAATTCCAGTGCCATAATAATCATATAAATTTAAGTTAGTGAACTTTGTTACTCTCCATAGGAAATAAACTGCACTTTTTGATAGTTATACTACAGATAATCATATCTTAGGATTTCATTTTCAGTTGCCTCCCAACATTGCCATATGAAGTGATAAAAATTTATTGAATTTCATTATCAGTATCCAACTATACTTTTTAAAAAATTTGTACTTTTGAATTTTTTGGATAATCCATTCAACAATGTTATTTTTTATTTACTATGTTCAGAGTTGAAAAAAAAAGATTATAAGCACTAAGGAAATATTAGCTATTCCAATTTTGTATAAGAAAGGATATTCATATTTGCATGTATAAAGAAACAGTGTAAGAATGAAAAGAAAAACTAATAAGAATTTCTACATGCAGAGAAAGTAAAAGTGAAACTTTTGATGATAAATTTTTATGTAGTTTAGAATATACATCTCTGTGGAAGTCCCTGGTGAATGTTTTGTCCTGATGTTACTAAACCTGTTTTTTTTCTCTTTGAAACACCATGCTACATCTTTCCTAATCTAGGCAAAGTTTCACATAAACTATTGAGTTTCATGTGTAAAGTTTGTTAGAGCAAAAAGTGTTTAATAGAAAGGTAAATGTTAAAGTCATGGGATGCATATAGTTCTAAACAACAAGTAATAAACACAGAATGTAGAAATAAATAAGTCTAGTACAACAACACTGGAAATAATATGAGATTTATAGTTCATTAAAAGTTCAGTAATTCTTAGCAAAATCATATTATTAAGTGGAAAAGACCAAACCACGACAAAAGTCACTGGGAGATATTAAAAAGGAATTTTACAAGTAGTAACAGGGAAAATAAAGCCACTGTACTCTGATATTAAAGATTCATATCTATATTACTATTATGTTGTATCTAGTCCTTCCCATTAGGTTGCTTTATTCAAAAAATGTGGAAGAAATCTTCAATGGCAGTGAAAAATAGCAAACAACTTGAATAGCTAAATTCTTCTGTAAAATAAGATCTTGATTTTCATGAGAATTAAGGAACCTGGTAGGTGACTAAATAACAAACAAATAACAATAAAAAGTAATCATAATCATAGTAATAAGACATTGACCTCACAAATCTCTGATATGACCACATGCAATCACAAATTTATTCAAGATAGCTAAGTCACCAACATGTTTTAGAGCTACAGATCCCATCATATAATCTTCAAGGTTTATATTGACTGCTATTTTATGATCCAAAATTAATAACAAATAGCAAATCGATCCAGTATTCCAACGGTGCTCTTGTATTTCTCTCTCTCTCACACACGCATATCTGCTATGTAAGGTTATGTTGCAATGTTTTAGTTAGACTTCTGTACACATTTTTCCTATTGACATCATTTGTCCAATTAACTTGAGCCATTTATTATACATATATATGTTACAATAAAAATGAAATACCATTATAAAAATCAAATTTGAGAATTAGAAATTTTTCTTTCCATCATTTATAGTCTAAAATTCTTATGTGTATGTGATTAGTTTTTAAAGGATATGTTTATTATAATTCTTCAACCAAAAATAAAATCATAGTATCCAACTTCATGAAGTTCTAACTGCTCTCATTTTTTAAGGCACAGCCTACTTAGGATATTCTCTAATATTTATTTTTCAGTATGATTAGCATTGTTAAGCTAAACTTCTCTATTTTGGTCTTCTAGATCTAACCTAACTTTATTTTGACTGTACAACATACTAAAAGGTCCAAGCTCTTTATGTCACCTTATTTATATGGAACTTCTGAGGCCATGAATCATCTTAAATGAACTTTAAGGCATATATTTTTAATTTAGTTTAAAAATATTCTGCAAATCAAAATGAACACTTATGAGCTTCATTCTCCAGTCAAATGAAGTGTTATAATAATGAACCCCTAAACACTCTCATAGACATAAAAATCAGTTGTAGTTTACTTTCCTTACTCATTAAATCAGACAGAACTCTGACAGCCAAATGATCACGTTACTCCTATATTTAGTTTTCTTTTATTCCTGCCATACCTCTGCTTGCTAGTAGCAATTACCAGCAAAAAAATAAATAAGTAAAATTAGCAAAATGATATTCCTGTCAAAACAGTTTCAGGAAATTACTGTAAAACAATAAGGCAATCTTTCAAAATGTACCCACTTCCTCTACCTTCTCATTCTCCAAACAATCTGCTGACAATTTGATTTTAATAAATACATCATAAGGTCAACAATGAACCTATTAAGATACTCATGGCCTATGAGGTAGACTTTTTTTCTTTCTGAAGTGATGTTTGACATCCAAATTTGAGTTTGGACGGAAGAACATAAGAAATAGAAGCCAAGAATAAAGGCAATACTGATTAAAAAGTCTCATTTTACCCTCCGAGCTGCAGTATAACATTTGCTCTGGTTTATTTTTACCCACTTGATCACAGAAAAATTGATTTTATGTTTACTTTTTATGAGTATTTCTACTTTACCAATAGTTTTTCTCATTGTTTACCATGCTGCCACATTTTACAACTTCAGGAGACACATTTTGTTGCATTGTATTCTATGCTCTGCAATGCATGTTGTGCTTAAAAGGAGTAGTTCTGATAGATAATTTTCTTCTAAATAGCATGCTATTGTACTGACAGTGCCATATGTTCTTATTAGTCAAAATCCTCAACTGCCAACTATATAAATGCATTCAATTTGGGAAAACAGTGCTTGGAGAAGTTTTAGCAACATGACAAACATAGGTGATGTACACAGTACCCTTATCCCATTACAACAAATGGAAATGCTAGATAAATTATAACAATTAAAATAAAAGCCTAATTCAAAGGAAATGGATAGCCTCTAGTACCAAATAAACAGGTCAAATACAGCCAGAAATTTAAGGCAAAGGTGACTTTGTGGTCCCTTATAAGGGATTCAGGTGAAGACAGGATCTAGGAGTAGGGATCTGCATTTCCAATGCTCACTGTAAGAGATAAAACCTGTTAGGGTGCCCACATGAGGTGCATTATCAAAAACCATGCAAAATAGTGCTCTGCTAACACAGGGTCCAAAACAAAAAACACCTCTTAACAACAGTATGGATTAAATGTAAGGAAGCTGCAGTGTGACTGGGATTTCAGATGAAAAGTGTAAGAAATCAAGGCTCCCATGGCTAGAGTTGAAGGGCTGAGTCCAAACTTGCATGGTGAGCAGTGTGATGATATTTCTAGTAAAAGAGAGCTAGAAGCAAATTGGAAGTACATCTCTAGGAGGATATCTAAATAACATTTATTATACATGTTCTTTAGTATACTAGCTTACAAAGAAAAACTGGTTAGCATTAGAGAAACATGAGTAAATTTTAAAATACACTTTAACTGAAAGTCAAGAAGCTAAGTGAAATTTACAACATGATGCCACTTATAAAAATAAAAACTAATGCATTCAAAATATTGCATATAGATTTTACAAGGTTGAGTACATGTAAAGGCCATGTAGTAAATCTATTAACATGGTTGTTTATGGTAGGGAAGAAATGTGAGTTTGGATATGGAACAATAGGGGGAAATAGAATGATATAAATGGTCCCCAAATAAGTAAGGGTCCAATTATGAGACTGCTGTGAAGGAGGACAACAAAATTCTCAACTCTATAAAACTAGTGCCCATGAAATAATACAAGAAAAAAAAATAGGCTTCTAAGAAATTTATGGGGTAAGAATGAATAATGTAGCAATTACAAAGATATTTATATAATTAACAGCTAGAACATTATATAGAAGACTTGTGGGATTCTACCTAAAAGCTAATAGAGCAGGAGTTCCACTTCTAGTATTATGGCATGAGGAGCTCTGCAGACCTCCCATCCACCCCCCAGCAAAACTGTTGAAACATATTCTTAAAAACAGATTTAAAGTATCTGAAAATGGTCCTAACAGAATACTTCAAATGAAGAAACATTTATTTTTACGAATCTAATAAAATTATTTAGTAATATCAAAAGACTGTGTTCTTTGAACCCACTCCAGCTCAGTGAGATGGAAACTCCACTCCAGGTTGTGTAGTCAAGAATCTATGCTCCTTATATATCTAGGTCTGAATTAAAAGTCTATCTTTCTGGAAGGAGCAAGGTGTCAGCATTTTTCATCCTGCCCCCAGCTACCTGCTGTTGAACCTAAGTGTCAAGTAGGAATAACCAAGCAGTGAGGACTCCCTTTCACCCAGACACCACTGCTCATGAGAGACAGTGCTGCTGACAGTATGGAGGCCTTGAATATCTTTTCCCCAACCCCTTGGGGTAGAATATTCTATACCAGGAGAGGAAAACCAAGGGAACTTGAGCTGCTGCCCCTTTTTACTAAGTACTAGCTACTAAACTAAGAGTGTAATTCAAAGGGAAGTTCACTATTTTCCCTGTCCTCAACATTAGAGCCATTGCTGAGATTTTGCCCTGGGGAGGAACAGGCCATAGAACAGACAGCTCCAAATCTTTTTCCTTAAAACTGACTTCATTTGCTGCTGAGTGTTAAGTTCAAGTTCTCAAAAATAGTAGAGACTGTGAGAAAAGGCTATTGGGAGGAGATTGGGACATTCATTGGAGAAACATAATCTGAATAGTTTGCTAGAGATAACTGGGGAAAGAGTCAAATGGAAGGAGAACTTCTGGAGCCAGAAAAAATTTCAAACATTAACCTAGGAAACTAGCCTCTCCAAAGAGCTGAATTTGATTGGATCAGTCTGTGGAACAATTTCTGGCTCAGGGTATTGTTGAAAACAATAAAGTACTCAGCCAACTATTAGTGTTGCTTAACAATTGAATGTGGTCAGGGAGAGAGACAATCAAAGAGGACATGCTAAAACCACTGTCATTCAGGTTAATATGAGTATATTCACTGCTCTGCACCCTGAGGAGCTTTACACGATCCATCAGTAAAGGATTGATAAGATAATGTTGCTTAATATAGTCACACAAGGAAATATTTGACAGTTAAAATGAATAAACTGGATTTGCATTTATCAGTACAAATCAATCTCTATAGCTCCAGGCCAGAGGGGATTCCCAACTCCAAGCAAGTTTACTCTAGATTCAGTGAGACTAAAAAATGACAACAGGACGTTGGGAAGTAAAAGGGTTTACACCATGCTTTAGTCTCATGATAGCCAGTTGAGCACTAGAATTGTGTTCACCTCCAGCAAGTCTGCATGTAGCAAGCCTGTCTCCATCTCTGCCTCTGCTCCAGACTTCGCCTCTGCTCCACACTCTCCTCTGAGCATTTGGCATAACTCTTTAAATAGCTACACAGGCAATAATGGCTTATTGTCAGTGGGTGTGTAAGCATTAGCATATGCGGTTGGCCAATTACATCATCAAAAAGATTAGGGTCAGGTGAGGATCCTGGCCATAGGAACTTTCATTTTCCCTACAATCTCAAAAATATAATGTTGAGTGAAAAAGAAGGATATGCACAGTTAAGGAGGAGTATAACAAGGTATCAACTCTATGAGTAACATTTTACTACCTTAGAAAGATGGCATAAGTAAAGTATGAAAATTTTTAAATAAAATGTTTTATTTCTATTTATTATTTATTAATTTACATTATAGATGTATATTCTTTCATTATTGTCTGCACCTCCCTTTATATTTGAAATGTTGCATAATTAAAATAGAGACTTAAACCATTTCAGCACCATGCATTTACTGAGTATAAAAACAACAATAGAGAAACATGTTCACTATTTTAAGTTAAAAGCAACAAATGAAAATCAGGGCATAAATACTTATGACAGTTATTGAAATAAATGAACAGTGTTTCCGAAATAAATAGAATAACCTTACTGAAAATTTTAAATTTGTAAAACTAATAAAAAAGTGTCTAAGAAATCCAAACACATTGTATAAATTGACTCATTAATTTTCTACCCACTGAAACTCTTATGGAATACCGATTGGAATGTAATTCATACTTTTGATAGAAACTTGGCAATACGTAGTGTTGGGGAGGAAAAGTTTTTTTCTACCCCTCAAGGTTCTTCCAGCTAGACTAAGAATCTAAGAATCAAACTGACTTGAGACGGATTAACAGCAGAAAAATGCAAAGTTTATTTACATGCATAAGGGGAAGCCATAGACATAGATTCCAAAGACAGTTGAAGAATGAAGTATATGTGTCATCCTAAACCAAGGAGAAGTGGGTGGGGGGGGGTCGAGACTTCCAAGGAAATGGGATGCAATTCACAGGAATTTTAAAGACTAAATGTTTGGTAAACAAATGTTTGCTGGGCTATACAGAAATAATGGGACACAAAAAAGGATTTTACCAGACTTTTTCATATTCCTTCCTGTCTACCACCCCTAGTTCACATTATAATATAGTTATCTATGGTGAGAGTTCTCTTCTTGGATCAGTTCTTCTATCTAAATTCTTTTTATGCAGTTGTGGGGTGGGAGAAGTCAACGTTTCTCTCTGAGTCTTTGGGGCATTGATTGTTTTCAACTCGGAAACGATCTGCAAGTCACAATGGCACACATTAGCATGCATGCACCCAACAGTCTAGCAATTCCACACATCAGTGTAAAACCCAGAAAAATCTCATCCATATGTGCAAAGCAGTCATGTATATGACCGCAATACAACAGTTCTTGTGATAGCATAATGGAAACTTTCCAGATGTTCTCCAAAAGTAAAGTGATTAAATTGCAATATAATTACACCATGGAATTTTGTAAGTTTTTCAAGGGAGCTAGAATTTCATATGTTAATATGAATAAATGTTAAAAGTAAATAAAACTCATACTCTCAAACAAAAATAAGAATTTACAGATGATATATATAATAGAGATCACTGTAGATAAGATCCTAAAAGATGAAAGAAACTTTATATAGTTTATAAATTCATGCATTTTTTAATGCAAGTATAAAAATATGAGAATAAGAAGCAAGGAATTTCAAATAATAGTTTCTTTGGTGTAAAATGGCATCGAATCAAATTGGCAACTATGCTGGTGTCTCCAACTATATTTTAAATGTTTATTTAAGAACAAATTTGGAGAAAATCACAATAACCAGTAAAATTCTAAAAGACTAGGAATCAGAAAGCTTGCCTTAGATATAATTTAATGGATGTTGCTTTTCTTTTATTCTGTTATGCTTAATTTTAGCAGTGAATTGTAAAGCAAATGTTGAGACAATACCTAGAATGAGAAAATGGTATCATTTCTCCCCACTCATTGCTTAACATAATATGTTTATTAAATAGATGCTTAAATATACACCTATAACAGTCACTAATGAAAATGAATGCCTACAAATAATGAATTGATGACACTTTATTACTACATTTCTTTAAATCACCATTCCAGTATGTCTCTGGAAAAAAAAAAGTTTTTTATTTAAGAATATTTTGCTTTTTTATTGTCAGAAATATTCTAACACTTTAGATTTTCTAAAAAAATGAAATATTTCACTTTCATGAAAACTGAATACAAAAAATGTGGAAATCTATATTAACCTGCTTCCAGCTGATTTAATTGCTGTTGGAAATGGTTGAATGTATCCATTGACTTTGAGACTGTCAGTCACAAGTGTAAATACTGACAGTACCAAAGCTTCTGTGGGTCAGTCAGTCTCTATAGTGATTTCAAAAATGTCGATTTGGTCTGAAGATTAAAAGTATATTTTGGATATTACATAGCAACTTCTACATCAATGATCACATCCTCTTCCCAGCCTTCACCCATCTGGCATACTTCCTTGGCAACAGACCAGAAAATCTGGAGTTCATTGAAAATTTCAAGAATAAACAATCAGTAGAATTCACAGCACTAACAGAGTTGGATAGTAGAGGATGAGGTGATAATGAGTATGTATAAATCTCAGTGGGGTGACAAAGCAGGAATGGAAGAATCTTCTCATGATATTAAAATTCTCAGTAGACCCTGGGATACATTTTGTGAGTGAACATTAGGATGCATTAATTAGGATTTTGATTGACAAAGAATTTAAGAGAAGCAACCATGCTATGAGATAACTTTTTTTGGTTGGTATAACACTGTTTCTAATAGGTTTAAAGCTTAACTCCATGCTCAAATCAAGTCCTGGGTCATAAAGTAAAAAGTTCAGTATCTTTATTGTATTACTTTATGTTTTTGATCCATTGAATTTACTAGTTGGACTGAAGTGAAAATAATCAATTGGACATACTGTTATTATTTGGAAACAGTCCTAGATTGTTTTCAGTATTTTAAAGTCTGTTTATTTTCAAAACCTAATATAACATTTATTTTAGGCAAATTATTGATGGAATAGATTCTGAACTTTAACATACTCTCATTCTAATCAAGAGATTCAGCTACATTGTTAAAAGAGAAAGACTATAGCATTCCAGATTTTGCTCAAACTATAGCGAATTCAGTGCTTAGTTTTGATTCAATCCTAGAAAGGAAAAAAATCTGAATAAATTAGTGTTACCCATGAGTATTAAATATATGCATATCTTAATTTCACCAAATACTTCAATTGCCTGGACGTATTTTATACTTGTTATTTATAAAAGAATATTGTTGAATGATAATCTTATTTTTGTAGGCTAGTAGGTATAGTTATATGCATATGAGTATTTCTAGAAGTCTATCTCAGCTTCCCACTCTTCCATTTATCATAAACTTAAGTTTCTCTCTCCCTCTCCCTTTTCCTCTCCTTATCTATCTCTCAGTCTTTTGGTGGTAAACCATTCTATTATACTTCACTTTTTTGGTTTTTCTCTTGTTTCTCTGGCACTCTATTTAACACCATTAAACCTTCTTCATACCTACACTTTGACAATTGCAGCCACTCCTATAACTTATTATCTATAAGATGCTTCTTAAATATATACATATATTACAAAACTAAAACACACACACATATACAGAGCATGGATGTATTTTATATTTCAGACTGTCAAAGTGTTATATTTATTACATGTATCAAACACTTGACATGTCAAAAACTGAACTCATGCTCTAATCTCATGCCCATCTGTGAGTAACATTGCAGTATTTCTAACATCTCTTGCCTGGCCTTAGTACATCTCCGTATAAATAGGTGTTTCCAAGGGGTGGAAAGAAGTGGTTCTTTTCCATATCAATAGGTAATTACAAGGGGGAAGGAGAACATATCTGAACTGGAGAAGTTGGGTGGGGCCCTTTTTTGCAGCCTGGTCAGGAGAGACACAGGTGAGCAGAAGTGGACAGCTGCTTGTAGGCAATAACAAGCTTCTCCCACTTTATTTCTCCCTTTGATGGATTTGGTTTCAAAGGTAATTTGCCCTGGGCTAGGGGACAGATTTTCTCCCCAGAGTTAAACCATCTGACACAGGCCTGCTCCTCTCACAATTTCAAACTCTTGTTAAGTGCACTACTACCTATCCAAACAAGGAAACAGCCACTTTGCCCTGTCCCCACCATGATCATCTGAATCCAGGCGACCACAATCTCCTGCCTGGACTTTTTGCCATTTCTCTACTTGTTTGCCTCCCTCTGGTTTTTACCTGTCCAACATAATCTCCACCAGTTAGAATGAGTGGCTTCTCTAAAATGAAATGTGTATCATGTCACTTCCTGTTTCTACTTCAATGCTTTCAAATTTCTTGAGAATAATGTTTAAACTCCTCACTGTAACTTGAAGGAATTGTTTTGATTGTCATTGGCCTATGTCTCCAAACTCCCTTCTTGTCCTTCACCTCTCCACTTGAATCTCAGCAATCCCTGGCCTCCAGGACTTTGTGTCTGCCGAAAGCTTCACTTGACATATTTCCCCATTTCTCTTCTTAGCCTACATGACTCTTAGGTATCCTTTAAGCACAATGACCATTCCTTAGGATGCTTTCCTTGTCCTTCCTCAGGGTAGGTCCTGTTGTGTTCGCCCATGTCACTCTGATCCATATTTCCCATATCCCAGCATTTATGCTTTTTAGCTTGTCTTCTTGCCTAAACTTTAATCTCCATAAAAGCAGCAGATATTTACCATGGTGTGGTCCAGAGATGATACTCACATTTTTTTGATTAACTAGAGGCATATACTGAGACATGTGCTACTGAATATTTAGGCAAGAGTGAAACAATATTTATCTGTTAAAAATCATGAATGATCAAAACAGTTGGATATATATGTGTGTGTGTGTGTGTGTGTACACACACACACATACATACATATATTTATTTCACTTTATTCAATTATTTTCCATACATTTATTGACAGATAAATGAAATATTTTCCTCAGGGCACTTTCAAACACCTAGAATTTAGAATCATCTTTCTATATTTTTGGAGTTCAATATACTCCATTCTTTTTTATTTTTTTAACAGCTTTTTTGTTCAATTGGGTTTCATTTGATAAAGCTATGACATTCTGAAGTATGAAATTACATTTAGGTAAATAATACAGAATAACAAGAATAATTCCTTAATACGTAGTGTCATGCAAAAAGAATATAAGTGGAGAGGACTAATGAACTTGACCTCTTAATCTTGAAAACAATTATTGGAGATAGCCAGTGAATTTCAATTTGTATGCCATTTCTGGTTAGTTTTTAGAGGCTATCTTACACTCACTTGGGAGGGGGATAAGTGAAACAACATGTGTGATAATTAGCAAGGACTACTATCATGATCAGTTATTGATGTT
This sequence comes from Manis pentadactyla, assembly GCF_030020395.1. NCBI lineage: Eukaryota > Metazoa > Chordata > Mammalia > Pholidota > Manidae > Manis > Manis pentadactyla. Next base: position 53,345,759 of record NC_080023.1, read on the forward strand.
AACCAGGGAGTTTGCAAAGAAAAGTGATGGCATATCCATATTTGTGACATTATGATATTATGCAAGTATTCAGTAGGGAAAAAATGAAACCCAAAAGACATAGGGAGCTAGCATAGGAGGGGTAGGAATTTGGGCTAATGGTACTTCAAAATATCTGTATACTTAAAAATGTTATATACGCATATACATACACTCATAAAGGCAATCATTAATCTATGATACAAACTTAGTGAAGTCACTTAAGATTTAATTAGAAAAATTTTAGTGATTCTACCAAATCTGACATTTATAAATGGGCTAAAATATAATTATTATGTATTTTAGACTATGTTGTACTTCTAAAAGTATTAAAAGAAATATTTTAATCAGTTTTTATATAAATATATTAATTATATTTGAATAATTATATTAGAATTCATGAAGTCTAAATTTAGTTCAGCCTTTGCTTTTCCTAAACAAACCTAGAGACATGTTTGTATTGTAATAAGAATTTGAATATGGATATTTGACTTTTATAATACCCATTTAATTTTCAATGATTACATAACTTCGAAGGTTTTAGAAATTTGTCCTCTTATGAAAACAAACTAAAACGGTTATATAATTTCTTAAGATAAATCTTCAACTAATTTTCTTTCATAGTTTATAATTGATGTAATGCACTGTACTTTGAAATTTATATACTTCATAATTTTAACTGAGAGGATTAATTTTTTTCAAATTAATGATCTTTTACTGTAACTAAATTTGACTTTTACTAGATGGTAAATGTCATAAGCAGGGATAATATCATGCCAGGCTTTTTTCTCACCACTAATTTCACTATTTGCCTGGCATACAGTTCATATGTAAAAAAAGCTTTGAAGGATAATTCACAGGATGTATTACAAACTTAATTAATGTGGAATTTTACACACAAAAAATGAGAGTGTTGATGTTTTTAGAGAAAAAAAGTGTTAGTGATTGGAAAACTGAGGTCGAAGGAGAGTTTACTAGATGACAATATGTTAATAATGGCAGATGCAGGACTTGAATTTTTATATCTTTTCTCCAAGTCAAATGTACTTCACAGCATATACATTTTTAAATAAATCTCTTTATAAAGAAATTGGTTATATATGGCTAAATCTTTGTAAGGAATTCACTTATAGGTGATATCGACTGTTACCAAAGTGTACCCATTTATGTAGTTATAAATGACCTATGTAACAATGTAACACCTTTTACCTGAATCCTCAAGAGACTTGTTTGAGCCCTAAGGCTGGCAACTGGCCAGTGATGTTTATTTAATTGGTTTTCATCCAGTCAGTCCACAAGGTGGCAGTGTAGCATTATTACAAATAATACCCCCCCATACATATTTGTGAAAAATAAATGAGGATTTTTTTTTTCTTACACACATGGGTGAATTGTTTTGCCTTTTTCCCCCAGTATGAGATATCTTGAGGTTAAGCAAATTCTGAGAGAGTATTAGACTTCATAAATTGTACAAACAAGACAAAATGAGTTTGTTTTAGATGCCTGAATGATGTGGACTATCCAAGATTTATTAAATAATATGTCAATATCTTGAAGAGAAATCTAACTTTACTGAAATAGGAAGGAAACATGATGTATCCAGGATCGGGGCACTTAGTGGAATTTATTTCTTATTATCCTACAAAAGCACCCTATGTTGAAAGTTGATTTAGCAGAATCTATACTGGGTCAAACCAAGCTAGTAATCTGATTTTAAATTTTAATTCCAGATTTGTCCATATACTTTTGCTTATTGTAGGCAGGCAGAGTCACTCACATTGATTGAAAATATAAACTGATATCACCAATGGATGTTATATTTTTAACTATAATCTTTTAAATAAGGACCACTAGAGTCATACAAAATCAGTAATTAGAAGGGTTTTTTGAAGTTTGTTTTGTTTGTTTTATCTTCCAAGAATAATTTTGAGTTACAAGATTCAACCAATCTAAGTCTCAAATAAGATTCTGTGTAGGAAGCCAGTCTACATACATACCTAAAGTGAATCACAGCACTTGTGGTCTGTAGTAGTTTCTACAAAGTGAATGTGGTCATGTTCAAGAGACCATGATATTCAAAAGATCATGATATTCAAAAGATTTGCCATTAAGTGGAAATGAGATAGAAAGAGGCAAGCTATGAAACTTCATCACAGAAAGGCCATGATTTTTGTCAGAGAATTCATGATGCTTTATTGTGTAATACTTCTTGTTTCTCTTAAGTTGAAGTATGTTTGAAGTTATATGTAGTACAGCAAGAAAATATCTGTAGAGAAACAACTTTATTTTGTATCTTTAGAGTAGTTTCCAGCCTAAAGAATACATAAAATAATAACAATTCTGTTAGGCATCTTCTTTCTTTGCTTCCTTCTTTTTCTAAGTCTCATTTTCTGCCATATTTGGTTATTTCTACTTCTTCCTTCCTCCTAAATTTAGTTCTGTCTTTCCAGATTATTTTTACTTTGTAATGTAATAGATATCCCTCCTTTCTTTGAAAAAAACATTTCTGCCACACTCAAATCATATTTTTTTGAAAGACTTCTAGTCATAATACTCTGACAATCTAACTAATGGTTGGGCCAGTAGTCCAGACCTAGTCAACCATATCACCTCATAATTATCATCAGAAAAATTAGTTTATGGATAGAATCATGACCCAATCCAGGCCAGCCCTTCCCTGGAATGTAGTGTATTACAGATTGGAGAGACAGAGAGAGAAAAGTCCAACTGCAGTAGGAAAGGATTTGGCTAAACAGAGTTAAGAAGAGAAAGACTGGGGAGAGGTCAACTGTATTTTAGATATGATTTTAACCTAATAAAGGATTGTGTTTTTCTTAATTCCATTTTCAACACCACATTCACCTCTTTCATACCCCATACTTTCCCCACCAAAACATATATGCAGGGGGAAAAAATCAGTAAGTGAGGGAGAACAGGGTTCAAAAGGAGGAAAGATGTTCAGTGGTAGAGACTTGAAAAATCAAAATTAGAAGCTTGGTGGAGATGATCATCAGGGAAACATCAAGGAAATGTCAGATTCTGTTCACATGTAAACTTAAAAAGAATAATTAAGTCAATGACCATGGATCAGAAAAAGAAATGCATTAAAATTCCACTGTGGAACATAAGAAATGACATTGAAAGGGATTCTAAGGTCCGAACCAGTAGAGATAAGCAAATTATGGAACTATGAGAGTTTGTGAAAGAAATTTAGATATTGTAACAGTTACATGCATGACATCTTTGGCTGAGTAGCATTTTGGTTTATCATTCTTCAGCATTGCTTTTATTTGTTGCATTCTTTGTTTTGTTTATTCTTAAGGGTCAAAGTGCATCTATTTGATGACATTTGAGGATTGAAGTGTCACCAATTAAGGAATCAAATGAAAAAGGTATAACAAGGTTTACTTGATAATTTAGTAACCAAATTGTACATTGTCTCTTACATCTAAAATTCTGATAATAGTATGTAAAGTTAGCTTAAAGCAGCATCTTTGTCTTGTAATAAAGAAATTGGCAAAACTATTAAATGATGATTTTGAATATTATAGAAATGAAAAGAAAGTTACTTATATATTTTGAATTAGGAATTTGGTGCTATTGATAAAAAACAACCAAACAAAATCAATGTCAGTGCTGTGGTTATTAATTTTTCAAGAGAAACTTTGGATCAGAAAAATAATGTCAGAGAAATAGGACAAAAACTTTATCAAAGGATAACATTGTACTGGTGTTCAATCCTGCATTTTCAGTGCTTCACTGCCAATTAAGGAAAAGCAAAGAGATAAAAATTCCATCAAACTATGAGAGATTAGTTTTGCCACCTGTGTGGAAGATAAATAATTTTAGGCCATATTGATGGGCATTCATAACGAGGGAAAAACAATACTTCAACTTTTTCCCCCAATTTATTCCCCCTTTTTTCATTAAACAAACTTACTGAGTCAGAAAATCTAGTTGATTTCTGCCTGATACATGTTCTACATAATGAATTTCAACTGTAATTATTCAGAAAACCTCAATTCTCTATTGGTGTTTCTCTTTTACTTTCAATTCAAGCCATTATCAAGTTTCCTATTCTTTGCATTCTCTTTAGAGTGTATGAATGTTAATGATATTTTGTGATTCAGTAGCATATGCTTTGAAAATGCTTTATCTGGAAAAGTTAAAAAACAAATAAATGCAGGTTTTTGTTGTGTTTTGTTTTGGTAATGTGATAATGTGCCTAAAAGAATATAATAACATTTTTTTTCTGGAATTAGAGTACCTTTTTACTTTAAATAAAATAGTAAACAATGAAGCTATTCTCAAGAAGGCTTACAGTATCCTATTCAGGTCACCACACTAAATAAAATAAAATACAGAATTGCTACTGTCAAATGTGTGTTTAACAGTGGGGGTACAGGTTGTCGCAGAAAACCAAAGGAGCATAGAAATATTTCTGAGTATTAGGAGGGTGGGGTAGAGGTGAAAGAAAATATTTTTATTTAGGCAACAATCAGCCCAGATATCTTTTTCCAGTCACAGCCAGAAAGAGGAAATACAAAGTCTTTCCTAATTAGCCTCAGAAAGCATTTTATAGAAGACATTCACTTGCAGAGCATTTCAACACATCCGATTGAAGAAAATTATAATTTTAGTAGTATTTTTATTTTTTGCACAGATTATGTAATAGTCATTAGAATTAGAAGTAAGTACGATTAAGGAAAAACATTTAAAAGACAATTTATTTTTAGCAATTTTTACAGAGATTGAAGTCTGTACATCAGCCTAAACACCAGAGAGGAATTGTATTTGTTACTACATTTCACCATGAAATATGGAATATTACAGGATATATCAGGGGAAGTAAACCTGAACTATTTCCCTGATGACTTCCAATTAAGAATTTATATGATCTTCTTATTAAATATTGATATTGGTCATATAAACATGTAATAACTGCAAACATATATTCTCTGAACTCACTTTAATAACATAATGTAACATAGTAAATGTTAAATAAAATAATTACTATATAGGAAAGTGTATGTGGTATATGTCGGTCTTTTCTATAAACTATGTTTTTTTCAGCAAATTATGTTATTGTAATGTTATACCTAATTAAAACTTCCATGCAGATATTATTAAGAAACAGCATCTAAATTCAGTAGACCCAGTAATCATAGAAGGTGACTTGAATGTGGCCTTACATTTTTTAAATACTTAAGAATTATATTTAAAGCTGATTTTAGTTTACTATTGATTAAATAAAACTCTTTTAGGATATTGACAGCCTTAACTGTGGAACCGTTTTAAAATAATTGACTAATGTAACAACAGAGTGCTTTATCTTGGACTCCATGAGTCGTCTTACTGAAAAGATAGGCATTATCTAAAATTAATTAGTAAACAATATATAATTATTTAGATGAGCTTTATAAAAATGGAAGGTTTTAGATAACTTAATATTGGTGTCTTTTTTAGAGGAATTAAGTGTTTGTCAATTTTTTATACTTTGTTACATACCATAGCTTTAAAAGCTATTTCATTCATGGTGTGAAATTTAAAACTAGATTATTACATGATTAAGTTTTCATAAATTAGGAAATACTGAAGTTGGTACTAAGATTTTACTATGTTAACATGTCAGAAAATCTCAAAACAAAAAGGGGGAGTGATAGCTTAAATGGCTTAAATTTCTAAAATAACCACTTTTTTAAGTTAAAAAATTAATGTATTCATGTGCATTTCCTGTATGTGAACTTAAAACTATATATTTATTAGAGACCTCAACGTTTTAGAGCAGCATCTGTTGAAACCATACATAATTAACTCATGGGACTCCCAATAGAGCCATAAATAGAAATGCTACTCAATAACTATTTTTAGGTTCCTATGTTTAAGAAGATACCGAATTGGACTGTAGCTCTGATTTCAGCGAGAGCCTTAATTGTCAAAGGCTACACTCTTCTGAGGCTCTGTAGCTGTCATGGTGCAGGTGCTGAGTAGCATTTCCAAAAGTAACCAGGGAGGAGCATCCATAGCTCAGAGACACATGTGGGTCAATGAATAAGGCACAAAAGGTCTACCACACAGCTCAAGCCACCTCTTTTTGGGGAAATGATGATGAATTTCCTATGAGCGTGCTCAAACAGCTTAGGAAATGACTGGAGGGTATTTGATATTCCAAGATTCAAGCGTCTGGTGTTCAAATAAACCCAATTTAACTGTGCCCTAGTTCTACAAATTTGTTGTCAAAACAATTTAGGCTAAGGAGTATAGTCATATACTTATTCGAGGACAGAAACTGTCCACTAATCTAATTACCAAATGGGTTCTAAGAAAAAGAAAATTAAATTAAGAAGAATTGTTTTGCATAGCAGTGATTTATAGCCTGCTATACTTCCCAAACTTGTGAGAAGTGTGAAATCCAACACTTCCAGAATATGCTTTTAGTAGTAAATGTAAAAAAATTTTAATAGGAAGAAAAGAGAAAATACATCACATGAAAGGCAGAAACCATAATCACCTACTACTTTTTACAATAATATTTGAGTAATAATGCTTCTTATGCAGTAAATAAAAATTCCATTATTTTTCAAGTATAACAGACTATTTCAGTTTCCCTTTCATGGTGGAATATAATTTTAACTTTTTGTTTATACACAATATTTGTATATTGATGATGTGATTTTCCCCTATTACGTCTTCATTTCCAAGTCCTGATTATTTAAACTCCTCCATGCTTCCTACTCCATGAAATTAGTCTTTGATACTTGAATCAGAATAGAATGTTCCCTCATATATCTCAACTAAATTAGGTCGGGTTATCTCATCATAACACTGCATGCTAAGCTATAACTATATTAAATACATAAATCAAAAAATGATTAACTGTAAGTTGCAACATTTTCAGGCTTAAAGCATATTAGAGAAACTGCTGGAGTTAAGAGTTTTACATATTTTCCACAGAAGAGATTTTAAAAGAAAAAGTCCTTCTTGCAAAATGTTAGACCAATGAATGATTTCATAATGGAATAAGCAATTAAATTATTTTTCTTACTCTATTAAGGTGTCAATCTAAATCAGTCCTTCCTTTCTCCCTTCTTCTTCCTTCCTCCTTCCTTTATTCTCTCCAAATCTAATATCCAGAAATCTTAATTCCTTGTAAAGTGGTCATAGGATCAGTTACCCCAGCCAAGTGCAACCCTACCTTCTAAAGTATGTCTTTTGGTCAATAATCTCTCTGATGATCTGATGAAAACTATATAGACCCTACATAGAAAAAAGGCATATGAACATAAGATTTTTCTTACAGTTTTATAGAAAAAAGATTGCTCACCCAACCCCAAACATGGACACCATAGTGACTTACTCATGAAACTTATGTTTAAAAACAGCACTTAAGTGTAAGTACATTTTAAATAAAGTGAACTTAACTTCTCAAAGCAAAAGGGATCTCGCTGTACTCTATAGGAGATAAAGAGACTCCAAATTTCTTTTAGAAATTAATCTAGAAATGAATCATCTAAAAATTGTTTCTGAACAATTGCTGTGGAATAGGCATTGTTTCCTACATAGGGAGTACAGTTATTTTTTAAAAAGGTAAAGCATCTATTTGCATAAAGAGTCCAGTCCCATGCAATCATTTCATCTCTTTTTTATACAGTTATAACAAGTAACATGAGAGTATTGCTCTCTCCCTCACAGAATATCCCAAGAATGGTAATAATTATAGATATTAGTTTTTGAGCACTATGTACCCATCCATCATCACACTGAATTCTTAATATGAATCACCTCATTTAATTATGATAGTAAATAAAAAAGTATGAAATGAATACCAGAATGAAATAGTAACAATAATGTAATGAAAAATGCATAATAAAGAAGTAAAAATAAATTTTCCAACTTTCCCACAGGAAAAAAGCCTATCACCTGAGGAGGAGTACACTTTATCTCTGTAAGGCTTGGGGGTATAAAGTGAAATAGCCCATTGTGAATGGCAATCTTCTTTAACTGTTATGTTTTATCATTTAAATAAATCACAAGAATGTATTATATCCCACAATATTTTTAATATGAAAAAAGTGTTAAGTTGCCAGGTAAATTAACTTTTTTATATCAAATACTTCAAAAAAATCAAATAACTCTCCAATAAAATATTTTCTTTTTATTACAACCCTTCACAAAATCCTGACACTTCAAGTACCCCAGAAAATGAATGTGTTCTGAAGTTGACCAGTCTGGAATCTCTGGGAATAGCCTTTATTCCACTTGGAATATTCATCTTTCCCTGGCTCCAGATGGGCTTGTGGGCACATGCACACACATACACACACACACATAACACTTCTGGTGAGAAGCAAGGCAGAAACTTGCCGAGGCAAAGGGAAGCAGAAAACAAGAAGGCTCATGTAAGTCCCCAGAACCAGTAAACTTCTCTCCTGCTTCTCATTCATGATTCTTGGCACAAAAATTTATCCCACAGGCAATGCGCTCAGGACCTATTCCATATTTTCACTTCCATTTCCCAAGAAGTAGATGGTTTCTCAAATCTCATTGCAGAAATTACAGAACAGCTTATGAAGTGAAGGATTTAGAGACAGGTTATTCAGATCTGAATCCTGCTCGGGTCCCTGGTGGCAGTATCAAACTTGCCCCAGGTAAGGACAATGATTCTGATTTCCGGTTTCCTTGAATTAAATGAGTAAATATAAAAACACTTTGTATTTTATAAATTGCTATAAAGATACTAGTTGTAAACATGAAATTTTTGTGTTATCTATACCAGTGCTGGGACATCTATGAAAACTTAGTGAAATACTTGTTTTTAGCCTGTAATATATAGTCAAACATCTACCATTATCATCCACATATCCCTTATTTTCTCATACACAGTCTGGAGGATGTAGAGAAAGAAGTAGGCCATTAAAACAATCAACATGCATTAAAATTATTATGTGCATATGATTTCAAATGTTGGGTTATTGTCACATGCACATAATTATTGTTAATGCATATATATATATATTTTTTTAAGACTCCTTTTCCTATGTCCTGTAGATGGCAGAAACAAAATATTTTCCATGGACGACCAGGAAAAGAAATAAAAATGCACTCAAATTAAAATGTTGGAGCACAGGGGACTAGGAAACAATATATGGATTACACTTAGAAAAAAAGCAGATATGAAAGCAAGTTGGTCTGCAGAAAAATAATATCCATGAGGAGAGTATAAGTAGGATATTTTGATAGCACCTCCTGATTCCCCACACCACCTGAGAGGTGTCCAAATTTCCTAGCTTCACTTTCAAGGGATCCTACCTACACTGTCACACCTTGTTTCTCAGGTCATCCCTACACAAACCTGTAATCAGGTAAAATTCTTCCTGTAATCTATATATCGTGGGGCGTTCGTATTCCTTCACTGTGTGCTTATTCTAGGGCTCTGTTAGAGGGCTGCTGTCCTAGCTTGGTAATACTCAGTGCTGTAACAAATTACCAGGAATTCAGTGGCTTAAACAATGCAAATTTAATATCGTACTGTTCAGAAGGTCAGAAGTTTTAAATGGGTTTCAGTGGCCTAAAACAATATGTCCCCAAGGCTGTGTCCCTTCTGGAGGGTCTTCACCATCTGTGCTTTACCCTCTCCTGGAGACTACCTGCATCCTTGGCTGGTGGCCCTTCTCTCCATCTGAAAAGCCAGTAGTGTAGGGTCTTCAAATTTCTCTCTGATTCTGATTCCACAATTACACTTTAAATGACCTTTGTGATTACACTGCATCCACTTGGATAATCCAAAATAATCTCCTTACTTTACAGTTATCTGATCAGCAACCTTAATTCTCTCTTGCTAGATAACATAGAATTCTTACTGGTTTAGGATTAGAACTTGGACAGTTTGAGGTGGCAGTCATTCTTCCTACCATGATCTGAATCCAAACTTATCTTTCACATTTCTAAACTCAGGGCAATATTTTCAGTAGCAATTGCTTATTATCTAACCATGAATTATTTTGTAGTATTATTTTCATTGTTCTTTCTGGATGGAAGTCTTAATGTGTTAAGTATCTTCATCTTCTTTTCAGAATTTGACACACTGAGGGGCAGGTCTAGCACCCCAAACCCAATGACTTTCATTTTCTGCCTAAATATTTCTTTCAAATGTCTAAAATAAAGACATTTACATTAACGAATGGAGGTATGGCACCTCAGGGAACTCAGTTGTGTATCGGATGTTCCTTAGTATTCCATGTGTGTTCTTTGATGCCTCATCAGAAATTGTTAACAATCCAGAGGACCAGTGCTGATACAGTGGCCACAGGCAGACCTAATTTATTCGGAAGCTTTATTTTTCAGAACTTGGTTGCAAAGTAAGGCAGGTTCTTTGCAAAGTAGCCAGGCACTAGGCAGCAAGTGAGAAGGGAAATTGCTGATACCCACTTCTGCTCCTGCTGGCTCTCTTATTACCCAAGTGCTCTTGCAGAGATTGTCCCTAATTTCAGTAGTTGAATTAAGAAGCAGACCTATGAGTGCATGGAGATAGTCCATCTGGAGGAAAACCTGAATGTGGAACTAAACCTGTGCCAGAGTAAATGTTGCATCTAAATGGTCCTCCTCACATGACTGCTACTGCTGAGACAGGCCCAGCCACACACTGAGCTAGATTGACAGAGAATGCAAATTACCCTCGTCGGTTTGTTAATTAGGAATGGCGTGTTCATATGTAGCCAGCTTATGATGACATTTCCTACTTCACTTTCCCTGGAGAATCTACATGCTCATGTATATTTAAAATTAAAAGCAACCATATTTTTCAGTTTTAATCTGTGAGTTTTCACTTTGTGAAGGATTTAAAAGTTCAGAAATACAGATTAAATATTAAATTTAGGCAGCCAATGTTGATTTTTTTTCTTTCTTCCCTTTGTCCCTCACATGTGTTGTCTCTTCTAGATACTTCAAACATTTTGTAGCTAATGAACTTAAACTTCCACTGTGAAAACATAAAATACTAAGCATTTTGTTACTACAAATTATGAGATTCTAAACCCTTATTCATGTCATCATGTCTTGGTAACCACTGACTCCATAGGTGAGATATTGCTAATTAGACATATCTAAAAAGAAATATAAAAATGAGTTAATTCCACTTGGTTCATTCTTTAAAGAAATGACATGAATATCCTAGACAACATAAAAAGACCAGATTGTTGGTAAAATATTTTACCTGTATTAAATATTTTACCTGTATTAAAAAACTTATTTTACCTGTATTAAAAAAATACTACCTTTACATAATTGTTTTTTGATAATATTTTTCTTTTGTTCAATAAGGGAGGATGTACAGAGTAAAGCAAAAATACATTTTGATTTTTATGCTGTTTGCCAGTCAATGTCAACAACATTCAGTTCTTTGAAAGTTTATATTGTTTTTACTTATTTGTAAATATATGTATTTATTTGATAAATTCAATTCCTTCATCCCTAGTCAAGTGAAAGCTGCTTCAACTAAGACTTTATTATCAGCTTGAGGAGTTTACTTGAGGTTCAGAATAACAGCACTAGGCACCATGCATTTTTTAGTGCAATCTTGTATTTGCCTTTCTTATGCTGTTATGAATACATTAAAGATAAATATGTCTGTATGAATTTTTTGAGATACTGGAGGCTCAGAATTTCATTTCATGATTGAGTTATTTTTTATTGTGTTGATGCCCTGTTACATCAGTGGTGGCCCTGGTCTAATGTCTAGGTACTGAGAGGCAATGACAGAGCAACGAATATCCAAAATTCTGTCATGTAAAATGAAGTATAAGCTTTTTCCTCTAAAACTTATTATGTACTTCCTACCCTTGGCATATTTCTTGGGCAACATGTACCATACATTACTTAAGTCTAACTTTAAAAATGTGTGGGCACTGTATTAGTTTCCTCTTGCCATTGTAGCAAATTACTACAACCTTATTAACTTAAAACAACACTCATTTGTTTGTTTACAGTTCTGGAGATCAGAAATTCAAAATATGTTTCCCTACATTTTTTGGCTTCTCATGGCTGCCTGTGCACATTCCTTGGCTTGTGGCCCCTTCCTCTTTCTTCAAAGAACATCACTTCAATTTCTGCTTCTGCCATCATACTTCCTTCTCATCTTCTGTGGTCAAAAGTCCCTCTATCGCCCTTTTATAAGGACACTTCTGATCACATTTAGAGTCCTCAATGATAATTCAGGGTAATTTCCCCTGTAAGATCTTGACTTATTAACTCAATCACATCAACAAGTCTCCTTTGCTATGGAAGGTGACATTAACAGAGTATTGTATGTCCTCTCTCTCTCCTCACCTCAAGTACTGTATATATCTCTGGTTTCCGTAATGGCTTTTTGTGATATTTACATAATTAAATCAGCCTGCCTGTAAAGGGTAAAGTTAACTAATTAGTTCATTAATTAACACAATTCAATTTATCACACTGTTTGGTTTCATGTTATTGACAAATATCCTCTAATGAAGTTTCCTTGTATAAATGGTGGGTAACTAAAATACTAGTACTCTGTATTTAAATATCATCCTACTTTGCTTAACAAGTTTGGACTACAAGATATTGGATAGGGAAGAAATATTCATCATTTTGTGGTTTCAAGAACCACTTATTATATATTGAATATGTAATGGCAGCTTTTATTTGTTTCCAATATTAATCATGTAAAATTATGACCTGTCAAAAAACTGGCCTCTTACTGGCCCATGTCATTAAAAATAGTTATTTATATTTGCTCTGAGAAAAAATAATGTCTTAAACAGCTGTTCCATCAGACCACAGATCTTGAAATAACTTTTGCCAAGTGAGTTTGTTGAATAAATGGTCATTTTCTTACTAAGTTAATTTTACAGTCGTCCATGACCTCAAAGAAAGCAGAAGTGGCATATCAACTACTTGCTATGCATCTGAAAAAAAACTATGGCAACAAGTTCACCATATTTGTAATTAGCACTCTAAAAAAGATTTCAAATTTTCTTATAAATAGAAAGCTGTGACATTTTCAGACCAATGTCACAGGCATTATTTGATATATTGTTAAGAAAAAGACTCTAAACTTAAATGTGTTTGGCTGATAAGCTGCCATAAGCCTACCCGTGTAGGAAATGAAGAAATAAAAGGAGAAAAGTTCTTCCTGAGGTCGCAGAAATACAGCATTACCAATATCCCTAGCTTCATCAGTGAAGTAGAGATGATGAAATAGAGGTCCCAGAAAAACTTTGCAGACTGCAATCTAAATTTATGTCTAATGTTTTGCAAATATATAATGACAAAGCCAAACACGTATTCTTTATGCTTTTCTTGTCTTGATCTGAATTCCATTTCCCTTTAAATGTTTCCTTCTACACTGTAAAAACATAAGCACATTTGCCAAACCAATATTATTCAGTTCTCAAAAAATCCACTATTTCTTTTCTGCTTCCATTCAGAGATCAGATTTGGTAACAAAGAAAGAAGAAAATTCAAACACCATTATCCTCAAGGCCAACAGTGGATCAGAAAAGCACAAAGTGGCTCAAATTTAATTCCACTCTTGAGTCAATCCTTCCCAACTTTGTGCAAAGAAAAGTGTGAACTTTTTCTTCCTATCCTCCCAAGACCACAGTTGGTTGTTCATATTAATGAAACAAATGTAAATGCACATAGATTATATAAAGAAACTGCACCTAAAAGTTTACATAAATCAATTAAGAAAATTACATGTTGCAATGATTTATATAACCTTAAAAGAAATAGAGCTCTGACTTCTCATACAAATAACAATATCCATTAACAGTCTCCTGTCTCACTAAATCCCCTGACACAGCCAACCTTTCAGCGGTCTGAGACCAGAAGTGCAGGTAATACACATATTTTACATATCTAGTTTTCATTACTATGGAGCCAATCAGTATATTAAGTACTGATTACATTTATCTACCCTCTTTTTTTCTAAGTCAAAAAACAATGTGTTTCCCTCGATAAGTTCCTAATTGACCTAGCTCAATATCTTTATCTATAAAATGGAGACAACATCTAAATATCAGCATTTTTAGAGGAAAGTCAGACACAGTACCTCGAAAAAGATAAACACTGGATAAAAAATTGTCCCTAGTTAAAAATCTAAATAGTGTACAACTAAATCAAAGCAAGAATTATAGTAACCTCATATTCACATCCTATGGACTTCTGCCACAGATATTACCCTCTCCAGTCTGCTGCAGTTTCAGAAAATTTATTTGTGTACTTTATGAAAGACTTCATATTTATTATGTAACTGTTTCATATTACACTGGAAGAAAGTTTTAGCTTCCTTATTTTTACCTCCCTAAACCATTGTCCAGGGAAGCGGAATGACTAATATGATAGTTTATGTTTAGAAAACATTGATTAGCTATTGATTATTAATGGAAAGGGTTATCATTCTTTAAAGGGTTATTTGCATATATCTAGTTTTCTTTCATCTAATTCCACATGGCTAGTTTTCAGAGAGGTCAACAAAATAAAATATTGGACTATGGTAATTTTTCTAGCTATCTATATTTGTGTGTACAAGTGATGGCCATTGATATGTGTGTGTGTGTATATATATATATGTATTTTATATCATGAAGCCATACAAAGCATGATAAAAAGACTTAGATTTAAGATAAGCAGAAGAACATTCATCTATTCCTGACATAAACCAAGTATTTCTGGGAAACTTTACCCATGTTCTGGAGTAGGGTTTTTTTAGGCTCTGTCTCAGATGAGTTAATTACCTCCAGTTAGTCATGCACACCTCCCTCAGGATCTAAAAGCTGGGAGTGGAAGCATGAACACTGAAGAGAGGTAAAGATGATTGAAAAGGAAAAATTTGGATAAAATGCCATCAAAATACAGTTCCAGACCTACTCTTACTTTTAACATATATGTATGGCTTATGTCCATATATTGTATTGGTTAAGGTTTGATGGTAGATGACAGGAGCTAGGTTTGTTAGTTAATGTGAAAGGGATTTAGTTCTGAAAATTGGATTCTTGCTGAACAGTTCTAAGGTACAGATAATCAGGTTCCAGACTAGTCTTCCAGAAATAATGCTTAGAATAATCCACAGGACTGATTCACAAGCTGTAATTTCTGTCATTAGCAGAAGTTGAGGACTCAGGAACTGTCTCTTTGAAACTCTGTGTGTAAAGCACAACACCATCCCTTCCATAATCCAGGAAT
Source organism: Manis pentadactyla (assembly GCF_030020395.1). Lineage (NCBI taxonomy): Eukaryota > Metazoa > Chordata > Mammalia > Pholidota > Manidae > Manis > Manis pentadactyla. The sequence continues at coordinate 53,360,987 of NC_080023.1, forward strand.
CAGGAATTCAAACTTCAAAATATCAGCCCTAGGTGCACACTGCTTTAGCCATAATCCATGATAGCATAAGGGGTGGCCCAGCCTCTCTATCTACCACCCATGTAATCTATCAAGACTGGAATCTCTTGCCACCACTGATGGAAAAACAGACAAACATCACAACAAAGAAACTACTTTTTCTGTGCTAAAGCTTGCTAGCAAAAACATTGCCTCTCTTCTTCACCTAGTAGCACGCACAGGACATTAGTGACTATACTACTTCCAGGTTACCAGGTCCAAAAATTATCATGTCATCGATTTATTGTACTAGCATAAATTGTCCTGGGGTAGTGAGATCATCAAAGTTTCTCCAGACTAAAGTATGTCATCAGGTGAGATAGACATTGTATTTGAGGAAAAATGGTGAAAGTATACTGCTTCACTGTCAGTTGCAAACAAATTCTCATACAGAGTAGCAGCATGCAGAAAAAAATGCACTGATACCATCTATAGCCATGTACACGTTGTGACTGCCAGTGAAAAGACTATGTCTGCAAAAGAGCAGCTGCCTTTGGTGTCACCAGATCACATTTCCCATGCTCTCTATTTCATTTTCTAGGTTCCACTTGTCCTGTGTTTGACAAGCAGGTAATTTACAGGAGGGTGTGATAGAGAGCCAGCACCCCTGCATCTTTCAGGTCTCTGAGAGCAACATTTATCTGCCTCATAGCCCTGGAGGTTTTGCTTTTACTTTATTATTTCTGTAGGGAAAAGAAACTTCAGGGGCTTTTCTTGGCCCCCTCCTTCTATAATAAGCCACTTTCAGTGAATAAGAAACACAGTGTGAGGGTGCTGCCCATGCTAAATGTATAAATGCCAACTGGATACCCAGGAATATAGGATATTGATAGAACTACTGTCCTCACCACATTTTGAGAAAGGCTCAGATCCAAATTCTTTTTATCTCCTGATCTCCATAAGCCCCCCTTCAAACGAATGGGCCACACTGGCATTATGGAATTTAGAGATTACTGTCAACCTAATGCCAGTGTCTATGGACACCTAAAAGGTCTTGTGTGGATGTTTCCCTAGCACAAATAGTTCCTTTAAAATGACTGCAGGACTCTTTGGGAAAGGCTAGGAGGAAGATGCATGCTTGTGAGTTAATTAATGGTCCTTTCTTATATGTACCCAGACTCTCCTCCTTGCAAGGTCTCAGGTATGTGAACTGACTAATGTCTTGGAACCTGAAGAGAAGCTATGAATCTTCAATGGAGATTTACACCAAGACTCAGCTCATTAGACCTAGTGTTATTTTTTTCTATATAACTCAACTTTGATCTTAAGGTCTGCCGATCTATTTTACGGACAAAGTCTCTGATTAATTAACCCCTTCCAAAGATCCACTGTGGGTCAAACTATTATGATACGTACTTTGACCTGATGTCTATTATGTGAGCATTCCTACTTTGCCATGGAGTTTAAGTACTACTACTTGTCTACTCAAGCACTTTGCATATTAACTTGTTCACCTAGAAAACAAAAACATATTATTATCCTTATTTTTAATTAAAGATATGTGTATATGCATGAGTAACTCTGATAGTGAGCTTATATAAACAGACAATAGTGCTGTTAAGACCGTGGAAGAGGTACACAAGAGTCCGTAAGAGGTACATGCTTCAAAAAGAGGGGATACCTAGAGGATCCTGGTGAAATCATTTACATGCAAGGTATACAAATGAATGCCAAGCATACTCCAGTTCTAAAGTCAAATGAGATAAAACTTTAAAACAAACTAATGAAGCAAACCTGCACCACACTAAGGAGACATCTTTCAGACTAATGCTGATGCTGCAGGAAATACACAAAGGTCTTAGCTTAGTTTCTGTAATTAGTCCTCATGCAGTAGTAAACAGGATGTTGATGTTTTAGAAGCTAGACTAGTGGCAATGATCATAGAAATAATGAATGTCTTGCAAGTCACAAACTTCTGGAAATTGACCAAGTGCCCTTTAGTGACAGCCAGAAAAGTATGCTGTCTACACCAAGAAAACTTGTGACCTTCTCCCATAATGCACTTATTTTCAAAGACTTTCATCTCTAGAAACTTCAAAGCGTGCTGTTCAGTGTTCATTGGAGCTTGTAATTATGTTACCTTGTCACCTTTACTTTGCCAGACCCTGACTTACATAACTGCTAAACGGGAGCTTGTTAAAATAGGAGGTTTTGATATATCTGAACACAGTAGGCAGTAATTGAGGAAAATCTAGTAAAGGGTAAAAAACACATGGTCCATCTTGTGTATTAATAAAGCTCATTTTGGCAGAGTGTAGCAGGAAGGGTTCCTGGTGGACACAAAAGGACTGAGCAGTTGGAATTACTTAAAAGCTAATGAGGCTAATCTAAGTAAGGAATTAAGTCCTAAGGCAGGAAGCTATGTGAATTTCAATAGACTTGAAAAATACATAATAAGTTTATTTAGTAGATTTAATGAGTGATTGAAATGGTGACATTTTGAAAAGAGAAGGACTAGAATGATTACCAGTTTGCCCTAAATTTTAAGTAACTGGGATGATGGTGGTAACATTTGTGAAGATTGGTAATATAATTAGAATACAAAGAAACACCCCTCCTTAATTTGTTCTTTCCCACCTCTGCAACCTCCACTGGGTGTTTGTTTCCATTCATATACACAGATTTTTTTATTGACTGGGAAACCGGGAGGAGCTCTTCTGAGGGAGAAGCTAAGTCATAAGGCATTCGAATATAGAGGAGAAATCACTTTTGTCACTTGGAATAGTTTTTAGCCTCCTGGAGAAAGAGTATGACAATGGACCCAGGGAAATCTGTAAGCTTTGAACACAAGAAGAGAGGATTCATGGCCCCTGGTAGCCTAGTGGAAGCAGGTGGATGGGAGAGGAAGACCCATATCACCACACCTCAACATTTATGCCAAGAGGACTGAAACATTTGGTATCACTGGAGAAGAGATCATAGTAACTATACTGCCAATCTCATAGTGGGCAGGGGCAACTGTGATTCTCCAAACAGCACTACAGGCATTTCACAAGAAGAACGATTGTATATGCCTCATCTCAGGGCAGCTGTAAGAGGAAGGATAATTTGTAGACATTTACAGTCTCCGGGTCTGCTTCCAGGAAATGCATATGGAATGCATAAGAATTTGGAAAAAATAAAGTCTATGGGAAGATGAATTTGGATATGACATGTAATACTAAGTTAACAGAAGATTATCTGAGTGGACACTTAATTTTTGTGAGGCCATATGGATCTGGATTTTAAGATACTGGTTTGGGTAACAGCATAGAATCAGAAACTCTGGGGAATAATGATAATAGTTGGAACTCCATGTGAATGTCAGTTGAATAGGGAATATGTAGGAAAAAATAAAAACAGATTCAAGGAGCATTGACATTATCACAATTTCTAAAAGAAGATTTTTTAAATTTATATTTTTATGGAAGATTTTAATAGCATTGAGAATTTCTTACATTATTTGAAGCATTATTTCTTTATAAACGTCACTTAAATTTTCAACTACACTGTGTTTGTATCTTTTAATAATGTGTGAGATTAGTTTATAGCAATTCTCCAAATATATCTCAGAAAGTATTTCTGGGGCCTAGGATATGAGAGATTTAGTACCTCCTTGGAAGTCTAGATCTAGGAAGGTCCTCATTTAAAATAGAAATGGGAGTGGGAATCATGCATTGGGCACTCTCTTTCCTCATATATTTGTCCTCCCATCGCCTGTCATCCTCACCCGTCACCCCTCGTCACACCTTCCTCCCCGCACACGTGCAGGAATGCTCATTACACTGAGTCTCTCCCTTTGAGCAATTTAGAGAATTTGAGGAACATAGACTGGTTGTATATGCATGATTCCCAAATTATAGGAAAGGCCTCACCACACCAGTTTAGATCGATAAAATTACTTTAGCATGAGACAAAAAATTTTTTTCAAGTAGGGATAGGCTCTAAACAAATACATCTGAGGTGGGACCACATGATTTAACCATGTAGTTACATGCAAAGATGGATAGTAGAATGCAGATTTGACCAAGACAGCTTACCAAAGAATTAGCCCAGAAGCCATTTTGACATACTTCAGAATTACACAGTTTTTTCCAGATAGGTTAAACTCATCAGCACTCTCGAGGGGTATTAGAATCTCTTCTGAGAAAGATAATTAGATTGACCATCCTTTATAAAGGCTACTGAAAGTTTAGAACTATCCTGAATGTTAGGCAAAAGTTTAGTCTGCAAGGTGAAGCAGCTTATTTAAGTTTACATCCTGAGAAATATTTGAGGAACTAGTGTAGCATCCCTGAGGAATATTTTGGAGAAAATCTTCAACCTAAATAATACTTTGAAATGCAGAAATTTGAGTTTCCTTTGGTGGGAGCCAAACATACCTGTGTATTTGGAGAAATCTTTATCTAATTTCACATTCCAAAATGTAAGCTTTAAAAATGACCAGTCTCCTCAGATGTGTTTCCTTTATGCTCTGATGCAGTTAAGAAGTCAGTCCCTGGAGTCAGACCACAGTTGAATCCTGGCTTCATCAATTATTAGAAGGATAAGTTTAGGAAAGCTACCTAACCTTTCTAAACCTCAATTTCTTAACCTGTAAGATGGGGAGAAAACTTGTTTCTTAAATAGCTATAGTGAAGTTTGAAACAGATGAAATAGTCAAATTATTGGAACTTATGAAGCATTCAAAAAGTATTTACCATTATTGTCAACAATACTTCATATTCTGCTTTTATTTTCTATGTTCACAACTTGCTTTAAAAGGACATTTTCACAGGTGGCATGACAGTGAATCTGAGTACAGGGAAAAAGAAAAACAATCTATAAATAGAATGGAAGCCCTCTGAGGAATATGTTAACAGGAAAGTGTGGCAATAGATGAATATATGTTACTTGCAAAAAAAGTCATTTTCTTTTATTGTAATTTAGGCACACTTGGAATTATCCACACTACAACTTCCACCAAAGTATGGAAATAGTCAAGAGTGTCAGGAAACTAACTCTTGGAAAGCTGTGATATCAAGAAGTAATTATACTGTAAAATGCTTCATTATTCATATATGTTAATATGAAGCTCTTATACCAACGTACTTCTTTTTCCAATGTATGTCAAATTTCTACAGTTTGAGAAAGAAATAATGCAACCTATTCTGTTTATATTTTGATATCTTTGGTCTAATTTCAAGACCTATAGTGATAGTGGCGAGCTTTAAAATTCAGATAGACAACTATTCCTTTCTTGTTTCTATTTTTGGGTGAACAAAAGTGCATATTTGCAGTACATTATATTTGCAGGACAATGGTAGTTCTAGCATACAGTTTAAAGATAAAGGTAGTTTGAAATAATTGTGGTTTTTTTTAATATTCTGTGGTCCTTGGACACAGTTCGGCATAATCTGTGTGAAGTAGTCACCATGCGTCCTCCATCAAATCAGCATGTTCTATGCAAATAGTTTATATCATTAGTCTGAAACAAATCCTTTGGTAGGAATTGTCATATTCTAGAAGGAATCTAGCATAGGGGGAAACTGTATTCTCCTTTACCTGCAACTTAATACCCAGGATCTTCTGTATCCATTACCACCATTCTATTTTCCCTTCCTGGCAGGTCGCCAATCAGGCATGCCTCACAGAAAATTCTCATGCAGTTTCATTTTCTGTGGGGAGGCACTATAAAATCTTTATCTTCTGCAACTAACTTCTTTTCAAAAGCTTGAATTATTTCCTTTTTCCTTTCTTTAGTTGTGCTGCTTGAACACTGCCTCGGTAAGAGCAGTCAAACCAATCATAAAGCACTTTGTGTATGCCCATCAAAATATACAATCCACAAGAAGTCATAACCTTGGCAAGTCTGCTCCTTTTTTCTTCTGCATTGTGTCTTCAACTCAGGTTTTATTCTTCACCCTAAGGATCTACCATGATTTACCATTTTTTAAATTTTTAAAAAATTTTCCAATATTTAGAACTCGGTTACCATGGCTTTGCTGTTGGACCTGCAGCATGTACATGGCATTTTGCTTATTCTTGGAGAGTAAGTGCAGACAACATTCATCCCCTGTTTAAGAGCTCCAAGGTAGTGAAAACTCAGTAACTTCTGCTGTTGTTTACATGGTTTCTATCCAGGATTTCATGTTTTAGTTGACATTATTTTACTCTCAATTTTCAGTGTCTTTGCTCTGTGATAACTAACTTATTCTATTAACCTCTCTGATCCTGCCAATTTGAGAATGTTTTGTTTGTACCACTGGAAATGATGACCTTATTATCTGATTATGTAATGATTCTTCTATGTTTTTTCTTGCCTGTCATACTCTTCTTTCCTTCCCAGTCACCCCCATCATCTGCTTCCCTTACACATAGTATCCTCATAGAAGCAATAATGCTGCTACAACTGTTTCTTTCTTGGCTTTGAGTAGCATTGTCACTCTGGCAACTTTCTCTGGAAGAATAATCAACAGGAAGCAAGATTTTTAAGACATGCTTTTAAAATCAATTTAGTAAAAGCAAGGTTATGGTTCTAATAATTTTTTTCAATATCTTGCTTATTTCTCAGCTTGGCAGCTCTGTATAAAACACAAGAATCTGTATTTTATGAGAGAAGTAATATTGACTTTGTGGTAACTTAACAACTGACTTAATTTCTTTCTGCCCCTGATTTAATGTCTCCCAAATGGCATAATATAAGGCTGATAAGGGAACAAACTGAAATTAATTTAAATTCAGTTCTGTAAAAAAATTGGGAGAGTTTAGACACTAATTGAGCTGATCTGTTTCTTTGATCTGAAGAGAAATTTCTAGAAACTGGCCAAAGTAAACACTTTACTGAAACCTCTTATTAGATCAATATTGTTTACCATTAATGAACTACTGCTTAAATGTACTAAGTTATAGTATACTCTCCAAGTAACATTTGTTCTTTCTCAAGTTTGGTACAAGATAAATTACCACACTTGTCAATTGGAAAGAGTTTAGATCCTTAATTTTAATGATGATTATTATGTTAAAGTATAGAAAAAAATGGGGAAATCTATAAAAATAGTTTTCCATTTCCTTGCCTTTAACTATGTAACAACCTCAGTAATAACTTACTGCATATTTATTTTATTTTAATTATAAGTTTGATTTTAATGTACAAACTATGAAGGAAACTGAAAAGCATTTGCATTCTCCCCAAATGCCACTGAATATTTATGACAGGAAATTAGAAGTTACATTAATTTCTCTCTCTATGCCAATGCTATCTGCAGTAATAACATGAATAATGCTCTTAAACTGAGTACTTTTATTAACTCTTACAATAATGACTAAAAATAACTGGCTCAATTGGAGTTTTTCATTAAGCTGCATACTTGTTTGTATTTTTTCATTCATTCATTCATTCATTTACCAGTTACTTATTGAACTATGACCTTAAGCCAAACATCGAGATAGTAAACAGGAATAGGAAAATATGTGGATGCTGTTCCTCCATGCAAATCACCCATATTCTGGGTGAACACAAACTTGTGCAAAAATCATACCAAGATAAATGTTCTAATACCAGCATGCTAGAAATATTATAATACATCCGAAAGGAGTGTTATCATAGAGAAGTTGTTATTTGTCCTGGACTCTATTAAATAAGTTGAGTTTTACCAGACATAAAAGAGTAATATCACAAGCCAAAGTAATAACACAGGTGTCTATAAGGACATGGTAGATTTGACTGCTGTAAAGTATTGGCACCCACAGCATGCCTGATGTGGTTTAAGTAGAGGATGAAGCTGGAAAAGAAGCTTGAGATATAATTCAAGAAATTGACAAGCATGTTTAAAATATTTAGATCATATTGCTGAAAATAATTCTATAAGATATTGTCCAAATTCTCAGAAGAGCATGCAATGCAGTCAAGATTTGACTCCTGACAATCTCTTCAACCTAATTGCCTAGATTCACCAATAAGTAATTTCTATTTTAGGCATCTTTAGCTGATTACAGTTCTCCAACACATCTGTGGCTTTACATATCCTGATTACTGTGGTTGGAACACAGTCCTTCTCTCTCTGGCCCTCCTTCACTTGGCTAGTTCTTACTCTTTCTTGAAATCTCATCTTACACATTAACCTCTTCAAGAAAAATTGACTGATTTTAGTAGTAGTTTGTTTGGTTTTTCCATTTGAGTGCTTTAACAATAACCGTATCTCTATCAAATTCATTATATATTATATTTGTGGTTTTTTCCTCTTCTATCAGTGGGTTAAGTTGAGGACAAGGAACATGACTACTATCAAAAATTCCCCACGTAGAAGAGAAACCTGAGATATCACGTTCACCAAGTTGTCAAGGTTACCTGATTAATATCATGGCACACTGGCATCATGTACTCCATGATAGGATAAACTGAGACACATCACTTCTCAGTACTGTCACAGAAATGCATTACCTAACCTAATCACAAGAAACCATTATGCAAATCCTAATTAAGAGATTTCTTGCAAAATACCTGGTCTTAAAATGTCAAGGTCATGAAAAACAAGGAAAGACTGAGGAGTTTTCACAGATTGGAGAAAACTAGTGAGACATCACAACCACATGCAGTATGGATTCCTGGGTTGAACCATGAAACAAAAAAATATTGTATTAGTGAGAGAACTGGTGAAATCTGAATATAGTCTGTTTTTGTTAATAGTATTGTAGCAAAGTTAATTCTTAGTTATGACAATTGTATTATGACTATATAAGATAATAATAGTGGTGAAAGCTGGTTGATGGGTATACAGGAACTCTCTCTAGTATTTCTGCAACTTTTCTGCAAGTATAAAGTTATATAAAAATGAAAAGATAAAATAAGCTTCTTAAATATTTCTTAAATGAATAAGTTAGTGAGGAATGGAGTTTTAGACTAGAAACCACTATTTCTTGCTTTATATTTCTAAATAGTATTTATTGAATGCTTAGTCTATGACTTACACTAGGTTAGGCACTGGGAAATCTCTTAACAGATGAATAACAACCACTAAAACTGTACTTTAAATGTGTGCTAGTTTGAAAAAATCATTTTAAATTAAATACAGTTTAGCAGTCTATTACCACTGTTACTAATTATAGTAATAGTTATATTATTACTATCATATATATCTATGTCTATATAATCTATTTGCAAATATTTTCAATTCCCCAATGAGTTTTTGTTTCCAAGTGCTACATATGTAGTATTAATTCAGTAATTTTAGTAATATCAAATTAATAAATGTTGCATAAATACTAGGTAGCAATGAAGGACCCATAATACCATGAAAAGATTCCATTTTCACAGAAGGATTTGTAGTGGGTAGCTTTTGGAGATCAAAGGATAAATTTTTTCTTGAATGTCAGTACTGAAAGTTCTCAACAAACAATTCAGTACAATCAAACCATTGTGCAGGAAGCAAACCAAAAACATAGTTTTGACCTTCAAGACATTATTCTTTAAAGCAATAATTCAAAATATACTGTAGGGACACAGGGTTTTTGAAAATTATCCTTGAGGGGGACCAAAAACAATATTTTGTGATATGCAGTAAATCAAAACTTCAGATTAAGAATGCACTTGTAAAATCTCTGTAAACATGGTAAGGTTTAGATTTATTATGGATTCCCTCTTATCCTAGAGTACTTGGATATTCTTAGATGTTATAGCTATAGCATGCATGACCAAGTTTGTGGAAGCTAAAGGTCACTCTCTGTGTTGTTTCGTTTTCACAGACTTGCTGACAAATAAAAAATTGTAACAGATTTAAATATTCCATTAGATGTGACAGAAAAAAAGGTTAACAGAAGCATTTTAGAAGTGAAAAGAAGATGAAATTAGCAAGATTCTTTTCCTATATGTCATAAATTGTGAAGGCCAAAGTATAAGCCCACTTTCACTTCTGCTTCTCTTAAGTTTTTAAATGTTTCTTGTTTATTTTTTAAACTATACCATTCACTTAGACTCTGGTATTTGTCTACAATCTAAAATTTACTCAAATTAAGATCCATTTGATTTATGGGGGACAGAAATTGAAAGACAGAGCTTTCCATGTGCACTCCCTTTCTCAGTACGTGACTTATTGTGAAAAGAAAAGGGCCTAATGCTTCTAGAAGCAACCTTTCAGAGTAAACTGTGCTGTTTCCAGGAATATCATACCTTCTTCTCATATAATTATTTGAGTTCCACAATTTTTATTTCTCTTCATGTGTCCCTAATTCCCTTTTCAAAATTTGATTTTATTATGGTTAAAACACTTAATAGGAAATCTACCCTCTTAACAAATGTTTAATTGTATGATAGATTATTGTTGATTAGGCACAGTGTCATACATCAGATCTCTGGAGATTATTCACCTTTCTTAACTAAAACTTTATGCTTGTTGATTAGTAATAATATTTCCTCTCCTCCCAGCCCCTAAGAATCACCATTCCACTCTTTGATTCTATGAATTTGACTATTTTAGATACCTCACATAAATGGAATCATGCAGTATTTATGTTTCTAAGACTAACTTATTTGGCATAGCATAAGGTCCTCAAGGCTCATCCATTCTGTCGCGTTTTGCAGATTTTCCTTCTTTTTTCAGGCTAAATGGCATTCTACTGTATGTCTATACCACATTGACAATATCCATTAATTCATCAGTCAATGAATGTTTGAGTTGTTTCTGCATCCTGGCTGTTCAGAAAAGTGCTGCACTGAAAATAGGTGTGCTAATGTCTCTTCAAGATCCTGACTTCAATTCTTCTGGAAAAATATCCAGAAGTGAGATTGCTAGGTCACACAGGAGTTCCATTTTTAATTATTTGAGGAATCTCCATTCTGTTTTCCACAGTGGATGCACCAGTTTGCATCCCTACCAACCATGTGCAAGGGTTCTAATTTCTCTATCATCTCACCAGCACTTGTCCTTTGTTTTGTTGTTTTTTGTTTGATAATAGTTATCCTGACAAGTATGAGTTGATACCTCATTGTGTTTTGACTTTCATTTCCCGATGGTTAGTGACATTGAGTATTTTTTTCATAAATATCCTCTTTCCTATCCATTAATTGGTTCAGCTTAGATAATTCATGTTTATATTTCATTTAGTACTTTCCATGTTTTATTTTCCTAAACACTGATTTATTTCAAGTCAAATTTTTGAGACATACTGAAGTCTCAGTACTTTGAAATCACCATTATCAGGCATCACACATTTGTATTTATTCTTTATCTGTAAGTGCTGTAATATTATCTTTTAAACAAATTAAGTTTGAACAAATAACATGTTTATTTTGCTATAACCACCCATAATCATTATTAATACTTGTAAACCTTGGAAAGAGGTTCAGCAGAAAGTAAGTTAAAAGGCCCCTAGTTAGCACATATTTCTTAAAATACAGGATTTTTTAAAATTCTTCACTAACAAGCATTCTTGATACTTTTTCCCCCAAATTGATTATAAATATGGCCATTTAATCTATTCTGAATTGAGACAAATAATTGATGTGCAATTTTAAAATCAGAAATACATCATTAAAATTTGAGTTATCATTTTTTTAGATTCTTTATTAAGAATATATACTTGTATCTTTATCATTTTTATCACATCATATCATCAGTCATATGTTTCTTCCAGAATGATTATAATTTATCATTTATTTTTAGAAACAAATTAAAGTAAATACATTTCCTAATTTCTAGTAGCAGAAGTTACCTGTTCTACAACTTGAAAATAAAATTGAGAAAGTGAAATACTGGCTCATATTTTTTCAGCAACTCAGTTCAGTATTATTTGGCCACAGTCCACTACATCATAGAATAAGTTTTCTTAAAAACTGGTACAAAATTCTAGCTTCAATTATTTTCTAACTACTTTACTAAGCATAATGATGTTTATCTAATATGAGTATTTGATATAAAATAATCCCATTCTATGGCATATGACTTCCTAAAATAATGAATAACTAGAGAAAAACTGTAAGACTTTTTAGTTGCATTTCCTCCCAAGTTACTTGGTTGTTGGTTTAATTTAAATGTGTAAGGGCTCATTGTAAATATATATTTTATTTTATATTAATTAAGAAATTACTGAAATCTTGTACTAAAATGGGTTTGAATTAGTAAGTAAATAGCATACTTAAATGTACTGATAAAATAATTTAGACAAAGCCAAGATTCAATTGCTACCTGGCCTTCTCTGAATAATTTCTTAGATTAATGTTCTAATACACAGTTTTCCATGAAATAACAGTCCCTGTATACTCTTAATTCATACATAAACAAATCCTCTTTTTTCAAAATACAGAAGTGTCATTGACAAAGGACAGCATCTCTTAACTACAAAATAAGAAAAACACCTCAATTTGATTGGGAAGAAAACTTTCAAGTATTGAAGTTCCATTCAACAGCACAAGTTTTTCCAAGGCCACAACTCTCTTGTAACATAATAACACATTCTTTTTACAATGAAGCTTCTGTCTCCCTGTGCTTCCTGCCTGTTTCACATTCCGTGGTGGGGGCACACAGTTGGCAATATATCAAATTTAAAAATTGCCTAATTTCTAAATTTTCTAATTATCTAAGGTGAAAGCAAAGAAGTGTGTGTGCCGTTATTGGAGGGAAGCTTTGGTTTTCAGTAGTCGGGGTGACTGTGATAAATGTGGAAGGCTTGAAGAAACAACCTGGTAATTCTCAACACACAGAGAAAAAATGGGCCTGATATGACAAAGCTCCATGTTACAGAAGTTATCCTCAGTTACCACTTTCTTTTCCTTTCCCTTCAGGGTACATTTCGGAAAATAAGTGTTTTTAGTATCTACTTGATATTATGGAAGGCACTAAAAGTTTAGAACATTGTAACTATGTTTATTTTACTATTATGCTGCTGTTTCTTCATATCTTTTTTTTAATCTTCTAATAAACTGATTAAAAACTATGAATGAGAGTACTTCGGGAGCTACAAATACAAAAAAGAGAAAATGTAAAAGCCTAATTTACAAGTATATTGTTAATTTCTAAATAACACTTTTTATTTAAGGCAAATATCTTAGTGAAAAGCAGGAGAAAACACATTTATACACTTAATATATTTTGCTTCCTAAAGTAAATGCCTTAGAGTTGTTTAAGTGTGCTAAATATTGTGTATGTTTCCATTAGCAAAAAAGATTTTAGAGGTAAAAAGTTAACACACACAAACACACACACATACACCCTGACCATGGCTTCAATACCTGGAATGTTTACATCTCTATATCTTCAAATGATTTGTCTATCTTTCTAGCTGAATGAGATAGAAATTCATCCAGAACACTTAATGTAAATACCCCTCTCTCTACCTCTTTTTCTGTTTTTCCATGGAAGTTAACCTTCCATATCTGATGTCTTACATGAAAAGCATACCAACTTTTACAAAGTGGAAGAGAAAAATATTGTCCAAAGCCTTAACTAGGTCACGGAAACTCCTCAGCGAGCTGCTGCAGGTTTTGACAGCTGCTACTGGCTGCAGCTCTGCTGTGCGCGTAGGGCTGCCCCTCTCTCCTGATGCCAAGTAGCAGAGCAGCGGGGTGCTGATGGCAGTTAGCGCTGTGACAGTCAGCCAGCTTGGTACATTTCCCCAGCTGGAAGGCTACTGTCTTCAAAAGTTAGCTTTGGTGCTGCTTTCTCTTATGTTTACAAGCAAACCACAGCCAAATGCCCTGCCTGTCCATCTGTGCCACATTAGACATCTGGACAAACTTGGCCCTTGTATGCACATCAATGTGAGGGTTTGTAGATTTGTTTTGTCAGTTTTCATACACCGCTCATCAAGATTTGGTTCTCAAAGAAAACTCTCTTTACCTATATTTCTGGGAAGCCTTTTGTCTTTGGATATATGACTCACAAATTGAATAAATTACAAGTGCTTAAGCAGCAGGTTTACAGTGTGGAGTTTTTAGAAAGTCTGTTTATCCTAAAAATTCCCTTGGTTTCTCAATTCACCAATACTTAAGTATCTTCCCTTTGATACCACTAATTGTTGTAAACAGTATCTCATTGTGCTAATTTTCTGTCATTGTTTACAAATTGTACATTTCAGGCAGAAATTCTTGAGGATGAGATGTCCACCCCTACGCCATTTTATGAAATCCTACCAAGAAGCATTTTAAAAAGAAAACATATATAAATATTTTACATAAATACTTTCACTTCAATTCTGTCTTGTCCCCTATGTTTTCTATCCACAGCCGGTTTCTTTAGCTCTCCTCTGGCACCAGCTGCCACTGCCGTTATCACATCACGACAACTTCTCAGCTACAGGTCAGCGATGACCTCCCACTTGCCAGGGCTCATCTGACTCACAAGTCCGTGACATGGTTGACCACACCTCCTTTTTTTGCAGCAGTTTTTTTCTAGCAGTACCAATAATACTTGAAATAGCTGATTCATATCTTACGTTTCCCAGTCTTTAGCCTGTTTTTCTAGCTGCTTTCCTCCCCTCACACTTAGAAGTTAGCATTTTCAAAATTCTGTCTCCCTCTTCTTTGCTATCTTATTCTATTCCTGGCTTTATCTTGCACTTGTCATAGGATGGATTTCCCATATTGCATAATTTATCTCCAATCCTTACACATCCTAAACTCAGGTAACAATGAACTACTTATGGAACATGTCATATAGTAGATGTACCATGGCTTCCTTCTTGTTTAAAAATATTTTTGTGCAATATTTTAGCATGCCTGTATGTATTCAGTTAATTTTTAGTTCTCTTATTCCTTTCTGTGTTAGTTTACTATTGCTGCTGAAACAAATTACTGCAAATTCAGCCATTTAAAATGACCTAATGTTATTATCTTAACAGTTCTAGAGTTCAGAAGTCTGAAGTGGGGATCAGTGGACTAAACTGAAGTTTTAGCAGGGCTGTATTCCTTTCTGGAGGCTCTCTGGGAGAACTCATTGCTCACAATTTTCAGATTCCAGAGACCACATGCATTCCTTAGTTTGTAGCCCTTTTCCTCCATCTTCAAGGTGAGCAACAACAGGTCAAGTTCTTTTGGCATGTCACTCTCACCTCCTCTCCTGACTCCCTCTGTCATGGTTAAGAACCTGTGATGACACCGGGCCCACTTAGATAGTCAGGATAATTTCCCACTTGAAGGTCATCTGGTGGCAACTTTAATTCTCTCTGCAACACCTTTCCCCTTTGCTGTGTAATCTAACATATTCACAGATGCTAGGGTTAAGACATAGACATCTTAGTAGTGGTATTATTCTGTCTACAACAATTTATCATCCTTTTTGCCTAGACTATTACTTCAGCATAACTTATTCTTGGTCTAATCCTTCTAAATTAAGTATAAAACTATCTGGAACTTCATCTCTAAACCTTGGGATTGCAGAGAGTTTTGGTCGGAGGAAAATTTCAGGTTTTCAGGTACTTTTGAATCTTTGTGTTAGTGTGTGTGGCATTATTGCTGGTAATGAGTATAAAATGATGAGTTACTGTATCAAGGAAACATACTGGTAATGATCCTAAAATGAGCTAGATACTGTATGAAGAGAACAAAAGATGGAAAAAATAAAAGTTTCTGACTTTGGTGGGACATTTCATAATATGTATAGGCTCTTCCTCATAATTTTGATGCTGAACATAATCATCTACTCACAGCTTTAAGATATTAGATGTTATAGTGATACTGCATTCATTAGATGTATATATTATGTATTTTTGTGAGAGAAGATGATATTCCTTCAGTGCAAAAAAGAATTTCATTTAGATCTTACTCTGTTTAAAGCTTGCTAACAATTTCAAAGGATAAGGATGCTGAGATGATAACACAGCCACTGCTCTGCCCTCCTGAGAGAAGGGATACAGGCAGAACAAGGGAATCCCACTGGAGCAAATGAGGAGAGCAGCTGCACTGCAAAGGTAACACTCCTGTTAGAAGAGTAAAATACATGACAGTGCTTTCTGCCTTTAATCTGCTCAAGCCTCCCACAAGAAGAGAAATGGAAGGACTCCTGCATGAATAGTTTAGACTCTTATCATCTGGTTTATTTTGCTCTTATTTCCTTTCTTACCTTGTATTCTAATTCTGTTATCCAGGACCTTCCTTGGCATTAGGATTAAGGTTCCACATTGCTTTTTTTAAATTTTGAGATGAGAATTAAGCCCTTAAATTCTAGTCTTCATAATTTTTCACTCCGCCATTCATAGCTTGTCTGCAGGAATATTACGCCCTAGAGGAGTGTATACTGTTGGGCCTTTCAGACATTTGACTGCTGAGAGTTTGTGTATATTTTGTTACTGACCTCTCCTAATCTCTGCCTTAGCCTAGTGAGATTGTTTTCATTCCTAAGTATCAGTCATCTCTCCTGGCAAAGCCCTTGTTCTGACAGGGGATATTCCTAGTACATTGTTTGTTTATTTTCTCTACAGAACTCATCTTTTCATATTAAGAAGACTCTCGTATACCAGAAATTCACATAATACCTTTAATATTATTGTAGAAGATAGAAAATATGTTAGTAGATACAAAAAATTCTAGCTCCACACTTTTTGTCTTTCATCCCTATGACATCATCTACCAAGTTTAGTTATTGTATTAGTCAAGGTTCTCTGGAGAAACAGAACCAATAGGTGATTGATTGATAGGTTGATTGATTGATTTAATGACCTGACTCATGAGATTATGGAGCCTGAGAACCTGAGAGTTAGGGAAATAGATAGTGCAATTCAGTCCAAGTCCGAAGACCTGAGAGCCAGGGGAGCTGATGGTGTAAATGTGAGTACAAAGCCCCAAGAATTTGGGAGCCTTTGGTGTAAGTCCTGCTTTGAGTCCAGTGGTCCAAGAACCAGCAGCAAAGATGTTGGAGGGCAGGAGAAAATGGATATCTTCACCAAAGCAGAGAGAGAATTCACCTTTTACCTTTTTGTTTTATTCAGACCCTCAAAGGATTGGATAATGCCCACCAGTGTTGGGGAGGGCCATCTTCTTTACTCAGTCTACACATACAAATGCTAATCTCTTATGGAGAGATCCTCCTAGACACACCCAGAAATAATGTTTTACCAGCTAGCTGGGCATCCCTTAGCCCATTTAAACTGACACATAAAATTACCATCAAAGGTAGATGTGTTAGATTTATTCTTGACTTCTCAGCCATAGAATTAATAAAATCTGTGCAAGAAGCTATGTTATAGTTACAGATTGTAGCTCATTGTTAGATACCCACAGACCCTATTTCCTATTGAGGTACTGTTATGTTTATTTCCTTCTCATTTTACCAAAACTCCTGAAATGAGTTTTCATTATTCAATGTTTCCCTTCCCATTTGGTCTTGAACCCATTTCTGTTGGAGTTTGAAACCCATCATTCTTCTGAAACTTACTGTATTTCTTTTCATAGTCACCTTCCTAGATCTAAAAGCCAATTTTCAGATCTTATTTTATTTCACCCACTAACAGTGTTTGATATAATCAATTACTACTTCATCTTTTGCACATTTTTCTTTATTTGACATTTACAACACAACACAATCTTGGTCCCATAATACCTCAATGGCTGCTTTTTCTTTTTTGTCTTTTGATGGGTATTCCTCTTTATCTCAACCTCAAAGCATTGGAATTTTCTATTCTCATTTGCTTTATTGTATGCTACCCCTAGGTCAACAATTCCAAAATTGATGTCTTCTTCCTGTACCTTTCTCCTGAATTCAAAGAAAGTCCCATAAGAATGCATATAGCCATTTCACATTTAACACACACAGGCAAAATTGAGCTCTTGATCTCTGGTGCACAATCCTCCCCCTTCTTCAGTCTTTCTCATTTCAGTCAATGTCAGACTTCTCAAAACTGCCCAATCCAAAAGAACTTGAAGCCATTCTTGATTCTCCTCTTTTTCTGTTATACTACATCTAATGCATCACTAAATCCTTTTACTACATCTCATCATATCTATTGCTGTTATCTTCATCTAGGTTAGATTCTTCTCTTATCTGGATTATTGAATATCCTCTTAACTGATCTTACCACTTCTGCCCTTGTCCTTTAGTCTATTTTTAATACAGCATCCAAAAACAGTCACATTTTTTGTGATAAAAAATAAGTCGTATTTTTATCATTCCTTTTTTTGAACCCTCCAGTAGTTTTTATCATATTAAAAGTAAAAGCGTAAATATTAATAATGGTTTATGAGGCCTTGCAAGATCTGGGTCCTGTTTGCTGTCTTATCCCATGCCCTGCCCTCTCTCTCTCCACTCACTCTGTTCCAGGTGCACTGACTCCCTGCTGCTCTTTGAAACCACTGAGCTTCTTCCTCTGCAGGACCTTTCCATTAGTTCTTTCCTCTTCCTGGAATTCCCCATTGCCCTGCAAATACCAACATGGCTCTTTCCATTGTTTTTCTTTATGAGCCTTTATATCCAAGAAAAGAAGGATGAAGTTTAGACTTATTTTATTTAATTAAAAAAATAATCTTTCATTATCTTAAAATGAATTTTATCTAACACACTGCAAATGTGGTTTTAGTAAGTTACACTATTTGTCATGTCTCATTTCTTACTTTTTTTCTATTTAGTGTGATAAAGAAGTAAACTTGAATAATGGTGAAGAACATGGGTGCTGAGGTAAGACTCTCTGAGTCTGACTTCTTGATCTTTACAACTTCCTAGTTGTGGTACCTTGATTCAGGATATTTTTACTCTCTTTACTTCAGTTTCCTCAGCTGAAAAATTAAGGTAATAAAATACCTCATTACTGAAGAAGTAGATGAGTTAAAACATATAAACAACTTACAGCAATGGCTGGCAGTTCAGTAGGCAATAAGTATGGGTCTGTACCCACCAACCACTTTGACTTTTTGAAGGAACCATATTCATGTGTCAAGTTTGGATTATAACTCAAATATTGTTGTTTTATATCTATGTGACCCAAGGTTGAGTTCTTCAATTCTGTGAGCCTCCTTTTTCACATTCACATGTACAGGTAGAGTTGTTCTCTCTGCTTTCTTTCTGAAGTGATTATGAACATTAATGTCATGAGAAAGTTTTGAATTCCTATAGCTACCCTTTGCTATTAAAGCAATCATCAATCCTACTTTTGTGTGTATGTATTTTCTTATTTATATAAGAATAAAAATGATTACTATGAAGCCATTAGTCACTGTAGTCAAATGTAGTATTAAGTGTGCAAAGGTTTGTTGAATATGAGATGTTAAGACATGGCAGTCCTGACCTCAAGGAATCTACAATCTAAATGAGTTATGAGGCATATCCACAAGAAAATAATAACAACCCAGGGCACAAACAATAAGTACCTGTTGGGATATTGCTTTAAGAATTTCTAGGAAAAAAGCACATTTTAGTCACTGATCCTAAACACAATGCCTGCCACAATTTATCCTTTAATTTTATGTGAATGAATAAACTAACAAATAACTGAGTAGATTTTAAAACTAAATGTCAAAGTCAGTCCAAGAAGGGAAAAATCATTTCTCATTTGATTTTCAGGAAAGGTTTATGTTAGACATTCAGTTTGATCTACACCATAGAGGATAGGATTTATATAAGTTGAATATAAATTATCAGAAGGGGACAAGTGTGAACCAAAGAAGGGTGAGGAAAGAATAAAGCTTATTAAGAAGTTAAGCAAATTAAATGGAAAGGTAGTGATTAAAAACGAGCGCACTGTGCAGTGGTGTCAGTAGACCATGTTTTTGTCCTTGTTCTGCATATTGGGTCAACTTGAGCAAGTGGTGTGACTTCTGAGATCCATATATGAAGTTGGCAAATAGCCTATGATCCCTAATTCATACAACTAATGTGAAGTGTGAGTAAAATGCTATATAAGAGAGTAAACTGTGAAGCTGAAAATTTTAATATTGGCAAATATAAATTCCCCTTAAAAGTAAGTATATAGAATTATGACATAAAAATGAAATGATTAATTTGGACCAGATTTAATCAGTTTAGATTATAAATATTTGGAAAGTTTTTTTTTAATGCAAATATGCCTGAACTAATTGTGTTACTGTTTTTAAGAATAATTCATCTAAATGAAGATCCTGGAAGGATTGAGTGAGATAAAAATATTTGAATAAAATATTTCAATTAAATAGTCCTTGAAGTAATCCTGGTGTTAGATGATGAATAGCTGTGGTATTACTGGGCATGATGAATTTATGAAATATAGAAAGGATAAAAGTATATCATATTTCAATATTTTTTGTATATAAGGGTTAAGGAAGCTGAATATTATTATACAATGGTAATTTCACATGTAAGTGATTGAGAAAGTAAGAAAAATTAGGGTGAAGATATTTTGAGATAAGGAAAAAGTCAAATGAAATGATTTACTAGTTTTTGAAAATTTAAGTTGAGATGACAGAAAACTTCAAAAGAAAGTAATAAATAGTTCCTAAAGCAAGAGAAGGTCACACTTAAAAACTATCCCAATAAAATACTGAGGTTGTTGGTCAAAATGTAACTTTAGGCTGAAGTTCATCTAAAAGGAGCTGTACTCAGCTATGTGTATGCCTCATCATGACCCTTGTTACTTTTCTCCTTATGAAACTACTCTTTTCTCTCTATAATGGCAGTATCAAATCCATTTTCTGTATTTCCCATGAGGCACTTTATATTTTGTCACAGGTCCTATGAGCAAAACTGATAAGCATAATTACAGGAATTCAGAATTTTGGAGTACTATTTTATCTCTACCAAAAGAAATAGCAACAAAGGATCGAGACACCCAGTGTACAGTCGAATGAATCAAATTAGTTAAGTACATCACAGAGTAAAATCAACAGCAGAAGTCTCTTTGTCAAGTAACACCATAAGCTATAAGATTACAATTCACAAAATGATCAGAGCATACTGTATAATCAATCAAGTATTCTAATACAACTATCAAAATACACATCATGTCATAAACAAGTATAAGATTTATTCAAATTAAACTCAGCCATCTCAGATGATTATATGTCCATTTTTTTCTTTTCAGTTTTTAAATATTTACTCCCACATTTTTTTTCAGATTGATAATATGGATTGCAAATGTGTAAAAACATTAGTTGTTATTGAAAAACAAAAATAAACAATGACAATAAAAAAACTTCAAGTCCTTATTAAGTTTCAAGTATTTATAAAACTGAAACTTCAGGTCTTTCTGGATTTGCGTTTATAGCTGCTGTTTTCTTCACGGTCACCTGCAAGGTCAACTTCCAAAATATTCCCAGTTGAAATCTTGACATTATTATGAGAGCTTAACCTGAAATTTTTACAGAAAATCACTGCTCCAAATTCTTAGAGTTATTAATAGAACAGGCAAAAAAATTGAGTCTTTAGGCAGAAGAGAAAAAAATCAGGTGCCTTTTTATCCTTATAATTGAAACCTTAATAAAGATGATGATAATTATAAAATGATGGTGATTAAAATACTCATTTGAGCTAGAATTTACAGGAATAAAACAGTGCAAAAAATACTTTTATCGTGGTATTTTAAGGATATTCAAATCAAGGGTTATAAAACTTCTCAAAGTAATGTTTTTAATAAATTATTTAGTCAATTAAATAATAAGGTAGTTTACATTCACTACACAGGCTTTTGAAAATAATTTGAGCATTTTACTATCTGTCACATGGTGGTTCCCCAGAAAGCAAGTCAGACAAAGTTTAGTGTGGGAAACGCTTATTGTGGAGTGCCCTCAGGATCAGCAGCTGAGGAAGAAGGGCAGAGAGGGAAGCAGGGTGCAGGGCCAGGGGACAAGTCGGGCTGCAATGAAGTATGAGGAACAACTTCAGGTCATCTGTGGTCTGAAACTGGGATGGTCCTTAGGAGTTTTTCTTAATTGAGCTAATGGTTGAGACCTTTTCTATCCTGAGTCCAATAGTCATTGAATGTGGGCTTTTCTGGAAAGGGGGTATGACCCTCAGCAATGTGGATCTCTTCTAAGGCAATTGAAGGGGGACTGACAGCTGGGCACTCTCTCCTGGCAGCACTCACAGCCGCTGGGGATGTTTTCATCGTGAAGGGGAATCAGCAAGTGCATCCCAGCTTCACTGAAGCTACACATCTATGTGAGCTCTGGAAACCGCTCCTCCCAGCAGGTCTGCGGGCCCTCTCCCTGTGGGAAGCTGGGGAGAGGAAGTGGGAGGTACTGCAGCCCTGCTGCTACAGCGGGTCTGCTCATAACCGATGCTGGTTACTTCCTCCTCTTTCCATTCAAGACTCCCTCACTCTCAGCACTTCTTAGAGGGTTAGAGGTCTGCCCAGTGGCAGAAATGGGCTCTGAGCCTCTGGTCATTACGTGCTTGTTAGGCTGTTTCTGTTGCATTTTTCCATTTAGGGTTAAAATCGTTCAGGAAAGTAACCCTGACAGAACCCGTTCTGCAACGGCAGTACTGTCTCCTTGTGACGATTAGAGCCAGTTACCCCCGCCAGGCTGGTGACTCCTCTTCTTGCCTGCGCTCCTTGGCAGAGGAACTTGAAGCCTGTAGTTTATGGAGTGTTTCTGTGCCCTTCTTTAAGAACCTCTGAAGTCACGAGCACGGATTTGCCCCGGCCATTCGTGCTTTCAACCCTGGATTCTTAGATTCAGTTTTCTACCTGTTGGGGTACTTTTTCCCCCCTGCTTCAAATGTACCCTGAGTGCTAGGGAATGGTGCTCCAGCCTCAGAAGATACTGCCTGCGAAGGGGGCGGCAGCTGTATCTTCAATAGGCTGTGCCATCATCCTGTCAGGCCTGCAGCATCTGAGTCATATAATATGTAAATCTGCCGGGTAGGAGCCACGGCCTTGTACCCACAACTATTCATCCTTCCCCTTGTTAGTATTGGCTAGTTCTGCCTCGGGTATTAGCAAGGAGGAATCACAACCTATGTAAAGGAAAGAAAGGAAATACACTAGTCTAAATGAAAAGTGAGGGAAGTTGGCAAGTTGATGCAGTCTCAGCGACAGCCTCAGCTGTCCTGTAAGGGAGCTCTGAATCTAGGACGGGCCTTCAGATTTGTCCTGCTTTGCAATGGGCTCTTTATATCCCATGCTGAACATTCACTGGACACAAGCCTTCTTGGAAAGAAGACTTTAGGTGACATGCTCTTGTCAGCCAAGATTATTTCACAGAGGATTAAGAAATGATGTTATTTGCTACCAGCATTCCCAATAATGCAGTAGCAGGTCTCAGCGTCCTGAAGGGAGATGTGCAAACTACATTCTAATGAAGATCGATGGTTCAAACTCCCATTGTCACTACACTCTTCCATTAAGATTAATCACACAGTGAAATCATCAGAGTATGATCAAGTTACCTTCTTTCTTTGTTTTCTCTCCTTACAGGAGGGTCCTTTTACTCCTCAACCCATTAAATGTGGTTTCTGCTCCAAATATTTGCCCTGACCTATTTCTTCATAAGATGGTTGAAATGATTTAATAATGTGTGTTGAAAATCAAGTTGAAATTTTGAAAATGATGTGTGGAGTAAAATGTATATTATTGCCTCATAACTCTAATTGTATCTGTTGATATTCTTTGATTTGCTTGATTTTCTCTTACAACATATTAGGTGGCTAATCTAATAAAGAGCATGCCCTCATCTATGTAATTTTAGTTAGTTTGGAAGGGCCTTTGATGATATAGAATTAATTCTTTCTTCCAAATGAAGTATAAAAAATATAAATACAATTGCAATAATTTCCTTTTCATTCTGATAATTCCTAACAATGAAAGCTTACTTTCATGTGCATGAGCCACTTTTGTCTTTGATTGGAAAACTGAATCTCCTCTCTGACCTCATAGGAATTACCAGAAGTGGTACAGTTTATTTGTCAATAGCATATTTGACACTTAGCACAGATAATTTCTTAACACCATAGTTCTCTATATGACAAAATGATTTTTAGCAATAACCATGACATAAAATGAATAATAATAATAGAACAGAAAGGCTAACAGAGAAAACATATTGTCATTGAGCTTTATATATATAATCATTACATTAAAAATAAAACTACAATACAAATATGAGTTCTTTTCAATTATATTAGTGTACTTTTAAAAGCAGGAGAAAATATATACCTACATGTTTGTTTGTCATAATAATGAATAATGACTACAGTTTCTGTCTTTGAGCTGTAACTTCTGGAAATTTTTCAATAAATTCATCAAATATGATAAAATATGATCTTCACAAAATTATGCTCAGTAGTCAGTATAGCCAGATAAAGTCATTATTCATTACTATGACAAACCAACATGCAGGTATACATTTTCTCCTATTTTTAAAAGCACGTTAATATAATTGAAAAGAACTACTCATAATTGTTTTGTATTGTAGTTTTATTTTAAATGTAATAATTCTACATATAAAGTTCAATGACATTATGTTTATAAAATTATTCATTTTATGTCATGGTTATTACTAAAATCATTTTGCCATATAAAGAAGTATGGTGTTAAGAAATGATCTAACTTTACTCATAGTTGACTGAGGAATGCTTTTTATTCATTTTCATTTCAAAAAGTTTCTCTCACATGAAGAAACAGATACACAAATAGTTTGTAAATGTCTTAAACAGATAAGCTTGGCAGAAATTTACAAAATCCCATTTCACAATGAATTTTAGAAATGGCATTTCTGTTTCTTCAGGATCAATTATACATATATATATACACACATATATTATGTATATCATTTATAAATATCAAATACATATTACATATATTTAATACAGAGAGAAAGAGAGAGAAGGGAAAGAACAAAAGAAAAAAAGAAAAAAGAAATAAATAAAAACTCCAGATGGTCACATTGAATAACAAAATAGAATTAACTTCTGTTCTTTTATTTATTTATTTTTAATCACTGTGGTATCATTGTTTATTTTGAATTGACGGTTTAATACCTAAAATACATAGCACCAGAAGAATTGAAGACATGCTTTACTCCAGAAATGAACTCAAATAATCCTAAATCTTAATGAATTTAGTTTCAAAGTAAATACATTTTGTTGAGTCCACGTGTGTCAAGGGAAAACTGCAAAATTTGCCGATTTGATTAAAAATGTGCTAGGTTGAAAATTGCATATGTGTATGTATACATATATATACAGAAAGAGACAGAGAGAGAACTTAATAGTAACTCTAGGAGTTGCTTAGAGGAGTATTTTATCACTGACATAGTTTAGAATTGCCAGCACATGTAAGAGTAGCCAGTTTTAATTTTATTGTTCCTAAATTTCTCAGTTTATTGGTATCACTGAAGCAGATCACTCATGTCACACACCCTTGCATTCCACTGACTACATTACTCCTTCAACATTTGGGTAACGTTGCTGCTGGTATCCTCAGGAGTGAGAACACCAGCAGTAAAGCTAAAAATGCAAAAGTGTTTCCTTAGCTGATTTCTTTTTATTCACATAAATACACAAAAACAAAATACTAGCTACTTACAAGAGACCACATATTTCCTAATGATTCTAAAAATGCGTTTCAAATCATGTGAATAAAATAATCTGTGGTCTGAGGCTCTCTTTGCAGACATTTTGAATTAGAATTTCTGAGGTGGCATCTGAAATTCTAATTTAAAGAGAGAAGAGAAAGAAAAGAGAGAGTAAAGGCTATATAATTCCTGTAGCATCTGTAGTCTGTTCTTGAAGACTTCCACATCTGGAAGTTAGCTCATCTTTCCATCTTGAAACAATTTCTCCACTTAGTTTCTGTTATTTCTCTTTCCCTTTTTTCTCCCTAGTCAATGACTTGTCTTTCTAGATTCATCTACCTGCTTCTCTACCAATCTATTTAGTGCTGGGATGCTTGAAGGCTCAGTATTGGGACATCTCTTCTCTCCCTACAATAGCCCTTAAAAACCTAGTACAAGCATACCTTGTTTTACTGTGCTGCACAGATACTGAGTTTTTACACATTGAACATTTGTGGCAACCCTGTGTCAGCAAGTCAAATAGCATTTGCTCACTTCATGTTTCTGTCATGCTTCAGTAATTCTTGCCATACTTTAAATTTTTTCATTATTATATTGGTTATGGTGATCTGTGATAAGATTGGCTAATTTAAAGCTCAGATTTGGGTTAGCATTTTTTAACAATACAGTATTTCTAAATTAATATATATACACATTGTGTATATAAATCTAAATTGTGTATATAAATTAATGTTTATACATTTTTAGACATAATGCTATTGTACACTTAATAGACTATAGTGTAGTATTAACATAACTTTTATATGAAACCAAAAAATTCATTTGAGTCACCTTCCCACTTCCTCAATCTTCCCACTTCCATAAATGACACCATCCAATATGGCCTAGAAATAAATTATTACCCTTTATTTCTTCCTTTGTCTTACCTCTGATGATCAATCCTCAATCAAATTCTGTTTTCGCCACCTAAATAGTTTCTAAATCACTAATTCTCCTCCTATATTTATTGTCATTCCACTTTAAGCTATTTCTTTCTTGGATTTTCTACAATAGTTATTACTTTCTGTCAATCTATATAGCATACAGAATCCAGAGTGCTCTTTAAAAATATAAACCTGCTATATGAAACTTCTAAAATCTTCCATTTGTATCATCAGATTGCCATAGAAAACCACCTACTCACTATTTACCATGGACTCTGAGACACCTCCTGATCTAGTCCTGTCCATCTCACCCCATCGTTCTGTGTAACATTCGCCCTCTCTCCCTGAGCTCTAGCTGTATGGATTTTTCTGTCCTTCCAATGTGCAAACTCATTCCACTCTTAGATGTAGTAGTTCTCCTTATCCATGGTTTCGCTTTCCTTGGTTCCAGTTACCTATAGTAACTAGAGTTTCCTCAGTCTGGAAACAGATGATCGCCCTTCTGACATATGGTCAGAGGGTCAGTAGGGTCAGTCATGCCTAATGCTAAGTAACGATGCCTATGTCTTTCACCTCACTTCATCTCATCACATAGGCATTTTATCATCTCACTGTGGCCAGTAAAAATGCCCTTTCTGGTTGAAGATCATATCAAGATTGTCTGTGACACATCTTTGTTAAGACCTTTGAGAAATTCAAGGCTAAACAAAAAGATGTTTGTTAAAAGTCATAAGGATGTTCTCCCCTGATATCTGACTTATAACCCAAAGTGAAGAGAAGCTTGCCACAAGGAGAAATATGTGATAGCTTTTGTCTAAAGGAGTGAATTATAAATTGTGATATAAAAATGCCTCAAAGAATTTAAATAACTTGTCCACTTTGAACTAAAAGGACTGGAAAGCGACCCAACAAATATAGATTTCTGAGCCCCAGATTCTATATGCAAGAAGTCAACTGAAAAAGCCCTTCAATTGCAAGCCTGGGTCATTTCTTAATGAAAAAGAAGGAAGACTTGCTTGGACCAGGGCAGTGGGGGATCAAAACCATGGAGGGAGGACCTGAGAGCCATTTCCAGGAAATCTTAACCAAGGCCTTGGATGCCATGGGCTCAGCTACAGACCTGCACGTCTCATTTCTTTTCTTTTCAAATGAGAGCATCAACTCTATGAATCCCATTCTTCTTTCACCAAAGGATGCCGAGTGTTTTGGGGACAATTTAGAGATCTTCAATTAGAGAAGAGCCACACCTGAGGAGCTTCATTTGCATTTAGTTATAATGCAGATGATGAAATCCTGGACTTGAAGTTGGTGATATAAAGGTTTGAAACTTTGGGGGAAGAGGTGAATGTCCTTGTTCGTGGGGCAGGCATGAATTTTTGTGGCCACGGGGTGGACTGTATTGGATGGTCTTAAAAATGGATCACCAGTAATTTCTATCACTCCTGTGTGTACATGACACTTTGTACATCTAAAGGTAGAGTGTATTCTACTTCTCCTTAAATCTGTGATAGCCTGTGAATGGCTTTGACCAGCAGAAATCAGTTGCAGTGATGTTTTGAGACTTTTGAACTACAGCTGTAAGGGGTGTCAAGCTTAAGTATGTGATGCTATATAAGCCAAACCCCATTCTTTTTATATTTTTAACTCCCTTCAGAAGAAGGAGAATTCTTAAATTTATGTTGGTTGTCCACAGGTCTTTAATAATCTCTCCCTACTATGTGGTCTCAAGCCTCTAGTCCCCTTACAGCTATAGTCCAAAAGTCTCAAAACATCACTGCTGCAGATTTCTGCTCTACCCACCTGCTGTGGCTCCTGGCCCCCTTCAAACCAGAAGGTCTGGAGGGAACTCCTGGAGGCTGTGTAACTAGTGGTGCTCGATCCACGAGAAGGGCAGGCAGAGCCAATAGTTTGCAGAGCAAGGCCAGAGGACTTGTTTGGCCATGGAATTGAGGCATGGGTTGGCTTAAGACACCAAAGAGCTTTACTGGCTTTAGACCTGCTTCTCCCACTGCTCCCAGGCAGGGAAGCTAATTCACAGCCACTCATTACTGAATACAGCCTACAGCCTGCCAAACCAGGGAACCTCACCAGAGCACAGGGGAAGCTGTGAAGCCCATTCAACAGCTCTGCTTACAGTGGCATTTGAACAGAGAGCACAGTCTATGTCTTTCCCCATCTGCAGAGAGAAACCAATGGCCCTACCTGACCAGGAAGTTGAGTGCACACTCTTGCCTGACTCAGGTCTAAACAATGAGCTATAGAGGGCCTGGGTCCTATCCTACTGCCCTGCCAGGAAGGGAAGCTGATTCATAGCCTAACTTACAAGTGAATACAGTACCCAGCTCCAACCGTCTAGTAAACCTGACCAGTGAATCCAGGCAGTTGAGGAGCCCATGCTAAGCCTTACTTGGGTAGACAGATAAGACAGCTGTGATATACAATTGTTCTCAGCAAGTGGCACACCCTCCACCCCCATGCTCAAAGCTCAAATAGTTCCTTACCCAAAAACAGGTTGTAGAAGCAGGACCTACTGGCCCAAGCACCTTTCTAGCAGACATACTCAGAAACCCAAACTGAGCTGACTGGTGAAGAACAATATCTACCAAAGCAAAACTGTAAAGTCTGGAAGAGGAGCCACATTACTCAAGTGTGCAGATACCAATGGAAGGAATCCAGGATCCCAAAAGGTCAAGTACACAGGACATCACCAAAGGAAATGAATAAAGCTCCAATAACTGACTCTAAAGAAACCGAGATCTATGAACTGTCAGACATCCAGAATAATCCTCTTAGGAAAGTTTAGTGAACTACAAGCAACTGAACAAAATTCCCAGAGTTGAAAAATATGGTAACTGAACTGAGGTATTCACTAGAGAGTTTCAAAAGTAGATTTGACAAATATTTCTATTTCTTCTTTATTTTGATGGTTGCTATTTCCTTGTCAAACTTCTCATTTTGTTTATGAATTATTTTCCTAATTGTGTTTAGCTATCTATGTTTCCTTGTTCACAAAAATTAATCCTAAAATATTTTGCAGTTCATTATCTGAAAGGAGGTTAACATCCAAAATATATAAAGAACTCACACAACTCAACAACAACAACAAAAAAATTCCAATTGAAAAATGGGCAAAAGAGCTGAATAGCTATTTCTCCAAAGATATACAAAAGGCCAATGGGTACTTGAAAAGATGCTCATATCACTCATCATCAGGAAAATACAAATTAAAACCACAATGAGATATCATTTCTCACTTATTAAAATGACTGTCCTCAAAAAGATAATAGATGGCAAATGCTGATATGGATGTGGACAAAAGGAAACACTTGTGCACTATTGGGAGAATTGTAAATTGGGACAGCCACAATGGAAAACAGTATGGACGATCTTCAAAAATTTTAAAATAGAACTATCACACGATCCAGCAGTTCTACTTCTGTGAATACATCTGAAGGAAACAAAACCACTGCCCTGAAAAGATACCTGCACCAAGATATCTGTTCATAACAGCATTGTCTACAATAGCCAAAACATGGTAACAACCTAAGTGGTCATCCATGGATGAATGGATAAAGAAGTTGTAATATATATACACAGTGGAATATTACTTAGCCATAAGAAATGAGGAAATCCTACCATTTACAACATGTATGGACCTTGAAGGCATTACACTAAATGAAATGTCAGAGAGAGAAAGATAGATTCTATATGTTCCCACTTTTACATGAAATATAAAAAAGAAAAACAACAAAATACAAATGAACTCATAGAAAAAAAAAAGATCATATTTATGGTTTTAGAGGCAGAGAGGGTAAGGGGAGGGGAAATTGGAGGAAGGTAGTAAAAATGTATAAAGTTCCAGTTGTAAGACAAATAAGTACTAGGGATGTAATGTGCAGCATGATAACTATAGGTAATACTGCTATAAAATATTTAAGAAAGTTAAGAGAGTTTATCCTAAGAGTTCCATTGCAAGAAATATAATTTTTCCATTTTTAATTTTTTTTCTTTTCATTTTATTGTATCTCTTTGAGAAGATGGATGTTAGCTGAATCTATTGTGGTAATCATTTCACAACATATGTGAATCAAACTATCATGCTGTATGTTTTATGCTTATATAGTGATATGTCAGTTATCTCTCAGTGAAACTGGGAAAAAAAGGATCATTTGTCATATGGAGGTGTTGACAATGAGAATAAAAACAAGTTTTGTTTTCCAAACCAGCAAGCTCTAAGTTGAAAATATTTCCTGTAATAAAACTTGAAATTTGAATATATCCTGATTAGAATACATTAGTGTCTTGCAACACCTTATCATAACTGTTAATTAAAACAAAGCAATACTTTCTATTATTCTTCCTGGAAATCTTTGTAGTCAGATCTCTAATTTGGGTAGATCTTTTATCTATTTCCAAGCCCACAAGCAATGTTCTTTCTAATTCATCTTTAAATTACTATTTCTAGCCTCTGTGTTTCCTTACTGCCCTTCCAGCTTCCACCTACAGCTATATCCCTAAAGATAAAGGATTTTTGTTACAGCAGCACTCTGTTTCAAGAAATCTAGGTGCCCATCTCTGCATCAGTTATCGTTGCTATAGTCAACCGTAATTTAAAATGAAAGACTTTCTATCACAGGTGTTCAGCTTAATTATCTCAACAATGTAAGAAGTAACTCTTAGTTCACTGCCTAAATGGGGTGAGGAAACTTACCTATTTGATTCTAGGGTGACATATTGCGAGATCCAAAATCTCTGTGGTGAAAGAGAACATTTTATTGTCTGTTGACCCATTTTGTTTGTCCTTTTAAAATTTAATTTAGGATTTTAGTATTTAATTTGTTAGCCCTCTCAAACCTGAACTCAAACCGCATATTTTTTTAATTCATCACGTGTATCCAATACAAATAACAATGCCTAAAATATAGTAGGTATTCAATAAATATTTGTAAAATGAAGAAATTCTGAATGTACACTAAAGTATTAAAACTCTTTGGAGACATTCTTAGGAAAAAATATCTGCAATTTAGAGGAGACACTCCTCCCAATATATTATGCCAAACCTTCTCCTTTGAATTTTTCTTCAACTAGAAGGTGTCATCTCAAACCAAATATTCGCTATACAAAAAATAAATAATATTATCTGTGATATATAAACCTTGATGTTTTTAAATGAATCTATGCTTATAACATATTTCAACATGTATTCAGTAAAACCTTATAATTAAAGATTAGAAGTAGTCAAAATTGGGAAAGATATGAAGGTTAGCACAGATTCTATCACTGCTTTTAGCAACATCAACCATTAATTATCACTTCAAAATATAACAATTGAAAATCAGAGCAGCTTCGAAGTAAAATTTGTATTTTCTATCAAAACAGCAATATAGCGTCTCCCTTAGTTCAGGCTTCTATATCCTAGAACATGCTAGTCCTCTTTCTATTTTAATTTTTTTAGAATACCTACAAAAACAAAACCAGACATACACATATCCTGAAATAACATTCAAATTGATCATATCTAAATTTTAAAAGAAACAATTATGAATTGTTTAAATAATTGGTTATATAGGAAAGAATAACAGGTCTGTACATGTGGAGGATTGAAAAATAAAGCAAATTGATGTATTTGGCTCTGATAACAAACCAATAGATTTAGTAAGAAGGGTAGAATGGGTGGGTCTCACTGACAACACTATTTAAATCAAAATCAGTATACATTTTGTAATTTCAAATGATTATATATATATTCATAATTATAGTTATTTATTTTTTTATTTAAATAATTATTTAGCATAGAATATGCACAGGTTTAAAAATACATGTCTTGGCAAAAAAGTTCTACTTTATTTTAGGTGTATGCCAATACTGTTTTATGGCTATATACATAGCAGACAGATTCTAAGATGATCCCCAACATTTCTAACTTCTGGTATAAACTGCCTTGTTGAGTCTCCTCCTTTATGTATTAAAAATGGCTTTATTCCTTCCCTGAAATCAGAGAAATTGAAATTCTCCTACTGATCTTGAAGAAACAGCTACCATGAGTTCTACAACTCCAAGGAAGTGAATTGTGCCAACAACCACCTGAGCTTTTAAGAGGACCCAGAGCTTCAGAAAAGAACACAGAATGGAGTGATATCACCAAAAAAATGGCATAAGAGACCCAGTCTCTGTCCCCTGATAAAGATTAACAACTAGACAACTCTCCACAGCCATAATCCTCTGGGAGTGCTCAGAAGTCCACTTAAACTTTAGTGACAAAGCAGAACAAAAAACAGAACCACACAAAAAGAGGTAGCTTCCTTTTGCCTCTGTCATCTCACCACCCAAGTCAGCAGTGTGAAGTGCCAAGAGGGAAACATGGAAGGGGACTGGTGCCCAGTCAGGTTTGGGTACCCCTGGTCCTCAAAATAAAGCACTTGAGAACTGTGTGTAAAATAGAAGGGAGGAGACATAGGACTCTCACTCCTGGGCTTCAACACATGAGTTTAATAATCTCTGAGACTTTTAGAAGTTATTTTTCTGTTTGTAGGTCAGGGGTGAGGGTGTGCACAAATTATTTCCTGATTGACATTTGTGGTCTGTATAATAGATAATAAATAGTTAACCCCCCTTAATATAAAAATAAAAAACATAGACACATACAGACAAATAAATAAATAAATAAATAAATAACAAAGGCACGTTCCCCAGCTGGAAAGAGTTCCCCTTCCTGGAAAATTAAAAGCAGAAGTAAGAGACCAGCTTTCCAAGACTTATAGGGCACCATAGGGAGGGCCCACTCTTATTTCATCCCACCCAGATTGACAAAACAGAGCTATATAGAGATGGCTAGGAACAAGGAAGAAAAACAGGGGCTACCAATAGTAGCACATAGCAGGAGCAATTGCAGTCCACAACAACCTCCTTAACAGACAAACCCAGCAGATTTCACCACTAAAAAACCAATGTCTGTAATAACTTCTGCTATGCACTGCATATTTCAGCTGAGACAAACTGCCAGCTGCAATGGACTGAAATAAACCACTGCTAGCAAACAAACAGAAAGGCATCCCCACTCACTGCCCACCAATAGCAACTGGAGCTCCACATAAAAGGAAAAACTAGCACTGTACAGTAAAGAGTCTTTGAGCTGCTGGGCACAACAAGATGCCTTTTTCATAAAGCCATTACATTCTAGACCAGAAATCATAGAAAATCCATCTTGCACAAAGGAAGAAACACAGAATCCCTGACAAAATGAGGAGATAGAGGAATATGTTACAAACAAAACTATAGGATAAGACATCAGAAAGAGGGCTAAATGAAACAGAGATCACCAATCTTCTTGATAAAAATTTCAAAGAAACAGTCATAAATATGCTCACTGATTTGCAGAAAAGCATTGATGACTTCAGGGAGGACTTTAACAAAGATATAGAATATCTGAAAAAGAGCCACTCAGAGCTGAAGAATAAAGTAACTAAAATGAAATAAATACACAACTGAGGAAATGAATAATAGATTGCTGCAAGTAGAGAAGACAATCAAGGAGGTGGAAATTAAAGAATAGGAAAACAGCAAAGCTGAGGAGCAGAGAGAAAAAAGAATCTCTAGGAATGAAAGAATGATAAAAGAACAATGTGGCCAATCCAAATAAAGCAATATTTATGTAATAGGGATATCAGAGAGCATCAAAGGGATAGAAAGTCTCATTGAGAAAATAATTATTGAGAACTTCCCTAATCTGGGGAAGGAAATAGATACTCAGGTCATGGAAGTGCAGAAAACCTTTAATAAAAGTACCCTTAGGAAGACAACGTCAAGGCATACAATATTTAAAATGACAAAGATTAATGATAAGGAGAGAATACTGAAAGCAGTCAGAGAAAGAGAAAAGATTACTTATAAAGTAAACCCCATCAGGCTATCAGCAGACTTCTCAGCAGAAAGTTTATAAGCCAGAGGGAGTGGCATGAAATATTTAATGTATTAAAACAGAGGGATCTTCTACCAAGAATTCTCTACCCAGCAAGATTATCATTCAAATTTGAAGGAGAGATTAAACATTTCCCAGGTAAATGAAGAGTCTAGGAATTTATAACCACTAACTTAGCATTACAGCATATGTTAAATGACTGCTGTAGATGGAAATGTTCCTAAGGCTAGTTTTCACTAGTGAAAATAAACCCATGGTAAAGATAGTCGACCAATTATTACAAAGCAAGTATGAAAATAAACAAACAAAAAAAGGTAGTAAAACCAACAATACACAAAACCAGTAACGGGATATACAAAAAGTGTAGATAATGACATCTAATACATAAACTAAGGAGGAGGAAGAAAAAGAAGAAAAAATTTGGATTGTGTTTGAAAAAAGAACAATCATCAACTTAATATAGATGGATATATAGTTAGGAAGCTATCCTGGAACCTTATAATAACCACAAACCTAAAGACTATAATAGATACACACAAAATGAAAAGAGAGATTTCCAATCACAGCACTAAAGAAAACCATCAAATAATAAGAGAAGATCATGAGGTGGGGTGGGGGAGGGAGAAATGAACTGAGAGGAGCAATCAAGACAACCAGAAAACAATAAAATGGTAATCAGTACATACCTATTAATAATTACCTCAAATGTTATGGACTGAATGCACCAATCCGAAGACACAGAGTTACAGAATGAATAAAAAAACACAACCTACCTATATGCTGCCTACAAGAGACTCATTTCAGACCCAAAGACATACACACACTAAAAGTGAAGGGATGGAAAAAGATATTCCATGCAAATAATAGACAGAAAAAAACATTAGCAGTACTTATATAAGACAAAATACATTTCAAAACAAAGAAAGTAATAAGAGACAAAGGTCATCACATAATGATAAAAGGGTCAGTCCAACAAGATTATATAACCATTAAAAATATATATGCACCCAATATAGGAACACCTAAATATGTAAAACAAACACTAACAGAATTAAAAGGGAAATAGACTGCAACACACTCATTTTAGGAGACTATAACACACCATTCACATGAATAGACAGATCAATCAGACAGAAAATAAAGAAACAGAGACACCAAACAATACATTAGATCATATGGATGGAACAAATATCTATGGAACATTCTACCCAAAAGCAGCAGATACACATTTTTCTCAAGTGGACATGGAACATTCTCTAGAATAGATCACATACTATCCCACAGAAAGATCTCAATAAATTAAAAAAGATTGAAATTGTATCAAGTAACTTCTCAGATCACAATGATATGAAAGTAGAAATAAATTACACAAAACAAAAAAGCCTACAAATACATGGAGGCTAAACAACATGTTTCTAAATAATCAATGAGTAAATTAAAATAGACATCAAGGAATACAAAGAGACAAATGAAAACAAAAATTCAACAGTCCAAAATGTGTGGGATGCTGCAAAAGTGGTTCTAAGAGGAAAGTACATCGCAATATAGGCTTACCTCAAGAAACAAGAAAAATCCAAAATAAGCAGTCTAAACTCACAATCAAAGAAACTAGAAAAAGGAGCACAAATGAAGCCCAAAGTTAGTAGAAGGAGGGGCATAATAAAGATCAGAGCAGCAATAAATAAAATAGAGAAGAATAAAATAATAGAAAAAACAATGAAATCAAATGCTGCTTCTCTGGGAAATAAATAAATAAATAAATAAACCTCTAGCCAGATGTTTCAAGAAAAAAGAGTACACTAATAACAAAATCAGAAATGAAAAAGGAATAGTCACAATGGATAACACAGATATACAAAGAATTATTAGAGATTACTATGAAAAATTATATACCAATGTTTTGGACAATCTAGAAGAAATGGACAAATACCTAGAAAAGGACAATCTTCCTAGACTGACCAGGGAAGAAATAGAAAATCTGAACAGACCAATTACCAGCAATAAAATTGAATTGGTAATCAAAAAACTCCCAACCAACAAAATTCCAGAACCAGATACTTTACAGCTGAATTCTACCAAACATTTAAAGAAGAGCCGATACCCACCCTTCTTGAAGTATACCAAAAAGTAAAATAAGAGGGAATACTTCCAAACTCATTCTATGAAGCCAGCATCACCCCAATACCAAAACCAGACAGATAACACACATAAAAGAAAATTATAGACCAATATCCCTGATGAATATAGACACAGAAATACTCAAGAAAATATTAACAAACCAAATTCAAAAATACATCAAAAGATCATCCAACACAGCCAAGTGAGATTTATTCCATCAATGCAAGGATGATATGTTCATAAATCAGTCTACATCATACACTGCATTAACAAAAAGAAGGATAAAAACCACTAGATCATCTCAATAGATGCTGAAAAAGCATTTAGCAAAATTCAATATCCATTCATGATAAAAACTCTTAACAAAAATGAGATAGAGTGTATGTACCTCAATATAATAAAGGCCATATACAACAGATCCACAGCCAACATAATACTTAATGGTGAAAAGGTGAAAGGTTTTCCTCTAAGATCAGGAACAAGACAAGGATGTCCACTCTTACTATTTTATTCAACATAGTACTGAGGACTGGAGGTCCTCGCCATGGCAATCATACAATACAGAGGTAAAACGCATCTAAATTTGTAAGGAAAAATTTAAACTGGCACTATTTGCAGATGACATAGATAGAAAACTCTAAGGAATCCTCCAAAAATCTATTAGAACTAGTAACTAATAGATTAGCAAAGTTGCAACATATAAAACTAATACACAGAAATATGTTGCATTTTTTATATACTAACAACAAACTAGCAGGAAGAAAAATCAGGAAAACAATTCCATTTACAATTGCATCAGAAAGATTTAAATACTGAGGAATAAACCTAACCAAGTCGGTGAAAGATCTGTACTCTGGAAAGTATATGACACTCAGGAGATAAATTAAAGAAGACACAAATAAATGAAAATCCATCCCATGCTCATGAAAAAGATGAATTAATATTGTCAAAATCTCCATCCTGCCCCAAGCAATTTACAGATTCAATGCAATCCATATCAAAATAGAATTTTTCAATGAACTAGAACAAATAGTTCTAAAATTCATATGGAACCACAAAAGACCCTGAATAGGCAAAAACATCCTGAAAAGAAACAAGAAAGTTGGGGGTGTTATGCTCCCTGACTTCAAGCTACACTACAAAGCTATGGTAATCCAAAAAGTATGGTACTGTCACAAGAACAGACCCATAAATCAATGGACCCACATATATGGTCAATTAATACATGATAAAGAAGGCAGGAATATACAGTAGGGAAAAGACAACCTCTTCATTAACTGGTGTTGGGAAAACTGGACAGCTACATGCAAGAGAATGAAACTGGATTACTAACTCCATACACAAAACTAAACTGAAAATGGATCAAAGACCATAAAACTCTTAGCTTTAGCAGAACAAAAAGGCAACCAATAGCATGGGATAATATATTCATAAAAGGCTCATCTGATAAGAGGTTAACATCCAAAATATATAAAGAGCTCATATACCTCAAAACCAAAAAAAAAATAAACCAATTTAAAAATGGGCAGAGGACTTGAACAGACATTTCTCCAAAGAAATACAGATGGCCAACAAGCACATGAAAAGATGCTCCACATCGTTAATCATCAGGGAAATGAAAATTAAAACCACAATGAGATGTCACCTCACACCAGTTAGAATGACCACTATCCAAAGGACAAGAAATAACAAGTTTTGGTGAGCATGTGGAGAAATGGGAACCTCCTACAGTGTTAGTGGGAATGTAAATTGTTACATTGTGGAAAGCTGTATAGAGGTTCTTTAAAACACTCAAAATATAAATAATATTTGACTCAGTAATTCCACTTTCAGGAATTGACCTGAATTAAACAAAATCTTACATCTCATCCTCTATTCTCCCTCTGGTTTCTACTATACCTTTCTCCTTCCTTTCTCTGCTAGTCCCCTGGAGTTGGAATGGGAATGGAGAGAGTACAATTTCTGTTACTACATCCTTTTTTTGCAAGTACTTACTCATTTTTCTTTTCAAGTAAGAGTTCATATTTCCTCTTCTGATACTCTGTCCAAATGTATATACCATGGCCCCAAGAGCTTTCTGACTTAACATTTTCTGTTCTCATAACTATCTCTACACCAGATATAAAAATTCTTAGGAGTAGCAACACTTACTTATATTAATATCTCTCCTACCCAACATTTAGTCCAGTCATTCCTACAAGGTGACCACCAAGCAAATAGTTTGAAAACAAAGATTTTATTAAAATATATTTTTTCTGAATGCATATTGTATTATTATGTTTGCAGGTACTGAATTTTCACAAATTGGACACATCTTTGTAATCAGCAACCAGATGGAGAGACAGAACACTGCCAACATACCAGACGCTCTCTCATTCTATCTTCTAGCCATAGATTCACCTCTCCATGAATAA
Organism: Manis pentadactyla; assembly: GCF_030020395.1. Classification (NCBI taxonomy): domain Eukaryota; kingdom Metazoa; phylum Chordata; class Mammalia; order Pholidota; family Manidae; genus Manis; species Manis pentadactyla. The sequence continues at coordinate 53,399,780 of NC_080023.1, forward strand.
CAATTATCCTGACTTTTAGCAGCACAGGTTAGTTTCAGTAAGCTTTGTATCTTATAAAAATGGAAATATATTGTTTGTACTCTTTTATATCTGACTTGTTTCACTCAATGTTTGTGAAATTCATTCACATTGTTGCTTTTAGTTACAAATCATCCATGTGTCAATATATCCCAAAATATTTATCTAGTTAACTATTGGTGGACATTTAGGCATTTTCTAGTTTGAGACACTAAAGAATAGTGCTATTATAAGCATTTTGGTATGTGACTTTTGGTATACATATATATTTATTCTGGTTATATACCTAGAAGAGGAACTATTGGGTCACATTTTGTGCATATATTCAGCTTTAATCGACGAAGCCAAATATCTTCCAAACTGGTTATAACATAGAAATTACAACATACATTCTTGATATATTAGAGTATATTACACATTGCTTTTACCATTTCCCCAATACATTTAGAGTTTAAAAATTTTAAACTCTACCCATTTCACATATTTCAATCTGCTGTTAAACCCACTCATTATTTCAGATGTTATATATTTTTTTAGTTCTATAAGTTCCAGTTGATTTTATTTCAATTATTTGCTGAAATTACTATTTTTATCTTCCTATTTTCCTAAATATATTAATAAATGTTATATTAAAGTAGTTGTCTACTAGTTCAAATATCTAGATAAAATGGGACGTCTACTTCTGCCTGTTTTGTTTATTAATTGAAGGTCACATATGCTACCTTTTCTCATATCAAGTAATTTTGAATTTTATTCTAGCAATGTGAAGAAAAAAAGAATTGCAGGGGCTTTTTTAGTAAAAGCTTCCTTTTTCTTCTTTTAGTTATATTGGTTGAGGACTGACCCCTGAGCTATCAGAAATTAATCTGGATGGAAACTGGGTGCAGTTTTAGTAAGACTAGGTCTGTCTGTTACCCTCCTGTTCTTAGTGTGTGGCCATCCCAGCCTTCTGATTGACAGTTTATGCTGTCTCCACAGAAATGAAAGACTATGGGATATTCAAGCCTGCCCATCACAGTTGTGTGTCCAGATTCCAGTCCATGTCTTCAGCCTGATATCCCAAGACACCAGTGCCAGGTAGCTTGCAATCTGGCAAACATCTGGAGATAGGCAACTACAGTTAGTTTGAGGCATGCTCCCATCATGGCTGCTCTCTGCCTCCTAAACACAGGGAGACTGTGGAAGTTTTCATTTTACTTTGTTTTATTTTTTATAAACATTGTTTCAGTGTTAAGCCCTCTTGCCAGCCATTTGCAAGCACCATCATCAGTAGATACTCCAGGAAAAAATGACTGGCACCATTGGTTTCTGTCAAATAATTCTTTGTTTCTGAAATTTTGGTTCCTTTAATATTTATTTCTTCTCGACTATTCTGGATGACTTTCAAATGTAATTCCTATAATTTTTATAATTTATCATTTTTATAATTTATCATTACAGTGGCTGTAGGAGTACTGGTATACTATAAATTAGTACATCCTCCTCAGGAGTCAAAAATTTAATTTAAATTTTACAGACAAAATTTCTGAAGCTGTATTCTTTATTACTATAATGTCGGGGGATAAGAAAATCACCTTATATTTTACCTATCATTATTAATAGATTGTCAGCTTTTAGTTATTCATTATGGGATATTGTCATCTTGCCAACTTTAAAAGTTAAACGAGACTCCAAGGCAATTTAGGAAAAGATGCTGAATAGGGTTAAAGAGAGTCTAAAATGAAAATGAGCAAATAGTAGAGATCTTGTGATGTACTTTGTAAGAAAACGTTCTTTTCATATTACTTATTTTTCCCACACTGTGATATTTCAGTATCTGTTCACCCAAATTCTTTGTACTTTATATAAATTTTAGAGTCCTGAGCTCTGTATTTTATGTTCTATTATTCCAGGAACTGTGGATTTATTATTACTTTTGTCCATATCAAACAGTGGGTCTGAGGTATTCTTTATACAAGTAGTAGCTGTATAAATCAAAGCATTAATCTGAAACTTCATATTCTTCCAAAATATTTTATGAAAATAGTGGTGTTAGCATCTGTATCCAATAGAAAGTGGTTAAGAGCTTGTGTTCTGGACTGAGGGGGTTATGATCTCCTCTCTACATTTTCCTAGGTACCTGGTTATAGGAAAATCAGCTCATTGATCTTTCTATGCCTCAGTGTCTTCTTCTAGACAATAGGAATAATAATATTTATATCATATTTTTCTTTGTGCATTCAAAGACTCAATATAAAAATATGAAAAGGACTTAGGACAGTGTCTGGCACACAGACCTTTTTATTTTGATGTATGTAATTTTTCACAAAGCCTAATTTGTAGATACATACTCATAATTGTTAGCACAATCTACTTTTGCCTTCTGACCTGAAAGCTGTAAAAAACGTAAGTCCTGATTAAAGTTAAAAGTAAGTGAAATCTTATTTTATAAGATATTATCAAATCCTGTGATTTTCTTATTTTTGCTTATTTTCACATTCTTTTCTTTAAGAAAATTCTCATTTTATTCAAATAGAAGAAATGTAGCTGATGTTTATCAGAAAACAATTTAAAAGCCTACATTCCCCAGTATCTCACAGAGTTCTAAGAAGGTAAAAGACATAAATCACTAAGTCGAGCTACCTGGAAAGCTTTTAACGGAATGCAGCCAAGGCGGTAGTATTTACATTTTTTTCCTGAGGAAGCCTAGCAATTTTGCAACCACCAACTGAAGGTCATGAGAACAAAAATATGTTCAAAAGATGTCTTGGTTGGGAAAGTGCCTAAAATCCTCTTGGCAATTATGGACTTACTGTGGTAGTCCTGACTGTCTACACCTTCATATTGCTTATGATAAAAATAGAATTGTTATTTGGTTAAAGTATTATAACCCTGGTTTTCCTGTTATATTCCAACAGAAATTGGAGGAAAGAAAGCAGCAGGAATTCGGAAGCTAGTCTAAGGAAGCTTAGAATGCTGAATACAAAAATGAATCCTATAGAAAAAGAAAGGCATTACTGGTGACAAATTTTGCCTATTTAATTCCATTTCTTCGCTTGTCCTTCACAGGCTCCAATATTTCTATCAAAACTCTTCTAATATTAGAAACCTTATAGTTGTTAAAATGGATCCAGTCATTGTACATACACCTGAGGTATTATTTTGTTTGATTCTCCTCAGAGATATATTTAAAGAAACCTTGATTGTTCCCCCAGATGACAAATTTAGAGTATGGTTTTTCAGTTATAAATTCATGTTAATTACTTTTAGGTTTTCTTAAGCTCACCAAAAATACCTTTGTATATCTTATAAGGTCTACTTGAGAGTCAGAAAATTAACAATTTACACTAACCTTTAGCACTGATCAATGAATGTACATGTTCTTGTTCTAGTATATCAGAATTTTTCATACATGCTCCCTAGTGTTGAGTATATGGACCTTAAAGCTATGTTGCTATCTCCTTGACCTTGGTTGTCTGAATTGAGGAATATTATAGTATAATTTTATTTTTCCTTCACTGATCCATTCTCCTACCTCCCCAAATTTAATTTCTCTCCTTTATACTTTCTCCACCTTCAATAAACATCTATATAATTTATACACATTAAAACTCATTAGTGTTCTAAATGTAAATATTGTAACAACATAGGAGCTAGTCCAGTAGAGTAAATTTTGTTTCCAGTTTTATTACAGATGATACCCAACATTTTCCTGGTCTTTTTGTTTTCAGCAGTTCACAGTACCATGTTCCTTAGGACAAAAAATTCAGAGTGAGTTACTTATGTACATTTATGAAAAATACATCACAAAGATTATAATGTAGTGCTTTTATTCTTAAATGAATTATCTTGCATTATTTCATCCTTAGTTCTATTAAATATCCTTTGCAAATTTTCTATCCCCTTATCCCTCATATTCACAGGAGTTTGAATATCCACTATTTTTCAAAATAAGCAAATAATATGCATCAACTATGCTGAATAAAAGTAAGCATTATAGACATTTGAAACAAGCTTTATATTTCTAACATAAACCTTCTGTTCTGGAATGTCACTTTATAGTTTTAATTGTTGGACTTGCCAAAGGTCACCATTCCAAATTTTTTATTTGAAAATAAAAAGAAAAAACTGTAATACCTTTATTAACAAGACTCACAGTACTATTTCAACTATTGAATAAATGTTAAACATTCTTTGGATAGCAAATTCTGATGCTATAGTCTCAATTTGAATCAAATATAAGATGCATAAAATGGTAAAAAGAAAATCAATGGATGCATTATTAAAATTAAACCACACATGACTTTAAATTCCAACAACCATTTTATTTATTTCACTTTTAAAGAAATTTAAATCCCCCTACAAATATTTCTATTCTACCCATACTGGAAGCTCAGACTTGAAGGGATTAATAGTTCCCCATTTTTCATTTCTTAATTTTTACCTACTTTTTGATTGTGCTGGCATTATAGTAGTTACATTTAAATTAAGAAACCCACAGCTTCTTCCAAGAGTATCAAAACCTGGCATATTAAGCATACATTAGCCATAAATTTATTTTTGGTCTTTTGGAGGTAGCTAATATTTTAAAATTGAAATATACATTGCATTTTCTAGAATTCCAATTGTTTTTAGATAAATGAATCTATGTTTATCATCTTTACTTAGTTTGTTGGGGGAAAATATACATAGTTTGTAACAAAATAAGCAAAGAAGTTGAAAAGTTTAAAATGTCATCCAAATCTACCTAAGGATGTCTACATGATTGGTAAATTTTTTAAAGTGAAGTTTTGCTAATAGTTGTGAAAAAATGCATGTTATTTTTAAAAAATTAAAAACAAGAACAGTGGTTGGCAAAATGTATCGAGATGCAGACACTTCCAGACAAATTATTATGTACCATGTATGTAATCATGTCTATAATATAAGCCATTTGACTATGTGTAGTTTTTCTTCAACCATATGCAGCAAAAGGAATTCAAAACAGTCATAAGATCTGTTTCCCTCCCTCCTTCCATGGCCATCCATGCTTAATTCGCTCCCCCTTACAGCTTGCAGATGTCAGAATCCAAGGAAGTAGAGCAGTGAGGGAGAAACGTGATAGTTGGAGGCATCAAAGGCAGGGTGCCAGCAGAGGAAGCCAGTCAGTGGAGGTGGAGCAATGTAACTCCCATTCATGAGATGATCGATCCTCTAAGTTATTCTTACATAGTACTAGGAGATTTAGCTAAAATAGAATCTTGTCATTTAACAATAATAACAGAGATTGTCATTTATTAAAGGTCTGTATTTGTAGTAGGTGCTTAAATTAGTTAATAGAATATTCATAATAACCCTGAAGAATGGAGAGGAATGTAAGTTGATATTTCATGAGCAACTACTGTGTCAGCCAGTATTCAGGCAATTTAAATATGTTTCTTCACTTAACACTCATGTGAATATGTTTGAGAGATAAAGAAATTGAATCTGAGGTTCACATCACTAGTAAAATCATTGTGAGAAACTGAACTGATATGTGATTATACAATTCATGTTTATTTAATCATATGTTGAGTATAACAGTATAATATTCATTCATAAATTAAATGACACATCAATCTTGTCTGTCAAAAAATAATGTCCATTTAGTCTAAAATATATATTCAGTACCTTCTGATTACAAAATAATTTTTAAGTTGTGCAAAGCTTAAAAAATATTTAATCTATGATTACTGTTTTTTTCTTTTTACTGACAAGATTATTGTGGAGATAAGAGAGAAACAGTATCATTAATATTAGCTATTTTAAGTGCTTAAGAGTGAAGGCAGTAAATTCTCTAGGATTTAAATACAAGGGATGTTTTTCTCATTGTTGTGGAGAAAGGGGTGTTTGATCTGGGATTATAGATAATATGTTTCTCAATATCATTTAGTTTAGAACAAATTTCAAAAGCTAGAAACACTAGGAAAGTTTCTCACAGTCTAGTAATCCAAAAACAAGTCAGGGCCCTCAGTTAGGACTTCTCAGCTTTAAAGCAACACTCATAGCTACAGATGAAGGCACTACTTTCCCATTAACAGGTCACTTGTTCAAAGTTCATAATCATATATTTGACTTTCTAGTATTTCAGTCACCTGTCATTCTTGGAGTTTTCTAATTTTTCTTCCCTTCAGTTGTTCAGCTCTTTTATTAATGCGAAACATATTTAAACTTGTAGTACACATTGTTGCTAATTATAATTTACAATGGGCTTTTAGCATCAGGCAACAGATTCTGAGATTTGCATGTGGGACATTTTGGCGGGTAGTGTCTCAAGAATAACTTCGAGTAAAGGAGGATCAGACAGAGGGAGAAGAACTGTACTGCATTCTCAGAGAAGGTCTCAGTCCGGTCCAAGAGCTCTCTGAAGCTGAGCTGGCCGTCTGGGCAGAACCCGAGTCACAGTTCTCCGTGGCTAGTGTGATGAGCGTCTTAATCTTTAAAAATAGATCTGAGTATCTCACCACAGCATTTCCACTACAGTTGTGAATGGCTTTAATCTAATATATGAATTTCTAAGGCACACTTAAAATTTAATTTTGTCAACCCTCAATAAATACTATATTTCCTCAATACTGCGATTTCTTGATATTTTAATGTTTCTGAAATTAGGATATATCTTATAATCAATGGGTACCTTCAGTTTCTTTTTCTGAAAAGATCTGAAACTAGTTTATCCTTTACAAGAAACCTCATTGCAAAATGGAGAAAACAGACTATGCATTAAGTGGTGAAATTTTAGGTAATATCTCCCACCCATAGAAATACATCTGGCTTAAGAGTCTCTTCCTGATGCCTTAGAAGTAGATCAAGTATGTGACTAACATTCTACCTATATGTCCATGGGAGATCTTTTGCTAGGGTTTGGTATTTGTGGCCCTTCTGCAAATCCCAGGAAACTGACTCTGAGTCATGTTGATTCAAATCCTATTACGCTGACCAGGGATCACTCTATATATTTTGTAGAATATATATATTATAGACTATTACCATCTGTAAGTCTCCATAACCTTCTCTATTTTCTCACTGCACATTTTCTATCATTTTTGCTTCACTTCAATTACCAAACGCAATCAGGTCCCTTAGGAATCCCCCAGGCTATTACATTGCTGCTCTGAGAGTTAATTTATTTAATTGAGAGTAATGTCTTGATATAGAGGAAGTAGGGTTAATAATTTACAAGATTCATAAGATAATCACTGTATAATCATGTTGGCTAACCAGTGAAATCTCCTTAAAGCCACGAAATGGCACTTGCAAAATATTTGTATGAATGTTCTTCAGTGAATGCTGCAATATATTTCTCACATAGAATCAGACTAAAATTGTGTGGTACATCTGGGATCAGCACCTGTTTTCTTAAGTTTAATTTTTAAAACTTTCAGGCAGCCTATTTCTAGGATCCTAATTTTTTTTTCTCTATAAACCAACTTGTAGGGAACAAAAGACTCTATGGTCTCTACACACCCCTGCTCCAACTATATACTATTAGATGCTTACATAAGAAGGAGTAAAAGCATGAAGATCTCAGTGACGGTAACTTCACATATATAATCTATAAAAGGACAAGCTTTATTTCCTTTCACAGAAAGCAATGACTAAATTGATTAACAAAAATACTAATGGCATAATATTTCACACTCTTTCAAGTTCTACATTTTCAACATCAATACCCAAAACAAACATTACTTGTATACATTTAAAAAAATATATGTTTCTAGATATTTATCTAGTCCTCACTGTAAATCAAATGTTTTTTTTTTGGTTTTTTCGCCCGTGTTAAACAAACAAACACAGTTGAAATCACCTGTGGTCAGTCTGATTGATCTCACTATGCAGAAGTCTATGGAGAATAATTGAGTCAATTCAAGACGTTAAGTGGTTGATTTTAGGGGACCAAGGAAAGATTTGCATATGCTTTTGAGTCAATCCACATTAGAAGAAGCTTTCAGTTCCAGGGTTCACATCTGCTTGTGGACACCCGGTATGTAACAGTAAGTTATAGTTGATCTGGATGTTATACCCGGCTAGTGGCTCACTGTATAACCTCATCTGCTGGAAAGCACATAAGCAACAAGGGTGAACTTTGAGGCTCAGAGAAATAGCAAGAAAAGTAATTTCTGGGGAGGGAGGAAAAATGGAAGTTAAAAAACATTTCATGAAATATTTATGGGTTTTGCACATATCATTCTAATAAGAATGCAAATATTGTGAATGCTTTCTACTCATACAGTACTGACATTTACCAAATAGAATTCTGTTATTTGACCTCCCTCTGTAAACATTGACATTGCGCTCACATTTATAATAGATTTCTGTCTGTTTTACCGCAGTAGAATGTTTCCACCGGGAATGTTATTAGTTATTCCGGCTGCAAACGCACCTGCACGGGCTGTGTGGCTGAGCGTGCAGAAGGCACCAGCCCAAACCCCGGAGTCTCTTAACAGACCTTAGCTGCATTACTGCCATGGATCCAACATCCATCCTGAACAGCAGGGTAGAAAACTTCTTCCAACACTTCATTTCCATAGAAATGAGGATCTAACTTCTACTCTTGCATTTTCTCGTAGCAGTACCTACTGTCCCCTTCCTTGCATCCTAATATTTATCCTTTTTCCATTAGCTGTAGAGAGTTTCGGGTCGCTTTAATAAAAACTATTGGGAAAAGAGGATGAAGTCGGTTGAGTCATAGGAACATAGAAATGTTAAGAAAAAGATCAATACCAACAAGTTCATTTAATGAGAATGGGGAAGGCAAGAACTTAGTCTATTTTTTCAAACGATTGAACATTAACACAAATTGCATTACTGAGATACTGTCTTAGATCAGAAATATTTTCCAAGTAAATTTCCTATTGATCAAGCTCTTTAGTAGTTATATTTTTGTAATGCTGTGTATGGTAGAGATGGAGACAGGATTCAGGCCAAATTAGTAAAAATGTTGAGAACAGTCTATGCAATACCTTAAACTGGAAGCAACTGGTAAAACACCAGCCCAAATATAAATTAAAATTCCCTCATAAATACTGTCATTCTGAATCAGTAAGGATATTTATAGACACCAACAGGATTTTATTATAATATCAGCTGGCTAGACTAATTTCAAGTAATTCATAGAGGTGATTTTTAATGCTATGCACCCGGTAGTCAGTTTTATTTTATGTACCTATTTTGAGTTAGTTGCTTTGATGATATCTCTCAATCTCATATGATAGGCCCAGTCTTGACTTTGCTGACCCTTTTGTGGTTCAGGTTAAAAATCAGTCTATGATTCTGATGATTTTGTTGTTATTTGTTTAAGGAGGTTGTCAGAGGACATGACTGTCAGTCAACCCTCGAGCTGTTCCCAGGCAATTGGATGCTCATAACCCACCCCCTGTCCTTAGAATGTGTGTTCTGCTTGCCTTCTCCACACCAGAAGCTTCTCAAGGACACAACATTGAGATAGGAATGTGTTGTTGAGATCCTCTGAATGGTACACATGATTGAACTCAGTTAAGGCTTCTATATAAACTATTAAGATTCTGGCCACTGGGTACAGAGATCTATTAATCTTGCAGCCATCCAAGACAAGCCTCCTATTTAATTTCCTTTGCTCATCGAATCCACCACCTACCAATCTGGAATGGTCTGCCTCTTTCTTCAGTCTCTCTTTGCCCTCTGTATGGGGGCCAGTTTCAGATTTCATCTGAACATTCCCAAGTTTGTGAACCAACATTACTCCTGCTCACAAAATTGTAAGTTTTTCTCATTTGGTTCTGTTTGTGTTACCTACAAACTATATTCATGACTACTTGAAAACCAGCAGCAATAATAATAAATGTCAGTTTTCAGTCAAAAGCTTAGTTAGATAATATTATTTAAATTCAACTACTAAATGTTAGGCTGGAGGAAGGAAAAACAAGGACATGCAAACAGAACAGAGAGATGCCATAGGGGGAGAACAGACCAGACCCCAAAGTCCGTGCCATATATGGAAAGGGGACAGCTCTCCCTGAATTCCATCCTTCCTATGTGCCAACTAAGACCCAGATGTCAGCCTCCTCCCTCTTGGAAGGAAAAAAGTTTCTAGTTGTCTATTATGTCACCTTTAGCCAATCATACCTCTCCACGCCCCCTAGGGTAACTTTCCCACTCCTCCCCCTCCTAATCCCTTATTGTTGGGAGCCACACAAAGACAACAAGATGGCCACAGTTCATGAGGTTCCTGCTTCACTTCCTGGAGATTAGCTGCGAGCCCGCGCGCGCCAACAAGAAAGCCCGCGCGCGCCAAGAGATACTCTTCTCCCCCTCCTTCCCCATTATCATATACCAATCAGAATGTAACTCGCTGCGCCATCCCTGCTATGCAGCCAATCCCCTGCTTACAAGTATCCTATGGCCCACTCTGCCCCTGAACACTGGTGTATATCTACCCCCGTCTTACAATAAAATTTGAGGGCTTGATCAGAATACTGTCTTGCCTTCGCTCTTCTCTCGCCCCCATTTTCTTTCAGGTCGGATCCCCCTCGTCCCCACAAATAACTAGGTCCCGCTGGACGGGACAAGTGGCGCCCAACGTGGGGCTCGAGGCGCGGATCCTTCGCAGGCGGACCCCCGAGTAAGATATCGTCTGGCCAGACCCCTTCTTGATGAAACAATAGGAGACGCCTTTCGCCGCTCACGGAGGTCGTCGTCCCTGGTGAGTACCGGCCGCCTTACAAGAAAATGGGAACTAAATTAAGTAAAGAAGCGGTCTTCATAAGAGACCTAAAAAGTTCACTTAGGGAGAGAGGAGTTCGAGTTAAAAAGAAAGACTTGGTAAAGTTTTTTATTTTTGTTGATGAAGTCTGTCCGTGGTTTATCATTAATGGCCCCGAAATTCATCCTAAAAAATGGCAGAAAGTAGGTAGAGATTTAAATGATTATCTTATCAAAAACGGCCCTGACTCTGTTCCTGTTTCAGTATTTTCCTATTGGGGTCTTATCAGAGATATTGTTGAAAATACTGACCCTGATAAACGTCAACTCTTGTCAGTGGCAGAATATTGCCTCCGCCCCCTATCTCGGGCGGCCTCAAAATCGTCTCTTTCGAGTGATCCCCCTGCCCCAAAATCAGCTAAATCCCCCTCCCCTAGCCCGACACCATCTTTGCTCGGTGCCCTCCATGATACCCCTCCCAAATGTTGCATTTATCCGCCTCTCCCTCGAGATTCGGACTTTGTCGATACACAAAAGGTTTTTCCAGTCGTGACTAAGAGCCAAAATGGCGAGCCTTTAGATCCGAAAGACGCGGCTGAACTAGAAGACGAAGCGGCCAAGTATCACAACCCAGATTGGCCTCTTGCCGCCCCGTCGCTTAACCCCCCTTCTTACACACCCCCAGTTTTGAAAAGAGCCTCTTACACTCCCTCTATTCAGCCTCCCAATGTTTGCGCCCCGGCCTTTTTGCCCCCGTCGGCCCCTCCGCTACCCCCTCCGGCTCCCGGTCCTGTTAGCCCCCCTACCAGCACTGAAGACCTAATAGCACAGATAGTAGAACAAAGAATAACTTGCCATCTCCAAAAATTAGTTGTCTCCCAACCAGTTCGTCCCGCATTATATTCGCAAAGGGGCCTCTCTAAGAAACCGCTTACAGCCACAAAACCTAAAAAACAACCTAAAAAACTGCTCTTTCCTGTTCTTACCCGGGCCTCCGCCCGCTCTGGCCCCACCTCCACAACACATAGCCCGGAGGAGGGCGATCTTGAAAGCGACGGCGAAGACGCCCCTGCTGCTCAGGAAATAGAAAGTGAGGGAGAGGAGCAGGCTGAGCCAGAGCCGGCCGAGCCTGCTGATGGCCCTAGAGAATTTCACAAAATCCATTTCAAAAGCTTAAAAGAGCTGAACGCGGCCGTTAAAGCTTATGGCCCCAATGCCCCTTTTACCCTTTCTGTTCTTGATTCGCTGTCTCGAAGAGGACATTTACTCCCAGGTGAATGGCTGCGTATAGTCCAGGCTGTGCTTACCCGTGGTCAGTTTTTAACTTGGAAGGCAGATTTTGCTGACCGCTGTCAGACCATCGCTGCTGCCAATGTAAAAGACCCTCATTCCCCAACAGCGTCCTAGACTTTTGATAAGCTTACGGGACAGGGCAGATATATCTCTGAAACCAGGCAGCAGCGCCTTCCCCTTGGTCTTTTATCTCAAGTGAAAGATGCCGCTTTGGGCGCTTGGATATCACTCCCTGCTTCCAGGACTGCTAACACTCCTCTAACTAAGATCACTCAAAGCTCGCAAGAAGACTATAGCGAATTTGTTAGCAGACTGTTAGAGGCCGCCGAAAGGACCCTTGGTTCCGCGGCTGCCAATGATAAGATTGTAAAACAGCTAGCCTATGAAAACGCCAATTCGGCATGTCGAGCCGTCCTCCGCGGTAAGACTCGAGACAAAACTCTTGATGAAATGCTGAGAATGTGTAGAGATGTCGATCCTTTTACATCTAAAGTCCAAGCCCTTTTAGCTGTAGGTGCCGCTGTTCAAACTCCCCCGGCTTCTTATCCTCCTTCCTTCCCCAGGGGCGCACCGCCTATGCGTAACTGCTTTAAATGTGGACAGCCAGGCCATTTCGCTCGCCAATGCCCTACCACAGCTCCTCCTCCTAGAGTTGGGTCAGTCCCCGGTATTTGCCCTCGCTGCCATAAGGGGCGGCACTGGGCCAAAGAGTGCCGTAACAATCCAACAAATCCTTTTTACAGTACCACAAATCCTTTCACCCCCCCTTTTCAGGGAAACGGGCTGAGGGGCCAGCCCCGGGCCCCCCAGCCAATTCCATTTCAGCCGGCCTCGGGGAACAGCCTAGCTGTAGCACTCCCGCCCTCTATCGGGCCACACCCGGGAGTGCAGGACTTGACCTCTGTGCCTCCTCCTCAACAATATTAACGCCTGAAGAGGGAATTACAATTATTTCCACAGGAATTTATGGCCCACCTCCCAAAGATACTTATTTTCTAATTTTAGGGCGAGCTTCCACCACAATAAACGGCCTTATTGTCCACCCTTCCTTAGTTGACAATGACTATACTGGAGAAATAAAAATTCTTGCTAGTGCCCCCCAGTGCCCTGTCAGCATTATGAAAGGTCAGCGCCTTGCGCAGGCGCTCCCCCTCCCTTTAAGTACATCTCACCCTGCTATTCATAAGCAGCGAGGCTCCTCTACCCCAGGTTCTTCAGACTTATATTGGATCCAAGCTATTACTAAAGAACGCCCCACTCTTAAACTTAAGATCCAAGGAAAAGTATTTGAAGGAATTTTAGATTCGGGGGCCGACTCTACGGTCATATCTCAGGCTTCATGGCCCTCCAGCTGGCCCTTACACGCTTCCTTGACCCATCTACAAGGAATTGGGCAGTCAAGAAACACCTTACAGAGCTCACAGTTATTAAACTGGGAAGATGAAGAAGGAAATACCGGATTCATTCAACCCTTCGTAGTTCCTGGGTTGCCGGTAAATCTTTGGGGAAGAGATATCCTCTCTCAAATGAAGGTCATCATGTGTAGCCCTAATGAAGTTGTAACACAGCAGATGCTTTCACAGGGTTACCTCCCTGGTCAGGGGTTGGGCAAATTAAAACAGGGAGATCCCAACCCGATACTGGCCACGCCTAAGATAGACCGCTCAGGTTTAGGGTTTGAAAAACATTTTTCGTAAGGGCCGTTGCTCCTCCTGCACTCCAGGCAGACAAGATTACTTGGAAAAGTGATGTTCCTGTCTGGATCGATCAATGGCCCCTTACCACTACAAAATTAAATGCAGCCATAGAGTTAGTGCAAGAACAGCTGGCTGCTGGACATATTGAACCTTCTACATCCCCTTGGAACACCCCAATCTTTGTAATCCAAAAGAAATCAGGCAAGTGGAGGCTCCTACAAGACCTCAGGGCGGTTAATAAGACTATGGTCTCTATGGGCGCATTACAACCGGGAATTCCCTCTCCAATAGCCATCCCTAAAGGGTATGTCAAATTAGTAATTGATCTAAAAGATTGCTTTTTCTCCATACCTTTGCATCCTGATGATTGCAAACGTTTTGCCTTTAGTATACCCATTACCAATTGTGTAAGGCCTTCTCCCCGGTTTCAGTGGAGAGTTCTCCCACAAGGAATGGCCAACAGCCCCACTCTTTGCCAAAAGTTTGTAGCCCAGACTATAGACCCCTTTAGGTTGCTCTTCCCCACTTTGTATATTATCCATTATATAGATGATATTCTTCTTGCCGGTCCTGACCAGCAACAGCTCTATGCGGCCAGTCAACAGCTAGTCACTGCCCTCCGAGATCGAGGACTACAAATTTCCCCAGAAAAAGCCCAGGTCCACCCCCCCCAACTTTTTTTAGGCTTTGAATTATTTTCTAATAAAATCCTCACTCAAAAAATTCAGTTAAAGAGAAGCTCCTTAAACACTCTTAATGATTTTCAGCGTCTGCTAGGAGACATCAACTGGCTCAGGCCTTATTTAAAGCTGACCACCGGAGAGTTAAAGCCCTTGTTTGATGTCCTACGTGGAGACCCTGATCCTTCCTCCCCCCGCTCGCTTTCATCAGAAGCACAAAGGGCATTAACCATTGTAGAGCGGGCTATTTCTGAACAGACCATTAGCTACTTCTCTCCACATCTAAGTTTGTGGCTGCTCATTTTCCCTACCCCCTTCTCCCCTACAGGAGTCCTTTGGCAAAACCATCCACTATTTTGGGTTCATTTGCCAGCCTCCCCCCCTAGAGTCTTAGCTACCTATCCTCAATTAGTTGCTGCCCTCTTACGTTTAGGCCGAGAGGCAGCTCTCAAGTTGTTTGGGAGAGACCCTGAAGTTATAACCCTCCCATACAATACATCTCAATTACAATGGCTTATTCAACATGATGATGATTGGGCAATTAGCTGCACCTCCTTCCAGGGGACAATAGACAATCATTACCCTGCAGACAGATTAGTCCAGTTCCTTCAAAAGACCCCGGTTGTCTTTCCCAAGAGGACTAAAACCACGCCAATTGCTGGGGCCGTAATGGTGTTCTCTGATGGGTCCTCCTCCGGTATAGCCGCTTTCAGTATTAATGGGCAAGTTACTCGAATACAGACAGACCTCTCTTCTGCACAACTTGTTGAACTAACTGCAATAATCAAAGTTTTTGAGCTTTTAATAGATGCCCCCTTTAACCTTTACACTGACAGTGCCTATGTAGCAACCTCTGTTCCCCTATTAGAGACAGTGCCTTACATACGTCCCTCTACAAATGCTTCCCCCCTATTCGCAAAATTGCAAAAATTAATTCTAAACCGCGATGCCCCTTTTTTCATCGGGCACATACGCGCTCACACTGGCCTTCCAGGGCCGCTTGCCAAAGGCAATGACAGAGTTGATCTGGCGACTCAATTAGTAGCCTCTGTCACGTCAGACTCACCCTTGGCTGCAGCCCAACGGGCTCATGAACTACATCATCTCAATGCTCATACTCTTAGACTCAAATTTTCAATCACCCGAGAACAGGCCCGCCAAATAGTTCGGCAATGTCAAGGATGTCTAACTCTCCTCCCAGAGCCTCATAACGGAATCAACCCCCGGGGGTTGGTTCCAGGAGAGATATGGCAAATGGATGTCACTCATTACCCTCCCTTTGGTAAATTAAAATATATCCATGTGTCTATTGACACATGTAGTGGTTTCCTATGTGCATCCTTGCAAACGGGAGAGGCAACTAAAAATGTTATTACCCATGTTCTCTCATGCCTGGCATATCTACCACCACCTAAAATCTTAAAAACTGACAATGGGCCTGGATACGCCAGCTCTAGCTTTAAACAGTTCTGTGCGCAGTTAGGTATTAAGCACATAACAGGAATTCCCTATAATCCCCAAGGCCAAGGCATTGTTGAAAGAGCCCACTTAACCCTTAAAAACATGTTATTCAAACTTCAGTCGGGGGGAGAAGTACTCTATCCGAAAACAGGTAATGCAAAGACACTCCTAAATCATGCACTGTTTGTTCTTAATTTCCTTACTTATGACTCCGCGGGTAAAACCGCTGCTGATCGCCTTTGGCATCCCTCCACGGCAGATAATTATGCACAGGCTATGTGGAGAGATCCGATGACCAACACATGGCACGGGCCTGACCCTGTGCTCATATGGGGGAAAGGACATGCTTGTATATATGATGCTAAGGCACAAAATGCCCGATGGCTCCCAGATAGGCTCATTAAACTCCTAGACACAAATAGAGGCAAAAACAATAATAATTCCAGTCCAGGGCATATTAACCCCTGAGAAGCCTTCCCTTTCTGTTTATTTTCAGGAGGCAAAAATGAAGATTTCTACACTATTGACCCTCGTCATGACCTTTCGCCCCGTTTGGACCCATCAGATTTTCAATTTCACCTGGACAGTCACCAGTGAAGCAGGAGACGTCGTTTTCAGTTCTTCTACCTTAGCAAGTTCCCCCCCATGGCCTGTTCTTGCCCCTGACCTCTGTGACTTGGCCGCTGGAGCTTCTGCAGCCTGGGGGACCCCAGACATTTACTTTCCTTTTTCCACCTCCCCTGAGACCTACCCTGAGGGACAATCTACCACCTCTCCTGGGTGTAACAACACCCCTAGGAGAACCTACCTCAGAGAAACAGAATTTTATGTTTGCCCGGGAGCTCATAGAGATCGAGCCCTTAACTATAAATGTGGATATAGAGACTCCTATTTCTGTGACTCCTGGGGGTGTGAGACTACAGGAGATGCTAGTTGGAAGCCTAGCTCCACCTGGGATTATATAACTGTAAGTAGGGCTTGGAATCCCAAGCCTAACTCAACTGTTACCCCAGAATGTCAAAGCACCCAATCCACAAGGGGGCGATGTACACCGCTCTCCATTGCCTTTACTGACAAGGGAAAAAGGGCCCCTATTGATAGATGGCTCAGGGGACATGAATGGGGGCTAAGGCTTTATGTTTCAGGAAAGGACCCTGGGCTCACTTTTAAAATCAAATTAATTCGATCCATTCCAAACGCCAACAAGCACGTTGTCCTTGGCCCTATTGCCCCTAAGGCAAGAGACCCAAGACCTTCTAACCCTTCTCCCCTGTCTACTAGTACTGTTTTCCAGGCCTTGCTCCCCCCAGTTTTACCCTCTACAGGCGAAATCCTTAAAGGCCTGGCTAATGTGACTGCAGAATCCCTTAACTCCACTGGATATAGCGAGTGCTGGTTATGTTTCTCCCCCGTTCCCCCGTTTTACGAAGGGATAGCAGTTTTAGTAAACACCTCAGCAGACCTCATACTTACCAATGACTCCAGCAAGACTCGCTGGTCAGACCCCTCCCGTTTTTCAGAGACCTCTCCGGGTCTCACATTGACGCAGCTTTCGGGAATAGGCCTCTGTATACATAGCCCCGTCTTGCGTCTACCCCCTCAGCTAATACCCATTTGTAACAGCTCCTTCTCACCCCCGCTGTCCTATGAATTCCTTGTCGCGCCCAACGGTACTTATTTTGCTTGCTCCTTTGGCATAACGCCCTCTGTTAACCCGCGCTTGCTAATATCTAACAATGAATATTGTGTTTTAGTCATGCTCATGCCCAAGATTTCCATACATCCCACCGAAGACCTCCTTCCATATTACTCGGGCTCTACTCGCACTAAGCGTGAGCCAGTAACCGCCATTACCTTATCTGTGATATTAAGATTAAGAGCAGCTGGGGCTGGAACAGGCATTGCCTCCATAATTACTTCTAAACAACAATATTATGCTCTTAGTCAGGCTATTGATAAAGACATACAAAATCTGCAAGAAGGTTTAGACAGCCTGAAAGAATCTGTTGTCTCTCTCTCTGAGGTAGTGCTCCAAAATCGCCGAGGGTTAGACCTCCTTTTCCTGAAAGAAGGAGGCCTCTGCGCTGCTCTTAAAGAAGAATGTTGCTTCTATAAAGACAAAACAGGGTTAGTGCAAGATAGCATTGATAAAGTTAAGAAAAACCTAGAAGCCAGGCAAAAACAAAGAGAAAAGGATGAGGCCTGGTATAAAAACTAGACCTCTGCCACCCCTTGGTTAACTACTCTGATCCCCACCATCCTTGGACCCTTGGCAGGATTCTTCCTTTTAGTGTCTCTTGGCCCTTGGGCCTTAAGAAAACTGACAGTTTTTATTCAAGAGCAGGTTGACCAGCTCGTCAAGCCAGCGGTTGCTGTTCATTATCACAGACTTACAGCCTGTGATGAAGAGTCTTACACCGAACCAACCAATGCTCCCGGTCTCCGGTTCTCAACTTTACAGGCGCCTCAACCATGGTACCATCGATTCTGGCACCGTACTTAATGTGGCCCATATGCTGGTCAGCCAGAACCAGACATACCCCTAACTATGAGGGTATGGGCATCGAGATGAGTGCGAGACAAAGTACCGCAAGGGAGGGTTCTTCCTAGAACCTCTCTGGTCCTCCCTGAGAATACGCCTGGCTTGCATAGAGGTTGGTATCCATATGTACATAAAGCCTTGATATATTAAGATCAATTTGGCTTTCAGCTCTGCCTCTCCTCCCTAAAAGATACCGAGAGCATTTGCGAAATGTTACCCTGCTGGAGGAGCCAGGCCTCTATTCCCTCACTCGATTAAGGCCCACCTTTCTGAAATAAATAGAAAGGGAGGAGATGTTGGGAGCCACACAAAGACAACAAGATGGCCACAGTTCATGAGGTTCCTGCTTCACTTCCTGGAGATTAGCTGCGAGCCCGCGCGCGCCAACAAGAAAGCCCGCGCGCGCCAAGAGATACTCTTCTCCCCCTCCTTCCCCATTATCATATACCAATCAGAATGTAACTCGCTGCGCCATCCCTGCTATGCAGCCAATCCCCTGCTTACAAGTATCCTATGGCCCACTCTGCCCCTGAACACTGGTGTATATCTACCCCCGTCTTACAATAAAATTTGAGGGCTTGATCAGAATACTGTCTTGCCTTCGCTCTTCTCTCGCCCCCATTTTCTTTCAGGTCGGATCCCCCTCGTCCCCACAAATAACTAGGTCCCGCTGGACGGGACACCTTATAAGCCCCCACCTCCCTGACCGGGTGTGACTCCCCCAGCCTGTAATACCCAGGCCGTGGAACATCACCCGGGGGTGCATTCAAATAAACTACCTGACTCTTTGTTTCCTCTCTTTGCCTGCTTATTTTGGCTAAAATTTATCTTACATTTGGTACCGAAAAACCCGGAAAGGAGTGTGAGTGCGGGGCCCCAATTGGCCACTGGTGGCCCCACCCCCTCCTTCCCCGACCCGGGACCTCAGCCTGCTCTCCACTGCGTGGACTATTTTCCGGTGAGTCCCTCAGTTTCCCCTGGTCTGTTGCCCTCCCTAACTCCATTTCACCTGGTCCATTAGAAATCGTACATACGTCCAGGTGGCCCACCCTCTGCAGGCATCCGGCCCACTCCTGGCCGTGCAGTGGGGGAGATGTCCCTACCCCAGGCTCCCAGGCCGTCTCCCCTGACTTGGCATGCTAGGGACGCTGGGCGCTCCTCTCAGTGGGATTAGTTGGGAAGTGGTGCAGACATGGGGAACCAGCCTTCAAAAGCAGAGGCTCAGACCCCATTGCGGTGTCTCATTTCTAATTTGGCTACTCTATATTTGTCCCGGGAAGTTTGTAAATAGAAGCTAGTCTTTCTTTGCTCTGAGGCCGGGCCTCAGTATCCCTTGGACAACCAATCTCGCTGGCCCCCTGAGGGAACTTTCAATTTTAGCCTCCTCACCACCTTGATTAATTATTGCCACTGGAGCGGAGAGTAGAGTGAAATCCCATATGTGCAGGCTTTTTGGACTTTGCGCTCCCACACAGACCTTAATGTTGTGTTCAATGACTCAAGTACTCCTGGCCCGATCTCCAGTTAAAGATTGTCAGCCTCTTACTCTGCTCAGTCCTTCCTTTTCAGTTCTTCCAGAAGACCTCAGTCGCCTGCCTCCCTCAGCTCGTGATCCCCTCCCCCTCTCTCCACCACTATCTTTAAGTCTTTTATCTTCACACGTATCTCCTCCATCTTAAAGTCCTGCATTCTCAACCATGCAGCTGTCCTGCTCTCCTCTTCCAGTGGTTGCACCACACCCCTCCCCATCTCCTTCCACCTTCCCCGCCCTCTTCCCCCACCAGAACACGCTCCTCCTGCCCTCTGGTTCCAGAAGCCACAGACAAGAAGCTGAGGAGAGGGAAGGCAATTGGATATCAGTGACTCAAGTCTTCATATCGGTTTGTCTGTCTGTGTATATGTTTTTGTGTGGGAGGTGTTGCTGACTCAGTGGTCGTTGTATCTCAGTTTGTACGTTTATGTGTCTAGGTGTATAGATGAAAAATATTTTATTTAAAAACAAGCGCTTGTGAAAATTGGGCATTCTAAAACTTCCAGAAAAATCTCATAAAAATGTTAAGAATTAATGCTAATTTGGATTTGGCTGAGGCAGGCATGTCCTTGTTGTTATCAGCTGCCTAAGTTTACCTAAGGTCATTTCAGTCGATGTTATCTCTAAATCTTTTAAGAATAAAATGCTTAAAGGCTTGGCTTTTTCTAATATTTAGTAAAGGTTTTGTAAGTAATCTAGCATAGTTGCTAAAAATAAGTAAACAAGCCTTGCAAATAAATATCTTAATAATAATATTGCATTAATGTATAACAGTGTATATATATGCAAACATCCTGAGAATTTTTGTAGTAACCAAAATTCTTAAAGTTTGCTTAGTTATATAGACATATTTTGTACCTAATAAGAAATTGTGCTATAAAGCACATTTCCAAAAATGAAAATATACATTCATAGATGTATCAGTCTGAAGAATGCTAGTGTAAGTTTATAGTAGCCTATATTTCAGTGTTCACTGAAAGTTAAAGTAATAGTTTTAAGTTCTAATCAAAACTACTTAAAGTAGTAAGAAAAACATTTCTGCATGCTAAAAAATATGTCTTTTAATAAAAGAAAGTAACTTTCTTCTAAAGTACAGCTGTTTATTTAGAAGGAGAAATCTAAATGTAAAAAAAAAGTTGTAAAAAGTTTATAGAAGAATTTAATATGGTCATGCTATATAAAATTAAAGCAAATGAGTCTCAGTATCAAGTACACAGCAAAATTAGAATTTTGTTTTCAGTTAAAAAGACAGTCTTCTTAACTGTTAGTCTGCTCTTAATATTGAAAGATTGCAGAGAGTTCTTCTAATTGTTTTATCAAAGCAGTTTCTTATGCTTAAAGTCTCAGTGAGTTGTCGGAGTCTTTAAGAAAATGAGATCTTAATATTAAAAGGACTAAAAGCTAAACTTTGCTAACAACTGTGTAACCTTCTTTATTTGCCTTTGAAGTACTTTGTTGTCATTCTAGTTAATTGGATAAGTATTGCTTCATGGCAACCTGTAATCCTATTTAAGCAAGTGTCAAAGAAACTTTCTTCTGACAACTTCCCAAAATCAAATTCAAAAAGGTACTTTTACCTCTAGTTAACTCTGATATTTTCCAGAGGGCCCCTGGAACATGTCAGAAGAACTTTTTCTCATTGGAGAAAGTATTTGGCTAATTTATCTTATTTATCTGGTATATAATTACCTGCTTAATTATCTAGAAAGCACTGTCAAAAAGAAGAATGCTAAATGTTATTACTAAATGTTTTGTGTTACAAAAGTATCAGAATTTCTTTATGTCAACTGTTTTACAGTAAGCTCTCATCAAATCTTTAACCGTTGTCATTTGTAAGTCTTTTATTATTTATAGTCACTGTTTTATTACTCTTAAGCTAGTAAAGAACTAGATTTCAGCAGAACAGGTATTAGTTATATAGGATTAAGTAAACTAAAGAAGATGATTTTGTAGCTTTTTGTTTCAAATGTTGTTGATAAAGTGTTTTAAGCTTTTTTCTCTTAAGCTGACAGCAGTTCAGTAAATGACTGCCTTTATAAGCAGAATTGAAACTTTATCTTTCTCTCTACCTGATCCCTCCAGAATTTAAAAACTCTCAGTGACTATTTTTATATTTCATGGCAGTATGTTTATTTGCACAAGTTCAATAAGAATCTGCTTTCCTTGTAAAAGGACCAATTAAAAACACTGGTTATATTACCAAGGCTTTGACTAGAACGTCATACCTGAAAGACACGTATGTAAACTCAGATATGAACAGACAGCTTTAAGGAACTAAGATTGACTTTATAAAGCCAACAAAGCCCCTTGGAAGAACTGGCCTGGTACCTTGCTTACAGAGTTCCCAGCAGCCTTACCAGGTAAGTAAAGAAGGTCACTTCCTGGCAGGTGCAGGAACCTCAAGAATGTCTTGAGAACCTCAGAGAAGAGAAGAATTCACCCAAATGTACAGGTACTGCAGGCACAACCTGAGGGCAAGTCTAGCTTGGCTTTCTGGCCTCAAGAAGCCTTTAAAAGTCCAATCTGAAATTCCTTATAAAAAGTTCCAGCAAAGCATATTTAAAAGAGCCTATATAATCAATTGTTCTTCTTGCTGCACTTATGCAAATAATCAAGCCAACCTTTAATTATTTTCTTAATCTAGCTACTTCTAATAAAAATGAGGGTGATTTTAGAGAAAAATATTGTTTCAATAATGCAGTCTTATCTATACTAAATCCCAATACTAGTCATTGAGAGGTAAACTCAATCCAGAATTCCAGTCCCCCATAATGGCCTGGCTAATGCCCCTACTAGGCCCCTTAATAACAGTTTGTTGGTTTACTCTTAGTTGCCCCTTGTGTCCCCAGGTTCCTCCAACAGCGGCTAACCCAGATGACCCAGGCTGCCACTCACCAGACGTTACTTCACCGTTATGCACCTCTTCCCACTGAAACCCCTCCTTCAGACTAATACCAGCCTCAAACCCCCATGATGCCCCTTGTCAGCCAGAAGTAGCCAGATCGAGTTGTCGCCCATTATGACCAAAAGGCTGGAATGTTACCCTGGAGGAAGGAAAAAGAAAGACATGCAAACAGAACAGAGAAATACCATAAAAAGAGAACAAATCAGACCCCAAGGTCCGTGCCTTATGTGGAAAGGGGACAGCTTTTCCTGAATTCCATCCTTCCTATGTGCCAACTAAGACCCAGATGTCAGCCTCCTCCCTCTTGGAAGGAAAAAAGTTTCTAGTTATCTATTATGTCACCTTTAGCCAATCATACCTCTCCACACCCTCTAGGATAACTTTCCCACTCCTCCCCCTCCTAATCCCTTATAAGCCCCCACCTCCCTGACTGGGTGTGACTTCCCCGGCCTGTAATACCCAGACCAGGGAACATCACCCGGGGGTGCATTCAAATAATCTACCTGGCCCTTTGTTGCCTCTCTTTGCCTGCTTATTTTGGCTAAAATTTATCTTACACTAAATATTCTTTAATCCAGCTAATATGTGTTAAACACTATGCTTAGGGATTATACTAGGCAATGGGGAAATAATCCCTGCTCTTAAGAAATTCCAAATGTAGTAGAGATGATGGATAAGTAAAAATATATTTCCAAATCACTCTGATACATGTTAAAGTGTAGAGTCTTTTCTGTTTGTTAGCTGAAGGTCTGCGATTAAAGAGAATGAAATTTTATTAGCAGAAATAGCATGTACAAAATCCCAGGTATAGTTTGTAGCTAAAAAACATAATAATAGTGACTATTATGAAAATATTTTATATTGTCTTACAATGTATTTTCTATACTACGTAATAACTTCACATCTAAATTTTGAGTTTTGCAAAAATATGAGGATAAAAAACATGAAAAGTGATTATTCTAAATGAGAATATGAATATGTGTGTTTTATCTGATGGTACTTTAAAAAATGCAAACAAAATCTGTAATTTGTTCACCTAAAATCATCTGAGACACCCTCTTACCATAACAAAAAAAAAATCAGGGGCAAGTGATTCCTCTCTCCTCTGGACATTTTTAACACTAGAAACTTTTACATGCCCTAATGTTTCTGCTTCTCTTAGTCAATGATTGTATTTGAAAGAAGAATCATATTACCATAAAAACAGCACCTACTCTAGAGTCGGGCAGGAATGGGTCACATTATACCCAGGCACTAATTAATTGTGTAACTCCAAATTTAATTAAAACTCTTAACTTCATTTTTTTTTTTTGTAAAAGGAGAATAATGCCATACATAGTGGAAAAAATTAAGGATGTTGTAAAATGCTTTTCAAACATAGGAATGTATGAATTCATTATCATAATGTTTATTTGCCTTGATTTCACTTTGATAAAAAAATTTTGAATGAAGGCATTGGACAACCTAATGTAGTTTGCATGAGGATATAGATCCCACTTGGATTGTCCTTATGCATCATATTCCTTTTTGTTTTGTCCTTTGGACTTTTTTATAAAGTAATTGAATTATGAAACTGCAGTATTATTATGTACTAAATGCATATTCATTTGAGATATAAAAATAAATATAGTAAAAACAAAAGATAAAAACTAGGTATAATATTCCTGTGATCAACAAATGCAAAACCCAAGTAAATTTCTATCAAATACAGAAAAAAAAAATAGAACAAAAGAAAAATAGCTTAACTATCTTCATCAATTAATTTCTTGATCAGATATTAAGCAAATTTCAATGCATTTTTCTCGGTTAGGTTCTTGTAAGGGAAAATGTGAAGAATGAGAAATAAATTATGATAACTCCGGTTTTTGACAGAGGTAGAACTTCATATATTTCTGGGTATGTAACAAGAATTAAGTGTATAAATATGATTCAACAAAATGTAGTTGCAATTAAAATTCTGCCAACTATTGTGGTCTTGGGAAAAGCAACTGATCATTGAGTAAGAATTTAATTATTCTTAGATTGTTTTATGTAGGGCACAGCAGTTGCTGCACTCACCTTTTTAATCAGTGCAAAGGACCATTCTGATTACCTAGGAACTACTGTGGGTAATAAGTCCCATGCTGCTCATAGCAGTAGAGGCAAAAAATTAGTAGAAAATAATGATACCAGATCTGGATGGCTAAGGTTGTTGATAAATATCTTATATGGTATGTTTAGTTATTTTTAAAAAATATTTTAATAAATAATTGATGCAATTAACAGCTGAATTGGATCCCTGCTCCAGAAAGAAAAAAATTCAAAACATCCAAAAGTTAGTCTAAATAAAATAAATGCCTAGTACCAATTTTCTTTTCTTTTCTCATAATGGTTATTTTCATAAGGCTAGACCAGATATTAGGAAAGCCTATTCTTAGGGACAGCTCACATCTTATTTCCACAAACTCCAGTGGAAATTCCTATTCTCGATCCTAAGAATATTGTCTAGAACTACATCTTTAATAAGTTCTGCAACTGGTTTTCTTTCAGAAGGATTTTAATTGCAATTTCAATGGAATTATAAATACCCTTATTTTGTGTTGAAAACTAATAGTCCACTAAATAAAA
This sequence comes from Manis pentadactyla, assembly GCF_030020395.1. Taxonomy (NCBI): domain Eukaryota; kingdom Metazoa; phylum Chordata; class Mammalia; order Pholidota; family Manidae; genus Manis; species Manis pentadactyla. Next base: position 53,425,191 of record NC_080023.1, read on the forward strand.
TTACAACATAGTTTTGCTGTAACATTAATTTTCAAATTAGCTTATCAGTGAAAACATCTTATTTGCTGTTATAGTCACAACAATAAGTTATGACAGCTGTCTTGTTTGGAGCACTTATACTCTGAGCCAAATATTGTAAAAAGCCTCATAAAATCTCAAATTTTACTTAATGCCCACAAGAATCTGGAAGTACATATAATTACTACCTACATATAGTAAATGAGAAGAGTGAAATTTCGAGAAGTCATCTACTCTAGGCCACAGTTATTAGGTGATGAAGTGAGAATTCAAACTCACATCTGTATTGAATAAAGTACACAGAATTTAGTTCAGGAGGAAAGAACAATATAGAAAGTGTCTGGTAACCTAGACTTTAATTTTCCATTAATTAAAATGATATGTTTTATTAAAAAACTGAGAGACTGCACAATATATATAAAATCAGTTTACCTAGTTTAAGACAGAACACAAAAATGAACTCAAATCTGAACAGCATCCTAAAGTACAGATTCTAAATCTGTCCTTAGCGGTACATTATTAGAGGAAGCATCACTGTAAAATATCTATGGCTCTGTTTTTCTCATTTATGAAATGAGAGGATTAGATTAGTTGATATCTAAGGTTGTCCTAGATCTAAGATCTTATGTCTTAATTATTTTCTCAGAATTGTCAAAGAAAGAACCACCAATATGGCCGTGAGACAGGGCCTGGGTGAGCTGGTCTTTGTAAGCCATGTGATGGGGAATGGTGGGAGGATTTTCTCTAAATAATAACAAAGTTATTACTATCAATACTAGTAATGATATTAGTTGTTATTAATATCATTAATAACATAATATTATTAAAATATAGATCTGGATAGGGAGTATAAGTGGCAGATATAGAACTGGCAACACATGATTTTTGAATGATACAGAAAGTGGGGAAAGGGGAATGCCCAGGTGGGAACATTTGGGTGAACAGAAGTAACATGTATAGAAATGGTGAGCATCGAAAGGGGCTGGTGAGTTTGGGAAGGACAAACTTGAGTTTTGCTTGGGGCATGTGTTCTTTGATGAGATGTGTTAAGTACTGGATAGGTTTGAATTATGCAATACTTTGGTTTGAATTATGCAATACTTTGAGGTAATGAATAATATTTTTAAAGCTTTAACATATTTGGTGTCTTTAAAGAGTTTGTATAGTTATGTCCACTGGCACTGTACAAAAGTGCCTTTTTTTCGACACTATTTCTAGGTGCTAATATTTAACACATACAAATATCTTTGATGGTTTTATAGGATAAAACAAGATGACTCATTTCAGGGAAGAAGTATTATAGAAGACAGCTTTAGAAAGCTTAATCTGCATTGCATATTGTATTTGAAGAAGTCATAACTGCCTATAAAAGGGTGAAACAGTTAATAGAAATTACAAATCATGAGGCTAACAAATTTTTGTTTGGGTGGCAGGACATAGAATTCTCAATTTCAGGTTTGGTGAATTTGAGGGGATTGTGAAATTAAAATTACCTACCTATTTGGTGACTTGATGTATTAGTTATCAATTACTGCATAACAAATTACCAAAAGCTTTAGACATTTATTATCTCACAAAATCCATAAGTCAGGAATCTGAGCATGGCTTGACTGGATCTTAGGCTCAAGATCTACAAGGACTGCAATCACACACGTCAGTCAGGCTGTGATCTTCCTGGAGCTCGGTGCCCTCTTTCAAGCTCACACATTTGTTGGTGGAATTCAGTTTCTCACAGTTGAAGGATCAAGTTCCCCATTTTTTTTCTCTGACTGTCAGCCAGAGGTGCACTCAGCAACCAGGAGCTACCTTTAGTTCTTTGCTAGGTGGCCCTGTCACAGCACTTCCTGAGAAAGCTAGCTTACCACATATTCAAGCTTATAAAATAAGTAGCCATAGGCAAAACCATTTGAAAAGTTCATTCTGAAATTATTTCTTTTACCTACAGTGAAATAATTGTTAACTGACTAGTTTTTCTGGACGCTGTTGGATTCTAGGCATTCCTGAAAAACTGGAAGTGCCTACGTTTAATGATAAAAGTGTTGATCTATTATAAAAAATATGTTTTTGTATAAACAAAACTTCTTCAAGGCCAGTAATAGAATCTCACTCTCGTCTGCTAAAACAGTCTTATGTGATGTAACCTGTCTAGAGAATGTTAGTCCCTCACCTTCCCATATACTTACTGGTTAGAAGCAATGTACTCATTTTGCCCACAGTTAAAGGGAGGAGATTATACAAATCATAATTCATTAAGGTTATCCCAGGGTAAATCCATCCAATCTAGCTTTCAGGTTCGCAAAATGTATTGTTTTTGCAGTGAAAATAGACTCACTTTTATGTTTTGGTTAGGGTATGATTGGCCACAAGTATCAGAATTCCTTTCTAAAAATAAATAAAAATTAGGGGGTTATTAACTCACAATGTAAGAGTAGAAGTAGGGCAGTTCCAACACTGATGTTGCAGTTTAATGAATTAGCTAATTATGGTAATGGTTACCAGCTCTCCCCCAGGCCATCCACAGCTCGCATGCTGTCACTCTCCTCATGTTCACAAATTGGATTCAGTCAGTTCCACACTTCATGTACAGACTTCAAGCAATGAAGAGACAGAGTGTCTCTCATTCACTTTTCATAAGGAGGGAAATTTCCCAGACTTTTCAGATCCCATTGGCTAATACTAGACTACACAACGAGCTCTAGTAGCAAGGATGTCTAGGAATGCAGTGGCATTCTCATATTCTAGAGTTTCGGGAAGAAGTCTCCCATCGAAGATTCAGCATGAAAGAATGGTTCTTGGATGTAAGAATAGGCACCGTCTTCCTTATTATTAAAAAATGTGTTTTTTTAAAAATAACACTTCTTATCTAAAGACCATGTATATACATTTAGTATATCCAGAACTTGTAGAAAAAAATAGTCTTAAAAGACTCACCATTTCATCCTGTCAGTAAGAAGAACCTGTTTTATTTTAGTTACAACTTGCACTCTAGCTGAGAAATCTGTTTCTGATCTTTTACATAACGGTTCCTTTGAGAGAAAAGAAATACCAATGAGATATTTCCCACCCTTCTTACCCCAAACTCACTGGAAACAGGCTGCTGTCCTCAAGACTTCAAAGAACCTCACAATTAGAAGCCCTGATAAACAGCTGTGTTTTAGATCCCCTTTCAATATACTGCATACAATGTGTCCATTTCAGTTTCCCATCTAAGGATGGCTTTGCGTACAAGATGACAGCAATTGCTTGTTTAAAATGATGTGCTGGTTCAGGTCAAACAGAACTCGCTCCTATTATTCCTACTTAAAAGAAAAATGTCATTTGAAATCCCAAGATAAGACAACAAATTGGCCATAATTCAACAGTGTCTATAGTTTCATATGACATTTGGCACATTTGAAATCCTCAAACAAAATTGGAGTTTCAAATTACTTGACTATCTTCCTGCATCATGAAAATTGCTTCAAAAGACTTTCAGGCACTAATATATTTAGGATCCAATTACGGGCTTTCTGTAAACAAGTAATTTTCCTAAGTAGCTAATAAAGTTTTGTGTCTTCATTTATTGTACTATTCCTGATAGATGGCAAAGAAAATACAAGTGTGTGAAAGGATTTTTTTTTCTGGTAATTCAGTGTTTCAGAAATTCTGTTCTTTCTTTCATAGTATGCCTTGCAAACTACTCTTGCTAGTTTGCACTGACAAAAAGAAAAATTGTTTCCCAGATATTAAAACAAAAACTAAAAAATATTTAGCAAACTGGATTTAGATAACTAAGTAACTGAAATAACAAAATTTAAAATAATAGTAGGTGATAAGTAGGGTAAATGTTGCACAAACCTAACACGTGTTTTACATGCCAAGTGGAGGAGATACATTTTTATTAATCAACATACATTTATAGCCTTAATATTTATTCCAGCCTTCTCAGAAATTACTGGTGTTGTTTTTGTTGTAGTTATTGTTATTTTAATCTAAAATGACTCTGGATGTTTCCAGATAACAACTCGTATAATGGAAAAGTATCTTTGCTGAATTTCAAGTTAATTTGCTTGAAGTACCTATTTAGATAACAACCTAGAAAACTATTAAATGTAAAATTGAATTCATGTAACAAGATAAATTCTAACATAAGCTCTATTTTTGGACGTACAAGTCATATCAATTCTTCAATATCTACAACAACTGTGGCATCTTCCATGCCACTGCTTGGATCATTCCAGCCAGCTAGTTTCTCATTCACTTCAAGAACCAAAAGTACCTTAGCTATGCCCTTCTACTGACAGCATTTTTTTTAAACTAAGGTATCATTGATATACAATATTAGGAAGATTTCACATGAGCAACATTGTGGTTTCAACATTCACCCATATTATCAAGTTTCCCCACACACCCCCCACTGCGGTCACTGTCCATCAGGGTAGTGAGATGCTATAGAGACACTACTTATCTTCTCTGTGCTATGCTGCCTTCCCTGTGACCCCCCTACATGATGTGTGCTAATCATAATACCCCTTAATCCCCTTCACCCTCCCTCCCCACGGACCCTCCGCAACCCATTTCTATTTGGTAACTGCTAGTCCCTTCTTGGATTCTGTGAGTCTGCTGCTGTTTGTTTCCATCAGTTTCACTTCGTTGCTAGATTTCACGAGTGAAATCCTTTGGTACTTTTATTTCTCTGCCTGGCTTATTTCACTGATAATACTCTCTAGCTCCATCCATGTTGTTGCAAATGGTAAGATTTGTTTTCTTCCTATGGCTGAATAGTATTCCACTGTGTATATGTACCACCTCTTCTTTATCCATTCATCTACTGATGGACACTTAGGTTTGTTCCTTATCTTGGCTATTGTAAATAGTGCTGCGATAAACACAGGAATGCTTATGTCTTTTTGAATCAGGTATCTTGTTTTCTTCAGGTCCAATTCCTAGAAGTGGAATTCCTGGGTGAAATGGTATTCCTATTTTTACTTTTTTGAGGAACCTCCATACTGCTTTCCACAATGGTTGAAGTAATTTACATTCCCACTAAGAGTGTAGGAAGAGTCCCATTTCTGCACATACTTGCCGACATTTGTTGTTTCTTGTCTTTTGGATGTTGGCCATCTTAACTGGTGTGAGGTGATATCTCATTGTGTTTTTAATTTACATTTCTCTGCATCTTTTCATGTGCCTGTTAGCCATCTGAATTTCTACTTTGGAGAAGTGTCTTTTCAGATCCTTTGACCATATTTTAATTCGGTTATTTGTTTTTAGGGTGTTGTGGCATATGAGCTCATTACATATTTTGGATGTTAACTCCTAATTGGAGAGACATTTATGAATATATTCTCCCATACTGTATGATGCCTTTTTGTTCTGCTAATGGTGTCCTTTGCTGTACAGATGCTTTTTAGTTTAGTGAAGTCTCATTTGTTCATGTTCATTTTTGTTTTCTTTGCCCAAGGTGATGTGTTCAGGAAAAAGGTGCTCATGTTTATATTCAAGAGATTTTTGCCTATGTTTTCTCCTATGAGTTTTATGGTTTCATGAGTTACATTCAGGGCATTGATCCATTTTGAGTTTACTTTTGTATGGAGTTAGACAGTAATCTTGTTTCAGTCTCTTACATGTAGCTGTCCAGTTTTGCCAACACTAGTTGTTGAAGAGGCTATCATTTTTCCATGGTATATCCATGGCTCCTTTATCATATATTAATTGGCCATATATGTGTGGGTTTATATCTGGGCTCTCTAGTCTGTTCCATTGATCTATGGGTCTGTTCGTGTGCCAGTACAAAATTGTTTTGATTACTGTGGCTTTGTAGTAGAGGTTGAAGTAGGGAACATAATTCCTCAATTTTGTCCCTCCTTCCTAGGATTGCTTTGGCTATTCAGGATTTTTGTGGTTCCATATGAATTTTAGAATTATTTGTTCTAGTTTGTTGAATAGTACTGTTGGTATTTTGATAGGAATTTCATTGAATTTGTAAAGCTTTAGGCAGAATGGCCATTTTGACAATATTAATTCTTCCTATCCATGAGCATGGGATGTATTTCCATTTATTGCTGTCTTCTTTAATTTCTCTCATGAGTGTCTTGTAATTTTTGGGTTGTAGGACTTTCTCTTCCTTGGTTAGGTTTATTCCTAGGTATTTTATTCTCTTTTGATGCAATTGAAAATAAAGTTGTTTTCCTGATTTTTCTTTCTGCTAGTTCATCATTAGTATATAGGAATGCAACAGATTTCTGTGTATTGATTTTGTGTCCTGCAACTTTGCTTAATTCAATTATTAGTTCTACTAGTTTTGGGGTGAATTCTTTAGTGTTTTTTATATACAATATCATGTCATATGCAAACAGAGACAGTTCAACTTCTGCTTTACCAATCTGGATGCCTTTTATTTCTCTGTGTTGTCTGATTACCATGGCTAGGACCTCCACTACTATGTTAAAAGCAAGTGGTGAGATTAGGTATCCTTGTCTTGTTCCTGATCTTAGAGGGAAAGCTTTCAGCTTTTCACTATTAACTATGGTCTTACCAATGGGTTTGTCATATATGGCCTTTATTATGTTGAGGTACTTGCCCTCTATACCCATTTTATTGAGAGTTTCAATCATGAATGGACATTGAACTTTTTCAAATGCTTTTTCAGCGTCTATGGAGATGATTATGTGGTTTCTGCCCTTCTTTTTATTGTTGTGGGATGTGATGTTGATGGATTTTTTCAAACATTGTACCATCCTTGCATCCCTGGAATAAATCCCACTTTATCATGATGGATGATCTTTTTGCTGTATCTTTGAATTCAGTTGGCTAATATTTTGTTGAGGATTTTTTCATCTATGTTCATCAGGGATATTGGTCTGTAATTGTCCTCTTTTGTAGTGTCTTTGTCTGGTTTTGGTATTAGAGTGATGCTGGCCTCATAGAATGATTTTGGAAGTATTCCCTCCTCTTCCACTTTTTGGAAAACTTTAAGGAAGGTGGATATTATGTCTTCTCTAAATGTTTGATAGAATTTAGCAGTGAAGCCATCTGGTCTAGTAGTTTTGTTCTTAGGTAGTTTTATGATTACCAATTCGATTTCATTGCTGGTAATTGGTCTGTTCAGATTTTCTGTTTCCTCCTTTGTCAGTCTTGGAAGGTTGTATTTTTCTAGAGAGTTGTCCATTTCCTCTAGATTATCCAATTTATTAGCACATATTTTTTCATAGTATTGACTAACAAATCTTTGTATTTCTGTGTTATCATTAGTGATTTTTTTTCTTTCTCCTTTGTGGTTCTGTTTATGTGTGTACACTCTCTTTCTTCCTTGATAAATCTGGCTCAGGATTTCTCTATTTTGTGTATTTTCTTGAAGAACCAGCTCCTTCTTTCATTGACTCTTTCTATTGTTTTGTTCTTCTCGATTTTATTTATTTATGCTCTACTCTTTATTATGTCCCTCCTTCTACTTACTCTGGGCCTCATTTGTTCTTCTTTTTCTAGTTTCATTAATTGTGAGTTTAGATTGTTCATTTGTGATTGTTCTCCTCTTTCGAGGTAAGTGTATTGCAATATACTTTCCTTTTTAGACTTGCCTTCACGGCATCCCACAGATTGTGTGGTATTGAGTTGTTGTTTTCGTTTGTCTCCATATATTGCTTGATCTCTGTTTTAATTTGGTTATTGATCCACTGACTATTTAGAAGCATCTTTTAAAGCTTCTATGTGTTTGTGGGCTTTATGTTTTCTTTGCATAATTTATTTCTAGTTTCATACCTTTGTGATCTGAGAACTTGGTTGGCACAATTTCAATCTTTCTGAATTTACTGAGGCTCTTTTGTGGCCTCAGTAAAGAGTATGTGAACTATTCTAGAAAATGTTCCATACACACTTGAGAATAATGTGTACCCTGCTGCTTTTGGGTGGAATGTTCAATGATGTCTGTTAGGTCCGTCTGTTCTAATGTGTTGCTGTTCAGTGCCTCTGTCTCCTTACTTATTTTCTGTCTGGTTAATCTGTCTTTTGTCAAAAACAGTGTCTTGAAGTCTCCTAAAATGAATGCATTGCATTCTCATTCCCCCTTTAATTCTGTTAATATTTGTTTCATATATTGTGGTGCTCCTATGTTGGGTGCAGGATATTTATAATGGTTATATCTTCTTGTTGGACTGACCACTTTATCATTATGTAATGCTCTTCTTTGTCTCTTGTTACTTTGTTTTGAAATATATATTTTTCTGAAACAAGTACTTCTACTCCTGCTTTTTTTTCCCTATAATTTGCATGAGATATCTTTTTCCATCTCTTCACTTTTAGTCTGTGTATGTCTTTGGGTTTGATGTGAGTCTCTTGTAGGCAGCATATAGATGGGTCTTGTTTTTCTATACATTCTGTCACTCTATATCTTTTATTTGGTGCATTCAGTCCATTTACATTTAGGATAATTATTGAAAGATATGTACTTATTGTCAAAGCAAGCTTTAGAATTCATGGTTACCAAAGGTACAAGGGCAGCCTCTTTACTATCTGTCTACTCACTTATTACACTATTACAAACACAATCTAAAGGTTCTTTTTTTCTCCCTTCTTTTTCTTCCTTCTCCAGTCTTTATATATTTGGTGTCATATTCCATACTCTTGGTGTATCCCTTGACTGACTTTGTGGGTAGTTGATTTAAGTTTTATTTGCTTAGCAGTTAGTTGGTCTCCTTCCTTTACTGCTGTTTTACTTTCTCTGGTGACAGCTATTTAACCTTAGTAGCACTTCCATCTATGGCAGTCCCTTTAAAATACACTGTGGAGAGAGTTTGTAGTGGGTAAATTCGTTTAACTTTTGCTCATCTGGATATTATTTGATCCCTGCTTCAAATTTAAATGATAATCTTGCCGGGTGAAGTATTCTTGGTTCAAGGCCTTTCTAGTTCCTTGCATTAAATATATCATGCCACTCCCTTCTGGCTTGTAAGGTTTTTCCTGAGAAGTCTGATAGCCTGATGGTTTTTCTTTTGTATGTGATCTTTTTTCTCTCTCTGATTGCCTTTAATACTCTGTCCTTTTCCTTGATCTTTGCCACTGTAAGTATTATATGTATTGATGTTGTCTTCCTAGTGTCCCTTGTGTTGGGAGATCTCTGCACTTCCATGGCCTGAGAGACTATTTTCTTCTCAGGATTGGGGAAGTTTTCAGCAATTATTTCCTCAAAGAGTTTCTATCCCTTTTTCTCTCTTCTTCTTCTGGTACCCCTATAATGCAAATATTGTCTTATTTGGAATGGTCACACAGTACTCTTAATATTCTTTCATTCCTAAAGATCCTTTTTTCTCTGTGCCTCAGCTTCTTTGTATTCCTGTTCTCTAATTTCTATTTCATTTACTGTCTCCTCTACCTCATGTAATCTATTTTTAAATCCCTCCATTGTATGTTTCATTTCCAATACTGTATTTTTCAAAGTTTCTATCTCTTTCTCAAAGTCCTCCCTGAAGTCCTGAATATTTTTCTGTAGCTCTGTTAGCATGTTTATGATTTTTATTTTGAAATCTTTATCAGGAAGATTGGTGACTTCAGTTTTGCTTAGCCCTCTTTGTGGTGTTTGAGGGATTTTAATTTATAGCAGGTTCTTTTGCCATTTCATATTCTTAATGATTACTATCGCATAATAACTTTGTATAGGTCACGACTTCTGGTGTCCAGAGGCTCTACTTTCTGGAGCTGCCAAGCTCCTGTAGCACTGGTGGGGGTCACAGGCTAGATGCACCTGCTGGGAAGAAAGAGCTCTTTCCTGATTTCCAGATGTAGCACCTGCACTGCCAGTGGGCCAAGCACACAAGGAGGAGCCTCTGCATTATGCCCCTGTAGCTGCTGTAGTTGTGGTCACCTTCCAACTGGCCTGGCATGATGGCGGGCTCAGCAGGTGAGTGGACCAGTACCTGCCAGGAGGAAGGAGTGGGAGACCTCGGGTCAGCATTGCTAGCCAGGGCGATGGAGCATCTGAAGCTCCTGAAAGTTCCCAACCTACTGTGCTGATTGTTCTTGGAAAATTTTGTCCCCCTGCCCTTTCTCCTGAAGATCAAGCTCTGTGTAATCTTTTCGCTTTTAGCACCCTGCTTGGTGTTGCAAAGTCTTTCAAAGTGCCCACCTTTCTTTTGTCCCAGAGCAGCCAGTTCTGCATACCTGTTCTCCACAAGTAGCTGGAATCTCTGTCTTTCCAAGTATTCTGCCTGTCTTTGCTTGCCAACCCCATTAATCTCCAGAGCACATGTAATGTGGTTTCATGCTCCAGGAGCAGATCTCCAGGGGCTGGTGTTTAGCAGTCATGGGCTTCTACTTTATCCCCGCTCTGTTTCTCTTCCTCCCACCTATGAGCTGTGGTGGGGGCTGGACTTAGGTCCCCATAAATCATGGCTTTGCTACTTTACCCTTTTCTGTTAGGTCTTTTCTCTTCCCCAGTTGCAGGTAGTCTGTTATTCAGTCTTGAGGTCACTCTCTCAGGATTAGTTGTATTTGCTATATTTTTGTGTTTTATGTGATTTTGGGAGAAGGTTTCTGCCTCACTTCTCATGCTACCATCTTCCCCCCATACACACACCATTTTTTATATTATATCACATTTGCATTCCTGCCCTATCTATCCCTAAGCAACTTGAGGATAAGATATAAGCCTCTCTGTCTCCTAAACTGTTTGTCAAATCATTAATGCTAAGAGATGTATGATGATTATATGATTATTAAGTGATATTTTGAATAAATTGTAAATATTTTCCTATGAGTTATGCTTTCCTTATATTAAACACAACTTATAGTTAAATGATGAACTTCAACTATTAAGATAGTTATTGAATATATGTTATGCTGATATCCATGCTTCTGGACAAATACTTGACAGAAAGTAAATATATGAAACTTTACAAAATAGTTATACATGGTCTAATAGCTGAAACAAACCAAAACAAACTAAAACAAACCAAAAGGGTAAGTTAAAACTAAAACTTTACTGTCTGAAAGCATGAAGGGCATATTCCCTAAAAAAGTTGTTCTGAGTCAAATCAAAATCAAGGACATTGTTTGTATTGAGAAAATTATTCTTTGAAATGAAAGACTTTGAGAAATGTTGATAATTGAATTCATACCAGGACAAAAAATCTCAAAATATCTTTAATTTGGGACAAATCAGAATTTTGAAAGAGCCTTGCTTAGAAGTAAGAGTCTATTAGAATCTTTTCCTGCCACCCTTAGAGCCAATTAGAATATTTCACTAATTCTTTAAGAACCAATCAAAACACATACTTACATTATATATATATATATATATATACATATATATAACATGTGTGTACATGGTATGATATATATAACATGCTCAGACACTATTCAGAGATTACTTCTCAATATAGGTTTTCTTGCCTTGCTTAGCAAATTTTATAATTTAAACTTTGTAATCTGGTTGTTTTTTTTATGTTATCATCAGATTACTTAGGAGACTCTAGTGAGATGAGTTTCATTTGTAATTACAAAAGTAATTGATAATCATTGTAGAAGTAATTAGAATTACAAAAATTTACCTCTTTTTAAGTGCTTATCCTATAAAAAATTCTTCTAAGCGTTTTACATATATTAACTATTTTCATCTATATTAATACTTATGTTTTAGTTATTTTTATTTTATGTAGAACTGAAGTGCATGCTATTACTATTACCACTTTTAATGGAGAAAATGAGCCATAGAGATTCACATATCTTATAATTTGTGAAGCCAGAATTTTGAAGTCACAGACTTTACCTCTAAATATCTAATAAAAGCTCTGAAAAGTTAATACTGTCATAAAATTTACAGTACAGATAAAACCTTTGTTAAGAGTTTGTTGTGATTCTTTGCAGAATTTTTTTCCAATATAAGTATATACATACACATATATGCAGTTTTTTATAAAAATGGTATTATAGTACAATATTGTTTTATAATATTTGTTCATACTTATATCATCATCAGTATTTTTCCATGTCATTATAGATTTGAGTCATAATTTTAAGTTCAAATTTTGAATTTATCTTAACTATTTAACCAAGTTATTTGGCATTTAGTTTGTTTTCCATTTTTTTACTCTCATAGAAAATACACAAATTAACAATCTGTGCATACATTGTTAAAGAGATAAGTAATCATTTATTTAAGACACACTTCTTACACATTTTACTGCATTTTGACATATTTAATGACAATTCACCAAAGAAAAAATTTTTAGAATTTATAAGAAGTAGACAATAATATTCCCTGTTTCTCCACATTAATTTTACTACTGATATATTAGGATTGTTGAAATACATTACAATGTAATGATGAATTTGTATGATTTTGTCATTTATTTATTACATAGTTTAATGTGTATCTTGATTGGATCTGTTTATTTACTAGTAAAGTGCTTAATAAGATAATTGACTTTTTTACCATGTGCTATGTCTTTATATGTATTTATGGTTTTGTTTGATATTTAAGAGCTATTTATATAATATGAATATTTTAAAGGTGTAATATACAAATCAAATAATATTCCCAATTCATTAATGGCATTTCAAAATAAATTACTTTGCTATTTCAATGATTAAAAAATATTTTAGGAAAAGATAGTCATGATTTGCTTACAGTTTTTATGACATATTAGGATAAAGACTGCAGAGCTGCCTTCTAGAAAATGCCATTCACATATTGTTCATGGAAGGGGACACCAATCACTTAATGTTCTAGGCAAAAGGTTTCCTGAAGTTTGAACAGCACCATTACCCATCTTAGGGCTTTTCTATCTCCAAGATTACTTAATTAGCTACAAACATTTTCTCCTGGTATTTTTATGGTAATTTTTTCAGAAAATATGGTAATTAAAATTTTAATCCACCTGGAAAATATTTTTATTTGAAATATGGGATTTATTTTGATACTATAAATAAACATTTAAGATCTTTCATGAAAAAGTGAATTGCTCTAACATATTTTCCATAATGCATTCTTTTATCTTTGCTATAAAATAGTAAAATTTTTATAACTAAAATTTGACATATACTAAATAGTATTAGGTATGTTAGATCCATTCATCTTTGCAGAAATATCACACTGTTTTAATTATAGAGACTTTCTAATATTCATTTTTATTAAATATGGTGATACTCCCCTTTCCCCATATTTTCCCCATCCAGACATTCTTCTAAAAAGAAAAAAATAAAAACTCTTTCTTTAAGTTTCTGCAGAGTTAATCTGAAGAAATAAGATAGAATCCTTTGATAAAGTATGAAGTATATGGTTTCATGTTCAATTTGTAGTTAATCAATCAGTCATTTAGTAAGTAGCTATCAATAACCTTCTCTTTTCTAGAAGAGAATGGAAAATTATGTATGGGCCATTCCTTTATGGAATTTCCAGGCTGTTAGGGATGTCATACCTTCAGCAAATCATGACAAGTGTGATATGCTAAAAATGAAATATGAGGGATGTTGTTCCCACATAAGACAGGAAGTAACAATTTGCAGGGTCAGGGCAAGTGTCCGTGAGGAGTTTTTTTCCATGACTGACCTTTAAGCTCTCACATAGAATTTCAGCCCATCTTAGTTAGAAAGGTAATAAAAGAAGCAAATTTGGTAAAATATACTTTTGTTTCTATATTTTTGCAAATTAGTGTGTAAGCTCCCCCAGGGCAGTCTCTGTTTTATTCATTAATGTATGATTGGCACAAAAGGAGAAAGAGGAGGAAGCAGAGGAAGAGGAGAAGGGGAAGGAGGAGCAGGGAAATGTCATGTCTGAAAGACTGAAGACAGGTGAGACTATTTTTGTAGAATCTAAAGGTCTATTGTGTCTGGAGCACAAGGTGCAAGAAGAGAGGCAGTTTATGAAAGATTTTAAAGGCCATCTTAAAGAATGAATTTAATTTGAATAGCACTGAGAACATATTGAGAAGTTTTGAGAAAGGAAGTGATATTTAGGGGTTTTCTCTTTAAAAGATCATTCTGTCTGCAGTCCTGAGTATGGATTTAATGGACAGGGAGTGACAAAATGGGAATAACTTAACTGGAATAGAACAGTAGCAGTAAGAGCAAGAAGTGGACAGATTAAGAGTTTATACAGGCAGTAGAAAGGCAGGATTTATTTCCAAGTTTCTTGGCTTGAGAAATGAGGATAAAATGACAAATGAAGAAGTTGACAGGTAAATTGTTGGACATATACATTTGGAGTATCTATGACATAAGTAGGTAGATGTTATCAAGAAAGCAGTTAAACCTGTATCTACTTGAATTTAATTAAGAGGACATCTTGGTAGATTATTAAGGAACTCTGTGATTGTTCTTGCTAAATATTATTTTTTTATTAGTGGCTATAAATCTGGGGAGGGGAAATCCCAGGCTAAATACCTAGCTGAAACTGAAATCAGTCAAAGGGAGAAATAAAGTTTAAACCCATTTATTGCTTACAAACAGCCATTTGGCATCTCTCTCTCTCTCTCTCTCTCTCTCTCTCTCTCTCTCTCTCTCTCTCTCTCTCTCTCTCTCTCTCTCTCTCTCTCCTGCTGTGGCAGAAGTGAGTAAAGATTCCCCCAACCTCTCTGCTCCAGTTGAGCCCTCACTAGCCTGGGTAATTACCCATCGATATGGAGATGAACAACTTTTCTCCACCCCTTGATATGGAGATGCACTAAAGCCAGGAGAGAGATTCTGGAAATACTGCAATTTTACCCACAGTGCCTTACAAAATTAACTAAAATAAGCTTGCCAAATTTTCAGGTGACAAAAATCTGAGACCAGTTAATTACATACAAAATGAAAATAGTAATAGTATATTTTGCATATGACTGTTGCAAGTATTAGATGAGGTAACTGCTTAGCACTGTGTGAATTAGTAAACACTCAATAAATATCAGGTTTTAAATAGCATGATTCAGAATCAAAATAATAGTTTTAGGAGGAAAAGATCTGATAGAACCAAAGAGATGTAATAGAAATAACTATACATGTGCAGTTGTTTCAAAAGCTAATTCATCAGTAGAATGAAGTCTTGGAATAATAACAGTTCATGAGCAAAAGTTCCAGGCATGCCATTTAACTAATAGGCCAATCCGAGTCCACAATTCATAGTATGGAAGAAGCTTATGGTGAGAGAGAACTCTGTGCCCTGCAATTGACACATGATATCTGATACACTGTCTTCAAATATTAGTACCACACACAGAACTGCCTCCAGAAAATAGCCAAGATGATGAAGGACTCAGACACATTTCTTACGAGAAAAGTTCTAAAGAACTAATTGTTTTGCTTGGAAAGTAATTCTAGAGAAATAAGAGAAACATGATAAATAGTGATAAAATTAATCTGCTTTACCAGAAAACAAAATAATGACTGTGTGCAACTTTAAATAAACAGATTTTGAAGGAAATCACTTACTCGATATAAAAATTAAATTCATAAAGTGTCACCAAGTAGTAAACTTTCAATTAGTGTAATTATGTGAATGATTCCTTTTTTTGAAACGTGGTCAGAAACTGATGAATATCTAAGACTTACTTCATTATCAACAAAATTTACAAAAACATATCAATGATATGCAAAAAGAATATGTATTAAACTGTAATTCCACAGTTGTCAGTTAGCATGTGGTGAGCTGCATATATGTTTTATAGGCTTATTGTAACCATTGAGTATTCTGCTCAAGGTGAGTGCTAGAAGTTAGTTTAGTATATGAAAGTTACATTTACTTTAGTGCATTATAAAGTATACTTTATTTTTTTAAAGATCATATTGAATCTCTCACTACTTGTTTAAAGCATAAACAACACTAGAGTGGTTGTATATCTAAGAATCTGAGATCAAAATAATAGATATTAATATTAATAGATATTAATTCACATTATTATTTGAAGTTCTGGGATCAGACTATCTTGAATTCTGTCTTATTACTCAGATTCTGCATTTTATAATTTAAGGGCTTCCTACTTTGAACCCTCAAAATAAATAACCAAGAAGAAAGATTTTAAAATACAAAAGAACTTCAGCCTCTATATGCTCTGTTTCTTTTTTGTAGGAAGGGAAGACTTAAATCTCCAGGAAATAAATAACAAAAATATGTACCCCATCAATTGCATTATGATGAAATAGTTTTAATAATACTGTTAAAAGTAGCAAGACTTTTAATCCTCAAGCATATATTATCACTGGATGAAGTTCTACATTTGAACTACCTCACATAACATCACAGTGACTCTGTGGTGCAGGATGAAGAAACTGAAACCCAGAAATCCTGAGTCACTAGTTCAAAGTCACACAGTAAGTGCCTCAGCCAGGATTTGACCTCAGTCAGCATGGTCATAGATCTTTATTTTAAAAATATTCTTTAATTATTTTCAAGAATTAAAATTGCACATGTCAAATTGTAAGGGGCAAAATAGTAAATTTAAAAGATAATGCTATTGAATAGCTCCACAAACAATGAAAGAAAAAATGGGACCAAAAATATATGACCATAATAAAAGAAAAACTTCAGTTGTATTTTTAAAGACTTTGGTGATAAAGAGAATCTTGCTCTAAATGTTCCTTAGGATTTTCTTGAAAGGATTTTAAGGGGAGGTTTGAAATAATTGCAAAACGTAGGCCTTACCCCATCTCCTGGAGCATGATTCTTAAGGAAACCTTCTCTCATCTAAAGTTGGATGCATCTCACAAAATGTAGCTATTTGATAACATTACATCGTTGCCATTTTCCTTGACCTTCCACCAGATGGAAAACATCAGCTACAATGATTTTGCCTTGGAAATCCTAATGTTTTGTTGTTTCGTTAAAGAGGAAATAGCATATTGTTACATCTTCTTCAACAGTGTCCTTATTATTAAATCAATGATGCCATTTTCCCTAAAAAGGGTTCCAGGAGGATATAACAATCTCATAAATGCAACAGGCCCAGCTCATCTGGTGAACTGTTTCTTACACATCAAATAGTACCAGATGCTTTAAGGTACTGGTACTGGGCCACAATGTTATTTTGACCAGATATTTATATCATATTCATTCATCCAGTTCTTTTCCTGGATAAATATCATTATTTTGTTAGCTTTAGCACAATTAAAAAGGCTTCTGGTAATTTAATAATGATTATTCCAAAAGGAAGTTAAATACTCAAATCAGATCCATATCACAGAAACAGACCAGGGCCACCTAGAAGTAATGAGATTCTCTTCATCTTGTCAGACTTGACAGTATGACTCATTATAAAGCAATAAATTGCTTTTGGTGCCTTAAGAAAGGTAAGACACTACTTTTAGAGAAGTATGGATTTTATTTTTTTTAATTAAATTCAAGAGTTTGTAACTCTTGGGACAGATACTGCTACCCCTAATATAAAGGTTCAATTTGCAACAAGCCAGTGGGAGAAGATATCCATGGATATGGGATTATTTACTTTTATTGATATCAGAATAAGAAAGAGAGACAGGTTCAGTGTATACAACATACACGGACACACACAGATACATACATTACCACCGGCATCACCATGGCTTTTAAAAAGTTATGCTGGATTCTTCCAAGTTAAAAACAGACTAACCATATAATCATAAGGGAGATAATTTTGTTAGCATTTTTAAGAGACATGTTTAGGATTTATAACAATTTTCTATATTTGATCTTAAACATTTTAAACATATATAACACATATTGCCAGTTAAAATGATAAAATTGTAAGCACTGAAGTATCAAATGACCCAAACACTGTTAAATAAATAGATCTACATTTGTTAATGAAATCTTCTTTTATCCTTTGCATTGTGTAACTTTAGCTCAATCAAAATTACTTTATTTAGCAGGAATATATTCATCCTTATAAAAATTCTCTCAATTAGTTTTATACACAAAATTTAAAAAGTGATCAAATTACAAGCATTTCTCTTAGTAGTTTTAGCAATAAAAAATATCAAACCAAGAATACGAGTTAATAACTATTGTTAGCTCATATTTAGTGAGTACTTACAAGCTAAGAATTTTGCTTGGCATTTTATGTTAATATGTGATGTAATCTTACCAAATAGGATGATTATTGTATGAATTTTACTATTGGTTACCACGGTACTAAATTGTGGAAAAAGAAAACAAAAGACATGAAGTATGTTTCTAGAGCTTAAAAGTTCTATATTTTTGTTAAGAGATATAAACTAATGATGCCAAAATATCAGAACATGACTGAAGTTTTCAGTGGTGTAGCAACAGCTACTGGCTCAAAATATTTGAAGATTAATATAGACTAGAACAATACATTTTGAATTTGTAGGCTGTACATGAGCTGATGTAGCATACTAGGTAGAATCTGTGTAATTGAAATAATAAAAAGAATTCCTTCCAAACATGGGGCCAACTGTAACAAAGCACAGACTATCACCCAAATTCAGTGTAGCAAAAGGAAATTCCAAAAAGGGATGAAAAGATTGCAACAGGTAATACTGAGAAATATGATTAAATAGATAGAAGAGAAAATTAATACCATGCCTTAGAAAGCTGAGAACTTGGACTTTAGATATGACATAAAAGACAATTGAGAATAGTTACATAACAAAAGTGTTACCAGTCTTGATCTAATCAACTAAAAATTTGCATTATATTCATAAATTGAAAATCCCTTGTGTGGTAAAACACAAGTATTTCATTATAGTTATTCTGCTATCTGACTACATATGGTTACTTGTTAGAAAATATTTTTGCCAGAATTACAAGAGGGATTGGGAGTGGGACTGAATTGAGATTAGACTATGGAAACAGTTGCCTTGTGTGTGAAAATACATATTAGTGAGAGAAGAAAAATTGAGGATACAGTGTAAGCCAAGATAGGAAAGCACTGAGATCAAAACAGGACAAAAGGAAATATTTCAGAAGTTTGTGGGTCATACAACTATGTGAATATTCTAGGTTACTCTCAGAAAGGACCTATAGTAACAAGATCTACAGTATAATTCAAGACCTCAAGAATCAAAATACTATAGAGACAAACTCCAAATTGGTAGAAGTGGCAAGGGATAGAGGAAGAATATCTGTTCAGATAGCAGGCAGACTGTGTTTAAAATTCATGCATCTTTAATAAACAAAGAAAACCACAGTCTTCTCAACTGAAACTAAAGAAAAATAAAATTGAAAACTGTGTATAGACCAATTCAAGATTAGTAAATAAATTTTCAACCTTTATTTTGATGTCAAATATATCATCCCTAGCATGCAAGGTGAAGAGGCTGAGATTAAGGCTAGGATAAAGCCTTAAATAAAGAGAAGTACTTAGGTAACTCCAAACATCTTCCTTCACTATTTAAACATATTAAATTCAATATAAATTTTCAAGGAAACACTAAATAATATTTGATTGGTCCATTCTTTAAATATCATCCAACTTTCCTATAGATATTGCCTGTGAAAACTAGAACACATTTCACAATATTTTTTGTCTTCTCCGTCTATTTTTTTAAATATCTATTTGAACAAGATATTCACGCAAAGAGCAAAGTGAATGTTTTAAATTATAACTGTCAAGCTCATAGCATTTTCAAAGGCTTTTGCAGTTGGAGAACATCTTATACTCATTTGGTCTGGAAGAATATTTGGGGTTACTTTAGCCCCAATATGTGTGATCAAATTTAAATGTATTGGCTACCATTAGCCTTAAGAATATGTCATATGATGAATTGTTGCATGTTATTTTCCCAAGGTATTCTCAACCCATAATTTTTCATATATGATTATCAGAAATCTTATAAATTGACATAACTTGGAAGAAAAGCTTTACTTAATAATTTATTTCTCTTTTTAAATTTTGATTTTCTCATTTTTGATTATCTTTAATGAGCAAGACATATATATAAAAATTGTTTTCAGAATGAATTAATTTTCTAAGCTATGCATGTGGTTTGGGTGCATATTAAACTTATTGAGTTGAATAATGTTTACAAATTGACTTTCTTCTGAACTCATTTTGTTTCAATGAAATAATAGTTTAATAAACTTATCATTTGTCAATAGATGACATTGCATTTGTTCATATTGGAGTGTACATGCTCAATATCTTTACAGAAAACTACTTTTATAAAGATGATAAATGTTTCAGCTAATGAACTGTTAACTTGTATAAAATAAATAATATATAGCATTACTGATGAGTGTGATTACATTGTTCCTTGTTTATTATTATTTACTAAACTTTAGTCTTTAGCTTGGTTAACTATTGTTTCAGTGTGTCACTTTCATAGGTTTCCAATAATATCTATTGGAAAAAAATGTTGTGGTTGTGTGGAAATGCAGATACAGTGTATGCCAATAATACTAAATAGTTGATTCATTATTTTTTAAAGAAAGGAATAGAGATCAGGAGAATAAGATAAAATTTGTCCTATTTGATTATTGTAAATTTCTCTATCCTAATGGTGCTGCATATTATTTGACTTCAATTCCATATTTTCTATTTCTTGACATAGACAAAATGTTTCTTTTCTTCCTTCCTACTAGCTTCTAATAAAAAATTTTAATTATCTAAAATGAGAAAAAAACTGTTGTGTAGTAGAAGAGCACCAATAAAACTCAACAATATCAGCTCTAGCACATACTAGCATAATTCTAACATCTCTGTGACTCAGTTTCTTAAGTTTATAAAATGGAAAATCAGTTTATAAAATGCAAATAATATTTAAATTATGGAGTAACTATGATATTGTTCTGAGTACATCAACTTCTAGTTATCATTTTAGATTTCTATGCTAAATGATAAATTGCAAATTTAACTCCTTAAAATAAATTGTATTTACTATCTCTTTCAATGGGTAAGGAGTCTGGGAATGGCTTATCTGGGTCCACTGCTCAGAGTTTCACCAGGGTCCAGTCAGTTGTGGACAAGTTGGCTGGAGCTAGGTTGTCTTCCAAGTTGGTATGGTTGTTCACAAAACTCATTTCCTTGCAGCAATAGAACACACAGAAGCTTGGTTCTTCAAAGCCAACAGCTGATTCTCTTCAGGAAGGACCTGGGATCTCTTTATCTCTTTCATATGCTTTCACTAATAAAGTAACTGCTTGCCCAGGTGAACCTCCCTTTTGATTACCTCAAATTCAACTGATTTGGCACCCTAATTCCATCTTCAAAATCCCTTTACCTTGTAATATAACTTAATCGCAGGTGTGAGTCATATTCACAGGTCCTGCTCACATTCAAAGCAAGGGGGTTATACAGGATGTGTACACCAGGGGATGGGAATATTAGAGCCTTGTTAGAATTCTGCCTACCAGTTATGTACCAACAACCAGATATTTTGTTTTATCTGTTTATCTGGTAAGATTGTGCCTTTCTGCCTTTTTGAAGTTCGGTGTAACTATTTTATTTTCTTTAACCAATGAAATGGGAGTAGAAGTGATAGGTGTCAAATACATGGAGAAGCTTTAATAGTCAATGGAAGCATGGTGGTAAAGAAGCACCTCTCAGACTGTGTCCTCAAGTGACTGTAATATGCTCACCCAAGAGAGACAGTTAATGTTACTAAGAAACCGTTATTATTCTAAGCCTCTGAAATTTTCAGGTTCTTTGTTACTGCAGCATACCTGTTTTTTCAGGCCATGTAAGTCCCTCTCGACATCTGACACATAGTAAGCCCTTTCATATTATATATTCTTCAAATATAGGTAGAGTTAACACACATTCAGAGACTGATTTCTAATTTATCATATATTTCTTAAGATGACATTAATAATACATTTATTCTTAAAGAATTATTAATTACAAGAAATACAGAGTAAGTAAGAATAGCAAAAGTAAAAGAACAAAAGCTAACCAATACTGATAGGGAAATAATTAGTTAAAAGTCAATTATACAAGAGAAACTTACTCTATGTCTTTATCTACCACTATCTATACCTTTATATCCTGATTAGCAGCCCTTTGAATTGCTTCCTTACTTTATTATGTATTCTCTCTACTCTGAAGGCCAAGCCATGTGGAGAGTTCCAGCCCTCAACCAGCAAGCTGGGGATGAGGGGAACTAATTAGTAGCTGCATGAACCAAATAGAGAACATGTAACAGATGTAATCGATGGCTGCATTGTATGGTGTGGATGCTAAAGGTGTTCAGAGATGGCAGAGGCAGTTTAATATGGTTTTGGAAAGGGAGGCTTCATGGAGAAATTGAGCATCTAGAAGGAAGTAGAAATATACATTAACAGGGATGAAAGGGAATATTCCTGGAGGTCATTAGTAAGGCATGTTTGAGCCAGAAACCATCCCAATTACAATAAAGGTTCTTGTTAGATTTCACCATATCTTTTTTCTCAGATTTGCATGTATATGTTCAATTGCTAATCATCTCATGTTTATTTATTTTTGAAATTACAAACTTTCAGTGTGTGGAAAAGATGTAGTGAGTGTAATTGCTTTTGAGGAATTACACAATATTTGTTTAAATAATCACTTATAAAGTTAGAACCTAACCACTTAAATGCATGTATATTGTAGGTGTACAAATCTGACAATTTTCACAAAATAAGCACAATTTATACCCATCATCCAGATAAAGATATAAGCTTCACTGAGCTCCCCACTTGGTATTAGCTTCTTTGCCAGGGTAACAATTATCCTCACTTCCAAAATTAAGATTAACTTTACTTGATTTTAAACTTTTTATAAACCAAATCAGTATTTTTCTTAAGTGCCTCTTCTGCTCAATGCTAAGTTTGTAAAATGCAAGTGTATTATTTCATGTAGTGTACTTTAACCTTTTTATTGCTGTATAGTACTCATTGTATGAATATACCATAATTTGGTTACCAATTATACTATTGTTGAATTGGGGCTCTTTCCATTCTTTGGTTGTTGAGAATATGAACATTCTTACATATGTCTTTTATTGTAGATCTGTACTTATTTCTGTTGGGAGTATGATTATCAGTGAAATAGCTAGAATATTGGGCCTCCATATATGGTCAGCTTTAGTAGGCAGGGTCAGTTCTCCTAAGAGTTTGCACTCATTTTAACTCTCACAGCTATATTTCAGAGTTCTAGTCTTTCAATATCCTGGTCAATAAGTGGTACTATCAGTCTTTTTGAATTTCATCCTTTATTTTGAATCTATACTCTTATCCCATTGTTGTTACAGATGCATTTCTGTGATGCCTACTATGTTTCAGATTTTTTAATTGAGATATAATCGACATATAACATTGGGTAAGTTTAAGTTGTACAATGTGTTCATTTGATACTTTTATATGTTGTAATCTGATTGCCACTGTAGTGCTAGCTAACACTTCCATAAGGTCCCATAATTACCATGTCTTTTTTTGTGGTGAGAACACTTAAGGCTTGGTTTATTAGCAAGTTTGAAGTATATAATATAGTATTCTTAACTACAATCACAATGTTGTGCATTAGTTTTCCAGAACTTATTCATCTTTTAACTGCAAGCTTGTACTCTTTTAATAGATTATGTTTGTACATTTAGATATCCTATTTTGTAAAGTTCCTATTCAAGTTCTTCATTCATTTTTTAAAATTTGGTTGTCCATATATTTCTGTTGTTGGCTTGTAAAAGTTTTATGTACATTCTCAACATGAGTCCATTTTTGGATTTATGTGTTGCAAATGTATTTTCCCACCCTGAGACTTGTGTTCTCACTCTCTTAATGGTTATTTTTTTTAATGAACAGAAGTTTTTAATTATAATGATATATAGTA
This sequence comes from Manis pentadactyla, assembly GCF_030020395.1. Classification (NCBI taxonomy): domain Eukaryota; kingdom Metazoa; phylum Chordata; class Mammalia; order Pholidota; family Manidae; genus Manis; species Manis pentadactyla. The sequence continues at coordinate 53,448,878 of NC_080023.1, forward strand.
TATTCATCCTTTCATTTATGGTTATTGTATCCTTACTAAGAAACTTACCAATAAGTACCATCTGAGCCATGCAGTGCCCATATACAGTAAAGTTCATTGGAAGAAGAACAGAGTAGCACAATCTTTTTACCCTTTATCACCCATAGCTCAAGTTGTGCATAGACAATGTTCACCATGATTGACAATCCAAGAAAAAGGAACACTGCCCCCATAATATTTAACATATTTTAATGACAGGGTACTAAAACATTTAGTTAATGAAATAACAAGAGAAGCTTCCAGGTTTGGGAAGTGGCACTGTTACAAAACAAGCCCATCTAGAGTATTAGCTTCTGATATCGGGTGGAATGCCATTTTCCTCTGAGAAAACTCAGTCGGTAGAGTCACCATTCCATAAATTTTCCAAAAAGAGAAAGTAAATAAACCACAACATTTAACTCTCTTCAGTCCACCCCAGCTCTCAGAGACATATAAAATATTATAGCTCCACCTTGGTATTAGGGAAATTGCCATTGCATGTTCTAGGAAAGTGTATCCATATCAAATGGAAGACATACATCCAACATTATATGGACTTCTCATTATGAGCCACTATCTTGGTTCAGGTTTTGAAGGCCACCTTATAGATCATAGGAAAACATAACATCGTTATATCCTACCTCAGTCTTCAATATGTTCACAATCAACAATTTCAGGTCCTGGTCTCTCCACAGTGATAAGCCAGATTGCCTAACTCTGAAATAATAACTTCCACAGGAATCCAGAAGTTTTACTTTGTCATCAGAAGTAATCTCTGGGAGCAGAGGAGAATGGTAGGTATAGAATCACAGGGGCAAAACCAACATCTATGTTGATGATAAATGCATTCCAGGTATCCCTGATCATAGCAATAGGAACTTTTCATCCATTTGCTGAAGTCAAAGCAGGATTGAGAAGAAAAAGAGTATACTACTTTTCTTCAAAAAGAGGAAAGGATATACCTTTCCTTCAAATTTTCCTCCTTCTTTACCCTAGACTTCCAGACAACTGGAAGCTCAGACAAAGCAGAGGTGGATATGGCCACATACAGTCTGTTAACTATCTGAAGATAGCAAGACAGAAAATTGATAGATGTTGGAAATGCTGATATAACTAGTAAATAACTACAGTCTTTGCAGGTAACAGCAGCCTCTACATGAGTCAAAAAATTGTCATTGGGATCTCAGTCCTTTATGATAATTCTATCAGCATGATACACTTAAGCATATATCCAGCAGACTCTAGTAAAGATGATAGTTACACATGTTTAATCATATTTGTCAGCTCAAATACTTTTGTTTAGATCAGAGTTTGGAAAATTACAACCAGAAGGCCAAATCCCTTCTTGGTTTTGTATAGCTGGCAAGCTAAGATTATATACATTTTTAAATGATTCCATTTTAAATGGTTGTATAAGTACCTATATAATGTCCTCTATTGTACATCATGGCCCATAAAGTCTAAAACATTTACTATCTGGCCCTTAAAAAAAAAAGCCATGGCACTTCTTTAGAATGCAATGAATTCTTTAGAATTGAATGCTGTCAATTCCAATGGTCATGTACGTATGTGACATAAAGACTAAGTTTGTGAATAAGGTCCTACATTATTTTCCATAGGAGGATGTTCCATATGGTGATACCTTTATGTGTGCAGGTCATTAGATTTAGCCCATCAGTCTGCACAAAGGGATATTTTAGTCAATTACAGGAATGTTTGTTCTATGTCCGGGAGCACCACAGGACCAGTAGCCATTTGCACATTCTCCAACGCTGTGGGCAGGCAGCAACTCATTGTCTTCTGATAATGGCTGTAGCATTCCTTCGGATATGCGTACCTCAAAGGCAAGCTGTTCTATTAAAGAAGCAAACTGTCCTTTCCGGTGCAAAATCCCACAGATGCCCTCTGTGAGCAGCCATCTCTCTGCCTCATGGGTGAGTAGTCATCAGTTGTAAAGGTGGCTGGTATCTCTCAAGCCAGGCTGGTTATTTAACTGGAAATGTTGGAAATTAACTGAGGCTTGTCATACCTTATTGAAGTAATTGAAATAAGACATCTTTTAAGATCAGAATATCGGGCTGGAGAATCATGTCTATTATTTCAGTGAAAAAGTCTGTTTCAGTAGGGACCAGTAACATACCAGAAGTTGCTCCTTGAGTTGAAAAGCTTAAAAACAGAAAAGCACAGGTAGAATCTGAGAGGAGAGTCTCATTGCTAAAGCCTCCCTATAGGCTGTGAATCATTGCAGACTCTTGTGACTTCACGGAGTCTGAAGGAGAGAGAAGACCGTGAGCTGCGGCCTTGTCCATCACTGAAGATGGAGCTGTTTTCATGGCTTCTTGCTGTGGAAGCCACAACTAAAATGTGTTTGCTTTTCTAGTGACCTGAAGTATAAGGTGTAAGGAAATTCCCAGGAATGGAGTGTACTTTCTCTAACATCAAAGAGGCTGGGTAGTTGCTGGGCCTCCTCTTTTGTAGTTGATATCTTCAAGGTAAGCAGTTTGCACTTAATAGGTTCTGATTAAATTATATCCTAGCTAGGATGAGTAGTTTCAAGGTGGGGCCATGAATTTTGTAATTATTAAGAGCCCACTGATAATTACCTTAACTCTCCTTAGATGGCATTAAATACAACGCAACCAGCTGTTTTCAGTGGTAGCCATTTTTAAAATGTCATCATTGTAACAGAACACCTGCATATCCATCAAGATTTCCCATTGTGCAAAGTTTGCCAAACCAACCAAAAACATATAAAAAGATAACATATGAAAACTTTGGGACAATGAAGGTGGAGCACATAATCTTCAAAGTAAAGGCAGGTAGACTTTTTTTCTTTCTAGAGTATCAACCACATCCAAGAGAGCATTAGCTGAGTCCAAGGTGGTATGTACACCGAATGTCTGAAGTGGAAGCAATCTGTTCACTCACTGTTGTGAGGTCAGGTACTGTGGAAACAACAGCAGCCTCTTTTGGTTTAAACTCTGGTAATCCATAATAAGAGTCCAAGTAGAAAAACGTCCTAACAGTAGATTAGATATGGCCCATGAGTCAGTATTGCAGATTTCAGTTATGTATTATTGCTAAATGTTCTCTGCTTTTCCATGTGTTCCACTGTCCTTTCCATGTAAAGACTTTTCCATTTCATCACCATGTTATGTACTTCTAGACCTGGTTCTCTGAATCAGCGTTTTCACAAAGTGCAAGTACTTCTCCTCTGTGGTTGGCACCCAGTGCAGGCTGCTGTGAATTGCCTCCTAATGTCTGAATGCCAGCTGTGAGCTGGCCTCTTACTGATTCATCAGTAAATAAAGTCTTTTGACAATGGGCAGCAGAGCCTTGGTGATAAACATTTCTTCCCCTCCTTTCATTTTTTTCTTGAAGCATTCAACTTTCTCTCTTTGACAAGAGAGCATAGATCTAACCAAGAGCATCACTTGTGGCCTTGATGCCACATATGTAAATGACTGCCATTAGGCACCGAGATCACTTAATGCACTTCTTTATAGAGGCAGCTTGCTGTCCTGGGAAGGGCCGACAGGAATCAGGCAGTGATGCCTCTCTCTCTAGGAGGGCCTCTTTTCAAAGGGCTCAGAGCAGCCATTTTAGCTCTCATCTTGACCAGACTGGGCTTCACCTTCCTGACCTTTTTTTTAATAGACCACTTTGCTCTTGATTCTGCTCATCACTTGTTCTTTGTCACCCAAATATGCTTATATTCCATGCTCCAAGGTAAAACAGACACCATGAAAGTCTCTTCATATACGGGCCCAGAAAGGACTGTTTGCTGAGAAGCACTTGCAACGCTATGTACGGCTCAATCTCAGGATTTACTGACTTCTTTGGAAGCTTGGCCAGATGGGCCAGACAATACTAAGTTCTGAAGAGTTTCACTATTATGGACTAGTATGTTAGGACAAATTTTCTTGGGCCTCATAGGCATATTTGCCCAACAGTGTTCCTCCATTTTCTCCCTGTTAGATGTTGCTATAGTTTTCCTTTTACTTCCCCATTTTCTCTTAGATCTTCTGATGAATCACAAGTATTTCTGTCTTGATTCGAAGAGGATATCAGTCCCTCCAAAGAACAAACCAAATCACTGTTTTCTTCCAGAATCTGACTTCTTCATGCTGAACATCACAAGTTTATTGGGTGTTGTTTTGGTGATCAGCAAATAAAAGTCAACTTGGATTTCTGTACGAATTTTGCTCTCTTTTGTTTGGTGTATGACTGTAAATTTTTTGTTGTTAGACTGTTTAGTCATTCACCGTATCACCTTTCAAGAGTTTTGTGATTGTTTCTATGAATCTATACTGCATGCAGATATACTGATATGAATCTTCATAAACTTTTCATTTAACTCATGAGGCATTTTGATGGTGTATTTCCCTAACTGTGATCAAAATGTGTCCTTCATCCCAATTTCCAAACTGAATTCCAAGGGTTCAGCTTGGTTTAACAGTTTCATTTCTTTGATGAAGTAAGGAATTTCACTTGTGTTTTATTTTTGTAGCCAATCTGCCTATCTTTTAAATAAATGACTTTTGGGAGACTTTCTGGTTGATAGATCTTTCTGCTGCCAACATTCTCCTTTTAAAGGCCTCAGGAAATGGATTGAACATCTCTGGGGCCTTGTTGGGTGTGGCGCTAGCAAATTAGATAGCTACTTGGTACTTTTCTTGGCAAAACAACTCCTTTAGAGGTTGGAGCAGACATCCCAGCAGTCTCTGTAGAGGAAGGCGCTAGCTGATTCCACAGTCAGCCCATCTACTCAAGGTGAGCAGAAGGTGACCTGTCACCAAAATTAGGAGAAATAGTACCAGCCTTGAATGGACCAGTTAAACTCTTTTCCCAAAACTCATAGTGTCTGGAAGAGTGGAGTATGTCCTTCATGACCAACCATTGTCTTAAAAAAAGAGTTGTAGACAAAAAAATTATAGCACCATAAAAGTAAAGGTATAAAATGGAGTGTATTGGGGAAATCTTAAAAACAGAGAAGGAATACAGTGACCAGAATCTCTTATTATTCCATCCAATGGCTTCCACTCGGCATAAGTGGACTGCATGCACTCTGGCTAACACTTCAGCAGAGAGGAGGGCTGTCTCAGCAATGCTCTATCCCTATAGGAATAGCAAAGCAGGGAAACTATAGGAGACTACATAAGAGTGGAACCTTCTCGGTTTGGCAAGTGACTGTCAGAAAGGGAATTTATCTAAAACCCACTTACTAATACCACACTCTTCTGCCATTCTGTTAACTCGGATATGCTGAACCAGTTATCGAGCAAGCTACCAACTGGGAAGAAATAAGCTACCGTCACCTTACAAATCTGCCTTTCTTCAGTGATGTTTAAAGTTTAAAGTTCTAGTCATAAAAGTATTCTTTCCTTGTCGTGTTCTAGAAATGCTTTTTTTACATCTCTCATATTTAAACCTACTATCCTTCTTAAACTGCTTCTGTGCATAGAGAACAAGGTAGAAGTCAATGTGTATGTACTTGTGGTTTGTGTATTATTTAGATACATGTATGTATTTTTGAATATATGTACTTATCTATGTCTAAAACATGAACATTTATGGTGATGTTTTAAGTAAGTTAAAGCAAGTCTAGTATATAATATGTGTATATAGATATACACACATATGTGTGCATATCTATACATACACACATATACACATATGTACTTGAACATATGGATACCTAATTAACACAGAACAATTTATTGTAAAGGCCATCTTTTGTGAGAACACTACAGTGACACAACTGTAAAAGAATTATATATATAAGTTTGCTTCTTGACTCTGTTCCTTGTTTTAACTATTCTTCCAATATCAGTCTGTCTCACTTATTGTCGCTTTATAATAACTCTTGGTATTGCTACAAGACAATTCTCCAGGTGTCTCAAATTTCTGCATGTTTTGCATGTGTTGACACCCAGTACTCTGGTTTAACTTTTCACAGTTGTTTGTAAAGCATATAGTCTTAGAAGATAAGAGATAGTGTCTTTTTCCAGAGCAGAGGGAAACTTGGCATATCTCCTCCAAAGGTAGAGATGATGTCTACCTCCAGAACAAAGAACAAGAAAACTCATTGTGGGTTATAAAAGATTCAGGTTCTATAAGCTCAGCATTCATCTCCTGTAATGCAGCTTTCTGCATGTGTTGGTGTCATCTGACCCTTTCTGCATCATCTTGTGGGAATTAGGGCTTATGAATGGACACAAATATGCTGGTGTTCTGGATGTTCCATTGCTATGAAAAATAAGGTTTTGACCCAAGGGTAGATTCATGTGTGATTTTGTTAAGAGAGTGATATGGGCCTAAAATGTGAGTTTCCTTCCTTCATTTGGCTGGATCATAACTCCAGACTAAAGGTAAAGTTTAAGATTGCAAAGCCATACTGACTTTAAAAGAAGTACATAGAAGCAAACCATAAAGAACCAACAAAATAAAGTTCAAATTGAATACAACCACACATGTTGAGTAGTGATTATATGCTATGTCCAAACATACATTTTTGTGGTAGTGTTTTAAGGAAGTGAAGCAAGTCTGTTATCACAGATCTTGTATGTTCAACTCATCAGTTTTTTTCAAATCAGCACAATGATTATCACAATCGTATTAAAAAATGGTATCTCAGTATTTCATTTTCAAAATCATAAAGTAACTCTGATACAATTTTGTGGAATTATAAGGATTAGAAGGATAAAATTTAGACTTGTTAAATCTATACAATGTTAACACTATGCAGTTCTTTCTGGTAACTTCACTGTTTCTTCTTTTTCCATAGTTGGAGAATGTCTTATCTATATTGTCTAGATAAAAAGTATCCACAGGTTCTAACAGCTGAAGAATGCCAGGATTTAGTATTAAATATAAAAGTCAAAATGTTTCAAAGCAATTAAAGTTGGCTTCATGTCAGATAAAAATGCCGTATAATAATATCCTTAGAAACTGATACAAAAATCTAAGAGTTAAAGCAGTTCATTCTAGGCCTACTTTCCTGTTGATTTAATTTGTAGAGAGACAAGGGGTTAGTATTCACCCTTCCAACCCTACCCCCACACACTGCTAAACCAAAGCGTTCTTGCATTTTTCATTTCATACCAGATCTTGACATCCTTTTGAATTTATTTTACATACTTGGAGAACATGAATACAACTTCATGCTTTCATCCTTTTAGAAGACATTCATTATGTGCATTAACTGACAGCTGTGAAATTATCTGCCACTTGTCTCAAATAAAAGCAAGAAAATTCAAAATAGATGCATTCTGTACTTAGGCAAATTTCACAGAATCTTCTTTAATTCAAATTTCTCTAGACACTTCTTTTAATATAGGCTTTAAGTACAGTGAATACATTCAATCATTACTACATATTGAGTGTCTGATGGTTTTTGAAAGCTCAGGAGGCAGTCTACATTTTTCTCACTTGTTTTTAGTGTAACTAGGTTTGGCAGCTACATATGAGTTTTTGCATTTAAAAAAATCCTCCATCTCTATTGAACGTCATTGTATATTAATGTTGTTCTTTAAATGTTTTTAATATTCATTTTGCCATTTAAGTCAAAGTTGTTCCATAAGAAAGCACTAGTGAGACAATATTTGCAGCCATTGAACCTGGTGACACTTTTTAAAGATCCTTTTGTGGCAAAATATGGAAAAATAGTTAGTGGGAAAATGTTTTCTTTGGGGAAGACAGTCTAGGAATGGTCATTTCTGGAATACATATTGTTCGGCTTTTCCAAAAGATAAAGATTGGATTAGATTAGAAGACAAAAACAGAGATTTAAGGAAAACAAAAGTGTTCAAAATTAGCATAGGTGAAAAGCCCTACCCTGGAAATTCAAGTGTGGAGACTCCCTCCCTCTTTTCACTATGATTTTGGTTCTTAAAGCAATAAATTTCAGTAAACACAGTAACAGCTGGTCTGTGGAGTAAAGGAATACTCAACTCTTAGTTTCAATTACTTGGGTAAAAACTTCCTTTGGAACAGGCTCCTGTGCTTTACAAAGTTAATATGCACTTTCATACTGAAGGTAGAAATATGTGATACATGTATAAATAGATACACAATGGAAGTGTGCCTCAGTAATTCAATCAGCATAAAAATGAAATGAGGCAGATTGCTTTTTGATTTGAGATCTTTTATTTTGATTGGTTGGCTTATATTTACCTAAATTAAAATGTAGGTGACAAGCTAATCATACTATTTAACATTTTGTGCTTCCAAGATTGTCTTCGGCAGTTGTAGGTCTGTTCTAGGTATTCTGCCTGCTAAGACGGTGACTTAAGTCAGTACAAGATACTGCTTCACTTCAGGATTTCCTCAGTTTGTGTAGTTTGTGTGTGTTGACAGTATTAGTGGTTATGTTATTCTTATTTTATTTATATTATCATTATTATTACATTATTACTGTTATTATTATTGGGGAAAAGACATGGACAGATGATCCCAGAGACAAATATAAAATAAAGCTATAGTAAGTGCAAGAAAGCAGAGGTATAGTTCTTCAAGATAATATAATAATGGGATATAACACTTTGGAGAAATCATGGATTGTTTTCAAGTGGAAGAATCTATTTAAATGACATCTGAAAGATGATTAAGGTGTTAATTAGGTTAGGATTTGCAATTCCAATAAAAACTCTATCCTTATTATTCATGAGGTTTGGCAAGCTGCTTCTATATTTTATTTGGAAAAACAAGTGCCAGAGCCATGTTAATTTTGAAAAAGAAGAGGAGTATATTAAAGGAATTTATCCTACCAGATACCAAGTATAATAATTAAAACTCTGGTATTAGCCAATGAAGAGATAACAAGAACAATAGAACGGAGTAGAGAACCTAGAAATGAACCCACACTTGAGGAATCATTGCATATCAGTGTGAAAAGATGGAGTACACAATGTTTCTGGCATAATTTATTATCCTTATGGGAAAAAAGTGGATCCATACCTGACATTATATATATAGAAAGCCTTCATTTTAATTATCAATTTTAAACTGGGGAAGAAAATAGACTATCTTTTTTAAAATTAGAGATTTTTAAAATTAGGCTTAAAAAACAAAAACTTTAAAGAACAATATTGCTCAATATGATTACATTGTAATTTACAATAATTTTTATTCTTAGACCTCAAAAAGCTGAAAGATAACTTCAGGTTCAGAGATACTTATGAGAGTTTGTACCCATAATTTTTTTTAATTAATGAGAAAAAGTTAACCCAATACAATAACAAAAAAAATATTTAATTGGACAATTCATAGAGAAGACTAGTAAACATAAAATGAGTTCAAATTTTCTACTATCAGGAGAATGTGACTAAAAACCTAGTAAGAGAATTTCACAATAAGGGATAAAGATCAGAAAAATGACATCTCTTTTCTTCTGCTAAGGAGATAGAAACTGGTACAATCACTTCAGAGAGTAATATGACAATTCCTAGAAAAACTGAAGATGTGCATGCAATGTATGTTACCCAGCCATGCATATATACCCAAGAGAAATATACTACATTGTTCATACTAGTATTTGTTTTAACACTCAAGAAAAGGAAGGATGGTGGACATAAAAAAGGATGGAAAGAAGGAAAGAAAAAAGAAAGGGATGGAGGGTAGAGAAAGAAAGGGAGGAAAGAAGGAAATTAAAACCATAAGTGTGATCTTCAGAAGAATGTTGAACAAATCATGTGTAGTCAAACATGAAATATGAAAGAGTAATGAAATTGGATAAGCCAGCTCTTTCTAATAAATATGGATGTACTTCACAAGTAATATTGGGTGTAAAAATAGTAAATTGCATAAGAGTATAAACCATTATATTCAATGATATATACTATGTTCCTATTTATATAGTTTTAAAACATGTAAAACAATGATTCATTGCTTAAGAGTTCTTAAGTAATAAATCATTGTTTTACATATATATATATATATATTTATTTATTTATGTAGCATAAATTATTTGTTAACTATGTGGGATTGATAAACCTTCAAATTAGAGCATTAGTTACCTGGGGTTGAGAGCAGGGGAGCAAGTCGGTACAACTGGCTTGCACAGGATCTCTCTTGGCAATGTTTTATATCTTAAGCTGAGTGACATAAGCATGATTGTTGGTTATAGTCTCTACCCTTTATGTTTTGCATGTCTGACAGGACTTAAAATGGGAGGAAAAGACTTTCTGGACAGAGGGATTGATGTGTCTATGTACATAGGCCCTGTGGCAAGAAGAGGTATGGGACTAAAAGAAGGCCAGAGTGCTCAGGTGAAGTGTTTGAGATGAGACCACACTAGTAGGTAGGTAGGAAGATCATGCAGAGCTTTGCCAGCTGTGCTGAGAGCTTTGTTCTCAAAGCTTTGGGGGAATTTTGAAGCAATTTAAGTAAAAAAGGGATGTGATCCTATATATCCCCAATTTTACTGTTTAATAGTATTTTTTATATCATGCATATAATCTAAATTTAATCTAATATATATAAGACAATATATAATATATGCTATTATATATATAAAATCTAGATAAAAATATAACCTAAATTTGTACTGTTTGCAAAAGTTGGAAACCTACAGAAATATAAGGTGTGCTTGCTGCTTCACTGGGGATTTTCTGGCTTATTAGCTTTTCCTGGGACTGAAATTTCTAGAAGGCACTAGACTATTCACATTATGCCATTCATGCACACTATGACACAAATTTCTTTCAAGAGTTAATGTACTAAACACTTTCCTGTAAAGTCACACATTGAACAAAATTATTGTTTTCTCAGAGCCACTTAAGTATTAGTACATATTTTGAATCCAAAATATAAGAAAGGGTAAGTTTATGGATCACCTCTTAAAACAAGATTTTTCACATGTGATTTATTTTTATAAATTTGAATAAAGGTAACTTCCTTAATTAGACTGAATGTTTCTCACAGGCAAGAACTAGGTTTTTTTGTATGTTTTTCCTTAAAAACGACCATGTAGAATATTCTATATAAGTAAGTAGGTGCTAACGGTATTGCACATTGATCAAAATTTCTTATGCTTAGAAGAAATACTTTAGTCCTCAAGTCACTTGTGCATTATTTTGGGGAATGACACTGCCTCATTTGCTTCATTTAACAGTGTTCCTAACTCCTGCTTTAGCTTCCCCATCAGAGAAATAAATGCACTATAGACTTCTTAATGACTGAGATACTTTTCCAATCGAGCTGAACCCACTTTGTTTTCCATGGCTCATTCTTCTTCAGCAAGTGAAGAAACTCTGAGGAATACAACAAAACTTAGCATTCGTGATGAATTATCCCATACATCATTAGAACTGTCACACTGCCTTAGTGTTCATGCCATAGATCTTTGGTGCAGAGGCACCATCATGAAATATTACTCAAAAGGTAGGTTCTTCTGAGCAGTGGATTCAGCTTAATAAGAATTTTGCCAATTGTTTGGAAACATAAATTTTCAAAGTGACACTTTATGGCAGACCCAATGCCACCTTCTAGACAGTAAACAAATAAACAGACTACCTGTTATATAAAGGGTAAGAAAACACACTTTGAAATGCTACATACAAATACGTCAGAGTGAACAATTGTACAATTTCAGAGCTTAAATTTAATGAATCTATGTATCTAATGACATTTAAATTAATAAGATAATGGTTATCTTAATTTAAATGCTTTTGGTCTTTTCTCCTAAATTCATTTACTCGTTCATATACAGGATATTTCAAAGTAACTAAGAAATATAGCAAAAACACTTTTAAAATATAATGTTGTAAATATTATACTACGATTTTTTCAATATATGCTATTTACTTTTCTGTCCTTTGAATATCAGGTCCATTTTATGTACAGATTTTCCTCAACTTACAATAGGGTTATGTCCTCATATAAACGCACAGTAAGTTGAAGACATCCTAAGTGGAAAATGCAGTTAATACACTAACCTACCAAGCATCATAGCTTAACCTAGCCTACTTTAAATGTTCTCAGAACACTTATATGAACATACAGTTAGGCAAAATCACCTTAAAACAAAGCCTATTTTATAATAAAGTGTTGAATGTTATGTAATTTGTTGAATTCTGAACTGAAAGTGAAAACCAGACCGGTTCTGTTTTGGCCGTTTACCGTCCGATCACGTGGCCGACAGAGCCGCGCCCGCTGCCGCCGTCCCACATCACAGGAGTATCAATACTGCGTACGTCTGGACCAGAAAAAGACCGAAATTCAGAATGCAAAATATGGATCCTACTGAAAGCATATTGCTTCCGCACCATCCCACAGTCAAAAAATAAGTCAAACCATCTTATATTGGGGACTGTTTGTGATTCATTACTTTATCTTAATAGACCATAAATATTGATTCTCCAAGGTTTTCATGGAATTAAAACCTGTTTTACATTGCTATTTTACCAGACAGGCTACACTAGCAAATTGAAATAATCCACAGTATATGTGATCGATTATCAATCTTACCCATTAGAATACATGTATTAAAAGAATATAATTAGTACTTTTCCTAGTAGATGTTATGACACTATTATTAAATGGATGCTATTGAAAACGAATTACCAGTTTTTCCTGTAAACTCTTGATATTCTTATTTCTATACATGGAGTTTAATTAGGTCCAAGCCACTTCTTTCACCTTTATTTAGTTACTAATTATAATTGCAAATAGTGCTGTAATGAACATGGGGGTGTATATTTCTATTTGAGTTAGTGTTTTCATTTTCTTAAGATGAATATCTAGAAGTAGAATTGCTGGATCATCTGGTGGCTCTATTTTTAATTTTTTCGGAATCTCTGTGTTGTTTTCCATAATGGCTACACCAATTTACATTCCCACTGTGAACAAAGATTCCCTTTTCTTACACACCCTTGCCAACACTTACTATTTCTTGTCTTTTTGGTCATAGCCACTCAAACATGTATGAGGTGATATCTCATTCTAGTTTTGACTTACATTTCCTTGATAATTAATGATGCTGAGCATCTTTTCATGTGCTATTGGCCATTTGTATGTCTTCTTTGGAAAAATGTTTATTCAGATATTCTGAGCATTTTTTAATTGGATTGTTTTTTTTTTTTTGCTATTGAGTTGTATGCATTATTATATATTTTGGATATTAACTCTTTTACAGATATATGATTTTCAAATACTTTTCCATTCAGTAGACTGCCTTTTCATTTTGTTGATGGCTTTCTTTGCTATGCTGAAACTTTTTAGTTTGTAGTCCCACTTGCTTATTTATGCTTTTGTTGCTTTTTACTTTACGTGTCAGATTCAAAAATCATCACCAAAACCTAAGTCAAGTACCTGACTGCCTATGTTTTCTTCTAGAAGTTTTATAGTTTTGGGTCTTTTATCCATTTTAAGTTAAATTTTTTTTGTATTATATAATGGTCAAGTTTCATTCTTTTGCATGTGGCTGTCCAGTTTTCCCAACACCATTTATTAGAGAGTGTCCTTCCCCATTGTATATTCTTCGCTCCTTTGTCATAAATTAATTGACCACATGTATGTGGGTTTATTTCTGGGCTCTCTTTTCTGTTCCATTGATTTATGTGTCTGGTTTTAAGCCAATACCATGCATTGTAGTTACTATAGCTTTATGATATAGTTTGAAATCAGGAAGCATGAAACCTTTGGCTTTGTTCTTTCTCAAGATTGCTTTGGATCTTTGAGGTTTTTTGTGGTTTCAAACAAATTTTAGAATTGTTTGTTCTATTCTGTGAAAAACACCATTGGAATTTTGATAGGGGTTACATTGAGTCTGTAGATTGCTTTGGGAAATATGGACATTTTAACAGTATTAATTCTTTCAATCCATGAGCATGGAATATCTTTCCACAACTACCCCATCCTTCAGCAACTACCATGCTGATCAGTCAGCAGCCTTTGAGGCCAGATCCTCCACCAGCAAAAATATTATGATTCACTGAAAACTCAGATGATGGTTAGCATTTTTAGCAATAAAGTATGTTTAATTAAGGTATGTGCATTGTTTTTTAGACATAATGCTATTGCACACTTATAGACCACAGTATAGTGTAAATATAACTTTCACTTCCTCTGAGAAACAAAAAATATACTTGACTCACTGTATTGTCATATTTGATTTCTTGTGGTAGTGTGGAACTGAATCTGCAGTATTTCCAAGGTATGCCTATATTGGCTCATTTAATTCTTACTAGTAGTAAGAAGCTAATTTTGTATAAGAAGAAAGTGAGTAACAGAGTTTAAGTAACTCGTGCAAGGTCAAACAGTAGCAATTCACTTAGAAAGAATTAAATTCAGGTACATGGTTATGGACACCATACATGGAGACCTACCCTAGAATTACTCTCATTTTTATTAATTAATTCAGAGTTAAATTTTAGACTGATGGCATACACCCTAAATGGACAACTGTGATTGCAGAGTGAAAGAAATTAATTGTGTACAGAAAGAAATGGATAATCACTCTAAGTCATTATAAAAACAGGGTTAGAGCTCAGAAGATAATAGTTCTTTCTGGAAACATTTGTGATAAGAGGAACTTAAATGTCATTGTGAATACAAATATATGCTATGTAAATTATGATCACATTATAAAAACATACACTTTTGACCTTGATATGCAATGTGACAATAAGCATCATTGTAGTAGGAGAATTCATGAACCTAATCAACTGAGAATAAATATATATTAGTGTCTCATTGTATATGACCTTTTAAAAAGCCTTAATTGACTTTATTAAATATTTTCATGCATTCATTCTGTGAACAAATATATATGCATCATTTATAATGTTCAGGTGCTATTCTAAGTACCACTGTTACATTGATGAAGCACTGAGCTTTTCCTCTCATGGTGTTTATACTGTTTTGGTGTTTGGGGTGTAGGAATAAACAATTAACATAAAATCACACAGAGAACTAGGCAATTTTGTGTGATGATAAGTCCTTTGGAGAAAATGAAATGAAATAACTGGAGAGAAAGGATTTAACTTATATTGGGTGGCCAGAGGCTTTATTGAGAAGATGATATTTAATTAGAGACAGGAAAGTTAAGAAAGATCCAGCTATATAGAGTTTGGGGGCCAGCGTGTTCTAGGCAAAGGCATCCACAGAGCAAAGATTATGAATGAGAAATGAGTTTGGAATGCTTTAAATTCTGGCAGAAGACCAGGATGGAATGAAGAGAGAAAGGCAGAAAGAGATAGGCAATGAGTCAGAAAGGTGAACTGGAGCAGAAAATGTAAGGCCTCGTGAGTGAGGATAAGATTTATTATTGTTTTTAAAAAGTCCCTGGGTAGTTTGTGGAAGTGAGTAAACTATAGAATGTATTTTTTTAAAAATCATCTAATTTTATTTGTTTGTAGAGACTCAGAGAGAGACGGGGACAGGATTAAGGAGACTAGTTAGTAGGCTGCTGCCACAGTGATGGTGTTTCAGATGATATGTTCATGTCCTACTGATGCTGTCAGAAATTGCCACATATTTAGTAGCTTAAAACAGTGGAAATGTATTATTACACACTCCTTGAGGTCAGAGTCCTAAAAGAGGCATCACTGGGCCAAAACCAAGGTGTCCTCTGGGTGGCATTCCCCCCTAGGCCCTAAAGAAGACTCTCTCCCATGCCTTTCACAGTTTCTAGAGGTCACCCACACTTCTGTTTATGGCCCTTTGCTCCATCTTCAACACCTGCGATGTTGCTCAGGTCTTTCTCATACTGCATCTTCCTGGTTCTCTATCTCCTGCCTTCCACTTTCCTGTATAAGGACCTTTGTGATTATACTGGGCCCAGACAGGTAATCCAGGGTAACTTCCCCCTGCTGATTAGCAATTTTACCAATTAGCAGTCTACTGATTAGCAATCTTATTCTATCCAGCAACTTAATCCTTTTTGGCCATGAAACCTAAACTAATATTTACAGGTTCCAGGGATCAGGACATGGAGATCTTTGGTGGTCCACTGTTCTGCCTACCACTGCTGTTAACAATTCCAGTGAGAGATGGTCAGAGTCAGATAATAATCTGACAGTAGAATCAGCAGGATTTATGGGTGCATTGGATGGGGAGCTGAAAGGAACAACACTAAGAGAAGACTGTTAAATTTGTGGTCTCAGAGAATGCTAGTACCATTTACTCAGAGTTGGCAGTTCAATATAAAAGACTTGATTTCAAGGAAGGATTAAGACTGGAGATAAACACTGCGGAGAATTCAGGCTTACATTTTAATTTTTTCTTAAACATGTTTCATTCAGCCCTCTACTTTGCATGTGACAGCACTAGTAAATGAAGTATTCTTTACTCGTTTACTTGATTTTCTAATAGTTGTTTTATGTGTGTCTTCTTATGTAAATTTTAATTATTTGGTGCTAAACAAAAGAGTAATTTAATTTGGAAAGGAGACATCGCCATCCATCACTCATGTGTTTGACAATGTAATGAGAAATCTCTTACTTGATTTGCTGTCTCAACTCTTTAGTAATACAGAGCACCCAGCATAGTCCTGCTAGAAGGACTGCAGTAATCCAAGGAACAGATAGATAGTTACTCCTCTTACTTTTAAAGAAAAATCTTAACTCATTCCATAAAAAAGAAATTGAATTCTCATAAATGAAACCTGTAGTTCTTCTGAAATTGAAATTATCTGTACAAAGAAATCACTGCTCTGAGATTTTTCAAATAATTAACCCCGTATGTTAAAAACTATGTAATCATCAATGGTAGGTAAGCAACTTAACTTACACAAATTTCTTCACTTTCTTGAAACATGTGTAATGAAGTAGAAAGGCTTTTTATGGCTCTCTGAAACATCAGAGGAGATGAAAGGCAGATGAGCTACAAATAATCTATTTCATGTGACTCACTTTGCATTCACCAAGTGACTTGACAGATTCAATAGCAGTAGAAATAGATGTTGCAGTAGTTTCCATAAAGGATTTTGATAGCAATCATGGGAATTCCACAAGGACTGATAGACCATGAATCTGGGTCTGTCAAAGATGACAGTAGAGGAGGGGTAAAAGCAGTGGAATACCTTTGTAATTTAAGGAGTACTTTTTAAAATGACTAGTGATACAAATCCTTTAGTACAGAAGATTGTTGTGCTTATCAGTATAAAAGCTAAACCACCAACATTATCATGGATATTGTCCATGTCTATAGGTTTAAAGTCTTTTGACTACTTTGATTAACTTAGGTACTTTTTTTCCTCCAAATGCAATAACATTTTGCTTTTATAGGCTGGGCTGTGGATGATTTATCTTCATAGGTCCAACTGTTTCAAAGGACATACTATTAATTTTATTCAAATATTTTTATTTCATAAGTGAAATCAATTTAGAAAAATCAGTGGTAACTCCATTTTGGACAGTTTTTGTGAGGAAAATACACTTTTAATTATCTCAGTAATTAAAGCTACTTTACGTGAGTTACTAGAGAAAGGGCGGTTTATACATAGTGCTTTCATTACATTTGACCAAATAACAGAATTTTTATATTAAATATTGACATACTTGTCAATTATACACATATGCCGTCACAAACAACTAGTTTTACTAATATTGCCATTGGTTGCCATGTCTGCCTATCATTTATTAAGTACATCAGTCAGATTCCCAGTGACTTCACCTGTGACACTGTGTCTGTCTCTCACACAGAGCTGTGCTGGTCTGGTGCCTCTTTAGGGCGGCTCCATCCACACAGTGACTCGGGGATCCTGGCTGCTTTCTTCTCATGACTCTACAGTCTCACCAAAAAGCCTTAATGGTCACCGCAGTGGGGCAGGAGCATTGGCTCTTCTTCCTCAGCCCAGAAGTAATGCTTCATTTCCTTGTGCAGATATAATTCCTTTAACTTAAATGCAAAGGAAATGTACTTATCCCCTGTGCTCAGGAGGAGAAAAACTAAAAGGGATTTGGTGATCCTATAACTTGTTCTACTGATCGCCATGTGCCAGGCAATCTGCTAAGTGCTTTTCAAACATTATTTCATTTAATTTTTCTCCAAGCACTAAGCAATAGGACATTTTTATTTACTCTTTTCAGGTAATAAGGTCAAAGATTATACTCACAAGTAATAGTTCCTCAATTAAGTGGACAAGCTTTTATTTAAATCTAATACTATCAGAATTTTAATATAAGGTTTAAGGCTTTGGAATATCAACCTTAATAAAGGATATAATTTGTGTAATTAAATAACTGCACTGTGTATGTTGGGTTGTGAATACCTATTCATTATTGAGAGCACTGTTTTTTTAATTTGAAAATTTTGCTCTGATTACAATTATATAAAAATTGATATCCCAACAGTTATTTTACAAACTTGAGCAGCATTTATGTACTGGTAATGGTTAGGATGCACAGATGGACAATCGGTCAACTATGTACAATCTCAATTTTAATTAAACTTGGTGTAACTATCTCACTGCAAAGAGAAAAATTGGTTAAAATACTGATTTTTAAAAAATTTCAAAAACAGTGTTTCCAAATGTTTTAATCAATCAGAATGAAGAATCAAAATAATCTTACAAGCTGACTACAGAAATATCAAATTCTTCACCTAGTACCAGAAAGAACTGATAAAAACAACAAAACCTTGTAAGTTGGTGCAGTAGAATTTTGATGCTAGTGTTTCTATAGGCATCTGTAGCTCCTAAACCCTAGATATGTTAGATTAAGTTCTGTATTAAGAAAAGCAATGAACTCTATAAAATGTTTATCAAAAGAGTGCCAGAGAGTCAATGGGTGCTAATTCCACAAATAGTTAAATTTAGTAATTGATCTCTTGAGTATGATTTCTTACATGGTATTTACTCAAAACACATTTTCAATGCCTCATTAAGTAGATATCCAAGAAAAGTTAGTTTTAATTATATCATTCCAAAATGCCAAAACAAGTTGGAAAAATAAAAAATATCAATCATTCTGCTGTTGTTAATCAAGCTGGTTGATTAATAAAGAAAAATGCATGTTCTTATAATTTTTTAAAAATTTTAGCTAAAGTCAGTTATTTATATATTACATTTAATCATATTTGTATATAAATATTTCTACTTAAGTTCCTCAGATATTGTAGAATACAAAATAGTAAATTAATATTTTATTTATGTAATACTTAATGATATAATTTTCAGTGTCAGTTTAAGAATTGCAGTTTTCTGTATAAAACTCACTTTACAGCATGAAATTAATAAATGTAGTTGCTATCGATTAAATTAACAAAGAAAATGATTATGACGTTCAAGTGAATTAAGAATTTAACCATGTAATTCATTGTTAGGAATGGAAAGAGAGTAGAACCAACAGCTACCTAGATAATTTGGAAACGTTGGTGAGATGATTGTGTACTCAGAGGTCTGGTTTTGTTTTTATTGTGCTAGCCAGGGTAGCATGTGTGTAATGAAATGCTTCCTGGCCTCAAAGGATTTTTCAAAGAATTCTTCAGTAAATCCAGCTTTCATGTGATGTAAAGCTGGCTTTTTAGGAGCCGAGGAGAAATCAAGCAAACCTTGAAAAGATCTCTGACTTCGCTTTGCCTCAGGATGGCATCCTCCCTCTGTGAGGCCAGGACACTTGAAGAGAGCGCTTTCCTCTAACCTATTTTAGTACCGTACAAATCCCCATCCCTCTCGGGTCCAGCACCTCTTAGAGCTCTCTCCCTTATAAAAATATATTTTGTATGAATTAAAGACATAGGGCCAGAATTCTCATCCTTTGTAACTCCAGGGAATGCCTCTTCATCAGAGCTACTTACACTCTATTTCCCTAGAGTTCGGAGAAAGCCATTCTGTCTTGTAGTAGTTTATTCTCTTGCCTGAGAGTGCCCCAACCTTTTCTGGGACTTTGTACTTTGAAAATCTTACTGTCACAATTTTCTCTTCTTCTAACACATTTCTGCTAAAGTCTGAGTCTTATCATTTCGTTTGATTTAACTTTTATCCCTGATTCCTTTGGCACTTACCTTCTCTACAGTATTACTGATGCTTTGAGATGTAGGGTTTTTTTGTTTTGTTTTGTTTTCCTATTTTATCTATATGCTGAGATGAACAGGAATAACAAGTAAAAGGAAATACTTTGACTTCTTTTTTTCCAGTAAACAGATTGCTGATCGGATTGTTGAAAGAAAGAAAAGCAGTGTCAGAAATC
This sequence comes from Manis pentadactyla, assembly GCF_030020395.1. Lineage (NCBI taxonomy): Eukaryota > Metazoa > Chordata > Mammalia > Pholidota > Manidae > Manis > Manis pentadactyla. The sequence goes on from NC_080023.1 coordinate 53,469,028, forward strand.
TTTGTTTATTTCTACTATAGACTCTTTTCCACTTTGGCTTCAGACAAACATAATTTTTGTTTATTTACTTAAAATACATTCATACACATATGTGAAGCATATGATAGGAATTCAATTATTATTTGAACTGAAAATTGAACTGAAAAGAGGAAAAATTGTAGCAACTCATTGAAAAATACTAATCAATCTCTTCAATATTTTTACTATCTTGGCATCTTCATATCATTCTCTGATCTAGCTAATTGATCTGGGTGTGGAAAATGCTACTATGACATATAAAAATATTATTTGTTTTTGTCTGTTTTTCAATTTGAATTTCTTGTCCTCAAAATGTGTTACTACCTTTATGCAGCCACACCTTTCTATAGATCAATTAACAGGTTATTAACAAGATCAATTAAATCACTGCTGAATGGCTAGTGCTCTTACTGTTCAAATCAGTTGGGATGTATCAGTAGAATAGAAAAGATATTCTCCTTCATGGAGCTTACAGGAGAGGGGAGATGGGACTAAAAAAATACAAAGGAGAAAATCATATGATATGACACTGGTTAAGAAGTACAATGGACAAACAAAAATAGAGAAGAGTAAGGGCAAGTGAAGTACAATTTTAAATAGGGAGATCAGAAGTAGATTTGTTGGGAAAGTGATATTTGAGTAATGACTTAAATCAGTAAGGAAGTGATGCTTGCAGCTTTGTGGAGAAAAGCATTATAGGCAGAAATAGAAAGCCAGGGTGAGGATCCCAAAGCAGGAGCATTCTCAACATATATTAAGAATATTGAGGAGGACAATGTGGCTACAAAGAATTAGCAAAAAGAGATAATTAGGAGCTAAGGTTTGCAGTAGATGAAGGCACAGATCACATTGGACATTGGAGGCACTATATGTATTTTGGCATTTTCTTGTGAAATAAAGATTTATCACAGAGTCTTTAACACTGGAGTGACATGATCTGACATGTCTTTTAAAAGATTCGCTGTGGCTGCTGTGTTGAGCATAGACTATAGGATGCAAAGATTGTATCCATGTGGCCACTTAGGGATGATTATAGTAACCCCAACAAGAGATTAGAGGTGATTTGGTGCTGGGCTCTAGCAATGGGATTAGGGAAAGTGGTCAGATTCTGGTAATATTCTGAGAGAACAGCCATAGGATATGGATTGAGATTGGTTTTGGAATGTGAAAGGAAGCATTCAACTTGGATAAACACTGCAGTGGAGAGCTGAGCTACAGGGCAAGTTACCAGGCTCTCAGGAACTCCTGAACATTTTTTGCTGCATTTTCCTATTTACAGCTCATTCTAAAAATAAGGCCCTGCTTCATGTTCGCCTGCCATTCCCAGTCCTCAGCTCTCTGCCTCCACCTCCTGCCTCTCCTCCCCTCAGTCACTCTGTTTCACATTCCTAAATCTCAGACTTTTTGCACTTGAAGCATTCTTTGCCTAGAATATTCTTACCCCCAGGTTCCATGTGACTCCCTCCCTCCTTTCCCTCAAGCTGTTACTGAAAGTGTCATTAAGGCCTTTCCTGGACAGAGCCTACCTGAAATCATAACTGCCTTCTCCTTTCCTCCATGGAAAAATACGAAGGTAGAAACAGAAACAGATCAGAGTAGGTAACACTGTGCAAGACAGAGAAAGTGTACAAAGAAAAATAAAATATAAAATATAAATAACATAGTGAGTAGCTAGATAGAATAAATAAATTTTATGTATTCATATATATGAGTTTAGATAGATTAAAGAGAGATAGAAAGGGAGAGGGGTGGGGTAGGTATCAAACCCTTTACACTGAAATTGGAAACCAGACTTTCTTTTCAAATCCTTAGGGTGCATATATAAAGATCTTCTGTATATTCGACCAAAAAGGAAATCTTAGCAAATCCATTCCTCCTGACAGATTCCATGCACCAAATAGATTGCAGAGGAGTGGGTACCAGGAGTGGGGCCGAGGAGGCAGCCCCTTGCAACAGCAACCACAGCCTTTCTCTTGTTATTGCAAATTGAGAGGAAAGCAAATCTCAGCAGGCTTCTGTGTGTTTTTCCTGCAGCTCCTTATTCCCCAGCCTCCCAGGTCAGCAGATGAATGGCTTCCACAGTGAAATCCTTTTTTTTTTTTGGATTATATTAATTAGTGATGAATGCCAGAAAGTATTTGCTTTTCATTTCTGTTTTTTGCTGCTCTAGACCTGAAATTCTGAACTAGAAATGCTAACAAAACAGAAATTCTTAGAAACTTAGTTAATAAGCACTGTCATTGCAATTTTAGGTGATTTCCCCTTGTCAACTTTGGACAAAATTACTGACAGAGTTCTGACCACTCACTGCTTCCTTAGTACCCTTCAAAAGCCTGATCTATTACCTCAATGACTTTTTAAAGGATAATAAAAGATTAGTAAAAAACACATTTTGGTAAGCCAAGATATTTGCAAATTTGCACCTCACACACCACCAAAGGGAGAAATTTGTCGTAATTCACATTGCCACTCATCAAATACATGACAAGTTAAGGAAAAGCTGGTATCTGGAGGGAAAACAATCCCAAACTCCTTACCACATATAGCTTCTGTTGAAAGCACAAAGCTTCTCTTAAAGTTAATATTAATAGGCATATTAGTGGCTCAGGAAATGGTCAAATTATTTTATTCTTATATAGTATATGATTTATATATAAAGATACTAATGCTTTCTAATACCTTTGCATTTTTTCATGCTGAAGATTTGCTTCTTTCCATTACTGAAGAGACCGTGTGATAAGCAAGTTACCACATTTTAAGGCCACATTGCCAGATGGTAGACAGGTTTTTTTTTCTTCCCTTGAGTCTTCATTATTTTGGTCCTTTAATTTATCATCAGTTCTACCCAGCATTTTTTGGTCCATCTCCTTAGGTAATAAGCTAACCACATAATTAGACATTTTAACCAAGGATCAAATTTATAGGGAGCTAAAAATCACATTACCACTATTATCTAACCCATAATGGTCTAGGTTAAGAGAGAATTGTTATTCAGCTTTTGGAATTTGTCAATTTTATTTTATTTTTAAAAAAGTGATTTAGAAAGTTAAATCATAGTACACTTATGGGCACAATGATATAATTTTGCCTGTTCCTTAGTGATTTTAAGTGTATTTTAGTAAGGAAAGAACACTGAATTTTTTTCTTTCCTAAGATAATGTACAGCTCATCTCATTTTGTATTGAAAAATATGAATGGCATAAAGGAAATTGTTTGGATAATAATATCATATTGAGTGATAATTCTCAGAAGGAATTGAGCTTATGTCTATTAATTTTTAAATCAATAAAACTTATGGGTTCTTTCCATTTAGGAAAACACAACTGTTGTAGCTAATTCATACTTTATAAGAAATTCTAATTCTCACAATATTAAAAATGAGATGACCGAGTTCCTTAAGCTCTGATTAAATGCCAGGCACTATTTTGGGTGCTAGGCAGTGAAGAAGAGCAATAGAATCCCAGCCCTCATGGGGATTATATTCAGGTGTCAGAAATGGAAAATAAATAGGCCAACAAAAAATATGTAAAAACATATTAAAAATTACTATGAGGAAGATTAAATGGGAGATATAGTAGTGGTTACTGGAAGCTGCCCTTACAGAGAACTGATTTCAACTAAGGTGAGGGGAGAGGGGATTATGGGAATTATATTTGAATTCCTACCTCAATAATGGGAAGAAGGCAAGATGAAAAGATCTGTGAGAAATGTATTTCAAAGACAAAAAGAAGGGTAAACCTTAATTAGTGTAAATTTCCAGGGACTTGAGTCAGAACCCATAAGTAAGGACAGGAACCTACCTGAAGTAGAACATTGAAACCATAAGCTGATGACATTTACCTGTTTTACTCCTAAAGAAATAATCACTCGATATCTGGCAAGTATTTTTCACACTACAGGCTTTAGACCTATAAGAGCCCTATGGTTTCTAAGAGGCAAAGATAAAGTACACCCTGGGGAGCTATAAAAGGAATGGAATCAACGGGCCTCAAAGCAGCCTAAACACAGGACTGAGTTTAACAAAATTTAAAATACCTAGGAAAGTTTAAAAAAAAGAAAAAGAAAAAGAAAATAAGAGCTGGGAATTAGAGACAGGGAAAGGATAAATGTGAAATAAACCTTTTCAAAAGTCAAGCAATTATAACCAAATTTGCAATATTCCTGGGGGATCAAAAAATAGCTAAATCTGGAGAATAATAACCTTTATCTTTGCAGATCTGATTCAGGTTAGAGGTTATTTTCCATCAAATAGTAAATAAAATATTGTCTTTTGAGATTTGAAGCTCTTCACATTATGAGGTAAGGGTATTCTGGGTTTCTTGTTTTGAAAGAGATAAAGGTAATTGCTGCACAGAAAAAAATAATCAGGACAAAAGACTATATAAAAGAAACGGAACTGGGGGTGGTGGTGAACTCAACTAAGTAGACATAGACAAGAAGACTAAACATCAGAGTAGTTAACATTGTTGCTTCCAATTCTGAAGCCGAAGTAGGAAAAAAAAAAGTTTAAAATACAATTAGTTCCATGGTGCATTTTTCAGAAAGGCAGGAGAACTACATTTCTTTGGAAGGGCAAAATTTTCCAAGCACCAACGTTTGAAAGAAATTCTTCATTTCAGAAAATTTCTTGAGTGATACTACAATGCACAATACAATCAACAGCATTCATTTAACAAAAATGTGAAGCATTTTATATGATTTTTCTTATGACGTCCTATTTTGTATGGTTCTTTGTCTAATACTCTGATGAAAGGCAAGGACATGATATATAAGTGTAATACAATGAAGAGATATTTTGTAAAGATAAAATATTATTCCTAAAAATATTTGGTCTTCTAGTTATCAGGCTTTATTCTAGGATAGTGTGAAGAGTATAAGGATAACAAATCTTTCTGAAAATTTCCCTAATTTCCTTTCTCAGCAGGATTTTGGACAGGAACTTGAGAAAAAAAATAGTTTATTCTTGTTGGAACTTCAGTTGCTAGTATTTTGAGGTGCAGGTTGAAGTTGCAGACATATGCTATACAAATATATAAACACAATAAAATAGACATTCTTCTGTAAAAAGTTAGGAGCTTAATCAGAATTCCCAATTAATGATATATAGTAATTAGATGTTTAAATATTTGTTCCTAATGGCTTTCCTTTCTATATTTAAATCAGTAAACATCAGAATTTATTTGGGTGCATGATATAAGGTAGGCTTTTAATAGAAAACATTTGATAATTCCTCTTAGGACAAAGTGGTGATAAGCTTGGCATATCTTTATAACTAACATGCTCTCAAATCCAGTATTTCTAATCCTTATTTATGTAAGTCATAGATTGTACTGATCTTTGTGAAATCTTCACTTCACCTTCTTTTAGAACTGTTCTTTCTTGTTTTTCTGTTGTACATGGTATATCATCCATATGATTTCAGCCACATTTTCTTTGTTTTGCTTTATTTGAAAACAACTGTTGTTCTTTGTCTTAATGTGAGTGATTTGTTCCTTGGGCATCCAGGCATCTTTCTGTCCCTATTCTCTGAAGATAGGTAGCAAAGGCTGGTACTGGCCAGACTGAGAGGAGATCCACGGATGATGCAGGATACTGGAAAAATTCATCTGAGCACAATAGAGAAAACCGTGGGCAGATGTCAAATGTGACACCTTAAAAGGGCTAGAAAAATGGCAGCCAAGAAGAATTAAAATGTTTGAAATAAAAATAGCTACCACGCTACGTAGACATATGTAGCAGAGTCTTCTATGGATTCTTTTTGAAAGGCAAAAAGTTTGAACAGACTCTTCTTCAAGTGTTGGGCAGCCTTTCCAAAAGGACTGTAAATGGATATTTTACAATCTTTTATGAAAAGTGAAAAGTAAGTTGGGGATATTCTAAGTTAAATAAAGTTAAATGGATTACTTTATAGAAAGATCAGTCTTTAAACTGATAATACACTGTTGACATCTCCAACAGGAAAAATACAAAATGTGGCTTTTCCCAAATGGAATACTTCTTTCTCGTGTGACATGTATTAATCTCATAGAACTTTATTGTTTCATGGAATACAGTTTGGGAAACTTTGCCTTAAAATGCTAGTTATCTTTCTTCTGGCTTTCACTCTTATGTCAACAAGTTTGTTAGTAACTCCCAGAGTCCAGAGAGGTTTTCCATTCAGCTACATTTTGTCATTCAGTTGACTGAATGAAGAAATTGAGTTCTTTTTTGTGTATATAAAGGCTTGTTTGAATATCATGAAGTAGTTTCAATAGTCACAGTTTTATCTTGTTATTCTAAAACTTGATTTTAACTCTACCTCCCATCGTGCATCTTTCTAATTCAAAAGAATGTTTATTGCATAGTAAATGAGGCTCAATTCCTAGCAATATTTGCACATCGCTTTACATATTTTTCTTCTAGATTGCCATATTTCTGTCATCAGTGTTGCATGTAGAAATGTGATTAATTCTGCCACATTTTTTTATTGCATTAATAAAGCTGTTTAAAATCTATCATTTACTTTAACTTCAAGTCATCCTGTATCTGTAAGTAAACACCTTCTTCCAATATATGTAGCATTTTGTATTTTTAAATATATTAAAATATTTCATATTTACATTTTAAAACAACATATTTTATATTATATGTAATAATTATATTTGTATCTTCTCTATTTTGTGCTCTTTTAAACTAATACATTCTGATGAACTGAAACGATGAAAAATACGGGTAATTGGATGTTTCCTGAAGTTTTTTTCTTCCAACTACTTACAGATTTACATAATTTAGCATTTTCTCTTGAATTCTAAACTGCAAATCTTTTATATCCAGAGTAAAAGACACACAGAATCACTTCCACTTTTCATTGACAGTTCTTAAGAAATGCTTGATTCATTAATACATAAGCTTTTCAGGAAGTACAATTTTATTTCAAACAAACCTTCTGAGATGTTTCAATCAAATCCTCCTGAAACAGAACATATGTACACCCTGTCCCATTTTCTTGGTGATTGTATTACAATCCATAGATTTATTTCCTTCCAAACTGGCTAACATGTTTCACAAATAGTTTTGTACAAATAGAATGTTTCAATAGTTATATAATAAAAAGTATTACAAATATGTACATATGTGTTGGAATTACACTTTAAGAATCCCTTAAAAATATATAGTGTTCGCTAAAGTGGGGCAGAATCTCATTTTCAGAAATTAGTTGGTATCCAAACAAATTTGAAACAAGTATTGTTCTCACTTGAAGCCATAGCTTGAATTGGTAAAATTTTGGAACTAAAAAGAACTGGATATCAAGGGTAGTAGATGATCATAAATACCCAATGAACAGGTCAAATGAATGAACTTATGAATAATGAGTATCTGATCTCAAGTTATATATCAAGTTTATTATTTTTGTATTGCCTTCATAACCTAGTTCAGTACTAAATGCTTATTGAGTGAATGATCAAATAAATGCTTAGTAATAAATGCATATTGGTGAAATGATTAAATAAATGAATAGATGAATACATCAAAATATGTGACCTCTGTGTTTCTACATACACACACACACACACACACACACACACACACAGCTATTACTGTTATTGTATGGTTATTTCTATAGAGGAGAGATAGAATATATATATGTATGCATACACTTTTAGACACACATGCATGCACACATATATGTACCTATATGTAAATATATATGTATAACACCTGGGTGATAACATATATACATATGTATGCACATATAGTGAGAGAGAATATCATATTATTGAAGATCAGATCAACTTGAAAAATCAGCATGAAAAAAGATCCAGATTTATCCATTCATTTATTCAAAAATATGTATTGAAAAAATAATGAAAATCTATACATGAAATGTAGGTAGGCTTTGTACACACAAGTTGTATAAAATTGATTATCTGTGCTTACTGTATTCCCAATCTAGTTTTACAGAATCCAGAAGAAACACACAAACACACACATTCTCCTACTTTCTTCAATGGAAATGTCTCTTCAAGAAGAATATATTGATAGGAAGCTAAAGAATCTATTCTGTCCTTAGGCTAAGTGACAATAAGCCAATAATCTGACAACTCCCAAAAATGCAAAGTGGATAAAAGATTTCACTCTCAACCAGTGTTGAAATAAAAGCTTTTAGGGTCCTTGTGACGCTTAAAAGGATGTGTGCAGCCATGCACCAATCTGTCTCTCAGGATGTGAGCAAAATTCTTGACTACTGCTGCTCTCTGGTGAATATAAATCCAGACCAGACTCCCGCTGGCAAGGCAGGTCTAAAGCAATACTGGAGATGCATTAAATCCCCAAATCTGTCCCTCCTCACTGCCAACATCCTCAAAATTCCTGCTGGGAACCGCTGAGGATAGTTTCTGTTCAAGTTCACCTTAGTGATTTTTACACTTATCAGTGTTACTGCCAAAGGTTGCATAGAAATTCCTTTTGATTGATTTCTTATCAAGTAATAATGCTTTTTCATGAATTTTACAGAATCTAGATAATATTTATTCCCTCTCAATAGTGTTTTCAATGCGAGTACTGAAGGCACCATGACATATTGGTTAAAGGCATAATAGAAAAAGGTCATATGATGACCAGTGTCTCTGACAGTTCTTGAAATGTTAACACGAGTAACTGTTTGATAGCAAGGCTGACATCTGACAGCTGCTATGATGAGGAAGGCCAAACTCTGGATAAAGGTATACAACTTCTCTCCATTGGCATTCAGGCATAATAGCTTTACACAGCCCTGTATGACAGTTTCTAATGGACTGCTAATATGTAATTTATACTTAGGGTGCTGGATTTTAAGTGTTGATAGCTTGTATAAAGCAATAGTTGCATTTTACTCAATGCAGCTTCCAAAATATGATTATGTCTTCTTTTAATAACAAGGCATTGTAAAAATATGTACATGTATTTTTTGCACACTTGGGTTAGTATAAATTGAGTATAAATAATAGAAGTGAAACATCTGGATTAAATTAGAAATACATTTAACATTTTGATAAATAGTAACCTATTTCCCACCTAGACAATTGACAAGAATTCACAAGTTCACAAGAATGTCCAAAAAGATTTTTTCAAATACCTTTGCCAGAAGAGCATTGGATCAAACTCTTTAAATATTTTCCAAACTATTAGGTGAAAAAAGATGCTATGTATATTTTTAAATTTTTATCTAAAGATAAATGTGAGAATATTTTTTCATATTTTATTGGACATTTATAACTATGTTTCTCTAAACAGCCTTTTAATGCCATTTGGGTATTTTTCTGTTAGATTACTAATTTTTTTGTAACAGTTAGCAAACTAGAAAGTGTTCAGAGAACTACTTCCTCTATATGAATACTATCTGCTGAAGAGATAAGAAATAAAGTCTTCACCACCACCAACACACACATACAGACAGACGACTCTTCCAACTTTTCTTTTGGTGGAAACTAAGGAGCATAATGGTGTGAGATTCCAACCTCAGAAGTAAAGTACTAAAGGGAATAAATAAATATAATGCTTGTAGGAATATTGGGATATGCTAGTAGTATTATTTTTTTGTTCATCAACTCTTATCAGTGAAGAGTTTCAGATAATTATGCACAGACAGGTGTAAATAATTCTTTTACTCAGCAACCTGCACAGTGTGTACAGTTGCAGGGTTCTAGATATCTGACTGGACACTGTGTCTTGTTCTCCACGTACAGGTCTGAAAAAATAGAGTACTTGACAAATATTCTATCTTTAAAAAGTTAAGGGAAATTAATATCTTGCTATGGGTAAATAATGAGTCATGATAAATATTTTCAAATAGACATATGAGAAAAAACATATGCGCCTGGGTAGAATGGTATCATCCCTAATCCCTCCATTGTTCAAAGGTCAACTGTATTATATTTATAATAACAAATAAATTTAGGAAAATATTTTAAGAAAATTCCACTCACAAAAGCCCATTAAAGGAAGAATGCAATTAAATTTGAGCTCTGTAGGTTGACTTGTGCACCAATAGGAGCCTCCAATTCCCACTGATGTTGGGAATTTAGGTGGGCCAGGGAGGACCTCTGGAATCTCAGAAACTTGTGAAACAAAGGGCAGGCTTGGGGAACAAGGACCATGTTTATGTTCACTGATAACTAACTCCATTCTAAATTAAAAACTTGAAAAAATATTTTTTACAAAGGAAAATCAATGTATTTTTTTTAAACGTGGTTTTAAAATGTTATGAAAGAGGACTATAATACCTTGGGACACTAAAAGTAAGAGAAGAATCAAAGTTTTGCTAATAAGGCACTGGAATAGTGAGTGAGAGGCAATTTCAAAACTGAAATGATTATATCTTTTCACACAGTTGTCATAGTTTCACCACCAGGAAAACTGTCATATTTTCACAGAAGCTGCTAATTTGAAAAGAGTTCCTACCAATTTCCTTCATTTTGTTTTATTTCACCTGACCAAAGTATTTACCTCGTGTGGTAGGAAGAGTTTCACGTTAATAATTAAGAAAATGCAATGAATAGGGGTTTGTGGAAAAACACTTTATTATTGATTTTTTGGTCATGTCTTCATGTGGTATATATAGTTTATAATCTCAGATTATTATTGGAATTTAGAAATTGAATAGGATTTCTAAAAATATCATAATATTTAGTATGTAATTTTTACAAACAGCATTAGTTGTGTTTTTCTATGAAACCCATTCCTTAGTTGTAGAAATCCCAAACCTGAATTCAGTGTATTAAGTATAATGAAATGCACTTTCCTTTGAGTCATTGCCTGCTTCCTTCAAGTTAATTACATTTTGTTACCTATTATTTTGCCTTTAAATATATATCATAGCTTATATTTACATGACAATGCTGTCACTAAACAGAAATAGGAAAAATGGGAGTATGTTTTTTATGGTAAATAGTTAGTAGCCAAACTGAAGCCATCAATCATGGATGAGACATATACTGATGATACGAGACATAAACCAGATGATAACAGAAAACTTGAATTTAATAAAAACAATATAAATCTTAACAAATTTATCTGAGCATTTTATCAAATCAGTTACATTTTGGAAGATACTCAATTGAAAAGCATACTATTTAACCTTCTTAGATTGAGATATCTCGATGTTCATTGTACAGTGAGGTTGTGGGATATTAATAAACATTACAGGTTAAAAAATGTTTCATGGATGAAAATATTTGGAAATACTTATTTAAATTATGTTAACCATTACTGACAGAAGAATTTGGAGAACAATGTCAAGAATTGTGATGGTCTGGTCTTTGACTTCACTTCCAAGTTACGAAGTTAGTCTGCTACGGCTTCCTGGATGCTGCCAGAAGTTATGAAATTCCTGGCCCAGAGACAAATGACTTATTGCTCATGGTGCAGCACACAGCATGCACCGGCCTGTTTGTTTCAGTGCCCCTTGCCCTTACAGAGCAATGTGGAAGGAGCTTAGAGACAAGGTGGACGGGCCCAGAGGAAGCCTGCATATGCCGTGAGGTGGATTACAATAGAGGAACCCTGAGTTTAGGAATTCAAATTTGTTATAGTGGCCTGTAAGCATCCTTCTTTTTTGTTCCTATCTTCTGAGGCTATTCACTATGTGAACACACTTGAAAAGGTAGTCCTGGTTAAAAGACATCTTGTGCCTCCCCCCGACCCCACCCCGAGAAAACATTGAGAAAATCAATATCCCATTGAGAAATGTCTCCTAACAATTCTTTAAAATGCTTATTTGCATTGTAAATCTTAAGGATGTACTAAGATTTCCCAAATCTAATCTGAATATGAAAATTGTGTGTCTGTATGTGTGTGTATAAAAGTTTCTCTTAGAGGATGTAGAAACCAAGAAAAATTGAAACAAATGTTTTCCATCTCATATGCTGGCTAATATTTCCAATCAACCTGATAAGCTCTTCTCATTTTTTTTTAAACTATTTTAAGGTATAATGGGAAATGGAACCCTTTCAGGGCCTGTGAAGGTATAATGGCCTGTGCTTGAATTTCAGCTCCAATACTTATTGTTTAAATGTAGGGGAAAAAAGGAGAAAATTCTCAGGACTTCAGGGTTTTATCTGCAGAATTTTACCTTATGAAATCATTTCTTTGACTGAATGAAATAATGCATATAAACATCAGTGTTTTGCCTAGTAAGTAGTATATATATTAAGATATATAATATTATGTATTGCATTTTATAAAATACTATAATTATAAATAACTAGTATAAATTTAAAATTACATTAATATAGAAGTGCTAAAGGGTTAAATGAAAACTGAAATAAACCATGTATATACAGATACACGTACATACAAAAGACAACATTAATTAGAAAGTGATAAACATCAAAACCAAACAAATTTTAATTTCAAAAGCCTAATACAAGATAGAAATGTCAAAAATAAGGAATCTAAAACCATTTAATTTTAAATACTTTCACATTTATTTAAAAATTTTCTGTCTAAGTATGATAGAAAGCGAAGTTGTTAACTGGCCCATCATACTTATGGTCTGGATGCAAAAATAGGGATATTATATTCCACTTGAAAAATGTAATGACAACCTCTAGGGAAGAAGGTTGATGACATGTCTCCTTTCTAGTCTAAATAGTTGCATCATACACACATAGCATTGGTCTTTTTTCCATTAGTTCATATTCTCAAGAGTGTATGAAAATAATGTGAACAGTCAAGTTTCAAATCTTTTTATTTAGTAAGAATAAATATATTAATTCATAGGAGCCATAATCATGTTAAACATTAACTGATTAGAAATATGTTGAAATAGTATATGTTAGAAAAAAGTATTTTCCCTTTGTTAAAACCTAAGCACACGAACATAATGTTTCAATGAAATTCCTTTTAAGATACATGGGGCTTAGATTAAAATAGACTTTAATGGTATCAGAATAACAGCATCCAAGAATAAAATTCAGACTTAATGTGCTCATTACTTGTGTGTGCTCAATCATTTTGTTGTTTTTATTTGTGTATAGTAGTTAATTAATACCCAAAAAAGAGGGCTTTTCCAGTTTTTACTGTTGATTGTCTCTGCTTACTTATTCTAATGAATTAGCCAGAGTAAAATACATTTTTCAATAATTCATTTCAAAAAAAATTCATATAAAGAAATTGGACTATAAATTGTTTAAACTATCAAAGCTCAAAAATACCTTGCAAGTCTTGCCTGTGTTAATGAGTTTGGCATAAAGATTCTCAAGAAAAGATATCAAATGAAGGTGTTTTCCTTGAAGTCAAACATTCTTACTTGTACTCTTTCCAGATGGCCTCAGCTAGGCCATCATTTTTCAACTGTGCATGAAACAAATGCTAGGCCATTTATTTGGGAATTACTTTGCCAGAACCATTAATCCCATTTTGAGGGTAGCAATGTTGAAATTCTGTATAAAGTTTGAACCATGTTCAGAGATATTAATGAAATACTTGAACAGGTAAAATGGTTTAAAATGAGGAGTGTCTGTGAATGCAGGAAAAGTAATTTCTCAAACAAAGCTTATTTTCCTGGCTACATGCAGTTAGTTTAGCAAGGTGCAACTTCTGTTTGATCTTCTGTAGGTTCTTGAATATTTGTTTAACAAAAGAAAAGGCAAGCATATAGTTTTCAGTCAAAATTATGTTGGAGCATATGTGGATACTTTAAAGCAGTATCAGAAATAAAACAAGAATAAAACATAAAACAGTGGGAAAAAAATCCAAAACAGTGATTCCATTTCTAAAGATGTGTGCATTTGGCTATTTAAAAAAAATTTTTTTATACTAAGTGCAGACAATGGATCTTGAAAAGAAGTTTTTTAACAAGCACATGACTTTCAGCTCTAAAGATAATCAGGTGGTTAGATATTTGGAGACAGAATTTTTTAAATGTAATAGGGTTTCTATGTATTTTCTTAAATATCTTTTAGACTATGTGTCTGTATCTATAGCTATCTATTTGTCCATGTTTGTGTGTATACTATGTGCTCTGTCATTCACCCTTTCTCCAACTTAATTTTCTTAGAAACTGAGTTAACCAATTTTTTGGAAGATTCAGAACTGAAAAGAGGAAATGTATAGGATAATGTTCTTTAATCGATAATGTTGTAAGTAAATAAATTACATGAGACGTGGATTGATCTGTATGTAATAATAATGTCCTAAATGGTATCTCTACCTCTAGTCTTGCCTCCTAGAATTCCATCCTCTAAAGTCTGCCTTTTAACCCCGCTGTTCTCCCCACTGACTTTAAGTACTGAATGAAATGTCTCTGTGCTATCTATCTTTCTGTGTTAGATAAATTTACTGTCTATTACATGTTCAGATATATCTAAAGAGCTCTGCTTCAGTACTGCCATGCCTTATTGTGCTCACACAGTAATTATTTCTTCTATTGGCTTTTAAAAATTGTAATTAATTGAAGTAAGTAGTTGCGAAGCCAGTTAGTCAATATTGACAGCATCCTCTAAACCATATAGAATCAGTGTCATCTATACATTTATCTGAAGTCAAAATTCTGACAGAATGCTATTAAATACACTGTTCTCTTTTAAAAACACAATTGTATTTTCTCTTCTTTCCTAGATGCTTTGTTTTCTCCACTGCCTCCACCCTGAGTCAGTTAAGGATGGCCATGTTTCACTCAGTGTTAACAGATATACACACACGTAGCTTAATAAATACCAAGTTGAAACCTGACAGGAATCAGCTGTGCCCCTCTCCAGATTGATGGGCCCTTTCCAGGAAGCTTTAATGTGCACATAAAATGTCAACTCTCTGAAATAATTTGCAGAAGATTAGTTCCATAGTGATTCAATTTGATAAGAATGGGTATTAAGAACTACCTCAGTGGACTTATTTGTACTGGTCTGGCTTATTGGTCATTTCCATAAAGATCACTGAAGTGTAGATGATAAACTAGTGGGAGAAATAGCTCTTAACTCACCACCCCCCAAACATCCCAGTCTGCCAGCACTCTGGCTGCTGACTGTTTTCAGTTTGCTTAATGTATTTCTCTGTTACATTTATGACCCAGGATTCATATATGCAGCCATCACTGCCAGCCTTTTGGCCTCAAATTACAACACCTGAATTCCAATGATCTTTATCATATTTCATTTGTTTTTAAATGAGAGACCCTGCATTACTATTTGTCATCTTAAAAGTAATAAGCTGGAGGGAAGTGTCAAAATAGAAAATATTTTTTCCTGTGAATGGTGGAATCATGGATAATGTTTCTGTTTTTCTTCTTTTCATTATATTTTCTTTACTTTTCAAATTATTTGGTCATCAGGAAAAAATATCAAGTAAAATATATTAACAATGATGAATGAATGCTTGTACATCAACTGCACAGGTCATTTAAAATACCCAGAAATGCTGAGACAAGGAATGCTCTCAAACCTAAAAAACATTCACTATTGTTTTAGTTGAGACCATGAGTGTCATCTAACTATCAAACTTACTATATAAGAAAAATGTTAGGCGAGCAGACCCATAAAGAACTATAATGCATAAGTAAAGATACATAAAGAATATTTATCACAGTGTAGTAGCTTGTACTGATAGAATCAAAGGGTATTCTTTTCAAATAACACTTAATGATTATTTTCTAGAGCTGAGTTTGTTGTGAACCATTTGTTTTCACTTCCTAGAGTCTCTGAAATGAGGTTCACATTCATCCATTTTATTTTTTTTAACCACATTATTTCTTCCCTTTGAGTTTAAAAAGGCTAGTGTATAGTCTTAAAAAATTTTCTTCTTATTTATTTTCAGTCTACTCTTTTCATGTATTTTTGTGCTTACATTTTAGGGAATACATAGAAATAGAAATTCTACAAAATCAGATCTTTACTATAAGAGTATCCAGTACTTGGTTGATAACACTAAAATAAGTTGGAAAATTGTTTTTTAATAATAAACTTAAAAAGGGATATGATGGCCACTTACATAAACCTGATGGTAATGAGTATGGTGATGATGCTTTTAGATGAAAATATCACATAGCTGTATATCCACTTACCCGTGCAGCTGAAAGCTACATGAAGGAAGGAGCCCTGCTTTGAATCTATGTCTATACAGTAGAGTGAGTGCCCAAGTGTTTTGGGTTTTCCCCACTAGACTTCTTATATGAGAAGTCCAACTTCCCTAAGTGGTGCTTGAACTCCAGCACTATTCCACCCGCACAGTTTCAGGGAAGAGCTGACGCTGTTTCATACCAGCACTAGAGGCCCTGGGACACGCTGCTGCTGATGGAGGTACGGCATCTGTCCATGGTCACCAGCTCTTCACTAGCTCCTCTTGGGCCTCACAGGGCTCCGCTCCTCAGTGTACTAGAGATGGGGCCAGAAGCTAATGATTAACTGTCTTTTCTTTTATACTTTGATAAACTACTTTTACTAACCCTCACCCCAGTTCTACCAAATTTTTGGTGAATTTAAATTACAGATTCCTTTTTCCTTAGTAACTAATCATGAGTTCATGAGATGGGCTGGCGAGGGGTCTGAAAGACAAGCCACATGGCACTAAAATAATTTCTACTCTCCAAATCTGGTGCTTTCTTATGGAGTAAAGTTTGATTCCACTAAATTCATCTTTACTTCGAAACATTTATAAAGCTCTTAGTTTGTGCCAAGCTTTGTTCTAAATACTTTGTCAACATTAAACCATTTAATTCTCACCAAAATTCTAACAGTCAGGTACTGTTATTTCCCTCATATTACAGATGAGGAAACTGCAGCAGAGAAGGGTTAAGGTACTTGCTCAAGGTCACACAACTAATAAAGGGAAGTCAGGCTGCAAACCCAGGCACAGGGGCTCCAACTCTGGGCTGTTAACCGCTCTATTGAGGCAGGCTGCCTTTCTCCTGAAAGGCAACTCAGTATCTCCTGAGTAAACACATGCTAAACCTGATCTACCAGTTCACCATGCACTCCAGGTTAGTCTGAGACTGCAGCTCATGACACAGACATCGCACCCTTAAGTGGGCTTCAGTCACAGAAATTGACTACATGTGTTCATCAGTCCTTACCCTTTCGTTTCAAAGTTGAGGCAATTGCTCAGATGCATATGCATTCTACTTCCTTACCTTTCTAAACTTTCCTCTTCTAGTCATGTTATCTTATTTTTGCACAATGCTAGGCAAGTAGCAAAGAATAGAATTTAAAATCATGGATTTTGCAGCTGGACTGCCTAAGAATGAATCCAGACTGCCACTTACTGAGTGACCTTGGGCAAGTTACTTACCCTCTTTGTGGCTCAGTTTTCTCATGTGTAAAATCAGGATAATAATGGAACTTACTTTATAGTATTGATATAGGCATTAAATTAGTTTAAGTGTGTAAAACATCTAAAAAGTGCATAGCATGTAGTAAGCACTATGTCAGTGTATAGGTTATATAAAATTTGTATTGTATACTATCATATTTTATGTTATTCATTTGACTTTTGCAATTACTATTTATTTATTTTATTAATTCAACAGGTACACAAAGAGCTTGCTCCATAAGTATATAAGTATAGTAAAAAAACTCAAATTACTTATTAAACTCACTTAACCTTATTGTTAACCTGTTAAAAGGTAGCTTAAAAGTTGGAATATAGCACAAATTTATTTGGGATGGATATAACTCTGGCTCTGTGTAATTCCATACAGACGTTAGATCTTCTTCTAATTGTATGGGAACATACCCACTTAATTACAAACATTCCAAGTATGAAATACTAATGAAACATTGGAAATTTTGGTGGATTTTTTAACCTTGTGGCTAATGCACACATAGAATCAAACATATCATGCTCCATACTTCCATACATTTTATCCACTTAGTTTATAATAGGTTAGCTTTTGAAATAACAGGCAAAGAATTTTTCTATATTTTTTCCTTAGCATATGTAAACATAGGTATAGAACATTTCATTTTTCATGGAAATGTTATTATTGAGTGGTATTTTAAAACTGATAAAGTAATAGGATTTGATCACATGTGATTACTAACATCCTCACAAACTGAGGTCAAATATAAGATGATTAGTCAAGTTATATCTAATATTGTTATAATCCTGTGCTATTTAGAAATGTCAACTGAGCAATAACTTTAAAAAGTTGACTCTCCATTTTCTTATCCTTCTTTTAAATATCATACCGAAGAGGAAAATAGATGTGGGCCAGAGAGTTCTTTGAGCTGTTTTCAGACTAAGGTTTTTATATATTGAAGTCAGTATGTTTTTGACCTCATTTATAAGACAACATATCACCATATTTCAATGAAACATAGAATGCAAACAAATTGACACAACATAAAGGAAAACAATCTAAAGTGGGGGCAGGGAAAGAGAGAGAGAGCTTGAATCCTCCAAATCAGCATGATGGCTACTCAAGATCCTATGCCAGTTCTCCAGCGTACATTCAGCCAGACACACTGGGAGAGGAATTGGCCTTTTCTGTGTCTTTTTTTTTTTTCCTATGTTTTTCACACTATCAGATTGAAGATTAAGATTCAGATTCTGGCTCTGGAAGCTTCTGACATACCTTTACCACATTCCCATGGAGTAATGGAACTCTCTTACTTTACATAACATATATTCCTTGATATGTTAATATGTGATAGTCTCTGCGCTGGGCTCTGAGACAGTCTCCACTAAAGAAATGTTTACAGATCACTGGGGAAAATACACAAATTCACAGTCACAGTTATTATGAGAACTTTATGTCAGAAATATCTAGATGATGTGATGGAAGCTCACAGTACCCGGTTCAGGGAGGACACTTAGAGAAGGAATCTAGAAGAGGAGAGACAAGCCATCTGAGGTTTGAAGCACTGGCAAGAATTAGCTGAGAGTCTTAAGAATGCAATAGTGACCAACACAAGCCTTGAAGTAATTGAACCTCAGTTCTGAGAATAGCAGGTTGTGTAACCTCGGCATGGATACCATAAGATTGTTTAGGGTGTTCAATGTATAATCAAGGAAGCAAGTCACAGTAAAAACCAGACAGGGCTCTACTTAGTAACCTATGGGTTGTGGAAAGAGCTACACCACATTTTTCTAATTCACAGGCACAGTAGGAGCTAAAGGTAAATCTGACATTGTATTATGTACTTAACCTCATTAGCCCTCAGATACTTAAAATGAAGGTTATAATGGTAGCTATTTCATAATGTGAGAATTACATGAAATGATCCTACAGTTTGTTTTTTATATACTATAAATATATTTTTCATCCCTAGAAAAAAATAAAAGGGGGAAGATAAACGTGGATAAAAATGGTTATCAACACCAATATCCTTCTAGGTTGAAGTCTTACAGAATGAAAAAAATAATAAAAGAAAATATTTTGAGATGTGGGACAATTCCAAACATGAACTATGTCTGGCATCCTGAATGTAGAATAAGTTACTTTTCAGTAGATGAAAGTTTTTCTTTATTTCATCCATGTTTTTTTACCTTCTATCTACATTTTATTTCTTCTTTTCACTTTCTATATCTTCCCCTTTCTCCATCACATCCAGAATATAGCAGTGAATTGCTCAACTTCTACTAGCCACTAAAAAGTTTCAAAGCCCCAAAACATGGTTAGCCACTAAAGTTTTGAAATACACACACACACACACATATATATATATATATATATAAAGGGCCTTGAATCTGCTGATAGACAAATTAAACTTCATTTTAATTTTTCAACAAAATACAGAGAGAATGATATTTCAAATATCATACTTTGCCCTTACTGATTCTATTTCTTCCTCCTGATCTACTCAGACTAGTACCACTGCCAAGGAGATGACTCTCTTTGATTAGAAAATAAATGGAATTGAAGATCCATTGCAATGTATCCAGTAGAATTGCACAAAGCAAAATAATTCTTCAACTTTGTGATGAAAGGATGAGCTCCCTCTGTGATCATCACTTCCCAGGACTGAGGAGTTCATGGGTGTGTGGTTTGAAATTAAACTGAGTTCAAAAGTGTGAAATAATTTTTTTTTTCTTTTTTTCTCTGCTGTTTATTTCCTGGGGGAAACAAATCCAAAAGGACCATACCAATGGGATATTTGGATTACTATGCAGCAGAGCTCACTATTAGCAGACTAAATAAACAAATGATAGTGGTTATTAATAATTTCTTATATCATTATATTACTCAGAAGCCCATAATTAAAACAGAGAAATTTTCGTGATTTTAGCCTATATATTTTGTTCTTTAGTTTTCTTTTCTATCATTATTATGTTCATGCTACTGTACATATATGAAAAACTGCTAAATGTATTATTAGAAACTATGACAGCAATTCTGGCTAGTTTCTACATAATGTTAAGTAAAAATGGCAGGGAACATGGAAACATCTTCGTAGTAAATTAAATGGTGGGTGAGAAAAGAACATCTTTTAGGAAACATCAATAATTAATTCTAAGATAGGAAAACAAGATATATTATTAATCAAAAACATATCATGTCAGGAGTAGGAGATTACATGTATCTCCTCCAAATTTCTGCAGTGAAAAATAGATATTAGTATGAAACTTACTAAAATAATGATAGCACAGATATTCCAATAGTAAATTATGTCTTTACACCAGTGAAAATTTTTCATCAAATTAAAAGCCAAATTATTATATATATGATCATTCATTGTTTTAGTCGTGATTTTTTATGCCTATATTTTGAATAGGCATTTATCCAAAATAATGTTGTGCTGATTATTAATCTTTTATTTCCCAAATCCAATACTTTTTATTTCCTTCCTCCATTTCCTTTACTAGCTTATAAAGGGATCACTGGTTAATTTTACAGTGTTGCCTTTAGGTTGCATGATACTCAGATGGGATTGTTCCTCAATAAGAAGAGAAAGAACATGAATATGTGATGGAGGCCAAGATGCGGATACCATGCCTCTTGGGAATCTATATCTACCCTCTTTGGAGGTAGGGTGAGAAAGACTTAATTGATGCTAAGGAGAGTTAGGTTTTGCTAGCAGAAGCATATTGTTTGTATTTATCATATCAACTCAACATAGTTATAGAATGCGGTATGCCAATGTTGAGTAGCCAAAAGAATATGTTGATTACTTAACCAGTTTTCTCCCAGCTCCAGACAGAAGACAAGGGCAGAAGCCTGCAATGCAGCAAGAAGAGAGAAGCTTGTCTTTCAAACTCTTTAGTGGCTATTCCCAATACTATTGCCCAGTGGTAGCTGTTTCCTTGAACGTAGTATCAACCCTAAGTTTACTTTAAAATATTACAGTTTGGGCAGAGCCAAGATGGCTGCGTGAGTAGAGCAGCAGAAATCTCCTCCCCAAACCACATATATTTATTAAAATATAACAAAGACAACTCTTCCTAGAATAGAGACCAGAGGACACAGGACAACATCCAGACCACATCCACACCTGCAAGAACCCAGCGCCTCGCTAAGGGGGTAAGATACAAGCCCTGGCCAGGTGGGACCTGAGCACCCCTCCCCCCAGCTCCCAGCAGGAGGAGAGGAGTTGGAGCGGGAGAGGGAGAAGGGAGCCCAGGACTGCTGAACACGCAGCCCCAGCCATCCGCACCAGAGCGCAGACATAGTGCATGTGTGGAGTCCTGGATAATAGGGAAACAGGCCAGCAAGACCGGTGAGCGGGTCCCTGAGGCCGGCACTGGAGAACAAAGAAAAGCGAGCGGCTTTTTTTTTTGGCGAGGGCTTTTTTGGAAGTCTGAAAGGGACAGGTACCCCAATACTAGGGAAACAGGGCAGCAAGACGGGTGAGCGGGTGCCTGACGCCAGCGCCTGAGGACAAAGAAAAGCGAGCGGCTTTTTATTTTTATTTATTTATTAATTAATTTATTTATTTATGTATTTATTTTATTGTTGTTGTTTTTTGGCTAGTGCTTTGTGGACGTCTTAAAGGGACAGGGTGGGACACTTAATCCAAAGGCAGGGAATCTGGGGATCTCGGGCACCCTAACCCCCTGGGCAGCAGGGAGCACGGAGGCCCCTCATGGAGATAAATAGCCTCCTGGCCGCTCCCCCTCCAACGCGACTCCACCACTTTGGAGCAGGAGCCCGAGACAGGCCACGCCCACAGCAACAATGGAGATAAACTCCGTAGCAACCGGGCAGGAATCAGAAGCCCTGTCTGCGCGCAGCTGCCCAGCACAAGCCACTAGAGGTCGCTGTTCTCCCAAGAGAGGAGGGCCACAAACCAACAAGAAAGGAAGTTCTTCCAGCCGTCACTCGTCCCAGCTCTGCAAACTATTCCTATCACCATGAAAAGGCAAAGCTACAGGCAGACAAAGATCACAGAGACAACACCAGAGAAGGAGACAGACCTAACCAGTCTTCCTGAAAAAGAATTCAAAATAAAAATAATAAACATGCTGATGGACATGCAGAGAAATAAGCAAGAGCAATGGGATGAAGTCCGGAGGGAGATCACAGATGCCAGGAAGCAGATTACAGAAGTGAAACAAACTCTGGAAGGATTTATAAGCAAAATGGATAAGATGCAAGTGGCCATTGATGGAATAGAAACCAGAGAACAGGAACGCATAGAAGCTGACATAGAGAGAGATAAAAGGATCTACAGGAATGAAACAATATTAAGAGAACTGTGTGACCAATCTAATAGGAACAATATCCATATTATAGGGGTACCAGATGAAGAAGAGAGAGAAAAAGGGATAGAAAGTGTCTTTGAAGAAATAATTGCTGAAAACTTCCACAAACTTGGGGAGGAAATAATCGAACAGACCACGGAAATACACAGAACTCCCAACAGAAAAGACCCAAGGAGGACACCACCAAGACACACAATAATTAAAATGGCAAAGATCAAGGACAAGGAAGGAGTTTTAAATGCAGCTAGAGAGAAAAAGGTCACCTATAAAGGAAAACCTATCAGGCTGTCATCAGACAACTCAACAGAAACCTTACAGGCCAGAAGAGAATGGCATGATATATTTAATGCAATGAAACAGAAGCGCCTTGGACCAAGGATACTGTATCCAGCACGACTATCATTCAAATAGGATGGAGGGATTAAACAATTCCCAGACAAGCAAAAGCTGACGGAATTTGCCTCCCACAAACCACCTCTACAGGGCATCTAACAGGGACTGCTCTAGATGGGAGCACTCCTAGAAAGAGCACAGCACAAAACACCCAGCATATGAAGAATGGAGGAGGAGGAATAAGAAGGGAGAGAAGAAAAGAATCTCCAGACAGTGTACATAACAGCTCAATAAATGAGCTAAGTTAGGCAGTAAGATACCAAAGAGGCTAACCTTGAACCTTTGATAACCACGAATTAAAACCTGCAATGGCAATAAGTACATATCTTTCAATAGTCACCCTAAATGTAAATGGAACTAATACACCTATCAAAAGACACAGAGTAATAGAATGGATAAAAAAGCAAGACCCATCTATATGCTGCTTACAAGAAACTCACCTCAAACTCAAAGACATACACAGACTAAAAGTCAAGGGATGGAAAAAGATATTTCAGGCAAACAACAGCAAGAAGAAAGCAGGGGTTGCAGTACTAATATCAGACAAAATAGACTTCAAAACAAAGAAAGTAACAAGAGATAAAGAAGGACACTACATAATGATAAAGGGCTCAGTCCAACAAGAGGATATAACCATTATAAATATATATGCACCCAACACAGGAGCACCAGCATATGTGAAACAAATACTAACAGAACTAAAGGGGGAAATAGACTGCAATGCATTCATTTTAGGAGACTTCAACACACCACTCAAACCAAAGGATAGATCCACCGGGCAGAAAATAAGTAAGGACACGGAGGCACTGAACAACACAGTAGAACAGATGAACTTAGTAGACATCTATAGAACTCTACATCCAAAAGCAACAGGATATACATTCTTCTCAAGTGCACATGGAACATTCTCCAGAATAGACCACATACTAGCCCACAAAAAGAGCCTCAGTAAATTCCAAAATATTGAAATTCTACCAACCAATTTTTCAGACCACAAAGGTATAAAACTAGAAATAAATTCTACAAAGAAAACAAAAAGGATCACAAACACATGGAGGCTTAACAACATGCTCCTATATAATCAATGGGTCAATGAACAAATTAAAACAGAAATCAAGGAATATATAGAAACAAATGATAACAACAACACAAAGCCCCAACTTCTGTGGGAGGAAGGGAAAGCAGTCTTAAGAGGAAAGTATATAGCGATCCAGGCACACTTGAAGAAGTAAGAACAATCCCAAATGAATAGTCTAACATCACAATTACTGAAACTGGAAAAAGAAGAACAAATGAGGCCTAAAGTCAGCAGAAGGAGGGACATAATGAAGATCAGAGAAGAAATAAACAAAATTGAGAAGAATAAAACAATAGCACAAATCAATGAAACCAAAAGCTGGTTCTTTGAGAAAATAAACAAAATAGATAAGCCTCTAGCCAAACTTATTAAGAGAAAAAGAGAATCAACACAAATCAACAGAATCAGAAATGAGAACGGAAAGTTCACGACAGACTCCACAGAAATACAAAGAATTATTAAAGACTACTATGAAAACCTATATGCCAACAAGCTGGAAAACCTAGAAGAAATGGACAACTTCCTAGAAAAATACAACCTTCCAAGACTGACCAAGGAAGAAACACAAAAGTTAAACAAACCAATTACGAGCAAAGAAATTGAAATGGTAATCAAAAAACTACCCAAGAACAAAACCATTGGGCTGGACGAATTTACCTCGGAATTTTATCAGACACACAGAGAAGACATAATACCCATTCTACTTAAAGTTTTCCAAAAAAAAGAAGAGGGAATACTCCCAAACTCATTCTAGGAAGCCAATATCACCCTAATACCAAAACCAGGCAAAGACCACACCAAAAAAGAAAACTACAGACCAATATCCCTGATGAACGTAGATGCAAAAATACTCAACAAAATATTAGCAAACCAAATTCAAAAATACATCAAAAGGATCATACACCATGACCAAGTGGGATTCACCCCAGGGATGCAAGGATGGTACAACATTAGAAAATCCATCAATATCACTACCACATAAAAAAAAGAAAGACAAAAACCACATGATCATCTCCATAGATGCTAAAAAAGCATTTGACAAATTTCAACATCCATTCATGATAAAAACTCTCAGCAAAATGGGAATAGAGGGCTAGTACCTCAACATAATAAAGGCCATATATGATAAACCCACAGCCAACATTATACTTAACAGCGAGAAGCTGATAGCTTTTCCGCTGAGATCAGGAACAAGACAGGGATGCCCACTTTCCCCACTGTTATTTAACATAGTACTGGAGGTCCTAGCCATGGCAATCAGACAAAACAAAGAAATACAAGGAATCCAGATTGGTAAAGAAGAAGTTAAACTGCCACTATTTGCAGATGACATGATATTGTACATAAAAAACCCTAAAGACTCCACTCCAAAACTACTAGAACTGATATCAGAATAGAGCAAAGTTGCAGCATACAAAATTAACACACAGAAATCTGTGGCTTTCCTATATACTAACAATGAACCAATAGAAAGAGAAATCAGGAAAACAATTCCATTCACAATTGCATCAAAAAGAATAAAATACCTATGAATAAACCTAACCAAAGAAGTGAAAGAACTATATCCTGAAAACTACAAGTCATTCTTAAGAGAAATTAAAGGGGACACTAACAAATGGAAACTCATCCCATGCTTGTGGTTAGGAAGAATTAATATCATCAAAATGGCCATCCTGCCCAAAGCAATATACAGATTTGATGCAATCCCTATCAAATTACCAGCAACATTCTTCAATGAACTGGAACAAATAATTCAAAAATTCATATGGAAACACCAAAGACCTAAATAGCCAAAGCAATCCTGAGAAAGAATAAAGTAGGGGAGATCTGACTCCCCAACTTCAAGCTCTACTACAAAGCCATAGTAATCAAGACAATTTGGTACTGGCACAAGAACAGAGCCACAGACTAGTGGAACAGATTAGAGACTCCAGACATTAACCCAAACATATGTGGTCAATTACTTTTTGGATAAAGGAGCCATGGATATACAATGGGGAAATGACAGTCTCTTCAACAGATGGTGCTGGCAAAACTGGATAGCTACATGTAGGAGAATGAAACTGGACCATTGTCTAACCCCATATACAAAAGTAAATTCAAAATGGATCAAAGACCTGAATGTAAGTCATGGAACCATAAAACTCTTAGAAAAAAAATAGGCTAAAACCTCTTAGACATAAACATGAGTTACCTCTTCTTGAACATATCTCCCCAGGCAAGGAAAACAACAGCAAAAATGAACAAGTGGGACTATATTAAGCTGAAAAGCTTCTGTACAGCAAAAGACACCATCAATAGAACAATAAGGTACCCTACAGTATGGGAGAATATATTTGTAAATGACAGATCCGATAAAGGCTTGACGTCCAAAATATATAAAGAGCTCACCCACCTCAACAAACAAAAATCAAATAATCCAATTTAAAAATGGGCAGAGGAACCGAACAGACAGTTCTCCAGAAAAGAAATACAGATGGCCAACAGACACATGAAAAGATGCTCCACATTGCTAATTATCAGAGAAATGCAAATTAGAACCACAATGAGGTATCACCTCACACCAGTAAGGATGGCTGCCATCCAAAAGACAAACAACAACAAATGTTGGCGAGGTTGTGGAGAAAGGGGAACCCTCCTGCACTGCTGGTGGGAATATAAATTAGTTCAACCATTGTGGAAAGCAGTATGGAGGTTCCTCAAAATGCTCAAAATAGACTTACCATTTGACCCAGGAATACCACTCCTAGGAATTTACCCTAAGAATGCAGCACTCAAGTTTGAAAAAGACAGATGCGCCCCTATGTTTATAGCAGCACTATTTACAGTAGCCAAGAATTGGAAGCAACCTAAATGTCCATCAGTAGATGAATGGATAAAGAAGAGGTGCTACATATACACAATGGAATATTATTCAGCCATAAGAAGAAAACAAATCCTACCATTTGCAACAACATGGATGGAGCTAGAGGGTATTATGCTCAGTGAAATAAGCCAAGCAGAGAAAGACAAATACCAAATGATTTCACTCATCTGTGGAGTATAAGAACAAAGGAAAAACTGGAGGAACAAAACAGCAGCAGAATCACAGAACCCAAGAATGGACTAAAAGGTTCCAAAGGGAAAGGGACTGGGGAGGTTGGGTGGGTAGGGAGGGATAAGGTGGGGGAAGAAGAAAGGGGTTATTATGATTAGCATGTGTAATGGGAGGGTGGGAGAAAGGGGAGGTCTGTACCACACAGAGAAGACAAGTAGTGATTCTACAACATTTTGCTATGCTGATGGACAGTGACTGTAAAGGGGTTTGTGGGGGAGACCTGGTATAGGGGAGTGCCTAGTAAACATAATATTCTTTGTGTAATTGTAGATGAATGATAACAAAAAAAAAAAGGAAAGAAAACAGGGATTACTCCCTGATAGGATAAAACTAAATTTTGATCATTTAAAGGGTGTCAGATGATCAGCTATGGAGGTATATTTTTCTGATAATATTCCTTTCTCTTAAAAAAAAAAAAGCAGTTCCTGTGTGGTGATCTCCAGTAAGTTCTTCACAATGATGTAAAGGGCATATCAAAGTGTGGGCAAAGGGTTTGTTTGTGTTTATACAGAGGATCAAAGCCTAATTTGGCTACCCAGAAAATGAATTAAGATACGATATGAAGAAGAACTTCCAACATCAACATTCTCTGGAAAAGTCATTCCAGAAGATGAACATCAAAAAACTTCAACAAAGATCCTGGCGCTGTTGCAGTTGTAGCTGCATTCATCCCACCGGTTCCTGGACTTGCCATTGGAATGAAGAAGGAGATATCTAAGCTGGCCTGTGAATACAGTAAAACAACAAATTTGACTGGATCTATACTTTCAGAACTCCACCAAGAATTAGAAGTGCAAGTTGCAGCGCTCCAAAATCTTACGACTACCCACTATCTACTGTTAAAAGAACATATGGGATGTGAACAGTTCCCAGGAATGTGTTGTTTTAATTTGTCTGATTTTTCTCAAACTATTCAAATTCAGTTAGACAATATCAATCATATCATTTATAAGTTTTCACAAATGCCTAGGGTGCCTAACTGGTTTTCTTGGTTTCACTGGAGATGGCTGGTAATTGTAGGTCTGCTTTGGTTATGTAGCTGTATTCCTATTACGTTAATGTGTGTGCACAATTTAATTAGTAGTTTAAAACCTATCCATGCTTATGTTACTCTACAAGAAGATATGTCAAAGAAATAATCAATCTTCCCATGCTTTCTTCCGTCTGCTACTTCTATAGCTTTTCTTCTTCCTTCCTAATTACAACCCTTTAGTAGAATTAGTGCCTCATATCGAAAATTACTGAGTATCATAATTCTTCCAAGTGGTAAAGATACCTCAAGACAAATGCTGGGCATAAAAGCCACATGGCATAAATCTGCAAAGAAGTAGAAAGCTAACCTTTTCAAACAATATTGCTTCTCTCTCACTTACCAACTTTACATTTCCCTGTATGGCCCCGGAAGATGACTGGTTAGCCAGAGACAGGTAAGATTCCTCAAGGGAGGAACAACCTAAGACAGGCACAGTCGCAGGGGGGCCATCAGGTGAGAAATTGGGGATCAACAGAGGTGAGGTTTAGAACCCCCACGCCCCCTGTTTTGAGAGAAATCTTCTGCATCCGTGGATGTTTTGTTGCCCTTGTCTAGCTTGGATTAATACTTAGTCTATAGGCACACACCTGATTATCTACATTTGCTCTCTTACAGCACTAAACTATGTTTTCGACCTTTATCTTGCATCTACCTACCACTTCAGCATTTTATTAAAAATAATAATAATAACAAGAATAATAAGGGAGAAATGTGGGATTCACATATAAATCAAGTATAAAAATCAAACTAATATTCATATTTGACCTGATTGTCTATAGTTCATAATGTGTGATCAAAACCGAAAGTTTTTGTGATGACTGCCCTTGCACTGTTCACCATGTAAGAACTTATTCACTATGTAAGAATTTGTTCACCGTGTAAGAACTTGTTTGTTATGCTTCAGAAGATTGGAGACTGTTGAGAACTAGGCTTGGGGTTGATTAATGATTGTGCATTGAGTCCCCTGTACAGAATTTTATTGTTGTTAACAACCATTTGATCAATAAATACGAGAGATGTCCTCTCAAAAAAATATATATATATTTGTATGATGGTAGTAAAACTCATGCTAATTTGTAGTGAAACCTTATGTGGTAATTCAAGCAGTTATTTATGAAAAAAAACAGCAGAGGCCTTTAATGACAAATACTGTTAAAATGTGAATTTCTAGCCTACAGAGTTCTAAAAAGACATAGCCCTGTTTGTAGAGTACTGGTATTATTTTCATCCTTTTAGGAATTTAACTTTGTGCTTATTGATGTTTGTGGTGAAATGGAATACTTGATTGTAATAAAGAGGGCAATAAATATTATGTGCCATAAAATAAAATAAAATAAATTAAAATAAAATAAAATAAATAAAATATTCCAGTTCAAGTTACCTCAAAATTTTATTTGTAATCTTGGTATTTGGATGTGTGATGGATTTAACTTTTTGTTACTCACAAAGAAGTTTATACTCCCAAGAGAAAAATTCTTGGCAGAGAAGAATTATCGAAAAACAAGGTTTCTATTTAAAAATAAGTCAAAATATAAACAGAAAATGTCAAATCAGTAACATTATTTTGAAAACATTGAGATTTGGAAGTGAATACTAATTTATTGTGAATTATCTAAAAATTGTCCTCTGTTTATTTGAAATAGTTTAGAGAAAATAAAGCAGTGGGGAAATCACTTGTTAAGATATTTCATCCCTAGAAAATACTTTTTGAAACAAAAATGCAACTTAATTCTATGAATGAAGTACTTTGGAGAGCTACTAGAAGACAGCAAAAATAAAGGAGAAAAATATTTACAGTTACATGTCTATTGGTGGATTCTTTAAAAAGCTAATTAATCCAAATATAAGAAATGGAATAATGAACCCTGAGGTGATGCCAGTTGTCATGACACAATGTTCCCTGAAACATTTCACTAATGTATAATGAGAAAACTAATGGTCAAAATACCACAATATGTTAAAAGTAACAGAAATGCATACAATGCTATCATAATTAAAGAGAGATTCTTGTATCTCATTAACATCAAAAAGACAAGTGGTACCAACTTATACATGGTTATGAAAAATGTATTCACAAAAACAAGCAAACAAAAAAGTGTTGATTTGAAAGAAAGTATACAGCTCTGCTTGTAATAATGACAGTGTAAAAAGTAACATGGAAGGACTTCTAGCCATGGTAGAGGAGGGGCATGGTCACATTAAACTACTTTCCGGTAATAATTCTAAACATGTGATACAATTTTTAAAGTACTGTTTAAAGTGTTACAAAAGCAGACCAAAGCAGTAGGAGTAAATTTCAAAAACTCCAACTGAAAAAAGTAAAAGAATTATAAGATTGTTTCTTCCATTTGGAAACTTGGCAGAAAGTACAGTCAAATTGGTTCACCAGCAGCAAGTGATTAGGAGACAATGGTATTTACAGTTTATAAATTTGCCCCCTTCTCTGTATTATTGTACTTACTACCCCTTATTTTTATATCTGTATCTACTTTGTACATTTGGGCATTTGATGATGCAATCTGCATTAAGTATTTCTCAGAATAATTTAATATATAAATACATGACAAGTATTCTAAATATCTCAGAAGAACTAATGAAGTGAGTCTGTTCACATCAAAAAGAGGCAGAGGTCGTGCACGGGGTGGTATGCTTGTCATTACTAAGAACAGTCATTCTACCTCATTAAAATGATAGCTTTTCTGGCCTTTCCCTAGACAGGTAAATAAAGCCTCATCAATATCTCAGACTGAAATAGCTCTCTGAGTGTGTCAGCCTCTTCTTTTCCATCTTGCATCATCCACAAAGGGCTTTCTCTACCGAATATCATGACTCCATTCTTTTAAAACATTCTTGCAGTCATTCATTTTATTCATCTGTTATCCACACTTTCTTTCAAATCCTGTATCCAGTGCATCTCCCTTGGGAATTTCTATTTCTCCATCTGTTTTTTCTTATTTATTTTAACAAAGAACTATTCATGTACTCAGCACCTTATGCCTTGAATTTCTTTTTCTAAAACACCAGGTTTATTCTGTTTTAAAACTTAATGTCTTCCATCAGAGTCCTCCCATGGTGGCCCAGTGCATATATATACTGCTATAAGATTAATTCTTAAACAAAAGATTTGCTCTCTATAAACTACTTATGTTTTTGTTTTATCAATTGTATAATGCCTAATAATTTCAACCTCCTTACAAAGTTTTCCAAAATCTGGCCTGACTGTGTGAACACAACTATAATCCTGCTTTTCCCAAGCCAAACCTATTTGTCCAGCCTGACTGTTCTCACCCTGGCTCATTCCTTCCTGCTCCCAACAAAAAAGGGATATGTTCTCCAGGTTAGGGTTACACTTCTTCTTCCTCTATCTGTAGTAAAGCAATATATTTTCTCAAAGACAAGCTAAATTCCCACCTTCTGTAGCATTCAAGATTAATTAATTATGATAAAGATCCCATTGAGTTTGTTTTCTTTATTATATATTTGATTACTTCATTAAATGTGGATTTATAGTCTTACCACTTAATCACCAGTGTCTCATCTCTCTACCTTGGTGGAAGCTCTTAAATGGACTTCTTGGAGGTAAAAACATTTCTTATACTTACATATCCTTTCAGTAAATGTAAGGCCTAGCAAATATTATTTGCATGAACACAGTTCTTATACATTTAACCAAAGATATTTGACAACAACTTTATTCAATTTGTTCAAGAACTCTTTAACTGTACTGATTTAAATGGACAATCAAATGAATATTTGGAAAGACATTATTTTTTAAATCAAAATTATCAAATGAAAAGCCACAGCAAAAGGTCTTCCAAATGTACTTTCGGAAAAAAAAATTACCATATGGTTCTAACAACAACAAAATCCAATTCCACACAATTTTGTGTGCCTAACAGATTGGAGTTTTATCACAAATATGTTGGCTAGCTAATGCATTCATTTGAGTATGATTAACTTCTGGATTGTAGCAAACCTGTTTACATATGAAATTATGGTTTGGAATGATCACTCATTGGCTTGTGAATCAAATGATTTGGTTTGTATATAGAAAATCCAACGTGCATATGGCATGAATGCCAGTTGTAAGAATGTAATGCATAGGAAACGGGTAGTGTGAATTTGTGGTGAGTTTGTAAATTGGCTGACAACTTATTTTGTAATATATGCCAGAAAGAATGTTTTATGTAGCTTACAAGAAAGGGTTTTAAATCCTAAATCTTATTTTCTCCATAAATAGTAATCAAAAGGATATGAAATCTCCTTTGAATACTTTTCTCAAACCTTCATCATAATAAATTTAAAAAACTATGAAAAAGCCATTTGAAATATATTTTTACTAATCTGTGTTATATGTAGAATGTTTGTAATATCTGCATTACATGGATTTTAAGAAATGGAAGTAAAATTATGACAAATCTTCAGTGCTTTGAAATCTCTACAATTCTAGGTAAGATAAGGAAGGCATTTAACTAATGTTTAGAAGTTTGTTTTTTTTTTAACTAGCATTTCCTTTTATTTCACCTAGAGAATGCCATTTTAGTTAGTTAGACTATTTGTAAAGACTTGATTTCTGGAAATATAGAAGAAAAACAATCCTAAAAAATTCTCCTAACCAATTACCGAGAAATGTTTGATTTGATGATTAACTTTTAATCTAATTATAAATCAACAATAAATATAGCATATTAATTATTGAACTTTATAACACAGAATTATATTTCACCATAAAAATATATGTGTTGCTCACCAACTACTATATACATTGACATAATCCTTAACGCCCCACACAGTGGTTTCTTCATTTCCGTTCATGTGACAGTGAAGTGATTCTTCTACAGTATCCAAAGTGTAATACATTTTTGTAAGAAAAATGTGATGAAGAGAAATTACTTCACCCCATTTTAATGTAAAAAAGATTAAATAAATTTCAGTGCTATGGATCTTATGCTCCTCACTGTAAACCCTACCAACCAGAAAAACTCAGAAGAGCTAGAGGTAAATAATTCAGCAAAGAGTTATTGAGTCCTTATCATAAGCCAAAAAATCCCTTAAACTTTATTTACAGTGGAAAAGTACAATGAAAGTTTACTTACATAATTTCCAAAGATAATAAATAACATTATCCCTTCTGGCTTCACATCTTTCCTGATATGTTCCCAATGGTGTCAACTATTAAAAAGAACTATACTCCATATCTACCATAAAGTCAGAGAACTCACACTGACTTTATAAAAAATACAATGCCTGTTATCATAGAATGAGTTATAATATTTTGGAAATAATCTAATTTTAAATGCTAAGTTTCATCAAAACATAAATAACATTTTCTATTTCATTTACTGCATGCCATTTAAATTAGTGGGCTCAGAATTTTGCTCTGACTTGAAAAATTTGGATAAAGGATGTCTGAGTGTGCTTGAAAATAGTAACAGATAGCATGAAAAACAGAATATTGCCTATCAGTCTGATCGATTACAAGAATGACTGTGTCATTAAAAAACGTATATTATTTGTTTGTATTTAAATACTTTAATTTTTTACATCAAGTTTAGATCCACAGAAAAATTAAGATCCACAGAAATAATAACCCAAAGTCCATAGTTTACATTGGAGTTCATTCCTGGTGTTGTACATTCTATGGGTGTGGACAAATATGTAATGACACATAGGTATCATTATAGTATGATACAGAGTATTTTTACTGCCCTAAAATCCTCTGTGTTTTACCTATTAATCCCCTCTACTTCAACTTCTGGCAACCACCGATCTTCTTACTGTCTCCACAGCTATGTCTTTCCAAAAGACCATATATTTGGAATCATACAGTATGCAGCCTTTTCAGATTGTCCTCTTTTCACTTAATAATATGCATATAAGTTTTGTCCATGTTTTAGTATTTGTTTTTATATGCAATGTTCAAGGAAGGGCACATTTTCACTGAAATTTTTTAAATAATATAATAGAACAATTCACATATGTATTCATGAATTCTGATGATGCAGACAAAGGTATAACGGTTGGTAGGAAAATTATGCTAAACTTAACTCTGCTCTTTGAGTCATAGGCTGTCTTTTGCTTGGGTATCTATAAAGCACTCTTTCTGTGCCAGAAGGAATTCTGCAGCAGACTACTTTCAGACTTCACGCGCATGATCAGTTCTCCTGGGTCTCCAGCCTGCTAACCCAAACTGTAGATTTTGGACTAGCCAATTTCCATAATCAGATAAGTCAATTCTTTATAATAAACATCTTTCTCTAAATGTGCATATCCTATTAGTTCTATTTCTCTGGAGAACCCTAATAAACCTGTTCTCACTTTAATATACATTCTAAATCTGGGAGATATATGTGTATATAATGTGTGCATGTATATGAAAGAGACAGTGATACAGAGATATAGATGTAGATGAGATGTAAAAAATCTAAATGTAGATAGAGGTAGACATAGATGATACCGAGATAGAGACAGGGACAAATTATGTTGATAGAGATGTAGATTTAGCCAGGGATCTTTGAACAACCCTGCCTCTGGTGATTTGGGGGACTTCAGGCCTTTTTCATGTGACAATACTTTTCCATTTATGAATATTTGGGATTGGTAAATTATCACAAAGAAAGCTGGATAGAACCAAGCTTAAGCCATTCTATTCCCATGAGGCAATTTCAGTCAGTTATAACAAGGAAATGGAATGAAAGCACATAACGTCCCTTTGTCTTTGTTTCCCACATTACGTCATGAGAAATTCTTTCATGCTTGCCATTTTGATATCTCTGATGGTGAATAAGAGAAGCCAACCCCCTTAGTGATGCAAATGAGAATGAAAAAGTTGTAATTAGATGTCATCACAGTCAATCATTTTAGGCTTAAAGGAGAGAGGGAGGTTATCTCAAAGGGGAGAAGCAGTGTGTCCAGACTGTGTCTATGGAAACACAACCTCTTTGTCTACCCCTTCTGAAACCTAAATCAGAAACCAAAGCTGTCAAGGAAAAATACTTCATCATCAAAAGACAAGGAAACAAGGGTCAGTGGTTATATTTATTATCCCATATTATCTTTAGTAGGAGAGAAAAAACCCACCTTGGTAACAAAGAAAAAGGAAGGAAGGAAGGAAGGAAGGAAGGAAGGAAGGAAGGAAGGAAGGAAGGAAGGAAGGAAGGAAGGAAGGAAGGAAGGAGGGAGGGAGGGAGGGGAGGGAGGAAGGGAAGGAGGGACAGTTTATTAATAGAAACCTTGGCAGATTAAAAGACATATTCCCTAATATTGCCCCAGATTCTCTTAAAACAATATGCTTATCCTAATGCTAAAGATAAAACTTGTGAGTTTAAGGAATTAAACAACTTGCCCAAGGTCACCCACCTTCTCAATGGCCAGACTTTGATTTCTAAAACCTGATTCCAAATCTTAGGCCTTTTGACTAAAGTACACTTTCACTAAGCCTCCTTCTCTCTTTTCTCCCTGCTGGAGTATAAGTGTCACAAAGTAGAGAGTGTTATGCACACACACACACACACACACACACACATATATGTACATAGGTGAGAAACACTACTCAAGTTAATAAATAGAACATTATCTGCATCTTTTGGTTTTCTAATGTGTCTTATTTGTGCTTTTCACCAGCAAATCAACTAGACAAGGAAACAAAGGAAATTTTAAACAAAATGATGTGCTTTGTAAAGTTCATGGTTGATTCAAGACTTGAATCCCTCCTCTATCAGTCTTGGGCACAGGCCACTGAGCAGAACAAATCTGAAAAGAATGTCATTTACTTTGGTCAACATTTAGTACTTAAGTATGTAAATATTTCATGTAAGATTTTATTGGTATTAGGATACTTGAGAGAACCTCTAGGTGTTCCAAGTGAAGTCAATGACCCGTGATATTTGCTGTTAGAAAGATAAAAATAAAATCAATTAATTAAAAGAAAGATAACTGGAATAATTCTAGCATCTTTCCTTCTAATCCAGTGTTAGAAATTTTTTCAGCAAGTTCATTCACTCATCAAAGGCCTCTTTAATCCAATACTATGGCATTTGTCTCTGTGAAAGAACTACATTTTGGTTTAAGAACATTATTAAACCTTGGATCTATGTTTAAATGTCAACTTGAAATGTATTGCATTTCAGAAAATCAATAGGGTTTCAATTTACTTTTGGCAAATATATCTTTTATTGGAAGAAAAATAAGAAACTGTTGGAGAATCGATGGCCATGTGTTCACTAATATACTATTTCTTCTAATTTATGTAGAGCCCTATAAAAGAACACTCTGTTGTTCAGGGTCATTGTTTTGGATTTGTGTATGTGTGTTTCCAAACTCTTGAGAATCAAGTAATTGTGACTTATTTTTTTTTCATAATGGTTAGATTGTTGGCCCATTGTCTGTTTGCTTGTTATTTATTTTATTTACTTAGGTCACATGAAACCTTATTTTCTGAACCAGGATAATATATCACACATATTTTTAAAAGTTCTTTTATCATTTAGAAATTATTTTATCATTTGAAAACATGTGACTTACTGTTTTTCTTTATACAGTATTTGTTGGGGGGTAGGAGAGGAGTAACCTCTTCTGCACCCAGCAAGATTGGCTTTTTCTTTTCAGTTAAACAATACTGTTGTCTGATTTCAGTCTTTTCCAGCAGCAAAGAAATGTCAGCCTGTGGCTCAAGAGAGAGAGAGTTCCGGGATTTGTTTCTTCTTACAAACCTGCAATTGACTCTTTTAGTCTATTCTGAAAAAAATGGGTCAGATCGGTGAAATGTCACTTTTGTTATTTGTCTTTTGCAGTGTGTAAACTTGGAATTCTGCAGACGTTTAAGAGCCAAGAGCAATGCTGGCATGATCAGAAGGTCATCAGCACCTTAAGACATGCCCCAAACAAGATGGTGGGTCTCAAAACAGTTTAAGTTCAGAGAAAAATATATCAAAAAGTTTGTGTGCCAAGTTTTGACTGCAATAATTATGTGAAATTATTCTAACTAACCTAAACCATGCTCCTTTGATGCTGCACTTCTATAGCTCCTGAGATCATCTCAAAATATGCAACAGCTGTTTAAATAGCAGATGTACTGTATGTATTAACTATATTTCAAGGATGTCAACACGTGGTGTCCTCTGGGGAGCCTGAGGTGTGCGGAGGGTCTGGAAATGAAGCAGACTGCCAGCAACCCTGCCCCAAGCACATAGTGTGTTTGCTAGTTTATGTGGCCTTCACATTATGTTAGGGATGCGATTCAACTGCCTAAAATTAGTTTTTAGAGCTTGTGATGCTCAAGCAAGTCTGTATAACTACCATCACCACCATCTTCAATATGACTAATTATTTTATTTCCTGGGAATGTTCTAAGGCCTTTAGCTATAATATGTCATTTCATCTTTACCCAAACCTTATGAGGTACAAATTATAATTATTCTCATTTTACAAATGAGGAAATAGAGATACAAGAAGCTGAGTCATTTGCTCAAGATCCAACAACTAATAAGTATAAAAGCAAGACTTGAATTCAAGAAGTCTGGTTCCAGTGATAATCTGTTTCTAAATATGAACTTAACTATAAATTAACTGAAAAGTGTATTAGTCTTCCCAGGCTGACATAACAAAATATCACATACTGGGTGGCTTATACAACAGAAATTTATTTTCTCACAGTTCCAGAGGCTGGAAGTCTAAGATTAAGGTACCAGTATGGTTGGTTTTTGATGGGGCCTCTTTTCTCAGCGTCCAGAGGGCACCCTCTCTCTGGGCCTCACATGACCTCTGTTCTGTGTACATGCAAATTGAGAGAGAGACTTCTCTCATGTCTTTTCCTCTTCTTAAAAGAAAACCAGTCCTATCTGCTGAAGGTCCCCCATGTACAACTCTTTAAACTTTCATTACTTCCTTAAAGGCCTTATCTCCAAATATAATCACATGGGGGTAAGCAATTCAACATATTAATTTAGGGAGGGGGGCAAAATTTAGTCCATGACAAAAAGTATACAAACTTAATATTTAACACTTTTCAGAAATGGTTGCTGTAGAAATCTAAACATGATTTACACAGGTTCAACATTTTTTGTTTCCAACCAGATGAAAAAGATCTTATGACTCCATTCATACAGAATCTAAAAAAACCTTGCTGTGCTGACGTTTCTATCTAGAAAAGATAGTCAATCCCTAGACTGTAATTTAAAATACATGGACTAGATTTTAAAGTGTAAACATGAGATTGAGTTTGCAAGAAGGTGGAGAAAGGACTGACAAGGTGGCGCATTTTCTATTCTCATCCTTTTCAATATATTTCTCATTATCAACAGTGATACATGATTACAAAAATTTTGGTAGATTCACCGCCAACTGAAAAGGTGATTCTGTTTACAGAAGAGCTGTATTAGTAACTACTGCTTCATTTATGAACTTGTAAGACATGGAGAATACACACCATAGAGAAAATGGTAAGAAAACTGTAATATTTGGTGTACCTAAGAATTTCAAAATGATGCTAAATATGGATAAACTATGCCTTCAGCTGAAAGCTATGTATAGAAAGTAGAATTTGATATGGAACCAAAGTGCGATCTAGGAACCAGCAGCATCCACATCACTAGGGAGTCAAAGATTCAGTACCTCAGGCCCCACGCCAGCCTCCTGACAGAAGCCTCATTCTCTCAAGATCCTCAGGTGAACTGCATGAACCTTACTGCAGAAGGACTGCTAATATCAAGAATGTGTTCATGCAGTGATGAAAACATTCATGAATAGGTGCAGTTCTTAGATTTTTATCTTATTCTGTTCAGTTGCTACAGAACATAGATCAAGTGATCTAACTGCAGAGATAACCTTAGAATTATATAATGCATCTTCTGTTTATTTTTGTTAGGATGATCAGAAAGGATCATAATGAAAACGTTTTAGAAAAGCTGCAATGATTATTCATATAAAAGATAAATTATCCTCATCTTTAGATAGAATCTGTTGCTTTTATTTAAAATTGGAATTTTGCTTCAACTAATTCACAATAATATTTAATTCAAAAAGTTGATCAATGATATGGTGTAAATCTTGACAAAACCTTCAGAAAACTCTTTTAACAGTCCATTAGTCAATAAATCTAAAACTGCTCTATAGATAAAAGTGGACTAGTGTAGAAATCAGAAAGAGCAGATTGCTGTTAAAATGAAATGGGCTACCAAATCTGATATAGAAGTGGATTATGGTAAACTCTAAATTCCTTGAGAGCAGGCATTCTTTAGAATACTTTTTTTCATTCCCATTGCTCACTACAGTTCCTGGCTTATAAATGGTGAAAAATAATATCTTACCAAAGAATTACTGGATTTTTTATAGAAATTTTCCTAAAATGAAGAGATAGGCTCAAACTTTTATGTTTTTTTCAGTAAACCTCCAAGTCAAATGCTGTCTGGTTCCACGTGCAGTAGAGGGCCCTTGAGTCAAACCGCCAGGACCCAGACAGTGAAACAGGTTCCTGCTCCTATAGCAGATCACCACAGTTAGTAACTTAAAGCACAAGTTTGTTATTGCACATTTCTGGCAATCAGAAGTCTGACTTGGGTCTCAATGGGCAAAAATCAATGTGTTGGCAAGGCTAAATTCTGTTCTGGAGGCTCTAGGCAAGAATTCATTTTCTTACTTTTTCTAGGCTTCAGATGTTGCCTGCATTCCTTGGCAGGTAGCCCTTTTCTACCACCAAAGCCAGCAGCAGCCAGTTGAGTTTGTCATAGCGTATAGCACCCTGACACGCTCTCGCCCTAACGCCTTTGCCTCTGTGAATACATTGGGCCCGCCCAGATAACCCCTGACACTGTCCCTATGTTCAGGCAGCCTGATGTACTGCAACCTCTGTTCTGTCCCCTTCATCTCCCTCTGCAGGAAACATGACATAATCACAGATTTCAGCGCTTAGGGCATGGACCTCTTTGGAAAGCCATTATTCTG
This sequence comes from Manis pentadactyla, assembly GCF_030020395.1. Classification (NCBI taxonomy): domain Eukaryota; kingdom Metazoa; phylum Chordata; class Mammalia; order Pholidota; family Manidae; genus Manis; species Manis pentadactyla. Next base: position 53,509,177 of record NC_080023.1, read on the forward strand.
CCAGTCAAGGGTAGAAGTCACAATGGGGAAGGAAAGCCAGTTGATATCATAGGTGCAGCTTTTTGGGCCAATTTAATGTACTATTATTGTTGCCTTTATTCCTGAATGTATAATAGGAATTGTTGAGTTATATGCATGGATTTCCCCATGTTGTACATTCCCGAGTATGTTCTCTATTGGGAAGAGCTACATGTAAGGACAGCTATTACCTTTGTCCCACAACCCTAAAGGATACTTTAAACTATAAATCTTTGTGACTGATGATGGGATAATAAGAAATACACATTTAATCTTTGTCCCTGGGCCCTGAAATAGAGATCCTACAATCCCTGTGCTTCCTGGGTGATGGAGATGGTAGGAGGGCCTCTTGCTTCCAACTCAGAGCTCCCAAATCCCTTGGAATTTCCTGGGTGACAGGAGGGTATTTTATTCTAGTGAGGTGACTCTTGATAGGGTCCTGCATAGCCCCTAGACCAAGGACACGGGTGGCTGCCAAAAAAGAAAAGGCCTGGATCAGAAGCCTGGAATTTTTAATCCCACTCTCATTAACTTCTGAGAATAGAGGGGCAAGAGATTAAGTTAATAACCAATCATGTCTATGTGATGAAGCATTCATAATAGTGTCTAAATAATGAGTTTGGAGAGCTTCCCAGTTGGTGAATGTATCCATAAGCCAAGAGAGTGTCACAGCCTGACTCCACAGGACAGAAGTTCCTAAACTCAGGACCCTTCTGGACCTCACCCTATGTACCTCTTCATCTGGCTGTTTATTGCTAACTTTTATAATAAACCAGTAAGTGTAAGTAAAGTGCTTTCCTAAATTCTATGAGCCATTTAGAAAATTATCACATCTGAGGAAGGGGCTATGTGAACCCCCTGAATTTATAGGTGGTTGGTCAGAAGTCCCAGTAGTCTAGGACCTGCATCGAGCATGTCAGTGGGGGTGGTCGTGTGGGTCTGAGCCCTTAACTTGTAGGAGCTGATGCTAACTCCAGGTAGTTAGTGTCAGAAATGAATTAAATTGTAGACCCCCAGCTGGTGTCTGGAGACTTAGAGAATAGATCATTGGTATGAGGGAAAATTGCATGCATTTTGGGACATAGTATTATGAATAAAACAGTTAGTATTAATTATTTTACCAAATAGAACCTCAGGAAATAAAGGTATCCTCCACCTGGAAGAGCTTTGGGTTTCAGGCTAGTCACTTTCTTGATGTAGCTGCCTAGGAGCATCTCTTTTGAAAAGCAGCTATTATTTGGCTACTGAGCCCTGACAAAAACTGAGCAACTGACCCATGTAGATCTTGTGGCCTAATATTCCCATTTTGGGTCAATTTATACTCAACTACTAACAAGGTGGGAAAGCATCATTTATCAAGTAGAAATTGCATAATCAATAAAGGAAGGAAGTGGTATTTTGGCCTTACATGAAATGGACAACTAATCTTTGGCTGCCTGGGTGGATCTTCTTGATAAAAGAGTCTGGTTTCACAGGTGTTCCCCTAAGTGCCTGAGTCTTTTTCACTGATCGTTTGCCTAAACTGAGACCCAGTGATATCCACTGGGCTGTTGGAGGTACTCAGCCTCACTGCAAGCTATGCATCACCAGAACAGACATGATGTAGATGTTTTGTTTGCTACTTTGATGACTAAAACTGACAGATTAAAAACTTCCCTCTTAAGGAATGTAAATTGTGGAAACAAATCATGGTTGCCAATTAAACTGTCTGGATGACTCATGTAGATGCCAGAGGAGAGCCCATTCTCTGATGAGCCTACTGAAATCAAGCTACAGGTTAAGTCTCAGCTACCCAGATAACCATCCTTACTTCTCAGATCCATTATGATGCTAGGCATCGCAACACACCCACCATTACAAACTGGGCAGAAAGAAATCTGGTTTTGAGGCAGACACCACTGCATGCCAGATACATGACTCCTGTAGGAAGCTGACTCTTCTGTATCATTGTAAAAGGGAACATATTTCATGGGGTGTGACCTCTAACGTCCTAGCAGATTGACTCCATTGGACCCTTGACCACCACCAACTCACAGGGCTGTTAGTGGCATTTCTTTGCTGCTGGCATGTTTTCAGGTGAAGGTGTTGCTATACCAGACTGATCTGCTCACTCTAGCCCTGTTGTGTTAGTTTCCTACTGCTGCTATAACAAATCTCAAACTCAGTGGCTTAAAACCACACAAATGTATTTTCTTTTGAGTTCTGGAATATAAAGTCTGAAATAAAAGTCTAAAATCAAGTTGTCAGCATGATTAGTTTCTTGTGGAAACTTTAAGAAAGAATTTGTTCTTCCTCTTCTGGATTCTAGAAGGTGCCAGCTCTCCTTGACTTCTTGGCTTACAGCTGCATCACTGTGATCTCTGCTTCCATTGTCACACTGTCTTCTCATTGTTTGCTGCCTCTGCCTCACGCTTTAAAGGATTTTTGTGATTATACCATTGAGCCCACTTGGATAATCCAGGGTAATGGCATTTCACCATCCTTAACAATATTAAGTCCCTTTTGCCATACAATGTACCATATTCATAGGTTTTGGGGATTAGGACATAGGCATCATAGGGGAGACATTATTCTGACTACCACACCCATTATTTTGACCCTTAAAAGTAACCTGTGTTATGTTCTTGGCTTTCTAGGTCTTTTGTAATCTGACAATAGCATGCCTATTATTGCAAAAGCCACTCAACAAGGGGCTGAAAATTTAGAATTTAATGTAACCAGTGCCTGCTGTCAACTGCAGTGAACCTGGTATTGTTGAGTGTTGCATCAGCCTCTTTACAAATCCGCTCAAAAACATACCTTACCTTACTTCCCTCCCCTCTTCCTGAACCACACACCTAGTAAAGCAGTTTGGTAATTGAATATGATTATCCCCAGGAAAGGACCTTCTCTTCTCTGTTGTATTCTGAGTAATGATCAGCAGAAAAGAGGCGGGAGCTTATTTAAAAAGTCACGACTCTTCCCTGGACATTCCTGGGTATCCTACTTTTTTTATAACCCTAATGGCAAAGCAGACTGACCTGGTTCACATAGCAGACAGTCTGAGGGGGTTCAACTTAATTCTGATTCAGCTATCTGCACTTTCTTTCTGGACTAACACAGTTCTAGATCATAAAGATAATGAATATTTGAGCACGCTGATTATTGAATTCCCATACAGTGGTCCACCTTGTCCAAAGTAGGGAATGTAAGTAATTAATTTAGTAAGTTTTGCAAAAAATACCCTTGTCTCTCTTACCCCTACTCCTTTGGACAAAAGGTCTACATTTAAATAGGATTAGAAGAAGAGATGAAGTTACTGCTTCTGGAGTAGCATGCAATGATTTTGTAAAGTGCAAAATTTATGGTACCTGGAGAAAAAAAAATCTTAGAGCCACTGAGGTATAGGGGAAAGAGAGATATTAATAATCTCTTACTTTCAGAAATACCACTGGAGGCTTCAAGAAGGAAGACACCCTAGTTTGGTGCTCCCAAACTGTTACAGGTACATTAAATTTAACTGTTGACTGCCATTTCCTGCCGGATGCCCCTGACCATGATTTCATAGGTAATCCACTTAATCTTGCCTGAACTAAATTGGCAACAGCAGAGGATGATCCAGTTTCCTGTACCTCCTGTGCAAAATGTCTTCCAGAACCTCTGATGTCTACCTCATCCCATTCCTGTAACTGTCACTCAGTCACTCCATGGGTGGACAAATGACATCCAGTCAATGAAGAGAGAAATAATACAGGTTGTATTGACTGTCTTTTGGCAGTTTTTCCAAAAGCATGTGCTAAATGTAACTATTCTAACTGAAATGGGAACTCTAAGGCTTACTGGCCACCCAAAGGCCATGTTGAGATGCCATCAACCCACACTTCCTGAAAGATGTAGGGCAGACGGGCAGATCCCCAACAATTGCCAATCCTTTCCTTCCAGGGTGTCACCTACATCCCCGGAACTGTACTTCTTGTGGGAAGCCAGGAATTAACTTGCCTTCATCTCAGAAATATGGTTATTGCACCTTAGCAATGGTTTCAAGAGACCTTCAGTTGATAAACACCAGAGTAGCTCATAAAGCCCTGAAATGACTGTAGGGATATCTCAAAAAGGAAGCTATACTTGGTTATTTAGTTGAACGGTGGCCTCCAAAATATACATCCACATTCTAATCCTCAGAAACTGTGACTATTACCTTATTTGGAAAAAAGGTCTTTGCAATTATAATTTAGTTAAGAATTTTGAGATGAGGAAGTCCTGGGTTATTTAGGTGGGCCTTAAATCCACTAACAAACGTCCATGTAAGAGAAAGGCAGAGAGAGACTTGACAGACAGAGTAGGACAAGGCAATGTGGTCACCACAGAGGCAGAGATTGGAGTAATTTAGCCACAAGAAAAAGAAATCCTGGTGCTACCAAAAGCCAGAAGAAGCAAGGAGCAGATCCTTCCCTGGAGCCTGAAAAAGCTCCGCCGGAGAGAGCCTGAACACTGCCCTGCCAGCGACGTGATTTTGGACTTCTGGCCTCCAGAACTGTAAAAGAATAAATTTCTGTTGTGTTAAGTGGCCAAATTTGTGATGACTTGTCACAAGAAGCCATAGAAAATTAATACATTCCAGAAAGTTTCCCAGAGGTATAAATCACTCATTAATTTTGTATTTCTTGCAGGTATCACAAAGAAGGGAGTCATTTAATTAGAAAAATCATGTGAAGTTTGTACCTGACTTTAGTCAAAGTGACCAATAACACAACCCTGACCCATGGAGGTGCTTGGGTCACCCTCAGCCCACTGGCCAGGGCCGTTACGGATAATAGAGGATGGATAAAGCAGAAGCGGTACATGTACACGATGGGATATTATTCAGCCATAAGAAGAAAACAAATCCTACCATTTGCAACAACATGGTTGGATTTAGACAGTATTATGCTCTGTGAAATAAGCCAGGCAGAGGAAGACAAATACCAAATGATTTCACTTATTTGTGGAGTATAAGTGCAAAGCAAAACAGAAAGAACAAAACAGTAGTAGACTCACAGACACTAAGAAGTGACTGGTGGTTACCATGGAAGAGGGATTGGGGTGGGTGGTGGGTGAGGAGGCTGAGGGGGACAAAGGAGAATAAAAATTCTCTATCATAATGTAAGTTGGTTATGGGGATAGAAGTGCAGCATGGAGTATATATCAATGGTTCTGTAATATCTTCCTGTGTTGACAGATAGTAAACTGTGCAAGTGGGGGTGAGGATTTAATAATATGGGTAACTGTTGAGCCGCTATGTTGTATGCTTGAAACTAATGTAAGATTGTATATCAATGATATTTCATTAAAAAAAAGAAAACACTAAAAAACGCAGGTAAAAAAAAAGATTTTCTCCAACTCCCTCCCTATGAACCAAGGCAGTGGTCGTATAATTGCTCTTATATCATGCTGCACCCAGCAATACCTTCTGCCAAGAAGAAAGTTCAATTCATAAACCTAAAGAGAAAGCCAGATTGGATTCAGAGCTCTATAGTACACGGCAAACTAGTTTCAACATACTGCTTAGCATCTTGTTGATAATAGTCTTAATTAAATACCAACTACATAAATTGAAAAGATTTAACCCTGGCCTTTGTTGTTCAGATTCAGTTTTTATTGGACAGCAAAAGGGTTGTACCCATGGGAAAAGTCAGTGAAGCCAAGACAGTATGCCGGCAAGGAGTGGGTATTGGTGAGAGATTATCCTCCAGGGCTCTCTCTAGTCTCTTACAAACATAGGCATTGAATGTCCTTTTCCTGACAATATTTCCAAGAGCATTTATAGAACAAATAGTCTGAGAAGATATAGAATCTCCCTGCAGAATAGAGGGCAGGTTTCTTTTCCATCCAGTGTAATAAAGATAAAGTCAGCCCCTGGGAAATGGCTTACTGACATTATGAAATACTCACATTCTCGAAATGGGGATTCCTGTCCTGTAATGCACCTCCCTGAGTGTGCAGGGATCACCTGGCCCTCTCTGCATTGTGCTGTGAGGATTGTGGCTTAAAAACTGGAGTAAATGCTGCCGCTGTAAGAAAGTCTTTTGTTTGTGGTCCAGGGGTTCATTATGCCAGCACCCATGGAACTGTGGCAGGCCAACCTGTCAGCTTGCAAGAGGATAAAACTGCAGAACTCAGACCCTTCACTGCTCTTGCTGTTTAGAACAACCAAAAAAGGGTTGAATTTCATCTTATATATAATATAGCTCTCAAAAAGTAGCTAAGAGGACAAAGTGATTAAAAACCAAGGGGGCAACCTTTTGTGTTTTGTTGTTTGCTTTTTTTAAATAAACATGGTTCTTTTTTGATAAAATATAAATCTCATCTGCTAGTTCACTTTAATATTAATCTTACTAAGTTTAGTCCTACTTAATGTATGAATGTCATCCTATCTTTAATAAGTTTACTCTCTTATACAGGGTACAGACGAACTTTGTTATATTCCATGTAGGGTGATAAACATTATGGCCAAAATGTAAAATAGGGTGCTTGCTCTAGAGTCATGTGTAAAGTGACACGAGTGTGGATGTCAGTCAGGGGAGGTTTCTTGACTCTCATTACAATGATTTTAGAAGTTGTGACACCAGGACTTCTGGAGATATGTAGTATCAAGTCAACTGTCATTTAAAAGTATATTAAAATTATGAGAATATTAAAAGAATTCATCATAAACTGGAATAACATTAGTTGAATCCAATCAAGTAGACCTACAGGAGGTCTGAGTGGTAGGTGGACTGCAACCGGAATTATGGGGGTATTGGCTATAGATCTACTCTTTTAGGACAGGAAGCCCCTACTGCTGTAGACATGGTGGATGAGGGCTTCAGGTAGCAGTCTGGGTATGGCTAAACTACAGCAGGTAATTGTTGCTTCAGTTTTCATAACCTGGCTTGAATTTCTGTTAAATATGCAAATAATCTGAGATGCTATTTTCAGAATTCACTGGTGACTTGTATTTTATATTGCTTCTGTAACATATTGTTAACAAACTTAATGGCTTAAACAGTGCAAATTTATTATCTTATAATTCTGCAGATTAGATTCCCCCACAGGTCTCACCAAACTGGAATCAAAGTTTTAACAGGCCTAGATCTCTTTTTAGAGACTTTCAAAAACAATCAGCCTCCTTGCTCATTCAGGTTGTTGCCAGAACTGTTTTTTGCAATTTTCAGACTGGTTGTCAGCTGAGGAACATTCTTAATTTCTAGGGGTGACCTCGATTCTTTGGCTTGTGTCTGCTTTTCTTCTGTCAGGAAAGTCAACAAGAGTGGATTCGTTCCTTCTCCCTTTGCACCTCTTTGCTCTTCTTCCATCATTGTATCGCTCTCTAGCCAGGGCAGGAAAAGTTCTTTTCTTTTAAGGATTTATGTGATTAGACTGAGCTCAAGCAGAAAATCCAGGAATATCTCTCCATCACCAGGTCCATCCCTGAATCAATCTGCAAAATCACTTTTGTATGTAAGATAAATATTCAGTTTCCAGAGATTAGGGTCTAGACATCTGGAGGAGGAGGTCTTATTCTGCCTACCAGGGACTACATAATTGGTTCCTGGTGGGTTAGCATATTTTACCTACAGAAAGATTTAGAGTTTGGTGTAGAAATTATAAAAGAACTTAAACACATAAAAGCTGTTTTTATGTTAAGGAATATGCTTGCATATTTGGTATTATCAGTATGTATAATGCTTGAGAGAGTTTAACTTAATTGAGTAACACTTCTTCCCCAAATATTTTATGATAATAGAATATGTGTAATTATTTTTGTAAGTTGAAATTTTACTCAGGTTATAAATGTTACTGGAACACTTAAATGAACTTAATAGTAAAGATATTTATAAGTTTAATTTATCAGATTCTCAAGTATTATTTAAGTACTTGAGAAGATTTATTGGAGTACTTAATAAGAAAACCAAATGTATTAAATATGTAAATGCAATTTGAAATTTTAGCAAATTTATCTAAGTTGTATATTAGTCAAAAGACCACTTAAGGTAATTGTTAAAATCTGCTGGTTTTATAAACAGAAGAGTAATATTTATAATTGTAAATAAGTTTTTAAGAAAAAATAAGACTTTTGAGTTTAATAATTTGAATTAGTGAAATAAAATTTAATTTTAAATCAAAAGAAGCACCTGCACAGTATTTTCTGCATATAGGACACACAAACACATGCACACTCTGTTAACAAGTTAACCTATATATCATTTGTCTTTGATGGGTACCACAAAACGTGAATTAGCCAAGCATAGGATAAGAAAGGGGAAAAGAATAGACAAGTAGTGGGTTAAATGGCAAGGAAACAGAAAGATTAACCTCTTCAAGCCAACAAAACAGTTTGTGTAAAGACATCAACATATGAGAGCATGGAGCATTCTTTACCCTAAACTAATGGGATTTCTTGTTGGTTAGTTAATTCAAACGATCTATTATATTGAGAAATTATAAACATGCATACATTTAACATTTCACTGTAACTCCAAATATATGCAAACCTGTTTATTTTGGGCTTTCTGTGAGTATGAGGGCCATGAATTAGAATTCCATGAAAATATTTTTCACATACCCAAAATTCAAGATCTGTACTCTCCAATTTTGTTTCTTTAGAATGGAAACCTAGAATGTAAAGACATTTGTACAGCAAAATATGTTCAGATTTTCCCTGTATTTTAGTTGTCCATTTCCCATAATTTGTTAACTCAGCTTCATTATATCTTTCTAAAATATTTAACTTAGTTTTCATGGAAATGATTTTTTCCCATGCCTGTTTCATTCATTCACTAAGAGTTAGTCAAATTATAACAACATGCATAACTGCCTAAGAAGATTTGAAAACAAATATACTTCTGTCAAGGATCAAGCTCACTAGATAGGGACAGAAAAGTTGTTTTGTAAGAGAAAGAATTCAGAGAATCATGGAGATCTATCAGGATGATTTAAAGCAGGAATGAAGAACCTTCATTAATCAGACAGAGGTAAAGTGGAGGTTGGTTATTTAAAAGTATTAAACTCTACTTTGTTATAAATGCAACACTGAGTTTGATGGTGGAAAAGGAGTTCCAAAATTAAAGAATCAGATAATTAAAGTCCTTATGTGCTATAATAAAAAGATTAAACTGAACAAAATCTCTCATGATTATGTTTTTATCTTTTATGATCTTACATATCTAGCTCGGTGCTTTGTGCAGAGTATGTACTTAATAAAGAGTTGCTATATTGCATATAAGTGAGCTACAATGAAGAAAGAGAACTTGAAAAGAGGACACATGCTTCTAAGAGACTTAAATTATACTAAGAAAATTTCAGTGACATTAAAAACAGCATGTGCTATTTTTTACAACTCACTAATTTGTACACTATTTTTATCCCCTCAGACTCTCAATGTTATTAAAATAATCTCCCCTCAAGTGAAAGAAGAAATGGTGTGAAATCCACTAATTCCACATTACCAATGCAATTGAAAGAACTGATTTTCTTTTAGAATGAATCTTAAAAATATCCAAATCATCTTCTTTCCTATGATCTAACCTGATTCCATTCATAAGCCTGAAACTTCACTCAGTCTTGTTCACAGTGGAAGACTATCATATCCAGTTCTCATGAACTAAAAAGAGGAGTGAGAAACTCATTTTGTCTCTTTTGGAGTCAGTGAGGCTGCAGGTATGTAATGAAGGATGTTCCCTAGAAGAATTGACCCCTCAGGAAATAGCTTTCTGAGCAGATACCCATTTTCAAAAGTTATCTTTTATATTAAGACAAAACCTAAATCGTTGTAGCTTAATAACTTGCAAGGGTTTTTCATCCCATATATCTCACATGAAGTCTTACTGTTATAAAAATAAAACAACCATTCCATTGGAGTTTAAATATGTGAAAAGTCAGGGAGCTATTAGACAGAAGAGGGTGGGAAAAAAGAAATGAACAAAGAACAAATCTAAATGACCTCAAGCTAGATGAGGTTTTTAATTCTAGTGAGGATGTTATCTTATTAGCAAGGTGTCTTTAGGCCCTGAAGGTGTCTTCATTTTGCTTTCTTTTCTTTTCCATTGGAAACAAATTACTTACCTGGTCCTCTGGTTACACAGCTGCATCATCATGCAGTAGTCAACTCAGGTTTTTCCTGGTTTGTGACATGAGGTCAGGAGGGCAGGAGGACGGCTCAAACTCATCACAGGAGGGGCTCCATGCAGATTATTTCTAGGAATGCTGATCCCTCATTACATGATAGAAGATTTTCTCTTTTTTACTTGATATTTTTCATCAAAATAATTTAAAAATATCGAATGTGTAATTTCAAATATGACCTTGAAAATAAACTGCTGATTATTTAAAGCCAAAATTATAGTCAGAAATGTCTGTCCCCATGCATATCAAAAATTTGCAGAGTCAGTCCAGTGATGAATAGAATATCTGTGAAAAGAATATTCGTTTAATGTGAATGGAAAACTTTTATGTTAGCGCTCTACTAATTTGTTATTTTTAATTGTATATAAAGCTCCAAACACTCATAAATAGCACCATGTCTTAAATTTTCCTATTACTCAGAATAGGCAAAGAATTTTACTTTCTGATAATATCACATAGATTCCTTTGTATGCCCTCCCACAGAATGCAGATCTCCAACTAAATGTCACAGAAGCTCTTGCCTGGCAGCGCTGCTGGTTGCCAAAATATCCCCCCGGCACATGCAGCTGGTTGTGCCACACAAAACACAAACCATCCAGTTCCACAGAACTTTTAGAAATGGTTTTATATCCAGGATTTCCCTCTATTTTCTTCCCAAATAATAGCATTTCTCAGACTCCACTCCTTCAAACATTCTAGGCATAATTTACATGCAAATAGCCTTCCTATTATAAACCTCCATCCTCCTCAGATGAAGCTTACAGAAGATTCTAAATGTACTTTTGGCTTGCTGACAACAAACATATTTAGGAAAGAAAGACTGCAACTTACAAAAGCTTCCTTACAAAAGCCAAACTGATTTCAAGTCCTCTGAACTTCTCAGCATTAGCAGGGAGGAGTGGGAGATGATGGGTGAAGAAGGTGTTAAGTGTTAAGAATATCACGGTGGTTTGCTTCCTCCCAGGGCCTGACAGCCTTGATCTGCTAATTAGGAAACCTTTACCCTAACTCGTGTTCATTTGTTATTTAACCCCCAGGGGACATTTTCACAGCTAAAAGTCACTTTTACACTTGTGTTAGAGTATGTAGAGTTATTTAGTTTGAAAACAAGAAGCTAGAAAGACATGAGAAGATAAGGGAAGACATTCTTTACACATAATCTTTTTTGTTATTTTATGCCCTGTGAATGATGATCTTCAGAATGAAAAGTGACATTCATGAGCATTATGTCAACTTTTGATCATTTGACATATAATGTGAATCATATGGCTGATTAAATCCATCTCTTATGCTAAGCATGAAGCTTAATTATATCAAAAATCACCCAAACCCTACTGGCTGCTGGGGCCTGACTGACAGGAACAGTATTTACTGTCAGGTTCTATCGAAACCTGGCCCTTTATGTCTTAGAGCTTTCATTCATCAGAGAGTGTGAATGTTACACCCCATCTCTTGGGATGGGATTTCTCCAATAATAAAAGTGAAGCACTGTATCTAATGAATAACTTGTATTTTTTAAAGCTAACTACAATGGGCACCAGCACAGGAGTAAAAGCAATAGCTGCTTGGAGTTCTGATCTTTGATTATTTCACGGAGAATCACAATTTTCAAGGAAGTGCTACTTTTCTGTGTTACATGCTTTTTATTCCTAGAAAAAAAAAGGTCTTTCACAAAATTTCCAAATTCAGAGAACTCTAGCTTGTTAAACAGTTCCAAAAATAAAATACATGATTCAACCATTTCAAAATATTAAAAATGAATTTTAGATCACTAAATGAATTCCAGGTTTGGATAATGAAAAGAAAAAAAGCTTATACATATTGCTCACTTCTAATATATGAGGTGAAGGACACCAGACTACGTCATCCTGGAATATACCTCTTTGATGTAAAAATTATTTTGAGCTAAAAGCAATTAAGAAGCAGTAAATGAAGAAAAAGCTCCCCCTTTCCTGCCTAAAGGCAGGAAATAAATTTTCCTTTTTTTGGAGACAGACTCTTATTAGCCCAGAGACGGCACCAGAGGAATCTGTGAACAAACCTTTGTTAAACTAATCCTAACTTCCTCTTTAAGGAAGCTGAAGACCACCTTGCCTTAGTCTGATTACGCCCAAACCAAGCCCCTCTGTCTTGTCAATTCTCCACGTACTGTTTCTTTGTCACAAATGTGTAAAGCCTTTTTGGTCACATCTTCCGGCCTTCATTCTCTTGTGAAGGCTTGTATTTACATGTAAAATTTCAAAAAAATCAGTATGTTTTTCTCCTGTTAATCTGTCTTTGTCATTTTAATCTTCAGACCCAACTAGGAACTCTAAAAGCACTGAGGTAAAGTTTTTCCTCCCCTACGCAAGTATTGCTTGTAAGCACTTTATATGTATTAAATCACTTAATCCTCACAAGGCCCATCATGTGAGGTAGGTTTGTTACTATCTCTGTTATGCAAATTAGGAAATAAAGGCTCAGAAATTTTAAGTAACTCACCCAAAGTCATACATAAGTAGACATTAGGAATTCATTCCAAGTTTTCAGGCTTTAAAATGCCTCTGAAGCAGTATAACAGGCATTGTATATAGTTATCATGATTATTCTTCCATGTGCTCATTGTATTTCCAAAGCTCTTTGAATCTATTTATTAGCAACTTATATAGTTCTTTCAGTTACTGCTCTAAGCATGGAACATGCCAGAAAATAATCAGCTTCAGCAGGTACTCCAGCGTTGAACACCACACCCTTCATCCTAAATCCTGACACCATTTGTGGCTAAGGGATCTATCTGAGTCCTCGGCAGTTCCCTCATCCTCTGCTTATTTGGAATGAAATTCAGAAACTAGGTGAGTACTCATTTTCTGAATAGGCAAACCTGATAATACATCAAAAACCTGGAAGCCTTAGAGAAATTTTTACTGAAATGTTCTTAATTTAGACTTTGATTTCACAGGTCTTTTTCAAATAAAATAATCCTTTTGTCAGTGTACGAATTAGAAAGCCAATAAAATGTGCTGTATAATTAACAGGTTAAATTAATAAAAATAAGATTTAAACATGAGAAGATTTGAATTTTAAAAATGATTGATTTAGGTCAGTCATTCTTTTCATTAACAAGTATTTATTGAATCTCTTGTTAGGAGAAGCCTTACCAAAATGGAGCTTTCACTCTAAAGGATGAAAAGGCTAATGAATGGACAAAGAAGTAAGTACAGAAATTATCAAATGATAACAAGGACTGTGGGAAAAAGAATGTCAAATCAGGGGAGTAGAGAGGGTGGCTGGGAAAGGGAAGGCAGTTACCTAGGGTGGTTAGGGAATGGTCCTCTGTGAAAGTGATATACCCCAAACCATAAAGAGCACTCCATGTGAATAGAAGGCATGTGACCTACTGGGCAGAGAGAAAAGAAAGGACAAATGCCCTGATACAAGTTCATGCTGGAGGTGTTCAAGGAAGGCCAAGGAGGTCAGTGGGGCTGGAGCAGGATGAGTGTAGGTGGGTTCAGGAAGTTAGCAGAGGGTCAGTTCATGCAGGCTCTTATAACAACTTGGAAATTTACTCCTAGTGAGATTTGAAGGATAGCGGAATGACACGAACTTGTGAAAGGTGAAATTATCAGGGGTCATTTATGTCAAAGGGTTTGAAATGGAGCTGGGAGACCATGAAGGAGATGTGCCCAATGCACATCTTCACTGGAAGAGCCATGACCTTTTGAACTGGGCCAACCACAGATGTTCCAAGAGCTCAACCTCAACACCTGTAACTTGCTCAATAAGAGATTTTGCTTGGTGATAGCCTTAGCAACAATTATACTCAGTCAGGATTAACTTTCTGACACCAACACCAATCAGAATTCTTTGTAAGCAATGTATACAGGCATTCCCTTTTTGTTTTAAAAATTCCTGACTTTTACCGCCTTGTGTGACACTATTTGGGTTGCTATTAAAATCTGTATACCCTGAATTGAAATTCTTTAATCCCGAATAAATCCTTTTGCTTAATTATTGTCTATTTACAACTTTAAGTTGACATCTGAATTACATTTTCAAAATATCAATCTATATGCTGGGTGAAAAAATAGACAAAAAGGGGCAACGTTGGAAAAGAAAGAGCAGTTAGGAGTCTTTTAATTGAGGCTTACTTCAAGGAAGAAATAAATAGGTAGTAAAATGTGGCTGGATTCTGGGTATATTTTGAACATAGATTTCAAAGACTCCTACTGATTCTATCAATAGAAAATACCAGTGGAGTGGAGATGGGGAGTGAGAGAAAGAAGGAGGTCAAGAATGACCCTAGGTTCTTGGCCTGACCAGTGGGAAGAGTGATTTGCAATTAACTGAGAGGGGTAGAGTGTATGAAGAGCAGATTTGGGGGATGAATTAAAAATTCAGACTTGGACATACTTTTATTTGAGGTATCTATTAGACTTCAAGAGCAGATGTCTAATAAGTTGTTCTGCAAGTCTTCAATTAAGGGCAGAGGTCCAGACTGGAGAGATACATTTGGAATCATCTTCATATAATTAAGATCTCGAGACTGAATGAAATTACTGGAGGAAGACTAGAAATCTGAGGAATGATACCTAGAACGCTACAACATGTAGAGCTTAAAAAATCAAACAATCAATCAATTAATTAATAAGATAAATTTTATGATAGGCCAGTAAGAAAAGAAGAAAAACATGGACCCTGGATTTAGCAGTGAAGGAGGTGCTGTTCTTAACAAGAGATATTTTGGCACCTAGTAGGGGAAATGCTCAAATGAACAGGGTTCAAAAGGGAAAAGGATTAGAAGATTTAGAAATAGTGAATAATGTAAAACCATGTTGAAATTTTGCTATAGAGCAAGGAAATATGGTTACCGCCAGACACAATCAGGGAAAATTTTCAGTTTTTGATAGGCAATACTGCCGTGTGTTTTATATGCTTTTGAGAATGATCCAGCCAGTTCTTTTTGAAATAGGTGAAGAGTGCAAGAAAGAGCTGAGGCCAATTGTTGAAGTGCTAGCTTTCAGAAGAAAAGGAAGCATGGAGTTCACTTTGCAGTTTTGGGCTTTGAAAGCAGCATGACCTGGTTAACTATATGATGCTTCTGAATACCATCAGGCCCAGTACCTCTGTTCATAGCAAATATTTGCTAACTTGCTCTTCACCATGCAAAAATTATGTTCCTATAAATACATCTTCACATTTTAATTTCAAAAGTATCAACATATGTCCATGCTGCAATCAAAATGAGAAATAAATATTTTGTAACAAAATAATAATTCTTTAGTTCAATTTCTTGAGCTTAATTGTAATGAAAACCTGGTGAGATAGCTAAATGACTGCACTGACAAAGAGAAATCATGTTATAAAAAGCGCAAATACACCTGACACATGGGTATTATTTAGACCCAAATACCTCAGCTGTAATGAGCTATGTTTTTTGGGTATGACTTATTCTTCAAAAATGGTGAATAGCTGTTGGTAAAATTTCTGAGCAAATTCAAATAAAATATTCCTTCAAGAATATATGCTAAGTGACATTCAGTATAAATTCAGTGTTCATTAAAGACAAGTCAATTTTTCTTTATCTTTACTTTCTAAATAGAATTATGAAGACACAGTTTATTATAAACAGATTTATGTGAATGCATGGCAAGACACTTAAAAATTGTAAGGGATAAAGGAAAACAATTTTAAAGGGTATTACTACACTTTTATGGCAGTTTTTAAAGGAGTCTGATTTCTTCCACCTAAAAGCTAGTATCACCCTTCTCCCCAGTCACTTCATAAATGAAAATAGGCCCAGGAATCTCTAGGAGGCACTGTGATTGATGCTGAGAATCACTGATCTATGGTAACAAGAATAAAGGCAGAGGAAATAATGAGTAAAGGTGCAGGTTGGCTGGCTAAGGTGGAGGTGGGAGTGGAGTTAATTCTATTTCCTCAATGTGAGAATGGGGGAGGATGTATTGGAGGTTGAGAAGGAGAGAAAAATCTATGAAAAGGAGAGATAATGAGTTAAGGAAATATAGTAAGGCAAGAGTTCTGGGCTTAGATAATGCTGGTGTTTCGAAAGTGGAGATGAGGCATCACGGCTCTGTAACTTTCCTTGCCAAGCTAGCTGCACCCACTGGATGGAACCACACTTGGGTTTCTTTTTTCCAGGTGAAAAGTGCTGGAGGGGAGTTTGTTGTAGATAATATAGAAACAACATAGAGTACAAAGGGATTTAGTTCTGTGGCATAACCTTAAAGCTGGAATTTTTAGGATGGAAGAAAGGACAATAACCCTAAAGTGGCAATAAATACCAAACCTGTAGCCATAAATAGCTGGTAAATTGCCACTACTTTATGGGAGGAACACAGGGTAGCAGCATCCTCAAAGGAAAACTACTTTAAGTTTATACAAAAAGGTTCAGGAGGAATAGTTAAGATGATGACGACATAGAGACTTTTCTGAGATCAGACTGTAAGTTCTAGAGGGAACAGCAGAAGAATTTTGGGATTTGGGATGTTTAGCCACAGCCTTGATGAGAAGCAGCTGGCATGGTCAGATTGGGCCCTCTGAGTTTGAGAGGAGACAAGCTTAATGAAGGAACTTTCACAAAAGTCTGGAGAAAGAGAATAACAGTAGGATACTCTTTCTTCGGCCAGCCATGAAGGGGTAAGAGGAGGGACACAGAATGAGAAAGGACTGCAGGAAGAGGCCAGCTGACGGAGGCTAAGACCTTTGATCTAGAAAATGCTAACCCATAGTGATTCTAAAAGGAGAGAGTCTGACAGATAAAAAGGCCAACCTCACTCTTCTGTCTTATCTTCTGCAGTGATTTCCATTGGCTGAATCCAATCAGAAGCCAAAGTACCAGGAGAGTGTTTATGTAGCTCACTGGGTCAGCCTTCTGAGGCACAGCACTTGTTGCAGATGTCTGGAGAATGGCTTTGAAGGACTAGGAGATGGGATCAGGTTATGGGAAGCACAGATCTCTAAATGGATTGTTATGGGTTAGGTTTTTTTACCTCCTCGGTCCTTGTTCCTGCCACAACAAGGAATTGGAAGGCAGAGACACAATAGTGAAGCAGAGGGAAAGTCTTATTTGAATCTATTCCAAGGGAGGAGTGGGCCAGAGTCAAGGTAGACAAAGGCCTCCATCTGTTAGGTGGGAGCTTATATATTGCATTCTGAATAGGAGGCATCTCTTTGACAAGGTGGCATTATTTGATTTACAGGTCTTTCTATAGAGTCATCCCTCTCAGTGAGCCTGTCCTTTCTCCAGGCTGAGCTGTGATTTGGGTGATTATTAGTTCCCTTTGATTGTGCCCCCACTGGGATCTGGCTGGGAAGGAAGTTATCTCCCTGCAAAGTCTTTGTTGTCTTCTCATGGGATCCCCTACCTGGGCAGAGTTTGGGTGGCTTCTTCATTGAGTCTATCTTCCTTCTTCCTTGCTGCTTATGTCTATCTTTCAACCTAACATTCCTAATAGGATGAGAGTCCTAGTTATGAGGGATGACTCAGGAGTCCTGGGATTTTTATGGGGCTGTTGTGAACAGGTGGAAGGGTATGATGGGAGTATTTCTAATGGCTTCTTGGTAAACTGTCATGGGGTAGCTGTGAATGTTTGAGTTGCGTGGAGAATAGAGACAGTAAAATCTTAAGGAGCATACGGACTTCTCTAGCCCTCCCTAAAATTAGTTATGCTTTGTATGATACTTTATGTTGTTTAGTTCCATAAACATTTTTTGAGAAATTCCAAATGCAAAATTGCATTTAACACCAGCAAAAACCATCTTGATAATGAAAACAAAATCTGTATTTAGCACTTATGAGCTAGACCATGTTCCATGTACATTATGTGAATTAATTTTTGATAACTCACACAAAACCTTATGACACGTGCAGCTGCTCTCATTCCCATTTTCCAACTGGAGAAACCAACGCAAAAAGAAATTAACCTGCCATGTTTACACAGGCAGTTAATAACAGGGTCAGAATGCAAACCCACCTTGTACCCATTATAACAAACCTAAAAAAGCATGCAAGAAAACATAATATAATAATATTAATTCTCAAATTTGAGAACAAAACTAGTAAAGAAAAAATTCTGCATTAAAAATATTTTTAAAATGTCATTGCAGAAATTGCACTTTAAAATTAAACCATTAGTAATCTGAAAGATAAAGAACTTTCCGTAATTTAATGAGGAAATTCATGAAAAAATTTTAACTCTACATGTAAAAGCCATAGAATAAGTGGTAACACGTGCAAAACACAGAATTGGATTCTCTACCTCAAAGTCTGAACTCTGTCCCTGAGGCCTTAGACAAGCTCTCTAACTTTCTGATGGGAATCTATGAAATGGAAATACTAATAGTATCAAACACATGGTATTGCTATGAAGGCAGAAATGAAAAATATAACACTCTTAAAAGACTATCTAGCCCATAGGTAATGCTCCACACAGGCTGAGAAAATGGTAGTGAGTCAGGAGTTCATATTCTCAAGGACGGAGGGGTAACCACGGTCGCCTCATGAGTACCCTCTCACCTTAGTAATCATTTCCTAAACCTATCAGTTTGAACATAGAGTTGGTGTTTGAGCAAAACAGAATTTTCATGAAGATCAAGCATATCACTGTCTGAATTAGTGGGATCTATTTAATGAAACTCATGAAATAAATATAAGTTATCAAATATAACCAAATTGGATCATAATTCTGAGGAGGTTGTGTTGGAAAGGATAGGACTCAGCTCGGTGTAGCAGGAAGTCAGATACAGTGAGACGAGAGACAAAAGTCAGGAAAGCAAAGTAAGTTTTAATACCCTCTGCACAGAGTAGCAGAGTGGGCCTGCCTAAGGTGAGACAGGCAGGCCTGGATGCTCATTCTGAGGCTTCTTTTATGTGGTTTTGGCAGGGTGGAGAGGTCCTTGATTGACAGTTGTCACCTCTCTAGGCTTGTTCTGATTGGTGAAATGGGGATGGGGTCTGTGCTGTGCCTGTGCCTCTAATGTTTCTTATTTGGGGGGACCCTGGACATTTCCTGAGTCACTCTTGGACCCTGTGGCTACATCTGATTAACTCTCTGAGTCATTTCTGGCTTTCTGGTTCCAGCTGATCAACTCCCTTAGTTATCTTTGGGGGGCCCTTTCTCCTTTCCATCCCACTCATTTCCATCTTTCTGCCTAATATTCCCCTTCAAGCAGTTGGGACCCAAATCATTGGGATGAGGGGTGACGACCACTCTGGCTGCTTCCTGCTAGTGAGGGATGGTGTGGTCATTTGGGTCCCTCTGCTTGTTGACTGTCAGGATGGTGGAGAGTAAGACAGTAAGGGTGTCCATCTAGGGGTCCCAGGAAGACGGCTGATTCATCAGTTGGCAAAGGCTTGAATCCTCTTGACAACAGGATTTTGGCCTCGATGGACTTTAGTCTGGAAGAAATAAATTTAGTTAAGAGATTTAGTAAGCCTGGTCCAAATAGTAGGGCTAGGAGAAGCATCAGTAGAGGTCCTGTTAAGGGAAGAAACCAGAATGCCCAGTT
The DNA here is from genome assembly GCF_030020395.1 of Manis pentadactyla. Lineage (NCBI taxonomy): Eukaryota > Metazoa > Chordata > Mammalia > Pholidota > Manidae > Manis > Manis pentadactyla. The sequence goes on from NC_080023.1 coordinate 53,528,824, forward strand.
CCACATCTGGGATCAATTGCCCCAGGATTCTGATAGTTGTTGTCAGATTCTGGAGGCATGTTCAGAAAGCTTTTGGACAGTGTCTCTAACTAGGACAGACTGGATAGCATAAAAACAACATTCTTCCTCTAGAAAGAGGCATAGGCCTCCCTTTCCATCAGTCAAGAGGTCTAATCCTCTTCTGTTTTGAAGTGTGACTGCTGCTAAGGAGTCTACCTGATTTTGAACAGTTATAATTCTTTGGGCCATTTCTTCTAGGCTGTCAGAAAAATCTTTGGACAGGCCTTTCATAATAGGACAGCGAGATAGTTAGTCCAGCTGTGCCAGAGCTTAGTCCTATGGTGATACCTAAGCCTATTAAGAGAGGAATGGACTGTATAGCTCATTTAGCTCTTATGTGAGAGGACAGAGGAATGGTCAGTGATGGGTTATTGGGGACTATGTCAATGTCTGGGGCCAGGTGGACTAGGGTACAGGTCCCAGTCCAATTAGCTAGGAGGCACCAATAAGTATTTAATCAGCATAAAAAAGACTGCTTGGTTTTGAGGCAGATATTAGTTTCGAGGGAAAATAAGTGGGTGAGTTTGGCCTAATTTTTGAGTTAGAACTCCTAGGGCCACTCCTTGTCTTTCATGGGAGTACAGTTGGAATGGCCTGCCTGGTTTGGGAATCCTAAGGCAGGGGCCTGTGTTAACAGGTCCTTAAGCAGATCTGTAGCTTTTTGTTGTGACAGTCTCCAGTCTAAAGGTTTAGTCATCCTTTCCCTTTAGGACTTCATAGAGAGGCTGTTCAATGAGCCCAAAATTTGGGATCTATAATTTTCAATATCCTGTTAGTCCTAGGAAAGCCCTGAGTTATTTGCAGGTAGTAGGTTGAGGAAGGGAAATAATAGCCTGAACTCAGTCTGGAGAAAGGTCTCTCTTTCCTGGAGTAAGGATTATTTCCAGGTAAGTGACTTTTTGTTTTACTAACTGAGTTTTGGCCCTTGAAACTTTATATCCCCACTCAGGTAAAAAATTAAGGATTTGAATGGTATGATCTTGTTTTGTGGGGCAACAGATTAAAAGATCATCTACATATTGTATGAGTGTGCCCCCATTGTTCAGGTGCAGGTGGGCTAGGTCTTGGGACAAGGCTTGTCCAAATAGATGAGGACTGTCTCTAAACCCCTGGGGGAGAGCAGTCCAAGTCAGCTGGCTAGAGGTGTTTTCTGGAGTGGTCCATTCAAAAGCAAATAGTGACTGTGATTGTTTTTCCAAGGGGATGCAGAAGAAAGCATCTTTGAGACCATGAGGTGTCAGGTGGAATAGTTCTTAATAAGGTATATGGGTTAGGAACCACTGGATGGAGAGGCACAACTGCCTCATTGATAATTCTTAGATCCTAGACTAAATGATAAGTCTGGTCTTTCTTTTTGATGGCCAGGATTGGAGTATTGTAAGGCGAATTAATTGGAACTATCAGCCCATGTTTACGGTATTTGGAAATTAGGGGCTGGAGGCTTTGTAAAGCTTCAGGCTTTATAGGATATTGTTTTTGGCTAGGAAATAGTTGGATCTTTGAGCTGGATGACTACTGGAGTAGCATACTTAGCCATTCCTGGGATTCCCTTATTCCAATCATCAGCATTGATAGACTGTTCCCAGTCTTAAAAAGCTGGCGAGGGGGTTTTGGGGGCAACTAGAAGTTGGAGAGGAGTCTGACTAGCTGGGGGAAAGTTAAAAATCATCCTGGTGTGTAATTTTTCTAGTATGTCTCATCCCAAGAGAGAAATAGGGCATTCTTTTACAACTCAAAGTGGATGTGAAAAATAATATCTATGGAGGAAGCATCCTAAGGTTTGAGTGAAGGGCCAAGTAGTAGGGGTCCCTGTCACTCCAAGTACTGTACAAGTTTGAGAGGATAGGAGTCTGGAATAAGAATAGGAATTGAGGACAGAGTAGGAGGCTCCAGTGTCACTTAAAAAGAAAATTGTCTTACCTGCCACATCCATGGTTACCCTAGGCTCTAGTCCAATGATGTCAATGTCACGGACTGGAGTTGATGGGCCAGGGTCTCTTTAGTCCTGTGAAAGGAGCTCAAGGACTATGGGCGGCTCCAATGGTCCAGGGGCCCTGCAGCCCATGGGGCAAAGGGCAGCCCAGTGAGCCATTTCCTTACATTTGCAGCAGGGAGATTGTGGAGGCTTATCTCTCTATTAGGACAGCTCTTAGCCCCATGCCCGGTCTTATGACAGATGCTACACTTATTATCTCTCTTGGAATTCTGGTCAGGACCTGGGGAGCCTCTGGGCATGACTGAGCTGCAAGGGCGGCTAGTAGCTGAGTATGTTGGGTCTCCTTCCTCCTTTCCTTTCCATGAGCCCCAGCCTCTTCTTCCTAATCACGACCATAGAACACAGTATTGGCTATGGTCAGGAGCTCGTCTACACTGCTATTAGGGTTTGTCTGGATCTGTTTTTGTTATTTTTTCCTGATGTCAGATGATGACTGTGAGAGAAATTTATCTCTCAGAATTACTTGTCCCTCATATATGTCTAAATCTACATTAGTATATTTAGTGAGGGTGTCTCCCAGTCTTTCTAAAAATGTAACAGGGTTTTCCTCTGGTCTCTGACTAATGGCTGCAACTTTTGAATAGTTAATAACTTTTTGCCTGGCCTTCTATAGCCCTGTCTTTATGCAAAAGAGGAAGTGGTTTCTTCCCCACATTTCATCTTTATCATTATAATCCCAATTAGGGTCTGTAGAGGGGACAGCTGTTTCTCCAGTGGGAAATTTAGTATCTGATAAGTGGAGACTACTGGCAAATTTATGGGCTTCTTTAATAACTCTCTTCAGGGTCAGAGAGTGTCTGTCCCAGGATTATCATGACATCTTTCCAGGTGAAGTCACAAGCTAGACTGATGTGCTGGATTGATCAGTATAGTTATCTGGATTGGTAATATAGCTGCCAAGATCAGCTTTAAGCTGTTTTAATTCAGTTGGTGAAAAAGGTTTGTGGACTGGCACTGTGCCAAATTCTCCACCTGCCATTTCTACTAATGGGAAAACTTTAGCAGGTGGCTTTCAGAGCAGATTTGAGTACCCAGAACTCTGTTCTTTATGGCTCTGTGGGGCTGACTGTGACACTTTGCCCTTGGGTGGTCCTGGGTACTGGGGTGGAGGTAAGGCAGTGGAGCAGAGAGAAGGCTGGGAGGACTTTAACTTACAAGTCCGGCAGAGATCATCTTGGCTTTTAAGATATATGAAGCTTGAACATATGGGGTCTCTGCCCATTTACCCAGCTTTTTGCAGGAAAGGTCAAGCTGTGTGAAGATGTTAGGGTTAAGAGTTCTGTTAATTGGCCACTGCTCCTGGTCCCCTACTTGATACTGGGGCCAGGCTGTGTTGCAAAAGAATATTAGTCTTTTCTTTTTAAGTGTCTCTGCATCTATTTGGGACCAATGAGAAAGGATACAGCCCAGTGGTGTGGTAGCTGGAATGGATTCCTGGTTACCCATCTAAGAAGAAACCAATGGGTTAGAAAACCTAGTGTCCCAGGGTCTATCCCAGAGGTCTCAGTGTTCCAAGATCTGTAAATCTATTCCTGTTTAGGGCATTTCATTTCTGGGAACAGGACAGAGGACTGAAAGACTAATCCTGTGGAATGTGTTAGAGAGCCCGGCTTCCCAGGGTATATCCCAGAGGTCCTGGCACAGCTGGCTGCCCAGGACCTTAATGCATCCCGCCTCAGATGTCTCCAAGTGGGATATGGAGAACTAGACGTGTGGCTTCCTAGTGAAGGGTTAAAGGGAACTTGCCATGATCTGAGGTGATCCCAGGAGCTGGAGACAGTGGAAATCAAAGCTGGCAGGTCTTTGTGAGAGCCAGAAGTTGTCTCCACGAAATGGAAACTGGAAAGGAGATAGTGTCAGGCAGCAAAAAAACCTATTTGGGAGATGGCCAGGGATTGAACTTGCATGTGATTTACTGTGTGCCTGGCTACTCAGATGTTGTCTGGCAGGTGGCGGGGAGCCTGATGCTCTGTCCCCAATCTGCGACCACCTTATCCTGTCTCAGGAGTCTTCCAGCGGTGGCAAGCCCTAGTGGCATTTTAGTGTGGCCGACCCGTGCCCACTTTTGGCCAGAATGGCTGCCCAACAGAAAATGAAAGTAAGAGTGACTTACCACTGCTTTCTCCGAGGCACGGCACCAAAATATGTTGGGAAGGAAAGGACTCGGCTAAGTTTCAGAGGTAAGTCAGATACAGTGAGATGAGAGACCAAAGTCAGGAAAGCAAAGTAAGTTTTAATACCCTCTGCAGAGTAGCAGAGCGGGCCTGCCTAAGATGAGACAGGCAGGCATCGATGTTCATTCTGAAGCTTCTTTTATGTGGTTTTTGGCAGGGCAGAGAGTTCCTTGATTGACAGTTGTCAGCTCTCTAGGCTTGTTCTGATTGGTGAAATGGGGATGGGGTCTGTGCTGTGCCTGTGCCTCTAATGTTTCTTATTTGGGGGGACCCTGGACATTTCCTGAGTCACTCTTGGACCCTATGGCTTCATCTGATTAACTCTCTGAGTCATTTCTGGCTTTCTGGTTCCACCTGATCAACTCCCTGAGTCATCTTTGGGGGGCCCTTTCTCCTTTCCGTCCTGTTCATTTCTGTCTTTCTGCCTAACAGTTGGAGTTTTAAAACAATTGTCAGAGAAAATCATTAGTGACTTAAAGGATACAAGCAGTTTATTTAAAAAATGGTTTAGAGCTATTTCTAAAATTATATATAATGTTTTTCTCAAAGCTGAAGACTTAGCCAGAAAAAAATAAAACAAACTTCTTTAACAGTAAATTTGCCAGGAAATTGTTAAAGTTCTAAGAGAATGATAATTTCATTAAAACTATTAATAGGAAATCACATGTGAAATTTTCAGTTCATGTATTTATTGAACTTTCTATTGTATGTTTTCAGTTTATTCCTGACATACGCAAACCCTTAACCCAGTAATGTTACTTGGCATTACATATCTGTGACTAGGCCTTTTTCAGTGAACTCTAGATCAGAGGCTTCCTGCTCAGTGGGTCCTTGGTTTCTCTAATTTCATCTCTGCTAGTGGTAAAGACTGTAAAGGCTTGAGCATCATTGCTCCCTGATGTTTCAAGCGCCTGATAGCTTTTTATTTTAATTGTGATTTGAATCTACTTACAAGTGTAGAGAATGAATAATGAAAAGAGCTCAGTGGTCCAGGATAATGTCTTTTGTTCCAGGAACCTCTCTTATTAACATTCTGCCTTTTGTATTAACATCTGATTTTGTACTGCCATCTCAGTTCCCATTTTTATGTAAATAATGGCTGACCTCTGACCCTAGATATGTTATTAAAAAAGCACACTTGGAAGCACATGTATTTACTAATTAGAACTTCTCAGAGGCTTTGCAAGAATACATTCATGATGGCTCAGTTTTCCCACTTCTTGCTGTAGCTTAAATTTTAAAATGTTAATTTTTGTTCAACAGAACTCTTCCCTTGTTTAAAAATAATATTTTAAAGATCACTACCAAAGATGTTCAGCAAATAATTTAATGAGATATTATTCAGCAGAGCTAAAAGATTCTGAAAGCTCAATAAATCTAATACAAATTTAAAAGCTAACATTTTGCTACTGAGTTTACATCTGGGAGAATTTGACATTTTTTTCTTATTGTGTGGAAGGCTTAAATTTCATATTCATCATATACATTAATAGAAATTAATGTAACTTAAATATTTGTCTTCTCTCATCTGGTCAAATAGAATATGAACAGATAATTAAGTTCATTATAATCACTCTTAACATTCGGATATTTGTGTGTGTGTGTGTCTGGTGGTTTTAAAAATAGAAAAAAATTTTTCTGGTAAAAATGTAATATTCTCAGGTTAAAAAAACAGAAAACACAAAAATATAAATTTTTAAGGGAAAGTTGCCCACAAACTAAATACCCAAAGCTAATTACTGTTAATAATTTGCTACCTAATCTCTAAGACTTCTGTATATGGGTATGTGTTAGGATACTACCTTATCCCCACAAAAAATTCCACAATATTTTATAATTTGGTTGTTTAAAATTGACATCATATGGTAAATATTTCATGGGTTAATAAAGAATTGTTATGAGCCTTATAATGGTTTCATAGCTTTATATTATCATAAATTGATATCATAATTTATTTAAATTGAGGTATCATAATTTATTTAAACAAACTCTTCCCAACTGACATTTCAGTTGATGTTACTATTTTGATGCCATAAATAATACTGTGAAAAATATTTTTTGTACATCTTTGCACTTTTTCAATTATTTTTCTTTGCATAAACCACTAGAGGTGAAATTGATAGGTCAAAGTGTATGAACATTTTTAATTTTTATGCATATTGCCTTTCAGAAAGGTCAAACAAATTTCCACACTCATCAATAGGGTACAGTAGTGATTATTTCCACATACCCTCACCTATTAACATGGGTTAAAGTGCCAATCAGGTGAAATGGTATCTCTTTAACTTGCCTTTTTTTTATTATTACTGCTGATTGCAAGCATCTTTACATATGTAAAATACAGCTTAATAATACTTTAAAACATAATACTTATCTGCCATATATATGGCAAATATTTCCCAGTTATTTTCTTCTCAATAATTTTTATAATGTAGGTTTTGTTACTATGTGAGTGAAGAAGTTTGACATGTTAATGAAATACTAGTTAAATTAATTAATGTAAGTTTTGAAGTACAGCTGAATGTGTTGAATGTTACTTCCATGGAATGAATTTTTTAATTTTATTTATTACTCTAATGTGTATTCAGAATTCAAGAGGGACTTCTTCTCAAAACAATGCATTATTTTATTTTTAGATAGTACTCACTAAAGCAAAGAGAATATGCTTGTCTGCTTATAAAAGAACGACAGTTAGCTTCCTCAACATTTGTTCCCCAGGGTAGGAAATATCTTTTATCACTCTAATTGTCCTTTTTCTCCTCTTCCCATTCCCAAGATTTGTATATGTGTATGTAACTCTGTGGGGAAAATCCCGGGGCAGAAAACCTCTAAAACTGAAATCAGTCATAGGGAGAAATAAAGTTAAGAAGCCCGTTTTTTTTCTTACAAGCAGTCATCTCATCTCTCTCTCTTGATCAGGAGGCAGTAAAAGCTAGCTCCACTCAACATCTCCAGTCCAGATAAACCCTTTCATACCCTTATAATTACTTATTGATACGTAGATGAACTACCTTTCTCCACCCCTTGGAAACATCCATTGATATGCAGATGCACTAAAGCCAGGCGAGAGATTCTGGAAATATTACAATTTTACCCACAGCCCACCCCAACAGAAATCTCACCTCATAATCTACACATTCCCCATCTTCCACAATGACCCCTGTGCGAGAAAACTGGAGGATTGTAACCAGGCTAATAACATAAAATAGTAACAGCAGTAAAATCATGATAATCCTCAAGCCAGAGGCTTCAGTTATGTTCAAAGTTCTAGGCAGATTAAGTTCAGAGCTCTCCCATTCGACAGGCAGTCAGTAGGTGAACAGGTAGGGAGTTCAGAGCAATTGTCACATGGCAGCTGCAGCCATGGTGTACATCCAGGACACAGGGACTGTAGAAGAAAATAGCCTTAAGGGTGATAAGATACATGTTTTAATGATACCATCATAGGTAAATCTTGTCCATCAAGTAAGATACATGCAAAAGAGTGGTCCTGTCATAGGACAGTGGCAAGAATGGGATCTCATCCTGGTCTAGTATACCAGACTTCACCACCCTCCCTGTGGGAGTTACAGATGGGTCAATAAATAGGGCTATGGGAGGTATATGCACTGACCATAAAGATCCCACCTGATGCCCTTTCATACCATACAGTATGAGGGCCTTGTAATTTGTGCCAAGTGTGGGATAAACACTCTCCAGTAGCTGAAAGACCCCAAAACTCTTATAAGACTGCACAATGGTAGGGATAGGGAATGCCTGGACCTTGTCTATGACTGCTTCAGGAATAATTTTAGTCTTACCCAACCAGACAACCCCCAGGAATTTTACTGACAAACCAGGTCCCTGAACTTTGGTGCTGTTCACAGTCCATTCTTTCTCCTAAAGATGTTGCAGCAGTCTAGGAACTGCCCCTTCTAAATCTGCAAAAGAATCAGATATGAGCCTAATATCATAAACGTAGTGATACAGCCACACTGTTTGTGGTTTCTTCCATGTGGCCAAGTCCTGGGCTACAAGTCCGTGATAAATGGTGGGACTGTGGAGGTATCCCTGTGGAAGCACAGTGAATGTTCACTGACAGCCTTCCCATGTGAAGGCAAACTATTCCTGACTTTCTTGTACTATGTCAGTAAGGAAGAAAGCATTAGCAAAGTCCACAACATAATGATATTCACCCAGTTCTTGACTTAGTGTGTTCATAAGGGCTGCTATTCAAGGGACAGCAGCATGGAAAGGGGGTGTGACTTTATTCAATTCCTTATAGTCCACAGTCATACACCAGGAGCTGTCTGGCTTTCTCACTGGTCACACTGGGGAATTAAAAGGACAATGAGTGTGGTTTATGATGCCCACCTTTTCCAACTCCTGTAGAGTTACTCCTTGTGCCCCCCAGGCAATTTATACTGCTTAGTATTTGTCACTCACCTAAGTACAGGCAGAGCTACATGCTAGGCAGAACATGCTTAGCATGTTCCCTCAATACTGCCTTTGCCACACATACCCTCAGTCTGAACTCACATATAGGGGTTTGTAACCACAGGCCCTGCAGGATATCCACACCCAAAATATATTCAAGAATGGGAGACATGTACACAGTGTACTCTTTTGGGGGCAAACACCCTATCCCCAATGGAATTTTGGCTTTCTTCACTCTAATTGCCTTGCCCCCATAAGCCATCTATCACAGCAGGGGTCACAGGAAAATGCTCAGGATTGCCATAAATCCAAAAGCATTCAGCTCCTGTACACACCAGTGCCAGGACATGTTGTACATTCACAGGGGACCAATGAATTGCTAATTCTACATGGGGCCTCCAATCCCCTCCCCCAAGGTGGGGGCCCTGAGCCTTCCCTCAGTCAAACCACAATGCCCAATTGTCATCCTGTGGGGGTGAGGGTCCAGGTGGAGCCTGAGTGCTGTCCCTTAGGAAGTCTTGCAGGAACACAGGCTGGACACAGGGCTGTGCCTCCAACTTCCATATCCTGGACCTCAGTGGCTGGAACTGCTGCTCTGGCTTTAATTGGTGCCACAGTTCTAATAAGATCCTATTGGGCTGCCCATCAAGTTTTTCTTTCACTACCCTGGCTTTTATCAAATCAGTCCACATCTGGGTCCTTGAGATCTTCACAGGGACATTCGCAACTCTCCTTTCAGTCATGGCCTGTACTTCCCTCTGTGCCCTTATTGTTTCAACCTCCCCCAAATCTGATAAAGTATGAGGAGCCTCACTTGTGGGTTGCCCTATGTGGGGGGCAAGAATAGTCACTAGGGATCCAAAGAGAGATGTGGGAGCTGTATGGAGCACCAGATTTCTCATTCCTATGGTGAAAAACTCCTCATCGAGGTCCTGGGGGTCCATATTATAGATGATATTTTTCATGCCTAATTCCTGCAACACCCATTGGAGCTCTGCCTATGTTTTCTAGCTACTGGGTAAGTATGGTAAATCACCCTGATTAGGCCGAACTGCCCTGATGGCTGCTGTCAGCCATTCCAGAATCACCTGACTCCCTGAGGCACTTTGCAACCACTGCTGGAGAGAAGGGTGACTTGTCAGGGAAGCTAGTCTACTAATTTCAGAACCCAACATAACAGTGTTTTCCACCCCCATATCCAAGAGATGCAAAAGCCATGTAGGCAGAGGTTCTAATGGCTTCTGCTGATGGATGCTTCTGTCTACCAGCTCATCCTGGGTATAGGGGCGGAGTATTGAGTGCTCCATACCAAGGGAGGGGGCAGCTTCTCCCCCTCATAAGTCCGCAGTTGCATTTTTTACTTTCTTAATTACAACAGGGTGGGCCTTTAATACAGAGAGGCTGATGCCTCAGCGGTGGCCTCAGCAACAGATGGGCTCTTGGCCCCAACCCCTCACCTTTTCCTGACACCTGCACCACTGTCTCTGGAGCTGAAGGCACTGCTCTTTCCTCCCCAAACCATGACCTTCTGCAAGGTGGACTCTTCCTGCTGCCTCCCCTCTCACTACTGCTAAGGAATTTTCCAGGAGCATCACCTGTCCTCTCAATAACTGTCTCTGTTTCTAAAGGGCATCCCAGAGGTCATCACCCAGCTCCTCCAAGTGATGCTGAAGTGTGTTTCTCTCCTACTGAAGTCTCTCTCTCTCCTCAATAACCCTCTCTCTCCTCAAGAACACTCTTTCTCTCCTCGATAACACTTCACTATCTCAATGAAAAGAGATCCTACAATGCCAGCTTCTACATGGCCAATCAGATCCTCTAAGCAGTCTTCTATGTGATGGAGGACTAATTCTGCAGCTTCCAGAGTCTCCACTCTTTCCCAGTTCTGGGGAAGGCCCCACCCCTCTAGGAGGTGCTTTACCCTAGACCAATTCCCCACTAGGGGCTTCCCAATTGGAAAGTCCACATATAGGGGGTTCCAGAGTGAAGCTGCACCCTCTACTTCTGCAGCCATAGGGGCCTCCCCATCATCACTAGAGGCAGCTCACCCAAGGGTCGCACCCATTTAGACAAATTTCAGGTTCGGAGGTCCTGGCGACTACTGCCAGATGTAATTCCAGGGAGAAAGTCCTGGGGCAAAACACCTCTAAAACTGAAATCAGTCAAAGGGAGAAATAAAGTTAAGAAATCCGTTTATTTCTTACAAGCAGTCATCCTGTCTCTCTGTTTTGACCAGGCTGCAGCAGAAGAGAAATCTACCCAACCTCTCTGGTTCAGAAAACCCCTCTCATGCCCTTGTAATTACCTATTGATATGTAGATGACTGCTTCTCTCCCCACCCCTTAGAAACACCTAATGATATGCAGATGCACTAAAGCCAGGTGAGAGATTCTGGAAATGTTACAATTTTACCCACAGTGCACCAGTTGGACATACATAGCTCCAATCCGTGTATTTTCATAATTATATTTTTGTGGTTAAAAATATAATTTTTAAGTGAGGGCTTATCTGGACCAGAGTGGTTGGGTGGAGTTCTCTTTTGCTGCAGCCTGGTCAAGAGAGAAAGATGGGAGGACTGCTTGTCAGAAATAAATGGATTTCTCCCATTTTATTTCTCTCTTTGACTGATTTCAGTTTCAAGTATTTTGCCCTGGGATATTCCCCCTGAGAGTTACAATTTTGTATTTGTTGTGAAAGGATATTGTTGCCAGGCAGCTGTGTCTGCGAGGACTCTCCCTGCATACCAGGTGAAACCTCAGCCTGGGCAAGGGACGGTTTTTGACTCAACCAGAAAGAATTCTCAAGCAGGTTGGAAGAGTATAGATAAGGAAGGAATTCATTAAAGTGAGAGTAGAAATGAATGGCAGAGGACTTGCAGGCAGCTAAGAGTAGGAAAATGCAGAGAGAAAGTTTGCTAAACATTTTCTTGGTATATGGCAGATTCCCTTGCCAACTTAAAGCCAGGGTCACTTGGTATCCCGTATCTGCTTTGATCTGCACTGCGTGGTGATTAAAGCCTACTACCCCAGGATTTGGGGAACCTTGGAGCACAGGATGGAATGAGATTATATGCTGAGGAATTCCAAATGAAGAGAGGTTTTCAGGTAGGTTCCTGCAGCTGTAGTTCTGTCTGAGTCACCCAGGCGATGGGAACTTGCAGGAGCAAATCTGAGCTCTCAGCAGCCCCTCCCTATTTATCAGGGATGAAATGGAGACTTGGAAAAAGAATGAAATAGCAAAAATACAAAACACAGTAAGCTGAGCATTGAGAAAGCTTTATTTAAAGGTACACACTTAGAGAAAAAGTACAGGCATCCTCAGAGAGGAGGTGTGCTAAAAGGTTGGGGGCTCTCTTTTTAAGGATTTTTTAAAGGGCCAGGGGGTATAGACTTTTTAAAGTGGTCTCAAAATGCTTATCTCTGGTGAGAAACATTAAATCTCATCTATTATCAGTGCTTCAGGCAATTCTGTAAAATTGACTTAACACAAAAAATTGGTCAGTTCCTCTCTAGGATAGCAGTTTCCCTCTGAAAACATATCAATCAAGACCACCCTCCCTACCCGCAAAGTGGGTTGAGTTATTATCTGTTTGCTAAAGAATATGTTAGAAATCTTACCTCCTAACTTCCTGGTTTTTAAAATGGAATCTTAGCTTTAAGATGGAATCCTTCCTGTTCTTACTATACTGTTTATATTTTAGCATTTTTCATCATAGGAAAAATTAACTGTGATGCTTGTCCCAGGTCCCTGCCCTATACCAATATTATGTTGAGACTGTGTGCCAGTATCAACCAAGAATTTTTTAAACCTTTGTTTCTAAGAATGCTTTATGATAGGTATCCTTGTAGAACTTTTTTCCTTAAATAAATAATTAAAGCAAGCATAATACTATTAATGTATCTATACCCCAGCTTTTAATGATTTAAAAACTGAAAAATGGATAAGACATTTCATTTTACCTAAGAGAGGTGAATGCTGTGGTCTAAAGACAAGACTTTTTAAATAAAATAAGTGCTATTTTCAATTTATTAGTACAATCTTTGAAAGGAAATTTACCGTATGTAAATTTATAAAGTGAACTGTATCAAGGAACAGAAAGATTTTTTCAGAAAGGGAACTTATTGATTGTATATGAACAATTCTGCAGAAAACTTTTATAAAGGAAGAAAGCATGAAATAAGAGACCATATCATTTGGACAATCATTGGTAATTTAATTGGAATCATATAATTCTTATATTTCTGATTTCTCCTGATCAGAAGAGGACCCAATGGAGAACTTCTAAGATGATGGACAGGTAGGAGGCCCAGAGAGCAGCCAGATCCACATGGAGCCGGAGGAAGAGGCTTTGCAAGGGGAAACCAAATGAAATTGCTAGGTAGCTTACAGACTTTACTGTCTTAAAAACACTATATATTTGAGGGAGCATGTAGAAAAACAGTAATGGCAAGTATATGGACAATTGAACATTTGAAAAAAAACAAAGCAACCAATAACTTCTGGAAAAATATAGATATATAAGAAAGGGAATGTAAATGTATATTTAGTATTTTGGTTGTTCAGTAAATATTTTTTCATATAATAATAAAAATCATCACAATCATAATAAACCCTAACTGTTGATTTAAATTAAATGGCAATATAATTTTTACAGAAGGATGAGAAAATGAGAAAGTCAGGGTGTGGGAATGAGCTACAAGGTGTACCATTTATAAGAGTTGGTAGATAGCCAGACATGAAGAGGAAATGTGGGTGGGGACTTTGACTATTGTTTACATTCAGCTGGTTGTTTACATTCTACACATTCTTTGTTAGATGTTTTCGAAGGTTGTGTTAAGTGAGGGTATAGATAACAGACTGGCCACAACTGGCTGCTTTCAATATGGAGAAGTTGATTCAAACTTTATCCCAAAATACATTTTACAATCATTAACATAGTAAAACTCATGCCTCTTGAGCCATGACAATTCCAGTGGGGACCAAACATACTAAAAAAATCCCTCCACCAATCATGAAGGTGTAGCAAGTCCAAACTTCTCCAAAAGAAATCCATCTGTCTCCTTTGAAACCTAATTCCACTTAGTGAATAATCATCTCCCTTTACATAAAGAAACTCCTTATTGTTTCCTTGGGCAATCCCCTCTGAGTCTGTCTGCACCTCACTCTAGGGAATGTACACTTGCTCTTCTGTAAATGCTTATTCTCCAAATAAATCCTAAAGCTCAATTGCTTTTGTGTCCATTCTCTGATTATTTCTAACAATGAGACCAAGGACCTGCTGCCAGAAACATCTTGACCCATCATAAATGTTAAATAGAAGAATGTACAATTGATAAAACAAAAAAATAGCAGTAGAGCACAATATTTAGGAACATAAGATAAATAACAGAAGAAACACCTGGAAATACCCCAAAATAGTTGCCTGTGAGGAACAGAAAATGCACAAGGAATGGATCAGAGCATGACTCTTGCTCATATGAATCTTTCTGTAGTGTCTGATTTTTTAAAATTTAAGTACATGCTTTACCTTGATAAAAAATAATTAATTTAAAATAATTTTTCAAAAGGAAATATTTCAAACTTTACCTTTATGCTAAAAATATCACAATGAATCTTGAAGTCTCAAGGGTGAAGTCTATCCCTGACATTAAGTGGCAGTTCCTCTACTCAGTAAAGGATTAGTCTAGAACAATTTTAATGCTAAATGCATGTATCTGTAAGAAAATGTTCCACTGGCATGAAAATTTGATTAACACAGTGGTTTTTTTTAATGTATAAAATTAGTATTTCTGAATTTTTTTCCTGTCAGTATTTAAACCTCAGTTCCCATAACTGACAGTTTATTAGTTAATTTTTTCCCCATTATTTAATGTTAAGGCAGGGTGGAAGGTAATGTGATTTTAAGCCTCTAGAAAAACTAATTATAGAAAAGATGGCATGACTTCAAAAAATTTTGCACAGCACCCACATCACCAAACCAGCTTTGTTTTCTTTGGCACACACAGCTATTATTATAATCCTTTTTTTCCTATTTTGACTGTCTTTGGCTTTTTTTCTTTTCAAACTGTATAAATCAAAGTCAAGGTACTCACACTTGCTCTATTAAACCCTATGATAAGACATTTAAAAACAGTAATTATTTGTAATCCTGGGAAGCACATCAATCAAGGAGTTGTGCTCAGAAAGAGAAAACAATTTGATTGGATTTTAGTTCTATTACCTCTATTGTTGATAAATTAAAAGTAAGTCATCTCATTTTCCTTTTATTTCTACTTTGTTTTAATATGTTAATATTAAAAAGTTTTATCTTACAATGTAATATTAAATCATATTTTATATAAATTAAGAAAAAACAAATTAGTGACATTCTTTGCAAAAAGAAACACAGTAGATCTCAGTGATTTTTGTGTGAAATATAATAAGGCTTTGCTGATGCCAGTTGTAAATCAAGACATTAAAACTTCAACTAATAAAATAGCTGTATTAGTGAAGAGTTTTTTTTTTTTTTTTTTTTTTTTAAAACAACACAAATTTATTCTCACAGTCCTGGAGGCTAGATGTCCAAAATCAAGGTGTCAGGTGGGGCCAGAGTCTGCCTGGCAGCTCTAGTGGAGGGTCAGTCCTTCATTGCCTCTTCCAGCTCCTGGTGGCTCCTGGTGTTCCTTGGCTTATGGCAGCTGAACGCATGGCCTCCTCTGTGTCTCTGTGTGTCCGCTCCTTTTCTTTTTTTAGATAATTATTCTTTATTGAAGGGTAGTTGACCCACAGTATTACATTACATTAGTTCCAAGTGTACAACACAGTGATAAAACATTTATATACATAATTCTAGGTTCCAGCTATCACCCTACCAAGCTGTTACAATATCTTGACTATATTCCTTATGCTATATATTACATCCTGGTTACTTATTTATTTTACCATTGAAAGTCTGTCCTTTTTTTTTTTTTTTTTTTGTGACGGCATCTCTCATATTTATTGATCAAATGGTTGTTAACGACAATAAAATTCTGTAAAGGGGAGTCAATACTCAATGCACAATCATTAATCCACCCCAAGCCTAATTTTCGTTAGTCTCCAATCTTCTGAGGCATAACAAACAAGTTCTTACATGGAGAACAAATTCTTACATAATGAATAAGTTACATAGTGAACAGTACAAGGGCAGTCATCACAGAAACTTTCGGTTTTGCTCATGCATTATGAACTATAAACAGTCAGTTCAAATATGAATACTCATTTGGTTTTTATACTTGATTTATATGTGGATACCACATTTCTCTCTTTATTATTATTATTTTTAATAAAATGCTGAAGTGGTAGGTAGATACAAGATAAAGGTAGAAAACATAGTTTAGTGTTGTAAGAGAGCTAATGTAGATGATCAGGTGTGTGCCTGTAGACTATGTGTTAATCCAAGCTAGACAAGGGCAATAAAACATCCACGTATGCAGAAGATTTCTCTCAGAACGGGGGGGGTGAGGTTCTAAGCCTCACCTCTGTTGATCCCCAATTTCTCACGTGATGACCCCCCTGCGACTGTGCCAGTCTTAGGTTGTTCCTCCCTTGAGGAATCTTACCCATCTCTGGCTAACCAGCCATCTTCCGGGCCATACAGGGAAATGTAAAGTTGGTAAGTGAGAGAGAAGCCTTATTGTTTGAAATGGTTAGCTTTTTATTTCTTTGCATATTTATGCCCTGTAGCTTCTATGCCCAGCATTTGTCTTGAGGTATCTTTACCACTTGGAAGAATTATGATACTCGGTAAATGTGATATGAGGCACGAATTCTATTTAAGGGTTGTAATTAGGAAGGAAGAAGAAAAGCTATAGAAGTAGCAGGTGGAAGAAAACATGGGAAGATTGATTATTTCTTTGACATATCTTCTTGTAGAGTAACTTCAGCATGTATAGGTTTTAAGCTACTACTTAAATTGTGCACACACATTAACATAATAGGAGTATAGTTACATAACCAAAGCATATCTGTAATTACCAGCCATCTCCAGTGAAACCAAGAAAACCAGTTAGGCACCTTAGGCATTTGTGAAAACTTATCTATGATATGGTGGATATTGTCCAACTGAACTTGAACAGTCTGAGAGAAATCAGACAAATTAAAACAACATATTCCTGGGGAATGTTCACATCCCTTATGTTCTTTTAACAGTAAATAGTCTGTAGTTGTAAGATTTTGGAGTGCTACAATTTGCACTTCTCCTAATTCTTGGGTGAGTTCTAACAGTATAGATCCAGTCAAATTTGTTGTTTTACTGTATGCACAGGCCAGCTTAGATATCTCCTTCTTTCCCATGGCAAGTCCAGGAGCTGGTGGGATGAGTGCATCTACAGCTGTGGCAGTGCGTGGATCTTTGTTGGGGTTTTTTGATGATCATCTTCTGGCATGAGTCTTCCAGAGAGTGCTGATGTTGGAAGTTCTCTTTCATATCATATCTTAGTTCATTTTCGGGGTAGCCCAATTAGGCTTTGATCTTCTGCATAAATGAAAACAGACCCTTTGCCTACAGTTTTATATGCCCTTTATACCCTTGTGTAGAACTCATTGGAGGTTAACACACAGGAACTGCTCTTTTTTTGTTTTGCTTTGTTTTGTTTTTGGTATCACTAATCTACATTTACATGACGAATATTATATTTACTAGGCTCTCCCCTGTACCAGGTCTCCCCTATAAACCCCTTTACAGTCACTGTCCATCAGCGTAGCAAACTGTTGTAGAATCACTACTTGCCTTCACTGTGTTGTATAGCCCTCCCTTTTCTCCTACCCACCCATGCATGTTAATCTTAATACACCCCTACTTCTCCCCACCCCTTTTCCCTCCCTACCCACCCATCCTCCCCAGTCCCTTTCCCTTTGGTACCTGTTAGTCCATTCTTGAGTTCTGTGATTCTGCTGCTGTTTTGTTCCTTCAGTTTTTCCTTTGTTCTTATATTCCACAGATAAGTGAAATCATTTGGTATTTCTCTTTCTCCGCTTGGCTTGTTTCACTGAGCATAATACCCTCCAGCTCCATCCATGTTGCTGCAAATGATTGGATTTGCCCTTTTCTTATGGCTGAGTAGTATTCCATTGTGTATATGTACCACCTCTTCTTTATCCATTCATCTATAGATGGACATTTAGGTTGCTTCCAATTCTTGGCTATTGTAAATAGTGCTGCGATAAACATAGGGGTGCACTGATCTTTCTCATACTTGATTGCTGCATTCTTAGGGTAAATTCCTAGGAGTAGTGTTCCTGGGTCAAATGGTAAGTCTGTTTTGAGCATTTTGATGTACCTCCATACTGCTTTCCACAATGGTTGAACTAACTTACATTCCCACCAGCAGTGTAGGAGGGTTCCCCTTTCTCAACAGCCTCGCCAACATTTGTTGTTTGTCTTTTGGATGGCCGCCATCCTTACTGGTGTGAGGTGATACCTCATTGTAGTTTTAATTTGCATTTCTCTGATAATTAGCGATATGGAGCATCTTTTCATGTGTCTGTTGGTCATCTGTATTTCCTTTTTGGAGAACTGTCTGTTCAGTTCCTCTGCCCATTTTTTAATTGGGTTATTTGATTTTGTTTGTTGAGGCATGTGAGCTCTTTATATATTCTGGACGTCAAGCCTTTATCAGATGTGTCATTTTCAAATATATTCTCCCATACTGTAGGGATCCTTTTTGTTCTATTGATGGTGTCTTTTGCTGTACAGAAGCTTTTCAGCTTAATATAGTCCCACTTACTCATTTTTGCTGTTGTTTTCCTTACCCGGGGAGATATGTTCAAGAAGAGGTCACTCATGTTTATATCTAAGAGGTTTGTGCCTATGTTTTCTTCCAAGAGTTTAATGGTTTCATAACTTACATTCAGGTCTTTGATCCATTTGGAGTTTACTTTTGTATATGGGGTTAGACAATGGTCCAGTTTCATTCTCCTACATGTAGCTGTCCAGTTTTTCCAGCACCACCTGTTGAAGAGACTGTCATTTCGCCATTGTATGTCCATGGCACCTTTATCAAATATTCATTGACCATATATTTCTGGGTTAATGTCTGGATTGTCTAGTCTGTTCCATTGGTCTGTGGCTCTGCTCTTGTGCCAGTACCAAACTGTCTTGATTACTATGGCTTTATAGTAGAGCTTGAAGTTGGGGAGTGAGATGCCCCCTACTTTATTCTTCTTTCTCAGGATTGCTTTGGCTATTCAGGTTCTTTGGTGTTTCCATATGAATTTTTGAATTATTTGTTCCAGTTCATTGAAGAATGTTGCTGGTAGTTTCATAGGGATTGCATCAAATCTGTATATTGCTTTGGGCAGGATGGCCATTTTTAAGATATTAATTCTTCCTAGCCACGAGCATGTGATGAGTTTCCATCTGTTAGTGTCCCCTTTAATTTCTCTTAAGAGTGACTTGTAGTTTTCAGAGTATAAGTCTTTCACTTCTTTGGTTAGGTTTATTCCTAGGTATTTTTTTTTTTTGATGCAATTGTGAATGGAGTTGTTTTCCTTATTTCTCTTTCTGTTGGTTCATTGTTAGTATATAGGAAAGCCACAGATTTCTGTGTGTTGATTTTGTATCCTGCAATGTTGCTGTATTCCGATATCAGCTCCAGTAGTTTTGGGGTGGAGTCTTTAGGGTTTTTTATGTACAGTATCATGTCATCTGCAAATAGTGACAGTTTAACTACTTCTTTACCAATCTGGATTCCTTGTATTTCTTTGTTTTGTCTGATTGCCGTGGCTAGGACCTCCAGTACAATGTTAAATAACAGTGGAGAGAGGGGCCATCCCTGTCTAGTTCCTGATCTCAGCGTAAATGCTTTCAGCTTCTCACTGTTCAATACAACCTTGGCTGTGGGTTTATCATAGATGGCCTTTATTATGTTGAGGTACTTGCCCTCTATTCCCATTTTGCTGAGAGTTTTTATCATGAATGGATGTTGAACTTTGTCAAGTGCTTTTTCAGCATCTATGGAGATGATCATGTGGTTTTTGTCTTTCTTTTTGTTGATGTGGTGGATGATGTTGATGGACTTTCGAATGTTGTACCATCCTTGCATCCCTGGGATGAATCCCACTTGGTCATGGGGTATGATCCTTTTGATGTATTTTTGAATTCGGTTTGCTAATATTTTGTGGAGTATTTTTGCATCTACGTTCATCAGGGATATTGGTCTGTAGTTTTCTTTTTTGGTGGGGTCTTTGCCTGGTTTTGGTATTAGGGTGAAGTTAGCTTCATAGAATGAGTTTGGGAGTATCCCCTCCTCCTCTATTTTTTGGAAAACTTTAAGGAGAATGGGTATTATGTCTTCCCTGTATGTCTGATAAAATTCCGAGGTAAATCCATCTGGCCCAGGGGTTTTGTTCTTTGGTAGTTTTTTGATTACCGCTTCAATTTCATTGCTGGTAATTGGTCTGTTTAGATTTTCTGTTTCTTTCTGGGTCAGTATTTTAAGGTTGTATTTTTCTAGGAAGATGCCATTTCTCCTAGGTTTCCCAGCTTGTTAGCATATAGGTTTTCATAGTATTCTCTAATAATTCTTTGTATTTCTGTGGGGTCCGTCGTAATTTTTCCTTTCTCGTTTCTGATACTGTTGATTTGTTTTGACTTTCTTTTCTTCTTAATAAGTCTGGTTAGAGGCTTATCTATTTTGTTTATTTTCTCAAAGGACCAGCTCTTGTTTTCATTGATTTTTGCTATTGTTTTATTCTTCTCAATTTTATTTATTTCTTCTCTGATCTTTATTATGTCCCTCCTTCTGCTGACCTTAGGCCTCATTTGTTCTTCTTTTTCCAATTTCGATAATTGTGACATTAGACCATTCATTTGAGATTGCTCTTCCTTTTTTAAATATGCTTGGATTGCTATATACTTTCCTCTTAAGACTGCTTTTGCTGTGTCCCACAGAAGTTGGGGCTTAGTGTTGTTTTTGTCATTTGTTTCCATATATTGCTGGATCTCCGTTTTGATTTGGTCATTGATCCATTGATTATTTAGGAGCGTGTTGTTAAGCCTCCATGTGTTTGTGAGCCTCTTTGCTTTCTTTGTACAGTTTATTTCTAGTTTTATGCCTTTGTGGTCTGAAAAGTTGGTTGGTAGGATTTCAATCTTTTGGAATTTTCTGAGGCTCTTTTTGTGGCCTAGTATGTGGTCTATTCTGGAGAATGTTCCATGTGCACTTGAGAAGAATGTATATCCCGCTGATTTTGGATGTAGAGTTCTATAGATGTCTATTAGGTCCGTCTGCTCTACTGTGTTGTTCAGTGCTTCCGTGTCCTTACTTATTTTCTGCCCAGTGGATCTATCCTTTGGGGTGAATGGTGTGTTGAAGTCTCCTAGAATGAATGCATTGCAGTCTATATCCCCCTTTAGTTCTGTTAGTATTTGTTTCACATATGCTGGTGCACCTGTGTTGGGTGCATATATTTTTAGAATGGTTATATCCTCTTGTTGGACTGAGCCCTTTATCATTATGTAGTGTCCTTCTTTATCTCTTGTTACTTTCTTTGTTTTGAAGTCTATTTTGTCTGATATTAGTACTGCAACCCCTGCTTTCTTCTCGCTGTTGTTTGCTTGAAATATGTTTTTCCATCCCTTGACTTTTAGTCTGTACATGTCTTTGGGTTTTAGTTGAGTTTCTTGTAAGCAGCATACAGATGGGTCTTGCTTTTTTATCCATTCTGTTACTCTGTGTCTTTTGATTGGTGCATTCAACCCATTAACATTTAGGGTGACTATTGAAAGACATGTACTTATTGCCATTGCAGGCTTTAAATTCGTGGTTACCAAAGGTTCAAGGTTAGCCTCTTTAGTATCTTACTGCCTAACTTAGCTCTCTTATTGAGCTGTTATATACACTGTCTGGAGATTCTTTTCTTCTCTCCCTTCTTGTTCCTCCTCCTCGATTCTTCATATGTTGGGTGTTTTGTGCTTTGTTCTTTCTAGGAGTGCTCCCATCTAGAGCAGTCCCTGTAAGATGTTCTGTAGAGGTGGTTTGTGGAAAGCAAATTCCTGCAGCCTTTGTTTGTCTGGTAGTTTTTAATCCCACCATCATATTTGAATGAGAGTCGTGCTGGATACAGTATCCTTGGTTCAAGGCCCTTCTGTTTCATTGTATTAAACATATCATGCCATTCTCTTCTGGCCTGTAGGGTTTCTGTTGTGAAATCTGATGTTAGCCTGATGGGTTTCCCTTTATAGGTGACCTTTTTCTCTCTAGCTGCCTTTAACACCCTTTCCTTGTCCTTGATCTTTGCCATTTTATTTATTATGTGTCTTGGTGTTGTCCTTCTTGGATCCTTTCTGTTGTGGGTTCTATGTATTTCCGTGGTCTGTTCTATTATTTCCTCCCCCAGTTTGGGGAAGTTTTCAGCAATTATTTCTTCTAAGATACTTTCCATCTCTTTTCCTCTCTCTTCTTCTTCTGGGTCCCCTATAATACGGATATTGTTCCTTTTGGATTGGTCACACAGTTCTCTTAATATTGTTTCATTCCTGGAGATCCTTTTTTCTCTCTCTATGTCAGCTTCTATGCGTTCCTGTTCTCTGATTTCAATTCCATCAATGGCCTCTTGCATTCTATCCATTCTGCTTATAAACCCTTCCAGAGTTTGTTTCATTTCTGCAATCTCCTTTCTGGCATCTGTGATCTCCCTCCGGACTTCATCCCATTTCTCTTGCGTATTTCTCTGCATCTCTGTCAGCATGTTTATGATTCTTATTTTGAATTCTTTGTCAGGAAAACTGGTTAGGTCTGTCTCCTTCTCTGGTGTTGTCTCTGTGATCTTTGTCTGCCTGTAGCTTTGCCTTTTCATGGTGATAGGAATAGTCTGCAGAACTGGGACGAGTGACGGCTGGAAGGACTTCCTTTCTTGTTGGTTTGTGGCCCTCCTCTGCTGGGAGAACAGCGACCTCTAGTGGCTTGTGCTGTGCAGCTGCGTGCAGACAGGGTTTCTGCTTCTTGCCCGGTTGCTATGGAGTTAATCTCTGCTGTTGCTGTGGGCGTGGCCTGGCTCCTGCAGCTACTCCAAAATGGTGGAGTGCGTTGGAGCTGGAGTGGCTGGGAGGCTATTTATCTCCGTAAGGGGCCTCCCTGCTCCCTGCAGCCCAGGGTTTAGGGTGCCCAGAGATCCCCGGATTCCCTACCTCTGGATTAAGTGACCTGCTCTGCCCCTTTGAGACTTCCAAAAAGCACCCGCCAAAACAAAACAAGACCACCAAAAAATAAGAAAAAAAAATTTTAATTAAAAAAAAAAAAAAATTATTTTTTAGTTAAAAAAAAAGGTGGTCACTCGTTTTTCTTTATTCTCCGGTGCCAGCCTCAGGCCTCTGCTCACCGGTCTTGCTGCCCTGTTTCCCTAGTATTGGGGTCCCTATCCCTTTAAGACTTCCAAAAAGCGCTCGCCAAAACAAAACAGCAAAATGCAAAAAAAAAAAAAAATGATCGTGCACTTTTCTTATGTTCTCCGACACCTGGCCTCCAGTTCCCGCTCACTGTTCTTGCTGCCCTGTTTTCCTAGTATCGAGGGCCCTGCACTCTGGTCCGGATTGCTGGGGCTGGGTGTTCAGCAGTCCTGGGCTCCGTCTCCCTCCTGCTCTGCCTATTCTTCTCCGGCTGGGAGTTTGGGGGATGGGCGCTCGGCTCCCGCCGGGCTGGGGCTTGTATCTTACCTCCGCGAGTTGCTGGGTTCTCTCAGGTGCGGATGTGTTCTGGATATTTTCCTGTGTCCTCTGGTCTTTATTCTAGGAAGGGTTCTCTTTGTTATATTTTCATAGATATATGTTGTTTTGGGAGGATATTTCCGCTGCTCTACTCATGCCACCATCTTCCGCCCCTCAGTGAAGAGTTTTAAAAATGTTCTTATCATCAGAGATAAAAATTGAAAGCTAGTGAATGTAACAAAAATTAAAGATCAACTGTGAATAGGAGACAGTATGCTTAAAAAAGTATATGGCAGATCAAGTATGGTCATCTTGGATTTCTAATACTACTACAGTATGTATTGCATAGCTTGCGTAGAGTGACAAGTGGCTTCTTGAATCCCTTTATAGGTTTATGATTATAAGGCAGTTTGAGCACAGATAGTTGAGCTGATGCAACAGCTGCATAAAATGAGCTCCTGGCTTTTGTGATTTTTTTTTTTTTTTGAGAGGGCAACTCTCATATTTATTGATCAAATGGTTGTTAACAACAATAAAATTCTGTATAAGGGACTCAATGCACAGTCATTAATCAACCCCAAGCCTATTTCTCAACAGTCTCCAATCTTCTGAAGCATAACGAACAAGTTCTTACATGGTGAACAAGTTCTTACATAGTGAATAAGTTCTAACATGGTGAACAGTGCAAGGGCAGTCATATCACAGAAATTTTCAGTTTTGATCACTCATCATGAACCATAAACAATCAAGTCAGATATGAATATTCATTTGATTTTTATACTTGATTTATATGTAAATTCCACATTTCTCCCTTATTTTATTATTATTATTTTTTTAATAAAATGCTGAAGTGGTAGGTAGAAGCAAGATAAAGGTAGAAAACATAATTTAGTGCTCTAAGAGGGCAAATGTAGATGATCAGGTCTGTGCCTGTAGACTAAGTATTAATTCAAGCTAGACAAGGGCAACAAAACACCCACGTATGCAGAAGATTTCTCTCAAAACAGGGGGGGTGAGGTTCTAAGCCTCACCTCTGTTGATCCCCAATTTCTCACCTGATGACCCCCCTGCAACTGTGCCTGTCTTAGGTTGTTCCTCCCTTGAGGAATATTGTCCATCTCTGGCTAACCAGCCATCTTCCGGGCCATACAGGGAAATGTAAAGTTGGTAAGTGAGAGAGAAGCAATATTGTTTGAAAAGGTTAGCTTTCTACTTCTTTGCAGATTTATGCCCTGTGGCTTCTATGCCCAGCATTTGTCTTGAGGTATCTTTACCACTTGGAAGAATTATGATACTCGGTAATTTTCAATATGAGGCACTAATTCTATTAAAGGGTTGTAATTAGGAAGGAAGAAGAAAAGTTATAGAAGTAGCAGACGGAAGAAAGCATGGGAAGATTGATTATTTCTTTGACATATCTTCTTGTAGAGTAACATAAGCGTGTATAGGTTTTAAACTACTAATTAAATTGTGCACACACATTAATATAATAGGAATGCAACTACATAACCAAAGCAGACCTACAATTACCAGCCATATCCAGTGAAACCAAGAAAACCAGTTAGGTACCCTAGGCATTTGTGAAAACTTATCAGTGATATGATTGATATTGTCTAACTGAATTTGAATAGTTTGAGAAAAATCAGACAAATTAAAACAACACATTCCTGGGAACTGTTCACATCCCATATGTTCTTTTAACAGTAGATAGTCTATAGTCTCACGATTTTGGAGCACAGCAACTTGCACTTCTCCTAATTCTTGGTTGAGTTCTGACAGTATAGATACAGTCAAATTTGTTGTTTTACTGTATTCACAGGCCAGCTTAGATGACTCCTTCTTCATTCCAATGGCAAGTCCAGGAACCGGTGGGATGAATGCCGCTACAACTGCAGCAGGGCCAGAATCTTTGTTGAAGTTTTTTGATGATCATCTTCTTGAATGACTCTTCCAGAAGATGTTGACGTTGGAAGTTCTTCTTAATATCATATCTTAAATTGTTTTCTGTGTAGCCAAATTAGGCTTTGATCCTCTCTATAGACACTAACAAACCCTTTGCCCACACTTTGATATGACCTTTATACCATTGTGAAGAACCTATTGGACATCACCACACAGGAACTGCTTTTTTTTTTAAGAGAAAGGAATATTATCAGAAAAATGTACTTCCTTAGCTGATCATCTGACACCCTTTAAAAGATCAAAATTAAGAATATTTAAAGCATGCATTACTCGTTGATTTGCAGTTAGTTTTATCCTATCAGGGAGTAATCCCCCTTTTCTTTCTCTTTTTTTTTTTTTTTGTAATCATTAATCTACAATTACATGAAGAATATTATGTTTACTAGGCTCTCCCCTGTACCAAGTCCCTCCCACAAACCCCATTATGGTCACTGTCCATCAGCATAGCAAAATGTTGTGGAATCACTACTTGCCTTCTCTGTGTTGCACAGCCCTCCCCTTTCTCCCACCCCCCACATTATGCATGCTAATCATAATACCCCCTTTCTTCTACCCCCCATTACTCCTCCCTACCCACCCATCCTCCTCAGTCCCTTTCCCTTTGGTACCTGTTAGTCCATTCTTGGGTTCTGTGATTCTGCTGCTATTTTGTTCCTTCAGTTTTTCCTTTGTTCTTATACTCCACAGATGAGTGAAATCATTTGGTATTTTTCTTTCTCCGCTTTGCTTATTTCACTGAGCATAATACCCTCTAGCTCCATCCATGTTGTTACAAATGGTAAGATTTGTATTCTTCTTATGGCTGAATAATATTCCATTGTGTATATGTACCACCTCTTCTTTATTCATTCATCTACTGATGGACACTTAGGTTGCTTCCATTTCTTGGCTATTGAAAATAGTGCTGCTATAAACATAGGGGTGCATCTGTCTTTTTCAAACTGGAGAGCTGCATTCTTAGGGTAAATTATTAGGAGTGGAATTCCTGGGTCAAATGGTATTTCTATTTTGAGCATTCTGAGGAACCTCCATAGTGCTTTCCACAATGGTTGAACTAGTTTACATTCCCACCAGCAGTGTAGGACGGTTCCCCTTTCTCCACAACCTCACCAACATTTGTTGTTGTTTGTCTTTTGGATGGTAGGCATCCTTTCTGGTGTGAGGTGATATCTCATTGTGGTTTTAATTTGCATTTCTCTGATAATTAGCGATGTGGAGCATCTTTTC
Organism: Manis pentadactyla; assembly: GCF_030020395.1. Taxonomy (NCBI): domain Eukaryota; kingdom Metazoa; phylum Chordata; class Mammalia; order Pholidota; family Manidae; genus Manis; species Manis pentadactyla. Next base: position 53,555,324 of record NC_080023.1, read on the forward strand.
ATGTGTTTGTTGGCCATCTGAATTTCTTCTTTGGAGAACTGTCTGTTTAGTTCCTCTGCCCATTTTTTAATTGGATCATTTGTTTTTTGTTTGTTGAGGTGGGTGAGCTCTTTATATATTTTGGATGTCAAGCCTTTATCGGATCTGTCATTTTCAAATATATTCTCCCATACTGTAGGGTACCTTTTTGTTCTATTGATGGTGTCTTTTGCTGAACAGAAGCTTTTCAGCTTAATATAGTCCCACTTGTTCATTTTTGCTTTTGTTTTCCTTGCCTGGGGAGATATGTTCAAGAAGAGGTCACTCATGTTTATGTCTACGAGGTTTTTGCCTATGGTTTTTTCTAAAAGTTTTATGGTTTCATGACTTAGATTCAAGTCTTTGATCCATTTTGAATTTACTTTTGTGAATGGGGTTAGACAGTGGCCCTGTTTCATTCTCTTACATGTAGCTGTCCAGTTTTGCCAGCACCATCTGTTGAAGAGACTGTCATTTCGCCATTGTATGTCCATGGCTCCTTTATCAAATATTAATTGACCATATATGTTTGGGTTAATGTCTGGAGTCTCTAATCTGTTCCACTGGTCTGTGGTTGTGTTCTTGTGCCAGTACCAAATTGTCTTGATTACTATGGCTTTGTAGTAGAGCTTGAAGTTGGGGAGTGATATCCCCACCACTTTATTCTTCTTTCTCACTATTGCTTTAGCTTTCAGGGTCTTTGGTGTTTCCATATGAATTTTTGAACTATTTGTTCCAGTTCGTTAAAGAATGTTGCTGGTAATTTGATAGGGATTGCATCAAATCTGTATATTGCTTTAGGCAGGATGGCCATTTTGACGATATTAATTCTCCCTAGCCAAGAGCATGGGATGAGTTTCCATTTGTTAGTGTCCGCTTTAATTTCTCTTAAGAGTGTCTTGTAGTTTTCAGGGTATAGGTCTTTCACTTCTTTAGTTAGGTTTATTCCTAGGTATTTTATTCTTTTTGTGGCAATTGTGAATGGAGTTGTTTTCCTGATTTCTCTTACTATTGTTTCATTGTTAGTGTATAGGAAAGCCACAGATTTCTGTTTGTTGATTTTGTAACCTGCAACTTTGCTGTATATTCCGATATCAGTTCTAGTAATTTTGGAGTGGTGTGTTTAGGGTTTTTTAAGTACAATATCATGTCATCAGCAAATAGTGACAGTTTAACTTCTTCTATACCAATCTGGATTCCTTGTATTTCTTTGTTTTGTCTAATTGCTGTGGCTAGGACCTCCAGTACTATGTTAAGTAACAGTGGGGAGAGTGGGAACCCCTGTCTTGTTCCCGATCTCAGAGGAAAAGCTTTCAGCTTCTCGCTGTTCAGTATGGTGTTGGCTGTGTGATTTTTGACCTTAATATTTTCCTATATATAAGATTTATTGATGATGCATTTAAGCATAGCAGTATGGCTGCTTTAAACTAAATTATGCAATATTTACTGTAGAAAATGATGTCCTGTATACCTTATAGTCTGCACTATTAACCTAAATTTAATCTTTAATCAGACTCAATACTGACTTTCTGATTGTCTCTAGGAATATTTAGGATTATTTCTTTTACAGAAATTTAAGTCCAAAATTTCCCCCGCTATGAATCTTAATTTTAAGAGTTTTTAAATAATTTTGACTTCAAACATCATACTGTTTTAAGCCAGAGAAAATGAAATATTTCATGGAAAGAACATGTGTGCTAATCAAGGCTTTTAAAAATAAGTATAGATTTAATTATTCTATGTGAATGATCAACCAGCTTGCACTGTGATTTTTTGGTCCACCTCTCCGTTTGAGTCACTTTAAATATTTACTGAATATTTTGATGCATAATTATCTTACCAATTCATAACTTTTGGATATAATCATTCTTTTCTATATCCTGATTTCTAAAACTACCCAAACTCCTATTAACCTATTTTTTATGTTAATGTCCTTGCCTTCAACATCTTCATATTTCTCTCTATTCTGCTAATCACCACTGTTAATTACCTTATTGAAGAAAAATCTTGATTATGTCACATGTGATGGTAAATTATATGTGTAGACATAGGTGGGCCACAATGCCCAGATACTTGGTGAAACATTATTCTAGATGTTTCTGTGAAGGTGTTTTTTCAGATGATGTTAACATTTAAATTACTGGACTTTGAGTAAAACAGATTACCTTCCATAATGAGGGTGGTCCTCATCTGATTAGTTGGGTCTTAATAGATCAGACCTCTCCTGAGCAAGAAGGAATTTTTGCTGGCAGTTTCCTCAGACTCAAAGTCTCCAGGCTGTGCTTCAAGCTGCTCTGCCACTTGGACCACATGATACAACAGATCTAATCCTTGAAATGTTAGTGGCAATTAGGGATGTTGCTTGGAGCTCCTCTCAGTGAATCACAGTGTAGGCTCTTAGGATTTAGGAGCAAACCTCTGCTATCCTCTGTGGATGAAACTACTCTCCCTTCAAGAAGCTTTTGTCTGCTACTAGGCCTTATAGAGACTGAATGCTTAATCACAGGACACCAAGTTACCATATGATTAGAGTTGTCCATCATGAACTGGGCATTATCTGACCCACCAAACCCTGAAGTTGAGCTTCTACAGCAGCTACTCCCTCATGAAATAGAAGTGGTATATATGATATCCAGGCTCTGGGGACGTGAGTAAATTACATGGGCAAGTGGCCTAAATGCTCATGGTCTCCACTCCTGCTATACTGTCTCTCTCCCAGCCCACACCCATGGCCTCATGGGGAGCTCCCCAGAATCAGTTGATAAAGGAAAAGAAAACTCAGGCCAGGTTTATAGATGGTTCTTCATGATATGCAGGCACCCACTGAAGTGACAGCTAGCTGCAACCCTATAGCTCTTTTCTAGAACCAAGTACAAATCAATTTGTCAAAGGGTGGATTTATTACAGTTAATTTTATGTGTCAACTTGGCTGGGCCACAAGACCCAACCAAGTTGGATTTGGTCGAATATTATTCTGGATGTTTCTGTAAAGGTGTTTTTTTATTCGTGAGATATATATATATATATACTATCATCATTCTTTAAATATATTTTGTGTTTCTAACTTCCATGTCTCTGCCTGAATTTTGCCCTTCTTTACTCCATCCTAGCATATAAAATATGAATCTATTTTTCAATGTCAAAGTAAAATGCTGCATATTTCTAGTTTTAAGATAGAGTCAGGCTAAGGAACTGTGTGCTTCAAACTGTATTTCTAGTTTAAAGGTGGAGCACCAAGCATTCCTAAGGAAACCCCCCCAAAAAATAGGAAAGTTTTACAAATACATAGTCGAATTTCAAACAGAGCTCAAAACAAGAAAGGGAGCTATCAGTGAGTCAAAGACTGGTCTAGAGATGATGCAGACCAAAAACTGTACTGCTTGCTGCATCTGAGAACCTCAGCTGTTACCTTGAACTGCTCCAAACAGGATGCTTCCTGAATGATGTTTCAGCCTAGGAACCAATGTAACTGGACCTGGAAGCCTTGCAAATTCAGCCCCAGGGAAGATGGGGTAATTGTGATGCAGAACATAACCCACAACTTGGTAAAAACAGACCCCAGGAAATAACCCAAAATATCAACAAAGATAGGAACATAAATGATTGAACTGATTAATAGAGAAATCAGCTAATAGCTTCAAAATAAAGATGTGTGTGGGGGGTCTCTGAGAAATACTGAAAGGAATTGCATCTATGGGTGGAAAGGCAAGAAGACACTGAAATGAAAATACAGTGTTATATTTAGGCCTTGGAGAGAAAATATATCATTTTTAATGGAGAATATGGACACAAAAAACAAATGAGGAAGCTGGAAAATCAATCTGAAGAATTATCCTATTTAAGAAAAAAATGTTACCACAACTAAATTATCCCACTTCAAAAAATTAAGATATATGGAAACAGATTGAGAAGTTTGGGAATTCATTTAATATGAAACCCAGTAGGAAGAAATAAAGGCAACACCAAAAAGCAATGCTTGATGAGATAACAGCTGTTACTTTCTCAGAACTGCAAAGTAAAACCTAAATTTCACTACTTCTAATCATTCTGAATCTGAGGATTGCAGTAGATAAGGCAGATCCCAGCAAGCATTGTTCCTTCAGTTGGGGAAAAGCACATGTGAAAGGTAGACTTGCACAGTATATTAAATCCAAAAATTGTCATCTACTATCAACATCCTTTTTTAGGCTCTGCTCTCACTTTTTATATACATAGAACCTATTCTCCAGATCTAACTCACTTTCCTTTGCTCCTCCCATTATTATTCTCATGCTAAGAAATCTATTTTTCATAAATTCTCAACAACTGCTTGTAAGCAATCAGTAAAATGATGAATTCAAGAATAAATATGAGACAAGGAGTAAATAGAACACTTGGGGAGCCTGTTGAAAGAAATAGAAAGTATTTTAGAAAGAAAATGAATACAGAGGCTGAAGAGAAGATGTAAGGTTTCCAAGAAAGAAACCCCATTGGGTCATCTCATATTCTAAATTATGCATAACAGTCTAGATTGAACTGGTAATGATGCATATACATATAGCCCAGTTATAATGTGTATTTTGTCATAATACTGAAAACTATATCTATTCAGATGTTCCAAGATCCATTGATATGCTCTAAGCATTTCTTTTTTAAAAATTCTCATTGTATTTATGTTTATGTAAAGCAAATCATTTATATTTCATTATAGAGGGATATAATACCAAGTTAGAAAGAGTCTTTAGAAGGATTTATCCACTCATCCTCCTATATTCATCAGGAAGGAAAATTAGGTTACCCTTTTGATAACAGCTTATTTCTTATGAAGGTAATATGCACTTGGTGACTAACAGAGAAGCCAGCAGTGAGCTAGGGCTAGGTCTGTTATCATGACAGACCTCCAGATTCTTGGACAGATAAGAAATGGATGATAAAAACCAGATGCATCTTTTCTCTCTTTATATTTTTTTGGGCTCTAAGAATGGGAAAGCAGAGATAGTCTACTCTTTCAAGGTAATACTCAGATTCTCTATCAATGGGGTCAATATTATACATGACCTTCTAGTTGTCATGACATGGTATTCTAAGGCTAAACATGAATGTAAAATACTGGAAGCCATTTTGAGGACTCTTATTCTCTCATCCATCTTTTTCATATATATTTAGAATTTAATATATGTAGTTCATAGGGATTCAAAGAAGAATGGAATAGCTCTCTTACCTTTATGTTGTCATGGCCTACAGTGTGAATCAGACTTGAGCACATGTATGTTATATGGATATGTGTACAGGAGTTTCAAAGGGGGAACTCATAGACATATAAGTTTGTAGTAAGGAGAGTTTGAAATTAGGCAGGAATGATAGAGGGTTTATAAGACTGGAAAAAAGAGCACAGGTGGATTTTGCAAGTTAACCAAAATGAGAAACTAACGAATGCAAAGGCAAGAAAGATAATAGAGGAGTTCCAAAACATTGCAAACGTTTAATATATCTAGAGGGCCAAATTTACATGTGATTGTAACATAACTGGGGTGTGCCCAGGTTGCCATGGGCCTTGTGTTCCAGGGATTTGGATTTTATTTCAGAGACTTATTATCCTATTGTATGTATTCAAGCAGCAAGATCATCTAATTCATCTTTTAGTAATAGCAGTATGGTGGTACTATTGAGCCATGGTTTCCTATTGTGTTTTTTATGAGAATCTTTTTCCCTATTAGAATGTATTATTATAATGTTGCAGTGTCTCAGAGTTGAGAACTTGTTTCATGAAGGATGGTCTGAAAAAAGTAATGAAGCCATTTAAAACAGTGATTCTCAAACTTTAATGTGCATATGGATCACCTGGGCATTTTGTTAAATGCAAACCATGGTTCTTTAGGTCTGGAGAAGAGCCAGAGATCCTGCATTTCTCAAAAACTCTCCTGATTGTATTGAATAGGAGTGCATTGCTCTTTGAACACCAAGTTAGAAGGGCCAGTCACTGGTTATAATAACTGTTCTCCTATTCTGGGTAGAGTTTTTGGTGTTTCTCAGGTTAAAAAAAAATGTAGATATCCTGTATAATAAATACAAAAATGCTAATGCCTAAATCTTATGGAGTGGCTTTTTCAAGTAATTTCTGAATTTTCAAGTAATTTCTGCTGGAATTTTTTTTGAACATGATGACCTGGAATTCAAGCACCTTAAATGTATACTCCTGAGAGAAATTTTGAGTGATTTTAGCCCTCAAAATGCTTAGAAAATTTTAAAAATTTGTGTGCATTTTACTTTCTCACCTGTATTGTATAGCTTTAATGAGACTTTCAGGATAATCTGTCTAAATCCCTCATATCTTTCTGCTTTTATCTCTCAAGCTGAGTCAAAAGGCACATCTAACTTTGTTATTTATATTGATGTGTAAATTTAGTCATGAATATTTTATAAAGACATGTAAATGACTCAGCTGAAGCAGATTCACCTGTTTATCCCCTGGATACATGTGTGTACCCCTCTTAACAGCACAACAATTGAAGAGGTCTGCTTAGCATAAGTAGCTTATTAAAATGCAGTAAGGAGAAGAATACCTCTGTGAGCAATTTCCTTATAGTATTAATAACCTTGATGGAAAAACAACAGAACACAGATACGGGCCTTTTCACCAGTGAACTGTCTAGACTTTTTCAGTCTGAATTAATACAAAGGGCTTAGTGGTTTCTGGGAGGCTAATGCCCAATGAAAGGGTTCACATTACCAGAAAGAGCAATAATGAAGTAGAGTGAAAGATTTCTCTTTGACTTGAAAATATAATCAATGTGGAGTTCTCTTTTTGGATGTAATTGAAGGTTGTTAACTAATAATATAACTTGAAGAAAACTAAACTAAAATAAAACCCAGATTAATCTCACTGGACTCTGATCAAAGAATTAGTGGAACTAAACCAAAAACTGATTTCTAAGTAAGCTGAGATCTTATACTCTGCACTGACAGTTTAATTGGGGCTTAAATTAGTGTTTTCAAAATTTGGGGATATCAAAATAAGTGTGATGACAAGAGTGACTGTGGCTTTTCTATATAACCTTAAATAATGTTGAAGAACTGTAATAGCATTATTTTACATTGAAAATTACTGCCAGTAATCACAAAAACCAAGAGCTTTTTTTAACATACATTTTAATTATAATTATAGTATCTATTTATATCAACATATATATATATATGCACACACATATATTTTTTTCCTTTTAGCATGTATATAAGCAGAAATGTACAGAAAGATCTTCAAAGAAAGTTCCAGTCCAGAAATCTCTTTCTTTTTGCAGCAAATGTAGAATAGGTTCAGTGTTTTATTTTGATAACTGCACATTTGTTTGGATATTAAAAATCAGAGAACATCAGACTTTTTGATATTCTTGTCATGTTCCATGCTGTTTGTAATCTGCCATCTCTGTAGAACATGACTGTGTCAGAAAGCTTTTGAAGTAAGTAAATGATTTGTTCTATGGAATACTAGTAGATACTTGAGGGCAATCTGGTTCTACAGGGGTTTATGCCTTTCATTATCTTTACTGATCTGTCATGCAACTCTGTACAGATAAAAATTAATTGTGGAATCAAAACTGGAGAGCTACATGCAAGAGAATGAAACTAGATTATTGTCTAACCTCATACACAAAAGTAAAATCAAAATGCATCAAAGACCTGAATTTAAGTCATAAAACCATAAAACTCTTGGACAAAAACATAGGCAAAAATCTCTTGAATATAACCATGAGCAACTTTTTCCTGCACCCATCTCCTCAGGCAAGGAAAACAAAATAAAAAATGAACAAATGGGACTGCATCAAGCTAAAAAGCTTCTGTACAGCAAAAGACACTATCAGCAGAACAAAAAGGCATCCTACAGGATGGGAGAATATATTTGTAAATGACATATCCAACAAGAGGTTAACATACAAAATATATAAAGAACTCACATGCCTCAACACCCAAAAAGCAAATAATCTGATTAAAAAATGGGTGGAGGTTATGAACAGACACTTCTCCAAAGAAGAAATTCAGATGGCCAACAGGCACATGAAAAGATGCTCCACATAGCTAATTATCAGAGAAATGCAAATTAAAACCACAATGAGATATCACCTCACACCAGTTAGGATGGCCAACATCAAAAAGACTTGGAACAAAAAATGCTGGGAAGGATGCAGAGAAAGGGAAATGTAAACTAGTTCAACCATTGTGGAAAGCAATATGGAGGTTCTCCAAAAAGCTGAAAATAGAAATGCCACTTGATCTGGGAATTCCACTTCCAGAAATTTATCCAAAGAAAACTTCTCAGATTTGAAAAGACATATATACCCCTATGTTTATTGTAGCACTATTTGCAATAGCCAAGATATGGAAGCAACCTAAGTGTCCATTAGTAGATGAATGGATAAAGAAGAGGTGGTATGTATACATGATGGAATACTGTTCAGCCATAAGAAAGAAACAAATCCTATCATTTGCAACAACATGGGTGGAGCTACAGGATATTATGCTCAGTGAAATAAGTCAGACAGAGAAAGACAAATGCCAAATGGTTTTCCTCATTTGTGGAGTGTAACAATGAAGCAAAACTGAAGGAACAAAATAGCAGCAGACTCACAGACTCCAAGGAGGGACTAGTGGTTACCAAAGGGGAGCGGTGGGGGAGGCAGGTGGGGAGGGAAGGAGAAGGGGATTGTGGGATATCATGATTGGTGCACATAGTGTGTGTGGGGTCATGGGGAAGACAGTGTGGCTCAGAGAAGGCAAATAGTGACTCTGTGGTATCTTACTACACTGAAGGACAGTGACTGTAATGGGGTATGGGGGGAACTCAGTAATAAGGGTGAATGTAATAACCACATTGTTTTTCTTGGGAAACCTTTATGAGAGTGTATATCTATGATACCTTAATAAAAAAATAATTAACTGTGGAAGGATGATGGTGATGAAAGTTATTCCTGTTCACAGAGATGATAATTAATTATGTCTGGTGGAGATGCAATTGATTTATCTCATTCCAACCCACCAGCATGGAAGAAATCATTCCAAACATTACATTTTATTTTCTTTTTGATATTGAGCAGTTTTAGCAAATATATTAGCAATTTTATTTTAGCATTCACGAGGGCCTATATACATGTCTTAGAAATCTCTTGAATAAGGTTAAGCATCTCACTGGTTCCCTTATCAATTACAGAATAGAAAACATCCTTGACACATGGTTATGTTGAATTTATATAGAGTCATGGTTTTACCTTTAAAAGAATACATAGCCTTTAGCACTTGTTGGTGTAAAGATAGAACATCTTATCCTTAGACATCGTTTATCATCCAATTGTGGTCTGGATGAAAATATACTATATATTATTTCCTCCTTGCATGTTTTCAAGTTTATGTGAGAGTTTCATGCAAGTGAAGACAATTCTTTGACTATGAAAGCCATTGAATTATTAAGTAAAATAGTTCTTAAAGTATATGGGAAAGGCAATTTGGCAAATTACAATAATCTCATTTTTTTTCACACTACCCATCAAATGCTACATCTATTTTTTTATGTTCAGAAAATTCTATGTCAATATTTGCCTTTTAATTATATGCTAGCATTTCATTTGCTTACTATGCCACATAATTATTCATTTATTCTGTGTGATGAATAGTCCCCTCCAATTTAAAAATATGCTATATGCCTCTTTAATTTTCCTTTTAATTAACAGAAATCATCATCTGCATCATTTATATAAACTAAAGTACTTAGAAAAAATTTAATCTATGATTCAAGAAAGCTAGAACCATAAGCCAACACAGATGCAGAGGTTTGTAACCTTTATATGAGAAATGGGTTACATTTTTAGTGGTGATGTAATGATGCAATATACAGGGGAAAAAATTAAGACTCAAACTAGAAAGAGGATAACTCTAATGCAAATACCTTGACAAAGTAAAAAAGGAATAGGTTCTTTAGCATGGGGAAAAATTGGATTGGGATAAGAGCCTGAATACCACATTTAAAGACCCAAATGGAAAAAAGGAAATATAGATTGGCAAATATTATATTTGCCAATGGTTAGCCCTTAAATCATTGCATCAATTTTCTTGCAGTGTGAGGTAAGGTCATCAGATGAGATTGAGGCATTATTATTTCAGCTTTAGAAATGAGAAGATGATACTCAGAAGCAAAGGGAATAGTATGAATAGGTGGAAATACACACAAAATTATTAAGGTAACTATGAACTATAGTTAAAAAGCTAAAAAATATATATTACAAGTGTGAAGAAGGAGGAAATAGGGACAACTTAAGTCGAATAGCAAGAATTTTAAATGTTATTTTTTGTTAGGGATTTCTTTGTAGATAATGAGTAATTGTTAAACTTTTTGATTAGTTGAGTGACATCACGAGAGCAATGTTTAAAGGTTTATTCATTGGCTAGGTGAGAAGCAACTGAAAATAGAAGAGATTAAAGACAAATAAATTGGTGAAGAAGCTTTTGTAATAGTACATGTTCCGGGCCGTAAGGACTGAATTAACGTACTGTCGGTAGAAAAAGAAAGACAGAAAAATGGGAAAAAAATATCACAGAAAACTGAGGATAGCTTTTTAAGATCCTCAGAATAACAAAACCTCATTTTATAGTTTATTCAAAGAAATGTGTGTGTTGTGGAGTAAGTTGTAACCCACAATATAGTAAATGAAAGTAGTTTCCACTCCTTTTACTAAAGATCTATTGCTAGGATGTAATTTCACCAATGCTACCTGATCTCAATCATTTTATCACATTATTTCCAACATGTTCCATAAGCATATGCTTAAATAATGAAGGGATTTCTAGAAAAATAGTTATTATACTTTGTGTAAAAATTAATTTACTGTAAATACATGATAAACTAAATATAAATAATACAGAGGCAAAATGTACTGCACTGTGTTTGACACTCACATTATATATTTTCTAGCTGGAAAGAACCTTAGCAATCATCATTTCTTCATTTTACATATAGGGAAAATGTAAAAAAATAAAAATTAAAAACCAAACTGAACAAAAACAACTTGTATAAGGCTACTTAGAGTCAGTGATAAAGTTATTTATGTCTTTGTTTTTGTCTTTTACAAAGTCTTTATTTTTCACTTGGAGGCTTGTGAGAGTCACAATTTTAAAAAATCCCACCTGAGTCAGGATTCATGGTTTGCTCTCAAGGACTGATTTGCTGTATTGGTATATAAAAAGAAAAAAAAATTCTCTGTAAATGTATAGCCACTTCGCTGGTTATTTTTCCAAAGCACTTGTTATATGCCTTCTTCTAAGCACCATTTCAAGTGTTCTGAGAAGTCCAATTCTTTGGAGAGATTTTGAAGTGTCCTTCTCACTTTCATTTTCCTCAGCTCCATGGCAGCACAGCAAGAGTCCACAGCTGTGAGAGGATGTAGGAGACATATATGCCATTGGCAGCCCCACTCACTGTACAGAAATGTGAAGACATTTAGATCCAAAATAGAATCTATAAATGCATACTTAACTAATCAAGTTTCTTTGAAAACTGTGTTTATAACTAGCTTGAGCATTTAAGATTTAGGCTTTAATAGGTGTGTAATATTCACATATTAGTTTCTTATAAGAATTTTCTAGGATTTCTTCTGATCTCTCAGGATATATCAGAAAAAGAAAACACCTTAAAGATAAATAAAAATAAGAACTGAGCTGAATATTTTTGTAAGGGTTTGAAGTAAAAAATACTATGAAGAAGAACACATAATATCAATAAAAACAAAAATCCAAAATATTTATTTTATCCACTGACAAGATAATGCCAAGAGCAAGGCTTAAGAGACGGTGCTAGCAGTTTCTTAGGTCAGATTCCAAAGGGATGAAAAGGTGGGGATGAGTGAGCAGGTACTGCGTGAGAGTCTGGGACACCTGTTCACTAGCTCTGCCCTCCATTCTTTGACACGTGTCCATGGGGACACAAATTCTTCTCTATTACTACATGTTTTTCTCTATTTTGTTAAATAAGAACAAGGTCTATGGAACATTGATTTCCTTCTTCCTTTGTATAAACTTAAAGAATAATTTTAATGGAACAACTACTTTATTTTCCTTCAAGAATGTGCGTTGTTAGATTTCTTTTTCCACTTAGTATCCTTAGTCCTCATATTGTTCACATTCATTTGAAAACCCTGTCTCTACTTGCTTCAAAATCAGCAGTACATTTTATAGTAATTTTTTGAAAAGTATGTCTTTTTTCTAGCACCATTTATAAAAATGTTTGATAATATAGAGACGAAAACAAAAAAGAAAATGGAAGAGATGCTTGTAGCTGAAAAGGGAACAGTAGAAATCATGAAGCCACTCACCTCTCCTTTACAGTTGGTGTGGTAGCTGGACAATTGCAACACAGGGTAATCACTGTGCTGAAAGTAAAATACATCTAGCCCACTATCGAGGAGAAAACTTTAACTTCTTTAGTTTCAATAATTCACCATTGTGAAAACAAAATATATTCCTTGGTATTACATTAAAAAATCATGAAGAAAAATGAGTAGGGTTTTAAAAGCTTTTTAAATCTGGTTTCCATGCTTATTCTATTAGTGCGTTCCAGTAAGTAAGACTTGAATATCTCATCTTCTGTGACTGTTTTTTTTAATGCAGAGACAGAAAAATAGATTATATTATGGATCACCCTCCACAGAAAGTTCCTTTTGATTGAGTTTTCTCTTTTTAGTGTTGTTAGACTAAAGGAGAATAGCAATTAGAGGAATGTGGGCTAGGCTAACTAAAACTATGTATTTTTAAATGACATCAGTTTCTTCTGTTTTACTCTTATTGATGATGGGATATCTTAACATAATAGCCAAAGTACCAAAGCAATTTAATTGTATCATTCCGAAGTTATAACTATGCATTTGATTGAAAAGCCCTATTTTAAAAATATACATGATGACATTTAGCCATATTATCCAAAAATTGCCCAGAAGTATAATCTGTTTCTGGATACCTTATTAAATTGTCGTATGAGGTTGCATGATGTTAAGGATGAAGGACATATATTTTATCTTGCTCTATCAATTCTTAAAAGAAATCTAATGGTAGCAGGAATTGCCAGTGAGCTAAAGCTGTAACCCAGTAATTATGGTGTAAATTAGGTAGCAATTAAAAGTGCTTTCCTGAACACTGATGGAAGTGTATAGTATAATATTTAGGTACTAAGGTCTCGATTTTCTAATCATAATATGAAAATATAAGAACGAGAAGATGTGGAAAGCTACAGAGAGATTAACTATTGGCTCAAATGCATGCACTGTCTTACTGGGGCCCCTGAAAACCCAAAGTAACTATTCCATTAAATAAAAACAGATTATAAGATCATATTAATACATCAAAGAAAATTGAGTGTGATTTTCAATGTTAAAAAATATAAAAAAGCAATAACAATTTATAGAAAGGAACTAAGATGAGAAATAAGAATATTTTGGGGAGATGAGAATGGGGAAAAAAATGAAGTTTCCTGTGAGTAATATCTCTTGACTTTAAAATGAACAATCAAACACAAATGGTTATTGTTACCTATACCTTATTTGCAAATATGAATTGCAAGACATGTATGCTTCCTCTGAATAATAGTTCTGTTTGCACCCTATTTTCAGTTATTTTAATAACCTACTAGTTCTCCTGTAGGTAAAAAATTAAGCCATTATAGGAAGCATAATTAAGGAATGTGAAATATTAGTTGTGGTTAAATAAAAATAATAAGAATTTAAAATAATTCCACACCATGTACTACCTAACATGAACTGTGATTGTCTTCATATTAGCATTTAGTTTTCAGGGCTAGGAAGTTCAGTAAATTTGGGCCAGAAACTAGGTTAGTCAACTAAGATGCAATAGCATACAAGACACAATATGGTATTACATTGCTATACAGATGCAACTAGGAGAGTCCTCTCAGTCACAATTCTTTGCTCATGGGATTAGAACCTGGTAGGAGATGTAGCTATGAACCTAATGAAATCAAACTAATGTATACCTTCAAGCTCAGGACAGTACTCTAATACAGTCTTTATGAAACTGATATGTACACAAACCCCCATGTAACTTGTTAAAATATAAATAAAGTCAGCAGACCCAGAGTGAACGCTGCATCTATAGCTTTGTGGTGCTGATGTCGCTCATCCATGGAACAGAGTGGAGTCATGTATCAGTCAGAATTCTCCACAAAAACAGAACCAATAGTACAGGTAGACTGATAGGCATCGATAAACAGATAGATAGGCAAATAGCTATAGATCACTTCTATCTGTCTATCATCTATTTAGGTGTGAGATTTTTTTTTTTTTTTTTATAATTATTTTTTATTGAAGGGTAGTTGACACACAGTATTACATTACATGAGTTTCAAGTGTACAACACAGTGGTAGAACATTTATATACATAATTCTAGGTTCCAGCTATCACCCTACCAGGCTGTTACAATATCTTGACTATATTCCTTATGCTATACATTACATCCCGGTTACTAATTTATTTTACCATTGGAAGTCTGTCCTTTTTTTTTTTTTTTTTTTTTTTTTTTTTTTTTTTTGTGAGGGCATCTCTCATATTTATTGATCAAATGGTTGTTAACGACAATAAAATTCTGTATAGGGGAGTCAATGCTCAATGCACAATCATTAATCCACCCCAAGCCTAATTTTTGTCAGTCTCCAATCTTCTGAGGCATAACAAAAAAGTTTTTACATGTAGAACAAATTCTTACATAATGAATAAGTTACATAGTGAACAGTACAATGGCAGTCATCACAGAAACTTTCGGTTTTGCTCATGCATTATGAACTCTAAACAGTCAGTTCAAATATGAATACTCATTTGGTTTTTATACTTGATTTATATGTGGATACCACATTTCTCTCTTTATTATTATTATTTTTAATAAAATGCTGAAGTGGTAGGTAGATACAAGATAAAGGTAGAAAACATAGTTTAGTGTTGTAAGAGAGCACATGTAGATGATCAGGTGTGTGCCTGTAGACTATGTGTTAATCCAAGCTAGACAAGGGCAATAAAACATCCACGGATGCAGAAGATTTCTCTCAGAACAGGGGGGTGAGGTTCTAAGCCTCACCTCTGTTGATCCCCAATTTCTCACCTGATGGCCCCCCTACGACTGTGCCTGTCTTAGGTTGTTCCTCCCTTGAGGAATCTTACCAATCTCTGGCTAACCAGTCATCTTCCGGGGCCATACAGGGAAATGTGAAGTTGGTAAGTGAGAGAGAAGCCTTATTGTTTGAAAAAGTTAGCTTTTTACTTCTTTGCATATTTATGCCCTGTGGCTTCTATGCCCAGCATTTGTCTTGAGGTATCTTTACCACTTGGAAGAATTATGATACTCGGTAAATTTGATATGAGGCACGAATTCTATTTAAGGGTTGTAATTAGGAAGGAAGAAGAAAAGCTATAGAAGTAGCAGGTGGAAGAAAACATGGGAAGATTGATTATTTCTTTGATATATCTTCTTGTAGAGTAACTTCAGCATGTACAGGTTTTAAGCTACTACTTAAATTGCACACACACATTAACATAATAGGAGTATAGTTACATAACCAAAGCATATCTGTAATTACCAGCCATCTGCAGTGAAACCAAGAAAACCAGTTAGGCACCTTAGGCATTTGTGAAAACTTATCTATGATATGGTGGATATTGTCCAACTGAACTTGAACAGTCTGAGAGAAATCAGACAAATTAAAACAACCCATTCCTGGGGACTGTTCACATGCCATATGTTCTTTTAACAGTAAATAGTTTGTAGTTGTAAGACTTTGGAGCGCTACAATTTGCACTTCTCCAAATTCTTGGTTGAGTTCCAACAGTATAGATCCAGTCCAATTTTGTTGTTTTACTGTATGCACAGGCCAGCTTATATATCTCCTTCCTCATTCCCATGGCAAGTCCAGGAACTGGTGGGATGAGTGCATCTACAGCTGTAGCAGTGCGTGGATCTTTGTTGGGGTTTTTTGATGATCATCTTCTGGCATGAGTCTTCCAGAGAGTGCAGATGTTGGAAGTTCTTTTTCATATCGTATCTTAGTTCATTTTCGGGGTCGCCCAATTAGGCTTTAATCCTCTGTATAAACACAAACAGACCCTTTGCCTACACTTTTATATGCCCTTTATACCCTTGTGTAGAACTCGTTGGAGGTTACCACACAGGAACTGCCCTTTTTTTTTTTCTATCACTAATCTACACTTACATGACGAATATTATGTTTACTAGGCTCTCCCCTATAAACCCCTTTACAGTCACTGTCTATCAGCATAGCAAAATGTTGTAGAATCACTACTTGCCTTCTCTGTGTTGTACAGCCCTCCCTTTTCTCCTACCCCCCATGCATGTTAATATTAATACCCCCCTACTTCTCCCCCCCTTATCCCTCCCTACACACCCATCCTCCCCAGTCCCTTTCCCTTTGGTACCTGTTAGTCCATTCTTGAGTTCTGTGATTCTGCTGCTGTTTTGTTCCTTCAGTTTTTCCTTTGTTCTTATATTCCACAGATAAGTGAAATCATTTGGTATTTCTCTTTCTCCGCTTGGCTTGTTTCACTGAGCATAATACCCTCCAGCTCCATCCATGTTGCTGCAAATGATTGGATTTGCCCTTTTCTTATGGCTGAGTAGTATTCCATTGTGTATATGTACCACATCTTCTTTATCCATTCATCTATTGATGGACATTTAGGTTGCTTCCAATTCTTGGCTATTGTAAATAGTGCTGCAATAAACATAGGGGTGCATCTGTCTTTCTCAAACTTGATTGCTGCGTTCTTAGGGTAAATTCCTAGGAGTGGAATTCCTGGGTCAAATGGTAAGTCTGTTTTGAGCATTTTGATGTACCTCCATACTGCTTTCCACAATGGTTGAACTAACTTACATTCCCACCAGCAGTGTAGGAGGGTTCCCCTTTCTCCACAGCCTCGCCAACATTTGTTGTTGTTTGTCTTTTGGATGGCAGCCTTCCTTACTGGTGTGAGGTGATACCTCATTGTAGTTTTAATTTGCATTTCTCTGATAATTAGCGATGTGGAGCATCTTTTCATGTGTCTGTTGGCCATCTGTATTTCTTTTTTGGAGAACTGTCTCTTCAGTTCCTCTGCCCATTTTTTAATTGGGTTATTTGTTTTTTGTTTGTTGAGGCGTGAGAGCTCCTTATATATTCTGGACGTCAAGCCTTTATCGGATGTGTCATTTTCAAATATATTCTCCCATACTGTAGGGATCCTTTTTGTTATATTGATGGTGTCTTTTGCTGTACAGAAGCTTTTCAGCTTAATATAGTCCCACTTACTCATTTTTGCTGTTGTTTTCCTTGCCCGGGGAGATATGTTCAAGAAGAGGTCACTCATGTTTATGTCTAAGAGGTTTTTGCCTATGTTTTCTTCCAAGAGTTTAATGGTTTCATGGCTTACATTCAGGTCTTTGATCCATTTTGAGTTTACTTTTGTATATGGGGTTAGACAATGGTCCAGTTTCATTCTCCTACATGTAGCTGTCCAGTTTTGCCAGCACCACCTGTTGAAGAGACTGTCATTTTGCCATTGTATGTCCATGGCTCCTTTATCAAATATTAATTGACCATATATGTCTGGGTTAATGTCTGGATTCTCTAGTCTGTTCCATTGGTCTGTGGCTCTGCTCTTGTGCCAGTACCAAATTGTCTTGATTACTATGGATTTATAGTAGAGCTTAAAGTTGGGGAGTGAGATCCCCCCTACTTTATTCTTCTTTCTCAGGATTGCTTTGGCTATTCGGGGTCTTTGGTGTTTCCATATGAATTTTTGAATTATTTGTTCCAGTTCATTGAAGAATGTTGCTGGTAGTTTCATAGGGATTGCATCAAATCTGTATATTGCTTTGGGCAGGATGGCCATTTTAACGATATTAATTCTTCCTAGCCACGAGCATGGGATGAGTTTCCATCTGTTAGTGTCCCCTTTAATTTCTCTTAAGAGTGACTTGTAGTTTTCAGAGTATAAGTCTTTCACTTCTTTGGTTAGGTTTATTCCTAGGTATTTTATTTTTTTTGATGCAATTGTGAATGGAGTTGTTTTCCTGATTTCTCTTTCTGTTGGTTCATTGTTAGTATATAGGAAAGCCACAGATTTCTGTGTGTTGATTTTGTATCCTGAAACTTTGCTGTATTCCGATATCAGTTCTAGTAGTTTTGGGGTGGAGTCTTTATGGTTTTTTATGTACAGTATCATGTCATCTGCAAATAGTGACAGTTTAACTTCTTCTTTACCAATCTGGATTCCTTGTATTTCTTTATTTTGTCTGATTGCGTAGCTAGGACCTCCAGTACTATGTTAAATAACAGTGGAGAGAGTGGGCATCCCTGTCTAGTTCCCGATCTCAGCGGAAATGCTTTCAGCTTCTCGCTGTTCAATATAATGTTGGCTGTGGGTTTATCATAGATGGCCTTTATTATGTTGAGGTACTTGCCCTCTATTCCCATTTTGCTGAGAGTTTTTAACATGAATGGATGTTGAACTTTGTCAAATGCTTTTTCAGCATCTATGGAGATGATCATGGGGGTTTTGTCTTTCTTTCTGTTGATGTGGTGGATGATGTTGATGGACTTTCGAATGTTGTACCATCCTTGCATCCCTGGAATGAATCCCACTTGGTCATGGTGTATGATCCTTTTGATGTATTTTTGAATTCGGTTTGCTAATATTTTGTTGAGTATTTTTGCATCTACGTTCATCAGGGATATTGGTCTGTAGTTTTTTTGGTGGGGTCTTTGCCTGGTTTTGGTATTAGGGTGATGTTAGCTTCATAGAATGAGTTTGGGAGTATCCCCTCCTCCTCTATTTTTTGGAAAACTTTAAGGAGAATGGGTATTATGTCTTCCCTGTATGTCTGATAAAATTCCGAGGTAAATCCATCTGGCCCGGGGGTTTTGTTCTTTGGTAGTTTTTTGATTACCTCTTCAATTTTGTTGCTGGTAATTGGTCTGTTTAGATTTTCTGTTTCTTCCTGGGTCAATCTTGGAAGGTTATATTTTTCTAGGAAGTTGTCCATTTCTCCTAGGTTTCCCAGCTTGTTAGCATATAGGTTTTCATAGTATTCTCCAATAATTCTTTGCATTTCCGTGGGGTCCGTCGTGATTTTTCCTTTCTCGTTTCTGATACTGTTGATTTGTGTTGACTCTCTTTTCTTCTTAATAAGTCTGGCTAGAGGCTTATCTATTTTGTTTATTTTCTCGAAGAACCAGCTCTTGGTTTTATTGATTTTTGCTATTGTTTTATTCTTCTCAATTTTATTTATTTCTTCTCTGATCTTTATTATGTCCCTCCTTCTGCTGACCTTAGGCCTCATCTGTTCTTCTTTTTCCAATTTCGATAATTGTGACATTAGACCATTCATTTGGGATTGCTCTTCCTTTTTTAAATATGCTTGGATTGCTATATACTTTCCTCTTAAGACTGCTTTTGCTGTGTCCCACAGAAGTTGGGGCTTAGTGTTGTTGTTGTCATTTGTTTCCATATATTGCTGGATCTTCATTTTGATTTGGTCATTGATCCATTGATTATTTAGGAGCGTGTTGTTAAGCCTCCATGTGTTTGTGAGCCTCTTTTCTTTCTTTGTACGGTTTATTTCTAGTTTTATGCCTTTGTGGTCTGAGAAGTTGGTTGGTAGGATTTCAATCTTTTGGAATTTTCTCAGGCTCTTTTTGTGGCCTAGTATGTGGTCTATTCTGGAGAATGTTCCATGTGCACTTGAGAAGAATGTATATCCCGCTGCTTTTGGATGTAGAGTTCTATAGATGTCTATTAGGTCCATCTGCTCTACTGTGTTGTTCAGTGCTTCCGTGTCCTTCCTTATTTTCTGCCAAGTGGATCTATCCTTTGGGGTGAGTGGTGTGTTGAAGTCTTCTAGAATGAATGCATTGCAGTCTATATCCCCCTTTAGTTCTGTTAGTATTTGTTTCAGATATGCTGGTCCTCCTGTGTTGAGTGCATATATATTTAGAATGGTTATATCCTCTTGTTTGACTGAGCCCTTTATCATTATGTAGTGTCCTTCTTTATCTCTTGTTACTTTCTTTGTTTTGAAGTCTATTTTGTCTGATATTAGTACTGCAACCCCTGCTTTCTTCTCACTGTTGTTTGCTTGAAATATGTTTTTCCATCCCTTGACTTTTAGTTTGTACATGTCTTTGGGTTTTAG
This sequence comes from Manis pentadactyla, assembly GCF_030020395.1. Taxonomy (NCBI): domain Eukaryota; kingdom Metazoa; phylum Chordata; class Mammalia; order Pholidota; family Manidae; genus Manis; species Manis pentadactyla. The sequence goes on from NC_080023.1 coordinate 53,575,545, forward strand.
GTGAGTTTCTTGTAAGCAGCATACAGATGGGTCTTGCTTTTTTATCCATTCTGTTACTCTGTGTCTTTTGATTGGTGCATTCAACCCATTAACATTTAGGGTGACTATTGAAAAACATGTACTTATTGCCATTGCAGGCTTTAAATTCGTGGTTACCAAAGGTTCAAGGTTAGCCTCTTTAGTATCTTACTGCCTAACTTAGCTCGCTTATTGTGCTGTTATATACACTGTCTGGAGATTTTTTTCTTCTCTCCCTTCTTGTTCCTCCTCCTCGATTCTTCATATGTTGGGTGTTTTTTGCTGTGCTCCTTCTAGGAGTGCTCCCATCTAGAGCAGTCCCTGTAAGATGTTCTGTAGAGGTGGTTTGTGGAAAGCAAATTCCCTCAGCTTTTGTTTGTCTGGGAATTGTTTAATCCCACCGTCATATTTGAATGATAGTCGTACTGGATACAGTATCCTTGGTTCAAGGCCCTTCTGTTTCATTGTATTAAATATATCATGCCATTCTCTTCTGGCCTGTAGGGTTTCTGTTGAGAAATCTGATGTTAGCCTGATGGGTTTCCCTTTATAGGTGACCTTTTTCTCTCTAGCTGCCTTTAACACTCTTTCCTTGTCCTTGATCTTTGCCATTTTAATTATTATGTGTCTTGGTGTTGCCCTTCTTGGATCCTTTCTGTTGGGGGTTCTGTGTATTTCCGTGGTCTGTTTGATTACTTCCTCCCCCAGTGTGGGGAAGTTTTCAGCAATTATTTCTTCTAAGATACTTTCCATCTCTTTTCCTCTCTCTTCTTCTTCTGGGACCCCTATAATATGGATATTGTTCCTTTTAGATTGGTCACACAGTTCTCTTAATATTGTTTCATTCCTGGAGATCCTTTTGTCTCTCTCTATGTCAGCTTCTATGCGTTCCTGTTCTCTGATTTCAATTCCATCAATGGCCTCTTGCATTCTATCCATTCTGCTTATAAACCCTTCCAGAGTTTGTTTCATTTCTGCGATCTCCTTTCTGGCATCTGTGATCTCTTTCCGGACTTCATCCCATTTTTCTTGCGTATTTCTCTGCATCTCTGTCAGCATGTTTATGATTCTTATTTTGAATTCTTTTTCAGGGAGACTGGTTAGTTCTGTCTCCTTCTCTGGTGTTGTCTCTGTGATCTTTGTCTGCCTGTAGCTTTGCCTTTTCATGGTGATAGGAATAGTTTGCAGAGCTGGGACGAGTGACCGCTGGAAGAACTTCCCTTCTTGTTGGTTTGTGGCCCTCCTCTCCTGGGAGAACAGCGACCTCTGGTGGCTTGTGCTGCGCAGCTGCGCGCAGACAGGGCTTCTGCTTCCTGCCCGGTTGCTATGGAGTTAATCTCCGCTGTTGCTGTGGTCGTGGCCTGGCTAGGGCAGCTACTCCAAAATGGTGGAGTCGCGTTGGAGCAGGAGCTGCTGGGAGGCTATTTATCTCCGTAAGGGGCCTCCCTGCTCCCTGCAGCCCAGGGGTTAGGGTGCCCAGAGATCCCGGATTCCCTACCTCTGGATTAAGTGACCCGCCCTGCCCCTTTAAGACTTCCAAAAAGCACCCGCCAAAACAAAACAACGACCACAAAAAAAAACAAGAAAAAAAAAATTTTAATTAAAAAAAAAAAAAATTTTTTTTAATTAAAAAGAAAAAGGTGGTCGTTCGTTTTTCTTTATTCTCCGGTGCCAGCCTCAGGCCTCTGCTCACCGGTCTTTCTGCCCTGTTTCCCTAGTATTGGGGTCCCTGTCCCTTTAAGACTTCCAAAGAGCGCTCGCAAAACAAAGCAGCAAAAAAGCAAAAAAAAAAAAAAAAAATGGTCGCGCGCTTTTCTTATGTCCTCTGTCGCCCAGCCTCCAGTGCCTGCTCACTGTTCTTGCTGCCCTGTTTTCCCAGTATCGAGGGCCCTGCACTCTGGCCCTGATGGCTGGGGCTGGGTGTTCGGCAGCCCTGGGCTCCGTCTCCCTCCCGCTCTGCCTGCTCTTCTCCCGCGGGGAGCTGGGGGGAGGGGCGCTCGGCTCCCGCGGGGCCGGGGCTTGTATCTTACCCCCTTCGCGAGGCGCTGGGTTCTCTCAGGTGTGGATGTGGTCTGGATATTGTCCTGTGTCCTCTGATCTTTATTCTAGGAAGGGTTGTCTTTGTTATATTTTCATAGATATATGTTGTTTTGGGAGGAGATTTCCGCTGCTCTACTCACGCCGCCATCTTCCGCCCCTCTCCTAGGTGTGAGATTTTAAGTACGTTATGAGATGATGATCTTCCAGATCATCATCTCATAATGTACTTTTATTTCCTTTCTGGTTGGAAGTTTCCCATGAGCTGAGAGACTGAGGGGTAGGCAAACATGCGGGTCTGCTGGAAAAGCATGCCATCGAGGTTAGAGACCAGCTCGCCCCCTTAATATGGATATTTGTAGTTGTTGTGTTTTTCTCTCTCTGTGGTTGGTTGGACAGATAGCTGTGTGTTCCAGGAATTACTAAACTCTTACAGAGCTTGCCTGGAGTCTACTGGAGTTGTTATTTGGCCAATTTTTTAAAAAATCTTGGGCTCTGAATCATTGAAGATAGGGAACCAGACTAAGTTTTATATTTTTAATGAGTTTTCCTCCTTAAAGATATTAAAAATAAGAATAATATTAGCCTCTTAGACATAAATATCATAGTCTATGAGCAATAATCTAGACTTTGCTATTTTTAATCCTTAAGACCATAGATTGCATTGAGTAATTATTTCATAATTCCTTTACACTATCTGTGTTTTTGAATAAATACTTGATTCTATGTTACATAATTAAAATGCCCCAAATGGCTTTAAATAAAAAGAAAAGAAAAACATCATAAGAAACTCAAAAACCAGAAGGAAAATAAATAGGAAGATGGATAGCAGCTCAGTGTGTGACTCTCTCTCCTGCTCCTGCTCATTTGAATAGTCATTTGGTCCTTTGGAGAAATCAGATGAATTAAATGAAGATATGGTAGGAAGAAAAAAAGTCTCCACTTAAGAAAATTTAATATGTTGGGGGAAAAGAAGTAAATAAGTGCAAGCACGGTTGGACCTTATAAAAAGAGCTCATAAATGATAGGTATGGGAACCAGACTGATTAGATTTAAATACTGGCTCCACCACTCTGTCTTGTGATCTTGGGCAAAGTCCTTAACTTCTCTTTTTTTTTATCATACATAACAAAAGTAACTGATTCAAACAGCTGTTATGTAATCTAATCTAAGCGCTAAAAAGAACACCTAATACTTAATAACACACAAATGTATTTTTTACAATTACTACCCTCTGGTGATTTAAAAGCAAGAATATTAAAAAATAATGACTATCATATATTCATCTTAAGCAACTCTTAGTTTGTATCATCTCTAAAATTTACAATAATAATGGCATTTCCTTAGAAAGTTTTATGTTTATAATTAGAATAATATCAATAAGTCTGTCTTGCAGTTAACCGCCAAATACCCCTGCCTTAAACTAACTTCTGTTTCCAATTGAAAAAATAAAAGGTATAAATACATGTAATACAAGCTGTAGTAACCAGTTATAGTTTAAACATCCAAAGTCCTGTAACATTTGTTTAATTTTATACATAACAGATGAGCTTTATATGCTACAAGGAAGAGGTAACTGCATTTGTCACTGAATCATGCAAATATCCTACTGTTATGCTCTTTGCCTTTTTTTCTCTGCTCTTTATAGCTCATACAAGTTTTAATTTCTCTGACTTGCATTTCACGTTATTTATCACACAACATCTCAGTGTCTTCCCTGTATTATAGGCAGTAAATGAATTTTGGAAACAGTTATCAAGAAGCTCTTCATTATAACAATATTTCCATTCCAGATTCATATTATAACATTTATTTTATTATCCTCTCTATGTGTGGGGGGAGTGGATGTAAAGTATTAGAATAAGTCTCCATTTTTCTTTTCAGTTTAGGCCTTCAGTAGGTTATGGCACTATAAAATTCATTAAGATCACTTTCTTTATAAAAAAATATAAAATATAGGCTTTCATTTTTTTTAATATGGATAAGTCACTTAAAAAGTTATTTGCCTTTTACTACAAAGAAAATTTATTTCCAAAAATACCTCCTTCTTTATTAAAGTACAGAATGTTGAAAAACCATATTTTTTTCAGTTTGTATTACTAAGGTCAAGTAGCTCTTGTCTAACAAAGTCGGTTTTAACAAACTTCATATAAGTAATTATTTTCTACCAACTTTAAAAGCCAGAGGATATTTTGTTATTAAAAAAATCGGTTTTGTAGATGGAATACAATTACACGCTAGCAAATTTTCTGAAATAATATCCAAAAGATAATAACTTTCAAAGAATAAGACAATTTCAAGAAAAAGGCAATAACTTTCTAATAAAATATTAACCATAATGTAATACTGAACACATTCAAACTATTAATAGCTTTCAACTATTGTAAAAAGTTACAAAATAAAAATACAAAAAAAATATAGTATGGGACACAAAGTTTGTCAGAAAACTGTGCTCCAAATATGCAAGTTTCAATATTTAAGCAAGTGCAATTTGAACAATGCCTTTAATTTTTCTCCAATTTTTAAAACTGTTTTTAAGCCAATGCATTTTTATGGCTACTTGTTTTTAACAAGTTGAATGAAACAACACGCATCTTTCATTATGTAAGTCTTTTTCCAGTTGTTATCACCTGTTTATAATTAGTGATATAGCATTTAGTGACAGTACATAGTGATAACCCTTTATACCAGAGAAGAAGAGAGATGTGAAAGGGAACAAGGAGGAAGGGGAGTGTGCGATAGTGCAGGGAAGCTGAAGGGAAGGGAAGCCACAGAGAGCAAGTGTGTTGTTTCATGTAACCATTCACTGACTGCCACAATGACAGATTTTGCTAGATTTTAGTCTGGTACTGGAGGAGCATTGCAGTTGGGGACACCATTCAGGTAGACAGAGGCCAACAAAGCAAAGCTGTTTCACATCTTTGTATTCTATAAATAGCTTGTCATTTTTTTTTTTCTATTCTGTTTTCCTTCCTATGGTGAACATGAGACTGCGTTCTCCATTTCAAACTTCTGACTGAATTTCTGGAAACTGTTGTTTCTAATAGAAAAGTTTGTTTCATTTGCTCACGCACATAAGTATGCAAAACAACACAGATCAATTTTTACTACTGTGCTAATCATGTACTTGAAGTATTGAGTAATACATAAAGCATTTATCTCTCTACATCAGTGGATGGTTAGGAAACACATTTTAGTCTTTTGTCCATTATCAATTCTGTTGCAATAAAAAGCATTTTAGAGTATGCTCATAATACTTATCACATTGTAATTCAAAGTTCCTTACACCCACCACCTGATTCAGTTTTTCCTTTGTTCTATGATAGACTTGCAAATACTTCCAACATCATTATAGTGTTTGTTTATGGGAAATGACACAATTTTCTCGAAACAAGAAGTCTGTCTATTTCACCGGAAGTATTTATTTTCCACAGAGCAATGAATGCTCTAACAGGGACTACTGTATAGTTAAGCTTAACTGAGTAATTTTCCTGGATATACACTAATGGCCACACTTGCCTCCTAAACTCAAGTCCTAGGGCTTTTTTAAATCCATTCATTCAACAAGTTTTATAGGGCAGCTGATCTTTCCTTTATGAAGAGTGTTATGCAACTGAGATGCAGAGGTCAGCACAAGTATCATTTGGTGCTCTTGGACATTATAATCTAGCAAGATAAATAAGATAATTAAGTATGTAATTCAGTAAAGTCTGGTAAATGTGGTAAATACTGTCATTCCTCTTACTGAATTGCCTCCTCATTCTTTAATAGAGATTCAAATTTGCATTTTTGTGTATAATGCAATATCAGCTGAATCATCCTTTTTCTCAAATGACTTATTAATCAATTTGTTCTCTCATTGAGCACTTGTGTTTCAGTTATATATCTAGACACTGAAATAATAGTAATAAGCAAAGTAGATATCATCTTTGTTTTAAGATTGCATTTCAGTAGGTGAAACAGACATAAGGTACAAAAACAATACATGAATTCAGATAGTAATGAATTCTGATGATACATAAAACAGCTAAAGTATAAAGAGTTGTGTGGAGCTGGGAGGGAAGGTTTGAGCAGATACCTATGAAGAAAGGAGAATCATGGAAATATCTATGGAGAAGAGCAGTCAAAGAAGCATGGACAGAAAGCAGTGAAAACAGCTTGGCATACCTGAGATACTGCAATAAGACCAGGGCAATGTGACCAGGATTAAATGAAGGAGATAAAAAACAACAACATGAAAACAAAAAAATTAGTAAATAGGGTCAGAGAATTATTTCATATACACTCTAATTAGAATTCTGTCATTCATGTTTAAAAGTTAGATTTTGGAATATGAAACTATTGTAGAGTTCGATACAATTTAATTTTGAAAGGTAATTTTGGTCACTTTATGAGGAATTTGTTTAGGAGAATAAGAACAGAAGCAAGATCAGTTAGATGATATCATGTGCAGTAGAAAATGGAGGTGATGAGAAATTATTGTATTTGGAATGTATTTTGATTGTAGTGTGGAACATGAGTAACTGAATCTATAGTTGCCCTTTTTTAGGAGATGGGGAAGAGTAAGGAGGAAGCAGGCTTTGGAGTTCAAGGATCAGGAGTTCTATTTCAGATCTGTCAAATTCATGTTGCCTTCATACATCCAAATGGAGATGTCAGAGAGACAGCTGAGTACATGTCTATAACCTGAAAGTGTCAATTCTGGAGAAAAAAAATGTTTTGGAGATAATGGCATAGGTGATGTAGGAATTATTTACAGTTATGAACCTGGATGTGGACTGAGTGTAGATTGACCATGGATAAAGAAGGATACAAAAGAAACCCAGGATACTTAAGGAGTTGAGTCTACTCTACAGGCTAAGGGAACAAGGTGTTTCAGGAGGGAGAGTTTGATGTCTCAGAGGTTAAGTAAGAGGAAGACTAAGATGGACTATTGCATTTCTACATATATATCACAATTTCATCCATTGGTTGTTTCCACATCTTGGCTACTATAAACAATGCTGCTATGAATGTGGTGGTGCAGAAATATTTTCAAGTTAGTTTTTGTTTCCTTCAGATATATTCCCCATGAATTTCTGGATCACATGACAGTTTTATTTTTAATTTTTTGAGCATCCTCTGTGCTGTTTTCCATAGTGGTTGCACAAGGATTCCCTTTTCTCCACATCCCCTCCAGCATTTGTTATCTCTTGTTTTTTTACTGATGGCCACTCCAGCAGGGACGAGGTGATATTTCACTAAGGTTTTACTTTGTATTTCCTAATGACTAGTAATGTTTCATCCTTTCATGTGCCTGTTGACATTTCATATATCTTCTTTGGATAAATGTCTATTTCAGGTCCTTAGCCCATTTTTAAAATTGGGTTATTTGGTCTTTTGCAATTAAGTCATATGATTTTATTCTGCATTTTGGCTATTAACCCCTTACCAGATATATGGTTTGCAAATGTTTTATCCCATTCCACAGGTTGTCTTTTTTACTTTAGTGATGGTTTCTTTTGCTGTACAGAGAGTTTTAGTTCAATGTAGTCCCAATTTTTTTTTATTTTGTTATTTATGCTTTAGTTGTCATATCCAAAAAATAATTTCCAAGTCCCATGTCAAGGAGCTTTGTTCCTGTTTTCACCTAAGAGTTTCATGGTTTTAAGTCTTACACTTAAGTTTTGAATCCATTCCGAGTTAATTTTTGTGAGTGGTATAAGGTAAGGGTCCAGTTTGATTCTTTTATAGGTGACTATCCAACTATCCTAGTACTATTTATTTATTTTTTTTTTTTATTGAAGGGTAGTTGACACACAGTATTACATTACATTAGTTTCAGGTGTACAACACAGTGATTTAACATTTATATACATGATAATTCTAGGTACCAGCTATCACCATACCAAGTTGTTACAATATTTTGACTATATTCCTTATGCTATACATTACATCCTGGTTACTTATTTATTTTACAATTGGAAGTGTGTTTATATATATATATATATATATATGTATGTATATTTTGTGTGTGTGTGAGGGCATCTCTCATATTTATTGATCAAATAGTTGTTAACAACAATAAAATTCTGCATAGGGGGGTCAATACTCAATGCACAATCATTAATCCACCCCAAGCCTAATTTTCGTCAGTCTCCAATCTTCTGTTGCATAACGAACAAGTTCTTACATGGAGTACAAATTCTTACATAGTGAATAAGTTACATGGTGAACAGTGCAAGGGCAGTCATCACAGAAGCTTTCGGTTACGTTCACGCATTATGAACTATAAACAGTCAGTTCAAATATGAATATTCATTTGATTTTTAAACTTGATTTATATGTGGATACCACATTTCTCTCTTTATTATTATTATTTTTAATAAAATGCTGAAGTGGTAGGTAGATACGAGATAAAGGTAGAAAACAGAGTTTAGTGTTGTAAGAGAGCAAATGTAGATGATCAGGTGTGTGCCTGTAGACTATGTGTTAATCCGAGCTAGACAAGGGCAATAAACATCCATGTATGCAGAAGATTTCTCTCAGAACATGAGGGGGGAGGTTCTAAGCCTCACCTCTGCTGCTCCCCATTTTCTCACCAGATGGCCCCTGCGACTGTGCCTGTCTTAGGTTGTTCCTCCCTTGAGGAATCTTACCCGTCTCTGGCTAACCAGTCATCTTCCGGGGCCATACAGGGAAATGTGAAGTTGGTAAGTGAGAGAGAAGCCTTATCGTTTGAAAAGGTTAGCTTTTTACTTCTTTGCATATTTATGCCCTGTGGCTTCAATGCCCAGCATTTGTCTTGAGGTGTCCTTACCACTTGGAAGAATTATGATACTCGGTAAATTCGACATGTGGCACGAGTTCTATTTAAAGGTTGTAATTAGGTAGGAAGAAGAAAAGCTATAGAAGTAGCAGGCGGAAGAAAACATGGGAAGATTGATTATTTCTTTGACATATCTTCTTGTAGAGTAACTTCAGCATGGATAGGTTTTAAACTACTAGTTAAATTGTGTGCACACATTAACATAATAGGAATATAGTTACATAACTAAAGCATACCTGTAATTACCAGCCATCTCCAGTGAAACCAAGAAAACCAGTTAGGCACCTTAGGCATTTGTGAAAACTTATCTATGATATGGTGGATATTGTCCAACTGAACTTGAACAGTCTGAGAGAAATCAGACAAATTAAAACAACCCATTCCTGGGGACTGTTCACATCCCATATGTTCTTTTAACAGTAAATAGTCTGTAGTTGTAAGATTTTGGAGCACTACAATTTGCACTTCTCCTAACTCTTGGTTGAGTTCCAACAGTATAGATCCAGTCAAATTTGTTGTTTTACTGTATGCACAGGCCAGCTTATATATCTCCTTCCTCATTCCCATGGCAAGTCCAGGAACTGGTGGGATGAGTGCATCTACAGCTGTAGCAGCACGTGGATCTTTATTGGGGTCTTTTGATGATCATCTTCTGGTATGAGTCTTCCAGAGAGTGCTGATGTTGAAGTTCTTTTTCATATCGTATCTTAGTTCATTTTCGGGGTAGCCAAATTAGGCTTTGATCCTCTGTATAAACACAAACAGATCCTTTGCCTACACTTTTATATGCCCTTTATATCATTGTGTAGAACTCATTGGAGGTCACCACACAGGAACTGCTTTTTTTTTCTTTTTTTTTTTTATCATTAATCTACACTTACATGACGAATACTTTGTTTACTAAGCTCTCCCCTATACCAGGTCCCCCCTATATACTCCTTTACAGTCACTGTCCATCAGCATAGCAAAATGTTGTAGAATCCCTACTTGTCTTCTCTGTGTTGTACAGCCCTCCCCTTTCTCCCACCCCGCTATGGATGCTAATCTTAATAACCCTCTTTTTCTCCCCCCCCTTATCCCTCCCTACCCACCCATCCTCCCCAGTCCCTTTCCCTTTGGTACCTGTTAGTCCATTCTTGAGTTCTGTGATTCTGATGCTGTTTTGTTCCTTCAGTTTTTCCTTTGTTCTTATATTCCACAGATGAGTGAAATCATTTGGTATTTCTCTTTTTCTGCTTGGCTTGTTTCACTGAGAATAATACCCTCCAGCTCCATCCATGTTGCTGCAAATGGTAGGATTTGCCCTTTCCTTATGGCTGAGTAGTATTCCATTGTGTATATGTACCACGTCTTCTTTATTCATTCATCTATAGATGGACATTTAGGTTGCTTCCAATTCTTGGCTATTGTAAATAGTGCTGCGATAAACATAGGGGTACATTGGTCTTTCTCATACTTGATTGCTGCATTCTTAGGGTAAATTCCTAGGAGTGCAATTCCTGGGTCAAATGGTATGTCTGTTTTGAGCATTTTGATGTACCTCCATACTGCTTTCCACAATGGTTGAACTAATTTACATTCCCACCAGCAGTGTAGGAGGGTTCCCCTTTTTCCACAGCCTCGCCAACATTTGTTGTTGTTTGTCCTAGTACTATTTATTGAAGAGATTATCTTTTCTTCATGGAATATTCTTGGCTCTCTTGTCAAATACTACCTACTACCCTTTTTGATGTGGTTCTGTGAAAACCTCCCTGTCAGTCTTTCTCATACATTGACAATTTTAACACCCTAACAAGGGAGGTAAAGATGGTTCAACATAAAATAAACCCAACATTCGCAATAGACATTCGTCTGTTTCTGTGTTTAAGGGTCTTCTGAATATAAATTTTAGGAGTGCTTTCTCTAATTATTAAAATATGCCATTGGAATCGTGACAGGGATTACTTTGAATCTATTGGTATCTTTTGGTAATATTGACATTTTAACAATATTGAATCTTCTAATCCATGAACATGAGATAACTTTCCATTTATTATGTCTTTGATTTCTTTCATGAATGTCTTGTCTTTTTCAGAATAGAGATCTTTTACTTAAATTATTCCAAGCATTTTATTATTTTTGATGCTATTGTAAATGAGATTGATTTATTTTTTAGAAAATTCATTGTTAGTGCATAGAAATGCTACTTAATGATTTTTGCATGTTAGTTTTGTATTCTGTAACTGGACTGAAATTCATTGATTAGACCTAACAATTTTTTGGTTGAGTCTAGGATTTTCTATATGTATAATGATGTCACCTGCAATTAGAGACAATTTTACTTCTTTGTTTCCAATTCTGATACCTTTATTTCTTTTTCTTGCTTGATTGCTCCAGGCAGGACTTCCAGTGTTATATTGAATAGGAGTGGTGAGAGTGGGTGCCCTAGTTTTGCTCCTGAGCTTAGAGGGAAACTTGTAGCCTTTCACCATTGATTATGATGTTAGCTGTGGGCTTGGCATAAATGTTCTTTATTGTGTTGAGATATGTTCCTTCCATGCCTAATTTGTTAAGAGTTTTTTTATTATAACTGCATGTTGAATTTTGTCAAATACATTTTCTGCCTCTACTGAGGTCATTGCATGTTCTTGTTTTTTCATCCTATTAATATGATGTATGCATTGATTGATTTGTGTGTGTTGAGCCATCCTTGCATCCATTGTTAGGGTATTGAAACTGTCAATGAATGAGAAAGATTGACAGGAAAGTTTGCACATGACCATACTAAAAAGGTAGTAGATAATATATTCCATTGGCATATGCTTCAAACGGATTGAGATTTTTGCATTAAGAGGAGGAAAAAGCAATGGTCTGGAAGCAACTATGAGGAGTGAGGAAGATACCTCTCTGGTTACAGGTCCCTGTGGGTGTAAAACTCATTCTCCACTTGACAGGACTACCATATAAGTCATATTAATATATCAACAGATTTCAATTAGATAAAGAAAGTCATTTTTTTTAAGAGCACAATTTGTATCCCGCCCTTACCACTTACTGTGTTTTATCCCCCAGTTACTTACATTTTTTGTATACGAACTTCTTCATCTGTAATGTGGAAATTATAAAGTAATATGGAAATATTAAATTGTCAGATTGTTGTGAAGGTTTAAAAGGATAACATGCAAAAAGGATATAAAACATTTCCTAACACATAGCAAAACACTTGCTAATGTTAAACAAGGAGGCAAGAGCTGGACTGTGGGGAGGTCAGGAATCAAACCCTGATTTGTAACATTTGCTGATTTTCATGGTGTAAATATTCCCACTATGTCAAGCTACAACATAATGTACTGAATACATTTCTGGGAAGACATACACAGTAGCACTCCATTAAATTAGTATTTTACTATACAGATAATAGAAAAATAATCACATGAGGGTAGATAATAGAAAATAATCAGGACAAAATGGATTTTGAATGTTAATTACTTTTATTTTTCATATAATTCATTTAATTATAAATTTATAGAATTTAATTTTTAATGATGGCTCTTTTTTACAACAGAGCCTCAAAAAGATTCCTGAAAGATTTTTGCCACAGGATAATCTGTAAAGCCTTGGCCTATTTCAGAGCCTTAACAGACTGCCCCTTTCCACACCTCTGCAGCCTGAGAAAATGAAGGAGTTAACACCCCAAGGGGCAAGTCTGCAAATATTGATAAGGACTATCAAATAGGTGCCTGAGTGTCCCATGCCTCAGATAGGCAATTACAAAGGGGAATTTTTTATGCTTCTTGGTGAATCCAGCCAAAACTCCAGTAAAGCACTCACTCTGATGTTTTTCCTTCTTTTTATGTCTCATTTTCTCTGCTTACCAGCTCCTGATTTCTGGGAATCTTATCAATAAATGGCCTGCAACCATGAATTTGACCAGGTTATACCTTGTAGAAAACATAAAAAATCTAAGAAGTTAACATCAGAGGCATTTTTAGGAAGCAAAAATTCAGAACGATATTCTGGAACTAGGGCATTGTATAAAATTAAGTTATCTTAAAGCAGAAATACTTATCTGTCTTATCCACGAGGATACCTGGATATCTGATACTGAGTCTAGGCCAAGATAACAAGCAGATAAGGTAGCTGGTAGTTTATGATTAGCTATTTAATGTTTAAAACTCCCGCAGCACCCACAGCCACCTTGTCTATGTTTAGGGATGTGTAGATTGATGATTTACACCTGGTGAAAACAATTAACACTGGCTTGGATATGTGTCTAATGGGGCATAAAAGACCCTACTGGTATCTTTTGCCCTAGTCCTCCTGAAATCAAGATTTCTTAAATATGTTTTGGTAGGTCACAATCTGGAGTTAAAGAGCATCTTGTGTGACTAAGAAAGGACTCTGGAGAGCTGTGCCTAGAAATTTCTTGGGTCTCCTACTGCTCTGTACAAAATTTTTAGCTTCATTGAAGACTTATCTGAGTATGACTCTATGGAGTTTTGTGAGTCCTTTCAATGACACAACCTGTGTAATTCTTGAAGCCTCTCATCATCAGAATGTGACATGGTTCCCATTGCCGGTAGTAAGGGTCCTGTTGCATCATCACAACACACTTCTCATCTGAGCTGAGTTGGGATACATTACAGGCAAAGTGGAAATACTGGGTTATGGGGCTGTTCTAGCATTCAATTGGTGTGATGTACTTCTGGGCAGTAGGAGTGTGTTAATAAGTGACTTCATGACTGAATAGAGCTTCTGGGTCTTATCAGTCCTGTAATTTGTAAAGTCCAGTGTGTGCGGCAGCAATCCATCATAGAATGGAAAAGGTACATTTTGGATTGAGCTGAAAATCCAGTGATCCTAAGTCAGTTTCAGAAAATGGTGGCAAATTCTCCCGTTTTACTTACTTGCGTTTAACTGACATCTCTCAGCTCACAGCTCTCTGAGTCTAAGGGGTTGGATCTCCATGACTAGCTGATGACTGATGAATGAAAATTGGGGTGTTTCATAAAATGTTTAGCTTGTTGTGTTGGTGTTAGCTAAATATAGACTGTTGCTGCATTGAGCAGAACTGTGAAAAGTACACTTGGATGTGTGCTTTGAAACATACTCCTAGTCCAGATAGTGGTAAATATCTTGGTAGGTTGGCTTAGAGATCAGAAAGGACAAATTGTAGCATTAGTGCCAAGGACATCTGGAGAAAGCAATAATCTGAATTTATGGGAATGAGAACACAGTGAGAAGATTTTTGTGTTTTACAGCAATGGCCATCATAGAGAATCCAATGAGAAGAGACACTCAAAGCCCAGGTGCACATGATGCTTCCCAGGCAAATGTCAGCTGGCCCTATCTAGGGCTCCCCCAATGCTTGCACAACAGGCTTCTGAGTGGAGTAGTCATGGTGACACAGAGCCCAATAGCACTGCCCCCTTTTGTTAGGCCAATTGAGCTTTTGTGACAGTGAATGCTTGATGCCAAACTATACTTGGTGACAGTCCCATCAGACACCTTCTGTCCTTTCACACCCATACTAGATATGGGTTTACCTACTCTGATTACAGGGTCTCTGCCAGAACAATTAGGAGAATGTTATAGTTTGCCTGGATTTCTGACATGGGATATCACATAACAGAACCTTTAATCAAGGATCCATTTCACAGAGAAGAATTTGTGACTATAAGTGTATGATCATAGAAGGCACTGATCACATCATGTACATGTTACTCTGAAGTAGTCAGCCAAATAGAACCCTGGAATGCCTTCATTGAAGGCATCAGATGGGAAATGAAACACAGCAGAGTTATGGTGCTGTCCTCTAGGATGCAATATTTATGATAATTCAGGAACTGAATAATTCAGGAGTGATAATTCATGCTGCTTTATCACCAATAGCTAGAATATCTGGGTCCAGAGAAAGTTGAAAGTAAGTCTTATCATCAGACTTAATGACTGTTGCCAACTAAATGTGCACTACCCTGCCCCCAAATCATGTGCTGAAGTCCTATATCCCAGTATCTTAGAATGTGATTATATTTTGAGACAGAGTCTTTAAAGAGGTAATTAGGTTAAAATGAGACCATTAGGGTGGTGTCTAATCCAATACTAACTGGTGTCCTAATCAGAAGAGGAGATTAGCACACAAGACATACACAGAGGGAAGACCATCTGGCAATGGTGGTGTCCTTGCCAAGGCGGCCTGTGATGCTAGACGGTGGGGAGCAGGCAGCCTAGAACTCTTCCCACGGAGCTGAGGAGAGGTGGCAGAATTCAGGAGCTGAGGCTCCAAGTAAACTTCTCCCCTCTCAAACCGCCATTGTGTGTGCACATGAGTGTGCACAAACACATATACACACACATACAAGCTTCATTGTTCTGTCAGATTTCACTTACAAAACAGAAGTTCAAAGATAACATGTTTAAGAATTTCAAGACTACCACTGAAAAAAAAATTTAAGTGCCAATGTTCACTGAACGCAGAACTCACACACATTGCACTGGTCACAGGCCAATAAGGCTGGTTCTGTCTTGAACAGTGGAACTGATATGAGGCCTGAGTGGAGTGGTACAAGAGTTGAACTGCAGCCAAACATTTATGGTGTCCTGGGTCACATTCCTTGGCCTGACTCTGATTTTATTTGCAGCTGGTAGAAAGTTCTGACTTGCGGTGAAAACTCCCACCTTGACTCTGTGCTGTATAACCCTACGTTTCTGCTTCAGGGCCATTGCCGAAGCCCAAGGAACTCACAAGCCTGTGCTTGGCAAGTGCAGCATGAAAAGTTGTGGCTGTAAAAGCACCTGAGGGCAAGTCATGTCAATGTGGGATGGGAGCGGGAGGACAAAAGCACAGCCCTTTAATTCCCGTTTCTGAGAGGCAATGTCAGAGCTTCCCTGAGATCCTCACGGAGATGCAGTCCCGGGCCTCTGCAGCCCCGGGCCTCTGCAGCGCTGTGATTTTGGCAATGCTGTATCCTTTTGCTCCTTTCCTTTTCCTGACTCTTGATTTCTGGCGCCACCTCCCAAATCAGTCTCCTGCGCCAAAGTCATTTCCTCAGGCGCTTCTTTCTGGGAAGGCAAATTTATTTGTGGGTGGGAGAAAAGAGCAGCTGGTACCACTGCTTCCTTTCCCCCAGCACCCCTCAATCATTCTCTAGGGTGGTAGCAATAATTCCTAGTAACCTGATTATGTGAATTGTCTTGAATAAAACTCCCAAGATGTTGATGGGTCTTCTAGAAGCTAGAAAAATAACAGCTTTATTTCAAAGTTACAGTTTCCTGTCTTCCAAAAAGTAGAGATCCCAACCTCTCCAATCCATACCCCTACCCCCTCCACCTCACACACACCTTTTTGAGCATAGTTGTTCCCTTTTATTCTGGTAGTCTGGGAGAGTCTCAAGATTTATCCGTTTAATTCCACATGTACACAGCAAATAACAAAACACTGATTGGGATGAAATCTTTGAGGTAATAATGAAGTTCTCAACTTCTAAGCTTGTTGTCTTTTTGATAATGTAGATTGATGTCTATACCTTTTTGAGTCAGAGCTTTGTTAATAAAAATTGTGTTGCTCCTTTGGGAAGATTTTTATATTTCAGATGAAGGTTATAACTGCACTGTGCAACATGCTGATGCTTATTTGGAGAGGAATGTTTTCATATTTGAGCAGTCACTGAGGCCAGAACTGAGATCCAGAGACCTGAAGATAACGTATGAAGGTTTGATTTCTGTTTTTGGTCAGATAAATACCATTAAAGGAAGTAAGCTGGATTTGTTGAAGCTCACACTGATCTACAGGATAAAATGTTCTATATTCTAATCATGGTAAACAGCCACTTGGCAACCCAAGTCAGACATCTAAGACCCTTCCTTCTCTTTTCCTAATCAATGGCATCAGTCCTTCTGTGTGTCCTAACTCATTCCACCTCTTTAATACTTTTTTTTAGTTACTTCCTATCAGCCCCCCTCACCACTACTATGTCCTTACTTTATGTATTTCTCATCTGTCTTATCTACTATATTTCTAATCTAATTGGTTTTCTTTGCTCTCTTCTTGCCCTAAGACATTCCCCACACAGAATAACATATAAGACTGTCAGTTTCCTAGACTGGGGCAGTCCAGTAGCACCTTCTGCAATGATAGGTGTCTTTTGTATCTCCAGTGTCTAAAAGGATGGCGAACAGCCACATGTGAGCACTTGAAATACGACTAGTGAGATTGGAGAATTAAAATTTTAATTTTAATTAATTCAAACTTAAAATGAAATAGCCACATTTAGCTATGGGCTACCATATTGGACAGTAAACTTCTAGAATGTAAACTTCATGAAGAGACTTTACCTTAGTCCTCAGAGATCAACTATTCCTTCTTACTTCTTAAAACCTCATGTGTGCACGATACTTTATTGAATTTACTTATTGGTATATCTACCCTGATCAGTTGCAGCTTCTTGAAGTTAGAGATAATATTCTGAAAATCCCAATAAAAATAATAACCTCAATAGCAATGATTGGAGATAATTAACAACTTCTCTTCCTATGGTCCTGCTTTAACTCAGAAATTATTCCATAAGTAATTCCATTTTCTTGGAAGAGTCATGGAAAAACACCCTTTTCACTTACTCTACCATTTATTTGCTCTTCTTTATTGGGGAAAAATTACAGAATACAAATACAGAAAGCCCGTTGGGCCATATTGTACAAATTAGTAAGGGGAGCTACTGTACATCAAAACTGATAACAAAGAAACACATCTTGACCAGGTTTTGCAACCTCCTAGAAGAAGGCTTGGTGATTCAGGTACTGTCTATAATTTTTTCTACTTTCTACTATGTCAGAAACTGAATCTATGATGTAGGCCAACATCTTCGATATGAAGAGTGTATAACTGTATTTGAAATCAACTTTGCAACTGATTTCACCAACAGGTGGCTTAAAAGTCTTGATTGGAAAGGGGAAAGATAAAGTTCCAATTTTCTCTCATATTCAAAGCAAATTCTTCAATTCAGTGGTACCAGGGAGTCTTAAATATGAGGACCTATAAGGGCTTCATCTGATAATTATTCAACTCCCTTTGGTTTCTTATATCTTGTCTCAATTGATTAAAACCTAAAGGAAAGATTTGCCTAGCATTTACTAGGATTAATAATTTCTAGCATTTATTTGGGTCTTATTCTGCACCACAAAGTGATGAATATTTTATTCCTAATTTCTTTCAGACATATGATGTTCTAACAATGGTGCTGGGTGGTGGGGACACAGCAGTCAGCAAAAAAGGCCTGGCTTTTGCTTTTAACAAGTTTACATTCCATAGGGAAATGATAAACAATAAAATACATACACAAACGCATATTTGTAAGGTTCTCTGAAGGAAATAAAGTGCCATGATGAAAAAAGATGGGCAATGGTGTAATACTTTCAGACAAGCTAATTGACCCTGGCAAACATTTAATCAGAGGCCTTAAGAATAAGAACAACAAGACATAGAGTTTCTGGCGGCGGTGGGCGGGGGATTGCTCCTGGTATAGGAAACAGGACAACGATCCTGAGGTAGGTGGGAGCTTGGAAACCTTTTTGACAAGATCATAGAGAGTATGGGAAGAGGGAAGCACTCATAGTAGATTTATTATTGTTCATCTTGCAGATGAAAAGACTAAGGGATAGAGATATAAGCAAACTTTCCCCAAATCACACAGTTAGTAAGTGATAGAGCCAGAATTTGAACCACGACTGCAGAGACCGTGTCAGGACCTTGAGTACCTAACATAATAAGTGTTTAAACAAATGAGTAAATGAATAAGTAAGTGTTGGAAAAAGGATCTATCTAAACTATTAAAACTCATCTAAAGAGTCAAAATATCAACACTAATAGCAGAAGTGTTACTTAAGGTAAAAGTCATGTTAATGACAGCAACTGAAATAATGTAGGCATATAATACACCAGTTGGGGATAAGCTTTTAGTTTAGGTTTAACACAATAAAACTTGTGCTAGAAATCCTGTTGTGAAATAAACTTACTAGATTCACATTCATATAATTTGGTAGTTAGGTGACTTCTTATTTTTTAAGGAAAAAATATTTTTAAGATTGTTTTTCCTGATTATATCATTGTTTTAGCTACATAGAAGAATTTTTTTTTCATGTTTAGTATAGTTTTCCACTTGGTTCATAAAAAATTAGAAATCAGATTATGTTATCTCTAAGTCCCACTATACTGTGAAGCTATTACTATCAATATCTTTTATCTACTGGTCATGAGAAGTTAATGTCCTAGGAGAATTTCTCAAAACAACTCCTCAGTACTTAAATTAACACTTTAGAAAAATAAGTGTAAATAATAGGAGAGTCCCATTGCAAATTGTTTGCTTACAGATACAAGAAATCACTGGTTAAATTCAACGATTACTTCAAGTCATAATTTTTTAAATATTTTGAGGTCAGTTAACCTTCACTATTTAATGACTATGAATACTATCTTCCAAAATATACATAGAAAAATTCTAAAGTTTTACAGGGTTCCCAGTTCCTTAAAGCTATCATCCACAAGCATAAATAACATTTATAAAGGTTAATAATTTCTGCTTTAGGAACTTCAGTTTTGGATCACTTATCCAAAAATATCTTTGTAAAATTTCTATATGTATTTCCTTTATTTCATTTTCTCCTTGATTTTTCTGAGTCTTATATATTCAGGTTTTCTCCACTACCTGGAAGTAGAGCATGCCTACAAAACCTTCTGAAAGCTGAAAGGGCGTAAAACCAAGAGTATCTTCCTGCGCAGTGCTTTCTTGAGTCTCAGTCTTGTTTCCAGGACCCAGTCTTTGTTCTCAGCCCCTCAGGGTTGGTGAGTTGTGCTGATGCTCTCATTTCTGCTGAGGTGCTTGTTTGATCAACAGCTGCTTGTTACACATCTCCTTTCTCTCAGACAAGCTCTGTTCCCCAAGGTTACTGCCTTCCTTAGCTTAGAATATTTGATGCCTATAACTTTTAGTATCAAATGACTACATTTTTACTATCTTAAAATTTTTTCAGCATAATCCAAGTGAGTTTATTTCTGACACAGTTCAGAGCACCTTCTCTCTGGGGATATGTATTTATTTGTACAAAGGAAAAGTCAACAGCAACTTCATGTCTTCCAATTTTTCCTTTCATGATCCAAAATTATACTAGCCAGAAATTTTGGTTAAAAATGTGCTGTTCAATGTTTATAACTGATTGCTCAGTGGCATGAGGTTCCTATTGAATTCCCATCATAGAAATGCATAAAATAGAATAACCACTAAGAGTGACTCTTCAGTTCTTAGTGATAAATTCAGTTTTCTAGGCTATGTTTTCTACTCACTGTTACTTTTGACCTTTTCTTATTTTTCTATATTTGATAGTAATTTATCTGAGAAACAGATTCAGTGTGAAACTAATAAAATTTTACAAGTTTTACATAGAACTGAGAGCAAATGAAATTTAAAATATAAATTTTGAATAGTTACCTTTGTTACTTAATATAAGGTAGTATCTTCTACTGGGAATATGGGAGAAGACGTAAATTGTATTGAAGGCAAGGAGGTCAGTTAGGGATATAGTGATTTTCAAATGCACACAATATAGCCAGTTGGAGATCTTCAGTAAATATATAAACACATGGAGCTACACTTAGGAAAAAAATTAGCAGTGGAAATTCAACATGGAATACCATTTCCATGTGTGTTAAAATTGAAGACTTGTGAATTGATGCAATTTCCAAGGGTAAACGTAAAGCATGATATGTGTCATACTAATGACAGAATCCTGAAATTTATTATTTAAAAGGAAGGCAGGATAATAAAAGATACTGGAAATGACAGAATAAATGTCCAGAAATGTAAGCAAAACATAAAAGATTGAGTTCTTGGATGCCAAGAATGGGGGCATAAAGTGGGCATAATATTAAAAGGAACTTCTTAATGCTATTCAGACATTAGTCAAGATAAGAATAGGGAAACTGAGGAAAGAAGGCCAATAAAATATGACATCAGGTCCAGTGCCCAGAGGGTACATTTGATCACTTTTAAATAATAACAGAAATGTAACACCGATCAACTGTTCTGCTTTGTCTATACAAACTCTATCTCAGAATCACCAAATAGTTGATGAAGGGAAATTAGTCTTCATAAAAGTAGTGTGACAATTAAATGAAGAAAGAATGATGAAAATCACCACTTTGAAATTATTAATGAGTAATGATTTGGTAATGATCATTAATTACTGTTCACATCACAGGAAGATAGCTTGTCTCTGTTGTTCACTGATGAAAGTACATAAAACTACTTATGATGTATTCATAAAAAAATCAAATCTTAATCTAACATACCTGAATCTGTGAGTACAACTGCCAGTTTATAGTAAATAAAGGGACCATTTGGATATTGTAAAAGGAACTGTAAAAAAAATGTATGATAACGATAATACTGATTAGATTTTTGAAAATATTTTAACAGATTGTGAATTTTTAAGTAGTGTAATAGTATTATGATTATATTAAAAGCAATCCTATTTTTGAGATACAGACTGAAATATTTATGAAATGATAAAATATCTGGACTTTTTTTAGTATGGGAGAGAGTTGGAGGAGTTATGTACAAAACAAGTTTGGCATTGAGTTTATAATTGTGAAAGCTGGCTTATATGTACAAGAGAATTTATTAAAATTTTATCAAATTTTCTGTTAGAAAGTTTTGATAACACTGAGTTAAAACAAAAAATGGGAGGAAAGGTTGCAGTGAAATGAATGAGTGGAAGAAATATGAAAGTTAAGGTAATTATTTTATATGTTTTGCCAGTGAAGAAATGGTAAAGTAAAGTAAGCTAGGTAAAGATAAGCAACGTTTACTGATGAATCATTATACAGTGGGCACTATTTTCATTCGCTCTCTATGTAATCTTAAATTCTCTTAACAGTTATATTATTTTCTCATTTAATACTGAATGCAGGGTGATAAAATGGCTTCCCTGAGTTCACACAACTACTAAGTGACCGAACAAGATTTGCCATGTAGATGCAGACACCAGTGCTGTGTATTTCCTCATGTGGATGGGGAGGATGAGGTGCAGGGAGCCCAGAGGCTGTGAACTAAGAATATTCAAGCCCAGGAACAATTGACGGAATAAATTCCAAAGCAGGCAGGCAAGGTTCATCTGGAACTCAGAGGCAGGAGGGTTAACTTTAAAAGAGAGAAGGGATATGTTAATGAGCTATGTGACCTGAGGAAAGTCACTTAGCCTTTCATAGTCTTCATTTTTAACTCTGTTCCAAAACAAATAAATAAGTAGAACAGAATAAATGTCTGACTTATAGGACTATTACAAGGATTGAATAAAAGCTTTTACTTTCTGGAAACTTAAGATCACTAAGAAACTTCAAAATGAAATTAATAACCTCAACATATTATTATTTTTCATAATAAACAAAAAAATTAGAGGAATGATTTAAGAACTAATAATTCTAGTTGTGAAAACACATTTATCTGTAGTTCAATATTTCTGCCAGCTTCATTCCAATTCATTATTTTTTTTGCCTGCCAAATTCAAGTAGAATTAGATTTAAAATTTCATATAAAACTTTATTTGAATGGCTACTCTGTATTTTCTAAGTATCAACTTATTTTACTTTTGGTAACAATTTGGTAGTAAATCACAGGTAGACTTCAAAGTTTCATAAATGTAGTTCAAATATTATATCTGGAAATAAATAATAATTATTGATTGCAATTTTCTGCATTTATAGTTGAGAAAACTGAAATATGTTAGAAAGATACTGAATTAGATTATGCTGCTACTAAGTGAAAAGATTGCAAATGTGGAAGATTATTTTTAATCCTAAAGTTTGGCTTTTTTTAAAACCAAATATGTTAGAAATATAATCAGTCAGACTCTGTTTCCCACCCACTGTTTACACTTTGCTTTTTGAAAACGTGTGCATCATTTTTTCTCATTAACATTCAGTCCCAGCATCTATTAAATTCGAAGTCTGACCTGAAGGATTCCATTATGTAGACAGCAGGGTCAGCTGTGGAGTGAGAGCAGTGTACAAGCATACCTTGTTTTGTTCTGCTTCTCTTCATTGCACAATGCAGATGTCTTGTTTTTTATAAACTGAAGGTTTGTGGCAACCCTGTGTTGAGCAAATCTATAGATACCATTTTCCCAACAGCTTTTGTTCACTTTGTGTCTCTGTTTCACATTTTGGTAATTCTCACAAATTTCACACTTGCTTATCTTTAATACCTCTTGTGGTGAACTGTGATCTTGATCTCTGATTTTACTTTTGTAATTGTTTTGTGGTGCTACAAACCACACCCACAAAAGACCCTAGTTGAGAAATGTGTGTGTTCTGACTGCTTTGCTGACTGGCCATTACCTCACCTCAGGCCTCCCTGTGTCCTGAGGCACAACAATATTGAAATGTGTCCTGAGGCACAACAATATTGAAATTAGGCCAATGAATAACCCTACAGTGGCCTCTAAAAGTTCAAGTGAAGGGATGAGTCACAAATCTCTCCCTTTAAATGGAAAGCTAGAAATAACTAAGCTTAGTGAGGAAGGCATGTTGAAAGCCAAGACAGGCCTAAAGCTGGGCCTCTCGTGTCAGTTCACCAAGCTGAGGGTGCAAAGGGAAAGTTCTTGAAGACAGTTAAGAGTGCTGCTAGTCCAGTGAACACACAAATGATGAAATGGAATAGCCTTATTTCTGATAAGGAGAAATTCTGAGTTGTCTGGATAGAAGATCAAACCAGCCACAATACTCCCTTCAGCCAAAGCCTAATCTAGAGCAAGGCCCTAACTCTCTTTAAGTTTGAAGGCTGAGAGAGCTGAGGAAGCTGCAGAAGAAAAGTCTGAAGCTAGCAGAGTCTGGTTCATGAAGTTTAAGGAAAGAAGCCATCTCCATAATGTTAAAGTGCAGGTGAGGCAGCATGTGCTGATGCAGAAGCTGCAGCAAGGCATCCAGATGATCAGGCTAAGTTAATGAATGAAGGTGGATGGACTCAATAATAGATTTTCAGTGTAGGCAAACCACACTCATACACACTTAAATTGGGAAAAAATGCCATCTAGGACTTTCACAGTGAGAGAGGAGATATCAATGCCTGGGTTCAAAGCTTCAAAGGACAGGCCTACTCTCTTGTTGGTGTCTAATGCCGTCTGTAACTAAGTGGAAGCCAATGTTCATTTCCAAGTTTGAAAATTCTAGGGCCTTTAAAAATTATGCTAAATCTATTCTGCTGGTGCTCTATACATGGGACAAAGCCTGAATGACAGCACAAGTTTACAACATGGTTTAGTGAATATTTTAAGCTCACTGTTGAGACCTATACCTCAGAAAAATGATTCCTTTCAAAATAGTACTGTTCATTAACAATGCACCTGGTCACCCAAGAGCTCTGCTGGGGATGTAGAGTGAGACTAATACTGTTTTCATGCCTGTTAATACCACATCCATTACAAAGCCCAAGTATCAAGAAGTAATTCTGATTTTCAAATCTTATTATTTAAAAAATACATTTCATTGCTATCGATATGATTCCACCGATGGATCTGGGCAAAGTAAACTGAAAATCTTCTGGAAAGGATTCACCAGTCCAGATGCCATTAAGAACATTCGTGATTCATGGGAAGAGGTCAAAATATCAACATTCACAGGAGTTTGGAAGAAGTTGATCGCAATCCTCATATATGACTTTGAGGGGCTCCAGACTTCAGTAGAGGAAGTCACTGCAGCTGTGGTGGAAACAGCACGATAACTAGAACTGGAGGTGGAGCCTGAAGAAGTGACTGAATTGGGGCATCTGATTACGACTTGAATGGAGGAGGACTTGCTTCTTATGGATTAACAAGGAAAGTGATTTCTTGAGATGGAACCTACTCCTGATGAAGATTGAAGACTGATTGATGACAAAAGATTTAGAACATGACATAAACTCAGAAAGATTTGAGAGGATTGATTCCAATTCTGAAATACATCCTGCTGTGTATAAAATGCTATCAAACAGCATCACATGCTACAGAGAAAGAGTTCATGAAAGGAAGAATCAGTAGATGCACAAAATTCCATTGTTATCTTATTTTAAGAAGTTGCCACAGCCACCCCAACCTTCAGCAACCAGCCCTCTAATCAGTCAACAGCCTTCAACACTGAGGCAACTGAAAGCTGCAAATATGATTCACTGAAAGTTCAGATAATGACTAGCATTTTTTAGCAATAAAGTATTTTAATTAAGGTATGCACACTGGTTTTCCTGACAATAATGCTCCTGCCTACTTAATAACATGCAGTATAGTGTAAACATAGCATAACATTTTCTGCGCACTGAGAAACCAAAAAGTTCATTTGACTTGCTTTAATGCAATAGTCACCTTATTGGTGGTCTGGAACTGAAACTTTAATGTCTCTGATATATGCCTATAGTGGTTTGATCTCAAATAAACATGGGTTTCATCCTACCTTCAAAAGCAGTCAGTTCTTGAGGAATTTCTTAACATCTTTGAGTCATGGTTTCCTCATAAGTAAAGGAGACTATATAATGTATCTCAAATGTAAGAGTGAAAAATTGTAATACAGAATAGTGCACTCTTATTAAATGTTGACTTTTGAACCACCACTCATTTCTCCCTCCTACCTTGTCAAGAGTACCTAAAGAATTGGGGGGGAAATTCCTTTTACATAGAATCTTTACCTCTATGGCAGAGCAAGGGCAAGAACAGTCTACTCAGTGCCAAACAACTCAGCGTCTCCATTAAATATTAAATGATATCCCTTGTAATAGTGATTTTATGCATAAGCAAAGGAGTTATGGATTATTTCCCTACACATGGTGATGTCAGTAAGGTAAACACAAAAAAATATAAATATGATACACTGCCTTAAATGTAGCAGGTTGTTTGGTATGCTCTTTACAAAAGGAGACCCATATGATACAATGTGGACAGAAGAGGGGCACTTGTGCTTAATGACATTCTTTTAAGAATGCAACTCCTCTACCAGACTTTTCGGGGAGGGTCAAACATGACAATTGAATTAACTGTATTCCAAAGGTTTTTTTATTTTCTGAAAAAATATAAAATTTCATATCTTACACTACAAAAACAAGTACACGAGCCGAATGCACACAGAGATTCAAATGGAGGAAAAATACATAAATGCTAATGTTTCCTTGAATTAATGCTGAGTTTACTATTATATTGAGTTTACTATTATATTTGCTAATAACAGTTTACTATTATACTTGGCATTCTTCTCAGTTTTATAAAGAACACAATGAGGAAAATGATGTTATTCTACTATGCAATATCATAATACATGTAGTATATTTCTGACATCTGACTCAAAAAGCACTCTATAAGATGATGCTTGGCAGTAAGAAGATGACCAGCTAATACCAGTCGTCAAAAAGTCTTTTTTTGCATATGGTACACAGCATTTTCTGTTTTTCTCAAGTAATGTATTACACTGTCACAAACCAGTTCTAAATAGGTCCCACATAATTATGCTCATGTCCTATAATCTGTGTCAAACTCCAGTTGCAAAAATATTCCAATGCAAAGATTCATGAATATGTTTTTGAGGAAAATGATTGATTAAAATGCTGATTGCATTTTAATATTTAGCATAGGAAACCAAACATTTTTATTAGAACTAACTGAAATCATTATACAAAACCTTTAAGTTTAAAGACTTTTGAGGGAGGGTCAAACATGACAATTAGAATAACTGTATACCAAGGGTTTTTTAATTTTCTGAAAAAATATAAAATTTCATATCTTACACTACAAAAACATGTACACGAGCCAAATGCACATAGAGCTTCAAATGGGGGAAAAAATACATAAATGCTAATGTTTCCTTGAATTAATGTTGAGGCAGGGACTTGAGATACCCTGAAGCCTAGCATAGACTAAGATATGCAACACAGGTGCTTCTGACCTGCCGGAAACTAAGAAATTTTAATAAGCGTATTAACAAACGACTTAGTCTAAGTTTTATTCTGACAGTTATGTATGAAATTTACACACTTTTAAATAATTAATTGTAAAACTAAAACAGTTTAAAGATTCACAAATATGTTGACCACTAAAATTTATGCTGTTAATATTAGCCCAGCCTGAATAAAAATGATATATTTGCCACCTTAAGTTTTTTTCATTTAGATTTAGAAGAAACAAATGACATTTGATTCTGATTATTATAAATAGACTTTTGAAAAAAAATCCTTGTCTTCTCCTAAGTAATAATTACATGGTCATTCTGAACAAGAGCATTCATTCATTTATATGTAAGAAGACTTTTTCATAAATCAACAAGAAATGAAAAGAAAGTTCTTATGTATTTCTCCTTTGCTACATTACTATGTAATTAACAGCATAATAGAGAAAAATATTCAATGGAACCAGCTGTGTTACAGAGTTGAAAAAATGATGACTTATTCTAGCTATTAATTTCAAATAAAACTAGCATTTTGATTGTTTATTCATTATCATCATCATCATCATCATCATCTTATTGTACCTACTTTTTTTTTACTTTGACATTAAACATCTGGCAGGACATAAGCAAAGACAATTTACTATTATACTTGCATTCTTCTCATTTTCAGAAAGAACACAGTGAGGAAAGGATGTTATTCTACTATGCAGTATCATACATCCAGTAAATTTCTGACATCTGACTCAAAAAGCATTCACCATCCATTGCACAATGACAGCAAAAAATGTCTCTCACTGGTAAATAACTCTACTTGTGCTTCTGAGAATCCACTTTTAATGGGAGAAACAATGGTGTTAAAAATCTTTGACTTTCCCATAGAAATTAAATGGCAGACATATAAACACACAAGTGTTCAACTGATACTGATTTTTCATTTTAATCTTGAGATGTGAAACTCTTCACTATTGTGCACTGGTTAAAACTCTTACAAACTGAATTAAGTATATTTTGTATTGTTTGGGCAACTCTAAAATGAGTCATGCTGGCTATATTTAAGTTTGAATAGAATATTGAAATATAATTTTTATCGTAATCCTACAACTTCAGAACACTACCTTGGGGTGATTAAAAATCAAGAAATAAAAGACCATGCATATTAACTTTTTTTTTTTCTAAATGGGAAAATCAATATTTTTACATTTTTACATACAATTCATACATTTCAATGGCCAAGAACAACTGACTTTATGTCATTTTCACATGTGAGCAAATGGAAAGATTAGGAAACAGATTATTATTGATAAAAGTAGCAAATTGAGTGACTTCAAAAGGTATCAGAAAGTTGCAATTTACTCCCTGCTTGTACCTATTTTTCAAAGTTCAACGATGAGAAAGATTCATGCCCTTAAGGTATTGCTACAAATCATTACGATAACATTAGGTATTATTTGATAAATTTATTTTATGTGCTGAAATTATTGAAACTACGGTTCACTTTTGGTTGTCTGGTGGATGAAAAAGTGAGCCAAAAGCGTAAGAAATCACACAATCAAGATTTGTCAATTGCCCTGGGTTATTGCCTCAGTGCATTTTACAAAAGCTGCTGCCTCTCCTTGTTCCACTTTTCACATTTATAGATAAGATTGGCACTTCGAAATTGGTGACATATCCAGTGGTGAGCAAATATTTAGAAAGGAATTCTTTCCTCTTTTGTGGTGGGGTTGGAAGCTGCATCTTATTTGCAAGTCTTTTATATCTTCTAAAATCATGTTGACATTCCTTAGAAATTCTCAACGAAAGTGAGATATGGATGACATCTATGTGTGTATTTCATTTTGATCTCAATTTAATTTCCAAAATGAACGCCAAGATCACAAAGGAAACAAGTAAAATTGATACTCATTAATTTATAATGTTCTGTGAAAAAGAGGAAATCTACCTTGTAACCTCAAAGCCTTATCACTTAGCTGTACTCTATCATGATCTCTCAATTATCTTTGAACATATACAGTGGAAGAAAATTTGGAAAATATCTTTGTGATGTATAAGTAATTTGGCTCATTCCATCAGCTCTAAAATTTATGGTAACTTCTCTTCTAAATAAATGTCTTTTGTTAATTTGAAGTTTCTCAATTGTTACTTTATCATTTAGATTCAGTTATTTTTACAAAATTCAATAAAATGCAACACATTCAAATTATCTTGTACAAAAGGAATTAGTTTAATTTTTAATTTAATGTTTCTTAAAATTAACAAATTAGTCTTGGTGTTGCCTGCTTGTGATTTTATCAAGACAATGTTAAACCCATCTTGCTCTTTTTCTCTGGCAATTTCACTAAAATAACAGAGTATACTTGAAGCACAGTTTGTGTGGACTCATGGTACCCAATAAGGTATTACAGCCCTAACTGGACAGAACTCAAAATACCATTTGAAAATTGTTTAGAACTTTTTCTTTTCCTTCTTTCTTTTCTTTTTTTTTTTGCTGTGTTCTTTAGCAAAGAGTAACTTTACTGCTTGAGTGAAAGGTGGGCACAGTAGAAAGAATTTATTTCTCCAAATTATTCTTGTATGTCTTAACATTCAACTAAAATAGGTGCTTGGGAAAGACAGAGAGTACTATTAATATAGTGCAGGTATATTTCCTATGGATTTCATTAATCCAGGCTTCTCCAATACACTGCTGCCATTGATAATTATGAGTAGGCTATGTTTTGTTTAAATGCCATGTTCCTTTGAATAATTGCATGTCATTCCATGATTTTTACTAAGTGTAATACTAAAAAAATTGGTATTTTACCCAGGAGCTCAGTTTTGGTCAAGTTCTAATAAACTGAATAATTTGTACCATAAATGTCGTCACCAAGTGTGTTGTATATCTACCAAGGGTGAGGGAGAGGAGAGATGCTGGCTTGCCTTTGCTCCCTAGCCTCCTGTGGTTCAAGATTCCTGTCCCAAGGTCTTCTCCCTTCTGTGCACCCTGCCCTAAATGCTGTCTGGAACAATAGCCCCTCTGGGCACAGCGGGAGGAAGTCAAAAAAGAAAGAAAAAAAACCAACTGTGATATATATATTATATTCCTTAATAAGGCCAATTAAATAATACTTCCAACTGGGTTATCAAAACAAATTCAATTCAGTGTAACTGAATACAAGATAAAAGTGCCAAATGAATGAATGGCCTTCAACAAATAAAACTTGTTAAGTCTTGAAATAGAGAAAATTCTGAAGGAAAAAAATACATATTCGTCATCATTCCATTACTGCCTTAGTATCAAAATTTCTGGAGCTGACCCACAAGGGAAATAGTTACAAAGGATTAACACTTAGGGGTAATGCTTAGTGCTATGTGCCTGGATTTAACAACATTAACAGAAGCATGCCCAGTTAAATCCTTCTATATCCTGCTGAAAATGTGCCCTTCGATGTCAGCTTCACTTGACAAGATATTTTCTGGGACTCAGAAAGGTGACATTTCTTACAGGGGTGCAAGATTAATGGCTAAAAGAACTGTATTGCCACAGATACCAGAAAGTGTTTTTAAAAAGCCAAAGGGGATTTAACCGTATAGACATTTCCTCTTAGCGAATAAAGAGATTTATAAGCTTTTGGACACAGAGAGGAAAAAAGGACACAAGCTTTGTTAAATTTTGTTTTACTGCTTCTCTATATTATACTCTGGAACACTTGCTCATGTATGTTGCTAAAATTAAAACACTATTAAAAATGCAAGCAGAATGGTAATGTACACATGTGCAAACACACACACACAAAACTCCAACTTAAATTGATTCCTGGGTATATAGCAAATTATACAATATATACACAATTATTACCTAATAGCTTCTGGAAGAGCAGCTAAAAGTAAATTTTATAACAAGGAAAAATAAATATACACCCTGTATTGTACCTGTCCTCAATCAAGCAACATGTCTATACACTAGTTTCTATAACTTAATGCTGTGTAACAGCATTTTAAAATTACAAAAGAAGATATCCATTAAGAAATTATCTAACCATATTGCTCTTCAATACACTTATGTAGACAATTAAGACTTGAAGTAAACTTCAGTAAATTGCAGCTTTTGTTAGCCCACAAATGGCTATAAAATGTTTCCTTTCAAGTAGATTCTTGGAAGTTTTGAAAGGGGCTGCCTTAAATCAGTCTATAAAGGTGCGATATATAGCTATATATTTCATTTATAAAATTTTGTAGAAGTGGCAGGAAGGGTTTTGTTGTTGTACATGTTTAACCTCATGTTCTTATTCCATTCAGGTTCTATTTGTTTCATGAAAAATGAAGACACTGGGAGGAAGATAAGGAGGTTTTAGTAAAACACTGATTACAAATTCTGTGGTTGAAACAAATGCTCTCCTAAGGTTTAGAAATCACTGTGTTCCCTTTTTCCTTTTTTTTTTTTTTTTGTTAAAATAAATCTCAGGGCTTGTTTACAAAGTGCAGAATCATTCACTTGACGAAATGACATTAAAATGAAGTTATAAGGGCACCATCCCATTTACCAGCTGCACCTTCACTTCCTGAAGGCTGTTCATGATCTTCTTCTGGTGACCGACAAGAGTCACTCCAAGCCGTCTCAAATCCCTGCATGAAGAAAGCACACATTGGGTGTATGTACTGATTCAATTGGTATCACACCTCAATATTTCAGGCTGGCAAAGAGGCAAACATTTTGCAGGAACTAATAGATTACAGTCCCATTTAGACATGTCGGGTCCAATTTTCAAAGGCAGGTTCCAAAATTGTACCTTGAAAACATGTTTGCAGTCAAAGCAATATTTATAATGAGGAATGATATAATACATATTTGCCCCCTTTTTTGGATATCATTATTTTTATGGCACAGAGTGGTAAATAACCAATTTGCACATGCTTGTGAATAAAGATTTAAATTAAAGGTACAATTTAATTGACCAGTTTTGAAAATGTGAACCTACAATATGAACAAGCAGGTTTTTATTTTTTGGCTAAAAGAAGTAAGCATAAAACATACTTTCAAAATTTCAAAGCTAAGCAGTAGATTACCAAATTCTTCAAATGACTTGTGAGTACAATAATTTTATATAATGGATATCTTTTAGGATATAATCATCACTCCATTGATCTGATAACACTTCTACATATTTTACTTCTTACTTGGAACCCTAACTACCAGAACATTGTTGCTTTAGCAAATAACATCTAGGCTCTATTGGCATTTAAAACATTCTGAAGATTACACACTACCAGAGAGTATTTTCAACCAAGGTGTATTCATATTATTTCTTTTAAACAAGCTTATTATTCAAAAGAAAATTATAAATGTTTAGATTTCTAAACTAACAGCATATAATGAAGCTGAAGGCCAGTGCCTCAGGTTTTTAAATGTTATTTCAAAGGATATTCAAGAATTCTATTCCCCCTATTATTTGTATTATTTGGCAAAGAAAATGATTCAGGTATGTTTGGCAAATGATAGCATTAAGTATAACAACAACAACAAAAAGAATAATTAAGATTTTTAAATGACAAAGCTGTTAGATTTCTTTATATAATAATTTTATTGTATACATTATGCTAAATTAATATTTTTGCATTCAGTAAATATATTAATTTCAGACTTAACAGTTCTATATATATATATGAAATTGAATGGTTTTGGAAACTAAAATCTTAATTATCAGAAGATAGAAATTAAATAAATGGATATTTAGGCTCTATATATTAGTACTGGAAATAATTATTTAAACAATATCTTAGGTTTCTGTTCCTCTTTTTTTTTTATTTCTTAGGCAAGTTTTAGCAAATAGCAAATAACGAAAAAAGAAGCAACTGATATTTATGGTGGAAACATTTCATTTTTAGAATGTGAATATTCAACATTAAACTTAGAAATTATTATAGCTGCAAGATACCAGTATACAATATAAAAATAATAATAATGGTAGGTGTGGAAGACGATCGTAAGCAAAACATAGAAATCAATAAAAGTTCACTTTGAAACAAAATCACCATTGTTAGTTATGAAATAATCTATAAAATAGCTAGTTACAAGCTAACATAGGAATACAAGAGGCTTGAGTTCAATCTTGTCTCTTTTAACCTAAATCAGTTTCCCAGCCTGGCCCCTGTTCACATTATGGACTGGGTAAACCTTTGGTGTAGGTGTCGTCCTGCGCGCGGTAGGGCAGCCAGCCGCACCGCTGCCCTCCACCCACTGAATGCCAGCCGTTGCACCACCAATGGCCCCTCCTTGCCACAAGACAAAATGTCTCCAGACACTGCCAAATGTCCCCTGAGTGGCAAAACCTCCCGTGGTTGAGAACCATTGCACTTAACATTAAACACAGTACATGACAATTTATGTGGTCTCCCCCTAGATGCTAGGAAAATATATAACCCTATGACACAGATTTTTTTTCCATCTCCTTTATGGATGAGGAAACAGAGTCTTAGAGGATTTAAATCACTTAGCTACATAACACAGCTGGTGGGTCGCAGAGATAGGACTTAAACCTGGAACCTGACACCAAAGTCCATACTCTTTTAATTTCTCATCACTCTGAGATAGGATTTTGAGTCAAGAACTTCAAATTACATGCAATCATTTATTGATCTCTCTCTGTAAAATGGGAACTCTGTAGATATAACATCAAATATTCAAAATTCTAAAAGAAGATATTTAATGAAGGAAACAGAACACATCTTTGACTGAGGCTATGGTAGCTCAACTCATAATATTTCATGGAAAATTCAGTTATGGACTAACAAATATCCTCGTATTTCCACATGTAATTTATGAATCATGAAGAATTGTGTAGGTTTGGGCATTAATGAGTACACAGTACCATACCTCGGACCTAAGTCAAGAGAAAAGGAACCAAAATGTTTTAACCTGAAAAATAACCAATTTCTACTAGAGAATTTAAATAATTAGTAATTGAAATAAAGTTTAAAAAGATGTTTTATCATATGCTTTATAAACCTACAGGTGATTCTGACATATCCAGTTTGAAAGTACTGATGAAATATATATATGTACTTGCATAATTCATATGGCCAATCTAATTAATAGGAATGAGCTTTTGAATATAATCATCATAGTTGATTCTGAAATATCTGGAAAAAAATAGAATTTGTGGGTTTTCCCACTCAAACAACATGGACTTTGAATATGTAATACCAAAACCTTAATTTGAAGTGTGTTTGTACATGTGTGTGAGTTTGTGTGTGTGTGTATGTTCCATATTCTAACTCGTTATTTTGTCTAGCTGATATAAGATACTTTACTTAACTTTTAAAATTTTCACTGTCTTAACTTATTGTTATGTTATATGTAAATATAACTTAATTCTCTGAAAATAACTTGACCACAAGACAGACTCTGGTTCAATGTTTGGGAATTAAAATTTTTCATGACATCTGTGTCATGCTAAAGAATGAATACTTTGAGGATTTCTATTTAATTAACAAATGCAATTATAGAGTTTGTGTTTATAGCCAAATAAAATCTGTCTTCAGAAAATTTCCTACATCTAGATTTTAATTTAAATTTGTTTAAATTTTCCCAGTGAACCAAGAATAAAATTTTATTTTAAGGTCAACTTGTGATCTGATTATCTGCTAAGATGCATACAGAAGGTCAGACCACTCAAATTCTCTCTCCTTCTAACCTCCCACTTTACTCTCCTCTTTCCATGGGAGAAATGGTGTTATAAAAACACAGCATTGCATTTTACATAATTGCATAAATTGTATGTCTTTAATGGAGTGCTGTTGTTTTAAAAATCTGACCTGTCATTTCAAAAGATGGTCAAATTAATATGCAGAAATTTAGAAAAATAATATGATTATAATGTATGCAAATGTACATATACCTTTATACAATGTAATTTTTAGTGAAAAGTGGGGAATAAATTTATGCGAGTTGAAATTGTTCTCAGCAACATACTAGATTCTTTTCTAATGATATTACAAATTTTCTAATGATACACAAATGACATTATAAATGAATTAAAATGGTATTAGAGAAATGTTTTTATTAAAACTTAAAATAACTTTATTCCAATATTGGTAGATGCATTAAAGTATTTTAAATAGTTTTAACTCACATTTGTCATTTCTAACAATTCCCATTTTACTCCTTAAAGTATATATTAAATTTTCAATTTAGCAGTGATAATGAGAGATATTTGATAGAATTTAATGTATTTTACATTTAATGATGAGGCTGCTGCTCTATTTATAATGATTTTGAAAAAAAATGGAAATAATACAAGACATGCTTTTTTACTCATTTCATTTTTCTATGTAGAAAATTTTATAGTTAGGCAAAGATTTAGATGTGCCCCCTTTATAAATATTATACTAATTGTACCATGACCACATATAATATTAAGTAATACCCAAGGCCAATTCTAATGATGAAACTGTTTTTCAGTATAGACTTATGAATTTAAACATTATGAGCATAGCATTGTTACATAAAAAATATTTTGGATTTTTGTCAACAAAGCATGATTAGTTTTAGAAAAACTACAAATATAATAGCTTACCATTGTTGCGTTTACATTCCAGCATTTTTTCAAATGCTGTTCTACCATATTAAACAATGGAAAGAACTGATAGTATGAAACTAAAATGGCAGAATGAAAAATAGAGAACAAGAGGTGTCTAGCTGATGTTGGAGCAACTCTTGATTATTCAGGATTTAATTCATCCTTTTGTGGATGAGTCATTCCCTACTCATTCTTCTCCCTTCTGCTTTACACGCCTTTTAGCCACATTGCTGGTACCCAGCCCACCAGCATTGACTGGATAGGAGAAGGGAGAAGAGAGATGTATTAATATTCACTAAATTTCAGTGTTTATTCTTTGTGTCTTAGTTTGATTATACAGTCGTATGTTTGGAAGTTTTTGGTTCATTTAGAAAAATCTTGATAATCATTTATATGTCTACTATAGAGGATAAATGTATTTACATTTGGCAAGAGAAGACGAACCATGGCTGGATCACGATTTTCAATGGGTAAGTCATTTTGAGGGTCAGACAAGAAGCTTTAGCTTAGTGATGAAGAACACAGAGGCTAGTAAATATCTTTCAAGTGTATAATAAATTATGCATAATGACTTTATTAAGAAATCTATTTGAATTAGTGTGCACAAATTTTGGCCATAGATTTGTGAGATTTTCATTTTAGTAGTAAGACCCTATTTTAATAAATGATACTAATGGGAACCTCTTCAGCTTACATATAATTGGTATAATAATCAAATTCATTGCATTTTGGTCATCTTTTGAATAATCAAAAGTTGACAGTATTGCTCTGACAAGAAGTTTAAAGAGTAGCTATAATACTGCCCTTCATGCAAATCTTTGGATTCAATTTTTACTCACCTGAAGCACACACTCCCCCCTGCTGACCATAACCCACTGCACTTACACACCATAGGACAAATTGCACTCTAATATGAGGACTGTACACATAATAGCAATATTTAGGCACAGAGGACATACAAAAATGTCTAAGGTTGAAAGCCACTTTCATCGAAAATGTTTTAACGCTAAGATCTCTAAGCTTTTCATTTCCTTTCCACATTAGGCCATAGAGGCATGTGCTGGCATAAAACTGATAAACAAAATAAAATTAAATCTTTAATGAAGGACATTTTTACTAAAGTATGTGGCTCCAAAAAATTGTAAATTTTTACTCTTCCTTTTTCTAAACCCATTATGAGAACAAATTTGATGGTACAAACTGTACCATATTTTTCTAATTTAAGTGTATAGCAGCTGGATCTTTTGCTTTATATTGATTTTAAACTTTTGCCTCTAAGCATTTATTATATGAATCTATTTTTCCAGTTCTCAGTTTCTATTATGCCTTGGCATTAACACTGATAATAGTTTATTATTGTATTATACAGGCTCCATAAAATTAGTATTCAGATATTGAGTAAAGACCGTGTGTAAAAATCATCATGTAAGTGGTTTAAGAGCTTGTATTTGCCTTTGCGAACATTCCAGCTCCTTTGCTGTATGGCCTTAATAATGATTGATTTTTTTATGGTGAAGGGCAAGTAAAATGCACATAATAATAATTTTCTTATATTTCTGACCGAACAAGTAACTGATTGCTTACTGCTTTGTGAGTTATTTAAACAGTATTTTGAAAAATATGTTCTTACTAAATTGAAAAAATGTGGTCAAAAGCACAATAAACAAGAGGAGGACATATATTTAAAGGTGCTGGACTCTTTACAAAATCAGCTTCACTTGAGTTAAGGTTTTCTGACTCAGCTCCTAGTAAGGAATGTGTACTTGACCCAAGAATCTGAAGCAATTGACCAATGGAGACCAACATCTCTGAACAGGAAGATATTGATAAGCTTTCTAATTTTACCCTGTTCTGCTGGTAAGAAGAATGAATTAAATGGCAAAATACCTGAAAGGAGGCAGTAAAAAAATAAGCAACAAGCTTCCAAGGTAGTAGAGACAGAGAGAAGAAAGTGAACCGAATAGATAAAAATTGGCCCCACAAAAATTACTGGAGACTAGAGACGAAGTGGAGAACCATAATAAGAAGATAGAAGAAAGCTACTAGGGATTGAAAGAAAATATACAAAATGAAGAGAGTTTGGGGAAAAAAGGGCATATAAGAAAAGAAAAAGAGTTAGAACAAATAAGAAAAAGTAAAACCATATTGCTAAAATATTCAACATACTTATGGTGCTTTGAGGCCCCAAATAGATTAAGTAGAACTGAAGTAGTTAATGCAAAAAACCATTATATGATTATAACTATTGTGTGAGGGGGAGAAGCAAAAAAGGTAGTGGATGTAAATATATATATGCATGTATATGTGCTATTTTAATAAAAAAAGAGACATTGTTTAATGCAAATAATTTTATTATATATTTACAAGTAATCTGACATTGGGTAGAAATACCTACAGAATCATTTTAATATAAAATGACAAATGACTTTAATAAATTAAAATGACCATTTTTACTGAAAAATTAAATAGCAATCATGTAAAAATAGTTTTAAATTATCAGTAAAATTTTGTTTCCTATTTTAAGTATAGCACAAATGAGTCCTTTGACTGTCCAAAGAAATAATGGGTAAAGTATAAGTGTAATCAAATACATATGATTTGGTGATGATGGTGAAAATGAGATTCAATAAATTAAGAGAGCAAGCAGAGTGTGATTTTTTATTTATAAATATGAAAGAAGAGAAATGCTGAGAATGTGACATTAACTGGTGATAAATGATGGTACCCTGTTACCTTTTGTGTGTATGGGCAGTGAATTCAATGAATCAAGAATGTCAGAATAATAGAAATGGTGAGAGAAAAGTTCAGTGTTCATATTATGTGAAGTAATGGAATAAAGACTGTGGTTTAGTGTTTTAAAATGTTATTCTACTATGTTCTAATCCTTACAACAATATTTTAACCTTTGAATTTGTAGGTAAGTTGAAGTAAGTTATCACTATATTCACAGGTTAAAACATCATTCATGTTAATGTAATTGAGATGGAACCACCATAATGACAGTTAATTTTCACAAATAACAAATATTAGGCTAAAATAATCACACATACACAGTATATAATAAAATACAAACAACTTATAATCTTAAATATTTTAATATTTAACTCTAATGATTTTTATTTAATAAGATTTGATAAATTTTACCTTAAACATGCAAACAGAAAAGGGCACAATTGGTTCCACTGAGATTGTACCAAAGAACGAATCAGAGGCAGGATCTGATATATCCTTGGACTGCAAGAATATAAGGTGAACCATGTAGAGATTAAGTGAGATTCCTGCCTGGGAAGCTTTGTTTAAGCTGCCATTACCCAGATATTCATCACAGCCAAAATTTAGGAATATGTTTTATCATTATGTAGGACTAGCCACACCAATTGTGCTTACAGTTTGTTTTGAAATTACATTCATATAACATAGGTACCAGTATAAAAACTTTGTCAAGAAAACATCTCTTCCACAACACAAAATACCAGTATTTTGCCAAAGATCTGTTATTCTAATTATTCAAATATTCAAATGCTATTTGAAACAAAGAAGCAAAGATACTGGCCACAAGTTGCATAACCATGCAGTTGTTAACAATACAGGCTAAAAAAGAAGTGCTTCTTTGAAAGCTGCCACACATGGACAAAGGTTAAATGATTTCCCTTGACCTTATCCAGACAGGGTAAAAAAAAAAATTTTTTTTGCCCCAGCAATTATGTAAAAATTATCAGAAAAATTACTCACTCCGAGGTCACCTGAGCCACAGCGTCCATTGAACTGTATCCATTTTCCATGAAAATCTCTGTATACCGGCCCATTTTGATTGTTTCAAGCCATTCACCTACTGATCTGTAGGCTCCAGAGCCCAGTGAGCCATGCTCTGCCAATAAGTTAGATACTCTAAAATAAAGAAAACACACATATTAAAACATTTTAACTCTTTTATAAGGAATTGTATTGTAATGTTAGCTCATAGTCAATGGATCTTTGGGTAATAAGTAAGTTTATAGGGGAAATATATATTAATGCTAACATAGAAGAAAATAACTCAAAGTACAATACACAAAACAAGTCTATTCATATTTTTTTCTATCTATATATAGTTCATAGCTTAATGACTCTTAATGTCTTAATAAGTAAATTTACTGTAACACAAAATATCAGCTAAAAGTTTCATGTAGAGATTTAGATATATTAACTTCCTGGTATTGTTTATTGTTTGTAAACATAATAGAGAAAATACCACCAAATATAGATAGGTGTGATAATTTGTGTGAAGTCAGTTTCTCCTGGACTTTGTTAGAGAACTCATACTCATTTAAACTAACTTCCCGAGAAGTCCAGAAGTTATTTATTGTTTATTTTATGCTCTTATGGAGGGGGTACTTGTTAATAAACCTGAGTAGCAGAACTTAGAAAACATAATGTAACCCCAAATACATATGAAAACTGGAGTCAATCAAACCATGCGATGTTCTAAACCATAATAAACTCATACTTGTTGACCAACAGCAATACTAGTGATATGATGATGATGATAATTATTTCTGAAAATGTGTCCTCAGGAAATAATATGGAAAAATGACAAAAAGTACATGAACACAATAAGACTAAACAATTTAAATGTCTGTCAGTGGGGATTTATAAGTAAATTTCAACCATAAGATATAAGACAAATACCTTTCTTTCTAATCATGTTCTCTTCACTGTCTCAAGTCCCACTTACACTTCAAACTCCTCCACTATTATTTCTTCTAAACCAATTGTATAAAAATTGCTCTGGTTAACTTTCTGTGATATGACTGCCCTTGCACTGTTCACCATGTAAGAACTTATTCACTATGTAAGAACTTGTTCACCATGTAAGAACTTGTTCGTTATGCTTCAGAAGATTGGAGACTGTTGAGAATTAGGCTTGGGGTTGATTAATGATTGTGCATTGAGTCCCCTATAGAGAATTTTATTGTTGTTAACAACCATTTGATCAATAAATATGAGAGATGTCCTCTCTAAAAAAAAAAAAAAAAAAAAATTGCTCTGGTTGAGGTGAGCAATGACTTCTATTTTCCCAAAATTTGTGAAGGTTTTCGAGTCTGTAAGATGACTGACCTCTCAGAAACATTC
The DNA here is from genome assembly GCF_030020395.1 of Manis pentadactyla. Lineage (NCBI taxonomy): Eukaryota > Metazoa > Chordata > Mammalia > Pholidota > Manidae > Manis > Manis pentadactyla. The sequence continues at coordinate 53,616,001 of NC_080023.1, forward strand.
CACAACCACTACTACCTCCTCCCACTTGAAATCCTATATTATCTCAATCTCTTTTGAATCACTAAAATTCTCTCTTTCCTGGCTATTATGACATTGAATGTACCTTGTCCTCACTCTGCTTTGCCTCTTACTTCTTCTTTTCCTGACTTTAAAATTTGGAGGGAACCAGGACTTGGCCCTATACCTTCTCTGCTCAAGCTATAATTCCGTACCACTTTAGGCAATTTTACCCAATTTCATGCTTCAAATGGCATTTATTTTTCTTCATTTTTTTATCTCCAGCCTAGGTCTCTCATATATTCATTCATATGCCTACTTCATGACTCCATACTTCTCGTAGGAATATCAGTCCAACATGTCAAAACCACACTCCTCACTTCTCACATTTAATTCCTTCTAAAGTCCTTTCCATTATGGTATACGGCACATCAGTCCATGCCCTCCTAGTCTCCTCATAATCTATCATTGTGTGTACCACCTACTTCTAGATACTACGTATTAATATATATATATGTATATAAATGTGTGTGTATGTGTATATATTTTTATATATACTTCCAATATATTCCACATCTGATCACTTATCTCTCATCAACACCACTTTTCAAGACACCGTTATGTCTTACATGCACAACTAATCTAGCTTCCTGCGTATCCTCCTAAATTCTACTTCCATTCTTCACTCCAAAATCAAAGTATTCTTGTAATGTTTTTGTTTTGTCCAATATATCTCTCCTCCAATAGTGTGTTGCTCAATGCTCTATATTCAGCACCTAACCCACAACATGACACAGAATAGACACATGAGTATTTGTTGTATTAATCAATGGGTATCTTATAGTGATTTGTAGTGGTCAAAGATTTGTTGTAGACAGAAATACAGGAGGAAACAGTTGGAGAATGGGATCCTGAAGTTGAAATTATGGAAGAGTTGAAATTTTTGATAATAGAAAAGTCTAGAATATCACTATGAGAAAGAGAGTCCGCTGTAGGTTAGAGCCCAAAAACACTGAAGGAGAAAATTCCAAGGTATTGGGACATATTTGAACATCATGTACATGGTTATTGAAATCACCAAGTTTTGAGACGTGGGTAGGAAGAGAGAGAAAGAGATGATGATCAGAAACTAACATCTATAATCAGGATTTTTAGATGACTGAATAAAGGTGGGTAGTGAGCAGTATAGTCTTAAGCCAAATTTATTTAAACAAAACCTAGCAAGCTGATTCTACATATTGCACATAAGGAAATATGAAAATTCTCTGGAGGTTTTCAACTGCTCTCAAGCTATAATAATGATGATGTTATATATTTTGTTATAACACAATTTAGAACATAATTAATGTCTTTATGATTTCCTTTCCTACATTCATTTGTGACAAATTAACATAAATCAGACAGTAGGTGAGAGAAATGATTAATATTTTGCATGATGGTAAACAATTTAAAAGCAGATATTTTGGGGATAACATAAGGAATAATCACTGAGAAGATGCACTATCCAGTTGCTACCACAGAAAGTTAATGATGCTTGAATAGAGTTTGAAGTTTCATTTCTCATTTGTACTTAAAAATGGCTTTTCACCTAGTGAACAAATGTTATGTCAGAATCATAGAACTGAGGTAACTTTATCAACAAATTGTTTCTCATTTAGCTTCTATTAATATGGGGCCAATTCAGTTACTAACATAATGCTTTTTCTTATAAAAATAGACAATTGCTTCAGATACCATGAAAACAACAATTTGATAAATTTTCTTAGAATCAACTGATTTATTTTTTGAGAGAATAATTCTGTAATATTTCAGGTTAAGGAGAAAAGTGTATCTTATAAATGTGCAACATTATTTAAATGCATTCATATGCATTCAGAAAAGTAAAAAATAATGCTCATTTGCTCAAACAAATTTTTCCACAAAATTACTCATTTATCAGTTTTAAGTTTTATTTAGACTGTGCTTTCAATGATTAGCCAAATATCTGTGTACAACTGGATAGAGCAAAGAATCCCTAAAGGATCTCTCAATGTTCATAAAATATAAAAGGCCCTAAAAATCTATTCTGAAGAAATCAAAGAATAATTATTGCTCCATATCTCTGGTTTAAGATGCATGAGTGCTTAACTGGTTTTCCTTTATGATCTTGTCACTTTTTTTTCCCATTTGCACCTATGTGGGATCCAAACCACATGAAAATGCATATATGTATTTGAGTGGGTTATTTTTGTGTTATCTGAATTTGGCTACAAATAACACTTTTCTGAAAGTAACGTGTATTAGATTAGATACAAGTGACTTAAAACATAATTTAGAAGGGGTGGAAGATGGCGGCGTGAGTAGAGCAGCAGAAATCTCCTCCCAAAACCACATATATCTATGAAAATATAACAAAGACAACCCTTCCTAGAATAAAGACCAGAGGACACACGAAAATATCCAAAACACATCCGCACCTGAGAGAACCCAGCGCCTCATGAAGGGGGTAAGATACAAGCCCCGGCCCGGTAGGAGCCGGGTGCCCATCCCCCCAGCTCCCGGCGGGAGAAGAATAGGCAGAGCGAGAGGGAGACGGAGCCCAGGACTGCCGAACACCAAGCCCCCGCCATCCGGGCCAGAGTGCAGAAACAGTACGTGCCCAGGGGGCCCTGGATCCTAGGGAAACAGGGCAGCAAGAACAGTGAGCGGGCACCGGTGGCCTGGCGCCGGAGGACACCAGAAAAACGCTCGACCATTTTTTTTTTTTTTTTTTGCTGTTTTGTTCTGGAGAGCGCTTTTTTGGAAGTCTTAAAGGGATAGGGCCCCCAATTCTAGGGAAACAGGGTGGCAAGACCGGTGAGCAGATGCCTGAGGCTGGTGCTGGAGAATAAAGAAAAATGGGCGGCCACTTTTTTCTTTTATTTTTTTTATTAAAAAAAATTTTTTTTTTAATTAAATTTTTTTTTTTTTTGTGGTCGTTGTTTTGTTTTGGCGAGTGCTTTTTGGAAGTCTTAAAGGGGCAGGGTGGGACACTTAATCCAGAGGTAGGGAATCCGGGGATCTCTGGGCACCCTAACCCCTGGGCTGCAGGGAGCAGGAAGGCCCCTTACGGAGATAAATAGCCTCCAGGCCGCTCCCCCTCCAACGAGACTCCACCACTTTGGAGCAGCTGCCCGAGCCAGGCCACGCCCACAGCAACAGTGGAGATAAACTCCATAGCAGCCCAGCAGGAAGCAGAAACGGTCTGCGCGCAGCTGCCCAGCACAAGCCACTAGAGGTCGCTGTTCTCCCAGGAGAGGAGGGCCACAAACCAACAAGAAGGGAAGTTCTTCCAGCCGTCACTCGTCCCAGCTCTGCAAACTATTCCTATCACCATGAAAAGGCAAAGCTACAGGCAGACAAAGATCACAGAGACAACACCAGAGAAGGAGACAGACCTAACCAGTCTTCCTGAAAAAGAATTCAAAATAAGAATCATAAACATGCTGACAGAGATGCAGAGAAATACGCAAGAGAAATGGGATGAAGTCCGGAGGGACATCACAGATGCCAGAAAGGAGATCGCAGAAATGAAACAAACTCTGGAAGGGTTTATAAGCAGAATGGATAGGATGCAAGAGGCCATTGATGGAATTGAAACCAGAGAACAGGAACACATAGAAGCTGACATAGAGAGAGATAAAAGGATCTACAGGAATGAAACAATGTTAAGAGAACTGTGTGACCAATCCAAAAGGAACAATATTCATATTATAGGAGTTTGAGTAGAAGAAGAGAGAGGAAAAGAGATGGAAAGTATCTTAGAAGAAATAATTACTGAAAACTTCCCCAAACTGGGGGAGGAAATAACCAAACAGACCACAGAAATACACAGAACCCCCAACAGAAAGGATCCAAGGAGGACAACACCAAGACACATAATAATTAAAATGGCAAAGATCAAGGACAAAGAAAGAGTTTTAAAGGCAGCTAGAGAGAAAAAGGTCACCTATAAAGGAAAACCCATCAGGCTAACATCAGACTTCTTGACAGAAACCCTACAGGCCAGAAGAGAATGGCATGGCATGATATATTTAATACAATGAAACAGAAGGGCCTTGAACCAAGGATACTGTATCCAGCACGACTATCATTCAAATATGATGGTGGGATTAAACAATTCCCAGACAAACAAAAGCTGAGGGAATTTGCTTCCCACAAACCACCTCTACAGAACATCTTACAGGGACTGCTCTAGATGGGAGCACTCCTAGAAAGAGCACAGCACAAAACACCCTACATATGAAGAATCGAGGAGGAGGAATAAGAAGGGAGAGAAGAAACGAATCTCCAGACAGTGCATATAACAGCTCAATAAGTGAGCTAAGTCAGGCAGTAAGATACTAAAGAGGCTAACCTTGAACCTTTGGTAACCACGAATTTAAAGCCTGCAATGGCAATAAGTACATATCTTTCAATAGTCACCCTAAATGTTAATGGGCTGAATGCACCAATCAAAAGACATAGAGTAATAGAATGGATAAAAAAGCAAGATCCATCTATATGCTGCTTACAAGAAACTCACCTCAAACCCAAAGACATGTACAGACTAAAAGTCAAGGGATGGAAAAACATATTTCAAGCAAACAACAGCAAGAAGAAAGCAGGGGTTGCAGTACTAATATCAGACAAAATAGACTTCAAAACAAAGAAAGTAACAAGAGATAAAGAAGGACACTACATAATGATAAAGGGCTCAGTCCAACAAGAGGATATAACCATTCTAAATATATATGCACCCAACACAGGAGCACCAGCATATGTGAAACAAATACTAACAGAACTAAAGGGGGAAATAGACAGCAATGCATTCATTCTAGGAGACTTCAACACACCACTCACCCCAAAGGATAGATCCACTGGGCAGAAAATAAGTAAGGACACGGAAGCACTGAACAACACAGTAGAGCAGATGGACCTAATAGACATCTATAGAACTCTACATCCAAAAGCAACACGATATACATTCTTCTCAAGTACACATGAAACATTCTCCAGAATAGACCACATACTAGGCCACAAAAAGAGCCTCAGAAAATTCCAAAAGATTGAAATCCTACCAACCAACTTTTCAGACCACAAAGGCATAAAACTAGAAATAAGCTGTACTAATAAAGCAAAGAGGCTCACAAACACATGGAGGCTTAACAACACGCTCCTAAATAATCAATGGATCAATGGCCAAATCAAAATGGAGATCCAGCAATATATGGAAACAAATGACAACAACAACACTAAGCCCCAACTTCTGTGGGATGCAGCAAAAGCAGTCTTAAGAGGAAAGTATATAGCAATCCAAGCATATTTAAAAAAGGAAGAGCAATCCCAAATGAATGATCTAATGTCACAATTATCGAAATTTGAAAAGAAGAACAAATAAGGCCTAAGGTCAGCAGAAGGAGGGACATAATAAAGTTCAGAGAAGAAATAAATAAAATTGAGAATAAAACAATAGCAAAAATCAATGAAACCAAGAGCTGGTTCTTCGAGAAAATAAACAAAATAGATAAGCCTCTAGCCAGACTTATTAAGAAGAAAAGAGAGTCAACACAAATCAACAGTATCAGAAACGAGAAAGGAAAAATCACGACGGACCCCACAGAAATACAAAGAATTATTAGAGAATACTATGAAAACTTATATGCTAACAAGCTGGGAAACCTAGGAGAAATGGACAACTTCCTAGAAAAATACAACCTTCCACGATTGACCCAGAAAGAAACAGAAAATCTTAACAGACCAATTACCGGCAACGAAATTGAAGCAGTAATCAAAAAACTACCAAAGAACAAAACCCCCGGGCCAGATGGATTTACCTCGGAATTTTATCAGACTTACAGGGAAGACATAATACCCATTCTCCTTAGAATTTTCCAAAAAATAGGGGAGGAGGGGATACTCCCAAACTCATTCTATGAAGCTAACATCACCCTAATACCAAAACCACGCTAAGACCCCACCAAAAAAGAAAACTACAGATCAATATCCCTGATGAACGTAGATGCAAAAATACTCAACAAAATATTAGCAATCCGAATTCAAAAATACATCAAAAGGATCATACACCATGACCAAGTGGGATTCATCCCAGGGATGCAAGGATGGTACAACATTCGAAAGTCCATCAACATCATCCACCACATCAACAAAAAGAAAGACAAAAACCACATGATCATCTCCATAGATGCTGAAAAAGCATTTGACAAAGTTCAACATCCATTCATGATAAAAACTCTCAGCAAAATGGGAATAGAGGGCAAATACCTCAACATAATAAAGGCCATCTATGATAAACCCACAGCCAAGATTGTATTGAACAGCGAGAAGCTGAAAGCATTTCCTCTGAGATCAGGAACTAGACAGGGATGGCCCCTCTCTCCACTGTTATTTAACATAGTACTGGAGGTCCTAGCCACGGCAATCAGACAAAACAAAGAAATACAAGGAATCCAGATTGGTAAAGAAGAAGTTAAACTGTCACTATTTGCAGATGACATGATACTGTACATAAAAAAACCCTAAAGACTCCACCCCAGAACTGCTAGAACTGATATCGGAATACAGCAAAGTTGCAGGATACAAAATCAACACACAGAAATCTGTGGCTTTCCTATACACTAACAATGAACCAACAGAAAGAGAAATCAGGAAAACAACTCCATTCACAATTGCATAAAAAAAAAAAAATACCTAGGAATAAACCTAACCAAAGAAGTGAAAGACTTATACTCTGAAAACTACAAGTCACTCTTAAGAGAAATTAAAGGGGACACTAACAGATGGAAACTCATCCTATGCTCGTGGCTAGGAAGAATTAATATCGTCAAAATGGCCATCCTGCCCAAAGCAATATACAGATTTGATGCAATCCCTATGAAACTACCAGCAACATTCTTCAATGAACTGGAACAAATAATTCAAAAATTCATATGGAAACACCAAAGACCCCGAATAGCCAAAGCAATCCTGAGAAAGAATAAAGTAGGGGGGATCTCACTCCCCAACTTCAAGCTCTACTATAAAGCCATAGTAATCAAGACAATTTGGTACTGGCACAAGAGCAGAGCCACAGTCCAATGGAACAGACTAGAGAATCCAGACATTAACCCAGACATATATGGTCAATTAATATTTGATAAAGGAGTCATGGACATACAATGGCGAAATGACAGTCTCTTCAACAGATGGTGCTGGCAAAACTGGACAGCTACATGTAGGAGAATGAAAGTGGACCATTGTCTATCCCCATATACAAAAGTAAACTCAAAATGGATCAAAGACGTGAATGTAAGTCACGAAACCATTAAACTCTTGGAAGAAAACATAGGCAAAAACCTCTTAGACATAAACATAAGTGACCTCTTCTTGAGCATATCTCCCCGGGCAAGGAAAACAACAGCAAAAATGAATAAGTGGGACTATATTAAGCTGAAAAGCTTCTGTACAGCAAAAGACACCATCAATATAACAAAAAGGATCCATACAGTATGGGAGAATATATTTGAAAATGACACATCCGATAAAGGCTTGACATCCAGAATATATAAAGAGCTCACATGCCTCAACAAACAAAAAACAAATAACCCAATTAAAAAATGGGCAGGGGAACTGAACAGACAGTTCTCCAAAAAAGAAATACAGATGGCCAACAGACACATGAAACGTTGCTCCACATCACTAATTATCAGAGAAATGCAAATTAAAACTACAATGAGGTATCACCTCACACAAGTAAGGATGGCTGCCATCCAAAAGACAGAGAACAACAAATGTTGGCGAGGCTGTGGAGAAAGGGGAACCCTCCTACACTGCTGGTGTCAATGTAAGTTAGTTCAGCCATTGTGGAAAGCAGTATGGAGGTACATCAAAATGCTCAAAACAGACCTACCATTTGACCCAGGAATAGCACTCCTAGGAATTTACCCTAAGAATGCAGCAATCAAGTATGAGAAAGATCAGTGCACCCCTATGTTTATCGCAGCACTATTTACAATAGCCAAGAATTGGAAGCAACCTAAATGTCCATCAATAGAGGAATGGATAAAGAAGAAGTGGTACATATACACAATGGAATACTACTCAGCCATAAGAAAAGGGCAAATCCAACCATTTGCAGCAACATGGATGGAGCTGGAGGGTATTATGCTCAGTGAAACAAGCCAAGCAGAGAAAGAGAAATACCAAATGATTTCACTTATCTGTGGAATATAAGAACAAAGGAAAAACTGAAGAAACAAAACAGCAGCAGAATCACAGAACTCAAGAATGGACTAACAGGTACCAAAGGGAAAGGGACTGGGGAGGATGGGTGGGTAGGGAGGGATAAGGGGGGGAGAAGTAGGGGGTTATAAAGATTAGCATGCATGGGGGGTAGAAGAAAAGGGAGGGCTGTACAACACAGAGAAGGCAAGTAGGGATTCTACAACATTTTGCTATGCTGATGGACAGTGACTGTAAAGGGGTTTATAGGAGGGACCTGGTATAGGGGAGAGCCTAGTAAATATAATATTCGTCATGTAAGTGTAGATTAGTGATACCAAAAAAAAAAAAAAAGGGCAGTTCCTGTGTGGTAACCTCCAATGAGTTCTACACAAGAGTATAAAGGGCATATAAAAGTGTAGGCAAAGGGTCTGTTTGTGTTTATACAGAGGATCAAAGCCTAATTGGGCTACCCCGAAAATGAACTAAGATACGATATGAAAAAGAACTTCCAACATCAGCACTCTCGGGAAGACTCATGCCAGAAGATGATCATCAAAAAACCCCAACAAAGATCCATGCACTGCTACAGCTATAGATGCACTCATCCCACCAGGTCCTGGACTTGCCATGGGAATGAGGAAGGAGATATCTAAGCTGGCCTGTGCATACAGTAAAACAACACATTTGACTGGGTCTATACTGTTGGAACTCAATCAAGAATTAGGAGAAGTGCAAATTGTAGCGCTCCAAAATCTTACAACTACAGACTATTTACTGTTAAAAGAACATATGGGATGTGAACAGTCCCCAGGAATGGGTTGTTTTAATTTGTCTGATTTCTCTCAGACTGTTCAAGTTCAGTTGTACAATATCCACCATATCATAGATAAGTTTTCACAAATGCCTAAGGTGCCTAACTGGTTTTCTTTGTTTCACTGGAGATGGCCGGTAATTACAGGTATGCTTTGGTTATGTAATTATACTCCTATTATGTTAATGTGTGTGCGCAATTTAATTAGTAGCTTAAAACCTATACATGCTGAGGTTACTCTACAAGAAGATATGTCAAAGAAATAATCAATCTTCCCATGTTTTCTGCCGCCTGCTATTTCTATAGCTGTTCTTCTTCCTTCCTAATTACAACCCTTAAGTAGAATTCGTGCCTCATATCAAATTTACCAAGTATCATATTTCTTCCAAGTGGTAAAGATACCTCAAGACAAATGCTGGGCATAGAAGCTACAGGGCATAAATATGCAAAGAAATAAAAAACTAACCATTTCAAACAATAAGTCTTCTCTCTCACTTACCAACTTTACATTTCCCTGTATGGCCCCGCAAGATGACTGGTTAGCCAGAGACGGGTAAGATTCCTCAAGGGAGGAACAACCTAAGACAGGCACAGTCGCAGGGGGGTCATCAGGTGAGAAATTGGGGATCAACAGAGGTGAGGCTTAGAACCTCACCACCCCTGTTCTGAGAGAAATCTTCTGCATACATGGATGCTTTATTGCCCTTGTCTAGCTTGGATTAACACATAGTCTACAGGCACACACCTGATCATCTACATTTGCTCTCTTACAACACTAAACTATGTTTTCTACCTTTATCTTGTATCTACCTACCACTTCAGCATTTTATTAAAAATAATAATAGTAAAGAGAGAAATGTGGTATCCACATATTAATCAAGTATAAAAATCAAATGAGTATTCATATTTGAACTGACTGTTTATAGTTCATAATGCATGAGCAAAACTGAAGGTTTCTGTGATGGCTGCCCTTGTACTGTTCACTATGTAAGAACTTATTCACTATGTAAGAATTTGTTCTCCATGTAAGAACTTGTTTGTTATGCCTCAGAAGATTGGAGACTGACGAAAATTAGGCTTTGGGTGGATTAATGATTGTGCATTGAGCATTGACTCCCCTATACAGAATTTTATTGTTGTTAACAACCATTTGATCAATAAATATGAGAGATGCCCTCACAAAAAAAAAAAAAAAGTATACACCTCCAATGGTAAAATAATAAGTAACCGGGATGTAATGAATATAGTCAAGATATTGTAACAGCTTGGTATGGTGATAGCTGGTACCCAGAATTGTCATGTATATAAATGTTGAATCACTATGTTGTACACTTGAAACTAATGTAATGTAATACCGTGTGTCAACTACCCTTTAATAAAAAAATAATTATCTACAAAAAACAAACAAAAAAAACCCACAAAAAAACCATAATTTAACCATTTATACTTCGTTGTAAGAGAGTAGCATTATGCAAAAACTATACTCAAATACATTAGTGTCATGTAGATCCATAGTTTAACATGTGTGCAAAGATGATTTAATTGATTTGGTATTTTTAATATAAATCTGAATTAGCTTCATTCAGGAAAATTCCCTCAGGTCTGGCCTGTACCTGCTCGATGCATTAACCAGTGTTTTCAAGCTACTTGGGTTACGAATCAGCTTGTCCAACATGTTGACTATTTCATCAAACTTGGGCCTGCTATTTCGGTCTTTCTGCCAGCAATCCAGCATTAATTGGTAGAGAGCAGCAGGACAGTCCATGGGGCTTGGCAGACGGTAGCCTTCCTCTACTGCTTTAATCACCTGGGTAAAACAAAACAGAACCATTCCCAATACCACAAATTTAGTATAGAATAGCTTCAGTCATTTCCCACTATCCAACTTTCATTCTTTCTTATTCTTACTCATGACATAATAAATAGCACCATCATGTCTAAAATCTATGTTTAGTTGCATTTGCAGCAAAGTAAAACAACATAAAGAAATAAAAATGGTATCACAATATAGGCAGACTTTCTTCACATATTATAAAAAAAATAAATACTAATCATTTTTACCTAAAATCTTAATGAAGAGCTATTTGTAAAATTAATTGTCACAAAAATAAACAGTTCATGTTTTATTTATCCTTGCATCCTGGAATCAAATAGAGATTAAATTTTATAGTGATTTCTCTGAAAAGTTAATGTCTTTTTAATGAAAAATTATGTGCAGAACCACATTTCTTAAAGTAATAGAATTGCAATTTTACTTCAAAAGAGATTTTCGGATGGTAAATGATAGATAAGTCAAAGGCTAAATTAGCATAACTGTCTCATGTATCATTTAATAATGCCAAGGTCTGGCTGTTTATTATCATCTACTGATTTCTGCCAGAAATTTGGAATAACTGTCTAGTAGCACAGGAATTACAAACATCACTGACTTTAAATATAACCACACATATGAGTATCAGTCTAATTGTGAGATTGCTTTATCAACAACATTCATAATGTTACTGCTGCTATCAAAATGTCTAAATCCAAGAAAGATTTGTTTATGCTACTGAACATGATACAGTCTCTGTCCAATTATTAAAACTCAAATATGTAAGTAATACCAAAAACCAATAATAATGAACATATTTCTCAAAATTCTATTATGAATACTTCCTTAACAGTTAAATTTAATTGCATTTTTTTGACATACACTTTAAATCTGATTTGACAAATGGAAACAATATATATATTGATTAGAATAGGAAATTTTATAAAGATAATTTCAAAAGATTGGAAAGAAACCAGTCTCTCAATAAAGGAAATGGCATCTAAACAAAAGCAGTGGCAGATGGAAAGATGAGATGGTAGATTTAAGGGACATTTATGACATGGAGTAGAGGAGAGAGGAGAGAAAGTATTTGAGATGAACCAAATTTAAGCCTATCACACTGGATGTTTATTGCTGTTAACTTGAGGTAAGAACATCTATGGGGGTAGAAATGTTGACAGGCACCATCTGGGGCTTGTCTTATTTGAGGTGAATGGAGAAAACCCAGATGGCAATTTGCAGGAATCTGGCTAAGGCATAGGAGATATTTAGACTGATAATATAAATGTGGGGGTCATCAGCACTTGATCACAGTTTGAAGTCAAGTGTAACTTCCTAAGAAGCACCAATAGTTAAATACAGGCAGAGAAATAACAAGAACTCAAGGACTCTAAAAATAAATGGTCAGATATGTGAGTAACTATGAGCAAGATACCTGAGAGTGACCTACAATCTTAGTTAACTCAAAAACAGTATTAAAAAATTAAAACAAAAATGACAGTAGAAAAATATTACAGAAACCATAACATATGGTTAACCTAATCTATCAAAAATTCATGCATATGGAGAAATAAGACAACAGATAAATAAGAACTAGATACTAATGAAAAATTTACAAAAGAAAAAAATGATAAATGAATTTCGAGAAAATATTCATCCTCATTGGTGGTCAAATAAATAGTAAAAGAATGAAAAGTACCATCTGCACTCATTTATTAATGGAAGTTCATAACATAAGACTCCCCATTGCTGATGATAGTGTTATTATCTTTAATAACATATACCAAAATATAATGTTCTACTATAGTTTAAATAATGAAATATTTCACTATGCATTGAGAATAGTGATTCCTATTTACTTAAAACCTGATTTATTTCATACGGAAGTTTTTCCCAAAACTCCTACCAATTAGCTCTATTTTTTTCCTTAGTTCCTTTTAAGAAATATTCTTTCTTCTACTGAGAAGCTAGTCTTAAAAGTGACTCTGAAATGAGTAAATTAAATAATTATTTTTTTTATTGAAGGGTAGTTGATGCACAGTATTATGAGTAAATTAAACCAACTCTTTAGTTTTAAAAGAACTTTATAAGGTATTTTATCTGAGAAGTTATTTCCAGAATATGTTGCTTAATCAGTTTTATTTTCAGATAAATTTACATATAGAAATATAATACACTGTCTCTAGGTCTACTTAGGACATAGCCCAGGAAATTAGGCCATTGAATTTAATTTTAAATTTATCTTTAGAATTTATCTTTAAAATATATATAACTATAACTTTAGATTTTATATTTAGATACACTGAAATTTTTTTTTCACTTTTAACTACTGTTTCCTTCATAGTTTTGGGGAGAAAATAGTGGCATTAGTATTCTAGTGATTTGTGAAATGTTGGAGATCTATCAAAGTGCCACATAGGCTGTTCATTTTATTATTCAATTTATAATGTATAACCAAATAAATCATAATCTCGACTGACTGACTTTCTTATTACTGATACAATTGTGAATGTAGATGTTTGAGATGCAAAAAAGAAAAGAAAAAAAGAAAAAGACAACTAGAGTTTTTCCAGACAATCTGACATCAGTTCAGATGTGCTACATCTGAAATATTATTAGAAGCTGTGCATTTTCTTGGGTGTAGTTCACTTTTGCTGTCCACAGAGTCTCAACCAGCATTATAAGCTTTGGGATGCTGGATCTGCAAACTTGGAATTCCACATATCCCCCAACCAGGGTATCCACTTCATAGTGAAGAATGTTGTGAATGTGTCACATACTCAGTGAAGTGAGGGTAAATATTTAACAACTGGCTCTCCTTGTGAGGAAAACATACTGGAACTTTTTCTCAGTGGTGTAGATACTCCGTCCATGTCAACTGCAAGCCAACAATACAATCTCATTCAGGCAGAAATATTTGAAAATTCACCATATACATGCAAACAAGCTGGTTCCAGTCCCACTATACATTGTTCACCATCCAGAAGCAACAAGCCTCATGGAATATACCCAAAGACTTTAAAGGCCCAGCTGAAGCATGAACTTGCAGGCAACACTCTGAAAGTGGTGCCATTCTTCAGGATGCAGTGCACGTATTAAATCAGGGACTTCTGTGTTGTGCTTTGTTCCTAAGGACTCCTACCGAGGAATACAACACGGGTTTGAAATAATAGTTATGGCTGCCACTAAGGCACTGGACTACTTGTGCCCAGGTACAAGCAGAAGAGAAGAAGGGTCATCATAACAGAAAAGGTGGGTTTATACTGAGCAGCAAGAGGCATCTGAGCTGCTTTCATACAGCTGGGCCAGAGGAAAATATGTGTGGAACCCAGGGGATACACTTAAGGTCCACTTATTTCTCATTTATAACAACCGTGGCCTGAAAATGCTTACCACCAAGAATGTAGGATTGGTTCAGGCCACCAGTTAAACCACCATGACCTGCCAAGTTTATTGATGAGGGGAATTCAGAATCGACAGTGGGAGGGGGAAATAGCTAAGGACCAGGCAAGGTTCTGAGCTCAAGTGAAGCTAGAGAGGCTTCACTGCAACTCAAACTGCCGTTCTGAGTTGCCCTCAGGAAGGCAAGCCCACAGAATCATGGAACAGGTGGTCCCTGAATCTGTGTGGGGAAGTAGGTCTGTGCTGCAGAAGGGCTGGAACACGGAAATGTGTCTCTCATATCTTTACCTGCTGGGATGGTAATTGACCAAAAACTCTTAATCCTTAACCCTCTGAAACCAATCATTACACTTCCACTAAGGCCATGCTTTGCACATGTTGCTCCCAGTCAATTATTGGACATAAAGCAGTGACCATAAGATAGGCTCACTCCTAGCAGACGCTTATGACAGGCAACATTGGCTTGAGGACTCCCTGGCAGCTGTGTCAGCCTCTCTCAGAACTGCGCTGCATTCTCAGGTGCACCAATCACACTTCCTTCATCTTTACTATACCTGGAGTCACACCCATATGATTTCTTACAAATATTTCCCTTTAATGATACTAATGTATGTCTAATCCCCTTTTGGCACAGGTTTCTTAAAGGACCTAGACAAGCATAGGCATTATATGATAGACACTATGACGCAAACTGAACATTTATTATGTACATTCATTTTTCACCATATATTTGCAAAACAAGAATTTATACACGTTTTACAGATAAAACACTCAAGATTCCAGAAGTTTAAGTAATCACCTGTGTTTACAAAGCCAAGAAGTAACAGTGGTAAGACCCACATTTAAGTGTCTTTGGCAAGCAAACCTATGATCTTCCCTCTCCTGGTGTTGAGTCACACTGGTGAAATTAGAAATAGTTTCCTCCCAGGAAAATAATATGGGAGAGATATGGATCATATCCCACAGAATCAGACTTTTTACATCATAAAAAATCAGTGTCTGGAATTACAATGAGCTCTTCTGGAAGAGAGTGCATCCTGCATGTGAAAACGTAGGCTGGAAAACTAGGCAGCAGAAAGTTTGTTGAAGAACCTGAGCATCAGCTGTGCTTTTTGTTGCATGAAGTCCTAGCTGGGGTGGGAGTGACCGTGTTGCTAAGTATATTCGAATCTCACGTATATGCTGTTTTGTTCCCATGACCTATGAAGCCTCCCTGAAGTGACTAGAGTTTATGAGTATATTTCTGGAAATAATCTCAGATACCATAGAAATAGCTCCAGATAAACCAATTATCTTGTGGTTCTTTCTGTGATGACAAAGGCAATCCTTTTACTAGGATTTCTTTCCTGTTTCCAATAGTTACTAAAGATATGTTATTTCTTTTCCTTAGTCTACCAATTGTAGATCAGTAGAGTTTCAGAGATTAAAGAGACCTTAGAAATCTTCTATTCAAGTCCATTCTCTTTATAATCATTGAAACGGACTAAGAGTCTAGAATTCAAGACTACTGGCCTTTAGTTCAAGACTTTTGTTTTTGCTGTTGTTGTTGTTGAATAGGAAGGAACAGGAGTTTTGAACTGAAGTATTCATATTTCTTTATATATCACTTTTCTCAAAGGGTAAGAATTACCACAAGTTACCAGTCCCTAAAATAATTACTTCCACCCAAGAGCAGTATTATCTTTAGAAAACCAATATTTGTTTTACCAATGTACTCATTTTAGACATGATCACACTGAGGCTGAAATGTTGAATAATTTACTCACTGTTGAATCTTGGTAATTTGCAGTATTTGGATGAGAAATAAATTCCTGAGAGTTAATTACAAATGCTATGTGTTACCTTAAAATATTCTATTGTTTACCACAAAATATTACAGCAGTATTTTTATATGTATTATATATGTATATATGTATCTGTCCCATCAGTAATAGAAACAAAGAACAAATAATAGAAAGAGAGGCACACCCAGTACAAAGTGGTTTGAAATCCTTTGGGAATCAAATATTCTGCTACCTTATAAGTAAGATCTAAATCAACAGAAAAAGTAACAGAAAAGTAGCTGCCTAAGAAAATGCACAAAAATATTTATAAGATGAGAAAATTGAAAAACGGATAACAAATGAGTTTTAAAGTGTTTTACAATCTACATGCTCTGTATAATCTATGTATTCATGTTTCCCAGTAAGTATAAGAGAAAGACACTGCCACTAAATATAGAAGTGTAGTGCAATGAAATCATCTTTTATTTGGGTTTTTAAGTTCTGAAAAATGTGGACACTTATAATGTTTGTTGTCAACAAAAAAACCTTCTACTGACTACAGGATATTATTTTAGATTCCCGAGCTTGAATCAGAGTTCATGGTCTGATATTTACCTAAAATCATCTTAATCAGTCTAGTTTATTTTCATTATGTGTTGTTGTGGTTCTTTCTGTGATGACAAAGGCAATCCTAAATCAAAAGAAACGGGAGCATTCTGCTCTTTCCTCTGAAAGATTCAGGTTATTCTGCATGTCTTGTTAATGTGATATTTTCATGGTGGCAGAGCCCTTTTAGAATTATATAGCATCTGGAATGCAAATATTATAGGATATATCATTTGAAGCTGCCAAATCAGTACATCTACCTTGCTATCTGCCAATTCTTTCCAAAGAGATACTTAGCAATCATGATTTTCAGATACAGTAGATCTGTCATGTTTCTTGGATACCAAAATGGATAGAAATTGAGGCATCAAACTTAACTAGCAACAAATACTGCTAATGATTGTGAACTTGCTGAGGAAATACAGAGCATGTATTGGATGTTATATTAAAGGCAGAACATTTAGAAAGATAAGTATTCAAGTAATATTTTTCTGTAAACCTTATTTAGATTCTTGGAAAACCCAAAGTTAAAACATTAGATTTTAGTTTTACAACTTACTGAGAATATTTTACCACCATTCCATTGAAATTTTCTAAATAGTCTGAAATAAAGTTATCTGGAAGAGTAGCAAGACTCTCGAATGGCTGAAATAAGAAAAAAGTGTGTTCCAAATCTTTCACATTTCCTTGTTTCTATGTCCCCTGCCCTCTAACTTTATATTGTCCACTCACAACGAGGGGTGTGACTGGGCCATCCTCAATCATGGGGTTGGCCAGTGAGGTGCAGCTGGGCTCATTCTTGCCCTCCAGTCACTTGGCAAATGAGTCCACATCTCAGCTTGCCTCTGGTCTCCAAGGAAGATGAAGGCCATGTGGAAGGGAGCCAGGGTGTCCCAGTATAGATGAGCCAAGCCCCAGGAGCGTGGGTAAGCTCAGTCAAGATCAGCAGGAACACTCATAGACATTCACCTGGCATCACGGCCCACTTGGCTAATAATTCTATTTTTGACACATACAGCTCTCTGAGGTATAATTGCCAATAGCATGGATGATAATATATATGTATATCATACACCTACTTGGAAAGGACTAATAATTTTGAGTGATGGAATTAGAACTCAAAATATCTCAAATGCCAGAAGGAGCTATCTAGGCAAAGAAGGGACAAATGTTTCCTTGATTGAAGGGGACCAGGCTTGCTGTTATGTCAGAATAAAATACTTTCAGAAAAATTAAAGAATGGCATTAAAATGATCCTCAAGAGGACTTAGAAGCCAAACTGAAGTGTTCTACAGCTAGGTTAGTGTTTGGCATTTACCTGAAGAATAGAAAGTGGCAAATAGGTCTGATTTCTGTTTGGACCAGATAAATCCAGAGAAGTCATTACATATTGAGTTGAATAGCTTACATTCGATTAGAAGGCTGATCTAGGATCATTGGTTGAAAATGAAAGGGGTAAAGTAGATATTGATTGATTCAGTTGGAGGCATGTGATGGTTAGGAAAATAATTATAGAGAATCAGGCTGAAATTTCTGGTATAACTTTGGTTATTTTTGTGACCTTAAGAAAGTAATTTAATCTCCCCAAGGCTCATTTTCTTAATTGCAAAACAGGAATAATAACACCTCTCTTAGTGGATTGTTAAAAAGATAACGAGAGCTTAATGATACTTTCACCATTGTACTGCCCCTAAAATCATTAAGTTGAAGACTAATAGATACTGTGTTCTCCCAAAATTAGATAAATACCAGTCAGCAACTCCTTCCTAAGCCAAGTGAGTGAGGCACAAAGAAAACTACCTGTAGTGATTTTAGAATGCTATGAAATAATTCTTGGGAAATCCCAAGTATGTCCCTGGCTTCTTGCCTGGGGAAGTGTGAAGGCCTGCTGGCTGGGGCGGCTTGCAGCAGAAGTCCCAGAGAGGGAGCACTGGCAGAGCATCCAGCATAAAAGGGTTTCACGTGAAGCAGACTTGTGTAAGGTACAGTGAGGGACTGTGAAGTGGGGAGCAGTTGGCACGTAAGAGGCATTCTGAGAAGTCAGTTGGAGTACATCCTTCTCCTCTAGGGACCTTCCACAGGGAGGCCTTCAAGGGCTTTTGGAAAGGCTGACATAAACCTCACAAGGACTGCTTCTATTTCTGTCCCTTTGGAGACATCAAAAACCAACATTATAAAAACCATTATGCCCCTTCTTTTCTATACTTCCACCAAGGACAATCCTGAGAAATCCAGATACAGACTTCAGCAGAGGAAGAGGAAGAGCAAAAATCTGACCATTCTTCCTTTTAAGTCTAGCTACTGAATGTCAGGCTGGCCCTGAGGATCTGGAAAACACTTTGAATGTTTAACAAAAGGTGGCCGGAGAGCTGTAGTATCTAACAACCCACAAAGCACAGGAGGGGGAGATTTTACCGAGAATGCATGAAAGAAATAATTGGAGAAATAGAATAAATGTTTTAAACTAGTATGCTATTGAGTTAAGACTGTTCAGTACACTTGCTTTATAAAGAAGCAATGAGACATTAGTTGGTAAAATGCTTCAGATAGTGTATGGCACCTAGTAATGGCTCAATAAATGCTAACTGCTTTTATAGTTGTTATTTGAAGGAAAGATATCAAATTTCAACGTGATTCAAAATGGAAGGGACTGTATTCAATAGTAGCCATGGACAATCACAAAAGCAAAAACTGAAGAGCTACATGTCAGGCAGCATATAATAAATATTCTGAACTTGATTAGAAGATTCCTTCATGGCTCCTTTGATTTTAGGATTCTATTATTCGAAGCATGAATTATTTTTCCATGTGGGAAAAAAATCAGTGTTTTCCCAAATAAATAGGCGATCCAACTCTCCTTACATTTCTTTATTTAAAGAAACACAGATTATTCCATTTTATCCTCTAAGAGAATACACTGTTAAATCAATATTCATCCTTACGTCCTGGAGTATTAGCTGGTTTTATCAAATGCAAATCATAAATCTTGCCTGTCAGTACTCATTCTTTGGTGGCTCTTTCTTCATCTTTGAAAATGATACTAACTAAATAAATGAACCATCACCACAGTATAGTTAGAACTGTCTGACAAGGGACTGAGCTTACTTTCCTTTGTACTAACTTAATTTGAGCTTCTGCATAAAGGATATTTCAACAACAAAACAGACGGTAAGCAAAATATTTTATTTTCTTTAGCAACTGCCATTTTTAGAAA
Source organism: Manis pentadactyla (assembly GCF_030020395.1). NCBI lineage: Eukaryota > Metazoa > Chordata > Mammalia > Pholidota > Manidae > Manis > Manis pentadactyla. The sequence goes on from NC_080023.1 coordinate 53,635,824, forward strand.
TGAAAAATCTCATGTCTCCTGACTCAGAGAGCAAAACGTTTCATTCCAAACTAGCTGGGGAGTAATTTCATACTTACATCTTGATTGGTCATCTCCCAGTAGGGTCTCTCCCCATAAGACACAACCTCCCACATCACGATTCCATAGCTCCAGACATCACTGGCAGAGGTAAACTTTCGGAAAGCTATTGCTTCTGGGGCAGTCCATCTGATTGGAATTTTGCCTCCCTACAATTGAAACAGAATAAAAATATTCCCACATACTTCAAATGTATCTAGAGATATTGTTACCTCACAAACAAAAATCTAGAAAGAGATGTAGCATTTTTAAGTGAATCTGTTTGACAGCATGCAGTCTCTTTACACATATCTCAGTCCATAAGCACTTGTAGACTGACTACTAATTGGTTGTCCAGAAAGCTTCTAGTTTAGATTCTGTTTGACCACTAGAACACACAGCACCACGTCAATTACAGCACCAGGGTGGCAACCCTAAGTGGGGGTAAGCAGGCATTCAAGCAGATCAATAAGGAAGACTTTTGTGACTTTCTAGCAGGGAGTGAAGGACTCAAATTCATGTGTTTTTTTTTTTTTTTTTTGCTTTAACACAGGAATTATAAATGTAAAGTCTTGGTTGTTAAATATAACCCTGAGAAGTTTAGCAGTTAATAAGACAAGCATGAACATCAGATCTATTAAAAACTTAATTATACTTTCCCCTGACATGCAATTTCTTTCAGGCTTGATTTTTCTTATTATCCATTGGTATGTTTTTGTATTTGTTCAGCTAGACTGATATATAGATATATAGCCTAAGATATAGGTATTAAAAAAATTAAAACATTCCTTGAAATTAAATTATGGTAAAAAACATAATTATCAAGTTTGGAATTTTTTACATGGTAAAGAAATTGAGGTAGGTTTCTTTTTAGTTCACAAAATAAACACTTTTATATTCTGCCCCTGTTAGGGTGAGGTTTTTTTCTCTTAATTTTGAAAAACAGGCAGACCCAGGAAATCATATTTTCATTTACAAGTAAAAGAAATATTGAGGGAAAGATATGAGAGTGTAGCTTTTGAATATTTTCTTGTAAAAAGACTAACTTATGCCTTCTCATTTTGCAGAGAGGAAATAATTTAATTCATGTACTAGGAAATATGGGACTTAAATTGCTCTTTATGAACCAAAGTTTCAAGACATATGAGGAAATAACTTTCATGTAGAGCTCGAAATTGCTCTGTGAGTTGAAGTTAATTTGAATTATTCAAACTAAATTTGAGTTATTTGCTCCTTGGGTATATGGTAACACCATTTTAAGATTTTCCTGAAGCATAGTTTTGTTAATTAAATATTCATAGGTAAGATTACATCATCAGGCCTAGCTATATGTGGTATTCTATAATACATTATAATTCTTCTTCTTAAAATTATGGTTTGTTGATTACATTAAACTTCAGCCTAGAATTTTTTTTCCTGGTCCTCTGACCATATTTGACATCAATATAATCTGAAAGTTCCCTTACCTTCTCATCTCTCAGTATATGGCTTTTCCATAAACTGCCACCATGTCCTATTTCAGAGGAGTAAGTCTTGAGAGTCTCAGTATCTCTGCCTCCTCTCTTTCTTACTTGGTGCCCTCCCTATTACCCCCTTCCCCCAGCAGGGCATACTGACACAGACATTGACAAGTCTTTATGCATCTAACTAAGACATCAACCAATTATACTGAGAATGGATTTTTCTATAACCTCATTTTTGCTTAGGCCAAGTTTATTAAGTGCAACTTAATCCCAGGAGCATTTTTAATTGAGGCTTCATTTCATGCAAATAATGGTGATGATAATTAGGTCAGAAGAAGAGGGATATACCATCATTAGTTTATTGATTTATTAAGCTGACCATTAAAGGCTTTGTTTGCTTAGGTAAGTTACTCTGGATAGTCAGCACAGTATAATCCCTAAATATCCAAGAGTCACAAAGCAACATTGAGGAAAAAAAAACAGCATTATAATCTATGAAAAGAGTTTCTTGTCAGACTATGAGTGAAAGTAATTTTTAGAAGTTGAATTAAGAAAGTCTGTAACACATCTACCTAAGAATGTGAGATAACAAGTGTTCTATATTGAAACAAAAGTTAACAAATTGTGTATCGAAAAAGACACTGATAGATTTCTGTATTCACAAGGAGTTTAAACATTTAATTAAAAAATTGAACATGGAAATATCTAACTTCATGTTTTCTTGACATTGAAAAGATTTAGAATTAAACAAATGTAATTTATCATAAGGGATTCAAATTCAAGAAGTGCAATACATAGGCTGCCCAGAAAATTCTGTTGCACCAATATCCAGTTTTCCACAGAAAGAATTGCCTGTTATATACCATATTAATACAGGAAGAATTATACTGGTGGTAAAAGTGTTGATTTATGCTAAGAATGACAGTATGAGTTAGTGAACAATTTTCCATAGATGTGGGCTTCACAGTTTACATAGTATACCAGAAAAGCAATTAGGCATTAAAATCAGCAAATCAAAACTGTTTGAAGGAATAGTTATTTTCTTCCCTAACATGTGAATCCTCAAAAAGGTAGGTTTAAATATTTCTGTATTTGTTTTGTGAATGAACATACTACAGTGAGAGAGTTTAAGCTACCTAATAATGCTATCCTTATTTATATATTCATATATATATATATTATACTGATTTCTTATAATGGAGGAGATTGTCTCTTTTTTTATACATTTAAAACTTTGTATGATTTTTATATTGTATTCACTCTGAACTCAAACTTTTTATTTTCAGAATCTGTAAGAAAAAATGAATTTTTGAGATTCATAAGGTGAATACATTGCTTATCAGAGTTTAATATTTGAATTTGCTGCTATTAACACAAAGAATTATCTGGATTTTTTTGTCCTTCCCCTGTTTTTCCTCTCTCTTCGTATGTTGGACAAATGTCCTTTTTTGCTATGCCCTTTAAAAACTTTAAAAATTAAATGTCTCTAGTCTCGTGTTCCATAAATGCATTGTGTTAGATCTTACCCTCGTGGTATAGGCTGCCTCAGGATCATCTTCCAGTATCCTGGAAAGTCCAAAGTCAGACACTTTGCACACAAGGTTACTGTTGATTAAGATGTTTCTGGCAGCAAGGTCTCTATGCACGTAGCCCATGTCAGAAAGGTACTTCATTCCTGCAGCGATGCCTCTCAGCATGCCAACAAGCTGGATCACAGTGAATTGCCCATCGTTTTTCTGTAAAAGCAATGTAGGAATACTAGCCAACAACACAAGTCACTGGGGGAAACTATGAAAGGGTCTTCCTTCAATCCCCAAATTAATACTATCAACAAATTCGTATACAATTTCTACCTGAAGAAGAATGGACAAATATAGGAAATGTATATTTGTGATGTTTACCAGTCCTCTGTTTGGCCAAAGCACATAGAGGTGTTGAATGCCCTTGTCAAAGATCTCATTCAGTTGTCCTTTTCTGCATTGTAATTCCTTTATTCTGAATCATCAGAGGAGAGTGTTCATCACGGCAGCCTAGTGTTTGCCTTAGTTAACGTTGCACATTTTTGAAGCACTTGAAAAGAAGTCAGCTGGATAGGCATATTGGGGTAAAGAAGTGGCCCCCAGGATATAAGGGAGACGGTGCAATAGCAGTTGGGGGGCAATGACAGAGCAACGACCAGGACACACTTAGTATTTCGTGGAATTTTCCTGTCTTTATCCAGGGCACTGAACTTACCGTAGGTACATAGAATAAGGTTCAAACTGATGATTATTTTAAAACAAAAGTATGATGTGACCTAAGAGACTGGAGCCTTGAAGATCTGTGTAAGAAATTTGGCAACAAGATCTGGTAGAGGCTGGAGATCAGAAGGGAACTTTGCCTTCTCAGGAGGCTGCTGTCTGATTCCATGCACAGGCCCCTCAGCATCCTTGGGAATGCTGGTGTCCGATAGTGTCACTTGCTGTACTCAATGTGAAAAACTGCCAGCCTGCAGGTTATCATCAGGCCTACAAACGTGTTCACATTGTCTAGCACAAGCTATTTACTAATAAAATGTGTTGCTGATATTTAAGATTTGGATACTGGCACATAAAAAATATTCTTTTCCTAAAACCCTGAAGATCTGACAAAATTGGTAACATTGTCTATAACCATTATTGAAAACCTCACAGGCACACACGATGGCTGGCCCTCAGATGGGGAGTAAGCCTGTTTGACCCCATCCTTGATACAGATGATTGGCAAGGACCTTGCAGATATTTTTTGCTTGCTTTGTCTGATACTCTAAACTCTGAGAAAGTTAAGTACTTGCAAAAGCACCTTTTTTCTCTTGGCTTTTCTTTCTTTTCTCTGTTCTTCTTCCTTTTTTCCTTCCTTCTGCTTCTTTTCATTTTTAGGGCAAATTAACATATACATAATATACATAAATAAAACTGTAGGGACATATAATTTGAATTTGTGTAAGTTACCTAGAAAGGACAATTTTCAAACCAAAGTTCATTTTTGGAGTGTAATTATTCTGACACCAGAATTTTCTATGTGTGTAAACATTTAGCTTTAAACTGGTTCAATTTCAACTTCAACATCACAATCAATACATAAATAACACTTTGAAGAACTAAATTTGTCTGATATCTTACCTTTAAAAATGTATCTAAAGAGCCATTTTCCATATACTCCGTCACTATCATCACTGGTTTACCTGAAAGGAAAATGGGTATGAATTGCAGCTTTCAAATGTTGCATTTGTATCCAGAAAAAGTTTACCTGGAAATTGTTATTACTATTCGATGCTGCGTGTTGAATCCAATCACTTACATTCTTTAAAAAAAAGGTTTTCTTTGAGTAGGTAGTAAATTTCTGACATGAAGATATCTTAGTATGATGGGTGGGGTCAGTGAAAATAAGGTATCCTAAGAATAATAACAGACTGACATTTAAGATGTGCAAAAATGTGTAATTTTCAATATCAGGATTGATTTATGCACAAAATAAGTTTAAGGATGAATTTTGTTTTACTAAGATGATTATGTAACTTGCCAAATAACGATATCTCCCAAAGCACTGTGAACACATTCATCTTTCTCACAATTCTAAATAAAAAACTCCTATCTGGTTTAACTACCCTGTTTATGATCCTATGATTTTACGTTGTGTTTTTCTAACTTTATTTCTATGTCCTTGCTATTTCTTTCCTCATGGCTACCTCCTGTCCCCTTTCTGCCACACACTTACATCTCCATCAATCCAAATTTTTTCATTCTTTAAAACCCTGTTCTAATTTCTCTTGTTATCTGGAAACTTCCCTTGCAGTCCTCACTTCTGATAGAAAGTATCCTCTTCCTTTAATGTTTGGTTTAGAAGTGCAGCCTGGAGGTTAGCTGGACAGACCCTGAAGCCACACTGCTGCACGCTGAATCCAGTCACTTACTAATAAAGTGATCTTGGGAAAACCAATTATTGTCTTTACGCCTCAGTTTTCTCACCTATAAAATGAGGCTATTAATGACATCTGCCTCGTAGGGTTATCATGATTATCTTCCTCTTCATATGTTTATCCATAGTGCCTACCAGTTAAAATGTGCTGTTTACTTATTTTATAAACTTAATCAAATTTGTGGGTTAACTTCCTTGCTAGATGTAAGTTGACTAAGAGAATAAATCATATTTTATTCCCCATAACATTATGGTACTTCATAGAAAAGATGTCTGTGACACAAGGTGAACAATGCATAATCAAAAATCCTTGTTATATGAGAAAATATCTTAGTTTTGTCATGCTAAACTAACCTCACTATACTGTGAAACATATCCTTTTACTCTTTAATAAAAGCATACTACATAAAATTTGGGTTAATTGAAACTATTTTGAGGTAAGTAAAAGGAGACCTCTGACAGCAAAATTGCTATCTTATATGTCTATTAATTAACTTTTTATATTATGAAAGGAAACAAGGTCTCCATAATCAGGAAATGCATTATAATTAAATTAGTGGCATTCTCCAGAAGGATATCTCTATTTTACTTAAGAAGTGATTAATTCAATTCATAGAATTAAAACTCACATATCTATTCATATATTATCTGGAAGTATAAATAGATATGTAGAAAGCTAGATAATTACATATGAAAGAGAATTTTTCATTTCAAGATCACTTAAACCTCACTATTTAGAACAGTAAGGTAGGAGTATCTAATTTCTCAGTCAGATAATTATCTTCTTTTAAAATATTTAGAATCAATATGCTTTTAATGGAATATGAGAAGTATATTACAAAGGCAGACACATTTCTCTTCTCCTTTTTAATGTTTATAAAGTTATAAAAGAATTTGTCTAAAATCATTCCTTTGGCATATGTTTATAGATGCGTATTTCAGGTGAAACTTCACATAGGCAGAGAATATGCATTGGAAATGGCATTTGATCTGCACCTTGAAGACTGAAAGTTCACTGGTATAATGAGAGGTGACAAATTCCAGGAAGAAGAGGTGGCATGTGCCAAGGCACCTTGTCATAAATGAACCCATCAAGTTCAAATATGACTCGAGCCCTGGATTTCTGCTTTGTAAATCAGGAAGTGACAGGAGATGAGTTGGGGAATACTGATTTTAACACTGACTGGAAATACAATACCATGGTTAAAAAAAAAAAGAAAAGAGAAGATTCATATTGCATTTGTAAATGGCTGTGACAGTAAACAAAATAAAGGATGATATTTTTTTCTCCTTAGGATAATGGTAATCTAAGTTCATGAACAGAGAATGCTTCCAATTTAACTTTATTTTAATGATACTGCCACACCCATTTTAATGGAACTCAGATGAACTCTAAAAAAGATAAGATTCTGCTTTGGGCCCTTTTGGTCCCATTCTCATATCTCAGAGCACATTTCAGCTTTTTATTAGTGTTGAAGCCCCTCCCCTCCCCACTTTTTTTCCAAAATCCAGAACCAATATATTTCCTCAAGGGTAATAACCAAAATATTTGAACATGGTTTTGGCACAGGTACCTATACTCCAGAAGTTACACCAGCCATAATACTGGGGTAGCTTAGAAAGTCTTGCTCTACCAGACATCACCCCTTCATTTGCCTGATTTCGGGGATTCAAAAGCACCCAGGGATGAAGCTGAGTAGGCATATAAAGAGGACACATGAGTAACCTTGGCATCAGCATTTTATCAGTGTAGTATAGAAGTATTTCAATAAATTTAGAGCTAATGGAGCCAAAAGGGCATGAACTTGCTGAACGCCAGCCCTGGTCAAATTAGAAGAAGACCTACATTTTCTGGAATCAGCCTGGAATTTCAGGAAATCTTTCTGTGTGTAGCTCTTTTACTCTGACCCAGACTTTCACTTACAGAAATCCATTGAGGGAGTTGTCATAGTATAATTGGAATTGTAAGAACTAAATTCCAGCAGATATCCAGGAAGCAGCCTTAGCTTTCCCTAACTGGCACCTGTAAGCTCATGCCACATGAGCAGATGTCTTCTTCCTAAAAGGGAAACCCTAATCTACATCTACCCTTATCTACTCTACCCTAAGTCCTTTTTAATTGCAGCACCTTGCCTATATTTCTACTTACAAAACTTTGTTTCCTTCTGCTCTCTTTTTCTAAAAGCTCTTCTTTCTGTCTATTCTAATTTTGGGAGCTCTCTTCCTACAGTTATAGGTTAGTGGTAAATATTTACTATTGTTCACCCAAGATTGACTCAGCAGGAATTGGATAGAATTCCCATGTAAAAACATCTTTTTCTAGAGTAAATTTGTTTCTTAAATTCAATCCAAACTCACTAAACTTAGAAGAAAGAATTTATACTCTAAAGAGAATGAACTGGTCAGAAAACTTACTGACATTGGATGATATACATTTGGAGAGAAAAGTGATTATTTTTAGGGAAATGGGCACTGGGTATTCATCCTGTAAGATTTTTTTACCTTTCGTCACCTAGTTTTAAAGTCAGATTAATTATTCGTGACAGTGAAGGTTGTAATGTCAATAACAAAAACATTATCTGAGTAATATGATAGGGCCATAAAAACACCCCTCATGTTTCAGAAAATGGGGGGAAAGCAATTACAATGAATGTTTGCAAACATGCATGATCTTCTTTTGTTGACAAGAATAAGACACTTCAGGACCCATTAGATTATTTTCTTGCTTGAGTCATTTTAATGCTAATTATATTTAGTTTGGCTTATGTTTTGTCTCAGTTCCTGCTAGCCTGTAAAAATGACATAGCAATAATTAATGTGGCTTCTCTAACCCTTGTAAATTCAATAAAACCATATAAATCATTTTCCATTATCCAGCTTGAAGTACAAAGAGTAGATATGCCAATAATTTTGAAAGCATATTATCAACAATCTATATAAAAAGAGCTCATAAAGCATGTCAAAACATGATTTTAATCAGAGACTAGAGTTTTTATATTACTTTATATTATTTACTGAGGACCTAGCCCAGGCAGAGTCTAAGTAATAATAGAAACACATTATTTGTGGAATTCACCAACCTCATATTCTATTATTTGGTATTGATAATCATAAAGAGCTACAATTTATTGAGTGTCTACTTTTTACAAGGCATGATGTTATTTTTAATCCTTATTAAAATTCTACAGCAGTGATATTACCAAAGACATTTTTCAAAGAAAGAAAAGTGAGGCTTAAAAGATTCAATATATCACTTGGGTTGACTAGTGCAAGTCATATAAGAAGCCAAGTTGGGAATCAAATTTATGTCCAACTGACTATAAAAGCTGTTTCCTTCTCCATACTATCATGCTTATAATTTCAAAACATGTATTTTAGATTTTAAAATTTATTTAAAATTCCCACAAATATTTACTCTTTTCTGTTAATACAGGCTTGGTATGTGACTTTGCCATGGCAAACTATTCAACCACAGAAGGCAGATATGGTAAGAATTCAGCTTCTCTCAACACATAATATATTCCTCCTTATGATTATTACTTATATATGCTCCAAGCATGCTGAAGTGTTCTACAGTGAAATGCCCCTGGTGTTTCTGAAGTAGTCAATCCTATAGAAACAGAAAATAGAAAGGTGGTTGCAAGTGGCTGGGGGGAGGGAAAAAGGAGGAGTTGCTGTTTAATGGGTTTAGATTTCGGTTATGCAGGATGAAAAAGTTCTAGAGATAAGCTATATGACATTGTGCTTATAATTAAGAATACTATATCATAATATGTGGAGGGTTTTTTTGTTTGTTTCTGTCACAGTAAAAAAAAAAAGAGTTTTTTTCCTTACTATGTGATTTTTTGGTGCTACTGTCCATCACAAAATCCAAGAGATGAGAGAATATGGCATTCCTGGGAATGCAGTCCTTTTCATTAGATATCTCAAAGTTTGGTGAGACCAAGTTTTGGGGAATGTCAATCTAGCCCTTGCCTTTCAGAGCATGGTCCTTCACAAGCAGCAGAACCATCGTCTCCTGGGAACTTGTTAGAAATGCAGAATCGCAGTGCCCAGATAGATCTATTGAAAGAGATTTTGACTTTCAGCAGCATCCTCAGAGGCAGGTTACATTTTTGAGAAAGATTGAACTACATCATAGGAGCTGCAACTAAATCTAGGATTATTATTTTTATTTGCATCAATACCACTTGCTTTTCTGAAAACATGAGCTCATCAATAAGCACACGATACCATTTAGGACTGTAAAGGAGCATTTGATTTCCAAGCATCATAAATCACTGAAGAACAGTTGGCACTGGGCTTCTCTTAGAAACATTTACAAGACTTGTAAATAATTAAAAGTAGGTCTTATATACTTAATAGTTTTATTTCACTATACCATTTTATTTGGGTTGTATTCCACTTAGTATACTAACATTTCCGGCTATTTGAAATTAATATTATTTTTACTCCAAGAGAAACTTGGGACAACCCAAACATCATGATTCAATTATTAATGGTTAATGGTCAACCAGAAAATGGGATCTTGCATTTGATGTAGGAATAGATAATGCTTACTAAAGGGGGATGGGGAGAACAAAATAGGGGACAACTAGAGCTTAAAAGGGTAGACGGATATTTTGATTCCATTATGGTCCTTATTTGTTGGTCAACACTTTAGGAAAAATCATTTATGAAATGATATAATTTTGATTTGGGGAAAGATGGTAAAATCAAAAGCCTATATGGTTACCTGAGAAAGGAGCATGAAAACCACAAATGTCTCTATAAGTAGAAATTCCAGACTTTCCATAACATCTTTTATTGTAGATTGTTTACATTGCTATAAACTTTTTCATCAGGTGCTCATTTCTCAAATTAAAAACAAATTAGAATTATTCTGGTATTAGTGAAGGTGGACAGTTACTTATGGAACCAGAAATTACGGACTTTTCAGAGGAGGTAGGGAGTCTAAGAATTAAGGAATTTAACAGCTTTGTTTTATTAATAATCAAAGTAACTTTAAAAATATAATGCTTAATTTACAAATAGTCAATTTGTGGGCCAATAAATCTCCGTTTCTATAAATATATATATATATATATATTTTTTTTTTTCAGATGAGTAGGGCTTAGATTTTGTTAGGAATAGCACTTGTAAATATCTAATAATTATTTTATGTTGTATTTATTAAACCTCTCTCTGTGTACTAACAAAGAAAACCAAGTACCAAATTAATGAGTTGACTTACATTTCTACCTCAGTTTTAAATTTATTTATTTCTATCATGGTTTATCACTGGCTTATAGAATTAGTTTCCTCTTGTGAAATGGAAGATGTAAAATTGAAGCATACTCATACTTCAAACATTTTCATTTATACTTCTCCAGACTAACAGTCAATCCAACTTCACACACTTCTGTAAGTGGACGCATATAGGACTCAAACGTAATTTATCCACTGATTAGCAACCAGTCTTGCTCCTCCCTAGACTTTTCCCCATAAAAGGCAATTCTTTTCTTCAAAGTACTCAGGATAAATAATTTACAATTGTCATTGACTCTTCTCCTTTTCTCACATTCCACATTGACCTCTCAAAAAGTCTTACTGTGATAAGCCTCAAAATATATATAGAATTCAACTACCTTTTTCCTTCTTGTTATAACACAACCCTGGTCTAATCAGTAATGAGATGGGAATAATGTTGATAGCTTCCTTACTGCATCCTGCTTAACATTGGCTCCTACCATCCGTACCCAACAAGGCAGCTTGACTGATGCTATGAATGTAGGAGTCAGATTTTATTACATTTCGGCTCCAAAGGCTCCAAAGTTCAGCTTAAGGGATGGTTGTCATAGGTACCAAAGAGTTCATTTACTATCTATTCTCCTACTATATCTTCAAGTTAAGCTGTACCAGACTACTCTCATTTATTGCACTAAAGCAATGCTGGCTGTCTTGCTACATCTTGAGGATTTCACACAAGTTTCAGTTGAGTCTTATGGTCTTTCTATAAAACTGTGCCTCCAGATATCTGTAAGACCTATTTAAGCCTTACAGAGAGGCTTTTCTGTAAGTAAAATAGAAACCACCAACACTCAAAAGAAGCAATCTCTAGTCTCTTCACCTAGCTTTATTCTATTTAATATATTAAAAATGTATTTGTTCATTTAGTTTCTATCTCCTTCACCCAATGGTAAGCTCCACAAAGGCAGGAACTCTGTCATATAATCTCTGCTGTATCCCACGGACTAGAGATCAAATTTTAATTTTTAAAGAGAAAATATAACATACATCACTCTAATTTTAAATGTTTTTATAACTGCAACTTAGTGATTTGCTTATTAATATCATTCATTTGTTTTGTTTTTTTAATTACTGAATGTGTCTGACCCTGTGATGGACACCAGAGGGGCTATAAACATATCTCAATTTCAAGAAGCTCATGTGTAGTGAGGTTGATAAAACAGGTAGAGATGAACATGATATAATATACAGCATTGGCAAAGTAGAGAGAAATGTCTCCGGAGTTTTTCAGATTGTCTCTGGCTGAGAATTCATTCACTCAACAAATATATGAAATGCTACATACACATGCTGAGCATGTGTAGCATTTCATATATTGATCTGGGAACAAACAGGTGGGCAGAACAAAATGAGAACCACTGCTCTTTGGAGCTTTTATTCTAATGTAGAACTAGTAAGCTTTCCTTTGCTCAGCTATTTAACATTATTGTGCCCGTGCCTATTCTATGCAAGGCAGATACTGAGGCTAGAAGGAAAAATGAAGATAGATGACACTGATGTCATGGAGAAAGTCACATTGAATTAAATGTGAAGGTCTAGTAGCACTAAGGAAAGTTGGGGAGGACATTCTAGGGCTTCATGAAGTATCTTAAAGGAGCAGAACAAGAACTAGGTAGAGTTTTCGGGAAAGGAAATGGAATAGGGAGATATGGCCGAATTCTATCAGGTTAGAGACCAAAATATATGTACTTTGCTTGCTTTGCTTGTTTGGTGATGAAGCATGAGAAGAAAGCAGTGATTTAATGAAATCTATGTTAGGACATCATATGTATGCAGTAGGCACAGGTGGGAAAAATACCAAAATGAGAAAGCTAGTTTGAAGATTGTTAGAATAGCCCTGAGTAAAAAATAATTAAGGCCTGTAAAATGAAAGTGACTTCATAAAATTGAATGAAATACTATTTTTGAATGATAACGAAAAATGTACGTAAGTCTGAATTATCTGACAATTTAATAATTGTCATTGTGCTATCTCTTCAGATATAGAAAGAAAAGAAATATCATGAGATTCACCTAATGTCCCTCTAATATTTTTGATTAAATTTATTAATTTTACTGGATAAATCGTTTATTTGTAAATGATCTTAGATTAAGAAATGTAACTTTGAACAATTCTGAAACTCCATAGAAATATTCCTTTAGTTTGTTTTGATAGTAATTTCCATGAGTGGGAAAAAAATAAACCTTAAAGAACTAAGAATGCTGTAGTGGGGAAATTATAATTTTGCCCTTTTTATTTTATTTCTGAATCTCTTTAGAGTAAAAGCTGGCATTGTGCATATTACATTAAAGCATCTTACACTGTGAATGAGTCAATTAAGCTGGGACCTGTGGGTTTTTTACACCATTTATCAGGAAGATTCTCTAGAATATATAACTATCTATGATATGTCCTGTTTAACAACAAATCACAAATAGAATCTGAATGAGGGCCCACGTTCCTGGCATGCAGGGCAGTGATACAGGAAAGATGAAGATTCATGATGGCACCAGCCACAGACATGCTCTTTCAGACTCCGACCTCAGCTTCAATCAGAAAAATCACAAGATTGAGTTGCACTTATGTCTCATTATCTGTGTGCTGCAGGTTGAGAATAATTGCTGAATAAATTAACATCAGATCAGAGAGCATGAAATTAAGGACACAGATAAAGTGAGTTGCAACATGGTAAATTAAAAACAAGGTGAAGACTTCCCGAGTTGAACATCAAGAGTTACATTTACTAAGGAGAAATACAGTTTCAATTCACACATGAAAAGAAATAAGACAAAGCAATATTTTAGATATTTACAGTCTGCTTTACTTATATGTGTAGTTTCATGGCAACAACATCAAAAATAATGTTTGATTAGATTAGAAATTTAAAATCTGTATTCCTAACCATGGCACTTCTTCAAAATTCTAGAACTAACATAATTCAGATATGATCATTTGTTGATGACACTTGATTCTAAAAATAAAGGTTTTCAAACTATATGATAAATTTAGTTGTCTGAGTATAAGAAGTTTGATTGCATTAGTTTGTTTCAGTCAGGACCCATTCATAGAAAACAAGTTCTATGATATAGCAGGGGTCTATAAAGGCAGGTGAATATTCTAATAATTTTGGGGTGGTGTCCACTAGTATCTGATGCCTTCATTTAAACAGATTAAAATAAGTAATTTATTCACTACTATAATTACCTGAAATTTTGTTCAAAACACACACTCAAATATACACAAATATATCTTAACATAATCAGCATAACAATATGATGAAGATATGATTTGCCCTGTGTTTGTGTGACAGTCAGGCTTGATGTGTTTACGTAAGATGACCATGAATTAGTTTAGGTTTGGTGTAATAGGTTTACATAATATGCATCATCTGTGTCTTCAAGGAGCAGGGATTTTTTTCTAGCTAAAAAGTATATGCAAAAGAGACAAAATTAAATGGAAGATTTGAGTAAGAGTTTTGGAAAAATTAAAGATCACTACAGACAGTTGCAAAAATCCTTACATATGCACAGCAATCAAAAGAAAGATTACTTCAGAGCAAAATGCTGAGGGATTGCTTCATGGAAGTACTGGAATTTGATTTGAGTTTTGAAGGAATTGAAAAGGAAGTGAATATGAGGGTACACATTTCAGAGAAAGAGGCAATGGGGGCAGGAAAAAATATAAACTACATTAAAATGGACTAACAATGAAATAGATATGGTAGTGTTCAGAGTACAAGAAGACAGATAAATGGTAGAATAACTATATATCAAGTACCTACTGTGTCATGCCCATTCTAAATTTTACTTGTATTCATTCATGACACCTTTACAACATCACCATGAAGTATTCTTACCCATATTACTGATGAGAAAGCTAAAGTTCTGAATTTTTAACTAACTGTGCAAAGTCACGTAGTTAATGGCAGAACCAAAATTAAAGTAGGGTGGCTAGATCCATGGTCCATAGTCTTGACAATTATACAATAGTGTCTTCTGTGATAATATTAGTAATCTGGTACTGTTCTAAACATTACATCTTACTCCATTATGGAGGGTAGACTGGCTGCCTATGGAGCTTTATATTATCCTGGGTAATGGGATGTCTTGGTCAGAGTTTATTTGAGGAAGTTAAATTTCACAATCATACTAAAGATGAGATGCAGACATGAAATTAATTGTATATTTGCATACTATTATTACTATGAATATTGTTAAGAATTACATTTTTATATTAGATAATACCATCCTTGCAGAGGAAATGATTTTACTCAACCATTATTATGATTCTTATTCCTATAAAATCTAGCACCACATGTTATCAATGATGTCCTTTCAAGGTCCTTCCCTTCAGATGGAATATAGTCACCTTCAAATTCTGATTTCATTTTATTGTACTGGTGGTCATGTTCTTCACATTATATTCTTATTTCAAATTACCCCTTTCCATTTATCATAGGGTATTATTTTTGTAAAATATTTTAATTCCTTTTATTCTGTTCCAAAAAAACATTTTTTTCTTGTCCCCCATATGGCTGTCTCTTGTCCCTGACCCCCACAGTTCTTTAGGAACTCAGTTGTTCTGATAAGACTTCGGAATGCCCTGTTTGCTCCAACAGCATCCTCTTTGGGTGCTGTCAAGGTGTGATACCGTGTCGGCATGTACTCAACTGGAGGAAGAAACACATCAAAGCTTTGAAGAAATCTGTGTGCCTGCAGGTTATTTTATTTCTATGCTACATTTTCCTATGAGCATTCTTACTGGAGATGTGTGTCTATTTGAGAAATGGAGAAAAAACAATCTCCTGTAATACAGGCTGATTTAAAAGTTCAGCCAATCATCAAAATTGTTTTTCTGGAGTCTGTTTCTAGGGCTGGAGAGAGGCTTTTCCATTCTCATCTGTGATCAATTAAGAATGAATCATCGGTTGGGAGTTAACTTGTGGGGTAAATATTTTTATTTATTTATTTTTTTGTCCCTATTGTGAAAAAGTTGTGTTTTTATTGTTGCTGTTGTTTTGTTTTTTATATTTAAAAGAAAGTGGTATACATGGCTATCCAATCAACTGACATTACTTAGTGATTTGAAGGTATTTATTGAATACATATCGGTGGTACATACATTTAGCATATATAATTTAAAACTTGATTAGTAGCAACTGGAAGTTGAGCAAATGCTACAAAAGAAAGTCTAAGAAAATTTCTTTGCCAAAGTTTTTAGATAATTTAGTATGTGGTATGTAAAGATGAGGGATAAAGAAAGGAATGAGAATACACGGGAATAACAAAGAAAAAAATTTTTTTAAGTCCTCAGTTATGTGCCACAAAAAATCCTTTATCTGGTGACTGAAAAATTATTTGAAATCCTTACACTGAGAAGCTTACCACATAATCACATTTACAAGACATTTAATACAAATTTAAAAGAGATGTGAAATTCTAGATATTTCTGAATAAAAGTTAGATTTACTTAGACAAAATAATCATTCTTAAAGAGTTTTCTGGTCTTCTGAGGCTGTTGCTGTCCCTAGAACTATTAAAATATGGCACTAAAAAAATGAATAAAAGGAATACATCTGGCTATAAAAATTGCTTAGAAGGTGGCAGGGCACCTATGGCTAGAGTAATCCTATTAAATGTTAAACTTCAATGCCTCAATCAGAACTTTGAAGTTAATATTTCATTAGGATAAAAGGTGAAAGAAGAGCCAGGAAAAAAAAATTGTGATGCTTCTTTTTTTCTGTATACATTTTCTCTGGCACTGAAGTCATAGTATAAGTTAATACATATGTTTGAAATAATATATCAAAATTAAAAGTCCATTGAATATCAGCTTTGACATGAAGCTACTAAAATACAGGACAATTATTATTAATATAGGGAAATTTTTTATAATAGTACTATGGCTAGTTTTCTCTCTATCCGGAAATTAGTAACCTACAGAAGAAACTCAGGTATTCATGCTGTACACACATGCATGAGGAATTTACCATTGTACTTACTTTTGGTCACGACGCCTTCTAAGTGAATGATGTTAGGATGATCAAACTGCCCCATGATACTTGCTTCACCCAGGAAATCTCTGCGTTGCTTGTCAGTATAGCCTACTTTCAGGGTTTTGATGGCCACAGGTAGTTCTCTTTTTCCTGGAAGTTTCAAACGTCCACTGCAAACTTCACCAAATTCACCTTGTGATAAAGATGGAAAACACACACACTCATTTCAAACCCTTATCTAATATACACTAAAACTTACTAGGATATTAAGATTTAAACAAAACAGTGTTAAACAGGGAGTCCAAACTTCATTATGAATGTTGATAGAAATAAATGGTTTATCAGGAAAAATCATCTATAGGTGATCATAAAATACTTCGGTGGTTATTAGTTTCAGCTAGCTCACCTACAAAAATTTTAACAGAATGTAAAAAAGAAATTAAAGCAATTGACTGACAATCACTTCTTTTTTCCTTTTCTTTCTACTTTAGTAGTACCATTAATGCGATGAGAAAGGAGAAAGCTTATAGCAAGATAAAGGGGAAACAACTTAAGGATGAGATGATCTATAAATAGAGCAATTGAGTGCTGGAACTGGGTAAGTACTTTTTGGCATTACAAAAAAAAATATATGTACATATATATACACACATGGAACATATGATAAATAGCAGTTGATTAAATACTATGTTTGAACATATATATATACATATATATATTCTTTCCTAGTTTAGTTTTATATTTTATAAGCCAGACATTTGCCGGTTTAAGTATGAGTTACACTGAGGGTAGCATTAAAATATGATTAATTATAACCACTCTGAAAGCAAGTCAATTATGAAAGATTAAAAGCATTTTGAGTTAGATCAGAATATTGACATATTACATTCTATAATACGAACACAAGTTTAAAGTTTGAGTTAAACATACTGTCATACCTGCTCCAATAACTCTTTCAATGGTGATGCATGAAGCTTCTATCTCCTTGGCAAATTCATGGACTGCTTGATTGGGATCCTCGTAGGTGTGTGGATCAATATAAGTTCTTACTCCTGGCAGTTTAACTGTAAAAATAAATGTACATCAAAACAGAAGTCCTTGTGATAAAGGAGTTAAATTATAAATGTTATTAACATGCAACTGTAGCTTAAATCCCCATTTCCTAAAGGTGGCCAAGACCCTCTCCTGAGTTATAGGAGTCATTTCTACAGCTAGCCATCTCATTTTTATAATTTTAGAAGTCAGACTGTGGCATGTACAAGAAATGCATATGTGACATGTTGGAGTAGACACATTTTTCAACAATAATATTCAGAGTCACTCTCGGAGAAAAAACAAGACAATTTTGTTTACTGAGCAGGATGATGAAATTCTAGTGGTTTACACATTGGTTTGTTATTCTGTATGTCACTTAAAATCTCATGAGAGATTATTAATTTTTGTGTTATGAATATAATTTAAAATAAATTTCCTGGTGCTTTGGTCCAGTAAGACTGACAGAGAAGTCAAAAGAAACAGAAGTTCTACTTCTCACTTTACCTCTGCTATGGAATGGCTTTGCACAGGATTCTGATATTCTATGAGCCTTAATTTCATCACAGTTAAAGGCTACCAATATCACAGTGATTTTTTGAGGATAAAATACATTAAACAAGATGAGAATATGAAAATGGACTCGATGCTTTGCCACATGAATTATGGACTTAATGATTTTGACTTTTATGGTGATGGCAGAGTAATAAAAGCAAAAGAAACTCTTTCGGCCATGTACATGGCAGATCAAATCATTGTGTACTATTTATGGACAAATGAACACATTGAAATACCACTGATTAGAATTCACTTAAGCTGATTGGTAAACTTTGTTATTAACTTGATTTTCTGTATCTCTTAAAGAGGTAGTCTTTTTCAAGTCATTCGAACTAATGCTGCTGCTAGAGGATCTGCTCAGAGAAATTCCTGCTATAATGCTAGGAAAAGAAGAAAAAATACTGAGTAGTTTTATTTATTTAATCTTGTGGTGTTATTTAATGATAGATATCTACTGACTGTGTTGCTAGAATTAGAATTGGCCAAGAAATATGGTTTGAGATGTAGTATTTTTTTATATAAGCAAAAAGGTTTTATTTTAGTGATTATAATGAATGGATGCTTTAAAGAATTAAATAAGCCATTTAGCAATTGCCTACAGTCAGTTGGCAATGCCTCGAGTTCATATACTTTATGGGAATGTAACAGAACACTTCTGTTTTTTAACACAAGAGTTTGGGTCAGTTACTACAAATCTTCTCATCTGAAAAGTAACAAAAATAACAATAAAACCTCCCGAATTTTGTTCTCATTTGACTTTCTACAATTTGCTTACTGTGCCCATTATGAAAGTGCATCTTTTCCTCTTCTGGATCTTGTTTTGCCTTGCTGTAACCACACCGCCTGGAACAGAGTAAAAGCTACAATTAGTTACATCTCCAAATGTTGAATCATGTCAAGCCCAGAAGCATGAAAGCCAGTTGAAATGATTGCAGCCCTGACTACTTGTCACACTGGTAGTGTGAAATAACACCAATACCCCTTTTGGATGAATCATATTTCCCTAGCCAGGATCCCCCAATCTTGCCCAGAGATCACTGAGAGGTCTGAAGCCACCCAAACCTGATTTTTAACTTCTCCCCACCAACACTATACTCCAGACATTTTTTTTCCTCTTTTACTATTTTTTGCTACTTCCAAGGCCTCTTTCCAAAATGAACTGCCCCAAATATGTCTCTGACCATAGCATCTTATTCTACCCTTTTGTTTTATTTTATTGTTTTGAAGTCTTCAGTCATTCCCCTGGCTCCTTCCCTGCCATGTCCACTCAGATCACTGCCAAATTCACTGCAACCTACAGCTCTCCTAAGCTCACCTCCACACCCGAAGTCTTCGTCTCTCTTGTTTTTTTCCCCAGCTACTTAATAATTAATAAGTCCTTGCAATCTACAATTATTACTGACAAAAATTTCTCATTTAAGTTTCACTAATGACATATTCACCACATGACTTTATCTTAGTATTAAATCATTCATGATGAACTGAAATCCCTAAGTACTGTTTTTCTGAGGCTGCTTGCTCCTCCTTTTGTTTCCATGGACATTTCCATACGTTCTCTGCATGAACCTCTCTGGTTCCCTACCATCAATCTCTCCATATCCATCAATTTAATTAACACCTCTATCCCTCTGGGTTAATTCTTTTGTGACTTATACTCTTATTCCTCACAGATTTATTTTATAGGGTCATTCTACTAGCTTTCAAACTCAAAACAACTGAAAAACAAACTGGTATATTCCCCTTACTTCAATGTTGATCTGTTGTCTTCTTTTCCTGTTAATACACTGCTATGGCATTGGTCCCTTAAGATCAAAGCCTTTTTTCTTGTGTATATCACAACAAATTGTTGCCAAATCCCAAGCAATATATAACATAAACTCTTGTTATTCTTTTCCTTTTCGTTAAGTCTCCCACTTCTCCAATTAAGGCTTTGTTCTCTTTCATTTGGATTATTATAAGGACTCTGAACTGTTGCCCTTGGCATTCTATGACTGCTTTTCCGAACTCCACTGGACATGGCTGTAGCTAAAGTACTGTAAAGAAGGTACTTTTCTATTGTGTTAGCTTTCCTCTGCAGTCTTCAATAAAATAACGATTACTAAACATAGCCCTAAGGTAACTTTCTTATATCATGTCCAACTGTTACCTTCAAGTGTACAAAACTTATTCTCAGATCTCCAAGATATTTCTCCATGCTTCCACACATTTGCATATAGTGTTTCCTGCACCTGGGATGTTCTTCATAACAATTTCCAGTGATCAAAGTCCAGTTCACTTTTTGTCTTCTTCATATTTTTTTTCTCAGATATTACAACTTAATACCATTTTTTTCCCTTTTAACCTAATAGCTTTCTATACCCTTCTCATGGTGAGATTTCCTTTCTACAATGCAACATGGTCATTTGAATATTTTTTGGCTTATTTACTACCTGTCAATTTCTTGAGTGTCAGAAACTAGCGTTCATCTATAAATTTATGCAGTGACCTGCACTTGGCTCAGAGTTGGCATTGATGAATGAATAAATTAATGAGTGAATGTTATTTTGATTGCATCTACACAATGACAGGTATTTGGAAAGGGAATATGCTGATGAATACTAAGTTGATGGGCACACGATTACTCATATAACATTAAAACAAATGACTGAAGTGAAAAACATTTAAATTATTTTTAGTGAAACTTTAAAGGAAATGAATTTACTATTCATACTATTCCTATAATAAAATTGGATCTATTAAAACAATTTAAAATTTTCAATTTACTTCTGAAAAAATAAAATAAAGCCAAAATGGAAGATTGACAATATACTTTTACTATAAAGTTGGTTGAGAACTTCTATGTGATGTGAAAGAAGTGTCCAATTGACATATACTAACTAGGACTGTTCCTTGATTATATATTCTAAGATGTTTCTTAAACATGCATATATCTTGATGTAAAAATGAAGCCTATTTTATTCTATATCATTTCCTAGTGCATAATTACGTATTAGTTATGGAAAATAGATAACATAACCCACCCTTGTGACTTTTTAAGAAAAATACAAGTATCTTCTTTTTTATCATGTTAAAGAACTGCCTTTTTATTAGTAAAGTATAGCTAGTTAAAATTGAGTAAACTTGAAGTAATATACTTAGTACGTAAAATGTTATTGAATGATAAAAAATAGACAATGGGGATCTGGTGGCTTTTCATATTTTATTCATAACTCTTAGATGCATTTGTCATTCAAGAGCCCTTAAAACATCTTGAGTCACCTCATCACAGTGAAATGGAGAGAGAAAAACAAACACATAAAATCATATTAAAATTAACTTGGCCTATTCAAGCTGACATTTAAGCTATTTTAAAACACCATTCATAATTTTTCTAGTATTATATTATTCTTTAATCCTTAGTGTGTGTGTCTCTAGAGAGAAGTCATTGATACTTTTTTTAAAAACCAATGTTTTAAGTACAATTGTGTGAAATCATCCTGAGATTTATGTTATTTAAATAGCACTGACAAAAAAACTTTGTTAGAGGAACTCTAAAGAGACCTAAAATGTATACAAGTTCTTGCAGTTTACATTAGAAAATAAACACCCATTTCACTTCAACTCTCCTAACTTCAGAAAAATAAATGATCTTTCAAACTAGTATCCTCAAATAGTCTTTATGATTAAATAAGCCTCATGGATATTTAAATTGCATGCAAATTCCTCACATGAAAATGGAAATAAAACTTTGGATCTCATCTAAAAAATGATTTGGGAATACCTTGGTGAGGAGCGGTTAACATTTTAATACCTAGGGTGAGAGTCAGGAGGGCAATAGAAAGGAGTTATTTTTGACTATGGGCATCTCTGGAGCTCTATAACATATACGGCTACATGTCACATTAACATATAAAATTAAGTTCTGGAACCCCCCAAAGCATCATTAAAACAAGCCTCAACAAGATACAGCAAGTAAAAGTGCAGCTGGCAGAGACTAGCGCTCAGCAGTGTTCAGCCTCACTAAGGAAACATTGCAGAAAGTCCGTTCATTCAGTACCATCTTCCATACCTCCTGCACGTGCATTACTTTAACCCATCAGACATACAGTCAATAAATACACCATTCTGTTCATAGATTACACCTCTACCTTCTAAAACCAACTTCTTTTTTTCCAAATGGAAAAGGAACAGTTTCTTCATTTTGCTTCAAATCACAATTTTAATGAGTTTTGATATCATTGTACTAAAAATATCTGTAGTGTTTATAATTAGAGGAATCATCCTCTAGTCATTTATACTTATTATCTTTAGGAAAACAATGTTGTTTTACCTTTTAGTAGTAGGAGTGGGCATGAGAAATCATATTAAATGTAAGCATATCTCATATTCATTAATATTTATTAAAAAGTCCTATGGAAATGCTTAATATATAAATACAGCAATGACCTTATGGGTAATTTAAAAATCAACCTATTCTCTCCCTTACTTATCCTAAGAATCTGGGTCACAAATCCTTGGTGGTATTAATGTTAATCTTAAAAATTTAACCCCAGACATAACATTTAAATTTGCATATTTTAAATTTGCGTAATACATGAAATAGTAAACAATCTTTATGAATGGATGGACATGCCAATAAGAAAGTTAGCTCTTGGATATAAATTAAGGATTTGATGATAAATTTTAAGTATGAGT
Organism: Manis pentadactyla; assembly: GCF_030020395.1. Lineage (NCBI taxonomy): Eukaryota > Metazoa > Chordata > Mammalia > Pholidota > Manidae > Manis > Manis pentadactyla. Next base: position 53,658,808 of record NC_080023.1, read on the forward strand.
GTCAAGTCCGCCAGAGTACCAAGCAATGCACAGAATCAGTCATCTGCTAAATGGCCAGTGAGGAAAGATGAATGAATAGATGCCAGAGGAGATTATAAATCCTGGCTCAACATAGCCTCCACAGAATCAGATTTTTCCATTGTTTTGGCCTACAGAAATAAACACTGAATAAACAGTTTTTTGCCTTAACTCTAAATAAGGTGGGGAGGATTGTAATGGTGGAAGGAGTGGCTTTGCATTTTGATTTCTTTAGAAAAGCAGGTTTATGCAGTCCCTAACTCAGAAATGGAGACTCCTTTATTTTTCCTCTATTTTCCAGAATGATTAAGAAATATTTTACCTGTATTGTAAAGCAATAATATTCAAAAGGTGACAAATTGCAGCAATCATTAGGGTTGATATGTTTTGCTTATAGAAAATAAAAGCTCTCTGTAATTTTAGCCTCATCTAAAACCACATTTTTCCAAAATGCATATGATGATGTCAACCACTCCATAATGCTGTTTTGAAGAATTTTACTGCTGGAATCTTGAAAAAAATGTTACAACTCCTCGGGAAATAATTTGACTTTTCCACTTCAGGATTCTCTCCAACTGAATGAAGGTAGCTTTAATAAAAAGCTCAGCTTACTCAGCCTCATAAAATAAATAAGCATATGAACATTAGCTTATCAATATATCTAATGAATGCTGGAAATAGATAAAGTTTGGGATAATATTGTTCAATAAGAATGTGATTGAAAACAGTAAAATGGGACATTGTATATTTAGACCATCTTGCTTGCAGGACCCTAAGACCTTAAGACTCTCATTCATACATTCCTCCTTTGTACACTGAGGGTACTGGGATTTTGAGTTCCTTATGGATTTGTTACATAAAAAATGCAACTGATCTATTAATAGTTTACTGAAAATTCTCAAACATATTTCTCAAGGGAAGTATACTTATGTTGGAAAGCACATTTCCTTTCCTTGGATATGGCAATGGAATGATGATTCTACTACACAAATGAGGCCACAGCCTAAGTCCCCATCTTACATTCTATCAAGGATACTAACCACCCTATGATTAATGGAGTGTGAGAATTTAACTTATTTTATGCCTTATATACCATTTTTTAATTTCCATATTCTAAGAGTCAAAGGAAAACAAACCTTAGAAATAAGTAGTATAGTACATATTAGTTAGCAAATTTTTCATTAATATATTCTTCAAAACCTTTTAGAATTAACAATAGGAAGATGAACCATTTCATATATTCCAAAAACTCAAAGCTGAATTATAGACTTTTTGATATTGAGTTAAAATTTTAATTGACTTAGAATTTTGGTATAAAAACACACTTCACAAAGTATGACATTTGAGGATTAAATCTCCTGGTCTTCAATAAATTTTGTTCTAATGCTAGAGTAGGCAACTTCCTATTCATTTTAAAACAATTCCCTGGATGTGACCATTGGATTTCTCAATTAGAGGAGGCCCACTTAATATCTCCTGTAGTCAGAAATTCCATAGGCATTATAAAGAGGGATTTTAAAGCAGTTCATAGTTATATTTTGCATAGCAAGCCTTCAATTAAAATGTTATATATATATATATGTATATATATATATATATTTTCAAAGACAAGATTCACATGTACCTACCATAAGCATTTTAAATGAGGATTCAAAGGGATGATTTTATATACTATGTCTCTTTCCTCTACAACTCTACAAAATGGAATAGTGTTTCCACATACCTCTCCAGCAGAAATCTTGTGAAAATGAAAGAAATACTCTCTGTTAAGTGAACATGAAAATAAAATTTTGCTTACTTCAAATTTCAAGAAACCTTCAGTTAATAAAAAATAGTTAATTAAAAAATTAAGATAATGGCTATAATAGTTAATGTTTCAATGTAAGTCATGATCCTTTTGGTCAGAGAAATTTGGTTTTGTTTTGCTTTTGATCTCTGAATGATGAGAGAAGCTGTAGTTTGTCCCTTGTGTGTCTCAGACAAAAAATATTTTAAAAATTAAAAAAACAATTTCTAACAAAAATAGAGTTGATTTGCTAAAAATCACAGAATAGGTAAATGAGCAAATTAAGAATTTGATATCTCTACTTTCAGAAAAATGAACTCCATTTCCCTTGCCATTTGAGTCCCACAGAAGAAGTAGTTTATATGAAAACACTAGAAAGCATGAAACCTAATGAATGAAGAAAATATTCTGACATATGTTTGCCTTTAAGAAATGCAAGAAAAAGCTAAGGGACTATGGGATATTTCAGATGGACTTAAATATTATGCTATAAATATATAACGGTTCTTGTAAGCATAACCACAAATGAATATCAAAGGATAAATGGTAATGTTATTTTAGAAATTATACACATTAATATCTTGTGTACATTAAAAAGAGTCAGATTAACAATGGAATTTGTAAAATTAACTATTTTAAGCAGTGAAACAATTAACAATTAGTCTTAAGACAGTAATGATGAAATAAAGTCAAATATCACTGATCAAAAATATCCATTAAAAATGTAGGTATTCTTGGGGATAGGGTACCTAAAATCTAGGCATCTGGGTTTCACTCAGAAATATTCAAAAATACCTTCTGTCACTGGGTAGATTTTAGTCAAAGCAAGAATAATGTTTGCAATATTAACATTATGTACATGTGTACAGATTTCACAATAAAATGGGTAACTAAAATGACAAAGGATAATTTGAGATCAAAGGTAGTAACACGTAATTCCAATTCATCTTATAAATGGCACACCATGCATTTGAAAATAATTGGACATGGTTCTCTGCTGGGAAATACGGTAGTGTAAAACTCAGAACTCCAGAGACTTGTAGAAGCTTTAATATAACAGTTGAATTGCAGAACCAAAGGCCTAGATCAATTGTTTTGAAATTATACTTTTCAGAGCCGGACATTTTCACAGGTATATATCAAGGTACTTTTGAAAGCCAGTATATCTACAGAGGGGCAATTTTAATGTATATGCTTTGCATTTTATTAAGGTCAAAACTAACCACAAATATATTTATGAGTAGTCTTTTAAGAAATGAAAAGCAGTGACATTCCAAAATCTCAAAATACCTAATATTCTCCACTCTGTAACTGTAAATATGTCTGTTCACAAGTAATAATGATAGAATGTTCCTTGGAAATTATTTTATAAGTAATTGACAAAACTGGTATGCTTATACATACAAAATTAGGTGACAAATTCCAGGTCAAGATGTCTTAGTATTTTACTGACTTTACTAGGAAAATTATTTTTCTCAGTCTTTAATTTACATTAGCTAAGATAGTTTTCTCTCAAAGCTTTATTTTAAACAAACAGTATCTTTAACTGAAACCTCTCAGTTGACTTGAAATTATAAAATGAAAGTTCAGGAAGCATAGCAATAAAAACATTTATGGCTTCCATCTTCCCCAGTAATAATTCGGACATCTTTCTTATTAATTTATGTAAGCTCAATTCAAGTTTTTCTTTTGCTTTATTTTGTTTTGCCTTACTAAGAATGCGTTAAAGAAAATTCTGGCTCTTCCATAAATCCATGACAACTGTTAGCATTTCATTGAAAATTAAAGCACATATGTAGCAAAATCATTTTTTTTGTGGCACACACACACATATACATACACAAACACAAACACACTCAACTGTCTCCACAATTACTAACATTATTTGAAGAAAGATATTGGGAGAAAGTATTTGTTGCCTTAGGTTTCCTGGTCTGTTCTTTGTGAAGGAAGCTTCCACCTTCCCACTTTTCCTCTTTCATTTGTTCATTTTGTAAACTCCCTGAAGCCCACTACGCAGTAGAAAAATATACTATTTTAAAAATCAAGCATTTCAAGTCCAGTTAAAGGTAGTTTTTTGCCAAGACTTTCTAAGTCATGGCTTCATAAATGTATTCCTACTAAGATATCTTTGAGATTTAGGTCAAGGTAGGCCTGGATGTCAATCTTCTTTTATTCCAAAATGTAAATTCTGCCTATTCTGCTTCCATGAGGATTTATAACAACTATACCTGAGACTCAAGTAGAATGAGTAATTCAGCAACCACTTGGTAGTTTTTCAAATACAAACATTTCAAAAGATTGAGAAAAAGATATATAAATTTTATCAACCTGTGTTTCTTGACTCTCTCTTGTCTCAGAAGCTCACTGATATCACTCTGCCCTTCTCACATCTACACATGCATGCACACTCATTCATGCCATAGCTTTTCAAATAAAAGAATGAATTTATACCTAGAGAATTCAAGTAACAATTTTAAATGCCTCCAGCAACCCTATTATTCTTTAAAAATGCATTTCAGAATATCTTTTCTTGGCAAACTTTGACTACATACAGCTAATACAGTAATGCAGAGTTTAAACTCCTTAAACTAGAAAGAAATTACCTGGAGTGTTTCATTTTTTTACAAGGTACCACTATTGTGTAGAAGTCCCTTTAACTCTGTGAACAGAGTTCTTTGATCTTATTATCTAGCCTGTATTTTACAACTATATACATATATTTAGGATTTGCATTGGTATAGCTATATATATATATATGAATGTTTAGAATTTGCATTTGTAAATAATCAGGACTATCCCATTTAAACACTGATCCCAAAAATGTGCATACATTTTACTTCACTGGTATCAAGTTAGGAATATCATTTCTAAATCTGAAATAATTCAAGCTTAAATCTATTAAGTAAACCATTTAAAATTATATGTTGTTCTCTTCTCCAATGACACATGTCCCCACAGTGATCATGAAAATAGACGATTCCATTATGTTATGGTCATTCATGGTTCTGGGAGACAGAAAAGGTGGTTTCACCTTGACAGAAGCAGCATTCTACTTCCATGTATGATGTGACTTTAGCCTTAATGGAACAACAAAAACAATGACATATTAAATGTAAAACAGATTTAAACTTCCTGGTTTAAATCAGGACCACAGTAAAAGTTGTGGAAGAGAAGTATGGATGCTTGACATAAGGATGATGTGCATTTGAACTTATCCACTGTGAAATCTCTTGGTATGATTCCCCTTTGGGAATCAGTTTCATTCTCCTCTTCTGTTAAGGCGTAGCTGGTGTACTAATTGTTAGAATGTACACAGATGGAAAAAAAGAAAAGGAATGCTGACGGTAATACATAGAGGTGGGACATCACATAGGAGTGAAAGTGGGAGGGAACACTAACCATATTAGGCTTGGATGGGCAACAGCGCACAGGGAAGAAGCCCTTCCACAGCCACATTCGCAGCAACTGAAAAGCAAACAAGAGAGCCCAAGATAAGGAAGAGATCCCACTCCCTTGATACAGCATAAAGACACTGAATTCAGATAGGTGTCTGCTTTGCTTTTCAAAAGCAAAAATCCCTAAGTGCACACCATTCAATTTCTCCACAATGACTTTTAAATTAGAAAGCATTTTATGGATTTAAGAAATACAGAGCTGTATTAGTTATTTTTATTTTACTTAAAACATTTATCTGTAGGAAATAGATTCTGAGCCAATGTTTTTAATTATGCAATCAATATAGAAATACAAATAAAGAAGCAAGTCCCTTTAATATATCTTTCCTCAGAAATTCCTGCAAAATTTATATTCGAAAGACATTCTAAGTAACCTTTCAAATACGTATTTTGCATAGAGCCTACAAATTTAGGAGGGAGAATAATGCCTCGTTCATCTGACCCACTGGCTTCTTATGCCAGTGGCATTATTTTCACCACCTATTCGAAATATTATGTTTAAATGATTTCTCCAATCACTTATGGAAACTACCAAGTTAAATTTAAATTTTCATATATTAAAAATGCATCTCCAAATAAAAATTTGCAGAGTTATTGCTATATTTATAAAAGCAAACTATATATAATACATATACTTTTCTGGATATCACAGCACTCAAAATTTTTTAAACTGTCCACATATTCATGATAAAAAATCCAGAAAATATCAAGTGAATTGTTTAACAAAATGCCCTTTATTGTTAGAAACCACATAAACTGATGGCAGAATAGAACAGAGGTTATTTAGTACTTCAATGACTTCACTTTCCAGTATGTTTTATAAATGTCATTTCCAGGGATTTTGAGAGAACTGTGGGTGAGTTCAGCAATGGTACCATATACCAACTGGCCTAAAGCTTTTGTGTAAAATCTATCTATTTTGAACTTTAATTACTTGAAATGTATCTACTTCATTTTAAGTAAAATGAAGGAAATAAAATACAATCATCCAAGACATTTGGAAAAGCTAATAAATTCCAGTGGATCATTTCAAAGGAAAAGAAGGTAATATTTCATGTATTTTCTCTGGAACATTGATGATGCATTGATATTTTGGTTCTACTAAGTGTCTGAGAATTTGGGTGTGACTGAAATAAAATCATAGCAAATAAAAATGGTTATTATGACATTTATTTCCATTTTGACTCCTTATTGTATTTTAAAGAGTATGATTTTAAAAACTAATTATTTCCACTATGGAATACTGAAATTCAAAATTATAGTATATCAAAATTCTAAAATATTTAAATAGTAAGGTAAAACACATTTCTAGCACTTTGGCAGATCTTGATATATTTCTTTATAATTACATTTATTTCATGAAAGTCTTAAACAATTACTGATATCTTATGAAACTTAATTTTTCTATTGTTTCTGTTTGTATCAGCACTCAGATTAGGGGTTGGCAAACTGGGATTCATGGATCAAATCTAGCCTCCCATTTATTTTCATAAAAATACAGTGTTGTTGGAAAGCAGCCACACTTAGCTCTTGTTAGGCTTCTTTGGTGCTGTTACAACAGAGTTGAGTAGCTGCGATGGAGACTGTAGAGTCTACAGTGCCTAAAACATTTGCTAACTGGGCCTTACGGAAAGTTTGCCTACTTCTTTGCTTAGACTGTGAGAGTCTTGAGAGGAGGGTGATTCACTGATTTTTTTTTTCCACAGTGTAAACACAGTGACTGATACTTGTCATTAGTGTTTTACTGTAATGGGTATTAACCCATGGCACAACTACCTCAATTCACTGATAGTTATTAATGTGGAAAGTCTGCATTTAAATGTGTAATTTCTAACATCACAGTTCCAACACAGTAAATATTAAATAATAATTTTGATTGTTAACAAATGTTTCTGTTTGTTCTTTAGTGATTAGGAAAAAAAGGCAATCTTAATCAAGTATAAACATACTTCCAATTGAGTGTGCAAAGTTTATAAACTCATGTTGAATTGTGCTTAGGAAGGCAGTAACTGCACTGTGATTGGCCATCAACTAATAGGATTTGTTTAGTACTTGGTCAGTGTTCTAAGACTCAAAAAACATACTAATTTTAGAATTAATATTTTATTCAGGTCCACTTAATTGGAAAAATTGTAATATGGTTTTTGCCTTACAAATTAGTACACACATACATACATGCACACACATACATGCAATTCACTATAGCACCCAACCTAAACATTTTAGTCCTAAACAATGTAAATCACCTTACTCATTGTAACTCTAATTTCTAGTTTTAATTAAGTTTAATAAAAAATCTGAAATCGTGTAAAATCAAACACATTTTTTTTCTGAGTCATTGCTTTAGATTTTGTACTGACACTTGAACTTGTTTTAAGATGGCATTTAAAAAAATCGCCTTGGATAAATTATAGTTAACCTCTTTGTGTTTCAGTTGACAGTTATAACACGGGGATAATAATGGATCCTATCTCATAGGTTTTGTGAAAAAAAAGTGAGAAGAAAATGTATATTCACTTAGATGAGTATCTGGCATATCATACAGTTGGGTAGAATAGAGGGAGCTGCTAGTAGTATCATAATCAAAGTGATAGAATAGGTTTTCATCTCAGAGGAGCTATTTTTTTTTCATGATTCATATAATATTCCCAGACTAAGTATTTCCATTTATAATATAACTAAATAAACGAATTACCTTCAGGCCAATTCATATAATACAGAATAGCTAGCATAATTTTAAAAAAATCAGTTCCACAAAGTACACTTTCTAAGGATTTAGTGATCAGAGTATACTGTGCATTTATATGTGTTATTAAGAAAATTAAAACTGAACGTCTTTTTCTATGAATATCTGAAGTGGAATAGTAACCCCCCAAATAACCTTTTTTAAATAAACTCTGAGGATGCTGTCACAGTAACACCTCAGCATCAGATGGTATAAAGAACATGTTCTTTCCTTAATCAATACTCAGGGAAGTACAGACTGAAAGTGCTTGCAAGCCTCAGAGATAATTTAGAAATAGAAACTAAAATGTGCTAGAAATAGCAGCCAATCTAATTTATGTGAGCTATAGTTCAGCACAGGGTACATCTGCATTCCCATCAGTTTTTAGCACCTGGAAGTCTGTAAGTAACTGCATGTAGTTATAACAAGATCATTATTACCCACATTTAAAATAGTTTAGCCCTTCCATGCTTATAATAAAAAACTGTTGGTCTTTGTTTTAACAAGATATTTCAATTTGTCCTTTAGAAGATCAAAATATGATAACACAAGCTTTCCATAGCCAAAGAAGATTCAAATAAAATTACTTTAGCCAAGCCTTACATAGAGTTGATCAATATATGTACGAAGTGTGTCAATGTAAGTAAGATAACCTCCCTCCTACAGAAGCATGGTGATTATAACTGTAGGGAAGAAATTCTCAAGGATACTGAATCAGAGAAGCAAGACTGCAGGCTGTGGATAAATGATGACATAAATTCTTAAGTGAGATCATACAAGTGGATAAGAAAAACACTAAGATCCTAACAGATAAATGAGATAAAGACAGGAAGAATAATTTACAAAACAAGTACTTTAGATTTGCTTTTTGATTGCAGAAAGGAGGAAGAACACTAAAAGCTTCCATAACTCACCCATTTTAAATAAAACAACAGCAAGATGATGGTAATGCACAGGGCTGGAGGAAACAGTGGAGCTTGCATCCCCATAGGAAACAGGCCACATGGAAAAGGGGCCTCAGTCCTTTCGAAATCACCCTGAAAACTTATCAAAGAGTGATAAAACTGTTCTAGCCTTTTGATGCCAGTGCATAGCAAAATAACTAAGATCATGGAGTTCGTAGTCAAACTAGGAGTAGTTCTGGATGTATCCCTTCTAAACAGAGTAACTTAAAATGTAAGGTAGTAAGGCAATGAATCATTATAGTAAAAGCTTAGGGAAACTAGTCATTGATGTAATGAAATAATAGAAACCATACTTCATAGGGTTGCTTTGAAGCAAGAGTTTGGTAATGCAATGTAAAACTCTTTGCACTCTCTAAGGCTCACACTCGGCATTTAAAAAAAATTTTAATTGATATTATTATAATAATCTGGTTTTAGGGCAAAGAGTGGGACACACATAATGTGCATGAAGCTGGAAGTAGATTTTGAAGGAACTAAATAACTAATGAATATTTTGCAGTAAACAAAATATGTTTGTAGGGTCTATGATGCAATGAAAATCAATACAATATGATATATTTTTAATTGGATAAAACTTAGTGCCCAGAGAAATAAAATGATGGCAGAAGAGTATATCAATCCTGTAAGAGTTATTGTGTTGGATTGTGTCATTAATTAGTATTATAGGAAAATTTCAGTGTTCTCTGATTTCAATTTTTTTGTGGTTATTTCACTTTATAATTTTTTTTTTTTTTTGGGTGTGGATGTCTTCATATGTGTTTATTAGAAAAACAAAAACATGTCCCAAAATGCAACACTCCCTTCAAGTGACAAGGAGTTGAGACCTCTATTCCCGGCCCAAATGCTGTGACGAGGAGGAAGGCTTCCTGTCTCTTGGGCCATAAAGCTTCTATATACCTGAGATTCTAACACCAAATGCCAGTGAGTCAACATGAAAGGAGACAAGAAGAGAACCACACTGTTGGCTTTTCACCATTGAAGCTCATGTCTTGTCCTGCCAGTTCCACAGCCAGTCCTCCCTTCTCTTTTGATGTTGATGGGGGGGGAAAAAAACAAAGTAAAAAAGAAAGAAAGAAAGAAAGAAAACAAAACCAAAGAGCTAGGCAGCATTGTCACTGCAAACAGGACAACACCCCCCCACCTGCGGCTCAAGGGCATGCTGGCAGTAACAGACAGTGGAAGCTGGGAAGTACACTGCCTAATTAATTTAAAATACAACTTCAGAGGGACAACCCCTAATTGTTTAAAGTGCTTTTTTTGTTGTTGTTGTTGTGAGGGCATCTCTCATATTTATTGATCAAATGGTTGTTAACAACAATAAAATTCTGTATAGGGGAGTCAATGCTCAATGCACAATCATTAATCCACCCCAAGCCTAATTTTCGTCAGTCTCCAATCTTCTGAGGCATAACAAACAAGTTCTTACATGGAGAACAAATTCTTACATAGTGAATAAGTTACATGGTGAACAGTACAAGGGCAGTCATCACAGAAACTTTAGGTTTTGCTCATGCATTATGAACTATAAACAGTCAGTTCAAATATGAATACTCATTTGATTTTTATACTTGATTTATATGTGGATACCAAATTTCTCTCTTTATTATTATTATTTTTAATAAAATGCTGAAGTGGTAGGTAGTTACAAGATAAAGGTAGAAAACATAGTTTAGTGTTGTAAGAGAGCAAATGTAGATGATCAGGTGTGTGCCTGTAGACTATGTGTTAATCCAAGCTAGACAAGGGCAATAAAACATCCACGGATGCAGAAGATTTCTCTCAGAACAGGGGGGGTGAGGTTCTAAGCCTCACCTCTGTTGATCCCCAATTTCTCACCTGATGACCCCCCTGCGACTGTGCCTGTCTTAGATTGTTCCTCCCTTGAGGAATCTTACCCGTCTCTGGCTAACCAGTCATCTTCCGGGGCCATACAGGGAAATGTTAAGTTGGTAAGTGAGAGAGAAGCCTTATTGTTTGAAAAGGTTAGCTTTTTATTTCTTTGCATATTTATGCCCTGTGGCTTCTATGCCCAGCATTTGTCTTGAAGTATCTTTACCACTTGGAAGAATTATGATACTCGGTAAATTTGATATGCGGCTCGAATTCTATTTAAGGGTTGTAATTAGGAAGGAAGAAGAAAAGCTATAGAAGTAGCAGGCAGAAGAAAACATGGGTTCACTTTATAATTTTTAAGAAAATAAAGAATTTAAACAATTCTGATTATGATGCTTATCACAGCATATTGTCATTTACACCCTCTCAGTGTTTAGATAACAAAAAAATTTAAATATGTAACAAATATTTGCAATAAAAGAAGCTGAGGAATTGTTCACTGACATTGTTAAATGACAATGTTAACTGTACTGTATATTTCTCAAAATATTTCACAATGCAATACCTTTTGTATCTGTCTTAATTCACTGTCATTGTTTTAAGATAGAGTACTGGTTTCCTGATTAAGCCAGGCTAAAATTCTGCAGAAATCTTTTGCAAAAACTAGGAAAGGGATAAAAAGCATAAACCTTATAGCAGGTAGATACCCAGACATGAGCACAGAGTGAGTGGGGAAGGGTTCTTCAGTCAGATGCTTGCTTATATTTTACACATTTGCGCAAGGTATTCCTGTAAAATGTGGAGTGAAAATATGGACAACAGACTAGCCAAAACTGGCTGGTTCCAACATGGAGGAGAAATTCTCCCAAACTTAACCCCAGAATACATTATATATTCATTAACATAGTAAAAATTCACACCTCCCTGTTCCATGATTTGTTCCTATGGGAACCAAATACAGTCAAAAATCCCTCTGTGGGACATGACAGTGGAGTAACCCCAAACTCCAAAAGAAACTCCATCTCTCTTTTGAAACCTAATTTCACTTGGTGAATATTCATTTCCTTTTATATAAAAAAGGTTCCCTATTGTTTTCTTGGGGCAACCCCTCTGAACCTGCTCCTGTCTCAACTCTTGGGCGCATACTCTTGCCTTTCTCTGACCTTTTATCATCCAAATAAACTTTTAAAGCCCAATCTCTTATCATTCTTGAATTTCTTCTTGCAGTGAGACCAGGGACATACCTCCAGGAACACAATGAGAACAGATGTGGATCCCAAACTCTACTTTTCATTCCCTATACTTGAGACACAAAGGTATAAAATTATCCCATCCTAAAAAGGAGGTATTGCAATATGGTTAGAAAGAGATTTTTATTTTATTTTTAAGTATGTTTTTTTAGTAACTCTGAGGGGAATGCCACATCTACAACACATGCTACTTATATGAGCAATCTACTCACTATTCCCAAGTTGAAATCAAGGCAAATTGGAATAGAATATAGTTATATGCAGTAATTTTTAAATCATCTTTTCTAGTTCTCTGCTTCCTTCTCATATACAGCTTCTTTTCTTGTCCCTCACCAACCTTTATAGGTGTCTCCCTATTACCGCCTAGGACCCTTAACCAAAAACTATCCTCTCTGAGCACAAGTACCTGGGAGATGGGTCTTGAAACATCAGTGGGTCTCTTAGCCTTACCTAATTAAGTTCCAAGCCTGACATTCTCATATCTTGCTATGAAACGATAAGAAATATATATATTAGACTCTGCTCCTAGCTTCTGAACTCCTAAAACCCTCATAAATAGGGGTGGTAAGAGAGCTTTTTGTTTGGACATTTAGTATGCGACTCCAGTTCCTGATGCAAAGTTCCTGAAGCCCTTATAATGTCCCATGTAGTGAGAGTACAAGGAGCATCTCTTCTAATATTAGCACTTTGACCCTGGATATTGACATAAAACTCCTAAATCTCTTGGAATTTCCTGGGTGAATAGAGTGTCTTTTGTTCTAATGAGGTGACTCTTTGTGGGCTCCTAGATGGAGACCGGTCACTAGAAAAACCAAGTCATGATTAGAAGCTTGGAATTTTCAGGACTACCCCTGGTTGTCCAGAGAGGGGAGACAGACTAGAAATGGAGTTAATGACTGATCACATGTGCATTATAAAGCCTTCATAATAACCCAAAAAACTTCTGGGTTGGTAGACACATTCATGTACCAGGAGGGCAAGGACCCAAACTCCACGGGGCAGAAGATCCTGCACTTGGGACCTCTCCAGACCTTGCCCTAGGGATCTCTTCATCTGGCCAGTCATCTATATCCTTTATCATATGATAAACTGGTAATGTAAGTTTTTCCCAGAAGTCATAGGAACCTCAGATTTGTAGTCACATCAGACAGAAGTTGTGGGTAACTTGGGGACCTACTACTTACAATTGATGGCTGAAGTAAGGAGCAGTCTCAGGGGACTGCATCCCTAACTGTGGCTCTAACTCTAATTAATGTCAGAATTGAGTTGAATAGCAGGACACCCAGTTGATGTCTCAGAGAGAATTGCTTGTTGTGGAAAAAAACCCCTCACATATCTGATATCAGGAATGTTGTAGGGGTGCTAATAGTGTGAGAGTAAGGGAGAAACCGCAGAAGGAGTGTGTCTTCCCAACACATTTTTCCTCCTGTGTTTCCTGTTTCAAGGCTCTCATATATAATAATTATTTTATTATATATAATTATAATGCGATAATAAAAATTATCAAAGAGCTAAGAATGCTGGGATTGAGAGACAGGAAGCAGCTTTCCCAAGATGGCTCTGATATCAAGCTATACCTCACTCTGTAAGGAAGAATCAGTTCTTCTGAATCTTCCAGTTATTTCACTCCCACCCACTTTACCAAGGTCATCTCCCCCTCTTCCTGTTGAAAATTTTAAAAATTCAAGTTGTTTTCATGGAGAAACCTGCTGTGGACCTTTCTTTCTTCCTTCATTAATAGTGTGTTACCAGGTTAAAAAATAATAATAAATTAATTCACAATAAATTACATACAGCACTTAAATATAAGTCTAGCCTTTATATGTCTTATTTAAGTCTAGCCCTTCTTGAGCAAAATGTACCAAAGTTTAAAAGTTTCAAAAGATAGATGTTATAAAAATACTCAATAACCTAAAGTCTACTATATTCAAATGCATGTATAAAATAGAGATCACATCATATAAGTCACTAAATAAATTATACAGATTGCAAGGATTTCTAAAACAAAACTCAGAACTCTACAAATCAGTGTTCCATGGGCAGCCATCTCTTTGTCTTAAGGACAAAGTTAGAAAAATAAGCAAACAAAACAAAACAAAACTAATTCACTTAACTTTGGAATCAGGAACTATCCTTATTTCTCACTAGAATACAGTTCTGGGGACCTAGGAATATCAACTACATGAAACCAGAAAGAAAACTTGAAATGTTTGAGACTAGTACTTAGATTACATTTCAACTGGGATTTTTCCCCCCAAGCTATACTTAATATTGATTCACTGTTCTTTTAATCATTGTAATGGGCCAGAGATCATTACAAAACATGTTCTTCTTCCATGAATGCCACAGTTAAAGGTGTTGATTCAATGAGCCAATGTTACTAAACATGTTAGATTCAGTTTGCTTATTCCAGTATATATTTGGGAACTCAAAAAAAATGTCACCAAATATCAACCACTTTTTTTATAAGCTTTTTGCAGCAGTAGTAGACATAATCATTCTCATTATTAGCAAACATTACTGAGAATCTATATGCTATGCTTTAACTATAAGAAATTATATAAAAGCAACTTTCTACTTGCATTATTCAATGCTTCTAAAACTGGCCCCAGATTAGAGTCAACATAGGAGATTTAAACAAACAAACTATACATAGGCCTTATGCCAGAACAATTAAATCAGAGTATCTTGGTTTTGGAACCCAGGCATCATTATTTTTCAAAAGCCATTAGCTGACTCTAAATATCCTCCAGGTTGAGGGCTACTGATCCAATAGGTACTTAATAAATACTCGTAATTTGAATGATGTGTCCTATAATAGTCTTGGGGAATTTACTTAATGAATACAAAGGAAAAGGTTTGTATTAGCATATTAATGGTCTGCATGTTAATAAAAACTTCTAAGTACCTTGAGGTGCTTAAAAACAATTTGTTCACTGCTAAGTACTTTAAATAATTCTCCTGCTATTTGTTTGTAATGTTAATTTATATTATCTACAGATGAAGACTCATTTGTTAACTAACTGTAAATTCCATCCTATCTTCTGTTTTTTTAAACCACAAGTTTTTTTCCTAACATTAATCTTTACAGATATTTTTAATGCAAGTGTAATGTTTAACAACAGACTTCTGTGCACTTCTATATTTCAATACTAGCTACTTGGATTATCTAGGAGTCATAATCTCAAACAAAAGAACAAAACTAATATGACCTGTATTGCATGTCCCCATTTTGACCTTCTGAGCTATCAGACAACAGACTTACATAAAGATATGTGAAAGCAAAGCTCAGTTTTGCCACACGAGTGTCAGGAGAGCCTTCAAAATTGATGGATATTTTGATATAAAGGATTTTCTCTTTGAACTATTATTCATTTAAACTAGAACACACACACACACACACACATTTATTGTATTTGTATATAGAGAAAGCTCTTGTCATTGCCATTAATGAGGCAAGAAGGAATGGAGATGAGGCTGGGGAGGGTCACAGGCAGAGGCCATGGAAGGCCTCGTAGACTGGTCTGACTCACAGTAAATTAGACATCCCATGTGCAGTTACGCCCCCATGCTTTCTGCCTCACATACTGTCAACCCATTTGTAAAATTTCTTTGCATTCTCCAAATCCAAGTTAAATCTACCATTTCTGTAACAATATTTCTGTACTCATTGAGGCAAAAACCATCTTATCTATTCTCTTCTTACACCAATTTGTTAAACTATAATTGTGCCCCAATGAAATTTCCTGGTTACATGACTGTCTCACTCTGAGACTGTCCATGCTATCAAAGTAAGAAGCATATCAGAGTAAAATCTTATTAAAAAAAATCAAATTCTACAGGTCACCAAGTCAGAAAACATCTACTTTAGTGAGCCTGTAACAAAAGAGAGGCTATATCGTTCATTAAGTACTTGAGTGAGAAGCAGCTGCAGTGTTATATTTTGAACAAAAAATTAGATTGTTTCACCTTTTCATATAGTACTTAAATTTTTACAGTATTCAAATTTACCCTTTTCATCTTCCTGTGAATTTCTTTCCTTTGTTTTAAAATCCTAGTTTCCTATGTCCTTGTCCTTAGTTCAGAATGACATATATTCCTCATTTTGTCTGACTGATTTTAGAATCTTAAGTCTGTGTGGATTTCATGTTCTTCTGAAATTAAATTAGATTTTCCACTTTTAATCTGTCTCATGTCAATTTGATTCTTAGACTAGCTGGAGAACCTTGAAGAGTAGAAGAAAAATTTTCCTCCCCCCTACTTCCCTGACCAATTGCCCAGGATGCCCTACTTGTATTTGGCCCACTTCCAGGGTCTCCATGCCACCAGCCTCCAGTCGGGGTCTACGGGAGGCCTTCCCCTTTTTTCACTCTGAAGCTTTTACTCTCCACTGTCTCTCTTGGGGTTTCTGCCAAATGCAAGTGATGGTGGCTAATTCCCTTGCTATCACCAGCTCTTAATAGTCTCTCTTTGTTCTCATTTTGGTGTTTTTTTGTGTGTTCCCACAGAAGAGATAATCTTTACTAGTTCAAACTAGGGCATTACACAGATTCGTCTTTGCAATCAACTACCATCTTATTCTGATATGGTATAATAATAGCATTGATATACAAAATATAAAATCATGTGTTTCTTTCTCTATAGGACAACGCCTTTATTAAGCAAACCTCAAGTACCTCCATTTCTAGAAGCCTGAAGTTACTATCAGCTCCTTCCGCTGAACTTTTTCCTCCCAGTCATTTCACAGCTGAAACAGATCTATCAGTAAAGCCTTTATAGAGGAGCATATGACTGGAATGACTAGCCTGCTTGTGCTTAGCTATTTTAGGTCTTAATTTATTTTGAGAGTAGAGAGGAAAAAGTAAGGAAAAAGTATTTTCCAGATAAAGTTGCAAAAAAGTGATGCTAATTTTACCAGCTTAAAAAAAAAAACCAGAGCTCTAATAGTAATGTTTATTTTACACACTCATTTACCTTAATGAAAGAATAATATTAATTAAAAATATGAGATGGTCAAAAAAAAGGAAGAGATTAGTCAAAAGAATAAGCTAAATATGTTCTGATTTATTTAGCTTCCTCCATTATAGCTGTTGACTATTTTTCCAAAGTAGAATAACATTAGCAGTAAACCCATAAGGTGAAGAAACCAGAAGGACTAATGTTTCAGTTTAATTATTTCACTCTCAAATGATTAAAATAATTGTAGAAATATATTGAAATTGTCAAAACAAAAAGAATGTCTGTAATTTGTGATACACATAATATGAAAATTGAATTAATTACAAGAATGATTTATGAGGAAGCTAAATGTTTGTTTTCGTATCAAACTATTCAAATTCCACATAAGCATATTTGTTTTCTGTTAGTATTGGCAATTATATTAAATTATTATATTAAAATAATATATTACGGTATTAAATTATTATATTAAAATAATATATTATGATAATTGTTATAAGTGTTTAAAATTAAATTGAATGGTGATAAATGTAATGATTTTAATACATTATACACACATATAACATTGGTTAATTATGATTACAATTGTTTTATATACATACAATTGCATATAAATGTATATGTGTATATACATGTATATGTATGTGTATATATATATATATATATATATATATATATAGAGAGAGAGAGAGAGAGAGAGAGACACAAAAGTTCTCATATAAAATATTTGTATTTGTGGCCATATACAATTCCTCAATAAGAATTCATCTGACCACACATTGAAAATATTTTAAAATTACAAAATTTAAACTAATATGATCCTGGTATAAATTAAACAGTTTAGAAGAATAGCTTTGATGATAGCTCAGAGGCAGTATAGATAAAAGAATATCTATAGAGACACTTATTCAGCAAACACTGTAGGTGGAGACCTACACAGTTTTGGGAGAGGGTGATAAACAGTGCTGGTACTCACATAAGTCTGTAGGAAATATCAATTTAGATCTCCAACAACATAAAATTAACTTTTTTGTATTCTGTGCAAAATAAAATTATTAAAAAGCAAACAAATCTTAACATGTCTAATGACATATATATTACTACATGAAGAGCTAAGACCCCACTAGCCTAAATGAGTAAAGAGCTTGTAATTTATAAAACAGGTAGTAAAATAATTAATGACTATACTTATTGTATATATATTAATGAAAGCCTTAAATCTCAAAAATAAAAAGAAATTCAATTAAAAATATAGCACTATTTTTCTTCTATTAAATTAGCAGAGACTGACTAGTTTGTGAGCCACCAGGCAATTTCATGCACTATTAGGGGGAATGGCAATTAACAAAATGATTTAGGAGGGTTAGGAGGGCTATTTGTCAATATGTATGAACGATCTTACAATTATTCATGTACACTGACCCTTACTTTAAATTATACAATGTGTCCTAATAAAGATTAAAAATACCAACCCTTCTTTCCCAAAATAGTAATAACAAAAGTAAACTAATAAACAAACAAGAAACCATGTAAGATAGGTTAGATATTAGAATATAAAAGAGGTATAAAATTTTCACCCTTAAAACATTTTTGATTACACAGGGAAATTTTATATTACAATGTTAAGTCAAAGAAAAACAGAAAATAAAACTATAAATTATGAACTCACTATGT
Organism: Manis pentadactyla; assembly: GCF_030020395.1. Lineage (NCBI taxonomy): Eukaryota > Metazoa > Chordata > Mammalia > Pholidota > Manidae > Manis > Manis pentadactyla. Next base: position 53,677,476 of record NC_080023.1, read on the forward strand.
ATATAAAATATCTTAATATGTATGGCAAAATACTAGTATTGATTTTTCTGCTTAATTAATATAACCGACTTTCTTGGTACATATTCTCTTATATGTTCTATATAATTTTTAGTTAGAAAATTAAAAATGCAAACATAAAATAGCAGCTACTAAGAAATTAGGACAATCACCTTAACCACACCAACTATGTAACATGCTATGTAAAAAGTACACTAAAATGTATGGGAAAGGATAGCAGCAAAATGTCTCAGTAATGTTAAAATATCAGGATGTTTATCCAAGGAAACTGCCATTAATCTAAAGTCCAAAGATATCTGGAAACTACCACTTATGTCTTCCATGTACAATTCATCATATTAAGGTGCTTCTTGTTATCAGGTGGGTCTGGGCCAGTTTTCCTGAAAATACATCAGTCCAAAGACATGAATATTTGAGTCTAAGGAGATACAATGCAATGTGTGGGCAGATGGAAGCAAGAGTGATAGTGATTTTCACTTTAGGACATATAATATACCAAGATGTTCCCTTGATAGACTGCCAGGCTGGGTTATTTAAGAGTGCTCTTGGCAGGGGGAACGTTTCAAAAGGTTGCAGACACAGGTGCAGGATGCAGTCTCCCTGGCCTTGGGAAATGATGGGAACAAATGGGCCAAATTGCATAGGTTCCAATCAGGTAGTAGAGATGTACCAAAGAGCTATCCATTTTGATTTCTTGAATGAAGACTTAGAAGACTAGGAGCTTGGACAGAAATATACTGGGTAGTAAAATAGACATCTACAAGAAATTCAAAGTAGCTGTTTTCCAATTGGGGATGGAGAGTGACAGTACACACTAAAACAAGTTTAATTATAAATTTCTAGGGTTCCAGAAAAGTCTAGCTTTATCCTGGTCTTCTGCATTCCAATGAACTAGAAAAGAGGTGAATTCAGCAGACCTCTATATGAACATTTGACTAGGACTAGGTCAGAAAAAGTCATATATCAAAACCAAAATACATCAGTAAGAGGTCCTTATGTATTAGCAAACATGAAAGCCATAAATGCAGACTTCTGGTTTATCTGGTTTACTGTCTCATCAAAATTTATATGTAAACAATGTTCAACATCACTTATCACATCAATACTGAATTTATGGTGATTTGATGATAGCTTCTTAGATTCTACATCATCTTTGGCATGATGAAATAGAAATTAGTAATTTCTATTTCATCTTAAATTTCATCTTAAAAGTTGTCTGAGGAAGATTGGACCTGTAGATTGGCATTTTCCTGGTAATTTTACTTGTAGCAATTTAAGTAAATCAGAATAATTCCACAGATTTAATATCTACACTACATAAATAGTTATGCTGAACTTAGTACTCTTAAAAAAGGAGCATTGTGTTGCTGGCATATATGAAGATCTCACAAATAACTTCAGCTGTGAAGATTTGTGGTAAGATGCCAGTGTATCAAGGAAACCTTAATATTAAAATAGAAAATGTTCCACTTAGTTTTATATTACTACATATTTTTAGAGATGTTTGTTCAAGTCTTGCTCTGTAATTATATATTATAGTTATATTTTACATCATTATGTGTACTATTTCTCCATATTTTGAAACAACTACCTCTTTCCATTAGTGAAAATATTTAAAAAAAAAGTATTAAACAAAGTTACATAACATCAATTGAAACTCAATATAAGTAGATTTTTAAAAAAATGTTGGCAAGATGTATATAGCATTTATGGATAGAAATTAATTTAAACCAATGCCTACTAAGTTTGCTACAGGAAAATCAAATGGAATAGGCATAAGAATGTCAAAGCAGTGCTAGGAATTCCCAGGGTCAGAGGTAAGGAAAGCTCTTGTAGATGGATAAGAGGTATTTGTGAGATACATGGGGGTATTTTAATCCTATGAAATACATAGTCTGGAGGTACACTGAGGAGGAATTATAAAGTTGGTCTAAGAACAGCCTATAGGAAAGAGAGAGGCTTTCCTATACTGATCACCACAAGGAGGTCCCAATTTGCCAACTTGAGGATATGTTGCTTTTCAGGATTTGGGGTAGTGTGGAGAGGAGGCCAAAACAAAACACACGATACTACACTCCCAGCCATCTTTCTTGCCTTTCAATCTACCCTGACTCAAGAGAACTCAACAATGACCGGCATAAAGATACAGAACCCAACATCAGATCATAAGAACGGGAGGAAAAAAGGAAAGGTTACTAAAAAAGTTAATCAGTGATTAAAAGGAAGAAATCAAAAGTAATAATGAAAACCCACTGACATTGTTACCTGTAATACTGATGGCTACAAGAGAGTAGAACAATGCCTATGGACTACTGAGAGCAAATGCATGACAAAGATCTAATACAGCAAAGTATGTCATTTTTCTGTGAGATTAAAAAGTCAGGGGAGTAAGAAATAATGAGAGAGAAGCAAAGAGTAAGTGATGATAGTAAAAGAATTTTGATAAGCAAGACAATTGGGATACAATATGTTTTGTGACACTAGAGCTATCACAGACATCAGATATGTCTGCAATCCCTCCCTCCATGCCAGGAGAAAGAATTCAGCCACTTGAGACTGAGTTGCTAATCTATTAGAAATATTTCTTTCTTTCCAGGTTCATGCAAATTTTAAAAAGAGCACATATCTTGAACAAATATGGCTTTTAAGTGATGTTTAAAATCATTTGGAACATTTTATTGTTCACTTGCTTCATTTCTCAGCAATGAGTATACTTGTAGACATGGCTCAGAAAATGAACTGATTTTTTTGTTAAATAGATGGTCTACTTTTTGGCATAGGACAGTGCTATTGATTTCCCTGTAGAGCTGGATGTGAGGTTCCTGTGAGAGGCTGTGCTATTGTGACTCTGGGAGACCTGGTTAAATTCCCATAAACCTTACAGTCTTCCACCTGAGCTCAGCATCTCTTTTGGCATGGCAGCATGCTTACTCTGTCAGGTGGGGATCACATTCTTACAGATATGGAGCTTCCAGCAAATGGAGCTTCAGACAAAAAGTCTATTTTGCTCTGTGGTTAGGCTTCTGGTCTCCTCTGTGCTTCATACTTGATGAAATCTGAGTCTCTAGATTCTTTGATAAAATAATTTTCATCTTTGCAAATCAGTGGTACTAACTTGTCTCCAATACCGTAAACACAGCTTTTTCCTTTCAAATGTTTGCCTCAATGTAACTTCCTGAGACTTGCAATGATGTTTATGTGTTTGATCTGTAAGAAGTTGCAGGTGGAATATTCAATAATGTTGAGCAATTGAGCCAGTAACCCTCTTGGGTTCAGTTTCCTAGGATGATTTACTTCCCACAGTGGGCAATTAGTCGTTGCTATGCTCCTGGCCTTTCTGGCACTACTTTGTCCTGATCCCCATTTGTCAGTTATTAATAAATTATGATCTGCTCTCTAATTATCTGTGATTCATAGCCTTTGAAGGAAAAACATGTAATCATGAGAAGAATAGAAAGGATAACAACTCTCAGATATTAAATCAATACACATGCCTGGATTTATTACAGTTTTATAAAGTTGTATCTATTGCTAATTCATGAACCACTGAGATTTGTTTTTAATGAGCTCTTTCCTAAAACCATTGATTGCATGTGTAATTACAAATATTTGTTTATCATTATTTTAGAATAAAATACTATTAGATAAGATTTTTTCATAGAATACTTTTCTTACCAAAACTTATCAAGTCTGAAACTATATAATTCTAGTTTTGTTAGAAATGTCAAATATATCAACATATCTATGATGCCCCAAACCTGAAGAGAAATACAAACATGCTGACCAACCTAATAAAAGCTACCACTGCTTGATGTCACCAGGTGCATCACCACACTGCATCAGAATGTGCAGGTATCAAATAAATAATATGAATTACTGAAGATTTCTTAACTCCTAGCAATACTTCTTTGAAATCATTGCCTTTATTTTGTGATGCCACCAAAAATGTCATTATTCAGGAAGAAAGCACATTTATGGGCCAGGTATTCCATTATACTTGTGTTACATTTTTCATTTTCCTAACTATCAACACTAATAAGGAAAAATGAGACAAAGAACTACAAATGGAGATTGATGCACAGTTTATCCTTAATTCAATAATTTATGTGGTATTCATTCAATGAAGTTATGTGAGAGAGCCACAGAGTCTTTATACTCCAAATATTTACTGGTGGGCGGAAGAGAGTAGATATTTATTCAATGTATTATAATTTGTGGTTGAAACTGTTACATTTCATGAGAAATACTGATATATTGTTCTGAGGGGTCAGTGAAAGGAAAGAATGCTTTGGCTAAGGGACTCTAGGAAGGTTTTGTGATAGAATGGTTGATGTGGGTCTCGACATATGGGTTAGGTTTAAATATTGGGAGATGAAATGGAGAATAAGAAAAAAGGCACAGAGTTACATCCTTTTTCCTCATTCTTGGTTCATGTGCTTTGTATGAAAGTGACCCTATCTTCAGATTCAGGCGTGATATCCTGCTGTGCTGGGCCAGGCAGTGTAACTTTTCTTCTTCTTAGGGCTGGTCCCAGTGCTACTGACAAACAATCTGCGGTGCTGGGTATAAGGTTCGTGCCATATGAACTCTGTAAGTGCTTTAAATCTCTGGAACTTTTCATCGACATGATCTATAATTCTCCTTCAAAATAAACTACTTTGAATTTGGTTTCTGTCATAAGCAACCAAAGAAGTCTGGGAAAATAATATAATGCTGGAAAGGTAGTTTGAAGCATATTTTTAAGAGTCTTGGACTCCAGCTTCACTAATCTAGTAATACGGTCATTGGACATTTATGGGGAAACATACCCTAAAATCAGAGTGTTCAAGACGAGCATACATCTATCACAGGAAACATACATAAAATGATGAACTATCCTTGGTTCAGTTGGGAAAAAAAATTTTGAGGGAACACAAAGTGAAACTAACCAGCTTTCACAAAATTACGAATCGTCATGGAGTTGGTGACATTTGGTGTGCATGATTTTACAGTAAATGCAGTCTACCAGGTACAATAGCCCAACAAAGGATAGAGGGAGGAACAGGCCTAGAGTCAGAGCTGGGCTCAAGTCCCAGGCCCTCACTAACTAGCTGTACATAGTAGTTCATGTTCTATACACTTTCCCAGTTGGGGAGGGGACCACAGATAAAAAGATTTTTTATCTTGGATTTGACATTCTGGTAGGGGAGCAGATAAAAAAGAAGAGAAAAAAAAACCATATAGTTATACCATATACATATATTTATATATAGTATATAATGGCAATAAGCATGATGAAAATACAAATCCAGGTAAAGGTGATCTGATGTGCAGTGGAAGAAATCACGGGTCATCATTTCAAGCTCAACTGAGAGGATGTGATCAAGCAAAGATTTGAAAGGAGGAGGATGCCATGTGGTTCTCTGGGGTAAGGGAGATTTAGGCAGCTAGCCTTAAAACTGGACTATTACTACATTGTTGCCTTAAGACTGGACTATTATTACATTGTTGCCTTAAGACTGGACTGTTATTGCATTGTTCAACAAACAGCAAGAAGATGATTTTATAAAGTATAAATTGTTGCTAGAACTAATATTGAGACATAGTGTTGCGAAAGATACTATGTAAAACTCCTGGAACAGTGCCTCCTGGTGGGCAGAATGTAATTCATGCTAGGTAGTATTGAACTCATTATCAATACTATTGTGTTACCTCCATTGGGCAAAGAGACTTCTCTGAAGGTTTGAGAATACTTCATACCCTTTAAAAAGTACTCACTTAAGAAGCTTTGATATCACATGCAGGCAGAACTTTGGCACTTGTCTGAATTAAATAGTTGCATTCATAATTATTTCATTTGGCTGCAAAGGAGCTTGAAGAAAAGTTTCTAAGTCCAGTGGATTTTACCATCAAGCTATTGTTTTTCCTAACATAAGAACTGTAACAGGCATGCAATATGAACGCAAATATTTCTTGAATTAATGAATGAGGCCATCATTTTGGACCAAAGGAAAAAAGTTACCTTGAAGGGAGTGGTGTCCACCCATATTCAAGGCTAAGCACTTTGAAGGAGCTCTTTCCACTGCTTCAGGAGCTATAGATATTTTGGTTTTGTTTTTCAAGTTTTTAAATTAGCAAATAGCTTTACCTTCTTTGTGTTTATATGCAAGAATGTGCAAATAAGCATGGGAGAGCATGTGTGCAATGTGTGTGTGTCTTTAACCTCCGAGTGTACATATGGAATTAATTGAAATAAAAAAGGAAAGCTCTGAAATTTTTTAAATTAAATTCATGGAAATGAAATAAATGAGGTATCAAAACAAAGTATTAAAAATATTGTTTAATATCATGATGTCTATACTGAGCAAGGTTCAAAGAAGAAATAGTTTCTGTCACTGAAAGACGTTTGTTTACCTTTGCATTTTCTGGATCACTAAATCTTGGTAACTTAAGCTTTATATCAGACTAAGAAGTGTCCAGTAATCAAGAATTAGACTGCAGGTTTCAAATGGGATCAGAGAGAAAAAAGTTAACTTAATAATATCAATGATCATCTTCAAAGGAAAGAAAAAGAGAGGAAGGACACAGTAAATAGCTTTCTCAAACATGCAACTGCAATAGTGTAGAGATGACAATCATTGGTGAAAGTTTGGTTGATTAAATAACTTATATCCACAAAATAGTACATATGAGAAAAAACAACAAAATTAAGATATAATAAGAAAGTTATCAATATGCAATGTCATTATAGATGAAAAAGAAAGATTAAAAAACAATTACAACATGCTGTGCATATCAGCAGAATTCATTCATATCCATCCTAGGAAATTAGCTCCTAGTTTGATGAGGCCATGTCAATTGATAGGTAGTTTCATGAAAAAAAAGTAAATTAATGGGAAACAAAGTAAAAAGGAGTCTGAACCATGCAGAATATGTTCTATGGAATATTTAGCACCTTTGCATAGGAAGATCCTAAGATGTGATAATTCCTTGTAATTTTTTAAATAGGATTTTCCTTTCAAGATCAATACTTGTCCACATTATTTTAAACTCTATCTAGGTAGGAAGATTCCAAGAGTTTTCTGCATAATCAACTAAACCCTAAAAAGATTAGAAAGTCTCTGATTTACTTTTCATCTTTCAATCTACTTTAGAATAAAAAAATTGTTTTTTCTTTGAAACTGATTAGACCCATAGTATTATAATTCTCAATTTTTTTTCAGTCTGAATACAAATACAAATTGTCAATGAATATGTATACTTTAAGATGTATTTTCTCCTAGGCACAAATGATGCTATAAATTGTCAATAAATAGTACATAAAAGTGAAATCAATATTTTTGTAGTGTCAAAATTAATTTATATCTCCACTGAGGAGTCAAGGTATTTGCAATTAAAAAGACATTTTACTTAAAAGCAAATATTTGACTTATAATGTATTCAAAAAGCCAAAAAGTGAAGAAAGAGTGTAAGTTCAAAGTGAGAGGGCCATCTAAACGTCGTATTTTTGTGTGTGTTTATCAATCATATTTGCACACAGAGAGGAGGGGAAACATGTAATTCAATGTCCTTTGATCATTGCTGGAACATAATTTTTTCAATAATACGTTAGTACTTAAAAATTATCTCCCAAATTTGTGTTAGGTTTTGGCCACATTTCTTCATTCATTTTTCTTTTATTTGACAAATCTTCACAGAGCTAATTCAGGATACTTTAGGCTTTATAAGGTAAGTAAGATTTTCTTAGTCAAGACAAAAATTGCAGAGTTCATTGCCTTGAATGAAATAGGAATAGTCCTTCAAGAATCATACCATTTAGCTTTTGAATAAGTATATTTATATAATACAAACATAAAATAACTTATCTATGAAAAAGTAAAATAAAATGGCCAAAAGTATTTTTATTATAAGACAAATCGCCCCTGAAATTTTATAATGTACATTCAACAAAATGAGGTAATAAAAATTTCATGCAAAAAATTTCACTTGTTAAAAGGTATAGATCTCAGATTGCTTTTTGGTAAAATTCATTTTCTTTTAAACTGCAACTGTCATCTTAGTATAATAGGCAGAGTTATGAAATTAAATTAAGAAAAAAATGTAATATGAATAAACAATGAAGAAAGTCTTAAGGTATCGCTGTTTTTTTTTAAAGTAACACAGTCCTGTAAGACAATGCATCTAAACATTTATTTTACCATCTCTTGGATTCAGTCATGCTGTTAATTAAGCTTTGTCTCTTGGTTGTAGATGTGATTCCAGTATAACTGATAAATTATACTAAAACTTAGTTGTTCTTTTACAGTAAATTCAGGTACATATAGAATTCATGTGTGTGTGTGAGTGTGTGCATGCACTAAAGCTATACTGTCCTTCAGTACCAAATAATAGGTAGATTGAACTTTCATTTTGTCTAATGCTATAGATGTAACAAAGCAAACTGTTTTTAAGTCAGTTTTATATACATATAATAGGGAATAACATTTTTTGAGAATAAGGGTTTCATTCACATACAGGTAAACAATAATCCATAGCTGAATGTTAGTAACTTCACATTAACAACTTAGGTTAAATCAATACAAGGTGCTAAATATACCATGAAGTACTTCCTATATTTGATTTGTTCTTTAATAAACCTTCAAACAAATTTATTGGATTCTAGACTTTGGCTCTTTCCTCCGTTTGTATTCATTTCTCCTAAGTTGTACCAACAAATACAGTATCTCCTTCTGATCCCCCTGTCCCTAAATCTAACTAATGTTTCTGGGTTTATTGTAAAGAAAGAAGCCAATGTACATATCAGCTAGGAGTAAAGAAAAGATATTACAAACCAGTTCTGCAAAAGTATTCTAATCTACCATTTTGGAGTAGAAAAATTATCACATTGTGGTTTTCTTAATAGTTACAATGAACTCAACTTGATATTCTCATTTGCTCAAACTCTGAGCAAAATTTTTATGACAAGAATGGTGGAATTATGTTATCTTCCGGACAGCAAGGACATAGGAAGCACATTCTTCCTAGGTGACTTCATGGAGAAGAGGTCAGTGGTGCCCTCAGACATCCAGCGCTTCTAGGTGCACAGGGCTGGATGTCCTCAGCAGAACACAGACTGCTTCCCAGCTAGAAATTCTAAAAATGTATCACTGCTATTCTAAAATTAAAATGAAGCAATATATTTTTAAATATATATTCTAAAGGAAACTTTGAACATTCTTAAATGAACAAGAAATAACAGAATTTTCAGATGCAAAGAGAAAGGATATTTAAAGGAAGTAACAATGTTGTATGAAAATAAATAGTTACTATTATAAGGATATAGTCATATATCTTCAGAATACAATAATGTAGTATATTGAAAGGTATCTAATTCTGTATATTTATGAGTGGAATTTGTGCTGAAGAGTCAAAAGTGAATGAGTACAACAGTAACAAAATCAATATGAATATTGATTTCCTGACATCTTTTTGAACTTTATAGTACATTTTCACATATTTGCACAGGTTTAAATATTTTTATGAAGAATTGCATCAAGTTTTCTATAATAGTTTAACACCAGAACATTTTCAAATGGACAGCTCTCATTACTAAATATCCCTCTGAACAATGGCCTGGATGAAAAATGAAAATATATTTGTTGTAAGAATAGAGCACACACATGCTTTTGTTTGTTTATTTTTAGGAAGGTTCATTATACTTAGCTTAAGGTAAGGAAATACCTTCTACAAAAACTCTTGTTGGGCCTCTATCTCTTTTATTTTTGTTCAAAATGAAAAATGTGGATCTGTAATACATATATAATGTATCTATTGATATAACATTCACTAAAATTCACATAAATCAGTATACACTATAATTGATGTATGCAGGTTGTAATCACTCCCAAGCTGAAAATAAAAACAGTCATAAGAAAAGGGTTGGTTATTTTTCAAAATGCTTGCTGGCTAACTACAATTATTAGTCTTATTTCTCTAAATCCACCAGGCACAGACACAAGGCCTTCTCAAACACTAAAAGTGAAACAGGCAACCATAAATACTTTTGGGAGAAAAAAAAATTCTGATTAAAAAAAAACCATATCAGAAAAAGATGTGATTATATTAATGACAGACTAAAGAACAAGTTATTAATACATTCTTGTAAAGAGCGCATACCTAAAAAAGAAAGAGTGTGCTTAAACGTTATCACTAGCATGGATGAGGTAAGGCTTAAGAAATCCATCATACATTGTGAGGATCTACTGATCCATTGCTTCCCTGATTCGTTTTGGGATGTGCTTGACAGCCAAATGGTTAGATCAAGGGAAGGAAGAGATCAGCTGCAAAAGTTCAGAATCACAGCTTCCTCTCTTACCTGCCACTGAGGAGGAAGCCGATAACCACTGCCAACAAAATGACTCCCACTGTCACAGACACAGCAATTATAGGAATCTGGCTTTGATCGCTGGATGCAGCAACTGCTGATAGAAGACACAGAAAATGGAGCCTGTGGTTAAAGTGATCATATGCATTCAAATAAGAAACTGCTTAATAGTTAGTAATCAATGAATGCATGGTTTAAGCAATGCACCCATACTTGGCTGATATTTCTCCCCTAATATCTCTTCTTGATGGTGTGTAATTGAAAAGACATCTTTAGAAGAAAATATTTACTCTCCAAATGGAAAGTCAAAGGAATCACTAAGCCACTGATTATTTCCTAGGCATCATAACAAAATGCATATAATTGTTTATACAGCATTCTTCTAGAGATCTTGGGTTTGCAACATAAAATGGAATTTAGACCTTGATTCCAAACCCCTTAATCTAAATAGGAGGTGCTAAGCACATGAGGTTAAACACTTTTAGAGTTTGCATGTGACTGTTCTCCAGAAAGAAAATCTCATTATCTCAGATAGGATTTTTTCCCATAGACTTAGGTTGAAATCCAAAATGATATAGCTGTGACAGCAGCAAAGATAAGTACAATATCACTAATCTGAATATGCTTTCTAAAACTATAATTTCAAGCAAAATACAATCAGTGAGTATACTTTGTAAGTAGGACCACTTTTTGAAAAGTATCAGAAGTCTGCAGTAAAATTCAATTCATTTACATCATTTTTTTAACATACATGGATTTAGATGAAATATTTTATAGTTATAATATAATTACCAGGATAGAGAAACATGGAAATGATTAAATAGTTGCATTTGAAAAAGCAAGGGCAGTTTTTTTTTGTGCTGATAGGTTAACCTGATTAAAATAAGAAACCTATAGAGCAAAATAAGTTTTACTAATGTTCTCAAGAAACCCTCAATAGGTTACCAAGCAGGCTTATGTTTAATGACAAAAAGTTTTGATAAGTTCAGAGTGATATTAGTTCACCTCCATGATAACAAATTTTAAGTCAGCAAAACCATTAACAGCCATACTTTCCATGTTTTCCCAACCCTTTACTAGATCTTGGCCCCATAAATAGTTCTGACATCCAAACCCTTCCCTTTCTATTCTTGTTACCTCTCCCTTGATTCTTTCTCACCAAAACTAACTGACTCTCTAATCACCTTCTTGTGCCTGATACACGCTTTCATTCCTTTCGGATAACTGTTCAAAGCCCAGTATCAACAGCTCGTTCACATACAAGAAACACTATTATTTGCAATATAAATCTATGTTCTTACTCTCCCTCTTCTTGGATGATAAGAGTTACAATTCAGTGGTCCTTTACCCTGTTTTCTCCTGTCCTGATGCTGAGGTCTTTGACAGAAGATTTAATACTGGAGAGTAGTATAAATAGGGTAGGGCAAAGCTGCCTGATTAGTAAGTAGCCTTCCCCAAGACTTGCTTTATTAATCTCTAAACTTAGATTAGTTACACCATTGTTTTTTTTTCTCAGTTCTTTAACTTTCTTTTTGGCAGGTGGCACTATTTCTATAGATAATCATGCAGAGGTGGGCCTTATAAATTCAGTGTTACTGTGATGGGGCTCCAATGGATGATACGATGCTTTTGATGCTCTTATTTATTTCCTAGCAAAATCATCCCCATGATGAGTCTTTCTCATTTTCTTAGTACACTAATCCATTCCCACTTCTCATGTTTTAGAAATGTTAAGCTTTATAGGTAAAGGAGTGTGAATTCTCTGCTTAAATATATCTGTATAACCTTCTCATCCCTTACTTAATCCTCTGTAGAACTCTCCTGTTTCTTCTGAGCCCTGCTCCTTCAGAGATCTCCCTCCAGGAGAGATTTTCATTCCCCTATAGGCTCCTTCTCTACTATTTACAAGCCTGAACAGATCATTCCTCTTTGGAGAAACAAATCCTTATACTTAAATTTATTAATGTTAGTTCAACTTGACTTTGAAAACAGGTCCAGCATTTACTAGACATATGGACAGAAGCAAATTCTTTAACCTTGTAAAATCTCATTTTATTTATCTCTAAAAAGGGATAATTTCCCTGGATCATTATATTTCTGTTTAGAGAGAACACAGCCTAGTGCTTCAACTATTGCCAGCCTTAATTAAATAGTAAATATGACTTCTACATATTGTCTCCTTCTTTATTTATACAATAGTCTTCCCTATTTTTCAGCTTCTTGACCAAGTTTCCTAGAAATAGCCTTATCTTCTAATTGACAGAATTAAATTATCTCTTAAAATTATTTTCTCTACTTCTGCCTTTGAGTTCTATATGTGACATATCTGCTATGTAAGGTATTTAACCTTGTTGAACATACATTTTATCCTTAAAACTCTACTCTTCCGGGTTTCTATGACATCAGACAAGTTGTTTTCTCTTACCTACTCTAGAACACTGCTTTGTCAGTGTTCCAAATTCTTGTCCCAGATCTTACGTGTGAGCAATTCCTGGTGAAAGCAGGCTCTTAAACATCCACACTTCTCTCCTCTTTCTCTTTCTTCCTTCCTTCCTCTTTTTCTCCGTATTTCTCCTAGATACTTTGCAATGGCATCAGTTAACTATAAACTGAAGAGTTTCTCTTCAAAGCATCACTCTAAGTTTTTAAAAAAGTAGACTGTTTTCCCTTAATGTGGATTTTATTTTCAAATAAATAAACATGTTTATAATCAACCCTTTTCTACTCCCAAGGGCATTAACAAAAACATCAATAAACAAACATACTATAAACCAAACCAACAAGCTTTTTTCTGGTTTCTTTTAACTATCACTGAATTTTTCTTAACCCCTACTCATCCATTAATTATCAAATGTTTTTGTATTTCTATTTTATTTTTGCCCACATATTACTTTTTCTTCCAACACTCACTGTTTAATTCAAACCTGCTGGAACATGGTCCATTGGTGTTTTAAGTGCTCTCTTTGCCTTCTATGTACTCACATGAAATATCCAAAAATATCACTTTGATCATGTTTCTTTGATCAAAAAGTTAATAGATATCTATGACCGATGGGGAAAAAAATCTCAAATGATCCATCAAGCATCCAAAGGCCTTTCTAATCTGACTCAGAATCTTTCTGGTCTTGGTTTGGGAGCTCTCACAGATGTGGCTTTGGAGGAATGGGGCATGATTAATCAGAGGTCGGGATAAAAATCTCAGGCTAACAAAAGCATTAATTATGAGAAAAAATACAGGTGCTTAGTAGTGTCAAATGCTTCATTTTTAAAAATTACTGAGATCTAATTTAACATTGTGCTAAAATATATGCACCTACATATGATATTATATCTTGCACTAAAATAATGACATAACAGAATTTTTCAAATGTTTAAATTAATACATGTGAAAATATTTTGTAAGTAATGTCAAATCACAGACATTCATATTTATGTATTTTTATGTATTGGCCATTCACATTTTTTGAATAATAGGCAATTAAACTAAGGATCTGCAAGGAAGAATTTAAAGAATACATTTCATTTCATTTTATTTTTTAATTTGCAGCATTTTCTAAGTTTGTGATGGATTATAATTATTAATACTTCATACGCACTGATTAATTTGTGAGCTATTTCTAATTGGAAATAACTCATCAAGATTTTTACTATTTATTCTCTTGTTTGCCCTGTCAACATCAAAAACCAATATTATATCAGCCAAGTTGAAAATATATAGAATTTATAGGGGCTGTCAAATTCTTCACACTTGTTCATTCTTTGGCCGCAGAAAAAAATTTGAAAACCCAGCATGATACATGATTATTTTAATGTATTGTTTAATTTTTGAATCTTTAAAGATATGAACCTCTAATCACTGACATTTCCTGTCTTCTTATATATGTTTGTTAAGAATTAGTTGATTTATGATATAGTTTTGGAAGAAAACCTAAGGAATTTTAAGAATGCTGAAAAACAAATTTGGAGCAATGTAACACACTACTATTAAAAGGATATCAGTTATGGAAATGAATATTCTTCAGTAAATAATAATGCTTCTTTTACAATCTCTGTAAATTTACATAATTTCATGGACACATGGAGAAATCCACATTGTTTCCTTTATTTGCTTCCTATGCTCTTGGTTGCAAACCCATATTATATATATGTTCTCTAGATTTTAGATACATATTTTAATAGTTAATTGTTGAGACTGAATAGATTTGTTAGAGCAAGATTATAAGGTGTATTATATAAGGCTGAGAAGTTGGGATCTTTTTCCCACAGCAATAATTATCTATTACGTTTCTTGATCAGGATATTCTGATCACAGCTGTAATTTTTGATATGTGATTTGAGTACCTAGGAGTATCTTGACTGTGATGATAGATCCACAAGCATACACAAGTGACCAAATTGTATAGAATTTAATACATACACAACATCTATGCACATACATACAAAGGAGTACAGGAAATGTGAATAAAATATGTGGATTGCATCAAGGTCCAGATCCTGATTTATGATATTATAATACAGTTTTGCACTATGTTAGCATAGGAGGAAACAGCCAAGTGTACAAAAGCTTTCTCTGTATTGTTGCTCACAATTGCAGGTAAATCTAAAATTATTTCAATGAAAATTTTATTTAAAAAAAAGAATATCATTATTCCAGCAGCTGAGTTACAGTTTGAATGAAATAGGTAATAGATGAAAGAAAGTAATGCATTGGGGAAAAAAATCATAAAAGAAACACAAATATGTTTGGTAAATCTTGGATGAGTAGTAGTTAGGAAAGATTTGGCGATAGTTTATGTTAAAAGAAACCAGAAAAAGAGCTAACTAGGTTGGTTTTTCATTATTCTAAGTTTATTTGTTGATATGTTGTTATTATTGCTGTCGGGAATAGGGATAATATAGAAAGTCAATTTTAAGTACATTATTTGTATGCCAAACAAATTAAAATGAAGTGGATAATAGTCAGTTATAAAACATATGCTAAAGCTTGAGAGAGGGAAGAATAGCTGGAGATTTTCCATCCCAATCCTCAAGTTAAATTAGGTTTTCTGAAATAAATATTTTTGCATTTCTGTTTTTGCTGCTGTTTGCATTTGGTTTTAGGGCTACATTTTTGAAGTGCAAGATTATGTAGATGAAAAAGGAAAGCCCTTCATAACACTTTTATGATTGAAGTACAACATAAATTAATAATAAGCACATTTTAAAAATTAAGCAAATCAATGCATCGATATATCATTATTATAAATTGAATAACCAATCAGAAATTCTTTTAAAAATGTATTTTCAAGGTATTGATTTTCAGATAATTTTCTTTCCTAACATATTTGAAAGAAAGACTTTCCTCAGTAATGGTGGTTCATTAAAGCCAGTATTCTTAACTGTCACCCACCAAATGAAAATTCCTATTAACTTTAATAGGAAAAATTCAAATACATTTAAAATACCACAATTCTTGCACTTAACTATTTGTGGCCTGTTTTGTGGAAATAATACATTCATGTGAAGAATCAAGTTATGATATTAAATAAATAATTGCTCAGTAAATTAATTAAAGTGATTTCACAAAATACTACATAAATAATTGTTAAATGAATGGCATATAAAACAAATGCTACAAGACTTCTGAAAAGGAAGTGTTATTTTAATTATCAAAGTGTATCTTCTTTAACTGCTATTACCCTATACACCTTAAGAAAGGAGAGATTGTGCCTTAAAGTTATTTGAGTTATCCACAGTACATAGAGTGAAAAATCTTTTGATGTGTAGGGAGTAAATAAAATTAATTTTTATTAATTTATCCCAAAAATATTATTCTTGGAATAAATAGAGTATATTCTTATTCTCTGGAGAGAAGTTTTCATGTGTTACTCATGTTGATTTCTCCAAAGGCTAACAAAACCCAACAGAGAATAAGTGCTCAGCCCATTTTTGTTGAATTGTATACAGAAAAGTTCCTACATAAAGGTCAAAGTATGTTGGTACATAATAAGTACTTGGTACAAAGGAAAAATCATCTTTAAACTGCTTGCAAGTACATGTATGCACACTCAAGTAAAAACAAAATCTCACACTATTATCTAGGAGGCAGTACAGACCTAAAATATTTTCACTACCTATTAATAATAACACTAAAATCTACTTCTGTAGAAAAAAAACATATGTGACACTTCTTTTCCTCTAGAAATTATGTAGGAAAAATTTAAATAGTAGATGTCCCAGTTTGAAACTTTGTGAAAGTGTACAGGAAATGATCTTGCATTAGTTCTCTCAGTGATCAGACTGATGAATTTTGCTTTGCCCAAAAGTTTCTACTTAATAAAGTGAGGGAACGAATATCAAAAAATCTGAGGAAAAACTAGTTGCTGAACGTGCCAACATTCTAAAACTGAGTGGAGCTTTGAAATCTCTTGAAATGGGATTTTCCCTTTGGATAGTTATCCAAGCACTCAAGCATATGGTGAGATTTCTCTATGGCTTTGTTCTCAGACTTGGAGAACCACATAAGCAGTATACATTCCTGATGGTCCCTGGACAGAAACAAGCCCTAGTAGAGTGGCTACTCTTATGACAAGACTTTCACCATAAATCCTGTTCAGTATTCAAGTGTGGGATTAAATAATTAATCTATTGACAATATTATGGGAATTTTCTGACTAATAATATCTATTCTTATCAAATTTATTAAATAATTCTTAAAAATAGTATGAAATTTTAGTAGTTTCAATTAAACCTCAGACATGGAGTTTTCCTTGCATAGGAAGGAAATAATTTATCATTTTTCACCATGGTTCCCTAATCTGCATAAAATCAAGCAAAGTAGCACTTCCCTATATTTTAGGTAATAAAAATTATATTTTATTACCAGATAATTCAGTTAAATATGCTTTAAATAGATGTACATCTTGATTTTCTAAAGACTTATAAGTTTAAAGAAATCTTAATATAACAATTCTTCTAATTGTTCCAAAGTAAATGTGACAACTAAACTGTCTTTCTGTTGGTTTTCAAAGAGAGGAAATATATATTTTGTTTTCTTCATTTTAAAATCAGTAATCCTAATATGACCTGGATTTTTAAAGTATATAACAGTATATATAATTATATAAGCTAATGCAGATGAAAAAGGAAAGCCCTTCATTATGATTTTATGAGTGAAGTATAATATAAATTAATAAACACATTTTTAAAATTAAGCAAATCAATGTATCATTGTGTTATTATCATGCATCATTGTTATGAATTGAGTAACCAATCAGAAAATTCTTTTTAAAATATACATACATATGTACACATAGATGCATACACACATTTCATATTTTATACTTCTCCTATGTGCTTTCTTCATAACAAACCTTTAATAGTGTCAATTCTTTCAGCTTAGAGGGCAAGTTATTATCTTCCCCTAACCCTGCTTGTAATGTATGTTTAAGACAAGCAAGTAATCTAAATATTTTGCTTGATATTAAAGAGGAAAAAGTTTTATGAAAAATAAAATGGTATGAGAAGGGCTTTCCAGAAATTTCCAGACTCTGCACTAAGAAATACTGCCAGAGGTTTTATTTTTTCAAAAATCAGAATGGTTCCTGAAAGCACCATTGTCTTGCCAAACTTAATACTAATGAGAGCTCCCTGTGGGATTTTCATAGAAAGAGTAAGCCTGGTAGCCTTGTTCAATAAAACAAATAAAAAGTAAATGGCAATAATTCAATAAAGTATGGCAGCAGTGGAAAGAAAGTCTTTAAAAGCAAGGTTTAAACATTTCTTAAGGCTCTCCTGACGTTTCATCTCCCAGTGGACTAAATGTGATGAGGAGCAGGGACCAATGTGTTAACCCGCTAACCTACCGTAATGGCTGACAGATGCTTCCCACCTGAAGGGGTCATGCGTGGGAGAGAGAGAAGGAATGGAGACTGACAGTATGCCCAGGGAGAGTATTGATCCACTGACTCTTTCCTAGTAACCATTACAGAGACATGAGTTGACAGTAATTAAAATGACTTACACACTGGGATGGTTTCAAACTCAAATCTTCGACTGAAGACACCGTAGCCTGCTGCTGTGCGTGCTCGAATTTGGAAGATATACACTGAAGCTGGTTTCAAGCCCTCTGCAGTAATAGTTGTCTCCTTAGATTTGATAATTGTATAGCTGGTCTCTTGGTCCTTGGATTATATGTACACATAAAATAAAAAAAGTCAACATATGAATTACTAATGACAGCAAAACTTAGAATCATAGATCAAAAAAATTATCAGAAACTAATAGACTTGCTGTTAGTACAAATATGGTGTTTTGGAAAAAAAAAGTGTACATCCTGTGTGTGCTATTTATATAGAACCTTAAAGTGTTTTCTAGAACTCAAAGATGGGTGATATGTTCTCCACCTGTCCAGCATACTTGCCTTTGTCAGAAATAAATTTGTAAACTTTAAAATTCTATTTGCAGGAAAAATATCCTGCCATTTGCAACACCATGGATGGATCTAGAGGGTACTAGAGGATCTAGAGGATCTAAGTGAAACAAGCCAGGCAGAGAAAGACAAACACCATATGATTTCACTTATTTGTGGAATATAAAACCAAAACAAAAGAGCAGAAGACTTCATGGGCACCAAGAAGTGACTGGTGGTTACCATGCAGGAGGGGTTGGAGTGGGTGGGTCACCAGAGGGAGATAGGAGCACAAAAATTCTCAATCATAATAGAAGTTGGTCACAGGAATGCTAGTACAGCATGGAGAATATAACCAATGTTTCTGTAACATCTTCTGGTCTGTAGCTTCACTAGTGAGGGTGAGGATTTAATAACATGGGTAAATGTTAAGCCACTGTGTTGTATACTTGAAACCAATATAAGATTGTATAGCAACTATACTTCAATTTAAAAAAATAGAACACAAAGTAAAAGAAAAAAACTATTTGCAGGAGACAAATCATTTTAAAGACTTTATTTTAATATTGTTGCATGCTTGTTTTTCTCATAAACGTTTTATTGGCGCACATCTAACATACTGCCTGTTCATGGAAAAAGGTGACAATGTTTCATATTCTGCTAGGTATATCTTTAGTGAATTTGATTTCTAATTATGTTTACAGGTTGGGAGAAGGAATGAGAACTTTAAAGTTCACTAGAGAACTGTAATTTCAATTCACTACATCTAAACAGTGAGTATTAAAGAAAATAATGTAAATAAACAAAATGCTTTTTTTTTTCCTTTTTAAAAACCTATTTTTTCACTGTTAGGTTTTTGGGCTGGATGAGTAGTGAATGGAGACAGAGTGGGGGAAAAATCACTGGAAAGATAATTTTTGAAACTGAAACAAAGAGGAACTTCCTATTTTTGACTGACTACTAACTAAAGTCAAGACAAAGCATTTGAGATAGTAAGTCCTCATTATCTCTGAAGTGATAATGAATATAAAATCTCAGACCCATAAAGATTTAAAACACACAAAGTCCTGTTCTGAACTTTCTCCTCCCTTCTGTTTTCTGTGTGAATTCTTGACTAAACGTGTTTTTTTCCTATTTAATAGACATTAAGAGGCAAACCAAAGAGAGGTAACACAGATTTTCCCCCCTGTTTTTTTAAAGAATTGTTCTTTATTTAAAGTAGATCAATGACTGTAAACCATTGTTTTCTAAATATTTCAGGGAAATTTGTCTCTATGAAAAGAAACACGTATTAATTTTCTTTAAAGAATCTATTGGGAGTAACATGAAAGGGATTTTTTTTTCCTAAATGACAAAAAAATTGAAGCCAAGAATATAACGTTTACTTCTCAAGCACTTCAATAAAGGAGTATGGTTATTATTTAATCTTCATAATGCTATGAAAATGCAAAACTAATGCACACCACTCTCCTTCTCCCTTGAAGTAGACAATTAGCAGCATACCATACTATGATTTTAGCATGGATGCTCAAAGCAAATTGCTAAAATACAGCAAATGCTTTTGTACTTTTTCCTTAGTTTCCTTACCTATGAAACTGGGTTAGAAATTGGTGTTTGAATATTCTCACATGTGTTGTAAGAATGAAAGAGGTAATGCATGCGGAAACACTGAATAAACTATAAAGTACAGGTTTTATTGTCAATTATAATTTTAATTTTTTTCTAATTTGACATCAACTTCTAACCACATTGTATACTGCCACCAATCTAAAATATACAACCTTATAAACATTCTTCTTTTAAAACAGTTTTTCCATTCCTCATTTAATATGTTTGAACATGGAAAATAACCTACAGTTAAATATATCCAAATTTCTCTCTAGACAGCTATTGTCTAATATCTAATCCAAATAGGTTTTCTGATTCATTCTATACAAATGATTGATCATTATTTTTTTAATGCATGGATTAGTTTAAGTACCTAATCTTTAAGGTGATTAGGAAATTTTGTTGGGTTTGCAAAGTACTTAAAGTAGATAATTAAATCCTATACAATTTTACCTAGTCATGTCAGTCATTTTCTGCATTCACAAACATTGATCTTCTCCTGCCACTGTACTATCTCTTCTATATGCTAGGGGTACAACAGTACAAAAAAACACAATTTCTTGATGCATTTCTTTTAAAAGGGGTAATTTCTATATATACACTACTATAGTGTCTGACCTCAGTATGTTCAAGTTTATGACTGAATGTACAAGACATTCATAGTAATGTTATACTTTTTGGTTTGGCTGTGGCTGAAGCAGTAAACAGTGACAAAAAAACATCGGTTCATTATCATCTTCATTTTGCTTAAAGAGAATTTATGTTGGTGAAAAAAAATGGAGACAGAACTAAAGTTATGATTCTGATATATTTGACATAAGTATTTTTACATAAAATATTAACATTTATAACTTAAAGGAAGAAGTTTTTTTAAATAAAACAGCTCAGAAATATCAAGGTTGGAATCCAAGGCATGTTATTAACTAAGTGTGTAAATGTGCATATGCAACTCAAATTCAATTTTTTCTTTTTTAAAATGTGATGAAATTTTTTATCAAGAGCATTGTGACATAGAGATAGGGATAATATACATAGAACCCAGCACAGTCTCCACAACATAACAGGTGGTGGGTAAACTGACCTTGGAGAACGATGGCAAATGCTTCTACTGAAACAAAAACAAATTCTTAAAGCTTATATGGCTTTAACTCCTAACTATCGAAGTCACAATTTAGTCATTAAAAAAACAAATCTGATGATACTTTTGCCAAAGAACATTACAAGGAAACTGGAATGCTGCTCCTTGACATAATGCATGATAAAATATAACTGAACAAAATGACACAACATTCTGATTTACATATTAACATTAGGCACATCTCAGGGGTTCAATTGTACTCTTTCTGAGTTAGTTGAAGACTATACTGTTGAAGGGACTTAGCAAAGCATTTATGGAATCAAAATCCATAAATTCACATTTTGAATTATTTAAGTACCTTTCAAAATTTGCTTCTGTTCCACTCCTTTGAATCACTCTCCTATTAAAATTTCCTTCATATCAGAAAACCCTGTGTACATATCTTCAACAGCCACAACCCCATGGCTGCCAAGTCCTTGGTCAGGGCAGTGCCTTTTGCAGCCTTGGTGCCCCTGCTGAGCAAATGAGCTACATTCCCCAGCTGCTTAGCAAACACGGTTCACATGCAGCGAGGGGAGGGCCTCAGCAGACGGAGCCAGCTGGCAAACACCCTGCCAAGTGGTAGCTTCCCTTTGCCTTGGCCTTTAATTAAGAGATGGCAGTGGGCCCATCACCATGCAGGAGCAGAGAGGCCCAGTGACCTCTATTAGAGCAGGGCAATCACAGGCAGGAGTGCCAGCTGGCAAATGCACGAGCCCTGGAAAGCTCTACCACCTGGGTCTGGCCAAGAGCCACCCAATGAAATAGTGGAATCTTCCTCAAGGTTCAAAATGACTGGAAACTGATGAGGACGCCCATTTCAATACATGGTATAAAAGCTTATTACCCCTTTTTTTCTTCTGTAAGTATTAAAAAATCATTATGAGTATTTTATTGGAATACTCAATAATTTTGCTTGGCAAAACGTCTGGAATTACTACCTTCACTGTAAAAAGGACAACACTGGCCAAAAGAAGTTAATAACTTCCCCAAAGTAATATATAAAGGTTTTACTGCTTTTAAAGCATGTAAGTGGGCAACTTGTTCTTTATTTATGGAGTCTATGTATAGAATTTTTTTAACCAAATCATCTTTATTCCTTTGAATTATGCAGATAATAGAATGTATTAATACAGAATTTTAAGTTCAAAATATTAAATATAAAATCAAATTCTACTTAAATAAATATAACTTAAAAATAAACTCTAAAGAAAATAATTCTACATGAATCAAATTTATCTGAAGGAATATCAGTAGAAAAGGTCTTCACCTCACCAGTTGTTGAGCAACTGTTTTAACAGAAACAGCAGCTTAAAGAAAAAAAAAAGGATAAATCCTTCCTCCTACTAAATATCCTGTATAGGAGATTCATGTGTATGCTGGGAAGTAATAGTAAAAACAAAGATTACTCAAAAGGGGGAAAAATACAGTAACTTCCTTAAAGACAAAAAAGAAAAGCAGACATCCATCCAGCTAGTTGATTGCTCAGGGATGAGGAAGAAAAACTATGCAGGGAAATAAGTACTTGTAAACTTTTAGTCTTTCTGCTGTCAAACTTTATTTTGTCTAAGATATGTATGTTCAAAAATATATTTTTGTGTGTATACTGATTTTTAAAGACCATTATACATTAAACTTTTTACTAAATCAATTTTTAATTACAATAAAATTTGGAAATGGGATATTTACAAAAGAACTCAGACTGTGTTTATATAGTTTTGTATTAGTATACAGTATAGTATACAGTAATAAAGTTTACAAAAACTTGAAGAATATAAACCTTAATTTAACAAATTATTTTTGGATATAGCATGTGTTTAAATTGAAGCCCTCTAGCATTTGTAATTCAGTTTGGACTACTATTCCCAGAGAAACAGGAATCAGTGAGAAATATTAATATCACATCATATTAGTTGATTTACCCTCTTTTTTTAGCATAAACACTATAAACCAAATCCCAATATAACTTTGTGTTAGAGGTATTCTCTTAAAATATTCTTTCTTAATAATATATTTGGATTAATACATTTTTTGTGAAATATAAATTTCTTCATTTGTGTTCTCCATGATCCAGTAATCACTTGTAATGCTAACAGTGAGTCATTTCTAGAAAGACAACTATTTCAAAAGTAATAATTGACTATCTACAAAATCCACATATAGACATTGCACAGGTATCCAAAGCCTAAAAACAATATGCAGGTAGCCCCACTCTCCCTACTGTCCACTCTACTGTCTTGTTGTCTGTGCTATCTTTATACAGGTTAATTGTTGAATCAATGAGTGAAAGAAGCAAAATTTTAAAAATCTTCATAATTTTATGAATTTTTTCATTGTATTTTAATGTATTTACCTTTTATCTATGCATATATATACTGAATGCTGAATTTTTAAGTAATTTTCATTAAAAAGATAACAATATTTTTCCTGAAATTTTTACATTAGCTTAAGGACCATTTATTCCCTCTCCCTTTTCCAATGTCTTATCTTGGACAATTTCTAAAGTATTGAGAATTAAATTTTTCAACTTCCTCTGCTCTCTTCATTCATACCTAAGAGAGGAATTTGGGAGAAACAATTGAGTGAGTGTGGCTGAGTCCTCCCCTTCTCTTTCGGGGTCTGCTTCTCTGCATTATGTCTGCAAGCTGTCCTACTCCTATTCCATGGGGCACACTCACACTAGGGTCAGGGTCTCCTTCCCACCTCTTAAAGGCAGATTTGGGCACTCATCTATCTTTATTTCTTCAATTAGAAATCAGGATGTTCTAAGCAATGCATGTCATTCAGATCCAGACTGTACAAAAATCATAGTAAAATGAGGGTGGGAGTTGAAGGAAAACTCATGATGGCTACATATCTAAGACACATGCTCCAGTCCCCTTTATAAATTTAAGCTCATTTTATTTTCCATCTCCATTATTCTTATCAATTGCTCACTTGATGTGGATTTAGAAAAGAAGAAGAGGGGTGGTTATTGCCTTTAGACCTCAACAACTAGTATGGAAAAAACATGTAAGATGGACCTAAGAGACAACTCAAGGTAGAAAATACAGGGAATGTGAGGCACACAATCTGACTTTATGCCCTCAAGTTATAAAATAAAGTTTATAATAGTGTTCATTTTTTTATCAATTTTAAAAATTATACCTTATATTCACCTCTTGTCTGCCCGTACTTCCTTAACAGTGTAGGTATTGTGCAGGGTTTACGTGTTTTCCCTTGTAGTACACTGCAGTCACTACTGAAGATCAACAACTTAAGTGTTTGTGACACTTTCAAAATGTCCTATGACTACATCTGTTAGTGCTGTGAAGCCTGGCTAAGCTAATGTTAGACTATATGGCAGTGTTCTGGCAGCATAAAGTCTTTGGCAGCAGAAGAACATAATAAAGTGTTCCCTGTACACTTCTAGTTTCCCTAATCATGACTGCAGAATCAATTGTCATTGATTTACACATAAAGTTGCAACATGCTTTTCTATAAATTGGATAATTGCAGTTGCTAAAATGAAAAAAAAAAGGAAGAAATGACATTTTTTATTCTATTAGACCCACCTTTTCAAAATATTTGATTTCATACTCCAGGATGATTCCATTGGGGCGATCTGGTTCTTGCCAAGACAAAGAGATGCTGTTTTTTGCAATCTTCCCCTTTTTCACATTGGTAACTGGAGAGGGGGCTGCAAAATAGTATAAATAAAGAGTAGCATGATTAACAGAACGCTGAAATTACAACTGGGTATACTATATATTGGTATTCTTGGAATGTAGACTAGTAAAAATCCCAAACAAATTTTCTTTTAATCTGGAAACAATTTTACTTTCTCTATATACAACAAGTTTGTAGATTGTAAAGTGTTTTGAAAATATAGATCAACTAAATATACTGAGATTTTTCTAAATAAAACTATTCACATAATTTTAGGTACACATTTTCTCTATAAAACTTGTAAACACAAATAAATTAGCTTACTTTTTTAAAGTAAAAAGATGTTTTCAATGACTTTATCTCCTATGTTTTGAAAACTTAAGGATTCTGTGATATATTCCATTATGTTAATGTATACATGATTATATTAACACATTTTCATAACATCAAGGCACTTTTTAACAATTTATTATTTTTGAAGTCATGTGGGTCTTATAATTAGTAAATTCCTATATTAAAGTAGCTGGTGTTTCCTTCAAAATGTGTTATTAAATATGTTGTATATCTTCAAAATAATGTAAATGAAAGAAATATTTTTCTAAGCTGAAGTGTTTTTCTTTAAGATCACAAGAAAACTAGCCTTCTCTCACCACTTTTATTTAACATAATATTGGAATTCCTACCCACAACAATTAAGCAGGAAAAAGATATAAAAGGCATACAAATGGGTACTAAAACTGTCACTATTTGCAGATGACATGATATAATATATAGAAATCCCTAAAGACTCCACCAAAAAACTATTAGAACTAATAAATGAATTCAGTAAAGATTCAGGATACAAAATAAATATACAGAAATCTGTTGCATTTCTATCATTAAAATGAATTATTAGACATAGAAATTAAGAGTGCACGTCCTTTCACATTGCATCAAAAGAATAAAATACCTAGGAATAAATTTAACCAAGGAGGCAAAGACGTGTATTCTGAAAACTATTAAAAAATTGACAAAAGAACCTGAAGAAGACGTAAGTAAATGGAAAGATATATTGTGCATATAGATTACAAAAATTAATATTATTAAAATGTACATACTAAACAAAGCAGTCTACAGATTTGAGGCACTCCCTATCAAAATACCAATGGCATATTTCAGAGAACTAAAACAAATAAAATTTGTATGGAACCACACACACACACACACAAATAGCCAAAGCAATCTTGAGAAAGAAGAACAAAGGCAGAGACATCATACTCCCTGGTATCAAACTATACTACAAAGCTACAGTGATCAACACAATATGGTACTGGCACAAAAACAGACATGTAGGTCAATGGAAAAGTATGCAGAGCCCAGAAATAAACCCACACTTATGTGGTCAATTCGTCTATAACAAAGGAGACAAGAACATGCAATGGGAAAAAACAGTCTCTTCAATAAATGGTATTGGGAAAACTAGATAGCTTCATGAAAAAGCTGCTTTCTTAGACCATATAAAAAATAAACTAAAAATGGAAAAAAGACCTAAAATCATAAAACTCCTAGAAAAAAACATAGGCAAGTAAGCCCTTTGACATTAGTCTTAGCAAATTTTTCCAGATATGTCTCCTCAGGCAAGAGCAACAAAGGCACAAATAAACAAATGGGACTACATCGAACTAAAAAGATATTGCCCAATGAAGAAAAACCTTGACAAATGAAAAGGCAACCTGCTGAATGGGAGAAGATTTTTGCAAACAATATATACAAGCAGGATTTGATATCCAAAATATATAAAGAACCCATAAAAATCAATAACAGATATGGAATAAAAATGGCGGTGTGAGAGGAGAGACAGAGGCTTCCTCCTAAAATTGGATACAATTAGAAAATTTAATTGGCGCAACTAATCCTGAGAGAGCAACAGGAAAGAGGATGCGTCAGACTGCATACACCTGGAGAAAAGAGCAGACTTCAGCGAACAGGGTAAAGTACCAGAGCTTAGGCTCTGAGGGACTTGAGCCCCGCCCCCACCCTAGCTCACTGGCAGGAGGAAGAGAAACGGGGCAGGGAGGGAGTGGAGGCCTGAGACTGCTGAATACCTAGCTCCAGAGATCTGCTCTGGGAGCACAAAGCTACATTTCATGGTGCTTTCATGAGACTTGCATGACTACTGGGTTGGAAAGTTAATATACGGAGAGTTCCTGGGGAGACTGGGATTCCGGTTGCTTGTGGAAAGCAGGGAGCCATATCTGGCTGCTCTGGAACAAAAACATACCTGTGTGACTGGCCCACTGGCTCAGGCAGTGGAGACAGGCACAGCAGCCAGGGAGGTGGGGAACAGCTCCTTCCTTCCCCCAGGCAGCAGTACAGCTCCCCTGTAACCCCGACACTGCTTCAGGGGTTCAGCAGCTCAAGAATAGAGCTTCTGAACACTAGAGGGCGCCATATACAAACAAGAAATGCCAAAGGAACCTTGTCCAGAGTAAAATAGTTAATACAACTCCAGAGAAAGATTTGAATGATATGGACCTCGTGATTCTTCCTGAAAGGGAGTTCAAAATAAAAATAATCAACATCCTAATGGAGGTATGGAAAGACATCCAAGAACTCAGGAATGAATTCAGGTCAGAGATTCAATCATTAAAGAACACGATGGAGGGTATTAAAAGCAGGTTGGATACGGTGGAGGAGACAATAAATGAAATAGAAACTAGAGAAGAGGAATACAAAGAAGCTGAGGCACAGAGAGAAAAAAGGATCTCTAAACATGAAAGAATATTGAGAGAACTGTGTGACCAATCCAGGCGAAACAATATTCGCATTATAGGGATACCAGAAGAAGAAGAGAGAGAGAAAGGGATAGAAAGTGTTCTTGAGGAGGTAGTTGCTGAAAACTTCCCCAATCTGGGGAAGGACATAGTCTGTCAGGCCATGGAGATCCACAGATCCCCCAACAAAAGGGAACCAAGGAAGAAAACAGCAAGACACATAGTAATTAAAATGGGAAAGATCAAGGATTAGGACAGACTGCTAAAAGCAGCCAGAGAGAGAAATAAGATCACATACAAAGGAAAGCCCATCAGACTAACAACAGACTTCTCAGCAGAAACCTTACAGGCCAGAAGGGAGTGGCATGATGTATTTAATGCCATGAATCAGAGGGCCTGGAACCAAGATTACTTTATACAGCAAGATTATCATTTAATTTGAAGGAGGGATTAAACAATTTCCAGATAAGCAAAAGCTGAGAGAGTTTACCTCCCACAAACCATCTCTGCAGTCTATTTTGGAGGGACTGCTCTAGATGGAAGTATTCCTATGGTTGGATAGCTGTCACCAGAGGTACTAAAATCACAGTAGGGAGGGTGGAGCAGCTGATTGTGAGGCAAATGCAAAATTAAATTGACTATCCCCAAAGTCAATCAAGGGATAGAGAAAAAGTATAGAATTTGATACCTAATATATAAAGAATGAAGGAGGAAGAAAGAGGAGGAGAAATAGAAAAGAACCTATAGATTGTGTTTGTAACAGCATACTAAGTGAGTTAAGTTAGACTCTTAGATAGTAAGGAAAGTAACCTGGAACCTCTGGTAACCACGAATCTAAAGCCTGAAATGGCAATAAGTACATACCTACCAATAATTACCCTAAATGTAAATGGCTGAATGCACCATTCAAAAGACATAGAGTCACTGAATGGATAAAAAAACAAGACCCATCTATATGCTCCTTACAAGAGACTCACCTCAAACCCAAAGACATGCACAGTCTAAAAGTCAAGGGATAGAAAAAGATATTTCATGCAAACAATAGGGAGAAAAAAGCAGGTGTTGCAGTACTAGTATCAGACAAAATAGACTTCAAAACAAAGAAAGTAACAAGAGATAAAGAAGGACATTACATAATGATAAAGGGGTCAGCCAAACAAGAGGATATAACCATTATAAAGATATATGCACCCAACACAGGAGCAGTAGCATATGTGAAACAAATACTAAGAGAACTAAAGGAGGAAATAGACTGCAATGCATTCATTTTAGGAGACTTCAACACACCATTTACTCCAAAGGACAGATCCACCAGACAGAAAATAAGTAAGGACACAGAGGCACTGAACAACACATTAGAACAGATGGACCTAATAGATATCTGTAGAAATCTACAACCAAAAGCAACAGGATACACATTGTTCTCAAGTGCACATGGAACATTCTCCAGAATAGACCACATACTAGGCCACAAAAATAACCTCAGTAAATTCTAAAAGATTGAAATCCTACCAACCAACTTTTCAGACCACAAAGGTATAAAACTAGAAATAAATTGTACAAAAAAAAGCAAAAAGGCTCACAAACACATGGAGGTTTAACAACACGCTTCTAAATAATCAATGGATCAACGACCAAATTAAAATGGAGATCCAGCAATACATGGAAATAAATGACAACAGCAACACAAAGTACCAACTTCTGTGGGACGCAGTGAAAGCAGTCTTAAGAGGAAAGTACATAGCAATCCAGGCATATTTAAAGAAGGAAGAACAAACCCAAATGAATAGTCTAACATCACAATTATCAAAATCGGAAAAAGAAAAACAAACGAGGCCTAAAGTCAGCAGAAGGATGGACATAATAAAGATCAGAGAAGAAATAAACAAAATTGAGAAGAATAAAACAATAGAAAAAATCAATGAAACCAAGAGCTGCTTCTTTGAGAAAATGAACAAAATAGATAAACCTCTAGCCAGACTTATTAAGAGAAAAAGAGAATCAACACACATCAACAGAATCAGAAATGAGAAAGGAAACGTCACAACGGACCCCACAGAAATACAAAGAATTATTAGAGACTACTATGAAAACCTATATGCTAAGAAGCTGGAAAACCTAGAAGAAATGGACAACATCCTAGAAAAATACAACCTTCCAAAACTGACCAAGGAAGAAACACAAAATCTTAACAAACCAATTACCAGCAAAGAAATTAAAGAGGTAATCAAAAAACTACCCAAGAACAAAATCTCCTGGCCAGATGGATTTACCTCGGAATTTTATCAGACACAAAGAGAAGATATAATACCCATTCCCCTTAAACTTTTCCAAAAAATAGAAGAGGAGGGAATACTCCCAAACTCATTCTATAAAGCCAACATCTCCTTAATACCAAAACCAGGCAAAGACCCCACCAAAAAAGAAAATTACAGACCAATATCCCGGATGAACATAGGTGCAAAAATACTCAATAAAATATTAGCAAACTGAATTCAAAAATATATCAAAAGGATCATACACCACGACCAAGTGGGATTCATCCCAGGGATGCAAGGATGGTACAATATTCGAAAATCCATCAACATCATCCACCACATAAACAAAAAGAAAGACAAAAACCACATGATCATCTCCATAGATGCTGAAAAAGCATTTGACAAAATTCAACATCCATTCATGATAAAAACTCTCAGCGAAATGGGTATACAAGGCAAGTACCTCAACATAATAAAGGCCATATACGATAAACCCACAGCCAACATCATACTGAACAGCGAGAAGCTGAATGCTTTTCCTCTGAGATCGGGAACAAGGCAGGGATGCCCACTCTCCCCACTGTTATTTAACATAGTACTGGAGGTCCTAGCCATGGCAATTAGACAAAATAAAGAAATACAAGGAATCCAGATTGGTATAGAAGAAGTTGAACTGTCACTATTTGCAGATGACATGATATTGTACATAAAAAACCCTAAAGACTGCACTCCAAAACTACTAGAACTGATATTGGAATACAGCAAAGTTGCAGGATACAAAATTAACACACAGAAATCTGTGGCTTTCCTATGCACTAACAATGAGTCAACAGGAAGAGAAATCAGGAAAACAATTCCATTCACAATTGCATCAAAAAGAATAAAATACCTAGGAATAAACCTAACCAAAGAAGTGAAAGACCTATACTCTGAAAACTATAAGACACTCTTAAGAGAAATTAAAGGGGACACTAACAAATGGAAACTCATCCCATGCTTGTGGCTAGGAAGAATTAATATTGTCAAACTGGTCATCCTGCCCAAAGCAATATACAGATTTGATGCAATCCCTATCAAATTACCAACAACATTCTTCAATGAACTGGAACAAATAGTTCAAAAATTCATATGGAAACACCATAGACCCTGAATAGCCAAAGCAATCCTGAGAAAGAAGAATAAAGTGGCGGGGATCTCACTCCCCAACTTCAAGCTCTACTACAAAGCCATAGTGATCAAGACAATTTGGTACTGGCACAAGAACAGAGCCACAGACCAGTGGAACAGATCAGAGACTCCAGACATTAACCAAAACGTATATGGTCAATGAATATTTGATAAAGGAGCCATGGACATACAATGGGGAAATGACAGTCTCTTCAACAGCACAACAGATGGTGCTGGCAAAACTGGACAGCTACATGTAAGAGAATGAAACTGGATCACTGTGTAACCCCATACACAAAAGTAAATTCAAAATGGATCAAAGACCTGAATGTAAGTCATGAAACCATAAAACTCTTAGAAAAAAACATTGGCAGAAATCTCTTGGACATAAACCTCAGCGATTTCTTCATGAATATATCTCTGTAGGCAAGGAAAACAAAAGCAAAAATGAACAAGTGGGACTATATCAAGCTGAAAAGCTTCTGTACAGCAAAGGACACCATCAATAGAACAAAAAGGTACCCTACAGTATGGAAGAATATATTCATAAATGACAGATCCAGTAAAGGCTTGACATCCACAGTATATAAAGCGCTCACGCACCTGAACAAACAAAAAGCAAATAAGCCAATTAAAAAATGGGCAGAGGAGCTGAACAGACAGTTCTCCAAAGAAGAAATTCATATGGCCAACAGACACATGAAAAGATGCTCCACATCGCTAGTTTCAGAGAAATGCAAATTAAAACCACAATGAGATATCATCTCACACCAGTAAGGATGGCTACTAACCAAAAGACAAACAACAACAAATGTTGGTGAGGTTGTGGAGAAAGGGGAACCCTCCTACACTGCTGGTGGGAATGTAAATTAGTTCAACCATTGTGGAAAGCAATATGGAGGTTCCTCAAAATGCTCAAAATAGACTTACCATTTGACCCAGGAATTCCACTTCTAGGAATCTACCCTAAGGATGCAGCACTCCAGTTTGAAAAAGACAGATGCACTCCTTTGTTTATCGCAGCACTATTTACAATAGCCAAGAAATGGAAGCAACCTAAGTGTCCATCAGTGGATGAATGGATAAAGAAGATGTGGTACATATACACAATCGAATATTATTCAGCCATAAGAAGAAAACAAATTCTACCATTTGCAACAACATGGATGGAGCTAGAGGGTATTATGCTCAGTGAAATAAGCCTAGCGGAGAAAGACAAATACCAAATGATTTCACTCATCTGTGGAGTATAAGAACAAAAGAAAAACTGAAGGAACAAATCAGCATCAGAATCAGAGAACCCAAGAATGGACTAACAGTTACCAAAGGGAAAGAGACTGGGGAGAATGGGAGGGTAGGGAAGGATAAGGGCAGGGAAGAAGAAAGGGGGTATTATGATTAGCATGTATAATGTGGGGTGTGGGGGAAAGGGGAGGGCTTTGCAGCACAGAGAAGACAAGTAGTGATTCTACAACATCTTACTATGCTGATGGACAGTGACTGTAATGGGGTTTGTTTGGGGACTTGGGGTAGGGGAGAGCGTAGTAAACATAATGTTCTTCATGTAATTGTAGATTAATGATAACAAAATAAAAAAAATAAAAAATGTCAATAACAACAATCCCAAAAAACCTGATAAAAAATGGGCAGAGAACCTAAACAGATATTTTCTCAAAGACATACAAATGGCCAACAGGCACATAAAAAGATGCTAAACATCACTAATCCTCAGTGAAATGCATATCAAAAATACAATGAGATACCATCTCACACCTGTCAGATTAGCTATTATCAAAAAGACAAGAAATGATAAGTGTTAGTGATGAAGTTGTAAAAAGAGAACCCCAGTGCATTGTTGACGGGAAGGTAAATTGGTGCAACCACTATGGAAATTAGTATGGTGGTGCCTCAGAGAATTAAAAATATAACTACCACATAACATAGCAATTCTACTTCTGGGTAATTACCCAAAGAAAATGAAAACATTAACTTGAAAGGATATATATGCACCCCTATGATCACTGCAGCTTTATTTTCAATAGCTAAGAGATCAAAGCAACCTAGGTGTCCTCTGATATGGATAAAGAAGATGAATAGATAAAGAAGACACAGTATATACATACAATGAAATATTACTCAGCCATAAAAAAGAAATCTTGCCAATTGTGACCACATGGATGGACTTAGA
Source organism: Manis pentadactyla (assembly GCF_030020395.1). Taxonomy (NCBI): domain Eukaryota; kingdom Metazoa; phylum Chordata; class Mammalia; order Pholidota; family Manidae; genus Manis; species Manis pentadactyla. The sequence goes on from NC_080023.1 coordinate 53,710,964, forward strand.
GGGCATTATGTTAAGTGAAATAAGTCAGGAAGAGAAAGACAAGTATTATGTTATTTAATTTATATGTGTAATTTAAAAAACAAACAAAACAAACAAAACAGAAACAGACTAATAATACAAAGAATAAAGTGGTGATTGCCAAAGGAAAGAGGGTATGGGGGGATGTTGAAATAGGTGAAGGGGTTTAAGAGGGACAGAGTTCTGGTTATGAAATAAATAAGTTGTGGAATGTAATGTACAGTATATGGTGTTTATTCAATAATACTGTAGTAACTTTATATGGTGACAGATGATGACAGACCTATTGTGATCATTTCATAATGTACAAAAATATCAAATCACTATCTGGTATACCTGAAACTAATATTGCATTGGCTGTTAATTATAATTCAATTAAAAAAGAAACAATTTCCTTTATTTTCATTTCCCCCAAATTTCATTAGAAGTCACAGTCACTTGTGCTATGTATTGCTATCTGCCAGCACCTATTAAATGACTACTTTCTGGTTAGAATAACAAAAATAAGTGTGCTATTTCAGATGTCACTGTTATTTTGAATTCCCAAACATGTAGATATTTGATTCAACATCAGTTTATGTCTATTAGCTGTGACTTGTTTTGACTGCACTTAATACCACAAAGAGGTGTTGACTAATATTATTCCTGATCCATATAACCTTTATTTTTGCAATTTGTGGCTGCTATAAGAGACACAGGAAAGATCATTATGGCCTAAAAAATGGTATGTGTGCATCTAGACAGAAATAACATATAATATATATCATATGCAAGTATATTATATATATAATGTACATACAATAAAATGGAAAATATGCCACCCATAGTGAATAGTGAATAACCAGTCATAGCCCTATCTGAACAGTATCAAACATCAGTTGAGGTTAAGTTATATACATAATTCATAAAATTATATACATTTATATAAAAATACATTTATATTAACATTTATAATATATATTTATGTAAGAAAATAAATTATTTACTCACTCAGAGTAATACACAAATCCAGAATTACCCACAAGGTTCAATGCCAGCCATCTGGACCCCTGCATCTTTTCCTACCTCACTCCTACTATTTTTCAGCAGCTCTGCCCAGGCTTTCTATTCCTAGGGTACTTCAGACACAGTCCTGCCTAAGGAATTTTGTACTCGGCATTACATCATTCAGAGATGCTTCTTGCCCAGACTACTTCAGGCTCTCTCCCTCTCCTGTGGGTTTCTCATGGACTTTTCTTGTCTACTCTGTGACTTGAATAACCAACTTTCATCATAATCTCTTCTCACCTCACCATGCCCTACGCTCCTTCAGCATTTTATTTTTCTCTGTAGCTCTTGCACTTGCACCATCTGATATATATACATTAATTACATAATGCAATTTTTATAAGGACAGGGGTATTGCTTATTTCATTCACTGCTGAATCGTTAGGTCTAGAATAGTGCCTTGGACAAAGGACTGTTCGATATGTATTATAAAGTGAATGATTGGTAGTAAAAAATGGAAATAATATCTATGAAACCTTTATTTCTTGTTATTTTATTATTTCAACAAACTCAACAATGAAACTCAAAGGTGAACTATGTGTTTCAACAAAATTAAATACAGTTAAAATCTGTAGAGAGCAAAATTAGCTAACCGTTTAGTGTTTTATACATAGAGTGATAATGACTTTGGTACTTCAACATGTACTTCTACTCTTTTAATCATAGAGCTTTATGATATTCAGGTTCAGAGGAGGCATATTTTCAGCCTATCTGGTTTTCTTAAACGTGTCCAGTTCAGGTTTTCTGGAATACTATAGAACACAGAGTATGCATATGAAGCCGAAAGTGTCTAAAAGAAGTTTTGAAATTGCAGTTTGTCTACTTCCATGAAAAGTGTAATTGACTGGTAGTTCTCACAGTCACAATTGGCATAGGTTCAAAGTTCCTATTGATCTCCTAGTGAGAGCAAAGTCATGCTATATTGGGCACTGTTGACAAAGGATTCACAAGAAATAGTAGCTATGGGACCCTAGCTCATCATAGTGTTTATAGCAAAGTGGCAAATTTACTGAAGTAGAAACAGTGCCAAAGGATTAAGGAAGACAGTAGATTTTTTTAAATGCACTTTATTCAGTAGCAAATATTTTTGTGAATTATCTTGAATCATGAATTATACTCATTTTCTCATTATCACTACATATTTTGCTGCATTATACATTAGTAAAGAACAGGCAAAGACTTCAAAGTTTCTCACTCACACTCATTGTGAACATCCTCATTTTGATTGACATATATCTTATAGGTACCTATCAGTTTTCATCTAATAAACTGATGGTGTTTCCATTTTTCTATTCATAAATTGCATTTAACATGTATGCTCCACGAAGGCAAGGATTAATTTGGTTTAGTTCACTGCTATATTTCCAGAACCAAAAAATTAGTTGGCATATAAAGATTTAATAAATACCTATTGAATGGATGCATGAAATGGGAAATATATTCAGCATCATGTGTCATTCAAAACTGAAGTTTATTTAATCTTAGGTACATATACTAGGATCTTATTAGTTGTGGGTTTGTGCTTTATTTCAAAACTTAATAAATTCTTTAATAACATAATCAACCATTTCAAAGTGAAGTTATCAAATAAACAGCAACACAAACGTATCAGCCTGAAGTGGAACTCACTGTTATTTACTAACATCTATCAAAGTTATAACATAAATTGTGTAGCTTTCAAAGACTGCTTAATTTAATAAATAGCCATTGTTTTCCAAACCCGGTTTTCTCAGAGGCTAAATAGTGCTCTTTTAAACATGGGTCAGCACTGGGGAGGAAAGATCACTTCTAAGCTCAGAGTAGTTCAGGGATAATGTCTTCTGTGACAGATCATTTTTGCATTATTAGGGTAATGCTGATCAAAGTGGGGACACCGACAGCTACTGGGGATGTCAGGATAATGTACCAATTGTGAGTGGCAGCACTTCACTACTGTAAAGTATTTTCTAGGTACTATGCACATTAAAACAACTGTAACCAGATTTGTCAGCATCAAGGGCATATTTAATTTATCTTATGTGTCTTCCTTGCCAATAAATTTTGCTCATTCTTTCTCCACTCAACCTTTTACTAAGTAAGCCTGCAACAGAATAAGAGTGATGACTTGGAGCATTTCTCCTGTAAAATTTTATTAAATGATGTTAAATCATGAAACGATTACTGTCTTAGTATAAGGAGAACAAAAGTACTAAATAAATCAAGTTATGAATTAAACAAAATAATTTATATAACTTCTGACTTCCACATTTGGATATGTATAAACATGCCAAATCATTTCTGTTTGTACTTCTATACTGGAGGTGACCTTTAAGTACCTATAATCAGCAATATCCTTTAGTCTTGTAACAGTTCCCTTTTAAAAAATTATGGATTAATTTTTTGTCTCTTTGATTTAAAAAAAGAACTTTTAAATTTAGAATAGCTTTGTATTTACTGTTGACCCTTGATATAATGAGGAAGCTAAGGGTGCCAACACTCTGCACAATTAAAGATCCATGTATACCTATGACTCCCTAAAATTTTACTCAAAGCCTACTGTTGACTGGAAGACGTACTGATAACAGAAATAGTCGATTCACAAGTATTTTGTATGTAATACTATGTATTATATACTACATACTTGCAAAAATGTAAGCTAGAGAAAATAAAATGTTTGATTACAATGTTGAAAAGCTCCAACACATTTTCCAATATATTTATTGAAAAATGATCTGCTTATAAGTGGACACATGCAATTCAAAGCCATATTGTTCAAGGGTCAGCTGTATAGAAAGATTATGAGGGTAGCACAAAGAGTTCCCATAGACCTCACACCCAGTGTCCCCTATTAGGAATATCTTACAATACCACACAACATCTGCCACAATTAATGAACTGATATTGATATGTATTATTAACTAAGTCTATATTTAATTCAGATTTCCTTAGTTTTTACTTAATTTCCTTTTCCTGTCCAGGATCCCAATATTACACATAGTCATCATGTCTCTTGGCTATCATGGTCTCTTAGACATTGCTTGATTTGATGACTTTGACAGTTTTGAAACATACTGGTTGGTATTAGACTGTCAGTTGAGGTTGATTTAATGTTTTCTCATGATCAGATGGGTTATGAGTTTGCTGGGAGAAGACTGCAGAGGTAAAGTGCTGTTTTCCTAACATTACATCAAGGGTACATATTATCAACATAACTTATCTCTGTTAGGTTAACCTTGGCCAACTGACTGAAGGAATGGTAATCAGGTTTCTCCACTGTAAAGTTTTCTTCTTATCAGTTTTGCACATTGTTCTCTTTGGAAGGAAGTTACTATGTGCAGCCTTCACTTAAGGAATGGGGAATTATGGTCTACTTCTGTGAGGCTGGAGTATCTGCATAAATAATTTGGAATTCTTCTGCACAGATTTGACTATTTTTCCTTATTTATTTATTCAATCATTTATTTATATCGTTATGGGATGTGAATCTTTTTATGCTCTGGTTCACAATCTAATGCTATCCTTGGTTACTCACATTCTTAAAGTTTGGCCATTGATTACACAAAAAGATTCATCATCTTTTTGTAAGGTTGAATTTTAATTCTTTACGTACACCAGCATGTATATAGGATGGGTGCCAAATAAACACTGTTTGTACAAATATAAGTTGTAAAATATCAGACAATTTTTAAGAAGATTCAATAATGGGTTCTCCATAACTACTTAACCCTTTCAACCTACATCAATCAAAACTATTTGTGGCCTCTTCTCTGAAGCTGTCACTGTTCCAAATGGTGGGCGAAATCAAAAGGCTAAGTACCCACACTGTAAGACTTAAATTTTCTACATCCAGTGGATTTCACAACGCCACATAAATAATTGTATGTACACTGCCTTGATTATATAGATTTTTTGAAGAACTTAAAGTATTACACTTTTAAGTGTTAATTAAATGTTCATTTTGTATAGAATAATGTCTGCCACATTCTTTAAATGAGAACGAACATGATGAGAACAAGAACCTGAAGTGTGTTGAATGGAACAAGGAAACTCCAATCATCAGCCTTTGCACCCAGTGCTATTTGTGTAGACAAAAACAAGTTATGGAATCAAGTATTAGCAACTTGTATTTAAAAAACAAATAATACATATCCATGAATTTGAGTTACCTCCCTATATTTTGAGTCTAACGCTTGAGAAAGGTAAATAAAACAACACTGAAATCTTTTCAGTCTGTGACAGCTTATGAATGTGGTAAAACTTCTTCACATGGCCCTTATTTTATCTTCCTACAAAAGTCCCTCCACATGAGTAATGTATTAGCTTGCTTACACACCAGTTTTAAAAAATATATGCATCTTGTATTTGATTCCATAGGTCAAAATTTGGCTAAATGGATTGACAATATCTGCAGCTAGAATCTACCACTGATCTCTGCCATACACTATTTATCCTATTAAGGTGCTTCTTGTTATACAGATGGGTCTGGGCCAATTTTTCCTAAAAGTACAGATTATTAGGCTTCTCTCCAGAAAATTCTGATTCAGGAGTTCAGACTGTAGCCAAGGATTCTGTGTTTTTAATAAAGGCTCTAAATGAATCCCTTTACCAATATATTTGGGAAATACTGAAGGCAAATTATACTGGGATTAGTTCTTCTTTTAATAAAATTATATAAACATAGAAACCTGAGGCTAGAAACTGGATCAGTGTTGATGTTTTGTGAGCAGCTGTTATCTTAAACCTCTGACTTACTATTATTGCCAGTTATATCCTGATCCAGCTTTTCTCTATTTGGAGATTATTTCTTCTTGTGTTTGATATTTACCTGATCCTTTAGTACTTTGGGTAAACTGATTTGTTTGTTCATTCATACATAATCTAGTTTAGTCCAACCAGACTATAACCTCCATAAAATTTGAAAACTCTTGTGTCTTTTCCATTATTACTTGCTTAGTCTTTAGAGCACTTTCTGGATGATATTAGACACATTCAAAAAACTTTGATGAGTAAAGAAATGAATGAACAATTATCTCCTCTCTATTATGGTAGATTTGTTTGCATTTTCTGGAGTGTTATATAGAGGAAATCATATAGAATGTATTCTTTTTGATTGGATTACCAAGGGACCAGAGGAAACTGTCGGGAGAAATGGCTACGGTTACTATCTTGTTAGTGGTGATGTTTCACAGGTGTATACAAATGCTAAAATGTAAATTGTACACTTCATGTGCAATTTATTGTATATAATTGTACATCAATAAAAGTTGCTAAAGTGTATGTGTGTGTGTGCATGCACATCTGTGTATGTTTGAAAAGGCAACTTTTTATAACTTATAACTGTTTTTATCCTTGTTGAAGATACCATGACCTTTCTCCTTTCTCCTAATTGGACTCTCTTTCAAATCTTCCATGCCTTCAGTGTTTTTTTCTAAGCACAGCCATAATTTGTTAGAAAAGTATAATAAAACAATATTGAAGTTTTTAATTTTGGGAAAAAAATTAATTTATTTTTATAAGCTAGCTGTAAACCAAACTTAGTAGCTTTAATAAAAATTTTATATCGGTATTTCTTTGTTCCTTATGTAAACTGAAATGAATATTATAAAAATTAACAACTATGATCTTTCCCTATGGCCTTGATATTTTTGCCTTTCTACTGTACCATACTTGATGGCACAATATAAATGAATGCTTCAAATGTATAGCAGACTGTAAGAGATACTATTATAAAATAGACTTAGAGTATAAAATCAATTTTAATAAGAAAAGATGGCAAATGTTTCAATAAATTCATGAGAAAGCATGAAAGTAAAATAATGAAAGTAGTGTCACCAAAATTATGTATCCTAGGTGTCTAATCTAGGACACCTGACAAACTGACATTATATCATCTTCTATCCTCATATCATGAGCAAGTATTTGGAATGATATGTTTAAGTGAAATTTAAGTGCATTTTCAGCTTATTAGGTGTGGGAGAAAGCATATTTTAATAACATTATTTGCAAAATTTCCCCATTTTTATAAGGTAGAATCACCTAAATACATTCTGAGTTTACATTATCATAACTTTGTTACTTTACATGATTTTAGGTCCACCTTTTGCAAATTTCTACCAAGGTAAAAGGCAAAAAATGATTGATCTCCTATTTTATTTAAATGGTAGTGTGCTTAGGGAGGGCAGAGGCAGTTCCTTAATTGTATGTTTTCCTTTGCTATACCCTATCTCTGTTGAGTGAAGAGTGCCCAGTGAAATGGGCTGACTGATGAGGAAGCAATCTACAAAAGGAATTGTAAAAAATGTCTATATATAAACCAGGTATCTGTTGAGCTCAATTCTTCCTGAAGTTAAGCAAACTGAAGTTATTAAACATTCCCCTTTGACCCTCTTTTGCATTGGCGCCACCTTTTGGACAGCACTTTCCCCTTGGCTGGTCACTTTGTGCAATTTCTGCTTTCATTCCACTGGGGAAACCACAAAGATGCTTAGAGCTCTCCCTGAAATACCAGATGCAATCAGTGAAACTGAGCCTTCAGAGCATGTGAGATTATATTTGATTATTTCTAAGAACAATGACTGCAAAGAACAGGAATTATTTCAGTTTTAGTTAATGTTGTTATTATTATTATTTAAACATATAATCTGTGGAGAGTAATTTGTCAGTAATACTTTATATGTTAAGCCAAAGTGTGGACCAAATTTTACCATATTCTGTGCATACAATGTGCATGTGTGTATAGGTGTGGGTGTATGTAGTTTAACGTAATGAAGGTGTAAGTAAATCATATCTGTCTGGATGTTGCTGTATCTGGATCTATAGCTCTCTCTTGCCAGTTAAATGTAGATATAGATACACTGTCATGTACATCTTTAACAGCTTGTTTAATGAAACTTCATATAATGATAATTTTACTGAGTACCTATCTATCATTTGAAGGTAAGAAAATGAATAACTAGATTCCCTAAACTAAATGAGAAATACAGTTGCTGAATTAAATTATAAACATATCTGATATTGTTAAAATGGAAAAATGGGGTAGGTATTTTAAAATATATACACACCCACTAAATATTATGTTTTATATGCTGTATTATATATAGTATATGTGTTACATATATTTATAATACACACAACTTATTCTATTCTTAGTGCACTTATTACTATGTTATCATTTGATACCACTGGACCCAGAAAAATAACTACAGTGCATTTTCAATACACCTGCTATCCACAGACTCTTCTAAAGAAAAAAGGCATTTTAGAGCTTTCTTTCTCAAAAGTTCAATATGCTCATTCAGACAAAACCTACAATCACTCCATCTTAAGAGCCTGCAACTAGATCTTTGATATATGATCTCAGTGAAGTTTCAAAAAGACCATTCCACAAATACCTGGCTTTAAATGTCAGTAGTTCTAGAATGATGATATACTTTTTAACAAAAAAAAACTATGACCTGAAATGTCCTATAGGTATAGTCTGCTTTTTTCAAAGACTTGAAAGTCATAAGACATTAAAAATTGTTTTCAGTAGGAAATAAAAAAATCAACTTAATTGCAAAAGTCATTTTTTATGTGATCAGCCTTAATAGTATTAAACCATATGCTTCAAAAATCATTTTGAAGTTATATTCACAATGATGTTAATTAGAAAAGAAAATGGCATTTATAGTCACTATTTTCCAAAACAATCATGCAAATTATAAAAACTAATATTAAATGTAACAATGTGTAAAATGACAACATGCCTCTTTCTGGATAACAAAATAAATCCCACACCAAATAAATTACCATAGAATTTGTTTTCTATTTATTGCTTCTTATTAACTTATAATAGAATTTTTAGTATACAAAGTGGCTTTAGGGTCAATGATTATTTAATCTTAAAAGCCACAGTATCCATTTTATGAGAAACCAAGTTTAAACACTTTTTACAGTATTCTCTTAAAATAAAATGAAGGTATATTTAGCAAGTAACATGGCGCAGTTGGAAAATTTTAAACAGCATGGTATCCTTCAGTTACATTATATTCAAGGGAACATAGTTCCATATATAATTTTCAATATTGTTTATCAATATTAATCTTCAATTAAGGGTATGGTAATTAGTTTTACAGGTGGAAATACTAATTAGGTCAACAAACACACTCTCATAACTCATTTTCTCTTCTTCATAAGAAAAACAATCTATCATTAATCCACATTGTAGAAGGTTATGTTACCACAGCATATGCCTCTGACAGTAACAAAGCCATAAAGAGGAAACTTTAATTCACTTCTTAATTGCTTCAAGATTTTCACAATCTAATCTGATCTAACATTTAAAAAGCAAAATAAGAGCATCATAAATATAAATAACTCTTTTTTTTCTTTCTCATTTCCCATTGCCTTAATCTAATAGGAATTATTTAATTCAGCAGGAACTGTGATCATAAGTTATTGTTTATCTACTGACTGTTTAAGGAGCCAGATTAGATTCCTAGTATATCATTAAAGCTCAAGGCCATCACATCTTCTCTCCCTAAATATATTCTATCTGAGGTCACCTGCCAAGATTCCTTGAAAATATGAAGCTGTGCCAAAAGAAACAAAAAATTAAACTTTAATGGTTACAAAATAACCAGGGAAACCTAAGTGTTTATCAGCTGATCTCATAAACAAGCTAATCACAATATCTTTAAATAGCATAATGTCTGGCAGCAACATGACAGCCTGTAACTTTGAAGAAATAGAATTTTAATGATGACAGCTAGTCAAATGTTTTAAAGACCAGAAAGCTAAATCAAGATATTCTGTTCCAAATTAGTAATATTATTAGATAATTAATTCCTCAGCTTTTGCCATGGGACTAATTTTAGTGAATCCAACCACATATTCTCAAGTTGTTGGAAATCTCAACCAATATTCAAGCTTCATGTAAAGCCATTTTCTATTTAGAGTGATCACAGAGATAAATTTCTAAGGCCAATAAAATGTAGTACTATACATTTGTCATCAGAAGCTCAAATGGCATAAAGTCCATATTTCTGTTCATTGGAGTGGTAGTTTGTGTTCATATCTACCAAAACAAGAAAATAAAAGTACAAAATTCTGGCTGTAAAATGCTCAAGATGACATTTTGCAAAATTTCAGTTAATGGTCAGAAAGAACTAAGGCAATTTTAGTTTGAGAAATTTTTAACAAGTGTTGGCTAAACAAGTGAACAAATACTTTTATAGATGAATAGGTGGAATGTAGGGGTTATTTTAGTTATGATGATAATATATTGTACTTACAGTAAACATGTGCTAGGCACTTTATAGTCTAAGCACTTTGTACACACTAACTCATTCAATCTTTCTTACATCCCTAGGAAATAGGGACTATTGCCATTCCCTTCTGAAGCACAGAGAAATTGAGTAATTCATTCAATCAGCCCACCAGAAATCAGCAGACCTAAGCAGTCTTGCTTCAGTTTGTATTCTTAAGAATTACACCATAAAATAATAAAATAATCCTTCAAAGTAGAGATGTTTCACTTAATAGTGACTTGCACATCAGATCATACTAAAGACTACTCAGTTGATCTAATTTTTTCTCTACATAGTCTAACCACTTAATTTTTATTTGATTCCTTTGGTTTCTTCCAAAGCTGATTACAGGAAACAAAATGTAAACAACCCATGTCTAATAAAATATTAGGCAACTCTTTATTGTCCTATAAACTCCAAAAATTCTGTGATATATAATTGTGTCTAGTCTGAATTGTATAACCTAAAGTGATGGTTCACAATAATTTTATCTACCATAACACACCTAAAATATAGCATTTTAATGTATGAAAACTCCCTACATACACTTCTGTACTGATGAGATCTGAACGTTGTCTTCTGGAAGTAAAGCCCAAGATAAAGCACAACCCTCACAACCATTAGCAGTGCACAGGTAATAACTGCTCTCCCTGTGCTGCAGCACAGATAACATGAGTTATGGATTTTGAGCAGTTCCCTGCATTCTAGCAATTCAGTCTTCTCTACCACTCAAAATGTACATGTAACTCTTCAACGCAAATGTTCTCATACAGAAAGCCATGAACATCCTCTAATTTCATATATTTAAAAATACATATTTCACAAAGTTTGGTACTTATAGATAATAAACAATAACCTGCAAGGAGTTAACAATAGAACCTGCAATGTTTGCCCTATGGAGTAATAGCAGATGTGGAGGACTCATGCCATCTCCTCCATTCGTCTCAGCACATTCCTCTCCCAACAATCCTAAACCACCTCTTTATCACAACATGGTATCAGAAACCCTCCCTTCCTCCGTTTCTAGCATTACTGAAAAACAAGTATGTATCAGAGACTAGGGACTTGAAATTGGGCTGTTGAAATCAAAACATGTCGTGGCAAGTGATCATAAACTGGGAATGTTAAATATAAATTTTGGGGCAAATATCAGGCACCACAGATATAGAACATTAGACCATTCCTTTTAGAATCTATTTATCTGCTTCCCAGGCCGCACAGCTCAGGAGAACAGTGAGTGGCCCATTTATCTTGGAGCCTCTGTAACCAGAAAAAGGACAAGCACATGGTGGGTGCCCAATAAAAGAAATGACCCAATCAATCAAAAAAGCCAACAAAACAAGAAAGCTACAAGATATTTTTCACAAGTAGTGAAGAGGTAATATCATCATTAAAAACATAATAGAATCTTGGCTTTTCAAAATCTATGGGTAAAATTTACAAATGCCATTTTATTTGTATGTGAGCTTTAATTTAAAAGCCAAAAGGGGATATAATTGAAAAGAGCCTTCATGACATGATATTACAAGTTTGATTCTATCTTACGAATAAAAATGAAACAAAAATAACCAATTCTTGTGAATATAGGAGGCATTGGGGCAGGTGAAAATTACTAAGCATTGCAATAAATATCATTTTAATACACTTTTCAAAGAAGTGGTTATATGTAACTGAATGTTATAACATCAATGTTTGTGAATGCAGAAAATTACCAGAAATATAAAAGTGAAACAAGTCAGAGTAGTTTGTGATCCAAAAAAATCACTCAAGAATACTGGAAGCTAAGTTTATCTGCATTTTACTGTGAGTGTCTACAGTTAATTAATGGAAGCGAAAGTCAGAATATTTTGTGTACCCTGGCTGAGAATCATCTTAGCTAGCTCTAGATTCCTGTGTTGAGTTCTTGTTTCATCTGAGCTTTTCATCATTTTTCTTTATCCTTTGCCATCAGTCTATTAGTTATCACTTTCTGCTACTGCTGTTACATCTGCCTGGCGCATATTGCATGTTATTTTTTGAGAAAGTAGGTACAAATTACTATATGAGTTTATATATATAATAAATACATAATGCATTAATACAAATATATTTAATGGCTTTATGTTTTAAGGACCAATAGCTCAAAAGTAGTGGAGTTAGGATTTAAATCCAGATATGTCTGATTTTAAAGGTAATTGACCTGTTACTTCCATATATAATGATACACATATATAAGCCTTACATCTTTCTTTGGAAGAGGTAAGGTTTATATATTGCATTTCATCTTTCTTTGAATTAATTTTACTAAACACCTCATCATATATATATACACGCACATATTATATATACAGATTATTATATATACTAATACAATTTGTATAAGTGTGTGTATATATACATATACATATATCTGTACATATATATATATATATATAATATTTTCATTCCCTAATTTCAAAACATTAGGGAATTAAATTATTTAAAAATAAAGAACTATTAGGTACAAATTAAGGCAAATAGATTCTTCTTAGCTTACTAAAACACTGCATGGTATTTATTTTTAACATATTTTCTATACTTTGGTGACCTTTAAAGTGACTTCAGTAATATAAACACATTCCTTATTATGTAAAAACAGAATCCAGACATAATCAAGGTAAAATTTAGTGAAAGCTCCAGATTAAAAAGTACATATATATATATATGCAACAAAATAGTCTAAAGCCCAGTCTAATGATTAGACCTATATTTGGTGAAACCAGGTCCTAAGACATACCAATCTTTGATACTTCCTTAGAATGAATTATGATAAACATTGGCAAGGATATAAACATGTAATTCTTGATTCCATTCATTCTGACACATTCACACACAGTCCTGCTACAGCACCTTATAATATTCATTTCCTGTTACTGCTGTTAACTAATTACTGCATGCTTAGTGGCTTAAAAAACTGCAAATTTATTCTCGTATAGAGGTCAAAAGTCTAAAATCAAGGCGTCAAAGGACCATGTTCCTTCTAAAGGCTTCAGAGGAGGAGCGCATATACTGACCTTCACAATTTCTAGAGGCTGCTGGCATCGCTTGGCTCCAGTCCCCTCCTCTACCTTCCAACACACCACCCCAGCCTCTGGTTCCATAGCCATGTCACATCTGTTTATCTAGTCCTCACTCTACCACTCCTTTTTATAGTTCTACTGGGCCCACACTAGTAAATCAGCATAATTACTCAATCTTAAAATCATTAAATTAATCACATCTACAAAGTCTCTTTTGCCATGTAAGGTGGCATGTTCAGAGATTTCAAGGATTCAGATGTAGACACTTTTGTGGGGCCATTATTCAGCTTATCACATATATACATATTCTGATTCTCACCTCATTGGCTATATTTAATCTGCATCACATTACAGGCTTTGCCTCTCCACATAATACTAGATTAACTCAATGTATTTATGATATTATCTCTATTGCAGAATTGTTAAATGCACCTATCAAATTATATTCTATGTACATATTTTCAACCAGTTTCCATTGGGTTACTTTAAAAAAGCACATTAATATCTAATTTATATTCATTCATGCAGAGTATTTTCTTGGAAACTCATCTAATTCTATCTGAAACACCACCAAGTATTTTTTCAATGCACCCTTTTCCTATGCTCCACCTCCAAGTAACTTTCCCATTCATCACAAGCCTTCTACAGAAGTTACTGCAATCTTCCATCAGCCACTGAAATTCCAATGGAATAAGGAGAAAATTCCCCCTTGAACCAAATTGTAATGTTAAAACCAAAATGATTACTAGCTTTTATAAGACCATGAAGTACCCATTCCAGGGCATGCTTTGTTTAGGAAGAATTTATGTGAGTTATTTTTCTAATTTGTTCCAAAAAGTGCTCCAGCAAAACAATGTATCATTGGCATTGTAATTAAAGTGAAGTGTATAAATGAGGCAACACAAAAAATACAGGTTCCTAAAATTTCCCCACTGTCCTCCTTGCATGCCAGTTGTGGTATATGTACGCAAAGGAATTTACCATAAACAGCCAACATTACATATAATAACCACATAAAAGAAAGGGCAAGTAACTTATAATACCCAAATCCTAACACCTGGTAATGAACTACACACCGTGGGTGAGTTCATGAGTGTTTTATTACCACACATTAAATCCTAACTTACTGTCATTGAGAACTTAAGATTTGTGTAATAGGTGTTTGGGATGAATACACAATTCGTACCCACTGTTGCAGGTTTCTTGGCCCAGAACGGAAGCAGTTGCATTGATTAGACCACAATATGGGCCAAGGATAAAATTTGCAACATTCAGTTGAAGAAGTATGCTTGAAGTTCATAAATGAGTAGTCATAAGAACATTTATTGGTCTTTTCATCTTCAAAGCATTTTTCTAAGTATAGAAGAAACGAAACTAAAAATCAGAGTATTACAGACCTTGCTTCAGATTCACATGGCCATAAGGAGAGAGTTGGGGTATTTACCTAGATCGACAGTTTCTAGAAACACTCACAAGCATTTTTCTAGATGTGGGCTGTTTACTACTTCCTACTCTTTGTTCTCTGAAAAACTCTTGTGGTTGGTTCTTGAATAGCTCAAATCTGGGAATAAAGAGAACTTTCAATCTAGCTCTGCCACTATCTTAGCATTAGAGGCAAATGACTGCTCATTTTTATGTGTAAACTTAAGGCACTACAGCAGAAAATCTGTTACTCTCTCTGACACAAACACACACACAAATTCTCCAAACATAGAAATGAAGCATCAGAAGGGGAAAAAAGTCCATCTGGAATTGATCAGAGAAGCCATGGCCTTGTAGTGTGTGTTGACCATCAGTCTAACTAAATAGTGCATTGACGAAAATCAACTAACTTAAACAAATTTAAATGTGATTTTTACTTTCCAATTCTTGGGCCCTATTTATTATAATGTTATAATTTAATTAAAAACATTTCTTCACCTGACAATTAAAAACATTGTGAGTATATTCTCAATGGACAAAGACAACAATAGCTAATGATGATGAAATAACTTTATACAAAAAATTATGTTTGGTGTGGTGGAATAGGCTGTTTTAGGTGAGATCTCTTTCATTGGACACATGTTTACAGGAGGTAGGTCATTCTGGGCTGTTTCACCTTTTGAGACAGAGTAGTGCTGATGAAGTAGAACTTGGGAAACCTGGAGCCTCTATTTAAATCATTTTAATGGAATGATTTATATTCTTCAGACAGTATTCAATACTTGGGAGAAATGTTTCTACATTTTCTGACTAACTACTTAAGGTCCACTTAAAGTAGCACTACAAAAAAAAGCATCAAAAAGTGTAACTAATCATTAATGATGCTCAGTTTCCTCAGAACACTTTACTGTTAAATCTATATCATTTCCCTTTGTTCTCAGATGATCCAGTGATTATATCTCCTGATGACTAAATCATCCCCACATAAGAAGATGGAAATATTTATGGGGCATCCAAAGAGTCTGGTAAAACAAAGATGACATGGCACAGCATGTGTATTAAAAGTTGACTAATTTGAGACTCAGTTTTCTCTTTTTCATTTCTGAATATAGACAAAAATACAGTGAAATATTCTTAGATTCAGCAGCACTGTACAAACTTTTAGATGTACATATTTTAAACAGTCAAATCAGCATGAGATCATATAAATACAAGAATTACCACTACCATAATTAACTTTGGATATTTAGACATGAGATTCTCTATCCATAATTAACTTGCACCTACTGGGGCTTGGAGAGTCTAATGACTTTGTGGTCAATCATATAATGCCAAAGGTTGGTTTCTTTTCCCCATAATTTAGTACACATTTTTCTTTTCTTTTTATCCTCTCAGGAGTAAATGGTACTAGGCCTTTGATCTGTATATTTCCATCACAATAACATGGTAGGAGAGGAAAGGAATCTCTTTTTACAGTGTTCACTGCCAGGAATTTATAAATGATGTGCTAATTTTTGTAAGTGTGCTTAAATGCAGTGAAAGGGGCATTTCATGAATAAGTAAACAACATAAAAACATAAAAAACAATATTTTCTAATAGAAAAAAACTGCTACCACTGTTATAATTTCTCTTATTTCCACTTTTCTTCTTTACCCATGCATTATAAAGGCATTTTTCTCAAACTTATTCCAGAACCTCAGTTCACAATAGTCCTGCAGAAAAGGCAAACAGAGTTGTCATACTGGGTTTATACGTTCTCAGAAAGAACCTCTGGCTTCCTGTCAATCAGACCTGATTTCTTATTGTACTCAGCAGTTATCCTTCTTAACAAGCACTGGGAAACTTTTCCAAGCGGGCTTTGAGAGTGTCTATCAACCAACATTAAGGTTAGACATTTGCTTCTTAAATTGTTTATTCTTCAATTCATTAGGAAAGATACAACAAATTTTTGACAGCCCATAAATAGTAATGAAAGTCTTTTCATTTTTATTTAGATATTGAAATATAATTGATTATATCTTATTAGAAGTGCCAAGAAAGAATACAGTTTTCTGAAATCCATAATAATTGGAAAATTGCCTAAATTTCTGATGCAGAGGTAAATTACCAATCCCACTAACTACGAAGTCATTCATAGGATTTCAAATTTGCTGTTTACAATTATGAAAGTGGATTCCATATTGGATCCTAGAGTAAATCCTGGATCCAGTTTAAGTTCTGCCAAAATGCAGTAAATCAGAAATCCTACCAGTGCCTCAGTGTATTTATTTGTTAAACTTGGATTACATCCCTCTCACCTAATTTATAAGGTCACAGAGATTTGAAGCTATATTAAATGTAAAATAACAATATCTCTGTATTTTAAAAAATACATCATGACTTACAGAGTTAAAATTTAAGCATACATTTCCTTTTTCTCTCCTGTGGAGTCTTATCAAATCTCAAAGTATTCATACTGTGTCCTTTTAAAAATGTGTTACAAATAAAATCCTCTGGTTTCAGAGTTGAAAACAGTATTTATCTGTTCATAAAACACCATGGTAGGATCATTTGTCCATTTAATTAAATACATGCAGAGAGGCGACCATGTGCCAGGCACTATTATAATTGCTGGGAAAACAGTAGTGAATAACGTAATCAAGTTCTGTTTTTTTCTTGAAGCTTACATTCAAAATTCTACTGATTTATCTATAAAGCCATTAATTTCATGGTCAAGGGGCTACCAAGAGTAATCAGACCAATCTCTCAAAATGTTCTATTAAACTTAGATTATTGCAAAGTCTCACATTCATCTTTTGAACCTATTCTTCTGTATGTGAATTCCCCACATCAGTTAAATTAATTAATCAGATAATCAAGTCCATTCACTTCTTGGAATTGTAGACATAAATATGAATATTAATGTAAATGTGAATATATATATTCATATTTTTTCTTCTCATTTGGAATGCTCTCCTACATGTACCTTCTGAAATAAGAGCCTGTGAATAAAGAAGGCAGTGAATAACCACATGTGGTTGAGGAGAATTATTGAAAGGGTCTAAATAAGGAAATATGTGGGCTAATGATTAAAACTGAAATTTTTCCATTGACAAGAGAAGGAAGGACCCTGTGGACAAATGGGGTGTAAGTACAATGACTACAAGTTACGAAAAAGTTAGATTATACTCAGTGATGTTTGCTGCTCTAAGGATATATGTGGTGGGTAAAAGCAGGTAAAGAAGCTGGAGCAACAGTTAAAAAACACATTAATTCTGTATCACTGATTTTATAACTAAGATAGTTTGTGTTGTTGACGTTTCATTTTTGGTGTAAATCCAGTGCCTTCAAATAGATTATGCGCTCTTGAAGACAGCAACAAGACTTTTACAACCTTATGCCCCCAAATCTCAATGCAAGCAACCATACGAAGGAATCTCTCAATACGGGTTTGTGATTACTTCTGCTAACACTGCTGTTGTTGGTGCTGACGTGCATGGTAAATATAGTATTGTTTAATAACAATGAGTAAATCTATAAAAATCATAGCAAAGTAACATTATAATGGCTGGGTAGAGATTGCTTTCAGTGGACTTGAATGGTAGGAAATGAATAGGTAGAAATTAAGAAAGGGAATTCTACCAAAACAAATGTTCAAAGGTCCAAATATGCAAAATTGCAAAATGTAGTAAAACTATAGAACATTAAAGGCATTGTCCTCTTTGGATTGAAGGGCGTGCAATAAGTGTTTGGATAATAAATTTAAATATTATGCTAGGTCCAAAGTAACAAGGATTTTGTAAATCAGACTGAGATTGTATTGTATTGCAGGGAGGAAGATACACACACCCACACACACATATACACACACAGTCTCTTTACTTAGATATCACGAAAATGGCATAGTAGAAAGATATCTCTACCAAAGTGTGCAGGACATCTGGGATGGGAGGGAGGCTGGTAGATCATATGAGATGGTGGGAAGTCATAAAATCATGGCTTTTCATAGAAAAAAAGGAGATCAAAACAGGCTGTGACAAATTGTTTTGCAATTTTTAAAATAAGCTTTGTTCCTTTCCCAATGGAATTATAATGCTAAAACTGCTCAAACTCAAGCCCTACAATCACTACTCCCTAATATCCCTCATTTATGTTATGAAAGCGAACACTCAGTTGAAAACCTCAAGGATATCATGCTCTCTGTACTGACACATTAAATTGATGACAAATTAAGCTAATCACAAGTTAAATTGATCATAAATATCCACTGATTCATTTCAAATATATGTTTTTTAATCATTCCTCGTGTCTCTTATGATGCCCTGCAATCTTACTGGACAATTTATAAACTGCCTCTAAATGGTGAAGTGTTGCTATCACCTGTAAAATGTAAGCCACTTAGCCTGGCAAAAAAAGATCTTAATCTTTTCGAAGCCTGTGCTTTTGGTGTCACCTGCTTTCGCTACTCTGTCAGACGCATTTCATGCCAGTCATCCAGGTTTCCCAGTTCAACATTGACTGAATACATTTCAAAAGTCTGGAGGCCAACAGTAGAGACAAATTCCATAGATAAAGCAAGCAGGCTGGGTC
The DNA here is from genome assembly GCF_030020395.1 of Manis pentadactyla. Lineage (NCBI taxonomy): Eukaryota > Metazoa > Chordata > Mammalia > Pholidota > Manidae > Manis > Manis pentadactyla. The sequence goes on from NC_080023.1 coordinate 53,730,325, forward strand.
ATGCTTGTAGTTTAAATATTATGTAGTTTAAATATAGCTAACTGCTATAAGATGTCTACTCCTTTTAAATGAAAAAAGAAAAGAAAGCAAGAATATCAGCTCAAAATGAGTAAAGAATAAAATTAAAGGTTAAGTGGTACTACAAGAGATTACAATAATGTGTAATTATGGGAAAGGAGTGAGGACTCAGCACTCAAGTTGAGGAGGAAGAGGCAAATAAAAGAGAAGGTTTGAGATAGTTTATATTCTAGCCAGAATGGCTAACACTCGTAAAAAGCTTGTATACCTTTCACAATGAACTCATTAACATATACTAACCCTCACATATACTATTACAAAACTTACAGCAATCCTGAGGTAGATGCAGTCATCATCCCATTTGCAGATGGGAACAGTGAGGCCACAAATAATGTTGGGGTGTATCAAATCCAGAGAATCTGGGTTCAGAGTAAACAGGCTTAACCACTCACACTATTATTCTATATTGTAGCAGTTGTGTCTAGAAGAGGCAGGGAAACTGGGAGTACTTGAAGACATTCAGATATGTAAAAGCTGCTTTATATTTCTTAAAGAAATCAGAGATACTTGTCATTGTAGCATTGTTAGGTTTATTGTACAAGTTAGATGAGTCAATTCATGTTCTTTTTGTGTCTTAATTCCTAAGATAAATGGTACACTTTCTCTGTTCAACATAGAAAAGTTATTTTCCCATGGGACACCATGTATCTGGATCAATCACTTTAACATTCCTGATAGTCTTAGAGTTCTTACTTGCAAGTGTTCATGGAAGACTCTTACCTAAATCTGAGCAGAATTACAAGATGCTGACATTAAGTGACATAAAAGCATTTGAGTTAGGAAGAAAATGTATGTGAATCAATGATTAAGTAACCGTAAGACAGATAGCAGGGTATTTTAACTTGTCTTCTTAGTTTCAACTGATTATTTATGATCTTTTTCAAAAACTATTCCGATTTATTTTAATAATTTCAGCAGTATCATTTACTGTGTATACAACACAATCAATTTTCTTTTATGTTTACATTTACTGAAAGGAAAGCCAGCTGCTTGGGATTAACTGTATTTAATTGGTTTAGGTAAAATAAGTGCCTTTGATATTTTTAAAAAGTAGAAGCTCTGCTTACATTATGAGAGTTTCTGACATGCATGTAGCTCTTGCATTAATGATACTCTCATCTATGTTTCTGCAACACTTATAGGTTGCACTATTGCTCATTTCCTAGTTACCAAAAAACAAATGTTATCTCTCTTTAGAAATACTTGCCACTACTATCATGAGATGTTCCGACATGGAGTCTTTGTTAATGTTAATGTGCATTTATTTATACAAAATAGAGTTGAATAGGAAAAAGAAAATATTTAAAACAAAATAGGGTTTTCTCTCTTAATAATTATTTCTAACTTCAGAATTGTTACCATTAACAGCATGATACATTTATACATACTCAAGATGAACATTACTGAAAATGTTTTAAATAAATATTATCAAATAAAATAAAGGTACTCTGTGGCTTATTAATTTATTAAAAAGTCTAATAAATATGAGGGACACACTAAGAAGGGAGCATTGTGATAAATGAGATTCCAGAGGAGAGTCTGAAATCTAGATAAATATTAAACTCTAGGACTATGACTACAGAATTTAAGCAGTAATTATGCAGAAAGAATACAATTATGGAAAATATATGACTCCATTGTTTTATACAATTTCTTCATATTTTTCCTAAATCTTAACAAAGAAAAATAAACATAGAGCAGACTTCTCTGTCCTTGTCAGAAGGGATATAACTTTAGTTTCTTTAGTTTATGTTACAGAAATATTCTTCAATTAAGTGCGCTCTTTCTGTGATAGATCAATACACATGTCCAATATTATTTTTCAAGATACATTAATGTTGAAGTCCAACCCTGCCCACTTCCACGTCTACAGATCCCTCCTTTCTAACGCTATTGGATGTCAGAACATATCACACCAAATATGACAATCACAACTCAAAGGACCATTACTCACCCACACACATGTGAAGTGGGGGTGTCTTTGGAGGATGGAAGGGTGCCACCAGGAGGAAAGGTTGCACATCTGGGAGGGGAATAGAGAGGAAGAGGGAAAACCTAGCCTCAGGAGCCCTTTTTCGTGGCTCACCTCCCTGTGGGTGTGTTGGGGGTGGTAGCTTAGAGGGAAAGACCAGAGAAATTGGGTGGGTTGCTTTGTGTGCAATTTATTAGGTGTAGTGTAAGTAAGTAGGGCTAGATTTCAGTCTATTATTTGCCCAGGCCAGTGTTAACTGTTCATACAAATGTCACTTGACTGTGAATGACTTATTGCTTCTAAACTTATTTCTTCATGATTAAAGTAACAGAAATACATTCACTGTAAAATACACAAAAAGTTAACAATTTCAAAATTGGTAATGCTTATCAATAATATTTGCTTATTGATTTTCTAATAACTTGAAGTTACATATTATTTATACCATCAGCACATTTTAATACTGATAAAAATAAATGATAGAGTATTTAACTGAAGAAAATTGCAAATGACCAATTAACATGAAAAAATATGATTCATTTCATGTGAATGAAAACATCACTCATCCAACTGGCAAAATTAAATATAATCTAAAATCATATTTTATTATTAAACATGTAAGAAAGCCAATGCTTCCACACTTTAGTCATTAAACCACAAGCTTTTTGGAAAGTAAGTTCATGGTATTTACTTAAACTTCAAGTGTGCATACCTAGAGAAATTCATTTACCACTAAACATATGTGTAAACTAGTGCTTATTCTCACATTATTTATAAGAGGGAAATAAAGAGATAAGAGGGTAGGAAGGGAGGGAGGCAGGAAGGGAAAAAGAGAGGAACCAAAGTCGGAGGAGAAAAAGAGCAATCTGAATATTGTGGAAGAATAATGATAGCATATACATCCTATGGAGTACATTACAACTGTTAAAAAGCTTAATGTAGGTTATGTATACATACTGATTTGGAAGGTTCTGCAAAAAATATTAAGAAAAAAGTGGTCTGGAACATTTGGAAAAATCAAGTTGCCCAGAGTGAAAAAATGTCAATCAGAAATACGATCTTGGCTGAAAAGAGTGATCATCAGGGAAACCTGCCAGGTCACCAACTCAGCTGAACTTGATTATATCTTTATTGCAATGTAAGTGCAGATCTATGATCTTTTTAATCTAACATAGAGCTCTCATGTCAGGACTGTATACACAATACTATTTGGAGTACCTCATGTAATATTTCATATAATTGCATTAACTAGATACTATTATTATCCCCCATGTAATATATAGGTAGACTAAAAATTCCTAAGTAAAGTGTCCAATGCCATTCAACTTGCAAGAAGTTCCATACATTCTGACTACAGAGATTTACTCTTTGCCTCTGCCATATTAACTGCACAAATCCTTAAAAGAGCACTGCTCTGTATACTGGTGTGCACATGTATATAGGAATGGAGCATATAAATGTGCAAATTATCACACAATCTTATATATTTAAATAATAATTATTATTAGATACTCTGCAAAATACATTTTAGAAATCCTGAGTTCTAGAAGCAATAAAGAATAAGATTGAATATGTCTCACACAACCATATTTTTGCTCAGAGATGGCAACTAAAATTTTGTAGTCAACTTGTGTTGCCTAGAATATCATCCTTATTTGGCAATGCCCTGGCAGGTGAGAAGAACTGAGACACAGAGGAGGGTAAGTGACTTGTCTGTAGTCGCACAGTCACTGCCTAACACTCAGGGTGACAACTCTCAAGTCTCAGATCTCTGCTGAGTTCACCAGATCACGAACATTTATACAGTGAAATTCAGAGGTTCAAAACCCTTTTAAGTCCCTATTTGAACAAGCTGTATTTTCCAACAGTTCTTTTCAAAGAACAATGCTAGAAACCTCAAACACCCCAGTGACTTGCTTTTTAGAAAAGCAAATCTGAAATGTCAGGGATAGTGGATAAGAAAGTCCTGCTGCAGTATCCTGGGGTTTGTCCTAGTTATTTTCAACTTGTCTAGACTGGGATGTTGTACTTCATAGTTGTGTCTGCTTTTCATTAATTTTTTTTTTTCCAAAGAGTGTGCATAGAGAAATCTTTCCTACCCAAATTACATAAAACTGACCAGGTTTATCTAAAAAATAATCTGCATAAAACTATCATAAGTGTATTAACTGGGGTCCAATTTGAAAAACAGAATCCGTACTAACTACTTCAACAGTGGTAATTTAATGTAAGGAATTCTTTACCCCAGACTTGTAATACTGATTTAGATAAAAAGGAAATACTGAGGAGATCCAGTTACAAGAACTACAAAAAGTGGCCACCATCCCTACTTGAAAGAAAGGGACATTGGAGAATATCAGAACCAAGAAGCGTGGCTACTCTGGTGCCTCGGGGCTTGTAGGAGGGCCTCCGCAGGGTGTGGGGCTGGTTTGGGGACTGGCTACAGGAGTTGGAGGCTGGAAACAACTGTTGTGGTGGAGACGAGGATCAGTTACTAGGCAGGTGGTGCCTGGAACAGCAAGCAAATAGGAGGGTGATGCCCGTCTCCGCTCCACCTGCCCTCCACTCTCCCTCTAGTGCCTCCAGTTTGTGGAAGCTGACAGGAAGCCATCAGCAAAGGGAATACACCTCACTGGGCCTCAGCCCTGGCATGGCAAAACCAACTATACTAGGGAATTCCACTTGAGACACAAAAGTTTAGCAGTCTATTTTCTCCTTTAGAAAAGTCTACACTTTTATGCTTTTGGTGTGTGTGAGGGGTGGGAAGCAGGCGAGGGCCCAGAGATGCATATGCATGTGTGCAGGCTTTTCTGTAGCTTGGATTTGTGCTGACAGTCTCTCAGTAACTGGCTGTTAACTGTTGCTTGAAAGCCTTTCATGGTTCACCTGTGTGTTAAACAATAATTTACTAATATTGCCACCAAGTACGGCTGTATATCATAGCAGAAAGAGTTTCAGCTTTGGAATAGTGGGAACAAGCTAAAATACGAATTCTGCCACTTTCTGGCTGAGTGTTTTATAGAAAAATTACTTACCTATTCTGAACTTATTTTTATCACTAAAAAATCAAGATAATATCTATTTTTAAGTTTTTATAAAGATTAAGGGCATTATATTTATAAAATTTGGCCAGTGCTTATTGTACAGTAATGCCCAGTTTAACATTACTATAATACTAGACATTTTGATTTGAATGATCTTATTTAGTCTTCACAAAATCTCAGGAAGAAATCGAAGCTCTACAGAATGCTATTATCCACAACACACTGACTGAAGACTTATAGAGATGATCTCTTTTATACCTAGGTGATACATGTATTGTCTTGTTTTTCCAAATGAGACTAATTAAGTTTAGACAGGTGACATGCCAACTCAGTTCTGCACAGTTAGCATGCAAAGCCAAGGTATTTTATTTGTTATCACTGTGTTTTCTGGCTGTTTCTATCACAGGCCTAGAAATAATACACAGACTAACTTAATTCCCATGAGTTTAGCTAAAATGGATAGTACACAACTAGTAGATGGGTCAGGAACACATTTTCTTTGGTCTGTTTTTCTTGTTCCTATTGCCAATATTTACCTTCTTTCTCAGTAGTTCTGGTGTATTACCTCTCTGGCCACCTTATCACTATTGAAAAAGAAAACACAACTCCAATTTCTGATACATTTTGTTTGGTTGCTTTTAGGAGTATTTGTATTATTTTTTCTAAAAAGTTTAAAATTCTCTGCCCTTAGATATTTCTTTTGCCTACCAGTAATTTCAAAAACAGGCCTTTAATCTCAATTTTTGTTTAGATTAACCACTAAACACATTATATTTTGTTGAACCAATACAGAAAAACAAACAAACTGTAATGGGTTTTACAAGTTTGTGCACAGCTCTGGATTTTACAGTGTTTTACCATTCATTCTACCCTCCTAATAAATAAAATAGTTCATCTGAGTTCTTTTTCTACTTTGCAAGTGTTTCTTATTTTCCTTGTCTATGTCTGAGGTATATATATTTATTCAGTATCAATACACCAAGGCCTGTGGTAACTTTAAATCAATATCTTTTAAAAAATCCTTTGGGGTTTAGTGTTTTAAGATTTAGATTGTGGTATATATACACTTTAAACTTTCAAAGAAATTGTTGAAATTAATGTAAGGAATTGACAAATGGAAAAATACATTAACATTTTAAAACACAATATGTTATTCAGTCAATTTAGTTATCAGTGTGGAAGAATGTTGATAATCACAGATGGAAGTCATTTTCAAACAATTAATGATTAGCAAGAGACTTCAGCTATTGCTGTTTTATGAGAAAATGTAATTGATCACACACCTTCTTGGGTAGTGAATATGCCCAGGTTGAGAGCATTCTTGAGGAAGCTTATCACTAAGAAAGCTAACTACATCTGAAACTGCTGTTGTGCAGACAAACATTTTATCTGTTCCATAGAGAATTAGCCATAAAAATGGAATATTAGTACATGAAAAGTAGAGGCTCATCATTTTCTGTTAGAAGTAGTTTTCACTTCACCAGACTAAATAGAATATGTGTATTCCAGCCTTAACCTGCAGGCATGAGAGAAGTTAGCTGTGTCACCTAAAGATTTAGCACTTTCTTCCCCTATAGATTGGTGGGCAAGTCAGATACTGACTGAACTTCTCCTTGCCAGAGTACACTTACTGCATTCATCACTCAAACTAACAATAGAATTCATGTTCTTGTACAGAAATAATCTTAGTTCAAATAACTGTGCTTTAAATCTACTACTTAGAATCCAAATAGGGAACAGCTATAAGGAGCAAAGGTAGCAGTTTCTTTCTTTGTCTCTTTTAGTAGCTCAAGGAGTGGAAATGATCAAAACCCTATTAAATACTGAGTCCATGATGAACTCAACATTCAAAACATACTACCTTCTTTGCTACATTGCCATACAGGCCTAAATCATTTCTCGTGTATTGTGCAGTAACATCCTAACCAATTCCTTTCTTCCATGCTAGCCACATAGCTATTAGCTACCAAGCTGACAAACTGATCTTTGTGAAATAAAATTCAGATCATATCAATCCTGTTTAACATACTCATGATATTTTTAACAAAACAACAAACCTCTAACATGGCTTATAAGGCCTTAGATGAATAAAGATTTTATTCATCTTTATTTAAATTGTATCAGTTTTTTATTTGTTACTTTTAAAATATATTACTACTGTCAGCATTATTGTCTTAGTATGAATTTCCTCATACAGTATCTATTAGTGTGAGGCCAAAAAATCTCTATTTGGGATAAAATGATATAATAATCATTTAGATAACTTACCTGTTTATTCACTCATTCATTCACTTATTTAATAAATATTCATTTATTTAATAAATACATATTTTCCCTACATTTTACTAAGAATGTTGATAAGTACTAAAGTACCACAGCAATAAACAAGAGGCACAATCATTGACCTCACAAACTTAGATTTTAGTGAGGGATACAAACAAGTGAAAGAAGCTGTTAGAATGTAGCTCTGTGGGGAGTGACTGCTCTGGCAGGATAGTGTGCTGGGGGAACACATAAGTAGAGCCCCTCTTTCTGACTTGGAGAATCAGGTGAGTTTTACCAAAGAAAAGGTCTTAAAAATCAAGATATGAACAACATCTAGAAATCAGCCATTTAAAGGATCTATAGGGAAATATGTTATGGAGGAGGAACATTGTAAGAGTGTGTGATATGATGTTGTCATGTGGCTGCAATTCTAATTGTGAAACAGGAGAATAAGATATGAGGCTGATGAGGTAATAGGCACAAATGCTGTAGAGCCAATAAATTGTATCAAGGACTTTAAATTTATTAAAGACCAACTGGGGGTATTTGTAGTTATAATTAAAGAGTGGTACCACCAACCTACATTTTTAAAAGCTTACCTTGCTTACCTTGCAAACAATGGATTAAAAGTATGTATCAGGGTCAATGAACCAGTTAGGATATGACACTAGTCTCTGCTAAGATATTTACTGCTGGGTGGAGACTGTGATACTAATTCAGATATTCCAAATACTTCTGCATGTAAATAAATAAATAAATAAATAAATAAATACTACAGCATTCAATGTATTGCGGCCACCATTATGATTAATATGTAACAAATTTATGGTTCCTTTTGTGCCAGCTGATACTCTGAAAAGGGGGAAGTGGTTTGGATGAAATACTTAGGCTATACATAGACAGACATAGATAGAAATACTATATATATATATATACACTTTAGTTCTGAAGGCTGTAGTTGAGACTGACAAAATTTTATGTTTTATCTTCAAGCAGAATTTGAGAAAGGCTAGGAGACTGCTGTATCTTATTAAATATTATTTTTGTTTTGACAACCATAAATAAAAAATATGCATTCATAAATCATTCCTTACCAACAAAGACAGTTGAAAACATTTTAGTCTTTCATACACATGACCACATTGAATTGTGAGAAGTGCAGATTGGGCAGGAAGTGAATTAAACAGTTATTGGGAATTTCTGGTATTCTTTGAATAAACTTTTTCTTGTCTGTCAAAGTAAAGACAGACAAAGATTTAGAAGATGGAGCTGAGGAAATCACAACAAAATTACAAGTATTCTAAAATGACCTCATAAGAAGGAAGAGATATGAGATAGTATGAGAAAAATCAACATTTATGTAATAGACTGTGTCCTTACACACAGGGTGAAGGCCTTGTGGAGGTTTGAGTTATACTGCCCCAAGCCTATCAACTACCAGAAGCTAGGAGAAAAGCCTAGAAGAGTTCCTTCCTTAGTGCTTTCAGAGAGTGTGTCCCTGTCAACAACTACATCTTGGAAGTCTATCCTTCAGAGCCGTGAGACAATAGATTTCTGCTGTTTAAGTCACTCAGGTTGTGGTACTTTGTTAGGTCAGCCTTAGCAAACTGATACAGGTATCAATGTAGGCAAGTCTTACAAGCATTTAGAAAGCAGGATGTCAGCATGTACAACATCAAGAGTGAGCCCTAAGTAAACAATGCCCATTGGGTGAGTATGATGAGCTACTGCAAGTTCATCAATTGTAAGGAAAGGGCAAGTGTAAATGAGGAATGTTGATAATAGGGGAGACTGTGCATGTGTGGGAATAGGGGCTGTATGGGAAATCTCTATAACTTCCTTTCAGTTTTGCTGTGAACCTGAAACTACTCTAAAAATAACATAATAACGTTTTTAAAAATGACAAAATATCTTGGTATATAAAATTTTAAAGTATGTGTTTTTTTATTAATGTCTACATTTGCAGAAAGCACATGAAAACAACACATACACTTGAGGATCATGGTTTTTTCTAGGAAGAGATTGATGGAAAAGGACTGAGAGTCAATTTAACTATAGAAATTTCAGTATCCTTTCTTAGAAAATGAAAGGGAATTTAAGCTGAGGGGAAATATTTCTACATATTTCAGTCTATTGGTAAGTACATTATATCGTTTCATGTATATAAGTTTGTTTCTTTGAATTGTTTTACCATCACAAATTGTTAGAATTGAAAGTGAAACACAAAACATTACATTACTCTATATATTTTTATGTCCAGTGGACCCAAAACCATAAGCCAGTATTCCACATGCAAAGCCACTGTCAGTGTTACAGGGAGGGGCATATGTGCAGACCAATGTACAAATTGAGTCGTCACTAGTTGCACTTGCACATTCAAAGTAGAATGGAAAATGTGTAATTATGTGAAATATTAGAAACAACATCTTTTCTCCTCAGCATTAAATTTGGAGATGATCAAAATCCTGGTCCAGTGTTTGGATTAAAAACTAAAAGTGACTGACTAACAAATCTGTCCACTTTTTCTCAGCAGAATAAAGCTACCCACATATTGATTTCTCCATTTAATTTCCGAAACAATTCACTTGTCCACTTTCTAATCTCAGAACTGAGTTAATAAGACTCCTTAAGAACCTCAAAATAATTGTGGTGAAGACTTCGTCAGTACAAGTCCTAAACTGCTTTCTCCTTCTCTGTCCTCTGTGTTAAAACAGAAACACAACTAGTGCTTTGCCTCTTTAAGTATAACTTTATACAACCTCTAAAAGGTATTCATGCATGAGAGAAAATGCCTCTTCCTTTTGACTAATGCCTGGAGCAAGAACAGTGAAACCATATTCCTCACTGCAGACTATCTAATGATACTTCAAAAACTTACAAAGAACCCTTGAGGCTGTTCCATGAGAAAGCCCAGCTGAAAGAACAGGTGGCTTCGGTCACTTTTGTATGCAACCTGTGCATTGACTATCCCTAAAGGAATAGTAGCTTTAAATTTTTTAGAAGAATAATTGAAGAAGGAAAGGGAAAAAACATATTTGTTCTCAAAATATTTTCTCAAGTATCTTCAAATCATTATCTTTTTATCCCCCCTAAGGAAGAAAACACAATTTGGGGCAAATTTCTGAAAAAAAAATTAGCACTCCATTGCATCTTAACAAAATTTAAATCTCAAATACCTACCAAAGTAAACACTTTCACTTTTTCTAGCCATTATTCATGGCAGATTCCAGGTGCATTGATTCAAAATTATATAGCAATATATTTAAGGAACATAATCTGGTACCTAAATATGACAATCAAAAGATAGAATGACACTAATATAACAACAGAGTTCATAGTTAAGAAACAAACCAATACGAAATAAAGAAAATATATCACTGAGCATGGCAAACTGTTTTATCAAAAGTACTATTAAAATTATAGCAACTTTTGAAACCACAATGTTGCTCATGTGAAATTCTTCATAAGATTGTATATCAATGATACCTTAATAAAAAAAATTATAGCAACTTTCTGTAACTATAATCAAGAGCTCTTAACACTGGATATTTTCCCCTATATAAATGCATTAACATAACAAGTTTTCTGTGATAATCAAAGTAGGCCTGACACTGTGGTCAGGTCCATATAAATAAGCTTTGTCAAATGTTTACGACTGACTGTTCTGTTGCCAATTAAGAGAAAGGATCAATGTGACTAAGAATGGAAATCTGAAAACTTATAGGAGGAAGCAGGCATGGGATATTAAAAAAAAACACTGCAAAGAGGTCCTTTTCCTCCTTAGTGTAATTGTTATCATTTTCTCCTGTAAATTTCCAACAAACTCATATTATTTTTTAAATGTAATATTTTCCCAGCTTTTTTGAAGTGTGATTGATAGATACAAATTGTACATATACAAAGTGTATAGTGATGTCTCAATATTTGTATATATTGTGATCACCACAGCCAAACTAATTAACATGTCCGTCACATAATATCATTTTGATAAAGTTCATATTTCATATGTTCATAATTTTTTTATAGATGAACGTGAGGTTTGAGTAGGTAGGAAAATCTATCCACTGAAATATTTTAGAATCACTAGGAGAATGGACTATAGAGGAAAAAAATAAATTCCAGTGAAAAGTTTCTTGTACTTTGAGCTTTTATTCAAAATGCTGTTGATAATACCTATATAAATTTACTGGTGAGGTTTTTTTTACCTAGTTCAGTGACTGCTGCTTACTTACTGCATAGCAGGCATTAAAATTTATAATCTATTGCTATACAATTCTTCAAACAGATTAATAAATATTCATCATGAGATTCTTAAATTTTATAATAAATATCAAATAGTTTAGTATGGTTACACTTAAAATAAGTGAAAGTATAATTCATACAAAATTTTTTAATGCCAGGGTATGTCAAAAAATTATTCTGTAGTATTCTTTAATTCATACACACACACACACACACACACACACACACACAGAGGCACAAGACAGGGAGTGGGAGTAGCTATTTTAAGTAAACTCTAATAGAGACAAGTCACTGTTTAAAACAAAGTATATTAGCTAGCTCAACTAAAACACAAAATAAAAGAAAACAACTAAGAAATATTCCATGGCTGTGGAGATTCCTAAATTGAAAATCAGATAGGAAAGTTTTAATGTCTACACATTCACTGAAACAACAGTGTCATTTTCTTTGAAAGCAAGCAACGGAACTAAAATGAGTTAATATTTGTATTTAGAAGTTCAAAAGATTTACAACTCAAAACAATGTTTGTGCTGTATTAATTCTGTATTCTGTTTAACATTGACACATTTTTTGGTTATATAACAAATATTTTTAAAGAAAAATAAGATAAAATTTCCTCCAAAAAAGAAGAAAGTTGTGCTGAGCTGGTCAGAATTAATTTTCTCTCCTATGTTTTCCATTTTCATTGAGCAATAGTTTTTACGAATTTCTTTTTTCCCATCTTTGTCCATATAAACAATGGTTCTTGTAACTTAAAAATATCTAAAGGAGAAAGTTTGTGGTAATAAATGAGCTTAATTTTTTGAACTACAATGAAAAAAAAGAAAAGTTTTCCTTTCAAATGTCTTTGCCTTCCATACAACTATTGTAAATTAAATGCACACAAGTTTGCAATATTGTGTTCCATGATTAATCATATCCTAATACTCATGATGTAAGCTATTTTTCTCTCTAATTTAATTATATCAGTACACATGAAAAATTATACTTATTTAAAAATCCTAATTAAAAGAGTGGAGAAACATAATATGTCTTTGTTTATGTGTAGAAATTATAGCGCAAAATTATGGGAGTAAAAATCTACATAAACATTAAATATTCCACTGAGTAATGAGATTTGTAAACATGTTTCTTTTATCTGTTGTCTACCTTTCTCTCCAAAATATGTGAAAATGAATGAATGTTGAGATTTTTAATTCTCTACAAACTCTTTAGATCAATGAAACTTCCACAGTAAAGCACAGAATGCTTAAAAAATAACCACAAATTGGAGGACGAATATTTATTAAATTTACTGAGTGCATATTACTTAAATTCAGATTACTTTGCACAGTATATTTGCATCACAAAAACAGCACTGCTTTCCCTGGGCCCATCAATTCCTAAAATGCTCTAGATTCGGTAAACAGCCAAGTGCATAAGATGTATTTGCAAAGCAAAACTTAGCCAAAGTGAGTTAAATTTTTTTGAGAATTGAGAAAAGTTCAACTGAAATTTGCATGTAGAGATGAGCGATCATTTAAGTCAAAATCTTTGGGTTGTTAATCTTTGCTCATGTTTCCTGGACATTTGCTTAGTTATGAAATATTTCAAGAACATTTTTAATCTCATGTATTTAATTACAAAGAAATGGCAGCAATGGAAGTGCTGGCTAGAAAATATATACGTTACGGAAAAGGAGATTAAAAAGCTAATGATGATCAGAAGGAAAATATACATTCATACGTATTGAAATAACTGGATACTGAATAGTAAGACAACTTCTGAAGGGCAAAAAGCAAATTCTGCAACATAAGAAAAGTATCGGTCCTATGCAATGTTTAATGGGCCCTCAGCAAATGTGGAAAAAAGTAATTCATCAAAAGGAAAATTACTCCATTATGTGTTCAGAAGTTCAGATCAATGTCAGATGCCCACTAAACAACTGTTAAGGCAGGAAAAGGCTAGGGCATTTCTACTTAAAAGCCAAGGATGATAAAAGTCTGCACATCTTTATGTTGATGAACTGAATTTGGAAAGATTTCTTTTCCTCTTCAAGAAAAGATCAGATTTCAGAGCCATTCACAAGTACACTATTTTTCCCACTTGACTGCATAGTAAAGTCTGCCAAAGGGAAGGTGGAAGGAGAGAGAACCTTGCTGAAAGGAAAAACATGAATCAGTATGAATAACTACTATGCAAATTTCTTTGAAAATAGGGGCAATCAGAGTGAATGCCTGAACAGAGCTCTGCCAGGCTGACACTGAAAAAAGACTGCTCAGAAGACAGCAAAGGGAATTTCCATACTAGAGGCAGGTCTTCGCCGCTTTCCCTTCTGTGGCAGATTTCAGAGCATTCATTTCTGTGGTTCAGTTTCTGAACCCTTCTTTACCCTGTTCTTCAATTTTCTTTTCCTTCATGGGAATGGAAGAAACGGGAATAGTAACAGAAAATACCCTATGATTCTAAACATGCTGTGGTAGCTGTTCTGTTTTTTACCAACTTGTTAAAGACTAATAAAAAAGGAGAAACATGCACTTGGTTTTAGAATTATTGATGAAATGTTAATGCTGATTAGCGTGTCACAAGAAGATTGTATTTTAACTAATCACGTATGCTACTTAATTTAGGACGGGAGAGCTTGAAGGGAGTCAAGTAATTAATGGGTCTTGGAAATGTTTAATTAAAATTTTAATCAACATAAAAGGTGCATAAAACACAATTATTTTAGTCAAATATGATTCTATCAAAGTATATCAGCTATGAGAAGAAAGAGCTGCAAAATCAACACACACACACTCCTATTCATTGATTTATAATATGTCACCTATCCACTTTCTCAAACTTGATTAGTAATAAATGAAAATTTTCTTTCCATTTCAAGTCATGGAAGCATGTTGATATACATGAAGTCATTACTTCCTTCCTTTCAATCTGATTAAATTGCTCAGGACATGAAAATGCATAACCACAAGAGTTTATTTGCTGTCTTGTTGCAGCGATAAATAGCATGCACACTATAAATATCATTGTTTTATTAGGGCATAATGTAAATGAGCATAACCAACAAAGAGTAGGTAGAGATGATAACCTTAAAACAGACCTACCGCTACACAATTATTCTTCGTAGAGGTAGAAAAAAATGGACATTTTGTTAGGCTACAACTACCTTCATTTCTGAAGTGAAATAAACATATCACATTAATTTCTCCAGTAAGAATGGAAGGGGGAGGAACACGCTGGGCTTTACATGAAGATATCGCACCCTGTTTTGGTCAATGGAATGGAGTCCGGTATCAGCATGCCTGGCTTGTATAATGGATCTTCTGCTTATAAATTCTGTGATTTAGGCAACTTGCCAAAACTCAGTGCTCTCATCTGTTAAATGTTGAAAACACTATACCTATATATTATACGGTCCCTATAAGATTTGAATGGTTTATTTTATGAAAACAATTTAGTAAGCTTTGTATAAGTAATACATTTATTGTATGTTCCACTAGCATTTCAAAAACCAGGTCCTTTAATATGATAGATATAGTGTCAGTCAAAGTATCTACATTTTTAATAATTATACCTATTAGTTAATTCTGATGCAATATGCACTGAGCTATGCTTAGAAAGCCACTACTTTGGGCTACAAGACTCCTCATTGACCAGGAAAACAATAACGCATATAGGAAAAAACATACTGATTTGATGATTATCAAGGAGAAAACATTCAGAAAAGACTTTCAAGAATCGATAACGATTTATTTTCCCTCCTTATACTATTAAGATAGATTTTTTGATTTGAGAATATATCCTATTTTTGTAAATTAATATTTGCTAAGAATCATTTTAAAACACATATCCCAGAAGAGGAGTCAAGAACTCATAATTTCAAATCAGTATGTTTTTTCCTACATGCGTTATTGTTTTTCTGGTCAATGAGGAGTCTTGTAGCCCAAAGTAGTGGTTTTCTAAGCATAGCTCAGCACATATTGTATCAGAATTAATAGGTATAATTATTAAAAATGTAGATAATTTGACTGACACTATATCTATCATATCAAGGGACCTGGTTTTTGAAATGCTAGAGGAACATACAAATGTATGCCAGTTAGATTCATTTTTAAGAAGGGTTGCTTAATAGTAACCTTCTTGAACAAGGTCCATATAATATAATAAATGACTATATAAACTTCCATTGTAAGGAAGTTTTTCACAGTGAAAGTTTTCTTTTCTATTATTTTATCTTAAAAAAGGTTCATACTAAGAAACATCATGGCTCTTCAATGCTAAATTAATTAAAATATTTACCTTCTGGTATTAAAGTATTGCAAAATATTGCATCAGCATAACTTTCCTAACACACATACCCACTGTCTCACATGCAGCACCATAGAACAATCCATTATGTATTCTTGATATGCCTCTTTGATAGTATATACTTCTCTGCTTTTAGTCAGTGTATTTCTACAGCCCAGATTCTACATACATGTCCAAACTCTATATACATTTCATTACCTTATTCAAATACTCTTTCATTAAACCTTTTGATTCTCTCATCTAGAAAAAGAAACTATTGCTTCTGATTGTCCACATTAATTTATTAATCTCCTTAATAGACCTATCTATAACTTAATCTTCTAGTTATTTGTGTGCACATATGATTTCTCTTATCAAATTCTATACTCACTGAAGGCAGGAATTACTATTCATTTCTGTATTTCAAATATTACCTAGAACAGTGTTTCTCTAACAGTAGGTATTTATAATTATTATAGACTACAGGTACCAATAGAAATAAAACTAATGTAAATACTATATATACTTAAATTTTTCAGTCATTTATTTAATTAGCCATTCCCTGATAAGATTTATTTATGCCCATTTTACTCTATTTGGGACATGAGATTACTATCACCATCAAGTGAGTTAATGTATTTATTAATGTATGAATTTGGATATGAATTTATTCTTCACAATATTAAAAAAGTCTCTCTCATTTATTTTAAGTGCTCATGCCCTAAGATGAAGATGCATGTAAATTTTCACACCTTGTTTTCCAAGAGACTAGGACTCAGTCACATTTTCACATCAGAATACCTGCAAACAAGGTAAGGAAGGAGAGTATCATCAGAAATCTGAATTATTGTAGGTCTTGCACCTGGAGATTACACAGGGACCAATTATGTACTACATACATCCAAGGACATGATAATGTTCAATACCTATTTTAGTTCCTTTTCCAAATTGAATCTAGAAACAAAATAAGAGATATAATACATTTTATTAATGGGCTTCAATTCAAATGTTCTAATATAACACTCACAAATTATCTAACCCATCACTAGAATGAAAACTAAAGGAAAAGCAAGACAGCAATTTAAAAAATTAAGCCAGATTTATGGAAAACTAAATTTTCCTCAATTATGACATATAATGCACAAATCATTGCTCTCTGGGGATTTCCAGTTATTTTAAAATTTTAATCGATATTCCCATTTTACCAATTAAACAATGGAGGTATGAATGATTAGCTAGAGAAAAGGTTATCCTTTCTAATAAGGGTATCAAGTCAGTGGTCTTAACTGTACCTAATTATATATGGGTGATTTACTTCTAAGGCATGATTATTTTCAAATTTTATAACTTCTCACATGCAGTATATTATAAGAAGGAATCTACAGCATATTAATGCACATTGTTTATAGAGGTTGTTTGCCACTATAAAATGTTCCAATCATAGAAAAAATAAAATAAAAACCCAATTTTATCTGTGTACTCATTTTTGGTCTCTATTTTGTTAGAATGAGAAGGAAAGAAACACTAAGCCCCTAAATCCAATACCTAGTAATCTTTATAAAAGAACTCTAAGGAAGAAGGTTTTCAAAATCAGCAAAGCCAAAGAAGAATCAATATAGGAAAATATATTTGTTGGTTCTGAAATACTCAGTTACCCAATCCAATGTAAAACACACAAAAAAAGAAGGAACTTTATATCTAGAGCTGATATCATGAATAGAAAATTGTACAAAAATCATATTTTGAAATAATCTACCTTCTGTATAGAATTATCTTTGAAGCTCAGCCTGGGATATCTGAAAAATAATATATTCTTGAAATTTCTTTCTAGTTTTATTAATGGTTTAATATAATGTCTTAAACAAGCATCATTTGATTTTTAAAAAAAACATTTAAGTATATACGTCCTGGTGGTGGCAATATATTTAAGGAAATAAATATTGTGTGGTACAGAATTATGTTGATCTATGTAGAATATTAATATTATATAGTCTTATGAAGTCTACTATTTAGTCTTCACAGATAGGTAAATAGAAAAAATAAGCAGCTTATTTTTCCTTCCTTTAAGATACTTACAGTAACTTTTTCAAACAGTCTGCACTTATTAGACATCTAGGAATTACTTAAACTAAATGTCTATTTCTCATTGTAATAGTGATCATGGAGGAGGTTCTTTGTGTGTGTGTGTGTGTGTGTGTGTGTGTGTGTGTGTGTGTGTAAGTGAAAAAAGGGAGATGGAGAATTAGTTTATACTACAGTGTTATTTATTATAGGTAGTATTTTTCATGATTTGCTCTCAGATTTCATATGTAAGCATTTCATAATACTGTGAGAATTCATCAATTTGCTATCAGTGTCATGTATAGTATATGAGATAAAATATGTATAAACACTGGAAATAAACATTTATTATAAAAACTTATACATGATCACTACACTTTTAGTTATTTGTTATGAATAACTTGACCTATCTCCCCAGTGCTATATCATATCACTGAATTTTAACATTTTGAGATTTATGTTCACTTTTTAACAAATCAACAATTACCAATAAGAGATGTACTGCAAATTTACACCTAGCCATCAAGACTAAATAAAATTAAAACTAAAAGGTAGGATTATTTGGGAATAAAGATTTTAAGCGGGGAACAGATCCAGTCACTATTGGTGATTTATCATTATATTTCTACCTGGCTCTATAATTTTGTTGTTTTTGTTTTTATGTTTGTATGTTTGTTTTTATGTAGTTTACTCATAGGTATTAAAATTGTATCATATAAATCATAGATATTTACACAGAAAAGTCATATCACTGTATATCTGAATACGTAACATTACCATTCTTTCAAGGAACTTCTAATTTACTCCCAGTAACATTTTTAATATACAGCTGTGGACCAAGTGATAGTTCCTGTGGCCAGGATTCTCCCCTGGCCCTGGTTGGCTTGTTGACTTACCCACATATGGGCAACAGGTTGTTATTCAATCTATATAAAGAGCACCGCCCCGTGCTCTGGGCAGCACCAGCTGCAGGGCTGAAAGGCTGCAGGAGAGGACAGGAGCTGCGATGACTGCAGGGGAAGAGAGGCCCAGAGGAGAGACCGGCTTGCTGTGTGCTGAGTGGCTAGTGATTGAAGTTACAAACCGTTTCACCCCAAAAATGTTCCACTGTCATTTTTTTTTTATCTCATTGTATCCATAGTGAACTTATCTGGGGCTGAAACCCATTGACAAGACAACAAGTAAATTAATAATATTTCCTCAAGATTGTCTTGTACTATTTTTAAAAGTATTTATTTTACTATGTCCTTCACACAAAAATTCAATTAAGATACATCACAAAAGAGCAGATTAATGGAGGAGATGGAAAAGAAGGCTACTAATCAAACTAGGTGTCTTGCCAATGGGTTCTAGCCCTGGCAAGTTCACTATGGGTTCAATGAGACCAAGGAATGACACTGGAATGTTCTTGGGGTGAAAGGGCTAATACCCAAATTCATTCCCATGGTGGCAGGTCAGTCACTAGAATCCCATCCACTCAGAGCAAGATGGCATGCAGCAAGCTGGTCTCTGTCTCTGGGCCTCTCTGCACCCCCAAACATCTCAGTCTCTGTCCTTGGTTCTGTCACCACTCCAGCCTCTGCTCTCCTGCAGCCCTGCAACAGAACCACCGTGTTGCCCAGAGCACTGGGCAGGGCTCTTTATAAAGAGTCAAAACAACGAATTGCCCACAAGTGTGTAGTGAGCTAGCCGAACAGGGCCAGGTGAGAATCCTGAATGTGTTAACCTTCACTTTACCCACACTCCACCCCTCCAGGATTCTCACCTCTCAATCTTTGTGCCCTCGATCCTCTGCAAAGTTCCCTGTGTGAGGAGGCTGGAACATTGTAACCAAATTCCATAATAACATACAAATAACAAAATAACCCTCACGCCTGAGGAGATCCATTGCCACCAAGTGGTCATCCTGGCTATATTCAAACCACTTCTACTAAAATGAGTTAACCAAAAGGACCATGGATGGGCCTTATAATACCCATCTTCTCCAGCCTCGCCAGCAGAAAGTCCTGCAGACACACAGGCCTATCTTGGTGCTTTGTCTCTGACTCTGCTTTGTCCTCAGTGGCCAGAACCACTGCTCTGGTCTCAGTTGTTGCCACAGCTCCAATAAGATTCTATTTGACTTTCCATCCAATTTCTTTCTGTCAGCTCCTGTCTTTACCAAATCAACCCACATCTGGGTCCTCGTGACCTTCATGGGGCCCTTTAAATTCTTCCCTAGAGAAGCAGACCATATTTCCTTTTGTGCTTTCATTGCTTGAGCCTGAGGAAAGGAGCAGAGCATGGAGCGCTCCATGACCTGGGGAGGGGCTGCACCTCTCCTGGAGGAACCCACGGTTGCCAAGTCTTTATTTTCCTTCAGGCTTTCCAGCAGCTTTCAACCAGGTGGGGTTTCAACCAGGAGGAGCTGATGCCTCCAGCACCGGCAGGGCCTCCACCCTCATCTATTCACCAAACCTCTGCTCTTCCATTTCTGGGGCTGATGGCTCCACTACATCCTTCACCTGCCCCACAGCACCCGGTAGTCTGCGCTCTCAGACTGCTTCCTCTCATGCCACTGTGCCTTCTCATGCTACTTCCTCTTGGGCTACCATGACATCCTTTACCATTTCCACAGCGTCTCATAATGGTTTCAGTCACCAACAAATTTTTTACTTCCTCAATGGCACGTCGTTGCTGACGTTCCCGTGCTGCCTCTTCTCATGTTTCCTGCAGGAGGGCGTCTTTTCCCTTATGGTCTTTCTTAATATTGTAAAAACACTCCCCACCATTCCCGCAGCCTCACAGGCACTCTGTTTCTCTAAGGAATTCACTATTTTGCTAAAATCCAGTATAGACAAAAGGATTTACTTTACTGATATTACTGGAACCATGAACTCCATGCTCAGTTGTTGCTTCCACTCCTTCCCAGTCTTGGGATGGAGCACGGTCCTCCAGGGGGCAAGCCACATAGGACCACATGTCCACAGGGGGACACACAAAGGTCTCCCCCTCCATAGGCTCAGTCTGCTGAAACACTACTCCCATGAGGGCAGCCTGTTCTTTTCCTTGGTCAACAATGAATCCTACCGACTATCACCAATTGTCTTACCAATGGGTTTCAGCCCCAGGCAAGTTCACTGTGGATTCAATGAGACCAAAGAAATGATAGTGGAATGTTCCTGGGGTGAAAAGGTTTTTACCCAACTTTATTCCCATGGTGGCAGGTCAATCACTAGAATCCCATCCACTCAGAGTGAGTCTTCATGCAGCAAGCTGGTCTCTGCTTCTGGGTGTCTCTACCCCCACAGCCATCTCAGTATCTGTCCTCTGCGCTGCCACCACTCCAGCCTCTGCTCTTCTATTCTGCAGCTGCAGCACCATGTCACCTAGAGTACTGGGTGGAGCTCTTCATATAGAGTCATAATGATGTATTGCCCACATGTGTGTAGTAAGCTAGCCGACCAGGGCCAGGGGAAAATCCTGGCCACAGGAACCTTCACTTTATGTACACTTGAGCATTTAATAGTGACATGCACAAGATGAAACTTTATGAAAACTCTCTCTTTTAACCTTATATTAAGTATGGAGTTAATGGTTCCAGTAATATCAGTAAAGTAAATCCTTTTGTCTATACTGGATTTTAGTTATTTAATATGTCACAGATCTGAGTATAAAATGGTTCTGCAAAAACTATGAGGAATATCAGTGCTATTAATAAAGAATCTTCTAAGCAATAGGAGGCTTTTTAAATCAGTATTTGCATTGTTATAAGGAAGAACACCAAAGAAATCAACAAGGTTAAATGTGAAGTGCACTGGATAGGGGTTCCAGACACCTATATTGCATCAGTGCACCGTCCAATGATTGAGTACCTTGGAGAGGTACTTCATTTGTAGTGTCCTCCTGTAAATATAAATCCATTCAGATTTTGTCTGAGTCATTGGCTATAATGTGAATCATATACGAATCTTTATGGAATTTTCTCTTGTCATTTTTTTTTTGATTTATATATATATTTTTATTTAATTTTTTTATTTTGTTATCATTAATCTACAATTACATGAAGAACATTATGTTTACTAGGCTCTCCCCTACCACAGGTACTCCCCACAAACCCCATTACAGTCACTGTCCATCAGCATAGTAAGATGTAGAATCACTGTTTGTCTTCTCTGTGTTGCAAAGCCCTCCCCTTCCCCCACCCCCCACATTACACATGCTAATCATAATACCCCCTTTCTTCTTCCCCGCCCTTATCCCTCCCTACCATCCCATTATCCCCAGTCTCTTTCCCTTTGGTAACTGTTAGTTCACTCTTGGGTTCTGTGATTCTACTGCTGTTTTGTTCTTTCAGTTTTTCTTTTGTTCTTATACTCCACAGATGAGTGAAATCATTTGGTATTTGTCTTTCTCCACTTGGCTTATTTCACTGACCATAATACCCTCTAGCTCCATCCATGTTGTTGCAAATGGTAGGATTTGTTTTCTTCTTATGGCTGAATAATATTCGATTGTGTATATGTACCACATCTTCTTTATCCATTCATCTACTGATAGACACTTAGGTTGCTTCCATTTCTTGGCTATTGTAAATAGTGCTGCAATAAACATAGGGGTGCATCTGTCTTTTTCAAACTGGAGTGCGGCATCCTTAGGTAAATTCCTAGAAGTGGAATTCCTGGATCAAATGGTAAGTCTATTTTGAGCATTTTGAGGAACCTCCATATTGTTTTCCACAATGCTTGAACTAATTTACATTCCCACCAGCAGTGTAGGAGGGTCCCCCTTTCTCCATAACCTCACCAACATTTGCTGTTGTTTGTCTTTTGGATGGTAGCCATCCTTACTGGTGTGAGGTGATATCTCATTGTGGTTTTAATTTGCATTTCTCTGATAACTAGTGATGTGGAGCATCTTTTCATGTGTCTGTTTGCCATCTGAATTTCTTCTTTGGAGAACTGTCTGTTCAGCTCCTCTGCCCATTTTTTAATTGGCTTATTTGCTTTTTGTTTGTTGAGGTGCGTGAGCTCTTTATATATTTTGGATGTCAAGCCTTTATCGGATCTGTCATATACGAATATATTCTCCCATACTGTATGGTACCTTTTTGTTGTATGGATGGTGTGCTTTGCTGTACAGAAGCTTTTCACCTTGATACAGTCCCACTTGTTCATTTTTGCCTTTGTTTTCCTTGCCTGGGGAGATATGTTTATGAAGAAGTCACTCATGTTTATGTCCATGACATTTTTGCCTATGTTTTTTTCTAAGAGTTTTATGGTTTCATGACTTACATTCAGGTCTTTGATCCATTTTGAATTTACTTTTGTGTATGGGGTTAGACAGTGATCCAGTTTCATTCTTTTACATGTAGCTGTCCAGTTTTGCCAGCACCATCTGTTGAAGAGACTGACATTTCCCCATTGTATGTCCATGGCTCCTTTATCCAAAAAGTAGTTGACCACATATGTTTGGGTTAATGTCTGGAGTGTCTAATCTGTTCCACTGGTCTGTGGCTCTGTTTTTGTGCCAGTACCAAATTGTCTTGATCACTATGGCTTTGTAGATGAGCTTGAAGTTGGGGAGTGAGATCCCTGCCACTTGATTCTTCTTTCTCAGGATTGCTTTGCCTATTCGGGCTCTTTGGTGTTTCCATATGAATTTTTGAACTATTTGTTCCAGTTTGTTGAAGAATGTTGTTGGTAATTTGATAGGGATTGCATCAAATCTGTATATTGCTTTGGGCAGGATGGCCATTTTGACGATAATAATTCTTCCTAGCCAAGAGCATGGGATGAGTTTCCATTTGTTAGTGTCGTATTTAATTTCTCTTAAGAGTGTCTTATAGTTTTTCAGGGTACAGGTCTTTCACTTCTTTTGTTAGGTTTATTCTTAGGTTTTTTATTCTTTTTGATGCAATTGTGAATGGAGTTGTTTTGCTGATTTCTCTTTCTATTGGCTCATTGTTAGTGTATAGGAAATCCACAGATTTCTGTGTGTTAATTTTGTATCCTGCAACTTTGCTGTATTCCGATATCAGTTCTAGTAGTTTTGGAATGGAGTCTTTAGGGTTTTTATGTACAATATCATGTCATCTGCAAATAGTGACAGTTTAACTTCTTCTTTACCAATCTGGATTCCTTGTATTTTGTTGTTTTGTCTAATTGCCATGGCTAGGACCTCCAGTACTATGTTAAATAACAGTGGGGAGAGTGGACATCCCTGTCTTGTTCCGGATCTCAGAGTAAAAACTTTCATCTTCTCGCTGTTCAGTATGATGTTGGCTGTGGGTTTATCGTATATGGCCTTTATTATGTTGAGGTACTTGCCTTGTATACCCATTTTGCTGAGAGTTTATATCATTAATGGATGTTGAATTTTGTCGAATGCTTTTTCAGCATCTATGGAAATGATCATGTGGTTTTTGTCTTTCTTTTTGTTGATGTGGTGGATGATGTTGATGGATTTTCGAATGTTGTACCATCCTTGCATCCTTGCATCCAAGATGAATCCCACTTTGTCGTGGTGTATAATCCTTTTGATATATTTTTGAATTCGGTTTGCTAATATTTTATTGAGTATTTTTGCATGTACGTTCATCAGGGATATTGGTCTGTAGTTTTCTTTTTTGGTGGGGTCTTTGCCTGGTTTTGGTATTAGGGTGATGTTGGCTTCATAGAATGAGTTTGGGAGTATTCCCTCCTCTTCTATTTTTTGGAAAACTTTAAGGAGTATGGGTATTATATCTTCTCTGTATGTCTGATAAAATTCCGAGGTAAATCCATCTGGCCCGGGGTTTTTTTCTTGGGTAGTTTTTGGATTACCGCTTCAATTTCTTTGCTGGTAATTGGTTTGTTTAGATTTTGTGTTTCTTCCTTGGTCAGTTTTGGAAGGTTGTATTTTTCTAGGAAGTCCATTTCTTCTAGGTTTTCCAGCTTCTTAGCATATAGGTTTTCATGGTAGTCTCTAATAATCCTTTGTATTTCTGTGGGGTCCATCGTGATGTTTCCTTTCTCATTTCTGATTCTGTTGATGTGTGTTGATTCTCTTTTTCTCTTAATATGTCTGTCTAGAGGCTTATCTATTTTGTTTATTTTCTCGAAGAACCAGCTCTTGGTTTCATTGATTTTTTTCTATTGCTTTATTCTTCTCAATTTTGTTTATTTCTTCTCTGATCTTTATTATGTCCCTCCTTCTGCTGACTTTAGGCCTCATTTGTTCTTCTTTTTCCAATTTTGATAATTGTGACATTAGACTATTCATTTGGGTTTGTTCTTCCTTCTTTAAATATGCCTGGATTCCTATATACTTTCCTCTTAAGACTGCTTTTGCTGTATCCCACAGTAGTTGGGGCTTTGTGTTGTTGTCATTTATTTCCATATATTGATGGATCTCCATTTTAATTTGGTCGTTGATCCATTGACTATTTAGTAGTGTGTTGTTAAGCCTCCATGTGTTTGTGAGCCTTTTTGCTTTTTTTTGTACAATTTATTTCTAGTTTTATACCTTTGTTGTCTGAAAAGTTGGTTGGTAGGGTTTCAATCCTTTTGAATTTACTGAGGCTCTTTTTGTGGCCTAGTATGTGGTCTATTCTGTATAATGTTCCATGTGCACTTGAGGAGAATGTGTATCCTGTTGCTTTTGGGTGTAGAGTTCTAGAGATATCTATTAGGTCCATCTGTTCTAGTGTGTTGTTCGGTGCCTCTGTGTTCTTACTTATTTTCTGTCTGGTGGATCTGTCCTTTGGAGTGAATGGTGTGTTGAAGTCTCCTAAAATGAATGCATTGCAGTCTATTTCCTCCTTTAGTTCTGTTAGTATTTGTTTCACATATGCTGGTGCTCCTGTGTTGGCTGCATATATATTTATAATGGTTTTGTCCTCTTGTTAGACTGAGCCCTTTATCATTATGTATTGTCTTTCTTTATCTCTTGTTACTTTCTTTGTTTTGAAGTCTATTTTGTCTGTTACTAGTACTGCAACACCTGCTTTTTTCTCCCTATTTTTTGCATGAAATATCTTTTTCCATCCCTAGACTTTTTGTCTGTGCATGTCTTTAGGTTTGAGGTGAGTCTCTTGTAAGCAGCATATAGATGGGTCTTGTTTTTTTATCCATTCAGTGACTCAATGTTTTTTGGTTGGTTCATTCATCCATTTACATTTAGGGTGATTATCGACAGGTATGTACTTATTGCCATTTCAGGCTTTAGATTCTTGGTTTCTGTAGGTTCCAGGTTACTTTCCTTACTATCTAAGAGTCTAAGTTAACTCACTTAGTATGCTTTTACAAACATAATCTAAAGCTTCTTTCCTATTTCTACTCATTTTTCTTCCCCCTTCATTCTTTATATATTAGGTATCAAATTCTGTACTTTTTGTCTATCCGGTGATTGACTTTGAGGATAGTCAATTTAATTTTGCATTTGCCTCACAATCAGCTGCTCCACCCTCCTTACCTTTATTTTAGTACCTCTGGTGACAGCTATCCAACCCTGGGAACACTTCCATCTATAGCAGTCCCTCCAAATAGACTACAGAGATGGTTTGTGGGAGGTAAACTCTCTCAACTTTTGCTTATCTGGAAATTGTTTAATCCCTCCTTCAAATTTAAATGATAATCTTGCTGTATAAAGTAATCTTGGTTCCAGGCCCTCTGATTCATTGCATTTAATACGTCATGCCACTCCCTTCTGGCCTGAAAGGTTTCTGCTGAGAAGTCTGATGTTAGTCTGATGGGCTTTCCTTTATATGTGATCTTATTTCTGCCTCTGGCTGCTTTTAACAGTCTGTCCTTTTCCTTGATCTTTCCCATTTTAATTACTATGTGTCTTGCTGTTGTCTTCCTTGGATCCCTTGTGTTGGGGGATCTATGGCTCTGCATGGCCTGACAGACTATGTCCTTCCCCAGATTGGGGAAGTTTTCAGCAACTACCTCCTCAAAGACACTTTCTATCCCTTTCTCTCTCTCTTATTCTTCTGGTATCCCTATAATGCGAATATTGTTCTGCTTGGATTGGTCACACAGTTCTCTCAATATTCTTTCATTTTTAGAGATCCTTTTTTCTCTTGGTGCTTCAGCTTATTTGTATTCCACTTCTCTAGTTTCTATTTCAGTTATTTTCTCCTCCACCATATCCAACCTTCTTTTAATACCGTCCATCGTGTTCTTTAACGATTGGATCTCTGACCTGAATTCATTCCTGAGTTCTTGGATGTCTTTCTGTACCTCCATTAGGATGTTGATTATTTTTATTTTTAACTCCCTTTCAGGAAGAGTCACGAGATATATATCATTTAAATCTTTCTCGGCAGTTGTATTTACAATTTTACTCTGCACAAGGTTCCTTTGGCATTTCATGTTTGTATATGGCGCTCTCTAGTGTCCTGAAGCTCTATTCTGGAGCTGCTGAGCCCCTGAAGCAATGTCGGGGGTCGCAGGAGAGCGGTACTGGTGCCTAGGGGTAGGAAACATCTGTTCCCCGCCTCCTGGCTGCTGTGCCTGTCTCCACTGCCTGCGCCAGTGGGCCAGTCACACAGGTATAAGTTTTTGTCCCAGAGCAGCCGGATATGGATCCCTGCTTTCCACAAGCAGCCGCAATCCCAGTGTCCCCAGGAACTCTGCCTATATTAACTTTCCAACCCAGTAGTCATGTGAGTCTCATGAAAGCACCATGAAATGTAGGTTTGTGCTCCCAGCGCAGATCTCCGGAGCTAGGTATTCAGCAGTCCCAAGCCTTCCACTCCCTCCCTGCTCCATTTGTCTTCCTATCGCCGGTGAACTAGGGTGGGGGAGGGGCGTGGGTCCTGCAGAGCCACAGCTCTGGTACGTTACCCTGTTCGGTGAGGTCTGTTCTTTTCTCCAGGTGTGTGCAGTATGATGCCATCCTGTTTCCTGTTGCTGTCTCAGGATTAGTTGCGGCAATTAAATTTTCTAATTGTATCCAGTTGTAGGAGGAAGTCTCTGTCTCTCCTCTCATGCTGCTATCTTTAATCTGGATCCAGCTCTTATCATTTATTTACATATTTTGCACAAACATATTTCTTTTGACATGGGTAAGAATATGTTTGGGATTTAATATTTTGCCAGACAGTGGGTTCTCATATGTGCTGAGATCCTGAGAGAGAATTAAAAAAAAAAAAAAAAAAAAAGTATGGCCACAACTCTCAAATGTAAATCAAAGATGAATTAGCAAATTAGGGAAAAATGTCTCCTGACTCTTAAATTTAAAATCTATGTATACATTTCATTTTTCACTTATCAAAGTTAAGCAACTGATTTTTTTTGCTGTTTCCCTATACTAAAATAAATAAATAAATAAACCCACACCATTAAGATTATGACATTGTGTAATGTAATTTTACTTAGAGACTGTATAAAGCTTTGCCTTTCCCTTGTTCTAAGAATAAAACTGTAGGTGCAGAATATCATGAAAAATATGAAAGATACTCCAGACATATACTACATATAGCAATAACTTCTTGTAAATGTACAGTGTAGGAGTTTATATACTACATAAAGCAATAACTTCTTGTAAATGTACAGTGCAGATGTGCATTGACTTGAACTCAATTTTATTCATTATAATAAGTTTCAAAAGTCATCAGTCTTCCTAAATATAGGTTATTTTCTACAAATATATTTTTCTCTTCAGAACCAATTTTAAATGATTGGCATGCCTAAAAATTGAAAAACAAAAAGAAGTAGATATTTGAAATCTGCCTATAGGAACTGAGATTTTAAGAACTTTTATTTTAAGACACTCAATTAACCCAAACTAAATAGATAATAATTCCCACAGTCTTACAAAGAATTGAAAAACTAAAAGTTGTGATAGTTTTACCTGAAAATGATTTTGATGTAACAACATGTGAAATAATTAAATCATAAGTTTTAATAATTACACATGAAATAGCATAGTACTTTAGGTATTCTATGAGGAAATCATGCAAGATTATTTATAAGTATAAATTACAACCAACGGGGAATGTTGGCAAATTAGGGTAGTTCCATCTGAAAAACAAAATTTCTTTTGGGTGTTCTGAAGAGTCAAGAGGAATTGGTATTAGTATTTAGAGGACATCATTTTTCTATTAATAAAATTACATTTGAAAAAAATTCCTGATTTTGAAAAATTATTAACATTTCAATAAATTGCATTCATTTACTTAATCATTGAAAAGATTCATGAACACTTGTTATACGTTACAACCATACTAGTCAGTAAGGACTCAGTAATGAATAAAACATGAATAATCTCTGCCCTCAAGGAGTTTATAGCATAATAGGAAAGATAAATAAGAAAGCCAATTACAACATACTTGAATGAGAGAAATGGAAGTTGCAGAACACTGAAGTGAGGCACCCATCTCAGATTTAATGATTCAAAGAAATCTTCCTGAAAGAAATCATTTTAGCTGGGAAACATAAAGATTGTGTAGGAGCTAATCAAACAAAAGTAGAGGTAATAGGAGGCTAGGGTTATGCCTCCCATGTAGGGTCCCATGCTGTCTGATTATGTAATGGCATCTTTTAATGTGAGATAAACAAATGATTTCAGAATTAGGAAGAGTAACTATTTTTTTTTTGGTAAAACAATATAACTTGGAATTTTCTAAGGCAAATGTCTATTTGTAAAAAGGTATGTTTCAATAATTTCGGTAATTCATTCATTCACTCATACTTCCAACAAATAGTTATCAATTTTTTCTCTGCACAGGTACATTTCGTGGTAAGAAATTCTAGTAAAATTCCTGCCTAATGGAACTTATGTTCTTTGGGTAAGATGAAAAAACACAAAGTAAGTAAATTATACAGTGCTGAAAAGTGATATGTGCTGTGGAATAATAAAACTAATAAGTGGGATAAGAAAGGCCAGGGGAGTGTGTGTGTATCTGTGTGTATGTAAGTACACATGAGAATACATGAGCATATGCATACAATTCTAAATAGGGTGGTCAGGAAACAGTTCTCAAAAGATATTTGAGCAAAAGGCATTTATGATGCCAAAGTTGGGAGACATATGGATATTTGGGGGAAGATAGTTCTAGGCTGAAATAATAGCAAATATCAATGTCTAGAGTCTGGAACATACCTGGAAAGTCCAGTGATTAACAAAGAGACAAGTGCATCTGGCAAATAAATGAGTGAGAAAGTATCGGGAAATGAGAGGAGCCAGAAAAGTGACAAAGGCCCACATCCCGTAGATCTACGTCTTTTATCCTGAGCAAGATGGGGACTCAGTAGAGGCTTTTGAGCGGGTAAGTGGTATAACCTGACATATTTGAAAGAAATCCGTGTGGTTGTTATGTGGAAAATAAACTGTAGAGGTCCAAAAGGGAAAACAAGGGGATTATCTAGCAGACCATTGCAGTAATTCAGTTATGAACTTAAGGTAGTATGGATCAAAGTGTTAGCAATAGAATGGGTGACAAGTAACTAAATTATAGGTTCATTTAGACATAGAAGAGTTAGGATTTAATGATGGTTAGATGTGGATGTGAGGAGAGGAAAGCATCAAAAAGCACTCCAAGATTATGGCGACTCTCAAACATTATCTGGAAATATCTGATTATAAACATAGTTTCTTAATCTAGGCTTCTTCTTTTTCTACAGTTTTTATGGGCCAACAATCCTGTTATCCAAATCAGATAATTTGTCTGGATGGCAGCACCCTTTTTGTCTGACTCCCCTTTCCTTCTAGAAACGTGACCCAGCATATCTGGTCTTACAGCTGTCCACATGAATTCCCTACATCTTTCCCAGATCCAGGAACAGAAAGAAGAAATGAGACACATAAAATCAATAGCCTCTTGATCAATAATGGGACAAACAAGATAGTTATTTAAAAATATATGAGATGACAATAAAGCAGAGTGAAACTTGACTCTCTTGTTTGTTAATGGACCACATTCATAACAAACCAAAGTAAAAATATTAATATGTCTTCCTCTCAATGCAATAAGTAAGGCAAAGAAGGTAGAATGACAGCCAGTCAGAGCAACACATATGTAGGTCAGAAAGCAAAAGAGAATTTACACGCTCAGGGAATGAACCAGAGTTGTGGTGATGATTGCAGCGTTCACACTGGGACTGGCCTTCTTGACTGGTCTCAGCCAGTAGAAAGTAATGTATGGGATGATGTGCTATTTCTCTTGGAAACCTGAATTCAACAAGAAGTCAAGCTTCAGACTGAATAGACCATATAGAGAAAAGCCCAGTTATCCCAAACAATGGGGAATAATCCAACTGGTTTATTTCCAATCCCTCACGCAGTGATGTCCTCAGTGATATGCACTCTCTCAAAATGGTCCCTGTGAATGAGGTCTAGGACTTTTAGTTGATAAATGGAGGGAGAGATATTTTATTTTCTTCTGGTATAATGTACTATTCATATATGAGGTCTGGAATTACTACAGCTATTTTTCTACTGGGAAAACTTCCCTCTTGAGTCAAAGTAGACCCAGAAAAGGGTCCAGCTATGCAAATCTCAGAGAACTGGATCCAGATCCATGATCAAACTGTTCCTGAAAGTGTTTCCTTTTGATGATAAAGTAAATTCTCTACATCATTTAAGTACATTCTAGTTGAATTTTGGTTACCTGAAGCTGTACTGTCAGACAACTATGAATTTAATCTCTGGTCTGTTAATTATGTGCAAAATAGGGATATAATTTACATACTTTAGTGAGTTACTGTGGAGAGTAAGCAAGATAATGGGTGATCCCTTTTGAAGTTTATATTTTTTAATTGTTATATAAGAAAAAAATGACTCATATATAGGAGAATTTTCTTTTAAGTCATGGTTGGATTAGATAAAATCTGAGGTACCTTCAGTTTCTTAGAACTGAAGGCCAGGATGGGATACAATGAAGAATGCAGGGCTATTTGGTAACTATTTGGGAAGTGGACCAGATTCATGGATAAATGGCAAATTCCGTCTCTAATTGCAATTTCACCAAGACTATTCTAGGTATTTTGTTAATAAATTTAGTTAACATATCTCTATAAAATTGGAACAATTTGACACATAATGATATATGTTTTTGCTATGATCATCATTATCATTATTGTCAGCTACTTTAAAATAAATTTAGAGTATTTTCATCAATAATATTAAGATGAATTCTGACTAAATATGAAAAACCTATTCATATTACTAAGATGAAAAGCAAATGAGAAAATCCAGGGAGGACTGATTGTTGTCAAATCAGAGTCTAGTTGTGATTTTGATGTGATTAGTAACAAAATAAGCAATATAAATGATAGTTTTTTTCAAGACAGTCATAATTAGTCCTTATAAAAGTTCATACAATTTTGAGGCCAAAAACCTCATCTCATGTAGAATAACTGAGGAGACTGTGGAGAATTTTCTAAACATAATAGCAGAACATTTATTTCATTTGCTGTCTTATAATAACCAAGTTTGTGAATATGGTCGCTCTCTGTTAAAGGCAACACAGTGATGTGTGGTGTTGGATTTTCTTCTTTAAAGGAGACAAATTAATGTCAGGGCTAGACATAAAAAGTAGAGAAAAAGTCAGACTACGTGACATTAAGGTCCCTTACCAATTATGTAAGCGTGTGATTTATGCTTTAGGGGCAAGCCACTCATGTTTCCAGTCCTAATCCCTAGAAAAACAGATGTAAATTCCATGAACATTCTATTTTTAATAAGTATAACTGTATATACTGACTAAGTGGATTTGAATAATGAATGCCTCTATGGGCATGTACTTGTGATAAAGGAGGCAAAATAGGAAAATCATAATGTGAAGTCAACAAGTTAACCCATATAGTCATTCCATGATAATGAACTTGATTCTATTGCTGCGGAGCTTAATGCCCAAATTGTCATTAATTCCTTGCTAATTGTTTTCATTTATTAGCTGCTCTCTAAAAGTAACAGTGTCTAGCTTCTCTCTAAAAGTAATAGTGTCAGCATCATATTGAGATGTGTTAAAAATTATTCATTCAATCTTTGAGTCCTTTTATTCTCATACACAAATTTTAATTGTCTAAAGTGTACCAAAACAAACATTATTTACCACTAAACTAGTTCTGCCATTCCCATCACTACCAGTAATAACCGAAAGCACGAATTATTTCTTTAGAAACGACGACTTTTTTTCTAAAGTGGAAGTATTTCCTTCATATCAATAGCATGTCGAGGGTTAATTAAATACAAATAATAACAAGGAAGCCTTATTACAAGAGTAGATTGTTGATGACAGAAATTATAACCTGAAAGATTAATAATTCATAGGATGAGGGTTTTCCTCTTCTAATGTCATTTCTGTTTTCTTACAGAAAATATAAAGATTATTTTAAAAATATAGACTCTAAATTCATACTTTAAATAGGTAGACATAACTAAAGCAGAGAAACTGCACTGTTGGACTAATACTGTATTTGTATTCGGTTAAAACCATAAATCTAAAGGAAATCCTTATTTGAGTCCTAATTTAAGCATCAGTTTGTAATATAAGTGATATCCTCAAGCCTTCCAGGCTTGAAGATTAAACCAGCTAGCCTCTCTTTTATTAGTAATGGAGGAAAATTTGTAGAAAGCAAGATCAAAAAGCCAACATTCAAGGTATATTTTGTTTAATGGAAAGCATTCATATCTTCAGAAAATTTCCTCAAGCTACATGCTTGTCTCGATAAAAAAGATATTGGCATCTTTGTGCCAAACTACAGAATAGGTAATTTACTCTGACTTATTCCAATAATATATCAAATGGACTGTCAATTATTAATAAAATTAGACAAAACAGAATAAATGATGTTAGATATAATAGAATACATAGTTAAATAATCTTAAAACATTTCCTTTCTCACTTCATGTTGTATTAATGTATCATTCAATAGCAGGTCATTAAGAGCAAAGATTGATTATGCAGGTATTGATGTTTATCAAACAAGGCATGACAATTTAAATAGACATAAGGGCATTTATAAAATGGCTTATCATCTATTTTTAATAAGTATAACTATATATACTAAATGGATTTGAATGAGTGCCTCTATGGGCATGTACATTTGATAAAGGAGGCAAAATAGGAAAAACATAATGTGAAGTCAACAAGCTAACCCATATAGTCATTCTATGATAATGAACTTGATTTCTATTGTTGCTGAGCTTAATGCCCAAATTGTCATTAATTCCTTTCTAATTGTTTTCATTTATTAGACTTTATTTTTCAATTCTTTAATTCCTCAGTGGGAAAATAAAATCCTGTAAGAATAGGAAATGCCTTCAACTACTTCTGTATCTTTCAGAATGCTCACTGGAGTCTAATGAATGCAGAAGTTGCTGAATAAACACTTGGTGTTTGAATGCATGACCATCAGCTTCAGGAAAACCACAGGAACACGTCATTTCAATACACTGTACCAGAAAACGTTTTGGTATTCTAAGTAAACTTTGTTTAGAACCTAATAGAGGACTCATGCATATGTTCGATTTAACCAGGATTTTGCATTTGTGGTTTCACTATTGCACTACACCTAAAGATCATACTAAGAAGATTTGCATGATGTCGGGTCACTGGGAATGCTTTCAGAACTTTGTTCTCAAGGACTCTCAATAAAGGGCAATGGCACTTCAGAGTAAGATTTTAAACAAATTGATATTCTATGTATATCAATTTACAATATTTATCTTTATACAAATATACATCTTTAAACAGTTCATAGCAGATATGCCAATGAGACAATGATTGAAAAGTTCAAATGCTAAGCTGCTCTGATTCTGAGCTGAGCCACAAGAATGCTTGATAGTTCACAAAGGAAATGGATCTTTGCCCATATTTCTGTTGAACAGGGAATCAGTTTGCAACCAGAACTGACACAAAAAAGCAGAGTTTAAACTGGCTTCTAGGTGAGCAGTGAGAAGAATAGAGTGCCCAGATTAAAGAGGAAGATAACAGTATTAGCAAAATCATGGCAACTGTCAGCAGGTATTTTGTAAAGAGCTTTCGGAAAAAGCATAAAGCAAACTCAGTGAAGGGTTGCCACCATTTCCCTAAAGAGGAGGCATAGGAAACAGTTGTCAGAACCTCCAGCAAGTATAATTTTTCTCAAAATATGGACCAAACACACTCTCCAACAGAGTCACTGCATGTGTATGTGTGTGAGATAAAATATACAGTCCTGGGTCTTCCTTTGGATATACTGAATCATAAATGCAGGGTAGGCAATTCTTAAACACATTAAAGATTGAAAACACTATGCACTGCCCTTAAATAGCACAGTAATCATCATACAAAATTCCTCTCTAGAAGGGGTTCAGTCATTTTCAGTGAATTCTTTTGCCAAGATTAGAGTGTCTAAAGAAGAGAGATTTAAAAAGCAGGCAGACCAGCCAAGTAGTGGACCTTAAAAAATTCTAACATTTTATTTCAGAGTTCTGGAAAACCTACACTTATGAATTATAATTAGGGCTGTGTGTCTGAATCCTTAATTTTAAAAGAGAGAGAGAGAAAGAAAGAGAGAGAAACTGAGTATAAGTAAACAAAAAAAATTGGCACAGAATGATTTGAAAAATTCTAAACATCTTTAAAATACATTATATATCAATATTGCTACCAATAACTGGTATTACAATACTGATTTGAATAATAAGAAACCATCTATCTTATTCATTTATGAATTATTTTAACAAACTCAGGTGGTAAGCATTGTTGTGAATATCAAAGGAAGATCTCAGAAAAACATACAAGAGAGCAAATAGTTAAAAAGGCCTTGTGTTCCAGATTATGTTAGAAAGGCATGCCCAAACTGAAGAGTAGAAAAAGTTTTCTCAAGGAAGCAACAGTTTAAGCAGATCTGAAGACTGGCCTTTCTAGTACAACATATAAGAAATAGGCTTCAAATGGGACTACATCAAGCTAAAAAGCTTGTGTACAGCAAAGAACACAATCAGCAGAACAAAAAGACATCCTATAGTATGGGAGAATATATTTGTAAATGACATATCTGACAAAGGGTTAACATCCAAAGTAGATAAAGAATTCACATGCCTCAACACACCAAAAGCAAATAATCCAATTAAAAAATGGGCAGAGGTATGAACAGACAATTCTCCAAAGAAGAAATTCAGATGGCCAACAGGCACATGAAAAGATGATCCACATCGCTAATTATCAGGGCAATGCAAATTAAAACCACAGTGAGATATCACCTCACACCAGTTAGGATGGCCAACATCGAAAAGACTAGGAACAACAAATGCTGGTGAGGATGTGGAGAAAGGGGAACCCTCCTACACTGCTGGTAGGAATGTAAACTAGTTCAACCATTGTGGAAAGCAATATGGAGGTTCCTCAAAAAACTAAAAATAGAAATGCCATTTGAGCTGGGAATTCCACTCCTAGGAATTTACCCAAAGAAAACAAGTTCTTAGAATCAAAAAGACATATGCTCCCTTATGTTTATTGCAGCACTATTTACAATAGCCAAGCTATGGAAGCAACCTAAATGTCCATCAGTAGATGATGGATAAAGAAGAGGTGGTACATATACACAATGGAATACTATTCAGCCGTAAGAAGAAAATCAATCCTACTATTTGCAACAACATGGATAGAGCTAGAGGGTATTATGCTCAGTGAAATAAGCCAGGCAGAGAAAGACAAGTGCCAAATGATTTCCCTCACTTGTGGAGTATAACGATGAAGCAAAACTGACGGAACAAAACAGCGGCAGACTCATAGACTCCAAGAAGGGACTAGCAGTTACCATAGGGAAAGGGTAGGGAAGGGTGGGGGAGGGTGGTTGGATAGGGAGGGAGAAGGGAATTGAGGGCTTTCATGATTAGTACACATGGTGTGTAGGGGGATCATGGGGAAGACAGTGTAGCACAGAGAAGACAAGTAGTGACTCTGTGGCATCTTACTGCACTGATGGACAGTGACTGCAATGGGGTATGGGGGGGACTTGATAATAGGGGTGAATGTAGTAACCACATTGTCTTTCATGTGAAATCCTCATACGAGTGTAAATCAATGATACCTTAATAAAAAAAAGAAAAAAGAAAAAGGCTTCAGGTAAAGAAAATAGCATGTGCAATATTTACTAGTGATTCATAGGAGAATGGCTCTAGAAGAAGTTCTTGGTTTAGATTCCTATTCCCTCACTTACTAGATTTGAGACCTTAGGCAACTCACTATACATCTTTAACTTCAGTTTTCCATCCTAAAAAATGGGAATAATAATAATATAGTATTATGAGGATATTGCTAAGATCATAAGAAAATGTAAAGTTCTTCACATAGCAATGTGCACGTGGTAAGTGCTGAAACATGCTGCCTCTCACTGTGTCTGTGTTACCACAATAGGTGGAAGGGAGAAAGAGAAGGAACAGAATATCCTAAAGTGCCTTTTTAGAAACTAGATGAGTCTCCAGCAAGAATCTTAAGTCAGTGAACCAAACGAGAATTTTGATGGCTTCTAAAAATATTCCACCCCGTCTGCTAATCCTTATTAAATAAACCAGAGATGAATCATGGACAGATTCATCACATTAGAATCTCATCTTTGAGCTGTGTTTTCAAAACAGCAAATAGGCAAAGGAACGAACACAGAAGTTGCACCTCATTGAAGCCAAATTTCAATGAAGATGGGCAGCTTCAGCTGGCAAAATTAAAGCTTTTGAAGGCAGCCATTGATCAGAACACTGATCTTGTTACCGAAGCAACAGCATGAGGCCATGTAGAGATTTCATGATATTCAATTAAATGTAACATTTGTCTCTATTTTACTTAGTAACTTCAATAACTGACCAAAATTAATATCCATCCACTCATAAATGTAGTTAACAAAATTTTTATTTCCCCAAATAAATTTTTATGGAAATGAAATTTATATGTCTCACTTTTTTGTACAAGATATTCCCTCCCTTTTTGCTCTTAACTCTGATGCTGCTATACTCTCCCTTTTTTTATGTTATTGCTCTGAATATTTTATCAAAATTAGAAAAATTTCAATGCTAATATAAACTCGGTGTTTTAAGAAATCAATGAAGATAGATTCACTGTCAGAAAATGAAGTTTCTTGGTTTACTTCTCCAAGTTTTAAGTGGTTACTTTTGTTACCTGTAATATCAGTGGTTCTATACCATTAGTTTTGCTTTTTAATGATTTTTTCTCTTTCCATTTTACTTTACTAATGGGTTTGTCTATATAATACCCATAAAATCTAAAACCTATTTATCCTATAGTTTCTCCCATGGACTGCCAGTATTTGGAATATTATTGAAAAGTTTTCTAAATACTACTATACTAACATGTATTAAAACATCATTACATTCTAGGCATTACACTCATTGTTTTATAGATGTTAACTCATTTCATCCCCACAACCATCCCATGTCAAAGATACTATTATTTATTTTTCCATTTTACAAGTGGAAAAACTGAGGTGCTATGAGGTTTAGTATCTCACCCAAGTCACACAGCTAGGAAGTAACAGAGACAGTACAGAAATGAGAAAGTCTGTTTCCACAGTCTAGAAATTTAACCAATATACTAATTTGCTCCTCTATTATAACAGAGTTAAAAATAGAAAACGGTTTTTATTCCATTCGTCTCATTTTGAAGACAATAAAATTATATGAGTTATATTATGTTAGAAAAATGGAGAAAGAAATGAAAATATGGTCTACTAATTTTATTGTTTCCCTATATTTCTTTTCTTCTTTTTGTAAAATAATATTTGTGCATATTGAATGAAATCACTATTTTAGAGCTTTAAAATGAATGAAAAATGCTCACTAGCTGGGTGGTCAGAGAATCTGGGTCCCCGTTACTGGGTAAGTGGATATGTAAAGTATAGTGGATATATGATGGTGTAAGTAGCACATTAGACAGTCAAAGGTAACACAACTGAATCTATAAAACATTTTCATTATGGTGAAATTAGACAGAATGACATTTTTAATGTATCCATTATATTAATTTAAAAACAAAGGCATGTGACATTAAACAAGCATTTAATAAGAGTACTTATGAATAAAAAGAAACAACTTAAAATAGTCTGCTCTTTAGTGCAAGGAAATAGCAAATGAATTTGGGATAAAAGTGGTACATAAGAAAATATATAAACCAGGTGAGGGTCTTACATAGTCCAAAATGGTAATGTGCCATAAGTAAAGGCATATTAGTAACTCAACTCTCAACACTAAAAATAAATAAAATGCATAGTAGAATGAAGAAAAGAACAAAGGAAGGGAGGAAGGAAGGAAGCAAAAAAGAAAAAGAGAGAAGATCCCAATATCTTGGAAGTTAATTATCTAGTCAATACTGGAGACAAGAAGCTTCTTGAGAGAGAGAAAGAGAAAGAGAATGGACAAATCAAAATATTAGAGACAACTTGTTTAACAATTATACAGAAAAATTTTCATTCAAATTTGAAAAATATTATTATATCATAGTTTGAAGGTCATCTTATGTGATTATAAAGCCTAGGTGATGAACTTTGTCTCTCCAACATAGAAATCAGAACTTAAAAAAGATGCAGGTTCCTTTCCTGCTAGGACAAAGGCATACAGCTTGAGATTCATTAGACAGACTTGGTCAGGCAAGATACTGATTCAAATAGGCAACTGAAGAAGCCAGGCTGTTCACGAAGCTCTCCCTGTTTGCTTTCTGCTGGCGAATATAGCCAACGAACATGAACATTTTGCTGGAGGCAACACTGATTTTTCAGGAGCTTCAAATCCAAGATTCTGAAGTAGCAATGTTATTAGTGGCAGGAGCAATTGCAGTGAAGTCAAGTGCCTGCCATTTATTGCTTGACAGCTCAATGATTGTCTGAGTCACTTAATATCTTTTAT
The DNA here is from genome assembly GCF_030020395.1 of Manis pentadactyla. Taxonomy (NCBI): domain Eukaryota; kingdom Metazoa; phylum Chordata; class Mammalia; order Pholidota; family Manidae; genus Manis; species Manis pentadactyla. The sequence goes on from NC_080023.1 coordinate 53,770,066, forward strand.
TAAAGGTCTTTTCTGTTTAAACTAGCTAGAGTAGACTTTGTTTGCAACTGAGACAAAAATGTTCCAAAATGAGAAATGTTGTACCTAGGGTCATCTCAAAGTGCTTTTTTTCTTTTTTTTTCTTTTTTTGTTGGAGAGGGCATCTCTCATATTTATTGATCAAATGGTTAACAACAATAAAATTCTGTATAGGGGACTCAATGCACAATTATGAATCAACCCCAAACCTAATTCTCAACAGTCTCCAATCTTCTGAAGCATAACGAACAAGTTCTTACATGGTGAACAGTGCAAGGGCAGTCATATCACAGAAACTTTTGGTTTTGATCACGCATTATGAACTATAAACAAGTCAGATATGATTAGTCATTTGATTTTTATACTTGATTTATATGTGAATCCCACATTTCTCCCTTATTATTATTATTATTATTATTATTATTATTTTAAATAAAATGCTGAAGTGGTAGGTAGATACAAGATAAAGGTAGAAAACATAATTTAGTGCTGTAAGAGGGCAAATGTAGATGATCAGGTCTGTGCCTATAGACTAAGTGTTAATCCAAGCTAGACAAGGGCAACAAAACATCCATGGATGCAGAAGATTTCTCTCAAAACAGGGGGGGTGAGGTCCTAAGCCTCACCTCTGTTGATCCCCAGTTTCTCACCTGATAGCCCCCCTGCGACTGTGCCTGTCTTAGGTTGTTCCTCCCTTGAGGAATCTTACCCGTCTCTGGCTAACCAGTCATCTTCCGGGGCCATACAGGGAAATGTAAAGTTGGTAAGTGAGAGAGAAGCGATATTGTTTGAAAAGGTTAGCTTTTTTCTTCTTTGCAGATTTATGCCCTGTGGCTTCTATGCCCAGCATTTGTCTTGAGGTGTCTTTACCACTTGGAAGAATTATGATACTCGGTAATTTTCTATATGAGGCACGAATTCTACTAAAGGGTTGTAATTAGGAAGGAAGAAGAAAAGCTATAGAAGTAGCAGACGGAAGAAAACATGGGAAGATTGATTATTTCTTTGACATATCTTCTTGTAGAGTAACATAAGCATATATAGGTTTTAAACTACTAATTAAATTGCGTACACACATTAACAGAATAGGAATACAGCTACATAACCAAAGCAGACCTACAATTACCAGTCATATCCAGTGAAACCAAGAAAACCAGTTCGGTACCCTAGGCATTTGTGAAAACTTATCAATGATATGATGGATATTGTCTAACTGAATTTGAATAGTTTGAGAAAAATCAGACAAATTATAACAACACATTCCTGGGAACTGTTCACATCCCATATGTTCTTTTAACAGTAGATAGTCTATAGTCACACGATTTTGGAGCACCAAAGTGCTTTTTGAAGATAATATTTTTGGTGACCTAATTACACCTGTTTTAGTACTGTAAATTCCACCTGTTTAGTACTTTAGTATGAGAAATACAATAAATATGAGAAGCATTGGCTATGTCTAACTGGACTATTTATTTAAAGAAATAAAGTAAGTAGCTCCAAGTTTAAATTCTCAGCTCAAGTCATACTACGATGATTACAGAGCCTCCACACCATAAATACCTCCTCTTACAGTAAAAAGGAAGACAAAGCCATACATCAAAATTGAAGTCTTAATCCATAGAATTCTGGAATTACAAAGATGATTAAATTTATTGCCTTGTTTTATGAGAATATAAGGTCATTGATTGGGAAAACTGAAATCTTGGGCATTTGAATGCAGATATGTGAGAGAATTCAGATGACTCAAAATATTCTCACTTTCTAAAACTGCTGAGTCTCTCTTGCCCCCTGACTCAGATGTTTCACAGCTGACTGAAGGTGCTATCCCTTTATGTCTTCAATGCCAAGTCCAAACTTTACTGAAGATCATTTTTAACTGATAGAATGATGAAAATCTATTCCTGTCCAAATCTATTATTCCATCTGAACTCAGGATCCCAACATCTTCTTGGAGGCCAATTACCTAGTCAATATTGGGAACAAGAAGCTTCCTGAATATAAGCCTCACAAGATTCTGGAAATTAAGTGTGTAAAGCATAGGGAATATGCATGAAGATGGATTTTATCGTGTTTCAAGAAAATTAATTAAAGCTGGTACAAGTGCATGAATAGAGATTCTGCATTCAATGTGCTTCTTCAAGTAGCTGGGACAAGTGCTAAATTCAATTAACTGGCCAAAATCTGGAGCAAAAGGTGTCCCAAGTTAAGTAAAGTTCAAATACTGGGGATTCCTTATTTCCTTGCAGAAGAAGGAATTAAGTGACCTACTGAAATAGGAATGCTAAAATGGATTTATTTCTCAAGACCTATGAAGCTACACACTACTTACACCTTCAGAAAGGGCCCAGAAGACATTTTTTTCACTGTAATGATGAGACATAAACTGACGAGGACAGTACCACCCTGATAAACAAAATCTCTGTTATCTGTTTTTGTACTTGAGGGCACAGACATTGAAACTGCTGTGAAATGGTTTCTTGATTTCTGTAGGATTCCGGTGTGGCAGAAACCAAATAGGAGCACTTGTCCACTGGAAAGGTGTGCATGGGGAGCAGGATTTGAATGGTAAAATGTCAGTAGTCTGGCATTCACAGTATAGAATGGTAAAAACTAATACTCTGGCACTCAAAGAGACTGAAATAATGGGTCATTTGATCTGTTTCATCAGTGATAATACTATCTGAGAAATACAAATCAAAATTTAGTGACATAGTTAGCCATGATCTCTCACCAACTCCCAGACCTGAGTTAATTTACAGGTAGTCCCTGACTTACAATGGTTCAACTTATGATTTTTCAGCTTTATGAGGTGTGACACTGATACGCATTCAGCAGAAACCACACTTCAGATTTTGAGTTTTGTTTTTTTCCTGGGCTAGCAATACGCAGCATGACCCTCGCTCATGGTGCTGGGCAGCAGTGAGGAGCTGCTCCCAGTCAGCCACGCAGTCACGATGGTAAAGCACCAATTCACTTACAACCATTCTGCTTTTCACCTTCAGTACAGTATTCAATAAATTACATGAGATATGCGATTATATAAATTAGGCTTTGTGTTTTATGATTTTGCCCTACTGTGAACTAACATAAGTGTGTTGAGCATGTTTAAGGTAGACTAAGGTAAGCTATGATGTTCAGTAGATTAAGGTGCATTAAATGTATTTTTTTGCCTTATGGTGTTTTCAGCTTATGATGGGTTCACGAGGACATAACCCTGTTGTAAACTGAAGAAGAACTGTACTTACCCCAGTACCCCTCGAATGAAGAGAAAGGTGATTGTCCTTAAAGAAGGACTTGCAGTAGCAGCATATGTTAACATTGTACATATTCCCTTTAGCTTTTCTGAAAGGTGTCTCTGCCATTTCTAAATAAGTGGGGCGGGGGATGGTAAATGCCCAGACCTTTCATAGACTATTGTATATTGCTTCTGAGCTAACACTAATCCCTGTGGATACAGAATACCACTAAGGATCATTGGTCTGACTGAAGGCTGTGGGGGTAATATGACAAATGAGATCTTGTCCTGAGCCCATATTACAGTTGGCACAGAGATGCCTCCATTCTATCCTTTATTTCACCAAATCATTGGTATATATTTGGAAGATTTACCCTGCAACTGGCAGAAATCTCTTTTTGTCTCTGAGACCTAAAAGCTATAAAACTGTAAAAATGGCCAAATCTCCCTCCTACCAAAAGAGAAAATACAAATCTTTATTATCTCCATGGGGGAATGCAGCAATTAGTGCCACATAAAAAATATGAAAGATTTAAAAAGAGGGGGTTAACACACATGCAGATTAAAATTACCTGTTCAGTTTGTATAAACACAAACTAGTCTTGCAAGTGACAATACATTTTATCAGGTGGTTTTTACAAACATAACCAATATGGGCTCTCTACTGGAGAATATCATAAAAGGCCCTCACAATTGTTATAATAATGGTCTAAGGAGTGGCAATGAACTTTTTTTGGTAACATCTCAATGAACAGAGACCATCAGCAAACGTTTTTTTGCCCCCTCAGGAAAAACAATGTACCTTCACTGTCTTGTTCAGCATTCTCTTCAGTTTCCAAATCTACAGCATAATTTAGTCTTCAGAAACCCTGATCATTTCAATATCCTATGAGACATCATGCAGGTTGACAACATGAATGGCATCAAACTAAAAGTGTCTGATTAATGGGATTAGCAAGTCCCCAAACACCTTTCCAAGAACCAAAAAATTAAATCCATCAAAATAGAGAGAACACCTTCCTTAGTAATGTTTCTGAAAGCCTGGGACGGTTTGGGACATCCCCTCTGACGTGTTGCTGTGCTTTGCAACTCTTATTAGGTCAACCTAGCCCAAGATTCTAAGAGTCTAAGACTACCAAAACAATTAAAATTTTGTCTATTGCAGCTTAGAATTAGGACTCCATACCTTTGCATATTAAAATATTAATAATATGTAGGGAGGGGTTAGAATGAGCTTTTTTTGGTGGGGGACAAAATATACATTTGTATATATTAAAAGAGTTTTAAACCAGCTCTTGATACAGTATGCCTATTATAAAATTATTTTGAAGTAAAAACTTAATATGTTTATAGAAAAATACGATTAAATGTGCACTCTTGTTAGCAGATACTGAAATGTTTAAAGTATTTGCTTTCGATGGAATTTTTTATGCTATATGTTGCTCTCTCTCTTTGTCCACTTATCATCTATCTATATATAGCCATTCATCTAGTTCATTGATCTAGAAGATATATATTTAAGATGCCCTAAAAGAATAAAACAGAACAAGTGTTTTCATGTAAATAACCTAGATACTTTTTTTCAAGGAAAGATTATCATGTGTAAGTTAAATTTTTGAAAGAATGTGTTATGTACGGTAGATGCAAACTCTGGAAAACTAGAGAAAAATCAATGAATTTTATTCCCTAAGTCCATCATTTTACCCATTTGGCAATTTGACTATTTATTAAGAATTCTTTAAATAATTTACATATTCACATTGTATTTTCCTACCATTTCCCCCTTCCTGACAGACAACATTTCTTTACCTCTTTGTAAAATATTTTTCTCTTGCTTTTTCTCCTCACTGTGTTTATTTTCTTGACCTTGAAAATCCTCACAATTTTGCACTTCTTTCCTTCAATCTCAGTACTATTTGCTGCACTTTACAAGGACAATAAGTTTCAACTAATTCTAGTATTTAGCTTTTTTTTTTAAAGCTTTATATTTTGACTCAACCATTAAATTACATGCAAAAAAGTATCATTTGAATACAGACAACTTCTCACAAAAGCATGATGCTAGACTCTGTAATGACATAATGGCTGGAAAAATGTTTTAAATATTGTATAAACATCCATCAGTTACCTACTAATCACTATATTCACCAATAAATCATTATTTCCTTTTACAGACTGATCAGCCAAGATTACCTAAACAATTTCAGTTCCTAGTTAATGCAAGATTCTCATCTTGAAAAAATTACTATTTTCTCTTCCTGTACTCTGAATATGATTTTTAATCTTGACGGTTCATACATTGCACTGATGCCACATAAAATAAATTAAATGGAAAATGCCAGAACAGATTACAAATTTCAATCAAATCAATTATGAAAGAAATGTATTTTTCAAAATACACTCCTTAGAGGAGATTGACACTAACACTGAAATCTGTAGAAAGAAGTTTTATATAAAAAACACATATGGTACAGATAACTTCTTTCAATTTAACATTTAAAAAATATTTAGGCATTAAAAACTAACTCCTACAGCCCACTTCTATGGTGTTGGTACTTAATAAATATACAGTAACTGTGGCATTAAATCTAAGAATTTTTAGAAGCTACTTGAAGTTAATATTTGTGGAAATTGAGACTTGGTCTTCAGTGTCAGATACTGAGAAAAATCTCCATATTTTGATTTTTTGGTAGGCTGACAAGGAATTATAGTATGTATATACTGAGAATTTGGAAAAAGGCAGCAAGCAAAAGCCAACAAACTGCCCACTCTGAATACTGAGGTTTGTTCTACATGATAGCCATGCCTTGGACAACTGGAAGAATTTATTCCTCTTGGCATTTAAGGTATTTAGAGTTCAAAGAATGTGCTTTGCAATCTGAACAGGCCAGCACGTCAAAGACAATTACAGCAAATGTTTATTAAGCACATCATCTTAAAAATAAGCAGTAATTTCCCACATCTAATTCATCAGATAAATACCTTTCAAAGAAGTTACAGTTATGAAAGCTAGAAATGTTCTCTCAAAGGAATACAACGATTAGGGATTCAGTATGCGTCCAGGATGTTAAAAGAAGATCCTCACATAGAACCAAGTAAAGTTGAAAGATGTTGTATAAGAAGCCTGAAATCACATGTTAAAAGCCAGGATTTTGAAGATATGGGAAGACAGTTCACATTTACTCAACACTTGTGACATCTAAATATTCTGTGAAAAATCAACGTCTACCAGTATTGCCAGGAGCTGAGTCTATACTGAAGGGGAACTTAATTTTTACTATTCCTGTCCAATTTTTTAGCACTTTCATTAATTTCACCTTAGGTAGGGAGTAAATGGAAAAACATATAAAGGGTTCAGTGGCACTGTCATATATGTGTGCAATGTTTTCTCTCATGGAATAAAAACCATGCTGTGGACATGTGTTCAACATACATTGGAACATCTAGAGTGTTTAGAATGATTCTCAGTGAATTATTCAAATATCTCCATATCATCTGGGCTACTCTTAAATGTTTACCTTTCTTTTATCAATCAGAAACAACTATGAGCTCAACTGTATGCATTTTCTTACTCTCAAAAGATAACTTGATTTACCTGACACATACAACAATTCAAATTATCTTGGCCAAAACATGATTACCAACAGCTTTCTCTTGTCAACCCAGTCATTCCACAACCCACAAAAATTTACACTAAGGTTATATGAACTAAGTCCTGTTCGATTCAGTCAAGCACATCCTATTTCATGGTGAGTATTGCTTGCTGGCAATGAGGTCTTCACCAACCAATGCATACTAATGAGGTGACAGGCTTATGCCCTCGGACTGAGAGCTGTGGCCAGGGAATAGAGGGAGCTTGCATATAATGACTCTTCTGGTCAGATACTTGTAGACAAAACGTTTATAAATTATTCATAGGCTTTGAATGATTCTTGTCACATAATAGGTTGAATTGTTAATTCATTTATTGTTTATATTTGGTTTTTATTTTACCAGAAAAGAACCCCTCTAGATTGATTTACTTAAAATTGAATATCTGAGGGGAAAATATAGGGCAATTAGTAGCTCAAGCAAAACTGTATTCCTTACTCCCTAATAATTTCTCCCTAATAATTCCAAGGTCTTCATATAGATATAGATATTTGTATGTGGTTGTACAGTATTTCATAGTTATTCTAATTTTGATAAATGAATTTATCACAGAAAAATTGACTTTTTCTTTGCATTTTTATTAAAATAAGGAGAAGAGCCTACTTAATTCTATAAAGAAAATTCAGCTATGGTGCCAAATAAGCAAACAAGCAAATAAAACCTGACTGATTACATGCTATATTAATGAATTAAACAAAAAATTTTAAGTGAACAAAACAACAAAAAAATGTTAATTTGGGCTATAATTGCATGGTGTGATATATGAGATAGAAAATTTTTCTGCAAATGGATTTGAGCCAAAAAGTAATTTTTAATAAAAATATTCATTTTAAACATACCTTTTTTTTCTGTTCCTGGATGTGTCTCCTAAGAAGGCCTTAACTCTTTTCATTTGTTTAAAACTAATAAAAGCATTTTGAGATGGATTCTACTTTGTCCTAACCCTCTGGTGTTTGGGAAGTTTTGTCACAGAGCTCAGGAACTTAGCCCTCGTCTGCAGAGATGACTGACCGAGCTTGGCCTAAGGTATATGATGTGAGCAGTCATCACACTTACCTGCTTGATTTGTGGTTACATTTACAGACACATACTGCCGGACTCCTGGGCTCAAGTCGGACACTCCATTCACTGCCTCAATCTCAAAGGTATAGTTTGTGTGAGCGAGCAGATCCACCATCATGACAGAGGTGTTTTTCAGGCCGGTTTGCTGGGGGAGGTACCTGACATGACCGCCACACTCGTCACACACACCTGCTGGGGAGCTGCACTTCTTGCATGCAATATAATATGACACATCTTTCCTTCCACCAGTGTCAGCAGGAGGAATCCATTCCAGAAAGACACTAGTTTCATTAACATTTGAGATGGCATTCCGAGGAGCTGAGGGGGGTCCTGGTTTGCAAAGTAAAGTGAGAAAGACATATTTTAAGATGATAAAATTATGCATCATTTACTACACAAATCCCTGGTCTGAAGGGAAAAAAATTGGTTTGTAATCAATCTTGTTAATAGGGAGAATGCAAGAGTTATCCATTTGTGATAACCTGAAAAATCTTGTTATAGTTTTGTAGGGATGATAATGGGGTTTATACCATATAGAAATGATTTATCTTGGTGTTGTTATGACATCAGTTAAAGCAGATGTTTTCCTCAGTGTATATGTAAAGAATTACAGAGTAAAACTATGTATGCAAAATTAACGTTAGATAAAATTATACATTCTAAAAGTGGCAAGTCATTTGGCAAATCCAAGGAAAAATTCTCCTTGGGGATCGTTGAACTGATTACTTTCTCATTGGTACTTGTCCCTGAAACCAGGAAAGCAATGAGCTCAGGTAAAAACAGATTTTTTCAGTGTGGCTCTTGACTACAGATTTTGCCGCAAGGGAAAAAATAGCCTTAGCTTATCTCAAAATAAATTGTATTAGCTACTTGTAAATCACCAAGAGAATTAGGAACCTCCCTCAAATGTCAAGAAAAAACTAGAATTTAAGTAGTAAGTCAACATTAGAATCCATAGTAACATTTTGCTTACTTTGATATTGTTTTAATATCATGGCTCTGCAAATTGTGACTTTACCTAATTGGAAAAAAAAAATTTATTTTAAAAACAACTCAAAAAAACACTACAAGAGGAAGAATGAAAGTATTCGGATCTTGAAGAAATGGTGGAACAATTTATATATTAATAATATACATATGAATATTACTTTATTTCTAAAACTAATAATTTGCATACTAAAGAGAACTAAAACTGATTGCATATTAATTGTATCAAATGGTGGAAGATGTTGATAATGGAGAAAGCTATGTATTTGTGCTGGCAGAGGATATATAAGAAATCTCTGTGCTCTTCTCTGAATTTTGTTGTGAACCTAAGACTGCTCTAAAAAAAAATTAATTGCATAATATGTAACTCAGTAGTTGATTTTCAGATATTTAGAATTACAATTCAGTCAAATATTAATGTTATGTGATCAGAGTTTCTCAAAGAAAAAGTACATATATATTTGTCTCAGACTTTATTACTAAAGATTTTCTGAAAGAATAGAATGGGCTGTGGTTGTAGCTGAATGGTTCATAAGCACAAATTAAGGTACAAAGGATGACATAGCTTAGTTATGTTAATATTCATTGTATGTTCTAAATATAGAGATTAATATAAATTTCTACCTAATGTTTATTAAGCCATGACTGATGAGGGCTAAATTTATAAGTGATAGTAAAGCTACCTACTATTTAAAATGTCATTTCAATTAACCTAAGAATTGACTTTTTTTGACAAAACAATCCACATCTTAGCTATAATTATGGTTGAATCCTGTGAATTTCACCGTATGTACAACCTCACACACTTCAAAAAAAAGTGACTTTTAAGTTGAAACAATTACTTAAGATGGAAATACAAGTATCCTTTTATTATAACCTTTAACTTATTTAACAGTTCAAAGTTACTGAGAAAATGTAATTTTCCGAGAAAAAGGTAAAATATACCCGATGTATGTCTGGTTTGGAAAGATACATAACTTTGTTTTTTGTTTTCCCACCAACTGAAATATACCCCCATTTATCACCTTTCCTCTAAATCTGTAAAAATGCATCAGAGTCTGACTCGTCCTGTTTTGACTCTGCTATTAACAGCCCCTTAACATTTGGGCAGAGGCACGTGTGCCTCTTGAAATAATGAAACTCAAATTCAAGAGACACCCTAAAGCAGAGGTAAAAAGTAGAGGCCCAAACTGACATTCATCTAAAAAATAATGTAATGAAATTCCATTGTCCCGCTCATAGTGACTTATGAACCAAAGGAGAGCTGTGAGAAGTACCCTTGAATTAGGCAGATTCATTAGAATATTTATTTGTGTTTGATTTTCTTTTCTGGTAAGTTTACAACATTCTGTTTTTCATATATATATATGTATATTTCCAGAAAAATTTTAAAAGGCATTGGAACCATAAATTTAATTCCAAAAAGCCAAAGAAAAAGCAAAATTCAAGATTGTCATCTGAACATCAATCAAGCCATCTGTTTGAGGGGATCAGATGCAGTATTTGTGGTACTATGAATGCAACTAAAAACAGAACACACATGCTCACAGATTACATATTAGAAAGATCTTCTACAGGAGTCCAAATAGTCTTTTTGAGAGATGCATACAAATTAGCATTCTTTTGAGACACACTGTTAGAAATTTACACACCTGGAGACAGAGAAAATATGAAGCCTCAGGTCCTGCTAGAGAGCTTAACAGTCTTTGCCATCAGAGCACAGGCTCTCCCTTACCCCAAATCTAACAAATTTACAGGAAATGAGACTTGCATTTATGCTGAGAAAGAGAAAGATCATGGCTAGACCACTTAAAATAATAATTAGAAAATGAAATTTAAAAGATAATTCAAGACATGGTTTTTTCTCCCTAATTTGCCACATTATTGTCTAGCCACATTTCCCCCTACTATCTGGGCATTATTTTGCTCTGAGTAATCAAAATAATATCCACTGCAACCAAACCACATCATATTCAATTATAGCTTATATAGCCTCTCTTCAAACATACCCTCCCAAGAGTGTAAATAATAATGCCATTTATTCATTTGACGAGCATTTGTTTACACTTAGAAATCATTTAGTCCATAAAATTATCAGTCTTGTAGTAAAAGAATGAGCTTTAGCAATGTAAAACTAATTAATATCATTTGAGGAATTATAAAAATGTTTCACTGACTAGGAAATTCAGACACTGAAATTCTATCAGAATTTGTGATTATTTGATTAAATAAATTATATGTGTTTTTATATTTAATACTAACAAGTAGTAAATTAAAAAAATTTTTGTCATCATCTTTGAGAGCAACTACCACTTACTGGTATCTAAAAATAATGAAACAGGACAAGTTGTGGAAATTAAATATTAAGAGGAGAAAGGGCTCACTTTTCTTCCCTTTCATTTTCTGTGTTTGTTTGATTTGCCATAGAGATTGTGAATGTTGCAAAGCTATGGAAATATTTTCATTGACCAAACAAATACAAAAATGTATTTCCCTCCCAGAAACATGTGGAACACTAAAAAAAAAAAAAGCACCAAGAACATTAATGAATGCAGATGCATCCACTGTAAATGTTGGAATTAGATGCATGATATTCATCAGTATATGATTATCTGATCATGGAGTTAATAATAGTTAAGGACACTCACTAACAAGAAACATGATGACTGCTTAAAAATCCTAGCTAAAGATTGGTTTTATATGTGACTCTTGAATCTGATTTGCAATGCCTAGAACTCCATGTTCTTGCAGTGTTTCCTGTCTTCTTTTATGAATGAATTTCTCTTTGACCTTTACAGCTGAGTGGGGCAGGTTAGAAAAAGAAGACAAGTGTGCCATTTTCTGCTTGTTTATGTGATCAGAAACTTGGGTTGAAATCAGAAAGAAAAAAGGTTTATTATGAACAAGGAAATGGATTTATCAAAATTATACTTGGTTATTATGACCACTCAAAGAAATCACAAAATAGAACAAAAAATTCTATGTGTGTGTCTCAGATGTTGAATTTGAAAGTAAAGGAAATGGATGCTTCTAACAGTGAGTGATAAAAGAGACTTAAGCTTTTCAATGCTTACTCAAGAACACTGCAATTGGGTGAAAAGCGGTACTGGCAGTAAAAAATTACGCCTGTTTTAGGAGAAATGGTAAGAGAATGCAACAGGCTCCATCATGCTCTTTCTTCAAGCTGGTGAAAGTTAGCCTCACCAAATATCCATGAGTTTCCTTACTTGTGCATGCCATTGTGGGTGGATCAGACTCCCTCCTGAAATAATCCTTTTCACAGACACAAGAGGTTGAAGCTTCCTCATGGGTGTAACTGTGAGGTGGGCATTTGCTGCAGCTCTGGCTGTGAGGTGAGGCTTTGAAGAACCCAGGTCTGCACACTGTCAAAAGAAACAAGAGACTAAGCTTTTCCCTGGAACAGATGCAGTGTTTGTTTTGTGAATAATGTCATTCTTTGACTAGTATACACATATTACATATGACACAATCTTTGCATTAATTTAAAATTTTTTTCATAAGCTTCTGGATCATAAATACCAGGCTATTTATTCAGATTATCAAATATTTAATTATTGAAATTAAACATGTTTGCAATGTATATATTTTTAATGATGTTTATGCTACAGGAGCTTACAAGAAATTATGTTAAAAAGTTAAATACTTGTATATATTTAAAACTGAAGCAGTGTCTTGAGTATAATTTCAATTTACTCTTATTAATAACACAACGTACATTGAAGAAATGCAAATTTTCCACTATGCTTATAGAATGGTATGATACACAGTAGGTGCTCAAAAAATGTTATTGAATTAATTTTAAAAATTTGTAGGTGCTAAGAGTTTCAGAAATTCTACTAGATGGGAAGAATGAATGAGTGAGCTGGTGTACCATACACATGACACTGACTTCAAGAGAAGTTGGATTTTAAGTTATTTTTTGTTTACTCCATTCTAGAACTTTGATTCAACAAGCATCTTTTCTGATGTCAGTCACACTACACTATACTAACTGTAATGATATATAAAAGGTAGAAAGTGTGTCTTACTCAATTTTGCATTCACAATACTTATCAGTGTTAGACCACAAGAAGTGGTCATAAATTGTTATGTAATGCATAAATGACTGGCATGTCATGAAAATTGTAACTGAACTATTTAGGATCACATAAAGAAAATGTTCTCTGGATATTTTTGTTAACATTTCTGTTGGTGGTCAAGTAAGTGCTAATAAAGTAAATCTTTCTGTTTTGTGCATGCTCTATACTTTTGTATCTTTCTTCCCCAGTGGTTTAGAAAGACAAATTTTTATTCCAATTGCCCAATGTGGCCCAATTGAAGACCACCAAACTGATGGCTTGATTACTTTTTAGAGCGTAGTTTATGTAAAGCTATTCAACCATCTATATATTCTTTCCTATTTTCAAAATTTACTACATATACTTAAAAGCATTTATTCAAGCATCAATGAACATGTGCTAAAGCTCACAGGAGAACTTGTATTTCAACTGAAATTTTTGATAGACATAACAAATTAGGGCTAATTTTCATGTCCTATAAATGATCTGGGCTTTCAGTAATCCATGCTAAGGCTTTCTGCCATCACCATGAATAATCAGGAATTGACAAAAATGAGAAGGTACTTTTTCAGTAGATCTAATTATAGTGATAGTAAAGCCTTAATGCTCTTACAAATTCAGAGAAAATGTGAAGGTATTTGAAAGATAAGAAGAGCTTTTTGATAGTATTAGGGACATTCTTATAGTTAAATGATTTGGAGAAGAGTTAAAATATTATTTTTCTTATAATAGGATTTCTGTAGCAGGCAAAAGACCAGAATTGGATACTATTCTTAGCTAAGTTATCCAATTTTTCTTCTTTTATCCTTTTCAATAAAAACATTCTCAATTTAAAAACTATTTGCTTTCAAAGACAAATGTCAATCCACACAATCTGTATATTTGGAATTCATTTATCATTCACAAAACAAAAGCCATTTCCTTTATTTTTAATGAGTGCCTTTTAACTTAAAAACTGTATATGATATCATTCACACTGTTGTTCAACCTTTCATGGGAAGTTTGGAAAAAGGAAATAATATAAATATTAAATAAAAAGTAGATAATGTATCTTTCTTCAGTAGTTTAACAAAACGCTTTCAGCAGGTGTGGTAAGCCAGAAATTTTGCTTGGTACTAGGTTACAGAGGTAAGCAAAGTAGATATGACCCTGCCTTTATGAATCTTAAAAGTTTTGTATGAGTAATTATAAATATAATTATGCTAGGAAAAAGAAAGTGAGAGGAGTCAATATGGACACCTATTAAGTCTGGAATGTCAAAGGAGACTCCCTTCAGGAGTCTGCTGAGTTATAGAAGATTAGGAAAATTACCCATTTTGCATCAGTCTATTGCAGTACAATAGGGGAAAAAATCTTGGCAAAGAGCCAAAAGAGGTAGGAGATGGAGGGAAAAAAAACATTGATTAGGGAGATAGTAGATAAAGTGGCAGAGATAATGTTAGACAAGAAGAGAATACCAGATCACAAACATCTTATGATTATTATTTGGGACTTTAATTTATGGGTAAGGTGAGTTTATTATAAAGTTTTAAGCAGGGAAATAATATGATCAAAGTAGTGTTTATATAGCAGCATGGGTAATTGACTGGAGAGGAACATAGATGGACACAATTGGTCATTTCTTTTCTGTTGCCCTGGTCCAGAGAGAGACTCTGCTGCTTACCACAAGTGGTTGCAATTGTGAGAGGTGAGAGTAGATAAATTTGGGAGATGAGTGTGAGGCAAAATCAAGATGTGATGATATACCTTTGGGTCAGATGAGTGAGTGGGAAATCCTATGAATGGTTCCAAACTGTTTGGCTTAAACTTCACAGGAAATCCTGGTGCCGTTTTCTCAATTAGAAAACACTAGATATGAAATGTGTTTGGGGGACTGTGATATAATGAGTTTTAAGATATACATATTTAGTCTCTCATATGACCAAATATATATTTCCCAGGGATATTTGGTCTCATTCACAGTTCCTGAAAACTGCAGAGCCTTAAAGGTGACACAGGTGTCTTGTCATTTTAACGAGAGACTTTTGGACCCCCACCCAAGGGCAGGGCTGGAGGCTGACTCAGCCAATGGCCAATAGTTCAGTCAGTCTGACTATCCCATAAAGCCCTCACAAAACCCATGAGAACAGTTCGCTTGCTCTCTGCTGTTCCTGCTCCGCTCGGTTGGATCCCACTTTTTGGTCAGAAAGAGCTTCTATGGAGGCGGAGCCAAGATAGCGGCGTGAGTAGGACAGTGGGAATCTCCTCCCAAAAACATATATATTTTTGAAAATACAACAAATACAACTAATCCTAAAAGAAAGACCAGAAGACACAGGACAACAGCCAGACTACATCCACACCTGTGAGAACCCCGCGCCTGGTGAAAGGGGTAAGATACAAGCTCTGGCCCAGCGGGACCCGAGCGCCCCTCACCCCAGCTCCCGGTGGGAGGAAAGGAGTCGGAGCGGGGAGGGTGAGGGAGCCCAGGACTGCTAATCACCCAGCCCTAGCCATCTGCACCAGAGCACAGACACAGTGCATGCGTGGGGTGCTGGAAACTAGGGAAACAGGGCAGCAAGATCTTTGGCAGGTCCTGAAGCCGGTGCCCCTGTGACAAAGAAAAGTGAGTGCTTTTTGAAAGTCTTAAAGGGACAGGGACCCCATGGCTGGACAGAAGCATCCCGGGTCACAGTCAAGCAGCTGGAAATTCCAGGGAACTCTGGGCACACTAACCCCCTGGGCAACAGCTCTGAGACACCTCATGGAGGTAAACAGCCAAACAGCCCCCTGTCCATTACCCCACCTGGGCCCCGCCATAGCAGAGCAGTGGCCTGAGGCTGGCCACGCCCACAGCAAGGGAGCTTCCTTAATACCGGCCTGGCAAGATAGAGACCCAGTCTACATGCAATTGCCCAACACAAGCCACTAGGGGTCGCAGTTGTACCAGTAAAGAAAGGCCAGGAGCAAGTGGAAAGCCTTGGCTCACCCAGCTGACAGAACGTCAATAGCTCACCATTACACCAATCAGCATGAAAAGGCAAAAAAATTTGATCCAGACAAGACTACCCAGACAGCTTCGACATCTTCTACATCTTCCCCTGAGAAGAACCTGGGGAGATAGATTTAACCAGTCTTCCTGAAAAAGAATTCAAAACAAAAGTCATAACCATGCTGATAGACTTGCAGAGAAATATGCAAGAACTAAGGAGGCAGAATACAGAAATAAAACAAGCTCTAGAAGGACTTCAAAACAGAATGGACGAGATGCAAGAGACCATTAATGGACTAGAAAACAGAGAACAGGAACGCAGAGAAGCTGATGCAGAGAGAGATAAAAAAGAAAGAGCTTCTATGTTTGGGGAGCCAGAACACCTCCACGTGCCACTGAGTCAGGCCCCAAGTCCCACGAGGATAGAAGTTCCTTTATTTGGGAACTTGCCCTGAGTCTTTCTTCACCTGGCTGTTACCTTGTATCCTTTATAGTATCATTTATTAAACTGGTAAACTTAAGTGTTTTCCTGAGTTCTGTGAGGAACTCACATTAGTTTAGGAAACTAATTGAACCTAAAGGGGAGGTCGTGGGAACCGCTAATCTGTAGCCAGTAGGTCAGAATGGAGGTAGATCAGTGTGGAAGGAGGCTGCATTTGAAAGGTTTCTTAAATATTGTATGAAAACTTGTAGGTTATGTTAGCATTTTGTAATAAAATTAACTGATTCCTGGGGCTTGCCACTGGCATCTGGAGTTGGGGGTGGAGAGCAGTCTTGTAGGACAGAGCCCTTAACCTGGGAATCTGGTGCTGTCTCTGGGCAGACAGCATCAGAATCGAGTTGAGTTCTCCAACACTCTGCTGGTGGTGGAGAATTGCTTGGTATAAGTATGTGTGGGAAGACCACTCCCACATACTTACAGACATTGGAATTGGGTCCAGGTACCTGAATGAAGTTATACTATTATTACTACTGTGTTATTGTTATACATATATGTACTGGAAAAATACACCATTGAATTTGGTATCAGAAGAGTGGGAATCTCAGGGAGGATAATGACTATGTTTAAAGCATTATTTAATTAGAGGTGGCTAAAGAAATGCAAAGAGAGGTATAGAGAGGAAAACTGAGGGGTTGAATATTGTCTAAGAAAAATATTACAAAACCGAAAGTATGAACTGCCTTCAAACCATGGCCCCAAATCCAAATGGAACGTATACTGCTGCTAGACAATCTCACTAGGATTTCCTTCGTTAACTTCAGTGCCCAGCATCAACAGGATTATTTAGTTGCTCCTCTTTCTTCTAACTGGTGACGACCTCTGTTTGTTCCTTTGTGGCTCCTCCCTGGTACATTCGTCCATGTGCCAAGGAAACAGAAATCATTACAGAGGAACATTCTTATTTTCCTACTACCAACTCTCCAAACGTATATGCACTTGAACCCACTCTCTCTACCTTTCTTCCTGTTAAAATGAAAATACGTCCTTGCTCCTCTCAAAGAAAAATACCTGCATTTGAATGAGGAATCCCATCTCTACCCTCAGAGTAATCTTTCAGATGTTTGCTGTACCTTTTACATATTCAGTCCCAATCTTTGCCTTTTTCTCTCTCTTACCTAGTCATTCACAAGAGCCCGAACTTTTCAGTGGACACAAAGGGAAGCAAAATAAAACCACTACCAAGCTATTAGCCTCACTCAATCTCAATTTTTAGCTACCAAAGAGGTTTTTTTCTCCTCAGAACACAATTTCTTAAATTATTTTTCCATATACACATCTCTATTTCCTCATTAAACCCACACATGGACATGATGCCCTGCATTGAAACTACTTTTGTTAACATCATAGTCATCTTGTCACCATAATTCACAACAGCGTTTGATTATGTCCTCTTTTGGAGGAATCAGATAATTTTACTACAAAATGCTAACATACCTACAAGTTTTCACACAGTTAAGAAATCCTTCAAATGCAGCCTCCTTCCACACTCACTGTCTCCATCCATACAAAACTACTCATAATTTCCTGCACTTGAGGAACCCCTCTATCTGCCTCTGAATATTGCACAAAAATCATTCCAGGCCAAATGACAAGAAGTGTAAATTAAGAAAAACAGATTATCATCCATGATAAAAGATTTGGATTTAATCTAAATGCATTTTGCAGATGCATTTTTCTTTCTTTTCAATCCTTAAATAAAAAATAAAAGCATTTATTAAGCATCCACTTGTCTTTCCACTGTGGTACAATTCATTCTGTGGGTATTATTTATTTTGGGGAGACACTCTTTCTGTCAAGCAAGGAATATTTGTCCTGTGGTAAGAAAATAAACATTTAACTCCATACCCTGAAGCTACAACATATTTGGGGAGACAGAAATTAAAATAAATAATCAAAAGAAGTAAAATTGACTTTGTATATTTCAATCATGTCAATATTCAACAAATAATCTTAAATAGCAAAATTTCTCTAAAATCCAACTTGATGTATTTCATTCAAAAATAAAAGGAAGCCTCTGGAGCGATGCTGTTTTTTGTGACAGTTGCACATCACCTAAATATTATTTGGAAAATGCTATGCAAGCTCACCTCACTTGAGTTCAACAAGGAGTAGGAAACAAAAAACATGCATGCTATGTTGACGTGTTTCATGAGACAATGTTGTCAGTACTCTGGAATGAAGGAAACTATTTTTTTTTTAATTTTTTTTATTGAAAGGTAGTTGACACACAGTATTACATTACATTAGTTTCAGGTGTACAACACAGTGATTAAACATTTATATACATGATAATTCTAGGTACCAGCTATCACCATACCAAGTTGTTACAATATTTTGACTATATTCCTTATGCTATACATTACATCCCGGTTACTTATTTATTTTACAATTGGAAGTGTGTTTATATATATATATATATATTTTTTGTGAGGGCATCTCTCATATTTATTGATCAAATAGTTGTTAACAACAATAAAATTCTGTATAGGGGGGTCAATACTCAATGCACAATCATTAATCCACCCCAAGCCTAATTTTCGTCAGTCTCCAATCTTCTGATGCATAACGAACAAGTTCTTACATGGAGTACAAATTCTTACATAGTGAATAAGTTACATGGTGAACAGTGCAAGGGCAGTCATCACAGAAGCTTTCGGTTTTGTTCATGCATTATGAACTATAAACAGTCAGTTCAAATATGAATATTCATTTGATTTTTAAACTTGATTTATATGTGGATACCACATTTCTCTCTTTATTATTATTTTTAATAAAATGCTGAAGTGGTAGGTAGATACAAGATAAAGGTAGAAAACAGAGTTTAGTGTTGTAAGAGAGCAAATGTAGATGATCAGGTGTGTGCCTGTAGACTATGTGTTAATCCGAGCTAGACAAGGGCAATAAACATCCATGTATGCAGAAGATTTCTCTCAGAACATGAGGGGGGAGGTTCTAAGCCTCACCTGTGCTGCTCCCCATTTTCTCACCAGATGGCCCCCTGCGACTGTGCCTGTCTTAGGTTGTCCCTCCCTTGAGGAATCTTACCGGTCTCTGGCTAACCAGTCATCTTCCAGGGCCATACAGGGAAATGTAAAGTTGGTAAGTGAGAGAGAAGCCTTATTGTTTGAAAAGGTTAGCTTTTTACTTCTTTGCATATTTATGCCCTGTGGCTTCTATGCCCAGCATTTGTCTTGAGGTGTCTTAACCACTTGGAAGAATTATGATACTCGGTAAATTCGACATGTGGCACGAGTTCTATTTAAAGGTTGTAATTAGGTAGGAAGAAGAAAAGCTATAGAAGTAGCAGGCAGAAGAAAACCTGGGAAGATTGATTATTTCTTTGACATATCTTCTTGTAGAGTAACTTCAGCATGGATAGGTTTTAAACTACTAATTAAATTGTGCGCACACATTAACATAATAGGAATATAGTTACATAACCAAAGCATACCTGTAATTACCAGCCATCTCCAGTGAAACCAAGAAAACCAGTTAGGCACCTTAGGCATTTGTGAAAACTTATCTATGATATAGTGGATATTGTCCAACTGAACTTGAACAGTCTGAGAGAATTCAGATAAATTAGAACAGCCCATTCCTGGGGACTGTTCACATCCCATATGTTCTTTTAACAGTAAATGGTCTGTGGTTGTAAGATTTTGAAGTGCTACAATTTGCACTTCTCTTAATTCTTGGTTGAGTTCCAACAGTATAGATCCAGTCAAATTTGTTGTTTTACTGTATGCACAGGCCAGCTTAGATATCTCCTTCCTCATTCCCATGGCAAGTCCAGGAGCTGGTGGGATGAGTGCATCTACAGCTGTAGCAGTGCGTGGATCTTTGTTGGGGTTTGTTTTTTTTTTTTGCTGATCATCTTCTGTCATGAGTCTTTCCGAGAGTGCTGATGTTGGAAGTTCTTTTTCATATCGTATCTTAGTTCATTTTCGGGGTAGTCAAATTAGGCTTTGATCATCTATATAAACACAAACAGACCCTTTGCCTACACTTTTATATGCCCTTTATATCATTGTGTAGAAATCATTGGAGGTCACCACACAGGAACTGCTTTTTTTTTTTTTTTTATCATTAATCTACACTTACATGACGAATACTTTGTTTACTAGGCTCTCCCCTATGCCAGGTCGCCCCTATATACTCCTTTACAGTCACTGTCCATCAGCGTAGCAAAATGTTGTAGAATCACTACTTGCCTTCTCTGTGTTGTACAGCCCTCCCCTTTCTCCCACTCCGCTATGGATGCTAATCTTAATACCCCTCTTTTTCTCCCCACCCTTATCCCTCCCTACCCACCCATCCTCCCCAGACCCTTTCCCTTTGGTACCTGTTAGTCCATCTTGAGTTCTGTGATTCTGCTGCTGTTTTGTTCCTTCAGTTTTTCCTTTGTTCTTATATTCCACAGATGAGTGAAATCATTTGGTATTTCTCTTTCTCTGCTTGGCTTGTTTCACTGAGCATAATACCCTCCAGCTCCATCCATGTTGCTGCAACTGGTAGGATTTGCCCTTTTCTTATGGCTGAGTAGTATTCCATTGTGTATATGTACCACTTCTTTATCCATTCATCTATAGATGGACATTTAGGTTGCTTCCAATTCTTGGCTATTGTAAATAGTGCTGCGATAAACATAGGGGTGCACTGATCTTTCTCATACTTGATTGCTGCATTCTTAGGGTAAATTCCTAGGAGTGCAATTCCTGGGTCAAATGGTAAGTCTGTTTTGAGCATTTTGATGTACCTCCATACTGCTTTCCACAATAGTTGAACTAATTTACATTCCCACCAGCAGTGTAGGAGGGTTCCCCTTTCTCCACAGCCTCGCCAACATTTGCTGTTGTTTGTCTTTTGGATGGCAGCCATCCTTACTGGTGTGAGGTGATACCTCATTGTAGTTTTAATTTGCATTTCTCTGATAATTAGTGATGTGGAGCATCTTTTCATGTGTCTGTTGGCCATCTGTATTTCTTTTTTGGAGAACCGTCTGTTCAGTTCCTTTGCCCATTTTTTAATTGGGTTATTTGTTTTTTGTTTGTTGAGGTGTGTGAGCTCTTTATATATTCTGGACGTCAAGCCTTTATCGGATCTGTCATTTTCAAATATATTCTCCCATACTGTAGGGTTCCTTTTTGTTCTATTGATGGTATCTTTTGCTGTACAGAAGCTTTTCAGTTTAATATAGTCCCACTTGTTCATTTTTGCTTTTGTTTTCCTTGCCCGGGGAGATATGTTCAAGAAGAGGTCACTCATGTTTATGTCTAAGAGGCTTTGCCTATGTTTTCTTCCAAGAGTTTAATGGTTTCATGACTTACATTCAGATCTTTGATCCATTTTGAGTTTACTTTTGTATATGGGGTTAGACACTGATCCAGTTTCATTCTCCTACATGTAGCTGTCCAGTTTTGCCAGCACCATCTGTTGAAGAGACTGTCATTTCTCCATTGTATGTCCATGGCTCCTTTATCAAATATTAATTGACCATATATGTCTGGTGTAATGTCTGGATTCTCTAGTCTGTTCCATTGGTTTGTGGCTCTGTTCTTGTGCCAGTACCAAATTGTCTTGATTACTATGGCTTTATAGTAGAGCTTGAAGTTGGGGAGTGAGATCCCCCCTACTTTATTCTTCTTTCTCAGGATTGCTTTGGCTATTCGGGGTCTTTGGTGTTTCCATATGAATTTTTGAATTATTTGTTCCAGTTCATTGAAGAATGTTGCTGGTAGTTTCATAGGGATTGCATCAAATCTGTATATTGCTTTGGGCAGGATAGCCATTTTCACGATATTAATTCTTCCTAGCCATGAGCATGGGATGCGTTTCCATCTGTTAGTGTCCCCTTTAATTTCTTTTAAGAGTGTCTTGTAGTTTTCAGAGTATAAGTCTTTCACTTCTTTGTTTAGGTTTATTCCAAGGTATTTTATTTTTTTTGATGCAATTGTGAATGGAGTTGTTTTCCTGATTTCTCTTTCTGTTGGTTCATTGTTGGTGTATAGGAAAGTCACAGATTTTTGTGTGTTGATTTTGTATCCTGCAACTTTGCTGTATTCTGATATCAGTTCTAGTAGTTCTGGGGTGGAGTCTTTAGGGTTTTTTATGTACAGTATCATGTCATCTGCAAATAGTGACAGTTTAACTTCTTTGCCAATCTGGATTCCTTGTATTTTTTTGTTTTGTCTGATTGCCGTTGCTAGGACCTCCAGTACTATGTTAAATAACAGTGGGGAGAGTGGGCATCCCTGTCTAGTTCCCGATCTCAGCGGAAATGCTTTCAGCTTCTCGCTGTTCAATATAATGTTGGCTGTGGGTTTTTCATAGATGGCCTTTATTATGTTGAGGTACTTGCCCTCTATTCCCATTTTGCTGAGAGTATTTATAATGAGTGGATGTTGAACTTTGTCAAATGCCTTGTCAGCATCTATGGAGATGATCATGTGGTTTTTGTCTTTCTTTTTGTTGATGTGGTGGATGATATTGATGGACTTTCGAATGTTGTGCCATCCTTGCATCCCTGGGATGAATCCCACTTGGTCATGGTGTACGATCGTTCTGATGTATTTTTGAATTCGGTTTGCTAAAATTTTGTTGAGTATTTTTGCATCTACGTTCATCAGGGATATTGGTCTGTAGTTTTCTTTTTTGGTGGTGTCTTTGCCTGGTTTTGGTATTAGGGTGATGTTAGCTTCATAGAATGAGTTTGGGAGTATCCCCTCCTCTTCTATTTCTTGGAAACTTTAAGGAGAATGGGTATTATGTCTTCCCTGTATGTCTGATAAAATTCCGAGGTAAATCCATCTGGCCCGGGGGTTTTGTTCTTTGGTAGTTTTTTGATTACTGCTTCAATTTCGTTGCTGGTAATTGGTCTGTTTAGATTTTCTGTTTCTTTTTGGGTCAGTCTTGGAAGGTTGTATTTTTCTAGGAAGTTGTCCATTTCTCCTAGGTTTCCCAGCTTGTTAGCATATAGGTTTTCATAGTAGTCTCTTATAATTCTTTGTATTTCTGCGAGGTCCGTCGTGATTTTTCCTTTCTCGTTTCTGATACTGTTGATTTGTGTTGACTCTCTTTTCCTCTTAATATGTCTGGCTAGAGGCTTATTTATTTTGTTTATTTTCTCGAAAAACCAGCTCTTGGTTTCATTGATTTTTGCTATTGTTTTATTCTTCTCAATTTTATTTATTTCTTCTCTGATCTTTATTATGTCCCTCCTTCTGCTAACCTTAGGCCTCATTTGTTCTTCTTTTTCCAATTTCGATAATTGTGACATTAGACCGTTCATTTCGGATTGCTCGTCCTTTTTTAAATATGCTTGGATTGTTATATACTTTCCTCTTAAGACTGCTTTTGCTGTGTGCCACAGAAGTTGGGGCTTAGTGTTGTTGTTGTCATTTGATTCCATATATGGCTGGATCTCCATTTTGATTTGGTCATTGATCCATTGATTATTTAGGAGCGTGTTGTTTAGCCTCCATGTGTTTGTGAGCCTTTTTTCTTTCTTTGAACAGTTTATTTCTATTTTAATGCCTTTGTGGTCTGAAAAGTTTGTTGGTAGGATTTCAATCTTTTGGAATTTACTGAGGCTCTTTCTGTGGCCTAGTATGTGGTCTATTCTGGAGAATGTTCCATGTGCACGTGAGAACAATGTGTATCCTGTTGCTTTTGGATGTAGAGTTCTGTAGATGTCTATTAGGTCCATCTGTTCTAGTGTGTTGTTCAGTGCCTCTGTGTCCTTACTTATATTCTGTCTGGTGGATCTGTCCTTTGGAGTGAGTGGTGTGTTGAAGTCTCCTAGAATGAATGCATTGCATTCTATTTCCCCCTTTAGTTCTGTTAATATTTGTTTCAGGTATGTTGGTGCTCCTGTATTGGGTGCATATATATTTATAATGGTTATATCCTCTTGATGGACGGAGCCCTTTATCATTATGTAATGTCCTTCTTTGTCTTTTGTTACTTTCTTTATTTTGAAGTCTGTTTTGTCTGCAACCAGAATTTCAACACCTGCTTTCTTCTCTCTGTTGTTTGCTTGAAATAACTTTTTCCATCCCTTGACTTTAAGTCTGTGCGCGTCTTTGGGTTTGAGGTGAGTCTCTTGTAAGCAGCATATGGATGGATCTTGCTTTTTTATCCATTCTATTACTCTGTGTCTTTTGATTGGTGCATTCAGTCCATTTACATTTAGGGTGATTAGTGAAAGGAATGAATTTATTGCCATTGCAGGCTTTAAGTTTGTGGTTACCAAAGGTTTAGGGTTAGCTTCTTTACTATCTTACTGTCTAACTTTACTCGCTTGTTGAGCTATTATAATCACAGTCTGATGACTCTTTATTTCTCTCCCTTCTTATTCCTCCTCCTCCCTTCTTCATATGTTGGGTGTTTTGTTCTGTGCTCTTTTTAGGAGTGCTCCCATCTAGAGCAGTCCCTGTAGGATGCCCTGTAGAGGTGGTTTGTGGGAGGCAAATTTCCTCAACTTTTGCTTGTCTGGGAATTGTTTAGTCCCTCCTTCATATTTAAATGATATTCGTGCTGGATACAGTAGTCTTGGTTCAAGGCCCTTCTGTTTCATTGCATTAAGTATATCATGCCATTCTCTTCTGGCCTGTAGGGTTTCTGTTGAGAAGTCTGATGATAGCCTGATGGGTTTTCCTTTGTGGGTAACCTTTTTTTTCTCTCTGGCTGCCTTTAATACTTTTTCTTTGTCTTTGATCTTTGCCATTTTAATTATTATGTGTCTTGGTGTTGCCCTCCTTGGATCCCTTGTCGTGGGAGTTCCGTGTACCTCTGTGGTCTGAGAGGCCATTTCTTCCCCTAGTTTGGGAAAGTTTTCAGCAATTATTTCTTCAAAGACATTTTCTATCCCCTTTTCTCTCTCTACTTCTTCTGGTATACCTATAATTCGTATATTGTTCCTTTTCGTTTGGTCACTCAGCTCTCTTAAAATTCTTTCATTCCTGGAGATCCTTTTCTCTCTCTCTGCATCAGCTTCTCTGCGTTCCTGTTCTCTGTTTTCTAGTCCATTAATGGTCTCTTGCATCTCGTCCATTCTGTTTTGAAGTCCTTCCAGAGCTTGTTTTATTTCTGTATTCTCCTTCCTTAGTTCTTGCATATTTCTCTGCAAGTCCATCAGCATGGTTATGACTTTTGTTTTGAATTCTTTTTCAGGAAGACTGGCTAAATCTATCTCCCCAGATTCCTTCTCAGGGTAAGATGTAGCAGATGCTGAAGCTGTCTGGGTTAGTCTTGTCTGGATCATATTTTTTTGCCTTTTCATGTTGACAGGTGATATTGACTGTCAGCTGGGAGGGCAAAAATTTTCACTTGCTCCTGGCCTTTCTTTACTGGTACAACTGCGACCTCTAGTGGCTTGTGTTGGGTAATTGCGTGTAGAGAGGGTCTTTGTGTCTTGCCTGGCCGGAAGGGAGAAATTTCCCTTTCTGTGGGCGGACTTTGCCTCAGGCTGCTTCTCTGCTTTCGCAGCCCCCGGAGGGGTGATGGATGGGGGTGCTGCTTGGCTGTTTACCTCCGTGAGGGGTCTCAGAGCTGTTGCCCAGGGGGTTAGTGCACCCGGTTTTCCCTCTAATTTCCAGCTGCTGTACTGTGACCTGGGTTGTTTCCGTCAAGCTGTTAAATCACTGTCCCTTTAAGACTTTCAAAAAGCCCCCGCTTTTCTTTTTCACAGGGGCATCAGCTTCGGCACCCGCTCAGAGGTCTTACTTCCTGTTCCCCCAGTATCCAGGGCCCCCTGGGCACGTACTGTGTCTGCGCTCTGGCCCGGATGGCTGGGTCTGGGTGTTCAGCAGTCCTGGGCTCCATCTCCCTCCCGCTCTGCCTATTCTTCTCCTGCCGGGACATGGGGGGAGGGGCGCTCGGGTCCCGCCGGGCCGGGGCTTGTATCTTACCCCTTTCACCAGTCGCTGGGTTCTCGCTGGTGTAGCTGCAGTCTGGCCACTGTCCTGCGTCTTCTGGTCTCTCTTTTAGGGCTAGTTGTTTTTGTTGTATTTTCAAAAGTATATATGTTTTTGGGAGGAGATTCCCACTGTCCTACTCACGCCGCCATGTTGGCTCTGCCCCTGAAGGAAACTATTTTTAATAATTCCTCTTCTGTCCATGCTTCAAAGATAATTTCAAGTGCTGCCTTTTCCATGATGTTTCTGATGCTCTCCATGATTACAGGTTATTTCCTTATACATCCTATAGACCTTTGAACCATTTATTTAACATCTCTCTTATGGCAGGCAGCAATTTTTTGTCATAATTTTATGCGAATGAATTCTCATCTTCTCCCAACTAGTATAAGCATTCTGAAGAATGGAAACTGCTCACTTGATTCTCAACATATGTGGCATAGTTCTCTGTCCTATGTACATATTCATCAGTATTTATTGGTGTAAATAGTACATATGTGTTCTTCTCAGGGTCTAAATAACATAGCTGGAACTTAATCAAAGCTGGCTGACCTGAATTGTTTAAATATTAAGTCCAGACAAGCAAAAAATAATATGTATTACATTTACATTCAATACTTTAGATATTTAGCACAAACTACTACCACTCTAGCACTCATATTTATCACTTGCAAAAACAAGGATGTTAATGACATCTATTAAAATAAGGTTTTAAAATCTAAGCAGAAAAAGCATGTCATCAATATTCATATGAAGAGATGGTTTCTTTCCTTAAAATTGTGGAAAAGTGCTGCCAAATCTGATTAGGAATTTTTAAAATATTCCCCAAATTACTATAAATGGTTATATTAACAATTCAGGATTTTTCCCATGTATTTATTATCAATTAAATTACTTTACATGTTTGCAAAATATTTTAGCCCTAAAGGTTCCATCACTATTGAAATACTTAAGAGAATTCATTTTGTAATTCAAGTCCAGGAGCATGGTCACCAAGAAAAGAAAACATTTTTTAAAGTAATATAGAAAATACTGCTTTAATAATTTAAAACACTGTAATTCTCTCCATTAGAATTAAAGTACAAAGATCATTTATATATATATATGAAAATAGGAACAAGAAGGCATAGACTATATGTTAAAGGTATAATTAACCTTCAAAATTGTTACTGGACTTAATCCAATTGTGCTTTATTTACAATGACAGAAAATCAGTATGAACAAGATTTTTACTAAGGTTCGATCTTACGTGAACTATCAGAGGATATAAGCTAAGTCACATTTTCTTTTTTAAATTGATTTTACAAAATAAGATGCCCACAAGATAGGTTAGCCCAATTTTAAAAGGTGCGTTTATTTAAAAAAACCAAGATTACTTAAATATTAAGTCCTGACAAGCAAAAAATTATATGTACTACATCTATGCTTGCTACTTTAGATATTTAACAGAAACTGGCACCACTCTAATTATCATATTTATCACTTGTAAGAACAAAGATGTTAATGATATTTTAAAATAAGGTGGTAAAATCTAAACAGAATAAGCTTGTCATCAATATTCAAATGACGAGATGCTTTCATTTGTTAAAATTGTAGAAAAGTACTAACAAAAGGCTATAACGAAATTACACCTCAAAATATATCCAATAATATATATACTAAAATTTAACAATGATAGCAGATTTATCCTTATACTTTAAATATATACTCTGCATAAAAAGTAGGTATCGTGTTAAACACTGACACATTAGAATATATCGTAAACTAGGAACTCTGAATTTTGATGACACCTTTTGAATGCTTACAAACAGAAACAGGAGAAAGGTCATAATTAAGGATCTGAAACTGCTAGCTAATTAGAATATAAGTTTAAATGATTGAAAGCAATAAGATTAATTTGAATATTAGAAAATATATCAGAGAAGAACAAGATTTCTATTGAAAAATATATTAATTCTTCCTCTCTGTATATACATACATATATATACACACATTTAATTTAGACTCACCAAATATTTACAGATCAAAGAAATAATATGACATTTATAAGTGAAGAGTAAAAACTGTTACATATGCTTTACGTATTCTTTCACCTACTATATATAAAATGAAGCAAGCTTATGCATCATGAACTATACTGGACACTTGATATGTAAATATAATTAAACCTATTCATTGCCATTATGCCATTAATTAACACAGTCATGTGTGGCAATTGTCTATATGTTGTCTGGTACCAATTTAGATATTCATTAATTATTTACTGGTGTTTACTATCAACACACACATTTTTAAAGGGCATTCAAAATGACAATTTTAAATTAACATCCATTGTATTTGTGTGTGTGTTTATAGAGACAAAAAATTGTGGTCCCTCAGTAAAAGACTTTATATATATGTATATATATGAGCTCTATTACACATATATAATATGATTTCAACCAATTATAAGTAGAATATTGATGTGTGACTTTAAAGATGTTTAGGATTATTACTTTCATATTTTTATGTTTTTAAATCTATAACTTTTATGGAAGTGCTATACCACATAGTGTCAATCATCAGTT
This sequence comes from Manis pentadactyla, assembly GCF_030020395.1. Taxonomy (NCBI): domain Eukaryota; kingdom Metazoa; phylum Chordata; class Mammalia; order Pholidota; family Manidae; genus Manis; species Manis pentadactyla. The sequence continues at coordinate 53,799,052 of NC_080023.1, forward strand.
CTAATACTGGCCTTCCTCCCATAGTTCAGAGTAATAAATTGTCACCTCCACTAGAATTCAGAAAAGAGCAGAATATCCTTAAATTTAGTAAAGATGTATTATGTACCAATATCACCTTCTACTGTGTTTCTAAGATTAGAGCTTATATACTTCATAACTAGTAGCTAGCAGAGTTAGAAAATATCTAACATTTAAAGTACTGCAGAAAATATGTACAGGTGTAACTGATTTACCAATGAAACTAGGATGGAATGTTTGTCATGCTCAAATAAAGCATGCTGATTCATTTATTATTTAGTTCAAAATTACTTCTCGACAAATGATATGATTTCCCACCAAAAATAAAGCAGTTAAGCTAAATTAATTTCAGTTCTGCAAGTCTAAAAACCAAGAATCTTGCAGAGTATTCGTGAAACATTCTGCAGTGATATGATGATACATCTCTCTAACATGACAACATGGATATGTCTAAATAAGTATAAACCAGAAGGTTCCTTGTGATTTGGAATGGATGCACACACAGCCCATAAACTGTGGACAGTTGTAAATCACAATATTCCAATTTTATATTTACCTAAGTGAATCTCTGTTAAAAGCCACATAATTTCAGTAGTTAATCAGAGTTCTACAACCAATCTATATAAGGATAAATATTTATTGAAAATAATAGAATCCATGGTATCTCTCCAAGCAGTTATTTTCCCCTTAATTACTGATTGATTGGAGTCCTCTATGATAATATATTGCTAGGGACAATTTTAAAATTTATTTTAATTATTAATTTTACCGTATATTTTTCATATATCTATAAATTCAGTAGCTACTAAGATGTTGAGCAGTTTTGCTTTCCCAAACAAATAAATCAATTCAGATATCAGGGTGCCCCAGTAATAGTGTGTGTAGGATAGGTATAAAAGTTTAAGTATTTGTGCAAAACATTTTTAATATTTGGTTGCATATTTTCCATTTCATAAAAGAAATTGATTTAGATAATGATTTTGGATTTAACAAGAAGCGTTTCTGTTGTTAAAATGAACAGACTTGAAAATAATACTTTGAAAGACTAGGAAAAGGTACCTATAAAATATGTTTGAATTAAGCATTTTACCTTCTCTACTCTCAAACATTATCGTTACTTTTGCGTAGATACAAACAAAAGGTATCTATCTGAACAAGAGTTAACCTTAATCATCAACAAATACTACAAGTAGTTGTTTAATTATGTCATTTTGGTTTTATGAACAAATGATGTTTTTGAACAATCACAATTTAAAGTCTTCATAAGGAAGCATCAGTCATCAAATATGTTTGATGAGTCCAATTCTCAGTCAATCTGTACTTTAGAAAAGCAGAAAAATAGGAATTAAATTAAATCTAATTAAATAACTTCTTAATATTAACTGGTAAATCTTCTGGGACTTTCTTTTGTTGTACTTTTAACTGGAGAAGGCATTAAAGCCAAAAAATCCAGGGGTTGACTGTATTATAAAACATTGAGAAAATGGACTTTTTTCATCATTCTTTTTAGAACACTTAAACTTAGCACTATACTTTACAAATATTTTCAACATATTTTCATGGAGTAATTGGCTATCTAAAATGAAAAATTATTTTATATCTTCACATGCAAAATTAATGTTTGCCATTATTTTGTAAGTTTAGAGAAAAACTATGTTTTGTGAATGAATTTACTATGGAAAATTGAATGAAGAGGGAAATCCTGGGTGAATGCTGTCTCACTAAAAGCTATGACACAAAATTTAGCATTTGTTTATAATACATATATTATTAGATGTATGTAAAATGTATATAAACATAAATAAAACATATGTTATTTCTCTAAGTTAAAAGATATCCAAGTACCCCACTTAGGGTTTCTCTCATCATAGGTACAAATAATTTTTCTGTACAAGTTGATTAAATCTGACATTTAGGACTTTTCACTTTGTTTCATACTGAATATGATGAAAAATTCAATATTGAAAAAATACCATGAAATAATCTTGGACAGGCCTTTAGTAATTTTTTTCATTATTGAATGATTCAAGTCATGTGTTCTTGTGAAATTTATTTGTGATAATATGAATGTTGATTGCCTTGATAGGAAGAATGTACAGTTTAAGTGTTAAGCTGGATGATTTATCCAGTAATTGAAAGAAGAGCTTGGGTCTGTGATTTGATTTGAAGTTTCCATTTTTTCTAGAATCAGGTAGTGAAACCTGGTTTGTTTATCTCAGGTCTGTATGGTCATAAAATGAGCCAGTTATGAATCGTGAAGTAACTATGTTCTAGTTACTGCAAAAAAATTCCTATGAAGGAACAAAAACATCCAACACAACATTTGTTATGAAAATAAGTGCAAGGTTGGCTCAGGGTCTTGGCCTTGACAGCTAAGGTAAAAATAGTGTTTTCTGTTATAAGCATTTCTGCTTGTACCATTGGGCATTACATCTTAGCTCACTAACTCCGAAGACAACAGTATCTATGTAACAAATTTATTTCCCCTGTGATATAATGAAAAAGTACAGACTAAATATGTCATGTTTTAGAATAAATATTAAACCATTATATATAGTATAAATGCATTCGTGGTTACAATTTCTCTTTAAAAATGAAACAACTACAACAAGAGGAAAATTATTTCTCCGTCTAGTAAGATAATTATGGTCAGATTGACTATAATTTGAGTTTAACAGAAGCATTAACAGCGCAGTTCTGTAAAATACATAGAAAGATAGAGAAAGATTAACTGTAACAGGGTTGGAAAACTGCAATTTGCCTTAAAACAAAAAGAAATATTTTGCAATTTGACCTGATTATTTCTGAAAAAGTGTACTTGGCTTATACTGTGTAGCCCATTTGTAACTGTGAATATAAATACAATGAAGGAAGCTTATATACAGAATACATGGGACATGCAATTGTTCTAAACCAGTTTTCCCTAAATTGTAAGCTGAAAATTAAAAGTGAATCAAGCCATTTCTCTACTGTTTAATCCATATCCATGAAATGGTGTTCTTTTAAATAGAAAATCTGTGAATTAGCAAAAGCAGCTGGCTAGGGCAGCTCATTTGGCAAAAGCAGTCATCTATCTGCCCCTAATTTGCAGTGTGCAAGTGTCCTACTGGGTCTCAAATTAAATAATTTCAGATGTCAGCATTAAGGGCAGGATGCCTTATTCACAGCATAGGAAATGCATGCCCAAAGTAACTTGGTAAAGATTATCCTTTAATAATATGCTTTATCACCAAAATATTCACCTACACAAACTCTCAAATATAGTTCATAGCATCATATATTACATTGCTTTTATTTGTCTATGTTTAGCCCACCTTTTTTCTGCTTCATTAAATATGATCTGTAGAATTACTCAGTCATTTCCAGAGTTAATTTTTCTGTCCTAGCTATCTGGCAAACTCAATTTCAAAACCAGAATGGGTGTTGGCTTTTTTCAGAAGCCAGAGCAGGAAAAAAAAGGAAGCCAGAAAAATAATAACTCCAAATGTTTTATTTCAGGGATAGTTACAAAGCCAGTTCTTTATTTTATAATATGAAAATTTAGACTTTAAGGTTATAATCTTAACCCAAATAGATTATATTTTAAAGCATATTCCTTGTCCATTGTCACTTTATGATTACCATCTCACCAAATTTCTATCTTTTATAACCACAAGATACAAGGATAATAGTAACAATAGCTATACTAATAAAACAAACTAACATATATTAAGCATGTTCATCGGTCAGTCAGTGAGTGGAACTCTACACTGATTCATATCATGTAATTTGTACAATAATAACATTAAGTCAATTTCCTATTAATCCCTTACAAATATCTGTGAAGGAGCTACTGTCTTTCCGATAAAGAAGTTTAGTCTCAAACTTGTAAAGTGTCCTCTCAAGGTTCATATAGATACAATGTGAAATTGCATTAATATTTCAATTTTACTGCTAAAAGGTTTAGCCATGTGTCTAAATTATTTCAACCAGCCAGTAAGTGGAGAATCTGGGAGCCCACCAGGAAATAGCACTAAATTCTCTCACCATTGTTCTTTTTAGTTCTCTCACCAGTCCTTTTAGTTCCTGAGTTAAGAGTCACTCTATACCTAATTAACCAATCTCAAGAGTTGAGGCTTGTGGAGAACATTTTGAGTGTATTCTACACAATCTCAGGTAATCCAGACTACTATTAATGAGGACTTTAACACACTGTTCTTTTCTTCATTGCTGTGTTGTCCACAGTGCCTATTCTTAATTCTTTCAGCCCATGTGATCACATACTGACTCCTTTTTGTTTAGAAGAACATGAACTTTAAGGTCACAGAGACTGGGTTTCAAATCTCGGCAATTTCACATTGTATCTATATGAACCTTGAGAGGACACTTCACAAGTTTGAGACTAAACATCTTTATCTGAAAGACAGTAGCTCCTTCACAGATATTTGTAAGGGATTAATAGGAATGCCTACATATATGAAATGTAATACACACCCCCCCATACATGTGTAGCAAAGTGCTTGGCAGAGAATAAGCAGTCAATAAATGATAGTTCTGTAAAACATGTATGATGAACACTATAACTAGTATGTCAGTGGCAATCAAGTGTTAGTTGCTGCTGGGTCTATCCACTTCAGTTCAAATGAGATTTATCTCACAATCACAGGACTGTATGTCTGGAAAAGAAAGACCTTAGGCATGACTTTCACATGGTCGTATGCAAGACAGAATCTGTGCACATACTAGGCTTGTAGATAACTCCCCATCTTCCTTTGTTTTTCCACTGAAGGAGCTGCACTAACACTTGAGTGAGAGTAAAAGACAAGGCTTCATAAAAACAATCTAAAATCTAAATTAGAGAAAGACATTTCAGGGCTTTTAACTATATAACCAAGACACAAGATTAAATAACCTGCCTAAAATTTTATAGAAATTTAGCACTAGAGTTTTGTTTCTGAATTCCAATGCTACACCTTTTAAAGTATATTATTAAACTATTCTCAGAAGGATATAATAACTCACTTTCAAGATGAAAATAAACCTCATAAAACTACATGCCATGGAAAGCATTTTGGTGGTGGTGGTGGTCTTTACATCTTCCACAGCTTCTGTTGCCTGGAATATTTCACAATTACTTTAGTTAATATCATCACTCCAGACTTTAGTGGTACCATACTACAGGCAACTCTGAAAATAGTCTGGAATTGGTATAAATAAATTTGAAATGTTCACATCATTAGAATTTAAAACTTTAAGAGATTACCAACATTTATAAGGTTCATCTTTGTAGTACAATTAGGCATAAACTTCTATAAGGTTAAAATTTAACCCATGATAATTTTCCTTCCTCAAGCATAAAAAAAATCTCAAAAGTTAGATAAGCCTGTCTTTGTGGGCTTCTAGAGATGTAGAATATGTTGATTTTCTTCTGATTTTGAGGCATAATATCACACTTTTAGAGACACTCTTTCTTCTAAAATGCTATAATTTGAATGTTAATGATTAGCCCCCAAAGTTACAGGTGTTAGAAGCTGAAGAAAGCATGTGTGAGGATATTATAGACGACAAGTTTTATGTTTCTTTTTTCTTCTTTTTTTTTTACATTTTTACATCATGAACCTACTGACCTATATTTTTATAGCATGAAATCTAAAACATTGATATTGAAATGAGAGCATTTGTTATGGACTAAATGTTTGTGTCCTCTAAACTTTTTATGTTGAAGCCTTAATCTCTAATACAATGGTATTAGGAAGTTGGGCTCTTTAGGAGGTAATTAGGAAAGATGAGATCATGAGGGTGAGGCCCACATAATGGAATTAGTGGCCTTGTAAGAAGAGGAAGAGAAAAATATCCCCCCTCCTCTCTCTCTGTGAGCATGTAGCGAGGGAAGGCGAAAGCACAGGTAAGGAGGTAGTGAGAAGGTGACTACGTACAAGTCAGGAAGAGAGCTCTCAATAGGAACCAAATCAGCCAGCACCTTGATTTTGGATTTCCAAGTCTCCAGAACTATCAGAAATAAATTTCTTTTGTTTCAGTCACAAGTCCCTAGTATTTTGTTAGGGCAACTTGAGTCAACCAATACAGTATTATTCAAAAAAATGTGCATGCATGCATGTGTGTGTGTGTGTGTGTGTGTGTGTGTGTGCGCGCGTGTGTGTGTTGAAGGGGTTTATTGTTTGTTTTTTTGGTGATACTGGTTAAATTACATCTTTTTAAGAATTATCTTTTTGAGAGATCTTTGATGTCTTAATACAAACCTCAAGAACACTCCTCAAGAAAGAGGTGCTTTTATATGATGAGCATCTCTAATGATCAATTTTTATCTTAAAGATACCTGCATAGTAATGGTAAGATTTTGTCAATGAGACTACATCAAATTATTTTTGTAAAATACTAACTTGTGAAAATTCCAATTTATCATCTTATAAAATAACGTGTGTGTGTGACTCAATAAAACATTATCATTTAATAAGTTTCCACTCTATATCTGCAAGTCTATCAAAACTTACAATCTTTTAAGACAATGAAATCAAGAGTAACTTAATTTCAAATGCCAAAAGAAAACTTTTGTAACTCTCAGCTGACATGGTGATAGCTTACATGACATTTTTCAGGCTACTAGTTATTATGTTCACATAGATCATCATTCCCTAGGATCTCAGGCTAATATATTGTTTTTTAAGTACTGCATGTCATACAAAAAAAATTTTGCCAACTAATTGTCAATCACACATTTTCTTTTTTCTGTTGCTCCCCCTCTCTCATTCTCTGTACATTGCACATAGTGTGGGGTTCTATGTGCATATGTACACCTAGATTAATTTATTATGCCAAAGTTTCCTGAGTGCAATATGTCAGTTCTCTATTATTCAGAGTTCTGAATAAAGATAAAAAAGACAGAAGTTTGATAAGGGCTACAATAGGCTTTATGGGAACAAAAAATAAGGAAAATTCTTAGTGGTAGGAGGCAGAAGGGGATCATGGTAGCTGCATGAATGAAATGATGCCAATGTTTCAGTATGAATAAAAAGTCACTTATCAGATGAATTATGGACAGCTTAGCTTTCATTGAGAAGATGACTGAGTGAAGATTTGAAAGAGGTAAAATGAAGTTATCCAAGTGTGTATCTTAGAGAAAGCATGACTCTAATGAGGTATAATGCCTGGTATTTCATGGAACAAAAAGGAAGCCAGAGAGGCTGGAGTAGAGTTTGCAAAACAAAGTGTGTTAGGGGATGTGGCCAAAGGGGTAAAGGCCAACAGATCGCTAAGGGCTTTGAAAGCCACTAAAACTTTCACTTTTACTCAAAGATGTGATGTAATATAATTTTAAAGGATCACTGTGGCTTCTGTCTTGATAACTGACTTAAGTGAATAAAGAGGGAAAGCGAGGAGAATAGTTAACAGACTACTATTGTAATCCACCAGAAACATGGGGCTGATTTGGTTGAGGGTTGTATTAGTGAAAGCAGTGAAACCTTTGTATGTTGCATGTAATTGAAGGTAGAGACAATGGCAGTTGCTGACCCATCTAGTGTGGGAGAGCAGGTGAAGAGAGGAGTATGACATGAATTGAGAAAATAAGTATAAGTAATTAATATGTCATGAACTAACTATAAAAATGTTAATAAACACTTTAAAAGACATTTTAAATATGAGAGCTGTAGTGTTTTATAAGATTTTACAATGAATCAAACATCAAACAAAATCATGAACACGGAACATAAATGAATACACCTAACTTTTTCAAAATCTTACCTGTATGCAAACACTAAAAATTAATCTGCTGGCAAAATCTGGGGGGTAGGAAGGAAATGGACTTTTAAAAGCCATGTGTGTGATGATTTACTGCAACTGAGAGTCTCCAGTCTTATGATCAAGCATGTCACACAGATTTGGCGCTGAGCCTATAGAGAAAGAGGGATTCTCAAATTATGATGTGGTTTGGACAACTGCAGTAATTTGTAGTTAGGAAATACGACTTTTGGGAAAAGTTATTTTGATGTTTTATGTCATATGTGTTTGCTCAACCCACATTTTAGGACTCTAGTCTAAAGTAATGTTACAAATGTTCTTAAAAAGCAACTAAATATTCTTGATAGATTTTCATGTATGTGAGCACATAAATAGTAGGAAGTTTTCATTTATTATAAACTATTCCTCATACATATTGAGTATTTAATTTAAAGTTGAAATGGAATCATTCTAAATATGACAAATCATATTTTATGGTGGAGTATTCCACCTGAAGATTTCCAAGCACTTCCAAATCTTTCACATTTTACGGGTGTGTTTTCTTTAAGGTAACTCCATAATTATTCATTGTCTATACTTTTATATCATTTTAACATGTATTATGATTCTGATCAAAAGAACTCAGTGGGAAACCATTTTTTGTATTTATCCATATAATAAAAATCAATACTTCCCATTATTGAGTGCCTCCTATATATGCCAGGTCCTGTCATAAGAGCTTTATGTATATCATAAAGCTCTGCCTACCTTTTTGTCCCTTACCTTATGAATCATCCTCTCTATGTAATTCTGTATATTCACCTTTTACTGATTTCATGGGCCCTCATTTCCATAACTCCTGGAAACCAACTGTCAACAATTTTCAGTCTATGTCAAAACATCAGCTGTATTTTGCTGATATTCTCTGTATCCTCAATCCCTTTTCACATTCCCTTTATCTGTTAGCTCTCACAAGCACATGATTCTCTTGCAATGACACTGACAGTCCAACGGTAGTGTTTTTTTTCTCTCTCATGCCCTCCTACCAGTGGGCTTCTCCTTGGGGCAAGTGTCCCCTTGCTCTTCATTGTGCTTTCCAGACCATTTTCCCTGTGGCAGATCTTCTTTTTCACAGTGGTTGCTGAAAAATCTCCTGTGGCATCTTTTTTTTAACCTCCTTTTTGTGGTGAGAACATTGAAGTTCTACTCCCTTTGCAAAGCTGTTACACGAGATAGTGTTATCCACTACAGGCACTAAGTGATCTTTGAGAGTAAAAGTAAAAGATGAGATCTGAAATGGGTAAGTTTTTGTTTCATAGTCTACTGTCCACTCTTTTTTCTTCCAACATTTACATTTATTATTTTTTTTGTGACTAAGTTGCTACCAAAATTAAAGAAAACTGAGCATGTGAGGTAAGCTTTTTATAAATGTCAAACTAAACTCTTTTGGTCCTAATCATTTGAGAGTCATGGTGGCTTAGGTGTGCCTGATAGGGTAGCAAAGATTTCCTTTCCTCTTCTTCACAGAGCCCAGCTGCCATTCCCCCAGATGAATCCATTCCCCACTGCCTGTGGTGAATATGTTATAAAGCACTGGCCCACTGCCTGGCTTCTCAGCTTTGGAGCTGACAGAGCTTGACTTGTGAAGCTCTGATTCTGAAAATCATTATGTAACTTAACTTTTCCCTTCATTTTAAATTTCATAGTCCATCTAAAAATTCTTTTTAGCTAATGAATAGCTGTGACTCTCACAACATTTATCTTTGGTGCTAAAACTAAGAGAAAAAGGCCTAAGATCTCACTCACTAACTGATTTAAATGTGCAAGGGGTGCTGAGAAATCTGAGGTCTGTCCTGGCACTGCTTCTAACATGCTCTGTATCTTCCAAGAAGGCTCTAGTTCTTTCGTGTCCCAGTTCTTTGAGAATATTACAGAGTGGGGATTTTCTGCTTCTTCCCTGGATTGCTGAGTTCTTCTAAGTAATTGGTAATTGTAAATGAACTGCATGAATATACATATTATTAACAATTGCCCTTGTTTTACTGAAAGTCAACATCCTCTTGTATTTTCCTCATCATTTTCATCTATCTTTTACACTGGTAAGCAAAAGACTTCTCTGTGTTTAGATATAATTAAAAGATCAATCTTGACCCTTCTCCATATCTACTCTGCCATGGAATTAGCTATCCAGAGTACTGAGACTTGCAAGTTGATTGTTTAGTAACATATGATCTGGACTTTGCGGTTAGTGGACCACAGGTTTAAAGTGTTATCCAGTTCATCTGATATTTACATTACAGAAACCTCTGTGCTTACTTAATACAAATATATGAATGACATATTTTTAGTTGGTGTAACAGAACAGCAGAGGGTCTTGTTTAAGTCACGATTGACTGATCGCTGTTCATATCACACTGCCGTCATCTAACCCTAAGGCTTTTCTCTCACAGATTGTGTGAGCTGTCCTTCATTAACTCCTTGCTTCTATATCCTATCCATCCAATTTCATTGCAGTTGAAATTCAGTATAATCTATACAACAGTCTAAATAAGGTGGCTTCATATTACACATTTTATTTAAATCATTTACTGTAAGTGATATCCTGGGTATTGAGGGCATATCAAGGGAGTCTAAAAAGCATTAGCAACAAAAAAGAGACCAAGATATAAAGAAAAGCATCATCAGGTGGCTGCTAATTTAGAATCAGTTATTGGATTTAATTTTTTCATATTCTATCTCTTCATTCTGAATATTTAATCACAGAGTATTGCTATTTTGAATAAGACAATATATACAATTGAAATGTATATTAATATGGTATATGATGTAGTACGCAGTATAACATATAAATATGAGGTTGTATTATATATTGCCAGGAATCCACAAATTAATATTACAGAAAACAACTTTGAGTATTTTTCTTTTGTCACATTTATGTTTTCCTTGAGTTTTGAAGCAGTAAAGTATGAAAACAAAGATGAGTGGTACTCTTTTGCTCAGCCTGATATTTCATCTCTTTGGTATTGTAATGAATGGGACCTGGTTACTTTTCCTATGGTTCTTCAGTTGTCAGCTTTTGTAAATGCTATGTGACAAGATGTCCAGCTAGCTGGGATGAAAGACCTGTTTTTAGAGAAACAAAGTTGTGTTTCCAAATGATGTGATGTGATGAAACCACATGTACAAATAGGAAAGCAGTTTTAAATTGAGTTTACAAATCTGTTGCTTTATAACGTTTTCCTTTATGATTGTTTGGATATCAGAAACCAGGAGCTATCAAGGTGAAACTGAGGTTTTACATAGGTAACAAAAAAGTATGTTCCAAATAGCTTTGGTGAATTTTCAGATTTCTCTTGATTTCTTTTTTTAGTTCCTTCTAGCTCCTCCAGAGAAAAAGAAAACTACTGACTAAGATATTTGAGTACACTGGATGCCTACAGGCAAGATTTCAGGTTCAGAGGAGTCTTTTTCCTAACCTAGAATAAAGAAGGGGGACATAGTGGGTGCTCTGGGCATTTGTATCACAGGAGTGAAGGTTATTAAACCAGCACCAGGAGGACTCTCTTGAAAGTTTAGGTGTAAATATCAAACCACGAAATGACCAGAAATAATTAAATACAATTTACTAGAGGAACAACTTGGTCTCCCTTTCCAAGTAAAGCTGTAAACGTGTAAAAATCTTACTACTGTCTACATTGCTTTCTATATTTTTTCTTACACTATTTTTTTTCTTTCTCTGTATTTTTAATTGGCTACAGTACCAAAAGGAGTCGATCGAACAATAAGAGTGGGATTTTTTACATAGAATTTAAAATAGTGTAATTGAAATATGTATGGATAACAACATTTTTAAAAGATAAAATATTTTGAAGTGATTGAGTCAAAGGAGAATGGAGTCTAGAGAGCAAAATGGATATTTTTCTTTTTCTACCTAGCCAGAGACAACTATGTAGACAAAGGTGTGATTTTCCAAATTATTAACACATAAAATCCTTTATTGTTGCCTTATCCTTTTGTGCTCTAACAAGCATATATTCCTATGTTATTTATAGTCTGTATATTTACAGACCACCTATCTATCACATTGCTCAGTTTTTTAATTAATTAGCTGTGTCTGTATTTTCTCTCCAAACTATAAATTCCTAGAAGATCAAAGCTGTGTTTCATATATTTTAGCATACCTATTTGGAACCAATCAAATTGAGTATTATAAAATAGCCTCTAGATAAAGGAAGTTAAATATTTGCATGTGCACTCATAGCACACTTTATGATTTTTATAAGCTGTGCAATTTCAATGTGTTTTATTTTGAATAAAATCCTGTTAATTTTCTATATCAATGAAGAAATTTTTCATTTACTCACACGAATATTTTCCCCAGAAAAAGAACAGATTGCATGGCAGCTGGAATACCAAGTATATAAGTAAATATTACAGAACCCTAGCTGTTCCTATAAAACAAAGGAGGAGCTCCTGAATTTTGTGTTTGAAAGTATCTAATCCTTCAAAGAAAGATCTGCTCAACTCCACAATGATGCATATCATCAAACAGTTACATCTTTTTTGTGAGGCACTGTCTGCCATTTTTTTCCTTTCTTAAAATATCTGCCATACCTCGTCACATCACAAGTTCCAAGCTGAGTACTACAACATGCATCCTGCGCCTTAAGGAACACTGTATTTGAAGGCACTAAATTTTTTAAAGGTTATAATTATGCAATGTTCCATCCACTAAGACTGTTAGCTAGATATTCATTGGACTACTGAATTAATAGAGTGGCATTTGGTAGGTGACGCTATGACTTGTTTTGAAAAATTGCCTTATAACTGTGGTTGTAGAAGTGAAACAATTTAGTATAATTTTATTCATTCACAAGTCAGATTATTTTGTCACAGAGCTATGAAATTATGATCATACAATTAGAGAAGACAGATTTAAATTGTGTCATGAACCTAATATGTAGTTTTTCATATTTAAACTGGAACATTTTCATATTTTTCTCCTGTCTACAGCAGTTGTCAGTCTGTTTGCTCCAAGTCTCCTCCTGTTCTTAAACTATACAGATACACATTGCAGCCCACCTAAGTAGCCTACTACACCCTTTGGAACCATTGAAAAGTTTTATTTACTATACTCTAAAGAGCAGTGATTTCTGCCTTAAAGTGTTCACATTTAAAAGTACAGACTTCTTTAAATGAAAACATAAATAAAAACACAATGACCTTACTAAAACAAATAGACTCATCATTTTCTCAAAGAGAAGGCCCCTGGCATGAATAAACCATGAATGTACCAACGTAGGAATAGTATAAGAATGATCAAAGTGATAGCATATCAATTTCTTCAACTCTTCATTTCAAACAGGCACCATGAATTTTTCAGAATCTGTTCCTCTATATCTTTCTCTCAGTTGCCAAAGATGTTTTGAAAATCTCTTGGTAGCTGGCTACTATCTTAGGCACTGAGGTTACAGATATGAGCAAGACTTCCTTTAACTTGATCTGCCATTATTGGGCAAATTACTCTCTCCCTCTGAATTCCAATTCCCTTATATAAAATGCAGTATAATGCTACTATCTATCTCATTTTATTGTAATGAATCATGCCAGAATTTAGCCCAGTACTTGGCACATGGTAGCTCTTTCACTGATGATAGGTATTATTTTTTATTTATAAAAAGTTATCTGACAACTTGTCAGAACTGAGACAATCTTAGCATGAAAAATATTACACAGATTTTAAAAAAAGGAATGAATTGTTATTGTCTCAAACACACTAGGACATACGGCCACATTATAGGACTGTTGTAAGCACCAAAGTTATGAAGAGCAACAAGATGGAGTGCCCACTCTCAAGTAGTTTGGGATTTAGTGTCTCTACACTGGCTATAGTTAAATAGCAACAGGGGCAAAAATGTCAAAACAGCCTATCTATTGTAATTCTAATTTAATTTACAGAATTATAATGCTTCCAAAATAATTTTATTTCTTGTGTTTTATTAGAGGTTTATGCTTATAGAGACTGATAGCTTATAAAGTCTAAAAGAAGAAATTGCAAACCAATTCTTTCCTTAGTGAATTTCCATTGTTTGTTAGAATAAATATCTATATTAGTTCAAAATCAGTTAGGAAGGTAGTTAGTGGGATCTATGACACCAAGTTAAGGTCACCAAAATGCAGGAAAGGCCCACTTTGTGTATCCGTAGATCATATCACCTACCTACCGAATGGATGCCCTCATTTTCTTTCTTTCTATCTTATTCTTTAACTTCAATTAAAAAAGAAAATTGATCTAGATAATCAGTTTACAAAATATAGTAACAGGAATTTCAGAGAAGAAACCTCTACTGTTATGAAACATGAAAAAGATGTTTTACTCCTACCTGTCATTGGGGAAATGTAAATTTGAGCTAACAATTCACAGACATCAGACTACAGACTATTTAAAATATTGATATTATCAACAGTCGGTTAGAAAGTGGTAAAAGTAGAATTTGAGTGCTAAGGACAAGCACACTTGAGAAATTTGGCAGTATCTGCCTAAATTCCACCTTTGTGTATATCTCATAGAGAAACATTCACATAGGTGTCAAGAACCATGGATTAAGATGTTTATTGTGCTACTGTTTGTAATGGAGAAAAAATGAGGGCCAATCTATAGTGGAAAATCATACTGCAATGAAATTGAATAAATTAGAGCTTTAGTCCTCAAAGGGATAAATCATGAAAAAAAGTGCTCAGAAACATAGTTGCAAAATTATACATAAAACATTTCCCAATTACCTAAATTTTGTGATACTAACAGAACATTATTATATACTGGATTGGAGATACACACACACAACACACATTGTATACATTACAAAAAGGCATAACTTCAAGTAGTGTTTACCTTTGGAAAGGCTTAGGACTCAGAATAAGGAGTGGATCTTCAGCTTTATTTTTTTTTAAATGAAAGAATAACCACACACACATACACACAAAACTAAACCTTTTTTTTTTTAATCAAACCTATATATTTCAACCAATAACCCATATGGTTTGGTATCAAATTCTGAGAGTGGTAGTTCTACTAAAGCTAGAACATACTGGGAAGTAAAGTTCTGGGCATCCTTCCTTTTTTTTTTTAATACTTTATTTATTTATTTATTTATTTTGGTATCATTAATCTACAATTTACTAGGCTCCCCCCTTCACCAAGTCCCCCCAGCATACCCCTTCACAGTCACTGGTCATCAGCATAGTAAGATGTTATAAAATTACTACTTGTCTTCTCTGTGTTGTACAACCCTCCCCATGCCCCCCATGCACTATACATGCTAATCGTAATGCCCCCTTTCTTTTTCCCCACCCTTGTCCCTCCCTTCCCACCCATCCTCCCCAGTCCCTTTCCCTTTGGTAACTATTAGTCTATTCTTGGGTTCTGTGCTTCTGCTGCTGTTTTGTTCCTACAGTTTTCCTTTGTTCTTATACTCCACACATTAGTGAAATCATTTGGTACTTTCTTTCTCTACATGGCTTGTTTCACTGAGCATAATACCCTCTAGCTCCATCCATGTTGTTGCAAATGGTAGGATCTGTTTTTTTCTTATGGCTGAATAATATTCCATTGTGTATATGTACCACATCTTCTTTATCCATTCATCTACTGATGGACACTTAGGTTGCTTCCATTTCTTGGCTATTGTAAATAGTGCAGCGATAAACATAGGGGTGCATCTGTCTTTTTCAAACTGGGCTGCTGCATTCTTAGGGTAAATTCCTAGAAGTGAAATTCCTGGGTCAAATGGTATTTCTATTTTGAGCATTTTGAGGAACCTCAAAACTGCTTTCCACAATGTTTGAACTAATTTACATTCCCACCAGCAGTGTAGGAGGGTTCCCCTTTCTCCACAACCTCGCCAACATTTGTTGTTGATTGTCTTTTCGGTGATGGCGATCCTTACTGGTGTGAGGTGATATCTCATTGTGGTTTTAATTTGCATTTCTCTGATGACAAGCGATATGGAGCATCTTTTCATGCGTTTGTTGGCCATCTGAATTTCTTCTTTAGAGAACTGTCTTTTCAGCTCCTCTGCCTATTTTTAAATTGGATTATTTGCTTTTTGTTTGTTGAGGTGTGTGAGCTCTTTATATATTTTGGATGTCAGCTCTTTATTGGATCTGTCATTTATGAATATATTCTCCCATACTGTAGGATACCTTTTTGTTCTATTGGTGGTGTCCTTTGCTGTACAGAAGCTTTTCATCTTGATATAGTCCCACTTGTTCATGTTTGCTTTTGTTTCCTTGCCCAGGGAGATATGTTCATGAAGAAGTCACTCATGTTTATGTCCATGAGATTTTAGCCTATGTTTTTTTCTAAGAGTTTTATAGTTTCATGACTTACATTCAGGTCTTTGATCCATTTCGAATTTACTTTTGTGTATGGGGTTGGAGAGTGATCCAGTTTCATTCTCTTATATGTAGCTGTCCAGTTTTGCCAGCACCATCTGTTGAAGAGACTGTCATTTCGCCATTGTATGTCCATGGCTCCTTTATCAAATATTAATTGGCCATATATGTTTGGGTTACTGTCTGGAGTCTCTATTCTGTTCCACTGGTCTGTGGCTCTTTTCTTGTGCCAGTACCAAATTGTCTTGATTACTGTGGCTTTGTAGTAGAGCTTGAAGTTGGGGAGCAAGATCCCCCCCACTTTATTCTTCCTTTTCAGGATTGCTTTGGCTATTCGGGCTCTTTGGTGTTTCCATATGAATTTTTGAACTATTTGTTCCAGTTCATTGAAGAATGCTGTTGGTAATTTGATAGGGATTGCATCAAACCTGTATATTGCTTTGGGCAGGATGGCCATTTTGATGATATTAATTCTTCCTAGCCAGGAGCATGGGATGAGTTTCCATTTGTTACTGTCCTCTTTAATTTCTCTTAAGAGTGCCTTATAGTTTTCAGGGTATAGGTCTTTCACTTCCTTGGTTAGGTTTATTCCTAGTTATTTTATGATTTTTTGATGCTATTGTGAATGGAATTGTTTTCCTGATTTCTCTTTCTATTAGTTCATTGTTAGTGTATAGGAATGCCACAGATTTCTGTGTGCTAATTTTGTATCCTGCAACTTTGCTGAATTCTGATATTAGTTCTAGAAGTTTTGGAGTGGAGTCTTTAAGGTTTTTTTATGTACAATATCATGTCATTGCAAATAGTGACTGTTTGACTTCTTCTTTACCATCTGGATCCCATGTATTTCTTTGTTCTGTCTAATTGCTGTGGCTAGGACCTCCAGTACTATGTTAAATAACAGTGGGGAGAGTGGGCATCCCTGTCTTATTCCCAATCTCAGATTTTTGCTTTTGTTTATGTTTGGGTTACTGCTTTCAGCCTCTCACTGTTCAGTATGATGTTAGCTGTGGGTTTATCATATATGGCTTTTATTATGTTGAAGTACTTGCCCTCTATGCCCATTTTGTTGAGAGTTTTTATCATGAATGGATGTTGAATTTTGTCGAATGCTTTTTCAGCATCTATGGATTGGATCATGTGGTTTTTGTCCTTCTCTTTGTTGATTTGGTGGATGATGTTGATGGATTTTCGAATATTGAACCATCCTTGCATCCCTGGGATGATTCCCACTTGGTCATGGTGTATGATCCTTTTGATGTACGTTTGAATTTGTTTTGCTAATATTTTGTTGAGTATTTTTTCATCTACGTTCATCAGGGATATTGGTCTGTAGTTTTCTTTTTTGGTGGGGTCTTTGCCTGGTTTTGGTATTAGGGTGATGTTGGCTTCATAGTATGAGTTTAGCAGTATTCTATCCTCTTCTATTTTTTGGAAAACTTTAAGGAGAATGGGTATTATGTCTTCTCTGTATATCTGATAAAATTCTGAAGTAAATCCATTTGGCCCGGGGGTTTTGCTCTTGGGTAGTTTATTGATTACCACTTCAATTTCGTTGCCTGTAATTGGTCTGTTTAGATTTTTTGTTTCTTTCTGTGTCAGTCTTGGAAGGTTGTATTTTTCTAGGAAGTTGTCCATTTCTCCTAGGTTTCCCAGCTTGTTAGCATATAGGTTTTCATAGTAGTCTCTAATAATTTTTTGTATTTCTGTGGGGTCCATCATGATTTTTCCTTTCTCGTTTCTGATTCTGTTGATGTGTGTTGACTCTCTTTTTCTCTTAATAAGTCTGGCTAGAGGCTTATCTATTTTGTTTATTTTCTCAAAGAACCAGCTCTTTTGTTTCATTGATTTTTTTCTATTGTTTTATTCTTCTCAATTTTATTTATTTCTTCTCTTATATTTATTATGTCCCTCCTTCTGCTGACTTTAGGCCTCATTTGTTCTTCTTTTTCCAATTTCGATAATCATGACCTTAGACTATTCATTTGGGATTGTTCTTCCTTCTTCAAATATGCCTGGATTACTATATACTTTCCTCTTAAGATTGCTTTTGCTGGGTCCCACAGAAGTTGGGGCTTTGTGTTGGTGTTGTCATTTGTTTCCATATATTGATTGATCTCCATTTTAATTTGGTCATTGGTCCATTGATTATTTAGAAGCATGTTGTTAAGCCTCCATGTGTTTGTGAGCCTTTTTGTTTTCTTTGTACAATTTATTTCTAGTTTTATACCTTTGTGGTCTGAAAAGTTGGTTGGTAGGATTTCAATCTTTTGGAATTTACTGAGGCTCTTTCTGTGGCCTAGTATGTGGTCTATTCTGGAGAATGTTCCATGTGCACTTGAGAACAATGTGTATCCTGTTGCTTTCAGAAGTGGAGTTCTATAGATGTCTATTAGGTCCAACTCTTCTATTGTGTTGTTCAGTGCCTCTGTGTCCTTCCTTATTTTCTGTCTGGGGGATCTGTCCTTTGAAGTGAGTGGTGTGTTAAACTCTCCCAAAATGAATGCAGTGCATTCTATTTCCTCCTTTAATTCTGTTAATATTTATTTCACATATATTGGTTCTCCTGTATTGGGTGCATATATGTTTATAATGGTTATATCCTCTTGTTGGACTGAGCCCTTTATCATTATGTGGTGTCCTTCTTTATCTCTTGTTACTTTCTTTGTTTTGAAGTCTATTTTGTCTGATACTAGTATTGCAACACCTGTTTTTTTCTCCCTATTGTTTGCATGAAATATCTTTTTCCATCCTTTGACTTTTAGTCTGTGCATGTCTTTGGGTTTGAGGTGAGTCTCTTGTAAGCCCCATATTGATGGGTCTTGTTTTTTTTATCCATTCTATTACTCTGTGTCTTTTGATTGGTGCATTCAGTCCATTTACATTTAGGGTGATTATTGAAAGGTATGTATTTATTGCCATTGCAGGCTTTAGATTCTTGGTTACCAAAGGTTCAAGGTGAGCTTCTTTACTAACTTACTGTCTAACTTAACTCACTTATTGAGTTG
The DNA here is from genome assembly GCF_030020395.1 of Manis pentadactyla. Classification (NCBI taxonomy): domain Eukaryota; kingdom Metazoa; phylum Chordata; class Mammalia; order Pholidota; family Manidae; genus Manis; species Manis pentadactyla. Next base: position 53,818,188 of record NC_080023.1, read on the forward strand.
TTATAAATGCAGCCTGATGATTATTTCTGTCCTTTTTTATTCCTCCTTCTCCCTTCTTCATATGTTGGGTGTTTTGTTCTGTGCTCTTTTTCGGAGTGCTCCCATCTAGAACAGTCCCTCTAAAATACCCTGTACAGGTGGTTTGTGGGAGGCAAATTCCCTCAACTTTTGCTTGTCTGGGAATTGTTTAATCCCTCCTTCATATTTAAATTATAATCATGCTGGATACAGTATCCTTGGTTCAAGGCCCTTCTGTTTAATTGCATTAAATATATCATGCCATTCTCTTCTGGCCTGTAAGGTTTCTGTTGAGAAGTCTGATGATAGCCTGATGGGTTTTCCTTTGCAGGTGACCTTTTTTCTCTCTCTCGCTGCCTTTAATACTCTGTCCTGTCCTTGATCTTTGCCATTTTAATTATTATGTGTCTTGGTGTTGTCCTCTTTGGGTCCTTTCTGTTGGGAGTTCTGTGTACTTCCATAGTCTGGGCAATTATTTCCTCCCCCAGTTTGGGGAAGTTCTCAGCAATTATTTCTTCAAAGACACTTTCTATCCCTTTTTCTCTCTCTTCTTTTTCTGGTACCCCTATAATGCGGATATTGTTCCTTTTGGATTGGTCACACAGTTCTCTTAATATTGTTCCATTCCTGGAGATCCTTTTATCTCTCTCTGCATCAAATTCTATGTGTTCCTGTTCTGTGGTTTCTATTCCATCAATGGCTTCATGCATCTTATCCATTCTGCTTATAAATGCTTCAGAGATTGTTTCACTCCTGTAATCTCCCTCCGGACATCATCCTTTAGCTCTTGTATATTGCTCTGAATCTCCGTCAGTATATTTCTCTGAATCTCTGTCAGCATGTTTATGATTTTTATTTTGAATTCTATTTCAGGAAGACTGGTTAGGTCTATCTCCTTCTCAGGTGTTGACTCTGTGATTTTTGTCTGTGTCAGATTCTGCCTTTTCATGGCGATAGAGATACTTTTCAGAGCTCTGGCGAGTGATGGCTGGGAGAACGTCCCTTCTTGTTGGTTTGTGGCCCTCCTCTCCTGGGAGAACAGCAACCTCTAATGGCTTGTGCTGGGCATCTGTGCACAGATGGGGCCTCTGATTCTTGCCCAGCCGCTATGGAGTATAGCTCCGCAGTTGCTGTGGGTGTGGCCTGGCTCAGGCTGCTGCTCCGATATGGCGGAGCCGCATTGGAGGGGAAACAGTGGGAGGCTGTTTATCTCCGTGAGGGGCCTTCAAGCCGCCCTGCTGCACAGGGGGTTAGGGTGTCCAGAGTTCCCTGGGATTCCCAGCTGTTGGGCTAAGTGTCCCAGTACACTTCTGTCCAGCTGTGGGGTCCCTGTCCCTTTAAGACTTTCAAAAAGCACTCTCTTTTGTTTGTCTCAGGGACGCCGGCTGCGGGGACCCTCTCACAGGTCTTACTGTCCTGTTTCCCTAGTTCCCAGCACCCCACACACGCACTGTGTCTGCGCTCCAGTGAGGATGGTTAGGGCTGGCTATTTAGCAGTCCTGGGCTCCCTCTCCCTCCCCGCTCTGACTCCTCTCTTCCTGCCAGGGGCTGGGGTGAGGGGCGCTCGGGTCCCGTTGGGCTGCGGCTTGTATCTTACCCCCTTCACGAGGCGCTGGGTTTTCACAGGTGTGGATGTAGTCTGGCTGTCGTCCTGTGTCTTCTGGTCTCTCTTTTAGGGAGAGTTGTATTTGTTGTATTTTCAAAAATATATGTGGTTTTGGGAGGAGATTTCCACTGCTCTACTCATGCCGCCATCTTGGCTCTGCCCTCTCGCATCTTTACTTTTAAGCATTTTATTTAATCAAATGTTCGAACATTTAGTATTGTGTGCTCATTTATGTTGGTGGAAGTTTAAGTTACAGGCTACTTGAAAGGAAATTATTTGAGCAGTAAAAAGAGGATAAAAAGTGTTTCCTAAGCCATTTTTTACCTAATGAGAGATAACCTTGCTGTGGATGTTTGTAAATACAATTATAAAGGGGGATGAAGGTAGGTAATGGATGTGGATAAAATATTCGGTGCTGTGAGCCAAGACACCACAGAAAGAATGAGCAGCTTCCACATTTAGCCTTATTCACTCAATGGATAAAAAAAATACAATTGTACTTTCATTTTGGCACTAATTTTTGAAAAGATTTTCAAAAAGTGATTATTTCTTAATTTAAGGAGTCTATTCTCTAGTTCACTTTATGCACTCTTAAGAAATGTGGTTAAGTCACTTCCTCTTCTATCTTCCTTTCATCCTGAAGGAAAAAAAGTTTTTGGTTTCCCTTGTGCTTAAAAAAATATGCAGAGAATTCAATCTGTACAGGCACCCATTCATTAAATCATTAAAATCCATCCTTATGTTTAACTCAAGTATTCCCAAGAGGGAAATCAATAGTTTCAGGATACCCAGTGATTCACATACTACATACTTGTCAACAAACATGCAGGGCAGGGAATTGCTTTCACTTCCTTTTGTTTCATGCTATGTTTTCCATCTTTGGATGCATCCGAATTTTAATTCTGTTCACATTCTGCTGCCTGAAGCAGACAGAAAGTGGAGAGCACTAAATCGAGCACATAAATCACTCCTTCCCCAGTTCCATAGCTGATTTAAAGAGCATCCTGGCACTAATGCTTGGAAATAATATACTGTTGAGCCCACCACAGCAGAGGGACTCTACTTCAAATTATAGGATAGTCCAGGTGACCCGGCAATTACAATTAACCTCTTGCCCACAGTGTCAGTGATAAACAGTCATGCAAGTGATGGGGCTGGGAAAGTACTCAGGGAATGTAAGTGTTTCCTGAGGTTTTAGTCTTTAAAAAACTGTTTTCGATTAAAACATATCACAACTTCAAAAATTGGTTTCCTGGTGAATGTAATTGTTTATTAGAACAGCTATATCATATGACATATGATATAACAAAAGCAACCTGACACATCAGAGGCATATGGTAGACATGCACATTATATATATATATAACTGTGGTAGATACCATGATTCAATAAATCTCTGTTGAAAATTTCCAAACTTTCAATCACACAATATGCTTGCATATAGAACTGGAACTACAATATGGGCATACATAATCCTTGGTCCAATAATAAAGACTTAGCTGGAACTGAATTAATTAAATTGAAATAATGGTGGTAATTAAAATAAACATTTTCCAGGAACTCACTGTTCTATTCTTACAAAGTTCTGGTTGCTATTATTGATGAACTAAAGTCTAAAATTAGAAAACACTATTTTCTAATTCAAAATGACATTATAGTCATACAAATTTGGAAACATTGATACCAAAGGTCAACCCATTCATATATATATATACGTAAAATAATTAAGAAAACAATGAAAACATCAACAATTAAAAAAATAATATTATAAAGTCTTTACTCTGGTGCCAGTTTAATACAAAAGTAGTATAAAAAAATCACTCTGGTTTCAAATTTCTTACATTCTAGCTGAAAATCAAATTATCACAGAGTTTTTTAAAAAAATAAACTTAATACAATTAGTACAAACTATCATGAGGATGGAACTCAAGAATAACTTGCACAGTTAGAGAAAATTTGTGGAGCTGTTAGGATTAGAGCTATGCTTGGTGATAGAAAAAAAGAAATAATAATCTTAAAACAGGTTTTAACAACACAATAACAAATCACACCTTTAATGGCCCTTACTGCAAAAAGTTGATCCTAATTATGATGATAAAGGCCTTTGAAAATATGACAAAGAAATTTAAAATTCAATTGGTGTAAAATACAGAGCCATTGTTTATGTGTGTGTAATCATGTGTGTATTTGCATGTGTGTATGTGTGTGTGTTTGTGTAGGAATGTGAGGGAGTAATGTAGTCAACAGAGAAAGAGCTAAGGATTCTTTGAATGGATGGCCAGTTAGAAACCCAGCATAAACTGTAGAAATCCAGCATAACTTGAGAGGCTGTATTAGGATAATAGCTTATCTTGATAGAGAAATGAAATGGGTATAAGGAAATATCTAAGTAACAGACATCCAACAATTTTCTTAGGTATTTGACTTTATATAAGTAGCCTAACCTTTATAAGGCTCGGTTTTCTGGCATGTATTATTAATTGCAATGCATAGTAATACTATGGTGAAGACAACCATCTTTCTACTCACTAAATCATTTTCCTTTTATCCTAGGAAAATAATCTATATATTGGATGTGACAGTGTTCTCAGCTCTAAAGCCACTTTTATCAGTTCTCCTCATAGAATTGAGGTGGAGAGAATTCAATGAGATGAAAGATGTGAACGGCTTCCAAGAAGGGACTTTCAAGTGTTTTGACTTAACTGGAAGGAATACCTTTTCTTTTTGCCCTTTCTTCCTTCCTACCTAGGATGTAGATTTGATGGTTGGTAATCCAGAGGTCATCTAAGTCTATTCCAGGAGGTTCTTTCAGAATGAAATTTTTACACACCGGATGAAATGACAAGAATCTAGGTACCTGATAATAATGTCAGTCCTGGGCTGAGTAACCCGGGTTCCTTTTCTCTAACAGAAAAATAATTTCACTTATTCAGGCAATGAAACTTTTTCAGGCCTTTGGATTTTCACTTAGGCCTGTCTCATAGGATTATTGTCTTAAATGAAACCAAATCTATAGGGGCTCTATATAGGGCAAATAAATCTCTATTTCACATTTGAGATCTGACCTTAAATATCATCTATTCAGAGAGACTTTCCTAGGCCGCTCAATGTGAGAAATTCCTCCTGTTTCCCTTTCCTTTATAGCACTTATCACAATTCACAAATACATCTGTACTGGTTTTCTTTTTTAGTCTTTCTCTTCATTGTACTCTATGTAACAGGAGAAAAGTAAATACACTTGAGTAATTAGCATGGATGGCATAAAAATCTAATGTGATTATTTTTATCTCCATGAAGTGATGCAAGATCCTCAAAGACATTGAAACCATCATCATTCCTTATTTGGAAGAATGTTGTATTAAATTTTTTTAATGTAATGATATTTTAGTAATATTGCCATCTTCAATTTAGATAAAATTCAGTTACCAGGTTTTCTTAAATAGGAAATTTTCAATATGACAATAGACTAATCTAAGTAGCTGTATACTATTTTGAAGTTTAATACTTTCCATTAGCTCCATCATTTTGAAATTCCTTTCATTCTCCTGTCTCCTGGATTTTGTTTTCCCCCTCCAGGATCATCAATGAATTCTAATATATTTTTCCTTTATACCTCCTCATTAGCTTTGCATCTGTCATTAGACCCATTTCCTTCTCTCTCTTACACTCCTCATTTAATAATTTAATTTAGTTCGTAAAGCAAACGTAACCTCAATATACATGATTTCCAAATTCACACTTTTACCTCTAGGCTCTTTTCCAGCTATAGGCATGCTTTTGTAATGGACTCTTCACAAGTCACATTTTATTGACTTCATTGTCATCATCTATATTGCCACTGATCAGACACAGTTCATTCTCTCCAATTCTCAACCATCTTTTCCTTCTGTTTACCTTACTTTGATCAATAGCACAATCATGCTACCATTTCTCTAAGCTAAAAAAGAAAAGAAAAAAATGCATGTGATCCTTCCTTATCTCAGTAGTCGGGTTCCCCATTAATATTTCTTGTGTGAGTAACATTACTCCCTTCCTACTTTGATTTCAATTATTCTAATCAGGTCCTCATTCTACATACTGAATAAATGTTGAAACAAACGATTTTCTAAAAGCAACTAAGATCGGAAACTCCTATGCTCTCTATCCTTGGTAAATCTGCTGACTGAGGCTTAACAAATGTTAAAAGTCAATTTCCTTATGATTGTTTTTCCATTTGGAAGATTCTCTACATTAGTGTCACTTGAACATATAATTTTGGAATTTATAAAACTATTTCATTGTACCATGATCAAATAAGCTAGGCAGGATGAATAGCGTTATCCTTAGTGTTAGTATTTGGAAACTCAGGGTTGGCATAGTCAAATGAATTGCTCTAAGTGACATACATGTAAGTGCCTGAATTAGAACTCTTGTTTGTACCATTTCTGTACTATATTCTGATAAGACTGTATGCATTATCTAATGTTTTCTTTTATTATTTGATGAGGGGCAGAGTATTATACCTGAAACTGTGAATATCAACTCTGAAATTAAACTATCAAGAGAGTTTTTCCACCAGACAACAGAAAGTTTAGCTGAATAAGTGCTTCTCATTCAACACCCTGCGTTACTGTGTTTTAAGGGTGTCCAGTTACATTCCCACAATAGTGTACAAGGGTTCTAAAAGGGCACACTTTTACCTTTTTGAAATACTTTTCAAATTTAAAAAGAAAATTCAAATCTATAAACTCTTTTCCCTTCTGATGCCTTCATATTGTTCCCATATCCTACAGTAATCAAGCAATCATTGGTTGCTATTTATTTAACAGCAATAAAATCCAAAGTAGAAATATCAATGCTGTTCCATGTACATGCATATTATTTACTTTATGGATAATTTTCTGGCAAGAATCTGAAACATGATCTCAGATAAATCACACAGGTTGACTCAGAGTATGAGAGATGTTTCTACTATAGATACAATATTAATATCTTTGAATCAAGATTTTTCTAGATGAGAGAATATACAATCATAATAAAATAAAGTTTATGAATATGCAAAATCCCTGGAAAAGTGGCCATTATGGGTGATAACATGCTAATATGAATTCTAATGTATGTAGTTTTTCCTTTGTTATATTTTATCTTTCAGTGGAAACAGCTATACAGGCAAAATCTCTGATCATATTTCTTGTGATGTATTTTGAAAATTTTCAGTATTCTGAACTTATTCATATACATTTCTTTGTTCAGTGTCACGAAATAGCTGGCCCTTCCTGTTGGACAGAGCTCACATGCTACAAATAGTTTCACAGTAAATCACCCTATTAAGCATAAATTTCTATTTGTGAACTAAAATTAAATAATGGATTTGTTTTATTTTATCTTTTTTTATTAGTTGCCATAGGCCCTCTCTATCATCTATTAATGTCATTTAATTGCTAATGAGACCACTAGAATGGTAAATAGCTTGCTTTGCTCCCCTTGTCATGATTAAAGATCTTCAATGACCTTAAGGTCTGTGATATGAGAGAAAACATTAAACTGCAGGACACAGGTAGATGTAGTAGCAAGGTGAAAGTCACTTATAGAATAGAAAGGTGGCTGTTTTTCTACAGTTGAACAATTTTGAAGACATGTATGCACCAGAATTAATCTCCAAGTAAACTCAATTTCTGAATGCTGGGGAACAGATGGATTAATTTATTGACTTTACATTCTTAGAATGTATAGATATTAAACATTTGCAGTTATTAAAAAATATATATTATATATTAAAATAAGATATATATATATATACATACATTCAGTTTCTTAGTCCATTGAAACTAGTATTATAAATTTCTTAAACCAATTTATTACTCTTAATTATTGTGTAATTGTTCAAACTACTAAAATTCTGTTTTTAAAATTGTTGATTCAGTACATGTAAAATGTCAAGAATGTGTTAAGGATTCCATCTTATAATATTGAGTTGAGGGTGTTAAACAATACTGACAATACCGTAATGTCAAAATGTATGTGGTATATTAGAGAGCAAAAATTATATGTCCAATGAAAGGAAAAAGTTGCACCTAATTTAGGAAAAATGTCAGTAAAACCTGGTCTATAACTAAAGAGTCAGAAGACAGCATATAGCATTTTGATGAGAAAAATTAATCTAACTGAACTGATTGGCATGTTTTGATTTTAAATATATATATAATAAAACAGCTGGTACAGAAAATTATTAAAAATATGAAAATATCCACAAAAGGAGAAGTACAAACCCAATGACAAAGACTATGTTAACCACAAAGTAAGTTATCAGTATTTCTAATAACTGATCAAGAATAATCTTAATTATTGAACATATCTTTAAAATGTTCAATATACTGCAAGCTCTGTCCTAATATTATAAATATACTTATAAATAGACATATTTATAATCTCATTCTTGTGCACATATTACCTTTTATATATGTGTTTATATATCATGCCAAATAAGCTCTCTTCCATAAACCTTACTGAAGAAAAATATTTAGAATTTCTAATTTTCAAGACCTTTATAAGCAAAACTATGAGAATTCTAAATCCACATAAGCAATTCTCCATCACCAATTACCTACAAAGAGAGCTTTTTAAAAATCAAAACAGCAATTTTGAAATCACAGTTTTTGAAATATGTGTAATCAATTGACCTAATGAATTATAAGTGGAGATCTAACTTTAACAGGTGATCTCACATGGATATAATTTAATTAGCAAAATTCTAATTAATATTACTATTTATTTGGTGTTTAAAGCTACCAATTTAGGCATTATGTTTTTACAATAAAACATTTTTAAATGAAAATATCTTTGTCCTTAAAATTTTTTAAGAAGTACTTTGAAAGTTCATAGAGCAACATGTTCTATAAGAATGTTTTATCACTACTAATCAGTAGTGTTATTTGAAATAGCAATAAAATATCAAACTATTTCATGGTTTTAACGCACTTTATACTTGGTTGATACATCAGTATATGTATTATTTGCAGTTTGTGCCTCTGCTGAGTAACATACTATACTTCCTATTACTTAGAAAATGTGGATCTATCTCTCTCCCACAGTCCTTTGGGGCAGACACTTGTCCTCTCCTAGTCTCCTTTGAAGCAAACAGGTAACAATTTATCACTGTGATCCAAATTATTTCACTTCATTTAACTTCCCTCAAGTATGACAGGCATCAAAATCCCTTGTAGTCTCTTTTCTGATTGGCAAGAAAATCACTCCACCTGACAAGGTCTTACAGGAAAACAAATTCCCAGTTCCATAATGTAAAGGTTCTGCTCCTACTGACTTACTGTATTAGTGAAGCCGTATATGTTTTACCAATTGCCTCAGATAAAACACAATTTTCTCACACTCACTGAAAGATTAAACCAGCAGCTTTTTGAGCAATTGATTTTACTGTACTCCTTGAGACAGAAATTCTACTTAGAACCTTGCAAGGTCATTGAATTCTAGATATTTATTTTAAAGATATTGTTGAAATAAATGATATTTCATTTTTGAATCAAATTGCAAATAACAGTTCCAAAGTGCATAAGGTTATAATAATTCAAAATTTTCATCCACATAAAATTAGACATTTGTTCTCTTTCAATTTAAGTAAAATGAAATCTCAACGAAATGATTTAAATTCTTTGTTCACATAGGAGACATTTTGGAAGGATTAGTTTATAAACATTTTTGCATTTAGATTTCAGTTCAACAGCAATTCATGGCACCCCAAGGAAAATGAAACTGAAATTAATGAAGTTTGTTTTCAAATACTCTATAATTGATTTATCATGATACATAAAATTGGTGATATCTTGGAATGGTGTTACTGTGATGACAACCCAGTTTTACATCCTTTAAATGGCAAGTGAATTAATCATTTTCGTATTCTAATTGGGTCAGACTATGACTTAAAGGGACAAAATTTTCATAAAACCCTTGGGATTCAAAAATTAGAGCATATTTCTCACATGAGAGAGTGACTGTCTGTTTTTTTTCCCTGTGGTAGAAGGAAGGGAAGGGTACAGAACCAAATTCATTTTCAATTATAGGAAATTAGGATATGGACCACTTATTTTCCAGTCGATTCTGTATAACATGTAACTCAACAGAGCATGTGCTTATAACTAAATTGGAACATTACTATAGTAAAGTTAAGGAATAAAACTAATGTGCATTAGTAAGTATTGTAGTTTCTTCATAACTATGTGATGAATAGTAGATACTTTGTGAAAATATATTTTTCAGACAGCAAAGTTAAGTTGCATCTTGCTGTTGTGGTACTAGCTCCCTGCAGCAATAGCAATGCCTACAAAAAATATTTACCTGTCTTATAAATTCCCAAACCAAATGCCCAGAAATAAGTGTCTGCAAAACAGGTTCAGGTTCAGAGTCTTCATAGGGGCTCAATTCTCCTTTTAGTTTAGAACCATTTATTATTTGTATCTTATTAAAAATGGACTTTTCAACATATTTGGTGTACTTATGAACCCCAAAGTAATTACAGCCTCAATCAGCAAAAGACAATTCTGAATCTTACACAAAAGTGATGAGAATTTCTATACCGAGAGTTCTGAGTCTTGCCAACTGATTTCTTACTTAATAGCTTGTTTTTAATATGTTTATTAAATAGTTAAATTGATGACAGTTTAAATGTAGAGTTCAATTCTTAAGAAACAGAAAAAAACATAAAATATCTAGGGAAAACTAAAGATAAGTATGCTGGCCCAATTTCTGTTAAACAATATATATACTGGGAATGGAAGAGTGAGAGATTTCAAGATTTCTTTCTTTCACCCTTTTTTTTTTTAATCTATAATACACATTTGGAGACTGAAAATAATCATCATAAAAGAACTTTAAACATGAGAAAATCATACAAAAAGAAGTCATATCTACAAATATATTAACTCATATTGGGATGCCTTGTTAAATACTTCTCTCATTTTATAGTTTCCTCAATTAAAAAAAATTAAACAACATCCCCAAAAGAAGAGGAGTTTTATCTGTCAGACGATCTGACCCTAATCACTGTTGCTCAACTGGGCACTTGGTTTCCCCATTTCTAAACAAACAAAAACCTGCAAGATAATAAGTGAAACAAAGAAGTAAATAACAAGGGAGGTCTTAGGGATAAATATATATATATATAATTGTCAAAGAACTTAATTGTATATTTTTGAAAGTTTCAAAACTTCAGTCCAACCTCCTAGTTTAAACAAAAATTAGAAAATTTAAATATAAACTCACAAAATTAGTTCTGGTAGCACCAACTACAGAAAAGTTTAGGAACTACAGAGAAGTTTAGGGTTAGAACTGAGAATATCACACCACTCTGAGCCATATCCAGCTAGTAGAGACTTAACTCATTAACAAAAGATTAATGACATCAATAGACAATTTTGATTATAGATCCATATTTAATAAACAGTTTATCTTCTATTCACTCCTTAACACAGTCTGTAGCTCTGGATGTAGAAATATTTGTGATATTAACAACCTTGGTCCTTAACCTATTTCTATGGGAAGTTACTTATGGTGAAGCTAATCCAATGGCTAGTCTTTAGATACACTCTCTAGAATTTGTAAAGGAAAAGAAAAAAGAGAAAAACAGATTGACAGTTGGAGTCAAGAGCAGAGACAGACAACTGACCCACGATCTATACTATTCTCCACTCTTAATTTTAGGACGTCCTGAATTTTAGTTGGGCTTATAGCTACCCAGCTGGACACAGTGTTTGTCAGTATGACCTTCAGGTAGATGTGATCACACGACCACATTCGGGCAGACTGGGTATGAAAGGAAATGACCTTTCTGACTTCCTAGATCTGTCTAGAAAGCTGAAGACACTGCTCTGGACTTCTTTTTTCTCCTTGTCTGTGGTTGAAAGAATGATGAGGAAATTAACAACTACTTTAGATCCAGTGATTAGCCTCCTGTGTTGAGGATTGTAGAGACTTTTCTGCCAGCCAGTATCTCTTTATGATCTCATGAAGTGTAACCTGATTACCCACACTGGACTGGATAGAAGTAAGTTCTCCTGTTTAAACTGTTGTGCTTTATGTTTCTTTGTAGTGTAGCCCACACCCTATCGAATACAGAGACTAAGTGACATTAACTTAATGCCAGGATTAAAAAGTAAATCAACTGGATGCAGAGAGGCATTATAATGGAGTGGCAGGAAAAAGAAGTTCTGAGTCTAAATACAAACTGACTGGATTGGAACTTGGTTATTCCATTTACCAGCTGGGGAATCTTAAACAAATTAACCTTTCCTTATCTAAAATACTATAGTTCTAAGTGAGGATAACAGTATGTTTCTCCCAGGATTTGATAAGATTTAAGAAATTGTGCATAGTAAAATAGAGTGTGGTCTGTCAAGAAATAGGTGCTCAAAACATGTTAGCAATTACTAAGACGGGCTGAGAAAAGTGAAGTTCTGTAAACGTCTGCTACTGAGGCTCCCTATCTCTCTTTCCCTAAGACCAGGTTCCTTCACTTTTGTTTGAATTCTAGTGGTTCAAATCCACATCTTAAATCCCTTTTTACTCCAGCAAGCAAAAGGCATTCTGTTCCTTGCAAGACATGGCAGATGAACAGAGGCAAATCCTGCTTCTGGATAATTTACTTTTAAACAAATTCAGACCTTGTAGAGAATATTTATCCCAAGAGATGATATAGGTTAAACATACAGATAGTAATTTCAGAAAAAGTTTAATTAAACATATTAACAATGAGCAGTTCTTCTAAGGGCAAATATTAGGTTATAGAAACATGGATCAAAAAATAACTGAGCTGATACTACTGAACAAATGGCATCAAGTGTGCAAATGGTTTCATGAACCACTAGAGCATTTCTTGTCACTCTTACCAGATGCTTGGCTGACGTATTAGTGGGTCTAAAGTAAGATGAAAAGTTTCTCCCTTCTTAGGAGAAAAAAATAAGACTACAGTTGTGATAGGTGTAATTATGCATGATCTTACATAGTTCCTTCTATTTCGCTATTATTATATCCAAAATGGTCCAAATATGTCATACAAGAATAAGTTTCTTTAAAATATAAAAATCTTGGAAGATGAACAACAACAATAAAAAAAAAAACAGAAAAAGAACAAAGGAGGAAATGAAGAATATGGAAGACCAAGAAAAGCATTTGTTCAAATATAATTTAATAAGGGAATGATGATAAACCTTTTATGTGTCATTTGTCATAAAGAAGACACAATTGTTAGGATATGACAAAAATGATCCTTCTTTAATTGTTTTTGAGCAGATGTGAGATAGAAATAAAGTCATAATTTGATTTGCTTCTATAATCATGTTCACTAGTAGTTTGTTAAAATTAAACTGCAAACAGATGAAAGGAATAGCATGTTCTGATTGCTGTTCCAAGAGGTTGAAAACAGCTGTAATTTGATCACTAGAGATGCTACAATCTCACTGGAAAACACTTTCCAATTAAATAATACCAGAGAGGAAGAGTTTTTGGAGAAATAACAAGGCTTTAAATTAGACTTTAAACTTTTTAAGGAAGTTTCTTGAAAGCATAGTGTTTTCAAAACCTGACTAATTCTGCTAATGCCACACTCTTTGGCACTGTTATCACTGTTATTATGAATCATACCGGTGATGGTATCACCTTTTGTTATCTTTTATAATCATACAATAAGCTTAATAATCTAACTATTGCTGAACCTTACTTTACAATAATATTTGCAAGAGCCTACTATAGATTTTCTCAGTAAATGCTTTTGAAAGGCTACTCTATTCTGAGAGCATTCCTTCAACTTAAAATTTACAAAAAATAGGCAATTATGTACTGTGATTCTTCTACAAGGGTGTTCTGTGACAGGAAGAAGATAATTACAAAGACAGCACCATGAATGAAATTAACCACACAGAAACAAATGTCAGGAATATACAGACACTTATCATGACTGTCATAAATGGACAAGTAGTGACAAGAAATGTGTCAATACTATAATTCATTGTACACTAATCCCATCTTTTCTGCAGTTTTGCATTCCATGGTTTCAATTACTGAAGTCAGCTGTGGTCTGAATCAGATGATGCTCCTTCTCATGAACATATTGTCAGAAGGTCAATAGCAGTCTAACACTGCATCACTCCCCTCACTTCATCTCATCACATAGACATTTTATCACCTCGCATCATCATAAGATGAACAAGGATGAGTCCAGTACAATACAATACTTTCAGAGACCACATTCACATAATTTTTATTACTATGTATTGTTATAATTCTATTTTATTATTAGTTATTTTTGTTAATCTCTTGCTGTGCCTAACTTATAAATTAAACCTTATCATAGGTATGTATGTACAAGAATAACATGGTCTATATAGCGTTCAGTACCATTCGTGGTTTCAGGAAACCACTGGGGGTCTTGTAATGTATCCCCAGTAGAAAATGGGGGACTATTGAGTAGAACAAATATTATATTCTTAAAGCCAGAAGAGTATTCTGAAAGGTATATTTTCCAAATGGAAGAAATACGAGCATGAAAGCTTATTTTTTTCAGAAGAATCAAGTTGTCTCTTGCATTGCATGCTTTACATGAATAATGGGGTCTGACACCAGTCTAACTTTGTCACTGGCAATGCTATAGTTCAATAAGCAATCATTTTTCTCTCTCTGTTTATTCTCCCCTGATTTTGGTGCCCAGAGAATATCTTTTCAGTGAGTGTTTTAAAAATAACTTATATATTGAAAACTTGAAATATTATAGTAAAACAAAAAATCAGAAGAGCAGGTGCAATTTTTTTATAGTGAAAAAGAGAAACATTTCAAAAGAATTCTGCAAACATGAATTTAAGATGGCAGGCTTCTCTTATACACTAATCATACAATAATTAAAATGCTGTAGGTATTTAACACCTGGATGGTATCACCTAGGTTCTTAGATTGACGTGTTGCAGAACTGAAAGTCAAGTGTGCTTAACCCAGTTTTTCCTTTTGAATCCCTTTTTCTTCTTATTCCTTTTGTCTCTGTAATGTTTTGAGTTTTAGGTCCCAATCCCAACACTTCCAATCCCTACACCACTAGGATCACACAGTCACTTTTTTATTAAAAATCCCTTTCAAGTGTTAGTCACTGAACATGTTGAAGTGTTAGTCAGGTTTGGCTGCTGACTTCTGTTTAAAAGGAGAACAAGAACACTTTTCAACAAAGGAAAGACCTTGAATGACTTAAGCCTGAAATCTGAAAGTACACCTGCATGCCTGTAAGCTTTTCTCTCTCTTTTTCTGTCTTTTTCTCTCTCCCCACTCCTCCTTCCACTTCTTTCCTTCTCCTCCCTCTCTCCTCCCCTCCTTCCCTCTCTCCTTCACTCTTCTCTTCCTCTTTTTATTATTTTCTACTTATAAGGGAAAAAAAAGATGCCATTCAAGTTTTGTTTTCCCCCCTAAGTCTCCAATCTGTGTTCCTTCTCTACACTATATTTAAACAGACAAGGATAGAAAGTTCAATCATGATGGAAAAAACTCCTTTGTGATGATAAAACTATGCAGATATTATTGTTCTTGTTAATGTCTGTTATCAAAGAAGCAAAATTTTATCCAGGCTTAATTTTTTTTGCCCCAGTAATGTTGGTACTGCTCACTCAAAGTAATGTGATATAGAGAGTCAGCATCTCTGAGCCTCTAATGAGTGTGTTCCTGCTATCTTCTCTTCACTCAGTTTGTCCCATTTCTCTCCCCCTGCTTGTACAGTCTGGATGGCATTGCACATGGGGTCACATTTCAAGCAGGAAAGCAGTGCTGATGGATCTGGTAATTCCCAAACAGATGGGATCTCTATTTTCCAAAGTAATCCAGCCCTCCTGGTCAGATAACTGCAAAGATCATCATCTTGACTAATGTCTCAAAAGCAGAAAGATGGAATCAATACATGATGCCAAGACTTCAACAGTGATTATCAAGAATAAAGGAAATTGTTATCAGTCGTGTCTTAGCCTTGAAGTCTGGGCTGGAGAAAAGGTTTATAGAACTTAACTACTAGCACAAAAGTTTGACATATGGGATATGGATGAAGTAGAAAATACAAAACAAGTAATTCTAGACCACAGATAAGTTAACACCAATAGAGAACAAGTGAAAATGGAAAGAGCAAAATATTTTGAACACTGGTGATTTTCTATGTGATAAAAGATGTTATGTGTACAACCCATATGAATTAACACTTGTTTTAGTGGTAGAGCATGAGTATGAGGTCAGTGATTTCAATTGCTAGGATCAACACACACGGTCTGAAACAAAAACCTTTGGCAACAGTAGATCAGTGGTCTAATGACACCAAGCTGTAAGTGACGATTAGACACATCTACTGCAGGAGTCAAGTAAAGCAAGATTGGAAGGTAAAGTGCCACATTGACCACACTCAGAGGTATCCTAAAGCAGGGGGGTGTAAGGGCCAGATATGAACATTTATAGCTTCATTAGCCATAAAGTTTCTATTACAGACACTCAACTCTGAGGTGTAACTTGAAAATAAGAATGGACAGTATCTAAATAAATGAGATATATGTGGAGTTTGGCCCTGCATTTGATAACCCTTGTTCCCCTCAAAAAAAAAACCCCACACTTTAGTAAACATTTTAAATTATTTTATTATTGTTCAATATTTATTTTATGAGTACATGGAGGGGTAGTCAGAGTTTGGTAGCCATATAACAGTGTTCATGGTAGAGGCCTTTAAAGAATGTAATAATTAATAAGATGCAGTTATACTGGATGAGAACTTAAACAAATTTTTGTGTGTACCAGCATTTAATATCCTTATATTCTGGAAATAATAAAAAAATATCAAGAAAAGCTATGTTGAAATTGAGAGTTGTGGTAAAAATGGGGATTTGCTCAGTTTTGCTTACAAAGCAATACAGCTCATTGCACATTTACATATATATCTTTTATTCTGAATTTAAATAAACAATCTATTTTTCCAATTGTCCTATTTTCAAATACTTAGCTTTTTCTGTACTTCCATCTCTCCTAAGACTGGCAGATATTTTAGTTACTGTTCACTGATTCTCAAAAGTGATTTATAATGTCACTTTCAGGTAGCAACTGAAATTCTAACTCTCTGACACTAATGTCACCTGAAAATTCATTGACTTTCTTAATCTTTTTAGAATATAAAGAACAGATTACAGTGTCTATGAACTTCACGATCCCTAAAGTCTAATTCTACAAAAATAATGTTAATATTACTACTGTAAATAACTATCAAGTTCTTATCAATCACCAAAAAGGATGTTATTTTTAGGAAGCAACACTTCTAAAAAATTTTTACTGTTCAAAACAACTTTGCCCAACTTGTAAAGTAACCTGTATGCATAATACATTTATTGAACATTTCAACCTCTTCCCTAACAGAATAATCATTCCTAAGTCCCCATGTGACTGGAAGCAACAGTTCTGTAATGGAAATGTCACTGCAACCTTAAATATAGCATTCACCACCGAAAACTGCAATAACAGATGCTCACAATGCCTGCTGTGATGAATCAATGTGGAGGAAGAAGGAGAGCAAGAGGTCTGTGTAGGTGTTTGTGTGGCGTTGGAGGAGAAGAGTGCCTCACAAACACAGGAGTAAACAGATGGCAATGAGGGAAACATGCTGGGATAAATTTGACTTTTTACACCCTGGGACTTCTTTGCTACCTGCAGTTACCTATATATCAATTGGACAAAATAATGAAGATTCAAAGGCAAGTAGAAAAAAAGAAAGAAACATGAGTGACTTTCTTACTTTCACTTTGGTGATGAGAACAAAAGAGAGTAGGTCGTAAAAAAAGAGCCAATGAGACAGGGAAGCTGTTTTTAAAAAGGTCGTCAATACACTTTGACCGGACTCTCTGTCGTATTCCATGACCTAAAATGGTTCATAATCCATTAACTATTTTTATTTTTTTAAAAATCTCCTGTTGTATTGAATACAATGTTCTGGGAGGGAGAAAAACAGATTTTAAAAGCAATTTTGGACTTCCTCTTTTTGTTGTGATGAAATAGGTAATTCAGGCTGATATTCCTTCTTAGAAAAAATAAGAAAAACAGAAAAAAACACTGAAAAATATCTCTGATATTTAGAGACACTTTCCCTAGCAATGGTTTTCATCTCCAAACTGAAAGTTAAGCAGCCCTTTTACAGTTCCATAGAGTTAGGTAAAGAGAGATTGGAATCTAGAGCCACCTAGATACAGGGGCTTAGAGATCCCAGGCAAATATCACTGCACTGGAAAGTGCCCCCGAAAGGCTAAAAGGCTGCAGTCTAGATAAAACCAGAGGCAATCTTACAGAATTCTGCTCAGTTTCTGATTATCTCATTCATGGAAATGGGTTGAGATGATCTGAGATTACTAGTAACACAAATCCTGGGTCAAAAGCAAACATTCTCTGTAAAGGAAAATATATCATCCTTCTAGTCAAACAATAGCACAGTTTTGCAAATTAAAAACACAATACACAATAAAAAATAACCAGGGCCACAAGAAAGCAAAATATGAATAAAAGCCAGTCAGCCCAAAATAACCAGCATTATCAGCTGATCCATGGGAACTACAGTATTGATATTAACTGACATGGATATTAAATAACTATAAATGTAACTATTTTGAAACAGCTATAGAAAATAATATATGTTCAATGAGAAAATGCAAGACTAAGATATTAGGAAAATGTATCTAAAATTGGGAAAGTATAATAAAGTTAGGGACTCAATAGATGGGATAACAGCAAATTAGGCAAAGCAGAAGAAAGAGCTAATGGAGTTAGTTACTGAAACTTGAGTAAGAGTAAAAACTGAAAGAAGAATGGAAAATGTAGAAGACGATAAAGATAATATGCTGAGAAGTGCTAACATATCTCTAATTGGAATCAGGGAAAAGGAGGAGAGGTAAAATGAGTCAGAAGTAATGTATAATAATAGCTAAGAAATTTGCAAACATGATACAAGATGTATAACCACAAATTCAAGAAAATCTATTAATCCCAAGCAAAAAAATATAAAAAGTAAAACATATGGGGATATTACCACCTCTGTTTCATGTTTCTGCATGTCTTACAAGCAAAGGCACTGACTGGCTTTGTTCTAGACTGAGATTCATATGGGTGTCTGTATAGCAAACAACCTTGGATAATAATTAATGCCTCACACGGAAGCAAAGAAAGATTTCTGTGGATTCTCATGTTCCCTCAACTCAAGTGTCTTACCTGAGATGCAACACATTGAGTGTGCAGGTGTCACTTGGCCCTTCGCATCTCTACCTGGGAAGTGAGCTCAGGGAACTGGCACAATGTCAATGGTCTTTCTAGTAGTAATGCCATGAATAATAAATTCCTTTGTTTCTGAACTAGGCCTATCCTGTCTTCTGCCAGTATCCATGAAATGGTGGCAAGGTAAGTTAGCTTGAAATTAGAGTAAAGCAAGAAAGTCTTTCACAGGTCTTGATATGTTTACCCAATAGAAATGCAGAGCCGAGACAAAAAGAAATCTGAATATCAGCCAAACTGTCAGACTACATTCAAATGGGAAAAGTACACTAATAACCGAGTATTCAGTAGAAATCATGGAAGCCAGAAGATAATAGAATGATGTCATCTAGTCCTGGAAGACATTTCTGGCATTCTATAATTCTGTTTTCAGCAAAAACATACTCAATGTTCAAGGTGATTTTCAGAAAAACAAATTAAGAAAATTTTTCATCAGTTTTAATCCAGAGTTAAAGGACTCTAAAAAGTATTCTTCTGGCAGCAGGAATATAATTATAGGTAAAAGAATTCAGATGCAGGAATGATGATAAACAGCAAAATATATTAATATATGGCAAATTTAAAATTAATGTTTATACAACAATGATAATGTGTGTTTGAAATATAGAGCTAATTAAACAACAATGGCAATTTGAAAAAGTGTTGGTGGTACTAAATGTTCTAGTGTGATCTTTTTTCTGGAAAGAAAGTTGAAGTAATATTTTTTTTAAGTATGAAAGGCATGTATGCTGTAATCTTTAGGGCAAACCTGATATTTACTTACAAGAGGAAAGAGAAAATTAAAAAATTTAAATTAAATTTCCTATTTCAAATATGTATTGCCACAGAAAAGACCAAGACAGATCAATTAGATCAGAGCTAAGGTATATATACATATATTTTTTCATCTATACATAGAATGATTAGCGTTAAAGTTTAAATACATTGTATATGCACAAACTTTGATACATAGAATTTCCTTTAGATAAATAAAAATTAAAATAAGTCCCTGTTTTGTTAGGATCAGTTATAATCCTGTAAGGTATCTTTGAACTGTGCTTCCCAGAAGTCCCCAAAGCGTACTTTACACTTACTTACAAAACGGAATATATTACATCATTTAAAACTGTATATATGACTACCTAGTGATATTATTATCACATAAATGTCACAAGTTTAAAATATGTGGTATTGAAAACAAACACACAGAAGTCTTTAGAAACTTTTCTCAAAGCTTAACAAAGGTGATGAACGTTTTATAAATAGTAATTATTATTACCAAATTATTTTTCTCTAGTAAACTGAATCAACCATAAGGAAAGAAAAATAATAAAAAATAAGTAAAAATTAATTTCAGGCACAACCTGCTAATTCTTCAAAATTTTTGTTTCATGGTTAGATGAGGGTTCATATTTCTCTTAAAATTAATGTTAAAATATGTTAAAGTGTAAGAAATTGCTGATATTCATCCATTCTGACATGTGAAAATGGATATTTCATTTGATTAATATTTTAATAACATTTCAAAAATGTTCTGAGGCCCTGAGCAGATGTTATATGAACTATAATGATCAAAAAATTTTTTTGACAACTATGCCTGGTAACTTTTAAATTGCTGTTGAAAGGAACAACTACTAAAAACTCTCCGGAGCACAGCATGAATGAATCAATGCCAAAAGTAAAAGCCATAAGAAGACAACAAGATTTGAAGGTTCCTACTAAAATTACAGGACGCATTATATTTACTCTCAGGAAAGGCAACTACTATGTGTATGTGCATGGTTTGTATACATGTGTGAAATGAGCATATAATTTATTATTCAAACCAACTCACTTTTCAATTACTCTGAGGCAACAGTGAAACCAGAGCAGTTCTGGGAAAATGGGATGTAAGTTTATCTATATAAATGTCCATTGATTTCCCTAAATTAAAGGAGAATATGGTCAGAAAAAGAAAAAGATAAGTAACATATTCTTTTCTTCATGACTTACTACTTATGGGAGTCTATTTATAGTGAATTATAACCACTTAACTATTGACTATGTGCATATCATCTACACAGTTACATTTTTATTGTAGTATGTCAAACGTGTCATGACATATTTCATAAGCAGCATTCGAATGTAAGTTTGAAAATTGTGTGATATGTTTATTGCACATACTAGGTCAGTAGTCAATACCAAAGTCATCTTCCTCATTTTTTCTCATTTTGGTTATACTACTCAGTAATGTTTATAGCAAGTAATGCTGGTTAATCCTAATTTTAATTTCAGAGTTCTAAGAACACAGATATTCCCATGCAGGTAGCACAGTTATTCTGACCACCAGAAGCTAGTGGTTAATAAACTACATATAAAAATCAGTAATAAAATATTTATACAGTTTTTACTTGTAAGTATATTTTGTCAATTTTCTTCTCTCCTACAAACTGGTAGAACTGCAAGACAAAACACTGTAAATTATGTTCATCTTAAACAAGCTGAGCAATGATTGAGGCCTCAGTACATCTCTACCTGTCTCCTCAGTGACACGTGTTTTCATTCAGAGCAAGAGAAAAACAAGACCTGAGCCTCACTAATGAAGCTGTTGGGCCCTGTGGCCAGAGGCCGGAACCGCAGATGCTGACTCCATCGGTATTTAAGCTATGGGAGCAGACAGTGCTTTCTAGCTGAGCATTGTTCCAGTTCTTTGAACCGACTGCCATGGATTCCTGGAGCTTGACCACATTACAATTTTCACACTTAGCAACTGTAAAATTGTTAAAGCGATATCTTTCCACACGGTTTATCCGTTATTACTGCTAAGTTTGGCATACCACCTTAGTTACAGGCTTTAAATGCCACCTTCATCACTTCCCAGGGTAACCTTGGCCATGAAATCGGAAAATCAGATCATTTTCTGGTCCGTTTTCTCCTTTTTCTTTGGATGAGATTAGATTTTGCTGCGCTTGACTGACAAATCTCATTTAAGATTCAAGGAGAGGCCTGGGTCCCGACCTCTTTAAGAAGTGGGAGGTGAGATGTCTTAGGCAGTGATGAGGAAGAAAGGACCAATTTCAACTCATCACACAAAGGCAATTAGTGATTAATTCACACTGTGTGACAAAAATACTTGTAAAAGTATAAAGAGTCTCTTAGTGTCAGGTCACAACAGTTTCTAAGATTCTTAAAAAATACCAATCATGTTTAAGGGTTTTTCGCTGCATGTTTTGTTTTCCTTTCAGATTATATGTCTAGGTCTGTTAAATAGGAAAGCACAGACCAAAATTATTTTTACCTGTTAAATCTCTTCCACAATTAACAGGAACAAAATCATATTTTATTTTAAGAAAAATCAACATGAATCCAAAATAGATACATTTTTCTATGACTTATTAACTTGAAGTCAACTGCTTTATTATGCAGGGATGGAATGCTTAGGCTATTAAGTTGTACTGTTTCCTGATATTACCTGCTTCAGGGACATTTATTCCAGCTGTAGATGGGGTGAAAAAGTATAGTTGGAGAAAGGGTGAAAATAATAACTGGTATATGCCTGAAATTTAGTATTATATATTCTAGACTTTTGTCTCTAAGTACAGAAGTTTTAAAATCTCAATCATGAATTTAGAAATGAGTTGGCATTTTAAAATCTATATCCCACTACACAAATTTACATTAAACAAGAGAGTCAACTAGATATATTATCCTGAGAATCTGAATAAGTAATTGGATCAGTGGGACATTCAAGCCATCTTCTTGCCTTTGGAGACCTGTTCAGCATGGAAGACCATTTGATTTAAATATGCAAACTTGGAAGAAGAATGACATGCTGAAATGATTAGCTTAAAATGATTGTTACTTTATGTTGATTTCTACACTTACTCTTCTGTTTCTTTCTAAACTTTTTTCTGAATAGTTGTATTTTCAGGAATTACTACTTGCACCACATTTTACATCATTGAGAGTCTAGTTACTTCAAAAAGAACGTTTATTTGTCCTCAATTTATGTTTAGATACATAGTTTCTAATGTGTTTCCAATCAATCTGGGGCTCTAGTTAAATCCCTGGTAAAAGAATAAGCTGAAATTCATTTCTAAAATGTTACGTGGGAAGAAATGTGGATTACAGTAGCCTGCATAGAGTGCTAAATAAATATATTTGAAAGATTAGGTCATCTCCCTTAATCTCTCTGGCTGTATATAAATACTGCACTGCAATATCAAATGTTCTGATATAGGACCCCAAATGTTTTGAAATTAACTATGTATGAAGAGATTCACAGATGCCTAAAAATTTATGTAACTTATTTTTCCCTTGAAAGGAAAAATCTTTCAATTATACACCATCCTAATAGAAAATTCTACTGAAGTTTGATCTTATTTTATGTATTAGGTACATTTCTGAGAAGCTGTGCAAGGCAAGAATATATATACAAAAAAGAAAAACATTCTCAGTGAATTTCATTTCACTTTTGGTAAGGATATCTCTTAGGAAAAGATACTCTCCTTGGTACACAACAAGAATTATTATTACCTAACAATTTTAATGTTCATTTCAAAAAGTACTCCTCTTTTATCCCTGTGCTTCTAATATCATATACTCTTTGAAGATGCCAGGCAGTAAGAAAAAAAATATCTGAAATTTGCACTTCTGCAAATCTCAAAGATACACATCCTTACTTGTAATTTCATATATATATATATATGTATATTAAGATATAATATCTATATGATTTCCATTTTAATTTTTTCATTAATTACATGAGATTTTATTATCTGGTTGGCTATCATTTTGATTGTACTGTTTATGAGAACAATATTCAGCTCTATTTTATTCACCAAATGATTTTTTAATCAGATATGTGCAAATTAATTTTTATTCAAAATTAATGACATGCTATAGGAGATACAAGTGGGAAATAAGATAAGTCTTTGACCAAAATCTGATAGCAGGGCAAGGAAAAAAAGGTAAAACAAATATATAGATAATTACACTGAAGGTATGCTATAAATTTCTCCTAAAGTTCTATTCTAGTTTTCCAGGTAATGCTAGTACTTAGTCTATATTTCATTAATAAACTGTTTCACTATGTGTGGCCAGTGGATTTCTCAATAATTAAATGCATTTCCATGTTGGATTTTCTTTTTACTCTATAAAAAGTTCTCTTATTCTGAAGACAAATATGAATTACCTGATTATTTGTCATAAAGCCAATACTCACTGAGAACATAACCTATGTAAATGATTACTCTATGTTAACAATTGTTTTAAGGTTACATAACTGATAGGTAGGCCTCCTGGGTCCCTGGACTCCCAGGATTAAATATTTATTACAACTTATTTTAATTTTAATAAAATATCTCTGTTCTTCCACACAGCAAAATGCTTCAGAGATGGGGAGAATCCACTTCCAGGTATAGGATGCCAGCACTTTCCGCTACACAACAAAGAGTAATTCTTTACATTGCTTTTACCCATTTCAGGAAAGTTCTGTTTTTTATATGGGTTGGTTTTAGGCTTTGTCTATTTGTGTCTCAACAAGAATTCACTCCTATTAATCCAAAGGTGTCTATTTTATCAGTACCCTCCAGTCTTTCTAAAATGCTGAACATACTTTGCGACCCAACCTTTTTACCCTTTACATGGAATGAATAAGGAAACACTATGGCAGCTTGGAATCCACTGGGAAGAGATGTCCAAAGGCTGTATTTAAACAAATCGCCATGATTCAAAGACTTGATGTGAAAGTAGCGTTTTAAATCTATCCTTTGATCCTACCTTCTAAATTAACCTTGAAAAAAAAAAGCCCATCTATCCATCTATGGCTATCAGCTCAAAGCAAAAAACTGAGTGAAATTTGCTTAATTTTGGATTTCACGTATTTCACTATTCTGACACACTGTTCAAAGCTGGGCTTCGTCATCAAGCTCTTAAGAGATCATTCAAATATTCTGACAACTGACAGTAATTGATTACTTAGTATGGATGTTTATACTCAAAACTGTGAAGCTACACTAACACTACAAAGAGATATATGCTATATTCAGACAGTTAAGGAATACTAGGGTAACCTCCAGGAGCAAATTGAAATATTTTTAATTTGGCACCTTTCATTCTGTGCCTATTTAGAAACTTTTTTAAATTTTTTACAGGTTGTTATCAAACAATCTAAGAGGAAAAGAAGCTATGGAAAATATATACCAGCTTTCTAACTTTTCAGGACTTTATTTTCCAAATCGTAATAATTCCTAACCCCATTCCAACTTCCTCTTTAAAAAATGGAACTATAGGAATACTCTGATGCTGATGAATGTGTACAGACTTCACCAAATTCTACTGATATTTTACAATGTCAGAAAACCCTGTACTCTAGGTATCAGCTGCCATTTCTCATACAGACAACACATCTTTCTACTGACATATCAGTTTTGAAAAAGCATAAAACCAATTTGATGGCTAGTGTGGATATGTGTTATTTCACCACCAGTCAGATTAAATGGAACAGCCTCAAGAGATCCTGCAAGAACTATTATGAAGTCAATAAAATGTTCCATGAGTGGCAGAGACAATTCACCCTCTCACTAGTGGAAGTCTCGGCGCATACCAAGAACACTCAGAGGAGCACTCGGCAAGACCAGAGACAGCCTCAGCATGACCAACATAATTTCTCCTCTCCACAAAAATAAGCATGTAACAGGTGAGGACCAAAAAGAAATGCTAAATTAGAAGGATTAAGCTGTATTTCTCTCACTACCAATATATTTGTGTTTAGTAGAAATAATTTATCCAACAGTATTATGTACATGGTGAGCAAAGTCATATGGGAAACAATATCATAGAATTTAAAGGATTCAAGGACTTTAGACATTAATGTAATAGTATTACTTGAAATTAGTTTTATTTCTAGTGTTATTTGCAGGATATGGGTAAAATTTAGCAAATACACCATTAGCTTCAGCAATTAGCTAGATTCTATTTTAACTGTGAACAACTGCTATAATATGTTATAGCCCAGGAAAAGAACTGACTCCATTTTTGCTCCTTTGCATGGACTAAGACCTGAATAAATATTTATTAAGAGCTAACACAACCACCAAGTTTAATAATAATAGCATTTTGTAGTCTGAAAAACAGTCTATGTTGTTTTCCAGTTCCACAAGGAGTGAGTTTTCCTTCATTTTCTCTATCAAAAAATTTTTGACCAATATAATTACTGGGGTTTTTTGTTCTTTATTTGGGTAAATGTAGATCTCATTTTCTCTAGTTTCGGATCTTGTGAGGTGTGATAAAGCTTAGAAATAGACTGGAAAGATAGGACTGGTGTATAAATACATTAACATTTACATGGAATATTCTAGGCTTGACTCATAGGGGTAAAATGAATACAGACTTGTGGGAGAGGTGGTAATAGAGATTTAAACACAGATTGTGGGGAAGAACATATACATCATTTATACTGTGGTATATAGATGAAGTATTTTTCTCTCATAAATTTAGTTATGAATGGAGACAGATACACTAGAGATCATTATGAAGCACAAACGATCACCTATAACTAATACCACTGAAAAATTAAAGTTGGGTAAATACTTTTATCAATCTGTAATTATTTACTAAATACTACATTTATAATTATAATCACCATTCATTCAGCAAATATTTTTAGAGTATTTATGATGTGGCAGCCTTTGGTTTAGGCACCAATGAAACAAAAGTAAAAGGAATGGAAAAATAATAAAATCACAAAACTAAATTCATGGAGATAATCTCACTAAGTCATTAATCCTAGAGACCAGACAGAGAGATAGAGAAATGTGTATGTGGATTCAGGTAAAAAA
Source organism: Manis pentadactyla (assembly GCF_030020395.1). Lineage (NCBI taxonomy): Eukaryota > Metazoa > Chordata > Mammalia > Pholidota > Manidae > Manis > Manis pentadactyla. The sequence goes on from NC_080023.1 coordinate 53,844,906, forward strand.
CCAGGGATATCTGTAAAAAAGCAAAAAGTTCGGATGAGGAGGTGGAAGGCAGAGCCAGCCAAGCACATTTTAAGGAGAAAGAAGGCATAGATGCAGTAGCATTCTAAAAACCTGGAGCTTCAGAGGTGAATAAAAAGGGAGCAGAAAGGTCTGGGTAATGTGAGTTAAAAAAAAAAAAAAAAAAACCAAGAAACTGTAGCAATGTTCCTACATCATTGATTGATTACTGAAACGATTGTAAAAATTCCAAGCAAAATTCTTCTTAAACTGCACTCCCCAGAAAATTTATTATTTCCATCATTCTCCATTAGGTGTATGTAAGCATAGTTACATGTGCATTTACTGATATTGATAAAAGATCACACCACACCTGCATCAAGTTCCAATTGATGGGTGTTTAAATGTCCCACAATTCATTGATAAAAATGAAATCTAAAATGCACACTGGAGTTTGGCAAAACTAAAACATAGCATCATTAGAATATTTCAAATTTATATCATGTCTACCAGCTGATCCTTTTATTGGTCTTCATTTTAGGGGCATGTGTGTGTGTGCATGTGTATATGTGTAGTATTTACTAAATGCTTTTATACACTAACACAGTATGACAGAATTTATTGCAAATGTATTTATTTTGGGAATATGTTCTAATTTCTTTTTGCAAGAAAAGAAAATAATTGTATAGAGGGTCTATTGTTCGTTCTAAACCCAGGTTTTCTGCCTGGAGACCTAAACTTGCTCAAAGCAAATCTCCCCATTAGAAATTCTTAAAAACAAAAGAAAACAATTACTTTTAAAATGGGTAATAATTATCTGACAGGAATTTCTTTTCTCTTTTACCAAAATAAAGATTCTCTAAGATAAAACTTTTTATTGTGAATTTTACCATTTCTCATTATCTTTCTTCAATTACCTGTGATTCATTAATTAATTTATTTATGAACAACTGTTCTAAACTTAAAATCTGTTGCATTACCACAGATACGTATTCATAAAGGTATCTAAGCACACCCAAAACATAGAGACCTTTTTCATAAACTTGGAAATCATTTCAAAGTAAATCTGCAAGGATTTGAATGAAAGCACTAAAACTGTCTATTCCCACAGCTGTCACACCAGCAGTGAGCAGTGACGTTCCCCATCCACAGTGCAGTAGGCAAGTCAGCCGGTTCCTCTTGGGAAGGAAATCATTTGTTCCAGGAAGAGTTCATATAATTCCTTCTCTCAACAGCAACCTTGAAGTTTCTCTGTGGACTTTCCACAAAACGGTATTTTCACAGCGATTTCACAGGCTCTTCATTTTTAATAAATATTAGCCGGCAGAGCTCTCTGGGCAGGTTTGCAGTGTCGCAAGCCTGTGCAAGGGTGTGTGGGCTTACATGAAAACCCCTGTGGTTATGTGGATGTGCTGAGAGCTTTAGAATGCCTTTCAAGAAAAAAAAAATGCTCTTGCAATTTCAGTGATTCTAGGCTGAATTTATTCATGCTGTAAAGCTGCAAAATAACAATTTTGAACTGACTTTGTAATTGCTGGCAGTTTTCTTTTGCATGGTTGATTTCTAATACGATGAAATGTCTTGATCACTAAAATAGTTTCTGTTTTATGTGAGTATGTTGGTTTTAAAATTTTGTGTGTATATTCACAAAAGTAAACATCTGGGCAGTTCTAGTGCTTCCACAAGCATATTACCTAATTCCATAAACAGCTGATGGGATAATGTCCAAATATAACCACCTATTCACAAATAAGCATTTGGCAGTTCAGTAGAGAGGTCCATTTCTTTATCTGTGACACACTAGGGAAGTGTGAAGTATTATAATTTATTGAACCCTAGAACTTGCAGTTTATTTTTTTGAGTCAAATTGATTGTTTCTATCAGGTACCAAAAAGCCTTCAGAGAATGCAAAAAGATTATTTGACCATTGCCATAGCCACACAAGTCTTTTCAAAGAAGGTATCTCTAAAGGAAAATTGACACATTTATCCAGATACCTGTTTTGCATTTCTATAGGCTTTTTTCTGTGCCCAGTTTAATAATGCAATTTTCTTAAACCTGGGTTCCCTGTACAAAAGAATACCTAGTTATTGTTTGAATCACAACTTAATTTTCACCCAATAGGAATAAAGATTTTTTCTTTCCCTGTATTATTCTGAAGTTCTTTTCAAATAACTTTGTTTTCAAAATTATAACATCTTTACCCAATGATGTGAATAGTGAAATCGTTAAATACAAGTATTTATCACCATTATAATTAACATCCTTATCCTCATTCTCCATTTGTTCAGCCCACTTTGGGAGATAAGAAGCCAATGGTATTTCTTTTGATTTCAATTCCCTGTCAGTTTTCTGTGCCCTCCTGCAAGTACAAAGCTGTATTTTATGTGGGGAGCTGCTGAAGTCACTGGAAACCTACTTTGTGAAAAAGGTTAATGATAAAGGTAATACAATCCCTAGCTATACCTTGAATCTCTGTGATCATGTGAGTATCCTACACTAATACACCCTGTCTGTTAAGTGACTTAAAAGATATTCTGAGGGTAAATGAACTAATACAGAATACAGATTATATGCTTCCAGTGCTCTGAATAAAAATGTTTCTAAGTAAACTGCAGTGCTTTGATTATCGCTAAATGGCTCCATGTTGATTGTTCAAGTAACCTCTTGAGGATATTTTGTGCATTCATGTATAGTCCTTCAAATCACCAGTTCATAAACTCTTGATTAGAATAAAAGTCTCATATTGAGGAAAATGTATCTTCACTTCAATTTCATTAGTTGGTACAGTTTACTAGGAATTCAAACTATTGTTACCCAGGAGTTTTAGAACTTCAGATTATGGACAAAGAGGCAACTCAATTTCACTGTTCATGAAAACAAATGAGTTTTTAAATGTATTTTTGATCTAACAAGGGGGAAACTCAGATGCCTATGCCCACAAAGGCAGCATTGTTGACATGCCAAACACTTTGTTAGGCAATCTATAAGCAGCAAGTTAAAATACCAATGCCACAGTCATAGGCATGTGGGGGACACAGGGCAGTGTCCCGTCATCCCTCTGTTCAGATGCATCACTCACAAGCAAGGGCAGGCCGGGTTAGACTGAGCACAATGTGCTGCGGCATGGCATAACATCACTGGCAGGTGTGTTCCTGAATTTAGACTGTTCACAGTGGTCCACTGATCACATGGTCAATCCTAATTTCTCACAAGTACATGAATACATGGATTGAATAAAAGTAGAAAGTGAGAGCACCAGGAGCATTAGTCCACTGAAATTAAGACACTTTGTATTGATTTAAACTCTTTCAATGCCTCAACTAATCACCAAGTCTACGCACCTCCATTATGCTAAAAGCTAAACACATGTATTGATCTGTGGTATACTTCTTGGAAACCATAGGGTAGAATGAACCACAAAAGGTTGGGGGTAAAAACCATTCTAGGAAATAATTTTTAAGCAAGATTGATGTATCAGCAAATTGAAAATAAACATAAGTGTCTAGAAAGAATTGCTTTCAGTTCTTTGAAAGAATTGCTGCTCTCAAACCTATAGTATTTCTCTGGTTTCCCACTAGAGTGTACTATCACAAGACATTTCTGATGACCATCCAGAACATTTGATAATATTCATAATTAACTTAATATCTGCAATCTACTTAACTGTGGTTTTAACAAAGGCAGCACCTTCAACAGAATACAACATAGCTCTTGATTTTTCTGACTGTCTGGAATTTTGTGTCAAGTTTGAAGGTCATTGGCCATCATTACTTGAAAGAACCAGACTTGCTAGGTGTTGAAATTATGCTATTGACACAATACTATGGCATTTCTCAACTACGAACCAAATAAACTTTTTGGACTTTGACTTCGAGGTCCATAATTTTTACTGTATTTGTGTGTGTGTGTGGTTTTATTTCAATAATAATTTAGGGAAATTAATACAATTCAGTTCTAAATTTCCTACTACTACTGAGAGAGTGCCACTTTCACATTTGTGTTTAGGATTTTATTGGCACTAAGTGGCCAGAGTTTATATTTTAGCTTTTAAAGCCATGTTTCTCAATTGCTTTTCTTGCACATTTTGGAGATCTTTAGGGTTTTTCAATATAACCTTGAATGTTTGTGAATGTTTGTAGGCCTTTAGAGTATACTTAAATCCCCTCAAGTTTAAGGGGAAAGATGTAATTAGCTCTTCTTGAAAGTAGATTTTATATTAAGAAAAAACCCTTTAGATACTTAGGGTTGTTTTCATAGGCGGTGCATATAAAAAATTCATACGGAAATTTTGCAGCCGCATATACATGCATGGTTAAGACGTATGGTTCATTATGCAAGCAGGTCACAGAGAATATGCACATCAAAACATACTTGGCCAACTGAAGGTTGATTATTTTTCCTTCTATGTTACAATTGTCAAAAGTCATGCTTATTATATAGTGCTCTTTCACACTTTAAAGAAAATCTCTAATTAGATATACTGTACAGAAAACTATTGTTTTAGTTAAAGCATTGTGATCATGGTGAAATACACTTTCAAGAAGATATAGTTTAAATTCATTTCTTTACACTTTTCTCCCTCCTCCTATACCCACATTTTTTTTAGTTGCACAGGGTTTGCATGGAACTTTTGCCTATCCTTGAGATTGGGCTCATTTGGCAGAGCTCTCCGTGTCCAAAACTTACGGTTTTGTTTCGTAAGTGTTGCTAAAGTGTTGATGGCAAATGAAAACTAAACTGATTACACTTATCAGAAAATATTTACAGGAGTGACCTTTAAGAGTGGTCTTCAGTTCCTGCATCAAAATGAGAAATGGAGCATTCAGAAGTTTTTTGGAGGCACAAAAGCATTCCACATTCCTTAAGATAGTACACAACAAGCTTTTCATTCTGACAGAGGGAAATATAGTTCTTTTTCTAAAAGAGCAGTTAACAAATTATATTATGGTTAAGTTCCAGGAACTAGAACTATAAAACAGAACTACTATATCTGCTGAATTCTTAGCAAATTTCTCAAGATACCACTCTTATGGGAAAATAAGGAGGCATAAAACCTCCAGTCTGTGTAGCAGAAAACACCAAAACCACACGTCCTCTTCTTGGTGTGAAAACAGTAAGACTTGAGGCAAGCACTTTTGGATGAAAATATTTAGAAATCAGCACATGAAAACATGGTTAGTTTTTAATTGGAGGAAAATAAAGCTATTTCCCCCATTTATGTCCTATTGAAAAGTTCTATGTGAGTAATGAGTGATTTTTATATACAAAGTTGAAAGAAGTAAATGACTTCAATAGCATGTCTTCAGAATTCATCTGTTTAGAAAAATCCAAGGCAGCTAATAAACTAAAACAAGTAACATAATGTTGTGTTACATATTCCAAAATTACTAGAATTTTTCCACTTGAACTATTTTTTTGTTCCAGATCCCTTGTAAACTACCATCAAGGTTTGAATTAACTTATTATGTTATTCTGCCTACTCACTCTTTGCTGTCCTTGATACATATTTTTAAAAAAAGGAAAAGATTTCTTTCAGTCCACATTTTACCTTTGCATACATATTTCAACTTGTGAGTTCACCATCACAGATAATTTAAGAGAAATGTTTTTCTTACATGTTAAGTGAAGTTGCTCTTGGAAATATAGCATAGATACCAAACAGCCTCAAAATCAAAGTACTCAAAGAAGTTTTTTAATCTAAGAGAGAAGCTTTATCTAAAATGTTAGAATCACTTTAAGTAACCTTTCTAAATTACAGGTCTCATTCATTTGTGGGTAATTGTTGGAGTTCTAGTTGCTGGAAGTTCAAATATTAAACAAAAAGATTATCAACAGTATTCATTGCTTTTCTCCCTCATTTGCATGTGTTTTTGGACTTTGTGTGAATCCACAGATTGCTTCTATACATTTTTGTTTCATAGACTTGGCCATATGTACATATATACATTTGTTTTTTATCATAACCTTTTAAAAGCATATATGAATGACACCATCGTTCAACCCTATTTATGCCAGTCTTATTTCTATAAACTTTATATTCTTCCTAGCTACATGTGCCAAGTTACCCAGATGAGTAGGTATTTTCCTTCTGAAATTTTTAAGTATTTTAAGAAGTTGCTGAACTTACAAGATAGATTAATATCTGCTTTAACAGAAAAAATGAAGTATGAACAAGATTAAGCAACATATTTGTATTTAGGTTGATATACACACACACATAGAAATAAACAATGGAAGGATAGCATCACTCATCAACTGTCTATTTCCCATTATTGGTATTTCTAATACACAGTGTTCTCTATTGAACTTGATCTGAAACACATTCATGGTTAACTTATAATGCTATTTCACACAGTTGCATCCAGAAACAAATCTTCTGATTTTTCTATAATTTTCTTTTTTTATGATACAGAATATATCATCAAATATTATATAGCTAAGTAAGAATATCAGATGGAAGCCTGAAGTATATAAATATTTTATAAAGAGCGACTCAACATTTTTTCATATACAATTGCAATATATTTATACCTCACAGGGTTCCTTAAGAAGTCACTCAAAGAAACTAAGATCTTTCCAAAATACCTTTCCATAAGAAACTTTCCCAGGAAATAAGCTGCAATGTCAGTGAAGATCCAGTTGTTAAATGGATCAGAGTTAAGAGAACTTTAGCCAGCTAAAGTTTCTATCATTAAGCAATCTTGGGAAAAGAACACTTTAAATTGGGTGTCTAGTATACTCAAACCAGTTTCACTTGAACAACTCTCTTTTTAAGCCCTCACAGAGTATTTAATTTCTAAACTTGTACTGTTGTATAAGAAAGAGACTCATAAACTTTCATGTTTCAGAAAATTTTAATGAGAGATTTTTACTATGGCCTTCAGTAATTTTCAATTTTCTCAGATTCCAATTTACCATATCCTGTCTCAGTGTTTTTGGTCATTCTCTATTTCTGAATATATAATAGGAATCTGTTAGTTATGTTATGATCATAACTAATATTTTAAATAATATTCTGATTTCATCAAGTTTAGGAACCTTGCACATATGTAAGGCAAAATAAATAGTATAGCAGAAAACAATGACTTTTAAAAGAACAAGATCATCTTTAAAGTTAAGAGAATTCTAAATTATGGCTAATACACATATACAATAAATATATACTTGATAGTGAAAATACAGCCAAAAATATTCTAAAAAAGATCAATTTATATTCAAAATGAAAATGTAACATATTATAAGTAAAACATTGATTCAAATAGGAGTAGTCTGTGAGCTTATAGTTTTAAATAAATTATGAAAATCCTTCTTGTGCTTTGCAAACATAACTATAAGACTGTTTCTACCTCATTTTTTTTTTGCCCTGATCATGATTTGTTCTTCAGATTTGGCATGACAAAAATGGTGTGATGTTTCATTTAGTGAATTCTTGGGTTGCAACCTTGAATTCTTCACTGTCTTCAAAATACCCTTTCAAAGTTGTCTTTCATAATTTCACTTCCTTTGCATTACAAAAAGACCTCTGTAGGGGCCCTACTTTTACTACATGGAAATATGGTAATTAAGAGCTTTCTGCCCCTATTTTCTCATGACTGTGTAAAGTGGAAAACAATGGGGTCTCCTCTTTCTGTTTAGCAATTCCATTCATGCAACAAAGATATTCAGTTTACATGTCACAATATAATAACAGTCTAAAAGGATTAAATTACAGTGTGTATTAAACACAAAATTCTCTCCAGCAGATATATATATATATATATATATATAGGTATTATGCAGGGTGGCACTCACTTAACTCTCTTCATATTCTTGTAATACACAAAGTAACAACTCACAAGTTTCCATAAAAATCCACTCCAAGAAACTGACTCTTCTGAAACACCTTTTCATAATAAACTTTTTCAGGAATTAAGGCTGCCATGTCATTGGTGAACCATTTACTAAATCAATTTCACACCCTTTCTTCAATTCTACCCACCCACCCAACCTACCTTTTTCTTTTTTTTTTTGGTCACTCTTTAATTTTTTTGATGGCAATCCAGACAGGCAGCACAGTTCCACTCCAATTCAATTCACAGTAGTGGCACCGAGTGTACGGGTCCTAAAGCTCTGAGGTAGCTAGAAACACCTGCCAGTTAGCAGTGCCTGTTCCTGTGAGTGGCACAGCTAGTCTGTCTTGTACCAGTCATATCTTTAACAGGAATAAAATGCACTTGACAACAGATTAACTATTATAAATTTTTTCCTACCAAAGCTGTAACATCATTAGAAAACCCTTATAATATATAGTGGTTAATGTGAAAAACAAACTTTTTAAATATTTATTTTTTGCATTTTTTAAAGTAGTTTTTGAAGGGGAATTTCAGGAAGGCATAGTCATCCTCTTATGGGTCTCATATACTTAATACGAAAGAATCACACACTGACTATACCCACCTTCCCACACACACTAACTCCACATTTCTATCTGTGCATTCATCAATTGTGGCAATTAACAGAGGCTAGAAAATATTTATTTCACACATGCTATGAAAGCAAAAGGAAAACATTTTGTTTTTGCTTTTTATACATCAATATAATAGAAGAATTTTTTGTTTCTTGAAAAGTGTTGGTTCTTAAAGTATTTCACTATATGAGGCATTATTGGATGAACTTGGTAGAGTGTGTACCACCAGAGATGAACTTCATAGTGACCCCTTACTTCCCTCAGTGAACAAAGCTGCATCAGAACCCTGATAATATTTGCTATGTTTCAGAACCTGGTCTTGGTGTGGCCATAATACATCAAACCAACCTTCCCCACTATTTTAAACAGATATATTTAAAACACAGATTTCAAACAGATGACATATTACCATGTGTAAGCTAATATAAAAAACATAAGTGCATTGAGTCCCCTATACAGAATTTTATTGTTGTTAACAACCATCTTATCAATAAATATGAGAGATGTCCTCTCAAAAAAAACAAAAGAATAAAAATGAAGGAACAAAACTGTCAAAAAAACACAAAAAACATAAGAGTTTAGACTCTCTGTGACAGAAGAGATAGCCCAAAGAGCAGAACTTTGACAATGAGTAAATGGCCAAGTCCAAATGGTGATAGCCTAACTCTGTCAGTGTATGACATGCTGAGATTGAAAATTGGACAGAATGAAAATGCAACATTCTTTAAAATGACTCATACAGAAATGCAGAGTACAGCATCTGAATGTATGTCTAAAATAATAATTTGCAAGGAATATTAAGTATAGATTATTTCTGTACATTAATCAAAGAGCTAGCTTACCCATAATGAAACCCAAACATGGATCAGTGGATGTTTCTTTGTTGAGGTGGATGAAGAACTTTTATAATTTATGTTCTTCTTTTCATTGACATTGTCCTATACTTTCAGATTTGTATTCATCCTTTGTTTTTATTCTCCTGTTTTAGACTCTGCCGACTGCTAAACTAATCCTCCTCTCTGTTTTTCACACATACATTTTTACAAAATTTAATGGTAATTCATCATATAATGAATTACTGGCCAATTTTCATACTTACTGTCTTGGTGCAGGAACAATGGAAATCTCATATTCATGAATAATTAACATCGAAAAGCATTTCTATTTTAACTCACAAACATGTTTTACTTCATGAAAGACTCTCTTTTGTCGTGGGAAAATTCTGTGGTCCTGATTCCACCTGTTTTTATCTGCTCTAGAGAAAAATATGCCTTTACACTTCAGATGGCAAGTGTCGTTTCAAAACAACTTTCAGTTTTTGCTGAGGGTAGGTATCTTATTGGGGAAGTAAAACAGCCTTTCTGATGTGATTCCAGCAGCAGTTGTTAAAGGAGAAGCATGGGGACAGACAACTTATTTTGCTTGAATACAAGTATAAGAACTAAGTGTATAGCACTTTTTAGACACCTAGCACAATTATATCTAACAAAATATTGTTGTGTTTGATTTAATAATCCCTGATCATGGAAACTGCATGTGATATGAAAGATTAATTTACTCATGCTTTGTCATAAATAGTCAATAATCATATGCTATATTTGGACCACAATTCTATTTTGAATACTGACTATAAACAATAGCACATTCACATATGAAATATTTTTATTAATGATTAGCACTAAATCTACCTATGTTTATTTAATACCCAGTATTCTTTCTTCAATTGTGTTTTGTTCACCTTAAGGAAAATACTAGCAGAATTTGTGAAATGACTATCATTCAATTTATGAGGAGAAATTCTTTCAGGAAAGTACTTGTCCTGAAAAGCAGAAATATTACATCACTAGGAATAATGTTCAAAAAAACATATTTACTCTTTATTAAAGATACCAGTTTCTTATAAATAATGAAAGAAAATAAACTTATGTTCAATTGTTTATTTTTATTAATACTGTATTATTTCTAAGATCAAGAGCAGGGTTCTAGTGATCTTTGGCTTCAATCTATTTTAATCAAGAATAAGAATAAATTATAACACTAAATATGACTACTTTCCTTTATCATGATGTACATTTAAAATTTTTTGCTTAATTTTTCTAAGCATAGTAGTAGAAAATGTTCAAGTATTTGAAAAGCAATATTCAAAAAACCAATTTAATTTCAGAGAATGAAGTACTTATCTGTGCAACCATATTAACTGTCATAAATGTATATCATCAACATATACTTTGAAGATAAATAGCCAGTGAGCCTATCACAGTATTATCACAATATTAAAAGGAGAAAAGCCAAAAAAAATTTAGATAAATCCTTTTAAAAATATTTTAACCCCCAAAACATATTTACAATGCCAAATGCAGTAAACAATGCTTCGTAAAGGTTTTATATGAAATAGCCCAACTATATTCCAAGTGTCCTTTTAAAAGAGTGATTTAAAATCAAGAGGGAAAAATGTAGCTGTGTGAAACAGGTAATACTATTAAGAGTCATATAAGGGAGAAATCAATGCGTTAATAGAATAAAACTTACAGATACTTTCCCCTCATCCCAAGTTATAAAATAAATGTATTTGTGGTTTCATGTTCAATTCCTTAGAGGATGTGAGTATTTCTGGGATAACTTTAATTAGGGCCATGTAAATTAAGAGCAATTAAAACAAGATGGTTTTGCTGATTAAAGATATACACTATCTTCTTTTATTCAAAACATACATGAAAAATGGGAATATAGTTCACACATGAAAGAAAAAATATGAATGTGACCATACATCATTAATTTATTATGGGAATATACAAGTATATCAAAATGTTTTAAATGTTTTCATATTTAATAAAGGGAGAAGTTTTGCCATTTCACCTCAAAATTAAGTATTTGTTTTTATATTTTTTATTTTATTAAAGTATATTAGATATTACAATACTATACTGGTTTCAAGTATACAATACACTTACACACATTAAATCCTCACCCCAACTGTTACTATCCATCAACATAGAAAGATGTTACAGAACCATTGACTATCTTCTCCATGCTACACTTCCACCCCCAATTTAAATTATGATGCAGACGTTTGTGCCTCTTTACACCCCTCATCCACTCCACCCACCCACTCCAATCCCTCTCCCATGGTAACCACCAGTTATTTCTCAGTGTCTATTAATCTGTTGTTTTGTTAATTTTGTTTTTAGATTCCACATGTAAGTGAAATCATATGGTATTTGTCCTTACCCACCTGACTCATTTCATTTATCATATTAATGCCTTCTAGGTCCATCCATGTTGTCCCCAACGGCAGGATTTCTTTCTCTTTAATGACTGAATAATATAATAATATTCCAGTGTGTATATGTACCTCCTCTTCTTTGTCCATTCATCTATTGATGGCCACTTTGGTTGCCTCTGTATCTTGGCTATTGTAAATAATGAAGTAACAAACATAGGTGTGCATATATCTTTTTGAATCAGAGATTTTGGTTTCTTCAGATAAATTCCTAGAAGTGAAATAACTGGGTTGTATAGTATTTCTATTTTAGTTCTTTGAGGAAACTCCATACTGCTTTTCATAGTGGCTGCACTAGTTTACATTCCCACCAACAGTGTAGGAGGGTTCCTTTTTCTCCACATCCTTGCCAATACTTGTTATTTCTTGTCTTTTGGATGGTGGCCATTCTAACTGGTGTGAAGTGAAATCTCACTGTGGTTTTGATTTGCATTTCCCTGATGACTAGTGATGTGGAGCATCTTTGCATCTTTTCATGTGTCTGTTGGCTATCTGTATTTCTTCTTCGGAAAAATGTCTGTTCAGGTCTTCTGCCCATTTTTTAACTGGGTTATTTGTTTTTTTTGGTGTTGTGTTGTATGAGTTTTTTATATATTTTGGATGTTAACCCCTTATCAGATAAATTATTTACAAATATATTCTCCTGTACTGTAGGCTGCCTTTTTGGTTTGTTGGTGGTGTTCTTTGTTGTACAGAAGCTTTTTAGTTTAATGTAGTCTCACTTTTCAGTTTTGCTTTTGGAAGTTAAGTAAATGCATAATACCTAAAACAACATTTCCCAATCCTGGTTTGGCACACATTTATCCTCCAGTCATGGAGATTAAATAATCTAGGGTTTAATAATAATAATAAACAAAACAAAACAAGAGTTCAATCAAACATTTGGCAGAATTTCAGAATCTCCTTGTTCTAGATGACCTCTCTAACAAAAAATACATACAGCCCCAAATCACCAAATTGGCAACAAAACATTTACTAAATGTATTTGTGTGTGTGTGTGTGTGTGTGTGTGTGTGTGTGTGTTTAATCTTCAGTCAATATGAGGGAAGGCCTATTGGTAAATATTATAACAGAAAGGAAGCTAGACCATTGGGCAACTGGGTAGCTTAAATGCTCCATGAGTTCAGAGTTCTTTCCCACTCCAAGATATGCTTCATTCACTAACAGAAGATGGTAAAAATGGAATCTCTATCCTTTATTTCATACTACATTAGGGTCAGTACCTTAGGCAACTCATGAAATATTATGATCCAGAAAGCTTTAAAATTGGAAATATCTGATTATTTTATTCAACCTCAGTGCAGCACTAATGAAGTTAAGGAGTCACTGCAAGTCAAGAGGCAGCTTTTGGCTTTCTGAACCTTGTCACATAGTCTTAATTTTTGCTGTATTTGTTTCCAGCTTTCCAGAGTGATGGCCTTGGACTATTTAGGCCAACTCCTGCCATGCTACCCTCAACACACATGCACACATGAATGTTCTGTTCTCCCTTTTCTGAGCCTTGAAACAGACTAATACCTCAGTCATCCCTTTCCACTCCTCCACACCCCACAGCCGTTATCAACCATCTATATTTCATAGCTCTAGGATTAAAAAAAGAGGATATTATTTAAGATAAAGATCAGCTAAAGAAAATACATTGTAGCATCTTCTCATACATTGTATTTCTTCTCTAGTAGAAGAAATAACTAATTATAAGTATCCTCTAATATTCATTTCTGAAAAAAAACCATGTATTCCAAGCAGCATTTCATCATCTACATATATTTTAAACCATTCGTATGATTTCTACTTTCAATTTGTGACTAAACCATAGTTTCTTCAGTTGAAACGAATAAAAAGAAAATTCTTAATATTCAATTACTTTATCATATTTTAATAATAAATTTTAAGTTATGATACACATTTAGGAGAAGGCAGTGGACATGAAAGAAACAACGAGTGATAGAATGTCATGGTTTCAGGAAAGCTGGACACAGTATCACCATGAGAACAAGAAAGACCCCAACATTGACTGGCTCCGTTCTCTCCTCTGCCCTCCCCCATTTTCCTCCTCCTCTTTCTGTGCTTCCTTTTCTGGCCTTCTTTTCCTCTTCCCTTTCTTCTACCTTTTTTCTTCCTGTCCTACTCCATGGCTGCTCTTAACTTTGTCAATAGACAATTCTTTTCTAAAACCATTTCTTCATGAGACAAAGTGGTAAGGAAGAAATGGAGAAATAAGAAAAAAAGCCTTATTTGAATAGTGGAATACAGAAAATGTAAGGAGATTTTACCTTAATATACCTTAAAAATGAAACTTAAGTGATTAAAATGCACAATGAGGCCCACTGAGAAAATAAAATACAAGTATGGCTCACAAGTAAAAACTAATTCAAAAATTTACATTTTCTAAATACTTTTAAATCAATAGGTTTAAAGTAGATTTAGTGGAGTGTCACAGAATTTACAATAGGACTTCTTATAGTGTTTTGGAGATTACACATGAAACTGTCTGTTTGAGAACATGAACAACACTGTTTATACACCAATTCAACATTTTCTCAGTAAGTACCAAGGCTTAATAAGGTTAAAAAAATGAATAATTTCAATAGTGTGAAAGAAGAGAGGTTGCTTCTCAAGCAACATATTTACCATTTTTATTTATGTTTCTCAACCATTGTTTTCATGTTTTAAATTGTAGCATTCACAAGAACTTACTTTTTAATTTAGACTAATTTTTGAGGTCTTAAGTATATTGTATTTTTCAAAACAAACTTGTATTTTGGTCACAAAAGGTTTATGTTTGTGAGTTTTTTTTTTAATACTTCTTTTAATGGTTTTGTTTTTCCATGTAGTCAGAATTCTGGTTCTTACAGTTACATAACACTATTTCAATTTCTGTGTCCAAAGTAAAATTACATTTCCAAATATAACATCTATATGGTAAAAATCAAAAAATTAGTAGAAGCCCTTCAAAATCATGTTACATATTCCGTGTTAGAAATATAATTCTCCAAAATAATTAGTATAATTCCTCTTTACATCAACTTCCTTCCTAGCTCTTTTAAAGTAATTTTTTAATTATTAAAAACATTGTAATTGAAGCACATATTGATATGAAAGGGTTAGGAGACTCTTATTTACTCTTTTTCTAGTCTTACAACTGAATATATCTTTAGAAATAACTTGTAACCTTAATGAATTTCATAGTACAACTATAAAGTATGAAACATTTCTGTATGAGCCAAATATGATCTGTTTATAAATCTGAAGAAAATAATTTTCTAAAAAGTGAAGAAGAAAATAATTTAGCTATGCAACAAAGGTTAACTGTGAAATTTAGTTCTACCTTAAAGAATGTTTTCTGTTTGTTTTTACTCACTGGTGATGATTTCTCATTCTTCTCTTTAAATATCAACCCTAAATAATGATGTTGCTTCTAGACTCAAACCAAGAGTACAAAAGATTGCTTTTATCCTTGGAAGGTTTTCTCCCCAAATCATTCTACAGTTAGCTTTAATGTATACACTTATAGAAAAAGAGAATTTTATTATGTATGATAAAGCCATCATACTTATTTTAGTTTGCCACTCTCCTATATCACTCAAACTCCTATGTAGATATTCTAATGCTGAACATACAGCCCAGAAACAGAATTAAGTTTCAATATTTAAACATAAGCCCCAACCCATCTAATAGCTTCCTAACATTAATCATCCCAGTAATATGTGAAATAAAGGGAAAGAATTTAGACACTTAGTGCAAAGACATACTTATCAATTTCTGTCATCTTTAATAATCTAATGAGCCATATGCTAACTGAAATGCTTAAATAGCTCTTGTGGCTATAAATCTAGTGCTCTGGAAAGACTTTATCTCAGTTTATGCCTATGGAATATGACAAGCATGTATATGCAGGGAACTAGAATTGAAAAAGTATGAGAGTGTGTCCTTCACTCTCATTAATTATTTGTGTAATAGTTACCATAACAATTTGTAAGGTAGATTTGAATATATCTCAAAAACTTTGAAAATACCCTTAATGCTCTATATTAAGAAAATAATTAGAAATACAATTAAATATTTGTTTAAATGGAAATTTATAGAAATGCTATTCCACAAAGAATAGAAAGTAGTCTAAATGTTCAATAATAGGTAAACTGTTATATAAATTGCTAGCATATGCATATGGTGGAATATTATTTAGCCATTCAAATAATTTTCTCAGGGAATAATAAATGCCATGGAAGAATGTTCCAGCAATGCTCCAGACACTGAGTGAATCTGAGGAACTGCACCACCAACGGACCTTTTCTAAAACCCCCTGAAACTTCAGATGGGTTCTCTGGCATATCACCTTCAGTTCAAGAACAGTTAGGGAAATTGTAATACTAGAAAATTCTGGTTTTACTGGAAAATATTTCCCTTTGAGAGACAAGGTGGAGAGGTTAGTATTGGGGTACTATTTGCATAAACACTATCCCACAAAAAAGTGAGCTCTAATTGAGAAAAGACATTGTTAACCCTACAGAAGGATAAATCCAAGAAAAGAGTATAAAAAACTGAGCGATTTTAGGAGGGAACAATCAACATAAAGTATATACAAAATGGAGCAAGGGAGTAGATCAGAGAGAAAAACTCAAAATGAATCACCACAAAATGAATTCTTTCTCAGTGAAATCTAGATGGCTGTATTTTACAGCATCTCTACTGCTCAACGTGTTGCATGGATGGTCAGCAATCCAAATCTTTGGACTCCTACAAAGCTGAGTGACTCTCCATGTGCCTCCTCCTCTTGCTGCCCAAACCCCACCCCTCCCAGCAACTTTATGACAAAGAAACTATCTGTTCTTTTCACCTACTATTTTTGTAACTCAACTTGGAGATATTAGCTTATGTGAATACTTTACTACCAAGTGAAACTGGTTAATAATATCTATTCAGGGTTACAAAGTTTTCTCTAACATTTTCTGCAAAGGGATGGAAGCACCATATTTAGCATTATAGTGGTTTACTTTCATATGAGTTATGCCTTCCTCTTTCCCCTCACTATACGAAAGGAAGGGATCAAGTCTATAATCAGATTTAGTTTTAAATATATTAAATATATACACAAATATATTTAGTTCTAAACATATATATGTAACTTGATGAAGTGTTATTCAATATTCAATAAATATATATCTTAAAACCCTATTAATAAACCTAATAGCAACCTTATCACCACTATCTAAGGTAATGAGAACTCCATTAGAAATAATTACATAAAATGAATCAAGGGTGTGACATTTTCCAATTTTGGTCTAAACTTTTGGTTTCCAGAAATATCCCTAGGGCAAACCTCTCCATTCATATGGAGAAGAGGCAAAGTATAATAAAACAAGTACAAGGTACGCAGTATGTGGCATATGTGAAATTATCATTCACTCAAAGAGGCACAGAGTCTTTACAGTCTTCTCTCTCAACTGTGATTCATCTAATAGGTTAAGTCTCATCCCTAAAATCATACATGTATTTGAATGTAAAATATATAAATGAGGAACTAAAACTTCCTGTTACTCACCAGACACACTTATTTCCTGCTATGGACTGTCATTTACTTTATAATTCTATCCACTTGGGAGGTCTCTCACCCCAGATGCATGCAAAAAGCTTGTGAAGGTAGGACAGGCGAGCATTTGGAGTAGGACTGCTGGGGATTCAGGCCTTGATTTCATCCTTGACAGAAATACTCAGTCTCTTGCCACCTCACTCCACGTCCATCAGTTTGAATGACATACTCTCTCCACACAGAAAAGAGATGAATTTTGTACACCACAGACACAGGGAAAGAAATCCTATTTATCTTGAACACATATACATCGTTCTAATACTGTTGCTGATACAATGTTTGCATGTGCATTTTCCTTCCCACCACAGAAAGAAGCTTTTGCTAAAATCATATCTGAAGGTAAGGCTTGTTTTTATAATTATTATTATTTTATTGTCTGAACCCACAGACATAGGTTTAATTTGCTATCACTGTAATATTAATTTATTTACTTAAGATTAAATTTTATATTGACTGAATATATATTGTTCTTCAATATTTCTATGAGAAACCCGTTTTTAAAAGACGATTTTAATATATTGGATCTCAGTACTTACAAGGTATCTTCTTTAATTAATACCTTTAGCTATTGTTCATTCGTGTGACCATTAGGAAATTCATTTCAAAGCCTCTTATAAATCAGTGACTACATCATTTTTATAAGATTAAAAAATCTGCTACATCATGTGTATACGACAGCATATAAAGTAAATTACTATGCATTTATTGAGGTTCAGAAGTGATTGATGTTGTTTAGAGACTAACAGGAAAAGCCCTTCTGTGACCAGTTAATTTACATACATATGATCTAAACCCAATTTATTATTCCTCTGCCTAAAAGTTTTAAGGCATATACATATTTTGCATATACAACATTACTCATATTTTAATTTGAGATAGACTATTTATAATTGAGGCTCCATTTTAGACAAAACATTACAATATACATGGAGAATAACAGGTAACTACCTAGTCTCTAAAATATCTGTAGAAATTCAGACACAATCTTGGGAAGTCAGTTTAAGGAAAAAAGGTCAAATGGAAAGTATGTGTTAAGCATCAAAATTGAAGTACATTTACAAAAGCCTGCGCATTTCTCTCAGACCATGTTACTAGAGTAGAAATAGTCAACATGAACTCAGGTACCTTTTGTTCCCTGCTCATCTTGTGCTCCTAGTAGTAGAATAGCTACCACTTGTCATCAACTAATATTTAATGAAAAGTTAAATATTTCTATGAGAATCCCGTTTTTAAATATTTAGTATAAATATTTAATGAAAAATTAAATATAATTTAATTATAATTTTAATTAAAAATGGGTTATTTCATTGGATATCTCTATGTGTCACAATACTTATATCTGTACCTAATTTTTCTCTCTCTTTCTTCTATATCTCATCTCCATGCCCTTCTGAAACGCAGAGTTGAAGTCCTGTTGGATTATCTACTGAGTTACTCATGTAACACCCTCCCAGCTGATTTTGTAATACATGCATACCTCATATAACAGGCATGGCTGTGGTTTTTTCCTCTTCTCTCTCTCCCATGGAAGGGTCAGTAACAGACACCACGGGTGGAGGAGGAGACTGGAAAGGTCTCCTCATAAGCCAGGGACTCAGTGCTCAGCCTCTCCACTGCTATCCTCTGGGCAAGAGCAGGACGGCTGCAGTTCATCTTTAAGGAACCAGGGGATGGTGGGCCTGGACAGTCCCCATAGGACATACAGGTCATGTGACTGTCCCACTCACACAATTTCTGTATTTTGAGTCATTCGTGTATGTTCAGTGCAGTATGTTGACAGCCATGAATGTCATGCAAACTTGCAAAGACTATGTAAAGAATGTATGTAAATTAAAGTTTTATGTAGGTGAAGATTTTACTATGTGCAATCAAAAGTGTGTGTGTTTTGTTTTGTTTTTTATAAAAGGGAAGACAGGACACATTAGAAAACAAATCTTTGGGGTTTATCATGGACTATATCTAGTATCAAGATTTAGGCAATAACTTGGCACCAAAGAAAATATGAGAGAAAGACTACACAAAAGTGCTCTTAATGCTGCCTTTTACTCATTCTAGTATGTTTCCAGAGCCTATAATTATAGCTTCCTGATGCAGAAAATTCCATATTGGTGTAACAAACTAAAGCTTACTATTAAAAACAATGAGCATATTTTTGGAAATAATAAAATACTATACTAACTTGATTTCAATTAAATATTAAACTGGAAAATGCAGCTGAATGTGGGAAATTATTATTTTATTTGGTGATTTGAAATGTTAATCTAGATAGAAATGGCTACATGAAGCATGGTATTTTCTTTAGATTTAAATTTTTTTAAGATTATTCAAAATCTTAATGGGAATAGGAATTCCTTTTTCTTTAAGTATAACTAAATAAGGAGTTTGACATAAGAATGGGGATTTTCTATTGCTTCATGATATTAATTATGTTGTCAGTGGTGTTCTTTCTAGACATAACTAAACAAATAGAAGACAGAAAAGAAGTATTTGTGTGTAGAACTGTAGGACGTATTGATATATCTATCTATCTATCTATCTATATATATATACACACACCTATGTATATATATATATATTTAAATATATATATATATTTATATTTATATGTACATTAAACTGCCACCTGCCAATTCAGGGTTGTCTCACTACAGCTTAAGTAAAGTTTCATTGTGAGATATACTGATATTGAAAAAAATGAATTCAATTACATTTAGAATGTTTTGCTATATATAATTGGTGCTTTATAACATTTAAAAATATTTCTTAATTATAAAATTAGGAATATAATTCCTCCTATTATTCATATTGTTTTTCCCATATTTGACAAAGTTTCTTCAGCTTTATTGGATCATATATCAGTGCCCACTAGTTCCAGTCACTGTGATTCAAACCTGACCATTTCCACTTTTCAAATAATCTATTTCCAACCAGTCATGTATCAATTAAGAAAACTGAAATGATAAATTCTGTTTTTTCTGAGCATAGTAATTTCAAACCGACAATAATGGGACTTCTTAGGTTAGCCCATCAATAGACACACACACCTCAAAATGCTAAAAATAATTCTTCAGTGATTCTCATTTAAAGAGCAAGTAACTTAAACAAGTGCAAACACTGTGCAACAAGATTAGAAGATTGGTTCTATCATTTAAATATTTAATTCCCCTATTAATATTTGAGAAGATACCCAAAGTAGTACATAGTTGATGGTAAATGTGTATAAACTAAAGTATCAAGCCTGATAATAATCCAATGATTTTATTTTCAGGAAGAGATAATTTTCAAATGGAGTTCTAAAACTTGGATAACATTCAGTAACATTTCAAAAGAAAAAAAGTCAATTTCCCAGTATTAACTTAATTTAAAAAATTCTATTACCTTACTTAAAGTATACATATCTTCCTTAACTTAAATGGGGTTATGTCATGATAAACCTATCCTAAATTGAAAATATAAGTTGAAAATGCATTGAATATACCTAACTTACATAGCACCATAGCTTAGCCTAGTATACCTTAAATGTTCACATTAGCCTACAGTGGGGCAAAATCAGCTATCATAAAGCCTATTTTACAGTAACATATTGAGTGTCTCATGTAATTTATTGAATACTCTACTGAACATGAAAAACAGAATGCTTGTACAGGTACAGAATGGTTGTAAGCATACCAGTTATTCACCCTTGTGATCACGTGTCTGACTAGGAGCTGAGACTGGCTGCCACTGCCTACCATCAGGACAGAGTGTCATACTGTACATCACTAGCCCAGGAAAAGACCAAAATTCAAAGCTGGAAGTGCGGTTTCTACTGAATGTGTATAACTTTAGCACCGTGGTAAGATAAAAAAATCATTAAGTTGAACCATTGTAAGTTGGGAACTGTCTGTACAAATATAAAGCTAAAAATAAAATATTACCTGATAATTGCTATAACTATGAAACAAAATAATCTTATAAAGTAAGTATAAACAAAACTACAGAACCAATAAAACCCAAATTAACAATACTAATTAATATGACAGAGTATGCTATTTAGCTGAAACTAAAATGCTACATTCAGCTACACTGTCAATACATGAGGCACTCTTGAGTTTAACACAAAGTGATGATTCTATCCTTTTGAAGCTATTCTATATTTAAAGACTGTGAAATTTTTATCCATATGATGAACATTATTTGCACTTGAATTTCACTTGTTCATGCATCATTACATGTACCTGGCTCTATTTTTTTACCTTTACTCTGAATAATTAATATATATGTAAATTGAATCTATGACTGTAAAACTAAAATTTAAAAATAAATAAATTGAATCTAAATAAAGAGTTACTTTGAAACTATCCAAGCACAGACCTAAATAAAATGCATATTTTGTCATACTCATATTTAGAATGTACTTATATTACTTTGTACTATGGTTTGAATGTTTGTGCCCTGGCCCCTGTCAGTTTGTATGTTGAAATCCTAAACCCTAAAAGGTGATGGTATAAGTAGATAGGGCCTTTGAAAGGTGCTTAAAGTCATGAGGGTGGATCCCTCATGAATGGGATTAATGCCATATTACAAGAGGCTCTTGAGGGATTCCCTAGTCCTTTCTGACACATGAGGACATAGTGAAAAAATCTACCATTTGCACCCAGAAATGGGCTTTCATCAACCGAATCTGCCAGGGTAATCATCCTGACTTCCCAGCCTCCAGAACTGTGAGAAATAAAGATTTGTTGTTTATAAGCTACCAAGTCTCTGGTGGTATTTTCTTATAGAAGTTTAAAAGGATTAAGATGCTTTTTTAGATTTTTCAGGAAAATAAAAAATAAAATACAAATATCCTAATAAAAATCTTTAGGGATAAGAAGCGTATGTCCAGGAAACCCATTCTGAAAAGCATCTTACTAAGCCAATCTATCATTTCAAAGACTGCACTCAGGCTTTAGCAGGTAGAGTAACTTACCCAGAGTTACGTGTTTCTGACAGAGATGGTTTGTGAAACATCATTAGGGACCTATCCCTACATTCATCAATCTGGGTTATTTGAAATTCAAACTTATCTTTCATTTCACAGGTTTTTTTAGATTATGTTGACAAGAGGTAATTAGTTAAATATATCAGCCATAGGAACATTTTAAATTGTTGTTTATCAGATTTTGAGTTAGAAATGTCTTCAGTGCATTTTACTTCCTTAAAAGAAATATAAGCCAGAAATAACTACTTCATTGACACAATAATGACTTCATACCAATTTATGAAGGTTTCTAAAGGGGCTTTGTATTGTACACTGAAGTCATGAGATAAATGTTCAGCAGCTTTAACAATGTTTTGTTTATAATTTTTTGCATGTAGACATTTAAAATGGTAACAAAATAATCTAAGTAACAACGACTAACTGGAAAGGTGGAAAGTATTCATGGTTGATCCATGGATGATGTGGGAGTGTATGTAGGTAAGAATGTATGATTACATTTCAAAACTTTTTTTTCCAGTAAAAGGCCTTCCTCCTCCTTCCAGGATCTGGGTTGTACTAAACATTTCCAAATTAGTTTAGGAAAAAAAAATAACAAAGAAATCCTCAATGTGTTCTAAAGGAAAGAATAATTTAATAGATTGAAACCAACATTGTTTATTTGGAAACTTCGATATGTGTAGAAGTTTCCATGAGATAAACAATTTATGACTAACTTTCCGGATGTCACAATTCTATTCTTAGGCTAAGGCAGAGGAGTAGGTATTTTTAACCACACCTTGTATAACTTTCCATTTTAAATTTCAGACTCAAACTAAATTAGATGGAAAACTATGCATTAGACAAACAAAACTGGGTATTCCTTATGCATAAAATATTTTCTCCTTTTTCTCGTCTCTGGAGGGCAAAGACTAAATCACTGTTGTTGGATATCAGAAGAGACAAGCATTTGGGAAAAAATAAGAAAAGAAAACAATCTTAAAGATATTCCTAACCATATCATATGAGGAAAAAAAAGAGAATTTGTGGGCAAATTATCAAAAAGCAATACAGTGAAGTGCTTCACTGCAGTTCAAATTTTCTGATAAATGGTCTCCAGATAAGTGAAGGTTACAGAGCTATTTAAAGTAACTTGTGTAGTTCCATGGGGAAAGAGGATAAGTTGAAATTGCATTCTAACATCTCTTGCAACTGGCTGTGGTGGTGCTGTTAAGGGGTAATCTTAATGATCTGCCTTCTGAAAAACAGAGGAGAAGGGGACATTTTTCAGTCTACCTGTATTTACTGGAAATTCAGTCCTCTGTAGTGTAGAATGAGCAAAAATGAAGATTGGAATTTGTGCTAGAGGATTATCTTATGTTTCTACAACTGGGGGTTACTGAGGAGATAACCTCTGTTGCTTTTGCCCTTACCTGCATTCTACCTTCTTCCTGTCTCGGCCTCCTTTATGTAAGAGGATGGAAACATAGGAACTAGAATTGAGACCAGATGTTCCTTCCTTGTTTTTAATTTTACAATAAAAGTTCTATTAAACTGTTAGTCAACAGGCTTATATTCATATTTGCAAATGCAGAACATATTCATTAAATTCATTTAAATATATTTTTAAGGTATAGGCCAGTTATTGCACTATGTGTTACTGATATACCAAGTCATTGGTGTCAGGTAGTTTATATTCTGCTAAAAGATAGGAAATTAATTGATAATTTAATAAAATATGAGGAAAATGTATTTTAAAAATAAATATTCAAAGAGAAACTATTGCCACTAAATGTGGTATTAATGCTTTCACTATAGGTTACAGGGAAAATGAGTTGAAAGTAAAAAAAAAAACCTACTGTAAGCAACAATAATTTATGTTCATTGTCTTAAAAGTTTATGTCCTCCTGCAAAAGAGAACATTAGCCTTTATTCTTACTATTTTTCCAGATGGGAATGGCATCTTCAGAATATTTAAAGTACATGCGTTAATGTATGTATCGCCAGTATAATTCAGTAAAATTATATATGACAATAGTTTATCAAGGTTTCGTTATGAAAAGAGCAACAATTTGCAGTCGTTAAAAACCCAGCAGAATAAAACCCTGATTGCAATGATGAATAATGCATATTGCCTATGGTCCTAATTAACCTTGTGCTCCAGTAAGATATTATAGAACAATAAGGCTAATTTGAATGTGGTCCAGCACTATTCTCTATGGTTTGTGGTTATCACCTTCCAGAACATGTAAAATTTTATTTTATTAAGAAAGATATATTTGGTATTGTTTTTCACATAAAATGATATATGAAATTATATTTTAATACTATGCATTTTTCAAAAAGGCAGATTAAATATAGCACATAATGTATGTGCTATATAGTACATTTTTAATAAATATGTGGTGTTTATATAAGTAAATGGTATAACAATATATATTAATTATATAAGTAAATTGTATAACATATGAACAATACATATTAATGTGACAAAAGGTCAGCTAAAATACCAATATACGATGAATACAACTGGATAGAGTAAATTCCTACAGTTTATATCCAATCCCTCTATATGTATAACTAAGAATTTTCCTCTTCCTCTTAAAATAATAAAATGAATTAAATGAACAGGGTATAACAAAAATCTGTAATATTTTCTTTAACCGTAAACCCCCATCAACTTACTCAAAATACGTAATGCGTTTCTCTTTTGTGACTAAATCACTGTTGTATGGACATTCATAATGATGCCTGAGAAGAGAGATATTATCTTCCATTGAAAATGCCAGCCTTTGATGTTTTACTTATACTATTTAAGCTATTATTTAGATATATTTTTAAATTTAAAAAGTAACATTTCAAATCTGTATTTCAAAAAATACATTGCAAAAGCTTGATGATAAAGACCTTTTTAAATTTTGGGGTGGCATGACACAACAAGCCCCCCACTCCAAAAAATGCTCAGCTGTGACAGTGCATGCCTATACCCATGAGCCTTTTCTCTTTTGCATGTTTGATGGTAGCAGAAGAAAAAGGAGAGCTGAGTGTGAGTGAAAACTGAGTATCTAGTAGAAAAGTGCTTCTACTACCTTTAATACTAATAGTTTTAAATGAAAATATTGCTGTCTTAGTTCACAACAATTTTTGTTTATTTTTATACAGTTTGCATATATATAAATGTCATTCTTCATGGAAATTTGTTGTATTTAAATTATTCACTTTATGAGGAGAGGAAAGAAGTATCAATCGCCTGAACATTCTTGAGATTTTTTTATTTAAAAGAACATCATATGAATATATTGTTATTCAAATAATAGTCTATTTAAATAATAATCTCTCATATAATGGTTATATACATGGCCTTTTCTTTTTTAAACTGTTATCCCTGGATGGGAAAATCAAGCAAATGCCTGGAGAGAAGGTAAAATCAATGCTTACAAAATACAGTATGTGGTCTCTCCATTTCCAGTGTGGTGTCATAGTTATAAGCAGAGACTCAAAACGAATGGCCTAGGGTTTTCTCCAACTTCACCACTCACTCTTACCCTTGTTATATAAACTCAGTGCCTGTTTTTCTATAAAACTTAAAATTTGTGCCTGATTCAGAGAGTTTGTATGTGTGTATTTGTGTGAGGGTCAAATTGTACAACAAATATGCAGTGATTACAAGACTGTGTGGCATGTGGAACTTGTTATCAAAGTGTTGGGTGTCATCATTATTATAATCATTAATAACATCATCAATATCTTTACCATCAATATTTCTAACGATGGAACATAAAGAATGGATTAATAGTCCTGAAAAATTCCTATACGTATTTAACAAATATTTATGAGTCAAGCTATATCTTTACATATCACAACAGTAACTTTCTCTGTCCTTTGATTCTAAGTTTACAGAACCAAGTGTGGCGTCCTCTTTAGGAAGAAAAAGGCATAAGAAATAATCACCAAAAGAGCTTTCTCTTAAGGAATCAACTTCAGGTGGCCTCAAACAATAAAGGCATTTAAATTAAGGGACTGAATTTACAATAGATAAAATTCTTAATAGAGAGGGAAACAAAGGAAACCAAGACAGGGGGTAAGTAAAGTAATCAAAACAACACAATATCAAAGTGGCCTTAGAAAAAAATAATTAAAATTGAAGAAAAGAAAAAATATATATAACCTGGTTTTAAACCTTGTTTGGGAGACGTGCCTCAGAATTTTTCAAGGTCAAATACCACTTCAATTGGGAAAAATATGTGCCAAGTGTGTTTTAATTAACCATAAGAGCTAAAGTAGTCAGTACTTTACTGAGGTTATACAAGATATATCATTTTAATAGCAGAGAAGCAGAGAGGATAGAATACAAATAAAAAAGGCAAATGTTTTTGTCTCTAGGACCAAATCAAATATGACTTCTTTGGAAAGAACAGGGAAATGGAAAGAAGAGGATTAATGGAGACCACAGTTACACTTAGCTTTTATCTATCATTCCTATACAGAAAATATGAAACATATTTTCTAATCAGTGGTTATAAATCTAAAAGCTCTAGAAAGCATTTAAAAACTATGTTATGAATAAGAAGCTGATTGGACAAAATAGAAAAAAGGAACATATTTTTTCTATAGCAGCCAGGAACATACATCCTCTCCTTTTCTGACTTAACTATGTAAACCTAATAATATTTTTAACTTTAAAACTGAAAAAAAAATAAAAGATCTCCTGCATTTCTTTTTGCTTAAAATACACTGAAAAAATATGAGTTATTACCTTTGGACTGATGAAAACAGCATCTCCCAAAAACAAAGAGAGAAAAGGAAAGAGGGAAGAGGAGAGAGGAGGAGGGGGAGAAAAGGGGAGTGAGGGAGAAGGGAGAGAGGAAAGGGAAGACAAGAGAGAAAGAGTATTTTTAAGTAATTTGAGTTTCCAGTTATGTTTTCCTTGATTGCTGGATATTGTCATGATATACACAATGAAGAAGGATCACTGACTATTAATAGTGCTTGATTGCATATATATTACTTCGGATCATATCAAACTACCATCTTTTGTGCTTCCAAAGTGTCACAAATTAGCAATTTGTATAACTGTACCGATTTAATATAACTTTTTTCTACTACAAGTTGCATAGTTGCTTTATTTGTTCCATCCCCCTGCCCCTACATTAGTCTTCCTTTCCAGCCACCTGAAATTGCCTTTCTACTTCCTCAGTGTGAGTGTAAACATAGGGGAGAAACTTACCCTAGATAACTCGGTGGCTCCCTGGTCTTCCTGGGGTGCCTCTACCTCTTGATGGGCAATAGAACGTAGCTCACATAGACAATAGATCAAGCAAACATGTGATCTGAGTCAGGATGACAAAATTAAGCTCAAATGCACTTTAATGGAGAATATATAATATAGAGGGAAAATGCAGACTTTGAAACAAACACACTGTGTTGAAATGTCAGTGTACCACTCACTAGTTTTAGTCTGAGTCATCTTATAAAATTAACTTCTCTGAGCTTCAGTTGCCCCGGAAACAATGGTTCACAGTACATTGTCACGCTTAGGAGAGAGACTGTGAATAAAACATTTTAACACCGGAACATAGCAGATCTTTGCAAACATGTCAACCCTTTCTTTTCTTGCCTCATCATCCCATGTAAGACATCTTAACAATTCTGGTGTTCAGAATCTTAGGTCGTATTTCTTGGGACCCTTATTATTTCTAGTTCTAGCTTTATACACTCACTTAAAATTCAAACTACTCCCCTTGGCCCACTCTTGTATTTTTTAGGAACAAGTCCCTTTTTTCCTCAGCTTTAATTCCATTTTCTTCTAACTTCAAATGAAAATAACTTAAGTTCTCCTGAAATTCAATCATGAGAGCACTCGAGCCAGGCTTCCCATTAATGATGCACGTTGCCCTGGATTAGGATTTTCACCTGCATCAGATTCTCAAAAATTCATATATTTGCTCACTTCTGTACTCCCTGAATGTCTAATTTCTTCTTCATTCAGTCCCTGGCCAAGGTTTGTTATCTGGGAACTTTCCATTCCTATGTTATAGTTACTTGCAACATGTCCAACTGATGCAGTTTATTTCCTTCTTACATTGAGATAAAAATTTTCACATTTCTGCTCATCAAACTCACACTCAGGAAACTCCCTAGCCTTTCCAGGCCCCGACATGAGTAGCTGGCCTGGGGCAGACTTGACTGGACAGAGGGTGCTGCCCCCCTTCAGTGTCCACATGTCTGAGGAAGGAAGATCACCATCCCAGGGCAATGGCAACAAAACCAAAAATGTCAGTGCAAAAAAACAAAACAAAAAAAAACACATATTTTTTGTTTCTTGCACTGTGTCTAGGGTTGTCTCTCATTGAAATTGCTTTCAACTTCTAAAGTTAAATAGCACGTATTGAGGAATTTCTTGGTACCAAGTACTAAGCTTCATGAGCCTCCAATCTTTAAAATCTAATCCCGGTTTTGAAATCATAAACAATACTTTTATTGTGGAAGGCAGTGGGAACAAATTTTTCCTATGGATTAGTTTCTAACATTATGTACCAAGAGCAATAATATCTCGGGGTCTGGCAATAAAGCGTATAAGAAATCAAACTATAAAAATAAAGTACTATTCCTGAGTATTTTTTGAAGAAATTGCTAACAGATGTTTTCCTCTTGTCCATGGTAGAAAAAAAGTTCCTGTTTTGGATTTAACTTCATTTTCCCCTAAAGAGTGAAGGTCCCTCAAGTTTGAGACCAATTATCTGTTGCTGTTTGAGTGGGCCTGAACAGGACGGACTTGACTTAGTCGGCTTTATTATTACTGTTTAAAGTCCCTCACCAGCCCCGCCTTTCCAACCACTGACTGTGTCAAAGATAGCTACTGCTGTCACAAAACAAGAAGCCCTCACAGTTGTGACATTTCATTCATCTGGGAGCAGCATGCTTGAAAGGCGACTGCCTAGTTCTAAGTAAAGTATGGAAGACAATCAAACCCAGTTAGGCAAACCAGTGTTGACATATTAAATCATGCTTGAACCAAGAGAGCAAAAACAGATGATACACAAAACCTTCCAAAGAGAATTGTAAATAAATAAATAATGCAGTTCAGTCTGGGTCTAAAAAAAGAAGCTTTTAGCATCGGCAAATATTGGGAAGAGGTGAATATCAGGAAGTCCTTCAAAGGAGACAGTGATTGCTGCTTTTTGATAGTGAAGTGCAAAACTAGAGTTAGTGTGGGAAGGGGCAGCAAGAGCAGAACGCTGGGAAATCCTGGTAAAATCACATCATAGAACTTTCCAATCCAGAAAATGGAAAATAAAATTTTGATAGTGCCATCCTTTATTTACGAAATGTCCTAATGGAATCCTTTCAAAGAGCTCTTGAGTTCATCGGAGAAGAAGCCCTGACGCATGCGGAGTGGTGTATCATTATTCTCCTTCACAGTCGCACAGCAGGGACTTTGGGGCATTCATTCTCCAAGTCTGATTCCTGCTAACAATTCCATCAAAGGAATGGAGTTATCCATCAGTCAAATTATCATTTGCTCTAATTGTTACTTCCCCCAAACTGTGTCTATTCTTTCTTCCCTTCCTTTTTCTCATTTTAACTACACCATAACAGTACTCCAATGAGCAAGATATCTTCAAGCTCAGAAAAGATGAAAGCCTATTAACAAATCGCTTCAGTTCTTAAAGATGAATCCCTACTGGTCAGCTTTAAATGTAGACAAAGCATTTAAACACCAAAGAGAATCAAATACTAGAAGACAGGATGTGATCCACATCCATAACCAGAAATAGTAAAAGGATGCAATAACATTTTCATGTAATGAAAACCACTTAAGAGGTCATGGACAGCTTAGAATTCATTTGTATTGTTACCATTAATGAATGATACACTTTCCAAAAAGAATTGTACCAGGGCTAGTGTTCCCACTTTTTTGCTTTGTAATAATTGGCATGTCATTTTGTACTAATGTATGAGTTAAAATGAAAGGCAGTAAATTGCAATTCAGGTAAACAGCATTCTTACCTTTATCCTGTGAGTAGAATAAACTTTCACCATAAATATTACAATACTTCTCAGACCTGCCTGCTCAATACAATCACCTGGGGAGTATAACAAACTACTGATGACCCCGACAGCACTACACAATGGAATCAGAATTTCTTGGAAGGGTGTCCAGGCAAATGGTTTAAAACTAGTGTGCTGCATTGTAAATGTTGAGAATAGCAGAATTGATAAAACTAGGTCCCAGTAACACCTCCTGAGTAGGAGGAAATGCTAAATCTCATGAGGAACTACTCCAAGTCAATGAAAAAAGGCAAACATTCCAAAAATGAACAGGCAATCATAAACTAGAGTGATTAGGACATGAGTGTCATTTGTATTTTTTAATCTAATTTGCTGTGGTTTGATCTCTCCCCTAATTTGCTAATAATGTCTATTTATGATAAGTCTAGAAAGAACCGATGGAAAACATGGGATTCCTAAGTTGAAATGCAATTAGCAGAAATAAAAAAAGATAAAATATCATTAGGTCTAATATTATCAAAAGCTATGTAATTATAATCTATATCTAAAAACCATATTAAGGGACATCTGGAGGGGAAGATAAATATATAATTTATAGATAATAGTTTTGAAACAATATGAATAGGTCAATATTGATATATATTCAAAGGAATTAGGAAAAAGATTTCTGTTCTTGCCCTTACATAGTTATATCGTCCTAATTTATGTGTACCTCAGTTTCCTAATTTGTAAAGCAATGAAGAAAAGAGAATTCACTCCTTTATATCAATGCTTCTCTAACTTGAATGTGCATATAAAAAAACATCAAGGGATCTTGCTAAAATGTAGACTCAGATGCAGTTTTTCTTGGGTAGTGCCTGAGACTCAGCATTTCTAAAATGTTCTCAGGTCATGCTAATGACATTGGCTGGTGCATTACCCCCAAGGTAGGCAGACTTTGCAGGTGAGCATTGTGTTACTTAACATTTCACATGGGAGGAAAGTTGGACTCAATCTGGTTTTGGGTTTGGTCACATTCACCCATCTACCAAATGAATGGGTGAGATTTGAACTAAGAGTTGTATTGCCTTAAAGCCCAGTAATGCCTTTAAATAACCACACACAAAAACCTCTTGGTGATTCACAGATCAATTTAAGGTTTTAAGTTTACTTAATGGTTTTATGCAAGTATTGGACTTTGTTTCTTATCATTTGCATTCACTTTTTTAAAACTTCTTCCTCTTAAGAATCTGAGAACAGACACTGAGATGCTGAATCACACTCAGTGATTCTTCAACGTTAAATTTCCCTGTACACACAACTTTTCCTATGAGAGCTATTCTGGTTTATGTTATCAGACTTTGTGAAAGTCCTGCTGTCTCAATAATAAGAAAAGAAGCAAACAATAAAAAAAAAAAGACTGTGCTTTGGTTTCCTAGTAAATTTATATGTCATGGATTTTAAATCAGTCCTGATTACATCAACTGAGATATGACCTTTGTAAGACCTAATCATTAAACATTTTTCTGATAATTTTCTTTATATGTATTTACTATAATAAGCAGGACTTATCCAGTGTATCTCCTTTTAATAAATGTTTATTGTAAGATGCATTTTGTACAATATGAGCCACTTGAACATGAATAAAATCATTAATTCCCCATCCATATGATTATGATGGGGCTCAAGTTCATTAATGATAAATTCATTTTCACAGTGATAATATGGAATGTGCCATCATCATAATAAAACATCCTAGAGATCTACCCAAAGTAATATTTACAAAGTATTTATTATTACTGTAAATATGATCTATAACATGAATCGATTACATTTATTCTAAATAGAGATAGAAGGCAGAGGGTGTGGAGGAGAGAAATTCAAGACTATAGTAGTACGAGTGAGAAAGTAGGAGTACAAATCAAGATTAAAAGTTTGTCTAGGAGACAAACAGATCAGTTTGTTACAGAGTGCTTGGTTTTTCTATTTCCATTATTTCATTGTCAAGTCTTCTTTTACTATGCACATATAGAAGAAGATTCACAAGTTACTAACAATGAAACATTAAGTTCTTACAAAGAGAAGACTTTCATTCATTCTTTCAATGGGTGTATAATTTATAAGGAGCCTTCCACCAATATTACTTATAACTAACTGAATTGTTTCATGTTTGATATGCATGTATTTGACCATATATATTATTTGGAATTGTTTATCCTTAAGGTAGCATTGTATGTATATGGACAGCCTTTTTAGAGATAATTTCAGGAATTTAAAGCTCTTTTATTACTCAGATCTTAATATGAAAATATATTTTTAAATATATAATTTTAGAAAGAAACAAGATACACGCAAAATTGATTAATGTAATATATCACTGCACTGCTTGTAAGCCGTTCACCATCACTCTGCTTAGTTTTCTCCCCGATATCTATGTTAAAGATCACCTTTCCAGAAAACAGTTTCTTACCACCTGTGCAAACTTGCATACTCTCACTGCTATTAGCAACTCTCATACATTGTAACTGAAGACACGAGTCCATCTGCATGTCTGTATTCCTAATACACAGGAAATGTATTGGTGGAATATACTGCCTAATATAATGTAACTTAAAGAATGAGTGATAATATCTAACCATAGAGCAAATCTTTATAAAGGAGTTTCTAATATAGTTTTGATTACCCATAAATAAAAATGTAGGTTTATTCTTTGATAAATGATACTAGTCAAAAATATACTACCCAGATTGAGAAAACTAGAGTATTTTCTAACCTGAAGCTACGCTGAATTTTACAAGAGACAGAAACATAGTCCTATAAATATATTTTATTTTTAATGAGATATAAACAGCAGCTAACACTCATTGAATAAATATACTGTTCTAAGCATTATTCTAAGTATTTTCATATAATGTCTCAAAGTATTGCTATGCGGTGGTTAAAAATAAGGAAAGTAAATAGATTTAAAACTTGCACAGGGATATAGAACTAATAAATGGCAGAAGTAGGACTGGAATCCAGGCATTCTGGCTCCACACCAAAGTGCTTAAACTACTAGAGTATGCTGCCTCTCACAAGCAGGGTATTTCCTACTAGATCCAAGTTAAATTAGTCACTTAAAAAATATATACATCTCTTTCATTCTAACAAATATTAAGAAAAATGTTAACTTTTGCAAAGGTAGCGAGTCTATAAACATACTTAGCTTGGGCAGCATATCAGCTCATATAGGCAGAAGGAGTATGTTTCAATCAGCGATTCCCACCTGAGAGTGATTTTGCCCCCTGAGGACATTCGGTAATATATGGAGGCATTTTTGACTATCAAATCAGAGGCCAGGAAAGCTGCTAAATGACCTACAAGGAAGAGAACCACCCCCGCCTTCAATAAAAAGTATCTGGCCCCAAACGCCCATAGCATTGGTGATGAAAAACCTTGATTTAGGAAAGTGAAAAGCAAAAACAAAAACAAATGCAGAATATGCTCTAAAGCTTTCATAGAACTAACCCTATACTATCCAAGGAAGTAGTTTAAACATAAAAAAAATCAATTTTATTATTCTCATGTGTAATACTTGCCAAGGGATGAAATACTTTAAATACTTAATTGTCTTGGTGGTGATTCGCCAGCAGTGGGACACACCCATGTACACACATGTACACCATTGATAATCTTTACTTCCATAATCACTATCTTTTGTTAAAATTTTGAAACTAAAATTAGTTTTCTTTGTTGCATAAAAGAGCATACCAAATAGAAATAAAAGTTCAACCTCTGATGTTTTTGGTAATATGCTTAATTAAAAATAACTAGGCTCCCCAATGTATAATTACACAAACACCCAACACACCATATTTCCAGCCAATCTTGTTTCAAACATAAATATACACCAGAAGTATGAATGATGGACATACTATTCCCTACAGTATCTGTACTGTTTCTGAACCAAGGCTCTTTTTTGAGCTCAGTATTTTCACTATATTTTCCTTGCTGTGCAATCATCTCCCAGTTGGACAATTAATAAGTGCTTTTCTCCATAGCCCTTGGCATGTATCCCCCCTTACCCTGTATTTTAGCATGCACTATATACCTTCTTCACTCTGACTGGTTTTGGCAGTGACCCACAATCTAAATCTCTTTCCTCCATTTGATATAAGTGAAACTATAATTATCTAGGGGTAATTTCAAATTACCACTTCATTCCACTAGCAACTGATGAAGATTAGTGGTCTTGCCTTGCATCTGAGTAAGTCAGCAACATAATCACAAGAGAACTCAGCAGGCAACATTTGATTCATGTGAACTCAATTACTGCTGTCAAACACATTCACTTCAATAAAAAGCAGAAACTTCCAAAATGGATTTTTGCTAATAATTTTGTACTTAAAAAAAATTTCATATGACTCTTAAGGGAAAAAAAATAGCATGGATTTCATCAGAAATAATAATAAATAACAAGTAGGGAAACATACTAGTATAAATGGATTTAATACATTATTAGTTTCTGAAAATAAAAAACATTTCAAAGAAATAAATTTGTATACATAAAGTGATTTATTATAGAAAATTCAGGCATATGAGCAAGCCTTAGAAAAATAAGGGTACTCTCTGTTTTAAGTTAATGCAAAGGAAATGAGAATATTTTGTTACCTAATTAAAACTAGATTATTACAGGAAGGGTAGCCAATTTCTCTTAAGGAAGTAAAACCAGGGGTCATGAAGATGATAAATCATGAATTGCTAAATGGACAGAGAATCCTGAATCACTCCTTGATTGTCTTATGGGTTGAAGCCATATGTTAATGAGCCACCTAGCATTCTGAATCCTGAAGGCTTGGTCTCTAAAGCCCTTGGGTCTACTTCATTCTCCCCTGTGTGTGTATCAGTTCACCCAAACAGATCTGACAGCAGCTACCTGGTCAGCTCCTGGTAGAGAATTTGTAAACATTGATAGGTAATACTACAACAGCTTTTCTTAAACTTCAGCTTCTTGATATGGTTATATCCTTAATTAAATCCCAATATATTTTGATTAGCAAGGAGACTGAGTAATGAAATGTAAATACTAAGGCTACAAAAATCACTAAGATGGCCTTTATAATTGTTAATACATCATATGTCAATCATACGTGATTCAATATTTGGAACTTGAAATGTTGGCATGAGACTCTTAAGACTAAGAAAGGATTAACTTAAAAGAAATATTTGTCAATACAGCAATGACTTCCTAGAGAGAAATACAAAGGTAAAATAACTCAATATAGTACCCTCCCCACTCAGTGGTTTTGCTTTCCTCTGTTTCAGTCACCATGAACAAGTACAGTCCAAAAGTATATTCTCCTTCTGACTTATCCTCAAAAGGTCAATAGTAGCCTAACACT
Source organism: Manis pentadactyla (assembly GCF_030020395.1). Lineage (NCBI taxonomy): Eukaryota > Metazoa > Chordata > Mammalia > Pholidota > Manidae > Manis > Manis pentadactyla. Next base: position 53,880,534 of record NC_080023.1, read on the forward strand.
ACATCACAATGCCTACATCATTAGACTCACTTCATGTCATCATGTAGGCATTTCACCCCCTCATATCACAAGAAGAAAGGTGAGTATGATATAATAAGATATTTTGATAGAGAGCACATTCACATAACTTTTATTACAGTATATTGGTATAACTATTCCATTTTATTATTTGTTATTGTTGTTAATCTCTTTCTGTTCTAATTTACAAATTAAACTCTATCATAGGCCTGTAACCACAGGATAAGATGTAGCATATACAGGGTTCAGTATGATCTGTGTACTCAGGCATCTCCTGGAGATCTTGGAATGTATCCTCTACAGATAAGGGGGAACTACTGTAATTTTAAGACACAGTATTCTTTTATGACTTTGTCCATTCTACTTCCTTTTAAATTGATTTTCCCTACCTCCTGCCTTTTGATGTCTTTATGATTCTTTAAAATAATATACACCACCCTTGCCAACCAGGAATATGTAGTTAGTTGGGGTAGGGAGAGTAATTAATCAAATAATAAATTAACAAAAGGTGCAAAATCTTAACTCTAAATGTCTGTGAAGAAGACATGTATGAGTAAATAAGGTAAAGGACTGACCTAGTCTTCAGGGCCAGAGAAGCTTCTCTGAGGAGGAGGTGTTGGAGCACAGATCTGAAGGATGAGTATGAGTCAGCCAGGTATAAAGTAGGTAGAAGAGTAGTACTTCAGGACAAGAGAAGAGAATCACAGAAGAGCAAGCAGTGAAAAGGAGCAAATTGCCTTCAAGAAAGTGAAAGAAAGCCAGTGTGGCTGGTGAACAGGGAAGGGGAGGAAGCGTGCTTTAAGATCTGTCCAGAGCAAAACCACTCAGGGTCTTAGGCTGCTGTAAAACCTTTATCTTAAATGAAACGATTGAAGTGTTTAAAATGTGCATGCTAGAGGTAGTGGGCTATGGAGGATGGATGTGGGCAATGATTAGATTTGCTTTTTTGTAGAGGTGATACATTCACAGTGCTCAAAAATCAAAACTACATATATAAACTCATTCATTATATTTGAAAATAAAGTTCCAACAAGATATGTGTGTGTGTGTGTGTGTGTGTGTGAGGAAATAGAAGTGAATGATTTTAATAGATAGTTCGGTAGTAATTACTATAAATAGTTTGTGATGGATAGGAATCAGGGAGTACACAGGAAGGAGAAGTCAAAAATGATTTAGATTTCTGGCCTATCAAGGACAGTTACAAAACAAGATCCACACTTAAGTGTTTGGAGAAGTGTATTAAGGTCATAGAATGAGTTAGAGTTATGGTGGAATTTTATATGACACGCACATGTATACATTTACATTAGCATATTCATATTAAGTAGAGATCTAAATGCTTCAAGAATATCTGTGATGCCTTAATTTCTTTCAACATTTATTTATTCATTCAATGAGGTAAGGTAAGTTATTTATAGAATAAACATTCGAAATTCCTCATAGAGTGGCCACACACCATTTGTGCACAGGACAAACACCCAAAGGCACTCTGCATATAGACTACATTGTGTAGAATACTCTTGGTGCTGTGTAGTGCACAGCCTCCATGACCCCACAGCCTTTGTTCCTACAACCAAGGCTGGGTAATAAACTCATTAATTAAGACAGAGTCCAGTTCAGTGAAGTTTTCTACAATATACTCTCTCCAGTTCATCCCACTATTCTCAGTTAGGTCTCTCCTCCTCAATTATTAAACGAAGAGTATGAGAGAAGAAAGATAGGCATCAAATGCCTGCCCTAAGAAACATCCTTTCAGATACTACTTCACCATGACATCTTTGTGATAAATATCTGCATAATGTTTTGATTCCGGCAACAATCAAAAACCAGCAGAGGTTTTTTTATACCCTCTATCACTCTGGATGAAGAAAAAGGTCACTGTGTTTTCAACTAAAGTAACTACATACCATTCTTAAAATGACATAAAGAAATGATCAAGTAGAGCATGTTACTTTATGATACTAGTAAACACAGTTTTAGAAATAATATTTATATTGTGACTATATTTAGAGAAAAGAATGAAATGTATTCAATGGATTACATTTAACTCCTTCTGATTCTACAATTACATGCATCCTCACCTTACACCAAGAAGACTGTTCAAAAAGAAAAGTTAAGATAATATTGGTTAGGAATATCCTTTACATCCAATCCTGAATAAAATGATTCACGTCCCTGACAATAGTAAAAGCATTTCCAAACCATAATTTTAATTTAATGTACTTCATACATGATAAATTTATAACTGTAATATATATACAATAAACTCACAATTTTAGTAAACTATATATACATATATATGTATCAATAGTTGTTGATTACATGGAAAAACAACCCTACATTTAATTGAAGATGGTACTGTAGGGATATGAAATATGAGCTGATGCTGAAAAAGAAAATTTAAATATAGTGCAATGTGTTCCTAGAGAGAAATAAGCAGTCACTATGATTTACGGGTAATTTCCCTAGTTTTGTTTCCCTGTACCTATTATCAATTAACAGTCAGGCCTGAACAGACCCGAACAACTCTGATTCACATTTTATAGTGGATGGGGGAAAATGCACCTGAAGCTACCAGATAGGATTAAAAGACTTCTCAGCATTTGGTTTTCTCCTCATTTAACACACATTAATTCTCATTATGTATTTAACACGTACACAACATTGGGAAAATAAGTTCAGGCTCATAGGATGAATGATTTTTTTTTTAAGTTTTTCTTTCTCCCTCATAAGCAGTTCTTCCCTTTGACATAAAGTACTAGCCTGTTCCAAAATGCCACTGATAAATACCCAAGTTTACAAGGGCAACTCACCACACTGTGCGCAAATGAGGGTATTTTCAAATAAACAAGGAAGTGGTCATGATCAAGGTTCAATTTAAAAGGAAAACAAAACAAAAAAGTCCTCAAGTGCAAACTGCTTTGAAATGACCTTTTGTATTGGCTCTAACTGTAAAAAAAGCAGTTATTTTCTTGGGCAGTACTTATTATGCATTTAATATTGACCTGTAAATTCTTTAAGGCAAGCATGCGATAGCAATTATATGTAAACAATACAGGAAACTAAGTCCTGAAAGCTTACAAATATTTTCCTATGGAGTTCATATGGCTGAACTTATTTCTAAGGAAATTTTTAAAGGCAGTTAGTTAAAAGCATGCCAAAACAACTCTCACTTAGGATTTGCATTTGAATTTTATATGGCAAGCAAAGAGTACTATTGGAGAGAAAATAGCAGTAAAATAGCAGAGAATAACCATACAAAGAAATAATCCCCTGGTTTGAATCATTCAAAAATAAAACTTTTGAGAGTAAAATGAATATGAAATATTATACTGCAAGTAAGACACTCTCTGAGTATTAATTATGTATATCCAATAAAACACTACAATATTTTATTGTTGCCAGAAATTTTTAAATTCTGAGAGAAATAAAATTTGAAGAGGAATAATCTCCATAAAAAGCAAAGTAAAAGGTCATTTGCTCATAGTCATTGGAGCAAATTCACACACATGATCTGACCGCAGCAGATAGATAGCCACAGTAGATCCACAGGCAAACTCTTACCTTGACAGGTGCCATTTTTCTCTTCATATCCTGCCTTGCACATGCATTTCCCGATGGGCACCAGCCACTCCCCTTCAGCACTGCAGTGCATTTTGGGTGATTCATCTGTCACAGAATGGTTGACACAGGAGCCTGATACTTCGAGCAACTGTGAAGAATCAGCTCCAGTAATTGTGTCAGGGAAGACAGCCAAGTGTCGTACCACAGACGGGCACTTTTTATAGTACACGCGCACAGAGACCAGAGCAATGCAAGCACCCACATCTTGAAAAGCAAGATAAAATCCCTTTTTGCTTAAAGGTCCTACATCTCTGACCTCTGTATTCAGTTTCATGACACGGTCGCCAAGGTCAAGTTCTGTAAAGCTTTCATCAGCAGCAATAGTATCGATTTTGATGTACTGGTTTTCCTTGATGTTTCTTCCATCTTCATGATCTGACTCAAAATAATACATGTTAAAAGTTTCCTTACAGGTCCCCAGTCCTCCAGGAAGGCTGTTGCAGTCCCGGAGAGTGAACTTGAGTTCTATGAAGATTCTGGAAGCACCTTCATTGGAGATCCAACTGGTCAAAAGCCAGTTATTCTGATTTTGTTCCATAACTTTGCATACTTGGTATGTGTGGATAGGAGCATAATTTTCATCAACTTCACCAATTTCTTCCCACTGTATAATATAAAAGAGAAAGGCAAAATTTTTTGAATTAGAATATAACCAGCAAAAGTAGTCAAAGAAACAAATTCAGATGTAGAAATTTCTGTAGCCTTGAAAGAAAATTCATTTGTTTGAAATTAATAATAGATGCTTATTTCATTGAATCAATTTGTTTAGAACTCTTATAAATTGGATAGCCAAATGTTTATTCATGGATTTATCCACAAATATAAACCTAGAGACAGATACAAAATAGAGATAAAAATTATAGATTAATACTATAGAGAGCCTTGACATTTTGAATACTGACTTCTTGTTTTACCCTGGGAACACATTAATTTCTTGCCAATACATTATCTTATGAGTTCTGAATTTATATATAGGATGTAGAAAAATATTAACCATGATTTACATAGCTTCCAAAATATTATTTGGTCAAAGAAAATATCCAAACTTCTCTCTTTACTAGTAAAAAATCCAGTTTTGAGAACCATAACCACTTCCTGAACAGTATAGAACCAAATTTTTATTCTTCATAGATGTCATTATAATTTTAAAAATTTCTTAAAACTGTATAGAATCTGTGTGTACAAAACTATGTAAAATTTTGTTTTAAATCTTTAAAAAAAGGACCCTGAAACACACAGAGCAATGGCATCTAACTAGAATTTCAATAAATCCACAATGTGATTTCAGCCATTGAGTATTATAGATAATAAACTTCATAGAACCTTATTTATTTAGACACATGCAATTAAATAGAGCATTATTTCTTTATTCTGTTCAACTGCAAAGGTGTTAAAAATGTGGAGGCACAATGGATGGACATAAATCATATACCTCAGATGGCCCCTCTCAAAATTCTAGCTGCCATCAGACAGACATAAAGTAGAGGTGCTAATGAGAGAAAACTGCTGAGCTCCTATTTCACTAGAGAGAGACATCAAGATTTTATCTTGCTTAACAACTTTCATGTTTTGGTGCTATGTGAAGTCTTAGTTCTTTCACTTAACGTCATTTTTGTTCTCTCTCAAAACGTATATTAACTCTGCTTAGCCTCTGATTTTTCTAAACCAGCTATTTCAGCATGTTATCATTAAACTATTTAACTTATTTTCCTGAAGTGATCCAGGTATCCATCTCTTTATTACAAATGGTTACTGAATGCCATGATTAATCTTTCATGCAAAAGAGTACCTCAACTTATCAAATGAAAATAGATATGATCAACCTACTGTAACAAGACTAATTAAATATGTATTCTCTAAATTAGTAAAGTGGAAAATAGCATCAAAAAGGTTTTTCTCTGGAAAAAATCAAAATGCTATATTATCTGTTTTTTCTTTTACTTTATAATAGTCTTTCAATAAAAAATATAAATGGATTTCAGATCCCCGGCCTTAAAATACTTATGGAAGACCTATACCTGCATCATATTTTCCAACAGGACCTTACTAACAAGTAAAAGGAATTGAAATAGAGCTCCTCTGAGATTATAAGGCAAGCAATTCAGTCTTTGTCTCTACAAAGTCCAAAGAACCACTAATATTAAAAATGCAAGCCAAGCAGCACTTGATAAGACAGCTTAATAGTTACTGCTTCAGGTGATAATTTCAAAGTCTGTGCATAAGCATCTTGTTTCTCTGAATATTCTCAATTAAGAAGAGAAAAACTGTAATTTTCTTTGATGATAGAATCTATCATGGTGGGATTTTATTTATTTTTCTTTTCAAATGTCCAAAGTACAAATGAAGCCTCACATTTTCTCTTCCTAATGAAAGAATAGAAAAACTTTAATTTAGATAATTATGGCCACAATCCATTCAGAGACTCAAATAGGTAATATATACACATTTCCCATAGATATCTGCTCCTCTTTAAATAAATGCACTAAGAAACAGACTAAAGTATTTTATTTATTTTGGATTGCTTAGCTGAAATAAAGCTGAATTCTTCCATTTTTTTATCCCTTTTAATACAAAATGGAGATCTTGCTGTCCTCAGCAAAAAACCATACTTATAAAGAAGAAATGAGATAATGAAGAAAAAGAAACATTCATCAAGAACTTAAGAATGTGCCAGGATATTCCTAGACACTTTTACAAATGTCATGTCAAGGAGATTATAGTAGTTTAATGAAGGGCACAAATATAAAACATAATGTATTAATTTCAATTTGGGGGGGGTTCCTATCACCTCATGGTTTAATAAAAGTTATTTGCTGGTCCTTTGATTACTACAAATAACCTGCCTGGACATTTCAGAAGGAAGGTTACTTAATGGAACATAGTGGCTGTGCCTCTGTTCTTCAAGTCTAACAACTAGTCATGAGCCCATGCTTGTGTCTGTATTTGTTTACTCTTTATTCCTATTTCTTTGCTTTAAGATGAAAGAATAGGTTTCACACAACTATCCTGGGCTAGCTCAGTTTCTCTGCCAGGTCCTTGGGCTTGCTTCTTTTCCCACTGGGTACTGAAGATTCCAAGTTAGTTGCATTCTAACCCCATGTCTCACCAGGCATCACACATCAACCACATTCATCAGCGCAGTGGAAAAGAAAAAGGACTTATTTTCATACCCATATGTGTATCATGGGGTTACCCACTTTTCCTACCCAAGCCATTAAGAACAATTTCCTTTCTGCCTGCCCTTCATTGCCGAGTTAAGTTTCTTGCACCAAGCTCCTATTGTCTCATACCTTGATAGCACTGTTCTCACTTCCAGTCCCCTAGCCTATACATCACTCCCTTTGCCTTCAGAATTTGAAAATACTGACTCAGGACACATAGACTCCCTAGAACCTCCCCTTATATTGTGTCCCTGAATACACAGTAGGAATCATCCTGTGAACAGAGTCCATCCTGACCATTTTAGTTATCAGGGGGGTCTACTGTTCAGTTCTATTTTCACTGTTGCGTTTCCATGTATCTTGTTTCTTCAGTGAGATTAATCTATTGATGTTAAAGTACAGTGGTAAGAAACTTTGCAGTAGAGGCCTGAATACAAATATTTGATTGGCTTTGTACAGAGGAGAGATTCTCAGCCTGAAACCCTAGCTTAGTCCCAGTTTTCACAATGTCTAGATGGATAAACTGAGACTCAACCGCACTGGCACCATAATCTAGAGTGAAAATGAAAACTATTCCCGACATCTAATACCCAATGTAAAACATCATAAGGGGCCTGAAAAGATCTGGTCCTAGTGTTCATTTCAGAAATGAGGAAATTGAATACCAGGCAACAGAAAGAATTTTCCCAAGTTCACAGAGGACCACCCTGACCATCTGAGCATTCCCTCAACCTGTGTCTACTACCTGTCTTTTTGTCCACATCTCTGTCTTGATGTGTGGATTTGTATGTGGGATTCCTTGATTCATAGTATTGATTGCTACCCTACTCTGTCAAAACTAAATTCACATTTTTTTAGACATCATAACTATATTTTTTTCCTTGCTTTCTTCTTTCTTTCTTTCCCTCCCTCACTCCCTCCCTCCTTCCCTCCCTTCCTTCCTTCCTTCCTTCCTACTTTCCTTCCTTCCTTCCTTCCTTTTTCTATATATCTCAATACTCTGAAATACCAACATAAGGGTAAAAACATGATCATCTTATTCTCCACTATCTCTGAGTCTGACAATATTTACCAAAGAAGAGCACTTGATAAATATTTTATAATGAATGGATATCAAACACGTACATATCCCTCCTTTGTCCAGAGATCTGCTAATTTCAAATGTGAGATAATCCAAACATAGTAAATAAGTGATTGAATGATTTGCCTTTGGTTTTTGTTTGAACAAAAATAAATTTTCTCTGTAAACTGTTTGAATTTTATAACCAAATAAGAAGAAAAGTATATGAATTCATATTTTTCAAAATTAGACTTCAATAAAAAGCTTTAAGCATTTTAAGACATTTTCTTATCCCAATAATTTATGAAATAATTTTGAATGTGTTTTGCATGTTAACCTGTAAAACTATTTTTCATTAGCATTACATTTTACCGATTATAACTTACAGCTTAGTTTAGATATGTTATTTTTTGAGCATGGTATGTTCTAAAATTTTCAGTTTTTATTTTTTTGCTCACTAACTTTCTTCACCATTCGGATTAAAACCCCAGGATACTAGATATCAGTTAGTGGCACTATACCTTATTTCATATTTCAGTGACATAATATTAAGACTGTTAAAGCATTTTCATTCTGAAAGTAATGTAAAAATATGGGTAGGAATCAAATGCTTCCAGCTTTCCTCTGATATAGCATAACTTTATAGCAAGACATTGTTTATTGTATGGATGATTCTTTGAATATAGGCATAACTGACCATTATCCTTTAATATCACAATAGTTTGTATAATACCTTCTGAAAATAAACAATAAATGAGTTCTAGGAGTCCCATTTTTTTCACAACATTTTTAGGTGTCACTTATGAAGTTGTGTGTGTGCAGTAGTAGTTTACTAATTTTACTACAGATATCTTGATCTCAAATTATTAGTTAAATGCTAGTTTTAAAAGAGCAGTACCTTTCCATGGTCTTAGAAAAAGCCTGGGAAATAGTTTGAATCTGTGCTCAAATTTGTAAGTCAGGCACTTTACCCATTTTACCCAGTGAGTAATACATTCCAATTGCTACCTCATATGTTTACCTAAAGTCTAAAATTTCTAGAAGTTTCCTGCTGTTGAAAAAATCAGATGGAATAAAATATTAAAAACTGAGAAACATCAAACACACCTAAAGTTCTTCTGTTTTATTACAGTAATTTATATTAGTAATGAGCAGATTTTTAGCTCTATGATTTCATTTTTTTCCATTTTTCTGAACTGATTAAAATGTAATGAAATATACTCAAGTAAAGGCCTAGACGATTTGCTTATTTTCTTGTTTTTTCCAAGTGCATAATAAATTACTAATATTTTCTTCATAACATTTTATAAGACTTACTATATTTACATAAAATCATTGTTTTTCTCCCTATTGTATATACAACTGAACTCACTTGTCTGTGTGTGAATGCAGAAGTCAGCCATTATCTAACATTCAATCCAGGGTATTTCCTCTGAGAGAAACTGGGCCAGAAAATCCTCAAAGAGTCAGTAACTTAGGTACATGCTTAATGGCAGAAAAGGTGAGGAATCCAATTATTACTGGGACACACTTGTTTGCTCTGTCTGTTACACTACCTTTGATGTGTGACTGTCAACTAGAAGTTGCTTCTCATTAGGAAGAAATACTGTATTATTAAGACCAGAGCATGTTGGGTTCAAATATGAGTCTCTAGCACACCTGTGCAGTGGCAGCCCAACTGCTTAAACCGTGAGAGTCAAATAAAAGATCAAACGCCATTCTAGGTCATAATACTTTGAAAGATATTTTGTTGTAATTCAAAGGTGATGCTGGAAGGTGTGGAAACCTCAAAGCTAATGCTGTACGGGAAGAACAGTTTAGAGCTACAGGCAGTCAACCCGCATTTCAGATTTGTTTTCTCATTAAACACTATGTGCATGACATAATCATTAGGAACACAACCATATCATTTTGCAGATGAGTAAACTGAGGCCAGAGCAATTAACACACTAATCAGTGACAAAGTAATATCTCTAATCAGCACTCTGTGATATTACTTGTTTCCTCTTTTGAAGGATTAAAATTATAATGCATAAAATATAGTGGCACATGAAGTCATTTTAACCAACAAAAACAAATTTTTCATTACCCAATAAACTAGGTATTTATGTTTTCAAAATATAAAATTGTGGGCATTTGTTGTAGAATTACAGCACACATCCTTCCTTGATCAGTTTCCTGACTTTGGGATCAAGACCATGCACAGTCCATTGAGCAACAGAAACATCTCAGTTTTTATGCACAACCACCAGGACAAAATGGTTTCAAATGAATCAAATACATAGGATAGAGTTTCAGTTTTAGAAATTCAACCCAATAGCTGTGGTTATTTAGTAAAATAAATATGACAAAATGTATCAGCTTTCAACAAAAATCATTTGAATCAAGAATCTTGTTACATTTCCTCAATAATATATTAGTGGGGAAAAAAGATTACATCAAATAGGAGTTAGAGTTGTTTAAAACATCTTTAAAATTCAAATAAGTATGATGTGGTAGTATTGCTAGAAATGACTCAATTCATTTTCTATGTATGAAATAAAGCTAAAGTAGGTAACTTTATTGCCCATGGAACAGTACAAATATTTATGGGCTCAAATTCAATTCATGAATCAAAATCATTTGAGGAAGAAATTAAAACTTTTAATCTTATATGAATATTTTCATAGGGAAATACATAGACATTTGGACATCTATGTACAACACTAAATATGAATGGCCAAAGGGGACTTTTTTTGCTTAGGAAAACAACTGACAGCGTTTATTTATTTCTTGTTAATGTTGTAGTCAGTAATTATTTAAAAAAAAATAAAGGTCATGGATTCTTTCTTCATTTATTCTTTAAAAAAAAATTGAAAAAACATCCAAGTCCAGAATATACAAATTGGAGACTGAAAAAAGTCAAAAGGACCATATTGGATAAAATATGCACAGAAAAGTTTATGATTTAGGCAAAAAGGTATTTCTTAGTAAAATACTGAAATGAATATAATCTAAAAAGAAAAAGAAAATGCATATATCATGACTGCTTATTATTTGTTATTCTACTTTTAAGAGGGCATATATTAAATAGTTTCACATTATATAAAATGATAAAATATATCATGAATACATCAAGTTTTAAAATCTGTAATTTTTTCCTTAAAAAAATACTTAGGAAAACAAATTCAGACTTATTAACTTGTCAATAATTTTAAAAGATAGAATGAGTTAAGTGGATAAGAATAATTGAAGTTAACAATTTAATAAAGTGAATTAAAATCTTAAATAATCTCATTAGCATTTTGTCAAAAAACAGTCCCATGTGGTACATATTATCTAGTTTGTCACAAATGTTGTGCCATGAGTTATAATTTTAAAAGAAGCAGCTATAAATAAATAAATTAATAAATCACTGATCTAGTTTAGTTCTGTTTTAATTACAGTATATATTGGGACACTTCCATGCTTAAGCTACAGTAGCTTACCACTATGTATTTTCTATCATGTTATACCAAAAGTGGTCAGTCCAACATTTAATAATATATAAAACTGTGGTAATATAATCTTTTTTACATTACTATAAATGTTTACATAGTTCGTGAGTTTATATCTTTCTAAAGAGATGATTGTGATCTCAATTACATACTGGTTTTTTTATACATACTTACATATAAACACATTTACCATGGAAATTTTGAGATCTAAGGAGTCATGTATCTCCTGTGCTCCAGGATTTCATAGTGGGCACACACTATGAAGAATTACTTCATAACAGTCGTGAGATGTTACAGATGGTCTCCATAACAGTTAAAATTTTAGAGAGACATTACTACTTTCCTTATATAAATACTGCCCTATTATATAGATAGCTACAAATTTTCTGGGTGGGAAAACTTTCTTTTCAAAGCAATATAAACGTTTCAGTAAATGAGAAAAAAAGTGATTTCACTTGGGATTCAATTAAATGAAAATAAAGTAGATTAACCTCTGGTAATGTTTCAGGCAAAATAGATACAATCATATCCTAGCTGTTCGGGAAAAAAAGTTTCAGTAAACCATTTGCAACTCTGGATTATTTATCCAGCCTATAAAATAGATCCGAAAATATAATGTCTGTGCCCTCTGGTCTTTATTCTGCCCTCATTTTTCAATAGGTAGTATTATACTTGTGATGTAGGCCTAGAAAACAGCACCCATAAATCAAATCTGTATCTCCCATTAATCATGTTCTTGTAATCAGTGGCTATTCAACATGAATTTCCATCTCATTTTTTTGTTGGGAAACGGCCAGATTAGGGCTTTGCACTTATTCAAGTTCAAGTGACTATATTGCCATGATATGAACTAATGTCCCCTGTATCAACTTGCCACAGCCATATTAAGGACATGCTGTAGCATTAGAGGCTTTCTATAGTTAGTGTGTTGTACACTCAGGAGCTGGAACTTCCACAGGGAAGTTTTATTTTTCAGAATTCCAGTGCATCTCTCTTTGATATATAAGTAATACAAGGAACAACCATGGATCCTTTGCAAATTCCTCCTCCTGCATTTGTTGAGATGTGTCTGGCACAAAAACTGGTCTCAACAAAAAGTTACTCTTTGAATAAAAGTTCCTATTTGCTAGCAAAAACTTAAAATAGAAGTTTACAGTGCTTATCCTAAAATGACAATTCTATATTTCTAGTGTTTATTTTTACATGGTTGGATCAAATTTAATCTTGACCTACATTAGACTGTAGAATTTTATAAGACCTCAGTATCTGAGGACAGTGATTGGCTAGTGTTTTAGAAACTTTTGCCTATCAATTCAACCTAAATATTTCATTTGATTAAATTAACCTTTTATTTGAGAATTACTGTGAAAATGGCTTTTTCTAAGAATTCTAGTCATAAAGTCTTTATAGCATTAGTGGAACTGCAACACTAGGAAACAGAAAACTTAACGTTTGCTCTTTCTGTTTCTGCCCATATTTTTTCCTTATCTTTCCATACTGTCTTTAATCATTAGGAGGCCTTTTTCTTTGGTTAATAAACACAAGTGGGAATAGTGATATTGTCTTTGCAATTTGATTTTAATCTTAAAATTAAAATTAAAACAAGTTATTAACTGCCTTTTCCTCTGCTTATCAACACAATCCCTTTCACTTATTCTAGGAAACATAAACCAAGCAAATGCAGATAACAGCTAAGTCTAGTTATGGTACAGAGATATAAAATTTTTCAGCCTAAGGAAACTTAGAGAGTGTCTGATACTCTATAATTTATTTGTAGAAAAGCAAACAGGACCCTTCATTTGATAAAGGATATAGCAATAATTTTAGAAAGTAATTGCCCTTTACTTCTATTTATTGGTCTGTTTGCTATACAATTAATAGTTTTACTATTATATAACTAATAGTCCTTAGAAAAGAATGGTCCAGTGGGCTATTGGACATCTCAAACTCTTTGATAACATTTTTTCATTCCACTTTTGGCTGTTTATACTGAATATAGGACAATTCTTCATCCAATGTGTGTTTATTAGGAGAAAAATAGGCAGATATGGAATCAAGTTTTAGAAAGGTTGTAGGAAACAGAGACTTTTCTATTCTGCCACAGGGAATATATGATGGTAACTAAATTTGGACAGCTGTTTGGCAATACACGGTAAATTTAAAAATATTTTAAATTAGGATTTTCACATGTGATTGGATACATATGCCAAGATGATACTTCCAACATTGTAATGATCAAACATTAGAAACCACTTACATGACCATCAATAGGAATGAATAAAATGTGTTACATTCATACTACATGCATCACCATATAAGAGTTAACATTAATTCATTTATATAAAAATTGCAAATACATACTGATAAGGGTAAAATACTAAACTTTAAAGGCATCAAACCATTTAGCTGTATTTAAAAAATTATTAAAATAATACTATATATCAGGCGGAGCCAAGTTGGCAGCGTGAGTAGGACAGTGGGAATCTCCTCCCAAAAACATATATATTTTTGAAAATACAACAAATACAACGAATCCTAAAAGAGAGACCAGAAGACACAGGACAACAGCCAGACTACATCCACACGTGTGAGAGCTCAGCACCTGGTGAAAGGGGTAAGATACAAGCCCTGGCCCGGCGGGACCCGAGTGCACATCCCCCCAGCTCCTGGCGGGAGGAGAGGAGTCGGAGCTGGGAGGGAGAGGGAGCCCAGGACTGCTGAACACCCAGCCATAGCCATCCAGAACAGAGAGCAGAAACAGTGCATGCGTGGAGGGCTGGAAACTAGGGAAAAAGGGCAGCAAGACCTCTCAGTGGGTCCCGAAGGTGATGCCCCTGTGACAAAGAAAAACGAGTGCTTTTTGAAAGTCTTAAAGGGACAGAGACGCAACAGCTGAATGGAAACAACCCAGGTCACAGTCCAGAAGATGGAAATTCCAGGGAAACCCGGGCGCACTAACCCACTGGACAACAGCTCTGAGACCCCTCACGGAGGTTAACAGCCAAACAGCCCCCAATCCATTACCCCTCCCGGGCCCTGCCATAGCAGGTTAGCACAGCAAGGGAGCTTCCTCCATACCCGCCGGGCAAGACACAAAGACCCAGTCTACATGAAATTGCCCAACAGAAGCCACTAGGGGTCGCAGTTGTCCCAGTAAAGAAAGGCCAGTAGCAAGTGGAAATTTGGCTCTCCCAGCTGAGAGTCAATAGAACCTATCAACATGAACAGGCAAAAAAATTTGATCGAGACAAGACTAACCCAGACAGCTTAGGCATCTGCTACGTCTTCCCCTGAGAAGGAACCTGGGGAGAGAGATTTAACCAGTTTTCCTGAAAAAGAATTCAAAACAAAAGTCATAACCATACTGATGGACTTGCAGAGAAATATGCAAGAACTAAGGAAGGAGAATACAGAAATAAAACAAGCTCTGGAAGGACTTCATAACAGAATGAACAAGATGCAAGAGACCATTAATGGGCTACAAAACAGAGAACAGGAACGCAGAGAAGCTGATGCAGAGAGAGATAAAAGGATCTCCAGGAATGAAAGAATTCTAAGAGAGCTGAGTGACCAATCGAAACAGAACAATATCTGCATTATAGGGGTACCAGAAGAAGAAGAGAGAGAAAAAGGGATAGAAAGTGTCTTTGAAGAAATAATTGCTGAAAACTTCCCCAAACTAGGGGAGGAAATGGCCTCTCAGACTACAGAGGTACACAGAACTCCAATGACAAGGGATCCAAGGAGGGCAACACCAAGACACATAATAATTAAAATGGCAAAGATCAAAGACAAGGACAAAGTATTAAAGGAAGCCAGAGAGAAAAAAAAGTCACCCACAAAGGAAAACCCATCAGGCTATCATCAGCCTTCTCCACAGAAACCCTACAGCAAGAAGAGAAAGGCATGATATACTTAATGCAATGAAACACAAGGGCCTCGAACCAAGACTACTGTATCCAGCACGATTATCATTTAAATATGAAGGAGGGATTAAACAATTCCCAGACAAGCAAAAGATGAGGGAATTTGCCTCCCACAAACCACCTCTACAGGGCGTCTTACAGGGACTGCTCTAGATGGGAGCACTCCTAAAAAGAGCACAGAACAAAACACCTAACATATAAAGAAGGGAGGAGGAGGAAAAAGAAGGGAGAGAAATAAAGAATCATCAGACCGTGTTTATAATAGCTCAACAAGCAAGTTAACTTAGACAGTAAGATAGTAAAGAAGCTAACCCTGAACCTTTGGTAACCACAGACTTAAAGCCTGCAAAGGCAATAAGTACATACCTTTCAATAATCACCCTAAATGTAAACGGACTGAATGCACCAATCAAAAGACACAGAGTAATAGAATGGATAAAAAAGCAAGATCCATCCATACGCTGCTTACAAGAGACTCACCTCAAAATCAAAGACATGCACAGACTTAAAGTCAAGGGATGGAAAAGGATGTTTCATGCAAACAACAGAGAGAAAAAAGCAGGTGTTGCAATACTAGTATTAGACAAAATGGACTTCAAAACAAAGAAAGTAACAAGAGATAAAGAAGGACACTACATAATGATAAAGGGCTCAGTCCAAAAAGAGGATATAACCATTATAAATATATATGCACCCAATACAGGAGCACCAACATATCTGAAACAAATACTAACAGAACTAAAGGAGGAAATAGAATGCAATGCATTCATTCTAGGAGACTTCAACACACCACTCACTCCAAAGGACAGATCTACCAGACAAAAAATAAGTAAGGACACAGAGGCACTGAACAACACACTAGAACAGATGGACCTAATAGACATCTACAGAACTCTACATCCAAAAGCAACAGGATAAACATTCTTCTCAAGTGCACATGGAACATTCTCCAGAACAGACCATATACTAGGCCACAAAAAGAGCCTCAGTAAATTCCAAAAGATTGAAATCCTACCAACCAACTTTTCAGACCACAAAGGCATAAAACTAGAAATAAACTGTACAAGAAAGCAAAAAGGCTCACAAACACATGGAGGGTTAACAACACACTCCTAAATAATGAATGGATCAAAGACCAAATCAAAATGGAGATCCAGCAATATATGGAAACAAACGACAACAACAACACAAAGCCCCAACTACTGTGGGATACAGAAAAAGCAGTGTTAAGAGGAAAGTATATAGCAATCCAGGCATACTTAAAGAAGGAAGAACAGTCCCAAATGAATGGTCTAATGTCACAATTAAAGAAATTGGAAAAAGAAGAACAAATGAGGCCTAAGGTCAGCAGAAGGAGGGACATAATAAAGAACAGAGAAGAAATAAATAAAATTAAGAAGAATAAAACAATAGCAAAAATCAATGAAACCAAGAGCTGGTTTTTCGAGAAAATTAACAAAATAGATAAGCCTCAAGCCAGACTTATTAAGAGGAAAAGAGAGTCAGCAAAAATCAACAGAATCAGAAACAAAAAAGGAAAAATCACGACGGACCCACAGAAATACAAAGAATTATTAGAGAGTACTATGAAAACCTATATGCTAACAAGCTGGGAAACCTAGGAGAAATGGTCAACTTTCTAGAAAAATACAACCTTCCAAGACTGACCCAGAAAGAAACAGAAAATCTAAACAGACCAATTACCAGCAACGAAATTGAAGTGGTAATCAAAAAACTACCAAAGAACAAAACCCCCAGGCCAGATGGATTTACCTCGGAATTTTATCAGACATACAGGGAGGACATAATACCCATTCTCCTTAAAGTTTTCCAAAAAATAGAAGAGGAGGGAATACTCCCAAACTCATTCAATGAAGCCAACATCACTCTAATACCAAAACCAGGCAAAGACCCCACCAAAAAAGAAAACTACAGACCAATATCCCTGATGAACGTAGATGCAAAAATACTCAACAAAATATTAGCAAACCGAATTCAAAAATACATCAAAAGGATCATACACCATGACCAAGTGGGATTCATCCCAGGGTTGCAAGGATGGTACAACATTCGAAAATCCATCAACATCATCCACCACATAAACAAAAAGAAAGACAAAAACCATATGATCATCTCCATAGATGCTGAAAAAGCATTTGACAAAATTCAACATCCATTCATGATAAAAACTCTCAGCAAAATGGGAATAGAGGGCATGTACCTCAACATAATAAAGGCCATATATCATAAACCCACAGCCAACATCATACTGAACAGTGAGAAGCTGAAAGCTTTTCCTCTGAGATCGGGAACTAGACAGGGATTCCCACTCTCCCACTGTTATTTAACATAGTACTGGAGGTCCTAGCCATGGCAATCAGACAAACAAAGAAATACAAGGAATCCAGATTGGTAAAGAAGAAGTTAAACTGTCACTATTTGCAGATGACATGATACTGTACATAAAAAACCCTAAAGACTCCACTGCAAAACTACTAGAACTGATATCGGAATACAGCAAAGTTGCAGGATACAAAATTAACACACAGAAATCGGTAACTTTCCTATACACTAACAATGAACCAATAGAAAGAGAAATCAGGAAAACAATTCCATTCACAATGGCATCAAAAAGAATAAAATACCTAGGAATAAACCTAAACAAAGAAGTGAAAGACCTATATTCTGAAAACTACAAGTCACTCTTAAGAGAAATTAAAGTGGACACTAACAAATGGAAACTCATCCCATGCTTGTGGTTAGGAAGAATTAATATCATCAAAATGGCCATCCTGCGCAAAGTAATATACAGATTTGATGCAATCCCTATCAAATTACCAGCAACATTCTTCAATGAACTGGAACAAACAATTCAAAAATTCATATGGAAAGACCAAAGAACCCGAATAGCCAAAGTAATCCTGAGAAAGAAGAATAAAGTAGAGGGGATCTCACTCCCCAACTTCAAGCACTACTATAAAGCCATAGTAATCAAAACAATTTGGTACTGGCACAAGAATAGAGCCACAGACCAGTGGAACACACTAGAGACTCCAGACATTAACCCAAACATATATGGTCATTTAATATTTGACAAAGGAGCCATGGACATACAATGGCGAAATGACAGTCTCTTCAACAGATGGTGCTGGCAAAACTGGACAGCTACATGTAGGAGAATGAAACTGGACCATTGTCTAACCCCATATACAAAAGTAAATTCAAAATGGATCAAAGACCTGAATGTAAGCAATGAAACCATGAAACACTTGGAAAAAATCATAGGCAAAATCCTCTTAGACATAAACATGAGTGACCTCTTCTTGAGCATATCTTCTCGGGCAAGGAAAACAAGAGCAAAAATGAATAAGTGGGACTATATTAAGCTGAAAAGCTACTGTATAGCAAAAGACACCATCAATAGAACAAAAAGGTATCTTATGGTATGGGAGAATATATTTGCAAATGACAGATCCGATAAAGGCTTGATGTCTAGAATATATAAAGAGCTCACACGCCTCAACAAAAAACAAATAATCCAATTAAAAAATGGGCAGAGGAACTGAACAGACAGTTCTCCATAAAAGAAATACAGATGGCCAACAGACACATGAAAAGATGCTCCACATTGCTAATTATCAGAGAAATGCAAATTAAAACTACAATGAAGTATCACCTCACACCAGTAAGGATGGCTGCCATCCAAAAGACAAACAACAACAAATGTTGGCGAGGCTGTGGAGAAAGGGGAACCCTCCTACACTGCTGGTGGGAATGTAAATTAGTTCAACCATTGTGGAAAGCAGTATGGAGGTTCCTAAAAATGCTCAGAACAGACTTACCATTTGACCCAGGTATTCCACTCCTAGGAATTTACCCTACGAACGCAGCAATCAAGTTTGAAAAAGACAGATGCACCCCTATGTTTATCGCAGCACTATTTACAATAGCCAAGAATTGGAAGCAACCTAAATGTCCATTGGTAGATGAATGGATAAAGAAGAGGTGGTACATATACACAATGGAATACTACTCAGCCATAAGAAGAGGGCAAATCCTACCATTTGCAGCAACATGGATGGAGCTGGAGGGTATTATGCTCAGTGAAATAAGCCAAGCGGAGAAAGAGAAATACCAAATGATCTCACTCATCTGTGGAGTATAAGAACAAAGGAAAAACTGTAGGAACAAAATAGCAGCAGAATCACAGAACCCAAGAATGGACTAACAGGTACCAAAAGGAAAGGGACAGGGGAGGATGATGGGTGGGTAGGGAGGGATAAGGGGGGGGAGAAGAAGGGGGTATTACGATTAGCATTCATAATGGGGGGTGAGAGAAAGGGGAGGGCTGTACAACTTAGAGAAGACAAGTAGTGATTCTACAACATTTTGCTATGCTGATGGACAGTGACTGTAAAGGGGTTTATAGGGGGGACCTGGTATAGGGGAGAGCCTAATAAACATAATATTCTTCATGTAAGTGTAGATTAATGATAACAAAAAAAAAAAAGTAAGAACGAAAAGGGGGATTACTCCCTGATAGGATAAAACTAACTGTAAATCAACGATTAATGCATGCTTGAAATATCCTTAATTTTGATCACTTAAAGGGTTTCAGAGGATCGGCTACGGAGGTACATTTTTTCTGATAATATTCCTTTCTCTTAAAAAAAAAAAAAGCAGTTCCTGTGTGGTGACCTCCAATGAGTTCTACACAATGGTATAAAGGGCATATCAAAGTGTGGGCAAAGGGTCTCTTTATGTTTATACAGAGGATCAAAGCCTAATTGGGCTACCCAGAAAATGAACTAAGACACAATATGAAGAAGAACTTCCAACATCAGCACTCTCTGGAAGAGTCATACCAGAAGATGATCATCAAAAAACCTCAACAAAGATCCAGGCGCTGCTACAGTTGTAGCTGCATTCATCCCACCGGTTCCTGGACTTGCCATTGGAATGAAGAAGGAGATATCTAAGCTGGCCTGTGCATACAGTAAATCAACAAATTTGACTGGATCTATACTGTTGGAACTCAACCAAGAATTCGGAGAAGTGCAAGTTGCAGTGCTCCAAAATCTTGAGACTACAGACTATCTACTGTTAAAAGAACATATGGGATGTGAAAAGTTCCCAGGAGTGTGTTGTTTTAATTTGTCTGATTTTTCTCAAACTATTCAAATTCAGTTAGACAATATCCATCATATCATAGATAAGTTTTCACAAATGCCTAGGGTGCCTAACTGGTTTTCTTGGTTTCACTGGAGATGTCTGGTAATTGTAGGTCTGCTTTGGTTATGTAACTGTATTCCTATTATGTTAATGTGGGTGTGCAATTTAATTAGCAGTTTAAAACCTATCCATGCTTATGTTACTCTACAAGAAGATATGTCAAAGAAATAATCAATCTTCCCATGTTTTCTTCCGTCTGCTACTTCTATAGCTTTTCTTCTTCCTTCCTAATTATAACCCTTATGTAGAATTCGTGCCTCATAACGAAATTACCTAGGATCATAATTCTTCCTAGTGGTAAAGATACCTCAAGACAAATGCTGGGCATAAAAGCCACAGGGCATAAATCTGCAAAGAAGTAAAAAGCCAACCTTTTCAAACAATATTGCTTCTCTCTCACTTACCAACTTTACATTTCCCTGTATGGCCCCGGAAGATGATTGGTTAGCCAGAGACGGGTAAGATTCCTCAAGGGAGGAACAACCTAAGACAGGCACAGTCGCAGGGGGGCCATCAGGTGAGAAATTGGGGATCAACAAAGCTGAGGCTTAGAACCTCACCTGCCCTGTTTTGAGAGAAATCATCTGCATCTGTGGATGTTTTGTTGCCCTTGTCTAGCTTGGATTAATACTTAGCCTATAGGCACACACCTGATCATCGACCTACCACTTCAGCATTTTACTAAAAAAAAAAAATAATAATAATAATAACAAGGGAGAAATGTGGGACTCACATATAAATCAAGTATAAAAATCAAACGAATATTCATATTTGACCTGATGGTTTATAGTTCATAATGCGTGATCAAAACCGAAAGTTTCTGTGATGACTGCCCTTGCACTGTTCACCATGTAAGAACTTATTCACTATGTAAGAATTTGTTCACCATGTAAGAACTTGTTCGTTATGCTTCAGACGATTGGAGACTGATGAGAATTAGGCTTGGGGTGGATTAATGATTGTGCATTGAGTCTCCTATACAGAATTTTATTGTTGTTAACAACCATTTGATCAATAAATATGAGAGATGCCCTCTCAAAAGAAAAATAATAATAATAATAATACTATAAATTATATTTTATTACATCCATGTAATCATATGGTGGTAAAATTACAAATAACAGCAAGAATTATACTAAATTCATGAGGATAGATCAATAAAAAAGATCCAATCTAAAAAAAAAGATTGAATAAAAAATGGACAGGGCCTCAAATACATCTAGAATTAAAAAAGAACATATCAACATATGTGTAATCAGCATCCCAAAAGAGATGAGTGGAAAAAAACAACAGGCAAAATATTTGAATGAATATCAGTATTTTCCCTAATTTGAAGAAAAACATTGATGTACAAACCCACATACCAACTGAACCCAATCAATGTACGTACAAAGATCCATGCCCAGACAAACTGCAGTAACACTGCTGAAAGCCAAAACATTAAGATAATTTTTGAAAGCACAGAGAGGAAATCCGCTCCTAAAGTAGAGAAGCACAAGAACAAAATGATTAGCTGACTCCTCAGCAAAATCAGTGCAGGCCAGATGAGAGTGGGATGATGTATTTGAAATGCTGAAAGAAAAAAATTGTCAACCAAGAATTCTATATATAGCAAGATAAACTTTCAAAAATTATGATAGACTCAAATTTCACTAGTAAAAACTAAAAAATCCACTTAGAAAATGGACGAAATACATGAATAGACATATTACTGCAGAGGATATTTAGATGGAAGGTAAACATATGAAAAGACTTTGAATGTCATTAACCATCAGGGAAATTCAAACTAAAACTAAAGTCACAATGAGATATCACTACCTGCCTATCTGAAATGATTAAAAAAAAATTTTAATAGTGACAACACCAAACAACGATAAGGATGTGGAGAAACGGGATTGCTCAAACATTACTGGTGAGAATGTAAAATGGTACAGCACCTTGGAAAATAGGCAGTTCTATATAAAACTAGACATGTAATTATTATACAATGCAGTGATTTCACTCTTCAACATTAATCTTAGTAAATGGAAAATGGAAACTTATTTTCACACAAATACCTATACATGCATGTTCACAACAGTTTTATTTTTAATAGCCCTGATAGAAGAATCTGCCCACATGACCTTCAAAGGGCGAGTGGTTAAACAAACTGCAGTACAAATTTACCATGGGATACTGCTCAGCAGTATAAATAAACAAACTACTGATAGAACTAACAAATGGATCTCCAAGGAATTATATTGAGTGAGAAAAATCAATCTAAAAGTGTTCAATGCAGTATGAGCTCATTTATGTAATAGTGTTGAAATAACAAAATTTTAGAAATGAAGAGGAGCTGAGTGATTGCCAGAGGTTAGGGATAGGAGAATGTGGGAGCAGGAAATTTACATATGGTCTTAAAAGGGCTGAGAGATCCTTGTGCTACTGTTTTGGTTTGGTATTGCAAAGGTGGTGAATATACAGACTTACAAAGGTGATGAATTTGTATACAAGTTAATATACACACACACAGAAAAGAAAAGGAGAGAATTGAGAGATACAGAGAGGAAGACTAAGAGAAATTATTACACAATTAATGAACAACAAAAATTGGACTTCAATTGTATCTGACTTTAAAGCTCATGTTTCAACTCATTTAATTTAAAGCTTAATTCACTTAAATTCACTTAAATTAATTTAATTCATTTAAAGCTCATGTATAATTCATGATGCTTCCCAAAGTAAGACAAAGAGTTTATGGTAAACAGTCATTCCTAGGCACACTAATGAATGGAGTAAAGGAAATTACTCCTGAATATTCTTCCCAGTATATTTTATTCCAAAAATTCTGCTTTGTAGTTTATTTTTGTTCCTTTTAACTTTGGATTGAAACTGAAGTTGTTAATTAAAGTAATGTCACTCAAAGCACTTTCTTTGAGCTAGAATCCCGGTAAATATTTCATGGAAAACTAGTGTTCTTTAGTGAGACAACTATGGAGCTTTCCTAGTGTATCTCTTTTTAAGATAGTAACATTGAAAATGTTGAGAACTCTGCACATGTGTAAACTTTATGTAATCTATACAGTAAATCACTATAGCATACACTATTATATAGTAAAACTATGGAATAAAATATTCTATTTAGTATATATTGTACTACTTTCCACACTTGTAGAGCCAGAGAACTCTTTTATTCACAACATATATGAGCAGTTTGCTTAGCATTCCACAGGACATATTTTGGGAAATATTAGGTTATGATGTTGATTGATCATTGCTTAGGTGTAGCCAATTACTGGGCTATCATATAATAATGACTTAAATTCTCACTACTCCCCTGTAACACATTTTTCATAGTACTTAGTTTATATTCTATTGTCGGTTTACAAATCTGTATCCTCCAATAAATTCATTCCATGACAAAGGAACCTATTGTCAATTGTGTATCCTCAATGTTTAGAATTATGTCTGGAGAGATGTACAAATTAAATATCTATTGAGTGTATGTATGTAAGAATGAAAGAATGAGCAAATGAATGCATGAATGAATGAATGAAAAATACCAAGAGCCATTTGATTTACTGCTTTACTCAGTGGTATTCTGGGATCTACAACAAGGAAGCAGAAAGAACCTTTGAATGAGTTATTTCTCTCTTTTTCTAGAAGCAATTTACTCAAAGAACACTTGGCATGTCAACCCAGAAATGTTGCCAGGCTTTTGCTCTGGCCACTGTTCTTTTCTTCTCAATAATAACTCCCACCAGAAGTATGAAAAGGAAACAAAGAGAAGGTTAAACTCGATTCTGTCAAATGTTGTTAAGAGTTGGCAGCTCCAAGAAAGGTTTTACTGTGAAGAGAATTAAGCCTAGTAGATGAGGGAGCCACCTGAATCACTGTGGATTCATTCCTCCGTGTGTCTCTGTCCCTAATGATCACTGGTGACAGTTGCCAAGACCATGGAGGTCGCAGAAGACTGTAAAATTTTACTAAGTGGTCAAAACATAACATTTAAAGCCTTTATTGATTCATGTAAATAAAAGCACAATTCGTTTTGTGTGATGTTGAGGCTTGTTTGTATCAGTTTCCTTTCTTTTCACATAAAATAGGATCTTAAATTTATATACTTATATCTGAAATTTCTGTCTTGACAAGATCTAATTAGATGGGCTAAATGAAAAGTTCAAACATTGGGATATAGATCCGCTGTTATTTAGCCCTCCTATAAAAGATTATGAGTCCTAATGACTCTTGGTCACACACTCCAGTTCACTTGGCCAAATGAATAAGCTAGTCACAAGAAATAGAAATTTTCTTTGATACATAACCTGAAGAGCAGTAGGGTGTTAATAATTATTTGATTGCATTTAATTATAACCTTTGAAAAAAGTACATCATATCAAAAGAAAAATGTTAGAAATGTAATTATCTCAAAATAACAAAGCAAATACTTATTGAAAATTTTTAAAATGCAAAAAGTTTTATAGATCTCAATATTCATGATTGCATTTTGCTTTAATTGAAGATCTCAGTGAACCTTTAATTCATTAATTTCATGGAAACTGTCATATTTTAGAGGTGACCACTTTGTAGCATCATCTAGGCAGAAACATTCTTGACCATCTTTATCCAAGCAGTGTATGGTTTCATAAAATCTAACTGCTGCCGCACATTTCTGCAATTTTTACAGAGCAACTAATATGTCCCAAGTGTGCTCATTTATGTCTTTCTCATATTCCGTGACAAAGTATACTTATATTCATGAGAAGATGATTGCATTTATGATTCTGATAAATTCACATATTGAAAGTTCCATTCATAACTAAACAGAGTTAATATATGAGTAAAATACATACTTGTCCTAGTCACAAGTTTTCTACAAATGGGCAACTTGCCAGCTCTTTGCATATGTACACTCGCTGATAATGCCTTACTCAGAGGCATTTATACAAATCTATTACAAATAGTTTAGTGTATTCTATATAACTGAAAAACAATGTATTTAATGACTACAAGTTATATTTGAGAAGTGAAGACTCTTCAGATTTTCATAAACCATTATTAGATCAATATACATATATGCATGTTTAAGCAGTTTCAAAAAACGTAGACTATCTTTGTTAGAAGAAAGACATTAAAATATGAGCCTTGGTATTTAATAATAGAATAAAAATTCTATCTAACTTAGAATCAGTATCTATAAAGAATATATAACTATAAAAACTGCATATTAGTATTAAATAATTGAATTTGATTTATGCAACCTGTTTTTGCAAATGTACTTATAAATGAAAAATGAATAATAACTGAGGTAATATTTTTTCTATTTAAACCACCTAAACTCATTTTTTTCTCCTTAACTAAAATACCTTAAAGCTAACAGAATTAAACATTCAGCAAAAGATGCACTGAGTCTCATTAATATGTGTGTGTGTGTGTATACACACACACACACACACACACACACACACACACACACACACGCACACACACACATACAGGTCAGGTTTTTCCAGGTAAGTATATCTGTGTACAGAATTCTCATTGTTTAATCAGGTCATACTTATAAAAGAAAAATATATATATTTATGTATATGAAAACCACAGCTTTATATTTACATATGTAAAACCTAGTTTTTATTTTTATTTCTTTCTAAAATATTTATTCATACTAGTATCTCTTCATTTTTTTCTATTTCAATTGGTAATACTGTTGCAAAGCTCCTACATTATTTTATTCTTGACTTAGTCTGGATGACCTCCAAACATTTTTCAAATACTGATTTAATCATCAATGGTATCATAACTACCTTTGCTGGTTATTAAAAAGGCAGATTCTTGGGCACTATACATGACTTACAGAATTCTGTGGCCCAGGTATAAGTATTTTAATAATACATGATAACAACAATTATTTAAAATTTATTGAAAACTTAAAATATCCTAGAACATTCCTAAATGCTTTAACACAGGTTATCCTCACCATGGTCCAGTGAGGAAACTACTATTTAGATGGGAAAATTAGGAAAGTTAATGAGTTGTGTAACTAGGATTCTGGCAATATCACCTCAGAATCCTGGCTGTTGACCACTTGCCACACACACGTCTTCTCTTGGTGGAGTCTAATGTTTAGCCAGATTTCTATAAGAATGTCTAATAAATTTGGATGAATATAGACACTGAATCATAGATATTTATAGTGTGCCTGTTTCTCAGACTAAACAAAAAGGTCCTTGAGAGAAGGAACACTATTCATATTTTGGATCCTTCAGCAAAATTTGAGTTCTCAGTACATATTTGTTGAATTGATTCTTTTTTTTGAATCCACCAAGTAGAAATTCACCAAACCATCTGCACTAAGGAAATACAATATAGCAAACCTTCCTTTCATGATACAAC
Source organism: Manis pentadactyla (assembly GCF_030020395.1). NCBI lineage: Eukaryota > Metazoa > Chordata > Mammalia > Pholidota > Manidae > Manis > Manis pentadactyla. The sequence goes on from NC_080023.1 coordinate 53,907,406, forward strand.
TTAATCTTCTATCATTGACTTAAATACTATCTCACATATCTCAATCCCCTTGTTAAAGTCTTAACTCAGTTTTTATGAGGATCACCTTTTATCACCATTAGTTATGTTATTATTTCTTTACTTTAGGATTTTGAACATATTTGATTCTTAAATTTACTATTTGTAATTTCCTCTGGCTGATGTTCTAGAAAGCTAAATGAAATGGCCAAAATTATACTTTGTTTTCAAAGCATAAGGCCAAGGTTTCAGGTCTGGAAATACAAAGAAAGAAACTTAGCTGGATCAAAGAGAATTTATGCACCCTCCCTCAAGTTACAATCTATATGCACACTCTTCTTTTAAATTTATCAAATTAATGTGATATTGCTTCATGATACTTGAATCTCATTTTTTTCTGTGGACAAATGACTATCATTCTTTTAGCTGCGTACAGAAATACAGGTTGCATTTTTTTTAATGTACCTTTTTGTATTTTGTTTATGGCAGTTACACAGAATGGACAATCATTCAAAATCTATCTATAGCCTGATATAACCACTTTTTCCCCCAAGAATCAAAGTGAAATAGTATTTTAGCTCTTGAATGGCTATACAAATATTGCCATGAAATGAAAGCAGCCCCTGATATTGGTTGTAGTCTTGTTTAGCTGAAGGTATGCTAAAACAGAAAAGAAATCAATAATTTCTTGAAACAAAGAAATTTTAAAGAAATGCTCAGAACATGATCCAGGGAACATGAAGAATCAGGTAATGACACTTATAAACTTATAAATGCATCACTGCCTTCCCCAGATGTAAGGAAAAAGTAGAAAAGCCACAAGGCAATATGGTCTCCTTCTTACAAATAGGTGGGGAAAAGAGCAGAAGTGAGGAACGAATATTCAGGCTGTAGCATGCTTCAGTACTTACATGTGTATCATTAGACATTCATATATATATTTCTATGAACAAAGTCACCATTTTTTCCATGATATATTGAAACTCATTAGGAAAAGCAAAGGAGTAATTGCTAACTTCAGATTTCGTCTTGGAAAAATGATTCTCCCCTTAATCAGAATATAGCCTTGTTTGAATAATAAACACTGTAGCCATATTTATTGAAGTTAAACAAGAACACAATAAATAAAAACACTGGGAAACATCACTTTTTTTATACAAAATGCTTCCTTCTTCATATATGCTGGCTATAACAATATGCACCAGCCTGGAAGACACCTAGAGCCAGAAGCAGTAAATATTGTGGTGGCCAAAGGTGGAATGGAGCCAACAAAGGTATTGGCATAGTGACTCTAGATTTTAAACCTTTTGAAGGTAGAGATAAGATATGTATATTTGATTATTCAATGCCAAATACTGGCAATAAGTGGGTGGTAATGTTTATGAATTAATATTTGCAACCTGTTTTCTTCATTAGACTCTGAGCAGCATGAAGTCTGTCTTTCAAGTCTCCATTTACAAGATACGCCTTACTAGTACAAAACCGATTTACAACGAATGTTATTTCTTTGATCAAATGAATTAAGGAACCAACAGCAAGTTGAGAAGGGTTCAGAAATCATAATCTAGAAGAAAAATTAAGATTCAGGACCAGAAATAAAATGAAATGGTCTGGAACAAGAATTTGGTTGAAATAATTGGGTTATTGTAGGAAACTCTTCCATAGGGTTTAGCATATGTTAGGACTTCTAGCATGTTGACGTATTTAATCCTGGGCATCTCCTGAGTGTTCTTCTGTATCCAATGCTAGATTGTGTGTGCGTGTGTAGTGTCTGTATGTGGATGTGTTTCTGAGTGTGTTAGAAATTTGGAAACACAAAGAGTAGGTGCATTGGCATGAACATTACCATCACTGCTCTGAGTTCAAACGAGAAGCTACAGTCCATTAAATTCTCAGATTAAAGTTTCACTTAGATTCTGTTTTGCTAAAGCCTAAAGAGTGTGATTGAACCTTAGATGGGAGTCTTAAGGCTAAAATTATTCAGTCAGGCCCAACTTGCTCTAGGCATCCTTATTTTAGTCCTGTAATAATTGCATTCTGTTTAGATTGCTTTATTCTACAGAAAAGTAACTTGTTTGTTTAGAATCAACTCTAAACAGTGTTCTGTTTGGTACACTCTTAAAAGATGAACTGTAAACTTTTTGCAATATTTGATTAAATCTACCAAGAAGGGTTTGGATAGACATGCTGAGTTAGAAATTATGATAAATACCATAACAATGTAAAGGTTTTCTAGAAAAACGCTTACAGCTTCATTTAGTTTATTTGTTCACCTATGGACCTGGATGAGTTTACCAAAGTGTGTTCAAGGAAGAGGGAACATGGCATATTTAAAAACCACCCTGGACAGGAAGTGTTCCTTTCTGTAAATGAAGATACCAGTTTTATATCATTCCCAAATGCTAGCCAATGGACCATGATGAAGTCTTCACTAATTCTTAAGTAAATGAGAAAAATGTAGTCGGTATTTCATAAACCAAATTTGTTTGATTTAATGGATTATTCTTTACTTTGGGATTATATGTGTCTTATTATTTTAGTATTAGAATTCTCTTTTTTGATGAAATGATAGTGATAATAGAGGGTTGCTTATGGGTTTGGACTTAGGAAGTGCTTCAAGTTTAATTTTAATCACCAACTGATGAACAGTATAACCACCCTATAATTCTAGGAGATGCTTTTAAGGTTTTTGCCTGTGAAGAAGGAGGAATGAATGGAGACTCCAAGAATGAATGTGATCTGGCTTTTGAGGTAAACTGTACATAGTATTCAAGCTTCAAGTTCATGACTTTCAATTCTTAACAAGAGCAGAGTGGTTGGTGCATTATGTGAAGATTCAGTGGGGCTAAGAACTGTCAAATCGTGTATTAAAATTTAACTTTAAGGGTATATATTCATTATATTACAATTTATTATCAGCTGATTTGGATAAAAATGTTTTGGCAATTTGATTTATGAAATGATAGGACTTCATATTACTGATAACTAACCTATCTGAATTTTGGAAATCATATTCTCATAACAAAACATTTTTATTAAAAGAAGTTGGGTTCTTAAGCCATTAAGTCTCACAAAAGACTAGCAACATATGTAACATATAATTAATGTATATGATAAAGCATCTGTAAACACATTCAAAGTTACTGTTAAGGATATCTGGTGTTCATAGTTATGTTATAACAATTCCAATGGTCTGAATCCATATTCCTGTAAATGAGGAAAATTTCCTTTCCAACCACATATTAATTTACTTATTCATTCATTCAACAGTTATACTGATCACCTAATATGTTCACAATAATGAAATGAGACTCATAATAAAAAAGAAAGACATTTGTGTATTTCTTAAACTTATTCTTCACTTGGTGTTATAAGAGGCATATCATAATAAGATCAATATGACAATATAATATAAAATTGGGTTTTTGATAAATGCTAGAAAGGAAATATTAAGCCTCTCTTATAGCTTTCCAAGATGGATATAGTGGCAGGAGGCTCCAGAGTTTAGAATTCTAAACATATTCAGAAGAGCCACTCCTTGGTGACTGAGACATAAAAATCTTGGGATCAGTGGCTTCGTAACGACTGCCTGAATAGGAATACTTCTGCCTTACCATATAAGGGTAATATATCATATCTATTATTATGAGTATCATGGAACACTATAACCAAAATTCTTAATGAAGTCACAGGAAAGACTGTGATACATAGTATCTTGTTCTTAGAAATAAATGTGCAATTAACAACCATGTGCTTTGATAGTACTATGGCAGCTATTATTATTAGCAATTAAAGTTTGAAGTTTAACTTGACAAAATTATTGAATTCCAGGTAAAACTTCAGAAAAATACAAAAAATGTATATATTCACATCATCAGTAGCCAATGACAGTGGATAAAACTTAAGGTAAAACACATCATCTAATAGCTAGTTTCATATTTCACTATTACCAACTACAATACAGGTCAAAAGTGAGGAAACCAGAATTCAACTGAATAGCCTGAAGAGATTTATGATAATGGAGGTAAAATTAAAGTGGAAAGAATTGTTATACTCCAAGAGAAGTTAAATAGGAGCAGACAAAACAATTTTGGTGATATTTCAAAACCAAAAATTGAACCCTTTGAGATGTAATTGTCAGTATTCAGTGCCTTTCATATTAGTGATTCACAAATCCACTGCTGAGAGTGGTTGCCACATTCAAGGATATGCAACTTGCTGACTGACAACAGACTGGAACAAGAACGTCCATTTACTACCATCAAAAACTACATTTCTTTAAAAAATTATAACAAAATAAACACCCATATTATCTCTCTTTTAATATTTTAATAAATTTGGAGGTAGATGTTTTTAAAGACACAAGCTATTGAAAATAACTTCATAAAGAAACTGAACAAATTCAATAAACAGAATGGGCATTTAAAAACAACTGCTGTAGAAAAAAATAGTCATTGGCATAGAAGAAATGATCACCTCGGATTTCAATGTTTATTGCACATAATTGTTCTCATTAACTATAGCACTAATAATATTTAAGATTTAGATAACTAAGAAAACCGGGTTTTCCCTTAATGTAGAACATACTCAGTTTTGTAGTATGTGCTCTCCTGTATAAATCATTGAATATAAAATTTATAAAACTATGTTGTAGGAGAAAATCTACTAAATGTAATAATAGGCTGAGATATAATAGAAGAGAAAGTCATGTAAAGAGAATAATTGTGCCTTGTGGATCAATTTTTTTTCCAAAATTGCCAAATTATCATATAAAATATATAAATGATTACTTGACTTTTTACATCAGTATATAGAAAACACATATCTATGAAGGATTTTCTCATGTTACAAATACACCTCTTTTATGCACAGATGCAATTATGCAATATGTAATACAGAAGGTAAACTGTTATCTTCTTCAGTCACCAAGCGCTGCCTCCTATGACATTCAGGAATATATACAGATATCAAGCACTTACACAGTGTTTAATATTTCTCTCCCAGTTCTCCTGTAAGATGAGTCAATATTCTCATCTCTAGAAAGATTTAGTAATTGACCTACTTGACCTAATTCACAAAAGGAAGCCTTTGCAAAAATGAGCTAAATTTAAAAATCTCCTGTCACTGGTTGCAGCAATTTGATAAGAAATTGTTCACAATATAATAACTGATTTAATTTATGGTTAAAAAGAAGTAAAGCAAGGGGGTTCTCTTGTCCCCTCCTGGCATGAGCCAGGAGCTCTGTCGACTCACTTTTTCTCTAAATAAAAATCTCTACCTTGTTCTCCTAAAAAAAAATAATTAAAAAAAATAGTAAAATAAACTTTGGCATCACCAAATGCCACAGCCAACATTCAGATCCCAGTATTTTGGTTGTTAGTATTTATTTAAAAATGAGTTTCAATAAATGTTAACTGAAAGTCATAGATAAGTCACATTTGAGTAACAATTTTACATTTTGAAAAGGGGCATTAGCTAAAACATGGTTTGATATCTAAATTTGTCAATGACAGTGGAGAAATAACATATTAATTTACTACAATAGTGAAAAATACTTTTGAACTCCCCTATGTTTTATAAATACTGCAGTAAAAGCCTAACATACTGTTGAATATAAGAATTGCTTCCTTTGTTTCCCAGAGCACATAGAAAATACCACTATTAGCTACTTCTTTATTTTGATAGAGTATTTAAATGTTACTTATCTGAATTTGGAGTTCAAAGTTTCATTGTTAAAAACCTCTACAAGATTTCAACTGCTCTTATGTTTAACTATATAAAATCTGAATAATATATATAATAAGAAATGATATATAAATAGATAGATATAGATATAATATAGATTAGACATAATCTCCAGTCCTGGCATTTGTAAAAAAAAAAAAAAAGTCATTGAATGGCTGTTGCATCTTTGTATCCTGAGTGCCTCCTATAATTCTAGCACATGGTTTTGTTGGATAAACATTTGTTGGACAAATTGATGAACAAATAAATATTTGTTTTCAAGAAATTAAGTTCAAAGGCAAGATTCAAGGTTATATACAAACTCATATAATTTCAAATCAAAGTTTTATTTAGAAATCTACTTGTGTATGTATGATACATATAGTAGATTTAGAGAAAAAATACATGGTTTCTTTTTACAAGGTATTAGTTCAATGTAACTTTTTGTGGGATTTACATGGATTCTTCATCTATCTGACTAAGGGTCAATAGATGAAATTATGTAGATGGCTATTTAGAGCAACAGCTAAATAAATTATTTAGTTTTTCATTTATGTAAATGAAAAGGGAATTTCTCTAATTGACCCTTGGAAAAAATAGATCTGAAGTCTTCAACTACAGCTGGCAAGTCTAACTCATTGCATCTCTATAATACAAATGTAGAATGAGCCTGATGTAGTCCATCTAACATATTAAACACTAGATATGAGCTGTAATTTCCAAAGGCAGACTAGCTAGTTGTTATTATGGTGCCATAGACAAAATTTTCAGGCATGTGTAGGATAATGATTCTATGGGGCTGTTCTATACACCACTAAGATAAAGGAGAAAAAATATTCCTTTACTCCTATTTGTATTTCATTACTCATATTATCACTGAATTTAGGTAGGTTTTAAAAGGAGAACAAGTTCTTTGTTTGAATAAAATGTTTCATAAACTATGTTCTGCTGAACATTCTTATGAAGAGGCTCATAAGCACAGTGGGCAAAATGTTTCCTGATTAAATAATCTGAAAGAGCCTGCATGGTCATTAATATAATAAAGGCATAGGATAATGCAGCAGGTAGAGAAATCGGTTTAATTCTATTAATTTAATATTTTCCACACTTACTTTAGAATAAAATCTCCTTGGGCTAACCCATTTATTTGTTTCAGAAAATATTTAGTAAAACATTATTTTGGGAAATACTGGACATCAGGAATTTTAGCCTTCCTTAAGATATTAGCATCCTAAAATTTATTTTATTCAGTAGATATATAATCATTTTATATAATGTGTAATTTGAGTAGTAAAGGAGATCTCCCATATTCTCATTGCCTTTTCTGTGTCTGTCCACATTATACTTTATTACTACTTCAGAAAAAATGGAAATTGGCACCTATCTTAGTTCAGGTTGCTACAACAAATACCATAAACTAGGTGTCTTAAACAATGAATATTTATTTCTCACAGTTCTGATGGCTGGACATCCAAGAGCAGAGGGCCATCAGGTCTGGTGTCTGGTGAGAACCTACTTCTTGGCTTGTAAGTGGACAACTGCTTGCTATATTCTCACATGGTAGAAAGAGAGAGAGAGAGGAAGCAAACTTTCCTCTGCCTTTTTAAACAGCACTAATAACATCGTGAGGACTCTACTCTCTTAATTACCTCTTGAAGGCCCCAGCTTCGACTATCATGGCATTAGGGTTTCAGCATATGAATTGGAGGGGGACACAAACATTCAGTCCCTAGCAGTGCCTAAGTTGTCAAACTTCATCAAATTCACACCTCATTTCTCACACTTGACCATCCCACCTGGAACCAGAGAAGTGATTTCTTTGTCAGACTTATATAGATTCCAAGAACTAATTCCAGTCAATACCTTTGTATATATTGTAATTGCTTATTCTGTCCGATTTCAAATCAAAGTCAGAACCATGAAAGTATAATATGTGTGCATTAAAAGAATCTTAACTACCAACAATTGTTTTATAATAGATGAATAAACAGAAAATTAAAGTTTGGAACAACTCACAAATTTAACTCAGTATGAACTCATGTTGTTATTGTTTTTGCTATACTAATGTTGCTATTTTTGTTGTGGTGGTTTCCATAGTTTTATACTATGTAAGTTCAGTTTAACAAAAAAAATATTCTTTAAAGTATATTGGAAATATTGACTATTATTGCCTAATAATATGAAAACTCCAACTATAAAATCCTATGGTACATTCACACCATAATAAGTACATATTTTTCAGTTATGTCTTAAATTTTCCATCTGAAGATATGGAGAGGATAGAGAAGAGAATTTTCATTTCAATAATTTATTGATGAGGTATATGACATTGCATCTTCATTCTCATTTCTACTTTCAAAGAACAACATAGCATATATGTAGGTGTCAGGATTGAATTTCAGTGCACTGATGAATAATGCTACCCTGGAAATCACTGAAGATTGGCTAGCTGGAAAGCAGCACTGTCAACATCTGAAGGCATGATAATTGCCTTTTACCTTTCAGAATAATGACATTCCAACAGCAATTTTTGGAACCACATTAATTTTCCTGATATTAGCATTGAAATTATATACATCATTTTTAATCATAATAATATTAATGTACATATATTAAGAATGTAAAAAGAATTCCAAAATTGTAAGGTGATATAAATGCAATATACTATCACAACTGTTAATTACCTTTTAAATCCTATTATTCTATGTGCCATCAAATAAAGGAGATAGTAAACAAGAGAAGCTTGCTTAATGAAATGACTTCATCTCTCAGGAATATATTCATCATCGTGCCTTTAATTGTACAGAATGGAAGGATTTGCAGCACAAACTGAAAAATATCACATTACTTGAATAATCTGAAATCTCAGCCTAACTTGGGATGCACTGACTTTTACATATTTGCTTATTCTAATCAGCTAAGGGTCCACACATTCGCAACTATACGAAACTCTGTTTAAAATGAAACTTCTTCAAAGGCCATGGTAGCTCTTCTTTTCTGATATATATAATGCAGAGTGGAATACATGAAGGATTTAGTTAGACATTCATGACACATGTGCATACCATTTCCATTATCTGTGTCCTAGATCAAGTGTTAAGAATAAAGCTGAGTTGGAATATGTTTTCTGAATAACTTCAGATTCATTATCTGTGGCATTAAATACTCATAATAGCATTTGGGAAGTGTTGAAATCATCTAAGGAAATTCCGAATAAGAAAAGAAGTTTTAATCAAGAGTAAAGATTGCTTTCCTCTTCTGTTTCTATATTTTGTTTCTATACTGGCTTCTAAGCAAGAGACTTGGCTTTAGATGCTGCAAAGGGACTTTCAGAACCAGGTCAGTAATCACAAGGGTGGTTTTCTTGGGCTCTAAGGAAACAGTGAGCTAATAGGAGGTTATTAGTTTTATTCCTACTCATAATAACTAGATGTGGACAGGAATATTCAGCCTAAGTAGCATGGAGGCACAGGGAAATTGGTGTTACAGAGAAGACTAATGATAACCAAAAATGTAGAATCAGTGACTACTGTGACTACAATGAAGTCCAAAATATAAGAATAGTGGGACAAGAAATACTGGGATTTTAAATAAATCAAATAGACCAACTACAGGTGTTTATCAAATAGAATTTAAATAAGTAGATGACTCAAAATTATTGAATGCTGGATAAAATTTATATGCATTATAGAACCAGCCTTCACAGATATGATTGAAATTATGTGCTGACATAACAAGCTTCACTGCAAATTTGCAGAATAAAATATTTCAAATTAATAAGTATTTTTATAACCAAACCAATTTTATATAAGCAAACAACTTTATACTTATGGAAATCCCTCCTCATCAGAGTTCCTGAGACACTAATTTGGATTAAGCCCCGTACTTTAATTTTAAAACTGCTCTCCTTATAGCAGAGATGGTCACCTACAGATATAGCTACACTTACAGCTCAATTTTATCCTCCTCCTCATCCCAGCTAGAGACTTTTGCATCAGTGATGGATAGCTGAACAAAGGGGAACCCATCAAAATATTTCTATGTGGAATTTGGAGCATTTCTAGTCACTCTGAGCTGGTCTTTTTAATAGAGGAGATCAAATTTGGAATTGTGAGAAAGTCATGTGCAAAGTAAAGAAATCTGGTTTGAAGGGAGAAGAATGATGAAATGACTGGTCAGAAGCAGGAACCAGAGAAAGGGCAACCATTGCTGGTTCACTGGAGCATGCCCATGCCCTTGGTTTCACTGTTTCATGAATTTGATTGACCTTGGATTCTTTCAGTAAACTGTAAGTCCCTTTCTTTCTCTTAAACTAGCTGAAATCAGTTTATGTTACTTGAAACCAATTGAAATTTGATTGACAGAATAAATAACTAAATTAGTTTCAGTTATCTGTACAACATAACAAAGTTAGAATGCCTCTTAGAAATTACCCTTGTAAGCATAATATTTTATTTAAAAAATTTTTGAATGAAATATTTCCCCCATACCCTAATGAAGAGAAAAAGCAGAACAATATTTAAGTAGTTTTGAAGATAAAGATTATTTAAAATATGCCCATAACTGTACCCCTGCTCTGGGACAGAGTAAAAAGATACATGCAAAAAGGTTTTCAGAGTGTTCAGTTTTCACAGATTTATTGAAGCTCACTCTTAGTCTGTTTGGACGGCTATTATAAAATACCATAAATGGGGTAGCTTATAAACAACAGAAATTTATTTCTTACAGTTCTGAGGACTGAGAGTCTGCAATCAGGGGCCAGAATGGTTGGGTTTGAGGTCTTTCTTCTCTTCCAAGTCTCAGACTTACTACAACTTCACATAGCAGAAGACGATTAGCTGGCCCTCTGGTGCCTCTTTTAAAAGGGCACTAACCCATTCCTCGGGGCTCTGCTCTCGTGACCTCAGCACCTCCCAAAGGCCCCACCTCACATACCATCACACTGGGTATTAAGATTCAATATATTGTTTCTTTCTTATAGCTGAATAGTATTCTATTGTGTATATGTAACACATCTTCTTTATCCATTCATCTATTGATGGACACTTAAGTTGCTACCATATCTTGGCTATTGTAAATAGTGCTGCAATAAACATAGGGGTGCATATGTCTTTTTGAATCTGAGAACTTGTATTCTTTGGGTAAATTCCTAGGAGTGGAATTTCCAGGTCAAATAGTATTTCTATTTTTAGTTTTTTGAGGAACCTCCATATTGCTTTCCACAATGGTTGAACTAGTTTACATTCCCTCCAGCAGTGTAGGACGGTTTCCCTTTCTTCGCATCCCCACCAGCATTTGTTGTTCTTAGTCTTTTCAATGTTGGCCATCCTAACAGGTGTGAGGTGATACCTCATTGTGGTTTTTATTTGCAGTTCCCTGCTAATTAGTGATGTGGAACATCTTTTCATGTGCCTGTTAGCCATCTGTATGATTAGCACACATGGTGTTGGGGGGATCATGGAGAAGGCAGTGTAGCACAGAGAATACAAGTAGTGACTCTGTGGCACCTTACTACACTGATGGACAGTGACTGCAATGGGGTATGGAGGGGACTGGATAATATGGATGAGTGTAGTAACCACATTGTTTTTCATGTAAAACCTTTATAAGAGTGTATATCAATAAGACTTAATAAAAAAATTAAAAGATTCAACATATGAATTTGGATGGAGACACAAACAGTCAGACTATGCACCCACCAAGCTACAAAAACTATAATTTATTCTCCTTGTAACAATCATTTCCTTCCTTCATTGTGAATTTTCACTTTTTGCTGCAGTTAATTTGGATTCCTCTTTTGATTTGTGAAATGGAACTGTTCATCAGTGGAAAAACAAGTGTTTTAGAAAACTTTTATATGTACCACCAAATAAAGTGTCAGGTCTTTTGGTAAAACCTCTCAAGTCTTTGTTAATAAAACATCTAAATGCTTTATTTAACAAGTAAAGGTACTTTTTCATCATTAAATTTTAGCTAAATTTAGTTCAAATGTTCTGAAGAGAATAATAGTCAAAACACAATGATCTTATAAGTCTATGTACCGCTTGGGGAGAATAAAAATAAAAACAAAAATCAAGAACAAAAACCAAGGTAAAGAATAATAGCAACACTGCACATTGTTTAATATAGGCCAGGCATTGTGCTAAACATTGCATCAGGGTCTCAGTCTAATCTCTTTTAGAAGGTACAGCAGTGGAGGTACTCGTATACATAACTGACAAATGCACAAACAGAGATTCAGAAAGATTAACTAACTTGCTACACATTAGGTAGTAAAGGGTGGAGCCAGATTCTGAATCTAGCTGATTTCAACATCTCCATGTTAACTGCATGACTCTAAGGAGGCAAATATTTATATGTATAAGTAATGTGCATTGAGCTCAACAGAGACGAGATCCCAGAGTCCTGTATACGTCAGTGCAGGTTGCATATTTCACAAGTCCAGAGGACTTGATTCAAACTTATCTATTTGAGAGTTTGAGGGGAGGAACTAAGTCCAGTTTATCAAAAATGTAATCTCAGGGCTTGGCGCATGATAATCTTTTGGTAAAATTAGTTACATAATTAAGTATTCTTTGTTCAGGCTTGCATGACACTAAATAAATAAGAACCCCTAAATTCAAATTTTGATGTGTCTTTTTGCTACTCTATTTTTAGCCAAAAGCGTGCTGTCTTTTGGGTGCAAACAACCAATACCTCCTAAAGATTCAGATGCCTACTTATGTACTAATCATTAACAAATATTGTGAATGTGATTTGAGGCCTGGGACAACATGCTAAAGGTAAAGACAAAAAGGTCTTTCTTTGCATGAGACAATCTTACAGCAGTCACACAAACAATAGGCAACACTATAAATATCTAATTTTTAGTGTGTTCAATACACAGAATTTGCTGTATTGATTCGGCCTTTGAAGTAGTCACCCTTCTGGTGGTAATGAAAGGTTTCATGTTGTATAACGTAAGCAGGATCTTGAAAAAAATGAATAACATTAAGATGTGTTGTATGGAGGATGGAGGTGGAGTATTTCAAGTAAATTGTGCAAAACACTAGAGGTAGAAATTTATAAGAATACTTTGAGGAGTTAAGAAGAGAGAAATCTGTTTTTTTTAGGGGAAAGTGTGATGGAATATAAGATCACAAAGATAGCAGAGGCTAGGCTCCAGAGCACAGAAATTCCAGGCTAAGCAGTTTGGAACGTCATTTTCTGCATTAGTGCAAGCACTGAATAGCATAAAAGAAAAGAGAAAGGGAGAGAGAATAAGGCAATGAATAGCAAAAACCTCAAAAAAACTTCAAACAGGAGAGGAGTCTTGAGCATTCTCTCTCCCCTGCTGCCTTTAATGGAAATAATCAACAGGAATGCTGGATGATTACAGTATATTTTTTCTCTGTGGGAGAGGGAGATTATGTACTCAGAACCATAAAGCATTTTGCTTGCAAAATTAATTCAAATTGACTTGTATGGGAGCACTGTCACATGAATTGAAAGCAGCTGAAGAATGGCTGGGGAAAAAAAAATCATGATAAACAGCAATCAAACCACTCGGAAAAATACCTGATGTTTGGACCCTGAGACCTCTGCAAGGCCCAGTTTTATTTAACATCTTCATTAAGGAATGGGAAAATGGGAGTAAAAAATCATTATCTTCACATATGGAAATTGGTGCAAATATCAGTGAGAGCAGAGAATTCTTTTTAAAAGGAAAAGGATTTTAGTCCTAGATTTTACAAGGACTGCAACATTTGGCAGAAAAAAAATCTAGTCAGAGACCTAGGAATCTCCTTCCATATAGTAAGGAAGAGAAAAATATGAGGACCTAATCTGAAGCAGACGGAAATTATATTGATGAATGGCTGTTTGGTGCAATTGTGTGCACAGGTGTCTCACATCACAGTTGAGGTGACAGTAACTTGTATATGACTCTTTAGAGATGACCTGAAACTATTTACATTTATGTTTCCTGCTTATTATAGAGGCCAATGGAAAAAGCCATCATAAACAGGAATGAATTAGAAGAATCAAGTATTTGGGTAGGAAGTTAGACAAGGTGATGAGTATGGATAGCATAGTTGTACATATTGCAGTCTGAAGGGAAAAATAGAGGTTGGGATGGAGAGAAGAAAAAGGATTTCCCAACATGATCTGCTAACAGAAGGGAACAGAGTTAATCTTGGAACCATACTTTCCTGAAGAAGTAGGACTTAATACTGCTGTCTTCAGAATGAAGCCTTTAACTAGCCAAAGACATTTAGGTTAAGGAGAAAGGTTTAACAAGAGGATATTATAAATAAAGGTCATTTCCCAGTTAATATTTGTGAGTTTCCCTATAATGTGAGAAAGTATTTTGAGAGTCTCTAAAGCAGCAAATATTTGCAGAATTTAATAGTGACTTTAAATATATAAACCAAGTGAAACTTAAAAAAACAGTACATGCATGTCTCAATTTTACTTTGCAGTAAAGTACTGTGACTATTGCCAATTCATTCAATATAATTGCATATGTCAAAAACTAAATACATTTGTCTCATATGCCAAAGCAGAGCTGGACATTTTTAAAGAACTTTCTTCATAACTGCTAAGTTTCCACGTGGGAAATCTAAATGCAAAATTGTGCTTCCCCTAAACTTCAGTGTATGCTTAATGACTATCTTGAATTTCTTAAATTATTTATCTTAATTACCTTACGGGTTGGGTGTGCTTTTTGTTTTTCTAAAAAATAATGAATACAAAGCTACTTTGGAACATGATTGTTCTTCATTATACTGGCATTTGCATTATATAGTATAACACCCATTCCCTTTAGAATTATTTTCTATCACTGTCCAAATAAAGAGCTTTCCTATATTCACTAATGTGTTCTTTTTTACCCACTTCAGCATTACTTGAATCTTTATTAGCCTCTCTGTGCTCAGTGTGGGCCTCAACTTTGTCATTATCTTCCCTTTCCTTCAGTAAAAAGCAAAGTCAAAATAAGGTTCTGACAAAAACTCACCCTGATCACAACCAAAATGTGAAAGATTAGCAGTGTTCAAATATTTCCCCTCATTCTTTATCTTAATTTAGGGGAGAGATAATCACACACAAAACCTTCATACACACTTTTGTCAAAATGTAAGTATCAGAATAGAAAATCCAGTTTAAGTTTTTCTTGATTCAAGAGAACCCATAAAAGACACTAACAAAGTATTCACAGTCCATTTTAGGTAATCTAAATCTGGGTTATTTTCAACTTCAAAGGTAAATACACAGGTTCTCTATCTTAAAGAAATAAAAAATAAAACAAAGGGACACTAAAACAAGAAAAGCCATTGAAGTGTTTTGAAGTGTTTTCTATGTAGGATTAGGTTTGTTCTTTCTCCTCCCAGGCAGAGAGCAGGTTACTGTCTCCATTTTAGTACAAATATGATTTGTCAATATTTTGCAATCTCTCTCAAATGAATAAATTATCATGAATCATCCTAATATCCCCAAAGAACAGCATAACAAAAGATTTCAAAATAACGTATATACTCTTTGACTAGAATAAAGATAGCAAAAATGAAAGCAGAACTCGCAGCATAATTCAGAAGGGATGCCCAGGGGACCGTGATAGGTTGCCCATTGTGTGTCACAGGAAGTACAGAGAAGTCAGTGGGGAAAAGGCAGCTTCCACCAAAGCAAAGGAGGTAGATGTGTCTTGTGATCATTTGTAACAACAACATGGAAAAAAAGAGCAATAGTGGAATAACTAAGATGTAAGAACATAATCTGCGCTAAACAAATACCATAACCATTAATTTTATTCTCTTAAGAATAAGCCTGGAAAATACTTGCTAAAAATTTTCCAGGAAACAGTGCTGTATTTATTTATACCCAAGCATAGACTATAAACATTAATCAATATTAAATGTTCCAGAAGGTGACTGAAACAGCCAATGCAATTAGAAGGAAGCAAAACGCATCTTCTGGTTGTGTACAAATAGGCTGGTAAAGCTATGGATATGAAATTGACAGTTTAAGGGAAGAAAAAAAAAGAGAAAGGAAAGCCTTAAAATGAGAAAATATTTATTTTAGGAAGAGTCTACTGGGTCTACTGTTATTCAGCCAAATGATTCAATCAGAAAATTAGCACAAATGTATAGCTATGAGGTTTGCTCATCTATTTTAAATACTTTCATAATTTTAACTGAAATGGGATTCATATACAACATGAATTTTAATTTTAAAAGAAAAATGCATGTTCTTAAAGGCTTTGCTCATATTTCTCTAAAGTCTAGATGTGGAATTTGCTGCCATGCATTTGTCATGGAAAACTGGAGACTTGCAAAAGGAGTTCTTAGGGTTATGGGACAATACCAATTCCACATATCCCAAAATTGGGTATTAAAAAAAGTGGGGGATATTCTATGAAAAATATTTATGTAATATCAAACCACAAAAATATATGGAGGAACTTTAAATGCATGTTGCTAAGTGAAGGAAGCAACTCTGAAAAGACTAATACTGTGTGATTCCAACTACCTGTCATTCTGGAAAAGGCAAAACTATGGCAACAATAAAAAGATCACTGTTTGCCAGCAGTTAAGGAGGAAGGGGGGAGGAAGGGATGCGTACAAGGAGCATAGGGGGTAGTTAGGGCAGTGAAACTGTTCTATATGATACTGTAAAGGCAGATACATGTCATTGTATATTTGTCAAAACCCACAGAATGTACAACAGAAAAAGGGAATTCTAATGTAAACCATGACCTTTGGTTAATAATATTGTATCAATATTGGCTCATCAGTTGTTAACAAATATGCCACATTAATGCAAGGTGCTAATAACAGTGGAAACAGGGTGAAGAGGATACCGAGGTGGTGTATAGGAGCACTCCATACTTTCTGCTCATTTTCTTGTAATCCTGAAACTTATTTAATAAATAAACTATTAATTTTAAAATTTATCAAATGGTTATAAAATTTACAAATATTTTAAAATAAATTCTTATGAAAACACACATAAAAATAGAGAAGTGGCAATAGACTCCATCATGAAATCAATGAATTCTCAAGGCCACTTCCTTCTTCCTGGAATCTCAGTTACTGTTAGAACACATCTTAAAGGATTCATAAGAATCTCAGTTACTGTTAGAACACATCTTAAAGGATTGAGGCTGGAAAAGTTTCAGAACTTCAATTAAAATATTAACAAAATGTGCTCTAGAGGAAAAGAGAATTACATAAATAAGCACTGAAATTTAGAATTGAGGGTAACTATGCATATTTTACATCAGTTAAGCCAGAAGTTAATCTGTGTTTTGACCATATGTTTTTGTTTCTGTTTACAATCAAAAACCAGTTCTGGAAAAATTTTTAAGTTTATAACCTCTCTCCTTAATTTTATTCCAAGCAAAGTTAGAATACTGAGTCTCACATTTGGATGCTGATATTTCAAAATTCTTATAGTCTTCTTACTTCACTGAACTGTCATATCCCCAAGAGACAGTTGACTGGTTGCAGCTTTTAAATACCAAAATTTTGCCTTCTGGCTGTATTTGAAAGCAACAGTATAGAAGCAGCTTTTTAACCAACCATCACCTTCTCTGTTTCTTCCATGGTTTAGGAGTCACCTGGTACATTCAAATACATTGTCTTATTTTATCTCCAAGATGATACTGCAAGATGGATGATATAATAGCCACCCTCCCCCACTTAACAGATAGGAAACTGAGATTCATAGAAGTCCCCAAAATAACATGGTGAATTACAGACATTACCTAAGTATATACACCATATGCACACAAAATAATAATAAATGTAACATATTTGAGCACCCATGTGCTATATATTTTTAAATACTTATGGTCTAATGAAACAGAATGTAACCTACTCTCACCTATTTATAATTCTTTGAGGTGAATTTCCTCTCCAGTACCAATTTCTCTTTTGTATAAACTAGTCTTGGCACCACCCAGAACCCAGTCATGTCTCTGGAGACCTAATCATTTGGCAGAGCTCACCTCTAGTTTAAAATACCCAATCTCCTGGAAGACCTGGGCTTGAAATAACTCAGTCTCTTACCAACTGCATAACTTTGGGCCATTTACCTTTACTGAGTCTCATTTTTCTCATCTACAAAAAAAATACTAAGTATCTCTTGTTACGCCGTCATTCTTAGCAATAAGCTAATTTATGTTAATGAAAGAGCAGTTTTCCTGGCAAGACAATTAGAAATGGTGATATGACACCACATGTACCAATATACACCTGTTCTTCCCAGTTGTGGCACAAACTATTTGAGTGACCTTGAATAAATGTTGTCACCTGTCTGCCACTTTTGTACAGCTGTAGAAAGAAAAGTTAAGACTATAAAGCATTTCATCTACATTGTTCTAACACTCTTTCATTATTCAGCCTAAAAATAATAATACTACTTCAAGCTCCAAGATATTAGGGATTTTAGTTTGTTTTCTTCACCGCTATACCCCCAGTGCCTGTAAGAGAGGTTGGCACACACTAAGTGCCCAGTTACATATCTCTTAAAAGAATGAACCCAGCAAATTTGCATAAAAGCAAACTTTGCTGTAACACAATACTTCAAGATATGTCCAAAATAAAAAAAAAAGGAAAAGTTCAAATTACTACCATGAGGCATGCACACACATGCACACACACACACACACACACACACACACACACACATACACACACACACATACACACACATACACCATCATGCAGTCTATCTCATATACATGACTAAAAAGCACATACTGAAGTCCAAATGCTGTGCCCTAGTTAAGGTGAAGTACTCAAACAAAACCTAGGAAGTAACAATCTCAGCAGGTAATAACATACTTTTTTAAAAATAAAGACTTTTCCTGAGACAAAAGAAAATCCTGATGCTTGTGCAATATTAAAAGTAACTCTACAATAGTGCCAACATTAGACTGGTGACTTAAATGAGTGAGGAGTATCAGGTGGTAACTGAGCCAAAAGGAATATTTGCTTACTTTCTTAAAACAGCAGTCTTTACTCAGCTTTGGGATGTTAAGGTGATACGAAGCTGTTAGCTCCAGATTTCTGAAACTTCCAACTAAAGCTGAAAATTCAGATTTTATATGAAGTCTCCCAAACTTTAAGTGGTGACAGTGAATTCACCTAGAGATACTTATATGCAAACAAACAAACAAAATACCTGATTTATTGGTGGATCTCTTAGCATGAGGAGAACAGAAATGCAATAAAAGGTCAAAGGAAGAATGTTTAATTCTACTCTCACTTAATGCAAAACTATGCCTCAGTTTATAAGTTAAAAAATCAATAAAATAAGTTAGCCTTCAAATAAATAGTTACTGAAGTTCTGTTATATAGCAAGACTTAAACCAAGTTTCAGAAACACTGTGCGGTGGTCAATATTAGATAGCTAAGAGAAGTCTAGAAGCTTACAGGCATAGAAAAAGTATAAGAGCAATGATGATTCTAAGAAGGGTAAGGAACGTGTGCATACTGATAAGGGATGAATAGCAGTGTGCTCCTAAGCACTTGCCCAATTCTAAGACACAGATTTGGGGGAGTGTTTTTGATCAGTTTAATAAATAAAATAAAACAACTTCATTCCTAAGGCCTGACAGTCAGGAACATGTTCTGAAAATAAATATTCTTCCTTACTTAGAATAATAAAGGCTTTTGGCCTGGGAATACACCAAATCAGATCAAATCAAGATATCCTTACAACAGCAGTCTTCAGGAGCTATCAGATCAAATAATGACAACTCTGTGGGATCAAGTCTTTGAAGAATTCCCTACCCTATTCTGCCCCTCCGGTACCTGCCAGCCTGCTGGTTTTCACCATGGCAGGTGTTTCATTTTTTCAAGGCTACCTCAAAGCTGCAAAAGTGGGAAAGGACAAAGGTCACCTTAAAATGCTGCTGCAAGTTTGCTGTTCTAAGAATATTTAGTCATTTTTCCTGAATAAATTGTTCCCTGGATAGCTCCAAGATGTCGGTTAATTTTCAGAGTTCTGAAAAGTTAATTCTAACAATGTTTCCCTGTTTCTCATGGCTTTTGTGGAAGAGAAAATTTTCAGAGGCCCTGATTCCACAATTTTTGCTGACAACACTCTGATTATCTATTTTCATTTAGAATTAGATTGCTTATTTAATCATAGGTGATGAAGCCTAACAATATATTCAAAGTATATATACTTATTGTTTATACTTAAAACAGTCATTTTCTTTAAAATATAATTTTAAAATTTCCTTCATTTTTGTATTTGACTGGCATAATACAAAATATAACACCTGTGTGTTACCTTGAAGAAGGGGCTGGGGTGGGTGGGTGAGAAGAGTGAGGGGGATAAAAGGGCACAAAAATTTTCAATTATAATATAAATTGGTCACAGGGATGGTAGTACAGCATGGAGAATACAGCCAATTTTCTGTAACATCTTTCTATGTTGACAGATAGCAACCACACAAGTTGGGGTGACGACTTAATAATGTGGGTATCTGCTGAACCACTGTGTTGTATACTTACTTGAAACCAATATAAGATTGTATATCAACTATACTGCAATTGAAAAAAAAGATAAATATAGTATCTTAACAAAAAATCTTTATTAAAGACATTTATCTGATTAAATACAGGGAAGTAAAATGCGTGTGTGTGTGTATATACATGTATGTTTATAACACCTGTATTCCACTCATAATCCTCATTCTTGGACAAGTGCACATTCACCAAGTTTCTCTAAATTAATTTCCTTTTCTTAACATTAACATTAGGCATAACTATTACAGAGGAAACATGGCTCAAAAAATGACAAAAATTTTGAAAAAAATTTCATTGAAACATTGAACAAAATCAACACTATGTTAACATTATAATAAGAGTATAAAAGCATGTTGTTAGAATTTTTGTAAAGCACTCATTCCTGATACAAAGGGATTATGTTTTTATGAAGAAATCAACTATATTTTTTATATATATCATGTACAGAATGAGTGATTTCCCCCAAAATTTCTAACTGCAAAAGCAACTACAGAATCAGATTTACCCTTGCAGATACACTCTGTCTCTTCTGAATAACTTCTGAATAAAAACAGAGGAAACACAGAAAATGAATCAGTCATGGGGATGAAAAGTGCAGCAATAAGGAATAGGGCCAGTAATATTGTAATAACTTTTTGCATGTTAGCAGATGGTAACTATATTTATTGTGGCCAGCATTTTGCAAAGTATATAATTGTTGAATCACTAAGTTGTCCACCTTAAATCAATATAATATTGTTTGTCAACTGTACTTCAATAAAGAAAAGGAGGAAACAAAACTAAATTCAAGGAAAAATAATGTATTTTCTCAGGCTTTTAATGAAACTAATTTCAAACCAACATGTCAGCCATCTTCTCCAAAAATCCATTTAAAATATTTATGTAAAAAATAAATTTTTGTATGTGAAAAAAAGTAGAGTACAAAATGTATTTATAGGTTCCCAAGGATGTGTATTAGCCATTTATCTATTTGTACAGGGGTGATGATAGATGAAAGAAAGAAAAGAAAAAGGTATGGGGTGAGGGGAGGAAAAAGAAAGAAAGGAGGAAGGAAGAGCCTAAGAAAGAGAGAAGAGAGACCAACTAAAGGAATATATGCCATTTTGTTGACACTGGTGTGTTCTAATACCTTAAAAATCTACTACTACTACTTATAGCTCTAAATACAACCATAGTTGTTAACAACCAGAAATATCAAGTGAAGGAAAGAAGAGCTAGCATGTTAACATTAGGACATTAACATGTAAACTGTTAAGAATTAGAATGACTGAAACTACTTCTTTTACTTCCATAGTAACATTCCTAGTAAAGGACTGATTAACACAACTTGTTTTCTCATCAATTTGAAAAGAAGTTAAGTTTCAGCTATTCTGGTTGTTATGATAATATTTGAATTAAGATGAAAACATTCTTCGAAGTCATAAGAAAAAGTGTATGCATAATTTTCTAAATTAACTGCATATGTACACTTATTATAAATTTTCAAGAATTCAAATCATTTAATTTGTTTTCTTAAAATGGAGAATTGAAAAATATTATTTGCCTTTGTCACAGAGGATTCTATGAGGAATTTAGGTAGTTTTAGCTTGAAAATTATAAAACTGCTTACTTACACTTGTTAGACAGCAATTGTTAAAAGCTAATAGACAAGGGGCGGAGCCAACATGGCGGCGTGAGTAGGACAGTGGGAATCTCCTCCCAAAAACATATATACTTTTGAAAATACAATAAACACAACTAGCCCTAAAAGAGAGACCAGAAGACGCAGGACAGTGGCCAGACGGCAGCTACACCAGTGAGAACCCAGCGACTGGTGAAAGGGGTAAGATACAAGCCCCGGACCGGCGGGACCCGAGCGCCCCTCCCCCCAGCTCCCGGCGGGAGAAGAATAGGCAGAGCGGGAGGGAGACTGAGCCCAGGACTGCTGAACACCCAGACCCAGCCATCCGGGCCAGAGCGCAGACACAGTACGTGCCCAGGGGGCCCTGGATACTGGGGGAACAGGGAGTAAGACCTCTGAGCGGGTGCCGAAGCTGATGCCCCTGTGACAAAGAAAAGCGGGGGCTTTTTGAAAGTCTTAAAGGGACAGGGACTTAACAGCTTGACGGAAACAACCCAGGTCACAGTACAGCAGCTGGAAATTACAGGGAAAACCGGGCGCACTAACCCCCTGGGAAACAGCTCTGAGACCCCTCACGGAGGCAAACAGTCAAGCAGCCCGCCCATCCATTACCCCACCGGGCGCTGCGAAAGAAGAGAAGCAGCCTGAGACAAATTCCGAACACAGAAAGGGAAATTTCTCCCTTCCGGCCAGGCAAGACACAAAGACCCTCTCTACACGCAATTACCCAACACAAGCCACTAGGGGTCGCAGTTGTCCCAGTAAAGAAAGGCCAGTAGCAAGTGAAAATTTTGGCCCTCCCAGCTGACAGTCAATAGCACCTGTCAACATGAAAAGGCAAAAAAATATGATCCAGACAAGACTAACCCAGCCAGCTTCGGCGTCTGCTACATCTTCCCCTGAGAAGGAATCTGGGGAGATAGATTTAACCAGTCTTCCTGAAAAAGAATTCAAAACAAAAGTCATAACCATGCTGATGGACTTGCAGAGAAATATGCAAGAACTAAGGAAGGAGAATTCAGAAATAAAACAAACTCTGGAAGGACTTCAAAACAGAATAGACGAGATGCAAGAGACCATTAATGGGCTAGAAAACAGAGAACAGGAACGCAGAGAAGCTGATGCAGAGAGAGATAAAAGGATCTCCAGGAATGAAAGAATTTTAAGAGAGCTGAGTGACCAATCGAAAAGGAACAATATAAGAATTATAGGTATTCCAGAAGAAGTAGAGAGAGAAAAGGGGATAGAAAATGTCTTTGAAGAAATAATTGCTGAAAATTTCCCCAAACTAGGGGAAGAAATGGCCTCTCAGACCACAGAGGTACACAGAAATCCCATGACAAGGGATCCAAGGAGGGCAACACCAAGACACATAATAATTAAAATGGCAAAGATCAAAGACAAGGACAAAGTATTACAGGCAGCCAGAGAGAAAAAAAAGGTTACCTACAAAGGAAAACCCATCAGGCTATCATCAGACTTCTCAACAGAAACCCTACAGGCCAGAAGAGAATGGCATGATATACTTAATGCAATGAAACAGAAGGGCCTCAAACCAAGACTACTGTATCCAGCATGAATAACATTTAAATATGAAGGAGGGATTAAACAATTCCCAGACAAGCAAAAGTTGAGGGAATTTGCCTCCCACAAACCACCTCTACAGGGCATCCTACAGGGACTGCTCTAGATGGGAGCACTCCTAAAAAGAGCACAGAACAAAACACCCAACATATGAAGAAGGGAGGAGGAGGAATAAGAAGGGAGAGAAATAAAGAATCATCAGACTGTGTTTATAATAGCTCAACAAGCGAGTAAAGTTAGACAGTAAGATAGTAAAGAAGCTAACCCTAAACCTTTGGTAACCACAAACTTAAAGCCTGCAATGGCAATAAATTCATACCTTTCAATAATCACCCTAAATGTAAATGGACTGAATGCACCAATCAAAAGACACAGAGTAATAGAATGGATAAAAAAGCAAGATCCATCCATATGCTGCTTACAAGAGACCCACCTCAAACCCAAAGATGCACACAGACTTAAAGTCAAGGGATGAAAAAAGATATTTCAAGCAAACAACAGAGAGAAGAAAGCAGGTGTTGCAATTCTGGTATCAGACAAAACAGACTTCAAAATAAAGAAAGTAACAAAAGACAAAGAAGGACATTACATAATGATAAAGGGCTCAGTCCATCAAGAGGATATAACCATTATAAATATATATGAACCCAATCCAGGAGCAGCAACATAGCTGAAACAAATATTAATAGAACTAAAGGAGGAAATAGAATGCAATGCATTCATTCTAGGAGACTTCAACACACCACTCACTCCAAAGGACAGATCCACCAGACAGAAAATAAGTAAGGACACAGAGGCACTGAACAACACACTAGAACAGATGGACCTAATAGACATCTACAGAACTCTACATCCAAAAGCAACAGGATACACATTATTCTCAAGTGCACATGGAACATTCTCCAGAATAGACCACATACTAGGACACAAAAAGAGCCTCAGTAAATTCCAAAAGATTGAAACCCTACCAACCAACTTTTCAGACCACAAAGGCAATAAACTAGAAATAAACTGTTCAAAGAAAGCAAAAAGGCTCACAAACACATGGAGGCTAAACAACACGCTCCTAAATAATCAATGGATCAATGACCAAATCAAAATGGAGATCCAGCAATATATGGAAACAAATGACAACAACAACACTAAGCCCCAACTTCTGTGGGACACAGCAAAAGCAGTCTTAAGAGGAAAGTATATAGCAATCCAAGCACATTTAAAAAAGAAAGAGCAATCCCAAATGAACGGTCTAATGTCACAACTATCGAAATTGGAAAAAGAAGAACAAATGAGGCCTAAGGTCAGCAGAAGGAGGGACATAATAAAGATCAGAGAAGAAATAAATAAAATTGAGAAGAATAAAACAATAGCAAAAATCAATGAAACCAAGAGCTGGTTCTTCGAGAAAATAAACAAAATAGATAAGCCTCTAGCCAGACTTATTAAGAGGAAAAGAGAGTCAACACAAATCAACAGTATCAGAAACGAGAAAGGAAAAATCACGAAGGACCCCACAGAAATACAAAGAATTATTAGAGACTACTATGAAAACCTATATGCTAACAAGCTGGGAAACCTAGGAGAAATGGACAACTTCCTAGAAAAATACAACCTTCCAAGAATGACCAGAAAGAAACAGAAAATCTAAACAGACCAATTACCAGCAACGAAATTGAAGCGGTAATCAAAAAACTACCAAAGAACAAAACCCCAGGGCCAGATGGATTTACCTCGGAATTTTATCAGACATACAGGGAAGACATAATACCCATTCTCCTTAAAGTTTTCCAAGAAATAGAAGAGGAGGGGATACTCCCAAACTCATTCTATGAAGCTAACATCACCCTAATACCAAAACCAGGCAAAGACACCACCAAAAAAGAAAACTAGAGACCAATATCCCTGATGAACGTAGACGGAAAAATACTCAACAAAATTTTAGCAAACCGAATTCAAAAATACATCAAAACCATCATACACCATGACCAAGTGGGATTCATCCCAGGGATGCAAGGATGGCACAACATTCGAAAGTCCATCAATATCATCCACCACATCAACAAAAAGAAAGACAAAAACCACATGATCATCTCCATAGATGCTGAAAAAGCATTTGACAAAGTTCAACATCCATTCATGATAAAAACTCTCAGCAAAATGGGAATAGAGGGCAAGTACCTCAACATAATAAAGGCCATCTATGAAAAACCCACAGCCAACGTTATATTGAATAGCGAGAAGCTGAAAGCATTTCTGCTGAGATCGGGAACTAGACAGGGATGCCCACTCTCCCCACTGTCATTTAACATAGTACTGGAGGTCCTAGCCACGGCAATCAGACAAAACAAAAAAATACAAGGAATCCAGATTGGCAAAGAAGAAGTCAAACTGTCACTATTTGCAGATGACATGATACTGTACATAAAAAACCCTAAAGACTCCACCCCAGAACTACTAGAACTGATATTGGAATACAGCAAAGTTGCAGGATACAAAATCAACACACAGAAATCTGTGGCTTTCCTATATACCAACAATGAACCAACAGAAAGAGAAATCAGGAAAACAACTCCATTCACAATTGCATCAAAAAAAATAAAATACATAGGAATAAACCTAACCAAAGAAGTGAAAGACTTATATTCTGACAACTACAAGTCACTCTTAAAAGAAATTAAAGGGGACACTAACAGATGGAAACGCATCCCATGCTCATGGCTAGGAAAAATTAATATCATCAAAATGGCCATCCTGCGCAAAGTAATATACAGATTTGATGCAATCCCTATCAAATTACCAGCAACATTCTTCAATGAACTGGAACAAACAATTCAAAAATTCATATGGAAAGACCAAAGAACCCGAATAGCCAAAGTAATCCTGAGAAAGAAGAATAAAGTAGAGGGGATCTCACTCCCCAACTTCAAGCACTACTATAAAGCCATAGTAATCAAAACAATTTGGTACTGGCACAAGAATAGAGCCACAGACCAGTGGAACACACTAGAGACTCCAGACATTAACCCAAACATATATGGTCATTTAATATTTGACAAAGGAGCCATGGACATACAATGGCGAAATGACAGTCTCTTCAACAGATGGTGCTGGCAAAACTGGACAGCTACATGTAGGAGAATGAAACTGGACCATTGTCTAACCCCATATACAAAAGTAAACTCAAAATGGATCAAAGACCTGAATGTAAGTCACGAAACCATTAAACTCTTGGAAGAAAACATAGGCACAAACCTCTTAGACATAAACATGAGTGACCTCTTCTTGAACATATCTCCCCGGGCAAGGAAAACAACAGCAAAAATGAGCAAGTGGGACTATATTAAGCTGAAAAGCTTCTGTACAGCAAAAGACTCCATCAATAGAACAAAAAGGAACCCTACAGTATGGGAGAATATCTTTGAAAATGACACATCCTATAAAGGCTTGACGTCCAGAATATATAAAGAGCTCACACGCCTCAACAAACAAAAAACAAATAACCCAATTAAAAAATGGGCAGAGGAACTGAACAGACTGTTCTCCAAAACAGAAATACAGATGGCCAACAGACACATGAAAAGATGCTCCACATCGCTAATTATCAGAGAAATGCAAATTAAAACTACAATGAGGTATCACCTCACACCAGTAAGGATGGCTGCCATCCAAAAGACAAACAACAACAAATGTTGGCGAGGCTGTGGAGAAAGGGGAACCCTCCTACACTGCTGGTGGGAATGTAAACTTGTTCAACCATTGTGGAAAGCAGTATGGAGGTACATCAAAATGCTCAAAACAGACATACCATTTGACCCAGGAATTGCACTCCTAGGAATTTACCCTAAGAATGCAGCAATCAAGTATGAGAAAGACCAATGTACCCCTATGTTTATCACAGCACTATTTACAATAGCCAAGAATTGGAAGCAACCTAAATGTCCATTGGTAGATGAATGGATAAAGAAGAGGTGGTACATATACACAATGGAATACTACTCAGCCATAAGAAAAGGGCAAATCCAACCATTTGCAGCAACATGGATGGAGCTGGAGGGTATTATGCTCAGTGAAACAAGCCAAGCAGAGAAAGAGAAATACCAAATGATTTCACTCATCTGTGGAATATAAGAACAAAGGAAAAACTGAAGGAACAAAACAGCAGCAGAATCACAGAACTCAAGAATGGACTAACAGGTACCAAAGGGAAAGGGAATGGGGAGGATGGGTGGGTAGGGAGGGATAAGGGGGGGCAGAAAAAGGGGGGTATTAAGATTAGCATCCATAGCGGGGTGGGAGAAAGGGGAGGGCTGTACAACACAGAGAAGACAAGTAGTGATTGTACAACAGTTTGCTACGCTGATGGACAGTGACTGTAAAGGAGTATACAGGGAGGACCTGGTATAGGGGAGAGCCTAGTAAACAAAGTATTCATCATGTAAGTGTAGATTAATGATTAAAAAAAAAAAAAAAAAAAAAGCAGTTCCTGTGTGGTGACCTCTAATGAGTTCTACACAATGATATAAAGGGCATATAAAAGTGTAGGCAAAGGGTCTGTTTGTGTTTATACAGAGGATCAAAGCCTAATTTGGCTACCCCAAAAATGAACTAAGATACAATATGAAAAAGAACTTCCAACATCAGCACTCTCGGGAAGACTCATGACAGAAGATGATCAGCAAAAAAAAAAAAAAACTCCAACAAAGATCCACGCACTGTCACAGGTGTAGATGCACTCATCCCACCAGTTCCTGGACTTGCCATGGGAATGATGAAGGAGATATCTAAGCTGGCCTGTGCATACAGTAAAACAAAAATTGGACTGGATATATACTGTTGGAACTCAACCAAGAATTAGGAGAAGTGCAAATTGTAGCACTCCAAAATCTTACAACCACAGACTATTTATCATTAAAAGAACATATGGGATATGAACAGTCCCCAGGAATGGGTTGTTCTAGTTTATCTGAATTCTCTCAGACTGTTTAAGTTCAGTCGGACAATATCCACCATATCATAGATAAGTTTTCACAAATGCCTAAGGTGCCTAACTGGTTTTCTTGGTTTCACTGGAGATGGCTGGTAACTACAGGTATGCTTTGGTTAGGTAACTATACTCCTATTATGTTAATGTGTGTGCACAATTTAATTAGTAGTTTAAAACCTATCCATGCTGAAGTTACTCTACAAGAAGATATGTCAAAGAAATAATCAATCTTCCCAGGTTTTCTTCTACCTGCTACTTCTATAGCTTTTCTTCTTCCTACCTAATCACAACCTTTAAATAGAACTCGTGCCACATGTCGAATTTACCGAGTATCATAATTCTTCCAAGTAGTAAAGACACCTCAAGACAAATGCTGGGCATAGAAGCCACAGGGCATAAATATGCAAAGAAGTAAAAAGCTAACCTTTTCAAACAATAAGGCTTCTCTCTCACTTACCAACTTAACATTTCCCTGTATGGCCCCGGAAGATGACTGGTTAGCCAGAGACGGGTAAGATTCCTCAAGGGAGGAACAACCTAAGACAGGCACAGTCGCAGGGGGCCATCTGGTGAGAAAATGGGGAGCAGCAGAGGTGAGGCTTAGAACCTCCCCCCTAATGTTCTGAGAGAAATCTTCTGCATACATGGATGTTTATTGCCCTTGTCTAGCTCGGATTAACACATAGTCTACAGGCACACACCTGATCATCTACATTTGCTCTCTTACAACACTAAACTCTGTTTCCTACCTTTATCTCGTATCTACCTACCACTTCAGCATTTTATTAAAAATAATAATAATAAAGAGAGAAATGTGGTATCCACATATAAATCAAGTTTAAAAATCAAATGAATATTCATATTTGAACTGACTGTGTATAGTTCGTAATGCATGAACAAAACCGAAAGCTTCTGTGATGACTGCCCTTGCACTGTTCACCATGTAACTTATTCACTATGTAAGAATTTGTACTCCATGTAAGAACTTGTTCGTTATGCATCAGAAGATTGGAGACTGACGAAAATTAGGCTTGGGGTGGATTAATGATTGTGCATTGAGTATTGACCCTCCTATACAGAAATTTATTGTGGTTAACAACTATTTGATCAATAAATATGAGAGATGCCCTCACAAAATATATATATATATATATATATATAAACACACTTCCAATTGTAAAATAAATAAGTAACCAGGATGTAACGTATAGCATAAGGAATATAGTCAAAATATTGTAACAACTTGGTATGGTGATAGCTGGTACCTAGAATTATCATGTATATAAATGTTGAATCACTGTGTTGTACACCTGAAACTAATGTAATGTAATACTGTTGTCAACTACCCTTCAATAAAAATAAAAAAAAAAAAAGTTAAAAGACAAAAATCTCTCAAAATCTGAATACTTTTTAATATAACGGACATGTGATATAGTTAATATTTTCTGTGTAAAATAAATATTTTATGCCATAATATTTAAGTTCTCATTTTCCTTCTGATAACATGGATGTGTGCTTTTAATTAAGCAGAAAGTAATGGAATACTTTTAAATATCTAATATATTAGGATTGTTAGATTATAAATACTTTACTACACACATTGTTACAAAAGTAGCTTACCTAGTTTTCACCCAGAAGACTTCATTTTTAATGTACCCCAGTAAAATAATTTTCTAATGAAAACAATAGTTGATAATAAATATCTTCCAGAGAAGCACCTTTCTTGAAAGCTTTCAACTAAGAAAAATTCAAGAATTGAATTTTTGAATGATGACTGATCTGACAGTCTTAGAATCTTTGAACCTCAATAGAATTTAAAGGAATTTCTTATAATCTTTTCATCCCTAGTGTAGTGAACGAAATGTAAAATAAATCAATCCCAGTGTTTGAATCAACACTGACATGTCAACTATTATTTCCTACTCAGTAGAACCAGGATAATGATAAATTAGCAACAAATCAAATACATGTTTTTTTAAACTTATAAACCAACTCTAAAAGGTTGTTAGTGGCTTCAATCTGAAATTCTCCTGCGTGCTGCAGGAAGCTTCACATTTCCTTATGGAGAAACACCAAGGAGGAAAGTAACTGTTACTCAGTCATCAAAATCCCTTCCCTATTTGTCTTCTTTCCCTGGTCAGAGCGAATCGGTAGTCTCCTCCCTCCTCCCAGCCCCCACCCTTCCCACCCTCCCCACCTTAACCACAAATATGTCCAGTGAATTTTCAATCATACATGCCATTTAAAACGGTGTCTACTAAAGTAGCATAAGTTGTAGGGACAAGTTTATAGAAGCTTACCCCATTTTTTGGAAAAGCAATCCATCCCAGGTCCCCCATGACAGTACGTGAATCCAATAAATTTACTGAAAGAGAAAGAACAAAAAACTAAGTCAAACATACAGAAATTCACCACTATTTTCATAATGATGTTAAAAGTGCACATTGCTTACCTAACTGAAATTAAACTCTCATGATGATGAATGTTTAATTCACCATTAATTAATTCAACATTAATTCATCATTAAGAAATTATAAAAATTTATAATTTTAAAAAATATTATTTGGATGCAAGAGGATAAGTGATTTTGAATAAACATCTGGAGAAAAATTACAGTAAAACTATATAAACATGTCATTACCTTAAGTGCTTTGGGTTATTTTTGCTCAAATAAGAATAAAGGAAAAGAATAAATAAGAGAAAGAAAAAAAGTGAAAGATCCATAGAAAACTGTAAAGGCCATGCTGCTTCTGCATAGGCTCTAGGTCTTGGAATTAAGCTACAGTGATAAAATTGTGGCTAAGGGTATTTTTTTCTGGAAAGCTATTATGAAGCAATGAACAAATAATTTACATTAAACAGCAATAAACTATTCCCAAGCTCGTAACATTTTTTTGTGATATTAACTGAAACCTGTAATCCAAATTGCAAGTTTAATTAAGAAATAAATCTACACACCCTTAACCAAGCCAAGGACATTGTAGCAGCTCTCAGGGTGGTTGCTACAGTTAAGTGTCCATTGCATTCCCAAATATACCTTCTACTTGTACATAACCTAGTCTAAAATGTACTTCTCAAAGAATGATCAGCTACATTTTTGAAAGGTAGTCCTCAATTATGGCTGGATATCCTAGAACATTTGGAGCTCGCAGGATTGGAGTCTGAATATCACCATTGTAAAGGAAGCCATAAAAGAATATGTACACAGGTCTGTACTCACACTCACACACCCACACATGCATATATACATACACATGGTGTTAACATTTCAACAGATTCACCTACTGTTCTCCCCCAATTTAACTACTTTAAAGGGCCCTGTGTAGTCAAAATACTTTAGACCTACATCACAGTTCTTTTCAGCCTATTATGCCTAACCCAAATGGACCTACCTGGCCCACTGTGCAGCTGAACCACTATGAGTACAGCATATGGACCCAAAAGGGAAACCGGATTGTCCCTAGGCAGAGTTACTGAAGCTTCCTTAAACTACATTCAGGAGCCAGTGCCTTGAGATGGCAGCAATTTAAAAAGATGATTCTAACTACAAGTATAAGCCTGGGGTACCACAGGAATACAAGTTGATAGGCTAAGAAATGTGTTATAACACTTCTTTGAGAGAACAAAAGATAAATTATGATCCAGGAAATCAGGATCACAATTGAAACAATTTTTTTCTTTTTTTTATATCTTATTTATAGCTGCAAACATATATCTGAGATAATCTATAGTATCAGTAATATAAATTAAAAACTTGAAAGTTTTAGAAAACTCAATATGATGTGTGTGTGTATATGAATATACACTTACCTATTTCCTCCTTAAGTTCTAAGCTCTTTAAATGTAAAAATGCACACCTATAAAATATGTGCATCATCTTCAGCCTACACACATCATATTGGTTTTTGGGATAATAAATAATTTGTAGAATTCTTTTTTTTAGAGAAATTAACCTACCTGAAAAACTATTGTTTAACATAGTAAAAACAAAAATCAACCAAAAAGTGACCCACTACCCACTGACCTTGCAAATCTGCCAGTCACCCCATTAAATTTAATTTTTCAGCTAGACCCATACTCTTTTTCTTTTTACTCTATTGTTGGCTTTTCTGATCTCCATGGGAATAAGGCTATATTAAACTTAAATGTCCTTGTCCTCATTTTAGTCTTTTTCTGGGACACTAGGGCTGTGTCTAGACATGACTAAATACCAGGGGAGTATAGAACCTAAATCATTATGTTTGTTCATCTTTATGATTCATTTGGTTCACCTTTGATATTGAACAGCAGCTTATCTGTGTAGACTAATAAAGTAGAGCAAATTAGTAAAGTAAAGACTTTCTGCTATGATGGCAGTCAAACTGAACTTAATCCTCTGGAAACAAACTGATGTGCATAGGAGTTCTAGAAATTCATAACTAGCTTGCCATGAGAAGCACAGCTTTACTGTAGATCTCTTATTTACATGGATCTTGAAATATTTATTATTACTAATAAAAATCTTTTTAAAATTTAGTTACCCTCACTTGAATTAACTTTAAATTACTATTTTTACTCTTTTCTGGTTTAAATATATATGTGTGTGAAAGCAACACACAAATAGTAGTTTGGCTGTTAATATAATTTATTGGGGATTTTTCAATACTGGAATACATTACTAAATTTAGGAAAATAACCACAATAGGAATGTAAGCTATTTTTTTAAATGATTTCTTCAAAAGGTTTTCTTCAGATAAATAGATTAGAAGTTTACAGGAAATACAGGTATGTCACTACCGGCTAAAATTTCTTTCCTCTTGGAAACAGAATATTTCATAAAATTCACAATGCAAATGAGATATTTATGTAATATTACTAAGTTGACATTTGAGAAAAAATAAAATGAGATGTTTTAGGGAATTACAAATTGCTATATTATAATTTTCTTAATATAATGCATAGCAAATTGAGATTGATGCCTCAGGAAAAAAAATATATATATGTGGATCTAGACAGAGAGGGCAAGAGAAAGAGCTAGTTTTCTTACAACTTCATGTTTTGCACATGCTGCTCTAGCTGTCTCAAATGTCCTTTCCTCTTTCTGAACTGTTAACCCTTCATTTACGCCAGAGAACATATTTCAATAACTGCTTTCACCAGGAAGCCATCTCTGATCCTCCCTTTCCTAAATCTAGGTAAGGTATTATTAATGAATAAAATATTAGCACCCAATACTTATCTCAAAAATGCTGAATATACAGAATTGTATTGTCTCTTCAAGAGAAAACCATATTTGACATGCCAATGAAACTAGCCTGTGCTCAGAAGAGTTACAGAACTTTTGTCCTATGAATGAATCATTTGGTCAAGGGACAGATCAGGAGAGTGTCTGAATCAACATACACCAGTGGTTCTCAACATGGACACTAGCAATATCTAGAGACATTTTTGACTGTCAAAACTGGAAGATAGGGGATCTGGCACTGGAAGCCAGGTGTGCAGCTAAGCATCCCTCAGTGCCCAGCAAACAATCCCACTCCACCCCCTCCCACCCACAAGCTACCCCAGGAAAGAATTCCCTGGCTCAAATTTCACTAGTGCCAAAGTTAAGAAACCTTGGTATACACCTATGATACTACCAGAAAATGTCTGTTTTCACAGTCTTTGTAAGTACATCAGTAGTAGCATGATCTTCATTAAAAGAACTGAGCATCTTTGGAGGCATTCCTTATTACTCAAAGTACTATTCCTATAAGAAAATAAAAGTAGTAAAAACTGAAGTCTCATTTAGAGGAAAAAATATAGTGTTCTTATTACCCAACACCCTTATTTTTTCACATGACCAATATAACTATTATTATACATATTCTTATTTATGCTCCAATAATCTCTCAACATTTATGATGGCATAAATGAAAAAGCACTATGTCACTAATATTAATGCTTCCATTTCCCCCTCTACTTAGGTTGGTTACATAAAAAAACAGAAGTTTAGAAATAGGGTGTATATAAATGTGAATTGTCAGAAGTTCATTTGCCAATTTTATGACTGAATTTATTAAAAGGGGGATTGACAGTAATAGAGCACAGTCACTAAGTTCTTCTGTGCAACAATTACAGTAATTAAATTGTTCTAAACAGTATATATGCTTGGTGTAAGTTGCAATGAATACACAATGAGTATTGATCTTCATTGTACAACTTAATTAAAAGTTGTCTGGGAGAAGCCACTAATGAATATAATTAGAGGAAATGTTTGATACCACAGTTACTCTGGAAGACATTAATTAGGTATCAGAAATTTTATGGAAAATGTTTTATTCTATTATTTATATTTTAAAAGAAAGCTGCACCATTAAACTGAGAGACAGCTTTCAAGGTCATTTTCCCTCAGCTATTGTATAATTACAGTGAAGATGGGCATATTCGTTGGTATTCTAATCAGTAATTAAGAAGACTGATTCTCTAGGAGGAATAACTCTACAGAGGTCATGTAGTCTATTACACATTCCTTAAGTTAATACAGGGAAAAAAAGAGACACACTAATACAGGAACTTTTTAATAAGTAAAAATAATTTAACTGTCTGCCAACCAAATAATAGATTATAAGAGAAACTAATTCAAACTAATTTTAAGTATGCTTTAATTTTATTACTACATACTAATAATTTTAATGTTTCCTTGAACAAACAGAGAAAAGTTTTTAAAGAAAAGCCAGATGTGCTAACTCACTCTTTCTTTTGGAATTCAAGGTGGGGCAGCAAAAGGACAGAATGTATAAAATGGAATATGCATAAGAAGACTTCAAGTCTCAACTTCACACATTCTAACAACAAAAGATTAATTGGCATTAATAATTTAAATATGTTCTTCAATGATTATAACTTTCAAATATTCATAACTTCCTATATATCACTTTGACTCCATTGCCTCCTCTTCAACATCTTGCTAGCAAAAAGCAGGAAAAATTTATTTGATTTCACAAGGAAAATGATATACTGGGATGAACGTATCTGAAACTTTGAAGAGTCAAAAGATGGCTCAAGGACACTTGATCCCACCACCATCACTGGGCAGGACCTTGAGAGATTATTCTGTTGAGGTCATCACCTTGATTGCACGGAAGTGAAGTAGAGTGCTGGAAGACATATCCTTACTCTATTGTTTCTGTTTTTCCCCATTATTATCACATTAACAAAACACACACAATTGTACTAGTAGTTGGACCTCTACCACAGTATGAAGAGAGAATAATTTGGATTAGTAGCAGGTAGAATAGCATTCTCTTTCTCTAAAGACTCAGAATCAGTCTCACTGCATACAGTAGAATTTTGAGGGATGTGTGCATATTGATTTCCATTTAACAATATCAGGAAAGCTACTGAATTCGATTACAGCACACATTTTACTAATCTGTGGAAACAAACCCCAGATGTACAACTGTTCCCTGACTCCCTTCATGGTCTCATTCAGCACAGATGTGATTTCTGCTTCCAGGCTAAATTTTATAGTTTGACAACTGCTTCAGGGAATGAAGAATGGTTGACAAAATGAGTGCAGAGAACAAGTACATGTGTTTCCTACTGGAAAAATTAATTAGTAAATTTGGTAAAAATTGTGTTATAGGTTTGGGGTGTTATGTAGATTTCTGATATCTCTGTACTTGAAGACAAGAATCTGTAACCAACAGTATTTCTACAATGAAAGGAAGAGTATTAATTTCTTTTGTAAGTCTGAGCAACCCATGTGAATGACATTTTTTAGAAAAATCAAGAAAGTATGGGGAAAGGAACTTATTTAGTGTGTTCTATGCATCAGGTGCTCCACTAGGCAACTTATATATGTTCTTCCATTTAAACATCTCAACAAACCTGTACACTCAAAAAGAACACTGACAGTTTACAGTCCCATTCAGACTCCAGCAGGGAAATTAAGAAAAGAAGAAAGCATGAAGCATTAGCTGAGACCTTCCTGAACCCTACTTAAGGCTTCCACAGTCAATTCCCCTACCCAGAGCCTGGACATAGGATACCTTGATTACAGCCTGCTGTCTCCCTGGACATCCAAAAGCAATGAACTAAATCTTAATTATGAATAGAATCTACTTGATTTATACATGAACATGATTGTTGAATGATGCTTGAGAAAAATCTCATAGTCAAGGAGATTGCTTCCATTATGAATTAATAGTGGCCTCAAATGAGCCAACATTACCTAACAAATCTGCTGTCATTGGAATGCCAGCATTCTCACACATTAACAACAAAGCATTTTGTAAAATTTTAGTTAACTATGTGAAAAATAAGCCTCCTCCAGCTAATGCCCTCTTCTAAACTCAAATTATTGAATTTGTCAACACCTCTACCTATTTCTTCATATCTTCCACATTCTTCCCCTAACCCATTGCATTATGGCTTCCAACCCACTATTTTAGCGTAATTTCTGTTAACAAGTTTACTTGTGATAATTATGCAACTGTCAGTTCCTAATTTACCTTATCTTTTGGCAGTATTTGGCCATGACCTCCATGGACAAACACTCTCATCTTTTATCTTCAATGAAAATACATTTCTGTGATTTCTTTTATTTCTCTGGCGACTTGTTTCCATTACAAGCTATTCTTCCTGTACCAACACTTCAAACCTTAGCTTTGATTAATGCTTTATTTTTGTGGACTGTCTTCACTTCTCATTCTACCCCAATGATTCTTGACTAATACTTAACATAGGAATTAAAAAAGCTTTTTGAAAGAGCAAATGTCTTGGCATGAGTCCATATATACTAAATCCAACTATTTAGGATGAAGAATGATGAGTAAATTTACTTTTTGTTGGTTGGTCCCTACATAAGAACCTCTGTAGCAGAGCTATGAAT
Organism: Manis pentadactyla; assembly: GCF_030020395.1. Lineage (NCBI taxonomy): Eukaryota > Metazoa > Chordata > Mammalia > Pholidota > Manidae > Manis > Manis pentadactyla. The sequence continues at coordinate 53,944,683 of NC_080023.1, forward strand.
TTCCACTTCTTCAGTTATAAATGTTAATGGCCTCCCAAATTCATTTCTCTATAAAAAGGAATATCAATTTATAAAACCACCTACTGATTATTAACACATTCATGACATGTAGTCACTGCAGATTCAGCCTGCTCCCAAGTGAAATAAGTGTCTTCTCTGTACAAAAAAAAAAATCCCTCCTCTTATGTTCCCTATTTCAGTGAATGCAGTGCCATAGAACTAGTTATTCGGTCTAGAAACGAGTGAGTCACCTTTGTCTTCATTCACCTTTATTCCCACACTGAATCAGTATTCAAATCCCACCAATTCTAACTATATCTTACATCTCTTAAAATCATGTGCTCTGTTTTTATTCCATATCATAACCATTGTAGTCAAACATTTGCCACAATTTTTCACCTGAAAAATCTCCTAACAGGCATGATCCCTGACAATTTATGCAAAATACTGTATCAAGAAAGCGCTTTCTAAGCCACCAATATGATCATGTCACTCCCCTACTTCAAACCTTACACTTGTGTCACACTGCTTTGGCAGTAAGTCCTTCAAGGATTGGTCTCTATTTTATTCTCAGTTTCATTTGGGCTTTTTCCTCTTCTCTTTCCATAATTTAGCAATATTGAAGTTATTTCAGTTATAATTACATGGTCTCACTAGTGATTCAGTTCTGTCCAATGAGCTGTGAATGTGATCTGAAGGGAGGGGAGTTTTTGAGAAGAAAACATTATAAAAGGAAACTCCTGGCTGCCTGGAAAGTTGCTGGGTATGGGTATATTTCCTGGACCTGATGCAAATACCCAGAGAAAATAAGAAGAATCAGCAGGAGAGCAAAGCCTACAGATTAAGGTTGGCAAAATGAAGGGATAGGAAGTATCAGTTTCCAAATAATATCATAAAGTTCCTAGTTCATCTAAATTTAAAACTTGCTTCTCTTAGGACTTTCTGTTATGTGGGAAAAAAATTAATTTTGTTGTCTAATCCAGTGGGGAAGTGATTGCTTTTACTTGCAGAGGAAGACATCCTGATGGAACTGCTCATGGCAGAAGTTGAAGGCAATCTCCATCTTTCTTATCCCAGAGCCTATTCAGCTTCCATTATGTCTTGATAGTAAGACAGATGATTTTTGTTGTTCCTTTCAATCTTAATGTATCATGCTTAATCGTTGACTATGAGGAACAACCTTTGCCTTTAATTGTTTTAAAATACTTTCATCTCTACTCATTTTGTTTTGTTTGTTCACTTTGTTTCACAATATTTTTCATTTTCATAAAGAAGTTTTAGCCACTGCTCTTTGAAAATTAAGCAGCAGAATATAAGACTGAAGGAAACAAACATCAATCAGAAATGTATACATTTTGAACTGTTAATATAATGTAACAGTATAAACTCAGGGAGACAGCAAAAAGCAATTCAGAGTTAGTACCCACTGATTAGTCCATACAGTATCCAGGCAAAGGTAACACTGAAATCCACTGACAGCTAGATTATGACTAATGATCAGTCTGCTGCATTCACAGGACACAGGGCATGAAAAAGACAAAACTATGGTTTTTTAGTGTCTACCTTGTCAGGTACAGTAACTTGTCAAATCTTACATGTGGTTTTTATTCTAAAGAGAAAAGTCAACATTAGATGATATAACAGGTTTGGAAATTTTCACATCACAGAATATATTCATTTAATACCTGCTCAGTTCCACACCACAATGTATATGGATAATATATGAAGCTATTCATTTCAAGATAGTGTAAATCCTCAACATTTAAAATAAATGTGCTCATGCACAATTCACTCTGAGAGAGGCTCACTGCACAGAGAATATTCGTTAGTCTTATGGTTCTGGTTTGCTATTTGAGCTTGCAGGACTGATTTTACTTTGAGGGCTTCAGTTCCCATATCTGTACTATCCGTAATTGAAACTAATAAAATTATGTGTCTGTACTTCATATACGTTTTATCTCTTAGTTCTAACAATGATCCTTTGGAATGCTGTTTTTCCCATTTTACAGAAAAGGAAATTGATGTTGGGAAAGTTAAATAGGCCAGTGGTCCAAGGTCCCAGAGCTAATCAGCACATAGCTGTAATCTTAATCCAAGTCTATTTAACTCCAAAGCCCTTTCTCTTGCTTCTAGATCACACTTGCCCCAATATACTGGACTTGCTGAATTTCAAGATTCACTCCTTTGAATCTCTTAACCCCAATATATCAATGACTTCTATTAAATTAATAAACTGTGAATAGTACGCTATGAAAGCCAGCATCCACCATGATGTTCTAGTAGTATTGTACATACGATAAAAGCCTTCAGTTATATTAATCTAAACAGAGGGAGACATTCATTTTTCCTAGGAAAAATCACAGTTTAGCATCATATTTCTAAAAGGACCCAAGTAAATTACAAGTTTAATAGCAAATTTCCAACAATATTCAAATAAGTTACAAGATTCCTAAAGCAAGTGGGTAAGCCACAAAGTAATAACAGGCCCTCTTTTCTTCATTTTATTTTTTATTAGTCATTATATTTAAGCATGTTATTTGGGGCAAAACAGAGCATACATTTGTCCAAACGTACTGTGTCCTTAGATGTCAAAAAGAACATAAAGATAAATTGGAAAATGTATGTGAAGCTAATTTTTTGTTTTGAATGAATCTTTAACCCAGTCCCTAATTACCCCTAATGCTTGATTGAAATATACCAAACTGCAAAACAATCTATATAATCATTAGCTTTCCAGGCTCCAGGGTAGGATAAATGATGATTAGATCTGAGTGGGCACTAAAACAGACAGAAACTTGCACAAATTCAAAGCCTGTATTTTAAGTTGATGGCATTTCCAAACATGAAGAAACAACTGGGTAGCCTGGTAGCTCATTTCTGTAAAATGGGAAGTGACCCCAATTTTTAAAAATATTTTTATTGAAGTATAGTTGATATGCAGTATCATATTCATTTCAACTATACAGCATAGCAATTGGACAGTTATATGTATTACTAAATGCTCACCCCAACTAGTATAGTTACTGTCAACATAGATATTACAGAATTGTTGACTATATTCTCTATGCTGTACTTTCATCCCCATGACTAATTTATATAACAGTTGAGATTTTGTGCCTCTTAATCCCCTTCACCTATTTCACCCACTCATCCCAGCTCCTCCCCCACAATAACCAACAATCAGAAGTGACACAAATTTTTGCTGGCAACTTGAATCATTATCTTCATGTCAATCTTGTAGCATAATTAAAATTTAATTCTGATGTAACCCTATATAACAATTTTTGGTATCTAAAACAGAAAAGATATATATTACTAGAAATCTTCAGATAACAATTTGTCATTTAAAAAACTACTCAAAATATAGAGCAATACAGATGGAAGTATGAACAAATATTGTGCCAAATAATTTTAGGTGGCTACACATAAACATTTCAGTATCCAGCTCTAATTATTCATCTCAAAATAGCTAGCAGCAGTGATGACAGCAGAAAAATAATTTTTAAGCCAGTCTACTAAAATACAACAAATTACATATCTTAACAGGTGATATAAGTTTGAAGATCTAGTAGCAATCATTTTTGTCTAATTCACCTGGTGCCTAAAATCTATTTTTCCTTAAAATGTAACCTCATTATTTGCCTATTTCTCCTTTAATAAAGTGGAAAAGTGGAAAAAAAGGAAAATCCAAGTGCTTTCTCTTTTCTGTGTGATTGTCACAGGTGCTATTTTATGCCTATTTATTCACATTTTTTCTCCTTCCTTGGTATCAGAATCCCACTTGTGTTTGGAGTGGCAATGTGTCCAACCTCAGACAATGGATCATGACTGGCCTTGGCAAAAAATGATAATAATCATATTTCTATTACCTTAGCTTCCATTAAATCTGGTGGCCTTGTTACATAGCTCTGGCCAATGAGATATAAACAGAAATTTCTTCTCTAGTTCTGGAAAAGTATTATTGTCCTAGCTGAAGGGATAATACAGCTGACATGACTCATGGCTCCTCTCTTTCTCCTCTTCTTATTCTGAACTGGAAGTGATGCTTGGAGTGTATCAGCCTTTCTGCAACCATGAGACAATAAACTCAAGAGTGAAGCCAAAAAAAACTACAATGATAAAATGATTCCTGTCCTGACATCATAAGCCACTGAACCCAAACCAGCAGACTTATACCCTGAAACTTTTTTTACAAACTTTTTTCAAAGAGCCCTCTACATTTTAAGTTACTGATGAACAGTTTTTCAATTGTCTGCAATCTAATACAATCCTATATAAAACATATAATATATAAAAAATGAAGGAAAAAATAGAGCTCATTGTCTTAACTTCTATTCAAGTTCTCTGAAATATGGCACCTGCAATGAATGAGGGTTCATTCATTCAACAAGTATTTCTTAAAAATCTACTTAAGTACCAAGAACCATTCTAGGACCAAGGAATGACTCAGTGAATAAAATAGGAAGTACCTTGCTGATTGTTCAGACTTCCAATTGGTTGGCCCTGAGAGTAGACACTTGTTTGAATTTGTATTACCAGTAGAACAATCCTTCTAATTTCCTAAGTCAAGCTCTCTTAGGGTATAATCATCTGAATTAACATGTGGCACTTAGGGATATATATTAACACATTCAAAAGGAGTGTAATATTATTTAGAAATGGAAAGGTAAAATATTAATCAAAGTATACATCTTGAGGATCAGTCCTGATATCTCTATGATACAGACATTAATATAAAATATTTTTTCTTTTGCATTTTGATGTTTGCTTTTACAACTCTCTAACGTCTTGTGTTTCCTTATAGTGTTATCTGATAATAATATACATCACCTTTAACCAAAGACCTGAATGTAACTCATGAAACCATAAAACTCCTAGGAGAAAACATAGGAAAGAATCTCTTGAATAGAAACATGAGCAACTTTTTCCCGAACGCATCTCCTCAGGCAAGCGAAACAAAAGCATAAATGAACAAATGGGACTATATCAAACTAAAAAGCTTCTGTACAGCAAAAGACACCATCAGCAGAGCAAAAAGGCATCATACAGTTTGGGAGAATATATTCGTAACTGACCTATCTGATAAGGGGTTAACATCCAAAATATATAAAGAACTCATATACCTCAACATCCAGCAAATAGCCTGATTAAAAAATCGGCAGAGGATCTGAACAGACACTTCTCTAAAGAAGAAATTCAGATGGCCACATGAAAAGATGCTCCACATCAGAGAAATGCAAATTAAAATCACAATGAGATATCACCTCACACCTGTTAGGATGTCCAATATTCAAAAGACAAGCAACAACAAATGCTGGCGAGGATGTGGAGAAAGGGGAACCCTCCTACACTACTGGTGGGAATGTAAACTAGTTCAACCATTGTGGAAAGCAATATGGAGGTTCCTCAGAAAACTCAAAATAGAAATAACACTTGCCAAAGAATTCCACTCCTAGGAATTTACCCTAAGAACGCAGGAGCCTGGTTTGTAAAAGACATATGCACCCCTATGTTTATGGCTGCACTATTTACAATAGCCAAGAAATGGAAGCAACCTAAGTGCCCATCAGTAGATGAATGGATAAAGAAGATGTGGTACATATACACAATGAAATATTCAGCCATAAGAAGAAAACAAATCCTACCATTTGCTAAAACATAGATTGAACTAGAGGGTATTTGCTTAGTGAAATAAGCCAGACAGAGAAAGACAAGTACCAAATGATTTCCCTCATTTGTGGAGTATAACAACAAAGCAAAACTAAAGGAATAAAACAGCAGCAGACTCACAGACTTGTCTGACCAATGGGTTTCAGCCCGGGACAAGTTCACAAAGGATTCAATGAGACAAAAGAAATGGCAGCGAAATGTTCTTGGGGTGAAAGCATTTATACACTTTATTCCCATGGTGGCAGGTCAATCACTAGCATCCTGTCCACTCAGAGCAAGTCTGCAAGCAGCAAGCCAGTCTCTGCCTCTGGGCCTCTCTGTCCCCTCAGCCATCTCAGTTTCTGTCCTCAGTGCTGCCACCACTCTAGTCTTGTCTCTACTCTCCTGCAGCCGTGCAGCAGCCAGGCCACTGTGTAGCGCAGAGCACTGGGCGGGGCTCCTTATATAGAGTCAATAGCAGTGTATTGCCCACACATGTGTAGTGAGCTAGCTGATGAGGGCCAGGTAAGAATCCTGACCATAGGAACCTTCACTTTATCCACAAGGATTAAGGGGCATTACCATTAGCACACATAATGTATGGACTCATGGGGAAGGCAGTATAGCATAGAGAAGACAAGCAGTGACTCTATAACATCTTACTATGCTGAAAAACAGTGACTGCAATGGGGTGTTGGGGGGACTTGGTAATATGGGTGAATGCAGTAACCACAATGTTGCTCATGTGAAACCTTCATAAGATTGCATATCAATGATACCTTAATAAAAAATATATATACATCACCTTTAGCCTTAGCACATTTTCATAGTCTCCTTTCTGAGATTAATAACAGAAAACATTTATATAGCATTTTCTGACTGTTAGTCACACTATAATTTAACAGGGTGGTGCTTCTATCAGCTGCATTAGATTCACCTGCAGTGCTTTTTAAAAATGTAAATCCATTAACTCCTTCTAAAATCTACAAAATTAGGATATTAGGTGGAGCCCAGGAAACTGCCCCCTTAGAAAGTGCCCACCACTCAAGTGATTCTCATCCTCACTTAATTTGAGCCAGAACTGGGCTGGGCCCTGTTAGAGAGATGATTCTGCCTGTGGCATGGTGACGTGGTTGTGGTGATGTCCCACTGCAGTGACTCTGGAAAAGCTGACTCTTAACCTTTGCAGAACGGCACAAGTCCATACCACATGTGGATAAAATGAAAGTTCCTGTGGCCAGGATTCTCACCTGACCCTGGTTGGCTAGCTTACCACACACATGTGGGCAATACGTTGCTATTGACTCGATACAAGGAGCTCCTCCCAGTGCTCTGGGCGACACAGTGGCATGGCTGCAAGGCTGCAGAAGAGCAGAGCAGAGGCTGGAGTGGTGGCAGCATGGAGGACAGAGGCCCAGAGGACGGCTGTGCAGCACGACTGTGCAGGCAGAGAGGCCCAGAGGATGGCTGTGTGGACAGAGAGGCCTTGAGGCAGAGACCAGCTTGCTGTATGCAGACTCGCTCTGAGTGAAGGGGATTTTAGTGATCGACCTGCAACCGTGGGAATAAAGTTGGGTATAACCCTTTCACCCCAAGAACGTTTGACTGCCATTCCTTCAGTCACACTGAATCCATGGTGAACTTGCCTGGGGGTGAAACCTATCGGCAAGACATCACAGATCCCACTCTAAGTATGTGTTCTCTAACAGTGACAGAGGTCAGAATTATCTATGGATGCTCTAAAACTAGAGATTCCCAGGTTCTAAACTTACATTTCCACAGAACTTACTTCAGTGAATTTTAATTCCATGAGTCTAGAACTGTCCAGACATGGTATATTTAAAAATGTTCCGAGGTTGGCTCTGATGAGTGTCTCTGGGTTAGGAACCACTGGTTCAAAGAAAACTTTACTACATATTAATTTTCATTTTTTAGCTAGATGGTTAGAAAGTCAGGATCATAGCACACTGATCTTCCATACAACATTCCTTTTATATTTTAACACAGTGGTTTTCACACTGAGCTCACAATGGCCCCTGTGGTTCTAAAGAGATGTCTCAGAGGCACAAGCAGATGAAGGGAGGGAGGAGGTAAAAACACAGCTGGGAAACCCAATATCTCTGTTGTTATCTGCTTCATGTATTAGGCTCCACAGTGATTTCTTTTGAATGAGAGTTTCTGCTGCTTTCAAAAAAAAGAGTTTGAAAACCAATTCTAATAGTATGTCCTTGGCTTTCAACAATGACTTATATTAGAACCTATTAGATGCAAATCAGTTCTGTATACTTTGAAAACTGTTAAGAATATTACCCATGGCATTGTTCAATACCCCAAACACAAATACCACTATGAACAGCTTCTTTTAAACCTCAGAGTCAGGAAAAAATATTTTCTGATGAACTGACAGGTTTTCTACCTAGAAATGAAAACTTTGTGACTGAAAGCTTATACTTAAGTTTTTCCTCCAATTGCTTTAGCACTGATGATAGTGAGATTTTCTTGATAAATGTTTTCCATGTCTCTGTATATGTTGCTTATATTTGTATTATTCTTATATTAATTATTTTCTTGTAGAACATGTTTTGTAATAAAACATGATTCCTTTCTTGAAAGATCGTATGCATAAATAAAATCCAATCACAATACTAAATACCTTTTAGATAAGTGTAATCTGTAGCATAGCGGGTGCAACCAAGAGCTTCAGCATCAAACACACCTGTTTTCTATCCTGTTAATTTATTTTTTGTGTGACCCAGTGCAAGCTACTTAATTTCTCCCAAACCCAATCTCCCACCAGTAAACTGAAATAATAATATCCATTTCACAGGGTTTTTTTGAGAAGTACATGGCATTATGTAGTCTTCCTAGCAGTCATCATTATTGCCCCTCTCATCCATTCACCTCAAAGAATTTTTAGCTCAGTAAAATACAGTATTAACCCACTGATATTTCTGATATGTCTTAGAATTTTTAGTCAATAAAAATATGTTCAAGAGGGATAGTTAATTAAATATCCTCACCAGACACTGACTAAACACACTAAACAGACTAAAAATCATTAACCAAAATATACTTTAAAAGCCATTAATCATTACAATTTAAACTTTCTCCTTTATAAACTGGTTTTCAATGCTATTCTATTTACATGGTTGATGGTATACATTTTCCTGCTAATTTCCCTACAATATTAAGAATTCCTACCAAGTTGTAAATCTCAAGTGCTTCATAAAGTAAATGACAGCCTAAATAATCCAGGAAATCTAGGACAAATGAAAGAGTAAATCCATCCCTACCAAGAAATTTAAACCATTAAGAAACAATGTTTCATATTGTTTTTCTTAAGGTAAAATTAAGTCATGCTTAAAGCAGAAAAAACTGTTTTATGTTGCCAATAGTAGTTCAGGTCATAAGAATTGTAAGAATTTATAATAAGAAGGTGGGGGGAAAAAGAAAGTAGGAGTTGATTAAATCGCAGTTAGTGGCCACAGCATATCTACTAATTATTTCTAGTGGTTTGCTAATCTCAGTAGAACTTCCTTGTCACTGACACTTTTGATAAACCTAAAATAAAGCAAATGTCTTGCAAATGGGTTTCAGCCCCGGGCAAGCTCACTATGGACTCAGTGTGATCAAAGAAATGACAGTAGAACGTTCTTGGAGTGAAAGGGTTATACCCAACTTTATTTCCACAGTGGCAGGTCAATCACTAAAATCCCATACACTCAGAGCGAGTCTGCATGCAGCAAGCCAGTCTCTGTCTCTAGGCCCCTCTGCCCGCACAGCCATCCTCTGGGCTTCTCTGCCTGCACAGTTGTCCCACACAGCCATCCTCTGGGCTTCTGGCCTCGACGCTGCCACCACCCAGGCCTCTGCTCTGCTCTCCTGCAGCCTTGCAGCCATGCCACTGTGTCGCACAGAGCACTGGGCAGGGCTCTTTTTATAGAGTCAATAGCAACATATTGCCCACACCTGTGTAATGACCTAGCCAACCAGGGCCAGGTAAGAATCCTGGCCACAGGAAGTTTCATTTTATCTACAGTCTTCTACTGCTTTATTTCTTGGTATTAACTTGTTTGAGTTGGCAAATCATACAATCTTTTAGTTGGTGACCTCTTAATTCAGAGGATACCCTATATTAGTTATGAATTAGGAAAAGAGCTGCATTAGCTCTATCAGCAAAACAATAAAGTGAAAATGGATGTGGTCAAAAGCAGTGTCTTTAAAGAAGCAAAGAGGTTACTTAATAACACTTATTCATTAAACATAAATTTATAGAGTATAACATAGTTCACTGATACTCCATACTGGGCATCAGACAAAGCTTTCCTCATATTGATGGATTTGGTAAATGCAAAGAAAGAAAGAAAAAACTCTACCACCAGTTTTCTTGGAATTAACTTGTTTTGGTTAGCAAATTATACTGTCTCAGTCAGTAGGAAATTTTCAGTTCAGAAGAGAATTTTTCTCTGATCAACCTTTACTTTTTACAGTAATTCTTATTCTGATCAAATATCAGAAATGTACAAACAAGGAAAAATTCAACTCCAGCTCAGTGTGATGTACTAACATGGACTAAGAATTGGCACACAATCTTGGGGAAACTGAGGAGGTGTCTTGCTGTAGAGGCCTGGGCATAAGGACCCAGTTACATGGGTGAAGGAAGGAGCTGAGTGTTTCCTCCTGAGCCCCCAGAATCCAAATGCTTGGACAGCACATCTCTCTGACAGGAACCTTGGACTGGAAAGACAGGAGGGAAATGGCAAATAGGTGGCCCAGAAGCAAAGCTCTGAGAGCTGTGTACTCAGCTCAAGGAGTTTAGAATTTATCCTGAGGGCACTGGAGAGCTATTGAAGAGTTTACCCAGGGAGTAAATAAGGGCTGCTTCAGCAATTGAACTGAAGTCAAGTGCTTTTCTTCTGGTATTTCTATTTAAATAAATACTAGCAACACTGACTAATGTAGAAAATTATAATGTGCTAAACATTAGAGTGCCAACCCACATTATATATTTTTTTAGCACATGTAACAACACTAATGTAATACTTAATTATGTACCAGAACTTTTACAAAACACATCGATGTGAACTTCATTTTTATAAGTCTAAACCATCTTAATATTCCCATTTTCCAGACAAGGAGGTCTGCCAGCCTGTCTACAGTCATGCAACTCAAAAGGGTCCAGCCAGGCCAGAGCCGGTGCCCTAACCACTCTGTTCTGCCACCTCCTGAAGTACAGCACTAGTTCTCATGTCATCACGTTGGCTTGAAACCAGTTCTGAGTTGAATACGTCAAACATTTGTGTTTCGGTTCCTTTGTTTATAGCAGTGATTCGTCAAATTTATCCTACAGGCTTTTTATAAGATGTTCATGGAATAATACAGGTCAGCACATTTGGCGAACTATAGACTGCTTTAATAATATAAACTACATAAAACTGATTATAAAATCTCATACAAGCTTGTATATAAAAAGAAAAAGACACTCAAAAGGGGTTGGAGTTGGATAGGAGACAAAGGTGAATATGTTTTCCACTGAAACTTTCAGTCCCCTCACTTGCTAACAATTAGTATAGCCTAAAAAATATAGTATCACAAATTCAGTTCAATCTGTATTTTCAAAACTGCCATCTATTCCTAATAAAGTAGAGCAAGGAAAAGTGATCAGCAATAGAGATTACTTTGAGGGAAGAGTTTTTATTTTAAGAGTATTCATTTTTTCCCACTTGCATTGAGAAATAATTGACATATGTCACTATACAAGCATATCTAGCTCTACTGTGCCTCATTTTTTTTTTTTGTACTTCACAAATAGTGGTTTTTGTTGTTTTTTACAAATTGAAGGTTTGTGGCTACTTTGTATCAAGAAAGTCTATTGGTGCCATTTTTCCAACAGTATTTGCTTAGTTTGTGTCTTTGTGTCACAATAATTCTCTCAATACTTCAAACTTTTTCATTATTTTTATATTTGTTATGGTAATCTGTGATGAGGGATCTTTGTTGTTAGTACTGAAATTGTTTTGAGGCACCAGAAACTGTGCCTTTATAAAATGGCAAACTTAATTGATCAATGTTGTGTTTGTTTTGACTGTTCCACTGACTGGATACTCCCCCTTCTTTCTCCCTCTCCTTGTGCATCCCTACTCTGTGAAACACAACAATGTTGAAATTAGGCCAGTTAATAGCCCTGAAGTGGCCTCTAGGTATTCAATTGAAGTTACCTATATCTCACTTTAAATCAAAAGTAGTAGTCATTAAGCTTAGTGGGGAAGGCATGTGGAAAGCAAAGACAGGCCAAAAGCCAGACCTCTTGTGCCAAAAAGCAAAACTGTTAATGCAAAGGAAAAGTTCTTGAAGGAAATTAGAAGAGCTACTCCAGAGAACACATTAGAAAACAAGAGAGACTTTTTGCTCACAGGGAGAAAGTTTGAGTGGTCTGGATAGAAGATCAAACCATCCACAATTTTCCTTTAAACCAAAGCCCAATCTGAGCAAGTCCCTAACTCTCTTCAGTTTTGTGAAGACTGAGAGAGGTATGGAAGCTGCAGAAGAAAGTTTGAAGCTGGCAGAAAGGGTTTTATGAAGTTTAAGGAGAGAAGCCACCTCCATAACATCAAAGTATAAGGTTAAAGAGAAAGTGCTGATGTTGAAGCCATAGCAAGTTATCAAGAATATCTAGCTGAGATAATGAAAGAAGGTGGCTACACCAAACATTAGATGTCAATGTGGAGAAAATAGCCTTCTATTGGCTAACCCCATAAGGCTATAGCTGCTATACATAGTGGTTTCTCTGATGGATATAGGCAATGCAAATTGAAAGCCTTCTGGAAAGGATTCACCATTCTAAAGACCAAAGAATATTCATGTTTCATGGGAAGAATGAATCAAAGTTAAAATATCAACATTCACATGAGTTTGGAGGAAGTTGATTCCAACCTTCATGGATGACTTTGAAGGGTTCAGGACTTCAGTAGAGCAAGTAACTGCAGATGTGGTGAAAGTAGCAAGAGAACTAGAATTGGAGGTGGAGTCTGAAGATGTGACTGAATTGCTGCATCTCATGATACAACTTGAATAGATGAGGACTTGCTTCTTCTGAACAAATGAGGAAACTGGTTTCTTGAGATGGAACCTATTCCTAGTGAAGATCTGTAAAGATTGTTTAATGACAGCAAAGGATTTAGAATATTACATGAACTTAGTTGATAAAGCAGCAGAAGGATTTGAAAGGACTGACTCCAATTCTTAAATAAGTCCTACTGTGGATAAAATACTATCAAACAGCATCACATGTTACAGAGAAACAATTTGTGAAGGGAAGAGTCAGTCAGTGTGGCAAACTACATTGCTGTCTTATTTTAAGAAATTGCCACAGTCACCTCATCCTTCAGCAACCACCATCCTGATCAGTCTGTAACACACAGAGGCAACACAGAGGCAAGGCCCTCCACCAGCAAAAATGTATGACTCACTGAAAGCTCAGGTGATCATTAGCATTTTTTAGGAATAAAGTATATTTAACTAAGACACATTTTTTTAGACATAATGCTTAACAGACTAGTGTAAACACAACCTTTATATGCACTAGAAAATAAAAAAATTAAACCAATTTACTTTATTGTAATATTCACTTTATTATGGTAGTCTGGAGCCAAACCTGCAATGGCTCTGATATAAGCTTGTATTATAAGGTAAAGACTTACCATTGCCATTTTGTTATTTGTGTTCTAGATGTTTTGTAACTCCATTGTTTCTTGTTTCTCATCCTGCTCTCTTTTTTTGTGTGTTCTAATGTCTTCGAGTACTAGTATGCTTTCACTTTTTTATCTTGTTCTTTTGGGTAATTACCAGAGGATTTTCACTTGTGGTTACCACAAAGTTTACAAAAAATATCTTAAACTTATAGTACTCTATTTTAAACTAATAACTTAACTCAATAGATTTCATAAGCTTTATATTTCCTCCCCCTCACATAGGTTATTACTGTTAAAATTTACATGTTTTTTTATACTGTGTAACTAATATCATAACTGTAGTCCTGGTCATTTATACTATGTTTCTTTTTAACTTTTAAAGTAGAGATGTAAGTATATTATGCACCACCATTACCATATTGAAAAAGCTAATATGACTATATATTTACCATTTCCAGTGATATTTACACCTCCTTTTTATGTATTTTTGTTTATTACTAGCATTCTTTTCCTTATACTCAGAGAACTCCCTGTAGTATTTCTTGTAAGGCTGGTCTGGTTGTAATAAATTCCCTCAGCTTTTGTTTGGAAAATTCTTTATCCCCTTTTTGTTTCTGACGGTCAGATTTGCTAGGTATAGAATTCTTGGTTGATAGTTATTTTCTTTCAGTACTGTGTATGTCATCCCATTCTCTCCTGGCCTGAAAAGTTCCTGTTGAGAAAACTGCATATAGTATGTGGGAATTCGCTTGCATGTAACTTCTTTTTTTTTGCTGTTCTTACATTTATCTTTGACTTTTGACATCTTTATTATAATGTGTTTCAGTGTACCCCTATTAGGTTCAACCTATTTGGGAACTTTTGGGCTTCATGGATCTAGATGTCATTTTTCTTCCCAGGTTTAGGAATTTTCAGCCATTAGTTCTTTAAATATACTTTATATTCCTTCTGGAATTCCCATAATGTGAATATTGTTTCTTTTCATTGCATCCTATTATTTCTGCAGCTTTCTTCACTCTTTTTCATTTTGCTTCTCTCACTAGGTAATCTCCAATGTGCTAACCTCCAGGTCCATGATTCTTTCTCCTGCATGGTCAAGAAACTCTGCATGCTTATGAAATTCTCTATTGAATTTCTTGGTTTAATTATTGTATTTTTCAACTCTATGATTTGGGTGTCTTTTTATTCCTGATGGTTGCTATTTCCTTGTCAAATGCATTGTTTTGTTCATGCATTGTTTTCCTAATTTGTTCAGTTGTCTGTGTTTTCCTGTAGTTCGCCTAATTTCCTTAAGAGGATAATTCTGAATTCTTCGTTTGGAGTTCACAGATCTCCATTTCTTTAGGGTCAGTTATTGGAGCTTTGTTTTCCTTTATATTCCTTTGGTGGTGTCATGTACATCTGCTTCTGTGGTCCTGGATTCCTCATGTTGGCATCTGTGTAATTGGGCTCCTCCTTCAGGCTTTACAGGTTTGCTTCACCAGGGAAAATTCTTCACTTGTCGGCTCAACCTAGATTTCTGTGTATGCCTACTGATAATATCCTTGGGCAGGTTGGGCCTGCTATTATGATCTATTTTCAGGTGAGGCAAGTGTTCAAGCTTTGAGGACAGGGGTGGGAGTGTGTGTCAGTGTCTGAGAACAGTTGGGTAGGACTGAAGACTTGGTTCTATACCCATGAGGTTGTTGGATGGGTTCCATGGTTGCCTGGATTCTCTGGTCAGATTTACTAGATGCTTGGGACTGGATATTATGAATTAGCTTCCCTGACCTGTCAGGGCAGCAGGATAAGACTTAGGACCTGTACAGCATATTGTTTGCTGACCTGAATTGGATCTGTGCTGAATTTCCTGGTCAGGTGAGGCCAGTGGTTTTGCTCTGCAAATGGGGGAAGCCATAGGCTGTGCTCTCTGCTCAAGTGTCTCTGCATATAGGGCTGTTAAATGGGCTATGCAGCTCTCTATGTGCTGTGATTAGGTTCCCTTGTCAGACTGGCTGAAGGCTATATTCAGCAATGAGCATGGCTACAAATTAGATTCCTGCCCAAGTGCAGTAGGAGAAACAGCTCTAAAGCTGGTAAAGTTCTTTGTTGTATTAACTCAAGCCAACCCACACCCCAAGTTCCTTGACCTACAGAGCTACTGGCTTTGCTCTGCAGACTGTCAACTCTGCTTTCCCACATCTCAGCTTGAGTGCTCCTGGGCCATACAGCCTCCAGGAGTTGTCTCCAGCCTTTCTGGTTGGATGGGGCTGGTAGACACTCTACAGAGGGAGGGAGTTATGTCTCAGGTCCCTTGCCTGGGCAGGAGGGAGGGGACTGTTCTAGGCTACTCTCAATTTGATAAGCATGCTCTCCAGTTGGAAAGGGCCAGGAGATACCCTCAGGCTTGGCTATGATTTAATCCCCATGCCTGTATATAGCATGGGAACACTCCATGCCCAACGCTGGCTTTGCTCCAGGGTGATCAGCTATGTCCACCTATCTTTCAGCTCAAGCACTGTTAGGCCACACAACTTCCAGGAGTTGCTACCAGATGGTAAATTTCTGGCCAAATGGGGCCAGAAGACACTCTCCATAGAGGTGGGGTAGAGGTATGGGGTGACTGTAATTCAGTTCCTTATCTGGGTATAGCCAAACCAGGCTCTTGAACCAGCAAAACTCCTTCTTTGAGGATTGGAACCAGGCAGATCTGCACACTGCTGAATTCCCTGGTCAGAGTGTCTCCCTGACTTGGTTCCACAAATGAGCAAAGGCAGTGCTTAGAATTATTACTTGAACATTACAGGTATGAACTCTGTCTGCCAAGAACTGTGTGCTGGCTATTTTAAGCCCATCCCTGTTCTCTGTCACAGTCAGATTTCCAGTGGCTGGATGCCCAAAATCTCTATGTTCTGAAATCAAATTAGGGTCTCCTGAAAAGTGACCCACAATGCTGGAGCAGGGGTAGTTGTCTCCCTGGGTTTTCTGTTCCCACTGGAGGAAGCTGAGACTTAGGGGAGACTTCTTCACGTGCACTGGCCTGGAGGCAGGGCAAAGCTGCCAATGTGGAGCCACTTCTCTTACCCTTCTAATGTAATCTGTGTTGGTCTCTGGGGTGCACAGGGTGCTTCAGCCTCACCCCCATGTACTAGAATTATCTCAGTAGTTCCTTGTTCTTGAATAGATGTTAGGTGTTCTCATAAGAGGGAGTGAAGTCAGGAGCAACATATCTTGGGGACATCACTTCTCTGGGAGAGTATCTTAATGGGTGTTGGAGTATAGAAAGCTAGGTCGAACGTGTAGCCTTGGCTAGGGATTGAGAACTGGGTTGCCTATACGCCAAAGTAAAAGAAAACAACTTAAAAGGGAAAGAATACATGCCCTGAAATGGAAAGGAAGTAATGTGTGGGAAGAGAACTTGCTCTGTACTAGTAGGGTTCTGGGAAATGAAGAGGGGAGTTTCAACATGGGATAAATGAGTGTGTGAGAGACGGAGGACAAGCAGCTGATCAAGTATGTAGTAAGAGGGAAAAAAATTGGACCTACAAGTGATCATGAAAGCAAATATCCCCTGGACTCCACATGAAGTTTTGTATACACTTTTACTGTACTTCCCACTGTCTGTGGAATGACTCATTGTTTGGACAGTGACTGTGAATATCTGGAGGACTTCATTCAACAGTCTCTTCTACTACAGAAGGGTTGGTAAGAGCAATGCCAGAGTCAGACCACCTGGATTTGAATGCAGATTTCCACCACATTCAGATTTGTAACTGTGGGCACGTTATCTAACCACTCTTTGCCTCACATCCCTCATGTATAAAATACTAATACTAATACTAATTCTAATACTTATTTCCTGTTTGAGGAAATTAAATCAACATATATGTAAAATACTTACAATAGTGTCTGGCACACTGTATGTCAATAATGAATGGTAGCTATAATTATTATATACAGGTTCATGTACTCATGAGCACACAAATGAACAAATACATTTCAAAAGCAGAGTTAAATACAGTATACTCTAACCTCCTTGTACCTGTTTCATGTTCATGTAAAAAGATAAACCCTCACAGAATTACATTAAAAGATTTCTGAAAATATAAAAACCCAATGATATTTCCAAGTAATATTTCAAATTCTAATATAATTGACTAGACCAGAAAATTGTATCTTTCAGACTAAAACAGTGGTGTCAGATTATAGTGTCATATCTGTTTCAGGAAACTTCTAAGGATTTAATTCTTTCAACTATCCACTTTCAGCAGCATCTTATAGATCATTTTAATGACTATATAAACACAAAGGGTAAAACTGATAACATACTGTCCTAGGATTAAATACTTAAACTATCTGAAGATATCTCTAGGCATGTTTTGTGGCTAATAAGTAACATCTAACCTTGACCTGGGGAATAATGAGGTAAAATGCAACATTTACAACTTGTGATCTTTATTCTGATGGCTTTCCCTTTATTTTTTAATCAAATCCCAGCTGTCAATACTAAATCATGAGGAAACCAGCAGAAAATTAGATAAACATTATGTTGGTGATTTTTACCTTGGATAGCTCTATGGAAAATTTTTATATGCAACTCTTTTTGTTAAATTGTTCTTCTGTTTCCAGATTCCCTTCATTCATCCCATGCAAGGAAGATGATAATCCTGATTTCAAAAACTTATCTCAAATAGCCTATACTTAGTAGTGGGGAAAATATAGAGACTAACATTTGCCAGACTAACACCTGCTTTGCCCTAGGAATTTTACTGGGCAATATACATACATTGTTATTTTATTTTCACAACAACCCCATGAGTGTGCATTAACACTTCATTGTAACTATGTAGAATCTGAGGTGGGTGGTTCAAGAATGATTAGTGGCACGACCATTAATGTGTGGCAGAGTTCATTTCATGCCCTTTACATCTCCCCATTCTGCACTACCCACCTAGTGAGAGGCACAATTATTGTGAAGTTAATTAAAATTAACCTACAAGGCCCTCAATCACATGGGCCACTTCCACACCACTGAGGCACTAGTATTCACTAAATCCATGTTTTTGCTACATTTGCATAAGATATTTTTGTTTTCCTTTTGTTAAGGAAGTTTCCTCAAATAAGATAAGTTTAAATCCACAGAACTGCCTCACCCAGTGCTGTCATACACCCTGATCATCACTCAGCAAGTGGTGCTTCTACATCCATGGACTGTGCTGGGTTGTCAACGTCTTCAGCCCCACCACTTAACATTTGCGTGACGCTTACAAATTTGAAAGTGGTTTCATTTTGTTTGCTCTCCACACCAATTATGTAAAGTAGGTAGTGCCAAATTTTAAAAAAATATATGAACTTAATTTAATAAAAAAACAACTAAATGACTGTTCACAGGACTTAGACCTATGGACTTAATTGATGGAGATAAGCCAAAACAAACAAAGCTAGTTTGTTCTTGAATTTCAAAGTTGGAGTTTTTGTTTGTTTATTTTTCTGTAGTTGCATAGTACTTAATCCTTTCTCTACTTTGTTTCACAGGCTTAAATTTTAAAAAAGTGACTGCACATATGCAAGATTAAATGATTCTGTCATTGGCCGCCACCCCCTCCCACTTCCAGAAAAATCAATATGATAGTTTGAAACTAGACATGGTTAAAATTCTTCAGGCACGGCAGTTTTCAAGTTCTTTCTATGTTTCTCAGAAGGCTGATTGCAACCCCTTATAGGAGACTCACTGCACTGCCTAGAGTGAAAACTTGCGAGAGCAGAGAGTCCACTGTCACCCCCCACAGGACAGGAGGTCTGCCTCACCTGTCCAGCCAACACACAAGATGAGGGCCCTGCGTGAAAGCTGAACTTGGCTCACGGAGAGCTTCTGCTGGGCACTGCTGGGCTGGGCTGCTGCCAGCCGGATCTGCCTACTGAATTTGTCTTTCCACAGAGAAGACATTAACAGAGCATCCTGGAACAGGAAAGTACCAACACTGCAGAGTAAATAACTGACTGTTTTACAAGAAATGAAAAACTAACAGTCACCTTAAACTCTTGTACTTCTGATCTATGAATTAAGTAAAAAAATAAGTATGACTTAGTTTCATACAATCTACTCTTTATCTTTACAGACTGGGTCCCATGATTTAACAGAAGACTACAGTATCTTTTCACCCAATCTGAAATCCCAACTTCCTTGGGAGTGTTGTAACATAACAGGCTAGGCTCTTATCCTCTTATTTTGTCTTGAGTTTGTATGAAGGAGTGTCTGACAGGAGAGGTGGGGGGGGGGGAGTAAAAAGAAGGAAGTGAAGGAGGGAGAAATTAAGAGAAGGAAGGGGACTGGGAAGGGAGATGTGGCAGATAAAAATAAGAGTGCGAAATTATTATAGGAGAAAAAGACACTACCCTTCCCTGAGTAAAAGAACAGACTGTATTTTCTCTAAATCGTCCAATACTTAGCCCAAAACATGTTTCCAAGTAGGAACATTTTCTCACCAAGCATATGTAAAATATTTCAACTCTCAGGTTTTGGCTCTGATTATTATTATGAGAATCATTTACTCAACAGAGTTGTGGGCCCAGTTTAGTTAGAACTGAAGATGTGTGATGGATGGAGAAGAGAGCCTGGGCAATAGTCCAGCAACTAAAACAGAATTAGAATCATCACAGGCACTTAAATCCCAATTATTTAATCTGAAGGGTGTCTAATGCCACAAGTACTTGGCATGTCTAAACAAAACAGTGAGGTTTACAGAGAAGTAGAAGGAAGAAAAAAATTGTAAATGGATGATATAAAAGGAACTAAAGAGTTACTCATTCTTTAGGCTGGGATTTACATCTTCAGAGTCATGTAAAACAAACTTCAAATTATAATTTGTGTGTGTGTATGTGTGTATGTAGGTATGGTATTTTTAAAAAATAATATAAGAAATAAAACCCAAGCAATTTTATTAATATCAAGTTTTAATGATGTCACCTTGACGTGGCTCCCCTCTTTCTTCCAGCCTCACAATGACCTTTTCACTCACCCCAAAACATGTGCACATAACACCAAGTTACTGTGCTCTGCTTAGTAAATGCACCACAGTTTAAAGCCGTACACACTGGGTGCTGGGAGACAGAGGAAAGAATGCATGACCCAGGGGCAATTTTTGATCAAAAAGTTTTGTATGTTTTCCAATAGTGTAATAAACTATTTGAATGATATTAATAAAGTAACACATAAGCTGATCAAAGACTAAAGGCTGTGGGACCTATAAGAAATATAGGATAAAGATTAATTATGAACAGAACCTACTAGTTTTTTTTAAATAAGAATACATCATAAATGGTAAAAACTCTAAAGGTAAGGCTCACAAGCATTTTTTTTTTTAGGGGATTTCCTGGCAATTTTTAAATAGTAGAAATGACTCATGGTTTCTTTAAGTCACTGATAAAAATTCATTCAAAAAATCACTAACATTAATTGGCAGTTAATAAACATCATCATATTAACCATAGTTTTCAAAACCTATGACTCCTACAAAATTAGTTTTATGACTTTGTAACACCACAGATTCTTATTAGAGTTACTAGATGGAAAATCTGCACTTTTGGAAAACAACAAAAAAGAGCAAGACCACAAAATTAACACACATTTCCCCAGACATAATTCAAAATCTTAAGTACTTTATTGCACTTTTTCTTTTTCTATATTTATTTTCTGCTTTACACTAACAGATAATACCAGGTCAGAATAAAGATGGTAATGAAATAAGCTAAAAGAAAAAATTTAAATATCTCTATCTCATAAAACTCACTAATTAAAATCACATTTTAAATCATTAAGTGTTTGTAATTGTTATTGTAATATGAATTTCAAATTAGAGCCACCTTGATTTTATGTGATAGGAATACGTGGAATGAGTAAGTTCATTCATTTAAGGATTATATATGAAATCTGTATAGTGTCAGAAACCTATGTCAGAAGAAAGATGTAAATTCCAATAAAGTTTTAATACTCAAGATTACCTCTAGCATTACTTATAAGTTGATTTATAAAGAGCTCTTTTATAGCATAGTTTATGGCATTGTTTCTTCTACTGTTTCTGTGGCAAATTCTTCATTACGATGCTTTGTATATGTTAACAAATGAATTCTCAAAGATAAGCTGTTGTCCAAAATCTGAATTTAAAAATTTCACTTTCTTTCTTAAAAATAAAATTTTGTCTTGTTTAAACACTTTAAAATCTATTTCATTACTTCTAAATAAACAAATGTCTGGGAAGTCAGAAACTAAAAAGTGAAAAGTAAATATGTAAAAAAAGGAGACTCCCCTCAGTACTCATGCAATTGTTTTGGAAGTTCATACATTTTTATTTAAATATTTTCAATGGAACCAATAATCCAGACAAGATTTTCATGTAAATAACTGTTAAATCTCCCAGTTTTCTAATTTCTATGCAGTGTTTTAAAAATTATTATGACTACATCAGAGATTCTCCTGTTATTTAACTATTTCTTATAACAAACACATCTCACCAAAAAAAAATTTTGTTTATTACTTTAAGGATATTTAGTATTAAGCTTTTTGTAAATATGAATTATTTTAATATTTGTTTACAAAGCCTGTAGAACTCATTTTAATTTTTTGCTACCTTTATATGCATCCATAGAAATATGAGTGTACCACTTTGTCTGGAATAGAGCATATGATAAATTTTTGATGTCACTTAAAAATACCATTAGGTATATTTATATATACTGTAGATTAGAAAATTCCTTTGGAGAAATCACTACCACCTAACCAAATGATTATATCATTTTAGATAAAGTAACTAAATATGTATTTACCCAGTAGAGCAGTTCAGTATGAGCTATTCTAGGTCTATAGATACATACTCACAAGAGACATTAGAATAGCAAAATCGTCTGAGTCTGTAATATAAATTGTTACCTTATATGTATATATAAAAGCTCTTATATTGCTTTTATAGTCAAAATTCACTCTTTCTGAAAAGAAAAAAGGGACAAGTACTGCAATTGATTTTTAACGATTTATAAGCAAGGATGGACATTCAAATTTTAGTAAATTTTGATGCTTTATGAAAACAACTAAAACAATTTTAAGATTGTTAAAAATGCCATAACTATCTTTGAATAATTAAGTATCTCTCTAACATATTCAAACACTCCATTAGTAAAATGGAATATATCTAATTTAGATTGAAAAAATGAAGTACAAAGTTAGCAATACTTTTTACAATAATTATTTCATCAAGATATTAACAGCACATTTTTCTTTTTAACAAAGAACAGTAAGTTTGACTCACAAGGGGAAAAATAGCTATAGTTAGTTAATATAATCGTGAGCTCTATTTTTACAGTCAAAGGTAGAAAGGTTTTTTCCCAAATGCAAGAGAAATTAGTCATTCAAGCAAATACATTAAAAATCACTCCAAACAAGGAGATTTAGGTAGTTAAGTCAATCACCAAAATATAATGACAATAACTAAACCATAGCCATTTGTCAACAGTAGTGATAATGAATAGTCTAATGTTTGATTAGTTAGTGGCTGTTTGTTTATATATATAAAGCTGTATCATCTCATTTTGACATTTTATTCAGAAATACTCTAAATGATCACATTTTGTAGAGTAGAGAATTAATCATATGAGTAATGGTAAGTAATACATTTCTAAGTATAAAAAAATGAACTCTTTTCTCATGCCTATTATATCCAATGTGGACTGAAATAAAAATAGTATTTACTATTTAAATTGATAAGTATTTACAAGTGGCAATATTACAAGAATATTTTCAATCAAAGGAGAGATTTCCATTGTAAATGCAGGAATTGTCCACTCTCTTCTCTGTTTTATGTGAGGAAATGAAATCCTCTTAACTGTTACCCTGTCACCCAAGATCTTTCTGTAGTTCAGAAAAAAAAAAAGAAAGAAAGCTTAAAATTTCAAGACTCAACCCTGTGCCCTCCTCTCACGGTTTAAAAAGCAAAAGCCAAAATTCTTCATAGTCTCTTGTATTTCCAGCAATGTATGGTTCAAATAGGGTAATGATTCTTTTTTTTTTTTTTTTTTTAGTAGTGTCCTGGTGAGGGAATGATTTTACTGTCCCTGTCCTGTGGGGTCTTGGTCTTTATCTAAAAGGAAATGAATTACAACAGGATGACAAGGCCACAAAACAAAGCCATTTAGTTTTACAAATCCATTATGTCCTCCAATCTGTTTTATGGACTGGTCCTATTATAAACCAAGAAAACCCCTAAAACAAACTTTTCCCCTTTTCTTTCTTTCCACTGACATTATCTACAATTTTATGACTTTTTCAAATAGTTTAGCCCCCAAGTTTTTCCTCTTATGGGGCTGTGTGTTTTCTCCCCAGAGTCCCTCCTCCCATATTCTCAAACGTACAAAACATTCAAAGAAACTGGATTTTTCAAATACAAACTGCTGAGAACTGTCAGAAGCACTTTACTGGGACATTACTGACTGTAGCTTCAATGAATTAAGCTTGATTCACTGTGGGTGAATCATTTTCAATGCAGAGCTGTTCAAGCAGTAATTGGCCAAGAATCCCTGCTGCGAAAAGCACTTGTCAAATAATGCTTGTTTACAAATATATCTCCAGACAGCAAAAAGTGGCAGTTACTGAATAAGTTCAGGGCCACCTCCAATATTCATAACAGTGGACATGCTCCCTTTACTTATTAAATGTTAAAATGTTCACTTGTTGATATACCTGCTTATATTTGTCCTGCTTGATCAATCTAAGATGTTTCTTGCTAAATGTGCCACATTCTATAATAAAAAAGTCATATATATATATACTATAGTTCAGAGGTTTCTTCCACATGTAATGTATGCCTAACATATGTAATAAGACAACTAAAGATATATTTATCTTACCTAAAAATTCAGACTAAAGAGTAAATTTTCCTGCTGCTGTCTTTTATCCAACATATTCTGACATTCATTTCATATCAGTGCAGGATTCTAGATATATGTTTAGCTTTTTCTGTTCAATTTTGCTTATTTATGTCTACCAACAATACATTTTAACAATGACTAGAATATCAGTCAGTTATCAATGTAAACTCACATTTATTTCTATGTACCCTGAAGTTATTGCTCACATAATGGGAGAATTCACATTACACACATTTATAACACGTATATACACTACAGCCTGGAAAATCACTGAGCATCTATATGTTGCAGAAAGCAAAGTATATGAAAACAAGTTCTTAAAGGATTTAGTGCAAAGATCAAATCTTTCTGTCCTTCATCTTCCAAAGCCCCTCCACAAATAAGCAATTACCAACATTAAGAACTCAAATATAAATCTTTAAACAAACTAACTCTGCTGTTATAAATATCTCAATATATTCTTATTGTTCAACTTATAGTAACACATCATGGAGAAAGAAAAAGAAGAGAAGAACCATAAATTTAACAGAGCAGAAATGAAGGTATGGGATGAGACCAATAGTAAGATGGAAAACTGTGTTGGGCAGAGGTGGGATGAATGAGATGAAGTCATACATACATATGTATAATAGTAACATGTTACAAAATGTGTCCCCAAACAGCAGACACGCTTTTATTTTTAGTGTCTTCAGAGTACCACTCATTTTTGGCTAGACCCCTACAACTTTTGTCTCATGGCTAAGTGCAAGTTTTGCTGTGTGTTCGACTAGCTGGGGTAAGGACAATACAGCCTGTGGGGGTTAACTTTGTAATATCAGCCTGTCTACCTTCCACAAGATTCGAACTCTGCTTCCAACTCCTTAGGAGACCGGCACTTTTTCCTTGCTTCCTTCCATTTCCTTCAGCCTCTTCCTCTTTGCAAGGTCTTGACTCCTTCCTGTTCGCATACAGCGTCACCCTCCCTGAGACTTCATTTCTTCCCATTCTCTAACCAAGAGTTACATCCCTTTCATCTCTACATAAACCGCTTCCCCCATTGCACCTGGGGAAAACAAAAACAAGAACAACCTGAAGCATAATGGGGACACGAAAGAATGAATGGCATTACTGTTATTATTACTAATATTCTTTAAATCCAAAGCAGGATTCTGGTGAAATAAGACAGTTAATAAAAGAACTCCTAAACCTGTCATAAACCTCCGGACTTCTAATATAATGAATTTAACATGAGATGTCAATAAAAGGACTACGACCTCAGAAAACACTTTTTCAACTTTATCGGGAAGGGAAAAAATTCAGAGCGCGGGGGTTAAGCATGGGAGATTGCAGATGGATGGATGATTGCTAGGGCGAGTTACATGTCATTCTCAAATCAGATTTTAAAAAATAAATTCAGGCGTTAAAGCGAAGTTCTGGGGTGGGATGGGTCGTCCGGATCTGCCCTGCTTTCACATGGCTCCTACCGAGCTGGCAGCGCTCCGAAACCAGCTCAGCGCCTTCCACCTCCACACAGCCCAGGCAAGTCACGAGGACACACACGACTTCGCCGCTGCGGCCTCATCCTTCCCGTCCAGCGTCCCCTGCCCCAGGAGTGGAAGGAATATTTTAAGGTTCCGCGCCTCACTCGTGTCATCCAGAGCCCCAAACGGAAACCCCAGCCTTGCAGCCGAAGGGGTAGGGTTTTCCGGGTTTTCCAGGTTTTCGTGGTGGGGCTGCCCGTCTCTGGACCTGAGACGCGGCGCCACCCTAGAAGGATGCGCCGCGCAGCGCGGGTGTGTGAGATGGGCGAGTGCGGCCGGGGCGGGCCGGAGGCCGAGGCTGGCCCAGCAGGGCCGGGCTGGCGGCGGAGCCCCGCTCCGGGAGGGCGGGTGCCGCGCAGGTGCTGCTCGCGTGGCGGCCCTGCTCTCCCGGGGAGGGCGCGGATAGTATTCTGGGGCCGGGGCGCAGGATTGGGGGTGGGGAGGGGGCTGGGGACTCCCAGATCCGGTGGGGGGACCCTCGCGGGGCTTTTCCCTCACCGAGGCACAGACACGCCCGCGTGTGCTCCACCGGCAACTTCCTGGCAGCGACACTCCCCCCACAACCTCCCCACGCCGCCTCCCGCGGCATCCCACCTCCCGCCCCCTTCCACTTTCGCCTCAGTGTGATTATGAGCTCCCCAGAGGGAAGGGCACCCCACAGTGTGGGGCGCCTTCGGTACTTCGCCATCCCCCTCCCTGGAGAAATGACAGCTCTTGCCACCCACCCCAGAATAGCAGCTGGTGATGCTCTAAATAACAGCTCCCAGAAGGCACTTTCCCCCAAAATAAAAGCATCCAGCTACCCTCGCAACGTTTCCCATGAGCAGCCTCAAATAACGGTTTCTAAAACCCCCACTGCTCTCGACTTCCTTGTCGCTGCGCTTCAAATAGTTCCCACTCCTTTAAGCCCGACATGTCACTTCTCCACGCGCCTCAAGTGAGACCCAGCCGCACCCAGCCTCCGGGCGCGGGTCTCAGACCCCTCGCTTTCGCTGGCTTCCCACTGCCCAGGGAGCCCCCACCCCCACCCAGCCGCCTCTGTCCACGAGCAGGTTCCCCGCCCTGCACTCCGCAGCTAATGTCAAACAATGCAACCAGGGACAGCTGAGAGCGAGCGGAAAGGCTAGCGAAAGCGCACCACCAACGTCCATCCGAGACGGAGTGAGGTTGGTCCGCGGCAGCAGCGTTCAGCGTGCTCGGCGCCGCACTCACAGGCCCCGCCTCGCCCCCCGCCCCGGGTCGCCGGCCCCCACGCCCACCGCTCTACCTTCGTTGCTGGGGCTGGCCAGCAGGGTCTGGAGCGCGGCGCACAGGAGCAGGCACGTCCAGAGGGGCGCCCTGCGAGGTGCGGAGTAGCAGCCGGCCAGAGACGCAGGGGCAATGGGGGGCTCGCCGCCACCGCCCGGGGGCCGCCGGCGTCCCGCACCAGGGGGCCGCGAGCCCCGCATCTTTTTCTGCCGCCTCCGCCGCCGCTGTCCCGCGCGGCTCAGTCCGTGGCTCCGACCTCGCGCGGGGGGCAAGGGAAGCTCGCGGCCCCGCCGGTCCCCGTGGGGTCCTCCGCCTTGGGGCGCGCGGCTGCTCCAGATGCGGGGACCACGGATCCTCTGAGAAGGCTGAAGTTTGTTTCCGGCTCCTGCGTCCTTTCCCGTGGGGTTAAATGAAATACTAGTTATGGTGGTAGTGCAGTTCCGGACTGGACTCACGGGTGTCCAGAAGGTCCCGCGTCCTTTTCCTTTGCTTAAGACTTCCAAGGACTGCGGTCTTTTAAATGCCACTGGGGGGGAAGAGAAGGGTCCCTTTTCAGTCTTCAGGGCTGCAATGGACGAGGGTAAGAAGACAAGTCATTGTAAGTCAAGAAGAAATCCTCAAAAAAGGGAGAAAAAAGCAGGGTGCCTAAGGATAAAGGAAGAGGAGTGAAAATACAGCGTAGGGTGAACACGTAGAGAGGCGAGAGGAGAAGATCCCGAGAGTTCAAAGAGGCCGGCAGAAGGAAATAGCTGCGGCTGAGCGCCGACGCGAGGAGGTCCTGGCGGCGGCGGCCGGGAGCCGCTGCGGTTCCCGCTGCTCGCGGAGGAGGCGGCGCGCGCGGCGGTGAAGGCGCGGCGGAGACTGCACGGCCACGACGCGCTCCTGCTGTGTCTGGGGCTCCGTCGCCTCCTCCGCCCCCGCGCTCCGCGCCTCCCACCCCGCCCTCCTCCTCTCCGCGGCTCCCCCGCCCTCCGCCGCTCGCCCTCGCCGGTGAGGATCTACTGTAAGTGCGAGTTGCTTAGACCAAGTCGCACAACCACGGAGGGAAGTAATCCGGAGGCTGCCGTGGTGAGTGTTGCCTAGCGGTCTCCGGGAAGGCGCGCCTTCCTCCCCGGATAATTAGGGCGAAGAATCCTCCTGACGACTCCTGCGAGGACCGGGGCTCCCGGGAGGCGGAAGGGAAATCGGCCCAAGGCTCAGCCGGCAGCCTTCAGAGAAGCTGGTCCCTGGGCTTGGCGTACTGCCTACTGCCCATCACAGGCTTGTGGCGCCAACAGCCTTGTCACATAGCCACACATTCGCAGGCTGCGCTCGTCCATGGCTAGTTTCTTAAACACCCAGATCGCTTACTGCTGTTCTTTCTATTCTTCCAATACCTGGGCGGCTGGAATGGGATAATTAGTCAACATATTCTTCAGAAGTTAATTGTAGAATTTCTAAATAGACAGTAGCTATGACTGAGATTTCAAGGAGTCAACGATTTTGGCTTATTGAGATTTGTAGTGTACCAGTTACTTTAAGATGTGATAAATTAATTCAATGATAGAATGTTTTTTTATTATTTTAGAAATTACATGGTATGCAGATATGTGCCACTAATTCCAGTGGAATTAGCCCGTGTCAAATAATTTCAGGGTTTTACAAAATTAATTATTTTAATTTCTTGTGTTATACTGCATTGAAACATAATTAAGAAAAACAGTTTAAGACAATTAACTTTCTGTACTTCACCTGTATTATGTCTGCTTAATTTAGTATTTTTCTTCAATTTCCTCATTCATTCTTTTAAAGAGATAAAGTGTACTAGCTAGTATGCAATTTTTCAGACACGTTCTTTCAAAGAGATAATGTGTACTAGTATACAATTTTAGTATACTAGCATTTTTTTAAAAGACTGCAAATAAAGCATCTACAAAAAAGTGTGATTTAGAAAGAAGGTATCTCCTTTAATTTGGTGTATAGTAACTACTGTGAACAGTGGGTTTGCATTCACACCTAATAAAGGTGAGTTGGCTAACCAGCTTGGACATCTAGAGTCCTTTTTGTTTCATGATAAATTTCTCATTATCTTTAGCTGGTGACATTTGTTTTTTTTGTTTAAAGATTTACAATAAAGATGAAAGAATAAGGCAGAAGTGATGCAATTTTGTAAAGAGGTAGAAGCTTATCTTTGATTTTTGTTTTTCCTGAAATGTTTTGGCACCAGAAATCTAAAAGCAGCTTCTCTCTATTATAAGGTGCTCGAAATGTATGAAGCAAATTAAGAGGAATGACTGTGAATATGTCTTTGCAGTTTGGCAAGAAGCCTCACAGTGAAATGCAAAGTTAAAATTTATGTTTCTATTTGAAGATCATTCAAAATGTAAGCTCTTCCCCCCAAATTTTAAGTTGAATTAATTAAAATATCTAAACAGAGTATCAACTAAGTTGTCTAAAGCATAGGAATACATAATAATGCTGATATGAGACATAGGCAGTTTAATGAGGCTTTGAGCTTTTATTGCTTTACTTTTATGGGCCTCAGTATCCTCATCAGTAAAATGAAAGATTTGGAGAAGATTTTAAAGTTCCCTTCTTTTCCATATCCTTTGCATTTCTGTTACTTCCCTATTTATCTAGCTCCAGTTATTTACTGTTTACTACAAAATTACTAATTTCTTTAGCCTAGCATTGGAAGCCTTCTACAAAGGGCTTAACCAAATTTTTTAAATTTAATTTTACACAAAAATTTTAAATTCACTGTTCCCTAAATTGCCTCAGACCTCTATGTTTTTATGTCTGTCACTCCATTGTACAAAAGTCCCACCCCCCAAAAATAGTTAACACTACTCTACCCTCCACACACACATCTCCAATCTAAAATCCTACCCAGTGTCCAAGGAGAGTCAGGCTTCAGAACTGATCTTGTCTTTTCCCAAGAAGTGATTTGGTTTTCCTTCTAAAGGTATCCATAGCTTACAATTTATGTCAGTCAACACCATGGCAGTATTTTCTGAATGAAAAACTAGCACAAATTATTTTACAACTCTAAGTATACATATTGGGATAAAGGGACACTATTTAAACTAGTTATGTCAAAGAAAACCTAGGACACTTCACTGTGGTCAGTAATTATGTAACCTCCTACCCAAGATAGCTAATTCCTTGTTTTAAATGACTGAGAATGCAGAATGCAAAATCCTTTGTATTCATCACCTTAAATAGCAGCCATCTTTCTCACAGTTGTTTAATAGTATTTATTACATATCTTTGAAGGAATGAACAGCTGTAAAATGAAGCCCCAGTGACAACAATCAAAGTGATGTTTTGGTCTAATGAGGATTAATCAAAGAAGGCAAAGAGGGTCATTTGGCCTGGGCCTCAGTCTCAAAGGAGATCTTATATGTATTGATTTCTTGGCACATAAACACTTTTAGCATGCTTACATTGGATCATGGCATTGCATGAAAACTAGATTTGTTTTTTTCCTTCAAACTTACTGCTTTGACAAGAAAAGCCTACATCAATAGTAGAATGGATGTCCTGTTATTTGCCTTTCTCATTTGGAATAACTGCTATGGCCTCAAAAGGTGAAAGTGGCTGGTGTCTCCCTAGATCTCTACTTGCATCTGATGTTTTTACTAAGGATTCATGAAGAAAAGATATTCAGAATCACCTTGATAAGATACCCTGAAAGGTTACTATCCCATAAAAGGTATTATAGTTTAGTTCAATGTATTAGTAAGCCTGATATATCTTCACTGCATTCAAAATAGAACAAAAGCAATCATAATAAACAGACTTGCAAGTATTTAAGATTTGCTATGCGTGAAGCACTATGTGCTATTTTACATTGTTTTACTTAATGCTGACCCTCCAGTCATGATGTCCCTGTAATTATTAGCCCCATGTTAATGAGGAGAAGAGTGGGCAAATGAGGTTAGGGGACCTGAGTAGTCTCACAACTGGTAAGAGGTGGGAATTTTAACCCATGGTGCTGACTCTATTTGAGAAAATTTAATGTAACAGAAGTAAAGAATACATTTAATAACCAGTTCAGAAAAAAAAAGACTACCCAAAAATTCTGTATTAATGGAAACAATTAATGTATAAACATTACCAAACATGGACCAAATCAAGAAAAATAGGAGAGTGTGGTGTGTGGATAGATAATATTAGCACAAGCAGATGGCAGGAAACTCATACAAACCATGGTAGAAAACAGAAGCAAGTCTTTACAAAAGTAATCTAAGTGAAACTACATAAACCAAAAGCATTTTCCCTAAAATATTATGTAATCCTAAATTTTACAAAATTGTGTTAAATGTTTTAGTAACTTAGCTACACTCTTTGGGAGAATTTTGTGGAAAAAAAGCAAAAAGCAAGTTTAACCCATGAAAGATTTTAGTTATGAAATTATAAGATACTCTAATGAAGTTAATTTTTCAGGTCCATGATTTCCTGAAGAGGACACATATATGATGATGCCAATTATTTTTATCCCAAAGGTAGATTGACTTAAAATACATCTAAACAATCAGTAGCTCTTGAGGTTCACAAGCGAGATGATGCTAACATATTCATCATTTTATATGTCACATTTTAACATAAGACAGAAAATATTTTGTTATTTTGTTTTTAAAGAATTTTTCTGAAGTCCTAGAATCCCTTTTCCCTACTAATGACCCATACTTTATCTATTAGTGTTAAATTTAATTTAAATTTATTTTCAATTAACCAGGAGATTTCCAAAGTCATTTTCTCAAGTAAACCTTATTCCCACAAATTCTCAACAATCATAACTCAGAAAACTTTCATCAAGGTCTTTCCCTATTCCTACTGGCCCAAAATAGACCTGGCTTCTGAAATAACACTTTTTCCTTATTTTTCCAATATTACTTTTATACATTTTTTATAGAAATGTGAAGCTATATGGAGAGGCTAAATATATATCATTAACTTTTAAAGTGATACAGGACATAAGGTAAATATGAAAATATTAGTGATGGTTTGTAGTAAAAGTAGGACATTTCATTAAAGATACTATCAGGAAGTTTTGGCTGGTAATTGAAAACAGATTTAACTGTCCATACTGATGGCCTCAAAGGAAGAATATGACAACAAAGGACCTAAGAATGAACATAAGTCAAAAATCAAAATTGTTGTTTAGAATCCACCAGTAATATTTATTATTAAGCCTGAACTTATTTACTAATTGGAAATTAACAAAAATCTGAAAATAAATGTTTATTTCATAAATATGTACTTTAAGTATTAAACAAATAATTTTTCCAGAGAACAAAAAGTCTAGGAAAAAAATCTTACCTTTATATTTACAAAATATATTCCCAGTATTATTGTTTCCTAGAATTAGATTCCATTCCAGGTTTACACAGAATGAAAAATAAAAAAGAAATGCCCCACAAGGCAGAATGGAAATGCCCCTTCAGTATTTAAAAGAAAAGACTTCCAAGCTCTTGTTCACGCGTGTGTGTGTGAAGCCCTCCTGCAGACTTAACCAGCGGACCCTCTGAGGACAATGGCTTCTGTAGAGCTCCCAAAGGGAGGTGAATAGAAGTGAACCCTCAAAATGTGATAGGGTCCTAGAATGCAAACTTTTACAACATTATATTTTCTCTTAAAGTTTTGTTTGTAAAAATTATTTTACTACAAGTGAGCTTTTGTCAACATTTCACTTGGAAATTATAGATTTACAGGATATTGCAAAGAAATGTACAATGAAGTCCTGTGTACTCTTCTCGAAATCCCTAAATCTCCCTCAATTTTTTTTACCATTTTATTTTTTATTTACCATATTATTTATTTTTATTAAGATATATTTAATATACAACACTATATTGGTTTCAGGTATACAACATAGTTGTTGGAAATCATATACATTACAAAATGCTCACTACTATAAGCATAGCTATCATCTGTCACCATATATTATTACAGTATTATTAAATATATTCACTATTCTGTACTTTTCATCTCTGTGACTTATTTATTTTATAACTGGAAGTTTATATCTCTTTATCCCCTTCACCTATTTCACCTAGTCTCCCATGTTGACATAATAATACATTTATAATGTAAAAGTGAAATCAAGATATTAACCCTGGTACAATTTATAGTTATTCACATTGCAAGTTATACATGTACTCGTGTGTGTGTGTATGTGAGTGTATGAGTGTATGTCTATGCAATTTTATTACATGTATATGTAGTCTTGTGTAATCTCCAGGAAAATCCAATTACTCATAGTGTAACTAAAATATTCCCTCATGTTACCTCTCTATAGCCACACATAAGCCTCTACTGCTTGCCCCTGGAAATCACTAATAAGTTTTCCATTTATGTTGTTATGCTGTTTCTCAATGTTACATACATGGAATAATGCAATATGTACCCTTTTGAGACTGTTTTTTTTTCATTCAGCATAATTTCCTTTAGGTTTATACAAGTTGTTGGTATATCAAGAACTCACTCCTTTTTATTGCCTTGTAGTATTCCGTGGTATTGATGTACCATAGTCTGTTAACAATTCACTCATTAAAGGACATGTGGGTGATTTTCAGCTTTGGCCTATTACAAATAAAGCTGCTGTGAACATTCCTGTACAAGTTCCTTTGTGAAAAGATGTTTCGTATCTTTGGAGTAAATGCCCAAATGCAACGGTTGGGCTGTATGGTAAGTCAACTTTCATCATTAAATTTTAATGATATGTGGTTTATTGGCATTCCCATTACACCTTTAATTTATCTAACAAAAAACCCGAATGAATCAGATCCAATTATATAATAAATCTATTTAAAAAGAAAATACTAGGACACACAAAAGTATTCAGCATGAACACAAAACAGCAAGTGGAATAGCCAATGAAATATTGAATAAATTAAAAAAAATATTTGAAGGGGAAATTTGAGAAAAATATATTGATATATAAGTTATATAATAACATTTCTGTATTTATGTTTTAAGTATATTAAGAGTACATAACTATCTTAGTTAAATAATTGCCACACAAAGTTTGACTTTTTTAATTTACTCAAAATACACTCTTCAACCTCATTCTCTCTCCTTAAAATTTTTTTTTAGGTCTTAACACTTATATTCTGATACCCGAATGAGTAACTCATATCACTTCGTCCCAAACTGACATTTAAAAAGATGGGTTGAAATACATTTGCAGAGATATTTTTGAGTTCATTCAAACTGAGCAGTACTTCTTATCTTTTGAAATGTCAGGCAGCTGGTCTGAGGGAAATGGAAACACATCTCTTTTTAAACATCATCACTCACGTGGGAATAGAATTATGACTTGGTTTTTCCAAGCACACTGTGGGAAAAACATGGTATTTATTTGTGTGTAAAGGTTCTTCTCAAAAAAAAAAAAGCACTCAAAAAGCAATAATCAACCATCTTAAGTAATTTAGTTTGGGTTTTACTTGAAGTCCCTTTTATTTACCTTCCCATTTTAGATTTTCTAATCTCGTGAGTTAAAATTTTTTTATCATGGAGTAATGTAGTACTATGAAAATCTAAGAACTCTGTGATGTAGACCATATATTTTTAATAGGGCTTTGAAGCTTAAACTTGATTTAAATTTTTTTAACTGCAAAAATCATGTAAAATATTCATGTACTCTTAACCCCACATGAATAAATGTTTACCGCTCCCATATTTGCTTAAAATAATTAAAAATACTAATGAATCTGCACATTGTCTAAGATAGTAGATTGAGCACATGTATCCACATTAGACTGCCCTGAAACTCTGCTAAAATTACTAATAAAGGGATTTTAAAAATACCAAGTCATAAGGAGCAAGAGAACAGGAAAAAAAAACAATGAAAAAAAATATTTTGGAAGATGGACTTCAAATGGATAAGTGACAAGTAATCAAAGAGTACCAAGAGAGTTGAGTCCTAAATCAACAGGTGGAAAAACCAATTAGCCACCTGATTTTTACTTGGAGGTCCCAAGAAGGATCTGAAATATGTGGCATTAGGTTACTCTCCTAGTGGAATAATGGAATAAAAACATGAGTTTTGGTTGAAAGTGTGTTTTAGATGGAATTGGATTTCCAGATCCTAGTCCCCAATTCTTGCATTTTAGGATTTTAGGCCTATTACCCTCTTCCTTACCCAACTCAAATCTGGAATTTTATTGTCTGAATACAAGTTCAAAAGCTCTCTGTTCTAGTTTACATCAGACAGAATGAAGATAAAAAGAGTATCCTGCATTTATATATTAGTTTTCAATTGCTGTGAAACAACTTACCCCAACACTCAGTTGCTTGAAACAATATTGAGCACCTCATAGTTTCTGTAGATCTGGGAAATAGACACAGCTTAGCTGGATTCTGTGGTTCATGGTCCCTCAGATGTTGAAATCAAAATGTTAGGAGGAATTATAGATTTCAGTGCTGAACTGGTGAGGGATCTATTTTCAATCTCACTCAGTTTGTTGTTGGCAGGACTTGGTTCTTGAGGCCAACCCCAGTTCCTTGCCTTGGGAGTCTCTTCAGCATTATATAGTGCTTCATAAAAGTAAGAAAGTCAGGAACATGAAATATTGTTCAAACAAGACAAGAGATAATCTTTTACAATTTATTTTTATATCCAAAATTGTATTCTACCACCTTTGCCCATTTGATTCATATGAATCAAGTCATTAGGCCAGCCCACACTGAAGAGGAGAGGACTATACAATATGTGAATATTAGGAGGTGATGTCACAGGGGACATGTCAGGAATTTTGCCTACCATGCATGGTTTTTATGTGTGGAACTCCAGAACTGCCAACCTTCCTTGCTCACTCAGCTTTGAATCCATGAAATAGAAACAAGACTTAAAAATGGAACAGTACAAATAAAGAGCTTTTGAAAACTAAATATATATAATTAAAATGAAAAGCTTAATAAAATGGTTGATTATGCAGTGAAGAAAATGTAGCAAGAGTCAAAAACCTAGGATACAGCTGTGTGAATTCAAGAAATACAGAGAACTTGTCAGGTCAAATGTTCTAAAATAATTCCAAAAAGACAGAAAATAAGGAAAATCATCAAAAAAATAATTAAAACAAAAATTATAAAATTGAAGGATACAGGGTTGCATACTGAAAGCCTGTACCCCATACCAACTCAGTAAAATGGACAAAAAAAAAAAAGGCTCATGCAAAGTATGCTAGTATGACATTCCAGAACAATGGTGAAAAAGTGATGTCTATTAACTTTAAGAGAGAGAGAAAAATGTTCCAGAAAAGTACAGAGTCAGCAATCAGAATCACTTTAAGTGTATAAACAACACTGAATAATAGAATACAATGAAACAATCTTTTCAAAGTCTGACAAAAATATTTTTCCAACCTTGAATTTTATATCCAGTTGAATTATCAATATGTGTGAGGATGAATAAATTTATATTCTTTAGTACTTTCCATTCGACCTTTCTTAGGGAGATAGTGGATGATATACTCTACCAAATAAAGGTATAAGTCAGGAAGTAATGAAACTTGGGTTCAGAAAATATGCCTCCAGCACTGAGATAAAAGAGAACATAATTATGAGAATATAATCAAAGATGATGCCAAGATGAGATCTGTATCCCAAGAACAGAGGCCAAACAGGCCTGATTGGAGCACTCAGGCAGTTATTGGAAAGATTTCTTCCCTAAGATAAAATTGATAGAGTGCCTGAT
This sequence comes from Manis pentadactyla, assembly GCF_030020395.1. Lineage (NCBI taxonomy): Eukaryota > Metazoa > Chordata > Mammalia > Pholidota > Manidae > Manis > Manis pentadactyla. The sequence goes on from NC_080023.1 coordinate 53,981,369, forward strand.
GCATATGAACACAAGAAGAGTAATATAATTAGCAAATAATTTAGGTTTATTTTTGTGATATATGTAATAAGACAGGGAAAACACAGTTTTAAGGAAAGATAACTAATCATATGTCTGTTGATCTGTTGATAGTATTTGCATAGTAATAATAATGCAATGGTGAATATAGGTCTAAGAAAATTTTGATAAATAGGAGTGATGGGAGAATGTGGTGGAATGATTATGTAGGGGAATGATGAAAAGGAAACAAATCCTTATCTTCCTTATTTCAAAATTAAGAGCAATGAATAAACCTTAAAAAAAAGGAAATGCTTAAGTGTGCATGTTATTTAGAGGTAGTGTGATATACAAAAACAATCAGTTAAAAGGGCCATAATGGTTGATTTTAAAGGTAGGGATGTCAGGAGCAGAGACGCTGAACCACTGTTTTATTAATAAACTTTGTAAAACTATATGAGTCATTAAAATATGCTCATGTATAACATTGATTAAAATAAAACTAATATAAAAATAATATACTTTTTGTGGTCTTAAATATTTCACAAATATACTTAACATAATGTGTAACATTCTCCAATTTGAATCTTCTGTCAGCATATTTTTTATTCTTATACATCAATAAATATCCAGCTCTTTCAGTTAGTTATGTGGTTTTACAGTATTCTAACATATGAGTTAATGCCGAAATTAATTATCCATTTTTTAACACCACTGACAGTGTAATGAAGACTCTTATACATGCTTTGTAAGACTTTATCTAAACTTACTTAGAAATGGAATTGAAGGACTATGAGTGTAGGATTAAGATTTTAATCTTAACTGCATATTACCAACTTGTTCTCTATAATGTCTGTAAAATTTTCAGTAGAAATATTCCAAATTTGGCAAGAGATGAATATTGCCTTGCGATTGTCCAAAAAAGAGGAAGTAGTTCTACTTTGACAACTGATTTTTCCATAAACTGTTCATTTAATTTATTGCTAAATTTCTATAGTGATTTTTCTCTAAGGAGTTCATGGAGTTTTTTTTTTTTTCATTTTTTCTATGCGATAAATGCAGGACAGTGAAACAAAGTCAGTAGAGTTTTAATAGAAAAATGACTGTGATTTAAAACTGTTGTGCCCAGCAAGTATATTGTTTATGTGTGAAGTAAACATTCAGAGGCCTGTAGAGCTTCAAAAGAATAACAAATATATTTTCCTCAAAAAGTTTCCAGAAGAATTTTTCCATATCACTGACAGGAACAAAATATGAGCTAAGAAATGGCTATGAACATTCCACACTAAAAACCAAGATAAATGTATAAAATTACTAAAGTCTATGGGAAAGCATAGGATTTAATGCATGTAAATAACTATTATAATCATACCCCCAAGATAGAATGTTTAAGTCTAAAAAAAGTCTTGAAAGATAAATTTATTTCCTTAAATATGGGGTTTGTGACCTCAAGATTAAAGTACATATGAACTGGGAGAACTTCTGGGGAATAACGTAAGAAGAATGGGTAAGAGTATCTAAAAATAAAGTTTAATTTTAATATTAATATAAATCTAGTTTTTTTAAGCAAATATCAAAATCTTTAAGTCTGTGAATTGAAATAAGCACCCTAATTTTTAAATCACTGCAGAAATTAGTAAAATAAAGATGGAATGCAAAGGAACTCCCCAGAAAAGCATAAAATAAAGTTTAAAGTTATGCATTGGACCAAATATAATGTTATGGAAATAAATATGAGCAGCTAAAATTAATTAATTTAACGTTAAGACTCAAACTGAATAACAGGAAAAACTATTTACTGTTGGTTATGGATGATCTCTTGTAGAAAACACCCTTTCAAGCAAAACCTGAGGGATAAGAAAATTTGAAAATGACATCAGAATATTTTAATTATGGAAACAAAAGAAAATTAGAAATGAGAAAAAATGAAAATATTAACAATGAGATTGAATGCATTTTTCATTTTGACTTCTCTGCCTGTAGAAATCCTTCTCATTCTGTAATGATATGCTAAAAAAACCACTCATTATTCAGGTGTTTACCTATAGGCTACAACCTTAAAGAATGAATGAATATCTCCCCTTTGCATTTTTGCATTCCTTCCAGGACTGCATTTAAGACACAGTGATACAAATGACCCTTTCTTGTCCTATGTCAATTGTTTGGTGGCAGAAAACATGCACTATTAATTCTTGTTGCCAATGTCTAGAATATTCTAAGATGCATGTATGTTAAAATCATGTTTACAAATTAAGTTGATTTTTTTAAATGTTCTCAGCCTCCTTATTCATATGCAAGTTCCTTATAAAAATGATCACACTTTGTAATTTTGTGGTAATTACTGTTAGAATCATGTCTAATTCATACATCCTTGAATGTGTAAAGAATTTTTTCAAACTCTAGCATCATGGTATATTTACTTGCAAAATGCTGAAAATAAAATGCTCATTTTTAAGTATCTTTGCATTTAGAAGACATGTTATTAAAATAACAGATTTTACAAATACTCAATAAATACACAATGCATTTTTCCACTATTCTTTACTTTTTTGGACCTTATTAAACAGTCTTTAATGGGTTTTATATTTTGGATTAGTAGCAAAACTGGAAAGACAATTTAAGGCAAATTGCCTTTCAGATTTTAGCATTACCTTAAGGAAATCACAAAACTGTGATATATCAAAGATTAAATCTAGATTAGTACTTGAACCTGGGTTTATGTTGGGCTTTATTTATTTATTTTTCTGAGCAAAATATGTTTTTCCTACAAGCTTAATGAAAAAATTTTCATGGTATCTTGAGTATCAATTTTGAGTAGAAGTCTAAATTAAAAAGTGTAAGAAAAAAATAAATCTTGAGTACTGAAATCAGTTTCACTATTTTATTTTAGTAAAAACCAGTTAGCTTTTAGTTAATAACATATTTCGGAAGAATATCCATTAAGTTCTAATGAAACTGTGTGCATTGTATAATTACTATTCAAATTTGTACACAACTATAGGTAAAATTGCTGTACTTGTGTTTGCTGACTGTGGCCGGAAAATGTCTAATGAAGAGACATTTTCACAATTTTTGCAAATCTTTCCTATGGCCATTTCTAGAACTGGACTTTCTTCATTGATTTCAAGTTAGTTTCAGCCTCAGTCTTATAGCCCAGTCTTTTCATTTACACATTGTTTTGAGAATTACTAATTAGTGCAGACAAATTCATTTATTCATCCTGGTTCTTTCTCAGGCGTTCAGATGTTCTGAATTGTGTGAATTTTCCTTTGAGTTGTATGGTTTGTGTTCTTTCTGTCTGTATTGTAGTTCTCAGATCTAAAATAAGGAATTTGATTGGGATAAATTTCAGGTACCCATCAATTATTTTAAAACACAGTGGGCATTTCAAGTCATGCATCTTCTAGAAATCAAGTATGTATAATTTAGTCATCAGCAAAATGAAAATATTAATTGTTCCATGTTTCTTAACCAGAAAAATATAAATTAATAGTAATGATTATCACTAAATTGAACACCTACCCAGAGCTATAGGAGATAGACACAAAAAGTCTTAAATGCAGTCTGTTTCTGTGAAGGAATTGTTGGCCAGCTGGTAGAATCAGTGAAGATTTGTTTGCTTCTGCAGAGGCCTCTGCTTCTCCATGGTAGGAGTGCCAGCTTCAAAGATGTGTTCAGTTCATGACTCAAATATTTTGGAAGTTCTATTGGAGTTCACATTGACTAAGAATATTGTTGGGAAATGACTAAGAATTTCTTTAAGACATCCTTAAAGAAAATTGTATCTAATTACATACCTTTCCCAATCTTTATATTCTGCTTTTCAAAAATTAAAAAAAAACTTTGTCTTTAATTATTTTGTATAAATTACCTGAAAATCATAATATCATTTACACTATTTATACATGTAGAGGACCATAATTATGTTCTTCTATATTTGCCATTTAGTGCAAAATATAGAAAGGAAATAGTACTGACAAAATTTCTAGATAGGTAACTACTGAGCTACTGTTCTTTCTGTCACATGTTAACACTAGCACGTTTTCTTGACAGTGGTCCCCAAAGTTTTTTGATAACACATCCCATCATTAAAATATTTTTGGCCAAAAGTCCCAAAACATGTCTATTTATTTATAAATCATGTATGCATACTTCTTTACTAATGCATTATGTACACTGTAAACCATCATATAGTACAAAGGCTGATTTGGTTAATTACCTATGTACATTTATACTTCAAATTGTCTTTTGATGACCTAGAAATTTTTTGCCAGCCTCTTGTCCTCTCAGTTTAGAACATCATTGTTTTTTTTCACAGTGTGGCCTACCAGAAGACTGAACCTACAGCATCACTTCTGCCATTTTCTAGTATTTGCTCATATTTAGCATAAATCATATATTTTTATTGTTTATTTGGCAGAAATCTTTGTTGGTCATGTCCATTTAATTGTATTAATTAAAACTATAAAACATATAATGTGTAAGGTCATTCAACTGTGCATGTGTAAACTCCAGTAAGTTAGAAATGTTGAGACAATTAGATTAAGTGTGACACTGTCAATCTCTCCAGGATGTGGAACTTCTACTCTTTACCCAGGACACATCACATGCCATCTGTGACATGTGACTCTCGAAAAAGGGGCTAAGCAAGGAACCAATGCCAGTCTGCATATTCAAACTCTGCAAGGGACTGCCCTGTTTGCAGACAGTCTCTTGGCCCAGTTGTCTTCCAATGTGCATATACATAGCCTGGGGTTATAAGATGCAAGCACAGATGGTTTTAAGGAAATTAATTTCCTGAATCTCACTTCCATATGGATTCTTTCCCAAGAATGATAAGGTTCCTGAGTCAAGCAGCTTATTTCCTACATCTTTCTCTAGTACATTTATCTAGACTTTATATTAAAAAGGAACACTTTTCACCATCCTGATGTTAATTATAGTATATTGTTTCAGGATGTAAAACACACACATACACACACAATCATGCAAACACACACACATACACAGAGGATAAACTAGGTTTTGGTTTTAGAGTTGAGAAAATGCATGACTCTAAAGACTGAAAAACAAATGTTTTTTCTGGTGGGTTCCAATTCAAACTTTCAACAGAATTGGAGAACCCAATTCAGTTGTCAGATGACAGAGTATTAAGTATTTTTTAATGGGAAATCAGCATGTGATTTTTGGCACAAAACTCAGAAGGGGTTCAAATGATTTAGTTATATGCTTATAACAAGTCTGTTCGAATCTGTTTACTTATATGGAGAAATTTTCTTCATGTTCAGACATTTTTTTTAATAAAAGAAAGGAATAGAAAGAAGTTGAGCTCTGAATTATTCTCACAATAAATAATACTCATCCATGGATACATGATAGAAGATCTTTGATCAACTGTTCATTAAATTTATATGTGATTGTAAAGATATGTTAATATGAAGTGTTTTTCAAAAACTTGCTATCTTACATCAATAGGAAAATTTAAAAACAATTTTAAATTTAATAAATATATTTTGGAGAAATAATAAGAGACTTTCAACAAATGACTTAAGTGTATTATATACATTGCAATAAAATTCTGTAGAGGAATTGGGATTAACTATACAAAGAAGTAAAAAATGTGCAATATTAGCCTTGTTCATCTATTTCTTTTAAATTAGTGATGTATATCAAATCACTATGATATTTAGATCTGTTTGTATGTAATCAAAGAACAGGTATAACATGTCCATTTTAAAATGCCAATATTTAATGAGGCAAAACTTCAAAATTTTTAGCTATTTTAAACTATTACAATTTGTCAACCTGGAAACTTCCTTGAAAATACTAGTTTTATTCTAAATTTCTACAGGGAATACAAGAGGAAAAGTACTTATAAAAAAAAAATAGACAAGCACTATCATTATAGCATCAGCCTATATCAAAAGACAGTATGTTCTGAATGATAAAAGCCAGGCAGATTTTAGGGAGATAGAACAAATATGAAAGAATGATAGAAGGTTTTTAGATCTGATGTAAAACAAATGCACAGTTATTTCACACATACAGGTCGAATTACTGCTACACCTGAATACAGTCAACAATTCTGTGTAGTGTCTCATAATTTATATCAAAGTGAATTTTTAAAAAATGTAGTTGTTTTATTATAATTATTATTACTAATATTACTGTTATGCAGAAAGATAGAAATGAGGAGGATGAAAAGGAGAAAGGGCCCTCCCAAAGATGACTCAGAGAGTGTATCAAATAGAGCCAGAAAGCCATAAATGACTCAGAGAGTTAATCAGATGAAGCCAGAGGGTCCAAGAGTGACAGGAAATGTCCAGGGTCCCCCCAGATAAGAAGCATGAGAAACACAGGCACAGCACAGCACCTGTCCCCATTTCACCAATCAGAACAAGCCTAGAGAGCTGACAGCTGTCAATCAAGGACCTCTCTGCCCTGCCAAAACCACTTAAAGAAGCCTCAGAATCACTTTGGATTAAAGATGGCGGCGTGAGAGGAGAGACAGAGGCTTCCTCCTAAAACTGGATACAATTAGGATATTTAATTGGCGCAACTAATCCTGAGAGAGAAACAGGAAAGAGGACGGCATCAGACTGTACACACCTGGAGAAAAGACCAGACCTCAGCGAAAGGGGTAATGTACCACAGCTGTGGATCTGTGGGACCTGAGCCCCTCCCACACCCCAGCTCACCGGCAGGAGGAAGACAAACAGAGCAGGGAGGGAGTGGAAGGCATGGGACTGCTGAATACCTAGCTCCGGAGATCTGCTCTGGGAGCACAAACCTACATTTCATGGGCCTTTCATGAGACTCGCATGACTACTGGGTAGGAAAGTTAATACAGGCAGAGTTTCTGGGGAGATTGGGATTCTGGCTGCTTGTGGAAAGCAGGGATCCATATCTGGCTGCTCTGGGACAAAAATTTATACCTGGGTGACCGGCCCACTGTAACAGGCAATGGAGACAGGCACAAAAGCCAGGAAGCGGGGAACAGCTCTTTCCTACACCCAGGCACAAGTACTGCTCCCCTACGACTCCCAACATTGCTTCAGGGGCTCAGCAGCTCCAGAATAGATCTTCTGGACATTAGAGGGTGCCATATACAAACATGAAACGCCAAAGGAACCTTGTCCAGAGTAAAATTGTTAATACAACTCCCGAGAAAGATTTAAATGATATGGACCTCATGACTCTTCCTGAAAGGGAGTTCAAAATAAAAATCATCAACATCCTAATGGAGGTACAGAAAGACATCCAAGAACTCAGGAATGAATTCAGGTCAGAGATCCAATCATTAAAGAACACGATGGAGGGTATTAAAAGGAGGTTGGATACGGTGGAGGAGACAATAAATGACATAGAAACTAGAGAAGAGGAATACAAAGAAGCTGAGGCACAGAGAGAAAAAAGGATCTCAAAAAATGAAAGAACATTGAGAGAACTGTGTGACCAATCCAAGCAGAACAATATTCGCATTATAGGAATACCAGAAGAAGAAGAAGAGAGAGAAAGGGATAGAAAGTGTCTTTGAGGAGGTAGTTGCTGAAAACTTCCCCAATCTGGGGAAGGACATAGTCTGTCAGGCCATGGAGATCCACAGATCCCCCTACACAAGGGACCCAAGGAAGACAACACCAAGACACATAGTAATTAAAATGGGAAAGATCAAGGATAAGGACAGACTGCTAAAAGCAGCCAGAGAGAGAAATAAGATCACTTACAAAGGAAAGCCCATCAGGCTAACATCAGACTTCTCAACAGAAACTTACAGACCAGAAGGGAGTGGCATGATGTATTTAATGCCATGAAGCAGAAGGGCCTGGAACCAAGATTACTTTATATGGCGAGATTATCATTTAAATTTGAAGGAGGGATTAAACAATTTCCAGATAAGCAAAAGCTGAGAGAGTTTACCTCCAACAAACCATCTCTGCAGTCTATTTTGGAGGGACTCCTATAAATGGAAGTGTTCCTAGGGTTGGATAGCTGTCACCAGAGGTAGTAAAATCATGGTAGGGAGGGTGGAACAGCTGATTGCAAGGCAAATGCAAAATTAAATTGACTATTCCCAAAGTCAATCAAGAGGTAGACAAAAAGTACAGAATTGGATACCTAATATACAAAGAATGAAAGAGGAAGAAAAAGGAGGATAAATAGAAAAGAACCTTTAGATTGTGTTTATAATAGCATATTAAGCGAGTTAAGTTAGACTCTTACATAGTAAGGAAGTTAAACTGGAACCTTTGGTAACCACGAATCTAAAGCCTGAAATGGCAATAAGTACATACCTATCCATAATCACCCTAAATGTAAATGGACTGAATGCACCAATCAAAAGACATAGAGTCACTGAATGGATAAAAAAATAAGACCCATCTATATGCTGCTTACAAGAGACTCACCTCAAACCCAAAGACATGCACAGACTAAAAGTCAAGGGATGGAAAAAGATATTTCATACAAACAATAGGGAGAAAAAAGCAGGTGTTGCAGTACTAGTAACAGAAAAAATAGACTTCAAAACAAAGAAAGTAACGAGATAAAGAAGGACATTACATAATGATAAAGGGCTCAGTCCAACAAGAGGATAAAACCATTATAAATACATATGCACCCAACACAGGAGCACCAGCATATGTGAAACAAATACTAACAAAACTAAAGGAGGAAATAGGCTGCAATGCATTCATTTTAGGAGACTTCAACACACCATTCACTCCAAAGGACAGAACCACGAGACAGAAAATAAGTAAGGACACAGAGGCACTGAACAACATACTAGAACAGATGGACCTCATAGACATCTATACAACTCTACACTAAAAAGCAACAGGATACACATTCTCCTCAAGTGCACATGGAACATTCTCTAGAATAGACCACATACTAGGACACAAAAAGAGCCTCAGTAAATTCAAAAAGATTGAAATCCTACGAACCAACTTTTCAGACCACAAAGGTATAAAACTAGAAATAAATTGTACCAAGAAAGCAAAAAGTTTCACAAACACATGGAGGCTTAACAACATGCTTCTAAATAGTCAATGGATCAACGACTAAATTAAAATGGAGATCCATCAATATATGGAAATAAATGACAACAACAACAAAAAGCCCCAACTTCTGTGGGATGCAGCAAAAGCAGGCTTAAGAGGAAAGTATATAGCAATCCAGGGCTATTTAAAGAAGGAAGAACAAACCCAAATGAATAGTCTAATGTCACAATTATCAACATTGGAAAAAGAAGAACAAATGAGGCCTAAAGTCAGCAGAAGGAGGGACATAATAAATATAAGAGAAGAAATAAATAAAATTTAGAAGAATAAAACAATAGAAAAAAATCAATGAAACAAAAGAGCTGGTTCTTTGAGAAAATAAACAAAATAGATAAGCCTCTAGCCAGACTTATTAAGAGAAAAAGAGAGTCAACACACATCAACAGAATCAGAAACGAGAAAGGAAAAATCATGATGGACCCCACAGAAATACAAAGAATTATTAGAGAACACTATGAAAACCTATATGCTAACAAGCTGGGAAACCTAGGAGAAATGGTCAACTTTCTAGAAAAATACAACCTTCCAAGACTGACCCAGAAAGAAACAAAAAATCTAAATAGACCAATTACAGGCAACAAAATTGAAGTGGTAATCAAAAAACTACCCAAGAGCAAAACCCCCGGGCCAAATGGATTTACTTCAGAATTTTATCAGATATACAAAGAAGACATAATACCCATTCTCCTTAAAGTTTTCCAAAAAATAGAAGAGGAGAGAATACTGCCAAACTCATACTATGAAGCCAACATCACCCTAATACCAAAACCAGGCAAAGACCCCACCAAAAAAGAAAACTACAGACCAATATCCCTGATGAACACAGATGCAAAAATGCTCAATAAAACATTAGCAAACCGAATTCAAAAATATATCAAAAGGATCATACACCATGACCAAGTGGGATTCATCCCAGGGATGCAAGGATGGTACAACATTCGAAAATCCTTCAACATCATCCACCACATCAACAAAAAGAAAGACAAAAACCACATGATCATCTCCATAGATGTTGAAAAAGCATTAGACAAAATTCAACATCCATTCATGGTAAAAACTCTGAGCAAAATGGGTATAGAGGGCAAGTACCTCAACATAATAAAGGCCATATACGATAAACGCACAACCAACATCATACTGAACAGTGAGAAGCTGAAAGCTTTTCCTCTGAGATTGGGAACAAGACAGGAATGTCCACTCTCTCCACTGTTATTTAACATAGTACTGGAGGTCCTAGCCACGGCAATTAGACAAAACAAAGAAATACAAGAAATCCAGATTGGTAAAGAAGAAGTTAAACTGTCACTATTTGCAGATGACATGATATTGTACATAAAAAACCCTAAAAACTCCACTCCAAAACTTCTAGAACTGATATCGGAATACAGCAAAATTCCAGGATACAAAATTAACACACAGAAATCGGTAGCTTTCCTATATACTAACAATGAGCCAATAGAAAGAGAAATCAGGAAAACAATTCCATTCACAATTGCATCAAAAAGAATAAAATACCTAGGAATAAACATAACCAAAGAAGTGAAAGACCTATACCCTGAAAACTATAAGACTCTTAAAAGAAATTAAAGAGGACACTAACAAATGGAAACTCATCCCATGCTCATGGCTAGGAAGAATTAATATCATCAAAATGGCCATCCTGTCCAGAGCAATATACAGATTTGATGCTATTCCTATCAAATTACCAACAACCTTCTTCAACGAACTGTAACAAATAGTTCAAAAATTCATATGGAAAAACCAAAGACCCCGAATAGCCAAAGCAATCCTGAGAAAGAAGAATAAAGTGGGGGGGATCTCACTCCCCAACTTTAAGCTCTACTACAAAGCCATAGTAATCAAGACAATTTGGAACTGGCACAAGAACAGAACCACAGACCAGTGGAACAGATTAGAGACTCCAGACATTAACCCAAACATATATAGTCAATTAATATTTGATAATGGAGCCATGGACATACAATGGGGAAATGGCAGTCTCTTCAGCAGATGGTGCTGGCAAAACTGGACAGCTACATGTAGGAGAATGAAACTGGACCATTGTCTAACCCCATATACAAAAGTAAATTCAAAATGGATCAAAGGCCTGAATGTAAGTCATGAAACCATAAAACTCTTAGAAATAAACATAGGCAAAAATCTCTTGGACATAAACATTAGCGACTTCTTCATGAACGTATCTCCCCGGGCAAGGAAAACAAAAGCAAAAATGAACAAGTGATACTATATTAAGCTGAAAAGCTTCTGTAAAGCAAAGGACACCATCAATAGAACAAAAAGGTACCCTACAGTATGGGAGAATATATTCATAAATGACAGATCCGATAAAGGCTTGACATCCAAAATATATAAAGAGCTCATGCACCTCAACAAACAAAAAGCAAATAATCCAATTAAAAAATGGGCAGAGAAGCTGAACAGACAGTTCTCCAAAGAAGAAATTCAGATGGCCAACAGACACATGAAAAGATGCTAGTCATTAGAGAAATGCAAATTAAAACCACAATGAGATATCACCTCACACCAGTAAGGATGGCTACCATCCAAAAGACAAACAACAAATGTTGGCGAGGTTGTGGAGAAAGGGGAACCCTCCTACACTGCTGGTGGGATTGTAAGTTAGTTCAACCATTGTGGAAAGCAATATGGAGGTTCCTCAAAATGCTCAAAATAGACTTACCATTTGACCCAGGAATTCCACTTCTAGGAATTTACCCTAAGGATGCAGCACTCCAGTTTGAAAAAGACAGATGCACCCCTATGTTTATCACAGCACTATTTACAATAGCCAAGAAATGGAAGCAACCTAAGTGTCCATCTGTAGATGAATGGCTAAAGAAGATGTGGTACATATACACAATGGAATATTATTCAGCCATAAGAAGAAAACAAATCCTACAATTTGCAACAACACGGATGGAGCTAGAAGGTATTATGTTCAGTGAAATAAGCCAAGCGGAGAAAGACAAATACCAAATGATTTCACTCATCTGTGGAGTATAATAATGAAAGAAAAACTGAAGGAACAAAACAGCAGCAGAATCACAGAACCCAAGAATGAACTAAAAGTTACCAAAGGGAAAGAGACTGGGGAGAATGGGAGGGTAGGGAGGGAAAAGGGCGTGGAAGAAGAAAAGGGGTATTATGATTATCATGTATAATGTGGGGGGTGGGGGAAAGGGGAGGGCTTTGCAACACAGAGAAGACAAATAGTGATTCTACAACACCTTACTATGCTGATAGACAGTGACTGTAATGGGGTTTGTGGGGGAGACTTGAGGTAGGGGAGAGCCTAGTAAACATAATGTTCTTCATGTAATTGTAGATTAATGATCACAAAATTAAAAAAGTAAAAGGAAAAAAAAAAAAGAAGCCTCAGAATCTGCCCCCCGGCTTGTCTTATCTTAGGCAGGCTCACTCTCTTACTCTATGCAGAGTGCATTAAACCTTACTTTGTTTTCTTGACTTGGTTTCTTGTCTCACTATATCTGACTCCCCTGCGACACTGAGCTGAGTCCTTTCCTTCCTAGCATTACTACTACTGCTACTACTTAGATGTTTAGGGCTTAGGAAAACTGACCCAATTTTTCATGAGTCATTATAAGCCGCAGTCCATAGGTCAAATTTGTAAGGTCATATGTAATTTTAACATCTATTCTGGATATTCTGACTATTTCATTAGCGTTACAGAATATTAACTCAAATTTCAAAATTCCTGCTTTCATTGATGATTCCAAATAATTCCAGGTACCAAGTTGTTATTTTCATGATGCTTCCAAATAATTCCAGGTGCCAAGTTGTTATTTTCATAAAACCTCTACCTTAAATTAAGAGGGAAACCTCATTTTAAGCTCTGTGTCTAATTTCAATAAGCAAAAATCACACAGATGCACACACATATTGTAGTTTAAAATGAGGACATAATGAAACAGCATTATTCACTTAGGGAACATGGAAAAAAATAAAAGATTAAAAATAATTCTATTATCCAAATACCATGGTCCACACAGATGTACTCTATGAGTGGGTAGGAAACTGAGAAAAATGAAATTCTTTCAAAAGGTAGTATTTTAATAAAAGGAAATACTTTGTCATGAAGACTGTGTCTTAGTGATGTTTACAAAAAAGCTCTTTAATAATGGTGACAAGTTTTCAAATTTATTTTAATGAAAACATTAAAGTAGGAAAAGCATCTTTGATATAGGACATTTTATGTATTCTTTGTGATATTTTATATATGCTGTTATTCTTTCTAGCATGTTCTTTTCAACCACATTTCTTTTGTGCTACATATTTATACCGAATATATCTATCTCTGACTATATTTTATTTTTTCTTTCTAACTACATATCTGGACTATACTTTCTAGCTTCTTTTCAGTGATGTGTGGCCACTTGATGTAGGTCCAGCTTCAGCTTATTGAGTATGAAGTAATCAGTTTTCTTCCTGGAGCAGACAATAAAGTCCCCAATGGCCAAGCTATGCTCTTCCCATTAGTTGGATGAATGGATAGAAATTCAAGGATTTATCTGCAACTGAAGCCACAATCTGGAAGGATCCTGTAGTCTGGATGACTGTACAGGTTAGCACCTTTATGAGGGTTTGTTTCCTCTGTGATGCAGGCAAGAAATAAACTGTGTAAAACCAGTGGTATTTAGTGGTTTGTTTGTTAAATAAGTTAGCCTACTCTCACACATCTTGGGGGTGCCTTGACCCACAGAATAATTAACTCACCCATACTTTAGATGTCCATCATTTCAAATCATCCTTCTTATCATGCCAGGATAATTTTTATACCAAACAGCTCTTTAATGGTGGCTTCTTATTTCTAGAGTATGGCTTTGGTTCACTAGCCTTATCATGGCTTCTGTTATGACCCCAATTCCTTCAATATTTTAATGTTTGCTTTACTCACTTCCTTTCTCACAGGTTTCCCTCATCATGGAGTCCCTCCCCTTTCCTCTCTAAAATTTCAGTTTCCCTTCCAGTCCCTGCTAAAGCTCTGCACTCTCTCTAAGCCTTTTTTGACTATCCACATCCTCTTCTCACATTAGTCCCATCTCCTGCCATACTGCTCTCACTCACATTATCCTCCCTGCTTGTTTTCCAATACACTGAGTGAACTTCCACTAGTGCTTCTCCATTTATTTATCCATTTTCCTGAAACTCTCTTGCCCTAAAAGCCTTCATAGTCCTCAGCCTTATTTTATTCAGATCTCTTATTATATGACCTCTCTCAGAAAGGATTTCCCCAATTGTCTTGTTTAAAATAGCTCACCCAAAGGCTGTCACTCTGCATCCTCTTATTTTGCCTTACTTTTTCCTACTACTTAACAATCTTATCTGATATTTAATGTCTATTTATTTTTTCATTTATTGTTACCTCCCCTAGGATGTAAGCTTGCCCAGAGTAGGGGACTGGTCTATTCTGTGCTATCTGTTCAGCACCTAGAACAATGCTTGCCATATAATTGGGGCTCAATAAACATCTGTTCAATTAAGAGATCAATTAATCAATGAATCTACTCTTCTGGATTCACTTGTTAACTGGTGATTAAAACCAAAACTACTTTGGTACCTTTCAAATGCATTGCTTCATTTGAGTCTCTCTTTCTCTGCCTTCCTATCTCTCTTTTACATATTTAGAGATACATACAATGAAACTCAAAATTACTCCGTTATGAAATTGCTGCAGCAGAGTAGGGCTCCACACATTTTGACTCCAGAAGCTGTATGATTACCACAACAATATGCATAAACATCAGACAGCATACAGAGTCAGTCTTAAATATAATACCTATTTATTACCTTGACAAATCAGAAACTCTAAGAGACTGAGAGATCTGTAGAATAAAATGTTTATTGAACTCTTACAAATACCAGCCAGTCCTAGGAGAGGAAGTTTCTGCTTTGCTAACAGCAAGGCCAGTTACACAAACAAATTTTCTGCCAACCTCAAGAAATGGAGAATATTCATGGGGGGCCTCAAGGAAGGTAAGTTGTTTAAATTTACATTGGTTACAGATAAGCTAATGTGAAGCAAAGTTCAAGGATAGATGATAGGTCCATAGACAAGGCTTGTGGATTGGTGGTTTATTATAGATAGTCAGGAACAATTCACATGTAAGAGCGATTCAGTGGTGCCCTGGCCTCCCAGATAATTGTTGAAATGACTTCATTCATTCAGGAACTTGTAGTCTCTAGTTGCCTACAGCCTGCGGCTATTGATTGATTAACTTATCTTGCTGTTTCCCTCATTCTCTACCCCTTACATCACTTAATTTTAGGACATCTCTGAATTTTTCCTTATCTATTTATTTAATATTTCCTCCTTATTTTTTATGTACTATCATTTTAACTAAATTTTAGGCTTGTTGAAGAAACAATAAAATCTTAACATAATAGTAAGAGGTTGCATTTTTGCTTAAATATTTATATTTATTTATTCACTTGATGATTTATTCAGAAAACAAAGTCTTCATAGCTTAACACAATATTATTTTAAAGTTTTACTTTAAATATAACATGATTCCCTGATTATATACATGTATGTTCCACACATTAAGACCTATTTTTTAGCTTTTGTTTCAAGTACACACATAATGAAATAATGGCAGAGTTTTATGTATGTCCAGTGAAAGGTAATAAAAACCTAAAACTCTTACTTCTTCTATGGCGTATTTACTTTGTCTGAAGTGAAAACTGTTTAAATAAATTAATTGAATAAATACATGACTAAATGGAATTTTGTCATGTCTTTCCTTTCTTTGAGCGACACACCATGTGCCACAAAATGCTGCTACCTTTCACACATTGGGTGGCCTTCATTTATATTTGGACATATTTTTTCTCATGCAAAATGTTCTCAAACAGTTGTAAAGCAGTAAGAAGAATAATTTAACATCATGTAATAATTTATGCTGCACTTCTTTTTAAACAAAGAGAAAGCAATCTTTCCTCCATGAAGTCTTTCCTCCATGAATCTTTCCTCCATGAAGTGTAAGCTAAGTATAGGGTTTGCATCAAAATACAATGCTTGCATTAAAACACAACAGAAAGCACTCCTGGGGATTTTCTCACATACTTTAAACTCTGCTTTTGGATTGCAGAACCATGTTCATTTTGGTTCTTTACAATGGTTTCTCTAACTAGCTTTTCCACAATGCACTAGTAACTTTTAATCGTTCAAGATGTTTTCTAATCACCTTTTCTAAAAAGAATAAGTGACTATGTATTTCCTTAATCTTTGATTTCAAAGATTAACTTCACTTGAAATATTTTCCACTGAATCAGAAACTTATTCCCAGGTCACTTTTTCTAAAATAACACTCTCTTTTGCAACTTTTATCCCCATGTTCTCCTTTATTGACTTTCACAGCACTTATACCATCTAATATATACTATATGTCTTATTTTCTTATTCTCTGCCCTTCTTTTCTGGAATGATAAGCTCTATAACCAGGTACTGCTTTTTAAAAAATTATTTTATCCCTATGTTCTGGTACATAGTATGATCAATCAACATTTTTTGAAATGGCTGAATAGATAACTGAACTCCTATTTCAGTTATGATTCACTGTGTCCCAGAAGAAGTATTTGACACAGAAAATTAAATAAGTTGAATCTACTTTCAAAAGATTTATCACACTTTCATACTATTTATTAATAGACTTATAATCCAAAATGAAAACTATTTTACATGTTGGAAAAAAATGATAGAAAATGGAACATAATCCTGTCTTCCAATTATTTAACTGTATAATCTCAATATTCAAATATAAATGAAATAATTAACTCATTTTTTATTCCTTAAAGTAACAAGTTATAGTTTACTCCTGTTCTGTCACTTACATTCTGGCAAAGATGATTTGAGTTCTCATTTAAAAACACTGGCAACTTACTTTAAAATAGTCTATTTGTTCCTCTCTAGTAAGAAGTGTGAGACACCGAAATAGAACATTGTGTGACAGAACAGATGCTGTCGCAATGGTGAGTTTATATGAGGATGCTGATAACAGATGCAACCTTACAGCATTAGCCAATAAAAAAGTATGAGTATTACTACTTACAATTACTCAAAATGAGCTGGGTTATGGGCAACCCTGAAAGTACAACCTCACCCTCGTGTACTGTAAGTGATCCTGTATTTATGGATATAATAAATTTCCAAAGTTAATTTAAAAGGAAATAAATACAAATTTATTATAAGGTAGGAAGTGTGAATCACCTCAGTTAGGTTTTTTTCTTAGGGAAGAACTTCATTCTCTACAGCAAGAAGAAAGAAACCAAAGACAAAATTTCTCCACAACAGAAGCCATCAAAGACAGCAAGTAACTTTGAAGATAAACCCAAGTACAAATTTTTCAATGTGGAAGATACTCTTTGTAAAGTGATAAGAATATTTACTAGGTCTATTTATTTTTTTAACAAATAAGAGCAGTTTAAATCTTGCTAAAAGAGAAAAACCCCAGTTATCTTATTATTGTGGAATTACATTCTAATCTACATCACTAAAATGTGTGCAGTTCAGTTAAATGTTTTTATATAGATAGTTTTAATATAGTGGTACCTATAGGAAACTTTAGATATGCATATGTAAAATAATTAAATTAAAAATCAGAAAATATATTTTGATCATTTTATAGTCCTGTATGAATTCAATTTCACCAGGTTTTTCTCTATTATTTCAACGACAAAGGTAATGCTAATGAACAACTTACATTTGCCTTGTTCCACTGTGCATAAAATTGTAATGTTTCCAGAATCTCTACCCTGGCTTTAGTGCATCTCCATATCAGCAGGTGTTCCTCAGGGGTGGAGAATAGTAGTTCATCTCCACATCAGTGGGTAATGACCTGGGTGATCAAGGGCTTATCTGAACCTGAGAAGCTGGGGGGAGGTTTTTGCTTGCTTCTGCTGGAGCAGGAAAGAGACAGCCGCCCCTGGACAACACTTTGTAGGCAATAAATGGGTTTTACACTTGATTTCTCCCTTTGATTCTGGTTTTAGAGGTATTTTGCCCCTGGATTTCCTCTTCCTGGAGTTACATCTGGGGGTAGTCGTCAGGACCTCTGAACCCAAAATCAGTCTAAACGGGTGCGACTTTTGGGGAGGCCAGCCCTAGAGATGGTGGGGAGATGTCTGGAACCCTCCCTGTGGATAGTGGGAAGGCCCCAGTGGATGCAGTGGCAGAGGATGCAGCTTCACCTCTTATTGTCCCACTATCTGTGGGGCTTCACATTTGGGATCCTCTAGTGGAGAACTGGTCTCAGGTAAAGCACCTCCTAGAGTGGTGGGGCCTTCCCCAGAACTGGAGAAGGGTGGAGACACTGGAAGCTGAAGAATTAGCTCTCCATGAGATAGAAGACTGCTTAGAGGCCCTGAGCAGCTCTGTAGCAGCTGGCATTGTAGGGTCCCTTTTCCTCTAGATAGTGGAAAATGTTATCGAGGAGAGAGTGAAGGCTATCAAGGAGAAAGAGAGGATTACCGAGAGGGTTAGCGAGGACAGAGAGGGACTTAGGTGGGAGAGTGACACATTTCAGCATCACTTGGAGGAGCTGGGCAATAAAATATGGGATACCCTTAAGGAAGAGAGACAGTTATTGAAAAGACAGGTCACACTCCTGGAAGATTCCTTAGCAGGGACAGGGGAGGTGGCAGGAAAGGCCACACTGTAAGAGGCTGTGGGGGAGGGGGAGGAAAGAGTGGTGCCTTCAGTCCCGGAGATGGTGGGGGAGCCCGAGGGAGAAGAGGAGGAGGCGGGGCCATGGGCTGATCTGCTGCTGAGGCAACCGCCCCAGGTATCAGCCTCTCCTGTATTAAGGCCCACCTGGGTATAATTAAGAAAATCAAAATGAAACAACCACAGGCTCCCCAGGGGGAGGAACTGCCCCCTCCCCAGGTTGTGGAGCACTCCATGCTCTGCCCCTATACCCAGGATTAGCTGGTGGACATGTGCATCTGGTATAGGCAGAAGCCATCAGAATCTCTGCCTACATGGCTTTTACATCTCTGAGATATGGGGGTAGAAAACATTGTTCAGTACTGAAATGAGTAGACTGGCTTCCCTGATGACTCATCCTTCCCTTTGGCAGTGGTTGCAAAGTGCCCGTCATGCCTCAGGGAATCAGCAACTTCTGGAATGGCTCACAGCCACCATCAGGGCAGTTTGGCCTAATCAGGGTGATTTACCATATTTACCCACTAGTTGGAAAATGTATGTAGAGCTACAACAGGTATTGCAGGAATTGAGTATGAAAAATATTATCTATAATATGGACCCCAAGAGCCTTGATGAGGAGTTTTTCACTGTAGGAATGAGAAATCTGGTGCTGCATACAGCTCCACCATCTCTCTTTGGGTCCCTAGTGACTACTCTTGCTCCTACATAGGGCAACCCATAAGTGAGAATACTCGTATTTTAGCAGATTTGGGGGAAGTTGAAACATTAAGAGAATGGAAGGAGGTACAGGCTACTACTGATAGGAGAGGTGCAAAGGCCCTGAGAAGGTCTCAAGGACCCAGATGTGGGTTGATTTGATAAAGGCCAGGGTAATGGAAGAAAAACTTGATGAGCAGGCCAATAGAATTTTCTTAGAACTGTGGCACCAATTAAAGCCAGAGCAGCAGCTTTAGCCACTGAGGTCCAGGACACAGAAACTGCAGTAAAGGCTTCATGCCTGGCCTGTGTCCCTGCAAAACTTCCTGGGGGACAATACTCAGGATTCTCCTGAGACCTCACCCCCACAGGAGCACTACTGGGCATCACGGTTCAATTGAGGGGGTCCAAGGTCCCCATCTTAGGGAACATGATGGGGACTAGAGGTCACATGTAGAATTAGCAATTCATTGGTCCCCTGTGAATGTACAATGTGTCCTGGTGCTGGTGGACACAGGAGCTGAGTGTTCTCTGATTTATGACAACCCTGAGCATTTTTCTGGGACCCCTCCTGTGATAGATGGCTATGGGGGGAGGCAATTAGAGTGAAAAGAGCCCAAATCCCATCAGGGATAGGGCTTTTACCCCCATAGGAGTGTACTGTGTACATTTCTCCCATCCCTGAATATATTTTGGGGATAGATATTCTGCAGGGCTTGTCGTTACAGATCACTGCAGGTGAGTTCAGACTGAGGGTACATGTGGTAAAGGCAGTTCTGAGGGGACATGCTAAGCACCCACCTGTAGCTCTGCCTGTACCTTGGTGGGTGACAAATACTAAGCAGTATAAATTGCTTGGGGGCACAAGGCATTTGGAGAAACTCTACAGGAGTTGGAGAAGGTGGGCATCATGAAGCCAACTCATAGTCCTTTTAATTCCCCAATGTGGCCAGTGAAAAAGCCAGATGGCTCATGGCGTGTGACCATGGGCTACATGGAACTGAATAAAGTCACACCCCCTTTGCATGCTGCTGTCTCCTTTATAGCAGCCATTCTGGACACCCTCACCCATGAGCTGGGAATGTATCATTATGTAGTAGACCTTGCTAATGCTTTCTTCTCTATTGATAAAGCACAAGAAAGTCAGGAAAAGTTTGCCTTCATGTGGGAAGGCCGGCAGTAGACATTCACTGTCCTTCCAAAGAGATACCTCCACAGTCCAACCATCTGTCATGGACTTGTGGCCCAGGACTTGGCCAAATGGAAGAAACCACAAATAGTGTGCTTGTTTCACTACATTGATAATATTATGATCACATCAATTCTCTTTCATATTTAGAAGGGGAAGTTCCTAGACTGCTGCAACATCTACAAGAGAAAGGATGGGCTGTGAACGGCACCAAGGTTCAGGGACCTGGTTTGTTTGTAAAATTCTTAAGGGTTTCTGGTTGGGTAAAACTAAAGTATTTCTTGAAGAAGTCATAGACAAAGTGCTGGCTTTCCCTACCCCTACCACTGCGGCAGTATTACAAGAGATTTTGGGTCTTTGGGCTACCAGAGAGTGTTTATCCTGGACTTGGCACAAATTCTGAAGCCCTTATTCCAGCTGGTACAAAAGGGTATCATATGGGACTGGGGTGAGACATGCGCAGCTGCTTTTACTGCTGCTAAGCAGGTAGTTAAGGTTGTATAGGCCTTGAGTGTAATGGACTCATCAAGGACCTGTGAGCTAGATGTTCATGTAACCGGGTCTTTGGCAGTGGCTTGAATGGACACACCAAACTATTGGTTTCTAGTCCTAACTATGGAAAGGAGCAAAGGTCCAGTACACCTTGACAGAGAAGCAACTGGCTGATGTGTACTATGCCTTGCTGGCTATGGAGCCCATCACCAGAACAGCTCTGACCAAGGTAATAACCACTTATCCCATCATGGGGTGGGTACAAGATTGGACTCAAAGGCCATGGAGTGCTGTGATACAGATGCCTACACTGGCCAAATGGGGTGCATATTTACAGAAGTATAGTGCCCTCTTTACTAGCCTCTTAAGTGGAAAACTTCAACACTTATTGAGGCCAGTGACCTACCTATACCAGAGGAAAGCAGGAAGAACTTGCTTTTGAGCTATTGGTAGCTGAGAGTCCTTATCAGGAGGGAAAATCCCCTATACCTGAATATGCTTGGTATACAGACAGCTCCAGTAGTGGGCAGCACCCAAAGTGGAGGACTGTGGCTTCCATCCCAAGACTGAGACAATATGGATGGAGGATGGAGAGGGGAAGAGCAGCCCATGGCCTGAGTTGTGGGCAGTATGGCTCATGATCACCCAGGAGCCTTCCCCCATAGTTGTCTGCACTGACAGCTAGGCTGTCTATCAGGGCTTGACCCTGTGGCTACCGACATGGTATCATGCCAACTGGATGGTTGGTCACCAGCCCCTTTGGGGGCAAGAGTTGTGGCAAGACTTATGGGCCTCTGGTCAGACTAAGATTGTTACCATATATCATGTGACTGGTCATTTACCTGGCATCCCCAGGGAATTATGAAGCAGACACATTGGCACAGGTGTGCTGCAGAGAGGGAAAGCTTGTCTCTGAGGTAGCCCAATAGATACATCAGCGTTTCTTGCATGCAGGGCAAAGGGCAATGTGGGATGTAGCCTGTTGGTGGGGCTTGCCATTGACCTTTGAAGAAGTCAACTGAGCCTTGAAGGAGTGCCTTGTGTGCTCTAAGAGGGACTTACA
This sequence comes from Manis pentadactyla, assembly GCF_030020395.1. Taxonomy (NCBI): domain Eukaryota; kingdom Metazoa; phylum Chordata; class Mammalia; order Pholidota; family Manidae; genus Manis; species Manis pentadactyla. The sequence goes on from NC_080023.1 coordinate 54,003,571, forward strand.
CCGAGTCCCATAGCAACATGGGACAATAGAAAAGGGGCCGATACTCCTTGTCAGGTCGCAGATAGACTCTGCCCATATAAGGATATCAGTATGCCATGACATGTGTGGACACAACTACTGGACTATTGGTTGCTTTTCCAGCATGTCTTGAAGATCAGTAAACCACCAGGAGAGGCCTAGAGCATCTCTTTGCAGCGTATGGCCAGCCACAGGTGATTGAGAGCAATCAACACACTCACTTTACTGGACATGTGTTACAAGGGTGGGTACAGCAATTAGGAATAAAGTAGAAGTTTCACATACCATAAAAGCCTACCAGGGCAGGCATGATAAAGAGGCACAATGGTTTGTTGAAATATGGCCTGAAGTTGGACACCAATAGTCTACAGGGCTGGTCAGTTTGCTTATGGACAGTGCTACAGCATTTGAATGAGAAGCCCTGTAAAAGGAGCCTTCAGCCATGTGAATATGCTAACAGACATTGCTGCCTCTCCTATCCAGCTGTATGTGCAAACCAAAGAAGAGTTATTGAAGCCAGGATATGGATAGCAAATCAGCATCCTGCTGCCAGCTCCAACTGCATTAAACTCTGGAGACACTGTTGAGTGGTCGTGGCCCTGGACATTTTGACATATGGACCAGTGATGGCTAGCCTTTCTGGCACCATGGGGAAAAGGCTTAGAAGCTGGCCTTGTGTGTATTCCTGGAGGAACAGCCGAGTGGCCCTCAAAGATCATGGTAGTGTACCCAAAATGTCCAGCAGGTAAGAGCATCTTACTGGGAAGTTATGTTTTATCTTTATGACCAGTGCATGTACCTTCCATAGCTCTATATATTGATGCATCTGTAAGTCTCACAGGGAGGGGGGTGAAAGTCTGGTGTACTAGACCAGGATGAGAGCCCATTCCTGCCACTGTTCTATCACAGGACCACTCTCATCCATGTATCATACCTGATGGACAATATTTGCCTGTGCTGGTGTCATTAAAAAATGTATCTTATTGCCCTTACAGTTATTTTCTTTTATAGTCCTTGTAACCTGGATATGCCCCCTGGCAGCAGCTCCCATGTGATGATTGCCCTGAACCCTCTACCTCTTCAGCTACTGCCTGCTGGAAAGGGTGAACTATGGACTTCATCTGCATAAGACTTTGAACCTATCTGTATCCTCCAGCTTGAGGATTATCATGGTTTTATTGCTGTTGCTATTGTATGTCATTAGTCTGGTCACAGTGCTCCAGTTTTCTCACCCAGGGACCATTGAGGAAGAGGGAGAATGAGTAAATTGTAAGGTGAGATTTCTGGAGGGGTGGCCTGTGGGTAAAATTATAGTATTTCCAGAATCTCTCGCCTGGGTTTAGTGCATCTCCATATCAACAGGTGTGCCTCAGGGATAGAGAACAGTAGTTCTTATCATTGGGTAATCACCTGGGTAATTGAGGGGTTATCTGAACCTGAGAGGTTGGGGGGAGGTTTTTGCTTGCTTCTGCTGGAGCAGGATAAAAGATGGCCCTGGGACTGCAGTTTATAAGCAATCAAAGGGTTTTAAACTTAATTTCTCTCTTTGACTGAATTTGGTTTTAGAGGTATTTTGCCCTGGGCTTTCCTCTCCCTGGAGTTACATCCACTATGTCAGGTTTAAGTGGCTCTAAACACAGACTCAGATATAAGAACTTGGTAACAGGATTATATGTAGGAGATGATCCCAGTAAGTACAAGTAAGAGATTGTGAGGCAAGGAAGAGAAGCTTGTGTTAATTGTAGGAATGCTATAGGCTGCTGACCCCCAGGCTTCTGAAGGACCCTCTGGGAAACTATGTGGAACATGCTTCATAATCATCTCTCCAGAAGCAAGATTTTGCATTTATTTTTGACCACCCCATTCCCCATTGCCTGAGGGTTAACTGAGGAACATTAACTCCCTAAAACTTACATGTTGTCTCTCACTGCCTCCAAGCAAGTTCTCAGAGGCCATGAAGTCCTCAGCAATACAGTACTAGATCCTTAAAATTTACTTACAGGGTGGATCTTACAATTAGTGTTCTTACTGAACACAAAAAATAATCACCATCATGAAAATAATCAAAGGGATGGGAGGAAACTTAGGGAGGCAATGGATATGTCTATGGTCTTAATAGTGATGATTGTTTCATGGGTGTATATGGATCCCCAAACTCAAAGAGTTGTATGTATTAAATATGTACAGCTTTTCACATGTCAATCATCCCTCAAGCAAATGGTTAAAAAAAAAAAAGTCCTCAGGAGACAAGAAGAAAGAAGAACTTAAATAGAAAGCTGAGGGTAGGCTGGAAACTGTCAACTAAAACTGCTGGTGAACTCAACTGGGGCAAGAATATATTAGATGGGACAAAAGAGAATTTTGTCTTTTTGTGTCAATAAGGTTAATGACTGTGTGTGTGTGTGTGTGTGTGTGTGTGTGTGTGTGTGTGTGTTATACAGTCTGTTTGCTTGTGTATACTTTAATTTTCCTTCAATATAAACATTTGTTGAAAACTTAAAACTCATTGTTAGTAAAGTTTCCAGAAATTAGTGAGTTCAACACAAATGGTAGTGTTTGAAAATAGCTCTTAGTATATTAATTTTGTGACTATTAAATTTTCTTCTTCTTATGGAAACACAATACTTGCATAGGAAGGTATCTTTAAAAAGTTGTTAGAAACATCATTACTGAATATAAAGGATGTTTTCATTTCAAATGTTTTTGTCTTGGTGCTCCCTAAATATTCTCTCTAAAAATTATCATGAAGAATTTCCTCTTTATAAAATGAACAGGATTAAATTCACACTAACTTAATTGTTTTATATCTTAGTATCAAAAAATGAGATTTTTAACTACCAATATAGAATTTGGAATCTATTGCTAGTTTCCTATTTTACCTGAGACAATTCATTTCTTTTCCTTTTTTCTTTCTTTTTCTCTCTCTCTCTTTTTTTTTTTGGTGAAGGCAGGAGTAAGGGAAACAAAGAGAAAAAATTACTTGCTACATTTCTTTGGAGCTAAAATGAATCAGTACCACTTGAACTGTGTCCAGACCTTCTTTTTGCCATCTCTAGAATACTTGCTGTATGAGCTCATATAAATGCCACCAAGTGACAGGAAAAGGTCAGGAAAAGCTTGTTGCCGCCCGGTCACGCGAATCTATGTACAGGCCTATCCCTTGAGGCCTCAAGCTCTTCTTTAAAATTCTCTGCTTCAGTTTCATTCATTTTTAGTGAAATAATATTTTCTAAAACTCTGGGGTAGATTGAAGGTCAGAGGTAAAGCTAAACAGGTAATGCTACTGGGTCCTTTCCAATAAGAGATGCAAATTTACTATGAGCCATAGCCCTTTCCTCATGTAGTTTTTGTTTTAGATCAATAATATAAGGAAAAAAGTAATTACACTCTTTCTATGCTCCTCACTATCAGTAGGATAATAATTTTTTGGTAAAACTTCCAATCAAATGACCAAAGCATATAAAATTATGAAAAATTATGTGGTTCCTAAAAGCACGTTAGAGGTATGAGTTTCTGTTACAGATGTTAAGCTCATGTCCAGATGATCTCTTTCCTATTGTTGTCAGTACACAAGGGGTGTTATATTATTTTTAGAACACGTTTTGTATCCAAAGCATATATACAAGGGATTGGAAGAGATGTTAATATAATGCCAAACAAGTAATCTGAAAGTCATATTTAGACTTTGAAGAGTTAGATATTCTACCTAAAACAAATAGCTGCTAAAGAGCTGAGTATGACCACAGTCCTGAGGGTCAAAGTTACAGAATTAAAGGACAAAAAGAAAATTGTCCAGGATGTAGTAGGTGCAAAAAAGGATAAAATTAGGAAATAATTGGAATACACCAAGATTAAATGAAGTGATTTACAGAAAGGATTTACAGAATTTATCAAATGCTTTGTTTCAGTTATTGGACATGCTGATGCATTACCTTAAAGTGGTCAGAGAATTGAGGTGGAAATCTTGGGAAATTCCAAATAACTCATGAAAGAATGTGGGGATTTTAGGAGCTTGATATCATTTCATAATCCAATGAATGAACTGAAACAAAGATTTGGCATAATTAAGGAGTCTCTATCTCAGGCATACTATTCTTTTTCTATTTTTCTAGAAGCTTACATTGGCCATTTTAGAAGTACATCTCTTAAAAATCTGACTGGAGATGAAGACTGAGTGAGATTTTGCACCTTTCTGATACTCAAAATTCTAGGACCCAGTGTTCTTACTTGAAAATAGGATTCAGTCAAATAGTTTTCTGCAGTACAATGGCACTTTTACTCTCATGGAAGAACATAATCTCTGCCCATAGCTTTACCATAATACTGTTTTTAAGCTCTAACAGTGTGCATATAGGGCCAGCAAAGAGAACTATCAACAAGGAATATCTTTGGGTTAAAATTTGAAGACATTAACCTATGGCCATTATAATTCCTATAGAATCTAGTTAAAAAAATAACATACTGTACTTCTTAATAAATATTAAGCATATCATTGAGGAATGGGCAAATAGAAATAGTTTAATGAATCTATAAACAACACAATAAAGAACAAAAAAATTGATGAACTTCAGCATGGATATCTACTCCAATGAGAAAAACCAGTTAGACTCACTGGGGAAGTCACAAGCGTGAAGCATAGCACTCTGAAAACACACAAATGAAATATAAATTTAACACATGATTTGCACATCACTAGAACAGTTAGTTTTATGTCAGTTTGGCTAGGCTATTGTGCACAGAGGGATGTCAAACATCAGCATACATATTTCTGTGAAGTTATTTTTTAATGTTTAACATTTAAATCAGTAAGCTTTGAGAGTAAAGCAATTTACCCTCTATAATACTGGTGGATATCATGCAATCATTGGAAGGCTTTAAGAGAAAAAGATGAGGTCCTTGGGTGAAAAGGAATTCTGTCTCTAGAATTCCTTCAGCCTTTAGACAACATCAACTCATTGCTGGGTCTCTAGTCTGCTGGCTTGCCCTGCAGATTTCATACTTGCCATTCATCACCAAATCACCAGTTGCCTGAAACAAGTCCTTAAAATCTCTCTATCTTCCCCTCCCCTACCACTCACCTACTCTCTCTCTCTCTCTCCACACACACACACATTGGTTCTCTTTTCTCTGGAGAATCCAGACTAATATGATCATGATTATGAAATCATAACAGGAAAATAAAGGAGACTAGAACTTCAGAGAGGCGCTGTGGTACCATGTTCAGTAGGGAAAGATCCAGCAGACTTGAATTTAAATTCTGCGCATCTTTTACCAACCACGTGCAGGGATGGTTCCTTCTAAAGTTTCTAAGGAAGCACCTGCTCCTGGCCTCTTCTAGCTTCTAGAGGTTGCTTACTTCCTTGGCTTCTGGCTGTATCACTCCGCTCTGCTTCCTCACTGCACTGCCTTTCTTTTCTGCAGTCACATCTTACTCTGCCTCCTTGTGTAGGATACTTGTGATTATACCTGGCCCACCCAGATAATCTGAAATAATCCCCACATCTCAAGGTCCTTAACCATGATCACATCTGCAAAGTTCCCTTCACCATGTGAAGTAACATATTCTCAGGTTCTGGGGATTCACATGTTGATACCTTGGGGAGACTATTATTCAGCCTACAACATACATTAAAAGACAAACTCATGACCTGAGAGTTCTTTATAAGACTGATAAAGAGCCATAGAAGTAACAAAAAAGAAAAGTGAAAAAAAGAAAAAGGAATAGAGAAGAAATGACATGTAAACTAAAAGTGGTAACTTCACAATAGAGCATTTCCACGCCATTGCAATTAGACCTTGTAAATACAGTTTCTGATTAACAACCCATCACTGTTGCAAAATTCCTTTATTTAGAGTAAGTGAAGATTTTTCTTATACACCAACATTTCTAACCAGAATTTATAGGCTTTCCTTAGTTTCCCCTATACATACTCTGTTTTGGAGACTTGCCTATATTCCTGAGACATAGATCTTAGTACATGTTCCAGGTTTTACCAGACTATTCAAGCATAGGCAATGATGGTCCAATGAGACCAGCTGCATCCACATAAGTTACTATAGATAACATTATATTTAATCATTTTACTAATGATTAGTGAATGGCTAGTAAGTGCCAAGTATACCAGAGACACAATATTCACTCGAAGTTTACATTCTATAGGAACTTGACCGGAACAGTGGGACAACACACACACACACACACACACACACACACACAATCAATTCTAAGAGGCCATTGAGTGTAAGACACTTTATATAACACAACAAAATTTAAGATTTTATTATCAAAATATGCTGTAACAGTAAAGTACCACTCCATTCATAGTAAGATGCGTCTCCAATTTTGAAATATTATGGGAAATAAATATTTCCTGAAATTGATAACATCTGGTGATTCAATATATTGTGCACTGTTGTTTTAACACAGAAGAGTTCCCAAATTAATTGAAGTCAGGAGATTAGTGAGGTTTAACAGGGCAGGAGATTGTCTATGTAAAGGGCTACGAGTTAACTGGCTCTGACCACAATGGGTAGCTGTTGCTTCTCTGTTCTGCCCTCTTGGCTACCACTTTATGGAGATATCAGACCCAAGAGAAGAGAAGGCCAAAATTAGATCTGTATTTGATTTGAATCTAAACTCCAGATTTTAGAGCTGGAAAATGAGAAGATGTAGCAAAATAAAAATGGGCAAAGAGAGACAATGAAGAGTCAATATTACTTCTTATGTTTTGCTTGATTAGATTCTCTGGGCTCTGCACTTGCTCTCACATAGGTTGAGCTGGCTAGACAATATTGCTTCAGTACTGGCTTGAAAGGTGAGAAAATGGAGGATGAAACTTAAGGAAAACAATTTAAAAAATGCATGGAAATATGAAAGAAATGGCCCTCCTGGAAATTTTTGATATTTTGGTATTGTTGACACATATGGATATATTACTGGAGGAGTCTGAGAATGATATTAGGCAATTAGAGTCAGATCATGAAAGAAATTTCATGCATACTAAAGAATTATACTTTAATCAGTGTGTGGTTATTGGTAGGCAAGAAGAGATCAATCACATCCGTTTTTGGAAAGAACAGCTTTATGTGATTATAAAAATAATATATTCACAATAAAAATAATACATTTTCAATGGAAAAGTATAAAGAAAAATTAAAACTATTCCACATATATAACTTAGGTTAAACTACTGTTAATAATTTGAGAAATATCCTCAGTATTTTTGAGTTAACATACACACATATACAAACAGATGCTCTTTTTCCTACTTAATTTCATAGTTTCCTTCTCAGTACAATAAGGTAAATATTATATTTTATTTGTATGTTATATATTATGTATATTGAGGTAAATACTTTACATGTACACTTTATATGCACAATACACAGTACATATTACTTATAATGTAAATACTATGTTACCTTACATGATTTACATGTAATCTAGCCAAATGTGGTATGTAGGAAACACACTATAAGTAACAGTCTGCAATCCATTACTCTTAATGCTTTATTTCTTATACCAAGAAGAATGACAAATGTATGCTATTTTACCTGAGCATTTTTCTTTGCTTTATCTTTTAAATTTTTTTCTTTATGAATTTTATTTTGATAGCCACATTGTTATATTTTAAAACTTTTACATCCTGCTAGAACATCTAATTACAAGGTCAGTACTATTTAGAAGTAGAATTGTCTTTCTGCAATTCCTACTAAAATACAGTATTTTTGCAAAGATTTTATAAAATGTGTATGAAACTTCAGAGATACTTATTGAACTAAATTTGGTCTCTTTGGGGTTAGTTCATGAAAATAGAGTACAGTTTGTTTATCAAAAACCAAGATACATAGTGATTAACATTTCAAAAGGATTCACCAGCTCTACCTAAGCACTAATGACAGTAAAGATGGCAGGTTCCAAGCATGGAGAGAACAATATTATTACTGGGTTCATACATATAACACCTATCATGTACTAGGCCCTGTGGCAGTGTTCAGTATTAATGATGATACTAATTGTGGAAATTGCATAATGTTAATTTATATCTTTTGAAATGTCATATATACCTATACCTACATGAAATATATATGTGTGTATTTAAAATAGTAAATCATAGTCTTCAAATAAACTTTGGAAAATGTAAAATAAAAGCTGTTTAGCCTCATTACAGTTAGTGTTGATGTTATAGAAAATGCCAATTTATTTTGAACTTATTTTAGTAATTTACAATATCAGAATGCAATATGATAATTTATTTACAGAGGGTTACAGTGGAGTTGGAAATTATTCTTACTGGTTTCTAACACCTGAGCTCTTAATATGTAAATTATCTGATGAAAATTTCAGAATCTTTACTTTCAAATCAACTCTGTTTAGGAAAAAAAGCAAAAATGAAACCCAGTTAGAAAAAGTAATAAAAAACATAAGGTTATTTCTGTTAGAGGATTTATCAATCTAACATGAGTAATTAATTCACTTTGATGGTCTCTGTTCCACAGAGAAGAAATGGAAAGAGAGAGTATGAAAAACAGTATTCCCTCTTGTGCGTCTCACTATGATTATCATTATCATGCCTGTGAGTATCTATTAGGAAACATTTACACAGTGAACAAGAAGAAAGCATTTAATGTTATGTGTCAAGTAAGCTTGCCTGGGAGATATGCTGGAACGACAGAAAGATATTGGGCAGAAAGAACAAAAAATGTTTAGAAGTATAGTAAAAATGCTAATCCACTTGTCAGAAAGTTTATGTCTACAGTCAACAACTGTGCAAATAGAAGCTTTAAAGCAAGGCTCAGCAAACTTTTCTGTGAAGAGCAGACAATAAATATTCCCAGCTTTGGGGTCCATATGGTCTGCACTGCAACAACTCAAGTCTGCTATTATAGCATGAAAACAGCCATAGACTTTATGTGAATTAATGAGCATGGCTGTGTTCCAAAACTCTATTTACAAAAACAAGGGAAAGGTCAGATTAGGACCTCAAACCATAGTTCACCCATCTTTGCTTTAAATGATTAAGATGAATATGAGCTATATCCAAAATAGAAGAGCCAGAAAGGTGAGCAAGTCATTGTAGTAAGATGAGCTAATAAATACCTAGGTAGATGCTATACTCAGGATTAGAAAGATCTACACATCTTAATTCTGGGTGAGCTATCATATTTGGTCAAGCAGGAAAGGTGGAAACTTAGGGTCAGACTCTAACCCTAGTGGGACAAAACCAACCAAATAATAAGTCCATGTCAAGGAAAGATAAAGAAGACAGTGAGCTCACTAGAATTCACTGAGCACCGTGGATCCTAGCAGCAAAGGAGGTGCACTATGCTAAATGCAGCTGAGTTTAACTCAGATTCCAGTCCCTGCTAGCACCATATACTAATCAAACGTGCCGTCTCAGTTACTGGCTCAAGACCTAGAGGACCTGAGCCTTTGCAATTTCTTGAAAAACAGCACATCATTGTTGTTGTATCCTGAGAATACATAAAACAGTTCCTGGTACAGGATAGGTATTTAATGACTATTTCTTGTGCCTAGCCCCTGGCAATTGTTAAAAGATCTTTCCAGTACAAGTTAGTAAGTTAATACCACAGTTTTCTTAGCAATTATTCTGTAATATCATATATAAAATTTTGCAGCTAGACTATATCTTGTAGGTACTGTTGCATCCTCAGTCACTTTAACGTCAAAGCATATTACACTTCATGGTTTTATATTTACAAATTTAATTCTGATTAAGGACTATAGTCATAAAAAATATCCAAGATGATGAAGGATATGGAGTACTTAGTTGGTCTACTGGATAAACATTACAGAATAGTGGTGAGCATCAAAATTTATTTTTATCTCCTTCTGTCACTCCCTCTTAAGACATCTTAGGGTCACCCTCGATAAAGTAGTAGATCGATAAAGTTTTACTTTACATAAGCCTTGACTCAGAGTAGACATAATCAGCCTTTTTGAAGAACTCTTGAGCAGGAAAAAAAAAATCCCAGGACATTAGAGAGCAATTGAGTATTTAAAGAATCATTCAAAGGAGAACCCTCAGTAAGCATTAGAGTAAGCAATTTTATCTATATTAAAAAAAAAAATGAAGAGCTGAGTCAACTCAGGCAGGAATTGAATATGTCATTTTATAGAGTCCCAATATAAGAAAATTAAACATGTGTCACTAATCCACCTTGCCAGCTTATACAGCTTTTGAGAGTGAAAGGCTCTCAGTAATAACATTAATTATTATTAAATATTACCAGCTTAGTGTTGCAGAGAATATAAACAGCAATATTTACAATTACTTGGTAAAATGTGCTTTAATATTTTTAGGACATTGTAGAGATGGCTATTAATTTCTCACATGACATATTGTAGAATTGCCATTTAATAATTTTTAGAACTAGCTAGTGCAAGTCATTTTTTTTGTAAGTGGCACAAGTTCCATTTTCTGTCTTTTCTTCATCTTTACCACCTGCTAGCAGTGTTTCAGGCAACAAAACAGCAGTGTTCTCAGCAGACAGACAGTACAGCTACCTTCAAAATGGTAGTAATTCAGATGGTTCAGAACAAGACAAAACCTTTAAGACTATGACAAATGTTCTTCCATTTGCTGTTTTTCTGATACTTCTTTTCTTCTTTAATGTTTACACATCAAATTATAAAGGGCAATTAAAAACTATATTTGGGGTTTATATATATACATACAGAAATATAGATTTTTTTTAAAGAGTCATGTTAAAATATTTCAGTCTATCTTTAATGATATATATGTGTCAAAACAGTTCTCTGCCATCCAGAATTCAACTATCCTTTGGCCTTATTTTTCTGTGTATGGCTTTCTAATTATTTTTTTCTCCTGTAAACAAGTGTTCTTTCTCACCATGTTGCAAGTGTCTTAGTCTATTCAGACTGTTCCAACAAAATACCATGGACCTGGTAGCTAATAAACAACAGATATTTATTTCTCACAGGTCTGGAAAGTGAGAAGTCCAAGATCTGGTATCTAGTGAGGGTCCCCTTCCTGGTTCACAGTCAGCCATCTTTTTGCCGTGTCCTCCCATGACACTGGCCACAAGAGATCCCTCTGGGGCCTCTTTTGTAATGGTGCTAATACCATTTAAAAGAGATCTGCTGTCATGACCTAATCAACTCCCAAAGTTTGCACCTGTTGATAGCACCACCTTGGGAGTTAGGGTTTCAACATTTAAATTTGGGAGGATACAGACATTCAGTTTATAGCAAAAAGTGATCCTCAATTATATATTTTCCTTTACATGAAAACCTTTGACCAGTTTTAAAAAATTTGGTGACATGAAAAAATTTTGGAAGGAGTAAAGAAACAAATACCGAATAATTCTATTCAATACTGTTTTATTGAATACTTCAATGACCCTGTTAAAGCAGAATATGTAGAATGCATTGTTGGTAGAAAAATGTATCCATGATTTGCTAAATTATCAATGTCTTGTTATGCATTGTTTATTTTGCATTTCCAAAGAAAATAAAATTCTTGGTTAATTTTAAGAATTTTAATTTTAATCAAAGTACAAAATAAGACAAAATATTTTAAATTGATCCCTATACTAGTAAGGGAATAAATGAAATTAACAGTTGGTTTTTAAGAACTAAACAGATATGAATGCCCATTTATCTTCAGGGAATAAACATGACTACATATTGGACTGAGTAGGATGTTATTCACTTACAATTTAAAAAATAAAACTGTGTGGGTAGTTTTCATTATTTTATAACAATTCCATGAGAATAAAGACTTGAATGAGCTAAAAATATAAAAATTATATTATAGTGCTTCAGTGTTTTGAGATGAAGACTAGTCGAAAGAAAGATATTTACAAGGCAACCCTGAAAGTGTTCAAATATTCATTTTTCCCTCAACGTACAAAAGGAGAAATCACAAAACAGATGATACTATTCTACATACTAAAATTCAGTTTAATTAATTTGCATAAGTACCTATTTTGAAAGATAATTTACTAAGTGATAGGTATATAAATGATTCAATGCCTGACCTTGAAGAATTCAGTCTGTTAGAAAACAGACAAATTAAACCAACTTTTATACTGCAGTGTGATAAATTTCTGAAAGGTGGAGGAAACATCCTAAAAGCCCACAGAAGATGTAGCCCAAACTCAGGTTTTGGTAGAACTGGGACAGTATGGTAAAAAATTCTTAGAGAAAGTCAACTGAAAAAATGTTAAGACTAAATGACATCGATGTAGAACATAGCCAATGATTCTGTAACATTTCTATGTTGACAGATAGTAACTGCATCAGTTGGTGTGGAATTTAATAATGTGGGTAACTGGTGAACCACTGTGTTGTATATCTGAAACCAATAAAAGATTGTATATCAAATATACTTCAATTTAAAAAAAGATTAAATGACATTCATTCAGGCAGACAGTTGGGGCAAAATGTTTCCATTCTGTATGAAAAAAAAAATAGTCTCCAACTAAATGCAGATCCATTTATATGGATCTATAAAATCACATATGTAATGTGGGTTTTTTTTTCCCAGGGAGAAAGGTTGACAGACAAGCATATTTTCTTTCAACTGATTTTGGAAATGTTTTATGATAAAGAGCACTGATTTGGAGTCTTACAAAATGAGAGGCACTCAACAGATTCGGGAGATAAGGAAATGACTGTGGGAGATTAGTGACAAATTAGGATACTTATTTCTCTTTACCCTGATTACTTCACAAAATTATGTATGATGTCTGTATGCAAATATATATTTTAAAAGGTTAATGGAGTTCAAATTTTTGTCATATAGTTGGACTGACCCTTCTGCAGATAGAAATAAAAGGAGAAAAAAAAAAACAATTTGAAGGCAATGTAGAATAACCGAGTTAGCAGAAATTGGAGGGAAGTCTGTCTTAAGTAGAAACTGAGACAAGTGAATTTGTGAGTTTGCAAATTTTTGTCTAAAGGCATCCTCCAACTGAGTAATCCTCCTGCAAGAGAAAACTAGTGCCTTACTGTAAGGGGTCACGTGACAGAGTTTGGGACTGGGAAAGTATTTGGAAATTTATGGAGGAACTCTGGGAAAGAAGGAGTTGAATAGGAGATAAAAATGGAAAAAAATGTTTGAATAGTGCACAAATCTTGATAAAACACTGAACTTTTAATGCATGAAAGAGAATGCAGAGGCCTGAATAAAAGGTAACAGTTTAAACTGCAAAGTTCTGAGGGATTTTTCAGTTGCTGCTAATGCAGGGACACAGAGTTTGAATTTAGCAAAGGAAAATGCCTGTTTGAATATAACCAACTCTCTGAAGAAAATTGTAACAAAATCTGGTCTCTACAATGTATAATATATATTGTCCTGTCAAAAATTACCAGAATGAAAACAAACATTAAAATATGACATTTGTACAGAGAAAAAAAAATGCAGTCACTAGAAAATCTTCCTGAAATTGTCAAGATATTCCAAATAGCAATCTAGAAGTCTAAAATAGACATTAAAATATGCTTAATGACTTACAGGAAAATATACTCAAAGTATAAACAGATGAAGAGTATCAACAGAGAAAAAGAGCTAGAGAAAAGAACCAGCAATGCTGTGAAGCCAGGAGTATGATCATTGAAATGAAAATTTCATTGCATAAAATTGATAAGAAATAGGAGGCATCAAAGAAAACATCAGTGAACTTGAAGATAGAGCAATTGAAATGATCAAATATGAGTAACAGAAATATTAAGTACTCCAAGGTATATGTAATTGGAGTTCCATAGGAGAGATAGAGGGAATAGGATAGATAACTATTTGACTATATACTGTGACCAAACTGCACAAATTTGGAGATAAAGCATCAAACTAAAGATTCAAGAATTTCAAGAAATCATATCATTGTGAAACAGAAGATATCAAAAGATAAAGAAAAATACCTAAAAGAAAACAGAGATAAATGACACATTACAAACATAAGAACAGGAAAAAGATTAGTGGCTGACTTCTCATTAGAAAAAAATTGACGTGAGACTACAACAGAACAACATGTCTAATGTACTGAAGAAAAAGATACTGTCAACCTGGGATGCTATATTTAGAAAAATAAGCCTTCAAAACTTAAGGGAAAAAGAGACATTTTGAGTAAACCTAAACGAAATAATTCACTGCATTCCGATTCACATAGAAAAAAATGTCAAAGGAAGTAATTCAGGATGGAGGAAAATAACACCAGATGATAACCTGAATATGCATGAAGCAGTAGAGATGTTCAAAGAGAGTAAATTAAAAGACAAATTTGTTTCCAGCCAAGATGAAGCACAAGGGACCAGATTTACCTTCCCACCTAAAACAACAAAAAAATACAAACAAAATAAATGAAACAGTGAATCATATCCAGTAACACAAAAGTGATCCCTGAGAGATGGGAAAGAAATGAGATGAACCTGATAATCGCCTCAGCTTACTCCCTAGAGAATGTTACAGGCATGACTTAGCTATCTCTCTGAGTAGAAGAGATGGATCTGGGAACCCTGGGAATTTAAGGCAGCTAAAGTTCACAGTGCAGAACATATGAGAAGAGAAAGGTGAGAGAAGACAGACAGAGGAGAGAAAGAGATTCAGAGTTCTGCATAGTAGCAGCATAATACTGATCAATGAATGCATGTGTGGCAAATATCTTAGACAAGAAAAATAACCACCCAAATCATTAGAAATAAAAATCTGCAAAGCTCAAAGGGAATGGAAAATATTACTTGTTCCCATAAGCCTTAGTGGAAAACCTCATAATTCATGAAGTAACAGGTGGAGTACTAAAAAGGTTTTTCCTCAGTGGTTTGTAAAATTAACACCAGACTAACCATTGCTCTGCTTCCATCTAATAAAGTTTAAAGACAATATCCACAAGGGTGAAAAGGCTTGTAAGTAACTTAATAATGCCATGAAGAAAGAATAATTATAGTAATAAAAAATATCCATCATCCAATAAGGAAAAACCCAGAATATCCATCATCTAATCAAAAATTACCATGCACTCCAGACGTAGACTATAATGCCCATAATGAAAAGGAAAATAAAAATTATCAAGATAGTCCTAGATATGACACAGATGATAGAGTTAGCAGATAAAGACACTAAAAACACAGCAATAGAACAAATCCAAAAATGAAATACAGAATAAATAAAGGACAGAAAAAACTTAAATAAAACATCAATAAGGATGATGCAAATTTTAGTATCTTAATATATTATGTATTTTCTGAGATCTAGAGGATGACTTCATAAAAATGAAGTGTAAGTTACTCAGGAGCATATAACAATCCTAAATGTCTTCACTTCTAATAGAAACTCAAAATTAATAAAGAAAATTCTACCAAGAGAAATACAGAAATCCACAATTAAAGATTTTAATAATTGTCTCAATAATTTCTCAATAACTATCTGAATAATTTATAAAACAATTACAAGATCAGTAGATAGAAAACATTATCAGTAACCTGACCTAATGTACATGTATAAATACTCTACCTTACTACAGCATAACACACATTCTTTCCAAGTGTGTCTGGATCCTTTACAAAGACAAACCATATTCTGTGTCAGAAAAGATACACCAATAAATGGAAAAATGATTCAAGACATACAAAATAAGTTGTCTGACCATACTTGATTTAAATACTAAAGAAATAAAAATGAGATATCTGGAAAATCCCCAGATATTTTTAAAGTAAGTAACACATTTCTAAATAATCTATGGTACAAAGAAATTCAAGTGTATATTAGCAAGTATTTTGAACTGAATGGGAAATTAAACATGACATATGAAAATTTGTGGGATTGTTGCTAAAGAAGTAATTAGAGGGAATTCTCACATTATAAAAGAAAAAACTTCTCAAATCAAAAATTTCAGCTTCCACCTTTACAAACTAGGAAAAAAAGAGCAATTGAAAACCTCAGTTTGCAAAAGAAAGAAAATAAGGAATATCAGAGCAGAAATAAAAGAATTAGAAAATAGAAAAAATAGTCAACAAAATCAAAAGCTAATTGCATGAGAAGATAAACAGAATTTTAAAATTCTTTATCTAGGACTGATCAGCAAAAAAATTAAGAAAATACAAATTAACATATCAGGAATGAAAGAAAGGCAATCGCATCAAATTCTACACATATTAAACAGAAAATAAGGAAGTATTATGAACAACTTTATGCCAATAAATGTACAGCTTAGTCAAAATGGAGAAATTCTTTTAAAAACATAAACAACAGCTTCCTCAAGAAAAAACCTGTATCTATTAAATAAATTGAATTTGTAGTTAAAAACTTTTCCACAAGAAAACTCAAGAGCTAGAAGTGTCTTTATTGGGGGAAATCTAACAAATATTTAAAAAACAAACATTATCAGTTCTATATGTAATCATCCAAAAATTTAAGAGAAATGAATATATCTCATGCTTTTCTATAAGGCCAGCATTTCTCTGATACAAAAACTAGAAAAATACATTACAAGATAAACTAATATCAATATCACTATGGATCTAGATACAAAAACTCTTAAAACCCACCTTAGCAAACAGTGGAATATAACAATGATAACACATTTGACTAAGTGGGATATATCCCGAGAAAGTTAGGTTGGTTTAATAGTTGAAATTTGATCACTCTATTTCACCATTTTAATAGACAAAAGAGCAACAGCAGCATATAATCATTTTAATAAATGGAGAAAAGCTTTGATGAAATTCAACTGCCATTCCTGACAAAGAAAAACTCTTATCAAACTAGGAGTAGGAAGAAACATCATTAATCTGATAGAGTGTCCCTACCAATATCCTAAGCTAACTTCACACCTAATGGTGGAAGACTGAATGTTTTCCCAGTATGATAAGAAATACACAAAAGTATGCAGTTACCACTTGTACTGACCATTGTACTGGAGAGTTTAGACAGTGTAATATGGCAAGAAGAAAAAATAAAAAGCATTCATGTTAGAAAGGAAGAATTAAAACTATCTTCATTTTCAGGTGACATAATCATCTACAGAGATAATCTTATGAAACCTACAGAAAAGAATATATTAGTTATCAAGGTTGCAGAATAAAGATCAAAACACAAAAGTAAATTGTATTTCTGAATACTGTGAATAAACAATAATCAAATAAAGAAAAAGAATAGCATCAAAATATAAAAAATTAAGGATAAAACTGACAAAATACTTTCAAAATTTGTATACTGAGAATTTCAAAATATTACTGACAGAACTTAAAGGTCTAAGTAACTGGATAGATATACTATGTCCATAAATCTGAAGACTCAATATTATTAAGATGTTATTTTTCCCCAAATAGAGGTATGAAGTCACCATCATCCAAATTCAAATACTAGTCAGAGATTGCTGTTAATACTAATAGGCTGAGTCTAAAATTCATATGGAAAGTTTATAGAACTGCAAAAACAACACTGAGAAAGAACAGAATTGGAAGACTTACGTTATTTGACTTTTAGGTTTACGATAAATCTATGTTAACCAAGACAGTATAGTGTTGGCAATAAGAAACAAATACATCAACTGAATAGAAGAGAGTGTCCAGAAATTGACCCTCATATACACTTTCAATTGATTATCAACAAAAGTGCCAAAACAATTAGGTAAAGAAATGTAACATTTCAACAAATAATGCTCTAAAAATTGGATATTCATATGCAAACTGTGCTCCCAAATTCTGATTTTTATAAACCATGTACAAAAATTAACTCAAAATGGGACATGACCTAACTGTAAACTGTATAACTATAAAAATTCTAGAAGAAAATAGGGGAAAATTTACATGCTCATGGGTTAGTCAAATATTTTTAGGAACCTGAATCTAGACTAGACTTATAGAATGATAAAATAAAATAATAAATTGTACTTCATCAAAATTGAGAAATTCTGCTCTTTGAAATGCACTGAGGATGAAACAGCAAAACAGATTGTGTGAAAATATTTTCAAATCATATATCTGACAAAACTTTACCATTTATATAAAGTATTCTCAAAATTCAATAAATCAAACAAAAACCAGATATTTTAAAAATTGGCAAAAGACTTCAACAGACATTTCACCAATGAATTTAACTGATAGCAAATAAATACGTGAAAAAATTCTCAACACCATGTCATTAAGGAAATACAAAACCATAATACAATACAATTGCTCAACTATTAGAATGACTAAAATTGAAAAAAGAGACTGAACCAAACAATGTTAGTGAAGATGCAGAGCACCTGAATCTCTCATGTACTGGAAAGGAATATTAAGTGGTACAACCATTTAGGAAAACAGCTAGGCATTTTCTCAATGTGTTAAATATACAGCTATGATATGATCCAGCTATTCCACTCCTATGTGGACAAGAGAAAATACATGTCCACACAAAGAATTCTACATAAATTTTCATATCATCATTATTTGTAATAGCCAAACATTTGAAATAACTCAAATGTCTATTAAAAATGGAATGGTTAAACAATTTATGAAATATCCATATGACAGAATGCTACTGAGTAATGAGTTAGTGATATATAGAAAAACATGGATATATATCCAAATAATTATGTTCAATAAGAAGCCAGACAACATAGTATGAATGTTGATGAATTCTCTATGAATTCTGAATGAATCCTGTATGAATCCATTTGTAACTCTGGGGGAAAAATATTCTCCCAGCCCAGGGCAAAATACCAAAATCAGTCAAAGGGAGAAATAAAGTGAGAGAAAGCTGTTTATTACTTACAAGCAGTTGTCAACTTCTGCATGCCCGTGTCTCTTGCAACCCGGCTGAAAAAAGGGACCCCATCCAACCTCTCTGGTCCAGATATGCCCTGGCTCCCCCTTGTAATTACCTATTGACATGGAGATGGACTACTTCTCTCCACCCCTTGGAAATACCTGTTGAAATGGAGATACACTAAGCCTAGGTAGGAGATTCTGGAAATGTTGCAATTTTACCCACACCATTTATACAAAATTTAAAAAATGCACACTGTTTTACAGTGTCATGAAGCAGATCAATGATTGCCTGTTTTGAGATGGCAGCAAGTGTGAGGGGAGAATTACTAAAGGGGAAAAGCAAATTTACAGAGTTATTAGGTATGTTTATTATCTTCACTGCCTTAATGATTTAATGAGGATATACATATGTCAAAACTTATGAGGTTGTACACTTTCAATACATGCAGTTTATTGTATATTATATTTACTTCAAGAAATGTGGTAAAATGAAAGACCAAAAATATGTATTTTTAAATTTCTTTAAAATTTATTTTAAAAGCATATATAGTTGTTTAAAGCAAAAATGAATGAATCAATGAATGAATGAATAATTAAATAAGTACCATTATTTTGGAATTCCCAACATAAGCAGACATGTCATATATGATATAAATTGGACAATAGAAGGAACAAGAGAATTACACTGTTGCAAATTTTCTTTATGTCACTTAGAGTAGTATAATTTTAACTCTAAACATATATTGTGTTTTGTAAAATGTATATATTATACTCCCTAAACAAGAAGTAAAAAGTATGTCATGTGATATGATGAAAAAGCCAAGAGAAGAAAGTGTGACATTGGCTTAAGAACAGACTGTGAAGCCAATAATAGTGATTTGAGAAACCAGAAATATACCTATATTATCTGAGTCTTTTTAACAAATGATACTGGTTTTACTGGATATACACATATGGAAACATAATCAACTTTAACACTTACCTTACACAATACACAGAAAGTAATTCAAGATGAATAATAGACCTAACTACAATTAAACCAAAACAATAAAGCTTTTAGAGTAAAAGCCACAAGAATATCTTTATAACTTAGTATCATTAGTCATAAGAGAAATGCAAGTTAAAACCATAATAAGATACTACTAGACACCTACCAGAGAGGCTGAATTTATAAAGGCTGATGACAATCAAATGTCTGATGAGGTGGAGCCACCAGAAAGAGCATTGTGATGATGGGAATATAAGTGGTACAATCACTTTGGAAAGAAGGTTTGGAAATTCTTACAAAGTGAACATTTGGTCCAGCAGCCCCATTATCCCATGTCCAGGTATCTAACAACAATGAAAGAACACATTTGTCCACAGAAAGACTTGTACCCAAATGTTCACAGTAGCTTCATTCATGAACTATCACTTCATAAACCATTCATAAACTATCTCAGCCAATAAGTATAAGTAATCCAAATGTCAATAATCAGGACAATGGTCAATGATACATGGTATATTCATATCATGGACCAATATTACATTAAAAAATTTAATACACAGAACATGGAGACATTATGGTGAGTCAAAGAATCCAGACAAAACTAATACATACATATTATTCAATATATATTATATATATATATATTCAATATATATATAAAAATTCTAGAATAGACAAAACTAATTCATGCTGAAAAAATCATGGTTGTCTCTGGAGTCATGAGCAAGGAAAATAAAGAAATAGCTGGACTGATGGAAATATTCTATACTTTATAGGAAATATGGACTATATGTACCTATACATTGAAACTACATATTTCATACTTGTACACTTCAATTTATACAACTATCTGAAAAATTGAATGAGAGTATGAGGAGTAGGTGGAGACATACATTAAACAATGATGTTGATCATAAATATACTGATGCTTTTTGGAGCCTGGTGATGGATGCATGAGGATTCATTAAATTTGAAATTCTCCAGGTTAAAATATTTGAAAAGATTAAACCATATGGTTCCATAATGGAAAGCATGTGTGTTTATGTGGGGAAATGGTGGTGGTGATGATTGGTGCAGACAGGGCTAAGAAATGTAAATTTATGGAGAATAAAACTGGAGACCTTAAGAAAAAAAGACCATACCACATTATTAGCGCTTCTTTAACACAACATGCTAAACAGGAAGAGCAGCAATGTGTGAGGAAGAAGGCAGAGTGATTTATGTATGAAGGAGACTCAGGTTTGCATTTTTGTTCTTTATTAGCTTTGTTACTTTGTGCAAAGCAATTAACCTTTCTGAGCTTCATTTTATTCAAATCTAAAATGAGATTAATTATCTCTAACTCAAAAGGTGGCAATGAGAATTTAGAAACCTTAACATATTATAAGCATTTAGTACATTGCATGAAACTAGGTACATACTAAAGTAAATTTTGTTTTCCTAATTATTCATCCCACCCTTTATTGCCATCCCAAGCCTTCTTAAAGAAGATATAAGAAGTTAGGATTTACATTAAATTATTTGAGGTAATCTATATAAGCTTCTAGTCTTTGAAACAAAGGTCAAAGATAGAAAATAATAATGATACAAATAAAATTGGATTTACAGTTAGAGTGGACTCTTTTAGTCACTACTAGCTGTGCAAACTTTAAGACTTTTTCAATGGATATAATAACTAAATTTCAGGATAGATGAAATATTGTAATAAAATTCCTTGAGCAATGTTGTTTTGTATGTATGTCACTAAAATTGAAGCTGCTTTTATTAGCTTTAAATAAGTGCTACAGAAAGGCTTATTTTGTTGTTCAATTACTTATAATCTAGCCAAAGTCTAGAGTGCAAGTGAAGTTTCAAAGACTAATTTGTTTGTGTGAAGAATTAATTGAGAAATTGAGTCCTAGAGTTTTGTGAGAACCAAGAATATATATCTGTAATTTTGAATAAAAGGAGCTTTCTTTCACTAATGTGTAGGACCAAATATCCTTTATGTCAGTTCTTGAAGCACTAAATCTGAGGACTTAAAATAAATCACTTTGCAAGCCTAGTGGCTCACACGGTTTAACTAAAGCAGAAGCATCCAAGCTACCTATAATTTAAGGAGATTTATATGATCGAGCATATTTAGCAAAACTGGAGTCCAGGAGTGAAGAAATGTGTCCTGATGTCAAAGGCTATAATTCTGAAGAGCTGAGTAATATTATCAAAGCAGCCCACAAAGAAGATGGCTTCTGAGCTATCATTTAGGATTAAGTTGGGAAGAACTTTTAAATTTGTGAGGAGAATATTACAGCGCATGTGTCATTTGTTGAGACACCTTGCAACATCATAAATAAACTCTTTTGTGTCTTTTTAAATAAATATATGACAGTACTGGATTTCTGATTTAGCCATAACTTTTCATGACTGAGCATTTTTGAAACTCAAATGTCTGAAACATTTTTTGGCTTATCCATCCTTAAACAAGATATTATTTAGTTCTCACAGCATGAAAAATAAGTATTATAGCATGAAGCTATAATGACTTGAGTGACATACTTACATTTCTTTGGAGATGTCTATCAGATATATAGTGAAAATGGGACTCCATTAAATAATGAGTAAGTGATTTAAAGAGTTAGCAAATAGAAGAACACCACAGTTGAGAACAGAAAACTTACATGGAATATCTTGCAGTATGGAAGAGAATCTCTAGGTGTTGTTACCTCTTTACGTTCATAAGAAAAGTAGGAGATATAAATCCATTTAAAGTTTACATTTAGACACTGGAACATGCACAATACACACAACATAACAATACACAGACATTAAAAAATGCAATTCCTGTGTTGCACATTATCAAACTAGAAGTTGGGATGAGGATAATGTAATAGTTGTTTTTTGTAAGTTTTAATTCAATTAAAATGAATCCCTTCATAATTGTCTTCAATGTACTTTTAGACACTTTTACTTACTCTTAACTCCAATATAACTGGTTTATTCATCATTCTAGAAACACTATGAATTACTTTTTAAGGCCTTGATTTTTTGCTAACCTTTCAGTTAATAAAGGCATGATATTGGTGATTTGGAGGATTTAAATATGAAAAGATATCATCTGTAAGCTCAAATTGCTTTCAATTTATAATGACTAATTAAAAATTATCTCCACAAGGACATTACCAGGCCCAGATGGTTTCACTGGTGAATTTTATCAAATATATAAGAGAGAAATAAAACAAGTCCTTCATAAACTATTGAGGAAGAGAGAATACTTTCAAACTGCTTCTATGAGGTCAATTTAATCTCTGCACAAAAGCCAGACAAGGTGAAAACTGAAAGACAGAAAGACAGAAAGGAGGGAAGGAGGAAGCCAGATCAATGTCTGTCATGAATATAGATGTGAATATTCTTAACACAGTAATAGCATATCAAATCTAGTGATATATAAAAAATATTATTAACCATTACTAAGTGGGACTTATTCTAGGAATGCAAGGTTGTTTTAATTTTCAAATATAATTTAATGTAATACACCATGTGATTTCCTCAACAGACTCAGGAAAAGCATTTGACAAGATCCAACATCTGTTCATAACAGCTCAATAAGTTAGAAATAGAAGGGAATTTCATTAACGTCATAAACAGTATATAAACCTAGAGCTAATATCATCCTCAATAGTGAAAGACTGCTTCCCCAAAAGACCAGATAAAAGAGTAGATGTTTGCTCTCGATTATTTTTAACACTGTCCAAGAAGCTTTATAATCATTGAATTGCATACTTATATCCAGTTAAATTTATGGGATATAAATTTTTTCTCAAGAAAATCTAAAAATGTTTACAATAAGGAATGGAATTAATTACCCCTTTCCTCTCACTTTATTTATATCTCTTGTAGAGTTAAATATAAAGAATAATTGTTTTTCTGTATATTGTTTATAGTGCATATACTATATAACTGTTTTCAACATTTGTTATTTTGAATCAGATGATTCAAAGTCGAGGAACTTAAACAATCACATAGAATTGAGAAAACAGAAGTTCAAATTATCTCAGATGCTGTAGATTTAAGGATAATTATTGGTCATTATTGTAACTACTCATTAAAATTCACCCTATTTTTTGATCAAAATTATTTGCATATCTCCTACTGATAATAGGCTTGTATCAATAAATAAATCCATTCAAACTGCAAACTAATTTGTTATATATAAAGAATTTTCATTTTAAATGCCATGTTACATACCTAGATAAATAAAAATAAACTTATTTTCTGATATTGATTTTAAAATACACTCTACATCCACTGGATTTAAAATTCAGCACCATCCATTGTAGACATTTTTATATAGCTAACTGGACATACTTATCACATTTTATTACAATGATATCTCTAAGCTATTATTTAAATAGGAGGGCATAAAATGATATTTAACAATAAAGGAAATGCAAAATAAATCATATGGATAGTTCATGGTCCATAATCCTTTAAGAGTAATACAACTAATTTACATACATTACTATTATTCATTTGCAAGATCCAGGCTTTGGGTGGGAAAAGAAAATGGGAAGGTTTATTGTTGGTAGTTGTCTTAACAATGGGTTTCAGCCCCAGGCAAGTTCACTATGGATTCAGTGAGACTGAGGAATGACAATGGAATGTTCTTGGGGTAAAAGGATTTATTATCTGGCTTGTTCTTCCAGGGATTGGTCGAACACTAAAATTATGCCTGCAGCCAACAGTCTGCAGGTCTGCAATCCTTCATCTCTGCCTCTGCCCAGAGCACTGGGGAGAGCTCTTTATACAATGACTCAGTCAATAATAGCCTTATTGCCTACTGGTGTGGAAGCGTTAGCCAGCAGTAGGCCAATTACATCATCAAGTAAGTAGTTTAGGGTCAGATGAGGATCCTGGTCATAGGAACTTCCATTTTCCTTTTACTCCAATAGGGAGTTAAAATTACAATAATTAGTGCTTTGAAGTGCATTTGGGAATTATTTATCTAAGTTTAAAAAGTCTAATTTGTTTTGTTGCAAATCCCACTTACTAACATTCCTCATAAATCAAATTCTAAATTCACTGATTACTAATGTAATCTACTTGAAGGCAGGCTGTAATTCTTATACTATTTTATACTACTAACTCATGCCCTTGTATATTGACGGATTTCAATAGCTATTATTATTGGGATAGTATATGCTCAAAATATATTTAGAAATGCATATAATTAAATTCTCAAAAGTGTAGTCATTTGAAAACTAGGCTTATTTTTAGCAATATTTGCCAAAAAATTTCCTATGAACTGTTCAACCTCTGAATCTCTGTTAAATATAGCTTTTGGTAGAGAACAACAGCTCACTAACAAGCTATTCAAAAATGTAGCTGTATGTGGGATTCTGAAAGGAGACACACAGACACATAAAGAATGATTTTATGTGCACACTATCAAGTACTCTTGCCTTGTGAATTACCCATTTAACAGTGAATTAATAGAGACATCTGAAAGTTGTGGTCCATTGGTTTAATGAACATAAGCGATTTGGGTACTAACTACAGTCAAAGAAACAACATCAAACTTTGGTAAAGCAATTTAATTTTTTTGTATCATATGCAGCTCGAGGTAAAATAATGAAAAAATCTTCATCTTTCCATTCACATGTTGACTATGTTTTCAACATGAATGGAAAGATGAAAATTGCAAGGAACTTTAAAATCTTTGGGAAAATAATGATACAACAAAAATGTTTTCCTATTAAAATAAAATTAAAGGCATACACTACACTCTCATTCAGCAGAGACATGTTTAAGCTTGCTCTATTATCTAATAAAACTTGATATAGTTAAGTTATATCAAGAAATGATGTGTCAAGAATGTAAAGAATTAGGCTAAGGTTAAAGAATTATTTTTAATGAAAATCTTAGCTAAAGACAAACCCCTCAATTCAAATCTATAAGGTCTCCAAGAGGGAAACTACACAGAATATCCTGCCATCACCTTAAACACTAATGGGTGAATATAGATGGTGATATTCATCAATTTCTGATAGATACATGAGCTGCTCTTTGTACTGGGGCCACTTTTACTCAATCTCATTGTTGATATAAACTTACAACACAGCTTATAGGATTTTAAAAACCCACAGGTTAGCACTTAAACTGAAGTATTTGGTGCCTTGACTGAAAACACTCTTTCCTGCTCTATGGCACCACTCCTGTCTGTTTAATAAGGAGAGACCTACTTTGCAAATGGAACTGTAATATTAAATGAACATCAGAGAGACTATCTTTGAGATTCCAGAGGACTCCTTTATTCATGTTTCATTATTTGAACCATTTAGAGTTAAATTTTTGTGTATGATTTTAAGAAGAAGGTCAATGTCATTGTTATCTGTGACTGTATACTGTCAAGTCCCTTTCATTGATCTACATGAATTTATTCATAAGCCATTATGGGGAAAATGGAAGTTCCTACGGCCAGATTCCTCACCTGACCCAATCTACTTGATGATGTAACTGGGCTAATGCTAGGCTACTGCTTCCACACCCCTAGGCAGTGAGCTATTATTGACTGAGCCACTATATAAAGAGTTTTACCCAGTGCTCTGGGTGGAGGCAGAGTTGGAGGTGGATTACAGACCTGCAGACTGCTGGATGCAGATGTGATTCTAATGCTCCACCTACTGCTGTGAGAAAGAAGCCAGGTGTAAACACTAAGAACGTTCTGTTGTCATTTCTTGGCCTCATTGAATCCATAGTGAACTTGCCTAGTGTGGAAATACTCAGGCAAGAAACAAGAAAGCCATCTTCTCTTGATTATGGCATATTTAAAGTAACATAGAACATCAAGAAGTATTAATTCCCCAGAATTTGTTTTCACCAATTTGGATATTCAGTTTCCTATGTATTTCCATATAAACTTCAGCTTGCCAATTTCTGTAAAAAAAAAAAAAAAAAGGCTGGACTACTTAAAGGAATTTCATTGAATTAGAAGAATTAATGTATTAATAATTAATATTAATATTACTTAATTTATATCCTACATCCACTGCAGAGTCAGTATAACTTGGAGAAAAAAACATTTCCATTTCTGCGATCTCAGTTTCAGCAACAGTTCCCTACAACTTTACAATATCAGAACTGCAAGTGCTAAAAGAATTTTTTAAAAAGATTCCTAGAGTTTTTAAATTATTTAAAAAATTAGGCTAGAGAATTGGGTTTCCACTAAATGTGAAGGTTTTTAGATACAGATATTTAGATGTGATAGACATTTTCGAGTTTTTTGTGTCATTCTAATTACACTGCTCCCTCAGGAAACACATCCGCCTTGCATGGGGTTATGTGGGTTGGGCCTGGTCACTGCTCTGGTAAATGACACTATGCTCTGACCGAGAATAACTGGACTCAGCACATCCACCTGGACCAATTCAGAACAGACTGCCTTGTGAATTTATTGGGTCTAAGGAAACTCCTTTGCCCCTCAGGGAAAGGTAGGGAGAGAGGGCTGGGGAGGAGGAGGAGAAGGAGTGTTTGAGGTGATGGAGAGGGAGGCAAGGAAGGAGAGAGGCAGAGGAAGCATGGTGAACAAATAGGGCACAAGAAATAAGACGAAAGGTACTGCCTGGATTCTCTTACCTTTCCATTTTCAGTTCCTGCTGTTCCCTAGGAGAATGGTTACATTCTCTTTTTTGGATTCAGTGTTATATTCTTGTGTCCTTATAATAAATTCACTGGATTTCTTTTGTTTGACTTTTGTTTGTTGGTTTATTTTCTAATGATATGATTGTTACCATTTTGAGAAATTATAAGGAATGGATGAGGGCCATGACAGTGACACTACAACTAAGAAACAAGGAGATTCATTTGAGAAATACTTTGAGGTAGAATTGACAAAATTAAATCCGAGAATATGTAAATGTGTAACTAAATCTTTGATCAGAAAGAGAGTAAAAAGGTATGGAAAACCTATCTCATAGACTAGTGCTAAAACTAAGCTAACAAATACAAATTGTTTACCTAAGTTTTGGGGTTACTCAGTGCTAGAAATTGAAAAGGCAGCCTTAATGTATTTATCAAACACATATTATATTTTTATAATATCATAGCTGTTTCAATTTAGACAGGAACTTTGAGATCATATACTTTAGATGTGTTTGCCTTAATTTTGAAGTATTGAAGTTAATGTGTATCTTTTTTGTATCTTAATGTATACTTCTGTGATTGAGTTTCCCTTGATAATTGAAATCTATATGGTAAAAATTTCAAATAGCATTGTATTTTTAAGATAGCAGAAAATATAAAACCTGAAAATTTGCATCTTTTGGTTATTTCTGTATGCATAATGATTTTTCTGGATAAATACTGCAAGGGTTAATTTTACTTTCTCTTTGAAAATGGGAAAAGGCAGAGAAGCACATGATAGTTCTGGATTTTGAAATTTATTGCATAATTAACTAAAATTGTATTTAGAACAAAGACATATAACCTCCTTTGAAGTTATTCGGTAACATAGTTTTCTTTCTGAACTTAATTTTTTTCAAGCATGTCTGATAGATTAGATTCCAGAATAGCACTGGGACATTTTAATGTGGTGACGTGAAGTGCTTCTATTTCCTTTTGTTCCACAAGTATTATGTGCCTATTGTTTGCCTATAGTATCGGATTATCTGGTCTCTGTCCAAATACAAAATGGAGAGTTCACCTTGTTATATTTTACATTGTCAATTCATTAACACATTGCCAAAAAATTAACAAAAGTTCTGTAAACACCTCAGGTATTATGATTGACCATTTACAATGTGCTGGGTTCTCTATTAAGGGCATTACAAGTATTTTCACATTTAATGCTCAGAAGAACTCACTGGGATAGTATTTTACCTTAGTTTTTTGAGTGAAGAAATTGATACTAAGGGGTTTCCATACTGGCTTAATGTCACACAAGTAGCAGTGACTGAAGCATCATTGAAACCTACCTCTGCTGGATGACAAATGCATACTGCTACCACTACTTACTCTCAGCTCCTTCAAAGCAAATTAAATGTGAATATATAATACACTTCTCAATTTTCATGAGAAATATCAGAACTTCATCTTTTAAACCAAAAAGAATATAACATTTTAGAAGTCCACATTTTCTAGGAAGTGAGGTAAAAAAATGAGGGCTGGAGTGACCAGTTTGTTTCCTAAACTGCTCTTTCTCTTGCATGCACACTCTCTCTCTCTTACAAAAAAAATCTGTAATAGCTTTGTGAGGGTGAAGAGAGGCTATTTCAGTTGAAAATACCAATAATACAAATTTGTGCATCACAAATTCAGGAAATCACTGATATGTTTTATCCATGTCCTATAAAGAATAATCATTACTTCAAGTAGCCAATCTCTCAGTGCAAGTAATTGATATGTACTTAATGACATGACAGTAACAACAAAGACTTACAAATGCTTCATGTGTATTATATATTATTTTAAGGGCTTCACAAATATCAATTTATGTAATCCTTATAATAATCCTGTGAGATAGGTACCATCCATCAGCTGTCTCCATTTTTCAGATGAGGAAAACTGATCCACAGAGTGATTAATTAGTTTAAGGTCACGCAGAGTTAAGTAGTGATATTTTCACAAAAGCTACCTGATTCCAGAGTCCATGGTCTTAACCATTATTGTATACCTAATCTCAAAGGAAATGATAGATCTCTCAATAACTTCTCAGCCCAACCCCATGGCCTACAGCTTTTTTAGGCATCACACAGAATTGATCATCCCTTTAGTTTTCTTAGTCTGCTACTTTTTCCAATTTACTAGATCTTTCCTAATGGTACTTAGATGTGCTCAAGCCTCCCAAATCTTAAAAATATAACTGCCCCCATCTCACTTACTCTTAAACTAAGCAACTGTCATATTCTATTCATCCTCTTTAAAGCCAAACTTGTTAAGAAAATTTCTTGTATTTATCTTATTCCTTTAGAGTTATTTATTCCACACATCCTAATCTGTAAAATATAGCTAAAGCTCCTCCAAAAGATTTTACTTTTAAGTCCATTATTGCTCTTTTGTCACTGAACATGATGGAATTTTTAAAAAGTCCTTTCTCTCTTGCATCTCTAGTAGTTTTTAAAAACTGTAATGTCTTTTGTTTTCTTGGCTCAACTGGTTTCTTTGTCTACTTCATAACAACAACTCTTCTGTCACCTTTGCTGGCTTATCACTCTAAACTCAGTTTGAAAATGTAGACTTATGTGCATTTTGGTATTGCAATTGTTAAATTTAACTGCCATTTTTAAATATTTAAAAAATGATACTGCCTTATCAGTAAAACAAAATGGACATTGTGAGTGCAGAAATGCCTGACATTAACAATGTGGCATGAGTTTGGCAATGCAACAAGTATCGGTCAGTGGAGGAATTACTGCATTTCCACATTTACTTGCAAAATAACAGTGAATTTCTTTATGGTAACTGACAAAAAAAAGATACCAACAATGGATGAAGATAGGTTATATTTTGTTACTAAATCCTGTGCACAAAGATAGTCTGTAACATGTTAAACTGAGAACTACAGGCACCAAAACTGCAGAATGTTCATTGACTTGGAAGAAAGTTTTGGATGCAAAGATCAAGTGCATTGTAAGGAATCCTATAGTATTAACATTTCTGGTAACACAGAGATGAGCATGTGTGTACATGTGTATGAGGGATGACACCAGTACTATTGAGGGCAGCTGGATGGGAATAGAAAACATTTCTGGAAAACATTATCCAGTTGATTTCACTTTTATATACTTTTCAATGCATGACCAAGAGTAATAGATGATGAAATCTTTTCAAATAAATCTGTAAAAATATAAAATATAAAAAATCTAAATGATAAAAATGCTTTGAACTACAATTTAATTATCAGCTTTTTTTTTTCTTTCTTGATACAAAATAGCACCTCCTACAATTGACAGCATTTCAGATGTGATGAAATACAGTATCATACTATATATGATGTATATGATGATTGGTTATTCTCCATCTTCTCTTCTAGTTTGTAGACTCCAGGAGGATATGGACTTTGCTGTTCACCATTCTGTATTAGAGTCTGCAACAATATTTGGCATGCACACACAAAAATGCATGAACATCTTATCATTCAAAAAGATAAATAAAGACGGATTTCAGTTATTTCATCATTTTAATGCTTAACTTTAAATCTCCTTCAGGTTAAAAATAACACTTCCACCTCAAGAAAGTGATTTTGCTTTCTTCAGCCAGGTGGTCCTGAAATTCCTATTGATCAGAGGCCCCTAACTCTGGTACAGTATGGGGCTTTTGCTTTTGTTATTTATGAACACTTTAAGTCCCATATAACTATTATAGACATTAAAATTATGCCTGATTGGATTCTGGATAGTTTTTACAAGCGTTTTTTTGTCTGGCTCTATAATTATAATCTTGAAAAAATGTTAATGATATATTACAAAGCACAGCTTGCTAAAGTTAAATCAGAAGTTGTGACTATCACATGCATAAAAATCAGTTAACTTCCAAATATTACAGAATATTTATATATAGGAGCTAGCAATGTCACACTAACTTAACCTACCTTTGTTTCCAGAAGTTTCACTTCAAATAAGGAATTACTCTGGCACTTTACCCCTAGAGCAGGTGGGAGAAAGTGAGTGCTCAACAAAGGCCCCTGCCTCCATTTTCTGAGAGTGTCTCACATTTCCTTGCAAACAAGTCAGCTCCCACCAACTGCCACCAGCCCTTCTGTGGTCCCTCTCTGGCCATTGGCACTTACTCATCTTTATGGTCTCCACTGGGGCCTCTATGGAACGCACTTCTGTTTACTGGGAAGTATAATCTCTGGCCACAAGCTACTGTCACTCTGCCAAATGCCTCTGCTTATTTACCAAAGCCTTAGTGCCAAATTCACAGGGTGGTTTGGAGGCAACAGTGTGTAATCCTCTGAGTTACACTGTGTCAGAGTGGAGAGGAAGCCCTGCTATAAATCTTTAAGTCAAATAGCTTTTGACCTTTTAACTTATTATGTGTGTCTGCATAGGACTCCTAGGCACTGGGATGAAAGATTCATTAGAAAGGGTAATATTCCAGAATCACCAGGTTGCAGTTTCTTATAAAATGAAACATACTCTTACCATATAATCCAATGATCACACACTTTGGTATTTACTCAAGGGGGTTGAAACATTATGTCCATTCAACAACCTGGACACTAGATGTTTATGGCAGCTTTACTCATAATTGCCAAAACTTGGAAGCAACCAAGATGTCCTTCAGTAGGTGGATGGAAAAATAAATTCTGGTCTATCCAGACAAAGGAATATTTTTCAGTCCTACAAAGAAGTGAGCTGTTAAGCCCTGAGAAGATGTGGAGGAAACTTGAATGCATATTCCTAAGTGAAAGAAACCAATTGGAAAAGGCTACATGCTGCTGTATGATTCTAATTATATGATATTCTGGAAAAAGCAAAACCATGGAGACAGAGAACGATAAGTGGTTGCTAGGGTTTGGAGTGGAGTGAAGCGCACAGAAGATTTAGGGCAGTGAAATTCCCCTGTATGATGATGGCTACATGCCATACATTTGTCCAACTCCATAGAATGTGCAACACCAAGAGTGAGCCCTAATGCAAACTGTGTACACTGGGTGATAATAATGTGTTAATGTAGGTTCCCCAATTTTAATAAAAGTACCACTCTGCTGCGGGATGTTGGCAAGGGTAAGGCTATGCATGTGTGGGGACAGGGGCTATAAGGGGAATCTTGGCACCTTCTCTCCATATGCTGTGAACCTAAAAGTGTTCCAAAAAATAAAGTGTTTTAAAAAGTGAAAAAAAAAAATCCTGGTTTTAAAAATAGATCCACAAATTCTTAAACTATGTATAATAAAATATACCTTCTTTTTAAGTAGCTTACAGTCAATTAGACAAGAGAAGAAATACATATAATGTAAGTAGAAAATAATATAATTTAGGACATGGTTATACATATATATATACACATACATGCATGCAGATGCAAAATATTATGGGAGCTAAAACAGCAAAATAATATTTCTGCCAGAGATTTCAGGGAAGTGAGTAGTTTCAAGATGATTTTAAAATTAAGCCTAGAATGACTGATAAAGTTCTTTAAAATATGACAAAAGATAACCATGAAAATATAGGTAAAATGTTTATCTATTTAAACCTGTATAAAGCATTAATCCTACTTGCATTTTTAACATACTGCACATATGTAAGGTTTCACTGGGAAGTTGGTCTAACACAGTGATGAATACTGATTTAGGGAAGACATGATGGGTTTAATCCTAAAAATCTTAAGGAAGCTGAACATTTCTACTCCTTTCATTTGGCAAGATGGTAAAATGATTACTTTTATTTTTGGCTTTCTTTGTTTTCTCTTTAATAGCTTATTCTTTATTTCTGGTGCTTTCTTATTTTTCAAGAGCCTTCAACTACTTTTTACCAGATTAATTTCTCTCTCCAGATAGTTCTAGTCCTCCCAGATCAATAGCCAAATAGCCCATATTTTCATCCATTATTTCATAGTATGTATCACATGCTGAATACCTACTATATGCCAGATGTTACATGATAGCTTTATGACAATTTCAACCAAGTTGCTAGGTTAACGTTATAAACAAACGTGCCAAACCCAATCTGCGGCGAGGGCTTCCGCGTCATTGGTCAGGCGGCTGCTCTCCCCACTGTACGTTCGCAGCTTGCTCTCTCAGTGCACGTGGGTCAGAATTCCTCTGACCACGCTATTTAAATTAATTCCTCTCCTCACTTTCCAACACTCTCTATATACTTCCCCAGTTATATTTTCTACATTATAACATTTATCACTCTCTCACAAGTTCTTACATATGTACATAAAATATATAACATTATATACCTATGTACACATTTATACTTTTATTTTTGTCTATCTACACCCCTATTCCAAAATATAAACTGTATGATGGCAAATGTTTAAGCTGTTTTGGTCTCCACAGTATTTATAGAATCAAGTCAGGACCTGGCACATAGTAAATTTCAGTATTTGTTGAGTGGCCAAATGAATGACAAATTCTCTAACTACAGCTCAAAAACATTTCGTTCGCTGAGGTTACAGAAAAATTACTGTTGTTTATTAATGTGTTTTCCCCTATGAAAAATAAATGGGTTTAAATTGGGCCTTCTGTGTATAAAAAATTGGTACTTCACAAGGCCATAACGAAAGTCCATTAATTTTCTCACTTAATAATAGGATAAACAATAATAACAATAATAATGATTCAAAGAAAAAAAGGAAAGACATTTGAGTGATTTCTCTGGACCAGCCATTATAAAATGACCTGCCTCTCTCTCTCTCACGGTCTACATCTGTGTCTTTCTTCCTCTCTCAATATCTCTTGCAATTGAATGTCCCCAGCATTCCTATGCGCATACTGATGAGAAAACTGGGGACAAAAGTGAAATTTCCTTACATCTATAGCTACTGGGTGATATCTGTGGTTGAATGGAGACAAGCTGATCCAAGATTTTGACACTAAGATTTAAGAAGCTAAGTCAACGCAATTATTTATTTTGTCTAGACTTGAAGTGTTTCTAGTTTCATGCAAATCCATTTTTATCTTAGATGAGGAATTCTTTAATTCTCTACTTACATGAAGCAATGAGAGAGAGAGAGAAAGTGGGAGAGAGGCAGAATTTGGTAGATTTTCTAAGTTAAAATAATACTCTGCTCATCATAGTCCCAAAAGAATAATGGCTAATTGTTTTCTTTAAGGAAAATAAATTGTAGTTTTAAAGTATCTGCAGAGTCCAGGTAGTAGCTGATGTATATTAAAATCAAGTCTACTAATTTTATAATTAAACTCCTTTTGACTGAGTATAAAATGAACTCTACTTGTTCCAAAATTCCAGATTTCCAATATGATATAATTTTATTTTTCAATTTATATGAAATTATTCTGATGAAAAAAATAGTTTTGATTATAATTTTCCATTGTTATGGCAAAAGATCCAGCTCTCCTCCGAATAGATGGATTTCCTGTGAAGAATTTAGCAAAGATCTTATAACACTCTTGCAGATCTGCTATATATAGATGCATTTTCTATAGGCAAGAATAAAATATTTAATAATATATCTGTCTCCTTTATTTTATGACAAATATTCTTTAATGACCCAAACTATAGAAATGACATTATTTGGGGACTGATTACCAAAAGTGTGGTTTTCTTTCTAATATCTTGTATTATTCCACTATAGGGCAAATATACCAGAGGTTCATTTTTGGATATTGTTTTACACATAGATTAGGATTTAAAATTGTTTTTGTAATTAATGTACTTGGAATGTACCTGCTTCTTTAGGGATTTTGTTTTTCCCTCAATATAAGCTCATCATTTTGTTATTAGAAGTAGATAATGGCTTTCTTGGGAAACAAATATTTACATTAGAGTTTGGGAGGACAAAATCAGTAAACCTGACAAGTAACTTAACTTTGAGGCCTTTATGCATGTATATTTGTACTACTTTCTCCACTTGAATGAGAGAAAAACACATTAAAAATATCATAGAATTGGACTTTAATATTCAACTTACTTGATTATTATTTAGTTGATAAAACTTATGACATAAGCTATGAGTTCTTACAATTTCTTTAGTTTCATGGTAATTTATTTTGTGTTCAAGTTGAATGATATTTAGTTGTTGACTGATCAATTTGGTTGAGAAAATATACATTTTTAGTATTATGATGTATAAGACACAGACGGGAAAAGAAAACTGGAAAAGGTAGTTCTTTCTGTAACAGAGGTTCATATTATAATGAAGAAAATAAACACATATAAATAGGATACCTCAGTCAGTATGGTGAACTGAGATGAGGTAGGTTCCCCTCTAAATAATCAGAACCTTAAGCTTCAGCTGGATATAGGTGCTATTTCAAAACTGACACTACCCCTATGGGATTGACACACTTTAAAAAAAGTCTGGTCTTAGTGAGACTCCAGCAGAATCAAACATAAAACTGCCCCCACAATATGCTTCTACAACCTAGAGTCTGTGGTATTTCCATGAAATGAACAACTGCTGAGGACATACTCATTATTAAAAGAATAGAAAACAATAGAGGAAAAAAATTGCCATGACATAAAGAGTTCATATATACAACAAACAGAGACTAGACCTTAGAGAATGCCTACCAAGTTAAAAAAAAAATCAATTGAACAAAAGTAATGTTTCCTGGAAAAAAATAACCCATGCAGATTTGGAAGAAAAAGCTCATATTGAAATTCTTGAAATTAGGCAGTAAAAGATTGAACTATTTTTTCAGAAAAAAAGGCTTAGTTAGTATTCATAAAGATTCCTCAGGGAAATTACCAGAATACAACATAAGAAGGTAAGGGATCTATTAAGACAAGCTCCAACCTGCATTTTATACTAGTCCCAGAAAGAGGGAAAATAAATGGGGAAGAGGCACAATTGAAAAATGTAATTGCTGAAATCATTTTATAATAGAGAAAAGACAAACACTCTGATTGAAAAATCACCTCTAATCCTAATTAGGGGAAATGAAACCAAACACATGGCTGAATACATACTAGTAAGCCTTCATAGTATCAAAGCTACACATAATTTTTATTTTACTTAAAAGGAAGAAACACAGAGTCCCTAAAATGGGAAATCTCTGACTGGCTGTAGGCTTATTATGAGCAACAAAGGCTAGAGGTGTCTGAATATATAATGAGTCAACCCAGAGTTCTGTAATAAACTAAGCTTTTATTGAAAAGATGGGTGATTTTTCAGATTTCAAAAGACTAATAGAGTTTATTACTCTCAGATCTTATCTGAAAAAAATCACTAAAGATGTATGTCAGCAAGAAGAAAATTTAAGACAAAAAGAAGGACCAATGCACAAAAAGCCAGGGTAAACAAATAAGGAAAGTATTTGGTGAATCTAATTTTGACAAAGATTTTTAGTAATAGTGTCATTATTATA
This sequence comes from Manis pentadactyla, assembly GCF_030020395.1. Taxonomy (NCBI): domain Eukaryota; kingdom Metazoa; phylum Chordata; class Mammalia; order Pholidota; family Manidae; genus Manis; species Manis pentadactyla. The sequence goes on from NC_080023.1 coordinate 54,040,291, forward strand.
AATATTTTAGAACAGAAGTAATTATATCTAAATTAATCATCAACAATGTCCTGGAGAGCACAGGAATGTCTACAATATTCTTGTTCTGGAAAAGAATAGAAATATTAGCTAATTTTGAATATTATTCAGTTAAGTATGTATGCTAAAATGTTTATATTCAATCAAATAAATAGAATAAAAGGCATGCAATTTTGAAACCAATGAAGGACACACACACACACACACACACACACACACACACATACACACATACAAACACATACGCATACATATACACACAGAAAGAAAAAGAAACAATCAAATAGAAGGTAAGAATTCTGAAAAGTATTGCCAAATTTCTTTTTGATAAGTAGAAGCTACAAAGCAAAATTAAATAAGTTTATCCTTAATAGCAATTGATGCATATGGATTAATATACTTTCTTATACTATAACCTACATTGATAATAATGTAATATATATTGCATGTAATTTATGCAACATGCCAAAGCCTGGGATGATTTAATCTAGGATGTGGGATTTTATCCTAGCTTTGAAAGAAAGAGCAGAATTTATCTGGGTCATATTTGGGATATGTAGTTGAAATGGATATTCTAAGACAGTGTTTAGTAACATCCTGGAGGGCAAAGTGTAAAACACATTTGTTGTATTGTGGAAGAGGTTAGAAACACATAAGTGTGTTTGAAGCTAAACTGTATGTGATGGAGTGATAAACAGGATTCTCTTTCTGGAAGAATTTGCATTAGAAGACTGGAATCAGTGGTGGCAATAAGCTGTGAAGCCAAGTTTAGTTTGTATGCTGAATAAATGTGTAGACTTTTATAAGTTAATGAAGTAATCTAATCTACAGTCCATTCATATGGAAAATGAGGAAAATAATATACACTTCATAGATATATTTTGAGTATTAAGTTGGATAATTTTTGTTAAGAGCTTAGGGTATTATCTGGCAACCATTAGGATCATATAAAATGTTGACACTCATTATTTTTGTCATGTTACTTTCTTCTATTATGTAGTACTTGAAGCTCTCCACATTTTTTCCTTTGTGGGGGAGTGGAATGGTGTTTTCTGACAGCAGATAGAAGGGCTGGTTGAGAGTGAGATCTATAGATCTGAGTGTCAGGAATTAACTCAAGTCACTCTGCCTGAAATTGATCAAACCCCTAGACTCAGTGCTCCATGAGGAAACCTAGTTCATTTGTGTGTTTTCAATTCACTGTAATGCCAACATTTAGTAAGTGGTTAATGGGTATTTTTTATTATAAACAAGCATATAGAAGTCGAAAGAGAGGATATCCTTTAATATGTAATAGTTACCCTCAAGATATGTTTAATATTAAACTGCATTATGATAGGTAAGAAATCAAATTATGTGAATGTTACTCTAGAGTCCACTAGTGATGGTAAGTACATGAGCACATTCACTTGTGTATTGAAAAAACCACAAATTCTTTCTGATGCTGTTATATGAAATGGAAAAGCTTATATAATGTTAATATATAACTATGCTGTCTCCTAGAATCTCTTGTTTTGTAGGCGGAAAAGATAAAGATGTGCACTTAAAGTGGTGGTCTTCAAACTCTGTAGATACAAACCTCTGATTTCCAGGAAGTGTATGGGCATAAATAATTTATAAAGAATAATTATCCAGATCCTCCACTCGATGTACTCTTTCCTAAAAGTAACCTACTTCTGTCCCTACTTTCCTTTCCAAACTCTCCTTTCACAGTAACCCGTTTCCTCCTGTTTTATAATAAAAAGGAGTACCTTTCATCCATCAATGAAGCATTGCTATAGAGGAGAAAACACCAGAAACCTCTAAAAAAGGAAACACAAGACAATTAAAAAGCCTGAGCCATTGAGGAGAGCCCTATAATCATAAAGTACCTATAAGATATTAAAGTGAGTACATCATGACAATCTATGGTCAAATTTCTGGCATGATCACAAAACTGTACATTTCATATATATGTATGTATGCATGTTTTTATCTTATCACCTATCACTTATTAACTATCTTGATATTCAGAAGTACAGAGTGAAACAGTAAATATATTAATGTATTTACTTGAATTGAATTAGGGAAGAGAGATTTTTCTGACAGGAAGTTAAGCCTGCCTTGGTTGATTGTTTTAATAATGAAAGTTTCCTTTATTGTTAAGTCTAATGGTGCATGTTTTCATATATTGGATAACCTGGATCAGCAACCCAAAATACTTTCATGAAAATATATGCAAAGTACATCTGCAATACCAATATACAATAAGCCAGAAATACATACTTTGCAAATATTAAACTTACACATTTTAAATGTAGCATTCAGAGTTTGGTCTGGAAAACAGACATCACTACATGTATTTCAAGCAAGAATGAGATGATATAGCAAATTAGGAGTTTACAAAACCCTTAAAAAGGATGGATGATGAAAAGGTCAGGAAAACCAAGCCAGCTTTCAGATTCACTCATAGTTTTCAAAGAATTAAGAAATTGCAAGAATCACAGGGAACTACACCAATAATTATAGTTGCCTACAGCATTAAGGGGCTTGATTTGGCAGGAAATGTCTGGAGCTTATAGCAAAACTGTGGCTATTGCATCCTAAACCTCTGCTAGATAAACAGTAATATGGCTTCTGTTCTTCTTACTTACACTTTCTAAGTTTCCTACAAATTGATTTCACTGGAAGACTGTGCCTCAAGACTGCTGACAAGTATGTTTTAAAAAATGTAGATCCAAGGCTTCCAGCCTCTGTGATGGAGCAAAGAGAATGAGAGGGGGTCAGGAATGGTGCTTATTTTCCAGCAGGCAATCTGGCACAAACGTTAAGTTTAAAATGTAAGTTATGTACTTCTTTTTCCAAAAATTCTTTGTAAGAATTAAGCAAACAAGAATTTTGAATGCTAGTGTTCTAGTGTCTTAATCAGCTCAGGCTGTGATAACAAAATGTCATAGACTGCCATAGCTTACACAACAGATATTTATTTCTTACAATTCTGGAGGCTGGAGAGTCGAAGGTCACAGGGCAGTCAGTGTGGTTCCTGGTGGGAGCCCTCTTCCTGACACAGACGACTGCCTCCTCGTGGTGTGCACACGAGCAGGAGAGAGAACTCTGGCCTCTCTTCTTCTTATAAGGACACCAATCCATCATGGGGACCTGTTCTCATGACCTCATCTAAACCTAGTTACCTCTCAAAGGCTGCACCTTCAAGTACTATCAGTGTTGTGTGTTAGGGCTTCAATATGTGAATTTTGGAGGGATACAAACATTCAGCCCATTAGAGTATTCTCCATGTTCATCGCTCACCACATTTCTGGTTTCTGCTATGTTCTCTCAGCCACTGTTTCAAGTTAGTCATTTTCCTTGTGTTTTTATATCTGGCTCCCTGACATGACCTCCTGCTAAACCCTTTAATGTCTAGAAAGTTGTCTCAAAATTTACTCCTATCAAAGTTATGTGCTTGGTCCTCAGCTCTCTGAGTTGCTACAGCTTGTCAAGGCATAGTTTGCCGTTTATGCCCAGAAATTTCAGCTCAAAGAGTTACCAATGGATGATAGCATACTTTGTGATATAATTTTTCGATTTTTTAATGCTATTTTAAAAAATAAGTTAAAATGGACTTTGTACAGTATAGTCTAAGAGATTTGCTGAGGTGAAATATATGTAACATAAAATTAACCCTTTTAATTCAGTGGCATTTAGTACACTGAAAATGTTGTGCAGCCATTCCCACTGAGACAGGGACCATGGGCTTAGACAGAGTAGGGTGAGGGCCTCTGGAAAAAACAAAAGCAAGATAATTCATTGTGGGATTTGCTTTGACCTACTGAGGGGGTCCCAACTTATTTTTCTGACTTTACTCAAGTGCTGCTTTTCTTACTCCAGCCCTAAACAAATGATCTGTTGCAACTTAGGCAATGTAGCAAGCAAGCCCAAAACAACATAGTAAAAACAGGAAGGATTCCATCTTAAAACCCAATTAGTTAAATAAAGTTTTTTTAACAAACAGACAATAACTCAGCCCACTTTGGGAGCAAAGCAGGCAGACTTGAGTGATATGGTCCCAGACGAGGAAGCTGCTCTCCTGGGAGGAAATCAGAGCAGTAAAAATCCTGTAAATAACCAGGAGGACTAATTAGAAACTTAGTGTTTCTTCAAAAGTATTTGAGATCACTTAGCAGGTGTACATCCCTAGCCCTTTGTCTCTCAACTGCCTTTAAACCCCTAGACAACGCACCACCCCAGGGCTCTCTTGTCCCCTCCAGGCCTGAGCCAGGAGCTCTGTCCTCTTGCTTTCTCTCTAAATAAAAGCCTCAGCCTTGCTCTCCTACCTTGAGTGTTTGTAAATTCATTCCTCAGCTCCATGAACAAGAACCCTGGCATCACCACTATCTACTTTCAAAACATTTCATCACCCTGAATGGAAACCCCATACCCATTAAACAGTCATTCCTCATTCCCTCTCCCCAAGTCCCTGGCAACTGCTAATCTGCTTTCTCTCTGTGGATTTACCTATTTGGGATGCTTCATGTAAATGGAATTATATAATAGGTGACATTTTGTCTGGCTTCTTTTGCTTAGCACAGTGTTTTCAAGTTTCATCCACATTTTAGTATATATCAATAATCCATTCCTTTCTAGAGCTATGTATTTCATTGTATGTACAGCTATACCAGAGGTGGTTAGTTCATTCTGTGTTGAACATTTGGGTTGTCTCACCCTTTGGCTGTGAGAACAGTGCTGCTATGAACATTCGTATATCTGATGTATTTCCGTATTAGGAGAACTGCCTGCTGTGACTGCAACTCTCTGTAATTCTGCAGTGGATGCAGAAGCTGCTGAGAGGTCCTTGTTTTATAGATTTTAAAAATGAAATTTTTATAGATATGAATAAAACTACAAACCAGAGTCAAAACTGACAGATAATATTAGCTATTGCATTATATCTGATCACCTTGAAATTATAAATAAATTGTCTTAAGAACAGCGTTTTATACCAAAACTTTTAGTAAGTTAGCAAATAAGTAATAATAACAGCAATAAAAATAACACTAATTGAATGCTTAATATAAACCCAGTACAACACCAGGCACTTGGAATCATTTATTCTTCACAATAAACTATTATTACCCTAACTTCATAGATGAAGTCACTAAAGTGGAGAAAATTTAAATAAAATTTAAATAACCTACCCAAATGTCACAGCTAGTGAATGGTGAATTCGAAACACAAATCCAGGGGAGATGGTTCCAGCGACCAGTTTCTTAAACATTGTACTTCTTTTTTTTCTTTTTCACTGAATTTCTTATATTCTCTGAATATAATTATTCAATCCTGTTATAAAGCAGGGCTGCTTTGACCTCATTTGGTCATTAGCTCTTTACTTCTTCCACAGATTTTAGCTTCATTTCACTAACATCAAACACCAAATTTTCTGCTGTGGTCTAGGAACTTATGATCTGGCCCTCTAACTGCCTCATTCACTCTTCCCATCACACATTCTTCTCCTTAGACCATTGCATTTTCAGTTTCCTCTGCCTAGAGGAATGTTACTTACTTTAAGCCCTGTTAATCTGTTACTTCCTCACAAAGGCATCCCAGGTCAACTTCACCTAATCACAAATCACTATCTATCTTTTCACCCTGTTTTTATAGTAATCATCATTACCTGATTAAATATATTTGTACATACACACATATGTGTGTGTGTGTGTATATATATATATATATATGCACATATACATATATGATATGTGTGTATATGTATATATATATATAATCATTGTTGGGGGAGGTCATTGAGAAGATGAAACTGCCAGTTGACCTGTGAGCTGGACCTCAGCAATCGGAGGCTCCTCACTACCTCCCCTATCCTTGGAATGTGGGCTCTGCTTGCCTCCTCAGCTTGCAGAGGCTGCCCCCAGGACATGGTCTTGAGATAGTGTTGTGGTGTTGAGACATCTGGACAATATGCCACACAGAACCCAGTTAAGGCCTCTATATAAAATTTTTAGCTTTAGTGGGTGGGGATGGAGAGCTACTCATCTTGCAGCTGCCCAGGACAAGGAAAGCCTCATATGTAAGTCCTCTTGCTTCTTAAATTTGCCTCTTACCAGTCTGGAGTGGTCTGCCTCTTTCTTTGGTCTCTGCCTGCCCTCAGCTTACAGGGCCCATTTCAGACAACACCTGGGAAGGTCCCAAGGAGCTTGCAAACCAGCAGTCATATGTGCCCACCTTGTAAGTAAGCTCTATCAAGGTAGGGACTTTTTTTTATTTGCTGATACATTTCTAGTCTCTACTATCATACCTGCCACATGTAGGATATGCAGTAAAGATCTGATGAATAAAGAGCTTCACTGAATGAATTCCATGGGAGCACCCCTGGATGTTTCTGACTCCACAATATACTTAATGTACTTAAGGTACTCAATGTACCTTCTCCTGCATTAAACTACTATCTTGTTTCAACCTTCTAAGCCTTGACTACCTCTTCTATTTGGTGAGTTTTTTCCATGAAAGACATTGTATAATGCAGCTGCGGATCTGACTCACAGACCCTCCATTATACCTAAACTTATTTGATTACAGGACAAGCAGAGCTTAGGCACAAGTTAACATTCTGCTTGATCAAGCTGAGGTAGATCCAGAAAAGTTGATGCTGATTTTTTCATACTGTTTGAAAATTTTCCTTTGAAATTGCTTTAGAGAACTAGTAACTTGCTAGTCTGGTTCACTTAAAACTGGTTTTAAGGGGAGTACATTATCTGCTTCCTGGATTTGACTTATGACCAGTGGTGCAAACAATTTTTCCTTCTTGCCACTGGCTTCTCATTTTAATTATATGAATCCTTCTTTTGTTATTTATTGTTTTATTTCATTTATTTTTCCTATCTCTCTATTAATATTTATTTTGATTTATTTCTTTGCAAGAAGGAGGTGCAGATGGCCATTTTCTTCTGTGTTATTTCTCTGCGTAACTTTTCTCCTTTCTCTATTAAGGTAATCTTAGAAACTTGGTCCTTAGAATAGGATGAGGAACCTACACATTCTATTTATCTTGCTTGAAGGGAGAACCTACACATTCTATCTATTTTGCTTTAAAGGTCAAATAAATATATTCCTTGAAGATATATTATCTTCAGGTTTAAATTTTTTTTTCTAAGTTATATCTGTAGATCCATTGCACCAGAATAACTAGAGGTACTTGTTGCTGAGCTCTGTTACAGACTTAGTAAATCACTAACTCTGGGAATAGACCCAAAAATTTAACAAACTTCCTTGGTATTTCTCTATGACACTCAACTTGGGAATTACTGATACATAGGCATGTTACTATGACAAGACTTTAAACATATTTTTGGGGGGGATTTTACAAATGTGCAACATGGTTTGCAAATACTTCATTACTTCCACCGGAGAGTATTTAAAAAATAGATTTAGTTGGTATTTGAAAAAATCTACCTACCAAAATGCAAGGTTTTTAAAATATTTGTACTTTGAACTCAAAATGCTCTATTTTTTAGTTGATACATTGGATTGAAACTACTTAGACTCCATGATATATAACATTCCTCATCAAACTATTGCTATTTTCATCTTCACTGGGTGGGGATATAGAATATATTTATGGCATGTATTGTATTGTTTCAGGCTATCAAACATACTTCCTGTGGAAGAATAAATCGGTAGGAATCAATCATTATTCATTATAGAAAATTCAATATATCAATCAAGAAGATGATGTTCTTGTTTGGATGGTATGGACAGATTCCAGGAATAATATTCCCTCATTTATCATGATCTTGAGAAAAATATTGCAAACCCATATCTCTTATCCCATCTATAATATGGAGCCATGTAAAATATATCTTCAATTTATTTGGATGCCTAGATATGTCAGATGTTTTTATATATTGAGCTAATATCCTCTTTTTTATTCATAAATTTATGGCTTATGGCTTCAGGGATTTTTGTTAAGCATATTTGATTGTTCTACAGAATGAATTTCATTCAGCCTCTTTTAATATGAGACTGACATTACTGGAACTCTCCCTCTTTGTCAACATTCATTGATGTATTAAAATTACCAAACGATGAACATAAAATTATAACAAAAGCCATTTCTGAAACTGTATTGCTGATAAAAATATTTCTAACATTTTTAAATATTAATGGTTATTGGCTTGTGGTTTACTAAATATATTAGGAATATGCTCATTGATATGGCTTCAGACAACTTGTGACTTAACAATCTAATTCCCTTAGAACTAATGCAGTGTTTTTCAGGCTCAGATACTTAGAGAAGTAATGGGTATATCATGGCCTGGGAATGTCAGTTAGATAAAGACTGTAGAATTATTTTTTTAACTACCTGTGAGCTATAATAGAAACTATTTTTTTAACCTAAAAAGAAAGTAATTCTTTTTCTTTTAGCAATTATAAAAATTGAGCACAAGCTACTCCCAACTATCTAGCTATTATTCTCTATTTCTTTCACAGAGACAGAGAGATTCATCAGCTCCCTAGACTCCCAGGGAGAGATTTAAGGACTCCATGCTATTCTCTGTTACTCTGCATTTCTACTTTTCTGGAAAGATTTTCTTTCCCAGGTGTAGGAATACTATTCTACAAATAGTTTGAGTCATAACTGCTAAAATTAAATTACATTATACTGCATTACAACATATTTGTTATATGATATATTATGAATAATTTACCACTATATCAAACAAGATCTTAATACAGTTTTGATATATGAAAGAGGGTCCTATGTTAAGAGTCAGCAGGCTTTGATGCTAATTTCATTTTTTTAGGAAAACACTTTGACATAAGGCCAATGTCCCTTATGAACATAGATGCAAAAATCATCAAACAATATTAGCAAACCAAATCTGACAACACAGTAAAAGGATCATTCCCCATAAGTACAAAATTGACAGAAATCTACAAATTAATTGCTAAAAAGTGAATTTAGCAGAGGAAAATACAAAATATCCTGTATTTTTCTTAGAGCATCACATCAGGGAATACCTGCCCTGTCCATCTTTCAAGACTTTTGTGAGTTTCAAAATAAGAGTATTTTATAGAACTATATCAAACTTAAGAATTATATAATTTATAATAATATTATGCTATAATTTACTAATTGAATATTTGTATTGATTTTTAAGTTATTTCATCTGTAGTGTTGAAACATCTTGAATTCTCTTGAAAACTAGCTAGAATTGCATTTGGTTATTATAGACAGACATAGCACAGATTCACTTAGAGTTTGAATACTTATAGACTTAACAGTCCAGTGTTGTTTTATGAAGTGAATTTCCTTGTGTATTTATGATTCAGTCAATTTCAAGGATCCTAAAAGTGCTTTTATAATTTTACATGAAGCATTTCATACCAACCCTTGAGTAAGACATGCAATTTAAGAGCATTAGCTCACATGAATAAAATGTAGTCCATAAAGAACCATCTCGGAGATTAATTTTCTGTCTTCTTTATGCTAATAAGCTCAAAGGAAAAAAAAAAAAAGATGTTCCCACTTCATAGTAATATCACCCATACTGAAATAGTGCTGTGATAACTACTTAAAAGTGAGTCTTCAGGCTATGACAAGATAAGCGATATTTATGGTTAATTGTGACCATACTTGAAATTATTTGAAGAAAGGATGTTTATAAGATTGCTACCTATTGTGCTACTTGGAATAAGATGTCTATTTCATAATTGTAATTTTGAACTTCAACGAAATGAGGATGCTTAATATGTAGAACACTAAAGTTAGATAGTTAGGTGTTGACACAAGCAGAAGAGATGTAGAGAGCCCTGGAGAATACAAAACAAATAAGTTAGAGAGAAATTTGTACCTGTAACACCAGAGTAGGGAGGGGAGATGGAAAAAGCCTCATTAGGTGAAACACATAAAATATGGTAATGCACACACTCAGTTACCCTAATGTACCTTATCTTGGAACTTTTCTCTCTTGTCTTTCCCAGGAAAGCTACCGTAGGAGACACAGAACAGCTAGGTCACTCTAGAGGAAAAACAAAAAGGTCCAGAGTAAGTCTCAGGTATATGAAATCCTTGGCATTATTTAGTCAGACAAGCAGCAATAATTCAGGGACATGTCTAAAGATTATTTCTTGCATGCATAAAACAGATAACTTTGTGCATCAAAGTAACAAATTTTAATTATTATAATAAAATTAGGAAGTTATTGGTTCCCAACCTTGGAAGTTCCCAGGTGAAATTCAAAACTCGTCCTGTATGTGGAGTGCAAGACTGTAGAGGCAGACCACACTATATTGGCCGGTGGCAGTTTTAATAAGCAAGATATCTTTCATATGAGGCTTGTCTTGGGTGGTGGCAAGATGAACAGATCGCCACAACCACCCACCAGAATCTTAAGACTTTATGTAGATGGCTTACTGAGGTTCAGTCACATATTCAGTCCAGTTGGTCTCAGTAACACATTACTCTCTGACGACTGTGTACTTCAAGTGGCCCCCAGTAGGAGAATGGTGGGCAGAACATACATCCCAATGACAGTGTGAGGCGGGGTTGGGGAAGGGAGGTAAAGTGCCTCTGATTGCTGGGGTCTAGCTTGTGCATCAAGCATCAGTCATGCCCTCTAGATGACCTCCTCCAACAGAAGTACAACTAAATGCAAACAAAATTTGAATAAGAAGTATAAATTGTTTAATTAAATTATTTTTCTTTATTTTACACTAGATACATTATACTCACAGTGTGTTCACAATGCCTGCTTCTTTAAGTACTTAATACTTGCTAAATTGGTGAATTTATAAATATAACAGGTAAAAGTTATAGAAAACCTTGAGAAAATAGCATTTTCAATGTGATAATTATGAAGAGCAGCTATTATAAGGTCAAACCCAACATTTCCCAAGTACTTGTCCATAATAAACTCTCGCCAAACATTCTCTGCATCAATGGGGATGGCTACCTTGCTATGTCACTGATGATAGAGATTTTTTCATTTATTCATTGTAGAATGAACCACTCTGATCCCTTTTGAACTCTTTAGAGTATGTTAGTGAATGACAATCTCACGCACCTCTTACGTATTTTCTTCACCAGTTTAAAACATCACCTAATATAGGAAACTCACTTGAATAAATATGCATACATAAAAAGGAAATGTGTTGTCTTAAGGATCATCTTTGTTGAAAGTGGTAAATTTAAACAATTAGTAATTACTTTCTGTTCACTTTGTGCCTGATTTTTCTACTTAACAGTGAGATAAAAAGATAGTCTGTAGAAGCACACTCAACAAATTCTAACAAGACTGTTACCTAGAAGAACTACTTTTAACAGAGGAACAATATGTGGAACTATTATTTTTTTTCATTCTATTTCATTCACAAATTCCCTAGGACAATTTGCCTGTTATCCACAGGCAGTTAGGAGGGTCTTTACTGAAAAACGTTGAAAAGGAATGTTAAATGTTCTTGTTTTCATTTAAATTATTAGAGTTTTAATATACTGCATAGGTTGGCAAACTTCTGTAATGGTAAAAGTAGTAAATAGATACTTTAGGTCCTGCAGGATATTTGGTCTGTGTTACAACTACTAAACTTTGTCACTGAAGCACAAGAACAGTCATAAACAGAATGTAAATGCTTATGACTGTGTTTCAATGTAACTTTTACAAAAACAGGTAGAGGGCTATATTTGGCTTGTGAGCTATAGTTTATTGGTCCCTGACACACAGAGTATTTAAGTTTATAATATGAAAGACAGCTGTATTACTATCTGTCAAGTTTAAATTTATAGAAGTCTAAGTCTTAGAATTATCGTCTGTTTGACTGTTTCTCTAGTAGACTATGAATTCCACGAGGGTAAGGACCCTGTGCTTATGTGTGTGTTTTATATATGTATATATAAAACTTGGATAAGAGTTTCCATTTCATTGGAAAACATTTTCCATTTTAGAAGTTTCGTATCTCTTTTCTCTTCCCATGGCATCTCAAAGATTAAAGATTCTTAACAATTTGAATAATGATGCATGGGTCACATAACTGAAGAAACTCCAATCTTTTCTCATCATTTTAAATAAATATGTATGTTTACCAAATTTCTCTACAAGATATATCATATTAAGCTTTTTCTAAATCCAACTTTTAATTTATTACTTTCACCATAGTTAAGACTAATCTTCTGTAGATTCAAGACTTCTAGCTCCTGCCACACAACACACAAACTTTAGGTTCCACAAATTATTTTGCTGTTGGTATGGTCTGTGTACACTTCTGATATTAGGACTTAGGGAGTGAAGTATCTCTGTGGAATCTGATTCTTACTTTTCCTAGTTAAGCCTTTTCCTGGTGACCTGCCATCATGAACTTGAACAACTACATCTCCGTTTCATCAGTTATGCTCCCAAGTGTTGAAGTCTCCACCTATACCAGTATTGTTAAATGGCATCTTACTACCCTTTTATAGGAAGTCCAGTTTAAGAAACTTGAGTTACCCTGTCAAGATGCATTAATGGTGAGCTTTATGCATCTATTAGGATTTTTTTCTATTTTGCTGTAATTTCTTATAACTAACTTATTTGCTCCTATGTCATCCGAAAATCCCTCCCCCACCCCAACACACTTTTTTTGGGTCATATCTCCTCCCATTTCAAGCAACAGAAACCAGTTTAGCTGTGGAGTATTTGATTCCATTGGATCACTCTAGTGACTTCTTGCTAAATCTTTATTCAGTTATAATTAGGTAGGGTTTCTCTGTGTCTCTCAAGGTGTAACAATTTTGGTATTATAAGAAATAGAATTTTATATTATCTTAATTTCCTACAACTTTATGGTACAACTCTTTTCCTTTTCATTGAAAGTTCGAATCATCTGACATACCTGCAATTAATGAACCTGATTTTTCTTAAAATTTTTTAACCGACTTTAAATATCTTTTTCTTTCCTAAAACAGCAGCGAGTAGCATTTCACCAGTTATAAAGGGATTTAATAAACATTAAAACTAAAGATGAAAGGACAAATCATTGTTTGTGACACTGGAATAAAGGCTCCTAGTCCTTTGCTCAAAAGAATGTTTTTATTTGTTACTATAAATCTGAAACAACTCATATTTTCAATGATACAAATAAAACCAAAACTTTGATTTTATTCATATATGCACTTATTTCATAGGGAATATTTGGGCTTAACTGAGATCAAGTAGAACATATAGGTATGCTGAAACATGTTGCATTAAAGTTTAAGATTGGTAGCCCAAATAGAATCCAGACAACAAAAGCTCAGTTGACAGGATTAGGTTACCAGGATGAATTAGCAGAAAAGTCATCTTGGTATTGGAACCATGATCTGGGGGACAAAATACAATTAAATAAAACTTATCTTGAGTTTGAATTAGTGATGAGTCATGTGGAAGGTTTGAGTATGCTGTTTGATCAATTTAGATTATGTTATAATTTGACCATATTCTAAGTATATCAAATTTAGGGAAGTTTTTTTTTTTCTCTTAACCTTCTCTAGGCCTCAGTGTCTTTATATACAAATGGGAAAAAAAAATAATAGAACATACATTCCAGTCTCTGAAACCTTACTGGACTAAGTATTGCCCTACTAAGTAAGATTCCTTGTTGCTGGGTTATACACATGTGCTGGAATTTTTTGCTATTTTATATGAAATTATTTATTGATAACATAAGATGTTATGATTCTGAGTGAATGAATGTATAACCCTTAGCAAAGTACCATGATCATTGTAAATGCTAAATATTTAAAATTATTAAATATTATTATTACCACTAATTTTTCCTGTAGGGCTGGTTGAATAATTATAATAATCTATTTTGTAATGGATACTATAATGTTTCTTGCAAAAATCCTCTTTAAAGACATTTTTTCCAGTTTGCAAAAGTATCATGCATGAAAGTTTACTAATATAGTTGTTTACTTAATAAAGTACTTACATATTTAAGAAATTTCTTCAAGATAATGAATGTATACTGACACTTTGGAAAAGGAAAAAGAAATTTTTTTTTTATCTCCATCACCTGTTTCACCAACGAATCTCAATTCCTCCCCCAAGGTAATGACCAGTCTCTTCTCAGTGTCTATTAGTCTATTGCTGTTTTGTTCATTTGTTTTGGTTTTTATATTCCACATGTAAGTGAAATCATATGACACTTGTTTTTCTCTGCCTATCTTATGTCACTCAGTATAATACCCTCTAGGTCTATATCCATGTTGCCATAAATGGCAGGATTCTTTCTTTTTGATGGTTAAATAATATTCCATTGTGTATATGTACCAAATCATCTTTATCCATTCATCTGTTGATGGATACTTAGGGGTTGCTTTTATATCTTGGCTATTGTAAATAACGTAGCAATAAAGACAGGAATGTGCATACATATATATATATATATATTGATTTGAATCATAGAGTTTGTTTTCTTTGGGTAAATTCCTAGAAATGGAATTACTGGGTCCAATGGTATTTCTACTTTTATTTTTGTGAGGAAGCTCCATACTGCTTTCCATAGTGGCTGCATCAGTTTATATTCCTGCCAACAGTGTAGGAGAGTTTGCTTTTCTACACATGATCATAAACACTTGTTATTTCTTGTCTTTTGGATAATGGCCATTTAGACTGGTATGAGGTGATATCTCATTGTGGTTTTGATGCACATTTCCCTGATTAGTTATGTGGAGCATCTTTTCATGTGACTTGTTGTCCATTTGTATGTCTTCTTTGGGAAAATGTCTGTTCAGGTCCTCTGCCCATTTTTTAGTTGAGTTATTATTTTTTTTGGTGTTGTGTTGCATGAGTTCTTTATATATTTTGGATATGAGCTCCTTATCAGTTATACCATTTGCAAATATATTCAGTAGGTTGACTTTTTGTTTTGTTGAGAATTTCCTTTACTGTGTAGTAGCTTTTTGATTTGATATAGACCCACTTGTTTATTTTTGCCTTTTTTTTTCTTGCCTGAGAGAACAGATAAAGAAAAAAATTTCTCATGTTGATGTTCAAGAAATTCCTGCCTATGTTTTCTTCTGAGTTTTGTGGTTTCATATTTTATATTTAGGACTGTAATCCATTTTGAATTTAGTCTTGTGTGTGTAGTAAGACATGATCTAGATCTAATTTCATTCTCTTGCATGTGGCTGTTTACTTTTCCTAAAACCAGTTGTTGAAGAGGCTGTTTCCCCTGTGCATCCATGGCTCCTCTGTCCTGTACTGACCTTGTGTATCCATGGCTCCTCTGTCACATACTACTGGCCGTACAGTGTGGTTTATGTCTGGCTCCCCACTCTGCCCACTGATCTATCTGCTCTGTGCTGGGACCACAGTGCTGTGATACTGTGGTTTTGCATGACAGTTTGATGTTGGGTTCCCCCAGCTTCTGTTCCTTCTCTATGTTGGCTATTCGGGGTCTTTTGGGGTTCCACATGAATTTTAGGATTATTTTCTCTAGTTCATTGGAAATGACATTGGTGTTTTGATAGGGATGCACTGAATCTGTAAATTGCTTTGGGCAGGATGACCATTTTGACAATATTAAGTATTCTTATCCATGAGCATGGGCTGGATTTCCATTATTGGTGTCTTTAATTTCCTCCATCAGTGTCCTATAGTTTTCAGAGTACAGGTCTTTCACCTCCTTGGTTATCACTTTTTTGATTTCTCTTTCTGCTAGTCCATTGTTAGTATACAGGAATGTAATAAATATCTGTGTCTTGATTTGTATCCTGTGACTGCTGAATCCAGTTATTAGCTCTAATAGTTTTTTGGTGGACTCTTTTGAATTTTCTATATATATAGAATCATGTCATCTGCAAGTAGTGACAGTTTAACTTCTTCCTTACCAATCTGGAAGCATTTTACCTCTTTGTGTTTGATTTTCATGGTAGAACCTCCAGTACTATGCTGAGTAAAAGTGGTGAGAGTGGGCATCCTTGTCTTACTCCTGATCTTAGAGGAAAAGCTTTTAGCTTGTTGTCATGGAGTATGGTGTTAGCTATGTGTTTGTTATATATGGCCTTTATTATGTTGAGTTATGTTCCCTGTATACCCATTTTGTTGAGGAGGAAAAGAAAAACTTGGATTTCTTTAGCCATCTGAAGAAGTCACTCTAATAAATGTGTTAGTAATAGAATTACAGCATGTCCTAGATGATAGTCATTAAGAATCCCACTGATCATTACTGAAGTCATCATCAAGAAAGTATACTTTGTAAGGATATTATTTTAAGCATTTTTTCTAATTTATTATAATATGTATAGAAGAAGAAATCTTCACAGAAAGTTCCTGCTGTACTCATTAAATTTCAAAAGAGAAGGAAAGATGTAGAAAAGAAGGAAAAGAAGAAAGAGAAAGAGGAGGAATAAGAATATAAACACCATTTCCAGTAGGAACAGAAAGGAAAAGAACCTTGTCAGTAAAACTTAAGCAAATTCTAAGAGTCTATCCTGAATAATCATTATGAGTGCTCTCATTCTTTCTTACAACATCCCTATAATTTTTTAATAAACTTTGACATTGTCTTAATAGTTGAAATAAGCTTCTGATATTAAATTGGTTTCCCAAAAGAATGTTCCTAGAGACAAAATATTGTCTTAATCAGTTTAAAATAATCTGACCTGACTTTTGATGTGTCAACTTTGCTAGGCTGTAGTCTCAGTTATTAGTCAAAAATAAACTATGGTATTGCTGTGAAGGTACTTTGTATATGTGATTGTTAAACAATACATTTTAAATAGGTAGATTACCCTCAATAATCTGAATGTGTCAGAGTCAGTTAGTTGAAAGGCCTTAAACATTGAGCTGAAGAATCTCTAATGAAAAACAAATTCTGACTGTGTACAGCAGCTTTAGTCCATGTCCAAGTGTTTAGTTTACCATTCCTGTTGGCCTGGCCTCTGGAGATTGGAGTTACCCAGACAGGCTTCACAAGTGGGTTAAAGTCAGTTCCTTGCAATAAATCTCTCAATTTATATCTTCTACTGGTTCTGTTTCTCTGGTTGAACACTGATTGATACACGTGTATAACATTTCCATTTTTATATTGTATAATAAATTAGCTGAGTGTGTAACAGTTCAGTTAGTTAAAAAACACATCCCAGAGGAATCATTTGAAACCACAAACCTCAATGCCCCCATAAAAACAGTGTTTCAAACTTAACATTTGTCTTTATCCCCTTTACCTACCTCTTCTCATTTATCTAATTATTTTACTGTAACAAGGCAAAAGCATATTGGAACTCAAATAGGTCCAAATACATATAAGGTGCAAACTTAGTATGTATTTCAAGTTCACGTCATGTAATAATAAGTCACGCAAACACAATATAGCAATAAGATTTGTACATATGTGTGGGAGACAGAAAGTTGACTTTACTCTTCTCCACATACTATTCTATTTCTCTATTCCTATTTAGAACAAAAGGCCTTGCAATAGAAACTCCGTTTTCCACAATTACCCTTTTTCATATTTTCTGGACAATTTCCATCAGATTTTTGTTGCCAATATTCTACCAAAATTGCTATTGCTAAGGATATGAATAGTCTCCACTGTTAACAAATCTAACAATTAATCCCAGTCCTCATTTTACTTCAATAATTGATGAAAAATGCAAGTTTCAATATAAAAGTAGTAAAGGTATGAAAAGTATGAGAACAAGCGGTCACCAAATATTTGAATATATAATTTGACTCACAAAGAATTAAAAAAAGGCAATTATAAATACTAAAAAGCATGCTTTTATTCCTTATATTGACAACATTTTTATTATTTTTAATGGTAACTCCCATTTTTCATGCAATAAATATCATTGCTTGTCAGGATAAGTGAGTGAATGAATTTAATAGCAATGTATACTACAAGTGGACATGTAAATATTAGAGTTTATATTAAAAACAAAGTATAAGATGAGAAATCTTATAATATTTAGAATTTGGAATTTTTACTTATGAGAAATCTTACAATATTATGAATTCAGAATTTTTACTTAATCACAGAAATAACTACATACAAAATAATGTTTGCTGAAAAATTGTAAAAAGCAAAATAAATAAATAAATAAAATTTTTAATATGGTCAGTGAAAGGTGGTATTAGGGAAAATAAATACCGATGAGGAAGAATAGCAGTTCTCAGGTGGGAATGAACTTGCTCTATTGCAGAAACTAAATGAAGGCCAGAGTAGTTGGGAAATAGCATTCAGCGGGAAGAGCATTATAAAATGAAACCAATCATGCAGGGTTTATAATCCATTTTTAAAGCACTGGAATTTAACCAAAGAGCAATGAGAAGCCATCAAAGAATTTTTAAGCTGGGGATTATGAAATAAAACTTTCTTTTTTAAAGTACCATTCTGGTTCTTGTGAAGAAAACAAATTATAGACAAGGGAAGGGAGGCTGAATGGAATTCATGAAGGAGCTGCTGTAGTTTTCCAGGTGTGTAGGCATCCTTTTTGCTCACTAGCATTTGTTTTCCATCTCCTGTGCCCATACATGGAAGACTGTTTTGTAGACTCTTGCAGATGACTATTTCTGGTAAATGTGGAGGTCTATATGTTCCTTCTAGGCAGATATATTTAATTTCTGATGTGAAATCAGCTACTGATCTTTTACTTACCATAGTGATTGAGGAAGAAGGCTATATTAGGGTTCCCCAGAGAAACAGACCCAATAGGCTATAGAGGGAGTATGTAGAAAGAGATTTATTGTGAAGGCTTGGCTCACACAATTGTGGAGGCTAAGAAGTCCTATGATCTGCTGTCGGCAAGCTGGAGAACCCGGAGAGCTGGAGGTAGTTTTAGTCCAATCCTGAAGGTGTGAGAACCAGGAAACCAGTGCTCTAAGTCCTTGCTTAAGTTTATCAGGCATGAGAATCGGGAGCACTGATGTCCAAAGGCAGGAGAAGATAGATGTCCTAACTCAAGCAGAGAGAGCAAATTTGCTCTTCCTCTGCCTTTTTGTTCTATTTGGGCCCTCAAAGGACTGGATGATAACCACCCACACTGGTAAAAGGAGATCTTTACTTGACCTACTGATTCCAATGCTAATCTCTTCCAGAAGTGCCCTCACAGACACATCTGTGAGTGTTTTACCAGCTATCTGAGCATCTCTTAACTTAGTCAAGTTGACACATACAATTAACCATCAAAAAAGTTAAGTATTAAGTTGGAGTAGGCACAAGACTGAAACATCCTAACCAGTAATTTTTGACATGGAGCAATTGCTTAGCAAGGTTATCTAAATCCAGAGCCTGTTTTGCATGAGTAAGAAATTAACTTTGCTACATCAAGTCACTGAACTTTGGGGGTTGTTTGATAATTTAATCTATCTTAAATAAAAATTAGGTGGGAGAAGATGGTGGTTTCAATTTAGGTAGAGATGGAAAGTCATGAGAATAAACATGGCAATCTAGCGAGAAAGCTAAGAGGGAGAAGAAGCTGGAGATTGGGACCCACCCCAAGGAATTCTTGTGGGAGGTACAAACACAAATGCCAGAGCATCAGGCAGATAATGTGAATAAATGAAGGAGACACTGTTTAAAGCAAAGAAAATCAAGACATTCATTCATATTTGATACCTTTCCACATGCTCACATTTTTGCTGCATAGAAAAATGGGTCCAAGATTGACATTTTTGGGATTCTGATTTTTTATGGAATACAAAAATACAGATATTTTTAAGTTTGAATTCTCTTAGTTTTTAAAAGTTGCTAAATTTATTTTGTTAAAAATTGAAGAAAACTAAAAAAGTAAATACATTGTGTCAGACAAACATGGTGGCCTGACCAAATAAAGCCTGTAGATCACTGGTTCACATCAGCTCATCATGTGAATATATTCAAATTTTATATTCCCCAAACACACACACACACACACATTCATGCACGCATTATATTTTTTCTGTCTTAAGCCAATTCTATTCTTTTGCATAAGCTGGCACAAAAGAGAGAAAATAGAGAATGAAGGAGAGAGAAAGAAAATCAAAGCGAGCACTGATTACGGACAAGCTGGCAGAAAGAATTAATTTCCTTAAGAATCTGCTACTTTTTACACAACCTAATCAGCAAGATGGAGAAGAGAGCAACCGGATACCAATAATAATAAATTCTCAACATTAAAGATGTGATAGCCTGCATTATATAATTGTTATGTGAATGTACTTTATCTGCTTAAAGTAGTTGGTATGTTCAGATTACTACAGAGTGTGTATGTGTGTAAATGTGTGTATATGTAACTACTCCATCATGAGCAGGTAGTCATTTCACTGTATACAATGGAGTCAGAGGACAATTAAGAGGCAGGACCTTATTATCAAGGGCAAGGTATTAGTTTTAAACAATATCTTCAATTGTTAAAAATGGTTGAAACGTAAATAATTATTGAAATAAAAAATTTTGGCATTTCTTTTAGATACTTCTAAGTCCCTTATTGAGGAGAGGAATGCAATGGTGGAAGGTGGAACAAAAGGGAACTGCTGGACCAGCACAGAGACATGGAAAGTTCTAAAAGAATTTAGAAGTTAAGAATTTAGAAGTAAAAGAGAAGTTAAGAGGCATGAAGGATAAAATGGCAAAAACAAAAATCTTAAATAAAATTTCCGGAAATTGAAACTGCTGACAATATTTCTAAAATAGAAGGCTCAAATTCAAATTATGACTCCCTACTGAATAAAATAGTATAATTAAGAAACCCACAGCTTAGTACAAGTTAATGGACATAAAAAAATCATTGCAAAGAAAGACAAAATCCTAAATGACCCTAAATCGGAAAAACAAAGTGCTGCACAAAGTATGGCAATGAGGTAACGATTGAATGAAGAAAAAGAGAAAAAAAAATATTTTAAATTGAGATAAACAGTTTAGAAATCAAGTAATTTATGCCAAAGCTATAACATACGTGGATCATTTGATGTCATTTCCCACCATTCCAATAGCAAACATTGCTAATCTGTCACAGTGAGCTTTCCCTGAGCTAAAATGTGTCCTGGGCACTTTTCCCAACACTGTGCTTGGCATTTGAGATGAGCCATAAATTCCATTCCAGAATGGCTAAAACAGAGTATGGAGGATGACAGATTTTCAGACAGTTGTGCAGAAAGGATTCCTGAACTCTGTCTGGCAGGCCACTCACATAGGATTCGTGGTCCAGTTTCTTGCAGGCAGGATTTCCAAGCCTCAGGGCAGCCTCACTCCGCTGTGACTCTGCCCTCAGCCTGGTTCTCCTCCGGAGTTACTGGGGTCAGTGCTTTTCATCCTTCTATTCTACACATGTTCTAGGTCATAAGATGAGAAATAAAATGCCTCACCTTTATATTTCTTTCAATACTGTTAGCATTTTGTGTCTAACAGGTTTTCCTAGTTTAAAATCACAGATGCAGTATTACTCTAATATTTATACCATGCTCATTTTCACAAAAATGTAGGAATTAGAAGAAATGTTGCCATCTTCCTTGAAATTCTTGCCAGTGTCAACTTTTAATATTCTTATACTACATGAGGCTTTTCTGAAGGTCAATGTTGGGAGAAAATTTTACTACAAATCCTAAGACTACTGGGAACCTGGGATTATTACACTACAGTGCTTCTCAAATATTTCTATCGAAGTAGTTCTTGTAATAGGAGGGAAGAAATGCTTACCTCCTGTTTTCTGGAAGCATATCCTAATCAGCCTTGGCGAAAAAACCTTTTTTTGTTAAATGATAAGTTTTAGTATACAAAGCATGAAAACATTTACAAACAGATGCTATATCAATTGTAGTTTCAATATAAAAATATTTCAAAATCATCACTGACTAAACTTGACACTCCAAAAATAAACACTGAATTTATTCTGAAAATATATGACCTAATTATTCTCTTCACACCACTGGTTAACTCTGCTCTGAAAAGTGCTATACATTAGTTGAAAACCCTCTCCTGTGACAATTATTAAGTATGAAACACTTTTTTATTACGATGTCAGGTAAATTTTTCTTAAATGATAATAATAAAAATAATCTAAATTTTACAGAAAGACATGACCTTCATTTCAGAAAATGTCTGCAATTGCAATAACCCAATTCAAAAATGGACAGAGGTATCTCAAGACAAATGCTGGGCATAGAAGCCACAGGGCATAAATATGCAAAGAAGTAAAAAGCTAACCTTTTCAAACAATAAGGCTTTTCTCTCACTTACCAACTTTACATTTCCCTGTATGGCCCCGGAAGATGACTGGTTAGCCAGAGACGGGTAAGATTCCTCAAGGGAGGAACAACCTAAGACAGGCACAGTCGCAGGGGGGCCATCAGGTGAGAAATTGGGGATCAACAGAGGTGAGGCTTAGAACCTCACCCCCCCTGTTCTGAGAGAAATCTTCTGTATCCGTGGATGTTTTATTGCCCTTGTCTAGCTTGGATTAACACATAGTCTACAGGCACACACCTGATCATCTACATTTGCTCTCTTACAACACTAAACTATGTTTTCTACCTTTATCTTACATCTACCTACCACTTCAGCATTTTATTAAAAATAATAATAAAAAAGAGAGAAATGTGGTATCCACATATAAATCAAGTAAAAAAATCAAATGTGTATTCATATTTGAACTGACTGTTTAGAGTTCATAATGCATGAGCAAAACCGAAAGTTTCTGTGATGACTGCCCTTGTACTGTTCACCATGTAACTTATTCACTATGTAAGAATTTGTTCTCCATGTAAGAACTTGTTCGCTATGCTTTAGAAGATTGGAGACTGACGAAAATTAGGCTTGGGGTGGATTAATGATTGTGCATTGAGCATTGACTCCCCTATACAGAATTTTATTGTTGTTAGCAACCATTTGATCAATAAATATGAGAGATGCCCTCTCAAAAAAAAAAAAAAAAGAGAAAAGTACAGACTTCCAATTGTAAAATAAATAAGTAACCAGGATGTAATGTATAGCATAAGGAATATAGTCAAAATATTGTAACAACTTTGTATGGTGATAGCTGGTAGCTAGAATTATCATGTATATAAATGTCGAATCACTGTGTTGTACACCTGAAACTAGTGTAATACTGTGTGTCAACTAACCTTCAATAAAAAAAAAATGGGCAGAGGACCTGAACAGACATATTTCCAAAGAAGACATACAGATGGCCAATAGACACATGAAAATAAGCTCCATATCACTAATTATCAGGGTAATGCAAATCGAAACTGCAATGAGATACCACTTCACCCCAGTACCAATGGCCACTATCCAAAAGATAAGAAAAAGTAAGTGTTGGTGAGGATGTGGGAAAAAAGGGAACCCTCTTGCATTGTTGGTGGAAATGCAAGTTGGTGCAGCCATTATAGAAAACAGTATGGAGGGTCTTCAAAAAACTTAACATAGGAATAGTATATGACTCAGCAATTCCACTGCTAGGAATTTACCTGAAGAAATATGTCTATTCAGATCCTCTGTCCATTTTTGAATTGGGTTATTTGTTTTCTGGTGTTGAGTTGTGTAAGTTCTTTTTATGTTGTGGATATTAGCTCCTTATTGGGTATATTATTCACAAATATATTCTCCCATACAGTAGGTTGCCTTTTTGTTTTGTTGAGGGTTTCCTTTACTGTGCAGTAGCTTTTTGGGTTGATGCAGTCCCACTTTTCATTTTTGCTTTTGTTTTCATGTTTGAGACATGTCCAGAAAAATATTACTCATGCTTATGTTGAAGTGATTTTTGCATATGTTTCCATTTAAGAGTTTTATGGTTTTTATGGTTTCATGTCTTATGTATAGATACTTAATCAATTTTGAGTTTACTTTTATGTATGGTGTTAGGGAGTAATCCAGTTTCATTCTCTTGCATGGAGCTATCCAGTTTTCCAAACACCATTTGTTAAAGAGACTGTCTTTTCTCCTTTATATACTCTTGTCTACTTTGCCATATATTAATTGACCAAATATGTGTGGGTTTATTTCTGGGCTCTCTATTCTATTCCATTGATGTATGAGTTCTGTTCTTGTGCAATTACCATACTGTTGTGATTACTATAGCTTTGTACTATAGCTTGAAGTGAGGGAATATGATAACACCAGCTTTGTTTTTCTTTCTCAAGATTGCTTTCGTTATTTGGAATCTTTTGGGGTTCCATATAAATTCTAAGATTATTTTATCTAGTTCACTGAAAAATGCCATTGGTATTTTGATAAAGATTGAATTGAATCTGCAAATTGCTTTGGACAGGATAGCCATGTAACAAAATTAATTCTTCTTATGCATGAGCATGGGACAGATTTCCATTTATTTGTGTCTTCTTTAGTTTCTTTTATCAGTTTCCTATAGTTTTCAGAGGACAGGTTTCAGCTCTTTGGTTAGGTTTATTCCTAGGTATTTTATTCTTTTTGATGCAATTGTAAATGGAATTGTTTTCTTGATTCCTCTTTCTGCTAGTTCATTGTTAGTATATAGGAATGTGATAGATTTCTGAATATTGATTTTGTATTCTGTGACTGCTGAATCCAGTTATTCTAATAATTTTTTTGTGGAGCCTTTTGGGTTTTCTATATACAGTATCATGTCATCTGCAAATAGAGACAATTTTACTTCTTCCTTGCCAGTCTGGATGCCTTTTACCTCTTTTACTTGTCTGACTGCCATGGCTAGGACCTCCAGTATTATGTTGAATCAAAGTGGTGAGAGTCAGCATCATTTTCTTGTTCTTGATCTTAGAGGAAAGCATTTAGCTTTTCATAATTGAGTATGGTTTTAGCAGTATGTTTGTTGTATATGGCTTTCATTACCTTGAGGTATGTTTCCTCTATACCCATTTTGTTGAGGGTTTTTATCTGAATGGATGTTGAATTTTGTCAAAGTTTTTTCAGCATCTATTGAGATGATCATATGGTTTTATCCTTCCCTTTGCTAATGTGGTATGTCACATTAATGGATTTATAAACATTGCACTATCCTTGCATCCTTGGAATAAATCCCACTTGGTGGTGATGGATGATCCTTTTGACGTACTTTTGGATTTAGTTTGCTAATATTTTGTTGAGGATTTTTGCATCTATTTTCATCAGGTCTACAATTGTCTTTTTGTGTATTGTCTTTGTTTTTGATAATAGAGTGATGCTGGCCTCATAGAAAGAGTTTGGAAGTATTTCCTCCTCTTCTATTTTTTGGAATACTTTAACGATAGGATGGGTATTTATTCATGTTTAAATGTTTGGTAGAATTCACCCATGAAGCTATCTGGTAATGGACTTTTGTGTGTTGGGAGTATTTTGATTACCAGTTCAATTTCATTCCTATTAATTTGTCTGTTCAGATATTCTGTTTTTCCTGGGTTAGTCTTGGAAAATTGTATGTTTCTAGGATTTTATCCATTTCTTCCATGTTTTCCAATTTATTGGCATGTAATTTTTTATAGAATTCCCTAATTCTTTGAATTTTTATGGTGTTGGTTGTAATTTCTCCTTTTTCATTTCTGATTTTATTTGTGTCCTCTCTCTTTTTTCTTGATAAGTCTGGCTAAGGGTTTGTCTATTTTATTTCTTTTTTCAAAGAATCAGCTCTTGGATTCGTTGATTTTTTCTGTTTTCATAATCTCTATTTTATTTGTTTTCACTCTGAGCTTTATTGTGTGCTTCCTTCTACTAACTTTCGGCTTTGTTTGTTCTTCCTTTTCTATATCCTTTAGTTGTAGTGTTAGATTCTTTATTTGAGATTGTTCTTGTTTCTTGAGGTAGGCCTATATTGCTATAAACTTCCCTCTTAGAACCACTTTTGCTGCACTCCAGATATTTTGAACTGTTGTATTTCTGTTTTTTTTTGTCTCCATATATTGTTTGATTTTCTCTTTGATCTGTTCCTTGGTCCATTGATTATTTAGAAGTATGTTCCTTAGCCTTCGCATGTTTGTGTTTTTTCCAGTTTTTTTTATTGTAATTGATTTCTAGTTTCATACTACTGTGTTCTGGGAAGATGCTTGATACTATTTAAATCTTAATTTTGTTAAGACCTGTTTTGTGTCCTAATATGTGGTCTATTTTGGAGAATGTTGCATGTGCACTTGAGAAAAATGTGTAGTCTGCTCCTTTTGTGTAGAATATATCTGTTAAGTCCATGTGGTCTATTGTGGCCTTCAATGCCTCTGTTTCCTTTTTTATTTTGTGTCTTTATGATCTATCCATTGATGTAGGTGGATGTTAAAGTTCCCTACTATTATTGTGTTGCTGTCCATTTCTCCTTCCAGGTCTGTTAGTATTTGGCTTATATACTTAGGTGGTCCTATGTTTATGATTGTTATATCCTCTTCTTGGAC
This sequence comes from Manis pentadactyla, assembly GCF_030020395.1. NCBI lineage: Eukaryota > Metazoa > Chordata > Mammalia > Pholidota > Manidae > Manis > Manis pentadactyla. Next base: position 54,066,585 of record NC_080023.1, read on the forward strand.
TGATTCCTTTATCATTATGTAATGTCCTTTGTGTCTTCTTACTCTCTTTGTTTTGAAGTCTATTTTTCTGAGATAAGTAATGCAACTCCAGCTTTTTTTTCATCTCTATTTGCATGATATACCTTTTTCCATCCCTTCAGTTTCAGTCTGTGTGTGTCTTTAGGTCTGAAGTAAGTCTCTTGTAGGCAACAAATAGATGGGTGTTGTTTTATTATCCACTCAGTCACTTTATGTATTTTGATTGGAATGTTTAGGTTATTTAGATTTAAAATAATTATTGATACATATGTACATACTGCCATTTCTTAAATGTTTCCTGATTACTCTTACTTTTCTTCTCTAAACCTTTCTTCCTCTCTTGCTCACTTATCTTGTGTTTTATAACTTTCTTTGGTTATGGTTGGGTTCCCTTTTCTTTTTTGAGTAACTATTATATAGGTTTTTGATTTATGGTTACCACGGGATTCTTATATGACATCCTATAAATATAACAACCTATATAAGCTGATGGTTAAATTTGAACACATTCTTGCAGTACTATATTTCTTACTCCTTTCTCCATGTTTTATGTATATAATATTATCTTTTACAACTTTTCATTAAGTGATTCCCTTAATTTTTGTCTTTTTCTCCTTCATACTAGCTTTTAATAATTGATTTTCTACATCTCCTAATATTTACTTTACCAGAGTTTATTTTCCCTTGTTTAAATTTCTTTCTTCTATTTAGAGTCTCTTCTTTCCCTCTTAAAGGAGTCCCTTTATCATTTGTTGTAAGTTTGGTTTAGTAGTGGTGAACTATTTTAACTTTTGTTTACCTATGAAGCTCTTTATCTTTCCATCAATTCTAAGTGATAACTTTGCTGTGTAGAGTATTCTTGGTTGAACGTTTTTTTCCATTCAGCACTTTGAATATATCATGTCATTCCCTTATGGCTGTGGAATTTCTGCAGAAAAATCAGCTGATAACCTTATGGGGTTTCTCTTGTGTGTAATTTGTTGCTTTTCTCTTGTTGCTTTAAAGTTTGTCTTTGGTCTTTGATATTTTAAGTGCCATATGTTTTGATGTGGACCCCCTTAGGTTCATTACATTTGGAGCTCTCTGTGTTTCCTGGGAGTGGTAGAGTGTTTCCTTCCCCATGTTAAGTGTGTTTCCATCTATTGTCACTTCAGATAAATTTTAAACACCTTTATTTCTCTCATCTCCTACTGGGACTCCTATAATGAAAATGTTAGGATGACTGATGCTGTCCCAGAGCTCTCTTACCCTGTCTTCATTTCTTTTAATTCTTTCTTCTTTTTGCTGTTCAGCTTTAGTGCTCTATATACTCTATCTTCCAAGTTACTGATCCATTCTTCTGCATCCTCTGTTCTGCTGTTCATTCCCTCCAGTGTATTTTTATTTCAAGTACTGAATTTTTCATCTCTGATTGGTTCTTTTTTAGACTTTATCTCTGTTGAGGTCTTCCTTGAGTTTTGCTATCATTTTCTCAAGCCCAGTGTGTACCCTTATAACCACTGTTTTAAGTTCTTTACCAGATAGATTGGTTAACTCAGTTTCATTTAGATGTTTTCTTTCTTTTCTTTAAATTCTTCTTCTATCAGTTGAAGTGTATTCCTATCTCCTCATTTTTTATGACTTTCTGTGCTTGGTTTTATGAATTTGTTGAAAGAGCTCACTCTCCCAGGCTTGAGGGATTGGCCTTGGATGGGAGAGTACCCTGTGTAGACTGCAAATGCCTTGTGGTTCAGGTAAGCTGGAGGCTGTATAAGTGTGAGATGTACTTTTCCTGATGCTGGTGCACCCAGGCATGGTCCTGGGGGCATGGCCTTGGGGGAACTTTGGAGGGGCTCCTTGGTAGACATCTGTGTATTCTGTGCTGACAGGAGAAAGCCAATGACAGGTCAGGAGTGTGATCTAGGTAATTCCCAGATTGGCAGCAGCTTAGTTCCCTGTGCCTCTTCCCCCATTTGCTCCAGGGAAGTCCTGCATCTGGCACCCACCAGGTTCAGATGGCAGCATGGAGTCTCAATGGATGACTCCTGTTGGTGGCATGGAGTCAGCTTGGTGCATGTTCCCTCTCTGCCCAAGCATGCTCTGGGCTGCTCCAAGGAAGTCCCCTGTCAGCACCCACAGGTTTCACTGGTGGCCAGGGTTCAGCCTTGCAGATATGTTTTCCCACAGTGCTTTGGGAGTTGTCTCAGAGCCACCAGCCCCCAGATTTGTTCACCCTCACCCTCCATGTGAGCTAGGGAACTTCTTGATCCTACTGATGGGGGCCGGGTTGATAGATAACAGTGGGCAGCAAGGCATGACTGCTGGATCTCCTGCAGGGCACCTGGGTATGGGCAGGGGTTCTGAAGGCCCTCTAGACCAAGTCTGAGATCACTGTGTGACCTTGGCTGCAAAGATGTATGGAAGGAGTGCAAACGTTCATGCTGTCTGACTCCTCCAATCCCAGATTGCTTCCAATGACTTCCTTGCCAAGTGGTGGATGTTTAGTTCTGAAGCTTAGGTTCCTTTACTATTGCTCTAGTTGCACTTGAAATGCAAGGCTTTTTTAAGGGCAGGGAGTCCATGCCTGCTCCTATCCCTCTGCCAGTTACTGTGCTGGGGGTGGGGTTCCCATAGTTCCCTGTCTTTGTCTTTCCTGTTGTTGTTTTTTTTTTCCACGTATTATTTCTGTTCCTTGTTGCTCAGAAGGTGTTCACTTTGGTCTCTGTTCTTCAGGGTGAAATGCTCTGTGTGTAGCTGTAGATTCGATGTGTCAGTGCAAAAAGGTGGATTCAGGCTCTCTCTACTCTGCCATCTTCCCAGATTCCTCAGGTGCCTTCTATTCTTAATTTTTATTTAGTGACAGCATTTGAAATTGGAAATATACCATCAATATATATGATTTATTCCCATGGACAGTAAAAAAAACTTCTTAACTGATGCTTTATTTATAAGCAGTATTTGCACATTTTATATGATTTGATCAGTTAACTATTCATTCCATCTTTTGATTTCAAATCAGAATTATTTCAGAAAACAGAGCAATGCAATTAGCTAAAAGTTCTAACTTTGTTCTGCAATTTTTTGTTTTTGTTTTTAGCGATCCATATATAGAGTTTGAATCTTTGAAAGAGAGTGGAGGTCTGTAAGTTTAGTTTGTTATTGTTACAATTTCAAGACTTGAAAAAAATTAAATTTGAGAGGAAGATGGCTGAAAAAAGAATACAGCTCTTCTAAGCTTGATCACTAATAATATAATTTTACATAATCATTGGATCTAAATTCTAACACTTACAATGTGATTAGAGATGAGCTTTGTTTCCCTTCTATTATTAAAGTTCTATTTGTTGGTACAATCACACTGTGGCACTGGCTATTTTCAGCAGCATGATGACTTATAGTGGGTTGTTGTAAGGAATGAAAATCATCAAAATAATTTCATAAGACCATTTTTTTGGCACTTTCTACTGCTTATTAGAAATTACTTGACAGTTGAGTTTATTAAAAGTTACAACTAACAATTAATTGTATTTTCCCTCACTACAAATTCAAAGAAAAATACTAACTACAACCAGCATTTAAGACCCCAGGAAACATAATTTTTCTTCAAAAGTCATAAAAATTGGATGTACCAAAGAAGCATGGGTTAATGTCTTGTGTACACTTACAGGAACTTGTGATGATCCAGTCAGCCTGCACAATAATGCAGAGTTAAACAGATGTTGCACAGTTGAAGTCCTCAATGGGACTCTGAATCACTTTTTTATATAATTTAATAGCATGAAAAAACCTAAACCTATTCAGTACCATTACAACTTTATTTCATTTACAACTTTGACAGATAATTTGGAAATTTTAAGAAAACCGTTTTCCAATCTATAAAATGTAAATAGGAATTTCTTCCAGTACATAATGATAGCACATTAGAACTTACACTTTGGTTTAGAATTCAATGATTAGACTTTGATGATATAGGTTGATCCAGCATGCTGAAGTGGGTGCCCTCTATGTGGAGCTTGTTACTGAAAGAACCAAAGATTCTGGATATATTTTAGAGGAACAGACTGCAGGTATTTTGCAGAGCCATATGCACTGAAACAAAATATCTGCTGATATATAATATTAGTAACATCCAACTTTACCTTGATTTAGAGACTAGTTTCAAAGACACAAGGAAATTTGGGAATGATGCAGCAAGTAAAATTATACACAGTTTAACAAAGCAAAAAGAAATACTATGAGCTTATAAAATCTAGTAACATTAGCATCATTATCAGCTGTTAGGGTCTATGGATGGGATTGCAGAATAATAGATAAAAAGAAAATCTGGTTAAACCAAATGTTAATTTATGTGTCTCAGGTGGTTTCCTTCTTGTGGCATATAATTGTACTGAAAGATGGCAATTTATAAATGTAAATCTCCATTGTTTCCAAAACCCCTTGGACACAATGTCTTGATTTGATTTATCTTCTCTGTCCCTCTCCTCTCTTTATGCACACATGCAAACATCCTCACATACTCACTCACTCACGCATACACATATGCACACACAGAATGTTACAAACTAGCAAGGATGCAGCCAACATATCCATCTCAACACAATCTTTCATTTCTGCATTTGTATCAGAAATGAAGCTTCAGTAAGAACAGATGAGAAAAATTCAGATTAAAAAAGAGACAAAACAATGGATAAGAAATACAAAGATTATAAATATTGAAGTAGTTTAGCCAAGTATACTTTATATTTTTCTATCCCCTTTTTAAACTCTTAACATTTTTTTTGCTACAGTGATTATTGATAGAAATAAAGATTCTCTTATATATCAATTATATCTCAATAAAGCTGTACTAAAAAGAAATAAAGACTCTAGTTTCCTTTGCTTCCTTTTAAAAAGTTGGGAAATGCAGACTTCTTAGAATTATATTTAGGAATTCTATTTTTTAGTAGTACTTAGAGTGGAGATCCAGTTCTCATTTTTTTGTTTAATTTCTTAGAGTAGTGATTAAATTCTATAATTACAAAAAAAGCCACGGAAGAAAGCAATGGATAAATACATTGCTGGGGTAAATATATTGTTATCCTTTGGTAAACATCACCACAAACATTTCTCTATGCATTTATATACACAGGACAGCTACTATACATGTCTGCATGCAGGGATAAATGAGTGATGGATGGAGAACACAAAGACTGATAGATTTTAAAATAAGACTATATTTTAAAAGGTATTCAAGATAAGAATAATTAAAAAGAAGCACTTAATTCATAAATAGCATTAGGCCTGAGTGTTGTATTCTAGTCAATTTTCTTTAAGCTAAGCCATATGTCCCAAAAATACATGGGCTAGAGAAAGGCAGAGCTTGGTTTGGGTTGACTATAGCTTCTGAAAAGTCCAGGGGCACACCCACATTATATTCTACAGAACTGACACCAAGGTTAGGCAATGCTAGAGCCATGCCAGCATTCTGTACTACTTCTTCCTAGAGGCCATTAAGTATACACACTGGGGTTTATTCCATTCAGTCAGGGCTTGTTTTAGTTTCATGAGTATCTGCTCACTTTCCCAATTCCTTCACATGACTGAGAAATGAGATTCTGGTGCCTTCCCTGGTACTATTAGTAAGCAGCACTATTTACGTCCAGTGTTTTTGCCCCACTTATCCCACAGCTGTTTACTCATAACTCATCTATTTACATCCTAATTAACTTTGATATGGGAAGTCATGGATAAGAATTCTTAGGATGAATTCCATTCACCTGTTTTTCTCAATGCTGTTTGGCTGGAAGAAGCCAAATAGTCCTGACCAAGAATCTTTTGTTTCTTTCCCTAATAGCTGCATTTTCCCTCCTTGACAGTTCATTTATTTTCCTTTTATTTATTTGATTCTCATACACATAGGGAATTTTTATTTTAATATCTTTTGTTAATTTTACAGTGTATTGGGTAAGGAAGCATTTACAATTCTGTTCTATTTTGTTTCACTCACTCTAGGTCCAGGTTTTAATAATATATTTGGATGCATGCAAGTGTGCATGTATGCACACACACACACCAATAGGAGATGTACACAGGTTAGAGATATAAAGTGCACTATTTGCTAAAATCCTATTTCAGACATTCATTAGAATAAAATTTTATTTTGTTCAAAATGAAAAATGCCCACCAAATCATAATTTATGTATTTTATGAACTTGTATATCATTTCAGCAGTGTGTTGGCAAGTTAAACATAATCTCAACATGCTTCACTAACTTCAACATTATTTCTGAAATATTGTAAATTCTTCCCTTAATCCAGATCAGATCCTCTATCCCAGCTCCAAGAATAATATATAGCAAACCTTCGAGCATTCATTAACTAAATGTTATTCAATGAATTATTTCTTAAACCTACAGTTTCATTATTATAAATAATTGCTGGATTCACTAAGTAAACAGAGAACAATAAAAGTCTATAAAATGTAGTATTAAAATTAAATTAAAATTCTGTAATGAGTGCCGGCTGAAGGATAACAGTGGATTATATTACACTAAGGCTGGCGGCAGTTAAGGAAATCATTTTTCAGTTTTAATATTCAAATGACATAGCCAGAGCTACATATGCCTTATACCTATAACTATTTTATACTGACATCATTAATCTAATCAAACATTTTGGCATTCTAAAACTCTATCATATAAAATGATACTGTCATTTGATTAAATTGAATTTATTTTTCTCCTTCTCCATCTTCTTTTTTCCCCTAAAATATAACAGTCAAACACTTGTCTGTGTGCAGATTATGATGCATCTGAAGCTTTGTACTCTATGCTCTTTACATCAAAATACTAGTGTCTCTCTAATATTAAACATGTAAAACATGAATACCTGTTATATCGCTAATTAAATAGGCTGGAGAAACACCCTCTGCTGAAATCCATGCTTGAATATTCACAACTGTCATTAGCATATTAAAAAGTGATAATAGGCCTGCATTAAGTGAAAAATATGTTTAATTTATTGAACTTGGTAGTTCTCAAACATTTTGGACTAGGTGATTTTGCATATTATAGAGCTAATCAGGAATGTTTACTTTATTGTTTTAAAGAAGTGATCACGGAGGGATTTTCTGAGGACCTCTAATGTGCTGGCGTTAGCTAAGCAGATGCAGACAGAGATAAGAACGGTATAGGCAGTCGAGCTGTTAAACTGCTGCCTCCCCAACCACACTGGCACCGACCAGTCCAAGAACACCTGTGCTATTGCACTGGGCCTGAATGCTAGAAATCCATCTAGCCTGGCATTAGCACCTCTCTTCCTAAATCATAGGACATTTTGGAGGCCAAGGGAAGATGTCAAGATAACTTAGGCAGTGAGAGTGGGGAGTTCAGGATCTTAGTACATGGATATTTGACAATAAGCATAGAAATATTTCAATATTTTAATAGAAGTACCAGTGTGTACCTGAATGTGAAACCTTTCTGACTAATCTGGCTTAAAGGACAAATCTAAGAGAAGGAAGAGAGATCATAGGAGATGCATTGTAATTTTTAGTAAACTTTCATTATACAAGCTGAACTCTCCTGTCTTTTTGAAAATTCACTAAAAATCCCCTTATTAAGGCAGCTATAGATAGAATATGGGCAGTCATTATATTTGAATTATGGTGTGACAAAATATTTTCTGATTCTATCAAGGTGTCACTCCCTGAAATTCTTTCTGGTCAAACTTGTTAAATGAAGACTAAACAAATTACACTTATCTAGGATACAAAGTTAGAATTCTTAATTTGACCTCCTCCAGAAGCCAACTGCTGTGATATAGATTTCAGCACTAGTAATTCTAGGGACAGCACAGGGAGTACTGCAGGAGAGTGAGGAAGTGATACAGGGAAGAGAATGTCGTTAGAGTGTGTGTTATTAAGTCAGTTATCACAATATGAAAGTGTATCTTAATTCCTCTTAACATCTGATTCAGAATTATCTCTCTTAAGGGGTGAGTGCTGTGTGCTATTTATTTATAGGCCAGCTTTGGGGGTCATTGATTGGGGGCTGTATCAGGGGAGAACAGTGGTGTTAATTCACCAGTACTTTTTATCTCCCAAGAATATAGGCAGATCCTCCTCCTTCCAGTGTTCTGGAGAAAAAAAACAGTGCTCAGAGTCAGAAATGCAGAAACAAGCACCTGTTAAGGTCAGAGGCATATGGGTGGTCACTCCAGCTTCTGTTTCTTTAGGGCTACTAGTTTGGCTGGCCTAGGGTGACCTCAAATAAGTCTCAGTGGGAGAGACACAGGTAATCAGATAAACTGTAAAACATGTGGTCTAACCTAGCATAGGGTAGCAACCTAGGCTCAAAACTAGGAACGCAAGATCATGGCAGATAAATATTTCAACATAGCTTATAATTAATTTTGAAAGTCCTTCCAAAGTTATTCTAACCCAGGTTTTGTGCTCTGGACAACATGCCTGAGAATGGGGATAGGAAGGAAAGTGCTTGGTGGCCTGTGCATGGAGATGGAGCGGTGAAGAACCACTGCAGAGTGGGTATGATATTTGTGTGAATGCAGAATGCCAGCTTTCAACAGCAACATGTGTCAGCAGTGGACTGCTGAGCTATGAAGTGTGTTCTTTCTTTTTGAATATGATAGTTGAATAAATATCTGGCTTCATGGTCCTGGAATGCTTAATAATTATGGGTGAGTGAGACATCCAAAATGGTTAATGGATTTCCCACTTATCTGGAATGTGTTTACTTGAACTAAACGTATTTTGAGTTCAAAATAAAGGTGAAAGACTTATAATCCAGAATATTGAAGTAACACTTAAAAAACAATGATAAAAAGACAGCCCATTATAAAAATGAGTGAGACTTGTTATGTTCTTCCCAAAGAAGATAATTCAGTGATCAAAACACATTAATTATGGCATTAGTATGTAGGGGAATGCAAAGTAAAATCACCATGAAGTATCTGTACTGCACCAGTTGAAAGGGTTAACATTCAAATTAATCACAATATTAAATGTTGCTGAGGCTGCATAGAAATAGAAATTTTCATGCATTGGGTGACAAAAACATTTTGCTTCCCCTAATAAAATCCTGGCTAAAGCTAATTGCACCGAAATACCTTTTAAAGGGGCCACTTTTCCATTTTCAAAAGTATCTTAGTTTGGACAATATTTATGGATAATTTATATGGATAAATTATCTGAACTGTTAGTTGGAGTGGAAATTCCCACAAACAATTTTTAAAAATTGTGCATTTTCTTTTATATTGGAAATTATGCGTAGCCTGCCATTTTTATTCTTTTTCCTTTCTTTCCCTCATTTATCTTTTCTTTTTTGAAATTTTCTGTAAAAAGCCCTTAAGTGGGGCCAAGGAAAGTAGATGGCTGCAGGTGAAGGGAGTATGTGGCCTAAAGTGGGATTAACAGTCCACACAGGGAGATGGAGATGGGGAGCATCTGCCATGGGGTATTGAAGCTGGAAGAATGTGAGAAGGTTTCCCTTTGTGTGTTGTACTCATGTGGAGTGTTAGAACAGGAGGAGGGTGATGAGGACATTTGGATAGGGTGGAGAGTATTACTGGCAGTAGAAGATTGGTTATATCAAAGAAGTTTGATCATAAAAGCTGGATCATTAGGAGCAAGATGTCTCATTGTTGGAGAAGGGAGTTAAAATGCAGAAAGAGAAAAACATTAAAATAAATCTTATGGGGTTGGATTGGAATTGGAGTGAACTCAGGGTTTTCAAATATGGAAGAACTTAAGTGTCCATGTTGAATAGATAAACAAATTATGTTTTACTCATAAACAGCAAACTATAAAAAATAAGTATTTCACAGTTACATGCAAGAATAGAAAAATTGAACAAACTGTGCTAGACACAAAAGAATATGTATAATGCAATTCTGTTTACGTAACATTAAAAGTCAGACAAAAGTAGTATTTAGGGATGCATATTCTGTTGGTAAAACATTTTTAAAAGCATGGAAGATATTAAAATTAAGTTCAGAATAGTGGTTGCTTTTAGAGGGATGAGGTAGTAATTGGAGGAAGGGGCATGAGAAGGGTTTCTGGATTTCTGAGAAAGTTTCCTAATCTGGGTAAAGGGTCCGTGAGAGTGAGCATTCTGATAAATCATCTAGTTGCACAATTTTGTTTTTTGTACTCATTTTATACATGGTATATTTTTAACCAAAATAACAGTGATATGACTGTAGAATGGGGAAGATGCTTATGTTAAAGTATATAAATAGTAAACTTACATTTGCCTAAAGTTTTACAGTGTTCATAGGTCCTAACCTATTTATTATGTAAAGTAATATTCATGAAGAACTTACAGTTGGGTATCCCTATTCCTGTAAGAGGAAAAAAAGAACTCTCAGAAAGATGAAGTTATTGGGGTTTTTCAGCTAGGAAACAGCAGAACTGGGTATAAAATTTAGTTGTAAGATCCACCTTCAATATTCTTTTTTACTATAATGTGCCCTGTAGTGCAGGGCCTGACATATAATGAGCATTGAATGGGAGTTGTGGAGGCAAAACATAAGACATGGATGTTTTTTTTTCTTCTGTACTACAGCAATGTTCTATTTTTTTCATCTAATTCTGTAACTATAGCATTCTATAATAAAAGAGCATTTCTGTCTGTCTTTCCTGCTTTCCTGAGTTCTTTGGGATCAAGGACAGCATCTTATTAATCTTTGCACTACTGTTGCCTAGCATGCATGTCACACAATGAGTGTCCAATAAATAGTAGGTGAATTAATAAATGATCTATTTGGAAAACCACTGCTTATATGCTTGGAGACAAATTAAAGGAAATAATTGCTTAGCTTCATGATGTTTATTGTAAGTGTGCAAAAGTACATGGGTACTCTACAAAGCATTTCATTCTCCTTAGAAGCAATTCTCAAATAATTCCTTGCTCAAATCAAGGCTTGCTATCAAAATTTGAGGTTTAACCTTTAAAGAAGGTGATGTGGTACTAGCTATATGCCAATAAATCCTCTTCTAACAAGTTAAATCTTACAATTGCTTTGTTTGCAAAATTCTGTAATTAAAAATCCATTTTTTTCTCATTTGAAAAAAAGGAGTGAAAGTGAATGTGAAATTACATTTTAAATAATTTTTTTGTTTTTTGCAAATTTGCTCAAATTTTAGTTCATCTTTAAAATCAACAATGTATGCAAATGCTTAACTGTATTAGAATAAATCTTAAACTACCTTTGGTGCCAAATTTATCAAATAATTGTTTTATTTTTCCTACACTAGTTTTCTTTTCCTTTGTTCTTCATCTTTATATGTAACCTACATGAAATGAATATTAAGGGTAACATCAAAGCAAGGAGATACACTCTACAAAATTTAAGTCAATATTATTTAATAACAAAATACCTTGATTGTATCTAAATAATAAGAAATTATAGTTGTTTTAAATTTTCTCTCTGGCCCTTAAACAATCAACAAGAACATATAAAAACATAAAGGTATTGAGACCAGTGACAGTGTTGAGCAATATGACATTTATATTGTATTATCTATTAGCACAAAATTACTACAAGTTAAAGTAACAAGAATATCACTAAATAGCAAAAAAATGCATTTGCATTAGAGATATAGCTTGGAAGTTTCTTAAAATTTTTCATATTTCACCAAATTAACATCTTATAAAGGCTTCATTTATAAAAAAGAGAAAAATTTTGAATGTGAAAATGCTCCTTGCAGTGAGTATAAACTTTTCACATTTGAAATTTTGTATCTTTCCACATATAAATGAAGACTTACAAGTTTAACTCAGATGTTTCTAAACATTAACTTGAGATTTTTGGTTCTGATCATGATAGATATTAAACTTAACCCGCTGCTGTAAACAACTATAAAACTGGACAAAACACACACTTTCTGGCATTGGACAACACTGGACAGCATAGGACTGTGGTCCTTGAGAAAAGTGAGACGTATGAGGTGAGCTCTGCATTTACCTAGGCTATTTGTATGCAGCACATCTGAAACAGAGCACAAGAAGCAGAGCTTAGAGAATACAAGTCTTGTTGGGTGGAAGAAACAGGGATAATTCATGCTGCTGAAGCTGATCAAATGTACAGGAGCGGCTAATGGAGAGAAGGGACATCTTAATCTATAAAACAAAAGAAAAAAGACAGTCATACAAAGAGCTGGGGGGCAGAAGGAATTGGGTCCTTGGCAGGAGCAGCAACTCAGAATCAAAATATTTTACAAATTCATAGGAATATTGAGAAGGTCATTGTACTTCCTATGGGAAGTTAATGGAATGGATATATCCAATTTTGTTTAAATTATCAGTAACAGAGTAACACAGGCTAATATCTGACTCACATTTCATTGACTGACTCAATGTATCTCATAAGTCAATTTGACCCATCACTATTAATTTTCCTTCAATCTAACAGACATTTAGATTTATTAAACATCTTCTAATCTTTTGTTCATTTAGGCATTTAACATTTTTTGAGAGGCTAATATGGGTAATTGCTATTGGTTATGGATAACTTAATGAGACATATTTTTTTTCTGATAATGAACATACATTGTAATGGAGAATATGCCATAATCATGTCAAATGATAATATAAGGCAGAAAGAGTTAAGGGGCATGAAAAGGGACAAATAAAGTATATGGGTTTTCAGTGAATTTTTTCCACTTCTCAAGAAAAGATCTTGTAGAAAAATAAAATTTACATTGGGGTCTGGATAATAAAAAGGAGTTGATCACGTGATGATTGGAAATCTATTCAGAGCAAAGTGCAAAAGAATGGATACAGGAAAATGCACAGGAATATGGAGAATATCAAGTTTTATATGCTAAAGTGTGTGAAGAAGAGAAATAAGTGAATAGATTATAAGACTAGGAGAGAGACAGATCTCAGAAAGCATCACTGTCAGTCATAGGAGCTCTGTCCTTGGCCAAGAGGATTTTGAGGGGAAGAGGGAAGCTTCTATTTCAGCAATATAAATACTTCAACAGTTTGTCGAATATTTTGAACAAAGAAATTTGGCAAACCATTACTAAATTCCTTAAAGAACTCACTTGAATTAGGGGATTGCTGAGAAGTGGATTGTGGGGTGGGATCATGTCAGAAAGATTTCATAAATAGAACATATAAAACAAGGCAATAACCAGATTTCCCCATTTGTTAATGCCACCAACACTCACAATTGTTGAAGTTGAATCATAGGAGTCATTCCAGATATCACCCTTTCTTCTATCCTGCATAATTTATCCCATAATAGGTCCTTAATCTTTTTACTGCTTTCCGTCTCCAACAATACCACCTGGCTGTCTTGCTGTTTTCCCTGTTTCCACTCTTGTTCCCTCCCAGTTCATCTTCATTAAATAGCCAGAGAGGACTTTCATAAGTCATAATTCTCAATTCAAGTCATGTAATTCCCCAGTGCAAATATATCAATGACTTGCCGTTACACTAACAACAAAAAAATCCAACATGATCTGGTCCATGTAACTATAACTCATTGTACTCTATCCATATTGGGTTTTTAAATATTCGGGGACTTTCCAAGCCTTTTCCTACTTTCATGACTGCTCATTTGTTTGTTCTTTAACCTGAAATGCAACTTTTTTTTATAGCTTTCATGTATAGCAGTCTCTAGATCATCTTTAGTTGTCAGTTCAAACTTATCTCTTTAGAAATAAATTATCACCACCTTCTCTTCCATGTCACTATTTTTTCATTATTAGTAATATTGCAATCTATGACTACCTTGCTCACGTTTGTTTACTTTTTTATTCTTCTTCCATTATGCAGCTCCTATGTTTTGTCCTTATCTATATTCAAGGACCTAGAAAATTGCCTGGCACATAGGAATTGTTCACTAAGCATTAAAGATCAGTGGATAAATGATTGCAATAAAACATGGAAAGTTATTAAAAGCTGCTAATGGCATACCTTCTGAGTGACTAGAAGAATGGTGGTATCTTTAATAAACTGAAGAATTGATGATAGAAAGGCTATATTAGGAAGGGAGATTAGCAAGCTAACTATGAGATGGACAGTTTAACACATCTGATTTTAGCACATAAATTCTAGAAGTACAAGTACTTCTAAACATTCCTATTCCTAGTACCTCCCATTTAGTAGCTTATAGTTCTGGGTATGTAGGTAATCGTGGGGAAGAATAAAGCAGATGTTCTCAGTTACAGTTTTAGATTCTCTGACCAACTAGGTTCTAGGTCCCCAGATCAGAAGTGGTTTCATAGCTCATAAGAGAATTCATCGTCCAGGTTTGAATATTATAGGTCAGGGGCTTAGCTGAAAACAGATGACACACTCTAACAGGTTATGTAAGGCACCACAGAAAAGTGTGGGCATGGTTAATGACAATCAATATAGGATGGTAAAACAATGGGGACTTGTTACCATGCATAGGCTCTCAGAGGTAACAGGAAAGAGCAAATACCTGAAGGCAGCTAAGCTGGCGTTCAGTAGGGAGGATGCTAACGGAATCAAAACCTTCACTTCATTTCTCTATCGGCCATGATAAACTGCTGATACTGTCCACTGGTCAACCCAAGCAGAAGCCAGAGGACAAGGGAACCTGTTTCTTTATTCTATTAAATTATACCTCCTAACAGACAGAAAAAAGTTAATTAGTATGAAGCTCCAATGTTTTGTCCTTATCAATATCCACAGATTTAGAAAAATGCCTAGCACATAGTAGTTGATCACTAAGCATTTTAGAAACAAGTGGATGAATAATTGCAAATAGGAAGCAATCAACAAAGGGAACTTATTTAAAGCTACTACAAGACAACCTGTCATAGTGACTAGGAGAATGGTGACATCCAAAGGTATCTGAGAGGCAAATGGAAATGATCTAGCATGACTTCTCTTCTATTAGTTGTAACTAATTAAATAACTTATCTCTGTAACTACTTCTTATAGAGTAGCTGCTATATACAGAGTATTCTAAACCCTGAGACAGGAAACTAAGGCATATGTGTGCATGTATGCAAGGACATAAATGCACACACACACACACACACACAAGGTATTATTTGCTGAAGGTTG
Organism: Manis pentadactyla; assembly: GCF_030020395.1. NCBI lineage: Eukaryota > Metazoa > Chordata > Mammalia > Pholidota > Manidae > Manis > Manis pentadactyla. The sequence goes on from NC_080023.1 coordinate 54,081,629, forward strand.
CACGAATACCAACTGTTGGGCCTGGAACTTGAACTCAAATCTTTCCAATTCCAAAGTCAGTCACCTTAACAAAGAAATATTGCCTCCTTGTATCACATACTAACCATCTTTTTCTCCCTATAGTTATGAATTTCCAAATTATTTTCTCATCTCATTCTCCTTTTCTTCTATAAAATGAAAGATTTAGATGAAGAGAGTTCTAAGATTGATGCTAATTCTGAGATTCTACGTGTCTGCATAGGTTATAAGTGTTTGAGTAATATTATAATAAAATGAACAACGGTTTTGAAGCAAACATGTAAAATAGTAAGGGAACACAAAAGCAGTAATAATAATTTCTCCATATAACCCAGATTCCTCAGTAAATATTCAGGAATGAAAAAAAAACCAAAGGATAAGTTAATAACATCTTTACGTTAGTGGAAATGATTACATTACAGTGGAGTTAATGTGTTCTCTACGGTTGAAACTGCTTCTTTACTGGGTGATTTATCATATATGCAATGAAGATACCTAATTAATAATGAAAGTGATATTGCCAAAAGATTCAAAATAATATGTTTAGTACTATTTCTATTAAACCTAAAAGAATTGAGCTAAAGGAATCTTTATGTTAAAGAAATTTGTCTTTCTTCTTCTCATATTGGTTCATAAATATTACATAATATTTATATAATATGTAAACTAATATATACATAATCATGGCTATGTTAAGAAATTGTTTCTACTAATGTGAGGTAGAATGGGTTAGGCAGAATGAAAAAAGTTCAAGGAGGGACTCTACAAAGAATGCTCAGCATTCCATTTGAATACATAAACTTCTGCTTTTTATGATAGAAATAATACCTTAAAATGTTAACACTTTATTTATATATGTGAATGAAAACCCATTGGCTAATTTAATTATAAATAATTAAAATCATTAAAATTAAATAATTAACCAGAATATTATTTTATAACTTTAGTTTCTGTAAGAAAACTCACAAATGAACAAGTCATTTAATTACCAGTCTCAACCCTTTTTTAAAATTTATGATAATTAAAATTATTCATTTTCTAATTGAACTTAGTAAGAAAAAGGAAATGCAATTATAGGCATAACCAATAGTTATTTACTAGACTTACATGAAAAGAAGATAGATACTTAGTTATTGACTACTTTTTCTTTAATTTAATGACCCATATGGAATTATGAAACAGGGTCCTTAAAACTAACTTACTACTTTTCTTTTAATCTGTGACTCTTTTCAACATTCTGTCATATTTTACCCTATGTAAAATAAACAAATCTGACATTTTAATTAAAAGAAAAACTGGAATAATGTAATTTTTTCTAATTAATAGTTGAGTTAATTAAATATCTAGACATGTGAAGTCTAATTGTCTCAGAAAATTTAAGGATATTCAATGTAAAATACTAAGTAATGACCTGAGAATGAATTGGCTGAACATGCTATTTCCTCAACAAGCCAAAATGTAGGACTCTTAAAGAATACATTTTTGCTCTCTTGTCAATATGTTTTCCTTTATATTTAACTGCCTCTGAATTAAATTTTCTTAAAATTTCAGATATGCTGCTGCAGTGCAGACCTCCTGGTTGGACAAATATAATACTTTCTGTCTCAATCTGCCATTGTCAAATACTCCCAGATACATTATTGAGTTATAGTACTTCTTAAGGAAACTTCTTCTGAAATGGTATATATGCCATAAAATTACCCATAGAGAAATCTTAATATCAAATGAGTTTTGAAGTATAAATTTTATCACAATAATTTGCACTTAGTAATATGTCATTTATTTAATGCAGTGACAATGCTAACTAGTAAAAAAAACACAAAATTTCAATGGTACACAACAGTATAAACACTGATTTAGCTCACATATCTACATGGTATATATATCTAGTTCATGTCACTTATGACTCTGCAGCCATCTGCTGAGGGTCTTGTAGACAGATCTGTAGATACTGGCTCACACAGAAGCCTGGGTGGTCCCTGGGCTGACTGTTGATAAATAGGATGATCTCAGCTGAGATGGCTTAAGATGTTTGGGTCAGCCATTTCTTTATCTCTAGCTTCAGCATGCAAGCCCGGCAGAGTCACATATTAATTACAGAAGAGGGGGAACAAAAGGACAAGTTCAATCACTCAAGTGCTTCCAAATCTTTGTTTTGTCGTATTTACTAACACCCACTGGCTAAATCATATAACATAGCCATCCATCTGAGTGGGAGGGCACTGTGTGGTGAATTTTATTTTTTGCTTCAGGAATGAAGGAGAAGCTGCCTCAGTTGAGGTGAATGCTGCGAGTGTCAGTTTAGTTTAGGAACTGCCTTAGCTAAAGAAAGCCATCTCACCAAGGACCATGCCTTTTTCTTGGAACAGCTCATACTCAGTGACTGGTTGACACAAGAATGTTAAAACCTGACCCTTTTAACCCAGATAAAAACAGTTCTGAATAGTAATTCCATTTTCATATTTCCCTGAAGGGTCAGCTGATGTTTCCATAGAGACTGCATTGCAATTCAACTTCCTTTTCTGTACAATACTGCTTCCTTCCAATCCATCCTATTAGTATTGAGCCCTAGGTAATTCTTAATTCACTTCCTGCCACTAATCTTCACCTGCTGCATTCCAGGGAATCCAACCTTCATCACACTGCAAAATTACATAGGAAACGGCATGGCCAGGAAAAGGTGGGATGAAGTCGTGAATGCCATCAACTTAGTATAACTTTTCAGTACAAAAACCTAGCAGTGTGAAATTTGATCATCTTTAAAATAGTAATCACAGAAATTTTTCTCCTAATTATCTTATTTCAAATTCCCTTTTAGTGTTGTTCAGTGTTGTTCAATTTCACTTAAAAAATTTCTTTTTTATTTTGCTATCATTAATGTACAATTACATGAACATTATGGTTACTAGACTCCCCCTATTATCAAGTCCCCACCACATACCCCTTTATAGTCACTGTCCATCACCATAGTAAGATGCTACAGAATCACTACTTGTCTTCTCTGTACTATACTGCCTTCCCCATGTCCCCCCAACTACATTATACATGCTAATCGTAATAACCCTTTCTCCCCCTTATCTCTCCCTTCCCACCCATCCTCCCCAATCCCTTTCCCTTTGGTAACTGTTAGTCCATTCTTGGGTTCTGTGAGTCTGCTGCTGTTTTGTTCCTTCAGTTTTTCTTTGTTCTTATACTCCACAGATGAGTGAAATCATTTGATACTTATCTTTCTCTGTCTGGCTTATTTCACTGAGCAATAGCCAAGAAATGGAAACAACCTAAGTGTACATCAGTATGCAAGAAGATGTGGTACATATACACACTGGAATATTATTCAGCCATAAGAAGGAAACAAATCTTACCATTTGCAATAACGTGGATGCAGCTAGAGGGTATTATGCTCAAATTAACTTTTAATGTTTCAGTAGCTCAATATTATAACTACCCTGTGTTCGCATTTTCTTATTTTTTTTCTTCTTGGTCAATGTACTGCCTGTGTTAGAGTGTCTTGCTAATATTGATTTGTCTGTTAAAGTTTAACTGTTTATCAAAATTTGAATTCACATTTTACTTTCTACTTGTTAACTCTGCTAATTCCTCCCAGGTAGAACTGATTTGATCCCTCCCAGCATATTATATCTCACTTGAATTTACCATGTCATACTTGATCATTTATAATCCAGCTTCACTTCCTGATGAGATCCCCAAGGACAAATGTTCTGTCATAATCACTTTTTTTTCCCCCTTAGGTCATCTAGCTAGGTGGCTTAGCATAGTTTCTCTTCTGATGTAAAAGTCTGAATGATTCAAGGAAAGCCTTGTATTACCTACTATCTTCCATTAAGCTTTCTCATATGGCAACACATACCAACAAACACCACATTTAACAAGTCTTCAAAGAGTATGCATGATTTGGCACAGGACAAACACCTATCAAATTAAAACAATAAAGAAAGCTTAGAGCAGCACTCAGGATACACAAAACGAACAGATCATATACTCCAAGCTACTCATCTCAATTTTGATCTCTTATTTGTTGGCCTATAAAGTTATATACAGACCACTGATGCATGTATATATATATATATATATATATAGTTTTAAGGACACTCAAGACATTCTAATCAGTAAGTTGTGCAGATACAAAAACAACTGTCATGAAATAATGAGTTTGAAGGAACTTGTAGTTTCCTAGAAATAGAAGACACTGCATGCCATTCAAGGTCACATAGAGAAGGAGCAGGTGCTGGGGCCCAGAGTCGATTCCTACTTGACCCTTGGGTGCTTAGAGAGGGGAGCAGTGATCCACAGTGTAGAAACCCAATAAAGAAGCTGCTTGGGATTATAAGCTCTGGATTGGTTGGATTACATACAGGCAACCTCCCCAAGTTGTTTACTATCCTAGGAATTGGCTAGTTCTAGGAAAGGCAGTCCTTCCAGGGTTATCAAAGCCCTTAGAGGTCAAAGTATTAAAAACCAATAAAAAGAAAAATAAAAATAAGTTGTTAGTCACACACACACACACACACACACACACACACACACACACATGTACTTTTTCATGTGTGTGTTCTTCTTTCCTTGACTGAATGGGCCATATTTTTACAACCCCCCCCCCCAGGTTCATGCAGAGTCTGTCTCAAGAAATACCTTCATTATGTATTCTTTATTCAAACTGATGTAATAAAAATCTATGCAAGCTATTTATACAATCTGTCTTTCCCTTTGAAATTATTCTAGTCCAATCAAGAGGGTGTTTTCCTCATTAATACCTGATATACATAAACTTGTTGACCTTTGGCTTATCTTGTTGATTTATTTATAATCAATTGCAGCCCACGAAATAACATACTTGCCAATTCAATAATTATAAAACAATTGTTTGTTTTACTAGCACATCTCACAAAGTTTCCATAATCTTAACACAAGAGCAAATTTATTTATTTATTTGAAACTCTAAAGTATATTTCATTATTTCAGTTACTCATCTGTTTTCAATTTCTCAAGAGTTTTACCAAGTAAACATGTCAATATTTTACAAATTATTTTTATTAAAAAACAGTACTACGATTGGCATCAAGCAACTATAAATCTTAACTCTTTGTGTTCTTCCATGGGATGTTTTAAATTGGAAAGCATATGGTTCTTATGTTGAGATGGTATAATATATGTCAATCCCATCTTGCTGCATTTTGATAGCATAGGCACTTTAAAATCTTCAACATTAAAACCATAAATTTCTATTTCTATTAACATATTAAAGAAAATGACATAGTAAAAGCCTCAAAATTCTCTCCTCAATAAAAACAATGGGAACTCTTGCAAAATTCATCAGAATCACCACCATTTTCCAAACTCCAAAATTCAGTTTAATCTTAAATCTGGAGAACATTAACGCAATAAAAACAGCTAAATCTTAGAAAAAACAAAAAGGCAACTTTATGGCATTGTGACTTGCTCTATTCCCATCCTACCAGATCCTTAGTAGACTTGAAAACGGATATCCCACAATGAATGTAAAATCCAGCAGCCTGGCAGTCACTGGAGGGGACAGAATGAATAGGAGCTCTTTAAAAGCCCTGTTTCTAGAGCACTGTTACTATTTGACCTGTCTGCTGTTTTCCTGAAAGATTCCACTTGAAAAGGTATATTTATTTGACCTGATCCTCCTTAAAATAGTAAACACAGAAAAGACTGTGATTGGAACTCATCAAGTGTGAACAGCCTTTAGTCCCAGGTCAAAACCAAATAACAATTGTTTAACGTAACAATTGCCAAGGCAGTGGGATGTAACTGGAGCAAACAACAGTTAAACCAAAAAGTTTAAAATGAAAAGCTGGAGAATGAGATAAACTGATATATTCCTAAGAATCTAGGAGGCCACCCAGATGTATAGATCTGTGGGCATGTCCTGAGTTGTACTAGTTACACCTCTGGCTGACCCTGAGGTTCTATATATTAACAAAATGAAGGTGAAAGCAGTTTTCAACTGCTTCGCTGAGTGTTCAAGTTATGCCTTAACTCATACTCAGAGATTCTCCCAAAGACTGGACGATTTATTGTTTCCAGGTGTCTATAGAAATCTCTGTGTTATCATTAGTGAACCACTAAGCTAACTGAACAGAAATTTAAGTGATCTCAAAGAACACACACTTTACATAATTGGTTCATAAAAGTAAGCATACAAGGGATGGGATTAAAGATGGCAGCATGAGAGGAGAGAGAGAGACCTCCTCCTAAAACTGGATACAATTAGAAAATATAATTGGTGCAACTAATCCTGAGAGAGCAACAGGGAAGAGGACAGCGTCACACTGCACACAACGGAATAAAAGAGCAGACCTCAGTGAATGGGGTAATACACCAGAGCTCTGGCTCTGCGGGACCTGAGCCCCTCCCCCACCCCAGCTCACAGGTGGGAGGAAGAGAAACAGAGCAGGGAGGGAGTGGAAGGCTTGGGATTGCTGAATACCTAGCTCCGGAGATCTGCTCTGGGAGCACAAACCTACATTTCATGGTGCTTTCATGAGAATCGCATGACTACTGGGTTGGAAAGTTAATATATGCAGAGTTCCTGGGGAGACTGGAATTCTGGCTGCTTGTGGAAAGCAGGGATCCATATCTGGCTGCTCTGGGACAAAAACTTAAACCTGTGTGCCCAGCCCAATGGCTCAGGCAGTGGAGACAGGCACAGGAGCCAGGAGGTGGGGAACAGCTCTTTCCTCCCCCCAGGCACCAGTACCGCTCCCCCGCGACACTCGACATTGCTTCAGTGGCGCTGCAGCTCCAGTATAGAGCTTCTGGACACCAAAGGGCACAATATACAAACATGAAATGCCAAAGGAACCTTGTCCAGAGTAAAATTGTTAATACAACTCCAGAGAAAGATTTAAATGATATGGACTTCATAACTCTTCCTGAAAGGGAGTTCAAAATAAAAATAATCAACATCTAATGGAGGTACGGAAAGACATTCAAGAACTCAGGAATGAATTCAGGTCAGAGATCCAATTGTTAAAGAACACAATGGAGGGTATTAAAAGCAGGTTGGATATGGTGGAGGATAAAATAAATGAAATAGAAACTAGAGAAGAGGAATACAAAGAAGCTGAGGCACAGAGAAGAAAAAGGATCTCTAAAAATGAAAGAATATTGAGAGAACTGTGTGACCAATCCAAGCGGAACAATATTTGCATTACAGGGATACCAGAAGAAGAAGTGAGAAAGAAAGGGATAGAAAGAGTCTTTGAGGAGGTAGTTGCTGAAAACTCCCCCAATCTGGGGAAGGAGATACTCTCTCAGGCCATGGAGGTGCACAGATCCCCCAACACAAGGGACCCAAGGAAGACAACAGCAAAACACATAGTAATTAAAATGGGAAAGATCAAGGATAAGGACACACTGTTAAAAGCAGCCAGAGGCAGAAATAAGATCACATACAAAGGAAAGCCCATCAGACTAACATCAGACTTCTCAGCAGAAACCTTACAGGCCAGAAGGGAGTGGCATGATGTATTTAATGCCATGAAGCAGAAGGGCCTGGAACCAAGATTACTTTATACGGCGAGATTATCATTTAAATTTGAAGGAGGGATTAAACAATTTCCAGATAAGCAAAAGCTGAGAGAGTTTACCTCCCACAAACCATCTCTGCAGTCTATTTTGAAGGGACTGCTATAGATGAAAGTGTTCCTAGGGGTGGAGAGCTGTCACAAGAGGTAGGAAAATTATGGTAGGGAGGGTGGAGCAGCTGACTGTGAGGCAAATGCAAAATTAAATTGACTATCCCCAAAGCCAATCAAGGGATAAAGAAAAAGTATAGAATCTGATACCTAATATATAAAGAATGAAGGAGGAAGAAAAAGGAGGAGAAATAGAAAAGAACCTTTAGATTGTGTTTGTAACAGCATACTAAGTGAGTTAAGTTAGACTTTTAGATAGTAAGGAAAGTAACCTGGAACCTTAAGTAACCACAAATCTAAAGCCTGAAAGGGCAATAAGTACATACCTAACAATAATCACCCTAAATGTAAATGGACTGAATGCACCAATCAAAAGACATAGAGTCACTGAATGGATAAAAAAACAAGACCCATCTATATGCTGCTTACAAGAGACTCACCTAAAACCCAAAGACATGTACAGACTAAAAGTCAAGGGATGGAAAAAGATATTTCATGCAAACAATAGGGAGAAAAAAGCAGGTGTTGCAGTACTAGTATCAGACAAAATAGACTTCAAAACAAAGAAAGTAACAAGAGATAAAGAAGTACATTACGTAATGATAAAGGGCTCAGTTCAACAAGAGGATATAACCATTATAAATATATATGCACCCAACACAGGAGCACCAGCATATGTGAAACAAACACTAACAGAACTTAAGGAGGAAATAGACTGCAATGCATTCATTTTAGGAGACTTCAGCACACCATTCACTCCAAAGGACAGATCCACCAGACAGAAAATAAGTAAGGACACAGAGGCAGTGAACAACACACTAGAAAAGATGGACCTAACAGACATCTATAGAACTCTACACCCCAAAGCAACAGGATATACATTCTTCTCAAGTGCACATGGAACATTCTCCAGAATAGACCACATACTAGGCCACAAAAAGAGCCTCAGTAAATTCAAAAAGATTGAAATCCTACCAACCAACTTTTCAGACCACAAAGGTACAAAACTAGAAATAAATTGTACCAAGAAAGCAAAAAGGCTCACAAACACATGGAGGCTTAACAACACGCTTCTAAATAGTCAATGGATCAATGACCAAATTAAAATGGAGATCCAGCAATATATGGAAATAAATGACAACAACAACACAAAGCCCAAACTTCTGTGGGATGCAGTGAAAGCAGTCTTAAGAGGAAAGTATATAGCAATCCAGGCATATTTAAAGAAGGAAGAACAAACCCAAATGAATAGTCTAACATCACAGTCATCAAAATTGGAAAAAGAAGAACAAATGAGGCCTAAAGTCAGCAGAAGGAGGGACATAATAAAGATCAGAGAAGAAATAAACAAAATTGAGAAGAATAAAACAATAGAAAAAATTAATGAAACCAAGAGCTGGTTCTTTGAGAAAATAAACAAAATAGATAAGCCTCTAGCCAGACTTATTAAGAGAAATAGAGAATCAACACACATCAACGGAATCAGAAATGAGAAAGGAAACATCACGACGGACCCAACAGAAAAACAAAGAATTATTAGAGAATACTATTAAAACCTATATGCTAAGAAGCTGGAAAACCTAGAAGTAATGGACAACTTCCTAGAAAAATACAACCTTCCAAGACTGACCAAGGAAGAAACACAAAATCTAAACAAACCAATAACCAGCAAAGAAATTGAAGTGGTAATCAAAAAACTACCCAAGGATAAAACCCCTGGGCCTGATGGATTTACCTCGGAATTTTATCAGACATACGGAGAAGATATAATACCCATTCTCCTTAAAGTTTTCCAAAAAATAGAAGAGGAGGGATTACTCCCAAACTCATTCTATGAAGCCAACATCACCCTAATACTAAAACCAGGCAAAGACCCCACCAAAAAAGAAAATTACAGACCAATATCCCTGATGAATGTAGATGCAAAAATATTCAATAAAATATTAGCAAACCAAATTCAAAAATATATCAAAAGGATCATACACCACGACCAAGTGGGATTCATCCCAGGGATGCAAGGATGGTACAACATTTGAAAATCCATAATCATCATCCACAACATAAAAAGAAAGACAAAAACCACATGATCATCTCTATAGATGCTAAAAAAGAATTCGACAAAATTCAACATCCATTCATGATAAAAACTCTCAGCAAAATGGGTATAGAAGACAAGTTCCTCAACATAATAAAGGCCATATATGATAAACCCAAAGCCAACATCATACTGAACAGCGAGAAGCTGAAAGCTTTTCCTCTGAGATCGGCAACAAGACAGGGATGCCCACTCTCCCCACTGTTATTTACCATAGTACTGGAGGTCCTAGCCATGGCAATTAGACAAAATAAAGAAATACAAGGAATCCAGATTGGTATAGAAGAAGTTAAACTGTCACTATTTGCTGATGACATGATATTGTACTTAAAAAAACCCTAAAGACTCCACTCCAAAACTATTAGAACTGATATCGGAAGACAGCAAAGTTGCGGGATACAAAATTAACACACAGAAATCTGTGGCTTTCCTATACACTAACAATAAGCCAATGGAAAGAGAAATCAGGAAAACAATTCCATTCACAACTGCATCAAAAAGAATAAAATACCTAGGAATGAACCTAACCAAAGAAGTGAAAGACCTATACCCTGGAAACTCTAAACACTCTTAAGAGAGGTTAAAGAAGACACTAAAAAATGGAAACTCATCCCATGTTCCTGGCTAGGAAGAATTAATATCGACAAAATGGCCATCCTGTCCAAAGCAATATACAATCCTTATCAAATTACCAACAACATTCTTCAACGCACTGGAACAAATAGTTCAAAAATTCATATGGAAACACCAAAGACCCCGAATAGCCAAAGCAATCCTAAGAAAGAAGAAGAAAGTGGTGGGGTTCTCACTCCCCAACTTCAATCTCTACTAAAAAGCCATGGTTATCAAGACAATTTGGTACTGGCACAAGAACAGAGCCACAGACCAGTGGACAGTTTAGAGACTCCAGACATTAACCCAAACATATATGGTCAATTAATATTCGATAAAGGAGCTATGGACATGCAATGGGAAAATGACAGTCTCTTCAACAGATGGTGCTGGCAGAACTGGACAGCTACGTGTAAGAGAATGAAACTGGATCACTGTCTAACCCCATACACAAAAGTAAATTCAAAATGGATCAAAGACCTGAATGTAAGTCATGAAACCATAAAACTCTTAGAAAAAACATAGGCAAAAATCTCTTGGATGTGAACATTAGCGACTTCTTCATGAATATATCTCCCTGGGCAAGGAAAACAAAAGCAAAAATGAACAAGTGGGACTATATTAAGCTGAAAAGCTTCTGTACAGCAAAGGACACCATCAATAGAACAAATAGGTACCCTACATTATGGGAGAATATATTCGTAAATGACAGATCCGATAAAGGCTTGACATCCAAAATATATAAAGAGCTCATGCACTTCAACAAACAAAAAGCAAATAATCCAATTAAAAAATGGGCAGAGGAACTGAACAGACAATTCTCCAAAGAAGAAATATAGATGGCCAGCAGACACATGAAAAGATGCTCCACATCGCTAGTTATCAGAGAAATGCAAATTAAAACCACAATGAGACATCACCTCACACCAGTAAGGATGGCCACCATCTAAAAGACAAACAACAACAAATGTTGGTGAGGTTGCGGAAAAAGGGGAACCCTCCTACACTGCTGGTGGAAAGTAAATTAGTTCAACCATTGTGGAAAGCAATATGGAAGTTCCTCAAAATTCTCAAAATAGACTTACCATTTGACCCAGAAATTCCACTTCTAGAAATTTACCCTAAGGATGCAGCACTCCAGTTTGAAAATGACAGATGCACCCCTATGTTTATCGCAGCACTATTTACAATAGCCAAGAAATGGAAGCAACCTAAGTGTCCATCAGTAGATGAATGGCTAAAGAAGATGTGGTACATATATTCAAGAAATATTATTCAGCCATAAGAAGAAAACAAATCCTACCATTTGCAACAACATGGATGGAGCTAGAGGGTATTATGCTCAGTGGAATAAGCCAAGTGGAGAAAGACAAATACCAAATGATTTCACTCATCTGTGGAGTATAAGAGCAAAATTAAAACTGAAGGAACAAAACAGCAGCAGAATCACAGAACCCAGGAATGAACTGATAGTTACCAAAGGGAAAGAGACTGGGGAGAATGGGAAGGTAGGGAGGGATAAGGGCAGGGAAGAAGAAAGGAGGTATTATGATTAGCATGTATAATGTTGGGGGTGGGGGAAAGGGGAGGGCTTTGCAACACAGAGAAGACAAGTAGTGATTCTACAGTGTCTTGCTATGCTGATGGACAGTGACTGTAATGGGGTTTGTTGGGGGGACTTGTGGTAGGGGAGAGCCTAGTAAACATAATTTCTTCAAAAAATAAAAATAAATAAATTTAAAAAAAAAGGTAAGCATACAACAAGAAACCTTGCAGAAGTGGGATAATCTAATTTCCAAAGTTGATACATTCTCTTAACATGTCCAGTTTTCAAGAAGAAAAAAATTATGAGATATGTAAAGAAATAAGAAAGCATAGGAAAGTAAAGGGAAAAAAAATCAGTTAATTTCAGGAAGCCAACATATTGAACTTAGTAGGCAAATACTTTTAATCAGCTATTTGAAATATGTCCCAAGAACCAGAGGAAATGAAGAAATGAAGAATTGTATGAGAATGATGTTTCATCAATTACAGAATATCAATAACTATATATGGAAATTATCTAAAAAGGAACCAAATAGAAATTATGGACCTAAAAAATACAATATATGAGACAAAAAATTCATTATGGAGCTCACCAGCAGATTTGTGCAAGTAGAATTAAAAATGTGCAAAATTAAAAATAGGTCAATTGAAATTATCTCAACTGAGTAACAGAAAATACAGAGAATGAAGATATAGACAACCTCAGAGAAATGTGGGGAATCATTATGTGTACCAACATATGTATAATATCCCATGAGAAGGGAGAAAGTGGCAGAAAAAATACATGAGAAAATAATAACCCAAAACTTGCCAAATTTGATGAAAAACAGTACTATGCACATCCAAAAAGCTCAGCGTATTCCAAGCAGGATATATTCAAGCAGATTCATACCTAGACACACCATAATCAAATCGTTGATCCCAAAAGAGATGGTGGCAAAAGAGGGAATCTTGACAGCAACATGAAAGAAGTAGCTGTTCATGTAAAAGAGAACCTCAATAAGCTTAACAGTTGGTTTCTCAACAGAAAACCTGGAGTCCAGAAGGCAGTGGCTTGACACATTCAACGTGCTGAAAAAAAATACTGACAACAAATAATTCAATATCCATCAAAACTATCATTCAAAACTGAATGAGAAATTATGACATTTTAAGATTAAAATATGAAACAAAACTGACTGAATTTGTCGCTAGAAGACAAATCCTAGCAAAGCCCTTTAAGAACTAAAGATAATCCCTAGGATTAAATGATGGAATGAAAGGATATATGAGTTACCATATAACCCAGCAATTATGTCTCAGAGAACTAAAAAAAAAAAAAAAAAATTGTTCATCCAAAAACATGTCCAAAATGTTCATGACAACTTTATTCATAACAGCTAAAAAGTGGAAATAACTCAAATGTCCATCAACTATTAAACGGAAAAATAAAACATGGTACTCATATAATGGAAACATTATGTATATAACCCTGAAATCAAATTTATATACAAATCACCTCATTCATTTCTGTTTTAACAGATAACTATTTTTCTTGAGTTAAGAGTTGAATACAAGAACTCAATATCATATTTTCTTACTAGGATTACAGAAGTCTTTATAGAGATAGAGATTATATAATCAGTGCACTTAAATTTCTATACATACTTCTGCTTTATTTGCTAGTAAGTATGCTTTTAAGTTTGTGAATTAAGCAAATACAGACATGTGTTTTTCATTTTGATTTATTTGAATAATATACTGAGCAAGGTCATTATGGAAAAATTTGGTGTTCATTTGATAGATGTATGTGGTTTTAAAAATAAACTACTACTCCAAGATTAATAAAAATTTCTTCCATGTCAATCTTGTTCTCCATATTTGGACTCATTTATTCACACCTATACTCACATATACTTTCTATACTCACACCCTCAAATATGGTTATATATCACATTTTAATTTAAATTAATATTTGTTTTACATCACTACATTTGTTAATATTTTTCATAGATGAACTGTTTACTGTTCTAAGATTTCCTTTTCATTCTTGGATAATTGATTTTGGAGCTGCTAATTGCCTTGTTTTCATATGTCTATGTTCTCAGTACCAAATTTACCCAAACAGAATTGTAAATCTCTTTAAAATGGTCAACCACATCAGGGAATCTATTATTCCATTTTATAGTCTTGGAGATATCCCTCCAGGAGTCCTCTATTCTTCAGTCCCTGGACATCCTGGTTGTTTTCCAGGCCTGCTAGGAACATGCTAGTTATACCACTGACATCCTATGATATTCCTTCAGCATCATTCTGGAAAATTATTTAACTCCTGTATTTGATCCCTATTTCTGTTGTATTAATCTATATAAGAGTGTGTAAGAAAGAGTGCATGAGAGATAAATATTTTGAGATCTTATAACTCTGAATATGTTTATATTCTACTTACTCTTATTTGTTAATTTATCTGACTTCATTAATTTGTTAGGGCTGACTTTACCAAAGTACCCCAAATTGAGTGGTTTAAATAAGATGAATTTATTGTCTCACCGTTATGAAAGCCAAAAGTCCAAGAAAAGTGTTGGCTGGGTTGGTTCTCTTTGAAGTCTGTGAAGAAGAATGCATTACGTGTCTCTCTCCTAGGTTTTGTGATTTGCTGGCAATCTCTGGTGTGCCTTGGCTTATAGAAACATTTTTTTGATCTCTGCCTTTATAGTCATATAGTATTCTCCCTGTGTCCAAATTTCCCTCTTATAAGAACATCAGTCATATTAGATTAGAGGCCCATCCTACTCCCAATTATGGCCTCACTTCAATTGAACTAGTTACATCTTAACACTTTTTATAATTAAGGTCACATTCTGAGGTATCAGGATCTAGGATTTCAACATCTGAATTGGGGTGACCCAATTCAACCCATATCACAGACTGTGCAGTATTTTGTTTGTAAAAAACTTACCTCTGACAATTGAAGGCTTCTTTTTACCATATCGTATATTTTAGTATTGTTGTTGAAAAGTTTTATGTTATTTTTGGTTCCTAATAACATATGTCAACACAGTTTTCCCTCTCCTTTTTTTCAGAATTTTTTCTTCTTTTTCCTGATGTTCTAAAAATTTCCAGTGAATGTATTGATGTAGGTGTTCATTATTCTAGTAATGAAGTCTCTAAAATCAGCCCGTTCAATCTGCGTATCGGTTAAGGTTCAATGAGAAGCAGAACTGTAGGAGGTATATGCATATAGACACACATACACATATATACACATATAAAGAGATTGTCTAAGATAATGGCTTTTAGTTAAAGTCCAACTGATTAGAGGTTTTATTTACATTTTCAAAATACCTTCATAATAACACCAAGATTAATGCTTTAAATAACTGCTGTTGACTGTGGCGTAGACAAGTTGAATATCAAAAAAGGTATCACAGTCTGTAAACAGAACTCTTTTGGTTTTGAGGAATTTTTTAGAAAAACCCTATAAAGTTTTCATTAACATTTTTTATTCTATTTCTTCCCTTCTGGAACAACTATGAAATAGCTACTGGGAACACTTGGTTTAGTCTCTACTCTTTATAAATTCTATCTTCCATCTTTTGACTTTCTATTCTATTTTTTATATTAGTCTTTCTACTTTATATTTTACTCTCTAGGTAATTTTTTTAAATTTATTTTACTTTAATCCATAATATTTTAATTACTTGTTCTCTAAGTTTTCTTATTGTTTTTGCTGAGGTACAATAGCTCATGTATTCACTCTAAGGTTATCCTGTGTAGATATATCAGTATTTATATTAATATATATGTATAATATATAATATAATATATATACTTTTGTGATATGTGTAGGGATATATACATATTTATATTTATATTTATATCCATACCCATATGTAATTATATTATTCTGCTACCTGTATGGCCTCTTTTCTCACTGATTTTTTTTAAATATAGATTTTGTTCTTTGACTTCCATACTGGAGGATTTTGTTAATAATCTCAGGATGCATGGATTTTGGCTAATATTTAAGGAGGACAGAAAATAGATTAAGACATTAGTGTTTGTACCTAAAAAGAACTTCTACTATTTAATCTCCATCACACCTAATAGCTAGGGATCCTACCATTTCATTGGCAGCCTCCTCTTCCATTGATGTTTTTATTTCTAGTTTGTTTTTCCCTAGGCCAAGTTAATTTTCCTGGGAAAATTCTTCAATCTTCGTCTTGGAGGGATATTAGTCTGGTTAACAATAGTGGGCAGGAGGTCTCCATGTTCACTGTGTAGACTTCCATTTTGTTTGTTTTTATTATAGTGTCTTACTTCTGACCTCTAATATACCTGACCAAGTTCCTAATTTCTCTATTTCAAGGTTTCTAGAAATCAAGTCCATACATTCTAGTGCAGATGGAGGAATTAACTCTTAATGTGGGGAGGGAGAGAGGACAGTAGTGTCTAACCTCTTATCATCAGGATATTTAACCAATTCACCTCTTACAGGTTCACCCCTTCAGTCCCACTTTAAGAAGTACTTGGTGACACTGCAATTGCTGTCTTCCTGGGACTCTGAGACTTGAATTTTTACAACATTCCTATCACTCCCAACCCTATACACCTAGATTTCAGCTTGTTTGCTTTCATAGATTAAGCACTGATAATGTGTTGCTTTCCTTCCTTAAAATATGTTATTTATATTACTCATCTACTTTTTCTTTCCTTAAATTTCCCTTAATCCTGCGTGTTTAGTGCTTTATCTTAATCATATTTTTTCTGGATCTTTAAGCACTGTTAGAAATAAACATTTATGTTTAGTTCTCCAAATTTATCCAGATAAGACATTTATTTGGTTGCATTTACTAATTCTAATCCAATTTCATGAGATTAGTATTTTATTCAGATGTTTATTTTCCTAATTGTTCTGTGTGTGTCATTAGCACAAGACATGAAGTCATCTGCTGATAGAGACTATGTAAGCTGTTTACCATGTCTGCTGACTCCCTGTTCCCATTCAGTTAGGGAGTGGTTCTAAGGGTGCAGCAGAACAGTTCTGAGAAAGTGTACAGCATTGTCTAACTCTTTTCCAGATATTGATGTAACATGGGTGGTTAAATGGTGTAATTTCCACTGCAGAGTTGCTATTGATCTCATCCAGTGAGTCAATGTGTGCTTGGTTTATTCTGAAATCATTTAGACAATTGAGGATGACCAAAGATTTCACAGTTAAAGTCTATCTTTTGGTCTACTAGTAATACACAAAAGAACAATGCTTAGCATTCTATAATTTCTTCATTTAATTGTCAGGACAAGGCAATGGAATTCTCTGATAAGAATCATAAATCAAAATAACTATTGGATGCTGTGTGGTATTCCTCAGTGCTACTCCTCATGCAGTCATGGAAAAGTTGTTAGGAATGAGCTCTCCCACCTATAGTGTGCAGTACTGGGTCAGTCTCCTCATCTCTGGCTTCAATTTCATCTGTAGAATGCAAATAACAATAATAATAATAATAATAATAATAATAGTATCTCCTTCCTGTTGATAAATGATAAAATAATTAAATTATGTATTTGGAACATGGTAAGTCTATTTTATTATTATTATTATTATTATATGAGAAAAGAGTTAAAAAACTGATAGGTAGCTGTAGAAAATTTCAAGACTGGCTATCTTCTGTAGCATTCATTTTTCTGGAAGGACACTATATTTCTGTCTCTTTTGTTATGGCCTTGTCAAGTCTTTCAAATTTCTGAACATTTACCCCACTAATATTGGAAATTCTTCACATAATATGCCAGAGATTATTTTTAGATGAGTTCTTCAAAGGAAGTAAATGTCTCTGGGGGCCATGAAGGAAGGGTGGAAAGATTAAGGGGGAATAGTGGCAATTCCTGTGACTTCTATAGTAACTCCATTTTTTGTTATACTACAGTCCCTTTAAATTGCAGATGCAAAATTGAATGATAGGACAGACAGCATGAAATGTGCTAAGCCAGTTCATACCTCATGGAGCATGCAGCCTATTACTCATGATCTAGAGATCATCATACCTTGTATGTTGCCCATATTCTCTATGCTTATGTTCTTGAAAGCTTTGTTTTATTATTAATGCAAGTAGTGATTTGGTCCAGAAGAACTTAAAGCCAAGACAAGATATATAATAAGCTTAGTGTTTTAAAATGCTTCAGGGTTAAGCAAATGTTCTCAGATCTGATCTCAGTTTATCATCAGTATTTTTTTTTGGGTGAGGGTGTGTGGCATTTTACTCTCAATATCTTTTGATGTGCTTATATCATTTTGTTCTGAGGAAAAATATTCTGATAAGGCATATGTGGTAGAATAATACCGTCCCTACATCAAAAATGTCCACAGCTTAATCTGTGAACCTGTGAGATGTTATTTTGTAAGGCAAAAGGAACTTTACAGATGTGATTAAGTTAGGATCTTGAGATGGGATCATCCTGAATTACATGGGCAGGCCCAACATAAACAAATGGGTCCTTATAAATGAAAGAAAGAGGTACAAGAGTCACTGTGAGAGTAAGGAAGTATGAGAAAGCCTTGACTGGCCACTGGTGGCTTTCAAGACATAGGAAGGGGCCATGAGCCCAGAAAAGCAGGCAGCCTGAAAAAGGCAAGGGTACAAACTTTCCTTCAGAGCCTCCAGGAGGAATGGAGCCCAGCCAACACCTTGGTTTTAGCCCAGGGAATTCCACTTCAGGTGTCTCACCTCCAGAAAGGTCAGATTATAAAACTGTATTGTTTTAGGCATTTAGTTTGTAGCAATTTGTTAGCACAAAAAGAAGAAACTAATGTAGTAAACAATTTTTTTTTAATTTAAACTTTACAAAGACAGGCAAGAAAGGCATTCAAATGTATGAATTACCAAGGTAGCACTCTCATACTATAACACAATGTCTCTAAGTACAGTCTGAATTGGACAGTTTTATTTATTTCTATATGAAAATACAGATTAAGATAAATGTTTTTCTTAAAAACTTACACATAGCAATGTACACTTAACTGGATTTATTCTGTTTGTAAACACTTCTAACCTAGGATAGAACAATTAAATGATGTTATAGATTGTACATAGTATAACACATAGGAACGTGTAGAAACACAGCCCCCAATTAAAGTAAGCCATATTCATGGTTTACACATGATGGATTGTAGAAGCTGATTGACTCAGTGGACCTAGACACTCCATTTTCCCTCATTGCTACTGACTCTGATTATCTTCACAGTCATTCTCTCCTTTGTTTTGGCAACCTCCATTTACTCTATGCCAGCTTTACAATGAGGGCTGGTTTGAGCTATGCTTTGTGTATAAAAAAAGTTGGTTGGGACAAATGGCCAGAATCAGTCCCACAAGCACTCCGCCTGTCCAAGCTTCCCAACGTCCAGAGCACCACACAATGTTGACCTTGCACCACTTTTACTTGCTGTTAGTGAAAACAAACAGCAAATGGTAGAATTTTTAGCAAAGAAAGAAGCAAGTAAACATGCAGCTAATATGATGAAAAGCAATTGTAAAGAGGAAATGGAATCTAAAATTTCTTCTCAAAATTCTCTAAATTCTTCTCCAGGGGAGGGGAGTTCTGGAGAAGACTCTTCAAACAGGCTTTCCAACAAAGCTGGCATTGATGATTCATGGCCTGTGTCAGATGATGAAGGCTTAGAAGTTGATACCAAAGTTAAAGAAGAAAAGAAGCAGCACAAAAGTTGTGCACAAGAGGATCAGGAAATATATATGCTGCTGCTGCTGCTGATGGGTTAACTCAACAAAGAAAAAGGACAAAACTGATAATCAGCAATTTCCTCTTATGCAGAGTGAAGATTCTGATAGTAGTATTCCTGGCTTGCATATGAAGGAAGTAAAGAAAAATGAAAATGACAAATGGACATTAGAAGAATCTGCGACTAAACCAATGTTTGAGAAGGCTAATTCACTAACTGATGATCTACTACAAGTGAATGATGACAGCAGTTCTAGTGAAATAGGTCAGGAGGAAGGAAGACCTGCAAAGGAAACATCTGATGAAAATAAGGTCAAAAAGCAAATTAATTCAATGGATGACCTTGATGACTTAACTCAGTCATCTGAAATAGCTTCAGCGGGCAAGTTGCCTTACTCTAATTATAAGAATTCCATGTTGCTCATTGAACAATTTGGCTTGGAGTGTAAAGATTCCGTGAGCTTACTGAAAATCCAGGGTGCAGTTCTTTCATATGAAAGATTAATAGAACCTAAAAAAGGTCACTGTGAACTACTTAGAGGAAAAGTAAAAAATATGGAACATAAGGTTAATGGATGACACAAGGAGCTATCAGAAAAAAAAGAGATGGCATCACAGTTAGAGCATCAAAAAGTGGAATGGGAACAAAAACTCTTCAGTTTGAGATTTACCTTAATACAAGAAAAAGCAAAGAGAAGAAATGCTGATATGTTGTATGAAAAAACTAGGACGCATTTAAGGAGAAAAGAGGAGCAACACAGTAAAGAAGCTGAAAAGAAACAGCAATTGGAATTAGCTCTTCGAACACTAGACATGGAATTGAGGACTGTAAGAATCAATCTGCATCAGTTTATAGAAGAGCGAAATGACATTCAGAGGCAACTTTCTCAAGAATAGAATGCCAGAATATTACAAGACAGGATTCTGACCAGTCACCTTTGCAAACAAAAGGAGACAGAAATGGCACATACAAAAATGAATTCTGAGGTAGTTATGAGACAACTTCAACAAAAACTAGCTGATACTCTAAAAAAACAATCTATGTCAGAGGCTTCACTGGAGGTTACATTATGTTACCAAATTAATTTAGAAGATGAAACACAGGATTTAAAGAAGAAATTGAGGCAAATCAGAAGTCAATTGGAAGAAGCACAAGGTCAACATGTAGAGGCTGTAAGATGTGCTCAGAAGACACAGGATCACTTGCAAAAGCTTGAAATCAAAAATGACAACTTAAAAGTAATCAAAAAGCAAGTGAACAAAATTGAATAGCTTCAGAAAAACCTTTTAAAAACAAGTTTGTCTCAGGATGAAAAGGAACAGTTAAGGAAATTGACTGAGTTAAAACAATCTCTAGAACACAGTTTGGATCAAGAAGTGAAGAAAAATAGTGAATTAGAAAAAAGAGATTTCTGGACTTAAGAAACTCTAAAAAATGACAAGAAAGAAGTTAAATTAATATAAAAATGGAGAGCTTAGTTTCCATGGAGATTTAAAACCTGATCAAATTGAAGTGGACATTCATATTAATACACTAAAACATAAGATTGATGATCTTACAGCAAAATTGGAAACTTCATCTTCAAAATGTTTACGTCTAGATGCAAGAAATCAAGTTCTTCAACAGGAGCTATTATCTATGAAAGCAATGCAAAAGAAATGTGAAAAACTAGAGAATAATAAAAAGAAGTTGGAACAGACAGTAGTAAACCTCAGGACTCATATAGAAATGAATATGGTAGAACACAGCCAAGTAGAACTGTATAAGCGGGAGTTTGAAGAAAGAGCAAGACAGGAAATAGTAGAAAAATGAAAAGAAGTTGATCTGTTTTTACAGGCACAAGCAGCATCTCAAGAAAAGTTCAGCAGTTGAGAGAAAATAATAATGCTTCAATAAGAAGCCAAATGGAACTCAGAATTAAAGACCTGGAATTTGAGCTCTCCCAAACAAAAACTTCTCCATATTCTAGTAAAACAGAATTGGAAAAATACAAGCAACTCTACCTGAAAGAATTAAAAGTTAGAAATTCATTGGAAAACAAACTAAACATGACTAATGAGAGGCTAACAGAGATGAATGCCAAACTTCTTGAGGAGAACCAGCAGAACATAACTTTACTCAGCACTCTTACTATGAGGCCAGCGCTGGAAACACCTTGCTTTGGAAATCTTACTCCAAGAGAAAACTTAGTGATTCCTACCACAAACCTGTGGACTTAGGATAACATGGAGACGTTCTTTGCCAAGATGCAGTAGGAATTGGAAGAGAATATAACTAGAGAACTTGAAGAAGCTGCTGCTGAATTTGAATCAATCCTGTAGAGTTCCTCCAGTAGGATCTACTGATGTGTCAAATCCAATTCAATATCTACTTTTGAAAACAGCACAGGAATATGCACAGATTTTGAAGAAAAATTATACGATCTGAAAGATAAATGTAAAAATGTATATACTGGTCCGTTTGTATAAATTTTAATACTTTCCCATTAAATGTAGGACATGTGAAAATCTTTATTAAAGGAAAATACTTTCGTATCGTGAAAAAAAAGTTTGTTGGGTGGAGATTAAATTAATCTTATGTGAATTTCTTAATTCACCTCCTTTCTACATCTATGTGCATCCTGCCTCTGCCTCTTGACTTTCATGAAGTCTCGTAGAAATGAGCAACTCTCTTCTTGGCCAAGGTTAGCAGCTCCAACTTCGCACTTGATCCAATTCTCCTTTAGGAACTGGCCATTAATCTCCCTGCTCCTTCTGCTGGCATCTTAATTTTCTTCTTCTTGTCTATTTTCTCTATTCTACTTTCAAATATGACATATTTCCCCACAACCCCACCATCAAAAAATAATTCTGTCTCATTTTATGATGCTACCCTATAAATCTCTTCCTTTTATCATACACTTTTGAAAGAGTAATCTACAACCTCTTTTTCTACTAACGTGTTTGTGTTTTCCATAGATATTACCCAGATTTGTTTTACAAATAAAGGGGATGCTGATTCAGTGACAAATTCACTCTTAAGCAGAACCTGAACTAATTATAAGGATGGTTTAGGTAAAATATATTGAACATAAGCACCTAATTACAAATTCAAAGGTTCCACTGTAGTCTTCACTCTGCTTGAAATATTGGCAGCATTTGACATTATTGATTACATATCATTACCACTTATAAACCTATTCTTTACCATCTAGACAATTGCTAAGCTAGAAGATTGTTGTGATCATTGACTTTTTCCTATTCCCAAAGCCAGTATTCAAGCAATCGCCAGTCCTATTTTATCAAGAAAATAGAAGACATTGTAAATATTTTAGTGGAGAAAATTTAAAACAGAAATTGTTCAAAAAAGGTTGAGGAATCAAAAAAAAAAAGAAAGCAATTTCACTTGGATCAATAAAGTAGGAGCACAAAGGGAAATGGCTTTACAGCATCCAGGAACTCAGTGCAGGTGGTTGGAGTCTGTGCTCCAAGTCGCTTCTGATTCTGCCAACAGAAGCTGAGCAGTCTATGGAAATGTGGAAGTCTGCACCGCCGGCATCACAGTCTGCTCTAGAACTCAGAAGAGGAAAAGAGAGTTATTTCTCCCCTACTGTTTACATCTCCTGCCTGTCACTGGCAGAACAGAAACAGAAACCAGTTATCAAAAAGCTTGAAAAATGTAGTTTGTGGGATTCCTTGCTCCTTCCAATTTAAAAGAGCTCAAATCATTGGGAGAAGTTAGGGAAGCAGAGTCTAGATTGCCTGGAAAAATTGGGGAAGTAAAAGAAAGAAAGATACAGTCACTCAGATTGTTATGGAGAAAAGCATTACTTCTACAGCTTCACACTTTTCTTCTGCTGCTTCCTCACCGCTCTCAGCCTTCACAGAACTGAAGGGAATTGGGGCCTCACTCTGAATGAGGCTTTGGCTCACGGGAATGTTACTGCTGGTTTGATCTTCTATCCAGACCACTCAGAATTTCAGAATTTCTCCATATCAGCCATAAGTGTGTTTTGCTTTCTTATCATTCATGTATTCATAGGAGCAGAACTTTTAATTTCCTATAAGAACTTTTTCACAACCTTGGTGACTGTTGAGCCTAACAGGCCTAGCTTTTGGCCTTTCTAGGCTCTTGACATGCCTTCCTCACTGAGTTGAATTATTTGTAGCTTTGGATTTAATGGGAGAAATGAATGACTCTGTCTTTCACTTGAACATTTAGAGGCCATTGTAGGGTTATTAACTGGCCCGATTTCAATAGTCTTGTGTTTCAGGGGATAGGAAGGCCCGAGGAGAGGGAGAGAGATGGGGAATGCCCAGTGGGTGAGATAGTCAGAGCACACGTGACATTTATCAATAAAGTTTGCCATTTTATATGGGCATGGTTCATAGCTCCCCAAAACAATTACAATAGGAACATCAAAGATCACTGATTATAGACCACCACAACAAATATAATAATGAAAAAGTTTGAAATATTATGAGAATTACCAAAATGTTACACAGAGACACAAAGCGAGCAAATGCTGTTGGAAAACCAGTGGACTTGCTTGATACAGGGTTGCCACAAATTTTCAATTTGTAAAAAACACAATTGTCTGTGAAGTGCAATAAAGCAGAGCACAATAAATTGAGGTATGCCTGTATGCATATGTTCCCATTTCTGAATGGACCATGAAACCATACGCTATTTGTTACTTCATTCTTCCATTTTCTATTCATGTTACTTTTGCCTTCAGCCAGTAGTACTTCATCTGGTTGGGGTATCCTCTGGTGGGTGACAAAACTTTCATTCATTCTGTGAGCCCTTAATGATCTTTGCATGGCAATGCAGGACTGTATAAGTAACTATAAGCTGAAAATTAAAAAACAAAAAAAAAATGTTCTTTAAAGTTGAAAAAATTTCTTTTAAATTTTAAAGAAAATTTAAATTTAAAAACTATCTTTAAAAAATTTAAATGAAAAAAATGTGAAGGTCACAGATGGATGCAACAACTGGAAAAGATGATTATTCTGTAACCTTTAAATTTTTGTCTACATTGGAAACTCTCTTATTATTGGTTATAACTGCACAGGCAACTGAAAACATAGTAAAACTAATATGGACTTAGTACACTGTTAATTAAAAATATTAGAAACACTGAAAATTAAAGTTTTTTTTTTCTTTTTGTAAAATCACACCAAGAATAATTTGAATGGTGCTTGCTTTCTTTATGTCATATAACTTATAACAGGAGTAAGCATCTTTTCTATACATTGGTGAATTGTCATATTTCTTTTTAAATGGTTTCATCTTCCAAAATTTTTGCCTTTGCATTTTCAATTTCATGAAATATTATCTGTACAAGTTCCTTTAATGTGGAAATTCCCCAGGGACATCATCATCCTTTCTATTACTTTCTTCATTTCTATCAATGACTTCACCTTTGTTAGGTTCCACATATTTAGTTTCTCCAGTGGTCAACATTAGAGATTTCATCTATAAAATTCCATTTATGTCCTACTCAAATTTTACTTCCAGCAATATCACTTTTCATCACTTTGTTGAACATTAATCTTTGTTAAAACAATTCCCTCTTTTAATTACCTATTTTTGTCAATTGTCACATAGGTTTATCACTAGATACCAGGAGACAACATAACTACTTTCTTTCTAAGCGTGAACCAAATAAAAGATGCCCAGTGACCCATCATCAGTGGACTTTGAACAAGAAGAGGAATGATTTGTCACTATCATGATGCACACATTATTTATATAGTGATTTGTGGTTTGCAGAGCTGGCAATGAAGACTGTATTTCATACAATTAGTCAAAGTTAAAACACCATGGTACTTGAAATTTGAGCTGTGTTGTTAGGAGACTGGTACTTAACTAAACCATACCAACTAAAATTTGTGCATATTGGAACCACACAAATTGAGAACTATTTGTACATATTGTTTCCACTTGAAGATAGAATGCTGCTGCACATCCCATATTTATGGCTTTTCTGGATCAGATAATATCCAGTTCATAAAGAAGAGTCCAATTTGCAGAATTTAAATCCCCAGTCAGGACTAAATGGCAAGCCAAAATCTGTTTCTTAAAAGTAGAAGAGTTATTTGCAAAAGATTCGCAATTTTGTTTGAAACCCTAGAGCTCTAAGATACTGAGACTTGACAGAAGCTCCTCTATACAAATCCCTAAAATTTTTCAATTTCCTTTCCTTCCGCAACTCCACAGGATGGCATTATTTGCATTTGCTGACAATCTTAGTTCTGAATTTCATGATTTTACATTTTGAGAAAATAGTCAGCTTCCTAAAAATGCTCTTTGCTTCCCATTTTTTTCAACTGTCATGATTATGATATAGTGGTATTTATAAAATGAAAATCTGACCATGTGATTTGTCTGCTTAAAATCTGTCAATATTTCCTGAAAACTTTCAGGACAAAGCCAAAACTCTTTAGCACAGAAAGAGGGCTGTTCATGATATAGCTTCCATTCGATTTTCAGCCCTTTCTATTAGACACTATGTCCATTATAAACATTTGCAATTCTGAAGTACATATCTTTCTCTGAAGAACCACAGATCACTAAAATGACTTTCTTATTCCTGTTCTTTCCACATGGTGCTCTCACCGCCTAAACCTCCAACTTTACCTCTACAACTCTTGGTTATGTAACACAACAATCCTAAAACAGATCTTTGGGCATGCCTTTTATGATCCATCTAATTGGAATAATTACTGTCTTCTGATTTTTTGCTACCACTGTTTTAAAATTTATGATATCAGGTTGTGCTTTATTTGTATTTTCTTGTGCCTTCCACTGCTTTTTGATAACAAGAAATGTATTTGTTTTGTTCCTAAGGCTTAGTACAACAAAGCACATTCTTTTGTAATTATTTTTTTCCCCTTGCCTGTGACAATATACTCTATTGGTCTCCTCTTTTGTCTTTAGTTACTGTTATTCATCATTCTAAGTCTCTGGATCTTCTCTTGTCCATATCATTGTATTGGTTTTGCTCAAGATCTGGGCCAAAGATTTTCTATTTTTTTATTTTTTGTTCTTTCCTAGTTATCCCATTACAAAATACCACTCAAGCTAGGGAATGCTATCTAAAATATTTAACCACTTCTTATATGCATTTTTTTTCTCCATTTCCAATTGGCACAATGGAAAGAAGTATATAGGGTACAGTGAAACAAAACAAAACAAATAAACAAACAAAATGAGGCTCCAGCGCTAAAATCTTTAAAATTTTCCTTGAATTATGATGGATATATAGCAGGTTGGAAGGATCAGTGATTCTTTCTACACATTCACAGGGAGCTAGCGTAGTCAGGAAATTCCATCAGTTCTATCCTGTCACTTTGAATTGTAGGTAAAAAGTGGGTGCCTCATTAAAGACAGAGCAAGTCCTTACCCCAGAGCTGACACTTCTTCCGCAGGGGTAGGGCTATCACGATTTGCTCCATAAGAACACTTGAAGGAGTACTATGAGAATTCTGGTATATCACGCAGTCACTGCTACTGTCCACTCCCCACTCATATATGGACTTTCCCTTCTACATGGTTGTACCAAATAAAGATTCTTTAGATGGTCTGAATTCTTTTCTGTGACTTTTTTCCTGTCAGCAATCTTCACAAGCTCCTTTAACTGAAAAAGACGAGCAAGGGCCTCAGTGATAGAGCAATCACAGGGACATTTTCCTTGAAGACTTCCATTCTCTAATGTTTCTCTTGACATCTTAGGTCATTTCTCTGAAGAACCATCAATCTCCACAAGTGCAGATTTCCGTGTCTACAATACTGATTTAACCAGAGCAGGGTAACTGCCTACATTAGATAGTTTTTCTTAACTTAATTTAAAATTCTACATATTACTTAATACTTCAATCAAATTTCTTAGAATAATATACTTTCGCAGTTATCTTGCAAGAAACAGGAGCACGGAATTGTGCTCTATTATGCATCAACCAGCTCAGAAATAAATCAAGGAACTAATTAACATCTTATCAGATTTGATTGTATAATTTACATTCTTTACATTCATATTGGAAGAGCCATTCAACCTTAAATTTAGTAACTTCTTTTGGCTTTAAGTTAGTTCATTTACAGCTACAAACATAGTTCTATGAATAATTATACAGCAGAATATATATTTCAACAGAACCAACTCATCAATTTAAGCAGGCAACTGATTTGACTGACATTTTCAGTGACCATTTATTTTTTTGTAAGTTGATTAAATCTATAAAAAATTCTGTGACCATATTCTATGAATGTGAATTATAAGAAATAATGCAATGATACATTTCAATATATGTTTAATCCATTTTTACTAGCAATAAACATTAATAACAAGACTGTGAAGAGGATATTGAATTAAAGAGTAAAAAAGGCAATAGATGAATGAAAAGAATAGTAAAGCTATCCTGATTATTTGAAAATAGACTAAAATTGTAGTCTTCCACAGATAATGTATAGTTTCTTGTGTCATTAATTCATTCTATTTATTTTAATCAGAGCCAAATACAAAAATGTTTCATGAGTGCCTACTTCTTGTAAGTACTCTGTTGTGTATTATAGGGTATAAAGTTACTGATAAGAAATACAAAGCTATTTGGGAAAAGTTCTATTTTAGAGAATGTGTAAAGTAATATGGTTATGTCCTATAAGCAAAGAAAAGATCTTTTTGCATTGGGAATTAAGAGATGACCCTTCTCTACCAATACTCCAGATCCTTCTTTTTCAAAGCTTCATAGACATAGGATAGAAATGTGCTAATTATTCCTAGGAGTCATAAACATATGTTCTTAGTATAAAAATCCAGTCATAATATGCATCACGATTTAGGAGCACTTGATACAAATTACAACATTAGCACAGACAGTGACCTTGCATCTCTCTTATTCCTCACACTTACCTCTTTGCATGTACGAGTTGAGTACAGTTGAAAGGGCCCCATCAATGTAGGTGAGAGAGAGAGAGGGGTGTGTGTGTGTGTGTGTGTGTGTGTGTGTGTGTGTGTGTGTGTGTGTGTGTATGACAAAGAAACATCTTTTTAATACAGTTATCCTTTAGTTGAACATTCTTTCTCTCATACAAGGACATTGAGTGGATTCACAATACAGTTAAACAATATTGATAAACAGATTTCTTCAGTAGACTTTCCTTTTTAATTCTTGTGCTTATTGTGCTCTCCCTTGAATTTCATGGATCACTCTATTTTACTCTTGTGGCATTCAATATATTGTGGAATACTTTAAAATTAAATCAATTAAATAAAAGCTATTAGCTATGTGTTTGATATAAAAATATTTGAGAAAAGCCCCAGGTTTTAGGTACCTAAGGTACTGCTAACCCACCTTCTAGATACCTGAGGTATATTCTTTCTAGCACTGAGTTACATTTGTTCATTGTTACTTCTTGGGATAATGGCTACAAATCTCTGTATAGTTCCATTCTTTGGAGAATTTGGATGAGATGTGATTATGCCATGAGGAATATCCTTATCCTTTAGAATAAGACTGATATAAAAGTAAACAGTATTTCTCCATGACTTACCCTGTCTAGGACTCACATTTCCATGTATCCATTTAGTGTTCTAAACGGAGAGAAGGGAAGGAATCAGGCTATATGACTAAACATTCCAAAGCACACACTGCTTCAAAATACCACTCAAGCCAAGCCAGAAGCACATTGCTCTCATTGAGCTCTTCAGGCCCAGTATTAGAGAATAATCCTCAGACCAGGATCCAAGTGAGAACTCTTTCTTTGTGGGAGTAGAGAAAAAACAGGAAGACTTGCATTCTTTCTTGAGGTTAGAATATTCACTCAAACTCGTCTACATGGAATTTCTGCTATTGCATTTCAAGATCTGCACTTAGGACAAAAGCACAGCTTTCCCTTGGAAAAGGAGTTCACATCTTCAGAAACCTTATGAACACATCTTCATAATATCACATTTCTTATCCTTGGCACTGTTTCTATGTTTCCACTTAGGATCAAGAGTATGGGCAACTCAGCACCTCAAGAATATAGGTGATTGTCTTTTAGATGTTGCCCTAAAAACATCTGAGGTTTATCATGACATTTCTAAAATTAATATGTCCCAAGGACACATTAAATATTTGGCCAAGCATATACATTATGGTTCAATTCCCTTCTCAAATTATGCACAGCTTATAGCCAGATTTGCCAGATGTTGTAATTTGCATCTTAAAATAAATTGATCTATAATATTCAGTTTCAGTAATATAAAATATGCAAAATTTGTCCTCATTATCTTAAATTTTAACAATATCAAGATAACTTAGTCTTTGAGAGAAAATTAAGTTCCTTTCCCTTATTTCTTCTTTTCTTGCTTATCCTGGCCAGATACCTTATTGGATGAAAAATTCATATTTTGAGACACATATTTTTGATTCTCAAAATTGTCAAAGACATTAAAAGAAAGGAAGAGTACAGGCCAATAAGCTGTACAAGCATTGATGCTAAACTCCTAAACAAATATTGACACTGCAAATCAAGAATGGTGAGCATTAAGCAATGCATACATAATTGCTGAATCACTCTGTTGCATACTGGAAACCAGCATAATATTGCATCATCAACTGTACTTTGATAAAAAATATGTAAAATTGCCTTAGTATTGGAGAATGAATCAAGATCATTTGCCACATTAAAAAAAATCAAAGTCATATGACTATCTTAATAGATGCACAAAAATTAATAGAAGTTAACACTTTTCATAATAAAAATATTATCAAAGTAGGAATGGAGAGGAATTCCTTAACCTAGTAAAGGACCACTAACAATAATGACAAGAGCAAAACAAATAAATATCACAATAAACTTCATGAGTTGAAGGATTTTCCTTGAAATCAAGCTCTTTTTCTGACTGTGGATTTCTGCTGACCTTTATTTCCAGCCATTATAGTAAGATAAGATAAATAAATGGTATAAATATTGGAAAGATAGGCATAAATATGTCATTATTCATAATTGAAATGGTTTTCATATGCAGAGAACCCAAAAGAGAACACAGATTAATTGTAATTAATAAGTGAATCATCAAGTTTTCGAGAAATCATTATATTTATATATACATAAAGAATATTAAATTCACAAAAAATATAAAACTTAAAAATATCACAAAAATTTAAACAAAACTAAAAAAGGAGTTCTACATATTTACATATACAACTACAAATCAATAAAAACAATTTCAAGTTGATCCTTTCAAAATGGAGGATTACATCATGATTTTGGACTGAAAGATTTGACACTGTAATTGCATGAATTCTGTCCAAATTTTCTGGATATGTGATGCAATTCCAGTCAAAATCCTAACAGATTTTTTTTTGTGTGTAACTTGATAGAGTTACTTAAATTCATATGACAACACAGAGGTGAAAGACTAGCCAAGATAATCTTGGAGAAAAACAAATTTGGGGGGTTTACATTACCAGTTATGAAACCTTAGAATAGGCTACATGAATTTTAGCAGTATTATTTCATTTTATCTCTACACTGATTATTGTTTATTCCTGTATTCCCTAGGGTTTAAGCTATAAATCTTCAATTACATCCCACCTTCAAATAATATTATACTTCTTTATGCCCAGTACAGGACACTTACAGTCTTACACTTTCAGTTCTGCTCTCACATTTTGTTTCATTGCTGTCATACAGTTTTATGTTACATATGCTATAAATGCCACAATATGCTTTTAGTATTTCTGCTTTATTCACTCATTTTAGAGTAACAAAGAAATATTTTAAAACTATTTTCCTTCATTTTCACCATTTCCAGTTTTTACTTTTTGTAGATACAAGCCCCTGATGTCATATCCTTTTGTCTGAAGAACTTTAATATTTGTGGTAGGGCATGTCCACTGGAAATGGATTCTTTCATATTTTCTTCATTTCAAAAAATCTTTATTTTGTTATCTTAATTTTCAAAAGATATTTATGCTGACAGTTTCTAGTTTTTTTTCCCAGTCCTTTAAAGATGTCAGCCTGTTGTCTTCTGTCTTCATCTGTACCTTGAGGAAAATAAGGTTTGCTGCCCCTCATCAGCACCAGAAGACTTTTCTTTCATAGGGATGATGGCTTTGGGTGGAGGCTCATCCCTTACTTGAATTATTGGCTCCATCCATCCTCCAGGGTGGCATCACACAGGGGAGCCTTCTCCAGTCTTCTCTTGTCTGTACCAGTCTTTCATGAACTTAGAGGTCTGTGGAGGTTTTGCAAGTAAATATAAAATCTTTCTAAGTCTGTAGCCGCCATAGTTTCTATATTCTCATTCTAGCCCATGCTTAGCTACAAGTAATTTATTAAAAAAAAAAAAAAAAGGAAAAAGTAGCTGGGTTCTTTTCACTCTCTTACGCTTCTGGCATGTTTTCTTCCTATGCGCTGCTACAGTCAGCCAGGGCTCAGGCCCTGTTTCTTCCCGTAGGACCTTAGATTTTAGATTACTTGGTTTTCCTGTGATCTCAGTGTCCTGATGGTTTTAGAGAGTTTTTTCCTGTTAGGTTTGGAGTGATGCTTTTCTTGCAATCTGCATCTTAGGCTAATCAATATTTTGTTTCGTGAACAATACAAAGATCTTGATTTATATACTCTGAATATTTTATGTCTTACTCCTAGTTTATGACTATTATTTTACAGTTTGTTATATACAGCTTTTCCTAAGTCCACATGTTAGAGATTTTTATTATTGCTATTTGAAATTTATATTTAAATATCCTGCAAAGGAAGTTTACCATTTAATTTACTTACTATTTTTTCTTCATATCAGACCATCTTTTTGTTTCATTAAAGCACTTCTACAGGATGCACGCCTTTTCATGAGTTTGTAAATAGTAAACACAGGCTATCAACAGTTTTAAAATACAGCTTCACTAGTACACAATTCAAAGTTTGCATTTATTTTCTCCCAAGCACTTTGAAGATATTCCACTGATTTCTGATTTCCATTGTTGAATCAAGAAGTTGGATGTCAATCTAAATATTTTTGTTCTTTTTATGTATTTCTTTCCTGCAGTTTTACTACTGTATATCTAAATATGAATTTCTTTGTATTTATCCTGCTTGATATGAAAATTTGTATATAAAAAATCATGCTTTTCAACAGTTCTGCAAATTGGGCTATTATTTCTTTGACTACTGCTTTATGTATTTGTGGCGACACCTTTAAATTTGCCAATTAGTTTTAGGACTTTACATTTATGAGGTAGAGGAAGTTCTTTGTAAAGTTTTAATTATTGTCATAGTTTGTATTCAGAATACACAGGGAGGGAGAAAAATCACATATTGTAAAATAAAGAGATACCCAAAGGGAGGGAAAAAAATGTACTTCAGTATTTACTTTTTTCAGGATGGTAGAGAACTTTCAGGCTATATTCTCCACAACCTGAGGGGATAAAGTCTCAGGAGTGGAGCTAAGTTGAGAGTCTTCCTTCCTCTGAGAGAGGTAGGAAAAATAATTTTAAGCTATACTGGGGAGAAGAGAACTCATTATTCTTAGCATAGCGTCATACACCCTGTGGGCTTTCAACAATGTAACTGATGATAATGCCAATGCGACAGACTTACATGTACTTCTCTTTAGTCCTTGACATTTTAGCTTTCATTAGTCTGCCTAAATGTAACAAAGTAAACTACAAAGTCGGTCAATATAAACTGGAATTTCAAGAGGTGAAAAGATGTCAGATTTCAAAATAATAATTCTTTCTTTCTTCTGGATTCCTCCTTTATTCAAAACCACTTTCAGTGACAGCTTTTCTCTTTATTATTCCTTTACAGAAATCATCCCTGATTGCAATGAGCTCTGTCTCCAATTTTTGTGACAGGCATCTGAGAATTATAGCACTAGCATTTACCCTCTTGTTCACATCAAACTGTTCCTTCTGTTCTTGGAATAATTCAGAAGATATGATATTTGAGCAATGCAGGCTTAAAGGACACAGGCAATTTCTACTGATGTCAATGTTGTGACCTCTTGTTCTTAAAAGAAAGTCCTGACCCTTTAGACCATCTCTAAAGCCAATATGGACTGACTGCTTTCAAGGCAAACAGGAAGAGGATAATTCAGAGAAACAAGGAATTTCAAAACTCACAAGGACATGATTTTATTTCAGTTCTTTCATTTTATGTATTAGGAAACTTAAGTGTACAAGAATTTCTAATTTGCTCAAAGCACACATTTTGTGTGAAGTTCAATACAGAAAATATTATAATTAAAAGGTTGATTTTTAAAAAGGGTAGAAAGATATGTTATTCAGTTTATTACTGCCAACAGCCTAATTCATCCAGTGGTGGGTATGAAGTAGTCTTGTACTCGTTTCACACATCTGCTCCTACCTATCCATTTTTCTCAGTGTTTTTCATGGATTTTCCCTATGTAAATGGGACAGTAGACCACAGACCTTGGAAAATTATTTCTCACTCTTGTCAATTTGTCCACATGGTTTTTGAAAGATAACAAATCCTTGGCAAAACAATATACTTTTTTTGTTTGTTTTGTAATGTCAAGCTTTTCATTTAGCACCAAAATCTCCGTTTTCTCTATAATCCATGTTTAACAGATTGTGGGTTCCTACATCTTATGGAAAAAACCAATCAGATAAACTCCTTCACATTAGCAACTAACAATTCATTACACTAACCTTAGTTGTGTTTGTACTTAAAAGGAAGACTAGATGAAAAAAATTGTATTTAAATGGTAAAACTTCAGATTTAGTATCAGAAGGCTAAAGGCTAATTTACTGATAGAATACAGAGTCACATGGGGTGGAAGGTTGCAAGCTTTGCCTCTTACCGTTATTTAACAGCCACCAAACTTTGAAAGTGATCATTGACTGTCGCCTTGAAAACGTTGCCATGTTTCAGGTTTCTGATGTGTTACTACAAAGTTTGGGTGGCAAGCAGCATTTGCTGGAGCAGTTGCTAACATGCCCATTTCTCCCTCTCACCTTTTAAACTTAGCAGCTAATTTAGATGTGACAAAGTGTCAGGCACTTTTCCAAGTACTTTACAAATATTAACTGTGTAGTCCAAAAAACATCCTTTAGGGTAGTCTTATTTTTAACTCCATCACATACATGAAGAAACTGAGGTTAAATAATGTGTCTGGTTAACAAATAACCATGTAATTTATTTTTTAATGGTTAACAAGGATCATCCCTCAATAGATTCTGAAGGCATGTTAAGTTCAGAATCTAAATATTAAAGCAACTTTACAAAGAAAGGGAAAAAAAAAACTTCCTCATAACTTGA
Organism: Manis pentadactyla; assembly: GCF_030020395.1. Lineage (NCBI taxonomy): Eukaryota > Metazoa > Chordata > Mammalia > Pholidota > Manidae > Manis > Manis pentadactyla. The sequence continues at coordinate 54,116,544 of NC_080023.1, forward strand.
GAAGGCGATGAGAAATTTTTTAGTATATAATCCTCAATGGTTTGTTATTCGTTACACCAGAAAATGTGGAGTGAACAGTGGGATAACTGGAGTTCCAGACTGGTGGGATATTCTCTTTCCTAGGAACATAGAAATATCTGGACTTTATCTGAGACTAAAATTTTACTAGTCGTACTATATAATCCTTTAATATATGAAAGTCTCATCACCTGGAGAATTTACATAGTTATTATTCTCTCATAACATAAGCAGACATAAAACCCAATGTCTGTTGACTCTTTTTGAGGAATGAAAATACTCACTCTAGTCCTGATGCAACTAATGTCTTTAACAGTCACATCTACTAGCTTGTGCCATGGAATCTATTTTTTTAAGAACATAATCCTGCTTTATCAAACTATCTACACTTTAAAATTTGAAAGTTTCATTATGAAAAAATAAAATGAAGATTATTGATCAGATTCTACTATTGGAGTTGCTCATTTATTTTAGTCATAGAGAAGTTATATCACTAACTACTTTTAGCCTTTTTTAGATATATGAAAAGTATTAACTTCTCTTATCAGAAAATTTTAATTTAAAACATATTCCTATGTTTATGTTTTCAGATATTTTAAGAAATAATTTAAGAGGCTAATTATAGCACTTATGCAACATCCATGTAAATGGAATAAAATAATATACTGACATTTGGCAGTATTTGCATTCTTGACATATAGAGATACAATTAATTTTACACAAAATTGCTTAAATATTTTAATTTATCATCACTGTATATTCCTTTGCTTATATATATTTTTTATTAAGGTATCACTAATATACACTCTTACGAAGGTTTCACAAGAAAAACAATGTGGTTATTACATTCACCCTTATTATCAAGCCCCCCGCCCATACCCCATTGCAGTCAGTGTCCATCAGTGTAGTAAGATGCCACAGAGTCACTACTTGTCTTCTCTGAGCTACACTGTCTTCCCCTTGACCCCACACACTCAATGTGCACCAATCATGATACCCCACAATCCTCTTCTCCCTCCTTCCCCACCCACTCCTTTGCTTATATTTTAGCATGATTTTCCTTGTCTAATTCTTAAATTCTTTCTCCTTAATCTGCTATTAATAGTAATAATTTTTAAACAGACTTCTAATAGCAGTAAGGAAATCCTTTATGCTTTTTACCTTTTCACTTGGTATTCACCTTTCCAAAATGGAAAAATGACACATTTATTTGATTTTTACATAATGGAGCTCATTCAATATATATTGAAGGTACCATAACTATACCCTATCAGTCGTTAAGCACTGTTTTTACAAAGGGAATGAGAAAGATAAACAGGCTGCTTTGCTGTATATTATACAACTTGTTACTCATTGTCATTAGGGTTGAACTACAATAAAGTACCAAAAAAATGATGTGCTATATCTATAAATTCATCAGAAAAATAAAATAAACATTTACTATTTTGTATAATTTCTCTTTATCACTTTCTTTGTCTCTGTATATTTGTATATTTATTAACGTAAAATGCAACACATAAAACTAAAGCTCCAGCTTCTGGCCCTTCCCAAACCCTCCAGACCCAAAGGAAGTGCTGCCTGAATTTGGATATACCCTTCAACTTTATGTCTTTAAATATATAAAAATCCAATATTCTATTGTTTTATGTGGATTTAAAAAATTTAAATAGTGGATATTATATAGTATTTAAATTTACAACTTTCCTATGTTTGCTCAACATTATGATTTTGAGATTTATCCACATTGGTTCCTATAGGCTTGTTTTTTCAATGTAATTCTGTATACACAAAATTTCATTTTATTCTTAAATCATATCTTATTTAAGATTCTGAAGAACATATAGATTGTTTATTGATTAAACACAACAAATTTTACTGCACTTAACTTTTTTAATCTTTACATGTCTCCCTGTCAGAGATATACTATAGGTAGGAGATGTAGGGTTATAATTTGGGAGGGAAAGGAAGAGATTTTTTACAAAACGCCATTAAGATTAAAGAGTAAGAAACCCTTTTAGGGTATAAATTGAAAAAAAAATATGTATATATATATATATTCCTTCCTTCCTCTCCACTTTCTTCCTTTCACAAATATTTGAGAGGTTATTATGTGTCAGGCAATCTTCTAGGCTCTTGGGATATAACAGTCAACAATGCAAAGGTCCCTGAACACTTGGACTTAAACCTAGCACTATTCTTGAGGTTTATCTCTTTTTGAAGCTTCTAAAACCCTTATATTTTGCTCTCCAGCTCTACTGGTCACTATCACTGCACACTTTTACACTTTTAAGACATAAGAAGCTTTATCCATTTTTTCATAATAAAAGCATACAATTTTAAAATGTCTTGAAACATAAAACAATCCTGTAGTGTCTAGTTGTGGGTAAAATTGCAGTATTTCCAGAATCTCTGGCCTGGCTTTAGTAAATCTCCATATCAACAGGTGTTTCCAAGGGGTGGAGAGAAGCAGTACATCTTTATATCAATAGGTAATTACATAGGGGAGGGAGGGCATATCTGGACCAGAGAGGTTGGGTGGGGCCTTTTTGCAGCCCGGTTGCAAGACACACAGGTGAGCAGAAGTGGACGACTGCTTGTAAGCCATAAACGGGTTTCTCCCACTTTATTTCTCTCTTTGACTGATTTCAGTTCAAAGGTATTTTACCCTGGGATTTTCCCCCTGGAGTTACATAGCAAAGAGGGCATTGTGGGTAGAGAAAATGGCAAGGTCAAGTGGCAAATGTGATTAAACACATGTGTTTGAAAATTGCTGTACTCCACAGGAAATATGCGTAGGATTCCAAAAAACAGAAGTCTGCAAAAGCAGATTGGGCCATATTGTAGATTGTTGCTTTGATGACCAGCTTTGAGTTAAGAACATTTCTTCTTCTAAGAGGTTTAAATATTTTTATTAATTAGTGCTACATAAACTTCATTTACTTAATCTTTTTTTTTCTGTGTGCAAACTGCAAAGGTAAATGTCCTTCTTATACAGTGGTAGTTGCTGAAATCATGAATAAGGTTTTCATTAAAGAAGAGCCCTCAATTATTTATTATAAAATGTGCATTAAACCCACAAAGATTTATTCCACTTATTTTCACACTGATAAATTCCAAGTGTTTCTACCACATTATAGTAACTGGAGAAAGATAATACCACCAACTTCATGTAAAAAATAAAACCCTGATATTATAAAAAATTACCTAAGATTTTCATGAAATTTCTTTTTTCATACAGAATGTGAAAAAAGAAAAACAAAGCATACTAATTATCATTTTGTTTTTGCTGTCCAAATCTTATTAGACACATTATATATTTTTATTTTCCAAATCATTGCTGACTCTTTAAACCTAGTTGGGTAGGCAAGTGCTTATTTTCACATTGTCTAGGGTGGACAAGACAGGAACTATCTCAGCTATAATAATTAACTAGAAATTATTAGTGAATCATCATCATTCATAAGGCTTGTGAAGTATTAGTAAATGAGCAGAGATGACATTCCTTAAGAGTGGTTGAACCAGAGGTCCATCTAAGTAGAAATAAAATTGTATTTGAAGTTCATTTAACTCAGCATATCAGGGACAAGCAATTACCAGTATCTCTGGGCATAATCTATAATGGGTATTAGTTTGCTAAGGATCCATTGTAACTCTTACTTTCTGATATTAAGGAAGCAGGCAGTACACATCTGTCTTAAGACTGTGCTTCTACTTTCTGTTGATAGCATTAAAATTTCTAGAGATATCTGTAGCAGAGAGGATTCAAGGCAATGGCAAAACCAGGAGTCACTAAAAGATAAAGATGTGGACATAGGATAGATACACATGAAAAAAGCAGGTGAATTAGTAATGTAGGAATGGTTCAAACTACTAATACTTACTAAAGAAGAGTCACAAATTTGAAACAATCTCAACTCAACTAATTACATAGAAATTGTGAATAATTCTTAACCTAACAAACTCCCTGTGAATTTTGTGTATGTTCTGTTTTTTATTTTATTTGTTTGCTTTGTCTATTTTGATTTTTCTTTCATGAGTTTTCTCTTTGCATAAAAGATCCTGGTACACGTTTCTCTGCCATTCAAAAATAGCTTTATATAGAAGCTTTTCAGGGAAATCTAGTCTCTCTCAAAACAGGTAATTTTAATAACCTAATTAGATTGTCTGAGTGCTTCACTGTTACAATGATAGACAATATATAAATACTCGGGCTGTCACCTGAACATTCAGCATAGCCAAATTTGCATTTGAATAGTTGCCAGAATGTATTTTTTTGCTTTTGGATCCACTGCATCATGCCTTCTTTTAGTCTTTTGTAAAAGAAAAATCTGCAGCAAAATTGCAGAAAGCCTTGTTAATTCATTTTTTAATGAATAATGCCCTTTGGCATTCTCTTTGATAGTCATGGTTTGCTGGAATGAACAGCATACACTTCTCTTTTTGGATTACTACAGCCCTTTTCAAGCCTGAATATGCCTTAGGGGGTAAAATAGAGGGTTATCCATTTGTACACAGGAGGGAAAGTACTTATATGAATACCAAAATAGAAGTATTGGGGTGCATAACAAATTTGCTTAGTGGAGATTGAGAGCTAAATGAGTTTGCCTGTGGAATAATATTTTAATAGGATATAGATAGATCATGCCTTTTCTTTCTACATGAATTATGCCATCTCATGTAATATGAATTAAATAATCCAGGTACTTTCTCAGCAATATAGCAAATAATAATTTTTAAACTATGTTTCTCTTTGTTATTTTTATACTATTATGAGTCAAAGTTTAAGTTATTTTAATAAACATTCATTGAGTAGCTACAAAGGTGCAGTTACTATGAGAAGAACTGAGGATATAGGCAAGCATGAAATGAAATCTTGAACTTTAGGATTTATATTATATCAGAGGAGACAAATAGCTAACTATGATGTATTGTGATAAGTGGCATAACAGAGACACAACAAGTACAGTCGTAACTAAATGAAAAAAGCAATTCATTTTCATTGAGGGACATCTGGCCAGGTTTTACAAAACATGCAACATATGCATTGAGAATTGAAGCACTAGTTGACTTGTGGCAGGTGCAAAGGGATGCCAAAGCATTTCAACAGAGGGAGCACTGCAGGTAAAATCACTGGGTTGAGTGGGTACCCTTAGGTAGTAGTGAGGATGAAGATAAAGGAGGAGGTCTGAAGAAATATTGGGAAATGGCAAGAGATGAGGCGGGGGAAATAAGATGTCAGGATCAGTTACTACTTAAATTTGCCTTTATAGAAATAGCCCCACCAGGATCTGACAGTCTAGGGCCCTTGATAATTCCTGGAACAATTTATGTGTATTCATTAGTTGTTTTAAAACAGTTGCCATTGAATACGTGTATTTTGAGAATTTGGTATCAGAATATAGTTTTAAATTAGTTCATGGCCCTCGTAATTCCTTTCTGTATTACTAGTTGTGGTATATCCCAAGAGTAACATCAATAAAAGCAAAGAAGATAAACAATATGTAAATTTAATAGGGTTTTTAGGAGTACAGGTAAGGATTACAGTCCCATCAGAATGTTCAATCAAGGACAAAGGATTCCAAGGTCAATTAAGTTTGGGAGACTAATAATTGCCATTCAAATTGAGGTTCTGAAAATTCTGAAATAGGCAATCTTATTTAACTCATAAACTTGTTAAATTCACTTGTTTGAGCAACAAATAAATATATAAATATACAAATATAAATAAATAAATAAATAAATATATATATATATAGTTTTCTTAACATAAAAATCTATTAATATTCTTCTCTGGAACTTATTTATCTAAAGACATGTGGTTTGGAATATACAAGACTCTATAAATATTTTAAAAATGAGTGGCAGATATCAGAGATGCACCATTTATCAAGCACATATGTGAACTATTACCGAGTCTAAGCTTGTGCCACTCACCACATGATATGCCAGTATGTTGAGAGACAAGGTGTTGAGGCAAGGAAGGGGACTTTATAAGGAAAACCAGAAGACCGAGAAGGCGGCAGACTCATGTCCTAAAGAACTTAACTCAGAGTTGACTGCAAGCTTCTTTTATGCAACGAAAGGGGGAGCAGGTTAGGGAGTGACTGAAGGCTGAAGACCTCTGGGTGCCAGCGAGGGTCTGAGGAGAGATGAAAAACCCTGTGTCTTTAGTTAGTTGACTCTTGCAAACTTAGGTCTGGTCACGATATTGCTAAAACTGTTTGACAGGGCAATCATTATTTTCATACATATTTCCCTATCTCCTGGAGGAGGCAAGCTTCACATAAGGAGCTATTTGCAGAAATATCAACTGTAAGTAAAATTCTTTTTGATGATTAACAAGCCTACGTGCAGGGCTACAGTGCTGAGCAGAAGACCTTTTTCTTTTTTTCCCTTTGGCTGAAAGGTTAAGGCAGCAAAGAAGACAAATACAGTATTGAGGCAGAGATGCCAAGCTTTTTCTGTTATAGAATGATGAACCAGTTCTTCACGTGTTTTGTTTTCAAATCCATTCTTTGCCTCGCTGGTGCTGGACTTTGAATAATAGAGGCTGACATTTGGGCTACATTTTCCAAGTTCTATGGTAGCAGACTTGTGGCTGAGTTAAACCAATAGGAAGAAGTGGTGAGAGATTAGAGAGTGGAAGTAAGGGAGAAACCCAGGTATTTCTCCTCCCTTCTCTTGCAGTTTCCATTCCCCTCCTCCACTCCAGCTCTGACAAAACAGACTCCAGGTGGTTCCAGCAGTCTTCTGCTCACCCATTCCCTAGGTGCCAGTGTCCCCTCCTCCTCAATTTATAATACACTTAGAGCTTGTTCTAATACACTCCTGCTGTTCTAATACTTCACTATCCTCACTTTAACGTTACAGCTCTCCCATTCTCCCTGTGACAAGCTCCTTGTTTTTCAAACATTTTGAGAAAAATTTGTTTCCTTAGATTAACCTTGACTGATAAAACACCTTAAGAATTTCTTCATAGATATTAGACTTGCACAATAATTTTAAGGGTTTATTATTACTATGCCTTTTTCACAAATGCAAAAAAAATGAGAATGTTACAGTCTTAATTCTACTGTTTTATTGAATCCAAAACCAATACTTACTCCACACTACAAAATGTGCTGTTTTGCAAAAGCTCTCTCTACAGAAGCAAAGAGAAGAGGAATATGATAAACGAGTGCTTGAACTCCTTCATTCATCTCCCTAGTTACCAAGATGCATAGTAATTCTCACTATAACTCAGGTTTGAGAATCTTATCTTTAAGGTCTTCTTCAACAGCATCCACAAGTTCCTACGTCCATCCTATAAGTCAGAATGGAAGGACATTTTCTCTTCTTAATCCAGGTTTTTAGGATGCCAGTTCTCCCTATACCTTTGTTGAGAGATATTTTAACCTATATGAAAACATATTTTAAAACTCTGATAGATATAGCATTGACACATAGCCCAATCTTTCTTCTTATATACCTATGCTAAGAAACAAAGCTGGTCTTAGAGTTGTATGTATGTCTTCCAGTCTGTTAACAGAGGACTCTTTTGTCATTTAGTGCTAATTCTATTGAGGCAACATTAAATAGTGACTGCCTTCTTTTGGAAATGAATACAATTTTTTTCCTCTTTTATCCTAAGTAAAAAATTTAAGCCATTAGGAAATACTGAGAGAAGACTACTATAATTTGTTTTTTATCTAGGAATTTTATATAGTGTTCCCTTTGATTGCATTTTCTCATCTGCTACTCAATGATATAATTAAAACATGAAAGATCACCTCTTCAGTATTAGACAATATTCTTAGCAAGTTAGACTTAATAGGAACAATATTATCAGGATTTAACTCCAAGTCTCTAATTCTTTATGTTTCTCTTCATGTTTAACAATAGTGATCTTATATTTTCTCTTTTCCTTTTCTCTTTTAGTTTAACAATTTGATAACAATGGTGGTATATATTTTATTTATTTTGGTGGATCAGTAGACAGAATGTTTTTCACTAACATCGCATCTTAAAACAGTGACTTCCAGGATATGTTTTGAACAGGAGATACTGAGTAGAAAAATAGCTGTGTTTTAGATAACTGACTATTCCACAATCTTTGCTAGATTTTTTTTTAACATTCTTTTCAGGGAACAGTAAATTTTGAAAAACATGTCAGAAACCACTGATTTTTATTTGTGAGTTTCTTAGGATTTCAAGACGATATTTTATTGGACTCTAGTTTTAAAATTTTCTTAGGTAATAATTAGTCTTCTCAACATTTACTGTATTCCAAACTCTGTTGTGAGAAGTAGGAGATGCACATATGAGATTAATCAACCACGAAGCAAAGACGTTAAGCATGCACAGGTATCATTCCAGTTTTAGTTAAGACAACTCCAAACATTGGCAAAGATGGAATATACAGCAGAAATGAAGGCCAGAGAAAAGCATCTAGTTGAAATTTGAAAGAAGGAAAAGGTGTGTAAATTTGATATAATTTCAACATTTTGATTTAATTACCCTTTCAAGTATTCATTCCAACAGGTCATATGCAAATGAGAAAACAGAATGGGAAGCAAGCAGGCCACATGATTATAGAGAGCCAATCAAGCAAAATTATTCTTGAGGCTTCTAATACCTTGTAGCCTAAAATCAAGAAAGTCTCATTTTAAACCCTTAAAAATTATTTTTTAAAAATATGTACACATATATGTTCATGTGTACAAGTGATAGGGACAAACTGAAACCTAACAGACTACTTTGGTCTTTAGTGGGTGTTAGGAAAATGTTTTTATTTAGTGGAAGCTGATGAGTTGCAATTCCAATTGCAAGTACATTTTAATGCCTATATTTTGTATATACACCAAATTCTTCATGGATGTGTTTATATTGTATATTTTAGTCAATAACTTATTTGATGCAATTAAATAGAAATGAAAGTGACTTTCCAAATAGAGAGAAATCTAAACATCTAATGTTCAGCACAAGGTAATGAAAAGACCTCAAGTGGCATATACTGACTTCAGGTCTCAACTCTAGCATTTACTCTATATATTTTCTTGAATATGTAGTTTATACTCTTTGAAAATGTTTCCATTTTTGGAGATTATCTAACTAATGTTTCCATTTTGGAGGTCATCTTCCCCTTAACACCATAAGGATATTAAAGAAGGCAATATAAGTTATAGGACTCTAAAGACTGTAAAAAATGATAGTTCATTTTTAATCCTTTTTAATTCAAATTTTACCTACTCAGTACAAGGTATTCTTCAATACACTGAAAAAAATGGACTTTGAGGCTTTGACAATTTAATTTCTTAGGTATCGCTGAATCACAAGAAATTAAATACTGTTATTAATGTTTATTTAGAAGCCATATTTAATCATAAAGCAAAAATTATATGGTGATTTATTTCCTAAACTCTACTTTTCAAAATAGTGTTGATCTTCTTCTTATAGTTTATCAAGTGAATATTTAATAACAAGTATTTTCTTGATGTTTAATATGGATATGAGTATTTCTTTTACAAAATAAATTGCAGAGTAATTTTGGATCACTCTTATTTATTTAGAAGCATAGATTTTATACATTTGTGTGAAAATAGAGCCTGGAAAAATAAGTGTTGGTAAGATTAGTGGAAGTATAATCAACTAGAGGGATTTTTTTACAACTAATATAGCCATGTTCTATGTGATTTGCAAGATCTCCAAGCTTAAACCAAGCTGGCTTAAATCTTGCATATACTCTAAAACTAACAAACAGAAATAAAAAATGTGGAGTTATTATGGGGACTCAAACAATATCTTTCAAATATTCTAATAACTAAAATAAGAACACTGTAATAGTAATGAAAATTATCTCTCAGAATTCTCGGCCTCTTGGACTTAAAAAGCAATCAGAATAGCTATTCCTGTTGAATAAAATGTTCTATTATGTAACTGTCATCTGAGAAGAGGCTTTCCACAGACAAACTGAACTAAGTCAAACTATTCTAGATGTATATTCATATGCAGAATTATAATAGAGAAGAATGCTTGAGGAATGTACATTATAGACATTAACTTTAAATCACACAGTGAAAATAGTTTATGTTTTAACTCGGTAGATGAACAGATTAAGTCATGGGCTTATTAAAAACTTGTCCAAGTTCAAAAACATAAAAAAGCCCAGGTGAGAGAATTTAAACCTAGGCTGTCTAATACCAAGTATTGCACAGTTAGTGACTTAAAACTGTCTCTCTAGTTCATGGGTTAAGTTTAGCTTAATAGGTTTCTTATTGATATAAGAAACTAACCTAAATAATATCTGTGTGGTGAAGGAAAGGAAGAAAAGAGAAATAGTGAACTCTGAGGATTTGTTTTATTCTAAGATGAAACAACTGTGTCTAAACAAATGCAATGATTAAGCAGAAAGAATATTGTTTTTTACTATTTTCAGGCAAATCTACAAATATCAAATGCCTTCAATGTGTATAAAACTGCTGGATACACACTAACTCAAGTTAGTTTATGTGTCATTGTGGTAGACTTACACATTTTCTTAAAAAGGAACAATATAAACAAGGATTCTATTACATTCAAAAAGGCATGATTAACTATATATAAACACTCCAGAAATTTGGATTCATAGGACTGGGTGTTTTAGTATTTTGTAATTAAGTATAAATTTTAAAGTTGATTCATGTCATGGTTTAGGCAATGAGTTTTCATTTCATCTACTGAGTAATCTCATGTTCGTTAACAGGTAGAGTTTTAGGTATTATTTAACTTATCCAAAAAACAGAAATAATTTTAGCAGCTCCTTATTTTAATGTAAGGAAACTGAAGCTCACACAAATTAAATTACTGCTATTTCAATCTTCTCAACACCAAAACTCATGATTTCTCAAACGCTGCTGCCTAAAATGCTGACTCAGCTATTTCTTGAGCAATTTAGGTCACATAATTTTTCTATTCTAGTATTTTAGAAAACTCATGATAGAGATATTTGGTAGGAAGAGAAGAAATTAAGAGTTCACATCATGCCCTTAGAGTAGTGCAAATTTACCTCATGATTTCTGTGGGTCATAAATCTAGTCACAGCATGGCTAGATTCTCTGTTCAGGTGTCTGTTGGTTTAAAAAGTTGGGAGCTTCCCAGGTGGAATCTGAAACTGGTCCCTGTATATGGAGGGTCAGGAAAGACCAAAGAGGCAGACCACCCAAGACTGGTAGGTGGCAATTTTAAGAAGCAAGAGAACTTATACACCAGACTTGTCTCAGGTGGTGGCAAATCAAACAGATCTCAGCTCTTGCTCCCAATACCAAAATGTTAAGTTTGTGTAGAGGCCCTGACTGGATTCAGTCAGGTATACCATCAGATGATCTCAACAACACAATGGTCTCTCAAGTTGCTTCCTTGAAAATGGCTCCCTCTGTGTGAATGGGGGCAGAACAGACATTCCAAGGATAGATTGGAGGGTGAAGAGCCTCCAACTGCATGGGGTTAGCTCACAGGTCAATCGATGGTCACATCCTCTCAATGACCTTATCCAACAGTATCTTAGACCGAAATCAAGGTCAACACTGTAGATTACACCTGGGGCCTGTGGACATTTTTGATTATTGGCAGAATTAGATTCCTACACTTACTGGACTGGAGTTGCCATTTTCCTGCTAGCTATTAGCTGGCACTCACTCTCAGCATCTAGAAACCACCTTAAATTTCTTGCCATGTAATCCCTTGCCATATAGTTCACAATATGACTTAGTTTTCTCCCATGCCAGCCAGAGTACAGTTCTTTAACATCCTCTTCTATGACTAGCCAGAGAAAACTCTTTGCTTTTAAAGTGCTCATGGAATTAGGTCAGGCCTCTCAGGTAATCTCCCTATCTTAAGATCAACTGTGTTGAGGCATTAATTCTATTTACAAAAGTCTTTCAAAAAGACCTTCAAAAATGCTAATAGGGACTGGAAATCTTGAGGGGACATCTTAGAATGTTGCCTTCAACAGTCACTAAAATAATAACAGCTCAGTAAAGTAAATAAAGAAGTTGAATAATCTTCAAAGTTTTCATTTTCTTCTAAGAAATAATCAGCCTATTAATCTTTTTACCCTATTTTAGAAATTTTTTTTTATTCTTATCTCTTTCCAGCATTAGTAATGAGCTTTTTGAGAAGAGTCATTTTAGCTATTAAGTATCCTCAAGGGGCACAATGCCTAGCACATAAAAGGTATTCAACATGAATTAATGGAAATAATAATACAAATAATTTCAAAATAGCTAAAACATGTACATCTCACTGTGGACACTATTCTTTTCTGAAGAGATGGTTTTATGGAAAGTGTGAACATTAAAAGGGTAGTAATTTATACACAACATTCACCAATATTTTACATATTAAGAAAACCAGACCCTATATTCTTTGTATAGTTACTTAGAAAGTGGCACTTCATGCTTTAATTTTAGAATAGATCTTCCTAAGAAAGCACTCGGATATGTTTTTTAAAATGTCAACAGTACAAGAGAAAATGTCATGTCTGTTTTTAATCTTTCCCCCCACTTCATTCCTGACGTCTAGAAAAGTCCCATAAAAGCAGGCAAAAGATAAAAGGGAGAGGTGGCTTTGAGCCAACACCGTTCTTTGTACTAACATGAGTCTGTCATTGCCACTGCTTCACTAAACATGTGTAAAAGTATTAATATATCAAGAGTTCTATCACCACTTACCCTTCATCTTTACCTTTCCTTCACTAAGAGAAGCAGGCAAACTAGTGGAAACTGTAGGGGCATATAGACCAACACTTAATATCTTTATTCAAATAATCGATTACTGAGTCTGAATACAATTACAAAGAGAGCTAAATCAATTTCTAGAGATTTGTTGACAAAGTAATACTGAAAACAAGAAAAATTAAGTGAATTTTTTAACATTCACATCACTTTCTTCTGATTTATTTATTTTTAATTTCTGAACACATATTAACATGTCTTAATAAGAACTATATATATTGTGCAGGTATTTTTTTCTCCTTCTTTTCCAAAGGTTTAGTATAGCTTGTATTTTCACCCTTTGGAAATAAAAATTTGAATACAACATAGGATCTATAATCTACTCTAGCTGCTACTATGAAATTTCACCCCCAACTCATGTACAATCTTCAGTCTTAATTCAGTTTTAGGCTAACTATCAGATACAACATTTTTTTTAATTCATATTTTTCCTAAATTTGCTAGCAATTGTGTACATTTTGCTCAGATAAATGAAAAGAAATAAATCTAAGTCTTTAATGTGAAACAAATTCTACAGATATTCAAGAAAACGCTCTAAATTTTTAATTAGGATACAATATGCAATTTCTATTGAACAGTACTAAATAACCTTTAAAAATTTTAGATCTAAATGCTTTATCATAAAAGTAAAACATTGTTTATTTTTAGTAGTACCTTTACTCTCGTAGGGTGCAATGTTCTCTCTTCTTTATGATGTGGTTAAAGTAGAGTAAATTAATTTTAGGATGAGGTCAAAACATTTATTAAAAAAATAGGAGTGAATTTTCTGAAAGATTAATATGACTTTATTTCGAAGTACAGAAACATCATGGCTTTCTTTGATTTGCATAATTATAAAGTCATATCAACAGCGCTTTAAAAAAATTAGTTTGAAATTAGACACCTTTCTATTCAGCATATATGGGAATAAACACTGTTGCTACTACATGCCAAAACCAAGGGGCCAAATAAAGCTGGAGGGCAGAAATAAGGAAGGACAGTAATTCCCCAAAATGACAGTACATAGCAGTGATGTTTAATATTTTAAAAATTTGATAACTATATGCTGTAACAAATCAGATTCTATGCCACCTTTGGGCATCCTGAGCTTATTCTTTCAACATCCTCCTTAGGCAGCTAGTACTCTCTTGCCTTGAATAACCAGATTCCTTTCCATCTACAAAGCACAGTAGAACTGCAAAGAATCTTCTCTCAGCTCAATGGACTTCATCCCTTATCTCTGGAAAAGATAAGGATAGTAACCCATTCAAAGTTCTTCACTTTCATTACGTAGTGTCTTCTAACTCAGTTACAGAGGCAGAAAGTGAACGGGCAAACTGGAAAAATGTTAATCCCTTGTTAGGTCAAACTGTACCTACTGAGGCTGATCTGGTGTGCCAGATGTTTCCAGCTGTACCAGGTCTTACCCAGAAGCTTTTGGTTTGTACGTATATGGTACACACATTGAACCAAGGGATAAATCAGGTCCTACACAAGTGAGCTCTTCATTATACTTAAATGTTTGGTTCAGTCAGCAACATAGGTGCTATCTATTACTTCCGGCACAATGTGAAATGATACAGGGACAGCTGTCAAACTGACAAAATTTTCAGTTTTATAATATTCCTGGTTTACCTGACTTCTGCACACTGACAATTATTGGACGGTAGAAAAAAACATTCTTTAAAATATAATAGAACTTAAATGGTCAAGATCTTAAAAAAAAAAACAACAATGAAGTATTTTTTAAAATGACATTTAAAAAATTGCCAACTTCAAATTTCCACTCTTGACACAGTTATTTGCTTTTCACATTCTTTTTGAGAAATACTGTTTAATTTTGTAACATTAAGATAAATTTTATAATGATTACTCCCCCCCAAAAATTATCTAATGTCCAATATCTCTCCTGTGTAGGTCCACTTCTATTTACAATTAATATCTAAACTAGTTTATTGTTTCCCTCCATCTCCCAAAACTTGCTGTTCTTTTTCCAGAGAAGATAGCCTCAGGCATTAGGAATTTAATAGTCCATTGGGAGAGAAAGAGACCTGATAATGATAGTATATAACTTTATAAGTGCTATGGAAATAGAGGTAAGGGTAAATAAAAAGTACAATAGATACATTGAGGAAGGAACATTTAAGTCATATTAATCCAAATTGTGATTCCAGAATAAAATGGTTCTTGACTTCTACATTAGTCATACACTTATATCTACTTTCTTTAGAATGGCATCAACAGTTCTGTACTCTTTCCTCTACCAAGCAGGCTAGCATCATTTCCCATCAGTTTCCTTGCCTGTTCCCTTTTTATATGCCAATTACACTAATATGGTCATTCTTCCCAGAACATATCATGACATCCATAACATTTTTAACACAGACATTATTATAGTTTACAAATGCTTTAAAATTAGACAAAGTTATTGAGCGCCAAAGTCTGCCATTTGCATACTATATAGCTTAATAGAGAATTCATTGCTTTTCTAATACTTCACTAATTTTTACGTATCTTTTAATTACAAGTACTGCTTGATTTTGGTAAAATATTTTTTGAAAAATGGAAGTAAATGTAAGTAGTGCACTCAGAAAGTTTTTTTTAATTTAAATAATCAAAATACAACTTATTTTTGTCTCCTACTTAACTTTTCAAGCTACTCAGTGAGGTAGATTTTCTGTTTCCACTGGATAAAAACTCTGGGATTGACCTTTTCTGGTTTTTCTTAGGTAACAGAAAGTCAGACTTCTTGAAGTGGACAAAAATGATTCTCAATTCAGCCCTTAAGAGCATCCATCTCAGTATGTTAATCAGCACTTCTGTTTTCATTCCAAGGCAAGCTTTCTCCTCTTCTCTTGTGTGTAAACCCTGCTCCTAGTAGGCTTCAACTTTGCATTTGGCAAAGAGCCTGTGTTTACTTCTCTCATTTAATCACCTCTTTTACTTTTGACTTAGCTCTACAAAACCATGAGGGAGAAGAATTCAGGGAATAATGAAGCTTTTCCCCCAAAGGTAGGGTTCTTATTCTCAAGTTAGCTTTCCACCCTCTGGACCTGGCTGTGCCTGAATCAGATCGTTCTGAGCATTTGCTGGGTTCTGTATAGCCTCCCCAGCTGGAATCCCTAACTGTAATTTTCCAGAGACGCTGCTGGTTTTCAGCAGTTCACTCCACACAGAATCTCTCCACTGAACTTTTGAAAAATGACCTCAGCCTGAGTGCAAGCTTCAAACACTTGCCTTTGGACACCTTGCTTTGGAATTTCATATTAACTGTGTCATGGTCCCACAGTAGAAAATTCCAATTAAATATTAATTTTTTATGAAATAGTCAAAATGAACAATGATTCCCAATGCCAATGCCCAAAACAGAGATAAAAATTGTTAATAGAATGATGCATACTTACAAAACATTTTAGGTAGGTAGAGAATATCTGTATACACACATGCACATACACACTTATTAATATGTCTGTGTGCATGTGCATTTGTACATGTGTATGCATATATATATACCCATGCATATTATATACTGTACATGTATGTGTGCAGCACATGTGCACACACACAGCCATAGAATTTAATAATTTTCTTAAGTTATTTAGGATTTGTGGACATCTTTCCCTGTCTATATATTAATTTCTTGGAGTGATGCAAAGTCTATTATATCCTTTTCTTTCCTTTTATTACATTACTTTTCAATACCTAAAATGGGCAAATATTTGAAAGAGACCATCAGTTTCTTGGCAAGCCATGAGTGACCTGCTTAACTAGGAAGCACCAGAGTCCAGGTAGACAGACTGTGGCAGTTGTGTTAACAAGCCCTAATGAATGAGTTTGGCTGTAACTGCCTGCAGCATGGAAAAGGACACAAAAATTAATACAATATCTATAGATACACTTTTAAGTGGGCTCCACTGATCAGAGAGGATACTGACAAACATTTTATATCTCTTTAAATTGCTTAATTGGTGTTACATTGACGTATTTTATTAAATGAAGATTTGGGGAATTTATATCTTAGAAAAATTGCAGAAAATCTCTCCTTTTTCCAGAACACATTACATATAATATCTTTTTGATTTTAAGAGCTCTTTCTCTGGTTGCAGAAATTTGAGAAAATATACAATTTGTAAATAAGACATCTAAAACTCATCATTTTTACTATCTGAGATATACTTATTAATATTCTGATGTTTTCTTTTCATATTGATATGTCAATTTTACCTCAATTTTAAAAAATTATAAAATCAACTGCTACTTAAAAAAAAATTAGAATCCTTTTGTTTTTGAAAATATCACTGGTCTTTTAGGATTAGTCTTACAAAGTATGTGAATATCTTCCTTGTACTATTTTGAACTCTGATATATTTTTCAGTCCTTTAAAAATGTACAACTGGGGCTCTCTTGTCCCCTCATGGCCTGAGCCAGGAGCTCTGTCCTTTCGCTTTCTCTCTAAATAAAAGCCTCTGCCTTGCTCTCCTAAAAAAAAATAATAATAATGTACAACTAAGTAAAGAAATAATTTTTGATTTAATTTTGGCACTTCATTACAGTGGAATTTGAAGAAAAAATCTATATAATCCTTTCGTTTATTTATTTTGTGAATATTCTACTCTCTCTTACATAACTCCATAGCTAGAGATTTCTTACATTTTATTCCCTACCTTTGTTTTCATCTCAGACTATTATCATTGTTTTTCTATTTGTATACTCTGTTTTTCTCTTGCATCGGTGTTTCTTTATGGAGTTGTCAGTTTCTGGATCTACTATCACCCTGCCCAGAAAGAGAGCTTCTCTGGGCATTAGGCACAATACCATCTCCTCCCATAAGACAATCATTTGGTTTTCTCCAATTAGCACATAGAAATACACACAATCCTTAGCCCCACTTTACATTCAGCCAGCTAGCCTATTCCACTCCAGCATTACTGACAAGGTTTTGTATTCTATTATTGCTAATACAGGTATGTTTTCTTTTCTCAAACCTCTGGACATTGAAGTGCCTTCTGCTACTCCATAACCAACAAAATCCCCCTTATTTTCATCATCTTCTTTGAACAATTATTCACTTCCTTGTCTTACACTGATCTAGAATCTACTCTCAGGATACTAGCATTAACTCCCTCACGTTACGTTCTTAGGTATAGGGATTAGGAGTGGTTTCTCTTTCATTTCCCCTTGTAGCTTACAGCCTATTGCTCATCCACTCTTTCGCACACTGTGTTCTCTATGGCCTCTCTCTCTGGCTCTGCCATCCACTCTGTTTCCTTATTACTGGTAGTCCTTACATTGGCTCCGTGTCTTCCTCTCCATCACCATAGGTGATTCATCACCTATATGGGCAACTCACTAATAAATACAAGAGTTTCTCAATTTCCTGATTGACTCTTCTGGACCAAACTAATCTTCACCTCAGTTACTACTCCCAAAATCACACACTGGAGTGTTGTAATCTGATAACACTAAAATCACTACCTGAAATATTTTACCTTATACCCACAGAATACTATACTAATGGCTTGCTCCAATTACTCCCCCAAAATTATTTTTACCGACTTATCTCTATAAATTAAAGAGGGATTAAAGCCCCCACTTTTCTCCATCTATTCATGAATTCATTCTATCCCACCTTCCTTCTATTATAGCTCATGACTCTTCCAACTCAGCCATATGTGCTTTTGGATTCTATTCTACCCTGCTTTTCTTAGAAAACTTACTCTATCATCTTTCCTCTCTCTCACTCTTTCTTCCCTTTCCTTCTTCCTTTTGTCCTTTTCTCTTTTATATTTGTCCTTTTTAATTGGATCATTTCCATTGCTTTTGCAAAATCTCTACCACTGAATGATAAAAGAAAAAGAATTAAAACATACACACACACACTCCCCCCCTTTTCAAGCCCTTAATTAGGTTATCCCTTTTTTCTCCCCAATTATTCTCTTTTAAGATTTTTTTTTCTAAGCTCATTCTCACTGTTCTGTAACTCCCATAACCCCATTTACTACCTGACTCACTCTAATTGGGTTTATTTTCTCATCAGTTTCCTCAAGTCACTGTTGCAAAATGCTTCAATAACTTTCATGTCATTAAGTTCAAAGGCCATTTTTAGTCCAAAAATTGTGTCCTTTCAACAGCAATTTTGTTCATGAATTCCTATTTTTGAAATCTCTCTCTATAGATCCGTGCACCATACTCTCACAGACTTTCTCTTACCTTTTTGACAAATACTTTCTTCTTTTTTTACTGTCCTCCTATACTCAGCCAGTAATTTTGGGCATTCTCAATAGCTATTCTCACACACTCTTAACGTCTCCTTTCATGTCTTTTCCTAGATTATCTCATCCCTTTCACAGTTTTAATCATCTCCTATACTCTGATGATACACTAATTTATGCTGTTGGCCTCAACATTTCTTCTGAGCTCCACAACAGTAGTATCTAAAAGCCCACCTGACATTTGCACTTGAATGTCTTAAAGATGCTCAGAGTCATTATTTCCTATAACAGATTAATGTTTTTTTTAAATATAAATTTACTCCAGTGTTTTCTTCTACTATTCCCTCTAGCAGTAAGTATTAACACCATTCATCCATTCATCCAAGACAGTAATCTCAGACTCACAGCAGTTATTTTACTCTCTTTTAACCTACATCTAGTGAACCATAAATTCAGGATGATTTGGTATCCTAAATATGTCTTATTCTTCCTGTTTCTCTCTAGCTTCATTGCTAATATCCTCATGCAGGCTCTTAAAATGACTGCCTGACTGGTGTCGCTGCTTCCACTGTAGTCCATCATCCATCCATCCACCATCCTTCCACCTGTTCTTATTGTGATCGTTTAAAAAATAAATCTCTGCATGCTTTTCCTGTATGTAAATGGCATCCTTTTGCTTATGGAATAATAAATAAAATTATTATTGTGTTCTTCGATATTAGACAAGATTTAGCCTTAACTGGTCATCTGACATTATGTCGTCTCCACTCTACCCCCAGATTCTCTGCATTCATCTCACTAGCCTTATTTAGTTCCTTAAACTCTTCGTTCAAATCTTGCAAGTGTCATTCTTCTTCATTTTTTACACATTATTCCTCTTAACTTCACCTCATTCATGTTTACATGTTTTCCTTACTGAATTATTGCTATGTCAGAGAAGCATTTCTTTTATCATACACATGCACTCTTAGTACTATCTGCTGATTAGTTTTCATTTTGTATTCATTTTTATGACAGTTAGCTAATTGTTATTCTTCCTATATAAATCCCATGAAAACGGGAGCCCCTGTCTGTTTTTGTTCAATTCTGTAGCTGTATTCCCACCAATCAAAATAGAACCTTGGATATGCTGTAGGCACCCAGTAAATGTGTGAAAAAAACAGATGGATTTTACCTCATTTCACAGAGATCACATTTCTTTTATGTTAATGAGCATAGCACACTACTTAAAACCTATCTCAATCAATGATTTTCTGAAAGATCAGTAGAATTACGTTCTGTTTCCTTTTGTCCATGGGTTTTGTTCCACTTTTCCAATAGACCTAAAGTTAGGGTATTTTCTTTTGTCTCTTTCTGGAATGAGGAAAGATACATGCAGTATTTAACTGTAAAAAGAGTATTTAACTGTATTTCATGCCTGGATTCATCTTCTTGATTATTTTCATTTGGTGTGTAACTGTAAACTTTAAATGCTGTTTGAATTAAAACTGTACATAACAAAATATGAAAAACAAAAAAGAGAAAGAAAATGGAAACTGTTGCTTGTGCTGAAGAGATGCTTGGTTTCTCCTTCTTGTTTGTTTGGTTTAGATTTTTGGCATGCAGGTTATCTAAATCTGAAGTTGGGGACCTGAAGTTGGTGGAAGTTGGGTGACCTGGAGGGAACATGGTATTAGGCTGACAGGGCAGAATAAGTCACCAGTTGTAAGTTTTAATTCGATTGTAGGTGGAGAATATACTGCTTAGATTTTTGTAATCAACTGGCTCTCTGAGTTTGCTTTGTTTTTAGTTTTTGACTCTTTTTTATAGGTGTTTTAGTAAACATGTAGAGGAACAATTAGAGGTAACCAAACACCTTTTTAAATAAAAGTTGATAAATGTAATAAATTAAATATTCTAAAATTAACAGAGTTTAGACTGACAGCAACTTAGCTAGTTATTATAGGCATCCTATGACCTAGTATAGTGAGGTATATATTCAGGATTAGGAAGCAAGAGGATGTTCTGTGTTACAGTCCTCACATTATAGTTAGCCCTGGGTAGTACAATTATATTTGTATCTTGGTTTCCAAATTTGTAAAATGAAACAAAATGACAGTTATATTTACTTCACTGAGATGACATTTTTGAAAAAAATGTAATACACTCTACAGGAGCACAGAGATTACTAACAACGCAAACCCGTGTTCATCAGGAAGAATAGCACTGGAAGCAAAGTACACCCATTTGTCATGTGGACATGGCAGTAGCCCCGTGAATGGGGTCCTTGATTCCAATGCTGTCCTACAGGTCATTCTCCATACAATGATTTAATGACATTTTTTTTAAAAAAACGAGTTACTACATATTACTTTTATGCTTACATAACTCCAATTATTAGTATGAATAAACTCCACCATGATCTAGATGACCGAATACTATACCCCTTGCCTAACCCCTATCTCATAGTCTATCCATTGTGCCCTATGATCAAGGCACCTTATGTATACCAATTTCTTTTTCCATGTCTTTCCTCTTTATACTCCCTGTAGCATTTTTTAACCTGGACATGTACATTGTTATTCATATCACATTATTTACTTCTGGTTGGATACTGTCTCTTCTATAACCACTCTACCAAAATAGTTTTGCACATCAGTCATTTTATATCTTTACTCTCAAACAATGTTACATATTTAAGTGCTTAGTTGCTAATTGACTGACTGATTCTACTAGCATATAAATTCCTTTTGGGCAGAGACTTTGTTTTCACTAACTCATCCCAGAGACTAAAGCAGGCAAATAGTAGGTTCATTATACATATTTGTTGAAGGAATAATCAGTGCGTACTTGGATGAATAAATATGTGATATAAAAACTACCTGTCTAATTTCTGTATATTTCACAAACAGATTTTCATATTTATTTTCATATCTAATTTATAAAGATATTTTTCTCATTTTAATAATCCATAATAAAGTTCTATAAAATTGCTGATTATTGATTTAGGCTTTAATTGAATTAACAAAATGTAAATGACATTCGCCATCTGATCTGCCTTCAAGACAGGTGGACTTTATTTACCTTTTCCTTAAAGTAATCTTTTTAAATATTAATATGGTCAGTTTGCAATTACTCTATTTGTCTTACTGATCATTTATTGCTGCGGCACAGTGAAATGAAATGATATACGCAGGCTTCCTACACTAACACAGGCATGCAGGCACACACGCTCTAGCATTTTCTAATGTCCATCTGTTATGTTGTGTTAAGATAGCAGACACAGGGTACAGCAGTCTACCAGGCCACTGAAGGGTTTCTTTCATTTTCACTTAACAGCTTTATGTGGGAGCTTCAATGTCAGCATCTGGACAATATGTCTCCAAATGAGCTTAAGTGCTGCTTAATGCACCTGGCAGAAATAAATTTGAACTTGGTGGTTTATTGTTTCCCCATTTGGTTTTAGTTGTTTTGAATTTTATATACATAGGCATAAGTGTCACTCTTTATTCTACATGTAAATTAATTGGTTCTTATGTTTATTTAATTAAGAAATATAGAACTGAATAAAATTATAAACCATTGGTGAATTACAAATATTTAATTAAGATAAGTGAAATACATTCAGCCAAGTGGCTATTTTGCTTTTTCTATGTTTCTTTTTTCTTTTTAATATGCAGAAACTATAGGTTAAGAGTGAATAGGCTCTATTTCAGTTAGTCATGAGAACAAGCCCATGGAGTGAGTATGGTAGTCCTTATTTTATAGATGAGGTGAGTGAAACTGAAAGAATTTAGATAACTTTACCAAGTGCACACAGCTGAATAATGATACAGTCAGGTTTCAAACCCATGCCCTAAAGCCCATAAGCTACTTGCTACCACCACTGTATAATCTTGGAAAAATCACTTAGTCTCTTTGAGCTCAGAGTTATGCATTTAATAAAATGCAGTATTTACACTATTCTTATGGATTCTGGATAAGGCTGGACTATTGGAAAGCTTTGCCTAGCATTGGCTCTTTCCTTAGCATCTGACAATCTAATGAGGGATTAAGTCCTAATCTTATGCAATGTCCTGTTGCATTTTTCTTTTTATATGTTTGAGGACATAAAAAAATAACTATCCCAATACTTGTTACTTAGAAAGGGGAGAGATTTGTTACATTTAATAGAAAGGATTCTCATGTAATTAAAAGAATGCAACATACATCAGCTAAGAGACAACATCACATTATGTCGTCTCAGTAAACCATGAGGCTGTCACCATTCACACCCTCTTCAATCCCTCTGCACAGTCCATGATGATCTGACTTTCTGCATATGAAGACATAGAACCCAGGGATAAGTGCTCTGACAATGAAGTAACAGCAGATACATAGCTCCTAATGTGAGTGACTTCTTCAGTTCTCATTTATTTCCCTCAGCATCAAAAGAACTAGAAAACTGCCAGTCAAAATGACCAATTACTCATTTGTCAAGTTAAATATGTTATACATAGAGGATTTATATGTGGAAAATTCTTTGTAGATACTTGCAAACTGATTTTGAAATATATATGGAAAATTTTTCTTACAGTAGCCGAGACAATGCTGAAAAAGAAAAATAAACTTGAAGGACTTATACTATCTTAACTTCAAGGCTTACTATAAAGCTTCAATAATCAAGGCAGTATTTGTGATAGACAAATAGGTTATTGAAAGGATGAGAGTCCAACAATAGAACTGTACAAATAGTCAGCTGACCTTTGACAAAGGAGCAAAGGCAGTTCAGCAGAGAAAGGATAGTCTTTTTAACAAACGGTGTGGGACAACTAGACATCTAAATGCAAACAAATATCTAGCCTAACATAGGTATAGATGGTTACATATAGAAATATTTGAAGATATGTATGTATGCACAGGTTAGTATCCACACATATAAGTCTTTGTTCAGTCAGCTGAGGGAGCTTATAAGCAATGAAATGCCAAGTACTCTAGATCTTGGTTTCTATTGTCATTATCCAACAAAAGAAGGACTCTGGAGACATGGCTGCTTTGAGGACTGGGATAGGAAATATTCAAGGTGAGCCTGTACCATCTTACAGTGACAGAAATTAAGGAAGTACTGAAACAAATAAACCAAACAAAAAACATCACAGTGATAGGGATATGCCAGAGGGACCCAGGAGCCAGCAACCAAAGCTGCAACCAACTAAATAAATGATTGAATAAATAAATGTGGGATAGAGAAATAGTCTGTGCAGAAGACTTCTAAATAGTATGTGTAGATAACTAAGTGGAGCCTAACTCCTTATTCTTTAAAGGTGGACTGCACATAATGATTTCCTTCTAAAATGTTCAGTAAGAAATGGGGAGTGGTGGTGGGTAGAGTAACTCTGCAGTGGCAAAACCTGATAAAAACTAACTTCAGCCAGGTGATCCAAGTTAAAGTCAACAGTGATAAGTCATGTTGGTATCATGTACTCTTGATATAATGTGATGCAAATGGCACTGTATTTCTTTGATATTCCTCCCCAAAATTATATTCTCAGTTTAATCATTAGAAAAACATTGGTTAATCCCAATGTCCCAATGGGACACTCAACCAAAAAACACTAGTACTCCTCAAAACTTTCAGAATAAAGAAAATCTTTATTCCCCAGAATAAAGAAAACCTGAGAAAATGACAGAATCAACAAGAGTCTAAGGAGACAGGATGAATAAATGTAATGTGATATCCTGGACAAGATCCTAGAAGAAAAAAAGGACATTATGCAAAAACTGAGAAAACCTGGTCAAACTTCAGACTTTAGTTAACAATAATGCATCAATATTTATTCATTAACTGTGAGAACTGTACCATACTAACAGTTTTTAAAGTCATCTGATGGTTCAATGTTAAAATTGTCCCACAGACCTCTGGAAAGGATCCTGGAATAATTTCTTAAGAATATTCCCAAATTAAGTAACCACAGAGTGATTCATAATTACTTGGGACCCACCACTCCAGACAAATTCCTCACAAAGGAACAATGGAAATGCACAGAACACTCACTGAAACTTAGTTTACTGAAAACAGAAGGCTTGAACTGAAATATCCATCAGTAGGGAAATGAATAAATAAAGAGTGGTATATTCATATAATGGATCATTTAAATATTTTAAAATGAATGGACAGGCAGACATAAAGAAGTAAATCTCACAACAGAGTCAAAATAAGCCAGACATTGCATTTTTATGAAACATGGTAACAGTAAACAACATAAAACAGTACTATATTTCCCCTATACATACATATATATATTATATATATATATAATATGAGACATTAATGCAAATCATAAACACCATGTTCCAGATGTGGACACCACATCTCTAGTTCATTAACAAAGAAGAATTGGATAGAGAGAATACATGGAGTTCAAAAGCTACTGATCATGTTTTATTTAAAAATATATAAAGTAAATATGGCAAATCATTAGCATTTTATGAATATATACAATAGTTTTATATTTTCATGTTTGTGCAGTTTATATAAAAATATAGTTTTATACCTACATACTCATATTTGAACGATTTCATTAACTAATTAAATTAAGATAATAAAATTCCTTGTATGAATAGACACTAATAAAGCATATGTTCCATGACACTAATGATTTTGATCTTTTGTTACTCAGAACACTTTCACATCACTTTAATACTTTGTTTCCAAATATATCAACTTCATTAAATACATAGCTAATTAATCATGTTTAGTCTATAAGGTAGTTGTTAGTAGTCTTGTACTAAAAAACAGCATTACAGAAGAGGATTTACCCATAAAACAAGAAACAATCAAAATCTTGTTATACATGTTTTTAGATTACAGAAAATGAGTTTCAGTGTTTAGAGGTAGGCTGGCTACACAACAAGAATATTATTAAAAAAATAAAGAAATGGAAAAGGAAATCCCCACTACCACACCAAGTGTTACCACAGAGAATTTTTCTCATGATTCAGGCATTTTGAACATAATATTATGTGTCTGTCTTTTCCTTCTCTACTTTGATATCCTTCAAGGCCAAACTTGGTTTCTTCATTTTTGTGACCCAGAAACTAGACCCCTGTCTAACACATACCAGTGACTCAATGCATGTGTGAATTGAATTCATGTCAGACGCAGTAACAAGAAAAAAGACACAAAAAAGGTAACAATTCACAAAAGGATTCCATATTCCAATTTTTGCACAGCCTAATAAATGACCAAATGCTGGAACTTGAAATATCAATAAAGCAAAACACAAAACAAAAAATAACTCTCATTGGCTTTCTAGGGACTGTTTTACACTGATATTTGCACATATCACAACTGAACACAAAAGAGCCTTCTGCTTTTTAAAAAATCCAGATTATCATTGTGTTTAAAAGTTATATTAAGGCTATCTTTCCTATATATTTCAATATACAATCCATATGCATGTGACATTGTTACTATTTTCAAAGAAAATATATCTATGACTGGAACTGCAGTTAGAATTGTTAGGAAACTATAATTTCTTGTTAAAAGAAGGAAAATGGAGGCTAAGAACTTCATCCCATAGAAAGAAAATAACTATTGTTTTTTGGTATTAACCTTTTTTTAAATTAAAAACATCACATCTCTATAAATTTTCTCAGTGCATAGAGATGCATGTCTAGTGATGTATTCAGAAAGTTTGTACACAGAATACTTAGTCGTACACACTTTATTCAAGGATAAATATACATGGGACTGTAGGAGAAGGCAACTGAATGTCTACAGAGTTTGCTATTAAGACTAAAATTTGATGTTCTCTTAATGCAGGTATTGCAGCACTAAATACTATTTACTTTTGATTATTCCTTTGCTTTCTCTTGTCCACTAGGTAATGTGCTCTGTAAGGAAGTGGTGTTTTTCTCATCTGCCTCCAAAATGTTAACATCATTTGCAGCTCAGGTGTTTAATATTCTAAACCATTTCTAGCCAATAGTAGTAAAAACTAATGAATGTCATTTGAAAAGCTTAAAAATTACCTTTTTCAGAATGATTCCCTGAAGGCATATCTTTATGCAATATGAAAGCAAAATCTAAAAATATTTTTGATTATTTGGAATATTTTCTCCAAAAGTAGATTTATATTAGAGTGAATGTTTTTTTAAGCCTCAGCAATGTCTATATACATTTTGGCTGATTTCAATATCATAAGTTGTATAATAAATATCAGAGAAAATCATGAAAGTCATAGCTACATCTAAATGAAGGATTGCTGACACATTATCTCATCTTTTTAACAAGATGGGAGATAAAATGACCTTTTTACCTAAAAGATGTTAGACTGACTAGGAATGATTTATATATGAAGAGTCTCCTGCTGATCGAAGATACTTCACTGATTTCCTTTTCTTTCAGTCTGTGTGTACTTGATCTCACTAGTAAGGCTTTACTAACAGGTCAATATTGGTTCAAACTGAGTAACTTTCTAATAATCCAAGGGCATTCATATTTTCTGTACAGATGCCAACACCAAATGTGCACTTTGTTTGTGTGTTTCCTAAAAAATACTGGTCTTCATAATTTCATTTCTTTCTCAGAGGAGAACCTGATTACAGCTAATTCTTTAGCATCTTGTGATACTGTTTGTCAAGTTGACTTGCTACATAGTAAAGCCTAGGTCTATTAGAAAATTTCATTTCTATTTAATCCAAACTGCATAGTTAGGAGCAACTTGAGGATACTGTTTTGTTTTGTTTAAACTCTACAATACTACAGAGATAATGACTCATCATTGATACTACTCCATGAATAGGACATAAGATGATTTGAGTTTACGGTGTCTCAAAATGATTTTGGAACTTTAATACCTTTGCCTTTTTTGGTTAGGTTCCACATCAGACTTGTTTTCTGTCTTATTCTATATGTTATATAATTAAAATCAGTCATACAGACACACACACACACACACACAAATATCACCAAGTTAGGAATAATTATTCAAAAACATTGTATAAAGAACTAACTATGCTGTATGTTTTCAAATGAAAGAACCACTTAAGGATATGTTCCTGCCAGGGAGAGAAATAAAATCTAAAAATAATTATCTAAGAGATAATCATATTTAATTTATTTGTAAATTTTTCCTTGTTGACTTTGTTATTCAAAGACACATAGGAATGGAGAGCATCAGAAGGTATCTGCATAATTAGGACTTTATTAACAATCAAAGCTTTTTAATATTTTGTCATTTATTATGGTTAGCATTTTGAAGAGCTTGATGAGCAAATGATACTTAAAAGTATATGTGTACTTCTCATGTGGAAATGTTATTAAATTATAGTAATTTAAGTTTGCTATTTCTGTTTTGAGTCTACCAATAGACAGCAAGTTACTCACAGGTCATCAGTTGTTTGTAAATGTAATTAGAGTTTTCAAGGCATCATGTGCTTATGGATACAAAAGTCATATTAGCAACAGAACTCAATTTAACTGGCTTATTGCTTCTGCTTGTTAATTCAAAGGAGTCCCTCCATATCTGAGGCAGTATCTGAAGAATCTTATGTATGCAGAAACTCCACCATGCCTGTATTGATCATCCCAGCAGGATCGATGTTCTGCTGCCCCAACAACAGCTCCCCTCAGTTGCTGCCTCTGCTCTGTGACTCTCTGCCAAGTATGAAGGGTCCTGCCATTATTACATTAAGGTACATTATTCTGCTCCTCTGTGTAGTTCTCTGCCAAGATCCACAAAAGGGAAAACAGCACTGGTCTAAAAAAGTCAGGAAATGATCCTTCTCATGTTATGTTAATGATGTGCTTTTCAGGCCATGTGGTTTTGCACATTTCAGTGACACATCTCTTTTGATTTAGGCCACAGCATGTCCAGGGCTAGAAACAGATAAATTATATGACCAAAATTTGTTTTAAAATACTTCAGTAGCCATTGTGTATCAGATATTTCTCATCTATATCTTTTCAGTATTTGGTTAACAATTGAGATCTCTTTAAATAACTTTTAAAGAGCTCACATTCTAGAAGGAGCTACAAAAGGGCTTCAGCAATCTTACCTCTAAGCAAAGGTTTTCCTAATTAGCATAACAGATGTTACAAATCATTTTTATAGTTTTAAAGATTGATATTTGAAATGTAGATATCGGCTATAACCATTTTTTTTTATTTGCATGAAAAGGAGATGGCTAATGCTCTTTGGATTGAGTCTCTTAAGTTAGGATCCAATCCAATTCTGTACACAGATGCTGATCAGAGAATTCTGCTGCCTGACATTGGCTATTAAGTTTAGGTGTGCCGCGCCTGAAGAATATTGATGTACCTGCCTGTAGTGAAACTTTCATTCTAGGCACTCTCAGAACACCTAAAAGGACAGGGAGTTGGGATTATAGGACTGGTTGTTTACCTGTTTGTCTGCATGCTTACTAATAGATGTTTGTATGTGTAGCAGAATTCAGTCTGTGGTTTGGTTCCATTCCACATAGCTGGAAAAGGTGAGGGAAAAAGGAAATAGGGAGAGAGAGTGTGTGTGTGTGTGTATATATATATATATATATATATATATATAAAATAAGGCCTTTAGGTATCTCTTATTGTTCAAGGTTAACAATATTTTCCAGCAAGAATTCTAATAATCTTTACTGTTGGAAATGGCTCAGTGCTGTTTGCACAAGGTAATGGCCAAATAAGCATTGCTCACAGTCTCTTGAGAGCTGTGTTGCTGGACCTCACCTGTTGTACTTATTTTCTTATCTCCTAGAATGAAATTTCTTGGAGAGAGTTCCACAGTACTCCTGTAATTAAAGAGCTGGCCAACCCACAAATACATGCCCCCAGTGTGTACTCAGTTAGATCTGCATCTCTGACAGAACAAAGCTTTCTCTTTTCCCTAGCTCCCCTGTACACATTCAAACCATTTTGAAAGGGTCTTTTCCACTGGTTTTCCAAGTAAGTCCAGGCATGCCTGAAACTCTAACAGCAGACTCAGCATAATTTACTGTTTCCACCATACAAGAAAAAAATATAAGCACTGTACTATGAGTAATATATAACTTGTGCTTTAGTATTTATTCAGTGTGAGACTGTGTTACACACAATTTAGGAGGATTGTTAGTTTTTAAAGAGGACCTATGTTGAATTAGACTGCTGAGCAATATTCCCAGTTAGTTGTCAGAGTTGAAATCTGAAGATTTAAGCAAATTTCACTTCACACTTTAATTTAAAATAAGCCTTTTTTGGTGTCTTTCCTTTTTAAGGAGCATTTATGTTAATTACAAAGAAACAAACAAAACATATTTTTCTTCTCAAGTTTCATTTCTTTCTTTTTGTGTACATATGAACACTGGAAAATGCTCCTCCCCACTTTTGGGTGTCAGATAATACAGGGTGCCAGATAAATCTTAATTCCAGATACACAACAAATGATGACTTACTATAAGTATGTCCCATGCAACATATGAGACATATTTATACAAAAAAATATATTTTTCAGGAATTCAAATTTAAGTAGATGTCCCATATTCTTTGTTAAACCCAGTAACCCTAACCTATATACAACCAATAACAATTATACAAAGAATAGGGTAATATTACAGAGCTGATTTTTTTCAGTAGCAAGCTACCATATATCATTCATATACATATACATATATCTCAATGATAGTTTCAGGCAATTTAGGCTTAAAAAAACTCATCCATATTGAAATAAGTGTCTTTTCTAATTTTTTCCATTCTTTGTAATTTGAGGACCTAATTCTTTTTCTGAAATATTTCCTAGTGTCCCAATTCTGAAAATAAATGGCACACATCTCTTTCCCAATCCCACTTTACCTGCATTATTTTAGCTTAAGAATCCTTTCACTTCAAAAGCCAATAAAAAGCCACAAATAAGTCCTCCTGAGCACAACTGTAAACCAAAATTTAAGCTCACTGATTTGGAAGCCTCAGCTTCCCATCGACTAGCAAGTCTTTGCTTTCAGTTTCTTTCTTCCTGCACTTCCTTTGCACCCTGTTCTAGGTAGGTCCTTTGCTCTGAGTCCTCTTTACTGAATTAGTTCACAAGAATGATTTTCTATTTTTCTTTTATAGATCTTATTATGATATTTCTGGGTTTAACTGAAAATATAAACTGTTTATAAAGAAAATTTCTCTCTGCATTAGACTCCATTTTTCCAGTGCCTCTTTACTCTCCTTTGCAAATGTGAGATAACCTACATGCCCATCAATCGTGTTAGGGACCAAAAGAGCCTCAGTGCACTTGTTTTTAATATGCTGCATTCTAAGACTTTTCTCTAGAGAGCTCAGTGTACATTAACATTATCTAATTAGTTCTCACAGCATCTGTGTGAAGCTTTGGTATCCTGTTCTTATACCTTCCGAATGGTAACATGGCCACAAGATCACACAGCAAGTTATGAAAACTTCTCAAATTGTATAAAGGGGTTCATAAAACTCTTCATCATTCCTCCAACGCTCCTTTCACTAAAAACCCAGACGTGCCTCTTTTTCTTATCATCTTGCCCAGGTTTCCTTTTTCCATTGTCCTAGTTCATACCATGCATTATTTATCTTTGAAATTTATACCTCTGGACGTTAAAGACTACACTTAATTGATAGTTTCAAACTACACTACCAGCAGCTCCTTTTTTCTACTATTGGCAAATTAGTCAAACATTTTGAGCCTAAATTTTTCAAATGTAAAAAAATATATATTTTTTGCAGTTATTGTAAGTATTTAGAGTAGTGAGCATAAAACATCTGACACATTGCCCAGCATTGAGCAGACATTAGGTGGCCTTTGCTATTGTTAGAATAGATTGAGGCTGGGTAAACAGTTGCTGTATAGCAAGACTTAACAGAATTTGTAAATGGAAATTTAACATTAGACTCTCTTATTATTGCCTTAATATGACAGCATAATTTTTTAGTTCATATTCCTCATGCTTTGGAAGATAAAGATAATAATGTCTAGATGAATGATCTAACATATTGGCACTTGTCAAGCTATCAAATTGCTACATATAGAGGAAAGAACACGGCAGAATCAAAGAATTCTGGGTTTGGGATTTGCTGTATGATTTTGGGTTCATTATTTAATATCACTGACTCTTATTTTTTTCTCATCTATAAAATAATTGAGACAATAATCCATATTCTACAATCATAAGGATTAAAAGAGATAAAATTTGAGGATGTGCTCAACATTCTTTGGTATATGGGATGCAATAAACTATTAGTGAAAATATTCAGGGGGAGAATATCTCTGGGAAATTTAAATGAGAAGCACTTAAAATCTCTTACTGATGTACAAGCCTACCTGCAGAATTTAAGGGTACTAATCAGGAAACACTAATTATAATTTTTTTATTAATATTTTTTTATTTACATAATTTATGTATCTTTAAATGATTATCATTTATTACACAAAATTCAGTTCTCTGGAAAATCTTAATCTCCTAAAATTTATGCCCTAATTCCACCATAAAGAAGTGGCAAATGAAGTGTGTTCATGCTTTCATTAAGGTTTCTGCAGTCTGTTTGGTCATTTGGAAACAAATCTGTGTGATCACCTAACACTCTGTACCTAGCACTAAGTACAAGTTCAACAATATCATTTCCGCTGCTGACTGTAGGGGCATCTTTCAAATTTAATTTCCCCTGCTTATTCAGTTCACTACAAACTTTAAAGTACTCTGCCCTGCGTATTTCATATAAAACCAATGGATACCACTTTCATTTTTATCTGTCATCTTAGAATTTGCATTTCAGTTTTAAAAATAAAAATTGATTTTCATGAATGTTCCGAAGTAAAGGTTTATATATTGCTCTGAACTTATAATCCATGTTTTCATAGTTCACATGAGGGTGTGATGGTCAAACCACCAAACAAACGCAAAAAGAGTTCAACTTTAATGTGACAAAAATGAAAAGACGGTATGTTGTGTTTATTCTACTTTATGAAATTTTATTTGTTTTTCTTCTTTGTCTTTTAAAGTGGCATATATAATATTGAAATTGAAACAAGTGGAATTAAATACTATAGACAGCTTACTCCTTAACATGGTTTCCCAGTCATTTCTAAACATCCTTACCACCCTGGATTGTTTTAGTATGATTTTTTACACCTGATAAAATTTTATTGAAATATAAGTTTTATATGTGACTATCACCTGGCATGCATTAGATTGACCCAATGAAGTGGTTTTGCATCATAAGCATGAATGATAAGAAAAAACTTTTATTCAAGTTAAATATACACAAGATGTTTTAATCAAACCCTTCACTGAAGTAATTGGTAAACCTTAAACTGAATCATACTAGAGATGAGAAAATGGGTTAAATTCTGCCCATAGATATTCACACATAAACCATATCTATCAATTACAGTTTTAATAGTTTTGCGTGATTTTCTAAGAGTAGAAATTGGCTTAACCCTGTTAAAATCACTCTAATCTCAGCATGGAATGTGATAGGAAAATTTATATCTTTACTGGAGAAGATAAAATGGAAAACTAGTCAAAAATGGAAAATCTTCCTATTTTTTACTACTCTCCTCCATATTCCTGTTAACTACCTTGTTGAATAAATTACTTTCTTTTGTACTAACTTAAATTTGTGGTAAGCATCTTAATTGTAAATTTCTTCCTCTGGTTTTGAACTCCTCTAAATTAAATATAATCTGCTGTAGGCCATAGACAGCCATTTGTAAGCCTCATGATACAGTATGAAATAGGAAGTATATAAGTCTGAGTAGGCCTCTTTTCACATGGTATAAAAGTTAGTAAACCAATGTTTCTAGTTCCTTTAACTTGATAATTTCCTAACAATCACCACAGAACTCAAACTTCAGAGGATTCATGGAGACAGAGATCCTTCACCGGATCTCCCCTACAGGACTGAGGTATCTGTTCTCCAGCTGCTGGGACTGCTGGCTGCACAGTGGTATCAGATCCCTCTCTGTGCTGCCTTCAGAGGAAAGGAGCTGCTACCATGAAAGTCATGACCCCTTCCTGGGGCAGCTCCTGCCCAATGACTGGCTGATGAATGACGTTCAAATCCTGATACCCTTACCTCAGTTTGAGAAACTCTGTAGGTCATTCTAGTTAGAGCTCACCATGAAATTATCTGAGCTGACTACTGAAACACTTCACCTTTACCTTCTTCTGCTGCTTAACCTTACTTTATTTTAGGTGTAGATCCTGAATGCATTCTCAAATAATCTGCCTGCATGCAATTCAACAAACTTCCTGGGCTCTTAGTCTTCAGGATATTCAAGCAACACAGGGTAAGGAGTACCTCTGTAAAGAACTGGGGAGGCACCAATGACCTGCACCCATTCTTTCACTGTGGCATTATCAGGAATATATTCTTTGAATTGCTTGATGGCTGATTTGGTAGTAAAGCTATGGAAATAGAATTGAATCAGGTACAAATGAGTATTCTCGCTAGTAATCAAACCCAGGCCAGCCCTTTCTAGTGTGGCCTTGTCCTTACTATTCATGGCCAACTCATCTTGTTCTTTAAAAGCTCTAAAAAGTAAAATATTCTGTCCCTTGTAGACAAAAGCAATCTAATTTTCTGGGCACTGTTCTAAATGTTTGTCAGATTTAACTCATTTATTCACACCAGGTATATACTTTTTCTATTCCCATTTAACAAGTGAGGAAAACAAACAAAGACTATATTAATTTACCCAAAATCACACAGCTAGGAATTGGAGGAGCTGAGGTTTCAACTCCAACTATTTTGCATTACAAGATACAGGAAGGGAAAAGGAAAAAAAGGGGGTTTTCAGGGTTACTAAGGGAGAAATTAAAGATGTTAAATCATGTGACGTATATTCAAGCAACAACATCTTCAATGATTCTACAGAGTATGCTTGGAAAAGTACATTGGTGGCAGATTACTAGGTCAAGGTATCTGTTTTTCATTCCATATAAATGCAGTCAACAACCAAATGTTGCTGAGAAGGAAAAATAAAATGTTTTTAAAAGGAAATGGAGACACACCAAGGTGTGAAAGTGTAACTCTGTGGGGAAAATACATTCCCACCCTGGGTCAAATAATCTTTGAAGTCGAAATCAGTAAAAGGGAGAAATAAAGTGGAGGAAATCCATTTATTGCCTACAAACAGTTGTCTACTGCTGCTCGCCGTGTCTCTCATGACCCCGCTGAAAAAGGACCCCACCACACCTCTCTGGTCCAGATATGCCCTTGCTCCCCAACCCCTTGTAATCACCTATTGAAAGGGAAATTGACTACTTCTCTCCACTCCTTGGAAACACCTGTTGATATTGAGATTCACCAAGGCCAGGCGAGAGATTCTGGAGATACTGCAATTTTACCCACAGTAAGAAAAGAAGATTTAATTTTTTTTCATAGCCATTACTTCAGAAATTGACTCTACCTAGAAACTTATTGATCTAGTAAGTTTTGTGGGAGTGTGCTTAAACTCTTTTTCCTTTACCTTTAAGTTTTTGGGTTAATGAGGGCTCCTCTTTAAATGGCACAATGGTGACTCATCTGAACATTTTATTTGTATGAATTAATTATATTAATGGAGACAAATATACATTTCAGAATTGGAGAAATCAAGGCTGTCCTGAATTAAATAGCTTATTTGGAGATTTATTTACTTTTTAAATACAAACATTAGGCTGGAAATTATCTGGATGAAAAGAAAGCATGGGGGTAGCTGGTCCTCCAGAACAAAGGACTACCTAAGAATGAATGCTCCTGAAAAGAATCAATTAAAATAATCTTAACAGTAAGGAAAAAAAAAAAAACCACTTAGCAGAGAAGTATATTCAGGAAAGAAATCCACAGATTGTGATTGAATTAGATCTTTTAATTTTCTATGGCAGAAATTTCGAATAAATGGCAAATAAAATGCACTTTTGCTGCACAAATCTGAGTGTATGCTGGGTCTAACCTAAGGGAAACTCATGAGAACCTTGTGAAATAAAATATATTTTACGCAAATAGAATCTGTCATCTTATCATTTCTTTACTTTTCTTTTCATCTGAAAATGATGATTGATGTCCAAAAGTGATTGATTCTAAAATTTAAACTGAACTCACAATTATATAATAAAATTTATAACAATAAAATATTTGGTAAAAGATGAGTAGGATTGATAAATTCTGTCCCTAAACTCACTTATTCCCTTTAATTATAGAGTACTATATAAAAGTACAATTATTCTTTGATATAAGTATAAAACATTAAATAATTCACCCTTAACTGGATATTCTTCTGTAGCAAAGGATTTTAAAATAAATCATAAACGTTGATTTAAATTCTGCAGCTGGATACCTGGATTTGTACCAAATTCTGTCAGTTTTCATTAATGAATATGACATTATTTTCTGTTAATTATAATAATCTCTTTTCAATATACCATAGAATAATAGAGCCAAGTATTTTTGACATAAGAAAACGCCTGATTCTATCTCTTTCTGACTATTCTTTGCTTTAACCCTATGTTTTAATGATTTCATTTTTATCACTGCAATGCGTCACATTCATTTTTTTTTTTATAGCAGTTTGAAATACATTTACGCAACATTTTGTCTCTGGCTTCCGTTCTTCTACATAAGTCCTTTTATTAGTTCTGTATTGTCTTTCAACTTGAAATACTCATCCCCAGCTCCTTTCTACTACAGAATTGTTCATTGTGCTTCTTTTCCTCTTTGGTCTTCCAACTCAGTTAAAACTACATTGCTTCTCCGTCTCATTTGTTCCCTTTTCCAGTTCTCAGACCACAAATTTTTCCATAGTGTCCTAAACCAACCTACTGATTCAATTTCTTCATCAAGACTCATTTATGCATTCCTCTGAGAAATAATAATGGAAAATGGCCCTAATAATGGAAAATTATCCATAATTTAGGAAGAATATGTAGGTAATTACATTATACTATTAACTTACATTATACTATTAAATTTAGTATTTACTAAACAACCATCTTGTGGAAAACAGAGCATATGATCAAAATACATCCTGCCAAATTGGGGAATTGTCTCTTTTAATCTCAGTTTTAAAGCAAAATAGTTAGATTTAGCACTAGCCTAGTTTATTTTGAAAATTTTAAAACTGACTGATTATCAGTAAGTAAGCAATCCTACATATTTAGTTCTTTTCCTTTCAATTTTAGTTTATTTTGTTTTGGCCTTTATGACGACATGCCAAAAGTATGCATTTGGGAGAGACTTGACGGGAGATACTCTTGTAATCTATATACTTTTGCCCATGTAAAATTTAACAGGCTAAGGGGCACTGGTATTACTGGCACAAGTATTCAATGTTACCAAAACTCAAATATTAACCTAAAATTTAAGCATTTCAGGTTAATTGAAGTATTTTAAATTATCTTTTAGAAATGTGCTAGTTTTTATTCAGTAAAGATGTTTTTATATATAATAATAACATTTATAGTGGATTCAGATAGCATCAGCTTCACTGTTCATTAATTTTAAGATTGTGGATTTTTCTTGGACATATAAAGTCCATATGAACATCTAAAGAACGTCAGATGTTATTAGACACAATCTGAACAATTAAAACAGTATTTTTATTTTGGCTTTTCTTAAAAATTAAATTATACAGTTTATTGCACAGTTGATACTAAGGTCATCATTTTGGAGTGTTTTTATCAAAGGCAGGAAATTTCAGTTGTGAAATAACAAAATCCAAGCAATAAGAGATTTTCCGAAGTAAAAATTCAAACTCTTTTTTTACACTTAATATCCACCTTTCTACCATATTCAGATATGGTATATCTAGCTAGTTAATAATTTATATTTAATTATTGTATTTATTTAGATGTTTGACAAAGGTAAAGATGACATTAAGATATGTGCTCTCTTGAAGACACTGAAATATGCATTTAAAACAAAAATAGCTTCCCACAGAGCATCATTCAAATCAACAAAGCCAATGAATCAGCACACTTGAGGTACAGTAATGGAGACTGTGCATATAAAAGATGTCCAACTCAAGAGTCCTATTTCCACAAAGAAGAAAACCTTATTGTGTAATTCATGATTCTCAGTTAAGCAGATGTGAGAATAATTCTCTTTATAATTGGCCTTGCTGTAATAATCAGGGAAATTGATGAATCATTCAATAATCAATGAATATCACTATTTAGGGCTAAGCACTGTTGCAGGTATTGGGTAAAATAGATAAATAAAATAGTTATTTCACAAAAGAAGCTTATTCTCTAGTGGGTACATACATACTTAAACAATACAATAATATCACCTTATAAACATTTTCTTCACTAGAAGAAGGCACTAATGCTATGAAAATACAAATATGATCTGTATGATCTGCCTGGGTGACTCTGGAAGGTTTTATTCTTTCCTTCTACAAATAATAGTGAAGATCTACTTAAATGATATGTACTGTAGTTGGCTTTTGGGGTACAGAGATAAATATTCTATACTTCAATAACTGTCTAAAATTTGAGAGGAACAAGTATATAGAAAAAGAAATGAGTGCTGTAATAATAGAAGGTCACATAAGGATTTTGGGGAACAAACATTAATATTAAAGAAGTTTGACAAAATAATGTGTAGAGTGACAGAAACAAGACATATGTAATAAAACAAAGTATGAGAGAATGCAATACACAGGAATTGTTCCCAGTAGAGCATGCCTGTATGGATTACAAGGGGAAAACTGGAGACAGAGGCAAGACCAAATTAGGAAGGTCAGTAAAACAATTATTAAGAAATTTGTGTTTTTTCTTAGGTCATAGACTTTTCTTTATATCATTAATTCTGAAACTTCCATTTACATTAAGCGGAAAATATTCTGATTCTTAGGGTTCAAGTTAATAAATACCCTTCAGAAAAAAATTTCTAAGTGATGGGAAGAACTGAAATTAGATTATTATGGAAGCCAAGCTGATAAATGATAGGAACCTGAGCCATGATAGTGGGCAGGAGGATCAAAAACATGGAGTCATTTGATATAATCAATATTTAAAAATTTTAGTGTCTGATGAGCTGGTGAAGGAGAGAGGAAATAAAAATGCAAAATTTTTTTAAATCACCTGTCTACCATAATCTTGTGCACTATATATGGTTGTGTTGGTTTTCCTACCGGTCTATATGCATGGATAGCCTAAGTGTGAATCATAGCTTTGCTCTATTGTGTGACCCATGTTAGAGACTATTTTATGGGAAAAGATATGCTTACTACATTTGTTAAGTTTTATTATAGTTTTGTCTTACATAGAAGGAGCAAAGATTACCCCATATTCTTGGCTTTGTGATTGGACAAAAACTTTGAAACATATTTGTAATATTTTTACCACATATTAACCATACATAAGTCTATAGCTGACTGCTGAATTTGGGGTGTATCTCCAAATGTTATTTATGAAGCACTAGGTTAGGATCACACTCAATTATTATTATTATTACAGCACCACTAATGTTGATTACCCATTCAACTGAATTTACAGTGTCCATCAAGAATGTCCTGATATTTGGCTCTCCTTTCATCTCTTCATGTGTTTATACTCCCTCCCATTTATCTTTAGTTAATCAGAAAAGGCATCAGCTAGTCAAAGAAGATGGCCAATATCAAGACTCTAGGATGGATGTAAATGAAAATAGAAATCTACATTAATTGTTTCACTCAATTCATTTAGTGTGTGTGTCAAGTTGCTTATTCTTTAACAAAATTAAGAATTTAAATGTTCTCCAATTGGGTCATTCTGTAGGAATTGGATGTGAATTTTACAGTTAGTATTTTCCCTTCCTGCTTGTTTCTGAGCATGTTACAGTCATCCATAGATTAAACAAGGAGAAAAAGTCTAAGCCTTCATGATTAAAAAAGAAAAGTTAAACTTGTGCCTTGGGGAAAAATGTTTGAACTGGAGGTCTACAATTGAATTTTTCAATTAAATTGGTTCCTGTTTTCCTTGCTTCCATATGTTTGGTTTACATCAAAATCTGACATTTTAATCATACTCTGAGTGAACTCCAAATGAAATCTTTACTCAATGTATCTAAGTGATACAAGCTGTGAAATAAGTCACATATTTTTCCTTCTAAATTTTCAAAAATTCATTAGGCACTATTTCCTGAATTTATAACTATTCGAATGAATTAGATCAGACTCACATACAATTTAAAATTATTTTAGCACTCGTGTGTGATACGGTTTTAAGCAATATGCTTGTTTGGTTGCTTTATTTAATATTTTTTATTGTACTATGTTCCAGTGGTGAAATAATTTCACTTATTATATTACCAGTGCTGAATGTCACAAAATAATTTCCTTAAGTCAACATATGTTCGTCAGCAGGAATTTAAGCATTCATTATAACAACCCTATAAATGCCTGAGCTTTTTTTCTCCTACGACTTCATAATGCGTAGCCTATGCTCTAGCTAAATTTTACTTATTATTATTTCCTATGTGTGCCTGGAGCTTGCTTCCTTGTCTTCATTCATACTGTTTTACTGTCATGTCATCCTCTACTGCAATTTCTACTTACTACCATGTTTTGGTGTCTCACCCAGATTTTTAAATGATTAATCATTCCCTTAACCAAAATTATCCTCTCCTTTCTTGAACTAATATGATATGTATTGAAATTATATAGTCCTATAATGGTAAAGTTATTTAATGCACACCTGTCTTGAAGCTGTCTCATTTTCAGTTTCTTCTAATAGACTGTATGCTATGCCATGATGGTGATAATATGTTACTCTTCTTTTAACCTACTTTAGCAATTAACACAGGGATGAGATGGGGTGGGGATTCTGTAAATAAATATTGGAATTGAATTATTCTTCCCTGAAAATTTTGTTTTGTTCTTTACTTTTTGTTCTGAGTCTCTTCTACTCTCCTTAAATATATTATTTACCATTTATTTAACTAGTTTTATATATTGTTATTTGTGAGCTTTCCAAAATCTGAAAATATATCAGATTTTGTATCACACATCATTGAGCATATTATAGATGATCAATAAAATGCATGGTTTGCTGGGTTTAATTCTCTTGATAATTATGGTTTTATTTAGAACATAAGAAAACCCATTTGATGCAGAACCAAAATTCCATTTGGTATTTTTATAAGAATGCTACACTGTTGAGATCACGGGACATCAAAGAATGTGTAGTGGAATGGTTAAAGGTAAAACAAAATAATGAATATAAATTATACAAATACTATAAACAAATTATTACTAACACAATGTATTTATCTCACAGGGATTAATTATCGAGCTTTGAAATATGCCTATTCAAGTTATATACAGTGAAATGTTGTACAGGAAAGAGTAAAAGCTAAGTAGGCATCATCCAAACAATATAAAATGTTAAATTGCTAACATTTTCTGATGGATTTTGAGTTAAATTATAACTCAACTTTTTGACCACTCAACACTTTTTCTTTTAACTTTGGAAAGAGACAATGTCATCAATTTAATTTTCTTATGAGATCCAAGTAGCAAATAATTGAATATGAATAGTTTTTGAAAGCTTCAGGTTTACATATTTTCTTGCTGTGTGTTTGTTAATTTCTTTGTTTTTCAGCAATATGTTTATGAACTAAAGCTTGCCAGCCTCAAAGCAAGTGCCCTTTCATTCTTTCTGGACCTGCAGTGGCCTTACTTCCACAACATTATGACTGCATTCACCAGCAGGCTTGCTGTAAGACTACAATGAGTCCAACTTCCTGCTCAAAAAAAATGTGCTAAAGCAGGCTGAGCCTTCAGACATTTTAGAAGCTCTTCTTCACATAAGAGAAAAAGCACCAAGTCACTATGCACT
Source organism: Manis pentadactyla (assembly GCF_030020395.1). Lineage (NCBI taxonomy): Eukaryota > Metazoa > Chordata > Mammalia > Pholidota > Manidae > Manis > Manis pentadactyla. The sequence goes on from NC_080023.1 coordinate 54,158,260, forward strand.
TGCAAATATGTCAATTATCTAGAATCTGGGACTAAATTCATGTCACTTAGGGGAAAATATATGCTAAGAGATTGTAATTCCAAAATGGAAATTGCTATTTGTTTTTGTTTGGTAGGTTTTGTTTTGTTTTTCATGTATAAAGTTTGCAGTTTGATCCCTTAAAATGGTCAGGGGAAAAAAAGAAAGAAATATGCAAGTATGAAAAGCATTTATATAATATTAATGCTAAAGAAAGTTTAGGGACAGATTATAATCTCTTGAACAAGTGAATAATATAAAGGTTTTATTTCAAAAATATTAATATCTGTGAATTTTTACAGTGATGGATGCATTTTTAGTACCATTTTATTCTTTGGTGGCACTTGTCATTTCGAATGGCTTGGGGGTGATTTTGCTAATTTAAGTAGAGAATGGGTATGTAGGTGGAGGATGGTGTAAGGAAGGTGAGGAAGAAAGAGCAGGGAAATCAGGGCAGATATGTTCTCCTGTGTGAAACGGTGGATGGGGCACTATTACTGACACCCTTGGTAACTAAAATTGAAGGTGATCACATCCTAATTTAGTTTTATGCATGAGGCACTTAACCCAACAGCTAACAAGTGTCCACCCTATGGAACTCCTCAACACTTGACTGCTACAGAGTATTCCAGTTCCTTGTGCTTGTGTTGAGTTTTGTATCCGATTCCAAATTCAGAGCTCAACACTTTTATGAGAATGCAACTCACTGAGAGTCCTGAAGGATAAAGGCAGACAGCCCATGCTGATCAAATTCAGAGAAAAAGAAATGTTTCTTAGACATTTATTTTAAACACAGGTAGCATGTAACGATCAAGATAGCTTTTCACATCTTTTTGGTGCAAATCAAACTTCCTTAAAGAGCAAGCTTGTAAATTATTCAGTATTATAGATGGAAGAATGTATTTCTAAAGCTGAAATTTTAGACATTTTTCTGCAAACTACTCTGATTATATCCCATTTATCTAAGTTGCTAGATGGTGATGATTCATCCTTGGGTGTTTGTACTTAGCAAAGCTCCTAACTTGGTGATTTCAAAAGTAAGAATAAAAAACACTGCTTTAATAGCAAATTCTCAAGTTCTTTACATTAGCACACTGCATTAGAAATTGTCCAAAGCAAAATTTAATTCGAAGTTAGGTGCTCCTTATATACAATACACTGAGGAAGTTAAATATGTCAACTGCTTCAAACTTTGTTTTTATAAACCACTCTAGAATCAAGCACACTTAAAAAATTTTTCCATTATCTATCTTTGAAGTTCATTCATGCTTTTTATCATTTTAATTAAATCAAATAAGTGAGACAGATTACCATCACAAAATGATAAAAAATTAAAGAAAAATAAATATTAAAAAATAACTGAGTTGATATCATTTATTTGATCTGTTGTTGCTGAATGTGTTCTATAAATGCCTTTTTTCCCTGTCCTTTCCTGAAGGATAATTTTGTTGGGTACAGATTTCTCAATTTACTATATTATGCATTTAGCACTTGAAAAACATGTGCTATTTCCTCTGGTTGTCATGGTTCTTGATGAAAAATCTACGTGAATTTTTGTTCTCCTACAGCTAAGTTATTCTCTCTCACAGTTTTTATGATTTTTTTTCCGTCTTTCAATTACAAAAGTGTTTTTTTTTTGTTTTTTTTTTTGCTGTAATGTGTCTTGTGGATATATTTGGATTAACTCTGATCAGAAGTGGTCAGATTCTTGAATCTCTAGGTTTGTGTTTTCTACAAAGAAGTTTTCAGCATTATTTCTTCAAGTAGTTTTTTAAGATTCACTCTCATTCTACTTTCTTCTAGAATCCTAATGAAAAAAATGTTTGATTTTTGTCATAGTCCTTCAGGTCCTTGAGACTCTATTCTTCCTTTCTCCCTTCCTTTCTTCTATATACTTTCTCTCTGTTCAGATTACACAATTTTTATTATTTTATTTTCAAATTCACTTATTTTTTCCTCTTTCTCCTTCATTCTACTATTGATATTATCCACTGAATTTTTATATTTGTTATTGTATTTTTTGATTCTGAAATTTCATTTGTTTCTCCTTTATCTTTAGGTGGAAGAGGAGGTCTAGGTTTCCCACTGAGTCTCTGTTATCATTTGAGAGTAAGAACTTCTTATAACTGCTGAGTGGGGTGGGATTTCTGAATGTCAACTAAGTGTCCAATGATAGCACCCTGGCTGTGAATAGAGGAGTGTTTAGGTACTCTTCTCCAGATCTGCACTGACATCCATGGGCTGAGGAGAAAAATAACTTCATTAATTCGGGGGGTGATGAAATTCGTGACTCTTCACTAGGCTTCCACTGACACTACTCCAGTGGGGAAGGATATAGTAACTGTTACTTTCTGGCAAGGTTGGAAGTTTAGGTTTCTCTGTGGTTTCTCCTGTATGATAAGTTGATGGAGGTACCTTGTTTCAATCTGTGTATGTGCAACTCTGTGTTTCCCACTAGGTCTTCACTGGAAGGAGTGGGAGTTGGGCTGCAGTTTGTTTCTGTGGTGCTTGATTCACAAAGACCAGGTGTTTTCTAAATGTTCAGTCCTTTGCAAGGCTCCCCATTCCTGGACCTTTGCAGTTTTTTATGTTTATGCTTGTTAATACTTCAAATTTGTTGTCTTCTTCAGCTCCAGATACAGGATATATGAAGTAAAAACAAAAAACAGGAAACTCAGTCACCCTACTGTTTCTTGGTCCCCCAGGTCCCTATCCTGCCCTCTGCCTTCTTCTGACCATTCAGTCTTCTTATGTTGGTTTCACATACAATACATAGGGATTTTGATTCTATGTGGCTGAAGAAATGGGGAGAAATACATTTACTCCATTTTCCTGGAAGCAGAAGTCTGAAAAATTTTTGTTAGGTTTTTTCATAAATTCTTCTGAAAATGTAATAACACCCACAATAATTCCCTAGCAAAATATGAGACACACAAATAAGCACAATATTGCATAGAAGTCAACAGAACCAAAGACTCCCAACAGTTCACCCATGGATTCCTTTCTCAGAAAAAAGTTCCCTTTTAAAAAATTTTATCCTTGTTACAAAAAATTTTACTAATAAGAGCAAATATTTTCTTGTGTTAACTCTATTTGTTAATGTCTGTTATTTCATTAAATCAATAACAAATTTTAAGAAGTGATTACCTCCATTTTGGAAATAAAGAACTTGAGAGTTAAAAAAAGCAGTGTTTCTAAAGAAATGATAGTTCTTTAGGATTTAACTCTTAGAATAATATACTGAGTTACACCTAGGCTAAACAGTCTATCACCATGGCCAAGACAATGTGCAGCTTTGGGGAGCCATTCAAGTCTATGTCCATCATAGAAAAGAATGTACATGCTGCCTCCCAGAGGTACATAACAGACATCTCATGCATTTAAAAAAAATTTTTATTTTGGTATCATTAATACACAATCACATGAGCAACACTGGTTACTAGATTGCCCCCATTATCAAGTCCCCACCACATACCCCATTACAGTCACTGTTCATCAGCACAGTAAGATGCTATAGAGTCACTACTTGTCTTCTCTGTGCTATACTGCCTTCCCCATGCCGCCCCCCTACATTATGTGTGCTAATAGTAATGGACCTATTCCCCTTCTCCCTCCCTTCCCACCCAACTTACTCAACCTACCCAGTCCCTTTCCCTTTGGTAACTGTTAGTCCATTCTTGGGTTCTGTGAGTCTGCTGCTGTTTTGTTATTCCAGTTTTTTCTTCGTTCTTATACTCCACAGATGAGAGAAATTATTTGATATGTGTCTTTCTCTGCCTAGCTTATTTCACTGAGCATAATACACTCTAGCTCCATTCATGTTGTTGCAAATGGTAGGATTTGTTTTCTTCTTATGGCTGAATAATATTCCATTGTGTATATGTACCACATCTTCTTTATCCATACATCTACTCATGGAAACTTAGGTTGCTTCCATTTCTTGGCTATTGTAAACAGTGCTGTGATAAATTTAGGGGTTCATGTATCTTTCTGAAACTGGGCTTCTGCATTCTTAGGGTAAATTCCTAGGAGTGGAATTTCTGGGGCAAATGATATTTCTATTTTTAGTTTCTGAGGAAACTTCATACTTCTTTTCACAATGGTTGAATTATTTTACATTCCCACCAGCAGTGTAGGAGGGTTCCCCTTTCTCCACATCTTCATCAGCATTTGTTGTTCCTAGTCTTTTCTATATTGGCCATCCTAACTGGTATGAGATGATATAACATTGTGGTTTTAATTTACATTTCCCTGACAATTAGCAATGTGGAGCATCTTTTCATGTGCTTGTTGGCCATCTGAATTTCTTCTTTGGAAAAGTGTCTGTTCATATCCTCTGCCCATTTTTTAATAGGGTTATTTGATTTTTGGGTGTTGAGGCATGTGAGTTCTTTATATATTTTGGATGTTAACCCCTTGTTGGATATGTCAATTATGAATATACTCTCCCATACTGCAGGATGCATTTTTGTTCTGCTGATGGTGTCATCTGCTGTACAGAAGATTTTTAGCATGTGTAGTTCCATTTGTTCACTTGTTTTCCTTGTCTGAGATGTGCACAGGAAAAAGTTTCTCATGTTTCTATTTAAGAGAATTTTGCCTATGTTTTCTTCTAAGGGTTTTATGGTTTCATGACTTACATTCAGGTCTTTGATCCATTTTTAGTTTACTTTTGTGTATGGCGTTAGACAATAATCTAATTTCATTCTCTGGATGTAGCTGTTCAGTTTTGCCAACAAAGTTGTTAAAGAGACTGCCATTTCCCCATTGTATATCCATGGCTCCTTTATCATATATTAATTGACCATATATGCTTGGGTTTATATCCGGGCTTTCTAGTCTGTTCCATTGGTCTATGGGTCTGTTCTTGTGCCAGTACCAAATTGTCTTGATTACCGCTGGCTTTTTTTTTACTAGTAGAGCTTCAAGTTGGGGTGCATAATCCCCTCTGCTTTATTCTTTCTTCTCAGGATTGCTTTGGCTATTTGGGGTGTTTTGTGGTTCCATTTGAATTTTAGAACTAATTGTTCTAGTTCATTGAAGAATGTTCTATTTTGATAGGGATTGCATTGAAATTGTAGATCGCTTTCGGCAGGATGGCTATTTTGATAATATTAATTTTTCCTATCCATGAGCATGCGATGTGTTTCCATTTATTGGTATCTTCTTTAATTTCTCTCATGAGTGTCTTGTAGTTTTCAGAGCATAGGTTTATTTCTAGGTATTTTAGTCTTTTTGATGTAATTGTGAATGGAATTGTTTTCTTGATTTCTCTTTCTGCTAGTTTATCATTAGTGTATAGGAATGCAACAGATTTCTGTGTATTAATTTTGTATCCTTCAACTTTGCTGAATTCAGATATTATATCTAATAGTTTTGTAGTGGATTCTTCTCGGTTTCTTATGCACAATATCATGTCATCTGCAAACAGGGACAGTTTAACTTCTCCTTGCCAATATGGATGCCTTTTATTTCTTTGTGTTGTCAGATTGCCATGGTTCAGACCTCCAGAAATATGTTGAATAAAGTGAGGAGAGTGGGCAACCTTCTCTTGTTCCCAGTCTTACAGGAAAAGCTTTCAGCTTTTCACTGTTAAGTATGATGTTGGCTATGGGTTTGTCATATAAGGCCTTTATTATGTTGAGGTACTTGCCCTCTATGTCCATTTTGTTGAGAATTTTTATCATGAATGGATGTGGAATTTTGTCGAATGCTTTTTCAGCATCTATTGAGATAATCATGTGCTTTGTGTCCTTCCTTTTATTGATGTAGTGGATGATGCTGATGGATTTTCAAATGTACTATCATTCTTGCATCCCTGGGATGAATCCCACTTGGTCATGATGGATGATCCTTTTGATGTATTTTTGAATTTGGTTTGCTAATATTTTGTTGAGTATTTTTTCATTGATGTTCATCAGGTATACTTGTACGTAATTTTCTTTTTTTGTGGTGTCTTTGCCTGGTTTTTGTATTAGAGTGATGCTGGCCTCATAGAATGATTTTGGTAGTATTCCCTCCTCTTTTGCTTTTTGGAAAACTTTAAGGAGGATGAGTATTAGGTCTTTAATAAATGTTTGATAAAGTTCAGTAGTGAAACCATCTGGTACAGGAGTTTTATTCTTGGTAGTTTTCTGATTACCACTTCAATTTCATTGCTGGTAATTGGTCTATTCATATTTTCTGTTTCTTCCTGGGTCAGCCTTGGAAGGTTGTATTTTTCTAAAAAGTTGTCCATTTCTTCCAGGTTGTCCAGTTTGTTAGCAGATAATTTTTCTAGTATTCTCTCATAATTCTTTGTATATCTGTGGTGCCCATAATGACTTTTCTTTCCTCATTTCTGATTCTGTTTCTGTGTGTACACTCTCTTTTTTTTCTTAATAAGTTTGGCTAGGGGTTTATCTATTTTGTTTATTTTCTCATAGAACCAGCTCCTCTTTTCATTGATTCTTTCTATTGTTTTTTTTCTTGACTTTATTTATTTATGCTCTAATCTTTATTATGTCCCTCCTTCTACTGACTTTGGGCCTCATTTGTTCTTCTGATTCTAGTTTCATTAATTGTCAGTTTAGACTGTTCATTTGGGAGTACTCTTCTTTCCTGTGGTATGCCTGTATTGCAATATAATTCCCTCATAGCATGGCCTTTGCAGCATCCCACAGATTTTGCAGTGTTTTATTACTGTTGTCATTTGTCTCCATATATTGCATGATCTCTCTTTTTATTTGGTCATTGATCCATTGATTATTTAGGAGCATGCCATTAAGCTTCCATGTGTTTGTGGGCTTTTTCCTTTTCTTTGTGTAATTTATTTCTAGTTTCATATCTTCCTGATATGAGAAGCTAGTTGGAACAATTTCAATCTTTTTGAATTTACTGAGGCTCTTTTTGTGGTCTAATATATGAATCCATTCTGAAAATGTTCCATGTGTACTTGAGAAGAATGTGTGTCCTGCTGCTTTTGGATGGAGCATTCTGTAGATGTCCATTAGTTCCATCTGTTCTAGTATATCATTCAGTGCCTCTGTCTCCTTACTTATTTTCTACCTGGATGATCTGTCCTTTGCAGTGATTGGTGTATTGAAGTCTCCTAAAATGAATGCATTGCATTCTATTTCTTCCTTTAGTTCTATTAGTATTTGTTTCACATATGTAGGTGAACCTGTGTTGAGGGCATAGATATTTATAAGGGTTATATCCTCTTGTTCGACTAACCTCTTTATAATTATGTAATGTCCATCTTTGTCTCTTGTTACTTTCTTTGTTTTGAAATCTATTTTGTCTGATACAAGTACTGCAACTCCTCCTTTTTTCACCCTATTAGTTGCATGAAATATCTTTTTCTATCCTTTTACTTTCTCTCTGTGTGTGTCTTTGGGTTTGAAGTGAGTCTCTTATAGGCAGCATATAGAAAGGACATGTTTTTTAATCTATTCAGTGACTCTATGTCTTTTGATTGGTGCATTTAGACCATTTACATTTAGGGTGATTATTGATAGATATGTACTTATTGCCGTTGCAGGCTTTAGCTTTGTGGTTACCAATGGTTTAAGGGTAATCACTTACTACCTAACAGTCTAATTTAATTCCCTTAGTGTGCTATTGCAAACACAACCTAAAGGTTTTGTGGTTTTTTTTCCCCCTTTTTCTTCCTCTTCCATTCTTTATATATTATGTATCATATTCTGTGGGTTTTCTTTACCCCTTGATTGAATTTGGGGTTAGTCTATTTGATTTTGCTTCTGCTTAGTAATTAATTGTTTTACTTTGCTGTGGTTTTATTTCCTCTGTTGAGAGCAATTTAGCCTTAGGAATACTTCCTTCTATAGCAGTCCCTCCAAAATGCATTGTAGAGTTGGTTTGTGTCAGGTAAATTCTCTCAGCTTTTGCTTATCTGAAAATTGTTTAATCTCTCCTTCAAATTTAAATGATAATTTTGCTAGATAGTGTATTCATGGTTTGAGGCCCTTCTGTTTCATTGCATTATATATATCATGCCACTCCCTTCTGGCCTGTAAGGTTTCTGTTGAGAAGTCTGATGATAACCTGATGCGCTTTCCTTTCTTTGTGATCTTTTTTCTCTCTCTAGCTGCTTTTAAAAGTCTGTCCTTATCCTTGATCTTTCCCATTTTAATTATTATATGTCTTGCTGTTGTCTTCCTTGGGTCCATTGTGTTGGAAGATCTGTGCACCTCCATGGCCTGAGAGACTATCTCCTCCCCCAGATTGGGGAAGTTTTTCTCAATTACTTCCTCAAAGATACTTTCTATCCCTTTTCCTCTCTCTTCTTCTTCTGGTTCCCCTATAAATCAAATATTGTTCTGTTTGGATTAATCACACAGTTCTCTCAATGTCTTTTCATTCTTAGAGATCTTTTTTTTCTCTCTGTACCTCAGCTTCTTTGTATTCCTCTTCTCTAATTTCTATTCTACTTACTGTCTCTTCTACTACATCTAATATGCTTATAAATCCCTCCAATGTATGTTTCATTTCGGATATGGAATTTCTTAATGATTGAATCTCTGTTCTAATTTCATCCCTGAGTTCTTGAATATTTTTCTGTATCTCTGTAAGCATGTTTGTGATTTTTATTTTGAACTGTTTTTCAGGAAGATTGGTGAGTTCTGTTTCATTTGGCCCTTTTTCTGGGGTTTGAAAGATTTTGGTTTGAACCAGTTTCCTTTGATGTTTCATGTTTGTATGTGGCGCCCTCTCATGTCCAGAAGCTCTAGTCTCTTAACCTGTTCAGCCCCTGGAGTGATATTGGAGGGACACAGGGGACCACTGCTGGTTCCTGGGGGGAGGAAAGAGGTGTTTCCTGCTTCCCAAATGCAGTGCCTGTCTCCATTATCAGAACCAGTGAGCCAGAACAGTTGCATGCCTCCATGTTTTGTGTCTGTAGCTGCCATTGGCAGGGCCTCCCTCCAGCTATCCTGATGCCAGGGCCAGGACTGCTGGTTTGCGAGCTGGTCCCTGCAGGTCAGGAGGAAAGTGCAGCAAAGCTGCATATCACAGTGAGTGACCTCTGAGCTGAGTAGCCAGCCATGGGGATGGAGCACCTGAAGCTTCTGAAAGATCCCAACATGCTAGGCAGTGTGCACCCAGACAACCTCTTCTACCTATCCCTTCTCCCGCACAGCAAGCTCCGTGCAAAGCCCACCCCTTCAGCAGCCCTCTCGTTGCTAGGAAACCTCTCAGATCACCCACTTTTCTTTTGTCCCAGAGCAGCTGAGTGTGGATCCCTGTCCTCCACAAGTGGCTGGAATCTCAGTATCTCCAAATATTCTACCTGTCTTAGCTTTCCAACCCCACTAATCTCCAGAGCAGCATGCAATGTAGGTTTTTGCTCCCAAAGCAGATCTCCAGGGCTGGGTGTTCAGCAGTCCTAGGCTTCTACCCTCTACCCACTCCTGCCAGTGAGTTGTGGTGGGGGAAGGCCTTGGGTCCCGCCAGATCAGGGCTTTGGTCTGTTACCCTGTTTTGTGAGGTCTGCTTTGTTCTCCAGGTGTATACAGTCTGGTGCAGCCTTCTTTCCTCTTGCTCTGTTAGGATTAGTTGTATTAACCGTATTTTCATAATATATGTGGGTTTCAGGAGGTATTCTCTGTCTCACCTCTCAAGCCACCATCTTGAATCCCTTCTTCATGTATTTTTGACAAACTTAATTATTATATGATAAATAACACTCTTTTATGCTTAAACTCCTTAAATATTTTTGTCCAAAGCAGAACTGCCAATATACTTAAATGTAGACTTTTAAATTCTCATAGAAAAAGGAATAGATTATATATGCTAAGTGTTTTTTTAAGAGAAGGAACATTAAAATTACCACTAGAAGAAATAAAGATATAGTAACATGACTACTGCCTTTGAATACATTATCTCTGCTTATATCTATTAGGAATGCATTTTACATCTTTCATTTCCTTTCCGTTACCATACTCACAGTTTGTTGCATTCCTAGTGAAGTAGTCAGAATCCATGAAGAAAAGGGTAATATTCGTCTAGGTTCCAGTTATTATGATAATTTGACATGTTCCAGGCTCTTGATAGTTAATAAAGTTTAGATATTTAAACATTAAAATAGTTTAAATTCCTACTCTAACAATGAAACTGGTAGAACAATTTATTAGGAAGAAGTATTGTAGCATGCAAAAGCAGTGTGTTAAGAACCATACAGGTATGAGTCTGATAACTAGGTTTATATAATCCTACTTATGAGATAGGACAGATTATTAAACAAACAGAAAACCCTCCAAATCTCTATTCTCATATTAACTCTTAGTTTTTATGTCATAGAATTCTCCTAAAGATTAAGTGGTAAAGCACTGACTGCTACAGTTTATGAAAATATAAACTCAATAAATCATATCTATTAGTAGCACAGTAACAACATAAACTTGGGCACTAACTTCTATCTATAAAATAAAACTCTCTTGCTTATGTATTGATAATTTGTTTTTTATTATCCATGGGAAAGGGAAAATTTTTTGCATCCATTTCATCCAAATACAACAAAAATGATGAAGAAATAAGCAAAACACGTACAATGTCCAGAAAGCACCCCTATTTTATTGAACTAGAATTTTTAACTGCTCTGATAGAGATCCCAGGGATCCTTACTCTAAGAAATGAAACCTCTAATATAAATTGATTCTCAACTCAGTTTATATCAAAATGCAGATTCCTGGCTCTCACCCCTGGAAAATTTGAATTTATTGATCCAGAGTACAATTTGGACATTGCAATTTTTAAAACATCCTTAGATGAATCTAATATGGTGCCCAGATTAAGAATCACTAGTCTAGATTACTGCTTCTCCAATTTACTGTGCAATTATATCACCTGGGGATCTTGTCAAAACACACAATCTGATTCAACTGGTCTGGGGTGGGGCCTAAGATTCTGCATTTCTGTCCAGCTCCTCAATGTTTCTGATATCACTGGACCACACTTCTACCACCTTAGACTTAGGTGATCTCAGCCTATTGATTTTCATTAACTGTCCATATTTTGTTCCAAAATTTGAAATCTTTTACTCATTAAAAACCACAAAATTAAAAGAAAAAAATCACTAAATTTGAAAACAGGTTGAAATAAGTAAACCTAACTCTATTCCATATTTTAACATTTTTAGGTTGGGTTTCAGTGCAGTGATTAATTATATGATTCTTCTCATGTTGGGTTATTTTATTGCTCAAATGCATATTTGGTCATTTTGATTAGGCAAGACTAGAACTGTATTTAGTCTCAGACTGATTTTTGCCACTACTGAAGAATAATCCATATCCAACATTCTAGGGATAATAAGTATGTTCATTTTTCCTCTCTTTCTCTCTTTTTAATGGCAGCATTTAAAAGAACTATCTTCACTAGGAAAACTTCCCAGGAAGGAGGCAACTTAGTGCAATAAAAAGGAGGCCTTCAAGAGGCATGAGTTCTCCAGATGGCTGGAGACAGGACCTTCTCAGCCCAGCCAGCCACTGAGGGAGTGTCTGGTAGACTTCTCATGAGAAATGGGGGGGCCATGAGTCCAGGGTGGGTAAAGATCCAGGTGTGTCAGCAGTCCAGCAGCTCGCTGCCTGCCCCACCCTGCCTACCCCATGGGCAGCCCCTGCTCTCAGAAAGAAGGCATCTTGCTTGGGGTCTCAGCCCAGGAAGAGGTTTAGCATGACACTGGCATCTTGGGAGCTGCCAAGGCCTTAGAATTCAGCTTCTCTAGTCCATTCTGACCTTGCCAATCAGGATGCCCTCCTGCTTGAAGTGCATGTGGAACAAGTCCATGGAGTACATCTCACTCCACATGTACATGCAGTACTGGGTGTCATAGTGGCCCACCAGGTGGCTGAAGGTCAAGGGCATGTTGGTCCTTGGAGTGCCTGGGACCTCAAGGATCTCATGGCAGAGACTGGTGTGCTCCTCCATTGGATCTACAACCATCTGTGGGTGCAGTGCCCGGTTCACTTTGGCCAGGACAACTTGGTGCAGGTTGGAGAGACACGTGTTGGCCTATCAGGACTTGATGAGCTTCTCCAGAGGCTCCAGGGGGGATGTCACTGCCTGTCCTGAAGTGCTGTGACATCTGAAGCAGTAGCTCTTTCTCCCACACCCAGTTCTCCAGCATCAGTGACAATACTTCCACTAACTCCAGCTTCACTTGCCTCCTGCTTTACATGGTGAACTCTGCCTGACAACAGAGCTGGTGTGTCACATGCCCAAACTCATGCAAATAGGTCTCTACCTCACCGTGCTGCAACAGGGAGGGGCTGCCTAGGGTGGGCTTGGTGGATTTGGCCACTGTGGCTGCCATGGAGATCTGGCAGCTCCTATTCTGCCACAGGCAGCCCAACTGCAGGCCAAAGCAGGCTGTGTGTCCGCACTTCTCTTCCTGTGGGTACAGGTCCAGGTAGAACTTCCTGATGACCTTCCCTGAGGCTGAATCCCTCAGAGAGTACAGTGTCACATCACTGTGCCACATGGCAGCATGCTCCTTATGGTACAAGGTCAGCCTGAGAGGCTCCTGGTAGATGCTGAGCAGCCCCTTGTTGACCACCTGCATGAGGAAGTACTGCTTGAGCATCTGATACATGCTGTAGCATCTCCTTTACCTGGTTCTTGTAGAAGCTTATGTTCCAGGTGTTGATCCACCCGTAGAACTCCAGGCCCAGCTTCTTGCACCTGGCCTTCCTCAGCTCCAGGATCAATGCCTACTCCTGCTCCTGGAGCTGCTCCAGCTTCAGGACCAGCTTTCTATGAAAGTGGTCACCACTTTGCTGGTCTTAGCCATGTTCATCTACAGTACAGAGTTGGCCTGCCTGCCTAATCCCAGCTGTGGGGAAAACTGAAGTTTCTATGGCCAGGATCCTCACCTGAACCTAAACTACTTGATGAGGTAACTGGCCTGCTGCTAGGCTACTGCTTCCACACCCATAGGCAATAAGCTATTAGTGACTGAGTCACTATATAAAGAGCTCTGCCCAGTGCTCTGGGTGGAGGTAGAAATGAAGGAAGATTGCAGACATATTTCTAATACTCATCTACTGCTGGGAGAACTAGCTGGGTAATATACCCTTTTACCCCAAGAACATTTTATTGTCATACCTTTTTCTCACTGAATCCACAGTGAACTTCTCTGAGGCTGAAACCCATTGGCAGGACACCAGCAAGCTAGATTTCTGGGCCTGGAGTGAGATCAGGAATATTTCCAGTCCTCTGAGAATTTGGAGTTTTCCCTGTAATTCTTTGGGTAGTTTTTTCACTAGTCTCAGTTAATTTCTTCATACATTTTCTCTAGTTAGTATTTAGTTGAAATTTCAAAAGAGGTCCTGAGCAGATCTCCAAAGTTTGTTCTCTCTTTCTCATATGTCTTTCTTAATGTCTCACACAGCATTCTCTGTCTTCTACAAACTTCCAGCTTTGTCTCCTCAACTCAGGAAGATTACTAAGTTTTGTTCAGGTTCCCCTTTTTGTGCTACACTACAAAGAAACTCTCTCATGGTAGTAAGCCAGGGAAGTAGAGGGCACACACTTCATTTGTTTCCCTTTCAGTAATCACTGTCCTTTGTTGCCAGATGTCTCCTATCTTCAAAATCACCATTCCTGTGTTTGTCTTGATTTTTAGTTGTTTCAGGTGGGAGGCTAAATCCAGTCTATTACTCATCTTGCCCAGCTCCTCTGCATTTTATATTGGTTTCATTCCTATCATCTATATTTAATCCATTTCATTTCTTGTTGCCCTTTTTAGAAAACATAAGGATTTAATAATAACCATTATTGAACTGTTGAACCACTGTGTTGTATACCTGAAACCAATGTAGGATTGTGTATCAACTTCAATAAAAAAATACTACAATACTTAAATAAAAAAAGGACTTCAGTATTTCATAGCATTGGAACACTGTGTATCGAGTTAATCTGATTAAACAGGAAGCAATAAAGACAGAAATGACTTGGAGATTATATAAGGACAATATACAGAGTAAAACTATTTTTTAAAAATTGCATAATGTATTCAGACCTGAAAAATAAGGAATTGAATTTTTTTTAATGAATGTGGGAAAGTGCTAAACATTGCATGACACAATGTAATTTGAAAAAATAATTCAAATTAATTTTAAAAAGTAGGTATGTTACTCAGAAAATATTCATTTCCTAAGTATATGTAACATGTTTTTAGTATATTGTTTAACATCAGGCTACTGTGATCCCTGCAAATAATTCCTGAAGGGCAATTTACTAATTTGTGTAGTCTAGTATAAGAAATTTATGGGAATTGACTTTTGAGGGTCAAGGTAGAATATTATTGGTGTTACACCACATGGAGAAATACCTTTTTATTCCTCACATTGGAATTTGGCTATTATTTGCAATTATAAAGATACTTTATATTCACACAGGGTGTCAACATATGTTTAATAATTTTTGTCATACTATGCTCTTAAGTTTCAAAAAGATGGCCCATCACTGTGCTCCATATGTTGCCATTTATAAGACATCCCCACTCATTTCCTTTTTTAAAAATTTTTCGAGAAAGAGCTAGAAAAAAATAAAGATGCACAAATACATAACTTAAAAGATATGCACACACACAAAAGATATTCCTACTCAAATTCTGTACAGTGACAAGACATCCCTGCCAACTTCCAACAATAATATGCCATCATCATCCCACATTTTCAAACATTTAAAAATTATACAAATTAAAGAAGCTTATTTTTTAAATGAAATATCTCTCTCACTTATTTTTTAAATGAAATATCTGTTTGTTCTGAAGGTCTTATTAATGAGAGAATACTTAAGATTCTAACCAGTGAAATTGTTCTGTGTACTAGTTTAAAGGCCTTTGAACTGACAATCCTTTGTGCAGTCAAATTCTCAATACTGAAACCAGTGGTAATACCCATGCTTAACTGCACGGAGAACAAAGAGCAGATTATAACAAGGTTTCCTTTGTATAATAATTGAAAAGTAGAGGAAAAAATACTGTATTGACAAGAGATTTAGGGCATGTTTATACTTTTATCTGTTGTAAAGCAAATCTATTAAAGAATGTTTTATATGTGTAAACAAAATGGTTTTATAATTATATATGGGTGTTTTATTTGAAGATAACAAATTAAGAATGGAAAATATACTTTCTTTGTTAGCAGAATAGGTGTTGATGAATTAAGTATCTCATTTATGTACGATAAAAAGTAGTATTTATTTAGAAACTTAGAATTTCTTGTGACTTTGTGTCTATAAGCTGCCTATATTTTTTTGTAAAGACATGATATCACATTTATGTTTTCAAATTATATCATTGCTGCATGTTGCATTATAATTTAAATTGTCATGAAAAACAACCATTTTTTGAGATAACTAAAATCTATACCGCAACTTATACTTTTCACACAATAGTAATAAAAATATATTTACATTCACACAGGATATCAACATATGTTTAATAATTTTTGTCATACTATGCTCTTGAGTTTCAAAAAGATGGCCCATCACTGTGCTCCATATGTTGCCATATATATTTAAAATCTTACTGATGCTAAATTTAACAGATAAGGGGAAATTCAACTCCTAGGTACTTTCAGAACCAGGAAAAATGTGTTCCTGAACAGTGGCCATCTGTCAAACAAAACTGTACTATAGTAGTGTGTGGTACCCACATGATAGGATCTCATTTACTGAAATTGCACTGAGAACACTGCATGCATTTCACATAAGGAAGGCTTTCAATTCGACCATGGAGAGACATATAAAAGAAAAAAATTCACTCTTCTTGCAGATACATTGCTTGTATTGTCCTCATTATCCTACCAAGATGTTTTAGAAAAAAAAAAGAAGTAAAGGGATGCAGGGAATCATAAAAACAAGTCTTCAGGCACATGAACATGTTTGTTTAATTTACATCAAGATCTTACTGAAATATTTTATATGGATAAGCTGGAAGAAACACAATGACTATAGTGACTATTAAGTGTTAGGTTCACTACAACACACACATTAAACTCAGGAATGTAAGAAATTCTTTGAAACCAGTAGGACCACATTGAGTTTCCTCCCATTTTAATGGTACAATATATAGGCTGATTTTTACTTCAGTTTTTTCCTCAGACTTTATCAGCTGAATGATTTAGATGTATTTTGTGTCCTCTATATGCCAAATCTATTTTGGTCCCTCTGCTACTTAACATGAGCATCCTGCAGAGAAAGTATTTGAAGCCTTGATACTTTTTCCATGTGCACACATAAAAAATAACATTTTATTTCTCTTTTATCCAAATATAGAGGTGGTTAAATAACTTTCTTCTTCCTAAATTAATTTTACATAAATGCACTTATCAATATTGGTCATAGGCCAAGACAACCAGAAGTAAATTTTTAAAAAATTACTTGCTATAGCAACTATCTTACACTAATTTTCAGTGTATGCTGTATCTATTTAATGCAGCAACCCCAATGCTTTGCCTTATGTGTTGGTTTTCATTTAGAATGCATGACTGATGTTGTATTGCCAGAGGTTTTTTTGCAAAAGGATGAAATACTGTTTGATTTCATTCCTTTGACATTATGTTTTGACACCTGCATATACAGAGCCCACATATTCTTTAGGACTTCTGGTTGGATCACTGACATTTCCTTCAATTCCATATTTCTAAGGCTTTGGTAGTGTCTCCAGTTCAATCAGAGTATTAATTTTATCACCATTCTTGATACCCATACTAAAAGGTACATATTCTCCATAAGAAAATGTGTTGCTTCTTCTTCCCTTACATTTCAACCCTGGTTATGAGTGATGTGTTACCACTCTTCAAAACAGTTCTTCCCTCAGGTAAAATTTAAAAGTCCTTAATATGCCTCACAACAACATGTCTACCTGGAAGGTGTCCAGTATCATGTTTGACACAATGTGAATGGCTAATGGATGTCTGTTGAATTAATAGTCACAAATAAATGAATGGTAGTCCATTAAGTGAATTTTATCTTTTATTTGTCATTTAATAACCCAGCTAAAGAATGCCTCCTTCAGCTTACTACTGTTCATCTCAGCCTCTTGCTTCAGCTCGGATGAAGGACTGACTGATCTTGTCTGCACTCCTGGTGACTGTACAGCTGTGACCTGCACATTGGGTGCTGCACTGCTGATGCTGCCCACAGTGCTCTGTATTCTTACCCACAGAAGGGTGGCCTGCAAGTATGTAGCCCAAACATACGCAATCCGAAAAGGGCAAGGAAGTTATAATACCAGGAGCTGAACTTTGTCCAATGTGATAGAGGAGCCAGTGGATAAATTATATCCCTCTCAATCCCTTACAGACAGTTGTAACATACAACTTATAAGGCTCCTCAGGAGCATAGTCCCTAGACCCTAGATCAGACAATCAGTTGCCTTCATGGCAAAGGATAGCTTGCTAATGTATCTTTTCATGGACTGTCTCTCTTTTGTTTTGTTTTTCTTATACTTCAGTCATGGGACCATATTTTCTAGTAAAACAATGCACATAAATTCCATGTCAATGGCTCTTCTTTTAGAGGAACTCAGACTAAATGAACCCATCTCAAACCAACCAACAATTTCTTTGTGCTCCTTGTCTTTTAAGGGCTTCACTGTTATTAGGGACCTATTTATATTTCATACATACTATTTATTATATCAAAATGATAATTATTTTATTAAGTAAAATTTTTATATGCTTTTCACTTTATTAAGATACAGAAAGTCTAAGATGAGAAGACCCATTGCAGTCTTAAAGTTTACAGTTTAGGGAGAAACAAAAAATATACAGAAATAAAAACAAGTATAGTACCTTACAGAACAATATATAAAGAGAGTCTGAGCTACTCAGAGTCCTGCACCTATCAACAAGAGCTACTTTAAAATTCAAATAGAAGAACACCTATGTTAAATTTATCAGATTAATGTTCTTGGTCTCCCTACCCTTAGGCTTGGTGACAATATTTATAAAGGTTTCTGCCCACAGGGTAGTGGCAGCAGAAACTGGGCACCCTGCCTCATTCTTTCCTTAAACTATTTACTGTTAGAGTATTTATGTAGTAAGAAGAGAAGGGCAAAATGATTTCTGGATAGGAGAGGCCATAGTTTCCACTTAGACCCGTGAATGTTGTGTAGACTACATTAATAGGCCAATTCTTCATTTCTACCTTCAACTCATCCCCTGCCATGTGACTATGTAGTTTTTTCAACAGAGGAAAAAGTATATTTCCTAGTCCTTAGAGTCTGAGTTCAGCCAAGTGATGTGCTTTGACAAAAGGGGTGCTAGCAGATGTGATCTATGTATAGGCTTGAAAAAGCATGTTTCCACTGTCTCATCCTCCGTCATCACTATGATCACAGCAATGAGTTAGTATGTTCTAGGATGAGACATAGGTGGCCCAGAAGCCCAGTATCCCAGTTGACAAGTCTACAAAAATGCAGAAATGTTGATTCCAATTAAAGCCAGGAGAGCCACCAAACCTGAATGTTGAACCATAGTGTCATGAGGTAAATAAGTGCTCATTGGTTTATGTTACTAATTCTTGGGGTGATTTGATGTGTAGCATTATTGTGGCACTAAATAACTGATGCAGAAATTGGTTCCAGTAATTGAGTACTGCCATTACAGAAACCTAAAATATGTGGCATTGGCTTGGGGCTGGGTGACAGTAGAAAAGAGGCATTAATAAACCCTGGAAAACATAGTGAGGAAATTGTTACAGGATTCTGGAAAGAAACAACAAGGAAATTTCCAAGGCTGTCTGAGAAAATGGCCACCTGCACTACGTCTTTGTAATTATCTGGCAAAAATATTGCCTCAGATGACTTGTTATTGCTAAAGAGATTTTGGATTTGGGAAGAGCTGTCAAAGCAAAATATTGAAAGCATATATTTATTTATTGGAGCTGTTTATGAAGAAATGCATGAAATAAAAAAACAGACATTTTGGAATTAAAATAAGGGAGTATGGAGGTATCAGGACTTGCTATGTTAGAAAAAAAGTTATTTCTCATACCTAGCAAGCCATAGATTCTATAAGTAAGACACAGTGTCAGGATAAAGATCAAATAAATAGTGAGTTTATGAGATCCTTTATAAGGACTTCACAAAGAATTAAGGTGGGGCCCAGTAGATATTTACAGCTAAACAAAAGTGGTTTTAAGGAACTCAATCATGAGTACTAAAATGTCTGAAATATGGGCTAACCTGCTAGTGAGAAGCATTTACTAAAAACTTCTATTTGTATGACTTTTGGAGCATGGGAAAATATGATCACATACATAGAAAGCCCACAAAATGCTTAGGAGAATTGTATTTATAAAATCAGTACCGGCATGAGACTGACAGAATTCAAACAGTAAGCCCTCTGAGCCCTCAACTTTCTTTTCCTTTTTTTATTTAAATTCATTTTGTTATCAATAATCTACAATTACATGAAGAACATTATGTTTCCTAGACTCCCCCCTTCACCAAGTCCCCCCCACAAGCGTAGTAAGATGCTGTAGAATCACTACTTGTCTTCGCTGTGTTGCACATCCCTCCCTATGCCCGCCCCCACATTATGCATGCTAATCATAAGGCCCCCTTTCTTTTACCCCACCTTTATCCCTCCCTTCACACCCATCCTCCCCAGTTCCTTTCCCTTTGGTAACTGTCAGTCCATTCTTGGGTTCTGTGAGTCTGCTGCTGTTTTGTTCCTTCAGTTTTTCTTTGTTCTTATAGCTGCACGTATGAGTGAAATCATTTGGTACTTGTGTTTCTCAGCCTGGCTTATTTCACTGAGCATAATACCTGCTAGCTCCATCCATCTTGTTGCAAATGGTAGGATTTGTTTTCTTCTTATGGCTGAATAACATTCCATTGTGTATATGTACCACCTCTTATTTATCCATTCATCTACTGATGGACATTTAGGTTGCTTCCATTTCTTGGCTATTGTAAATAGTGCTGCAATAAACATAGGGGTGCACCTGTCTTTTCAAACTGGAGTGCTGCATTCTTAGGGTAACTTCCTAGAAGTGGAATTCCTGGGTCAAATGGTATTTCTATTTTGAACTTTTTGAGGAACCTCCATACTGCTTTCCACAAAGGTTGAACTAAATTACATTTCCACCAGCAGTGTAGGAGGGTTCCCCTTTCTCCACAACCTCGCCAACATTTGCTGTCTGTCTTTTGGATGGTGGTGATCCTTAATGGTGTGAGGTGATATCTCATTGTGGTTTTAATTTGCATTTCTCTAATGACTAGCATCTTTTCATGTGTCTGTTGGCCATCTGAATTTCTTCTTTGGAGAACTGTCTGTTCAGCTACTCTGCCCATTTTTTAATTGGATTATTTGCTTTTTGTTTGTTGACATGCCTGAGCTCTTTATATATTTTGGATGTCAACCCTTTATCGGATCTGTCATTTATGAATATATTCTCCCATACTGTAGGATACCTTTTTGTTCTATTGGTGGTGTCCTTTGCTGTACAGAAGATTTTCAGCTTGATATAGTCCCACTTGTTCATTTTTGGTTTTGTTTTCCTTGCCCGGGGAGATATGTTCATGAAGAAGTTGCTCATGTTTACGTCCAAGAGATTTTTGCCTATGCTTTTTTCTGAGAGTTTTATGGTTTCATGACTTACATTCAGGTCTTTGATACATTTCAAATTTCCTTTTGTGTATGGGATTAGACAGTAATCCAGTTTCATTCTCTTACATGGAGCTATCCAAATTTGCCAGCACCATCTGTTGAAGAGACTGTCGTTTCCCCATTGTATGTCCATGGCTCCTTTATCATATACTAATTGACCATATATGTTTGGGTTAATGTTTGGAGTCTCTATTCTGTTCCACTGGTCTGTGGCTATGTTCTTGTGCCAGTAACAAACTATCTTGATAACTGTGGCTTTGTAGTAGAGCTTGAAGTTGGGGAGCGAGATCCCTCTCCCCACTTTATTCTTCCTTCTCAGGATTGCTTTGGCTATTCGGGGTCTTTGGGGTTTCCATACGAATTTTTGAAATATTTTTTCCAGTTTGTTGAAGAATGCTGTAGGTAATTTGATAGGGATTGCATCAAATCTGTATATTGCTTTGGGCAGGATGGCCATTTAGACGATATTAACTCTTCCTAGCCAAGAGCATGGGATGAGTTTCCATTTGTTAGTGTCCTCTTTAATTTCTCCTAAGAGTGTCTTACAGTTTTCAGGGTATAGGTTTTTCACTTCCTCAGTTAGGTTTATTTCTAACTATTTTATTCTTTTTGATGCAATTGTGAATTGAACTGCTTTCATGATTTCTCTTTCTGTTGGTTCATTGTTAGTGTATAGGAAAGTCACAGATTTCTGTGTGTTAATTTTGTATCCTGCAACTTTGCTGTATTCTGATATCAGTTCTAGTAGTTTTGGAGTAGAGTCTTTAGGGTTTTTTATGTACAATATCATGTCATCTGCAAATAGTGACAGTTTAACTTCTTTACCAATCTGGACTCTTTGTACTTCTTTGTTTGGTCTAATTGCAGTGGCTAGGACCTCCAGTACTATGTTGAATAACAGTGGGGAGAGTGGGCATCCCTGTCTTGTTCCTGATCTCAGAGGAAAAGCTTTCAGCTTCTCACTGTTCAGTATGATGTTGCCTGTGGGTTTTTCATATATGGCCTTTATTATGTTGAGGTACTTGTACTCTATACCCATTTTGTTGAGAGTTCTTATCATGAATGGATGTTGAATTTTGTCGAATGCTTTTTCAGCATCTATGGAGATGATCAGGTGATTTTTGTCCTTCTCTTTGTTGATGTGGTGGATGATGTTGATGGATTTTCGAATGTTGTACCATCCTTGCATCCCTGGGATGAATCTCACTTGGTCATGTTGTGTGATCCTTTCGATGTATTTTTGAATTCGGTTTGCTAATATTTTTTTGAGTATTTTTGCATCTACGTTCATCAGGGATATTGGTCTGTAATTTTCTTTTTTGGTTGGGTCTTTGCTGGTTTTGGTATTAGGGTGATGTTGCCTTCATAGAATGAGTTTGGGAGTATTCCCTCCTCTTCTATTTTTTGGAAAAGTTTAAGGAGAATGAGTATTATATCTTCTATGTATGTCTGATGAAATTCTGAGGTAAATCCATCTGGCCCTGGGGTTTTGTTCTTGGGTAGTTTTTTGATTACCACTTCAATTTCTTTGCTGGTAATTGTTTTGTTTAGATTTTGTGTTTCTTCCTTGGTAAGTCATGGGAGGTTGTATTTTTCTAGGAAGTTATCCATTTCTCCTAGGTTTTCCAGCTTGTTAGCATATAGGTTTTCATAGTATTCCATAATAATTCTTTGTATTTCTGTGGGGTCCATCGTGATTTTTCCTTTCTCATTTCTGATTCTGTTTATGTGTGTTGACTCTCTTTTTCTCTTAATAAGTCTGGCTAGAGACTTATCTATTTTGTTTATTTTCTCGAAGAACCAGCTCTTGGTTTCATTGATTTTTTCTGTTGTTTTATTCTACTCAATTTTATTTATTTCTTCTCTGATCTTTATTATGTCCCTCCATCTGCTGACCTTAGGTCTCATTTGTTGTTCTTTTTCCAATTTTGATTATTGTGACATTAGACTATTCGTTTGGGATTGTTCTTCCTTCTTTAAATATGCCTGGATTGCTATATACTTTCCTCTTACGACTGCTTTCGCTGCGTCCCACAGAAGTTAGGGCTTTGTGTTGTTGTTGTTGTCATTTGTTTCCACATATTGCTTGATCTCTATGTTAATTTGGTCATTAATCCATTGATTATTTAGGAGCACGTTGTTAAGCCTCCATGTGTTTGTGGGCCATTTTGCTTTCTTTGTACAATTTAGTTCTAGTTTTATACCTATGTGTTCTGAAAACTTGGTTAGTAGGATTTCAGTCTTTTGGTATTTACTGAGGCTCTTTTTGTGGCCTAGTATGTGGTCTATTCTGGAGAATGTTCCATGTGCACTTTAGAAGAATGTTTATCCTGTTGCTTTTGGATGTAGAGTTCTATAGATGTCTATTACGTCCATTGGTTCTAGTGTGTTGTTCAGTGCCTGTTTCCTTACTTATTTTCTGTCCAGTGGATCTGTCCTTTGGAGTGAATGGTGTGTTGAATTCTCCTAAAATGAATGTTTTGCATTCTATTTCCTCCTTTAGTTCTGTTAGTATTTCTTTCACATATGCTGATGGTCGTGTGTTTGGTGCATATATATTTATAATGATTATGTCCTCTTTCTGGACTGACCCCTTTATCATTATGTAATGTCCTTCTTTATCTCTTGTTACTTTCTTTGTTTTGAAGTCTATTTTGTCTGATACTAGTACTGCAACACCTGATTTTGTCTCCCTGTTGTTTGCATGAAATATCTTTTTCCATCCCTTCGTTTTTAGTCTGTGCATGTCTTTGGGTTTGAGGTGAGTCTGTTTTCAGCAGCATATAGATGGGTCTTGGTTTTTTTATCCATTCAGTGACTCTATGTCTTTTGATTGGTGCATTCAGTCCATTTACATTTAGGGTGATTATCGCTAGGTATGTACTTATTGCCATTTCAGGCTTTAGATTCGTGGTTACCAAAGGTTCAAGTTTAATATCCTTACTATCTGAGAGTCTAACTTAACTCACTTAGTATGCTGTTACAAACACAATCTGTTTCTCCTCTTTTTTCTTCCTCCTCCATTCTTTATATATTAGGTATCATATTCTGTACTTTTTGTCTATCCCTTGATTGACTTTGAGGATAGATAATTTAATTTTTCAGTTGCTTAGTAATAAGTTGTTCTACTTTCTTTACTGCAGTTTTATTACCTTTGGTGACAGCTATTCAACCTTAGGAACACTTCCATCTATAGCAGTCCCTCCAAAATAGACTATAGAGATGGTTTTTGGGAGGTAAATTCAGCTTTTGCTTATCTGGAAATTGTTTAATTCCGCCTTCAAATTTAAATGTTAATCTTGTCAGATAAAGTAATTTTGGTTCTAGGCTCTTCTGCTTCATGGCATTATATACGTCATACCACACCCTTCTCGCCTGTAAGGTTTCTGCTGAGAAGTCTGATGTTAGCCTGATGGGCTTTCCTTTGTATGTGATCTTATTTCTGTCTCTGGCTGCTTTTAACTGTCTGTCCTTATCCTTGATCTTTTCCATTTTAATTACTATGTGTCTTGGTGTTATCTTCCTTGGGTCCCTTGTGTTGGGAGATCTGTGGATCTCCATGGCCTGAGGGACTATCTCCTTCCCCAGTTGGGGAAAGTTTTCAGCAACTACCTCCTCAAAGACACTTTCTATCCCTTTCTCTCTCACTTCTTCTTCTGGTATCCCTGTAATGCGAATATTGTTCTGCTTGGATTGGTCACACAGTTCTCTCAATATTCTTTCATTCTTAGAGATCCTTTTTTCTCTCTGTGCCTCAGCTTCTTTGTATTCCTCTTCTCTAGTTTCTATTTCATTTATCGTCTCCTCCACCGTATCCAACCTGCTTTTAATACCCTCCATCTTGCTCTTTAATGATTGGATCTCTGACCTGAATTCATTTCTGAGCTCTTTCATGTCTTTCCATACCTCCATTAGCATGTTGATGATTTTTATTTTGAACTCCCTTTCAGGAAGGGTCATGAGGTCCATATCATTTAAATCTTTCTCGGGAGTTGTATTAACAATTTTACTCTAGATCAGGTTTCTTTGGCATTTCATATTTGTATATGGCGCCCTCTAGTGTCCAGAAGCTCTATTCTGGAGCTACTCTGCCCCTGAAGCAATGTCGGGTGTCGCAGGGGAACGGTATTGGTGCCTGGGGGTAGGAAAGAGCTTTTCCCCACTTCCCAGCTGCTGTGCCTGTCTTCACTGCCTAAACCAGTGGGCCGAGCACACAGATATAAGCTTTTGTCCCAGAGAAGCTGGATATGGATCCCTGCTTTCCGCAAGTGGCCAGAATCCCAGCCTCCCAGGAAATCCACCTGTCCCAGGTTTCCAACCCTATAATGAGAAGAATATGATGAAACACCATGAAATGTAGGTTTGTGCTCCCAGCGCAGATCTCCGGAGCTTGGTATTCAGCAGTCCCAAGCCTTCCACTCCCTCTTTGCTCAGTTTTTCTTCCTCCTGCTGGTGAGCTGTTGTGGGGGAAAGGCTCATGTCCCACCAAGCCACAGCTCTGGTATGTTACCCCATTCGCTGATTTCTGCTCTTTTCTCCAGGTATGTGCAGTCTGATGCGGTCCTCTTTCCTGTTGCTCTCTCAGGATTATTTGTGCCAACTATATTTTCTAATTGTACCCAGTTTTAGGAGGAAGCCTCTGTCTCTCCTCTCACGCCATCTTATTTAATTGCTCTCTGAGCCCTCAACTTTCTATGGGACACCAAAATTAGAAAGTTGACTTAGGTAGACATTTTTCTTATTAGATTACTCTTCCACTTATATCTACCAGAAATGAAGAGAACTTATACGGTTTTTGTTTCTTCAAAATCCAGATTTGTGTCTTCTTCTTGTACTCTGATCATTTATTTAAAGTTTGTACCCTGGATTTACTGACTGTAAGGTTCACTAGCAATTTCAACAAAGGTTAAAACAGTTAAGGCTAACATTGTCATATCCAAGGAACAGGTAAGTGCAGTGACTGATATCAGGATCAGGAAATGATTCTGTTAAGAGTCACCTATTAGATATTTTAGGCTTTGTGAGGCAAAGGTCTCTAACAACACCACTTAATTCTAGCAGTGTCACTAAACTTGTCATCAATGATATGTAAATTAATGAACATGGCTATGTTTGCATAAAACTTTATTGGCTTATGAACTGTAATTTTCTGAGTTGTGATTTACTCAAAATACAGAAATTAAAATAAAAGTACATTTGTCATATAACAGCATTCTTTTTGTAATGAAATGCTCATATAACTTGAATAAAGGTATGTACAGAATTTTGAGGCACATTATATTTAATATCTATAGAATTCCTTTGTAAATTCTTAAGCTGATATAGATTGACAGTTGCAACTCATAACTCATGTTATAAGACCTATGATGATTCATCTAGTGTGGTTATTGAATACTAAGAAAAATACTGTGAACCTAAATGCACTCTTATCAATATTCTTTCTGCAACATTTTACTTTGGAGATTTCTATCTCCCTAAATGGAATGTGTCCTGAAGTGTACATCTATACACCACTAAGTTAAATTATGGGAATTGAAATCTCAAAATGCATGTTATTGAATATGCTGAGATAGAAATTCTTTGTTCATCTTAAGAAGCAAAACATGTATTAGAGAAAGCTAATCAGTTTTCAAGTGGGTAGTAATTCTAATTTCTTCCAAGCATAATTTATTATTTTTAAGGTAGGAAAACAAGCCATCTATCAAATGTTTCTCATAGTAATATCATTAATATTGTTATTAAAGGAGACTTCATTTAGATGCTGCATGAATAGTGATCACAGGCTTATTTTTTTGGTATATGAAAGTGAATTTCATTTTTTCTGGGTTTTCATTGAAGGAGTTATGAAAAAAGATGAAAAATGGATTATAAGAAGGATGTTATTTTAGACTAAAATTATCTTTGTGTTTTGGTTATAAGAATATTTTATAAAAAATTTGTTTTATATTTTGTTATCCATGTATTTTAAAAATCTACTTAAAATCCTTCTACTCTTCATTTGGGCAAAAAAAAATAAAAAATCCAAGATTTCTCAACAACCATTAATTCATTATTTGATACCAGTGAGGATTAGAAGAGAGATATTTG
The DNA here is from genome assembly GCF_030020395.1 of Manis pentadactyla. Classification (NCBI taxonomy): domain Eukaryota; kingdom Metazoa; phylum Chordata; class Mammalia; order Pholidota; family Manidae; genus Manis; species Manis pentadactyla. Next base: position 54,184,989 of record NC_080023.1, read on the forward strand.
GAGACATATATATCCTATGATCAATTGACAATTTCCCTCTCATTTAGTTTTCTCTATCCATATTAGTTAGACATTCAATCATATAACTGAATATTACTTGAGAATTTATTATGTGCTATATATTGTGCTTTTGACAAGACAGATTACTTAAACTCAAAGAAGACATCTACCAGTTGAGATGAATTTTAAACAAATAAATATAAATGTACATGGCATGAAGGAAAACATCATGTATAATACAAACATAAGAATGGGAAACAGATTTTCTATGGCCAGCAAAGGAAAGCTCTACTAAGTTTTTTTCCTATATTTGAAGAATGAGCAGGATTTAGGCCACTGAAAGTTTGTGTGAACAGCATTTCCAGCAGAGAAAGAACATAATGCCAAGGACCTTAGGAAAATAAAACTTGGTATATATACTTCAGGTACTGAAAGAAGGCCGATATGGCTAGATCATGATAATTTTGAGCAAGAATATTATAAAGTAGAGCCATAAAGTAAAATAGCAGTTAATTACTGTGAGACTTAGCAAGATTTAAGAATTTTAGTTTTCAACCAATGAACATGACTCTCCATCAAAGGGTTTTAATCAGTAAAGGGATATATCAGCTTCTTTTTAGTGCTGGATAATATTACTTTATCTGAATGTATCATATTTTATCCATTTTCCCAATGAGGGCATCTTGGTTTCTTCCATGTTTTAGCAATTTATGAATAAAGTTGTTATAAATATACACATACAGGTTTTTGTGTGGACATAAATTTTCAATTTCTTTAGGTAAATACTAAAGAGCGTGATTGCTGTACCATATACTAAGCTTATATTTAGTTTAGCAAGAAATTGACAGACTGTCTTCCAAAGTAGCTATATTTTGAATATGTAGAGTATATATTGAATATCAAAAGACTTATTTCCCAGGTGAAATAAAGTTATGTCATATATTCTGTTAGTGCTAATGCAAATGAGAGAATTACATGTATCTGAGAAATATGTAAGCAATACAACTGATGAGAATTTGTGGTATGAGTGAAACACAGATGGGAGGGATAGGAAGATTGTTGATATGAGCCATAGCCAAATGCAATTTTCTGGAAAGGAAAAATTTGAATTCATGACAGTAAGGCAGGAGTCATTTCATTTCTCTGATAGTATAAAACTAAATGTCTTCTCTCTGTGGATTTTTCCTTCCACGTACATACATTAACAGAAAATACGGTACTTTTCCTGTGGGTCTGTAGTACAGTGCCACTACAGTACGGAGGATCATCCCCATTCCACAAACCTGATGCTTCACAAAGAATGTTCTCATCAGTTGGAATTGGGTCCTCAAAGCCATGGCACGGACAGATGGTGACATAGGCATTTTCTTGTTTCTTCTCTTCAGGCATTTTTTAATAACACAATCGCTAAAGTTGTGCAGAATTTTTTTTCCTTGCTAACGCATACCATGGAGACCATAAATGACACTATGTGTGTGTCACTATATGTGTGTGAGATGGAGGAAAGAACGACATCCAGCACTTTACAAATGCAGATTTATCTTTTCATGATATAAATGGACTTTTAAAGAAAGTATTTTCGAAATATGGAATACTTAGTGATTCACATTGGTGAATAGTGATAAAATAGCACTGCTCTAATGTTTACAACAAATTCTCAAGTAACGCTTTTAAATCGTTAAAAATAATTCTTCACAGATGCAAAACAAAATGACAGAAGTCATGTTTAGAAAGAAAAATATTCATTTTATATGTTTGAATAACTTAAGAGTGAACATTTTTGTACAGGATTTTTTTAGACCAAAACAATAACTAACTTCTTTGCAATGCCTTTTGAGATTTTAAAAATCATTTATTGAACCCTTACTAGGCTCTGGTTAAGCATCTTACATGTATTAACTTACATAATGCTCATAAATTATGAAGTTGGCATGATTAGTATCACTATTGTACATGTTGGAAGCTGACACACTGAGACAGTGAGTCTATTTTGCCAATGGATACAGAGACAGTAATTGGAGAAGTTTGAATCAGAGCCCGGGCAACCTGAGTTAAGATCCCATTTATCCATTAAGCCATACACAGTGAGAAGCTCAGGTCTCATATTCATGATCAGAACAGATTTGATTTTTTTTTTAAAGATTCTTAAGTTTAATTACGTCAGTCCCTCTCAACCCATAGGGAAGGACTCAGGCACACTATAAATATTATCTCTAGAAATTGCTCCAGGATGAGTATTCTGTTGTACTGGTTCTGACAACTGTCTTGCTTTGCTCATTTGCCTCTGAATGATTTCCCATTGCTCTTAACAAAGTTTTACTCTTCTGTGTGGTCTCTTTGAACGATGCTTATCTCAGATTATGTTGCTAGTCCTGATACTACTGTCAGATTCAGTGATTCGGCAGAACTCATAGGATTCAGAAAAAGCTGCTATACTCATGGTTATGGTGTATTAAAACAAAATAATACAGATTCAAATTAGCAAAGGAAAAAGATGTAGAATGCTGAATCAATGAGAGACCATACACAAGCTTCTGTTTTTCTTTTTTCACTGGAGCTGCATGGACAGCACTTGATTCTCACAGAAGTGGAATCTGACAGCATGTATGGAGTCACCTGCATGACTGCCCTTAGTTCTTCAGTATTGAGTGCCTCCAGAGATCAAGCTGATACTGCATGGCTAAAGATCCCAGCCACAAATCACATATTTAGGCTAAAGTATCCGGTGTGGCCAAAAGCCTAGGTGTAGAAAATACTTTCTTCAGATAAGATATTAAAAGGACTTAGAGATTATCTCCCAGAAGCCAAAGATCAGTTGATTTGGAATGTACAGAGTTTGAATACCAAAAATGTGCAAAGTCAAGCTGTGACTGAACAGAATGCCTGCTTCATTCTTGTCTACAAGCTTAATTCCTGGATACTTACAGAATGCCATGTCTCCTTTGATTCTATATTATGTAATTTAATAAGATGGCCTCATCCTCACTTTTGTAGTTCTTGCTCAAAGTATTATATCAATTCTTTGTAAAAGGAGAATTGGTATATACAGAATAATTATACTGGCCTAATTATTACTTTTTCACTTTTATGGCTGTGAAATAGAAAAAAATTAAGATAAAGGCAATTAATAAAAATAATTTAGTAATTTATCAATAATTTTAATAATTAAATAATTAAATTATATATAATTTATTAATATATCGAATTGATTAATTAAATCAAATAAATTACATTGATTAAATCAAATAAATTAATATATTGATTAAATTATATATGATTAAATAATTAAATTATAAAATATAAATTTATAATATATAATTAAAATTAATTTCTTAGTTATTCAAGAGAAACAAAATTTGTTCAAGAAAAGAAATGTGAAATAGAACATTACATAATTGAGATTACATACATTGATTCTGTGTTGTGATGAGGATGGTGACTGGGGATATGCTTTTCGTTGTGGAAAATTATAACAAAGTTAAATACTCAGCTTCTATGATAGGAAACTATATAAATGTTATGCAATTTAAAAAGCTTATTTGGTTTTGGTGTTTCAACATTTTTACAAAGTAACATATTAACAAATAATATATGACTAAAGAAAAGAGAATAACAGTTGTAATGAACATTGAGAATGAGTAATTAAGTGCCAGAAGGAAAGAAATAAAGCTAAAAGTAAAATTTTTTGAAGAACAGGAGTTAATAGTGGGGAATTGGGGACAGACTGCTTTTAATTAAGCATTGTAGAATTATTTGACATTTTAAAATATGTGCATGCATTGCTTTGATAAAAGTAACAATTTAATTTGGCATTAATATTTCATCATATTTTTCTGACTTACAAAATCTGAAAAGGAGGTTTGTTATTTTGTTCTAGTGAGCTTGCCCACAAAAACAGGTCTGGCATTTGACCTTATTATTAAAAATGCTTTTAAACACTAAATTAAAATCACTGATGGTGGCAAGTCTGAGTTCCAGTTAAATAAAATCAGTAATATTATTTCAGCATTTGTACCTATATGTACAACTATTGGATTTACATACTTTACTGTGCATAGCAGTTTTTTAAAAATATTCTTAAATTGTATCCAAATATTATAAAGAATATTATAGCTTTCAATAGCCAAAATATGGTCATGTTGTCTCATTTAATATTATTTCAATTTTTCTAATTTAGGTCATTCCTTCTTCATTCCTTAGAAGAAAAGAAAATGCTAAAATAGCAAGGATTGATCCCAGAAGAAATCTGCAATCCCAGAAGAAAGCTAATGAATTGTCTAGAGAGATATTACTTAATCGGGTTACTTTTTATTTTATAGTAAGTATATATTTAATTTTATGAAGTCCCACATATTTGTATAGTATTAATTATTTTTCAGACCAGTTGTAACTCTTTTGTACAGATTCTATGGTCCTTTTTTTTCCCTGATGACGGATTTTGAACAAAGTAAATAATACAGAAAAACCAGGTATATTCCTTTCATTTTTCTAAAATTTTGGTATTTCATTACTATGGAGTTATTTGCAATATTTGCTATACAAAGTGACATTAAAACAATGATTCACTGATCCAAGTATTTGTTAGGATGCCTGAATTAATACATGCAAGTAAAGACAGAAACACTACTATTGGTTAATTTTTGCAAAAAACTAGAAATTATTGTGGAAATGTTGGAAACAGAGCTATTCTTGATCTTCCTATTTAATGATTAACATGTCTTATTTTAATTAGCTTGACTCAGTAATTAAGGAAAGAGGATGATTAATAAATTTGTTCTCAAAGTCTTCAAAGTAACAACTATTTCTATATTCTTGTTGAACTGACCACAGAAAATTTAGTTTATATATTTACTAAATTTTTTTCTTAAAAGCAAAGTAAATCACTGGCACAATCATAAGGAATTACTCATTTCTAAGAGTTAACTCATCTGTGAAACATAGTCCCTATTTCTGTTATAACAATCTTTAAAGAAGAATCTGAAATACAAGATTCCTTTCTCATTAGCAGTTGGGGAGGAAGAAAATGAAGGTACTGAGTGTTGGTTAACGGGGTGTGGTTGTTATCATATATATTCTAGAGCTAAGGAGTTGTTTTTAAGTTTATGCTGTTGATTCTCCCATAAGAAAAACTCTTTGGTAAGGATCCAACATAACCAAGTTACGTCTATAGTTGGCATTACAAAATAGCATCTCTGACAGTAGGATGTATCTTAAGGGAGAAGAGTGAAAGGAAAGAGCTTCCTTCCCTTGAGAGAACTGAAAGGGATGGACACTACTACTATTACTACAACTATTGCCACTATTAGTAGTACTACTTCCTATCTGCTTGAAAGAATAGCCGGTCAATACAAGCTTTAATGGGTGGTTTGAGAACTGAAGTACATTTTTGTCATTCCCTCCTTAATTTTTCTAGCTAGTCAGAGACTCACTGCAGATTTCTACATCTTGTAACACTTGAACAGCCCAAGCTTTGAAAATTTTGAGTATTTCTAATGCACTGCATTTCTTGAGTATGAAAGAATTTGGAAAGGAGTGAACTTTGATCATAATTGATTTATTTATTTGTAACAGAGTACAGTATAAAATTCTGGAACTCAGAATCCAAATATGAGAACATTTGGATTGCATATTGGCAAACAGTTGTTTAGCTTTACAAAAGATCATTAAGACCATCAGGCATATCAAACTGTAAGGGTGAACCAAGGACAAAAATAAGATCTGGGGGCTGATGATCATAAAATTAAGGTGCTAGCCTTTCCAGAATAAATTGCAGCACCTGTGTGTGTCAGTGGCTGAGAAATTAGTACTTGTTAGCATTCTCAGTGGGGAAAAACGCTTTGCTATTATTCGTGTGTGAACACATATTGTACAATCATCAGTCATGGGACTGCATTCTAATACATGCATGCTGGAAGTTTAGCTCTGTATCTGCACTATTGAGTTAGTCACAGCATGACAGAAAGCAATCCCTGCAATTGGGGAGTAAGAAGCAAATAAATACAGGTAGGATGAACATGACTGGAGGAAAATAATATGTATCTCTTCTCTCTACTGATGGAGAAAAACAACATCAAGCATTTTAAATACCTATGCACTTTGTAGTCATTTTTCCCTTTAAGATCCATTGGATGGTGTGGATGAGCAGCAGTACCTGCAACTACAGAGACATTCCAATCCCCAGAGCTGTCAGTAAGGCCTACACAAAATGTGTCCTGAAAGAGTGATTAATAGGTTTTGACAATATCATTGCATTGCATATTTAATCAGATTATACATCTGTTAGAAATGGTTTGCTTCTAACATCTGCAGTCAAAATCCACTATTGGTATTCAGATCATCACTTTAGAACAAGCATGAAACTACTATGTCAGTCTTACTGTTGACAAGTTAAAGCTGCATGCCAGAAACAAATGAATCCTGACATTTTCTTGATTCATGCAATGATTTTTTTCAAAATTTCCTAGAAATTTATGTGCCTAAATAGATATTCATTATGAAAGGAGATAAATATATATAATTGTAAATTACACTCTCAAGAAACAGATGTACAGTGCTTTAATGCTATCCTAAAGTTGGGGCTACTTGGTTACAATCTCAAAAACATATTTCAAATGATAGTGCTAGGCTAAGAAAATAGATATTGTGAGACAAATTTTCAGATTACAAAATTCAATATGACAACTTGTATTTTCATGGGATTAGGAATTATATAAAATGTTGATTAAAGAATTGTATTCAAAATCACCAAAGTAAGATTTAAAATTACACCTTATTTTCTTAGTATTTAGATTTCCCTTATGTAGTTGGAAACCATTCCTTTTAAACAAGACACCCTTTCAACACTAGTCTTTTTCATTTTAATCCCGAGTAATCTTCCATAAAAAAGTGTATTCCTGTACCTTCCACAACCTTGTCTTCAGCATCTGACTGACCCCAAGGTACATACTCTTTCTATATACAATTATTAACATTTACTGTTCAAAACCTCTAATCTGCTTTGAGTGGACCAGTGTAATAAGACTTTTCATACTCAGTTTATCAATGACATCTACCTACAAACTCAAATGATTACTCTTAACTTGAATTCACTGTACTATTCAGCAATGATACTCTATTCTTAAAACCCTTTACATTGTTCAATCTGTGTGATCTATGCATGCCCCATTTCCTTTCAAATTCTCTGGGTATTCCTTCTTTGTTTGTTCTGTATCATCCTCTTTCTTTGACATTTTAAATTATGGTTTCCAAGTACTTTCATTGATCATCTTTTCTGTTTTGATTAAAGCTGTTATAAATATTTCTATACAGTTTTATGAGAACATCTTTACTTTTGTTGAATAAATGAGTAAGATTTGAATTGTTGGTTCATGGTAATTATATATACACACACACATACACTATTTATTTACATAAATATAACACAAATACTATATATAAGTACATACATAAATATAAATATATATTGTAAGAAACTATTGAGATGTTTTAAATAATAATAATAATTTTACATTCCCACCAGCCATGCATTAGATTTCCTATACTTCCACAATCTCACCAAAATTAGTGTTCTCAGGTTTTAAATTTATAATTACAATCTTTCTAGTTGGTGTGTAGAGGTAGATGGCGACAGACTTTTTCTTTTCTAATATAGGTATTATAGGCTATAATTTTCCCTACAAGCACTGCTTTAACAGTGACCCCAATATTTAAATGTGTTATTTTCTTATTTTTATTCAATACAAAATATTTCTAATGTCTCCTCAGAAAATTTAAACCATGTTTTATTCAAAAGTTTTTAAATTTCCTTGAATTTATGGATTTTATAATTTAATTCCATTTGTTCAGAGAAGATATTCTGCACTATCTCAGTCATTTTAAATATATTGAGACTTTTTAACTGGTGCACAATATTACTTACCTTGTTGAATGCTCCATTTGAACCTGAAAATATTGTCATATTTTTGGTAGTTCTATAAATTTTATTTAGATACAATTTAAATCTATACCTAAGTAGCTTTCTCTATACTTTTCTTGATTAGTAGAGAGGAGTATTAAAATTGCCAATATAATTGTAGATTTGTCTATTTCAATTTTTATCTCAGTTTTGTCTGTTATTAGGTGCATATATTTATTTACATAAATATAACACAGATATTATATATAATTACATACATAAATATAAATATATATTACAATAAACTATTGAGCTGTTTTAAATAATAATCTTAATTATTCTAAATTGTCCCCTTTATCAATATGAAATACTTTTTTAATCCTTGAAAACATTACTTTCCCTGAAATGTAAGTATTTTGATACTATTATAGTCATTTCAACCTATTAAAAAAACTTTTTTTTCAGAGTATATCTTTTTCCATTGTTTTCTCTGTACCTCCCTCTTTTTCATATTTAAAGTAGCCTTCCTATAGACAGCATCTAATTGTATCTCACTATTAATCCAATATGTTAAGGTTTCTCTTTTATTTGGACTGTTTAGATAATTTCTATTTAATGTAATCATTTGAGAATAAATCCTCACCTCACTTTTTTTTTTTTAATATTACTAAATTATGTATTTTCCAGTTTGGCTTTTTTTTAACATGTTTCTATTACTCAACTATGTATAACTGTGGTGTGTTCATTATCATAAATGTATGATATTCCAATATGTGGCTATATCATAACTTGTTTTACTTCAAATTTGCTGGTTCTTTCTTCAGATATGTCCTGTCTGCTAATGATCTCATTGAAGGAATTCTCATCTCAAATACATCTAGCATTTTAATTTGACTTTTTCTTACTGTTTCCATTTTGTTGCTGAAATCCCCCATCTCTTCATACATTGTCCCTTTTTTCCACCAAATTCAGGTTCATAGTTATTTTAAAGTCTTTGTCTGATAGTTCCAAAACCCAAGTCATACCTGAGTCTGGATCTGTTGATTCTATTTGGTATCATTTTCTTTCCTCCTGAAGAACTTCCTTAAACATTCTTGTAGTGCAGATCTGCTGCTGATGCACTTTCTGTTCATAGTTCATAGTTATTTTAAAGTCTTTGTCTGATAGTTCCAAAACCCAAGTCATACCTGAGTCTGGATCTGTTGATTCTATTTGGTATCATTTTCTTTCCTCCTGAAGAACTTCCTTAAACATTCTTGTAGTGCAGATCTGCTGCTGATGCACTTTCTGTTTTCATCACATCTGTTCTCTGTTCTTATAAGATTTTCCTCCTTGTCTGCCTTCTTTTAAGGAAGTGTTTTTAGCATTCCAACTTCTCTTCCTTAGTTTATTTAGTATACTTTTATCATGTTTTTAATGGATGATCTATGGTTTAAAAGATTCATCTTTCAGTTATCATTGTCTACCTTCAAATAATTTTTACAACTTCAAACATAATTTATCATATTTACCAGAGTATACACAGTCAGCCAGAGTCAACTTTCCTCTCCCATCTTATTTTTGTCATACCTTCTTTTACATATAAACAACACAATAAATAGATTTTTACAATGTGAAAATATCTTTTATTTACTCACACATTTTCCATTCTACTGTTAATTAATTGTCTATATAGATCAAGTTTCCACCTGGAAATTTCTTCCTGCATGAAAAACTGCCTTTAATATTATCTGTACTGAAAGTTTGGTGGCAACAAATTATCTCATATTCTACTTGCTGAAAAATACTTAGGCTCCCATTCATTTTTAAAAATGCATTTTTGCTCAATTTAGATTTCCAGTTTGATAGTTTTTATCTTAACATTTTAAAGTTGACATTTTGCCCTCTTTCTTGATTTCTGTGTGACTAGAAGCACAAAGTTATTTCCTTTTGTTTGTTTCTTTGTGCATCTTCCCCTGGCCCACCTCTCACCCTGGCAACTCTGATGACTTTCTCTTCCAGCAATAGTTTACTAACTTGCCTTGATACGGTTTTCTTTGTGCTTATCCTACTTGAGATTGGTTTAGTAAATTTATAATATTCATAAAAGTTAAAGCATTTTGAACATTATTTATTCAATGTTCTTTAATTTTCTCCCCTTAATGTCTCTCCTCTTTTTCTCTATAATTACGTAATGCTAAAATTTATATCTCAAGGTCATTGAAGTTCCTTACATTGGTTTCATTTTCTTTTTTCTGTTCCTTTTATTTTGAATAGTTTCTATTGCTGTTTTTAAGTTTAGTAATCCTTTCTCTTCCAGTGTTTACTGCTAATTCCATCAAGTGAAATTTTCAAATTTTACATTGTATTTTTAGAGCACTTTTATATTCACAGTTACATTTCACTAAATATAGTTAGTACTCTACTCCACAAAATAAATATACCACTTCCTTACCAAATCCTTATCTCTAAATCCTCAAATCACCAGCATTAATTTGCTCTGTTTGAGATACCCTAACTTGCACCAGAATTTAGACTATAAATCAGAAATTAATATAAGTCAGAAAGCCAGAAAATTGAAGAGTTCATATGATTTGTTTCTCTTGTCTTGTTTATCTTATATCTGAAGACAACTAACTTAGATATTTTGTACAGTTTTCTATTTTTTTCCCAAATGAACGTTAAATCAATTCTCATTTTATCCACTGTGGCTGGAGGGAGAAGTTCATCTCACTATGTTTTTATTTATATTTCTATAAATTAGTTATGCAATTGAGCCCTATTTAATGTATTTATTGGTTACTTGGACATACTTTATATGGAAGTTCCTATTCCTATTGTATATTGCTAGGGATTGTCCATCTTTCTAAGAGATATTTAGTGAGTTAGATAAATGGATATAAATAAATATTCTTACTTTTGATATGTGTAAGAGCACTCTGCCATATTCTTGTGTTGACACTTTTTTATTTTGCTTTCATATGATGTCTGATGGAAGGAGATTCTCAGTTCCAGTGTAGTACAATTTATCACGAGTTTTATTTACAATTTAGTGCCTCTGCTTTTAAGAAATTATTTCCTGTATCAGTACAATCCTGGTATAATCCTCTGTGATCATCTCAAACTATTAATTACTATGTTTGCAACTTGCATTCAGATCCGTAGTCCACCTAGAACTCATCTTTGTGGATATTGTAGGGTCATGATTAATTCTATGTCCCTCAACTCATCACCATTAATTAAGATCAGTGATATGAAGTTCCATCTTTACTAGGCACCACATGTCCACAAAATTCAGACCTGCTGTTCCAGTGATTCATTTGTCTATTCTTCTTTCAAAACAATGCAGTCTTATTACTAGGTTTTGTTAAGTGGTAATGTAAGACCTCCTACTTTGTCTTTTTTTCCAACATTATGTTATCAAGCTATATTTCTTTCTCTCTTTCTATATGCAGTTTTATAATTAGTTTTTATTTATATGTAGAAAATATTATAGTGCTTTGGCTGGGATTATATTGAATATATAGATTAATAGATTTTAGGACATTATATTTTTTAATTACTGAGTTTTCCAATTCATGTACACATTGTACTGCTCCATTTATCTGCATACTCTTTATACTCTCCCAATACTTATTTGGAAGATATATTTCCAAACACTTTATATTTCTGGATTGTTACTGGAAAAAACATGAGATGGGCTATAAAGCCTACAGGAAACAGTTGTCATCAATATTTCCACTGCAGTGTTAAGCAGCTCATAGGTCTTCAAACTGTGCTCCTAGGTGCTTTTTCTAAAGGGAGAGGGAAATAATTTGAAGAGAAGTCATTGTGAGTTTTCCTTCCTTTCCTGTAATTAGAGCCTCCTGATTTTATTAGAGCAGCCTTTCACACATCAGCTTCCATATGAGATTTTGAAATGAAAATATTTTTTAAAATCCTCTATAGCATAAAGTTTATTAGCTCTGCAGGCTAGTAAGCCTGAATTTGAATACCAATTATTTTATTTCCTAGTATTGTGATGCTCAGACATGCTCTTTATCCTTTCAAACTTAAGTTTTCTTATACATAAAATAGAAACAATAAAAATTCCTTGCAAGTTTATTATAAGTAGTAATTATGAAAGTATATAGCATGTGGTAATGTGAATGGTGGTTACTTTATTTTTATGATAAGGTATGAATAGTAGGAACTCTAGAAATCACCTGTTGTAGCATATTCACTCTATAGCTGAAAAAATAAAACTCCTTCATACACTTACTCAACAAGTATCTATGGTTACTTACTTCATGCTAATGGAGATAAAGAGTGACAGGGAGTGAAGATGCTAATATAGAATAGTGTTCATGGAAGAATTTTAGAAAAAAGAAATATATTAACAGAGACTTCAATGAAATGATAAAGTGAGTCATGCAAATGGCTGAAGAAAGATTGGAAACAGAAGGAACCAAGCTTGTCGAGTTTAAGAGCAGGCAAGAAGGCAAGAGGTGATGGAGTAAGCTATGCTATATGGACGGTAGTACAAAATGAGCTTAGAGACACATGTTGAGGCCCTATAGTGAAGTGGTGTAGGTTAGAGAGGGAGAAACCACTGGAGAGTTTTGAGCAAAAAAGTAAAATAATTTGATTTAGAAGTTGTTTAGCGTTTAGTCAAATAGCTCTATAAGGTTCTCCTCTTCTTTTAAGTGCAATGTATAAAATTTATTAAGACAAAATATGTGGATTACAATATTAACAATGTTATTAACCCAAAAACAGAACTTGAGTACAATGATGTTCAGCCCACAGGAATAATCCTAAGACTTCCTAAAACCTGCCTTGTTAAGAAAGTACTAAATGATTCAGCTTGCTTGTAAAATTAGTATATTCTTTGTTGGTCTTATCATTAAAATTTATCTAATTTCTTGTAATTTATGTGAAAAGTGAGATTAAAATAGATGTTCATTATGTTTTATTTCTCCCTTAATTAATATTTTGTTATTGATATAATATTTTTCTTCCTGTACATGTGAATTTCTATTCCCCTATCAGTACTTTCCATTTATCAAGTTTAATTCATTTTGCATTAAAATGATTTTTTAATTGAAATAAAATTATTTTAATGAATTTATACTGATGATATCCAGTAATCAAATTGATACAAATCCTGTAATGGACTTACAACATTGTTAGTTTCTGTCTTAACTAAGTTGCTGACCAATCTCACAAAAGATTACTTAACCTTTATATTGTACAATACAATAGGTTAATGACAACATCAAGCTTCAGATACCAATAATGTATCAGAAGTTACAATGGTAAAGTGTACTTTAAAACAGTAATCTAAAACACTTAATAGAGGCCAAATATTTAAGATAGAGTGTATTCACAGCATGCTCTAGTTTTATAATTAACAATGAATCAAAATAAGCTATTAAGCTTCTGTGGCATTTCTATTCTTAATGAACCTCATGCTGCTTAATGTTCAAATTTCTATTGTCCTCTTAATATGTTTATAGATTTTTCTAGGATCAAATATAATAGTATGTTGGATCATTATTTTCATAAACATTTATAAAGAATTATTTCAACATTTTCCTCTTCTCACACATTGTAACTATTTAACTTTCTAAGTTCTCTGCATATTTTCATCAAAGTGAAATATTGTCTTCCAATTATGGAACAATTTCAATGTGTATCTTCCTTCCCAATATGCTGATCTATTTAACATATGTTCAAATTTCCCAGGTTTTTGTTCACAGGCATGTATGGTCAATGTTTAATTTTGGCAGACTTCATTAGTTTTTCATTGTATCGGCTTATTTTTTTTTTTTCTGTAAAGAACACATCTACATTAACAGGCAAGCATTTTCAATCATGCAATGAAAATGCTGCTCTATTAATTTCATTCTAATGCTATCATGTTATTTAAATGCAAATGCTGACACCATCATAATGCAGTAAAAGTTTTTGTGAAGAAAATGATAGATACTAGAATAAAGTATTTGGTTAAAGTAGGTATACTCTAAGAAATAAAAAAAGATTATGTCAATTTCCTTGTCCACTAAATTAGGGCAGAGAGAGTGATAACTCCAAATGTGTGTCATGCTGTGCTTAAATTGGCACATTCTTATACTGTTGGTGACTTTTAAAAACATTACAAAAGCAGTAGGACAAAATGAAACTTTCATATATAACCATATAGGAAGACTTATCTTTTGACCCAGGAATTTATTCTCTTCTCAATAAAAGAATAATCGAACCAAAGTCAAAATAAAAGAAAAATAGAAACAAAACTTGTACTCATAAAAATACATATGTGGCAATTTTTTTTATTGATTAAAAAATTGGAAAAAGGGAGTATTTATTAAACTGTGATTCATGTGAGATGCCATTGAGCAGACATCAGAGTCTGTGATTATTTAGACTACACTGTAACAGAATCCTTTAATAATATGTTTCTGAAGGAAAAGTAATCAAAACATAAAAAAGCATGCATAATATGAGCTCAAATATTTTTAACTGAGTATGTGTATAGATTAACATTGAATAGCAATGTAGAAAACTAGAAATAGATGTTCTAAACTGAAAGGATTATGGGTGTTTTAAATTATTTTAAATATTTAAAATTTTAAATTAATACCATATCTAGTATCTAATATTTTGATATGGTATTAATTTTAGTTAAGTAAAGTTTCCATGGCATTACTGACAACAATTTATACTGTGAATAATACATGTAATATATAATTTAACAAGGGAATTAAATAATTCTCATGTGGTAAATTAAATTATCTTCATCACAGTAAGAATCATTACAAATTATTTAAATTAATACAACATTTGTTTTCTACTTCACCCATTCAACAAAAGATTTTAAATAAAATTAAAACAATTCAAAGTACAAAATCCATTTAAATAAATCAATGAATTCATTCATAAACAAAAATACACTAAAGCTTTATATATATTTCCAATTTGTTACAATTGTTCTTACAAAGTACACCCAATATTTAAAGTTATTCTAACTCAAGCACTCTGTTTTTCCTGAAAACATTCTATTTAAAAAGATTTATGATGTCTACAGTATGATTCACAATAGTTGATATGAAAACAACCTAGATGTCTACTGACAGATGAGTAGATAAAGAAATGTAACATATACATTAAGTGGAATATCATTCAACCTTAAAAAGGAAATCTTATAGTATGTTACGAAGTAGATGAACATTAAAGACATTAAACTTAGTGAACTAAACCAGTCAAAAAAAGGACAAATACTGCATGATTCCACTTGTGGGATGTATTTAAATAGTAAAATAGCAGTAGATAATATAAGCATGATTGTCAGAGTTTCATGTAGAGGCAAATGGGGAATTGCAGTTCAACAGGTATAAAGTTACAGTTATGCCAGATAAATAAGTTCTAGAGATCGGCTGTACAACATTGTCCCTATAGTAGTTAACATGACCATATTGTGTACTGAACAATTTAAGAGGGTAGATATTATGTTAAGGTTTAACAGTAAAATTATTGTGAGTTAGATAGTCCATATTGGCTTTGTATATTTCAAGGAATTTAATCTTTGTCCAATATTAAATCTTGCTTGAAATATTCTACATTATAATAAACTAATAATTATTTCATTCATCTCCCCTAATACACTTCACATTTTTGGATAATTAAATTAGTGCTTGTTTTGAACATACAAGTATTTCTCTCTCTCTACACACACACACACACACACACACACACACACACACACATATTTACCTGTTTTATATATATATACATATTATATCATGCTGTGGAGTACTATCAATTGAAATTTGTAATAAAAGGTAAGTTTTCTGCAGTATTTGATCTCATTTGGAGACTCCTGCTCTAACTACTGGCTGTAAAAATTTCAATGACCACCAATCCAAGTATCATGAACAGTGTGACCAGTACCACCAGCAACACTAATGTCCCATCTTCCCTGTGGCAGTTATTGTACCAAGATCAGTACATGTAAAAGTTCTACAAAGTCTTGTCAGTTATGATGTATGTTCAGTATTATTTATTATATTATCTCTATTTTCCAAATGGGAAAATGGAAACTCAAGGAAATCCCAAGTAACTGCTACAAAATCAATAATGAATAACATGGCACTAGGCACAATGAAGACTTTCAGATTCATGGAGACCCTTACCCTGAATAATGAAGCTAAGACTAAAACATGAATTGTCTATAGATCTGCTGGTTGGCTGTTATATGCTTATTCATATGTAAAGATTAGCTATATTTGTTGAAGGTGAGATGAGTTGATAAGCATCCTAAATAAGTAGATTTTCCCTGTTACTCTTTGTGGCCTCTTGCTTTTAATAAAGTATGATTAAGGGATAAGAAATATCAAAATATGGCACATTTATTATGTGGCATACATAAGAATAGTGTATCAGTCAAGTACAATTTTTGAGAATCCACTCTATTTTAAACAAAATGTTATCTATTATAACAGTTTTACATAGCTTGTAAAAATATTTGGATACACTGAAGAAAGACAGTCTAAGCTAATATTCCAAGATAAATGCCCAAAGTCACACTGTAGTTTTGTGCTGCCAAAATGGTGACTGCCTCTAGAACTTCCAGGAAGTGAGAATCAGGAAATTATCGCTGCAGTAGCATGCTACCCCTGCCACTAACAGGAAGCCCTGTGCTAAACTGGAAATATGCTGAGACAGTTGACAGCTCCAGAACTATGCCTCTTCTGTCCTAATATGCACAAGCAAAATAAATGCTCACACACTGCCTCCTGATACCCTTCAAACCGGGGAATGGGCACTAAGACCTCTGAAATAGCTGCTGGGCAGGACAAGGGTTGGGGTAAGGGAAGCAAATGATGTCACTGATACTACTGCCAGAGGAAATAACAAAAATAGCAGACGTTAGGCAGGCTTCTACCTCCCAGTGTTCTATTTCTGCTTTCCAAACATTTTACAGATGAATTTGATAGATGAAATTCCAAATGTATCTGTAAACTGAGTCATAAATGTTCTAGCATCTGACCTCTGTAGTGTGCATACTAGGAGGCAGTAGGAATGGATGCTGAGTCAGCAACATGACAGTATCAGCCAACAGAGCATCGCTGAGGAAGTTTGCCCATACTTGCTCTTGTGAAATGTGATGCTCTTGAGAGACTATATTGGAAAATAGTTGAAAATTCTGTATTTGTATCAAGCATAGAAGACACCTAACTGGTTTCATCACCTAAGAATTCTTCTTCACTATATGAGACTCTTAGTGAACTATGACTAATGGTTAGTTTTGGTCCTCCAGAGATGACACATGTTGGCAAGTTTTACTTGCATGAAATCTTGAATGGAATATACTAAATGAACGTCACATATTGGGAACTATACTATTTAAACAATGCTAAACCAGCGGATGCATCCTTGGAGGATCCATAGTTCATTCATTACAAAAATGTTATATACATAATTTCAGAATATCAAAAATTATATGGAAAAGAGAAAAAGAGTTATAGTATTCAAATAATATATATTTGAATAAACACATTCCTTTACATCTCTTAAATTGATATGCATCTTAAATACATTTCATGCAAGCACCATTTATGATCTAGATGTTTTTGTCTCCATGTGTATAAAGTTAAAAATAGGTATTTAAACTATTATTTTCACCTCACCTGAGTTTTATGCATTACTACACTACTTGAATTTCTAAATTTACAAAGCGTCTTTCCACTGTCTTTCCACACTGTCTGGAAATCTGATAACACTGGCGATGCACATGTATTTTAGTTGTGATGATGGTATTATCATTATTTTTGGTATTAGATATCTTTATAGAGATATACATTGAACTGCACATATATATTGAACTATAAATAAATTAGATGATTTACTCTAAGTATTCAATGGAAAGAGGAGGGAAATGAGTGAGGGTATAAATGATTTCATTATTACTGAAGCTGGGTGAAAGGTATATTGAGATTCATTATACTTCTCTCTCTACCTTCATATATAGTCAATGTTTTCCACAATGAAACATTTAAAGTCTTCAAAATTTAGAAGCCTGTTTTGATATTAAAAGCAAAATTTATGTTATTTGCAAAATAGAACAAAAATAATGGTAAAATTTGATGTCCATGTAATTATAAAAAAATGTCTAAATTAGTAAAGTGTCTTAAATTGGAAACTTATAATATCAGAGTTTAGATTCATAAATCACCATTCCCCCACAATACATATGTATTACAGGGCACTAAGACCAAACTACACTCTCATTTAATAAATTAATACAGTGAGAATGGTTGATAAATTAGAAGATTAAAAAAAGGAAGTACAGTTATCCAGAAAGACACTAACCATTTGCATCCAACCACTGTCCAAGACAGTAGTGGCTCTTTTTCAAAGTGAATTTAATTCTTATACCCCTTTGGCAAGGCCACGCCATTGAGAAGCACTATGTGCCTTTAAACCTCCAGACTTTTTTCATAAACAATGTTTTCTGTTTGTAAAATGTTTTCTTCTCTCTTCCCAAGTTTTCCCTACTAAGATCTGCCTTTGAAGATACATCTCTGGGACATTTTTCCTGATATCCCTTATCTGGCTTAGGTTCTCCTCTTAGGTTGTTCCACAATACCTCTATCTCTTCAATTAACACATTTATTAGATGTTGAAGTTGTCTACATATCTGTCTTTATTCCCCCATAACAGTTCACAAACTCAATAACCCTGTCTGCCTTCATCACCATTCTTTCCTTGCCATATGCCATTCCTACCATACACATAGTGCCAGCTGAACAGCTGAATATTTGCTGAAAGAAAACTTTCTTTTAAACAGTGGAAATATTATTTAACTTGCTTCTAAAAAATGGTGACACCTGAAAGTAGAAGTAAAAGAGAGACAGGCCCAAACAGACTCTGCCAAGCCCCAAATGCCCGCCAGGGATCCAGCAGTCCTATGAAGGTGGCAATAGTGCAATAGGAATATGGATTCACCCCACCTGCCCCCTTCCAACTCTAGCCACCCCATTAACATGGTTCTGAACAGTGTGCATGCCAGATACCCTCGGACTATACTCTTCCCCGCCAGCCACCTCACTGGCATGGCTCCAGACAGCAGCCTCGCAGGACACCCCCAAACTGCACCCCTTTTCCCTTTGTGCCAGGTAAATTACACTGATAAAAGCAAACATATAGCAAAGGTAGTAAATCAATCACTTAAAAGCTAGTATGAAGGGTAAAAGACAAAAATATTAAAATCAATTATTTCAAAAAGTTAGTTAAGGGAATCACTACATAAGGTTTAAAACAAGACATCATATACCTAAAATGTGGGGGCCGGGGAGTAAAAAATGTAGTTCTGTTACAATATGTTTAAACTTAAGTAACCATCAACTTAATAGACTGCTATATATGTAAGATGTCGTATATGAAGCCCATGGTAACCACAGACCAAAAACCTGTAATAGACACATAAAAAATAAAAAAGTAAGCAATCCAACCATTCACTAAAGAAAGTCAGTACTCACAGGGAAGTCACAGGGAAGAGAGCAAAATAGAGGAACACAGAAGAACGACAAAAACAACTACAAAATATTGAACAAAATGGTAATAAGTATATACTATGTTTAGTTACTTTAAATGTAAATGGACTAAATGCTCCAATCAACAGAGGGTGACTGAATGGATTAAAATAAGACCCATCTATACGTTATCAAGAAGACACTCACTTTAGACTTAGACACACAGCCCAAAAGTAAAGGGATGGAAAAAGCTATCTCATGCAAATAGAAATGAAGTAAAACTCAAGTAGCAGTATTTCTATCAGACAAAATATACTTTAAAACAAAGACCAAAACAAGTAACAAAGAAGGGCATTATGTAATGATAGAGGGCTCAATCCAGTAAGAAGATTTAACAATTGTAAATACGTACATACCTATCAGAGGAGCACTGTTATATGTAAAACAAATATTAACAGACAGAAAGGGAGAAATTGACAATGATGCAATAAAACTAGGGGACTTTAACACACTGCTTACATAAATGGGTAGAATACCCAGACAAAAATCAATAAAGAAACAGTGGCTTTGAATGGCCCATTAGACCAAATGGACTTAACTGATAAATACAGAACATCACATTCAAAAACAGCTGAATACACATTTTTTTCAAGTACACATAGAACATCTCCAAGATAGATCATATGGCAGACCAGAAAACAATCTCAATAAACTTAAGAAGACTGAAATCATCCAACCATCTTTTTCAACCACAACAGCATGAAATGGAAATCAATTACAAAAAAAAAAAAAAAAGCTGGAAATAAACAAGAACATGTAAACATGTAGAGGCTAAACAACATGCTACTAAACAACAAATGGGTCAATGAAGATATCAGAGAGAAAATAAAAAAAATTACTTGGAGAATAATGAAAATAAAAACACAACAGCTCAAAATCTTTTGATTGCAGCAAAGGCAGTTCTAAGAGGGAAGTTTATAGTGATACTGGTCTACTTCAAGAAACAGGAAAATCTCAAACAATCTGATTTTACACCAAAAGAAGTAAGAAAAGAAGAAACAAAGTACAAGGGTAGGAGAAGGAAGGAAATAATAAATATCAAAGCAAAAATAAAATAGAAACTAAAAAAACAGCATGAAAGATCAATGGAACTAAGAGCTCTTCTCTGTAAAGATAAAATTAATAAACTTTAGTTAGACTCATCAGGAAAAAAAAGAGGACTCAAATAGAATCAGAAACAACAGATTAGGTGTTACAACTGACACCACAGGAATACAAAGAATTATCAGAAAATTCTATGAAGAATTATATGCCAACAAATTGGACAATCTAGAAGAAGGAATGGATAAATTCCTAGAAACATTCTCCAAGACTGAACACAGAGGAAATAGAAGATCTGAAGAGACTTATTACTAGTAATGAAATCAAATCAGAAATAAAAAAAACTACTTACAAACTTAATCCAGGACCACATGGCTCCACATGAGAATTCAACCAAACATTTAAGGAGGAGTTAATATCTATCTTTCTTAAACTACTCCAAAAACTGAAGAGAAAGGAAAGCTTCCAAATTCATTCTATGAGGACAGCATCCCTCTGATACAAAACCAAAGATAATACAAAAGATGAAAATTATAGACCAATATCCCTGATGAACATAGATGCAAAAATTCTCAACAAAATATTGCAAACTAAATTCAAAAATACATCAAAAAGATTATTCATCATGACTAAGACAGATTTATTCCAGTGATGCAAGGATGATACATACAATATCCACAAATAAATCAATGTACCACATTAACAAAAGGAAGGATAAAAAAGAATATGCTATTCTCAAAAGATGTTGAAAAAGCATTTGACAAAATTCAACATCCATTCATGATAAAAACTCTCAACAGAGTGGGTACAAAGGGACCATATCTAAACAGAGCAAACGTCATATATATGACAAACCCACAGCTAACATCATAATGGTAAAAAGCTGAAAGCATTTCCTCTAAATCAGGAGCAAGACAAGGATGCCCACTCTCTCACCACTTTTATTCCACATAGTACCAGAAGTATTAGCTACAATAATCAGTAAAGAAAAAGAAATAAAAGGCATCCAAATTGGAAAAAAGAAGTAAAATTGTCACATTTGTAGATAATATACCTAGAAAACCCTAAAGACTAGACCCAAAAAAAAATTTAGAATGGATTCAGTGAAGTCATAGGATAAAAATATACAGAAATCTGTTGTTTCTGTATACAAATAATGAGCTAGCAGAAAGAGAAATTATGAGAACAATCCCACATACAATTGTATCACAGAGAATAAAATACCTAGGAATAAATGTAACAAAGGAGGTAAAAGACCTGTATTCTGAAAACTACAAGACATTGAGGATACAAATAAATGGGAAGATATTCCATGCTCATGGACAGGAAGAATTAACATTGTTAAAATGACCATACTACCTAAAGAAGTCTGTAGATTTGATGGAATCCTTATAAATACAATGGCACTTCTCACAGAACTAGAACAAATATTCCAACATTTGTATGGAACCACAGAAGACTCTAAATAATTAAAGCAATCTTGAGAAAGAAGAACAAAGATGGGGTATCACTCTCTAGGATTTCAAATTATACCACAAAGCTATACTAATGAATACAATATGGTACTAACACAAAAGAATAGAGCCAAGAAATAAACCCATGCTCATATGGTCATTTAATATATGCCAAAGGAGACAAGAATATACAATGGAGAATGGACAGACTTTTCAATACATTGTATTGGGAAACCTGGACAGCTATATGTAAAAGGATGATATTGGATCACTGCTTTCCACCATATACAAAAAATAAGTTCAAAATGGATTGAAGGCCTAACCATAAGACTTGAAACCATAAAACTCTTAGAAGAAAACATAGGCAGTAAACTCTTGAACATTAGCATTAATAATTTTTTTCTTGGTATGTCTCTTTGGGAAAAGAAAACAAAAGCAAAAACAGACAAGTGGGACTACTTCAATCTAAAAATCTTCATAGCAAAGGAAACCATTAATAAAACAAAAAGGCAACCTACTGATTGGGAGAATATATTTGCAAGTGATATATTCATACGGGGCAAATATCCAAAATATTATAAAGAACTCATACAACTCACTACCAAAAATACAAATAATCCAATTTTAAAAATGGGAATGGGACCTGAATAGACATTTTTCCAAATAAGACATATACATGGTGTAACTCTGAGAGAGAAATTCCAGGGCAAAATACCTTTGAAACCAAAATCAGTTAAAGGAAGAAATAAAGTAAGAAACCCATTTATTTCTTATAAGCAGTCATCCCTTCTCTCTCTTGACCAGGCTGCAGCAGAAGAGAAGAGAACTCCACCCAACCTCTCCAGTCCAGATAAACCCTCTCACACCTTTGATATGCCTATGGACTAATACTCTCTGCCCCTTGGAAACACCTATTGATATGCACATGCACCTAAAACCAGGTGAGAGATTCTGGAAATATTGCAATTTTACCCACAGATGGCCAAAAGGCACATGAAAAAATGCTCAATATTACTGATCACCAGGGAAAAAGCACATCAAAACCACAATGAAATATCACCTCATAACAATCAGAATGGCCAAAATCAACAAGTCAAGAATTAACAAGTGTTGGTGAGGATGTGGAGGAAAGGGAACACTCCTACACTGTTGGTAGCAATGTAAATTGGTGCAGGCACTATGCAAAGCAGTATGGATGTTTCTCAAAAAACTAAAAACAGAGCAACGACCTAGTTCCACTTCCGATAATTTACCAGAAAAAAAAAATTCATGAATTTGAAAAGATATATGCACTCCTATGTTTACTGCAACATTATTTACAATAGCCAAAATAAGCAACCCATGTTCCTATCAACAGATGAATGGATAAAGATGTGGTATATAATGTACCATGGAATATTACCAGTCCCCAAAATAATGAAATCTAGAATTTGTGACTACATGTATAGACTTAGAGGGTATTAAGGTAAATGAAATAAGTCAGAGAAAGACAAATACCATATGCTTCCACTTATTATGAACTCTAAAAATCAAAACAAATAAACAAACAAAACAGAATAAAAAACACAGAATAAACTGGTGGTGGCCATTGGGGTATGGGTAAAATAGGTGAAGGGGAAAAAACTGGAGAGAAGATTTGACAACTTTATCTGGGTGACAGTTACACCAGTATACACACATCAAATTCATTAAGCAGTACACTAACATTTGTGCATTTTATGTTCCTCAATAAAAAAGACATTAAAAAAACAAACTTAATGAGACTTAAGAGACACAAGTATATGAAACTTGGTATTAGATAGTATTAAAAACTTCTCAGTAATTATTTTTAGATAACAATGATGATATTGGGTTAAGAAGGAAAATATCCTTATTTAGAGATGTATACTGAAGTAGTTAAGAGTAAAATGCTATGCGTCCTGAAATTTTCTTTAAAAACAGAAAAAGAAAAAAGATGAAGTACATATTGCAAAATGATAGAAACTGAAATCTAGATGATGGAAATGGAATCTCTATTTGGTCTATATTAGTTTCTATTTTCTTTATGTTTTAACTTTTTAATAAGGCAATTTAAAAAATGACTAGTTATTGTATAGAAAGAAACAAATAATCAAAAGTGAAAGCAATGTAGTAAGTAAGAGATTTTAAAGTAGTTCAGGAAAAGTTTGATAAACCAGGGTGTGGTTCTGCAAGTGGAAAAAAGACATATTTAAAATATATTTTGGGTGTAAAATGAATAGGACTTAGAATGGACTAGATGTGAGGGTAAAGTAAAAAATGGAGATTGATTCCTGAATGCTTGGCTTGAGCAACTAGTGAATGACAGTGGCACTTACTGAGATGGGAAAGACTGAAAGAGGGGCAGCTTGAGGAGTGAAAATTAAGAACCCTATTTTGTTTAAATTAAGTCACTAAATGAATGATCTGAATTAGTTTAAATTCTTCCCCTAAACATTACTGACTCCTGAAAATCATCACTGTCTCTGGGTCTCAAGTTTTCTCATCTGAGTGTTACTTAACCTCCACTTGTATAAGATAGAGCTAGTAACAATAACATGGAAGTACCATATGATTCAGTAATATATACTTCTGGGTATATATACAAAAGAATTCAGAGCAGGATCTGGAGAGATATTTCCACACTTATGTTCACTGCAGCATTATTCACAATAACCAAGAGGTGGAAACAACCTGAATGTCCATCACAGATGAGTGGATAAAGAAAATGTGATATATATAGAAAATGGAATGTTATTCTGCCTTTAAAAAGGGGATCCTGTCACATACTACAATGTGGATGAACCTATAGGACATTATGCTAGGTGAAATAAGCCAGTCATAAAAGAATAAATAATGTATGATTCTGCTTATATGAGGTATTTTAAATAGTCAAAATCAGAAAGAAAGTGGAAAGATGATTGCCAAGGGCTATGGGAAGGAAGAAGGGGAAATCTGTGTTTAATAAGTATATAGTTTCAGTTTTTCAAGAAGGAAAAGTTCTCGAGATCAGCTATATAACAACATGAATATATTTAACACTACTGAACTGTACACTTAAAATTTGTGTTTAAGATGGTAAATTTAATGTTATTTGTCTGTGACCATAATTAGAAGTAATTTTCTTAAAGTTGTCTATTGTGTGCCAGAAAGTATGCAGGCTGCCTTTGTATAATAGCCTATTCACCTACACTGAACAAAGAGGAAAATAGGTAATCCAAGCTTCATGGTTCACTTACCCTGCAGCAGGTACTCCATCATATTAACGGTGCCCCGTTACAAACATTATGGCTACTGGAGGTGTCTCCATGGTGTCTGATTAAATTGAAGGCAACAGAAATGGATTCAGAGTCCTCAGCCTAGTAAATAACAAGATACACCTTGAAAAGAGAACACTTGTTAAAACCTCAGAAAGGTGGAGAGACAACAGATATGCTTGTGTCATAGACCTGTACATCAACAGATTCATCCATCTATCCAAAGCTTTTTGAGTAACTTTTTTTTTGTTAGAGGGCAGTGTCAGGAACTGATGACCCAGAAATACACAAAGGAGAACTGGGCATGGAGTTACAGCAAAATCTTCTATTCTCAAGATCTGAGACCTCTAATAAAAGTTTTCTGTTGTCAGACGTCACACTCTGGGACTTTAATGCCTTCCTTATAAAATGGGACGAATGATATTTAACCTCCAAAGCTTTGAGGCTCAGGTGACATAATGGACATGAAATAACATTAAGAACTGAAAGGTGACTTAAAGGGGCCTTGTCTACTTTTCAATTTATAATACATAAGCCTATTTAGGTTCATAGACGGACCCAAGGACACACACAAGCAAGTCGTGGCAGAGCCTGGACCAGACTAAATGTAGACGTTCCACCTCTCTGAAAACGACTTTTAAAGCAAGCCAAGCAGAAATATGAAACTCTTAAAATGACGGTTAGGTCCTCCTAATCGAGCATTGAGGACACGTTCCCGCTTATGCCAGGAACACACTTCCACGTGCATTCTAGCCGCCTCTTGTAAAGCAGGATTTTATATCTACTGAGAACCTCCAGCTTTCAAACTACAATTAGCCTCCAGCCTTAAGATAAAGCCCCCTAGATACTGCAACGTTTCTTCCTCCTCTTCCCACTTCCGGCAAGAAGCCGACGTTGCGCAAACATGGACGTCGCTGCCCAGCAACGTCAGGGTGCCCAGGGAACTATAAGTCCTCTTGGCTTCCCGGAAGACAGAGGCGCATGCGCAAGACGAGGTGCTGACGTACGGGAGACAGTGGTCTTCGCGACTGTTCTTCTTGGAGGTACCAGGCCTTGACGTCATCGTCAGTCTTTTGGGAAAATATTTATTCTTCTCAAGTTTTGTGATATGGAGACATTTCCGCCTAGGAAATCTCTTGGAAAGGACAGGAGGAAAACAATGCCTGGGGAACGGAGCTTCAGGAGAAAAAAGAAGAGGGGACCCTTGCAAAACAGACTTCTTTTTGTTGAGTACCTGAAGGTGCAAAGGAAATTTGATAACCCTTTACTGCTTAGCATAAAGTTCTGAACAATTAGGGCGATCAGCAACTACATGAAATGTTTATTTATTGTGTATATTTTATTTAATGAATGTTTATTGAAAGAAAAAAAAGCGTCAGCAGTCTAAATCTAAAACGAGTTGCTAAAGAGTTAAATCTGTCATGTTAAGATAGGAATAGAACAAGTTTTCAATAAGGATTAGTTGTTAATAATACTCAAATTTTTGCTGTCTTCTCAGTTCTACTATACCATTTTCAAAGCTGGCAGTAGTGTAATGTAATGTGACATCACTCATACTGTGAATCTAATGTTAGCAAAAGTTTTATGAATGACGATTTTTAATTTATCTTTTTTCTTCTCCCAAAAGCTTTTAAGGTATTTGAAGGCAGAGATGAATGGTATCTTTTCTCTGCATACATAGTAGAAATTGGTAGAGTATCTTGAAGTTACCAACAATTTAACCTATAAATATTTAGCTTGTTATTAAGGGAAGAATCTTATAGTTAGGAAATTGGGATGAGGATTATTTTCACTAAATAAATCATTAAATACAATTATTATATTAGTCCAATATTTAGAACATTTCAAAACAATTTCACTCATGTGCATGCCTTTGACTCAAGGGAGAAATCTAATCTAAAGTCTTTTTCTGTTCCTCAAGTTATTTGTCCCTGTGCTGTCCTTGGCCTGGAGTCCACATCTCTCTGATCTTACAATGGCCTGTTTTTTCTCACCTAACAGGTAGGTGTCAGCTTAAATGTCTTATCAAATGAGGCCTTTTGCATGACCCTCTCTAAAGCAAGAGCACACCCATCCCACCCAGTCCCACTATCCTTCTCTATTACCCTGCTTAATTTTCATATAAAATTCGCTATCTGAAATTTTTACTTTTTTCCACTTCTGGCTTTTTTGCCTTCCACTAGATTACCAACTCTGTAATAGCAGTTCTCTCTTACTCATATTTTTATACCCATATTAGAACAGCAACTGACACATAACTGGTACTTATAATATCTGTTGAAAAAAAGAATTAATGATTGATATGAAGTTTAAACATGTTTCTTTTTGGTGATATAAAGTAAAAGTCAAGGAAATTGAAACTCAATTTGGATTAAGATGATCTGTCCTAAACTACATATGTGAAGCTCAGAGGGATATAATATTATCCAGAGGTATAAATTGTCCCCATATGTTTTATGTTAAAAAACATTGATATAAATAAAAATTTATCTAGAATATCAAGATGAGATAAGTCATTTGAAAGGGGAAAAAATTAGAAATATATCCAATAGATATCAAAATATAATAGTTATCTGATATGAACTTTAAAATAATTTTGATAAATGTATTTTAAAAGTGTAACATAGGTTTCACCTTCTGTCCAAGACACATTAATAGACACTAAATTTACTCTTCCCCTTCAAAGAAACAATTATAAAACTACAAAGAAATACAAGGTAATAGTTTTCAGGTATTAAACAATAACTGGCAGCACAAGACTATGATCCTTAATAAAAGAGAAATACTAATTCTACTTGACTCTTCCATAAAACAAAGGGAGAAAGAGTCCATGAAGATCATGGAGTCTTGAACTGAAGAGAGAGAGAGAATACAGTTTTTTGGCCATAAAAGAAGCTTGGATTTATGGGAAAGAATCCTGGAAAGAAAAAAAAGATGTGCAGAGTGGTATACCCAGAAGTCTGTAAGGGGAACTCCTAAGGGTTTTTGGCTGGTAATTGGGCTGACCATATTCAGAGCAATACACTATTAAGTAGGCCTAGTAGAAAGAAGCTGCTACAGAGGTACTCATAGATGAGTGATGTCGGAGTTGTAGCCAGGCTAAAAATGGAAGGATCTAGATAATCTTCTTAGGCAATCAACTGAGACCTAAGAATAGCAGCACATTTAGTTGTAAGGACCGAAACATAGGATAAGAGACACGCCTTGCAACTAAGGACTAAATATTTACAGAAGCTTTTCAGAATTAAAAGGAGCCATCTGCAATTTTTCTTTCCAAAATTAAAACAAACATCCTTTATAGGAATAAAATATAACCCAGACTCCTACAATACATCATTCATATTCAGCATAGAAATAAAAAATTGCTAGTCATGTGAAGGAGGGAAATAGCCACAATCAAGAAAAGACTTAACAATATAAACAGTCTTAAGATGACTGAGTTATTGATAATGAGAGACAAAGAATTTAAAACAATATTTAAAATATATTCAAACATTGAAAAAAAAAGTTTTTTTTAGTTTGTTAGATCTATCATAACAAAGTATCATAAACTGAGTGGCTTAAACAATAGACATATATTGTTTCACATTCTGCAGGCTCGAAGTCCAACACTGATGTGTTTGTAGGATTGATCACTGTAAGGGATATGAGAATCTTTTTCACTGCCCTCACCTAACTTCTGGTAGTTCACTAGCAGTCTTTGGTGTGCTTTGGTTTATAGAAGCACATTCCCAATCTGCCTTCATTCTCATATGACGTTGTCCCTGTGTGCATGTCTTTTTGTCAAAATTTCCTCTTTTTGTAAGTATAATAGTCATACTGGGTTATGGCCCACCCTAACGAATTCATCTTAGCCTGACTAATTATACCTGCAATGTCCCTATTACCAAATATGGTCACATTCTGAGATACTAGGAGTTAGGATTTCAACATGAGAATTCTAGACGAACATAATGCAACTCATAACAATAAGTAAATAGATTAAAAATTTTAGCAAATAAATTAATATCATAAAAGATAAAATGAAAATTATGTTACAGCCCAAGAAATGAAATGGAACTTAAGTGGGTGAGTTTAACAGTAGATTGGAGATTTAAGAAAAAATGCCAGTTAATCTGAATATAAGCCAATAAGTATCAATCTGAAGAATGAAGGAAAAAAATTAAAAAAATATGTAAACAGAACCTCAGTAACTTAGGGGGCAATATTATTTAATCTAACATGTATAAATTGAGATCCAGAGAAAGAAGAGAGAAAAAAACTGAGCAAAAAAATATTTGATGTAATAGTGGCCAAAAATATTCCAAATCAGTGAAAAACAATAATCTATTAATGAAAGAATTTCAGCAAATCCTAAACTGAAGAAATAAAAAGGAAACTACACCTAAGCACATCATAAAAAATTACTGAAAATCAAAGATAAAGAAAAATAATTAAAAATTGCCAAAATATAAGACAGATTATATTCAAGAGAGCAACAGAGATTACAAAGCAAGAGAATATTAATTATCTTTTTATCGAAAATAATAGAGGCAGTTGAGGGTGGAATAACTCCAAGCATTAAAAGAAAAAAGTCTATCTGTATTTTTACATCCAACTAAAATATCCTACCAAAAGAAAAGTGAAATAAGAACAATTAGACATGAGTAAAAAATGGTATTTGCCTACAGCTTAAATGCTAAAGGAAGTTCTTAATTCTGAAAAGAAATAACAGTAGATAGAAGGTTGGATACTCAGGCAGGATTTAAGAGCACTTTATATGGTGCAAAAGAGTGAAGCAGGAAATACTATTTTTTCTAAGGTAATGTGCACTTCATATAATGCAATGTAATAAAACAAGAAGCTGCTTGAATTAAATATTACAAAATATATACTAGTCCAAGTAATTTTGTAAAGTAACAAAAATACATAGAAATGAGTTACAGAATCTTAACAGCTCAGGAAACATGATAAACATTGGAAATACTGTGTACCTTTTAAAAAATAAAATACTCATACAAATGCAGTAAAGTAAAAGAAATGGCAACAAATTGCATTGAGTTTTACAGGCTGATATTTGTATAGTAAGTCAGTTGGTTACTAGTCCCTTTATGTAATCCAGTAGAATTTTAATGTCCTCAGAACTTTAGAAAATAGTAGTAATTTTATATGATTCAAAGGATTCTCATTTTTCAGATTTGAAATCTGAATGAGACATCATTCATGATACTGAAGTTAAGCTGAATGTTTTATCAACATATACTATGATCAATGAATGCACTTGCTGTGCTTTGAGGATTTTTGAAGGCTGGGTATTTGCAAGGTACTTGGGAACACCAGAATTTGCTGCTTCTAGTCCATCAAGTTGGGAGGTAGCAAAATGAAAAAAGAGAATTGGTATAGAGGGATTGAAGACAGCAATTATCAACATCTTCATCAAGATATTTTGCTTTCAGAGGGAGTAAAGATGATGAAATGGTAATTGGCAGTCAAAGAGGGGTCAGGAGATGTTGGTCAAGAAAGTATCATGTGCACAGTTGTCTGTCCTCCTCTCAGCCATGTAAAAATGGGCCTTAGTTCTGGAACACTTTCTTACCAACAAAGAGTCGACACAGACTGTATCTGGTTTATCACCTGTGTGGGGAATATCTTTCCTGTTTCAGGCTGAGTGAGCTTTTGTTTTGCTTGTTCTTGTATGTCAATGGTCTTTAGGAATGCTCCTAGCTTTCAGTATTTCAGAATACACAAGGGATGGGACACATCTTTCTGAACATGGTAAGGTTGTGCATAAGCTGTTCGCTTAACACAGTGTGGGGGTTGGTACCCACTGGCCATGAGGGAACAACACACCCTATTGGAGCTGATTTCGCTCCTTCTCCTATATGTGACTAAAGCACTGTTCCATCCAATGCTTGAGTGCATTTTGTTTGTTTTGGTGCCTTTGATAGTAAGATGCGGTGGGCTAAGTGTTCAAAATCCTCCCTTGGAATTAGTAACCATTTCACAGTGTTCTTCTCCCTGAAATGGATAACAGATGCATGATACTCTGCTGGAGGAGAAATGGTTTTGATGTTAAGAGAGAATTATAATGTTAAATTGCATAGGGTGCTGGTAAATCTGGGTGCATTGGTGTGCTCTGTTAAGATGATTGCCAAGCACTCAACTCATTTTACTTACAACCATCATGTTCCTCCTTTTCTGCTAGGAGAAGCTATTGCTTTAGCAGGGAAGACAAATATGATACAATCTTTAATTCTCCAACAGCAGTGAAGGGAGGTCATCTGGCTCCAAAGCAGCCTATTCTTAGTCTAATTAGTAATTTATGAGGAGGCCTAATAAAATTGGCCTTGAAATTTTATTAGAATTGTTATTTATTGGGATTATTTATTAGTGATGGGTTTCAACTGGGATGGTGTGATTCTCTCACTCAGAAATTTAGACTGAATAATATGGGATATACCGATAGAGAAGTTAGAAGAAAGTTTTAGATCCCAATAAATGAGAATGGCTATTTTTGGTCTTATTCCTCACACGAGTTCTGCATTTTCAGTCTTTTCTGGTTCCATTTTTAGAACTCATCACAATATTGATGAATCCTTGTTTTTCCCCTAAAATGTGAGCCTGGAACATAAAGAAATTGATACCAATAATTAATAGGTCTTTAGGTAGAACATAGAACATTTCAACATTGTTAGAATATAGTGAAAGAGTGAAGGCCATGAGACTTCCTTTCAAGTGAAGAATTAAGTAACCTATTCCATGTGATCCATTAGGAACACAGATCATGTGTACGTAAGATGAGGATATTTATTTGCATACATGGTAATATATGAGACAGAGGCAATGGGCTAGATGATTGCCTACTTGGCCTGAAGTTGAGTGGAAAGACACTCTAATACCATATTTTCTAGTTCTGGCACATAAGCTGTGAAGCTATGATAACTTTATTGAAGGATGGCCTTTCAGTGGCCTAAGACTGATGAAAACCAGATCCCAAAACACATTGTTCTGGTCTTGAAATTCAATATCATATAAATTTCCATAGCTAAAGTTGAAGCTCTTATTATAAAAATTGTAACTCTGTCATTAGAAAGGAGCGTATCTGGGAAATCTAAGCAGCTCATCGTCACAATCACTGTCTAACTCATCCCACTTACTGTATCCAATGTGCTTAGTTTCTGAAATTATAAAAGAGAGAGAGAGAGAGATTCTGCTCATTTTCACTATATCCTTAGCAGTGCTATTATCTACAGTAGCAAGAACCATCTCCAATACATGGCAAAACCTGAGGGATCATTGAATAAATACATAGGTGAAAGACTAGAAGGAAATCAAGTTGTTTCTGTAAAAATTACAAAACATATGTCCCATTGGAAGCTCTGCTCACTGCTTTTTTTGTTTGTTTTTTAAATGAACCAAATCTTTAAGGAGCTTGCCCCATCTCCAGTGAATAGAGTCTAAATATACCATGGCTGTGATGGAGCAATGAAAAATCAATTTTCATTCAAAATTACAAGAATTGCCTAGGTAATATTGACAAATTTCAGTAGGTATTATATAAATATGAAACTGTATTCAGAGTGCATGAAGTATAATTTTAATGCTTGCTGTATTGGTTGCTTAGGGGACATTGTAAGTAATAATATGTTTAGAGAAAATATGGAGATAGCAGATTCTTCCTACAACAGTTAATTATGAGTAGGCTAAGGCAAATTTGGATTCAGCTAATCCATTCAAGCTGATATTATAGAATGCATAGAAAGTCATTCAAGGCTGTAGAAAAAAGAATTAGTCAAGATCTATTTTGTGTCCCAATTTTGTGTCTTGATAATATTCTTCTCAGTACTCAAAAGCCCATCCCTTTGTACACTGACTGTTGGTTAGGAAGGCATACATACGATAAAATGGACAATACTAAACTTTCCTAAGAGAAAAGGATCACAGGACAAGGGGAGAAGCTAAGACTGTTCTAACACAATTACCAGCTGGTTAAGGGTTCAGGATCCTGACAGCACTCTACATAATTGATATCATCTGGCTAATGAATTTAGGTAAACAAACTACAAAAATATCCCTCCATGACCACAATATGAATGTTAAAATTAATTAAATTGTTCAAAAGATTAATGTGTATTAATATTCCCTGGTATCTTAGGCCACCATTTCTACAAAGTGTTACAATTGGTAAAGACATGTTAATATTTAATCTACATTTACATTACCTTAAAAAATGAGATAATCAAAGGTTTAAGACACTCTACTAGTCATTGTTTCACCAGTATTTGACAAAGAGGACTTTCATGTTTGTGTTGAAGAGATTAGAGATGTAACTTGATTTACTATGATAATAGACTCCCTCAGATATACCCCTTTCAGTGCCTAAATTTAATAAGCAGAAATTTATTTCTGAATCCTAACTATTTCTTGTTGTCATATGGTTCTTTTTTCCAATGTAAATGCCTCTAAAATGGTATGTGTGCTACATTCCTTATGCTTCAGTGTACACTGACTCTTAGAGGTGATGCAAGTAAAATTGCACCAAAATCAACAGGAGTGATTTAAAAGCTATGCAGGATACAGGTCTCCCTGTCCAACTGTGTGTCTTGTACTTACTGTAATATTTATTTTTCCCTGGATAGATAAGAGGTCTAGAAAAACATGAGAAGAGCAGACATCTCAAAATAAAAGATGTTGATAGGAGGGGTAGGAGGAGGTCATGTGGAGTGTTGTCGTGGAGTATTCACAAAAATTTGCCCAGTGCTTCAGTTTTGACTGGGTTGAAATTTGCCTTCAGACACAATTGAAAAGTACAGAAAACTGTTTATATATTTAGAAGTGAAGTGGGTTTGGAGAGAAGAGAAATGGGAAGAGAAAGTGTTAAAGATATAATGTATGTTTAAAAGGACATCATAAAACACCTTCTTAAATTACTTTTTAATGAAAATGTTGCCAGGTTTTTAACTACAAAAAATACCTGCATATTGGAGAAATCTCCTTTTGGTGGTAGGTCAGGGGGTAAAAGCCTCAAATATCAATGGTTTATTTTATAAGGACCAAAAGAGCTCGAATAAAATTTTTCTCCCAAATAGAGTACTTTTAATTATTTGCATGATCACTTTAATTCTTAATGCCAATTAGAAATCACAGTACATATTCATACCTGATTTGGAGATCAGACTAGCTCTTTTGGTGGTGTTCTTTGCTAACAGCTGGCATATGCTTGAGATATGTAGTCTTGGCACACAGCATATATTTTGTTTCATTACAACCTAAAATGAACCAGAATTTTACCTATAAAATTGATGGACAGTCCTGAAATATCAGTAGGTGAAATTTTATTTGAAAATCTGAATGTGTTCATAGCTCCATTTAAAATTCAGAAGATTATCATTACTATAACTTTACTGTCATTTGGTAATAAAACAAATAAAAATTAAAGGTGTGGAAATTATGATATGATTGGATATCATTTTCTCTGTTTAACATTTTGGTCTGATACTGTATTAGAATGTGTTCCCTGGAAACAAATTGTGTCTCGTAGGTTGAGTTACATTTAGAGGTTTATAGGGGAGTTCTTTCAGGGGACACTCTCTGGGAGAAATGGAAACAGTATTGGGAAAAGGCAGAAGCTAATCCATAATGTAGTGGAAACTGAGCCTTCAGCCGACCCTAGGTTCTGTGGGATCAGGTTGCCATCAGCTCGTATCCACTCTGAAGAATGACAAGGAGGCATGCTTTTGCTAGTAAGGAAAATTGCCAGATGTCTCTTAGGGTTCCTAGTCTAAACAGTAAATAGGGATATGCAATAGCCATGGTCTGAGAAGGACATGGTAACCAGAAGGTTCTTGGTTTCTTGGTCTTCATCATCCCTTTGGAATTGATGGTGGACATGGGGATGAAGAATATCTGTTTTATTATTTAGGTAAACTGCAGCATAGAGACTTTTAATTCATTCCTTTAGCCTTTTACTTTTACATTTGTCCAAGAAACAAGAACATTCAACATCCTGGAGAAGCTGTAATTACACTTTAACAAGCAAGTGGATCTGGGCAATGAAGGAAGGAGACCAGATGACTTCAGTGAATTTTCTGGTGCTGCACTTAGACCCAGAATGAATATGGCTTCAGAATCACCTCTGAGCTTCGCTTCTTGCATGAGATCAACTGGTTGGTGACTCTAACAAGTAAGAGTTTGCTGCAACAATAGAAAGAACCTGCTAGTCTATTGACAATGTAGCTGGAATTTTGTCATCACTTTGCTTTGGATTATAAAGTTCCAGTTCTATCTTTTTTAAATTAATAATATAGTCATTATTCAAAATTTAACTTTTAATTATGCTTCTTGTAGAAACCTGAACAAATTACATCAACATTACAAATAAAAATAAAAATGTTGTTTTTTGTAATATATTAAATTTTGAGACACCACATGTAAAACTTCCAGTATCTTCTCAATTCCTCATCCCAAATATTAAGTCAGACTTGCCCAGTGATATTTTTCTGCCTTTACTTTCTTTGCTATCTCTGTTTTATAATTTCTGAAAATTTGTTGTGGTCTCTAAAAGCTGAGTTGTTGCAAGCAGCAGAGGACAAATTCACTCTTGTTTTTTCTGTGTCAAAACCTTTCTGCATAGGAGGCTGCCTTTGCAACACACAAGGTTTACCAAATCATCCCCTTTGCTATTGTATTCTTTCAGTACTGTGCTTTGTTTCTTGAGTTTGAATAAAAGAAACTGGTTAATGATTTGTCAAGTTATGGATCTATGCTCCAATTTAGAGTTCAAGACTAAAATATCTTTTGTTTCTACTTATCATTACAAAACACTATTATGAAACTATTACTTGGTTGATTCTTTGCTCAGCTAGTTAAGAAAATCCAAGGTAGTTTCATTGTCCAAGAAGAAAGTTCTTCTTACTCAGGATTCCAGAATCCTAAGTCCCTGAATTCTTCATTGCGTAAGAGAAAAAAAAAGGTGAAAATAGAGATTCAATGCCTGATTGTTTATCAGCTAGCAAAGGTATCATTCTATGTCACTGAGACAGAGAGAGACAGAAAATTTGAATGAGAGAAATATTTATGCCACTTTACAATTATAGTAAGGACAATTTCCGATTTCCCCATGTACTAATCTCTTGTATCACTTTTTGAGGTTCACATTTAGGCAGTAACACAAGGTGTCGATCCTTCAAAGGTAACTGCTTTGCCTATGCCTGTGCAGAAAGCATATTTTTCTCCTGAGGTTTTTGCAAATAAAAAGTTTCTGTTTGCTGGCAAAGTAACAGCTTTGATCATTTTTTTCTTTTAGCTTGTGTAAGAAATACTGATTAAAAAAAGGATGATTCACAGATGGAACATGAAGCACACTGTTCCCCCTGGATATTAAAGGACAAACAAACAAGGTCTCTTCAGTCTTCAGTTTTCTGTCAGACTGATCAGAGAACGGTAACTGAATGGCATCCATTAGGGAGAATTCAAGGCCAAATACACCAATAGGTTTTGGTTACTGCCTGAGAGTATCTCATGGGGACTAGGAGACTCTGACAAAGCAGGGCTGTCTTCCTGTCATGTCAGGCATCTGAATGACGGCCTTTATTTAGGACTGACATTTGGGTGATTAACTATATTTTGAACTTTTGTACTTGTTTTTTTGTCATGTTCTCATTCTTAGTCAAAGAAGTAACACCTTGCCTCTTTGATGTGGTGTGCAGCATTTTAACATCTGTTCCAGACTTTCTTCTTCACTACACCTGACTCTAGGTGGTCTAACAGACTGGAAACTTTATCCAAATTGTGAGTTTTAGTGCTGATCAATTGCCTATGCTTAATTACCACTATTTCTTTAAACCTTTCAAGTCTTTCTCTCCCTCTGCATCTCCTCTCTCCTTGTGTCTCCGTCTCTCTTTCATTCTCTCTCTCTCTCTCTCTCATTTCCATTGAATTATTTAGTCCAATCACATGTGATTTTAATTATGGCAAGAGCCTCCTATGTGGTCTCTCTGCCTCAGGTGTCCTCTCCTTCAAGATGCTTCCACGTTAATCTAAGTGGTCACTCAGAATTTCAGCTTTGGTTGAATGACCTCAATGCTTGAAGACTTCAAAGACTTTGTATTATTTTTAATTTTAGACTTGACTGCTTAAAATGATGTAAAAATTATTTATCTTTTGGCCCAGGCTTGCATCTCCAGCTTTATCTGTCTTTCATCTCCTTGCTCTGTCTATTACCTTTCTTAATGACTTGCAATTCTACAAACAACGGAGCCTTTCTTAGCACCCTCATTTACATAAGACAGTCCCTCTATTTGAAATTCCTTTCTGCTTGGATGACCCTAATATATTTATTTTTGCATTTTATTTTTTTTTAGGGATTTTTTTTTTCTTTCTTCCCCCCAAAATGGGAGAGGCTTTCTAATGGCCACCCAAGCCTGTGTTCTGTTATAGTAGCGCTTACCAAGCAGTACTGTAATTACTTGATTTATTTCTATCTCATCTGCCATCCAACAAATTCCTTCAGAGTACAAGCCTAGAGTCATCTAATGCATATCTGACTTTTGATCAGTTAATAGATGCATAAGAAATATTTATTGGATAAGTAGATGAATAAAATTAACATGATTTTATTTATATATGTGTTGATATTCTATTTTCTAATAAATGCTTATTTTTCTTACATGGTTTGTAAGCAACTTTAAGAAGATGGGTGGGCAGGTAGGAGACCTGTAATAGACTTGAATAGTCAGAACAAGTTTTTACAATCCTGAAAGAATGCACTGTAATTTGGAAAATAAATTAAACTATAGGGAAAATTTCAGTGTCTTGCCCACAGAAGGAGAAAGCAAAAATAGGTGGCAAAAATAAATGTCCTACCTGGTCTGTTTGGTTCATTTTTGATGGAATTCAGAAATGAGCATTGGTAGGACTTCAGATCATTTAATAATTCAACTTTCTGTGAAGGTATGAATCATTTCAGACTATTTGTGTGGGGCATGCTAACAGTCAAGTACTTTAATAACATAGGAAGGCTTCCTTATCAACATTCCTACATACTTAGAATTATCATAAATTGTGAAATTGGAAGGTAATGGGCAACTTGCCACGTATGTTTTTAGTTTCTACAGGCAAGCAGTTATGGAATCCTTTTGTAAAGTCTGTACCTGCAGTCACTGAGTTAATACTTTTTTTCCTTTTTTTTTTTTTTTGTAGAAAATTATTTTTTATTGAAGGGTACTTGACACACAGTATTACATTACATTAGTTTCAGGTGTACAACACAATGATTCAACATTTATATACATGATAATTCTAGGTACCAGCTATCACCATACCAAGTCGTTATAATATTTTGACTATATTCCTTATGCTATACATTACATCCCGATTAATTATTCATTTTACAATTGGAAGTGTGTACTTTTTTTTTGTCTTGTTTTTGTTTTTGTGAGGGCATCTCTCATATTTATTGAACAAATGGTTGTTAACAACAATAAAATTCTGTATAGGGGAGTCAATGCTCAATGCACAATCATTAATCGACCCCAAGCCTAATTTTCGTCAGTCTCCAATCTTCTGAAGCATAACAATTTCTTACATGGAGAACAAATTCTTACATAGTGAATAAGTTACATGGTGAACAGTACAAGGGCAGTCATCACAGAAACTTTCGGTATTGCTCATGCATTATGAACTATAAACAGTCAGTTCAAATCTGAATACTCATTTGATTTTTATACTTGATTTATATGTGGATACCACATTTCTCTCTTTATTATTATTATTTTTAATAAAATGCTGAAGTGGTAGGTAGATACAAG
Source organism: Manis pentadactyla (assembly GCF_030020395.1). Taxonomy (NCBI): domain Eukaryota; kingdom Metazoa; phylum Chordata; class Mammalia; order Pholidota; family Manidae; genus Manis; species Manis pentadactyla. Next base: position 54,223,971 of record NC_080023.1, read on the forward strand.
ATAAAGGTAGAAAACATAGTTTAGTGTTGTAAGAGAGCAAATGTAGATGATCAGGTGTGTGCCTGTAGACTATGTGTTAATCCAAGCTAGACAAGGGCAATAAAACATCCATGTATGCAGAAGATTTCTCTCAGAACAGGGGGGGTGAGGTTCTAAGCCTCACCTCTGTTGATCCCCAATTTCTCACCTGATGGCCCCCCTGCGACTGTGCCTGTCTTAAGTTGTTCCTCCCTTGAGGAATCTTACCCGTCTCTGGCGAACCAATCATCTTCCGGGGCCATACAGGGAAATGTAAAGTTGGTAAGTGAGAGAGAAGCCTTATTGTTTGAAAAGGTTAGCTTTCTACTTCTTTGCATATTTATGCCCTGTGGCTTCTATAACCAGCATTTGTCTTGAGGTATCTTTACCACTTGGAAGAATTATGATACTCGGTAAATTTGATATGAGGCACGAATTCTATTTAAGGGTTATAAATAGGAAGGAAGAAGAAAAGCTATAGAAGTAGCAGGCAGAAGAAAACATGGGAAGATTGATTATTTCTTTGACATATCTTTTTTTTTTTTTTTTTTATTGAAGGGTAGTTGACAACAGCATTGCATTACATTAGTTTCAGGTGTACAACACAGTGACTCAACATTTATATACATGATATTTCTAGGTACCAGGTATCACCATACCAAGTTGTTACAATATTTTGACTATATTCCTTATGCTATATATTACATCCCGGTTACTTATTTATTTTACAATTGGAAGTGTGTTTATATATATATATATATGTATATATATATATATATATATTGTGAGGGCATCTCTCATATTTATTGATCAAATAGTTGTTAACCACAACAAATCTCTGTATAGGGGGGTCAATACTCAATGCACAATCATTAATCCACCCCAAGCCCAATTTTCGTCAGTCTCCAATCTTCTGATGCATAACGAACAAATTCTTACATGGAGTACAAATTCTTACATAGTGAATAAGTTACATGGTGAACAGTGCAAAGGCAGTCATCACAGAAGCTTTCGGTTTTGTTAATGCATTATGAACTATACACAGTCAGTTCAAATATGAATATTCATTTGATTTTTAAACCTGATTTATATGTGGATACCACATTTCTCTATTATTATTATTTTTAATAAAATGCTGAAGTGGTAGGTACATACGAGATAAAGGTAGAAAGCAGAGTTTAGTGTTGTAAGAGAGCAAATGTAGATGATCAGGTGTGTGCCTGTAGACTATGTGTTAATCCGCGCTAGACGAGGGAAATAAACATCCATGTATGCAGAAGATTTCTCTCAGAACATGAGGGGGGAGGTTCTAAGCCTCACCTCTGCTGCTCCCCATTTTCTCACCAGATGGCCCCCTGCGACTGTGCCTGTCTTAGGTTGTTCCTCCCTTGAGGAATCTTACCCGTCTCTGGCTAACCAGTCATCTTCCGGGGCCATACAGGGAAATGTTAAGTTGGTAAGTGAGAGAGAAGCCTTATTGTTTGAAAAGGTTAGCTTTTTACTTCTTTGCATATTTATGCCCTGTGGCTTCTATGCCCAGCATTTGTCTTGAGGTGTCTTTACCACTTGGAAGAATTATGATACTCGGTAAATTCGACATGTGGCACGAGTTCTATTTAAAGGTTGTGATTAGGTAGGAAGAAGAAAAGCTACAGAAGTAGCAGGCAGAAGAAAACCTGGGAAGATTGATTATTTCTTTGACATATCTTCTTGTAGAGTAACTTCAGCATGGATAGGTTTTAAACGACTAATTAAATTGTGCACACACATTAACATAATAGGAGTATAGTTACCTAACCAAAGCATACCTGTAGTTACCAGCCATCTCCAGTGAAACCAAGAAAACCATTTAGGCACCTTAGGCATTTGTGAAAACTTATCTATGATATGGTGGATATTGTCTGACTGAACTTAAACAGTCTGAGAGAATTCAGATAAACTAGAACACCCTATTCCTGGGGACTGTTCATATCCCATATGTTCTTTTAACGATAAATAGTCTGTGGTTGTAAGATTTTGGAGTGCTACAATTTGCACTTCTCCTAATTCTTGGTTGAGTTCCAACAGTATAGATCCAGTCCAATTTTTGTTTTACTGCATGCACAGGCCAGCTTAGATATCTCCTTCATCTTTCCCATGGCAAGTCCAGGAACTGGTGGGATGAGTGCATCTACACCTGTGACAGTGTGTGGATCTTTGTTGAAGTTTTTTTCTTGTTTTTTTGTTTTTTTGTTTTTTCTGATCATCTTCTGTCATGAGTCTTCCCGAGAGTGCTGATATTGGAAGTTCTTTTTCATATCGTATCTTAGTTCATTTTCGGGGTAGCCAAATTAGGCTTTGATCCTCTGTATAAACACAAACAGACCCTTTGCCTACACTTTTATATGTCCTTTATATCATTGTGTAGAACTCATTAGAGGTCACCACATAGGAACTGCATTTTTTTTTTTTAATCATTAATCTACACTTACATGACGAATACTTTGTTTACTAGGCTCTCCCCTATACCAGGTCCCCCCTATATACTCCTTTACAGTCACTGTCCATCAGCGTAGCAACCTGTTGTAGAATCACTACTTGTCTTCTCTGTGTTGTACAGCCCTCCCCTTTCTCCCACCCCGCTATGGATGCTAATCTTAATACCCCCCTACTTCTCCCCCCATTATCCCTCCCTACCCACCCATCCTCCCCAGTCCCTTTCCCTTTGGTACCTGTTAGTCCATTCTTGAGTTCTGTGATTCTGCTGCTGTTTTGTTCCTTCAGTTTTTCCTTTGTTCTTATATTCCACAGATGAGTGAAATCATTTGGTATTTCTCTTTCTCTGCTTGGCTTGTTTCACTGAGCAAAATACCCTCCAGCTCCATCCATGTTGCTGCAACTGGTAGGATTTGCCCTTTTCTTATGGCTGAGTAGTATTCCATTGTGTATATGTACCACCACTTCTTTATCCATTCATCTATTGATGGACATTTAGGTTGTTTCCAATTCTTGGCTATTGTAAATAGTGCTGCGATAAACATAGGGGTGCACTGATCTTTCTCATACTTGATTGCTGCATTCTTAGGGTAAATTCCTAGGAGTGCAATTCCTGGGTCAAATGGTAAGTCTGTTTTGAGCATTTTGATGTACTTCCATACTGCTTTCCACAATGGTTGAACAAGTTTACATTCCCACCAGCAGTGTAGGAGGGTTCCCCTTTCTCCACAGCCTCGCCAACATTTGTTGTTGTTTGTCTTTTGGATGGCAGCCATCCTTACTGGTGTGAGGTGATACCTCATTGTAGTTTTAATTTGCATTTCTCTGATAATTAGCGATGCGGAGCATCTTTTCATGTGTCTGTTGGCCATCTGTATTTCTTTTTTGGAGAACCGTCTGTTCAGTTCCTTTGCCCATTTTTTAATTGGGTTATTTGTTTTTTGTTTGTTGAGGCGTGTGAGCTCTTTATATATTCTGGATGTCAAGCCTTTATCGGATGTGTCATTTTCAAAGATATTCTCCCATACTGTAGGGTTCCTTTTTGTTCTATTGATGGTGTCTTTTGCTGTACAGAAGCTTTTCAGCTTAATATAGTCCCACTTGTTCATTTTTGCTGTTGTTTTCCTTGCCCGGGGAGATATGTTCAAGAAGAGGTCACTCATGTTTATGTCTAAGAGGTTTGTGCCTATGTTTTCTTCCAAGAGTTTAATGGTTTCATGACTTACATTCAGGTCTTTGATCCATTTTGAGTTTACTTTTGTATATGGGGTTAGACGATGGTCCAGTTTCATTCTCCTACATGTAGCTGTCCAGTTTTGCCAGCACCATCTGTTGAAGAGACTGTCATTTCGCCATTGTATGTCCATGGCTCCTTTATCAAATATTAATTGACCATATATGTCTGAGTTAATGTCTGGATTGTCTAGTCTGTTCCATTGGATTGTGGCTCTGTTCTTGTGCCAGTACCAAATTGTCTTGATTACTATGGCTTTATAGTAGAGCTTGAAGTTGGGGAGTGAGATCCCCCCTACTTTATTATTCTTTCTCAGGATTGCTTTGGCTATTCGGGGCCTTTGGTGGTTCCATATCAATTTTTGAATTATTTGTTCCAGTTCATTGAAGAATGTTGCTGGTAGTTTCATAGGGATTGCATCAAATCTGTATATTGCTTTGGGCAGGATGGCCATTTTGACGATATTAATTCTTCCTAGCCATGAGCATGGGATGCGTTTCCATCTGTTAGTGTCCCCTTTAATTTCTTTTAAGAGTGACTTGTAGTTTTCAGAATATAAGTCTTTCACTTCTTTGGTTAGGTTTACTCCTAGGTATTTTATTTTTTTTGATGCAATTGTGAATGGAGTTGTTTTCCTGATTTCTCTTTCTGTTGGTTCATTGTTGGTATATAGGAAAGCCACAGATTTCTGTGTGTTGATTTTGTATCCTGCAACTTTGCTGTATTCCGATATCAGTTCTAGTAGTTCTGGAGTGGAGTCTTTAGGGTTTTTTATGTACAGTATCATGTCATCTGCATATAGTGACAGTTTGACTTCTTCTTTGCCAATCTGGATTCCTTGTATTTTTTTGTTATGTCTGATTGCCGTGGCTAGGACCTCTAGTACAATGTTAAATAACAGTGGGGAGAGTGGGCATCCCTGTCTAGTTCCCGATCTCAGCGGAAATACTTTCAGCTTCTCGCTATTCAATATAATGTTGGCTGTGGGTTTTTCATAGATGGCCTTTATTATGTTGAGATACTTGCCCTCTATTCCCATTTTGCTGAGAGTTTTTATCATGAATGGATGTTGAACTTTGTCAAATGCTTTTTCAGCATCTATGGAGATGATCATGTGGTTTTTGTCTTTCTTTTTGTTGATGTGGTGGATGATATTGATGGACTTTCGAATGTTGTGCCATCCTTGCATCCCTGAGATGAATCCCACTTGGTCATGGTGTACGATGGTTTTGATGTATTTTTGAATTCGGTTTGCTAAAATTTTGTTGAGTATTTTTGCGTCTACGTTCATCAGGGATATTGGTCTGTAGTTTTCTTTTTTGGTGGTGTCTTTGCCTGGTTTTGGTATTAGGGTGATGTTAGCTTAATAGAATGAGTTTGGGAGTATCCCCTCCTCTTCTATTTCTTGGAAAACTTTAAGGAGAATGGGTATTATGTCTTCCCTGTATGTCTGATAAAATTACGAGGTAAATCCATCTAGCCCGGGGGTTTTGTTCTTTGGTAGATTTTTGATTACCGCTTCAATTTCGTTGCTGGTAATTGGTCTGTTTAGATTTTCTGTTTCTTTTTGGGTCAGTCTTGGAAGGTTGTATTTTTCTAGGAAGTTGTCCATTTCTCCTAGGTTTCCCAGCTTGTTAGCATATAGGTTTTCATAGTAGTCTCTAATAATTCTTTGTATTTCTGCGGGATATGTTGTGATTTTTCCTTTCTCATTTCTGATACTGTTGATTTGTGTTGACTCTCTTTTCCTCTTAATAAGTCTGGCTAGAGGCTTATCTATTTTGTTTATTTTCTCGAAGAACCAGCTCTTGGTTTCATTGATTGTTGCTATTGTTTTATTCTTCTCAATTTTATTTATTTCTTCTCTGATCTTTATTATGTCCCTCCTTCTGCTGACCTTAGGCCTCATTTGTTCTTCTTTTTCCAATTTTGATAGTTGTGACATTAGACCGTTCATTTGGGATTGCTCTTCCTTTTTTAAATATGCTTGGAGTGCTATATACTTTCCTCTTAAGACTGCTTTTGCTGCATCCCACAGAAGTTGGGGCTTAGTGTTGTTGTTGTCATTTGTTTCCATATATTGCTGGATCTCCATTTTGATTTGGTCATTGATCCATTGATTATTTAGGAGCGTGTTGTTTAGCCTCCATGTGTTTGTGAGCCTTTTTGCTTTCTTTGAACAGTTTATTTCTAGTTTAATGCCTTTGTGGTCTGAAATGTTGGTTGGTAGGATTTCAATATTTTGGAATTTACTGAGGCTCTTTTTGTGTCCTAGTATGTGGTCTATTCTGGAGAATGTTCCATGTGCACTTGAGAAGAACGTGTATCCTGTTGCTTTTGGATGTAGAGTTCTGTAGATGTCTATTAGGTCCATCTGTTCTAGTGTGTTGTTCAGTGCTTCTGTGTCCTTACTTATTTTCTGTCTGGTGGATCTATCCTTTGGAGTGAGTGGTGTGTTGAAGTCTCCTAGAATGAATGCATTGCATTCTATTTCCTCCTTTAGTTCTGTTAATATTTGTTTCAGGTATGTTGGTGCTCCTGTATTGGGTGCATATATATTTATAATGGTTATATCCTCTTGATGGACTGAGCCCTTTATCATTATGTAATGTCCTTCTTTGTCTTTTGTTACTTTCTTTATTTTGAAGTCTGTTTTGTCTGATACCAGAATTGCAACACCTGCTTTCTTCTCTCTGTTGTTTGCTTGAAATATCTTTTTCCATCCCTTGACTTTAAGTCTGTGCGCGTCTTTGGGTTTGAGGTGAGTCTCTTGTAAGCAGCATATGGATGGATCTTGCTTTTTTATCCATTCTATTACTCTGTGTGTTTTGATTGGTGCATTCAGTCCATTTACATTTAGGGTGATTATTGAAAGGTATGAATTTATTGCCATTGCAGGCTTTAAGTTTGTGGTTACCAAAGGTTTAGGGTTAGCTTCTTTACTGTCTTACTGTCTAACTTAACTCGCTTGTTGAGCTATTATAAACACAATCTGATGATTCTTTATTTCTCTCCCTTCTTATTCCTCCTCCTCCCTTCTTCATATGTTGGGTGTTTTGTTGTGTGCTCTTTTTAGGAGTGCTCCCATCTAGAGCAGTCCCTGTAGGATGTCCTGTAGAGGTGGTTTGTGGGAGGTAAATTCCCTCAACTTTTGCTTGTCTGGGAATTGTTTAATCCCTCCTTCATATTTAAATGATATTCGTGCTGGATACAGTAGTCTTGGTTCGAGGCCCTTCTGTTTCATTGCATTAAGTATATCATGCCATTCTCTTCTGGCCTGTAGGGTTTCTGTTGAGAAGTCTGATGATAGCCTGATGGGTTTTCCTTTGTAGGTAACCTTTTTTTTCTCTCTGGCTGCTTGTAATACTTTGTCCTTGTCTTTGATCTTTGCCATTTTAATTATTATGTGTCTTGGTGTTGCCCTCCTTGGATCCCTTGTCATGGGAGTTCTGTGTACCTCTGAGGTCTGAGAGGCCATTTCTTCCCCTAGTTTGGGGGAAGTTTTCAGCAATTATTTCTTCAAAGACATTTTCTATCCCCTTTTCTCTCTCTACTTCTTCTGGAATGCCTATGATTCTTATATTATTCCTTTTAGATTGATCACTCAGCTCTCTTAAAATTCTTTCATTCCTGGAGATCCTTTTATCTCTCTCTGCATCAGCTTCTCTGCGTTCCTGTTCTCTGTTTTCTAGTCCATTAATGGTCTCTTGCATCTCGTCCATTCTGTTTTGAAGTCCTTCCAGAGCTTGTTTTATTTCTGAATTCTCCTTCCTTAGTTCTTGCATATTTCTCTGCAAGTCCATCAGCATGGTTATGACTTTTGTTTTGAATTCTTTTTCGGGTAGACTGGCTAAATCTATCTCCCCAGATTCCTTCTCAGGGGAAGATGTAGCAGATGCTGAAGCTGTCTTGGTTAGTCTTGTCTGGATCATATTTTTTTGCCTTTTCATGTTGACAGGTGCTATTGACTGTCAGCTGGGAGGGCCAAAATTTTCACTTGCTACTGGCCTTTCTTTACTGGGGCAACTGCGACCCCTAGTGGCTTGTGTTGGATAATTGCGTGTAGAGTGGGTCTTTGTGTCTTGCCTGGCCGGAAGGGAGAAATTTCCCTTTCTGTGGGCGGAATTTGTCTCAGGCTGCTTCTCTGCTTTTGCAGCGCCCGGTGGGGTAATGGATGGGGGGGCTGCTTGACTGTTTGCCTCCGTGAGGGGTCTCAGAGCTGTTGCCCAGGGGGTTAGTACACCCGGTTTTCCCTGTAATTTCCAGCTGCTGTACTGTGACCTGGGTTGTTTCTGTCAAGCTGTTAAGTCCCTGTCCCTTTAAGACTTTCAAAAAGCCCCTGCTTTTCTTTGTCACAGGGGCATCAGCTTCAGCACCCGCTCAGAGGTCTTACTCCCTGTTCCCCCAGTATCCAGGGCCCCCTGGGCATGTACTGTGTCTGTGCTCTGGCCCGGATGGCTGGGGCTGGGTGTTCGGCAGTCCTGGGCTCCGTCTCCCTCCCGCTCTGCCTATTGTTCTCCCGCCGGGAGCTGGGGGGAGGGGCGCATGGGTCCTGCCTGGCCGGGGCTTGTATCTTACCCCTTTCACCAGTCGCTGGGTTCTCGCTGGTGTAGCTGCAGTCTGGCCACTGTCCTGCGTCTTCTGGTCTCTCTTTTAGGGCTAGTTGTGTTTGTTGTATTTTCAAAAGTATATATGTTTTTGGGAGGAGATTCCCACTGTCCTACTCACGCTGCCATGTTGGCTCCGCCTCTCTTGACATATCTTCTTGTAGAGTAACTTCAGCATGTATAGGTTTTAAACTACTAATTAAATTGTGCACACACATTAACATAATAGGAGTATAGTTACATAACCAAAGCATACCTGTAATTACCAGCCATCACCAGTGAAACCAAGAAAACCAGTTAGGCACCTTAGGCATTTGTGAAAACTTATCTATGATATGGTGGATATTGTCCAACTGAACTTGAACAGTCTGAGAGAAATCAGACAAATTAAAACAACCCATTCCTGGGGACTGTTCACATCCCATATGTTCTTTTAACAGTAAATAGTCTGTAGTTGTAAGATTTTGGAGCACTACAATTTGCACTTCTCCTAATTCTTGGTTGAGTTCCAACAGTATAGATCCAGTCAAATTTGTTCTTTTACTGTATGCACAGGCTAGCTTAGATACCTCCTTCTTCATTCCCATGGCAAGTCCAGGAACTGGTGGGATGAGTGCATCTACACCTGTAGCAGTGCGTGGATCTTTGTTGGGGTTTTTTGATGATCATCTTCTGGCATGAGTCTTCCAGAGAGTGCTGATGTTGGAAGTTCTTTTTCATATCGTATCTTAGTTCATTTTCGGGGTAGCCCAATTAGGCTTTGATCCTCTGTATGAACACAAACAGACCCTTTGCCTACACTTTTATATGCCCTTTATACCCTTGTGTAGAACTCATTGGAGGTCACCACACAGGAACTGCCCTTTTTTTTTTTGTTATCATTAATCTACACTTACATGATGAATGTTATGTTTACTAGGCTCTCCCCTATACCTGGTCCGCCTATAAACACCTTTACAGTCACTGTCCATCAGCATAGCAAAATGTTGTAGAAAAACTATTTGCCTTCTCTGTGTTGTACAGCCCTCCCCTTTCTCCCACCCCCCCATGCATGCTAATCTTAATACCCCCCTTTTTCTTCCCCCCCTTATCCCTCCCTACCCGCCCATCCTCCCCAGTCCCTTTCCCTTTGGTACCTGTTAGTCCATTCTTGAGTTCTGTGATTCTGCTGCTGTTTTGTTCCTTCAGTTTTTCCTTTGTTCTTATATTCCACAGATGAGTGAAATCATTTGGTATTTCTCTTTCTCCGCTTGGCTTGTTTCACTGAGCATAATACCCTCCAGCTCCACCCATGTTGCTGCAAATGGTAGGATTTGCCCTTTTCTTATGGCTGAGTAGTATTCCATTGTGTATATGTACCACCTCTTCTTTATCCATTCATCTATCGATGGACATTTAGGTTGCTTTCAATTCTTGGCTATTGTAAATAGTGCTTCGATAAACATAGGGGTGCATTGGTCTTTCTCAAACGTGATTGCTGCATTCTTAGGGTAAATTCCTAGGATGCAATTCCTGGGTCAAATGGTAAGTCTGTTTTGAGCATTTTGATGTACCTCCATACTGCTTTCCACAATGGTTGAACTAACTTACATTCCCACCAGCAGTGTAGGAGGGTTCCCCTTTCTCCACAGCCTCGCCAACATTTGTTGTTGTTTGTCTTTTGGATGGCAGCCATCCTTACTGGTGTGAGGTGATACCTCATTGTAGTTTTAATTTGCATTTCTCTGATAATTAGCGATATGGAGCATCTTTTCATGTGTCTGTTGGCCTTCTGTATTTCTTTTTTGGAGAATGTCTGTTCAGTTCGTCTGCCCATTTTTTAATTGGGTTATTCGTTTTTTGTTTGTTGAGGCGTGTGAGCTCTTTATATATTCTGGACATCAAGCCTTTATCGGATGTGTCATTTTCAAATATATTCTCCCATACTGTAGGGTTCCTTTTTGTTCTATTGATGGTGTCTTTTGCTGTACAGAAGCTTTTCAGTTTAATATAGTCCCACTTGTTCATTTTTGCTGTTGTTTTCCTTGCCCGGGGAGATATGTTCAAGAAGAGGTCACTCATGTTTATGTCTAAGAGCTTTTTGCCTATGTTTCCTTCCAAGAGTTTAGTGGTTTCATGACTTACATTCAGGTCTTTGATCCATTTTGAGTTTACTTTTGTATATGGGGTTAGACAATGGTCCAGTTTCATTCTCCTACATGTAGCTGTCCAGTTTTGCCAGCACCATCTATTGAAGAGACTGTCATTTCGCCATTGTATGTCCATGGCTCCTTTATCAAATATTAATTGACCATATATGTCTGGGTTAATGTCTGGATTCTCTAGTCTGTTCCATTGGTCTGTGGCTCTGTTCTTGTGCCAGTACCAAATTGTCTTGATTACTATGGCTTTATAATAGAGCTTGAAGTTGGGGTGTGAGATCCCCCCCTACTTTATTCTTCTTTCTCAGGATTGCTTTGGCTATTCGGGGTCTTTGGTGGTTCCATATGAATTTTTGAATCATTTGTTCCAGTTCATTGAAGAATGCTGCTGGTAGTTCCATAGGGATTGCATCAAATCTGTATATTGCTTTGGCAGGATGGCCATTTTGACGATATTAATTCTTCCTAGCCACGAGCATGGGATGAGTTTCCATCTGTTAGTGTCCCCTTTGATTTCACTTAAGAGTGACTTGTAGTTTTCAGAGTATAAGTCTTTCACTTCTTTGGTTAGGTTTATTCCTAGTTATTTTATTTTTTTTGATGCAATTGTGAATGGAGTTGTTTTCCTGATTTCTTTTTCTGTTGGTTAATTGTTAGTGTATAGGAAAGCCACAGATTTCTGTGTGTTGATTTTGTATCCTGCAACTTTGCTGTATTCCAATATCAGTTCTAGTAGTTTTGGGGTGGAGTCTTTAGTGTTTTTTATATACAATATCATGTCATCTACAAATAGTGACAGTTTATCTTCTTCTTTACCAACCTGGATTCCTTGTATTTTTTTGTTTTGTCTGATTGCCGTGGCTAGGACCTCCAGTACTATGTTAAATAACAGTGGAGAGAGTGGGCATCCCTGTGTAGTTCCTGATCTCAGAGGAAATGCTTACAGCTTCTCGCTGTCAATATAATCTTGGCTGTGGGTTTATCATAGATGGCCTTTATTATGTTGAGGTATTTGCCCTCTATTCCCATTTTGCTGAGAGTTTTTATCATGAATGGATGTTGAATTTTGTCAAATGCTTTTTCAGCATCTATGGAGATGATCATGTGGTTTTTGTCTTTCTTTTTATTGATGTGGTAGATGATGTTGATGGACTTTCGAATATTGTACCTTCCTTACATCCCTGGGAATAATCCCACTTGGTCATGGTGTACGATCCTTTTGATGTATTTTTGAATTCAGTTTGCTAATATTTTGTTGAGTATTTTTGCGTCTACGTTCATCAGGGATATTGGTCTGTAGTTTTTATTTTGGTGGGGTCTTTGCCTGGTTTTGATATTAGGGTAATGTAAGCTTCATAGAATGAGTTTGGGAGTATCCACTCCTCCTCTATTTTTTGGAAAACTTTAAGGAGAATGGGTATTATGTCTTCCCTGTATGTCTGATAACATTCCGAGGTAAATCCATCTGGCCCGGTGGCTTTGTTCTTTGGTAGTTTTTTGATTACCACTTCAATTTCGTTGCTGGTAATTGGTCTGTTTAGATTTTCTGGTTCTTTTTGGGTCAGTCTTGGGAGGTTGTATTTTTCTAGGAAGTTGTCCATTTCTCCTAGGTTTCCCAGCTTGTTAGCATATAGGTTTTCATAGTATTCTCTAGTAATTCTTTGTATTTCTGTGGGGTCTGTCGTGATTTTTCCTTTCTCATTTCTGATACTGTTGATTTGTGTTGACTCTTTTTTCCTCTTAATAAGTCTTTCTAGAGGCTTATCTATTTTATTTATTTTCTCGAAGAACCAGCTCTTGGTTTCATTGATTTTTGCTATTGTTTTATTCTTCTCAATTTTATTTATTTCTTCTCTGATCTTTATTATGTCCCTCCTTCTGCTGATCTTAGGCCTCATGTGTTCCTCTTTTTCCAAATTCGATAATTGTGACATTAGACCATTCATTTGGGATTGTTCTTTCTTTTTTAAATATGCTTGGATTGCTATATACTTTCCTCTTAAGACTGCTTTTGCTGTGTCCCACAGAAGTTGGGGCGTAGTTTGTTGTTGTCATTTGTTTCCATATATTGCTGGATCTCCGTTTTGATTTGGTCATTGATCCATTGACTATTTAGGAGCGTGTTGTTAAGCCTCCATTTGTTTGTGAGCCTTTTTGCTTTCTTTGTACAGTTTATTTCTAGTTTTATGCGTTTGTGGTCTGAAAAGTTGGTTGCTAGGATTTCAATCTTTTGGAATTTACTGAGGCTCTTTTTGTGTCCTAGTATGTGGTCTATTCTGGGGAATGTTCCATGTGCACTTGAGAAGAATGTGTATCCTGTTGCTTTTGGATGTAGAGTTCTGTAGATGTCCATTAGGTCCATCTGTTCTACTGTGTTGTTCAGTGCTCCCGTGTCCTTACTTATTTTCTGCCCGGTGGATCTATCCTTTGGGGTGAGTGGTGTGTTGAAGTCTCCTAGAATGAATGCATTGCAGTCTATTTCCCCCTTTATTTCTGTTAGTATTTGTTTCACATATGCTGGTGATCCTGTGTTGGGTGCATATATATTTAGAATGGGTATATCCTCTTGTTGGACTGAGCCCTTTATCATTATGTAGTGTCCTTCTTTATCTCTTGTTACTTTCTTTGTTTTGAAGTCTATTTTGTCTGATATTAGTACTGCAACCCCTGCTTTCTTCTCGCTGTTGTTTGCCTGAAATATGTTTTTCCATCCCTTGACTTTAAGTCTGTACATGTCTTTGGGTTTGAGGTGAGTTTCTTGTAAGCAGCATATAGGTGGGTCTTGCTTTTTTATCCATTCTATTACTCTGTGTCTTTTGATTGGTTCATTCAATCCATTAACATTTAGGGTGACTATTGAAAGATATGTACTTATTGCCAATGCAGGCTTTAATTTCCTGGTTACCAAAGGTTCAAGGTTAGCCTCTTTAGTATCTTACTGCCTAACTTAGCTCACTTCTTGAGCTGTTATATACACTGTCTGGAGATTTTTTTCTTCTCTCCCTTCTTATTCCTCCTCCTCCATTCTTCATATGTTGGGTGTTTTGTTCTGTGCTCTTTTTAGGAGTGCTCCCATCTAGAGCAGTCCCTGTAAGATGTCCTGTAGTGGTGGTTTGTGGGAAGCAAATTCCCTCAGCTTTTGTTTGTCTGGGAATTGTTTAATCCCTCCATCATATTTAAATTATAGTCGTGCTGGATACAGTATCCTTGGTTCAAGGCCCTTCTGTTTCATTGCATTAAATATATCATGCCATTCTCTTCTGGCCTGTAGGGTTTCTGTCGAGAAGTCTGATGTTAGCCTGATGGGTTTTCCTTTGTAGGTAAACTTTTTCTCTCTAGCTGCCTTTTTAAACTCTTTCCTTGTCCTTGATCTTTGCCATTTTAATTATTATGTGTCTTGGTGTTGTCCTCCTTGGATCCTTTCTGTTGGGGGTTTGTGTATTTCCGTGGTCTGTTCGATTATTTCCTCCCCCAGTTTGGGGAAGTTTTCAGCAATTATTTCTTCTAAGATACTTTCCATCTCTTTTCCTCTCTCTTCATCTTCTGGAACCCCTATAATACGGATATTGTTCTTGTTGGATTGGTCACACAGTTCTCTTAACATTGTTTAATTCCTGGAGATCCTTTTATGTCTCTCTATGTCAGCTTCTATGCGTTCCTGTTCTCTGGTTTCAATTCCATCAATGGCCTCTTGCATCCTATCCATTCTGCTTATAAACCCTTCCAGAGTTTGTTTCATTTCTGCAATCTCCTTTCTGGCATCTGTGATCTCCCTCCGGACTTCATCCCATTTCTCTTGCGTATTTCTCTGCATCTCTGTCAGCATGTTTATGATTCTTATTTTGAATTCTTTTTCAGGAAGACTGGTTAGGTCTGTCTCCTTCTCTGGTGTTTCTCTGTGATCTTTGTCTGCCTGTAGCTTTGCCTTTTCATGGTGATAGGAATAGTTTGCAGAGCTGGGAGAATTGACGGCTGGAAGAACTTCCCTTCTTGTTGGTTTGTGGCCTTCCTCTCCTGGGAGAACAGCGACCTCTAGTGGCTTGTGCTGAGTAGCTGCGGGCAGAGAGGGCTTCTGTTTACTGCCCTGCTGCTATGGAGTTTATCTCTGCTGTTGCTGTGGGCGTGGCCTGGTTCGGGCCTCTGCTCCAAAGTGGTGGAGTCGCGTTGGAGGGTGTGCGGCCTGGAGGCTATTTATCTCCATAAGGGGCCTCCCTGCTCCCTGCAGCCCAGGGGATTAGGGTGCCCAGAGATCCCCGGATTCCCTACCTCTGGATTAAGTGTCCCGCCCTACCCCTTTAAGACTTCCAAAAAGCACCTGACAAAACAAAACAACCACAAAAAAAAAAAAAAATTTTAAAAATTTAAAAAATTAAAAAATTAATTAAAAATGGCCGCTCGTTTTCCAGCCTCAGGCATCTGCTCACTGGTCTTGCTGCCCTGTTTCCCTAGTATTAGGGTCCCTATCCCTTTAAGACTTCCAAAAAGTGCTCGCCAAAACAAAACAGCAAAAAAAAAAAAAAAATGGCTGCTCGCTTTTCTTATGTCCTCCGGTACCCTCTCACCGTTCTTGCTGCCCTGTTTCCCTAGTATCCAGGGCCCCGCACATGCACTGTGTCTGCGCTGTGGTCCGGATGGCTGGGGCTGGGTGTTCAGCAGTCCTGGGCTCCGTCTCCCTCCCGCTCTGCCTATTCTTCTCCTGCCGGGAGCTGGGGGGAGGGGCGCTCGGGTCCCGCCGGGCCGGGGCTTGTATCTTACCCCCTTCGCGAGGCACTGGGTTCTCACAGGTGTGGATGTGGTCTGGATATTGTCCTGTGTCCTCTGGTCTTTATTCTAGGAAGGGTTGTCTTTGTTATATTTTCATAGATATATGTGGTTTTGGGAGATTTCCGCTGCTCTACTCACACCACCTTCTTCTGAAAAGATGTCTGAGTTAATTCTTTTAGAAGAAATTACAGCAGTTAGTTCTGAAGTCTGTACTTCTACATTTAGACCAGCCTCTATGTTGGGTTTCCTTTTAAGAGAAGAGAAAAATATGACAAGAAATGGAAAGTTACTCCTGTGATTTATTTATCCTATATTTAAAATATAAAAAAATATGAAAATACTTAAAGAAAACTGAGTTTGGACTAGAAGCTTAATTTCCAGCACCAAATTTGCCATTTAGCTGTTACTCTTTAACTAAAGTTAAGTCACAGAAAATAATTAGCTAAAGATTGTGAAAACATTTTGATCATTGAGTTTAAAATATTTATTTAGTAGAATGAACAAAATAAAAAGATACAAAGGCAATTTAATAGTTAGCTCAGGTCCAAAAGCCCTCTCTTTGTTAGAAATTCCAGCAGAGACCAGAGGTTCTGTGGGGTAGGGAATTACTCCAAAACAATGGAGAACACTTGCTCAAATCTAAATTAGACATTATTGTTCAGAACTAAAACCTAAGGAATGTATATTGAAGTTTTACTCATTATCAAGTACTGAGGCCTGTGATACAGTCAGGGATTTAAAAATAAAAGCATGTTGCTGTCATTATGAAACTTACATGATAGCAGAAGCAGAAACTAAAAAAGCAATGAATATATAAAAAATCAGGTGATTATAAAAACTATAAAGAAAATACGGCATGGAAATGAGAATGATGAAAATGGGGATTGAGAGAATGACAGTCAAAAGAAAAAGGTTGCAGTAAACATAAAGTATGCACAACTGTAAGATGAAGACCAACAAAGAAGTTAGTGTGCTGGGGCTGAGTGATCCAAAGGCGTGTGATAGGAAATGGGGTCTGAGTGGTAGCAGGGGGTCAGGTAGGGCCTTGTGAACTATAGAAATGATTCCAGGTGATGTGGAAGCCATCAGAAGGTTTTTAGTAGGAGAGAGCTTGGATCAAGAGATGTCCATCTCAGAGTCAACAATGTATACTAGCAGTAAAAGCAGAATAAATGAAAAGAAAAATAAATGGATTTAGACAAATTGTGAGACCTTTCAGGTCATAGAATAAAGAAAAGGAAACACACAGGAAAGCAAACCGAACATTTGCAGAGAAGAAAAAACAACAACAAACAAAAACAATAATTAAAAAAAAATTGATATCTTACAAGAAGTAAAATTTAGATTGATATACAAATTTTCTTTAGTAATAGAAAATACTAAATGACATTAACTTATTTTCTATCATTAAACTACATTTGCTTTGCTAGAATAAACTCAGTTTGGTTGTGTAATATTCTTTTAATATCTTTTTTCTTTGAGTGTTCTAAAATTCTGTTATACCTATGCCAGTCAGTGGGATTGCTCTATAATTATCTTTTCTCTTGCTGTTATTGCTTATTAAATGTTAACATTATTCTACTGTCATATAATGAAGTGGTGAGTGTTCCCTTTCTGTGTTAAACTTCCTTATTACTTCCTTAAATGTTTAAATTTAAGGGATGCTTTCAACTCTTTCTGAATTGTTTTGTTAAGTGATATACTTAAATTATTTTATTTTGTCCATTATATCTAATTTTTAAATTTTATTAATATTAGTTCAACTTATCTCTTTAATGCCTGTGAAACACATAGTAATGTGTCCTTATTGTTATTCTTGACACAGGTCACATTTTTTATCTGTCTCACCAGATGTCAATTTATTCTTTCTTTTTTCTTTTTCTTTTTTGACTCATTCCAAATAACTATCTTTGTCTTTGTTAGTGCTCTTGCATGTTTATTGTATATTTCATTGTTTTCTTGTATTAAGTTTATATTCTCTTTTACTTTAGGATATAATTGTTCTTTCTCTCTATTTCATATAGTGGCTTATCCTATTAATTTTCAGTCTTTCTTAGTGCTGTATATAAGGCTATAAATTTCCATTGAAGCATGCCTTTGGTTGTTCTTAATAGTTGAGTTACAGTGGTCCTCTTATTGTTTAATTAAAAAATTTTATAATTTCCACTAGACTTTCTTTTTTTTTGATCCACATGATTTATGTTATTTTGCAATGTCTTTCCTATATGTGTGATTGAAAATGTGAAGTTTATAGTTGTTGAGTGTAGGGTTCTATCACATGGCAACAGTTTCCTGTTAATGTTATTTTGAAATGTAAGATAAAATTTTCTGTTTTTTCAAGTAATTATTGAAAGAAAAGCATTGATTACTGCGATGATTGCAAATTTGTCTATTTCTCTTATGATTATTTCAGTATTTTATTTATTTTTTTGAGGTCATACTTTTAAGGGTATTGAACCCTGTATCATTTTTAGGTGACTTAAATGCATTATATGATTTTTAGAGAAGTCCTTATAACTTTTAAAATATGCTATTTAGTTTTTCAAATTTGAAATAAGTCTGTATCAAAATTAATTTGAAACCGGTTTGCTGAACACTTTATTTCTGCAATTCCCATGATGAAATTTTCTTAGTTCACATAGCCATTTTAGGCAGCATGTGCAGAAGGGTACTGGTTAAAAACCCCAGCTTGATGGCAAGCCAACATTAGGCACTCCTTTTCATCAGAGGTCCTTCAAACAGCCATTAAGGTGACAGTTCAAGAACAAGGAGATATAATCCAAAATATTCTCTGGTTTAAGAGCTCCATGCTTCTCATGAACTAATAATGCATAGCAACTTCATAAACATGTAGGATCCCTATAGTGGTTTTGTCAGTTACAAAAGTCATTGTACTGAGGAAAGCCCAAAGTTCAGAGTCCCTCTGACAACCTGGAAGCAACTCATAGATCAGATAAAACTTTTCCTATATACTCTTGCTTAGTACTGTAACGGACATTTTACATTTCTCATGAGTCCTAGGGAACAATGCAGGAGTGTTAACCAAATGTTGAATACTCTTGCAGCACAGGCAAGGTTTTGTTAATCTCCATTTACTTGTGGGGAACTATTAGTTCATGTAGGACTAGGTCATGTAAAACTGCAGCCTCACATTGTTTGCATCTTAAAGGCCCACAGCCAGTGGATGAAGAATATGTTATCTAGAGCTTTGAGAATTCCATTCACTCATTTAAAATAGCACTACTGGAATTTGTGTTTGCTAAAACCTCTTGCTAGCTAAGGGGATAAGTCAGGAAAGAAATACTGCATTCTTGCAGAGAAAAAATGAGAGTGTTGAAAGAAAAAATGAGGTGGAATGAATGGAATAGATCCCCTTTATACCTACTGATTAAGCACAAAGATAGTCTTATGTAGATTCTTAAGAGGCAAGGATGTGAAACCAGGTCATCACAGAAATTGAACAGTAAGAAAAATAGTAGATCTCTAGAGCAAATGGGAGAATGGTCTGCTTGCATAAGAGGTGCAAGTAGGGGCACTTTTATATTCTGGTTCCTACTGTGAGATTTATGGCAGAACAATTCTGACTGAAGGGCCACAAAAAGGATAACAGATTTGCAAATACCACTCATAGAAGCCTAGATGCAAGCATGTTTCCTCAGCTACATATGAAGCTTGAGATAGTAAAACTGTCACATCCCAAGTAAAAGAGCATTTTCATTCTCAAAACATTTTTAATTATAGCTTCTAAAGATACAAAATGTTTAAGAAAAACAATGATGAAAGAATCAATCCAAGAAAATATTTCTAAATATTTATAAACCCAACATAACACCTAAATATATAAAGCAAATATTAACACAGCAAAAGGGAGAAATAGCAACACAATAATAGTAGGGGATGTTGATACCTCACTTGTGTCAATGAATAAATTATTTGGACAAAATTCAATAAGGAAATATTATTCTGAAACAACACATTGGGCCAAGTGGACAAACAGATATTTATAGAACATTCAATCCAAAAGTAACAGAGTATACATATGTTCTTCTCATGTGTACATGAGACACTTTCCAAAACAGGTCATATGATAGGTCACAAAACAAGTCTTAATAAATACAACAGGATTGAAATCATGTCAAACATTTTCTGACCAATGGTATGAAAGTAGACATTAATTGCATGAAGAAAAGTGAAAAAATGTCACAAATATGTGGAGATTAAACAGCATGCTACTGAACAACCAATATGTTAAAGAAGAAAGCAAAAGAGAACTTAAAAAAATCCTTGAAACAAATGATAATGGAAATGTAACACCAAAATTTATGGTATGTATCAAAAGCAGTTCTAAGAGGGACATTCATAGTGATAAATTTCTACCTCAAGAAAGTAGAAAAGTCTCAAATAAACAACCTTACTTCAGATCTCAAGGAACTAGGAAAAGAAATGAGAACCAAAGTTGGTAGAAGAAGGGAGGCAATAGAGTAGAGCAGAAAAAATAACAATAATAAAAGAGACTCAAAAGCTAATAGAAAAGATAAAAGAAACTAAAGATTTTTTTAAAAAGATAAGCAAAATTGACAAAATTGTAGCTAGATACACCAATAAAAAAAGAAAGGACTCAAATAAATAAAAAGATAAGGTGTTACAACTGGTACCACAGAAATACAAAGGATTATAAAAGACTACTATGAACAATTTATGGTAACAGATTAGATATCCTAGAGAAAATGGAAAATTCCTAGAAACTTACAACCTTCCAAAACTGAATCATGATGAAATAGAAAATCTGAACAGACTGATTACTAGTAAGGATACTGAATCAGTAATCAAACTCCCAGTCATCCAAAATCCAAACCAGACAAGTTCACTGGTGAATTCTAATTAAATATTCAAATAATTAATACTAATCCTTAAACTCTTCCAAAAAAATAAAAGAGGGAACTTTTCCAAACTTACTTCACTGACAATCATTACCCTGATATAAAATCCAGACAAGGATGCCCCCAAAAAAGAAATTTACAGGCCAATATCCCTGATGAGCATAAATGCAAAACTCCTCAACAAAATATTCATAAACGGAATTCAGAAATAAATTAATAGTATCATATACCATTATCAAATGGAATGTAGTCCAAGGGTACAAGGATGGTTCATCCATAAATCAGACGTGATACACCAAATTAACAAAAGGAGAATAAAAATCATGTGTTCATCTCAATAGATGCAGAAAAAGCATTTGACAGAATTCAACATCCATTTATGTTAAAAACACTCCAAAAAGTGGATATGAAAGGGACATACCTCATCATGAAAGAGACCATATATGACAAGCCCACAACTAACATCATATTCAACAGTGAAAAGCTCTCAACAAGATAGGTATACCACTCTCCCCACTTTTATTCAGCACAGTATTGGAAGCCCCTGCCAGAGCACTTAGGTAATAAAAAGAAAGAAAGGGCATCTGGATTGAAAAGAAAGTGGTAAATATTTCACTATTGGCAGATGACTTATTATATATAGAAAACCCTAAAGACTCTACAAATAACATATTTTCATCAAAAAAATAGTAAATAAAGTGAACTCTTTCTCCAATACTTTGATTAACTTTATAGAAAAGTTATAAAAATAATGTATTCAAATGCTGGATTTAGTTATTTGCACTACTTAAATATACTACTTTTACTGGTATTTGTTATCACTGTACAACAAATTACACCTAAATTAGTGACTTAAAACAACAATAAACTTCTATTATTGTATGCCAAAAAAAAAAAATCCCTAAAGACCCCATTCAAAAACCTGTTACAACTTATCAACAAATAAAGCTGTAGGATACAAAACCAATACACAAAAGTATTTTGTGTTATTATACAATAATAACTATCAGAAAGAAATTAGTGAAACTTTTACAGGTGTATCAAGAACAATCAAATAACTAGGAATGAAAAATTTAATGGAGGTGAAAGACCTATATATTGAAAACTATGAGACATTAATGAAAGAAATTGAAGGAGACACAAATAGATATTTTATTCTCATGAATTACTAAGGTATTGTTAAAATTTCCATACTACCCAAAGCAATCTACAGATTTAATATAATTTCTATCAAAATTTCAATGGTATTTTTCACAGAAATAGAACAAAGAATCCTAATATTTGTATGGAATCACAAAAGACCTTGAATAGCCAAAGCAATCTTGAGATAGAACAAAGCTAAAGACATCATGCCTCCTGATTTCAAACTACATTACAAAGCTGTAGTAATTAAAATAGTATGGTATTGGCATTAAAACAGACACATGGATCAATGGAACAGACTACAGAGCCCAGAAATAAACCTGCATATACAAAGTCAATTAATTTATGACAAGAGCCAAGAATTTACAATGTGGAAAGAACAGTATCTTCAATAAATGGTGGTGTGAAAATTGGACAGCTACATGTAAAAGAAAGAAATTGGACTACTCTCTTACACTGTACACACACACACACAAAAAAACCCTCAAAATTAAGACCTGATTGTAAGACCTGAAACCATAAAAATCCAAGAAGAAAACATAATGGTAAGCTCCTTAACATAGTCCTTCGTGACAATTTTTTTAATGTGACACCAAAAGCAAAGCAACAAAAGCAAAAACAAACAAGTGGGACTACATCAAACTACAAAGCTTCTGAACAGCACAGGAAACCATCAACAAAATGGAAAGTCAGCCTTCTGAAATGGATAGAATATTTGCCAATTATATGTATGACTGAGGCACATAATCAAAATATATAAACCACTCATATAACCCAACAGCAGAGAAGCAAACATTTTGATAAAAAATAGGCAGAAGATCTGAATAGACATTTTTCCAAAAAGATATACTGATGGCCAACAAAAATATGAAAAGTTGCTATATGTTATGAATCAGGGATATGCAAATCAAAAACACAGATATTTCCTCACATCTGTTAAAATGACAATTATTTAAAAACTGGAAATAAGTGTTGATAAGGATATAGAGAACAGGTACCCTTCTGTTGGTGGGAATAAAAATTGGTACAGCCACTATGGAAAACAATATTGAGGCTCCTCAAAAAATTAAAAACAGAACTAAAGTGACTCAGAATTTTAAGTGATCCAGCAATTTTAGTTCTGTGTACTTATCCAAGAAGGCATTGACTCAAAAAGGTATATGTGCCCCCATATTCACTGCAGCATTATTTACAATAACTTATACATGGAAACAACTTAAATGTCCATCAGTGGATAAATGGATAAAGATATTGTGGTATATATATATACATATGTGCATATGTATATGTGTGTGTGTATCTCAAGCTCATAGGTACTAGAACAGATTGGTGTTTGTCAGAATCGGGTGGAAGAAATGGATGAACTGTTTTTTTTTATGCTTTAATTTAAAAAGGGAAAATAATTTAAAACAAACACTTTTTCTGAGACAGCTTCTGAGTGATAGGGGAATCTTTCATAGAAAATTGAGGTTAAATATATTATTTTCCTGTAAAACCTACTGTCATTAAATGTACAGAAGGAATCCATAAGTTTGAATTAATTCTAAGGCAGGCAGAAGAATTCTGAGAAAATATTTAATATCATTAAGACTATATATTCTAACATTGTCAAATTTTCATAGATTTCTATAAAAGGAACAGACATCCTAAACCATTAGAAGGTCAAGAAAGTCTTTAAAATGGAGACAGAAAGCCTCTGTATTCTAAAGGTTTAGTGTCAGTCAATTTTATACACACAGATTGAGTTCTGCTATACTTATATCTTGAGTGATAGAGTTCAAAACATGAACTGAATACTAAAAGTCTTCATCTTCATTCTATAGGCCATAGACAACCACAGAATTTTATAAGCATATAGAGATAATCAGATTTGCATTTTGAAATATCACTCTGTCAGCAGTGAAAGAAAATCAGAGGAAATAATTCACAGACTAGGACACAGTTCAGTATATGGAACAATCCATTGAGAAATGTTGAAAGTGATCTTGAGCTAAAATGCAAATTATCAGGATAGAATAATTTGGGGATAATAAAATATTAAAAATGTAAAATCAATAAGAGTTTCAAATGCAAGACTGGGTCATCATTGACTTTGGGAGGGGAACATGTTTGGATCAAAGTAAGATTATTTTGGATTGTTTCAATTGGGAGTGTAGTTGAAGAATAAATACAATGGGCTAGAATGATGAAGCAACTGAAATGAAATTGTACCATTAGCTCTAAAAAGCATTAAAAATGAAAAGAGAAGAAAAAGCAAAAGAGGAAGGGGAATTTTGGCTGAAGGTCCTACAACTGGAGGCCTGTAAGAGGTTGAGAAAAAGATGTTGACTAAGAGAATGAAGTATTTGGGAAGACTGAAGTAGGCATTAGAAGCTCAGATTACAAATTTTAATAACATAAAACAGCCTTTTGACTTATTTTAGGGGTAATAATGCCCTTTATATCCACAAGGAAATTATATATATATATAAATTTCATATGTATATGAAATATATACAGTTGACCCTTGAACAATACAGGTTTGAACTGTGTGGGTCCACTTACACCCAGATTTTTTTCATTAGATATACTGGAAAGTTTTTTGGAGTTCTTCAGCAATTTGAAGAGACATTCTCTTTGTGTTAACATTCCTTATTATAAAAATATAGTATATAATACATATACAAAATACGTGTTAATAGACTGTATATATTTTCAGTAAGGCTTCCAGTTAACAGTAGGCCATGAGTAGTTAAATTTTGGGGGAATCAGAGTTGTACATGGATTGACTATGTGGGGGGTTGGTGCTCCTAACCACCACATTTTTCAAGGGTTAACTATATCAAAAGTAGAAATACAAGCATACTTTTTGACCCTTGTGAGGGGTTTACAATGAGTAGTAACAGGGACTGTGGTGAGCTTCACAGGTATGATATATCTAAGGAAGCAAGAAGTACTTTTATCCTGTCTGCTGTCATCATGGAGAAGGGATCTCATGCAGAAATGAGAATATGAGCTCTGCCTCCAAATGACGTTTATGGATACCTATCTGGGTCCCTTTTTAGAACAGTGACCTCTAACAAATCACTGAGTCCCTTTGTAAATGGAAATTTATATTATTTCCTACCTTATTGTGCTTTATTGCTATGAAATTTATTAATTCACTGTAAGCATATGAGCATGCCATATAGTGGATACTCATTAAAGGACTGCAGTTTTTTGGCAAATGAATTTTTTTCTTGAGAGCCAGAACTGAAGTACTGGTAGTAGTAGCTTGGATCATTGCATTGGGAAGGCCTGGACATTAATTCAGGAGACCCAAAAGGGTGTTTGAAAACCATCATATGAGCTTTCAGAAGTTGCAGTTTTATGGGTGTAATATAGTTTACACTGTAGTCATTAGAATGATTCGTTCAAGTTAATTACAGGTAAAATTTCAAGGAATTTTGAAACTAAATTTTGTCTTCTCTTTGGTAGTAGAAGGTGCTCATGGTTGGGCTATCTTATCTATCAGCATGATTGCTTGTGTGGCATGTGTAGTCCCTTATAGGGTAAATAAAAAAAGATGATCAAATAGAAAAAAATGGTTCTAATTTCCAGAATGATGCAAATTATTTTTTAATTGAATTTTTAGACTATTTATTAAATAAGATTTAGAATTTCTTTTTTTCAGATTGTAAACTAGACTCCTGGGAGAAAGGAACACACATTCTTCAACTGTAACTCAAAACTAGAATACATACATACCGTAGAAAGAATGACCTCTTGATATCAAACTAGTCGATATTGGAGTTGGAATTGAGAAAAAAGGAAAGCCATTAGTTTTCTTCCTTCTGATGTATGCACTGATCAACTATGATGACCAATGGTTACTATTGTCAATGTTCTTCAGAAAGATTTATTCCACCCAAGAAATAAATTGTTTTGCAATCATATTACAGAAATTCTGGAACAAATAAGTTGTTTAACTCGACAGGATATTACCTAAAATTCAACATATAGGCAGAGTTAAGAGACTCAAAATTGTTAATGATTTTTTGAAATAGTTTTCACTTTCTCTGCATGTTAATACCTTTTGTAAATGAATTGCAGTAATTGCTAAGTATGATGTTTTCCTATTGCAATTATAAATTTCCAGAATCAAAAGTAATGTACAAAATAATTTTAATCTACTCAAAATGACATGATTTTTTTCTTAATTGAATATTTTATTTTACTGAGCTAAAATATATTTTTTCTTTTTTTCCCTTTCTATTTTTATTTATTATTTATTTTTAAAATGTTTTATTAAGGTATTATTAATATACACTCTTATGAAGGTATCACATGAAAAAACAATGTGGTTACTACATTTGCCCATATTATCAAGTCCCAACCCATACCCCAATGCAATCACTGTCCATCAGTGCAGTAAGATGCCACAGATTCACTATTTGCCTTCTCTGTGCTACACTGTTTTCCCCGTGACCCCCCACACTATGTATACTAAACATAATACCCCTCAATCCCCTTCTCCCTCCCTCCCGCCCCACCCTCCCACACCCTTCCCAAACTCCTCCCCTTTGGTAACCACTAGTCCTTTCTTGGAGTCTGTGAGTCTCTTGCTATTTTGTTCCTTCAGTTTTGCTTCGTTGTTATACTCCACAAATGAGGGAAATCATTTGGCACTTGTCTTTCTCCACCTGGCTTATTTCACTGAGCATAATATCCTCCAGATCCATCCATGTTGTTGCAAATAGTAGGATTTGTTTTCTTCTTATGGTGAATAGTATTCCATTGTGTGTATGTACCACCTCTTCTTTATCCATTCATCTACTGATAGACACTTAAGTTGCTTCCATATCTTGGCTATTGTAAAAAGTGCTGTGATAAACATAGGGGTGCATATGTCTTTTTGAATCTGAGAAGTTGTATTTTTTGGGTAAATTCTAAGGAGTGAGATTCCCAGGTCTAATGGTATTTCTATTTTCAGTTTTTTGAGGAACCTCCATATTGCTTTCCACAAGGGTTGAACTAGCTTACATTCTGACCAGCAGTGTAGAAGGGTTCCACTTTCTCCGCATCCTTACCAGCATTTGTTGTTCTTAGTCTTTTCGATGCTGGCCATCCTAACTGGTATGAGGTGATACCTCATTGTGGTTTTAATTTGCATTTCTATGATGATTAGTGATGTGGAGCATCTTTTCATGTGTCTGTTGGCCATCTGAATTTCATCTTCAGAGAACTGTCTCTTCATATCCTATGCTCATTTTTCAATCATGTTATTTGCTTTTTGGGTGTTGAGGCATGTAAGTTCTTTATATATTTTGGGTGTTAATGCCTTGTTGGATATGTCATTTACAAATATATTATTCCATACTGTAGGATGCCTTTTTGTTCTGTTGATGGTGTCCTTTGCCATACAGAAACTTTTTAGTATGATGTAGTCCCACTTGTTCATTTTTTATTTTGTTTGCCTTGCTTGAGGAGATGCGTTCAGGAAGAAGTTGCTCATGCTTATATTCAGGAGATATTTGCCTATGTTGCCTTCTAAGAGTTTTATGGTTTCATGACTTACATTCAGGTCTTTAATCCATTTTGAGTTTGCTTTTGTGTATGGGGTTAAACAATAATCCAATTTTATTTTCTGGCATGTAGCTGTCCAGTTTTGCCAACACCAGCTGTTGAAGGGGCTGTTGTTTTCCCATTGTATGTCTATGGCTTTTTTATCATATTTTAATTGACCATACATGGTTGGATTTATATCGGGGCTCTGTAGTCTGTTCAATTGGTCTATGGGTCTTTTCTTGCCCCAGTACCAAATTGTCTTGATTACTGTGGCTTTGTAGTAGAGCTCAAAGTAGGGGAGCATAATCCCCCCAGCTTTATTCTTCCTTCTCAGGATTGCTTTGGCTATTCGGGATCTTTTGTGGTCCTGTATGAATTTTAGAACAATTTTCTCAAATTCATTGAAGAATGCTGTTGGTATTTTAATAGGAATTTAATTGAATCTATAGACTGCTTTAGGCAGGATGAGCATTTTGTCAATATTAATTCTTCCTATCCATGAGCATGGGATGTGTTTCCATTTGTTGGTATCTCCTTTAATTTATCTCATGAGTGTCTTGTAGTTTTCAGAGTATAGGTCTTTCACTTCCTTGGTTAGGTTTATTCCTAGGTATTTTATTCTTTTTGATGCAATTGTGAATGGAATTGTTTTCCTGATTTCACTTTCTGCTAGTTCTTTGTTAGTGTATAGGAATGCCACACATTTCTGTGTGTCAATTATGTATCCTGCAACTTTGCTGAATTCAGATATTATATCTAGTAGTTTTGTAGTGGATTCTTCTGGGTTTCTTATGCACAATATCATGTCATCTGCAAACAGGGACAGTTTAACTTCCTCCTTGCCAATATGGATGCCTTTTATTTCTTTGTGTTGTCAGATTGCCATGGCTAGGACCTCCAGTACTATGTTGAATAGAAGTGGGGAGAGTGGGCATCCTTGTCTTGTTCCTGATCTTAATGGAAAAGCTTTCAACTTCTCACTGTTACGTATAATGTTGGCTGTGGGTTTGTCATATATGGCCTTTATTATGTTGAGGAACTTGTCCTCTATACCCATTTTATTGAGAGTTTTTATCATGAATGGATGTTGAATTTTGTCAAATGCTTTTTCAGCATCTATGGAGATGATTATGTAGTTTTTGTCCCTCTTTTTGCTGATATGGTGGATGATGTTGATGGATTTTCGAATGTTGTACCATCCTTGCATCCCTGGGATGAATCCCACTTGATCATGAAGGATGAACTTCTTGATGTTTTTTTGAATTTGATTTGTTAATATTTTGTTGACTATTTTTGCATCTATGCTAATCAGAGATATTGGGTGGTAATTTTCTTTTTTGTGTGTTGTCTTTCCCTGGTTGTGGTATTGCACTGATGCTGGCCTCAGAATGAGTTGGAAGTATTCCCACTTCTTTTACACTTTGGAAAACTTTAAGGAAGATTGGTATTAGGTCTTCACTAAATGTTTGATAAAATTCAGCTGTGAACTCATCTGGTACAGGGGTTTTGTTCTTAGGTAGTTTTTTGATTACGAGTTCAATTTTGTTGCTGATAATTGGTCTGTTCAGATTTTCTGTTTCTTTCTGGGCATCCTTGGAAGGTTGTATTTTTCTAGAAAGTTGTCCATTTCTTCTAGGTTATCCAGTTTGTTAGCATAAAATTTTTCATTGTATTCTCTAATAATCTTTGTATATCTGTGGTGTCCATGGTGATTTTTCCTTTCTCATTACTGATTCTATTTATGTGTGTAGACTCTCTTTTTTTCTTGATAAGTCTGGCTAGGGGTTTAATTATTTTGTTTGCTTTCTTGAAGAATGAGCTCTTGCTTTCGTTGATTCTTTCTGCTGTTTTATTCTTCTTGATTTTATTTATTTCTGCTCTAATCTTTATTACGTCCTTCCTTCTACTGACTTTGGGTCTCATTTGTTCTTCTTTTTCTAGTTTTGTTAATTGTGAGTTTACACTGCTTATATGGGATTGTTCTTCTTTCCTGAGGTAGTGCAATATACTTTCCTCTTAGCACATCCTTTGCTGCGTCCCACAGATTTTGTGGTGTTGAATTATTGTTGTCATTTGTCTCCATATATTGCTTGATCTCTGTTTTTATTTGGTCATTGATATATTGGTTAATTAGGAGCATGTTGTGAGGCCTCCAGGTGTTTTGTGAGATTTTGCATTTTCTTTGTGTAACTTATTTCTAGTTTCATACCTTTGTGGTCTGAGAAACTGGTTGATACAATTTCAATCTTTTTGAATTTACCAAGGCTCTTTTTGTGGCCTAGTATATGATCTATTCTTGAAAATGTTTCATGTGCATTTGAGAAGAATGTATATTCTGCTTCTTTTGTGTGTAGAGTTCTGTAGATGTCTGTTAGGTTCAACTGTTCTAATGTGTTGTTCAGTGCCTCTGTCTCCTTACTTATATTCTGTCTGCCTGATATGTCCTTGAGAGTAAGTGGAGTTTTGAAGTTTCCTAGAATGAATGCATTGCATTCTATTTCCCCTTTTAATTCTGTTAGTATTTGTTTAACATATGTAGGTGCTCCTGTGTTGGGCACATAGATACTTATAATGGTTATATCTTCTTGATGGATTGACCCTCTTATCATGTAATGTCCTTCTTTATCTCTTGTTACTTTCTTTGTTTTGAAGTCTGTTTTGTCTGATACAAGTACTGGAACTCCTGCTTTTTCTCCCTATTAGATGCATGAAATACATTTTTCCATCCTTTCACTTTTAGTCTGTATATGTCTTTGGGTTTAAAGTGAGTTTCTTGTAGGCAGTATATAGATGGGTCTTGTTTTTTTATCCATTCAGTGACTCCCTGTCGTTTGATTGGTACATTCAGTCCATTATTTACATTTAGGGTGATTATCGATAGGTATGTACTTATTGCCATTGTGGGCTTTAAATTTGTGGTTTCCAAAGGTTCAAGGTTAACTTCCTTACTATGTAAGAGTCTAACTTTACTCACTTAATATGCTATTATAAACACAATCTAAAGGTTCTTTTTTTTTCTCCTCCTTTTTCTTCCTACTCCATTCTTTATATATTAGGTATCATATTCTGTACTCCTTGTGTATCCCTTGATTGACTTTGGGGATAGTTAATTTAATTTTGCTTCTGTTTAGTAATTAGCTGTTCCACTTTCTTTACTGTGGTTTTATTACCTCTGGTGACAGCTATTAAACATAAGGAAAACTTCCATCTATAGCAGTCTCTCTTAAATATACTTTAGAGACAATTTGTGGGAGCTAAATTCTCTCAGTTTATGCCTATCTGGAAATTGTTTAGTTGCTCCTTCAAATTTAAATGATAATCTTGCCAAATAAAGTAATCTTGATTCGAGGCCCTTCTGCTTGATTGCATTTAATACATCATGCCTTTCCCTTCTGGCCTGTAGGGTTTCTGCTGAGAAGTCTGATGATAGCCTGATGGGCTTTCCATTGTATGTGATCTTATTTCTCTCTCTGACTGCTTTTAATAGTCTGTCCTTATCCTTGATCTTTGTCATTTTAATTACTATATGTCTTAGTGTTGTCTTCCTTGGGTCCCTTGTGTTGGGAGATCTGTGGATCTCCATGGCCTGAGAGACGATCTCCTTTCCCAGATTGGGGAAGTTTTCAGCAATTACCTCCTCAAAGACACTTTCTATCCCTTTTTCTCTCTCTTCTTCTTTTAGTACCCCTTTATTGTGAATATTGTTCCATTTGAATTGGTCACACAGTTCTCTCAATATTCTTTCATTTTTAGAGATCCTTTTTTCTCTCTGTGCTTCGGCTTCTTTGTATTCCTGTTCTCTAGTTTCTATTTCATTTATCATGTCCTCCACCATTTGTAATCTGTTTTTAGTACCCTCCATTGTGCTCTAAAATGATTGGATCTCTGACCTGAATTCATTCCTGAGTTCTTGAATATTTTCTGTATCTCTATGAGCATGTTAATGATTTTTATTTTGAACTCCCTTTCATTAAGATTTGTGAGGTCAATGTCATTTAAATCTTTCTCAGGAGTTGTATTAGTAATTTTACTCTGAACCAGGTTCTTTTGGCATTTTGTATTTGTATATGGTGACCTCTAGTGCCCAAAAGCTCTACTCTCTGCAGCTGCTCAGCCCCTGAAGCAATGTTGGGGTCACATGGGAGAGGTATTGGTGCCTGGGGAGGAGAGGAAAGTGCTGTTTCCTGCTTCCTGGCTGCTATGCCTGTCTCCACTGCCTGAACCAGTGGGCCAAGCACACAGGTATAAGCCATTTAGGCTTTGTGTTTGTAGTTGCCATAGACAGATCTTCCCTCTGGCTTGCCTAACACCAGGGTAGGTTTTGCCGGTTTGTGTGTCAGGTGGGGATGGCTGGGAGAAAGATGAAGTAGACTGCGTATCATGGAGGGGGTCCTTAGAGCTGTGTAGCCGGCCAGGGAGCTGAAGCACCTGAAGATCATGAAACCTCCCAACCCGCTGGGTAGAGTGCACCCGGACAATTTTGTCTTACCTGTCCTTTCTCCTGAGCAGTAAGCTCTCTGCAATCCTTTCCCCTTTAGTAGCCCTCTTGCTGTTAGGAAGTCTCTCAGACTTCCTGCATTTCTTTTGTCCCAGAGCAGCCAGGTATGGATCCCTGCTTTCCACAAGTGGCTGGACTCTCAGTCTCTCCAGGAATTCTGCCTGTCTTAGCTTTTCAACCCCCTAATCATGAGAGTACCATGCAAGCACCATGAAATGTAGGTTTGTGCTCCCAGAGCAGATCTCCAGAATTAGGTATTCAGTTAGGAGTTAGTCCCAGGCCTCCACTCCCTTCCCGCTCTGTTTTTCTTCCTCCTGCAGGTGAGCTGGGTGGGGGAAGGGCTTGGGTCCTGCCCAGCCATGGCTTTGATATGTTATCCTGTTCCATGAGATCTGCTCTTTTCTCCAGGTGTATGTAGTCTGGCGCCTTCCTCTTTCCTGTTGCTCTTTTAAGATTACTTGTATTAATTATATTTTCATATTATATGCGGTTTAGGAGGAAGCCTCTGTCTCACCTTTCACGCCACCATCTTTAATCCTCCATCTAAAATATATTTTAAAATATGTATTTTTCTAACATATTATTGCAATATGGTTAAAGCATTATAGGGATTTCAAATCTTAGTGTGTTTTGTCCCATTAACTTTCCATATTCAAGTAAGTGCTAAGTAATGGAATACTTTTTTCTTTTTAAATTAAATATGCAAAAGCTACTAGAGACTAGCTGTTTTCAAAGAAATAATATAATCACTGGTATTTTGGTTTGATATTCCTTTAATTTAAATTTTAAAACAGAAAGTAGGAAAGCTTGTTAGCTTGCCCTTGGAAAAATTATTTTATGGTGTTTATTTTTTTCCACTGAATTAAATGCAAAATCATACCTTCTGAAATTCTTTTTTGTGTAGATGAAATTCATTATCTTAACTCAGCTTCTCAACAAAACTATTCTCTTTAGAAATATGCAATTGTTTATTGAATGTAAATCACCAATCTGTACAATTGAATAATACCCAGGAAGCAACATGAATATATCAGAAAAATCTAAATATAAGAATAGTATTTTTGTCATAAGAACCTCTGAAATATGTTGAAACTGTATATTGTTTTTTATTATTTGTGTTGTGTCTAATTGTCTTGTATCTTTTCTCTGTGTGTTTCAAAATGCTAGAGTGAAAATCTCGTTTCTATTATGAAGGAATTTACTGAGGTAACAAGAAAGTGCATATTTATGGTAAAGATAAAACTTTCCACAAGACAAATATTTTCTGTACAGTTAGGCAGCAGATGGAGACTACAGTATCAGGCATGAGCTACTTAGTTGCCAAGTAGTGATTCATAGACAATGATGTTGCCAGGCTCTGACTGCCACATCAGAGAAAACCATGACAAAGAGCTGGAGTGGGTTTAACTCAGGGCACATTGGCAGAGTGAACATAGTGACTGTCTAAAAGACATTTGTTCATGAGTACCTGTTTTCATGAGACTTGTTCGTAAGACTCTCCCATAGATAACAAAAATACTGGGAAGTACAGGAAGTCCCCCTTATCTGCAGTTTCACTTTCCATGGTTTCAGTTACTTGAGGTCACTTGTGGTCCAGAAGTAGATGAACCTCTTTCTGACATCATCAGAAGGTCACAGTAGCCTAACCCTATGTCACAGTGCCTACATCATTCAC
Organism: Manis pentadactyla; assembly: GCF_030020395.1. Lineage (NCBI taxonomy): Eukaryota > Metazoa > Chordata > Mammalia > Pholidota > Manidae > Manis > Manis pentadactyla. Next base: position 54,256,932 of record NC_080023.1, read on the forward strand.
CTTTCTTCATCTCATCATGTAGGCATTTTGTTATCTCATATCATCACAAGAGTGAGTATAGGGCTATAATGTATTTGGAGAAAGAGAGAGAAAGAGGTCATATTCACATAACTTTTATTAAATATATTGTTATAGTTCTATTTTATTATTAGTTCTTATTGTTAATCTTACTGTGCCCAGTTATAAGTTACACTTTATCATAGACTTATATATATATATATATATGAAAAAATATAGTATATATAGGGTTTAGTACTATCTGAAGTTTCATACATCCACTGCAGGCCTTGGAATGTATTCCCCTTGGATAAGGGGGTCTAATGTACTTTGTTCAGGAGGGATTGTTCAGGAGGGATTGGTTAGTGTGTGTATGTATGTATATATATATATATATATATATATATATATATACATACATATATATATATATATATATATATATGTACTTTTTATGAACAAACTGATGAGTGAGCCCACATAATTATGTAGTTGGGATTGGGGAACAGGCCACCCATCCTTGGGTAAGATGCTAGCTAGCCACTCAGGTTTTGGTTAACACCTCAGGGCCCCATACATATCAGGTTAATATGAATATTAGGTTAAATATGACATTATTTAGGCCTGGAGATACCAGATATTAATGATGTAATCTTTTCTTTTCAAGGTTGGCATCTTATTTCCAGATAATGCTTTTAAACTCATAATGCATTTTGAGCATTTCAGCAATTGTTCTTCTAAGGCATTATTTTAAGGACCATATTATGTTCCACTGAATACCTGAAATAAGCTTCATTTAAGTGGTATTTTACTGATGGAATTTAGATTGTTCTACTTTCTTGCAATGATAAATAACACACTATGAACCAATAACATGGAATTTTCTTCAGAACATACTTATGGAAGTGTAATTACTGGTCATAATGTAAGTATTTATTTAGTATTTTTGATGTATGTTTCTCTGTTGCTTTATCTACATATTAAGACAATTTATAATCTCACACATAGTATATCAGAGTAACTTGTTTCCATTGGAGTATTTTGTTTATATGTATATGTATTATCAATGCACAATGTATTATCACTGTCTTAAATAAAAATTGCTTCAGAATTATTTTCCTTTAGTCAAATTTTTTACTAAAATTGATGTGACCAATTTTAATATTGTTGGCCTTTGGAATTTCCTTCTGCTGTTTTAGTTAGCCTTTTGTTTATTTTATGATTACGTTGTAGAAACTATTAAAGGTGTTAATAATTTACATGACATATTTTGTTTTATTTTACTGTTTGCTTCTATTTTGATTTTTGTATAGAATTTTACTATTTTGAAGTTTTGAACTTATACTAAATTTGCATTTCTCCTTTGGTATTTATGTCTTTCCAGTGTCAGTGTCCACTCTACTTCCTCACTGCAATTCCATGAAGACTCTTTTTATTTATATTATAACCAGAAACTTAAAAAAAATTAATTTCTAGTTCTCTAATCTGATTATAGTTATTTTTGTAATTATACAATGTATGTGGTATAAAGAACAATATTTTTCTTCTCCTTTATAATTATAAATCCATTTTCTATCTTATTGCTTCCTGATATGAAAAAATTATATGAGAGATCCCTAGACATCATTTCTTTCTAGAATCAATGTTATTAAACATGGATTAACATTTTAGTATTTTATTTGAGACACTGCTCCCCTGTCACTTTGAGTTCATACAGTTGGATGGACTGCCTTCCTTGTTCATATTCTAGGGGTTAATACAGTCTAGGCAATCAGCACATCAAATTTCACTCACACTGTTACTGGATCAAGGATGACCACATAAGCAATACTTCACTCATTGTCTTACATTTTTTCTGTGTGTGTCATCTTTTCTGGTTTGGTGTTCAACTCAGAATTTAACAGTGTGAACAAAATAGATCTGATAAATTCAGTTAGGAGACATTGATCTAAAGTGTTGCACAAAGAATCTTTTCTTCACCATAATTCAACATGGGGATATGCAAGCTGGAAGCTGCTGGGTTAATAATCTAGGTAAAACAAAGCTTGCATGGGTCAAACCAATACCCAAAGTAGCCAGAGTATAGAGAATGAGTTTCTTGAACCATAACTGCTTACAGGGAAATTACTAAAACAGATGATATCCTTTACATGTCTCCAAATGATCACATGATAGCAGGCAGTGGAACCTGTGAGTTAGTGCTGGGTGCAGACATTTGAGTTATATTTGTCAGAATATGCTAAGATATGCAGGTGTAAAGGTTTATTCTACAACCCCCAAGGCATATCTCTTCTATGCTGTGACATAAGGATCCAGGCCAATTTCATCTACAACTTTGCCACTTCAGACCATTTTCTGTAATCTCGCCACACTGGCTCACAGTTCTCAGCTTGACATGTCATATGTCATTTCTGTTTACATTTAATTGGCTAAACCTAGTAACATGGTTCATCCAGCTTAGAGGAGGATGAGAAGTCTGCATATCTTATATGCCTGAAATGGAAGAGGACAAAGTAAGGGTATAAAGTATTAGTTTCTCTAACAGTAATTAATTGCTTTCTGTTTACTCCCTATCACACTTGAAGAGGGAAGAATGATTCCAAAGTTTGTTCTGTGTTAAAGCCAGTATAGAGTTCTTGTTATTCTAACATAGGACACTCCATAGTTGAGGTCAAGGCCAGAATTTTGCAAGTTGATTTTAAATACATAATAAAAGAGAAAATATATGGGAATAAGAAACAGAAATATGCCTGCTTTGGAATTCAATATATGAAAAAAATACATGTCCCATCAATGGGGGAAAGACCTATTTAGTTTTTCTAAAATGCCTTTAGTTTTACAACAATATGTACATTTTATATGAATTATGCTGCTTTTTTTCAGAAAAAAATAACCAAGATTTAAAAATAACATGTGGTCTAATATTACTTTAGAATAATTTTACATCTAAAAGTATGTCTGTTTCTTACATCTTTTTTCATTGTGTACTCATGGGTTTATTTATAAAAACACATTTTTTAAAGTACTAATAATTGTATGTTTTGATGGGAAATGTTTTATATTTGGACATATTTTGTAGAGTATATAATCTGTAATTGGACTAATAATTTCCAGGAGAAAATTGGGCCACTAGAATCTCTATATTTGTTTTAAAATACATGCATAATGGGTTACAAAGCAAATATATCTGTGTATCAAAACAGATATGCATGAGTGTGTGCAATCACACAAACATAGGTTATTTCAATAATCCAGACAGTGCAGCATTTTTCCATACTGCACAATATAGTTATATTGATTGTAGATATAATATATATGCACACATGTATACATATGTGTTTTATGTATTATTGTGATACTGCATATACATGTTAATACTCACTTTAGAACAACTTTAAAATATTTTTTAACCATTCATTTGGCATTTAGAAGATCATGAAGTACATTTAACTTAATTTTCTGTTACCAAAAGTGCATAATATTGAAACTTGCTCACATGTTAAAATACTGAAAGAAAGAGGAGGGAGATAGGGAAAAGCAGGTACACAAAAGCAGACTGCACAGAATGAAGAAGGCTAATTGAGAATTTTCAAGGAACATTAGGATCTGATACTTATATTCATGGAAAATGAATTAGATTTTACTTTGTTTCTCTTCTTAATAATTCATATCCATTAACTTTTGTGTACATGGAAAGAGTTTTTTGCTTAGAGATTAAAAAAACATGTAGACTGAATGCAAGATGCCTAATTACCTGATCTTAGGAACCGATTTTAGAAAGCTGCTACTAGTATTTCTCAGTATGCCTAGACATAAATGAGCTCATATACAAAAGTTGTAGCTCACTACAAATTGTATATCGTGATTGAATAAATCAAAATATATTTGAAATAGTAAGGATTACAGGAAAGAAATACTGAAATTATAGATAAAGGAAACCTTTCTTAGAATAGTAAGTCAATAAGTGGTACATGGAAATAAATAAATGAATCCTGGGCACAAATTTCCAGAAATTATAATAATGTAAGTAAATGTATATCAGTAATATCTCTTAATATTTTAAAATTTCCATTAAATTTATTAACAGAAAAAAATTAGCACAAAGCTATGATGTATAACTAATTGCATGGAATTTGTAAATATTAGACTAAAATAATGTACTCAGTGTTACACAATTTTTAAAAATATACTATATATATATATATGTCTTTTGCCCATTGCTAAGTTATATTCTGAAATTTTACTTAAATCACTACCATAAAATATATTCATGATATAATAGTATTGGAGATGCAGAAAACTACATCAGCTAACATTATTGTTTCATCTCTGTTCATCACCAATTTAGTCTTTTATAAACTGAAGAGAAATAGGGTAAATGGGGAGAAAGCTCTTAGGCCTGTCAGGATTAATTGCACTACCAAAGTTGTTAATTTCTCTCGGTTCAAAAGAATACAAAAAGAAAGCCCCTAAAACAAAATTACATTAAAACATAGTCAAGGCTCCCCCAAATACTGGTAGAGTTATTGTTAAAGACCTAATAGTCACTCTTCAGGGACAATTTTTTAGCATTTAAACTTAAGAGTATCCTGAGAGCAGGCTTTTTTGGAAGCAAGCTATGGATCTCTGGAGTTAATGTTTTGCATTAAAGTGTTAGGTGAAGTGTGGGTAAATGTTAGCATCTCTTTTCTTTAAAATGTTTTGGAACATTAGTGTACAATACCCTGCAGAACAGGCAGATTCATATAATTATGCCACACAAACCCTCCCATTGTAGGCAACGGAGATTTTACACACACAGTGAGTGAAAGGCTGTATTTTCAGGGACTGTTTCTTCAGTGAGTAAAAAGAGTGGTGAAATAATAGGGTCTTTTATTTATTGAGTTCCTTAGTTCAAAGAGATCAAAGGAAGTGGCCATCATGATCTCATTAATGAGCAAAGCAGCTCTATAAGAAAACATAGAACCAATAATCATATTCCGCATATAGAGAAACTTGGGCTTCGAAGTTGTGGGTGAGACCCAATTATCTTTACATCTATCTGTATGTGATGGGAATAGTAATGGGAATACAGAACTGTGAGACCTCCACTGCATAAAGCAAGACAACCAGCTACTCCCAAGCAACCTCCTGCAGTTGTCTAAGGAAGTTGGAGTTTGCCTCAGTTTCCTTCCTTGCCCGCAAACCTATGGAAGTTACTTTACTATATGACATAATCGTAATCATAATACATTTGCTAAAGGTGGTTTCCATACAGGCTTAAATGCGATCTTTCCATCAAAGTGATGTTTTAGTTTTATGTATTGCCTAAGATGAGTTGATGCTACAATTTCATCTGGGTCAACAAAATGGTATGAATATTTTGCTATGGTTATAATAAATCTCAGGATAAAAATCACATCTCTGAAAGAATTAGAAAAACATTTAAAAAAGGGTGTAATATGTGCTTTCTTAAGAGCTCAGGTTCATTCACTTTCTGTGTACTTAGGAGAATAATTGTGAAATTCCACATTAGAGATTCACATGAAGTTCTAAAAATAAACATCAAAGATGAAGAGTATTAATTGGCAATTACATTCCAATAGTCTTAAAGAAGAATAAAAAACTGCTTTCAGAGTAGATTAGCCTATGCTGAAATTTCCTGTTTCTTCATGTACATTCTCCTGAAATAATTTTTGAAAAGTAGCAGTGATTGGGTACTGTTCTTTCCACATTCATTTGCTGTGCTTCCTGTAGAATCCTGGAATCCATAACTGAGCATTCAAATGGCTAATTCTTAACATCTAACAATAATTTAATACATTTAAATAATTTTCTCCCTGTCATGTCATGGCAAGTGTGATGGTGTCTGGGTGGATAGCAGGAGCGTCTCATTCTTCATACCGATAATGTGGCGGCACGTGACCATCAACGGATCATTTAACCTCTGTGCTGGCTGTTCTGGCATCTATCTAATGGCTTTCACATAGAAGAGAAAGGGGTAAATAGACAAATTTATTACTTAGGCAGATTTTTAGCTGAATATCATTCAATTGATGAACTGAACTTCACTCACATGATTGAGGAAAGTTACTTAAACATTTTCCTTCTCACTTTTTTTGTCAGCCACTGGGTAAGAAAATTATTTAAATCTTATGGCAAATAGAATCTGAAGCATTACTTAAGGTCTGGAATTACTTCCAGGATTCTCTTTCTTCTCCTTCATAGTTTCCAGAATATTCTTTTGCTTTTCACATCAAAGTGTAAATAATTTAAGGTACTTATTTACATGATGTAATCTGTTTACAGATCACTATTGTGAGGTTACTATCCACAGGTACTCTTCTTTTTCCAGATAGGAAAACCTTATTGAATTTCTTACTGAGAAGGTCCATCAGTTACTTCAATGTGTAAGAAAGCTCTGTTTCTCTTCTCATTCTATTAAGCCAAAGAATGCCAATTTGAGAGAGAAAAAAACTGGGTAATACAAAGTGTCTTTTGAATTGAGACTTAGTTTTTCTCAAAGGATGTTGTTAACATTAAGCAAAATGATATATAGGCAAAGTCTCTAAAACACAACAGATACCAATAAATGTTAAGTTCCCTTCTCTCTTTTGGTATTTGTAAGAAAATACTGGTACTGTAAACAAAATCCTGAATAGGTTCATCTTGAATATAAGAGCAAATAGATTATTGTAGCTTATTAAAGTGAAAATCCTCATAAAATAAAAAGTTTTAATACTAAAATTCATTTGCATATATGACTTTTAACTGAAATCCAAGTTAATATGGATATTTAAAAAATTAGAATGAATCTATGACCTATGATTTCATATCAAGTAAAAACTACTTTATACCATATGATTTCAAATGAAATGTACTTAAAATCTGTTACCCAAAATGATTATATTTTGTACCAAACTAAAATGGCCCAAAAATAAACAATGCACATATGCTTTTTATAAAATATTCCTGTAGGCTACTGGCCTTGGGTTTGAACAGCCATACCAAATACCTTCAGTAAGCAACTATGTATACATAAAATATATCATATATGTACATATATGTTTATATACACGTACACAATATATATAAATATAAATTCATGTGAATATTTTTTACATTGGTTATCTATTTCTGTGTAATTGCCACAGAATATTTAAAGCAACACATGCATATATTTATTATTTCATATTTTCCTTTCGTTTGTTAGGAATCTGGACAGTGCAACCTGGATCCTATGGTTTGCAGTCACTCACAAGGTTAACAATAAATCTGTGGGCCCAGAGACTGTGCACTCATCTGAAGAGCCCAGTGGAAGAGAATGTGCTTCCAAGCTCATTCAGTAGTTGCTGACAGCATTTAATTCCTCAGAATTCCTTCCTGCTTGGACCTTTCCAAAGTAACGGTAAGAGAGTCTTCTAGCAAGATGGAAGTCATAATCTTTTGTAACCTAATCACAGAAGAGACATCCAGTTACCTTTCCTGTGTTCTGATGGCTAGATCTCACTAGGTTCAGCTGACACAGGGAATTTCATAAGAGCATGAATACCAGGAGTTGGGTGTCATTAAGAAATATATTTGATAACTGCCTGAGACAGTTCTTTAAAGTGATACTTTAAACATTTTCTTTGTATCCAAAAAATTAAGTAAAACTTAGAAATTCGTTAAGTCTAAAAAATAATGTACAAATTAAAGCATAATCCAGAAAAAAATGTGTCAATGAGATAAATGAGCAGATAAGACATTTGTGACTTAATTCAGGCTCATATGAAGTGAAAGCCATCCAAGTAAGTTTTATTGAAATGCTTGAGGATCTGTTGGAGTTTGCGCATTGAGGGATTTTTTTTTTCAAGGAGTATATATGTTTTTTAAAATTGATTTTGGCTCTATTTTTTTCTGATTGCTGTAAATAAATCCATACATCTATCCTTATCTGAATGTGCATACCTTATTCAGTTCATATTTTGGCTTGTTTATCTACGAGTTATGCCTTAGACAAGTCCTTTAATTTTCTTTGCCTTAGTTTCTTCATCATTAAGTTATAAGGATGTTTAAAACTTAGTGCACAAAATACATATTCAGTAAATGGTAACTATTGTTAATATCTTTCTTCCCTGCTTCAGACAATTCTCATAGTACATAAACTAATTCCCTCGTATCCACCCAATTAATAGCAAATATTTATTAATTGCTGATATGGTATATTGGTTGCTTATATGTTGTTATATACTGTGGGTATTGAAGATGACATAATATTAACAATACGGTGATTGCCATTCTAGAAGCAGAAACAGGATGATGTAAGAGCACAAAAAAGGCACCTTTCTAATTCTCGGAGCTCAGTAAAGGTATACAAACTCCTAAATCATATTTAAAATGATGAGGAGACCAGTAAATGAGGGGAAAACTGTATCCCTGGTAGATAAAATGGCACATGAAAAGGTATCGATGTATGGGAGCCATTTTGGAATGTATGATCCTTTTAAGAAAATTAAATTGCTTCTTATAACTGGTGAGTGAGTACTTGTGGAGACCCTATAACAAGTTAAGCTTGGAATTGTAGGAGGAATGGGACTTATGAAAGACTTTATGTGCTTATCAAGGAATTTTATATTTTATTTAAGAAAAGGAAAAATTACTGAGTTCTCTTTAAGAAGCAAGGAAATGTATTACTATGTGTAATTCAGAGTAATCCCTAAAATATTATGGATAATATGTCTAAAACTATATCTTTTCAATGCTAAAAGAAATATTAAACTACTCTGAATTTTACTTGGTTCTAATTAGCCTGACTTCTCTGTTTCTCAAGTAGAAGTTTTAACTAAAATAAGAGATCAGTTTATAAGATTGGCTATCGGAAATTATTAATATTGTGTACTCTCAACCTTCTGCAATTTTGAAATATATGTTCAGTTAATATTTAGTCTGTGGAAAAATGAAGAGTGATCAATTTAAATAAAATAAATTTGTTTTAAAATTATTTCTAAATATTAAATAGCTTTATTATCAACCTAAATTAATAAGTGAATGAAAGAAAATATGAATCTTAGCCTTAGCAATGAATGATAAAGTAATATGAATTGGAAGAAAAGGGTTCTAGTTTATAGTTTAGCAAGAAATAAATGAACATATGAAAATTATTCCCTTTTGTAATAAAAGGTGAGAAAAACTTCACAATAAGTATAATCTCTACATGATCAGGTGAAGGCATTTGGCAGTATGCAAGAGTTCAGTAAATTAAATGCTCAAATTAGTAAATTTTATGATATGTATATTATATCTCTATAAATGTTTGAAAATGTGTTAAATAAAACTTATGCACACCTGTCTTCCCTCCACCCAAAAAAATGATTAAAAAATTAAGTGTTTTTATAAAGAAGCTGGAAACTTTAAAAAAAAATGGGGGTTTTCTCAATCAAAAGAGATTATGGGAACTTTTGATCTTGGAAAACGAGGGAGAGAGAATTTAGAATTCTTCATTTACCTTTTTTTTGATACCATTTTAGTTCAGAAATGTGTATACCCTTATGATTTTTCTTTCAACTATTCATTTTCAAGGGGGCTAAAAGCCTTCTAAGGTAATAATTCAACCTAAAATATATTTTAAAAGCAAATTTTGCTATTAATAAACAGAATATGTACATGTAGAGTGTGATGTGTGATTGGGAACCTACAAGATACAATATTGTGCAAACTGTTAAGTTAAACTCATGATGAAAATGCTCTCTATTATGTTGTAGACACCTCATCAGAAAAGATTTATTCAGTGCTAAAGCAATAAAGTTATGTATAAATTTGAAACACACTCTCCTCCCTGTGGAATTAATGTCTGAAGCCACAAACTAAACAAAGATGTCTTAGGAAATACTGTGTCATTTTGTACTAGGATAGTCATGTTTTATACAAAGATCAATCAAACTGAGTAGATTTTTATTTTAAAAAGCTATTTGATGATTAAAAAAAGTTAAAAATATGGCAATGTCCAGTTAATGTAGAGAATCCATTGCCATTTCCTGGCATAAATAGCCAACATTTTGAAACTATTAAACATACTAGTGATCCGTTATGTCCATAGAGGTCTGCAGATGTTTGGCTACCAGCACTGATGGAATCACTAACTAACCAGGAGTAGTAGAGCTAAGGCAATTAATGAAATAGGTGTGTTGTCTTCACTTAATCTATCTACAACTGCTGAGATGATTTCAGAGTTTCTGAAGGGAGTAAGAAACGAGATGAAATTCAAATATGAGCAATTAGTTTTAATCCTGTTGTTCCCTGAGTTGCATAATTATATAAAAAGTGAGGGAACAGATTCTGAAGATTGTGGTTGTATGCTATACACCCACTTTTTAGATCTGCTGCTAATGTGCTGCATGAGTGTCAGAAACCACAAGCTTCTATGCAGTTTGAACTCCTCAGGATAAGCTCCTACTAACTAAGCCCAGCACATTAATAGAAACACTGAATAAAGTGATTATGGAGCAAATGCAAATATTCATGTAAAATAGTAACCTAAATTTAGGCATGTGTCACAAGAAAAATACATTTCAAAGGGAAATTTAGCTTACATTCAACTTCCTTGAAGCTATATAATGAGCTTTGAATTAAATGTTAAGTCCTAATTTCCTTAAGTAGAAAAGTTTTATGTAAAATCAATGTGAACTTTACAATAGAATGCTTTTATTATGCAGTCCTAGGCCAAACAGGAGACAAGGGCTTATTTCTGGGTATATTTTACTGAATGCACTAAGAATAATAAGTTCCCACCATTAGACTTAGAAACCTGCTAAGAGTCTCTTGATCAGAGGCCAAAGGAGTAGAAAATCAAGTAATCCCAGTCACCACCCCCTAAGTAAACCTTACAGTAAGTAGGAACCCATCATGACAGCATTTCATTTGCAATAAGAGGGGCAGATGCAGGAAGTGCTTATAAACTTGTTCAGAATTTTAACCAGTACTTTGGGCAAAAATAATTTAATGCTCATTAGGGTATATTTTCCCATTTATGTTTAAATACTTAATTTCACATATTTAGAAAACACACTTAAAATACATTTATATACTACTGTCCCACAAAAATAATGTATTTTATGACATATTCAGTAAAAGATTTGTATTAAATATGTTCTGCAAAGAGAAGTGCAGCATTCTTTGTCTTTAATTATAGCAGAAGGAACACTACAATACTTTATAAAAAATCTGAAAGCCTTTTTTTATCCTCACATTTTGCTAAACTCATATTGTTTATGTTGATCTCATCAATAGTATGTCTTTGCTGTTAATTCAGATGGTTTTAGAGGAAAATTTAAAATAAAAAAACAATATTTAAAACAATATATTTGACTTAGCATTGGAATACTTATGTGGTAGACACTTATCTAGGCTTCCCTAGGGTCCCTTCCAGAAAGCATTCACATCCCAGCTGCGAGTGAATGATGAGCTGACAGACTCAAAACATCTATGCCTGCAGGATCTGCCTGGGTCTCCTAGGAGAGGTGTCTCTTTTCTAGGAGGGCTCCCAGTCAGGTACTGAGTAGGTGATGGCACAAGGGCCTAGCCATTTTTGCCAAACATGGCATTCCTCTAATGAGCAATCTTTGCTTCAGAGCTCTCCTTTGGAGTGGTATGTCTACATTGATACCCTACAGATGGATAAAAAAAATTCTAATGACAATTAACAGGTAATTTAAATCCAGTGTGAGTCAGAGTCTCTTCAGTAACTTATAGGAAACTCTCATCTTATGCAGTGGATAAGGAGAAAATGCTGAACATCAGCTTCAGGATTTAATAGTCAGAATGCTGAACTTAAAAGATGATTGAATGCTCAACCCAAACAAGTCAGTTACGCGAAGATTAGGTCTCTTCCTCAGAAAGCTTGAGCTCCTGAAATGTATGACAGGGATAATTCAAAGATTTTGGTTTCCCATACTTTACACATTCTCTATGTGGAAAGACAATAAGTTTTTCTCCAGTAAGGTAACAGGTGCCCCCTTTTTTTTTTTGAGAGGGTATCTCTCAAATGGTTGTTAACAGTTAACAACAATAAAATTCTGTACAGGGGACTCAATGCACAATCATTAATCCACCCCAAGCCTAATTCTCATCAGTCTCCGATCTTCTGAAGCACAACGAACAAGTTCTTACATGGTGAACAAATTCTTACATAGTGAATAAGTTACATGGTGAACAGTACAAGGGCAGTCATCACAGAAACTTTCGGTTTTGATCACGCATTATGAACTACAAACAATCAGGTCAGATATGAATATTCGTTTGATTTTTATACTTGATTTATATGTGAATCCCACATTTCTCCCTTATTATTATTATTATTATTATTATTATTATTACTCCCACTTCTTGTGAACATCAGGCTTATAAACAAGAGTTCAGATTCTAAAAGAATCTAGATCATCCAGACATTACATGAAATGACACACTGATCCACTATGTTGGTGGCATCATGCCAGTTGTACAGGAAGAGCAAGCGGTAGCTACAGTCCTGGAAGACTTTTGAGACTCATCTGATCCAAAGAATGGTATTAAGTCCTACAGAGATTCAGTGACCTGATATTTTGATAAAATGTTTAAATATCTATTGGTCTTATAGACATTCTAGTTATCCCTTCCTATTAAAGGACAAGTTGCACCATTTTACATCCTCTACCACAAAGAAATAGACACAATGCCTACTAGGCCCCTACATATAATGAAAGTAACATTTCACATACTGGGACTGCTGCTCTGGCCCATATAGCAGGCAACAGCGAAGACCCTGTGATATGTCCAGGTTGCAATGCAAGCAGTATTACTCCATGGCTAGCATGCTCTATGGAGCATAGTATTGTGCTGTAGGGGTCATTATTGGAAAACTTGTGGTGTTATGGCAAGCCCTAGAAAAAGACTGAAAACACAGGCCTCTATAACAAGGCTCTGCAATCTGTGGCAGAGAATTATGTGTCTTGAAAACAGTCACTGGAATATGACTGAGCACTGGTTGAGATGGAATACCTGATCATGGGACACAAGTGATCATGGAACTGGAACTGACCTCCATGAATTCTTTTGAACTCACCAAGTCACAAATTTGGGCTAACCCTGCAGCAATCCTTTGTAAGATACAAATGGAATGCTCAAGTCCAAGCACAAGCATAAGTGCCTCTTCCTCAGCTCACCTAAGGTATGGTTCCATTGGTGGTTCCATATGATAAGATACATTAAAAAACAAAACAAAGCTTTGTTTATACCTGGATTTCTCAGTAAGTGAATGTAAATCCAAAATGGAGAATGGCTACATGATAGCATTGCACATAAGTATCTTGAAAGATGCTGATGGAATTAAAAGTATTTTTTCGATGGGCAAGCTTTGGAAGGTAAGTCTGTTCTTCCACATTGTATAGTAGGCAAAGTAGCCTGAAAAAAATTATAGAGAGTAATATGGGCATTATTGAGTACCATGACCAAACAGAAGCCTGAAAGGAACAATATTGAAAGAACAGGGGAAAGAACCCATGTTAGAAGCTTGTGAATAAACATATGGAAGTGGGCACAAAGCATGAAGATCTTTGAATGATATGTTAACACCCCTCAGAAAATATTACATGCAAGTAGACAAAAGGACTTCATCAGTTGATATTGACTGGCATTTTCCAGTAATCATTCCACTGTTGACACATGGGCCCACAAAATAGCCATAATTATAGTGATAGAGGCTGAACATAGGCCCTATAGCATGGACTCCCACAGACCAAGCCTGAATTAGCAACTGCTGCTTCTGGTTGTCTGGCAGGAGATTATTGTTTGCCTAAAATGGCAGTAGTCTGTGTAAAGATTAACTAGCTGGTAGAAAGGTAAATCCATTGGGATTCATCCACCACCATGGGTCACTGAATTGTTCTCACATAAATGAATACATATTCTTCATATTGGTTTGACTTTACTGCTTTCATGAACTCAGCCAGTTCCACTCTCTTGGGATGTTCAGAGTGTTTGATCCATATGAGAGGAATCCCATGCAACATAGCATCTGATAAGATCAACCACTTTACAGAGAAGGAAGCCTGGCAGTAGATCCATTACTGTGAGATCTTCTGTCCTGCTGAATACTAAATTGACATAGTACACCATCCAGTAGCTGCTGACCTGATGGCCATTAGGATGATCCATTGAAGGTAAAGGTGAAGCTTCAGTTTGGAGGCAATGCCCTTAGAAGATGGGATGCCATACTTCAGGGCATGTGCATACATTGAATCAGAGACCTGTATATGGTGTATGTCCCAAAGAAGTCCAGGAAGCAAGGGGTAGAAGCATTAATCAGTACATATACTGATTCTTATGATTCACCTAGGGATTTCGTGCCTTCTATCTGTGCAACCCTGGGCTCTGCATGGTTAGAGTTCCTGTTCTTCAAAGGATGCACACACTTCCTGGGGTCACTGAACTGCTAGTATTAACTGCTGTGTGGTCATTCTGAGCTTTTTATGTCCAGTCAACAGGAGGAGTCACCATCTTATGAGGAGTAATTGGTCATAACTGACAGGAAGGAGTAAGGCTTCCTTTTCATAGTGAAAGAGTGGAAAACTATTTGCAATATTGATCCATTTGGGTTCCTATTCGTGCTTTCAGACTAAATGCCAATGGATAAGAGAAACAGCTCTACCTGAGAAATTGATGGATATAAGAAGCTTGTACCTCAGGAATGAAAGTTTATTTTATACTACAAGACAAACCAACAGAGAGCAGAGTTGAGGATGAGCAAAGTTTGAAATTACTAAGTAGAACATATAGATGATGAGTGCCATTTAAGATGTTGAGACCAACTATAGTGATGAGCACTGAAGTTTATGCTACTACCCATTTTCTAAATCTTCCTTTAGGAAAAATAGCTCACTCTGGAAGGGCTGCTTTGGAAATGATCACAGAAACATGGATCTATATTGTATAATTAAGGACTTCCTGTTTAGCTATAAAGAATGCTTAACTGAGTTTCTATTTCTTAGTTCCATCAGCGTCTGCTTCAATATTTAAGATGAGAGCATCCTCTTCCAGGAGCAACCTCTGGCCAATGCCTGACCAAGTCTGTGGCAGCCAAAGTCAAGCGTGCCTTAAGGTGGCACCCATATAATGGCTGAGCACAGAGGTGGGGTGGTGGCAGAGCCATTCCACCTAACACAGAGCTCCTCTAACAGGCTCTTTTCTGTGGTTGGGTTGGTAAAGACTCTGTTAGGTCTCTATCTTGGTACATGACCTAGATCTCTATCATGTTTCTCACCCTTTCTTCTTTCAGAAGTTACTACTCTTTAAACTTTTTCCCTTACTAACTTTGTCTCAGTGTTGGTTTCCCAAAACCCTAAACTCAGTGACCTACTATAATCAATTAAAACAATTTTTCATTATTTTTTGCAGTGTTTTAATGATACTTTCATTCATTCATTCACTCATGTTTTTTCTATAACTGTCTATTTTTCTTAGAATCCAAAACATGGAGCTTGTTTTGTCCAAGGTACTCTGATATATACATTGGTTATTCTCACAAGAATCTTGCTGTTAAGAAATTAACAGAATAATATACATGGTAAGACAGATTCATTAAAAAACATGGTGATTATTGTCATTAAACATTTTAGAAAAAATACAGTGAGCATTCTGTTGGGAAAGTCATTGTTTTCTGTTGGGAAATAAAAGCAAACATCATAAAGGCATGACCTGATATGGACCAGAAAGAAAGACTGAGATTTGATCTGTAGAAATTTACAACAGGATAAAGGTGGGAAGAAGACACAAGTGTGCTTTTTATCTTTTCACATATCTAAACCCATAAAATTAAATAATTGTTTGTGGTTTGAGCGACTTAAAAATGTAGCATATAATTATGTTTTTTAGTATGCCTAAAGTATAATTTACTGTTCAAAATAATAATAAAAATTGAAGGTGTAGAGGACAGAGTGAAAACCCTACATGAATCAGACATAATTGGATTTGAAACTTGACTTCCTCACTTATATTGAACAATGTCCTCCTGTCTTGTCTCCATGATTCCAATGTGCTTCCTCCAATCCTTCTGCTGTAGGGCTGCCAAACCTTTTTCATGTAACTTTGGAGCATTTTTTCATGTCACAGAAGGTCCATTCTGCCACCATGAACAACTATTTAATGTTCTTGACACAATTATCTTGAAGTTATTTAATCATACCATACTCTTTCAAATGTCAGACATTTTACCATCCATTCCTATTATAGTGCTAATTTCTAAGGAGTAGATTTATATTGGGAAAAATTTATTGCCCTTATCTTCTTTTTCACTTGACTAACTTCATTTATCCTTTTAAATATCACTTTGGCATCATCTTCCTTGAATGAATTATCTCTTCTTTGAAGATGGGCTAAATGTTCCCTTTTCATATTTCCATAATTCTGTTGAACACATAACAATCACTGTCATTATTCCTTCTGATAATTGTATTCGTTTTTCTTTTTTCTTTTTGTCTTCTCAGCATTCTAAATGGCAGATACTACTTTTCCTCTACTTCTATGTCTATCTAGTCTTACAGACTGACACCATTTAGGTATTCAGAAAATGTTGTTTGAATAACTGCTGAAGAATTTTCAGTATGTAGACATTTAAAGTTACAAATGTGTATAAGAAAACAGATGCAGAAGGAACAAGAAATACAATCTAGAAGTGTTTCCTGACCAAAACCATGATTTAAATCGTAGGTAGAAAAGGTAAGTCTTGCAAATATTTTTCAGCTTTTGACTCTGGAGCATCTGAACCCTTCTTATCACTGGAGAAGTTTCCAACATATGAGTCTTGCATGGAGACAAAGCCCATATCTCACTAGAGAATTCCAAAAAGGCTTTTTTCCCAGCAAAAAGATTATTTCCCAACCTTTCTTAAAACAAGGGGACTGGTACATGACCTAGATTCAACTGGTCAGTTTACTCCTATCTTACCTTGAAGCTTTGAATCAGGAGTTTGTTTCAAAAGCCAAGGGACATTAGAAAAAACATCTTGGTGGTGATGGCAGCAGAAGTGGAAACGTGAGGGTCCAGACTCAGCATCAGCATCCGCTGCAGCGGGGCAGCTCCATCCTCGTGGTCCTGGTTCAGGAATCTGATTTCTGTTGGTTGCACAGCTGCCCATGTCTCTTGTTTCTGATCATTCCCAAATTTGGCTCACCAGCTCTCCAGTGACACTGTTAGCCACCACATACTCACTCAATAAATTTGTGGGCAGTTAGTTTTTGTTGCTTGCTTCAAAGAACACAGATGAATATGGAGAGATGATGCTTGAACAGCCCCACATGAATGAAGAAAAATAGAATGTGGCTTGAGAAGAGTCAAAAACTTATTGGAATCCTGTATTCCTGTCTTGATTTCAACCTACATATCCAAACTTGCAGCTAGAACTGCTGTCTTATCATCTAAAACATTTCCTCCAAGTATACTTTGTTTTCCATCTCCATTAATATGATCTTAGTCTCAGCCACATCTCTCACTTAATTTAAGGAAATATTAGTATAAATATCCTAAGTCCCAAATTAATTAAAAGCTTTTCATTAGCCTGTGGCTGAATAGTTTGGAAATCCAAGAGATATCCTTTGAAAGTTTAGACAAAAGCTTTATTGTCTATTTAAGATAGTATTAAGTATTTAATCAGATATTAACTGCAATGGATTTTCAGTCCTCTATCTTTGTTCAGGCCTTGAAATTGTAGGAGAATTGCAAAAGCCACTCCATGAATCACTCTCTTCCATCTTTGGAAAACAAAGATAAATAAGTATTCCTGTTCTTGGGCAAGAATTGGGTTACTATTTTACTATTTTTTCTCTCTTGTGGTTACCAGCCTCTTTCAGTTGAATGATTAACATAAATATTTTAATTTTTCTTTTTCATTTTGAGTATGTAAAAATTGACTTCCTGTATTTCTTAGAAAAGAGATTGCAATGTAGCAAGTCTGGAAAATTCTCATAACACAGGTAAATATATGAAGACTACATAACACTTCTTCTGGTTATTATATAACTGGTTTACAAGCACATAAAGTAAAAACTTAAACTCTTCTCCCACTGCTCTGAAAAGAACTTGGACCATTCATTATTTCAGAAGAAGCTATAATTGAATGCATCTGTGCCTGTGGATTTCAATTTCTTTTTGTTTTCCTTATTTTCTTTTACTCTTTGTGGAAGGTTTTTAATAGTAGATTTGATTCCCTCAGGTAATGTCAGATTATTCTGATTTTTCATTTCTTCTGCCATTATCTTTAATAAGTTGTATATATCTAGGAATTTTTGCATTTGACATTCTCTGCATTGTTAAATTTTTGCCATATAATTATTCATGTCTTCTCTAAATGTCTTTTTGATATCTGAAGATTTGGTGGTATTGTAGTAATATCACACCTGATATTAAGTAATTTTCTTGTCTTTTTTAATTGAAATATGGTTGGTAGGCAATATTATATTGGTTTCAGATGTACTTTATAATTATATAGTAGTGAGTTATTAATTATATACATTACTAAATGCTCAACATGGCTAAGTGTAGTTATTTCCTGCTACCATATCAAGATATTTTACTATTACTGGTATATTCTTTATGATGTACTTCCATTCCTATTACTAATTTGTTTTATGATGGGGAGTTTGCACCTCTTTATCCCCTTCACTTCTTTTACTCTCCATTGCTGAACATTCTATTGTCAGTATTTATGGTATTTTTGTTTGTTTTGTATTTTAGATTCCACATGTAAGTGAAACTGCATGGTATTTGCCTTTGTCTGACTTATTTCACTTATGATACCCTCTTAGTCCATGTTGGGAAATGGCAAGATATCCTTCCTTTGTAGGGCTGAGTAATATTCCATTTTATATATGTACCTCATCTTTATGTATTCATTCATTGAAGGAATTGGGTTGCTTCTATACCTGGGCTATTGTAAATAATGTTGCAATAAATATAAGTGTACATATATCTTTTTGGAATTAGTGATTTTGTTTTCTTCAGATAAATTCCCAGAAGTGGAATTGTTAGGTTGTAAGGTATTTCTATTTTTAGTTTTTGAGGAACCTCCAAACTGTTTTCCACAGTGGCTGCGCCAATTTACATTCCTATCAACAGTGTAGGAGGGTTCCCTTGACTCCACATCCTCACAAACACTTGTAAATTTCCTGTCTTATTGATATTAGGCATTTTGACTGGGGTGAGGCAATATCTCATTGTGGTTTTGATTTGCATTTTCCTGATTAGTGATATGGAGCATCTTTTCATGTGTCTGTTGGCCATCTCTGTGTCTTCTTTGGAAAAATGTCTATTCAGGTCTTCTGTCTATTTTTAAATTGAGTTATTTGTATTTTTGGTATTGAATTGTATGACTTTATATATTTTTGATATTAGCCCCTTATTAGATATATATCATTTGAAAAAATATATTCTCCCATACAGTAGGTTGCCTTCTTGTTTTGTTAATGGTTTCCTGTACTGCAGAAACTATTTCAGACTTGTTTATTTTTGTTTTTGTTTCCCTTACCTAAGGAGATGTATCTAGAAAAATACTATTCATGTTCCTGTTCAAGAGATTCTTGCATATGTTTTCTTCTAAGAGTTTTGTGGTCTCACATCTTACATTTAGGTCTTTATTCCATTTTGAGTTTACTTTTGTGTAAACAAAACATTATCTAGTTTCATTCTCTTGCGTGTAGCTGTTCTATTTTCCCAACACCATTTATTGAAGAGACTGTATTTCCCCCCTTGTGTATCCTTGTGTCCTTTGTCATATATTTATTGACCATATATGTATGGGTTTATTTCTGGGCTCTTTATTCTGTTCTGTTGACCTATATCAGTACCATACTGTTTTAATCACTGTAGGTTTATAGTATAGGTTGAAATAAGAGAACATGATACCCCCATCTTTGTTCTTTTTCAAGATTGCTTTGGTTATGCAGGGTCTTTTGTGGTTCCATGTACATTTTAGCATCATTTTCTCTAGTTCATTCAAAAATGCCATTTGTATTTTGATAGAGATTGCACTGAATCCATAAGTTGCTTTGAGCAGGATAGACATTTGACAAGATTAATTCTTCCTATCCATGAGAATGGAACAGATTTACATTTATTTGTGTCTTCTTCAGTTTCTTTCATCAGTGCCTTATAGCTTTCAGAGTGCAGGACTTTTACCTCTTTGGTTAGGTTTATTCCTAGGTATTTTATCTTTTTTTTTTTTAGTGTATGAAGTTTGTAAATGGAATTGCTTTCTTGATTTCTCTTTCTGCTGGTGCATTATTAGTATATAGAGATGCTACAGATTTCTGTATTTTGATTTTTTACCCTGCAACTTTACTTAATTCATTTGTTACTTCTAATAGTTTTTGCGTGGAGTCTTTATATATAGTTTTCTATGTATAGTAACATGTCCTGTGCAAATAGTGGCACTTCTTCCTTACCAATTTGGATGCCATTTATTTATTTTACTTGTCTGATTGCTATGTCTAGGACTTTCAATACTATATTGAATAAAAATGGTGAGAGTGGACATCTTTGTCTCGTTACTGATCTTAGAAGAAAAGCTTTTAGCTTTTCACCATTGAGTATGATGCTAGTTGTGGGTTTCTATGTGGCCTTTATTATGTCAAAGTATGTTCCCTCTATACCCATTTTGTTGAGATTTTAGCGTGAATGGATGTTGAATTTTTTAAATGTTTTTTTCAGCATCAATTGAGATGATCATGTGGTTTTTATCCTTCTCTTTGTTAACACAGTGTATCACATTGACATACATTTGCAGATATTGTACCATCCTTGCATCCCTGGAATAAATCCCACTTGGTCATGAAGAATGATCTTTCTGATGTATTCTTGAAATTGGTTTGCTGACATTTTGTTGAGGATTTTTTCAACTACATCCATTGGGGATGTTGGTCTCTAATTTCTTGCAGTTTCTTTGGTTTTGGTAGTGGACTAAGGTTGGCCTTGTAGAATGATTTTAGAAGTATTATCTCTTCTATTTTTTGGAATACTTGAAGAATGAAAGGTATTAGCTCTTCCTTAAATGTTTAGTAGATTTCACCCACAAAGCCATCTGGTCCTGGAATTTCGTTTGTTGTGATTTTTTTTTGATTACCAATTCGGTTTTGTTACTAGTAATCAGTGTATTCAGATTTTCTATATCTTCCTGTGTCAGTATTGGAAGATTATATTTTTCTAAGAATTTTTCTATTTCTTCTAAGTTGTCCAACTTATTGATACATAATTTTTGTAGAACTCTCATATAATTCTTTCAATTTCTATGGTTTCAGTGGTAAATTCTCCTATTTTTGTTTCTGATTTTATTTGTGTTTTCTATCTTTTTTCTTGATAAGTCTGGCTAAGGGTTTGTCTGTTTTGGTTATTTTTTGAAGAACCAGCTCTTTGTCTAATTGATTTCTTTTTTCCTATTTTCTTCTTAGTCTCTATTACATCTGTTTTTATTCTGATCTTTATTATGTCACTCCTGCTAACTTTGGGTTTCATTTGTTGTTCTTTATCTTGTCCCTTTAGTTGTAAGGTTAAATTATTTACATGAGAATTTTCTTGTTTCTTGAGGTAGGTCTGTATTGCTATAAACTTCCCTCTTAGAATTTTTTTTTTGCATGCATCCCACATATTTGAACCACTGTTTCTGTTTCCATTTATCTCCAAGTATTGTTTGATCTCATCCTTAATCTTTTCATTGATCCATTGCTTATTTAGAAGCATGCTGTTTAGCCTCCATGTTTGTATTTTTCATTGTTTTCTTGTGATTGATTTCTAATTTCATAACATTGTGGTCTGAAAAGATGCTTGATACAATTTCAGTCTTCTTAAATTTGGCGAAACTTATTTTGTGTCCTAATATATGACCTGATCTCAGGAAAGTTTCATGTGCACTTGAAAAGAATGTGTATACTTTTGTTTTGTGGTAGAATGTTCTGTATATATTTGTTAAGTCCTTCTAGTCTAATGTGTGATTCAATGCCTCTGTTTTCTTACTTGTTTTCTGTCCAGATGGTCTATCCTTTATGTAAGTTTGGTGTTAAAGTTTCCTACTGTTATTGTGTTCTGTCAACTTCTCCCTTCAGGTATGTTAATATTTGATTGATTATTTGAGTGCTTCTCTACTGGACACAAGATATTCACAGTTGTTATATCCTTTTGTTGGATTGATTCTTTTATCATTATGTAATGCCCTTCTTTGTCTCATGTTACTCTCTTTGCTTTGAAATTGATTTTGTCTGATATAATTATTGGTACTTCAGCCTTTTTTCATCTCTATTTTCATGGAATACTTTTTTCTATAAAATTAGTCTCAGTCTGTGTGTGCTTTTAGGTCTGAAGTATGTCTCTTGTAGCCAGCAAATAGATGGATCTCATTTTTTTATCCATTCAGTCACCCTGTGTCTTTTGTTTGAAACATTTAGGCCATTAACATTTAAAGTAATCATTGATAGGTGTGTACTTATTGTCATTTTGTTAAATGTTTCCTGGCTATTTTTGTCATTCTTCTCTGATCCTTTCTTCGTTTCTTGCTCTCTTCTCTTGTGCTTTATGACTTTCTCTAGTGTTACATTGGATTCACTTCTCTTTCTTTTCTTATGTATTTTAAGTTTTTGGTTTGTGGTTACTATGGGATTTTTAGTAAAAAAACCTTGAGTTCCTCCATTGTTTTCTCATGTCGGTGAGCATCTATATAATTGCTTTAAACTCTTTATCAGGGAAATTGGTAACTCTGTTTCATGTAGTATTTTTTTTTAGAGGGAATGGTTCTTGTTCTCTGTCATTTGGAGCTTATTCCTGTCTCCTAAATTTATGAATTAGTTGAAGGGGCTCACTCTCCCAGTCTTGATAGATTGTCCTTGTAAGAAGGTCTCCTGGGTAGACAGCATGTGTCTTGTGGTTTTGGTGAGCTGGAAGCTGAATGAAAATGAGACAGGCTTTTCCGAGTATTTGGACTCTCAGAGTATGGTCCTAGTAGTGAGATCAGGGGAGCCCATTCTAGGGGCTTCTGGTTGGACACCTCTGGGTTCTATACTGGGTGGGGAGAGTAGTGAGCTAGCAGTGATTTGGGGGCACGCTTCAAGTAATTTTTGGCACCAATTCCTACCCCATGTCCCCTTACTCATGGGCCTGTACATGCTGTGGGCCACTCAGGAATTCCAGGGTTGGTGATGGTCCCAGCTAGTGGGATGGTGCTAGGCATTGTGCATGCTCAGCCTTGGGCCAGTGCTTGCTGTGTGCCACACAGGGGAATTCCAGAGTTAGTGCTGTCCCACAGTTTCATACATACTCCCTGTTAAGCCAGGTAACTTTCTGGTTGTGCTAATGGGGTGGGGCTGTTATATGGGATCAGGGAGCAATGTAGGACTGCTGGATCTCCTATAAGTGCATTTGGGTATGGATGGGAGACAGGAGGCCACCGAGACTATGTCTGAAATTAGTGTATGTACCCAGATCCTGCTCTCAGCCTCACCAGGGTATGTGGGAGGAAATTGAACAGTGACACTGGACAGTTACTCTGATCCAGAATGCTTCTTGTGGTTACCCTGCCAAGTGGCAGACGTTTAATTCTGAAACTTGGGTTATTTCAGTTATGGTCTAGTTGCACTTCAAATTGCATGGCATTTTTCTTGCACCTTAGGGCATGGAGTCTGTGCCTGGTCCACCCAGCAATATCCCTCCCCCTCCCCTCTGCTGGTCACTATCCTGGAGGTGGGATTCCTGCCCTTACTGTGTCTCTGTTTCTCCTGCCATTCTTTATTAGATCCTTCTATTCATCATTGTATTCATTTTGGTCTCCTTTAGGATGAAATTCTCTGTGTGTAAATGTAGGTTCAGTGTATAGGTAGGGGAAGGTGGATTCAGGCTCTCTCTACTCTGCCATCTTCCCAGAATCTTTTTTTTGTCTCATTGTATCAGTCTTGGTACATGTTTATCAATTATAATAATTTATATCAATCAAATTTTTGCTTCTTTCCCCTGAATTATGTCTATTTTTATTTTACTAATCTCTGCTTTATGTATTTCAACTTAAGATTATAGATTTTTGACTTTTATAAAAAGTAAAGATGAAATGCTTTTTTAATTTAATGAATATGCTAATATCTAAGCATTAAATTTGAGGTCTACAAGAAAATAGAAGGGACAGAAGATGAATATGTTTCTTCTTAATAACAACACATCCTTGAATTATCACATAAATTTCTGCTTATATCTCAGAGGCCAAATCTTAATTAAATGACCTCTCCTATGCAAGACAAATTACAAAATGTGGTCTTTATTCTTTTGAAAATAGGTCCAGCTAAGGATAAGCCAAAAGATGGTCAGAACACACATTAGGGTAAGCCACAAGTAGTCTACAGACATCAAAGTAACAATAAGGAGAAATAGTTCAACAGGATTAGCTCTGGGTTGGAGAGTATATGGGTTGGAAATGGTAGAAATTTACTTTTAATTACAACTTACAGAAAATGCTATAAGAGAACATAAAATAGCTGTTAAAATAATGTAGAATATATGTGTATATATATATATAATAACATAAAACAGCTTAGATAATACATAGACTAGAATGAAAGCAAAGTAATCATGACACATATTTAAAAGATATATATATGTGAATGCATATAAATAAGCATACATTTAAGACTCATAGAAGGAAATATATCAAATGTCTCCTTTGTTTATTTGGGTTTTTGCTCATTTGTCCTAAAATATTGTACTGTTTACACATGAATTAAAAATTGTGTGTGTGTGTATGTGTGTGCATATAAAACAGAAGTTTATGTAATCTAGGCCAATCATTTGATAACCAAATGTTAATCTACATAATTTTACTTCACATGAAAGGATCCTGGGCTGTTATCATTGGAGGAATTCTCTCCTTTTCTGCATAAAAGAATATTATATATTATATATCATGCAGAATATTACTCTTCTGCTTTATAAAAATAATATAGCAACTGAATCAAATATTTTTGAAGCAATAATAGTGAGTGACTTTAAACTTGTTCAAAAAAATATTATAAATAAAAACAATTTTAGTCTTTTTTGCTTATTGCATCATTAACTCAACCATATCTAAATGGTAAGAAATTCAAATATAAGAAAAAGGATTAATTACCTATGTTAGCTCTATGTGAAACACTGGTTGACTAGATAGACTAGAGAGGAATCAAAAATGACCTGGTGAGAAGCCATCTGTATTTCTGTCCAACTCTTTAAAAGCATTTCTCCTGCTGGTATTATTGCAGTGTTCAATAACAATGTAACAGAAGCTTTATCACCGGGATATCATGGGTATATTTCATGCCCTTTTGACATGCTTCCATTGCCTGATAAAATATTTCAGGGTTAATTGTCTTTATTAGGCATATTTCCATATCTACTTGGAATCTACAACATGGGTTTTTATAAATCTCTAAAAAGATATCAATATGTCAGTCTAAAACTAAGTTATCTGCCAAAAAGCTAAAAGTGGAAAATATCAAAATGAATGTTGCTCTCAAAGTCAAATCAACAATTCATCTAATTCTGTTTATAAAGTTTATTATTTGACTGATAGATGCTTTATATAAAATAATTGAATCATTTTGCTATATCCAGCCAATTCTATTTCAAAAGATTATTTATATATTAAGCATTTAGTATAATGAACCCTGTCAAGTAAGTGCTCTCCAGCTTTAATAATCAATGTTTTGCCAATTTTGTCTCTTTTATCTAATCAATTGTGAGGTTTAAATCATTACATACACATTTTTTGATGCTATCACTACTAGGAAATGTGTTTTAAAATATCACATGAAACTATAAAGATCTAATTCTGACAAGTTAAGCTTTACATATTGCAGGCTTCCTTATGAATAGTAGACAACTGTAGAATTGCTTGATGTCATTGGTGAATTTTTTTCTTCTGTTACTGTGTAGAGATCATTTGTTTTAAATCTCAAATAATGCAAATATTTTATGGATAGAGAGATGGATATATAGATGATGATATTAATACTGCTATAAATGAGCAATCTGGTATTCTCCTGGTAGTCTTTTCTTAATTTACTTAAATAACTTTTCCTGTCATTACTTTAAAAGTTCCTGAGAACTTATATTTTAGTTGTGCCATTGTAAACTGTTTATTTTTATTATTCTAATTTCTCTTCTTCACATCTATGCCTTCCAATTAGTGAAATTTGTTCATACTGTAATTAGTACAGTAAATGCTCTACCCTTAATTCACATTGTTATTATAAATGCCAATGTACTAAGATTTTTAAGCACATTTTTGTACTTTCCCTTTATTCAAATCAATCTTTTTTTTCAATTGATATTTTTTCCTCTTTTCTACCTCTTTTTGCTTGAGGCAATAATAAAAAAAATCTTTTAATTTCAATTCTATCCTATCTACTGGTTTGGTAGTTATATATTTTATTTATATTTTTAAATGAATGTGTATTTGAAATATTTTTAATATAAAGTAGAAATAGCTGAACACTAATATTGGGTGAAATTAAATGAATGAGTGAAATAATAGATGTTGGACACAATCAGCTAAAAGGTATTTAGTATAACAATGATGCTTTTTGGGAGAAGAGAGGTATAACATTTTGTATTCTCTTTGATCCATGTAATAATTGAAATGTTTTGGTTTTCATCTCTTTGGTATTAATTTCTTCAGGAAAATTAACTTCATTAGTAAGCATACCATTTAGCTGGCCTACAACATTTGGGGAGAAAACAAGAAAACAAGTAGATATTTTTCAATTTATTGCTTCTCAGATCTCCTATGTGATAATATAGGTGGTTATGTAAAAAAGCAAAAGAGGACCCCCACATATACCTAAGTTACGGCTCAGTATTAAAATTTAATACATAATATCAAGCTATTTTAAGTATACATGTATAAGCAATGGGGCTCTTTACCTATTTGTAATTTGCTTTCCTATGTTATATTTGGAACACATTATAAAACTTAGGAAAAGAAAAGGGAGTTTCTTTACTTAAAAAAAAATTCCTTTAAGAATGTAGTGGTTTTGAATTTAATTACAAAGAGCTATTTTCATGATGTTACATGTGGCAGAATGTACAGCTGGATTTCACAAAGTTCAAGAGGGAAGTATTATAAGGTTTTGTCATGTAATTAGTCAGCTGAAACAAATTTGCAGGTTTTTCAGAGACCAATAATCTAAGGTGTGTAACAGAATGAAGGAGCCTATCTTCCATAATGTAATTAGTTTTCCTGATTAGCTGCAGGATGAACTTCCTACATCATTATATATCTCATGTAGGAACAATATTACAGATAACTTTACTTTCAGACAATTTTAATTTAAAGTTTTTGACACATAACTATTCTTACGACTATTTCTGTGGGGCAAAATTGATGCAGCCAGGAGGCAAAAGTGTTCCTAAAGATTGAAAGGTTTCCCTTTAAGACATGTAGGGGAAAATAACATTTACAACTCCTATTTACTAATTGTTTAATTTTTTCTCAATACTGTGCTAATAAACCTTTTACTTGAAGAACACAAAGCTAGTATAAATAAGAAACAGGAGGAATTAATTCCAAACCAAATTTCTCTTCATGCCAAAGGCAGTGCATGCTACAAAAGTATTAGTCTAGGCAACCTTAAATTACTTTCCCTGACACTTAAATATTATTTGTAAGTTCACATTATTTTTGTTTCCTTTCCAGTTTGTTTTAACTCATTGATTACCCAGTCTAATTCTCAGGCAGGCTTCCATGTCTATATTCATCCCTACCAATTTGGCTCATTTATGCTCTGTTATTCCTAAACCCACCCTGGTCATGTTTTTATTCCATGCTACCTTTACTTCTCTTTTGCTACCTGGCTAAAACACTAGATTGATTTGTACATGTGTTGCTCAACTTTAGTCTACGACAACTGGAATTTCTAGGTCATTAGCATTTGGAGGATGGGTTTCTCTTTTTGTGACTACTTTTAAAGTCCAAATTGTTGGCCGGAAATAGTATAAATTAATCTTGCATATACATTCAAGACCCTATATAAATTGTTCCTGATTTATGTTTTCATCTTAATCATCTTTCTATTTGACCACTTTGATTCATAGTATAACATCTAGGTCTTTGCTATTTTCTGCTTAAGCTTTTTATGTTATTAAGTTTGGATTAAATTACTCCTCTTTAGGGGTGATTATTATATTTGTAAAGGATTTAGACATTTCCTATAAGCAAGGGTAGACTTTCAAATGTGCACAAAAGTTTATGTCTGAGGCAATAAAATGGCTACAGAGGTTTTTTAAATGAGGAAAGGAATGCAAAACGATTTTGTGAGAATTATTCTGAAAGCATGTATTTACCATGGGTTATTCTAGAAGAAAGAACAAGACAGAGGGATAGAATTTGAATCTACTTCAGTAAGCTGAATATATATTGTGGCTGAGTCCTGAGCTAAATTTATAGCACTAGGAATTAAAAGACAAATAATTGTGGGTGATAATGAAAAGAGAATACTCTGGTTTATGGTATCTTATTTGCTGAAGGAAATAAAGAAGAGGTAATGATTAAGGACTATTTAGCATTTTTGTCTGAGTGACTAAAATGTGTTGCATTTGGAATGTCAGAAGGACTCGTTAGTATGAGTTGGGAAATGAATGATGAGTTCCATTTTAGATATGTTGTACTTAAAGGTACCAGAAAAATGTTTATGTGTAAATAGCCTTGCAGCCAGTTGAAAATGAAGTGAAAGTGTAGGTGAGACATCAAATTTAAAGATATGCTTCAAAATTTCTACATGTATATGTCATAGTAAACTTTAAAAGATTGATTGGATCTCTTAGAGAAAATAGTTGGACAGAAACATAAACCTGGAAAATGCTACATCCAAACAATGAGAGGCAAGAAGGATCAGCGTGAAGGCAACGCCTACCACAAAGAGCTGGTTTTGACTGCCTCTTAGTTCATGTAGAAACTTTGAGCACGTTATTTAGAATCTTAAATAATAGATATGGATACGGCTGGCACATTGTCATAGGTATTTAAGACACTTTTGAAATAAAATAAAGGTGCCTAATGAGATTTAGAGATAGAAACAAGATAATGTGGATACAAGGGAAGAGAGTTCAATGAATGGAAGCCTACATTGCTAATTCTAGCTGCTTAAGGTGCTAAGAAAATTAACAGAAGATATTGAGTATGGCAGGATATCATTTGTAACTTTTAAGAACACAGCATATACATATTCAAGTGCAGAAAAGTATTAGAAAATAGGATTTCTGGAATTTTTACATCTATAGCTCCTAAAACAACTCTGTGGTTTCTTAAATATCTTGATATAACGTAAGTGTAATTAATCTTTTGTACTCATTTGAATAATAGAGAAACTGAGGTAGGAAGTTAGGACACATGTTTTACAATTGTTGGATTAAAAGGCCAAAATTTTAAACTTGGCACTGTTCCTTGGATACTAAACTAAATGTTTTTTAATTGCCACCATGGCAATCACTTTTTCTTTATGATGTGAGCAGATCAGGCATGTAGTTTAATGGTATATAAACAACAATCAATTCAAATTAAATCATTTCATTTATAGATGTAAAACCTACCAAGGCAACTTATACCACATAATTGTATAATTCTCTATAATTACATAATTCCATATGGTGCTAAAATAATTGATAGGCTGACATTAGAGCAAAATGACTTAAACCTATCTTAATTTGAAATGCAAAGATCATATTACCAATAATAAGATTAGTCCTACATTTTGGAATTGTATCCCCTGGGAAATATTTGAGCTTTCCCTTAAACAACTTTAATGACATTCAGAGAGAACCCCAGGAGAAAATACATTAACAAAATGTCTATTTATTTGTCACATATTTTATTAACTCCTGATTAAAATTTCTGTATATCCAGCCTGTTGAGATTATAAATATGTTTGGTCATAAATAGTAGCAATCTTTTTTATAATTAACCTCGTCTTTAGTGATTTACTCAGTAATAAAAATAAGCCAGATTTTGGAACTTTGGTCATTTCTTAAAGAAGTGAAATTTGGCAGTACCAAAGGTTTGAGATTAAATAAAGAAAAAATACAAAATTCCTGCTATCTTGATGCTGCAAATATTTAGCATCCCCTAAATTAGGGGACTGCCTAATTTAGCTATAACCCTAAGACTTCAAGACAACAGTTACAACAAT
The DNA here is from genome assembly GCF_030020395.1 of Manis pentadactyla. NCBI lineage: Eukaryota > Metazoa > Chordata > Mammalia > Pholidota > Manidae > Manis > Manis pentadactyla. The sequence goes on from NC_080023.1 coordinate 54,287,099, forward strand.
TTTTGGTAGCCTGTGATTTATTCAAAATAGGCCTTTAGTGAAAAGGGTCTTAAACTATTATTTTTTAAAGTACGGTATTTATTTGAATAAAAATTCCTCACAAGACACATACCTGGAACTAAGCAGCCATCATTAAAGATGTGCATGACAGCTCTCTTCACTGAAGAAGTATGTGTGGGAGATCAGATAGACTGTAGTCCTTAAATTTGGGAAGCAATGTGCCAGCTAGGATTGAAACAAGCAGATAGGCAAGATTATCATCTAAGGAAACTTCTAGAGGCATCCCACAACATTACCTCTACAAAAAGATTTTCATGTTTTTTTCAGAAAGAAACAAAAATATTTCATTTTAAGATTAAGTTTACATACATACTTAAAAAGTTACTTTACTTAATTTGGTTTTCCTTACAGTATACCTCAAAACATTAATCATATTTGGACTCACCATTTTTATCACCAGTAAACCTCTGACCTTCAAAACTTTTCATTTCCTACAAATAGTTCAGTCTCCAAATCTTATTTTTCCCATTTTTTTCTTTTATTATGGAAAATTTCATACACATAAATTAAAGGTACTACCATAATGAAGTATCCACGAAGGGTACATTTTAATTTTGTATAGTCTAACATCAAAGCTCCCTATTTATCCAACATCCTCAGGTTCTTCCCTGAATAAATTTCAGATGGCACATGATTTCACTCATAAATATTTAAGCGTACATATCTAAAAATGACTTAATTTTAAAAACATAAACACATTAATAACTTTTAATTTATAAAATGTCCAGTTTTCGAATTAGCAAGATTTTCTTTTTTAGCCATTGTTTGTACAAATCAGGGACAAATTAAGGCTCATGCTTTACAATTTATTCATATTTATTTTAATTATTTGTTTAATCTGTAGTTTCTCTTTCCATCCCTTTTTTCCCTCCTGAAAATTATTTTCTCCTAACTAGGTGTTTGTCCTGTGGAGTTTCCTCAAACCTAGATTTATTGTTTTCATCCCATTGGCTTTATTATTTAACCTTTTCTTTGATCTTTTCTAGTTTCTGTAAATTCATAATTAGATCTAGAAGCTCAACCAGATGTGAATTCAATATTGTAGAGTTTATTTTATAAGAATTAATTACTGTGTGTTTCCATCAGTATGTGCATTAGGTTTAGTTTTGAGTATGTATTCATTTATTTAGTTATGAGATGACTTTTTAAATATATGAACTAAAGTCTTCTTCACCATAAAGGGAAAATATGTAACATTGGTTTTTCAAACAATTTTGTCAGGAAAATTAGCCATATTTTTGTCTTGTAATGCCAAATTGAAAAATTGATTTCCAAATATGTGGCAACAAAGTAATTTCAAACTGGCTCTCTTCTATGAACTGTTTGTGTGGTTGTTTATTTCTCCTTTTATACTCTTGCAATCCTTTTTGAAAACTTTCAAACCATAATAAATCTAAGATTTATAGAAAGAAAGTGGAATAAGTTGAAAGTATGATCAAGCATTGATAATCTTAGTTTTTAATATATAAAAACTGTTAACTATATAATTTATAATCTATAAGTTTATCTAAATATAAATTATTTATTCACAATACTTTATATAATCTCCAGAATCATACAATAAATAAAATAGTATTATTTTTTTCTTATAAAACTTCATGGATTAGGAAGTTTTGAGGAACACGGCTTTGTAAACTTTAGTTGGACTAAAATTTTGTACTGAATTCTGTGACAAAATATTTACTGTCTATTGGAGCCTCCCTATGTATGGCATATATATCTAACTCACAACATAATTCATTCACTGATTAAGAGGTAGGTCAATCCATAGTTAAACAGCTCAATGAATAGCAATTCTGGAGTTGTTTTAAACAATTGATGACATTGCTGGCACTGTTCCTAATATAGCTCAATAACTACACATGCTAAAACAAACTTCTGTTTTCATTGCAAAAATCAAACATATTTTTGAAAATTGCCATTCTATTTCTTATGTGCATATTTTCCACCTACAGATTTTGCATTAATGTCATTCATAATTACCAAGATGTTTTTACTTCCTGCAATTTATAAATACTTGTTAATGTGTAGCAGTGACCACTGTGCCATGGGGAATCTTTGCACTTTACAAAAATAGAGAAAGTTCAGTATTACTTCAGCTGCTACTTTTTAAATGGGAATGCAATGATTTGTCAGAAATGTCCAAAGCAAAGGGTCAAAATGATTCATCTCCTAGAGCACTTATTTTACCCTGAGATTATGTCAAAATATTTCAGCTTTTATCCTCTTAAAAATCATCACAAGACTGGGCATGTGAAATCATACAATATGGTCATGCAATATTATATTTTATGTGGACATAAAATAATCTTTAAAAAATTCACATGATTCAGTTGACTGAAAATTTATGTGTCGGTATGTATCTGTGTTGTTATTTGAAAATTTAGAATCTGGTAATCTTAGCACACAGGTACATTTGAAATAAGGAGGAATAAACTGGAAAATTGCAAGGTAAAGTTATTCTATTGTTGCTGTGTCTCTAACTGCCCATTCTTTCTTTAACCCATCATGGCATCAAACTGTGCACTTTAATATATCAAATATCAGGTTAAAGCAACTGACCAAAGAAACTGTTTAAACTGCTTCTGTACCATATAGTTGGATGAGAGCAAGTAATATAGCTATTTTATTGGTTGTGGCTATATTTAGAATAATATCTGTGAGGACAAGTAAATATCATAGTCAGTTAAATTAAATTAACTGACGAGAACACTTCCAACCAGGTGTTCCATTTTAATGCAAGCTGTCTTCTATAACAAGAATATGAAGATAGAAAAAAGATTGTTAGTTTCTTTGAGATGAAAAATCATAAAATCTGTAGTTATATTCATTCCATCAGCAATTAACTGATGGAATGAATTTTGCTAGGAAAACATTTTTTAAGAACTATTTCTTTGAGAGACTGAGCTGTGACTGACAGGCCCTTTGACCTCACAGTCAGAAAATACACTTTTTGAGATTCCTATCAAAAGTGACATGAAAATATGCCCCATTCCAACTTTGGCATCATTCTGTGCATCTCTTCTTAGAAATTCTTGTGATATAGATGACAACAAAATAGTGAGATAAACATTTGTCATTTTGTCCACTTACTTGGAGACCCTGGAGTATTTCTGAAACATTATGGCACCAATGTTATGAAATCTCCCAATTGTTGAAATTGACAGGATATCAGGTCTTAAAAATTAAAACCAAATATTTAAAATTTTTTAAAATGATGTAATAAAATTTTATCTACAGCTAAAAAATGGAATTGTTTTTCTTGCCCTCAGGCATTGGAAGCTGGCTCTCAGGCCTTTGGACTTGGACTGAACTATACCACCAGTTTTCCTTGTTCTCCAGCTGGTGTGACCCAATTCCTGTAATAAATTTTTATATTGATTCTGTCTTTCTGGAAAAACCTAATGCAACCTTTTTTCTCCAAACTTTTTGCCATTCATTTGGCTTTCAGAAGCTTTTTCTGTGAAGTAGTAGTAGTTAGTAAATAATAATAATATATAATTCTAGAGCTCCTGTACTTTTTATTCTTTCAGTAATTAAGTAAATCAGAAATAATAAAGAACATTCATATTTTGGCTTGGAATTATTTTTCTCAAGATTTGAATTATCTTCATGATTGCTTAAATTATTAAATACAAAAAGCCAAATATATATTAGCAGCAACTGTTAGTCTGGAAATCATTAAAGAAATTTTTGCAATTATAGATTATTATCTTTGGAAACTAGCAGAGACTTGATAGCATATTAACTAAGCATAGTGGGTAAAAATACAAATAAGGAGAAACATTCAGGTCACCAGTGATCAGAATTGCAAAAATTACCAAGTGTCATCAACTTGTCATCTAATCTCATAAAAACCATTGCCAAATTTTGCGTATTTGAGAATTCTCTATCTATCTATCTATCATCCATCTATCTATCTATCTATCTATCTATCTATCTATCTATCTATCTATCTCTCAGTCTCTCTCAACAGTAACAAACCAGGTTAAAAAATGTAAAACTATTCTATGATCTGGATGATTTTGAACTCTTGTCATATGAATTTACTAGATATTATGGTAAAACTATTATGCTTTACTCTGTGGTAATGATAGAACTTAGAACACAAATACTTCAAATTTTTTGTTTGCCATTGATTTCAAACTTCTCTTTAGTCTAATTAATGTTACCACTGAAAACAATTTAAAATTTTGTTTCTTGCTTTTCTTAAGCACTACTTTGTGAATAAGCTAAAAATATTGTTTGAAAGGCTGACTACAGAATAGAAAATAAGAGGAATTGGTTTTGATAACATTTGTGATAGAATCTAAATAATTAAAAGTTGGTTTAGTAGTCAACAATTTATTTATAGAGTAATAATTAGAAAGAAAGCTTTGTTTTTAGTGTATATATATATTTTTTAAAGTTTATAATCAGAATAGAGTAGCATAATTCTTTAGCATCCAGAGACATATAGCTAAGCAAATATTCAAATTAAACTTTTAAAACATGAATTCAAAAGACAGCGGCACTCATGAAGATACTGCAGTTTTGTTCGATTTAGATCCATTGTTGGTGAAAATATTACTGAACTTTTTTTCTGGTAAGTAAGCAAAGAAGGAGTTACATGAGAAATCAAAGGACTTTTGTCCACCTTACAAATGTTTTTACTAGCCAAGAAATGCAAATTGCTTCTCTCCTTGTTTTGTGTGCCAGAATATCGGAAAAAGTACCCTTCTTATAAAGCTTCTAGGCAAGTACATAGCACTAGAAACTGCATTTTAGATAAATGGATTTTCCATTGTTCTTCTGAAATTTGAAAGATCACAAAATAATTGTCACTGTAGGAAATAAGTACTTTAATTTTGCTTTATATATTTTTCCTGATTGTTTTGCTTTAAATTAATGGCACTCTGCATATAAGAATTATAGAATCTAAAGATAGTGAATGTAGTGTTAAATTAATCTGTGTGATTTATTACAAATCTTATAATGACCTCTGCTCATGCAGGGTCTGAGAGCATGGTCATAGTGGTTTATGTGCCACTATGCGACTCACTGACCTTTCACCCTCTGGGTTTTAAAATCATTTTGTGGAACTCAGAGGACACCATTAACCCCAACCAGCTGTATTCCTTACCTTTGTCTTTTATCTTCAGCTGCCTCTTTTCAAAATATCCACACAAATTATGATATCTATTTTTGTAACAGTTCTTTTTTATTGAAATATAGTTGATACACAATGTTATATTGGTTTTAAGGATATAACACAGTGGTTCTACAGTTACATACATTATTAAGTCCTCACCCCTCCTAGTGCAGTTACTGTCTCTCACCATGGAAAGGTGTTACAGAACCATTGGCTATATTGTCCATGCTATACTACCGCCCCTGTGACCAACTTATACTACAAGATTTTCATGCCCCTTTATCACCCTCATCCTTGCCACCCACCCATCCCAACCCATCCCCCATAGTAACCACCAGTCACTTCTCAGTCTCTATGAGTCTACTGCTGTTTTGTTCATTTTCTTTTGTTTTGTTTTTAGGTTCCACAAGTAAGGGAAATCATGATATTTGTCTTTTTCTGCCTGGCTTATTTCAGTTAGCATAATACCCTCTAGACCCATCCATGTTGTTGGCAAATGGCAGAATTTCTTTCTTTTTTATGGCTGAATAATATTCCATTGTGTGTATCTACCGCCTCTTCTTTAACCATTTATCTATTGATGGACATTTTGGTTGCTTGCATATCTTGGTCATAGTAAATTGCAGCAATAAACATAGGGGTTCATATATCTTTTCAAATCAGGGATTTTGTTTTCTTTGGGTAAATTCCTAGAAGTACAGTAACTGGGTTGTATGGTATTTCTATTTTAAGTTTTTTGAGGAACTTCCATACTGCTTTCCTCAGTGGCTGCACCAATTTACATTCTCACCAACAGTGTAGGAGGGTTCCCTTTTCTCCACATTCTCTCCAACACTATTTCTTGTCTTTTGGATCGTGGCCATTATAACTGGTGTGAGGTGACATCTCATTGTGGTTTTGACTTGCATTTCCCTTAGGCTTAGCAAGGTGGAGCATCTTTTCATGTGACTGATGGCCATCTGCATTTCTTCTCTGGAAAAATGTTCAGGTCCTCTACTCATTTTTTAATTGAGTTATTTGTTTCTTTGGTGTCCTTTATATATTTTGGATGTTAACCCTCTATCAGATAAATCATTTACAAATATATTCTCCCATACTGTAGGCTGCCTTTTTGTTCTGTTGATGGTCTCCTTTGCTGTGCAGAAGCTTTTTAGTTTGGTGTAGTCCCACTTGTTCATTTTTTGTTACCTTGCCTGGGGAGATGTGTCCAGAAAAAAAATTGTTCATACTTACATACAAGAGATTTTTGCCTGTGTTTTCAACTAAGAGTTTTATGGTTTCATGTCTTATATTTAGATCTTTAATTTTTTGTGTTATGTGTATGGAGTTAGGTAGTACTCCAGCTTCATTCTCTTGCATGTAGCTCTCCAATTCTCCCAACACCATTTATTGATGAGACTGTCTTTTCCCCATTGTATATTCATGGCTCCTTTATCCTATGTTAATTGGTCATATATGTGTGGGTATTTCTAAGCTGTCTGTACTGTTCCATTGATGTATAGATCTGTTCTTGTGCCAATACCTACTGTTTTGATTACTGTAGCTTTGTAGTACAGTTTGAAGTCAGGGAGCATGATAGGCCCAGCATTGTTCCTTCTCAAGATTGCTTTGGCTATTCAGGGTCTTTTTGATTCCTTATGAATTTTAGGATTATTTTCTCCAGTTCATTGAAAAATGCCATTGGTGTTTTATAGGGCTTGCACTCAATCTGTACATTGTTTTGGGCAGGATGGCCATTTTGACAGTATTAATTCTCCCTATCTCTGAGTATAGGATATATTTCCATTTATTTATATCTTTTTTAATGTATCTCATCAGTGTCTTACAGTTTTCAGAATACAGGTCTTTCACCTCATTGGTTAGGTGTATTCCTAGGTATTTTATTCTTTTTATGCAATTGTAAATGGAATTGTTCTTTTGATTTCACTTTCTGCTAGTTCATTGTTAGTATATAGAAATACAACAGATTTCTGTGTATTAATTTTGTATCCTGAAAATTTGCTGAATCCATTTATTAGTTCTGATAGTTTTTTGATGGAGTGTTTAGGGCTTTCTATATATAGCATCATGTTATAGGCAAATAGTGACAGTTTTACTTCTTCCTTATCAGTTTGCCCGTTATCTCTTTGTCTTGTCTTGTCTTGACTAGGACTTTCAGTATTATGTTGAATATAAGTGGTGTAAGTGGGTATCCTTGTGTCACTCCTAAACCTAGAGGAAAAGCTTTAGTTTTTCACAAATGAGTATGATGTTAGCTGTGTGTTTGTTGTATAATGCCTTTATTACGTTCCCTCTGTTTTCTTGACAGTTTTTATCATGAATGGATGCTAAATTTTGTCAAATGCTTTTTCAGCATCTATTGATAGATCATATGGTTTTAATCCTTCCTTTTGTTAATGTGGTATATCATTGAAAATAGCTGATGAATACATCAATTATCTGGGCTTCAGCTGAATAAAATATTTTATAATTATAATGAAGATATTAGATTTTAGTTGTTCAATAGGTATAAACTTACAACTGTATGAGATGAGTAAGTTCCAGAGATCTTTACAAGATAGTACCTGTAGTTAACAGTAAGCTATTATGTACTTAAAATTTTGTTAAGAAGGCAAATCTTGTGTTCAGTGTTCCTATCACAAAAAATATAAACAAAACAAACTCAGATCCCCCAAACAAACCCAAAGACACAAGGAAACCTAGAGGTGATAGATATGTTTATTACCTAGATTGTGGCGATCATATCCTGTGTGTATGCATATGTCCAAACTTACCAAATTGTATGTATTAATTATGTGCAGGGTTTTTTTTGTATACCAATTATACCTCAATAAATCTGGGGAAAAATAATGATACTTACAGCTAAGCTGTAACCTTTATTGCCATTTCAGAAAAAAAGTAGGAGAAGGAAGAAGTGGAGAAGGAAGAGATGGCAAAAATATTTACTATTTAGAAAGTATTTACTTCTTATCACAAGAAAAAAATTGTAACTACAGTGACAGATGTTAATTAGTCTTATTATCATGATCATTTCTCAGTATATACAAATATCAATTCATTATGTTGTATACTTGAAGTTAGTATAATATAGTGTGCCAATTAAACCTAAATTTAAAAAAACATAAATTCAGTATTTATTTACTATTATGACAAAGAAACAATATTCTTAGTACCAAATAAATAGCTGTTAGTCAAACCCAACCAACTGGAGCCGACAAACTAGTTATTTAACATCAGGTTCATTAGAAAAGTATTTGATGGAGTTTTTGTATATGTCAGTGATAAAAAATCACCAAGAACACACCTGTAGTTGAACAAATTGGGCTTATTACTCATTGTAGTGAGAGAGAAAGCATGCCATGGGAAATCATGAGGCATCTCAGTAATAGGTTATTTAAAATGACTTACGGGATCTGGGCATATGGTAGGAGATTTTGAGGAAGCTTTAAGGTAGCAAGGCTTCGCTTTGTGTTGAATGTTGCTAGGAAATAGGGCCAGTTCTAGATTATCTGAATAAATCATATCTAGAAAGATTGGAAACCAAAACCCACCTAAAATACCTGAGGATTCAATGAGAGGAGGGTAGCAGAGTGATTAACTATTTTACAAGCACAATATAATTTACTTACAACAATAAATATTGCAATTTTTGCTTAATTTATTATTCTTATAATGTTAAAAAAGACTTGGTCATTATATATGCCTCTATAATCTATACTTTTTTTGTTCCTACAGTCTGTCATTAAATGAATAAAATTTACTAATCCTTAATGATTTTATATCTCTAACTTGATTATCCTCAGAGTATGTTTTTCAGTTTTTATAGGAATAGCAGTATGTGAACCAATAAAAGTAATTTAAATTATCACTGCATTCTCTCTATAGGGTACTTTTTATGATATGTAATATAGCGAGGCATATGTCATTCTAGATGTGAAATAAATTTAGACTCTAAAACATATCTCAAGAGAAGTTTGTGTAAATTGTATCAATTGTCTTTTAGTGGTGAAAAGATGACTCTCAAGTTAACTAGTCCTGGAATTTCTAGCTCTGCCATTTATTAAGGTTGATCTTTATTAAGGCTGTTATAAAAGGAATTATTTAACTCACTAAGCTTCATTTCCTGGCCTTTAAAAATGACACCCATAACATTTATTTTATTGATGTTTCTAAAGGAATACATGAAATAATGTATGTGCCATGCTAGGAATACAGTACTTTTTTCGTGATAACTATTATTTTACTAATAAATACTTTAAAATCAGCTATTTCATAAAGGAAGGGTAATAAAGGCAAAAGATGGGGGACAAGTTTGTGATTCTGTTTCTTGGTATGCAGATATTACTATTTTACATGTGCAGTGATTCTGTCTTGAATGAAAGGAGGAATATGTTCTCAGAGTTTCACTCAAAGCCACATTAAATAAATAATGGCACAGCATTTTAGATTTAAGTTGTTTCATGTTTCATCAGAACTGTAACTTGAAATAGAATCACAGAAAGAGTAATTTGATAGATCTCATAATGACTTTTAAGCTAAGAAAATCTTATTCACACAACAGCCTGGGAGAAGTAATTCAGTAATATAGCTTTTAAGTGTAATATTAATGACAAGTTTTCCATTCTGTTAGTAGAGTAGGGGAAGAACAAATAACAGATAAATTCACAAAGATGTTAGATTTTTGGTTTCAGATTAAAATCTGGAGTAAACAATTAGAAACACACTTATAAACAAAGCAATTTTCATTCCCTCTATACTTTCAGCATTCATTCATTTATTCATGGTTGCATTCTACAAATATATTTTATATATATTATGTTAACTGAACAAAATAAAAATGAAACTCTTATGTGGCTATCACTTAGTAACCTGAAAACTTACTTAGCAGTATTGAAGAAAACCAAACCATTTTATGCCACAGTGGTTGACCTAGTCACAAAGAAAAAAAGAATGGAATATAAAGAAATAAATCATAAAGATTTAGCTTTCATTTTATTATGTTCTTGTTTTAACTAAAAGTATTTTAAAAGCAATGTGTTTTTTTAAATTATCAGCCTGATCTTTCTGGGCTTTCTCTTTTTTGTCCTGTAAATATACTGTACAGAGTTGCAGATATAGACCAGCAATATCAGTTGCATCTACTTAAACTTGGTATCAAAAGTTAATATCATTTTAAACACAAGGAGTACTTGAATTTGAAAAATTTTTAGGGGAATACAATTTCACAGACCTCTAGTTTTCATCTAGTAGTATTTGGGTTACCACAGCAATTTACTAATTGGTATCCCTGATACTCTTTGGGTTTATTCCTTTCCAATCAGTTATGTAGTGAAACAAAAGTCCAGTATAACAAGCAATCATGAATATGGAAGCTCTTGCACAAAATCCTTTTGGACTTCTTTGAATCTTCTCAACAAATCAAACATTCCTACCTGTTGCTTATGCCTGTCATTTTGCCATTTCACTCCCTATGGTCCAAACCAACTCATCTACTCAGGAAACTCCAGATCTTGCTGTATTATTCTTATCTGACCCTCCACACCCAGCATTTGGTCCGATTAAATCCAATTAGCACATCTGACCCTATCTAGATTTAAGCTCTGCTGAGATTTCGCTACTTGCTACAAGTCTCTTCAACATGCTTTTTGCCACAGGCTAGGTTAAGGGACTCCTGACCCTCACATTCTTTCCCTCTCTCTAGTACTTGCCCTAGTTAAATGCCTGTCTGTCTATATATTGTTTTTTTCCGTGGCCTATAAATTTTTGAGGGCTATTTGTTTTAGTGCCTAGATCATTCATGTAGTTGATGTAAAATATGTATTTGTTGAATAAATGAATCAGTGAATAAAAAGAAACACCACTGTACAATGCCACTACCACTGTACAGGCCCACAGTTCTTTATGTAAAACCTAGGGAAGCAAAAATGTCTCAGAATTCACAACTGTTTAGAAAGGCAATCTGTTCATGTGGTGTGAATACTACAGATTATGTAACAACCTGTAGATTCAAGGACAACATTAAGTAATACATTATGCTAATGTTTCTGTAGCCCTACATATGCATATTCCTACTAAGTTCAAAAAATAGCCTTCTAACAAATTAGGATAAATAAATATCAGTAAATAAACCCATTCAAATTGAAGTCAGATTTTACTGTCAAAAAGAGTTTTAGTTGAATTAGGCTGTTTAGTGAGTTACCAAATTAAAAAATACAAATAAACTAAATAATAAATACCTAACTACATAAATAAGTAGTAAAAAACAAAAATCTTTGGTTTTTAGGCTTTTCTGGATTTCAGAATTGTAGACTAAGGATTGTGGGTCTTTGCAAGTATATGAATTTTGCTCCAACCCAGTAATTACTAGGTTTTATGTGTTTTAAATATATTCATTTTCTAGTTATAAAAATGTATTTCAAAGCTTCAGGCTTTGTATATTTTGCTAAGAGCTGTATTTTCCTTGTGAATTATAAGACAACCTGAATTTATTTTTCTCCTAGTTATCATATATATATATATATGTGTGTATATATATATATATATATACACATATGAACTTTTAATGTATATATATGAACTTTCATTCAAATATGAGTTTTCTGTATATGATAGAAGTATTAACCAGTTTGCTAATTAGACAAAAAAGTACCTTATTTTTTCATTATTTTATTACAAACTTGTGAAAATTATTTCATCTCGAAAAATGTAATTCTTTTAAAGTTATTTGTTCAATATATGTATACAGATTGTCCTTCTTTTTATTCTCATGCCAATATTTCAAAACCAGACAAAGAAATTTCTTGTGGAATAGATCCTAATTTCTCCAAGGCATGTTACTCATGCAATTTCTTCCTTACATTAATGTATTCACTCATTGTATGAAATGAAAGGTAATTTGTCAGAGAGACTGATGCTTCTGACATATGCCACTCACTTGGAGTAGTTCCTCTTTTGTGGTATATCCACACTGTAACTCTTAAGCAGTTTTCTCCATACTGACTGAAGTTGAATTTAGTCACCTTTTGGAAAGGATGGATTTTTTGTGTCTGACTTTGCAGGTTACTTCACTGCCACTGTGACATAGTCTATAAAACTTTTTACTACAGCTAAAGATAGTAAACATTTTAATAAAATTAAGAGATTGCAGTCCATGTAACCCCTCTGAAAGGTGACTGAAGAAAAGGAATTAAGCTGATTCTGCTGTCTCCCAGTATGTGGTTGCAGACCACCAGTCTAGTAGCTCAGCTTTGCATATACTGCAATTTGATATAGTACTTGAAAAGCAGCCAGCTAACGGGGATTTGCAGTAATCAAGTTGTTGGGGGGAAAAAATCAATGTACTGAACAGACTTTCAATCTTATAATAACAACACAAGCAAAGACAGGTAATGGTCTTCCTCTGCTCACAGCAATATAAATGGGAGGAGTGGGAAAAAAGAAAAGTGACTTCATAGCTCTATAGGAAGAGATATCATTTAAAAGGCCATAAGCGTGTAAATAAATCCTAAAATCATGGAATTGAAATTTACCATTTCTGTCAAATGTAAAATGAAATGATTATTAATTATGAAGCCACGTGAGAGTAAATAGAATATAACTTTATTATGTTAATTACTTATTATTATTTGTGTGAGTTGAATCATAAGAAATTTGATTATAACCATTGTTGTAAAGTTAAATATAACTCAGGAAAAGTAACATAGTGTAGTAATATTTAAATATAGGTCATTGCTAGTGAGTTACTATACATGGCTCAGTTAAATAAACCTTTTCAAATATGAGTATCCAGAGTAGCTTATATATTGCAAATTAAACCAAACCAGATTTAGAATCTTTCTTTCATTCACTGCACACTTTGTTTCTAGGAGGAAAAAAGTAGCAGGGAACTGGGTGAGAGAGAATCAGAAGAGTAAAAGAAGGAAGAAGAGGTAAGAAGAATTATATACAAAATGGTGTTGACTAGTCTCTGGAGGGCAGCTAAGGCTTAAATCAATCTGAGGCTGCTCTTGAAATGCAGGCATACGTTTCCAAGCATTATATTAAAATTTCATGATCAATAACGCTGAAAGCTGCAGAACATACAAGCAAAATAAGTGCTGACAATTCACCAGCATCTGAATTTAATAAAATGTCATTCTCCATCCTCAGCAGTAGTGCCAGGAGGAGATGGCTGCCCTGATTAGAATCTGTCAAATGAATCTCCATTTGTCAGGTAATAATAAAGCCAGAATAGTACCTTTTGTCCCAGGTTGTGTTTACTCTCCACAATACAGCAGTCAATTCATATTCTAATATAATTCTACTGTTTTCAACACTGAGTCAACAAATCAAACAAAGACCTTTGTCCCCCTGGGCAGAAAATCCAATATTATTTACAGATTTTGATTCTATATGTAGATAACATCTAGATTTGAGGATTAGGCCTGTCTGTTAGGCAGGTTTTTGTTCCAAGGACTCTGTATATGCATTCACACATCACTCATCTAATGTAGTTTCATCATCTTTGGAGTCTTACTTGTTGCTTGTTAAGGACATGGAAAATGTTGCCTTCCACACTTACTGAAAAAGTCAGTTCCTTTTCACTTAAGATGTTCAGCATGGAACCAGCCACTAAAAGGTAAATATTTAGAAAAATAACCAGTTTGGGCTTAAAGGAAACTTCTATCCATTTAGTATGATTCATAATGTCAGGCTAAACCTAGAAAAGCATGGTGATCTAGAAACTATTAACAGTTGAGTGAGTGACCAGAAGTATGATTTCTACTGTCCTTTTTGTTACTGAACAAGTAGCTTGAGAAAGACTGAAGAAGAACTTAATGGGCTTTTTAAGGAGCATTTTCTTCACAAAAATGCTATATCGCTATTTGTTTTTTGCTACTGTTAAATATTCCTGGACTCTTATAATTACTGTTAACACAGGGTACAGGAATAGTTCTGATAGGTATCCTTAAGGCTACTCATTTGCTTTGAGTATTGCTAGTATATAATTGATTTTCATAATAATAATCATTATTATTTTAGTTTTAAGGATCTATGTCCTTGTTTCTAATCCTCCATCTTTCCCCCATATAGTCATTTTCAGAGCATATGGCCAATCATTATTTTACCTGGCAACTGCAATGAACTGATAATAGGAGGCAGGTTAGACAAAAATCAGTGATTATGAAAGGATGATTAAAGTCATATGTTAAATGCTCAGCATTTTCATTTCAGTTACTGCATGTTCACTGCTGGTGTCATAATGACTATTATATATTTGTCCAATCATAATTTTATGTGACAGAGTTCCAAGCACTGTCTCAGGGAAAATGACAAAGTTGTTACTCTGTTTCTAACTGACCAGTGATTTCTTCAAACTATGTGGTAGGATTTCTGATTTTCAGTCCAACATTGAAGAAGCTTAGAAGTCATCACTTCATCCTAACAAGTCAAAACTTGGGCAAACTGAAAATGAACAGCTCTTTTAAGGTCCATCAAGGAAGTGAAGTCACAGGGAAAACAGACAAATACAAATAATCACAACTTTATAGGACTAGAAATTCAGGAGCAGAAACCTCCATAGGAATCAGTGCCGGGGTAGGAAGACCAGGACTGCCAATGATGAATTGCGGGCAGCTCATGTGGACCGGTCTGAGACTTAAAAACTCTGGGAGGACTCAGTGATAGGGAAATCTGCTGCACTTTTATGAATTTTATTCCCAGGAACCTAGCATATTCATAGCAAAGATCAGAGAGAAATGCTATCATGCTTCTGTACTATGAGGGGAAAAATAGCCATTTGAAATAAGCTCAGAACATTCTGTTCTTCTTAACAAAGGCCTGTCCTTGGGAGAAACTATTTTACCAGAGCATAACCAATGGGAAGATAAATACTAAACTTCTGTCTTCTCTAGCTTTTCTTTTCCACCTAAGGGGAGGAAAAAAACCCAAATCACTTGTGAAGATCACATCCTAGGGACACAGGCTCTCTCTAAAAGACTGATACCTAGTCAGAGCACTGTAGAACATTTCCATTTCCTGTCCCTCATATCTTACCACAATATCACTAATGGCCTATTTATCCTGCTTCCTTTTACCCTGTACATCATGGCCAACTTTCACCAGTAAACTACAAGGTGTACTACAAAGCATGCAATGTTGTTTGAAGAGATAGAGCAAGCAAGCATCAGAATCACACTGAGATATAGTAGAGAGGCTGGAATTATCAGATCAAGAATTTAAAATAACTACGGATAATCTGTAACGGCTTTAATGGAAAAAACAGACACATTCAAGAATAGTGGGTAGTATAACCAGAGAAATGGAAATTCTAAAAATCAAGAAGAGGTGTTAGAACCCAAAACACTGTAGCAGAAATGAACAGTACTTGATGGACTCCTTATAGACCAGGAACAGCTGTGGAGAGAATCACAACTTGAGGATATATCAATAGAAACCTCGAAAACTGAAAGCAAAGAGAAAAAAAATATTGGAGAAAGAAAAATAGAACAAAATATGCAAAAACTGTTGAACAACACAAAAGGTATAGCATAGGCATAATGGGCATACAGGAGAAGGACAAAGAGATAAAGGAAGACAAAAAATTTTGAAATGATAATGACTAAGAATTTCCCCCAAATTAGTGCCAGACACCAAATAACAGATCCAGAAAGCTCCGAAAGTACAAAGCAGGATATATGCCAAAATATCTGCACCTAGGCATACCAAATTCAAGATGCAGAAAATCAAAGATAGAGAAAAATCTTGAACAAAGCTGGGGAAATATATACTTTAGCTATACTGGAACAAAGATAAGAACATCAGACTTCTCTGTAGAAACCATGAATGTAAGAAGAGAGTGGAGTGAGATATTTCAAGTGTTGGCAGAAAAATGAAAAGCAAAATGCCAGCCTAGAATTTTGTATCAAATTAACTTTTCCTTCAAAAGTGAAGGAAAAAAATCTTTCTCAGGGGAAAACAAGTTCAGGGAATTTGTTTCTAGAAACTTGCCTTTTAAGAAATGTTAAAAAATAAGTTCTTCATAGATATAGAAAATGACACAGGTCAGAAACTTGGATCTACCTAAATAAAGGAAAGACATTAGAGAAGAATAAGTGAAGATAAAATAAAAGTATAACCTATATGGCTATCAGTTTTATTTTATAAATTACCCATGTTGAGGGAGATTCTGAGGACAGGAACAGACTTGCAGTGTTAAGGAAGGTCTTTCTACAATTTGTAAAGAGTAAAAACAAATGACTTAAGAAAATTGTATGTGTCAATTTTATGTCAATTTGGCTAGGCTGTAGTACAGTACCCTTTGTTCAAATATTACTTTAGATGTTTCTATGGAGGAAAGTTTTTAAATGGGATTAACATTTAAGACAGTAAACGTTGAGTAAAGTCATTAACTCTCTGTAATGTGGGTGAATTTCATCCAATATATTGAAGGCCATAATAGAAAAAGACCGACCTCTCAGCAAGAAGAGGGAATTCTGTTGGGAGACTGCCTTCAGAATCTAACTGCAACATTCCTTGGGTCTTCAGCTTGCCAACCTACCTTGCAGATTTTGGACTTGCCATGCCTACACAATTGCATGAGCCAAATTTTTATACTGAATCTCTTTCTATATATAACATACATACTGTTGGTTCTGATTTTCTAGAGAATTCTAATACACTAAGAGACCTTCTTTGAGACAATTTGTCATTATCACTGTCCATTCTTCTCTAAATGCACATACCCTTAGATTTAAAAAAAAAACCAATTAGGATAAAAATCCTGTAATTTTCCTGTAAATGCAAAACAATAAAACTAAAAAGGGAGAATGAATGTTAATTTTTCAGCATCGCTGAATGTTATCTTTTATATGTATCTTTTCCTCTTATTTTAAAGCCCTTTACATATTCTTTACTTATTTTCTCTCTAGATATCCACATTTAAGATTTCTCACTAAACAGGGTGTGACAAAGATTCACTGAGTTTGTTCACAAAGAAGAAAACAAGTGTTCAAATTAAAGTTAAACTTAAAATTCTTTCAGCTTGACAATCAACATTTCTAGAAATACTGATTATGAAATTCTTTAGAAATACTCCCAATACTCCAGATTTATCCAATTCAAGTGGATAACTGCTTAAATTTTTCACCTGAATTTAAATTTAAATTCTAGGACCTGGAATTTTATTTAAAAATGTGGTGCTTCCATATGTGTCCATTAATGGACGAACATATATGGATGCCTATGTTTAGTCAGAAATTTCTGGATTTTATGAGACAATATGAGTGTTAACATATTAATACATTAATTTAAATATCTCACTATTTTATATATTTATTAAAGTGTTTAAGCATTTATTATTTATTTAGATACCATGCTAAGCACAAGAAATATATTAGAAATTGAGAAAACAATATTCCTGTCTTCATTTAACTTATATACAGGAAATATAGACAAGAAAGCAGGAACAGAATAGATGATGAGTAATATGAAGGATAAGTGCAGTGCCCTGTAGGAAACAATGAGGGTAACCCACCAGATCTTGGACAGCAGTCAGTTACTATTTCCACATGCAGGATATGATTCAGATATGCTATAGAGGAGAAATAGATATAAATAGAACAGAAGCACCGTATTATGACATTACATAGGCAAAGATTCAAAGAAAAGAAAAACATAGCAAGTTCAGGTTTCTAAGAGAAGAAAGTCAGTAAGAGCAGTCTATAGAGATGAATTTGGAGATACCATCAAACCAAAGTCATGGGAATGGAATGACTGAATGGTGAAAGAGTGTGTTGAACACGTTATACAAGCTAAATGTTATTAAAATTTTGTGTATTTAAAATGAATAAATTGAGGCTTATGTAACTCAGTAGATAGTGGAAAAGGTCAGGATTTTCATTAAATACTATACAATTCAAAAGCCTAGTATGGACTACATGCAAATGAAGTACATAAACTGCAAAGTTACTTGGATGTGCAAATATTGGACATTTTCCAAAGAGATTTCCAAACACTACTAATATGTCATTGTTATAGGATACAGTACATTGCAATAGTCTTTATTAGAGTCAAGTGGTGAAGAGGGTAGAAGTTTAGCATAATAATTATACACATAGAGTCTAGTATCAGACTGGGTTTCCATGGGCCAACTGTGTGACTTTGGGCAATTTGCATAGATGTTCTGGACCTCAGATTCCTTTCAGTAAATAACAGTTGTGATAATAGTTCCCACCTCATGAGGTTGCTAAAATACAACAGTTACTAAGATATGAGATCAGTTCCTGCCACATTCTAAGCTTGTTAAGTCCTCAAAACATGTTCTTAATAGTGCAAGTATGTATGGTAATTTACCTGTGATCTTTTAAATTTTCACTGCTATTTTTGTTTTGTGTCTCAGTTTCTCGTTGATAAAGGATTTGTTTTACATATATACATACTAATCCACTAGAAACACCAAGAATATTTTCTCAAAGTACTAGTGTTAATACAATGCATTAAATTAAACATACACATTATATATATATATATATATATGACAGAATAATGTTCCCTCGAAGACATCCACATTCTAAACTGGAACCTGTGAATATGTCACCTTACATGCAAAAGAGACTTTGCAGATGTAACTAAATGAATGATTTTAAGATGCAAAATTTTCCTAGGTTATCTGGGTGAGCCCAGTGTCTGTAAAAGTAAATAGGCAGGCAGAAAAGGAGTAAGGGTGAGGCAATGCAAGAAAGGACTTTAGCTACCATCTCTGGCTTTAAGGGTGGTGGAAGGAGGTGACAAGCCAAAAAATGTTGGCATCCTCTCGAACCTGGAAAAAGCAAGAAAATGGATTCTTTTCTAGAGCCTCCAGAAGTGGATATAACCCTGTGGATACCTTGAATTTAGCCCAGTGAGACTCTTGTTGGGCTTTGATTTACAGAAATTTAAGGTAATAAACTTGTTTTGTTTAAGCTGCTATGTTGTTGGTAACATGTTACAGTAGTCATAGGATACTAATACTATTTATATCAGGGTAAATATCAATCACTCATTGTTCTACAGCTGGAAAATGGTGGAACTAATGATTATATTGTACTTTATATCTCTTTTACTGACATTTTAACAAAGAAATGAATCAGCTGAATCTGATTAATTCATCTGAATCTCTTGATATATTAATACTGTACAAATAATTCAAAAGTATGTATTCGCTGGATATATCTAGGACTACTCTTAGGCATAGCAAGAGAAACCATCATCTCAATTCAAGTTGAGAAGAAAACATTATACATGTAAATTCTTGCATATTTTAATTATAAATATAGGTAGATAAATATAATTAAGTATCATTCATTTGAAAACCACCAAAAAATTTAGTTATCAAATGTGTTTGAATAACTATATTCTATCTAATAATTAATTTTCTAAATGAATATATAGTATCTTTTATAAACTGTAGATCTTTTAAGAACTTTGAAAGAGACACAGTTTGTTCCTTGGAAAAATATGAAATGGTTAAATCTGCGAAGCACTCTGTTTCTTCCTCTCTTCTCCTGTCAGTCCCCATTGCAGACCCAGAGAGGAGGTGCCCCCACTGGGTCAACCCAGTTATTTAGTGTGTTAATATGGACTTCTCTATCTTCTACCTACTAAAAAAAACTTTCTTCTTTAGAAAATTTTTCTTTCTAGACCTTTAAACTGTAAAATATTGATAAATACTTTCTCAAAAAGTGGTTAAAATTATTAGAAAAAAAATTACCAGATTTCAAAGATGGAAAATTTCAATAATATACACATAGAAATATATGCACATGTTAAAAATATTAAAATATTGAAATGGAAATTTTAATTTATCCTTCATCTTGTTTTATTTTACTGTGTTCACATAGACTGGTTTTCAAGTAAGGAAAAGTGATTCAATATATTTGTGAAAACAAGAGATTGATTTTGAGCAACAACTTGGGACATAAATAAAGAAGTTAACCTTTTTAGTAAAAACATAGGCAACAAATATTGTAGATCAATCTTGCTTTATAAATAGAAGCTCAACTATACCAAAATTGAGTGCCAGGGAAGAAATACTTCATTTACATTTGAATAATGTGCAGCAAGCAAAGTAAATGAGGAAATTAGTCTCCAAATAATTCTGTGTGGTGTGTGGAGAGGTAGAAGGAGAGATATCTGAGAAAAGAAAGGAAACACAGGACAGAACTAGCTGAATGGATGGCATTATTTAGATATCTTCCTGTTTCTGAGGATTAAATTGAAGCAGGATAGCTATGCACATCCATTAGGTATGTTTATTTGAAATAGAATATTGAGATAAATGAGCATGTGGTTACCACTTCATGGCAATACCATAGAATGAAAGAGTGTAATTTACCAGCACACGAGACAGCAATGAGCTATATCTATTTAACATTCAGTATCTTAATAAGGTTCAAAGTTGATTTAATTAAAATCTACGGGATGATGTATAGATGATGTTGTCTTCATATTATACCAAAGAAATGATCATATCATTTGCCCAGTTACTAACAGTGTACTAGAAAAGTTGATAAATGATAAATGATTGAAGGAAAATATTAAAAGATTTAGACACCTTGAATTTATTTAAGGAAAAAGTAGTATCAGCATAGCAAACAATACTAAGGCTAAATAAATATCAATAGTGTGTGAATTAAGTGGAGGTAAATTGATCTTTACAGAGAAGTAGCTTGACATAAATCTGAAAAGAAATAAATCTTATAACTGTGTCATAATGGTCTACTAGAACATTCAAAACCACTCCTAATACGGTTGACAACTTCACACTGTACTTGTCAGCAAATTGCAATGGGTTCTGGGGTGGCTCTTTACTTTCAAGCTAAGGCATTTCAAAGGGTTGATTACAAAATGAGTTAATAAGGTCTCCCTTGTCTTCTGAATAATGAGAATATTTCTCTGGACCTCTAGGTGTGCTCAGCATACAGTCTCTGCTATATTTACTCAGACCTAATGCCTTTTTTTCCTCTCCATTAGCTATGGTAGTAATCAGTACTTAGCACATACACTGTTTTGACTTTCTCTTGTAATTGGAAGCTCAGTAGGAGCTCAAGGAAATACAGTCTTCAGTGGGCAGTAGGAGTTGTATTTCACACTACCATGACTTCAGTTGGATAAAGGAATAATGGCAGCTCAGGAACATTTATTCTGTCTTTCACTTGTTATTCATAAAGGCCACAATGATACTTCTATTTGTCATTTTAGTTTTAATTATTTGTTTTCAGAGTTAAACCATAAAGAAGACAAACCTAACATTTCTACTCACTTTTACATCATTATTACTATTATTATTAAATATCATTTATTGTGCCTCCATTTTGTTTCTGACTATATATAACATAACCTACCTGAAAAGTTAATTTAATTCCTCCAATAATTCTATTAGGTAAACAATATTACTCTTACCATATGGAATTGCCAGCTATTATTACCAAAAGCAAAGCCAAGCATTTTTTTAACATGCTATGTGTCAGAAGCATTAAGTAGTAGAGCAAGAAATGAATCTAGCTTTGACTGATATGTAGGAAAAAAAAACAAAGCAGACTACCCTCTTAAAAATGAGAGAGGGGTAGGAAATTAACAAAAATCAGGACTAAGACTACTTTTAAATTGATTTCTAATAAAAGACTAGCCAAATTTTTAAAAATAGGTGTCCTAGAACTCTGAATACTGGATTCTGGGGTCAGACCAACTGGGCTCAAATCACATTTGTGTCACTTCTAGTTGTGTGATTTAGGCAAAATATTTAACCTCTCCAAAAGCCAGTTTCATCATTTTCAGATTAGGTAGACTTTTGTAGAGTCACTGGGAGTTTGTATGAGCTAACACATTTATTGCACACAGAACCATGTGTGATCTACAGTGAGCTCTCAAATGAGCATTAGCCATTGTCATTATTAAACGTACCACAGAAAGCAAGACATAATCTAGAGATTTTAAAATATAAACACCCTCAAACAATTTAGCCAATGGACAAATTGACATTTTATCCTTAATTGCAATATAAACAATTTATGGAGAAGAAATGCTCCCCAGAAGTGATAAAGGAAATGTTTAAAACCTCTTGGAAACCTAAGGGCAACATTTAGCACCTTTATGTGTAATATAGGCACTCATTTTTTCTAAAATGTATATATCTTACAAAGACAGACATACATATATACATATATATGATGGGGTCCAAACAAAACTTCAAAAAGCAGATGTCCATCACTTCTGATTCTGATATCAATGTCAAAGGCCCCCAAAAGAATCTATTCGTCCTTTCAGAAGTATGTCTGTACTCACTATCATTGAACAGGTATTTAAATTCCAGTTTGCTTACTTTCTATGAATGGTTCATGAAAAAGAGTCTTTTACAATATGTTGCTCCCTCTACACTATTTGATAAATGAATATTGAATACTAATAATAAATTATTAACTTCTAGGTGATAAAGTATCTCAAATGCTGTTGAATACTTACAAGCAGTGCTAAGGTCTATACGATTGCTTAATCAGATCTCAGGGGATCATTGAGAAGTCCAATGAAATGGAAATTAACTATGTTTTATATCTTAATACACAGTGGTTTCTCCTTAGTATAGCCATTTCAGGCAGAGGTGATTTGTGACCATTAATTAGATAATTGAATACAAATTAGGCCCTTTTCCCTCACAGGAAAAGTCTTAATTTCCAGATATTCAATAGCTGTTGGGCATTTGTTGTGTTTGTGGTTTGAGTTGAATTTCCCACCAATTAGCTATTTTATTCTTTGGTGAAACATTCATTCAGACAGAAAAAAAAAATCATCTAATCACTGTCTCTTAGAAAATCACAAAACCTTGAAGACTGAAGAGGGAAAAACAATGAAATCCTTAAGTAGTTAAAATTTACAACTCATCAGTTTTCCAAGGATCTCATAGACACCACATTAGTTTGTGTAGCCTAGTCTGTCGTAACAAAATAGACAGTTCATTGGCTTATTATAGAATATCTGTACAGGTCGCTGGGGTAGTTCTACTTAAAAATTTTCTAGCATTCAGTTTGCTAAGTAGACTTTTTGCTGTCTTCAGCATTGGCTTCCAGTGCCAGCCTGTTCTTAGTTGCGTCGTCAAGCTGAAGTTGCCACTGTCAGTTGCCAGTGGGAGGAAGAGAAAAGAGGAAGGGTTCAGAGTGCATGGGAGATTTTCATGTTCCACTGTGGAAGTAGCATTTCTTCTCAAATGTATTTGCCTGAATTCAGTCACAAGACCACACCTGCAATTGAACCTGGAAAATACAGTATAACTGTGCACCCTGGAAGAAAAGGGCATGGCTTTTGGTGAAGCCTTAGAAATCATTGCTGGAGAATGTATTTACCTAACTATGCCCATTAAAGGAAGGGATTTAAATAGCATATTGATGAAAATGATAAAATGAATTCAAGTAAAAGATTGAACAGAACTAAACATTGTTAGAGGAAGATGAGCTCACTGTCATCACCTGGATGCACTTCAGCTTGGCATGGTGTGCGTGTGTGTGTGTGTGTGTGTGTGTGTTTCCATATATCTTAACCTGTATTGCTTTTCTTCTATTGCCAAGCTTTATTGAAGTGTGAAAACTAGTAAATGGAGAATAGGTACTCAATTTGCCGTAGATGCAACTATCTTCACTTTGAAGTTCTCTTTATGTTAGGCATAGATTCAGCTTAGAACCTCAACTTTATTCTATGGCCCATATTACCCAAAATTAAAAGTAACAAATATTTAAGAAACATACCATGACTAAACTTGACTGAATACAGGTGTTCTGGAAATGCACTGACACCGAATTTCATGTGAAAATCAAGTTAGACCAGACATTATCCATGGAAGGGTTCAAGAGACTCCTAATGGGAAAATAACTTTCATTATCAGTTATCTTGGGAAGATTTTCATACAGGATTAGGAGATGAAAATTTTCATGTTTTCTCTAGACAAATATGAGGTTAATAACTGATGGCTTGGAAGAACAATGCTCTATTCCTTGAAATCTTGGTAATAACAATGACAGTCCAAGACAGAGAATGCAGAGGAGCAGCCACTGGCAAGTGGTATTGTCATTATAGTGGAAGAAATGAGGGATGTCGAGATGTGATTCTGAGTGTATATGTGGGAGTCTCTCAGAAATATAAGGGATACAGTCAGGAAAAGGGAAATTTCTAGCAATAAGTTTAAGAGGATTTGTGCTATGGAAATTTGTGTCATAGGAAAAATTTCTCAAGTATTTCTGCATGTAACTTAAGGAAATTTAATCACTGATTATTGATTATTTCCAAAAACATTATTTCGAATGAGAAAATAGAGCATCCTAGCATATTTTTAAACAAGTTGCAACTTTAAAAGTGATTTTTGTTTAACATTTTGAGTTTGTTTTAATTTATTGCAAATTAATTGACCATCTGACTAACCTTTGTTCAGGGATTTTTTTTCCAAGAGGTAGATATATTTAGCCTGTGGGGAAAAAAAATGAAAAAACAAATCACAACAACAAATATAAAATATCCAGAGTTTAAGATGCCAAGGGGCTCTCAGAAATTAAATGAAGTCTATGGTAAAAATAAGTTTTGCAGTGTTATACAGTACTCTAGAAGACCTGTAAAATTTAGAAAGTGTTAATACTATGCTGTAGATTTATTTTTAAATGACACTGTTTAAATATGCTAATTATGAACAAATAATAATAGTATAAAATATCATCTAGGTCTAGTCTTATTAAATGAGGTACTAAATCACTCAATAATAATCACTCCTTAGTTTGATATAGAACTCTGCAATTTAATTTTGTACAGGGCTCTACAAATTCTTTAAGTATAACCTGTTGATTTTTATAGTAACCTGGTATAATTACCAAGCTGGTATTACTATGAAAAACAGCTTCTTCATATCATGAAAACAGAGCCTACATGATAAATAAGCTGATCAGTGCTACATAAAAATAACTCAGAGAGTGAGACAGACACACAGACATCAAAAGCAAAAATAAATAAATAAAACAAATATGAATGGAGAACAAAGGATAAGAGCTACAACAATGCCAGGGACTGGGGACAAGGTTGGGCAGGAATTGAGAGAAGTTGGTAAAAGGGTATAAATGTTCAGTTGTAAGCTGATAAGGCATGAAGATCTAATGTATAACATGGTGAGTATATTTGGTAGTACTGTAATATATAACTGAAATTTGCTAAGAGGAACTTAAGTGTTCAAAAAAAGAACAAAAAAAAGTTTCTGATATGCAGGTCAACAATCTTTTCATTAGATACTATTGAAGACACATTATCTGATGTATCTAAGTTAGAGCTAGAGTCTCTTGGATGCTTTACAGGAACTCAAAACTGAACTTCTTATTGAAGCTTTTTACCTTCCTCTCCCTTTCATATTTCTTTCTTTCTTTTTTGTTGAAGTATAGTTGATATACAATCTTATATTGGTTTGAAGTATACAACACAGTGGTTCAACAGTTACCTACATTATTAAATCTTCACCCCAACTAGTGCAGTTACTATCTATGAACATACAAAGATATTACAGAATCAATGGCTATATTCTCCATATTGTACTACTATCCCCATGGCCAACTTCTATTATGATTGAAAATTTTTGTGACCCTTTATCCCCTTCACCCTCCCCACCTGCCCACCCCAAACCCTCCCCTCTGGTAACCACCAGTCACTTCTCAGTGTCTATGAGTCTACTGCTGTTTTGTTCATTTTGCTGTGTTTTGTTTTAGATTTCACAAGTAAGTGAAATGGTGTTTGTCTTTTTCTGCCAGGCTTATTTCACTTAGCATAATACCCTTTATTTTTATGGCTGAATAACATTTCATCCAAGATACCCATTTTGACCTTGCCTGCTACATCATTCTATCAGCCTTAAAGATATGTCATTTTTACCTGTAAGGGGATTCTCAAGTGGAAATTGTTGCAATATTATTACAATATTTGA
Organism: Manis pentadactyla; assembly: GCF_030020395.1. NCBI lineage: Eukaryota > Metazoa > Chordata > Mammalia > Pholidota > Manidae > Manis > Manis pentadactyla. The sequence goes on from NC_080023.1 coordinate 54,313,246, forward strand.
AAAATAATGAGCAAAGGCAATGAGGATAGTGAGGAAGTGATGGAGTCAATATATACTCTCACCCTCTGCAATTGTGTGATAGGTATACAAAAAAGAAAAGAAGGAAGGAAGGAAGGAAGGAAGGAAGGAAGGAAGGAAGGAAGGAAGGAAGGAAGGAAGGAAGGAAGGAAGGAAGGAAGGAAGGAAGGAAGGAAGGAAGGAGGGAGGGAGGGAGGGAGGGAGGGAGGGAGGGAGGGAGGGAGGGAGGGAGGGAGGGAGGGAGGGAGGGAGGGAGGAAGATGTTCAAAGTACCAAAGAAAAAAATGTAATACCAATAATAATGTAGTTACCTGAAGGAAGTTTTTGTATGAAATTAGGGGCTTGCACAGGGGCCCTGTACCTGCAAAATGAGGCTGCAACTGACCTATACCTGGGGCCATTGGAGGCAGAACTTCTAGTCAGACTTGAGCTAAGTTGCCTGATCCTAAAGTGATTGGAGCTGTGACATTGATACATTTGCTATCACCATGGGGTGGAAGTAAAATCCTTCAGTAAAACAAAAGAACATTTAGTCTGCATAATCACAATACATTAATATATAGGAGTAAGTAGGGGAAAAAGTTACGAAAATCCTAAAACATGTGAGGAAAGGTAATTAACAAAATCAGACAAAATAAAAATAATGGAACAATCTGAAAATGAGTAAATAAGAGTCAATATACAATTAGTTTCTAGTCACTGTTTCTATTATTATTCCTATATTTTCCATAATAACACTTTTGTGACTAGATGAGTTTTGAAAACTTTTTGGGGGGTTGGTATATGTTCATATGGGGACATTATTTGTTTTTGTCACATTGAGTATTCTTCTTGTTACACTGTGGAACAAGTCTTACGTTTTTTTCCCAATCTAAATAGGTAACTTTCCTTGATATCAACTAAAGGTTTAAGTTCCATAGGCAATGTCTAGAAATTTATTACTAAATATGTATTTCAGATTATTTGGATAGATTATCATAGGTGCCGCTAAATTTATTCAAGGAAAATTACTTTTTAGTGATATTAAATGAAAATTGCAATCAGAGAAACAAACATGTTGAATGCCAGCTGCAACTTGGATTTGCAGTGTTAATCTACACTACATGTTACTTCCATGAATAAAGGGATATTGAAGAGAGAAGAATACATGTGTTTAAGTATTCAATAAACCTGATGTCAAATCTTAGTTTTTTAACTTAATCATGTGACTTTGAATAAATTGCTAAAGCTTCCTACATGTCACTTGAAAATAAATTTCCTAATTTACAAAATAGATGTGGGGATTGCATGAGATAATATGTGTGAGATGATTTTTACACTGCCTGACATTTCCTGGCTATTTGATATATGGTAGTATTTATTGTGGATATTTTATTATTTTGAGGTTACTTTCTTACCACCTGAGATATGCATATAATTTCATCCTTGGTTTGTTTTTAATTTTAAATGGAAAAGTACCTTGAAAATATTTAGTAACCTGTATTCAGTGCATTGACACTATGTTAAAAGGTTCTAGATAAAGAGATTGACTGCCCTATAATTCAGTCCATCACTTTTGTTGGAGAAACAGTGTGTGGATATGTTTATTTTCTACAGAGAATCAGGCATTGGCCTTAAAATGCAAGGCTTAGAGTTCTTTGTCCACATGGTGGTTTTGTAAATACTGTATTTTTAAATGAACCAATTGAATATATATGGTTTAGATCTATGTAGCATATGAATTCATACCTACAAAGAGGATATGGATCTATGTAACAGCTAATATGGCTCATTATTAAGAAAACTTTTCACTATTAAGAAACATATATACATTTTGCAACCACTTTTTCTAAAAATGTGTTACGTATCTTTAAAATTCATTTACCTCTTCACATCAGTCCAGAAATCTGTGCCGATTAATTGAATTTTATGGAAATTTTTATTTACTCAAAAACATTCCAGGGTTTATTCTGTATAGTAAACACTTGGTTACTTGGTAACAAAATACAGTGGTAACCATAAGCATTCATGGAGTTTACAGTCCAGACAGAAGACTTGCAAATATAAGGTCATGTGTTTCAAAGGTGAAATTCAGTGTGATATGGGACTAGTGCAGGAGAAGCTACATCAACTAGCACTGAAGAGAGTTTTCATGCTTTGTATGTAAAACTGATTGTTTTAAATTACATTTGACCTGAATTGGGAAGTTTGAAAGGTGGTGATTGGAAATAAGGGTCTAAAATTGTTTGGACTTCAAGTTTTAACTGTTTCTTCTGTGTTACATGCAAAAGCCACTATTAACAAAAGGCAATAAAAACAAGTATTTTATTTATAATTGGAGGTGTGCAGCAGGTAACACTATCTAGAATAACATAGAAAAGTGAAATTCTGGTCACTTAAGGTATATGCCTTTATTCTGTATTAATGTATTTATGTGATAAATAAGTACACATTAATTTATGTTGTAAATTGAGTACACATTAACTGAATCAAGATTTCTGAGATTTCTGTGTTCCAAATGTGGGAAAGCCACATGTGAAAATATATATCAATAAAGACAAAAGTTTAATTTTTTCTTTTGCCAGTTCTAAGTGAAAAAACAAATCCTTGCACTACCACCAATACAGATTCTGAAACTCTATTGCTCTTCTTAACATACTCCATTCCTATCAAAGTAAATCCTTTCTTGGTTGACTCCTCAATTCTTTTAGCAATTAACACAATTTATCAGGTCATGAATATGCAACAAAAATAACCCTTGACAGACTTTTCTCCATCCTGGTTATGAAGCTAGGCTTCATTTTTCCATATGGCATCCCAACTATTGGCATAATTGTTTTATTTGACTTGGCAATAACTTCCCTCTCACTGTCTTCCATAACCTTGCTTATCATGGTATCCAGATTAACTTTTCTGCTACTTAAAACAGAATCAATCAATCATTACCATTTTACAAATGACAAGAACTTCTGAGTAATTAGGTGAGTTTTAAACTAGATGTAGGCTGCATGCCAACCCAATCATATGAACTCATTATGAAAGTATCATACTACATTTAATGCCTAAAATATATAAGCCCTTTTTATTGCTACAGCCTCTATCTTGCATTTATTAACATAAATAGTAAAGTTGAATGCAAAGAACAATTACAAACGGAGGTGTGAATTTGTTCTTGTCCTACTGAATGCTAGCTAGCTCTCTAACCATTCGAAGGCCACAGAGCCCTTCTATATCTTAGTTTACATATTGTTCAGTGAGTATGTGATGTCTGCTTTTCGTGTACTTAAACCATCAGAATAGAAGAAACTGAGTGAAAATGGTGAAGTGTTTCTGACTTCTTGGATATTTGAAACAGCAAAAGCCAATGCTATAATTATTAGTTTGGTATTTTTTGAATACTAACTAGTGCTATTGCTTTTCACTTAGTTTACAATATGATTTTTTTTAAAAGCACAACTTTAAGAAAAGTACGTTTAGTTAAATAATTGAGAAACTCAGGTGTTCTAATTCTCTATTAAACTATTTTAAAGTCGGTGAGTTTTTAAGGAGCATTTGCTATCTTGAGTTGGACAGATTGTTAAAATTTTTAAATTAAGTTTGTAATATTAATAATGTGTCTTGGTAACAAAATTACAAAATAATATTATATGAACATTATTTGTGAAAAATTAGACCAAAAAATCAATGGTGGTCTTAAAGCTCCATATGCATGACTTAAGTATTGGCAAAAGAAAAAGATTTGAAAATATTATTGAAAGAGTGGTATAAACTTAAAACTGGAATATTCCTAGTAAGTCACTGTCTTTTGTAATACCTCCTGGGAATTACTGTTATTGATAGCCACACTTGTGCATAAAAATCTTAATAGCTGCTCACTGAGCCCTATAGCCAGTGAAGATGTGCAAGTATTATCCAAAAGATGTGCATATCAACAGCAGAACTTAGCTAATATTAAATCTTAATGATAAACCACTGTTAGAAATCACTGTCTCTTCCACAGCACTGTAGTATTCCAGTTACTGGACAGGATCTACATGCAGCTGAGCATCCCTGTTATATCATCACGCTGCAAAACATGCCATATTCAACACTTGGTATTTGATGATTCCAGAGGACACACAATCTTTCTAAGTAGTTTCAAATACTAGATTTTGTTTATACTTAATGTGGGGTTTTATTTTATTCTTGATGCCCCACCAATATGTGCCCTTTTGAGTAAAGATTGAATTTGAAAGGGAGATGAATAGAAAGGCTTATATTTAAAATGAACAACTTGACAACTTCATCTAAGAAAATGTTCTTTCTACCCTTTTTCTTCTCTGTTTCCCTTACTGATTATAAAGTGCCTAGGAATGTAAAGAATGTGAGAGATCAATGGCAAGTGCTTATTCTCTGGTTATACCTATTGATGGACTGTGGTTTCTTAAAATCCAAACTGGAAGCATCATATCCTCATCTAATTTAAATATTTCCTTCACATTCTCAAACAAAATTTCCACTAGCTAATTCTTAAATTGTCTTTAATTATTTCCTACTGCCAATAGTAATATAAAAAGAGAAAATGAAAATAGGAGGAATATATTAACCAGATAATCAATTGACTCAAGATGTATTGCTTGACCAAATTCATAAGACTTTTGGTTCCTAATCTGAAATTTTGAATAGGATGGTGTCTACTAGGTTTAAGAATTAGAGTCTTCTTTTATTTACTTTTTTAAAGGAATCTATCTTAGTAGGACTTAGCAGCTATAAAATATTCAAATGAAATTCAGTAAAACAAACCAACAAACTGTGCAATGGTGTAATAAATAATAAACACATAACCCCAATGTAGTTACAATATTAGGGCAATCCATTTGGCATTAAACCAAGTGTCTAGTAGATGATTTTGAGAATAAGGTCTCCTGATGCATATGTGACAGAAGGTGAGGTGAAAGTTAATTGGAGCCACTACAAATATGTCCATGCTTTATCTGAATTCATGTATCTAATTTGAAACTTCAGCATAGTTCCAATAAAGAGAGAAAATACCCTATTATCCCATGAAACATGGATTACATTACAACACGTTTCATACCAAAGGGGAAATTTTTTCATTACTGAACACTAAAGTGCTGAAACCATTAGTATACCCTTTTAGACTTAAAATAAACATGTATATTATGTGCATGTATCTCCCAATGGAGAGCACAATGGTGTCACATCTCACTGTGGATCCATTAGTAACATAATGGTATCCGACCACAGGATTTGCTAATGGTTTAAATTGGAAAGCAGGGTTATTTTCTTTTCTTTTTTTCCTGTAATTCAAAAAAGGAAGAAAGTTAAAATGAAAGAAATAAAGAAACAAGGAGAGGGAGAGGGGCAGAGAATGGGAAGGAGGGAAAGGAAGTTCTCTTGTTTCCTCTTTTTAAGTACTCACTCAATAAGCTTAAAACTGTGTTTCTGCTGAGTAATTAAGGATTCAACACTTTAAAAAATGAATGAATTGGAAGATCCAATGCTTTGAAAAAGTTGTCTAGCATGCAGGAATGAATAAATGAGATAGTCTATATAAACTCATTCAATAAGATGTTTTTCTAATGAGACGTACGAGAACTGTAACATTTTAAAATTGGGGAACGTGACCTAATTTGGGATAAATATCTCAGGACATGCTAAAGCTTATTTGCATAAATCATGTCCAGAAAAAGCTAATTGGCTCCTCACTGTGACTTACAGTATCGTCCTTATAGCAATATTGCTTTAATTACTCGAAAGAAAAGGAAAGTGGAAAACTTATAGTCATGAAAAATATGAACAATTCCATTATGGGAAAAATGGGAAAAAATAATTCTACAGTAATATCTCAAGTATTGAAATAACATATTATGAACTCCCTTTTTTTTAACTGTGTTTGGGAGGATATGAAAAATAAAGAGACAGGACACTTGATTTAAATGTATCACACTGTAACTAAAGCATTGATTTCTCTGGCTGCTAATATGGCATACAGGTCACTTAAAAAGGAATTTATTGGGGTGATATCTTGCTCACAGGTATTGTTTTTAAATGTAGAAGCCAGAGTTTTTCCAAGAAGCCAAGCTCCATTCTTGGTTACTGAATGGTGTCCTGAGGCCACCAGGCTCGATTAAATCTCTGTTTTTTTAAAGACCCATGCTGAGAATAGTGATTCTGATCATTATTTTCTTAGGAAAATATAGACATATGTTCACTCATTCTGCCATGTTGCACTTACGTGATTAAAAATTCATGTTCCAAGTAAGAAGCTGTTAAGTATCTTATTATTTATTCTGTTTACAAGATATGCCCCAACTGGTTAGGGAAAATGGATGCTGGGGACTGAAGAAGGCATTAAATATATGTAGGGTGGGAAGGCCAACCTGGCTCCTGGTTGGGTATATTACCAGTGGTACAAATTGCAAGAGTGCCTTAAAGCAAACAAACCACCCATTAAATAAATGGAGTATTCACTATAGGGAGATGTAGAATATCTTTTACCTCTTAATAATCTCACATCCAAAATCTATTTGAAATTCATTGTCAGAAAAACTCAATTCATTATATACCCCAAACTAGCTTGAATGGAAGAAAATTTTAAAATTGAATACATATCATAGAACTGAATTTTTCAAAAAAAGAATGATCAGGAAATATTGAAACAAGAGGTAGACTTAAAACTGGATAAGTATTATATTTTTTTAAAATTCTAAACCAAAAATTTTAAGAAATATATTTAGAATGAAATTGCAAATTGTCACTAAAAAGCATTGCAAATTGAAAATTGTTACTAAAAAACATTTTTGAAAGACTTTTTTTCAAACCCTCAAAATTAGTAAGAAGGCTATAAATGGGATATCTGACATAAGCAATATGAGGAAACAAATTTATATTCTATAAAATTAATTCAATTGCCATATTATTATTTGCATAAAAGATATACAGACTGTGGAAATAATGATAGTAAAATATATTGGGTAGTGCACATGAATATGTTGTGTAAAGTCTATAAGTGGGTTTTCAGAAAGTCTGTTCTAAAGATAAAAGTACCTGAATGGAAATTCGAATTGGAAAGGTGACCAAAGATTCTGGAAACACCTAAATGACCATTTTATGCCCTTTCAGTCTTTCTTGAAATTTTTTTCAGAATGTTGAATGTCAGTGGTCTCAGATTTCTGCTCCTATAGTGTTAGATATTTCTAAATAAATAAGTGATTAAATGTTTATTGAGAATATTTACTAAATAGATCATTTTCATTAATTAAATAAACCTAGTGCATAAATATCACATAATTAACAATTTTCATAGAGTTTTGTATAATAAAATATACTTACATAAACCATTATAATAAAACCTAATCTTTAATGTATATTTGACCAAAGACATCATTTCAGACCATAATTATGGGCATTTATTCTCATTGCAACTACATTATTTTTTCCAGTTAAAGGAATAATACAAAATAAGCTTCATTCATCACATATCGTTTTCTGTTAGATCATACAGATTAAGCCTGCTGCCTTCTGTTATTTCTGATGATATAATGAGCCATAGATAAACTTATGGCTATAAAAGCTGATCCAGGTCTTGTGACAGCTATCTCCATATTCTGGTTTATGACTTTTATTTCACAACAATGACCAGGCTAGTACAACATTTAATGCAAATGTATTAATTAAAATCATAATTATAAATGGGTATAAAGTTTTTGTCTTGTTTAACATTACTCCATTCAGTTTTTAGCTTTTTGGCTCCATAGCAATAATCTTTTTACCCTTTGTCCTTGCATATTTGGAATTCGTAAAATATTTATTGTAACACTGATTAAATGGTTATCTTTCATTAATGTACATTTTATCCTGCCATGTTTAAGTTCAGCCTGCCTGTAAAACTAATGTCATTGCTTAAGTAACTAGATATTTAAAACAAATAAAAATATCACAGTAATATATCCATTTTAGTGATCATGCTATATTGATTTCATCCTTAATCACCTAGAACAGTAATTGGCTAACTACAGCCTCAATGTCAAAGTCACTCCATCTTCTGTTTTTGTAAATAAAGTTTTATTGAAACATTGTTATACATGGGTCTCAAGCAACACTTAGTGAAAAAGAACTTCCAGGCATAAAGCCTGCAGATATATATACCCATATACTCAGGGGGATTTTATGCCTGCTAGTCAAATCACTGATACAATTTGATCATTTTAACTGTGTTTCTTGTTTGTTCTTAGTAGTTGCTATAGGAATTAGAATATATATCTTAACATCATCATCTATATCAGGTGTATACTAATTTAATTCCAGTGAGATATAGAAAATCTGCACTTAGTGCTATTCTTCATATATATGTAAATATGCATATTTACATATGTATTTGTACACACATTCTATATATGCTATGGGACATATTCATATAGAAGGTATGTGCATATGCATACATACAAAATTATGTGTAAATAATGACATACATAATTTTTGTAGACGTATCCACTCATATCCACATTCTTCCTAGTACAAGATGCTCTGGGACATACTTTTATGGAAAAGTGTGTGTGTTTATAATTTTTTTAAAAAGAGTATGCCTCAAAGCATCTGACACTGCAAAGTATGTGCACAGTAGAGATCAAATAGAGTTTGAAATTTACAAAGCCTGAAGCAAGTCTATAGAAATTTCCCCAGTATTCAGATATTCAAAGATTATGTGAAGAATTTTGGTACATATATATGTACATAACAATTTGGGTCTCACAAATAGGCTAGTTAAAAGGGAGGTTCTTTCTTGTTAGAAATATACTTTATTATGCAGTATATATAATTATAAATATTTGATATACCATTTTATCAATAGTGAATAATGCTAGAGCAATGATTGACTTATTTTGCCTTTCTCACTTTACAAAATTTTCCATTGAAAATTTAAATTTTACATCGTACAGTGAGCAACTAAAATTTACAAAATTGTGGTAAAGAGGCAGTGAACACAAGTTCAAAGTATAGGGGTAAGTGTAATACACATATGTCAGGAAGTTAATATAACTACTGTGCCATTTTTCTGGATTTTGAGTTCATTGCATTGTCATATTTTTGGAAGAGAAGAAGCCCCTTCTGTGAGACTGGCAGAATAGAGAACTGTTTGCATGGTGAGAATAGTTGTTACTCTGTGCATCATGCAAAATAGTATTTTTCTTATTTGGGTGCTCCTGTTTCCAAAATGGACAATTTTCCATTTATTCTTTGGGTGAACCTTTTTCCAGTAGTTTTCATTAAGTAGCAAATTTCCCTGGAATTAAAAGTATATATATTATTCATAACTTGGTGTGAATTATTTTATTGAACCATTGAATTTTTTTATTAAGGTATCATTGATATACACTCTTATGAAGGTTTCACAAGAAAAACAGTGTGGTTACTACATTTACCCTTATTATTGAGTCCACGCCAATGCCACATTGCAGTGACTGTCCATCAGTGTAGTAAGATGCCACAGAGTCTCTATTTGTCTTCTCTGTGCTACACCTCTTTCCCCGTGACCCGACATATACCATGTGCACTAATCATAATATCCCACAATCCCCTTCTCCCTCCCCCGCCTCCCACCCTCCCCAAACCCTCCCCTTTGGGAACCACTATTCCCTTCTTGGAGTCTGTGAGTCTGCTGCTATTTTGTTCCTTCAGTTTTGCTTCATTGTTATACTCCACAAATGAGGGAAATCTTTTATCTTTCTCTGCCTGACTTATTTCACTGAGCATAATACCCTCTAGCTCCATCCACATTGTTGCAAATGGTAGGATTTGTTTCTTTCTTATGACTGAATAGTGTTCCTTTGTGTATATGTACCACATCTTCTTTAGCCATTCATCTACTGATGGACACTTAGGTCGCTTCCCTATCTTGGCTATTGTAAATAGTGCTGCAGTAAACATAGGTGTGCATATGTCTTTTTGAATCTGAGAAGTTATTTTCATTGGGTAAATTCCTAGGAGTGGAATTCCTGGGTCAAGTGGTATTTCTATTTTTAGTTTTTTGAGGAACTTCCATATTGCTTTCCACAATGGTTGAACTAGTTTACATTCTCACCAGCAGTGTAAGAGGGTTCCCCTTTCTCCGCATCCTCACCAGCATTTGTTGACAAACCATTGATTTTATTTATTCAGGTATTTAGATTGAGAGGAGAGGGAATTAATTGTTAGGAAATAGCGAACAGGCAGAGTGGAAGTTTCAACAAGGAGACATTTTACCTGCCATACCTGTGCCTAAATTCATCCTTCAGCTTTGAAATGCTGAAACCTCGTGACAATATTTTAAATTTGTAACATGGTGAACAGGGAATCTTTGCGTATTCTATGCAAAATAATAATATGCCTTGTATATTTCTATGGTCGTTTCTAGGGAAATCAAATTAGGATTAACAATATTTATGTGACTTTAATGAGTTCTCACTTTTGTAAATGAAGGATTTGAGGCAGATTAAATATTTTACTCAGGTTCTAGCAATCAGGGGGCAGAGCAAGGATAAGAGATGAAATCTTTCACCTTTGGTTCTGCATTGGGGCCTAGGGCAGGGTCCTCAACTGTTAAGCTATTCTGAAGCTTAACCTCAGATATGTCATCATTGCTGTCTTCTTCCTTTTCCTAAATTGGCACAAATCCTCCACTAAAAGTTCCTTAACCAGTTATTCCTTACATGATAATAATACTGGAAGTCTTAGGTTATTTGCTCTAGCCTTAATTTTTAACTTTACAAATGTGGAAACAGCAGTATAGATGAAAAGTTGATGAGGGTTATTATTTTGGATGTGGCCTTTTTTAAGGGTGAAAACTGCAGAGTATCTGAGCTCTCTGGAGACATAATAAAAATAGACAAAATTACACTTAAGTATTTTTCCGACTCTCCAAGTCTCCTCAGGAGAACACTTTATCCTTATTAAAAACTTGTATTACTTCACAGTCTCCAGTTATTAAAGGAAAAATTTTGCTTTTTGGGTGAAACCACAGCATAGAAAATATTAAAGTGAAACCTAAAATTTTTGTTGAAGAGTAGTTGAACATAGACACACATTTAAATGTTTCTGTATAGCATATTATCAGGATGTCAAATATATGATTGTGGTACAAAACAATACTAATAAAGTTATTTTAAGAAGTTGAATTGGGGTATAAAGTAGGATAAATGTAAACCATGAGATGAATAATTTGAAATACATTCCAAAGTAAAATATATGAAATATTCTTATTTTTCAAAATATTCTTATAAAAACCAAATGAGTATTCATATTTGAACTGACTGTTTAGAGTTCATAATGCATGAGCAAAACCAAAAGTTTCTGTGATGACTGCCCTTGTACTGTTCACCATGTAACTTATTCATTATGTAAGAATTTGTTCTACATGTAAGAACTTGTTTGTTATGCCTCAGAAGATTGGAGACTGACGAAAATTAGGCTTGGGGTGGATTAATGATTGTGCATTGAGCATTGACTCCCCTATACAGAATTTTATTGTCGTTAACAACCATTTGATCAATAAATATGAGAGATGCCCTCACAAAAAAAAAAAAAAAAAAAAAAAAAAGGACAGACTTCCAATGGTAAAATAAATAAGTAACCGGGATGTAATGTATAGCATAAGGAATATAGTCAAGATATTGTAACAGCTTGGTAGGGTGATAGCTGGAACCTAGAATTATGTATATAAATGTTCTACCACTGTGTTGTACACTTGAAACTAATGTAATGTAATACTGTGCATCAACTACCCTTCAATAAAAAATAATTATTTAAAAAAAATATATATATATTCTGCTTAGAGACTATGTATTTATCCAAAACAATCTTGTCCTACTTTAAAGTGTTTATAAAGTTCCTATGATAATTTTTTTCATTTCAGACATCATTGCAAATACTTTTGACCATCCTTGGCAATGAAAACTTTATATTCATTGATAATGAATTAGTTTTAGAAGTCATTAAAAGATATCTAGAGTCAAGTCCAGTGAAACGTTTGCTTATTGAGTAGGCCGATACCATTCAGTGCTGAAACAGGATATTTAGTGAAAGGTCTCAAAGTGATTTATTAAAGAACCCACTTCCAATACCAAACTACAACTCATTAAGCAAGAATCAAAATGGATATGTAGCTTTAAAAAGTTACTACATTGAAGCAATAGCCTATGTCAGCTTTGCTGAGATACAGAACAAACTTGGTTATATTATAGGAAAATATATGAAAAAATGTTTATGACTCTTTCATGGGTCTATTGTGCCAATAGATTTTGTTCATGCTGTTCACATTATGTGTTTTGTGTCTAGTAAATTTCTTTAATGGGAGAAATTAACTGAAAGACTATCAGTGGCAATGTCAGTGATATACACCAAGAATTTAAGTTATTTTCATCTGATGGATCAGATGTTAGATTACAGTCTCCTCTCTCATTTCTTCACACATTGATATATTTGGAAGCCCCTCTGAGTTTTTGCAGTGACTTGTGGCTATGAATATCTGCCATATCTGGTATCTTGTGGATTTTCTTTCACCTGGAGAATTTTCATTATCACAGTGATCAGTGAAAAGTTTTGGAAAGAGGTACAATTCCTATGTTAAAGAGTATGACGAAAAGCATTGATAATGATGGCAAGTTATATGCATTTCAAATAATTGTGAAAATTCCAAGAGACTAATTGGTTAAGGTTGCTCAGTATTTTCTCCTATTGGAAAAGTCTGATACCTTGCATGGAAATCCTTGTACATACATGCATATTTTTGTTTATATGTGTGTGTGTGTGTGCGTGCGTGCGTGCGTGTGCATTTTGGTTCTTATAAAATAGGCATTAATTAAGTACTCATTTATTTTTCCTTGGCTCTCATGCTCTATAAATGTCATTGCAAATGAGAGGTGCATGAATTTAATATTCCAACTAAATCTCATTTGGGCATGATATAGCCAAAACACTTTGTAGTTAAAAGTAGATACTTCCCTGGCTTGCATGTAGAAAGGAGATACATGCTTTATTGCAGATGGAGGACTGGGAGGTAGAGTAATGATTTCTTTCCAGAGAGATGTATTATTCAAGTGTCTTTATAGAAGCTTAGAACATTATTGCATGTACTAGACATATAGTAATGATTATTCACTATGACTAGATTTAAACATACAAAAAACCTATTTAGATCTTCTTTATTTCTCCATAAGCTGTATGATAACTAGCATTAAAAGAAATGTGAGAAAACAATAACTCAACTTGGGAGCCTCTCTAAAGGAATAAATAATAAGTTTTCAGAGAGATTTTCTTGGGTCGTTAATGCATACTGGTCTCATTAATTTATCATCAGACTTTCCCTAGTTGCTCCCATGTTAAAAAAGATTATAACAGTAGATAGAGGAAGAATGCAGTGAAATAAGTCAGGAAAAAGAAGTGCCAAGGACATGTGCTTTTTGGGTTTATTTGTTTATTTTTTAACATAACCAACAATTTCAGGATTGCAACCACACATTGAGATATGGTACAGGTTCTTTTTTCCCAAGAAATATTACCTTAATAAACAATTCAGTTGCACTTTTTTTGTATCTCCTCCTATTTGCTTTTATTCTTTCTTTAAGTTGTTGCTTTAAATATTGCTCTGTGTGTGTGTGTGTGTGTGTGTGTGTGTGAGAGAGAGAGAGAGAGAGAGAGAGAGAGAGAGAGAGAGAGAGAAAGGGAGGAAGGAAAGAGGATGTCATTCTTTACCTTTTTCTTAATTAAGCATCCATCCTAATGATGTGACTTCAGGATGATATATAGCATTTTCTCTCTAGCAACTCATTTAGTACTTCCAGTCTTATATCATTTTTTTTGAGCCCCAACAGTCTCACAGGTAAACTTGTAGGGATAGCCCACCTCCAGATGAAACCTTATTTCTTAAAATGAAATAATAAACTCTTTAGCACAGCTTGATTGCCAGTAGGGTTAACTAAGTTTCAACTAAATTAATTAATTTATGCACTTTAGAATAGAAATAAATGATAATCTATGCACTTTCTTTTAATTCCTGGTTATTATACATCTGGTTTTATATGGGAGAGAATAGAAAAAAGAGAGAAGAGAGCAAAAAATTTTACAGCAAAATTACAATCTTGAATTGCTACTAAGAGTATACCACATGTTTAATGTTACAAAATTAGAATAGAAATGTGCAGGGTTGAGTATTTTAAATTAGTATACTACTTAGTTAAATTTGGTAACAGTGTTTATTACAAATACTAGTATGACTTTTTGGAGCAACACATTGCCATTGTTGTTAAATGTATTACATGAATAGTAACATTTCAATACATAATTTCTATTTTCAAGGGTTCTACAGTCTAACTAAGAAGCATGTCCAGCCAAAAAAAAAATATAGAATTAAAGAAAAGGCTATTTATAATGCTTTGTAAGAAACACTATTTAGAATGAAGGACAATACCTGTAGGAGGAGAACAAGATGATTGCAGAGGACATGTGGTTCACTAAATGATGAGTGATTTCTCTGAGACCGCTACTGTACTCCAGTCTCTGCATTTTCTCAGTGCCTTTCACATAACACATGATAAATAGAAAAAAAGTTCAATTAATTTCTTAGGATGAATCCTATAATCAGAAGCTATATTGTGTAACTACTTATGTGATGACAGGGCTAAAATTGGATGCATCTTCTATTTCAGTACAGACATGGAGAGCACCAATATCAAATTACAACATGAGTTGTAAACAGATTACTTTGGAGGTCCTGAAAAATAGTATTTACCCCCAAATTATATACACCTTATCACCTAAATTAAAGTTATAAAAGACTTTTGATGCTTCATTTTATATATCAAATTTCTGGACCAAGAGATGCTCAGCTGTTTAAACATTATTTTAGGGTATGTCTATGAAGGTGTTTCAGGAAAAGATTAGCGTTTGAATTGGTGAACTGAATAAAGTGGTTGGCCCTCCCCAAAATGAATGGGCATATCATCCAATACAATGAGGGTCTGGATAGAGCAAAAAAGGCTAAAGAAAGCTGATTCGCTCTCTTACTGATCGAGCCAGAACGTGCTCTTCTCCTGTCCTCAGGGCTCCTGGTTCTCATGTCTTCAGGCCAAGACTAGAGTCTCCACCACTGGCTTTCTGTCTCTCAGGCCTTCTAATTATACCACTGGCTTTCTTGTATGTGGGTCTCCGATATGTAGACTAAGATTGTGAAACTTCTGAACCCTCACTAATACAAGATTTAAAACGAAATAGTTTGGAGGGGATTTTATGTTTCCATTCTTCTTCTTTGTTTTCTTTATTTTTTAGATAGAAATCTGTTTTATTACCTGTTAAAGGTAGTTTCTGATTAGTGGAAGAATATGTTATTTGTGCTTCTCTTCATCTCAAGCCTACAACATGGAGCTGAAAATAGCATTACTTGGAGAACTTAATATGAGTCCTTAGCAACTGGAGGGAAAGTAAAAGGAAAATTTAATGAAGTTTGTGTTCTACTTTTGTCTGGAAAACCTACAGTTTAAAAAAGAGATGGTTACATTGGGGAGTTGGAATTCCTGAAATTTCTTGGGCCAAAAGTGTATGTGGTTTTTCTAAGATTCAAACATCAACTATAGAGGTTGGAGAGGCAATGAACTGCAAAAGATAGTCAACGTGGAAGGTACCTAGAAGGAAATTGGAAGGAAATATATTTACCATTTAGTAGAGAGAGTAAGAGAATTCTAAAAATTGGAATGCTCTAGGAATGTACACACACATCAGCCTACAAGAGAAAACTAGTTGTAAATATATAAATGGAAAATAGTGTGTAAGGACATTCTATAATGGTACCAGCTTCTAGGGGCCATCTGCTGTCCCTTGTTATACAGGCTTCCCCAACATGATTATTCACCTCATTTAGCCAGCAAGGAAAACCTTCAGAGAAAACAGGCAAGAGGACAGTCTTATATAACACAACATAATCACAAAAGTGGTATATTATCTGCCATATTCTATTGGTTAGAAAAAAGCCACAGGTCTTGCTTATACTCAAAGAGGATTATACAAGGTGTGAAGAACAGAGAGAATCACTGTGGAAACCTTAGAGTCTATCTGGTGCAATTATGATTCACCAGTAGAGACTATACCTATTATAAACACAAAGAATTTCTTTATGATCACAGTAAATGGCACATGGATATATATCATAATATTAACAATAGGGAATAGTTTGGACACTCATTATGTTTATTTAAACTTTGAGCCAAAATCATTCAAATGTTCTAAACTTCTCACCAGAATTGCTATTAAGTCATAAGACATGCATACTTTTATTAAATTATGGTGAAATTACATATATAATTTGCCTCTTTAACCATTTTAATATATAATTTGGTGACATTATATTCAATTCATTTCAATTCTGTGCAGCCATCACTATTTCCAAAATATTTTAAGCACCCCAAATCAAAACTCTCTAACTAATTTAAGCAATAACTCTCCATTTCTTCCTCCCCTAGTAACTTCTAGTCTGTTGTCTGTATCTGAATTTGCCTGTGATTTGTAATTGTGGTTTTTATTTGCATTTCCCTAAAGACTGATGATGTGGAACTTCTTTCCATGTGCTTATTGGCAATTTATATTTCTTCTTTGGAGAAATGTCTATTGAAGTCATTTGCTCATTTTTTAAAAATTGAGTTTACCTTTTTTGTTGTTAAGGTATATAAATCTTTTACATATTCTGGACATAAAAACTTTATCAGATATTTGATTTGCAAGTAGTTCTGCATTTTGGAAGGCTATCTTTTCACTATGTTAATAATGCCCTATGATACACATTTTAATTTGGAAGAATTCTAATTTATTCTATTAGTATATTTATTATGATTCTAATTCTAATTTATCTATTTTTTGTTGTTGCATGACATGCTTTTGGTATCATAGCTAAGTATCCACTGACAAATACAAGTTCATGAAGATTCACACCTGTTTTTTGCTGAGAATTTAATTGTTTTAGCTCCTATATTTATGCTGTTGAATAACTTTGAGGTAATTTTTATACATGTTGTGAGGTAAAGTTCCAACTTCATTTTTTTTATGTGAAAATTTAATTGTCCAGACAACATTTGTTGAAAAGACTCTTCTTTCCCTCACTGAATGGACTTAGTGGTCTTGCCAAAAATTAATTGCCTGTAGATAATATGAGTTTATTTCTGAGTCCTCAATTCTATTCCCTTGTTTCCATGTCTCTTTCCGTATGCCAGTGTCACACTGTTTTGATTACTATGACTTTGTAGTAGTTTTGAAATAGGGATGTGTGAGTCCTCTAACTTTGTTCTTTTTCAAGATATATTTCTTAATTCTCATCTAGTTGATATGGCTATCATTTCCAGTAAAATATTAAATAGCAGTGATAAAAGTGGGCATTATGTCTTGTTTCTTAATTATTTAAATTTTAATTCCAATTTATTTATTCTGTCTAAGGAAATGTTCTCCACCTTCATACAAAATGCCTGTCTCTTGAGGTCTCAGATCTCTTGCAATGCATTTTTAAAATCACATTTATTGAAGACTTTGGCATTTTACTTTCAGTTTTTCTCTTATCTCAATATCAGATGTCACAGGTAATACCAAGGAACAGTCGAACAGTTAGCACAGAGAAGCTTGGCAAGTAGTGAGCCCTGAGATATTTGCTAAGTGAATACAAATATTCTTTAATTGTATGTAACATCTCAATTCTAATAACCTTCACTACATTTCTGCCCCATCATTGCCATGCCAGTTGTTCCTTCCTTATTACCTGGAAAGATTCCATGCTGAAATCTTTAACTACATTATAACAGTCTTTCATCACAACCTCCTAGCCTTATAGTTGTCTCAGCTGTTGATGTATATTGTACCTGTGTATCACCTTATTTGAGACTGTAAGTCTTGGAGTTTGTGCTTAAGCATTGACTCTATGTTGCAGCACTTTAACCACTATCTTACTAGAACACTCAATAAACATCACACCATTTTCTCTATTCCTAAAATGTACCGATATCCTTAATTTTAGATTAATCCGGTTACCTTTTCTCATCTTGCAACATTTTTATTTTTAACACAGTAGGAGTAAATTACATAATCATGCTCAATGTTGACACAACAATTTTTCAACTTTTTTCCCTTTGATTTTTCCACTGTTTTCAGGTTTCATCATATTTCATTTCTTTTACTTATATTGAGTTTTGACTCTGTGTATTACTAGCTGCTTAAATCCTGTGTAGGTGACTGATTTTTTATTTTTATTTTGGTATAAGCATTTAAAATTCTACATTTCCATCTAAGATTTGCATATATGCATCCAGTGAATTTTAATGTAGTCTGTTCTCATTTTCATTAAATTAAAAGTAGAAAACACTGTGTTTGTGATATCATTCTTGATGTATGGTTTGTTTATTACTATGTTGCTTAATTTTTAGATATTAATATTTGATCTTTAATACCTTTAGTTTCAAAATTAATATTGAACTTTAATACCTTTGTTATCAGAGAATATACTATTTTTTATATTAATTATCATTATTTTATGGCAGATTAAGTCTAATTCTCCTACTCATGGTTCTATTTAAAAACCCTTCTATCTATTCTGGAAAAATGATCTATCATTTATTCCATTTCTCTTCTCTATGTTCAATTTAATTACTTCTGTGCCTTCTAGGGTTTCTTTCCCCACAGGCTACACACATACTATTTTCTTTTCTAAATCAAAGCAAAATAAATAAATAAAAGCAATCTTCAATCACTGCCTTACTGCTCCTTTTCATTTTTATGACTGGTCCCAAAGAACAATTTACAGTCATCATTGTCACTTACTTTCCATCTATTCCCATACAAACTAAAGTCACAAAAAACTGCTTTGGCAAAGACCATCCAGGTCTTTCTACTTTATCTACTCAAAGGACCTCTCTGGATCTTGCGTTACTTTGACCTCTGAAACTTTTAGAATTTACCATATATCCTCTTACAGTTTCTTTTCAGAGCTTTCTTTTTTCATTTTTTTTTCTTACAAAACAATTTTATTCTATTTTCTGGTGACAAAAGGAGATTGAAATAGAAAAACATGTGAAGTAAAAATAGTGTGAAGGAAATAAAAATAGCAGTATGATAGCTTTGGGGAAGTTTGGGCTAAAAATAGTCATTGTTAAGGATGTATGATGGTATCAGAACTATTGTTGAATTGATAGATCACTGTTGGTGGAGATCAGTAACCAAAAACTGTCCAGCATATATATTATATGGAGAAAAAGTGTGTGTGTGTGTGTATGTATATATATATATATATATGTATATAATATTTTTATTTACATATTATGAATATATTTAAATATTTAAATTATATTTATATTGGGTTTGACTGTTTTACTAGCTGCTTAAAATGCTTTGTAGATCACTGATTTTTTTACCTTTATTTTATTTTTGTATAAGTATTTAAAATTCTATATTCCATCTAAAATTTGCATATACTGCATCTAAAAAATTTTAATATATTATTTTCATTTTAATTAAAGCTAGAAAATACTGTTTTCTAATATATATAATATGACATATTATATATGTACACATATAAATATATATATTTTTATAAGGTATTAATTAGGGTAAGAATATACTGCTTTTTGAATGTAAGAGTTAGTTTCCTTTAACTTAAGAGTAGTAGCAGTCTTAGAGTCTACTTTCTAGGTCTTTATAGTAATAAAATTATTAAATTTCCTATTTCTAACTTTTTCAGGTTTTTGTTTTCATAGTCTTGTAGATGACCAAACTCATGTCTCCAAGTTTCTCATCCATTGCAGTTTTGGTAGCCTTCTACCCAAACTGCCAAGTTACTGATGCAGGTTTTTATAGTATACCAAATGTTGAATCTGAGATGAATTGCTTTTCCAGTTAAAATGAAAACAAATATGAGGCTTTTTGTAAAGAACACAGACTTCTTTTGATAAAATATTGGAATACTCAGGAAGTAATCTAATATTTAGTATAAAATAATAAATGTGGAAAGCAATCTAGAATATTTTGTTATCTTCTCTTAAATTATTCTAAGAATGGTAACAGTGTTTGTTCATGTAGACTAGGATACTGGTATTTGCTTACATTCTTAGATTTAAAAAGAAAAAATGTAACAATATATATATGTGTGTGTGTGTGTGTGTGTGTGTGTTTCTAAATATCCAGCTAATTAAACAGAACAAAAGTTATGAGAGAATGAAATTTTATTTTAGTGAACAACACTCAAATGTAGATTGAAAAATTTTCAGGTTACTGTGAAAGTAAATGTCATTTTTTTCAAATATTTTCCAATTAACAGTATCACCAAAATCTCACAGAGGACAATAGTCAGTCAGCAATAAAATCAAACTTGTTATTTCTCTGAAATTATCTAATTATTTTGTGACTTCCCTAGGTAATGGCAACACACATTTCAATCAATTGTTAGGCTAGGAAGGGTCACAAGATTCATTCAAACTCTGGAATTCCATTGTTGTAGTTGACAGAAGCATATACTAGTTCCTGCATGATGACATTAATCACAGTCTCACTTTTTTGCTGACTTCCCTGCCGACGGTGAATGTCATAGACCCATGTATGTCCACCACATCAGGATATACTTGCATTTCTGCACACTTTGTGAGTGGATGCACTTAATAGCTTTGTTCAGACTATCTTTTCAAGGACGTTTATGCAGCAACATTCTTGGAAAATTATGACATCTTATTTCAGTTCAAAGGACAGCTTTTCTTTATGCTCAGTATAATAAAGGTAATATCTCCATCAGGTCAAAGTTCAGGCAGAGTTACTGAGCATTATAAAGTCTTAGATTCCCTAAACTCATGGTTCCTCTCCTATAATAAAACCCACTGCTTGTAGGTTTTATTCTTTAAAAAAATTAAGATGGTTTCTCTTACTTACCACCAAAAGTACTTCTGAATAGAACATGACTTTATATTCAAAGAGATATGAAATTGCCAGGATTATTTTATCTGTTTTAGTACTGTGAAAAGAGCTTCAGAAAGATTATCTATTTTTCTAATTATAACATAGATGATTGGGGTCTTAAACAAGATATTTTACCTTGAAAACCCAGTACTTAAAACAAATACTGAATCTCATTTCAATAAATGGCACATACAAGAACTAGATAATTCAAGAGGTTAAAAATAATCCTTTTCATTCCAGTCATACAGCTACTTAATTCTTAAATTTTTGTGTGTAAAAATATAGTCGTTCCACACCTTTCACTTAGCCTCTAAAGGTGGTCTCTTATTAGAAAAATTAGGTTCTAGACATATAACACAAAATATTTTCCTTTTCAGATAGATGTGACTGGATTAAAAAAGAACCCTTACTAGGAAAAAAGTATGCATCTAATTTTAATGTGTATATGGCTCCCAATATTTTATAAGAGTTTTGGGTCATTTTTTAACATCACTGAGGGATAGTCTCCTTGAGAAGACTAAATACAAATCTTTTGCTATTGCCCTGATATAGGCATAAACTAATTCTTTAACCTGAAAAAAGATATCTGTCCCAGAAACTTCATATGGTTAGCATGAAGACATTGTGATAAATGACAACTTCTTTATTAGGTTACTGAAACCACTTGTTTGCATCTATTCAGGAAAACAAAGTTGCCAATAGCTCAGAATTACAAACCACTAGTTTCAAAAACAAATTTCACATGTCTACTAATTAATTTACTATTATTTTAGACTACTAGTAATGATAATACTATACTTTTGGTTTATACTATAGCCAGGTTTCTACAATTACTCAAATGTATCCTTTTAATTACTCAATTTAAAGTTTACTACATAGTCAATTAAACGAGGATGAGAGAAAGATTTAAATAAATAATTGTTGAATAAGGTTCTTGTACCCCAGATCTTTCTAAGAAAACCGAGGGAAGAGTCACAGAGCTTAAGGTTTAAAGTTCCTTCCATCCTGTGTAAGTTGGTGTTTTACCCACTTCTGGAGAAAGAAGTGAAAGAAGAAAGAGGGACTCAAGAAAAGTATTGACACCAATTACCCATAAACTTTTGAAGAGAATGAGAAGGGAACCAGAGAAATTATGTGAACTTGGGTTTTTGTCTTTTAACAGCATGATGATCTAGACACATCAATATCTGGGATTCTAAGAAAGCAGATTAGTATGTTTGTGAGAAGGAGAGGGGAAAAAAATATAATTTTCCCTGCAATAGTTAAATGGTAATAAACAGCTAATTATGAAAGAACATAACACAAATCAACTGGCATTTGACTCAGAATAAGTATGCCTTTCACAATTCCGTGGTGATGGTTAAGCCGGGAACAATTTATGACACTAAGCTGATATTTTTTGAGGACTGTGCTGACCTGTATAAGAATTTTCTCTTTTGGTCAATAGTCTTCAGAGAAAGTCCACTTTATCAAGTAATGCTGCTCCTCCTTGCCTGCACCTTTGCCTTGGATTTACTCACATAAAATCTATGTTGTCATAACTCTAGTGCTTAACCACACTTAAAAGACTGTGTTTTTTCCTTACCAAAAAGGAATGAGGTCTTGCATAACTCTTCTTCATAAGATGAATATTACATTATAGTAGATACTGTTTCTGAATATGACCTGAATATTTTCTTTCAATTACAGAGACACTGCTATGAAGTAAAAATAGGAAATGCCCAGCCTAAAACCATATATTTAGGCCACAATAAACTTTGAGACTCTGAAACATTTTAATTACTTTAAAAAAACTCCTGGTCTTTCACATTGCCTGTCACTGCAGAGGTGTTCATCAGAGCATTTTTTAGATTAGCCAAACTAGAAAAACAAAATGAAAGTTAATGGTAATGACTAACAATATCAATTAATGTAATTTGTGGCTTATTCATAAAGAGAATTGTACAGTCATTTAAAATGTGTACAACATGTTAATAAAGAAATGTTTACATTCTCTGTTCAATGAAAAATTAAAGTATCAAATTAATATGCAGAACAATCTCAGTCATGTAAAATACTGTACATAGAAAGTGAAATTTGCCAAAAGCCAATTAACTTTGGTGATTTGAGTGTGTTTCTTTAGATGGATTTTATTTACTTTTTATATTTTTCTGCATTTTATAAATATGCATATTTTACTCAGAATCAACTCTTTCAAAACTGCTTATTTGAAGTATATTTTTCAAAGCAATTTAAATGTACATTCTCAAAAAATTTACAAGTTAAATGATTAAGCACTTGTCATTTAAAGAGGTTGTATTGTATAATGTTCTGATAATTTTATCAAATTAAACTCCCTATTAGCAGAAAAGGGGTGAAAGTGCAATAACTTTTGAAAGGACAATCTAAATTTCTACAAAAGTTTGTACTGTTCTAACACTTATTTAAATCTTCCATTTTGAATAACACCTTCTTTTTATCAGCTTTTCAGCTAATCTAAAATGAATTGAAAAATACTATAGCCTTTTTTTAATCTCACTTGATGTTTAGATTTGTGAGATGTAGAATTGCGTGTTTTAACTCTCTTGTTAACCATTCTGAAATCCACTGTATCTAAGAATTAGATTCAGTTAATAATCTATTGATATATAAAATCAAATACAATCAATGCATATGCATGTCAAAATATGTTAAATCAAGTGAACAAAGAGTTTACTTTACAAAGCTTAATTAAATTACCTAGTGTATTTCAGAGGCATGGCTATATCTAAATGGTAATAAAAGTGTTTCTGTTTAAAAAACTGTTCAAGTTATCCCTGCTGTATGTTATATTAAATAATTTTCCTATGTTCTACAGCTATAGCATCAAATTTATACTTCTAAAATGTTTATGTATATTTCTACTATATTCCACATATATTTAGGTTTAAATTCATGGTAAATTGAAACTCACAAATAACTATAAGAGACCACTTTTTACCAGGTACTCAACAAAATACATATGAACAAAGACATGAGCTTTGGTACTGACTGAATTCAACTTAGAAAGGTAGTTAATGCAATTTGATTCACTGGTGTTTCATGGCAACTATTGTGCATATTCAGCATAATTAAGTTCCTGTTGCTTAGAGTAATCATGAAACAGCCAATGGAAAATTGAGGTGCATCAAATATTTTGGTCAGCATTTAACTTTCATGTGCTAACCTATTAATCACTATTTATATAATGTATATTAACCGTGTGTATACTATATCCCATACTAGCAGCTGGAGAAACGATCTAAAGCACACAGTGGTCTTGTCCTCCCAGTGCGTACCATTGAGCGGCAATTAAAGTGAAGTAAAATAATCCTCAAACATTGAATTAAATGAAATGGCAAGAAAACTACTCTACTGTACAGGTTCCTGTGTGAGCACCTAAGAGATCTTTGCATAGACTTGCTGAAGATGGAAAAGCAACCCAAAGGAAATGATGTCTGCTTTTAATCGTGGAGAATACGTACTATTATCTAGTGAGTATAGGGACAGTTAAGCAATTACCAAAAAATCCCTGTCATAGAGAAGATAAATATTGAGATACAGATCAGTGTTTTATGAAACTGAAATAGGTAAAAATGGCAAAAACAAAGGATGAAAGGGAAATAGTAAGAATTGAATCATTGTTTTTCAATTATTGACTTCATTATATAAGCTTGTACATATTTGATAATTTAATATTTTAAAATTTGCAGTTATTTCCCAAATACATCACTCATATTTTGTTTATATTATATACTAGGTAGATGCTGTATTATTTCATTTTCTTATAAAATAATTGAAGGGCAGAGAAGGTAACCTCTCCCTTTACCTGTCACAGATAATTATGCCTAGTATGTATCATAACTAGCATCTGAAACCAGATCATATGACTAAACTTGGTTTTTGTTTCATTAAAATACCTTCTTCTGTCTCAAAAACAAAACCAAGTATCACACACACACACACACACACACAAACACACACATACAATTTGTATTCAAACTGAATTGGAAACTCAGTATATTTGCATTAGGTGTAAATTACACATAGTCATAACACTGGAATGTGCAAACACATAACTCCCTTCATTGCTGTAACTAAACCCAACTTGACTTTTAAGCTTTCAGTTCTTTGAGAAGTTATAAAACTTATTCTTGCCAATTCAAGTTCCTTTCACTTCTAGTTTTAATGATAGTTCTCCTCGGTTAATATTGAAGTCCAAGTTTTACAAATTTATACTTCCCCATCTTCCATGGTAGACATCTAACCCCACCGTTACTTACTTATGCTGACATCTGGAACAACGTTTCAATACTATTTAGCACTACTCCCAGTGGCCTGCACTGTGGAGCAGAGTCACACCTATTTTTTTTGTGTTTGTCAACTCTGACTTTGCTTGCATCCAAATTTCTAGTCTGAGCTCTAATACCCTTTATCAGGCTGGAACTCTTCTTTTGATACATTAAAAGATAAACTGAGTTTTATTAAAAAGTTCAAAAGTTTATTTGAGCAAAAATTGATTCCAGTTAGTCAGTGCCAAACTGGAAGTGGTCAGGAGCACTCCTCTGACAAGAGCTAGGGGAAAGGTTTATGTAGAAAAGGTACAGAAGCAAAAAAAGGAAATTATTTGGTTGGCTAAAAAGCTTAAACCTAATTGGCTGTTTGTGAGTAGTTGTCCTTGAGTTTTGATTTCATAATCTTGAGGCATTCAGACCAGATTTCTGTTTATTATATGTAGGCCCTCATGACATTAGAGCCACCTCAGTCTAACGGCTTCCTGGTTTAAGTAGTTTAACAGGTATCCCAGATCTTTAATCTAAAGATTTCAACATTTCCTCTGCATTTCTCAGATTGTGGGTTTCTAGAAAACTGTCCTCAAGCCTATATGTGTGGTCATTTCATTTATCCGCTATCACTGTGGTATCATAAAGGACATGAAAATCTAACTGGCTTGTCTCTCCTACAACTTTGGAAATGAGCTAAATTTGTCTTGTACTTTGGGATCACCTCAGATTACCTATGAATCACAATCTGTTGTTTCTGACTCACTTTGGGGATAAAATCTGAGAGGACATAGGGACTGGAAATCCCTATCAGTGAATATGTTTTTTCCCCTCTGTTTAAATTCTAATCCCAAATCCAGAAATATTTCACTTTTATTCTCCAAGTGGAGTTTTAAAAAACAAGCTCTTACGTAGCCATGAACACATCCACAATCTGTGTTAACTGTGCTCTTAATTTCCTTTAAATCTAAAGGATATGAGATCTTGCTGTTGCAAATCAAGATTTTTAGGTATTAAACCTCTTTTTCTTTCCTAAGCATCTAACTCTTAAAATGCTAGTCTTTATACACTGTGTCTATGCAAGGCATCTAAAAAAGTCATTTATATACTCAAGTGATTTTGTTCCACATTTTATCTGACAAGATTCACAAAATGAACATCATTGAATTAAGTATAAGGGTGAAGGCAATGGCAAAAACTTTAAGAATGAATAAAATACATATTGTTAGCTGAAAACTGTCTTTACACACATACTTCAAAATATGCTTAAAATATATTTGCAATACTTCAAAGCTGGTGTTGGCAAAACTGGACAGCTACATGTAAGAGAATGAAACTGGATTATTGTCTAACCCTGTACACAAAAGTAAATGAAATGATTCAAAGACCTGAATGTAAGTCATGAAACCATAAAACTCTTAGAAAAAAATATAGGCAAAAATCTCTTGGACATAAACATGAGCAACTTCTTCATGAACATATCTCCCTGGGCAAGGGGAACAAAAGCAAAAATGAACAAGTGGGACTATATCAAACTAAAAAGCTTCTATACAGCAAAGGATACCATCAGTAGAACAAAAAGACATCCTACAGTATGGGAGAATATAATCATAAATGGCATATCTGATAAGGGGTTAACATCCAAATTATGTAAAGAGCTCATGCACCTTAACAAACAAAAAGCAAATAAGCCAGTTAAAAAATGGGCAAAGGAGCTGAAGAGACACTTCTCCAAAGAAGAAATTCACATGGCCAACAGCCACATGAAAAGATGCTCCACATCGCTTGTCATCAGAGAAATGCAAATTAAAACCACAATGAGATATCACCTTACACCAGTTAGGATCACCACCATCCAAAAGACAAACAACAAATGTTGGTGAGGATGTGGAGAAAGGGGAACCCTCCTACACTGCTGGTGGTAATGTAAACTAGTTCAACCATTGTGGAAAGCAGTATGGAGGTTCCTCGAAAAACTAAAAATAGAAATACCATTTGACCCAGGAATTCCACTTCTAGGAATTTACCCTAAGGATGCAGAAGCCCAATTTGAAAAAGACAGATGCACCCCTATGTTTATCGCAGCACTATTTACAATAGCCAAGAAATGGAAGCAACCTAAGTGTCCATCAGTAGATGAATGGCTAAAGAAGATGTGGTACATATACACAATGGAATATTATTCAGCCACAAGAAGAAAACAAATCCTACCATTTGCAACAACATGGTTGGAGCTAGAGGGTATTATGCTCAGTGAAATAAGCCAGGCAGAGAAAGACAAGTATCAAATAATTTCACTTATGTATGGTGTATAACAACAAAGCAAAAGCTGAACGAACAAAACAGCAGCAGAATCACAGAACCCAAGAATGGACTATGGACTAACAGTTACCAAAGGAGAGGGACTGGGGAAGGTGGGTGGGAAAGAAGGAATAAGGGGGAAAATGGGGCATTACTATTATCACACATAATGTGTGTGGGGGGGGGCACAGGAAAGGCAGTATACAGAGAAGACAAGTAGTGATTCTATAGCATCTTACTACGCTGATGGGCAGTGTCTGTATTGTGGTATGTGGGGGGGACTTGATAATAGAGGAAGTCTAGCAACCATAATGCTGTTCAAGTAATTGTACATTAACAATATCAAAATAAAATACATATATATATATATATTTGCAATAATTATATCATTAAAGAATATATGAGCTAAATTGTAGCACTTCATGGAAGTTTAAGTATTCAGATGACTAATTGTTATAATGACTAGCCCAGGACTTCCGCTAAAATTAAAATGGAAAGGTGAACACCCTATATATATATAGGGTGTTCACCTTTCCATTTTAAATACACACACACACACACACACACACACACACACACACACACACATGTATATAAGGAAAGCATTTTGTGTAACAAATACTACCGTATAGTTAAAAAAAAACTGGCTTTTTCCATATGCCAAAGACTAATCTGATACATTAGGCAATGCACAATTTAAAAAGTATTTACATAACAAAAATTACTCAAATAAATGAAGAGAAAATTAGGCATACATATGACCTAGAGAAAAATTGGTGTTAAGTATGGTTAGGCAATTTACATTAGAGTGAATACATAATGAAATCTAAATTTTCTAAAGAACTGGAAGAAAAAATTGGCTCTGGTCTATATGCTATGTTCTCTCTCTCCCTTCCTTTCTTTCCTTCCTTCCTTCCTTCCTTCCTTCCTTCCTTCCTTCCTTCCTTCCTTCCTTCCTTCCTTCCTTCCTTCCTTCCTTCCTTCTCCATCCATCAAATAGACTACAAGTAATTCTAGAAAGAGATAGGATATTCAACTAATAGTCTTGCATTTAAATATTATTTAATTAACTTAAAAGGATGAATTGATTTAACTTAACAAGTCCACTTATTCCTTTATTCAGCAGAGTAAAATTTTTTAGAAAACCCTTCTTCCCAACAGGTTTCTGCTTATAGCTAACAAATTTTAGGCCAGAAAAGGTCACAAGGCCACTTCTAGTAATCAAAAGTGGTGGCAAAAATAGAAGGAAGTCAAACCATTATTGACCTAATTCAATTATAATCTACTGTTAGGAGGATAGAAACATTAATTAGGGTTTTGTTAAACCAAAGAATGAGAATGGATATTAAACCAAAAACAGATTCTGCCATGAAATTATCATCAAATTCTGACTAAATTAGGACAAAATTCCTTTCCTGACTATCTAAATTTATGCTTTATATCCTATATCATGAGTGAAGAATACAACGTAAGGTCACATAATGTCTTTGAAATATTAAATCCAATGCCTGTTGTCACTTACTCAATCCAAAGGGTCAGTTCTTGTTACCCCTATATGAAAACTTAGAAACTTGGAAGTTCTTTAAATCAGGCCATGGACCATATTTGCCACCAAAATTTCCACTAGCATTAGCAAATTATATCATCATCTTTAACAAGCTTTCCAGTAATGTGAAGACAGTGCTTATTCACCATGGGAGGCATCATGCCTTCTGATGCCTTGTCTGTTACAACAGTGAATCCTGCAAGTAGTAACTGCTGTCCTTTGTGTATTGTGGTACAGTTATATGAAATATTCTCTAAGTGTTATCATAAACAATTGCCATGCCATAACAAAAACTGAGTTCCCAGAGCTAAATTTCAAGTCTTCTACTTTTTTAGTTCTTAAACATATATCCATTTTCTTGATGCCACCTGAGTGCCTGGAGTTAAGAAGTATTATACACAAGCTATGCTCAAAGCAAAGTCTCGCCTAAATTGTGGCACAAGTTATCCATTGAACTTGTGTATCTCTTGTGGCACATTTCTATTCAGTGAAGTCCTCTGCTTGGCATCAGTTAGGGCCACTTCTGTCTATTAAACATAATTTCGAATTTCAAAAGTCAGAAGTCTTGGTCACTTTAATTTTAACTCTAACTATGTTCCTTATGCACATTGACCCACATTCTCGCTAAGATATCATCTATTATTAATACAAACTGATGAAAGGTGATGGATAGGTGAGAGTGAATTGACCCTTCGTGTGTACACAACCAGGAGCTAGGCCAGAGTACATATTCAGCCAGGAGGAAATGGTACATCCATACTGGTTGTTAAAGTATATCTGCATTGCTTGATGCTCTCACTATTATACCCTTGATCTCCTGAACAATTCTTCACCTTGCTACTGTCAAGCATATAATGTATTTTCTCTTGACACAGCATAGGTTCTCCAGGGCCTAACTCCACTGCTGTGGCTGATATCAGCTTTGATTGGTCTTTACCATTACCTCTGTGGTTCTAAAACACTTGGAATATTACATTTGAATTGCTGGGGTCCATCCCAAGCCAAGAAATGATAGTTATGCCCTTATCTCAGAAAAATGAGTATGAATTAGCCTTCCATTTGTATAACTGAAAGATGTGGTTTTTTTTCCCATAAAAAATATAAGCTATAGCTAGTTTCTTCTTCCAGATACAAAAATATTACTAGGAATTTTAGAGTAAATATTATTACTTTCTAGCCTCCCAAACAGGCACCATGTTATGAAGTTATATATCTCATTGTTGAGATTATACCCAATTATTTTACCCAAAATATTACATATTTATCTAATTGAAGGGTCAAAGATGGCATGGTAATGTCTCTTAAATGGCATTTTCCTAATAGTAAATGTTTATATATGGGAAAAATATAACTAAGTAAATGTAATTATCATGTCTCTTAAATATTATTAATATATCAAAACTTTAAATAAAAAAGTAAAATCCAGGCTAACTGGATTATACACTTTATGTTCTAATTTTATGAATTATCTATAACAAATATTTATATCCACCTAATATTTATTGAATTTTCTCCTGCTACCTCACTTATCATTTTATTTCTGCTTCTGTACCAATCCCTGAGTACTGAACTTAACATACTTATTTTTGCTTAAATCCATCAAAGATGCTTGTAAATTAATTCTTAAGACCTCCTAGTCTTTGTTTCCTTCTTGGTGATCCTTGACCTGGTTTACACCATTGTTAGAGTTAGAATTATACTACATGTGTACTACATACATAAAATTATAGTATATACTACCTTAAATATCATTTAGTCTCAGCCATTACCCAAACCCCAATCTATGTTAGAAGGAGGTCTTTGTAAGAAATGGATCTCTATTTTGCTGGGTTTTATTTGCTGCAACAACTAGTTTAGTGGTTTACGCTTAGTAGGGCTTTTTATAAAATATTAATAAATTATATATTTAAATGCTTCAACTTTTACTTTTCACTGTATGTTTAGCAAACTAAGCAAAAAGTTTTAAATATCTTTAGTTCATTAACATCAAATTATAGAAATTCTATGAATGGCCACTTACTTTTCATTGTATTCCAGTAGAAACAGACTTTCAAAACTTATTTGGAGTCTGTGATATAATATTAGTGAGTATACATAAATTTGGCATTGGCTCTTATTTCTGACTCATTTAAAGAAGTGTCAGATGAATTGAACTGGAATTTTTTTTTTAATTCACATATTAATTTTCCACACTAGAGATGATATGAGATTCTTTCATGTTCAATTAAAATTGAATTGAATCTATTAAATGTGGCAGCTTTTATGATTAAAATAAAACATTTAATTTATGACTGCTCAAAGCTTTAAACAGAGATGTAGGTACTGTAAACTGAATACATTTTTTTCCCTTAAGGATGAAGAAGCACTATATAATACAAGCCAGGAATACCTTGCAGGCTATATAGTAGGACCAGAAAGCAAAATTACTAAATTAAGACTGGGTAAATTAAACCCGTGTAGAAAAAAAGTGAAGATTAAATTCTATTGATAAGGAATCTGTTACAGCAATCTTAGGAAACTAATATATACGGTAATATGCTATCTTGACATTGGCTTTCCAAAGCCAAGCCACAGGATAGGCTGCACGTAATAACTGCTTAATGCCTAAATCAGTGATATCCCAGAAGGTCCTCTCATGGCGTTGGGTAAGGCATCTGTTATACCTGCAGCACAGTTACACTTCCTGCTCTTCCCAGTCCTGCTACACTACCATCTTACTGGAATTGTTCCTGAGAACATTAGTAAATATACCTTGTGTGTTCAAATCTTAGAGTCTGTTTCTCAGGGAGCCCAGTCTTTGGAGGTTGGTAGAAGACTTATTTCTAGGAAGCAGGCCTAAAATTAAATTTGGAGCTAGATTATCTGCAGTCAGGCTAGAAATGAGGACTCCATCACCCATGGAAGGTAGGTATCATAGTCAATGGACCACAATTGCTAAAATGTTCAACAGTGATAAACCTGGGTAAGATTACTGTGGAAGAGATTGCACTGGAGAGTATATTATTGTAGACTTTGAGAGGCAGATCATCACAAAGCTATTTCATGCTGACTGGTGGATGGTTCTACCAGTGGGTAAGGGCCTGAGAGAAAAAATATTTAAAAATGTGGAACATCACATCTAAAGAGTCATGCAGGCAGTGCAATGAGAGAGATATGACTTTTATAGTGCTGTGTCCTTGCTAGGTTAGAATACACATGTCTAGAACCTAGTGGCAGCCATAGGGATTGCCCATATTAGCCTCATTCCTAGTGACTTTTCTGGGTTATTTATGCTCCTCTACCCTGAAATTCTAATCTGTGCAATTCAAGAAGTTGCAGTTTTCAGAGACTGAACGCTTGTAGGAGTCTAACTAAATGTAATCTATTCTGACAAAGATAATTGATCTTGACCATTAGGAGTAGATAGGTTTGTGCTGATAAAATGGAACCTGGGAAGATAGCATTGACCACTGTATTAATCCCTTAGGGCATCTATTTGACATCCCCTGCCTAATTTTAATGGTTAGTGAGCAAATACACCACCATCTAAGAAGGGCATGAAGATCTAAAGGCTCAGACCTCTTAAGTCTGCAAATCTGAGTCACCTCAATAGGTAAGGTACCTAGACCAGGAGAGAATTTTAACCAACAGTAATGGAGATGGAGAACATACAGTGTAGGGATCAAATAATGAGTAAGTAGCTACAGCCATGAGACTGGCTGTGGTGAAGGGACATTTTTGTTCCATTAGCCTTCCTCTGAGAAGTTGTCCAGAAAAGAAACCAGCCAGAATTTTGGAGTATATATTCCCAAATGAGGTAAAGTTGTTACAGAAAGCAAATATATCCTAACTATTTAAGATCTCGGCCATATTGGATGTTGTAGATTTGTCACAGATACACCTTTAAGAACAAAGCACTCAGTACTCTGTGTGCACTAGTGGCTGCAGACAACTCAGATAAGACTCAAGGAATTACCCATAGTCAGAAGTAACAGGTTCTCTACAGTTACAACTTCTCTGAGGGGCAGCACATTTCCAAAACTGGTCTATGCAGAAGTACAAGGCCCAACTTTTTTGCCTCCTTTCAGGATGTCTCTACAGTACCATCAGCTAAGGCCTCTGATGTAACTGCACTGCAGTTCAAATTCTCCTCTGCCTAATTCTGCTCCCCTCACTCATGAACGGGGTAGATAAACAGCAGGTTGGAAATTATGAAAGTATGCCTTTTGATCACAGATACAGTGAAGATCTTCATATCCTTTAAATCTATTCTTTCCTGAATATCCCTTAGAAAAATCCTCAAGTACTTACAGTTGTACACATCTCTGTCAAGTTTGAAGAGACTGATATATTTAATTCTGTTAAATTCTCTTTACATTTTCAATCCTCATTATAAATCGTTTTGGGAAAAATAAAAGCACCAGTTAGAATTAGTCCTAGAATAAATACTTTGTTTACACTTCTTTTAAATAATTTATCAGATGCGATATTTACTTGCCTGTGTTTTTCATTAAATGTCAGACTGCATTTTATTGAAAGTTCACATCAAACTGTCACAAAACCTGCCCCCTAATAATTTAATATAAATTTAAAAATGAATATATGAAAAATGTGTATATAAAATATAAGCATACTGTTGAACTAGATGTCATTTGAAATTATCAGTGAAAGAATAAAAGGTTATATGATTCAAAAAACCTATTTTTATAAACCAATTCCTTTGTTCTTGCTTTAGGGGAAAGAGATGAAATTTTTTCCAATGCAGGCAACAGGGTGATATTAGGTATGACTGGAATTTCACTAGGCAAATGTGCAGTCACTGTAAATGCTGATAATGTTCTTGTTTAGTACAGAATGTTTATAATTTCTCATGTAATAAATGGCAGCCTGTGACAGATTTCTTCCAAATAAAGGTCAAATTTTGCACTAGCCTGTCATAATTGATCTTTGCACAAAAACAGAAACAGGAAAGTCCCAATAATTTCTATAGAAATATCTTCTAAGACTCCCTTTCTTTTCTGCAGAGTGTTTTTCACATACAGGTTAAGAATTTGATATTTTCTTATTCTTCCTACATAATAACAAAACATTTTCAAAACAAGTAATATTTATGAGTAAATTTTGCATGGCTATTTTATAACATCATTTAAATAAAGATGTCTAATGTTTCTGGTGAAATACCACACAATGACTTAAGCCAGCCAAGCCTGCAAGTAAAAGTCCTTGTTATCTCCAGAATTATAATAAATAACTATAGATCACGTGGCACACTTGTTCTCACCTAGGAGCAATTCCTCAGAGGTCAGGGATCCTGCTAAATACCTCCAGTGTTCAGGAGACTTCCATAGAATAGAATATCCAGCCCAGAGTATCAATACTCTCCTGACTGAGAAGCGCTAATTAGTGTGATCTCAATATTTTAGATACATGTTCAGGAGAATCATTTTAGTTTTCAGATGATTCAGATACAACAACTTTAGAAAATGGAGTTTCATTATATAGCCTCCTTAATGATTAGGAATTTGGGTGGTATGTACATTTTTTCATAATGTTTTAGAAAGGGATTTAAATTGGGATAAGTTTATGATTTCTGAGTTATTTATGTAAATTGGAAGAAAATAAACATAAATACAAATAATATAAATATACGTACATGATCTAGCTAGTAATCTAGGGGACTGTTTTTGTTTTATAAACCCCTCATAATTTATGCAGATTTATTAAAAATGATCTACCCAGATGGGTTCAACCTGAAAAAAGGGAAATATAGAATACTTGCAACTGACTTACCGACTACCAATACTTTTCTTTCAAAAAAATTCAAATATACACTACTCTTCCTGTTTTCTTTCCTTAACATCCATTACCTTTCTTTTTTTTTTTTTTATTGAAGGGTAGTTGACACACAGTATTACATTACATTAGTTTCAGGTGTACAACACAGTGATTCAACATTTATATACATGATAATTCTAGGTACCAGCTATCACCATACCAAGTTGTTACAATATTTTGACTATATTCCTTATGCTATACATTACATCCCGGTTACTTATTTATTTTACAATTGGAAGTCTGTTTATATATATATATATATATATATATTTTGTGTGTGTGTGTGAGGGCATCTCTCATATTTATTGATCAAATAGTTGTTAACAACAATCAATAAATTTCTGTATAGGGGGGTCAGTACTCAATGCACAATCATTAATCCACCCCAAGCCTAATTTTCGTCAGTCTCCAATCTTCTGATGCATAACGAACAAGTTCTTACATGGAGTACAAATTCTTACATAGTGAATAAGTTACATGGTGAACAGTGCAAGGGCAGTCATCACAGAAGCTTTCGGTTTTGTTCATGCATTATGAACTATAAACAGTTCAAATATGAACATTCATTTGATTTTTAAACTTGATTTATATGTGGATACCACATTTCTCTATTATTATTATTTTTAATAAAATGCTGAAGTGGTAGGTAGATACAAGATAAAGGTAGAAAACAGAGTTTAGTGTTGTAAGAGAGCAAATGTAGATGATCAGGTGTGTGCCTGTAGACTATGTGTTAATCCGAGCTAGACGAGGGCAATAAACATCCATGTATGCAGAAGATTTCTCTCAGAACATGAGGGGGGAGGTTCTAAGCCTCACCTCTGCTGCTCCCCATTTTCTCACCAGATGGCCCCCTGCGACTGTGCCTGTCTTAGGTTGTTCCTCCCTTGAGGAATCTTACCCGTCTCTGGCTAACCAGTCATCTTCCGGGGCCATACAGGGAAATGTTAAGTTGGTAAGTGAGAGAGAAGCCTTATTGTTTGAAATGGTTAGCTTTTTACTTCTTTGCATATTTATGCCCTGTGGCTTCTATGCCCAGCATTTGTCTTGAGGTGTCTTTACCACTTGGAAGAATTATGATACTCGGTAAATTTGACATGTGGCACGAGTTCTATTTAAAGGTTGTGATTAGGTAGGAAGAAGAAAAGCTATAGAAGTAGCAGGCAGAAGAAAACCTGGGAAGATTGATTATTTCTTTGACATATCTTCTTGTAGAGTAACTTCAGCATGGATAGGTTTTAAACTACTAATTAAATTGTGCACACACATTAACATAATAGGAATATAGTTACATAACCAAAGCATACCTGTAATTACCAGCCATCTCCAGTGAAACCAAGAAAACCAGTTAGGCACCTTAGGCATTTGTGAAAACTTATCTATGATATGGTGGATATTGTCCAACTGAACTTGAACAGTCTGAGAGAATTCAGATAAATTAGAACAACCCATTCCTGGGGACTGTTCACATCCCATATGTTCTTTTAACAGTAAATAGTCTGTGGTTGTAAGATTTTGGAGTGCTACAATTTGCACTTCTCCTAATTCTTGGTTGAGTTCCAACATTATAGATCCAGTCCAATTTGTTGTTTTACTGTATGCACAGGCCAGCTTAGATATCTCCTTCATCATTCCCATGGCAAGTCCAGGAACTGGTGGGATGAGTGCATCTACACCTGTGGCAGTGCGTGGATCTTTGTTGGGGTTTTTTTTTTTTTTTTTGCTGATCATCTTCTGTCATGAGTCTTCCTGAGAGTGCTGATGTTGGAAGTTCTTTTTCATATCGTATCTTAGTTAATTTTCGGGGTAGCCTAATTAGGCTTTGATCCTCTGTATAAACACAAACAGACCCTTTGCCTACACTTTTATATGCCCTTTATATCATTGTGTAGAACTCATTGGAGGTCACCACACAGGAACTGCTTTTTTTTTTTTTATCATTAATCTACACTTACATGACGAATACTTTGTTTACTAGGCTCTCCCCTATACCAGGTCCCCACTATATACTCCTTTACAGTCACTGTCCATCAGCGTAGCAAACTGTTGTAGAATCACTACTTGTCTTCTCTGTGTTGTACAGCCCTCCCCTTTCTCCCACCCCGCTATGGATGCTAATCTTAATACCCCTCTTTTTCTCCCCACCCTTATCCCTCCCTACCCACCCATCCTCCCCAGTCCCTTTACCTTTGGTACCTGTTAGTCCATTCTTGAGTTCTATGATTCTGGTGCTGTTTTGTTCCTTCAGTTTTTCCTTTGTTCTTATATTCCACAGATGAGTGAAATCATTTGGTATTTCTCTTTCTCTGCTTGGCTTGTTTCACTGAGCATAATACCCTCCAGCTCCATCCATGTTGCTGCAAATGGTTGGATTTGCCCTTTACTTATGGCTGAGTAGTATTCCATTGTGTATATGTACCACCTCTTCTTTATCCATTCATCTATCGATGGACATTTAGGTTGCTTCCAATTCTTGGCTATTGTAAATAGTGCTGCAATAAACATAGGGGTACATTGGTCTTTCTCATACTTGATTGCTGCATTCTTAGGGTAAATTCCTAGGAGTGCAATTCCTGGGTCAAATGGTATGTCTGTTTTGAGCATTTTGATGTACCTCCATACTGCTTTCCACAATGGTTGAACAAGTTTACATTCCCACCAGCAGTGTAGGAGGGTTCCCCTTTCTCCACATCCTCACCAACATTTGTTGTTGTTTGTCTTTTGGATGGCAGCCATCCTTACTGGTGTGAGGTGATACCTCATTGTAGTTTTAATTTGCATTTCTCTGATAATTAGCGATGTGGAGCATCTTTTCATGTGTCTGTTGGCCATCTGTATTTCTTTTTTGGAGAACTGTCTGTTCAGTTCCTTTGCCCATTTTTTAATTGGGTTATTTGTTTTTTGTTTGTTGAGGCATGTGAGCTCTTTATATATTCTGGACGTCAAGCCTTTATCGGATGTGTCATTTTCAAATATATTCTCCCATACTGTAGGGTTCCTTTTTGTTCTATTGATGGTGTCTTTTGCTGTACAGAAGCTTTTCAGTTTAATATAGTCCCACTTGTTCATTTTTGCTGTTGTTTTCCTTGCCCGGGGAGATATGTTCAAGAAGAGGTCACTCATGTTTATGTCTAAGAGCTTTTTGCCTATGTTTTCTTCCAAGAGTTTAATGGTTTCGTGACTTACATTCAGGTCTTTGATCCATTTTGAGTTTACTTTTGTATATGGGGTTAGACAATGGTCCAGTTTCATTCTCCTAAATGTAGCTGTCCAGTTTTGCCAGCACCATCTGTTGAAGAGACTGTCATTTCGCCATTGTATGTCCATGGCTCCTTTATCAAATATTAATTGACCATATATGTCTGGGTTAATGTCTGGATTGTCTAGTCTGTTCCATTGGTCTGTGGCTCTGTTCTTGTGCCAGTACCAAATTGTCTTGATTACTATGGCTTTATAATAGAGCTTGAAGTTGGGGAGTGAGATCCCCCCTACTTTATTCTTCTTTCTCAGGATTGCTTTGGCTATTCGGGGTCTTTGGTGTTTCCATATGAATTTTTGAATTATTTGTTCCAGTTCACTGAAGATTGTTGCTGGTAGTTTCATAGGGATTGCATCAAATCTGTATATTGCTTTGGGCAGGATGGCCATTTTGACGGTATTAATTCTTCCTAGCCATGAGCATGGGATGCGTTTCCATCTGTTAGTGTCCCCTTTAATTTCTTTTAAGAGTGACTTGTAGTTTTTAGAATATAAGTCTTTCACTTCTTTGGTTAGGTTTATTCCTAGGTATTTTATTTTTTTTGATGCAATTGTGAATGGAGTTGTTTTCCTGATTTCTCTTTCTGTTGGTTCATTGTTGGTATATAGGAAAGCCACAGATTTCTGTGTGTTGATTTTGTATCCTGCAACTTTGCTGTTTTCCGATATCAGTTCTAGTAGTTCTGGGGTGGAGTCTTTAGGGTTTTTTATGTACAGTATCATGTCATCTGCAAATAGTGACAGTTGAACTTCTTCTTTGCCAATCTGGATTCCTTGTGTTTTTTTGTTTTGTCTGATTGCCGTGGCTAGGACCTCCAGTACTATGTTCAATAACAGTGGGGAGAGTGGGCATCCCTGTCTAGTTCCCAATGTCAGAGGAAATGCTTTCAGCTTCTCGCTGTTCAATATAATGTTGGCTGTGGGTTTATCATAGATGGCCTTTATTATGTTGAGGTACTTGCCCTCTATTCCCATTTTGCTGAGAGTTTTTATCATGAATGGATGTTGAACTTTGTCAAATGCTTTTTCAGCATCTATAGAGATGATCATGTGGTTTTTGTCTTTCTTTTTGTTGATGTGGTGGATGATATTGATGGACTTTCAAATGTTGTGCCATCCTTGCATCCCAGCGATGAATCCCACTTGGTCATGGTGTACGATCGTTTTGATGTATTTTTGAATTCAGTTTGCTAAAATTTTGTTGAGTATTTTTGTGTCTATGTTCATCAGGGATATTGGTCTGTAGTTTTCTTTTTTGGTGGTGTCTTTGCCTGGTTTTGGTATTAGGGTGATGTTAGCTTCATAGAATGAGTTTGGGAGTATCCACTCCTCTTCTATTTCTTGGAAAACTTTAAGGAGAATGGGTATTATGTCTTCCCTGTATGTCTGATAAAATTCCGAGGTAAATCCATCTGGCCTGGGGGTTTTGTTCTTTGGTAGTTTTTTGATTACCGCTTCAATTTCGTTGCTGGTAATTGGTCTGTTTAGATTTTCTGTTTCTTTTTGGGTCAGTCTTGGAAGGTTGTATTTTTCTAGGAAGTTGTCCATTTCTCCTAGGTTTCCCAGCTTGTTAGCATATAGGTTTTCATAGTATTCTCTAATAATTCTTTGTATTTCTGCGGGGTCTGTCGTGATTTTTCCTTTCTCGTTTCTGATACTGTTGATTTGTGTTGACTCTCTTTTCCTCTTAATAAGTCTGGCTAGAGGCTTATCTATTTTGTTTATTTTCTCGAAGAACCAGCTCTTGGTTTCATTGATTTTTGCTATTGTTTTATTCTTCTCAATTTTATTTATTTCTTCTCTGATCTTTATTATGTCCCTCCTTCTGCTGACCTTAGGCCTCATTTGTTCTTCTTTTTCCAATTTCGATAGTTGTGACATTAGACCGTTCATTTGGGCTTGTTCTTCCTTTATTAAATATGCTTGGATTGCTATATACTTTCCTCTTAAGACTGCTTTTGCTGTGTCCCACAGAAGTTGGGGCTTAGTGTTGTTGTTGTCATTTGTTTCCATATATTGCTGGATCTCCATTTTGATTTGGTCATTGATCCATTGATTATTTAGGAGCGTGTTGTTTAGCCTCCATGTGTTTGTGAGCCTTTTTGCTTTCTTTGAACTGTTTATTTCTAGTTTAATGCCTTTGTGGTCTGAAAAGTTGGTTGGTAGGGTTTCAATCTTTTGCAATTTACTGAGGCTCTTTTTGTTTCCTAGTATGTGGTCTATTCTGGAGAATGTTCCATGTGCACTTGAGAAGAATGCGTATCCTGTTGCTTTTGGATGTAGAGTTCTGTAGATGTCTATTAGGTCCATCTGTTCTAGTGTGTTGTTCAGTGCCTCTGTGTCCTTACTTATTTTCTCTCTGGTGGATCTGTCCTTTGGAGTGAGTGGTGTGTTGAAGTCTCCTAGAATGAATGCATTGCATTCTATTTCCTCATTTAGTTCTGTTAATATTTGTTTCAGGTATGTTGGTGCTCCTGTATTGGGTGCATATATATTTATAATGGTTATATCCTCTTGATGGACTGAGCCCTTTATCATTATGTAATGTCCTTCTTTGTCTTTTGTTACTTTCTTTATTTTGAAGTCTGTTTTGTCTGATACCAGAATTGCAATACCTGCTTTCTTCTCTCTGTTGTTTGCTTGAAATATCTTTTTCCATCCCTTGACTTTAAGTCTGTGCGCATCTTTGGTTTTGAGGTGAGTCTCTGGTAAGCAGCATATGGATGGATCTTGCTTTTTAATCCATTCTATTACTCTGTGTCTTTTGATTGGTGCATTCAGTCCATTTACATTTAGGGTGATTATTGAAAGGTATGAATTTATTGCCATTGCAGGCTTTAAGTTTGTGGTTACCAAAGGTTTAGGGTTAGCTTCTTTACTATCTTACTGTGTAACTTAACTCGCTTGTTGAGCTATTATAAACATAGTCTGATGATTCCTTATTTCTCTCCCTTCTTATTCCTCCTCCTCCCTTCTTCATATGTTGGGTGTTTTGTTCTGTGCTGTTTTTAGGAGTGCTCCCATCTAGAGCAGTCCCTGTAGGATGCCCTGTAGAGGTGGTTTGTGGGAGGCAAATTCCCTCAACTTTTGCTTGTCTGGGAATTGTTTAATCCCTCCTTCATATTTAAATGATATTCGTGCTGGATACAGTAGTCTTGGTTCGAGGCCCTTCTGTTTCATTGCATTAAGTATATCATGCCATTCTCTTCTGGCCTGTAGGGTTTCTGTTGAGAAGTCTGATGATAGCCTGATGGGTTTTCCTTTGTAGGTAACCTTTTTTTTCTCTCTGGCTGCCTTTAATACTTTGTCCTTGTCTTTGATCTTTGCCATTTTAATTATTATGTGTCTTGGTGTTGCCCTCCTTGGATCCCTTGTCATGGGAGTTCTGTGTACCTCTGAGGTCTGAGAGGCCATTTCTTCCCCTAGTTTGGGGGAAGTTTTCAGCAATTATTTCTTCAAAGACATTTTCTATCCCCTTTTCTCTCTCTACTTCTTCTGGGATACCTATGATTCTTATATTATTCCTTTTCGATTGATAACTCAGCTCTCTTAAAATTCTTTCATTCCTGGAGATCCTTTTATCTCTCTCTGCATCAGCTTCTCTGCGTTCCTGTTCTCTGTTTTCTAGTCCATTAATGTTCTCTTGCATCTCGTCCATTCTGTTTTGAAGTCCTTCCAGAGCTTGTTTTATTTCTCAATTCTCCTTCCTTAGTTCTTGCATATTTCTCTGCAAGTCCATCAGGATGGTTATGACTTTTGTTTTGAATTCTTTTTCAGGAAGACTGGCTAAATCTATCTCCCCAGATTCCTTCTCAGGGGAAGATGTAGCAGATGCCGAAGCTGTCTGGGTTAGTCTTGTCTGGATCATAATTTTTTGCCTTTTCATGTTGACAGGTGCTATTGACTGTCAGCTGGGAGGGCCAAAATTTTCACTTGCTACTGGCCTTTCTTTACTGGGACAACTGCGTCCCCTAGTGGCTTGTGTTGGGTAATTGCGTGTAGAGTGGGTCTTTGTGTCTTGCCTGGCCGGAAGGGAGAAATTTCCCTTTCTGTGGGCGGGATTTGTCTCAGGCTGCTTCTCTGCTTTCTCAGCGCCCAGAGGGGTAATGGATGGGGGGGCTGCTTGACTGTTTGCCTCTGTGAGGGGTCTCAGAGCTGTTTCCCAGGGGGTTAGTGCGCCCGGTTTTCCCTGTAATTTCCAGCTGCTGTACTGTGACCTGGGTTGTTTCCGTCAAGCTGTTAAGTCCCTGTCCCTTTAAGACTTTCAAAAAGCCCCCGCTTTTCTTAATCACAGGGGCATCAGCTTCGGCACCCGCTCAGAGGTCTTACTGCCCTGTTCTCCCAGTATCCAGGGCCCCCTGGGCACGTACTGTGTCTGTGCTCTGTTGGGGGTGGCTGGGGCTGGGTGTTCGGCAGTCCTGGGCTCCGTCTCCCTCCCGCTCTGCCTATTCTTCTCCCGC
Source organism: Manis pentadactyla (assembly GCF_030020395.1). Taxonomy (NCBI): domain Eukaryota; kingdom Metazoa; phylum Chordata; class Mammalia; order Pholidota; family Manidae; genus Manis; species Manis pentadactyla. Next base: position 54,355,848 of record NC_080023.1, read on the forward strand.
CGGGAGCTGGGGGGAGGGGCGCTCGGGTCCCACAGGGCTGGGGCTTGTATCTTACCCCTTTCACCAGTCGCTGGGTTCTCGCTGGTGTAGTTGCAGTCTGGCCACTGTCCTGCGTCTTCTGGTCTCTCTTTTAGGGCTAGTTGTGTTTGTTGTATTTTCAAAAGTATATATGTTTTTGGGAGGAGATTCCCACTGTCCTACTCACGCCGCCATGTTGGCTCCGCCTCCTCTTCCATTACCTTTCTTTCTGTTTTTGGTGTTTGCTTTTTTTTGAAAGGCGTACGTATATGTACTTTATTTTATAACCTTCATGTTACTGTTTTCTGTGGACCTACCTACTTTATATCCTTTTCTTGTCTTTCTTGCCTTCATATTTTAAAAACATAATTTATAAAATAATTTCCTCTCTACTAACTCACTATCTCTACTTTTACTATTATTCTAAAGATTAAAATATTTAAATTTTACCTCTTACAGTTTGACATAAGTTGCTACTTTTTCTAATACTGCTAGAAACTTTGAACATGTAATTCCATTTACTCCTTCTCATACTTTGAGTTTTTTTCTAAGAAATTTTCAAGCCAGAAAACTACAACTGTTATTTTGTGACTTTATTTACTGTATTACTATGTATTGACTCTTTTCCTTTCCTTTCCTTTTCATTTTTTCCCCCTCTATCTCCTTCCTGTACTTCTGTGTTTCCATGTGGGAGCATTTTCCTTCAGTCTTAACAACTCACTTTCAAATATTTAGTCCAGGTTGTCTGTTAACAAATGTTATCAGATTTTCATCTGAACCATTTTATTTTACCTTAATTTTGAGAAATATTTAATGGGGTATGGAATTCTTCATAGGTATTTATTTTCTTTTAGTATTAGTGAATACCATTACATTGTATTCAGGTTTACATAATTTCTGTTGAGATAGTTTTGCTGTCTTTATATTACTCCTTACAAGATAATGTACATTTTTCTCTGGCTGTTTTTAAAATATTCGATTTGTCCTTGATTTTCAGCAGTCTTGTTGTTATATGTCTGGAAGGGTAGTTTTCTTACTGTATATTTTGCTTTGGGTTTGTAGAGATTCTTGGATATGTGGCTTGAGGTCTTTAATCAGTTTTTGAAAATTTTCAGCCATTTTTCATTCTGCATTTCCATTATTTATTTCCGTATTCTTTTGTCCTCCTGGTACCCGAATTGAAAGTATATTAGACTTTTTTATAGTATCCCATCCATATTTAATGTTTTTTTATATAGGTTCCATTTTTTTCCTTTTCTTCAGTGTGGTATATTTTATGGATACATTCTATTGGCCTACTTTCAGTTTATTAATCCTAATCCCAACTGTGGCTAATATTTTATTAAGCACATTTAATAATTATTTATATTAAATATTTTATTTTTAAATTAAAAAAATGTCATTTTTATGGATCTTAAAATATGATGAAACTTCCCAGCTTTTATTTTTTTTCCATCTCCTTTTTTATCCATCCATTTATATAAATATCTCTGCCATATTCTTTTCTTGTTTCTATTTGTGTTGTACATTCTTCAAATCTTGTTTTTCAGTTGTATGGCTCTACCTTTTCTTATGTCTACTAACTGTTTTATTGAATGCCAGAGATACTGTGTATTAGAAACATAGATATTCTTGTTATGTATTTTCTTCCACAGAATAGGGCAATGTAATAGTGTAGTTGCTACTTATCTTAATTTACTAACAGCTATGCTCATAGATGCTAGACTGTGGATCTTGTAGAACTTACTCAACTTTTTATTTACCCTTGCACATCCTTTATTCCAATAGAGAGCCTGATAAATTCACAGCAGTTCTTCCACTTTGGTGGTGGGGGTAGGGGGTGGTCCCCACCTTTTATTTATTGCTTCCCTAACCTTAGTTAGCAAGCTATGTTCTGCTTTTAAGATATTTTAGCACAGGTTTATAGGACTGTATTTTTCTCCGTAAATTAAAGTAATATAGTGTTAGCTGATTATATTAATTATATCAGAAACAACTGAGTAGATTTTGGTATGCAGCTCTTGAAAGACTCTCTAATACATTGTTGGAGCAAATGCCAAATAGTGCAATTTCTATGGAGTGACATTTGGCAATATATGACCAAAATGACATAGGCTATAACTTTTTGACCTAGCAATGCCATTTCTAGGAATTTATCTTGAAGATAAACTTCTAACAACTCAAAATATATATATCTAGATGATTATTCATATGTAGGTGGGTATTTTTTATAATAGAAAAATATTAGAAACTACCTGAATTTCAGCATGAGAAATTGGCTAGTTTACTCAGCTTATAGTATGTATATGAAATGGACTACTATGCAGGAGTTAAAGAATGGAAAAGGTGTCCATGAACTGTTATGCTTTGATTTCAGGAGATACTTCTCAATGAAAAAAATGCATATACAGAATATACTTTTTATATAGGAAAGAAGGAACATAAAAAGGACACATATCCTCACAAAAACACAGGAAGGTTGCTTTCATGCAATGAATTATAGGCAAAGGAGTAAAGGGTTATATCAGAGAAATACTCGTCTGTTTTTTTGTACAGTTTTTGACTTTGGGAAGTCAATATTTAAAATTCTAAAGACATAGTATACTGTAAAAATATAGATTAAATCAGTTGTGGGAGGAGGGAAACAAAACTTACAGAAGATATGAAACTGAAACAAATAAACCAGAATGAATTTCAAATGAATAAAATAAGCAAATGAAATCCAGGAATAAAGAATTTGAATACATGTCCTCAGTCCTGAGTGGGATGCAACAAATCCGAAACTCTTAGTGAATTCATATTTGATAGTGGTATGATTGAAGCAATTTTAAAATAAATTTGTGTTGTAGACTTAGAAAATTAATAAATGTAATGATATTTTTGGCAACCATATTTCTCATTGTGGGATATGTGCTACACAAATTTAGAATGGGAAAGATGAGAAAAAAAATATCAGAAGAGAAGTGTTGGAATTGATAGCATCAGCTTGATATCATTATTCCTAAAATATGTATATGAATATAAGTATGTGTATGTGTACACATCCACTTGTATATGTATAAGCACATAAATTTCCTAGCTCTGTCCAAAAATGGACTCAAAAGCAAAGATAACTGAGTATCAGTGAGAACAACTAGTGTCAAGATCTTAGTTTCTAATGTTCAAACTTACTCTCCACTAACAGAAACCAGAGTTCTTTGTTGAAACAACCAATTCTAAGTCTGAGGCAGTGTAGATACAAAATGATTCTGAAATATCTTGTTATTACACAAAGTGAGCTAGTGCTCTAGAAGATGACATGGATAGTCACAGACCATAGGACCAAGCCTGAAGGAGCTCTGAAACTGGGACAATTTGTCAACATAATGGGCAGTAAGGGAGCAAAGCCAGTGTAAAAGTGGAAACCCCAGAGTCCATACTGATATTAAACAGCAGCAAAGATAACAAATGGGGAGAAAGGAGAGCTCTTGTTTACAGCAGAATTTTATCAGAAAATTGGTTGAAAGAATTCTTCAGATGGAAATTCATCACACACCCACCCACTCCCCATAGTAAAAATTGCCTTAGTCAAGAATCAATGGTTTATAAATATAAAAAGGGAATTTGATGAGCAGGATATCAGCATAGCTCAAAATTTATCCCTATATATTCCTTATTTGCCAGAGAAAAAACAGCTACTATAGAGACAACACTACTAAGTGATTAAAATTACTCACCAGTAAGGGGCAGATGGGTATTGTGGGTCTCCAGACACGATGCCCTGAGGACAATGACATCATGTATATTATATCCCTGCTTAGAATCCACAACTTGAATCTAATCATGAGGAAATAACAGAAAAAATATGTTTTGTGAAAAAAAAAATGCTGTGGACGTGTACTCTTAAAATAGTCAGTGAAATGACAGTGTGAAAATAGAAATATTTCAAGTCAAAGACAACTAAAGGGAAAATACAACTAAATGCAATACTTGATCTTAGATTGAATTAAGCACGTTGGTGTGGAAAATATGCTATTAGCAATTTATTGTGTGAATTAGAATATGAATAAAATAAAAACATTGACAGTATCAATTACATAAAAGCATCATATTAATATTAAAATTGCTGAAGTTGATAAGTGTATGTTGTTATGCTGAGACTTTTTTTGGTTAATACTAGTGTCTTTTATTGAGATATAATAGACATATGACATGTATAAGCTTAAGGTGTACAAGATGTTGTTTGATACTTTATACACTGCAGTGATTACCACTGTAGTGTTAGCTAATACCTCCATTATGTCACATAATTATCATTTCCTTTTTTGTAGTGAGAATGTTTAAGATCTTGTTTCTTAACAATTCTGAAACATATAGTACAATTGTTAATATAACTACAATGTTGTACATTATATCCCCAGAACTTTTTTAACTGCAAATTTGTACACTTTGAACATAGCACCAGTTTGCTCACCCTGCAGCCCCTAGTAACCACCATTCTATGCTCTCTTCATGAGTTTGACTTTTTTAGATTTCACATGTAAATTATATAGTATTTGTCTTTCTTTTTCTAACTTAACTTGCTTAGCATAATCTCCTCAAGGTCTGTATTTTTATATAGTATTTATACATTTATACATTTAATATATATGCATAAATTATATATAAGTAAATTATATATATGCATGTTTCACACTGGAATAAATATTTTCTTGGCATTTTGATAGTAGTATGGAAGAAGATATAAATGTCTATGAGTCCAGGAAATCAAAGACCAAACTCAATCAAGGAAGTGAGCAAATAGAGTATTTCCTTAAATATTTGAATTCCAGAAATAAATTTAAAAAGTATTGTAACTGTTTTACTACATTAACTAATTACTATAGTGTACCAGTGAAGAATAATTTTTCAGTAGGGTAATTTTCTACCTTTCTATCCATGTATATTTCTCTATTTATGAGCTTACATATATTCAGTAAAGTTTGCTACTCTATTGGCAAATAAACCAAGCTCAACTATAACAGAGAATCAGACTTCTTAGACAAAACTTGTCCATTTAAAATATAGAGACAAATTGTACAATTTCTAAAATGAATACCTGTAATCTATATGAACACTCTTGGACTTCCACACACTATAATTTATGATATTGCCTCCTTAGAGTAATGGCTTTTTTTTTCCCTCCAGGAATTCAGTTGGTCCCAAACTTACCATATCCTAAGAGACATTTTTTGATGCTAGGCTCTTTTGAAGATAAAAATATAAGTATTTATAGCTCTTTACAATTTATTCTACCAGTAAATACTCATATCCTTTATCTTTTCAACTATTTTTTTTTCAAAAACCACACACTTAGTCAAACTTTATAAATTCATCTACTATCAACTCACATAAATGCTTCCCTTAAGTAGTTTTTCCATTCAATTAAAAAAATCCTCATTTTCCATTCAATTAAAAAAATAAAAAGCAATAAAAACACTTTAGTCTTCATAAATCTGCTGAAATGTAATAGTACTATAGAAATGAAAAATTACAGCCCATATTCAATTACCAGTAAAGCTATACCTGCAAACAATGCTAATGGAAGGCTGAATAATAATTGGTGTCCAAGGGAAGTGGGAACACAAAGAAGAAAAATGATTTCAAGCTGGGTGACCAGGGAATGCTAAATGGATGGGCTGGTTTAAGTTAAGTGTGTAGAATAAAAGGAATTTATCTCGTTGTATAGAAAGGCAAATGCCTTAGTTCATGCAGTTTCTCTAAATGCTTAATTTATACTATCTTCTAACTACTTATGGTAATTTCCAACTTTTGGGCAACAGCTGTACTATTACTGAACTGTTTTATAGATTAACAGTTTTTATATCATATAATTCAAAAGGCCATATTAAAATTAATAATATACAATACATATTTTTACCCAAAAACAAAGACTGTTATTGTTTTACCAGATTCCTTTGTTTTTTCACAAATATTCATTAGCGTCCAGTTCTGTTGTTCAATAAAGGATAGCACTGTAATCAGCATTATGCCGTTAGAATAGCAATGTACAGAATTCAAAGCATAAATATTAATAACTGATATCTGGTATTTTCTTGAGAAAAAGTTTTCTAGGAAACTTGTGAGAAGTATACCAGTATTTTTAAAGTTGAAAAGAATATCATGTACTGTACAAAGAAAGGAGAGGAGTAACAGCATACACATAACAAGCATGCATTGAGCCAGTGTTTGGTTAAGCACATTCGGTGCACCATCGCATTTCTGCCTCCAAGAAGAGACTCATTGGGCTCATTAATTTCTATTTTTATTCCACATTCAGTTTATGAAATAAAAGCCATTTAATTTTCTATCTAGATTACTTTAGATAATTTGTTTGAATGCTTCTATAAATAGTTAAACTGAAAACTTAATGAAGACATATATTAAGGACATGTAATGGTAGAGTGAATTCCTGGTCCCATTACTCTTGGTTGGTATGATTTTTTTAAAACTGTATTCTTAGAAATACCTTTAAGTCAAGAGTAATTTAATAACAAGAAGATTCTCCCATGTCAATAATAAAATAGAAGCTTTCTGTGGTAGACTTTTTCTTGATGTTTTCATTTATACCAGAGGACATACTTGTTTTCTGATTACTTCAGGATCCCAAAGCCTCATTTCTGGGGACAAATCAAAGAAGAAAAATAGAAGGTCATCTTTGGGTCACTTCTATTCAGTTTGCTGGGCCAAGCTGAAAACCCAGGCCATTAAATATGAAAATCCACTCATTGTCTCAGACCTGATTGTATCCTGTCTCTCAGATCAGACTCACCATAGTCATAGCAACCCTAATAGGCGGATGTGCACTGGACCACATCATTTTCAGGGTGTTTTTAACTGAGAAAGTTTTGTTGAAAATATGTGTGATTAATGCCTCAACTATTATCTCTAATTGAACAGACATGAAAGGGGGTCACTTTATCGCCCCAGATAAGCTTATTGCACAGCTATTAAAGGCATATTCAGTCCTTGCTGAATTAATCCATTACTGCTTAGTGTCTTTAGTAACCATAACATGTTGTTGGAAGTCTGTGCAAAACCTGAGTAACTGAAACACAGCTCCAGTAATCCTCTGACATGGGTATAAGAGAAGAGGGAAAAGCTGTTTAGTGCATAATTAAATGTGGTGTGCTGTGTGAATTACTATTAAGCAATAGTACTTAATTTTAATATGTTTGTATCAGTGATGTATCACCTTAACATCGTCAGCTACTCAGCAGGATTCACTGAGTTCATCTATCCATAATATAAGTAAAGTGGATCAATAGAGAGACTCAAACTGTGCTGCTGCTGCTGCTGTGTGTGTGTGTGTGTGTGTGTGAGTGAGAGGGAGACCATCAAAGCTGCAAACAGCCGCAAAGTTTCTCAGAGATGTGCAGCTGACATTAGGTCAGCATCTGTGTACTTTATGTGGAATATGACTTAGGGAAAGTACAGATTTTGAGAAATAAATCCTTATTTATTGACCTATATAATTCTGAAAGAATAGTCTGTCTGGCAAAACTATGAATCCGGGAGGAACTTGGGCTATAATAAGATGGGAAAAGAATGATTTTTTTGGAGACTTAAAATAAAGGTAGTGTGTCTAAATCAGGTATTAACAAAAAGACTATGAATATGTGCTATTATTTTGAATAGGTAAGAGCAAATTCTATTTGGCAGTCAATGAGTCACTCAAAATTGTATTACATGAACAATGATATTTATGATAATTAACCTTTGCTGAGCGATAGAAGGTATGAAGAAATTAAATACAAGTTAAAGTTGCAGGAGAAATAAGCCAATTTTTAAAATAAATTTTAATGCATAATTTTATATCACTCTTTTTTATAATTTGTTACCCTCTAATTGGCTTTCAACTCATAATAGATAGAATTAAATCTCCACATAAGATTTGAACACATGTGAAAATACATTACAAAATGATGAAGTACCAAGCATAAATAACCAAATACAAAGATATGGAAATAAATTTAATAGAGTCTTAAAAGTAATTTTGGAGTACAGGATGTCCATGCTGAAGTAAAATACTGCCAAAAACTACGTAAAATTTAAAATTCTGTTTAGTCACCTAAAAAGAAATTAAGGAAAAATGAAAGCCTGCACAAAATTTTTGGTCACAGTATGTGAAGTATTCTAACAAATAGGACACTTGTTTTAATAGTGAAAAATTGTGAATAGTTATTCTTAAAAAAAACTTCAAAATTCTTATGAATAATGAACTTTGTCTTTCTAATGAGCAGAAATTTTTTTAAAAAATTAAAAAATGACATCTTATTTTGCACTACCAGAATAGCAAACTTTAAAAATTTACTTTATCTATTATTGACTACAATATGTTAGGAGCATTTTTATATATTCCTTTTGTCAAATTAGTTGAGCAAAGCATTGAATAGGAACATTTGAGCCGTTTGTCAAGTCTAAAATATTTTCACTGATAAATACATTTAACATAAGAAAAATGTTCCATATAAATACAACTCTTTATTTCTTTTTAAAAATCACATACAAGTATATTCTAAGCAATATCACTTGTGGTTCTGACCCAGTGGGAACAACTTAAAGTTCCACTGATGAAAGAAGAGTTTAATCACAGAAAAGTATGTATTTAACAAAGCTATGCAGCCATTCAAAAGAAGATATATTGAACTGAAAAGATTTCTGAGACACTGGAAAGAAAATTAAAGGAGTTGACAAAGGAATATGTGTATTATTATTCAGCTTGTATAAAGACAAAAATTAGAATATCTTTGTCATATGGGCATATGTATACATGGACAAGGATCTGAAATACTCAAAAATGAATTGTAAACAGCTGCATGTGCATGTCATTATTTCTTTAATTCACAATTTCCTGTAGCTCAGTCACCTTCAGATCCTGGTTCTACATCTTCCTCTGTAATCTTGAGAAAATTTCTTAATACCCCTCTAACTCAGTTACCTTCTCTTTCATTGCTAATGGTGTGACTTATAACACTAATCTTGAGTGATGCAGATTTGCTACATTCATTTAATACTTCTAGAAGTTTTTATAGATTTCTTAGGATTTTCAGTATACACTATTGTGTCTTCATTGAGCAGGGAACTCCTTAGTGTCATCCAGCTTCCACACTATGAATTTTATTTATTCTGTCCCTCATGGAACTGACAGGACCTAGATTTAAAAAATATTGAAAAGAAGAGGTGAGAGTGGATATCTATGTTTTGTTCCTGCCTTTTGATAGAAAGCATTCAGTTTTTATCATTAAGATATTAGCTGTAGATTTTTCATTCATGTTTATTACCACATTAAGGATGTTATTTTTGCTTTCTAGTTTGTTAAATATTTTAATCACAAATGAGTGTTGAATTTTGCCAGGTATTTTCTTCATTTATTGAAAAGATCATATGATACATATTAATGTACTGTAGAGCATTAGTTGATATTTGGAAGTTAAATCCACCTTAAATTCTTGCAGTTAACCCCACCTGGTCAAGATACATTATCCTTTTTATATTCTGATTAGATTTGCTGATACTTTGTTAGGGATTTTTGAGCCTGTTCATCAGTGACACATTTTCAGTTTTCTTTCCTCATGATCCTTTTGTCTGGGTTTGTTACAAGACTAGACTTATTAAATTAGTTAGGAAGTGTTTCTTCTCTATTTTCTGAAGGTTTTGATCTATTCCATAAAACCCCCCCCTATTCTTTGAATATATTTTTTACCTCTAGTGATGTCCCCTTTCTTTTTCATATTGGTAATTTTTGCCTTCTCTCTGTTTGATTTGGTTTGCATGATTATTTTCTTGATTCGTTTAGCTATTTTTTCCCATTTAATTGGGCTTTTCTCATCCTCAACTTTTGGTTTTATTGATTATCTTTATTAGTTGTTTTTAGTTTTATTTTCTACTCACCTTTCTTGTTTCCTTTTTTTCATTTATCTTGGGTTTAATATAATCTTCTTTTAATTTCTTAAGCTTAGAAAATTGATTTATTCTTTTTAACATTAACATTAAATATATATATACATATATGCAAATATCCCTCCAAACATGTCTTGAACTTCATTCCACAAATTTTAATGTCTGTTTTAATATCATTATGTTCAAATAGTTTATTTTCCATGTTATTTCTTCTTTAATTCATGAATAACTCAGAAATATGTGGTTTAATATTCCTATATTATTCCTTTGGTTTCTTTTTGATTTTTGTATCTAACTTAAATCTGGTGTGTTAAAGAGAACACATACTATATGATTGAATCTTTTAAAGTTATTGACAGTTATTTTACTGTTCAGCATATGTTCCATTCTAGTGACTTTTCCATGTGCTCTCTCAAAGAATGTATATAGATGTAGTGTTCTATAGTTGTTAAGATATCCACATTGGTTGATAATGTTTTTCATGTCTTCTATATCCTTGCTGACTTTTCTTTCTATCCACAGTTTACCATTTATATTGCTCTGTATTGCTTCCTATAGATCTGAGTTACCATGTGCTCTCATTTTCCTTCAGTTTAAAGAACTTCCTTTTTGCATCTCTTACAAGCACATCTCTATAACAATAGATTCTTTTAGTTTTTGTTTATGTAACCATGTCTTTATTCTGCCTTTAATTTGAGGGGTGATTTGCTGAATATAGAACTATTGGGTAGTTTTTATTGTCAGCACATTCAATATGCCATTCCATGTCTTTTGAAATCAATATTTTTGATAAAAAGATAGCCATTAATTATATCATTGCATCCCTGTGATGTGTCATTTTTCTCCTGCTGCTTTCAAGATTTTCTCTTTATGTTGGTTTTCAGTAGTTTGGTATAATGTGAACTTCTTTGAATTGATCCTACTTGGGTGTCTGGCTCCCTAAAGTTGGACTTCTTTAGCATTGAGACAATGCTTAATTTGGGTAAAGATTATTCTCAAACACCTAAAGGCAGTAAGATGTTCACCCTCTGTTGCCTGAGCTGCATTCAGGAGCACAGCAAATTTGCAACTTTCTCTTGATATATATTTTAACTGGACTCTCTAGGGCCTCCTTATATGCTTGTGTATTTTGTCAATAAGCCAATGTTGTGTGGCAGGTTAATATAACCATGTTTCTATGGCTCATTTCTGAAACCTCTGCATTACATTTCTGGGTGCTTTGTCACCTGCCTTCAACAAAGTTCATCATTTCTGGCAGGTAAAGCTGTGAGTTTGGGTACCCTTGAGTGGGGAATGAAAGGGCCATCAGATAAGAAGTCCACAAGCTCATGCATCTTACACAACAGAGGAGCAGTTTTTTATGAGGAGATTAATCCAATCCTCATTATTCATTCATTCCATATTTGTGAATTTGCCCACTTACTAAAGTTTATTCATAATCCCCAAATCAATACTCACAGCCTTTGGCAGTCCTTCATAGACATGTGCAGAATGCTGAAAACTTCGAGTGGCACATGTTCCCAGATGAGGTCAAAGAAGGTAAATGCTCTGCCTTTGTGCTTAAGTTTCATACTATAAACAAATGTATTTTTGCAGTCTGTTTAGTGTCGCATTTGTTGCATTTTTGTGCTTATTTTGTTGTTGACTTTGCTTTAATGTGCTCACTGAGCGTAGTGCTGAAGGAACGTCCAGTGTTCCTAAGTACAAGACTGTGATGTTCCTTACCAAGAAAGTACACTTTTAGTTAGAGAAGCCTCATTAAGGCCTTAGTCATAGAGCTGTGGGCCACAAGTCCAGTGTTAAAGAATCAGTAATATATATTGAATAAGGTATTTTTAAACAACAACAAACACAAAATAAGGTTATATATTGATCTATTGATGAAAGTTGTGAGCAGAGGCTAGGAAGCACCTAAACCTATAATTTCCTTAAGGGCAATGATTCACTTTCACCAATTTAGTTTTCTGTGTCCATGATAACTTGAGATTCAGTCATATACTTCTTTTCTGTATAGTAGATTTCCTCAGTCTTCTCATGTTGTTACTTCTGGAAGTAGAGTCTTCTGCTTTCTTTTTTTTCTTTTTTCATATTAACATATTAGACGTTATTTATTTTATAATGTAATTATTTTATGTTATTTTTTTGCTATGAAAAATTATGTTGAAAAGAATGACTATAGATATGTACTCTCATTAATGTAGCATTTATATACAGGTTTTTTTTTTTCCTTTAGTTACTTGAAAAAAAGAAGTCTACAGTATTTGAAAGAGTTTCATATAAAATGCTAACTTTTATATAATTTTCTCTTTAAAATGTAATATACATATAATAAAAAAGTGACTGTAATATACATTTCATGTGTAAAATAGACAAAATGAATAATCTATTATGGCATATGGAAAAAGAATATAATCAGTAATACCTCACAAGCAATTCAAATTCCTTCCCCTTATCATACATAAATGTGATCTTTCTCCCAGAGCTAACAGCTAGCTTGAATTTTGTGATAATCATTAATCATTGTTTTTATTTCTTTAGTTTGAATTTGGTTTATGTATATATTCTGAAACAATACATTTTTAGGTTTACTTGTTTTTTGAAATTTATAAGAATGGACTCAGACAGGATATATTTCTATATCTGGCTTTTTCTGTTCAAAATTATGTTTATAAAATTCCTCCAATTAGTTGCATATAAGTTTTGCTTACTCATTTTTATTGTCATATGATCTTCTATTGTATGAATATGCTGTGTATTTATTTAATCCATTTTCTGGTAAGCGGCCTTTTAGGTTATTTCCATTGTTTTGTCTGTCTCAAACTGTGTGGCTATGGATGTCTTACATTTTTTTTGTTGTTGTTCGGGGCACTTGACAGTTTATCTAAAATCTGTACACAGTGGGAGAATTGTTGAGTCAGAGGATGTGCAAATCTTATAACAATATGTTAGAAATGTTCTAAAGAATATGATAGTTTGTGATGCTCCACATCCTTGTTAACAATTAATATTTTCAACAATGACATTTTTTGAAGTTTTAATTCTCTTTGCTCTTATTACACATTTGAATGTCTATAATCTCTAATATTCCCTATTTTCATTTCCTTTTAGAAAAGTCCCTTTACACATCTTTGGAAGATTTTTTTTATTTGGGGTGATATATTTTTCTTACTGGCTGGAAACTCTCCTTTTCATATTTGGACATTAGTTCTTTGTTAGCTTTCTTCATTTTCAGTATTTTTTTCTGTTTTAACTGGCATTTATATTCTCTTTATGGTATCTTCTCATTAATATAATTCTTAATTTTACTAGATTTTAATTTACTTTTACTTATTTTTTCACTTTCTGGTCAATGTTTTATGTTTCTTGTTTAGTAATTCCTTGCAGCAGGCTCTTGAAAATACTCCTTTGTATTATGTTCTATCTTCATACTTCAAGATTTTGTTTATTTGAAATTGTTTTTTTAATATGGCAGGAGGAGAGGCTGTGATTTTATTCTATTTCATATTCGTACCCCATTGCCCTATTATCATTTATTTAAAAGGCTGATCTTTTCCTATTGATTATTTATATAATACCATCTTGCTCATATAATTCATAAATCTATCAATCTTTTTTTCTAATTATTTATTCTATTTACATGGATAATTTTCTACCCTTGAACAAATACAACATCATCTTAATTATCCTAAGTTTAACATTGCCTTGCTATTTTCAGAGTAAATTCTTCTACCTGTCCTTTCATTAATGAGTGTCATGATTATTATTTTCCTTGTAGAATCAGCTCTTAATCATACATTAAAGCATAATAATCCTTTGGATATTTTAAGAAGAATTGTATCTAACCTACCATGAATCATGTGAAAATGTTATTTTTACAAGATTGAGTTTTCCAGTCTAATAACATATCTCCTTATTTATTTATTTATTTATTTATTTATTTATTATCTGAAAATTTACATAATTTTAACTAAGAAATTCTTGCCCAACCTTGAAACTTAGTTCTGTACTCTCCATGTGTTCAGATCAGATCAGTATACTTTACTTCTGTTTTAGTACCGTTATGTTTGTATCTACATCTTGTCAATTTCTACACAAAATCAAAAGTATTTTTTAATATGTGTTTGTCTCTCACACTGGATTTGTAGTAGTCTACTCAAAGACAGCAAATATGTCATTTATTTCTTAACCTAACATAGTTTCTCATATTGGATACTCAGTAAACATATGTTTATTGAAATGTGACAAATATTCCACCATATGGGAATGATTATGATAATTATGGAAAAAACATCAACATACTGTTTTATAAGAAATGATTATACAGATGGTCACATCAAGGAAAAGTATCAATAGCATTTTGAATTAAAAATTTGGAGTCATCCTCATCTTCCCTGCCTCTCACATCTGCCATCTATTCCATCAGATCATGTTGTCTCCATCCTTAAACCACACATAGAATCCCACTATTTACCTCTACCCTCTGCACTGTCACTGTAGACCAAGCTTACATCATTGCAGCAACCTCTTTTTACTCGCCTAGTCTATTTTATAGAGTTATCAAATAAATCATTTAAAAATACAAATCAAGTCAAAAGAATACTCTGCTCAGAAATGCTCCAAGTCACTTTTAACACCATTACAGACCTAAAGACAATCTGGCCTTGCCTTGTCTCCAAACGCATCACTTCTTTTAGCATCACTTACTATTTTTAATTTATACTGAGCCTCCAGATGTTCCTTGAACAGGTTTCTCTTTCAAATCTTTGTACTTATTCTTCACTCTAAATAGGACTCTTTCCCGATATTCAGATAGATTTATTCCTTGTCTCAAGTTTTTGCTTAAATGCCATATTTTCAGTGAGATTTCTGTGACAAGCCTATGAAAAATGGCATTGCTCCATCTCCCTCCATGTTAACTTTAGTCTTTGTATCCATTTCCTATTCTACTTTTCTTCACAACCCTTATTACCTTCAAATATCTAACATGTCTTACCATCCTACATGCAAAAGATTGTATAAGCCTTTTCCATATAATGTACTTATTTATATTATTTATTGTCTGTCTTCCCCTGCTCTAGAATGTAAGCTCCAATAGTAGAGAGCTTTTGTTTGCTTCAGTGTCCCTGGTGCCAAGAATAGTTATTTGGCACATGGTAAGAACTAAAAATTATGTTGATAGTATAAGCAAAATTATACAAATAAATAATATTTGAAAATTATTTTTAACTGGCTTAATATGAAATTTTAGAGAGGATGCTGCTGTGCTTCTAATAACATACTTGAGGTATGACAGTTTCTACCTCCATACTTATTATCTGAGCTATTGCATGCAAATATAAGTATCTTACAAAATTTGGATTACAAATAAATAATATAAATTATTGATACATAATAATATTAACAATATTGTGAATATTATGAAGTCTGTATTTACATTTTAACAGGTTTTAATAGGGTCATCAAACTGTACTCTTGAAGGAAAAAAACAAATAACATAAGCACTCAGTATACCCCCAGAAATTTCAGTTTGTTATTTGGAAATAGATTTTACATTGCTGCATATGCTTGAAAAGTGATTTCTCTTTAATGTCATCGTACTTCAGATACACAGTGAGAAACCCATTAACTATGACCTTCTCAGAGAAGAAAACAGGAGAATAGTAGTTAGAATGATAGAATCTTTCCTTGGAAGTACACAGTCAGCAACGACACCAGATTTTCCTAGATCATTAATTACAAATTTCCCAGTGTTTATCCTTTAATTATTTTTAAATACGCTCTAATGGAAGAAAATTCAAAGGACTCCCTTTAAAATGTCAACAATTACTGGCATATAAACTAAAAACAAGTTATATAAAATTACAACAAAACAATCCAGAATATTAATTAGTATTTCTAAATTTTAGTTAGATTGCTATTGATAGATCACCAACTGTCCCAAACACTTTAGATTAAGCCTAACTTATTTTCTTCTCCCAATTCTGTTGTTCAGCCATTCCTTCTGTTGGTTGCACCTGGGCTCACTCATGTGCCTGCCTTCAGCTAGAGGATCAGCTGGCCTGGGAGGTTAAGTATGGCTTCACTCACTAAGGCAGAAGCCGAACGTGGCTGGCTGTCAACGTAGGCGCCTCAGTACTTCACTTCTCTACTGGGTCTCCCAACTCACTACAGGTAAGAATGGACTTCTTTACACAA
The DNA here is from genome assembly GCF_030020395.1 of Manis pentadactyla. Classification (NCBI taxonomy): domain Eukaryota; kingdom Metazoa; phylum Chordata; class Mammalia; order Pholidota; family Manidae; genus Manis; species Manis pentadactyla. The sequence continues at coordinate 54,371,982 of NC_080023.1, forward strand.
TGGTCAGAACTGTGCAAGAGGATGAAGGTGGGAACTGCAAAACCTCATGGGATGAGCTCCAGAATTCACAAGTGTTATTTCTATTACTATTTATTTTTCAAAGCAGGTTACAAGGTCTGCCAAGATTCAGAGGGTGGGGAAGCAGGCTCCACTTTTAATGAAAGGACCTGCATACAACTGTGGCCATATTTCACTTATCATAGTACTGTAAGACTATTTTATTGAATTTTGTAATAAGGTCTAAGTCAGAGGTGGCATTTAAGAGTTTATAGCAGCATACAGATTTTATAAACAGTGGGTAACTGATTTAATGGAAGATCAAAAAACTGTCAACAGAAGAACCCAATGTGATATCCAATTATATAGTTCATTTTTCTATAACCACTTGGTTTTATGACTTTCATTATAAAATGAAGCACAATTTAAACAAAACAGCTTGTCAAGTCAAAGTGAAGATACAACCAAAGTTGTCCACACAGTGAACATACAGGTATGACTCATCTTCACTGTGCTGGTTAATGAGTAGAATACAGGGCATGAAGCATAATCACTGCCACATAGATTTTCTAGTCTCTAAGGGGAGACAATATACAAATATAGTAAATGACTCAAACTCCCTTTTTAGATGAATAATGCCTGGGCATGCTATAGATAGTGTAGGAACCAGGGGATTGGTTATAACATCAGCACCCTTGTCATAGCAGAGAAAATATACAAAGTGTAATGTGAAATCAACAAATTTGTACAGGATTAGATAAGCAACCCCTGAGTTTTAAGGAAAGAGGGGTGAGAACCCAGGAGATGATTTGTAGGCTTATCACATACCGGGGAATAAACTGAAAAAAAAGTCCCTGGGGATGAAGTTCATGCCCTTTTGATGGTTTTTATTTCATGTCTGTGTCTATGGTTACTAATTTACCCATGCCAAGATCAGTTAAAGTTGCTGATATTATGCAAAGACAGGAACACATACATACACACACAATTCGTGTAAGATCTAAATTGAGTGTTGAAGGCAGCCTGAAACAGTTTCCTACATCAATGATCCTCAAATTTTAATGTCCGCTGGAATCACCTGGAGAGCTTGCTGAAGCATAAACTGCAGGGTCCCACTCCCAGAGTGTTTTCTGGCTTGGTAGGTCCGGGGTGGTGCCTGAGAATTTGCATCTCTAAGTCTCAGCTGATTCTGTTTCTGGTGCAGGAAACACACTTTGGGAAACTAGCCAGAATCAAACCATCAGCTTCAAATGTTATACCCAAAACTTTAGGTTACCCAGACCCAGGACACCACATGCTGTCTTCACATCTATAGGCTCTGGAATTTATCTTACAGGATGAATGGCAACTTTAGTGTAGAAAGTTACATAGAAAACTATTTAAATAATGTAATATGAGTGTTCAGGATATGAGGTAGGATGATGACATGAGAAATGGGCAGAATTTTGGAAAAGGAATATCATGTAATTTGAAGGAAAATGATGGGTCTCTGATTACATAATTTCAAGCAGTGAAATATTAGCTTCAAAGATAATTGGAAGAATAGGAGTCTGTTTTTAAAAGATAAATTGGTAGATCTTGTTTGAGGAAAAGATTTTTAAAAATGTTTTGGACATAATTGTGTTTGCATAGATGGGAAAATAGTAGTTATTTTGAGTGATTCTGAAACATAGCAAGACAAGAGTTTTAGATAGAGATTGCAATGTCATTCCCCAAAGAGAAAAATTTTAAGAGCTTAACAAAAATGTAATAAAAGTTAACATCCAGAATTTTTTTATCAAGAAAAATGATAATTGATATTAACACCTTTAAGAAAAGCATATTTCCTCATTTTTCTGATTTCTTAGTAGTAAAGTTTTGGGCAACATGGATACCCCAAGGCAGAGCCTTACTGATTACCTGATCTCTTAAGTAAGGTTTATAAATAGTAAGGAATTAATAAATATATTTGGAGTTATGTGAAGTATGTTTCATAAGACTTCCAAGTGAGTATGTTAATGAGAGTAGGAAGATTAATAGGAGGCTTCTTGTCCTCTGAATATTTACCACAGTGTGTGTTGCTTTTTAAACAAATACCTAGAACGGTACTTAATTCATATAGTAGGAAGTCAATTCTTAATAAATAATTGTTTATATATATGTAGTATATTTATATATGTTTATATATATATATAATATGTGTACAGTCTTTGAACTGTGAATCAGTTGGTGATGTTACAATGCTAAGTAGAGATCAAAGGCAAACCCAGATTTAATATTTGCTTAAATTGCTGAAATGGAATGCTCATTAAGCTTCAGATAGTCCCAGTCAGTCTGTAGCTATAGACTATTTGTTAAAAATATTTGATCAGAATTCAGAATGAGCTTGAATTGGTCTCTGCTTTTAGAAAACACACTCCTACTCAACACACTTGTACACTTGCAGACAGAACAAGAAACAGATGTATCTTCACATTCTCATTCCCCTGACTGCCTTCACTCAGCTGTCTGAACTCAGGATGATTTTCCAGACTGCAGCCTCTAGGACTGGCTCTGCCCCTGAGTCTTTAAATTGGAGCGTCTCATATGTTGACATGACTTCCTGTTACCCCAGATCCCTAATGCCCTCATCTTAAACCACCTTTACTTTGACCTTATCTAGATTGGCAAGCTTTCTTTTATCCCAAAATATCAATCTCTTATTTGTTTCACCACTTTTTTCTTATATAATTTAGGCCCTAAGAAAAGTCCCTTCAGTCAATCTCTAATCAAATATCTCATAATTCACTTTCCCGTTTGTCTTTCGTGTTATTCTATATAAGGAACACTAAACATTTATATAGCACTAACATATTTGAATTATAATTGTTGTTTTATGTGTTTCTTACTTCTATTTGTCCATGAGATCACTGAGGGCAGGGAGACTTTTCCTACTATTTGTCTCCTTGGGGTGACTAAAAAAGAGAACCAAATGTATTTCCATATTAATTTCAAGTTTTCAGAATTCCTAAGAGGTCAGACATTACAACATAATAAACAATATAATCTTAAGTGTTCATAGTTCAAAAATATTTAGAATTCAGAAGATAAAGTCAGTATATGTATAAATTTCAAATGCATGTATATACACTGAACCATAAAAAAACAAAATATAATGTAGTCCACAATTAATATTCTAATAGTTGTTGATAATTACTAAAAATAAAATACTGTTCAAAATTAAAGTAAATATAAAATTAAAATTAATTTATACATCTGATTTTATATACATTAAATATGACAATTACCTTAGAAATTTATTTTTTTAATGTGATTGTTAGAAACAAAGAGCATCTGTGCTTTTGACATTAGCTTGTGAGAACTTGGTGTGTATGTGTGTGTACTCACATGTGTGTACATAAACCCACCTATTGCAGAAATTATTTCTGACTAATGGGGGAAGTGTTGAGGTATAAGATATTTATGAGCTAATTTCAAGTAGTGTCCTCAAAATTTCATCTTCAATTTCACTTTTGCTGACTAATTTGAAAAAAATATTTTCTTTCTAATGCAGGAATATAAATATTTTTACCCATAAACAGCTAAAACTGCTGCTTCCAATTTTTTCCAATCAAATTTATTTTCTTTAGATAATCAAATTCATTAATATCTTCACATTCTACTTAGGTGGAAAGTCTTATATTAGAGATAAGTTTATTCTAGCCTGATAGTTTCCTCCCTTGTCTTTCAAATTTTCTTTTATTTTCTTTTTCCTTCTCTTCCTTCTCCTCTGGAACTTACCAAAGGGTACTGAAAAATCTACACACATTTACAAAAATAACACACTTTCCTCCTGTAATAGTTTAGAAGAATGCATTAAAATATATGTAAGACCATGAAATTATCAAATACAACAATATATTCATCCTATTAGATAAACATACTTTTGTCACTAATATACTAAGCATTCAAAGCTGTTTCGGTAAAGAGAAGACAATGATTGGGAAAGGATTTACTTGCTTTTGTTACAATATGTTAAATAATTTTAGAATCATTTAAATATATAAGGCTTTGCATTTGTATATTTAAGAAGCATAGTATTTGTAAGATAAATTCTAGCCGAAATAAGCAGGCAAAGAGAGACAACAAAGGGCCAGGTAATTTATTTAAATACCCCCGGGTGAAGTTCTGTGGCCTTCTTGTCACAGGCCAGAGAAGTCACACCCAGTTGGGGAGGTGGGGGGCTTATAAGGGATTAGGAGGGGGAGGAGTGGGCAAGCTATCCTAGGGGGTGTTGAGAGGTATGATTGGCTAAAGGTGACATAATAGTCAACTAGAAACTTTTTTCCTTCCAAGAGGGAGGAGGCTGACATCCGGGTCTTAGTTGGCACATCAGGATGGAATTCAGGGAGAGCTGTCCCCTTTCCATATACAGTACGGACCTTGGGGTCTGGTCTGTTCTCCCCCTATGGCATCTCTCTGTTCTGTTTGCATGTCCTTGTTTTTTCCTTTCTTCAGCCTAACAGTATTTATCTACATATCTTTCAGTCTTCAGTCACACATAGGTTATGCTTTATGTAATATAAATGAACAATTACTTTGTTTTCTATTTTTGAATTCTCAATTAAAACTCTAATAATAGATGGGAATTCATTATAGATTTCTTATTTAGTTCAATGTTTTGGCCTCCACATTCATGTAAAATAAATAATTTGGGAGGGAAATTATTTCATTTTACACAGTCAATATCAGAGATAGTCTTTGAGTGACTAACTTGTTTTTTTCATATTTGTAATTTGGTGAATTTTTCAATAGTTGGAAAACTTACGACTCAATGATGAAGTAAAAAAAAAGACTTTTTAACATGTAATTAACTTCAAAATCTTCAGATACTTGGGAAAATGTTCCAGAAGAAGGAACTGTCTTGCTCAGTACAATAATTCATGAGTTGGGAAAGGGTGAGGCAAGGGTGGCACAGTGCACGGAAGGGTAGTGGAATTGGCCTGCTGATATTGTTACATCGATATCTTACTGAAAATGAAAAGCAGAACTGTTAATAAAACACTGAAAACTAAGTGCAAATATTGAGGGCAGCCCTTGTGTGCTGCTGTGGGGGAGCAGGAAAATGTGAAGACTAAACTCAGGATTTAATAGTCCCTGAGCTTCAAAGATCCATTGAATGTATTGCTGAATGTATTGCTGATGAAGTGCTATTACCCTAAATTTAGGATCCTGGTTCAAAAGCTCAGGTATTCTAACACACAGCATAGGGCATCTGGATGTATGATGCCCAATATTTTGGCTCTGCGGACTCTCTTAAACCCTGAGTTTACAGACATAGTCCACCTTTCCCTAATATGTACTGTCTCTTTTCTTGAGTAGAAAGCCACTGAAGAAGCATCTGTTTTGTAATAAGATCTGCCCCCTTAATATATTTTCCCAACTCTTTGGCTACTGTCAATTATAGAATAATCTAGCTAGAGATATGCTAAGGAGGAAAGAGTTAATGCCCCAAAGGAGCTGCAAAAATTAGCTCGCATATTTCATCAGGAGTTAGGAGAGTACTAGGGTGACTAAATTAAGAGTATGTTTGATTATCAGGGGAACTGAAATGTAAGACTGTAAAAGAAAGGGTTTGGATTTAAGGGTATTATTAAGATACAATATATAATACCTTGGTACGGAACCCAAGGGAAGTTACCAACTAGCTGTTTGAATGACATCTAGAAACCAAGATAAAATGTAGGCCTGGTTGAGTGATATGAAAATATTTGAATTTTCATGTCAGGTGGTGGTGGAAGGGATTAAAAGGCACAGGATATTGGGTATGGTGAAATGGATATATTACATGAGCCAGAAGAACCACCTTTCTATTCACCAAAGTCATCAAGGATGACCCGGTGAGTGGGGCTTTAACTTCACTAGGAAGCTCGATAGTGCATGACTTTTCTCTGTGGCCAGGGCCAATAGCAGGAGAAGCTGTCACACAGCTTGGTTTGTCTGGGTAGGATGGTCCTCAGAGAAACAGACATCAAATGATCATGCTAAGCTAGATAGGTGGTCACAATTATTGTAATACCAGCAAGGCCAGAGTCACAGCTAATGTAGCTGGACCCACATAGAATTATTTAAATGAATATTAGATTATGCCCTCCCTAAGGACAAGAAAATGGATAGCCAGTGAGGGTACTGCATAATAAAAGTCATCAAAAGGAAGGAAAAAGGATGAGTGGGAGTCCGAGGTTGGTTACCTCAATAAAACTTCAAGGTCCCTCAACCAATTCCTGGGAATGAAACAGTTTTCCAACTTTAAACTGTTGAATGAAATGGTGACTGTTCCCAAGAGGAAAGACTCTTAGCTACAGAACTATTACATGCATGATGATTCCCCAGCCTTTCCTGTATAGACCTTAAAGCCATTTGCTCTTGTGTAATGTAGGCTGGGAAATGGGAATAACAGGCACCATAACTACTGGTAACAACAAGAGTTGGAGATAACAACAATATCCAGATACTTAACACATCAGCATAGCCCCTGGTTAGAATGGTGGCATAGGAGAGTAATGTAAAACATTAAGGCCTGGCTAAAGTCCAGCCTTAGTGGGTCCCAAGTATCTGTAGACCCCCTTGTTGGTCGCTTCCCAATTGAGACAGACACAGTTGGCAGTTGGAACAACCTTCAGGTTAGGTGTTTTGCCTCTGGAGTAAGAGCTACTATAGTGGGAAAGACCAATTTGAGCTTCTGAAACCACAATCCCTTGTTTAAGGTAGTAAATAAAAGACAGTATAATATCCCTGGGGAGTGGCAGGGGAATAAGGACCTTTAATGTCACCCTTAATTATCTCAATGATGTGGAATGATAGTCCTTTATGCATCTTCAGATAGTTCACCAGTCTAGCCCCTGCAGTAACCAGTGAATTCTGGAGAATGCCTGTAGACTACTGCAAGCTCAACCATGTCATAGCCCCAACTTCAACTGCCATGCTAGATTTGGTATCTTTCCTAGAGCAGTTTAACACTAAGTACATGGTATGTAGCCTTTGATTTAGCAAGTGTGTGTATGTGTGTGTGTGTTATTTCAATTAAGAAAGAGGAATGGAGACACTTCTCATTCTCAAGGCATTCATGGGCCCACAGATAGAGGGTCCGTGAAGTTAGAGACTAGAGGCTGTGCATGGGCCCAGTAGCATGGATTCCTACTGGCAAAGGCTTATCTAGTTATTGCCTCCTCTGAATGCCCAGCATGCCAGCAAGAGAAACATGATGAGCCCTTGATGTAGCACCATTCCTTAAGAACCAACCAGCTACTTTGTTATAAGTTCACTTCCTTTTATTTTAGAAGGACTTGACATTTGTTTCTAAAAAAACAGGCATCTACTCTGAGTTTGTATTTTCTTGGTTCTCCATTTTCTAAGTTTCCCCTTAGGAAATGAGGCCCACTAGAAGCCGACGGGAGCTCCTCTCCAAATATACATGAAGAACTGGGTCTGTGCATGGAGGCTGACCTGTGCAGCCCTGAAAGCACACTGTCAATTCTCCCTTCAGTAAAGAGTGTGCCTCCAGCCACTGCACCTTGAGCATCTGCTGCAGCTGTCTGTAAGGCTGGGTTCTTCACAGGGAAGCCCAGGCAGTGAGTGTGCACAGAAGGAGTAGGTAGGCATGGCCATTTCTTTGTAGCAAAGGACTCCTGTAACAGATTATCTTTCTTCTAGAGCTCCGTGTTTTGGGGCAGACACTTCATTACATCTGCATCACAGCAGGAGGTGCCAGAGCAGTCTTGCTCTCTGAAGTGTTTCACTGAGAATTCCTGCTTCCTCCCCTTAATCATTCACAGGTGTTATCCCAAATAAACCTCCTGCACTCCTAACTTCTCAGCTATTGTTGCCTAAATACTTTGAATTGATATAGTTGTATGTACCCAATGTCTTTGTGGTGATTCAGTCTTTTATAAATTCATCTCAGAAATATTCTACTGGTATAAATTTGCTTACCATAAGTGTTATTTCCTGAAGTTCAAGTCTAATCATGTGACTTTAGCTATACTTTTGTTACACAGTAACTCCAGCCTTACTACTGAAGGTGCTTACTTTCTACCCTACATTCCAGTAACCAAATCCCATCAAATGTTTTCTTATGCTTCTGAGTTTGTACTATTTTTCTTATGCTTAGAATATTATTCCACACTAGGTCTTTATGGAAAAGTTCTTTTTCATGTCTGTGACTTGCATAAACTCAAGGACTAAATTAATAGTAGGAAATCTGCATGTTAACTGATTTGAGGCTGAGCAGGATCTCTAATGACAATCAACGTCTCTGCAATCTACATGACTGATGGTCCGGACCCAGACCAATTCCCACCATTGGAAGTATCTGCTAAGAAGAAAACTGGGATAAAGACCAACTTCAGAGTCAGTTTCCACTTAGTTTCCAGGTATTCTGAACAATAGGCCCTACTTCTCCAAAAGGTTCATGTTTTCTTTAATTCCTTTCTTCTCTGCTTTCATCGTTTCTGTTTCTATGTGTGTGCACACAGTCGTGTGCATGCATATACACACATCTATATCTCTCAATCTCCATGTGTCTGTCTGTGTCTGTGCTTTTCAGTATGTCTGCGTGTGTGTGTGTGTGTGTGTGTGTCTGTCACTTTGCTGTTGTCTCTGTTGCTCTGTCTCTGCCTCTCCTCATCTTATCTCTGTCTCTCTGCTTCTTTCAACCTCTCTCTCTCTGTCTTATATTTCTAACCTTATCTTGTCTATCTAATGTAAATCTCACTGAGTGAGTATATATTTCTTTGTTACCATAATTGGTAACCCATTTTTATTTTTGTGGGCTGTGGGGAGGAGGAAGGAAGAAACCTTTGGAACTATGAAATAATTGAGGGTCTACATAGAAGGAATTGGGAAATGAAATAGCCAGAGGAATATCTAGACATAATATCATTTTGTTCTCTCTTCCTTTCATACTGTCATCACTTCATCCAGTAAAACCTCCTTGTTGACCTCCAGTCTTGTTAATTGTCCCTCATATTCTCAGTGGCATTTGTAGTCTGCCTTCTTCTAAACAATTATTAGTTGCTCATCTCACAGTAGGCATCTTGGGCAGCTTCATGGAGGACAGAGACTTGTCTTACTTCCCTCCCCTTGGTGCTTAGAGTAGTGCTGTTCATTTAGTAGACATGCAGTAAATGTGTAATTGAATAAGAGAATCTGTTTTACTGTTTCAAAAAATTAAATTGTTGCTACTATTTAAGAAAAGAAAAAAATATATATGAACCTTAAAAAACTAACTGAAGGCATACTAGGCAATAAACTTGATACTGTCACCTGTATGAGAAAGCCATTAACCTATAACGAATAAAGAATTATATACTTTAAAGTTACTTTCACCTTAAGATTCATAGAACATTTAAAGTAAGAACTAAAAGTCATGCCCTATGTGTTTTGAGTATGTTTTTAAATATGAAAATTGCTTAAAGGGAACACAAGAGAAAGAGAAGTTCCTATGAATAACAGACACATAAATCTTAACCATAAAATAAAGAGACTAACACAATTGTGGCAAAACTTCTTCTGACTAACTGCTTTGCATAGCAAACTTGGATATATCTAAATACTTAGTTTTATGTCAAAATCCATTTCATTTTATTTGGCTTTCTTTTTCCTAGGGTAAATCAAGGTTTCTGTTATGAAATAGTGGTGAAGGGATATTGGGAAATGTCTGGAATGTATTCACAATATAGTGATGATTTGCAGAACTGGGACTGGCTTCTCAGGTTGCTCCCTATTCTAGTATTAAAAAGCATGAAAAATACATAGACAAATGAATACAAAACAGAGTGAAGGAGAAAGTGTTATTAACAAGTTGATTTTTAACAAATAGCTTTTTAAAGCATTTTGGAAAGAATGTGTTCATTATTGTCACAGTCCATTTTGTATTTATGGTCATCCTACTTTCAAAATTTATATAAAATTGAGAGATTAAAGGGGACATAATAATGACAGTTTACTGTAGTCTAGAGTAGTGCATTGACTTTTAAATATATATGTGAACTTTCCCTGGTGGAAACCTATGAAAGAGAGCTCTTGGGTTTATGCAAATTGACAGGCTTCCTAAGCAATAGCATAAATGAAATTCAAGTCTATAAATCAAAGTTTTGAATTGAAGATCCTAGAATAGTTGGGTACTAATGAGGAATTCAAATTCCTAGTGTATTTTTCTTCACAGCATTCAGTATGGTAATTGATTGATTTCTGGCTGTCTTATTTGAAACTGTCTTATCCATACATGATATAAGAAGAGTTTTAACCGAATGGAATCTACTATGAAAGGTTAAGTTTCTTGTTGAAACTTTTGAGGTATGTCAATGAAAAATCTCAGTAATTAACTTTATACATGCAGAAAATCTACTGGTCTGAAAGGAAAATACATGCTAAAATCTACAACTGTCAACATTGACATTTGTATTGGATGTTTCAGTACATTTTCTTCTACATAAGGCTTCAACAATCTAGTAACTTATAGACTTTGAACTCGTTTCATTTAAAATTTTAGATATTAAATAAGTGAGTCTATATATGTATTATGTATATACAAGTGTGTGTGTGTGTGTGTGTGTATGTGTAGGGTCATGGATAAAGAGGTCAGGATTTTTGTTACTTTTTCTTTTTGGTTCTGAGATCCAATACCTGAACCTATTTCATGAAGAGTAGCCATCCAGATTTCCAGTTGTAGCCTTTCCCTTTTGTGCTGCTTTGTCTCCCATGCTCATTTTATTTATGATCAGAATAGGTCAAGGGAAAAACATGCATTAAATAAATTGGAAAAAGGTAAAATCAATGAGAAAACAGAATTAATTTTCAAATTCTAGAGATTTGGTGTGAAAGAGTGAGACTTTTTCATATAAATACATGCCATCAAGGTAGAAAGATTTCTTAAAGCATGTATAGGGATGTGAAAGCTAACACTTGGAAAATAGCAAATGTCCACTTCTAAATGCACCATCACTTACATTTATAATGTCTATTGAATGTTTTGTAGGGAATTCAGAGAAACAAGGCAGATTATTAATTCAGGGAGTTGACCCAACAGGATTAGAGGAGCATAGTTACATGAATAAAAATGGATACTGAACAACTGAACAGGTTTTTGTAAAGTTTTTATTGGGAAAATTACACAAGCTTTAGCAAATATTGTCAATTCTGCTGATGCTACTCAGCAAAATGCAAATTATAGCAAGCTACAGTGATTTTTGAAGGTTGCTGAAATCAATACTAGAGAGAAGTTAGGAGCCTTAGACTAAATCCAATATGTTGATAAACAAAAGCTTTGTAGCTTAGATATGGCAATTTTTTAGGGTAACTTCAGAGTACAAACTTGTTGTAATCCCAGAGTTATGTATAAATGTACATATGTACATATATATTTTCATTCAGGTGGTGACATGGATCCACCTTAAACATTTCTATTGTAATGGTATTCTAGAAATATTTTCTGAATCTCTCATGTTTGTTAATTTTCAGTTTCATTGGATTAGTAATATGTTAAACTACCTTTTCGGTTAAGAGGCACATGCTTAAATTCTGTGTATGTTTGTGTCCTTCTCCCTCCATTCTTCTTTTTCTACATTATTCCCCAGGCCCACACCCTCCCTATCACTAATTGTTGTTGTTTGGGTAGCACAGCAACCGAGCCCACAAGAGCGGCAGACAGTTTAGTTATCTCTCTGACTTGAATTCCAAGTAAATGTCAGAATAGATATGAAAAGAAGGAATTATCATACTAAACACCAAAAGTAAGTAAATTCTTTGAATATACACAAATATTTTATTCCCCAGGTAGGCAAAATGAACATAAATAAATATTTGTGAAGGAAAATATTTGTTGCTGATTATGTGTTCTGTTTTTCTTTATTAAAAAAGTCAAAGCATAATATCATTTTAAAGCTCTACACATAGACATGGACTTTTACTGAATTACCTCAAGCATCCAATATTGAAATACTTAAGAAGTACATAGATGTTTGCTTGGAAGACTTATGAAAGAGAAGCTTTGGTTTGGGATTTAATTTCAAACAGTGGTGGTAGAAGGTACTTTAAAACATCAGTCTATTTTCACTCTCTTTAAAACACTTAAAAACAAAATGACAAACGATACACGATTATTTTAAGATACATTATGATTGACATTCTGAATTCAAATTAGAGCTGTTGGAAATCACATTAGGTATAGAAAGTTCAGTCCTTCTATCTCAGGCACCAAAAATGTCCTGTAGGCAAAAAAATAACAGTATTTTTCATTTACTATGAATTTATTACTTTTTTAACAGAAGGATTACTTTGAACACAATATCTTTCAGCCAAATCAAATAATGTGTAATTTCTATACTGGAAAAGTATAGGCACCACCTTATTACTATAATTTGTATAAAAATATAATCTTATGGATGGAAAATTTACTTTTAAACCTGGAGATATATTCCTTCTGATGTTATTTTTAAACAAATGTTAAAATGGCTTAAAAGATATTAGTTGGCATGACTGTTAAGTACATCTTTTAATGTAGGTTATCTCCCAATATTAATAATTTGCATTGTGTACTTTGACTTATACAGCGAGATGTGTTGAAACAAATGTAGTTATAACTGGCTCTTTTTAAAAATTCAGTGGAGTTACTGTTATCCATAGTAGTAGTAATAGGAGTAGTATAATTCAAGATGGGTTATCTAACACCGTCCATCACCTGGTCAGCACTAAGGACTTTTAAGGTGAAAAATCAGTGTCAGGGGTACAGTATTTCTCTTTCTTATCTTCCTTCCTCCGTTTCCTTTCCTGCTTTTCCCTGTCCTCCCATTCTTGTTCCTTTCTCCCTCTGTCTCTCTCTTTTCAATCTCTCCCTTTTTCTCCTTCCTCCATTCTTTTATTTCATAGGTTTTTTTCTTTGAAAACTAGTTACTTTATGGTAAGTAAATCAGTAATGCATATCTCAGTCACAGCAATCAAAAGAAGCCATATGCACATTAAATATTGTGGTTTAACTCATTAAAAAAATTTAGTTTATGACAATATAATCAATGTATATGGTAAAGAAAACACAAAATATGCATAATAATTAAAAATTAAACTTCATCGGTGCCAGAGAGGCCCAGGAGTGGCCTGCATGAGCCTGTGGCAGCAGCGACCGAGCCGCCCAGGACTGGCGCATGTGAGCTGGCAGCAGAGTGGCCCACAGGAGCCTGCGACATCTGTGGCTGAGTGGCCCTCGCACTCTGGAAGTGCCAGAGGGGCCCAGAAGCAGTCTGCATGAGCCCGCGGCAGTGGTGACCGAGCGGCCCGGGAGTGGCCCATTTGAGCCCATGGTGGTGGCGGAGGAGTGGCCTAGGAGCAGCCACGTCCCCAGCAGCCACCCATGATCTCAGCCCAGGGCACAGCCACCCAATCCAGACCCCAAGGCTACAGACAGCACACAGCTGCCTGGCAGAGGCACCGCTTTTGCATGAGAGAACACGCGGCCCACCTGCCATTCCCCACAGGGCTCTGAGCTACTCTGACAGAGACCCCACCCACAGCAGCTTAGGGGATTAACCCGGAGGCTGCTCCAGGAGTGCGGGTAACCAACACAGACAGTGGAGAAGGACAAGGCGACCAGCAAGCAGGAAAGGACTATGTTCTCCCAGCTGACACATGCGCTACCTGTCTACAGCTACCTCTATCACCTTGAAAAGGCAGAAGAATTTGGTCCAGTCCAAAATTACCCAGACAACCCCCGAGAGAGGGCCTGGGTAGATAGACTTCCCCAATCTCCCCAAAAAGAATTCAAAATAAAGGTCATAACCATGCTGATGGATCTGCAGAGAAATATGCAAGAGCTAGAGGAGCAAGTACAGAGGGGGAGAGTACAGAAACAAAACAATCTCTGGAAGGACTTAAGAGCAGACACATTCTTCTCAAGAGCACATGGAACATTCTCCACAGTAGGTCACATACTAGTCCACAAAAAGAGCCTCAGTAAATTAAAAAAGTTTGGAAGTCTACCAAACAACTTCTCATACCACACAGGCATAAAACTAGAAATTAATTGCACAAAGAAAACAAAAAGGCTCAGAAACACATGGAGGCTTAACAACATACTTCTAAATAACCAATGTATCAATGACCAAATTAAAACAGAGATCAAGCAATATATGGGGACAAATGACACCAACAGCATAAAGCCCCAACTTCTGTGGGATGAAGCAAAGGCAGTTCTAAGAGGAAAGTACATAGCAATCCAGGCCTATCTAAAGAAGGAAGAACTCTCCCAAACGAATAGCTTAAAGTCACAATTATTGAAACTGGAAAAAGAAGAACAAATGAAGCCCAAAGTCAGCAGAAGGAGGGACATAATAAAGATCAGAGAAGAAATAAATAAAATTGAGAACAATAAAATAAGAGAAAAAATAAATGAAACCAAGAGCTGGTTCTTTGAGAAAATAAACAAAATAGATAACCCCCTAGCCAGACTTATTAAAAGAAAAAGACAATCTACACATATCAACAGAATCAGAAATGAGAAAGGAAAAATCATGATGGACCCCACAGAAATACAAAAAATTATTAGAGAATACTATGAATATCTATATGCTAACAACCTGAAAAACCTAGAAGAAATGAACAACTTCCTAGAAAAATACAACCTTCCAAGACTGACCAAGGAAGAAACAGAAAATCTAAAAAGACCAATTACCAGCAAAGAAATTGAAGCTGTAATAAAAAACTACCCAAGAACAAAACCCCTGGACCAGATGGATTCACTGCTGAATTTTATCAGACATATAGAGAAGACATAATACTCTCCATAAAGTTTTCCAAAAAATAGAAGAGGACAGAATACTTCCAAACTCATTCTATGAAGCCAGCATCACTCTAATACCAAAACCAGGCAAAGACCCAACCAAAAAAGAAAATTACAGACCAATATCCCTGATGAACATAGATGAAAAAATACTCAACAAAATATTAGCAAACCGAATTGAAAAATACATGAAGAGGATCATATACACCATGATCAAGTGGGACTCATCTCAGGGATGCAAGAATGGTACAACATTCAAAAATCCATCAACATCATCCACCACATAAACAAAAAGGAAAAAATCACATGATCATCTCCATAGATGCTGAAAAAGCATTGAACAAAATTCAACATCCATTCATGATAAAAACCCTCAACAAAATGGGTATAGAGGGCAAGTACCTCAACATAATAAAGGACATATATATGATAAACTCACAGCCAACATCATACTGAACAGCGAGAAGCTGAAAGCTTTTCCTCTAAGATTGGGAATAAGACAGGAATGCCCACTCTCCCCAGTTATTCAACACAGTACTGGAGGTCCTAGCCATGGCAATTAGACAAAACAAAGAAATACAAGGAATCCAGATTGGTAAAGAAGAAGTCAAACTGTCACTATTTGCAGATGACATGATATTGTACATAAAAAACCCTAAAGACTCCACTCTAAAACTACTAGAACTGATATTGGAATAAAGCAAAGTTGCAGGATACAAAATTAACACACAGAAATCTGTGGCTTTCCTAAACACTAACAATGAATTAACAGAAAGAGAAATCAGGAAAACAATTCCATTCATAATTGTATCAAAAAGAATAAAATACCTAGGAATAAACCTCACTAAGGAAGTGAAAACCCTATACCCTGAAAACTAGAAGACACTCTTAAGAGAAATTAAAGAGGACACTAACAAATGGAAACTCATCCCATGCTCTTGGCTAGGAAGAATGAATATAGTCAAAATGGCCATTTTGCCCAAAGCAATCTATAGATTGAATGCAATCCCTATCAAATTACCAACAGCATTCTTCAACAAACTGAAGCAAATAGTTCAAAAATTCATATGGAAACACCAAAGACCCCGAATAGCCAAAGCAATCCTGAGAAGGAAGAATAAAGTGGGGGAGATCTCGCTCCCCAACTTCAAGCTCTACTACAAAGCCACAGTAATCTAGACAATTTGTTACTGGCACATGAACAGACCCACTGATCAGTGGAACAGAATAGAGACTCCAGACATTAACCCAAACATGTATGGTCAATTAATACATGATAAAGGAGCCATGGACATACAATGGGGAAATGACAGCCTCTTCAACAGTTGGTGTTGGCAAACTGGACAGCTACTTGTAAGAGAATGAAACTGGACCATTGTCTAACCCCATACACAAAAGTAAATTCGAAATGGATTAATGACCTGAATGTAAGTCATGAAACCATAAAACTCTTGGAAAAAAAAGCATAGGCAAAATCTTTTGGACATAAACATGAGCGATTTCTTCATGAACATATCTCCCTGGCAAGGGAAACAAAAGCAAAAATGAACAAGTGGGACTATATCAAGCTGAAAAGCTTCTGTACAGCAAAGGACTCCATCAATAGAACAAAGACATCCTACAGTGTGGGAGAATACATTCATAAATGACAGATCCAATAAAGGGTTGACATCCAAAATATATAAAGAGCTCATGTGCCTCAACAAACAAAGAACAATTAATCCAATTAAAAAATGGGCAGAGGAGCTGAACAGACAGTTCTCCAAAGAAGAAATTCAGATGGCTACCAGACACATGAAATGATGCTCCACATCACTAATTATCAGAGAAATGCAAATTAAAAGTACAATGAGGTATCACCTCACACCAGTAAGGATGGCTGCCATCCAAAAGACAAACAACAACAAATGTTGGCGAGGCTGTGGAGAAAGGGGAACCCTCCTACACTGCTGGTGGGAATGTAAACTAGTTCACCCACTGTGGAAAGCAGTATGGAGGTTCCTCAAAAAGCTCAAAATAGAAATACCATTTGACCCAGGAATTCCATTTCTAGGAATTTACCCTAAGAATGCAGCAGCCCAGTTTGAAAAAGACATATGCACCCCTATGTTTATCGCTGCACTATTTACAATAGCCAAGAAATGGAAGCAGCCTAAATGTTCTTCAGTAGATGAATGGATCAAGAAGATGTGGTACATATACACAATGGAGTATTATTCAGCCATAAGAAGAAAACAAATCCTACCATTTGCAACAACATGGATGGAGCTAGAGCGTATTATGTTCAGTGTAATAAGTCAGGCAGAGAAAGACAAATATCAAATGATTTCATTCATATGTGGAGTATAAAACAAAGAAAAAACTGAAGGAACAAAACAACAGCAGAATCACAGAACCCAAGAATGGACTAACAGTTACCAAAGGGAAAGGGACTGGGGAGGATGGGTGAGAAGGGAGGGACAAGGTGGGGGGGGAAGAAAGGGGGCATTACGAATATCATGTATAATGTTGGGGGGGGCACGGGGAGGGATGTGCAACACAGAGAAAACTAGTGATTCTACAGCATCTTACTATGCTGATGGACAGTGACTGTAATGGGGTTTGTGGGGAGTACTTGGTGATGGGGGGAGTCTAGTAAACTTAATCTTCCTCATGTAACAGTAGATTAATTATACCAAAAAATAAAAAAATTAATTAAAAAATAGTAAACTTCATGATCTTTTCACCTTTTGCACCAATGTTATTTGGAAACTATTATCAGTTTTGTATGTGTCTTTCCCTACTATTTCTATGCATATAACTTCATATAAATATATTTAATTTATATTTATGATTTCACACTGTTCATACTTTTCAGAACCTTCCTTTTATCATCTTATAAGTTACCTTTGTACTCTACAAATGAACACATGCAGAATGATTTTGTTTTCCAAGGAATAGAATTGACATTATGGATATTCTGTAATTATTGAAAGAATTCTGCTATGGTGAACATTTGGTTTTGTAAGGACATAATTTTGTGTGTCCCTAATTAAACCTTTCCCGGCTGATAGAGATGTAGGTTGTTTCCAGTTTTCTCTAACTACAAGTAATATTGAAATGAGTATGTTCATATATGTAGTCTGCCACAATTTTGTGTGTATTTGCATGGACAGACTTTTATACTGGAATAGCTTTGACAAGGTAATGCATATTTGTAAATTTGGTAGATATTACTGTATAACCCTCCACATTTTTGCATGAAAATTCTCATTTCCTATGATTAAAAGTATATTATTTTAAATTTTAAAATATTTTTGCGTTCTCACAAATGAAAAATACTTTATCATTGTTTCAATTTATATTTCTTCTGTGAACAGGGCTGAAGGTTATAAGCGAATTTTAATTTTTTTCTATGAAATACCATTCATAGCATTTTTTATATTTTTTAATAAAAACATGCATTCTGGATGAAACAGAGCAGTAGAACAGGCAGTATAATTGAGGAAAAAATATGTATGAATTAACATTAGGTTTTAGATGTCCTTGCAAGAGAATACTTTTAAAACCTGAAATATTATGAATTCAAAGGGAAGTCTCACTTTCCCATAGTCTAAGAATCACCAGGTTTTATTCCAAACAAAATAGTTATTTTAAAAATCCTTTAAATAAATAATCTCATATACATAAATTTTCCTTTAAATGAGAGCATATCAAAATTATACAATTATTCCCTTTTTTAAAATAAATTATTGCATGTCTTATTTTCCCCATTTCTAATAGTACAATCCATTCACAGAAAACTAGATCTTAACTAAAGTGAATTCATTTTAGGGACTTTTATATTTTCATATATTAAGTTTTCCATTTAGCATCAACATATAGTCATGTTGGAAGGAAATTTCAATGAAATGTGTCTAGTGCAACATACAGAATGGAGGGAGGACTGGTATCTTGAAATTCTGTCTTTCAACAGCCATGGACGTTATTTCGCTAAGGAAGCAATAGCAAAACAAATTAGCCATTATTCCTTCTATTTACCCAATTTGGACATTTGGTGAATCCTAGGAAATTCAAAAATTAATGTGATAAAATTCAATTCTATACTGTACCTTTATATCACTCTTGGACTTATACCAGTGAAAACTGAATTTCATGGAGAATCTTAGGAAAAACATTAAATAGGATTGTAAGATGTTAGATCGGAAGGGCTCCAATCCTCTGGCAAAGAATTATGCTCCAGTAACAATAAAAAGTAGAAAACGAGGATAAATATAAAGGAGATTTTGTTCAGAAGTTTTCATTTTTTCTGTGAGGCAAATATCTGCTCATGGTCATGTAACATACTTGCTTTATAAATATATTTAGATGTTTCTTTCATTTTATATTCTTTGATATAATTTATCCCTGGGATGATCTAGTTTTAAAAGTTCAATTCTCCTATGGTTTTGAAGGGCAATTCCTTGATAGCCTTTTGTATTTATTCTAATGAAAATATTTTATTTCAGTTTAATATTTATATTGTGGCCAAAATGGAAAATTGCATTTTTTCAAGTAAATTATTTTTTCCTAGGTTTCCATGTGTTTGCCTAGATTTCTATAAAATAGATACTATTGGGATTTTTGTTTCTTCTTTTCTAATAGTTATTTCCTTCTTTGTCATTTGTTTTGTAGAAGTACCGTTGATATACAATCTTATATTAGTTTCCAGCATGCAACACAGAGAGTTGCCAGTTACCCACATTATTAAATCCTCACCCCCGCTAGTGCAGTTATTACCTGTCAACATAGGCAGATTTTACAGAATCATTGGCTATATTCTCCATGCGGTACTACCATCCCTGTGACCATCTTACATTACGATTGAGAATTTTTGTGTCCCTATAACCCCCTTCCCACCCACCAACCCCAGCCCCTTCCCCATGGTAACCACCAGTCATTTCTTAGGGTCTATGAGTCTACCGCTATTTTGTTCATTTTGTTTTGTTTTTATATTCCACATAATTGAAATCATATGGTATTTTTCTTTTTCCTCCTGACTTATTTCACTCAGCTTAATACCCTCTAGGTCCACCCATGTTGTCGCCTAAGACACCTCAACAGAAGAAAAAGCAGCTTATAGTATGGGAGAATATATTTGCAAAAAATTTATCTGCTAAGGAGTTAACAGCCAAAATATATTTAAAAAACTCAAAGAACTCAACACCGAAAAACCACAAATAACCCAGGTAAAAAATGTGCAGAGAACCTAAACAGACATTTTTCCAAATAAGAAATACAGATGGTCAATAGGCACATGAAACAGTGTTTCACATCCTTTGTCGTTTCTTATTTTGCATATCTGTGATTTCTACATTACTCAATGAATTAAGTTAGTTGTGGGTTTCATTAATCTTGTTAATTTTTTTCCAAGATCCAGGATTATGATTTATTATTAGATCTATTCTTTTTTAACTCTATGTCATTAATCTCTTCATTATTATTTTAGTCCTCATGCTTCTCAGACCATGGATGGCAGTATCCGTAAAGATCACCTAAGTGGTGAAGTTGTGGCGTAAGCTGACTTCATTGAGGTTTGAGGTCTTTGTGTCCAAGGTTATGGTCCTTATTAGCTCACATTTTGGATCCTGATAATTAGAAAGGTCATATTGGAAAACAACTTGGAAAACTTATATTACTGGATTAATTTTGTTTAAAACTATAATTCCCACTGTGTCTCATCCCTTGGTAGAATATACTTCTTGTCCCCATTATTTTTCTATGAACAGGATATAAGGTATCATCAACTGTAAAGAAACCCTGATATAGTAAATACTAAGAATGCCAGGAGAAAATACAAATTTGGAGTCAGCATGATCAATAATGACAAACTATAAAGTATCAAATGTCATTAAATTAGCAGAAACATACCTAGTACAAAAAATGAGATATACTTAATGGTATTTCCCAAAGTGTTAATAAAGGATCTTGAAATCTTGAATTTATAACTTTTTTTTTTAATTGCAGGTTTTAGTATGATTACTGTTTCAATAGTTTTCCCCACTTTCAAAAATAGTCATACATTCCTTTTTCATTGGAGACTTTAGTTTGAAATTTACATCTTTGTCTTGCTATATTTATATCTACCTATGTATCCTTAAGGTACTGTGACTAGAGAGAAAAAGAAAGCAGTAGTTTGACAATGTTATTTATAACTTCTTTTATTTTTTTTTTTATTTTAAAATTTCATCATATTGTATTGTTCTTCTTGAAAGATTATAAAAAGGAATTTAAAAAACTAGGCTGGACACCCACCCAACAATCAAATCCACAGGGATCTTTACATGACCTGTATAGAACAGATCACTTTTAATCAGTGTTAGTCTTTCTTATATTGAACAAAATCAAGTAAAATGAAATCAAAGACAACAACATGCAGGCTTATTTTTTTTCTGGGCCATTAGGCTTTTTTTTCCTACAAAGTTAGAATCTCTGATTCATTTAATCTTTATCATTTCAGCAGAATTATAATGGATGAAAACAAAACTCACATTAGTAAAATAACATCTGTAGATGCGTTTATTGCTATCCAATGTCAAAAAAGTTCAACTGTACCTTTCCTCATCATCACGTTTTCTACTCTAAAAGGAGGCAAAGATTTCAAATTTTTTTAGTAATGATTTACATTTAAAGCAAATGATTTTTGTTTTCATAAACAGAAACCATTGTTTAAGTATTATTTAAATGATTATTATCTGCAAAACCTATTAGAGTTTCTAAAAGACCTCACCTTACCTAATACTCAATTACCACTTTTTTTTTTAACTAGAAGTAGGTTTTGATTCATAGAGGAGTTAATTAGCCTGCCTTGAGAAGGATTTCTCAGAGGCTGTGTTTGGGACATTCATTTATATTTGCCAAAAATCTTTTGAGGAGCTAAAATATGCTGTATATTAGATTTTTGTCAAAGTTAGAGACAGATTAATAAAATAGCTTGCAATACATCAGAGTTTTGTGTTAACAAAAAAATCATAATTCCTTCTGGAATTAGAAAAATTTCATGAAATAAAGTTTTAACTTGGTTCTGAAGTAGGGGATTACCAATGAATTAGGAATAAAGGTAAAGTCATTAGGCAGAAGAAACAAAAACTATAAAGGGATAAGTTACAAGCAAATGCAATTTAATAATCATAACAAGAACAATAATAAATTTAACACATGACAGTTAAAGAGGAGAATTTCAGTTAACAAAACAAGATAAATGAATGGCAAGAAATAAGGATATCCATATAGCTTGAGACAGCATTAGAGAAGGCTTGAACAAAACTTTCTCTTTGTCATAAAAAATACTTATTCATCCAATTTACCAGAAGGCGAAAATCCTATGGAGAAACCCTTAGAAATCCTTTGCAACAATAAAAAAAGACATCATGAAGGCTGAACTGAGGTGGTATCACTGGAGGCAGTGAAGAGTGGCAGTAACTGAGATGCATTTCTGAGGTAGGATCAGCGTTTTCTGTTGATTTACTAAAAGTCAACTTAATGTTGACAATAATATTTCTTATCATTAGACTGGGTGCTTGGTGATGTCACCATCTAGAGCTTAAAAGAAAAATGCAGAAAATATGTTGAGAAGGAAAAATGGTTGTTCTTCATATGTAAATTTAAAATACCTACAGAAAATTTATAAGGATGTATTACAGAATTAAATATATGGTCTAGCTTGGGAAGATTCACAGGGCTAATGACAGATGTCATAGTAGAGAGGAGTAGTTGAGCTTATGTAAGAGGAGATCACAATAAAAAGAGAAAGGATTGAACCCTACTGGTTCTAGAAATTAAGAGATATTTGGAGTAGGGACTATCATTCTTAGACACAGTGAAACATCCATCAATTGCCATGAACAACATTGTATAAACTCAGAATTACATATCTTCCCTAAAGCTTTTTTTACTGTATACTTTTTATTAGACAGCATCAAATATTGAATAGAGTCTACTAGAAGTGTTTTTATACTAGTATTTGCCAGTTCATAATCTGTCTATAGAAATAGAGTTTGAATCAAATTAAATTTGTGATACCACAACAGTTCTGGCCCAGGAAAAAATGGCAATTTTATGTTTAGTAACCTTAAAGTATAAGACCCTAATTTAATTTATTGGTCTTAAATCGGGATTGCATATAGTTGGGTCTATTTTGGTATAAATTTTAAAAGAGCCTTGATCAAAGAAAATTAAAAATTCTAAAATTCTTCTTTATCAAAGAACAGATTATTCAAATGTTATGGTTACTCACCATTCAAAATTTTATTAGTTCACAATTTCTCCAGATGGTAAATAACTACTTTGCACTGCATACATGGCTTGGAGCAGAACTGTGCTTTTATGTGGATATGTAGATTAAATAAAATCCATATTTATATTACTTGATATGTCAATATTTCCAGGAGTGTTAAAAACAGTATATTGTAGAGCATGCCACTAGAATAATGTATTTATAGGTGTTTATTTCCAAGTTAGAAAAAAAAGAAATTGACAGAATTCCACTGTATGACTCATCTGGGCAAAACCACTACAGATAAATCCCTAAGATCTCACTCATTTTTCTAAAGGCTGCTGCTATCAGGGATTTCAAGTGGTTAAAACTCTAATATAAAAGAAAGATTAAATACAAATTTAGAATGAATAGTGTGACTCTAACTTCTGATTTTTCCCTAGAGAAAACTTGAGAATCTCCTTTATACTGAAGTTATTGTCTTCAGGGGAATATTTAGTTTTTTGTAACTCTTTACAATCTCTAAGAGATGCTGAGGAAATTGTTGTAAATTTAAGTACTCTATTGAGCTCTAACCTAGATAAACCTGTGAAAAAAATACTTGAAACCCTATAGTATCAACAAACAATGGGAAAGGAGAGAAGACTAAGTTTAACACCCACTTGTGATGGTGTCACTTCTCAAAAAAGAAGAAAAAACAGATATATTTGTAAGGCATTTAAATGTTTGAAACTAAGGAAGACAAGACAGATTGACAAAAAGAATAGCCCCTTAGTCCCAGCCACAAGTTTGTCGATGCTGGACTTCTGCATAAGCATTCTAGTTCATCTCTCTACTTCCAGTCTTACCTTCCATCTACTATAGACTATTCTTCACACACTTTAAGCCAAAGTTTAATATTTTAAAACATAAATCAAATTGTGAATCTTTTCCTATCAAAAACCTAAAAAGATTTTTTATCACACCATGGATAAAATTTTAACTGTGAACCACGGTTTAAATAAAGATCTTGTGGGAACTGAAACTTACTAATGTTTATTAGGTGGTTAACTCATTCTGCATCCATTATCTGCCTTCTCTGCTCTCTCTGAGCCTACAAAACCAGAAAAGAAAAATTTTCTCTTTGGAAAGAAACTCTAAGAAATTATTTTAATGTTTGTATATAACATGAACCAAAACTTCAAGTGTTTAGAAGAGAGAAATGGAGTAAAAAACAGACACACTTAAAGGAGTAGAGAGATAAGGAGGAAAAAGTGGAAAAAGACACACATAGAAAGAGATGAATAAAGACAAATAGGGGAATGTAGTAGAAGAGGAATCTTTCTTGAATCCACTCAAAAGTTTGCCTGCCAGAACCATTTAGTGGAACTGCTAAACAACTTTGTTAAGGTGCTTATCCCCTAGACACAGTTCTGAGCTCTGGGTATTCAGTGGTATAGAAACAAATTCAGAGTATGCCAAGCACACAAGGCAAGGTTTCCTAGGCGGACACGGTGTTGTAACTCATCTGCATACTCCTCCACCCTGCTCGGGGGAGGACAGGGGGACCATGAATCCTGAGGATGTTAGCCCTGACAGTTTTATTACAAAGAAGGAGCCACTCAACTATTCCTCATTCTGGTATCACTACTTGCAGGCATTCTAGATCTGCCCAACTAAGAGGGTACTTGGGTTTATTGCCAATTTATTTCTCTCTATGGTACAAGGTGGAGAAACATGAAAATGATGAAACAGATCTGACTATACTAAATCACAAGTTCGATTTCATCAGTCTCTTGGCTACACAGGACTATGGGAGATAAAGAGGTGGAGAGAGAAGAATGGACTTCTTTTTTCTACTCCATAACCATTATTGTTACTTTTCAGTACACACATTATTACTGTCAGTGCTGTGGACCTTCCTCCTTTCCTCTCTCTGTCTTGTCCTGTTTCCATTCCCATTAATGGGGGAATTTGTTAGACCATTGCCACTGTACTGAAAAAAAACTTATATTGTACAGTATCTGCCATTGTGTTCTCATAGTAGAAATAGGTATATTGGTGTTTGGTTAAAGAATTTGCCTAGACATTTTTTTTTTCTGAGCCAAAGTAGGACTAGGGAAAAGCAAACTGTGGACATTTGAGAAAACTGCAATTAATTATCATGAATTTTAAAACTCTGAAAAACACAAGCCTAAAAATTAGCAGAAATGTTTTTCCATTTTCAAATGTGTGTCAAGGATTTTATTTCCAGATTAGATTACTCTCTTCAGTGTTAGAACTATATGAGGTCTGGCTAAATCCATGTTCTGTTAATCAAAAGCAAGAATGTGGTAAGAAATAGGCAACTGTGAGAATTAAAATGTTATTGAAAATAGAGTGGAAAATAGTACAGAATATTAATAGAAGAATGACATGCTCTGTTTTTTAAAAACAGTCCCTGTGGCTCTGTTATAGGGACCAGCAGTGGGACCATCTACATGAAGTGATGATTGCAGTAATACAGCTAAATGATGATGCTGGCTTAGACAAGAGTATCATAATGGAGTCCTCTAAAGTGTCCAGATTCTGGTCTGGGATAATTTGGGACAGAATGATCAAGAATTTCTGATGGATTGATTTGGGGCTGTCATAAAGGGAGAAAAAAAGAATATTATTATGAGATTCAGTGGTAATGTACATGTTATAACTATTTACTGACAAGACAAAAAAAAAAAGGCCAGAAAACAGACCGCAGATTGCTAAGTATCAAGGGGTCTTTAATGGATTTGTTAAGCTTAGATACATAGTAGACATTTAGCCCTCCACATCAGACATCTCCAGGAGAAATAATTAAAGTAGTCTTCTATAACTCCAGGTGAAGGGCCCCCACCCATAAGATGGCGAAATTCCTGCTTCTCTTCCGGGTCCTCGGTTCCCGCCGGTGCCACCTGAAGCCCAATCACCCCTCGCCCCCCTCCCAATCCCAGCACCTAGCCAATAGCCACCAGCCCCGTAGAAGTAACACCACAATCACCCCATGCCCCTTCCTATATAACCCAGCACCTTTCCCTAATAAAGCGGAATTCTCCAGTGAATTGCTGCTGTATGTCTCTCCTTTCATTTCACCAGGGGAAAATGTGTTCCCAGCCCAGGGCAAATAAACCTTTGAAGCTGAAATCAGTCAAAGGGAGTAATAAAGTGGGAGAAACCCATTGATGGCTTACAAGCAGTCATCTACTCCACTCCTGCTCTCTGTGCCTTTCTCCACTTCGCTAAAAAGACTCCACCAAACCTCTCTTGTCCAGGTGCATGCTCACTCCCCTCCCCGCTTGGAATCACTCATTGGTATGGAGATAGAATACTCTCTTCACCCTTTGGAAGCACCTACTGATACGGAGATGCACTAAGGCCAGGCGAGAGATTCTGGAAATACTGTAATTTTACCCACATCTTCAATGAAGATATTTCACTTAGAGACAATCAAATGGACATCTTAAACTAGATAAACAAGCATGAAGTTGACAACTGGAGAGTTAAAAAAATATGCTAATGTATGTGTTTAAAGGCATGTAACTATATGCTGTCAGCATAAAGGAGAAACAAGAAAAGGGAAGGAGGCTCAGGAGTAATTATTGTTGCACTTCAATATTTATTGTATGAGCCATGGATGAGAGCTAGCAAAATGACTGAGAAGTCACCAGGAGAAGATAGGAGGAAATCTGGAAAGTGAAAGAAGGAAGTGATTCAAAGAAATAGTTGTGGAAACAGTCACTGATGTGGCTGGAAAGTCAAATAGTCGAGATGAGGACTTGACAGAAAGGAAGCCCATGGAAAGTCTTAAAAGAAAAATGTCCTTCAGTAGAAGGGAAAGAAAGCCAACCATAGTGGGTTGTGGAGAGAATGGGAAGCAGTCAAGAGAGAGAAGTCACTAGAGAAAACTGTTTTAAGAGTTTTTCTGTAAAGGGAAGCTAAAAATTCAGCTTACATTGGAGATAGCCACATGGTCAAGAGATTTTTGTGGTTGAGTTTGTGGATATCATTTTTTAATTGTTTAAATATGGGGCCTACTGAAATATTTATATACTCTTGGAAACGATCTAGGAAAAAGGAGATATGATTAAATGGAGAATATCTCTTTATATGGCTTGAGGGGCAGGATCCATGACACAGATGGAGAGTTTTGGCTTTGATGGATACATAAATAAGCTATTCATTGTAACAGGAGGGAAGGATATAATGGAAGATTAGTAGATATAAATGTGAGAATGTTGAATATTTCCTGATTATTTATAATTTTTCAATTAGTAGTAAACATCAGAGTTAGGTAAGAGAAACTGGGTTTTAAGATGAGATAACAGAGTGTGAAATATTTACTTTGTAGAATGAGGAATTTTACATTTTAGGAAAATATAGCAGGGCAATGTTAAGTACCCATGTTGTTCTTTGTTGGCATTAATGTTAAGTGATAAAAGTGAATCTTTTGTGGTTTCCTGTTTTTCTTTTTTTACCCCTAGATACTTTCAGCTATTCAGTGAAGGTAAAGGATAGGCAGCTAGCTGGGGTTACTCAGGGCCAGATATTTCAAGTTTGAGAGTCATTAGGTCTATTATTAAATATTCCAACTTTCTCCCCTTTTAGGTACCTAAGAAATTGCACTTCCTTACCCCTTGAAAATAAGTGTTATTATGTGACTTCCTTTTTTTTTCAGATATATTAGCAAATTTTCCATGTATTACTTCCACAAGAAGCTCTTAGAGCCATAGCGTAATTTCACATCCCCAAAAGCTACCAGAGATTTTGCCAATTTGAGTTCTGAAATAAAGAGATAGGGATCAGAATCCTAAGGGACTGGTGACAGAAATGTAATAGTTCTGAGGAATAAATCTTAGTTTATTTGATTTTTTTATTATTATTTAAAGGTTGTTGTTGCTAGCGTAATATCATTTACACTACTAATACAACAAGCCGATACAAAGAAAAGATAAAGGATGAAGAGAGTTAGGACTATTTATCGGAACTGCACAAATGATGTAAGGTACCTGAGAAGAAAGGTAAATTAAGCAGAGTCCATAGATTGAATGTTTAAATAAAGTTGAAATGTATTTTTTAATTTGGAGAAATAGAATAAGTGACCTAAAAAGTGGGTAATTTGGAGAGCACAAAGCTTGAAATTGAATTTCAGAAGTAATTCAGTCGGGTATGGCATGGTCTAGGTTATTACTCTGCAAATATGTTGTTGAGGTGAGGCGGATGAAATGATTAGTAGAAGCAAAAAGGTACAAGATCTGAGAGGCCAGGATATGGATGGATGTCTCATAGGCATTGTGAATTTAACAAATCATACTTAACATAAAAGCATAAATCACCTGCCAAAATATACAAGATAGATTTACAACCTCTAAGGCCTTATTTCCTACTAAGGCCCACCAAGTAGGAGGAGGAGGCCTACTTCTCCAGGTTCTACATTCTAATCACAGAAATATCCCCTTTTTCTAAATACACGGGGTTCTTCCTTGAACCTAGGCTTTTGTACATGTTTTTCTTGTACCAGAAAGTCTCCTTTGACTCATTATACTCCAACACAATTTTGCCTCAGTTAAAGGCTTTATACTCTCTTTTAAAGTTTAAGACTCAACTTGAGCAACATTCCAAGGGAAATCTTTTTTCATCATCAAACGTACCTACTCCCCTCTCTAAAACTATGAGGATTGTTTTATTTACTGTTGCAGTACCATGTTATTTTTTTCCTGTCACATTAGATTCTAAGCACATACAAAGTTTCCACCTGTCCTGCTAAACTGAGATCTTTTGGATGTCAGGAAATGTGTATTTGCTTGTATTGTACTTAGCAGTGAAGTTAAACAAACCAATCAAATTGTTGCTCAAACACTATGATTTTGAAAGAATGAATTTATGAAGAACCTTTAACAAGTTCTTAGGCACGATGATGAGATTCCTAGTATTTTTACCTAAATATAAAACACCCTTCTTTAGAATAAAAATGCTAGGTTAGAAAAAATAGTTGTGGCTACCTTTTTGATAGTTTTCATCAGGGAATGACTAATCAAAAACTCAAATCCCTAGTTTAAATCTCATGACCTCGGCTTTCCTTTATCAATTAAAAATCATTTATTAACTTCTTCTATCTGTTCCTCTTTTCCCAATCGCATATTTTTCTGTGCATTTAAAAAGGTGTTTGATGATCACCTATATCGTCATTATATTTTGCTAACATTAATTGGCTTAGAGCAAATGTACTATTTGATTAAAAATCACAATACTTTGAGATAGTGGGCATTGCATTTTATTTTCATTCTCTTTGAGCTCCTTTTAAAGGAAAAAAGGATAAAAAACATGGGGCAAAAGTGAAAGTTAGGTGAAAAACAGAATAATTAGAACATCCATCTCTAAGAAATAATTTTATTTTGTAGAAGCAAACAAAATAGATTGGAAATAATAGTTCTGGGTTGTGTTGCCAGTTTTCTCAGGTCTTAATGCTCAAATTTTCATTTGTTACATCTATGCTCTAGCCAAACTATATGAAAAAACAGATTAAAACTGTTCTGAGGATAAATAAGAAACACCCTAAATTGTTTATCAAGTTCTGCCAAAGCATTTTGAAATATGCATTATCCTTTTTAAATTAACTTTAAAAGGAGAAGAGAATTCCAAAATTAAACATAAAACAAAGGTCCCTACCTATGTAAACACATTGTTTGTCTTTTTTTATATTTATAACCACTTTAGAAGTATAGCAAGTAGACTTTTTGTTAAAGAGAGAGAAAAGTTTGGCTGAATAATGAAAAGGATTCTGTTCTATAGTGTTCTATTTCAAGCCACTTTAGGAAAATACCATG
Organism: Manis pentadactyla; assembly: GCF_030020395.1. Lineage (NCBI taxonomy): Eukaryota > Metazoa > Chordata > Mammalia > Pholidota > Manidae > Manis > Manis pentadactyla. The sequence goes on from NC_080023.1 coordinate 54,401,818, forward strand.
TAAACATACTCTATTGTGTTAACCTATAGGTAAGAAGTCATCATGAGACTAGACTGCCTGTTCAATTTATATTTTTTCTTCTGAGTCATCTTTAAAAACCCAAAAGAAATTATAATCCCTTCTGTGATGGTCCATTTTATGTATCAAGTTGGTTAAGCTATTGTTCCAGTTAGGCAGTCAAACTGTTACTGTGAAGCTATTTTGTAGATGTGATGAAAGTTCATAATCAACTGACTTTAAGGAAGATTGTCCTAGATAATCTAGGTGACTTTGATTCAGTGCGTGGAAAGGCCTTAAATACAGAGGTAAGTCTTCCCTGAATAAGAAGAAATTATGCATATAAATAGAAACTTTCATTTATCTCCCAGAATTCCAGTCTGCTTTTCCTGCTGTTCTTTACTATGAGTTTGAGACTTGCCAGTTTCCCAAGTCATGTAAGACAATTGCTTTCAATAAATCCCTTATATAAATCGATTGTTTTTGTTTCTTTGGTTACACTTACCTAGAAGTGTCAAAGCAATCTTACATCCTCCTATACTTCATTTTTCTCTGAGGATCTTGGGATTATTAAACTTGACATGTATATTCTTGTCCAAGATTTTGCTGCTGACTGGGAATATTAATAACCAAATGGTGAGTTATTATTGCTTAAGAAACAAACATTAACATTAACCAAAGATGAGTTTTAAAACAGAAAAGTATCTTTCTTGTGTAAGTTACAGTCTCCATGTCCAATGAAGTGGACTAGTTAGAGAAAACCACATGATAAAAGAGAAGACCTTCTATTAATAATCCAAGAAGTAAATACATCTTGTGTCTGTAGGCAGGTTACAATGGTCAAATAAAGACTAGTCAATACATTGAGTTAAATACCTCCTTTGTAGTGTATTATTTTAAACAATAGATTTTTTAAGACTACCTTTTCAGAGAAGTTTCAGGTCCACAGCCAAACTGAGAAGAATATACAGAGGTTTCCTACATGACTTCCTTCCTCACCCAGGCATAAGCTCCCCCACTATCAACATCCCCCACCAGAGTGCTGCATTTGCTACAGTTTGATGAACCTACATTGACTCATCATAATCAACCAAAATTCACAGTTTATTTCAGGGTTCATTTTGGTGTTTTACATTCTGTGGGCTTAGAGAAATTAATAATGACTTGTATCCATCATTATGGTATCATACATTTTGTTTTAACTGCCCTGGAAATCCTCTGTGCTACAACTGTTCATCTCCCCAACAACCCCTGGCAACAAAGATTCTTTATATTATTTCCAATAATTTTGCCTTTTTCAGAGTGTCATACAGTTGGGATCATATAATATGCAACCTTTTCATATTGGTTTCTTTTACTTAGGAATGTTCATTTAAGCACCTCCATTTCTTTACATGCACCAATAGCTCAGCTCTTTTTTGGCACAGTTTATTTACCCATTATAGATTTCTTTATTGCTTCCAAATTTTGGCAGTTAGGAATAAAGATACTATAAATACCCATGTGCAAGTTTTTGTGTGAGCACATTTTTATCTCCTTTGGGTAAATTCCAAAGACCATGGTTGCTGGATCATATAAAAGTATATTTAGTTTTGTAAGAAACGGCTAAACTGTCTTCCAAAGTGGACTATGCCATTTTGCATTCCCACCAGCAGTGGATGAGATGTCCTGTTATTCTGCATTCTCATCAGCTCTTGGTTTTGTCAGTGTTCCAGGTTTTGATCAACAGATGTATAGTGGTATCTTGTTTAAATTGGATTTTCCTGATAAAATATGATGTGGAGCATATTTCATATACTTATTTACCATTTGTATATATTCTTTGGTGAGGTGCCTATTAATGTCTTTGGCCCATTTTTAATCAAGCTGTTAGTATTTTTAACTGTTGAATTTTGAGATTTTTCATATAAATACAGATAGTAGTCCTTTGTTGGATGTGTCTTTTGCAAGTATTTTCTCCTAGCCTGTGGCTTGTCTTTTCATTCTCTTGATATTATCTTTTACAGACAGAAGTTTTCATTTAATGAAGTCCAACTCACCTATTATTTCTTGTATGGATGTGCCTTTGCAGTTGTGTCTAAATATTATAATATCCAAGGTCATCCATATTATCTGTTATTTTGTAGAAATTTTATAATTTCACATTTGCATTCAGGTATCTGATCCATTTTGTGTTAATTTTTGTGGAGGGGGTAAGATCTGTGTCTAGTTTCACATTTTTTTTGCTCTGAGATGTAGAATAATTTCAGAGCCCTTTGGTAAGAAGACTGTCTTTAATCCATTGTATTGCCTTTGTTCCTTCATTAAATATCAGTTGACTATATTTATAAAAGTCTGCTGCTGGGCCTTTCTGTTTCCACTTAACCATTTGTGTATTCATTCACAATAGCACACTGTCTTCATTAATATGAATTTATAGTAAGTTTTGAAATCAGGTAGTGTCAGTCCTCCAACGTTATTCTTTTACTTCAGTATTATGTTGGCTGTTCTTGGCCTTTACCTCTCCATATAATTTTAGAATCAGTTTGTCATATTCACAAAATAACTTGCTGGCATTTGATTGGGATTGCATTGAATCTATAGATCAAGATGTACAACAAATGTTTTCCCTCAAATATGTATAGATAAAGCTTTTAAAATGTGAGTCATAACTTAAAAAGTTCTAGATCTGGGCTTTCTAAAAGTGCTTTCTGAAGCAATGAAAATGTCCTGTCCCAGCAGTGCTAGAACTGTGCTATCTACTAACCACATGTGTCTACTGAGCAATAGAAATGTGTTTGGTAGGATTCAGGAACTGAATTTTTTGTCCAATTTTAATTAAGTAAAATTTAAATATCAGCTATAGTTAGGTCTACCATATAAATAGTACAGCTCTAAAGCACAAAATCTTAAAGACTAAATTAAAAGAGTAATTTCAGAAAAATGATCATACCTGACCTTGTACCTACACCAATCCAAAATTTTTAATTAGTTCTTTAAAGGATATATATGTGTGTAGCATTTATCAAACATTTGGTATTTGCATTTTATCAAATTTAGATAGTATGAAGTCACTATTCATAATTTTGTTGAATGTATTTCTATTAAAAATTAGAAATGTGAAGACTATATTCACATTTTAATAAATGTTCAAGGTTTTTTTCCTAGTACCAATATTTTTCTCTATGCTCTCTTCTTACCTTCTTTAAATTTTTACCACTTCAATTTCTTAACAATACATATTATCCTTAGTTATCTGGGTAAACAAAGAGATGTCCCCATGAATTAAGAAATAAAAAAGTATTATTTTCATTATTTCAACTTAAAATATTCTCATCAAAATTTAAACCATTACTTTTCAAATATTCAGTTAATCTGAAAGATATTGCCAGTGCTGGTGCACATAGTCACAGTTTCTTACTCTTAGGCATTATGGAAAAATTGACCTACTTATTGTGTCCACATACAAATAATTTCACAGGGGATGTTTTTTCTTTCTTGTGAATTTAAATCTCTACTTTCAACGAATATATTTTTGTGATCATAGAAAATGAGGTTAATACATGCCAATTCAGTAGATTCAAAAATGATTTATTTGACTTAAGAATCTAACAATAAACTCATATTATTTTTCTGGCTATCCTTTCTGGGTTAACATTCATTTGATTTTTGCTTTCCTTGATTGCAGATCAATGGATAAAAAACAACAGGCAGGTAAGAAATATTGTGAATAATTCACATGTTGAAAATTGCAAGACAATAATTGATTTTTCTATCAATGTAACAATATTTTTAGGCTTTCCTTGGTTGGCCATGGTAAACTTTTACTTCAGAGTTTCAAGAAATTTCTACATTACTCAAAAGTTGGTTAAATAATGATTCAATTATTCTGGATTGCAAAACAACACTAGATGGACTATATTTCCAGCAATAGAACGATGTAGTTCATCATCTTGTTTTAATTTATATTCTGCATGTACCTTAGGCTTTAATGGTAAAAATCAATTATTTTTGGTAAATTCTTTGTTAAAATACTGATTCATAATGTTAAAACAATCATAAAGAGATTTGTAAGTATCATCCTTTGTATTGCATATGGCTGTATTCATTTCACAAAATAAATTTCAATTAGAGATCGAGTTTAAATTTATGTTAAAGCCAATACAAGATAAAAATATAAACACTAAGTTTTGGATTTTAAATTCTGCATTAACAGTGCATTAGAAACGCTAGCAAATACTAAAGCTGTAGAGTGATTTAATGGTTTCCTCAGAATCAGTCATTTACCTCAACATTTAAACATCTGTTTCATAAATACTTCTTTTCCAAGCCTTATGATGGCCAATAGTAAGATAAAGACAAACTCTGTAATGAGGAATTTGTAAGTTAAATCAATCCTGAAATATTAATTTACTTATGCTATACTAGACATTGTGGAGTATACATCAGAAAATATGATGTCCTCAGAGCCTGAAATCATACACAGCTCATTTGTAAAATGTCTCTTGAATTCTGACAAACACCATTCAAGCAGTGATTGAGTGTCTGAGGATAAACCACACTGAGCTTATTTATATTGTTTCCTTTATTCTCACAAGTACCTTTTGAGCAAAGGTTGTTATGTCAGAAACTACTAATAAAAAAAGAAAGTAATTCATTTCTAGAGAACAAGACTTAGTTGGAAAGAACTCTAATTATATTCTCAATTGAATGGCCACTTGACTGGAGAAAAAACAAAATAAATCAAGAAAATATGATATTAAAAATAACTCATTAAAAGTGTTGCTATAATGAGCTATTGTTCAACAACTTTTCCCTTACTGAATAATGTTGATTATGAGTACACAATTTATGAATAAAAATAAAAGCTATTCTTACATTCTTTATATTAAGCTGGTTTACTCATTATATCATTCATTTGACATTTGTTGAATAAGCATTCACTATATTTAATTATTTTCTGATAATAGAAATAGGAACACTAAATTACATTTGTATTGTCTATAAAACTCTGGTACCACATTATCTAACTTGATACTTTTAATGACATTTTGAAATGAGTAGGTAAATTACTACCATGATTTGCTAACATTGTAGTTCAGGTTGGTTAACTGATTTTTTCCAGGCTAGTGACTGATAATATTAAACTTTATACTAATGCTCTGAGTAAATTCTGGAAAAGAACCAGAAAGTGGAAGTGGAGAATGGAATTGTAAACAATTTTGTATGTCAAGGAGCCTTTTCACTCTTGAAAAGGAAATAACCTTTTCATGTATAACAAAATGAAAATAGAAAACCTAATGTGATAAGTGGAAGAATATGGAAGGTTTTATACACTAGGCTGAAGTTACTATCTAACATTGGCCTCTTTAAAAGATATTTAATTTTTATTTTGTATTTAATAAACTTTTTTTTGGAATAATTGGAAGTTTCACACGCAATTGTGAGACTTGTGAGATCTTACAGAGATTCCATGTACCCTCTACCCAATTTCTCCCAATGATAGCATCTTGAGAACTATAGTCCAGTATGTAAACTAAGAGACTGACATTTATGCAGATACAGAGCTTTTCCCTCCTTACAGGCATCCCTCATGTTGATCTTTAATAGTCAAACCCACTTCCCTCCTGCTACCACTTATTATTAACCTCTGGCAATCACTAACCTGTTCTTTATTTATACAAGTCTGCCTTTTCAAGAATGTTTATATAAATGGAAACATAAATGGGATTAGTTTTTTTCACTCAGCATAATTATCTGGAGATTCTTCCAAGTTCTTGCATACATAGATAATTTCTTTTTATTGTTGATTGGTACTACATGGTAAAGGTGTACAAAATGTTGTTTAAACATTCACTTGTTGAAGAACATCTGAGTGGTTTACACTTTTGCGCTATTACAAACGAATCTCTGTCATCCATGTACAATGTTTGTGTGTGTGTGTCTGAATACAGACTTTATTTTTCTAGGACAAATGACCAGAAGAGCAATTGCTGTTCATATCTAGTTGCTTATGTAGTTTTTAAAAGAAACTGCCAAACTGTTTTCTGCAGTGGCTGTCCCACTTTACATACCCATCAGAAATATATGAGTGATCCATCTTCCCTACTTTTTCACGAGCATTTGGTGTTGTCACTATTTTTTTTACGTTAGCAGTTCTGATGGATTTGTGGAGGCATTTAATTGTGGCTTTAACATGCGTTTCTCCAATGGTTAATGATGTTGAACATCTTTTCATGTGTTTATTTTTTGTCTGTATCCTCGTCTGTGAAATGTCTATGTCTTTTGCCTATTTTTAAATTGGGTTTTTTTTCAGTTTGGAGAGTTTATTATATATTTCAGATACTAGTCTTTTCTTGGATATGTGGTTTGCAAATATTTTCTCCCATACTGGAGTTTGCAGTTTGTCTTTCATCCTCTTAAACTGGGCCTTTTGCATAACAAAATTAATTTTGATAAAGTTCAATTCATCAAGTTATTTGGCATCAAAGAACTCTGCCTAACCTAAATCTCATTTTTTTTCTAAAATTTTTATACTTTACTATTTTACTTTAAATTGGTGACCTATACTGAGTATGTTCCATACAAAGTGTTGAGTTTAGGTCAGGCTCCTTTCCTGGCTTTGAATACCCAGTTGTTCCCATACCACATGCAGTAGCTATACTTTCTTTGTTGAATTGCTTTTGCACCTTTAAAAGAAAAATCACTTGGCCATATTTGTGCGGTCCTCTATTTTAATCCACTTATCTATGTGTCTAGATCTCTGCCAATACCACACAGCCTAGCTATATAATAAATCTTGAGATTGATTTCTACTTCAACAATTCTTGTTCAATTTCCTTCCATTTAAGTTTTAGAGTAATCTTATTTTGTCTCAAAAAAATCATTCTAGGGTTATATTCAGGGATTGTGTTAAACCGACATAACAATTTGATTGAAAACTGATGTCATTACTATATTCAGACTTCTGGAACATAAGTGCAATATGTCCTTCCATTTATTTAAATCTTTGATTTCTTTCATAATTTTTTTTCAGTTTTCATTTCTTTTTATTGTAATATTCCATTTGCATGGAATATTTTATTTGCTCATTCATTGGTTGATGGACATTTGAATTGTTTCCACTTTTGGTTAGTATAAATAATCCATAGTTGTTGTGTTTTTTTGGTATTATTAATATACAGTCACATGAGCAACATTGTGATTACTAGATTGACCCCATTATCAAGTCCCCACCACATGCACATTACAGTCATTGTCCATCAGGATAGTAAGGTACTGTAGAGCCACTACTTGTCTTCCCTATGATATATTGCCTTCCCCATGCACCCCCATATTTTATCTGTGCTAGTAATAATACCCCACATTCTGCTTATCCCTCCCTTCCCACCCACCCTCCTCAGTCCTTTCCCTTTGGCAACTGTTAGTCCATTCTTGGATTCTGTGAGTAGGCTGCTGTTTTATACCTTCCATTTTTGCTTTGCTCTTGAGCTCCACAGATGAGTGAAATCATTTGGTACTTGTCTTTCTCCACCTGGTTTATTTCACTGAACATAATACCCTCTAGCTCTGTCCGTGTCATTTCAAATGGTAGAATTTGTTTTCCTATTATGGCTGAATAATATTCCATTATGTATATGTACCACTTCTTCTTTATCCATTCATCTACTGATGAACACATAGGTTGCTTCCATTTCTTGGCTATTATAAATAGTGCTGTGATAAACATAGGGGTGCATATATCTTTTTGAAACTGGGATCATGCATTCTTAGGGTAAATTCCTAGAAATGGAATTCCTGTGTCAAATGGTATTTCTATTTTTAGTTTTTGAGGAACCTCCATACTGCTTTCCACAATGGTTGAGCTAGTTTATATTTCCACCAGCAGTGTAGGAAGGTTCCCCTTTCTCCGCATCCTCACCATCATTTTTTGTTCCTAGTCTTTTGGATGTTGGCTATCCTAACTGGTGTGAGGTGATATCTCATTGTGTTTTAATTTGCATTTCCCTGCTAATTAGTGATATGGAGCATCTTTTCATGTGCCTGTTGTCCATATGAATTTCTTCTTTGAAGAAGTGTCTGTTCATATCCTCCGCCCATTCTTTAATCGGGTTATTTGATTTTTGGTATTGAGGCATGTGAGTTCTTTATATATTTTGGATGTTAACCCTTTGTCCCATATGTCATTTAAAAATATATTCTCTCATACTGCAGGGTGCCTTTTTGTTCTGATGATGGTGTCCTTTGTTGTACAGAAGCTTTTTCACATGATGCACTCCCATTTGTTCATTTTTTATTTTGTTTCCCTTGCCTGAGGGGATGCATTCAGGAAAAAGTTGTTCATGATTATATTCAAGAGATTTTTGCCTATGTTTTCTTCTAAAAGTTTTATGGATTCATGACTTACATTCAGGTCTTTGATCCATTTTGAGTTTACTTTTGTGTATGGGGTTAGACAATATTCCAGTTTCATTTTCTTGCATGTAGCTATCCAGTTTTGCCAACACCAGCTGTTGAAGATGCTGTCTTTTCCCCATTGTATATCTATGGCCCCTTTATCATATATTAATTGACCATGTAAGCTCTCTAGTCTGTTCCATTGGTCTATGGATCTGTTCTTGTGCCAGTACCAAATTGTCTTGATTACTGTGGCTTTGTAGTAGGGCTTGAAGTTGGGGAAAGTAATCCACCCAGCTTTATTTTTCCTTGTCAGGATTGCTTTGGCTCTTCGAGGTCTTTTGTGGTTCCATATGAATTTTAGAACGATTTTCTCTAGTTCGTTGAAGAATGTTGTTGGTATTTTGATAAAGATTGCATTGAATCTGTAGATTGCTTTAAGCATGATGGTCATTTTGACAATATTAATTCTTCCTTTCAATGAGCATGGGATGTGTTTCCATTTATTGGTATCTTCTTTAATTTCTCTCAAGAGTGTCTTGTAGTTTTCAGAGTATAGATCTTTCACTTCCTTGGTTAGGTTTATTCCTAGGTATTTTATTCTTTTTGATGCAATTGTGAATGGAATTTTTTTCCTGATTTTTCTTTCTGCTAGTTCAACATTAGTGTATAGAAATGCAACAGATTTCTGTGTATTAATTTTGTATCCTGAAGTTTTGCTAAATTCAGATATTAGATCTAGTAGTTTTGGAGAGGATTCTTTAGGGTTTCTTATGTGCAATATCATGTCATCTACAAGCAGAGACAGTTAAATGTCTTCCTTGCCAACCTGTATGCCTTTTATTTCTTTGTGTTGTCTGATTGCCATGGCTAGGACCTCCAGAACTATGCTGAATAAAAGTGGGGAGAGTGAGCATGTTTGTCTTGTTCCTGATCTTAAAGGAAAGGCTTTTAGCTTCTCACTGTTATGTATGATGTTGGCTGTGGATTCTTCATATATGGCCTTTATTATGCTGAGGTACTTGCCCTCTGTACCCATTTTGTTGAGAGTTTTTATCATGAATGGATGTGGGATTTTGTCAAATGCTTTTTCAGCATCTATGGAGATGATCATGTGGTTTTTGTCCTTTTTGTTGATATGGTAGATGATGTTGATAGATTTTTGAAACTTTTTTTCATTTTTTTAAAAATTTATTTATTTATTTTTATTTTTTTGTAGAACATGTTTACTAGGCTCTCCCCTACCCCAAGACCCCCCCCCCCACAAACCCCATTACAGTCACTGTCCATCAGCACAGTAAGATGTTGTAGAATCACTACTTGTCTTCTCTGTGTTGCAAAGCCCTCCCCTTTACCCCACCCCCCACATTATACATGCTAATCATAATACCTGCTTTCTTCTTCCCCGCCCTTATCCCTCCCTACCCTCCCATTCTCCCCAGTCTCTTTCCCTTTGGTAACTGTTAGTCCATTCTTGGGTTCTGTGATTCTGCTGCTGTTTTGTTCCTTCAGTTTTTCTTTTTTTCTTATACTCCACAGATGAGTGAAATCATTGATATATGTCTTTCTCTGCTTGGCTTATTTCACTGAGCATAATACCCTCTAGCTCGATCCATGTTGTTGCAAATGGTAGGATTTGATTTCTTCTTATGACTGAATAATATTCCATTGTGTACATGTACCACATCTTCTTATCCATTTATCTACTGATGGACACTTAGGTTGCTTCCATTTCTTGGCTATTGTAAATAGTGCTTCAATAAACATAGGGGTGCATCTGTCTTTTTCAAACTGGAGTGCTGCATCCTTAGGGTAAATTCCTAGAAGTGGAATTCCTGGGTCAAATGGTAAGTCTATTTTGAGCATTTTGAGGAACCTCCATATTGCTTTCCACAATGGTTGAACTAATTTACATTACCACCAGCAGTGTAGGAGGGCTCCCCTTTCTCTGCAACCTCGCCAACATTTGTTGTTGTTTGTCTTTGGATGGTGGCCATCCTTACTGGTGTGAGGTGATATCTCATTGTGGTTTTAATTTGCATTTCTCTGATAACTAGCAATGTGGAGCATCTTTTCATGTGTCTGTTGGCCATCTGAATTTCTTCTTTGGAGAACTGTCTGTTCAGCTCTTCTGCCCATTTTTTAATTGGGTTATTTGCTTTTTGTTTGTTGAGGAGTGTGAGCTCTTTATATATTTTGGATGTCAAGCCTTTATCGGATCTGTCATTTATGAAAATATTCTCCCATACTGTAGGGTACCTTTTTGTTCTATTGATGGTGTCCTTTGCTGTACAGAAGCTTTTCAGCTTGATATAGTCCTACTTGTTCATTTTTGCTTTTGTTTTCCTTGCCCGGGGAGATATATTCATGAAGAAGTTGCTAATGTTCACATCCAAGAGATTTTTGCCTATGTTTTTTTCTAAGAGTTTTATGGTTTCATGACTTACATTCAGGTCTTTGATCCATTTTGAATTTACTTTTGTATATGGGGTTAGATAGTGATCCAGTTTCATTCTCTTACATGTAGCTGTCCAGTTCTGCCAGCACCATCTGTTGAAGAGACTGTCATTTCCCCATTGTTTGTCCATGGATCCTTTATCGAATATTAATTGACCATATATGCTTGGGTTAATATCTGGAGTCTCTAATCTGTTCCACTGGTCTGTGGCTCTGTTCTTGTGCCAGTACCAAATTGTCTTGATTACTATGGCTTTGTAGTAGAGCTTGAAGTTGGGGAGTGAGATACTCACCACTTTATTCTTCTTTCTCAGGATTGCTTTGGCTATTAGGGGTCTTTGGTGTTTCCATATGAATTTTTGAACTATTTGTTCCAGTTCGTTGAAGAATGCTGTTGGTAGTTTGATAGGGATTGCATTAAATCTATATATTGCTTTGGGTAGGATGGCCATTTTGACGATATTAATTCTTCCTAGCCAAGACCATGGGATGAGTTTCCATTTGTTAGTGTCCTCTTTAACTTCTCTTAAGAGTGTCTTACAGTTTTCCGGGTATAGATCTTTCACTTCTTTGGTTAGGTTTATTCCTAAGTATTTTATTCTTTTTGATGCAATTGTGAAAGGAATTGTTTTCCTGATTTCTCTTTCTATTGGCTCATTGTTAGTGTATAGGAAAGCCACAGATATCTGTCTGTTAATTTTGTATCCTGCAATTTTGCTGTATTCCGATATCAGGTCTAGTGGTTTTGTAGTGGAGTCTTTAAGGTTTTATATGTACAACATCATGTCATCTGCAAATAGTGACAGTTTAACTTCTTCTTTACCAATCTGGATTCCTTGTATTTCTTTGTTTTGTCTAATTTCCATGGCTAGGACCTCCAGTACTACGTTAAATAACAGTGCAGAGAGTAGGCATCCCTGTCTTGTTCCCAATCGCAGAGGAAAACCATTCAGCTTCTCGCTGTTCAGTACGATGTTGGCTGTGGGTTTTTCATAGATGGCCTTTATTATGTTGAGGTACTTGCCCTCTATTCCCATTTTGCTGAGAGTTTTTATCATGAATGGATGTTGAAGTTTGTCAAATGCTTTTTCAGCATCTATGGAGATGATCATGTGGTTTTTGTCTTTCTTTTTGTTGATGTGGTGGATGATGTTGATTGATTTTCGAATGTTGTACCATCCTTGCGTCCCACTTGGTCATGGTGTATGATCCTTTAGATATATTTTTGAATTCGGTTTGATAATATTTGATTGAGTATTTTTGCATCTACGTTCATCAGGTATATTGGTCTGTAATTTTCTTTTTTGGTGGGGTCTTTGCCTGGTTTTGGTATTAGGGTGATGTTGGCTTCAAAGAATGAGTTTGGGAGTATTCCCTCCTTTTCTATTTTTTGGAAAACTTTAAGGCAAATGGGTATTATGTCTTCTCTGTATGTCTGATATAATTCCGAGGTAAATCCATCTGGCCCAGAGTTTTTTTTCTTGGGTAGTTTTTTGATTACCGCTTCTATTTCTTTGCTGGTAATTGGTTTGTTTAGATTTTGTGTTTCTTCCTTGGTCAGTCTTGGAAGGTTGTATTTTTCTAGGAAGTTATACATTTCTTCTAGGTTTTCCACCTTCTTAGCATATAGGTTTTCATAGTAGTCTATAATAATTCTTTGTATTTCTGATTGGTCCGTCATGATGTTTCCTTTCTCATTTCTGATTCTGTTGATGTGTGTTGATTCTCTTTTTCTCTTAATAAGTCTGGCAAGATGCTTATCTATTTTGTTTATTTTCTCAAAGAACCAGCTCTTGGTTTCATTGATTTTTTTCTATTTTATTCTTCTCAACTTTGTTAATTTCTTCTCTGATCTTTATTATGTCCCTCCTTCTGCTGACTTTAGGCCTCATTTGTTCTTCTTTTTCCAATGTTGATTACTGTGATGTTAGACTATTCATTTGGGTTTGTTCTTCCTTCTTTAAATATGCCTAAATTGCTATATAAATTCCTTTTAAGACTTTTTTTGCTGCGTCCCACAGAAGTTGGGCTTTGTGTTGTTGTTGTCATTTATTTCCATATATTGCTGGATCTCCATTTTAATTTGGTCATTGATCCATTGACTATTTAGAAGCATGTTGTTAAGCCTCCATGTGTTTGTGAGCCTTTTTGCTTTCTTGGTACAATTTATTTCTTGTTTTATACCTTTGTGGTCTGAAATGTTGGTTGGTAGGATTTCAATCTTTTTGAATTTACTGAGGCTCTTTTTGTGGCCTAGTATGTGGTCTATTCTGGAGAATGTTTCATGTGCACTTGAGAAGAATGTGTATCCTATTGCTTTTGGGTTTAGAGTTCTATAGATGTCTATTAGGTCCATCTGTTCTAGTGTGTTGTTCAGTGCCTCTGTGTCCTTACTTATTTTCTGTCTGGTGGATCTGTCCTTTGGAGTGAATGTGTGTTGAAGTCTCCTAAAATGAATGCATTGCAGTCTATTTCCTCCTTTAGTTCTCTTAGTATTTATTTCATATATGCTGGTGCTCCTGTGTTGGGTGCATATATGTTTATAATGATTATATCCTCTTGTTGCACTGAGCCCTTAACTTTACGTAATGTCCTTCTTTATCTCCTATTACTTTCTTTGTATTGAAGTCTATTTTGTCTGATACTAGTACTGCAAATCCTGCTTTTTTCTCCCTATTGTTTGCATGAAATATCTTTTTCCATCCCTTGACTTTTAGTCTGTGCATGTCTTTGGGTTTGAGGTGAATCTCTTGCAAGCAGCATATAGATGGGTCTTATTTTCTTTTTCCATTCAGTGACTCTATGTCTTTTGATTGGTGCATTCAGTCCATTTACATTTAGGGTGATTATTGATAGGTATGTACTTATTGTCATTTCAGGCTTTAGATTCGTGGTTACAAAGGTTCTAGGTTACTTTCCTTACTATCTAAGAGTCTAACTTAACCCACTTAGTATGTTGTTACAAACACAATCTAAAGGTTCTTTTCTATTTCTCCTCCTTTTCCTTCCTCCTTCATTCTTTATATATTAGGTATCAGATTCTATACTTTTCTCTATCCCTTGATTGGATTTGGCGATAGTCAATTTAATTTTGCATTTGCCTTGCAATCAGCTGCTCCCCCCTCCCTACCATGATTTTACTACCTCTGGTGACAGCTATCCAACCCTAGGAACACTTCCATCTATAGCAGTCCATCCAAAATAGACTGCAGAGATGGTTTGTGGGAGTAAACTCTGTCAGCTTTTGCTTATCTGGAAATTGTTTAATCCCTCCTTAAAATTTAAATGATAATCTCACCGGATAAAGTAATCTTGGTTTCAGGCCCTTCTGCTTCATGGCATTAAATACATCATGCCACTCCCTTCTGGCCTGTAAAGTTTCTGCTGAGAAGTCTGTTGTTAGTCTGATGGGCTTTCCTTTGTATGTGATCTTATTTCTGCCTCTGGCTGCTTTTAACAGTCTGTCCTTATCCTTGATCTTTCCCATTTTAATTACTATGTATCTTGCTGTTGAGTTTTCAGCAACTACCACCTCAAAGACACTTTCTATCCCTTTTTCTCTCTCTTCTTCTTCTTCTGGTATCCCTGTAATGTGAATATTGTTCCATTTGGATTGGTCACACACTTCTATCAATATTCTTTCATTTTTAGAGATCCTTTTTTCTCTCTGTGTCTCAGCTTCTTTGTATTCCTCTTCTCTAGTTTCTATTTCGTTTATTTTCTCCTCCACCATATCCAACCTGCTTTTAATACCCTCCATCGTGTTCTTTAATGATTGGATCTCTGACCTGAATTTATTCCTGAGTTCTTGGATGTCTTTCCGTACCTCCATTAGGATGTTGATTATTTTTATTTTGAACTCCCTTTCAGGAAGAGTCACGAGGTCCATATCATTTAAATCTTTCTCGGGAGTTGTATTAACAATTTTACTCTGGACAAGTTTCCTTTAGTGTTTCATGTTTGTATATGGCGCCCTCTAGTGTCCAGAAGCTGTATTCTGGAGCTGCTGAACCCCTGAAGCAATGTTAGGGTTTGCAGGGGAGCGCTACTGGGGGTAAGAAAGAGCTGTTCCCCGCCTCCTGGCTGCTGTGCCTGTCTGCACTGCCTGAGCCAGTGGGCCAGGCACACAGGTATAAGTTTTTGTCCCAGAGCAGCCAGATATGGATCCCTGCTTTCCACAAGCAGCCAGAATCCCAGTCTCCCCAGGAACTCTGCCTGTATTAACTTTCCAACCCAGTAGTCATGTGAGTCTCATGAAAGCACCATGAAATGTAGGTTTGTGTTATCAGAGCCAATCTCCAGAGCTAGGTATTCAGCAGTCCCAAGCCTTCCACTCCCTCCCTGCTCCATTTGTCTTCCTCCCACTTGTGATCTGGGGTGGGGGAGGGCCTCGGGTCCCGCGGAGCCACAGCTCTGGTACATTACCCAGTTCGTTGAGGTCTGCTGTTTTCTCCAGGTGTGTGCAGTCTGATGCGTCCTCTTTCCTGTTGCTCTCTCAGGATTAGTTGGACCAATTAAATTTTCTAATTGTATCCAGTTTTAGGAGGAAGCCTCTGTCTCTCCTCTCACTCTGCCATCTTTAATCCTCTGACCAATTTTCGAATATTTTACTATACTTACATCCCTTGAGTAAATCATACTTAATAATGATGTATTTTTTATGTATTTTTGAATTCAGTTTGCTAATATTTTGTTGAGTAATCTTGCATCTTTGTTCATCAGGGATATTTGTCTGTAATTGTCTTTTTTGGTGAGATCTTTACCTGGTTTTGGTATTAGAGTGATGCTGGCTTTGTAGAATGAGTTTGGAAGTATACCCTCCTCTTCTACTTTTTGGAAAACTTTAAGGAGGATGGGTATTAGGTCTTCATTAAATGTCTGATAAAATTCAGCAGTGAAACCATCTGGTCCAGGAGTTTTCCTCTTAGGTAGTTTTTTGATTACCAATTCAATTTCCCTGCTGGTATTCAGGTTTTCTTTTTCTTCCTGGGTAAGCCTAGGAGACTTCAACACACCATTCACTCCAAAGGACAGATCAACCAGACAGAAAATAAGTAAGGACACAGAGGCCCTGAACAATGTATTAGAACAAATGGACCTAACAGACATCTACTGAACACTCTATCCAAAAGCAACAGTATACACATTCGTCTGAAGTGCTCATGGAACATTTTCACGAATAGGTCATATACTAGGCCACAAAAAGAACCTCAGTCAATTCAGCCTGGCAGGTTGTATTTTTCTAGAAAGTAGTTCATTTTTCTAGGTTATCCAGTTTGTTAGCATATAATCTTTCATAGTATTCTCTAATAATTCTTTGTATTTCTGTGGTGTCCATGGTGATTTTTCCTTTCTCATTTCTGATTCTGTTTATGTGTGTAGACTCTTTCTTTCTTGATAAGTCTGGCTAGGAGTTTATCTGTTTTGTTTATTTTCTCAAAGTACCAGCTTCTGCTTTCATTGATTCTTTCTATTGTTTTATTCTTCTTGAATTTATTTATTTCTGCTCTAATCTTTATTATGTCCCTCCTTCTACTGACTTTGGGCCTCATTTGTTTTTCCTTTTCTAGATACATTAATTGTGAGTTTAAATTGTTCATTTGGGATTTTTCTTCTTTCCTGAGGTATGCCTTTATTGCAATATATTTCCCTCTTAGCACGGCCTTCACTGTGTCCCACAGATTTTGCAGTGTTGAATTATTGTTGTCATTTATCTCCATATATTGCTTGATCTCTGTTTTTATTTGGTCATTGATCCATTGATTATTTAGGAGCATATTATTAAGCCTCCATGTGTTTGTAGGCTTTTTCATTTTCTTTGTGTAATTTATTTCTAGTTTTATACCTTTGTGATCTGAGAAGCTGGTTAATACAATTTCAATCTTTTTGAATTGACTCAGGTTCTTTTTGTGGCCTAGTATATCATCTATTCTTGGAAATGTTCCATGTGCATTTCAGAAGAATATGTATCCTGTTGCTTTTGGATAGAGTGTTTGGTAGATGTCTGTTAGGTCCATCCGTTCTAATACATTGTTTAGTGCCTCTGTGTCCTTATTTATTTTCTGTCTGGTTGATCGGTCCTTTGGAGTTAGTGGTATGTTGAAGTCTCCTAAAATGAATGCATTGCATTTTATTTCCCCTTTTCTAGTATTTTTTCACATATGTAGGTGAACCTGTGTTGGGTGCATAGATATTTATAATAGTTATATCCTCTGTTGGACTGACCCCTTTATCATTATGTAATGTCCTTCTTTGTCTCTCGTTACTTTCTTTGTTTTGAAGTCTGTCTGACACAAGTACTGCAACTCCTGATTTTTTCTCCCTATCTTTTTCCATCCCTTTTTCCTTCCCTTGTCTGTCAGTCTGTGTATGTCTTTGGGTTTGAAGTGAGTCTCCTGTAGGCAGCATATCCATGGCTCCTGTTTTTTATCCATTCAGTGACTCTATGTCTTTTAATTGCTGTACTCAGATCATTTATATTTAGGGTGATTTTCAATAGGTATGTACTTACTGCCATTGCAGGCTTTAGATTCGTGATTATCAAAGGTTCAAGGGTAATTCCCTTACTATCTAACAGTCTAATTTAACTCACTTCATATGCTGTTATAAAAACAACCTAAAGGTTCTTCCACCCCCCTTTTCTTCCTCCTCCATTCTTTATTTAAACGGTATCATATTCTGTACTCTTTGTCTATCCCTTGATTGACTTTGGGAGTAGATTTTGCATCTGTTTAGTAATTAATTGTTCTATTTTGCTATGGTTTTATTTCCCCTTGTGACAGCTATTTAACCTTAGGAATACTTTCATCTATAGCAGTCCCTCCAAAATGCACTGTAGAGATGGTTTGTGGGACGTAAGTTCTCTCAGGTTTTGCTTATCTGAAAATTGCTTAATCCCTCCTTCAAATTTAAATGATAATCTTACCTGGTAGAGTATTTTTGGTTCAAGGCCCTTCTGCTTCATTGCATTAAATATATCATGTCACTCCCTTCTGGCCTGTAAGGTTTCTGTTGACAAATCTGATGATAGCCTGATAGGTTTTCCTTTGTATTTGATCTTTTCTCTCTTTCTAGCTGCTTTTAAAAGTCTGTTTTTATCCTTGATCTTTGCCATTTTAATTATTATATGTCTTGGTGTTGTCTTCCTTGGGTCCCTTGTGTTCAGTGATCTGTGCACCTCCATGGCCTGAGAGACTATCTCTTTTCCCAGATTATGGAAGTTTTCAGCAATTACCTCCTCAATGACACTTTCTATCCCTTTTTCTCTCTCTTCTTCTTCTGATACCCCTATAATGAAAATATTGTTCTGTTTGGATTGCTCACACAGTCCTCTTAATATTCTTTCATTCTTAGAGATCCTTTTTTCTCTCTGTGCCTCAGCTACTTTGTATTCCTCTTCTCTAATTTCTATTCCATTTACCGTCTCTTCTGCCACATCCAATCTGCTTTTAAATCCCTCCATTGTATGTTGCATTTCAGATATTGAATTTCTTAATGATTGAATCTCCATCCTAAATTTGTCCCTGAATTCTTGAAAATTTTTCTGTACCTCCATGAGCATGTTTATGATTTTTATTATGAACTCTCAGGAAGATTGGTAAATTCTGTTTCATTGGCCCTTTTTCTGGGGTTTGTGAGATTTTGGACTGAACCAGGTTACTTTAACATTTCATATTTGTATGTGGCACCCTCTAGTGCCCAGAGGCTCTAGTCGCTTGGGCTGCTCAGACCCTGGAGTGAGGTCAGGTTCACAGGGGTGTGGCGCTGGTGCCTTATGGGGGGAGGAAAGAGCTGTTTCCTCCTTCCCGGGTGAAGTGCATGTCTGCACTGTCAGAGCCAGTGGGCTGAGCACACATGTGTAAGCCTCTCTGCTTTGTGTCTGTAGCTGTCATAGATTAGGCCTCCCTCTGGCTGGCCTGATGCAAGGACAGTGACTGCCGGTATGTGTGCCAGTCCTGGCAACTCAGGAGGAAGGTGCAGCAGGCTGTGTATCACAGTGTGGGGGGCCTTGGAGCTGAGTAGCCAGCTGGGGGTTGGAGTACCTGAAGTTCCTCTGCTGGACAGAGCACCCAGAAAACCTTGTCCACCTATCCCTTCTCCCCCAGAGCAAGCTCCATGCACACCCTGCCCCTTCAGCAGCCCTCTCACTGCTAGGAAACTTCTCCGACAGCCCACCTTTACTTTGTCCCAGAGCAGCTGGGTGTGGATCCCTGTCCTCCACAAATGGCTGGAATTTCAGTCTCTCCAAGTATTCTGCCTGTCTTAGCTTTCCAATCCCACTAATCTCCAGAGCACAATGCAATTTATATTTGTGCTCCCAAGTTGATCTCCAGGACTGGGTGTTCAGCAATCATAGGCTTCCACCCCCTCCATGCTCCATTTGTCTTTCTCCTGCCAGTGAGCCAGGGTGGGGAAAGGGCTTGGGTCCCACCAGATCAAGGCTTTGGTATGTTACCCTGTTTCATGAGGTCTGCTCTGTTTTCCAGGTGTATGCAGTCTGGTGAAGCCTTCTTTCCTGTTGCTCTTTTAGGATTAGTTATATTAACTATATTTTTGTATTATATGTGGTTTTGGGAAGAGTTCTCTGTCTCACCTCTCACATTAGCAAATTGAATTTATTTTATCATCATTGTTTTCTAATTTTTAGCATATGAATTTCAATTGTTTTATCAGATTTATGCCGACTCTTTTATTTTTTAAATGATTCAATTTGAAAATTTTAAAATTATTTTAGGATATACAAATCTGAAAGTTTATTTTAAAATTTATTTTTAAAATATTAGAGCCATATTTTTTTAAAAATGTGATACTATAGTGCTGAAAAATAGTTCTCAGCATGGTTAGTTTCTAGAATACTCCTGCATTCAATCTGCCACAAGCTGACATGATACTTAAAACTATAACCCTGAAAGACAAAGCTTTTTTGGTTGTCTCTCAGCTCTTTTTTTTTTCTCAGAGTTTTCTTCTCTGTCTTTTTGCTCTTTATTATGTCTGGAATTTCCTTTTGGTCTCATATGAATTTCTGATAATCTTAACTCCATTTGTTGAATAGTAATTTCTGTGCTCATGTACATAGGGCAAAATCTCTGTCATATATCAATTGATCTATATGTGACCTCTATCTCTTATGACTACATGTCTACACAACATTGAACTGTTGTAATTATTATAGTTCTAAAGTAAGTCCAGTAAGGTAAATTAAACACTCCAAAGTTTTTATTTGCTCTATTTTTTCCCATTTTTCAACTTTATTGAGGTATAATTGATGAAATTGTGTATACAGTGTGATGATTTGATATACATGTAATTATGTAATGATTGCCAAAATGAAGCTAAAACATCTATCACCTCGCATAGCTACTTTTTTACTTATTTGTTTATTTATTGATTGATAAGAACACTGAATGTGTACTCTCAGCAAACTTCAACTATGTAATATAGTATTAACTACAGTCATGTGTTATACAGTGTATATTCAGAACTCATTTATAACTGAAAAGTTATACCATTTAGCTAATCTCTCCATTTCTTTACCCCTGGCAAACAACCATTCTATACTTTTTAAATAAAATTTGCCATTTTTTTTAGATTCCACATATGATACCTAAATATTTATCTTTTCTCTGGCTTATTTCACTTAGTGTAATGCCCTTCAGGTTTATCCATATTTTCATAAAGAGAAAGATTACCTTCTTTTTTATGGCTGAATAATATTCCATTATTATATGTATACAGAAGTTTATCCATTCAAAAAAAGACACATGGCTTGGTTCCACATCTTGTCCATTGTGAATAATGCTGTAATGAATATAGAAGTGGCCGTATGTCCTCAAGATACTGATTTCATTTCCTTTATCTATCAGATAGAATTTGCTGGGTAGTATGTTTGGTCTATTTTTAATTTTTTGAGAGACTTCCATACTTTTTTCCATAATAGTTATACTCCCCACAACAGTATATGAGTCCGTTTTTGTCCATATCATCACCAACATTTGTTATTTTGATTTTTTTATAATATATATCCTAACAGATGTGAGGTGATATTTCATTGTGGTTTTTATTTTTATTTCTGATGATTAGTAAAGTTGATCACCATTTCATATACCTGTTAGTTTTATGTCTTCTTTAGAAAAACATCTATTCAGGTCCTTTGCATATTTTTTAAATTGGGTTATTTGTGTTTTGCTAACAGGATGAAACAGTACCATTATATTTTAGCTGTGAATTTTTATTGGATATATGACTGGCAAAAATTTTTCTCCAGTTCTGTAGGTTACTTTATGTTTGTTAATTTTATAATTTGCTGTGCAGAAATTTTTAGTTTGATAAAGTCTCACTTGTTTATTTTTTCTTTTGTTGCCTATCTCTGCTTTTGGTGTCATATCCAAAAGATCATTGACAGGATTTTCCCCATATTTTCTTTAAGGAGTTTTATGGTTTCAGGTCCTATATTCAAGTCTGTAGTCCATTTGGAGTTAATATTTTTTTTATGATGTGAGATGTGAGATAAGGATTAAATTTCATTCTCTTGCATGTGGATATTCAATTTTCCCAGCACCATTTACTGAAGAGACTATCTATTTCTCATTATATATTCTTGGCTCCTTAGTTGTAAATCAATTGACCATATGTGCATGGGTTTATTTCTGTGTTTTCTATTTTATTCTACTGATCTGTATGTCTGTTTTTATTCCAGTACCATACTATTTGACTATAGCTTTGAAATATACTTTGAAATCAGGAAGTGTGATGCCCCTATCTTTGTTCTTCTTTCTCAAGATTGCTTTAGCTATTTGGGATGTTTCATGGTTTCATGCAATTTAAAGATTGTTCTATTTCTATTAAAAATACCATGGGAATTTTTATAGGGATTGTATTGAACCTGTAGGTTATTTTGGGTAGTATGGACTTCTAATCTATTAGAACAGAATAACTTTCCTTTTATTTGTCTTCTTCAGTTTCTTTCATCAGTATTTGATAGTTTTAAGTGTACAGATTTTTGTCTCCTTGGCTAAATTTATCCTTAACTGTTTTATACTTTTTGATGCTGCTATAAATGGGATGTTTTTCTTAATTTAGTTTTTGGTTAGTACACATTAGTATATGGAAATACAAATAGTTTTGTAACTGATTTTACATTCCACAGCTTTATTCTATTTATTCACTAGTTCTAACAATTTTTTGGTGGACTCTATGGCTTTCTGTCTATAAGACCATGTCATTTAAAAACAGGGAAAATTTTACTTTTCCTTTCCTATATGATTGCGTTTTATTGCTTTTACTTCCCTAATTGTTCTGCCTAGGACTTCCAATACTATGTTGATAGAAGTTATAAGACTAGGCAATTTTACCTCATTCCTGATCTTAGAGGAAAAGCATTAAACTTTTAACCATTGAATGTGATGTTAGCTCTTGGCTTCTCATCTATGGCCATTAAGATGTTAAGATACAATCAATCCTGCTAAATCAAATTTTTCAAGAGCTTTTTATTATAAAAAGATGTTTAAACTTGTGAAATACTTTTTTTTTATCTATTGAGATGATCTTATGATT
The DNA here is from genome assembly GCF_030020395.1 of Manis pentadactyla. Classification (NCBI taxonomy): domain Eukaryota; kingdom Metazoa; phylum Chordata; class Mammalia; order Pholidota; family Manidae; genus Manis; species Manis pentadactyla. The sequence goes on from NC_080023.1 coordinate 54,424,201, forward strand.
TTTATTCTTCATTTTAACATGGCATATCACAATCGATTTGCATGTGTTGAACCATCCTTGCACCCAGGGCTAAAACCCACTTGGTCATAATGTATAATCCTTCTAATGTATTATTGAACTCAGGTTGCTAGTATTTTGTTCAGGATTTTTGCATCTATGTTCATCAGAGACAATGGTCTCTAAGTGTGAATTAGTCTCTTTCTCCTTTTAAGTCTTATTAATAGTTGCTTCACATCTTTTTCAACTCTGCTTCACATCTTTTTCTGCTCTGTTTTTTTGGTGCTTACATATCTAGGATTATTATGTCTTCTGGGTAGATTGTCCCTTTTATTATTATGCAGTTTCTTTCTCCATTTCTAATAATTTTCCATGATCTGAAGTAGACTTTATCTGTAATTAATGTAGTCACACCTGCTTTTCTTTATTTAATCTTTGCATAGTGTATTTTTCCATCCCTTTAATTTCAATATACTATATCTTAACATTTGAAGTGACTTTCTAGCAGACATCATATAATCGATTAATGTATTTTAATCCACTCAATCTCTTTTAATTTAAATATTTAAACCACTTATATTAAAATATTTTTTGATATGTTAGTTTTAAGTCTGCTATTTTATTTTTTATTTTCTGTTTGTTCTCTTCCTTCTTTGTTTACTTTTTCCTGTCCACCTGTAAGTTACTTGGTCATTTTCATAATTCTTTCTTGATTTATTTGCAGCACCTTTCAGTGTCCCTATTGAACTTTCAGTGGTTCCTCTAAGTATTATAATAAATATAAATTATCCCATCCTACTGGTATCATTTTACCATTTTGAATTAAGTTTAGAAATCCTATATACTTTTATTCCCAAGACCTCCCCACTCATAATTGTCTTAAGAATTATTTAGGAACACATTTAGAACCGCATGAGGCAGAGTAATAATTGTTGCTTTAGCCATTATATGCAAACTAAAAAACTCAAGAATACAAGGGCAATTAATTTACCTATTTTTTAGTTTTTCCATTCTTTTTTCCTTTTTGTATTCCCAAGATTCCTCCTTTTATCCTTTTCTTTTTTATTTACAAAATGTAATCTATCCATTCGTTTAGGGAATGTCTACTGGTGACAAACTTGGTTATCCTTCATCTAAGAATGTCTTTTTCCCCTTCATTCTTAAGTATTTTTTTGCTGGATAGAAAATTCAGCATTGACAGCCCTTTTCTTCCATCACTTAAAATATGATGTGTTATTTCTGCCCAGCTTCTATGGTTTATGAAGAGAAATCTGCTGTCAACTGAATTGTTTTTCCCTTACAGGTAAAGTGTTGTTTCTCTCTTGCTGTGTCTAAGATATTTCTTTTGTTTTTAATTTTTTGAAATTTTTCTTGATGTAGATAACTGTGTTTATTGAATTTGGACCTCTTTCAGCTTTTAAATCTGCAGGTTTTTGTCTTTTGGAAAATATGGGAAGTTCTTGGCCACTATTTGAGTACTTCTCCTGCCCTATTTTCTTCTTTCCATATGGAACTCAAATGACACAAATATTAAGTCTGACAGGTCCCTTAGACTCTGTTTATTATTTCTTTCAGTCTGTTTTCTCTGTTGTTCAGATTGGATATTTTTATCATTCTATCTTTAATAATTCTTCAAGTTCACTGGATGACACCATCCCAGTGGAGAGTAGTGCCTTGGTACAAACACGTTGGGGGTGACAAGCTCCACATGTTGTCTCCATTAACACCACAAGCAGGGAAGGTAGCAACTGTTACCTTCCTGTTGAGAAGAAAATCCTGGCTCCTTGTTCAGCCTCCTCTGATGCCAGACTTGCTTTGTAGCATGTTGTCACAACCCAGAGAGAGTTCCCATCCAGGCTCCCCACTGGGTCTTTGCTGGCACAGTCTGGGTGTCATCAGAGTTTCTCTGATGGTGCTTGGATGGAATAGAGCAGTTATTTTACAAGGTTTTCTTTCTTGCTAGCTACCCTTTCCTTGTCCTTTGGTGAGATAAAGAAGGCTTTTGTCCTTTTCTGACAATGCCCATTGACATTTTCAGACTTTGAGCACTTTCACCATCAAGTCCCGGGATATGAGACCAAAAAAAAAAAAAAAAACCTGGGAATTTATCACACTGTGGTTCCTGGGTACTAACTGGTCTTCCTTCTGTTCTCCAACTTTAAGAGTTCTTCTTAGGTTTATTTTATATATGATGTCTATGGTTTTCATTATATTTAGTAGGAGAAATAACCTAAAGCACATTTATGCCATCTTCTCAGAAGCAAAAGTCAAGACTATATCAGCTTTTTGAAAGTGTAGGCTTTGATATATATTGGTGAAAATTATGAAGTAAATATATGTGAAGGAGTCCATTTATAATCAGGGGGTAAAAAAGCAGTTCAATTTGAATAAAAGAAAAATGAAAGGCACTCATATTTGATAAAAATATTTCTTAAGAATATTTTGGTACTTTTTCTGGTATGTATAAGGACTAGATGAAGAAATGCAGTGAAATAGTGACAGAAATGTATTATAGTCACTAGTGTAAGATAGTGGAATTAGATCTATTCTGAAAATATGGATAGAAAAAATTAAATAAGTTAACTATAACTTTTAAATGTCCCAGTCTCCAAAAATTATTGTAATTAATAACTATAGCTGTTAAATTTTGACTGAGTTCTTTAATCTCTCCAAATTTCACTTTCTCTCAAGATTGTGTTTTGAAGATTATTGGATATGATATAACCTGTTGAATGTATGTACTATGAACACACAATGAGAATTTATTAAATACAGATTCTAGGAAATATAAGTAGGGACCACATCATTTCTATGGAATTTGGGTGGGTATTGGAATGCTCTGGGTGAATTGGAGGTATAAACAATGTAGAAATAAGGGAGTCAGATTTCGTGTGGAACCAAACAGGAGGGAGTGCCCTGTTGGAGTGCTAAGCTTAGAAAAATGAATGGCAGATAGAGTGGGAAAGAAATCCTTAAAATAAAAAAAGTTTAATATATTGACAAACTGAATAGAATTCCAGGTCTGGAATTTTTAATGATTCTAATTCAGAACATTCCCCCCTTTGGAAATTTTTATACTAGGAATAATGTATCTTTTCTGACTTTCTGACTCAGACACCCCTAGCTTTAGAAGCCTAATTGAAACTGTAAATAGGAAACTGATATACATTGTTTGATATAGTTTCTATTCTTTCTGAATTCTCAATATACAGTTTTCAATTTGGTATAGTCCTTAAAAATTTTTAATTATACATACTTTGATGACTAATCATTTTGCATTCTCTAATAACTGCTTTCTTAAGACAGAGTCAGGACTATCTTTACTTCAAGTTAATATGTTTTCATGACCTAAACTATTTCTCAGAAATTATAAGAGGTTGAATCTGTACCCTAAATTGTAACATATTTTCTTATCAAAGAGAATAGTCTCCTATTAATATACCACTTTCTGTGAATGAGTTGGGATTACAATAGAGATGTTTTGGTGACACTGAGAAATTTGAAAATTAAAGCCCAAACCAGGAAATGCAAAATTTTATGGAAAAACCTTTATTTACCAAGTTTAAAATAAAGGCATCAGGATAAAAGCCACTTTAATTGTGTGACATTGGACAAATTACTCACCTATCTATGCCTAAATTCCTAAATTCCACCAGGAATTGCTTTGAAAATTGTATTTTTTTTAAATGCATAGCATACTGCTTTGCATGCTTCAGGTACCTACTAATTGTTAGTTATCACTCACTAGTCTCATATTTTTATTGTATTGACAAAAATAAATTCATAAGAAAAGAACTGGAACATTAGGTATGTGAATGACCCACAGAGAAAGAGAAATCTCATTTACTTGGTTATGGCAATTGTGGGGGTTCTATATACTAACTGGAAACATGATCCTTACATTATTTTTAAATACATAGGTTTTTTTTCTCTCTAAACTAATGCTTCATTTCCACTAACCAGCATATAGTGCCTTCCCATTCCCCACCCTAGAGAGATTTCTTTCTGTGCACCCCTCCCTCCTTCCCGAGAACTCTGAGGTCAACATCAGTCAGGATTAAGCCACATTATGTCCATGATACACTGTTAAAATGGATTCAAAACCAACAGAAAGTGTAAGATTATGATAGCTGCTCATCTTAGCAGGTCACAAGCTGTGTTTTGGAACTTTCAATAGCTCTGTGTTAAAATTCTAAAAGGCACATTCTAGAGGCTTTTAAATTTTGTCAGATAAGGATCAAAAGAGACCTAATGTGTGCTTATTAGAACTTTTCCCCTTGACATTAAATATTCTTTCAGGAAAAACCTTTTCCTGAGGTGTTCAAATAAAATAGCTTTGGATTTATTCCCTCATTCCTTGCACACACTGCTGATAGTCTGAATCTGTACATGTAATTTGCTTTTTATTTTGCCTTAGCTTGTAGAAACCTATATAAACAAATATTTCAAAAAATTAAATTTTATATATACATATATACAGATACATAATTATCACCATATTTATATGTCTACATTTACTATTATTGACACATTCTTTGAATAAGCATTTATTGGGAACCTAACAAGTGCCAGGGTGGTTCCAATATAGTTTGTAGGGATATACAGCTAAAACAGAGTTCCTGTTCTCAAATTCACAGATAAATGGGTCAGTATAGGTATTTCATGCTTGTGTCACTATTTTCATAGCACCCGGTTTTCATGTCACACTTTCATAACATGTGTCAAAAATTTGTCTAAGTCACTAACAAGGCAACCAGCAGAATGGCAAAGTTGGTTTAAAAAAGAATATGATAGAGCAAAGTATATATAGCCAATAAACAAAAGAATGTTAAAATTAAATTGTAGAATTGTAAAATACAGTTCCAAAATTGATTATAAAACTATACTTGACATATTTTCTACCGAAGAGATATAATTAGCATTTCCACCAGACAGAAATTATTTTGCAAATGATCAATAATCAAGATAGCATCCAATATTACAGACATTGAGCTGTAATATAATAAACAGCAAACAAAAAAATGAAATAACAGAGAAACCCTTTGAGTTCAGATGACTTTAATCAGGCTTTTTGGACAATGCTCTAGGATAGCTTTGTAAAGACAGTGATCCCCTGACATATTTCTAACACTGGATAATTTTTATGAACATTTATGTGAAGAAGACAGGTAACTAGAGATTTCAAACAATGTCTTGTAGTCGTATGAGAATCAGAAAATACTCACTTGAGGTTTCCTTTACAAAAATGTGTCAGATGAAAGAATGAACTGAATAAAATAATTCTTAACACTGACTTTCATCATACAACCAATTTCTTAAAATTGCCATATTTGATTCTCTAAAGTTTGTTCTTTTGATCTTATCTATTGTGGTGAATGCTTGTGATAATTTTCTTGACTACCCGGTGGCCCTCAGTAATTAACTTTTATTTTCTTCATAGTCCATCATTTGAATCATCCTAAAGGCTATTTGGTAGGTTGCAGATACAGCTGCTGTCTTCCAAAGTCTTCAAATCTTGATAAGGCTGTACATCCCTATTTAATCCATGTGAATAAGGAGATTTACAGCTTCCATGGTTATTATCTCAGCCTACACTACCTAGATTTAATCAGGAATCTCTAAAGTAAAGTCCTCTGCTGGACCATCTGTTAATATAAGACATTTTGAAATATTTGCATTCACTATATCACACAGGAAACCATAGAAGAATTCCCTCTTGGGCAAATCTGTGGCATAGATATTAGCATTGAATTTTTAAAGCCAACTTTTTTAAAAATAGGAGGTAATATAACACCCAATAAATCAATTGGGAATATACTTGAGCCCCCTATTCCCACACCAACTTGTCATTTCCATGAGCAGATGTTAACACAAAAATAAAAGTCACAATATGAAAATCACAATTCAGGACTTGAATTAGTGGGTGAGCATCTTCACACTGAAACACATCATTACCCTTTTACATTATGAGGCCCTTTGATGGCAGAGCCCAGAGAAAGATGGAAGGCTCACATAGCTCCTTTAAAAACTTGGCTTTTCCATTCTAACTCTTTTCCAGCTTAGAACTTAAAAAAAAAGAAAAAATGATTTTAATAAAAATAACTAACCTGTGGTTATAGATATTTCCAAGGTTTTATTACTGAATCAAATCATTAAATATTCAAAATTCTTAAACTTTGAAAAGAAAAAAACCTATTCTAGTGTTTAGAATGCTTAAAGATTTCCATGTTCCTGCTATATAACCCATATACAAACTAGGCCATTACTTTTATTTATTATAAAGTACCTCTGATTCCATATAAAGTGGCATACACTAAACCTCCCATGAAGAGTATTTAATCACAGCTTAACTACTTTTGAGGGGAAAGCACATCTAATGTCTGGTCTTTAAAAATAAATGTGAGGAAATCAGATAAGGCAACTTGGTGAAATTGGTTTTTGATGCTGTTGTCCTGTTTATTTTATTACAGTCCAAATGGATATTTACTTTTAGGATTTTTTCTTTTTTAAGATAATGAAATGCTTGTTAACTTGCAAAGTTTTATCTATGCTCAAATCCTTAACCAAGTCTTTGGCTGCTAATAATAATTATCATTACAAAAAAATCAAATTATTTTTGTAAAAGTAAATGTTCATTCAACAAACTGAATATATGAAAAGAAAAAACAATTACTTTCTACTACCAGGAAATAGCCATCATTATTAAAATTAGGTTAGTATCTTTCCAGATACCTTTTTTGCTTACAAAAAAATAGGAAAATCAAATAGATTAAAATACTTCTATAAAAATTTGACTGTAGTATATTATAGGTAGTAGTTTGAATATAGATTACTAAATTTAAATTAGTATAACAAAACAATTAAATTGAAAATGAACGGAAAGCTAAATTTCACTTAATATCTGCAGCACAATAGGGGTTAATTAATGATTGTGCATTGAGTCCCCTATACAGAATTTTATTGTTGTTAACAACTATTTGATCAATAAATATGAGAGATGCCCTCTCAAAAAAAATATTTCCTTAGCCATTAACAAAAAAAAACATGAAAAAATTAATTGGAATCATCATTTTTCTTTCAAAAACATGTCTTGAATGTAGGCATATTTGCCTTGCTGCTGTGATGAAGTCATTAGCACTCACGCATTTCCCTCCACTCCTCAGCTCTGATTTTTTGTTACTCTCAGTATTTGTTTCACTCCCAACGTTTAAACAACTTCTTAACAATGATTTATTATCTAGAAATTATTTTACATTTAAATGGAATAACTGCTTACACTGGATTCTATCTGTGGCTTCTTCATATTTAAGTCCTTTATTTTGATACATATCTTAAATGGTTAGATTCCTAGATCAACTTTCTCCCTTCTATCCTTCCTGTAACTTTTTAATGTTTATGTCAATGAGTAGGTTTCTTTCCTTATTAGGTTGTTTGTAGAACTCCTTCCTTTCCTCATCCCTCCTCCCTCTCTCCCTTCCTTACCTCCTTCTCTCCTCCTTACTTTTCTTTAATTCATTACATATTTTTAAAAATATATTGACAGTTTTTATTGAGCATTTTCCCAAATACACTTCTGAAGATTCATGCTTTCACATTTGTCATCTGCTTATTTTCTTAATTAATAATGGTATAAAATAGGGTTACTATGTAAACTTACTAACTTTTATTTGGAATCTGGAAGAAAGATCAATTTTTCAAATACAGGCTTAAAATTTTGAGTTCCTAGTACACAAGGAATTTCGATAATATCATATCCTTCAGAATAACAACACAGTCATATTACTATGTGTATTATTATCCCTTGGAGTTTAAAACTAAAATACAAGCCCCAAGTTAAATTTGAATGTCAGACATAAAATGAATATTTTTTCTTTTTTGAGAAGGCATCTCTCATATATATTGATCAAATGGTTGTTAACAACAATAAAATTCTGTATAGAGGACTCAATGCACAATCATTAATCAACCCCAAGCCTAGTTCTCAACAGTCTCCAATCTTCTGAAGCACAACAAACAAGTTCTTACATGGTGAACAAATTCTTACATAGTGAATAAGTTCTTACATGGTGAATAGTACAAGGGCAGTCATCACAGAAACTTTCGGTTTTGATCACGCATTATGAACTACAAACAATCAGGTCAAATATGAATATTCGTTTGATTTTTATACTTGATTTATAAGTGAATCCCACATTTCTCCCTTATTATTATTGTTATTATTATTATTATTTTTTAATAAAATGCTTAAGTGGTAGGTACATGCAAGATAAAGGTAGAAAACATAGTTTAGTGCTGTAAGAGGGCAAATGTAGATGATCAGGTGTTTGCCTCTAGACTAAGTATTAATCCAAGCTAGACAAAGGCAACAAAACATCCACGGATGCAGAAGATTTCTCTCAAAACAGGGGGGGTGGGGTTCTAAGACTCACCTCTGTTGATCCCCAATTTCTCACCTGATGGTCCCCCTGCGACTGTGCCTGTCTTAGGTTGTTCCTCCCTTGAGGAATCTTACCCGTCTCTGGCTAACCAGTCATCTTCTGGGGCCATACAGGGAAATGTAAAGTTGGTAAGTGAGAGAGAAGCCATATTGTTTGAAGAGGTTAGCTTTTTACTTCTTTGCAGATTTATGCCCTGTGGCTTTTATGCCCAGCATTTGTCTTGAGGTATCTTTACCACTTGGAAGAATTATGATCCTAAGTAATTTCGTTATGATGCACAAATTCTACGTAAGGGTTGTAATTAGGAAGGAAGAAGAAAAGCTATAGAAGTAGCAGATGGAAGAAAACATGGGAAGATTGATTATTTCTTTGACATATCTTCTTGTAGAGTAACATAAGCATGTATAGGTTTTAAACTACTAATTAAATTGCGCACACACATTAACATAATAGGAATACAGCTACATAACCAAAGCAGACCTACAATTACCAGCCATCTCCAGTGAAACTGAGAAAACCAGTTAGGCACCCTAGGCATTTGTGAAAGCTTATCAGTGATATGATGGATATTGTCTAACTAAATTTGAATAGTTTGAGAAAAATCAGACAAATTAAAACAACACATTTCTGGGAACTGTTCACATCCCATATGTTCTTTTAACAGTAGATAGTCTGTAGTCGCAAGATTTTGGAGCACTGCAACTTGCACTTCTCCTAATTCTTGGTTGAGTTCCGACAGTATAGATCCAGTCAAATTTGTTGTTTTACTGTATGCACAGGCCAGCTTAGATATCTCCTTCTTCATTCCAATAGCAAGTCCAGGAACCCATGGGATGAATGCAGCTACAACTGCAACAGCGCCAGGATCTTTGTTGAAGTTTTTTTTATGTTCATCTTCTGGAATGACTATTCCAGAGAATGTTGATGTTGGAAGTTCTTCTTCATATCGTATCTTAATTCGTTTTCTGGGTGGCCAAATCAGGCTTTGATCCTCTGTATAAACACAAACAAACCCTTTGCCCGCACTTTGATATGCCCTATATATCATTGTGAAGAACTTATTGGAGATCACCACACAGGAACTGCTTTTTTTTTTTTAAAGAGAAAGGAATATTATCAGAAAAATGTACTTCCATAGCTGATCATCTGACACCCTTTAAATGATCAAAATTAAGGATATTTAAAGCATGCTTTAATCATTGATTTACAGTTAGTTTTATCCTATCAGGGAGTAATCCCCCTTTTCTTTCCTTTTTTTATTTTTTTGTTATCATTAATCTACAATTACATGAAGAATATTATGTTTACTAGGCTCTCCCCTATACCAGGTCCCCCCCCACAAATCCCTTTATACTCACTGTCCATCAGCATAGCAAAATGTTGTAGAATCACTACTTGTCTTCTCTGTGTTGTACAGCCCTCCCCTTTCTCCCACCCCCCCATTATGCATGCTAATCATAATACCCCCTTTCTTCCCCCCCCCTTATCCCTCCCTACCCTCCCATTCTCCCCAGTCTCTTTCCCTTTGGTACCTGTTAGTCCATTCTTGGGTTCTGTGATTCTGCTGCTATTTTGTTCCTTCAGTTTTTCTTTTGTTCTTATACTCCACAGATCAGTGATATCATTTGGTATATCTCTTTCTCCGCTTGGCTTATTTCACTGAGCATAATACCCTCTAGCTCCATCCATGTTGTTGCAAATGGTAGGATTTGTTTTCTTTTTATGGCTGAGTAATATTAAATTGTGTATATGTACCACATCTTCTTTATCCATTCATCTATGGACACTTAGGTTGCTTCCAATTCTTGGCTATTGTAAATAGTGCTGTGATAAACATAGGGGTACATCTGTCTTTTTCAAACTTGAGTGCTGCGTTCTTAGGGAAAATTCCTACGAGTGGTATTCCTGGGTCAAATGGTAAGTCGATTTTGAGGAACCTCCATACTGCTTTCCACAATGTTTGAACTAATTTACATTCCCACCAGCAGTGTAGGAGGGTTCCCCTTTCTCCACAACAACGCCAACATTTGTTGTTGTTTGTCTTTTGGATGGCGGCCATGCTTACTGGTGTGAGGTGATACCTCACTGTGGTTTTAATTTGCATTTCTCTGATAATTAGCGATATGGAGCATCTTTTCATGTGTCTGTTGGCCATCTGTATTTCTTTTCTGGAGAACTGTCTGTTCAGTTCCTCTGCCTATTTTTTAATTGGATTATTTGCTTTTTGTTTGTTGAGGTGTGTGAGCTCTTTATATATTTTGGACGTCAAGATTTTATTGGATCTGTCATTTACAAATATATTCTCCCATACTGTAGGGTATCTTTTTGTTCTATTGATGGTGTCTTCTGCTGTACAGAAGCTTTTCAGCTTAATATAGTCCCACTTGTTCATTTTTGCTGCTGTTTTCCTTGCCTGGGGAGATATGTTCAAGAAGAGGTCACTCATGTTTATGTCTAAGAGGTTTTTGCCTATGTTTTTTTCTAAGAGTTTTATGGTTTCATGACTTACATTCAGGTCTTTGATCCATTTTGAATTTACTTTTGTGTATGGGATTAGACAGTGGTCCAGTTTCATTCTCCTACATGTAGCTGTCCAGTTTTGCCAGCACCATCTGTTGAAGAGACTGTCATTTTGCCATCGTATGTCCATGGCTCCTTTATCGAATGTTAATTGACCATATATGTTTGGGTTAATGTCTGGAGTCTCTAATCTGTTCCACTGGTCTGTGGTTCTGTTCTTGTGCCAGTACCAAATTGTCTTGGTTACTATGGCTTTGCAGTAGAGCTTGAAGTTGGGGAGTGAGATTCCCCCTACTTTATTCTTCTTTCTCAGGATTGCTTTGGCTATTCGGGGTCTTTGGTGTTTCCAAATAATAATTTTTGAATTATTTGTTCCAGTTCGTTGAAGAATGTTGCCCGTAATTTGATAGGGATTGCATCAAATCTGTATATTGCTTTGGGCAGGATGGCCATTTTGACGGTATTAATTCTTCCTAGCCACAAGGATGGGATGAGTTTCCATTTGTTAGTGTCCCCTTTAATTTCTCTTAAGAGTGACTTGTAGTTTTCAGTGTATAGGTCTTTCACTTCTTTGGTTAGGTTTATTCCTAGGTATTTTATTCTTCTTGATGCAATTGTGAATGGAATTGTTTTCCTGATTTCTCTTTCTATTGGTTCATTGTTAGTGTATAGGAAAGCCACAGATTTCTGTGTGTTAATTTTGTATCCTGCAACTTTGCTGTATCCTGATATCAGTTCTAGTAGTTTTGGAGTGGAGTCTTTAGGGTTTTTTATGTACAACATCATGTCATCTGCAAATAGTGACAGTTTAACTTCTTCTTTACCAATCTGGATTCCTTGTATTTCTTTGTTTTGTCTGATTGCCGTGGCTAGGACCTCCAGTACTATGTTAAATAACAGTGGGGAGAGTGGGCATCCCTGTCTTGTTCTCGATCTCAGAGGAAAAGCTTTCAGCTTCTCTCTGTTCAGTATAATGTTGGCTGTTGGTTTATTGTTTATGGCCTTTATTATGTTGAGGTACTTGCCCTCTATACCCATTTTGCTGAGACTTTTTATCATGAATGGATGTTGAATTTTGTCAAATGCTTTTTCAGCATCTATGGAGATGATCATGTGGTTTTTGTCTTTCTTTTTGTTGATGTGGTGGATGATGTTGATGGATTTTCAAATGTTGTACCATCCTTGCATCACTGGGATAAATCGCACTTGTTCATGGTGTATGAACCTTTTGACATACTGTTGAATTCGGTTCGCTAATATTTTATTGAGTATTTTTGCATGTATGTTCATCATGGTTATTGGTCTGTAATTTTCTTTTTTGGTTGGGTGTTTGCCTGGTTTTGGTATTAGGCTGATGTTGGCTTCATAGAATGAGTTTGGGAGTATTCCCTCCTCTGCTATTTTTTGGAAAACTTTAAGGAGAGTGGGTATTATGTCTTCTCTGTGTGTCTGATAAAATTCCGAGGTAAATCCATCTGGCCCGGGGGTTTTGTTCTTGGGTAGTTTTTTGATTACCGTTTCAATTTCTTTGCTCGTAATTGGTTTGTTTAACTTTTGTGTTTCTTTTTTGGTCAGTCTTGGAAGGTTGTATTTTTCTAGGAAGTTGTCCATTTCTTCTAGGTTTTCCAGCTGGTTGGCATATAGGTTTTCATTGCAGTCTTTAATAATTCTTTGTCTTTCTGTGGAGTCTGTCGTGATTTTTCCGTTCTCATTTCTGATTTTCTGATTCTGTTGATTTGTGTTGATTCTCTTTTTCTCTTAGTAAGTCTGGCTAGAGGCTTATCTATTCTGTTTATTTTCTCAAAGAACCTGCTCTTGGTTTCATTGATTTTTCTATTGTTTTATTCTTCTCAATTTTGTTTATTTCTTCTCTGATCTTTATTATGTCCCTCCTTCTGCTGACTTTAGGCCTCATTTGTTCTTCTTTTTCCAGTTTCGATAATTGTGTTGTTAGACTATTCATTTGGGATTGTTCTTACTTCTTCAAGTGTGCCTGGGTTGTTATATACTTTCCTCTTAAGACTGCTTTTGCTGCGTCTCACAGAAGTTGGGCTTTGTGTTGTTGTTGTCATTTGTTTCCATATATTCCTTGATCTCTATTTTAATTTATTCATTGATCCATTGATTATTTAGGAGCATGTTGTTAAGCCTGCATGTGTTTGTGAGCCTTTTTGTTTTCTTCGTAAAATTTATTTCTAGTTTAGTACCTTTGTGGTCTGAAAATTTGGTTTGTAGAATTCAATATTTTGGAATTTACTGAGGCTCTTTTTGTGGCCTAGTATGTGGTCTATTTTGGAGAATGTTCCATGTGCACTTGAGAAGAATGTATTTCCTGTTGCTTTTGGATGTAGAGTTCTATAGATGTCTATTAGGTCCATCTGTTCTACTGTATTGTTCAGTGCCTCCGTGTCCTTACTTATTTTCTGCCCGGTGGATCTGTCCTTTGGTGTGAGTGGTGTGTTGAAGTCTCCTAGAGTGAATGCATTGCAGTCTATTTCCCCCTTTAATTCTGTTAGTATTTGTTTCACATATGCTGGTGCTCCTGTGTTGGGTGCATATATATTTAGAATAGTTATATCCTCTTGTTGGACTGAGCCCTTTATCATTATGTAGTGTCCTTCTTTATCTCTTGTTACTTTCTTTGTTTTGAAGTCTATTTTGTCTGAAATTAGTACTGCAACCCCTGCTTTCTTCTCACTGTTGTTTGCCTGAAATGTTTTTCCATCCCTTGACTTTTAGTCTGTGCATGTCTTTGGGTTTGAGGTGAGTTTCTTGTAAGCAACATATAGATGGGTCTTACTTTTTTATCCATTCTATTACTCTGTGTCTTTTGATTGGTGCATTAAGTCCATTTACATTATGGTGACTATTGAGAGATATGTACTTATTGCCATTGCAGGCTTTAAATTCATGGTTACCAATGGTTCAAGGTTAGCCTCTTTAGTGTCTTTCTGCCTATCCTAGCTCGCTTATTGAGCTGTTTTATACACTGTCTGGAGATTCTTTTCTTCTCTCCCTTCTTATTCCTCCTCCTCCCTTCTTCATATGTTGGGTGTTTTGTTCTGTGCTCTTTTTAGAAGTGCTCCCATCTAGAGCAGTCCCTGTAAGATGCCCTGTAGAGGTGGTTTGTGGGAGGCAAATTCCCTCAGCTTTTGCTTATCTGGGAATTGTTTAATCCCTCCATCATATTTGAATGATAATCGTGCTGGATACAGTATCCTTGGTTCAAGGCCCTTCTGTTTCATTGCATTAAATATGTCATGCCTTTCTCTCTGGCCTGTAAGGTTTCTGTTGAGAAGTCTGATGATAGCCTGATGGGTTTTCCTTTATAGGTGACCTTTTTCTCTCTAGCTGCCTTTAAAACTCTTTCCTTGTCCTTGATCTTTGCCATTTTAAGTATTATGTGTCTTGGTGTTCTCCTCCTTGGGTCCTTTCTGTTGGGACTTCTGTGTATTTCTGTGGTCTGTTCAATTATTTCCTCCCCCATTTGGGGAAGTTTTTGGCTATTATTTCTTCAAAGACACTTTCTATCCATTTTTCTCTCTCTTCTTCTTCTGTTACCCCTATAATATGAATATTGTTCCTTTTGGAATGTTCACACCGTTCTCTTAATATTGTTTCATTCCTGGAGATGCTTTTATCTATCTTTATGTCAGCTTCTATGCGTTCCTGTTCTCTGGTTTCTATTCCATCAATGGCCTCTTGCATCTTATCCATTCTGCTTATAAATCCTTCCAGAGTTTGTTTCATTTCTGTAATCTCCTTCCTGGCATCTGTGATCTCCCTCCGGACTTCATCCCTTTGCTCTTGCATATTTCTCTGCATCTCCATCAGCATGTTTATGATTTTTATTTTGAATTCTTTTTCAGGAAGACTGGTTAGGTCTGTCTAATTCTCTGGTGTTGTCTCTGTGATCTTGGTTTGCCTGTAATTTTGCCTTTTCATGGTGACAAAAATGGTTTGCAGAACTGGGACAAGTTTGCAGAGCAGAGTTTGCACAGCTGGAAGAACTTCCCTTCTTGTTGGTTTGTGGCCCTCCTCTCCTGGGAGAACAGCGACCTCTAGTGGCTTGTGCTGGGCAGCTGCGTGCAGACAGGGCTTCTGATTCCTGCCCGGCTTCTATGGAGTTTATCTCCACTGTTGCTGTGGGCGTGGCCTGGCTCAGGCAGCTGCTCCAAAGTAGTGGAGCCACGTTGGAGGGGCAGCAGCCGGGAGGCTATTTATCTCCGTGAGAGGCCTCCGTGCTCCCTGCTGTCCAGGGGGTTAGAGTGCCCAGAGATCCCCAGATTCCCTGCCTCTGGACTAAGTGTCCCGCCCTCTCCCTTTAAGATTTCCAAAATGCTCTTGCTAAAACAAAACAACAACAACAAAAATTATATTAAATAAATAATTAAAAAAAAAAAAAGCCACTCACTTTTCTTTGTCCTCAGGCGCCGGCCTCAGGGACCCTCTCATCTCTCTTGCTGCCCTGTTTCCCTAGTATTGGGATCCCTGTCCCTTTGAGACTTCCCTAAAGCACTCGCCAAAAAATAAATAAATAAATAAATAAAAGCCGCTCATTTTTCTTTGTTCTCTGGCACCAGCCTCAGGGACCTGCTCACTGGTCTTGCTGCTCTGTTTCCCTAGTATCCAGGGCCCCGCGCATGCACTTTGTCTGTGCTCTGGCCCGGATGGCTGGGGCTGGGTGTTCAGCAGTCCTGGGCTCCCTCTCCCTCCCCGCTCCAACTCCTCTCCTCCCGCCATGAGCTGGGGGGAGTGCGCTTACCCCCTTTGCGAGGTGTTGGGTTCTTGCAGTCGTGGATGTGATCTGGATGTTGTCCTGTGTCCTCTGGTCTCTATTCTAGGAAGAGTCTTTGTTATATCTTCATAAATATATGTGGTTTTGAGAGGAGATTTCTGCTGCTCTACTCACGCCGCCATCTTAGCCGAATATTTTATTTTTAATCTAAGCATGTCTCATGGAATAACTTACTAAAAGACAGAAAGAGAAAATTGCTTATCTGACATCCAGATTTGACTGGAGACCTGTATTTATTATTGGTTAAAATGGGCAACCATATACTTAAGAAGACAAGAAAAATATGAAATGGAATAAGATAGGGAAATGATGTACTCAAACTCATGGAAATTGACAGTTTAATCTGTTATGGACTAAATATTCATGTCCCCCAAAATATATTCAGAAGTTTTAACCCCTATGTGATAGAATATGATAGTATTTGGAGGTGGGCTCAATGGGAAGTAAAATTAGTATGAGTGCCCAAACTAGAGTAGCCCAATCCTCTTTTCTCTTTTCCTCTTTCCCTCTCTGCCTCTCTCCATCTATCCTGCCATATGAGAAATAGAGAAGAGGCTCTCACCAGAGTCTCACTTTGCTGGCACCCTTATCTTTCAGCCTCCAAATTGTCGGAAATAAATTTCTGTTCAAGCCACCCAGTCTATGGTATCTTGTTGTAATAGTCTGAACTGAGACAGAATCAGATTTCACTGAAAATATTATTTTTACTTTTTCCTTTCACTTCTATCATTACCAGTTCTCACTTACCTACTTTGATGTGAAATGAGATTAATTTTTCCAGTACTGTTTTCACCTTTATAGTAACTGAATGCCTTGAAAGATGATTAAGGATAGCTGTACCATAGAATATTATACAGAAGTGGCAACAAATTACAGCTACCAAAACAACATCAGTGAATATCAAAAACCAAAAGTTTGGGTAAAAATATAGCCAGACAATAAAAGAAAATTATATAATTCTAGATATATGATGTTCAAAAGAAGTAAAAAAATTAATATTAGTTATCAAGATACTAGTTCTTTTGGGGAAAAGGCATGGTGGAGTGGTGTTTGGGAAGAGCATAAACAAGGTTTATGACAATATTCTATATTTAGGCTTGTAGCATAGAAACATTCATCTTTTGATAGTTTATTAAGTATTACATATACTTCTCTCAATGTGCAGTATATTTTCAATTTTTTTAAGTCAATAAAAAATTATGAATTCTTTTCAATGTATATGACATTGTTTAAGCCATTCATATCATTTAAGAAACAAAAATGTCAGGATTATCAAAATTATAATTTTTACTTCTTTTTATTTTTTATGTGCTGATATGAAGAACTTATAATTCAGTATATATTATAAATAAATAATGTATTCAGTTTTATCTTAATCATTAAATTTTATCCACTTAAAATTGAACTTGTCCTTACTGTTTCATAACATGATTTTCAAAATATAAAAGGCAATTAAGCAATTAAAAAAAAAGATTGTTGAAATTAAACAAGATGGCAGCATAAGAAGTGAAGCAGAAACCTTCTCCCAAAACAACATACAACACGAAAATACAATTGTAAGGCTGGAGGTATCAGAGGGAGGAAAAGCAAGGACAGTGCAGGCGGAGCAGAGACAGCACCAAGTAGCTCTGTGCCGTATGGGGAAGAAACTAACAACTCTTCCTGGATTCCAGTCCCATGACATTCCGACAAATCCTGGATGCAGACCCCCTCCATCCGGAAGGAGGAGAGCTCTGGCTGTCCATCACCTGACCCTGAGCCATTAAAAATTCCCCCACATACCCCTGGTGTGGCCCACTTCCCCCTCCCTTACCTGTTCTCTTAAAAACTCCTGCCTGCTCTGCTGGGTGTGACTTCCCCAACCTGTATTAGTGCAGACTGGTGAACCTCGCACAGGATTGCACTCAAATAAACTGCCTGGCCTTTTGTTGCCTCTCGTCGCCTGCTTATTTCAGTTAGAATTTATCTTACAACAATAAATACAACTAATCCTGAAAGAGAGACCTGAAAGAAGACTACAACAGATGACCTACATCTGGGGAAGAGAGAAGATCTCATGGAAAAGTGTAAACCAGCAAAGCTGTGTTCAGGCAGAAGCCAAGCCCTCCCCCCACCCTAACTAAATGATGGGAGGAAGATAAAAAGAGCAGGAAGGGAGTAGAAGCCCAGGACTGCTAAACACCCATGCCTGGAAATCTTCTGCAGGAGTACAAACCCACATTACATGGTGCTCTGGAGAGTAGAGGGGTTGGACTGCAAAGACAGGTGAAATACTCAGAAAGACAGAGATTCCAGCCCCTAGTGGAGAACTGGTACCCACAACTGGCTGCACAGGGACAAGAGAAAGACAAGCATTTTGAAAGACTTCCTAACACTGAGAGGGCTGCTAAAGGAGCAAGGATTACAGAGTTTGATGTTCAGGAGAAAGGACAGGTGGACAAAATTTTCCCAGCACACTCATCCCAGCAGGTTGGGAACTTTCAGTAACTTCAGATGCTCCATGCCCCTGGCTGGCAACACAGCACTGAGGACGCACATTGTGATATGCATCCTGCCGCTCTTTCCTCCCACTAGCACCCGTCTGCAAACCTGCTGCCACACCATCATGCCAGGTTAGCTGGCGGGTGGCCCTGCCCACAGCAGCTACAGGGGCATAACACAGAGGCTCCTCACTGTGAGCTCAGCCCACTGTCCTTGGCAATGGAGGTAGGCACTGTGGCTGGGAACCAGGAAAGAGCTCTTTCTTCCTGGCAGGCACTGGTGTGACACTCCTGCAACCCCTGCCATCACCTCAGGATCTGGGCAGCTCCAGAGAGTAGAACTTCTGAAAACTATAGGGCACTGCCTACACAAAGTTATTATTCATAGTAATCATTAGAAATATGAAATGGCAAAAGAATCTTGTACAAACCAAAATCCCTCAAATACCAGAAAGAGGGCTAAGTGAAATTGAAATCACCAATCTTGATAAAGATTACAAAATAAA
This sequence comes from Manis pentadactyla, assembly GCF_030020395.1. Classification (NCBI taxonomy): domain Eukaryota; kingdom Metazoa; phylum Chordata; class Mammalia; order Pholidota; family Manidae; genus Manis; species Manis pentadactyla. The sequence continues at coordinate 54,442,940 of NC_080023.1, forward strand.
AATCATAAACATGCTCACAGAGCTACAGAAAAATATTCAAGATCTCAGAGAGGACTTAAAAAAAGATAGAAACTTTTAAAAATAGAGTATCTGAAATGAAACACACAATGGAGGGATTTAAAGAAGGTTAGATGAGGTAGAGGAGATGGTAAATGGAATATAAATAAGAGAATAGGAATACAAAAAAGCTGAGACATAGAGTGAAAATAGCATCTCCATGAATGAAAGAATATTAAGAGAGCTGTGAGACCAATACAATTGGAACAATATTTGCATTATAGGGATACCAGAAGAAGAAGAGAAAAAAAGGGATAGAAAGACTCTTTGAGGAAATAATTGGTGGAAACTTACTGACTCTGGGGAGGGAAATAGTCTCTCAGACCGTGGAAGTACACAGATCTCCCAACATAAGGGATCCAAAGAAGACAACAATAAGATATAATAATTAAAATGGAAAAGATCAAGGATGAGGACAGAGTATTAGAAGCAGACAGAGAGAGAAAAAGGATCACATACAAAGGAAAACCCATCATGCTATTATCAGATTTCTCAGCAGAAACCTTACAGGCCAGAGGGAGTAGCATGATATATTTAATGCAATAATACAGAAGGGCCTTGAACCAAGAATATGTTCCCTGGCAAGAATGTCATTTAAATTTGAAGCAGGGATTAAACAACTTCCAGATAAGAAAAAAATGAGGTAATTCACCTCCCACAAATCATCTCTACAGTGAATTTTTGAGGTTGTGCTACAGATCAAAGTGCTCCTAAGGCTAAATACCTGTCACCAGAGAAAATAAAACCACTGAAAAGGAAGTAGAACAATTAATTGCTAAGCAAATACAAAATTAAATCAACTACCCACAGAGTTACTCAAAGGATACACAAGGAGTACAGAATATGATACCTAACATATATAGAGGGGAGAAGGAAGAAAAAGTGGAAAGTGGGGAGGAAAAAAAGGACCTTTAGTTTGTGTTTGAAATAGCATAATAAGTGAGTTATGTTAGACTGTTAGATAGTAAAGAAGTTTCCCTTGAACCTTTGGTAACCATAACTCTAAGGCTTGCAATGGAAATACGTACATATCTATCGATATCAACCTAAATGTAAATAGACTGAATGCACCAGTCAATAGACAAGGAGTTACAGAATGGATTAAAAAAAGACAATCTATATGCTGCCTACAAGAGACTCATTTCAAACCCAAAACATATATAGACTAAAAGTGAAGGGATAGAAAACAATATTTCGTGCAAATAATAGGGAGGAAAAAGGGGTTGCAGTACTTGTATCAGGTAAAATAGACTTCAAAACAAAGAAAGTAACAAGAGACCAAGAAGGATGTTACATAATGATAAAGGGGTGAGTCCAACAAGAGGATATAACCATTATAAATATCTATGTACCCAATATAGGATTACTTATATATGTGAAAGACATTCTAACAGAATTAAAGGGAGAAATAAAATTAAAGGCAGTACATTCATTTTAGGAGACTTCAACACACCACTCACTCCAAAGGACAGATCATCCAGACAGAAAATAAGTAAGGAGGCACTGAACAACACATTAGAACAGATGGACCTAACAGACATCTACAGAACACTAACCCCAAAGCAGCAGAATACACATTTTTCTCAAGTGAACATGGAACATTTTCAAGAATAGATCATATACTAGGCCACAAAAGAGCCTCAGCAAATTTAAAAAGATTGAAATTGTACCAACCAGCTTCTCAGACCTCAAATGTATGAGACTAGAAATAAATTATGCAAAGAAAACCAAAAAGCCCACAAACACATGGAAGCTTAACAACATGCTCCTAAATAATCAATATAAATATATTTATTTATATAAATAAAAACAAAGATCAAGCAATATATGAAGACAAATGAAAACAACAACTCAACAGTGCAAAGTCTGTGGGATGCAGCAAAGGCTGTTCTAACAGGGAAGTATATTACAACACCTCAAGAAAGAAGTACCTCAAGAAAGAAAAAGAATCCCAAATGAACAGTCTATACTCACAATTATATAAACTAGAAATTAATGAAACTAAAAAAAGAAGAAAAATGAAACCCAAAGCCAGTAGAAGGAGGGACATAATAAAGGTCAGAGCAGAAATAAATAAAACTGAGAATAAAACAACAGAATCAGTGAAGCCAAGAGCTGGCACTTTGATAAAATTAACAAAATAGATAAACCCCTAGCCAGATAAGTCAAGACAAAAAGAATCTACACACATAACAGAATCAGAAATGAGAAAGGAAACATCACTACAGATACCACAGAAATACAAAGAATTATGAGAGAATACTATGAAAAATTATATGCTAACAAACTGGACAGTCTAGAAGAAATGGACAACTTTCTAGAAAAATAGAACCTTCCAAAGCTGACCCAGGAAGAAACAGAAATTGGCAGTGATTTTGAATTGGTAATCAAAGAACTACCTAGAACAAAATGCCTGGACAAAATGGCTTCAGTGCTGAATTTTATCAAACATTTAGAAAAGACCTACTACCCATCCTCCTTAAAGTTTTCCAAAAAGTAAAAGAGGAGAGAATACTTCCAAACTCATTCTATGAGGCGAGCATCACTCTAATACCAAAACCAGGCAAAGACACCACCAGAAAAGAAAATTAACATCCAGTATCCCTGATAAATATAGATGCAAAAGTATTCAACAAAATATTAGCAAACTGAATTAAAAAATACATCAAAAAGATCATCCATCATGATCAAGTAGGATTTATTCCAGGGATGCAAGGTTGGCACAATATTAGAAAATCCATCAACATCATACACCACATCAACAAAAAGAAGGACAAAAATCAAATGATCATCTCCATAGATGCTGAAAAAGCACTTGACAAAATTCCACATCCATTCATGATAAAAACTCTCAACAAAATGGGTATAGAGAGCAAGTACCTCTACATAGCAAAGACCATGTATGACAAACTCACAGCCAAATCATACTTAACAGCAAAAAGTTGAAAGTTTTCCTCTAAGATCAGAAACTAGACAAGGATGCCCACTCTCTCCACTTTTATTCAGCAGAGTACTGGAGATCCTAGCTGCGGCAATGAGACAACACAAAGAAATAAAAGGCTTCCAGATTGGTAAGGAAGAAGTTAAAATTGTCCCTGTTTGCAGATAATATGATATTGTACCTAAAAAACCCTAAAGAATCCACTCCAAAACTACTTGAAATAATATCTGAATTCAGCAAATTTTCAGGATACAATATTAATACACAGTTAATTAATACAATATTAATACATTAATGCATTCCTATATACTAATGCTGAACTAGCAGAAAGAGAAATCAGGAAAACAATTCCATTCACAATTGCATCAAAAAGAATAAAATACCTAGGAATAAACCTAATAAAGGAGGTGAAAAACTTTTACCCTGAAAACTTCAAGACAGTCATGAGAGAAATTAAAGAAGATACCAATAAATGGAAACACATCCCGTGCTCATGGATAGGAAGATTTAATATTGTCAAAATGGCCATCCTGCTTAAAGCAATCTACAGATTCAATGCAATCCTTATCAAAATACCAACAACATTCTTCAACGAACTAGAGAAAATCATTCTAAAATTCATATGGAACCACAAAAGACCGTGAAGAGCCAAAGCAATCCTGACAAGGAAGAATAAAGCTGGGTGGATTACTTTCCCCAACTTCAAGCCCTACTACAAAACCACAGTAATCAAGACAATTTGGTACTGGCACAAGGACAGACCCATAGACCAATGGAACAGACTAGAGAGCCCTGATATAAACTCAAGCTTACATGGTCAATTAATATACGATAAAGGGCCATGGATATAAAATGGGGAAATGACAGCATCTTCAACAGCCGGTGTTGGTAAAACTGGGTAGCTACAAGCAAGAGAATGAAACTGGATCATTTTCTAACTCCATACACAAAAATGAACTTGAAATGGATCAAATACCTGAGTGTAAGTCATGAAACCATAAACTCTTAGAAGAAAACATAGGGAAAAAGTCTCTTGAATATAAAGATGAGCAATTTTTTCCTGAATATACCACTTCATGCAAGGGAAACAAAAGCAAAAAATGAACAAATGGGACTACATTAAACTGTAAAGCTACAAACAAGGACACCATTAGTAGAACAAAAAGGCATTCTACCATATGGGAGATGTAGATATGCAACAAGGAGTTAACATCCAAACTATATAAATAATTCACATGCCTCAACACCCAAGAAGCAAATAACCCAATTAAAAAATGGGGGAGGATCTGACCAGACACTTCTCCAAAGAAGAAATTCAGATGACCAACAGACACATGAAAGATGCTCTGCCTCACTAATTACCAGGGAAATGCAAATTAAAACCACAATGAGATATCACCTCACACCAATTAGGATGGCCAACATCCAAAAGACCAGGAACAACAAATACTGGTGCAGATGTGGAGAAAGGGGCACCCTTGTACACTGTCGATGGGAATGTAAATTACCTCAACCACTGTGGAAAGCAATGTGGAGGTTCCTCAAAAAACTTAAAACAGAAATACCATTTGACTCAGGAATTCCACTCCTAGGAATTTCCCTGAAGAAAACAAGATTCCAGATTCCAAAAAAACATATGCACCCCTATGTTTGTCACAGTGCTATTTACAACAGCCAAGATATGGAAGCAACCTAAATGTCCATCAGTAGATGAATGGATAAAGAAGATATGGTACATATACACAATGGAATATTATTCAGCCATAATAGGAAAACAAATCCTACCATTTGCAACAACATGGATCGAGCTAGAGGGTATTATGCTCAGTGAAATAAGCCAGGCAGAGAAAAACAAGTACCAAATGATTTCACTCATATGTGGAGTATAATAACAAAGAAAAACTGAAGGAACAAAACAGCAGCAGAATCACAGAACCCAAGAATGGACTAACAGTTACTAAAGGGAAAGTGACTGGGGAGGATGGGTGGGAAGGGAGGGATAACGGCAGGGAAAAGAAAGGGGGCATTACGATTAGCATGTATAGTTTGGGGGGAGGAACATGGGGAGGGCTGTGCAACACAGAGAAGACAAGTAGTGATTCTACAGCATCTTACTACGCTGATGGACAGTGACTGTAATGGGGTGTATGGGGGAGACCTGGTGAAGGGGGGAGCCTAGTAAACATAATGTTCTCCATGTAATTGTAGATTAATGATAAAAGAAAAAGTGAGGAAAATTCCGTAAAAAAAAAAAAGAACTTATCCAAAGCCATACAGCTAATGAGTGAAGAAACCAGCATATTTTAACATAAACTAAAATCCAGTTACCACTATTGTTATATTTTTAAAGCATAAACCACTATCATAGATCAGATAAATAGTTTGAACTCATAGCGTTTGAGCTCAACTACAATGCTTTATTCCACCTCATTGAATGAGCTAATTACTTTCTTGAGATTTATTGAAACTAAATCAATAATGCATTTTTTTGAGATATAATTGAATAAAGTGAAATAGGTGGTCTACTCTTCTATCATTGTGCTGTTTATGTGCTCCTTCTGATACATATCAACATTTTATTCATTTTAATAGGGATTTACTAAGTGATCATCCATGTCTTGAAAGAGTCAGAGTTTCTTTCACATTTCAGATCCTTTAACTATTTGTTGAGTGCCTACTATGTTGTGGACACTGAGTAATACCAAAATGTATGAATGCATTTATGCCTACAGGGGTTTGTAACTACCTGGAGAGTAGTCAGATGCCCCTGGGAGAACTAGGAGTATTATCTTGGAATCCCAGCTGTTGGTTTCCTTCCTCTCCTCTTCCAGTTCTGTAGCTTGCAGATATTATCCATTGCTTAAGAGTTTCACTATATGAATTTCAAATATTTTCTCTCAGTTATTCGGTTATTGAAGTATATTTGACACAATATTATAATGGTTCAAAGGGTATAACATACTGATTTGACATTTATATACATTACAAAATGCACACCACAGTAAGTGTTGTTTCCATCTGTCACCATACTAAGTTACTACAATATTATTGACTATATTTCCCATGCTGCACTTTTCATCCTGTGACTTATTTATTTTATAACTTGAGGTTTATGTTTCTTAATCCCCTTCACCTATTTTACCTATCTCCAAATCCTCCTTCCCTATAACAACCACCAGTTCTCTATACTTATGAGTCTTTTTCCAAGTTGCTAACCTATTTGTTTTGTTTTTTAGACTCCATTTGCAAGTGAAATTACATAGTACTTTATCTTTTTCTGTCTTCCTCAGCACAACACCCTGAGACCCATCCATGTTGCTACAAATGACAAGATTTCACTCTTTTTTATGGCTAATTTCCTTTGTGTGTATATGCCAGATCTTCTTTATCGATTCACACTTAGATTGTTTATCTTGGCTATTGTAAATAATGCTGCAGTAAACATATGGGTGCATATGTCTGTTCAAATTAGTGTTTTAGTTTACTTTGGATAAATACTCAGAAATGGTATTACTGGATTGTATAGTATTTCTGTTTTTGATTTTTTGAAGCACCTCCGTACTGTCTTCCATAGTGGCTGTACCAGTTTCCATACCCAACAATGTATGAAGATTCTCTTTTCTCTACACCCTCACCAACTCTTGTTATTTCTTGTATTTTTGATAGTATCCAATCTGACTGGTGTGAGGTGATATCTCATTGTGGTTTTGATGTGCATTTTCCTGATGATTAGTGATATGTAGCATCTTTTCATTTGTCTGTTGGCCATCTGTATGTTTTCTGTGGAAAAGAAGCATATTCAGTTCCTCTGCCCATTTTTTAATCAAACTATCATTGGCTTTATTAATTTTATGAGTTCTTTATGTATTTTGGATATTAATTCCTTAGTGGATACATCATTTGCATCTCCTATTCAGTATGTTGTGTTTTCATTTTGTTCATGGTTTCCTTTAAGCAGGAGCTTTCTAGTTTTATGTAGTCCCACTTGTTTATTTTTGCTTTTCTTTCCCTTGCCTGGTGACATGTATCCAGACAACAAATTACTTAGGCTAATTTCCCAGAGTTTACTTCCTGTGTTTTCCTTTAGGAATTTTATGGTTTCAGGTCTTACATTTAGGACTTTAATCTGTTTTGAGTTAATTTTTGTATCTTGTATAATAAAGTGATTCTGTTTCATTATTTTGCATTAGCTGTCCAGTCTTCCCAATACCATTTATTTAAGATAGTCTCCTTTCCCCATTGTATATTCTTTCCTCTTTTGCCCTAGATTAACTGACCATATAAGCATGGGTTTATTTCTGGGCTCTCTGTTCTGTTCATTAATCAATATGTCTACTTTTTCTTGCCAGCACCACAGTGTTTTTATTTTTATAGCTTTCTAGTATACTTTGAAATCAGAAAGTATGAATCTGCAATTTAGTTCTTTCTCAAGATTTATTTAAGGGCCTTTTGTGATTCCATACAAATTTAGGATTACTTGATCTAGTTCTATAAAAGATGCTTGTTGGTATTTTGGAAGGGATTGTATTGAATCTGTATATTGCTTTGGGTATGGACATTTTAACAATATTAATTCTTCTCACCCATGAATACAATGTATCTTTCCATTTTTTTGTGCCATCTCCAACTTCTTTTATCAATGTATTTTGGTTTCCAGAATACAGGACTTTGACCATCTTGGTTAAATTTATTCCAAGGTATTTTCTTTTTGATGCAGTTATAAATAGAATTGTTTTCTTAATTTTTTTTCTACTTGTTAATTTTCAGTACATAGAAACACCACAGATTTCTGTGTATTGATTTTGTATACTGAGACTTTATTGAATTCATGTATTAGTTGTAAAAGCCTTTTAGTGGAGACTTTAGGATTTCTAGCTACAATATCATGTCATCTGCAAATAAGGATATTACTTCTTCCTTAACAATTTGGATGCCTTTTATTTCATTTTTTTTTCTGATTGCTTTTGCTGGGACTTCTAATACTATGTTGAGTAAAAGTGGTGAAAGTGGGCATCTTTGTCTTTTTCCTCATCCTAGAGGAAAAGCTCTCAGCTTTTCATCATTATGTATGATGTTAGCTGTGGTTTGTCATACATAGCCTTTATTATATTGAGATTTGTTTCCTCTATACCCACTTTGTTGAGGGTTTTTAGCATGAATAGATGTTGAATTTTGCTTCTTGGTATTGAATTAAAAGCTTTTTTAGCATCTATTGGGAATAGCATTGTTTTTATCCTTCCTTTTTTAGTATGGTATATCACATTGATTATTTTGGTTTCCTGGAATAAACCCTTTTTAGTCATGATGAATGATTTTTTAATGTATTTTTAAATTTTATTTGCTAATGTTTTGTTGAGAATTTTTGAATCTATGTCAGGGATATTGGTCTGTAATTTTCTTTTTTCTATTATCTTTGCCTGATATTAGAGTATATTGATGCTAGAGTAATTTGACCCTGTAGAATGATTTTGGAAGTATTCCTCTTCTATTTTTTGGAATACTTTAAGAAGGATGGGTATTAGCCCTTCCTTACATGTTTGGTAGAATTCAGCTGTGAAGCCATCTGGTTCTGGACTTCTGTTGTGATTTTTTTGATTACCAATTCAATTTTATTACTAATAATCAGTTTGTTCAGATTTCATTTCTTTCTGGATCAGTCTTAGAAGTTTGTATGTTTCTAGGAATTTATGCATTTCTTCTGGGTTGTCCAACTTTTCCGCATATAATTTTTGTAGAAGTCTAGTATAATTTTTTGAATTTCTGTGGTGTCAGTTGTAACTTCTTTTTTATTTCTGATTTTATGTCTTCTCTTTTTTTTCTTGATATGTCTGGCTAAACCTTATTTTTATTTTCATGAAGAAACAGCTCTTGGTTTCACTGATGTTTTTCTATTGTCCTCTTTGTCTCTATTTTATTTATTTCTGCTCTAATCTTTATTATGTCCCTCCTTATACTGACTTTGGGCTTTGTTTGTTCTTCTTTTTCTGGGTCATTTAGTTGTAAGGTTAGATTATTTATTTCACATTGTTCTCTTGAGTTAGGCCTGTATTGCTATAAACTTCCCTTGTAGAACTGCTTTTTCTGTGTTCCACATATTTTGAACCTATGTGTTTCTATTTTCATTTGTTTCTATGTATTTTTTATTTCTTTTTTGATTTTTTCATTAACCCATTTGTTGTCTATCAGGATGTTGCTTAGCCTCAACTTGTTTGTGTTGTTTCCAGTATTTTTTTCTTGTGAATGATTTCTAAGTTCATACTATAGTGGTCAGAAAAGATGCCTAATATGATTTTAATCTTCTTAAACCTACTGAGACTTGTTTTGTGGCCTAACATGTGATCTGTCCTAGAGAATGGTCTATGTGCACCTGAAAAAAATGCGTATTCTGTTGTTTTTGTGGAATGTTCTGTATATGTTCTCTCACTATTACTTTCTTTAGTCCTATCATTTAAGCTGCTCCTTCAAGGGGATGAAAAGATGTTCTATCTTCTAAAACAGATTGGGTCTACAGTAGTGTATATTTCTATATACTGATAGGACAAATGACATTGCTTAGGAAGCTCAAACATCTTTATCAATATATGTATCATTTTCTCTATGTCTGTATCTATATACCTATATCTACCTGTACATCTATATCCATATTATATATGTGATACAGGCTGAGTGAAAAATGATTAGTGAGTAAAGACTGATATCACAAAGCAATCTTCTATTGAGAAAGTTATTTATTGACCCTACTTTCATATATTTTTCAAAACTTACATGAAAAGCATTAAGCTGGTTACTGGGAATAATATTGAAATTTATTGTTTATATTAGACCATTCTATACTCCTTACAATGTCAATCATCTCTTCTACATTTTCCTTTTTTTTGTAGCATGTGGAATTCTAGACATACTATTTATTTTGTAATTTTGTTATTTATTGTGTGTTCTTGCCAGAATATAAGTTCCACAAAGGCAGATATTTTTTCTTTGTTCACTGTTATATACTAAGCACCTAGAAGAATGCCTGGTAGATATTGTACTCTCAATAAAAATATGTGGAAATAAATTGTATTTCTGTGATGTAATGCCTTTTATGAAGGGTTTTAGTATGGTTGGAAATCCAGGAAAGCTTATGAGAGAGACTTCAAAAAACTTAATCAGTTATTTCAAAAAAGAAAGTTTGGCCAACAATGTCAAGTGTAGTTGAAGGATCAAATAAAATGTGAATAAAACAAGTTTCTGTTTTTAGGATCAGACCATTTGGACAAGTTAAAAAGGGAGCAAAATCACGATGTTTACTTTTTCTGTTTTCACAATAGAAAGTATCATTGTGAAATATTTTTATTAGGATTTTAAAAACAGCAGAGAGAAGTTCAGTTCAAATAAAGAATTAGTGTGGATGGGTCATGTGAGAAATAGTATCTAACATTTGTTCAGCTTAAGTCCTTGAAACAAAAGGGTTTATGAAGATAGGGAAAGAGGAGGGAACATGGCAACACTAAGTGATATGTACGTTTGGACCACTCTTTTAACTCTTGAAAAGAGTACAATATTTTTTCAAAGGACAAAGTTAGAGATTGATATTCTTCACCTAGGAGATAAGTATATTCCTACATACATTTAGTGGACTGAAATTTCAGTGTTCTTCAGGCTGTACACAGTAGAAAAGAAAATTTAATCAGAAAAAACTCATCTGCAAAAATTTTTTAAATAGATAAACTTCATTTTCTTCAAATTCACTTCCTTCTCCACACAGGAAAGACTCTACACATAGTGGCTCTGCCAAGGTTTTAACATTCAGTAATATCCCACCAGTGCACACTAAAGAAAATGGAAAGCAAATGCCATGCCAAGATTAGACGTTTGTAGTTCTGTCTGCTTTTCCAACTCTCATCATACTCAGACACTAGGGACTGAAACAACATCATTTTAAACGTAAAAGTAAATTTTGTCATGTGAAAATTGCAGATGAAATAAATCCTAGATAAGCATGCCCTTTTCTCTTAGGACAAAAAATAAATAACTGGATTATAAAGATCAAATTGCCCCACTGTTTGAGACATGTTCAAATATTCAGTTCTGCACTATGCATTTGCAATTTATGCATTCTTTATTACAGTTCTGTTTTTGTCATGTACTAATACTAGATAAACAGATTCTCTGCAAAATAAACTCTGTTTAAGTGATTTTAAGGTTAGGACACACACATATGAAAGCCAGCAAATGCAAATTGAAGCTGCTGCTTGGTGCTTAGACTGCCCTGTTGGGACAAGAAAACACATTCTCAAATGCACTGAAAGGGATCAAAATTAAAAGCATGTCCGGAGAACTGTCTTTATTTTTCTCATCTTTGCAAACATTAGAAACATTAAGGACAGTTCTTTGAATTTTTGTGAAAAAAAATGTCTAATTCTAACAAGTACAAAAATCAGTGGAAGAGAAATAAATGAGTGTGTATATTTTACATGTTTAATTAAAAAATACTAAATAGCCAATATTTTTCTCTCTTTTGAAAGTGTTTATGATTCAAAAAAATGACAAGGTGAAAATGATGGTAACTGCATACTGTTTTATGCCTATAGATCCCTAAGAATTATTAAGATGTGACTCATTCCATTGTTTTGGTGGCAGGCTTATTGAAATATAATGCACAGACCATATAATTTACCTATTTAGAATATATAATATTCTTAGTACTAATTTAGTACTTGCTTTAGTACTAGAATTTACTGTATTCATAAACTAAATTTTGCAACCATCATCACAATGAATTTTAAGTGTTTTCATCACTATAATACCAAACACTATGCTGTTTAATTACTACCTCTTAGCCCCCAGCAACTACTAATCTACTTTCTTCTGTCGTTGTAGGTCTTCCTGTTCTAGACAATTCATATAAGTTAAATGATATAATATCTAGTTTTTTGTGGCTGGCTTCTTAACACATTTTTTAAGGTTCATTCATTTTCTAGCATGTGTCAATTCTTAATTTTTTGTTGTTGTTGAACAATATCCTAGTGTATGGATACATCAGACGTTATTTATCCATTCATTAGTTGGTGAGTATTTGGGTTGTTTCCACCTTTTGTATAACGTGAATACAATTGCTACGAACATTAGTGTACAAATATTTGTACGGGCATAATACATTTATTTCTCTTGGCTATATACCTAGAAGTGGAATTGCTGGGCCAAATGATAACTCAATATTTAATATTTTGAGGAACAGCAAGACTATTCTGCAAAGTGCACTGTTTTCATTCCCATTCTCAGTAGATGAGAATTCTAATCTCTGTACATACTCACCAATACTTCTTAAAATATGTGTAAATTAATGGTTTCTGTGAAATTTCAGAAGTATTCAGCCATTATTTCTTTGAATATTTATTCTTCTCCATTCTCTACTCTTTCTGGCACTTCCACTAAGTTGGTGCTCTTAATGGTGCCCTGCTTTTCTCTGAGGGTCTGTTCATTTTTCTTCATTCCTTTTCCTCTCTGTTCTTCATATGGCACAATATCTGTTAGTCTATCTTCACATTCATTAATTGTTTCTCCTACAAGTTCAAATCTACTATTGAGCTCCTCTAGTGAATTGTTTCATTTTACTTATATACCTTTGAACTCCAGTATTTCAATTTGGGTCTTCCCTTCCCTGCCCCCCAATACTTTCTGTCTCTTTATTGACATTATCTATTTAGTGAGAAACTTTGTTATCAAGTCTTCATTTATTTATTTAAACACAGTTTCCTAGAATTCTCTGAAAATATTTATAATGGCTCCTTTGAAGTTTTGGCTTCTGGTTGATCTCACAGGCAGTTCCTATTACCTGAATTTTTCCCAGGTCAGAATTTCTTATTTCTTTGTGTGCCTCATAAATATTTGTTGTTGAAAACAAGATATTTTAGAAACTATATTTAGCAAGATTTAGTCAGCCTCTACAAAGGTCTTGTTATTGTTGTCTGCCTGTTTGTTTAGTGACAGGCTAGATTGTTATAGTGCAGTCTACTTCCCCGGCAGTGTAGAGCCTCTGAAGTTGTTCCAGGGATGCAGCCTTGGACACACACAGCCACTCTGGGGTAAAAATGGCTTTAGTAGGATTTTGTTTGACTGTCTCTTTTTCTGACTCCACCCAGAAAAAAAGTACCAATAATCACCAGTGGATTGTTCTGTATTCTTGGGCATAAAGTGTTCCACAGACTGATCCAATTTAAACATGGATAATTTATTTACAGGGATAGTTTTTGAGTGTTTGGGATTTCTTCAGACCCCCAGCAAAACTCTACTTAGTTCTTTCTTTTTCTTGTTCTTATGAACTAGCTGATCTGTGGTTTTGCTTTTATCACCAATAAAACTAATCGCTTTTCCCCACACACCTTCTATTGTTTGGAGGAGCATCCTTAGGCATGCTGCATTAAGAAAGATAGAGTATGTTCAAGTCTTAGAGAGGTCCATGACCTAGGATGACAGTTCATGGGAGAGACAGTTCTGATCAGACTGTGCCACACTCTGCTGAGACAGTCTATAAACCCTTTTACAACAGGGGTATGTGGTAGGAAAGAGGTTACATAATTTACCAATGTATCAAAGCAGTATGTGAAGGATTCATGTGGTTAGTGTCTTGAAAAAACAGGCTGTGCACATTCTGATGCTATCTGTGTGTGAGAGAAGGCAAGGATTGGGATTTATTACTCATTCTCCTAAAGAATTAGTATCATTGTATTGTATCAAGATTGTGAGAACCAGATTTCCTTCCAGTTTATACTTTTTTGAGCATTCCAGACTGTTTCTTTTCTTGGTCACTGGTGAGGAACTGTGGCAATCTTGCTGACACAGATGAGATGGCTGTATGTCACCTTCACAGCACAGCATGAGTTGTCCTGTCTGACTTAAGACCCATACAGCCTTCAAAGTTTCCCTTGTTTGTGGAGGGATGGCAGGGGACCATAAAAATTCATTTTATTTCACAGGCTTAACTTCCTCACTTTGTTCCCAATATAGTGATTTCTTTTGGAACGTGCTTTATGCATCCTGGTACTGCATCCTTCTTAGCCTGGAAATGCCTCTGAGCCCTGGCTTGGAACTGGGGGCAGAGACAGTAATGCCCCTCTCTCTGAGTGCCACCTCTGCTTTAGAAGCTGTGTGCTCAGTGGAGAGAATGGTGATAGCCTCAACCTCTGGTCTTCTCAGCTTTTCTGTCTTCACTCGGAACTTCCACTTTATGAATAAGACATTGAGGGTAGACAGGGCTCCTTTACTCTTAGTGTACAGAGCCCAAGCTGGTACCTCAGTTCCACAAGTAGCAGCTGAACATAAGGAAGCCTTATCTCTTGTCTTTACCTTTTAGAATTTGGCCTCTGTACCAGGTAACTGGGAGACAGAAGGTGAAATGCTGGTGCCTTCCCCTTACTGGCAGGGGTGGGTAGAGGAAGCCCTGTCCTTCTGGCTTCTCCTGGCTGGGGCAATTTCCATCACACTAGGGGTGGAGAAGGCTCTCGTTTAAATTCCATAGACATTATGGCTTTTGAATATTTCTTTATGTGCCTTATACTCTTGGGGCTATTTCCAGGAAGACTTCCTTTTTGTTGTTGTTAATAATTTCACCAGTTTTCATGGGAAGTAGATCCACAGAGCTCCTCATGTTTTGAAAATTGAAACCTCAACCTTTCTTTTTAGGAATTCAATTCATTTCAAACTTTAGTGTTTGAAGTTATTAGAGATTTCCATTGACCTGTGTAAGGATCAGAAGACTAATCTCTAATATAGGGTCTTATTGATTATCATAGTGGGGTAACATGTCCAATGTTATAAAGTAACCAAAAGGAAGAACACTTAGCTCTGTTATAGCTGGATTCCTTCTAGTTACAATAGTAACAACTTTCACTAGCATGATGCTTTCCAAAGTCCTGCATATTGTTTTAAATTAATCCTGACATTAAACTTCTGGTTTTCATAATTCATTTTTAAAGATAGCGAAACTAAACTTGCTCTATTCTGCATTGCAGGGGCTGACCTGTAGTCTGAATTTCCCTTTTTAAACTGTCAGCTGGGCTCTGGATGGGATCAGGTAGTGGGCAATACTGAGAATTGGGAAAGTGGAAGAGAGAGGGAAGCCAGGTTATTTCTCCATGTCTTTCTCTGTCTCTCCTTCCATTTTCATCACCTGCTACATCTCCTGTATAGTTCCAACTGCTACTGAATGAGACCAACTATTGCTGTGTTTTCTGAGTGATCTGAACCCAGCACTACACAGAATCACTGTTCCCTCCCTCTGAACTTCTGGTCTTGGGTTCCTAGAAACTTCCTGCTAGGGTTCATTTGTAGGTTACTTACTTTCTCCTTTTGGGCCTCATATCTCCCTCATCATCCATGTAGCCAAGTACCCCAATTACAAACCCTTTGTTTTAAGTATTCAAATGGTTTCTGTTGTTAGTTTTTATTGAAACAGTTAGTTAGATGTTAAGTGGCACAAATACAAGTTGAACCCAAAAAACCCAAATCTAAACCCAAAGTTCAGATTCAGTCCAGGGTTGATCATGATTGTGAAGGGGCTATTCTGTTTAATGTAGAGAGATTAAAAATGTAATACTTTGTTATAAGGAATGTCAATACTTAGAATTCTCTATGTTATAAATATAATGAGTGTTACTCATGTTCTGTGATTATTCTGTAGATATGACTAAATATTTTCATGTTTTTTATTATCAATTATAAATGGCAATGAGATAATGTATTGTGTGACAAAATATGACTTACATTTGATAGAATATTGCTTATTAAAATGCAAAGTATAAAGTATTTAGCAACCTTTGAATCTATGTAGCCTCTGATTTGTTTCAAATAGACTGATAAATGAGTACGTTTTTAAAATTCATTGTCACAATTCATACATAAGGCATAGAATATATAGCTCACGAGGAAAAAAAACTGTTCAGAATCACTAAAAGTTAATGTTCTGTTTTCATCATGAAAAATATTTTAGTAGTTATTATTAATAGTACTTATATAATTTTAAGATATCAGATTGTATTTACTCAA
This sequence comes from Manis pentadactyla, assembly GCF_030020395.1. NCBI lineage: Eukaryota > Metazoa > Chordata > Mammalia > Pholidota > Manidae > Manis > Manis pentadactyla. The sequence goes on from NC_080023.1 coordinate 54,458,964, forward strand.
AGTGTTCATTTTATTTTTCATCATATTAACTTTGAAGAAATCAGTTACTAAACTTACTTATGGTAATACATTCTTCTTTCTGCTTGTCTTTTCTGATTAAGAAATATGTCATAGAGGACTGCCAAGGAACAATAGAAAATCAGGATATAGCCAGTCTCCTCTGTTTATACACACATGCACATTTCCATCTAATTCCTGAATACCATGTCATTTTAAAAATTACAATCAAATGACTATATTAAGCTAATTTTACCTTTTTATTAAATATGGTATTAGTTTGGTCCTAATAGTACAATTTACAAATGAAACCAATACCCCTTTTTTGCCCATAATTTGTCTCTTTCTTTGCCTTATCTAATACATGTGATTTATGTCATTTGAAGTTTATTATTTTTCTTTCTGTTTATTATCATACTATCAACAAACATATATCAAGTACCTAACCACACACAGATTCTAGTTACCAAATTTAAAAAGCCCATTAATGCCCTTTCCCAGCTAACAAAATCAGATAAAATCTGTACTGACAAAACAGATCAAATTGGTAAATAGCTGATGTAGTGCAAATCCCCACAAGTGCATTAGTACTCATGCACGTGCGTGCACAAATACATACACACATTTGCTCACAGTAGAGACAAGCATACATGGTGACAAAAATCCTACAATTTTAAAACCAAATTTGTATGCTAAGTATTCCAGAAAAGCAGGTTAAATAAGCATTGACTTCTTTTTATAGATTCCCCAATTTAAATAGCTACAATAAAGCCATCTGGGCATATCCACAGATGCACAGTTTGGCAGTAAGCACAGCAGTTTACAGAAGGTCATATGCTAAGTTTGGACATCCCAGCATTCCCTATACACTAAATTTTCAAAACCAGACTATGAAGAAAAGAGTTGTGAGTTTATTGCACATGTAGAGTTAGCAATATTTTTTCATTTGACATATTTGAAATCGATTGTGGTTTAAAGATGCCATTATGTGCCTTCTAATTCTGTACTGAACATATCATGGGAAGTCATTTCAGAGTAATTACTTCATAAGCCATAGTTCTACAAGTCAAGTCAGTTCTTTAAATGGGTAATTCAGACTTATACCTTGATTAATTTTATGATTCAGTCCCTAATTAGGCTTAATTTCTCTTGTTTTTGAAAATCTAATATTTCCTTAATGAATATGCAGTTTTGAATAGAAATAAATTAAAACAAAAAATTTTATTACATAATGTTTCTCAACCAAGGGTGATTTTCTCCCCAGAGGACATTTGGAAATGTCTGGATGCATTTTTTTTTAGTTGAAGTATACTTGATATCCAGAACTGGTTTCAAGAATACAGCATAATAATTTGACAATTATCTAAATTAGTAAATGTTCACCCCAATAAATGTAGTTACTATTAATAAACAATTATAGTGTTTTAAACTATATTCTCTATGCTGTACTTTCACCATAATTAATTTATATTATAATTGAGATTTTGTTTTGACTGTCCAAACAGAGGCAAAGTTTGGTACAGGTATATGGCACATAGAAGCCAAGTGGGACACTGAACTTTCTGCAATGCACAGGACAGTCTTCTTGTCCTCCAGCTAAAAAATGTCAATAATCCTGAGGTTGAAAATCCTGTTATGTGTAATATTTGATGATGACATTTGTAAATACATGGTGACCAGTTTGGTACGCTATGTGTAAGTACAAGGAGGCTTCACTGGGTAGGCCTAAAAGCAGACTGGAAATGGCAGAATAGTCAGTGAACCTGGAGTCTGAGTGCTACAAATTATTCAATATGAATAAGATAGAAAGAGATGGATTAATAATAATAAATGGCACCTCAGTGGCATGTGAGACAATTTAAGGAGATCTCAAAGACAACAAACATGTAGTTGGAATTTCAGAGGGAGAGAATGAGTCAGAAAAAATAACTTAATGACCATAATGATTAAACATTTTCCAAATTTAGTGATTAACATCAATCTAAAAATCTAACAAGTTCAGCAAATCTCAAGAAGGTTAAAAACAAAGGAAAAGCATAGTTAAGTCTTTAAAAGTTAAAGAAAAATCTTCAAGATAAGGAAAAAATGATGACTCATATATAGAAAACTATAAGAAACTATAGCGAGAAGACAAAAGTAAATGACATCTTTAAAAGGAAGAAAAGAAAAAATCCTGTTTTCCCAAAATTCTGTTTTCAGAAAATATATCTTTCAAAATACAAGTGAAATTAAGAAATTTTATGATACATAGAAACTGAATCTGTTGCTATCAAACTTCTCTACCACGGATAAATGAGGAACTTAATCCAAAAACATCTGGACAAAAACTAGATCTAAAAGAAGAAATTAAAAGCACCAAAAATATAAATAAGTGGTAGATTTAAAAGGATACTTATATTCTGTTATGTAATGTAAAAACAAATCGTTATTTAAAGCAGATAATAATGCCATAATTATTGGGGTTATATTATTTATAAAATTAAAATGGCCAATGCATGGGGGATGATGATGTAACTTTATTGTTGTAGAGTTTAAAACTTCCAAAACTGTGAATATGAAATGATAGGATAATAACTTTAAGTACAGTGGTTTAAATAAAGTTAACTTTAAGATAAGTTAAGGATGCATTTCATAATTCCTAGAGCAACCACTAAAATATAATTTAAGTACATTTGGCTAATATCGATGATAAAGACCATCTACAAATGTTAGAAAAATCCAAAGGAAAGCAATAAAAAAAAAAAAGAAACAAAGGGAGTTGGAAAAACACACAAACAGCAAATATTTAGACCTAATAGAAGATATCAATTGCTATGCTAAACATAACGAACTGAACATTTCATTTAAAAGGTACAGATTATTTAACATAATAAAAAAAAGAAGACCCAACTATCAATAGTCTGAAACAAATGCACTTCAAATATAAAGAAACACATAAATAGAAGGTAAAGTGTGGTAAAAGATATATCATTCCAATAATAAACATAAAATAGCTAGTTCTGCAATGTTAATACAGGGAAAGTAGACTTCAAGATAAAGAGTATTATCACACATAAAAGAACATTTGGTATTTATAAAAGGGTTCCTTTCAACAGGAAGACATAAAATCCCAAATGTATCTACATCTAATAACAGAACTTCAAAATACATGGAGAAAAGTTGACAGCACTAAAGGGAGAAAGAAGCACAGATAATTTTCATAAGCTTTTGTTTATCTTGTCTATAGTTATCAACATATTTATCAGGCAGAACTAATATAGGCTCAGTGAATATGCCTCACTTTTGTTATTGTACTAATGAAGCAGAGAAGCAGATATTTAAGAGATAATAATCTCAAAACTAACCTATTTCTACCTAGAATATTTAATTCAGTGGGTTCATGTGTTTTAACCAGGAAATCCATCTCATATTATTTGAATCATGTTAAAGCTATAAACAATATCAAGTGGATTGGCATTCTCTGAGCACACAATGACTGATAGAGAAAAATTTGTCCTGACAAGTGGTAAACAGAGCCAACTTGGAATTCATCAATTTACTATGGATAAACAAAAAATCTTTATGATAAACATAGAAATTTTTGTTAACTAAATTAGAGTGGTCACACAGACAAAATAGAACAATCTGTGACTTTGCTGAGTTTTCAACCTCAATAACAGCTCTTTATTTTCAACACAAATTGATAGAAATATTGTGTTCCTGATCTATTATTTTTACAAGGTGAGCAACAATGTGTATCCCAGTGTCTTCCAAAAATGTTTGGACCGTACCCCACATTAAATAACAAATTCTACATTGCTACTCAAAACACACACACATGTACACACATTCACACTCACTCACTCATACAGAAACTTGAAATTTTAAAATGTTTCATGAAGTAATATACCCCCTCACAATGCATAAATGGTTATCTGCTCTATTCTGTTCCATTCTGTTCTGTTCTATTCTATTCAATTTTTATTAATGCTGAGATTAAATCATTAAATTCATTCCATGATCCATTGATATGTCATGAACCCCAATTTTAAAATCACCATTTAGATTATAATGAGCATATTTGGTTAGAATAAGCCACCAAATGTACAATAAAAAGTGTTCTAAAATCACTGCATTAAATTATTTAGATTATTACATTGTGAACAGAAGTTTTTAACTAGGTTCTATTTAATTAGAAAAAATTAATAGCTTGATTCTTTTTATTTGTCTGATGTAATTGTGATTTGCAGTGTGCTACTCAATATCTGTAACCCCTTCTCTTCTTGAATAAATGGGTTGTATGTACAAAAAGCATTTTTTTAATGAGTCTTGAGAAGTTGGTATGTAATGAGATGTGTAAAATAAAGGAGAATTGGAAATATTGATGAAAAGAATTGGAGTAGAATAAGATCAAGAGAAAATCCTACAGAGGAGTAAAAGAAAAAAATAAGTGCAAAATATTTGACAAATCAAGAAAAAAGATAAGAAATTCAATGCTACCTCTGTGAAATGAGAAAAATGTCAATATCAGGAGCCTTTCAAGGGCAAAATTTACCAATAATGATATCATAACAAGTAAAAAGCACTTCTTGTCAAGCATTTTCTAGGAACTGAACATGTACTAACTCAATTATTGTTTCATAACAGCCCTAGAAGGAGGTGCAGTTATTATTTCCATTTCATAGAGGAGCAAACCAACATAAGGCTTCAAGATCTTACAGCCTGTAAGTGATGGAGCCATGATATAAGCACAAATTTTCTAGCCCCAAGGCCCACACTCTTAATTGCCACCTCACATTCCACATTTATCACATTGTGAGCTGGATAAAATTATATCCATATTGTGAATAAGAAGCTTTATTCAGGGTCACACAAGTCAGTAAATGACAGAACCATGCTTCAAACCCACATGAGTGTAAGCTTAAAACTTGTTTTCTTAAGAACCATGTTCCATACAGACTTACTATGACATTGACTGTGCTCCACACACTCTGCTACGTTCCACTTTGTGATAATACTGTTTAATTCTCACAAAGAGCTTATGGAAAGCTACTACTATCAATTCCATACTGTGTATATATGGAGATATTCAGATGCAAATGGCTTAACAGCTTATATAAGGTTACATAGGTAGTAAAAAGTAGAAGAACCTGGATTTAGACCTAGGCCATCTAACTTGAGTACATTTAACCAAAATGGTGTAAGGATCATCAGTAAGGATATTCCACAGGATATGGAAACACTTTCAAATGGAGAGAATTAAGGATTGTGGTAGAGGAAAAAGACCATGTTTGCTGGAGAATATTTGTAGCTATTTTATTTACAGTGAAATAACTGTGAGATATCATTAGTTCCAGCAAGAATCATACATAGATCTAAGGTTATAGAAAGTGCCTATGTAAGTACAATTCAGAACTGTGAACCTAGTTAGAACAAGTAGATCTTTAACATATGAACAGAGAAGGGTCAGGACCGGTTATTGGAAACAGTGAAAACCCTCTACTTCATACCAAAGACCAAGATAAATTCCTAATAGGTTGAGTATTAACAAAAAAAAAAACAAAAATAACAAAATGTGGGTGAATTTATATTATATCTAAGGTATTTTGGAGGCACAGAAAAGGTAAAAAAACTCATTAACAATAAAAATGTGTATATTAAAAAAGAGCATCTTAATATAAGCAAATATAATCAAGCAGGGAACCTACAAAAACTAAGAATTTGAAAATATGACCAAGCAAGTGTTGATACGCTTAATCAACAAAATGCTCATAAAAATCAATCTGAAATACACTAAAATACTGTAGGAAAATAGACTGCAAAAGGAAAAGGAGAGACAGTGGCACTTTATGAGCAGATAAAAAAAGCTTTTATCATTCATGGACATGGAAGGTTATTAAAGAATGGTTTCCTTTGTGTATCTTCAAAATAATTAAGACTTTGGGTTCTGAAAACTGACAGATGTGGGTTGGAATCCAGATTCACTTGACCTCCTAGTACGTTTAGTTAGCTTTAAAAGTTCTTTCAGAAATATGACTGCCTTCAACAATTACCCCATCTATTTAATTGCATACTGTTTCTCTCTTGGAGAAGTTTTCAGTTACAATTTCTACATGGTTTTATCACAGTACTTATCCTTGTGGACTTGCCTCATATTATATTTCTTGTAAGTACTTTGCATCCCTCCTGTCTTCCTTCTCTTCTCTTATCCATCTCTTCCTCTTTTATTGGCCTATCCTTATATCTTCAAGATTATTTAATGGAAGATACATAGAAAATTAGCATAACTAGTACATATGAAAGAGACAATATGAGCATGAGAGGGGAGTCAAAGGTGGAAATGTTTGGAGATAGTTCTGAGGATGCAGCATTGCCATATATAATACAACACTCAGTTAAATACTAATTTCAGATAACGCATGAATGTTTAGGACATTCTTACATTAAAAAATATTTCAGTAAATGTAGCAATCATAAAGAAAGGTCATGTATCAAATAAAACAATCCTAACATTGGAACATTCAATTTAGTGCTGACCCATATTTGAAGTTGACTAAAATAACAATCTAGGAGCTTAGGAATAAAATTGAAAAATGTTAAAATAAATCAGGATACTAAAAAATAAAAAAAGAATGTTGTATAAAGCAGGGAACTATATGTAGAACTCTTCATAGGTCAGGAACTGTAGAATAGTCATACCAGGCAAGCAATTTTGTTTAGTACAAATAAAATGTCTGACCCTTAGATATACCAGGTATGACTTGGAAGATTTATTGCAAGGATGAGTCATCAGGGGAAACATTGTATTTATAATTATGTATCATCTAAAGAGATAGAGGTCTAGAAAAACATATTTATTTATGAATGGAAACAGTAGGATGATGCAATATGTGAAGTCAAAGGTATGCCAAACGTATTAGATGAAATGGATGCAATTACACAGGCTGAAATTATGTTAGGATAATGTAAACCACTTGGAAGAGTGGTTTAATCAACATTTTGTTAAAACCAGTGGTTGTATTGAGCTCTCTTGGTAGGCATAAGAATATTTGTCCTAGAAAATTTTATGTGTAAAATCAATATGTAAAATAGACAGCAATGAAACTGCAATGGTGGAAGAAACTGGGGGACTCAAAGTCTCAATAAGAACCAGATTAGAAATTGAGCAGCCTAAAGCATTGAAATAATGATGGCTTGCCTCACTGCATTAGCTCACACATACACACACAAAATGTAAAATGATAATTTGAGATCTTAAAATGTCAATTCCTAATTCTTCTTTTCAAATATAAGTTTAAAAATATTTCCCACCTTTTCAAGTACTTGCTTTTTACTGGTAGTTTATACAGGACAGAGCATACATCCTGTATAATTCAGCAGTGGTGAAGGCTGAGAAGTCTTTCCTGAATCCTCCAAAGGGTGTTCTAAAGAACAAGGAAGGATTTGATTAAGAATATATTTGAGGAGAAAAAAGATGGTGTTGTGAGAAGTGAGGCAGAAATCTCCTCCCAAAATCACATATAATATGAAAATACAGCAAATACAACTACTCCCAAAAGAGTGACCAGAAACAAGACTGCACCAGTCAGTCTACATCTGGGAGAAGAGAACATCTAATGGAAATGGGTAAAGTAATAAAGCCATGACCCGGCAGGACCTGAGCACTCCCCTCATCCCAGCTCACTGGCAGGAGGAAGAGAATCAGAGTCGGGAGGGAGTAGAAGCCCAGGACCGCTAAATATCCAGCCCTAGAAATCTACTCTGGGAGCACAAACCCACATTTCATGGTGCTCTAGAGATTACAGGGGGTGCAAACCAAAGTCAGAGACTGAGAATGCAAACAGGTTCCCAAATTGCACTGCCCTGGGACAAAAGAAAGGTGGGTGCCTTGAGAGACTTTCCAACAGTGAGCAGGCTGCTAAAGGGACAAGGTTTCAGGAGAAGGAACAGGTGGACAAAATCATCCCAGCACACTCAGCCCAACAGGTTGGGAACATTCAGGAGCTTCAGGCACTTCATCCACATGGCTGGCAATGCAGCCCTGAGGCCCCCCACTGTGATAAGCAGCCTGCCACTTCTTCATCCAAGCCAGCACCTGATGTAAACCCGATGTCCCCACTATTGCTCCAGACCAGCCAGAGGGGAGCCCTGCCTACAGCAACTACACAGCTTAACACAGAGGTTGCTCGATGTGCATAGCTCATTGGCCCTGATAGTGGAGGCAGGCACTGCAGTTGGAAAGCAGGAAAGGACTCTGTCCTCCCAGCAGGCATTGGTGCCACTAGCTGGCAACCCGCCATCACTCCAGGCTAGCCAGAGGGCAGTCCCACCTATGACAGCTTAGGACCTTAATACAGAGCCTGCTCCCTTCGGTGGCTCACTGGCCCTGACAGCAGAGGCAGGTACTGCAGCAGGTAAGCTGGAAAGGGTCTGCTCTTTAGGGTAAGCAACAGCCCGCTTGACTGCGATGACTGCCATCAGCCCCAGGAACTGGGCAGCTCCAAACAGCAGAGCTTCTGGGCACTAGAGGGTGCCACCTACGCAGACCTAATATTTCTCACAATCCAGTAGGATTCTGAAAAGGCAGAAGAACCTTGTTCAATCCAAAATCCCTAAAACAGCAGAAAGAGGGCTCAGTGAGGCTGAAATAACCGATTTTCCTTAAAACATTCAAAATAAAAGTAGTAAGCATGCTAATGGAGCTAAAGAAAAATATTCAAGAGCTAAGGGGAGAATTCAGGAGAGAAATAGACACCTTTAAAAATACAGTAGCTGAAATGAAACATACAATGGAAGTATTTCAAAACAGATTAGATGAGGTAGAGGAGAGAGTAAATGGAATAGAAATTAGAGAACAGGAATGCAAAGAAGCTGAGGCACAGAGAGGAAAAAAGGATCTATAGGAATGAAAGAATATTAAGCGAACTGTGTGATCAATCCAAACAGAACAATATTTGCATTATAAGGGTACTGGAAGAAGAGGAGAGAGCAAAAGGGTTACAAAGTGTCTTTAAAGAAATAATTACTGAAAACTTCCTCAATCTGGGAAAGGCAATAGCCTTTCAAGCCATTGAAGTGCACAGATCTCCCAACACAAGGGACCCAAGGAAGACAACACCAAGACATATAATAATTAAAATGGCAAAGATCAAGGACAAAGACAGAGTATTAAAAGCAGCCAGAGAAAGAAAAAGATCACCTATAAGGAAAACCCATGAGGCTATTATCAGACTTCTCAACAGAAACCTTACAGGCCAGAAGGGAGTGGCATGATGTATTCAGTGCAATGAAACAGAAGAGCCTAGAACCAAGAATACTCTACCCAATAAGTTCATTTAAATTTGAAGGACAGATTAAACAATACCCAGATAAGCAAAAGTTGATGGAATTTACCTCCCACAAACCATCTCTACAGTGTATTTTAAAGGAACTTCTCTAGATGGAAGTGCTCCAGAGGCTAAATTCCTGTCACCAGAGAAAATAAAACCAAAGTAAAGGAAGTAGCACAATTAATCACTAACCAGATGCAAAATTAAATCAGCTACCTACAAAGTTAGTCAAGGGATACACAAAGAGTAGAGACTATGACAGCTAACATGGAAAGAGTGGAGGAGGAAGAAAAAGAAGGGAGAAAAAAAAGAATCTTTAGATTGTGTGTATAATAGCATAATAAGCAAGTTAACTTAGACTGTTAGATAGTAAAGAAGCTGCCCTTAAACCTTTGGTAACCATGAATCCAAAGTCTGCAATGGTAATAAATACATATCTATTGATAATCGTCCTAAATGTAAATGCACTGAATGCACCAAGAGTTACAGAATGGATGTAAAAGCAAGACCCATCTATATGCTGCCTACAAGAGACTCACTTCAAACCCAAAGACATACATAAACTAAAAGTGAAGGGACAGAAAAAGATGTTTCATGCAAACAATTGGGAGAAAAAAGCAGGAGTTGCAATAATTGTATCAGATAAAATAGTCTTCAAAACAAAGAAAGTAATAAGAGACAAAGAAGGACATATTATAATGAAAAAGGGGTCAGTCCAACAAAAGGATATAACTATTATAAATATCTATGCACCCAACATAAGAACACCCAAATATGTACAACAAATGCTAAGATAATTAAAGGGAAAATAGAATGCAATGCATTCATTTTTGGAGACTTCAACACACCACTCACTCTGATGGACAGATCAACCAGAGAGAGAATAAGTAAGGAGACAGAGGCACTGAACAACACATTGGAAGAGATGAACCTAACAGACATCTATCGAACACTCCAATGAAAAGCAGCAGGATACATACTCTTCTCAAGTTTACATGGGACATTTTCCAGAATAGACCACAAAAAGAGCCTCAGCAAATTCAGGAAGATTGAAATTGTACCAACCAACTTCTCAGATCACAAAGTATGAAACTAGAAATAAACTGTACAAAGAAAACAAAAAGGCTCATAAAAACATGGAGGCTTAACCACAATGACCAAATTATAACAGAGACCAAGCAATATATGGAGACAAATGAAAACAACAGCTAAATGCCACAACTTCTGTGGGACAAAGTCAGTTCTAAGAGGAAAGTATGTAGCAATTCAGGTCTAGTTTAAGAAGGAAGAAAAATCCCAAATGAAGTCTAAATTCACAATTAATGAAAAAAAAATAAACAAATGAGACCCAAAGTCAGTAGAAGTAGGGACATAATAAAGATCAGAGGAGAAATAAATAAAATTGAGAATAATGAAACAATAGAAAGAAACAATGAAAGCAGGAGCTGGTTCTTTGAGAAAATTAACAAAATACATAAACACCTAGCCAGATTTATCAAGAAAAGAAGAGAGTCTACACATATAAACAGAATCAGAATTGAGAAAGGAAAAATCACTATGGACACCACAAAAATACAAAGAATTACTAGAGAATACTATGAAAAATTTCTGCTAACAAATTGGATAACCTAGAAGAAATGGAAAACTTTCTAGAAAAATACAAACTTCTAAGACTGACCCAAAAAGAAACAGAAAATTTTAACAGACCAATTGTCAACAATGAAATGAACTGATAATCAGAAAAATACCCAAGAACAAAACTCCCATACTAGATAGTTTCACTGCTGAATTTTATCAAACATTTAGAAAAGATCTAATACCCATTTTTCTTAAAGTTTTGCAAAAAGTAAAAGATGAAGGAATACTTCCACACTCATTCTATGAGGCCAGCATCACACCAATACCATAATCAGATAAAGACATCACAAAATAAGGAAATTACAGACCAATATCCCTGATGACATAGATGCAAAAATATTCAACAAAATATTAGCAAAATGAATTCAAAAATATATCAAAAGAATCATCCTTCATGATCAAGTGGGATCCATTCCAGGGATGCAAAGATTGCAGAACATTTGAAAATCCATCAACATCATCCACCACATCAATAAAAAGAAGGACAAAAATCACATGATCATCTCCATGGCTGCCGAAAAATCATTTGATGAAATTGAACACCCATTCATGACAAAAACTTTCAGTGGAATGGGTATAAAGGCCCAGTGCCTCAACATTATAAAGGCTATATAGGACAAACCCACAGCCAACATAATACTTAACAGTGAGAAGCTGAAAGCTTTTCCTTTAAGATCAGGAACAAGATAAGGATGCCCACTCTCCCCACTTTTATTCAACATAGTTCTGGAGGATAAAACAAAGAAATAAAAGGCATCCAGATTGGTATGGAAGAAGTTAAACTGTCACTGTTTGCAGATGACATGATATTGTACATAAAAACCCTAAAGAATCCACTCCAAATCTACTAGAACTAATATCTAAATTCAGCAAAGTTTCAGGATAAAAAATTAATACACAGAAATCTGTTGCATTCCTGTGTACTAACGATGAACTAGCAGAAAGAGAAATTGGTAAAACAATTCCATTCACAACTGCATCAAAAAGAATAAAATATCTAGGAATAAAACTAACCAAGGATGTGGAAGAGCTATACCCTGAAAACTACAAGACACTTTAAAGAAATTAAAGAGGACACCAATAAATGGAAATACATCCCATTCTCTTCAATAGGAAGAATTAATATTGTCAAAATGGCCATCCACCTAAAACAGTCTACAGATTCAATGCAATCCCTATCAGAATACTGACAGCATTCTTCAATGAACTGGACAAATAGTTCAAAAGTTCATATGGAACCACAAAATACCCTGAATAGCCAAAGCAATCCTGAGAAAGAGACTAAAGCGGGGCTATTATGCTCCCAAAATTCAAACTCTACTACAAAGCCAGAGTAATCCAGACAATTTGGTACTGGCAATAGAACAGAGCCATAGATCAATGGAAGAGAATAGAGAGCCCAGATATTAACCCACACATATATTGTTGATTAATGTATGATAAATGAGCCATGGATATACAATGGATATATGGCAGCCTCTTCGACAACTGGCATTAAAACTGGGCAGCTATATGTAAGAGAACAAAAGTGGATTACTGTCTAACTCCATACACAAAAGTGAACTTGAAATGGATCAAAGACCTGAATTAAAGTCATGAAACAGTAAACTCTTAGAAGAAAACATTGGCAAAAATCTCTTGAATAGAAGCAAGCAATTTTTAAATGAAAACATCTCCTCGGGAAAGGGAAACAAATCCAAAAATGAACAAATGGGACTATGTCAAACTAAAAAGCTTCTGTACATCAAAGACACCAGTAGTAGAACAAAAAGACATCCTACAGTATGGGAGAATATATTCATATATGACATATCTGCAAAGAGAATAACATACAAAATATATAAAGAGCTAACATGTGTCAACACCCAAAAACACATAACCCTATTAAAAAATGGGTGGAGGATATGAACAGACACTTCTCCAAAGAAGAAATTCAGATGGCCAGCAGGCACATGAAAAGATGCTCCACATCACTAATTACCAGGGAAATGCAAATTAAAAGCACAATGAGATATCACCTCATACCTACTAGGATGGCCAACATCCAAATGACAAGCAACACCAAATGCTGGGGAGGATGCAGAGAAAGCGGAACACTCCTACACTGTTGGTGGGAATGTAAATTAGTTCAACCATTGTGGAAAGCAATATGGAGGTTCCTCAAAGAGATCAAAATAGAAATACCATTTGACCCAGGAATTCCACTTCTAGGAATTTACCCTAAGAATACAGCAGCCCAGTTTGAAAAAGACATATGCACCCCTATGTTTATCGCAGCACTATTTACAATAGCCAAGAAATGAAGCAACCTAAGTGTCCATCAGTAGATGAATGGATAAAGAAGAGGTGTTACATATACACAATGAAATATTCCGCCATAAGAAGAAAACAAATCCTACCATTTGCAGCAACATGGATGGAGATAGCGGGTATTATGCTCAGTGAAATAAGCCAGGCAGAGAAAGACAAGTACCAAATGATTTCACTCATCTGTAGAGTATAACAACAAAGCAAAAACTGAGGGAACAAAACAGCAGCAGACTCACAGAATCCAAGAATGGACTAGCAGTTACCAAAGGGAAAGGTGTTGGGGAGAGTGGGTGTGAAGGGTAGGATAAGGGTAGGATAAGCACACATAATATGGCGGGGGCACGGGGAAGGTAGTATAGCACAGAGAAGGCAAGGAGTGACTCTATGGCATCTTACTATGCTGATGGACAGTGACTGTAATGGGCATGTGGTGGGGACTTGATAATAGAGGGGAATGTAGTAACCAAAATGCTGCTTATGTGAAACCTGAGCATAAGATTGTATATCAATGATACCTTAATAAAAAGAAAATAATATATCTGAGGCAAATATATATAAGTTCAGTAAAATGACTGGATCTATAAGCAAAAGGAATAAAGGCTGTTAAGTGTAGAATCAAACACATTGGCTTTCCTTATTCTGGTGGCATCAGAACTAAAAAACTTATTTTAAAAAATACAGTAAAGTTACATAGAAATTATCTAATTTTTGTGGTAGAGGGTATTATTACAGCAGAGATTTTTTAAAAAGTAACAAAAGTCCCATTTCTATTTCAAAGTGGCAAAATATGGGTATAATTTAAAATAGAATATAAAGACATCTCTCACATAAAGGAAGTATAAGGCTATAGGATTTAAGGAACATAAGTAGTTATTTCCAATTGCAAAATCATGCAAAATATTTCAAAGGCAGAGAGTAGAAACTGAAGAAACAGGAGGCAATAGAAATAATTCATCTTCACCTACATTGCATAAGCCTTTCTAGATACAGGTGAATTTTGTCAACTCACCACTAACTGTTCTATTCACTTTGCTGTGTTTGATAATACTCAATGATAATTACACTTAATATGTCGTATATATATTCCTTGGCAAATGTGCCTCCAGAAATTGAAGGAGGAATATTGTTTAAAGGAGGCTGAGCTCCTATCTTAAAAATCTCTTTGCTCTGAAAACATTATTTTCACTTAAACTGAATGCTTAGTGTGGCTTTGAAGGAATTGAATAAGACTTATTCACTGCTTTTCCCAGTGTCTTAAGAAGTGCATACCTGAAACTGTTTATGGAGCTTTTGAAGAAGATAAATGCAGAAATGATAACTAGCAGTCATATGTGAAATTTTATTTATCTAGGCAATATGCAAGTTCAATCTCTGTAAGTTTAAATGCATTTAGGTGTGCATCGTCAACTCTCCATATATTCAGATCCAAAAAAATAAAGGCTGTGAAGTGTGGAGTCAAACACATTGAGGAACCTCCATGCTACTTTCCACAATGGTTGAACTAATTTACATTCCCACCAGCAGTGTAAGAGGGTTCCCTTTTCTCTGCATCCTTGCCAGCATTTGTTGTTGCTTGTCTTTTGGATTTTGGCCATCCCAACTGGTGTGAGGTGATATCTCATTGTGGTTTCAATTTGCATTCTCTAAACACTGATTGTCATTTAGACAAAAGCAAATACTAGGCTCTTTACCTTTTTGTAAATGTGTGTAAATCATTGAAATTCCCTGAAAAATATGTGAGGCAGGTATTATTATGCCCAGTTTATAGATGAGAAAAGTGATATTGAAAAGGGTTAATTAGTCCCAAATACAAACAGCTATAAAGATGATAAATCCAAGATTTGAGTTTTGTTGGTCTTGTGAGTTAAATTCTAATGCTTTTATTATTGTTGCTGTATTTTTCTTGTTGTTTTATTCAGACTTTCTTAGGTCCCATTAGAAAATCAAACTATGTTCCCAGGACTCTCCTAATCCACCATCTTTCCCTGCTGCCAACCCCTTCCAATTAAACAGATTGGGACTTTTAAAATAATATTTCAAAGCAAAAGCCAAAACAAACCTAGTTTAACTTCATGGCAGATGTTCTAGTTCTAGGATGAATTAGTCATTAAATCTGCTTCTCTTTTGTACGTTTTTATTGTTGTTGATTTTGGAGAACAACAAATTAATGAATTGCCTTTCAAATCCCCCATGAAAACATGCTTCCAGGCATGGTCAGTAGGCCCAGGTGCAGTAGCAGAGTTAATCAGAATGTGCACATTAGACACATCTCAGAAGGCTGTATGTCCAATGCAAATTTTCAAGTGCTTAATGTTCGCTCAGATGTGTGTGTTGATCGAAGCAGTACAGAGGACAGAGCTGTGCTGTGAGTTTATGAGCATGCATGGAGCTTTTTTTGTGAACTCTGGAAAAAAACTAAATGAGGTGAGGTGGCAAAATCTTTTCCTGATTCCTTTGGAATTCATTCTTATTGCATTAGCCAGTAGGATGAATTTCTTGCATAATAATTACATTGCTAGTATAGAATATTTATTTTGGCTTGATTCAGTGCATGGTATTCAATATAAGTTGATGTGTCTACTGGCTCCATTCAAAGTACACTGTCAAATAAAATTCTAGTGTCATATCAAAAACATATCTAATACTTTTGTTTACCATCTAGTGAATATACCATATCTTTAAAATTTTCTATAGTATCTTTTGGGGTCTTATGAGTGTGGGTAAAATTGCAATATTTCCAGAATCTCTAGCCTGGTCTTAGTGCATCTCCATACTAATAGGTGTTTCCAAGGGGTGGAGAGCAGTAGTCCATCTCCATATCAATAGGTAATTACAGGGGTGGATCCAAGATGACAACATAAGTAGGACAGTGGGAATCTCCTCTCAAAAACATATATACTTTTGAAAATACAATAAATACAACTAATCCTAAAAGAGAGACCAGAAGACACAGGACAACAACCAAACTACATTCACACCTGTGAGAACCCAGCACCTGGTGAGAGGGGTAAGATACAAGCCGCAGCCCGGCGGGACCCGAGGCCCCTCACCCCAGCTTCCAGCAGGAGGAGAGGAGTCGGAGCAGGGAGGGAGAGGGACCCCAGGATTGCTAAACACCTAGCCCCAGCCATCTGCACCAGAGTGCAGACACAGTGCATGCGTGGGGTGCTGGAAACTAGGGAAACAGGACAGTAAGACCTTTGAGCAGGTCCCGAAGTGACAAAGAAAAGCAAGTGCTTTTTGAAAGTCTAAAAGGGACAGGGTCCCCACAGCTGGATGGAAGCATCCCAGGTCACAGTCCAGCAGCTGGAAATTCCAGGGAAGTCCGGGTGCACTAACCCCCTGGGCAACAGCTCTGAGACCTCACGGAGGTAAAAAACCCCCTTCCATTACCCCTCCAGAGCCCCGCCATAGCAGAGCAGCGGCCTGAGACTGCCCACGCCCACAGCAAGGGAGCTTCCTCCATACCGACTGGGCAAGATACAGAGACCCAGTCTACACGCAATTGCCCAACACAAGCCACTAGGGGTCGCAGTTGTCCCAGTAAAGAAAGGCCAGGAGCAGGTGGAAAGTCTTGGCTCTCCCAGCTGGCACATGAGTCAATAGCTCACCATTGTACCTATCAACATGAAAAAGCAAAAAAATTTGATCCAGACAAGACTAAACCAGACAGCTTCAACATCTTCTACATCTTCCCCTGAGAAGCAACCTGGGAGATAGATTTAAATAGTCTTCCTGAAAAAGAATTTAAAACAAAAGTCATAACCATGCTGATGGACTTGGAGAGAAATATGCAAGAACTAAACAGGGAGAATACAGAAATAAAACAGTCTCTGGAAGGACTTCAAAACAGAATGGATGACATGCAAGAGACCATTAATGGACTAGAAAACAGAACAGAATGCAGAGAAGGTGATGCAGAGACAGATAAAAGGATCTCCAGGAATGGAAGAATTTTAAGAGAACTATGTGACCAACCAATCTAAATGGAAAAATATCTGCTTTATAGGGGTACCGGAAGAAGAAGAGAGAGAAAAGGGGATAGAAAGTGTCTTTGAAGAAGTAATTGCTGAAAAATTCCCCAAACTAGGGGAGGAAATGGCCTCTCAGACCACAGAGGTACACAGAACTCCCATGACAAGGGATCCAAGGAGGGCAACACCAAGACACATAATAATTAAAATGGCAAAGATCAAAGACAAGGACAAAGTATTAAAGGCAGCCAGAGAGAAAAAAAGGTCACCTACAAATGTAAACCCATCAGGCTATCATCAGACCTCTCAACAGAAACCCTACAGGCCAGAAGAGAATGGCGTGATATATTTAATGCAATGAAAAAGAAGGGCCTCGAACCAAGAATACTGTATCCAGCATGATTATCATTTAAATATGGAGGGATTAAACAATTCCCAGACAAGCAAAAGTTGAGAGAATTTGCCTCCCACAAACCACCTCTACAGGGCATCTTACAGGGACTGCTCTAGATGGGAGCACTGCTAAAAAGAGCACAGAACAAAACACCCAACATATGAAGAAGGGAGGAGGAGGAATAAGAAGGGAGACAAATAAAGAATCATCAGACCATGTTTATAATAGCTCAATAAACGTGTTAAGTTAGACAGAAAGATAGTAAAGAAGCTAACCTTGAACCTTTGGTAACCACAAACTTAAAGCCTGCAATGACAATAAGTACATACCTTTCAATAATCACCCTAAATGTAAATGGACTGAATGCACCAATCAAAAGACACAGAGTAATAGAATGGATAAAAAAGCAAGAACCATCCATATGCTGCTTACAAGAGACTCACCTCAAACCCAAAGACATGCACAGACTAAAAGAAAGGAATGGAAAAAGATTTGTCATGCAAACAACAGAGAGAGAAAAGCAGGTGTTGCAATGCTGGTATCAGACAAAACAGACTTCAAAATAAAGAAAGTAACAAAAGACAAAGAAGGATATTACATAATGATAAAGGGCTCAGTCCAACAAGAGGATATAACCATTATAAATATGTATGCACCCAATATAGGAGCACCAACATATGCAAAACAAATACTAACAGAATTAAAGAAGGAAATAGAATGCAATGCATTCATTTTGGGAGCCTTCAACACACCACTCACTCCAAAGGACAGATCCACCACAGACAAAATAAGTAAAGACACAGAAGCACTGAACAACACACTAGAACAGATGGACCTAATAGACATCTACAGAACTCTACATCCAAAAGCAACAGAATAAACATTCTTCTCAAGTGCACATGGAACATTCTCCAGAATAGACCACATACTAGGCCACAAAAAGAGCCTCAGTAAATTCCAAAAGATTGAAATCCTACCAACCAACTTTTCAGACAACAAAGGCATAAAACTAGAAATAAATTGTACCAAGAAAGCAAAAAGGCTCACAAACACATGAGGATTAACAACACACTCCTAAATAATCAATGGATCAATGACCAAATCAAAATGGAGATCCAGCAATATATGGAAACAAATGACAGCAACAACACAAAGCCCCAATTACAGTGGGATACAGCAAAAGCAGTCTTAAGAGGAAATTATATAGCAATCCAAGGATATTTAAAAAAGGAAGAACAATCCCAAATGAATGGTCTAATGTCACAATTATCAAAATTGGAAAAAGAAGAACTAATGAGGCCTAAGGTCAGCAGAAGGAGGGACATAATAAAGATCAGAGAAGAAATAAATAAAATTGAGAAGAATAAAACAATAGCAAAAATCAATGAAACCAAGAGCTGGTTCTTCAAGAAAATAAACAAAATAGATAAGTCTCTAGCCAAACTTATTAAGAAGAAAAGAAAGTCAACACACATCAACAGAATCAGAAATGAGAAAGGAAAAAATCATGATGGACCCCATAGAAATACAAAGAATTATTAGAGAGTACTATGAAAACCTATATGCTAACAAGCTGGGAAACCTAGGAGAAATGGACAACTTCCTAGAAAAATACAACTTTCCAAGACTGACCCAGTAAGAAACAGAAAATCTAAAAAGACCAATTACCAGCAATGAAATTGAAGTGGTAATCAAAAAACTACCAAAGAACAAAACCCCGGGCTGGATGGATTTACCTCGGAATTTTATCAGACATACAGAGAAGACATAATACCCATACTCCTTAAAGTTTTCCAAAAAATAGAAGAGGAGGGAATACTCCCAAACTCATTCTATGAAGCCAACATCACCCTAGTACCAAAACCAGGCAAAGACCCCACCAAAAAAGAAAACTACAGACCAAATATCTCTGATGAATGTAGATGCAAAAATACTCAACATAATATTAGCAAACCGAATTCAAAAATACATCAAAAGGATCATACACCATGACCAAGTGGGACTCATCCCAGGGACCCAAGGACAGTACAATATTTGAAAATCCATCAACATCATCCACCACATCAACAAAAAGAAAGACAAAAACCACATGATCGTCTCCATAGATGCTGAAAAAGCATTGAACAAAATTCAACATCCATTCATGATAAAAACTCTCAACAAAATGGGTATAGAGTGCAAGTATCTCAACATAATAAAGGCCATATATGATAAACCCACAGCCAACGTCATACTGAACAGTGAGAAACTGAAATCTTTTCCTCTGCGATCGGTAACAAGACAGGGATGCCCACTCTCCCCACTGTTATTCAACATAGTACTGGAGGTCCTAGCCATGGCAATTAGACAAAACAAAGAAATAAAAGGAATCCGGACTGGTAAAGAAGAAGTTAAACTGTCACTATTTGCAGATGACATGATATTGTACATAAAAAACCCTAAAGACTCCACTCCTAAACTACTAGAGCTAATATAAGAATTCAGCAAAGTTGCAGGATACAAAATTAACACACAGAAATCTGTGGCTTTCCTATACACTAACAATAAACTAATAGAAAGAGAAATCAGGAAGACAATTCCATTCATAATAGCATCAAAAAGAATAAAAAACCTAGGAATAAACCTAACCAAGGAACTGAAGACCTATACTCTGAGAACTATAAGACACTCTTAAGAGAAATTAAAGAGGTCACTATCAAATGGAAACTCATCTCATGCTCCTGGCTAGGAAGAATTAATATCATCAAAATGGCCATCCTGCCCAAAGCAATATACAGATTTGATGCAATCCCTATCAAACTACCAACAGCATTCTTCAATGAACTGGAACAAGTAGTTGAAAAATTCATATTGAAACACCAAAGACCCTGAATAGCTAAAGCAATCCTGAGAAGGAAAAATAAAGTGGGGGGGATCTCACTCCCCAACTTCAAGCTCTACTACAAAGCCACAGTAATCAAGACAATTTGGTACTGGCACAAGAACAGAGCCACAGACCAATGGAACAGAATAGAGACTCCAAACATTAACCCAAACATATATGGTCAACTAAATTTGATAAAGGGGCCATGGACATACAGTGGGGAAATGACAGTCTCTTCAACAGATGGTGCTGGCAAAACTGGACAGCTACATGTAAGAGAATGAAACTGGATCACTGTCTAACCTCATACACAAAAGTAAATTTGAAATGGATCAAAGACTTAAATGTAAGTCATGAAACCATATAACTCTTAGAAAAAAACATAGGCAAAAATCTCTTAGACACAAACATGAGTGACCTCTTCTTGAACATATCTCCCCAGGCAAGGAAAACAAATGCAAAAATGAACAAGTGGGACTATATCAAGCTGAAAAGCTTCTGTACAGCAAAGGACACCATCAATAGAACAAAAAGGTATCCTACAGTATGGGAGAATATATTTGTAAATGACCGATCTGATAAACGGTTGACATCCAAAATATATAAAGAGCTCACACACCTCAACAAACAAAAAGCAAATAATCCAATTAAAAAATGGGCAGAGGAGCTGAATAGACAGTTCTCTAAAGAAGAAATTCAGATGGCCAACAGACACATGAAAAGATGCTCCACATCACTTGTCATCAGAGAAATTCAAATTAAAACCACAATGAGATATCATCTCACACCAGTAAGGATGGCTACCATCCGAAAGACAAACAACAACAAATGTTGGCGAGGTTGTGGAGAAAGGGGAACCCTCCTATACTGCTGGTGGGAATGTAAGTTAGTTCAACCATTGTGGAAAGCAGTATGGAGGTTACTCAAACTGTTCAAAATAGAAATACCATTTGACCCAGGAATTCCACTTCTAGGAATTTACCCTAAGGATGCAGCACTCCAGTTTGAAAAAGACAGATGCACCCCTATGTTTATTGCTGCACTGTTTACAGTAGCCAAGATATGGAAGCAACCTAAATGTCCATCAGTAGATGAATGGATAAAGAAGATGTGGTACATATACACAGTGGAATATTGCTCAGCCATAAGAAAAAAACAAATCCTACCATTCGCAACAACATGGATGGAGCTAGAGGGTATTATACTCAGTGAAATAAGCCAGGCGGAGAAAGACAAGTACCAAATGATTTCACTCATATGTGGAGTATAAGAACAAAAGAAAACTGAAGGAACAAAATGGCAGCAGAAGCACAGAACCCAAGAAAGGACTAATAGTTACCAAAGGGAAAGGGACTGGGGAGGACGGGTGAGAATGGAGGGATAAGGGCAGGAAGAAAAGAAAGGGGGCATTATGATTAGCATGTATAATGTGGGGTTGCACGGGGAGGGCTGTCCAACACAGAGAAGACAAGTAGTGATTTTTCAGCATCTTACTATGTTGATGGACAGTGACTATGAACGGGGATGTTGGGGGGACTTGGTGAAGAGGGGAGCCTAGTAAACATAGTGTCCTTCATGTAATTGTAGATTAATGATACCAAAATAAAATTTTAAAAAAATAGGTAATTACAATGGGGAGTGAGGGCATATCTAGAGGGAGAGGTTGGACGGGGTTCGTTTTTGCAGCCGGGTGGTTAAGAAACACAGGCAAGCAGAAGTGGATGACTGCTTTCAAGCAATAAACAGATTTCTCTCTACAAGGGGTGGAGAAAAAACAGCCATTCTCTCCTCCCCTCCTTTCCTGGTATGTAATTGGTCTGGCATTTGCCAGTCACCAAGGATCCGCCCATGGAGTTCCTGCCAGAAGGTGTGAGCAGTGAAGTGGAGCACTAGCAGCAATTTGGAGAAGGCAGCAATTTGAGCAAGCTGTGAGCAATTAAAATGGTTACTCCCAATCTACCCTTCCCCTTGCCTTACTTCGGTTTCACCAGATTCATAGGGGAATTTTCTCTGGGAGGGGGACTTCGTTTCCCCCAGAGCTATAGGTGCTTTAAATTTATGATAAAAAGTATTCATTGATTCTAGAATTAGATTTGAATTAGGAAGTCACAAGTAGCACTGGACAACCTCAGACTTCTGTCAGTAAGAGGCCCCAGTGCATAGCAGGGAAAGTGAAGAATGAATGCATTTTACTGTTAGGAGTTTCCAAAACGAGAATCAAATTAGAACTTAGCCGCACATACTTAGTTCTTCTCCCAAACTCACCAGTCAAGTAAACTGGTTATCATTTGAAGATGTCAAATTCTCTGTCCATGATAGAATAACATATTACTTTGTTGAAACAAAAACAAGCCATGCAAAATTTTAAAATATACTAATTTGAAAATTGAACAGTTATAAAAAAAAATGTTAGCCAAGATATATAGCCCCTCTGAAAGTCTCTCTCTCTTTCTCTTTGTCTCTCTGCCTTTGTATCTCCACTGTCTGTCTCTCCTTTAAAGAATGCATGTAAAACTACCTTTCTGTGCAGTTCAGGCCAACACACTGAAGTACTGTAAGGATTTAATTTTGGCTTTAAAAAACACTACAGTTTCCACTAGAGAAGGCCCAAGAGACTTAAAAATGGTGAGAAAAATACTTTCATGGGCCTGCACATTTGAACCGAGGGTGACCCAAACTGTGTCTTAAGCAGCTCATGTTTATATTTTACCTTAATGTGTTAGTTTCCTATTGCCGCTGTAAGGAATACCACAAGCTTAATTGCTTAAAACAACACATGTTTGCTATCTTATAGGTCCAAATGCTAGAAATAAGATGATTTTTACTGAGCTAAAATCAATGTCAATAGAGTTCCATTCCATGTAGAGGTTTAGGGGAGAATCTATCTGCTTTTTCCAACATCTAGAAGTCATCCACATTCCTTAGCTCATGGTCCCTTCCTCCATCTTCAAAGCCAGTGGTGTAGCATCTTGCAACTTTCTCTCTATGGACCTTAGAGAAACTCTTCTGTAAGTATCTTCTATAAGAATTTCTGATAAGAATTTCATGATGACTTTGAGACCACCCTAATAATCCTGACAGTCTCATCTCAAATTTAATCATACCTGCAAGCTCCCTTTTGCCATGATTAAGGTAACAAATTCACCAGTGACGGTGATTGAGACATGAATGCTTTGTGGGGAATATTTTTTCTGTCTACCTCACCTAAACATCTCATATAGCCAGAGTATGTGAGTTTTGCTCATGTTAGTATCCACAATACTTGACTCTAAAAAAACCAGAAGTAAAAGCAGCCCTATAGAGTCATAAATTTTAAATGAAATATTTATCTCAGGGTAAAAGACAGAACATCGCATAATAATCTCAACAGATACAGAAAAATCCAATACCCATCCATAATAAAAATAATAACAAACTAGGAATAGAAGTGAGAGTCTTGAAATACACCCTTACATTTATGTTCAATCGATTTTTGACAAAGGTACCAAGGTAATTCAATAGGGAAAAATAGTCTTTATAACAAATTGTGTTTATTCAGGTGAATATCCACATGCAAAATACAAAGTTGGAGGTCTACCATACAACATATGCAGAAATTACTGCAAAATTGCATCATGGACCTAAATGTAAGAGGTGAAACTATTAAACTCTTAGAAGAAAACGGAGGAATAGGTCTTTATGTCCTTGGGTAAGATAATGGTTTCTTATATGTGACACCAAAAGCACAAGAAACAAAAGAAAAACTTGATAAATTGGACTTCATCAAAATATAATCTTTTGTTCTTTAAATGACAACCATAAAGAAAGTGAAAAGACAACCCGTAGATGAGAAGAAGACATTTCAAGTGATATATCTGATATCCGAATACATAAAGAACTCTTAGGACTCAATAATAAGAGTACAAATATCTCTTGAAGTTCCTCGTATGAAGAACTAAGAAGAAACCATGACTGAAAATATTTTATAAAACTTTATAAAATTAAGATCGATTGATTTAGCCTGTCTTTGAAGTACAATTGTATAAAAAGAATCATAACTTTACTCCTCTTCATCTCATTACATAACTCAAATAATACTACTAGTTTTGAATATCCTCATTAAGACCAGTAACTACAAAGTGGAAATATCAAAGTATTTGGATTCAGATGAATCTGTATTCTGATCGTGGGTAGGTACATAAATACCTGTGTGACTGTTGACAAATAATTTTACTCTCAGAATCCTTGTTTTGTTCTGCCATGAACTTAAACTTAATTATTTAATTGATGTATTCTATAAATAATTATCAACCAATTGCTATAAGCATTTTACTGTTTTAAGCTCAGGAAAAATTGTTAGGTATATAGGATTTAATATATTTCAGTAAACAGGCAGGATTATAGGAAGGATTACCAAAATAACTTGCACTCATCTCCTTACCTATCAGATACAGAGTGAGCCTACATAAAAAGGAGATACCATTTTTTTCTTTACATGCTAGTAGTGATTCACCTTACATCTGTAATATTATATGATACCTATGTCAGTTCAGCTCTTTTTTTTTACCCATGAAATTTTAGTTAGTTAATATTTGTGTGTTGCATGCCTTGAACAGTTCATTAGTAAAACTGGCATGAATGGACTTCTCTAATTTGTTAGCAGTATTTAAAATATGAGCCTGCCTTTGGGAATTACTGACAAATACCCGGATCTGATTCGCAATCACATTATCTAAATTATTAACAAAAAAATGTGTCCATCTCTGGCCATTGAGCTAAATTCTCTTTAGTTAGCCAACTCTTTCAGTGATTCTGAAACCAAATTTATAAAATAACTTGTGATTTCCTAGATTTTTCTTGAAGATATATCAAATAATAGCAAGATTAGAAAACAATCTTAAAAGTATCTGTTTTCTTTCTCTTTCCTCAGAAAAATATACCAGAGCATTTTAGGTGACTATCAGATGTGTTATGAACTATTACAGAATGTTGAACAACTCATTTTTTCCCACAATTGTTACTGAATTTTAGAGTGCTTTTGTCTAGAAGCCTTCCAAACCAGAAGAAAAAAAAAAAAAGATTCTATTGAGAACAAGCAGTACTTGAAGTTAGCGAGTCAATGGGAAGCCTAAAGCCCTGTTTTAAATGTTTTCTCCACGTTGCTAGTGTTTCCCACAACTTTTGCTGACATTCAAAACAGAGCACTGATAGTAAGACAACAGAATACAAACAAAGCTAGACACAATTTCATAACATTCCTGTAAAACAGGCTGATGGAATGCTTTCTCAACTCTGCCGAAATTAAAAAAACAATTTGTAAAAGTACAGATTGCACAAGTAATAGTTGATGATTTAAGGAGGGAATGGGGCATAAATGTTATAATTTCCATAAAGTCCACACTATTTATTATTTTATATAATTTCTAATGGAAACGTAATGATGTAAGCTTTCCCTTGGCATTTCTGTTTATTTTACAAAATTTTACTTTTTAAAACTGAAGTAAAGATTTTTTCACTAAAATCAGTACAGTTCATATGTGCACAGCTGAATGGAAGTAGCACTCAGATGAAGAATTAGAATGTCACCAACATCCTAGAAACCTCCTGCCGCCAAACTGGCTACAAGCCACTATCTACCCCTAATCCTGTCCCCAAATACCTACTACTATGATTTCTAATACCTTAAATTACTCATAGCCTTTTTGAAACTTTTATAAAACAGAACAGAATGATTTGTTTGTGAGACCCATCCAAGTTTTTGCATACATCAATCATCTGTTAATTTCACTGCTGTAAATTATTTCACTGTATACATATAAAGTGAAGTGTGTCAGTTCTACTGTGATTGGATATTTCTGCTATTTTTTTGTTGGGACAATGAAAATACTGCTTCAATGAAAATCATTATACATGCTTATGCATGCCTTATCCATGTCATTAAATCAAGATGAAGAACTTACATAACCTGACACTAAGAATTACTATAAAGCTATTGTAGTTAAGGAAAGGTTGGAACTGGTGTAAGGTTAGACAAATATAGATCAATGTAAAAGAATACAGTGTTCAGAAACAAAGACATATTTGCTCACTTGATTTATGACCTAGGCACCGGTGTGATTCAATGTGTGTAGAATGATCTTTTGGATGAAAGATGCTAGAACAATTCAATATACTTAAAATAAACACACATAAAAATTCATGCTCGCCAAAAGTATGATTGAGAAAGTATTAAAAATATCAGACTTGGAAAAAAGACATTCATATTACCTATATATAGCAAAAGACTCATATACTGTATGTATGTATAAATATAAATATAAATATATACATTATTAATATATAATATAAATATATATAACAAAAGTAAATTTTGTATTAATCAATACAACCAAGTAAAATAATGAACAATCCATTTTATTTTCTTAAATGGGGTAAAAACTAGGACAGATGCTTCATAGAGAAGATATTGAAATGGCTGATAAATATTTTTAAAAACTGGACATCATTAATCATGAGAAATGCAAATTAAGATGATGAGATATTATTACACATGCATCAGAATGACAAAAATTAAAAACATGACAAATATCGTGTTGATGAAGATGAAGGGCAACTTGAACTCCTATACTTTGTTCATAGGGAGATAAAATGGTACACTTTGGAAAGGTAGTTGTTTCTGTGTTAAACATATCATCACTTCCACTCCAAATTATATGCCTAAATTATCTCTCTCAATATTTTTTATTTTCAATAAAACATTGAAAAGAAGTGATGATTTTGGATATCCTCATCTCACCGAAGTCTTGGAAAAACCTTTCAGCACTTGATTATGATTGCTGTAGCCTTTTTTTTAAGGGTATTATCTTCTAGTTTAAATTTGCTAAGATTCATATTTTTATCATGAATATGTGTAGAATCTTAGCAAATATTTTCTTCATCTACTATGAGGAGAATATAATTTTATCCCTTTTTATTTTAATGTAGTGAAGACTTTATCAGTTTTAATATGACAGGCTTAACTGTGGTTTTCTTTGTATTTATCTTGCCTGTCATTTTTAAGGTTTCTTAAATTATCTTAATATATACCTATAAACAGATTTGGAAAATTCTTGCGTATTAGCCATTATAATATTGTTTCTTCCCCATTCTCACTCTTTGCTCACTATGGGAATCTAATAGCATGTATGTTACTAATTTAACTCTGTTTTATGTATCTCTTCTACACTTGTCCAGATTTAGTATATTTTTTTCTCTTCATCTTTTAGTTCACTTATTCCTTCTTTTGATATACCCAATCTTCTGTTAAATTCACCTGAGTTCTGAATTTATAATAGTAGGTTTTTAAATCCGCTTATGATAGTTCTCCAAAGTTGTTCACCAGTGGGTCTGTTAATATTAACATTTTTTTCTCATAGGGTCTTTTTCTTGACATCTTTGGTAATTTTTGATAAAATGCCAAACATTTTAATTAGTTAAAGCTCTATATGATTTTTTTCTTCCTCTGGAGAGGTTTCTGTTTATTCTTTGTTAGGAAGAGTGAAGACAAGGTCTGAGTTCACTAGAACCTTGATTACAGCTTTGCAGAAAGTGTGTACACTTGAAGTTTTGTAGGAAGTGTGTTCACTCCTAATGGTATAAACCACATCTACTTCCAACTGAAATCTGGGGTATTTTCTTGGACCTTTACTTTTTGGAAATTTCTGGCAATTTTTTTTTTTTTTTACTTTAGTGCTATGAGACATAGTATGAATCAGTTCCACCAATCAGTGGCTCTTCTTTTAACTTCTTATCCTACTGTGCTGTGAATTCCAAGAATATGGAATACTTGAGTGGGAAACCTGCAGAGTATCAATACCTTTTTCTGGGCTTCCCGTCTTACAAAGTGAAAGACCATCCCCTAATTTCCTGATTATCTTGACATCCCAAACTCAAATTTGTGTCTCTCCCCTCTTGAGAAACTGCCACAATTCTGCTTTTAAGCAAAAAGAATTTACTTTTTAGATTCTTGGCCTTTCCATCAACCAATAACAGCAGAGGTACTAAGGGGGAAAGGGGTATAAAATATCACATCCGTTCCCTTCTCTCTGAGGTCTTGGCCCCTCAAGGCTTGTTTAACTCTGGAGTTCACTAGCTCCACAAAACAGATGTTTTAAAGAAAATGGTATCTGGCTTTCCTAGTTGTTTGTGGCAATATTGCTATTCTACAACAAAGTACTCCATTGGAGGCAGAAGTCATCTTACATGATTTTATTTACATTTTAAATTATTCTGTGACTATTCTTAGGCTAAATGTCAGACCCATAGTTGTATATACAACTCAGAAAGTCAATATGAATAAATTGAAATTCTTTACCATTTTTCATGTTACTGAGTGATAAGTGTTTAATGGCATGTGATAACATGGTAACCTCTTTATCAATAACATGCTGGAAATAATCATTCTGACTCAGGTCTGACACTGCTTCACCTGCTTCTCCATATTATTTTATTAAGCAAACCTAAATAAGAATTCTGTATGAAAAGCACAGCAACATTGGTCCACCGTTCATAGTAGAGAAGGATACAGACTGAAGTTTTTGTTGGTAATTATACAGTTCTAAGATTAGCATTGTATTTTCTGTTCTAAGTCAAATGAAAATTTGAAATGACAGATGACTTATCTTATTTTTTCATGTAGTCTAACCACATTTTATTTTTTACATAAGGAGTGTTTTCATATGAAAGTGTTGCCAAGATACTAGGATCATGAAATAGAAAAAGGTGCCTTTTTTATTCTCTGGGATTGTTTTGCAAGAATGATGATATTTCTTATTTGTTGGGGAGAACTCAGCAGTGAATCTAATTTGTCTTCTTAGAAGATAGTTAATTTAGGTTCAGTTAATTCAATAGACAGACTAATCAGATGTACTATGTCCTCTTGTTATGGTTTTAGTACTTTTTACATTTAAAGACATTTGTGCATTTCATCTTTTTGTCTGGTTTCTGATGGTTCTTTCTATGTGATAATTCTTTAAAGTCCTTGTAGGAAAGTATTTTCATTTTCTTTATTATATTGTTCCCTAAATCATGAAAGTAGGTAGGTAAACTCCATTCTTCTTGGGACATTTTAAATATGAGGGGACTTATTTGTCTTGCTAGGAGGGAAAAAACAAAGGAGTAAACATTTCTAACAAGGTTCTTAACAGTTGGACCCATAACTCTTAAAACTGCAATATTCAATTAACATCGTATAATCAGAATAACATAAAACTCTTACATTTTTCTCTCAAAAATCTAATATAAATAAGCAAGTTTTAATATAAAGCCTACAAAAATAATTGTGAGAACAAAGAACTGTCCCATATAAGAAACATTTATGTCATGGTGCTGTGTATTTATAAAAAACAATTCCATTTCCTACAACAGAGTACAAACATTTAAAATTTTAATATTAACCTATAGCCTTTCTTCAGCCAAAGAGGTTTTTCTATGTGTTTATAAGATAAGGAGTCAGTGTTCTTAAGGCAGTACACAAAGAAGGTGTCATGATAAGTATAAAATGTAAAATATGGCCTAGTCATTCATTATGGAAGAAATGTCTCTTAGAAATTGCTTGGATGATGTCAGTGAAAAAGAAATAAGGAGGAAACCAAGATGCACTGTACAGAAGAGTTCCAAGCCTAAGGGAAGCTTAAGGGAAATTTTTAGGTGGAATTACAATCAGTAGGACAAGAAGGAATTTGAATATATTTCCTGAGAGGAATGGAGAGAACAGCTAGGTGAGATGGAAAGCAAGCAATTGTGTTCAACATGGGGGAAATATGTAATACATCACATGACCATGCCAGACAGCTTCTCATATTCAAATCCATAATTGTGTTCATTCTGATTTGAAGTTTACCAACTTGGTATGAAGTTTTACTCTTTTCATAACATTGTGTGTGCAATTTCATGTAATTATCAAGGCAGAAGAAATAGAATTGGAAATATTACAAAGTAGTAGCACGTCTCTAGGAGAAGTAAAATTTTTCAGTTTTTCAGTGTCAGTCATTTCACCTCAAATGTGCTCTTACTTGCTTTATGACTTATTAATGAGGAATTGGGGAAAATGGGAAGTAAGAAAGAATTCTTCAGTGATTTTGGTCCTTTTGTCTTGGCCTCTACCTATAATCAGGACAATGGTTAACAGAGTTTATGCAAGGAAGATGCTCATGAATCCTCAAAGCACCTGAAATACCTGCCCTGAATACTGCCACTGGATGTATTGACTTTCAGATGAAAGGCTTTTTGCAAGCCTTGCTAAGGGGAAAATACAAGGTTCTAGGAATCTCATAAGAAAGCATGTACCCAAGAAGTTTTTTGTTTAGTTTTGTAGCTGTAGCATATCAGGTCTGTGTAAGGTTGAAGAGTTTATCTGAAATGAGCTTCTGAACCTTTCAAGGTTTGTAACATAGTTTTGGTACAAAACACATTTTCCTTTGTCACAATCTGGAATGTGAAAATACCCTCTCAGTGAACCAATATCAAATGTGACAGTCAGTCTAGTATTAGCAAACATTTCTTTTACTTTTTTCTAAAAAATCTATCAGTCAAAGAAATGAAAGTTAGGGGATTTGATGGGCTATACCTATATGCCGGTGTCCTAATGGATTTTGTCAATAAGGAATACTAACAATCATGAGTCACTGTATGGTGTATATATGTGTTCTCTATTTAAAGCGAAATTATTTAACTCTTTAATAAAGTCACTCCATATGTTTTTGATTCCATGTATTTCCCCCAATCACTTCAGAATGCCACTGCCCTTAGAGTGATAAAAGAATGTTACTATATCATTGTCAAGTTAATTTCATGCTCAAATTACATGTTTTATCAGAAAATATGGGTGAAGATATCAAATTATGAAAAAAAGAAAAAGAAAATAGTGATTAGAAAAATAGTACTCATGTATTAGCTTATTTTAAACTGATCAATAACCATTTTATTTTGAAAACATTTTAGATTACAGAAAATGCTAAAGATAATACATGCAGTTCCTATATGCCCTCTATTTAGCTTATTCTGATGTTAACATCTTACATAATTACAGTGCATTTATCAAAACTAAGACATATTGTTGTAATACTAAACTGCAGATTTTATTTAAATACCAACAGTTTTCCCAGCAGTGTCCTTTTTCTGTTACTCAATCCAATCCAGGATGCTACATTACAATTTGTCATTACATCTCCTGAGTCACTTTCTTAAAACTTTATTGTTTTTATGATCTTGACACTTTTGAAGAGTATTGGTCATGTATTTTGTGCAAAATCCTAAAATAGGGTTTGTCTGATGTTTTTTCATGATTAGACTAGGGTTATGGGTTTGGGGATGAAGACCAACCATAGAGGCGAAGTGTCATTCTTCTTGTATCACATCAGGGAGTACATGATGCCACCACGACATTACTGGTGATATTAAACTTGCTTACTTGATTAAGGTAGTGTTTGCCAGTCCTCTGTACTGTAAAGAAGTTACTATCTTTTTTTCCACACTTTTTTCTTTGAATGACTCAGTTCATCTATCCTATACTGGTGGAGGGAGGGAAGCTATTAAATAAATGCACCTCCTGGAAGAGAGAATATCAGAATATAGTATTATAAATTCCTCTGTAAGGATAAGTTGTTTCTTATCCCCATTTATTTTTGTATTCAATATTTTTATATCGGTATGGATTCATATCTAGTCTATTCTTTTTTGCTATTAAACAATTCTATTGCTATTTATTTTGTTGATCAAATTTTTCCAGGTTTGACCAGTAAGAAGTCTTTCATGTTGGCTCCTATGTCCTGTCCCCATACCATTTACATATTTATTTTATTTTATTGAAATATGTTTGACATATAACATTGTGTAAATTTAAGGTATACAACATGTATTTTGATGCATTTATATAGTGTAATATGATTGCCATTGTAGCATTAACCAGCACCCCTCTCATGTCATACAATTATTTTTTGTGGTTGAAATAGTTAAGTTATAGTCTCTTAGCAAGTTTGATGTTTATAATACGATATTGTTATCTATAATCACTAAACTGTGTGTTAAATCTCAAGGAGTTCATCTTCTAGTTGCAAGTTTTGTACCTTTAAACATCCCTCCTATTCCCTCATCTCCCAGATCCTGGTAACTATCATTTTACTCCCCATATGAGTTCATCTTTTTTTATGTTCTACATATAAGTGATATCATATATATAAGTGAATTTTTCTTTATCTGACTTATCTCAGCACAATGTCCTTAAGTTCTACCAGTGTTTCTACAAATGGTAGGATTTCCCCTTTTTCTCATGGCTGAATAATAATCCATTATATATATATATATATAATGCACCTCACATCTTCTTTTATCCGTTCATCCATTGATGGGCACATAGATTGTTTCTGTCTTAGCTTTTGTGAATAATGCTGCAATAAACAAGAGAGTGCATATATATCTTCAGTATGCTGTTTTCATTTCCTTTGGATATATATCCCTATTCTATATTTAATGTTTTAGGAACTTCTGTACTTTTTTCCTCAGTGGCTGTACCAATAAACATTCATGACAATAGTGTACAGGGGTTCCTTTTTTTTCTTCATCGTCATCAATATTTACTATATCTCCTGTTCTTAATGGTAGCCAAGGATAACAGGTGTGAGGTGATACCTTAGTGTGGTTTTTATTGGCATTTCCTTGACGATTAACTATGTTGAGCACTTTTTCATGTACCTGTTGGTTAATTAATGAAATTGTTTGTTTCTTGTTTGTTCCTGCTTGTTTTTAATGTGATTGGGTGTATGAGTTCTTTATGTGTTTTGGTCGTTAACTCCTTAGCCTATACATGGTTTGCAAATATTTTCTTCCATTTGGTAGCTCGCCGTTTCATTTTGTTGATTGTTTTTGTTGCTGTGCAGAAGCTTTTTAGTTTGATACCACTCTACATATTAATCTTTGCTTTTGTTGTTCTTGCTTTTGGTGAAAAAAAATTTCCAAAACTAATGTCAAGGTGCTTCCTACTTTATGTTTCAAGTTCATCTTGTATTTTCCTTGCTTCATGCCCTAGGTCATTTTAATGGAGAATGGTACCTGGAAATTAAGATCTGGAGATGGTTGCGTTCATTGTGACTAGGGTGTCACTACCTGTATGCTTTCTCAGTTGGCCAAGCAAACAAATATAAGTGTGTATACTAATGTATATACATACACACAGACATTTGTATCTACCTATATCTATCTATCTAAACCTACCTTTCCCCATCTTTCACCTATCACTTCATTCATCATATCCACACCAAGACAAACACAGGTTCATGTGGATACTTCCATCCTGCATCATGGGCTTCATTCTAGCC
Source organism: Manis pentadactyla (assembly GCF_030020395.1). Taxonomy (NCBI): domain Eukaryota; kingdom Metazoa; phylum Chordata; class Mammalia; order Pholidota; family Manidae; genus Manis; species Manis pentadactyla. Next base: position 54,492,779 of record NC_080023.1, read on the forward strand.
TCCCCTTACTTTTTTTAACTTCTTTCTCTGACAGTGAAAAAACTAGCTCCCATTATCTATAATTTATATGCTTATTCAATTTAAGAATTGGTAACCCATACTCCATGTGGAAAAAATTATAAACTAGGCTAAGAGTTGGTCAATATTTTCTGTAAAGAGCTAGATTTGTATTTTACATTTTAAAATATAAAACCTTTCTTAGTTTGCTGGCTATATAAGGTGGTGGCCAAATTTTTTTCACAGGTTGGTTTGCCAACACCTGGAAGAGAGTCACAGTATTTATGTATAATAGCTCTTATCTATTAAAAGACCACTACTGTAGTTCTTAGGCCAGCTTCTTATCCCACCCTTTCAGTAAGATTATATCATACATTTGTGTTAGTTTCTTTTTAAGAGGTTCAATTAAACTTTCTAGTTTAACTTTGTACTTCAAGCTTAATCAACATCATCAAATTTATCTATTTTTATGCTTCATATTTATAACTACAGTGTGTAATTTAATTTACTAAATAAAAAGGGTTAAAAAAAAAGGTAGAAGAGTTTCTGTTTAAATGCAGGATGAGCTGACAATTAGATAAATGGAAGTGGTTATCTCAATCAGAGATTTGCTAAAGGAACTGATAAAAAGACTAGGATCCACTGTATTCTTGTCTGTACTCCTTCATACCAAGCCCTAAGGAAAATTAGAATGATAGCTGTGATTTGGAGAGTTCTGAAGTGTGGACTCTTCTTCACCCTAAATCTTAACTCTAAAGTCAACTTTGGAGCTATTTGGTCAGGTCAGAAACTAGTTGATAGTAAACCCATTTTACAGTGAAATAAACATTAAAGACAAACTTTTTTTAAAGTATTTGTTTCTCACTATTAAGGTGGCAGTAAAAGGATTGCATCCCACGGATGCCATTACAGTGGTGTCAATGATCATTTCAGGAAAAAAATGTTCACGCCTTACTTAGTGTTTATGTCTCGATCCTGAAAAAAATGGCAGGAGTTATTTTGAGATATGAGAAATTGTTATTTTTTGTACCTTTATTTGACATATAATTGACATTAAAATTTTATAAATTTAAGGTGTCAACAGTGTTATTTACCAGGGGCTGGGGCTGGGGATTTGGGGGAGATGTTTAAGGGTATAAATTTATAACTAGTAGAGAAACTGTCATTGTACATTGTGGTAGGCAGAATTCTACTGTGACCCTGAAGATTTCCCACCCCTGGTCCATTACTTCTCTTGCAAATCTTACAGCTCCCTCCCTAGTATACTCTGCTCTAGCCGTACTATCTTTCTGCTAGTTCTCTCTCTGCTAGCCATATACTCCCAATTTAATGCCCTTAAATTTATTGTTTCCTTGGCCCAGAATGATTTTCCTCATTTTCCATAGAGAAAAAATTGTAAGGGTAAATTTACATTTTTTTCCTGATTTTGTTCAAATATCATCAAAAGGGAGTTCTCTGATTTCCCAACTTAAATTGGACTGAACTCTACCCTAGCATTCCGTCTTGCCTCTATTTCATTTATTTTTCTGTATAACATACAGCATTATCTAAATAGCTTGTATGTATAAGATACATGTATATATACATATACTGCAATACACACACACATATATATATATATATATATGACACATATCTCTTATTTATTTTAAATCAGCATCCCTCAATGAAAATGTATCTCCATAAAAGTAGGAGTTTTTTTTGGTTGGTTTGGACTTCCTAGAATTAAAAGCCATGCCTGATACAAAGAGGAGCTCAATAAATATGTGACGAACTAGTCAATGAGTATGATGAAACTATCAGCAGAGGAAAACTTCAGGGAATTCTATAAGAAACAGATCAAATGTAGCTGAAGCTGCCTGGGATTCTAAAGATTTAAATCTTGTAATAAGCTTTTTATTGTTTTGAAAAACGGTAATAATATGAATCTGTTTTGAAGGTCCGGGTTCAAATACAGGTCTGTATTAATCGATTAGAGATATAATGTACAGGTTTTACTTGGGAAGCTAAGTTTCCTTGCAGTTAAATCAGTTAATTTTTTCCTAATATTTTTTCTGACATTTTTATTAGAAACAGCTCATGATTCAGCATAGGTATGGTTGGCTTTTTTGTGTTTTTTTTGTTTTCTTATGTATGTTTTTCTTAAGCACATCAATAGACAACTCAAAATGAAATCAGTAATTTTTGCCAGAATAAATAATCAAAAACCAAATCAAATTGTAATTTTTTAAGATAAATATCAACACCTCAAAAATATTTATGGGATTTTCTCAGTGTGTTCACCCTTAACCTTTATGAAAAGATTTTAACAATCGGTTATAATTTAAAAGAAAATTCTTCCTTAATCAGCAACAGACCATTGATGTGCCAAGTGATTTTTAAAGCAGATGAACAATATGTACTCTGTATATACTAAATATTTGGTGGAAGATGTTATGTTATAAACTAATGTCTAAATTATAAACAATAATAGCAATAATATCATTAATATCATTGGGCTATTTTGTTCATCAATGATTTATACCCATAGGTTCTTGTATTTTATATAATTATCTCTAATATCTTCATCAGCTTTCTTGATATGTGTTCCATTTCCATTTTTTAAATGAGAAAAAGAGATGCCAGATTTTATGTACTTGTCCAGTATCACACGTGCAATTAGTTACAGTTAGGTATGGTTCTAAATCCATTGTTTTGGGTGCATCTTTACCATACAATTTGATATTTTCCAAATTTCTCTTAATTCCTACTTTTTTCTCTTTTCTCTTGCTACATTGTTAATGTCTAAGCCACCTGACCCTCTTTTATGAACAAAATGAAAAATAAATAAGTAGCAAAAAAAAAATGCATTAATGCCAGTATTAGATTGTCATTTAACAGAGAAAAATGTGAATATGAGAGTGAAGTCTTTTGAATAGGTTCACAGTAATTGTTAAATTTTATATGCTAGACTTGTGAACAGATACAACTCGAAATTCAGTTGTCTTCCTGTTTGTTCATATTCCCACTGTTCCGATCAGGAAATTGTTTACTTTAAATTTCAGAAATTATTTCTCAATTATTTAAATTCTATATGTACTTTTTGCTACCTCAGTGCTGTTAAGGGTTCCATCTCTTTATTGATTGTGACCATATTTTACTGAGTGTAAGTTACCTATCATTGCTCCTTTAAAATCTTTTCCTGCTAGCTATCATATCTGTCCAATTTTATCCATCTTTGCAGTGTCTAAAGTCTATTTTCTCTTGGTTGGATTACTATAGTAGCCCCCTGATTATTCTTTCTGATTCCATTTTCACTCACGCACAATACATTCTTCACAAAACAGCTAGGATAATAATACTTTCTAATTTAAAATCCCTCAATGGCATTTCATTGCATCTAACAATATTAAATGCATTATTTGGTCTACAGGGCCCTACCTTTTCTGTTACAAGCCTACCTCTCTTTGTACCCATCTCCTACAACTCTTTTCCTTTTAGAGTGGCAACCTGTCAACCTCATCAACACTTGGTTTCTTTCTTTACCTAGAACTCACAAAATATGTTCCATGTGTAGGGTTATTACACTAGCTGAAATCTCTGCTAGAAACTGTCTTCATACAGAAACATTCCATGATTCATTCCTTCTTCATCTTGAGGTATTAATGTAAATGTCCTGTTCTCCAAAGGCCTTCTTACTGTCTAACATTTCCTCATTTATTAGTCTATTTGTTTATGACTTCCACTAGTAGACTATAAGCTCCAAGGGAGCAGTGGACTTTCTCTTTTAACATTATTGTATCTGCAAAGGGTATAATTGTACTTGACCTATATTGTAAACACTTGGTAAATAATTCTTGAATAAGGCAATGAATGAGGGAGCACCCCAACTAGTATAGGAAACCATGGATACCATTTAAGGGAAGAGACACTTCTAGAATTTCAAATAAGAAAGTTTGCCCACATGTCCTGTGGACACCTTATGAGCTGAAAAAAAAAAGTTCCCTGCCAAGAATAACACAGTATGTGGGTGGTCACATTTATGAGGGAAAAAAAGAGGTTGACTCAGTGTTCCCAGGTGCAACCTATGAACCTAAATGTGCATGAAGTAACATTGTTTCTTAGCAAAGCTTGTTTTAAGACAGGAAGCCTCTTTCTAGTTGGTGCTGTAGCAATCTTCCTTTGAAAAATAATTCTGGGTATAAAATCATGAAAGAAAAAATAGATATAATCCTTATGCAGAACAATGGAATAATCTGTGTATCGAGTATCCTCATCTAGCCAGGGAGTACTTGCTCCACTGGACAAGCATCTATTGCACTGATGTGATCGATGTCCATTAACATTTCTTTATGACAGTGACCACATAACACTGAGACTAATTTTGTAGTTATCACTCTGCCTGATATTTGAAAACATCAGTGAATATTTTGGGTTGAACAAGCTATGCTTAGATTTCTTAAATGGTTCCAGGCAAGGGTAGTCTCAAGAGAAATATAATGGATTTTCCCCTAATAAGGTCAGAAGGAGGTCAGTGTGATTAAGTGGAATCAGAAGACTCTACTTGCATCCTAAACTACTCTGTTAGGTTTTTCCAGTTATATATAAGATGGAATAATATGCACATATTATAAAGCTTGTAAAAAGTATTTCATAAAATTGGAAAATATAAATGTGATGCTATGCAAAAAATTTCAGATTTCAAAGTCTTAAAAATACTCTGAACATACACATACACATATAGTATACAAAATCATTAAAATCATACCTCTTTAGTTGATGGTGTATGATGTGATTGCAATTTTTCTATTTTCTATTTTCCTAAAGCATGCAATGTGAACATGTTAACCATAATCAGGTTAATAGTTTCAAAATGAAGAAAATGCTTATTTTGTGAAACTCATGTTTTTATATGTTGTAACTACCAGACTTCCAATTATACCAACTCAGTTTTTATGAGAATTAAACAAAATAAACACATATCCCAATTTTAAAAACACTGTCTAGTGATTTCTTTCAAATTTTACTGCATAGAAATAATTTAAAAAATTTGTTAAACACATCTGAGTATTTCAGTTCTTTGAAATTCACCTAGTGGTGTCTTTTTATTTTGTTCCTTAATCACATGCAATTTGGAGATAAAACATTCTTCAAGTGTGTTTGCATGTGTTTGCTATCCAGTCAGTCTCATGAGGATAATTTTCCATAGGCCAGCAGGCATAATATGAAAGAAGCTTTCTGAATTATTGACATATGTAATAGTAGTTTATACAGTGTGTGTAGTTTTTTTTTCTCTGATTTATCTGATTCTCTCTTAATACACTCATAATTTGGGAAATGTTTTACAATTTAACAAATATTTATCTCCATCTAACTTTTCTCAATGCTATCTTTCTTTATTTTTGAAATTAAAAGGAGTTGTCTTTATCCCAGCCCCCGTTTAAATCCACTTAATTTTTATTTAAACCCAGTATTAAATATTGTCTTAAAATTCATTGAATCATAACCTATAAAGCCTTAATATTATAATTTTTACTATTATAGGCATTCATAATGATAAGTAAACACATTCTCATACTTGACTGTAAACTCAATCGACAATTATCTTCTCAAAGCACAAGGGTTACAGTTGTTGTAAGAAAATAAAACATAGCTTTGTTTGTTTGCCTAAGATTTTTATAATATTGGAAGAAGTATAAAAAGACTTTCTTTCTTTTGGATATAGAAGGTGCACATAGTGACCAAATGAAATAAGTATTTATGATATGAAAATATACAATATGTTTTTAGCATTGAGAGTGGTAACATTATGTTCTTATGAACATTTTATATATAAAAATCAATGTTTATTAACTCGGTGTATATATAATATGAGACCGCATTAGTGGTTTGTTCAGCATAAAATGCCATCCCAAAACTTAGTGATCTAAAATAATGATGATTTATCATTTCATGTCTGAGAGCTAGTAATGGTTCATCTAATCTAGGTTTGGCTCAGTTTTGACTTAGCTAGCCTCTGCATCTGAGGTTCATGCGTAGGCTCAATTCTCAGCTGAGCTTTTGCAGAAAAGCTTAGCTTGAACAGCTCTATTCTACATGTATCTTATTCCACCTGAGATCTGTGAGTTAGCTCAGTTATGACTTTCACTTGCCTAATTTTTTTTAAAGGCATTTTTAAGGCAACTTATGTTGTATACACTAACATCCCATTGACCAAAACAAACCACATGGTACTGCCAAGGAACAAAGAATTATGTCCTGCCCCCACAGGAAGGTACAACAAAGTTACATGGCAAAGAGAACAGACATAGGCTGGGATGCCATCTTCCAGAAAGGGTGTTGGTCTGTATGGTCCTTGGGAGCTTCCCAGGTGTAATCTCAAACCTGCCCCCTAACTGATGGACAGGGAAAGACCAAAGAAAGAGGGAGGCCACTCTAGGTTGGTAGGAGGAAGGTTTAGTAAACAAGGGGACTTACATTCCAGGTTTGTCTTGGGTGGCTTCAAGATCATCTCTCCATACCCATCTGCCAAATCCTAAATTTTAGAGGCATTAACTGGTTCAGTCATGTATACTGCCCAGGTGTTCTCAACACCACATCACCATCTTAAGGATGTGTCCTTGAAGCAATCTTTGGAATAGGGAAGGAAGGTAGAACCCATATTCCAAGGACAGGGGAAGGGAGGGGAGCCTCCAATTGTTGGGGTCCAGCTCATGGGTCAGCTGGAGGTAATGTCTTTTTGTGGACATTCCCCAATAGAGGGGAAAAAGAAATAATTACTTTGTTCTGTGTGAGTATAGAGAAAAATACCAATTGAAAATATTTTGCAATTTAAAAAGAAATTAAGATGTGACTAAACATACAACTCCATAGAAAAATATTAAAGTGAGCATATTAAAAAAAAAGAGAGACATTGGGCTTTAGTTGGACACAGATAGATGCTGTCTAGCTGGAAACACAGGTAAATGTTCCAAGAAGGGGAAGGGCATGGTGAATAGGAAGCATCACTTCTTAGTGAAAATATGGATTAGAATTGAGAGGTAATGGTAATAATATTAAAAATATTGCATGTACTGAGTTATAGAAACTAAGCAGAAAACATAAAATCATGGTAGGTAAAGATATTATAGGTCAAAGAAGCAAGGTCAAAGAAACAAGAGTTGGAAAACTATCTAGAAATTGTTGCAGTGAAAACATATTAAGTGGAATTGAAGGTAGGAGGAAAAGTTAAACCATTACAAAATAAAATTTCAGTAGGATTTATGGCTATCAAAATACAATAATTTATTCCAAGAGAATTTAAATACCTCAGAAGTACAAAATGCTACTTATAAAAGTTAATTAGTCCCAGTCTTTGCCTTTGGGAGTAAGGAGTTCATACTAGATATGAAATGAAAAAATGTAAAAAGAAGTTACCCTGTCCCTGTTAAAAGTGACATTGGCTAATGTATGTCTTATAGTCCCTGAGATTGCTGGATCCTCTGAAAACAATCTTTTTTTGTCTTAGTTGTTCCATATGACAATACTGCGAGTTGATTTATTTCCACGTTATAAATGAAAACAATCTATTTGGGTCAAGTTAGTGAATGTGGTAGTCAACATTCAGCTAGTATTTATTGAGCATCTATTGAAGGACTGTCCTAGATTAATTCATAGACTATTGAAGACTATCATCTCACAGATGAATGGCATTAAATAGATTATAACAGGTAAATAAATAAGCAATACTAAGCAGTCTGAGTAATGGGATATTACTGCACCAAGAATAGAAACTGATTTTCTTGCTTTGTGCTCCAGTACTACTTACTGAGCATAGCAGTGTCAAACTTCTTTTTTAAACAAAAAGATTCCAAAATGATAGAGCAGTAGGAAATGTTACCACAAGTGCTTGTTGAGAATGTAGATTCCAGTTTTATTTTAAACGTTTGTTGAGATTCTTCATTGCCTTTGATGTTTATAAAAATATAAACATTGTAATTACAACTTGGAAAAATAGAAAGTTTTAATGCTGATTGGTTGGTGAGCATACTATTGCCTCATGCTTCTCATTTTAAGAGAAAACAATGGGAAAAATTGAAGAGAACTGACTCAATATTGGTTTTACCATTTCAAAACTTTGTTTTCTGACTTGGTGAAATAATAATTCAGAATGATGAACACAAATATAAATTAATACAAATGAGAGCAGTTTTTAAAATTTTTGAATTATAAAAGGCAGATAGTTCATTAGAGATATTTAGAATCATAGGAAAAAGTAAAAATTGAACATTTAAAAGAGTGCTGAACATTTTGGTAAGCTTATTTTCTCATTGAGAGTTGAAGTTAGTCATATCATATTGCTTATCTTAACCATTTGTTTGTCTCTAAACAATGTTTTAAGTATAACTGATGTACAGTATACCATCAGTGTCAGGTGTACACCATAGTAATTTGTTTCTTTTAGATTTTGTTGCCCTTGTCTGAGGAGACTGGTCTAAAAAAAAAATATTAGTAAGACCAATTTCAAAGTTTACTACTTATGTTTTCTTCTAGGATTTTTATAGTTGTAGGTCTGACATTCAAGTATTTAATCCATTTAGAATTTATTTTTGTTTATGGTATAAAAATCATGGTCCAGTTTCATTCTTTTGCATGTAACTGTCCATTTTCCACAGCACCACTTATTGAAGAGACTGTCTTTTCCTCAATGTATATTCTTGACTTCTTTGTCATAGATTAATTGACTATATATATGCATGAATTTATTTCTAGACTCTCTATTTTATTACATTGATCTATTTGTCTGTTATCATGCCAGTACCATACTGTTTGATTATTATAGCTTTATAGTATCATTTGCAGTCAGGGTGTGTGATAGCTCCTGCTTTGTTCTTCTTTCTCAAGATTGTTCTGGCTTTTTGGAATCTTTTGTGGTTCCATACAAATTTTAGGATTATTTGTTCTAGTTCTGTGAAAAATGTCATTGGTATTTTTATAGTGCTTGCACTAAATATGTAGATTGCTCTGGATATTATGGACATTTCAACAATATTAATTCTTCCTATCTATGAGTATGATGTACCTTTCCATTTATTTATTTATGTTATTTTCTCTTTCTTTCACCAGTGCCTTAAGAGTTTTCAGAGTACAGATCTTTCACTTCCTTCATTAAATGTATTTATTATTCCTAGGTATTTTTATGCAATTGTTAATGGGATTGAATGTGCTTACCACTTTAGAACCCATGAAGCAGGAGCAAGTAATGGCATGGCATGATTTAAAAGTGTAATAGAAAATCTTAGAATTGCTAAATATGGAAAATATTTTTTCTAAAATTTAAAACTGTAATGCTCTTTAAATTATATACTGAAATGATTTATTAAAATAAAATATTATATATGTAGTTATGAACTGAAGTGGGAAGAATACATAAAAGGGAAAGATACTGGTTTAAGTGTCAGTTTCACTTTATAATTAAATTTGTTTGGAGATACAAAAAATAATATGCCTAGAGAATCACAGAGCTATATTCTGAATGAAAAGCAGACATGTAATCGCAGCTGATCTGGCATGATGACAGTAGTGCTTTGTGTTTGTCCCTCAGCTGATTCCTGTACAACACACGATTGATATGGAACCAATACTTAGTTTCTGGGATGTGATACATTCTTTTAAAAAACATCTTATTAAACTTCTATTTTTGAACAGCTTTAAATTTACAAAAATATTGCAAGGACATGACAGATGTACCATACAACCTGCACACAGTTTCTCCTATTGTTAACATTGCCCTATAGTATGTTTGTCAAGCTAATAAACAGTCTTCACACAGTATCATTGTCTAAAATCCAAACTTGATTTGGATTTTTTTTTTTTACCTAATATCCTTTTACTCTTCCAGAACGTCATCCAAGATACCATATTATATTTAGTTATCTCCTAGGATCCTCTAGATTGTAGCAGTTTCTCAGACTTTATTTTTGATGACTGGAGAATTCAAGTGCAGTGTTTTGTAGAGTGTTACTCAGTTATGGTTTGTCTGATGTTTTTTCTCATGGCAAGATGAGTTTTAGAAGGAATACCAGAGAAGTAAGTGCCATTTTCGTCACATCATATAAAGGGTACCTACATGACATCACTGATGATACAAATCTTGGTCTGGCTGAAGTAGTGTTTGTCAGGTGGCTCTGCTGTAGTTTCCTCCCCTTTTCTCTTCCCTACTGTAATCATTACAAAGTGACTGTATGTAGACCAAAATTAAGGGATGGGGAGTAATGCTGTATCTAATTGAGGAGTGAGTATCTATATCAGTAACTTGGAATCTTCTTGCTGGAGATTAGTTTATTCCCCCTCATTTATTCATTCCTTCATTGATTTATATCAATATGAATTCATAAATATTTCTTTTATATTTTAAATTTCCAATACTGTCATTTCATTGGGTTCTGAAATTGCCCAAGATTAGGTTATTGGGAGCTCTTTCAGATGAATCATGTGTCCACCAGACAAACCCACATAATCTTGCTTTGTGAGTACTTCTTTACAGTTCTAGAATTAACAATTTTTCCAAAAGGCCCTGCTACCATTTATTGGAAAAATAATAATAGAGGCCAACAGCTGGGCATTTTGTGTGTTTCTTGCTACTGGGCATCATTTTCCAGGCCTTCTCAGAGGACAGAGCTAGGAAATACTTGTGACTATAATCCATGTGCATACACATAAGTGTATTCTATCTGTTTATCTCTCATCATCTATTATCTATTTTAAGCTAAACCTGAGTTCACACTGATATATCTTCAATTCTGATCTAGTACCACATGGTTCATTCCAACCATCTCCCTCTGTGTAAATGTAACTTTCCACTGCAGGGAGAATCTTGGTTTGTACCATCCACCATTCATTTACTCATTTGTTCATTCCCCATATATAGGTTATAGCAGTTCCAAAATTTTTAATTTGTATTCTCATGGAAAATAACTTTATGAACTAGAACACAAGATGTATATTTCCTTTAGTCTGTATGTAGCCTTACAGTTTCTATTTATTTCCAAATTTACTTAGGTCAGCACATTTTACATCTTCTTTAGTGAGGCTATATCAAAAAAATGTTATGTAGTTACAGTCTTTTGTCACAGTCTGCATTCCTTCCTGGTATTCTCCAGATCTCTCTCTTTTTTTTAACATGCATACATTAAGTATAATTATTTGTACTTTAAGGTCTATAGGTTTTGAAAAATGCATAGTGTTGTGTATCCATCACTGCAGTAGCATCCATAACAGCTTCACTATCCTAAAATATTTCTGTGCTTCACTGTTCAACTCTCACCCTGAACTCTGGCACCCCTGGAAACTACTGATGTACCAGTTTTTTTTTCTTTTAACCAGTTCCTGTTGAAGAACCATTAGCTGTTTCCAGTGTGTGGTGATTATGAATAAAGGTGTTATAATATTCTCATGCAGGTTTTTGTGTAGACATAAATTTTTAAACCAATGTTTGTCTTTAGTTTTTTCTTTCTTATACTGTCTTTACCTGGTTTTGATGTCAGAGTAATACATGCCTCATAACATGACTTGGGAAGTTTTTTCTCTTCTATTTTCTGAAAGAGATTGTATAGAATTGGTATTATATCTTGCTTAAATCCTTGGTAGAATTCCTCAGTAATACCATCTGGATCTGATGTTTTCTCTTGTGGAAGCTTTATGCCTTCTAATTTATTTTTTTAATAAGGGTTATTCAGGTTAATTATTTCTCCTTGAGTGAGTTTTGATAGATTGTGTTTTTTAGGTAATTTTCCTTTTGATTCTTATAATTTCTTTCTCTCTGCTAATATTATCCACTTGATATTACATACATTCTACTTTTTCCATTACAGCCCTTAACATATTATTCATAATTACTTCAAATTCTTTGTGATAATTCTAACATCTGTGTTATATCTGAATCTGGTTCTAATGCTTTATGTCTTGTATTCTGCTTTTTGTTTTTTTTGTTTTATTTGCCTTGAGATTTTGCACAATGTGCAATGTTTTCTTGAAAGTCAGAAAGGGTATATTAGGAAATTGGTACTGAGGTGAATAGGCCTTCAATGAGCTGATATATATTAATCTAAATATGAGTCAGCCTGTGTTTAATTATAGGTACAGAGGTTTCAAATTCCTCTAGCTTTCTTATTTTTGTCTTCTCTAGGCTTTCTTACTTCCCTTTGTAGTGCTACTCAGAGAAATTCTGTGTCTTGCAGCTCTTTCATCTACTAGTCCATCATTATAGGGCTGGGCTTGGCAGTGTGGTGGTAAGGTATGGGAGACAGAGAGGTTTCTACAATATTTTGATTAAATTTACATCTTTTAGTAGACCTGGGACTTGGAGGTATGATCTGATAAGTATTCCTCTCCTTCCAGAATAGATTTTATGTCCTCCTTCCCCTCAGGCCTTTTACTGTCTGCAATAATCTCAGTCTGTTTCCTCAAGGCCTTGTCCCCTGTTGACTGTTGGTTTTCATTAGGTGATACAAGAAGACTGGAGCAGCTAAAGTAATAGGGCAGAATTCCTTTCTCTTGCTGGGAAAAGGTGTCATAATTGTCCTCTGGTAAATTCCTTGCCTCTAGAGATTCAGTCTTTGTTAGAAGAGTCTGGGAGGGTTTCATTATGGTTAAGCCAGGGTCCAGAAGGGAGAGTGTGGGGGCCTCCCAATGACTGCAGCCTCTCTGGGAATTTCTCACCCTCATACTATTCTGTACTTATTTCAGTAATTCAACATTATCATATGAGTATTCCTGTCAAATTTATGGCTGCCAGTTGCTTCTGCCCCTGGTAAGCAATTGTTCGGAGCTGTATATCTCTGTATTACTTAGTCTCTCCAAGTGGAAGTTTGTTATGGTATCTCAGCCCTCTGATGGGTCCCAGAAAAGTGGTTGATTTTCAGTTTATACAGCATTTTCTTGATGTAGGATAGGAGTGAGGATTTCTATGGTCTCTATATGTTGGAGCTAAACCAAAATTCTTCACACATTCATTTTGGAGAAAATATGTGAGTAGGTATGAACTGACAAGACCTATGTCACTAAAGAATTATAACCAGTCATTACCCTGGCTTTTATGAATCACTGCAGGAAGGTACCACAACAGGGCATTCAGTGAGTAGAACAGTGCCAGGCTCAGGGGTGGCCAGGACCCAGGCACTGAACCTAGACAGCAAGATAGAGCAATGGGCATCTTAGAAACCAGAAGGCAGAGCTGTCTGGGCTCAGAAGACCAAAAGGTAGTACTGAGAAGCTCAGTGAGAAGAAGCAGAGTGTGGAAGCTAAATATTCAGGTTAATACTCAGCAACAATTTTTAAACAATTAAAGAAATATGTAGATTTAGGTCTCTCCATTTTTGAAATTTTTCCTTTAAATAGATAAAGGCCACGAAATGTATCATTTGAAGGCCAGTATGGCTGGTTTCTCTCATTTCAAAGTATAATGCATAATGTTAAAGATAACAGTGTTTTATTTATTTATTAAAAATATTTATGTTATGGTATATGATATATGTGGTTTGTGTTTTAAATACAAACCTCGAGAAGTTCCTCTTTCTCTTTTTATAAGAGATGTTAAGCTAAATATACAAATGAGTTAATTCAGGAATATTGATTCTCACATACTTACATGTTAACACCTTAAGGTCTTCAATATGCCTGTATGGGAGATTTATCATAGTTCTATAATTTGCCTGATTAGCTTCCTTAAAAATGCAAGATGTATAGTTCACTTACATTCTATTTGCCTAATTCTTTCCCCAGATTTCTTCTGGTTTCAATTGACCTAAGCTAAATAGTCACTAATATCGAACTGAAAGCAGTATAATTTGAAGCCAGCCATTTATAATGAATCTTCTGCACAAATGCACTTTGACAATTCTTTTGAAACTTGACTTGTTTGATTTTCAAACAAAAGAAATAATTTTCAGTGACTGAGAAATAGTGAAAATATGGCTGAAGTTAGTAAGAATGTATGACTAGAAAGTATGACTAGTATTATATATCAGTTTCCAACAGGTCATAAAAGAACAAAAAAACCTAACCAAGATTAAACTAATATGAAGAATATCAGTTTTTAAAAGCATATTAGGACTTTCTTCTGGATTCTATTTCTACCAGATAAAATAATTTCATAAATTACACAGAGTTTTGTTGAGAAAATATAATTGGATGGTGACATATGTTTTGTATCTGTCTTTCACCAATCTTTTGTTATAGGCAAACTGATTTTACATCATTCCTTATCAATACCTACTATAGCGATCTTAATTGAAATACCTCCTACCTTGTTCAGTCAGGTCTAAATCTCACCATTCTTTTGAGACCAATATAATCGCACCTTTTATAGGAAGACATCCAAGAGTCTTACACAACCTATAGCTATTGCTTACTCCACTCAACTATATAACTCTTAGAATATGCTACCTTTTAATGATATCTTATTTGTATGCATATTAACATTTTTGTGATAAGTTTTTACTTTTTCTTTTATACATATCTAGAAATGCAACACATAAGTAGTGATTTTACAGCATCTTACTACGCTGATGCACAGTGACTGTGAAGGGGTATGTGGGGGGGACTTGGTGAAGGGGGGAGCCTAGTAAAACATAATGTCCTTCATGTAATTCTAGATTAATGATACCAAAATAAAAAAAAAAGAAATGAAGTCTTAGGAGTTATTGTATCTGTAAAGAATACAATTTAATACAGTAATCATCTTATAAAAGTAACAAATAAATGGTGTTCTTCCAGTTTTCTTCCTTTTTGTTTGGAATTAAGCCCTACTTTATCTTCTTTACCTTCCATCAGGATAGCGATCATCCTCTTTTACTATTTGTTACCATTTGAGTTATCAGGAAAATATTTTCAAATCAGAGAAGATTTTGGAGAGAAAATTTTTCTCACACTTTTGATATAGGGTTTTGAATGAGTGTGTATACATCATTTCTTTATCCAGGGGGAAATGCATACCAGTGAGATCATTCCATTATTATCAATCCAAGTTTTTATAATAAGCCTGAAAGTAAGTTCTGAATTTATGAAAGGGTATTTTATTCATAAAATTCTAAGTCTATATGTAAAATAGAAAGTAATCTGAATAAACAAAGTTGAACTCTCATCCACTCTATCCATTCTACTATTTTAAATACAGCCTTTAGATATTGGTCTTGTTCACATAGTAGAATGTGTTTTCATTGGACATTGATTACTATTATTTTGGGGCTAGTTTGGATCAAATCTCACTTCCCACAACCCATTTCCTATCAGAGCTAATGGGTTTGCAGCTCATTTATAATGATCATATTGGCAGGGATTTAGCTGATGTTTTCAAATACTCAATAGGAGAGGTTTTTCCACTCTCATGAATGCCTCTCAGCTGCAGGTAAAAAAAAATGTTACAGCTGGATGAGAGAGCTAATTAGAGACAATTATAGCTGAGTGACCAGCAGTGGCATTAAAATGTCTGGCAGAATCTACCTTGTCCTTCAACACAGAGGTTTTGAATCTCTACAAATACCTGTCTTGGAACATTAAACATTTTATAGAATTGCAGGTAATAAGCACTTAAATTTAATAATCAAAAGAGGCATTGCCAAATGAATCCTGAAAAGTAGGACTTCACTAGACATGATTTTATGCTGACTGCCAAAGGCATCTCAAAATTAATAGTAAATTTCAGATACATAATGAGAATAATCAAGGTCCTACAATCAATTTGGACTTAATAAATCCATTGACCTGAATTTAATTCAATATATACACTCATATTTTCTCATATGAGACATGTTGGCTCAGCATTTTGGAGGACTACTGGCACAGTATCTTCATTTTATTTTTATTTTATTTTATTCACTTCATCCATTGGAAGACACAGATCCTTTAATAAGTGGGATTGTTTTTGTCCAACATCACCATTCCTATCTACTCTATTAATAAAAATGTAGGACTTCATCTGGCCCTTAAAAGTTAAGGAAGAGTTTATATAGGCAGAAATAGAGGGGGCAGAATCACTGTCTATTTGCTATCCTTTCATAGCTTTTGTTTTATGAAATGCTATGTTTGAGTAATAGAGAGAAGCAAATATACTTAGCACTAAATATGAATGCTTGGAGGACACATTAAAGAAACATCATTTTCAAAATGCAGTTGTAAAAAACTTGTTTTATTTAATCTTCCTGTCTATCCAACATACATCCATCTATTCATCCATCTGACATGAATATAGCTATTTATCTAGGAAAGAAATGATACCATGTTCTAAAATATCCAGATGTGCCAAACAATGTTTTAGGTAAATATAATGAATATTTGTTGTTAGAGTTTGTTTACAATTTATTAATTTTTTATTAAGGTATCATTGATATACACTCTTATGAAGGTTTCACATGAAAAACATTGTGGTTACTACATTCACCCATATTATCAAGTTCTCCCCATACCCCATTGAAGTCATTGTCCATCAGTGAAGTAAGATACCACAGAGTCACTGCTTGTCTTCTCTGTGCTACACGAGATTCCCTGTGACAGCCCACACCACAATGTGTACCAATCATAATACCCCTCAATCCCTTCTCCCTCTCTCCCCACCTCTGCCCTACCCCTCCCCTTTGGTAGCCACTAGTCCCTTCTTTAAGTCTGTGAGTCTGCTGCTGTTTTGTTATACTACACAAATGTGGGAAATCATTTGGGTCCCTCCTCCTACTGAATTTGGGCCTCATTTCTTCTTTTTCTAGTTTCACTGATTGTGAGTTTAGACTGTTCATGTGGGATTGTTCTTTCCTGAGGTAAGGCTGTATTGCAATATACTTCTCTTTTAGCACAGCCTTCGCTGTATCCCACAGATTTTGCGATGTTCATTTATTGTCATTTGTCTCCATATATTGCTTGATCTCTGTTTTTATTTGGTCATTGATCCATTGATTATTTAGGAGCATGTTGTTAAGCCTCCATGTATTGTGGGTTTTTCTGCTTTCTTTGCGTAATTTATTTCTAGTTTCACACCTTTGTGGTCTGAGAAGCTGGTTGGTACAATTCCATTCTTTTTGAATTTACTGAGGCTCTTTTTGTGGCCTAGTATATGATTTATTCTTGAAAATTTTCCATGTGCACTTGAGAAGAATGTGCATCCTGCTACTTTTGGGTGGAGTGTTCTGTAGATGTCCGTTATCCGTCTATTCTAATGTGTTGCTCAGTGTCTGTGTGTCCTTACTTATTTTCTGTCTGGTTGATCTGTCCTTTAGAGTGAGTGGTGTGTTGAAGTCTCCTTAACTGAATGCATTGCATTCTATTTCCCCCTTTAATTATATTAGTATCTGTTTCACATATGTATGTGCTTCTGTGTTGGGAGCATAGATATTTATAATGGTTATATACTCTTGCTGGACTGACCCCTTTATCATTATGTTATGTTCTTCTTTGTCTCTTCTTATTTTCTTTGTTTTGAAGTTTATTTTGTCTGATACAAGTAACCCCTGCTTTTTTCTCTCTATTAGTTGCATGAAATATCTTTTTCTATCCCTTCACTTTCAGTCTGTGTATGTGTTTGGATCTGAAGTGAGTCTCTTGTAGGCAACATATAGATGGGTCTTGCTTTTTTATCTATTCAGTGACTATGTCTTTTGACTGGTGCATTCAGACCACTTACATTTAGGGTAATTATCAATAGGTATGTACTTATTGCCATTGCAGGCTTAATTCGTGGTTACCAAAGGTTCAAGGGTAACTTCCTTACTATCAAAGAGTCTAACTTAACTCACTTGGTATGCTATTACAAACACAATCTAAAGGTTCTTTTTTCTTTTTTTACTCTTTTTTCTTCCTTCTCCATTCTTTATATATTAGGTATCATATTCTGTACTCTTTGTTTATCCCTTGACTGACTTTGTGAGTAGTTGATTTGATATTGCATATGCTTAGTAATTAATTGGTCTACTTTCTATACTGTGGTTTTATTTCCTCTGGTGACAGCTATTTAACCTTAAGAACACTTCCATCTAAAGCAGTTCCTACAAAATACACTGTAGAGATGGTTTGTGGGAGGTAAATTATCTCAGCTTTTGCTTATCTGGAAATTGTTTAATCCCTCCTTCAACTTTAAATGCTAATATTGCTAGGTAGGGTATTCTTCCTTCAAGGTCCTTCTGCTTCATTGCAATAAATATATCATGCCACTTCCTCTCTCCTTTAAGGTTTCCATTGAGAAGTCTGATGATAGCCTAATGGGTTTTTCTTTGTATGTTATCTTTGTTCTCTCTCTGGTTGCTTTTAATAGTCTGTCCTTATCCTTGATCTTTTTCATTTTAATTATTACATGTATAAGTGTTGTCTTCCTTGGGTCCCTTGTGTTGTGAGATCTGTGCACCTCCATGGCCTGAGAGATTATCTCTTTCCCCAGGTTGGAAAGTTCTCAGCAATTACCTCCTCAAAGACACTTTCTATCCCTTTTCCTCTCTCTTCTTCTTCTGGTAACACTATAATGCGAATATTGTTCCATTTGGATTGGTCACACAGTTCTCTCAATATTCTTTCATTCCTAGAGATCCTTTTTTCTTTCTGTGCCTCAGCTTCTTTCTATTCCTTCTCTCTAATTTCTATTTCATTTACCATCTCCTCTACTTCATATAATCTGCTTTTACATCCTTTCATTGTATGCGTCATTTCAGATACTGAATTCTTCAACATTTGCATCTCATTCCCTAATTCTTCCCTGAGTTCTTGAATATTTTTCTGTAGCTTCATGAGCATGTTTATGATTTTTATTTTGAAATCTCTTTCAGGAAGATTAATGAGTTCAGTTTCACTTGGCCTTCTTTCTGGTATTTGTGGGATTTTGGTTTGAACCAGTTTCCTTTGACGTTTCATATTTGTAGGTGGCGACCTCTAGTGCCCAACAATTCTAGTTTCCCAAGCTTCTCAGCCTCTGGAGCGGTGGTGGGGGTCACAGGCTAGTGGCGCTGATGCCTGCTGGGAGGAAGGAGCTCATTCTTGCTTACCGGCTGCAGTGCCTGCCTCCACTGCCAGGACCAGTGCATGGAGCATTTAGGGAGAAGCCTCTATGCTTTGCACTTGCAGCTGCCATAGGCAGGGCCACCCTCTGGCCACCATAGCACAGTGGCAGGGACAGCCAGTTTGAGAGCTGGTGCCAGCCAGGAGGAAGAAGCAGCCGGCAGCCTATTGCAGTGGGGGCGGGGGTCCTTGTAGCTGCATAACCAGCCAGGGGGATGTAGCATCTGAAGCTCCTGAAAGTTCCCAACCTGCTGTGCAGAGTCCATCCAGATAAGTTTTTCCACCTGTCCTTTCTCCTGAACACCAAACTGTGTGCAGTCCTTGCCCCTTTAGAAGACCTCTAACTGTTAGGAAGTCTCTCACCCTGCCCACCTTTCTTTTGTCCCAGAGCAGCTAGCTGTGGATACGTTTTTTCTACAAGCAGGTGGAATCTTAGTCTCTCCAAGTATTCCACCTGTCTTAGCTTTCCAAATCCACTAATCTCCAGGGCACCATGTAATGTAGTTTCCAGAGCAGATCTCCAGGGCTGGGTATTCAGCAGTCTTAGACCTCCAACCCCTTCCCGCTCCATTTCTCTTTTTCCCTCCAGTGAGCTGGGGTGGGGGAAGGGCTTAGGTCCCTCTGGATCACAGCTTTGGTACTTTACCCTTTTCCTTCAGGTCTACTGTCTTCCCCAGGTGTAGGCAATTTGCTACAGCCTTCTTTCATTTTGCTCTTTCAGGATCAGATGTACTTGCTACGTTTTCATATATGTGGTTTTGGGAGGAGGTTTCTGTCTCACCTCTCATGCTGCCATCTTTAATCCCAATCTGTTAAATATTTTTAAAAAGTTTGACTGAAAATATCATAAATGGCAAATATGTAAAAATATTTCATTTATATGCTTTCTGGTTAAAAAGTAAATGCTAAATGTAGAAAATAATGTGAGATGTTTCTACTTCTTAAACTGCTTAATCATTTTTTAATTTAAAACACAAAGCCTACATTTATTATTATTGTATATATTTATAATGAATCACTTTCTGAAATTCAGCTACAGTAGGTACCCATAATTTAGAAAGAATTAATAAATTTCTGATAGGATGAGCAAAACAAAATCAATTAGCATCTATATAAAAACAAAAATTGTTTTTCTGCTATGCATTTATAAATAGCTTTAAAAACCACATGGTAAAATGCACTTCATGAAATTGTTTGTCCTTACTCAAATTCAATTCCAGTTATGACCCTGAGAGATGATTAGTAAATTCAGCTTTTTAATTAGCATTTTGCATAATTCATCGAAATTATAATGCACTCATGCACTTGATTGTCAAGGTACAGATGTGATAATATGAAGCTATAATTTTCTCATCTAAATAACTCTTTTAGTATACCCTCTAATTTCTTACAATTCTTTTCTTTAGGATCTATTATTGTTCATTTTAAAAAATGAGTTCAGAAGTGGAATTTCAAGTCAGCTTGTATTGTTATAGTGAAATGTTTAGTAGAAATCAAAGGAAATGAACATTATTTCAAAGGTTATTTATTCTATTTTAGTGAAAGCTACTTGATCACAGTTAAAGCAACTTAAATGTAAAAAGTGGCTTTCTATTTCCAATCACCACTAAATTATAGGCAAACAGAGCCAAATAGAACTTGTAAAATAAAAAAATAAAGGTTATTTTTTGCTTAATTGCACAGGAGTAGCACAGACACAAAAATCATAGAGCGTTACCATAACATATTCATGTGACATTGGTATTAAACCAAAATATGGGTATCTGATATTTGGTTTCATGATATGGCCTCTGATACTAGAAAGAAATATGAAAAAATAATGTGCTGATAGCTCTGTTAAACAGATTCCCAAACTTCTCCCAAAGATATATCTGTTTATATTGAGGTTTTGTATTTGTTTCCCTATAAATTGTGAGCTCCTATCAACTAGGCAATTCAGCATCAACTCTGAATTTTAAAAAAAAGGAGTTAATTATGCAATGTGGTTTCTTAAAGGAAGAGAAGGGTGTACCATGCTTTATTTAAAAATGCACTATGACTTTGTTTTTCTTTCTATACACCAGAGGGATTGTTAAAATCAAATAAATGTTTCCAAATGAGGTGAGAGAACTTGCAAGTTAGGATTTTTGGCCATTGGTCCTACTTACAAGTGAGGTAAACTGCTGAGAATCAAGCACCCACCCATGTGAATTGTAACTGCCTACTTTGCCAATGTAGATTTCTGCTCTCTTGGGCTGAGAACATTAACCAGTAAAATTATTATTGCAGATATGTGTCAATGCTGAATGAAATTTCTATGGAATGACATGATAGAATGAGTATTAGTATTGGAGTGAAATGCTTCCTTAGGACATAGTATAAAAAGCACCTCCTACATTCCCAAACTCTGCTGTACATGATTATTATTTCTCATTTTAACTTTCAGTTTCCTAAGGACATATGATATACATCTTTTCATGTGCTTCTTTGCCATCTGTGTATCTTGATGTGGTGTCTGTTCAGGTATTTTGCTCATTTTTTAATAGGGTTTTCCATTTTCTGATGAGTTTTAAGGATTCTTTATATATTTGAGATAACAATCCTTTAGTATATCTGGGTTTTGCAATTATTTTCTCCCAGTCTGTACCACATCTCATTCTTTTGACAGTGTTTTGCAGAACGGAAAATTTCTATATTAATGAAATGAAGCTTTTTGGTTCCTTCTTTCATGGATTGTGCCTCTGGTGTTGTATCTAAAATGTCATCACCACATGCAAGATCATCTAGTTGTTCTCCAATATTATCTTGTAGAAGTCCTAGAGTTTTGCATTTTGCTTTTAGGTGTATCATCCTTTTTGAGTTAATTTTTGTGAAAGCTGTAAGGTGTATGTCTAGATTTAATGTTCTGTGTGTGGATATCTAATTTTCTAGCACCATTTCTAGAAGACTGTTTTCTCCGTTGTATTGCCCTTCTCCTTTGTTGACAAATCACCTGACTGTATTTACATGTGTCAGTTGCATTTGATATTTTTCATTCCTAGGATATAATAAAGAACATCTTTTCCAAAGCATTAGATTTTTGTTACTGGTATTTAAATACAATTTATTTTTGTTTATTTACTTTTTAGCCAGTGACTTTGCCAAACTCCCTTAAAAAGTCCAATAGTTTTGCATGATATGGGAATATTTTATACAATCATGTCATGTGTGAATAGTGCTGGTTAGTTTCTTCCTTTTCAAACCAAATTCTGCTTATGTATTTTCCTTACAGTGTTCCTCAAAATGTTCCCTATATTCCTGAATAGTGATAATAAACATAATTATTTAATTCCAGATCAGAGAAATTCTGTTATAATTCATCTTTAGGTATGATGCTTATTGTGTGTTAGTATTATTATATTAAAGGTGATGATGATGATGATGATATGGTCACAGATTGCTAAGTGCTTCTATCATCAAGGCATTTCATCAATTACTTCTATCAAATTGAGATAATATTTTTTTCTTTTTCTCTTTAAATGTGATGAATAGTATTGATTCACTTCCAAATATTTAACTACTTTTGTAGTCATTGGATAAACCCAATTGGTTATGAGATATAATCAGTTTTTAATATCCCTGGATAATATTAGATAAATTCAAAAGGTTTTGGACTCTGCTAATGAGAATGATTATCCTATATACATTTTTAAATATCCTTGACAGTTTTTCTGTCAAGTTTCTGCTTGTCTGATATAAAAAAGTGTTAAGACTTCCTTCACTTTGCTGATAGAATTTGTGTAAGGCTATTTTTTATTAAATAAATACTTAGGAGAATTTATGGGCAATCCATATAGTCCTGGAGATTTCTTTGAAGGGAAGATATTTAATCATGGATTTATTTGCTTTAATATAAATCGTATTACTGATATTTTTTATTTCTGCCAGCTTTATGAAAGTTTTTCCCATTGTATTTGTGCATTTTAGTTAAACTCAATTTTATTGGCAAAAATCTCTAATATTATTATCTCTAACTTAATACCTGAGAAGTTTACATTTATATCCCAATTTTCTGGTATTGATAATGTTTTCTCATATTTCTTCTTGATCTGTCCAGATATTAATTTTTAAATAATATTTAAACTTTGGGTCTGCTAATTTTCTCTTATATGTTTATTTTCCATTTCATTGACTTTTGCTATTATCTTTATTATTTTCTTTTAATTACTTTCTTTTAACAGAATGTGATTTTCTTTTTTCCAGTTTCTGGTTTGTAATGAAGAAATTTTGACCATATCTTATGTGTATAACCAATGTGAATTTTTGTTGTTCTATGGGTTATTCATAGGCACCTTGTATGATGTTCTTTTGTTAATATTTCCTACCTTAATTTCACTGTGTCAGAAACATACTTTGTATGAGTGCACTCATGTAACAAATTTGGAAATATTCTATGTTCATCTGAAAAAATGTATTATCTCATACATATTTATATATGGTACTCTATACACACACACACACATATATATATCAATTACATGAAGTTTGCTAATCATGCATTTAAAATCTATCTATTCAAGCCCTATAATTACTGATATTTTTTGTTACCAATTGCAGTAGGCTTGTTAAAGTCTCACATTACAAATATAAATCTTTCTAATCTACATATAGTCAATTTTAGCTCTGCGTATTGTAGAGCTTAGAGTATTTGACAAATAGAGACTTAGGATTCATATCTTCCTGTCGGACTGACACCTTACCAAAATGATGTATTTATCTTTGTTTCTAATATTTATACCTTTAATATGTCTAATTTTGGATAGCTACCTCACCTTCCTTTTGTTTTTTGTTCTTTTTTTTGTATAACTTTTGTTTCCTACACGCAATAAAGCATGTGGGATTAATCATTTTTGTTTTCTATTAAAATATAACTATATATTAGCATATTTGTTTTAGAGGTCCACCTTGGAGATATTGTAGGTTGTTTGGCTCCAGAGTACTGCAATAAAGTGAATATTTCAATAAAGTAAGTCAAATGATTTTTTGGGGGTTCCAGTGCATATAATATTTATCCTACACTATAGCGTTATGTCTAAAAAGGCACTGTGCCTGCCCAATTAAAAAATACTTCATCCCTACAAAAGGCTAACCATCATCTAAGCTTTCAGCAAGTTGTAATCACTGATCACAGATTACCTTAACAAATAATATATGAATGAAGAATTTAAAATATCATGAGATTACCAAAATGTGACACAGAGATATGAAGTGAACAAATCCTGAAGGGCACTGACACCAGTAGACTTGCATGACACAGTTACCACAAACCTTCAATTTGTAAAAAAATAATAAATAATCTGCAAAGAAAAATAAAACAAGGTACAATACAATAAATAATGCCTGTACTTATACATGCAGTTAACATTTCTGGTGTTATGCCTTATCTTGTGTTGATTCATATTTCCATTTGTTATAATTTTCTTTCTGCCTTAAGAAATTTCTATAACATTTCTTTTAATATGTGTCTGTAAGTTGTGAATTATTTCAGCTTTTATATATCTGAAAAACTTTTTGATTCACCTTTGGTTTTGAACATATTTTCAGTGTGGTAGAATTTTAGGTAATAAATTATTTTCTAATACTTGAGAAATTTTACTCCGCTCTCTTCTCATTTACATTGTTTCTGGCAAAACATCTACCTTTTTTATTTTTGTTACTCTGTTTGTCAAATGTATTTTTTCCTCTGGCTACCTTTAAGATGTCTTCCTTATCACTGGTTTTGAGCAATTTGATTATGGTGTGCTTTGATGTACTTTCTTAGGTTTGCTTTGATTGTGTTTTATGTTTCTTATTGTGGGTTATTGAAGCTGTAGGTTTATGAATTTTATCAAAGTTTGAAATATTTCAACCTTTTTCTTAGAAATATTTTCCTTACTCTGTTCCATTAGGAATTGCAATTGTATGTATATTAGATAGGACTAAGTTGTACCACAGCTCATTAATGATATTTTTACTTTCTAAAGTTCCTTTTTTAGTCTATTCTTAACATTAGTTTCCATTTCTATTCATTACAACTCACTCATATTTTCTTCTGAAATATTTAATTTACTCTTAGTATCACCCAGTATATCATGGTGAATTTTGAAATTCACACTTTAAAAAAATAGAAATAAACAGGAACTTTAAAGAAATAGAGATCTTTATCTTTAAAATGGCTGTTAATAAGAAGAAAATTCAGAGTATTTTTTATTTTTAGATATTAGAACAGATTTATTTTTTAAATACTATAAAAAGACACTTGACTCAGAAAATTCAATATGGAATGAACCATTTATAAAAGCTAATTTCTCATCATTGGAAGTTTTTAAGTTCCATCTGCTTAGATGTATGTAGAGTAGAAATTTGTTTTGTCTTTATTTTTATATCTATATTTCAAATTCCTATTTATATTCTTTATTCAAGGATACAAATTTTAAAATTTTTACTTGAGATCATTGTAGATTAACATGAAATTGTAATAAAAAATAGAGATACTGTGTACTCTTTACCCAGTTTTCTTCAAAGTTACTATCTTGCAGACAGTAACATAATATCTTACCATCAAAATATTG
The DNA here is from genome assembly GCF_030020395.1 of Manis pentadactyla. Taxonomy (NCBI): domain Eukaryota; kingdom Metazoa; phylum Chordata; class Mammalia; order Pholidota; family Manidae; genus Manis; species Manis pentadactyla. The sequence continues at coordinate 54,518,332 of NC_080023.1, forward strand.
ACATTGAGAAAATCCACATCTCTTATTCAGATTTCTTCAGTTTTACTTATGTTTATTTGCATTTGTGTGTATACTGCCATACACTTTTATCACACATGTAGGTGTATCTACCAGCACAGTGAAGATAAAGAATAGTTCCATTACTATAAGGATCCCTCATGTTGCCCCTTTATAACTACACCCTGTTCCTTCCCACCTGCCAACATCATAACCCTTGGCAGTTACTAATTTGTTCTTCATTTCCACAACCAGTTTGCTTTTTACATATTTTATGAGCTCTTTATATATTTTGGTAATTAACCCCAATATCAGATATATGATTTGCAAATATTTCCTCTCATTTTGTGGTTGCCTTTTCATTATCTGATGACTATTTTTGCTGTGAAGCTTTGTAGTTTGGCCCCATTTGTTTATTTTTCTTTTGTTGCCTTTGTTTTTGGTGTCAAATCTGAAGAATTGCCAAAATGATGTCAAGGATTTATAACCTGTTTTCTCTAGGAGTTTTATGGTTTCAGGTCTTACATTCAAGTCATTACACTATCTTTAGTTAGTTTTTGCGCATAGTGGAAGATAGTGGTCCAGTTTCATTATTTTGTAATTACCTGTCCAGTTTTCCCACCCCCATTTATTCAAGAGACTCTCCTTTCACAAAATATTTTTGTCTCCTGCATCATAAATTAATTGTCCAAGTATGCACGGGTATATTTTCCTTACTCTGGGCTTTTATTCCCTCCATTGACCTATATGTCCATTTTCATGCCAATAGCATACTGTTTTAATTATGATAGTTTGGTAATATAGTTTGAAATCAGGGATTGTGATACCTCCATCTTTGTTCTTTCTTACTGTGCCTTGCCTTTTTGGGGTCTTTTTAGGTTCCATAAAAATTTTAGAATTGTTTGTTGTATTTCTGTGAAAATTGTCATTGGAATTTTGATAGGAATTGCATTGTCTGTTAGATTGGTTTGGGTAGTATGGACATTTTAACAATATCAGTTCTTCCAATCCATAAACATGGACTATCTTTCCATTTAATTGTGTCTTCTTCAGTTTCTTTAATTAATATCTACAGGTTCTTTCATAACATCTACAGTTTTAAGAATACAGGTATTTTACCTCCTTGTTAAACTTATTACTAGGTATTTTAAACTTCTCAGTGAAATGCAGTTGTAAATGGCATTGTTTTCTTAGTTTCTGCTTCTGACAGTTCATTATTGTGATTTAGAAATGCAATAGATTTTTGTATATTGATTTTGTGTCCTTCAACTCCATTGAATTCATTGATTAGTTCTAATAGTTTTTTGGATGTTCTATATATAGAATCAGATCATCTACAAATAGTGACAGTTTTACTTTTTCCTTTCCAATTTGGATGCCTTTTATTTCTTTTTCTTGCCTAATTTTGCTGGCTAGGACTTCCAATACTATGTTGAATGAAAGTGCTGAAAATGGGCATCCTTGTTTTTCCTAATATTATAAGAAAATATTTTAGCTTTTCACCATTGAGTATGGTATTAGCTGTTTTGTGTGTGGTCTTGTCATCTATGGCCTTTATTACATTAAGGTATGTTCCTTCTATATTCAATCTGTTAAGAGTTTTTTATCATGAAGTGGTTGAATTTTGTCAAATGCTTTTTCTGCATCTATTGATATGTTCATATGGTTTTTATCCTTCCTTTTGTTAATGCAGTGTATCCCATTAATTGATTGTGGATCTTGAACCATCTTTGCATTACTGGAATAAATCTCATCTGATCATAGTGAATGAATCTATAAATGCATTGTTGAATTTGGTTTGTTAATGTTCTGTTGAGGATTTTTGTAAATTTGTTTATCAGGGATACTGGCTTGTAATTTTTTTCTTGTATCATTCTTATCTAGTTTTGGTACAGGATATTGTTGGCCTCGTTTAATGAGTTTGTAAGTGTTCCCTCCTTTTCTGTTTTGGAAGAGTTAAAGAGGATATGTATTAATTCTTTAAATGTTTCATAGAGTTCACCAATGGAGCCATATGATTCTGTACTTTCATTTTTGGGGAAGACTGTGAAGAAATGTTAAAAGACACTAGCTTCTCTCTACATATGATAATTATCTAGAGATTAAGAGATGGTATGTCAGGCAGGAATGGAACATAAATTAACCTAAATGAATTTATACCAAGTGTCATCATTGCAGCAAATTTCTTTGCTAGTGCCAGACAACACCAGACAAACATCAGGTTTATCTGATATCATCACTAGTAGTAGTAAGAGGAGGAGGAGAAAAAATGGGAATTAGTAAATTAGATTATCATGGATAGAAGATATTAGAAATACTGACAAAATATCATTTGATGTACTCTCTCTTGGATTTCCATGTATAAAAAAAATTAAAAATGGACTCAGATTATAATAAGGTGAGGGAACAGGAAAAGTAAAAGACCTGGCATTTCTATCAGGAGGAAGGACAATAATTAGTGAAAGTAAGTAACAGAGATAGTTAAAAGTAGGTGGAACTCAATGGAAAGAAGTCAAAAGAGAGTATTAAGATATCAGAATTTTGTGATGAATAGGAGTCATCAGGGAATTTTCCATGGTAAATTTTTAGAATATTTGTCACAGTCAAAATCATGTAGTTCATTTAAGTATAGATTACAACTAACTAAATTATAAAAGTGGGATTTTATAGAACACAAATTTAATAAAATATGTATATTGAAATAGGATTAGAAATACCTAATTGGTTATAAATTATGAGAAAATGTATGTAAAACTTATAAACGAAATGTGTTGGTTGGGAGCATGCCTCCCAAGTTTCCTGGAAGAATCTGGTATATGCCTGATTTTTAATAGCATGCTTTTTTCCTTCTCAATATTGTTATAGTTTAAGTAATAATTTATAGGATCTTACTACATATGGGTTATATGAACTACCATGATAAAAAATTAGACAAAAATCAATGATTGTCATAGATATATTGAAAGTTAGTGCTCTTTTCTCATTTCTTATGAAAAGGAGACTGTACTTTGCTTATTAGGGGAGGAACTCAGAGTAAAACATACAGTCTTAAAGTTAGGTGAATAATGTTTGCACTATTCTATAATAGAACTCTGTAGAATTAAAAGATAATTGAGTATTTTGGGTGATGAAACCTGTTTTGGCATATTTGAGAAATATATAAATTTACCAATCATGTTTTAAATAATGAACATTTCATAAGTCTTAACATAATATACACAAAGTAAATACTTCAACATAACTTATAATAAATTCATAAATTAGTCAGATACAATATTCCACTATTGTCTTCCCTTGATTCTCAGATACATATAAACATTTGATGCAGGTAGGGAGGACCACATTTATAGATTTGAGACAAGAGGCTGAATATAAGATGGCAGAAATTCAGTTGTTTAAGTTCCATCCTTCACCTAAAGGTACCTGGAGATTTCCTACAATAATCTCACTGTCAGTCTTTTCACCTTGGCCAAGAATGAGTTTCACTCAACCTAAAATCTCCTGAGAAAAAAAGTAAGCAGGGTTTGACAATGATTAACTATATAGAATCTCTATATTGAGCAAATGGACAGAAGTGTATTGTAAGATATATATTCATAGTCTGTTAAAAGATGAGTGAATAAATAAATAGATAAGATGTAATGCATGGTAGGGATTGTCTTAAAGCAGAAACTGCAAGGATAAACTGGCATAAGATAAATAAGTCTATGAAAGAATGGAGAATAATCATTAAAAGACATGTGAAAGTGTGCATATTTTTTACTACCAATTCTTCTTGGTCAATGGGAAATAATTTAATCACTGTAAAAGATATCTGGAGGTTTTTATTTCCTTTCCCTCACTGAAACATTAACCAACAATAGAGTTTTTTCCCTCCATGAATTTTATAAGCTAATCTGAAGCAAAAGCACGTTAAGAGGTACACACACACACATAAACATGCAAACATATGTGTATATATTTATATATTTTCTCTATACTCATTCATAGATACATTTATTCTATATATTTATACATTTACTCACTTAGTCATTAAATAGCTCCTAGTGTATAATGATAAACAAGTATTGCCTTACAAAAAATGTACGAAGATCATTTATTGGAAAACAAATTCTGAAAAAAAATTTTAACTATATACCCACATTGTGTTTTGTATAATGTGCTGATAATAAATACATACTGCCTTTAGAATGACTCTTAAATGTTCTCTAAGCATATGGAAACTAAAAAGGAAGTGAAGTTATTTGGACAATATTAATTTGGAGATGCTGATAAACAGACTGATAAAAAATATATATATATATATATAAACAAAGATGCTTTTAAGAAGATGTAGGTAAACATCTTAAGACGTATTTTTAAGGAAACATTTGTAAAGGTAGAACAGGTAAACAGTCATGTAAATACTATTACAATAGCTCAGTTATTTTTCTAATATTTATCTTCTCTTTCTGTGGTGTTATAACCTTACATAGACACAAGTGGATGTGGTGAGTCTTTCTTGGCAAAAGAAGAGCAAATCAGAATGTAAATGCTTCAGAAATTCTCTATGGAAACAAATCAGGTTTCTTCTGCATGAATATTGAGTTACTACCTACAGAGTAAAAGAGAATAGGAAGAAGAGGGACAAGATCTTGCATGTAATATTTGCTAAAATGTCATTATATAGACTTGAGTTTTCAGTTTTCTCAGAAGATGCCATAACTCATTTCAAGTTCAAATACACTACTCAAAATTATAAGATTTTATGGCACTTATTACTAATAATCTAGATGTTCTAGCAGTCATAACCAGATACTGCCATATTTTAAAGGCTGTATAGTCCCGAGACTCCAAATGCTCTTTAAAGTATGCATACTGATCACTTTCTTGGATCTGACATGTTTTCAAGCATTACTACGAGGAAGAGGGGCTTCATTCTTGTTTCATAAACTTCGTACGGTCATGTTGCATTATGACTCATAAGTTTTCTCAGAAATAATAAAAAAGTTTTCTAATTTGTCAAATACCTAGAGTAGGTAGGTTTGTGACTAGCCTGTCTTGTACTTACAGTACAAAAAAAAACATTTTATTCAGTTGTATTGGATGTGAATGAGTTTCATTCACTTTTATCAAGTCTTATTACCATACTTGATGAACAAATTTTGCTTACTAGAACATCTGGGGAAAGACTGCTTAGAGAAATTCTAGGAATAAAATTATTTAGAAGTATAGTTTTCATAATTTTTCAGTAATAAATATGTACAGCCTAAAAAATATTGGCCCACAATGGACCACTGAAATGAAAGCAAATTTATTTGGAGCAATTTAGTTTGAAGAGGTCGAGTCCTCAAATTTTAATTGAATGTAAAGTGGTAAATTTATTATGCAAGGCACCATCATTTGAACAATCTTAAAAGAAGATTAAAAGAAGCCTCTCTGTTCAGGAAATAACATTCTGAAGCTGTGGAAAGCATAGTTATGTCAGTAAGTGTCAGTATTATGTGTTTTAGCAGACCACCTTAGTGGGTTAGATGTATTATAATCAGCATATTTATCATATATAATTACTGAACAGAAGCTGTATGATATGGCCCTGACAAGCATGGGTCTGTAGTTCTAGATTTATGTCTTTCTAGATTCCTGAGCAGAGCTTGTTATGTATAAACAGCAGAAGCATATGGACTGCTCTCCAGAGTACAACACAACATGCAGAATTTTACAGGGGAATAAGTTTCCTCTAGCAAAACTACAGAAATACAGACAGCTAGAGAGACAAATCCCACAGCTGACCAGAAAAAACTACTGGTCACACTTAAAATCTAACTGTTATATATCAAACCTGACAAACACCATGCTTATGGGAGAAAAAAAGGAGAGAGAACTTCTCTTCTTTAAAGACTAGCATAAACCTGGCTGTATTGAAAAAAAATGAAAGTACAAACTCTAAAGCCACTCTTTAGTAGATGTGTAACTTCAAATAAATATGTTTACCTCTCTTCCATTTCCTCTTTCAGGAAGATAACAACTGTACTGTCTATTGAGTAATTATAAGGATTACATGTGATGAGGATAAAATAGTGACCTCAATGCAATTGTTGCTGTAATTACTATTTTTATTTTATTGGTGAGAAAAATTCTGAAATTCTTAAGAGCCTTGCCCAGAATTGCCCAGCTAGTGACAAATCAAAAAGCAAGTAATAAGCATATACATTATCTGCTGCCAAATAACAAATCACCCTAACATTTAGTGACTTAAAACAAGAACAGTGTCTGATTTCTCAGGAATCTGTTTGTTGACCTGGTAGTTCTGCTGGTCTCACTTGGGCTCACTTTGTAAATGCAGTTCCCTGGTAGGTCAGCTGAACAGCTGAGATAGGAGGGCCTTTCTTCCCAATATTTTTGTCTATGTTTTTCTCAGGATTTGAAATCTTAAGCTACAAATCTACAAAGACCTTATCACACCTGTGTTTGTCTCACATTTATTGATGTCACACTAACCTAATCAAGTCACATGCATAAGTCCATAATCTGTACGGGAGAGGACTACCTAAGGGTATAGATACCAGAAGGTGTGCTTTATTGGAGGCCATCTGAGAAACAATTATCTATATCTGTGCATCTAGAAATTAGATACATGATTTGCAGACCTATTTTATTCCATTTAGTAGGTGTTCCCTTTTCATTTTGCTTATGGTGTCCTTTGCTGTGCAGAAACTTTTCAGTTTGATGTAGTTACACTTGTTTGTTTTTTCTTTTGTGGACTTCGCTTCTTTTGTCAAATCCAGAAATTGGCTGCCAAGATCTAACTAAAGGAGCTTACAGCTTATGTTTTCTTCTAGGATTTCTGAGGTTTTAGATCTTACATTAAGTTGTTAGTCCTTTTTGCGTCACTTTTGTGTATGGTGTAAGATAGTGGTCCAGATTAATTCTTTGCATGGGGCTCTATAGTTTTCTCAACCACTAATTGAAAAGACTGTCCTTTTTCTATTGTATATTCTTGCTCCTTTGTCAGAAATTACATTGATCTTTGTGTCTGTTTTCATGACAATACCATACTGTTTAATTATTTACTTTAGGTTTATAGTATCATTTGAAATTATGGATCATGCTACCTCCAGTTTTGTTCTTTCTCATGATGGCTCAGGCTATTCAGGGTCTTTTGTGGTTCCATGCAAATTTTAGGATTGTTTGTTCTATTTATGTTGAAAGATGCCCTTAGAATTTTTATATGGATTGCATAAATCTGTAGATTGCTTTGGGTAGTATGGACATTTTAACAATATTAATTACTAAAATTCATAAACAAGATAATTCTCTATCTATTTGTATCCTTTTTCAGTATCTTCATTAATGTCCTATAGTTTATTTCACCTCCTTTGTAAAATTTATTCCTAGGTATTTTATCTTTTTGATGCAAAGTAAACTGGATTGTTTTATTAATTTTTCTGAAATTAGTTTTTAGTATATAGCAGTAAAACAGGTTTTTGAATATTTTTGTCCTATACTGAAACTTTATTAAATTTTTTGAATAGGTCAAAGAGTTTTTTATTTAATCTTTTGGGTTTTCTATATATCATATCATATCATATGAAAATAGAGACAATTTTACTTCTTCCTTTCCAACAGGGATGTCTTTTACTTTTTTTTTCTTTTTCTGAAATGCTCTGGCTATGACTTCCAATACTATGTTGAATAAAAGTGGCAAAATGGGCATCATTGTCTTGTTCCTAATCATAAAGGCAAAGCATCTCCAGTGAGTATGATGTTAGCTGTGGGCGTGTCCCCTACGTCATTTATTATGTTGAGGTATGTTCCTTCTATTCCTACTTTGTTGAAAGTTTTTATCGTAAATGGATGTTGAATTTGTCAAATGTTTTTCTGCATCTATTGAGACGCAACTATTGAGATGATCATATGTTTTTTATCCTTCATTTTGTTAATGTGGTCCTGCCCATTGATTAATTTACAGACTTTGAATCATGCTTGTATCTCTGGAATAAATTGCACTTAAAAATGGTGTATGATACTCTTAATGTATTGTTGAATTTGGTTGACTAATATTTTGTTGAGGATTTTTGCATCTATTTTATCAAGGATATTGGCCTGTACTTTTCTTTTTTTGTGAAGTCCTTGTATGGCTTCTGTATCAGGTAATCCTAGCTTCATAAAATAATATTGCAAGTGTTACCTCCTTTCCTGTTTTTTGGAAGAGTTTGAGAAGATTCGGTAAAATTCTTATTTCAATCTTTGGTAGAATTCATGACAAAGCTTTTCTGACCCTGGATTTTTATTTGTTCATTGGCTTTAATTACTGATTCAGTCTTCTTACTAGAATCAGTCTGTTAAGATTATCTGTTTCTTCAGAATTCATTCTTTGTACTTGTATATATCTGTATTTTTTCCATTTCTTCTAGTTTATCAAATTTGTGGGTTTATCATTGTTCATAGAAGCCTCTTATAATCCTTTGTATGTCCTTCATTTTTAAGAAGTGTTTCTGGATATAGAACTTTGCTCACAATTTTTTCTTTCTTTCTGCTTTTGAGTTGATCACCTTTTCCTTCTATAATCCTCAATTTCTGATGAGAGCTTAACTGTTGATCTTATTGAGACTTTCCTATACATGATGAATCATTTTTCCAGTTGGAGCCAACACTTTGTCTTTGGTCTTTGAAAACTTGACTATTTAAGATTTCCTTAAATCTAACCTTACTTAGAATTTGTTGAGTATCTTAGATATGGATATGAAGTTTTTCATCAAATTTTAAGTTTTGGCCCATTAATTCCTCAAATATTGTCTGTGCCCTTCCTTTTTCCCCTCATGTGTTGTTATGTTTGATGATATCTGTATTAGGATAAAAATTAGTCCCCCAAGAGATATCCATTTCAAATGCTTAGAACCAGTGAATGTTACCTTATTGGAAAAAGCATCTTTGCAGATAAAAGTAAGTCAAATATCTTGGTGATGAAATTATCATAGATCATCCATGTAGACCATAAATCCAATGGCAAGTATGGCAAGTACTCCTTGAGAGGTACAGGAAGAGAACACACAGAAGAGAAGAAGAGAATATATGATCACAAGTACAGGCAACACAGCAATGAAGCCCAAGGCGGGCAAAAGATTCTAGGAACTTGAAGAGGCAAACCATGGGCTCTGTCTCACATTCCAGAGGGAAGATAGCCTTGCCAATACCTCTAGAAATGTAAGAGAATAATTTTCTGTCATTATAATCCACCAAGACTCTGCTGTTTTGTTATGAGAGTTTAAGAAAAATAATACCCAATTCCATAGGTCTCTGAGTCACTTCATTTTCTTCATTCCTGTTTCTCATACTAGATAATCTCAATTGCCCATTTACAATTTAAATGACTTCTCCTTCTACCCCACATTTGCTGCTGTGCCCTCTAATCATTTTATTTCACTACTACAACTCCTGAAAATTTTCAATTAATTTCTAAATTTTCTATCTTTTTATTGCTAGTTTCTAGTAAATCACCACTGTCATATTTTCCTCTAATTCTTTAGATATGGTTCCCTTTCTTTTCTGTGAACATATTTATAATGCTCATTTAAAATCATGTCTAGTAAATTCAACATTTGGGCATACTAGATACAGTTTCTGTCAAATACTTTCCTTCTTGTGTATGAGCCAAACATTTTTCTTTCTTTCTGTGTCTCATTTTTTTGTAGACTACTGTAATTTAAATAATGTAATGTGGACACTCTGAAAATCAGATTCCCCTCTCCCTGGTTTTTTTTTTTTTTTTTGTGTGTGTGTGTGTGTGTGTGTGTGTTGCTGACACTGCTGTTATTTTGTTTAGTGACTCTTCTGGACTCATTCTGTGAGTCTGCATTCTTTGTAATAGGTGAGCACAAAATTATGTGTTTTGTTATCTTTGTGGCCAACTAATGGTTTTTCTTAAATTCCTGATCCAATAAAACTCCCAAACTTTGCTAAGGGTTTCTGCATGTGTATTTTCATAAATGTTGGATGATCTGGCAAGAACTGCCTCAGTTTCCCCTTTCTATGTATGTAGTCAGAGATAAGATATTAGGACCTTCTAAGGTCTTTCCTACACATGCACACAGATATGCTCATGAACATAAAGTTCTGTATTCACAGGAATATGTCAGTATTTCCAAAGTCTCTTATGAAATGTCTTATTTTCCAGATTTTTCTTTTAAGATTTTTGGCCAGCCTCTTGTTTGTACTACATAATATAGCCACCATAGGCAGCAATGATATAAAACATTTACTGTTTGTTTTTCACAACACATATTCTAGGGATCATGATTTCCCCATTGAGTAAATTCTGATTCAGGTCAATAAAGATAAGTGCTATGAATGTGACTTTTTAGTGATATTCTAGAAAGAGCAAATACTGACAAATCTCTGAACATGGTTTCTTTGTGACTTCAAACCCATCTTTCCCACCAATGGCTGTAAACCTGCTATTTGCACAGCTACCATTGTTCCAAGATTGGTGATTTTTAAGGCTATCATGGTGCTAGAGTGAAAGGAATTGTAATAAGACAATTTAAATGCTGAGCAATATTAGGTCGTTTCCTTGAAAAAAAAAAAACTCCTCAGATTGTTGTAAACTGTGGTTATTTGCATATTTTTTGACAATGTTTGCCAGTGTTTGCAGTCTTTTATGAGAAGATAGATTTAGAGAACCTTATTTTGAAAGTTCCTCAAAAAAATCCCTTTTGTAGTTTTTGTAATATTTGATTCTAATTTTGTTCTCTAGATTCTGTTTAGAATTTGATTAGAATGTGAAAACCCTTAAGAGAAGAGCTCAGTTGTTTTTTGGTTACAGATTTCTTCTTTCTGATTTACCCATTCATCTGATTTTTCACTTTCTACTCCAGAAAAAATGCACAACCCTTTTAATTGATAGCACCTCTCTGTTTTAGAAGTTCTTTTGCTTACACACACACACACACACACACACACACGTATTCTTTAAATTTATTTTCCCTCACTTCAATTGGATTATAAGGAATGAAATTACATATGGGTGTTTCATCTACCATCTTGAAGCAGACCTCATATTCATTATTTATATTTGATTTATAAGATCCATTTACACACAGGCTAATAATGAACATTTTTCTATCATTTAATAAATATCTAACCATGTTTTGGGTGAAAAAACTCTTTTCTCACTTTTGAGTTTTCTTATTGTTCACGGACACTGTTTTTTATACACATGAGAATTTTATTGTTGTTAACAACCATTTGATCAATAAATATGAGAGATACCCTCTCAAAAAAAAAATACACACATACATCCACACATATAGATGTTCATGGACACTTTTACCAAGAAAAAGATTCTCATATTCAGTGTTGTGTAGTTTGAATAATTTAAATGAGAGAACAATAGAAAAATCTTTAAGAGAAAGAGATTCTTTATGTAGACGTAGTTTATTACAGTACATGAGAAAATGTAATTAACAAGAATGCCAGCATAAGTATTACTCTGTTGGATGTAATGAGTATTTAAGATACATAAATCCCATTCCTCCACTTTATTTATTAAGTGTGTATAAAATAAAAAAATATGCATATTCATTCATAAAAAATATTCTCTAGTTAAAAATCAACAGCTAGCCAAATAGTTTCTGAACATGAATATTGAAGTATTTTGAGTAGGCAGAAAACTGTATATAAAAATCAACCATCTATGATAATATTTTCTACCTGAATAAAATGTAAATTTTCCTCATGAACTTCCAATACATTTTAATAATAATTACAAAACATTATCAGTGCTTGTGTGTCTCTCCTTTTTATTCCTTTTTCTTCTGAGGATGATTACAGTATTTGTAAGAAAAATTTGGGGATAAAATGGTTATTGAGATTGGAACTAATCTGACATTTTGATCTGTTTTCATGAAACGCAAACAAATATGTTTATCAGGGGTACTGGCTTGTAATTTTTTTCTTGTATCATTCTTGTCTGGTTTTGGTACAGGGTATTGTTGGCCTCATATAATGAGTTTGTAAGTGTTGCCTCCTTTTCTATGTTTTGGAAGAATTGAAGAGGATATATATTAATTCTTTAAATGTTTGATAGAGTTCGCCACTGAAGCCATATGGTTCTGTACTTTCATTTTTGGTTTCTGGTGGTGCTCAGGCAGTCTGGAATTGCAGAGTTCTGAATTATGTGACAGTAAGTGGCTTGTATTCTAACTATAACCAGACTGCATGCTTCATTCATGGGTGTGAAGCAGTCTTCATTGCTAGGAATCACTTAGCTTGAAGGAATGGATAATGAGCAATGTTCCTGCTAGCTGTAAATAAAGTATGATTCCTTGTGTCAGTAAAAGATTTATCCTCATACACCCTTCTCCTTACAGAATTTGAGAACTAGCCTTCACAGACATGCATGTCTATGGTTTGTATTGTCGGAACAGTGGGTGATTCCTTCTCTTAGATATTCAGCCCCCTCTTCCATAACCTTCATCTTCTTGTTACTGCCAGCCATCCCTTGTTCACCCAAAGATATATCCTCTTCCCTGTAAGTCTCCATTCTTAGGCTCTTGAATCCAATCAGATCTTTAGAGAACATACATTGTTCCCATGAGTATGCCATGTACTAAGGGGGCCTGTAAAAACAGGAGAGATTTCAGTCATTCTTATCTTTAAAAATATAGGGCAATGGAAGAGTGCCTATTACCAACTACAAGGAGGAAAATATCAAGTTAAATTTGGTAAACTTTCCATTTCACTTTTTCAATAGAGTTAAACATGTCTATTTGAATGTTAAGATCCCACTTGTGAATAAAAAACATGCCATGTGGCTCAATTGAGAAAATCCCTACCATCTTTTGAATTTCTTGACGATGAACCACCAGTAGTTATTAATTTAACAGAGCAGAGAAGTCCAGATATACTAAACATTATATCCAACTGATTATCTCATAGATTGTAGGAATAGCACAAATAAATTCAAATGTCAGATACCCAAAGAACATTGAATTAGTTATAGATACTCACTTAAAACAATAATCATCTCCTGGTCTATAAAAATAGTGAAATAATTATAAAAAGAAAACATCCCCTATGGTTTCAGAGAATACCTGGAACTTTGCCTAGGTATATATTGAGGATTAATATAAACACAATGTACCTCACATTGTAAAGGGGGTTTCTCCTTAGAATGTGGAGTAGCACAGCATGCTGGCAAACAAATTTGCTAACCATAACCATTAAGCAATTCAATAAACATTTTCACTTCTTCTCAAACATATATGACAGTAGAAACTATGAAATAAACTGACCCTAATGTGCAGTTGAGTATGAAGCCACTGAGACAGATCCAGCATGTGGGTAGAGACACTTATGCCCGGTGACTGCTGTCCTAAAATATACTTCTGTAAGAAAGAAGAATTCAATATAAATGGAAGAGAGAAGGGTAAAAATCATCAAGAAAGAGAAAGCATATCTAGCAGTCATATTTAGTTTTTTTTTCTTTATACAGGCTTCATTTTTTAAAATTTCTATAAGAAAAACGAATTTTGAAAAAGCAGAAGTGGTAGCAAATGGTACTCTGAATTTTAGTCTGAAGGCTTCTCTGATTGCAGCATCTCACAGGGTGCTTACCTTGTAGGACAGTGAGGTTTCTTTTGTTGGTTTACCTTGATTCATCAAGAAACAAGAATGAATAGAATGTGAACAAAATGATCTTTTTTCCCTTTTTCCCTGTATAATTCATTTTCTAACTACTTTTTTATTATTCCTGAAAAAAATACTGTATATTCTACAAAACTAAAGCTTTGGTAATCTTTTTAGTCCATTTCTAGAGTTAAAAAGTATTTATTACCTCTCATTTGTTCACCTGCTCATTTTGTGTTTCCTTCTCCCATGGAATTCAAACTCCATTGAGTGCTAAAACCTGTCTGATTTGTTCACTCTTCTGTTTCCAGTGTCCAGACCCATAACAGAGACACAAATATTGAGTTCAGTAACTTTTAGTAGGTATGTTATTAGGACTTTACTTAAAATGGTATGGTACAAGTATTGATGTTGAATGAATGAGTTGCACAGTGCTCATATTGGAAAAAAAGGAAATGCTCCAAGTTTGTTACACATTCAAGCTATAGTGAAAATACATAAAAATTAAAGGATTTTACTTCAAAATTTTATCTGGTTGTCAAAACACCTATTTGATTTTTGCATCCTATAAGTTTTATCCTTCAGTAATATGATTTTTTTCTTAATAGTGTTAACAAGATGAAGAGAGGATTTAAATATCACATGTATGGTTAGATTAGATGTGGTTCAGAGTCCCTTCTGAGATTTCAAGATTACTTTTATTTCTTAACAAACGAGAGACTTCAGAGGAGCTTGGCTAATCAGTAAATCCCTAGAACTAGATACTATAAAATTTGTTTTAGTAACAGGGCACTGACAAAGGTGAAATGAGGTGCTTTTAATAATTAGAACAGGACAACTCTCATAAGGGATACTGTCTAGTGAAAACTGAGATTTTATTTCATACTATCTGGAGTGATGGTATGAAGATAGTCAATTACTGTCAACGTTGAGAAAAAGCTGAAAAAACATTAAGGAGGGTGAAGATAAATATATTATTCACATACATACAGAGATAATGCTGAAAAAAGGTGGGGGTTCCCAAATATCTAGAAGGTCTGAACAGAACACAGTGCTCTTCAGTAGCCAAAAAATGGGCTAGTCAGAAATACAGTGAGGAGGGATCGGCCTACTGATCATCCGACTCTTTGTATCTGTTTCATTAAAAGCATTTTACTGGTACACTTTTATCAAAGATTTCAGTGTATAAGATTTAGGAAAATAACTCAGTGGAACTAGACATTATCAACACAGAACCAAGTTCACAGTGTTCAAACTTACAAATGAAAACCTCCATTCAAAAATACTGACAGTCTAACAAAAACCTGGACAGATAAATACAAATTGATCCAGAACAAACAGTAGCAAACAATAATGATAACTGCCTTGTAAATTTATGAGCAAGATAGGATAATCCAGAAGTTTGGTTTTTGTGTCTGGATTTATTCTTCTAATCGCAAAAGAGTTTGTTCCATTATGCTTACTAAAGTAGCTCTGCTTTTTATCTTTGAAATGACTGTGGTTTGCATCTGGCCATTATTTATACGTATTTACTATAATGCTCCCAAGTCTGACAATTGTTCCTAATAGAGCTGTAGTAATTTGGTTGACATTCCTGTAGTCTTTTCCATGAAATATTTGGAAGTACTTTTTCAGAATAAAAAGAACAGATAAACTTTTTTAAATGTGATAAGAAATGTGAATAACTTCAATAATGGAATGAGAAGAGCATCCCTGAGGATTAAGGACTTTGGCTGCTTCATGGGAATGTTCAATATAAAATACACAACTGCCACTGACTCTAGTGTGGATTGACCAGTTATGAGATTAATATAACCAAGGATGATAACATCTAGTCATGTCTTAATGCATCAGAGTGCAGAGATTCACTAAAAGATTAATCATTGTGATTGATTACATTTATATATATCTTCAAGTATTCTTATTTTATTTTTACTTGTTTCCATTTTTTATTGATACATAATTGATATAGAATCTTACATTAGTTTCAAGTATATAACACAGGTTTACCAGTTATCCTTTACTAAATCCTCACCACAACTAGTGCAGTTACTATCTGTCAACATAGGAAGATGTTACAGAACCATTGGCTGTATTTTCCATGCTGTACTACCATTCCCATAACCAACTTATATTGTGATTGAGAATTTTTGTGCCCCTTTATCCCCCTCACCCTCTCCACCAATCTACCCCAAACACCCTTCCATGGCAACCATGCAGTCATTTCTCAGTGTCTGTGAGTCTACTGCTATTTTGTTCATTTTATTTTGTTTTGATTTAGATTCCATGTGATTTATGGTATTTGTCTTTCTCCACCTGGTTTATTTCACTTAGCAAAATACCCTCTAGGTTCATCCATGTTGTCACAAATGTCAGAATTTCTTTTTTCTGGCCAAATAATATTCCATTGTGTATATGTATCACTTCTTCTTTATCCATTCATCTTCTGATGGAGACCTAGGTTGCTTCTATACCTTGTCTATTGTAAATAATGCAGCAATAAACAGAGGTGCATATGTCTTTTAAAATCAGGGATTTTGTTTTTCTTTGGGTAAATTCCTAGAAATAGAACTAAAGGGTCATATGATATTTCTCTTTTTCGTTTTTTGAGGAACCTCCATACTGCTTTCCACAGTAGCTGCACCAATTTACATTCCCACCAACAGTGGATAAAGGTTCCCATTTCTCCACATCCTTGTCAACACTTGTTAAATCTTGTCTTTTGGATAGTGGCCATTCTTACTGGTGTGAGTTGATATCTCATTGTGATTTTGATTTGCATTTTCCTGATGCTTAGCTATGTGGAACATCTTTTCATGTGCCTATGGCCATCTGTATTTCTTTGGAGAAATGTCTGTTCAGGTCTTCCACCCATTTTTTAATTGGGTTACTTTTTGGAGGGTGTTGGGGTGTATAAGTTCTTCATATATTTTGGATATCAAGCCCTTGTAAGATGAGTCATTTATGAATTTATTTTCTCATACTGTAGAATGCCTTTTTTGTTATGCTGATGACATCTTTTGCTCTACAGAAACTTTTTAGTTCAATGTAATCCCAGTTGCTCATTTTTCATTTTGTTTTCCTTGTCCCAGGAGATGTGTCCAGGGAAAAAATTGCTCATACTTATGTCTAAGAGATCTTTGCCTATGTTTTCTTCTAAGAGTTTTATGGTTTCAAGACTTACATTCAGGTCTTTCATCCATTTTGTGTTTGGTGTTACACAATAGTCCAGTTTCATTGCCTTGCCTGCAGCTGTTCAGTTTTGCCAACAGCAGTTGTTAAAGAAGGAGTGTTTTCTCCATTGTATATTCACTCTATATTCAGATAAAGATAGTATATTCATTGACCATATATACATGGATTTATATCTGGGCTCTTTATTCTGTTCCATTTATCCATGTGTCTGTTCTTGTACCAGTACCAAACTACTTTGATTACTGTAGCTTTGTAGTAGAGCTTGAAGTCAGGTAGCATAATCTCCTCCAGCTTTGTTCTTTCTCACGGTTGGTTTTTGGGGTATTTTGTGGTTCCATATGAATTTTAGAAATATTTGTTCTAGTTCATTGAAAAATATTGTTGATATTTTGATAGGGATTGCACTGAATTTGTAAATTGCTTTGTGAAGGATGGCAAGTTTTACAATAATAATTCTTTCTGTCTCTGAGTATGGGATAGATTTCCATTTATTTGTGTCTTCCTTAATTTCTCTCTTGAGGGTCTAATAGTTTCCAGAATACAGGTCTTTCACCCCCTTGTTTAGGTTGATTCCTAGATATTTTATTCTTTTCTTTTGATGCAATTATAAACTGAATTAATTCCATGATTTTTTTTATCTGCAAGTTCATTGTTAGTGCATAGGAATGCAACAGATTTATGTGTATTTATTTTGTATTTTGCAACTATGCTGAATTCAATTATTAGTTCTAATAGCTTTTTGTCAGACTCTTTAGGGTTTCCTATGTATTTTATGTCATCTTCAAATTGTGTCAGTTTTACTTATTCTTTAAGAATTTGCATGTGATTTGTCTGTTTATTTTGTCTTATTGCCGTGGCTAGGACATCCAGTATTGTGTTGAATAGACATAGTGAGAGTGAGCATCCTTGTCTTGTACCTTATATTAGAGGAAATGTTTTCAGGTTTTCACTGTGGGTTTATCATATATGGCCTTTATTATGTTGAGGTACATTATTTCTGTACTCATTTTGTTGAGAGTTTTTAATCATGAATGTTGAATTTTGTCTAATACTTTCTCAGCATCTATTGAGATGATCACATGTTTTTTGTGTGTCCTTTTTGTTAATGTGGTATATCAAATTGATTAATTTGCAAATATTGTACCATCCTTGCATCCTTGGAATAAATCACACTTTGCCATAATGGGCGGTCACTGCAATCTATTTTTTAATTGGTTTGCTAATATTTTGTTGAGAATTTTTGCATCTATTTTCATCAGGGATATTGGTCTATAATTTTCTTTTGTAGTGTCTTCATCTGGTTTTGGTTTTAGAGTGATGATAGCCTCATAGAATGAGTTTGGAAGTATTCCTTACTCTTTTACTTTTTGAAATACTTTAAGAAGAATGGGTATAAGCTCTTCTATAAATGTTAGGTAGAATTCAGCTGTGATGTGAGTCCATCTGGTATTGGACTCTTGTTTGTTGGGAGTTCTGGTTATGAATTCAATTTCATTACTGGTAATTAATCTGTTAAAATGTTCTTCTTCCTGGGTCAGTCTTGGAAGGTTGTACTTCTCTAATAATTTGTCCCTTTCTTTTAGGTTGTCCATTTGATTGGCATATAATTTTTCATAGAATTCTCTAATAATTCTTTGTATTTTTGTGGTGTCAGTTGTAACTATTCCTTTTTCATTTCCGATTTTGTTTATTGCATCCTCTCTTTTTTTGATAAAGTTTGTCTCTTTTGTTTATTTTCTCATAGAACCAGCTTTTAGTTTCATTGATTTTTTTCTATTGTTTAATTTTTCTCTATTTTGTTATTTTGCTCAGAACTTTATTCTATCCCTCCTTCTACTAACTTTGGGTTTCATTTGTTCTTTTTCTAGTATCTTTATTTGGAAGTTTAGACTCTTTGTTTGGGATTAGTCTTGTTTCTTGTGGTAGGCCTGTATTGCTATGTTACTTCCCCCTTAGAACCTATTACATGATTTCTTTGATTTGTTCATTGATCAATTTATTATTTAGAAGCATGTTGTTTAGCTTCCATGTGTTTCTTTCTTTTTATTTTCTCAATGTAATTGATTTCTAGTTTATACCATTCTGATCTGAAAAGATGCCTGAAACAATTTCAATCTTTTTTAATTTATTGAGGCTCTTTTTATGTCCTAATGAGTGATCTGTTCTGGAGAATGTTCCGTGTGTACTTGAGAAACGTGTATCCTGCTGCTTTTGGATAGAGGTTCTATATATCTCTGTTAAGTCCATATGATCTAGTATGTTGTTCAGTCCCTCTGTTTCCTTTTTCTGTCCTATTGATCTGTCCATTAAGTAAGTGGTATGTTAAAATCCCCTAATATGATTGAGTTTCAGTCTATTTCTCCCTTTAGTTCTATTAGTATTTGTTTTATATATTTAGTATCTCCTATTTTTGTATGCATAGACATTTATAATTTTTATATTCTCTTGTAGGACTGACCCCTTTATCATTATGTAATGTTCTTTGTCTCTTGTTACTTTGTTTTGAAATCTATTGTGTCTGATACAAGTACTGCTACTCCTGCTTTTTCCTCCCTTTAATTTGCATGAAATATATTTTTCCATCCCTTCACTGTCAGTCTATGAATGACTTTAAGTCTGAAATGAGTCTCTTCTAGGCAGCATATAGGTAGCTCTTGTTTCTTTATCCATTTTGCCACCCTATGTCTTCTGATTGGTGCATTCAGTCCATTTACATTTAAGGTAGTTATTGATAGGTATGTAGTTATTGCCATTTTATTAATTTTTTTCTGGTTGTTTTTGTAGTTCCCCTCTGATCCTTACTTCCTCTCATGTTCTCTTACTTGATGGTTTTCTTTAGTGGTTTCTTTTTTTAAATTTTTTGTATACTTATTTTTGGCTTTAGGTTTAACATATCCTGTAAAGGTGGTTTAGTCATAATGAATTCTTTTAAGCTTCATTTATCTGGGAAACTTTTAATCTCTCCCTCAATTCTGAATGATAACCTTGCTGTGTAGAGGATTCTTGGTTGAAGACCATTCTGTTTCAATACATTAAATATTTTATGCTACTCCCTTCTTGCCTGTACAGTTTCTGTTGAGAAACTTGCTGATAGCCTGATAAGGTTGCCCTTGTAAATCACTTTCTGCCTCTCTCTACTGCTTTCAGTACCCTTTCTTTATCCTTTATGTTTCTTATTTTTAATTATTATATGTCTTGGTGTTGTCTTCTTGAGGTTCCTTTTGTTAGGGGCTCTCTGTACTACCAGGACCTGGGTGTCTATTTCCCTCTCCAGATTGGGGAAGTTTTTAGCACAAATTTATTCAAAGAGACTTTCTACACCTTTGTCTCTCTCTTTTCCTTCTGGTACCCCTATTATACAAATACTGTTTCATTTGGAGTTGTCACACAGCTCCCTTAGCATTCTCTTGATTTTAGAGATTCTTTTTTCTCTCTGTTTCTCAGCTTTGTTGTTTTCCTGTTCTCTAATTTCCATATCACTGATTGTCTCCTCTACTACCAGTAATCTATTATTCCTTCCCTCCATTGTATTTTAAATTTCAGTTACCATATTCTTCAGCTCTGAGTGGCTCATTTTCAACTCCTCCTTTTGGTGAGTTCCCCCTGAGATAATCCACACTTTTCCACAGATCAATACTTTTCCACAGTAAGCATATTTATGACTGTCACTTTGAAATCTTTATCAAGAAGACCAGTGATCTCTGTTTCATTTATCCCTCTTTCTGGGTTCTTCTCTGGTTATTTTGTTTAGAACATATTCCTCTACCTCCTCATTTTGTCTGAGTTTCTGTGGTTCTTCCTTTGTATTAGATAGATCCACCATGCCTCCTGGTCTAGCTAATAATGGCTTTATGAAGAAGGTTTCCTGTGGTGCCAGAATTTGTTCACTTGTGCCTGGATCTCTTTTGAGGTGGAGCTGAAGTTGCTGTTGATGGAATGTGGGTGGGGAGCCACCATTCTGCCTGTCTGCTGGAAGTGGCTGATCTCATTCTGCCTAGGCTGGCAGCTTGCCTCTGCAGGCCCCTGGTGAGCTGTGTAGTGAATCTTCTGCTGAAGTCATTGTGGGAAGGCCACTCTCTGCCTGCCCTGCACTGATGGCAGAGCTGCTGGCCAATGGGATGGATGGAAAGATGAGTGAAGCACTGAGGCTGCACCACTAGTGAGAAGGATAGAGCATTTGAGGCTTTATCCCATTGGTATCCAAACAGTTGTGCTGAAGAAGGGGTGGGGAAGCATCGTCTACCTGCCCTTTTATCTCTGGGGAGAGCTCTGTCCAACCCCCACCCCTCTGGCACACTTCCCACTGCTGGTAAGTCTTTCAAACTGCCACCTCTGCTTTGCATCTTATTGGGACCAGTGGAGCATGTCTGTCCTCCACAAGCAGCAGGAATCATAGCCTCCCGGAGTTCTCCAACTCTCCCTGGTGTCCAGCCCCATTCATCACTAAAGTCCAATGCAATATGGACTCATGTTCCCAGAGCAGATCTCCAGGGCCAGGTGTGCAGAGTTCCTGAGTGCTAATTCCCTCCCTACTCTGTTCCTCTCCCTCCCATTTATGGGTTAGCCTGGGCAAATGGCTTGGGTCCAGATTGATAGTAGATCTGCCACTTTACCTCCTCTGTGTGGTCTTTTCTTCTTTACCATGTGAAGATGGTCTGTTTTGCAGTCTTCAGGCCACTTTTAAGGTTGTTTTTGCTGTAGTTGCTTCCTTGGTGTGTATGTGGGAGGTTCCCATCTTGACTCCATACTCCACCACTTTTTTGCCATAATTCTCCCATCTGCAAGTGTTCTTAAGTGAATAAACAGGTCTTCCAAACAGTAAGTTTTGAAATGTTTTCAGATATTTTACCATTTTCTTCTGTTCATGCTTGCTTTATACTCTTGTTTTAAGAGTGCCTACATTCAATAATTAAAATACTAGTTTTATTATTTTTATGTAGCTCTTGATTTTGAGAGCAGAGTCTCTATATAGAAACAAAAATTTAAGATTCTTTTGGAAAAACATTGTATATCACAAAGGAAAAATTTCAGAATTATTGAAAACCTTATATCTGGATGATTATTGGTCATTTTTTCCCTTGTCCTTCAAGTACTATCCAGATATTACACTCTTAAGTAAAATACTTTAGATTATTTTTAAAAAATCCTAAAAAGTTTAGAAAATTGATTTGGGTTATCTCTTTTAAGATCTTATAATGTATTTTTCTTTAAATTAGATGAAAAACTTCATAATTGACCTATTTTATATGATTACATAAAATTACTAATAATGAAATTATACTTTATAAAATATGTTACATTTATAATAAACAAATTCAAAGAAACTATTTCATTAAAAATCATGATCATTTAATTGTTGAATTTCATCAAATGCTTTTTCTTCATTTTTTTAAGATAAAAACTCTCAGTAAATCGGGGATAGAGGGAATATACATCAAAATATTCTAGACCACAGATAACATATCATACATAATGTAAAAAGCTGAAAGGTTTTTCTCTGTGATGAGGAACAAGAAATACTGTTATTCAACATACTACTGGAAATCCTATCCAGAACAATTACTTCTTCCTTTCAGACTTCTCTGCCTTATATTTCCATTTTGTTAATGTTATATATCACATTGATTGATATGCACTTGTTGAACCATCTCTTCATAACTGGATAAATTCCACTTCATCATACTACACAATCCTTATAATGTATTGTTGCATTTGGTTCATTAATATCTTGTTGAGGGCTTTTGCTTTTGTGTTCGTCAGGGATATTGTCCTGTTATGGCATCCTTGTCTGGTATTCATATCAGGGGAAGACTACCTCCATTAATTTGGAAATGTTACCTCCTCTTCTCTTTTGTGGAAGAGTTTGAAAATATTTGGTGTTAATTCACCAGTGAAGCTGTCTATTCCTAGATTTTTGGTTACTAGTATAAAGATTAAATCAGTCTATTCAGATTTTCCAATTCTTTATGATTCAGCATTGGTATGTTGTGCTTCGAGGAATGTACCCATTTCTTCTAGATTGTCCAATTTGTTGGTGTATAATTGTTCATAGTAGTTTCTTATGATCCCTTATATTTCTGTTGGGTAATTGTAATGTCTCCTTTTTCATTTCAAATTTTAATGAGTCCTCTCTTTTTTTCATAGAGAGTTTGTAGCTAAAGATTTGTCAACATTGATCTTATGTATTGTCTTTTAGTCTTTCTTTCTTCATTTTTTTTTTGCCACCCTGATCTTTATTTCCTTCTTGCTATTATTTTAGGTATTAATTTTACTTTTTATGTTACAGGAAAATTGAGCCATTTTTGACATTTGATCGCTATGAAAATTGTATGATAATTTCATTGTTGCTATTTGCCCCCTTTTTTGCCCCACGTCAGGACAGTCTGATATGAAGCCTGAGTACTACCCTATTTTGTGTAGGTGGGAGATTCAACCCATATTCACACCAACTTGAGAACCCTGCCCTACTTTCCCCAGAAAAATCTCCATTATATAAATGATAATATGTCTTTTTATACCTACTTGCTGTGTATTTGTAGCATCATTAGTCTCAACATCTGATACAAGTTTGGGAAGGGGGCCTCCATCTTACTCTTTCAGGTAACTAAGAAATGTAGATGAACTAGAGATTATCATCAATATTCTGTAAAAAGTATAGAAACAAATATTTCCCAAGAACTTTCACTGTTTATGGAGTGATATGTCTCTGCTATGATCATTATCCCTTTTATTAGCTATTTTCCAGAATTTTTCTACCTGTTTTTGCTTCAGACTTCTCTTTAAAAAAAATCTAAACTTCCTGAGCAATATTTATTTTCCTAAGTGATTCCTTTATATCTCTTAAAGAGAATGCTGTTTCTGGTTCGCTTAAAGTGGAACAATTTTATGTATGCTTTGAAGTTATAATACTCCACAGAGAGTTTAACATTAAAGGAACATTTATCCTTGTTTCCTATGACACACTTGTACTATTTAATTTCTATGACAAATTAGAATTTTAAGTAAATTCTGTACTTCTCAATCATGTTCAATTTATGACCTATTTCTGATAAAGTTGGTTCCAGTTAGACTTTCACATATTACCAGCCATATGTAATAATACATTTTTCCTCAGTACCTATTTACCTTGTTTTGTACCATTAAATTTCACTTAGCAATTTGGTTCTGACATGCCGTAGATGAGAAAACTGGGTGGTTAAATAATTGCCAATAAGATGTTAATATTAATTGGAATGTAGCTTAGAAGATATGTGGATTTATTTACTGCTAAGCATAATTAGTACAGAATTTTATATGACAAAAATGTTTATTTGCTGTGATTTTTCTGCAGAGAAAACACAGAAATTGATATTGCCATAAGCTAGTGAAAATAGTTTTCCCTGAAATTTTGTCCATGGCATTCTCTTGTACTTATACATGTGTTGAAAATTAAACAATCCCTGTTGTACCTTTCTGTACATTTCCAAAGAAACCTGAGATCGCAATAAAAAGTAATAAGAAATTAAAACCTAGATTATTTGTTTTCAATCATAATATATAATATGAAATGATTGAGGAACTTTGGTTTATATGAGAGTTATTTTGGGTGGAACAAGTTGAAATTATATACACATACCCTGCACAGACAGAAAGATGAAGCACTGTTATTCACTCTAAACCTGGCAGATTGAGTATATATATTAAATAGAACATATTAAGAAATTTTGTTATAATAAAAATCCTATCAACATCAGTCCATGAGTGTTGACATTAGGACTCACAACCCATGTCTTATTATTTTAAATGGGAAATACTCAAACCATTTATCACTTTTGATCCATGACATTTTTCTTCACTTTGCCCTGTGAGAGCAAAGATCTTGTATCATTTAATCATTGCTGTTTCCATCATTGTATCCAATGTATAATAAATAAAAAGTCATTGTCTAATAACTTTGGCCCTAGAAAACAAGATCAAGTAGGTATAGAATTGGGGAAAAATAAATTGGAAAAATGACCAGACCCTAGCATGAGCCTATAAAATTATGTTATCATTGTATGTGTTGATTAAAATTTGTTGACTAAATTTGTTGATAATAAGACAGCAGTACAAAGGAGAAGTAAATAAATGAAAGATAGAAAGTAGACTGGGCAGATTGGAAAGCATCCAGCAAAGACTGTGTAAGTGTCAGCATGTTGAAGGTCAATGAGACTAGAAACATTGATCAAAAATTAAAACAAGAAGATTGGACAACATGGGGTCAGAATTACAAGCAATTATCTTAGCAGAATACCAAGAGGTATATCTTAAGCCAGAAATCAGTAAACTAGGACCCACGAGACAAAAAAGGACCAGTGTTTGTATGACCTGAAAGTTAGGATAGTTTTCACATTTTAAAATGGTTCAAAAAAGTTTTTGCTTCATGACATGTGAAAATTTATATGAGGTTCAAATTTCAGCATCTACAAGTAATACTTTTGTGGTTAACAGCCATGCTCATTTGTTTATGTATCGTCTATGGCTGATTTAAATGGTAAGAGTGAACTTCATTATTTGCTACAGAGAATATGTGGCCTGCAAAGCCTAAAGTATTTACTTTCTGGTCCTTTATGAAAAGTTTGCTGACCTCTGTCTTAAGCCTGTGATACCAGAGTAATAGTATTTATGTTTAGTTCTACCAGTAGAAGGTGCTAGACATAGCAAGATGTCTATCAGCTACAATGTGATTTCTGGCTAGAGTGAGAGTAGAGAGCAAGGCAATTTCAAACATGATTCTGTTATTCATAAGATATTAAAATTTCACGTCATATTTCAAACGAGTTTACCTTGTTTAAAGAGTCACAAATATGAAAAAACAATGTTACCTTCATACCATTATGTAAAATTAGTCATATCAAGTCAGAATTTAGAAAACTAATATCAGTCTAAAAAATTACAACTCATTAAAATATTTTCCTTGTCTACTAAGACTTGTAAAATAGAAGAAATTATATATATTTCTAAGAGTCAGAGAAAATGTAACTGAGAAACCATGCCTTCACAAATGCAACTGATGTAAGAAGGAATTGTTTAGACATCTCCTTTTCTAAGACATATAAGACATCCAGACTCTAAGAAATGGTTACTCTTTGAAGGTACTTTAAATCTCACAGAACAATAATGAAAAAGTATATAATAGAAGTTCCAAAAAGTTTTTGTTTAGCAGTCTTCTGTGTTGTGCAGTTTAGCTTTGCATGATTTCCCCACAGCCTTTGCAGAAATGTTATTAACTTCAGAAAATTGTTTCTCCTCCTGCATGTTGAGAGAAAAAGCAATTTGAAATGTTTATTTTATGTTTGAAGTTTCTATTCATAAAGAAAAGGTGAAAATATTATTGTTGACTTCAATTTGTAGTTCAAACCACCAAAAGTGCACATTCATGCAATGATTTACTACAGTTTGGGTCTGTTAAATAAAAATAAGCTCACATTTTCTTCATTCATTAATACAAATTGAAGTAAGAGGTACTTTGCATTTCTATAAAAAAAAAAGGAAGTCATTGTCATTTTTATTGTCCTCTGGTGTTAGGTGAAATACCTTGTTCTTAGGTGAAGGTCAAGAGAGCTATTACACCTTAACAGAATGTAGTAAAGTTGAACTCTTGCTCATTCACACTAAATGAACTGAGACCATTGCTAATTACTAAATTTTGTGTACTGATACACAAACAAACTCTTCCATAAAGTAGTGGATACATTATTCTGTGAAAGTCATCTTATACACAGCTCAATGGACGACAGGCTTGAACAGTTAACAGTATGGACTTTAGTATGGTTTATTGGTTAATAAAGTTACACACACTTTTTAAAGCCACTGGCTCTTTAAACTTTGATAAAATGCAAACCCAAATATTCTCAATAAGATAATAAGTAGACATTTCTAGATAAGATCTCTATTGCCTCAGGAACTGTACTTCCTGTGTAATGGCTCATCTGCCACTAACCTGATTAAACTTCTAATTGTACTATATTGAATGTGTCTCTATAATGCTCACACAAAAACAAAATCATACCTTTCTATAACTGCAGTTATTAGAATTGAAAACCTTTTTTTTCAGAATTCATATTAATAAAAGTAGAAGTGGTTCATTATAAAAACAATGAACCTGGGTTCCAGTTCAAGATCATGCTGTAGGAAGACGCAGAACTCACCCTGTCTGGACACACACTATCTACCACTATATATGGAACAATTTTCTCTGAAAAATATAAACCTAAGAACAAGCTGACTGGCTCCATTGCATTGAACAAATTAGAAAAAAATCTCATCAAAGCAGGTTAGGTCTCACCACAAATCACACCCCCAGCATGGTGACCCACAATCAGGAAGGAACTGAAAACTTGAATCTTCTCCCTGAGGAGCGAAAGGCTTGAACACCATATCAGATGACCCAGCTTTCAAGACCTACCCTTGGGATATCAACTTCAAAAACTTCTAGGTTTGAAAATCAAATCAAATCGCATCCAGAGGACCCACAGATCTATAGCAAACTGAAAAGTAGTTCTTAAAGGACTCACACACTATAGAGCCCAGTACAGAGGCAGCCAAATGACAGGTGTCCATACTTTAGGTGAAAGAGGCTGATTTGCTTATCTTCGTGCATCAGACTGAGGGGCAAACATCTAATTTAACTGCTAGGGTAGTCCTTGGGGATGGTGGGCACTACCTTTGTGCTCTGTGCTCTCCTTTTGCTGCATAAGAGTTTGCCAACATCTCCTAAAAGGAGTTTGTACCCTTCTCAGGTGGTCCAATTTTTGCAGCTGCTGTGAGGGGGACACCATTAGATCTTCTCACTGTTGTAGCAAGTGGTGCTGAAGCCATTTAGAACTGATGGGAAGAGAAAGAGATTTCCAGAAAAGCAAAAGTTAAAGGAGCTCGTCACCTTTAAACAAGATTTATGAGAAATGTTAAAGGGACTGCTTTAATAAGAAAAGGTGCTAATTAGTGACAGTATACTTCTGAAAGTATAAATCATACTGAAAAAGGTAAATATATAGTAAATTTTAGAATAATCCACCATTTTTACAATGTAAATTTATAAAGCTAGTGTGAAGATTAAAAGAGAAAAATAGCATTAAAAAACTACAATTACAATAATTAGTTAAGGGTTACAAAAGATATATGTTGCAATCTATGACATTAAAAACAAAAAGAGAAGAATAAAAATGTAGAACTTTAGAATGCATTCGGACTTATTATTAATTTAAAAGACTTTTATAAATATAACTTGTTATATGTAAGCCTCATGGTAAAGACAAAGCTAAAAGCTATAGGAGATTCACAAATAATACAAAGAAATCAAAAGATACAACTAAAGAAAATTGACCAGTCATAAAGGAACAAGAGAAGAAAGGAACAGAGAGGAACTATAAAACATTCATAAAACAACAAAATGGCAATAAGCACATAACTATCAATAATTACTTTAAATATAAATGCACAAAATTCTTCAGTCAAATGTCAAAAGGGACTGAATGGATAAAAAACAAGACCCATTTATATGCTGTCTACAAGAGACTCACTTAAGATGTAAGAATACCCACGGACTTAAGTGAAAGGATGGAGATCAAAACAAATCTGAGGTTGCTATACTTATATCAGACAAAATAGATTTGAAGTCAAACACTATAGTAAGACACAAGGACATAACATAATGATACAAGGGGATAATCCAACAAAAGGATATAACATTTTCCTTTATCAGTTAAATATTTATGTACCCAATATAGGAGCACCTAAGTATATAAGGAAATGTTAACATACCTAAAAGGAAAATAAATGGCAATACAAAATAGTTGGAGGATTTAATATCCCATTTTCATTAATATATAAGTTATCCAGATAGAAAATAAATAAGGAAACATTAAAATTAGATGAAATGTAAGACCAGATGGATTTATCAGTTATATGCAGAACATTTTATCCAAAAGCAAGAAACTAGTCATTCTTCTCAAGATCACATGGAACATTCTCCAGGATAAATCGTATATTAGGCCACAAAACAAGTATTAATAAGTTTAACAATGGTGCAATCATTTGCATCTTTTCTGACCACAATGTTATAAACTAGATATCACTTACAAAAAGAAAATTGGAAATTTCACAAATGGGTGGAGATTAAACAGGCTAGTGAAGAAATGACTCAAAGAAGAAATAAAAAAAATCTCAACACAAATGAAAATGGAAATGCACCATATGAAAACTCATGGGATGCAAAGAGGAAAGCACATAGTGATAAGTGCATACCTCAAAAAAGAAAAATCTCAAACTAAATTTGTAAATACATAGAAAAAGGAGAACAAACAAAGCCCAAAGCTAGTAGAAGGAAAGAAATAACAAAGATCAGTGTGGAAAAAAATGAAATAGAGACCAGAAGAAAATAGAAGAAACTAAGAGCCAGTTCTCTTAAATGGCAAATAAAATCAACATTTAGTTATACTCACAAAGAGAAAGTTAAAGAAAGAGGGCTCAAATAACAGAATGAAAGAGGAAGTTTTACAACTGATATCACAGAAATACAAAGGATCAAAAGATACTACTATGAACTATTATATGCCAACAAATTGTATAACTCCCTAGAAACATACAACCTACCAAGACTGAATCATGAAGAAATAGAAAATCTGAGATGACAGAATACTAGTAAGGAAACTGAAT
The DNA here is from genome assembly GCF_030020395.1 of Manis pentadactyla. Lineage (NCBI taxonomy): Eukaryota > Metazoa > Chordata > Mammalia > Pholidota > Manidae > Manis > Manis pentadactyla. Next base: position 54,547,807 of record NC_080023.1, read on the forward strand.
CAGTAATCAAAAGCCTCCTGACAAACAAAAATCCAGGACAGGATGGCTTCCCTGATGAATCCTACCAAACGTTCAAATAAGAATTTTACTTTTCAAAGTCTTCCAAAAAAATAGGGAGGAGATATATTCCAAAATCATGTTATGAGACCAGCATTACCCTGATACAAAAATCAGACAGGGGCATCGCAAGAAAAACTACAGGCCAATAACCCTAATTAAATAGATACAAAACTCCTCAACAAAATATTAGCAAACCAAATACAACAATACGTGGGAAGGATTATATACCATGATCAAATGAGATTTATTCCCAGGATGCAAGGATGGTTCAACATCTGCCTATCAACCAATGTGATATACCATATTAATAAAAACAAAGGACAAAAATTATATTATCGTCTCAATAGATGCAGAAAAAAAGCATTTAACAAAATCCAACGATAATTTAAGATAAAAATCTCTCAACAAAGTAAGTATAGAGGGAACATTCTTCAGCATAATTAAGGCTAAATATGACAGGCACACAATGAGCATCATACTCAATGGTGGAAAGCCAAAAACCTTTCCTCTGAGACAAGGAACAAGACAATGATTCCCACTCTTGCTTCATTTGTTCAACATAATATTAAAAGTGCTAGACAGAGCAATTAGGCAAGAAAAGGATATAAAGGCATCTAAACTGGAAAGGGAGGAGAAAACTTGCCACTATTTACAAGGACAGGATATTACAAATAAAGAAACCTAAAGACTCTACCAAAAACTGTTAGAATTAATTAATTCAGTAAGGTTGTAGGTTACAAAATCAACATATAAATTGTTACATTTCTATGTACTAATAACAAACTATCAGAAAGAGAAATTAAGAAAATAATCTCATTTAAATTGCATTAAAATAAATACCTAGGAATCAATTTAACTATGAGGGGAAAGACTTGTACACTGAAAACTGTAAAACAATGAGGAAAGAAATTAAAGACACAAATAAATGAGCAGATAATCTGTACTCATAGATTGGAATAATTAATATTGTTAAAATGCCTATAAAACCCAAAGCAGTCTCAGATTCAATGCAATCCCTATCAAAATTCTGAATGGCATTTTTCACTGAAATAGAAACCACAAAAGACACCAACTATGCAAAGTAATCTTGAGAAAGAAGAACAAAGCTGCAGGCATCATTATCCTTAATTTCAAATTATATTACAAAGCCATAGCAATCAAATCAGTATAATATTGGCATAAAAAGAGACACAGATATCAATAGAACTGAATAGAAAACTCAGAAATAAACCCATGCATATATAATCTATTTGTGACAGAGGAGCCAATTATACACAATGGGGGAAGAACAGTCTCTTTAATAAATGGTGCTAGGAAAATAGGACAGCGATATGCAACAGAATGAAACTTGACCACCATGTTACACCATACACAAGAATTAACTCAAAATGGATTAAAGACATGAGTATTATTACTATATAGACTTGCACATTAAGATCTGAAACCATAAAACTTCTAGGAGAAAACAGGCTGGAAGCTACTCAATTCAGTCTTGGGCAATGACTTTTTTTTGGATTTGATACCAAAAGCAGACAACAAAAACAAAAATCAGAACTGAATCAGAGTATTATAAAGCTTCTGCACAGCACACAAAACCATCAACAAAATCAAAGGACAACCTACTGAATGAGAGAAAAGATAGGCAAATCATTTATCTAATAAGTGCATTTTCCAAAATATAAGAACTCATATAACTCCATAGCAAAAAACAAATTATCTGATTGATAAATGGGCAAAGAATATGAATAGATATCTTTCCACAGGAGACATACTGATGGCAAGGAGGCATAGCCAATGGTTCTCAGTATCACTAATCATCAAGTCAAAACCCCAGTGACATATCATCTCACACCTGTTAAAATGGCTCTTACCACAAAGACAAGAAATATGTGAAGAAAAGAGAACCCTTGCACTCTGTGAGAATAGAAATTTGTGAAGGTGCTTATAGAATAAAGAATGGAGAGTCCTCAAAAAATTAAGAATAGAAGTAGCATGTGATTCAGGAATTCCACTTCTGGGTATTTATCCAAAGTAAATTAAAACACTAATTGGGAAAGATATATGCACCTGTATGTTCATTAAGTATTTAGAGTAGCCAAGATAAAGATACAGCCCATCTTTCCCATTGCTAGTTGATGGATAAAATGTTACTTATACACACACACACACACACACACACACACACACACACACACACACACATGCAAGATGGAATATTATTCAGGCATGAGTAAGGAGGACATCTTGCCATTTGTGATAACATGAATGAACCTTGAGGGCATTATGGCAAAGAAAGTAAGTCAGAGAATGATAAACGCCACATGGTCTTAACTTATATGTGGAGCCTAAAAACTTTTTAAACTCCTGAACTCATGAAGAGCAGACTGTTGTTTGTGAGAAGCAGAGGCTGATGTGTAGGCAAATAGAAAAAAGGGGGTGAAAGGGTACTAACTTCCAGTTGTAAAACAAATAATTTCAGAATATAATGTACAACATGATGACTATAGTTTCCTGTACTGCTTATTTGAAAATTACTAAGAATAGACCTCAAAAGTTATCATCACTAGAACAGAAAGATTTGTAACTAAAATGTCAGGTAATTTCTATAATAAAACAACTAACCTGGTTTAAGAGAAAAAGTCTCCAATTTCTTTTTGTTCTCAAATGTGTAACCAAAGATCACAAAATGTACCTAGCTAATAGATTTTGTTTTCACTTGTATTTTTTATGAGATTAAATTCTACATAGTATTTCTGTCAGTGAATGAAATATTCAGGAGAGGAAGCTCTGAAGAGTGTGCATCTTGTGTTTCTGTTGGTTTGAGACACAGTCTTCAAGGAATATCCATGATCAGTGCAAGAAAAAGCCCGAAAAATAAACAAAACCCACATATTCTTAATGTCACAAATGTGCTGATAGGTTTTAATATGAAGAGGTGATTAATATTAGAGGAGATATAATAAGATGTAAAGGATTTTTGTCTTGAATTATATCAAGTTGATTTATCAAGAAACACCTACTAAATATCTACCAAGTGCTGGACTTTGTGTTAGATGGACAGATTCAGTTTTGAACAAAACTAAAATAATTCTTGAGATATACTATGGGAAAAAAAAACAATAAATCTGTTTACCAATAATTGAGCAATATAATTACATATTTTAAATATATACATAATATCTTTAGAAAAGTCATAAAGTACAATATGAAAACATAAGAATAGGACCTAATCTGATCTGATGATCATTGAATAATTTTCTAAGGATGTAATTTAACACTTATTTAATTGTTTGGTTGTAATTAAATCTTTTCCATAGCCTAAGAAAATAAAGATGAATCATAGCTTTTTTATTCAATGGATTCTCTACTTTTACCATCTTTGGGTGAGCCAATAATTCAATAGATATTTCTTCATTACTGTGATTGGTGCAAATGTTGGATATTATACAGTGAAACATGCCTGATATTTCCTTCATATTGACTCTAATCTATAAATGAACGTGGTCTGATAAAAGTTATATAAAATTACAAATTTAATTTTGTACTTAAAAATACAAATATGCATAGCCCTTTTTTAATTGACATATTGATATACACTCTTATATTGGTTTCAAATATATAACACAGTGGTTCAACAGTTACCCCATATTATTGAATCCTCACCCCCTCTAGTGTGGTTATTATCTGTCAACATAGAAAGATGTTATAGAATCATTGGCCATATTCTCCATGCTGTACTACTATCCCCATGACCAATTTATATTATGATTGAGAATTACTGTGCACCTTTATCCTCCTGGCCCACCCCACCCACCACTCCAGCCCCTCACATACGATAACCACCAGTCCAGTCACTCCTTAGTGTCTATGAGTCTACTGATGTTTTATTTTGTTTTGGCATAGCCTGTTTTGTGTTATCTTTGTTTATAGGACCAAATGAAAGATACATGAAAAGCACCCATGCTGAAATCTACATGGTAAATACATAGTATATCAATGACCTCCCAGTCTGGAAACTGTCCATCAAGAAAGTGAAATTTGCTGGGGGTGTGTTACTCTTATTGAACTTAAAATGTTTTTTAGTGGAGTTAGCATCTAACTCCACTTGGAATTTACAAATCATCTGTGTGTTAATTTGTCAACAAAGTGCACTTAGCATTTTTATGATACCCATTGGCAGATAGTTTTAAAAGTAGGCATTAGCTTATTTTCAGTCTTTTTGCATCAAATATTGTACTTTAGACACTGCTTTAGGCACTTAAGAATATTAAACTTAATTAGCTTCAGTGACTGCCCTGAAGGAATTGAGGCTTAAAGTCTTCTGATTTAATGGTAAAATCCAATTTCTCCTGTTGTATGGCAGTGAATCATTAGATTTCAGACATGCCATTTTCATTACGTTTTATTTCCATTATATTTATGTAGTCTCTGAGAGAGTTCATCAGCAACCAATACTAATCAAGTTGCCTCTACATTTTAGTACATTGCTTCATTGCTGAAAATTAATGATTCATTAGCAAATTATAAGAAAAACCAAATTCAAAATTACGACAACTATTTTTTTTAAAGATGAATTTTAAAGCTTACATAAGATTTTCATCCCATAGTTACCACTTATTAAGTGCCTACCATGTACTAGGCCCTGCATGAGGGTGTTATCTAGTCCTCACAATAACTCAACAAGGAGGATATCATTGTCCAGATTGAACAAATAGAGAGACTGAAGTTGAGAGGTGTGAAGTAACTGGCACAATGTCACACAGCGGGTAAATGGTACCATCATGTTTGACTCCATAGTTTATGTTCCTTCTGTTGCTTCAGTATCTCTAAAACTACTTTTTTCTTCCTGCCTGTTTTGGAGAACATTCCATGTGGTCTTTAGACAAACTACTTTTTAGAAGCAACAGAATATTTTGGAGTGAGTAATATAATGTGGTTAGAAGTATATGCTTGCATCAAAGAATGCCTGGCAAGAAGGTGTATTTTATGAAAAAGGAACCGTTACTATACTACTTCACTCACTGAAGTTGAAGATCTTAAATTATATCATAGTGGCCTGAAAGAGCTAATACAGTATCAAAATTTTCTACATGATTTCCATTGAGTAATTTATGTGTTGCAGAAATGTACTGATGTCCAGATTGGAACTGCTAATGACGCTCAGATTTCATCTTTCCAACCACTAAAATTAGATATTCTGGTCCTATTACTTGGACCTATGCTAACAAGCTGCAGAAAACTGAAACAAATAACTACAGATTACTTGACTCAGTTCTCTAAGTATTTAATAGTGATGATCTATAAGAGTTTTAAAATTATCAAAGTAAACTTGTACTCTCAACAGTAATTCACTCAATTTTAGTGTTTAGATGGTGTTTTTGTGGTACCTTTCCTCAACTTCAATAAGAAATGGTATTACATTAACAAAAACCTTTCTATTAGTTTAATTTGTTCATATTTTCATTAATCCAGTAAGTACCTGCCACATTCTCTGATTTTTTTAAATGTCCTTAATGGTTATTTTCATCTCTACAATTTTAAATTTCCATAGTTGTTCTCACCTTACTGTATGAATTTTGATTGAACTGTTTATACATTTGTTTTTTTAATGAAGTCTTTTTTTCCAGTACAGCTGGTATGTCACTGAGTACATCATAAATAATAATAACATATTTTAGAAATACTAAATATGGTATTAGTAGAGATTCTATTTACTTAGGTACATATTTACTGTCTTTTATAAGTTAGACATTCTGCTGGGTGCTGAAGGGAGACTGTTATAAACAAGTCAGATGAGACCTTTATATTTACATAGCTTATATTCCAATGGAGGGAGACAGAAAAAAACTAACATAATAATCCACAATAATGTACACTATTGAGGAAATAAACAGGGGACTTGGAGAGTGAGTACAAAAGGGCAGAGTGTTCTGCAGTATTAAGGAACTCATACCATCCCTTAAATGAAACAGATGCTTCTTTGTTAAATATGGAAAGACCATGCCTTGCTGTTTCATAGAAAATTTTATCTCTCAGTTTCTTCAGCCATTGAATAAATTTTACTTTGTTTTTTTAATCAGCGATTATACCAGACACCTTTTAAAAAGGAACAGAAGGTTTTTCTTTCCCCCTACATTAGTATTGCTCACAGTTTAAGAGAAAAGAGTTTTATTCTTGAATGAATGCTTACCTAGGAGTCTATGGAGTTTTGGTACCTGGTGTTTAGGAATAGTGATTTTGAACCAGTCACTGAAACCCTCCATGTATATCATTGATATCCTAAAATTCATTAGTTTCGCCTTTTTAAAAATTTTATTGGAATGATTGTATAATGGTATTCATTATATTTTAACTGAAACATGACAACAATGCTGGAAATAAGACTCAGGGAGTCAAAAGTACCTTTAAAACATGCCCATCACTTTTAAGGCTTATTTCTTGCAAATTATTCTAGCCTCACCTGTACATTTTAGTTTGGCTTATAGTTGATATACAATCTTTTTTAAAAAATTTTTTATTAAGGTATTATTGATATACACTCTTATGAAGGTTTCACATGAAAAAACAATGTGGTTACTACATTTAGCCATATTATCAAGTCCCCACCCATACCCCAATGCAGTCACTGTCCATCAGAGTAGCAAAATACCACAGATATACTGTTGCCTTCTCTGTGCTACACTGTTTTCCCCGTGAATCCCCACACACCATGTGTACTAAACATAATACCCCTCAATCCTCTTCTCCCTCCCTCGCCACCCACCCTCCCACACCTCTCTCCTTTGGTAACCACTAGTCCCTTCTTGAAGTCTGAGTCTGCTGCTATTTTGTTCCTTCAGTTTTGCTTCGTTGTTATACCTCACAAATGAGGAAAATCATTTGACACTTGTCTTTCTCTGCCTGGCTTATTTCACTGAGCATAATGTTCTCCAGCTCCATCCATGTTGTTGCAAATGGTAAGATTTGCTTCTTTCTTATGGCTGAATAGTATTCCATTGTGTATATGTACCACCTCTTCTTTATCCATTAATCTATTGATGGACACTTAGGTGGGTTCCTATCTTGGCTATTGTAAATAGTGCTGTGATAAACATAGGGGTGCATATGCCTTTTTGAATCTGAGAACTTGTATTCTTTGGGTAAATTCCAAGGAGTAGGATTCCCAGGTCAAATGGTATTTCAATTTTTAGTATTTTGAGGAACCTCCATATTGCTTTCCACAGTGGGTGAACAACATTACATTACCAGCAGCAGTGTAGGAGGGTTCCCCTTTCTCTGCATCCTCACCAGCATTTGTTGTTCTTAGTCTTTTCAATGCTGACCATCCGTACTGGTGAGACGTGATATCTCATTGTGGTTTTAATTTGCATTTCCCTGATGATTAGTGATGTGGAGCATCTTTTCATGTGCTGTTGGCCATCTGAATTTCTTCAGAGAATTGTCTCTTCATATCCTCTGCCCATTTTTTAATTGGGTTACTTACTTTTTGGGTGTTGAGGAGAGTGAGTTCTTTATATATTTTGGATGTTAACCACTTGTTGGATATGTCATTTACAAATATATTTTCCCATACTGTAGGATGCCTTTTTGTTCTGTTGATGGTGTCCTTTGCTGTACAGAAAACTTTTAGTTTGATGTAGTCCTACATGTTCATTTTTACTTTTGTTTCTCTTGCTTGAGGAGATGCGTTCAGGAAGAAGTTGCTCATGCTTATATTCAATAGATTTTTGCCTATGTTGTCTTCTAAGAGTTTCATGGTTTCATGACTTATATTCAGGTCTTTGATACATTTTGAGTTTACTTTTGTGTATGGGGTTAAACAATAATCCAGTTTCATTCTCTTGCATGTAGCTGTCCACTTTTGTCAACACCAGTTGTTGAAGAGGCTGTCATTTCCCCATTGTATGTCCACGTCTACCTTATCATGTATTAATTGACCATATGTGGTTGGATTTATATCAGGGCTCTCTAGTCTATTCCATTGGTCTATGGGTCTATTTTTGTGCCAGTACCAAATTGTCTTGATTACTGTGGCTTTGTAGTAGAGCTTGAAATTGGGGAGCATAATCCCCCCAGCTTCATTCTTCCTTATCAGGATTGCTTTGGCTATTTGGGGTCTTTTGTAGTTCCATATGAATTTTAGAATGATTTGCTTTAGTTCATTGAAGAATGCTTTTGTTATTTTGATAGGGATTGCATTGAATCGGTATACTGCTTTAAGCAGGATGGCCATTTTGACAATATTAATTCTTCCTATCCATGAGCACAGGATGTTTCTATTTATTGGTCTCTTCTTTAATTTCTCTAATGGGTGTCTTGTTGTTTTTCAGAATACAGGTCTTTCACTTCCTTGGTTAGGTTTATTCCCAGGTATTTTATTCTTTTTGATGCAACTGTGAATAGAATTGTTTTCCTGATTTCTCTTTCTGCTAGTTCATCATTAGTATATAGGAATGGCACATATTTCTGTATATTAATTTTGTATCCTGCAACTTTGCTGAATTCAGATATTAGATCTAGTAGTTTTGGAGTGGATTCTTTAGGGTTTTTTATGTACAATATCATGTCATCTGCAAACAGGGACAGTTTAACTTCTTCCTTGCCAATCTGGAAGCCTTTTATTTCTTTGTATTGTCAGATTGCCATGGCTAGGACCTCCAGTACTATGTTAAATAGAAGTGGGGAGAGTGGGCATTCTTATCTTGTTCCTTATCTAAAAGGAAAAGCTTTCAGCTTCTCACTGTTAAGTATAATGTTGGCTGTGGGTTTGTCATATATGGCCTTTATTGTGCTAAGGTACTTGCCCTCTATACCCATTTTGTTGAGAGATTTTATCATGAATGGATGTTGAATTTTGTCAAATGCTCTATCAGCATCTATGGAGATGTTCATGCAGTTTTTGTCCTTTTTGTTGATGTAGTAGATGATGTTGATGGATTTTTGAATGTTGTACCATCCTTGCATCCCTGGAATAAATCCTATTTGATCATGAAGGATGATCTTTTTGATGTATTTTTGAATTTGTCTTGCTAATACTTTGTTGAGTATTTTTGCATTTATGTTCATCAGGGATATTGGGCTGTAATTTTCTTTTTTTGTGGTGTCTTTCCGTGGCTTTGGTATTAGAGTGATGCTGGTCTCCTAGAATGAGTTTGGAAATATTCCCTCTTATTCTGCTCTTTGGAAAACTTTAAGGAGGATGGATATTATGTCTTCACTAAATGTTTGATAAAATTCAGCAGTGAAGCCATCTGGTTCTGGTATTTTGTTCTGAGGTAGTTTTTCGATTACCAATTCAATTTCGTTGCTGGTAATTGGTTTGTTCAGATTTTCTGTTTCTTTCTGGGTCAGTCTTAGAAGGGTTGTATTTTTTTTAGAAAACTGTCCATTTCTTCTAGGTTATCCAGTTTGTTAACATATAATTTTTCATAGTATTCTCTAATGATTCTTTGTATTTCTGTAGTGATTTTTCCTTTCTCATTTCTGATTATTTTTATGTGTGTATACTCTCTTTTTCCTTGATAAGTCTGGCTAGGGGTTTGTCTATTTCGTTAATTTTCTTGAAGAACCAGCTCTTGCTTTCATTGCTTCTTTCTATTGTTTTATTCTCCTCAATTTTATTTATTTATGCTCTAATCTTTATTATGTCCATCCTTCTACTGATTTTGGGCCTCTTTTGTTCTTCCATTTCTAGTTTCATTAATTATGAGTTTAGACTGTTTATATGGGATTACTCTTCTTTCCTGACATAGGCCTGTATTGCAATATACTTTCCTCTTAGCACAACCTTTGCTGTGTCCCACAGATTTTGTGGTGTTGAATTATTGTTGTCATTTGGCTCCATGTATTGCTTGATCTCTGTTTTATTTGGTCATTGATCCATTGATTATTTATGAGCATGTTGTGAAGCTTTCATGTGTTTGTGGGATTTTTCATTTTCTTTGCATAATTTATTTCTAGTTTCATACGTTTGTGGTTTGAAAACTGGTTGGTATAATTTCAATCTTTTTGAATTTACCAATGTTCTTTTTGTGGCTTAGTATATGATCTATTCTTGAAAATGTTCCATGTGAACTTTAGAAGAATATGTATTGTGCTGCTTTTGGGTGTAGAGTTCTGTAGATGTCTGTTTGGTCCATCTGTTCTAATGTGTTGTTCAGTGCCTCTGTCTTCTTATTTATTTTCTGTCTGGTTGACCTGTCCTTTGGATTGAATAGAGTGTTGAAGTCTTGTAGAATGAATGCATTACATTCTATTTCCCCTTTTAATTCTGTTAGTATTTGTTTCACATATGTAGGTGATCTTGTGTTGGGTGCATAGATATTTATAAAGGTTATATCTTCTTGTTGGATTGATCCCTTTATCATTATGTAATGTCCTTCTTTGTCTCTTGTGACTTTCTTGGTTTTGAAGTCTATTTTGTCTGATTCAAGTACTGCAACTCATGCTTTTTTCTCCCTATTAGTTGCATGAAATATCTTTTTCCATCCTTTCACTTTTAGTCTGTGTATGTCTTTGGGTTTAAAGTGAGTCTCTTGTAGGCAGCATACAGATGGGTCTTGTTTTTTTATCCATTCCATGACTCTATGTATTTTGATTGGTGCATTCAGTCCATTCACATTTAGGGTGATTATCAATAGGTATGAACTTATTGCCATTGCAGGCTGTAGATTCATGGTTACCAAAGGTTCAAGGTTAACATCCTTATTATCTAAGGGTCTAACTTAACTCACTTAATATGCTATTACAAATACACTCTAAACATTCTTTTTTCTCCTCCTTTTTCTTCCTCCTCCATTCTTTGTATATTAGGTATCATATTCTGTATTCTTTTTCTATTCCTTGATTGACTTTCGGGATAGTTGATTTAATTTTGCATTTGCTTAGTAATTAACTGTTCTACTTTCTTTACTGTGGTTTTATTACCTCTGTTGACAGCTATTAAATGTTAGGATCACTTCAATCTTATAGCAGTCCCTCCAAAATACACTGTAGAGACAGTTTGTGAGAGGTAAATTCTCTCAACTTTTGCTTATCTGGAAATTATTTAATCCCTCCTTTGAATTTAAATGATAATCTTGCTGGATAAAGTGTTCTTTGTTCTAGGCCTGTCTTCTTCATTCCATTAAATACATCATGCCACTCCCTTCTGGCCTGTAAGATTTTTGCTGAGAAGTCTGATGGTAGCCTGATGGGCTTTCCTTTGTATGTGATCTTATTTCTCTCTCTGGCTGCTTTTAATAGTCTTTCCTTATACTTGATCTTTGCCATTTTAATTACTATATGTCTTGGTGTTGTCTTCCTTGGGTCCCTTGTGTTGGGAGATCTCTGTACCTCCATGCCCAAGAGACTATCTCCTTCCACAGGTCAGGGAAGTTTTCAGCAATTACCTCTTCAAAGATACTTTCTATCCCTTTCTCTCTCTCTTCTTCTTCTGGTATCCCTATAATGCGAATATTGTTCTGTTTGGATTGTTCACACATTTCTCTCAATATTCTTTCATTCTTAGAGATCCTTTTTTCTCTCTGTGCCTCAGCTTCTTTGTATTCCTCTTCTCTAATTTCTGTTTCATTTATCATCTCCTCCACTGTATCTAATCTACTTTTAAAACTTTCCATTGTATGTTTCTGATACTGTGTTCCATAATGATTGGATCTCTGACTGGAATTCACTCCTGAGTTCTTGAATGTTTTTCTGTACCTCCATCAGCATGTTAATGATTTTTAGTTTGAAATCCCTTTCAGGAAGATTCATGAGGTCGATTTCATTTGACTCTTTCTCAGGTTTTGTACTCATAATTTTACTTTGAACCAGGTTCCTTTGGCATTACATATTTCTGTATGGTGCCCTCTAGTACCCAGAAGCTCTACTCTCTGGAGCTGATCAGCCCCTGATGCAATGTTGGGGGTCACAGGGGAGTGATATTGGTGCCTGGGGGAAGGAAAGAGCTGTTTCCTCTTCCCGGCTGCTCTGCCTGTCTCCACTGCTAGAACCAGTGGGCTGAGCACACAGGTATAAGCCCTATGCTTTGAGTTTGTAGTTTCTGGAGATTGGGCTTCCCTCTGGTTGGCCTAATGCCAGAGTAGCGTTTGCTGGTTTGCGAGCCAGGTGGGGCTGGCTGGGAGAAAGGCTCAGTAGGCTGTGTATCACAGAGGGGGGTCCTTGGAGCTGTGCATCCAGCCAGGGAGCTGGAGCACCTGAAGATTTTGGAAGTTTCCAACCCTCTGGGCAGAGTGCACCCAGACAATTTTGTCTACCTGTCCTTCCTTTTTCCTGAGCAGTAAGCTCTGTGCAATCCTTGCCTCTTTAGCAGCCCTCTTGCTGTTACAAAGTCTCTCAGACTGCCTGCCTTTCTTTTGTCCCAGAGCAGCTGGATATGGATCCCTGCTTTCCACAAGCAGCTAGAATCTCAGTCTCTCCAGGAATTCTGCCTGTATTAGTTTTCCAATCCCCTAATCATAAGAGTATCATGAAAATACCATGGAATGTAGGTTTGTGCTCCCAGAGCAGATGTCCGGAGTTAGGTATTCAGCAGTTCCAGGCCTTCACTCTTCTCTGCTCCATTTCTCTTCCTCCCGCCAGTGAGCTGGAGTAGGGGAAGGGCTGGGTCCCACCTGGCCATGGCTTTGGTAGTGTTCTGTGAGGTTATTCTTTTCTCAAGTGTATGCAGTCAGGCGCAGTCCTCTTTCCTGTTGCTCTTTCAGGATTAGTTGTATTAATTATATTTTCGAATTATATGCAGTTTAGGAGGAAGCCTCTGTCTCATCGCCATCTTTAATCCTCTTCTCTCGATATACAATCTTATATTAGTTTCAAGTATATAACACAGTGGTTCAACAGTTACCATATTATTAAATCCTTACCCCAACTACTGCAGTTAATATCTGTCAACATAGAAAGAAGTTACAGAATCACTGGCTATATTCTTCATGCTCTATTACCATCCCCACGACCAACTTATATTATGATTGAAAATGTTTGTGCTCCTTTTACCCTTATTCTTAGGAGTAAGCAGTGCTAGCAATCCTTGTTCATAAGAAATGTCAAATAGGATTATCATTATTAATAAAATGAGGAAACTGGGCTGATTTGGGGAGGGAGTAACTTTGAGAAGGCTTTCATGGATAAACTTGAATTGAATAGAATGAATTGTGGTTGTTGATTATGATGTGGTTGCATCCTGATACCCTCTCTGTGTCTTCAGTTTCACCTGCAGGGACATCTGAGTTCTCTTCACTTCCTGGCACTGACTTAACTAAGTACCTAGTGTCTATATTGGATTTTTTAGCTCTGAATCTACCCTTCTAAATTCTGCATAGAGTTGTTGGATCTAGAAATTATATTTCACAGACATCTTTTGTCATCTAATTTACTGTTAATTTCTGCCAACAGATGCCAGTGAGATTGGAAGTTAGGGAAAAGCAACAAGTGACTCCCTTCCTGCTTTTTATTTTCTGACAGTATCGTTCTTTAGAGAGCAAGCAACTCTGGTTCCAGCCTCCATTCTTTAGGTCTCCTGCTACCAGGCACAGTGCAGTCGCTCAGAGGCACCACTGGCATCTTGACCTTGGTAGCTGGAGTTATAGCTGTAGGCACCCTGTCCTCTTAGTTTTAAAAGTTGAACACATGATATCTGCTCCACAGAGCCCCTTTCCATAGGTCCAAGCACTGATCCTACAGGATCAATCCTCTAATCTTCTAGGTTCTGGCATGCCTCTGCTTCCCTTTGGTTTCCCCAGACCTTGACGTGGGAACCTCTTTCCACAGCCATTAATCTCTGAGTAATTTCAGCATCCCCTTTACACTCATTGGGCTTTTCACTACTCAGGTAAACAGTTTCCTGTATGAAATTAATTTCTTTTAAAAAATAGTTTTTTTTTCTGATTAAACTTGGCCTGAAATATACATGTGGCCCTTTGGTATGGGATCTTTGGTGACATTTACATGGCTCAAGGTACTAAAACAATATCTAATTTTTAACTAAAACCCTTCAGTGTGTGTTTGAATTTAAAGAAACATTCAATTTCAAGTTATATAAGAAAAGAGTACACATGTTACCTAAAGTATATATGGTACACACACACATATATTCGTAACTAAAGAGGCATTTATGGGGGATCGCTAAGATCATCTTTTTCACATTAGAAACAGATTACATTATTGTAAATCAGAAAAGGGTGTCACCTCCAGGCCAGAATCATCAGAATCATACCAAACCAGATAAGAGCCTGAAGAATGCAACATTGATCTGATTATTGTCCATGCTTGCTCGTGCTCTGAGGGAATTATTAATCATTGCTCAGTTATCTAGCTTACTGAGCCAATTCCTTTCTAATACAATAGAAAGAGTTGACAGCAGCCCACTGACAACCAGAGAAGCTCATGTAAGGCAAGCGGGACTTTCTGAGAGATCCACATCTAAGTAATTTATGCTAATATTTCTGGTATTTCTGGATTTAAGAATAAAATGAATATTTTATAAACTTATAAACAGAAAAAAGTAGCTAATAAAACAGCTCCTTTCTGCAATATTATCTTCTTGAAAATAAATATTCTTATTCATTCTAAAACTACTAGATATAATATCTGAATTCAGCAAAGTTGCAGGATATAAAATTAATACACAGAAATCGGTTGCATTCCTATACTCTAATGATGAACTAACAGAAAGAGAAATCAGGAAAACAATTCCATTCACAATTACATCAAAAAAGAATAAAATACCTAGGAGTAAACCTAACAAAAGAAGTCAAAGACCTTTACCCTGAAAACTACAAGACACTCATGAGAGAAATTAAAGATACCAATAATTGGAAACATATCCTGTACTCCAGGATAGGAAGAATTAATATTGTCAAAATGGCCATCCTACCTAAAGCAATGTACAGAGTCAGTGCAATCCCTATCAAAACAACAACAGCATTCTTCAACGAACTGGAACAAATAGTTCTAAAATTCATATGGAACCACAAATGATCCCAAATAGCCAAAGTAATCCTGAGAAGGAAGAATAATACTGGGGGGATTATGCTCCCCAACTTCAAGCTCTATTACAAAGCCACAATAATCTAGACAATTTGGTACTGGCACAAAAATAGACCCATAGACCAATGAAACAGACTATAGAGCCCAGATATAAACCCAAGCATATATAGTCAATTAATATATGACAAAGGAGCCATGGATATACAAAAGGGAAATGACAGCCTCTTCAACAACTGGTATTGGCAAAACTGGACAGCTACATGTAAGAGAATGAAACTGGATTACATGTAACTCCATACACAAAAGTGGAATTGAAATGGATCAAAGACCTGAATTGAAGTCATAAAACCATAAAACTCTTAGAAGAAAATATAGGGACGAAGCCTCTTTAATATAAACATGAGCAATTTTTTTCATGACATATCTCCTCAGGCAAGGAAAACAGAAGCAAAAATGAAGAAATGGGACTACATCAAGCTTAAAATCTTCTGTACAGAAAAGGACACCATAAGTAGAACAAAAAGGCATCCTACAGTATCGAAGAATATATTCATAAACAGCATATCTGACAAGGGGTTAACACCCAAAATACATAAAGAATTCACCACCCAAAAATCAAATAACCCAATTAAAAAATGGTCAGAGGATCTGAACAGACAATGCTCCAAAGAAGTAATTCAGATGGCCAACAGGCACATGAGAAGATGCTCCACATCAGTAATTATCAGGGAAATGCAAATTTAAGAAACTACAATGAGATATCACCTCACACCAGTTAGGATGGCCAACATCAAAAAGACTAAAAACAACAAATGCTGGTGAGGATACGGAGAAAGGGGAACCCTCCTACATGCTTGTGGGAATATATGGTAGTTCAACCATTGAGGAAAGCAATATGGAGGTTCCTCAAAAAACTAAAAATAGAAATACCATTTGACCCAGGAATTCTACTCCTAAGAATTTACCCAAAGAAAACAAGTTCTCAGATTCAAAAAGATATATGCACCCCTATGTTTATTGCAGCACTACTTACAATAACCAAGGTATGGATGCAAGCTTAGTGTCCATCAGTTGATGAATGGATAAAGAAGAGGTGGTACATATACACAATGGAATACTATTCAAATATAAGAAAGAAACAAATCCTACCATTTGCAACATGGATGGAGCTAGAGGGTATTATGCTCAGTGAAATAAGTCTGTCAGAGAAAGACAAATACCAAATGACTTCCCTCCTTTGTGTAGTATAATAATGAATCAAACTGAAGGAACAAAATAGCAGCAAACTCACAGACTCCAAGAAGGGACTAGTGGTTATCAAAGGGGGTCATGTGCGAGAGCAGGTGGGGAGGGAGGAAAAAGGGAGTGACTGGTATTATGTTTAGTTCATATGGTGTACATGGTGTGGAGGGGTGGTTCATGGGGAAGACAGTGTAGCACAGAGAGGACAAGTAGTGATTCTGTGGCATCTTACTACACTGATGGACAGTGACTGCAATGGGGTATGGGGAGGAGACTCAATAATATGAGTGAATATAGTAACATTGTTTTTCTTGTGAAACCTTCATAAAAGTGTATATCAATGATACCTTAATAAATAATAAATAAAAATAAAATAAAGATAATGCATATTCTTGAGCAGAGAACCAAAATATAAATGTGATAAACCTGTCAATATGTTTCATGAGTAAAGACATCTCAAAACTTGATTCTTATGTATACTATCCATATGACTTCTCTAAAACAGACTACTTGAAGGAGTAGTACAGCCTAAGGAACCACAAAAAAGTTGAGATATGCAGCCACAAAGATATGGGTTCAGTTTGAGGGTTACTATTGGGAAAATGAGAAGAAATGGACTTGGGTAGGTGGCATGGGGGGGGCGTTCTAATGAACATACCACTCGCATCCTGAATAACCAGGAGAATGGGGGAAGATCATTCTTGATGATGCAGGACACGTGTCCCCTAGGAATTTTACCTCCTGCTTTTAAGAAGGCAGATCTCTCCCTGCTCCAGTAGCAACACATCAGCCACTTCTCACAGCCAATGAGAAACCTTCCAACTCTTATTC
The DNA here is from genome assembly GCF_030020395.1 of Manis pentadactyla. Classification (NCBI taxonomy): domain Eukaryota; kingdom Metazoa; phylum Chordata; class Mammalia; order Pholidota; family Manidae; genus Manis; species Manis pentadactyla. The sequence continues at coordinate 54,564,925 of NC_080023.1, forward strand.
TCCAATGAACTTCTGTTCAAAGCAATCCTCTTAAAACATCCTAAAACCTAATAAAATCTGACCTTCCCTTTGTTTCTTCAGACTTGTCTATGGTTTGGCATAGTTTGCTTGTCCCAAACTGCAATTCCTCTGCTATTCCCAAATAAACTTTTTTTGCTAGTGAAATAACTAGCTATTTAATTTTTAAGGTTGATGCTCTGATATAAATTTGTTTGGTAACATGTTGCTTTAAATTTACTTTACTTCCAAAGAAGCTAATTGTCAGTACAAAGTACACAACTAGATAAGGATGCAAGTGGGTAAATCTAGATCCACACTGCCCATTTAAAGCACACCCGAATTCAAGGGTATTTGAGCCACATTTTGGAGGGAAGAGTCTAGCAGGCCAGAGGTAGACTATTAAACTGAGTCTTGCTACCTTTTACCTCTTACTTCTTATACAAAGATAATTTATACAAGTAGTAAGTCTGCTGACTTTTAGATTTTGTATCTGTATTTGTCAGTACTTAAGGAATCTCCACTTATCTGGATCCATGTTTCAATATAAAACTTTTCAGCTTATGACTTTTTAAAGAGCCATGGCTAACCATGTGTTTCTTGAGACAGATAATATGCAGTAGAAGCAAGTGACTTATAAGGCCTTTAGAATCTGTATTACAATGCTCTGCTGTGATTTAATATAGCAAGATGTTTGACAGCACAGAAGGTAAAGTATTCCATCCATTCAAATGCCAATTCTGACTCATAACAACTGAGTTATCTTGGCAATCTACTATACTTCTCTTTTCCATATTTCCTTATATCTATAGAAAGGAGTTAATAATAGTATTTAGCTTATAGGATTACCATGAGAGTTAAATAAGTCACTGTATTATAATCAAGAAAGGGCTTAATATGCTGAAGTATAATAAATACAATAGCTTTTGACAAACTTTTTATAGATCTATGTTTGATAATGTGATTTGTAATATACAGAGTAATTCTCAAAGAAATCACAAGTGCAACATTACAGTGACACTAGAAATAACTTTTACTCTGGTGGTAGATAAGTTAAGATATGCTAAAGATGTTTCCTTTTTACATAGGAGTACATGTAAGCACATTATAGTTGAATTTTGATTTTGATTTTGAAATAGAAATTATCATTATTAGAACCACTAGTGGAATAAAAATAAATAAAACTTCCAATTCACCAGACAAAATGGAAATGAGAAATAAGATATAAATGCAACACATATTTCACCCTATAAAGATGTATTTCTTTCAAACATATAAAATACTATTAAAATTGATTATATAATCCTCCTCTCATGCATATACACACAGAGATCATTACTTCTCTAAGCACAAATCTAATTGTTGGGTTCATCTAACACAACTGTAAAAATGAGTATTACCAAAACAAAATTAAAATTAAGTGAACTTCTTCTAAAGAACAAAATAACATTTAGATCAATGAAGAAATGAAAGCATAAAATACTAATTATTTACAGACTAAAAAAACTAAGGAGACAGATTAAGCAGTACTCTGAGAAGCTTTTATATCCTTAAATTATGCTGAATATAAATAGGTTACACCTTCAACTCAAGGATTTTGAAAAAAAAAAATCTAAAGAAAAGAAATCATGATCTTAGCAGGAAAAATAACTATCTTAGAAAATAAACTAGTACTATTATCAGATATCAAATTCATATATTGTCTTTAAAAACATAGGGAGTAAAAACCACAGTCCTCTTTTGGGAGTAAAGAATATAAAGAGAAAACATGGATATATGCTCTTGCAATTAATAAAGTTAATAAACCACAAATCCAAAGAGCATACATCATATAAAGCAGATTATTATAATTTTGAATAAATTCTCTTGATAATAGCTATAAATGTTTTTTTTTCTCCCTTGGAAGCAACTGGAAACTGCTAAAATTTTCTCAGCAAGAGGTAGGAATCTAAACTAATTTTTCTGAAGAAATTAAGCATTTTATCAATTCTGTGCATCAAAAAAAATCTTAGTGGTCTTACAGATAAATTCTAGCATAATGCAAGAAGGTGTTTGTGCTCTACAGTGTATAAAAAAATAATTCTACATTCAGTTAGTGAGGTTGCATACAATTCATTAGGTTAGGGATAGTTTGAACTAAACTTAAGTAAACCAAATTGACAAATGATATCAAGAGAAAACAAAAAACAATAGACCCATATTACAAATACAAATGGTTCACTCTTAACAAAAAGATCATCCTTAACTAAAACAAACTGATGAAAATAGACCATGACCAATTAGGTTTCAATGTAGAAACAGAGAGATTATTCAACACTAAGAGTTTTTTTTTATTTATACAGCTCAGTCCATTAATGCATTATGCTAAAAAAGTATAATATTAGTAAATACTAAAAGGCATTAAATAATGTACAATTATCTATTATAGTGTTTTGCTTTAGAAAAAAAGACCTTCTTAAATGATGCTTGGAATGGATTAATTATATCAAAATTAAAAATAAAATTTATATGCAAACTGCAAAGGCCATACAAAACAACTTCACACAATTCTCAGTGAAGTTAAAAAGAAAACAAATTTCTCCCAACTATTTAAATTGCCTTGAAGATATTATCCAATATAAGAAAACAAAAATATTGAATAATACTTACGGAGAAAAAAAAAATCACATAGGCGTTTGGATTAGTGCTAACAAAAAGCACATTATACTCATGTCCATCTTGGTCTTCAGTTCATCTTGGGAGAAATCTTCCACATAACCCAGTAACTGTCATGTTCTGCTCAGTAGGTGCCACACATTTTTAGTGCTCTTTTAAACCTCCCTCTCTCACTGCTTTTGCAGGTAAACTTCAGTACATTCTATCAGAGAAGAAAAAATAATGATATAGAAACTACCTCAGCTCACTTCCCTTCCACACATTTACTTTTATCCCGAATCATCAGTTTCTTCTTTTTTTCCATCGCAGTGGAAGAGATCTTATTTTTATATCCAACATTAATACATTTCTGGAATGGGGCTTGATATCATTGTTTTAAGAGGAGAAAATAATTGAATGTGTTTATGCACCAGACAGAGAAAATCTGATTGACAGAATAAGGATATATGAGATTGCTGGGGTGGGTGGACTACAGTGAAGGGACAGTTCTATTTAAGGCATTTCCTAGAAGCCACAAAAGTTGTAAACTTATGGCCATGTGCTTATTTTTGTCATATATCTAGTTATATTAATGCTAATTATATTTGTGTTTTACATTTCATGTCTATTTTATAATCTCCCTAAAAAGTAACGTTTATGTTAATAAGTTATTTTTAAAATAAATTCACATATTAATTGAACTCTTATCATGTGAAATGCACTCTCCTAAACTTGGGATGAAGCAAAATAAATCACCTCTTTATTCAATAGGACAAAGGTATGAACTGACGTTAGTTAATTACATATCCGAATAAATGTAAATCTATCAAAGGTGTAGGCAGTGTAAAGGAAATGGCCAATGATACATAATGTTTACAAATTATAATGGGAAGATCTGATTCAGCCTTGGAAGGTGGGAAATACTTCACAGAAGTGATATTTGAACTGAGATCTTAAGAATGAGTAGAATTTAATTGGACATATATAATAGGTACTCATGAGAAGTACTTATGGCTGACACTTTAGCGTTTATTAAACTTCAGATTGGAAAATCACATAGAGGTCTACAGTTCTTTGTTCTTAGATGCAACACTAAAGATATGATATATGTCATGACATTATATGATGCAAAAACAATTATTAAGCACCTAATTTTCAATATACCATATAAATGAATACATACTGAATTTTCCGTTGTGTACCCATGTTGAGATTCAAAGAAATATAAAAAGAATCAAAGCATCCACAACAATTTAATAAGCACTAAATTAATGCATGCCTTAAAAAAATATATATATAGTATATTTTTAGAGAAATACAATTTCTCCAACTAATATGAAGGGAGCTGAATAAAGTGGAAACATTGAACAGCCTCCAACCTACAATGCATACCTACTTCCTTCTTTATGGTCTTCAAGTCACAGGCAAGGTTCAGATAGTGCCACTGCTTGCATTGATAGAGAGCCTGTGTCTTCTCTCACTTGTCTTCTTGGCTTCAGCAGTTCCTGGAGTAAGGAGATCAATGTGGTCCTTCACAGGAGCTGACTCCCCTCCTTGGAAGAGAAACTACATAGAGGACTAAAATTAAGTCTCACCTGAAAAAGAATTTTGTGATTTGTTAAGAATATGTATATATTGCATTTCATCAAAAAACTAAACATCTGAAAGATGTAAAATATAAGAGAGACTTGCTATTTACAATCATACATTACCTTTATGGTTACACTCAGCATATACTGTGCAATGGTGAGAAATGAGTTGTCACCACAGATCCAATTTAGATGATATAAAGCCTCTCTGTTAATTAGTCATAGTAGTACTCCACCCCACCTTCCCCCACCAACACTTACTCTATTATTCTTCAGAGACTAGAAGCAAGCTCTAACAAGATAGAGGCCAATAAAGAGGGAGCAAACTCATTCAGACTTTACTATTCCGTTAGGTCTTTAAACCCAGCCGATAAGGTACTTGGTGATTTTCATTTGCAATTGCTAATAAAAGAAGCAGCTGTACCTCTAATCTTGCTAGCAACAGTATCCTCACAATATAGTCACTGAAAAAGCATCATGTTACTTCAAATTCATATTTTGTAGGTTAAAATTCATGCCTCTAATCCCCTCACTGGATCACTGCTTTATTGAAAAGTAGCATCGTTTACAATCCTGACAGCAGGGGATTGGGGTGGCAAGAACTGCAAATGTGTTGTCATCTAGCTTCAGCAATGGCTTAGGATTCCAACAAATAGTGCAATATGTTTTCAACAAGAAAAATGCCCTTAAAAAGATAAGAACAAAAAGCCAAACATGTAAGTGGAAGTAAAATATGTTCTAAGGCTTCTGCTAAACAGCTTTACAACTATTCTTTCATGTTCTTCTCTGATTATTTCACCAAACAAGATTTTAAGTGATTTTTCTCTCTCCATTCCAATAATTTTTTGCCAGAACTTTAATTGAAGTAACAGCCTTCAAGTATAAATTTATTATGCATTTTTGCATGAATTTAGTACCTTCAATTGTTTATTACTACAGCGTTTAACAAATGATGATAATCTAATAAAGTGGTAGGATATTCAGAAATCCAAACCTGCTATTCTGCAAAGCTATACACCGATAAAATCAATGTATTAATTCATAGATTCTTACAAAAGTATCAACAGCAACATGAATTCTATACCTATTCCCAATGTGCATAAGGATGAGAAAAGGCATTCACTTCTTCTCTCTTTCCTTCACCCTCTTCTGTATCACTTTCCTCTATTCACACCAATTTGACAAGGAAAATAATTGACTGTTCAGCTTCCTGAATACTGTAGACCCGTTCACTGTGGCCCAGCCAACTCCCATTCTCTGAGGACTCCTGCCTTCCACGTGTTCATGTGCACTGTGATGAGATTTAGGGTTTGTCTTGGGAAGAAAGGAGCCACATGCTCCAACTTACCAGAGGGTTTTTTAATTGACATTGCCTCCTTTTGACATTGTCTTGTGAGTTTATATTTGTGTGGGAAACAGTAGCAGTGACATGAAGCAGGAGCCACGTATGTCTGTTTTGCACAGGAGCTGGGGGACCCCACTTGTCCTTGGCTATCCATTGAGATATTCAAAGTCCTCTTCATGTGCCCACATTACCATTGACACACCTTGAGCAAGTGTCCCTTGTCTAGTAATTTCCAGGGTATTTCTTTGCTACACATGAGTTACTTTTATGACGTATTGGGGCTTGAGAATCTCCCTCCAAGGTTTTCTAATACTCTGTCTGCCTTGAGTCACCTGCATAGAAGTTTCTTTACTGGGACCTTACTAATCTGTCCAGAAAGAAACAGGTAGAGCATCTTTCTCAAATAAGCCTCTGATCTCATATTTTTTTACATCCCACCACCTGTTCCCAGACCAGGGGATTGCTAGTCTAAAGTAAGATGGTCTCTCACTCTTAAAATACCACTTCTCTCATGCATTTTGGTTATAGCCTGAATCACTTTTGATTCCCTAAATGCTTAGTTATTTATAAACCTTTTACATTCCTTTTCTGAAAACAACCCATTCAGAAATTCTTACTACTTAAATTAAAAGTGGGATGCATGGAAAGGAAAAGTGGAAGAACATAAAGAGAGGGAAAATACTCAGTATTTAAAAGTTGTCTTTCTGCGCTGTCTGTCCCTGTCTACCTCCATTTCAAGCTATAGTCAAACTCCACAGAATGCTTGAAAAAAGTTGTTAAGGTTGAAGGAGGGGAAGTCAGTACAATGTCTGCTTATTTTGTAAAAAACAAGTACTTGGCCTGTTGATTGTACCTATTTTCTTTTACCTAATTTATGTGACATGGGCTAGTCGTTCCGGAACACAGAATGTTATTTGATATTTTCACCTGAGCAACTTTATGTTAGAGAGGTTTAATCTGGGATCTGTGGATGGAAGTCAGTCAGTCCATAAATTACAGTTGGGAAAATATTAGCTACATATATATTTTTACTAACCTTCAACTGAATATTAACATTCTTCTGCATTGTGAATATAACTAATGGATTATAGTAGTAGTAATATCTGTGAATTTGTAAGCAGCATAAATTACAGATGAGTTTATGTAATATTATAATTATTTTTAATTAAGGTATCATTGATATATAATCTTATGAAGGTTTCACATGAGCAAGATTGTCATTTCAACATTCACCCATATTATCAAGTCCTCCACTCCCCATTGCAGTCACTCATGGTCTATCAGCATAGTAAGACGTTATAGAGCCACTACTTGTCTTCTCTGTACTGTACTGCCTTCCCCATGACCTACCTACATTGTGAGTCCTATTCATAATGCTCCTTAATCCCCTTCTACCTCCCTCCCCAACACATCTTCACCAACACCTTCCCTTTGGTAACCGCTAGTCCCTTCTTGGAGTCAGTGAGTCTGCTGCTGTTTTGTTCCTTCAGTTTTGCTTCTTTGTTATACTCCATAAATGAGTGAAATCATTTGGTACTTGTCTTTCTCCGCCTGGCTTATTTCACTGAGCATAATGTCCTCCAGCTCCATCAATCTTGTTGCAAATGGTAGGATTTGTTTTCTTCTTATGGCTGAATAATATTCCATTGTGTATATGTACCACATCTTCTTTATCCATTCATCTACTGATGGACACTTAGGTTGCTTCCATTTCTTGGCTATTGTAAATATAGTGCTGTGATAAACATAGGGGTGCATGTGTCTTTTTCAATCAGGGATCTTGTTTTCTTTGGGTAAATTCCTAGGAGTGGAATTCCTGGGTCAAATGGTATTTCTATTTTTAGTTTTTTGAGGGACCTCCATATTGCTTTCCACAATGGTTGAACTAATTCACATTCCCACCAGCAGTGTAGGAGGGTAGGGTTCCCCTTTCTCTTTATCCTTGCCAGAATTTGTTTTTGATTGTCTTTTGGATGTTAGCCATCCTAACTGGCATGAGGTGATATTTCATTGTGGTTTTTTTTTTCCTATTTAAAAAATTTTTACTATGTACCCATATCCCTTTTCTAAAAACATTTTTTTTATTTTGGTATCATTAATCTACAAATACATGAAGAACATTATGATTACTAGGCTCCCCCCTTCACCAAGTCCCCCCTACATACCCCTTCACTGTCACTGTCCGTCAGCATAGTAAGATGCTGTAAAATCACTACTTGTCTTCTCGGTGTTGCACAGCCCTCCCCGTGTCCCACACACACTATACATGCAACAACATGGATGGAGCTAGAGGGTATTATGCTCAGTGAAATAAGCCAGGCAGAGAAAGACAAGTACCAAATGATTTCACTCATTGTGGTTTTTTAAATTTGCATTTCCCTGATAATTAGTGATGTGGAGCATCTTTTCATGTGATTGTTGGCCATCTGAATTACTTCTTTGGAGCATTGTCTGTTCACATCCTCTGCCCATTTTTTAATTGGGTTGTTTGTTTTTTGGGTGATGAAACGTGTGAGCTCTTTATGTATTTTGGACATTAATCCCTTGTCAGATAAGTCATTTTCAAATTTATTCTCCCATACTGTGGGATGCCTTTTTGTTCTGCTGATGGTGTCCTTTGCTATACAGAAACTTTTTAGTTTGATGTAGTACATTTGTTCATTTTTCCTTTTATTTCCCTTGCCTGAGGAGATGTATTCAGGAAAAATTTCTCACATTTATATTCAAGAGATTTTCACCTATGTGTTCTTCTATGAGTTTTATGGTTTTATGACTTATATTCAGGTCTTTAATCCATTTTGAGTTTACTTTTGTGTATGGAGTTAGACAGAAATTCAGTTTCATTCTCTTACATGTAGCTGTCCAGTTTTGCCAATATCAGTTGTTGAAGAGGTTGCCCTTTCCCCATTTTATGTCCATGGCTCCTATATTGTATATTAATTATAACATTAAAATTCTGAACAACTTTGAAATATATTTGTACTTATATAAAGTATAAGTTTGAAATGATTACTAGATCTTGTTATTCAGTCCATTAATAAAGGAGCAACTATATTACTCTCAATTTTTATTTCAAATATTTTGATAACTAAACTTCAGTGTAACTAATTTCCTTTATGATTGCATACATTTTATTGCTTTCACTTAAAAAAACATTATTTGAAGGTGTACATAGCTTCACCAGACAACCAGAGGGGTGTGTGGCACACACACACAACCCCATGGTGACTGTAGTTTCTGATGGAGCCAGACACATTTCTATCATCCACGTCACTAGCAGAGCAGATTTATGAGGTCTTGCTGCTAGTAACTTGATGCTTTCTGACACTTAATTTGAAATTTCCTTGTGTAGGAAATAGGATTTTTAAAAACAGAAAAAAAAAATAGTAACATCATTGCTACTTATATTCATTGAGCCAAAAAAAAAGATATAGAAATTATACTTCACTGAGTCAATGGTTGGAGTGACACTCGTGCCCTCACCAGGTCCACATATCTGACAGTCACTTACAATATGGAAGGATTCCTAAGGGGAGGCTGTGTGATTATAAAGGCTTGTAATGGTGGACTCATTGTTCTCTCACTAGCAGAACATTACAATATACTACAGTTTTTATGAGATGTCCCTAACATGTTAAATATTTCTTTTGAAACAATTTTAAATAGTAAATTCTACAATAATTTGTAATAGGATTGAGTTTAAAGAGGGATCACTCATTTTCCATTTTTCCACTCATTTTTCTCATTTAACAAAGAGATAAGTAAAATTTTCAAATTTGCTGCCTTTTCTATAATGTCAGTAGTTTGCTACCAAACAGATATATTCAGAATAAAGACACTTAATCCATCATTTCAATATAAAGGTGACATTTTAATATTAAGGGATTATTCAAAGCACTGCTATTCAAAACAATGTTTCCCTATGGAGAGAAAAATTTAAAAACAGATATTTGCAATTTTTTCATCTTTATGTAGTTTTTTTGCCAAAAATTATATGTGCCACATATATCTGACAGTTTCAAAACACTGAAATAAGATTTAGAAGCTGAAAGTCTTCTAAATTAAGATTATCAGTGGGTTTAACTTACTTGGTAAAAATTTTAAAATGTAGTAACATAATTTGGAAGAAATCTTCAGGATCAGGAAAATTGAAATTTTCCTTCTGTATTTCTATCTACATTATATCTTCATCAAAAACGTGTATATAATTGGAAAATGAAATTGTAAAAATATGACTTAATAATAAGTATAATAAAATTATGCTTTTCTTTCATTCTTATATTGTGGATTTTTAAAGGTAATTTTCTCTTTCTTAACCTATGATTGTCATTCAAAATATTATTAAAACATAAACTGAACTTTGTAAAAGATCCCTAAGTTTGTGAACTCATATTTTCAAAGATCATGAAGTAATCATTTGCTTTCAAAAAAATTTTAATTTTAATAAAACTAAATATTTTATACATTAATAAAGAACATCATTAAATATTTTGTGTCAGATATATCTTATCTCATTAATTTTCTATGTTTAATGTATTTTACAATACAATTATTAGTTTGGGGACATATACAACTTTTGAGCTTAAGAAACATACATTGGGATACATAATCAAGAAACTTGGCATATGACTGGAATAAATATGCAAGAATTTCCATGAATTAATAATACTGATTTAATCTTTTGTCAAAAGATATTCTTTAAAATTTATTTACTGTTATATTGATTCCTTTGCTTTTAATGTCCCAAGTGGTTATTTGAAAACCATTTCCTCTTGGAGGTCACTTGAAATGGCTTTTACTATCAAGGCTGTTTCATGTTTCAATTATTTCATGAGTTCTTGTAATTACAGCATATTTTGCAGGCTCCATGTTGCGTGACATGGAAGCTCTCTCGTGCATAAGTATGGTCTCCTAAGTCAGTATTTTAGCTACACATGGAGTGTTATTAGCTTTTGCTGCTCTGTCTCATCTTCTCTGCAGTAAATGCCTTAGTCCCGACTGTTCAGATCCTATGCTCAGTTTACTGCAAGAATCTCCTAAAAAGGCTCCCTATCCTTTGCTGTGTATCTTCAGTGTTGCTGCTAGAATACTTCCAAAAAACCCCTTACTGGAAATGCTTCAATGGCCTCAAAATAACATCCAATTCCTGAGCCTTTTGACAAAGTTCCCACTTGATTGGGCCCTTATCACCTCATCTCTTTCATATCAGTTGCACCACCAGAAGTGTGCCAACTTTTGCAGTTTTCTTTGCTGAAAATGCCAGTTTCTGACACCTCATACCTTCTTTCTTAATTCTGGCATATTCTCTCCTTATGTCTGATTTTCAACCCTCCTCTGTTCCATTTCACTTAGTTAAACAACCCTAGTCTATACTTCCATTGCTTCCATATCAAGGTTTAAGAATTAATTTATCATATTTTGAAATAAGTTACATATTTGGTAAGAAGCCCTAGATGAGGTCTTTGACCAGAAATTCTAAAATGTGACAGTTCCCTGACTTTACCCACAGAATTATGTTGAAAGCCACAGTGAAATTATCTCAAAGAATGCTTTTATTTTCACTCTGAATTATACTCTCTATTAGGGTTAGTGGGGAGAAAAAGGTTTCTGAAAACTAGGAAAAAGTATAGGGTGGACATTACATAACTGAAGGATATGCATGTATTGATAATATCCAAAAATTTTACCTTGCATGTTTTTAAAATAAAGATACTTGACTGTTCTATCCTTAGATAAGAATCAAATACTCTTATTTTTAACTATGAAGACAATCATTAATCACCCTTATTAAATAGAGGAAGAGCTCCACAAATTAGATAAAGTTGTTTTAAATGTAAAATTAAAAGAAAAAAAAAAGAAAATGCCCTTCATTTAAGAAGCTAAATTCATACTCTCCATTTAAAGGGATTTAACAAATGCAAAATACAGCAGTTTTTCAAAATATGAGTGAAAAAAGAGAACAAGATTAATAAATTCATTTGATGCTACTTACAAACTAAAATTATTCTTAAAATATTGTCTGGCAATACTTACTTAAAATACTTACATTTCAGAATAATGCTAGAAATATCTTCAAAACTTTCATTGATATATGATCCTGCTAAAGAAACTACTTCTAGACAATTTCAATTTCTAAGCATTTCTTTTTAAAATGGATTGTAAGTGAAAACACAAGTTATTTTTCCTACTAAATTTTTAACTGTCATCACATAAAACTGACTATTTAATAAACATGTTTGGCCAGTGGGGCTTTTACTATGCATGTGGGTAAATGTCCATATTTTTAACAAGTTAACATTCATGTGCTACAATAAAGATTGAATTATTTAATGGAAACAAAACACTTTTACTGTATGTTTTCAACTTTACTTTCTGTCCTTGGTTGGAGCCAGGGATGTATGTATCACCTGCTCAGAATATTTACTGCGCCTTCATTTGTCCCACTCTGACTGGACCCTTTCTTTCTGCTGGTTCCCTTTGTGTAGGAGGATTACTCTTTCTGATACACCAAGATAAGGTAGCTGCCTTGATTTGGCCAATCAAATGAGAGTGAAGTGATGTGTGCTAATTCCTAGTAGGAGCTATAAAGCTCTTGAACGGTCCTGCCATAGTTCTTTTCCCCCTAGCATGAGGTCAGCAAATCCCAGACAGGGCCTTCAACCTTATGCTCATGTTAGAATAAAGATTTGCAGTTACCCTACAAAGAACAAAGACTTGAGAAAAATCTCACCTTTGTTTTTGAACGTCATTGAACTATGGAGCCCTTTGTTACTGCAAGCTAACTTTGTAAACACTGATTAATTCAGGAGAATATACCTACTTACAGCAGATGTACCTTAAGAATGATACCTCCTTAGCATTCTGTTTTGGACATTATTTTATCTGATAACTCAAGCATATTATTCCACCAATTTATTAATCTGATAACTCAAGCATATTATTCCACCAATTTATTAATCTATAATAATCTGGCTCCCCTTAATCATCTATAAATTCCTTAAGGACAAGTTCTTTACTTTATTAATCTGTTTCCCTCATGTCTAGCTTGAATGTGGTTCATAGAAATGCTTAAAAGTGCTTAAGAAATGTTTGTCAAATCAATAAATAATGAGTCAAGTACAAAGTCATAGAAATGAAAAGGTGAAATGTTCTCTTGAGAAATGGAATAAAAGAAAGCATAGTGAACTTGATAAAGGAAGAGAACAAAGAGATCTCAGTTAATAAACAAGTATGCTGAAATTGTAAATCCAGAGAGCTGTTCATATCAAGGCAAAAATATTTTCTTTTTAAATATATTTATCTACATATGTATGTATGTATGTGTGTGATGTGTACGAATTAAATTAACATCTCATTTAATCCTCAACAATCATATGAGTTAGGTACTAATATGAAAGAACATAGGCACAAAGGTTTTTTGCAGCAACCCCAAATTGATACAGCTGGTAGAAGTAGGATTTATTCAAACTCTTAGCTTTGTTTTAAATCACCTAGTCATAGTGATTCCCTGAAGATATATATTTTAATGACAGTATTTCTATCTAGTTTGAGATGTACAACTAGTGTTATGGAGACTGAGGTAGAGATTAGTAGCTGAAGGACCTGATCTGTGTGAGTTTAAGGAAAAATATGAAAAAAAAAAAGGAAGGAAGGAAGAAATGGAGGGAAGAAAGAAAAAGAAATGGTGAAGAAAGGACGGAGAGATGGCAGGGTGGGGAGAGGAGGGAGGCCAGGCTGGTGATCTTTCTAGTTTTGCTACTTCTCTCAGCTTAATTGGTGTCTACCTCTCTCCTCCCCATGCTGCCAAGGCCATCACCGTGGGTTCCCACAGCACGACTGAGCCAGTAGAAGCCAGGTCTCTAGGCACGGGAGTTCGGCACACTTCTGGGTCTTGGGCAGAGGAGGCTGAGTTCCTGTGTGTGTGAACCCCTCTCCAGTTCTCACTGATCACAGACTCTGAGCTTCAAGCTCTGGTTTCAGACCAGCTCCCACTGAGGCCCCAGGCCTCTACAGTTCAAGGAAAGTATTCTCTTGGCACAAAATCTACTTCTTTACATCACCTTTTGAACCTCATTTTCCTCAGCATTAAGGGGGATAGAAATAGGGCCAGACTTGTAGGGTTGCTACAAGATAGTAAACTTCCCCTGAATGACAAAATTATACTTGGTCAAATGGTCAAAATATTTTAGCTTAGGTCAAAATATAACTGGGGTGTAGGAGAAATTCATTTATTTATTCATCCTGAGCAATAATTAAAATGTTTCTTATATAAATAACCTATGTATTCCTCTTTAATATTCTCTGAAAATACTGAAATCACTGTGAAAAAGCACTTGAAAGTTATTAGAGAAGATTTTTTTTGTATTTCACAAACCAGACCAGGTAGTGGCAGTTTATAAGAGACCCCTTTTCCTGTACTTTATAAAACACTCTTCTGACAAATTACTTCATACATTTGAAAAAAATAAGTATTTTGGAACTTTCTGTACATTGTTTCTTAAATTGTTTTTAAGAAGATAAACAAAACTTGATATAAATTTAAAAATCAGTACCCAAACCTATCGAAAGTAGATTAAAATATTCTTGTACTTTCTAACAACACATACAGGTAAGCAAGGATCATTCTTGTTGGAATAATAAAGACATTATTTATATTTCACTTTGATATTCACTTAAATATAACTAGTTAATTTTCTTTGAAAGTGCCTATTCATGGCAAGTGTTAAAGGCTTTTCAGTTAGGTTGTAATAATTGAAATATGTTTTAAGTCAGTTGATAAAAACATATCAATAAATATAATACATATAATATAAGGATATGTCAAAAACACAGAAAGTATTAAGAGAATAACTATAAATCAGAAAATACTAATGTATGAGATACAGATAATGATTAATATACTTTCTGGATTTACAAAATCTACTTTGCTAATATCTCCCTTCTAATTAATTCACTTTTTAGAACACATAATTATTTTCCTTACCCTCTATTCTCAGTTTTTAATCATAATTTTCTAATCTCTTCCTTTTCACCATGGAAATAAATATAAAATAAATATATATGTTTATGTCCCTATTTCTTCACAAACCACTTAGCTTGCAGAACCCACTATTTTAAAAATGGTGTCTCTATAATAAAGTTATGAATTGTGCTTGAAAAAGAAATATGGATTATTATTTAACCTTCCTCACTTTTCACATACTTATATCCTCAAGAAGAAAGTACAGCTTTTGCTAAGTGAAGCTTGTATTTCCTAATGCAAGGAACACTGGGCAAGAGTCTGCCTTGAATTCTAGTCCTGGCTTAGCTATTAACTCATGAATAAATCAATCATCTACAAGGGTTATTAAACTCCCTTTCTTCAAAATGAGAAATAAATTTAATTGTCCCTAATATTCTTCTGAAATCTCTATTGGAAGGAGATGTGTCTCTTTAAAATATTGGTATTGCCTGATTTTATACAAATTCATTTTACAGTTTGGGGCATTTTTCAGTCCAGACCTCCTAATTGGTTTTCATCTTCCATTTCTGGCCCACAATATTTTTATCAAAAATTAGAGAAAAAATTCATTAATAATCATGATATATCTCTGACTCTTGAGCCTCATATATTAAAATCCAAACCTTAATATGTTTTATGAATCATTCTATCTTCCTTACTAAACTGGGAGTACCTTAAAGGCATAATCCTTGACTAATTCATCTTCGTGTTTTTATAGCACATAAAACAAAATGCCTTGCATGTTGGGGTTTTAAAGATAGGTTTCTTGAATAAGAGAAACCACACAAATAATTTTGTGGATTTCTAGTACTGTTCACGTTGAAAAGGCCAAATTTTTTTGGAATCCCCAATTCAGAAATACAGTTCAGTTTCACGGTAGATACCGAAATTAAAACCAGAAAAAATAATTTTATACAACCAAATTTTAGGCTGATTTTCATCTGGGAAAGCCAGACTTTACATTTAGAAAAGGAGATGGTAACATAAGAGAAAGGAGAAGGGGGGGTAGAGGTACAAGATGATATCATTGCTCTATATGAGATAGCAAACATTGCACTCAGCCATAAAAAAAATAATATTTAAAAGATTTAGCTTTTTACATTATCTTAGGAGTTTCTCTTTCCTTTTCCTATAGCAAGTTATTGTTCATGGTAGGTGATAATTTCAGGCATCCTTTTAAAATCACAATCTGATAGTTCACTATGTAATAATTAAATAGTGCCCCCTTTCTCCCTACTGCTTCTATTTGTTCTGAATGTGAGTGATGATGTTGGGAGACATCACAGCATCTTTGCCTCATGTAGTTTGTGTGCATGAAGCAGATGTGATCTCAGATGGTCAGGCATCTATTACTCCTATGAGGAAATATCTACAACAGGCAATTAATTGTGTTTCAGATCCTCCAGTTAGTCATTTATAGAAGATTTAACAGTACTCTTCATGGACATTCTATTGATCTGTATGTGTGGCTAATTTATCTTTCCTTCCCAGTGACTGAAGATAATGGAGTGTGTTTTTTTCTTTTTCTTTCTTTCAACAAATTGCCATGTACTAGATTTTCCTTCCCCTCCTTCCTTAAAATATTATTTGATTTATTATAAAGTCCAGGATTTATATGTATGTGAACATCTTATTTTTGTCATCATATAAAGGCATTTATAAAAATACAGAAGTGTGAGTCTTATTTAATCAATAAGTAAAAGAAAGCCCCAGTGCTTGAAGTTCTCTCTGTAAGTGCTCATAACAGAGCACAGACACTTCAAAGATACACAGCTTTCCCTTTCTTTTTTTCCTTAACATAAACCAACATATATACAAAATTACTGCAGAGGCTTACCATTGTCCAATGCTGAAGAAAATACTGCCATTCTAGGATCTAACCCAGTCTAAGATTATTTTGTGACCATGAAAATTAGAGCCACCAGAACAGGGAAAGAGAAGGGGACTCAAACAATTTATTACCTTTATTTTCAAACACACTGACTTCAGAAAATGACAGACAGTCTCAAGTCCAGTGAAACTCAGTCATGAGTTTGCACAGATTCTATTAAGCTTTTTCTTCCAGTGTCAGCAGAGTAGTTGGAAAGAAACAGAGAAAAGATGCAGAGAGCAACATGATCTTCACTATTTAGGAATCATAGTTTGAGTTTTAACCAGCTTTTGGAAACATCCTCCAAAATGCATCTTTCTACTTTTTTCATGGGGAATTTATTTTACATTTACTATTTATTATATCAAGTTTAAAAAGTGCATACATATTCATGCTAAAAGCAGGAGAAGTAAAGAAGAAATCACAGCCATGTCCCACTTAAATAATAACTTGAGTTTTTGGAGTTTCATTTCTTATTCCTCACTTTCCCTTATCTCAAATTACACCTCTTAGTATTCCAGAAGAACTCCCAAGATTTGCATATAAATCTAATTGTGTGTATTCATGCAAAACTTTTCAATTCATGACAAACTACCATAGATATTAAAATTAATTTGTGAGGAAAAAGCCATTGTGTTCAGAGATAGAAAATGTCAAGCCTCCTGCTCCTCCACATTTTACTACCACTTAGCCATCCACAGCATGGACTTGTGAGTAGCGCTAAACATTGACCTTAAAAAAGAGATACATGTCTGAGAAAGGTGTGTATATTAGGTTGGTGTTGTATATCTGTGTATTTTTGCATATGTCCTTATTGATTTCATTATTACTGAAGGCAAATACAAGGTTTATGTGTTGAGAGGAGATTGATCCAAATAAGAAGTTCCTTAAACCTTTGGACAATTGGTTGTTACT
This sequence comes from Manis pentadactyla, assembly GCF_030020395.1. Classification (NCBI taxonomy): domain Eukaryota; kingdom Metazoa; phylum Chordata; class Mammalia; order Pholidota; family Manidae; genus Manis; species Manis pentadactyla. Next base: position 54,582,276 of record NC_080023.1, read on the forward strand.
CTTGCATCACAGAGTAATCCACAAAGCGGTTTAGCAGTGGACTAGCTATTTATGTAATTACTCTGGGTCACAATTTCTCTGGCTCAAGTCAAGAACATTAAGTTCTCATATTTTTTAATTAATTTTTTAACTAGGTTGATTTCAGTAGATATAGTATTTTTTCTGCTATATCTTATTTAATATAGTGCTTACTTTCCTGATGATGTAAGTCACAGGGCTCTCTATGAACTTAGTACATTAGAAGAGACAGAATGGGATATTTCCAGTAAATATAATGGACCTTAGTATTTTGACAGTGACTTCTCCATTTCCCACTAGCTGTATCTGATTGTGGAATTCCAAGGCTCAGTCTTGACTTCTTGCTATCACACTCTTTCTGTAGTTGAACTTATAGGAAAAACAACAAATAAGTTTTGACAAAGTTTATCTACTAATGAAGATTGGGCGATAATACCAACATTATAAAAGGGAAGTTTACTACTAAGTGCATAGGAGAAAAAAAGTAAAGGTTGCCAATTCTTATATTTATAGCTTTCTCAAAGCCACTCTTTAGACTCATACATGTTATCTATCATGGGAGAAGAAGTTTAAGACTACAATCCTATCCACAGCTTTAGAGTATAAGTGACATCCTGGATAGCACTTTATTTATTTATTTCCCATCTTATGGTCAGAGATTTTACAGACTATGGGCTTATGTCATCCACCACGCCCACACTGGTCATGCATGATTTTATACAGTGCAATGTAGCTGACATAATGCACATAGGGGATAAAGATGATGATGTATTTGGCCTAAAACTTCAAGTGAAAAATTTTAAAACAGTTGACTGTGGAGGGAGTCCCAATTGTTTGAAAACACTTGGTCTTGTCAATTCAAATAAGAAAACTCAAAATTTAGAAACTATTAACTAAAACTCAGAAATTCTGTATCTTGGCATTTTTCTCTCAAAGTGAGTAATGTAGGTACTTTTCCATGAAACTAAATTCAAAATAATTATCTTTAATCAAATAATATTTGGATAATTTTGAAAAAGGCCCCAAGGGAGATATAACATTTGGTACCTATATAATAAGAATTGTTTTTCAAACTTGAAGAGGGACATAGAGGTCCTGGTTATTAACCAAAATGAAATTAATGGATGTTTATAGTAACATATTGGCAATTAAGTTTACTGTGCTTACTTCATTCAAACATCCTATTTTCTAGCTGGCAATAACAGAAATATCAAATGCTCATAAAAAAAATAGTCAGTTGATGGCTTAAAAACAATAATTTAAATATATATATATATATATATATATATATATATATATATATATATATATATATCCATTCAAGAATAGAATTTCATTTTTGAAATTCAGGAGGAAAGCCACTTCTTAAATGCTACTGGTACTGAAAACCTCTTACTGTGACAGTCGCATTACATCTCAATTTTTGCCCTTGAAGTCAATGAAAGTTCTCTTCCCAGAAATGTGACCACAAATTGACTTACTCTGATATTGTAGATTTTATTATTTAGTTATGAGGCCCCTCTCATGGGCATTAGGAGATGACTTGAGAGGTTTGGAATGGGAAAATAATTATTTCTCTAAATGTCATACATTGATTCCAAAATGTTTGCTTTCTAATTGATAATCTCATGATGAATATATTATCAAGATACCATGATAATTTGTTATCTTTCTAATGTTCTTAATTTGGAAATCAATAAGACTATATGCAAATCTAAATTCAAATTGTTCAACAGTGATTCTATGATGTCTGGTGGGAACTCTATGTCTACACTAATGAGAATTGTATATAAAACCACACTTTTATCTCAAGGGGAAAAGCATGAAATTTTTAATATCTAAGTCTGAGAAAGTACATGTATTTCAATAAGTGTTGTTTCATTTTCTCATGGCTTTTTAAAACAATCAACTAGGAGAGGTTAAAGGATTATTATAACATACTCATGCAGTAAATAAATGAACCCTACTAGTCATTAGAATGACAAGTCACTAGATTATGTTCCCCTTAGATAGTCACATGATAATCAGAAACATTACTTGCCTAAAAATTTAAAGGGTATTTAAGTTTATTTAAATATAATTAGATTATTCCTAAAATTATTTTTTGTTTTTTCTGAAACCAGCCAGATGTTCAATGATTAAGATTTCATACACATTTTCCAAAAGACCTACATAAAATACATTATGACATAATCAAGCTACAAAATTTTTAAAATGAAGTTTACCTGTTTGCTGAAACACACATGAAAAAACATACACAAACTCACATATACAGAAAGAGGAAAGCAAAAACATAATGATGCCACTGCTAAGATTGAACCCTTAAAGTCAAACTTAGAATAATGTTGCTTTATTTTAACTAGGTGGAAATTAAAGCCAAGAGTTTATATTATTTAATTAGAGGAAGATATTGAGACTATTGCAATGTATTAAATGTATTAAAACAACTATAACAAATTTGGCTGGACTAGAATGAGTAGCATAATGACTAATATTCAAGTCCTGCCCTTGGGGAATTCATAGCTTAGAAGTAAAAAGGAAATACATAATCAACTGAAGGAGGTACAGCAATCAAAGGGATCATCTAGCACTAAGGGAAGAAAGAGAAAGGAGTAATTAATATAGGAAAAAGTCTGGTGAAACTCAGGAGTCTCCCATCCCTAGAAATTGGAGACACTACAAATGGATGAACATTTCCAAAAGAGAAAGTAAAGAAAAAGTAGTTTTCCTGTGACATTAAAAGTGGAAATGAATCTGAAAGCTCAGAAAGTGACATATAACTGAGTGACTATAGTACATTGAACGTTAAGTCTCAAGAAGTAGGTTGGTCCAGTTGTTTGCCTTTGAGATAAGGAAATTGTATTAAACAACTTGACTTTTAATGTGCCAGCTATGTAATAATTAAATAGTGCCCCCTTTCTCCCTACTGCTTCTATTTGTTCTGAATGTGGTCACTATAATATTTATCCTCTGTACTTAAAAAGGTAAAAAAATATTAAAATTTCAATGCTGTAGTGGTTAACTGCTTTTTTATGAGTTAAATTTGATTAATTTATTTGCACCATTAGAAACAGAGTTATATTGTAAGAAAATTCAGGGGAGACCATGCCTGTATTATCATAAACTGTATCATTCCCTACTATTGTTCACTCTATAATATGTAAAGATCCTTAATCATGTGTATAATTAGATATAATGAAGAAATTCAGAGCCTAAAAAGAATTGCTTCTATTGTATTGCTGTAAATGTATTATATAATGTTTTATTATTCTCCTTAATTTGAAACTCCCTTTTCAGGATATGGTTAATTTTCAGAATTTTCTTATGTTCCTCAGATCTTTGAATTTAAAATAGAAGATGCATAGAAAATATAAAAATCTTCTTTAACTTTGAGACTCTTCACTCTACTTATGAATAGATATTTATTTGCTATATTTTATTTCCCAAGATAGATGAGTTATTCCTTATTTTCCTGTCTACTCTACTAGATAGTATCGTAAAAATCAGTAGGAATTTCTTCACATTTTATGGCTACTGAACTTAGAATTTTGAAAGCTTCAGTAACTTTTGACAAAAGTTGATTCAGATAAATGGCCAATGAAAGTCATTTTTTCATTTACTGCATGGAAGATATCTTCTGTATGAAAAATACCAATTCTTTAATGACTTCCAGCTAAAATTTATTTTATAATTTAGTTCCTACAAGAGCTTTTATCCTTGAATAAATAGTAAAAGTTTCTCCCTCTCCCTCCCTCCCCTCTATTTTTTATACATATACATATATATTTATACATATGTACATATTTTATAAATATATAATATTCAATGTTTAACATTATGCATTTAAAAATGTTTCCACCAGCAAGTACAATGTCACTTTAACACATATTTTTTATGAAACACATAATTTTTTTAAAAAGCTGTCTATATGCACATGAGCTGCTAATCTGTATCTTTTTGTACCTAAGACTCAAAAAAATGTATCAGAATAAATTGTTCTTTTAAAAGCTCAACATACATTTTGTCAAATTAAATTCAGTCAATGCCAGCAAACTATTGGTGACCATTTTCATTTCACTGTCCTTCATTCCTTATGTATAATCCGCAACCAAATCCTTCTTTTTTTTACCATTATTTTAATTAAAGGGTTTCCACTTTCCCATAAGTATTACATAATTGCAAGGCAGTTCTCTGTAAATATCTGACTGAAGGAGCTCAATTTTCTTGAATATGTTTGAACTCTCCTAGAATAAATAACAGTACTCTTTAATGAGTTTGAGAAGAGTGAAAATTTGCTAGATTTACTAAAAAATAGCATTTAGCTAGCTATTCTTTAAAAATAAATTTTATAAAATAAAAGCAAAGATGTCAGAATTTAAAAGAAATAAATATTGAAGTCTGTTTTCCATTTGTTTTTGCTTTATATTGGTCTTCCACTGACTTTTTATGTCTACTATTAGCCAAGACAAAATGGAATTTTGTTGCTGGTTAGAATTAAATGAGAAATAAAACTTACGAAGTGAAAGCAAAGTTCGGATTTAGATGGGGGAAAGGGAGCTCTGATTTGAAAGATAAATATTAATAATGGTAGTTTAACATTCCTGGATGCTTGCTTGGTATCTGAAACTACTTCAAGTGCATTACATATTTTAACTCATTCAAACTTCTCCATGAAATGAGAAGGTCTATGTTATAATTAAGGTCAAGATGCATAAGGAGGCTAAGGTATTTAAGGCAACATAGTTAGAAGTGGTGCAGCTGTGATAGGAATTTAGCCAGTTCTTATTCATTGCCCACCCTTGCAATGAACCATACTGTCCAGGATGAAATTTTATTATTTTTGAGATTAGTAAAAACAATATCTTAAAATAGAAAAGAGCTAACCATGGGATTCGCTTACACTGTAAGAAGCCAAGCATTCGCTTACACTGTAAGAAGACTAGAATAAAGAATAAAAAGAAATTAAGAAGTGGAAAGCTTATAGTTTCTAGAACAATATTGTAGTTTGAGTACACATATTTATTGTCCCTACCTTCCTGTTCCCATTTAAATGTGTAATACACACACACACACACACACACACACACACACACACACACACACACACACACGAGTAAAACCATAACAGACCAAGGAGTATACCCATTGGAACCTTTGACAAAATCTTGGAATACAGAGAGCATATGGGGCGCAAGTGACAGAGAAGTAGAGAAAGACATAGGGACACAGGTATAAGGAAAAGCTGTGATAAAATTTGGGAGTTTTCTACAAAATGGGGCTGTGCAGGGCTTCCAAACTCATAATCATAGTCAAAAGCAAGAGTGGGATAGAAGGAAATATTCCAGGTTTTTAACTTAATGATCAACAGTTGAGTCCTACACAAACTCCTCATATATAGAACACTTGCCAGTGGAGGTTTTTATGATCATACCTAAAATTGAGAATAAATCCATTGGACTAATGAGAGCTTTAGTGTCAGGATTGGGGCACCAAATTAAAACCGTCCATTTTCTGTCACACAGGATAAGTAGCTCAGTTTGTTTGCTCACACTGTGACCACTAATTCTAAAATGGAAAGTGTCAGTAGATATTCTAATATACTTTAAGCTCATAATTAGTTCAAGACAACACATATGAAAAGTAATCCATATAACTGAACTATTCATAAATATTAATAAAAAGTATAAAGCCGGTTGTCAACATATATTTAAGAAAAAAATGCACAGGAGGGAAACATCACACTAAAATTAGACAAATTACACCAGAGGAAAGAGAGAGTTCAAAGAACACAAAGGCATTTTAAAATAATTAAGCTAGCAACTTTGGAGAACATACCAACCATTGCTTCAATAAATCAACTTAGGCTACTATAGGAAAATAGGACTGAGAGAACTAAGAAGACATTTTTAAAATTATGAATGCATTGAAAATGAAAAATTTAATAGAGGATTCTGAAGATAAAAAATAGGAAAATTTGTAGAATGTTGAGTAAAATGTAAAAAGATATAAAACTTTATCTTGTATCTACCTACCACTTCAGCATTTTATTAAAAATAATAATAATAAAGAGAGAAATGTGGTATCCACATATAAATCAAGTATAAAAACCAAATGAGTATTCATATTTGAACTGACTGTTTAGAGTTCATAATGCATGAGCAAAACCGAAAGTTTCTGTGATGACTGCCCTTGTACTGTTCACTATGTAACTTATTCATTATGTAAGAATTTGTTCTACATGTAAGAACTTGTTTGTTATGCCTCAGAAGATTGGAGACTGACGAAAATTAAGCTTGGGGTGGATTAATGATTGTGCATTGAGCATTGACTCCCCTATACAGAATTTTATTGTCGTTAACAACCATTTGATCAATAAATATGAGAGATGTCCTCACAAAAAAAAAAAAAAAAAAAAAAAAAAAGGACAGACTTCCAATGGTAAAATAAATAAGTAACCGGGATGTAATGTATAGCATAAGGAATATAGTCAAGATATTGTAACAGCTTGGTAGGGTGATAGCTGGAACCTAGAATTATGTATATAAATGTTCTACCACTGTGTTGTACACTTGAAACTAATGTAATGTAATACTGTGCGTCAACTACCCTTCAATAAAAAATAATTATTTAAAAAAAAAAAATTTAATAAGCATAGATTTATTTCTATTAAACACTATTTAAACCAAAAAGTTCACATTAATTCCTATTTTTACTTTCTCTATTGTTTGAAATATTTACCAAATTCATTAATTTTCTATAATTAAAAAAACTGAGGCATTTCTAGAAAGTGTGCTTTGTCAGAACAATGGACCAGAACACTTTAAATCAAGAATAATATCCACTGAATTAGATTTCTCTTTTAACTAAAATTGCACTAATTAAAATATATACAATAAGTGTTAAAATTTGGCTTTTTATCTCTGTAGATTTAATAAATCTTCAAAATCATATATTTAGTATATTGAATTGTTCACTGTTTAAGCTTGAAGTTAATTAAAATATTCTTTTTAGAAAAAATGGTAGGTTCTGGAATTTTTTAGTTCTCATTTCATTCTATGTTTCTGAGAAATACTAAACCATTGACCTAGTCAACAAGGCAGATGGTACATGTGAAAGGGCAAATATGGATACAGGAAAATTCATGTTCAAGAGCAAAAAACTGTCAAGTTTCTGCTCTCAGCATGACATCACACATTTTTATTTCCAACACGTAATACATTCCCTGACCTTCACCAGGTACCTTGATTTGTTATAAATGTTCTATGTCCTAGTGATGCCTATTAATGTCATAGGCCTCCTAAAATGACCAAAAGCATATGTTTTAGGCTTAATTTATGTTAATCTGACTCATGATAAAGGATGATGAGACATTTTGGTGCATGTGGGCTCTATAACAAAATCAAATAGAAGGATAACTTTATACTGTTGTCACACTATTACTAATATATATTTTTCAACTGTCTTTCTAGTTTTAGTCCTGTGATTTTTTTGTCTGAATACAAACAATGTACAAAGGTCCTATGTTTAAGTTCAAAGGAGGACGTTTTATTCAGTAAGAAATATGTGATTGCCACTTGATGTGTTTTACAAATGAGTTCTTGTAAGAAATAAGATCTTCTAGTTAGGAAGAAAAATTGGCAATATGGCACTACTCTAATATCATTTTGGCAATAGCTGTATCAGTAATACATTATTTGTTTTACAGAAGGTGCTGCAAAAATATAGAAGTAAAAGACATAGTCATTTATTATGTTTCCGTTTAGCAAAGTAGACGTATCTTTCAAGATATTTCAGTCCTTTGGCATTTTTAGTTAATTCATGTAACACATTTCAGCTCAAAAGCAATATCTACTTTATTGCTTTGTTATATGTTGAGATGCGAAATAATTACTATAACACTATCTCCTCTATTTCCTGTATAGTATATGATGTTAAAATTTACCTAAAATTTGGACTATGTAGAGAAAACTAAGAAAAAAAGGTCCAAAAGTATAATATTTAATTGATGCATATATTCATAGAGCCAAGCAATACGATTATTCACTAACCAGTCTGGAATCTAAGATTTGTGCAATCTTCAGTTGTGTAGAGGAATAAACAATGGACAGAAAATTGTTCTAGCAGGCTGAACTCTTTGACACTAAACTCTAATAAGAAAATTGAGCATACCTAGTTTATGTATATAAAAGAGATACTCTGAAAATGGACATTCATTTATTCATTTAACTAATATGTATAGAACATATGCTCTATGTCAGGTGGTGTTACAGGCAAAACATACAAAAATATCCACCCTTATGGAACTTCCCTTCTAGTGGAGGGTAACAGATCATGTAGTTTATTAGAAGGTTCTAAGTGCTTGAGAAAAAAGGAAAACAGAGAAGGAGAATAGGGAGCACAGGATGGAGCTAAAGTGTGTGAGGAGAAAGAAATACTGTGGATGATTTTAGAGAAGGACTTTAGAAAGATCTTTAAGATTTTTTACAAAAGGAATCTGACATGAATATGCTTGTTCTGGTTATATTCAAGCTTGCCTTCATCCCCTTTAGATAGTTCCACAAATGTCACTTTCTTGGTATTCTTTTAAGATTCCTGCCCTTCTAATCTTTGCTCAAATTCTACCTTCTCAGTATGCTTTTTTTAACTTTCTTATTTCAAATTATAATTATCTACTCCTACCTTTGATGACACTCCCACACATCGTCTTGTGTTTAGTATTTTCATTATCTGAACAACTATGTATTTACTTACTAATTATCTTACTGCCTGTCTTCTCCAATTAGGATACAGTTTTTGAAGGCAAGAATTTCTTTTATTTTTGGTTATACCTCTAACCCTTGAATAGCACTCAGATTTAATAGGCACTTAACAAATATTTACTGAATATATCATTAATCAGGCTATCATCCTTAACACATCCATTCCCTTCACTTTTTATGTTCAGTCAATTATTATATCTTGTTTATTTGTCCTCCTAAGTATCTCTTTAATCTGCATATATCTTTCCATTTCCACCACCATCAGTACACCCTCGTCTGGACTGCTACATCTCCCATTCATCTCAGTTTCCACCTTTGCCCTTTTCAAAGCCATTCTCTTCCTTTATCTGTAAAGAACAAGCTAAAATGAATATCTGATAAATGCATTTCCATTTCAGAAATTCTTTGAGTCCTGTGGTTTCTAAAGTCCATAATCCAGGATAATGTGGTCATTCCATAATCTCCACTCTTATGTTTTATCATTTCTGTTTCCCATTCTTACCTGATAGCAGGGTCATACTGCCCCTTTTTCCAGCTTTAATCAAACTCCCAATGTTTGTTTGTTTTTCCTTTAGAGTTTTACAAACAAGAAGCCCACTTCTAGAATATGTGCTCGTGTCTAATTCCCCTCATCTATCTGCTGCTGTCAGGTCAATTTTTGCTTTGAAGCCTTTTTTCTAACCCCTAAAACTTTGGTTTGTAACATATAGTTTTCTAAACTTTTCTTTTGAAGTCCTGACCTCAGTTTGTAAGTATATGTATTTGAAGGCTTGTTTTATTAATTTCTGTCTCCTGTACTAGCTTGAATGCTCTGTGAGAATGGGCCTCATTTCTACTAAATTCACTATGTTGTTCCTGAAACCTTGCACACAGTAGATGCTCAGAAATAAGCCATAAAATGAAAAGAAATGTATCAATAAAGATGAGATATTTTGGATTCCTCTCAAAAACAGTAACCTGTAATAGAGGGAACACATGACCTAAGTGAAACTACCTTGAGGAAGAATATCCAGCTGAGGCAGTACTTTCAATGCTGTCTCAGTGTGTCAATGTAGAGAGACTAGCTGAATAATGCTAAATACTGGGGCCATTTGAAATAAACCAGTAATAGTGTAAAACATATATTTCTAAACACAAAGAATACATAAGTCCAATTGAAAACCTATTATTTCTGTTATTCTTTTCCCTTTTTCCATTATGTTTGACATTTTTGAAACTGAGTTTTGTTACAGTTCATTAGCTTATTGCTACATGCTAGTAGGATGACATTGCAGTGAGATGCATAAAATAATATTTTAGCATGAACAATTGAAATTACAGGGTCTTAAAGAGAGTGTGTCATGGAGATTGCATCAGTTTGATCCGGATGCTGAGCTTGTGAGCAGGTAGCTTGTTGTGATGGAGTGAGATGAAATCGGTGCCTAGTCGTTGGAGAAAGTTGTAATGATGTATGAAATGAAAAATCCCTGCCCACCCAGTGCAAAGAGAATACAAACCCTCCTTTGCAATCACTGCTATGTTATTTTCTCTACAATATCATGCAACTCCAGAGAATGGAAAGTCCGTGGCAGGGCCAAAACTTGCAGTTTATAAGAGAAAGTAAAAAATAAGATATGTTGGGGAATTTGAGAATAAAGAATTTCATAACCTCCTAGTGTCAACAAGATTCATTTTAACCCTTATGGATACCCCAGCTTATACAAATAAGCTCCAATGTCCTTAACCCAACACCTGCTCACCTACATAAAAAATGAACTACCCAGGAAAATATTTTGAAAGCATAAAAATTAAAATCTCAATTCCATTAAATATTTTGAAGTAATTTGTATGATGTACCCTTTCTAATGTTGTAATGTATGATAAGCAGATTAATTAACTCAGTAATTTATTGAAAATTTACTGTATATCATGCACAATACCAGCACGGGGGATATGGAGCAAACAAAACACAAATATCTCTGCTTTACTGAAATTTACCTTCTAAATCAGCCAATAAAGAGAATAAATGAGGAAAGTATACAATATGTTTGCATTAAGTGCTATGGAGAATAATAAAGTAGAGAGAGAGTGGACTCAAAAGAGTAGAGGGAAGTTTTCTGTTAAAACTAAGTTGGCCAGGAAATCTCATTACAACATCCTTGAGAACAGTCCTGAAGAAAGCAAGCTATCCTATGACTTGGGGAAAGGACATTTCAAGCACAGGAAAAAACAAGGGATATAGGCAGGAGACTGCCTGGACAGTTGAGAAACATCAGTGGATCAATGTGGGTATGCAGACTGAGTTAGAGAGGCACTGGAAGAGGAAGCAGCTCACACAGAGACTCGTAAACTATTGTAAGCTCTGCTTTATTCCGAGTGAAATAGGAAACCATTGGAGGATGTGGAACCAAGGAATGGCAATGTCTAGGATATTCGAAGGGGATCACTTTGGCTGCTTTATGGAAAAATAAAGATTGGTCAAGATTTACTACCTGATCCAGGGGAGGTGGAATGATGACTTGTGCTAGGAAGGTAACAGAAGCTGGGTAATTAGAAAATTAAAAATGGGAGACAGAAAAATAAACCTAAAGCTACTTCAAATATGTAACATAACCACACTGAGTGAGAAAAAGGAGGAAATGAGGAGAAGGAAAATGAGGGGAAGGGAAGTAGGATATAAAAGGACCAATCCAGGAAACTTTTAAACGTGAGTTTTATAGAATATACTCTCAAACTAATGACAAAAAGAACTTAAAATTATGAAACTTCAGTTACTATGTTTAGTAATCTCTTCTCTGAATTAGGAATTCTGAGTCCACAATCTGTGTATTCCAGGAATGATGTAATAAGTAAACACATTGAAGATACTATAATAGGAGGCAGGTAAAGGGAGTTACAAATAAAAGGGAGCAGTTCTAGAATAAAACTTCTGGTATTGGATTAGAATTGAATGTATCAGTATAAATTCAAAAATAAATATAGAAATAGACACACATAATCATACACACTTGATGCCAGGGTTCTTGTTTACCGTGTCAAAGGATGAACTTTGCAAATGCTCGAGGTAGGCAAGCAAGAAAGAGGCTCTTTATTTATAGAAGTAAAGATAGAGAACTCCCAGGCATATACTGGGAGGGACAAGGCTGCCGCTGATGGGCTCAGGTCTAGGGGTTTTATGCCTGTTGCATCTACAAGGGAGAGAAGCTGTTTGTTTTCTATAGGTTCCTATCGGAATGCCAGCTGTATTTTAGCCAATTGTACTGTAGATCATTTCTATTTTTACCTAGTTTGCCATGGTCAAGCATGAGCTATGACTTAGAGTCAGTAAAAAAATGCTTCTTTATCATGGAGGTTCAGTGAGAACCTCCTTATACATCGTTGCATTGTTTCAGCTGCAAGTCTCCTGTTTTTCACATTCCCCAGGTCCTTAGCGAGCATCTTATTTGTCCTTCCCAGGACCCTTATCTTGCCCTAAGTGGACAGGGCCTGCCCCCTGTTTTTTCCCTGTCTCACACTCACCACATGCTAAACATATATTTTCTAGCTTTGGGATTTTTTTCCCCTTTGAGAAGACACAGAAACAATGACATCTCTGTATAAACACCCTTTATGCCTAAATGTTTGTATTTATATGTCATTCTCCACTAAAAAGAATGAGGGTTCTAGGGAGAAATGATTCGAGGGCTAGGCAATAAAAAGGAAGTGTTGAAGGACTGATGGGAACATATCAAAGGGGTTCCAACTGACCGAATCAGTTTGAACATCAGAATAAATAATGATAGTAAGGTATCATAACCAATAGGATAACATAAGGATATTTTAGTGCAAAAAACATAATTAATTAATAGATGAAAAAGAAAAAATCATTTCTTTACAGTAGTTTCCAATGAATAAAACCAGGATTTAGTTAATTACCATTTGGCAACCGTCAGTTATAATTGATTCAATCAGGAATCATCAATTGATACTAAAAATAGTAAGTGAAAGTTTGTTGAGGAGCAAGATGTATACATAGTCAAAGTATTTCCCCACCAATTGCTAATGATAAAGGGGGAAGTAGTAACTGTGCAGTAGGGAAGCCTGAAGACAGTCTCAAACCAGTGGTCACCAGCATCACCAGTAACGGGACAAACCAACATTAGGCACCTCCGTGTATTATGCATCGCTAAGTTTATAACATCACATCACTTGAGTAAAATTTGTAACAAAATGAACAAACTGAATCTGAGGAAATATTGACAGAAATTCTACAAAATGACTACCCTGTACTCTGAAGATCAAAACCATGAAAAACAAAGAAAGACTAAAGAAATGTTCTGGTTTAAAAGAGACTATAAAGTCTCCTAGCAAGGAAATGCAATGCTTTAATTTCCTGATTTTTAAGATTTATACTGCATTATGTCAATGAGTGCATCGTCCTTAGGAAATACACACTGAAGCATTTAGGATAAAAGACCTAATGTCTGTAGCTTACTCTCAATTTGTTCACAGTTCTTAAAAATAAACAGAAAGAAAATAAAGCAAATGGGGCAATTTTCAAAATTGTTGTTTCGGTGAAAAAGCTTACAGAAGTTCTGTTGTACTATTGTAACTTTTCAAAAGTTTGAAATTGAATCAGATAAAAAGTTATGAAAACTTTATTGAAAATTTTTCTTTTAGGAAGAGATAACATATGTGCAGTATTGAAGCTTCCAATGTAGTAAAAGTCTACTTATTGCCTTTTTTCCCTTTAAACAAATTTTTCCTTTGTTACTCCATAAAGTTTTATAGTTTTTCAGAAAGAGATCTCGTCCATGACTTACAGAATTATTTCTAGTTGTTTTTAGTTGTTGATTCCTTTGTAATGGAGTATTTTCTTTATCAAAAGCTGAGTTTTAATATCTATGTATATTCTTGTATATTCAGCCAAAATTTCCTTCCTATTCAATTCAAATATGTCTTACTAGTTTTAATAGTTTGTCATTTAATATTTTTACTTCATGGATATGTAATCATATTATCTGAATACAAAAAATTGCTGTATTTTTCTACTCTTCTAAATACATTGGCAAAAAGCATCCAAGGTAATCTATTACAAGGTAAAACTCACTATACTGGTGATCCTGAGGAAAATCTAATATCTATTATATTCACATATTCACAAATACCTAGTTTTTTAAGTAATGGGAGCTGTAAGTAATTAAGAATTGGAATGTCATAAATTTTTACAGAACCATTCTTATGGTTTCTTCTCCTTAGAAGAAAAAAATGATATGCTAAATATTCTACTTTCAATATTTAGTGTATTTTCTTTTAAAATATACATGAATTTTAGTTAACTTTTGTTATTTTGCAGCAGTACATGACAATGCAAACTTTTAAATTCATAAGCACTTAAAATTTTTGTTTTCCACAAGGTAAAGCAGTTCAGCTAGTAACTGTGAAGTTCTTTGCTGCTTTGAGGGGGTCTTAAGACTGAATAAGCCAAAGATATAAGCAAAGCTCCTGCTGAGGCACCCATGGATAAGATGGCCTGGAAGGTAACAGCTCTTGTTCTGAGAACCCTTCTAAGCTCAGGCCAAGGAATCACAGTGCCAGGGCCCAGACTCACCCCAGGGAGACCCTGGTGGGGTCGGACACCCTCCGTCTGGAGAGAGAACTCTGAGGCCCGAACTGTCCCTGTAACAAACATGCTTGGGTTTTCCTGGCAAGATTTTGCTCCCTGATAAAACATGTAAAAAAAAGTTCCTTTAACCCCCTGACACCCTTCGTTTCTGTTTAGGACCCCATCTTGTGAGGATATCTTGTTAGAAGCTGCTATAGCCATTATGGGTCACCAGATGGAAAGACAAGTCAACTTAGCACCCTGACGCTCTTGCAGTACTGTTCAACTACCTGCAGATTCTGAAGCGATATAACTAAGTCATCATTAGCCAGATATTCTACTAAAAACTGAACGCAACTTACCTAATACATACTTTTTTTAAATTTAAGTACCATTGATATACAATCTTATGTTGGTTTCAAATATACAACACAGCAGTTCAACAGTTACCCATATTATGAAATCTCCACCCACTCCAGTATAGTCACTATCTATCAACCTAGTAAGATTTACAGAATAATTAACTGTATTCTCCGTACTGTACTACCATCCCCATGACCAGCTTATATTGTTATTGCGAATTATTGTGCCCCTTTCTCTGCCCACACCTTCCCAACCCCTCCCCCTTGGTAACCACTAGTCCCTTCTCAGTGTCTATGAGTCTACTACTGTTTTGTTCCTTCTGTTTTGCTTTGTTTTTATATTCCCCATGTAAGTGAGATAATTTGGTATTTGTCTTTCTCTACCTGGCTTATTTCACTGAGCTTAATACCCTCTAGGTCCACCCATGTTGTTGCAAATACAAAGAAATGGACGAAGAACCTGATACATACTTTTAACAGTAAAGGTAGCAGAGACCCAGAGCGGTGAAATCACAGTCAAATAGAGTCACTAACATGGCAGCTATATCCATCCTGAGTGGGAGAATAGTAAGACCATATGAATACCCTTTGATGTCACTGGGCAAAACATGGAAATTGGAATACCAGGAAATTGATGCATTTTCTTATTTTAAAAAGTTTGCTTTGGTACACTCAATTAATATATCATTCTACGTGTTTAAGTGCCGAGAATAGAGGGTTCAAGTCTGTTGTTATGAGTAAATAGATAAATATAATGCTGTCTTTGATTAATTGCTCCAGCAATATTACAATTCACTGGCACAGAGATTCAACTCCCTCACAGTTATTGGGAGAACCTGATATTACAAGGAAGAGAAAGGGAAAATTTAAGCAGAAATAAACAGTACATATATTTTGTTGACTATAAGACTACTGCAGTAATGCAAGCTTGGTTTAAGAAAAGAGAAGTAATTTTCAGCTCTTTTAATTATTAGCTAGTTATTTAATACTGAAGCCATCTCTAATATCGACATTACTGTTATCTTCTCACAGATGGGCAGACCCAAGAATTAAAGAAGTCATATGTTGCTCTAGAACACACAATTAACACATGCTAGAATCAGGTCCAGGGGACATGATCTCCACAATATCATAGCCTGTACTCTTTGGCATGCTACAAACAATTCACATAATTTTGTTTTTACTGATACCTTGGAAGCCCACACAAAATACCTTTCTTGCTTCTACTTTATGCAGCAGGATTGTCAAAGTAAAGAATTTTTTCTTTTGACAAAGTCTTTGAGCTGCCTTATTTAACAAATCTGTTTAAATTTTTCAGAAGTCTACTAATTCTCAGTTTTAGACTTAATGTCTATGATTCAGTAATAAAGCCAGTTTATTAGGGGTGCAACAATTTGTTGTTATTCTTTAGAAGGAACAGATAGTATTTATTCTGCTAAATTTTGTCTCTAGGCCTAAAATAATCACACACATGTGTACATAGCTGTCCTGTTCCCACAGTGTTTGTAGTGCACACTCTTCATCTCAGCCATGCTTTCTTAGTTACTGCTCCAGCCTTTGGGCAAATGTTTCTGCTACATATGTTCTTCAAGGAGTGGCAGTGTTGTAGGGGGCAGTATACCCAGTTGCCCCAAATCACTTCCTCTACCCCCTTTTTATCAGCTCCAGGTCATTCTCCTGATCTTCTTTGTACCACCTCCTTGGGACACACTTCCTCTCTGCACAGTTTCAGCTTAGAGAGTCCTCTTCAATCTTCTGTCAACTTGCTTCTCTCACTGGGGGTTTCCTATAATTTCTGGGACTTTGAAAACATTCTTTTCACTTTTGGTATCTTTGTTTATTCCTCTAAAGTAACCTTATTGTCTTTCCTCATTTGTTTTAAGGTAAATTGTAATTGATTGATTTAATGACATCAGATTGCAAAGTAGATCTTTCTCTCATTTATTTGTGTCTTTCAGGGCACCCCCGTGCCTGATGCATAACAAATGGGTGGTAAATGTTCATGGAATTGAAGTGGAAGTGTCCAGGCAAACTCTGGCTGAGCGTACAGTGGAGACATTACTGAATGAGTGTCTAATTTGTGAGAGGATTTAAGTGTCTGCTTCCTGTGTTCTTTAAATGTTTAAGTCAATGATTTGAGTCATTCTGCATTTATTTGTACTGCTTGCAACTGTCAAGGTAACATCCCCTTCTTGCTTTGTCTCTTTAAACCTCCTTGATAATTAAATATAAAGACGATGAACATAAATAAACGAATGTGCCCCTGGAACTTTTCATTATTAATGCTCTATGACTAAATTGGAAATTTGCTACTGTACCCCACGGGGGTGATTAATTTAGCAGACTAGGAGTTTTGATTAAAAAGGAATGAAATGTCTGACATGTAGTCTATTTATCAGTTAATATGATATTAAAACACTCTAATCATTGTGGTGCCTAAATTAAGACTTCACAGACTAAATGTCATTTCATTTTGCTTCTTTTGATTTGGTTATGTTTTATGGGGCTTATTATCTGTGAAGGTGTATGCATGTGTGTGAGTAACACATTGTCACTGATCTTCGAAGAAAAATAATGCAGCAAGAAAGCCTTTTGCCACAAGCTGTGTTGCCTGTTTCTCCATGTTTCAGGAAATTTGGGACACACACAAAAATTGTAATATCTGAATTATCTGGTCATTTCCAAAATTCAAATGTGATTACATGATATATTCTATTGGTACCAAGTAGCCAAAAATTACAGTTACTAGAATTTATAAATATTCTTCTACTTTAGAAAAAACTTAGAAACAAAGAAAAAATGCATATAGATTTTTCAGTGAATATAGCTTTAATTATTTTAGTCCTATAGCTTAAGATTTCAAGAGCTAGTGAATGTACAAAATAAACAGTATAATCTTAAATGTTGATTCTTCTATTTATGAAAATGTTTACCATTTTTTAACCTCTCTTATCCCAGATAATTTCACTACCCTTTTCCATTTGGAGAATTAAGTCAAAAAATATTCCCTTCACATAATTATCCCTCCCTCTCTCTGTCACCTCTATTATTCCCCACCCCTAGTATGGAACTACAACCAGTCTTTTTTATTGATTCCTAAGCAACTTTCAAAATATAACCTAAATAAGAGTGTTTGACTGGGTTGGTCTTTTTTCAGTCTTATTTCTAGACCATTCTTTAAAGTGTCAAAAGGCTCAGACCAGAGACAAGTTACATTTGGAGGAATAGTGTTCTAGTTTTTCCCCTCTTTTCTACCCCAATTCATATTCAAAAATGATTTCATATCTTGAACTGAAGAAAGCAAGAAAGTAGTGCGATCACAGAATAGAAATAAAGTAAGTAGGGAAAGACCACTTATTCAGTCTAAAACCTTATCCAACTCGTTAATGACCCCAGCTTCCAAGATTAAATTCACTGAAAATCCCCAAACAAATAAAAAAGGAGAGAATACTCAAGCAGGTATTGATGGTATAGATGGGAAAATGCCCCAACTCTTAAAACTGACATACAAAAAACACAGAATCAGCACAAGATCTCCTAACAATCCACAGCAGAGATGGAAACCCCTTCCAGGTCCCTTCCCATCTCAGACAATAAAAATCATTTAGATTCACTTTTTAAGGTTGAGTAATAGTCCACTGTAGATATATACCACATTTTTTAAAAATGCATTCATTCACTGGTGGACATTTAGGTTGTTTCTATATCTTGGCTCTTGTGAATAGATCTGCAATGAACATCAGAGATACCTCTCAGATATATATATTCTTTGGATATATATATACCCAGAAGTGGGATTGCTGAGTCATATTATAATTTTATTTTAAAAGTTTTTTGAGGAAGCTCTATACTGCTTTCCACAATGGCTGTACCACTTTATAAACACACCAACAATGCATAGGGGTCCAATTTCTCCATATCCTCACCAACACATCTTATCTTTCATGTTTTGATTATAGCCATCCTAACAGGTGTAAGGTAATTGCATTTCTCTGATGATTAGTGATGTTGAGCACCTTTTCTATACCTGTTGACTCTCTGTGTGACTACTTTGGAACAATGTTTATTCAGGTCCTGTACCCTGCTGAATGCAACAGCATAGAGGCACCTGGAGGACATTAAACTAAGCAAAATAAACCAGTTATAGGACAAATACTGAATGATTCCACTTAAACGTGAGTAATCTACAGTAGTCAAATTCATAGAAACAAAGAGTAGAATGGTGATTGCCAGAGACTTGACAGAGGGGGAGGAAATTGGTCATTGTTGTCCAATGGGTATAAAGTTTCAGTTATGCAAGATGAGTAAGTTCTAGAGAAATGTTTTACAACATTATGTTTACAGTTAACAATTCAGAATTGTACACTTAAAAGTTCTTTAAGAAGGTAGATCTTACATTTAGTGTTCCTAACACATGCAAAGTGAGGGAGGAGGAAACTTTTAAGGTGATGGATATGTTTATTACCTTAGTTGTGGTGATGTTTTCATAGATGTATGTACATCTCCAAACTCATCATAAATTTAATATGCCCAGTGTTTTTGTATATCAAGAATACTTCCAAAATGCTACTTAAAAAATGTTATTTGTAGCATGAGGAAATATTAACAATTACAATAATATAGGAATAATTAGTATTAATTAATGTCTCAGTATACTGTACCAGGCACAATGATAAGTAATTTATATATATTTTATTATCAAATTTTATAAACATCTATAAAGTAGGTAATATCATTGTCTTTATTTTATAGCTTTTATTGCTCTTGATAAATAAGTTTCCCAGGATCAGATACCCAGTAAGTCAAAGAGACTGGCCTCCTATCACCAAAACCCAGGAACTTAATTGAAATAAAAGATGATATTCTGAGTACTAGCAGCCGCTAACTATATTTATACACAGACTTCTCTCAAATATTTGTTCAGATTTAACTATTAATCTGGGATGGATCCATAACAAAAAAAAATCACAGACCACGTATCAGGCACCGAGAATCCAGCCTTGTAACAGATGTCTCACATCTGCCCTGCTTGTTTTCCCCATCCATTCAGTTTTTAGACTTGGACTCTAGACTAACACGGCATGTGAGTGGCAAGAGCATGAACTCCAGCGCTCTAAAAACCTGAGGGTGAGTCACTTCTGTGTCACGAACTAGCTGTGTGAGACTTCTACCAGCCACTTAATCTTTCTTTGAATTTAGTGTCTTCTTATATAAAATGAGGGCATAATGTAAATTGCCTTCTAAATGGATCTGTGAACATATAAGATAATGAATATAAGATGACTAGTGCTATGATTGACAGAGATAATCTAATCAAAATGAGAGATACATTACTAAGATCTCCAATTTCTGAGCGATTGATGAGAATATCAGCCACTTAACTTGCTCTGCTTCAACTCTGATTCAAGCTGGAATTCTAATCTAGCTACATTTACATATATTTTCTCCTTTAATCTTCACAAGATGAGCATCATGTTACTTATATATGGAAGAAGGTGAGACTCAGAGAACTTACATGATTAAATTGCATATTAAGAGCCCCTAATCCATTTCTTGTCTGACAAGTTGTACTTCACAGTGCCTTCAGGTGCTCATTGAATTTATGCCATTCCCCTCCAGAAATAGTCTTCAGCATCCCAAGTCAATCCCAGAGAGAAGTTTAAAACTGAAGACCTGGACACTGAGTACATCAACAGCTCACTCCTCTTCCTGACATAAAGATGGAAAAGTCTTCAGTGGCCCAAGTAGGCCATTCGCCCTTAATTCAGCATGCGTTAGATTTGCATTTAGCCCTGCCTCTAAATAACTTAAATGTGGTTATATAACTCTGCCTGCCACATCAAGTGGATTTGCTTGGAGTTAGTTGTTCCTATGTCTTTTTTTCCTCTCTTATTTTTTAAAATCTGTGGCAATTTCTAAGCAAAGTAAATAAAACTAAGTAGTTTAAAACACATACATGCACACATAGGAAACAGAGGCAGTGCTCAGAGACATTCAGTGTGACTAACAGATGCAGACCAAATAGAAAGAAGCAGTTTGGAGAACGTTAGGAGAAAAAAAGAAGCAGTCACATTACACATTGTTGTCAGTTTGGGCTTAAGAAATAAGCCAAAGTGGCTCATCTTGGATGAGATACTTCTACTTTTTTAGGCAAAGCTACAGAGAGCTTGTTAAAAGTAAACCAGAGCCCTTGGTCTCTCTTGACCTTGGGAGGAAGTGGGTGAAGTATGAGGGGTGAGGAAGAGGTAGTCTGTAAAGACTAGAATTTCTGTAAGAAGGGAACAACTCCGACTTGAGAATACCCCTCTGCCAGGAAAAGGCAGAGGCTGCCTCTTCTCCCAAAGTGGACTTTCTGTTTTAGCGCTAAAATAATTATTTGCAGGGAATTCTGAAAAATACAGCTTCATTTTTGTCTCACCTCAATGGTCCCCTGGGTTCATTTCCATCATTAGTTGAAACCATAAAGCTAAGCCAATGAGTCCATGTATATTTGATTCTCTGAATAGTTAATAAAAAGGTCAGTTCCCCTCCTTGCCCTTTGTCTGTCCCCCTTAGGATTTGCAGTATGAGCAGGAATTGCTGGTGGTCCCCTTGCACGGCTTTGCTTGCTAGATCTAAACTTCAGATGAAGTCAAGAATGACAACAGCTTTGCGTTGAAACAGAAGGGGAATTTAAATTCTACGAGTGTGTTGCCATTTCATGTTTATTTAATGCACAGGAAGTTTGATGTACAAAGGTAGTATGGGAATAGTGCGAAAAGGATCATGCTAAAAAACACCAGTTCTTCCAGATACTAATATTCAAATGAGACACAAAACCACACCTACAGTATATATGGAGTTTATGAGGCTATTTTGTTTTGTTGAGCTTTTTTCCTTCTTTTTCTTACCTCTTCCCTTTACTAAGAGCAATTTTTCAGGGAATAGGGGCATGGATATCCCCCAAATAAATTAGTGTACATTTGACTGGAGATACAGTTGAATAAAATGAAAGTGAAGTGACTTATTGTGTGTGATTTGTAAGTCATGGGTGACACATGAAAGTATGATAATACTAATGGAAAAAGGAAAAAAGGATGTCAGTAATAATTAGAAAAGTTAAGTTGTTTCTGGTTGAAAAGTGAATTATGATTGAGTATGCAAAGATAGAAATGATGTTGAATTGGACAGCGCTAATATTATGGCTCCTATTCTAAATCCATGGATAACAGTTTATACTATTTTGTAAACATGGTTTTTAGTTCCCCATGGAATAGACATGAGGAGTGGTAATGCTATTGTGTCAGTTTTGCTTTTACCATCATCATATTGCTTTTTATGAAGGGTTGTTTTCTCTCCTCTGGGATGCCCTAGTGAGAGATTACAGTAATCTCTGTTCACTGGGGCAGCAGAAGACACCTGCAACTGTTGCTTTTTTTCCTTATTTCTTTTAAATTTGATGTTAATAGGTGAAAATCTATAGGCCTGACAGTATATACTCCCTCACAAAATGATTGCTCAATTTTTAAAGTAAAATGTGAGAGATAATTTTCAGCAGTTTCTGAATTTTGTGCCTTTTTCTTACATTCTTAGTGTAAGCACAGGGCCAAACCGTCTGTGCCTTCACTCAGAGGATGACCAGAACTTTCATTTACATCACCATTTTGATCTCAGCATTTTAACGTCATACATATCTGTATATTTTTGCAGGGTCTTCAAAAAAGCCTTTCACTGACTTTAGCAATAGCAAAGATTAAGGCAGTGGGTAGTCAAGAATAAATTTAATTCAGGTTTATGTAAACTTTTCCTTTGCCCCCTCAAAACTGGCAACCTGCTTGGTTATATTTTCATTGGATATTGCATATGTTATAAGATTCTTAATGAATAAGGGTTAGTTTATTTCAAGGGTTGTTCCATATACTTTTTATTTTATTTGTACTTCACTTAAATGCAATAAGGAACAGAATAAATATTCTGGCAATTTCTATGGGATATTGAGTTCTTATATTGAAAACAATATCAGCAAGCAATAATGAGCTTTGTCCCTGGCATATGAGTTAGAAACAGACTCATAAAGCTTAGGGAAATGTGCATCTGTGGAAAGTTTTATGAAATAAATGTTTCCTATGCCATGATTCACAATGATGCTGTTAAATAGAAATACACATTTAGCCCAACTGCCAATACAGCTGCAACACTCTATGTGGGATCTGATTTCAAGTGGAGATGAAATGGGTATAACAGACAGACTCCAAATACATAACTACAGCCCCCACTCAGTTACTCCAAAACCATAAGTGACCCCGAAAACAATTTGAAATCTACATGAATCTGTGCTTATTTTGCAATGTATCCAAGTGGGTCCATCTCCATTTGTACAAGGCTCTCAAATTTACAAGGGAGTTTTAGAGACACATGGAAGTAATGTCTGGGTTTTCCTCACAGCCAAAAAAGGGAAATAAATATTAAAAATACTCATCACAAGATGTCTTTTCCATATATCTCCCAACTCATTGGCATGTTTCATGTTTCTGAAGCCCAGGAAAGTTCTTCATAATTTTTGTAGCCAAAATACAACCTATACATAGTAGGTATCAAACAAATAAGGGCTTTATATAAATATTTATTGATATAAGGATTAGTATTAGAATTTGATGGGGGGAATTTTTTTCTGAGCCTTGGGGATGTGCATTTGAACTTTCTTACTACATTCTTCATGTTGCTAATATCAAGGAAGATAGTCATACAGATATGTAGAAAAATAGATACACAGATATATAGATACAGGACAAACATATACATATATAGATGATAGACAAACACAAAAATCAAAATACTTTATGCAGCTCTTTCCAGAACTTACTGAGAAATATGTATGTACTTAAGACTGCTCAATGGCCACAAACTGGAATAATTACTAGTCCTTAAAGAGACTGTATCATTTTCTTTTTAATCAATAAAAAGGCGTCTTTAAGATTTCCCAGTCACACCCTTGTAACTGTTGCCTTAATTCTTCACTCAGAACTCACTACATTTGCTTGAGTGATGGGGTGCTCTCTCACCCCACCAGCTATTCAGTTTTTAGAAAGCTACTTTAGTGATCTTTGATTACTCCTTAACAGTTTTTTTAATTCATTTGAAATTTTAAACTGAGTGCTTTTTGTCCAGTGTATCCCTGTTTTTTTACTTTTTGCTAGGCAAACACAGTCCCTAACTTCTTATTTTACATACACTCACATTAAGTCACAGAGGCCAGCTCAAACTAGATTTTAAGAGCAGACCTTTCTGAGAAGGTGACTTCCCTATGACACTCCTACACTTTCTACTTTTCCTTTACCAGTAGCTTTCTACAGTCTTGAGTTTTGCTCATAGGGAGTCGACTTTGATCAAATGGCATACATATCTGTTCAAATATACTGTAGGACAAGCAGGTATGGAAGCTTCAAATCATTTGTATTGTTCTGTACCAGAAGATCCTCCATATAATTTTTGATTAAGATAATTTAATTATTTCCCTAAATCCTTGAATAAAAAATGCTCATTAAAGGTACTTGACTTCCTTTTTGGTCTTTGTGTATATACGTTTGTTCAACTCAAGAAACTTTTTATTTTTATTATAAGAACTCATCTACAACTTATACTGAGAAGTACTGAATGAATTACCATTTCTTCACAATTATAATTTAGATTACTCAATTCATTCTAAACACTGCCTGAAAGTAGAGTTCCTGGAGTTTACTTAATTTACAATAAGAGTTGCTTAATTTACAGTAAGACCTAACTTCTGGTTTATTGCAGATTCACATTTAAGAACTTTTGAAAAATCAAAGAAGATAGAATTCAGAGTTTAGAATTATATTAGATGCCAGTATCCTGGGCTTGCCAGACCTCCAGTAACTGATCTACTTTCTGGACTAATCAGATGAAGACAGATAGACAAACAATGTCAACTGGAATCTAATCAGAAGTTTTAAATAGCCTAAGATGCCTAATATATTAAAAGGTCTTATAATATCCAAAAGTCAGGAGAGAGCCCTAAACAGGGCTGTCTTTCCTTAATAAGGTATTGAAAAAAAATGCCAAACTGTAAACATCATAAGAAATTATGAATGCTATTAGGAGGTAATTTCAAGAGCAGACTACATTAAAGCTTTAAGTAATACCTGGATGTCAACCCAGCTACAGAAGTGAGTGTACAGAAGTGAGGGAGCCACACTCTGTCATTGGTCAAACATGAAAATGCTTTTTTAAATTAGCAGAATTTTACACCCATGGAACTACAATGAATAGACAAACCAGAACCCAAAATAACTTATTTCCTTACTCTGAAGGTCAAACACTGGGTCTTTGTAAACAAAAAGAAAGAAGAAGAAAAGGAAAACTAAATTACAAAAGATCAATCCTTTCCTTCATAAAGCCAGTAGATTGACAAATATGTCTTTAGATAATCAAAGAAAGATATTAGGGGAAAAAATAACACAATGTCCAGCCCTGGAAAAAAGAAGTGTTTCAAAGTAGAAATGTCATAGATAAACATAATGATGCCTTGAGGAATTCTGGGTATCCTCACAGCTCCCCACTTTATTTCTGGACCAGCACAAGGGAGTTGACATAAATATAAATACCATTTTAGTTAGATGCTACTCTCTAAAGCCTAAGTCCTATAACTTTATAATGTTTGTCCATTGAAGTTTGCAAAATCGCCAATATCATTGTAAATACTGACAAATACCAATCATTCTTCCAATCTCCACACATATATTTCCTTTGGACCCCCTAACTGAAAAACATTCTTTTTTATGTGACACTTCCTGCAAATATAGTTGAAGAGACTTATTATGCAATAGCCATTGCCAAATGAAATGTTTAGAAAACATTATTTTTGAAGTATTTATTTGTTCTCCATGTATAATTGAATTAGAGCTGATACTAGCAAAACTGTACAACTTGTGATGTCATTAAAGAAAATAGGGCTTGATTATTTAGTAGTCCCAAATACTCTCTGGACCAAAAATTCAATTTATTATAGGATGATTAAAGGGAATAGATCCAATTGAAGTTCAGACTGAAAGCTTTCTTTCTCTGATAGTCTACAATACATACTAAAACTCAGAACCAAGACTGGCCATAAATGAATAATTGAAACATTAATCTACAAGGCCACACATTTTACCATTCCTCTTATAATACCTATATTCTTCTAGTTAAAAGAAATAAACAAAATCAGAGGATTTAGATTTGAATAGGACTTAAGGACATTTTAAATATTAATACTCATAAAATTTTCTGTAGAACCAATCACAAATACTATCCTTCCCACCATATTCCCTCATAATAAGTTTTATGCTATTATTGAACTCTGCTTATCTTTTTACATAGTATCTACTTGCAGTCACTTGGGAAAGTCAACAGTATGCTTGGACTATAATGTTTCAGAAATTTAATTAAATTCACTGCCATATATATCAACCATGACATAACAAAATTTCCATAGATTTCCCACATGATGCACTTTGATATGGTGTGCATATGAATTTTTTTCCTCCTGAACAAAGATTTTGAAATGTATTTACCTTGTTTATTATGATTCTTACCTGAACAGGTTCATTACATTTTTACTTAACACACAGGATTTCACTTAACTCTCAACATTGTATGTTGCAAGAATTGAAGCTAACCTAAACCTTTCCAGAGCCATCAGTTAAGATTTCTAAAATTAAGAGGATATTATAAAAAACAGGTCCCAGAATTATCAGGCCCTTCTTAACCTCCTCATGACCATATCAAGTTGATTGCTCCTGTGTATAACCTTGAAATTCAGAAGTGGAAGGAGCTTTTATAGCCCAGCAGTTAAGCATCAATACTATTATAAATTCCTAGACTTACATGCACACAGAAAGAGAGAGCACACGAGTAGTACTAGTGCAGCAACATGGTCACATCACACCAGAGATCCATAGACTCCAAAGCCTTTCTGGGAACCCTGCACTACAGCATACCTTCCCTCTTTGGCAGAGGTTACTAAAAAAGAAAAGCAGCAGCAGCATTGAATGCAATTTTAGGTAAATCCTCCACTTGATAATTCTTCATATGGTATAATCTTTGATACTAATGTATCTATCATTTCTCTACTCATCATCTAATCAACCATGAAATTCTGCATTTCACATATAATTATCCATTACTGAAACACCATCCACTATACCAGCCTATTTATTCTGACTGGGAGAAAGAAAGCCTCAGGTTACCCAATAACTAGCTATGCCACTAACCAGCATCTTAGTTCTAGCACTTGACAATCCACATTTAATTCTGTTTATTGATGAGCCATTTTTAAAGACTGAGCTAGAAACTATCAATGCTGGATATATTTTCTCACCAAAGTTCCAGATAGAATCCATCTCCTATGTAAAATCATTTCAGGGAAAAAAGGACATGTCAGAAAGTTCCAAAGCATAAAGCTAACAATCAGACTAGTAGATATGCCTGTTATGCATTATAGGAAGTTTGAAATACTATGAGAAAAAATACATGTGAACAAATTTCCCTATGAAAACGTAACTAGTCTTTCTATTTGCCCTCTGGTTTCATCTCTGTTTAGTACCATGTTATCCAAAAGAAATGTGGTGTAAGCCATGAAGGAGAGTCTCATATATAATTTTAAACTTTCACTTTAAAAAATGAAAAGAAATGGATAAAGTAAAATATAACCACAGATTTTACTTAATTCAATGTATTTAATATATATTTTTATACATAATATAAAATTATTAGTGAGATAATTTTGCATTATTTCATTCCTTACTAAGCCTTCAAAATCTTGTGTGTGTGTGTTACACTTAATGAAATCTTTCTTAAAACTTCCCACATTTCAAGTGCTCAAATAGCCACTTGTGGCACTTGTAGCTAGTGGGTACTGTATTCTGTGTTGCATAATTGCTTAATTTCTCCAAGTCACTTTCTACTAAGAATGTAAATAGCTGCTATACAAATGAACAAGCATAGATGTACCGTAATAATGTTAAACTTCCCTACAAAATAATAAAGACTGCCAGAGATTCAAGATGATGGTGTGAGAGGTGAGACAGAGAATTCTTCCCAAAACCATATAGAGTATGAAAATATAGTTAATACAACTAACCCTAAAACAACAACCCTAGAAGGCTGCACCAGATTGCATACAGACCTCTCCAACAGAGCAGATCTCACAAAACAGGGTAATCTATGAAAGGCTTGAGTGGTGGAACTCAAGCCCTTCCCCCACCCCAGCTCACTCGCAGGAGAAAGAGAAACGAAGGAGGGAGGTTGTGGAAGCCTAAGACCATTGAACACTTAACCCTGGAGGTCTGCTATATGAGCAGCAACCCACACAGTGTGGTGCTGTGGAGGTTGAGGAGCTAGGACAGGCAGAGTGCTTGAGAGACTTCAAGATACCACTCACTCCAAAGGAAAGATCAACCAGACAGAAAATAAGTAAAGAGACAGAGGCACTGAACAATGCATTAGAACCGATGGACCTAACAAACATGTACTGAATATTCCATCCAAAAGCAACAGGATACACATTCTTCTCAAGTGCACATGGAACACATTCAAGAATAGATCATATACTAGGCCACAAAAAGAGCCTCAGTAAATTCAAAAAGATTAAAATTGTACCAACCAGCTTCTAAGACCACAAAGGTATGAAACTAGG
The DNA here is from genome assembly GCF_030020395.1 of Manis pentadactyla. Classification (NCBI taxonomy): domain Eukaryota; kingdom Metazoa; phylum Chordata; class Mammalia; order Pholidota; family Manidae; genus Manis; species Manis pentadactyla. The sequence continues at coordinate 54,610,653 of NC_080023.1, forward strand.
AATACATTATACAAAGAAAATGAAAAAGCCCACAAAAACATGGAGGCTTAATAATATGCTCCTGAATAATCAATGGATGAATATCCAAATAAAAACAGAGATCAAGCAATATATGGAGAAAATTGACAACAATAATTCAATCCCACAAAATCTGTGGAATGCAGCGAAGGCTGTGCTAAGAGGGTAAGATATTTCAATACAGGCCTACATCAGGAAAGAAGAACAATCCCAAATGTACTGTCTAAACATACAATTAATGAAACTAGAAAAGGAAGAACAAATGAGGCCCAGAGTCAGTAGAAGGAGGGACAGAATAAAGATCAGAGCAGAAATAAATAAAATTGAGAAGAATAAAACAATATAAAGAATCAATGAAAGCCAGAGCTTTTTCTTTAAGAAAATAAACAAAATAGATAAACCCCTAGCTAGACTTATCAAGAAAAAAAGAGAGTCTACACACATATTCTGAATCACAAATGAGAAAGGAAAAATCACTATGGACAACACAGAAATACAAAGAATTATGAGAGAATACTATGAAAAATTATATGGTAAAAAACTGGATAAACTAGAAGAAACAGACAACTTTCTAGAAAAATGCAACCGTCCCAGGCTGACCCAGGAAGAAACAAAATATGAATATACTAATTACAAGCAAAGAAATTGAACTGGTAATCATAAAACCACCTAAGAACAAATCTCTGTACCAGATGGTTTCACTGCTGAATTTGATCAAACATTTAGTGAAGACCTAATGCCCAACCTGCTTAAAGTTTTACAAAAAGTAGAAGAGAAGGGAATACTCTGAAACTCATTCTACAAGGCTAACATCACTCTAACACTAACACCAGGCAGACACCATAAAAAAAGAAAATTACAGACCAATATCCCTGATGAACATAGATGCAAAAATACTCAACAAAATATTAGTAAACCGAATTCAAAAATACATCAAAAAGATAATCCATCATGATCAAGTGGGATTCATCCCAGGAATTCAAGGATGGTACAACATTCAAAAATCCATCAACATCATCCCCTACATCAACAAACAAAGGACAAAAACCACATGATTGTCTCCATAGATGCTGATAAAGCATTCAACAAAATTCAACATCCATTCATGATAAAAACTCTCAACAAAATGGGTATAGAGGGCAAGTACCTCAACATAATAAAGGCCATATATGACAAACCCACAGCCAACTTTATATTCAACAGTGAGAAGCTGAAAGATTTTCCTTTAAGATCAGGAACAAGTCAAGGATGCCCACTCTCCCCACTTTTATTCAACATAGTTCTGGAGGTCCTAGCCATGGAAATCAGACAACACAAAGAAATAAAGGCATCCAGATTGGCAGGGAAGAAGTCAAACTGTCCCTGTTTGAACACAACATGATCTTATATATAAGAAACCCTAAAGAACCCACTCCAAAACTACAGGATCTAAAATCTGAATTCAGCAAAGTTGTGGGATATAAATTTAATACACAGAAATTTGTGGCATTTCTATAAACCAACAATGAACTAGCAGAGAGAGAAATCAGAAAAACAATTCCATTCACAGTTGCATCAAAAAGAATAAAATACCTAGGAATAAACCTAACCAAGGAAATGAAAGACTTGTACCCTGAAACTACAAGATACTCATGCGAGAAATTAAAGAAGAAACCAGTAAATGGAAACACATCCCATGCTCATGGATAGGAAGAATTAATAGTGTCAAAATGGCCATTCTGCCTAAAGCAATCTACAGATTCAGTGCAATTCCTATCAAAACACCAACAGCATTCTTCAACGAACTAGAGAAAATCGTTCTAAAATTCATGTGGAATTACAAAAGACCCCAAATAGCCAGAGCAATTCTGAGAAAGAAGAATAAATCAGGGGGAATTATGCTCCCTGATTTCAGGCTCAACTACAAAGCCACAGTAATCAAGACAATTTGGTTTTGGCACAGGAACAGACCCGTAGACCAATGGAACAGACTAGAAAACCGAGATACAAACCCAAGCATATATGTCCAATTAATATACAATAAAGCCATGGACATACAATGGGGAAATGACAGCCTCATTAACAGCTGGTATTGGCAAAATTGGACAGCTACATGTAAGAGAATGAAACTGGATTATTGTCTAATCCCATAAACAAAAGTAAACTCAAAATAGATAAAAGACCTGAATCTAAGTCATGAAACCATAAAACTCTTAGAAAAAAAATAGGCAAAAACCTCTTGGACATAAATATGAGCAACTTCTTCATGAACATATCTACCTGGGCAAGGGAAACAAAAGCAAAAATGAACAAGTGGGACTATATCAAACTAAAAAGCTTCTGTACAGCAAAGTACACAATCAGTAGAACAAAAAGTATGGGAGAATATAGTCGTAAATGACATACCCAATAAGGGGTTGACATCCAAATTATATAGAGAGCTCTCACACCTCAACAAACGAAAAGGAAATAAAGCAATTATAAAATAGGCAGAGTAGCTGAACAGACAGTTTTCCAAAGAAGAAATTCAGATGGCCAACAGACACATGAAAAGATGCTTCACATCACTAGTCATCAGAGAAATGCAAATTAAAACCACAATGAGATATCACCTCACACCAGTAAGGATTGCCACCATCCAAAAGACAAACAACAACAAATGTTGGTGAGGATGTGGAGAAAGGGGAACCCTCCTACACTGCTGGTGGGAATATAAATTAGTTCAACCATTGTGGAAAGCAGTATGGAGGTTCCTCAAAAATCTCAAAATAGAAATACCACTTGACCCAGGAATTCCACTCCTAGGAATTTACCCTAAGAATGCAGCACTCCAGTTTGAAAAAGACATATGCACCCCTATGTTTATCACAGCACTATTTACATTAGCCAAGAAATGGTAGCAACCTAAGTGTTCATCAGTAGATGAATGGATAAAGAAGATGTGGTACATATACACAATGGAATATTATTCAGCCATAATAGGAAAACAAATCTTACCATTTGCAACAACATGGATGGAGCTAGAGGGTATTATGTTCAGTGAAATAAGCCAGGCAGAGAAAGACAAGTATCAAATGATTTCACTCATCTGTGGAGCATAAGAACAAAGAAAAAACTGAAGGAACAAAACAGCAGCAGACTCACAGAACCCAAGAATGGACTAACAGTTACCAAAGGAAAAGGGACTGGGGAGGATGGGTGGGAAGGGAGGGATAAGGGGGAAAAAGGGGTATTACGATTAGCACACATAATGTAGCGGGGGGGGACGACACAGTAAAGGCAGTATAACAGAGAGAAGACAAGTAATGATTTTGTAGCATCTTACTACGCTGATGGACAGTGACTGTAATGGGGTATGTGTTGGGGACCTGATAATAGGGGGAGTCTAGTAACCATAATGTTGTTCTAGTAATTGTACATTAATGATACCAAAATAAAAAAAAAGAGACTGCCAGAAATAATAGAACTATACTCTAAAACCATATCATGTAATAAAATAAAAGTACTTCTTGATGGCATGAATTATAAGTAAATATTCAGTGCACTTCCATTCAGCAATTATTTGAGTTGTATGGGTTATAAAGAATTAATTTATTAAGGAAATATTTATTGAAGGTCTATAAAGTGGAATATACTTTCCAGCTGTCAGAATTAAAGCAAAGAACATGAGAGATAAAATTCAGCCCAATAAAATTCTGGCAACATGGAGGTGGTTATGTCATGGAATTGTAAAGGAAATGACACATTGTCCAAGCATGCAAATAGTTTACTGTCTATTCAAAGAAAAGTAAAACATGAAGGACTACAGTACACTGTGAAATGTTATAGTAAGAGCACAAGTGAATAAACAGATTGAAAATAAAATGTCAACTACATAATAGAAAAGTACAACAAAGGAAAATAGTGGAAGACTTATTAGGTAATGATGTGGTGAGGGTGTATGACCTGCTATTTTTTTTATAGAGTGATCGAGAGAGGCGATTTTGATAGAATTACATAAATGAAGTATGGATGAGTCATGTGAGTATTTGAGGAAAGGACTTTCCAAGTCCAGGGAACTGCAAATATAAACTAATTCCCTGAGCAGAAAAAAAAAGTCACTTCTCTTCATATTTTTAAAATTTATTTTTATCTTAACTTTCTGAGAAAGAGTAAAAATAGTGGAAACAGAAGTAAATTTGAAAAGGTAGTTGGGGACCAGATCATCAGGTATATCATGGTAACAACTTTGGATTTTGTTTTTTTGTTTTTTCCCCAAATGCAATGGAAGCTGTTGGAGCATATTGATGAGCAAATAATCTGCCCTCATATTTACTTGTGAAAAATAGAAAATGTGAAAGAACATTGACAATAGGGACAGTCGTTTACAGTCTACTGTGGTTGTCCACACAAACAACAATTACTTTTCTAGTTGATGGCATAATGTAACAGTAAAATTAGGATACATTAAGAAAGGAGAAAAAAATAGGGGACTTTCTAATGGCTGGTTATGGTTTGCTCAATAAACAGGAAAAGTAAAAGTTTGAAAAGCAATAGATACAAAGAAAATATTAAGGAACCAAGTCCCAGAAAGAGAAGCACTTCAAAATCGAGCAGAGAGCCAAAGGAGCATCCATATCTAGAGATGAGTACCTCATCTGGTTGATGGCAGAGGACTTGGTCTGACAGAGTTTACAGGGTAAGGAAGAAATTGAAAAACCCTTTGATGACAGTGTAAGTGAAAGAACAGACTAGAATTAGGCATAGTCTGAAATGCAGAATTACTTAATTCTATAAAACATCATTTCCCCACACCAAAATTTTATTGAACAAAAAGCAATGAGTTATTAAAAACAGAAAATTCATGACATCTGAATATTCTTACAGTGATTGCATTCTGATGCTGGGAGAATAGAAAGGCGATATCTGAAATTAAATACTCTCCTTGCTCAACAGGTTACTTGTTAAGAACCTCAGCTCTTTGTAATGATAACGCAAGAATTGGGAGCGGAATCATCCAAAAATGATATCTTAACCTCATTAAATCCATAAGTCCTTCACTTAAAAACTTTGATACAAAAGGAAGGGTATGTACTCACTGGAAAAAAACAAAGCAAAAACAGTTTACTTTCCACTGAGATCATATGTAAGACATGTTCAGTGTATATATTTCTTTTATTTATATTATTTGTATGTTATGAAAATAATATATATTATATAGATTATTTCACATATTTATTATGCATGCATGGAATAAAATGAGGAGTCATACAAATTACCAGAAAATATAATATATAATCAAAGGACAGATAAATCAATAGACACATTGATGACCTTTATTATATACAGCAAACAAGGACCAAAAATATAAATTTTCATTATAAATATGGATTTAGGGGATAGAATTATATGGCACAGGAGAAATATTAATAACTGCAAGCCAATCAGTAAATTCAACAATTCAAATGAATATACAAATTATATGATGCAAGTGTAAGTCTGAGTTAATAGGTCCAAATGTGTCATTATTCAAGGTTGTTTTGATTATGGCCAATCATTTGAAATTCTACACAAATACAGAATCAGCATGGGATATTTACAAAATGCTGCTGACATCTGAAAGGCAATTCCATTGAATTTACAGATCAGTTGTAAGACAATTACAATTTAGGAATATTAGGCTCTCTAACCACACACATATCAGTCTATTCATTTAAGTGTTAATTCTTCCATATAGAATTTTTCAGCTTTTAGTATGTAGGTATTGCACATATTTTATAAAACATATTAATAATTATTTTGTTATTTTCTGCTGTAGCACATTGTATTTATAAATTTCATTTTCTAATTATTATTTTTCAAACATGGAAATAAAATTGATTATATATGTATATAAACACATATATACACTTTCTCAATTCACTTTTTAATTTTTTATTTTTTTAAAGATACATTATAGTTTTCTACATATAAATGAAGTATCCTGCACATAATGCAAGTTTTAACTCTCCTTTCCCAAACTTTATGCCTTTTATTTCTTTTCTTTCCTTATTAAATGGCTGGGAACTCTAGAAAAAAAGTTTAATAGAGGTAGTAAGAGAGGATATGATTACCTTATTGACTTCTTCCAGATCCCAGGAAGATACTGTTCCATATTTCAATAAATGTAATTTTTAGCTTTAGATTTTTTATAGATACTTGTCATATTGAGAAGTCTCTCCTATTCCTAATTTTCTGACTTTTTTTTACATTAGGAATGATATTTAAATTTGTCAATAATTTTTCATTTATTGCAATGATCAGTTTTTCTTCTTCATTCTATTAATGAGTTATATTACATTAATTGATTTTCAAAAGTTAAATCAACCTGGCTTTTCTGAGATTAAATCCCTCTTGATCATAATACATAATCTTTTGTATATATTACTTCCTTCTTGATCATATCATCTTTTGTACATATTACAGGATTCTATTTACTAACATCTTCTTAAAGGATTTTTAAGCTTTATTTATAAGATCTGCAACAGATTTAGGCTGCTGTAAATATTAAGCTGACATTTGGGCCTCATGAGCTACCAGACAGCATGTTATTTGAATTACTTGTAGCAGATAAGGTTGTTGAATGGGAAAGTTGACAGATACCTAAAGGATAAGGACAGAACAGATCAAATTTGATATTAGATCAAAGTCATGCCACCTATTGGAGATAGCTATTCTTCATTGAAAAAGGCTCTGGGTTGCTAATGAGTTCTAATAGAGACTGACAATTTTAACATAATCTGGTAAATTATCATGTAGTATGAGCTGTCTACTCTTTGGTGTTATGTAACCCACAAGCCATAAATGTGGGCATTTGCAACAATACTCACCAAGTAAAATTCAATATGGAGATAGAATTGGGTTTGAGCAGGTCTTGAAGTCACAAATATTATGAAAAAATGGCTTAGTCTCATGAGCCTCTATTCCCTCTGAATTAGCCATTTCTCATTTAACCTAAACATGAAGTCTCCTGAGGAAATTATTTATAATGAGTTGATTATTGAAGACTAAATAAGGGAACAGTTTATGGAAGATTATTTATAGCTATATCATAAAATCTGAAACAACTGATCCTGATTATTAAGAGGAAACAGGGTTGATACTACAGAATGATCATGCTGAAATGGAACAAGATTTTTTTATTTGCTAATTAGGAGTTCTTTGTTCTATGTATAATTTAATGGAAAGATAGAGGATCAAAATACTGTTTATAGTACAAATCCTTTGGAAATAGAAGTTTGGACCACAGCTTCAAGTGAAAAGTTTCTTTAAAATAATTATGTTCTCTAAATCTGATTATAAATACTCTTAGAAACTTAAAATTTATCAAACCCCTTTGAATCCTGGTGACTTTTTATGTACTTTCTTGGGAATGATGACCTCTCTTTTGACTCAGAGTAAGCACAAAAATCCTTTGAGTGGATAATAATAAAACAATGAAGATGGGAATAATTGTTTTTTTAAAAAAACTGAGGACTGAAGGTTCAAGAGAGTGGCAAAGGAAGACCTTACAGTCACTTCCTACCAAGGACACAACAATCTACAACCACATTCAGAATAATTCCCACTGAAGGAGACCTACAAACCAAATAAACAGACACTCCAAAATAAGGGACAACACCAAGACAGGCAGAAAATGCAGAGGTATGTTCTCAATGGGGAAAAAGCCACACCTCAGGCACAGCACTCCAGAATTGGGAGGAATCTCAAAAGTACAGAACTTTTTCCTGAGGAGAGAGAGATTTGAGCTCCACATCATACACCCAAATTTTTACACCCTTCATAGGAAGACAAGCTCCCAAAACATCTGGCTTTGAAAACTGACAGAGAGCACATCCAGAAAAACTATAGAACTACAGAGAAAGGAAAATCCACTCTTAAAGAACTTATATGCCAACTCAGTTGACCCAGAAACCAGTTGGAAAAATCCATATCAAAAAGCACATAGACCATAGGTGAAGAGATGAATTTACTAATCTTGGAGTATCTTCCAGACAGGCAGGAGGCAACTGGGACCCTCCCCAGAGACTGAGACACTGGTGGCAGCCATTTGTGCTGTTTCATTCTCCAGTACTAATCTCCACACTTGTGTGTGTGATTTTGGAATCCTCCCTCTAGAAAGCTAATGCCAGGTGGCACACCTGACTGTGTGTCCTGCACATCCCTGCACTTTGGCCAGGCCTCCCAGCTAACAGGATGATGACCACACTCATCAAGACCATGAGACAAAGCTGAACTACCTAATACATAGAAACAGACAGACAGTTGGGCAAAATGAAGAGACAGAGGAATATGCACCAAACAAAAGAGCAAGACAAAACATAGAAAAATGCATAAATGAAACAGAGACAAGCAAACTGAGTGATAAAGAGTTCAAAGTAATGATCATAAAGATGTTTACCAAACTCGAGAGAAGAATGGAATAATAGAGAACACCAACACAGAGATAGAAAATATAAGAAATTACCACCAGAGCTGAATAATACAATGACAAAAATTTAAAATATGCTATAGGAAATAAACAGCAGATCAGATGATACAGAAGAACAGAACAGCAATGTGGAAGACAGGGTAGTGCAAATCTCTCAAATTGAACAGCAAAAAGAAATAAGATTTTTTTTTAAGGGTAGTCTAAGAGAAATTTGAGACAACACCAAGCATACTAACATTCACATTATAAGGGTCAAAAAAGAATATAGAGAGAAAGGGACAGAAAGCTTATTTGATGAAATAACAGCTGAAATCCTTCCTAACCTGGGGAAGAAAACAGACATCCAGGTACAATAATTACAAAGAGTCCCAAACAAGATGACCCCAAAGAGATCCACAATAAGACACATTATAATTAAAATGTCAAAATTAAAGTTAAGGAGAGAATCTTGAAAGCAGCAAAAGAAAAGCAATTAATTATGCCTAAGAGAACACTAACAAACTGTAAGCTGATTTTCCAGTAGAAACTTTGCATACAAGAGGGAATGGCTTGATACATTCCTTGAAATGAAAAAAAAAAACAAACCTTACAACCAAGGATACTATACCTGGAAATGTTATCTTTCAGAATTGAAGGGGAGTAAAGAGTTTCCCAGACAAGCAAAAGCTAAAGGAGTCTGTCACCACCACTAAACCAACTTACCAAAAAATATTAAAGTGAATTCTGTAAGCAGAAAGAAAAAGCCATAACTAGAAATAAGTGAATATATGAAAGATATGTTATCCTCTTGTAAAAGTAAACATAGGGTAGTGGATCAACTATGTATTAAGTTACTATGAAAGTTAAAAGATAAGAGTAGTAAAACCAATTAAATCTACAATTAGTTAAAGGATACACTAAATAAAAATATGTAAAAGATGATATAACAAACATAAACCATAGTGGGGGTATAGTAAAAATGCAGTTCTTTCAGAATGGATTTGAACCTAAATGACCACCAACTTAAAATAGACTGCTATATACATAGGTTGTTATATGTGAACCTCATGGTAGCCATAAACCAAAATTTATTAGATACATAAAAATAAATAGAAAGGAATTCAAATGAAACACTAAAAAAGGAAATCAAATCACAAGAGAGGACAGCAAGAACTACAAAATGTCCATCAATAGATGAACGGATAAAGAGGTGGTACATATACACAATGGAATATTATTCAACCACAAAAAAGAAATCCTGCCATTTGCAACAAGGATGGACCTAAAGGTATTATGCTACGTTAAATAAGTCAGACAGAGAAAGGAAGATAACATATGATTTCACCTATATTTGAAATATGTAAAACAAAACAAGTGAGCAAACAAAACACAGACTTATTGATACAGAGAACAAACTAATGGTTACCAGAGAGAAAGAAATGGGTTGATGGACAAAATAGGTGAAGGGGATTAAAAGGTGAAGTCTTTCAGTTTTAAAATAAATAAAACATAGGTATGTAATGTACAGAATAGGGAATATAGTCAATCATATTTTAAAACTTGATATGGTGCCATGATAACTAGATTTATTGTGGTGACCATTTTATAATGTGTAGAAAATATCAAATCACTATGTTATACACCTGAAATTACAATATTGCATATAATTATTCTTCAATTTAAAATAAGTAAAAATCTCCTGTAGGATATGTTGTGGAGCTCATTCATAATCTCGGAACTGACAAAGGGAAACCCACTTTTGGATCCTAAGAATTATAACAGTAGGTATCACCTAATATTCCCCAATATCCTCCCTGACATGGAGGAAAAAGCACCCTAATATCAAAAGAAAATATTCCAAATATCCCCCCTTTTATTATCAATAATTGATTAGTGTTATTTACTGATGGAAAATTTATTCCTTTGAATATTCCTTATTCTAGCATTCTTAAGACAAGAGAAAGAGAAAATTCTATGTACTAAATTAATGTCATTTCTTATAATTTTCTGGTATCTTTTTTTTGTTAGATGCAGTAAGGAAGATTTTTATTTTCTAGTTTCACACTGTTTTGATGGGAAATTTATCTCAGTTTTATTTTCATAACTTCATACTTCTAAAATGCATGGAAAAAAAACAAATTTGAGTGAGAAGATTCTGTCATTATAGAAATATCTACTATTCATGCAGCCATCTGTTGTGAATGATTCAACTTTGAGACATGTAATAAAACATGAAATCTTAATCTTAGAAAGTGTGCATTGCTCCAGTAAGGATACTTCTTGTTTTGTTTTTGAACTTGCATAATCATTGCATAGATTGAGGGATAAAAATAGATTAGATTTCTGAGGCTATTGTTAGCTAGATTTATTCATTCTTTTTGTTCATTTTCAGTCTGTTTTTCATCATTTTCATTTGCTCAGATTTCTCTTCCAATTAGTATACTTTTAACATCGGTTAACAAGGGTAAAAATATTATGTGAAACTTCCTAAGTAGCAATGCCCGATTTGAAGTATCTTAAAATTTAATTTATCCCTATTTTCAGGTGGGCATTTCTGTCAACTTTCTAACTATTTATGAGACACTCAAGATTAGAAGTAGGAGAATCCAGAGAATTCTAATGTTGTGTAAGAGGGAAATATGATGTGGTTGGGAAAAGACAAAAGTGGAATTAAGAAACCTATGTTGTAGGATGGTGTGTTTTAATTTACTTTAGTTCTGTGTACTAGTTTTTTAACAAACTGGGGAAATTAGAATATTCTTCATCTTCAGTCTTTTTCAACTCTGAATTTGTTATTGATTCTATCTCATCTAGTGGAGATAATCCAAGAATGCAGATATCCAGTGAGACACTACAGAGCAGCATTAAGTAAAGTTGGCACAAGAAAGAATGCCTAGGGTGATTGGCTCAAATTTCTAGCTACTTTACTTGTTAGGCCTTCAAGTAAATTATAGATATTTCAAATAAAAACAGTTATTTTCCTGAGAGCCCCAGCTAAAGGAATATAGATCTTTTTTAACCACAAATCTGTAAATATTAATAAGATCTGTATTTAGAAGGCCTGCCTGCTACATTTTCTCTGTTTGAGAAAATTTGCAGTTTAGGATAGTGAAAGTTAGACCCTTTAAATATTGAATTCAGTTTATATTTAGAAACATCAGACATCTTAAATGAAGTCATTCTTAAAGAAAAGAAAAACCCTTGGTGTTTGGGATTTTTAAAATAGTAAACAGGCCTAGTTCAGATTTTTTGTCAGTATCTATGCATGTATACACTTTGTGTACATACCCACATAGCGAAGGCAGAGGGGATGTTATGTGGAAAAAATGGACTTCCCTTATGTAACAATACAAGTGGAAAATGAACATACCGACATAAACCAAGTGACTATGATGAGACAAAGATTACATAGCAAAAGCAAAAAAGCATTAGAAAAAGTATCTAGGAAAAGGATATGAATAGAGAATGGTTCAGTAATGGCAGTTCTTATTTTAATGTCATTAATTGTCTTTACCTTCCCTCACATATAAAAAAAAAACCTGATGCTGTGCAGAGGAGTACCTGGACTTTCCACTTTTAGCTTTCTCCTTTAAAAGTAGTTTGGGGTTTTATCTGTTATTCATACAAAACAGCGCTCACGTGCATCAGCAGTCAGCTAAAGGGGATTGTTTTGGAAATAGTTTATAATTACTACATATAACTTGTCTGTTATTTCAAAGGACTTCATCTTCTTTGTGTATGTGTGTGCTTATGAATATACTAGAAAGAGAGAGACAGAGAAACAGAGTAACTAACCTTACTCTTCCCACTCTCTGTTCTCTCTTTTGTATAATTTTCAGGAGTTTTCTGGTACCATAAAGAAAGAGTTCCCTTCATAGATTTTTTTCCATTTTGTTCTAGAATCAAATTGTTGAAAGTCAGACTCTTAATACTGGGTTATGGCTGTTTGGAAGGTACTACAGAAGAAAATAAGCCATCTCTCAATGGAATTTGATGTACTATATTGTTTAAAAGTTATATAATGTATGTCATATAATGTACTTAGTGTCAATAATGGTTATCTTAGATACACTATCTTTTAAGGAATCATAGAAACACAACTGCATGGATTTGCAAGGACCTTAAGTATTATATAATAATTTAACAATACATCTGAAATTAGACATAAAAATCTCTGGCACTTGTTAGTCTGGAAAACATGTGCTGGCAAAATGTCATCTGCAAGTGGAGTTACCAAGATCCATTCTTACAATTTTCCTTGAACTTTAGAATTCTTTCCAGATTGTTGTCTTTTGCCTTCTGAACAACTACAGGCTACAGAAAGTGGGTATTGTTACTATACAAGAGTATTTTAAATACATCTGTTCTTTGACAGTTTTTTTTTGCTCTCCCCCAGTACATCATTCAATACACAAAATCAGAGAAATTTTAGTTAACTATTGATAAAAACAACATATCATTTTATTAATAGCAAATGCAACTAAACTAAAAATAACTGCTCACATGTGCATCATGACTGATTTTTGATAGAATTCATGTTTTTTTTCTATTTTTTCTGATATGCACATATCAGATCTGATTTTATCTCCCAAATTAAGTTGTTCTTTTGTCACAAATAAGTATATTTATAGTCTTCACTTTAGATCTTTTATATCTTTAATGCCTGAATGCAGGTCTTATCATTAACGGTTACTGCTCTGATTGCCACTAATTTCTATGAAATGTTAGAAACACATTTTGCTTAACAGCAAAATCATTGGTATATTATCTTATGAAAAATTCTGCTGTTATAAAAGAATATTTGCAGGAAAACATCATGCTGCTCTGAGAAACATTCATCATTATACCAAAGGGCCAGCTAGAAAGTTAATTAATCAAGACAAATGATTATGACCATTAAAATAATCTGCATTCTAGGGAATTAATTAAAATGAAAGTAATGATATTATTAATAATTCCTCATAAGATTCCAAACCCTACCTCTATAATCAACCTATTACATACCATCATGTTTTTTTCTTTTTAAGTATCTACTGAATATTTATCAATGTTTCATTGACAGCCCTAATTGTTATGCTTATTAATATACACTTATCTCATAATATATACTTATTACAATATTTTTTTTGGAAAGAATTAAAAGATATTGCAATAATGCCATTCCCCTAGTTATTCTTTCCCCTCCTTAACAATGTTGGAGAACATAAAGCATATTTTAAAGGTAAAGGGGCATATAGACATTTTACTGAGAAGTTTAGAGGTGAAAATGCTAGGAGTGTGGAGAATAAGAATGTATATGGAAGGAAATTAGAAAGGGAGATTAAGAGTGGGATTTTATTGGGATATAAGAAAAGGCCACTACAGGACTAGAGATAGATATTCCTCCCTCAGCTTAATCAAGAAAGAGATTTAAGGTAACAATTTGGGTGGATTAATTAGTGTCTTTTGAAATGATGGGATCTCAGTGGCCTGGTATATGATTACTCTCAGAAAAATAAAAGGGACAAGCAACTCAAAGACGGAAGTAAAGGAATATTTGCTTCTAGGTAGGATCATCCAGCACACAGATTTTAGGGCAGAGAATGGAGAAAGAACTCTCCACAAAGAAACTGGACCTTGCATGCTGGATGGCTGACTGGAGGGACCCTAAAAACTAAGGAGAGAAAGCTTTTGTAATTGGACCCCAAGTACCAGAGACCAAATAGAAGTCTGAAGGATCCGTTAAGGAGAATTCATCACTTATCTCAGGTAGTTGTGACCAGGGACAAAAATAACCCTCCAGAGAACTAGTAAAATTTCAACTTTCAAGACCAGAAAGTGCAACACCGATTTTTGAAAGCATAAACCAAGAAGAAAATTTTATGCCCCTTAATTTGCTTCTGTCTCCTTCAAACTCCAACCCTGAAGGGTCAAAAATTGAGGGCAAATAGAAGTAAGAGGAGAAAAAAACAAAAAGAACCTAAACAATTCACAAGAGATTAGCTAAGTAATTAATTTGGCTAGATTTATAACACTAAAGAGAAAAATGAAGCAATTAGATTTAATTGATTGTTTTCAATTTCCGGTGGAAAACACACACACAGTTGTATGCATAGATGATAATTTTTTAAGGGAAAAAAAAGCTTGATCATAGATTAGATAATGAATAGAGGAAGGTTGGATTTCACCAAAAAGAAGTCCTTTTTATGTGGCCAGTATATTATTTTTTCATATTCTTGACAAGTAATCACTTAAATATCAGTATCTTCTTAACACGCCTCATGTTCCCTATGCCACTTTCACTCTCTATTACTATCCAATTAATAAAAATATCACTGCTTGTCTTTTTATCCAGCCATTTTTAGTCAGGTAAGAATATCATAATTATATAGCTTAGAGGTTGTGGACTGAATTTGAACACTGATGTATTTGAAATTTCCATAAAACTAATGCCTATTACCAAGAAAATTTATTTCTTCATCTGTATTTCTAATATAGTTGCAGTTATTTCACAAATAAGATCATAGACAAACATGATCAAGTGCTTTCTATTCACATACCAAATGAAGGACATAATTTATTTCCACAAACAACCATGTGAAAATAATAGCACAACACATCACTGTTAACCATCACAAACCCAGAGGCCTAGGCTCTTAAACTGAGTTGATACCCAGATGCTCACTTGAAAATTCATAAAAAATATATAAATATAGATATAGATAGATATAAATGGAGATCTCAAAATATGGTTACCTCCTTGTGGTAATTTTTTTCTTTGGCACCATATTGTAGTCGCAGCGACTTTCCATTATCAAAGACATATTTGTTAAAACATGAATATAAAAGGATTTGTAATTGAAGTACGGCTTTGATATATTTAATAGGATGTAAAACTGCCGTCCTATTTTAATAGGCAATGTTTTATGTGCATTAGCAGTAATATAATAATGCCTCTTCCGTGTGCTCTTGCCATTAGCACTTTTTTCCCTCCCTTTCTTTTAGTTAATCTTAAAACTTTAATGTAATCCAAACACATTAACATCTTTTTCTCCCCTCACTGTTCTTGAACAGAAGGGAGCTTTGACATGAACTTTCCTTAATTGAAAGACAGTTACTATACAACTTGATCAGTACCTTTCCTCCAATTCTACCTGCCTATTGATTCTTATATGTTCTTTCTAGCCTTGGAAATGCTTATGGTCACTGAAGTCGTTTGACTGGAACAATGAAGGCGATCAAAACGAGTTAGAATGCAGAAAATCAACAGAGAATGAATTTCATGCTACTTCATCCTCTTATGTGCTCCTAGGCCAAGCCATTTCTGATGGCATTGAATTAAAATGAAAAAAAAACAATGAACACACCATCATACGACCTAATAATGGCAGAGTTATTGGCATTCTTACAAAAACTCATCCATATTATCTCATGTATTTTTTCTCATTTTCTCTGATTCACAAGATTCAGATCATTTTTATTATGGTATTTCAGTATGACTTTTAACTTTGTCCTTGTAGAGTGTGGCATATAGGAACATGTCAAGAAAAGTTAATCAAGCTACTGGGAATTACCTGATTGAATGCAAGGTAGTCTTATCTGGATTGCAGTTAAATATACAAACACACAGCTCTAAAAGAGCAATAGAGAAGGAACACCTTGCCTTCAAACAGCAGGAGAAATCTGTATGATTTAGTGATCTCGGATTCTGAGCTTTAATAGACCACATCTGAAATTGAATACTTTCACATTCTTTCAGGAGTAGCTCTTGGTACTTATTTCATTATTTTCACGATCTGTAAACTGAACATACTGAACTCAAAGACAAGCTGGGTTGTTTCTCTTGTTCAAACCACCTGAGCTCCATCAAAGCTCAGGTGGCTTGGGGTTTCTGGGACTAGGTAGGTTAATCTAAAATTCTTTTAGAAGTTAGACAACATACCAGGTCTCAATATTGAGGCGGCTTTATATTGACCCAATAATTAAATTTTTATTATAATTATAATATACAAAAAATTATTATATCCTGGAAATAGCCCAGACACTTCAATGTTTTTGCTACTCTAAAAATTTCTTGTATCAGGAGCTTATTAAAGCCTAAAGGTTACATTTATACATAGTTGTTTACCACTTGAATTTTCTATTAACTTAAAGTTTCAGTTGTTTATATTAAACTGAGCTAATCATTATCAACCAAAAATTTTATTGATACAAAATTGAAAAGTTGTTAGCTATTTTATCTATATCTTATCATACATGAGCTTTATGGAATGAATGTCAAATTTCATTCATTTATTAAATAAATTTTGGGTGTCCATTTGTGTAAAATGTATATATTTTTCACATCCACATTTCAGACAAATAAATATGCTTTAAAAAGCAGCTTTAATAAAGAGGATGTTGCAGGCTTGTTTCTTTTAAAGTACTTGTGCACAAGACTAACATTGGCTTTTAATCAATAGATACCTCTCCATGCATTGACCTTTTTTCAGGGCTTAATTACTTAATTCCCTTGTTTCAATATCTTGAGCACAAATGATATGTGGTGTATTTTCCATCCTGTAGTGCCTTAGTCAATAATTTGTGGATTCCCTTTATAGATATTAATGTTTGGGGGATAAGGGAATTACACATGTGAATTCTAATTCTTTCAGAATATATGCTATTTTTAGATAGGAGAGAGAGAGAGATTGACTTCCTGAAAAGATTCCTTACTGAAAGTCTGTAAGGAGAATATTAGACACTACATTAAAACCATGACTTTATACATAGAAAATGTTTTTAAAAAGACAAAACCAAAAACTTGTTTCAGAGAGTGGTATTTTGTTCCTTATATCTTATAACCCAAGTATACTAGAAAAGATTTCCTGAAAAACTGATTCTTATAATTTTGAATTTTATGTGTAAGGAAAAAAATGGAATGTTAAATAAAAAGGGTGAAAAATCATAAAATTCATAATCTACAAATTAAAAATCACAATACATTCTCACGAAAAATTTATTTCAGCAATGTAGGTTTGGCTTAACATTCACTAATTAATCAAGGTAATTCACCATGTTAAGGGATTAAAAAAAAAAACTTATGGTCATTTCACAGATGCAGACAAAAGCACTTAACAAAATTCAGTACACACTCATTATAAAAGGTCTCACCAAACTAAATATAGAAGTAAACTTCCTCAGTCTAATGACAGGACAGAAGTACCAATAGCTAACATCCTCCTCCAGGGGTGCAAAGCTGGATGCTTTCTTCCTCAAATTTAGAATAAAGTATGTAAGCTCACCTCAGATACAGCAATTAAATATTATACAGGAGATCCAAGAAAGTACAACTAGATAAGCAAAATAAATAGCCTACAGGCTGGAAAACAAGAAGAAACACATAATCAAAAGTTTTAGATAACATAATCACCTTTGTAGAAAATCTTAAAGAATCCACAAAAACAGCCATGCAATTAAAAAATGAGTGGGGTAAGATCACAGAATACAAAATCCTTATATAAAAGTCCATTGTGTTTCTACACATTGAACAATTAGAATTAAAAATTTTAAATATCATTTATAATAGTGCTAAAAATGAAATGATTAGTGATTAACTTTACAAAGGATGTATGAAACATGTATGCTACAAAACATCATGGAGAGAAGGTAAGGAACACCTAAATAAAAGAAGAGATGCTATGTTCATGATCAAAAGGTATGATATAAAAGATATACATTTTTATTAAACTGATCTATAGGGCAAATGCAATCCTAATCAAAATCCAGTAAGGTTGTCATAAAAATTGACAAACTTTCTAAAATGTATATGCAAATGAAATATTATATGAATGTTAAAAAAAAATTTGGAGGAATTACCCAACCTGATTCCAAGACTTAGGATACAGTTGTAGTATAAGCAGGTAAATATTGGCATTAACATAAATAGGTTGACCAACAGAAAAGAAGAGAGTGTCTAGAAACAGAACTACACATCTACGGTCAAATAATTTTTGACAAAATGCCAAAGTAATTCAATACGGTATTTCTAATCTTTTCAACAAATGGTGCTAAAATTGGCTATTTGTATTTTTAAAAGAGATCTGTATCTTTACACCATAAATAAAAATCAACATGAAATGAAACATAGACCTAAGAGTAAGTGGTGAAATTATAAAATTTCTATAAGAAATCATTTAAAAATTCTGTATAACCTTGGGTTAAGCAAATAGTTGATATGCCACAAAATGCATAAACTAAAAAAAAAAGGATAAATTTAGACTCTATCAATACTATAACCATTTTCTCCTCAACAACACTCCTAAGAAAATGAAAATGCAAGACACAAACTTGGAGGAATTATTTGGGAACATCTATGTCATAAAGAGTCTGCATCCAGAATGTGTTAAGAATTTTATAACTCAAAAGAATACAGACCACCCTATGTAAACATAGGCAAAAGTTTTAAAAGACCATCAAGAAAGCACATTTAAAGATGATCATTAGTCATTGGAGAAATGCAAATTAAAACTCCATGCCCCACGGAATGACTAAAATTAATAAGACTGTTACCAAGTGTTGACAAGGTTGTAGAATAAAAGGCACTCTCAAATATTGCTGGTAGAAATACGCAAACAGTATGGCTTCTTCGGAAAATAGTTTGGCAGTTTCTTACACAGTTAACATACACTTACAGTATAATCCAGCAATTCCAACCCTACATAATTACTCATGAGAGATGTATATAGTTAAAGATTTGTACTTTAAAAGTTAATAGCAACTTGATTCATTGTAACTCCAACCTGAAAATAACCCAATGTTTGTCCACTGGTGAACAGGTAAACAAAATGTGGCATATTCATACAACGAAATGCTACTTGGGAACAAAAAAGGAACAAACCAACAATAGATGTAAAAACATGGATGAATTTCAAGCACATTAGACCAAGGGAAAGAAGACACAAATGACTGCATTGTGTCTTTCCCTTTATATGGCAGTCTGGAAAAGGCCAAACTGTAGTGACAGAGAGCAGGTTAGCAATGCCAGAGTCAGGGTGGGGTGGGAGAAGATTGACAGCAAAAAAAAGTACAAGAAAAGGTTTGAATGATAGAAATATTCTGTGTCGCAATTGTGGTGGTGATGGAAACACTACTATATATAATTGTAAAGACTCATAAAAGTGTACAAGTAAAATAGATGAATTTTACTGCATCTAAATTGCACCTCAATAAAATAAACAGATAGAAAATTTGAGTCTTAGATAGTATATAGGTAATAGCCCTTCAAAAGTAGAAAGAACATCCCCAAATAAAGCATTTTACTTTAAATAAAGTTAGCTTTACTAAAAACTCACTGTATTACTCTTTTTTTAAAAAAATAATATTTTACAAGAACCACTAAAAACTTGATCACTAATGCATTTCTTGGGAAACGCTGCTCACATTAGTGCCTTCTGAGTTTTGCGCTCCTCTCAGGGACCACGCTCCCTCCTGTGCCCTTGGCTGCCCAGAGTCTCTTTGGATTTCTGAGACCACTTAATCTTAGGCAGTAATATGAGACCTATTAACTCTAGTCTCAAGTCAGTTTTCCTAATATTCTGTAAACATGAACCAGATTCACATAAAGACACTGACACCTCATAATAGATAAATGTCCCCAAGGGTTATATACATGCACAATTTTACATATTAAGTTACATTTACTTAATACATTAAGGTTTACAAAATACTTTCACCAATAATTAGCTCATTTGATCCTATTGTCCTGTGAAATAAATGGCAAGCAATATCATTATCTTCATTTCAGAAATGACACGGCAGAGACTCATAAAGGATTGGAAGATACTTTTTCGCTATGGAAATATTCTAGTTTATCTAAACTGATGATATTTCAGTAATTGTCTGGAACTCTTGTTAAGGACTGATATTTAGGGACAACCTGTCAAATGGCTTTAAATCCCAGTTTGTAGATAAACACGCATATTATGTTTTTATACTTAAACCAGCCTCTTCATGTATTTAAGCAAACCTGAATAATGGATACATATTACTTGGCAGTCTTTAAGTCAAAGGTCTAATATTTGCAGATACTAATAAAAATATTATAAATAAATAGTATACTTGTATTAAAAATTATTAGGCTATTATTTTCCCCATCTGTCTAAACTCACTATCATAACAGCAAGAAGTCATGAGATGTCTGTAAGCTTTAGCAGTTTAGAAAGTTATATGATATCTTTCAACTCATCAGACTATGCTAATTTTATGACTGTGTTAATTTCCTAAGTGACAAACATTATGAAAGTGCTGAACAGAATAGATTGTGATTAGGACAACAATAATTTTATGGAAAGAAGGTCTGCAGCTGCATAAATAGCACAAGGCAAGTGGAGAGAGTCACACCAGAAGTGATACACCCTCTGACATGGGATAGATTGTCTAATGATGGGGCCAGACATCAGAAAGCAGGGTGCTCTGGCCCAGACCCTTCACTGACCTTCAGTATCACTATAAAGAAGGCAATATTCAACTGCCACACCACTTTAATGCTCAATGATAAAAATCAAGTAATTCATCTGACTAGAATATTGGTTCATGCTTGAATCACTATGAACTTTACAGTCATTTTGCCTTCCCTGAGACTCAACACTCCTTCAATCTGTAAATATGCAAACAAAGTTTAAAAATTGGTTCTCAATAACATCTAGCATTTGTTTTTTTTCCTACAAAACATGTAGCCCGTTTTACAGAATTAATACACAAATAGTCAAAGAACAATTCTGTCTAGCCTCTGTCCATCCTTATGTAACACTAGAGGTTAATTGATTCTTGGTCATGGAATCCAATGACCTTCTTAGTAAACTAATTCTTTTTTTAGTTTCCCCTGCAGTTATTTGATCACTATTGGCCTTAATTCTTGAAACTTTCTCCTCCCTTGACTTCTGGAACATTGTTACCTGCTAGACCTCTGTCTCTTATAAAACTGCTGGGTGTCTTCTCTGGTGCCTCTGACTTCTCCAGCTCCCCAAATAAAGGTAAATTCAGAATCTCTTTCTCTTCTCTTCTTTTATATTTTATTCCCATCTCTTACTTCTATACTATACCTTGGAAGTATTCTTATTTCTGAAAGCATTGATTATCTCTCTTTGTACCTAATAATATATATCAATAACCCAGTCATAGTTTAATTCTATTCATACATTTTACCTGTAGCTTTCCAGATGTCTCTATATCAGTAGCCTTCCAAATACATAAAGTAACATCAAAAATAGAATTTGTTATTTTCCTTCCACATATATCTATAAATCACTTCATCAAATTCCTAGTCATCCTGGCTCAAAACCTTGATTTGTGCCTCCCTTTACTTGCTACATTCAGTGAGATGATATAGTGTCCGACTTCCTCTGTAACTGTGTCAATTGTACTATCTCATCATTCTGACCATAGCTATTCTCTCATACTAATAAAAATCTCTCTCTCCAGTTTCGTTCAGAGTTGCTAAAATAATCCTCCTGAAACACAAATCTTCTTTATCATTCTGGTACATATGTATCTTTAATAATCTATTGCCTACAGGATTCAGAATAAAGTCTCTCTCTAAACTATGACATTGGTCTATGATATTTTTGCCATTTGCTTACATAGCCTTTTGCTCAAACTAACTTTCGACATCCACTGGTCCTCTTGAATAGTTCCTACTTCCCAATTTCCCTGACTTCTTTATGGTTCTCTTTGTCTATAGAATAACTCTCCATTTCCTTTCCCTGAGCACATACCCAATCTTGCTCTTCCCTCACAAATGCCGTCATCACATTTTACATTGTTCTCAGATGGACCTAATCCCTTTGACTTCTAATATCACAAAGCATTTTATTTATGAATCACTTTTGGTGTGGTTGCCATTTTTTGATACTTTTGTAAACCTCTTGCCAGTCAAAATATGACTCATCTTTCAGTGAGTTTCAGAAAAAGAACATAGTCATTTCTTGACTATGTGTAAACACAGAAAAATCTGATGTATGTTAGTAGCTATCAGATGCCCCTGCCGAACAAAACAAAACAAAACAAAATCCAACAAACAAAAACAGAAGGCAAAAGAAAAAAAAAACTAACAAAAAATCATCTCCCATGTCAAACCATTTAAAAAATTGCTGAGAGAAGTACTACATGTCTACTATCATCAGGTTTTGGTCTTTTGTTATTACAGAAATCTACTCCCTGTTGAGATCAGAATAAACAAACAAACACAGCAAACAGTGTAGCTCCTAGTTGAAGAGGGAGGCCTGAGCACAGGTGTTGCCCAGGCTGACCTGTGTAAGCCCCACTGGTGTGATGTAAGAGTGCCTAGGATGTGAAGGAATGAGAATGTTAGCAGATGACACTGCAAAGTCAGGGAAGGGGGAAGTGAGTGGGAGTATTTGGGTGCATAATTAGAAAAGAAACAAAGAATACACAAAGGAGAAGACAGTAGTTAGAGTGGGAGTCATTTTCCTGAGAGGAGTTTTTGAGAGAATTCAAATCCAGAAACCACAGGATCACAAGTTTGAAAAGGGAAGTGAAGGAAGAGTCATGTGAATAATTGAAGGGCTGCTAAAAAGAGAACATTTCCACTTAAGCTCCTCAGTCTTCTCCTTCACCGCCCGTATAAGCCTAAAACTGGCAGATGTGGTGTTTTCCTCACAAGAAACTTGAAGTAATTCAGAAAATGACGTTTTAAAAAGATTTCATAGTTAAGGATGGGAGAAAATTTTAGAGGCATTACAAAAAGTTGTAAGCTTCCTGCCTTATTAAGAATATATCAAAGGCTAATTGAAATTCTGGAAAAATAAAAAT
Source organism: Manis pentadactyla (assembly GCF_030020395.1). Lineage (NCBI taxonomy): Eukaryota > Metazoa > Chordata > Mammalia > Pholidota > Manidae > Manis > Manis pentadactyla. The sequence continues at coordinate 54,633,868 of NC_080023.1, forward strand.
CTATCCTAGAAAACTCACTTACCACATAATAGGTGTTTTTACTTTAATTACCTAAACCTTACATATGAACATATTACTAAAATTATGACCCATTGAAAGAAAAAAAAATCATGAAAGGAGGCAAGCACATAGAGAAATACATACACACTTCTTTTTAAAGAAGAAAAGTATGAAGAACCCTGGAAAAAGAGCATTTGGAAATTAAAATTGAGAACACATTTCAGAAAGTTTATGTAAAAGTAAGAAAAAGTGAAGAAAACCAAAGGATTTCATTTATAAGCAGCCCTACATTTTAATAATAAAAGCTCCTGAAAGAGAAAAGCAAATAAAATTATAGGACAAAAATTACAAAAGAAGCACAAAATCATTCCATGGATGTGGAAAAAAAACCTGTTTTAAGATTAACAGTATCTTCTGAGGGCTCAGCCTAATCAATTTTTAAAAAGTCTCATGCTGCAAGAGAATATGATGAAATTTTGTAGTACCGAGGATAGAAGAGAAGACTGTAAAATCTTCCAGAGGACAAAAAAATATTCAAGTTTCATCAAAATATTCAGCATCAGGTGGCACTGGGCTCCTGAACTGCAGTACTCATGGCTACGACGGAACAAAGCACTGGAACACTGCCAAGAGATAGTTTTCAAAAAGCAATTCTGTGTCCAGTCAAAAAGTATGGGGATAAAAGAATTACAGTTCTAACATGGAAGGTCGTAATGCCTTTGCCACTCATAAACCCATACTTAAAAAGCCAAAAACTATATACATGTTTTAGAAAGTATGATAAAATGAAGGAAAATTGTGGCAGAATGTTACAACAAAATCTTGATTACATTTGAAAGCCAAAATACTAATCTAATACACATACTGTGGTTGTCTATTGCTTCATAACAAAATACTTCAAAACTCAGTGGCATAAAACAATTTTATTAGACTCATGGATTCTGAGGGCCACTAATCTGAATAAGGCACAGGCCATGGGCTTATCTCTGTTCTTTGCAATCTGGGGCCTCATCTACAAGACCCAACAGCAGGAAGCTATTGATTGTCTGGAAGAGTTTCACTCACATGAATAGTGTTTAATAGTGGCTTCCAACTGAGACATCAGCAAGGGCTGTTGCCAGGACATCTACATGACAGTTCAATTCAGCCTGGGCTTCTCCTCAGCATGAAAACCAGGTCACAAGTGCAAATATACCAAAGGAACCAAGAAGACACTGAACTGCCTTTCGCAAGTTAGATCTGGAACTTGTAAGTGGAATTTCTGCTCTAATCACAAGCTTGTCCAGATTCACAGAGAGGAAACATCTATGCTGTTGATATGTAACAGTGACCAATAATATGAAAGTGGATGCTTTTCTGTGAATTTTTTAGGGAAGTTCCTTGGTTCATTGGGAAAAGGCCTTTATGTCATCTCTATTTTCTTGTTTTTCAAACCAGGACATGGATATGATGATCAGAGTAATAGTAGCTGTTTTAGAACATTAGGCAATCTGAAGATGCATGTGGCATCTGCATTCAGTCATTTAACCAAAAAAAATGTAAGCACTTTTAATATGCAAACCATGAGCTTAGACACCAGAGAGACACCAGGGAATTGAGTAGAGGAGTGACTTGATATATTTTATTAAATGCTTTTTGCATTAGCTTTTGTATTTAAAATAGACTGCAGGATGTAAGAAAATGTAAAAAGGGAGAAGAGTTGATGACGTCTTTAGAACTAGAGTTGGTAGCGGAGGCAGCAAGAAGTGTGATTTTGCACATAGTTTTAAGGCAAAGCAAAGAGGACTTGCTGAAAAACTGAATGTGGAAGTGGGAAAGCACAAAAAGATTTCAGGATGAATTCAAGATTTTTAATATAAGCTACTAGGAATAATAGGCTTGCCTGTTTTCTGTGATGGAGAAGATTGCAAGGAGAGCAGATTTTAGAGAGGAAATTTTCTAACAAGTTCTATATTAAATGTGAAATGCTTATTAGATTTCTAAGAGTAGAAATGTAGACTTGGGTATATTAATCAGGATTCCAGAACTAGAGTTATAAATAAGAAATTCATCAGTTATATGTGTTATTTCCATTTAAGAAAGAGAATAAATTATTAAGAGAGTGAATGTGGATAGGAAAGAGAGGATTCTAAGTTACTCCAAAGTTCAGAAGTTGGGGAAATAAGAATTAACAAGCAAGGGAGACTGAAGAAGAACAGCATGTGGGGTAGGAAATAAAAACTGTTGTATCCTTGAAGCCAAGTGAGGAATGTGTTTCAACAAGGGAGTAAGCAATAAGCTTTGTCCAACACTGATGATTCCACAAGAAAGAGGAGGGATGAGAGTTTTCCATGGTGGTTGGTAATGTAAAAAGATCGTTACAGTCATTGACAAGATTAACACTGAAGTGATAAGGGCAGAAGCCTGATAGGGAAAGAATAAAAAATTTGGCAACAAGTACAGAAAATTGTCTTATCGAGAAAAGTAATAGAAAAAGGTGGTATCATGAGGATTTTTCTATTATGGGAAATTAGTGGTAGTTTATATGTTGTTAAAATGATCCAATAGAAAAATGAACTGTGTAGGAGATAGTGCAATAGCTAGATGGAGTTGACACAGTATGCATAAGGAAATTAGTAGAAGTGATAGGATTATGAAATAGGAAAGTGGTCTGCCTTAAGAGCATAAAAAATTTATCCGCAGTAAGAGAAGGGAGGCAGGGAATATGTAAAGTATGCATGTTGGAGAGTAGGTGGTAGTATATATTGTGGAACTTCTCTTTGGAAAATAAAAAGTAATGTCATCAACTGTGAGGGAGGAGAAGGAAGTAGGGGAGGGATGAGAATAGGAAGCAAAGTATGAATTATCATCTAGAAGAACCAAGACATGCATATGGAGCAGCAAAACATGGTAGAATTAGTGCAGCCATCACACTCCCATTTGAGGTTTGTGGTCATGATTTTTAAGTGACAAAATCAGAGTGAGTGTTTCTTCATTCTTGTTCAGCAGCACGGGTGCTGTCAGTTGGATTTAGCCAGAAATGGAGCTTTGCATGGTGAGCAGACAGAGTGAGGAGAAAGGCAGTGAGTCCAATATCGAGGTTGGCAAGGTGGATGGATGGACTTGCCCAATGTTTATGTCAACTTCCTCCTAAGGCGCCTCCTGATATTGATGTGGCTGTAAAGGTAAAAACTGCATTTCCCAGATGCCCTGGGATATAAGCCCAGATGCAAATTAGAATCTACAGTAAATCTATTACTGAGAGAGAGAGAGAAGCTTTGCTCCTGCTGCTTTTGTCTGTTTCCTGCTGGCAAATAAGGTTGTGGAGCTTGGGGATTCTCAGCAGCAACATTTTAGTGTTCAGTTAATATTGAGGGAAGTTTCAGCAGATGGTGGCCAGACTTGATGTTAATGCATCCATTTAACAAACATTATATGTGTTGAGAAACATTTGGAACAGCAGGTTTTCTGACCCTAAATTCCAAAACTTTTGTTCTCAACCATAGATCATAGTTTATGCTCTTAAATGTATAGTTCAGTGTTACCTCCTAATTCCTTTTTTATCCTAATTGTAGAAGAGCAGCTTTATAGTCAATCAATCAGTTGTAACTTTCTAGTATGACCACTGGCCAGTGTCTGTGCACACTTAAGGTGACTGCATATACCAGCTGTCCTGAACAGTCCTGTGTTGTAGATTATTCTATTTATTATTAGTACTTGCTTTTACTTTCTAAAATGTTCCAATAAAAATGATAAAATTTATAATCACTGTAACCCTTTTGAAGCCCAGCTCTAGAGAATGTGAATAGTCTTTTAATCAATGTCACAAGAAGAATATGAAGATCCATTTTAGATATGAAGGGCTCAATGAAAATAAGACTGAAAACACTTTTTCTATACTTTCGTAGATTTTCTAATTGAATTTAATTTGTAAACCTCAAATAAAAAAATAAAACACGTATGTTCTATATAATTTCATGATTTATAAGATAATATTGATCATTGATTGGGCACATAGCATATTTGAATACCTTTTCTAAAAGTAGGTTTTACTTTATTGTAGGAATCTGAGTGGAATACAGAAATCAAATCAGAAGTCAGATTCCTTTTCCAGACTCCCTTGTTGCTAGGTTGAAGTGAATTATCCAGACTTCACAATCGGTGTATCTACCTAAGATCTTTGAATCTCAGTTGAGTAAAGCAAAAACCTGTGAAATCCATTCCAGGAGAGTTGTAGCTGCTTCAAAGTTTTCCAGAAGTACTGGTGACATTCCACTGGGCTTGACTAGCTTTACGGGATGATTCTGCCCATTTTAGAGTTTTAATATGTTTCTGGTAGCTTCAAGTAGTCAGAATTGTTTTCTATTTTAGCAACAAAGAATGTCAATTTTATGACAACTACAATAAATATCTATAGTGGTGTTTGATTTGCTTATTCATGTTACCTAAAAATAAATGAGATAGTTTGAAAATGGAAGGGAGAAGAAAATGCAGTCAATGTCAAATTTGAAATTTAGAAACAAATTTTCAAAGAAAATAACAAATCATGCAAAGGGATCATATTCAGGCAGTAAATTGTAGTTTAGAGTGGTATATAATTTTTACTTCTTGATAACATTACTTATCAGATTAGCTTTCCCAGCTCCAGATATTTGAAGAATAGCATTTGTTTATGTACTGATTGTAACATCTTATAGAGCAAAGATGATGTTTTAAGATCACATTTCCATATGAAACTCCTCCAGCAACTACGTTTTTCCAAAGAATCTGACTCTCTGACTTTATTTTCTTTTCTATTAAGTATTGTAATAACGCCCAACATAAAGAATTAATGAGATTAATTGAAGCATATTTAAATACTTTAGTATAGTACCTCATTTGTTAATCTCTCTTCCTCTTGCTTTTCTGTAAATTTGAAGCAATTTTAAGAACAAATTTGATTTACTCTGCTATGACTTCAAATGCTAATAACATTTTGTATACAGAATTAAAATATTAATAATTTATTTTTATGCTGCTAGTGTCAGCATGAGTCATTACCTCCATGTTTTATCTTCTCAGAGTAAAGGTTAAATTTTTGAAATATGTGTAATATTTCAATTGTATCATTTGCTTATTTGTTCATTTATCTTTAATCAAATGATATTTCTTGTTACCACCCTTCACAAATAACTTCATATGTTCTACCAACTTCAGTAATATATTGACTAAGTATTCCAGTATTTGCTTTCCCCAGATCAACTTCCTTTTTCTATTATTTAATTTTGCATTTTTTTCTTTCAAGTGTGTTTGAAGTCATTTTCAAAACCCAGCTTTTTGTCATGTCCAAATTGTAGAATGGTCATTTTTCAAATTAACATTTTTTAATTACTATTTATTCTCAGAATCTTTTGCCTTTTCTGAGTTGGAAGAGTTTATTCCATATTTCACTGGAATAAAGACATATCATAATATTAAGGACTGAGATATATCTAGAAGCTGTATTTCCAGCTTTGCTTATTTCCCTTATAAATGAAAGTCCATATAAATATTGTCATGTATACCAGTTCAAATGGTTAGAATTTTTTCTGGCTGAAACTTGTATTCATTTCAGAAATATGAAATAATACCTATTTTCTAATCCAGGCTTACAGCTCATGGTATTTGTATGTGTTTTGTTTTGTTTTTTAATTTTCATATAATTTTAATTTATAGAAATGATCTCCCCTTAAACCAAAATGCCCAAGATAGTTAGGATTCCTTTATATGAGAGACAGAAAGCATTTAAGTTGAAATTGTGAACACTCTGTTAAAACCTGAACTGGTGTTTAGAAGGTACATGAATGATTTGAGGAGTAAATTATACATTCTGGTTTTGAGAGATTTAAGTCATTGATTTTAGCCACATCATACAGCAGGAATCAGCAGTGATTGGACTGCAGTTGTACAAAAGTGTTGTAAGTGGAATTCTGGTGGTGTATTCCCAAAGCCCTCAGGAACCAAACCTAGAAGGGGTTATCCACCTAGTGAATGATGAGAGCTTTTTTATAAAAAAAAACTATCTAATAACTACATGAAATGGGTATGATGCTAAACACAGAGTATGGACCGACCTGTCCCTATAGAGAACAATTTGAGTTATCACCTTGTCTCTACCATCCTTTAAGAACCCCATGGAAATTATCTCCTATGTCAGCTGTGACATTCATAAATTCATGGCTTGGAAAGCAGCATGTTAGGAAGTAACTTTTCTCAAACACTGAGGATTTTTAAAATTATTTCAGGATCCTGTAAAATTGTAGATTCTGTTTCAGGTGAGTCTGGGATGGTCTTTAAAGGTCTGCATCTCTAAGCAAGCTCCCAGGCAACACTGACACAGCTAGTCCACACGTAACTTGGTCCACAGCTTGTTTGAGTAGCAATCAAGAGTGAAAGGCATCAAGGAACACCAAAAGAAAAGAACATTGAGAAAAAGAAATACTTCGTCATAACTTTCTCTGTAGCAGTTTTCTCATCTACAAATTGGGGATGATACTGTACTTCAATGAACTGAATACAATACTACACAAGACGTATCATTATGTACCAGAGATGGAAAATAGTTATCAATTAAATTAATACATGACACATGAGCAACAGTACCAGATAACATGTAATTGTTGCTTTGAAGTTTCTTTCAAATATTCCAGGCATTTGGCACTTCTGCTTTTAGTAACACTGCTTTGTCCATGACAGGGTTCCTTTTGTATGTGTTTCAGCAATCAAGTATTGTACAGCCTCAAAGCAGTGAGTCTCAAATTTTAAGAATACAAACCACTTGGAGAGCTTGTTAAAAAAGCAGATTTTAATTTAGTAGGTCTGGAATGAGGCCTAAAACACTACATTTCTAACAAGCTGACAGCTACTTGCAAAAACACTGCGAGAAGAAAAGGCATAAAGCACTCAGTTGAGGCTTCCAAGGAAATACAGAATTGTGTCATTTTTCAAACAGCTAAGATTTGCTTCACTCTCTGTTATTCACAAATTGTTCAATTTCTGTGCCTTTCTGGGTATAAAGAAACTTTCTCTTTCAATGCTAAACCAGAGGTTATTGTTTATGAAGACACTTTAAACACATACAGTACCGGTAAGTACCAAACTCACCTGAGACGGCAGCAGAGGGGAGAGCTATGACTGAAGTGGTGCGTGGAATGACAATGTGGGACTAAACCTGAGCCTTGCTCTCCTTGAAAGCAGACACAGTTGAGAAGTCCCTGCACCATTTTGTGCCCCAAGAAATAGGCTGATGGCAAAAGACCACGCTGCCCTCTGATACTCCAATGCAAAACCTGCCTTCATTCTTCCTGGGGACTCCCACTTCCTTGCCTCCCTTAGGCACCACGCCCTCTTCCTTCACCCTGAGGCTTTCCTCAGTAACGGATGTCAGCCCTATTGTCATAGCTGGAATGAAATCATCTGCTTAGTTATTCGGTTCATACTGTCTTCCACAGCAGAGTGTTTTCAGAGTATAGCACAATGGATAAATGTGTGAAGCCTAGAGTCAGATTAATTAGTTTTTAGCCCCAGTTCTCCTGCTTATTAGCTGTGTAACCTTAGACAAGAGACTGAGCCTCCCTAAACCTCCATTTCAACATAACTTAAAGAAGGATAATGAAGTATTTTTTATCCAATGACATCACTTTCCTGTTCAAAAACCTGGACGCTCCCATTCCACTTAGGTGAGAATCAGAAGCCTCTTCGTAGGGCTTCACTGACTCTTGAGACAGCCCCTGCTGCTGTTCCCCAGGCATTACACGGGCGTTACCCTGGCTCCTTCTCAGCATTCTGGTCTCTGTTACAATGCTACATTCTCAGAAAGGTAGAATCCTTTCTCTGAAATACTCCTTCCCCTCATAACTATCTGTTCCCCTCTTATGTTATAACATTTCCATATCTGCCAATTTAATGGTTTGTTCACTGTCTGTTACCTCATGAGAATATAAGCTCCAAATGGGGCAAACTACAAAATTTGCAGATTCCAGTGCAAAATGAAAATGTGAGGTTCGCTTGCTAAAAAACTGGTATTAAAATTTAAACCTTTCTTCTTTTCTCTATTGTCTGTTTCAGCTTTTCATGGTATTTTTATTTGCAATTTACTATTTAATTCTAAGTAAAGAAATGTCTTAATTTTAAAGTATTAGCAATGAATTTTACCATTCACCTTTCTATTATACAATGCCAGTTTAAATGAAAATATGAGAGAATTTAACTCATGAAAAAAATCACAGGAATTACACAGTTCATATATATTGTCCTAACCAGAAGAGTGGAAGCATTATACAAGTCCATTCTATTTATCTGACTTTCTGATTACATGCACATTCTACCACTGTTCTCTACCTTAAGCTTAGTGATGAGGAGGGGGGACTGAAAGGAAAAGGAACTATGAGTTACACTATTTTCCTCTTTCCTTCTAGGTCATCATTTTCTGCAGATGTAGTTAGTAGCTTCCATCACTTACTTATCTTGTATTTGCTTTGAATCCCACTGAATCTATACTTCAATGGTCCACAATCCTGTGGTCATGGGGCATCATAAGTACTGCATGTGAATGGTGCAGGAAGGAAACATGCATGTTCCATGTACCTCTGCTGATTGTGCTCTTTCTCCATTCTCACATCTGCCTCACACACAAAACACAAGTTCAAGAATAAAATTTAAAATTTAAAGACAGTAAAAGGAGATAGAAAAAGGGAAGAATTCTGAACATGCAGCACAGGCCACATGCATATGAAGCCAGCCTGGCTCTCTGAGCTCAGAAACTCTCAGACTGGTTCATTTCTGTATGATAGATAATCTGAACAATATCTAGGCATGCAGAAAATGAAGAGTTATTTTTGAATAAATGAAATAATGCGTATTTATAGTGAGCATAAGTCCTTTGGAAAGTACCTGATACATAATAAGTTATCTTTTAAATACTGCTATTATTACTATCATTATTACATGTCAATAATTTCTAATTTTTACTTCCAGAAAATGAACAATATTTCCTTGACCAAATTTCTACTTCTGCATTCACTCTAATCTTAGGATTAGTTAATGTGGATTAAATGAGAGAAAACACAAATGAATGAAAGAATTCAACTTCCTCCCGCTGGCTTCTCAAGCAAAAATTCTGGCAAAATATTAGATTGAATTAAGCGGTAAAAATACTACATTTGGGTTAAATACAGTTCAATTACCTATAGGTACATTGTGCTCAATTATCATAAATAAATGTCATAATTTATGTATATTTGGTTTCTGAAAAATGTTAGCACTTCAATTTTACTATGTAACTCAAAACTTATAATAGCAGGGGAAGCTTATTGTCAAGATCATCTTTCAACTCTGTTCCCAAATGGCTTGGTTATAAAGCAATATCTAAAAATCTTCTTTTACAGAAAATTTCCAAGGCTGAGCGCACTAGCACAGTTAATGTTAACATTGGATGGGGAGCAGTTAGGCTGACATCTTCCATTTTTAAATTACTCTAGAGCCTAGATCCTCTTTTTACGTTTTTTTTTACAGAAGGTAGAGTTAAATCTCTTGATCTTTCTGGCCAGATGCTTTTCTGGAATAATGTCAAATAAACTTCTAAATAATGAATCCAGAAATACTTGGAGAATGTCAAAGATGAGTCAAAGAAATAGGAGTAAAAAGGGAATGAAGAAGGTCTAAGACATTTTACCTTCACTCACATGATTTTTTTTTTAAAAGATTTCAATGAGATATATTAAGGCTGTATATATTTAAAGACCAGTGAATAGTATTTAGCTTAACATTTGGCTACTATATCAAAGGATAAAGAATTAAAAAAGAAAAGTACAGATACTTAAAATACCTGTATGTTTATATTTCTCTCACATGACAGTCTGGGTATAAGCATCACCATAATGATGTAGTAGCTGCATGAATTTGGGGACTGTAAGAGAAAATAGGAAAATGTGTTCCTGGACAACTGTGTTGTCCATGGTGTATCCTTCAGAGTTACCTGATACTGAATCTGTGGGAGCTATTTTACAACTTGATTAATTGTCAATAATTGATAACAATGCAAAATAATTCTTCTTTATACATATACAAATGAATTTGGTGTCCAGAGACAATCTGTACTCCTCAACTTTTACCTCTATTTTCACATCCACTATAATATTCCAGATCCAAAAATGTTATGTTCTTCAGATTCTCCTTTGAACTGATGGTTAACACCTTAGCAGTTTCCTTATTAATAACTTAAACTCTTTAATATATGTTAATTTTTATATCTGTAAGGAATCATAATTTTTACCTCTAAAAATATTATATTTTAACAGGACTCAGGATCCCTTTATTATTTCACTCTTCCATCCACAACATGTAGCTTCTATGTCATAATCTAAGAAGTCTGTTCCAACTCCTACTGTCTATCCTGTCTGCCTTCCATCTAGCAGGGTTTGAAAAGGGCAAAGGAAAGACCAAGCCTCTTTCCTTTCTGAAGGTAGCATAATACATGTCCACTCACTTAAACAATGTAAACATCTTTAAAGCCTGTTGCCTGATATATATAACCCAGAAATGTCTTTCTCAAGGACCTGGGAGCCATCGCTTTGAATGTAATCATTGAAGAAGAGAGAGCCACTATGTATCCCAGTCTCTGTGAAAGGAGGGTAAGGGCCTTCAATGGGCCAGTGCCAAGAACAAAATCCAGATAGCTTAATCACAGAGAAAAATATTTGCAAACTCAGATATTATTCAATGGGATCAATACATCCTATTGATCAACCTCTCCCCTATCATCTTTTAGTACTTTCACACAGCTTAACCTCTGCATTTTCTTAATGGAGTTGAGCTAAGATTGTAGTCTCCCTTCTCTCTTCCAGCAGCCTTAAATAGTCTTTCTTCCTGTTTAATATTTTCCAGTATAATTTTTGCTCTAATAGGGGATCTGGAGAGAACAAACAAGTACTAAAATTTTCTGAGAAGACATCTTCATGGAGAAAGGATTGACTTGTGTCTTAAAAGATTAGTAGGACAGATAGAAAGATCCAGATTAAATGAAGTAAGAAATCTATTAAAGAGAAAGTTTCTTCTGTCAGAAAGATTCAACTATATAAGATTCAACTAAACTCAGATGCAGGCAAGCTAATGAGTGAAGTAGCCCTGGCATAAAACAAATAGAGTGATAGGGACAATGAACTAGACAGTCATGCTACTTCTGAAGAGGCAGCCCTGTTCAGCCCCAACTGGTTGCAAGTATCTGGTCAGATTTCTTAATTTTTCTAAATAAATTGGAATGTGGAATTTTGTCTATGTATAACCAAGTCAAAGTTAGAAAAACAACTGGGGCTACAACCAACCACTAGACCACAGAGAATTTGCTTCACTTTGTGTCTTTTTAAGTAAAAAATATTTGAGGCATTAAATAGTAGAAAGAGAGGTATGCTTAATGAGAAGTGAATTACATCCTAATTTTGTCATCATGGCAAGTTAATTTTTCTGTATTGGCTCCCTTATCTGAAATCCAGATAATAAGTGTTACATAGGAGTGGTTTGTTGATACTGAGACAATGTACATAAAAGTGTTTGGACAGTGGTAAATTTGATACACTGTGTGAGTTACGAAGAGCTTATAAGGTAGTAATTAAACATGGGGGCACAGTCCAATGACCTTTTAAAAGCTATACAATAACCTATTTGCAAAATGAATATAAAATACTGTTTATTTCATAGGCCTGTGCTGAAGATTAAACAAGATAACCTATATAAGGGTTTCAGCATGGTTTGTAATAAGTACATAATTAAAAGCCTGCGACTGTCAGTATGAATAACAGTAGAACATAGCATAAACCACGATCCCTCTCAGTCAGCCAGGAATAATAGCACCTTCTTTAAAGGAGCTAAAGTAGGAGGAAAAAAGACAAACAAAAAAATCAAACCACAAAGGTTGGCAATTATTCTGTAGAATATTAATGCTCATTTTATGCTGATGTTGCTTTAATGTTAATTGGGAACCCAGAGCCTTCCCTTACTCACATAATGAATATTCTTTCTTATGCTCTACTTATTCATCCCTGACAATTACTAAATTAATTACTTCAAATCTGAGCTCACACCAGTTTTTAACCCTTCAGGTTTGTGCTGTGGAATTTAAATTTGGTCCTCCAAAGTATTTTCACTCTTGATTTAAGTATGTAAATAAAATGACCGTAAAATATGATTAAAAGTCCTTTGATCATTATGTAGCAGATATAGGAAGATATGAAAATGCAGGTCCTACAAAAAGTTTAGTTTGATCAGAAGCTATCAATGCAACTTACTTGATATTGACTCTCCTTGGCCTCTATATTTATATAACATGCAAACTTGAAAAAAATATTACTCAAGAATATGAAATCTATTTAACTAAAAATTAGTAAGAATCCATTAAGTTAATATGAAGATATAAAACAATATGCAGAATAATATATCTATTGTGGCATTACTTAGTGACTTTCATCTTGGGTAACAACTGAGCACAGAGAGATACATTTATGAACAAGCAAGTGGCTATTAAAGGAAAATACCAGGTCTTTTGATGTTTGATAAAATCATCAGGAAATTTGAATAACTTTGTAAAAAAAAAAAATCAAACATCTCCAAAGTAGTTTGGTTAATAAATTGAATTATTTTACTTTCCTACTATTTTGAATTACTTTACTTTCTTATTTCCTACTATATACCTGTGCATAAATAATAATGATTTTTTTTACCTTTTCTTGACTCTCAATGATTTCATTTATGTTTTGAAGCAAATGACTTTCTGATTTTATGGTTTGGTATGGGTTTACACTATGACAGATATACCTTTGCTTGATGAATAGTAAATTCCTGTTTTTAATTTGTATGACTATGAGATCACAAGAGACTACTGTGCCACCGTAGTGCTAAACACAAATGTAGAAAAGAGGTTATTCACATTAAAAAACATATTCCGTACAATCAATTATTATTTAGTCTTAAAATAGAAAAGAAAGCCTGACATATGCTATAACACAGATGAATCTTTAAGATATTAAGTGAGATAAGGTAGACATAATAGGACAAAAAATGTATGATTCCACTTCCACATGGTAACTAAAGTAGCCAAATTCACAGAGACAGAATGTAGAGTGGTGGTTGCCAGGAGCTGGGAGGAGAGGGAAATAAGGGATTGCTGTTTAATGGGTACAGAGTTTCAGTTTGGAAAGATGAAAAATGTCTGAAAATGGTTGGTGGTGATGGATACACAACAATATTGAATGTACTTAATGCTACAGATATCTGCACCTCAAAAATGGTTAAAACAGTAAATTTTGTTATGTATGTTTTACCATACTCCAGTATTTTTTAAGAATAAATGTTAGTGATCAGTGATAGTGGGAAAAGATATGCACTTTGAAATTAGATCATTAAGCTAAAATTGAGAGTAGATAAAAGCATGACAAACCAAATTTTCTTATTCAAGGTTAGGACTTTGAATCTTCAAAGTTTCTGACTTTGGTTTTAATTTATATCTACTTTTGTTCTGAAATGCTTTTTTAAATGTCTCCATTTTTCATTCTTTCATATTGATCAAGGAATTGATCCATAGAATAGTATCCATATTTTCTGACAAACCAAATAAACTGCCTAGCTTGAAACAATGTTTTAAAAATGGGAGGACTAAATAACTGCAAAAGCTGTTACGAACTCCTGAAGGAACTTCAGCATTCACAGATTCTATTTAAATTTGGGGAAATAGGCAATAATGAAAGAAAAAAATTACTTACGTGTTATCCATTTTATTTCCCCTTAGATTTTATTGAAGATTTGTTAATCAATGTAATGGTTTTCAAAGAGTCAAAGACTATCATCTGAAGTTTGTCTATCTTTTGAAAGAAACACAATTCATTTTCAGAATAACCAGATTCTATAGCATTTATTCATGTAACATCTAGAAGAGAAGTATGCCAATTTCTGGTATTTTTCTTCTCATTATCAAAATTATATTAATTCAAAAATCACATAAATATGAACTGCCAATACCCAGAAAACTTTAGTAACAGATATAAGGCTAGAACAAAAAACTTCCAACTTCCATCCTGTGTTTTCCTCATTAAAATACTAAATATGTTCTTAATTAGTTACCATTTCAGATCTATTTAGCATATATATTTTAAAATATCAAGAGACATATTTTAACCTAAATACAGATTTTTTAATCCCTCCAAAAATGGAAAAGCTTTTTCATACTTCTATGTAGCTTCAGGGGGAAGGCTGTTCCCAGCTCGAGGCAAGTTTCCTATGAATCTGGTCAAACTGAAGAACAAGGGGAAGGGCAAGTTGGGAGAAATTTTCATTTGCTCACAGCTGGCTTGAATTCGCTAGCCAGGCCCAGCTCCCGCTGTCCCACCCTGGCGGTGGCTCACACTCTTCTTCCCCAGCCCACCCCTTCTGGCAGGAATTCCATGGGCAGGTCCTTGGGGTCCTTGGTGACTGGTGAGTGCTAGACCAATAAGGTGCCAGGAACAGAGGGGAGGGCAGAATGGCTGCTTTCTCTCTACCCCTTGCCTGGAATTGACTGGAGACTGTGCTATGATAAACATCCATTGGTATGAAAATGGAGTGAGGCCAGGCAGGAAATTCTGGAAATTCTGAGTCAAAACTTACATTTACCCCACAATTTACAATAAACATTTTGTTGCCAAACCCTGATCTAAAGTGAAAAAAGGATCTCTACTCCCACATGTTGAGAATATGCATATTTCCCACTGTATTAATATGAATGATTATGCGGTATTGCCTGAAATCCTGATGGAAGTGTTACATAATAAATGTATACACCATCTTATCTTTGTAAAAATAAATAAATAAAATTTGAAGTACATCTTATTCTCTGTGTTTTGATTAAAAGAAGCTGTGCCTCTACTAAAAGCAATTTCTAAATATTAGTGGTTAAAATAAAAACAATTATATTCACAGGAGGGGCACACAAGCTGTGACTGAGTATCTAAATCATTTGTTTCAGCTTAGAGATGAAATTATGTTCCATTTACTTTAGAAACAATACATTATTTCCCGATTACTGTGCTGTTTACTTAAGTACTTATTTTGTTGTTTTATTTTCTTAGTTCATTTCTTAGTTTCTATTCTCATGTGATCACCACATGTAATCCTGATATATGTAAATATGCCATAAGTGAAGCCCATTTTAGAGGAAGGAAAAGGCCTACTTTGTTTTCCCAACTATAATAAAGGCAGATTAAAATAAAAAGTATTATGAAAATATAGCATGATATTAACAAAGACTCAAATAGTCCCCATTTTCTAATTGCTTCAATAAGAAAACAGGTGTTACTAAAGTTAATAGGGACATTATCCTAGAACAAAAACCTCTTAAAGTACATTCTCATGTTTTACATCTCCCCGAACAGTACCATCTTTACTATGTACCATGAGGAAATTGAAAAGGTAAATAAATGGAATAATGCGCTCAGCTTTACAGAATTATCCTGAGACCTCTTAGGAAAATGTGCGCTTGTAATAGATATCTCTCCTCTCATATAGAGTCATGTCATCAATTCCCTAAAATTGATTAAAGAAGTGTGCTTTTTCGTGATAATGAGTAGTGATATTTAAATAATAAAATATAATAAAGGAAAACTCAGATATATGTATTACAAATTTTTCTCACATTAAAGAAATAATAAAATGGGTAATATAGTAGTGATAATCTATTTGTATTTAAGAAAAGCTTTTGTTCTCTTACACAAAGCTATTGATCTGCAAGGACAGCACTAGGGTGGAAAGAGCAGAGACCTATTGAAATGGATGGGAAATAGGCTCAAGTGTGGAGACAGACATTGTCAATAAAAGGATTAAAAAACAGGCAAACAACACCCGTCCCCCCACCCCACCCACAACAGAAAAAAATCTTGATAGATCATTTAGCAGAAAACATCCAAGGAGAAGAGGAAGTTTTAGATAGGATCATCTTTGTTATTATTTGACTTGAGAAATACCTTTCAAAAAGAAAGGAATATGTTTAATAGATTAAATAAAAATAATGATTATATATATAATTATGTACAAATTACATATATTTTTTAATTTAGTCAATTTCTCAGTTATAAGTAATTAGCTGGCAGACCTACATGTAAATTTTGTTTAGTACATTGTGATACTTTAAACAGGAATAATCAGAAAATCCCACTTCAAAATAGCTAAAACACCAAAAAAAGTAATTTTTTTCACCTGAAGTTCCCAAATGTAGCATAGACACCCAGATATAATTTGAACGGCAATTCAATAATATCATCAAAGACTTAGATCTTTTCCATATTCCTATTCTAACATTCTCATCATCGGCTTCTTTCTTTCCAAGACTGTTTTTCCTCATGGCTGCCCATTACCTGCCAGTGTTTGGAGGTAACAGCCAGGCAGTAGCAGAAGACAGACTAATGATCAAGAAGCCATCCACCCCTTCCTGTGTTTTTCTATAACTAATGAGAGTATCTTTCTGGAATATTTCACATATTTTATGATCCTTTGGACAGAACCAGAATACATGTCCACTACTACCACAAACACTGGCAAGAACAAGATTCATTTGACTGACTACGAATAGCCAGCTGAGACCACATGGATACTGGGAGGTCTGCCATCATAACCCTTATTAATGTTTTATATATAAACACAATTTTAGATAGTTTTAAAATATTGTACAGCAAATTTCAGATTATTTTATGTTGTTAAAGATATAAAATATTTGGTGATAAATTTGGTGGCATGTTCAGTTAAGATTGTAAATTTCAGAGTAAAAGCTTAAGACAGTGAAAAGGACTAAGCATTTCTAAATTGCATATAGTTTGAATGATTTCATACATGTGTAACAGTCATTTACTTTCTTGTTTATCATGGAAAAACTAAAATACTCTAGATCTCCATTTTATTTGTTTATATACTCTGTCTGTCTACTCCAATTCATCAGAATCACTTACTTATTCTGTTTTTTTGTTTCAACTTTGTATCAACACTTAACTCTATAATAGTCACCATGAGTCACCGTGCCAACTCAGTAAGCATTCCTTAGCCTCTGTTTTATTCTGCAATCCAATTTGACTTTTTTAAAATGTAATCCTAATTCTTTCTACTTTTCCTATTTTATGAAGCTTTTCCTATAAGGATTTTTTAAACCTATATCCCAAAAATAAAGCGTTGAGTTGGAACAGAATTCTTTTAAAAAAACATCTTGTATGTATAACAAGAATAATGTACTTCAAAATGTAGCTATAGAGAATTTCAGAAAATAAAGATTTAGTATTATGGTATTTCCCCTAATTACTCTTCATTCAATTTACTATTTCTCATCTTTTGGAGAAATAAAATACATCAAATGTATTTAGTTACTATCAATAATTACCAAAAGAAATTACACTTTCTCTTTTCTATGTGCCTTTATGGTGTCCCCTGATTTTTGCATTTGTTTTAAAAAAAAAATAAAGCTCTTGGGACCTCACATAGCATACATTATACTCATCATGTACTTTATATGCATTTATTAATAATCTAATATTTGCTTTAAAAAAAGTTCGGGTACCCCTATAAAAATAGAGAATCTGGAATTAACACTCGAATATTCCAGACATGCTAGATATACATTTCTGGGTCTGATATTTCAGTGATTATTGTGAAGTCAGTAAAGCTGCTATCCAATCTTATGTCCTTATTTAATGCAGGGCTGATACAAGAAGAGGAACTACTAAACTGTAAAGTAGTGTACTAAGTAAAGGATCTATGAATCTTACTGAGGCCTGTCAAAATAGAGCAGCTAACAATCCCACAGATAGACTTGAAAGCATAGTTCATATGATCCCAGAGTAAAAAGCTTATCTTTATTACCTCTTTAAAAGTATCTGCCTTGTTAGATTTGTACTAGTCAGATAACCCTGTGGCCACATGATCTATGATTAGGATAGAGAAAAAATAAGTAGGGCTCGTAAGACTATTTGTTGCTATTGACAAAACTAAACTACCCAAACAGTTTTTTAATGTAAATAAACACCACTTATTTTAATGTAAAGAGTGCAGAAGTAGGAATTAATATACCCGAGTTTTTATAATCATCTTTTCCACTTTGTGACAGTGTTATGCATATTTGCCATATATTACTTAATTGCAAAGAACAAAAACGCATGCAGATAAGCTTAGGTTAAAAGGATGAAAATAGGTTACTGGTGTAAACCAGATGTAGCCAAGTCTTCTAAACCAGTTGATTGTTTCCCTGAATACCTAAATGCTATAACCCCAGTTTCCTCCTGAAGTCCAGTGGAAAGACCAACACGAGGACCATCCTTAGGATGTAGGGGTTCTTTCGCCAAAGTTTTTTGTGTGGGCCTCATATTCTTTGTTGTCAAAGATGTTGTTCCTAGATAATTTCACATCCACTATCATAATAAAAAGGTCATATAGCTGTTATTAGTCATAATGTCATGGTTTATTTGAAATGAATCAATAAAAATATTTTTGTTTCTGAGGTACCCTAATTTCAGGTATTTCATGCTACCCGTATCACTACTCCTGGTGCTCCTTCCTCTCTCATGCCTTCCATGGACACTGGCTCCCCCTGATGCCTCCAGAAGCTCTTACTGGGCTTCACTGATGATGACCGCAAAGGCAAGTCTTCCTCAGGGCATATGCAGAAAAATGCGAACAGTGATTTGTTTTCTGGTCATCTTGAATTTTCAGTTTCAAATTTTATAGTGTAAACATAGAACAATGCATCTTCCAACTATGTTTCTCTTGAACTTTTTAAACTTGTCATATTTCTTTTTCAAACCTTAAGCTCTTACCCTACCATTTAGTTCCCTGCATATAGACCAAGATGTTTTAAATTCATATTAACACGTAATTAAATATTCACAATAAAGAGAATAACAGTCTTTTAGTAGGTGGTTAGCATGTTAATTGCTTAAGAACTACCTCTAATTTAAGTCTCATGAGATAATACTCTATGATACAAGCATTTGATTCCCATTTTGTAAAGGAAAAACTGTGACTCAGAGATGCTTAAGAAAAAATGTCATTAAATGAAGTAACTTGAATGTATCTGATAATGATTTAGGATAAAGTATATAATGTTGAATTAAAAATGTCTTGCACTATATAAAATATCAGATGTCTATATCTGTGATTAAAAATTTAGCATATTTCACCACATTTATAGTATTGAAGGTAGTTGAAAAGAAAAATGTAATATGTAATGATGTTATGAATTGAATTGTTTCTCCCCAAATTCAAATTTTAACTTCTGTTGTGACTGTATTTGAAGGTAGGACCTTAAAGGAAATCACTGAGGTGAAATTAGCTCATAAGAGTGGGGCCCTAATATGGTAGCACTAGTGCCCATATAAGAAGAGGAATAGCCACATGAGGACACACAGTAGGAAGGCAGGAGAAGTCTCACCAAAAACGAACCCTGCTAACACCTAGCCTTAGACTTTTAGCCTCCAGAACTGTGAACACACTTTTTTTTGCTTATGCCACAGAGACTGATTTTGCTGTGGCAGCCTGAGCTAATATAGATGATTAAATGACTGCAATATTTCACATATTTGGACATTTTATTTTGGAAGTTTTTAAGACTGTATGAAAATAAATGTAAAATTTCAAATATTAGTTAAATAATTTAAATTTTGTTCTTATAAATGAATTTGATGTTCATCATTATAAGATATAACATACAAATAAAAATAGTATGCATAAAAAGATTAAGACAAAATGAGTATTTTTAATATCTTACCACATCCAGGTAAAAGCATGTCTTCTCTAATTTTACATTATAGTAATGGATTTGAAGTGTACTTGGAGATATCTGTTCAATCTAGTCAATAATATTTTTATATACCAAGGTCCAGAGAAGTTTAACAAGTGACTTGTTAAAGGTCAGAGTTAAATTCTGACAAATATGAGATTATAACCAGTCTACTATAACCAGTTAGTGTCCCTTCCTGCTGCTTTCTTAAAATTTTCTTCCAAATAGAATGTGTTTTATGCAAGAACTTAGAATACTGAGTTGTTTCATGTAGATTCAAAAAGATGAGAAGAAATTACGGCTTTTAGATTTTTTTAGTGAAATAACAACTAATATGGGAATATCAAATGCTGGTTCAATTTTTGTCTTACAATCTGCTGTACCATACATGCCATTTACCCACTTTCCTACTCCAAGCTATACATTTTTGTTTGTAAAATGACTGACCAACTCTAAAAAAGAAACAGTGATGCTAGCAGTCACAATGAACAAACCTAAAAATTTCAGTGTCTTAATGCATCAAAGATATATTTTTGCCTATACTAGTTGGTTGGAAATCAGGCAACTCTCCTCCAACTTGAAAGTACAACATTAGAACTCTGTGGCCTCTGAGGTCACCACAACAAATAAGGCAAAAGGCAAGAGATGAGAGAAAAATGACTCTTAATCACCTTGGCCCACTCATCACTTTTTTACTCATTTTATTGGCAAGAACCAGTCACACAATTCCAACCTAATTGTAAGGGTGTCTGGGAAGTGTAGGGGTCCTATGAACCGAATTGTCTCCCCTGAAAATTCATATATTGAAGCCCTGAACCCCAACTGGACTGCATCTGGAGGCAGCATCTACAAGAGGTAATTAAGAATACATATCGCTAGTTCTGATAGGACTAGTGTCCTTATCAGAAGAGATGCCAGAGAACCCATCCTTTAAATTTCTCTCTACAGAAGCACAAAAGAGGCACAGAGTGAGATGATGGACAACTACAAGCCAATAAAAGAGACGTCAGAATGAAGCCTAGTTGGTCGGCACTTAGCCCCTGTAACTGTGAAAAATAACTGCCTGTTGTTCAAGCCATCCCATCCGTGGTATTGTGTTATGGCAACACAAGCTAAGATGGGAATAATAAATACTTGGTAAGTTGTCTCTCTCTTTTTAATGTTTTTGTTATTGTTGTTATTATTTTAGTTTATATTTTCATTCTCCATATTGGAAATCAGATGTAAAGCAGACCATACTCTGCTTAGAAGTTTCCTTTGTCTGCTTAGAAGTTTCCTTTGTTAATTCCAGATTCTCTATTTTTATAGGAGCACCCTTTTTTTTAAGCAAATATCAGATTATTAATAAATGTATATAAAGTACATAAAAAGCAAAGAGCAAATCTGTCATAGATAACTACACTTTTGCATTTACAGAAAGCTTGCATCATATAAACGTGAATTGGGTCAGGAAAGTCAATAGAGTTTATTGGTTAAAAGCATGGACTCTGAAAGCAATCTGGATTTGAATTATACCTCTATCCCCTTATAGCTGAATGACCTTGGGAAGATCACCTTACTTCTTTGTTGCATCAGTTTTCTCATCTGTAAAGTATGAATAATAATTTACCTAGTTAGCTCTATCTCCTTCTAGCTGAATCACCTTGGGAAGATCACCTTACTTCTTTGTTGCATCAGTTTTCTCATCTGTAAAGTATGAATAATAATTTACCTAGTTATAGAGTTGTTAAGCAAGTAAAATGAGGTCATAGTTGACAAGTTCTAGAACAATGCCTGACACAAAATAAGTGCTAATTATGTGTTAGTTACTGAATAAAAATAAGTAATGGATTTGTTACAGAAGTTTAGAGTTGGAAAACTACTTTATATATTGACAAAAAGTACAAAAGAAGCTCTATTTAGAGTCTTATTAAATTGATTTTTAATTTTGTATTTCTGAATGTTTATGACACCTTAGAGAACAGTGAAGTCCCATAACGTACTCCACATGAAAAGGTGCTTGACAGCCAAGTAAATTTGAAGAATTCTGCATATTAAATCAATTGACAAAGTCACTCGGAAGAGAAACTTTAAATTTGTTTAGCTAAGAGATTTTTCCAACTTATTTTGAATACGGATCCATTTAGCAGCACATTTAAAATCCTAGGAAACCTATGTTCCATGGAAGGCACTGTAGAAGATACTGTCATAGAAAAATTCTATCATGCATTAGGAAATAAAATATGGCTCCTTTAACTGGAATGTCATGAGCAGACAGCAAGTTCCTAGGACCTGAAGCTAGACTATCAGCTGTGACCAGAGTATGTGGAAAAGCCATAGGAAGAGCTCACTAGTGACAGATGCCATGAGGAGTCTCATTCTGTAACTTCTAACAGAAGCACATGGTCAGAAGTCAGACTAAGCAGAAAGAGGACTTGATACTGATTTGGAAGATTGGGTTAATGTATTTTAAATACTTCCTGCCAAAAGCAAGTATAGGCTGTACGAATGACTAAATCCAATTCAGTCACTTTTTAAAGAGGAGATAAGCTGATATATGAGAACTATGTTCATGCTCACACTGTTAAGGGCTAAACTAAACATGAACTTGAGAATGTAGTGAAAGGGATTTTATCTGAAAAGGACACACTAGTTCCCGTATGCATACATTTACTAGGATTTTCAGAGTATGGTAGTGCTAATTGGGAGAAACTTATCCCTTATGCAGAGTTGCTTAGGTATAAAAAGTACTCTAAATATCGCTTGGGACCACGAAAACACTTTCTTGAAATTCATATGGCTATTGTGCATCTTAATGGGCTTGACTGAAGAGTTTAATAAATTTAGATCCTATAGAAGTAATTGAAAAAGTGATTGATAATGCTAATAATATGTTGAAAGCACTAAAGATTTGGAGTAGCTATTTCTATATATATCGTGGGAGCTTGTAAGTAATTGTGACACTGGTTAGGTCTGCTCAAAGCTGAACATCTTGATGCTAAGTGAAACATTCAGTGAATTATTCTAAACTGTTCATTTTCAGGATGAACACATGAATGATTAGGTGGAATATTCACTTTTTATTGAATTGGTAGTACCTATAGGTTACACTACAATAGAGGCCCTATTTTATTGATGCAAATGAATCAATTCCCTGAGCTGCCTTTTCTGATATACATTAATCAGTTTTATTCTGAAAACTTAGTTTTATATTAGAAATGAAGATGAATAAAATACAGAATAGAAGTAACAACACTGAAAGAATAAATCAACAACTTGTTTGTAAGCATTTCCCTGCTTGGTGTTTTCCAACTAACTCTGATCTAGGTAAACAAACAGTGCCAGTTGAAAACTGAGCTATAAAGTAGTTCCGGCAAGTACCCAAAATAAGGGGCAGAGGAAGAATTAATCTCAATTTTATGATTCCTAAATAGACCATATTCTCTAATATTTTCACTTTTAGCATGGCTTACAAATGCATGAATTCATTATATTATCACTTAGCATTTTACAGACTTTTTTATATTGAGTGACTCAAGGTTACAGAGCTCATAAATGGCAGGTACAAAACTCAAACATAGGTTTTTCTAACCTTTATTCAAAATGTCATATCCTGTAAAATACATGAAGAAATTATGTGACAAAATTCCTGTGATTAACTTATATGTATTTAAATAGAGCTTTAAATTGAAAAGTAAAATAATGAAACCTTTCATAACAATTGATAAATTTAATAGAAGACACCAGAAATGATTGAGTATAAAGACATTAGCTACATATGGACTATAATTGGAGACTGTGAAAACAGTATAAAATGTTAATTGTATGTAGATTACAATCAAATATATAACTTCCAATCAATTATACCAGCATTTATAGCTTCAAAATAATATAATCTTTTAAAATTGGTACTGTTAATTTATTCAGCTGGTTACCTATAGAAACTATCCTTTTTGAGTTCAGAATCAGAATTCGGCAAAGCATCTAGCATAGTGTAGGTCTTTGTGTTCATTGAAGTCAAGGGTATCAAGTCATACAGGAGAATATGTCATTTTTTAAGGAACATTGTTTTCTGTAGTTATAAAGTTATCACTTTTAGAGAGCAGACATTTTAAGCTAACTCCTCAATCTTACCTTACTCAATCCAAAGTGTTACCAAATTGGATTAACTAATGTATTAATCAGAAAACACCCAAATTTTATCAGTTCTTTAAAATAAAGTCTTTCTGCCCCAAACAACACTTTACCATCATCTAAGGAATGGGATTCTGGAAGCCCAAAAAATATATGATGTGACAATTATTCTGAAGTGGAGGAGAGAAAATAAAAACCCTGTTACTTACAGGAAGATCAAAAATTGTTGTAAAAATATCCATACATCATGCATAGATGCACACGCAATTAAAAGAGAAGAGAAGGCTATCCTTGTAAAGGATATATCAATTGCATAAACTCCACATTAAAAACTAATATGAAAAGAAGATGTCTTCATTTAGGATTTATTTATATTTCAGTTTTGATCGATAGGCTGGTATTTGTGTGATTTTACTAATGTTTGTGTAACTTTTCAAATCACAGACACAAAGATTTACTTAAACATATGACTTAAAAAAAGTGAGCATGGAATTAAAAAAATAAAAGAAATATATGTTAAAGGTACATCTTGTATAATCTGCTGTAATATTAATAGCCATTTAATTTAGTTCTCAGGCCTTATCTTAAGTGATCTTTCAGCATCATTTGAGACTGGTGATTGATCCCTTTTTACACATGCACTCTTTTCAGTTGGCTTCCAGGACATAATTTTCTCTAATTTTTTTTCTTTATGATCACTGATTGCTCCTAAGCAGTATCCTTGGCAGTTCCCTTTCTTCTCTTGGGTCATTTAATCAGGAAGTGCCCCCTGACTCAGTTCTTCTGTGAGCTTCTCTTCTTTTTGTCTTTATTCTCTTGGTGATCTCATCCAATCCCCTCTCTTTACATACCATTAATATGGTGATACTACAAACTTTATTTCTCCAGCATACTTCTTCCCCAAATTCTTATTTGCATATATCCAACTTCATCTAGTGGGCTTTATATTTATATTTCCATATTCCAAACTTGGACCATTAGTATTGCTCCCAACTTTTCCCTCCAATAGTCAACCTCTCCTCATGTGATACAACTATATTCTTCTGGTTGCCTAGTCTAAAAATTGTATAGCCATGCTTGATTTCTTTAATTATCCCACAGCTAATCTAATGCATCAGTAAACCCTACTGGATCTATTTTTCAAAATAGGTTCTAATCATTTCTCATCAATCTATAGCCACACTTTGTCCGAGCTACCATAATCCCTCACATAGGTTAAGATTTTGCCTTTCTAAAGCTTTTTTTACTTGATTTCCTGTCATTACAGTCAAATTTGGCAGCAACCAAAATGATATCTCAGGCAGATGGAGTAAACAATGGCAAAGGATTTTTCTTCTTGGATGGCAAAGCAAAAAGTACATTTAAATGTTTCAATTTAATCCTGTTACATGTCATTAGCTGAGATTAATGAAGAATAACAAGATATTGTGTTATAACCTATAGAAAAACACTTATATATAAGAGAAAACATGTCAAGAACAGTTAGTGTAAATCAAATTATGAATAAGACAAAATGGACTACCTTGGAAGAATCCCACTGACTCCCTAATATTAACCTGCTGTTATGGCAGGTTAATGTTGGTTTTATTGTGACTTTTTTTAAATCCTTAAAATAGAAGAATTAGAAAGAATGAGGCAATTTTTTCTTTTTCTCTACTTTCCACCCCTCTTAAGGTGGGACACTGAATTAAGCAGGGCTTTGGGTCCTAGAGAATTGGGGTTCCCTTTGCTGCCAGGGCAGAAATGACAGGCTTTCTTTCTTAAAAGAGAAGGACAATTTAAGTTCAAAAGAAAGGATTGGTGCTTTGAAACTTCATAGTCAGGAGTTTAATACTACCTGACTGGATAAATTTCTCCAGGACTGAGGGCTGAGGTGATATCAGCAGGTTCCTGGAATAGTAGGAAATGAGTTTTTAGTCCACTAAAAAACCCAGGGTTGGTGGCAGAAACTCCGGATATTAACTGCACGGTTTATATACCCAGGAAAAGACCCATCTTGGGAAATGCTGGGTTGCCACTGTGACACTGGAGCTCACAAGCAGAGGTGCACTCTTTTGGGGGAACTCTGAAGAATTGGATTAAAAAAAATACTAGTAGCTAATTAAATATTGAAATTTAAATTACCAGACACATGTGAAGTAGACACTCAGGATAACTTAAATTTGTTTAAAAGAATAAAAGAAATATAACTTTTCCTGTACCTCAGTATTCTAGAATAACAATAATAACCTCTAGAGTAGATCCAGTCCATGCAAAGCAGATTAAATCCACAGGACTAGATCAAACGTGTGCATGTGATATGGGACCCACTAAAAACAAAAAAAAATTTAAAGTAAGAATGTGCCCTTTATGTAAGAATTTGCTTTTCAGTGACTATCTCTGCAACCACAATATCAACAGTGATGGTGTAGTACAAGTTGTAGAGGAAAAAGGTAAGAAAGAAAAGCAAGCAAATATTTATATCTATCAGGAAAAGATGACACTAATTTTTAATTAGAGAACTGGTTATAAGAAATAAAACTGAATTTTAATTATTGAGTATCTAATCTTTTTTGTAAAGATATATTTCAAGGAAAATTCCATTATTGTGTATATAACAATATTCAACTGATACAAAATTCAAGTTAAATGAAGTTAAATATCTCTTTAAAATTACTTGATGGCCTTGGTGACAAAAAGATGTCATTTATCTGAATAGCTAAATGGGATTCAATTATAAAGTAATTAATTTAAAAATACATTTACTCAGATTGAACAGTATCCTATGTGGTATCCATGCATGTTGATCATCAAGTTTTTGTTTATGTGTCTTATGAAATTTTCTGGTATATAATATAAATATTTATTACCAGAACTGGTAAATATTAATGGCTCTTTTTCCTTATGGAAGTTTGAATTATATGCCATGAGTCCAAGTAAAAAATATTAATCTAGTCCTATGCTACTTAGCTTTCCAATTAGCCCAAAACTGTTATAAATGTAACAAATAGTACAAAAGGGCAATATTTTTTGTTATTAATAGATATAATTTTGGTGACATAGCAAGATAGCAGGATAGGAAACACTAGTCCTCATTCTCCCACAGACACACCTACTTAACAATATACAATCCAGAAAGAAAGCCTCTGTGAGAATCCAGAACCAGGTAAGAAGTTGCAGTCTTCCAGGGAAGCTCAAAGCCCATCAGTGCATTGAAACAGGTAAGAAAAGCGATTCCCTGATAACTGCAGTAGTCCTTCCTCCAAGAGAGCACTGATGGATGCAAATGGAAAGAAAAGCCCCAATCACAGCTTCTTCTTTGGGAGGGAACACGTTGAAGAGTGTAATGCACATCCATCATTCCAGTTTTTCAGGGGTTAAATTTTTGACAGTTTGACTAAAATATGTGACTAAAATGCCTGAGGGCCTGGTTTCTATGCCTCCCAATTCAAATTACTGATGGGGAACTGGCGTACTTTTGATGCCTGGGGGCCACTAAAAATAAAAGAGCTTGGCAGTTTGTTCAGTGCTAAAAAGCATTTAGTGCTATGGACAGATGCCAGAAGGAGTAAAATATTACACACCCTTTAAAAATACACAAGCAACCTCTCTAATCAGGAAATTACATGTGCAAACCCAAAGAAGATATATCCTCAAAAAAGGTCAGAAAGCCCCTGAGAATCTTTAGCTGGGCTTATTGGTAAACGTCAGAGCCAGTCTGTAAAGACTGAGGGATGGCTGTTTTTCAAATGCATATATCATAGCAAAACATAACAAGACCCATGAAGAAACAGGAAACTACAGCCCCAAAATAAAAATATCTAGAAACTGACCTTAAATAAATGGAGATCTATGGATTACCTGACAAAGAATTCAAAATAATAGTCTTAAGTCCGGTGTACTACAAGAGAACACAGACAAGTAAATGAAATCAGGAAAATAATGCATGAACAAAATGAGAGAAACTGCGAAGAAGAAACAAATTCTAGAGCTTAAGAATACAACAAATGGGTTGAAAAATTCTTTAGAGGGAGAAATGTGGGATTCACATATAAATCAAGTGTAAAATCAAACGAACATTCATATTTGACCTGATTGTTTATAGTTCATAATGCGTGATCAAAACTGAAAGTTTCTGTGATGACTGCCCTTGTACTGTTCACCATGTAAGAACTTATTCACTATGTAAGAATTTGTTCACCATGTTAAGAACTTGTTTGTTATGCTTCAGAAGATCGGAGACTGATGAGAATTAGGCTTGGGGTGGATTAATGATTGTGCATTGAGTCCCCTATACAGAATTTTATTGTTGTTAACAACCATTTGATCAATAAATATGAGAGATGCCCTCTCAAAAAAAAAAATTCTTTAGAGGGGTTCTTTAGCAGACTGGATTAAACAAAATAAAGAACTGGAGAATTTAATGGTAGGTCATTTGAAGTTACCAGTCAGAGGAACAAAATTTTTTTTTTAAATGAAGAAAGTAAAGCAAGCAAAAGGGACTTAAGCAATACCATCAAGCAGACCAGTAGTTACATTATGGGAGCCCGGAAGGAGAAAAAGGAAAGAAAAAGAGAAAAAGGCAGCGTTTATCTGAAGAATTAATGGCCCCCAAATTCTCTAATAACAGGAAGGAAATAGACCTACAGATTCAAGCAGTTCAAAAGATTCCAACTAATAACCCAAAAAGGCCCATACGGTCACACATTTTAGTCAAACTGTCAAAAATCTAAGACAAAGAGAGAATCTTGAAACCATCCAGAAAAAAAGCAACTTGTCACATACAAGAGAGCTCCCATAGGATCATCAATGTTTCTCATCAGAAACATTTCAGGTCAGAAAGTAGTGCAATGATATATTCAAAGTGCTAAATGAAAAAATTACCAAACAAGAATATTGTATCAGTGAAAGTATTCCCCAAATTGAAGGATACATTCACAGATAAACAAAAGTAGAGGGAGTTTGTCACTACTAGGCCTGCTTTACAAAAATAATTAAAGGGAGTCCTTCCAGCTGAAGTGAAAGGATGCTAGACAGCAAAATGAAGCATATGAAAATATGAAGCTCTCTGGTAAAGGCAAATAAATGAATAATCCTGGACCACTGTAATGGTGATGCATAAATCACCTATAATTATGGCATAGACTTCTAAAAATAAAAATAATTATAAAGCTATGTTAATGAATAGAAAATATTAAAGGTTTTGTGACAATAATGAAATAAAGTCAGTGGGGAGATATAAAAGTGTAGAGTTTTCATATGCAATTGAAGATAAGTTGTTATCAATTGAAAATAGATTATAGGAGAGTTACATCAGCAAGATGTCAGAGTAGGAGACCTCCAGCCTCCATTCTTCCAGGAAGAACAATTAGACATCTATCCACTAATGAAAGAGTTCTGGGAGAGTTGAAGAATCCATTTAAGAAGCTTCAGCCTCATAGTGAAGCAAAAAGCCTGCAAATACCAGCACAAAAGGGTAGGTAAAACAGTTTGATTTTGCTACCATCATCTCATCCTCCAGGGCAGCACAGCTTACTGTCTAGAGGGACTTCACCAGTTTAAGATTGTTCCCCTCATCAGGAAAAGGAGAGCTGGGTGAGTGACTAGCTTCCCCAGCCTTCTTTCAGGGACTCTGCATGAAAGCCCTGCCTCAGTTTCACTTCCCCCAGAGATGGGGTTACTGAGGCATCTGGAGATGGCCAGGAAGGAAGAGGGCAGAAGCTACCGGATCAGCCACGCAGGAGTGCCTGGGCTTCCCAGGGGCCTGACCTGCAGAGGACTGCAGCAGCCTTCACACTGAGGACCTCCCTAGCCCTTGTGGACACTGCAGGACATCATCACAGAGGACCCTGTCATGGACCCCAGTGGACTGCTCCACAGAGGACTCCAGCTGCTTTCACCACTGAAGCAACTTGTGGCCAGCAGAGCCACCATGGATCCCCTCATATTTTGCCACTGAGGACCCCACAGATTTTTGCTTTCATGGATTCCCGCTGCCTGAATCCTTCTCTGCCCCAGCCAGTGCTGCTACAGACACCTTGGACCCCAGAGCCAGTGTGGCTACTGCACCTGAAGCCAGTCTCAGCCTCTGTGGCAGCATGTGTGAAATACACCAGCTCAGGCCCCCAAAGCTGACCCCATTACTACATGCATGCCTGCTGCTTGCCCCTGCAGGCACACAAGTATACATCAATAGCCTAGGTTCCTGCAGCTGTGCAGTCACCTAAAGACAGACTAAACTCCTGTCACTGGCCTGTACTGCTCCATGCATCCATAGCCAGCCCTGAAGAAATGCATCTTCACTCTACCAGCCCTGCCTCCCTTCACCAGCAACCAACACCATGGAGTTCCACATATTTCCAGAAATGGAGATTCACAAGTTTCCTGACAAAAATCTAATATAACCATTCTAAAGTAGATCAGTGATCTACAGGAGAACACACATGAGCAATTTAACAGAATCAGGAAAACATCTGGGAACAAAATGAGAAGTTCAACAAAGATTTAGAAAACATAAAAAAGAACCAGACAAATTTTGGAGCTGAAGGATGTAATGACTGAATTTAAAATATAGTGGAGAGCTGCAACATCAGACTTGAACACTCATCCGACTTGAACAATCATACTGCTCTTTGAACAAATTCAAAGATAAGTAATCTGAAAGTATCAAGTAGGAGGAGAAAAGCTATTCTTCAGAACTGAAGGAAAGATAAAAGACATTCCCAGACAAACAAAAGCTGAAGGAGCTCATCACCACTAGATCTACCTTACAAGACATGCTAAAAAGATTTCTTCAAGCTGAAAAGAAAGGGCACTAAACTAGTAAAATTAACTCATTTGAAGGAATAAAACTCACTTATAAAGATAAATATATAACCAAATTCAAAATACTGTAATATTGTAATGGTGATATAGATATCACTTATAACTTTAGTACAAAGGTCAAAACTCAAAATAGTTAAAAATACCCATACCCATAATGATTTGTTTATGGATATGCAACATAAAAAGATGTAAAATATTGCATCAAAAACATAAACTGTGGCAGCAGGTAGTAAAAGTTTTGAGCTTTTGTATATGAACAAAGTTATCAGCTTAAAAGAGACTGTTACAATGATGTTTCACATAAGCCTCATAATACCAACAAAGCAAAAACCTATAAAGATGCACAGAAGATAATGAGGAAGGAATCAACGTATATCACTATAGAAAGTCATCAGTGAACAAAGGAAGACAGCAAGGAAAGAAGAGAGGAGCAAAGAATTTATAAAACATTCACAGAATAGTTAATGAAATAGTAATAATAAACTTACTACCAATAATTACTTTAAATGTACTGCATTCACTAATCAAAAGACATTGAATGGTTGAATGGATTTAAAAAAATCAACCATGCAAGATCCAATTATATTCTGCCCTCAAGGAATTCAATGCAGCTTTAACGAGACACAATAGACTGAAAGTGAAGGAGAAATGGAAAAACAGATCCCATGCAAATGAAAACCGAAAGAGAGCAGAGGCAGCATACTATATCAGAAAAAATAAACATTCATTCAAAAGCTGTAGCAAGAGAAAAAGAAAGTCATAGAATGGTAAAGGTGTCAATTCATCAAGAAGAATGTCAGTAGTAAATAAACATGCATCCAACATTAAAGCACTTAAATATATAAAGCAAATATTAGCAGATATGAAGGGAGAAATAGACACAAGACAAGAGCAGGAGACTCCAGTACCCCACTTTCAACAATGGACAGTCATCCAGGTAGAAAATCAATAAGCAAATAAATGCATTGTACCTGACCCACACTTCAGACCAGATGTGCCAACAGAACATTCCACCCACAGCAGCAGCATACACATTCTTCTCAAGAGCACACAGAACATTTTCCAGGAGACATCATGTTGGGCCACAAAACAAGTCTTAAAAAATTTTAAGTTAAAATCATGTCAAGCATCTTTTCTGACTACAATAGTATGAAACTGGAGAATTAAAAAATATGTGGAGATTGAACAACATGCTCCTGAATAACCAGTGGCTCAAAGAAGAAACCAAAAGGGAAATAAAAAAGTATCTTGAAGAAAGCAAAAGTGGGAACACAACATAACAAAACTTGTGGGATGCAGGAAAAATAAATTCTAAGAGGGATCACCATAGCAATAAATGCCTACATCTAGAAACAACCTTAAATAAACAACCTATCTTTACACCTCAAGAAACTGAAAGAACAAATTAAGTCCAAACTTAATAGAAGGAAAGAAATAACAAAGATCAGAGTGGACATAAATGAAATAGAGGCTAAAAAGACAGTAGAAAGAATTGATGAGACTAAGAGCTGTTCTGTTGTAAAGTTAAAACAGACAAATCTTTAGTTACTCTCACCAAGAAGAGACCAAAATAAGTAGAATCATAGATAAAAGAGGAAAAATTACAACTGATAACCACAGAAATACAGAAGACCGTAAGATTACCCTGAACAACTGCATGCCAACAAATTGGATAACTTTGAAGAAATGGACAAAAACCAAGAAACATACAACCTAGCAATAAGAAATCACAAAAAAATAAAAAATTTGGCAGGAAAATAACAAAGAAGGAAATCCAATCACTAATTGAAATCTTATGAATTCCAGGACTAGATCAATTCATCAGTGAATTCTGCCAAACATTGAAAGAAGAATTAATATAAATCCTTCTCAAACTCTTCCAGAAAATTCAGGAGAAAAATTTCACCCTAATTTACAAAGTCCACATTACTCTGATACCCAAGCCAGATAAGGAAACTACAAGAAAACCACAGCCCAACATTCTCCATGAATACTGATGCCAAAAATTCTCAACAAAATATTATCAAATGAATTTAATAACACATTAAAATAATCATACACCATGACCAAGTGAGATTTATTTCTGGAATGCAAGGATGATTCAACATACAAAAATCCATCAATGTGAAGCACCACATTAACAGAATGAAGGAGAGAAGCCATACAATCATCTCATTTGTTACAAAAAAAGCCTTTGACAAAATTCAATACCCTTTCATGATAAAAATGCTCTACAAACTAAAATAAAAGGAAATGATCTCAACATAACACAAGACAATGAGACAATAATCCTATGTACAACAGCATCAAAAAGAATACTCAGGAATTTAACAAAGAGACATGTTGAGTTTAATTAACTAAACTACTGCATGATATTACTTTGTTAGCATCCATTTTTTGTGACTAAGTGGTCTTGCAGGGGCCTCAAACTGAAACTAATACTAAGTAATATGTGACCTAAATAACAGCCCACAGAGTCTAAGTAAATGTCAAGTTCTGACATAATTATCTCAATGCCCCATGTAATAGACAGTCTCTTCTCCCTCCTAGCTCCTTCCCTTCCCTGTTCGTAATTCCCTTATTATGACCCGCCATGGACCTTACCAAAACCCACTCTTTTTTTAACTGACCAATTCAGCCTTAGTGCAGGAATCCCAAAGACATGTACCCCAGGTCCTGCTGCTCACTCTCTGCCTGCACCCTGCCTTTACCTCCCCATGTGTCACTCAAGGCATGCTGTGTACCTGCCCTAGGACCTGAGATAAACTTCTCTATTTCACTTAACTCTGTGGTCCCTTTTTGAATGATGGCTCACCAGCTGACCTTCTTCTGAAGTTCTACTTAACAAATTTTAACAAGATTCACAAGACTTACACACTAAAAACTACAAAATGTTGCTAAAAGAAATTAAAGACACCCATAAATGGAAAGACACCAGTGTTCATGAATCAGAAAGCTTAACATTGTTAAAATGTTCTTCCTAAGGTGATTTACAGATTCAATGCAGACCCTATCTAAATCTCAATGGCATTTTTTTTGCAGAAATAGAAATAAAATTCTAAAATTCATATGGAATCTCCAATGATCCCATATCACAAAAAAAAATCTTGAGAAAAAAATACGATTTAGACATCATACTTCCTGATTTCAAAATATATTATAAAACTAAATAATTAAAATATTAAGGCACTGTTATAAAGACAGACATGTAAACCAATCAAACAGAACAGAAAGCTCCAAAATATACCTTGACTTGTATGGTCAAATGATCTTTGAAAAAATTGCCAATAATGGGTAGAGGATATTTTATTAACCAAAAGGTGATGGAAAAACCGATGTCCACATGCAGTAGAAGAAAGTTGGACCCTCTGTTATACCATATACAAAAATAACTGAAATAGAATAAAAGCTAAGCATAACACTTGAAATTATAAAATCCCTAGAAAAAATATCGGGGAAAAGCTCCAAGACATTGGATTTGGCAAAGTTTTCTTGGATATTACACAAAAAAGCACAGACAACAAAAGCCATCATACACTAGGGAGACCATATCAATCTTGAGAACGTCTTTAAAGCAAAGGAAATAATACAAGGGCCACTTATGAAATGGGAAAAAATATTTGCAAGCCACATATTTGATAAAACCTTAATATCCAGAATATATAAAAATTTTTTACAACTCAACAACAAAAAACCTCATTTTAAAATGGGCAAAGGACTTAAATAGACATTTTTCCAAGTAAGATATATAAATGGCAAGAAAGGATATGAAACATGTTCACCATGACTAAATATTTGGAAATGCAAATAAAAACCACTATGAGGTATCACCTTACACATCTTAGAATGGCCATTATCACAAGAGATAGAAAATACAAGCGTTGCCAACAATGTGGAGGAATTGGAACCTTTGTGCACTGTAGGTGGGCATGTAAGATGGTGCAGCCACCATTGAAAACAGTTTGGAGGTTCCTCAGAAAAAAATTTAAAACTACCATATGATCCACCAATCCCATTCTTGGTACATATTTAAAGGAACTGAAATCAATCTTGAAGAGAAATTTGCACTCTCATGTGCACTGCAGCATTGTTCAAATAGTCAAGACAGGGAAGCAACCAAGTGTCCACTAACAAATAAAATGTGTTATATTCATAGTGTGGAATACATTTGGCCTTAAAAATGAAGGAAATTCTGTCATACAGTACAACATAGATGAAACTTGACTACATAATGTCAAGTGAAATAAGCCAATCACAAAAAGACAAACGTGTGATTTCACATATGTGAGATGTCTAAATTACTCCAGCTCCAGGAGGTAGCATATGGTTGCCACAGGCTGGGGGAGGGAGGGGAAAGGGGAGTTTATCAATGTGCATGGAGTTTCGGTTTTGAAAGATAAAAAAGTTCTAGAGATCTGTTGTACAACAAGGTGCATATAGTTAACATTATTGTACACTTAAAAATGGTTAAGATGGTAAATTTTAATGTTATGTGTTTTTTGTTTTTTGTTGTTTTTTTTTTTGCCACAAAGAACAAAGAATGAGAGAGTACCTATATGTAGCCACATGGAAAATTTTCCACTACGTGTATTTTAAGTAAATGTGACAAGAAGTAGAAACATGCTACCATTTGAATTAAAGATGAGGAAAAGACTATACATTGCTTTTATATGTATATACATTAAAAAATAATTCCCTATGTCTTACATAAAATTGCTACCTGTTACACTGGAGCTAAAAGATCTCAGTATATAATAAGACTGAAGCTCTCAAACACTGTGTCTGAGAAAGTGCAAAGAAGTACAGGAAAGCTTTAGAAATGGTTTGCACTGGGTAAAGGAAAACAAGTATTTTGGTAGAAATTATAAACCTCCTTATGCGTGGGTATCAGACAATATTTCTTTTGCTCAAAAACTCAAACTGAGAAAAGTAAAAACTGGATCTAGAGATCACAGAAAATGAAACACTACCAATTATATGACTACAAAATAAAGAAGCATCCAAAATAACAACTGTTGAGATGAGTTATATTGTCTCCTTTAAAATGAGTTCTTTATTCGACTCACCTTTTAGTCACATTTCCTGAAACCATCTATAATGCAGTTGGTAGTCATGACATTTTGAACAAAAAGTCTATGAAGGAGCACATCAAGCATACTTAGTATTCTTTGCTATTTTTTTCCTGGGAATACATCTCTCCAAAAACAATTTATATAGAGCACTGAAAGCAACTCACACAAAAAAATAGCTTGTCAAAATTTCTGGCTTTAGTTCTGGACAAAATTGGAAAGATCCAGTGGTCAGAAATCTGTGAATACAATTTGTTGAATACATTTTTCAAGTCACTGTGGTGAGGCAGACCAAACTGAAATGAGTCCATGTACATGTCTATTTTACTCCATTTTATGTGTAAAGGGCCTGCCCTGGACTGGGTCCAGATTGACAGAAGAGAGCTTTAGGAGAGTGATAAGTTTGAGATTTAGAGTGACGACCACTTCTAAGTAGATTGACCAGAGACAGTTAACTGATGTTTCCACAGGAAACTTATCAATCCTAAAAAGATTCCCTTTAGAAGTTGATTGCAGACATAACTGGTAGAACGATCTTTCACATTATCCAGCCTCCGTGCTTATAGAAAACACTAGTTTACATGAAATATAATTTTATTAGTTAACCTAATGACCTGGGTAATGGAAATCAATTCAATTTGATTGACAAGGTCATTAAGATTGTGTAAGTCATATTTATTTTATCTAGTGAGGTTATTACAAAAATATTTTCTTTTTGAGGGATATCATTGTATTTGTAAGAAAGTTTTTACACTAACCAAATCTTCTCTAAAGTAATGGTATATCTGTAGACCAAAATCTGCAACAGAAAATGAAGACCTACAATATTAATGTTACTTCCATGGAATAATTGATGCCATCATATTTCATGCTACATGCTTTTCCTCAAGCTGTCTTTGTAATACCTTGCAGCTCTAAGTTTTTGTAAAATAGTTTATGGTTTTACAGAAGATTTATTTATATTCTACTGAGATGTTAGTAAACATAAAATAACAACTTTTAAAATGTAAGCATTATTACAGTTTTATATGTCCATAGATGATTACAATAGACTCACCTAAGTGTGAGAACTTCCGTTCACACTAGTTACGATCTTGAACAATCAATATTTTAATCTTGGAAGCTCTTCCTAGCTATTGTACATTTCACTGACTACAATTATGTTGATTTTTTTCACTTCATAATGTACTTAGAATGTTAAATCAATTTTTAAGGTATAATAATGATATAATGGCATATAAGATTCTATTTGTAAAAGAAAAAAGGCCTTGATTCTAGTAAAATCCATTACTCTGAATTTAATTCAGATACTGCCTCAGGCCATATAACACTAATATCCCTAGTACTTTGGACATGCTAGGTTTACTCTCAATGTAAAACTATTGAACCTCATATCAAAATATTTAGTATATTTTTGTTAATACAGAAGATTCAAACTATTTCTCTCCTTTTGGTTTACTAAAGACACTGAACTAGTATGTTTTCTTTCTTCTCTCCTATTTTCTACTTTCCTCTTTCTTTTCTTACTCCATAAAGCCTCAACTTTCTCTTTTGGACTTGCATACCTGAAAGATTCACTCTCTTTCATAGCTTTCATTTTCTCCTCTCTCCTCATGAATTTGAAACTAATATTCCATGCCAAGATTGATTATTTTCACCAGTTGAGGAAACCTTGACAAAAATATAGGGAGTTATCTTACAACATTAGATATTATTAAAAGTAAAAGTTTAAGTGACCACATAATGTAAATGTTTTGATTCCATAATCTGATTTAACACACTATGCAAATAATGCCAAACTATATTAGGTCTGTCCTTATAGGATTATTGTTAATTATATACAATATTGTAAAGTACCCACATTGTTATTAATATGCTCAATTCAGAAATAATATTCACTATTATGAACAAATAGATATTTTGGTAATTTAGGAAATAAGTGAAATTTTTTTACTATTGAAATCTTAGTATAGTTATCTTAGGATTCAGTCCAACTTTGAGAAATGTTGTTATCATATGATTGACCTAGC
Organism: Manis pentadactyla; assembly: GCF_030020395.1. Lineage (NCBI taxonomy): Eukaryota > Metazoa > Chordata > Mammalia > Pholidota > Manidae > Manis > Manis pentadactyla. The sequence goes on from NC_080023.1 coordinate 54,671,655, forward strand.
AATAAAAATTAGCATTTATAATTTTCTCTGCGTGCTTGTAATTATAAGACTCTTTTAGAAGAGAACAAAAACCAGTAAAGAAAATTAAGTTGGAAATAATTTGAGGTAATAGCTCTCAAAGCATAATCAAAATTTCTTACTTTTCTCAAGTGTTTGCCTATCTCCATTTGTAACTGAAAATAATGTATTAGTCACAACATGAGCATGCTTAATTTATCCCATGCATGGAAAGCAAAGTAAAATAAAGTCCTTGATCATTCTTGTTATGAAAGAATAATGAATTTAAAGCTCTTAATATCTAAGGTAGAAAGGAATGATTTATTTAAATGAAGCATAAGAATGTAATATGGTTTTTGTAAACAAGAGTAGTAGTGATATTAGAAATACTACATGCTACAGAATGTTCAGGATATAAAAAGAGGAAAGAAGAATCTGGAAAGTTCCAAAAATATATATTTGATATCAATAATAAAAATTTTCAACTTATTTCATTCATAAATCCTAAAATTATATGAATTTAAATAAAAATTTAATGAATAACATGGTAAATTACAAGCTGACGTGTTAAAGGGAAATTATGTTTACATTTGGTTTGTGTGTGTGTGTGTGTGTGTGTGTGTGTGTGTGTGTGATTTATAGACAGCCAAATAACTAAGTGTTGGAAAGGTCTAACCTCAACAATTCAATATTTTTTTATGGCTATCAAAGAATTAGTATAGAAATTAAGCTGTACCTACAACTAAAAATTCAAATGCAACATTAGATAAAAAACAGAGATCTTCAGCTAGCAATTAGTTTTCATGTTCATTCATACCAAATCTTCTACAAATTTAAAATTCATCTGTTGCCTAGTGTTCTAATTCTCTTTCTACATTTCAGGTTAAGGTGTTAATGAGCTACGAGAGGAATAGTTAGTACCAGAGAGAAGAAGCCCATTAAGTATTCCAAATTAGAATAATTAACAATCAAAGTCACTGAGATTTTATGTAATAAAGAAGCAGGCTAACCCTATTTATGAACACAAGCTGAGAAACAGAAGGAAAAAGGGTTCAAATCTTGGCTTTGAAATGACTATCTATTAGAGATACAGATATTATTATTTATACTAATCTTTTGGAAATTTTATGAATTTTACAGGAGAACAAGTAGTTCAGAAAGAGATATTAATGCAGGTTTCTTTTCAACTAAATGGAATAATCTATGCAATGTGCCTAGCATAGGTGTAGTACATAGTAAGTATTCAAAAAAAAGAAATTCTTTTTATTAGATGTACATATTATTGTTACTTTCATAGTTTAGAATCACTAAGTTCTTTATAATACAGTACCATTTACTACTTTATAAAATCCCAAAACTTATTTTGCCTTCCCAGCATTTTCTTATTTGTACTGCCTTTTATCTTAAAGTATCTTGAGGAAGAATAATCAATAATGGAGGGTGAATGAGTCATATTAGCAAACTAATTTACTCTCAATAGGACATTTTGATCTGGTGGATATTATCATTACATGATTGCCTAACATGTCATAGGCACAACCTCAGTTTAAATCTCAGTCTGCCATTCATTTTGAAATTTGCATTTATTAAATCAGATCAGTGAAGACTATCACCTCATGATAGCTCTACACAGAATTTTTTTTAAGGCTAGTGTTAGAAAGAAACAATCTGGGGAGAACCAGAACCTTTACTTCTAATGTCCCAGCTTATTTAGTCTCTTTTCACACTCAGGTAAAGATATTTCTATATCCACCTATCATGTGATTTCAAATGTTTTAAATCAAAATAATCAGTGTAATGAACAGAAACATCTTTGCTGATAAAAAAAGATAGAGAAAACATAGTATAAACTTATCAATACTTATTGTGAAAACCATTACATTTAAAAAGGACAAATTCCAGGGACATTAGTCATCATAATTTTAAGAGTGAATGTTTGTGTGCTATTTATTTTTAGATTTGTGCTATTTGTCTCAGTGGTATAACTTTGAATTTTAAATAAAATCATAAAGTCCATCATAAATGTGATATATAATTTCCCCAAATTTGAATGAAAACTCCTTTCTACTATAAAGTCCCTTGGGGGAAAAGAAAGTCCAAAGGAAATAAAGTCCAAACATCATCTTTTAAATCTTGTCCATCAAAATTAAAATTTTTTTAAAACCTGAAATTTATCCTCCTCACATCTCACTCTGTTCAGTATTAGATGTAGAAGTCTCTTGATGGTTCTGAAATAGGTCTAGACAGTAAAAAAAAATAAAATAAACTGACTTTTAAGGCCATGAGTGTAGTTTTTCAGTCCCAATAGATTTCCAGTCAGTCTAAACTAAATATATGTAAAAGAAAGCTACAACCTGTAGGTGGGGTACTTCTGTTTGACTAAGGATCATCACACGCTTTGTGCTACTTTACTTTCCCTTCACGCATATTATTATTTCAAATAAGGTCACATTCTGAGGTACTGAGGTAAGAACTTGAACATATCTTGTTTGAGGGGATACAATTCATCTCCTAACAATCACCCATCACAAGTAAAACTGAAATAGCACATGTAAAACTTGGACTATAGAGAACAGAACATTATGTATATAACATGTAATAGGTTAGTTCCTAAAGCGGAAATGAGTAAGAGGCCTGGTTACACTGTACCTCCTGCGGAGTAGTGAGGATTGGGGCAGGACACCAAACGTGTTTCACTGAAATAAAACTTTTTCTATGAAAACCAATAGAGTGGAGCAGAAATATTACCCATTAACATCCTTATTACTACTTGAAAAGTTTTTTACTTTACTTTTCTTATGTCTTTCTAAGCCACAAAATGATTGCAGATTGATTATCTGTCCTGTTTGCCATTGTTCTTCCAGTCTTCAGCATGAAACATATACTCCAAAAACATTTGTTAGTTACTGGATGAATAGTTATATCTAAATAATTGCATACTGACTAAAAATACTTGATATATTTTAGTATTTTTTATCTTTTCATGGAAGATATACCACATAGTTAAATTATGGATATTTGTAGAAAGATGTATACAAAATATTAAGCCATTAACACCTTCAATATGACATTTTATTTGGTATTAAATATTTGCTATTTAAATGACAATCAAACCTGTTCACATAATTGTGGCTTTTTTCTCATGTGTAGTCTCAAGTAAAGGTTATCTCAGGTTATTATTTGGGTTCCCAAAGTATTTATAAGTACCCAATGCAGGGAGAAATTTGCTTCCACATTTTTTAGCAGAATGATGTCAAATTCCTTTATCATTATCATGTGTTAGTTTTGTAAACTTCAGGAAACCACTAATCTCACTAATATTGTTTTCTGCTTATAGAAACAGTGACGGAAAGAGTAAGAAGCACATGGTAGATCTGCTGGGAAGATCCAATGAAATGACTTCTACCAAAAAAGTTTCACTAGCACACTACACATAGCAGTTAATATTTATTTCATCAGAGAGGTCTTTGTGAACATTGTGGAAGTTTATTCATTTTTTAAAAATTACAGTGTTGACAGTTAATATTTCTGGAAACTGGACTGTGTGAAATATACTTCCTTTAACAGGAAAATATAATCTCTTCATCACAGATTAAAAAATCTTATTTGTAAAATAAAATGTTTAGCTCAGGAAATCAAGTCCTCAAACTATTCATACACCTAAAATATTCCAAATATTAAAAATTACTGACAATTTTCTCCATTATTTTAGGACAGAATGTAAAAGAGAGAGCTAATGTCATTCACCTGAGTCTATCACATGAAATAATTCTCATTAATCTAAAACATTAAACATCTTCAGAATTTAAAGTTTTGGCATCAAACCGCAAAAGTTCTCCTGGAGTGTTTTTTAACTTTGCAGGTTTACTTGTCTCATAAAAAATGAGTGAGTGTAGGTAGTCCAGGGGTGGTACAGAGGTTCATTAAGATATCTTTCTGTTCTGGAAGACATTTCCAATCTCATAAACATATAAATACCTATGAGTGTGGTAGATTTAAGGACAAAGAAGAGGAAAGGGATGAAGAGTAAAAAGTAAAAGGACTTTATTTAAGTGAATCTTTGTATTTTTATCAGAAAGGAACATAATTCTCTATGGATTTTAAAATGTCATTTTAAAAGAATATTGTCACATAGGCACAATTGGTGGCAAAGGTTTTTGGGACACTTTGATACAGAAGGAGTTAAAGGAAAGAGGTACTGGGAATGGAGATTGTGTCAGCCATCAGAGAATGTCAGCAACATGTTAAAGATTAATGGTTAAACATAGAATTGATGTGTTCTCACAGGAGTTATGTTTCTGTGAGAAGACAGTTTTGCTGTATAAAATAAGTAAAAAGAAATCCCTACCTTAAGACCTAAAGAGTGAAATTATATACACCAAAGATAACAAGGTGATTTTGAATTAGCCAGAGAAAAAGAAGGTCATTAAAAGAAACAGCCGTTGTTCAGCACCTGACTTCTCAATAACTTCTCTATAGCAACAAAAGAAACCTGAAAACAATGGGAAATATCCTCAAAGTATTAAGAAAAATTTGTCCTACAAATTGAACACATGAAGAAAATATTTCAAGAATTTGTGTAATAGAAGAAAACTTTCGACAAAGCAGAGTTTATAACTACTAAATCCCCTCTAGGAAAATTCCTAATGAAAGTTGAAGGACAGTTCTCCCAGATGGAAATTCAATGATACAACAGGAAATAATGAAAGCAATAAATATGAGAAAAAAATTAATGTAGGGGAAAAATGAAATGAAAAATAAATCTATTCAAAAGAAGAAAAGTGAAGGGGAGGGGAGGACGATATGAATTTATTATATAAGCAAGTAAAGTTTCAGAAATCAATCCAAATGTATCAGTGGTAATTGGTAATGATAAATGGAATTGATGTATATACTCTAGTCAAACAGTTAAACTGGATGAAATATGAAATCCAGCTTAATATTGCTAAAAAAAAAGGACAAAAATGTAAGTAAACAGAAGGAGTAAAGTAAAAGAGAGGTGAAGAATACCAAGTAAATTATAATAGAAGGAATCCTGGAATAGTTAATTTCAGACAAAAGAAAGAAGGTAGCTCCCTAATGATAATGACTTTCTTCATCAGAAGATGCAATAATTTCAATGATGCACACTGTCAGTAACAAATTTTAAACACACACACACATACCCCACATTTATGAAGAGAAATAGTAAAATCCACACAATCTTGGGAGATTTTATAATGTATCATCCCTAAAATGATAGATCAGGCAGGTAAAAATTTCAATAAGCATACAGAATATTTGAACAAGCCAATGAATAAGCTTCATCTATTAGACATACTAGAGCACTCTATTGGCTGTCAGGTGGTATGGGTAAGGATTTCAGCTAGGGATATAATGGAGATCTTTTATCTCTGCTCTAAAATGTCTGAGGCCTCATCTGGAAAATCTAAAGCTGGGGGTTGAAATCATCTGAATGCTCATTCATTTACAAATCCTGAAGTTGATTCTATCTATGGGTAAAGTTGGAGCCGTCAGAGGGAACACCCACATGCGTCATTTCCATGTGCTCAGGGTTTCCTCAAAACATGGTGGCTGGATTAAAGATCAATTCCCCAGAGATGTGGGGAGAGGGGGAGAGAGGGAGAGAGACAGAGAGAGACAGAGACAGAGAGAGACAGAGACAGAGAGAGACAGAGAGAAGAGCAGAAACTGTAATGTCTTTTGTGCCCTAGCCTCAGCATTATTTCTGCCACATGCTGTTGGTCAAAGAAGTTACAAAGCTTATCTAGATTAAGGAGATGGAACATAAACCCAACTTTGACGGAAGAATGACAATATTGCATTGTAAAACCATATGAGATGATCAGTGTGGTTGATAGCAAGGAACAAAATAAACAAATAAAAAAATACTAGTAAAACCACATAAATTTTGATATTAAGTAAAATAATTCCAAATACATCTTCATGGATTATAATCATTTTGAATATAAGAAAATTCATAGATGACTGATAATATATTATCATCAAAATCAAGAGTCTTCCTTAATTTTGACTGAAACTTTAAGTATATGATTTTCCTCCTCCTCTTTTCTTTTTTTCATGATTATTTATTATTATTATTATTTTTTTAACAGGAGAAAAAAACAAAGTTTAATTACACATGTAGGGAGAAGCCATAGACACAGGTTCCAAAAACAGTCAGGGACAAAATAAGGTATATGTATCATCCTGAACCAAGGACCCCAAAGCAAAAGAGAAGCAATCCATAGGAATATGAAGAGAGTAAATGTTTGGTAAACGCTCCTCCCCTTTTCTGTATGCATCTTATTTATACAGATTGTATGCATATCTACACAAGCAAACTTTCTTGTCTATGTATTTTTAATCACACATTTCTCTATATGGAATATTATTCTCTACCATATCCATCTACTATATAGAGGACAATTATTCCCATCTTGCAATACCTATCTCAAATTCTACTTCCCCAATGAAATACTCTATGTTTCCTTCAACCCCTCAGGTAAAATTATTATTTCTTTCTTTTACACAATCAGGAATACATATTTTGAACAATTTCTTCAGTAGCAGATATCACTTCCTACCTTGTTTTATTGTTTTTGTCTTTGATGTCAGTGTTTCAAGGTCAGAGAACATGTGTCATTCAATTTATACTTTCTATATCATGTAGCATCCATTGGAAGTCCAAATATGTAAGACAAGATCAATTAATATTTATTACATTTATTTCACCTTTATATTCAATATGTATTCTCAGTTCCTATAAATAAAATCAGTGTTCTTCACAAAGTACAATTCAAACTTCTCTAACATGAGAATATACATTTCTTAGTTTAAGGTTTTTTTAAATTCTCCCCTTTCTTTTTTTCCTCAATTATAAAACAATTTGAGAAATAACATAGTCACTGTTTGTCTTCTGATCAGTTGCAAAAAGATCTGGTGTAACACCATGAGAGGAATGAGCAACATTGTCTAGCAGGAGTATATGTAACCTGACTGCTAGTTTATAGAAATGTATGGTAAACTCTATAGGGTCAAAACCATCTCAAATACACAAAAACTTATTAGTATAACTGAAAGGATACAGGTTTAACCAGTTTGATTTCTAATTGGCATCTAAATAACCCACTCTTGCATACCTTTGAAACTGTTGCTGCCGGATTACTTCCTCCAGTGGTGTATGAAACTACATGGAATAAGTGACGAAGATTGTCAAACAATGCAAAAGTTTCAGCTATATTCTTGGTAACATGTCCTCCAATATTCAGGTTTCCTCTAGGAAATAACAGTGTCATTTAGCCTTACACAGCCATCACAATGCTTTGCTCTTTGCCTGATATGGTCTTTCTCTTCAGGCACGAAAGACTGTGTGTCATCTAGTAGGGGCTGTTAATTTCAGATGTTTTCAGTAGATTTAGCACAATAACAAGAGGAAAGAAACCCATTTGCTTTCCATAGACATGGTCTAATCCCAGAGCTCTGTGATGTGAAGCACTTTCGGGTGGTCAAGTAGGTTGAATGGACTGTAGCACTACATACATTTTTGTACAAATGTAGAGGACAATTATTCTCTCAGGTTACAAACTCTTTGTATTTTCGCCTTCATTGATTCACCATTAGTTGCTCAAATCAAAAGCAGGGTATCTGCCAGCCTCTGTTTTTGAAGCTATGCATCCTCTGTTTCCATTGTGCTGTTTAGAAAGTTATTCTCTAGAGAGCTGTTTGTCTTTAAGGATGCACGAAAGATTTAACATAATATTCCACATTGGTACTGAATTACACTTAGTACAATTATAGTTCCCTTGCTGAAGTTGAGAAGATCCCATTATTGTTATTATTATTATTCACAGTGTAAACTAACACATTACACAATAGCCATTTTTGTCCAATATGAGTTATTTAGTAACTATTAAATGGGAAATAGAGAAGAAAGTGGTTACTGGGTCCACAATTTGGATGACAAAAATCTTCCATATTTCTTCTGACTGTAACATTTGGTTGAAGCAACTACTAATTAATCAATCAATAAAGAAATATAAATCATGTGCCTAAGTTGGAATACGAAATACACCTAAAACTTATTTTTTATCAAGTCCCCATTCTAAGCAATTTATTCATCCTAATTCATTCATTGAAATGTTAGAATGTAAGGGCTGTCATCAATGTCACCATCATCATTTAGAGACGAGGAAATGAAGCTACAGAATTGCTGAATAATTTGCCCAAAATCATACATGTAATGAGTGTTAGCACCTAAGATGCAAACCCAGTTAGTCTGTCTCTGAGCTTGTGTCCTCGACCACTGCATTCTGCTGAGTCCTGTTTCTCCTTCTCAACGCTGTCTGTTAGCTATATAGTTGGGTATAAACCCTTTTCTATCATTCTCAGTGATGTCTCCATATGAAAAATTATAAACTGGTCGGTTTCACTGACTTGCAGATGGGAATTCTGTTACATGGAGCAAAGAATTAGATGGTTACATGGAGCAAAGAATTGTTAGAGTAGAAATCTATTATATCTTTCAATGTACACTAAGTAAAGACAAATTTTATAGACTGATGTATTATAAGATAGCTTTATTCAGTGAATCAAATTATTTATTTACCAATAATAAAAATTTAAAAAACTCTTGTGGTAAATAGTAATGTGCACATCATAAAATATATATTAGAGTACTTGAATCTAACACTGGATAAATCTCTCTCATCCTTTTTGAAATGAGATTCTGCTATTATTCACAATTACTGTAAGATATATTCATATATATTCATATGGCATATATTTGTTTGCCAATGTTTTTATTGAAATAGATTTCATCCCATAGATTCTTAATTGATGATATACTATTAGGAAGGGCAAGGAATGGTAATGATAAGTTCAGCAATTAGGGTTAATATACAGTTGTGTTTTTTTGTAGGAAGAGTTTAGGAAATTACTCTGCAGCAGGAGGTTTTCCACTTTGTTGCTGGGGAACAGTCATTTCTGATTATTTCAAGGCATTGCCACCTGGAGTAGAAAATGCCTTTCTATGCCAAGGTGCTAGATTAGACAGATCACAACACTTCAAGTCCAAACATCTGCTGAGACAAGGCTGAATATGCTGTGAAGTCCTATTGGCTGAATTTTTAAGAACATGTGTTTCAAAATTTCATGTGCCAATTAGTGCATAAAGTATTTATTGAATCTCTAATATATTCAGAACAATGCAATAGTCACTGTGGGCAAACAAAAGGTAATAGATAGTTTACAATCTACTTCTCTAAAGAGTTATGTATAATCTAAGGCTAGAAATAGTTTCAAACATCAAACAGATGTGACCTTGTCCCTAAGGAACATGCTGGATAGACATTTTTGAATCAGAAGCTGAGTGAAGTACAGAATCAAAGACATCTCACCCAGTGCAGTTTGTTGTTCCTTCTACAATACATCAGCATCTAAATTCTGCTTGAATCAATCCAATAATACTAGTATCTATCTATGTATCTCTCTATCTAAAAGACAACCATCTTATTCCTTTGAGGAGGTCTCATTAAGAATTCTTTATATCATTTGTTCTTATGGGTCCAGCCATAACATTAAAGAAGAGATAACATCTCTTCAAACATCTGAATATCCCTCCTTCCTAAAAATGTGCCATTTATCTAGTCTCTAATACCAATTCGTTACTTTCACCCAATCCTCTGAGATGATTTTTCAATACAGCATTATTTTAACTTTTTTCAAGCCTATAGGCTAATTAAAACTCAACCTATCCAACACATATCATGTTTTATTTTCAGACAATTATCTCTCTGGCTTTCTCATCTTAGTGAGACAAAATGCAAGATGTGTGAGTCAACTAGGATTCATTTTTTTCTCTAAGATGTATTTCCTGCGTGAGGAGAATTTATTCCTGGAGGAACACACAAAGGTGTTACTCAATTCTCACAAAAAGGGTTGAGAGCCACTAAGACTCTTAAAATAATTTGAAGCCAAATAATCCTTCACCACAGCAAAGATGTGGAGTGGAATAGAGTTGGGTTTGAAAGGAAAGAAGTAACAAGACATGATCAAATCTGTGATGGTTTTGGGGGTAGCAGCTGTGGTTTGTGGTACTGCTTTGAAGAAGAGGCAGAGGAGTAGTGTGCTGGGTGAGACATGATGAAATTAATGGAAATACAATAACTCAGATAATGCAATTCAGACTATCTACTGCACCTTGTGTTATATATTAGAGCAGAGTGTAGGAAGAGTGGATGGCCACTGCAGTGCTGACCAGAAACAGCCCCAGAGAATCAGACAGCTTGACTAGATAAGGTAGGAAGCTGCTCCTCTAACCTGCAGCGAACAAGTACAAACTCCAGGTGTCCTGATTAGATATTGTCTCGATGATCAATTACTTTCTGATGCAATCTATTATTGCTCTGTACAAACAAGGTATGCCAAGAGGAAAAAGAAAAATGAGGCCTAGATCCATAATTTCAGTTATTCTCTGATGAAATGCTTGATGCCTATTAGTGTGATTCTCACAGACCTATACATTCAACAAAATTTCAAGTGATTTCTTTTAATTTTATTGAATGTTATAGCTTTTTATGTTTTATGCCATCTTTTAAGTTCTAAGATTGCAAAATACATTTTCTAAAAATCATGATTTCATCACCAAGTTCAAATTTCAAATACATGTTTCCTATTTTCATGATAGTTTACTTTTGGCACGTTTTGTGATACAGTTTTCTACTTTTAAAAAGAATAAAAGATTGTATCATCATAAAAATTCATTGAGTTTCTTATGGTTTCATTCTCTAAGAACAATAGGAAAAAACCTCATGACACTGAAAATAAAGAATATAATATTTTGATCCAAATCCACATCTGGAAGTCTGATACTGTTCATCTCTCTGAATATCATGTTTTCTTCCTGAGAAAAGAGACTGACAGAGCTATTTAATCTTTTATATTGGCCACAGTGATAACTTTTAAATATTTCATATTGTTGTACTGATTAAGAACATATGACATTATGCAAAACTTGGCACACATATGATTCAGGAGAGTATCTGCTGAAAAATGAAACACTTGAGAGCCTAGAACTTAGCACGTTGCAGTGCTCCTGAGAGGGGGAAAGGGAAAAAATAACAGAGGTATGAATGCTGATGATGCTGGAAAACCAAAAGGGTGTCCCGGGATTGAGACTCAGCCTGACAGATGTGAAAGAGAGGTGAAGACATAACCCAGCCAACTGCTCTTCTAAGACGTGAACCCGATAATAGGAAAACATTTTAGTTTTTTCTGCTTCAGGGAAAAGGACAAGAGCTAAACTGAATCTAACAGAAGAAAACAGAGTTCTAGGAAACAAAACAAAAGGAATTTCCAAGGGAAAAATCCCCAGATAAATAAATGAGAGTTCTCCTCTTAAAATGATAGGAAGGCAGGAAGTGAGAAATATTTTGGAACGACCACCAAAGAATATTTCCTTAATGCACAAGTTAGGTTTGAAGATAGAGGGGTGGGGAGACTGAGTACAGCAGCTAACTGAATTCAAGCAGTGACATTGGGGGTGCTCTAGGTCATTGTCTGTGATGTAAAGGGACATGCCATGTAATATTGGGAAACTGTATCACTAAGCAAATGTTCAAGGAAAGTGAGACCCACTAACTGGTGGTAGGCAGGAAAATAATATCTAGATGAAGTTGAAGGAGGTGTAAGCATTGCATGCACCAAAACTTATGTTCTAGGTGACCATAGCCAACACTGGGTTAGCTGAGATGGCAAATGCTTACCTGCACACAGAGAAGGAATTTTCTCTGTATTGCTCCTATAAGGAGCCCGTGCAAGACAGTATCAAAACCAGACGCTGGATGATAAAAGGTCTAGTCCAGAAAGAAAAGGGAAAGGACAAAAAATATTGGTGTTCTGAAACTGCAAATAGGGGTAGTTGGAGACATACTGGAATAGGGAGGAGCTAACATCCCAAGCAGGTTAAGTTTGTTTTCCTTTTTTTTAACTTGCCTAAACTTTCCTGAAATGGGAAAGGAAACAATAAAGAGAAATGAAACACCCTGCTGAAGAAAAACATAGCAGAAAGAAGTACTTCTGTTCTCATTAAAGTAACACAAGTCATTCAAGGGCTGGAACATTCAAATTTCTGGAAAGGTAAGAATGGGTTTGAGGGAGGCCTACACAACAGAGGTATTAGTTAGATACAAGGCTTTGCTAGCATCAAAGCAGCTTCAGATCATGTCAGAAAGCTGCTAGTAAAGAATCTCCACCTGAGACAAATTTAGGGCCAAAAAAAGAAATCTTTCCACTGGATGTGGGATTTTTTAGAGCAAAAGGATGTAGTCCCTCCCTATCTTTGTGATGCAGTGCTCAAAGACCAGAATATTTGATGGACAACTGGAAAATTCATAGAAACTAACAACAACAACAAAAAAGGGACTGTGAATTAACATGTTTGAGGGGTGCCTGGTTTAACTGAAGGTTGTTATCAGTATCATACTTTTGTTGTTTTTTTAAATAACAGAGATGGTAGATTGTAAAACTTAAAAATTGAATTAATGCCTTTTTATTTCAAATCCACTGCTCCCTTCACTATATTGTTGTACGTTTAGCAGTAAAAATGAACTGCTTACATAATTATGTATTGAATTAAGTGACTGTCAACACTTTTCAAGGTATTTCCAGTAATCATCCCGGGAGTAGAGCAAATATAAGGTAGAGAGACATCATATTTTGTTTCTCACTATTATGTCTCGTGTCTTCCATTCCCATGAAAAGGTAATTTGGTTTGGTGATTTGTTCTGAAGTAATTGTTCTAGTGACCACTTATCTGCAGGCCGTTACTCTTATGAGCTAAAATCCAATATGAGGAATTACCAATAAGACTTTTAGTTGTACCCTTGCCAAGATTCATTTCTGTCCATATGAAGTCTCAAATAAATGTATTTGCATCTTATTAAGAGCAGACTCAGGAACTAAATTGGATTCAAATCCCAGATTGATGAAGAGTTAGTTGGATAACTTGGGAAAATTACTTAATCTGTCTACCACTCAATTTTTTAATCTAAACAAATAAGAATAAAAATTTTATCTATCTCAGAGACTTGCCATGAGGACTGAGTGAGTTGAATATATGTAAAATGTTTGGAACACTGCTTCACACATTAAAAATATCACTATGGCAGTATTGCTATTATCACTATCTTCCTTGTTGATTTTACCTTATAATTCTTTATTATATTATAAAATAGCTATCCACATGTTGTATTTTTCTTATCAGTTTATACAAAGGACCTATTTGGGCTTTTATTATTCCTTGTTGAGACTAACTTTATCATCTTCTTAGAGTATCATTAACATTTAGTAACCCAGCAAATATTTGTTGAGTGCCTTCCATGCACCATCATTTGCAACATTGCTGGTAAATATGACAGTACTAACCCTCATGTTTAAGTAAGGAAGATGGTTAGCAATCTGCAAGTTTAGGGAAATAGAAATCTGAATAACATAGATCAAGAGTTAGATGCAGGAAAGCTTAATTAGAAGTCAACTGTTTGGCATCCTTATGTAAATTCACTTTTTAAAAATTTGACACTTGATATTGCCTATCTATTTTATAAAAATTATTAGATGTGGTGATCATTCTGAATTTGGATTTTCTCAAAATTCTCATTATTAACAAGAATCTATTCTACTAAATTCTCTCCTTGCCTTCTGATTCTTTCATTGCTTCCAAAATTACCACTGGTCAGTAAACACATGTTGAATAAATAAATGGTAATTTTGCTTGTGTTATTAACATTGTGGAGCCTGCACTGAACACAGCAATTAGCTTGATTCACAGTGTTACAATGAATCTAAACCAATTTTCTCCATTGCAATTATAGGTCCCAGGGTATGTAGGACACTCCTAAGGCACATCCCATATTCTGAAGAGTAAACAGTATTCACTTTCTCTTTGCTGCTCTGGTAGTAATAAACAACTCAGAAGTGAGGGAGAAAAAGCAAACAAAGGTACAGCGGTATTTGTCTGAAGTGGTCATGTGTGATAAGCACAGAGGAATTGTCTTTAGTTACAAAAGAATCTTCTACATTTACAGTATTATAATAAAATATTAAAGCTACATGCTTAAGTAGCAACCCAATTTAATATAACTAGGATTATGTGTAAATCTATAGTGCATACATCATATCTTTCCCTTGAAAATTCCATAGATACTCTGAAGAAGAATTTTTGAAAATCTTCTAGGAAACATCAGTAAAAGAAGAACTCTGAATATGAAATATTAATAATGTTAAGTTCAACAGGGCTGCTAGGTTGGGTAATGAAATCAGAGTTTATGAAGTCTACATAATAGATGTAATAACCAAGATTTTATTCAGCCACTTGGGGCTAATCTGGATGTTTCTTGGACTTCATGACATCTATGAATAAGGTGATCTGTTCAGGTATGACTGAAAACGGATACTGAATGCCAAACCCCACCCTCATCCAAAAATTCAGAGATGGAAAAGCAATTCATGACAATAGCATGACCATAGCATAAGTCAGAGAGAGACCAAGAAGTATCAAAACATGAGGAATGGAAAAAGAAGTTATTGTCATGTAAATGTTGTGAACATTCTACAGAAGCAGCACTGGAAAACCAAAAGTCAAGCCTTTACTCTAGAAATAGTATTGATGAAGAGGAAATTCACAATCTGAACTTCCATCAGTTGTAAACTGACTGAACATTCCCAAACCTTGTAAAAGCCCAGAGACACTGAGGCAGTCCCTCTGAGAGAGCAATTATAGCTAAGCTAGGCAGGGCACATACTGAAGTGGAAACGACTAGAACCACAAAAATAAAGGATTCAACTTAAGGAATATTTGTATTTGTATATTTCAATTATTTATGTGATGGCCAACATCATAATAAAAAAATTGAAAGTTTTAAATACATGTATTTTCACACGTATAAGACAAACATTCACTAACAGTATAGGTTCTTTAAGCTTTGTAATGTTCTACAGTTAATGCTTTTGAAGACTTCAACTATTCAACTCTAAAAGAGCTGACATTTTATCATTTCCAAATGAGTATTTATTTTTATTTTTTCTATTTGTTAAAAGAAACGACAAGCCTCTTGCATTTTGTTTCCAATTTCTTTCATTGTTACCCAAAACACACACAGTAGTCATTATAAAATAATTGGAGAGAGGCCTTTATCAAAAAGTCTTTATGATTTCTCTCCATAGGAACTAATTAGGACTGCTGCATATACTTTAACTAGTTAATAGCTTCCTGGACATTTACTGTTTTACATCTTCATGTACCATGTCAAGGTCTATTCCAGGGGATGTGGCCAAGGAAAAGACATTCACATTAAGAAGTATAATTTATTTTATATACCCAATATATGATTTTATAAACGTTATAGTGTATGAAAGCTGCCCTTGCAAATATATGCTTAGAATATTCAAAGATGCCAATTACACATCACTGTGACTTTTTTCCTGAACTAACAAATCTTTTATAACCAGAACTTTTTTTCTCAGCAAGTTAAATGTTGCTCAGTTATACATCACTTTCTGTTACATGTACTAGAGTAGACTGAAATATTGATCTCAGTTCTTACACCTTACATCCATGCCGTGACCTTGTCATGGGGAAAAGGGTCATTCCTTACCCCTTGACTTTGAGCTTAGCCATGTGACCTGTTTTGACCAATGGGAAGTTGATGAACACGATGTGAACAGAGCTTTGAATTGAGACTGCTTGGTGGATCTTGACTCTTGAACTCCAGGAGTTCCATGTATGTACCACAGAAGCAGAGTGGTTTGTCATGGAAGAGGCATCCCTCCCCTCAAAAAAGTCGTTTATTGGGCCAAGTAAGGCTCCAAATAATTGGTATAGTTACAGTGAGCAAACCAGCACAGCAGACTGAGCTACATGGATTCATTTTTAGTAAATTCATAATTTCACAGGATCACTCAAGCCTCACTTCAGAAGCAGTGGGGGCCTCCAACCCCTCTTACATTCCATATTCCTGCTTGTAATCAGTGAATTTTATAATAATAATGATAGTTTCACAGTGATTATAAAGATTTAGAAACAGAACTTGACTTACTTTACTTCTGCCATTGTTAAGTGGCCACTTAGAGTTTGTATGTATTCAAAGATTTTTAAGTGAAAAACAAATTTTGAGGGGTGAATGTTTTGCTTTGCAAATGCAAATTTTAGTGTTAATGTGAAATGTTTTCTTGAATTAGAATTTCCAATTTAATTTGTACTGTAAAGCACTGATTATTATTGATTAATACACGATTATCTCAGGGTCGTTACTAAAAATTATTTTGTAATTTATGGGAAGGAGGATATCAATAAAGAATCCTCTTGGGATTTCAACTTAGTAGTTAAGTTCCCGAGGAAAGGAATTCCCTGCACAGAGCTCTTTCATCAGGGCCCCAGTTTGAAACACCTGTAAAACTGAACAAACCACGTAGCTGGAACACTTCTGGATGAAAGCACAGTCTGAAGGCGAAGGACAGTTGATTCACACACCAATGCATGTACGAATAAAGGTTTGCCTTTATAAGCCCGAGAGCTGTGGTGGTGTGTTGTTTAGGATTATCATGGTGTTAGTGTACCGAGACACATACTGTCTTTTCAGGCTTTCACTTATTTATTGCTCACCTTGTTTGATCCATTTCACCTTACACAATGTCTCAATCATAGTCAGGTCTCAGTGATTATCTGTTGATTGATTGACACTTAACTTTAGACCGAAGGAATTTACAATCTCACTGAAAAGAAAAAAGCCCACAAGAAAAATTGTAACAATGTAGGATGCTATGTGATTATACAAATGGTGTGCGCGGGATGAACACTGCAGGGAACGACAGGAGGAAAGAAAAGTGTTATTAGTGACTTCTGTGGAAGAAAATATAGAGGGATTGGTGAAGACAATTGAAAAAACAAGTTTTGGACTGTATAAAATATTACACATTGTTCAAAATTTAGCATGCTTAAAGAATGGGGGAATGTATGTGAGCAAATGAAGTGCATAGCAAGGACATGCCTGAGCACAGCTTTCTTAGGAATATGAATGGAGAGGGTATCTTGGGAAACAGACTGTGCGGGCGTCAAGTTTTGCCTCTTGTCCACTTGAGTAACTGCAGAAAAATAAGTAACCATTTCAGAGTCTTTTCTCCTCTTTTCTGTAATTGACCTAAGTAGCACTTTGTTAGTGGGATTATTCTGAGGATCAAGTGAGGTAGATTGCAAACCGGCAGGCATACTGTTGACATCAAAATAATTCCCATCCCTCACTTGAGTTGTTTTTTTATGTCTCCACTCATTTATTTTTGCTCTATTGTCTAGTTTCCATTTCTGTTCTTAAAACATACCTATATGCCTAATATTCACTTTAAATTTGGGAGTATGAGAGAAATAGAGTCATAAGCTGAAAGATCAGTAAATATCATGAGATTCTAGTATTCTTTTGTTAAATTTAACCAATGTAGCCAATCACCACCATCTAAACAATGATACGAAGAGTCTGAATCTATGACTTTGCATGGTTTCTCACATGTGAATGAATCAGGATGAGTAATCACTGGCAAGAAATAAAAAAAGCCCTTTGTATTTCAAAATGTTTCTTCTCCAGTAACTCAGCAAACCAAGATAGCTGGAAGAAAAGCGCAACAGTGGAGTATAACAGAGATTTGGCAACAGATGCATGCGTGTACTGAATACTCCCTCACACTCACACACTGCACCCTACCTCAAGATTTTCTGAGTTTTAATGGAATAGTGCTAAGACAGTTCGACACTGCACTGAGAAAATTCTGTTGCACCGAATGTGTCCTTAGAGACAAGCATTTATTTACTATAATTATTCTTAGTAGGCTGGATCTCTATAAAACAATATGTATTACCTCTGTAAAACATTTATATATAAAAATATATTTATATTTATAAAATCCGTTAAGCTGATTTTCAAAAGAGCAAAGTATATAACTTGTATCTGACAGAAGCATTAATTTTCTTTGGAGAACCCTCAATTCAAAAATGGAGGGTTGTATTGTATAAAACCAAAAATATCTAATAAAAATCATTTTACTGAGATTATACTTCACATTTTTTAAGACAGACGGCTGTGGAATTTGGGAAGCTCAGTTTTGAGACCCAAAGGAGTTAGAAAAGCCAATAAAGAGAGTGAAGATAAACAAGAAGCCAGAGAATAGGGTCTGGAAAGAGTGTAGTGTCTTCCCTCAGAGTTGGAATCATCAGCATGCTCTGTTGCAAAAGGAAATGGAAACTTGGGCTTAATTAAACTACTTCTTGGTAGCCAGAGGGCTCAGGGACATTATTGAGTGGGACACAGCAGTATATTGTGAGATATCAAGCAACAGAGTTACATGCAGAATTATTATATTTTCAGAATATGAAACAATATTCAATTTCTACCAAGCAGCTGGACTAAATTAGGTAAGGCATGAGCATTTGGTTGGAAGGAGATATTAAAATAACCTTTTAGTCAAGATGTTCTGTATTGGAAAGACTGTTTGAAGTGACTGCAAGAGCCAACGATAACTGAGGTTTTTGGTGGGGAGTAAAGTTGCTTTTCCTACCTACACCTCACGGTTACCATCTCTGTGAGACCAAATAATCTAAGATTGGAGTCACAGTTTGAGTTCCAGCAAGGAATTGTAGTTTGAGAGAAAAAAAAAAAACAGTGAACATGGTGGGCACTATTAGAAGCCTACAGCATCACGTACACAGGCTGCCTACTAAGGTTTGCCTTGGGGACATCAGATCCTTCAGCAGCAGAAAAATTCAAGGCTGCATCAATTCAAAGGTGGAGGCTGGAATTCTGCAATAGGATTGGTTTCTGTATTAGTCCAAATGAAGCACACAGATGAAAACATGAGCAGGGCTGTCTGAGGACTATTTTGGATGAGCACTAAGTGCAGTTGTACATATCTGATTTGGGGTCATCTTAAAAAGTAAGGTAAAAGCACAATAAAATTAAGGCAGGATTAAAAGATAAAAACTATAAGCAGAAATCAATATATTTGTCATATTTTATTTCTGTTAAATTTACTAAAGGAACAAAAATATCCTTAATGTTAAAATGTCTTCTATATTTGGGTTTTGCTTCTTTAAGAAATTTATGAATAGACACTTAAATCTTGTCTCAAGGACTCATCTATTATATCGATGAGACAGATCTTCGTCTGAGCTTATCTGGTGCCCTTGAAGCTTTCTCCGAATTTATTGGTGAAGTTATAGGCAAATAGCAAGCCTCTGATGCTGTATTCACACTCCTTAGAAGATTTTTGTAGGCTCTGCCTCTGGTCCTTTGCCGTAAATCCAATTTGTTCCATTCTAGGTCTTTATTTTCTTTCCTGTTTTGTTTCTATTTCCTTCCCCTCAGATGTGATTTGACTTAGATTATTTGCTTAGCTCTTGATTTGTATAGCACTGTCTTTGGGTTTGTCTTGATGACATCCAAACAGAGAACTTCTAAAATCCTGTGCCAATGCTAAACCCCGGGTCTTCAATCCTCTACCCTCATCCAGATCATTGGCCCCCTGGCACCTATTTATCTAGAAGGGCAGTTTGAATACAAAAATCACCATTTTAAGAAGATCCTAATTACTGAAAATACACTTTGGTTTAATCTTCCTGAAACACTCTAAAATCACTTGTTGAAATTAAAATAAAAACTCTTCTAAGTCACTACACTAGGTGGAAAGCTTTCTGAAGACAAGGACTTGGGTTCAAAGCTCACCACACAGGCACACATACACAGAGCTTAACAAGTAGTTGACTGAATGACTGACTGACATAATGAATGAACGGAACCAAATACCTTCTAGGGTGTCTTAAATAACTGTGTGAAACACTGAGTTCAGAGCAAGGGTCATAGAAGTTTGGTGACAGAAATATAAAAACCACTAAGCTTCCCCAGAGAAGGCTTATGAAATCCAACTCTAGACTATGGTTTATTCTAGTTCTCTCCAATGCAGGACTGTCTTTTGGCAATCAACCTCCACAGGTATTAAAGAATAACTGAAAACAGATAATAACCCATATCCTCTAAATTTTAACTTTGCATTTCTCATAAGTTTCCATTTAAACTTAGCACTCTGCAAACTAGTTTTCCAGAGCTGCTAGTGCTGCGTTTTCCAAACTGTTCTCCCTGGAATTCTAACCATGGCATAAAAAACCTTCATTTATCACTGACATCATCATTTATTATAAGCCTTCATCCTAACAATCCATTGCCTTTTAGTGTCCTCTCTTTTTTACTTATTTATTTTGTTGGCCTGCCTAGCTCTCAGTTTGCCTTGTACTCCCGGTTTGCCTTTCAGCCAAGTGGCTGGGCCGACTGAGAGGCTATCAGCATCCATCACCATCAGCAGGCTACACATTAGTCATTGCATTTCAAATGGATGGTGCACTTCACTCTTCACATCCTTGATGCCTTTGGCCTCTCTGCCAATAAGTCTTCTACTTTAATATTTAAGAAGCACCCAAAAAGTTTGGATGTTTGAGTATCTGGCTTCAAAAGTAAGCAGGGTGCAGCAAGACAAATTCTCCCTAACTTCAAGTCTCTTATTCCCCTTTTGGAGGATGAATGCAGAGATGGACAGGAAATTCTTTGTTGTTTAGTGGTGAATCACCAATCCTCTACTGATACTATCTCCTTAGTGTGGAAAATAGTGTTTTTTACAAAGATTGAACATTTTACATCTTTCAGGTGAAGGGTGTTTTAGAGTTGCATTACTTTGTTCATTTATAGACAGCACATGTCAAATAGCTGAAATGCAAGTGGTTCTCACAATGTGCTCATATTCTGTATCTGGAAGAGAGTTCAGATTGTGAAATATGCATTAATTTTTTTAACGTATGGTGCTTTGTGTTCTATTTTGATTTTTGCTACAAAGACCTGAATCTGTGTTCACTGTTGCAATTCCAGTTGACACAGATAAATCCAAAAAGAAAAAAGTAGTAACTTTCGTATTTGGAACCCTAAAATGCTTATCTAGAAAAGTGTTTAAATCCTGAGAAAATACACATTGAGTACCAGGAAGTCTAATTTAATTGATAAAGATGACTGTGTCACCTGTGCTTCCTCCTAGTTTCACGTGGCTAAATGAGAGTCAACAAAAAATTATTTTCAAATACCTTTCATATGCCACTTTTTAGACTTCTTTGTGCATAACCTCAGTAAATAAATTGTGCAATTTATTGTAAAACCACTTCAGGTAGTGGAAAGAGCACCACAAACACTAAAATGACATTCATTTTTTTAATATTTACTTACTTGGTTAATTGATATTGGTAATATATGAAATAGCTCTATTCAGAATCTAATTAAAAAACTAAAATTTCTTCTAAAGATTATATGAGTCCATGGGCAAAGGAAGAAATTTAAAATGTTCATATAAATTATCAGAATATATTATATATTATCTAAACCAAAAATAATTAGCATATTCACATACTTCAATTTCTCAGTCATAATTGTCTCTAATACTGTGTCAATTTTAGAAAAAAAGCTTCTGAAAAATTTAAGGCTTCTTTAGTGTAAGTGAGTTTTTATGTTTTTTTTTTTCAAAATGTGTTTACAGTCTTCTTCAAAGTTGCATATAATGGATAATCAGAAGTGTACAACTTCAATTAGCACTTCTCTGGAGATCATATCATTTTTAATTAGAAAATATTGCTTATTTAGGAGCTAAGATGCTAGATAAGCTCAGAGCAAAATAAGTGAAATGGAGGATTTTTAAAGTCTAATTTGTTTCAAATAAGATTTAAATATTTCATTCCATTCATGCAAGTTCTGCATTTTATCTCCATTCCTTTGATAAATAATTTTACTGAAAAAGTATCCAAAATGTTATCTTTATTTATGATTTCTTTAATGTTACATCAAATTTAGGTGCTGTCAAATCATAGGCCTTCTTAATTTATCACATTCCAATTTAGTAAAAGGATTTAATTGTGCCTCTGCAAAATGTGTATTTTTATATCACTGGGAAAAGAAAGACTTTTTGTTTAGATTTTAAGATATCTTAATTACTTTCATGTATTTTTATTCTAAATTAAATAATAACTTAATTCACTAATTCCATTAGTGGATAAAAGATTTCACAAGGTTTTAAATGGTACCAATTTTATATTAGTTCATCAGTCTTGAGGTAGAAATTCAGTTAACAACAATTATGGTTAGATTTTTGTTTCCCTCATTCAATGCATGAACTCAAATTTCTGGAAGTTTGTTCCCATCCCCTCTATTTGTTTCACCAAAGTGGTGAAGGGACAGCCAGGAAACACTTGTGATTGGCATGGCCCAATAACACAAGCCCACTAAAAGAATGAGATTCAATCACAAGAATATAGAACACTGTATCTTCTCTATACTTAACCACCACACCAAGATTCCAGTATAATAACAGTAGGTTGCAGTTGAAAGACGCAAGATATGGATATTCCTTGAGGAGGAATACTTAAAGAAGTCTGTGCCTATTTAAAAAATTGAATTGATAATAGCTTAGAAAAAATTAAGCATCAAACTCAAACACTTTCACTGGTGAATTCTACCAACTTTTAAGAAGAAATAATACCAATTCCCCATAGTCTTTCCTAGAAGTAGAAATAGAAAAACATTTCCTAACTCTTCTATAGGTTAGCATTACCCTGAGACAAAATCTGATACATTACAGGAGGTGAAAACTGCAATATGTCTCCTGAACATAAAAGCAGAAATTGTTAACAAAATATTAGCAAAGCAATCCAACAATGTGTAAAAGGAATTATACAGAATGACTAAGTACCAAGTGGGATTTATTCTAGGTATGTATGGGTGGCTCAACATTCAAAGAAATGGGTGGCAATATTGCAAAAAAAATTAATGCAACACAATTTTGCCAATAGGGTAAAGAATACAAAGAATAAATAATTTTAAAAGATCATACCAACTGATTGAGAAAAGACAGTTAACAAAACCTACCACCCATTTATGATAAGGACTCATCAAACTAGAAATTAAAGAGTACTTTCTCATCTTGCTAAAGAATATCTGCAAAACCCTACAGCTAACGTCACACTTAGTAATAACAGACTCATGCCTTTTCTCTAAGAGTGGGAGCAAGGCAGGGATGTCCTTTCTTACCATTGCTGTTAAACATCATATCATTCTTACTGCAAGAGGGAAAGAAAATAAATGGTATATACATCTGGAAGGAATAAATAATACTGTCTTAACTTGTGAGAGTCATGAACATCTATGCAGAAAACCCTAAAAATCTACAAAAGAACTCATTGAATAAGGGAGTACAGCACGGTTGCAGGATACAAAGTTCACGTAGAAAAGTTAGTCACTTTACCATCAACAATAATAATTGGAATTGGAAATAAAAAATAGCATGTATGAGAGCACCAAAAAAGTGAAGTAATAGGGTATAAATCTAACAAAAATATCTACAGGATCATTATGCAAAAAAGTACAGAATATTGATGAAAGAAATAAAAGAGCTAGCTAAAAGGGGAGATTATCTTGTGTTCATGGTTTGGAAGACTTGATATTATTAGGATGTCACTTCTTCCAACTTGATCTATAGATTCAGTCAAAACCCCAGCATGCTTCTTTATACATATCAACAAACTGATTCTGAAATGTATATGGAAGGCAAAAAAAATCTAGGATAGCCAACATAATATGAAGGACAAAGTTCTTCACAGTACCCGATTTCAAGGCTTATGATTAAGTTAAACTAATCAAGACAGCATGGTATTAGCAAAAGAAGAGATGCATATCAATGGAAGAAAATAAATGCTTAAAGATAGACTCACACAAATATGGTTAACTGATTTTTGACAAAGGTGCAAAGGCAATTCAATGGAATAAAAAATCTTTCACCAAATGGCGATAGAATAATTTATGTGTAACATGAACTTAGGCAAAGACTTTACACCCTATAACAAAAATTAACTACAAATAAATCATAGTTATAAATGTAAAATCAAAAACTATAAAACTTTGAAAAGAAAATATAGGAGAAAATCTAAGTGATCTTGGGTTTGCTGACGAGTTTTTAGATAAGACACCAAGAGCATGATCCATGAAAGAAAAATCAATGGGTTGGACTTCATTACAATTACACATTCTCGGCACATAATAAAGTATGAAAAGCCAAGCACAGATTGGGAGGAAATATTTGCAAAGCACATCTAATAAAAAAAAACTATATCCAAAGTATGCAAAGAACTCTTCAAATTCAATAACAAAAAATGTCCAATTAAAAGTGAGCAAAAAAATCTGAAGAGACACCTCAACAGAAAGATATACAGATGGCAAATAAGCATATTAAAAACCTGCTCAGTAGCATTTGACATTGGGAAAATGCAAATTAAAACAATGAGATAGCATTACATACCTATTCAAATGACTAAAAGCCAAAAATTTGACCATTCCAAGTGCTGCAGAGGATTCAGGGAAATATAAAATCTCATTTGTTGCTGATGGGACTGCAAAACTACGTACACTTTGGAAAACAGTTTGGCAGTTTCTTACACAGGGTAATATTGTCTTACAATATGATCCAGCACCCACATTTCTACATATTTATCCAATTTGATTTTAAAACTTATGTTAATACAGGAAAAAAAATTCATGTGAGTGTTTACAGCATCTTTATTCAAAGTCTCCAAAAATTGGAAGGGACCGAGATATTCTTTAATGGATAAGTGGAAAAACAAACTGTTGTTTCCCATGCAATGGAAAACTGTTCAGTGATAAAAAGGAATTGAGCTATCAAGCCATACAAAAAAGTGGGCACATCTTAAATGCATATTGCTGGTGAAAGAAGCCAGTTTGAAAAGGATACATGCTGACAAACACAAACCTATAGAGACAATAAACAGATAAGTGGCTGCTAGGATGTGGGGACTCCGTTGAATTGGTGAGGCACAGAGGATGTTTTAGGTCAATAAAACTTTCTGTATGATATTGTAATGGTAGATATACGACACTATGCATTTGCTAAACCTATAGCACCTTGCAAAATAGAAAGAATGAACCTTAATATATACTAATTTAAAAAAATTTTTAGGAAGTCAGCATATCCCAGGATTGATTACAGACTGAAAAAAGAATCTAACTGTATCACAGATATATGAAATGGTCTGACTGAAGGGATGGGGAATGAAGGTGCTAATCCAAGGAACTTTGGAAATGAGTAGTGCTGTGAGAATAAAGGCACAAGGAACTGCAAAGAAGAAATGTACTCTGGCTGATAAAATTTTTCCCATGGAGGTGTGTGAGCTGATAATTTGGAAGCCACTGTATCTCTATGCTGGAACTGAAAATGCAGTAAATGGATGGTGAATAGTGGGAAGCTGATTTTGTATATCTGACATGGAAAGTTAGACAATCAACAAGGATTTATGTAATTATGAATTAGAATTGAAGACATCAGTGTGAACTCATATTTAGCTAAACATAGAGATGGATGTATAAATGATTTATTATATATACTTATAGATATATGTACATAAGTTAGTTATACACACCTATTTTCTTTCTCTGTCCTCTGAGAAGGTCTAGAAGTAATGACACTGCAGAAGCAATAAACACACCCAACACTCTGATCTTGGTTTCCAGTACCATTTTTCAACATACAGAATCAGAGCCCTTAAGAGAAATATCTGATTCCAACACTGGTTTAGGAAATATATAGGATGAGTCTAGAGTATTTTCTAGTGCCAGAAAGTAGGGAAACACTAAAAAATAAACATAATGATGAGGGGATGTTATAGGGATAAAGGAGTTCACAATGGCCAAAGATAGAACAATTTGACAATCTAATAAAAGTACTGTTGGGCTAAAATCCAATATGTAAATTGAATATGTGTGAATCCCATCCTATTATAAAACATTGACTAAATAATAGAGTGACTGGACTAATCTCCAATACAAAAGAATCCCTAAAATTGATACAGATACTCTGTCCTCAAGGTGATGGAACATAACTTTCCTCTTCTACATTATGGGCTATACATAGTGACTTCCTTCCAAAAAGAACTGTATGGAAAGGGAGAATAAGAGAGAAAGTTGCAGTGGAAAAACCTGAATAGGCTCGCTTATGCTCATGATTAGCATTAACAGGGAGAAGTCATGTTGACAGGATGTGTTCTTGATAGGATGCTATGAAAATGGCACTTTATAATCTTCCTCTCACAAACCCATAATCCCAGTCTAATATGAGGGTGTAAAAAATCAGACAAACCCCACTTAAACATAATTCTATGGAGTATTAGTACTTCGGAAAAACTATCAAGGCCATCAAAAGGAAAGAGCTTGAAAAACTGTGACATCAAGAGAAGCCCAAGGAGACGTGATGACTCAGTGTACAATGGTATCCCAGATGGGGTCGTGGAATAGGAAAAGGACATTATTTAAAAACTAAGGAAATCTGAAAGTATGGATGTTAGCTACAAATGATGTGTCAATATTGGTTCATTAACTGTGACAGCTGTCTCATACTAATAAAAGATTTTGGTAAAAGGGGAAAATGGGTTTGGGGTATCTGCAAACTTTCTGTAGTACCTTCACAACTTTTCTGTAAATCTAACTCTACCCCAAAATTAATATTTATTTTAAAAAGTAAAAAGAGAACCAAAAACAGGATAGTGTCACCAAACAAGAAAACGAACAGTGTTGAGATTTTTCACCCTGCAAAAATTCGTAACAGTGTAACAAAAGCATTTAAACCACATATTCTAGTTCAAGACTGCTTAGCCTCTATTTCATTCACCTGTTTTGTTCACTCCTAACATAATTGTCTGTGTTTCTACTGATCTGCCAAGAAGCAGCCTTGTGGCCTGTGTATCTTTCAGGCCTTCACACGTGGCATGGCTGGCTTGTACTTCAAATGCTGACAGGGGCCATGGTGTCCTATTCCTAGTCAAGACTGGTTGCTCCAATCAGACAGCATTTAGTTTACAGGTGAGCACCAGCACTCTAGATCTTGAAGGAGAGGTTGCAATGACCTTGCCTCTAGGACTCTGGGAAGACAGGGAGACAGGCTATTGCTGGTTTTCTTTAGTATCTATCCATGTGATAAAAGTAAAAACTCTGTCCAGACCACGGACATCATATGCACTATCAGATGAGACCATGGCAAAAGCTATAATGGAGATCTACCACATCCATTCTCACTTACATAACTATCACTAATACTTCATCTAATTAAAACAAATCCAGGCAAAATGCTAAAGCAGATGGGACCCCAGGACAGAGGCATAAGTGAAAACTGCTTGTAAAAAGCCAGGATTTGTGGTTATTTAATTTGATAAACTTCTCTAGGATTTTCAGTTGCAGAGGTTTTTGTTGCTATAGTTTCAAAATGTTTTCAAATGTTTTAGAATGTGAAATATTTTCACATTTTAAGAGTTTACAATGCAAAACAAATGCTTTGGGTCCCTTTTATTTATAACTAAGATTGCCAAATCAAGACAGGACGAGCCTTCAGCAGGTGATCATACCATTGTCATAATTTTACCAAAGACACACAAGCCAAGGCAGGCTCAGTGACACCAGGATCCCTTATGCCAAAGCCATAATTACAACCTGTCCTCAGACCTCAGGCTTGCTCCTTCATTTCGCTACCCTGATACTTTATGCTGGAACTTTATTTTTGTCTTAATACTGAGGTCCCTTTGGTGCATTGTTGCAGAGCAGCTAGAATGGCATTCATGGAACTAAAGATGTTTATGGAATAATTATTAAAACTTTTTTTCATAACATTTAATCCATTCATTCACAAGACTAACAAACTGAATATGAAATCAAAGGCACTCTTCAGTGTGATCACCCTCTTGTGCAATGATTCCAGTGATGTATGTAATAATTCCAATGATTAAAACAACATCTCTTTAGGGAACATCTACTCTCCCTAAACCAATGTGTTATATACCAGAATACAAGGATGGGATTGAAGCAGAATATATAATGTTTAGTCAGCTTATCTAACATGGAAGATTCACAAGTGAGTATATTCAGGGCAACATGTTTCATGTTATAGTGTAAGTTTATGGGAAATCCAACTGTAGTAATGTTAATTCTGACTTGGAGATTAGGTAAAGAATCAGGAAAATGTGATATTTGATCTTTCAAGTTTGAACAATGAATAATGGGAAAAAGGAAAGATGGTAGATGCTAATGGCAACTGCAGAATGACAGGCATCCTTATTTGTCATTTGTTTAAGGCAATTTGTGACAGTTTTATAGGAAGGTCTAGTAGAATCAAATCATCTCATTCCTACAAAATCATTTAAGACGGGATACGTACATATTGAATACCATTTAACTACTGTGTAACAAAATATGTAGTTGGAGAAATATGTTCTTAGAAGTGAGAAATATTCATTGACTTTTCTCCATGATGTTCTGTATCAAAGCTGCATAGATCAGTACTAGAAAGGCTGAAAGGAAATAAATTTCAGTATGATCACTGAAGGTTGCAAGTAAAAGCAAGCAATGGTGAACATTGGAAAGGTCCCACGTAGTAGAATAGCATGGTAAAGGAAGCAACAGTAAACACGTGCTGGGGAGCCATGGAAAGGCCTTCACATCAGCTGTGGGACTTCTATGCTAATGCTTAGTTTTGCCACTCAGGCCTTCGCTGAGATGGTGGGGGTCCTGACTCCCTGAGGCCAACGAACTCTATTACCTAATAGAGGGTTTTGATTAAGACAACTTACTTGGTATACATTGACAGTAATATGTTTCATATGAACTGCAATTTACTTTAATACCTGTAAGATATATGAGAACTTTATTTCAAGGATAGTAACTTATAAGTATGCAATAGTGTATTAGGATTTGTGTGGCAGGGAAGAGGATTACAAAATCACTTATGATCCTGCAAAGCTTTGGTCCATACATATAGTTTTATTTTTATATATTAATGGTAATATCAATCTACACATAGATTTTCAAGGCTTGCTATTTTCTAGAAATTACAAGAAATATTGAATCTATTTACCCAGCTATGCTATTCAATATACTGTTTTAAGTAGAAAAACTGCATAGAAGATAATTTCATTTCTTTTAAATGCAAATAACCACATTTTATTATTCAGTTATAATAGTAAATTCTCAGAGTAAATCAGCAAAATAAAATTGGAATTAAAAGTAATTATAAAGCATGTAAACATAATGTAAATGTTTATAATATAGAAAAAATCTGGAATTATTTCAATAAATTAAAATTAATATAAACTTTCATATGATTTACCTTTGAAATTATTAATTTAATATATTAAAATAAAGAAATATTATCTAAGAGTATTAATATAACATTACATGTAATACTGCAAAGTATAATTTATAACAAATATTATAAATGGAGGATTCCACATGCACCAATTCTGGGAGAATATGTAACAGAATGTGACTACTGTTTCATTATTCTTAAAGAATGCAATTAATGGCAGGAGAAAAGTTTTACTTGCAACTAAATCTTGACTGCTAGTTTCAGGAGTATTTCCATAAAACTGACATTTCCAGGCAAAACACAAGAATTAATTGTAATACCCAGGTATGTATGAAATTTTTGAAATTTTACATATTTGCAGGTGGAAAGCTACACAAGCTGCAGAGAATAAATAAGAAACTTGTACTTCTAGACCAAGGGCAGAAATTGTTCCTTATTATGTATGCGGTTCATCAATCACAGATCAGATGAAAATTTAAGGAAATAGGTACTTGTCTTGTAATGCTGCCATGGCTTTTAAAACAGACAGATAAGCAAAAATATTGCATAAAGTATGGAAAAAAATAACTCCACAATGAGGAGTTCCATGATAACAAAGCTGTCACTCTCAGAGTGAAAAAGCCCATTCTCACCTCACCAACACCACATTCTGTGCACACATGCCGGCACACCCCCTTAACCCCTAGCCCCCCACCCTACACACACCTACAGCAAAATCTCATCTCTCTACACAACTTAACAGCTTGTGAGCAGAACCATTTTGGACTGATGGCTGCATGACCAGGGAAATAACCTGTCTACTCTGGAAATTATCAGGTAGGCAGAGATTTTCTTGCTCAGAAACTGCAGAAAGGAGTCATTCAGCAGGTAAAATCTGCCAACAGACTCTCTGCCTTCAGTTTTCTCTCAACTTAGCCCAGAAATTAGTTGACATTACAATTATTTTCTAACAGAGATGGATTTATATAGTTGAATAAGCACAAATAAATTTTCTAGCTTTCTAGATGACTTGTTAATTAGCTTAATTTCTGCAGCTTTGCTTCTTTTCCCAAAAAAGGAGGATTATGTCTCTTTCTGAAATTGCATATGTTTTTGAAGGGGCTGAATGTAGGAAATTAAGTTCTTGTTTTTCTTTTTTTCCCCAAAAAAGGAATAATGACTTTTAAAATTCATAGGCTTGTTTTGGGGGAGTCAATTTCTTAAGTAATTTTACTTCTCTCTTTTTTAATGTTTTCTACTATGATTAGTAAATGACATATATACATCTGCCAGTCTAGTGCATAATAAGGGTAGTCTTATATATTGTACCAGAAGACTCTTCTCACAGAGTTTTTTAATTTTTTTCAGGTTTCCATAAAGAGATTCTCTTTTCTGTTACTTCCTGCTGTTATTTGACTTACTGGTTGAACTGAGCATCACTCTATTCTTGTCTAATTTATTTTCAAAAATGTTAAAGCTTTTTATTCATACTAAAAATGTAGTTTTCAGCAAGCAGAAGGTCACGTGTATCTTTCTATTGACAGAGTAAGTTATGGCTGGATAATGTATGTGTAGGCCCTCAGCCCTACATATTTGCTCCTGTCAGTTCAGTTTTCCTGGGTTCTGTTTTGAGCAGCTAAAATCAATATAAAAATAAAAAATATAGACATACATATGTCCATGTCATCTGCTAATCATACTTTCTACTTATTTTAATTATGATTTTATGTACTTATGTTTGTCAGATATTAATATTTCTGTTAAATAAGATTTATAAAACAATGTGGGACTTACAAGTTCGTATTTCAAAAACAAAAGAAATGTGCAAAATAGTATATAAGTCTAAGAATCTATACTTTTAATAATAAAAAGATCATAAACAGAGAAATAAATTTGAGCAATATTAGAATATAGTCATTTTATTTCTGCTTAAAAATTTTGTCATTAATTGCAAAAATAAAAGATTTAAGTAATCACTACATTAGTGTTTTTACTTACTAAAAAGTCTTTTTTAAAATAAATTATTCAACAATTTTTAAATTTGTGGTAAATTAGAATTTAATTTATGGTAATTGATTTACTGTAAATTTAACTTTTAAAGCAGAGAAATATTAGGAAAAATGGTCTGAATGCTAATTTTAACTCTACTTCCAAAACTGGAAATTTTCACAAATAAGCTAAACATGATCTCTAAGTCCTTTTCAGCTCTGATATAGAATGTAATACTATCTTATTTGTAAAAATGAATTTAATTATATATACACAAAGATCTCAATAAAAGAAAATGTGCAAAAAATGCAGATGGCACCTGAACTTGCTTGCCTACTACCCAAACTATCTCTTCCTGAATTTACCCTCCGTAATATTTTTTATTCTTCCCAACATTTTATGTATTTAAGTGCATAAATAATTTCTATGCATTAATATTCAAATTTTATTTTATTTTACAGGAAATAAAGCTGTGCATTTAGAAAACTTAAAGAGGGTTTTTAATCATCAGAAGAGAAGAGTGGTAATTACATTGAACACCTACAGAAGTTGGGGGAAAGTGCATCAGTGCTTCTACAGCTACTGTATTTTGCATTCATTTTAAAGGCCTCACTCTGGCACTTTCTCTGGGACTTGGTCTCTTAGAGAAGGTTATCTTGATATTACAGTTGATAATGTCACAGCTGATGCCATCCAATCTAGTGTAATATTCTTCACTTTATGAGTGACTCAGAATTATGTGTTGGATGTAATTTTAAACCACTTCTTCAAACACAAATGCCTTACATGCTTTTAAATATAAATGCAGAAATGAGCCTGTAACCCCAGAACTAGACTCTAAGATACTGCTAAGCCAAACACTGACTCTTGAAATAAATCTTAAAAAAATTCAAGACATCCCCATAACACTTTTCAGGTAGAATGCTGATATGTTTCAAGGATAAGCTAAAGTCAGGTTATTACCTGCATTTCAGAAATTGTTTACATGAGCAAAGATTCCTAGTGAATCCAAAGAACAGAAAGCCTTATTTCCCATTTCTGGCAGTGTTTCCATCTAAAAGGCATTAATAAATGCCATAGAAAATTACGTATAATTTCTAGCTCAACATTATCCAAGTGACCAGAGGCAGAGTAAGGGGTATGATATCAAGCACAAGATCAAGCTAAAGATATGAAAAGGCATAGTAAAACTAATCTATGCAGCATCAGCGAACTTGGTCTATTTTTCTGACTTTTTAAAAACAGGCCACAGTATTTTTATCCACTTTTCTGGCACTTAGAAAGTATTAAAAATCAACTTTGATAAAATGTACAATCTAATATTTTGGGGTTGTGGTAAAATCACTTTATATTCCTGCATGCTGTTATGTTTTAAGTGGGTTTAAAATGCAATATTCTTGTACAAAAAGATACTTTGATTCTGCCTCTAAGCTCATATGATGGCAAGGCTATATAATCAGTAAAATTTAATTCTACTTTCATAGGAAAGACGACTATACTTAAAACAGAGGAAGAAAACAGCATCTATTACTGGAAAACAATTCAGTAGATTTATTTTTCTGATGAAAAGACACAATACGTGTATACGTTCACTCTCGGTATCTCCATAGTTCAGAAAATCAGATTCTTCATTACAAAGAGTTGCTAAAGCTAAACACTGAGAGCATTAAGCAAATGGGCTAGTAAGGGACATAAGAAAAACATGGAAGAGAGAAAAAAAGGAAAGAAAGGGAGAGAGGGAGGGAAGAATGACACCTCAGGGAATAAAAGCCTTGATCAGCTTCTTACTCGGTAAACCTATTCAAGCCCAGAAATCATGCACAAAAATCCTTTAACAACAAAGAATGATCCACATTAGATCAGGTTTGTTTATGTATGGGGACAAACCTAAATTTGTTCATCCTGTCATTAATTTACTCATCTACTTAAAAATATTCATTTAGAATTCTCTATGTGTTAAATAATTTGAGAGGCCCTTGGGATATTTTGGACAAGAGAGAAATGAACCCTCCTTTTATGGAATTGTACTACAGTTTGTCAGGGCAAGAAATTTAGGATTTGATTAATCCCCAAATGATAACAGTCAATGTTTAAAGCATAAGTTTTTCTACATTACTGAATACATTTAATAAGAGCAACTAAGGAACAACAAAATCTCTTGTTTCATATATAAAACCTGAAATTCCAACTTCACAATCTAAGGTTTAGATTAATCAAGTTCTTTAGATACTAGTGTACTGTGTTCTTTCAAAGTACTTTCTAAGACAGAAATCTCTTAGAAAGATGTAAGTTAAGGATGGTGTTTCATAGCAAGTAAAGATTCCTAAAAAGAGTGACTCAAACAAAATTAATGATGAATGCATCACAAATGATACATCTGGAGACAGACAATCAGGGCTGGTGAAGTCTCCAAGATTCTAATGCACTCCAACCTAATTTTGTCTTTCTGTTCTGCCATTTACAGGGAAAATTATGTAGCCTCATGATGCTGGCTGCAAGCATGGCAGCTGTCTTCCTCACAGGAGGAAGCAGAAATGTGAGAGACTAATAGTTACTGTTGCTCAGGTGTATTCTTTCTTAAAGTGCCCCAGTAAACAACTTCATACTACAACTCACTGGTGAGGAGTGTGTCATATGGTAACCTTAACTGCAAAGGAGGATAGCAGAGGCATTTCCTTTTTTGAGCTGAGTAGATATCCTCCTTTCCTCAATAATATTTTATCTCTCTTGGCAATGAATGGATAATAAGTAATGTTTAAGGAATTAGAATTTTCTGCATCACATAGAGAAATACATCTTAAATGTTTCCACCTGAGTGTTGATAGTTGGATGAGGGCAAGGAAACCATTTGCTGAAATATGGGAACCTGAAAGTGCATTTTTCTCAGGGACTCTGTAGGGCGCGCACACACACACACACACACACACACACACACACACACACACACACACACACACACACACAGCTATAGTTACCTCTCTCCACACACACACACACACACACACACACACACACACACACAGCTATAGTTACCTCTCTCCACACACACACACACACACACACACACACAGCTATAGTTACCTCTCTCCACACACATACACACACACACACACACACACACACACACACAGCTAATGTATCCATTCACTCTGCAGGATATAGTTACCTCTCTCCTAAGGAGTCCGTGGAAAGTGCTGCAGTGAATACAATAGGTGTTCCATTAACATCCTGATAACAGAAAGGAAAAAAGTGAAATATTTTCAGACCAACAGGATCTGTGACTTAAAGCTATACTTAGTTGATTTTTGTTACCAAATCAAGTGTCGAGAAACAAAATGAGAAAGGTAAAAGGATGAAATGTGGAGTGTGATTACTGCCTGAAGTAGTTGAAAATGATGAAGATTCATCATAGCTAATGCTTTGAACATCTTTATTGAACAAATTACTCATAAGTAGTCCAACACTGTGTAATATAGGTTACTATCATTTTAGTTAAAAAATGCTAAAGGCTTATTAGACAACAGTGTATTTCTTGGTGTTTGCAGACTAGAGTCCCTAGAGACAACACCTAACATTTGTTCTCAGCCAGAAGACCAAGAAGAAATAGTCATGACACATTTGAAAATATATTATGGATCTATGGCACAAATTCAATTACCAGAAGATAGAACAATAAAAAGCCCTAACTATATTCCTCTGAAATTTATTTTAATATTTATGGGACAACAAAGACCACCAAGTTTATACTTCATTTTTGAACTTTATCTTTTTGTGTCTTTCAGTGGTCTTATTGTCTACTACATAGTTCAATAAATAAGATCTCATTTTCTCACATTACACCATCTTGATGGGTAAACTTAGATGTTCCTAGTCAAATCTAATTTCTATGTTGCCATTAACCTAATTTTTAAAGAACTACAATGTTCAAAAGATTTCCAGATAGGAACACAGCATCAGATTATTTTTCTTTCTTTCTAGAACCAAAGGTTCATTACTTACAAAAATGTAGGTGGCAGAACCTTGAAAAGGATATATTTACTTTCTGGTTTTACAAAAGCTATTTTTAGTCACTGAAATTTTTTAAGCTACAATTTTTATTTTCTAAACCTTCCAGAGTTAGCTGTGATTTGCAAGTGGCCTCTGACCCATAAAACTTTGTAATCATCCCTTTATTCTGGTGAAGGTAACAGTGTTATGTAAAAATGCTCCCCTTGAGTAGTTGTTAAAAAAGAGACAGCTTCAGAGTGGAGCTGAATGTCTCAGGAAGAACACCCTCTAGCTTCTATGTGCAGCAGGCATTTGTTTTGCTTTGATTTACTACAAGTACAACCAGTTCCTAAATATACATTTTTCCTTTCACTTGTGTAATTCCCACTTAAAGGAGAAAACAATATTATTCCTACTCTTCAAACAAGTCTGGTATTAGAAACATTTGGCTTCTGTTGATAAGCAGTAAAAATAATTGTAATAGAGAGATTTAGGAGCACTTTCTATGTCACAGGTACTATTCTAATCCCTTTACATCTATTCTCTCATTTAAGCCCTTCATCAAGCCTACTAGGTAGGTATTCTTATTGTATAATTATTAGCATCATGTCACAGTTGGGAAACTGAGGCACCAAGATATCAAGTGATTTATCTTCAGTAACACACAAGATGTGATGAAGCAAGGTAAGCTCTGAAACCTGAGGGAGGCTACAGATTCCAGGTGTTTAGTAAATGTGCAACACTGCCTTCTTAAAATCAAATTTAGTAAAACATTCAGTAAGTTTTTAACATGCAAAGCATTGCTCTATAGCATGCTGAGGCTTCAATACTGAGCTAGAGAGTGCAATCTCCACTGAAACTAACAATAGAAGGTATAAGAAGATACACAATGATAAGATGCAAAAGTTGCTATGATGTAAGGTCCAGTGGTAAAGTATGTTTTAGCCAAACATCACTAAGGTGTACTGAATTTGCCAGAGCAGATTTTAAGAAACGATATTAGTTCTTGACAAGGATTCATAAGGTATGAGTTCAAATTTTACCTCTGTCATTTGTGATCTTGGGAATATTACTTATCTACTCTGAATCTGTTTTTTTTTTTGTGAGATTTAGAAACAGTAAAATATGTTAGAATACTTTAGAGGGCATAATAAGGATTTAAAGTCTAATGCATGAATATTTTATGCTGGGGAAAGGTTATTAAAGTATATTAAGACTATATTTCAGGCATTTTTCATGTTATTTTATTTTCCAAAATGTGTGAGCGAAGTATTATCTCTATTTTACATTTGAAGAATTGAATCTGAAAAAAGTGAGTACAGACAAAATTCAAATCAATGTCTTCTTGATAACAAATTTCATGATTTATCCACTACCCAGGAAAGTTACAATAGGCATTGGCTCTACCACCAAATTTACACATTTTAAAAATTCTGTTTTTCTTGAGTCTCAAGAAGATAATCATTGTACATACCCATAATACACTATGATTTTTCTACAATGAAATAGCCATTCAAAATAACATATAAACCAATGTATTTGCCTATTCCTTTTAAATATGGTTTATTCACTAAAATACTATGCCTTTGAGAATGCTGATGTTTGGTTCTGCTACTACTTTTATGAATGCTTCCTTTATAAATTACAGTATAAAATAAGAGCTTTTATGAATCAAAGATCCAAATCTTGCCTTATGAAGAGAATTATAACATCCTATCAATTACAAAATTTTGAAGTGTGGAATGCTCACATTAAACAGCCACAGTTTGGAATTCAGCTGAGTTTTCTATTACTGCTGTATAAAACAAGTTGATTGAATTACAAGAGTCAGTCATTCCTTTCATCACTGGGGAATTCAGGTCCTACACTTCTCAGTTGATGAGACTGGAAAGGCAAAGATGCTTAAACAAGATTTTTTTCTAAATCTCTGAAAATTTTGTTAGGAACATTGGTTCATTAAGCAGCCTCAAAACATGAGATGCTCTAGCACTTTTGAAAACAATAGTTACATCCCTGATCATGATAGCTGAGTGATTTTCCTTAAGACAGATTTGCCGGTCTGGTTATTTCCACAGTGCTCCCAGTTTAATTGCCCCAAATAACAAATATGTGTTTTTTCTATTTGATTTACATGATCACACCTCACCATGACTAACAACCTTCCAGTTCTAAAAACAAAACAAAATATAACACGTTTTTTTGCATTCAATAAGAAAAGCAGCAACACAAAACATATTTCATATTGTTGGCTCTTGCTCTGGCAACTAGAAACAAATCTTCCTGTTGGCTAACTTTTAGGGTTTGTTCTTTAATATTACATAGTGGGTTTGAAGTGAGATATGGAGTTTAAAAGGATCTCAGAACAGATTGGTTGAAATTGGGAAGAGAAGAGTCAGTTGGGGAAGAGAAAGAGTAAATGCGAAGGGACAAAAGAAAGGAGGAGAAAGGTGACTAGATACTGAATAGCTGGAGAAGAGAGATAGGAAATAGTACCATGTCATCATGGGGGTGAATCCAAACAGAAAAATAAATAAGAAATATACTTTAATGGTATTGCTCAGTTTTATGGATGGCACTATCCCTTTCAAATTTGTAGAGACATACCATTTTTCAGTTCATCAAAGTTATATTTTGGTATGCAAGACAATGAGATACATTACCTCTACATAAGGTAATAAAAAGCCCTGACTAAAACTTCTTCCAAAAAAGAAAAAAAATTAGATTAAGAAAAGCTTCTAATAAATATCAGCATTGTTAAAATGATAAGAAAATATTTACCCCAAGAGTCAATACTTTGAAATTTGTAACAAATTATTTTTTCTCAAAGTCTTTTTCTCCCCTCTTTCTCTAAACATTGTACTCTACAAATACAATTATTGCTATTTGTTTTTTGTAGATACTTAAATAATAAATCTCACTTCTATTTTGAAGAAAGCCTAAGCACAATTTAATAGGTGTGATATTTCTTCAGTTCATTCGAATTAAATTGTCTCTACAGGCCTCTTAATTGCCTTCCCCTTTATGTTCACTGCTCCTGAGAACCTCTGAGTGTTTGGCTTCTGGGCCATCCCTCAGAAAAAGGATGGCTTGGCAATCAAACTTTGTGTTTCTATTCCCAGGTTCCTCATACTGTTTCTTTCCCATATGTAATCTTGCTTCTACCAGTTTAGGTACACAACCTACACGTTTTCTTTCCTCAATCCTTGTAAGTCCCATCTGTAATTTTTTCATTCCCATATGTTGCAAAATCCATTCTACTAACACACATTAAAGACACATTTTGGTTCACCAATATGCTGTAGCCCTATTCCTCCTGGTCTTCATTACTACAACTAAAAAGCCAGGACATACCAGAACAAGCAAGGATAGGGACACTGAAACAAGGTGAAAAGATGTCAGACTGCCCAGGGGCCTCCGGGCTTGAGGGAGACTGTAGCAGTGGGCTGCCTGGGATGTCTTACTGCTTCCTGTATCTGAGGGCACTGCAGAAACTGCCATCCCAGAGCTGCACAGACCGAAAAAGCTCTGAGAAAATCCTGTTCTTTCTGGTAAAAAGACCAAAACAAGGTGGCTTAACAACAGAACATCTGTTTGTCAATACCTGCACTATTCCAGCTAAACACCAATGGAAAAAAACTTATTATAGTTTTATAACATGTTCCCATTGCAGGAAACAAGGTAGAGGGTACTCAGGATCTCTCTATATTATTTCTTTGAACTGCATGTGAATCTACAATTATCTCCATACAAAATTTTAATTAAAAAATATATTCTGTCCCAGGCTTTGTGCTATCTTCAGAGCAACACATTTTAACTTAGTACCTATGTATTTTAACAGATACCTAGATTTTAGAATAAAAGCTTAAAGTCCTCATAGAAGTTCCACTATCAACAAACAGGTCAGAGAGAATCCTTTCCTGGGTTACTTCTGACATCCTGTAATTCATTTGTTCATTCATTGAACTTTTTATGAATTCATATTATGTACCAGCCTCCAGGAGCACAGAAGTAACTATACGATGGTTCTAATCTGTTAACCACTCACAACCTTGTGATGAATACACACCTAAACCAAAATTATATTGTGCAATGAAATGTAAGTGCAAGTGAGGAGATACAACGTGGGAATGGAGCAAGGGAAGGAACGATGTAGGCGACAGCCAGTTCCCATATAAGAAACTCTGTACAGAAAGAACTATGACCAAAAACTATGTGCAGAACAACAGTTGATTCTATGGTTTTAGCTCAACTTTTCTGCAGAGTATATGCCATACCCTAAGTATCTATTTAACAGATTTGGTGTCTTGCGGCATTTTTAAAGATGCAGCTATCACTGCTGGCATGCATTAGCAGTTAATAGCCATGTTCCTGTCCATCTCACAGACTTTTTTTCAAAGTTTGCCTGGAAGTCTTTAAACTAAAAGCTGTCAGAAGTCTTATTATAAAGATGTAGAAATAATTAGGAAGATACTAACATTGAAGATAATTATAGGAAAAACTAAAGTATAGTTTTCAGACAAATCAAATATCTATAAACTTGAGATCTAAAAAACGTTTGAGTCATGTATTTGTGTTTTGTGTTTTTGTTTGTTATAAGAGATAAAAATGTTTGTGTTTTTGTTTGTTACAAGAGATAAAAATGAACAGCTAGATGAAGAGATACAGAGGGCAGGAACTGAGAGGGCACCAAGCACAGGAGTTTCTGCCCCCTTGAGTTTGTGGGGCCCACCCTCTTGGCATGTGGACATGTTCACCAACCCAGGAGCTCTCCAACCCCATCATTTAGGGTTTTAATGTATGCCCTATTATAAAGGTATGATTGCTTAAATCACTGGCCATTGGCGATAACTCAAAATCAATGCCCACCCCCACTGCCATCCTCCTGGAGGCTGAGGGGGAAGGCAGTTCTGAAAGTTTCAATCCTGCAATCAGGGTTATTTCCTCTGGGACCCAGCACCCTCCTGAGCTGTCTAGAGACCCCTCAGCCAAGAGTCATCTCAGTAGCATGCCGAAGACTCTCCTAACATTTGGGAGATTCCAAGGGTCTTTCCAGGAACTAGGCCAGAGACCAAAAGAGTATTTCTTATATCATAACTACAGTCTTACATTAAAAAATTAAAGCATTATATATATTTATCTTTCAAATTTCTTTTCATCCCCTGCTCCATTCCTTTTGTTTCCTTAAAGTTTATCAAATGAGGGACAGTTGCCCTATAAAATTTCATAGAGTTTGAATTTTACTGATTGCATACTTATGGCATAGTTTACAATGTTCCTCTGTCCACAAATACAGGTTCCTGAAAATTTTGCAACTGGGTCATATTCAGGTTAGATCCCTTTGACCAGACTATAGGAAGACGCACTTAATAACTAGTTGCTTCTCTCTGTGTAAACTAGCATGCTTTGATGCTTATTGCCTGTATCTGTCAAGTTATTAGGGATATAAATGATGATACATTCTTTTTTCAATATATTGAAACTAAAAATAAAGCTCACCCATTTCTTACCCCACCTGCATTAAGTTAGAAAACCAATATAAAAAGCATTCTTCCTAACTTTTGTAGCATTCAGATACTTCCAGTTTTCATCAACTTTGTACAGCCATTATGTTCAATCAATTTTTCCTTACTTCATTGACCTTTAAGTATTTTATATACTTTGTCCATATTATCCTATTTATTTCTCTAGTTTTTATTGGATGCTAGATATTGTGTATAATATTTTTCAGAGTATCTAGATGTTTTGTTTTCCATAAAAGAGTGTTGACTTTTATGCTGACCAGCAATTATTCTATCTGGGAACCATCTTGATCCACAGCTAGTGATGGTTTTAGCTTTGTTATGGCAGATCTAATGAAACCTTTACTAGGGCAAGTTTAGCTCTCTCCGAGGCAGGAACTTTCTGGATCTCAAATGACTGCTTTCAGTTTTCAGTGAGGTCTCTCCAGTCTGACTCAATGAAATTCTAATTTATCTCCTAACCCCTGGCAGAGCTCTGTAAGTTTTTGTGATTTCCCCAATAGTTGCCATTTGTTAGACTATAGATTATACACGTATATGATCCAATGCTCCAGACTTTCCTCTGCAGATGTATGGAAAATTTTCCCTGAGTAGCTCCTTTTATCCAGTACCCTATCCTAAAAAATTCATCTCTGTCTCCCCAGACTCCTGTTTCCTCATATCAATAATATTCATATGTTCTTTGTGAATTTCCCCTTGCTGCATTGTGTTCCAGAAATTTTCTCCAAGCTATTATCCTATGCATACATAAAGCAAATATATTTCCTTTTTCATAAGGAATGCATTCCTATAATGCCAATTTTCCAATGTCTGAAAAATAGTTACACCATATATTTTGTTTAGTTCTTCATTGTTTTACACAAGGAGATCTAATCCTATACCAGTATCACTGTAATGGGCAGAGGCAGGAGTTCATTTTGAAGGGGGAGATGACATGATTTGCTTTTGTTTACTTACAATGATAAAATTACCATAAAAGGGACAGGTATCCCTGTGAGAGAAGCAGGCTTTTTGTTTGTTTGCTTTTATTATGGGGAGGGGAATGAATACCCAGGAAAGGGTATTTTAGGTTTGAGATATGTTAGAATCCATATAGATATTCTATGTAGTTACAGTTATGTAAGTAAGTCTAAATTTTAGGAAAGAGATGGAGTATAGTGATATAATTTGGGAGTTCTTAGTGTATAGAAGATAAAAAAAGGTCTTGAGACCAGCTAACATTCCCCTAGGGATCAAATGTATAGGTAGACCTCAGACTTTAGACCAACTTGAACCTTCTTTAATGGATATGAGTTATTACTTGAATCATTTTTAGGGGAATTACTTTCCTCCACTTCTTTGCTCTTTAGACAGTATATAGTGTCTCTTAAAATTTTTTCTTTTTGTTTTCCTTTGACATTGGTGTTTAAAGGGACATCAAGGGCACAGAAATGGGGGAAAAGATATTGAGGGAGAAAAGACTAGAGAAAATTGAAAAGATTTAAATAGATGTTATTGAGAAAGTGTTATTTTCCACCTACCATACTAGATTATAAGCCTGTCAGGGTAAAAGGCATTTTGCTCTATTTGTTTTTCTGGATGCATGTCTATGATTAGTATGGTAGAGTAAATAAGAACTAACCTTTACTGGACACACGCCAGCAGCTAGGTGCTTATTCTAAGTATACTGTATTTTATTACACTAATATGACAGTTATTGTGAGATTCACTACAAAAGAAACACTGCCAATTAAACTGACATGTCATCAAATACAATGCATCTCAAATTAAAAACTATAAATAGGTGAAAAAATGCTTCTTCGCATTAATATAAAATTGCGTGTTTTTTAAACCTCTCATCACTTTATGAAGGAGAAGGAGGAAAAGAAGGAAGAGAAGGAGAAATATATAAGGCAAAATACACATATGTTTGGAATAATGCTGTGTTATATGAGGTACTAAACAAAATTTACTCGTTAATGGAACAAATCATTGTTTCATCCTCCTTCTATTTCTATCTGAAATAAGAGCTTGTGAGAGAGACTTCCTGGAAAAGTCCCATGTGGGATTAATTTAGTTTTGAGTTCAGTAAAGTATAACTCTTGGAATACATCAAAAAAAAAAAATTCTCAGTTTCATTGCACTTGGCTCCATTTTGGTTCCAAGTCACTTCATACCTTGGATAATGTTACTTTCAAGCCATGGACAAAAATGATTTTCTGTTTGGTTCCATACCAAACTAAGGTTCGCATTTTAATAATTGAATTTCAAATTGCTTTCTTTTGTTTACTGAAGCAGTAGTGGTTAGATCACAAGACTGTAAATCACTTAGGCAGTAATAAATATGCTTCTACAGTATTATACAAGACCTACAGTAGTATCTGTGAC
Source organism: Manis pentadactyla (assembly GCF_030020395.1). Classification (NCBI taxonomy): domain Eukaryota; kingdom Metazoa; phylum Chordata; class Mammalia; order Pholidota; family Manidae; genus Manis; species Manis pentadactyla. The sequence continues at coordinate 54,714,752 of NC_080023.1, forward strand.
TTTTGTGAGAACAAAGCCCATTTAAATTTTTTATTCATAATAATTTATATGTAATCTTTGGAAGAAATATACTTTAAGCAGAATTTCCCTTAGTTAATGGCTGAATGTTTGTGTATTTCTAAAATTCATATGTTGAAGCCCTAACTTCCAATCTGATGCTATTTGTAAGTGGGGCCTTTGGAAGGTAATAAGGTTTATCTGAGGTCATGAGGGTGTATAGCACTCATGATGGGATTAATACCCTTTATAAGAAGAGCGGAGAGAGCCTGTTCTCTTTCTTTCCCTCCCCCTCCTATCCTCTCCACTCCCCACCACGTGAGGAAATACCAAGGAAGCAGCCACCCGCATGCCAGGTTAAGAATCCTCACCACAGTCTACTATGCTAACACCCTGATCTCAGACTTCCAACCAGAAATAATTTTCTGTTGTTTAAGCCACCTACTCTGTGATATTTGGTTATAGCAGCCTGAACTAAGACATCAGTGTCATTTACATACTTTTCTTTTAATTAAACTTCTAAGTATAGTGGATTTCTAAAGACCTTGATTTTTAAGTAAATCAAACTTTCTAAATTCCCTCCCATTAGACATTCTTATTAGGTATTAGATATGAGACTTAGGGACATAGTTTCTGAGTTGATATATAAAGCTGTGTTTTCCTGCTTAGTAATACTTATATAATCTGTGTTAGAGGTTGAGTAGTAGCTTTCTAAAATAGTAAAGGTCATTCAGCAATTATTACTTTCTAATTTAAATATAAAAAAGAAATAAAATTAGTCAATAAATAAATCCTCTTAGCTATATCAATACGTAAGTTTTACTACACAATAAGATTTGTCACTGACATATGAAAAGAGTCCAGACACATGGAAATAAAATTCAAAGGCTACTATCAAGGAACCTTTGACATCAAACTGTCTTTTCTCCTCCAAAAAGTTTCATGTTACCATACATAGTGGTCATCTTGAGCCCCATACATTCATATAGGAATGATAAGATATTAGGTAGAGTATTAACAAACATTTAACAAAATGGCAATAAGCGAATACCTATCAATAATTAATTTAAATGTAAATGGACTAAATGCTCCAGTCAAAAGACAAGGTGACTGAATGGATAAAAAATAAGACCCATTTTTATGCTGCCTTCTAGAGACTCACATCAGACCCAAAAACATGAACAGACTGAAAGTGAAGGCATGGAAAAAAGATACTATGCAAAGAGAAGTGGAAGAAAGAATAGCTGGGGTAACAACATTAATGTCAGGCAATATAGATGTCAAAGTAAACTGTAACAAGAAAGAAGAAGAGCATTACATGAGAAAGGGGTCATTCCAACAAAAGAGTGTAATAATTGTAGATGTCTATACATTTAACATAAGAACACCTAAATATATAAAGCAGATATCAAAAGACATAAGAGAAGAAAATGATAGTGATATAATCATACTGGGGATTTTACCACTGCACTTACATCAATGAATAGATCATTCAGACAGAAAGTCAATAAGGAATCAATAAATTAAAAAAAAATAAAACATATCAATACCACAATGGTATGAAACTGGATATCAATTATAAGAAAAAAAAATCTGGAAAAAAAAACCCACAAGCAATTAGATGCTAAATAGCATGCTACTGAACAACCAATAGACCAGTGAACAAACTAAAGAGGAAATAAAAAAATATCTGGACATAAATGAAAATGGAAACAATGGATTTCAAAATTTTCTGGACATAGCAAAAAACAGTTCTAGGAGGGACTTTTAAGGCAGTACAGCCTACCTCAATAAAAGAGAAAAATATCAAATAAGCAATCTAACCTTACATCCAGCATAAATAGGGGAGAAAAAAAAGAACAGATAAAAACTAAAGTTAATAAAAGGAAAGAAATAAAGATAAAAATGGAAATAAATGAAATGGAAAAAAATAAACAATAGAAAAGATCAATGAAACTAAAAGCTGTATCTTTGAAAAGATAAACAAAATTGATAAACCTTTCACTAGACTAATCAAGAAAAAAAGGAGATTCAAATAAATTACATTAGATATGAAAGAGAAGTTACAACTGACACCACAGATATATGAAGATTATAAGAGATTACTACAAAAAAGTATATCTCAACATATTGACAACCTAGAGAAATAGATAAATTCCTAGAAATACACACTTTTCCAAGACTGAACTGGTAAGAAAACAAGATCTGAATAGGTTGTGTACTAGTAATGAAACTGAATTTTTAATAAAAATTTTTAAAAAATCTACTAACAGAGGGGTGGAGCCAAGATGGCGGCATGAGTAGTTCAGTGGAAATCTCCTCCCAAAAACATACATATTCATGAAAATACAATAAACACAACTATTCCTTAAAGAGACACCAGGGGATACAGTACAACAGCCAGGATACATCTACATTTGTGAGAACTTAACATCACACGAAGAGGGTAAGATACAAGCCGCAGCCAGATAGAACCCGAACGCCAACCCACCCCAGAGCCTGGCAGGAGGAAAGGAGTCAGAACGGGGAGGGAGTGTAAGCCCAGGACTGCTAAACAACCAGCTCTAGAAATCCGCACCCGGAGTGCAGACACAAGTGCACAGGGTGTTGGATATTAGAGAAACAGAAAAGCAAAACCTGGGGGCAGGTCCCTGCAACCAGTGCCCCTGAGACAATAGAAAGGAGCCTGCTTTTTGCAAGTCTTACAGAGACAGGGACCCCACAGCTGGACGAAGTCGTCCCGGCACACTTAGCCAGCTGCTGGGAATCCCAGGGAACCTTAGGCGCCCTAATCCCCTGGGCGGCAGTGCAGCTCCAAAGCCCCTCAAGGCACTAAGGAGCCTGCCAGTCATTCCCCCAACTGGCGCGGACACTGACACACTGGCCCAGTAGTGGGAGAGTGGCAGCATGCACTGGGGGGGTGGTGGCACCAGAGGGGACCGGGAGATGTAAGTGCGAGCCCACTGTGGCAGAGACTGAGCAGCCTGGGAGTAGCCCGCGGGTGCCACAGCCGTGGCACCAGAGGGGCCCAGGAGAGGCCTGTGTGAGCCTGTGGTGGCAGCGAATGAGCGGCCCAGGAGAAGCCCACACATGCCAGTGGCAGCAGTGCCAGAGGAGCATGGGAGAGGCCCATGCACACATGCTACAGTGCCAGAGGGAGCAGCTGTGCTCCAAGCAACGGACCAGAATCCCAGCCCGACACACAGCCACCCGGGCCAGATCCAAAGGCCGCTGCCGGCACACAGCTGCCCACCAGGGGTGCTGCTATAGCGGAGGAGCACACCTGGCATGCCTGCCACTCCCTGCAGGGCTCTGCACTGCTCTTATGGAGACCCTGCCCACAGCAGTTAGGGGAATAACCTGGTGGTAGCTGCTTCAGGAGTATGGGTAACCAACACAGGCAGTGGAGAAGGGCAAGGCATGCAGCAAGCAGGAAAGGACTTTCTTCTCCCAGCTGACACACCCACAACCTGCCCACAGCCACTGCTATCACCGTGAAAAGGCAGAAAAATTTAGTCCAGTCCAAAATAATCCAGACAACCCCTGAGAGAGGATCTGCAGAGACAGACCTAACCAGTCTCCCTGAAAAAGAATTCAAAATAAAGATCATAAACATGCTGATGGATCTGCAGAAAAATATGCAAGAGCTAAAGGAGCAAGTACAGAGGGAGACTACAGAAATAAAACAATCTCTGGAATGACTTAAAAGCAGAAAGGACGGGATGCAAGAGGCTATTAATGGACTATAAACCAGAGAACAGGAATGCATAGAAGCTGATGCAGAGAGAGATAAAAGGATCTCCAGGAATGAAACAATATTAAGAGAACTGTGTGACCAATCCAAAAGGAACAATATCCACATTACAGGGGTACCAGAAGAAAAAGAGAGAGAGAAAGGGATAGAAAGTGTATTTGAAGAAATAATTGCTGAAAATTTCCCCAAACTGGGGGAGGAAATAGTCTCTCAGACCATGGAAGCACACAGAACTCCCAACACAAGGGATGCAAGGAGGACAACACCAAGACACATAATAATTAAAATGGCTAAGATCAAGGACAAGGACAGAGTATTAAATGCAGCCAGAGAGAGACAAAAGGGTCACACACAAAGGAAATTGCTCACCACCACTAATCATTAGAGAAATGCATATCAAAACTACAATGAGATATCATCTCACACCAGTCAAAATATCAAAAAGACCAAAAATAAGTGTTGACAAGGAACCCTAATATACTGTTGATGGAAATGTAAATTGGTGTATCCACTATGGAACACAGTGCAGTTTCCTCAAAATACTAAAAAAATAAATGCCATATAAACCATAATTCCACTTCTGCATATTTATCTGAAGAAAACAAAAATGCTAATTCAAAAAGAAATATGCACACCCAGCTAAATATGTTTAGTGCAGGATTATTTACAATAGCCAAGATATGGAAAAACCCGTGTCCATCAATAGACGAATGGATGAAGAAGATGTCGGAGGGGGTGTATAATGGAATATTACCCTTCCATAAAAAAGAATGAGTTCTTGCCATTTGTGACAACATGGATGGATCTAGAGGATGTTATCCTAAGTGAAATAAGTCAGGCAGAGAAAGACAAATACCATGTGATTTAATTATATGTGGAACCTAAAAAACAAATGAACAAACAAATAAATAATGGAAATAGATGTAAATACAGAGAATAAACTGGTAGTTGACAGAGGGGAGGCAGGTGGTGAAATAGGCAAAATAGGTGAAGAGGATTAAGAGTTACAAAATACTTGTCATAAAATAAGTCACAGGGATGAAAAGTACAGCATAGGGAATATAGTTAATAATATTGTAATTAGTTTGTGTGGTAATAGGTGGCAACTACATTTATGTTGTGAATTTCATAGTATATATAACTGTTGAACCATTGTGTTATACACCTGAAACAAAGATAATATTTATGTCAACTATACTTCAATTAAAAATAGAAATTCAAAAAAATTGAAAATAGAACTACCATATGATTCAACAATTCCACTTCTGGCTATTTATCCAAAGAAAAAAAACACCAATTCAAAGAGATATATGCACCCCTGTGTTCATTGCAACATTCATACAATAGCCAAGATATGGAAGCAACTAAATACCCACTGATAGATGAGTGGATAAAGAAAATGTGGTATATATACATAATGGAATATTAGCCATAAAAAAGAATGAAATCTTAGTATTTACAACAAAATGGATGGACCTGGAGTGTATTGTGCTAAGTGAAATATGTCATGCAGAGAAAGATAAATACCATATGATTTCACTTATATGTAGAATCTAAAAGATAAAAGAACAAAACAAACAGACATATAGATACATGAAATGAAGTGTTGGTCACCAGAGTCACAAGGAGTGGGAGAGGTGGGTGAAAAGAAAAAGAAAAAAGAGAGGGAGAAAGATTAATATTGTATTACTTAAGTGTAGAAATTTTAAAAAATTATAATAAATTCATAGAAAAAGAGATCAGATTTGTGGTTACAAGTTGGGAGGAGGAGAATTGGAGAAAGAAGGTCAAAAAAAGTACAAATTTCTAATTATAAGATAAATAAGTACTAGGAATTTAATGTATAACATGATGACTGTAGTCAACACTACTGTATGGTACATATGAAAACTTCAAATTAAATGTTGAGTTCTCATTACAAGAAAAAGTAAAAAAATTTTCTCTTTTCACACATATTTGGGAACACAGATATTAACCTAAACTTATCATGGTTGTCATTTCATGATATATGTAAGTGAAATCATTATGCTGTACACCTTAAATTTATGCAGTTCTGTATATAAATTATATCTCAATAAAGCTGTGGGGGAAAAGACCCTCAAAGAATATTACTGATGGATTTGATTACTGGATACATAAAGCACTTAAAGTACTAATGCATCACAGAAAAGCAGTAAGTTAGTAAGCAAGAAGCCGAGTTCAAACTAGGAAAATATTTTTTAAAAGACATAATTAGTGAAACATTAATCTATATACATAAAGTTAATATAAATTAGTAAGAGACATTAAATTCTACATGAAATGGGAAGATGCATGAAGAGGCAATGTGGAGAACAAATCTGACCAATCAACTTAGAAATATATATAATTACAAATTAAGCTAATGTACATTTTTTAAAGGATTTTGTCAATCACACTTGAAAAGTTATGAATATATCTTGAAATATGTTCTTCAGGAATAAAGTATGTGCAAACATAAAGTGGTACTATTTTTGCAAAATACATTTAGGTACTATTCAAATTTCTTTTTTCTTTGCCATATAGTTTGACCTAGAATTCACATATCCAGAAATCTATCTTAATATATCTCCAAAGCTGTGGGATGATTACTGCATTCCATATGCTTTTTCAGCACTAGTCATATACTAATTAGAAATTTATATTAAAAATATCAGTTATTATAGCTACTTTTCTTTGATGCTTACTAATTCTAATAGCCATTCTCCTTTTCCTTAATACTAATAGTGGTCACACTGTTAGACTATATTAGCAAGATTCTTTTCAATTCAGAACTTGTCTAACTTGTGTGCAGTAAGATAGGAGCAGAGATAATGAACAAAACTTTATTACCATTCTTGGAGAGGAAAATGCTCACCAGTCAAGTCTACTTTCTGACATTCAAGCCTGATTGAGATGTGGAATGGTGAAGTCACCATCTCAGGTGGTGGTAAAGAATATAGACGTTCCCTCTCACCCTGAAGGGCACCTGGAATTCCAGAGATTTTGGAAGAGTATGACATTATCCTACTTAAGCCACTGTTGTCTGTTTTCACTTGAAGAGCTTAGCCAACATCTTAACTAATGAAATTGTTTTCTGTATTTACCAAAAATCCGAGAGAGAGAGAGAAACAATAAAATTTGAAATTTTAAAGGAGAAAAAAACCAAATATAAAAATGGACATAATTGATTGAACCAGTGTTTTACTGCTAAAAACTGATGGTCTTAACTTTTAGATATTTGGATACCTAAAAATTTCTTAAACATCACTATAAAAGATTATATTCTATGTAATATCATTTTTAAAAGTTAAAAATATTAAAATTTTATAAAAATAGTGTACTACATGTAAATAATATACCTACTATCTTGGCATTAAATGAAAGGTTGCCTCATCTATTCACATATATATGAATGTCATGGGATTGGGGAAAATGTAATATGGTATCCTTACTGGGTTAGCAAAGATCCTCTAAAATTAGAAGGGGAAAAACAGACACAGTATTAGCACCATTTCTCTGACTGAAACCCTGAATTTTAGCATCTTTTTTAACAGACTTAGACATAGTCATAGAGTTTAATCCTTCCCATAAATTTCAATTAACTTCTAAGTTACAATTCCTATGAAGAGACTTATCATTGTTAAGGCTCAGGATCTAGAGTTAGAGTAACTGAGTTGATACCTCAGTAAAATTACTTGAGCAAGCTTCTTAATATGGGCAAGCTTCACTCCATCATATGTAAAGTGAGCATAGTAATGCAATCTAATCAGGTTGGATGAGGATAAAAATAATTTAGCACTGTAACTGGCACACAGAGCTACAGAAAGATTAGTTTTTATTACAAGTCCAGTTTAGACATGGATAATAAGATTAAATGACAAAATAGAAAATCAATGCTTGGGTTCCTCTCAATGAGCTAAGGTTAGAAAGTTAATGTGGAATAATTGAAAAGGACTAGATAGTAGTTAATAAATTTTCACTTGTTCACTTATTTCACTTATTCACAAATTACCTAGTAAGTCAAAGTTGGAGAAATACCTTGAAATAAAGATATAATGAAATGCATATTTTAAAATATTGAGCTATGTCAAATTATACTTAACATGTGTATTTAAAATTTATTGTGCTGTGACATTTTTATTGGCACATCTAATATTCTATAATGATGCTGTGAGGCAAATTGTTAACATAGTGTACTTTATAGGCAGTATTTGGACTCAATAGGGAATAATTATTTTATTTCTAGAGTCAGTATTAAGAGACTTATTAACAAATCACTGATAGACTTAAATATGACAGCTGTCTGAGTGTCACTGTACATTCATACAGAATGTCTTCCAGAGTATGAAGATGCAGAAGATTGAGTTCTTCTTCCATACTCCTATGTGAGAATTTATATAATGTGTTTGACAGGTGGGGAGAGGGTTAGAAGTGGTTAAGGTATAATATATATGTAAATTCAATAAGAATAATGTATAATAAACACACAGCCTAAATTATCCCAATACTCACTGTTTAGGAAATTATGTACATTATACTTTATGTTACTGAAAACCATAGATTTGCATAAATAAGCCCATTTTCTCTTTTCTACTAAGCATGACTTTGAAGCCTTCTGATAATAGTAACACTATCATTATTTTCCCCTAATTTTCATTACCAATCTTTTTATCGGAATGTAAGCTCCTTAACAGAGGAATTTAAGTCAGTTTTGTTCAACATTTAACTCTTAACCTATAGCAAACTACCTTGCAATAAGAACATCCTATTATTTCTTAAACTTATAAATAAAATGATTAATAAATACATATTTTAATGAAACAGAATAGGAAATATTAGAAAAAGGAAGAAACTTAGGTATCATCTAGTCTAACCATCTCAGTCTGTAAATAGGAAAACTGAGGCTCAGAGAGACCAGATGGAATGATCAAGATCATAGAGCAAATATTGGTAATTTTAGGTTTTCCTTTAAGCATTAATTATCCCAAAAGCCATTTTCTCTTTCTTCCTTTTAGTAATAGCACATTTCCCATTAATATTTCAAAACACTTTTCTCTTTGATAATAAAGAATAGTATCTTTAATCAAAATGATTTGTTGGTAAAAATGGAGGAGCATAAGGTGAAGAGCAGCTTTCTTGTCATCATGTATGATACACCTGAAATATGTAAGGGGTAATATTTTTTTTTAATTTCATGTATGTTGATAACATTCTACAATTTCTAGTTTTGGTAACAAAAAAAAATGAAGCTCAGAAAATGTCATATCCAATAACGAATGTTGTTAAATGGTTGTGCTAGGTCTTAATGTCAGGACTTTCTAGTTCAAATGTGGAATTTGCTACTAAATTATTGGATAATTATGTTAAATTAGTATGGTTTCAGAATAATTAACAATACATAAGTATAGTAAGTACTAGTGATTATCTTTTCATTTCTATTTTTTTCTTCTCTTAAGAAGTCCTACCTAGTGACAACATTTCATGATCTTTCTTGCAGTTTGGTATGGTCATATGATGATGTCCACATTTATGGGATATGCACAGGGATGGAATATGCAACTTTTGTCATATCATTGCATTGCACTGGTCCTCCCAAACAAAAGGTTAGATTGTAGGCCTCGTATTTCTTTATCTTGGATGATGCAGATTGGACAGCACCTTGGGGGATGGCACATCTATAAAAGATCTTGGTTTCTGAACGACTTTCTAGAACTAAGCCAACATGGCCTTAAATGTATGTGAAATATAATTAGGCATCTATCTGATATGTTCAGCTACTGAGTATCCAGGTCTCATTGTTCCATATACATAAGCATATACAGCCTATATGCAAACTAATATAGTAAGCCAAAAACCAAGAGATGCAAGGGATGTTAACTCTAACTCAACCAGTACATCAGAACTCAGACCCTGGAAGCCAAGAAAGCTAGGTAGCAAACAGAAGATAAAGAATTTGATAAAGGAAGTGAACTGAAAACACCTATGAGGTCTAGACACTGGGAGACACCACTGTTTATGGATACTCAGAACCCATCTTGGGTATGGCTAAGGAAAGGAAATAGAGAACTTTAGAAGGCCTTCTCCTTCTCAGGTTAGTTCAGAGAAATTATAGCAGAAGTAAGGTAAAAACTAGTAATAAAGAAAGTCTTAGATAAGCAAGTGAATGAGAAGCAGCAGGCTAAATGAACAATATACAGTGAGCAGAACTGATGTATATCTAGATGTGAAGAGTTCTTTACAAAGAACCCCAAGGACTCTTTCCTTCCACGAGCTTTAAAAAGGTTGATTAAGTAGTAGGGTCTTGGCTTATATTGTTTTGGCTGAATTAAGTAATATTTCTGAATCTCAGCTTTATCACCTAAAAAGAGTGGTTTTAAGAATTTGATAAAATCATGATTAGAAGCAAATGGTACACAAAAGTCTGATTATTTTTGTTGATGCCATTGTTAAAGAAAATGAAGTGACTAATTCTCTGTAGGATCTGACATTATCAAAGTGGAATATGATAATTTACCTGTGCTTTAAAACATAAGTAGGCATATTTCAGGCAGAGAGCAAGATTGGATTTTTCAAACTGAAGATAATACTTAAAGACAAAGAATCATGTAAGAACTGCATACATAAAGGAAATTAATAGAGATTCACTAAGCTCAGAACATGAGTCAGAAATAGGAAATAATTGACGAGGTAAGTAGGCACAAATTCTGAAAGATTTCCAAGTTAGAAATATTAGACATAATCCAGGATGTTAGGAAAGCATATTGTTTAAAGAGTGATATAAAAGATATGCTTTATACAAAAAAATTTAAGCTTCATATGGTAGATGGAAGAATAGAGAGGCCAACTAAACAGAGATTAGACAAAAGGCTGTTGAAAGTGATTAGGCAAGAGAAAACTAGTGACTGAGCCAAGACAGGAAGCAGATGTGCATTAAAAAAAATGGTTGAAGAGATAATCCTGAAATAGAATCAGTATCACTTGGTAAACCACTGGATGTGGGATCCTAAGTTTCTGGCTTGAGAAATTGATGATTCTAATAATTAAAATTTCAAAAATGAGAAGGAATAGGTTTGTGGAAGAGAAATTAATGGAAAAAGTGTTGTAATAGCAAGGTATTGCCAAAAGTACAGGGATATCTGTATGCCTTGGGTATATATCCTTAAGACAAAATGCTGCATTTGTAAGTAAGTTTCTCTTGTATTTTTGCTGTATCAGTCACCTCACATATCTTCATGCCTTTTCATAAGAAGTCTGTATATGCAACAGTTGTTCACTCCCAAGAGAGTATTTGAATTTTAGTGGGTAAGGGCTCATTACATAAGAAAAAAAAAAGAGTGACTTAGGTAATGTGCTATTTGCTAGGATAGAATTAGGAACACATTAGACTTGGTCCCTGCATTCATGAAACAGTTTTTATTTGGGAAGCAGAAAACTGTGATGGCTAATTTTACGAGTCAATTTGACTAGGCAAAGGGGTACCCAGATTAAACACTATTTCTGGTGTGTCTGTAAGGCTGTTTCTGGGTGACATTAGTGTTTGAATGAATGGACTCAGTAAAATAGAGCCCTCCCCATGTGGGTGCACATCATCCAATCCTTGAGGGCCTGAAAAGAACAAAAATGTAAATGAGGAAAGAATTCACCTCTTTTTTTGCTTCCTTCCTGCCTGCTAGAGCTGTGATATTGGTCTTCTCCTGCCCTTGGACTGAGATTTACACCATCAGTACCCACAGTTTTTAGACCTCTGTAACTGGACTTTAATTATACCCCTGGCTTCCCTGGGTCTCCATCTTCCAGGTTAACAGATCATGGAACTTCTCAACCTCCATAATTGCTTGAGCCAGTTTCTCATAAAAATTACCTTCATATACATCTACCACTGGTTCTGTTTCTCTGGAGAATCCCAACACATAAACTAGGTGGAATTTATCTAAGAAGATACCGTCATGATCAATGGTGAAAACAGGAGGGTAAAGTCTAGTTCATGAGGTTGCTGTCACATGGTAAATGAGATCAAATAACTATTTTGTTCAGCAAGGCTCCCTGTTGAAAGGATTTCTGTCTCTAATAGAAATGAAGTGGCACCTTCCAGTAGAAACAACGAGTATCCATGAAGAAAAGCAAAAAGCCACACATCCAATTTAGAAAGGTCTGGTGGAGAAACAGAGAAAAAGAAAGAAAAAGACTGGCCTATACAGAGACCATTTCATCTGAAGACTTTTCATCTTCAATCCCCAGTGGCCTAATCCCGACAATTTCTACACCGACTCAGGCTAAAACCAAATTGATATCCCATATAAAATCCTAAGATTAATATAAGAGTTAAATGGAAACTAAGAAATAATTTTTAAAAACCTTCACTCAACTTTTAAATTAATAAAAAGGTTATCTGTAGGGACAGGAATGAACACAATAAAGCAGCAGTGATGGAAAGTTGTCTTCTCAGAAAACACATGGTTACAAAGCTTTGGTTTAGAAAATATTTAAATCTTTTACATATTCAAAAAGGAAACTTAAATTTAGAGAAGCAAAGCCCCCTTCCAAAATTGAAAAGAAATTCAAAGAAACCTAAATGTGTAACAAGGTGGGAACATAGCCACATAGATAAATAAAGTAACTTTAAAATAAATTAGATGTGCAAAGAAGTAAATATCATTTAGTACCCCTTCTTGATGTATAATTAGTATTACAATTTTAAACTAATTTACTGTATAAAAGAATGTAAATAAGTAATTACATCCATGTTGTTACAAAACTAATTTTTCAGATACAGGAATAAGACCAAGATCAAATAAGTAAACTTTGAAACTTACAATATTAGTTTTAGAAATACTATTATGGACCCATAATTTTTCTTTCCAAAAATACATATTTCTATATAAACAAACATCTGTATCTTCAAAAACACATCTATGTCATAAATGATAAGAGTAAGAAAGTAATCCAGATGAAGGTTCAAGAGAAATAACAAAGGCATTAATTGAAACCTAGATAGAGTATCTACTTCAATCCAATATGTAGAAATGCTTAAGCAACTTTAAATTTTAATATTAAAAAGTAAAAATTGCTATGAAAATATTTTTGTAATATAAACCAATAAAATATTGCTGAAATCATTGAATATAGGCTTTTATGTCATATTAAATTTTGCAAACATAAAGCATTCTATGTCTTAAAAGTTAGTTCTTCTAAAATTTCCAGATATGTTTTATTCAACTTTTGCAAGAGATTTGAATGAAACAAGAGTTAATTCATTAAAAGAAGCAAAATTGAGTTAATTACTTAAGATTTATTCTCAAGTGCATTTTAGAGTTTAGGTTTAGTTTATTATTTTTATTTTTTAAAGAAATAAATCACATTAATCTTTCTGGAAATAAGATGGACTTTGGAATCTATTTATATGGAGTCATTTCATATCTTACAATACACAGAAACCATGGGCATACTGTTAAATGTATTTGTCTTAATTTAGAAAGAACCTGTGTTCTTTACTCTAACACATTTTTATCTTAGGGTTAAAAAAAGTGAGATTTCAGGCACAAAAATGGAATGGTTAAAGAAACAATATTTTTCTATCAATGTGCTGCTTATATAATAACTGAACAGCTCAGAAATACAGAGTGATATTTAAACTCAGAAGGAAGAATATGAGTATCAGAATTCTACTCTGATTCAAACATCTGACAAGTTATTTATTTTTAGTATACTAGCAAAAACATTTAATAGAACTCAGGGTGATTTTCAGTATGTCTCTCACAAAGTCAGTACTTCATGGCAACTGCAGGCATCTGTGAAGCAATCATTTTGCTTTCACTTTCCTCCCAATTCACTTTGTCTAACATGACTTGACACAACATAAATTTACTTTATATCACTTACAAATATGAAAAGAAGCCTTTTTGTTTTATGAAATGGTTTCTTTTCTGCCATATATCTTTCCAAACTAACAAAAATAATGTATATTTTGCTGATGTTAGTCCCACCTTCCTCTACATTTTTAGTCAGGTAAACATAAAAATCTGTATATTATAATTATTATGAATCTATAAAGGTCCTAATTTTTCAATGTATCATATGCTGGTCTTAAAAAGCAGTAATTTTGCTTTGTCTCATGTTCTCTCCCCAAAATCCTCCTTCCAAAAATTTTCCAAGTTCTGGCTCCCCAAAATCAGGCAATTCCCAACTATACGAACACATTTAATGCATATAGTCATGTAAAAACTTATCAATTTTAAATGAAAAAATAGGTTTTTTCTTAATATTGTTATACTAGCTTTAATTTTGTTTCTGTATCATCTTTGGGGATTCCTATTTGTCTTCCCATATCATATCCATGAATATAGTATGTTGCAATACTACAAAGCTATTTTTCTTATTTTACAAAAGTGCTTATAAAAACTCCCTAAGACTAACTAAAAATGTGTTAGATTATACAAAAACTGTGTCTTTTTTAAGCTATATTTATATTGCCATGAGTGTGTTCTAAGGCCTAGAGTTACATTTTCAGTCTACCAAAGTAGTAGTGCTCTTCATGGTTAAAATATTTTAAACAGTTTTTCCCCCCCTATACTCATAATCTCTAATAAATATTTAATGAATCTCAGCCTTTCTTTTCAATTAATAAAGTTATCTAAAATATTAATGGCATATTCCAGAACTTCCCCTTATGTTATGCTTACTCTTTTGAGTTTGTGTCAATTTTTATGTTGAGGTTTTGAGACAGATGTTTCTGTCTGACATTTGTTATGTGAAAGTATTGAGAGAATAAATAATTGATATTTATTTTGCATTTCTTTTGGAAAAAAATTCCAGGAGATAATTAAAAGAACACTAAATTGAGTGTTAAGACACAAGTTTTTAGTACTATGCCAGAAAGTAATTTTGATATCACAAAAATCACAATTTCTCAACAAGTCATTTTCCACAAATACAAAGTGAAAATTAGACTAGATAATTTCTAAGTCCTTTGGAGTGTTAAAATTCTCAAAAATTTTAATTTTGTTGACATGACCTATCTATATTATGCTGAAGTAACTATTATAAAATTGGATATCAATTAAAATATAACAATAATTGTATGTCAATTTATTTACTGACTTTTCAGACTCTTGTTGTGATTGTTGTACAAAGGGCTCAAAATGAAATGCTCCTGTTTTTTGAGTCAGGGCATCAAAAAGTATTGGGGTGAGTTTTTGTGCTATTTTTTTTAAATAATTGGATATTACTGTCCCTTTTTTTGTTTGAGAGAGGCATTGGATAATGTGATTTGGACAAGACTATATATTTTTAAGTACTGATCAGTAGGAAAATATTAGCACATCAATAGAACTTAAAGAAAATATAAATAATACGTTTATAGCAATCTTCTCTTTTAATGTTAAAGCTATTAATGTGCATTCTTTATCTCCTCTAAGAGAAAGGAAGTATCTGATTCATATCTTTAGGTTCCACAGCACTCATGGTAGGTATTAAATGCATGTTTAATAAAATATATAATTAATTAATATTGCTTTGTTCTCTTGTAGGTTAAGTATTGAAAGGGAGAAGAAAAAGACTCACATAACATTAAACTCTACCTTTTATTTTCAAGTTCAGTTATTTGTGAACTAGGAAAACTAAACAAAACAAAAATATAACCCCCCCTCACAGGACTGCCCTCCAATCTGACCTTCTCAATTTCCTTCCTATCTGCCATTAACACTGGTCTTGCCCAAGGCTCAGAGCTTGCAGAACAAGCAAGCCAATGGTTCAAGAGTCCTCACTGGTGTGTCCTTCCCCAGTGGCATCCATCCTCAAGGAGGACAACCTGTGCTGCATCAAAGGTGCTGGCATTCATGCCATCATACACCATATTGTACTTTTCTATCAAGGGCTATTATTTACATTTTAGTTCTATCATCCTCCTTGGGGAGGATTGTGTGAGACTGAAGAAAATACTAGAGCTCTCCAATAGAACTCTAGCTTAGTGGTTCACAACCCTGGTCTCACATTGTAATGACCTGGGGAACTTTAAACACATATGACCACCAAACTGCACACACAAAAGAGTCTGATAAAATTAGTCTGGAAAGGGACATCAATATCCTCATTTCTAGCCAATTTGACTGTCAGTGTCCAACTTGGATGCTATCTGGAGGAGCAGCTCAAAAAAAAAAATCCAAAAAAATGACAAAATAATCTGAACATAACAAGAACCATATCTAAAGCTCATTACCGGAGTTTATGGGCATGATTTTATCTTTTCTGAATAAACCATTGAAAGGGTTTTGCAGTTGTTATCTAATAATGTTGAAAGTTACAAATTTAAGCAGGAATAACTCCCCAAACCACTGCAAAAAGAATATGGCTGTTTGAAGGATGATATGTGTAGGTACAAGTACTATAATGAATGCATATTTTATCCAATGAGAATGTATTTCACCTCAGAGTCCTTTCATCAAAGAGAACCTAGGAGAAATTAAAGGATTCTTCCCTATCATTACTTTATGGTTAAGATAAAAGATTATAAGACATTGAAGAACATTGTTCTGTGGTTGGAAAAAACACATTTATCTAGTAAATACACAGAAATGGCCTTTCGTCTTCCCTTATACATGTTTTAAGAAAACTGCATACACCTAGAGGAGGAGCCAAGATGGTGGTATGAGTAAGGCAGCAGAAATCTACTCCCAAAACCATATGTATTTTTGAAAATACAACAAATACAATTATTCCTAAAAGAGAGACCAGAAGATACAGTACACAGCCAGACTACATCCACACCTGCGAGAACCCAGTGCCTCATGAAGGAGGAAAGATACAAGCTGCAGCCCAGCAGGACCCAAGCGCTCCCCCCACCCAAGCTCCAGGTGGGAAGGAAGGAGTCAGAGCGGGAAGGGAATGGGAGCCCAGGACTGCTAAATACACAGCCCTAGTCATCTGCACCAGGAGAGCAGACACACATTGCATGGTGTGCTGGCTATTAGGAAAATGGAACAGTAAAATCTGCGAGCGGTTCCCTGCAGCGGGCATCCCTGGGACAAAAGAAAAGTGAGTGCTTTTTGAAAGTCTTAATGGGACAGGGGCCTCACTGCTGGACGGAAGGATCCCGGCACACTCGGCCCAGCAGCTGGGAATCCCAGGGAATTCCGGAACCCTAACCCCCTGGGAGGCAGCACAGCTCTGAGGCACCTCACGGCAATAAACAGCCTCCCATCCATTCCCCATCTGGCGCAGCACCGCCATAGCAGGGGAGCAGCCTGAGAGCGGCTGCGCCCATAGCAACAGCCTAGAGCCTAATCCGCAGCCACCCAGAACAGACTCAGAGGCCCCACCAGTGTGCAGCTGCCCAGCACAGGCCACTAGGGGTCACCGTACTTCCAGGAGAGGTAGGCGACCAGCAAGCGGGAAGGGACTTTGTTCTCCCAGCTGACACATGTGCCAACTGCCCACAACTCCCTCTATCACCATGAAAAGGCAGAAGAATTTGATCTGGTTAAGAATAATCCAGACAACCAAGAGAGGGAGCCGGGGGAGATAGATTTAACCAATCTTCCTGAAAAAGAATTCAAAATAAAGGTCATAACCATGCTGATGGAAGTGCAGAAAAATATGCAACAGCTAAAGGATAAAGTTGGGAGGGAGAATACAGAAATAAAACAATCTCTGGAAGGACTTAAGAGCAGACTGGATGACATGCAAGAGGCTGCTAATGGAATAGAAATCAAAGAACAGGAATACAGAAAAGCTGAGGCAGAGAGAGATAAAAGGATCTCCAGGAATGAAAGAATATTAAGAGAAATGTGGAACCAATCCAAACAGAAAAATATCCACATTTTAGGGGTATCAGAAGGAGAAGAGAGAGAAAAAGGGATAGAAAGTGTATTTGAAGAATTAATTGCTGAAAATTTCCCAAAACTGGGGGAGGAAATAGTCTCTCAGACCACGGGAGCACACAGAACTCCCAACACAAGGGACTCAAGGAGGACAACACCAAGACACTTAACAATTAAAATGGCAAAGATCAAGGACAAGGACAGAGTATTAAAGGCAGCCACAGAGAGAAAAAAGGTCACCTACAAAGGAAAACCCACCAGGCTATCATCAGACTTCTCAACAGATACCTTACAGGACAGAAGAGAATGGTATGATATATTTAATGCAATGAAACAGAAGGGACTTGAAGCAGGGATACTGTATCCAGCAAGATTATCATTTAAATATGAAGGAGGGATTAAAGAATTCCCACACAAGCAAAAGTGAGGGAATTTGCTTCCACAAACCACCTCTACAACTTAGTTTAGAAGGACTGCTTTAGATGGAAGTACTCCCAAGGCTAAATAGATATCACCAGAGAAAATAAAATCACAGCTAATAAAGCAGACCAACCAAATACTAACTAAAGGCAAAAAATAAAATCATCTACCCCCAAAAGCAGTCAAAGAAAACACAAAGAGCACAGAATGAAACACCTAACATATAAAGAAAGGAGGAGGAGAAATAAGAAGGGAAAGAAATAAAGAATCATCAGACTATGTTTATAATAGCTCAATAAGTGAGTTAAGATAGACAGATAGTAAAGAAGCTAACTTGAAACCTTGGTAACCATGAATCTAAAGCCTGCAATGGAAATAAGTAAATATCTTTCAATAATCACCCTAAATTTAAATGGACTGAATGCACCAATCAAAAGACACAGACTAATAGAATGGATAAAAAGCAAGACCCATCTATACGCTGCTTACAAGAGATGCACCTCAAACCCAAAGACATACACAGACTAAAAGTCAAGGGATGGAAAAAGATATTTCATGCAAACAACAGGGAGAAAAATGCTGGTGTTGCAGAACTAGTATCAGACAAAAAAGATGTCAAAACAAAGAAAGTAACAAGAGATAAAGAAGGACATTACATAATGATAAGGGGTCAGTCCAACAAGAGGATATAACCATCATAAATATATATGCAGCCAATACAGGAGCACTAGCATATGTGAAACAAGTACTAACAGAATTAACGGAGGAAATAGAATGCAATGCATTCACTTTAGGAGACTTCAAAACACCACACACTCCAAAGAACAGATCCACCAGAAAGAAAATAAGTAAGGACACAGAGGCACTGAACAACACACTAGAACAGATGGAACTAATAGACATCTATAGAACTCTACACCCAAAAGCAGCAGGATACACATTCTCCTCAAGTGCACATGAAACATTTTCCAGAATAGACCACATACTAGGCCACAAAAAGAGCCTCAGTGAATTCAAAAAGACTGAAATTCTACCAACCAACTTCTCAGACGACAAAGGTATAAAACTAGAAATAAATTGTACAAAGAAAGCAAAAAGGCTCACAAACACATGGAGCTTAACACACTCCTAAATAATCAATGGATCAACAACCAAATTAAAAAACAGAGATCATGCAGTACATGGAAACAAATGACAACAACAAAACAAAGCCCCAACTTCTATGGGACATAGTGAAAGCAGTTCTAAGAGAAAAGTATACAGCAATCCAGGCACATTTAAAGAAGGAAGAACAATCCCAAATGAATAGTCTAAAGTCACAAATATTGAAATTGGAAAAGAAGAACAAATGACACCTAAAGTCAGCAGAAGTAGGGACATAATAAAGATCAGAAAAGAAATGAAAAAAATTGAGAAGAATAAAACAATAGAAAAAAATCAATGAAACCAAGAGTTAGTTCTTTGAGAAAATAAACAAAATAGATAAGCCTCTGGCCAGACTTATTAAGAGAAAAAGAGAATCAACACACATCAACAGAATCAGAAATGAGAAAGGAAAAATCATGAAGGACCCCACAGAAATACAAAGAATTATTAGAGAATACTATGAAAATTTAAATGCTAACAAGCTGGAAAACCTAGAAAATATGGACAACTTCCTAGAAAAATACAACCTTCCAAGACTGACCAAGGAAGAAACAGAAAATCTAAACAGACCAATTACCATAAAAAAAATCGAAGCAGTAATCAAAAAACCCAAGAGCAAAACCCCCAGGCCAAATGGATTTACAGTGGAATTTTATCAGACATACAGAGAAGACATAATACCCATTCTCCTTAAAGTTTTCCAAAAAATAGAAGAGAAGGGAATACTCCCAAACTCCTTCTATGAAGCCAACATCACCCTAATACCAAAACCAGGCAAAAACCCCACCAAAAAAGAAAATTACAGACCAATATCCCTGATGAATGTAGATGAAAAAATATTTAACAAATACTAGCAAACTGAATTAAAAATACATCAAAAGGATCATACACCATGACCAAGTGGGATTCATCTCAGGGATGCAAGGATGGTACAACATCTGAAAATCCATCAACATCACCCACCACATAAACAAAAAGAAGGACAAAAACCACATGATCATCTCCATAGATGCTAAAAAGCATTTGACAAAATTTAACATTCATTCATGATAAAAACTCTCAATAAAATGGGTATAGAGAGCAAGTACCTCAACATAATAAAGACCATATATGAAAAACCACAGCGAACATCATACTGAACAGTGTGAATCTGAAAGCTTTTCCTCTGAGATTGGGAAAAAGACAGGGATGCTACTCTCCCCACTGTTATTCAAGATAGTACCAGACATCCAGCCACAGCAATTAGACAAAAGAAATAAATACAAGGAATCCAGATTGGTAAAGAAGAAGTCAAACTGTCACTATTTACAGATGATACAATATTGTACATAAAAAACCCTAAGGACTCTACTCCAAAACTACTAGAACTAATATCGGAATTCAGCAAAGTTGCAGGATACAAAATTAATACACAGAAATCTGTGGCGTTACTATACACTAACAATGAACTAACAGAAAGAGAAATGAGGAAAACAATTCCATTCACAATAGCATCAAAAAAATAAAATACCTAGGAATAAACCAAACCAAGGAAGTGAATAACCTATACCCCGGAAACTACAAGACACTCTTAAGAGAAATTAAAGAGGACACTAACAAAGGGAAACTCATCCCATGCTCTTGGCTAGGAAGAATTAATATCATCAAAATGGCCATCCTGCCCAACGCAATATACAGTTTTGATGCAATCCCTATCAAATTACCAACAGCATTCTTCAATGAACTGGAACAAATAATTTAAAAATTCATATGGAACCACCAAAGACCCTGAATAGCCAAAGCAATCCTGAGAAGGAAGAATAAAGTGGAGGGGATCTCGCTCCCCAACTTCAAACTCTACTACAAAGCCACAGAAATCAAGACAATTTGGTACTAGCACAAGAACAGAGCCACAGACCAGTGGAACAGAATATAGACTCCAGACATTAACCCAAACATATATGGTCAATTAATATACGATAAAGGAGCCATGGACATACAATGGGGAAATGACAGCCTCTTCAACATTTGGTGTTGGAAAAACTGGACAGCTACATATAAGAGAATGAAACTGGATCATTGTCTAACCCCATACACAAAAGTAAATTCAAAATGGATTAAAGATCTGAATGTAAGTCATGAAACCATAAAACTCTTAGAAAAAACGTAGGCAAAAAAATCTCTTGGACATAAACATGAACAACTTCTTCATGAACATATTTCCCCTGGCAAGGGAAACAAAAACAAAAATCAACAAGTGGGACTATATCAAGCTGAAAAGCTTCTGTACAACAAAGGACACCATCAATACAACAAAAAGGCATCCTACAGTATGGGAGAATATATTAATAAATGACAGATCTGATAAAGGCTTGACATCCAAAATATATAAAGAGCTCATGTACCTCAACAAACAAAAAGCAAATAATCCAATTAAAAAATGGGCACAGGATCTCAACAGACACTTCTCCAAAGAAATTAAAATGGCCAACAGACACATGAAAAGATGCTCCACATCACTAGTCATCAGTGAAATGCAAATTAAAACCACAATGAGATATCACCTCACACCAGTAAGGAGCACCACCATCCAAAAGACAAACAACAGCAAATGTTGGCGAGGTTGTGGAGAAAGGGGAACCCTCCTACACTGCTGGTGGGAATGTAAATTAGTTCAACCATTGTGGAAAGCTATATGGAGGTTCCTCAAAATGCTCAAAATAGAAATACCATTTGACCCAGGAATTCCACTTCTAGGAATTTACCCTAAGAATGCAGCAGCCCAGTTTGAAAAAGACAAATGCACCCCTATGTTTATTGCAGCACTATTTACAATAGCCAAGGAATGGAAGCAACCTAAGTATTTATCAGTAGATGAATGGATTAAGAAGATGTGGTACATATACACAATGGAATATTATTCAGCTATAAGAAGAAAACAAATCCTACCATTTGCAACAACATGGATGGAGCTAGAGGGTATTATTCTCAATGAAATAAGCCAGGCTGAGAAAGACAAGTACCAAATTATTTCACTCATGTGTGGAGTATAAGAACAAAGAAAAACTGAAGGAACAAAACAGGAGCAGAATCACAGAACCCAAGAATGGACTAACAGTTACCAAAGGGAAAGGGACTGGGGAGGATGGGTGGGAAGGGAGGGATAAGGGGGGTGGGGGGAGAAAGAAAGGGGGCATCATGATTAGCATGTATAATGTGTAGGGGGCACGGGGATGGCTGTGCAACACAGAGAAGACAAGTAGTGATTCTATAGCATCTTACTCTGCTGATGGACAGTGAGTGTAACAGGCTTTGTGGGGGGGACTTGATGAACAGGATAATCTAGTAAACATAATGTTCCTCATGTTAGTGTAGATTAATGATACAAAATTAAAAAAAAGATCCATCACCATGGTTTCATTAGTAAAACTTCCTTCTCAAAAAGTTGAAACAGAATGTTATATATTAACAGATTTATCACTAAAAACTAACAAAGTTAAAGAGTTTCTAAGGGCACTGAGTTTGTGCATTGTCAATCAAGCAGTCAGTCAATAAATGTTAATTGAGTCCCAGACTCTGCATATGATTAGATTTAAGGCCAGACAAAATAACACAAAACAGAACATTCAGGAAGGCAGTAGTTAATTTGTACACCTATGGTAATGGTAAATTGT
Source organism: Manis pentadactyla (assembly GCF_030020395.1). Classification (NCBI taxonomy): domain Eukaryota; kingdom Metazoa; phylum Chordata; class Mammalia; order Pholidota; family Manidae; genus Manis; species Manis pentadactyla. The sequence continues at coordinate 54,737,536 of NC_080023.1, forward strand.
TAAACTTAAGTTCCTAATTAATTGAACATTTTAAATTAGTAAATAATTCAAGGTCTACCACCTATACTAAAAATCAAGTAAACAAACCCATATTTCTCCACAGTCAGACATTTAACGATATTTGATTATGACTATAAACTTGTCATGTAATATTTTTCCCTTTAATTTATGTAGAGAAATGAGAGATCATCTCCCAGTACCGGTAACAGTCAAATCAGCTTTAGCATAAAAAACTTCCAAAATTATTTTCTGTAACTGAGTGTATATTGTATGAGTCACATACAACAAACTTTCAAGTCAAAACATAATGCCCAAATAGGTATATAAAAAAAAAAAAAAAGAATGTGTGTTCAGAAATACAAGATGATGACATCTGGAAAGCATGGAATGAGTGAGAGAACTAGGTTTCAGTGTGTTGAGAGACTTAGAAATGATGCCCACAGTACTGAGATCACTGTGGCAAAAAATCCTCTCATTTCTAAATATGGAAATAGAGAGCTTAACTTCTGAGCAGGAATGATTTTATTTCTATAAATCAGTCTTTTATAAATACATTTTGGCTAAGGACAAGAGGTAAATTGGTAGATTATATAGGGCTTTCACATTTAGTTTCCTATTCTGCTTTAATTCCAGGAGATGCAGTTAAGAAAGTTGGCTTCAGACTAGAGGGACCATCTTAATTTATCACCCAAACCAGACAATTTTGAGAACAAAAGAAGAACTGTTGATCATTAGGCTGGATATACACAAAAACTAGAACTCTCCTGTGCCTACCAGGACATATCGTCATACCTAATTGCAGGTAAAATTGTAGTATTTCAAAAATCTCTCACCAGGTTTCAGTGTATCTCCATATCAACAGCAGTTCCTAAGGGATAGAGAGTAGTTCATCTCCATATCAATGGGTGATTACATGGGCCACCTAGGGATTATCTGAACCTGAGAGGTTGGGAGAAGGCTTCACTTTTTCTGCTTGAGCAGGAGAGAGACCACCCTGGACCACAGTTTGTAAGTAATAAGCCAGTTTTAAACTTTATTTCTCCCTTTGATTTCAGTTTCAGCTAGGTATTTTGCCCCAGGATTTCTTCTCCCTGGAGTTACAACTAGCAGTAGTCAGCAGGAACTTTGAACCAGAAATCTGTCTAAATAAGTGCAACCTTTGGGAGGGCTGCCCTTAGAGATGGTGGGGATATGCCCAGAATGCCCCCCCTGTGGATAGTGGGGAGGCCCCAGTGGATACAGTGGCAGAGAGTGCAGCTTCACCTCTTATTGTCCCGCTGTGGAGCTTCCAATTTGGAAGCCCCTAGTGGGGAACTGGTATAGGGTAAGGTACCTCTAGGTGGGTGGGGCCTTCCCCAGAACTAGGGAAGGGTGGAGACGCCAGAAGCTGCAGAATTAGCCCTCCCTGAGACAGAAGACTGCTTAGAGGCCCTGAGCGGCCATGTAGCAGCTAGCATTGTAGGGTCTCTTTTCCTCGAGATAGTGGAAATGTTATCAAGGAGAGAGAGAGAGAGGGTTACACAGGAGAGAGAGAGAGGGCTATTAAGGAGAAAGGATTATCAGAAGAGTTAGTGAGGAGAGAGAAGGACTTAGGTGGGAGAGAGACACACTTCGGCATCACTTGGAGTAGATGGGCAATAACTTATGGGATGCTCTTGAGTAAGAGAGACAGTTATTGAAAAGACAGGTCACACTCCTGGAAGATTCCTTAGCAGCTGCGTGGGTAAAGGTAGCAGAAAAAGCCACATTGCAGAAGGCCGTGGAGTACAGGGAGGAAAGAGTGGTGCCTTCAGTCCCGGAGATAGTGGGGGAGCCTGAGGGAGAAGAGGAGGAGGCGGGGCCATGGGACGAACTGCTGCAGAGGCAACCACAGGAGGTACCAGCCTCTCCTGTTTTTAAAGCCCACCCACCTGTAATTAAGAAAATAAAAACGTAGCAACCTAAGGGCTGTAAATCCCTCAAGGCTAAGGAATGGAAATCTAAGGACCACCAATCACAAACAGCCAACTAGGCTCTTCCAAACAAGGGAAATGTTTATGCCATAGTCAAGCATAATTCCTGACCTTGTTTCCGCATCTTCCTTGTGGAAGTCTTTGCTAGCTCCTTTGCAGAGAGAGCTCCTTAACCACTTCCAGTTTGGCACTGCTGAATTAGAATACATTTTTGAGCAAATAAACTCTCAACATGTTTAGTAAGTCTCAGTTTATCTTTTAACAGAATTAAACTTAAGTCATGTGGGCTTGGGGTTGCTAACTGTCACCGTGTAACTTGATATGATGTATGTATATATAAATACCAAGATCTGATATCCAGTGCTGTATTTTAAAGATAAATATATATTGCAAAATAAAAATAAGAATTTTAAGAGTCAAAACTGTGATCTTCCTATTTAAGGTCAAATATCATTGAGTTATCATGACTATTTCATTGATATTCAAATTCCATAGAGCCCAAAATATTCTTGACATGAAGTTAAATATAAACCCCAGGAAATAAATACAAAAGTCAAATATCATATTTAGGTAGATAAGTTTGGTTGTCAGACCGAACTTTAAAATTACTAATGTGGACTGAAGCAATCCAATCACACACACTAAACTTCTAGCAGGAAGTCTAAAGCAGCTCAGTTATGGTCTGCAAAGAAATACCATAAATTGTTCCTTCATTTAAAAAAGAAGCAAATAAATGACACTTTGGGTGAATTTTTCTTATCTACAAGTAATTCTTACATTGCTCAAAAGGAGTTGAGGTCTGGTGCCTTGAAATAACGCAATTGTTAATGTGTGAGTTGTTGGATCTCTCCTGTGCCCTAAATTGTTGCTCAAAGGATATGAATATAAATTTTGCCTTGCAAGTATCCTCTCTTGATTTAAGGAAATGAAAGGGCAAACAAGTAACCACATACACTTTCCTTACCTTTTACCACACAATCAATTGCATTCAATCTGTTGCTAGAAATCCTCTAGTTCTGCTTAGCCCTCAATCATCGGTATTCAAAGGTTTATTGCTCATTCACACTCATTTGTCATTTGCAGTAAGTCTAATTGAGAGAATTTACAGTTGGTTGAGTGCTTCATTTAGACTGTACATGTTTAATAAAAGCTTTTTCAGTTACTAATCTCAGCTTGGGAAACAACAAAAGTGCTTGAGGGTTAAAGAATAAAATATAGCAGGTAAATGTTATGGTGTGACATTTCCGTATAATGTTTCCAAGTAACCACATTTACTGGCTTTGAATTGTTTTTACACATCTAACATGCTTTGCTAGAAGAATTCAGCCTATTAGTTATACCATGTGACAGAAATGTGATGGTAGAATTACTCCTCAGTCAAAATGCTGTGGTTAGCTGAAAATAGTGTCAATAATTATTGCACTATAGGAGAAAGACTAAAATAATATCTCAAGTGAAATAATCTTGAGCATCTTCTCATAAAAATAAATCTAATTAAATAGTAGGAACTGACTTTAGTCAATGGTACTCAGCAGTCATTTTAAAATGTGATTCCAATTCTCAACTTGCGTTATTGAACCATACGTGTTGTTTATGGGATGATAGTTCACAGAGGGAACTCATTTTACACAAATAATCCTGTTGCCATTTAGCTATATTTCAAAGAAAATGTGTAACATGAAGAAAAAGCGACCAAAACATTAAGGTACAAAAATGTGGCAGGAATAAACCTCAAAGAACCCAGACACATCAGCATCTGAATTCTGCCCTCTGGCTTGATGTGCTGGAAATGTTTGCCATGAGACAATTTACACGGTACTAATGAATGATGTTTTAGGACAAAAATGGAATCTGTGGACCAGTTCTTATAGCAGAAAGTTGACAAGAACCTCCGTGCCTTCCCATTACTCAGCAAATGTCAGTGGCTTGCTATTTTCCTTTGCTTGGTGGACCAAATGCTAGTCCTACTGCTAACAAGTTTTTTAAAATTCCACTGGTTTTAAATAAACTCTTCTTAAAGTATTAATTACTGTTACCACCTAGTTCATTTGGATGAGAATTTGAGTGAAAAAATAAACTCTTTTGGAAACGGTGTTGATGATCAAGTAAGGCAGGAAACACATTAATGTATTATGACAAAAGCATTTGTCCTTTTCTTAGAACTGAATTTACAGTGGATGAAATAAAGGAAAGCATTCTATAAACAGATGGCCAAAATTACTAGTATCAGAAAGATTAATGAAAATATTTCACCAATTAGAGTGTTGGACAACATTTCTCTAAATAAAAATGTTAATTGAGTTTTCATTTCAATTGAGTTCCACTCTGATTCACTTGTTTCATTTACATTTTGGAAGGCCAGAGAGGAATGCTGGAGGGAAGGGCTCTGGCAGCATGGAGGGAGCATCCCAAACAGGGACTGAGTGCTTGGGTTTTCCTGTTCATTCATTTAACTTACAAGTATTGAACACCTAATGTAATTTTCCAGGTACTGGACATAAAGAGGTATACAAACATGCTTCTTGTATTCATGAAGCATTCATTCAAGTGGGAGAAAGAACAAATGAATATTTTCTTCGTGAGTTTTATGGAGAAAAATTAAGCTTACAAGGCAAGCTCAGGAATGGGGGAAGGTAAAGAAATGGGGTGGGTATTTTACGCTTTTACAGTGTCAGAAAAGGTCTCAATGACAATGTGATATTCAAACAGAAACTAAGGGGAAGTGGCAGAATGAACCATATGGTTCACCAGGAGAAAAAATAATCCACATTTTAAAAGTCTAGTTGTATATTAAGTCAAAACTAGTTAAGGCTATATAAACAACAATGCATGGTGGAATTGCTTCTTGAGCCATTCATTCCTTGAAAACTTTATTCAATACAGCATAAAATTCACAGTCTTTATCTTCATTTACCATTCCCTTCACTTCTTTTCTTTTTTTTTTTTTTTTTTTTTAATTTTTATTTTTTTGAAGGGTAGTTGACGCACAGTATTACATTACATTAGTTTCAAGTGTACAACACAGTGGTAAAACATTTATATACATAATTCTAGGTTCCAGCTATCACCCTACCAAGCTGTTACAATATCTTGACTATATTCCTTATGCTATACATTACATCCCGGTTACTTATTTATTTTACCATTGGAAGTCTGTCCTTTTTTTTTTTTTTTTTTTTTTTTTGTGAGGGCATCTCTCATATTTATTGATCAAATGGTTGTTAACGACAATAAAATTCTGTATAGGGGAGTCAATGCTCAATGCACAATCATTAATCCACCCCAAGCCTAATTTTCGTCAGTCTCCAATCTTCTGAGGCATAACAAACAAGTTCTTACATGGAGAACAAATTCTTACATAATGAATAAGTTACATAGTGAACAGTAAAAGGGCAGTCATCACAGAAACTTTCGGTTTTGCTCATGCATTATGAACTCTAAACAGTCAGTTCAAATATGAATACTCATTTGGTTTTTATACTTGATTTATATGTGGATACCACATTTCTCTCTTTATTATTATTTTTAATAAAATGCTGAAGTGGTAGGTAGATAAAAGATAAAGGTAGAAAACATAGTTTAGTGTTGTAAGAGAGCAAATGTAGATGATCAGGTGTGTGCCTGTAGACTATGTGTTAATCCAAGCTAGACCAGGGCAATAAAACATCCACGTATGCAGAAGATTTCTCTCAGAACAGGGGGGGTGAGGTTCTAAGCCTCACCTCTGTTGATCCCCAATTTCTCACCTGATGGCCCCCCTGCGACTGTGCCTGTCTTAGGTTGTTCCTCCCTTGAGGAATCTTACCCGTCTCTGGCTAACCAGTCATCTTCCGGGGCCATACAGGGAAATGTGAAGTTGGTAAGTGAGAGGGAAGCCTTATTGTTTGAAAAGGTTAGCTTTTTACTTCTTTGCATATTTATGCCCTGTGGCTTCTATGCCCAGCATTTGTCTTGAGGTATCTTTACCACTTGGAAGAATTATGATACTCGGTAAATTTGATATGAGGCACGAATTCTATTTAAGGGTTGTAATTAGGAAGGAAGAAGAAAAGCTATAGAAGTAGCAGGTGGAAGAAAACATGGGAAGATTGATTATTTCTTTGACATATCTTCTTGTAGAGTAACTTCAGCATATATATGTTTTAAGCTACTACTTAAATTGCGCACACACATTAACATAATAGGAGTATAGTTACATAACCAAAGCATATCTGTAATTACCAGCCATCTCCAGTGAAACCAAGAAAACCAGTTAGGCACCTTAGGCATTTGTGAAAACTTATCTATGATATGGTGGATATTGTCCAACTGAACTTGAACAGTCTGAGAGAAATCAAACAAATTAAAACAACCCATTCCTGGGGACTGTTCACATGCCATATGTTCTTTTAACAGTAAATAGTCTGTAGTTGTAAGACTTTGGAGCGCTACAATTTGCACTTCTCCAAATTCTTGGTTGAGTTCCAACAGTATAGATCCAGTCAAATTTGTTGTTTTACTGTATGCACAGGTCAGCTTAGATATCTCCTTCCTCATTCCCATGGCAAGTCCAGGAACTGGTGGGATGAGTGCATCTACAGCTGTAGCAGTGCGTGGATCTTTGTTGGGGTTTTTTGATGATCATCTTCTGGCATGAGTCTTCCAGAGAGTGCAGATGTTGGAAGTTCTTTTTCATATCTTATCTTAGTTCATTTTCGGGGTAGCACAATTAGGCTTTGATCCTCTGTATAAACACAAACAGACCCTTTGCCTACACTTTTATATGCCCTTTTTACCCTTGTGTAGAACTCGTTGGAGGTTACCACACAGGAACTGCCCCTTTTTTTTTTTTTGCTTTGTTTTTGGTATCACTAATCTACACTTACATGATGAATATTATGTTTACTAGGCTCTCCCCTATACCAGGTCTCCCCTATAAACCCCTTTACAGTCACTGTCCATCAGCATAGCAAAATGTTGTAGAATCACTACTTGCCTTCTCTGTGTTGTACAGCCCTCCCTTTTCTCCTACCCCCCCATGCATGTTAATCTTAATACCCCCCTACTTCACCCCCCCTTATCCCTCCCTACCCACCCATCCTCCCCAGTCCCTTTCCCTTTGGTACCTGTTAGTCCATTCTTGAGTTCTGTGATTCTGCTGCTGTTTTGTTCCTTCAGTTTTTCCTTTGTTCTTATATTCCACAGATAAGTGAAATCATTTGGTATTTCTCTTTCTCCGCTTGGCTTGTTTCACTGAGCATAATACCCTCCAGCTCCATCCATGTTGCTGCAAATGATTGGATTTGCCCTTTTCTTATGGCTGAGTAGTATTCCATTGTGTATATGTACCACATCTTCTTTATCCATTCATCTATTGATGGACATTTAGGTTGCTTCCAATTCTTGGCTATTGTAAATAGTGCTGCAATAAACATAGGGGTGCATCTGTCTTTCTCAAACTTGATTGCTGCGTTCTTAGGGTAAATTCCTAGGAGTGCAATTCCTGGATCAAATGGTAAGTCTGTTTTGAGCATTTTGATGTACCTCCATACTGCTTTCCACAATGGTTGAACTAACTTACATTCCCACCAGCAGTGTAGGAGGGTTCCCCTTTCTCCACAGCCTCGCCAACATTTGTTGTTGTTTGTCTTTTGGATGGCAGCCATCCTTACTGGTGTGAGGTGATACCTCATTGTAGTTTTAATTTGCATTTCTCTGATAATTACCGATGTGGAGCATCTTTTCATGTGTCTGTTGGCCATCTGTATTTCTTTTTTGGAGAACTGTCTGTTCAGTTCCTCTGCCCATTTTTTAATTGGGTTACTTGTTTTTTGTTTGTTGAGGCGTGTGAGCTCTTTATATATTCTGGACGTCAAGCCTTTATCGGATGTGTCATTTTCAAATATATTCTCCCATACTGTAGGGATCCTTCTTGTTCTATTGATGGTGTCTTTTGATGTACAGTAGCTTTTCAGCTTAATATAGTCCCACTTACTCATTTTTGCTGTTGTTTTCCTTGCCCGGGGAGATATGTTCAAGAAGAGGTCACTCATGTTTATGTCTAAGAGGTTTTTGCCTATGTTTTCTTCCAAGAGTTTAATGGTTTCATGGCTTACATTCAGGTCTTTGATCCATTTTGAGTTTACTTTTGTATATGGGGTTAGACAATGGTCCAGTTTCATTCTCCTACATGTAGCTGTCCAGTTTTGCCAGCACCACCTGTTGAAGAGACTGTCATTTCGCCATTGTATGTCCATGGTTCCTTTATCAAATATTAATTGACCATATATGTCTGGGTTAATGTCTGGATTCTCTAGTCTGTTCCATTGGTCTGTGGCTCTGCTCTTGTGCCAGTACCAAATTGTCTTGATTACTATGGCTTTATAGTAGAGCTTGAAGTTGGGGAGTGAGATCCCCCCTACTTTATTCTTCTTTCTCAGGATTGCTTTGGCTATTCGGGGTCTTTGGTGTTTCCATATGAATTTTTGAATTATTTGTTCCAGTTCATTGAAGAATGTTGCTGGTAGTTTCATAGGGATTGCATCAAATCTGTATATTGCTTTGGGCAGGATGGCCATTTTGACGATATTAATTCTTCCTAGCCACGAGCATGGGATGAGTTTCCATCTGTTAGTGTCCCCTTTAATTTCTCTTAAGAGTGACTTGTAGTTTTCAGAGTATAAGTCTTTCACTTCTTTGGTTAGGTTTATTCCTAGGTATTTTATTTTTTTTGATGCAATTGTGAATGGAGTTGTTTTCCTGATTTCTCTTTCTGTTGGTTCATTGTTAGTATATAGGAAAGCCACAGATTTCTGTGTGTTGATTTTGTATCCTGCAACTTTGCTGTATTCCGATATCAGTTCTAGTAGTTTTGTGGTGGAGTCTTTAGGGTTTTTTATGTACAGTATCATGTCATCTGCAAATAGTGACAGTTTAACTTCTTCTTTACCAATCTGGATTCCTTGTATTTCTTTATTTTGTCTGATTGCCGTGGCTAGGACCTCCAGTACTATGTTAAATAACAGTGGAGAGAGTGGGCATCCCTGTCTAGTTCCCGATCTCAGCGGAAATGCTTTCAGCTTCTCGCTGTTCAATATAATGTTGGCTGTGGGTTTATCATAGATAGCCTTTATTATGTTGAGGAACTTGCCCTCTATTCCCATTTTGCTGAGAGTTTTTAACATGAATGGATGTTGAACTTTGTCAAATGCTTTTTCAGCATCTATGGAGATGATCATGTGGTTTTTCTCTTTCTTTTTGTTGATGTGGTGGATGATGTTGATGGACTTTCGAATGTTGTACCATCCTTGCATCCCTGGGATGAATCCCACTTGGTCATGGTGTGTGATCCTTTTGATGTATTTTTGAATTCGGTTTGCTAATATTTTGTTGAGTATTTTTGCATCTACGTTCATCAGGGATATTGGTCTGTAGTTTTCTTTTTTGGTGGGGTCTTTGCCTGGTTTTGGTATTAGGGTGATGTTAGCTTCATAGAATGAGTTTGGGAGTATCCCCTCCTCCTCTATTTTTTGGAAAACTTTAAGGAGAATGGGTATTATGTCTTCCCTGTATGTCTGATAAAATTCCGAGGTAAATCCATCTGGCCCGGGGGTTTTGTTCTTTGGTAGTTTTTTGATTACCGCTTCAATTTCGTTGCTGGTAATTGGTCTGTTTAGATTTTCTGTTTCTTCCTGGGTCAATCTTGGAAGGTTATATTTTTCTAGAAGTTGTCCATTTCTTCTAGGTTTCCCAGCTTGTTAGCATATAGGTTTTCATAGTATTCTCCAATAATTCTTTGCATTTCCGTGGAGTTTGTCGTGACTTTTCCTTTCTCTTTTCTGATACTGTTGATTTGTGTTGACTCTCTTTTCTTCTTAATAAGTCTGGCTAGAGGCTTATCTATTTTGTTTATTTTCTCGAAGGACCAGCTCTTGGTTTCATTGATTTTTGCTATTGTTTTATTCTTCTCAATTTTGTTTATTTCTTCTCTGATCTTTATTTTGTCCCTCCTTCTGCTGACCTTAGGCCTCATCTGTTCTTCTTTTTCCAATTTCGATAATTGTGACATTAGACCATTCATTTGGGATTGCTCTTCCTTTTTTAAATATGCTTGGATTGCTATATACTTTCCTCTTAAGACTGCTTTTGCTGTGTCCCACAGAAGTTGAGGCTTAGTGTTGTTGTTGTCATTTGTTTCCATATATTGCTGGATCTCCATTTTGATTTGGTCATTGATCCATTGATTATTTAGGAGCGTGTTGTTAAGCCTCCATGTGTTTGTGAGCCTCTTTGCTTTCTTTGTACAGTTTATTTCTAGTTTTATGCCTTTGTGGTCTGAAAAGTTGGTTTGTAGGATTTCAATCTTTTGGAATTTTCTGAGGCTCTTTTTGTGGCCTAGTATGTGGTCTATTCTGGAGAATGTTCCATGTGCACTTGAGAAGAATGTATATCCCGCTGCTTTTGGATGTAGAGTTCTATAGATGTCTATTAGGTCCATCTGCTCTACTGTGTTGTTCAGTGCTTCCGTGTCCTTACTTATTTTCTGCCCAGTGGATCTATCCTTTGGGGTGAGTGGTGTGTTGAAGTCTCCTAGAATGAATGCATTGCAGTCTATATCCCCCTTTAGTTCTGTTAGTATTTGTTTCACATATGCTGGTGCTCCTGTGTTGGGTGCATATATATTTAGAATGGTTATATCCTCTTGTTGGACTGAGCCCTTTATCATTATGTAGTGTCCTTCTTTATGTCTTGTTACTTTCTTTGTTTTGAAGTCTATTTTGTCTGATATTAGTACTGCAACCCCTGCTTTCTTCTCACTGTTGTTTGCTTGAAATATGTTTTTCCATCCCTTGACTTTTAGTCTGTACATGGCTTTGGGTTTGAGGTGAGTTTCTTGTAAGCAGCATATAGATGGGTCTTGCTTTTTTATCCATTCTGTTACTCTGTGTCTTTTGATTGGTGCATTCAACCCATTAACATTTAGGGTGACTATTGAAAGATATGTACTTATTGCCATTGCAGGCTTTAAATTCGTGGTTACCAAAGGTTCAAGGTTAGCCTCTTTAGTATCTTACTGCCTAACTTAGCTCGCTTATTGAGCTGTTATATACACTGGAGATTCTTTTCTTCTCTCCCTTCTTGTTCTTCCTCCTCGATTCTTCATATGTTGGGTATTTTGTGCTGTGCTCTTTCTAGGAGTGCTCCCATCTAGAGCAGTCCCTGTAAGATGTTCTGTAGAGGTGGTTTGTGGAAAGCAAATTCCTTCAGCTTTTGTTTGTCTGGGAATTGTTTAATCCCACCGTCATATTTGAATGATAGTCGTACTGGATACAGTATCCTTGGTTCAAGGCCCTTCTGTTTCATTGTATTAAATATATCATGCCATTCTCTTCTGGCCTGTAGGGTTTCTGTTGAGAAATCTGACGTTATCCTGATGGGTTTCCCTTTATAGGTGACCTTTTTCTCTCTAGCTGCCTTTAACACTCTTTCCTTGTCCTTGATCTTTGCCATTTTAATTATTATGTGTCCTGGTGTTGCCCTTCTTGGATCCTTTCTGTTGGGGGTTCTGTGTATTTCCGTGGTCTGTTCGATTACTTCCTCCCCCAGTGTGGGGAAGTTTTCAGCAATTATTTCTTCTAAGATACTTTCCATCTCTTTTCCTCTCTCTTCTTCTTCTGGGACCCCTATAATACGGGTATTTTTCCTTTTGGATTGGTCACACAGTTCTCTTAATATTGTTTCATTCCTGGAGATCCTTTTGTCTCTCTCTATGTCAGCTTCTATGCGTTTCTGTTCTCTGATTTCAATTCCATCAATGGCCTCTTGCATTCTATCCATTCTGCTTATAAACCCTTCCAGAGTTTATTTCATTTCTGCGATCTCCTTTCTGGCATCTGTGATCTCCTTCCGGACTTCATCCCATTTCTCTTGCGTATTTCTCTGCATCTCTGTCAGCATGTTTATGATTCTTATTTTGAATTCTTTTTCAGGGAGACTGGTTAGGTCTGTCTCCTTCTCTGGTGTTGCCTCTGTGATCTTTGTCTGCCTGTAGCTTTGCCTTTTCATGGTGATAGGAATAGTTTGCAGAGCTGGGACGAGTGACGGCTGGAAGGACTTCCCTTCGTGTTGGTTTGTGGCCCTCCTCTCCTGGGAGAACAGCGACCTCTAGTGGCTTGTGCTGCGCAGCTGCGCGCAGACAGAGTTTCTGCTTCCTGCCCGGCTGCTATGGAGTTAATCTCCGCTGTTGCCGTGGGCGTGGCCTGGCTCGGGCAGCTTCTCCAAAATGGTGGAGTCGCGTTGGAGCAGGAGCTGCTGGGAGGCTATTTATCTCCGTAAGGGTCCTCCCTGCTCCCTGCAGCCCAGGGGTTAGGATGCCCAGAGATCCCGGATTCCCTACCTCTGGATTAAGTGACCCGCCCTGCCCCTTTAAGACTTCCAAAAAGCACCCGCCAAAACAAAACAACGCCCACCAAAAAAAAAAAAAGAAAAAAAATTTTTTTTTAATTAAAAAAAAAAAAAAGTTTTTAATTAAAAAAAAAAAAAAAAGGTGGTCGTTCGTTTTTCTTTATTCTCCAGTGCCAGCCTCAGGCCTCTGCTCACCGGTCTTTCTGCCCTGTTTCCCTAGTATTGGGGTCCTTATCCCTTTAAGACTTCCAAAAAGCGCTCGCCAAAACAAAACAGCAAAAAAGCAAAAAAAAAATGGTCGCGCGCTTTTCTTATGTCCTCTGGCGCCCAGCCTCCAGTGCCTGCTCACTCTTTTTGCTGCCCTGTTTTCCTAGTATCGGGCGCCCTGCACTCTGGCCCGGATGGCTGGGGCTGGGTGCTCGGCAGTCCTGGGCTCCGTCTCCCTCCCGCTCTGCCTGCTCTTCTCCCGCCGGGAGCTGGGGGGAGGGGCGCTTGGCTCCCGCGGGGCCGGGGCTTGTATCTCACCCCCTTCGCGAGGCGCTGGGTTCTCTCAGGTGCGGATGTGGTCTGGATATTGTCCTGTGTCCTCTGGTCTTTATTCTAGGAAGGGTTGTCTTTGTTATATTTTCATAGATATATGTGGTTTTGGGAGGAGATTTCCGCTGCTCTACTCACGCCGCCATCTTCCCCCCACTTCTTTTCTTAACTGACTTCTTCTCTCACCTTGGCCTCATAACACTGCAATCTGCTAAGTGATGGACACATCACTTCACTTGCACAAGTGCATTCTCATCCCTCCTTTTTTTTGTTTGTTAGGGTTAAAAGAGAAGTTCACCCACTTTCTCTGAAAATTGAATAGAACTGTTTTTCTCCTTATCCTACACTGGTGTCTTCAGTATTAGTGTATTATCCTATGGTGCACCCATTTCTCCACTTTTTTCATATTATTCATAACAACTGTAAAGGTATCCCTCATCCCAGTGATGGCACACTTATGATTACTCCTGCTAAGGAAATAAGTGCTTATTAGTTATCTATTGCTGCTATAACAAATTAATACAAACTTAGTGACCTACAGCAACAGCTATGTATTATCTCACATTTTTTTGTGGGGCATAGTCCAGGCAAACCAGACTCAGCTGGCTCCCTGTTTAGAGTCTCAGAGCTGAAATCAGTGTGTCAGCAAGGCTGCATTCTTTTCCCAAGACACTGGAGGTGAGTTTGCTTCCAACACCATTCAGGTTGCTGGCCAAATTCAGTTCCTTTGCTAGAGGAAAGAGGTCCCTGTTTTATTGCCAACTATCAGCCAGGGGCCTGTCTTTTCTCTTAGAGGTTGCCCCCATTCCTGGTCATGTTTTACATTCAGCCTCTGACCTTCAGCAGCAGCAGGTCTAAGTCCACACAGACCAAATTTCTCTGCACCGGTCCCTCTCTTTTGCCCCTCTCTGACACCAACTAGAGAAACTTCTATACTCTTAAGGACTCAAGTGTTTAGACTAGGTCTACCCAGATTATTGAGGAAAATCTCTCTATTTTTAAGGCCAGCTGATTAGTAATTTTAATTCTAGCTGCAAAGTCCCTTCACAGTAGCACCTAGATGAGTGTTTAATACTGGGGGACAGGAATCTCTGAACATCTTTAGAATTTGTTCTTTCATAAAATGCTCACACCTGATGTCAGTACGCACTGTCATAAAAAAGTAGCTGTTTAATCATCATGATTTTAGAAAATAGGGACTATTATTATCTTGTTTTAGATGGAGAAACTTGATGTGGTTTAAGTAATGTTCTTTAAAGTCCAGTAAGCAATAGGACAGGAATTATATGTCTGTATAATTCCAGACCACATGCTCTTTCTCAAATAATGACATGAATTGCAGTATTACATGATATTATTCCCTGATGAGATGGAGTCCAGATGATACTCTAAATTCACTTTTATTAAAATTTATGTTGAGGTTCAGTTTATGGATAAATTACCTGAACCACTTCTCTCCAGAACAGTAAATACTAGTCCTTCCACATGGAAATGCATTGCATTTGAAACTATTGTGGCCCTTTTTAAAAGTACCATATTCCTTTCTCTGTTTAGACAACCTAAAACAATCAATTCTCCATTTAAAATAGAAATAACAAATTTATATTAAGATATCAGTGAAAAAGATTGTTAAAAAACATTGATTAGCAGAAAGAGAGTATGTGTTTCCCAAGATTAAAACTGTCATGATTCTTTAAGTGATATACATTATTTTAAGAACCAAATAATAATTAGAAAGATAGCCACTTTAATGATACTAAGTAGTAACACAATTTTAAATAATTTTAGATCATGAAGGTAGTCAATAAAGCAGTTTTAGGCAAATTCATATTTATTATAGTACCAATCATATATAACCAATCAAACTTCATCTTCTATATTTGTTTATTCTAGAAATTTTGATTAAATATAAGTAAATCAAAACACAGAATGAGGAGTTTCGTAGATAAGAATCCCCAAAGCACAAACAAAAAGAGGGAGAGTTTGGTATTTAACATACATAGTCACACTACAAAATTTGCTATGTGGCCAAACTAGATATTTCAAGACCAGAAAAACTTTATAACATTAATAGCAATTAAATTTTCTTTTTCTATGAGTCAATGAATATATTAATACATTGAATGTTGGAGTTAGCATTCCCTGAGTTGTATTATGGATTACAGATGTATAGACTAAATTAGTTCAAAATCCAGATTCCAACATTTCTCAAAGAAAACATAAAAATTCAACATGTGTAACTTCTAAAGTTAAGAGCTAAGTATATTTATGCTTTTCACCCATATCTATTATTATATGATAATCTCAAAAAAAGGAATGATGCAAGTTTATTCTCTGAAGAAATCATAAAACCTAGTTAATATACAGAATCCATTGATCAGTTTGTTTACTGTCCTTATTTTCTGTTATATATATATGTATATATTCTGTATAGAATTTTATTCTTGTTCTTTTAAACTGCAGTCATCAAATTCAAGAAAAAAAAATCCGCAATTATGGCAAATAATCTTTTAAAAAGAGATGACTGTTTATGTTAATAGAGATCAAACAAGGATTCCCCTTTTCATTGTTGACATTTTAATTTCTATTAGCATACAAGAAAGATATTCTTTGTATTTACTGGTATATTAGATACACAGAATAACCATATTTTATTAGTATGGTGAGTTTGTCCTAGTATGTTAGAAATTTAAAGAACTTAGCTTTTAACACTTGTTATAACTTTAAAGATATAGCATCATCTGTATTGAAAAAAAATATATCACCAAAAGGAAAACAGAGTGGGACAAAGTTGAACTTGGGCCAGAACCTCTCTACTCTAGCTGTGATTTTTAACTTCTTTCCAGGCCACCCATCTAGTTTTATGGGTAGTGAGAGTTCTTTCCATTAGACTACAACTGGAAGAAGTGTTCAAAGAATCCCACAGGTCTGAGATTCCACTTGGCATGCACAGGGTTACTCAGAAAAGCAACAGTGCTTGTTTTCATAGCACAGCGTAGAAATGGAGGTTTGCATGTATCAAATACTTGACCAATGTTCCAGCAGTTAAGCGAAACTTTGTTTGTATAGCGTGCCTCTCAACAGGAATTAAGAACTGGGGAAACAATTCACGCAAGTGCTTGGCAATCTTCTCTCATTATCTCTTAGTGAATATGACAAGCTCACCTGCTGTGGGAGGATGAAAATAAAGGACAATCTCACCACATTAATAAAACATGAGCCACAACTGAATCAGAGCCCAACTAAACCACCAGAGACCTAATGAGACGCCTACTTTTATGGATGGTAGAAGTATTTTAGCCTGAGGTAACTTTCAGGGAGCCGGTATTTGCGTGCAAGCCTTCACTTAAAGCAGCACAGCTGGGCAGACTTAATGTTCATGGGAATGTAAACTTACAAGAAAAGGCAGGAGTCACATAAGATGCTACATCACTCAAGCTGGTCAACTTTGGCAGTGGCCTAATGTTTTATTGAAGCACATTCCTCCTCACAGGAGATCTGAAAACCCACTTAGAGCCCTCTGAAAAGCATGTTTTGACTGCAAGGACTGGTTCCTAATCACAGAAAGATGAAAACATCAAAATAAGCTATTAGGGTTTTGCTATGAAATAGTCCCAAGAGAGCTAAAAGTAAAAGGGGGAGGTTTCTGCAGGATCTATTAAGTTCGAGGTCTAAGGAAGTTAAGGGAAGATACTTCAGTAAAAAAACAAAGGGAGGAGACAGAGAGAACATACAAGAAAAAGGGGAAGGGAGAAGGAAAAAAGGAAAAAAAACATATGTTTTCTAGGAAATGGAAAGGATTAAGACCCAGCAAATTGAATGAAACCATCCTTAAATTTGGTATGTCAGACAGTGTTTACAAATGGTGGTCAGACGGTGAAACAATTATGGTGATGGCTCATACGAAAAATATTCCTTGAAAAATCATTTTAAATAATGACTCATAAAGGAATGCCATCTGAGAAAAAATATTTGGTATTTGGTCAAAGATAATTTTTCTTTCTATCAATTATACATTTTCAGGAAAAGATTTCATTTTTTTCATACATGTTTCTTGAGAGTGAGAAAATCTGGTTTCCTTCATTAATGTAATAATTTATATTCTCAACCAGGGAGTGTTTGAAAATGAGAATATGAAAACATAACACTGTTGGTTATTGGAGACCCTGGGATTTATTATTGCTCTGATTTTCAGTTATTTGTGGGATTTTAACCAAAGGCTTGTGGGAAGAAGTCTGTAAAGGAAATAGTACAAGTTGCAGAAGGATTAATACTTTTCAAAGACAGTTAGCTTCTGTTTGTCATGAGTAGACACTGTATTTTAGAAAGTGTTTTATCACCCTTTGTGTGACTGAAACATTTTATATCCAGTAACTAATAGAAATTCTTTCTAGGAGGCAATGGCACCCACTATCTGCTTCATAAATTTGTTACATACAACACTGATGTTTTTGGTAAAGGTATTAGAGCACAAATTTAGAATCATAGATTCTTATATTTATGAAAGCACCTCTCGGTTGTCAGTTCTATAGCAAGAAAAGGTCTTAAGGAAGGAATAGATTATATAAATGTGTGTCACCCTGACAATTCTTGTCTTCAATTGTATTAACTGTGAACCTAAGCCAAATACAGACTTTAGAAATGAACGTTATTGAGGTAAAAATTCCTACTTTCCTTTCAAAATCTAACAAAAAGTTACCTTGGAGAGCAGTTGCAAAGCACTTCCTCCTCCAGCTGAATTCAGCCAGAGAATGCATTTAGCGTGGCCCCAGACACATTTTTTTCAATTTTTAATAACTTGATCCAAATTTAAAGTGGATATTTTTTTTACAACAAAGCCTGAATTCCAGCTCCTTTGAAAGCTAGATCTGTCCCTTCCAGGTCCCTAGGATCAGTTGGCACCTATCAGCTGGTGCATTGCCAAGACTGGCCCCACATCCTGCCTTCTCCAACCCACCACTGTTTTTGTCTTCCCTGTGGTCTTATCAACAATAAGACAAATCTTCCTTGATATTTATTGTCATACTTGCCCTATTTAAAAAAAATATTTATATTTTTCTGTATACTTCTCTGTCTCAAAAGTTGAAAAGTGTCCATGAAAAGAGTGCCTTAGAGGTCAAGACAACAGAATAGTTTGTTTCTTTGTGGACCTGAAGAATGTGCTTATGTTTAATATACATTGCATGATTATATCTTCCATCTAGATTACCCATTTACCTTACCTGTCTGTCCTCCATAGGCATTTACATTTTAACCCTTTTTTTCCTTGTTAAAGTGTTAACTCTCTCCTGTGAACCCCAAAGCAGCTCTCATGAAAACTAACTCTGTCTGCTTTGTACTTAACAATGTAGGCACCTGTCCCCTCTTAAAAGACTCCAGGATTTTTGAGGGCAAGCACTTCAGTTTTGTAGCCCCCAAACACTAGGCATAACAATGATAAACACTTAACATTTTTTCAGAATAAATGTGTGAAAATGAAACAAGTTAAGAAGCAGTACATATTTAAATAGAAGCATACATTAAAGGGTTATTATAAAAAAATTCTAAAATCTGGAAGAGACTGGTTTGCCTACTATTAGATTTAATAACCACATCTCTCCTTTTTAAAAAATAGAATAAAGCAGTGTTGTGTATGGTGTGTGTGTGTGTGTGTGTGTGTGTATTTACTATACTTTTGTCCACTATGACTTTTGCTCAGGACTGATTTGCCAAATATAGGTCATAAATTGAAAGTGGAATAAGATGAAGAATGACAATTCGTTTTGTTATATGCCCTTTCCACCTTGAGTGAAACATTTTATGACTATTGTATTGAATTTATTTTTTTTTACACAAGTAGACTTACATCTTCCTGTATTTGAATTAGCAACTAAGTTGTTAATTGACCAGAGATATTTGGTAGCATCAGTGTTTAATAGGTTATATGTAAGAATAATATCTGATTAATTAGCTTCATTAATTAACATAGCTAATAGCTAGGATTTCCCAAAATTCAAAGACAATCTTTAATAGCTAAACAAATAATGGTTATCATGATAGCCCTGTTTAAGTGGCTATCTAGGGAATACAGTTCATGCTATTATATACAATGTGTTAATATCCTAAATTTTTTTATTGGGTTCTTTGTACATGTTTATAAGGTTTAAAACAAAAATTAGAGAGATTCCTTATCTGCTAAGTGAATAGGGTGGTTGGAGGGGAATCAAAGGATTAAAGACGATGGCATGAGAGGTGAGACAGAGGCTTCCTCCTAAAACTGCATATAATACAAAAATATAATTAATACAACTAATCCTGGGAGAGCAACAGGAAAGAGGACTGCACCAGACTGCATATACCTGGAGAAAAGAGCAGACCTCACAGAATAAGGTAACATACAAAACCTGTGGCTCATGGGAACTCAAGCTCTTCCCCCACCCCAGCTCACTGGCAGGAGGAAGAGAAATAGAGCAGGGAGGGAGTGGAGGACTGGGATTGCTGAATACCTAATTCCAGAGATCTACTCTGCAAGCACAAACCTACATTTCATGGTGCTTGCATGATACTCTCATGATTATGGAGTTGGAAAGCTAAGACAGGCAGAATTCCTGGAGAGACTGAGATGCCAGCTGCTGTGGAAAGCAGGGATCCATATCCAGCTGCTCTGGGACAAAAGAAAGGTGGGCAGTCTGAGAGACGTCCTAACAAGGAAGCCCTTAGTAAGAGGGCTGCTAAAGGGGCAAGGATTGCACAGAGCTTACTGCTCAGGAGAAAGGACAAGTAGACAAAATTGTCTGGGTGCACTCTTCCCAGCAGGTTGGGAGCTTTGCCATATAGACTCTCATATTTAAGGGGGAAAAAGAAATCTTCCTCCTTAGACGATCTTCATGCTACAGTTCACTGGATGACTACACAGTTCCAAGGACTCCTTCTGTGATAGGCAGCCTACTGCACCTTTCTTCTGGTCAGCCCCACCTGGCTCACAAACTGGCAGACCCTACCCTGGTGTTAGGCCAGCCAGAGGGAAGATCTGTCTACAGCAACTACAAACACAAAGCATAGAGGTTTATACCTGTGTGCTTGGCCCACTGGCTCTGGCAATGGAGACAGGCATAACAGATGATGCTGGCAAAACTGGACAGCTACATGCAAGAGAATGAAAATGGATTATTGTTTAACCCCATACACAGTAGCAAACTCAAAATGGATCAAGGACCTGAATGTAATTCATGAAACTATAAAACTCTTAGAAGACAACATAGACAAAAATCTCCTGAATATAAGCATGAGCAACTTCTTCCTGAATGCATCTCCTGAAGCAAGGGAAACAAGCAAAAATGAACACATGGAAGTACATCAAACTAAAAAATATCTGTACGGCAAAGGACACCATCAACAGAACAAAAAGGCATCCTACAGTATAGAAGAATATATTTGTAAACGACATATCCGACAGGGGGTTAACATCCAAAATATATAAAGAAGTCACATGGCTCAACACCCAGAAAACAAATAACCCAATTAAAAAATGGGCAGAGGATATGAAGAGACAGTTCTCCAAAGAAAAAATTCAGATGGCCAACAGACACATGAAAATATGCTCCACATCACTAATCATGAGGGAAATGCCAATTAAAACCACAATGAGATATCACCTCATACCACTAAAGATGGCCAGCATCGAAAATACTAAGAACAACAAATGCTGGCAATTATGTGGAGTAAGGGGAACCCTCCTACACTGCTGGTGGGAATGTTAGCTAGTTCAACCATTGTGGAAAGCAATATGGAGGTTCCTCTAAAAACTAAAAATAGAAATACTATTTGACCTTGGAATCCCACTCCTGGAATTTACCCATAGAATACAACTTGTCAGACTCAAAAAGACATATGCACCCCTATGTTTATTGCAGCACTTTTTACAATAGCCAAGATATGGAAGCACCCTAAGTGTCTGTCAGTAGATGAATGGATAACGAAGATGTGGTACATATACACAATGGAATACTATTCAGCCATAAGAAAGAAACAAATCCTACCATTTGCAACAACATGGATGGAGCTGGAGGATATTATGCTCAGTGAAATAAGCCAGGTGGATAAAGACAAGTGCCAAATGATTTCACTTATCTGTGGAGTATAACAATGAAGCAAAACTGAGGGAACAAAATAGCAGCAGACTCAGAGACTCCAAGAAGGACATAGTGGTTACCAAAGGGGAGGGTTGTGGGAGGGCGGGTGGTGAGGGAGGAAGAAGGGGATTGTGGGGTGTTATGTTTAGTACACATGGTGTGAAGGATCATGGGGAAAACAGTGTAGCACACAGAAGGCAAATAGTGAATCTGTGGCATCTTACTACACTGATGGACAGTGACTGCATTGGGGTATGGATGGGGCCTTGATAATATGGGTAAATGTAGTAACCACATTGTTTTTTCTTGAGAAACCTTCATAAGAGTGTATATCAATAATAACTTATTAAAAAATTAAATATGGAATTATGTAATAATAACCTAGGCAGTAAAAATATCACTGACAAATTCTTTTCTGTATGCCAGGTACTTCAATAAGATTTTAGATGCATCTAGTGCTCTCAACAACCCTCATTGTACTGGTAAATTGAGAAACTTAGAGATTAAGTAATTTGTTCAAGGTCACCCCGCCAGTAAGTGGCAGAGCTTGGTTTCCACTCAGCCTGGCTAGCTTCCAGGCCTGTGCTCTTAAGCATCATATAACATTGCCTCTATTTGCAGTTCTTCATGTGAGGTTAACATGAGTTTTGATAGTCAATTTTACCTGATTTTATAGATACATACTGGATATAAAGTCTCATGAAGAGAACATAGCTTGTTGTTTCAATATAAATGAGACTAGAAAGATTTTTAATCTGAAAAAAGAAAAATGACTCTTCATCCCTCTTTTATAAGTACCAGATTGGTTAAAGTACAAATTTAAACCAGGAATAATAAAATGCACTTATGCATTGTCATTTATGGACATAGATACACCTTTTACCATATTTATAAGAGCCATTTTACATACTTTGGCTCTACATGAAGCTCTTCCTTCTGTTCTTTGCAAAGCTGATCCCTTCTCAAATTTCAGGCCCATTTTAAATATTACCTCCCTTATTGTACCTTTGTACCTCACTTCGCACATATTTGCATATCATTCTACTGATATCTCTCAAAGGATTTATCTGCTATTGCTTACATGTTTTTGCATGTGTGTATTGTTTCTTTCTCAAATTAGAGCATCAACTTCAGGAAGATGATAGCCATGTGCATTGAATTCACCAGCATATTCATCACCTACTGCTAACTGGCATGAGGAAATGTGCTGTATAAAAGATTTTCATAAATTGTAATTAGTTTGATATTAAAATATAGAGGGCTGACAGTTAAAAGTTGGTGAGAGCCCAACATGAGAAGAGTTGAAGAAAAAGCCAAAATGGATTTTGTAGGGTCTTTTATGCTATCAGTAGCTTCAGCAATATCCTTCAGTGTTCCAAAACATTTTTCATATACATTTCAACTGACAGAACTTTATGAGCATACTTTCCCAACATAAAAATAGTCATTTAAAATATAATTTACCTCTACTTCTATAACCTTGGTCTCTCACTTAGACTCCAGCAAAAGTGTCCCAATTGGTTTTATTTCTATACTTACTCTCATCTCAGCATTGAAGCCAGAGTGAGTTAGATGATGTGACTTCTCTCATCAAATCCTGTAGCGGTTCCTCGATTCACTCAACAGAAGTCAAAGCCCTGACAACACTCTGCACAGCCCTAAGGAATTGGCTTCCAGTTAGGCCTCTGACCCCTATCCTACCTCACTCCACCTCCCTGCTCTCCTCCAACCATGCTGTCTACTCACTGTTCCTTGAAAAAGTGGACATACTCACACCTTAGGACTATTGCACAATGTCCACTCTGTCCAGTTTGCTATACTTTCAGGTAACCACTTGGAGAACTTCCTTAACTTCCTTAGATTAAATATTATTTCAGTGAGATCTATTCAGGCCACACTATTTAAATTGCAATTCAATCCCCCAAAACCCTCAAAACCTCTTCCCCTGCTCTACTTTAACTATAGAATTTATCACCTTCTAATACATTTCTATGAATTACATTCTTATCAAGCTCTTTACGGTAGAACATACCTCCCTAACCACATCACTTGATTTGGTCAATGGAATGTGAATGGATCTGTTGTAAGCAGAAGCTTTGTACAAGCTTGGAAGGTTTGGCTTTTCTCTGGGGCTCAGAAAGGACATGTCTGAATAGCTGCAGGTCAAAGAAAATGAGGACACCTATGGAACAGAATCGAATCTGCAGCCCCAAGCTCATAGCCCAGGTTACCTATAACCTGAAGCAGAGCAGTCTGAACCCACTCACAGACCCAGGAACCAGAAATATGTTTATTGTGGTAAGCTGTGAAATCTTATGGCAACTTGTTATAAATCATTACTGTGGTAATAGCTGATGAATATACATAGAATATATCTATTTTATTTCCTACATCTTTCCCCTGCTAGAGCATAGTTTCCATGAAAACAGGGGCTTTGATTTTTTTTTTTTGTATCTCAAATGCTTAGAAAAAGGAATGGCACATAGTTAGCACTTAATAATACTGAATGAGTGAATATATACTAGCTTATTTCCAAGTCACAATGTATATTAGGATGAGTCTTCATTCATATACATAGGACCCATATTTGTATTTTGAGGGTATCTAAAATCCCAAGAGGAATATTAATTCTATTTTATTATTTGAAGATGTGAAAATGATTCTAAAATTGTTTAGAAGACTGAGACATAAGAATGAAAACCCAAACTGTTAAATAAGGTCAGGATGACTTATTTCACTGTTAAACCATATCATAAATACTATATTTGAAACACTTGCACTGGCATATGAATGGGAAAAAATTTCATGAAAGAAAATACATAACTGAGGATCATAACATCACCAAGATGGTTTAGTAGGAGTCCCCAGCCTCTGTTGCCCTCAATGATCAACAATTAGACAGCTATTACCAACAAAAAATATCTCTGAGAGCTCAGGAATCCACTTAGGAAACTTCACCAAAACAGAACAAAAACCCCAAGAAGTTACACTCAAAAGGAAAAGAAGAACAGCTTCATTTTGCTAGCATCATCCCATTACCGAAGAAAGAACAACCAGCTAGAAATAGTTCTCACTGGAAAAGGGAGAGTGGGGTGAGCAACCAGCTTCCCTAACTTTTTAGGGCACTGCAGGAAAAAGACCTGATTAGGTTTCACTCCACTGAGAGATCAGCAAAGCTGAGATGTACAGAGATAGCTGGAAACAGAAAGCAGCAGCTCCAAGTATCAACCATGCATTGGAAGTAACCACAGTTCTCTGTGGCCAGCTCTAGAGAGAACCCCAGCATTCTTTGCTGCTGAAGAAACCAACAGCCAGCAGAGCTGCTCTGGAGCCTCTGCAGATTTCACCAGTTGAAGCCTCACAGGTATTCATATTTGCAGACATTACCATCTAGGTCCTTCCTGGTCCCTACCCTAACCCCTGCTAAAGCCAGGGATCCACACCAGCAGCCTGTGCAGGCCTCTTCCACTGTACAAGTGCTAGATATCAGCCTAGACCCCAAGGGTTGACCTTGTACTGCCATGTGCACACTCGGTGCTAGTCCTCCAGTTGAGCACCTGTGAATGCTGCGACTAGCCTCCACTGCCATATACAAACCCAGGATTATATCCTAAAGCCATGGAAGTACAGTCAAGTCCACCACAGCTGCTTGTGGGCTTGAATTTGGTACTATTTCCAGTCATTGGACTGTAACACTGAGCTTGCCTGCAGCTAACCCCTCTAGCTGTGCACTGGCATAAATCCCCATACAGAGCTGTAAGATTTCTCAGCAACAACTTTGTAGACCAGGTGAATGAGATAATATATTCAAAGTGATAAGATATTTTTTGAAAAGCCCTCCAAGAATACTTTCACCTAGAAGTTGTGCTTCAGAAATGAAGGTGTTATAAAAACTTTCCCAAACATGTAAAAGTGGACTAGACCTGCCTTATAAGAAATGTTGAAAGGAGTTCTACAAACTAAAATGAAAGTATGTTGATTATTACCATGAAAATATATTAATATATAACATACTGGTAAATGTGAGTATAAAGTCAGATTCAGAATACTCTAATAATGAAATATGGTGGTGTGTCAACCACTAAACTCCAGTATAAAGATTAAAGGACAAAAGTATTAAAAAGGTACTATACTAATAAGAATTATGAATTCTGTTAATAAACAATATAAAAAGATAATTTTTATATCAAAGACATAAATTGTGGGAGCTAGTAAAAGGGTATAGTTTTTATATATGATAGAAGTTGTCAGTTTATATCTATAAGAAGTTTTAAGTAGACCTCAAGGATAATCAAAAAAATAAAAACCTGTAGCAGGTACAGACAACAAAAACTGTAACAAGAGACCAAGAAGGTCATTATATTATGATAAAGGGGTCAATTCATTAAGAGTACATAACAATTATAAATATATATGTACCTGACTTTGGAGTACCTAAATATATTAAGCAAATACTAACAGATGTGAGGGGATTAATAGATAACAAAATAGCAGGACATTTCAATATGCTACTTTCAAAAATAGATAGATCATCCAGACAGAAAATCAACAGAAAACATTGGACTTGAAACATATTTTAGACCAAAGGGGCATAATAGACATATACAGAAGACTACATCTACTAGGTGCAGAATGCACATTTTTCTCATGTGCACATGAAACACCCTCCAGGAGAGATCATATGTTAGGTAACAAAACACATCTTAGCAAATTTAGTAAGACTGAAATCATACTAAGTATCTATTCCAACATATGAGACTGGGAATCAGTAACAGGAAGATATCTGGAAAATTCAAAATTATGTGGTAATTAAACACTTCTGAACAACCAATGGGTCAAAGAAAAAGTCAAGTGAAAACCAAAAAATATCTTAAGACAAACAAAAACAGAAACACAACATACCAAAACTTATGGAATGCAGCAGAAGTACTGCTAAGAGGAAGTTCATTATGATAAATACCTATATTTAGGGGAAAAAAAACTCAGATGAACAATATAATTACATCTTAAGGGACTAGAAAAATATTAACTAAGTCCAGATTTAGTAGAAGGAAGGAAATAAAGATCAGAGAAGAAACAAATGAAAAAGAGGATTAAAAAATAGAAAAAAAAATTTAATGAAAGCAGGGGCTCTATTTTTGAAAACATAAACAAAATTGACAAACCTTTAGCTAGATGTACCAAAAAAAAAGAAGCAGTACTCAAAATCAGAAATGAAAGATGTTACAACTGATACCACAAATACAAAAGGTCATATGAGACTACTATGAACAATGATATGCCAATAAATGGGACAACCTAGAAGAAATGGATAAATTCATAGAAATATACAACCTACCACAACTGAATCATGTGAAATAGAAATCTGAGCAGACCAATTGAATCATCACTCAAAAATCTCCTAGGAAAGAAAATCTCAGGTCCAGACAGTTTCACTGGACAGTAAACTTTATTCAACATTCAAAGAAGAATTAATGCCAATCATTCTCAAAAGCTTCCAGAAATATTAAGAAGAGAGAATATTTTCAAACTAATTTATGAGGCTAGCATTACCATGGTACCAAAGCCAGATAAGGAAACCAGAAGGAAATTAAACTACAGACCAATATAGCTGATAAATACAGATGCAAAAATTCTTAACAAAATACTAACAAACTAAATTCAACAGCACATTAAAAAGATATGTCATGATCAAGTGGGATTTATCCCTGGGATGCAAGAAAAGTTCAACATGAACAAATCAATAAATGTGATATACCACATTAATACAATGAAAGATTTTAAAAATATGATCATCTCAACAGATTCAGAAAAATCAGTTGACAAAATACATCCTTTCATGATAAAAACTCTCAACAAATTGGGTACAGAAGGAACACACCTCAACATAATAACATCATACTAAATAATGATAGTTTAAAGGCTTTCTTTCCCTCTAAGATCAGGAACAAAACAAGGATGCCCACTCTTGCCCTTTTTATTTAACATAGTACTGGAAGTTCTAACTAGAGCAATTAGACAAGAAAAAGAAATAAAAGGCATCCAAATTAGAAAATAAGAAAGTCTATGTTTGTTGATGCCATGATCTTGTATATACAAAATTCTAAAGACTCCACCAAAAAATTATAAAATAATAAACTTAGTAATATTTCAGGATACAAAAGTCAACATATGAAACTCAGTTGCTTTTCTAAACACTAATAATGAACTATCTGAAGAAAATATAAAGAAAATAATTCCCTGTACAATAGCATCAAAAATAATACAACACAATAAAGATAAATTTAACTGAGAATGTAAAATATCTCTAAAAACTACAAGACAATGATAAAAGAAATGGAAGAAACCACAACTAAATGAAAAGATATCCTGTGTTCATGGATCAGTGTTAATATTGTTAAAGAACCCATACTACCCAAAGCCATTTTAGATTCAGTGCAATCACTATCAAAATTCCAATAGCATTTTTCACAGAACTTAAAAAATAATACTAAAATTCATATGGAACTGCAAAGACCCTGACATCCAAAACAATCTTAAGAGAAAAGTTGGAGGCATCAAACTTTTTGATGTAAATTTATTTTACTAGTTATAGTAATCAAAACAGAATGGTACTAGAATAATAACAGACACAAAGACCTATGGAACAGAATAAAGAGTCTAGAAATAAACCAATGCATATATGGTCAAAGGAACCAAGAATATTCAATAGGGAAAAGATAGTCTTTTTAATAAATGGTATTGGGAAAACTGGAATTTCACATAAAAAAATGAAATTGTGGGGATCAACAGAGGTGAGGCTTAGAACCTCTCCCCCCTTGTTTTGAGAGAAATCTTCTGCATCTGTGGATGTTTTATTGCCCTTGTATAGCTTGGATTAACACATAGTCTATAGGCACACACCTGATCATCTACATTTGCTCTCTTACAACACTAAACTATGTTTTCTACCTTTATCTGGTATCTACCTACCACTTCAGCATTTTATTAAAAATAATAATAATAATAATAATAATAATAATAATAATAATAAAGGGAGAAATGTGGGATCCATATATAAATCAAGTATAAAAATCAAACGAATATTCATATTTGACCTGATTGTTTATAGTTCATAATGCGTGATCAAAACCGAAAGTTTCTGTGATGACTGCCCTCGTACTGTTCACCATGTAAGAACTTATTCGTTATACTTTAGAAGATTGGAGACTGTTGAGAATTAGGCTTGGGGTTGATTAATGATTGTGCATTGAGTCCCCTATACAGAATTTTATTGTTGTTAACAACCATTTGATCAATAAATATAAGATATGCCCTCTCAAAAAAAAAAAAATGAAATTGGACCCTTATAACTCTCACAAAGATTAACCTGAAATAGATTAAGGACTAGCATGTAATACCTGAAGCCATAAAACCCCTAGAAGAAAATATATGGAAAAAGCTCCCTGACATCAGACTTGGCCTTGGCTTTTTGGATATGACACCAAAAGCACAACAGAAGCAAAAATCAGCAAATGGAATTACAAAAGCTTCTACAGAGCAAAATAAACAGAAATGGGAGAATATATTTGCAAATCGTATGTCTGAAAATGGGCAGAGGGCTTGATATTTTCCCCAAAATATCATAAAAATGGCCAACAAGTACATGAAAAGGTGTTCAACACCACTAATGATCAGGGAAATGTAAATCAAAACCACAATGAGACATTGTCTCACAACTGTTAGAATGGCTATCATAAAAGAGGTGAGAGAGAAGTGTTGGTGAGGTTATGGAGAAAAGGGAATCCTTGTGCACTCTTCATGGGAATGTAATTTGGTGCAACCACTATGGAAAACAATGTGGAGTTTCCCCCAAAATTAGAAATTGAGCTACCATATGATCCAGCAATCTCACTTCTAAGTATGTATCTGAAGGAAATGAAATCACTAACTTGAAGAGTTATCTATACTCCTATGTTTATCATAGCATTATTCATATTAGCCATGACATGGAAACAACCTAAGTGTCCATTGATCGGTGACTGATAAAGAAATTGTCACACACACATACACACACACAGTGGAGTACTTCTCAGCCACAGAAAAAATGAAATGTTGTCATTTATGACAACATAGTTGGATCTTGAGAGAATTATGCTTAGTGAAATAAGTCAGAGAAAGACAAATACTGTATGACCTCACTTATATGTGGACTCTAAAACCTTTGAACTCTTGAAACAGAAAACAGAATGGTAGTTGCCAGGACCTGACGGACAGAGGAAACAGGGAGGTGTTGGTCAAAGGGTACAAACGTACAGTTATAAGCATTTAATGATGAATATCATTAGCAATACTGTATTGCCTACTTGAAAGTTGCTATAGGAGTAGAGTTTTAATATTCTTACAGTAAGAACAATAGAATAATAATTATGTGAGGTGAAGGATATATTAACTAACTCTATTGTAGTAATATTTCACTATACCTGTACCCAATCATATTGTACACATTAACTTCACACAATATCATATATAAATTCCATCTCAATATATCTGGAAATAGAAAAAAACATAACCAAGTATTTGCAGATTTCTCTATCTTGCTCTCTTTGATTGCTACACACTCATTACTGGCAGCAAAGAAGAGTTAGAAGAAAAATTAAGGCAAGTGACTGACAGCTGCTAAAAGCCCAACCCAACCTAAAACAACCTAAGTCAGAATGAGCTCCAATGCCTCTTCATCCAGGTTCATTTTAATTCGGTTCACAGATACTTAATTCATTGTCACTGTTTGTAAGAATATTACTGAGGGAAATAACAGGCTAGCACCCTAATTTAAATATTTTCATGTTCTATGCATCTTCTTTTATTACACGAGATCCTTCACCTCAATTCTTTTCTCAAAGTTTATAAGATCTTTGTCCTGTTAAGAGTGTCCTTTGTGTATAAGTGATATTGTTCATTTAAAGGTTAATATTAATTGGTGGAATTCCCGTAATGAGCTCAATGACATGCCGTGTTTGTGTGGTTGGTTCTCTGAGAGTTCTGTTTCATCCTAGTCCTTCATCCTCATAAGTAAAGATATCTTCACAGGTATCTCCATCTTAAAATATATGTGGCATATAAATTATTCACTATATTGGTTTCTATTGCTGCCTTAACAAATTACCACAGATTTAGCAGTTTAAACCCCACATATGTATTGTCTTACATTTCTGCAGGTGAGAAGTCACAAACAGATCTCAGGTGTCAACAGGGGTGTGCTCTTGTCTGATTGTTCTAGGGGAGAATCTGTTTCCTGGCCTCTCCCAGCTTCTAGAGGTCATCCACACCTCAAAGGGTGTGTTCTCCTTCCCTCTTCTGCAGAGCCAGCTCCACTGTGCTTCTTGGACACTTCCTCCATTGTTGCATCTATCTCCAGCCTCAGCAAGGAAAGGCTTGTGTTTTAAGTACTCATGATTAGATTTGGCCAACTGGAGAATCCAGGAAAATTTCTCATCTCCAAATCCAAATCCCTATTCACATATGCAAAGACACTTTAACTCTTGTCATGTGAGGTAACAACATACATGTTCTAGGGATTGTGCTTCATCATTTTTAGGGATTTATTATTCTGCTTATCTCATTTCACCATGACAGCTCCCAAATATGGACATTTTTTCTATGGGATCTCAAGTGCTATAAACCCAGATGCAGAATTTCATAGGCACATAAGGAAAATTTCATCATACTGAACTTATATATTTATTAATAATCTCATAAATTTCTATATACCAGTATGACAAATCTCCTTCTGATCAATATACACTAAATATTTTATTTAAAATAAAACATTACGATTTTTAAAGGAATGCAAAGATTCATTCAACTGGCATTATAAAAATGGATTATTTAGAAACAAGTAAATTTATATCCTCATTTTAGAAATCATTAGAATGAATGAAGATGTAAATTATAATAAAGTGATCAAAGGGAAGGCTGTTGCATCTGGCTCTCTGCTTCAGAAGCTCAGGGATGCCCTTCTTTCCATTTTTAGTGATAATCAGTCCCTGAGGGACAGTCTTATGCTAACTAAACAATGGAGACTGAAGGAAAAAAAACAGACTGCAATTTTATTAATTAAAGTGAGAAATAAAGTTGTCACACGTCCTGAAATTCAGAACTTATGTCAGATCAAGCAGCACATCCTCACACTGAATAATCCAGGATAGTTATGCTGCATAGATGTCATTATCAGGAGCTATTTTATTGTGATAACTTGAATAATTTTCTCAGTGGCTCGATACTCATGTATTACATAAGCAGCAAACCATTTCTTGGTTTTACTGTAGGGTACCCACCTGGGATTTCCAGCGCCAACATAGATAAGTTTAAAATGAGAAAAAGTGCCTTGAAAATAATAAAATCATTGGCTCCAAAATGTCACATTTCATTGAATGAGAAATACTCCAATGGTCTCACCTATATATATATATATATATATGTAAGGAGAACTAAGAAAATTGGTCCTTGGTTGGGCACAACATGTTAGAACTAATATGGGCAAGGAGAAACATGGACAGGAAGATGTGTAAATTAATGAAATACGAGTCTCTTTCTGATCATGCTTGTCAACTCACAGTCTCTAGTTCTTAATCTCCTTGCCGTGTCAGTTATACTGAAGGATTAGCATCTTTTTGTCGTAAAATATTCTACATATGCATCCCTAAGGGTTTGTAGTGGTACATTCCAACGTACAATATCTGGATATAAATCAGATGGCTGAGAGGAAATTTTGGTTTTTCATCTTCGGATTTTTCTTAAAGCAGGCTTACATACATATTGGTAAGGAAATGCAAATCACTGAAAGTAGTAAGACTACTTACTGACTGTTCAATGGGTCTGCTACTCATTTCTGGTAAGAAAACTAAGAAACGCTCTCCATTTTGAAATACCAACATATAATATAAATAGCATGTTCCTTCAATTCTCCTGTTATGCAGCTCTTCTCAGTTGTTAAAATTTCAGTGGTTTCTTCCCCCTAAGGATGTTAGTCTACATCTTTGAAGGCCTTTCTCCATTCTCCTTGACCTTGGATTAGTAATAGTTGAATTAGTGTTACTTTACTCGACTTTGAGCCTATCTTTGTGAAGGATCTTTCATTGAACCCTTACAACTACAGAAACAAAATTTCCAAGAATTATAAGAGCCTCCTTTTTTTAGACTCACAAATTTTACAAGGATTAATTTTTAAAATATACATATCCAAATTTAAGCAGTTGATACTAACAATATATATGATGCTTCTATTGGCAAAGCTTTTAATACAGGTCTAAGCAGGCCTTTAATTTTTGCCAAGTATTGTGCTCATGTGAAATTTTTTAAAAACTGGACATTTTTTATTAATTCACTTTTTCTTAATTAGTTTGTGCATTCTTTTGGAATAAGATCTGGAAATGTGAGAGGCACTAGGGAAATTTAATGTTTATACCTAAGAGAAACTAGAAAAGTGTAGAATGCAAGTGTTTTTACAAAATTGTTTCTAATTTTACTTTGGGGAATACAAATACACACTCGAGAAACACAGTAGAAGAGGTAAATGTTTCAAATGATGATGAGCTTTTCTGTTTAAAATGATTGCTTGAGGGAATAAGCTACTTTGAAGCACATAAAGGCATCATTATATCTAATCCCAAATAACCTCCCAAAATAAATGACCATTATTTGTGGTTCAGATGCTCATCCTAAGCAATAAAATTGGACTTGAAAACTTCTATAGTGTTGAAACAAATGAGCAAAATTTTTTTTGAGTTTTTTTTTTAATGTTCCTCTTCTTCACTTCTGAAGAAGTGTCTTTCTTCAAGAATTGCATTATCCTCCCAGAAATAACCTTATCTTTGTTCTGCTGTCTTCAGATTTTCACATATTCTGTTTATTTGGCTTTATCTAAAGTTTGTTTTTAGAAACTAGGTAGAAAGGCAGGAAGAAGTATGAATAAAACGATAAAAATGATGACATCAGAGGAAATGAGATGATTTTATACTTCCTGAAATCTAGAAGCAGTTTATGGCCTTTTCTGTTGTAGCAGCCTGAATTTGATCACATAATTACAATGTGATGTTCTTATAAAAAGTGCATTAACCAAAAGAGAAAAGCTAAAAGAGTTTAAGTGGTGTTTATTCAAAACTTTGGAAGGATAATTAAAATACATGAGTGCCCATAAACTATCTTAACTCTGAAGTTCCTCAGACCCTTCTCTTGACATATTAACAGAGTGGTGGGAAAAACTGTTTCCAAAGAGATTTTTCCTCTTCCCTTCAGGTTTTCTATTTACATTCTCACATTTAACTTGTCAAATCAAATAGATTAAATTAAATTGTAAATGAGACTGTTCTCCTAAGGAAGAATGAGCATGGTTTAGAACATGGTCACTGCTTTAACACATTATAAAATTGGTTTAAAAACTAAATTGATACATATTCTCTAAACTTTTTAGACTAGGAAAACAGTTCTTTCTTCCTCTAATAAAATTTTAATTTTTCAATACATTTCTCCCGATTTATGGTCTTCACTTCCGTTTGTACAGTGAAGAATGGAGTTGTACATGCTAGAAAACATCTGTAGTAATTTATCAATTTCCTTTGGAAGCACAGACCCAAGGATGAAATAGGAAATAAAACGTTGGTATTTTACTTGTTCTACACTCTTCAACAGCACAACTATTTTACATATGGGATATTTATTTTATTATGCTTTTCATAAAGAGAGACTATTTAGTTTGTTTACAATGAACCCTGAAACCTTAGACCAATAAACCAATGAATTAAACATTTCTGTCCTACAACTGAACAGTAAGAGAAATGTTTGTATCTGTAACTTCCCTTTAGTAGTTAATCTTTAAGCAATTTTTGTTTAGAAATTTTATTTTTATACTTTTTCAAATTTTATAAAGGGTTATGTACACAAAGTCTGACAAATGATAGTAATGGTTGTGCTCCATACTTAGTGTAGCAAATTGTGAAAGGAGATATTGTTTTAACTTAGGGCAAGTTACCAGAACATACACTAACGTTTTAGTGCTAAAAGTTACCATACTAAACCAACATCTTCATTTTCAAGATAATAACACAATGGCCTAGAGTATTTAATGATTTACCAAAACCATAAAACTCCACTGCATCTCAAATACTGTACTTCTTACCAAGGATGAAAACATTTAGCTGCTCAGCTTTAATACCCATTGGGAAACTGAAAATATCATTTGTATCATTTATGTTTTCTTGCGCCTTCTATAAATTAAGCAGATTATACACTGGCAGTTAACCATTTCTCACATATCCTTCTATCATATAAACATCACCAATGGGGTGATGTCAAAGATGTGTGACACCTTGTCCAGGGCCTGAGGAAGAGAAAAGCTATCGACAATAGAAAAAAGAGAAAAGTTTGAATGGCAAAGCCATAATCTTCAAAATGCTCATGTTTACCTTTCCTTCCTACTGAAAAGAATGCCTTGGCAAAGATAAACCTACTATATCTCTCAAAGTAATATTATTTCATATAAAAATATCCTAACTCCTGATAAATACCTGTCTTTCCCCCTGAAATAATATCTAATAAACTAAGAGTTTGGACAGAACTTCAGTTTGATATAAAAGGATTTAATCAGAGCTGATCTCTTTAATCACAGAAAAAATTTTAGCACTGTATCTATAACACATACTCAATACTTAGTAAGTGGTGGACAGTTTTCTAAGAACTTCTTTGTATTAGCTCATTACATTTTCCTAACAATCTTATTAAGTAGGACTATTGTTTCTATTTTATAGATGAGGGGAAACAGACACAGTTAGCTGAATCTCACACACACCATAGTAGCAGCTATCTTGGACACAGCTCCAACTCTCTGAATATTTGTTGAACAAATAAATTAACTATGTAATCTGACACCAGTTACATAGATATAGCCACCATTTAGAATGACCCACAATATTAACAAGCTTTCTGTAAATGCTTATTGATTGCTATTGCTCAGAGAACAATATACTTTATTCAAAAGACAAGAGAAAAAATAAAAGGCTGCATCCAGTGTATCCAGCCTAGGTAATTCATTTTAGGCCATCTCAGCTTTGAAAACATTATATAGAAATATAGACTGATCTATATCTATTCCTATAAATATAGACATATGTGTATAGATAGATAAATAGATGCAGATATATAGAGACAGAGGCACCCCAAATAGCTAATCTATATCACTGCTTTAGGAGTAAATAACCTGGAATACTGTGCTCTCCCTTTATGTCTGAGTCATCTTGTATTATTGGATAAGATATTGATTCAACTGGAGTTAGACAAACCCAGGTGGTTTTCTGATGCTTATCATGTACACATATTGCCTAGCACCTTCATTCTCTTCTTTTCTGTAATAGTCTTTTAACCACACAATTAATAGTGTACCCAGAGACGGACAAATGGAAGCTAAGTCCACATTATTACAAATTTTTATTATTTCTTTCAGATTGACTTGAAGACATTTCACCATTTTGGGACATAGAATTAGTATATTTGTCTAGTTACACATGGTCAAGCAGAATCATGATGAATTTCAATCTAGTACCTGGTGTGGTTACAATTTCCTTGTAAAATACATAAGCCTTTGAATGGATTCTAAACAGTAAATATAAATGAATTCTTGTGTGATTTACTTTCATTTTATGATTCTTTTAAGGTGCTCTATTAATATAGATTCATTAATATGGTTTAGGGGAGTGCACAGAAATGAGACTTTACTGAATTTCAGATAAAGAGAGAAAAATACCATGGAAAACATAATCAATATTTAGAGTACATTTGTGTCTGTGATTCACTGAAAATCCACAAATATATAGGATATACAAGTATTCTGTATAAGGTATAAACATATGTTTGGAAGGCCTTCGGGCAACTGAGCTCAACACAAAAAGAAATTGACATACCAAAAGTTCAGTTTATATAATCTGTTATTAATTGCAAATTACAATAATATAAATAAAAACTACAAAGAATACAATCTGTAATTAATGTATGTCATCTGTTATAATTTGTCCTTAAATATTTACTGAGTTACTTCTATAATTATTCTTATTGTAGGTTTAAGTGCTAGACATAAACATAAGAGAGAGCCATCCTCAAGGAGATTTTAATCTAGAGGAAAGGTGGGTGTGAAGAAACAGATGTAAAAAAAACATACATACACAGAGATTATAATCTCCAATCAATGCAGCAATGAATTAACTAGGCAATTAGTAGGAAGTTCCTAGAATTCTGAGATCCTAGTATAAGCATGATTATAACTCAGATTATTCAGTCTATCAAAAAAAGATCACCAAAAAACTAATGATAATCATACAAAGCTAATCACATGACATAGTAATCCTTTAACCACATCATTGGAAGTTGAGGAAATCAAGGTGTTAGATTTACTTTGGATTGTGGCTTGTGAAATAGATTTTTCTATCTTTGTTTTCCCTAGCTGCTACTTCTGCTCCTTTTAATAAAATTTTAGAAGAAATAAGCACAAGGCTTGTGTGGGTTAGTACTAATGTCATTAATAAATATTTGCATACTACTCCAGTGTTATCTCATGCTAAATTTCCCAACTGATTGCAACTTATCCAAGTAAGTTAACAACCAATCATCCAGCATGGTCCTAATTAGTTTGTGAACTTACCTACAACAGAGAGGTAACACTTGGGCTGGAAGCGCCTGCTGAACTCTGTGATATGAGGTGTCTGTCTTTTGGCACAAATCCAATACTTAATTAACTTGTCATCTTTTATTATGTCTCTGCAAAGCATCTAAACTATCTCAAAGCCAAACTTTAATTTAATCAAATACAGCTATCATATTATTTTTTCTTTTTGACTTACATTGTTTCTCAACCTGTGAGGCTGTTTTGTCCTTCTTATAGCTGAAGTTTAGGTAAGTCTAACGCATAGTAATCTTAAATAAATTAAGCAAAGCAAAACCAAATGGATGCGATTCTACTTTACCTAGCATTACATTTGTAATTATTCTTTTCACTCGGGCCCCAAAACTCAGAAATTTAAATATTTGGAGCAATGTTTTGTCTGAAAAGAATCAGAACTACAATACAAGTGTATTTAGAATGATGACACAGCATAGTGTAATTATATAATCTGAGGTCCTGTACAAAAGTTCTATTTCACTATAATTTTTAGCACTATTTAAGAGTGTGTGACTGTATATGTCTGTGTGTGTGTACCAGTCATAATAAATATTTTCTTTCAGGAGTCTTTCATGAGTCTAGAACCCTAAGAAAAGCTTCAATTCAGGGTTCTCTAAGTGTCATGGTGCTTAACTCAGATATGACCCTTTTGACTAAAGTAAATTTACAAATATCTATGAGCAATTTTATAACATCTCTTAATTTGCTTCTTTATGAATGGTTTTATAATGCATAATATTAAGAAGAAAAATATAGTTAGCATTTTCTTAGTCAATAGTCCTTTTTATTCATTGCAATTTCTATCAATTCTTCTGTGGTAATAGGTCCTTGAAAATAATTAATTCCCATTTGCTATATCAGACCCAGTGGTGACAAGAAGAGTAAACCAGTTGCAGTCCTTTCTTGAAAGACAGTCTCAATATTTCATAGGAAACTTGTACATAACTCATGAGAGTGCAAATTTTCCCACTGCAAAATACACATGTTAAACAGGCACCTGTAGATGACATCTGTGGCAGGTGAAAAGCTCGGTGTCTTTCAAGATGTAAAAGATACCCTATTATGATCTGAGTTTTTTAAAACATGTATTGTCTACTTTTCCTTTCCTTAAAGCTGGAGTGATGAGTGCTATATAATTTAAAATGTACTTAAATACATGGTATCACCTAAGTTGATGTCACACATAAAAAGACAGAACAGGATGAATAAATCTGCTACCTGTATAAATTGTGTGAGAATATAAAATTCCCTAAATCCTATAAATGCCATTGCCAACATATTGTAAACGTAACACAAATGCATTTCTGAGTTGAAGGAGTCTGGCTTTTCCAATTATAAGACATGACTCAATAGGCGTGGTACTTCAGAAGCTACCCTTCAATATTCAAGCAGTAAATTACTAGATTACTGCTCCACAATGACTGGAAAATTATGGAACTGTTCAACTTGCCATTATAATGAACTGTCTGAGGCCTCAATAGCTTTGATTTTTAGCAAAATTTTACATTATAAACTCACTACCATTTTTCTGGGATTTTTTACCTTTGTTTATAAGTACCTTTTGTCTAGGTCAGGAGCATGAGTGAGATGGCACCAAAAAGTATACAATGCTTTTATTCATCTACATTTCCAGATGTAGAGGATTTTATGAATCAAAATAAGTGTTAAAATAAATTACTGAACAATGCAATTTGTTTGGCCCTAATACTTATTTAAGGATAAATAATGCAATTTATCAAATTTCTATATTTTCTAGACAATAATGGATAACTAATTTGGATCTTCAATGAAATGAATCTATTAATCATCAGTTCCACTGACCTTTTTGAGATACATATTTGCTTAGTAGACTTTCAGAGTTCCAACAGGCTGAGGAAAACTGTGAAGTGCATAACAGGTGAATAAATTTTTGACCAAATAAATGTAAAAATTAATGACAAATGGATACTCAGAGTTTATACTCACTTCAGTAAAATCTATGTCAGGCTTATTCCATTACAGATTTGCCATTCTTCTTTGAGGTAGAAATCTCACTTGATTATAAGAAGAGGAAAGTAATATGGTACAAATGAATTTATGCTACAGAATGTATTATCATATATGATTTCTTTACTTTATAACAACAGATCAAGCCACAAGTGCTAGTAGGCTTTAGCTAACCAGAGTATAATTGAAACAATGATTTTGATTAAAAATGAAATAAAAATTTAATTCTCATAATAGTGGTTTATAAAATTCTCAAGAATAAGTCCATGGTTTACATATCCTGCTATAATACTGAGGTAATTTCCCCCAATTCTGGTTTCTAAGTAAACATATTTTGAGTAGAAAACAATGATTCCTGTTATCTATATTAATTAAATATAATTATTATTGATATATAAATATTTGAGATTTTACCTTAGGTATTACATTCCTTATGTGTCAGTTAAAAGATGGTTAATATAATGCATTTTTAATATAATACTTAGTTGATCTAGGTAATATTTGAGGACAAAACACCTATAATGAAAAAAAATAATAATTTATTTTTTACATAATCTAACATTCAGTTATTGGCTATAATCTGAATTTGGAAATCACTTTCAAAATGCCAATACTATTAAGAATATATCTACATCTGTATCTATCCTTGCATACAAATGGTTGAACCTAAGTTACTAAACACTTGAACTAATTTTGTGTCTTAAAATATTTTAATGGTTAAAAAATTGCCACTGTCTTTACACAGAAAGCCATGTCATGGCAATTACTTAAACAAAAGACTAGCAAACTTTCTTGACTTCCTATAGTCAATAGAGTCAATTGAATGCTTTAATGCATCACCCATGTAACTCACGTTTGGTGCCAAGGCATCTTTGCCTGCATGGCCAAGAATATTGGCTTTTGGCACCTCACAATTTAGTCTTTACCAGGGAATTGCCTTGGCTAGAGAAAGGGCTCACATGCCAGCTTTGGGAGAACCCTCATCCAAAGCCCCATCCAAGGTGGGAGTGAAAAGCCCCAGGCTTCTGATGCCATTTGAAATATTTCCGATGGGTCTTCCCAGCTCCAGAGCTCTCTGTGTGATATGCTGAGCCTAGGCCATTACTGGAACTGCGCTGGAGTTCTCTTCCCTCCCTACGTCCTGCTTCCTTCCCTCACCCCTTACAGATGTGTTTCCTGAGAGCAACCACATAAACTTGCTGTACATAGATCTGCCACCCAGTCAATTCCAAGAGAACCCAATTTAAGATGCCCTTCTATGTTGGACGAGGTAAATAGGAGCACATGTACAGGGCAGATGTGATCTCCGTTTTCCTTACTAGGAGAATGAGTGTGGAGAGAAATGCTTACATGTTTTTCTTTAGGCAGAACAGTTAAGTTAGAGCCAGCCATCAAGACAATAGGTAGAGTTACTTCACTTCAATCCAAATAAATAGCAAGAATATAAATCAGTATTCTAGGGGGGAAGAAAATGTGTCAAATGGAGAGACTAAGGAAGTATCGAATTAAAACTTGGTGCAGAAATCCTCAGTGGTCATGTGGCTGAGCAACTGGAAGGCAATGTTCTATGCTGAACACTAGGAAATATTGACCTGTTGGATTTTCATTCAAAATGGTAATTATTTTTACCTACAGAAAACACCTATACTACATAAAGGCAAATGGAAATCATACTTGGTTTAACAAAATGTTCTATATTTCTGAACATGCTTTCAGTTTTCCTGTGTTTGTTACTTTATTGTTCACATATAGTATCAAGCTCTCATAGCAGATGTCAAAGGGTTAAGAAAAAATAATAGAACTTAAAGTAGAAAATGTTATTTTTTATTTTCTTCTCAGTGGATTTAGAATAAAAACACTCCCTGTGTAAATTTAATAACAGAACATCAATATACAGCCAGAGCAATAGTTTGAGAGCCACCATATGCCAGCTTTCAAATGTAGAAAGGCTTTGAGAACAGCTAGAATAGCTTGGATGTATGGCCTAGAGATCCTGAGGAAGGAGCCTTCAATTCTATGGTGTCCACCCTGATTACTGACAGTATAAATGATACACATACAACACACACACACACGCACACACACACATTCAAAGCTGTCAAGTGATTTGTCAACATAGTTAAAAACAATTTTTTTATTGACATCTCAATTTATGTATATGTGTATTGTAAGTTGTATAATTAATCTTTATAAGTAATTTGAAAAAGGGCTATTTGCAAAATAAGTTATTATCCAAAGTAATGTCCCCACAGAAAATACTGATGAAAATCCAAACAGGAAAAGAAAATAATTCAGATAAATGATCAAATTATTCATGCATTTGGCAGAAATCTATAAAAACCATTGGTGCTGAATACATGTTTTGTCTTTCACTGTTTTATGAAGACTTAAATATATTTAATATGTTCCTCTAAATTATATTATTACATCAGGTGAACATATTGACCATTTAATTTATAATATCAGTTATAATTGTAAATAACAGGAACTTTTGTATGTTTAAAATTGACTTAAAAATACTTTCAGTATGTAATACTGAAAAGCATTAATATTCCTTAAATATTTCTTGTAAAATGCTGTCAATTCTGTAGAAATAAATACCTTACCTATCCCCTTCTAATGAATTACTTTTGCTATTGAAACCACCAACATATTTAGTAACTGCTTTCCAGTGAGAATATAGAAGAATTTATTTCTTTTTTGTTTTATCTAAATCCATCTTGCTTAGACATTGTTTTTTGTCTGAATTTTGTTTTTTAAACTTAAATGAGATTGAAGACTGAATAACTGAACCACAAAAGCAAATAACCTTAGAATTAAATCGTAGAAATCTTTCGTGAATTTTGACACAAATGATTTACTAATTACAA
Source organism: Manis pentadactyla (assembly GCF_030020395.1). Taxonomy (NCBI): domain Eukaryota; kingdom Metazoa; phylum Chordata; class Mammalia; order Pholidota; family Manidae; genus Manis; species Manis pentadactyla. Next base: position 54,779,060 of record NC_080023.1, read on the forward strand.
AATGGTTTTGTATCAGTATAAGTTGTTTTCAAAAAGCACAAATTCTTATTTTAAGCAATTGAAATTACTCAACAAGTATTTAAAGGAGGAATTTGTATATGGGTCACAATACAATGTTTTCATTCTAAATGCAACATTTCCAGAGATATTTTGTTTATCCTGGTCATTGAATGCTTACAACTTAGCAAAAAGAAAATCATAAATATACTTAAATATCAGAGCAGAAAATGTTCTTCTATAACCACATATTAGACTCTAAAGAACTTTGATTTACTATTGGTTTTCCATCCCTGTCTGTCCTCATTTTAGACTGTGTGATGGCCATTTATTTGAACAAGGAATGCTGTATTACCAAAGCAACATGAAGAGTGGAGCTGTTAGGCCTCATTTTATGATGCATTAATGTGTTCCTTAGATTCACACACATTGGAGAAAAAAGATATTTTTTAACACTTTATTAAGACTCTATTGGGTCATGGCTACCATATTCAGCATCTGTGGGACCTGTGAACTATTTATTTTCTATTAAATCATATCTTAACTCTTTTCATATTCATAAGTGAGAATATTGGGAGAGACCTGAATTTCCTGAGAAAGTTAGGATTGTTCTGCAAAAGCCTATAAAAACATTTCTCAAATTGACAATCATGATGTGTAGGAGACAGTGTTGAGACACATATATGTAAATTGGTGACACAAAAAGTAAATAATTGTGGTGACTATAGAAAATGACAGGTCCTACGAAGAGGGGAATGATCCTTTGCCTTTTATCTGAATTAGTTCTCTTCCTGAAAAGATGCATTTATGATTTAATAGGGATCACCATAATGATAAAAGATCACATGAAGCATAGTTATATTATTCTTTGGCAGTTACTTTAAAAAATTATATACAATTAATTTGACACAGCTATTTTGTCTTATGCTAATTAAATGCCTAGACACTTGTTCTTGTATGAGATTAGACTATCAGCATTAGTTTAACTCCATTCTAGAAGACTGTAATACGGTGTTTATTACTTATGTAAATTTGGTTAATTACACACCAACTCAGTTATTTATTGCATTTCAATTAGTATCTTTTAATAGTCACTAAATCTTTAATTAACTCACAAGAATAAGAGGTGTCTTGTTAAATGTAAATTAAATAGATTTAAATAGACAATAGATTGCAAATGGTAGATTTACTGCTAATGCTATAGAAAACTGTTGCTGGAAGAACTAAATGTACTCGATACCATCTGCCTTCAATCTCTAGGCAAAATGAAAATTGTTTTTTCCTACAAATTCTTTTTAGCCCAAAGCAAAGCAAAGCAAAACCAAAGTATGGCAGGCTTTTGTTTTTTTCCATTTTTGCAAGAGTAGGTTAAATGTAATTTTAATTTTGTCTTATTGTCAATGAAAGAGTCTAACAATCTGGAGAAATACAAAATCTTTGAGTGTTGAATTTCTTCTGAAACGAATGTTAAAAGGTTTAAAAAACAATCCATGATCACTGATTTATCTGTCCAGGGGCAGAAGAGAGTCAACTATTACAACTCTTCCCTAAGTGTTCCCTTGTGACCTAACAAGGAAATTAATTAGCAGGGCACCCCTATATGGCAGCTACCAGGACTTCAAGACAACCTGGATGTCAGTGGGCTGACACTGTAACCCAGCTTTGCTTTGTTTTAGCATAAATGGTTCTGCTTTAGCCAGTAGATATCTGAAAGGTGAAATAAAGGTTTGGCTAAGATATAAAGAGAATCTCTTTAATAACAATTTTTATTCCTTGAAAAGGGAGTCAAAGAACATTTAGGGATTCTGTTTTTTATATTTTGTGACCGGCAGTGTCTGTCACTGTAAACACTGTAAATAGGTGGAATGGGGATTTGCACATATTTCTCTGCTATTCTCTGTACACTTGGATTTGGAAGGGTCTGCAAGAAACGTTTATTTATTAAGTTTTTTATATGAACATTTATTAAGGTAATCTTAGCAATATTTTGGAAAGAATATTTATATTGCTTTTCCCACGAAATCAGTTTTCTAAGGAAGCATCCTGAGGGTTTATTGTTAGCAGAACTGTTCTAACTAGCATAACAAATGGTACAGTGCTCACATTCTGAAGCGACAGGTCTGAGTCTGGGTCATGGCTACCACCGTCAGCATCTGTAGGACCTGAATAAATTTCTTAACCTCTCTAAACTCCAATTCTTCATTTTCAATGGGAATAATAATTAGCATATTAAGCTTTATATGAGAATTAATGCTCTATAAGGATTATTTATTTATAAGATGTTTAACATACTATTAAGGTATATATCTATACATATACATATATCTCTGTATATGGATATATACCCTAATACTGTATCTATTTATACATATATACTCACATATATACATATACACTTATACCCCATATATAAGTGATATTAGTGATTGCTAAGTAAGTGGCATTTATACCTTTAGTGAAAGAAACATTTTACTATATGCAAATTGTTTACATGAGAAAATAGATGCTGTTAAATTCTGTAAATTAAGAATTATTTCTCAGGTTCAAAGTAAAATTATTTGTTGTTTTCCTTAGAAAAATAACAAAGTACCAAAACAAAAATCTTAAGTGTTGTGGCAACTCTACCTACAAGTTATGAACCAAAGATCTTTATAAAATATTTTTAACATAGATGACTTCAGCAACTACTTTAGGCAGTTAATTCTTCTAAAAATTTCTTTTACTTCCTTGATATCACTGTTTATACACATTCCATTTTAGCAAACCACTCCACAGTAGTTCCCTGGGCCCAATCTTTCAGAATGAATCTACCTTTGGAATCCTAAAGACCACTCCCCATGGGATATATTTCAGACCTTCACCACTTTTCCTAATGTACCTGCCAAGCCACTGTCCCTTTTCAGCAGTGAAGCTTCTCTCTCACTCAGCAGAGGCAGTGGTATATGTAATCTACCAATGGCAGTGGATCTCACTCTTCCACTTCCACGGCTCCAAGATTTTCTTTAGCCCTCTGACTCTTACATTTTTTTTCCTCCAGTTTCAAAGGATGAGAAGTTCTTTATCTTGTTCATGTATAATCCCAACACTTGATCTCTGATTCTATTTCCTCCCACTTTTTCTGGGACCTCATTCCATTTTTGATACTTAAACAAATGTCATAAAGTAACAAAACAAAAATCTTAACCTGTTATATGTCTACGCCCTGAGAACTCCATCTAGCTTTATTCTGTTTCTTTCCTTTTCAATAAAGGTCATAAATGAAAACATCACCAAGGGTAATATGCATTTTCTTATTTGTTCAAATAAACAATCTTGTCCTCATCCCTTCTTTGAATCATCTGGTAATGTTCACCAGTACCGACTTCTGGGTTTAATCTAATAGTTAATAATATTTGGTTTCTCCACTGTGGTTGACACTATGACCATTTATCTTTGTGGAATACATCTCCATCTTATCTTCTATGACTACATTTCTTTTTGGTTCTTATCTGAATCCTCTTTCCATTGCTCCTAATGTTAGACAGAAAGACAGAAATGAGAGGGACAGAAAGGAGAAAGGGCCCGCTAAAGATGACTCAGGGAGTTGATCAAATAGAACCAGAAAGTCAGAAATGACTCAAAGAGTTAATTAGATGAAGCCAAAGGATCCAAAAGTGACTCAGGAAATGTCCAGTGTCCTTCAGATAAAAAATATCAGAGGCACAAGCACAGCACAGCCCCCCATCCCCATTTCACCAATCAGAACAAGCCTAGAGAGCTGACCGCTGTCAATCAAGGACCTCTCCACCCTGCCAAAACCACATAAAAGAAGCCTCAGAATGAGCATCCAGACCTGCCTGTCTCACCTTAGGCAAGCCCGCTCTGCTACTCTGTGCAGAGGGTATTAAACTTACTTGGCTTTCTTGACATTGGTCTCTCGTCTCACTGTATCTGACTCCCCTGTGACACCAAGCCAAGTCCTGACCTTCCCAACACTAAGACCTTTGCTTCTCCACCATTTGAGTTAAATTATGATGTTCCCAAGTGTGCAATTCTTGGCTTGCTTAGCTTCTGACTTCCCTATATCCATATCATCCCATCCATTCTCTTGATTCAGCTACTACCCATTACTAAAAATTACAAAAGTTATGTCTCTAGAGTTTTCCTGAAATCAGAATGACTATACACCACCACACAGAGGAACTGTACTTTAGGTGTCCAATGTCAGGTATGAAAAATTACAAAATTAAATTTTTCATCCTTTCTAAAATACTATACCAGTGAACAATGAGAAGCCTAAAAGTACAAGTATCGATACATCATGCCTACATTTAAAATACATCCATAGAAATACACATTTCAACAGCATTTTGAAAATTGTTAAAGGTGATGATTTTTATTTAATAATGTGAATTTTAATTCAAATGCCTCAAAGCAAAGTGTTGAAATGGAAGTTTCAGGCTTTACTCCCGATAGGGCCTGCTTTTGTGGACCTCCAAACACTCAAAGTACTTCTGCAGTATATAATCCCTGAGTATATGGTTGAAATGATTGTATTGTCAATATCTCTGTGCTAAAAGTACATTTTAAAATGTTTTAATGAATTAATACTTGAAGTCAGCTTGTCAAATCACTAACAAAAAAAAATTCCAAGTGTTATTTTTCCCCTCTTCAGAATGAACGTCTTATTTTAAAGAGGATTCTTTTATGAGGTTGATGTACTACTGGAGACAAATTTTACCTAATAATTCATTTCTTGATTGTTCTTTTACTTGTGATTTTTGAGAACACACTTAAAATAATGGTTATTGAAAGTTTTATCATTTATACCATTCTACACTAAGCAGATTTTTAAAGGAAAATGTTTATGATAGCTTACTTCCTTAATATTGTTTTTTGACATGAATTGAATCTCTGAATTTTAAATGACATAGTTAGGCAGAAAGAGATGAGGGGGATGAAAAAGAGAGGATCCACCAAAAATGACTCAGGGAATTAATCAGATAAAGCCAGAGAGCAAGAAATGACTCAGAGAGTTAAGCAGATGAAGACACAGGGTCCAAGAGTGACTCAGGGAATGTCCAGGGTCTCCCCAGATAAGAAAGATCAGAAGCACAAGCACAGCACAGCCTATGGCCTCATTTCAACAATCAGAACAGGCCTAGAGGGCTAAAAGCTGTCAATCAAGGACTTCTCTGTCCTGCCAAAACATCATAAAAGCAGCCTCAGAATGAGCACTCGGGCCTGTCTAACCACAGGTAGGCCCACGCTGCTACTCTGTACAGAGTACATTAAAACTGACTTTGCTTTCTTGACTTCAGTTTCATGTCTCACTCTGACTACCTTGCAACACTGAGCCAAGTTCCTTCCTTCATTCCTAACACTATGACCACCAGTATAATGAAAGTGTGGCTCCTTAATTTATGCAGCCACAGTCCTGCTAGGAAAAAATTAATAAAGTAGATTGTATTGTCCTGCCCAGTTCAGTGTAGGATGAAAAGGAGTTAAGTGATCTGGACAAATGAATATACAGAGCCAATATTTGATACTTTTCATATAACTCTTTAAGAGGAAACAAGTTTATTCTATATTTTGCATAATTACATAGTTATTGCTCATGTTACCTTTGCAGCATCTGAGGAAACAAAGTGACACAGAAAGTTATAAAACAGCAGAAATCTCTAATGTTGATGCAAATGCATAAATGTTGTCCTCAGCTAAGCTACCTCAATTTGTAAAGTGATAAGCACTTTAAACACTTGTTAAATATCAGTTTCCCAGCTTTTGAAAGTTAACTGATCAAATGAGAATAAGATAGTGGATTTAATAAGAATTTTAATAAGCCACCTTTCCTTTCCTTTCCCTCTAGTAAAACTCAGTATTTTTTGAAAGCGACAGCTCTGGCTTTCTCAGTTCAGTAATCTTGAGACTAGAAACTGTTAGAAATGTTAGGTAGAAAGATTGACATGAGGAGCTGGAAAAGGGGGGAAAATAAGGCTCAAAGAAAAAGCCTCCCAAGCTCTGCCCAGGTGGGGAGACCTGAGTGAAGACAACAAAGGCTTTGCAGGGACATAACTTTCTCCCAACCAGCAACTAGGAATGGCCAAGATCACAGCTTAGCCTGGAGAAAGGACGTGCTCACTGAGAGGGATGACTGTACAGAAAGACCTGTAAATCAAGTAACCCACTCAGAGATGCCTCCTATCCAGAATGCAATATATAAGCCTCCCACCTAACAGATCAAGGCCTTTGTCTACCTTGAGCTCTGGCCCACTCCTCCCTTGGAGTGGATTCAAATGAAACTTTCTGCTCCACTATTGTATCTCTACCTTTCAATTCTTTGTTGTGGTGGGGACAAGGACTGAGGAAACCAACTCAATCCATAACAAAATGAGAGAAAAATCTGGCTGAACACCTGCAACCTTACTGACTGCCACCTGTTGATTCACCTGCTTTGGTAAATAAGTGGGCTTCTTTATCCTTCCAAATTTATACCTTCTAAAGCTGGGAGCTCCACATGTCAATGTGGATCAATTTTAGAGATGCAATAAAAAGAGGATTCTGGACACACACGTATATGACGGAGATAATTAGAGTGGTAAAGAAGACATCTTGTGGAAAATGCTTTTGTTAAAACATAATTTACAAATGATTATTGATATATTCATCTCTAGTAACTGGTAATACTATCCACTGGTCAGATCATTGTAGAAACTGAATATAGCTATTTGCTTAGTTTGCCACTTGATTCTGCATACTTCAAGAGGCCTTGATGTGGGGCTGAATTTTTCCAAATATGAAGTACATAACTACCAACCTTAAGGTAAAAAGTAGAAAAAATTTTTGATATATTTTATCATAGTTGTCCTTTTCTGTCTAATATTTATCACTTATTTAGCTAGCACACGATTCGTTTTTTTCCTGTTAGTCTCCATGGAGACAACAGGGACAAAGGTCATGGCTTCACAAAGCACTTCCTCAGGTAATTGCTCAATTTTCATAGCTTTCAAGCTGTTACTAGTGAATAGTTAGGTTATGTCCCCTTCAGCTATCTATCATAGATGTTTGCTAACTCATCCATTTCAAAATGACCTGAGAAGCCTTAGAAATTGGAAGCTATCAAAACTTATGTAGTTTTACTGGTTCATATGTGAGTAAGATAGAACCAGGGAATTTCTTTAGCATATTGTTCATATGGAAGTAAAAATAATCTTTATGATGAGGCCCATTTACTATTTCTTTCAGAAAATAGTCTCCTGTAGAAAATGATGGTATTTTACTAACTCAGGGTAGCATTAATCACTCAGGTTACTTACAGTGGATAATATGTCATAGAGTTAGTTTTGGCAAAGAAAGGGTAAAAGCAAGATCCCCCAAAATTATTTTCTCATCTCTACCAGTGAACACTGTGACAGGTTCACACTGTTTCCTTAATTTTTCTATACCAATGTACAGGCCATAATTCCATAATACAACTCCATGCATATAAAATACTTTAAATGGAACATTTGCCTATGGATATTAAACTGTGAAAGCTTTCTGTTCAGCCTAGTGTATCCCTGGACTTTCTTTATTCTGATGTATAACTAAAATGGGAAATATTCATTGGTCACTTCACAAGAATAGAAAGGTCTTTCATTGGTAGTTAAATCAATTAATGCTTTACTGATGACTTTTCATTAAAAAGTGACTTAATTCAGAAGGTCAGTAGAAAAATAACACACAGCTTAACCTTGTTTAAAAATAAACTGTGTTTACAATTGCTGGGAATTTCTTAAAGAATTGTGACATAATGCCCCTTTGGAGGTCAAAGGGCCTGAGAAGAATGAAGAAATTTGTGTCATTTGCTGCTCAGTGATCCAGGTGAGATAATGAGAACTTGGGTGAAAAGGAAGGTCAGCAACTGAGGAGGAAGTTTCAATGTTGTGGACCCTGGTTTTATCTGTACAAAAGTACCCACAAAAACATTGTGAGTAGATGAAGTGCCCACATGAGAAAGTAAGGGGGAAGGTGGACAGGGACACAGAGAGATTAGGGTTGTGGAACATGAGTACCAACAAATGAATATGGGAGCATGCCATGAAGAAGGACACTGAAATGAAGAAGCAAATGTGGCAAAGATTGTGAAGGAAACATTTAAAATGTATGAAGAGACTGGCTTTTCTAAGAAGGTTGTTAATTCAGAAAAGGAGGAAGAAGGAGACATGTAGCCTGGGAACTCTCCTGAATGTGGTGAAGCTTTGATTTTCATCAAATAGCCACTTGCATTTTTCCAAATTCATATCTTCTGATAACATTTTTTGGTTTCTTATTTGAGAAAATTGTCTTGAGAGTCTAATGAAGGCCAAGCTATGTTCCCAGTCAAGATAATGAAAAACTGAGGCCCTATGTGCAGACTCTATGATTCAGTGGGTTTGGTACTCATCAACACAATCACATTCTGAGAGTCTGACAAATCCACCAAAGTCTTCTTTCTTACAAAGATAAGTCCCTTCTCGTTTTTTATAAATCATTTTCAGTTTTACTCCCAGTGTTTTCTGTTATGATTCAATAAGGTGAGTTGGTCTCATGTGTGACACAACATGACTTCCTGGTCTCTTTTTTGAACCAAATCATTCTGAGCCTTGGGGTCTGGGGTTGTCTTATCTCTGTGAGGGATGAGCAAAGAAAGTGAATTTTGTTTGACAGAGAATAAGAAGATAAGACCCAGAGAGCCACACTGAGGACGAATGCTAACCATTCTATTGATCTATTTTTAAATGAGTTGTAGTGAATGTAGCATAGTGATAGAATCGCAGAGCGTACATTAGCATTTGGGATTCAAATCAAGTCCTAATAACTACTGTGAATTGAGCATATACACTGTAGCAGGTGTTTTCCATACATTTATTGTCACATTCAATACTTCCAACACCACCTTTTCTCCCATTTTACAGGTGAAGTTTCAGTAAAATATCCGAGGATTCAAAGGTGTAAAAATAGAAAAATTGGGATTTGAAGCTTGTTCTGTTCAAGATGAAGGCCTGCTCATCACATCTTGTTTTTTCTCCACAGAAGAAATGCTTTTCAAAGAGTTCATGGATCATTGAAGCATTTTCCAAAACAATTGTTTTGGAAACAAATTAAATTTTATTGTGTTAATAAACTTTCCTGAATATTTTTATGAGGAACCATGGGGAGTTTTATGAAACTAAGAATTTTCATTATGTTTAACACATACCTTGAAGGCACTGGGAAATACTTTGTCAGCCCTTTGAGAACTGTAGAGGTTCTATTTTTGAAGTTAATAAAATACCATTCTGTTTTGAAAAAATAAAAATAAAAAATAAAAAAATAAACTGTGTTTAAAAATTTTTATGACTGTGGGTAAAATTGCAGTATTTCCAGAACCTCTCCTCTGATTTTAGTGCATCTCCATATAATGGGTGTTTCCAGTGGGTGGAGAGAAGTGGGCCATTCCATATCAATCGGTAATTACAAGGGCAAGGGAGGGCTTATCTGGACCAGAGAGGTTGGGTGGGGGCCTCTTCTTCTGCAGCCCAGACATGAGATACACAGGAGAGCAGAAGTGGACTGCTTGTAAGAAATACATGGGTTTCTTCCACTTTACTTCTCCCTTTGACTGATTTTGGTTTCAAAGGCATTTTGCCCCAGGATTTTTCCCCAGAGTTACAATGACGAAGGCATTGTAATATTTCCTTCACACTATGGGAGTCTCAATGCAAAATGTCTAGCTTCTGGCTATGAGTCCTAATGATATTTTTTGTATGTACCATTGTTTATACTTAAGATTACTTGGAGTAGGGAAACAGTCATTTATTTTTAATTGAGAAAGATAAAGCCATACTCTTTCATAACAGATAAATTGGAATTTTAGCACCTAACAAGTCAAACAACTATTTCCTGTTGAACTTATATTAACATAATAAAATGTACTATAAGTGCAATATATAAATGTATTCTTGGTGTTAGGATGAAATGCTTTTCACTATTAAATTCTGATGCATTTTGATACAAATGTCAATAATCAACTGAGGACCAGTAAATCAGATATTGTTACATTTCTTTTCCTTCAAATTATTATTTTAACTAAAGGCTTATCTTTATAATTTTGTGGCATTAAAAAATTTATCCATGTAATCCATTTATCTTTGAAAATACTTGGTGAATTAAAATAAAGTTATTTTAAAAAGTCTTCAAGATCAGAATTAGATTTTTCTCAGAAAGGAAAATTTTACTGTATTTCTATATTTCCATTATTTATTTGTTCCTAAAATTTCATTTAAAAATTTCAGAATGCTTGCATTTTTATAATGCTTTCCTTTGTTTTATGTGAATTTAAAAATTCCATTTTAATTTTATTCTAAATTCTACTTAAAAATTTAAAAAGACAGGATTTTTTAATTTACAGTTGATTATTACACAGAAATTATATTGGTGTATCTGTATGGCACACACAAAAATACTACCATTAGCATTAATTTTCCCACAGTAAGGGAGTCTGCCAGACTGTTCACCTTTAATGTCCCTAACCCTGGCTAGAGAAAACCACCTACTTTTAAATTAAATTTAACCTTTCCAAGCATTAATTATTTATGCAACAATTTCCTTTCTGAATATTCAAGTACGGTATTACACACTTTGACTTTCATGATAATGAATAATTACAAAATGGGGGCTGAAGGCTTTGAATCCTCCTGGTTGAATTGGTTTTAAGGAGTTTCTGTTTTAGTTCTTTTATCTGCATGGCACAAAAAAAAGTCATGTTTCAGCATTATAAATTTCTAATCAAATGGGTTTTTGCATGAAAATTATAGTGATAATGTAAAATGGTAATGATAAAAATATGTATTTTTTTATGCACAGGGTAATCAAATGATAAGTCAAGTCTATGGTTCAAATGTGAATAACATGATAACTTTTATAAGTAAATTGTCATTGTCATATTTTCGAAATTTTCATAGTTTGCTCAATGTACTAAAGCTAATTTTCTTATTGTCCCAGAGTGGAACCACTTTAGTGAAAAAGAATGAGACATGATAATTTGCTGTCAAAATTACAAAGTCCAGCCTCTCAGCTAATTCCACTCTGGGGCCTAATTCCCCGAGAGCCTGACTAGTGTGGGGAGGGAGTCAGGCACTGGGACTCCAGCAAAGCTCCCTGGTGGTTCTAATGCACCATCAGTTCTTTAAGTTCTTTTGAAACAGGTTTCTCAACCTGGCTGCACTTTGGAAAGATGTAAGAAACTTTGAGGAACATGATGCCTGGGCCCTACATACAGATATTCTAATTTAATTGTTACAAAATGTGGCCTGAGCATCATGATTTTTAAAGTTCTACTAGATGGTTCCATGGGCTGAACACCTGCACATTCTAGCATCTCTTTATGTTGCGGTCCAGAGGTAAGCCCATTGCTGGAATCTACTCTTAGTACAACTCCTGGACCTTGCTACTCAATCTCCTTGTAGCATCACCTCATGCCCTCTATCTGCCTGTCTTTATTTTGACACTTCTCAAGTGTGACTCATGTTTTCCCTTTGAAATCTTGGGAAACATCCTGTCCTTTTGACTTATCCTAGGACTCCCTTCCATGTGATGCTTGCTTCCCACATGGCTGCATAGGTAGTCAGATCTTGCAGGTTTCCACCAAACATGAACAGGACAAAACAGAGGCTGGTCTTCAATCCTGAAAACTCAGTGTGGCAGGCTTAGGACCAGGGTGGAGAACTTCTATGGCAACCCAACTCCCCAGGAATCCTTGAGTTGATGTAAACTCCTGAACCAAAGTTTTTCATTAATTCCTCAGCAAAACTTGACAAATATATGCATTATCCGATATAAAGATACAACCGTTTACTTCCTAATTCTGCCTTTACTGCCCTGTGGGAAAAGTTTTCTTAATTTGGTAAATCTTTCTTGTATTGTAGTTTTTCCAGGTGCTTTCTTCTATTCTTCATTGATTTACTCTATCTCAACACCTATGATTAACATTCCCTTACTTTTATCCATAAATTTTACCAACTGGTTGGTAAAATAATCATGTGGGGTAAATGGAAGCTTTCATCCAGAATTTCCCACCTGGCCTTAGCCCATTTTACATACCCATGGATGTTTACCACAGCAGAAACTCTGGGGGATCCAGGGTAAGGGGTGGAGAGAAAACAGCCATTCTTTCCTCCCCTCCATTCCTGGTGAAAGGGCAAGCTCCCAGATTCTATTTCAGCCAATTGGGACCCGGATCCTACCTCAGCCAATCGGGACCCGGATCCTATTTCAGCCAATTGGGACCTGGATCCTATTTCACCCAATCGGAGCTTAGTCCCTCCCCCCCCATCCAGTCAGCAAGAAGTACACCCACCACCCCTGGACCCTGCCAATTGACCAAAGCCACAACTCATCAACCCCCAAACCGCCCTGGAAACCCATAAAACTTTTGTTCTGGGGTAAATGAGCTCTCTCTGGTACTTGGCCACTGTGTTGGCACGGGTGTGAGATTGAGCTCGGGCTAGCTCGAATAAAGGCTCTTTACTTTTGCATCCATGTTGGCTCCTTGGTGGTCTCCTTGGGATTCGTGACTTCGGGCACAACACTGGTACTAAAGGGACTGGTGCTTGCCAGTCACCAGGGAACCATCCATGGAGTTCCTTGTGGAAGGGGTGGGTGGGAGAGGAGAGCTCCCACCTGGCCAGAGGGGACCAGCAGAGCCAGGCCTGGCTAGTGAACCTAAGCGAGCTGTGAGAAATAAAAACCCTTCCTCCCAACCTGCCCTTCCCCTTGTCCTCCTTCGGTTTTACTAAATTCATAAGGACCTCTCTCCAGGAGGAGAACCCTCTTCCCCCTGGCACTGCAAACCCGTTTTAGTTTCTGTTTACTTAAACAATACCTCACTAAGTTGCTTTTAGTTTTTCTTGTTTTCAAGTCTTTGACTTTCTACATTCTGTAGCTTCAGCTAAGAATACTGAAATTTACTTTCATCAAAGCTTCACAACCTAATTTCTGAATACTATAGAATAGCATACTCACAATGGAACTACAAAGAGTCATTCAACTGAAATACTCATTATGTAAGCTTTGTAGATTCATGGTGAATGTAAAATTCTTTGAAATACTGAATTATATAGCTATAGATTAGAGTCTGTTGCCTTCAATTTCTTTCAACGAATGTGAAATTATTTACTCCACCCTGAAGTCCTAATAAGTTGAAGCAATTCAGCTTTTATAGTAAAAAAACTATTCATGAGGAGATTTGTGCTACTTTGGGAAAAATGAAAAGATTAAGTCCTTGCTTCTTGGTTTTAAAGACTTTTGTTTGTTTTTTAATTTTTTTTTATGTAAGACCATACACTAAACAAATTAAATAAAAGGCTATTTATTTCATATTATTCATTAATGATTAAATAAAAGGGGAGGTATTTGATATTTTTTTTAAATGGCTTCCTTTCTATACTTCCTTTCTATGGCTTCAATTGACCAATATACTGAAAGCTGTGTCAAAATTAGTAGTATTTTTTCTCTAAAAATGAAATGGGTTTAACAACTCCTTGACAGTATAATAATCAAGCTCTTTCTGTATAAATACTTCCAATAATTCCATATTCTTCAACCGTTTAAGTGACTTCAATTTGAAAGAGACTACACTCATATAAAGCCAGTTTTATAAACTATTTGGTGACTAATACAGACAAAAGCAACACGTAATAGAACTACACACTATATTAGGTATTTGTGGTTTAGATGATGAATAAAACAATAAACCAAGTCCTGATTTGTAGAGTTTGGTGATTTCAGTAGTGTAAATGCTCCCAACTTGGCTCTTTTCAAGCTCCCAAGTGACACTGTAAGAGGAGATGAGAAGAGGCTCAGTAGCAGAATGTCATAGTATTTCAAACATACAGATATGAAATGTGTACCGTACAGAGAATGGTAAAGTGCTAGTAACTTAATTAGGAAATAAATTTTGAGTACTACCTTTGTTTTTAATAAAATATTTAAATATTTAGATATTTAATGTTTAGATAGATATAGAGATATCTCTATCAATAGTACTAAAAGAACCAGTTTGTACTTGTAAAATTTCTGAAAATTTAGTAATCTGCTCTGTGAGCCAATGCAAGCCAGCTCCAGGAAACACTGGTTTTCTGCTTTATAATATATAATTTAAAAAGCAAGTGTTAAAGTTGTCCAATCTCTATATGTAATTACAAATATTCCTTAGACAACGTCCTTAAAGTTTTTGACAAACAAAATGTTCACTAGTTGACGTTCAATAGCTTTTATGTAAAAAACTACTAGTGTTAGTTGCACTAATAATATCAGTAGATATAGAAATTATTCTAAAGACAAAAATTGGATACATGCAAGTAGAATCAAGCATTAAACATCATGTATAGTTATTAAATTTTTGTCCATCCAAACTGAAAGATACTGTAGGGAAAGAGCATTGATCATAAATGAATATTCTCATGAATTCTATTTTCAGTTTTGCAACTGAACAAGAGGAGTTTTTTTGCCATCTGACATCCACCTCATTCACAAGGTAAGGATTATGAGCCTTGACATTTGCTGTCCTCACAAGAATATAGTAAGTGAAACAATAGCCAAACAACATGCTTAGCTATTCAGTGGAAAGGCATCTGCTGGTAACAAAGAGACTTTTAAACTCCATGCACAATATGACCTAGTGTTACAGTTAAATTGTGGTATCGAATAGGCCAGTTGGTTTATTGTGAATACACAGCAGGTATGAGAGATCCTGACCTGTGCTGGCAATTCTACTGACTCTACCCCAGTCTCTTAATGCTTTCCCTTTGAGTACAACCCCACAGTGGCAGTAAGCATGATTTGACTGAGAGTACAGCAGAGAAGTTGCATGGACTTTGACTCCTATATGCTAAACTTTGCCTTAGATAATCTTTCATGGAGTGACCTTTTAGATTAACTGTTGTAACTCTGACTTTACAGTGCAAATATAAATGTGCAGTAATAGTCTGAGGCAGGATAATATTCAGTCTTCATGTGTAGGGAAATGAAAGGATAAACATAAAACCCTATGTTTGCTAGCTGAAGAAGAAAAACTACAATCCAATATAAGTATTTGTAAAGTGATCTCCAGCTTATTTGAAAATTAACATAAGAAAACCTACAAGGCAAGGGACATTCAATTTTCAGAAGTGAAGTGCTTGGTAGAGGAGACTTCACTCAGAAAAAAGGCTAAAACATTTTAACTTCTAAATAATTTGAATCAGCTTTTATGTTGAGAGACTTATGGAATAATTCCCTCAATTCCAAATTTTACTAAGTTTCTCAAGAGAAAATGAAAAAAGTAAAGCAGAGCCCCTGGAAGGAATCAGGAGAACTGCAAGAAGGAAACATGCATGGAATCACCTTCTTTTTAATATTGCCTTTTAGTCTTTAGGCCCCTCCTAGAAAAGCCTTACCTGTAATCTGTTTAATAATGAATTTCCTATACAAGTATTACCAACCCAAGAAATAAATTGTTGTTTAAAGGAGAATTAATAGAATAATAGCACAAACGGCAGAGGAGTGCTTTTAAAAAGCCCTCGGAGAAGCTTACATATATTGAATTCACTGTGATCAGCTTGATATCCTGAACTAGGTTTCTAACTTCTTCATACCTTTGCAGAAAATCAAAATAATTCTGAGACCTTTTAAGGCACATATCATTTGCCAAATGCCTATAAGTGAAAAATTGCTGTCAGCATTTGATGGTTGTGAAAGCAACAACAGCTATGTTCACAAAACATCCATTTTTAATGAAGGACTAAAATAATGTGAGCTATCACCTGGAAAAGGTTCTGGTAGAAATGAATGACACATGTCATAGGGCACTGGATTGAAAACACTTCTTAAACATTTTTTTCTTGGGGCAAATTTATGTCACCTCCTTATCACTGATAACAAAACTGCTTAATTATGGTAATTGTTTGAAATAAAGTTTTGATCTTCCATGGAACTTCCACATAACTAGAATCTAAGATTTGTTCTGGTGTTCCCTTTGGACCGCTATAACAAACCACAGGCCAGATGGCTTATAAACATTAGGAATTTATTTCTCACATTTCTGGAGTCTGGAGACTGGGAAGTCTAAGACCAAAGTACTAGTATGGTCACATTTCGGTGAGGATCCTCTTCCTGGCTCACAGAGACATTTTGCTGTTTTCACAGGGTGGAAGCAACTTGAGATCTCTCTGGATAATCTTTAAAAGACACTGATGTCATTAATTTGCGTTTCATCTTCACGACTTAAATACTTCCCACAGGCCCCTTCTACTCAGACCATCACATCACCCTTGGGTGTTAGGATATCAACATATGAATTGTGGGAAGACACAAACTTTCAAACCATAGCATGTTCCATAAAATGCAAGTATATGGCACTTCATTCTTGATTCTTCAAATTAAAAATGTATTTACCTCTGAATGGATATCCTTCCTAAGTTTTGATGAAGAAGATTCCTTCTGGTATAGGTGAATGGATACTGCTTAGAGCAACCTAGTTACATTCCCTCCCTCCACCTTGCATCTCTTTTCAGGCTACCAACTGGGGAGATAGATTGTTGAAGAAATACTGCTGCGTATGTGCAAAGATGTTCTCAAAGTGGTTCTTTTCACATAGAATAAAAACATGGCAGAACTAGGACCCTTCTAGGAATGACAAGACTCACTCACCTCTCAACCTGGATAAACCCAATTAATTTGGGGAATCTGGGGTGGTTTTATGGTACATATTATTTATTGATGTCACTAGGAGAGATTTTTGTATCTATATATGTATTGTTTGTGACTGAAATAGGCCATAGGTTTATGCCATATTATTATCTAAAGAGGCAAAATTATTTGTATTGTTATTCTGAATGTATTTCACTTCTATATCATTATTGCCTTTATGCTATTAATAGCAAATTATCATTATAATGTACTATCTGACAGGCAATTATGTGATGTCTCTCAAACAGCTAAATAGGATCATATTGATAAAGAGCCTAATTAGGTCAACATGTGTTTGGGACAAGTACCTTTGCTTTCCATCCATGTCCACATATTCTTTAAATCCATATGGTAATGGTAAGAATGATGATTAATAATAAATTCTTACCATACATGCAACATTTGTATTTAATTGTTCTGTATCCTACTGTACATTAATATTTTCTTTGTATGTTAAAAAAATTACCAGTGCCAAAGGCATACCCCAATTCAAGTGAAATAAAATTTCTGATGGGGAGAGTCCAGACATATGCATTTTAAAAAATCCTCCACAGATGATTATAATTTATAACCAGTGTTGAAAGCCACTGTGTTGGCACTACCAATAGTTAGTTTATACACATGTAACAAATAGTATGCTGCATAAAATACAAGTACTTTAAGAAACGAATGGGTTAAGATTTCAGTGAAAAAATGTGTAACATTTTAATATTTCTGCCAACAATACCAATGATTATGAAATGCTATTTCATTTTTCTGATGTTGCTTAATTACACTATGTGGAATACAAAAGTACAAATATTTTCCAAGAGTTCTAGAAGTCAACCTGGTTCCTGAGGCAAAAAGAGCTAACTTTCCACAAAATGCAAATCCAGTTCTATATCGCAGGATTGTTGCTGGGAAATTAATCCCAGTTAGAGACAACATTTCCTAGCTTCCTTCCTTTCCTCACTGCCTTGAATCAAGAAAGATCCAATGACAACTTTCTACCAGTGGGATGCAAGTGAAAGTAATATGTGCCATTTCTAGCACTAAGTGGTTAAGCAAAAGGCATGCTTTCTGTATTTCCTTTCTCCCCAGTCTGTGGCCAGATGTAAAGATCCTAGATGACAGAGGCCTCATAGGATGGAAGGAATATAGATGCCTACCTCACCAAGAAGGAGACAGCCACCCACAGAATAGGGGAGTAACTTAGATTTTAACTGATGAAACAAACCTATATCCATTTAAGGTACTGAGATTTTAGCATTTATTTGTCTAAGTAGCTCTTTTTTCCTTAATGAATAGAGCATCTATTGGAGATTAAATGATTGTTATCTGTCTAAACTTGTATCTCCTTTGACAAACAGCAGTTGTATTAAATACTACCAAGAAGTTCATAAAATCTAAAATCTTGACCTGATTAAAAAGGCAATTAGATATATATGGTACTTTAATTTTTCCTAATTTATTTTTGATAAACATAGTTATTGACAGCAGAGTTAAAATTTATATATCCAATAAAATTGACTAACTTTCACAATTCTTAGAGTTTTTTACTTAAAAACTTTAGAGTATTTTTTAATTTATAAGAGAAATACATATTTTAGACAAAATAGAATATACAGATGAATTTACAGATAGTTTTAAACTCTAACAGTTTAAAATACCAAAATTTTTAAAACACCAATAGAACAACAACTTATGTACAAGGGAACTCACATAAGACTATCAGTAGATTTGTCCAGCCAGACTTTGCAGACCAAAGGGGAATAGCACAATATATTCAAAGTGTTGAAGAAAAACTACCAATCAAAAACAATCTACCTTGCAAAATTGTCCTTCGGAGTTGAAAGAAATAACATTTTCCAGACAAGCAAAGCACTGAAGGAGTTCAGGCCACTAGACCGGCTTTTTAAGAAATGTAAAAGGCACTAGTTAGGCTAAAACAAAAGAATGATAACTAATAACAGGAAAACATCTGAGAGTATAAATCTTATATATAGTTAAATCCAGCATAATCTAATGTAGAGGTGTTGGGAAAATTACTTATAAATCTAGTATGGATACTAGAAGAAAAAAATCAATAAAAATGACTGTAATTACAATAATTTGTTAATGGGTACACACACTAACAACAATTTGTTAATGGATACACACATGCACTAAATTGTGACACCAAAAACACAAAACATGGAGAGGGGGTAGATTAAAATTTAGAGCTTTAGAATAAATAAATTCAAATATTCAAGATAAACAAAATTGACAAACTTTTATAGGCTTACCAAGAAAATAAGAAAGGGCTCAAAAAAATAAAATCAGAGATGAAAGAGGAGATTTTACAACAGTTCTGCAGAAATAAAAAGGATCACAAGACTACTCTGACAATTACACAACAACAAATTGGACAATCTAGAAGAAATGGATAAATTCCTAGAAACCTCTAACCTATCAAGACTGACTCATGAAGAAATAATAAATATGAAAAGATAAATTACTGGAAGAGATTGAATCAGGAATAAAAACCTCCCAACAAACAAAATCCCAGAATAAGATAGCTTCATTAGTAAATTCTACCAAGCACTTAGAGAAGATTGAATACCAATCCTTCTTAAACTCTTCCAAAAAGCAGAACAGGAGTCAATACTTCCAAACTCATTTTATGTGGCCAACATTACCTTGCAATCAAAATGTAGCAAACACTACAGCAAAGAAAATTACAGGCCTATATCCCTTGATAAACACAGATACAAATATCCTCTACAAAATATTATCAAACTAAATTCACCAATACATTAAAGAGATCATACATCATAATGAAGTGGGATTTATTCTAAGGTTTCATGGGTTGTTCAACATCTGCAAGTTAAACAATGTGATATACCTCATTAACAAAGTTAGTGATAAAAACCACATGATCATCTTAATGCATAAAAAGCGTTTGACAAAATTCAACATTGATTCTTGATAAATTTCTCAACCAAGTGAGTATAGCAGAAATGTATCTCAATATAATAAAGGCCATCTATGATGAGTCCACAGCTAATATCGTACCCAGAACAACAGGAAGACATAGCCAGAGCAATTATGAAAGGAAAAATATATATGTATGGCATACAAATCTCAAAGGAGGAAATAAAATTATCTGTATTTGCAGGTGAAATGCTATTATATATAGAAAACCCTAAAGACTCCACCAAAAATTGTTATAACTAGTAAATAAATTCAGTAAAGCTTCAAGATATGAAACCAATATACAAAAGTCAGTTGTGTTTCTATACATTAATAATGAATTATCAGAAGAGAAGTTAAGAAAATAATCCTATTTATTGC
The DNA here is from genome assembly GCF_030020395.1 of Manis pentadactyla. NCBI lineage: Eukaryota > Metazoa > Chordata > Mammalia > Pholidota > Manidae > Manis > Manis pentadactyla. The sequence goes on from NC_080023.1 coordinate 54,799,076, forward strand.
ATCAAAAAGAATAACTAGGTATAAATTTAACCAAGGTTATGAAGGACCAGTACACTGAAAACTATAAGACAGTATGAAAAGACATGAGATGAAAGGGACACAAATAAATGGAAAGATACCTATGCCCTTGTCTTGGAAGGATTTATATTGTTAAAATGTCTGTACAACCCAAAGCAATCTACAAATTCAGTGCAATCCTTATCAAAATTCCAGTGGCAATTTTTCACAGAAATAAAAAAAAAATCCTAAAATTTGTATGAAACCACAAAAGGCCCAGAGTAGCCAAAGCAATTTTGAAAAAGAAGAACTAAATTGGAGGTATCATGCTCCCTGATTTCAAGCTATATTACAAAACTATAGTCATCAAAACAGTACACTGTTGGCAAATAAACATACACATTGATGAATGGAACAGAATAAAAAAGCTCAGTAAACCCACATATATATGGTCAATTAATTTACAACAAAGGAGCCAAGAACACATAATGGATAAATGATAGTTTCTTCAATCAATGGTGTTGGAAAAACTGGAATTGCACCTGCAAAAGAATATAACTGCATTGCTATCCTATATCATACACACAAATCAAGTCAAAGTGAAATTAAGATTTGAATGTAATACCTGAAACTGTAAAACTCCTATAAGAAAACCTAGGAGATAAGTTCCTTTCTTCTGGTCTTGGCAGTGATTTTTGAATTGGACAGCCAAAGCAACAAAGGCAAAAACAAACAGGACCACATCAAACTGAAAAGCTTCTGTACAGCAAAAGAAACCAACAAAATCAAAAGGCAACCTGCAGAATACAGGAAATCATATAATAGATAAGGGGTTAATAGTATAAGGAAAAAATATACATATGTATAACATATAAAGAAATCATACAACTCAAGAGACAAAAAAACAAGCCAATTGAAAAATGCACAGAAGATCTAAATAGACTTTTTTTCAAAGAAGACATACAAACAGCCAACAGATACATTAAAGGATGATCCATATCACTAATCAACAAGGAAAGAAAAATCAAAACCAAATGAAACTGGTAGGTAGATACAAGATAAAGGTAGAAAACATAGTTTAGTGTTGTAAGAGAGCAAATGTAGATGATCAGGTGTGTGCCTGTAGACTATGTGTTAATCCAAGCTAGACCAGGGCAATAAAACATCCACGTATGCAGAAGATTTCTGTGATGACTGCCCTTGTACTGTTCACCATGTAACTTATTCATTATGTAAGAATTTGTTCTACATGTAAGAACTTGTTTGTTATGCCTCAGAAGATTGGAGACTGACGAAAATTAGGCTTGGGGTGGATTAATGATTGTACATTGAGCATTGACTCCCCTATACAGAATTTTATTGTCGTTAACAACCATTTGATCAATAAATATGAGAGATGCCCTCACAAAAAAAAAAAAGGACAGACTTCCAATGGTAAAATAAATAAGTAACCGGGATGTAATGTATAGCATAAGGAATATAGTCAAGATATTGTAACAGCTTGGTAGGGTGATAGCTGGAACCTAGAATTATGTATATAAATGTTCTACCACTGTGTTGTACACTTGAAACTAATGTAATGTAATACTGTGCATCAACTACCCTTCAATAAAAAATAATTAAAAAAAAAAAAAAAACAAAAAAAACAAATGAAACTGTGGTTCTAAAACCTGTTAGAATGGCTATTATCAAAAAGATAAGAAATAATAGTGTTTGTGAAGATGTGAAGAAAAGGCAATGTTTGTGCACAATGATAGAAATGTAAGTTGGAGCAGCCATTATGGAAAACAGTATAGAGGTTCCTCAAAAAAATTAAAGGTAGAACTTTTCATATAATTCTACGTATTCGTATGAGTCAGCAATTCCACTTCTGGATATTTTTCTGAGGAAACAAAATCACTATCTTGAAAAGATATCTGCACCCCAATGTTCATTGCAGCATTATTTACAGTAGCCAAGACATGGAAACAACCTACGTGTTCATGGTCAGATGACTGGGTAGAGAAAATGTGGTAAACATACAAAATAGAATATTTTTCAGTCATAAAAAAGAAGGAAATTCTGCCATTTGCAGCAACATGAATGTATCTTGAGGATATTACACTAAGTGAAATAAGTCAGAGAGTAAAAGACAAATACTGTTTGATTTCAGTTATATGTGGAATCTTAAAATATATATACATATATCAAACAAACTCAAGAAACAGGTAATGGATTGGTAGTTGCCAAAGTTGGAGGTGGGGTGTGTGCAAAATGGTTAAAGGTACTCAAAAGGTACAAACTACTCCCCTCAAAAAAAAATCCAAATTTATTACAAAAAAATTAGAATATATTTTATTTTCTGTAATTACAGATAAATAGAAAATATACAGTCTAAACTAGTGAATCTTAAGCATGTAGAATGAGATAAATCATTGAATTAACATAAAAGAAGTTGGAATGGTAAGAAAAACATGATATGGGACAAATGTTTCATCTATACTTATATAGTGGCTACTTTGGGTGGCTATCTACAAACTTTATAAATATTAAAATGGAAAATAAAGTAATAGAGATAGATCCATATATGCCAACAATTTCAGTAAGTGTTCGTGAACTAAATGCTTCCATTAAGAGGTCATCTATATTTGAATCACATCTAACTAATACATGGGTTAAAGAAAAAATAGAAAATATTTAGAAGTGGATTCTTATAAAAAATATAGTGTGCTACCATGTGTGAAAAGTGACTAAAGCATTGCCTAGTCAAATTTGACTCGGAAAATTTATAACCTCAAATAATTTTTCTGGAAAAGAACAGAGCATAAATTTAAGGAAAAGCAACACCTCATGAAAAGTTAGAAATAGTACAGAAAAACAAGCTCAAGGAATATGAAACCATGAGGATAGGGGCAGAAATTGATGACTTTATTAAAGCAAATTTACACTTGAAAAGATCAACAGAGCCAAAATTTGACTATTTGAAGAGACAAATAAATGACAAACATTAAAGTTGATAATACAGTAAAGAGAGAAGACATAATAATGTTAGGAATGAAAAAAGAAATAGCACTGAAGATATAACCACAATTGGAAACAATAAAAAATAGTTATACTTTCATGACCAAAATTTGATTATTTCAAAGAAATGTATAGGGAAAAATCATAGAAAATACTAGCATTTACTCACAAAGAAAGAGGCCACCTGAATAATCTTAACCACTGCATGTTTTGATTCAGTAGTCAAATATCTCTGCTAAAAGAAAATGGCAGACCTTTCCTCTGCCTTCCTGTCACATGTAGCGCTCTCAGTGTCTGTATTCACGTGGTGTTCTAGGGACGGAAGATGACTGTAGATGCATCAGATTTTGTGAGAGTGAGAAACCAATTTTATTTCATTGTCACTGAAATTTGGGGGTTCATTAGAGAAAAATAAACCTGTATCTTGCTTAAGCAGCTGATATTTTGATTTCTGTAACAACCTCTAAGTGATAAGACAGTGGTACGTGTGAGCACCCTGTGCTGTAGAACTCAACACTATTTCCAGGGACACACATTCCTTGTAAGATTTCTGCTCCTCCATTCTTAAAAGTGGCTCTCATTCTCATGTTTGCAGGATGGCAGCTGTTGTTCCAGCTGTCATTTCCACAGCCCAGACAAGAAGAAGAGGAAATATAAAGGGGGAAAAGATCATAGGAACAAGCCAACAAATCTGTACTCCTTTAAAGAGGTTTTAAGGAAATTCCAATGACTTTTAAATTTCAGTGACCCAAGCTCTGTCATGTAGCCACATGCATCTGCTTTGTAGACACAGAAATGCTCTATTGTAACTGAGCACATTTCCAACCAAAGAAAATTGTGGTAGTTAATATGAAGAAGGAGAGGATAATTTCTGGACAGGCCAGTTAACAGTCTGTGCCAAATGGCACTTTCTAAGATGCATTGAAGTGTGTGGAAAAGCCCTTTAAAGGAATTATGAGTTAGTCATCTTTGCATCATCAGCAGTTGGCATATGGCAGATGCTAGAAACAAAACATGATTTTATCTCATATGTTAACAGCATCAGAGGCACCTACATTTCAAGGTATTAAAACCATGTCCTCATCTCATGATATTGCTTTGTTTTCTATTACTAATTTTCTTTTACAAAGAGTCAAAGATGGTATTAGAAAGATCTAATTTCAAATCTGGATTTTAATTCTTTTTATATTTATTATTAACTAAGTAATATAAGGCAACCTAAAGAACTTCCTTGAGATTTATTTTTCTTACCTATAAGCCAGTGTGATAGAACCTTGCTAAAAGTGCTGTTGAAATTATTAAATATGACAATATGTGTAAAGTGCTTAAAAAATGCCTGAAACACAGATTGCATTAAAGATGGCAGTGTGAGAGGAGAGACAGAGGCTTCCTCCTAAAACTGGATACAATTAGAAAATACAGTTGGTGCAACTAATACTGAGAGAGCAACAGGAAAGAGGATGACATCAGACTGCATACACCTGGAGAAAAGAGCAGACCTCACTGAACACAGTAACGTACCAGAGCTGTGGTTCAGCAGGACCTGAGCCCCTCCCCCACCCCAGCTCACTGGTGGGAGGAAGAGAAACGGAGCAGGGAGGGAGTGGAAGGCTTGGGACTGCTGAATACCTAACTCCGGAGATCTGCACTGGGAGCACAAACCTACATTTCATGGTGCTTTCATGAGACTCGCATGACTATCAGGTTGTAAAGTTAATAGAGGCAGAGTTCCTGGGGAGACTGGGATTGCAGCTGCTTGTGGAAAGCAGGGATCTATATCCTGCTGCTCTGGGACAAAAACTTAAACCTGTGTGCCCAGCCCACTGGCTCAGGCAGTGGAGACAGGCACAGCAGCTGGAAAGCAGGGGACAGCTCTTTCCTCCCCCCAGGCACCAGTACTGCTCCCCTGATACCCCTGACATTGCTTCAGGGGCTGAGCAGCTCCAGAAAAGAGATTCTGGACACTAGAGGGCACGATATACAAATATGACACGCCAAAGGAACATTGCCCAGAATAAAATTATTAATACAACTCCCAAGAAAGATTTAAGTGATATGGACCTCGTGACATTTCCTCAAAGGGAGTTCAAAATAAAAATCATCAACATTCTAATGGAGGTATGGAAAGACATCCAAGAACTCAGGATTGAATTCTGGTCATAGATCCAATCACTGGAGAGAAAAATGGAGGGTATTAAAAGCAGGTTGGATACAGCGGAGGAGACAATAAATGAAATAGAAACTAGAGAAGAGGAATTCAAAGAAGCTGAGGCACAGAGAGAAAAAAGGATCTCTAAGAATGAAAGAATATTGAGAGAACTGTGTGACCAATCCAAGCAGAACAATATTCTCATTATAGGGATACCAGAAGAAGAAGAGAGAGAAAAAGGGATAGAAAGTATCTTTGAGGAGGTAGTTGCTGAGAACTTCCCCAATCTGGGGAAGGACATAGTCTGTCAGGCCATGGAGATCCACAGATCCCCCTACACAAGGGACCCAAGGTAGCCAAAACCAAGACACATAGTAATTAAAATGGGAAAGATCAAGGACAGACTGTTAGAAGCAGCCAGAGACAGAAATAAGATCACATACAAAGGAAAGCCCATCAGACTAACATCAGACTTCTCAGCAGAAACCTTAAAGGCCATGAAGCAGTATTTAATGCCATGAAGCAGAAGGGCCTGGAACCAAGATTACTTTATCCAGCAAGATTATCATTTAAATTTGAAGGGGGGACTCAACAATTTCCAGGTAAGCAAAAGCTGAGAGAATTTACCTCCCACAAACCATCCATACAGTCTATCTTGGAGGGACTGCTATAGATGGAAGTGTTCCTAAGGCTGAATAGCTGTCACCAGAGGTAATAAAACCACAGAAAAGAAAGTAGAACAGCTAATTATGAAGCAAATGCAAAATTAAATTAACTATCCTCAAAGTCAATCAAGGAATAGACAAAAAGTACAGAATTTGATACCAAATAAATAAAGAATGAGGGAGGAAGCAAAAAGGAAGAGAAATAGAAAAGAAAGTTTAGATTGTGTTTGTAACAGCATACTAAGTTAGTTAGGTTAGACTCTCAGACAGTAAGGAAAGTAACCTTGAAACTTTGGTAACCACGAATCTAAAGCCTGAAATGGCAATAAGTACATACCTATCGATAATCACCCTAAATGTAAAGGGACTGAATGCACCAATCAAAAGACACAGAGTCACTGAACGGATAAAAAAACAAGACCCATCTAAACGCTGCTTACAAGAGACTCACCTCAAACCCAAAGACGCGCACAGACTTAAAGTCAAGGGATGGAAAAAGATATTTCATGCAAACAATAGGGAGAAAAAAGCAGGTGTTGCAGTACTAGTATCAGACAAAATAGACTTCAAAACAAAGAAAGTGATAAGAGATAAAGAAGGACATTACATAATGATAAAGGGCTCAGTCCAACAAGATGATATAACCATTATAAATATATATGCACCAAACACAGGAGCAACAGTATATGTGAAACAAATACTAACAGAACTAAAGGAGGAAATAGACTGCAATGCATTCATTCTAGGAGACTTCAACACACCACTCACTCCAAAGGACAGATCCACCAGACAGAAAATAAGTAAGGCTACAGAGACACTGAACAACACACTAGAACAGATGGACCTAACAGACATGTATAGAACTCTACACCCAAAAGGAACAGGATACACATTCTTCTGAAGTGCACATGGAACATTCCCCAGAATAGACCACATACTAGGCCACAAAAAGAGCCTCAGTAAATTCAAAAAGATTGAAATTCTACTAACCAACTTTTCAGACCACAAAGGTATAAAACTAGAAATAAATTGTACAAAGAAAGCAAAAAGGCTCAAAAACACATGGAGGCTTAACAGCATGCTTCTAAATAGTCAATGGATCAACAACCAACTTAAAATGGAGATCCAGCAATATATGGAAATAAATGACAACAACAACACAAAGCCCCAACTTCTGTGGGACGCAGCAAAAGCAGTCTTAAGAGGAAAGTATATAGCAATCCAGGCATATTTAAAGAAGGAAGAACAAACCCAACTGAATAGTCTAACATCACAATTATAAAAATTGGAAAAAGAAGACCAAATGAGGCCTGACATCAGCAGAAGGAGAGATAATAAAGATCAGAGGAGAAATAAATAAAATTGAGAAGAATAAAACAATAGCAAAAATCAATGAAACCAAGAGCTGATTCTTCGAGAAAATAAACAAAATAGATAAGCATCTAGCCAGACTTATTAAGAGAAAAAGAGAATCAACACACATCAACAGAATCAAAAACGAGAAAGGAAACATCATGACAGACCCAACAGAAATACAAAGAATTATTAGAGACTACTATGAAAACCTATATGCTAAGAAGCTGGAAAACCTAGAAGAAATGGACAACTTTCTAGAAAAATACAACCTTCCAAGACTGAGCAAGGAGGAAACACAAATTCTAAACAAACCAATTACCAGCAAAGAAATTGAAGCGGTAATCAAAAAACTACTCAAGAACAAAATCCTCTAGCCAGATGGATTTATGTGAGAATTTTATCAGACATACAGAGAAGATATAATACCCATTCTCCTTAAAGTTTTCCAAAAAACAGAAGAGGAGGGAATACTCCCAAACTCATTCTATGAAGCCAACATCACCCTAAACCAGGCAAAGACCCCACCAAACAAGAAAACTACAGACCAATATCACTGATGAACGTAGATGCAAAAATACTCAACAAAATATTACCAAACTGAATTCAAAACACATCAAAAGGATCATACACCATGACCAAGTGGGATTCATCCCAGGGATGCAAGGACGGTACAACATCTGAAAATCCATCAACATCATCCACCACATAAACAAAAAGGACAAAAACCACATGATCATCTCCATAGATGCTGAAAAAGCATTCAAAAAAATATTCAACATCCATTCATGATAAAAACTCTCAACAAAATGGGTATATAGAGGGCAGGTACCTCATCATAATAAAGGTCATATATGTTAAACCCACAGCTAACATCATACTGAACAGTGAAAAGCTGAGAGCTTTTCCTCTCAGATTGGGTACAAGACAGGGATGCCCACTCTTCCCACTGTCATTCAACATAGTACTGGAGGTCCTAGCCACCACAATTAGACAAAACAAAGAAATACAAGGAATCCAAATTGGTAAAGAAGTTAAACTGTCACTATTTGCAGATGACATGATATTGTACATAAAATCCCTAAAGACTCTACTCCAAAACTACTAGAACTGATATCAGAATTCAGCAAAATTGCAGGATACAAAATTAATACACAGAAATCTGTGGCTTTACTATAGACTAACAATGAACTAACAGAGAAATCAGGAAAACAATTCCATTCTCAATTGCCTCAAAAAGAATAAAATACTTAGGAATAAACTTTACCAAGGAAGTGAAAGACCTATACCCTGAAAACTATAAGACACTCTTAGGAGAAATTAAAAAGGACACTAACAAATGAAAATTCATCCCATGCTCTTGGCTAGGAAGAATTAATATGTCAAAATGGCCATTCTGCCCAAAGCAATATACAGATTTGATGCAATCCCTATCAAATTACCAACAACATTCTTCAACAAACTGGAACAAATATTTCTAAAATTCATATGGAAACACCAAAGACTCTGAATAGCCAAAGCAGTTCTGAGAAGAACAAAGTTGGGGGGATCTCGCTCCCCAACTTCGAGCTCTACTACAAAGCCACAGTATTCAAGAAAGTTTGGTACTGGCACAAGAACAGAGCCACAGACCAGTGGAACAGAATGGAGACCCCAGATATTAACCCAAACATTTATTGTCAATTAATGTATGATAAAGGAGCCACGGACATACAATGGGGAAATGACAGTCTCTTCAACAGATGGTGCTGGCAAAACTGGACAGCTACATGTAAGAGAATGAAACTAGATCACTGTCTAACCCCATACACAAAAGTAAATTCCAAATGGATCAAAGACCTGAATGTAAGTTATGAAACCATAAAACTCTTAGAAAAAAACAGGCAAAAATCTCTTCGACATAAACATGAGCGACTTCTTCATGAACATATCTCCCCGGGCAAGGAAAACAAAAGCAAAAATTAACAAGTGGGACTATATCAAGCTGAAAATCTTCTGTACAGCAAAGGACAGCATCAATAGAACAAAAAGGTACCCTACCGTATGGGAGAATATATTCATAAATGACAGATTCAATAAAGGCTTGACATCCAAAATATATAAAGAGCTCACGCACCTCAAAAAACAAAAAGCAAAAAATCCAATTAAAAAATGGGCAGAGGACCTGAACAGACAGTTCTCCAAAGAAGAAATTCAGATAGCCATCAGACACATGAAAAGATGCTCCACATTGCTTGTCATCAGAGAAATGCAAATTAAAACCATAATGATATATCACCTCACACCAGTAAGGATCGCCACCATCCAAAAGACAAAGAACAACAAATGTTGGCAAGGTTGTGGAGAAAGGGGAACCCTCCTACACTGCTGGTGGGAATGCAAATCAGTTCAACCATTGTGGAAAGCAGTATGGAGGTTCCTAAAAAAGCTCAAAATAGAAATACCATTTGACTCAGGAATTCCATTTCTAGGAATTTACCCTAAGAATGCAGCAGCCCAGTTTGAAAAAGACAAATGCACCCCTATGTTTATCACAGCACTATTTACAATAGCCAAGAAATGGAAGCAACCTAAGTAGCCATCAATAGATGAATGGATAAAGAAGATGTGGTACATATATACATATACACAATGGAATATTATTCAGCCATAAGAATAAAACAAATCCTACCATTTGCAACAACATGGATGGAGCTAGAGGATATTATGTTCAGTGAAATAAGCCATGCGGAGAATGACAAATACCAAATGATTTCACTCATATGTAGAGTATAAGAACAAAGAAAAACTGAAGGAACAAAACAGCAGCAGAATCACAGAACCCAAGAATGGACTAACGGTTACCAAAGGGAAAGGGACTGGGCAGGAGGGGTGGGAAGGGAGGCATAAGGGCAGGGAAAAAGAAAGGGGGCCTTACGATTAGCATGTATAATGTGGGGGGCAGCATAGGGAGGGATGTGCAACACAGTGAAGGCAAGTAGTTATTCTACAGCATCTTACTACACTGATGGACAGTGACTGTAATGAGGTTTGTTGGGGGGTACTTGGTGAAGGGGGTGGCTAGTAACAATACTGTTCTTCATGTAATTGTAGATTAATGATAATAAAATGAATTTTAAAAATGCCTGACACTTGGTAATGCTAAGAAATAGTATTTATTTTAAACATTTCCATATCACAGAGTAGAAGATATTTAGCTTTCTCTATTTTTATGACTCACAATTTTTTTACTAAGATTAAGATTCTTTATTATTATTGTAAATAATATCTAGGTAAGTAAAATTATTTTTCAATATTGATATTTCTTCTTTCATACTGACAAGTTTTTACACTAGAATGAAGACTAGCATTTGAGTCATTTTTGTCCTTATTTCTTCCTCCAAACAGAAACCAATTAAATACCAGTAACAAAGATTAAAATGATACATGTAGTTTAATAGATAGCAAAATAAAGCACAAATAAAAATTATTATTTAACATTGTTTACTGTGAGGAAAATTTATGTGTATTTTGAATTTAAATCCCACATGTTGCAATTTAATCCTATTTGCTCTCTGTGTATTCTCAGTAGAGCAAGTAAAAGGTACCCTCTCAGTTGGAGAAAAAACAAAATATCATGGGTAATACAAGAAATATTTATGTTTATGTTATAGAGATCTTAATTTTGTAGATAAAGAGTTGAATTACACATTTGTCGATAAACAATACTTATCTGCCCATTTTAATTTTTAGAAGGCTTTTATTAATTGACTTCACAAAATGTCTATAAAGTCGCTAAACAAACACCGAGTAAAAATAGGTTCATGTAGTGCACAGAGCAGACACAGTCATTTCTAAAAGGGTAAAAGAGTCAGCAATCTTTGAAAACTTATTCATCCCCTTGGGCCCAGAGGATGTTCAGGTAATTGAAAAATAACACAGTAATACTAAATTACTAATAGCTCAGCAATGCTGCTTACATGAAAACATTGAAATTGTAGTTAAATAATTATGGTATACTGCTTAGTGAGCATAAACATAATGGCAGTGCTTCATAGCTTTTAAAGATTTTTTGTCATGCTTTTACACAAAACGAAGGAGAATTTTATGTATAGTTTAGGAATTATAATTCACCATTTAATTTATATATTTGCCTACTGCCAGAAAAATCAAGTTAATCAATTTAGCTTTTGACAATATAATCTATTTTCCATATTCTTACATAACCCTTTTTCCCCAGAATTCATTTTAATGTATGAGTTACATTAATTAACATCCACATGATTAATCACAAGAGATCCCTGGAAACTTGCTAGCTTTGGAGACATTCTCCAGCAAAACAACAAGCTCAGTTTTAGGTGACTGTTTCTAACTGTTGTAGATATTTTCATCCCAAATGCTTTCTATTGGGGGCAGGGGAGAAACATCTGTGTCTAATTAAAGATGAGAAAATTGGAGGGTTTTTTTTTAGCGTGATACCTATATAGAAAATCAAGAACCAGGAAGTGAAAGAGATGAAACCATGAAAAGACAAAACATAAAAATGTGGAAACAAAATATCTAGGAAAGGACTGTGCTTATAGCCTATGAAGCAGCAGCAGTAAAGAAAATCAAGAAACATACAGAGAATTTAAACTCAATATTGCACTATGGGTTAAGTCTTCCTAGAATTAAGTGACAATGTACAGAATTTATTTACAGAGGTTCAGAATGGAGCAGCATACACAGAGAAAGAGGTGGGAAAGTTGATCTGCTCATCAGAGAGATTTTGTCCTTCAACATTCAATGGTGAAAATAACATTTTTTTTGATGAATATAATTGCAAAACATATCTTAATTAATCAATACTTTATTTTGAGGAGTATAAAAATTAATCCTCTTAGAGCCATTAATAAGGCACAAAGTCATGTTTGAAATGTGACTAGGAGTAATGGAATGCATGTGGCGAAATTCTTGGCTTCTTTACATGTTTATATACATACCTATATGCACACTTAACACACGGAAAACACACAACATATATATACACATATATATTCTCTTTTGAACTATATTGCAGAAAGTGCTGTCATTTTACTTGTTGAAATATTTAACCTTAAATTTCAAGGGTGATAATTCCGAGAACACATACTTGCCTGAGACATTAGTTCTGGTTCTGTTGTCACTTCACTACCTGATTTAACTAAAGCAGCTCTAGATTTCCATTCATGAAAGCTAAATAAATATGATCATCTTTCAGATCCATTTTATATATCAAATCATATTCTATTACCAGTTTTACTTTTAGAAGTTCTCAAGAAATTAAGGTCTACATTCAAAATGGCCCTTATACTTAGAAATGGAATCAGTATGTTACGAATGTTTTTAAACTCATAGTAACCCTTCTTAATCATCCATTTTAAGGAAGCCTTCAAAAGTGATGACAGAAAATACTGCCTTTTATATTTATTGGATATGAAGTTGAAGCCTACATTAAATGCCCTTAATGGCATTAATGCATGCATAACATTTTTTCAATGTGTCACATATAATTTTTGTGGAGTGGATGATATATGTAGCAGCTAAAAATATAAACCACCTGTTGTTCAGATTTTCACTGCTGAGAGTACTGCATTGTTTAGCTTTTCCTACAGTGTGCTGTGTATGTCAATATTGATTTCAGGAAAAGTAATAAAGGATCCTGTCAAAATAAAATTAAAACCTAAGGCAATTTACTTTGCTGAAGGGGGTCAGCTTTAATAACCATCACCATCTTACCAGAACTGCTGCGAAATTTCATTAACACTGTACTCCAGTCGCATATCAGCTAGGTTTACAATTACTACTTGATTATATGTCTGTATAGATCGTTAGGCACAAGTCTCTTTTTTTTGTGCCCTGTATCATTTGGAGCACAGGGTTTCTTTTCAATTCAGTGGGAACTCTATTCAAGGAAATAAAATGATAATAAAAAAAAAAGGTTTGTACTGGAATTGTTCCTTGACTCTGCACAAAATTACTGAACACATTACAATATCAGGACATTTGGCGTTTTAATCTACTCACCCTGAAGTTAGATTTCTACTTGAGATAAAAACAGAGTGATTGTGTAAGTAAATGTAAAGAGAAAAATACGCAAGTTTGGAGGACTCAGGGCTATGCACCAGGAAGTATGTGTAACTGCCTTTTCTCCTTGCTAGGAGATGAATAGTCTCAGCTCCACCTGTTATTCATCAATGTACATTACCCATTCCGATGCATTAGAGAAGAATCTGAACAGACATAAAACTACAAAGGCACAGAAAGGGTGGGAAATACTAACGTGTGAATGCTATCATTCAGTAAGTTGATGTTTATGTGTAATTCTTTTCAACCATGCACTGAAATCTTTTTGTGTTCAATTTTGAGTGGAATTATGTTTTTTTGTGTGACAGTAATATTGTTCTGTTTGGTATTCAAAACAGGCCACCTAAACAATGAGTGCTTCTCAGTAACAATGCGTTGAGGGAAGGTTCCCGTATACTCACATGTATATATAGTTGAAAAGCAAGCTCTGAATTATAAAATAAGTAATCCACAGTTCCCTGGGCCACACCAACACAGCAAGGTAAATTTAAAAAGTAAGGGTAGACAATTGTCAATCACTCATACCTATCACCCACAGGTTTGGATACAGCCCAATGTTGCGGCATTCCTGTTCAAGTGGGCTGTTTATTGGAAGACCATATTCACCAAAGGGTGATTTCTAGATAATCGTGTTGCATTAAGCCTAATGTCTAGTATCCATCAAACCTCAAAAATCTCCAAGGAACAATGTTTCTTATTAACCCTGTCTTGACTTGCATTCAGTTGTTCATTTATACTCCAGTTTTTCTCCATGACTGGGATCCTGCATCAGAACATCATGCCCAGCGTTAAGCTCTTCTCAGTCTTTGGTCTGATAGGCTGATCCCTGGTCCCACCTAATGTCTTCTGCTTCAGTTGAAAGTCAGTTAGGAAATGTGATCCAATATTTTAATACTTGAAATACTGTGTTCATTTTGAGCTCTGTTATGGACAGCATTGGTGGTGGGGTGAAGTAAAAGGCCATATTTATGCCTCCATGGCACCTACATCTCCATTTTAAAATGGTAGCAGTGATGGAGGCAACTCTTGCTGATGGCCGATGTTAAGCCACAGACTAGATACTTGCCCAGTGGGCCACCAAGAAAATGTTTGAAGCAGGCAAAACTGACAGTTGATTAAATATACTTAACTGTAGTGAACAGAAGACAGAGCGAAGGTTTGAAACAAGAGCTATTTATCCTTTCAGTTTGAGGAACAGTCTCTTCTCAATAGGCAGCACATGCGGCAGTGCACTGGATCTGAATAGTACCGTTTGGGTGTCACATGCACAGAACCCTCACTTGGGCCTCTCTCTGTCAGAGACTGGGTACTTCTGCAGTCTTGCTTTGAGTGGATTCCCCCATCCAGCGATTAGCTCCATCAGAGCCTTCTGAAAAGGAGGGTTCTCAATGGTCCATCCTTAGTATTATGGAAATTCTGAATTGGGCATAGATTTAGGAACACCCTGGACCTTCACAATATTTGTATTTTAGCAATGAAATATTGTGTCAGTTTTCTTCTCCACTAAAGGTTTAATAGTTTCTACCTCATAAAAATCTCACAATGATTTGAACAGACAGTATTCTGAAATTATTAAAATATCATACTATGCAGTATATACTTTATAAATGAGAGAAATATTAACTATGGTTTCTTGTCAGACAACTAGATTATTAGGACCATTCCAGACTAATATAGAAGTTGGGTCCCTCCTCAGACTGTAAAGCAAATGAGCAAATCTTCTCCCAGTGCCAGTTCTACAGCTGGACCTGTCTTTCCTTTTCCATTTAAACTGACAGTAACAACAACAAATATGATACTTTCCCTTCCCTTAAGAGTCTGAAGTACAATAACCAATAAATATAAGCTAGTATTATCATTATTATGACTATTATTACTATTACTATCTATGGCTTCACTTACAATATGTCCCATGCAATGTGATTCCTATCTAAGCAAAATCCTGCACCATAACTTAATACCCTAGACCTTTTCTGGTTTATGAGAAAATAAGGAAGGAGTTGTTGAAACACTATCTTTAATTTCTTATTTCCCACCTATTTTTCAACACAAATATCCTGTCTCCCTTCCTGACTTTCTCTGAATTATCAAATACAATAATTCCTTTGGCCCTCACCCTATTTGAGACTCCTGTGCCCTATACAGACTCTCAATGTTGTTCATTAGTTGGGTATCCTGAAACCAGGATTCCAAATCCTCAACTTGCCACTGAGCATTACAGTGGCTTTTTACTGTGTTAACTATAACAAATTCTTATTGTAAATATAACCATTCTTTGGAACCCACATGACTCAAGGACAAAACCAACACGTTTATTATTTTTCTCCTGGTTGTACCTTCACATGCATTTAGTGTCTTGCTTCAGTGAATCAAAGGTAGGGTAGGCCCTATCATTTTTGATCATTCTGAGATACTAGAAGACCTCAAGTCAGGTCATATTAATTCCTGAACAGGTAATTAAATAATTTTTTGAGATCTTTCAAATTTTATTTAAAGTTATTTCTTCTTCCTTTCAGTTTTAGAATCCTGCATCCAGTAAAGAGTATTTATGTTTTTGGCTTTTTTATTCTTTATTCTGATAGCACTTGTATCACTTCTGGCTATTTGTACCACTCACACCTCCAGAATTGAAAAAGGGGAGAAGTAAAAGTATGATGGGGATGGGAAATATCTTTCCTAACAGGTACCTTTATGAGCTGGCTTCACAGACTCCTGGGCTGGACAGCTGTGGAAAGCTGACTCTTGTTCCATTGTTTACTTTAACAAAGCCTTTGGAGACTCCCTTCAAGGTCAGTCATTCATACTTCCTTGACTCAGGAGAATGCGTCCCTCCCAGGGGCTGCTAATTCCTGACTTAGCACCCTGGTATTTGGGAGTACTACTGGATCCTTTTCTGCTGAGGGCTCCCAAACCTTAATGGGGTCCTCTAAGAAAGAGCTTTAAAACAACTTCTGTTTCAAACACTTGTGTTCCACGTAAGATTCATAGAAAAAGAGTACTTGGATCCACCATTTGTAGGAATCAGTCAGTGATCAAACACAGCTTTTTCTGTTGCCTTTTTGGGTGCTCCAGCCATAGGCTGTTACTCTTTGGATTTTCCATACATGAGTTTGCATCCCCATGGGGGTAAAGGTGAAGATCCAGAGGTGGTACTCTCAGCACCAAACACTCTCTCAAAAGAAGGTATTTCTCTAATTGCCCACTGACCTCTTTATCTATGCCACTATAGTTCTTAATTGTAAGTGACCAAGTCCCATCCTTGGATGGGTGTCTCAGCATTCACTTGGAAATATGGGACTGACTGATCCATCCGATTTTGACTCCAAAAATATTGAGAATAAAATAGTTCCCACTTAAACATCTCATTAACCTAGCCAGGGATTTGTCACAAACTCTTTATACTCTAGTATCATGTAAACTGGTTGGGCCACTGGTTCTTCTTTAAGAACAAGTACAGAGCCAGGCTTAGCAATCTTTTTCTTGGCTTAGACCCATGCCCCACTCTGGCTTCCAATCGGCTTTTAAGAAGAAAGGAAGCTTACACCCATTTTAGTACACCAGACTTTCAGGAAAGAAGAGGTGGAAGGGAATATCCTAAGCAGATTATTTACTTGCAAGAAATCATTGCCTGTTTATTCCAGGTATACTGTACCAAGCCATTCATTAACACAGTGAGAGTCTACCTGAAACTTCATTCACACAGCTCTTTGGGAATTTCTTCCCCTGTAGTTCTAAGTGTCTGGAGAAACCCTACTCATTCTTCAAGACTAAAGAAATATTTACTTAAAAATCCCTTATATATTTATTGAAAGAAAAGTTTTTCTCCCTAATGTATGATCCAGTAGTATTTTATGCATATTTATATTACCAGTTATTTTACTTATAGTTAAAAGTCTTTTCTTTATAGACAGATTCTTGACATTGTATACCCTGTATAATACCTATTCGTTTTCCCATTTCCTATCAAATTGTCTAACATTCACAAATGATTGTAAAATTTGCATTTTTACATTAATTTCTTGACTATGTATACAATGTTGTGGACTTTTATTGTATTTTACTCTAAAATGTAATGATAGTTAAATATAGTGATATGAACATTCAAATAATTTAAATGTAATTTGACTCACTCTATTTGAAATGGGTTCTTTTGACTTTTGTTAGTCATTTTAGTTCAGTAGATGACTACATGCTGACCATTCATGATTCTCAGTCTCAATAAGTCATTAAAGTTTATTAGGAAAAAAACATCCACTGCTTTCATCTTTACACTAGAGAAATCAGCTGTTTTCTTAAAGTAGATTGACAATGGCTAAGGTGCACTATCAATATGGGCAGTTCACTGTGCTCTTGAGACCCTGAGTCAGCAGACAAGTATTCCCAAGTACATTTATTCCTACTGCAAAGAAATAAGCTGTAGGGGACTCTTGATTGCGAATGGTTCTAGTTTACTAAAAAAGACTATAGTCATTAGTGAGCATGTTTTATTGAAAACAATAATTAGTTGAACAAGACATTCTATTTGGGAAAGTTCAAGTCAGATGTCTGTGTTTGGTAAAAACTTTTAGAAGTCAAAAATATAAATCTAGAGAAAAAAACATTTCTGCTTTTGATTTATAGAACCATATTATTTCTGAAGGGCCATGAAATAATAATCTTCTTCCTCAGATATATTCTGAAACAATCTTGTAGTTCTCAAATTCTTTATCTCAGACTCAATCCCTGTGATAGAGTAATATTTATTACATTCCTACAATATGAAAAACAAATTTACAGTGCATTGTGGAGGCAATAAGAAGAAACATAAAATAAAATCTTTGCCTTAGAGTTCTTGGTGGTGGAAAAAATATGTAAATGTACAAAATAATTAAAGTAAAATGAACCAAATGATTAACTGCTGAATGAATGTGAAAGTTATAGGTGTGAAGAAAAATTCAATATGAAGTAGAATGGGAAAGGAAGACTTAAGAGTGAAAGTTGACTTGGAAACTGAAAGATAAAAATAATTTAAATAGAAAAATAGAAAATGATGAGGAATACCTTGTATATAACTGTAAAATAATATTTTAATTATCTATGTCCAAGTGTATTCCAATAAAATTAATTTCTCATGCCACTTGAGAGGTAGGATACCTTATCTATGATATAGGTAACTAGTAGAATTTTAACTTTTGTCAATGGAAAATCTGTTTTAATTAATTTTGTTGTGTAAAAAAGAACATGTCACATGATCTAGATATAGAACTCTTCTGTGGCCTTTATTATTAGAATTCGAGCATCATCCACTCACCTGTCCTGCCAACAACCCCTCCCACAGAAAACTGTTCCTTTCACAGCCTGGCTGCAGGATTCAGTCTTAAGCAAGTAGACTGTGAATAATAGTATGGAGTCTTCTTCATTTCTCCTACCTCCTCCCTAATTACAATTTATATGAGCAAGGAAGGACATCTGATCCAAGGGCAGTTAATACAAATTTATGGCTTGGATCACTATAAAAAGCCGCAACTGGGGTTTTTGTTATCATGAAACAACCATGTTTCTTCTCTTGAAAGACTTGTAAGAAGAATTGGTCAGACTGTATAAATAAGAATTAAATAGAGAAGAATAATGACTGTAGTTGAACTGAATTGTTGCAGAGTATCCAACTGAATCATCATATACTTCTGCTGCTGGGTCTCTAGAACTGACTTGTGCCATGAATGAGGCTTCCTGTTCTACAATCAATGAGATCATCCCATATGAGTGCTCCTATACTTGGATTTCCATGAAGTTGCACTTTATTTCCTTCCCTGTGTATATGTACTCTGACCCCCTAACTTGGCTGGCTTTATGATGTCTGTTCATTACATCCCAAGAATTTACCAAAGCACACACTAGAGATCCTTGAAGGCCTTTGTAATGTGGTTTTCTCCCTGACTGACATATTTCTAATGTCCTAATCTCATCTTCAACTAGATAATATGTATTTGTCCTTTAAGAGTTAGTTCAAATGCACATTCCTGGTGAAGCCTTTCTAAGCATTCCAAAGATGTGTAACTTCTTCCTATAGACTCGTGTTTCACTCTAATCATACCCATTACATCACATGTATCATACTCGAATGAAAAGTCCAGTAAATATCTTTATCCACTAGGCAGTCAGGTTTTTTGAGAACACGTGAGCTATTTTTATATCTCTGAGACTTTTAGAACAGTTCCTGGCTTACTGAAAAGACTCAAAAATCACTGGGTATATAAAAATAGCAATGTTTTTAAGCATTTAAATATTTAAAAGCTAAGAAATTTCAAGACATAGCAAGTGTTTTTTATTACTGCTGAAATTACTTTGATCTAGAGGAGTTTGACAATGAAAGAGTAATAGAAACATAAATAAAAGTTATTAAAATAATTCATATTATGGGGATTGCTAAAGAGGTACTAAATTTAAGTGGGGGACTACATGAATTGTTGAAGTTACTAAGATAAGCTCATTGGCACTGAGTTAATGTAGAAGTAATATGATGAAAAAGTTATTTTGAGTTGTTTTAACTTAACGCCCACAAAGTTATCAACACAAATTTATAAAACTTCATCAAAGAGTTAACTGGATTAATAACAAGAAAATAGATAAGAGATTTACTAGATTTTCTCAGATGTAATAGACATATTTTGCCTATTTCTAAATGGTTCTAAAAATAGCATACTTGTGAAATATATACTATTCGATCTGTAAAAATTTCATAACAGTATCAATGGGATTTAAACTGTTCCTTGGCTAAAGTATCCGTTTTATATAGTGAAAGGAATTATTTTAACATTTTAATAAAAACGTCTAAAGCCAAATGTATTTTTTATGGCTCTATGTGGAGAACTCTGTAGTCTCTGGGATCTCTTTCCCTAAAGTTTAGGAAACCAAAATGCTAACCAGTGAGTTAACATGTCTAAAATTCCTTAACTGTTCAGCCTCTACAAACACTCTCAAAAGCCTTCTTCATCTAACCCTGTCTCACATTTCATTGCAATGCTTGCCAATCAGTTACAGTCTTTGGCCCCATGTCACTTTCGTCTCATTGGATGACTGTCATGGGAGCTGCCCAATGGTGCGCTGCTAACGAGGCAGCTTAAAGAGCAGCTGGGGAAGTACAATTGCTGGATTAGGGTCAAGGCCAAGAGAGAAAATGGATGAGAGAGAGAGAGTCTGAATGACTGCCAATAAGCAGGAGTTCTATTATCCTGCTAAAGCAGGACATTCATTACCATCTATTGTAACATAATTTGGGTTCAGTCAAGCTGTCTCTCCCTCTCTTTGGATTTACAATTCATAAACCACAAATGGTCCAAAGGGTGCATTGTCCCTTGTGGCCATGTAACCCTGGGTGAGGGGGAAGCATGGTGGAAATGAATAAGCTATGAAATTTTTAGTGTGAGCACCACGAGGACTGACACCTTGTTCCTTGAAGCTGTAACATAAGTTGTAGGCACAATGCTGAAATAAAATAGTTTGGCATCTCTCTGGAGCCAGTTTGCTCATTAAGCAAGATAAAATAAAAAGTCCTTGTTTATCCTTTGTAAAAATCAAATCCTAACTTGAACAGTCAGTATCTCTATGCTAATTTCCACTAGTTACTGGTAACATTACTGCACAGCAAGTAGAGAAGTTTGTTTTTCCTTAAGGATACAAATCCTTGGTTTTTTTTTAGACCAAGTTCTTCCAAGACTCAGAGATTAATCTGTTCTATTTTTCAATAGGTTTGTGTTGTTTCTATACATGGAAAATGACATTTATAAAATTGTCTTTTTTCTTTAATCACAAAACTTCCCTTAAATAGCATAAATATACCTCCCCTTTTTCCTCTTCTCCTTGTCTTGTGCCCCTACTGATCTTTTTCAATTACATTACTTATCACCATTTGGATTCAGTGCTAACGCCCACCTGCCATCTGAACTAGTGGGAACATGGTGGTATTGTCTATGTGCCGTACTCAGTTAGGAAGGCAAATGAGCTTGGTGAAAGGAGAGCAAGTACAGTAATTCAGAGCAAATTAACCAAGGCACAGAGAAAACAATCACTATAGTAAAGTAAGGACAAGAAAACATATGCGTCACTTTTGTTCTAGTCTGATTGATACTGGGACACTGGTTACCACAGTCTGCATGGCAGGTGGACCTCACAGAGCAACCTACACCCCTACAAAGAGGGCATTTCCATACATCACAGATGAAATACTGGAAATACAGCTGTAATCCTTATAGATATTTTTAATATAACTTTAACATAAACGATTTTTACATTGTTCTTGCAGTGTCTGCGGTGTGCATGACTCAATCCATTTTGGCTTTCTTTCCTCAGATGCTAGAGTTTCATTTTGTATGTGTGATTGTTTCACATGCAATTTGCCTGGTGTACATTTGCTATAATTCATCTCCTACTTATATCCATGTATGCTTTTTAAAATATTATATTATTTAAAAATTTTAGTGATTTGACTTTAAATGCTCACCAGCTCACATATTTTAAATTGCCCACACAAGCCATAGTAAATGACCCATTAGTAAAGCCTGCTGCTTCCAAAGAGTTACTTTATAAATGTGTTTCCAGATTTCAAAATACACATTGCCTTATTTAATTCTTAGAAACCGAATTGACTCTTAATGGATTTAGGTCACTTAATATTATGGTTTAACATATTATCATAGTAATAACTCTGATTAACAGGAAAAAGCCACATCATGAGCAACAATATCTGTAAACTCTTAACAAAGTCATCCTTAGTGAAAGCATGAAGTGCTAAACACCCATATTTTTGTAGAAATATATGATCCTAGCTGTTTTAACACAACTGATTAAATGTAGCTATTCCCTTTTACTGCAGATGTGGTTTATCTCATTGGTCTAATAAAATATCTATTTTTGATGCTAATGAAACCTATATAAATGAAATGTGTTCAAGCAGATCTTTTGAGGAAGTGGATGCTAGGTACTCAAATCTATGAAATCTAATCTTACAGCATATTGATGGACACATACCTCCATGAGTAATAATTGTTCTATATTTCAGAAATCGTGTATAAGATTTAGAAAGATTATTTTGCTGAGGGGAAGTCTCCATTCTCAGTTTGTTCATGAAACAAATTCCTTCCCTGACATATCTAATGTTCTTTTAACAAATATGGAGTCTATGAATTAAAGGTTGGAAACATAATATTTTCAGGAAATACTTAACTAAAGTAAATGAACAGAAATTTAAAGAATGTAAGGGTGGGAAGGTGGAAAGAAGGGGGAGGTGGAAGGGAGGATGATAGAAAGGGGTACAAAGCAGAGAGGGGAAATTTTCTTAAGTGGCTATCAGTAAATTCTAAAGGACTCTGCCAGTGGGAGGTCCTTTTGTTTGGGGTGAAATGACTGGTTAAGAGTATGAATATTTAAAGGTAGAAGCTGGATCTAGTCTTAATTACTCAATGTAATGAAGATAGTGAGCAGATTCTGGTTCTCTGGGGGCTTGTTCAAGGGACAGAATGAGGTTGGATCGTATAAACATTCTTTGGAGGAAAGGTTAAAAGATGGGTTTGGGTAAAGGGTAAACAGAATATTTAAATATGATTCCTTTACAGGGAATTGAAAATCTCCAATAAATTTATGAAAACCATGGTAATCTTAATAAATCTGTAACTTTGAATAAAGAGGCTGAATTTAGCAAAGGGCAAAAACAAATCAGGTTCTAGACGGGAAGACAAATGTGTTATGACCATAGCTCTCAGGTGCAGTAACATGCTTGAAGACATCACGTGCCCTTTAAATGTCACCAAGACACTTAATACTTGATCAGCTGCTGCTTACAGGTTTGCTGCATGTCATTATATTTTGGTAATAATAATGGCTTACATTTACTTTTTACTATGAGACGGGTAGTGTGCTAAGTGCTTTAATCCTCAACTCAGACCTCTTCTATAAGGAAAGTATTTTCTCATTTTAATCTCCCCAAAGAGAAAATGAATGCTTAGAAAGAGTTTAAGTAATTTGCCTTAAATCACCCAGCTATTAAGTTGTGAAGTTGAAATTCAAATGCAGGCAGTCTGGCTCCACAGCCCATGCCCTTAACCACTGAACTAGGCTTGTAGAAGAGGAAATGCTAATGTGTTCCCCAAAGCATTGCATTTCTGCCAGGGAATGACTTTGATACCAAGAGAGAATGGGACTTTTGGAATGAAGCCCTAAGAGATAAAGAACAAGTAGAAACTTTAAAATAAAAAGAATGATGACCACAAATAGAAGCAAGTTTTTACACTGTAATTCTTTCCTTAAATATGTTTACCCACGCAGCTTCTCAGAGAGTTATAGTATTACTATATGGACTTCTGGAAAATGTTTATTAATTTAGCAAATGTTTAAACTGATCTGAGTTCCCATTTTCCAACCCTTCCCTGGACAGCCTAATGGACAATCAAGGAATAAAGACAAAATATTTTCCTAAACAATCTAGAATCTTCTAGAGATTAATAGTAAGGTTTTCCCAGCCTCTTATAGGCTATTTATCAATACCTTATCATTTGAAACTTACTAACATGCAGATACAGGTGTAAATCAAATATTTTTCCTAAAGTTATAATGTTATGGTTTAAATGATACTTAATGGTTCAGAAAAGTATATATGCAAACACACATGCCTTCATCTCTACCACCATTCCACCCTCATACCCACACACACACACATAAAGTGCTCTTTTTGTCAGTAAATGGAAAGTTCGCATTCTTAAAATAGTTACATATGAGTAGGAAGAGCTATTAACCCCCAACAGCTTAAAAAACATATGCCTTTTAATTCTGCCAGTGAAAAAGAAAATATTTTGTTATTTTAATAACTATTTCCTCTCTTAGCTCATTAAAATATATTCCCAGAGGCTTCCAGAACCCATTTCATATCTGTAAGCCTCCCAGAAAACCTCTCAAATGGTGACATTAGTGGCACTGGTAATCAGAGCTGGAACAGAGAATGTAAATGAGAAGTGCTGTGTAAATCAGCCTTGATATTGTTCTGCTGCTTTTATCTGTCCACTGTGGATTGGGTTCATTGCTGCAGGAGCTTATCCTGGCTGGATAAAAACCACAATCAAGTTGCAAACCAAAACAAATGGCTCTCAACGGAATGCTGACAAAAATGGGAATTATGGAAATTTCCACAGTTTACCTGCTTGCACAAGTCCATAATTTGCAACCATATCCTTAATGGCATGCACATTTTTTTATCTTGGTAAATAGATGCTATACTGGGCTTTGAAATTGCTGGCACTCGGCATTTTGAAATAATTGGCACTCAATAATGTAATGCTAACACCCTCTGGTTGGCTGGCTACCCTTACTTGTACTCACTTTTTGGCTATGATGGTTTATCTATTCCTCCTTTTTCTTGGCAAGTTTCTCAGGGGTAAGAATGTGGAAAGACCATCAGAATTATGAATGGAAAACCATTTTGAGATATCAGCTGGAGGAATATACAAATCTAAGTTTCCTGAAAGACCATTCCATGTTAAAAAGGCCTATTTTGCTTTTGATCTTACAAAGCTAGTGTTCTGTTTTTGTTTTTGGAAAGCAATTGGGTGAATACATTTCTTAGGGATTAATCTTCTCTTTGTAGGATATATAAAATGTAACAAATTATCCTATATATTATCCACGTTATGTCAATTTTGTTCTATCAACAATAAGTTTTAACCTTGGGGAAAAAGACCTTAAAATACTTGTTTTAAATCTATGTATAACAAAATAGTGTTTTTATGTATTATCTCCTGATACAATAAATAGCTCACTGACATTCCTCTACAATTCTTTGGACATAGAGAAAGATTAAAACAGTCCTGAAAAAAAATGTACTTTGTCCCTATTTTTTTTTACGAGTTATAAATGTTAGTAAACTGCATTGTCCCACAATGATTTCATATTCAGCTGTCTGAATCCATAGCCTATCATCTTTCCTATGTTAAAATGACACAGAATCTACAAAAATCTGGTTGGCAGAGGCATTTCATTCAAGATAGAACAGCCAGGAAAACAGTGAATTAAAAAAGCAATTACATTGGTTGAACTTAATGGATTTCTTACACAGAACTAGCCAGTAATTTGCGACCTACCAAGTACTAACAAAGCAAATGATTGCTTCTTTCAAAATTTAGTTAAACCACGAATGAAATGCCAAGCAAAACAAAACAAAAACTGAGAAGTTACCAGTGTTTAAAAAATTGTCATAATTTTCACGGCTGCTTCAAATCTTAGTCATCACCTGAGATATTTTATTAATACAAAATGTAGGAATTATTTCTGAATCAATCTACTAAATTTTTTTTAAGTATTGTGTGGTCAGCATCACACACAAATACAATAATTTTATAATGTGAAGATATGGCAAGCGCATCCACCTCTAAATGGGGAGTACAAAACGGGGGACTTTGAAAAATACTTGAAAGAACTTAGACATTATAAGGTAGAAAATGCTGATACAGACTAGTCAGTTTGGAATTTGCACTTAATAAGCTGAGTCTGATCAAAATATGACAGGCAAATTATTACAGGAGTGAAGGTGGTAAGCATGATGCTATGGCAGTAATTTGGGTCGGGGAGAGGGCTTGGATTAGAATAGTGACAGAATGCAACTACTTTTGCTTGTCTCTTTATTCTGTTATTTAGTTCCATTTTATTGTGCCTTTTTAATATTTTAGGCCTTTCACCATGTCCACTCTCACTTTATTATTTAATACAATTGTAGTGGAAAGCAGACAGGACATATGATTACCCATATAATTCTAATCAAAGCTTTGGTACTAGTTTGTACGACTTTAGGAGAAATACTGCTCTGTGATCAGGTTTCTCAGCTTTCCAAAGATGACTGCAGGTTCCTTACATGCTGCCAAGGTTCTTGAGTCAATAACATCAAATAAAATTATGCAATTAATCTCTACTTTTGCCATCCTGTTCTGCCAACACTGCCAAGAAAATATCTTTACTTTTCCTTATTTGCCTCTTATTAGTTTCACACTGTTCAGATTTGCATGATAATTTGCAAAGTGCTTTACATGTGGTTCTTTATAAAACTCTCACAAGCACACTATAGTAAAGATACCAGTTTCTTCCACTTTCCAGATGAATCTTATTTCCCTCATTTGTTAGTATTTGCTGTTCTTTCACTAGTTTCTAAGAATGTGAACTCAATGTGCCCTGTACCTTACATAACTACTCCAGAATTCCAAGTCACATGCAGACTTACAAAGCAGTGAATGAGAAAAAATACAATGCAGTTTTCAGGAAGAGATTGAACCAGAGAAGAAAGGGAATACTATATATTTAGGTAATTTAATACAAGAATGCTTAAATAATAACATATGAATATTCATCTTTGATTTCTTTCTTTTTTCCTGACTATAAATGCCTAATTAGCTACTTTTTCCTGTGTATTATCTTTATAAATGTGTTACACCTACATACTCTTTCAGGTCATTCCCACAATCACAACTCAAATTAAAACCTAAATACTACTAGAGTAACCACATTATTTAGCTGCTCTTAAATTTCAACTATTCCTATTAAGTGAAGAACAAAATTCAGTCTCTTGAGTAGGGAAACTGAAACACCTCCACATTCTGATCCTAGGACTTGGTTTTGTGGAGTCCTGGAGACAATTGTGCAGAAGGGAAATCCAATTATGTGCATTTCTTCCTTCCTCCTCAGTGATATTGTTGACAGCTTGGTATCTGCCATGGTAGGAATATTTACACCAAGGAAATGAGCAAACACTACAAATTAGGTTTTCTTTTACCAGAGAGCCTATTGTTAAACATTTATCTGCATACCACTAGTTCTGTTCCAATTCCACTATCACCATGTTTACTATATGCATTTGAGACTACATAAATCTATCTTAAGCATGGCCTCTTCCATCATCCTGTGATGTGCTTCCTTTCCCTTTGACTAGGTGAAAAATCTTGATTTTTGATGGATGGCAATTTTTGGGGGGTAGGTTTTTTTCTGTTGTGGAGTCTTTAGAGGAACTTGTCTTAAACATCTAAGAAAAAATAAAAGTAATACCTATCCTTCTAGGCCAAGCTAAAATACCATCTCCTCTCAAAGCATATTTTATCATTAAAAAAGAAACTATAGCAGTTTAAAGTTCACAGAAAAATTGAAAGGGGTTACAGAGATTCCCCATTTATTTCCTGCTCCACAAAGCCTAGTATCTCCCATTTACCAGCATCCCCAACCAGAGTGGCAGTTGTGTTACAACTGATGAACCTACACTGATGCACCATAGGTGCCCAAAGTCTACAGTCTACAGTCTTCCTTAGAGTTCAGTCTTGGTGTACATTCCAAATATGGGTTTGGATAAATGTCTAATGACATGTATCCATCATTATAATATCATACAAAGTAGTTTCACTGCCCAAAAAATCCTCTGTGCTCCCCTACCCCCAATTCCTTGCAACCGTGAAACATTTCACTATTTCAATAATTTAGCCTTCTCCAGAATGTCATATAGTTATAATCATACAGTATCTGGCCTTTCCAGATGGCTTTCTTTCACGCTGTGAAAATGCATTGTGAGGAAAATGGCCAGAATTCCCATCTGGCCTTGATAGTGTCCACTGCATGTACATACATATAAGAGCCTGTCTGCATATCAATGAGATGTTTACCAGGAGAAGAGCCACCAGTCGGAAGCGAAGTTGGGGTTGGGTTGAGAGGCTGTCCTCTCCTGAGCTCCTGTACATAATTGGGCAGGCACCCACCAGTCACCAGGGACCCGCCCACAGAGGCAAGGACCCTCCCAGGGGCAAGGGGCAGGGATTCATAACAGAGTGCACCAGCACTGGGGAGAAAGAGCTTGGTAGGGGAGCTAAGCCAGAGTGGGTGGAACACGCCGGGAAAGAGAGAGCCAAGCAGCTGGGATTCTTAGCGGGAAGAGACTGAGGTGTGAGAATCAACCTTTAAACCCTTTCATTTCCGACTCTTCACCCTTGTTTTTCTTCAGTCTTATTGGATTCATATGGAGAACTTGCCCTGTGCAGGGAATCTCCTTTCTTTAGGAGCTACAAGCATTTGAGATACTTCCATGTCTTTTTACGGTTTGATAGCTCACCTCCTTTTAGTGCTGAATAATATTCCATTTTCTGGATTACCACATTTTTTACCCATTCACCACTGCCTTATTTTCCACAGCTAAAAAATAATTGCATTCTTCTGTATGCTATCATAAGGTTTTGTTTATATATTCTCTATAGTACTTAACATCTTACTTGGTATCATTACTGTTTATCTTTTCTACTAAACTATATATTTTATGAGGGCAAAGTTTGCACCTTGTTCATGTTTACTCCATATAGCCTACTTCCATGTGTGGGAAATGAAAGGGCCTCAGGGAATAGATGTAAACAAAAGGATAAATAACACTGAACATTTTTTACTGGCCTCATATTTCCACAGTTCTTCCATTTTTTTTCCCATTAAGTCCAGTAATTTACCAAAGAGCTATTGAAAGTTGTTTGAAAAAAGAAAAATTTGCCCCACTTACTGTCACTTCATGATCAAATATGAATATATTAAATACCAAATGTATCATATGTCCTGCTTTTTGAGTGATGTTTAAGAAATTGACAACAAAATGCTAAAGTAGAGATTGAAATTAGATGTTTTCATAAAAAAAATGTAATCCAACATGGTTTTTACAAGTACCCTTATGTCAGTGGGAGAGAAAACAGCACTCAGAAAACATGTTCTGTAGAAATGTTCACTTAAATGTTACTTTGAAGGAGGGAAAAAGCATTTGCATGATCAAATTGCTTTATTAACAGCGTACTGGGCCTCACTTTCTTGGTTGGAAAATAACTGAGGATTCCCAGTGCTTTTTGTTTTCCACTAGATTCAATGTAGACAACTTCAGAATTTAATGAAAAAGTCTATTACAACCCCAAATGCTTAAACATAGCTGCTCAGATTTGGCAATCTGCCTGAATCAGCTCAAATTCAGTAGCTTTAAAGTTGCAAAACATAGACCCTATTCATGTTTTGAATTCTGAATTTTTTGTCACTTCCAACTTTTTAACCTCCTAAAATGAAAAGAAACTCCATAAACATGGTCAGTGGCCAACGAATTCACTGGGCCGAAAAGCAGGTGCTGCTGACTTCCCATTTGGATGCAGCTGGCCTTTTTTATTAAAATGATCTTGGTTAGCTCCAATGTTAAGAAGTGTGCCACGGGTACAGCGATCAAGGCTTTGATCTGTCCTTGCTTTGTCCTGTTCCCTGACCATTACCCTTACCCTCCACGAGCTGTGTGCATTACATAGCCCTTGCCGACAAAGGAAACAAGTTAAAGGAGATTCCAGCTGGATCAGTCCAAAACTATCCACAAAACTGGAAAAAAGTAATCTGAAATGTATATACCACTAACTGGTATCCTGCAGTAGTGTTAACACTTAAGATTTTCTATAAGAAATATTAATAGACAAAGAAACTCCTGTGGGTTTCTTTATGGGAAGGAAAGAGTAGACTTTTAAATTCAATCTAGGAGTGTTGATGATATTTGATCTAGTTACACATGGAAAAACAATTTATAGAGGCCTACTCTTTTACTGAAAAGTCTCCTTAGTACCATTTCAGATTACAAGAGTCAGCAGATATTAGCTCCATGTGCTGGAAGCATCCTGGGAAAAGGTCATTCTCCAACAATGCAAAGCAGGAAGGAATCTGCAGTGCTGCACACAGAGAGGAGAGCTGCCGTCACTGACATTCTGCATTCTGGCCCATAGTTTAATGCCGGTAATTCCAAACAGGTTATTCAGCTTAAATATAAATATATGTATACTATATATTTTCAAAGTTATATACCTAATTTATATAAATAATCAGTGACAACCTTACAAATTGAGAAAGTATCAATACTTTTAATACAATGTATCAATACTCTAGAAGTAATTATTATTATTATAACAATGATGAAATCACTAGTAATAGTTGCAGCTAAGTTTTTTTAAAGAGTTTATGTCAGACATTATGTGATACATATTTCTTCGGTTATCTTCAGAACTACTACACAGAGATAGGTATTATTTCCCCTCAATTATACAATTGAAGAAATCAGGGTTGAAAGAGATTTAGTATTTTTCTCAAAATCTCACAAGTAACCAGTGTCAGCAGCACTTAAACTCAGTGTTTTCTGCCAGTAACTCTTTATTCCTTGGCCACTGTACTAAATTAAATACAGTAAAATATCAAGATATTTAAAAGTTAAAGTATTACAATGAGATATTTATTGAAATAGTATAAATATATCTACCTATTATACAATATGGACACTTTTTCCATTTTACATTCAGACATTTGAATATTTTTAGATCAGCATTTTCCCAAATGTGTTCTTCTAGATAATTACATGTTATTAATAAATATTACATGAAAAACCTGTACCTAGTTAAATGAGTCTGAGTTAGACAAGTTTAAGTAGAGCTACCTTTCTGCAGGATTCATGCCTCAGATCAAATGTGTATTTTGATTTTCCAAAAAGAGTAACAAAATGTTTGTCAATTTTTTATTGCCTGTTTATAATGTTGCAGACACAGCATTACTTCATTTCATTTAACAGGCTTATGAATTCAGGCTATTGTCATGTAACAGATAAGGAGGCTGAAGCTTATAAATATGCAATGCTGTCTGAAGTCCCCAAATTAGATTGAAACTGCAGAACCTAGCTGCCTTAACTACTAGGATATGCTATGTTGCTGTCTTATTAAGAGCACTTTTAAATTATTTTTTTGTTATGTAGAACACACTTGGAATCACCAACTAAGACACTGTTAATACATAGTCTTGTGCCTATTACCATACCCTGTAGGATTATTATTTTGACAATATCTGCCTACTCTCCCTATGGGTTGTGAGCTCCTTAGAGATAGGAACTAAGAATACATATATGGATCCTAAGAAGATTGCCTGATACATAGGCACTCAATAGGTAGTCAATAAATAGTAGTTGAATGAATTAATGCTGTCTGTAAATTGACCTTACTCTTAGTTGCCAATTCTACATACACAATATTATTGCTTATCCTCTGAGTCAACCCTTTGTATTAGAAGTGAAATCAAATCAGGTAAAAGTAAATCACAGTTTTGCCATATCTAGAATCTTGAGACTAAAAATACATTTAATAGATTGGATAATATATAAGTAGGGACTGGACTACAGAATCAAAAATATGAATTGTAATTCCCATCAATAACTATTATTTTTAAGTTGTTATAGGGTCAAAATAAACATATTAATACTTACTATAAAAAGATGTGAGAGTGAGGATGCCATGTTAAGTATAGGATCAGGTAGGACATAGGCTGGAATTCTACCTGTTCAAATTCTACCACTTTGGGCAAGTAAGCACACAGCATTGAACCTTACTTCACTAATTTTGAAATGGTTCTGTTACCTTTCCTACAGGACATTGTAAATGTTGGATAAACTACCCAGAATAGTGTATGAAATATAATAGTCACCAAATAAACAAAAACAATTACAAATCAGATTGATTTTTTTTAAGGACCCATTTACTTTTAAGGGACTTAGATCCATTTTAAGTAGCCTGATCATGATCTGCTATACTGAGTTTACTTCTGAACCTATCTATTTCTAAACTGTTCATTTGTCATTTTTAAAATGTGCTTATGGTAGAAAAAAAAGGATGTATTTTGAGACAGTGCTGTGGTACTTAGACCATTCACCAGGACAGCTCACCAAATTCTTGAACAATTTGAAAATTGCCTTCAGAAGTGTCCTTTGTCTAGATAAAAACTTAAACATATTTGAGATATTAGATTGTCATACATGGGACAAAAGAGACTAGCAATTCGGCAGAAACCAGATAAATACAGGAATAAATATGCTATTATTTCTAACAGAGCATAGCCCTTTATGACATGTCACTGCTAAATGTTCTACTTTACAAGATTGAAATTGTCCAAAGTCACTCACTGTTCTAAACATGATCAATATTAAAAAGGATTTACTAATCAACTCAGTACATAAATCTATGATTAAAGCTGGTACTAAAAAATATAGTGCTAACACTGGAAATGTTCATTTTCTTGTTCAGGGGAAGTAATTCATGTAGTTCATATAAAGGGTGATCATATAATTACATTCATGTAAAGGGTGATATAGAAAGCAATTTGTTTTTTCACTGTAACTATCAGTGCTATTCAATCACTTATTCATTGATTCATTTCTCAAATATATATGGGTTTACTATGTACAGGTACTTTAGTAAATTACAAGGTTATATTATACAGCTTCCCTTGAGGAGCTCACAATCTATCAGAGAAAGATAAATATAAACCTAAATAAATCAATTTCAGTGTTGAAATGGGTGTCTTAAAGTACATTAAAATAGTGTTTTAGAGAAGGAGAATGTAATACTTGGTTTGAAAAATCATAAAAGGCTTTATAGGAATTCTTTACATTAGAATTGGAGTTAAAGAATGGATAACTTTGGACATGTAGACATAGAGTGGAATCTGCATATTTTTAACTTTTTACAATAGATTTTAAGCTTTTATAATAGAATAAGTGTTAGAAAACAGTCAAAGATGGGCATTAAATCATTTAACTAGACTTTTCTAACAAAGGATAATTTGGGAAATACACACCAATCTTGTATCTGACATTCAAACATCTCAGTCACTTCCAAGTTTAAGAATTTTGAGCCATGTGTTGATCCTTCTGGTCGGCAGGGAAATGTTTCATGCATTTTCTGTCAAAGGGTAACCTGCATATGCAGGAGATTATAGCAGTGTAGCTGTTTTATTTTTAAATTTCTCTCTACTGTTTATTTAGTATGAAACAATAATAAGATTCTGACAATTTCTATGTGATACCTGGTTAGGTTATGAAAGTAATTATTTGAAAGAGTATAACCAATATTTATATATTTAGAAATATATAAATAAACAATAGAGTCAGGAAATGCATTTAAAAGATCTGCCATTTGTAAATGGTATCTATGATGTAAATGGAGTTACTTCTACTTTGGTAATTTTAAAATTTGCTTTGTGTTCTGGAAAACTTTACTTCTGGAGGATATTAAGAGACTGTATAGCCCTACCCAAGGATTATATGGTCAAGTAAATGTGGGTTAAAACAATCAAGCTTCTCTATTGCAGGGATTAGCTCTTAAAGACTTGCATGTATTAAAGAGCAGTATGAATTTCACAAGGGACCTAGAATACAATTCACAAACTATATTGTAAAGAAACACTTTTAAAAACAATCTTAGTGAGTTTTCATTTCCCCCATCCTTACTTGTAAGACCTGAAATAGATTAGTTTATTGAACTAAAGATAATAATTTAACAGGCATTAGAAAGACTGACTTATACATTTATTCAAGCAAATTCAAATGGTGAGTGCCTAAGAAAAAGGCATTATGCTTGATGCCAGGGAGGTATCAGACCATACTGTTGAAAACATAAGGTCTGGAGTCAGATTGTTGGGATGTATATTGTATATAGGTCGGTTACTTTTAAGTCCTTTATCTTCTCTATGCTTTGATTTCCTCATTAATGAAGATGATGATACAATAAGAGAATCTACAACACATAGTGTTATGAGGACAAAATAAATGTGCAGTTCTTAAAATGGATTCAGCAACATAGTAAATATATGAATTAGCTAATGTCATAGCCACCATGATATAATTTTTAAACATTTTATACATTTTTAATAATTTAAAAAACATTTTTTATATATGTGAAGTTCATATACAGATTTTTGTGTGAATATACACTTTCAGTTCTCTTAGGTATATACCTAGAAGAAGAATTGATGGGTCATAGGGTAATTCTACATTTAACATTGAACAACAGCTGAGTATTTTCCAGTAAGGCTGCACCATATTACAATCCCACCAGCAATGTGTGAAGGTTCCACTTTTTCCACATTCTCTCCAACACTTATCTGTCTTTATTGTAACCATTCTAGTGAACGTGAAGTGGTACCATATTATTATTTCAGACCTTTCATATAGGACTGAAAATATAAATGAAAATTATGTGGTTAGCATCAATTAATGTAACTGACGCAGAATGAGAAAATAAGGGAATTAGTTATTGTCAATCACTAGCCATAATCACATTATCTTCTTGCTGAATGATTGAGAATATAGTCAATTACATGAAGACATATTCCAAATTGCACAGAACTAGAGAAAGCTCTGAAATGGTGCTGTTTTCCATACTTTAGAAACTAGAAAATCTATGGTCTGTTTGGGTAAAACTAAGCTTTTCAGTACTCTTAAAAATATGAACTTTTTGATAGAATTACAATTTTATATTGGACATAGCATTAGAAATAAAACGTTACTTCAACTACCCTTAGGAGATTTTAATTTTAAAAATGTGTATCTCAGCAAACATTAAGCACTTTTAACTACTTCTTAAGCACTTTGTAGAGCATACAGAATTTTACTCATCCTTATTTGTGTCCTCTGGCTGCTGTAACAGATTATCAAACTTGGTGGCTTAAGACACACATTTATTCTGTTACAGTTCTAGAGCTCACAGTCTCAAATTAGTTTCTCTGTGGGGAAATATCAGCGGGGACGCATTACCTCCAGAAACTCTAGGGAAGTATCAGTTCCTTGTCTCATCCAGCATCTGGTGGCTGCCGGCATGCCTTGCCTTGTGGCCACATCACTCTAATCTCTCTGCCACTGGGCCTACATATCACTATCACCGTGGCTGTAGATTCGGATATATTATTTTGTACATAGGTGCACAATTGTTATTTTTTTGAACTTCTTAGACAGTAAGAAATTATTTCATATTTCTGTGATTGGTTTTCTTAGTCTGAATAAACCTACTAGATCTACTATAAATCATTGTCTGGAAGTTATTATAAAAACCTTTGCGAAAAAGTGAGGCAAAATTTTAGTCACTACGTTTCAAGAAAAAATTTATTGTGTACCGATTTGGTGTCAAACATAGTCAGTGCTAATAACAAAGATCACAGGCAATTGGTGTCTGATGGAGAGACTGACATGGAAATAGATATGCAGACTGTAATGTAAAAAGGAACATATAGGTAAAGCTGAAAGAGGTTCCTGTAAGCTTAAAGTGTTAGCAGCTGGAAGAGGCCTGGCACATGATAGACAAGTAAGAAATAATCTATTGGACAATTCATACAGAATTCTCCTCTTTTCTTTTTTAAAGAGGAATATAATTTTAATTCACTAATAAATTGGATATGGAATTTCTAAGGAAAGAAAAGGCACTGGCAAAGTAGAAAATAGTTTGTTGACTCATATAGATGAAGATTTCTATCTATGAAATTGTTTGATATAATATCGATAAGACTCTGAAAAGTCACTCAGAGCCCAAAAGAGCTTTTATTTTTGTGGATTATAGCTATTAATCCTATTAGAAATTCAAGCAACTTAAAAAAAATATTCACTCATTCATTTTAAACCAAAAAAGAAACCCTGTAGCACATTAATACAAATAACATTTTTGTAATAAGTGACATTTCCCAAAACAAAATAACTTAGAAGACTTTATCCCTTTAATACATGATTTAGAAGACAGCTAAATTCTCATATCTGCTTCAGCATCTAATCTGTAGTGAATTTTTGTTGAAGTATGTGAAGAAAATCCATGCAGATATTCAAGTGGAAAGTAATTTTAAAACATTTCAGATAGTTGTGGAAATCTTTGATAGAACACTAAAATGTATAATTTATAGTTTCTTAAAGATTAGTTGCCATGCTAGTGACTAGTTCATCTCGCACATTCAACAACTGCACAAGTGCTTTCCTGCAACAACAACTGAGCTTTGCTATTCAGCAGGAGCATTTTGTTCTGTCCATCCTGTTTCATTATGTATAATAGAAGGAAGAAGTTTATTTAAAGGTTGAGATTTAATGAAACACATTTTTAGTCCTTCTATCAAGGAACTTAAGTGAACTGGCTTCCCCTCTCTGCTCCCTGCACCCACCGCCCCCACTCCTGGCAAGTGTGTGGCAGTGAAAGATATGACTATCTGTATAGTTTGGTGCCATTAAAATGGTCTCAGAGATCCCCTAAGATTAGCTAGATAAATGCTGGATTAGTACATGAGCTGTTAGTTCAATTACCAAATTACAACATCATTTAAGAGAACATTGAAACATGAAAGATCTCTGGTATGAAAAATTGCCTATGTGGTTATGCTTTCAACAAGATAATAACAGATGCTTGTTCTCTCAATTTCCAAAACTGATGTTACCAAAGTAGGCCCTTTACTCAGGGAAGCCCTTAGACACTTGCAGTGCACTTCAGGCAGTGAGCAATATCTTCCTCATATTAAGGAGTCAGTTAGTACTTGGTGAATGCATGGAAAAGGGAATCAACAAAATGACAAGTTAGAATTGAAAAATAAGCTGCTAGAGAAGGAAACTGACAAAACTGTGAACTGATTGCTGGTCAGTCTAAACAGAAAAGAAAAACTGAGGAAATATTTACAACTTTAGAAGCATAGCTGGTAGTATATTAGGTTTAGTACTAGTAACTCTGGAGAATGTGTTTTGTTATAACAAAATAATCTGTATTCTTAGTCTAGACACCTTGTCAAAAATTACTAAACATTACTAGTTGTACTGAAAATGTTTTTACTCAAACTCTTAGAACTTGAAGGAAATATAAAGATTAGTGCTCAAAGAAATGTGTTCAATGAATAGAACACCTGAATCTGAGGATTCCAGATAACTGAAGCATGAGCTGAAAGCTCATCTCTCAACCTATTTCCTGAAACAGCCAATAACTCTGTAAGGAATCCCCTTGAAACTTGAACATGAGTTGTCAGTACCATTTCACTTCCCCATGGATGTTTTGAGAAAGAAAACATCTTTACAAGTTAGTGTTTCGCTTATGGATTTAAATATATGGAGCATAGAATTAAATATTTGCAGGGGGAAATTGCACTATTTTTCAGCTCTTTATTATTGAGTTGTTTCAGTTCTTTAAAACATTCAGTTCTTTTATTAAAATGTAAATTAAAAACATGTATAAACATATAATAAATACTTTATGATTATTGGCTATTTAAATACCTATACCCTTCCCCAAATCAATTTAATAATAATTGTTGAAAGCTGATATTAGATTAAGAATCTGAAAGTTGATGCAAAGAAAGGCTAATAAAATTACCTACCACTAAAAGGCAAAATTGGAGACCATATTGAATTTCACAACTCCTGAGACACAGATCTAAGTGCAAATTATCAAAAAACAAAAAGCACTTCCACTTGGTTTAGATCCCAGTGGTCTCTCTTATATTATTTTGATCGAATCTACCTTCTCTGAGTTATCATTACACTTTTACATATCCTCCTTCCATTTTTATGGAGGAAATTTATTAAAATGCCCAGTCATTATAAATATAATTTAAATTCAAACATATGACAAACTAAATATTAATTATTACTAAGATTTAGTATGTCAATGCAAACCATGTTGAATTTTCAAATTTAACATCTTTATGATAGCTCAAATACCAAAACTATTGAATTAATATTTTCCAGTAAAGAAGCATACATTTTATAATTACTTAACATTGTGAAACCAGTCCTATAAACAGGATCAATTGGCAAGACTGCAGATGTAAGAAGTATGAATCTATAAAGACCATTTAAAATTGTTCTGGTGGAAGGAGAGTGTTCTAAGTATTGTAATCAGAAAATATAAAATGAGAATTGATCGCTAAATGTACCACCTGCATATTTTCTATATATCTCCAAGTTAAATTTGTTTTCTACAAGTATTTCTTAAAAACTGCACTCTTACCATTATAAATTCTCATCTCTTATAATGTGAAGACAATATTTCTTTCTCATGTGATATAGATTGAATCTTTTGTATGTTGAGGACTAGCAGGGTCAGACATCCCCATCTGAAATTGCTATTTTCCAAGCAATTTCAT
Organism: Manis pentadactyla; assembly: GCF_030020395.1. Taxonomy (NCBI): domain Eukaryota; kingdom Metazoa; phylum Chordata; class Mammalia; order Pholidota; family Manidae; genus Manis; species Manis pentadactyla. Next base: position 54,837,278 of record NC_080023.1, read on the forward strand.
TAAAATTGAGCCTCACTAATATCCCTGTGGAAAACATGCTCAAACATTCTTCCCAGAGGATACTGATGCCAAGGCTTAGTTCTACTTTATCCATGTCGTAGCTATGTGTCAAGTATGTGGTCTGAAAGAGTGTCTCATCAGCAATAACTGGTTCAAAAGCCTCTACAGAATTTTCCACACACACAGCAATTTGTAGATGATTGGTAAAAACACTGGAGGTGACTTTCCAAAGGGCTTTTGGAACTTGAGAAGGAGCATGAGATTCTCAGCAAGAGCCTTCCCGTCTGAGGCTTGGTCTCTTGAAGCACATTAGGAAGGGCAGATGTTTCATTATGGCAGCTACCTGATCACTCCTTTTCTTTGACTAAAATTCCATGTTATGCCCTAATCTCTCTTTGGCAAAATTGAGAGAGAATCTGTAGTCACATAAAAGGGTGTTCTGAAGTACCATAGTGTTCAATGTTAAGAATCGTCACATTAAGGACCAGATTTGTTTTTATTCTCAAATTGTTGATGATACCTGATGGCCACTGAGGGTTTAAAAGGTAAGGGACACTTTGATAGTTTTTTCAGAAATTGCCTTATCTAATCCCTAACATACACAATAGAAGTAAAATCATCACTTTCTTAAAAAATAAAAAAACCTGAGGTTTAGAGTTGGAAATACATGTAAAAATTCTAATAACTAGCAAAATAGTCTAAGGCCTAAGAATTCACACTGAACCAGTGTGTTTTTAATGGACCAATATGAATTCAATGCTTAGGCTCCATCATGAAGCAAGAGAAGTCAGGAAGTATTATAAAAGTGCTAATTTAATTGTGCAGTTATGGACTGGGATTTAATTAAATAAAAAATATTTATTTTGTGCTAGGCATGGTGTTACTTGCTGAGAATTCTGCTAAACATGACAGGGAAAATCTTTTCATCCATGGAATTTGCTCTCTAGGAAAGTCCTCAGTGGGGCATAAGCTTTAATGAAAATGATTTTAAAACAGGGCTTCCATGGATTAGTAGAAAAGGCAAGTTTCTATGTTCTCTAGTTTGCTAGTTTCCTGGAACCATGTACATGTGTATGTGTGGCTGTTATTGATCACTACCTGCCCAGGTTTCCATGAATTCCATGGGATTGCAGGGCCAATGTTCTAATTGGTCTATCATGAGGACCAGTTTATTCTTCACTCTGCAACTACCTGTTTTATGGCCATTTTCCTGATAATGTTTATCTACCATAAAAATAAAATTGAAGGTTAATCATCAACAAACTTGTCTTCTTTTATGACAGTTCTGGTAAAGATGGGAAAGAGAATTTTTAGAATATTGCTTGAAGAGTGAGAATTTTTAACATTTTTATAGATTGTATTTGTCCATGTTAGACCCCCATTTCTCTCACCACTATTAAAAAATGTTGGAAGTCAGGGGGCATTCTCTATCCAAGAAAAAGGATAGGGTATCCAATTCTTTGATACTCAAAGAATCAAATGAAGATTAGGATCTAATTTCTAGCTCTATAAGCTACTATTTGGAAAAAAGGAGAGTTCGGATGAATGTCAACTAGTCTAACCAGACCAATCTTGAATTACCAGGTAACTATGTATTGTGCTCATTCAGCAAAAAGTCTGGTCATAGGGACTAGTAGGTGTTTAGTAGGTACCTGAAAAGCTGAGGGGGAAAAAACATAATTTGCTTAAAAGATTAAATTTATGGTCATGACATAAAAAGTAAAAGAAATACCAAATGAGACACGGGTGTCACAATTTCTATGACTTTTATTGTTGGTCTTATACTGGGATGGATAGTGTAGCACTGTATCAGTGATAAACATAGTTCCTACACTTCCCTGGATTTAACTTGCAATTTCTTCTGTAATAGCTATAATTTTGAGTACACTGAGTGCTATTCAAGTGATAAGGGGATTGTGAGTAGAAGCATGCACTTTTCTAAAATGATGCCAGATTTTTTTTTAACCTTTACAGTTTAAGTATTTAAGAGCTCATAGTGTTTATAAACCTAACAAAATAAGTTAAATACCTTAATTCCTCCTGAAACCCTCCTAATCTGAAGCACCAACCCATGTATGTTACGTTCCCCTCTCAATTTAGTTTCCTCAGCAACAATACAAATTTCTACAAGGACTTCAGGATCAGAATGTATACTATTTTGCTAAACAAAGAGTCTAAAGGCAGTAAAACTTCTCCAATAAAACATTTTGGAAATAATAGGAGTGGGGGAGAAAATTCAATCTCTTAATCTTTTAAATGAAAAGATATTATTCTCTTTAGATTTCTAAGAGAACAACATACATCTCAAAATGGCTGTTCCTGTACTCTCAGCAGTAATTTGGCATTTATGTAGCTATTCCATTTTCAACATATACAAACTGCTGTGTGTACAATTCTATTAAAAGTTAATATCATCCAGTCAACTTAGAGCTAAAGGACACTCAGCTGCTAGCAGGTATTAATTCCTCCCTCTGTTACACCCTGCAGGCCACCCACCAGGTCCTGTCTACCCTACCTGTAAACGCTGTTGCCAATCCATCTACTTCAGTCCGATTCTAACGCCATCCCCCAATCCAAGCCATCATCAGACTCAGGTTTCCCAGTAACTCCCAAGTCATTGCCCTCTTTTCATTCTTGCCCTGTTCTCACTGGGTTATCGTATCGTAAGAGGGATGACAAAGAAAATCACATTGTACACACCCGCTTAGAGCCTTTAATTGTTCTCGTTTAAATCTACAATAAATATAAATTCTTTCCATAACATACAAATCCCTGAATGGTCTAACGCTAGCCATTCTTACAAAATTCCTATCATGCCACAGTGTCCCAACTCATTATAATCCAAGTTTAACTGGCAGTTTCTCAGAAATTTAGTTTCAGAATAAAAAAAGTCTTATATTCTGACTCAAATAATATTATCTAAAATAATCTCCTTAATATTTAAGATATCTGTCCTACAATGGATACAAATAACATATCTCCATGAAAGCAAAGGCTGTATCTTTGTTATTCCTGTGTTGCAAAACTGTGCCTGGCATAATGCTCAATTAACAATAGGCACTCCAAAAGTATTTGTTAAATAAATGACTGAGCTAATTATTCACAGCCCTCAAGTGTTGTTTATTTTGTATTTTTTTGAACAGGGAAAGTAATAACCAACATAATAAAGAACACTCAAGGAAAAGCCCCAAATTTCAAAAGTCCTTTGATTATTTTGTTAAGCACTCTAGGAAAAACTGGAATGGTAGGAATGGTAATAGCTAACATAGTCCAGGTATTTTACATGTTACTATTTTGATTTTAAAAATTGAAAGAATAGAATTAAAAGTTAATGTTAGAAAAATATTATCGTCATTCATATCTTGAAAATGAGAGAAGTGAGGTGCACAAGGGTTTCATAATTTGCCCAAAATCATAGAGCCAGTAAGTGGTGGATTGAGTCCTTAAACCCAGATATTCTAACGTCAGGACCCCCCACTCTTGAGTTTTGTTTTATTAATAAAAGTCAAAGTCTTAATTTTGGTTACATTGGCACTTCATGAATTGTTATAATTTGTTTTAGAGAAGTCTTTCTGATCCTCAAAAACTAAGTCCCTCTGATACACTTAACATACATTTTATTTCAAACAAAATGAAAATTTCTTTCACATTTATTGTTTATACTTGTTTGATCAAATTCATCACTCATTACAGTCTAAATGAAGAAAACAGAACCTATTTTCTAACAAAATATTAAATATCTTACTTGATATATAAGGCCTCAAATTATGAGTTTTAAAATAATATCTGTTGTTATTATACTCTGAATATTCAGTTCACACTAATATTTCCAAAATATATAATAAAAGATTTCTGTATTTTATTGCAAAGCTGTTTTGCAGTTTACATGTTATGCATATTAAAAATATACTCCTAGGATCAATTTCAAAACTTATAAAATAGAAGCACTGATATTTAAGAATGATGTTTATAAATAAGTATATTATATATTTATGTACATGATATATCTTAACAGAATTGTTTCTCTGAAAATTTAAAATATTGTTTCATAATCTGAAACACACATATAGGTATAAATTACAATTATCCAATTACTTAATATTGGATTACTTCAATCATTATTATAGCAACTCAATGCTTATTTAGGTGGAAAATCATGACAATAAATTTCGTTCCTATTTTTTGTATTTTAGGTATATAATCCTATACAGATTAACGTTAATATACTTGTTCCACCTGACTTGTTTTTAAATAAAAAGCAAGATCAGAGTAAACCTCTTTCACTCAATTCTTGGCATATTGGTCCACACCTAATCTCACCATAAAATTACATGTAGACTTAAAAACTATACACCCTGAATAACAACATGAGGATATTTCCATGTTACATGTATTACTTCACAGGTAAGAAAGATTTTTAGGGAATTTATTGACAGTTTTCTATAAAAGACTTCTCTGGGCAATAAAGATACAAATTAGCTATGGAAATCTCAGGTGGTAATGTGACCACACAGAGCACAGACCAACAAACTACATAATGCCTTTTGAGATGTGTTTACAGTCTTTGAATGCAATAAAATCAACAATCTTTTCCCTTCATTTTTAACAGCTCGAAGATTAGCAATGTTGGCTCTTTAAATAAAAATGTTAATGAAGTTGAATTAGTTTATTTTTATGACTAAACCCACGATTTTACCAGGTGTACTTTTATCCCTGACCAGTGAGCAATTGGCCTGCCAGCCAGAGGTGAGAGGGTTAAAAGCAAAGGATATTTCTTGGAAATATCTGTCTACCATTAATGCAAGAGCAACTTTGTTTTTGCCAATAAATAAAATCAATTCTCTACATTGTCTGCCACTGGCATGGCTGGAGTCACTCCATTCATTTAGTCTATCAACTGCTTATCTTACTGGAGTGCTGTACTAAATGCTTTTATTCAAGAGAAAATATGAAATGAAACCACAGCCAATTCTTAAGTTTGAAAATTTCAAATCCTGAATCTAGCCCTAAGCAGAGCTGATAAGGAGACTACTCATTTTGAGATATCTCATTGATTTAATTACTGATACTTAGGTCTTACTGGATGTTTTGAAAGTCTAGCTACTCCTTCAGACAGGATGAATCAAATTTCACTGTGGAACTTAGATTTTTCCCATAAATCCATGATTATAGGTATATATGTATATATACATACACACATACACACTCATATAGGTATAAATTACAATTATCCAATTACTTAATATTGGATTACTTCAATCATTATTATATCAACTCAATGCTTATTTAGGTGGAAAATCATGACAATAAATTTCGTTCCTATTTTTTGTATTTTAGGTATATAATCCTATACAGATTAACATTAATATACTTGTTCCACCTGACTTGTTTTTAAATAAAAAGCAAGATCAGAGTAAACCTCTTTCACTCAATTCTTGGCATATTGGTTCTTGTTTTTAACTTTAAGTGAAGTGAGAATTTAAGTAGCTTTGAAAATACTGGAGCCAAACAACTCTCACCAGGTTCCTGAAGTGCTTGATTTCATTTATGTCTTAGGAGCCTTTCATAAACAAAAGTCTGATCATAATAGATTGAGCACATAGAGGAATTTACCAGAAAACTCAAAAAACATATCAAACAAGAAGTGGGAATCGGTGAAAGTTGGGATAACTTTGCTTTACATAATTCTTATTTGTGTGCTACATGATATGGTTTTTTTTATCCTGTTTCTTTCTATTGTTATTTTCTAAGTGCAACTTCAATTTACCCATAATTTCCCCCAATACAGTATTTGTAAGGCTGTAGGCACTGGAGAAAGGAAGGGCGAGGACAAGGCAGGCGGAGCAGAGACAGCACCAAATAGCTCTGTGCCATATAAGGAAGGAACGGACAACTCTTCCAGGATTCCAGTCCCATGACATGCTGACAAACCCTGGATGCAGACCCCCTCCATCTGGAAGGAGGCGACCTCTGGCTGTCCATCACCCAATCCTGAACCAATAAAAAATTCCCCACATACCCCTAGCACGGCCCACTTCCCCCTCCCTTCCTTATTCTCTTAAAAACTCCCCACCTCCTCTCCTGGGTGTGACTGCCCCAGCCTGTGTTTCAGACTGGTGAACTTTGCCCAGGAATTGCCCTCAAATAAACTGACTGGCCCTTTGTTGCCTCTCGTCGCCTGCTTATTTCGGCTAGAATTTTTTCTTAAATTTGATGCTGAAACCTGGGAAGGAGCGTGAGCATGGGGCCCCGACTGGCCATCGGCAGCCCTGCACCTCTTTCCCCGACCCGTGACCTCAGCCTGCTCTCCACTGCATAGACTATTTTCCAGTGAGTCCCTCAGTTTCCCCCGGTTTGTTTCCCTTTCTTACTCCGTTTCACCTGGTCCATCAAAAATCATAGCTACATCCAGGTTGGGGCATCCGGCCCACCCCTGGCCCTTTGGTGGGGGAGACGTCCTTCACCCAGGCTCCCAGGATGTCTGCCCTGACTTGGTGTGCTTGGATGCTGGGCTCTCCTCTCAGTGGGATTAGTTGGGGAGGTGACACAGACATGGGGAACCAGCCCTCAAAAGCGGAGGCTCAGACCCCATTGCGGTGTCTCATTTCTAATTTGGCTACTCAATATTTGCCCCGGGAAATTCACAAACAGAAGCTAGTCTTTCTTTGCTCTGAGGCTGGGCCTTGGTATCCCTTGGACAACCAATCTCTCTGGCCCCCTGAGGGAACTTTTGATTTTGGCCTCCTCACCGACTTGACTAATTATTGCCACTGGAGCAGAGAGTGGGGTGAAATCCCATATGTGTAGGCTTTTTGGACTTTGCACTCCCGCCCAGACCTTTATGTTAAGTGTTCAATGACTCAGGTTCTCCTGGCCCGATCTCCAGTTAAGGATTGTCAGCCTCTTACTCTGCCCAGTCCTTCTTCCTTTTCAGATCCGCTGGAAGACCTTAGTCTCCCACCTCTCTCAGCTCACTACCCCCACCCCTCTCTGCCACCATCTTTAAGTTTTTTGTCCTCCCCGGGGTTGCTGCCATCTTGAAATCCTACATTCTCAACCATGCCGTCTTCCTGCTCCTCTCCTCTTCCGGTGGCTGCACCACCCCCTCCCCCTCCCCTTCTGCCTTCACCACCCTCTTCTGCCACTGGAACACACTCCTCCCACCCTCCGGTTCCAGAAGCCATGGACAAGAAGCTAAAGAGAAAGAAAGCAATTAAATATCAGTAACTCAAATCTTTATATCAGTTTGTCTGTCTGTGTATATGTTTTTATATGAAAAGTGTTGCTAACTGTAGTTGTTATGTCTCAATTTGTATGTTTGTGTGTCTAAGTGTGTAAATGAAAAATATTTTCCTACCTCCGGATGGTTTTAATAAAAATTGATTTAGAAACAAGCACTTGTGAAAATTGGGCATTCTAAAACTTCCAGAAAATCTAATAAAAAATATTAAGCATTAATGTTAATTTAAGTTTAACTGAAACGGACATGTCCTTATAGTTATCAGCTGCCAAAGTTTACTTAAAGTCATTTAAGTTGATGTTATCTGTTAAACATATCAAGAAGATGCTTAAAGAAAAGCTTGACTTTGTCTAATGTTTGGTAAAAGTTTTGTAAGTAATCTAGCATGGTTGCTAAAAATAAGTAAACAAGTGTAGCAAATAAACATCTTAATAATAATACTGCATGAATGTATAACAGTATATATGCAAACAGCCTGAGAATTTTTGTGGTAACCAAAATTCTTAAAGTTTGCTAAGTTATATAGACATATTTTGTGCCTAATGAGAAATTGTGCTGTAAAGCACATTTCCAAAAATGATAAGATACGTTCATAGATGTATCAATCTGAAGAATGCTAGTGTAACAGTTTACAGTGGCCTACTTTTCAGTGTTCACTGAAGGTTAAAGTAATGGGTTTTAAGTTCTAATGAAAACTACTTAATATAATAAGGAAAATATTTCTGTATGTTAAAGATGTGTGTTTTAATAAGAGAAAGTATAAAGAATGGAAATTCTTTTTGTTGAGGGTAAAAGAAGGTAATTGTTCTAAAGTACAGCTATTTATTTAAAGGGGGAAAACACGGAATGTAAAGAGAAAGTTGTAGAAAGCTTGTGGAAAAATTGATATAGTCATGCTATGTGAAATTAAAGCAAGTGAGTCTTGATATCAAGTACACAGCAAAATTAGAATTTTGTTTTCAGTTAAAAAGACAAAGTTTTCTTAAACTGTTAGTCTGCTCTTAATGTTGAAAGATTGCAAAAGGCTTTCTAATTGTTTTATCAAAATGGTTTCTCATGCTTAAAAACTCAATGAGTTGTCTGAGTATTTAAGAAAATGAGATTCTAATATCAAAGGACTAAATGTTACACTTTGCTAACAACTGTGTAAACTTCTGTATCTGCCTTTGAAGTATTTTGTTGTCATCTAGTTAAATAGATAAGTATTGCTTCATGTCAACCTATAATCTTATTTAAGCAAATGCCAAAGAAACTTTCTTTTGACAACTTTCCAAAATCAAATTCAAAAAGGTGCTTTTACCTCTAGTTAACTCTGATATTTTCCAGAGAGCCCCTGGAACATGTCAGAAGAACTTTTTCTCCTCATCAGGAAAAATGTTTGGCTAATTTGGCTTATTTATCTGATACCTATTTACCTAGAAAGCACTGTCAAAAGGAATGATGCTAAACTTTGTTACTGAATGTTTTGTGTTACAAAAATATCCAAATTTTCTTACGTCAACCGTCTTACAGTAAGCTCTCATCAGATCTTTAACCATTGTAATTTGTAAGTCTTTTGTCATTTATAGTCACTGTTTTATTACTCCTAAACTAGTAAAGAACTAAATTTCACCAGAACAAGTATTAATTACATAAGACATAAGTTAAAAAGGCAGAAGAGGAACCCCAAACTCCACTCCATGACCTGGTAACCATGGCCTTTAAAGTCTTTAAAACCCATGATAAGGAACATCAGAAGAGGACAGTGTCCCAAACCTGAGCCTTCATGGCGGCCCTGCGGCCGGCAGGACAGGGGTCTCATCACACCAAAGACCCATCCGGAACTCGTGAGCCTCCAGGACCCTGCTTCCAGTGTGGCCAAGAAGACTACTGGGCAAAGAGATGCCCCAACCCAACCAACAAGCCGACTAAACCCTGCCCAGTTTGTGGTAAGAGAGGTCATTAGAAAGTGGAGTGCCCAGTTGTGGAAGGTCATCCTCCCATGACAGAGTCTCGTGGGAGGCAGGCTCCGCTGAGGGACTCCCCTCTGGACCAGTTGAGCCTACTCAAAGACTGAAGATGCCTAAACTCAAACACCCCTATCACCCTTGCCGAGTGCAGGGCCACGCTGTGGGTAGCGGTAAGTCCATCTCCTTTTTAGTAGACACAGAGGCTGCCTACTCTGTTTTACCTTCCTTTCATGGGAGCTTATATCCTTCCCAAGTCTCGGTCGTGAGTGTCATGGGAACCCCCTGTAAGCCTCTAGAGACAGGTCCGGTAGCCTACACGTTTGAGAGCCATCATGCTCCAATCCTCATCCACCTCATAGACCCATCCTCCTCTTCTTCTAGACCCCAATTTCCTATTTCCCAAGCCCATCACAAGAGCATCCTACCTATCATTAACCATCTTCTTTCCCAAAAGCTTCTGGTACCAACTAATTCTCCCTGTAACACTCCAATCCTTCCAGTCAAGAAGCCATTGGGGGCCTACCAGCTTGTTCAAGACTGGCAGATAATCAACGAAGCTGTAGTCCCTCTCCACCTGGTCATCCCTAACCCTTATACTCGCTTATCTCAAGTTCCCCCGAACACCTCTCCTACCTACCTTACTTCACACTCCTAAGAAAAATAACCCCTTGTCCCGCCCAATGCTCATCTTTCCATTCTTTCATCCAGACTGCCTGCTATGAACAAGCCTCAGTCTGTCTCTCACTGTCCGGACTACAGTACTAGATGGGGCAAAGCCTGAGTGATCATGCTAGATATATCTGTCCTGACAGATGAAGACAACATATCTGTTAGAACCTCTGGCCGTCAACCAGCCTTAAACCCCCTGCCACAATGCTCCTTGTCAGCCGGAAGTAGCCAGATCGAGTCGTCACCCATTATGACCATAAGGCTGGAATGTAAGGCCGGAGGCACTTGAGAGAGGAAGGGCGAGGACAATGTAGGTGGAACAGAACAGCACCAAATAGCTCTGTGCCATATAAGAAAGGAACGGACAGCTCTTCTGGGATTCCAGTCCCCTGACTTGCCGACAAACCCCGGATGCAGACCCCCTCCATCCAGAAGGAGGAGAACTCTGGCTATTCATCACCCAATGCTGAGCCAATAAAAAATTCCCCACATACCCCTAGCACAGCCCACTTCCTCCTCCCTTCCCTGTTCTCTTAAAAACTCCCTGCCTCCCATCCTGGGCGCAACTTCCCCAGCCTGTGTTTCAGACTGGTGAACCTCACCCGGGAATTTTGCTCAAATAAACTGCCTGGCCCTTTGTTGCCTGTCGTCGCCTGCTTATTTCGGCTAGAATTTATCTTGCAGTATTCTTAGCACCTAAGTCTTATCATGTCAGTCATTCAGTGACCACATGTAATCAAATCCATGTTCTACTTAAAAATTTTCAGCAAAGAAAGTTTGATTGTATCAAAAACTCTGAATCCTCCAAGAATAACAAAAAAGTATACTGTCATTTGTCATCTCTCATCCATTTTGTGGACTTGGGCTATCAAGACTGTTCATTTGACATTTCAACCAAATTAAGTATTAAATAGCCCATATAGTAGTGTGAAATGTGTTGTAGAAGCTATGAACCCATCCAATTATATTCTTCCAAGATGATTTACATATAAAATTGGAATATACAACCTTTCCAACAAGATTTTGTCAGTATTTCATTTTATATAAACAAATGATTGGCTTAAAACTTCAAAATTCCCCTTTTTGGGAAAAAGCCAAGCAACTAATGGAAGTATTTTTATTAGAAGTGAAAGACTATATTCCACAATACCATATATATATTTGACTTGGCTAAGTGTTTTTTTTCTTGACATATTATAGACACTGACTTTCCCTAAATTCCAACTCTGTTAACAAGTTTCTTTGCCAAAAGACATGATGCTTACCAAAGTTTAATGATGATACGTACATTTACATGGAAAATGTTTGTAAATATGACCTCCCAAAATATTTTACTCACCTCAAATTAATCAAGTACCCTAAACAAGAAATTACGCTAAAATTATATTTTAGTAAATTGCTATAAAGTGAGATTTAGATATATATACATATATTTTTTTAATTCCTCACAAGGAATAATAATTTGGTTTGGATTACTGTAATGAATAAAAAAGATTCAGATATAGTTTCTTGATTTAGACTAGATATAAAATTACAAATATACTAGCTAATCAAAGGAAACATGACTATTCCTAGGCCCTGGATCCTAAGGAATTACTCCCCTGCATTCTCAGAAAACAGGATGTAGTTCAATTTAATGGACTTACTTAAAAAGATCCTCATAGTGACTATAGTAAGGGAAGATATGGGTGGCTGCATCTATTATACCTCAGGGCAGACTGATACATTATGTCAAAGAGCAATTCATTAAGAGAAGTTTGTATTCTGGGGGAAGGCAGAGGAGTAAGTATCCCAGGAACAAAAGATTATGATTCAGTTTTGCAGCTATATCATGGTCAGAATAAACCCCAGAATAGATACATCATGGAGTATTAAGGAACTGATCCTCTAGCTCCTAATTTACTACAACTCATTCTTTACTACCTGTTACACTGAAGTGTGATGTACAAGTAAATCTGAGTGTTTAAGAAAAAAACAAAAAAAACTGTTGAGTAGATATTTTATATTATCTGTCAAATACAGGGCTATATGATTTCTGCTGTCAAGTGGAAAAGGAGTACACTTTACAACCTTCATTTTGAAAGACCGGAACCTGATGAAGATAGATGCCTTGAGAGAATGGTACCACATAGACAGATTTTAAAAAATTAGATTCTACTAAAAAGTAGCTAAGTGATAGCAACTAATCAACTTCCTACTCTTTGCAAGGAAGGACACATTTCTGTGAATTGTCCTATGAAGTATCTTAAACAGTAACAATTTTTTTACTATTAATATCATATCTAACTTGGTTTTTGCCAATATGAAAATTCAAATTACCAGTTTATTCAGCCAGCATTTGCTGATGACATATTATACTTAAGGCTTTGTATTAGTCAAAGTATGCTTGTTACAATAAAAGATAAATATATATATAAGGTAATTGCCACTGCAAGGATCTAATAAGGGTTATAGGAGCACATACAGGGATAGCTGATAACAGCTAACATTTACTGAGTGCTGTCATATGTCAGGAACTATTATAACTATTTTGTGGTTATTATGTCACATAATCCTCCCATTTTTACAGAGGAGGAAACCAAGGCACTAATGTGCTCCATAACTTAAGGATTCTGGTGATCCTTGAGAATCTTGGCTAAAACTTCAGAGGTGGTGGCATTATAAATGGCCCTCAGTGCTCAAGAAGATTTTTGAAGGCAACACAGAAGGTAAGGCAAATCCAGGCAGAGGGAGCATGAGAGTCCTAGAGGATGATGTGTTTATCCAACAGAATAGTCCCATGTTGAAGAAGCATGAGATCATTGGCCGGAACGTGGATAGAAATGTAGCCTTCATCCAAAGGTAAAAGGTCTTGCAAGTCAAACCAAGAGACTTGGAATCTATCTTAACAAATAAAGCAGGAAAATAGAGTTAAGCTGCCAAGTGGTATGATGAATCCAAGAGAATGGGTATGTTCTGTATATTTTTTCTATTGTGTATTTTCATTTTTAAGTTATAAAGTCAATACTTGGTCCCCAAAATATAGAATATAAAATGTAAACATTCAACTATATATTTTCACATATAACTGTATACGTGACAATATACTTCACAAAAGTAGGATAATTCTTTCTATATATTCCATTGTTTCTTAACCTTCCCCCACCTATGTAAGAATATGCTGTAGAATCTTTGAAGCACGAGTGCTCATAGATTTACTACAATGTTTTAAAATCATGTCCTGTTACTCATTACAATGAATTTTCCCAATCTTCATGGAATCTGGATGCTTTAGGATAATATACACATTAAGAAAGTTTTTTTTTTTATGGAACCCTATGTTAACAAGGCTTTCTTATGTTGCATGCTGTCCTCTGCATTTGGGACCTTACTTAGGTACTGCAAAAACATTTGCAATTAGTATTCACTCCAAAATGAGTTCAGAAAAGTTGCAACCTTAAGAGACTTTGCCTTTTTGTTTTTGTTTTTTCATTTATTTTAGTATAATTAATATAAAATCGCATGGGCAACATTATGGTTACTAGATTCCCCCTATTATCAAGTCCCCCCCCACATACCCCATTATAGTCACTGTCCATTAGCATAGTAAGATACTATACAGTCACTACTTGTCTTCTCTGTGCTATACTTAGTTCCCTGTGCCCCCCCCCACATTATGTATGCTAACTGCAGTGCTCCTTATTCCCCTGCTCCCTCCCTTCCCACCCACCCTCACCAGTCCCTTTCGCTTTGGTAACTGCTAGTCCATTCTTGGGTTTTGTGAGTCTGCTGCTGTTTTGTTCCTTCAGTTTTCGCTTTGTTCTTATGCTCCATGGATGAGCGAGATCATTTGGTACTTGTCTTCCTCCACCTGGCTTATTTTACTGAGCATAATACCCTCTAACTCCATCCATGTTATTGCAAATGGTAGGATTTGTTTTCTTCTTATGGCTGAATAATATTCCATTATGTATATGTACCACATCTTCTTTATCCATTCATCTACTGATGGACACTTAGGTTGCTTCCATACCTTGGCTATTGTAAATAGTGCTGCAATAAACATAGGGGTGCATATGTCTTTTTGAAACTGGGCTCTTGCATTCTTAGGGTAAATTCCTAGGAGTGGAATTCCTGGGTCAAGTGGCATTTCTATTTTGAGTTTTTTGAGGAACCTCCATATTGCTTTTCACAATGGTTGAACTAATTTACATTGCCACCAGCAGTGTAGAAGGGTTCCCCTTTCTCCACATCCTCACCAACATTGACTGTTGTCTTTTGGATGATGGCCATCCTTAACTGGTGTGAGGTGATATCTCACTGTGGTTTTAATTTGCATTTCCCTGATAAGTAGCGATGTGGAGCATCTTTTCATGTGCCTGTTGGCTATCTGAATTTTTTCTTCGGAGAAGTGTCTATTCATATCCTCCACCCATTTTTTTAACAGGGTTATTTGCTTCTTGGTTGAGGCATGTGAATTCTTTATGTATTTTGGATGTTAACCCCTTGTCAGATATGTCATTTACAAATATATTCTCCCACACTGTAGGATGCCTTTTTGTTCTGCTGATGGTGTCCTTTGCTGTACAAAAGCTTAAGAAAGATTCTTATAAGTGATATTGCCCTGGGTTAAAATTTGAAGATGTTGTGTTGGTAGATACTATTGATTTATACTCCAAAAAATTAATAGCTCACATTTCTTCTATTGGCAGTTTTTCTATTTTCATGGATACTTGCCAACACAATTATCTTCTACCAAATTGATGGGTGACAAATTTCTTGTTACCTAGTTTTCCATTGTTTGTCCTCTTGCTAATAGTGTTATTTACCATATAGACGTTTTTCAGCTTTAACACCCTACCTCAATTGTAAAATATCTGTTGCTGTAATATATACTAGCTCACTCATAATTTTAGATCTTATGTGGAGCATATATCTGAAACCCAGAATATATTTCATATTACATATATATGATACCAAGTTGTATTGAAGCAATTTATTGAATAACTATTTATAGTTTTGCAACACAAGTTTTATGATACTTTATATATATATGTATATAAAATATAGATCTAGATCTAAGTCTCTTTCTGTAGTAGATATCACCCATTTTTAGTCATTGTAGTTTAAGTATACAATTTCATGTCTAGTAAATTCCCCCTAAAGTTTTATCAGCTAATTTACAGCAATTATTCTACCATGTGAGATGCAGAATCAAATTGTTAAGGGTTTCCATAATACTAGGGATATCAATCAAGACTTTCAGCTGGAAAACACATCTCTCCTCTCATTTGAGTCTTATTTTGTAAACTGTTATTGAGAGGCACAACTGTTTTATACAGCATTTAACATTTCCTTTTAGGTGTTTTATGGTTTATTGCTATGTGGATAATCTTTAATTAGTTATTATTAGGATTGAGGAAACCTATTAACTACTGTGTATATGGGAACAAATCTCTGAACTCTTACTAGTTTTAGTTCTATTCCAATTGATTTTCTTAGATTTTCTGAATTAAAATTTAAGTTTCTTTGAAATGATATTATTTTTATCACTACATTTCTATTATTTACTTTATTTTTTTGACTTATTAAGTGAACTTAGATCATGAAGACAATGCTAGGTAACACCTAAAAGCTTTGCTATTAGCTTGGTAAAAGTCTGCATTTTACTCTATAATATATTTGACTATAATTTCTCATACATTAATTAAGAAAGTTGTCATAATTGTCTTTAAAACTCAACAGTATATTTCAAAATTTGTTAGGACTCAGTAATAAAGTTCTGTTTCCCATTTTTTGTAAGAAATAACTTTACTGTTTTTTCAATTCATTTTACAATTAGTTTTTGGTGTATATTGGTATATAGTTCAATACTTTATAATTTATAAATTTATAACTTCATGTAAAGTTTATGTACCACTAAATAATTTTGTATATTATGATAAAATTAAAATAGCATAATGCAGCCTTAAGAAAAAAAACTCCTGGGACTGTTACTCTTTATCAACTTTTTTATCTTTTTGTCCAATCTTCTACCTATGTCTTTTGCTGCAAACACACAATCATCAGGCCTAATTTGCCTAGAGTAAAAAATAATTTTTGATTGAAGCACTGCTAATTATTAAAGTGCCAACTGATATCCTTTCACACTAGCAAATAAAGTATCTCTTCTTGACCAGTCACTAGGATTAGAGCTCCAGCATCAATTTTGAGATTTTTATTATTTGCTTCTCCTAATGGTCCCTTTATATCAAAAATATTTTTAAAGCAAATTAGACTCAGCAGTCAGTGGAGGATGGGCACAGCCTCTGAAGATAAGATTACAATCTGCAGAGTGTAATGAGAATGCAATCGGTAAGATTCATACCAATTCTCATTACAATCTTTGTCACTGCAATGGATTCACGGTGTATCATTTTCCATCCTTGTTACTGTCTTTGTCAGAACAATGAGACATCATTCATACCACCTACATTTCTTCCTCATACCTCTCCCTGACACTTCATTGTATTTTTCCATAGATTTCATTAGAGCAATAAATTGTATAGCTCAAAGTCGATAGAAGAGTCTTGATAAATACCAGAACACAGTCCAAAATCATGAATGCACAGTCTATATAATGGAATTATAAAACAAAATATGATCATAGATAAGTGCACTGTTCTGAAATAAAAGTATATGCAAATGTATCCCTTGCATATATGACATAAGTAAGCAAAACTTCCATAAGACACTATGGCAGCTTGGAATGAGAATATTATGAATATAATTTTAAAAAAAACATTCAACTCATATATTTCCAAATCTCCCCCTTTCCCAGTGGTTCACATATACAAGTGGGTTGATAAAGAACTATGTGTGTGTGTATGTGTGTGTACTTGCACGTGCTTTTAATTAAAATAAAAGCCTAAAGATTTGGAGCAACATAAGAGTTACCTCTGAAATCTTGATATACTAAAAGAAAAAGAAAAATATATGAAGCTCTTCTGAATTTTTCAACAAAAAAGACAAAGCTTACAATATTGTTATATTTCCAGTTTGTGCTAGTTTCCTTTTGAAACCTAATTCCTGAAAGAAATCCCAAGTTGGCAAGGACAGATTCATTTTTGCTTAGTACCGTCACATAATTATGAATAGCCCTCCTTTCACTCAGATTTCACTCTCAGACAATCAATTATATAGTCATTATATATATATATATATATATATATATATATAGGCCCTATGAGCAGCCATCTCCCCAAAAATCTACTCTCTCCCTAATCCAAATACTTCCACACTCATACTCATGTCTTATTTTCTTTAGGCCAAATACAAAGCATCTAGGTGCCTAGAGGCTTATAGTGCTGTGTCAGTCTCATCCTCACAGCTGGAGAGTAGAAATCTAGCACTTCAGGTTTCTTTTTGAACATTTGTGTATTATAACATTAATAATACTAGTTTACAAGGAAAGGACTGACCGGATCTCTTTGATTATTCTAATTATTTGTACTCATTTTAACTAAGTTTGAAAATCCTAAGTATACCTGTTATATTTGCTGAACATTTTGTAATTCTTTTTACATTTCTAACTTTGTATTTCAGCCTTCAAGTTGGGAAGCTAATGGACTAAAACCTAGATACTGGCATGTTTGTTACACTGTGGATGTAAGTATGTTCCCCTCAGGTAAAAATGGTCCTTGATGAAATAGTCAATATTTCTTCTTGAAGTTTTGGAAAGAGCATTAAGATATTAAAATCTACGTAAAGTACTATAGTAGAGAAACCTGTTTTTGTTTAATTCAGTATTTTCCAAAATTATTCTACCATGGAACATTGTTACATAACACCAGTATCAGCCCAGAGACAGGCCTTTAATGAATGCTTTGGACATGTTGAACTAGCTGTTAAATAAGTTCTTGCTCTAATAAGTGAAAAAGAATTTGAAGCTGCCTTTGGTTATTCAACTTATTTAAACCAAAACAAAAAAGACAAAGTTCATCCATTTCTCCCAACCCCCTCCACTCCCAGTAACCAACATTCTATTCTGTTCTCTGTATCTATGAACTTTTTGGTATTTTTTTTCAGAGTACACACAGAGATCATGTGGTATGTCTTTTTCTGACTTAGTTCACTTAGCATAATGCCTTCAAAGCTCATCCATATTATCACATATGACAAAATTGTTTTTATGGTAATATTCTATTTAGGTATATATTATGCATGCACACACTCATCATCTTTATCGATTCATCTATCGATGAACCCTTAGGTTGTTTCTATATCTGGGTTATTGTAAATAATGCTACAATGAGAAAGTGGGTGCATATATCATTTCAAGTATATGTTTCCTTTAGATAAATACCCAGTAGTGGAATTTCTGAATCTTAGGGGTAGTTTTATTTTAAAATTTGAGGAACCTCCACACTGTTTTCCATAGTAGTCACACCATGTATATTCCCATCAGTGGTGCTCAAGTGTTCCCTTTATTCCACATCTTCTCTAACACTCGTTATTTTTTATCTTTTTGATACCAGCTATTCTGACTAGAGTAAGGTGATATCTCATTTTGGTTTTGATTTTCATTTCCTAATGATTAGTTATGTTGAGCAATCTTTTAATGTACCTGTTGACCATCTCATATTTTTTTTTGGAAAAGTATCTTTTCAGATCTTTTGTCTGTTTTTTAAATCCATTTACTACTGAATTGTATGAGCTATTTATTTGGGGTATTAGGCTCTTATCAGATATATGATTTGAAACTATTTTTTTCCCATTCAGTAGGTTATCTTGATTTTGTTGTTGGTTCCTTTGCTGTTCAGAACTGTTTTAGTTTGATGTAATTCCATTTTTATTTTGGGGGCTTTTGTTGTCAAATTAAAAAAATAAATCATCACTAAGACCTCTATTAAGGTGATTATCACCTATATTTTCATCTAGGAGTTTTATGGTTTCATGTATTACATTCAAGTCTTTCATTCATTTTGAGCTAATTTTGTGTATGGCTGTAAGATAGTGGCCCAGCTTTCCCAACATCATTTATTGAAGAGACTCTCTTTCCTCCAGTTTATTCTTTGCTTTGTTATAAATTAACTGCCATATATGCATGGGTTTTTCTGTGGCCTATTCTGTTCCACAGATCCATGTATCTGCTTTTATCCCAATACCATGCTGTTTTAATCACTATAGTTTTATAATGTAGTTTGAAATCAGGGAGCATGAGACCTCCAGCTTTATTCTTCTTTCTCAAAATGGCTTTGGCTATTCAGAATCATGTGGTTCTATACAAGTTTTAGGATTTTTTTGTTCTCTTTATGAAAAATACCATTGGAATTATTGGAGGGATTGCATTGAATCTATGTTTTTCTCTGGGAAGAATGAGCATTTTAACAATATTAATTCTTCCAGTCCATGGGCATAGAATATGATTCTATTTATATGTTTTTCATATTTCATCTATGTCCTATAGCTTAAGGTGGTCTTCCCCCTCCATTGGTTAATTTATCCTTAAATGTTTTATTCCTTTTTATATAGTTGTAAATGGGATTGTCTTCTTAATTATCTCTTTCTGATACTTATTAATGTATTGACTTTTGTATATTGGTTTTGTATCCTGCAACTTTAACGAATTTATTGATGAGGGTTCTCTTTAAATAATACACTATCTGCAAATAGTGACAGTTTTACTTCCTCCTTTCTAATTTGAATGATTTTTCTGCATGATTATTCTGTTTAGGGCTTCCAAAACTATGTTGAATAAAACTGCTGAGAGTGGGCATCCTTGTCTTGTTTCTGATCTTAGAGGACAAGTTTTCAGCTTTTTACCATGGAGTATGATGTTTTCTGTGGGCTTCTTGCATGTGCATAATAAGCTACCAAGAAAATACCCACAATGACACAAGTAAGAAAAGCTGAGACATCTGCACCATACAACCCTACTCCCAGCACAATGTCATATAATCTGGAGGAAACATTCAACTCCCAGGTTCTCCCTTTTTTTTTTTTTGATGAACAAAGGGTTCAGACCACATATCTAGCACCCCAGCTTTTATGGCTGCTACCCAAGATACTGGCTCCTAACCCATCTATCTCTGTATACTGATGGGGATGGCATCTCAAAGAATAAAGAAGCAGTTTTAAACAGGCACTTGAACACTTTCCATGACTCTTTCCCCTGGCTCCGTGCAAAAAGACAATAAAACCCAGCTCTCAGATTCTTCTTGGAGGGATTAGCCCATGTATCAAACATCTCAATGACTTTCCCACTGCAGCCTAAAGGCCTGGCTTCTAAGTAGGCTTCATCTAGAGCAGATAGAACAGGAAATTTTAGTTCTCTGGAATCTTGAAAGGGCACATGAGAACTTCATACAGCTGCTCCCCACCCCAACTCATTCCAGCCAGAGTACTCAACCCTCCAGCTTCTTCCTGGAAGGAGTTGTATTACATATCTAGCTTCCTGTACCTGACTGGCTGTTACCTGAAGGTCTGGATGCTATCTTGTCTGTCACGTGTTAATTCCTCAGGGTGGTGGTTTTGAAGGCTCTGTAGACTCCTCCTGAAGTCAAAAGTGGCTATATATATACATCATACAAATAGACTTAAAATCAAAAACTATTTCTAGAGGCAAAGAAGAACATTATAATGATAGAAGGGCTAATTCAATAAGATATAGCAATTGTAAATATATATGTATTCACCTAACATCAAACACCTAAGTATATAAAGCAAATATTGACAGATCTGAAAGGAGAAATTGACATCGATATAACAATATTAGGAGATTGAACATCATACTTTCAACATCCTGCTTTCAACAATGGCTAGAACATCCAAATAGAAAAATCAATAAAGCAGCAGCTGACTTGAACACTACATCAAAATGACCTAGCAAAACTTTCTAACAGATGAGTATATATTCTTCTCAAGTACACACAGAACATTGTCCTAGATAAATCATGTGTAATAGGTCAAAAGTCAAACAAAGTCTTAATAATGATCAAAACAATGCTAATATTTATTGCAGACCATACTGAAATGAAGCTAGACAACAACAACAACAAAAAAAAAATTAAAACAGTGTATCAAAATTTATGGGATGCAGCAAAAGCAGGGTTAAGAGGGGAGTTTATAGCAATAAATGCCTACATTTAAAATAATCTAACTTTATACTGCAAGGAACTAGAAGAAGAGCAAACTAAGGTCAAAGTTAATAGAAGGAATAGAATAACAAAGATTAGAAATAAGAGAGTACAAAGACAAGAGAAAAATTGAAGAAACTAAGAGATGGCTTCTTGAAAAGATAAATAAAGCCTAAGGTACCCAGAGAAGAAAAACTCAAAATTGAAGTGAAAGAAGAGGCATTACAATGATAATGTGGATATAAAGAAATAAGTGGATAATAGAGGACTATTATGAACAATTACCTGCCAACAAATTGGATAACCTAGGAGAAATACATTACTAGAAACATGAAACCTACCAAGACTGAATCAAAATGAAATAGAAAATCTCAATAGACCAATAATAATGCAACCTCCCAACAAAGAAAAACCCAGGTTCAGAGGGTATCATGGGTGAATTCTGCCAAATATTCATACTAATACCAATCTTTCTCAAAATCTTCTAAAAAAAAAGAAAAAAACTTGGGGGAACACTTCCAAACTTGTTTTACAAGACCAGCAACAACTTAATACCAAAGCCAGACCAGTCACCACAATAAAAGACAACTATAGTCTCCTAACTCAAACATAGATGCCAAAATCCTGCACAAAATAATAGAAAACTCAATTCAACAGCACATTAAGAGGATAAATACACCATGACCAAGGAGGATTTATCCCTGTGATGTAGGAGTTATTCAACATACACAAATGTCATATATCACTTTAACAGGTAAAACAAACTATACTTTACCTCACACCATGTACAAATGCAGCTTAAAATGGATTAAAGACAAATGTAAGGTCTGAAACAACAACTAGAAAAAAACAAAGGAAAATTTTTCTTGTCATTGGTCTTGGCAATGACTTTTTGACTATGACACCAAAAGCCCAGGTAATAAAAATAAAATGAGATTTGATCAAACCAAAAAACTTCTGTAAAGCAAAGGGAATAATCAAGAGTGAAAAGGTAACCTACAGAATGGCAGAAAATATTTGCAAACCATCTGTCTGATAATGAGTTAGTATCTAAAACATAAGGAACTCCTACAACGCAATAAAAAATAATTATCTGATAAAAATATGGGCAAACTACTTGAATAGACATTTCTTAAAATAAGATATATAAAGAGCAACAGGTAGGTTTATGAAGAGGTGCAAAGATTAATAATATCAGTAAGATATTTAAAACCTCATTGTTTATTTTAGCCAACTTGATATTGTACATAAAAATATATAGTTTGGAGCTATGGAAGTATACCACTTAAACCTCCTGTGGCAGGAAGAAGCACTGACTGGCTGCCCCACTGATGTTTCTACTGATGTCTCAACTTCCCAGGGAGTTCTTCCCAGTCAATAACTGCACATGACTGAGTGTGTTAGTGCTGGCTCCTTCGTCCAGTCTAAGGGAATCCTCTAACGGGTACTCTCACTTCACAGACTCCCATTAGTCTTACCAAAACTATCTTTGGAAGAGTGACCCTATGAGAGATACTAGCAATGTGGAAGTCTAGACATCCAATCCAGCTATTCTCCTTTCTCCCACCCTCTTCTCATGTGTGTCAGGCCCGAAATGTGATCTGAAAGCTCTCCTTGTACATTTACCTTCGTGGAGTACCCAGATTGGCACAGATAATGACAATGGTCTTAGAAGTAGTTTTAGACCACCATCAGAAACATTAAAATTCTTACCTTCTCTATAATGAAAAAAATAACTTATTTCAGTTATAGTCCTAGAAGAAAAGAGATGACACACTCCAAAAAGGTAATCGAGGAGAGTTTAATAAAGGACAATTTAAAAAAATGTGTTGGCAGGGCAAAGCAAAACCAGGAGATGGTGAGAGCCCCAGAGCTAGTGACCGCAGAAGCCTCGCTGCCTCTAGCTCCAGGCAGTGCTGGGTGGGGGAGATAGGCAAACACCCTCAAGTGTGAAGGAATGAAGGCCAAGGCCACCAAGGGACAGGAGCTTTGTCCTTGGGTAAGGGAATACAGGGTTACCAGGGAGAGAAATGGGGAAATAGCAAACAACTCTCTGCCTTCCAATCTCCTGCCAGTTCCTCTGTGAGCTGGCTAACCAGGAGCTGCAGGGCAAGAGAGCCCGTCTGATCGCCCATACAGGCCAGCCACCTGAGACAAACAACAGGTAAAGAAGAGTAGAAACTACATCAGGATGAAGATGAACAAAATAAACCAAGGATATAGAGGTAATGATTTAAAGGCACATTGCCAGAATCTCTCATAGGGGTCAGTAACGGAAACTGAGTTCATATTTGTCTGATTTGAAAGGCTTATTTCTACTATGTATTATTCAGAGTTCTCCACATAAACAGAACCAAGTTTTATTTTTCTGAATGTGTGTATATATATGTGTGTGTGTGTGAATGTGCATGTATACACACATACATACATATGAACAGGAAGATTGTAAGGCATTGGCTCATATAGTTGTGGAGACAGAGGAAGTCCCACGATCTGCTCTAAGCTGGAGACTCAGGGAAATCCGTGTATAGTTTGAAGGCCTGAGAGCTGAAGTGCTGGTGGTGAAGATTCCAATTTGGGTCTGAAGGCCTGAGAACCAGAAGCCTGGAGGGCAGAAGATGGATTTCCCAGCTCACGTAGACTGGCAGAGTTAATTCAATCTTCTTCTGCCATTTTATTCTATCCAGGCTCCCAAGGGGTTGTATGACATCCACCCACATTGAAGAAGATCATCTCCTTTATTTAGTCTACCAAGTCAAATGGTAATGTCCTCCAGAAACACCCTCACAGACGTACCCAGACATAACATTTAACCAGCTATCTGGGCATCTCCTGATTCAGTGTCAAGTTGGAGCACAAAATTAATGATCAAATGCCATTATGCAATCCTGCCTTCCTCAAAGGGAGGCAGTGTTATGATAGTGTTCTATTAATCATTTCTGAAAAAATGAAGCTGCTATTAAAGAGAAAATATTTCACATTGTTTTAATCTGGTCAATGAAATTGTGATTTAAGGAATAATTCCTAGTTATTCACCTCTCCAATTGACCATCTTAATGTATTTAGTGGGGTTCTGAATACCTAGCTGTCTTCTTACTCTTTTTCACAAATTCTAAGTTCAAAAGCCACTCAGTAGCTTGAGCAGAGTAAGATGAAAACAGAGACCAATGCCTTGCTTTCAACTGATTGAAGAAAAGAGAAAAGGCCAGGATTGGCAAAGAATTGCAGAAAAACCAAGTCTAGTCACAGAGAGTTAAAAATAGTGCAGAAAACTTCAATATCTCTGGCACCATCAATCCTGATTCAGCAGCACAAGGTCATTTTAAGTGCCAATGATATAATGGAAATAGGTGACTTAGATAAGGGAAAAAATGTTGCAGGGGATACGACCTTCGTCACACATTTTCAAGTCTCAGGGGAAAAAGGACTAGGAAGCCAGAGTTCAAATTCATTTCAGAATAAAATTAAGTTTTCTTCCTGAATGTCTAATTCTTATAACCAATTAAAATTCCTTCTTGAAATACTCTATTAGTAAGATTTTAAAGATAAGGAATTTAAGTGGGATATCTAATCTGTATTTCATCAATAATATGGAACAGACATTTCTTCAAACAGGGTTTTCCCCCTGGAGTAAAAGTAAGTGCTTTGTTATTTTTTGCTTTTTGTTTTGTTTTTTTGTTTCTTTGATTTACAAGATTAACAAAGTAATTATTCCAAAACAGGAAAGGCAACTTGACATCTGGGATACTGATATAATTGTAGCAAGGAACCCTGCAGAGACCAAACTCGAATACCTTTGAAAAGGAACTAAACCCAGAAAGACTGGATTATACTTTTAAGTTGGCCTGCTTCTATGTCCTCTTGAGTTATCTATCAAGCATCCACACATAGTTCTGGGGAAACGTAACAGGGTGGGTTTTGTGAGTATTTTAGGATCAGATGTTAGTGAGTGGAGATAAACATTACCTACTATGTTTGCATCAAGTGCTTATGCATGGGCTCAGTAATCACCTGTTTGAGAGGAGATTAGGACTTGGATTCTGAGGTACTGAAGAACTGATAAGAGGCTTGGATTTTTGAGGTTCCAGACATGTCAAATGGACTAGTGAGTCTGGGATCCTGATAACTGGGAAGACAAGTCAGACTGAAGGAAGATACAGGACTAGAGAAGATCAAGTGTATGTGTGAATGTAAAGAGCTGGAACACTTTAGGGAAGTGGTATTAGGCTATTTTGTTTTAAATAGTGATCTTAAAAGGAGTGAAGCTGGATCAGCAGGAAGGCAGGCCTTGGGGCCAACAGAATAAGGGAGCCCAGGAAGGACTTCAGCTCTCAGAATCATCAGAGGCTCCCAGTGGTCATGAGGGAGCTGCACTTCAGGTACAGGGACACTGATACAGTTAAAGACTCATGCCCTCAAACTTACCTCTGCTCCATTTTTGCCTGGCAGAGACCAGTAAATGAGTACAGAACCCAACTGATTCATGAAAAGTGTAAAACTCCCAAAATTATTCAGAAGTAAAATTGCAGGAAGACAGCCAGCCAGAAAATGTTGTTACTTACAGAAGGTATGTTACTTACAGAAGGTATTTACAAATATGGAAGGCATTTCTGTAAGGCACTCCTGTCCAAAGTCAATTTCTTCTTGTGCTCTTCCACTATCATATGTATTTCAGGATTAATATTTTGATGAAAACTTTCATCCATTCACCTACTTTTTTACTTAAACATAATACTTATTTCTCTCATTTGTTCACCATTACTATGTAAAGGAATCCTTGCCATAAAAAATTGAATAAAAGTTAAAGAAGTTGGATTTTTCATAACTCTTAGCACATGCTTTGCAAACATGGGCATGCAGGTATCTACTGAGTTGAAAATCCTTACTTAGAAGTTCAGACATTAGATTTTACATTGGAAGTTCTACTATGTTCAGTGTCTCAGTTGTTCAACCTCTAAGATGAAAGAAACAGTTCCCATTTCCATTTCCCATCCTCATGGGTATGTTTTTATAACTGAGATAGTATTTATAATCCTAGGGAGTAGACAGCTTTCTTTCTCGAGACATTAGTGCGCAATTTAGTGCTTACGAAGAAGCAATTTACTGAATGGCACCCTAGTGGTATAAGAAATATTTCAAGGACTATTCTATTTTGAGGAGTGAAAAACTGGTGGATTCTGCATTGCAGAACTTGACAATACTTCCAGTTCAGTTTAAAAGTTTTAAGTGATAAAAAAAACCCAATCGGTATGTATTCTGAAATACGTCTTGACTTATACTTTCCTAGTTAGTTTGCACTTGCTCCTTTTCCAAAGAAATGTTTTCTTACTAAATTTCTCCTTGTCCCCATTTACCTTTCCACATATTTTCTCTCATTATTGTTCTCATTAAAAAGGTGAGCTTTTACATTGTATATTTAACCCATTTTTATTGTTTGAGTATCTTACTTCATCTTGTCCATTTACCATTTCTCTCAAACACACACCGTTATAATAAAATGTAAAAATATGTTTAATTGTTAAAGAAAAATCAATGAGGGGAAAGATTTTAAATACAGAAACGTGACTCAAAACCACATTATACACTGATCATGTTTGAAAACCAGAAACAGTATATTTTCCTAGAGTTGGCATGACAACAATTTTCATTTGCCTGTGCCAGATACTCTGGGACACTTAGGGCTGTTGTTGCGATTGTGTTATTTACTGTCAATCTCTTTAAAATTGGTACTTTGTGTGTGTGTGTGTGTGTGTACACCCAATTTATCTTCACACTTGGTTTTAAAGAGAAAAAATAAGGAGAAAAATCTAGGTATTTTTATAAATTGAATTGTAATAAAGAACTGTACTAATCCAACAGAATGGTAGCAGGTGAATAGCCTTTTACCATTTTGAGTAGTTTCTATAGTCTATAAAATTCTGAGATTTTTTAAATGACTAAAGTGTACCATAAAAGTTCATAGAGATGTTAGCAAGAAAGTTCTTTGAAAACCAGAAAATGAAAAATTGAATATATGAGGAAAAAGAATCACTAACAATGCCAAACTATTTATTGTCAATATAGTGAAATAAAAATTAATTTTGAAAGTAATCTAAATAGGCAGCTGAGAGACCACCAAGATATCCTGAACCACTGCACAAAGCATTATATAATACCTGCCGTCAAGCTGGTTAAGATTTTGAACCTGGAAATTTCATCCATACTTAACAAAAAACAAAATAGCCATTTCAGTCTGTGAAACAGGGATAAAAACCTGTTTTCAAAGTTAATCTAGACAAAAAAGTAGACTTTGTGTTAATCCTTTTTCTTCTGAGCCTAAAGCAGCCTCTAAAATGTTAATGGCTTAAATTGTACTGTTATAGTATTTTTCATATTATCAAAAGTTTTAACTTTTGCAAAATATGTAAAATTTAGGTGGCTTCCTTGGGTAAAAAGGAAAGGTACTTCTTTTGTTAAGAGAAATACAGTAGTCACTACTGCCATTCACCCAACTTTGTTTTTTTCTCCATTCTGGAACCACAGCGGATTGCTTTTTTCAAGCAAGCTCGCCGCATGATTAAGCAGGGTTATGTGAGTAATCTGGGCAAAAACATGTAACTGAAGTGAGACCCTTCAGAGTTTTCTTTTCCCTTTGCCTTATTCAGAGTCAACGTTCAAGGCAGTGGGTCCTCAGGCAAGCTGATTCAGGAATGAGGAAGGTGTGTCTGAGACCAGAGACCCACAAAGGAAAGGTAACGTGAGCATGAAATAAAACTTCAGGTCTCGAATGTACTCAAGTTTTGGGACTGTTTGTTACCACAGCACAACCTCCACCCTGGTAACTGCTTAGGCTATCTTGACAGATTAATGATTTTCTTTTTTTAAATTTTATTTTGGTATCATTAATCTATAATTACATGAAGGACATTATGTTTACTAGGCTCCCCACTTCACCAAGTCCCCCACGCATCCCCGTTCACAGTCACTGTCTATCAGCATAGTAAGAAACTGTAAAATCACTACTTGTCTTCTCTGTGTTGCGCAGCCCTCCCCGTGCCCACCCCACACTATACATGCTAATTGTAATGCCCTCTTTCTTTTTTCACGCCCTTATCCCTCCCTTCCCACCCATCCTCCCCAGTCCCTTTCCCTTTGGTAACTGTTAGTCCATTCTTGGGTTCTGTGCTTCTGCTGCTGTTTTGTTCCTTCAGTTATCCTTTGTTCTTATATTCCACATATGAGTAAAATCATTTGGTACTCGTCTTTCTCTGCCTGGCTTATTACACTGAGCATAATACCCTCTAGCTCCATCCATGTTGTTGCAAATGGTAGGATTTGTTTTTTCTTATGGTTGAGTAATATTCCATTGTGTATATGTACCACACCTTCTTTATCCATTCATCTATTGATGAAATTTAGGTTGCTTCCATATCTTGGCTATTGTAAATAGTGCAGCGATAAATATAGGGGTGCATCTGTCTTTTTCAAACTGGAGTGCTGCATTCTTAGGGTAAATTCCTAGAAGTGGAATTCTGGGTCAACTGGTATTTCTATTTTGAGCATTTTGAGGAACCTCCATACTGTTTTCCACAATGGTTGAACTAATTTACATTCCCACCAGCAGTGTAGGAGGGTTCCCTTTTCTCCACAACCTCGCCAACATTTGTTGTTGTTTGTCTTTTGGATGGTGGCCATCCTTACTGGTGTGAGGTGATATCTCATTGTGGTTTTAATTTGCATTTCTCTGATGACAAGCGATGTGGAGCATCTTTTCATGTGTCTGTTGGCCATCTGAATTTCTTCTTTAGAGAACTGTCTATTCAGCTCCTCTGCCCATTTTTTAATTGGATTATTTGCTTTTTGTTTGATGAGGTGTGTAAGCTCTTTATATATTTTGGATATCAATCCTTTTTTGGATCTGTCATTTACGAATATATTCTCCCATACTGTAGGACACCTTTTTGTTCTATTGATGGAGTCCTTTGCTATACAGAAGCTTTTCAGCTTGATATAGTTCCATTTGTTCATTTTTGCATTTATTTCCCTTGCCCAGATATGTTCAAGAAGAGGTCACTCATGTTTATGTCTAAGAGATTTTTGCCTATGTTTTTTTCTAAGAGTTGTATGGTTTCATGACTTACATTTAAGTCTTTGATCCATTTCAAATTTACTTTTGTATATGGGGTTAGACAGTAATCCAGTTTCATTCTCTTACATGTAGCAGTCCAGTTTTGCCAGCACCATCTGTTGAAGAGACTGTCTTTTCCCCATTGTATGTCCATGGCCCCTTTATCGAATATTATTTGACCATATATGTTTGGGTTAATGTTTGGAGTCTCTATTCTGTTCCGTTGGTCTGTGGCTCTGTTCTTGTGCCAGTACCAAATTGTCTTGATTACTGTGGCTTTGTAGTAGAGTTTGAAGTTGGGGAGTGAGATCCCCCCCCCTTTATTCTTCCTTCTTAGGATTGCTTTAGCTATTCGGGGTCTTTGGTATTTCCATATGAATTTTTGAACTATTTGTTCCAGTTCATTGAAGAATACTGTTGGTAGTTTGATAGAGATTGCATAAAATCTGTATATTACTTTGGGCAGGATGGCCATTTTGACAATATTAATTCTTCCTAGCCACGAGCATGGGATGAGTTTCCATTTGTTAGTGACCTCTTTAATTTATCATAAGAGTGTCTTATAGTTTTCAGGGTATAGGTCTTTCACTTCCTTGTTTAGGTTTATTCCTAGTTACTTTATTCTTTTTGATGCTATTGTGAATGGAATTGTCTCCCTGATTTCTCTTTCTATTAGTTCATTGTTAGTGTATAGGAAAGCCACAGATTTGTTTGTTAATATTGTATCCAGCAACTTTGCTGAATTCCGATATTAGCTCTAGGAGTTTCAGAGTGGAGTAGAGTTTTTTATGTACAATATCATGTCATCTGCAAATAGTGACAGTTTAACTTCTTCTTTACCAATCTGGACTCCTTGTATTTCTTTGTTTTGTCTAATTGCCGTGGCTAGGACCTCCAGTACTATGTTGAATAACAGTGGGGAGAGTGGGCACCCCTGTCTTCTTCCCGATCTCAGAGGAAAAGCTTTCAGCTTCTCGCTGTTTAGTATAATGTTGGCTGTGGGTTTATCATATATGGACTTTATTATGTTGAGGTACTTGCCCTCTATACGCATTTTGTTGAGAGTTTTTATCATGAATGGATGTTGAATTTTATCGAATGCTTTTTCAGCATCTATGGAGATGATCATGTGGTTTCTGTCTTTCTTTTTGTTGATGTGGTGGATGATGTTGATGGATTTTCAAATGTTGTACCATCCTTACATCCCTGGGATGAGTCCCACTTGGTCATGGTGTATGATCCCTATGATGTATTTTTGAATTCGGTTTGCTAATATTTTTTTTATTATTTTTGCATCTACGTTCATCAGGGATATTGGTCTATAGTTTTCTTTTTTGGTGGTGTCTTTGCCTGGTTTTGCTATTAGGGTGATGTTGGCTTCATAGAATGAGTTTGGGAGTATTCCTTCCTCCTCTATTTTTTGGAAAACTTTAAGGAGAATGGGTATTATGTCTTCTCTGTACGTCTGGTAAAATTCTCACGTAAATCCATCTGGCCAGAGGGTTTTGTTCTTGAGTAGTTTTTTGATTACCGCTTCAATTTCTTTGCTGGTAATTGGTCTGTTTAGATTTTGTGTTTCCTCCTTGGTCAGTCTTGGAAGGTTGTATTTTTCTAGGAAGTTGTCCATTTCTTCTAGGTTTTCCAGCTTCTTAGCATATAGGTTTTCATAGTACTCTCTAATAATTCTTTATATTTCTGTGGGGTCCGTCGTGATTTTTCCTTTCTCGTTTCTGATACTGTTGATTTGTGTTGACTCTCTTTTCCTCTTAATAAGTCTGGCTAGAGGCTTATCTATTTTGTTTATTTTCTTGAAGAGCCAGCTCTTGGTTTCATTGATTTTTGCTATTGTTTTATCTTCTCAATTTTGTTTATTTCTTTTCTGATCTTTATTATGTCCCACCTTCTGCTGACCTTAGGCCTCTTTTGTTCTTCTTTTTCCCATTTCAATAATTGTGACATTAGACCATTCATTTGGGATTGTTCTTCCTTCTTTAAATATGCCTGGATTGCTATATACTTTCCTCTTAAGACTGCTTTTGCTGTATCCCACAGTAATTGGGGCTTTGTGTTGTTGTTGTCGTTTGTTTCCATATATTGCTGGATCTCCATTTTGATTTGGTCATTGATCCATTGATTATTTAGGAGCATGTAGTTAAGCCTCCATGTGTTTGTGAGACTTTTTGCTTTCTTTGTACCATTTATTTCTAGTTTTATGCCTTTGTGGTCTGAAAAGCTGGTTGGTAGGATTTCAATCTTTTGGAATTTACTGAGGCTCTTTTTGTGGCCTAGTATGTGGTCTATTCTGGAGAATGTTCCATGTGCACTTGAGAAGAATGTGTATCCTGTTGCTTTTGGATGTAGAGTTCTATAGATGTCTATTAGGTCCATCTGTTCTAGTGTGTTGTTCAGTGCCTCTGTGTCCTTACTTATTTTCTGTCTGGTGGATTTGTCCTTTGGAGTGAGTGGTGTTTTGAAGTCTCCCAAAATGAATGCATTGCATTCTATTTCCTCCTTTAATTCTGTTAGTATTTGTTTCAGGTATGTTGGTGCTCCTGTATTGGGTGCATATATATTTATAATGGTTATATCCTCTTGTTGGACTGAGCCCTTTATCATTATGTAATGTCCTTCTTTGTCTTTTGTTACTTTATTTTGAACTCTATTTTGTCTGATACTAGTATTGCAACACCTGCGTTTTTCTCTCTGTTGTTTGCATGAAATATCTTTTTCCATCCCTTGTCTTTAAGTCTGTGCATGTCTTTGGGTTTGAGGTGAGTCTCTTGTAAGCAGCATATGGATGGGTCTTGCTCTTTTATCCATTCTGTTACTCTGTGCCTTTTGATTGGTGCATTCAGTCCATTTACATTTAGGGTGACTATTGAAAGGTATGTACTTATTGCCATTGCAGGCTTTAAATTCGTGGTTACCAAAGGTTCAAGGTTAGCTGCTTTACTATCTTACTGTCTAACTTAACTCGCTTATTGAGCTAATATAAACACGGTCTGCTGATTCTTTATTTCTCTCCCTTCTTATTCCTCCTCCTCCCTTCTTCATATGTTGGGTGTTTAATTCTGTGCTCTTTTTAGGAGTGCTCCCATCTAGAGCAGTCCCTATAAGATACCCTGTAGAGGTGGTTTGTGGGAGGCAAATTCCCTTAACTTTTGCTTGTCTGGAAATTGTTTAATCCCTCCTTCATATTTAAATGATAATCGTGCTGGATACAGTAATCTTGGTTCGAGGCCCTTGTGTTTCATTGCATTAAGTATATCATGCCATTCTCTTCTGGCCTGTAGGGTTTCTGTTGAGAAGTCTGATGATAGCCTGATGGGTTTTACTTTGTAGGTGACCTTTTTTTCTCTCTGGCTGCTTTAATACTTTGTCCTTGTCTTTGATCTTTGCCATTTTAATTATTTTGTGTCTTGGTGTTGCCCTCCTTGGATCCCTTGTCATGGGAGTTCTGTGTACCTCTGTGGTCTGAGAGGCCATTTCCTCCCCTAGTTTGGGGAAGTTTTCAGCAATTATTTCTTCAAAGACACTTTCTATCCCTTTTTCTCTCTCTTCTTCTTCTGGTACCCCTATAATGGGGAAATTGTTCCGTTTCGATTGGTCACTCAGTTCTGTTAAAATTCTTTCATTCCTGGAGATCCTTTTATCTCTCTCTGCATCAGCTTCTCTGCGTTCCTGTTCTCTGTTTTCTAGTCCATTAATGTTCTCTTGCATCTTGTCCATTCTGTTTTGAAGTCCTTCCAGAGATTGTTTTATTTCTGTATTCTGCCTCCTTAGTTCTTGCATATTTCTCTGCAAGTCCATCAGCATGGTTATGACTTTTGTTTTAAATTCTTTTTCAGAAGACTGGTTAAATATATCTCCCCAGGTTCCTTCTCAGGGGAAGATATAGCAGATGTCGAAGCTGTCTGGGTTAGTCTTGTCTGGATCAAATTTTTTTGCCTTTTCATGTTGATAGGTGCAATGGTGAGCTATTGACTCGTCTGTCAGCTGGGAGAGCCAAGACTTTCCAGTTGCTCCTAGCCTTTCTTTACTGGGACAACTCTGACCCCTAATGGCTTGTGTTGGGCAATTGCATGTAGACTGGGTCTCTGTAACTTGTCCGGCGGGTATGGAGGAAGCTCCCTTGCTGTGTGCGTGGCCAGCCTCAGGCCACTGCTCTGCTATGGCGGGGCCCCGGAGGGGTAATGGACGGGGGGCTGTTTGGCTATTTACCTCCATGAGGGGTCTCAGAGCTGTTGCCCTGGGTATTAGTGTACCCGGAGTTCCCTGGAATTTCCAGCTGCTGGACTGTGACCTGGGATGCTTCCATCCAGCCATGGGGTCCCTGTCCCTTTAAGACTTTCAAAAAGCACTCGCTTTTCTTTGTCCCAGCTCGCCGGCTTCGGGACCCGCTCACAGGTCTTACTGTCCTGTTTCCCTAGTTTCCAGCACTCCATGCATGCACTGTATCTGCGCTCTGGTGCGGATGGCTAGGGCTGGGTGTGTTTAGCAGTCCTGGGCTCCCTCTCCCTACCCGCTCCGACTCCTCTCCTTCCGCCAGGAGCTGGGGTGAGGGGTGCTCGGGTCCCACCGGGCCGGGGCTTGTATCTTACCCCTTTCACCAGGCACTGGGCTCTCACAGGTGTGGATGTAGTCTGGCTGTTGTCCTGTGTCTTCTGGTCTCTCTTTAAGGATTAGTTGTATTTGTTGTATTTTCAAAAATATATATGTTTTTGGGAGGAGATTCCCACTGTCCTATTCATACCGCCGTCTTGATTCCGCCCCGCCAACAGATTAATGATTTGCAAATCACTTTGAAACATATAACTAATTTCTTATAACTCTATAACTCTTTAGTTTCTAGCAGATATTTTTTTTAAGATTAGCTTTTTTAAAAAGTAAGTTAGAGTCACTTTACTTTTTTTTTTTTGCATGATAGACTGACAATTTGAGTTTAATAAATTCTGAATTTCTAGAAAGTCAACATTAAAGAATGAATCATTAAGATTAGACATACCACTTAAGGTCCACCAGCATCTCAGAACTTTTTAGTGTGTGTGACTTCTCCCCCTCAATATAGTTTCACTGATCAGTGGTTTAACTCTCAACAAAAGTGAAATTCTAGGATACCAAGTCAGAAAAATGACTATTTAATCTTTAAGGCTGTAATGTGCCTTATCCCTTCTTTAGCATCCACAAATGCCTTTAAAAAGAGATGTTTAAAATGTATTGAATGATGGATAAATGCTTAATTTTTAAAGGCTCCCATTGTTCCCTAAAATTGTGAAAGAGATTCACTTTAACATATACTCACCAACTCCAAATTGCTTCACATGCGTCATAATTAATATTGAATCCATTTTACTGTATTTAAATAGGCCAATTTATTCTTACACATATAAATGTTTCAACTCTTTCACATATTTTACAAGCATTGTGGATCTGGATAGTGTTTTCATGTAGAATTTTTAGATCAGTAAAATCGGAGGGTATTTAGCAACTTTGAATCAGTATATGAAACTTATATGCCTACTTTCTTTCAAAGATGCCTGAGACCTTATTCCTCTCTTAGTGGGATAGCATCTGTCCATAAAAGGCAGAAAGCACAGTAGTTAAGAATACAGAGTCTGGACTCACTGCTTGGATTTGTCTCAATTTCACCAGTTAAACTAAAATATCAGTTTTGCCATCTATGAAATGAATATGGTGATAGTTCTAATTCCATAAATCCATTGAAAGGATTAAATGCGAATAAATTTAAAGCATTTTGCCTCTCACAAATAAAGCACTTAAAAAATTAACTGGTAACTATCCATCTGCAATATTTGAAGCAGCAGAATCAGATTATACATCTTTTAATAATTAAAGGTCAACTTCCCTTCTTTTAGAACATACTGTTTCAGGTTAAAATATGTAGTTTTTTTCCCTTTTATTTCTCTACTTCCAAAGCTATTATTTTCTCCCATCTCAATTCTCTATCCACCTCCTTCCTCCACTTTTTATTGGCTTTTTGGAGTCAGAAAATTTCATTAAACTCGTTTCTTTTTAAATTTAATTCATTCTTGTAACCAACTTTCCTTTTCCTCCAAAATGGATTTTTAACACTATCATTAAAACACAAGTACAACACAAAACATTGTTGCCTGGATATTAAAATATGAATAACTGTAAAGTGTGAAAATCAGAACCATGGTTCCTAAGATATTCCCTTTCTTTGATTCTGGTTGAGAAGATAGTCCATTACTGACTCCCTGTTGGAAGTTTCTTTCACGTTTTTTTAAACCTAATCAAAGATGAGATGAACCCATGTAATGTAATATAAAAAATAAAAGCAGGCCATATTCCGTAGAGGCAGGACACTCTATAGAGGAAAGTAGGCTTCCCCTGTGTAATTGACACTTGAGAGACAGAAAAGAACTCCATTTTTCATGACTTTGTTTTATATTCTGCATTGTTGTGTGAATGACTTTGAGAGGACAATGGCCATGTCTTCTGATTTTTTTTCAAAAGTTAAGGAAAATAATAATTCATTCAAGAGCTTTTCCTACTAAATAACTGCTACGGATGGGTTCATGCAGTTAGCCAAATTATCTAATGATTTCAGCAATAATTAGAGCTGCAATTTTATCTTCCTGGCTTCTGCCAGTTCTGGCTCTGCTTTCACTCCCTGTCAGTAGAAACAATTTTGTGATATGTGATCTTAAAGGTACAGTATATGTTGCCCTCTAGTGATTCATGTGAATATCAGAAAAATCATGCAGACTCTCAGCTCTTCAGAACTGAACAGAAACCTCTCATGTCATCATGCAGAACCTGCTATTATTTGTTTAAGTCATTTAATAGCTTCAGTTTTTATATTTTAATTCCGAACTACTATTTTCTATTCTTTGTAAAAGGAACAGAAAACAAAAACAAAACTCTCAAAAGTGAACTCGAAGGGAAGTATTTTTCTAACTACATTTTCGCAGAGTACTTTTAACCAGAGGTCATTAACCTAAATTTATGATCTATTAAAATTTAATTACTTTAGTATTTCCTGAAAATAAGAAATGACAAGTAGAACTGAGTACTTCATAAAAAGGTCTAAAGTAATACATAGAGGTGGTATATATGTATTACTTCTAACAGCATTACTGGAGATGCCTGTTTAAAGTACAGATTCACTGACCCCAGACCTGAGTCAGAATATCTGAGAATGGTACCAAGGAAGATGCATTTTTGTTTGATTTCCATGTGGTTTTCAACCATTTCAAAACATTGTACCGATCTGAGCCCTTCCAATTCCTTCCCACGTAATTAAGTTTCCCTTTGCTAGATTCATCTTTTCTAACTTTCAGTTTCCTATTTACGGTCATTAAGCAAAACGAAAAAAAAAATACTTGTAACATTTTATCTTCTTTCATGATTTTTCTTAGGCAACATTATCTCTGCTGGTTTTATCTTTATGTAACAATTTACACCTAAGATTAAGAAAATTCTCTTCAGAGTAATTTGATTTCCAAAGAAATAGGGAGGCTTTTTAACTTATAAATATCACAATTTATCTATTTTTTTACTTTTTACAAATGTTACATAGTAAGCCTGGTTCAAATTAATAAAATTTAAAGTAACTAATGATTTTTTTTCATTTACAAATATTTTCACATTGGTTCTTTCCTTAAACTGCCACAATAGTGTTTTTTCAATGTTACTATTACTCTATTTATAGCAGAAGACTCAGAATAGTCAAGTTTACATGGTTTGACTCAGTGACTGAGTAAACGGGGACTGGAATTCCAATGTTCTTTGTACTATATCAAACTAAGACGATATTTGAAAAGATTTTTAAATTATGGCTATTCTTTGTGTTGGCACTGGGAAAATGAGAAATGTGAAATATCTCAGGGTAAAATTAATTTTTAAGAATACACTTGTTTCAGTATCTAAATTTTACTGTTAAACTGTTTTAAAAATATTGATAAAGTAGGCCTAAAAAAATCATGAGACCAAAGATTTGCTTGTTATTTAAATTAGAAATAAAACCTTTTAAATAGCTAAGAGCTTGACTAAAACCACAGCCAGAATCAAATACTGTATTTGCATTGTTAAACTATAAAGAAAAATGAATCACACTTCCCATGGCATTTTCACCACTGTTTTTCTCTGATGTTTTAAAAATATCTCCTATTTTAGAATAACATTTCAAATGAATGTATCTCCAAATGGTAGGAAGAAACATTTTTAAATGATTCTAAAATTTAACTTGAGATTTCCATCCTGTCCACAGGAACTTGAAAATTATTTAAGAAATGTTGTTATTGAATAAAGTTAGCAATTTCATCTCAAAAAAAGGGCTGTATCTATTGATGCAGAAGCAACAAGCCATTTAGCCCATTTAAAAGTAACCAATCAATTCAATGAAAACCAAGTTATTTAAATTGGAAACTTGT
The DNA here is from genome assembly GCF_030020395.1 of Manis pentadactyla. Taxonomy (NCBI): domain Eukaryota; kingdom Metazoa; phylum Chordata; class Mammalia; order Pholidota; family Manidae; genus Manis; species Manis pentadactyla. The sequence continues at coordinate 54,874,756 of NC_080023.1, forward strand.
AAACCAATAAACCATGCAAACTTGTAAACCAATAAACCACGGCTAATTTCACTAAAGTTTTATTTGTTTTACATTTTGCACATGCAAAATCTACACAACTAGCAAAGATGTCCTCATCACACACCTCACCAAGATGGTTTGGTTCGCACCACCATGTTTCTATTCTCCCCCTCCACACTCCCAGCAAGGCTAGGCGAGGTGCCCCTCTGCTGTTCTTTCATTCACGTTCTATTACATACTGAGGACCCGCTAGGTGTGGGAGAACTTTGTAGAAATGGGCAGCAAATATAATGTTAGGAAGACATATTGGTCTTAAGCTTTCAGCCTGGGATGAGAAATGACAATATGAAAAGCAAACTATAATGCAAACTTAATAGAGATAATTTCATGAAAAAAAAGGATAATATTTGAAATGGACTAAGAAGAAAGATACTGACAACTGAAGATAGAGAGAGCTTTCAGGATGTTCTCCAGAAATACCAGTACAGTTACCAAGTCAAGAATGTGTGGGCAGGGCCTAAGAAACAGCGTTGCAGTTTTTCTCCTCAGTTTCTTCTTTACCAGGTATCTGGAACTTGCACAGTCTCCTAGTTTGCTGATTGCTCTCCTGCCTTCTTAATCTTCATTTATTATTCTTCCTTTGTTACTTAGAACTTTAAGCTTCTGGTATGTTCAAGCTATATAATTGCTATCCATGATCTCAGTCTATGGCTTCACTTATACGTATACTACTTATCTGATCTCATCTACCAAACCCGTATCTTTAAACCCCAACAATGTACCCAGAGTGGATATTTTGGTGTGCCACTCAGACCCCTGTTTGAAGACTGAAGCACTCTTTCATCCAGCTGTTTGGAACACTGGAGCTGAATTCCCTTCCAGGAACTGCATTTACTAGAAGAAAGTGGCTTTTTTTGTTGTTGTTGTTTTTTAATGCCATATATGTGAAATCATATACTATTTGTCTTTCTCTGATTTCACTTAGCATAATGCCCTCAAGGTCTATCCATGTTGTTGCAAAACTTGCAAACTTCCAGTTATAAGATAAATAAATACTGGGGACGTAATTTGTAAGAGTTAACACTGTTGAATGGCATACATTTGAAAGTTGCTAAAAGCACAGATCCTAAAATTTCTCACCACAAGAAAAATAATTTTTGTATCTGTGATATAATGGATGTTAACTAACCTTGGTGTGGCAACCATTTCAGGATATGTGTAAGTCATTATGCTATATACATCTTAATCCTGTAATTGACACATTGTATACCTCAAAACTGAAAAACATAGGAGCTGCCTTGCCCAAAGTCATGCCTCTCCTTTAGGGTGCCCATACACAGTGACTGTTAAATACAGGAGCACTAAGTTCTGTCCTCCTTGTTCTATCAGTGAAGGTCAATTCTGAATTGCCATCCAAGATCTAGAGCTTTCCTGAGATGAGTTAAGGTCTATTTTGAAAATGCATCTCAGTTCAACTCCTCAGCTGTACAATTTCTACAATTTCAAAATCCCCCATGCCCCAATAGATGTTGATCCTGAGGGCACTTTTCACACATTCTTCTGCATGCAAACTTTCATCTGAGACTATTTTGGAGATAATCTGATTTTAGTATCCAACTCTACTAGACCCCCTCTACTTGGATGACATAAAGGCCTTTCTTTCAAAGCCAAGATACTAAAAATTAAGCTCGTTATTTTTTTTTTCCCCAGACACAGCTACTCACTTATATTTTCTTTGGGACTATTCTACAGAATACATCCCAGAATACCCTCTTCATCTATACCCTTCTTCTTAGAGAGCCTACATCATCTACAATCTGAAAGGAACAAGCCTATGTATTACAGGGACTACCACTAACTCAACCAAGAGTAGTTATCTGATTTTGTCAATCCAGAATTTGGAATATGACATAGGACACTAAGTCCTTTGGCTCCAGGGTATAAAATTGGGGCCACATTTATTTCATGCCAAATCCAAATCAGGCAGAATTGACATCACAGAATATGAACCTTGCTGAAGAAGGCAACATTATAGAGGGAACAATAACACATTTTTAGAAGGAAACATGAGAATCAATTTAGCTGAAGAAAGAGATAGAGAACAATAAATACATGCCTGAGTACTTCCTAGTTGCTGTATATTCAGACTATAACTTTATGAAATTTGGTTTTATAAGATTTCCATGAGACTTTTAATACATATTATATTTATGACCAAATAAAACATAATAATACATCTGCTACTTTGGTAAACACCACCAAGATATATCCTTTAGTTTTAGTTAGAAACCTGAGAGGGATTGGAGTCCTTCCCTTACTGATTAGCTAAAAAATTCTTCCATTTTTCTGTCACTCTTTGGATTCTCTGTCTCCAACCTCTTGCAACTACCCAAAGTCAAAGCTTCCCTCCTCCTTGTCTGTCCATACAGATACATTGCCCATGGTCCAGATCCCAGGCTTGACCTTCTGCAACCAGTCCTTCATATTTGAGTGTTTTCACTAACATACTAATCTGATAGTGTCAGTCCTTGTTAAAAATGCTTCAATTTTCCCACCTCCATATCTATAGAATAAAACAAACTGCCATGATAGTACCTAATGTGCTTTCTTCTATGGCCTATCTTACCCGTCTAGCTACATCTTCTGTCATACATCTGCCTGATTTTTATAACCGACTATTAACCTTCCCATGATTTCATAACCTTGCCATACTTTCTAAAGTTTCTCTTCTTTTGCATATTCTTCCCACTGCTTACAATATTCTCTTTCATTCTTGTGGAGAACTGTTTGTCCTTAATCAGCTTAAAAGTCACCGTTCTTAATCAACTAGTTTACAAACTTTATCAGAAGAATCATGCTTAGCGTAGTCATGCTTGCTTCCCCAGATAGCACAGTACCTTATATGTGGCAAGTCTATCTCCCATTCTGTTAATTAGCTGAAGCTTTTCTCCCATCAGGCAGATTTGGACATTCTTCTTGTCTTGCAGCATTTCATATGCAATTTCATCATTGCAATTTATTTATTGTTATCATTTTTTTTTGCTTAACTCTCTCTTCAAAAAAATCGAAGTGTTTTCAAGGGCATATTCCATAAATTTTCATGTTGTCAAATGTTGCCCAGAAATGAAAGTACTTGGCATATTGCACACAGAAATATTTGCTATTTGAATGACTGAATACACATAGGACAGAAATGAAAGATGAGGCTGTAGATCTAGACAAAGCTTTCAGCTCTCAGTAGGAAGGCAAAACCTCTAAGGGATAAGACCTAGCAATTTCTTCTCTAGAACAGAAACAATGTGCATGGACTGAGGGTGAGAATTTCCTCTGGAAACAGATTGTATGAAGAAGTGAGGAATACCATAAACAGGCTGTATTTACAGAAAGCAGTCTGTTGACTCAGGAAGCTAGAGTGAAAGAGATTCTGCATTATTGGCCTCTGTGCAATGCTGAACTCAAGGGGCTGGGAGTAAGACAATGTTATAAGGATGTACTGTCACATACAACCCTGTGCTTAGGAATAATTCCTGTAAGCCAGTCATAGAGTTACAGTTCTCCTCACACCTACCTACATGCCCCATACACATCCACACATAAACACACCTACACACAAATACCTCTTACAAACAATTGGCTTCAGAGGAAATGAAAAATGAGCAATAATTTAAAAGGAAGTGGCTAGGAAACTAGAGTAAAACAATGCAAAAAGAATGAATAAAAGACACAAGAAAAGCAAAAGGTAGCTGAAGAAGACTTACAGAAAAAAAGTATGTTTAAGACATAATGACTTCAATAAACGTAATGAAACAACTAACTCTACAAAATAAGAGCTCAAGGGAGAAAAACAAAGGCTCAGGGAAGGCATACTGAAAAAACAGAATGAGAATGTGAGATCGAGGAAAGCTGAAAATGAAGTCCCCACAGAAATGGAAACCAAATTAGATACCATAGAATGAGAGAAGACACCACTCAAAGCAGTGAGCAAACCCAGTAACAAACAGTTAAGAAAATGTGATTTTAAAAATACATGTATTTTCTAACAGCAACAAAAATATGAGCTGCGTAAGAATAAAGCTAACAAAAGACATGACCTTTCCCTAGAAAAATTCTTGAAAGACATAACTAAACTAAATAAATGGAGATACTGAGATCATGAATAGAATGATTAGTAATAACAAAGTCAACTTTCCTAAAATGACACACATATTCTATGCAACTCATATTAAAATAAAAATGACTTTTCAGGGAATCCATCATTATTTCCAAACATATATGGAAGATCAAAAGGCTAGGAACAGCCAAACCAGTAATAAAGGCTAAAAATGATGTAAAGTGACTCAACAAAATGCCCAGACAAATTATGAAGCTATTTTAGTAGGGACACTGCATTATTGTCATGTAAACAGTAATAAAAATAATATAACTTACATACATAGTTCTTTTTGCAAGACAATCTTATGACAAAGACAATATAGTTATTTCATAAATGAGGAGTTTGAGACACAAGGAAGTTTCTAAACCAATCTGCATTTCAAAGGCAGACTGAAATGATTAAATTTTTCAAAATTGTATCTGCATCTTTAACATACATGTTTAAAATACTGTAATGGCTGCTCTGTGGAGAATAGATTGCTGTTGATAATAGGAAGAAGGAAAATCCTACTAGGAAACTGACAATGTCAATGAGGAGACTTTGAGGGGTCCAAGAGATTGAGAAGACAGAGTTAGTAAGACTTGTTACTAATAAGATATAGTGGATGAAGAGAAAGGAGAAGTCCAGGATGGCTCTCAGACTCCTGGATGAATAATTAAAAAGAGTAGAACTAAAAAAGACAGTGGAAGGAAGGAAACAAATTTTGGGACATAAGACAATTGGGTGCTTGAAATAGATCTAATGTGGGTCTGGCTGCAGGTCCTAACTTCCCTCACTCTGTTCCATCAGAGTAAGAATTACAGTAGCTAATACTTAGCACTTCTATGTGCTACCCAAGGTTCTCCATCTATATTAATTTAGTTATTTCAACAAGATGTAAACCATTATTGTCCTTATTTTGCAGATGTTAAACAGAGTCTGGAAGCCTTAGTAACTCACCCACAGTCTCACACCCAGATAACAGTGTCATTGAAATTGGAACCCAGGCAATCTGACTGCAGAACCAGGACCTCTAAAGACCACAGTTCTACTGTAATGCATTAGCTAGGTGAACCTTCATTTGGGGCAGTGTCAGATGTAAATAAACACTACAGACAGTAGAAATGTTTCTCTTGTAGATTCTTACATCTTCCTCATGGAATAAGCAAAGAAATGTGAAGTGATAACATGAATCGGCTCACATAAAGAAGGGAATCTAAAGAGACTACCTGGGTTGAAAACAATGAAGAAACAAACTACAAGCACAAATCAGCAGCAAAGCAGACAACACCAGGGATCCCCTGGTGAAGATTTCTTGGAAACTGAAAGACGTGAAATGAGCAAGCTGTAATTTGCAGAGTAGATTACAAAGTAAACAAAAATGAATGGTGTTCCCAGGAAATCTCATCTCCAAATGAAGGGGTTAATTTTTAGTTACAGGCTGGGATGCCCCCAAATACTATTTTCCTCATGCTGAGGGGTGTGTACCATGGTTCCTTCCTTAGGTTTCTCAGGAGTGATTCTAATATCCAGTCACTTATATTCCCAAAGCAGGGGGTGTTGGGGGGTGGGGGTAAACTAAAGACAGCTGACTGTCTTATTCTACATGGCTATGAGAATGTATTATCATAATGGCCACCCAATGGGTCTAAGTTGAACGCCTGGCATCACACAGCTAAACAATAAATGTTACCTTTCAAGTACAAGGTAGTTTTGTTTATGTTTATATCTATCTATCTATCTATCTATATATATATATACACACACAGGTCATAACACATGGAACTCCCAAGTAACTCCAATGGACTTTCTCCTTCAAATAGCCCCCAAGCTGGGCCCATTCCTTCTCCTTTAAAAAAGAACATACCAGGGGCTCTTTTGTCCCCTCCTGGCATGAGCCAGGAGCTCTGTCCTCTCACTTTATTTCTAAATAAAAGCCTCTCCATGGCTCTCCTAAAAAAAAAAAAAAAAAAAAAAAAGAGCATACCTCTCCTCTGTTCCCTGTACATGTCAATGGTTTTGCCATTTTGACATAGTTTGCTTGTCTTGAATTGCAATTCTCTGCTATTCCTGAGTAAACCTGCTTTTTGCTGGTAAAATAACTGAATGTTTTATTTTTAAGGTTAACAGAACCAGCTAACATTTTCCTTGAGAGTAAAATGGGAATCACAAAATCTTTCAGATAATAAAAGAATTGGCATACACACACACACACACACACACACACATAGGTGGCTGGCTTTGTAACCTCACATGTCAGCTGCATAAAATCGCTTTGGTTTCATGTACTATCCTTACTATAATTGCTATTATAGTATCTCACACTACCCACAGTCTGCTTCATGGGATTTCTTGGAATTATTTCAGATGTTACTTGAGAGAAATATCACATCACAGAGAAGTCAGAGACGTTTAGAGAAATGTTTGCCTCAGTGCTCATAGGTAAGAATTCAAGAGCATACTACCTTGCTGGGTGGCAATGGCAAATTGAGAATTCATAGAGCTAGAAGGGATCTTCAGAGTTGATCTAACAAATTCTCCACTTTCCACAAATGAGGACACAGAACATGGAAAGTTTATGCAAATTCAGGTCTTGGACTAAATCCTAGAACCCTGGTTATCATAATAGTGTTATTTCCATTTTTACTCCTTACATTTTCATTATAAAATGGAGAATCTCACATAAAACCAGGTTTTTCCTTAATGTATATATTCTTCGTTTATGCACATATTTTCCAAAGCTTTATCAAAATACTAAAATATGCCTGTAGACAGAAGGAAGCAGTGGTATTATTCTCTAGCTCCCCATCCAATAGTTAATATAACATAGCTGAAGGAAAACAACCCAAGTGTCACCAATGCTATAATACTGAAAAAGAGATGTAATACAACTTCCATCGGATTTCTTTTAAAAATGCCAATAGTTAATTTTTTCAAAGAAGCTTAGAATGCATCTAATTAAGTATTAAATATTGTGAATGTATTAACAGTAAATATATCTTCTAAAACATGTTTTATACTTCTATGACATGTCACAGAAGCACAAACATTTTAATTCAAAACATTTTAATCTTGCTCATACATTTCCCTGTTGTAAAGTTTCATAATATATTAATTATACTGCTTCTCCCCCCATTTACCTAATATGCAGGTAGAGAAACACATGTTTTAGAGGTTTATTTCATAATAGTTTTATTTTAAATGACTAGTACCAATTTAAAAACACCCTGATAGAAGAGTTAGAAATGTATATGGAGAAGTTAGATCATTTCTCTTAAAGGCACAGAAATATCTGGAATATTTATTCCTGAACTTTTATTTTAAACTTTGAAAGATGGAAAATGATCTAAATGTTTAATCTAAACAAAAATGAAAAACATGTCTCAGAAGACTACAATAGTAAAGATTAATAGTTATGTTCTTTTATCCTTCAAAATTATATATCCTAAGTGAAATTTTAAGAAAATTGATTCCACACAACAAAAGAATGGCCTATAAGGGCATTTTTTTGGTTAGGTACATACTGGCCATATGTCAACATTAAAATTGAAAAACAAAGAATAGTTCAACATATTAATTTACCACAATGTTAGGACCATTAGGAATCCCTTTGCAATTTTTTTGAGAAATTATTGCTTATATCCCTTTACATGCACAGAATTTTGTTATAATATTGACGTTGTACTTATATCTACCTAAGCCATAAAAGATATTTTGATATCTGACTATGTAACTTATAACAATTAGGTTCTTTTAGTATATGTTAAAAATTTTAAATACTGACCTAGCACTGACCCTCTTTATGTCTACTCATTTCTTCTCTGCTTGGGGTCACAGGGAGGGGTGGAATATCTTGTTTGTCTTTTCATTAGAAGACCTAGTATTTTCATTCATTCCAAAGAAAAGCCATTATAATCTGATGCTGAAATCAAGGATAAATCCCTTAGTATAGGTTCCAAAGGTAACTTCCAAATTTGCAAAATCCAGTAGATAGTTTGTTCATTTTTAGTTTGACATCTACAATGTTTAACCTATTGCCTTCTGCCTCTCTGGGAAGCTCTTTCCTTTCTTGGATCTTATGAGGTTCCTCTGCAGTTTACCTTCTCTGGCATTCCCTTCAGAGACCCAACTTAAGATCATCTCTCTACATCTTAAGATTTGTTTTTTATAAGCTTTCCTTCCTTGTTCTTTCTTCTTACTCATTTATTCATACACACACACAAAAAAAACCTGCCATATCTTTCTGTATATCAGTACCCAAAATGTACTATTCTCTCAGAATGAGATGGCTAATGGCTAATAAGAGAGATAAGAACCCAGCAGTTTTATAGCTTAGTCTTCTGGGGATGCAGGCAGTTAAACACACATCATTAAACTGTAATATGGTTGGAAAAGTTCTGTGTGCTGTGGGAGCACACAGAAGGGTTATCTCAAATGAGTGTGTATAGGGGGTGAGGGTGGTCAAGTAAAATATGCCAGGTGAAATAATATCTAAATGGAGCTCTGAAGGATGAGTGGCTGCTGTTGGTCAATTAAAGGGAAAGAACAATATCCAGAAGAGATAAAAATCTATGTAGAAATACTCAAAGGTGAGAGAGAACATAGTAAGTTGGAATAAAAAAGAAAAATATTCAGAAAGGGTAAAGAGCCTCATAGGATTATTGGTCAAGAGTGGGGCTGGAATTGGAGTTGCTACTGGAGTGAATATTGGTGAGATAAGAACAGGAAACACAGGGTCAGATCAGTGCATGTAAAACATGTCAAAAGGTATGAGTTTTATCCAAAGAACAAAGAACATCCATTTTGCTCTTTAAATTCAGGAACCACAAAATGAGGAGGTTCATGTGCACAACCGCTGATAATAGTTACTCAAGCCTTTATTTCCTTCTCAAAATTCTCTTTAACTCTAGATGTTTATATCCATTGTCCCAAGAAACTCTCCCTTGGAAATCTCACAAGTATCATTAAATGTCCAAATGTGACTCCAAACACCACAAACCCTCTCTTCCTTGTTTACTAAAACCCATACTTTGGAAAGACTATTATCCTTTGCTCGGTTACCAAATTCAGAAAAGCAGAAGCACACATCAACCTTTGCCTTTCCCTTAACCTCACATCTAGTCAGTTGTGAAGTGCTATCAGTTTATTTTAGCTCCCTCAAAGTATTTAAAACCAACCTTTTCTATATAAATAACAATTGCCTTTAGGTAAGAACATGAATATTTTTCCACATTGATTAGTGAAAAAGCTTCTAAATTGTGACTTTTTAAATACTTTTCCTATATTAGGATTTCACATTGCCACAGTGATCCTTCAAAGGTGAATCCCACTGCCCCAGCACAGAATCACGCCCGTGTTCGAGGACTGTGTGACTCTGAGTCTCCCTCCCTCCTCCCCATTAAAATGTGAACAAGGAGAAAATAGCATTTTCTTCATAAAAGTGATTTAAAATGGCAATAATATATGCACAATTCTTTGTGGTAGCTACAACATATTAAGTTGATTATTATCAATCCCATTTAAAAATATTCCAACTGTTTTGATTCATGGGTTAATCCAAACACGGCATGTAAGGTTCTCCGTGAAACCTTCTCATCACATGCCATTCCCACTTCATACGACAGCAGTCCAAGTGCTGGCAGTGCTCAAAACGGACCGTGCTTCTTCATACCTCTGCGTCTATACACACTTCTCTATGCCTAGTTTAGCATAGGCTCCTACCATCCTTCTCTTTCTGTTAATCATCGTTTTTCATTCAAATAAAATGTCAGCACCTGTAGGCAGCCTACCATAAACCTATAGGCAAATGGACTAGGTACCTCTCCACAGGACCTTATCCAGTACTTACCATACGGTAACCAGGCATTGTTCGATATTATGCATGCCTGATATCCAGCAGAGCTACTGACATATAACACATGCTTTATAAATTCTCATGAAAGGAGGGAAGAAGGAACAGAGAGAAGGAAGGATAAGCCACAGCTTTCGTAAGTCATTCATTGTTTTAAGTTGTTTTTGCTGCACATCTACTAAGTCTCTGTAGCCCAAAATAATTCACTATCATAACTCAGTAATTACAAGTCCTACAGAAAGTTTAATTTATACTGAGAAATTCTGTTAAAACCTGCGTATTTATATTCCATGTTCTCATCATTGTGAGCTACTGTAATTCTCTGAATGAACCTTGTTCCTACTAATTTTGCACATATATTTCCCTCTGATGGGAACACCATCACACACTTGCTACATGAGATCCCTTACACATGTACATACACATACAACTGCCAACTTTCAGAGAAGCCATCCCCTCAATTTCAGATGGGCTCTTACTGTGTAAGCATTATGTATTTTCCTTATCACTTCAGTTATTACATTGTCTGACTTTGTCTCAAGTCAATGGGTATAAAGACAATGTTCTCTTACATTGTAGTCCGTAAGAACTCCAGGGTGTGTCCATGCATTTTGGTAGTTCTTACAAGCATGAGAGGTGCTAAAGAGTTCTTTTTATACATCCCAGAATAAGTTACCTTTGATTTTTGATGTGGCATTTCTGTTTTTTATAAAGTTCAAGTTCTACTAATTTTATAAAGTTCAAGTTCTACTATCTTCTCCACATAGCGTATTTAGCATTTCATCTGTTGCAACAGATGGCACATAATTACTTAGTCCACTCAACTAAACCAATGGCCTGTGCTTAAATTGATTCAACAACTCTAGAATGAATTTTCAAAACTATTTTTCTTCTTAGCTACTAAGTAGATAAGTTATCACACTTCAAATATCCCTTCTAACCCACAGAGGGGAATTGTTAAATATTTTCCCAAGTAATTATACAAATTTACTTGCCTACATTCTAGGTTTCAGGTTTTATGAAAACTAACATTTATTGTATAGCTACTATAGCCTCATTTTTAGGAGAGTGAACTCCACAAAAAGTACATGGTACATATTGACTTAGAGAATGAGTAAACTCTTATTTAGAATCAATTATAATATCTGCATTGATTATTTCTATGTTGGGGTGAAAGAATAAAGAAAAATTCTTCCTTAATTTTGACTCAGAGTAGGCAAGAACTTACTAAAGCCATTTTCTTCAGAATTCCCAAACCAAGAGAAGAAACTTTCTCTGCTGGTAATTCAGTGAATTGGCTTCCCACCTAGACATTTCCCAGCTAAACAGACAAACAAAATAAATAAAACCGTATCAAAAGTTTATATGACTTATAGGAAGGGAAGGAAATAATGTATACCCTCCTAAGAGTATTGTTTGGAATTAGGTTTGGTATTTTACAAGGACTAATACTAGCTCACATGTTACTAACAGCCTGGGTTATTTTCAGATTGAGGGCTTGTATATTAGCTTTTCTACTGATGCCTTAAAAAAAATAGCACATATTTAGTAGCTAAAACACTACAAGTTTATTTTACAGTTCCATAAAACAAAAGTCTGACATGGTTCTTAGTGGCTAAAAGTCAAGTTGTTAAATACAGCTCTGTTTCTTTCTGGAGGCTCTAAGGAGACTCCGTGTGCTCACGGATTCAGGTTGACAAAACTCAGTTCCTCACATTGGCAGGACTGAAGCTGCCAGCGGAGCACTATCCCTGGGCTTGAGGTCACAGGAGGTCCTGCGCTCACATTCCTCCTTCAGCATCAAAATCAGCAATACCTCACTGAGCCTCTGATTTGTTTCTTCTTCCATCTTTGCCTATTATTCCAAGACACTCTTCTGCCTTCCTCTTACACTTTAAAAACTCATTCAATTGCATTAGGTCCATGTGGATAATCTAGGATAGTCTTCCTATTATAAAATCTTTCATCTTAATTCCATCTGTTTTGTCTCATTTGCCATGTAAGGTAATGTATTCAGATTCCAAAGGTTGAGGTATGGGAATCTTTGGGGACACAACTTGTGTACTAAATTACTAATGATTCACCATAAGATGATTTTGAACATTAATTTGAGGATTTAGTTCAATCTCTATATATTACAAATTTTTGAATGTGTGATTTTAGTAACAATTCAGTTAAAGTATTCACCTTCAAAGATGATGTTTTCTTAGTTTTAAACATTATCTAATCAAAAGTATTACTATTACACATTACTTGAATTTGTGTTCACCCATCACTGAATACCAAGTAAAAAAAAAAGTCAAATATTTCATGAAAATTATAATGCCTATTGGTTAAATGCTTACAATATATTTTGGTATAATAGAAATAAAACAATTTTTGTTTTTATATTTGGTATGTAGATTTCTTAGACCTAGTTTTAGGGTCTAGAAGCAAAATAATTTTACTTTTAACTAAATTTGATATTAACTAAGATGTTTTTAAATAAATTGTATCAATCCCTTCAGAGAGTATTTTACTTCCACAAAAATTTACCCTTCTCTTGGCAGGATATTTAACTAATGATTGTTTCTTCTACGTAAAGTTGTTGAGCACAGGCATTGGAGTTGAGGAAAACAATTTCTCGCCCCCCAGCCCTGCCCCCATCTCCAAGGTTTTTAGTGCCTATATCCATAAAAATGATGATTTATATCACAAGAGCCCCTCTACTTCTTATTTTCTAAGGCTACAATTTCTTTAAAGTCAGTTCTTTAATGAATGTTTACATACAGGTGAAAAGAAGAGATAAACATTAATGGAAAGTGTTTTCAGTACAAAGATAGGAAACAAAATATATTTTTAAAGCCCAGAAGTTTAATAATTGAGAAAATTTTGATTTCATGTTAATTGTTTATAGTACAGTTAATACCCAGAGACCAACTCTAAATCTCACAATTCGCAGAGACTGCTTAGTTTTACAATTGGTCTGGATTCATTGGATCCTTGCTCTTATCTTTTATTTTTTTTTTCCACACGAGCTACTTGATTGATAAAAAATAAAAAAATAAAAAAAGGCTGGGGGGTGATCAAATAGACAAAGCAGTAAAGTGCTCACTTCAGGTTGTAGCCAATCTAATTAATTTTTCATCTGATTCTCATGTATTAGAGACCAATCAATTTGGGATTATGTTTACAGAGTTATAAAAAGAGAGGAGACCAGGCCCTCAATTTGTTCTCTAGTCTGTCTAAAGTAGTCGGTTAAATGACCCCAGGGGATACTATAAAGCATATAAATAGTTTCTTACAAGTACCTTTCATTTTAATTACAGATCAAGTTGTCAACACTTCCTGCTGACTTTGACTTAAGTGCAAAATTTTGAAATCAAACAATGGGGCTTTATTTTCAGATTTTTTCTTTGCTTTTTTTCCATGATATACTTCAGTTAAAGTATCTTTAAAGAGGCATTTCAGTATGTGGACATTCGGAGTGAAAAAAATTGACTATCACTCAATGAAAGGAGTTTCCAGGAAGATAAAAAGTGATATTAAAATTAATGGCCTTTATCCTATAAAAATTTGTCACTCTTAGGGATATACTACATCACTCCAGAAAATGAAGTTGTCTGAAAGAGTAGGAAGAGGCACTATATTTCATGGATATAAAGAACCTGGAAAAATTGTGTGGATAAAATGAGAGTTTCTGTGGCCAGGATTCTCACTGGGCCGTGGTTGACTAGCTCACTGCACACCTGTGGGCAATACATGGCTGTTGACTCTATAAAAAGAGCTCTGCCCAGTGCTCTGGCCACGGCATGGTGGCAAGGCTGCAAGGCTGCAGGAGAGCAGAGCAGAGGCTGGAGTGGTGGCAGCACCAAGGACAGAGGCCTGGAGGATGGCTGTGAAGACAGAGGGGCCTAGAGGCAGAGACCAATCTGTTGCATGCAGACTCGCTCTGAGTGAACAGAATTTTAGTGACTGACCAGCCACTGTGAGAGTAAAGTTGGGTATAACCCTTTCACCCCAAGAACGTTTTGCTGTCATTTTCCTTGGTCACATTGAATCCATAGCAAACTTGCCAGGGGCTGAAACCCATTGGCAAGACAAATGGTGTCTTCTAAAATGGAATTCCCAGAACATTGAGGTGGAAAAAAAAAAAATGTGTGTGTTGATCAAAGCCTTGCATAGTTTGAGGTACAACAATATGTTCTAAAACAAACATTAAAAACCACTGTTTCAGGACCCAGCAGTTTATGACAACTGATTTGAGACTATCTTGTAACCTTTAGAATCATCCCTAAATTCTATCTCTAACATTTCTTTCTGTATTCAATTTGCTAAGTCCCTAGTCTCCCTCCTCTTAACTGTATTCTTACCCAAACATTGTTCAACTGGCTTGTTGCAATACAGCTAAACGAATGGAGCCAACTCCAGCCGAGACTATTGCAATACCCTTGTGCAGTGTTAACACATCCTTCACACAACTGTTACAAACTTATGATTACTTTTTTCTGCAAGTAACTTTATTTTTATAACTCAGTTAAAAAATGAATTCACTGTCTCTCTGAAGGTCTCTGGAAACCATTTATTCCATTGTACTCAGGAATCAGGTTATATAAATAGTTGTTCACCATAGGCTGACAGTAAATATCAACACTACTCATTCTGCATTCCAAAATCATTGCCCAGATAATCAGGCTCTAGCTCAGAAGAACTTCATAGATTTCAGGGCAATATCTCATTGGACTACTACATGCCAGAAAAATTTTTTGACAAAAAGTCAAAGATACTACAGGAGAGAAGTGTAATGAGTATTTTAAAATAGATCAATATTTTTTGTGCAATACCTCAGGCATTTTAAAAACCAAAAGCCACTAAACAGAATTCTTAACCTTTAAATGATATAACTTTATTTTAAAAATCAGCCTATTATTTTAGTAGACATGGGAGAGTTCTTCACAAAGAACTTTGTTAATTGTGAGAATTCTTAGGAAAGGAAATAAGCTCCTACTACAAAACCAGATGGATTCATAGAAGGAAGACATGAACTCTGAGGTTCCTTTACAACATTCTGGGATTTCTTTTTCTCTGCCTCTTGGTAAGATTAGTTGGGGCAGAATATTCTTTATCTCTATGCACACAATGACCTGAAATTCATGGCTTTCCCAAGATGTAGTTTGAAAATTGGATCAGAGTTAAATTCTTTCAGAGCTTAGTAAGAATTCCTATTACATCATTTGCACTGGGTTTTATGGATTACTTAGTGCTGGTTAGGAGTCAATTGAAATATCTTGGTTTCTATTCTTCACCCTGAGATTCATTAACTCACTGCTTCCTATGAGAGATGGGTTTCAGTTGTTTGATTTAAAAGTACAGTCAGGTTAAACTAAGTTTGGATAAAACACAGGTAAACAGACTACTTTTTTTAAAAGTCATGTTTACTAAGGTATAATTTTCATATAGTAAAATTCACCCTAAGTGTACAGTTTTGAAAAATATAGAGTCTTTGTGGGGAAGTTGGGGTTCCTATGGCCAGGATTCTCACTGAACTTAAACCACCTGATGATGTAACTGGCCTGTTGCTAGGCTACTGCTTCCCCACCTTTAGGCAATAAGCTATTATTGCGCTATACAGAGAGCTCGGCCCAGTGCTCTGAGTGGAGGCAGAGACACTAGTGCTCAACCTACCGCTGAAGAACAAACCGGGTAATAAACCCTTTCACCCCAAAGATACTTTTGCTATCATTTTCTTTGGTCACATTGACTCCATAGTGAACTTGCCCAGGGCCAAAATCCATTGGCAAGACACTCTTATAAACTGCTACCACGAGAACAATATAGAAAGTTTAAAAAATCCTACAAAGTTCCCTACTGCCTTTTGCAATCAATCCCCTCCCTCAATTGCCAGCTTCTCACAATTTTGACTGATTTCTGTCCCTTTATAAGTTTTGTTTTCAGAATATCATACAGGTGGAAATGTACCATATGTTGCCTTTTGTGTCTAATCTCTTTAAGAATGATTTTAAGATTGATACATGTTACTGCTATTCTTAGTAGTTTGTAGTTTTTTACTTCTGCTAAATATTCCATTGTACAGGTATATTACAATTGATTTACTTAATGATTAATATCTGGGTTTCTAAATACTAAACCATTTCCTAAAGCAACTATTGAATTTCCTATCTCCATCAGAATCCTTCTCCAGAATTTCTGAATCTGAATTCTTGAAGTAAATACTATAAAACATTTTAAAATAAAAACAAAGTTGATGCTTATGCACATAAAAGGATGAAGTATCAGGGTTCCTATCACCAAGTCTGATATCATTCCTTCTAACTATAACAACTATCAAAATTATCAAGAATTATTTAATTATTGAGTTTACCAATTACCTACACAAACATAATAGCTGTGTGGCCAAAATGTATCACGCAGCATTTTTCTATTGCTGCTGTAAGAAATCACCACAAACGTGATGACTGAAAACAAATTTTTAGCTCAGAGTTCTATAGTATAGAAATCAAAGCAGGTCTTACCTGATTAAAAGCAATCATAGCCCTTCTTTGATGATCTAGGAGCATCATAGCCCTTCTTCGATGATCTAGGAGGAGTTTGTTTGCTTACCTTTTCCAGCCTCCAGAGGCTGTCCAGTTGCCTCCTGGCTCTGTTCTCCAACTTGAAAGCCAGCAGTCCTACATCTCTGACCATTCTTCCACAGTGATGTTTCCCTCTGACACCAGTGGGGAAAGTTCTCCCTCTTTTAAAAACTCATTTGATTAGCTAGGGCCCACCTGGCTAATCCATGCTACCCTCTCAAGGTCCTTAATTTAGTCCACCTGCAAAAATCCTTTTTGCCTGTAAAGTTACATATTCACAGCTTCTCAAGATCAGGATGTGGACAGCTTTGGGAGCCATTATTCTGCCTACTACAGACCAAAAGTTTGTCATGAAATTATTAGAAAACATTAACATGTTGTTTCTGAGTGCCTGACTTTGTTTCCATTTCACTGATTTAATAAAATTTGGAGTAAATTACCTAATCTCTTGGAATTTCTATTTTTCTATCCACAATAAGAGGCATAAAAAGTTGTGGTTATAATGTAAAAAAAAATGATACCTGTTAACTCACAATTAAAACAGGTTGCAAAGATACACATATAATAAGATATGTGTTAATAGGTGTCTTGCCAATGGGTTTCAGCCCTGGGCAAGTTCAGTATGGATTCAATGTGACCAAAGAAAATGACAGCAAAACGTTCTTGGGGTGAAAGGGTTATACCCAACTTTATTTCCAGTCTGCATGCAGCAAGCCCCTCTGACCTTACAGCCATCCTCTGGGCCCCTCTGTCCACACAGCCATCCTCCAGGCCTCTCTGCACAGTCATCCCACACAGCCATCCTCTGGGCCTCTGTCCTTGGCGCTGCCACCACTCCAGCCTCTGCTCTGCTCTCCTGCAGCCTTGCAGCCCTGCCACCATGTCATGCCCAGAGCACTGGGCGGAGCTTTTATAGAGTCAACAGCCATGTATTGCCCACAGGTGTGCAGTGAACTAGTCAACCAGGGCCAGGTCAGAATCCTGGCCACAGGAACTCTCATTTTATCCACACTCCTCCCCTCCAGGATTCTATCCTCTCAATCTATGTGCCCTTAGTCCTCTGCAATGGTCCCTGTGCAAGGAAGCTTGAACATTGTTCTCCAGCCTCTCCAGCAAAAAGTCTTGCAGACACACAGGCCAGACTCGTGGCTCTGTCTCTGGCCTCTGCCTCTTTGGTCTTAATGGCTGGAACTGCTGCTCTGGTTTCAGTTGTTGCAATAGCTCCAGTAAGATCCTATTTGTCTTCCTGTCTAGTTTCCTTCCATCTATTCCTGCCCGTATCAAATCAACCCACATCTGGGTCCTCGGAACCCTCACAAGGCCCCTCAAATTCCTCCTTTGAGTAATAGATCTTATTTCTTTCCGGGTTCTCATTGCTTCGCCTACTGTATGTGTCACCTCGCATTTTGTAATCACTGCCTCAAGGCAGGCTGCACTATCAGGGAAGACAGCTTTCCCATCTCTGATCCCGACAGAAGAATTCCACCCAACCCTAAGTCCCACAGCCACCAGCTCAGCCTGAGTATGGGGGGGCAGGGGGACCAGAGACTGCTCCATGACCTGGGGAGAGGGCTGCTCCTCTCCTTGGGGAACTTTCAGCTGTTGGGTCTTTATTTTCTTTACAATCACTGGGCATGCTTTCAATACAGGAGGGGCCAGTGCCTCCGGCACCACCCCTTCATCCTGCTCCAGCTCCTCCATTTCTGGGGCTGATGGCAGTTTTCTCTCCCCTCCCCCGAGTGCATCCTCTGCTACAACCTTTACCTTTTCTACTGTGCCTTGCAGCAATGCTACCTCTGTCTTCAGAAGCTCTCTTACCTTCAGCTCAATGCTTCGCAGCTGATGTTCTCGTGCCACCTCCTCCTGCATCAATACCATTTCCCTCCTCAGGGCAACCACAGAAGTCTGCAGCTCGCGTTCTCATGCCGCCTCTTGCATTAATGCCATTTCCCTCCTCAGGGAATCTACTGAAGTTTGCAGCTCACGTTATCACACCACCATTTCTTGGGTCTCCTCTGTAGACCTTTTTAAGACTGTGAGAAGCAGCCAACGCACAGTCCCCACTGCCTCACAGGCACTCTGCTTCTCAAAGGATCTGCTTACTGTATCAAGAGCCACCCCTACTGTCTCAGATGTCACCTCCACTTGACTCCAGTCCTCGGGTGGGGCCCAGTCCTCTAGGAGGCAAGCCACCTGAGACCACATACCCATTGGGGGACAATCCACTGTCTCCCCATTCACAGGGGCAGCCCACTGAAGCACCCCTCCCATAAGGGCAGCCTGTCTTTTTCCTTGGTCAACAGTGAACCCTGCCGACTTTCGCCAGTTGTCTTGCCAGTGGGTTTCAGCCCCAGGTAAGTTTGCTATGGATTCAATGTGACCAAAGAAAATGACAGCAAAACATTCTTGGGTTGAAAGGGTTATTATACCCAACTTTATTTCCAGGTGGCAGGTCAGTCACTAGAATCCCGTTCACTCAGAGCGAGTCTGTATGCAGCAAGCCAGTCTCTGCCTCTGGGACCCTCTGTCTGCACAGCTGTCCTCTGGGCCCTGTTGCAATCCTGCTGCAACAATCGAACAGGCTTACCAAGGGATGTAAGGAGATCGAAGAAAAAGCACAAGAGAGTAGGGGAGGGCTGACGCTCCTGCGCATCACCAGCAAAGCTTTATTGTGTACCAGGGTATTTATACAGCAAAGACATACATGATTCTAGAAAATAGCTTTATCCAGTAAACAGTCAAGCACAGTATTGACGTCAGCGGCAGCTGGGCAAAGGTAAGAACAACAAGGCTCCTTCAGTTCCTCATGGAATGCATAAACAGGATGTTCTTTGTTCTCCATTCCTGCCACATCAGCAAGTGGGGGAAGGCAGGCCAGAAGCAGGGGCAGTGTTTCCACACATCTTCAAGGTCTCCCTATTTTCCGAGTGAGGAGTCTTGGCTCTTCTTCGAGGACAAGATATGTTTTTGTGGGCAGATAACTTCCAAGGACTGTACCGGTTGTTCTCAAGCTTGGGCTTTCCCATGCTGTGTTCAGACATGGGGGAAGGTGCTTTCCCATTCTGCCTACAAATATGTGAGAAGACAAAGGTGGTCCCCAACAGGGCCGCTCTGTCCACACAGCCATCTTGTACAGCCATCCTCCAGGCCTCTCTGCACAGTCATCCCACAAAGCCATCCTCTGGGCCTCTGTCCTCAGCGCTGCCACCACTCCAGCCTCTGCTCTGCTCTCCTGCAGCCTTGCAGCCCTGACACCATGTCATGCCCAGAGCACTGGGCGGAGCTCTTTTTTATAGAGTCAACAGCCATGTAATGCCCACAGGTGTGCAGTGAGCTATTCAACCACAGCCAGGTGAGAATCCTGGCCACTGGGACTCTCATTTTATCCACAATAGGTAAGATATTATTTATATACACTTCAAAGTCATTACATACATAGTGGAAGTCTAAGGAACCACATGTAGAGTTGAGAGTAGAGTTATCAGATAAAGCAGACAATGCCCAGTGAGATCTGAATTTCAGATAAATAACCAATAATTTTTTAATGCAAATAGGTCCCATACAGTATTTAGGATAACTAAAACATTTCTTGTTGTTTATCTGAAATTCAGATTTTACTGGTGGCTTGTATCATTATTTGCTGAATCTGGCAACCCAATGAGAGAGGAAAGAATGCACAGGGGCTTCAGTCATTTTTGTGAGGTTTTAGTTCTTAAGCTGGGTATCTTAATAACTAAATGGGTATCTGTGAATGGGTATCTGTGGCATTATTCTTTATGCCATTTTCAAAGTCTTAAATATTTCATAGTAGGTTAAAATATTAATAGGCAAAAATGAATCATTCACCAGAAGAAAATCTCTAGCTGAAAGATAAAACTTACAGCCAAAGCCAACAATAAAAGATAAGCAGGAATGAAAAAGTTAAAGAAATAACTTGTGGGGAAGTTGGGGTTCCTATGGCCAGGATCCTCACTGAATTTAAACCACCTGATGATGTAACTGGTCTGTTGCTAGGCTACCACTTACACACCTTTAGCAATAAGCAATTATTGCGCTATATAGAGAACTCAGCCCAGTGCTCTGGACAGAGGTAGAGAAGCTAGTGCTCAACCTACTGCCGGAAGAACAAGCCACGTAATAAACCCTTTCACCCCAAAGAACGTTTTGCTGTCAATTTCTTTGGTCACATCGAATCCATAGTGAGCTTGCTGGGGCTGAAACCCATTGGCAAGACATAACTAAAGCATATAATATAAAAAGAAATAACAGGGCAATAAAATGATATCATGCTCTATTTTTGTTATCTTTCATTTGTATGGCATTTTTTTCCCTCAAATCACTGACCTGAGATGGAATGCTTCTTTCATTAAAAATTCAATCTAGAAACAAAATCTTAGATCTCGGGTGTTTTCAAAGACTCTGCAGTAATTTCAGTTATTTGGCCACAGGTAACAATCACAATAAATGGAATGTTTAAATCTATAATAAAAGCTGCAAAGAGTTGGCTATCAGCTAATTATTTTAAACTTAGAAGAAAAAGAGGAGTAGATGAAACAGAATGCGATACACATTTACTTCTCTAGTCAAAATTAGGAAAGACTGGCTCTTAATCATAGACAGGGATCACATTAAAATCACCTGGAGAGTTTTAAAATTCTGAATGCCTGGGACCCAAGCAAGTCTGATTCAATCACTCTGCAGAAATCATTGGTAGTTTTTAAAACTCCCCAGGTGATTCTAATACATGTTCACTGTTGATGCCCATTCCCCTAAACTTTCCCACACCTGTGTGGGAGACTGTAAAACAAAAGGCTGGTCCTGTGGATGTAATAACTGATTCTTTAGAGAACAGGTTCAAATATCTGACTTTGTACAAGGGTTTAATATAGGTGATAGGAAAACAGGTATTGTAGAAACACAATACCTCTCAGTCAATGATGAATAAACAGATCTTCCCTGAAGTAGCTGAAGTGTGTAAATATGCTAAAAATAAGGATACTTGTAGTTAACATAATTGGCCTTGAGGAAATCTGTGCAGTACTAAGCAACTGAGAAAAGGTCTAATTTCACAATGTGGAGAAGTGAACTCTCTTTATCTTGGAAGGAAAATACTTCACTATCTCCCAGCAACCCCTTGCCTTTATCAAAATGAGATGGATTTAAGATAGTTTTTATTTCTACTTGAGTAACATGAGCTTTAGTTTATGGCCCTTTTTCCCCTAGCCTCATAATTAAATGACTAAATCCCATCCACAGCATTACCTACAGAACATGATTAGAGAAAGATTAGCCATTAAAGGCAAAGGGGACTGCTATTATGGCTTTTGAGACTAGAACCACCCACTCTCCTAGGAATCCTATTATGGCTGAGCATTTGTGTTATTGGTATTGCAACTCAGTTCACATACATCAAACTGTAAACTCCATTTAGAGTCAATACATATTTCTAAGTCTCTAATAACTTATTTATTTGTGTGTTTTGCTTTGGAAGAAGTTATGTGCTTCAAGATATCTTTATCTATTGCCATTGACTAAGGAGCTTCCGTTTGTGGTGCAATAAAGCATTGTATCCCTATTAACTAAATCCAAACATGTGCTCTTTTACCTTTTGTTTTAGAGCTTCATAAACTGTATCATGATGATTCATGGGATTGCAGGTCTACTTTCATTCAAAAAGAGCAGTAATAACACAAGCAATTGTTTCCCCTGGTGAACAATGCTAATCAGGATCAATTCCATAAATAAGGGTAAACAGACACCATTACAAATGTATTTCATATATATTTCCTTTTATAATTAAAAACAGTTATATCAATCATGTGTGTTGATATCCTCACATTCAACCTGTAGAAACCGAAAGGACTGGCCCAAGTTAAACAGGTGACCACACCTATCATACATCCACAGTGCTTGATGAGCTTTAAAATTCATTTCTTTGACAAACAGCTTGAAATGTTTGGTGAGTCTTCATTTTCTTCCCTTCTATTATGTTTGCCTACATGAAGGATTTCTCTCTTTTCCATATTTAAATTCATTTCATTGACAAGAGACATTGCAAACTCCTCAATGATTTCTCTGTGCCAAATGAACTTCTGTCAAAAGAGTTGTATGAAATCTGTCCACTCCTGGAGACCAAACTGATCTGGCTGCAGCACAAGATGAAACAAATCATTCATCTAAGTGTGGCCATACCAAAACCAGTTCCTTCTACACATTCATGGTTGCTGAAAAAGGAGCAAATTACTTTATTTTACAACCAGAGTTTAGGATGGTTGAGTGTTTTCATTACCTGTGGACATCAATGGCTTTGGGACATAATTAACCATGCTGAAATCACTACATTATTTTAATGAGGTTTTTCTCTTTCCTCTTTGATAAAAAGTACAGGGGAGAGAAATGTTTCTCGTTATTTCTGAAACTGAAGGAGAGTGAAAGAAGTGGAATAAAAACACACGAAAAAACTGCAAAAGAAAGGCTATTGTGCCCATTGCTACTGATCTCTCCTTCTGCCTCCACAAAGACAAAAGGAAATGAGAAGAGGAGGCAACTGTGAGGACTCTAAGCTCAAAGGCGACGTGGCTGCTGGGAGCCCTGGTATGTGAAGCAAAGTAATGTCATCTCTAACTCCTCAGCAGTCTTGTTTAACCTGAAAACTTGATAGCAAATTTTTAAAACGGGAGGAAAGATAAGAATCTATGAGTATCTATGCTCACAAGATGAAAAATAACTACCCTCCCCTGCTCTTCAACTCAAACAACTTCACTGTTCTTCTCTAATAAAAGTATAGGATCATAGCTATTCAGAAATGAAGAATGTAGGATGTTCTTTGTGCATGTGAACTGTAGATAAAATGAGAGTTCTTGTGGCCAGGATTCTCACCTGGCCCTGGTTGAGACTAGCTCACTGCACACCTGTGGGCAAATACATGGCTGTTGGCTCAATATAAAGAGCTCTGCCCAGTGCTCTGGGCGACATGGTGGCAGGGCTGCAGGGCTGCAGGAGAGCAGAGCAGAGGGTGGAGTGGTGGCAGCGCCAAGGACAGAGGTAAGAGGACGGCTATACAGAGGGGCCCAGAGGCAGAGACCGGCTTGCCACATGCAGACTTGCTCTGAGTGAACGGGATTTTAGGGACGGACCTGCCACCCTGGTAATAAAGTTGGGTATAACCCTTTCACCCCAAGAACGTTTTGCTGTTATTTCTTTGGTCACATTGAATCCATAGTGAACTTGCCTGGGGCTGAAACCCATTGGCAAGACATGAGCATTTTACATAACAGATATTGAAATAGCTTCTTTTTTTTTTTTTGAGAAGGAACTTCATTGAGATTAATTCTGAACAGCTGATAAGCCAAGATTCAGAAGATTGGTCAGCATTTGGGATTTGGTTTTCCTTAAAGCATGATTTCAATCTTATAGTGTGGACCAGAATCACCTAGATGCCATCCACACAGTTTCTTACTCAGAAGCTTTGGAGTGGGGCCTGAGAATTTTCATTTCTAGCAAGTTTTCAGCTGCCCCTAATGCTGCTGGTCCAGGGACCACACTTCGAGGACCATTGTCTTAAATCACCACGTGGTGTAGCAGCTGTGTGTTGTTTGGTAGAGGTAACCAAGGCATGTTTTTGCATCCTAAGGCCTCAGAAGCCCTTCAC
The DNA here is from genome assembly GCF_030020395.1 of Manis pentadactyla. Classification (NCBI taxonomy): domain Eukaryota; kingdom Metazoa; phylum Chordata; class Mammalia; order Pholidota; family Manidae; genus Manis; species Manis pentadactyla. The sequence continues at coordinate 54,898,962 of NC_080023.1, forward strand.
TGTGAGGAGATTCCTCAGAGAAAGATATTTTTAGTAAGTCTGAAATGTTAGATATTTTACTGTCTTGTTTTCCATCTTTAAAAACTAATCACTTGCCATTAAATAGGCAACTGAAACCATTGTAATGTATATCTTTCAAGGACTTCTTACTCTTTTGCATTCACTCTTACCATCCTCACATTACAGAAAAATGCATGTGCTCTATCATTTACCACTGCACTTCTGAGCTGCTGAAAGGTAAGGTTTCATATACACCAAAAGCTTTAGATCTTGACAAAGCTCAGATTTGTGTCATGCAGATTAGATTTAGAAGACACATTATATATTATATAGTCCATCCAATGCAATTCCTCATTTACAATAACACTGGGACCCCAAGAGTAGAAGTGCATTCCCAAGGTCACACAGCTACAGAAAGCCAAGGCAGAATTAGAACTAAAATCTCTGACTTTCTATTCAATGCTTTTTACTCACACATTCACACACTTATACATAGATTCCCTCATTCATTCAACAATGGTGTCACACAAGTAAATTTGTGTCAGAAAACATTAGGCATTAATCATGCAAAAGAAGGAAAGAGTAAACATCCTCTTACAGACCACTTGCCAATCACTGTGCCAAAGGAGAGTACCTATTATGGTTTCCTATTTAATCTTCATAGCTATTTTGAGAAGTATTACCACTCCATCTTTACTAGTGAGAACATTTATATTGGTTGAATCCAAGTATTTTGATCACAAATTTAATGATCTTAAGATCATGACACATGGTCCCTGTTCAGGGAAAGTAAAAACCTAAACAGAGTTGAACACAAATAATTTCAATGAAATGTCATAGAAATCATAAAAGACAGAAACAAAGGAAGGAGCAGTGAACACTGCCTATCAAAGAATGCTGGCAAAGTTGACATTTATTGGCCCTGTTTATATAGTAGGAAATTAATGTATACTTATCTGATTTTATCCTCTCAACAACCCTGTCCAGAAAGTATTATAATCTCCATTCTATAAATGTATAAATGGAAACTAGAAATATAAACGTACCCAAAGCCATAGAAACAGATCCGTATTTTAGGGTAGACGTGTCCAACTCCAAAGACCACGCCTTTCTCATGTGCTCTTTCACATCGTATATGCCACACCAAGGTCTACTTGTCATTTTCCTGTCTTTAAGTGCACAAACACCGCTGGTATGTCAACTGCTCTGCTTTTTACGTACACGTTGTCAATAGATGCCCACCCTTCTTTGGAATGAATCTTGTGTCTCCGAAAAGTTGGTTCAGGTCACACTGATGGTGAAAGCTGAAAAAGTGCCTACACAATAGTACTAAAGGTTTTAGCTGCAGATTTTTACCCTTCGCAATGCTTCAGTCCATGATATCGTAGGATGCTTTTCTTTCCTTTTGACAATCATATCATTATGGGCTTCATTCTTAAATGGAGCAGAACAAGCAGAGATAGAGAAAGCTCTCTCCTTGGAGAACCACAAACAAAATAGTATTCCAAAAGCATTATTTTCATAAAGAAATTTATTCACTTAGAAGATGAATAGAGTTGATAAGCTTGGTGTCTCTAAAGACTTCCCCAAACTTGCACTTTCAAAAAATTAACAATACAAAGGAGAGTGCTTTAGGAAACAAGTGGTACAGTAACTGCATTCTGTTTTATTAGAGAAAGATAGGCTTCTCTCCCAGGATAACAAGGTTTTTCACAGCTATCAGCCCTCCAGACTGATTAGATATAGTTAAACCCATCACCTCCACGAAGTGTCTGTTCATTCCTGGGCAGACCATGGGACTCTGGAGGCAAAAGCCCTGTGTCCAGGGAGAGCATTATCCTGGGCGGCTGAATGATGCCTGACTGCTGCCTGCTTCTGGGTCACTTTGCTATTCTGACAATGCCATGAGGGACTTAGAGCTTTAAGAACCTCCAGAGACTAATAATGCAAGTGCTAATCGTTAGCATCTCCTAGAATTCTTGTAGTTCTCATCTCCTCCAGATTCTCCGGCTGCTGTTTGTGTAATTGAAGAAAATGACACAGCCAAAGGGAGGCAATTTATCTTGTGAGCCTCCCTGTAGCAGAGCAACCTAGCTGGGTTGCAGAACAAAAATCTAGGCAGAGGAAATAATAGATCATCAGGAGCCTGTGGGTGTGGTCTCTCCTCTTAAAATAGACCTGAATTGAAAGACAGAAAAAAACAAAGTAGTTTTAAGAGGAATTAAGAGTCTTTAGGCTTTAAAGCGATCTTGAGGAGACATCTTCCCATTGGAAAAGGCAACCTCAGCAGAGACATGCAGGAAGAGCCACATTTATTATTCAAAGCCTATAAATATTGTGAAATGACATCTTAAGCTAAATGGGTGTATCTGGTGCTCACTGGCTTTGAATCACCAAGTTGAAAGGGTACTGAGAAATTATTAGTCTAACATAACCAGTGGGATTCAGAGTATGAAGTATGATACAAGTGTCTTGCTTCCCTCTAAATATTGATCCTGCTATTATTATGTGGCCTTTCACAATCAACTTAGAGCGCCACACTCCAGGGAACACAAGTCATGCAGCTGCTGGACTGAAGGACACCTACACATTTACATATGGGACACTCTTTTAGGAAACTTGGTAGATTACAGGTATAAATAGAGGTGATCCAGGAGTATTTCTAAGTTTTGCAGTTTATCTGGTAGCTTAGGAGGCACTAGTAGATAATAAATAAAGGCATCAGGGAAAGTGCGAAACTGGCATCTACTTAGCAATTAACCTGGGAAGTTATTAGAAATGTTAAGCCTTGGGCCCATCCCTAGACCTACTGAATCAGAACCTGCCTTTTAACCTGACCATACAAATCACCTGGAGATCCTGCTCATGACCTATTGGTTAGCCTCCTAAAAACTCCCTTTCATTTCTGTCAGTGACACCAAAATATTTCAGTACTTCAGGGAAATCCACTTGAAGAAAAAGGAGAATAAAGCATATGAATGGAAATTAAGTGTAACTGGGGTCTGAAATATTATAGCAGGACAATAAACAGTAGAAAATCCCTTTATTCATTGTAAGGGCTTATCCTCATTTTCTGTTTCTTTAATTTACTTTTTATTTTTACATATCCAAGGTTTTTTTCTTTAGCTTTGCCCTCTGCATCTGGATTAAGTTCTGGTAACTTGCCCCTTCTTGTATGGAGAGGAGGTGACACTCACCTGGATTATGATGGCATCATGGTTAAAAGCTTCTGGCCATGGAATTAGACTTCTCATCTAGGCTTCACGTAGCAAACTCTCCCTTCATCTAGTATTACTACAAACCACCTTGCATACAGGCGCTTCCTTCCCCATTGTTTAATTAGGTCTGCTGATAAAGGAAGGGCGTCCCTGGGATGAGGCTACATCAGTGTGATGAAAGTAATCACACTAGGCTGGTTAAATGCACAGGAAGCTAAACAAAAGTGGGCTACGGATATGTTACTAAGGTCATAAAAGTGCTCAATGTATTTTCTCCATCTTCAATATATCTTGATCAGAAAAAAAAAAATTGGAAACAGTAGGAAATCTCAAAGGCTATTTTTTGACTAATCGGCATTAACATCTTTAAGCATACACAATCTTAAAAATATCAGATGAAAGCCCAAAGCAAGGATACTGAAGTATTCTTATGACTTTCCAAAGAACATAATAATAGGAAAAAATTAATAACCCAGAAAATATATAATTATATTCCAAGTCCCACAAATATTTCAGGGGGCTGTTTGGGTAAAGTAAGATGGTCTCAGCTTTGAATAATATAAGGGAAACAGATATGGGAACAAGGTGGACAAAAAGGTAGAATAACAGGGATAAGACCTAAAAGATGAGAGCTTTTCTCATGGAACTAGTTTACTGTTAAAGTAATCACAGAAAAAAACAAAATCTACTGGCAAAAGTCACAAGAAATCAGAAATTGGTGGATTTCACCTGTCAGTCTATAACAGCATGCATTTGTCTGCATTACTGGAATTTACTGTATTGCAGAATGTTCACATCAAGATTGCAAAAATTTATTTATGTTTGAGGTATAACTGACAAATAACATATCAGTTTCAGATATGTAACATAATGCACTGTACTATATGCTGTCATATTCTTCAGAACTTTAGGAATTGCAGAAGAATGGCTGTAATTGCCAGTTAAACAATTTGATGATGAATTTTAGCTGTGAATACACTGGGATCTGTAGCTGGAGTTGTAACACTTTGAGCTTTAAGCATAAGATTAATTTAGAACATTCTCACCAGAGATTTAGAAGCTCAACACAGGAACCTCTTAATCATACCAAATTAGCTGTTGCTCTGGATTTTAGCTGATTTTTAATAATTTCTTCAACTCACTTGACAAAAAGAAAAAGATTCTAGATTCAAAAAGAGTTAAAGTCAGAGTTTCTTGGCCTTCTCAAGTCTAATATCCTCCTCTACTTTAACTCTCAGTGAGCAGGACTAATTCCTGGGCTACTTCCATGGGGAAATAACCCAACCACAACATTAAATCTCTGTTTTGATCACAACTGCTCATCATTTATTGATCCCTTGCTCATGTATTCCCATTCTGACCCCTTCTTCTAGCTTCATTCAGACCTCTAGCTTCTCGGCTTCTCTGTATACCCACTGTTAGGAGCTTCCCTGGCTCACCTGTACCCCTAGCTCCCTGTCAAGCATTTGCTCCTGCCTCAGTTCTTTCACAGGACTGTCCTAACGCTGATCTTCAACCGTGAATAAGTCGTAGCACCTACTTGATGGACTGCAGCAGTGAGGTCACCCATCAGCACCTAGAACCTATTGAGATATTGATAATTGCTGGTGTATGTTTTACTTTCCTTGTCTATTCACTTACTTCTATTCTAGACCTGAGAAAAACAACTAGGCAACTCATAAAACTGGTCGAGATTGAAGTACTACCTTCCATGTTTATTTCATCTCACCCAGATCCTCAGAGTTCTTAGGCCACCTCTACACAGCACAAATTCATTTTGTATCTGTATCCCACACTGGTTTCTCTCAGAAGAGTCACATACACCAGCCTGTGTATATGTACTTTTTGTATATGTCATTGCCTCAAATAAGTTTTTGGGTTTTTAAGACTCAAAGTAACTATCTGAATTCTTTGAATTTAGATCGTATTCAGCAACAATTAAGGAAGTGATGGGACTCACCATAACTTGGACAAATCTCTGAAATAATTCAGGTTACAAGCAAAGACTAACAACTGTGTCCAGCTGTTTTGAGAAAAAAAGTGAAGCTACAAGGGCCTGGACCAAGAGGATACAATGAAATCTAGGGATGAGGGTTAAGATGAGCCTGTAAGTGCTAGCTCCCCAACTTCCTAATGCTAATTTATGGAAGGATTAGCTGAACAGTAAGATTAAAAAAATTATAAGGAAACCTCCTTCTGTGACATTTCTTCCTTATACTTTTGGCCAGAGAAGTTCAAGGTAAATAAAAATTAAATATGCAGTTATATTTCATATATAAAATTCTGTAAGTCCCTATGCTAATTGCTGAAAATAAAAATATTTAGATAGCCATCAGCTCATTATCAACAATAATAGACATGGAAAAAATTCCAGTTTTCTATTTGTATATTTTCCCTTAACAAAGCAAATCAACTAAATCAATGTTAATTGAAATAAAATTGGGCTTTTATATTCTCAAAATGATTTTCATCAGCACAGTAAGAAAATTCTCCCAGCTTATGTTGCTCATCAAAAGAAATACTAGAAAATCAAAAACAGTAATTTAAACGTAAAATCATAAGCAATCTGGGAAAAGGCCTTTGTTTAGACTCTTTCTGACCAAGGATAACATATGTTAGGAAGCTTCCACATTGTGTGATAACAGTTTACTCTGACACCTTACAAAACAACCAAATCTCTCCTATTTGGCTTCAGCAAAATATGGATAGAGAGCATATCCATCAGCCTTCTGTTCCTGGAGTGAAATGTAGAGCCCCTCACATCCATTTTTTTCTACCATTCAGCACTGTCCAAATCAGTGAACCTCTTCATTTTTGCTACATGCAGTAATTCTAGTTTCAAGCATACACCTAGTTATTTGTTATTCTGTAAGAGAGAGTGGTGCAAGTTTTCAGATCTTTATTATTCATTCCAAGGATGACCACAGAATTAGCTCTTATGTAATCTTCAAATATGAAAATTTCATGAAATTACAATGGAGACCCATACTTCTCATACTTTTCTTTTCTTATACATCTGCCATCCTTTAGGAAACTGCTAAACACAGTGCCTCTCACCCTCTTAGCTGTAAAGATATTACTCTAAAATATTTTAAGCTCCAGGTGATCTTTGAGGCAAATGTGTAAGTCCTTTATCTTCAACAATAGGAACATTGGTTTTCAGTGAGAGTGGCTGTGAAGAATGAACCCAGCTGAAATAAACTTGCATGCCCTAGACACCAATGCTTCATGCACAGAGGAAAGAAGGCAAAGACTTTGAGACTGGACAGAAAGAGTGTTTGAAGAAAATATAGAAAGGCTCATTTTACTGCAAACATTCCATATGTAAAAGTAAAGTATTTTTCCTCATTTTAGTAAGCTTCCAAGTTGGTGAGCTGCCTTAAAGCAGCAATGCTGGCTGCACATATGTTAAAATAGCTGCCAGATGATGGCTGTTCCAAGGATAACACAGGACACCCCACAGTGTGTGGGAGCAGGGCAGGAGAGACAGAGGGGCTGATGCAGAACTGACAGTCCTGATAGGAGCAGATGGTGGTGAATACTCACAAAGCTTTTTAATACACACCACTCCTTATTCCAAGCTATTGTATAGGGACTTCCTGCATGCCAGAGTTTTCAAAGCTAAGTTCCTTTGTATTTGCTGCCATAACTGTGTTTGTCCGAGGGGAAAGTTGGGGGTGAGAGGATGGAAGAGACTATAGTGTGGACTTTCTGGCATTCTCACTTATTCAACTCTATTAATTATGTGATTTTACAGTTCATTGATTTCAGAAGGTGCAGCCAGGAACAGAGCAGATGCCCTTTGGGGCTAGAGAGTGGAAAAGAGAGAAGGAATAGTGGAGAGCAAGGGTTGGAAAAGGCTATGTTTTCTCATGTTTAACTTCATGAGAAAACTATGAAATCATGTTTGATATTGAAAAAAATTATCTTGATTAAAAAACATCAAAGATTATCCAAACAAAAGTTAAGAGAGATTGGTGGTTTCTCCTGAACCTGGATAAAAGTTCCTGAAGAGATGTGCTTCCTGCATATCTTCTGTGGGAGAGATTTAGTTTACATGTGTCATCTTCAAAGAACTTGGTGTCCATCATTTTTACTTGCTGACCACCCGACATGTGCTGTGGAGAGCTATAAGGGATGGAAAAGTCAGTGTATTAGTTAGGGTATCCAGAGACACAGAAACAGTAATATGTATGAGGCACAGATACATAGAGATGTATTTTAAGGCATTAGATCACATGATTTTGGAGGCTGAAAAGTCCAAACTGTGCAGGGCAGGCCAACCAGCTGGTGACTCAGAGAGTAGCAAATACTGCAGTTTAAGTCTGAAGTAGTCCGGAGACAAAATGCCCTTCTGTGTGGGGGACCTCAGTCTTTTTTTCTCTGAAGACATTTAATATGGATTGAGGTCCACTCATGTTAGGAGGGTAATCTGTTTTGCTCAGTCTACTGATTTAAGTGTTAGCCTCATCTCAAAAATACCTTCATAGTAATATTTAGACTAGCACTGATCGAACATTTGGGTAACATGGCCTAACCAAATTAACACATAAATCAATGAACACACACAATCACCCTCCTCATTTAACCTGAAAGGGAATGAACCTCCATAGAAATCTTCCACAAGGATACACCTTGTATCCATCTATATGAAAAATGACTGTGCTCCACGAAGAGCTATTCAGGAAAACTATACCTTTTGTTTCCTAGGGATACTCTTTAAATATTGTTTTATTTAAAAATATACAAAAATTCAGAAATACGAAAAAACACCAGTTCTCTCTCTTAATACTTAAAATTACTTTTCCCAAGAATCTTCTCAGTTATAGGGAACTGACTCAAATAAAAGCATATGGTTGGCCATTTTATACACATGGGGACCTCAAAGACCTTGTTAACCTGTGTCTTGCCAATGGGTTTCAACTCCGGACAAGTTCACTATGGACTCAGTGAGACCAAAGAAATGAGAGTAGAACATTCTTGGGGTGAAAGGGTTATATCCAACTTTATTTCCATGGTGGCAGGTCAGTCACTAAAATCCCATCCACTCAGAGTGAGTCTGCGTGCAGCAGGCTGGTCTCTGCCACTGGGCCTCTGTCCTTGGTGCTGCCACCACTCCAGGCTCAGCTCTGCTCTCCGGCAGCCTTGCAGCCATGCCACTGCATCATGCAGAGCACTGGGTAGGGCTCTTTATATATGTGAATGACACATTGCCCACATGTGTGTAGTGAGCTAGTCAACCAGGGCCAAGTGAGAAGGAACCTTCACTTTATCCACAACCTGAGATTTAATATTTTAGTCCTGGTTATTTAAGAAGTCAGTATGACTGGTACAATATGTATGCAAGAGATAGAAAAAAGAGAGGAAGAGGCAGGTGAATATCTTGATTAATTTAATGCATGAAACTAAAATTGCCATTGGGTATAATACATTGACATTTTCTTTTCTTTGGAGTTTCTGAGTGAAAAAATATGGTTATGTTTCTCAAGTGTGAAGAATAAATATAAGTTTCCTGTTTACTGTAGGTGGTGCTTTATTTTTTTAATAAAATGTGTCATCTAGTTATGACTAGTTCATTTGGCCTCACCAAAAATTCCAGAGCCTTGCAGGGAAGCTGCTGTTAGACCCATGCTTCAGAACTGGCAGGTGGATGTTAGAGCTATTATGAAGCTTGCTTTTAGCTGGCTGGTAAGTGGCAATAACAGAATTTAAACTATATCCATCTCATTCTAAATCTAAGGAGCTTAAAGGCAAGATAACTGTGTATTAAGCTTCAGGTATGTGCTTTAATTTCTTCAGTTATCAAATGGGAATAAAATAACACTTCTCCAAACTGTTTTGAAGATTACATAAGATAGTGCAGGAAAAGTGGGGAGTGCAGTGCTTAGCATACAGGAAGTGCTTAACTCTTGCTAGCGTTTAGACGGACTAATCATCAACAGCTACATCTCTGTCCAAAAATGCTGAGAAAGGAGAGGTGGATGAGCCACTGGCTCCAGTTACAAAAAAAAGAGACTGCTTGGTCCACACTGCAATGTTGCTCAACTGCAGCAGTTCTCAGCTATGTAGAATATAATGTATTCAACAAGCAAGGTACCCCTTGGTATTGACCAATTTCCCTGCTTTTTATGGCAGTACAAGCAGCTGCCACTTTATTATCAGTGGTCAAAAAGTTAGCAAAGATAGAAAGAGCAGTGCTGAAAAAACAGGAACTGGGAAAGAGACAGCCAAATAGAACAGCACCCACCAGGCTGAGCACTTAAAGTATCTCGTGCCTAACAGCAAGGAGAGCAACATGAAGCCGAACTGCAGAAACTCCTACCCAACCACACCCTGCAGATAGGAGGTCTTCCACTTAGCGGATTCCTGTCTCTCTTGGAATTTCAGGGATTGAAATTTATAAGCAAAATTAACAGTTCAGCTACTTAAAACTGGAGGTTAAGTAGACATTATTTTCTGACAAATCATCACATGAATCTTTTAGTTGCATATTAATATTGAAAAATGGAGAGCAAATAGTATGTCTTCACTTGGCGTATAGAGAAACTGAGACATATAAAACTTAATTAGATTGCACTTAGACTTATAAATCAGTGAAAATCCCAGAGTAGAATCCAAGTGATGTTTTTATTCATATTATTTGTCTATTCAGAGAACCAAATGGCATTGCTAACATTTTAGGAAGAACAATATATCAACCTAAATTTCCTTCACAAACTCTCAATAGTATAAATTCAGTATTCCAAAATGAAAGAAAGCACCTTAGATTAAAATATCAATATAACTGTCTTCAGAGGAATCAAATATAATATTAGATCTAAAAGAAGTTTGTTTATCCTGACAGGCTCAGTAAAAAAATATCAAAGTCAGTTTGTCTAAGCAGTAAACTTGTGAAAATCAAGTTGTCAGACATAAATGCTTATGGATAAGATTGTCTATTATTATGGCTCTGAACAAATATTGATGATAACTAGACAATATATTTAGAGCATGAAATGAAGTGATTCAGCAAGTTTTTTTTTACTACCTTTTTGAAGCATATTTTTTAACAGTAAAGCATAATGAAGACACTCCTGGGAAAGAGACCAGTATTACCTATTCACTGAGGGGCTAACAATTCTTGCTATTCTTTCATCTTTTCCATGCAAGATCTCAAGGGCACTCAGCTTTGAGAACAATTAACACAAAGAAAGATAATCATTTCTGATGTCTAGCCTCCACTGGGCACTCCCAGAAGCTAGACTGTGGGTTCAGGACGTATGGGCTAGTAGTTTATTGGGGTGACGGTCCCAGGATCGTGGGGAGTGAGGTAAGGAAGGGAAGGAAGCCAATATAGGGTATTGTCCAACAATGTGGACAACTAGGATTTCATGTGGCTTGGTACTTTTGGCAGAGGCTAAGAAATACGCCCTAGAGTCTTCTAATGGGAGGAGAGAGAGAGCTGGGGCATTTGTGCATCAATTCCCATTTGTCTTTTGTGGGCTGCTGGTGGGTGGGGATCATGGGCACTGAACTCCCTCACACTGCTGGCCTGCCCTAATTCAGACTTCTGCAATCAGCAAAGCCGTTAGAGTAAAATCTAAAGATACCTGCAGTAACAAGGCAGTGAGCGTCAAAGGGATACAGTTTGGAAATTCACAGCATCTGTTACAGTTCTTAGCCCCAGCTGTAGACTAGATTCAGTCTCTCACACTTTATTGCCTAGACTCATTGGTGCACGGTCCCTCTAATATTTACCTTGGGGTAGCCTAGAAGGGGAATTCTCAGTAACCCTGTTAGCACCATCTGTCATGGTCAGTTGTGAGATGTACAGCATGAATACATTACCAATAAGAGTTCACATACCAAAATAGAAAATAATTAACCTTTCTAATGAATTTAAATAAACCCCAGGTTATCCTTTTTAAAGCAACCGTCTAACTCCCTGGATTTATATACATATATATATATATATATATATATATATATATATATATATATATATATATATATTTTTTTTAGTAAAAGAGTAAAGGATAGAGTGATAATTTGTATTTTAAAATACTTACAACCAAGAGCCAACATCATCTACTGCACAAACTATAGTATCTCTCTCATATAGCAAATTTTATTTTGTACTTTATGGATTAAAAATGTTGGGAGTGTGGTAAAGGCAGCAATTTATCTCATATATAGTCCTTCTGAGTAAGGGACTAGCAAAAGGCATGCCAAACACAAATTCTCAAAGAATTTGAGGCATATTCTCTTTTTTGTGAAAAAGTTTGACTTTTATGAGAAATTTCGTTAGATGTCTGATCAAGGACTTTCTAAAGGGCATGCAGTTATCCAGATTGCAAATAGCATTCCAAACTGGGAAAGACTGGCATGTTCTCACATGCAGGTTTACCATTGGTCATGGGGAAATAAAGTTTATAATTTTAGCCATGCAGGAGAACAAAGAACAGACACACACTTTAGAATACTTAATCAAATGCTCTCAAGACAGAATTTATTAAAACTTTTTGGATGTCCAAGATACACTATACGAATGGTGAGTATATATTTCAGTACATTTTATGAAATGAAATCAGAGTGGAATTTATCTGAGAGACCATCGTTAGAAAATACATTAACTATTAATTCAACACTCTGAACGTTGAGTACCATGCTAATAAAAAGAATTTGCCTCACAGAACTTAATTCAAACAAAGTCAGAATATACATATCAAAATTTAAATACTAGAACAGGCATCCGACAACCACATATTATTATTTTGAAATAACAGGTTGAGAGAATAACTGTCGGAAGTTCATAGGAGAACCTCATCATTAGCGATGACCTGGATGAGAAGATGGGGACTGAACTGGATCTGAAGGATGGGATAAGTTTGGATAGGATCAAACAGCCATCAGGTTAAGGACAGAAGAAAGAAACAAGAAGAGAGACTTTAAAAAAGTACTACTTATAACAGTTTACCTCCCATAATGATTATTGACATGGGAGCTATTCAGTAAATAATTGAATATTCAATAGCTCATTATTCAATAACTTAATAACTCAATATTATTTTAAGCATTTATAACAACCATCAAACGTCTGGAGCCATAAATTTGAGATCCACTCATCCTTGCATTCTGTTTAGTATTTATATCAACTTTTCCCAAGCATCAAGCTCAAGGTCAGCAACAAAAGGATTTAATGCTATTAAATTTTGAAAATTGATTCTTAAAGACCATTAAGAGGAAAGAAAATGTCTTTGATAAAGGCAAGTGTGAATATGTGAATAATTAATTTCTATATTACTAAAGGCTTGATTTTCAAGTCAATCTAGATTTAGGTTCTTCTGAATAGTTAAGAAATGACCTAGACAACAGTAAGAATCATGCCTCTTCAATCATCAGTTTTACTCATTCAATAAGAAGAATTCAGGAAAAAAATGTTATGTTTGAGGGCACTATCAACCACTCAGACAAGATAATTTAGGCAAAATTATCCCAAAAGGAACAATTTCAAAAGATCATTTCTGTCTTGTAGAAATTCCCCACTGAGGTCCCTGAAAACTTTCTTGATAACCTGAGTTTTTTAAGACCAAAAATACAGTTAATTTTATTGGTTTTTTAAATTATACCTAATGCACATTATAAACTTTATGTATAGTCCCATTTATTTGTTGCAATAACTGTATGAAGTAGGGAATGCCATTATCCCCAAATGAGGAAAACTAAACTATAAGAAGGTTAAGACATAGGCCCAAAGTTTCAAAGATAGTATGATACGAACTCAAAATGTTTGAAGAGTTTGTCTGTATTTAATATTAAGAGCTATAATAACTGTTTTAATATCCTTGGCTACTAATTATAATATTAGTGTCATTTCTGTATTGTTTCTTTTGACTAATTTTCCTCCTCATTTTAGATCATATTTTTCTGCTTCTTCACATGACTGATAATATTTTTTGGGTATCATACATTATGAGTTTAACCTTGATAGAGAATTCTAAATACCTTTAATTCTTGAGCCTCATTTTGGGATTCAGTTATGTTATTTTGGAAATATTTTTAGGCTTACGATGCTTACTTTTAAGCTTTGTTAGACAGAATCATTAGTCTAGACTAATTCTGCCCCACCACTGAAGGAATGCACTTAAAAATATTCTATCTTATTCCATGTATTATGAAAATTTTTCCTCTTTGACTGGTGAGAACATGAAGTAGTTCTGATCCTGTGTGAGGACTGGCAATTTTTGTTTGTTCCTTTTTTCAAGTGTTTTTTTCCCCTCCCTCAGATAATTTCCTAACATGCAGTCAGCCTTCATATGACCCCTCTGCATATCTCCAGAACTCACTTTCTCTATAGCTCTTTCCTTTCACAGTTATCCCTTGCAAATTCTAACCATTTTGGCCTTCCTGAATTCTTAGCTCTGTGCCCTCTACTCAGGAGGACTCGTGGGCTTTGTTTGGGTTTTGCTTCCCTCTGTTGCCACCTGGAAACTTCAAAGATGAAAGGCAAGCAATTTTAGGGCTCATTTTCTTTGTTTTCATTTTCTCAGGGGTCATTATACTTTATGCTTGTTGTCCAAAGCCTGCAAGCATTTTTGCTTTCTTTTGTTTTCACTTTAGTTGTTTAATGCAAGAGGGTAAATCCAGCTCCTATTACTCCATCTTAACAGAAGTGGCAAGACTCTGCTAGAGAAACTCATTTCCAGAGATCTAATTGCCTAATCTTAGCCATTGCTCTACTAGTGATAAGAATCTAAGTCATCTGGGACATGAAATGTGCAGTGGTGGGGTTCATAACTGTTGCCATCCTTCCTAGAAGTCAGGTTATAAGCATGAAACATATGATACACTCAAATTGGAAAATTTCATATTAAGAGAATTTAGCAAGGTATGAACACAGTTGAGGAAAAACAATAAGGAATGGTACAATATCCCAAGATTAGTAACAGAAGGGGAGCTGTTACTACTTTAGGCCTGAAAGTTGAAGAAGAAATCTTATAGGAAACAGAGAAAGAATTATTTTTGAGAGAAGCTGTAGATATCAATAGAGAAATTCAGCCAACCTAAACTTACCTAGCAAAGAAGGATTAGGTCAGTATAAATATTGACCTCATAATAATCCTACCTTCAAGATCTCCTGCCAGTGCCTCCTACTGATCCCAACCAGAGCTGGAGGTCAAAGGAGTCTTTTGTTCTCTTATATGAGTCAGTGTCCAGAACCACTGGTGCAGAATGGAGAAGTGTAGAGATTAAATCCAGAAAAACAAATGGAATATTTCCAGGGCACCCCAGCAAAGTAAACTGGAAAATATAATATATACATTGTCACAGACTCTAAGAGGTGATGAAGATGAACTGAAGGAAATAAAATAGTCATGTCACATCACATATAACCACGGTAAAAAACGGTGGCCATGTTAGGATATCGATATGGATGATATATTTTACAGACTATCTACACTAGTCAGATAATTATACACACAGGAAATCTGAATAAGCATCAGTAAGCATCACAACCAATTTAACCACTTAATCATTGTTTAATACTGGTTTAGTAAGTGATTGTTAGCCTATCATTCATCATGCTTCAGCATTCAGCATTATACCAAGAAATAGGAGTATATAAAGAAGCAAAATATATGGTTATAGTGATCAAGAACTTCACAATATACTTGGGAAAATGAAATATACATGCAACTAAATAATCAATTAAATATACACACAAACATTGCACAACATGCTTTTGGTTATTTAGATGATAAGTGATATAAAGATTCAGAATAAACAACAGCCCCACCACCATGTACATATGCTGCTCATGTAAGGAAATAGTAGCTGAGAAAGGACAGGCACCTTCACAAGGGCTGATCCTCCTCCCTGCTACACCAGAAAGGCAAGCCCGGTAAAGCAGGACGGGAACTCTAAGAAAAATCCTACAATAGTTACCTCCATTTCAGCCCAAATTTCATAGGAAGTTCAGCAATACTAGTAAACTGGTAATGGTGGCAGAATGAGGAGGCCTTTGCATCTAATACGAAATTAAAATAATATCAGTACCAAACTGTTTTAATAACTGAAAGTATGTCAAAAGTGAGGAGAGCATTTTAAGTCATTGTTAAGAAAGCTCATTAAACAAAGATAAAAGAAAATTCTCGAAGCACCACTGAGAAACACTAGAAAAATAAAAATGTTTTGTGTTTATATTTTAATAAACTGGGATCTTTCAATACAAAATTTTAAGAAGTTCCAGAATTATATCACAAAAAGATCATCAAAGAATGAAATAAAGGTAGTTCATTAATTTGTAACTTAGAGGAATTTGTAAATTTATAAAATTGCTTTCTTACAAAATTTTGAGATGCAAAATTTTTTAGGGTTTCACTGTTTTTAGAGCCATTATTGATGACATGTGACTTTCTGATATCCCTTCTATTCAATAAAGATGTCCTATTATTTAGCTATTGCACAAGAATTAACAGTGAATACTAACCAGTGGTGTCCACTCAAATAGCTGCTAGCATTTCAGTTTTTATCATGCCTCTAATATTAAAAATAATAATAATAATACAAATTGGGAAACAAGGCCAAAGTGGTCTTAGCTTTAGAAATGATTCAGGGGCAAAATATCTTAAATTGAATTAAAACTAATGTTCCAAGCTTGCCTTTCCATTAAAGGTCCCAAAGGCCAAACTAATAAAGCATAGAACAATTCCCCTGTCAAACAGCTATCCTGATTTCCTTGGTGTAGTCAGACACCTGACTCCCGCTGCTGACCGCAGAAACGTGAATGGCAGAACAGTCAGTTTTGTTTATCTGGAGCCTTCTGATATTTAAAGGCAGAAAGGGACTTCTGAGGGGTCTTACATGAGTTGTTTTGAAAGAAATAGAATTGACTAAAGTACTGTAACCTACATTTAGCTATGTGTAATTGGTTGCTAAGGCTATCACTAGGCAAAACCATGCATTTCTTCACAGGTAGCAGATGTTCGTCCAGATTGTGGGTTTGGCAGAATGCAAAGTTCAACATTCTTCTGAGAACAGCCGTTTCAAAGAAGAGGATGTGTATAGACCCTGTTTCATTAATGGCTTTCTGACTCCATTTAGTTTACTCTCAGTGTCAATGTTAACTCCATTTGTCTAGATCTACACCACATAGGTGGTTCAGAACCACGCAGTCATCCCATAAATATGGTGATGTAATTTGTACAGTCCATCGAAAGGCAAATAGTCAGCTTTCAATCTAACAGAACTGCCTTCTGACTTTTTTCTGCTTCTCTTGTCTACCAGAATTTATAGTTCATCTCTATCACCTCTATTCTAGATTTTTTATTAAGGATATAAGTGGCTCTCTAAGACACTTCATGATTTGTTTGACTGAATCCACCCAGAGCTATTAAATTGTCGTTCTACTTTCTCTTTATTTACACAGAGTTGATGTGAAGCTATTGGGATTCTTTTCAAGCATTATATAAACTTCAGGCACTTTCTAAAAAATGAAGGACCGTTTCAGAAATGTTCAGTTATTACCAATTTAGAAATTCCAACCTAATCTATTGTATTATGAAATTTGAAGAGATACTATCATTAAAATCCCATATTTTCTGGGTCTCTCAGAGACACAGTGAAACTAAGGATTCAGCTTTAAATACCTTACAACTTGACCTTCACAGATATTCAACCTAAGAAAGGGCACAGCATTGTGATACCTGCATTTCTGTTCTGTAGAATTAGAAAAACCATGAGAATTCTACCTTAAACTATATCATTTTGCTTTTCAAGTGAGCAGAATGTAAGCAGCTCGCTCATAGACATAGGAAGAATCATTAAATAATCAGGAAAAAATCCTATTCCCTAGCCTAAATTGATTTATGCTGTTTTCTATTGACTCCCTCTGGCAAATATAGAACAGATAGAACTTCTCCTTATACATACCATCACACGGAAATCTTAATAACAACAAACTGAGTAACACAGGAAGCATAGAGTAAATAGGCCATAATTCTTTAAAAATTTACCTGATATACCCTATCACCTGAAATAATTAAGATTTCTTAATAAGAAATTATTAAAAATTAGATTAGTGAGTCTTAACAACTTTTAATGGAATTAAATATAAACATTTTCTAGAGGATATTCCTTTTAAAATAAGTATCCAATAGTTCACTGGATCTGATTCAAGTGGACCAATTCTTTTACCTCAATATTGTAATTTTTCCTGTTTATCCTTTAAAATTAGTTAAAGAGTATTTCTTTAATGGACATCCAGATTTTCCCCTCACCTATTCTTTTGTCAATATAAAAAATGTATTAGAAAGTGGTAGAAAAGATTTAATATTAGGGGGAAATAAAAATACTTAATCTGTTTTCAATTAATGCAACCCTCTTAAAAGGGTAATTTTGAAAATGAGCCTACGGAAACTTTTTTAGAGAGTTCACTTCATTTTATATAAAGCTTTAAGTTTCACCATACATTCCATAAGATTAAAAGCAAGTGGTAAGTGTTTCTATATCACTATAAATGATTTCTTTAAGGGGAAAAAGATGATAAGGAAGAAAAAAAATACTACCAGGTAATGAGTTTGAATAATGGACTCTTAGAAAAGGGAAAATTAGACTCTAAACTATAAATTGAGATGTTGCACTATTCACTTTCTATGCAACCATATATATGTTTAATCTGCTATTTGTAAGTAGCTAGTTCTACAGAAAGACCATAAAATGTGCAAAGATATTTAAGCAATTTATCAGTGATATTAACAAGTATTATTTAATGTGCTACAGAATACTATAAATTACACATGGTAACACTCTTATAAATTGTACTTAGAATAATAATCTGTGTGCTAATGGAGCAATGACTTTCTAAGAAAAAGAGAGTACTTTAAAAAACTCCATTGGTTTTAAGACCATGCTGAATTTCAGCCTCTAGAGAAAATTTAGTATCTGCTACTTTTCAAGTTATGTGTATCATCTTGAAACAATAGTAAGCAAACAGGAAAGAAATGCAGCAGTTGTGAAACAGAGTTTGAAATCTATACTAAAAAATCAAACAGGTCCCGTGTGTTAAAATCTGGAGGTGTGGAATTTTCAGCCACTTTCCCAGTGGTGAGCCCAGCAAGCAGGAAAGTCAATCAAATGGCACCTCTTTCCTTTGAAAAGATGATCCAACCTATACCTTTTACAGCTTCTTTATTTCCACATCATAATGTGCTTAAAATCTCTCACCTAAACGGTGTTTAAGGGTTTTATGTGTGTCAGTGATTATTTTCACAGTGCCATCGCCCCAGTGTGCTGCTAACAAAAAAATCCAGAGAAAGGAGAGCTTAGGTGTGAAATGCCACAGCACAACATGTCATTGAAAGAAAAGGCACTTGACTAGATTTTATGCAGACACTGTACTTGTGGTGTACTTTTTCTCCCACTTAATCCACATTTGTCTGAAAGGTTTGTTTGATTAGTAGGGCAGATATTTTTTCTTTTTTCCTTAAGAAATTAAAAAAATGATGCAGTTTATAGGCTAAACTACATAACATAGTTATATCTTAAGGCCCTTCCCAAAAACATTCCAAAGGATGTGAACTATAATATCTGCACATGACTAGAATACCTATCTATCAGTCTGTCTGTCTATCTATCTTTCTATCAATCTATTTATCAAGAGACATGAAAGGAAACTCAGAGAGCATAGCAACTGAGGAAAGAGACTAAGAGAAATCAATTTAATAAAGGCTGAATGCAGATATGAAGATCTTCTTCCCAATTTTCAGGTACCATAAGTTGTTCAGGTAAAACTAACTCCATAGACACTGAAACTCTTGGGAACAGGAATTCAATAGGACAGTGTTTCAAATACCACACTTGGTGAGCTCTTTAAATGCATAAAAGCAAATTATACCATTCTCTGATGTTACCAAGAAAATGATATTTGACCAAATTACGACTAAAGCAGAATTTGAAATGAAACTTCTGGGACAATCTGCTAGTTATAGGGACAATTATTTAGATATATGAGTCTATTTTTGCTTTGATGACCAGGCCTATGGATACCATGTTTTGAAGCAAGGACCAGGAACCACAGCCCATCTAAATCAGCATGGGCAGTAAAGTTTGGCCTAATTCAACAAGTTTAACTGCTCCCCATTCATGTTACAAATTGAATGAAATAAACACTGTTGGAATGAACCTCCTTTCTCCTGACTTCATGTGTCACCTTGGAGGAACTTCAATTAGCATAACTTTTTTGTTACTTCTCCACCCCAATCCCCAAACCTTTCAAGCAGAGAAGTACATTTTCACTTGAGTAAATTTGGGAATGGACTCTGGGAATTCCAAGCTTAACCTGTCTCCTTTTGTCTCTCGAGAATCTGCCTGCCCATTGAGAGCATTTTCTCAGGTGGACTCCAATGTACAAAGATGTACACTAAATGTTCAGCACAAAAGGCTTTGCTCTTGCCTCAGAGGCCTAGGAATTGTCTAACACTGTCTTGGCTCAGTGTGCCTATTTCTGTGGCTCAGCATTAGGAAGAACAGTTTCTCACACAAATAAGCCACTTCATCAACATTTCTATAACAATAAAACAGACTTTTTCCCCATCTATCTATCTTTGCAAACCAATAATTCACCTATCAATTTGTTAAGATGTGAATAAAGGGATATTTTGTACTGACCTTCTCAAATTCCAAGCAATATGCTATCTTAAAACTAATTTAAACAGTGAAATAGGTATAGCCCAAGAATGAAATCTTGAGCTCTTAAAATCCTATTTGAAGTAATATTTAAACAAAAACACTTAAATTTTTATAAGAAATTGTGTAGGATTTTTTTAAATAAGAGCTATTTATAAAGGAGTGGCAGCAGTTTAAGCTGGAATGATCTGCAAGATGATGATACCTGCAATTTTGCTTTCTTGCTCACTGTAACTTTTAGATTTACCCTCGTCATAAAAAGGGTGCCTTAGCATAATGGATGTGCTTAGCACTGAATAGGTATGCAAGCAATAGGGTAGATGACATAGAAATTCTGACTGAAAAACCTGATTTATTGTAGTCCTCTTCTTAATGACGAGTCTCAGGTGCTATCACTAACTCTATTACCAGGATTAGATTCGAGTTGGGTCTAGACATATCACAGGAAATCAGATTTGGAACCAAAATGTCAGGTCTGTTCATTTTTTTTTTTAATCTGTTCAGTTTTAACAAGGTGTGTCTCCCAAAACAGGGGCATGTGGATCAATTGCAGATTTGCTCATACGGCTGAGCAAATTCGGCAGATATTCAATAGATGACCCTACATTTTAGCAATATTGAGGAAATTGAAACAGGAATATGAAAAGAGATATTAGGAAGTATGCCTTGCAATTTTCTTACCATTCAGAAATACTTTGTTTAATATTTTCAAAATGTTCAAAACACACTGATTTTTGAAGGAATGTTTTGGTACAAACAAGAATAATCATAGTAAGACTAATAATAGCAATAAAGAGACAACAGTTTTAGCAACCCAGAAAGACATAAAGCACCAGATAAATTCTCTATTTTGATAATATTATGGCCATTTTTTATATGTCATGAGGTAAAAATCTGACTTTGGGTCCAGACCCAGCAATATATACCTGTTAAGTAATTAAATAGTTTGAAAAATATCCCATACTAGTTATTTTATGTTAGACATACATGACATATGTAAATGACTAAAACATTAATAAAATGTTTTATTAGATATTTATAAAATATTAATTAGAAATAGCCTACATAGTGATTGGTGATTCTGGGTTTCTGTAGGGAAATTACATACACATATTTATTCAATGTATATAATATGAGGCATTACACTGACTACTGAATAATTATGACAAGGGAAGGGAAAAGCTGACAGGAAATTATGTATGAACTAAATCATAAAAGATAAGTTAAATTATACTAGTTGAGCAGTTTATGTGGTAAAATGCATGAAAGTGAAAAAAGTGAAACAAGAATCATCCCAGATACAATGCCATGGTCACAGAATGGATATGTGAAATTTCAGTGACTCTTAAAGCAGCACACAGGAATTGAGAAATAAGGAGTACAGGAAGTCATGATAGGAGGCTGCACACATAGGATGGCACCAGGAAGCTTAGATCTTGACCTGGAGGAAATGGAAGCTCACCAAAGATTTCATTTGGGGCAGCAACATGATCAAATCTATAATTTAGATACATAACAATAATAACATAATGGGAATTATGAGAAATAGTGAGTATAAGCTTGACTGCATGAGTTAAAAGTCTTGTTATATGTCTCCATTTGGCAAATAAATAAAGAGAATAGTGGCAGGGAGATAAAAGGCTCTGATAATCATCCATGCAAGGGATAATAAGAGCCTAGCAATGGTGGAAATAGTGAAGAAGGGAAAACGTTAAGGAGATATTTTAAGGGATAATCAACACAACATTAACTGGATTATTATGCAGAGAGAAAAATATCAAAGTTAACACATGATTATAAATTACTTAATTAAAGATACAAATAAGAAGTACCATAATTTTTGTGGAGTTAAAGTGGTTATAAATGGTCTTTAAAGTATTAATCAATATTTTCAGGTGACTTTCCTTAAAGGTTATATCCCATTGTCCATGACCATTTAAAGCAAAGTTACATGTTCTGACTTTTCCAACATCTCTAGCATTAAACTGAAAAGAGAATTTATTTACATTTCCTAAGGTCAAGAAAGAAAATGAAGCAAAAATGTGCATTTACAATCTTTGATAACTCATGAAAATAATAACTACAGTAAAGCTTTTACATGATGGTACGGTGTAGGCAATATTCTATGATTTTTGCATATATTAATTGGCTTACTCCCCAAAATAATCCTATGAGCCCCATTTATAAATAAATGAAGAAACCAAGGCATAAAGTATGGTTACATAATTAGTAACTTTGCCCAAGGCCCAAGAGTTAGTAAGTGGCAGAGTTCAGATTTGAACACTGGTGACGTGGCTCCCACACTCATGTACTCACTGCAGTGTGCTTGCCTATAGTCAGTGAGTCAGTGTTTCACCTGGGTAACCTCCAATAGCGGTTCATTCAGCACAATTCTAACACACACCAAAAATATGCAAAAAGCAATATTACTCCTAGTCATAACTAACAATGTATATAAAATATAACATAAAAATACCAACAGCATTCTTCAATGAACTAGAGAAAATAATTCTAAAATTCATATGGAACCACAAAAGATCCAGAATAGCCAAAGCAACCCTGAGAAGGAAGAATAAAACTGAGGGATTATGCTCCTCAACTTCAAACTCAACTACAAAGCCACAGTAATCAAGACAATTTGGTACTAGCACAGAACAAAACCATAGACCAATGGAATAGACTAGAGAGCCCAGATATAAACCCAAGTATATATGGTCAATTAATATATGATAAAGGAGTCATGGACATACAATGGGGAAATGACAGCCTCTTCAACAGCTGATGTTGGCAAACTGGATAGCTACATGCAAGAGAATGAAACTGGATTATTGTCTATCCATATACACAAAAGTAAACTTGAAATGGATCAAAGACCCAAATGTATGTCATGAAACCATAAAACTCTTAGATGATAACACAGGCAAAATCTCCTAATATAAACATGAGCAACTTTTTTCTGAATTCATCTCCTCAAGCAAGGGAAACAAAAGCAAAACCGAACACATGGGACTACATCAAACTTAAAAGCCTCTGTACAGCAAAGGACACCATCAATAGACCAAAAAGGCATCCTACAGTATAGGAGAATGTATTTGTAAATGACATATCTAACAAGGGGTTAACATCCAAAATATATAAAGAACTCACGTGCCACAACACCCAAAAAACAAATAACCTGATTAAAGAATGGGCAGAAGATATGAACAGACACTTCTCCAAAGAAGAAATTCAGATGGCCAACAGACACATGAAAATATGCTCCACATCACTAATTATCAGGGAAATGCAAATAAAAACCACAAGGAGATATCACTTCACACCAGTTATGATGGCCAGTATTGAAAAGACTAAGAACAACAAATGCTGGTGAGGATGTGGAGAAAGGGGAACCTTCCTACACTGCTGGTAGGAATGTAAGCTAATTCAACCATTGTAGAAAGCAGTATGGAGGTTCCTCAGAAAACTAAAAATAGAAATACCATTTGACCTGGGATTCCACTCCTAGGAATTTACCCTAAGAATACAAGTTCTCAGATTCAAAAAGACATGTGCACACCTAGGTTTATTGCAGCACTAGTTACAATAGCTAAGATATGGAAGCAATCAGCAATCTAAGTGTTCATCAGTAGACTAATGGATAAAGAAGATGTGGTACATATACATAATGGAATACTACTCAGCCACAAGAAAAAACAAATTCTACCATTTGCACCAATATGGATGGAGCTGGAGAATATTATGCTCAGTGAAATAAGCCAGGCCGAGAAAGACAAGTACCAAATGATTTCCCTCATTTGTGGAGTATAACAATGAAGCAAAACTAAAGGAACAAAACAGCAACAGACTCACAGACTCCAAGAAGGGACTAGTGGTTATCAAAGGAAAGGGGTGGGGGAGGGCAAGTTGGGAGGGAGGGAGGAGGGAATTCAGGGGTATTATGATTGGCACACATGGTGTCGGGGGGATAAGAGGGAAGGCAGTGTAGCACAAAGAAGGCAAATAGTGACTTTGTGGCATCTTACTACACTGATGGGCAGTGACTGCAATGTGGTATGGGGGGACACGATAACAGGGGTGAATGTAGTAACCACATTGTTTTTCCATGTGAAACCTCCATAAGAGTGTATATCAGTAATACCTTAATTAAATAAATAAAATAAAATAAATAAATAAAATAAATAAATAAAAAATATATATTACAGAAAAAAACTACCATAAAATAATAACTTGAAAGATAGATAAGAAGAAACCAAAAAAGAAACATGTCAAAAATGTAGAAAACTATAAGATGTGAATGAAAAATATAAAAAATGAATAAGTGGAAATCTGCTCACAGATAAAATGTCCAAACTCACTATTTGAAAATGCCAATTTTGCCGTAGTAAATCTATAAATTTCATACAATGTTAATGAAATTCCTAAATTTTTTTTATAAAATTTGAAAAACTGATACTACAATTCATATAGTTGTAGACAACAAAAATTACCAACACAATTCTTAAAAATAAGGTGGGGGAAATTGATTTACTAGTGATCACATCTTATAAATATATAATTATGAAATTTAAAAAATAGTGTATTGACATTAAAAGAGACAGATTAGTGAGAAAAAAGATAAAATACAGATTAATTTTAATATGGAAATTTGAAATATGGTATGACACTCAAATTGGTCAATAAATGTTTTGATTTACAAGTGAGATGCACAAGAAAAAATATATACTGATATTTGAATACACTATAAATAAAAATAAATTTCTAAGAGAATATAAACTTAAAAGCAAAACTATTAAAATATATGATAAATCTATATGACCTTGGGTTTAAAGTTGGTATTTCTTTAAAAAAGATACAAAAAGCATAACCTTACAGCAAATTATTATTATATTTGACTATCCAATTGTTCTTAAATTATATAAATTATTGAACAAATAAAGGAATTATAGGATTTAAATAGTTGAGCAGACTAGTAGAAGTTAACTATATAAACAGCAAAGAATTAGTGTCCAAGAAATTAAAAAAATAAACCAAAAACATAAATCAAAGTTACAGAACTTCACATAAATTATTATTATCTAATGGATGATCACATACAGTCATTTGGCAAGATCCAATCCCTGAGACATCTCTCTTCTCATCTGGTACCCTTCTACTCCCAAACTATCCAACATTCCAACATTCCTCTCACTCCCTGTGTGTTCCTGCCTTAAGGCCTTCTTACTTGCAGTCTTAAAATTTTCAGCCTGGAACCCAAACATCAGTTGGCTGAATCCCTCATTTCCTCAAAATTACTGATAAAATTTCTACTTACCAGTAAAGAGCTATTTTATTTGTAACAGCTATACTATTCTCACACTTCCATTTGGTATACCCCATTTCCTAATTCTGCTTTATCTTAACTTTTATTATATTGAATGATAAATATGATAATAAAGTTATATAATAACATGACATATCATATGTTCATTTGTTTATTTTTCCTCTTCCTCCATTCCTCTAGAATATAAGTGCATTGGACTTTGTCCTTTGTAGGAATTTGTACTTGTTCACTCATCTCCAATGACACCTTTTGCATAATACATACTCAGCCAGTATTTGTTTAATGAAAAAAAAGAGACTAACTGTACTGTAGAATATTATGTACAATGCTGAGATACTATTTATGCACAATGGCAAAGTGCTATATTCTATTGACTGAACAATCTTTGATAGTAAAATGGTTTTTTCTTGTGTGACAGAACAAAATATTAATTTAGGAGTGTTCATAAGACTTCCATTTACCCTGCTAATGAAGGGAAATTCCAGTTCTATTCCTTCAATTTATTTCTGATTTCTGTGTGTGACAGAGCAAAATATTAATTTAGGAGTGTTCCTAAGACTTCCATTTACCCTGCTAATGAAGGGAAATTCCAGTTCTATTCCTTCAATTTATTTCTTTTGTTTCTCTTGACCTGCTCCTCTCCCCACATGGTCCTAGTTTGCCAGATCCCTTCTTTTTTATTTTGTTGGTACAGAATTGAAGAACCATGGAGGAAATGTAGAGGGACATGATACACTTGGACTAGTCTTGTGGGAGTTTTTTCATGGGTGGAGTGTTGAAAAAAAGCATTTTCACAGAGTAAGGGAATAAAGAGAAAAAACAGGGATTTTGTTAATCTGTTCCAAGATAAATAACTCAATAAGAGTATTATAAAATGAATTGTTTTGAAATTATCTCTGGTTGCAGATATGGTGCTTTTTTTGGCTGTGACATTATTCTAAAGCTGGAATATGAGGGTCTTGGTTTCATAAGCTTTACAGACCTGTAAGGAAAGATTAGTCTTACTACCTGTCAAAATTGCTTACTTCAAAGGCTGAGTCAATGTATCCTCTTTACCAACCTTATACGAGACCAACTTTAGGTCGGATTTCATACAGTGGAGTACTATTATTTTGCAAAAAAAGTGTAAGCTTGATAGCTGGGAAATGATATCTGGTTATTTCATTTTTCATTTCTTCACTAGGATGGAGGACATTTTCCAGTTTTCTTCACATTTTGTCTCATTTGAGAGTGATTTGGTCATCATCATTGTTGAGTCACAAGTTGTATTAATGAATTCATATCTCAGAGTTTTTCAAGGATGTCCACCTTGAATAATCCACCTATTAATTTTCATATGTGTTTCAGTTATCTTCATTATTTTCATGTGATGTCAATTATATTTATTAGTTTTAATTATAGATGGATTAAAATTTTATGTAATCAAATCAATTGACTTTTTCCTTATGATTTAATTTATGGTTACATTCTCAGAAAGTTCTTGCCCATTCTGAGTGTTCAACAAATACTCATCTACAAGTTTAAGTGTTTATATTTATGTCATGTGTTTTGTCTATTTGGAATTTGTTTGAGGATATGGTAAGGAGAGAAAATTTAATTCTTTTCTAAGTGAATAATTGTTCCAATATATATAAAAATCAACTTTTTACTCTTATTAGTGATGCAACTTTTATCACACATAAAATTCCCAATATATGGGGCTACCTACTCCATACTATTATTCTAATAATTAGCATAACTTTTACAACTCCAAATTTAGCCTGTGTTTTAACATATAATAAAACATCTCACTAATAATCTTTTCCACAATGTACATGCTATTCTTTTTGTTTTCTTTTCATATAATGGTCAGAATCATTTTGCCAAGTTATAAAAAATTCCCCATTGGAAAATTGATTAGAATTAATCTCTAAATTGACTTGGAAAGTATTCTCTTTCCATTTATCAATTATTTTAAACACTTCAATAAAAGTTTGGAATTTACTTTGTTCATTTATTCACTTAGTGTATGTTTTTTTTGGGGTTTCTTTTTGTTAACTAGCCTGTGATGGACACCTGATATTTGATGACATACGGACAAACCTCTGTATTCTAAGCCTCTCATAATAGATACTTTGTGTCCCTATGTGATGGAAAAAGAACAAATATTCTTTGCTGATGGCACCAGAAAATAATGACTTCATACACTGAAGACATAAACTAGGTGTTGGTGAAGACCAGTTTAGAACTTCAGTTTAAAGTCATAGCTGGACAAATTCAGAAAAATAGTTTTGGAATAACTAATAGTTAATTATTACAAATTGACAAAACAGATTCTAATTTTGGCAGGTTTTGGTCACAAGATTCTTTGAAATCTAAGACAAGGAAGTCTTTTATTCTTGATGATGTGTCCTGCACATTGTAGGCATTCTATGCATATATCTTGAGTTTGCACTGATTGTAAATGAAGAATTAAATGATACATAGCCTACTCTTATCATGTACAGGAAATCAGTTCTCTGCTAGTGTGTTATCTGTGCTGTTTCATATAACTCCGTCATTCTATACAAACTACTTTTGGTTGTTCTGGAAAAACTAAATCAATAAAAAGACAGAGGGCAGGGGAGAATAGATAATCACTCACAGAGTACATTCCACTTTATCTTTTGGATAGAATGATATTATCACCAAGTCTAGAGATAATTTTAGCCTTTCTTCATAGAATGTAATTTGTGAAAATGTAGCCTCCAATTGGAATGCTTCTGATAACAATGTACATGTTTCATGTAATTTTGGTATCTGCCATTATTTCTGTGAGTATACTTGAAAAACAATTTCTTTAAAGTTTTCATTTCTTTTGAGTTGCTCAATTGATTTTTATAGATTCTTCAGTATCAGAAAGATAAAAATCCCAAACAATGACTTGCCTTTTCTGGGTTTATTGAAATTATTTTTATTGGCAATATCATGGTATCCAATTCTGGCTCTGTGTTCATCGTTTGTCCCCAAAGTAAAGCTCTCATCAATGTAACTTTTTGGTATCCTATTAGCATTACTGAAAATAATCATTTAAAATAAAACCCTTTCTAAGTCATGTGAAACATATTTTCCCTATATTACAGAGAAAAAAAGAATTTGAAGAACATAGAAGTTTTCATCATGGTAGTGAATCAGACGTTAAGCTGAGAATTCCATTACTTTTCTCATTAATAATCTACAGTTATTGGAAAAATCTACTTCTATTAACATCTGCATTGATCTTTAGTTTTATTCCACACTTTTCCCCTATAAAAGTCATCACTAATTTTCTGGAGAACTGTTTTTTTTTCCAGAGAATAATAAGTCCCAATGATCTTATAATGATTTAAAGGTCATAAGATGCATTTCATGAACAAGATGTCACTTGGTTCTGTGAGGGAGGAGTAAGATGTTACATTCTGCATGAATAAGAAAAATTAGGAAGTTAAGTAACTTGAATAAAATATTTTTCTTTTATGATCAGGAAAATGACAGGAGTAGCTTATTGAGTAAGGGTTAGAGAGACATGGGGCAAAACTGGAAAAATAGTAAGAGTCTATGCCAGAAAGAAAATTCTAGTATATAATATAGTAAGTATTGTTAAATTAATTTGAAGTACATAGTACATATTCAGTTATGTTATAAAGGGAATAATACCCTTTAACATCATTTGTTTGCTTCTAGTTTATGATTTTAGCTTCAATATTTTTTACTATATACAATATCCAAAAGGACATATTGTTTTATTAAGTGTTCTTCAAATCACTTTGCATTTTATAGAGGACTTTGTAAATGATGAATGAATGAGAAAGTCATGGTTCTCTGCCTTTTCATTTATGAGGGATTATAATTGATATATACTTATTTTTAAAAAATACAAATATGAAAATACCTGTATTTCCATTATTATGAATGAAAAAGTGTTTTCTTATATTGTGCTCATCTTTTATTAATAAATATATGAAAGTATTGTAAATAAGGTTGAAATGATCAATTGCACCATCCCCAATCACATTTTCCTTTCTTTCTCCTTCCCCCAAAGCAACTACTATCAAAATTTTGGTGTAAGTACAGTAGTATAGTTAATAACATTATTTCCTTATATATCTCAGCAGCATTTAAATAATAGCAAGACATTATATTACATTTCTATGTCCATTAATATCTTAACAATTAAGTAATTTAACCATTCATACAGGGAATATTATGCAATGATTAGAAATCAGGTATTAGAAGAATAGTAACATGAGAAAATTCTAAGTGGGTAAAAAATGCAGAGTAGAAAATGTATTTTTAATATTACAATATTTGTACATGAAGGAAACTAAATGAAGAACACTAAAAATACTGATATTCTAGGCTTTTTCTTCTGGTTCTTTGTATGTTTTCTAAAGTGCTGGCAGTAAGCATGTTTTATTTTGATAATTTTTTTAAAGGTTAAGAGAAAAGGTGGGAAAAAGACTCTTCAGAATAATCGATTTCATTATAATCTTTGTATTTATAATGATATGAAAAAGGTGGTTAATTGCCAGTCAATCCCAGTTACTCAGAAGTTAAAGCAGTACATTTTCTGCCATTAGATACGGCTAAGGCTAAGCATTAACATTCCTGTTGTCCTTCTCTCAGCTTTTATTACAGAAGCTGGTGGAAATAGCATAATCATGAATCTAAACTCTGGATGGTCACTGACAGTGTGTTTGTAAAAGAAACTCGTTTTACCTAGCACGAGTCTAAAGAGAGACCACAAAACTAATTTATCTTCTGATATAGTCTCAATTTTAAATGAGGAGAAATGGCAGTGCATTAGTCTATGTCTCTAATGTCACAGTTCTAATTTAACACATTACTGAGAAGATAAATCTTTGACTATGTCTTGCATAAATAACACATTGTTATGACTCTGTTAATAAAGCATGAACAATTAGCCCAGGAATTTCTAGTAGCCTTTTTTCATTATTTATTGAGTATATACAAATGTTTACACAGTATATTTAAGGTATAAAAATTAATAATATATAAAAATCAACCAAATTATCTCTTAGTTTAAAAAAGAATATTCTCCTGACTTTTAGGTCTCAATGCAATTTCTCTACTTAGCTGTAACTGTTCACTTAAATTTAGCATTTACTATATTCTAATTTTTCTTTCTTAGATTTTCTAGATATTTAGATCTCTAAAAATTATACTGTTTAGTTTTACATGTTTTCAAACTTCATATAATAAACTGTACTACATCTACCCTTCCCTAACTGTTTCTTGACTCAACTTTATGTTTCAGAGAGTCATCTTTGTTTGTATGTTGAAATTGTTCTTGTGAGCTACATTTTATTCTGTTTCAAGATTACAGCACATGTAATGTATCTTTACTAGCACTGATGGATTTGATTTGTAGACTTGGGTGATTTCCCTTTTTTTTTGCTACTACAAACAATGTTGTTCTAACATCTTTTCATGTTTGACAATACTCATGTGCACTGTGTTTTAGCTTGCATATTTATAGAGGTGGAACTGTTGGGCCCCAGAATAGTTACTTTATGAGGCTAAATTATTTCTAAAGAATATTTTCTAGAGGATTTATTTTTTTCTAAATACTTTACTCATTTTATACAGTTCTGGGTTTTATTTGCTAACACTATTTTGAATTTTTGATTCTAGGTTCATGTCTGAGATTAGCATGTATTATATTTGCCTCTAGTGTTCTTGTGAGGTTTTGTAACTGAGATTATGTGGATACTACAAAAATGGTCTGAGGAGTATTCCCTCTTTTTCTTTTTTCTGAAAAAAAAGCACTTAATATTATCATTATTTTTTCTTAAATATTGGATAAATGTTCCTAATGAAATGAAGTGGCCCTGGAGAAATTTTAGCTTTAAAATTGTAAGTTAATGTTAATTTTAATATGCTAATATTACAGGACTATTATGCAACCTAGTTACAAGACTTAATTGTTATAAGGATTTTTTTTCATTGTTACAGGATTATGACATTACTACATGATTATCATAGGTTTTGTTTCTTAAATACTTCATGTTTTTTAAATTACTATAACTTATCTTTTAAGTCCTCATGTATTTTTATAAATTATTTTATCTCTAGTTACTTACACACTTTTATCTGAATATTTTTGTATCATCTTTGTTTTTCTTGAGATCACATTTCCCAGAGTATAGTATTTTTTTAAAATTATTTTTGGATATCCTCTACTATAATTATGTTGTGTACTTTACTATATTTCTGTTTCATTTTTTCCTTCTACAACTTTTGGGTTTGCAACTTTATTGTTTTTTAACTTGTTAAATTGGTGCCTAGTTTATTTTTGCCTTACATTTGATCCTACTAGATGTACTTAATGCTCTAAATTTCCCCTAAAATGCTATTCAGATGAATTACACAAGTTTTGACACTCTGCTGTTTTTTGTTGTTCTACAGATCAAAATATTTTGTTTAATTTGCATTTTAGTATTTTTTTCTTTGACCCATTAGCTATTTACTTCCTGACAAATGATGTTTCTCCAAATATACTTTTATTATAGATCTCTAATTTAAATGCATTATGGTAGAAGACTGTTCTTTATAACAAATACTTTGAAAAAATTTTGAGATTAATTTCATTTTCCAGTACATGATCAGCCTTCATAAAAATGCTATATGCCTTGAAAAAAAAATGTATTCTGCAGTTGTTGAGTCAATGTTATATACACATGTACTGAACCAAATATATTGAATTGTATTGATTAAATCTCTATGCCCTTAAAAATTATCTGCTTGATCAGTTATTGATAGAAGTATAATTAACAATCATCAAAATGAGGCTGGTTTTGCAAACTTATCTTTATAGTTCAGCCAATATTTAAATGTCTTTAATTTATTTTATTAGGTATATAAAACTCATAATTTTTTTCCCTGGTGAATTGAACATTTTCTTATTATCTGGAGACATATTTTTGCTTTTTAATGCTTAATGTGTTTTACTTTAAAGTCTATGTATATTTACACCAGCTTTTCTTTGATTAATATTTGTGTATCTTTTACCATCCTTTTACTTTGCCTTTCTGTAGTCTGTGGTTTAGATGTAAACAGTACCTTTAATATGTCCTAACAGTCTTAGTCTATTTTAATAAAGAATTTTTAAAATTTAAACTTAATATATAACTAACATTCTGAGGATATGTTCTACTCTTATTCTGTGATCTCAAATTCTTCCATCTTTTCTATATACCTTCTTTCCCCTTTTCTTTCATTTGGATTATTTTTCATTTATATTCACTATTTATTTGATGTTATGTAATTTAAAATTTTTAATGATTAACTTAAATATGTTAATGTGAACATAAGTATACAACTAAATAAAGAATAATAGTAATGTGTCAAGTTTTAAAATATATACATAGAAATAAAGTACAGAAAAACAATAGCATACAAATTGGGAAGAAGGGAATATATGAAGTATTCTAATTATAATACCTACATTACAAATTATATGTTGTTTAAATATAAATTCTATAACAGTGTAATATACAAGTCAAGACCTCTCTAGGTAACCACTTAGCCAAAGTTAGAGCCTTACCATTAAGCAAACTGACAATTAAGAGCACAGTCCTCCAAACGATTGCCCTTACTTCAAACCACAGTCACAAGCTTGGGTATTCCCATGGCCACACTCCCTTCTAACAAATTGGTTATAAAACTGGGGTTCCCCACATCACCCTCAGGTTCAGTAATTCACTAGAACAATTCACAGAATCAGGAAAGTACCATACTGCATTCACAGTTTTACTATAGCAAAAAGAATCAAATGAGAACTAGCCGAAGATTAGAGGATAGAAGAGAACCATAGAGAGGAGTCAGGAAGGGTTCCAAATGTCCCTGGGAATATGTCACCCTTTCAGTACTGAAGTATGACAATGCTTAAAGAATACTGCCAACAGGGGAGCTCACCCAAGCTTTGATGTCCAATGTTTTCACTGGGGTTTTATTACCTAGGCATGACAGGCTGAAACATTGCTTATTAATCTTCAGCCTTCCACCTTGCCAGGAGGTGGGCTGATATCATGTGATCCAACCCTATAATTACATGTTTAATCTTTCTGGCATGGCCAGCCCTCATTCTGTCAAGAGGTTAAAGAAATTAAAGAAAAACAAAATTAACATACAATAGCATGGACCAAGGAAGTCGGAAGTAGTTTTTTTTTAATTAAGTCAATTGATGCACAATTTATATACAGGAAAAGTCACATTTTTCCAAAAATAAATTCTGACAAATGCACATCTATATAACTACCATCTCATTTCCTTCACCCCAAAAATTTACCTCATACCCCTTTGTGGTCAACCCCCTCCTGTTTACCAACCCTCAGTAATCACTAATTTATTCTGTCCCCAAAATTTACCTTTCCCAGGATGACATATAAATGGGACTATACAGTATGTAGGCATTAGTGTCTAGCTTCTTTCACTTAGCATAATGAATTTTAGTTTCACTCATACTGTTATATTTATCAGTAATTTATTTCTTCTTATTGCTGAATAGTATTCTACTTTTTGGGATGTACCACAGGTAGTTCATCCACTCCCCAGCTGATAGATATTTGGATAGTTTGACATTGTGTTGATTATGAATAAAACAATGACTGACTGCATAGGCATGTGTCCTGTGTGGCTGCAGAGTACCTACAATCAGAGAGGCCCTATGCCTGGCTTAGTAATCTGATGTCACTGTCTTGAAATTCTTAGTAATTTTATCTTTGAACTTGTGTTTTGTAAGTGAAATATGATGGGGCAATGGAGCATGGGGCTTGAGCAGAGGAGATTCATGAAATATGTGAAACTGGGAAGTGAGCCTTCTTCCCCATTCACACATAGTGTTCACAGTTCTCCATGAGCATAGAATTTTGGGACATGACTCACAGGAATTCAGTGAGACTCAAATTAAGTAAAAGGTGAATGTGTGTTGCCTACCACTGAATGAGCAGAGGCCCTTCCAGCCCTGCCAACACTGACACAAGAGGAAATACAAAACATGAAAAAATTACTATTGAAGAAATATAGTATAAAATTAAAATCTTTCTAAAAAAAAAAAATCAAATGTATTTATTGCTGTAATTACTTCCAACATTGAAAACAGAAAGAATTTCAATCTTACACAAACTCTTCCAGAAAACAGAAAGTGGGAATATTTTCAATCTCCTTTTACTAGATCAGCATAACCTTGATATCCAAACTTGACAATGATTTTCCCATAAGGGAATAATTGTAAGCCAACCTCACTCATGCGAGATGCACATAGGTTCAACAATCCTAAGTCATATTTACAAACCGATTCTAGCAATATATCAAAGGAACTGCCTCATGACTTCATTGGCTTTATTTAAGTAATGCAAAGCTATGTGTCAATTCAAAAATCAGTGTGATTCACTACATTAACAAAATAAAGGAAAATTATGGAATCATTGATGCAAAAAAAGCATTCAAAAAATTCAAAATCCATAGGATTGAAACTTAGCAAATAAGGAGTTGAAGAAGACTGTCTTAACATATAAAAGGGTATCTCCAAAAAAAGTTTATTAAGTACATATCATACCTAATTGTGAAATACTGAAAAAAATTTCCTCTGATATTGAAAATTAGGATAGCACTGCCATAATCACCCTACAGATCAACATTGTACTGGAGCCCAAGCCCTGGTCAGAATACTGAAATTTTTTAAAAGTTAAAAGGATTGAAATGTATGAAACAATGTGTCATTATTTGTACTTGTCATTTTGCAATTATTTACAAAAATGTAAACATTCAATTGTGAAGATAAAAATATTGAAAAAATGTACAGATAAATTATTAGTAAAAATAATTGAGTATAACATGGATGCTGGAAGTTAGGTCAGTATACAAATATATAAATAGAATATGAAATTAAATTAATAGTATTTATGAGAGTTTCAAAATATATTTAATGTTAAATCTAGTATATCCAATATGCTTACTCAGAGCACTATAATTTCGAGATATTAAAGAAGATCTTAATAAATAGAGTAGCATACAATGTTCAAGGATGAGCAGCTTCAATATTATAAAGACACCAGTTCTGTATAGTATGTTTATTTTTGTTTTCTATTGCTGAGTAACATATTATGACAAATTTAACAGATTAAAAGAGCTCCCATTTATTATCTCATATTCTTGCCTAGACCAGAGTCTTGGGCAGGGCTCAACTGGGCTTTCTGTTCAAGGTCTCTCAATTTTTGTCAGCCAGGGTTGCAGTCTTACCTGAAGCTCACATAAGCTTCATATTGGCAGCTTTAAGGTCCTTGAGGTTGTAGGGCACAGGTCTCTGTTTTCCTGTTGGCTGTTCCTATAGACAGTCTTTCCTTTCCTACAGAAAATCTTCAGTTTACAACAATAGGTTTCTCTCACAATATGCTGGCTTACTTATTTAATCCAGCAGGAGATTCTCACTCTATTCTGCCACAACGGAGTCTTATACAATGTAATATAATCACTGGTGTGACTATTCTATTACATTGCTCCTAGAACATAAGCTCATCAAGGGAGCAATGTAATATAATATTACTCTATAGGCCAGTACTGATGGTAGGAGACAATATTAAGGAACTAGGTTCCCAAATAACAAGGAGGACAAATAAAGTCAATATGGTACAATTAACCATCAAAAACAAAGCAGGTATGATTATTTTAATGAGTGCAGATAGATTGGTAGCCAGGGGAACTTAATTCATATACAGCTATGAAGATAGTTGATAGAACATGGCTTTCACAGTACAAGAAAGATGGGAGAACCACAGAGCTTAATTTATCCAACCAAAAGAAATCAAAGTGACTGATCAAAGTTCTGAGGTAGTTACTCCAATGAAGAGTTAAAATCTCCTCCCCAGTTTTCATACCAGAGCCTGAGTGCGATTGGTAGTTGGCAGGAACTCCACATTGTTTACTTGGCCTGTGTATAAAAGTTACAGTAAAAAGGCCAAATTGAAACATCAAAATTGTCCTTGTCATCCAGGATACTAATTCTAAAATAATATTGCATTCTGTAAAGAAACAGCAAACTTGTGCCACCCTTAAAGATCTAAAGGATAAAAATATATTCAGACCATCTTATCTCTCTTTAATCTCCCAGTCTGGTTCTCACAAAAACCAGATGGATCCTGGAGGAAAATCACAAATTCTTCTGAAGAGACACCCCAATTGCAGCTGCTATACCAAATAAGGTATCTTTGCCAAAGTGGATCAAGCTTTGGGTTGGAATGTGGCCCTGATTTGTGAACACATTGTTCTCCATCATTCTAAAGAAGTTGGATCAAAAGCAGTTTTAAAGTCCAACTGGGCATGCTCCTGGTTTGTCCTGTGTTGTGCCCAAAGTCGCGAATCCCAGAAGACCACCAAGGAGCCAACACCGATGCAAAAGCAAAGAGCCTTTATTCGAGCTAGCTCGAGCTCAATCTCTCATCTGCACCAATGCAGTGGCAAGATGGCAGAGAAAGAGAGTGAGTTTCAAAAGTACAAAGGTTTTATTGGGGATCTAGGGGCAGTTTGTGGGGTGAGAGGTGTGGCCTTGGCTGATTGGCTGGGTCTAGGGGTAATTGGTGGGGTGACAGGTCGTAGCTCTGGTGGATTGGCAGGGTCTAAGGGTGGTTGGTGGGCTTCTTGCTGACTGGTGAGGAGAGAGCCAAAGCTCCGATTGGCTGAGGTAGGATCCAGGTCCCGTCTGGCTGGAGTAGGATCTGGGTCCTGATTGGCTGAGGTAGGATCCTTGAAATGGCAGCACTTATGCTAAGGGGGGGGTCTAAAAATAAAATTAACTTCTGGGGGAAAAAACTAAGTCCCCTTCATCCTGAACTGACTTTTCCTCATTTTAAAGTCACTAAAATAAATCTGCCTTAGGTTTAGATTCCCCTTGGTGGGCGATCAGAATTCTGGGAAGGAGCATGTAGAGTAGAAATTAGCTTACATCATTGCCAGCCTGTCAATCAACATTTGTTTGAATGACAATACCCCTCCTAAAAACCCCTTGCAAGCCCCATTAAAAGGAACCTTTCCCAAATATTCAGGGCCTCTGACACTAGGTCAGGAGTTACTCTCTTACAGAGAATAATAAACTTGTTTGTCTGCTTTCTTGACTTTAGTTTCACTCTGGCTTTCCTGCATCACTAAACAAAACTCCTTCCTAATAGTGATAAGAGGCATGCTTAACAAAGTAAAAGACAATCATTGCATCTTGTACCTTCTACTATTAAGAAGGAAAGATATATCCTCATCAGATTCTTTGGGTTTTAGAGGCAGTGGATTACACGCATGAAAATACTATTTTGACCATTTACCTAGTAACACGGAAGGCAGTAGGTTTCAGTGGGGACAGAATAGAAAAGGACTTTACAGCATGTCTAGGCTCTGGTGAAAAACACTCTTCTACTTTGGCCAAGAACACAGCAGGACCCATGATGCCACAGACAGATCTATGGCTACAGAGACTGAATAGCTTATAGCAAGCCTTTATTAGGAAATCACCATGTAGATCCTAGGGTTTTGGAGTAAGGCTCTGCTTTCTGCAGTGGAGAACTATAACTGCCTGAAAAACAGCTCCTGCATGCTACTGGCTTCTGGTAGAATGGAATTATCTGGTCATGGGATATCCAGTGACTATATATCCAGAGCTATCCATCATGCAGTGGCTTCTGTCAGATCCACCATGAAATCAAAAAGTTGGGTGGATCAGCAGCAATCCACCGTAAGATGGAAGAGAGATGCTGAGGACCAAGAAGCAGAAGACAAACGAGCTTTATCATGAAATGGTCCAAGTCCCCCAAATTATCTTGTACTACCAGAGCCTCTCCATCAGCTCAACCTATATCCACATGAACTGGTCCCTAAAGAGTTTCTGTTTTTACCTGGACTTGGCTTCTAAGTAGCCTTTACTCTCCTATAAACTTATTAATGTATTTTTTACTTTTTGCATTATTTTAATCATTTTTATTGGGATGGTGAGGAAATCTTCTCTGCCACACTACTACACTGCTAAAAATGGAATGCTAGTATCTGTAAGTCATTATTTCAATGAAAGTATTGTTTATTTATATTCTATACTCCTAAACATTTACGCAGTACTTAGGACAATCATGATAATCCTGTTATACAAATCTAATATGGTTGACAAACTAGCATTTTTTTGTACTTCATCATTCATTTTCTTCTCATTTTAGTCTTTGGTCTGCAGTAATAACAATCTTGAAAACTCAGTTAAAAGATGGAAAATAAAAAAGCAATGACATAGAAGGCAAAAGAGGGAGAATACCTAAAAAAGATTAATTTATTCTCATTTCAGAGCTTGACAATCCAACAAAACAATCCATCAGCTCTGGGGAAATGAAACCTTTCAAATTAATTTTTGTAGACATGGTTGAAATGTGCTATTAAAAATATTAGATCTTTTGCTTTTGTTTCTACATGAAATATGGCAAAATCATAGCAAATTTTAGTAAAAATAGAATGGCCATTTCACCTTTTATATTCCTATCTGGAAGCAATAATGGATTATTGGATATATAAAAATATGTGTATATAAAAATGTATTTTCCATACTTCTGTAGATTTTATGGCAGAAGTCTGAGAATCCACCCTCTTATTTTGAAATTCCTGAGAAAAGGTAGGTGACAGGAAACCCAAGGCAAACTCAAAACATCCTTTCCTGATTTTATAAACATTTACAACAGATGCATATTTTATGTGATGAAATAAAATTATCGTATGAAGCAAGGACTTTCACATAGTATGTTTCTAAGTGCTTTTTTTCTAAGTGCAACTATTTTTATTCTGGTAATTTATATAAATAATGGGATACGTTAGTAAGAATTATCAAATACTGTATTATAGATTAATGAAAGGGCAAAGAAAGAATTAAAATTCTGATGCACTAAATGTGCTTTGCATATTGTTCTGTATGCTAGATTCAACAAATAAATACCTTTTTAAAAGACTAAGAAAAGAGCTGAAATCAAGTTTATGGAAACAGGAGTGATGCAATCAGATAGCTTCTTCATGCTTCATAAACAACTGAACATTCCTTATAAACAGGCCATACAGAATTGGACTGAGTGAGGTTGTGTCTGCACAGAAGTGTCCATTTCACAGTACTGATCATTTAAATAAGCCAAATTTGCATATATATAGTCTATTTTTATTATTTGTGGATTGCATTTTGTGAATTTGCCAGCTTTCTAACATTTATTAGGAAACTCAAAATCAGTACAGCACATTCCTAAACATGCTCAGAACTGACAAATCAGAGTCACCTGATATACATGCTGCCAGTTGAGGTGCAACAAGGTGACCCTCTGCCTCTCTTGAGCTCTCACACAGAGGAGACAAGGGGACAGAGACAGGAGGGGCAGTACAGTTAGTGCAGGAAGCTCCAGCTCTGGGGCCAGCTGGATGAGCTTGAATCCCAATTGTGGAACCTGTTTACGGGGTGCCCCTAATACATATGTCACTTAACATATGAACCTCTTTTTCTCTTTTGTAAAATCAAGAAAATAGAATCTACCAGTATGAGTTCTTCTAAGATTTAAAATCATAATCTTTGTGAGACAACAGACACACACACACACACACACATTTCCCCTAGGAGCAATAAACTTTATAGAACTTATCTATTGCAAATAACAAGATTTGACTGACTTCTTACACACACACACATATAAATTTATGTATTTTGTTTCTGAATTATACATAGATACATGACCTGAAATATTCTTAAATTACATTTTCTCTGTAACAATCATAAAGATACATTCTTATGTGAGCAGAGCTAGAAATGATTATATTATTTAGTGTATAGAGAGAATAAAAATCATGCATTGATGATAAAATAAATCATAGACTGTGGTTAATAACATTCTACTGAAATAAAAATGGAAAACAAACAACAAAATTAAGTACCTTCTATAAAGAATACTACAGAAATTAATTGCCTATCACAGCAATTTACTAATTATCACTTTTCACAAGTTGCTGAGTAATTACTTTTATAAAAACAAAAATTTTATGAGGCAAAAAGATTAATCTCTAATTAATTTAATTTCTAATTTATCAAAAACTACAGTTTTCGATTTGTATTTCCACATAACCAGAGAGATGGTACCTTTTATGCTATATTTATATATGCAGTTATTTTTTCACTATTTATAATAAACATTATTGATAATAGATTTGATCAATGAAAAAACTAGGATACAGGGACATGGGCATCAGTCAATCTGTTTTATGCTCTACCTCCTCTTACAACTGACAAATCAAAAACTCTAGAGACTGAGCGGTCTCTGAAATAAAATGGTGTACTGAACCTTTATAGATGCTAGCCAGATGTGGGTAAAACTGCAATATTTCCAGATTCTCTCACCTGGCTTTAATGCATCTCCACATGATAGGTGTTTCCAAGGGGTGGAGGGAAGTAGTCCATCTTGGTAATACAAGGGCAAGCAAGGGCTTATCAGGACCAGAGAGGTTGGATGAGGGGCTGTTCTTCTGCAGCCAGGTCGCAAGAGACATGGTGAGACAGGGAGTGTGGGTGTAGTTAGAGTAGGGTGAGGGCCTCCGGAAAAAGCAAGGCAGGATATTTGCA
Source organism: Manis pentadactyla (assembly GCF_030020395.1). Lineage (NCBI taxonomy): Eukaryota > Metazoa > Chordata > Mammalia > Pholidota > Manidae > Manis > Manis pentadactyla. The sequence continues at coordinate 54,939,790 of NC_080023.1, forward strand.
GTCAGAGCAATGTAACTACATGCAAGGAAACCACCTACCAAAGCTCTGTGTTAAACATTAAGCTCTAGGGTCATTCTTCAGTGAGATCAGTTAACATTCCCCAGTTAAAGAAGAGTAGCACATGTTTTTATTATGCTAACCATTTATAATCATGTGCCAGATCACTTTAGCATGCTAAAAGGCTCAAGCCTTCAGATCTGATGAGGTGATTTTGCAAACTGGGCAACTAATTTAGTAAGTAAGCCCAGGCATAAACAACATAGTAAAACGCAAAAGGATTCCACCTTAAAAATAAGATTGCATTTTAATACCCAAGAATTTAAGAAGTTAGAAATTCTTAACTTATTCTTTAGCAAACAATACCTCAGCCCACCTTGGGGGCTGGGCAGGCAGCCTTGTTTAATATGCTCCCAGACTAAGATGCTGGTATCAGGGAAAAATCATCAAAGCAGGAAGTTGCTTGTGTTAATTCTAAACATTCAAGGACCACTTAACAAGTCCACACCTCTAAGCCTTTTTTCATGCTCTCAAAAATCCTCAACTGCCTATAAAACCCCTAGACAACGCACCACCCCGGACTCTCCTGTCCCCTCCTGTCATGAGCCAGGAGCTCTGTCCTTTCACTTTATCTCTAAATAAAAGCCTGTACCTTGCTCTCCTACCTTGAGTGTTTATGAAGTTCATTCTTTGGCTTTGTGAACAAGAACCCTGGCATCAGTGGGAGAACAGAAGAGAACTGCCTGTAAGAAATAAATGGGTTTCTTTCACTTTATTTCTCCCTTTGACTGATTTCCGTTTCAAAGGTATTTTGTGCCAGGATTTTCTCCCTGGAGTTACACCAGATAAAGACTGAGTCCTGGGACAGGAAATTTCTTATTTACTAGGAATCAGGCCAGTTACCAGAAACAACTTGTTCACCAGGCTCAAGAAACTGCACATTATGAGGAATCTCAAGGAAAGTTCTATAAATTCATATTGGCTATAAAGAAGGAAGGTGAGCTAATGCAAAACAGGCAAAGTCCGGGGATAGGTGGTTGTCTCAGAGAAAGCTCTTAGACTGGTTGTTGGTGGTCAGACACTGCTCATCTGCAAGAGGGATGCAGTGGTCGTGGGGACCTTCTAGTTGCTGGCTGAAATGACTTCATGCAGGAACATGGTCAGTTATGGCCCATGGCTATTGATTGATGACCTTCCCCTGTCTCTCTTTTTTCATTCACTGGTCCTTTGTCACTTGATTTAGGACATTTCAAAATTTTTGCCTTGTCACCATATACATCACCTACAGCTCATTGCTGATTTTAAAAAAATAAAAGAAAATCCACTCAGTTTCTTTTAGAGTACGCCTATATTAAATACATAGTTTTGGCTAAGAATAGAAAATAAGATTCCTAAAACTGGAAAAAACAACAGCAACTGTTATTTAAAATTGTAACTAATATCTGCTTCCTAAAATGCTTCAGTCTTGAAATTACCATTGTAATGGGCTCCTTTTGTTCTGGAAAAAGCACCTACTGTATGCCTTACAGTTATGCTAATAGAAATCAAATTCCTATCTGTTGTTCATTGGAAACCTCTGAATACAGTTGTTTGAGCATAAACAGTTGAGTAGTTTATGTTTTTGTACTACTGTTCAAGATTTGGAAATAATTAAAAGACTGCACTAAGTATCCTTTCACTGGAATATTGGATATTTTCTAGCAGACATTATATGGGAATTACCTGATTTTTAAAGGATGTACATCTTTGATTGATTTCTATTGACTGTTACTCTGTCCACAACAATGAAAATTACTCCTATTCTTCTTAATGCAAATAAATTTAATCTGGTAGGGAATATAAATATCTACATTAAAATTCTAATTTGAATAGGTTTTAAGATCTTAATGGTTTTACCATTAATCAATAACCTGAGTACTGTTTTTAGCATATGTTAATTTTACATTTTATAAGAGTTTAAGCATATAAAACATTTTATAAATATCATGTTTTCATATTCTTAAAAATTATAACTTAAAATTGTTAATAGGATTTTTTATGCAGACATATTCAGCAATGGTTTCATTGTTTTCCTTTACAAAGAATTAGAGTACTCCAGCTTAAAGTATATTCCTGTTTCTCATAGAATTCTATGTTCAAGTTATCTGGAAATATAACATAGGAGACTGCAGTAAGAACATAAAGATACAGGCACACCTTGGAGATACTGAAAGTTTGGTTCCAGCCTACTAAAATAAAGTGAGTATCACAATAAAGCAAGTCAAAGAATTGTTTTGGTTTCACAGTGCATATAAAAGCTATATTTATACTATACTGTAGTTTATTAAGAGTGCAATAGCATTGTCTTAACAAAACAATGTACACACTTTCATTTAAAAACATATTCTTGCTACAAATGCTAATCATCACCTGAGCTTTCAGTGAGTCATAATGTTTTTCCTGCTGGAGGGTCTTAACCTCAATACAGATGACTGCTGAGTGATCAGAGTGCTGGTTGCTGAAGGCTGGGATGGCTGTAGCAATTTCTTAAAATATGATAGTTAAGCTTGCTGCATGGATTTGTTAGGTAGAAAGATAGATATGAGCAGGTGGGGAAGGGGGAGATAAGGTTCAAGGAAAAAACTGCCCAACTAGGGGTCCCACTTGAGGCAAACAAAGGCTTTGTAGAGAGATGACCTCCTTACCTACCGGTCCCAGCTAGGTCACAACTTGGGCATATCAAACAAAACTAAGAGCTGCCTCATCATGGGAACATGAGGAGAACATGATCACACCTCATCACAGGAAAGGAAGTGCTCAGAGAGGACAGCTATACAGGGGGGCCTGTCAACCATATAACCTCACCCTGTCAATCAAAGAGGTGCCTCTGGGCCAGAATGTAATATAAAGGCCTCTTACCTAGTGGATGGGAGCCTTTGTCTACCTTGACTCTGGCCCACTCCTCCCTTGGAGTGTATTCAAATAAAACTTTTGCTCCTTTATGCTATTGTGTCTCTGCCTTTCAATTCTTTGTTAGGGCAGGAACAAGGACCAAGGAGGGCAAACTCAGCCCAATAGCAGACTGACTCTTCCTTTCACCTGAACACTTAAGAGACCACTGTAGGGTTATTAATTGACCTAATTTCAATACTGTGGTGTCTCAGGGAATAGGGGGCCCAAGGACAGGGAGACAGGGGAAAAGTCAGTTGGTGAAGCAGTCACAACACACATAACAGCGATGGATTGAGTTTCCTGTCTTCTATGGGCGTGGTTTATGGTGCCCTAAAACAATTACATTAGTAACATCAAAGATCACTAATCACAGATCAGCAAAAAACATAATAATCATGAAAAAGTTCGAAGTATTGTGAAAACTATCAAAATATGACAGAGACTTAAAGTGAGCAAATGCTGTTGGAAAAATGGCTTCAAAAGACTGGCCTGACATACGGCTGCCACAAACTTTTAATTTGTAAAAAAAAAAGCAGTATCTGCGAAGTGCAAAAAAAGTGAAGCACAATAAAACAAGATATGCCTGAATGCTCCCTTTTCCAGTATGCTTCAGTAATACTGGAGAAGAATCTGAAAAAAAAAATTAAGCTTGACTATCCCATTGGTTAGTAACTACTGGTAAGCTCACAATTAATTAATCAATTTTCTAATGGAGGCAAGGAATGACCATAAGGTAGTAAAAACAAAACAGAGAGGAGCCAAGATGGTGGCATGAGTAGAGCAGCAGAAATCTCTTCCCAAAATCATATATATTTTGAAAATATGAGAAATACAATTATTCCTAAAAGAGAGACCAGAAGACACAGGACAACAGCCAGGCTACACCTACACCTGTGAGAACCCAGCGCCTCATGAAGGGAGTAAGACACAAGCCACGGCCCAGCGGGAACTGAGCACCCCTCACCCCAGCTCCTGATGGGAGGAGAGGAGTCAGAGCAGGAGGGAGAGGGAGCCCAGGACTGCTAAACACCCAGCCCTAGCCATCCACACCAGGAGCGCAGATACACAGTGCATGGGGTGCTGGATACTAGGGAAAAGACACAGTAAAATCTGTGAGTGGGTCCGCGTAGCCGGTGCTCCTGGGACAAAAGAAAAGCAAGTACTCTTTGAAAGTCTTAAAGTGACAGGGCCCTCACAGCTGGATGGAAGCAACCTGGCACACTCAGTCCAGCAGCTGGGAATACTGGGGAACTACAGGTACACTAACCCCCTAGGCGGCAGCACAGTGTGGAGGCCCCTCATGGTGATAAACAGCCTCCTGCCCATTCCCCCTCTGGTGTGGCTCCACCATGGCGGAGCAGCAGCCTGAGGCTGGCCATGCCCACAGCAGCCACCAGAGCCAGACTCAGAGGTCCCGCATCCGCACAGCTCCCTGCACAAGATGATAGGGGTCGCTGTTCTTCCAGGAGAGGAAGGCCACAAACTACCAAGAAGGGACATTCTACCAGGTGACACATGTGCCAACCCCCACAACTACCTCTATCACCATGAAAAGGCAGAAGAATTTGATCCAGATCAGACTAACAGAGACAACCCCTGAGAAGGAGCTTGGAGAGATAGACCTAACCAATCTTCCTGAAAAGTAATTCAAAATAAAGGTCATAACCATGCTGATGGAGCTGCAGAGAAAAATGTAAGAGCTAACAGACAAAGTAGGGAGGGAGACTACAGAAATAAAACAATCTCTGGAAGGATTTAAAAGCAGAATGGATGAGATGCAAGAGGCCATTAATGGACTAGAAACCAGAGAACAAGAACGCAGAGAAGCTGATGCAAAAAGAGATAAAAGGATCTCCAAAAATGAAACAATATTAAGAGAAATGTGTGACCAACCCTAAAGGAACAATATCTGCATTATAGGGGTACCAGAAGAAGAAGAGAGAGGAAAAGGGATAGAAAGTATATTTGAAGAAATAATTGCTGAAAATTACCCCAAACTGGGGGAGGAAATAGTTGCTCAGACCATGGAAGCACACAGAACTCCCAACAGAAGGGACCCAGGAGGACAACACCAAGACACATAATGATTAAAATGGCAAAGATCAAGGACAAGGACAGAGTTTTAAAGGCATCTAGAGAGAGGAAAAAGGTCACCTGCAAAGGAAAACCCATCAGACTGTCATCAGACTTCTCAACAGAAACCTTACAGGCCAGAAGAGAATGGCATGATATATTTAATGCAATGAAACAGAAGGACCTTGAACCAAGAATACTGTATCCAACACGATTATCATTTAAATATGGAGGAGGGATTAAACAATTACCAGACAAGCAAAAGTTGAGGGAAATTGCCTCCCACAAACCACCTCTACAGGGTATTTTAGAGGTACTGCTCTAGATGAGAGCACTCTTAAGGCTAAACAGATGTCACCAGAGGAAATAAAATCACAGAAAAGAAAGCAGACCAAACAACTACTAACTAAAGGCAAAAAATAAAATCAACTACCCACAAAAGCAGTCAAAGGAAACACAAAAGAGCACAGAATAAAACACCCAACATATAAAGAATGGAGGAGGATGAATAAGAAGAGAGAGAAATAAAGAAAGATCAGACAGTGTTTATAATATCTCAATAAGCGAGATAAGTTAGACAATAAGATAGTAAAGAAGCTAACCTTAAACCTTTGGTAACCACGAATCTAAAGACTGCAATTGCAATAAATACATATCTTTCAATAATCACCCGAAATGTAAACGGACAGAATGCACCAATCAAAAGACACAGAGTAATAGAATGGATAATAAAGCAAGAATCATCTATATGCTGCTTACAAGAGACTCACCTAAAACCCAAAGACATGCACAGACTAAAAGTAAAAGGATGGAAAAATATATTTCATGCAAACAACAAGGAGAAAATAGCAGGTGTTGCAGTACTAGTAACAGACAAAACAGACTTCAAAATGAAGAAAGTAACAAGAGATAAAGAAGGACATTACATAATGATAAAGGAGTCAGTCCAACAAGAGGATACAACCATTATAAATATATATGCACCCAATACAGGAGCACCAGCACATGTGAAAGAAATACTAACAGAATTAAAGTAGGAAATAGACTGTAATGCATTCATTTTAGGAGACTTCAACACACCACTCACTCCAAAGGACAGAACTATCAGACAGAAAATAAGTAAGGACAAAGAGGCAATGAATACTACACTAGAACAAATGGATCTATAGAACTCTATATCCAAAAGCAACAGGATACACATTCTTCTCAAGTGCACATGGAACATTCTCCAGAATAGACCACATACTAGGCCACAAAAAGAGCCTCAGTAAATTCCAAAAGACTGAAATTTTACCAACCAACTTTTCAGATCACAAAGGTACAAAACTAGAAATAAATTGTACAAAGAAAGCAAAAAGGCTCACAAACACATGGAGGCTAAACAACATGCTCCTAAATAATCAATGGATCAATGAACAAATTAAAATAGATATCCAGCAATATATGGAAACAAATGACAACAACAACACAAAGCCCCAACTTCTGTGGAATGCAGATAAAGCAGTCTTAAGAGGAAAGTATATGGCACTCCAGGCATATTTAAAGAAGCAGGAACAATCCCAAATGAATAGTCTAAAGCCAGAATTATAGAAATTGGAAAAAGAAGAACAAATGAGGCATAAAGTCAGCAGAAGCAGGGACATAATAAAGATCAGAGAAGAAATAAATAAAATTGAGAAGAATAAAACAATAGAAAAAATCAATGAAACTAAGACCTGCTTCTTTGAGAAAATAAACAAAATAGATAAGCATCTAGCCAGACTTATTCAGAGAAAAAAGAGAATCAACACACATGAACAGAATCAGAAACGAGAAAGGAAACATCACGACGGACCCCAGAGAAATACAAAGAATTATTAGAGAATACTATGAAAACCTATATGCTAAGAAGCTGGAAAACCTAGAAGAAATGGACAACTTCCTAGAAAAATACAACCTTCCAATACTGAGCAAGGAAGAAACAAAATCTAAACAGACCAATTACCACCAACAAAATTGAAGCAGTAATCAAAAAACTACCCAAGAACAAAACCCCGGGGCCAGATGGATTTACCTCAGAATTTTATCAGATATACAGAGAAGACATAATATCCATTCTCCTTAAAGTTTTCCAAAAAACAGAAGAGGAGAGAATACTCCCAAATGCATTCTATGAAGCCAACATCACCCTAATACCAAAACCAGGCAAAGACCCCACCAAAAAATAAAAAACTACACTCCAACAACCCTGATGAACATAGATGCAAAAATACTCAACAAAATATTAGCAAACCGAATTGAAAAAAATCCATCAAAAGGATCATACACCATGACCAAGTGGGATTCATCCCAGGAATGCAAGGATGGTACAACATTCGAAAATTGATCAACATTGTCCACCACATAAACAAAAAGAAAGACAAAAACCACATGATCATCTCCATAGATGCTGAAAAAGCATTCAAAAAAATTCAACATCCATTCATAATAAAAACTCTCAACAAAATGGGCATAGAGGGCAAGTACCTCAACATAATAAAGTCCATATATGATAAACTCACAGCCAACATCATACTAAACAGCGAGAAGCTGAAAACTTTTCCTCTGAGATCGGGAACAAGACAGGGATGGCCACTCTCCCCACTGTTATTTAACATAGTACTGGAGGTCCTAGCCATGGCAATTAGACAAAACAAAGAAATACAAGGAATCCAGATTTTTAAAGAAGAAGTCAAACTGTCACTATTTGCAGATGACATGATATTATACATAAAAAACCCTAAAGACTTCACTCCAAAACTACGAGAACTAATATTGGAGTTCATCAAAGTTGCAGGATACAAAATAAACACACAGAAATCTGTGGCTTTCCTATACACTACCAATGAAGTAATAGAAAGAAAAATCAGGAAAACAATTCCATTCACAATAGCATCAAAAAGAATAAAATACCTATGAATAAACCTAACCAAGGAAGTGAAAGACCTATACCCTGAAAACTATAAGACACTCTTAAGAGAAATTAAAGAGGACACTAACAAATGGAAACTCATCCCATGCTCCTGGGTAGGAAGAATTAATATTGTCAAAATGGCCATCCTGCCCAAAGCAATCTACAGATTCAATGCAATCCCTATCAAATTACCAACAGCATTCTTCAGTGAACTGGAACAAATAGTTCAAAAATTCATATGGAAACACCAAAGACCCTGAATAGCTAAAGCAACCCTGAGAAGGAAGAATAAAGAGGGGGAATCTCACTCCCCAACTTCAAGCTCTACTACAAAGCCACAGTAATCAAGACAGTTTGGTACTGGCACAAGAACAGAGCCACAGACCAGTGGAACAGAATAGAGACTCCAGACATTAACCCAAACATATATGGTCAATTAATATACAATAAACGAGCTTTGGACATACAATGGGGAAATGACACTCTTCAACAGTTGGTGCTGGCAAAACTGGACAGCTACATGTAAGACAATGAAACTGGATCACTGTCTAACCACATACACAAAAGTAAATTAGAAATGGATCAAAGACTTGAATGTAAGTCATGAAACCATAAAACTCTTAGAAAAAAACATAGGCAAAAATCTCTTGGACATAAACATGAGCGACTTCTTCATGAACATATCTCCCTGGGCAAAGGAAACAAAAGCAAAAATGAACAAGTGGGACTATATCAAGCTGAAAAGCTTCTGTACAGCAAAGAACACCATCAATAGAACAAAAAGGCATCCTACAGTATGGGAGAATATATTCATAAATGACAGATCCAATAAAGGGTTGACATCCAAAATATATAAAGAACTCACACACCTCAACAAACAAAAAGCAAATAATCCAATTAAAAAATGGGCAGAGGAGCTGAATAGACAGTTCTCTAAAGAAGAAATTCAGATGGCCAACAGACACATGAAAAGATGTTCCACATCACCTGTTATCAGAGAAATGCAAATTAAAACCACAATGAGATATCACCTCACACCAGTAAGGATCACCACCATCCATAATACAAACAAGAACAAATGTTGGGGAGGTTGTGGAGAAAGTGGAACCCTCTTACACTGCTGGTGGAAATGTAAATTAGTTCAACCAATGGAGGTTTCTCAAAGAGCTCAAAATAGAAGTACCATTTGACCCAGGAATTTCACTTCCAGGAATTTACTCAAAGAATGCAGCAGCCCAGTATGAAAAAGTCAAATGCACCCCTATGTTTACCACAGCACTATTTATGATAGCCAAGAAATGGAAGCAACCTAAGTGTCTATCAGTAGATGAATGGATAAAGAAGAGGTGGTACACAATGGAATATTATTTAGCAATAAGAAGGAAACAAATCCTACCATTTACAACAACATGGATGGAGCTAGAGGGTATTATGCTCAGTGAAATAAGCTAGGCGGAGAAAGACAAGTACCACATGATTTCACTCATATGTGGAGTATAAGATCAAAGAAAAACTGAAGGAACAAAACAGCAGCAGAATCACAGAACCCAAGAATGGACTAACAGTTACCAAAGGGAAAGGGACTGGGGAGAATGGGTGGGAAAGGAGGGATAAGGGTGGGGAAAAAGAAAGGAGGCCTTACGATTAGCATGTATAATGTGGGGGTGGGGCGCATGGGGAGGGCTGTGCAACACAGAGAAGACAAGTAGTGATTTTACAGCATCTTACTACACTGATGGACAGTGACTGTAATGGGGTTTGTTGGGGGGACTTGGTGAAGGGGGGAGCCTCGTAAACATAATGTTCTTCATATAATTGTAGATTAATGAATCAAAATTAAAAAAAGAGAAAAACATAAAAAAACAAAGTGAGCAGCATACATACATTTTTTTAAAAGGAAGATTAGGTCAAAAACTAGATGGAAAAATTTGAAGGTGGCCTTATATCATAGGCTAAATTTAATCTGTAAACAATACAAAGCCATTGGGCATTAGAAGTATCAGAGTGGGAAAAAAACAAAACAGAATTCAATCAAACAGAAACCTTAATTCAAATATCAATTCCATCCTTTACCTGCTGTGTCATCTTGAGGGAGTTAACTAGTACCTCTGAGCTATGATATGGCCCTAGATTTTTGCTTTTCGGGATTATTATGAATATTAAGTAAAATACAATATAGAAAAGCACTTTTGAACTCTTTCATACCATGCACTGTGGATTAAGTGTGTCCATAAAATCCATGAGAATATCTTTTTAAACTAAAAAGAAATTGTTCCTTTTGATGACAGATTTTTAAGATGTTCTTATCCCTTCAGTTATACATAGACTAAAATTATTATATATATATTTCTACTCTTTCCATAAATTTCCTAGAACTCTATCCAATATTACTGTTAAATTTTATGTTACCTTTGAGGATAGCATATTCCAGAGTACTTCCTTTCTTAAGTAAAGTTTACACATAAAGTTTAGCTAATAATTTCAACTCCATATAACCTATAACCTACCTACCTATGCCTATCCTATTCCTTCTAACTTCACTGGTTTTTTTCTAGTTGAAAATGATCCTGATTTTTGACATGAAATAAAAGCAGCCTTTTATATTTTCACATATCAATTTTCATATTCAGAAGGACAAAACTGCCCAGCTAGGGGTCCCACTTGATGGCAACAAAGGCTTTGCTGAGAGATGACCTCCTTGCCTTTCTGTCCCATCTAGGTCACAACTCAGGCATATCAAACAAAACTAAGAGCTGCCTTCATTTGAACATGAACATTGATGTATATATACAACCAACTCATTTTTTTCTGAGTGGGCTGAGATAACTTATGCCTATTTTACAAATATTAGATATACATACAAAAGAGTGTTGAAGACTTGACAGATGTCTTTTTCTTAGCCAAAATCCAGTTCTATTTGCTCCTCATAAGACTTTCTCTGCCACTGAACCAGTTGGCAACTGTTGAGGATATAGTCGTTTGAACAGCTGCGAGTGGTTTGTCTTTAATGAATTACAATCCTCATATTTTAAAAGAAGTCATTTTTCTCTTAATATCCATTTTATCATTACATTTTCTCAGTAATGTTTAACTTTAATATATTATTTCTTCCAGACCAGCATTGCAATTATGCAGCTTATGATTACTTTATCCACAATTAGGTTGTGGTTTCCATCCCATGATGGTCATCTAGTCTACTCTTTCTGTTCTCCTTCCTTAAAACACATTTTCTATGTGTAGCACAGCAAAACATTTTTAGGACCAATTTAATCTTCCTTGGTAGATTTTATTATTATTGCTTGTTAATACATTAATTATTCATTTATGGAAAAAAGTTTGTCACTGAAAGCTATTATCAAATTAAACATCTCTATCTGGTTTTCCACTGAATTTCTAATATTTTAACCAATTGTGGTCATTGGCAAGTTAAACATTATTATATTACTATTCAAAAGTTCCACCCCAATATAACTACTGAATTCATATATTGCAAAGTAGCATTTCCCAGACAATGTCTCATTTCCATCTTGTGAGAAGTTTTCTATATGGATAGCAGATGACAAGGAGATAGCCAGCTGTGCATACACGAAAGCATCTACACTAAGCAAGTTAGTTCCATGCTGTAGAGACTAAACTGTTGATGCTGTGGTTCTCAGATGCATAGTGTTCATCTTAGCATATGCAGAGAAGCCTAAAAAAAAGTACCAATTAATATTTAGTTTACATAATTATTCTTTATAGAGCCTTAAGCTTATGATTCCTTTAAGTCACTCTTTGGGGCTGAAAATACTGTATTTGAATTCCAACTTCACTATGTTTGTGATTTCCATTAAGTTACATAAATTTTCTATGTTTCTTAATTTGGAAAATAAGGATCATAATAGTGGCTGCATTGTAGAGTTGTTGGGAAGAGTCCAAGAGATGGTATTTACAAGGGTTATATAACAGTCTAGTATAAGATGAAAATGTGTTCATCCCTTTATGTAACATCTAGTAGTAATACTCTCACACTCAGGCTTGGGTAGAATGTGGCATCAAATGATGGCATAAAGACTGACAAAGGTAGTTATTCCTGTATTTCCTAACAGGTGGTCTTCCGATTAATAAAATATTAGGAAAAAATATTTTATAAACATAATATGTGAGGCAAATATATATTTGATGTCACAAGAAAAGCACATCACTACTTTCTTGTCACTTTTTAGTTCATAAACATTAAAAAGTTTACTTTTATGTGAGTGCTGTTTTACAGCATTATATCAGTCTTTCAGAAGTTAGAAGAACACATTATATGCAACATGTGACTTCTTTTAATCAAATAAGGCTTTGGTTTATTTTTATTGGCATTCGCTACTTCCCTATTCCATTCTCTCCACTCTTTCCTGTTTACAAGGTTTATGATGAAAGTCAGAATCTTTGTTCCTCTACAGGTAAGATATTTTTTTCTTCCAGATTTTCTCTCTTTTGATTTTAGGTAGCTTGAATATACATGCCCATGTATTTTTAAGATCTGTTTGCTTTGTTTTCTGATTCTTTATCTTTTTCAGTCTTCTCTGAGCATCTTGAATCTCAGAGAAGATTTGGGGTCTGCCATTACTATTTCTTCAAATATTTCTTCTGTCCCATTCTCAATTCTCCTGCTGATATTCCAAATATGAAAGTGCTACACATTCTGATATTCCCACCCCCCACCCCCCCCCAGTTCTAAGACGTTCTGTTCTTTTTCCTTAAGTTCATTTTCTCTTCACGTTCTAGTTTGGGATGTTTTTACTGACTTACCTCTTTGGTCAGTGATTCTTTCAGTGGCTATGGTGAGTCTATAAATGAGCCCACTGAATGTTACTGTGGTTTTGATTTCTAGGATTTCCTATTTTTTTAATATAGTTTATCTTTTGACCTTACTTTTTGGCCTTATGTTTCCTAATTTTTGCACTAAAACCCTTAACATATTAGTCATAGTTATTTTATATTCTTTATCTGATAATTCCAACGTCTATATGATATTTAAGTCTGGTTGAATGCTTGCTTTGTCTCTCCAGACTGTACTTTTCCCTGCCTTGGCATTTGTTCTTTTGTTGAAAAGTAGCATACGTTACATAGAGCAAAATAGGTAAACATGAGGCAAATAAGCCTTGAGTAAGAGGATTTGTGTTAGCCATGCTAGGAGTTGGGCTTTGTTTAATGTTTATTGTAGTTGGGGATACCAGAAGCTTCAAATTCATCTAATATCATTTTTTTTCCATCTCCTTTCTTGGCTTTGTGAATTTCCTTGATACTGTAAGTCAGAAAGAGCCCATGTCTTGGAATTCTTGCAGCCAGACCCCGCTGTTGCACGCAGGGCCTCCCGGCATGGTGGTATGGTGTGGAGGAGGACAGGCATTTCGTCATCTCCCGACTGAGTGTCAGCCTCCCAGCAGGCCTGCATCATGGGAGCGCTTCATGCTTCACAAGTTTCTGTTCCTCCTCCAGGAGTATAGTTTTTCTTTTCTTATCATTTACTCTCTTTGGTGGTGTCCCAATCTATTTCACTGAGTCCTTGCCCCCGTGGTGACTGTGTTTTTGTTTCCTCCCCCTTCCCCACTCCTTAGGTAGGACAATGTCTCAGCACCATTCTGTGGGACACCATTCTCTCAGCGGAGGAAGCCTTTGAACTGGGGATGCATCTGGGAGGCTTAGGCCTTGACTGCTCTTCCTCTACCTCTGCCAGGCCCTTGAGGACATTTTCCTTGGCTCCTCCCTGTAAGAGCCAGTTCCTGAAGGGATGGAGATCCCTGTGACTGAGTCCCAGAGAAGTTTCTCACTCTTACTACTGCTCGTGCTCAGCCTCCAAGTAGCAGTTCACTCAATTTACTGGTGGGATTGTCTACCTCCGTGGCTTCCAGTGGCTTTTGCTCCCACCTAAGAGATCTCAGGTACTACATACCTCTGGATGTTCCTGGCTCTCTAGGTTTTTGTTGTGGCAGGTTCCCTTGTGAACCTCTAGGAGCCCAAGAAAAATTATAGATCTTCAATTTGTCTCGTTTTTTGTTGTTGTTGTAACCCTATTTTGTTCACACCACCAGAATCCCCATCTTACATGATTTCACGTGTAAAGGTGTTATCAAGTAAACTGCCTTTCTTTAATGGAATTTGCACTTGAAATTTAATTCTTTGAGTAGCTATAAAGCTTGACTTTTGCAGTATATCAACTATTAACAGATCACTGGAAAAAGAGCAACTCTTGATTTATTTTCTTTTCCTACCCCAACTTCCTTTCTTCACAGTATTCAATATTCAAAAAGAGAGATGCCAGTCAATTCCTGTTACTTCTGAATCTTTCAGTGACTAACATTGAAGTGAGGTATTCTACTGTTCCTTATTGAGTTGAGTGATGAATACAAAATTGGTTTTGAAACTGATGTCTGGCCAACATAATCATTGGAAATGCAAAGGCATTAATTTGATACATGGCTGGTGCTGCAAGCTCATCTAAAATAGCATGTTCCAGAAGATGAGTTAGAGAAGAAGAAACAGTCTGTGTGGACTCTGTCATCGTAATTCATCATGTTCTCCTGGACAATTAAAGGACAGTTCTGTTATTCTTTGTTTCTTCCATTAAGATCTAAGCCAACTAGTCTGTTTCTCTGGAGTGCTTTTTGATAAATCTTCCCTAACAGTTTCAATTTACTTCTCTCCACTAAGCCAGGCAAATATATACAATGCAGCCAACTTGAGAAGTAGAAAGGTAGTGGGTAAATTTGTCCATGGATGATATTAGTGTAGGACTAATAGAAATTATTCTATTCTCTGTAGTTTAGTAATGATTGGAGTTGAGGGATGTGGTAAGTTGGGAATATTTAGCAGAGAAGAAAACTGGTAGGTGATTCACATCACCTACTTCAGCAAGAGATCTGACTAAAAATCATTCAGTGATTCCTAAGAGCCTATTAGAAATAGTCCCACTATAATTCTAAACAATTTTCAGAAAGTTTCTAGCTTTCCCAGTTAGGTAGTGCTCATTTAAAAATATATAAACTAAAAATGTGTAGTCTTAATTAAATGGTGCTGCCATGGACAACTCCATAATCCTTGCAAAGCTTTTCTAAAAGTCTTTCTAAATTGCATATCATGCTAACAATGACCTAGGCAAAAAAATTCTATTACATAAATGTATATCAAGAACCCATTCTCAGTTTGAGATTTTAAAGTAAGCATTAAGATATGAATAAACATGAGTGATAGATTGAGTTGTCTAACAGCCAGCCTCAAGCAGAAAAACCAACTGACTTGAACAAAGGATCTCAGCAGAGGGAGATTTATGTTATTCAGCTGAATTACACTCCTTTATAGACTGCTGTGGATGGCTGCAGGAAAAGCACCCATCTATCCAATTTAAATAGACTGCGTGCTAGTAGTATAGATATACCATTAATTCATTGTCGGGAATTGCTATAGGCATAGAAATGGCTTTGTTCTCTGACAGTCTCCCTCATTTTAAACAGAAATGCCATTTACCAGAGTGTCAAATAAGTAGGGACTATATAACACTATAATCAAGTTGCAGTGACATTACATATTTTAGCCTCAATATTGAAAATGCTTAAGTCAGCAGAGACTTACAATCTGCAGAACTCTGCTGACCCCTGACAGCCACATGTAATTTACCAGGTGGTTATTGTCTTCTATGTGTCAATAATAATACTGGTATCTTTAATTTGTGCTCTATATTGTAGTTACAGTGCTGATACTCTTTTCTATAGACTTTAATTTTTTCAAGTTTGTGAAATACATATCATTTTCTTAGATTTAGGGATAATAAAATTGCTCATGAGAGGTTAAATGAATCTTTCAAGTTTATACAACCAGGAAATGATAAACCAAGAGTTCAACTACAGATATCCTGACACCAGAGCCAATATTCTTTCCATGGCACTGAATCTGGTATTCTGCAATGGAGTTAGGATAAATGGAGTATAGTATGTTCTAAGTTGTAAGTAAAGAATTCATACAAACAACTACAATAGGAAAAATGGCTACAGGCATTAAGTATGGCTACTTTCTTGAAGAGTAGCTAGTGTCTTTTGTTACTCATCAAGTCATAGCATAAATGGATAGTGTTGTCTTCAAATAACCCATGGGCAAACTTCCCTCAATAGCTTGGAATAATTAGAATCCAGGCCTTAATTGTGAATATTAACAGAAATTGTGTTCAATCCATGTTACTAAATATATACCAAATTATTTACAGGTTGGTCACACTACCTGTGTGAAAACCTTTTACATTTCTTTTACATATAGAGTCTGGGGTTAATGGGAACATATTTAGCTCAGTGTTCAGGCACTCAAGTTACTAGTTTGGAATGTTTCTAATTTTTAAGACAAAAAAGAAAACCTTAAACAGCTTATATTAGATAAGATATAGAGATTACTGAAATGTTTTCAAAGAATTAGTATGAAGTCTGATATCCATAAAAATGCACATTTCCTAAAAATTGACAGATCAACTACTTTGCATTTTAAGCTGTTAATGATTCAGTATCTGCTTTTCCAATTCAATGGGCAGCGTGTCATCTTCACTCCACTCTCCCATCACAGGGAGACTTATCTGTCAACATTTAACACCACAGACAGACACCCCTCCACCTACAGTTTCAGTCTCAAATAACTCCATATTAAGGAGGAAGTATCAACACTTGAATCCAAAGCCTCATTTAGGACACACCAAAACCAGAATGATGAAACAATCCTGTTGTAGATGATCAGTGGATTGGATAGAAAAAAACACTTTTTCTGCCCAGTTAAGCTACAATCTCAAGGTAACCAGATGCTTTGTACATCAATAGACATTCCAGTGCCTAATAAAAACAGACAGTCTGGTTAGAATTTCAGGGGAATGACTTCATTTTGAAAAGAGACAACAGGAACAAGGTTTAAAACAGGTCCATCAGAGGGCAGAAACAATTTGGTTTTCTTTTTTTTCCACTGCATTCTTATATATAGCCTATATATCATAATACATAACTTTGATATTTTTTTATCAACAAAACATAACTAAGTGCATTAAATAAAACATTAACATATTATTTAAATTGAACACATCTCTCAAAAATTTAAAAGAAATTTCCAAAACTTTGATTATTAAGAGTAAACCAAATACACATATCCTGTTCTTTTTCATTTTAACAAATCTCTGTAATCTCTTTAACTCTTCTACTTATTCCTAAGGCTGAACCCAAGCAATTTACCTGTATGCTCTGTAATTTTAAATTCAACAAGTATCTCTCAAATATTTTTATATGCCTACTGTGCCAGGTATTTGAGAAATTTTTTTTAAAATAAAGCTTTTTCTAGGCCCTCAAGAAGCTCACATTATTAATATAAGAAGAAGTGTCCATCACATAATACAAGGAAAAAAATATGATCACATTTCAACTTTGTGAGAAAGAAAGTGTAATGAAAATTACTCAGAAAGGGGATGAAATGGAGAACACTGAAATCTAATTTTTCTCCCAAATTGACTGCTCTTTATCCTATTTTCTAGGCAAACTTTCTTTGCTTTGCTACCCATACTATACATACATTCAAGGAAAGTAAAGGATTTAAAGTCTTTCTCTAAGCTATAAAAAGGTAAGATTGGTTTGCATACACATATGTGTGCACACACATAATTCTGCAATTATATATGTATGATTGGTTGATCATTTCTGTAGTATAGTAAATCCCTCTGTAGTATATTCTGTAGTAAATTCTGTAGTATATTAAATGCTACTATTTACCAAAGATAATCACAAGTTTCCTGAAAATAGTGTGAGATAATTTTTAATTATAATGAATATAGGCTGAAAACTACTTTCAAAATTAATTTATTTCCTGGTATCTGTAATACATGATGGCACAAATGTAACATACCATTTTGTTATACACATGTATAATCTAATTTATATGTACATATATGTATATATGTGTTTACATGTGTATATATATGTGTGTGTGTGTATATGTGTGTTTGTATGTATGCATGTGTTACTTTATTCTGAGAGACTAATTCTTCACTTAATCTTAGAGATCAAAACATCATCTAAAGGTCTTGATGTAACATAAATCAAAAAGTAAAACAACATAGTAGTAAATTAACAATGGGCAAAACTCATGGGTAATCTTTTATCACAGCTAGTTTTTCAATTAACACAACAATTGTAACTATCATTGCCATCTTCCATATCATCTTCACTAAATTGAACCTTAGAAGTAAAAACCTCTCTTTTTGTTCTTTGGTGTTAGCAACTCTTTGGAAGTAAATTAAGTAAACATGAGCCTTGAGCATTTGATAAATATGTATGTCTTATTCCTCCTTTCCCAATGCTTTTCATCCAGCTGCAGCTGGGAACCAAGCAATAAATACTATTTATTTATTTTAATAGTATGCTTAGTGGAAGTATTACCAATATTTCCTAAGCTTAAAAACATCCCAAATGCATTTTACTGTTTGGCTCAGCATTTTCGTAGTAATTTACAACATAAAAAGGGTAAACTCTATTACTCTATGTCAAACCAACAACAGGGTAAGTGCAGAACGTTACCCTCTGATGTATGACCAAATTTATTGCTGCAGTCATTAGTACATATTGATTCTGTTCATAACAATCCAAAGGGAATAGTAAACCTATTAGGCCAGTGTTTGGTCTTTCTGAGAAGAGCCAGGCTTGGCACTGCCAAGCTTCAAGCGATGTCCAATTAGTTCAGCCATCAATGCTGCCCTGTTTCTTTTGGTTATTATTAATATGACTAGTCAGTGACACTAACTTCAAGACTTGTATCTCACAATCAAATACAAACATCACTGCCCATCTGCAAAGGCAACTTCACTCTATTGCCTTTTGAAGTCAGACTTGTTTCACATGAAACCATTTGTTTACTTCTGTTTGTCTTCGGTAAGAAATAGCATTCAAATTTACAATACTGCTATGCCCTAGGTAGTTTTTTGTAGGCTCTTTTATTTATATACCCTTGGCTTCAAAGTTTTACATTCATATTAATTTGGACAGACTACCATTAAGTCCTGGTAAATATTTGGTAGTCAATTTTCAGAATTTGTTTTCTCTTTATAATAGGAAATCATTGTATATCTTAAATATATATAGTTTTATTCATCAGTTATACCTCCATAATACCTCAAAAAGTCCAAAACAAACAAGAACATATGTGATTTCAGGTTTCTGCCATCAGAGGGCAGTTTACCCTAACTCAAGGTATTACAAGCTGAATTGTTTCCCCTCAAAATTCATGTGTTGAATTTCCAACTCTCAGTATTTCAAAATGTAACTATATTTGGAGGTATGGTGTATAAAGAGGTGACCAGGTTAAAAACGAGGCCTTTCAGGTGCAGCCCTCTTCTGATATATACCTGGCATTACAAAAGGAGCACCTGTGTGCGCTCAGAGGGATACCGTGTGAAGTGGCAGGAAGAGGGCAGCCATATGCAAGCCATGAAAGAGGCTTCAGAGGAAACAAACAAGACACACATACACACACAAAAAAACAAATAAAAATTCATCTTTTTCACAGCTAGTATCTCTATCTTTCCCTTTCTCCATCCCTCCCCCCATCTCTCAGCTTCTCTCTCCCTCCTTGGTCTATCTTTTTTGTAACAGGGGTCTCTGCCAAGAACTCAGAAGAGCACTTAAGGGAACATCACTCTCCCTCCCCTGTACCTGATGAATGCAGACACACACAACAAAACTCTTCCCCCCACTGACTCTCTTGATCATAGACTTCAGCCTCCAGGTTGTGAGAAAATAAATTTCTGTTGTATAAGCTAAAAAATAAAAAAGGGAAATCAAATTGTAGCCCTTTAAAGAGAGGGCAGATCCTACCATTTCTACACCAAGAAAGTCTTCTGCCAATCTTGTTTTCCTAAAGAGGGAGAATATTTTTCTGACTGTTAATATTAGGGATGTTAGGTAAAAAGAAAGACATGATCAGCCAGAAAAGGGGAAGATAGAGCTCAAAGAAAAAGCCGCCCAAACTCCACCCAGGTGCGGGGACCCGAGTGAAGACAACAAAGGCTTTGCAGGAACATAACTTTTTCCCCAGCCAGATCCCAACAGACGGAACTAGGAACAGCCCAGATCACCCACAGCTCAGCCTGGGGGAAGGACCTGAGCACTGAGAGGTCAAATGCAAATCTTTGCATACTGCATACTGCAAATCAAATAACCCTACCTTGTCAAAGAGGTGCTTCCTAACCATAATGCAATGTATAAGCCTCCCACCTAGCAGATGGAGGCCTTTGTCTACCTTGACTCTGGCCAGCTCCTCCCTTGGAGTGGATTCAAATGAAACTTTCTCTCTGCCCCACTATGGTGTCTCTGCCTTTCAATTCTTTGTCACAGAAGGGACAAGGACCGAGGAGAATGAACTCAACTCCTAACAGTAAGATTAAAGAACACTGGGACACCTTTCCTAGTGGGCAAGTTCACAGAGTTGGCTTTGCTTAGTGATGCCTAAACATGAGCTTTACCCTTTCACTTGCATTTGTCATATGGCCAATGAGAAGATAAGAGTTATTAATATTCATGCCCTTGTCTAGCTCAGATTAATACTTAGTCTATAGGCACACACCTGATCATCTACATTTGCCCTCTTACAGCACTAAACTATGTTTTCTACCTTTATCTTGCATCTACCTACCACTTCAGCATTTTATTAAAAATAATAATAATAATAATAAGGGAGAAATGTGGGATTCACATATAAATCAAGTATAAAAATCAAATGAATATTCATATTTGACCTGATTGTTTGTAGTTCATAATGCGTGATCAAAACCAAAAGTTTCTGTGATGACTGCCCTTGCACTGTTCACCATGTAAGAACTTATTCACTATGTAAGAATTTGTTCACCATGTAAGAACTTGTTTGTTATGCTTCAGAAGATTGGAGACTGTTGAGAATTAGGCTTGGGGTTGATTAATGATTGTTCATTGAGTCCCCTATACAGAATTTTATTGTTGTTAACAACCATTTGATCAATAAATATGAGAAATGCCCTCTCAAAAAAAAAAAGAATTATTAACATTCATATTTGGACTTAAGGAGACTTAAGTCACTCATTTGCCTTTGGGCTGAGACATGTGCATCAAATCCAGTTTCACAGGGCTCTGAATTGGCACCATGAAGTACACTCGTGCCTCCTAGCTGGTATCATTCCTTATATGTAATGAATCCACAGACTCACGTAATGAGAGAGTGACTAGACCAAGGGAAAATTAAGGTTTTATTTAGTTCCCTGTCATAAAATTCAGAATATGTCATATAATTAAAATGCAACCTATACCCCCCAAACAAAATGAATCCCCAAATCCATAACTGAGACAATTTAAATGTAAGTAATACAGTATCTTTTATCCAGGGGCATGACAATGTTTCAAAATACAATCCTTTAGAATAGTCAGGGGATGGCAAACCATGTCCTGCAGGACAAATCTTGCCTGCACCAATTTTTGTAAATAAAGTTTTATTTGAACACAGCCATGCTCATTAGTTTCTACATTTTATGGCTGCTTTGCCTTACAAGGGACAATTGACTAGTTGAGACAGAGACCATATATCCCAAGAAAGACAAAAATTTTACCATCTAGCTCTTAACAATAAGTTTGCTGATCCCTGGAATATGTCATACTTTTTATAAATGGTACATATTAAAGTCTAGAGGACAGCCCTAATATACAGTAGGTATTCACTAAAGTTTAATGGATTGAATTATGAATCTAGTATAAATCTTTCATGTGAATTTTATAGATGTTGGTGGGAGGTGAGGCAACTCTGCCTTAGAGATGAACCTGGATCTTTCTTTTCTCTCCCTCCCTCTCTTCCTTCCTTCATTCCTCCTCCCCTCTTTTCCCCGTTTTTCTCCTCTCCTAGATGTAAAAGGAGATATGATACTAGCAGTAACAATCCTCCTTGAAACTTGAAGAAATGGCCACCACTGCAGGCAGAGCCGACCTCTTTCTAGCATGTTAGCAAAGCAGTCTCTCTTGGCATGCCTCAGCAGTTAGTCCCAAATGGATCGCCCACGTGCTGTTACACACTACCCAGTACATTCTCCATCTTATCACTCCAGTCACTCTAGACTAGAATGAAACGCCTAAACAAAAGCTTATTTAAGTAGGAGTCACTGCCCTTGTCCTGTTCGTGAGCTCATTTGCGAGTCCATGAGATGACTAATTTGTGAACTTAAACATTGCACAGGCTATCCTACTGAACTGCAACTTTGGTTCAAGTTTGATTTATCATTTCACATTACACAGCCTTAGTATTTTTTGAAGAAGAAGAAATACAAGATAAAGAGAGCTAGGAAGAAATGAAGAAGATGAAAGGTGGTAATAAGACTAGTAAGAATGCTATAGCTATAGTTTAAAAAAAAGTTCCTGCAAATACAGAAGAAATAATTACTTCTTCCCTTGCAAGATGCGGCATCAATTTTTTATTTTTTCAAACTAAATTAAGTCATAGACAATTTGTCTTTTCTCTGCTGCATCTTTGGATGTTTATTTTCCTACAGAGTTATATTAAGTTCTTGAATCATTTAATTTTGAATAAACCCATTATGTCAGTTTTCATTACAGTGGTGTATATGCATAACAAATTAAACTAAAGAATCAAAAGAGACAAACACAGACATGATACCAAGTAATAGTCCCTACAGAGCTGGTTGGAAGTTTGGTCATAAACATTTCCAAGGTGAAAGAGCAGGGAGGTTGTTAATCACAAACTCCTTAAATTCACAGTCAAATCTTACATATTTAACCAGGCTCTTTCCCTACTTACTTAGTCTTTAATTTTTACAACATTGAAAGAAGATTTTTCAGTGTGTAAAAAGTGTAGAGTACCTTTATTTGTAATAAGCTATTATAAGTGGTAGTAATTGGTTCAATAACTTCTAAATGACAAAAAACAAATCCCAATTCTTTAGTTAAGTCATACAAGAAGTGCTTAAATTCTACCTTTAATAGTTCTTTGAAAATTGATGCATGAATATTATAATTTAAAGCATTCTCTACTGTATAATCCAAACATGTCTCTGCGATCACGTTTAACATTTAAATCATGATAGGCATGTACCATTTAATGCTTTAAGTGTACTCATAGGCTTCCAAACGGACTGGAGAAGGGAGAAAAGGAAAGGTATTATTTAATTGACTATGGACAGCCTTCATTAAGATGGAAAATGTTGGAATTCAAAGCCAACTTATTCCCACTGTGTATTTGGAAACCATACTGTTTTTGATAAATACATTTTCAAAAACAAAAGTAGGTATGTATTTTAGGAAAAATAAAAATATTCCATCTGAATTCTTTTCACAACTTTTTCTCCATTACACCTCTGCTATATAGTATGTATGGGAAAAAGAAATAAAATAATATTTATTAATATTCCTCATGAAACTTATTTTCAAATGAAATTAGATTTACAAATAAAGTGTCAAATAATGTAAAAATTCTGAAAAGCTCTCTTCAAACATTTTAGAAGTCACTTTTTTTAGCTTCTTAAACACATCTTATCCATCTGTTGGTTCAGTATGGCATCTTCCAGGACTCTGACATAACATTTACACCATCTCAATTTTACGTTTAAATATGTTGATGGTGCCCCATAAAGGGACACCAGTGTACAATGTAACTGGTACCACGTTAGGAATCCAGATAACTCTCCTATCATCCCATTTCAGGTGCCCCAAAACTCTTTTAGCTCTTACTGCATTCTCAAAGAGTTGACATGCTGTACTGAGCCAGAAGGAAACTATATTGTGATAGCCCATTTACATTCTCCTCTTTTTTGAAACAAATGTTTCTGCTAACCCCTCATATTCGAATATATATATATATATAGGCATATATAAAATCTATGTTGTAAGTGAGAAAGCTATCACAGTTTTTTCTTTGTTGTCCAATGCCAAAAACAGACAGCATTCTTCTAAATACTGTGTTCCTGCTCAAACCTACAAGTAATTTTGAAGAAAAATTTACCTCTAAAAATATAATTAATTTTATTCTTCACTTTTTTCTCTCAGAGATAATTGAGATGTAGCAGGTACAATATAAATGGCCAGCAGACTGAAATTCTTCAGCTATTATCTAGTATGACTGCCAGACCACCATTATTATGTTAACATGTACTAGAGCACAGAACAGAGTAGGAAGAGATGAGGGTTTATTGGGGGACAAATAGAAGCTAAATAGAAGTGAAGTATGTGTGAACTACTTTTCTGTTATTTCTTTTAATGCCCACTAGTAAAAAACCCTCTGACACAGCTAAGTAGCAAATATGAGGCCTATTATAACTTATTTCCTTAAAATCCCCCAACCTACTTCAGATAAATACCCAATAAATATTATTACTGATACTCATTTAAAATACTTAAACACCAATAAATAAAAAACTAGAGTAAGAAATAGGCAACATGTGAAAGAATTGTTCAGGCCTTTCTGCTTTTCTAAACTCAGTCATTGCCTTCCTGGCCCATAGTGCGTAGCAGAGTCTTCCTGGCCAACTGGACTCTCTTGGTCCTGCCTTTCTTTGGCCAGATATGCTCTTGCTGGTGTGTTTCAGTTCCTCTCCCATTTCCAAGTGAGTTACTGGCATCCTCAAAATCCTAATTTGAATCTATGTGTGTCTTGAAATTGAAAGATAAGACTTCTAGAAGGTATATAGAAAGTAAATTCAATTTATGCTCTGCCTCTTGAAAATCCAAACAACTCTAAATTAACATCTTAAATGGCAGAGATGTAATTACAGGGGCAAGTCAGCTTTCAGGAGGCATTGCTCTTAGAACTATACATCTGATCACATAAGTAATGACTTGCCTTGAGAAAGTACAAAGTGCTGAGCTGTCCTTGAACCACATGGACAATTTCTCTCAGCAATGACCTGAAGACAACGACGTGTACTCTGAAAGGGGACTGCCATAATTTTTAATCTGACTGACTTTCTGATCAGGCAAAATATAAATAATTTAATCAGCTCCCAACTGAACATCAGGTACAACTACTATAAATTTTCCTTCATAAAAGTTTCATCAAAACTGGGGATGGCTTCACTGCCTCATCTTTTGTAGAGAAATTACAGCCTGAGAAGACTGGCTGGTAGCCGTGTGTGACTGATAGGCTGGGTGCGCGGCCTTCATGCCAAGGGGTCCGAATCTAAATGGTCTTTGCAGTCACGTTCATATTCCCCTTAAAATAATGCTTCGCATCATTTACTGCAAAGGAAAAGCCAACTAACAGTTGGTTTTTTTGTTGTTGTTTGTTTTTTCTGAAATCTCAGCTCCATCAATTTATGGCTAGCAAATGAATTGGCAGACATAATCTTCAATAAAATAATGGTTTTTCAAAAGCCAACACAACTGTATGAATAGCAAGAAGACTGAAGAGAATGATGAAATTCTATGTAGCTTCATAACTGACATTTATAAAATGAATGTCATTAAATTATGTGCTGTTATCTGCAATTTTGTCTCTGATATATAACATCTATGGATCTATAAGGTAGAAAATGACTCCAACTAAATGAAGAAAATGTGGGTTCAAAAACTTCCTTAATAAGATCACTGACTTACTTTGCCTCTTTTGCTTTTGTGATACTAAAACTGACACCATGGAAAGAAGTCATCTAAAGTATCATAAGCACTACTCAGAGTGAGAAGGGATAGTGAGAAACTCCTGACAGAATGACAAAAGCATCCTGTTATGGAATATTTGTAAGGCAAATGATATTCTCTCTCTCAAGTACTGATCACATCAAGAACTAAGACATAAATCAGTGTTAACAAATAAACAGGTAAGTTAATTTTAAGAAACCTAATTTGCAGTAGGCTTGTATCACCCTTAATGTACTCCAGTTTAAAAGCCCCATCATTTCATACCTTCAAATCAATAAGTATACAAATTGCTTTACATTCTAATCCCATGTAGTTTAATTTAATGTGTTTTTACTCAATTAAAATAAAGCTCAAATTGGGTCAAATAGGTACAGAAATTTGATTCAAATATTAAAAATTCAGTTGAAAAGACTGGGGATAAGGTAAATGTTAAACAATATATGTCCCAGGAAATAAGACATATATATTCTGAAAACTATCAACATGCAATCAATTAAAATTCCTTAACACAAATCAATAGTGTCTCAAGTAATACTGGCCACAGATGAATGGTTTTACGAGAATAATCATTCCAGCTGATAGCAGGGTGACTTTTCTCCTCAGATGGAAAAGTAGGCTACCAGGTTATTACACACATGTGACAAAGGGGAAAAAAAAGAATCTATGATTAAAATGTTAAACAGGTGGCACTACCACATAAAATATCTCTTAAAACCAAGAACAGAGCAAGTTCTAATCCAACAACCCTCATAAAGTTAAGCATAATCAAGTTCTCAATCATGAAATCCAATCAATTGTAAAACAGCTTCCACTCTCATATCCTGTGTACCACGTACCAGTGAAACATCATTAAGTCATAAGGAAAGTAGAATTCTGAGGTTGCCTTCCAAAGGCAACTTCATACTCAAGTCTCAAGTGTGTGCAGCTACTCCATAATCCATGAAACCCAGATTTCAACATTTCTCCATAGGTTCTTTCACAGTTTTCTCCAACTTTAGGGATCAGAGGCGCTGCCTGAGGATCGACTCAAATGCCTTCCTAGCCCTGAGTGTCTTCCCGGAGATTTGAATCAGTTGGCCTGGCCTGGGGCCTTTCCTTGTCACACAGCTTTTCAAGGAAACCTGATAGAGATTTAGTGATGTTGCTTTAAGTCCCTGTAAACACTAGTTTGAAAAAAAAATACAATAAAATACCCTCAAGTAACAACACACTCTAGATGCTCATTCTTTTTGACTAGGTGGATGAGGCAGTAAAAACTGATTTGAAGGAGAAAATTTACAACTTCTGATTCCTGGTGTGCTTGGTCACAGTGACTGGGAAAAAGTGAATCCAGCACTTTTCGGATGTCAAACAGTTTGTACTTGATTCATGTTTTTATTTCAGGAGGATAAAACAACACTTTTCACTGAGAGTGATGCTACTGGGCTGTTGGCCTTATTTAGCCTGGAGTTTATAGTCCATCATCTTTGTCTTCACCATAGAGCCCATACATGACAGCCCCAAGGAACTGTCATTTTCCTGGAAGTTCTGGGTCTTTCCTGGTCAGTGTTTTCCCCATTTTCTCAATTAAAATGTTTCACCATCCAGCCAATTTCATATCCTGGAAATCTATAAGAGCAAATTAATTTCTTAAATTCTTTCATGTTTCTGAAATGCATGAATAAATGAAAAGAAGTCTGTTCATAGTCCTATCACCCTTACCCATTTTCTTAGCAATTGACAGGCTACATTGATTTTGCCCCCCAAAATTTCTCCATTTCTTGAAAACTATCAGCCTGGTTCAAACTCCATCATCCCACACTGTGCGCTCACTTGCATTTCTGGAGATCAAATCACAGAACCACATAAAGGCCCCTTGGTGACCTCTTTCCCTATTTAAACTTTTTGGTGGCATCACATGCT
This sequence comes from Manis pentadactyla, assembly GCF_030020395.1. Lineage (NCBI taxonomy): Eukaryota > Metazoa > Chordata > Mammalia > Pholidota > Manidae > Manis > Manis pentadactyla. Next base: position 54,967,264 of record NC_080023.1, read on the forward strand.
CTTAAGACTAAAGAAAAGATCCTTAAGGTGTGCATATAGCCTTTTATGGTCTGGTTCCCCCTCTCCCCCATTTTCACTTGAACCTCTTATTCTGATTCCATCCACCCTACTGCAACTGTGTTCATGCCAGACTATCTTCTGCATCTTTCTTGCCCACTGTGCTCCTTCTTGCTCCCTCCTGTCACAGGGTCTTTGCACATTATTTTTCCTCTCTGTGATGCCCTTTGCACTCAGCATCCTATGAATGCTTATGTATCTTTCATATTTTAGTTCAAGTGTAACTTCTCAGGGGTAGCTTTCCTCTCCCCTAAAGTCAAATCAAAATATGATAGGAAGATATACACCATGTAGCTCTCCCTTGTAGCTTTACACAGGTGAATGTTACATTTTTTAATGCTTCCTTAGCCAGAGAAGGGAAATACTGCTTTTGTTTTGATCATCTGGGGAGAAGAGACATAGATTTAAGCTTTTGTTAGGGACCTGTAGATAAAGAGAGCAGCTGAATTCTCCTCTTGAAGGTGAAATGAACCACATAAAGGAATTATCCTCGGTGCAGTACTGCAATACAAAGTAAGTGAAAGGCTAGCTTTGACTGGGAGGATACAGAATCAAAGTTGGTTTCTCATTATGTTCTTAGGAAATGGAGGTAGAAACGTGGCTGATAACAGTAGAAATTACAACAAGGTAAGATGGTGAAATCTAAGGTGAAAGTGTAAGAAAAGAGTTCAGCGAATGTTGATGATCACAAGACAATTGAAGAGCAAGGAAGGTACTCAGCTTTTAGACCCATTTGTGATGATAATGTAGGGGTGGTAACCACATTAGGTTCAAAAGGTGTCCAGATTTTCAGGTAAGAATATAAGATGTAAAGGTGTAATTGTGTCTTATTCATATTTACCTATCAAGAATCTATAATATATCCAGGAACTTAGCACATGTCTGAGAAATGGTTATTGATTGAGGACTGAATGTTCACAGTGCAGTCCCTCAGGTCATACTGGGTAGCTGTGGATACAGGCCTGTAAAAGACAACTGGAGATAGACTGTGGGGGTCTTGGCTGTCCAGACAGATGACACTTTATTTGATTTCAATATTGAGTCATAAAACATTTTTGAAAAATGAATAACATTTTAAAGAAATACTTTAGGAAGATTTATTTCTTCAATAGCAAGTTGCATTCAGGGAAGATGAGAACAAGAGTTTTAAGCATCATTTCTACCAGGGAAAACTACTCATCTGAAGAAAAAACACAAGGAAGGGGCTAGAGAACTGAAATTTGCTGATTTCTTTATGCCAGGTACTACATTACACACACTGGGAACATTTTCTGATTTCCCTCCCATTCTCAAAAATGTTTTCATCCACATTTTTATATAAGAAATGTGAGGTTCAGACATGCTAAACAGTGAAAATCACATAGAGAGCAAAAAGACAGGATTTAACTCCAACTTTATTCCAAAGAACATGTGATTTCTATTGTAAGAAAATGTACATTCTGGGAAGCACCCATTTCAAGGAAACTGATTAGAAGACTTAATGGCAAAGTTTTGAACATCAGCATAGATGAAGTCTGTCATGAATTCACTTCCCATAGAGACCTGGAGGCCACTTTCCCTTCCCTGGAACCTGTGCTGGACCTGTGACTGCTTTGGACCAATAGGATGGGGCAGTAATGACACTGCGGACCCCCAAGGCCAGGTCATACGCATTGGAGCTTCCTCCAAGTCTCCTGGAGCATTCACTCTGGGGGAAGCCAGCCATCCCATAAACATCTGACTCTCCTGAGATCACCACGGTTCAAGCTCTCCCAAGTCCCTGAAGAGACACTGCCAAATGAGACGCCATGCAGAGAGAGAGCAAGGCCACAAAGGCTCCAGGAAGGGAAGAAACATCCTCACAAGTGAATTTTCCAGCCCAGCCACCCCAGCTGCTGCCATGAAGGTCAGGCACAGACAGCCTGGCTGGGTCCTTCCCTGATACCTGACCCCCAAAACTGTACTCAAAATAAAACAGTTGTTTTGACTTTCTCTGCCTTAGGGTAAATTTTTGAGTAGTAATACATTAACTGGAACAACCAGGGATAGCAAAAGTCACAATACTGTTATTAACTATTTTTAAAGGACATATCAAATGATTTGAAGATACTTGCAAACATTGAGCCTTACATGGAGAATCAATGATTGATGATATATTAAATCAGATTATTCCAATAAGGTAAGTGACACACACACACACACACACACACACACACAAGCAACCCCCAAGCAAACCTAAAAAGCAAAAGCAGGTGAAAATGCAATGTGAGGAGAAAGGAAAGTTCTAGTAGTCAGCACTAATCTATCAAAAAGGACTCATTCTGGTATTTTCAGTGCTTTATCTCAAAGGAGCATTTTCTAAAATCCACCTCACCTTTAGCCCCAGTGACCCACCTTCAGTGTCTGTCCCCAGAGTTAGGTCAGTTAAAATCAATTCTCAGTTAAAAATCAACCAACAAGGAGAGACTTAAAGGAAAGGAGAGAGGGATTTGACAAGGGTTTTATTGAAACCTCTCTGCACTTCACACATTTTGGGCCTAGAAATGTAATAAGCATTCACTAGTTATCCTGGGAAAAGCTATTTTCTCTCTTCTCAGCAAGACCAAAGAATGAGGCCAAAATGCTTTGTCTAAAAATCTCCTTTTTCAAAGAAACTAATATTAGACTGTAAACTAAGAAAGGTGCTGTGCTTTCAGAAAGCATCCCACCAAACTCATTGATTGCTTCCTGTTCATAGATAATCCTGAGTAAGTATGCTCATTGATTTATGTCAGTTCTAAAAGCCCCAATTCTCCTGAATTATTCTAGTACATTTCAAAGCAGCCAGTTCTAATTCATTTCTTTAGTCTATGGACTGCATAAGAAATTTTCAGTCATTTCAATAGGATTTTCCAAATGTGTAAGACACCTTTTTAAATGCTCCCATCTTCCCTAAACATTCATATTTCAAAGTGATCTGTTGATGGGCACCATGGTGCTTTAAGTGGAGTTAAATATACGTGCGCTTAGCTCATATACTATGATTGTCAAAGACCTTTGTGTCTCTAACAGCACTTAGTGACTTGATCTGGTCATTTGTTTCTATGTTGTCTTCAGTGATGACACTCAATCAGCGTAAGACTCTAGTAGCCATTTGACTTTAGATAATAACAGGTATAAATCATTATTGCTTCACAGGCTGAGGAGTGTGGCAGTGTTCTTTAAAATGGCATGATTGCTCTTATTTTCATTTCTTAAAGTTCCTTTCATAAATACCAGCAATTGACAGGTCTTGCTTTTCCATAGATTTCTCACAGCAAATACTGAAATACCATGACCAATAAAATATTTCTGGAAGCAGTATAGCACAGTAATTCAAATAGAACAACTTTCACATTTCTTCACTTCTGCCTCCCTTTATATGTTACATGTAAATAAATTCATCATATTAAAAGGCTTCAAATCCACAAGCTCAGCCTGCTTGGAAAAGAAATGATCTCTTTATCCAAGCCAAACTGAGGATGTTAGGCAAAGATAAGACAAGATCTTAGGATAATTTGCACCCATGTAACCTCTGCATTTTAATAGTATATGGCACAAAGTATACACCCATAAATAATTGTTGAATTAGTTAAGAATGATGTAGAACTTTTAACTTTCCATAAATAATTATTACAGGACAGATTTAAATAAAATAATTATTCAGAATGCACCCTCCATCCCTCAGTAAACAGTCAAAAAAGTTTAACTCCTGTTCTTCATTCCTGGAATAATTAGGATCCTTAACTGGGTAGACAGTCTGTTTGGTCACAAATGAGAGACAGTTGACAACTGTACATATATTTATCAAATAATTTACATGAAAATTATAGCGCCTCAAGAATTGGAAACAATTTTCAGGTTCATCTGATCCTTTATCTTAAAGGTAAGGAAAAGGCTACAAGAGGTTTGCAGCCTTCTGTACAAACACAAGGCTGAGCCGAGAAACATGTCCCGACCTTGTCATCCAGCGCTCTCATCATCCAGACTGCTAAACTCTCTTCTTCCACATTTGGATTCTTCCTCCACTTCACCAAAACACTTCTTACTTTATGTTCAAAGGAATTAGGAGGGAGGGTAAGGCAAGGGCTGATTTTCATTCCTCTTTAATGTACAACTCATTTTCTTTTTCTGTCTGTATATAGCTTCTAGTGTACCTTGAGGTGGCCTTGGTTTATTGGAAGAAGCAAGAGAAGCTTGGCTTCAGGAACAGATACTTAAAATTTTCTCTATTGTGTCACTCATTTTCACTGCTCTGTAGTATTCTACTGCATGAACATAACACAATTTATACATCTCATTGTCTGTTCATGACATTTATGTTGTTTCAAGAGCTTTTTTGTTTTATTTTTTGTTTGTTTAAATTACAAACAGTTCTGTTGGAAATACTCTATTGTACATTTCTGTTCCCTGGTACCCATGTGTAATAGTTTCTCAAAGAGATACATGCAATTGCATTAAAGAGTATATATTGCCAGGAGTTGAACTGTTGGTTATACATTGTGCACATCGTCACCTTTTTCTGATAATGCCCTAATGCTTTTCACAATGGTTATACAAATATACAATCTTAACGTTACTGTATAAAAGTTCCAGCTGCTCCCATCCTCACCAACATTTCATAGTCTAATAATATTTCAAGTAAAATACATTTTCTTTTAAGATATTGAGGCCAGTTTTGGGGGAACAAACTAAACATCAGCTTTTTCTCCCTACAAACATACAAATAGCCAATTTATAGAAAAAGTGCCTCTACATTGTTTTCGTAAATGATGAAATGTAATTATTTTAAATACACATACAAATATCATTTCATAGCTAAGCAAGCACTTAATATATTCACTCAGGATATAAGCCAGCTTGTTTTTTAGGTCCTCACTATCCCCCATTATTTATGTCCCCATAATCTTTTTATCAATGCACAGTAACTAGTAAAACAATTCTAAACTTTTCAGCCACACTCTGTGGTTATTTCTATGGTAGACCTGGCAAGGATTTCATATTCCAACATTTATTTTGTGGACTACTTAAACTGTGAGATTTTACATAAGGGGAGTATTCTGTGTTCCACTGAGTATTGGAAACACTGAGTTAAATTGATTCCAATATATTGTTTTTACTGTGGATCATCTTAGTCTTCAGTAAGTTGATGAACATTTTGAATCCCCCAAAGAAGCACCTAAGATTTAGTGCTTTTCAAATTTTTTAGACTATAAAACCCTTTTACCTAAAGGTTCTCATAGAACATAGTTTTGGAATTCTGGTCATATAATATTTACATGAAATTCTTAACAAAAGCCCCACAATGGAAAACTGTGCCTTATGCCATCCTCTGACATGAAATATTATACCCATTTTTTATTAAGATGAAATAAAAAAGGTAAGCTGCACATTACTGCAGGTAATGTGAATTTACATAGCTTTTCCAAAGGGCAGAATAATGATATATATAAAAAGATTTAGGTATTCTTACTTTGACATTGTAGTTTTAAACCTTTGTAGTACTGGACAATATTTTGGATCTTGTATTTTTCAATGCTAGAAATTATCTTTGCAAATGTAAGAGATTCATTCAAATATATGCCCCAAATGGTAAAAAATTAGAAACACTCTAAATTTACAATAATCAAGCTTAGTTACATGAAAGTATATAAAGAAGATAGAAGACACGCAAGCAATAAAAACTCTATCCAAAAAGAAAAAAATCTAGAATTTAGTAATACCAGGAAATATTCAGGAAAAACAAGATTCAGTTGAAATATCTGAGTATTTTAAAGCACATTTATACATACATTAAAAAGGGAATAAGCAAAGAATGAAGATATATCAAAATCTTAATAATGGTAATCACTGGATGGTAGAATTATTAATAATTTTATTTATGAAATTTAACATTTTTCCCTCCATTTCTACAGTTCTGCATTTGAGTATTCTTTAAACTTATTCCTGAAGAAACAATTCAAAGTGCAAGGTAGCTTCCAAGAGTAGCTTCAGAAGAAAAACCTATTTTAATGTTACCTGCGCTGCTTGATAAAAACAGATAATCCTAGACCCACCCCAGAAAAGTCTTATTCTGAAAGTCTAGAGAATCTATATTTCTTTAAGTTAGAAGACCTGCTTTCGCTATTTGTATCACAATATTGATTTACCACTTAAGTGCTCTAAGTTTCACTTTTCTCATCTTTATGTAATGGAACCTTTCAGCTGGACTAAGACCTTGTGCTCATTACTCCATTGGTGACCAGACGCCAGCAGGCATCCAGTTCCTGGCTCCTTGGCCCTAAACACATATCCATTTTCTTTGGAGCCACATTCCTGTTGCTGTGAATATTTGCTGGTACTCGAAACTCTTTATGCCAATTTTCTTTTGCAAAGTTACAGAAGGATAAAGAACCTCCTTGGATCTAAAAAAAAAAAGGCAGCAAGGCACTAGTCCTACACAATGAGGAAATAAAATACATTAAAAATGTCTGAATATGTCCAACCACGTGTGTGCCACACAGAGGTGTATGGAGATTCGGGGGTGAACTGAAGGGAAAGCTACAAGACTCATGGGCTCCCCAGGGAGTAGGGGTTCCCCTGAGTCCTTATACCTCAGTGTGCCATACAAATATTACTATTTGAGATATATATGCCAAGATATGAGAAAGGTCAGAAAATTCTGGATTACAGAAAAAGATAAGAGACTAAGATGGGGACTTTTTATATGGGATATTCCATATTTATTTCGAGAGAGAAGACAGGTGTAGATTCTTGCCCTGTAAAGGAGAATCAACTTTAAGGTATCAAACATAAGAGTTATGTGCTAGTCCTGGCACAGCATGCAGCGAGTCCTGAAAACTAACCTGGACCGGCCACTGTCACAAGAGTTCTTCAACCCTCAGAAAGCACGGCTGCCTCTGTGCACTGGCAGACTGACTGTAGGTGGAACGGTTTCTCCCAGACCTCATCCAAAGGACCTCTATAATGAGAAATTTGGAAATAGGGTCTTTGCAGATGTGATAAAGTTAGGATGAGCTGTACTTAGAAATTCCCCCATTTGGTTTCAAACTCAGATGGTAAGAAAATCTTATAAAAAGCCTTAAAGAATAGTAACTACTGAGTAATAAGTAAATGAATGTGGGACATTTCCCTATGTGTATGCTTGCTTTTCTCAACCAACTTTAAATAGACACTCTTATATAATACTTACAAGAACTAAATGTTATCTTGTTTTCCCACTAGCTTGACACCAAGAAACCAAAGGTACCTCATAAACTCCTTCCACTTTCAAATTCCAAGAAAGTCACTACACCAGGATACCTTCCTATAGTACCAAGAGGCAGCTCAACATCTTTAAGGAAGAATTTATGGCTGGGTTTGAAATCCTTTCCAGTCCCTCTAAAAGATAATATAGTTGAGCAGGAAGGAATTTCTGACATCCCCAATATACAGCGGTGAAGATAGATAAGGAGATGGAGAGATCGGTAAGAAGAAAACTATAGAGAGATAGATGGATGAACAGATAATGTGTGCACATATTATATGTAGGATCTGTGTAATATGACATATTTACTTATCTTCGTCTTCACATTAGAACTAGAAACTTAGTGATTGCAAAGCTAGAGATCTCTGATGAAATGTTCAACACACAGACATAAAGATCAGAGAGTTAGAATTTTTTTTTACTTTACAATTTATAGCCCTTCCCAATCCTTTCTCAGACTATAGAAAAATGACAGTTATCTTTAAGCATTTTTTTTTAAGGCCGAGACTTTTCCTCCCACTCATGAAAAGTTATCCACTGAAATAGCAAAAACATGATTAAATAGAATGATCAATACTTGGTTAGATTTACTTATTTATTTTTGACATGTGACACAGCAAGTGATGGATAGGACTTTCATCACAAGGAAAATAATTTATAGTATCCCCAGTTACATTATAATTTCAGATATTCAGCCTAATTACTTTTGCTATTAAGAACAAGATAACTTTTATTCGATCTATACTTTTGTGTTGATCTGAAGATACTATATTTTCATACTGATATTTTTTTTAAAATCATCTACTCCCACAACCATGGAATAAAAAACATTTGCTGTTAGCCAACTAAAATTTCCCTTTTAAAGATATATTGATTACCTAGAATAATCAATTGACATTTGGCACTATCTCATTTGCAATAATTCAACGCAACAGCAATATAATTTAGAAACTGGCCACTAGGCATGTGGTGGTAATGAACAGAATCCATGTTTAATTCAAACTCATAGGCAAAAACATTAGATTTAAATAACATTAATATTGGGACAACCTGACAAAGACAAAAGAATTCAACGTTAGAGCTACAGTTCCTTAAACTCAGTTATTTACCTAGGGAAATAAGAGAAAATAATTAAGCATTTTGAGTTATATATAGATTTTAGAACTGGAAAGAAAAGAAGATTGTATTAGAAACTTTGTTAATTGATCCTTTGTTACATATTTATAGAGGAGTCCTAGAATAAGCCAATTGTTAACCGAGATACAAAATGTGGCTTCATTGATTCCATGCTAGTAGACTCAGACTTTTCCAGTGGGAAAATCCCCCCAATATCTTTGAAAGAAATGCTTTTAACACCAATTGTTATAAGATGTCTTAAACAGTAGTTATAAAAGTTAGAAATTCAAGTCACCAAAGAAAATAAAAATGTTGCGTTTCTCTTTATTCCAGTAAGAGCACCTAAGGATAGCTGACAGAAAGCATAAACATTGCATTGCTAAATATTTTGTTTAAAAAATCCAAAATCTGTCCTAAAAATGATCATTAAAATGAACTGATTAGATAAAAAGTACAATTATAAAGGTGAATACAAAGCTGTATGCAAGATATTTGGATTTCTGGCCCCAATGTTCCCACTGACTAGTTGTATGATCTTGGACAAGTCACTTCAAGTATTATGTTTGCTCCACTAAATGAAGGTATGGGGCTCTACAAATCTTCTAAGCTCTAAAATATGCTATGATTTCATATTTTAAAAAGCACCGAGTATGTATAAATTGAGTATCAGTTTCCTTATCTGAATTTTTCCTATTCACCTATCACACAAATATATCGTTAAGAACAATAAAAATAAAGTGATTTTGACATGTAACATCATATTCCCCTTCACATAAAATAGCTTAAATCTTACTAACAGGAGCATAACTTACTAATACGAGCATAACTGTCTCATATATGCTAGCTTTTATACAACCACTGATAGCTTTTGCTTTTTACCCTACCTCTTCTTTTATCTTGCTTCTGTCAACCTCAGGAAGAAATTCAGGTGTAGTAGAACATAGGAAGTTATTTAGCTTACAAGAGCAAATCTCTATAATGTTGACTGTTGCTGAATAAGCTTCCCTCCGTGCTTCCCCCAGGACAAGGAGAATGCATATCTATATTCAAACCTGGTCTTTCATTTTAAGTGACAGGTAGACACATCCATGTGGACAATGGTTAAATATGTTCACCAACAGTCTGGACAGCAATTTTCAAAAATCTCTTTAATTAGTTATGCAGTGCTAACGAGACCATTTTCCAGTTTTCTAGTTCTAAAATAGGCATTCTGAAATTGATTCAAAACAGCTGGCTGAAATTCAATCTGGCTTCTACTAAAGTGATGTTTTTGTAATGTTATACTAAAATGTTCTCTAGAGAATGCAATACACAGAACAGAGTCCATCCACTTAATTTTCTTAGGTGTATAATTTTCAAAACAGCAAAATAGAATTTAAAAAAAATAAACGATATATATTATTGTGTAAAGGAATTGTCAGAATCTCTGTCTTATTATTTCAGATCAATTTATAACCCTTAAAATATGCTATGCCATTACTTTCTACATGGTGGACAAACAAAACTCATGAAAATAATACTGGAATTCATTCTTCATTTCATACTCAAAGCAAAGATTTATGTTTGAATGTCTCATCAATTTAACAATACCAACTGAAACATATAGTTCTATTTGCCTGATAAGGAGTGTATTATGCCATACCAGTAAGTTACATTCTCCTTACATTGAAATAACAAAGGCATTGAGTACCAAAATTGTCACTGTACAAGACTGTATCTGTTGTCCTTATGTTAACTCAAATTGTTGTTTCTTTGTTTTGAAATAAGAGGAGGCACTAACAAGTATAAATTCTTCACAGGGATTAAACCTCAAAGAAGTTTAATTGCATTTGTCATACAGAAGGTGAGAGAGAACCAGAAGGCCATAGTTCAACATGAATAATCACTTCTTATAATAAAACAACAAATTAGAATTGGACTTAGAATTGTATGGAATTGTGTGATGTGGCTGCTCCAGAATGGCATAAATTTTTACAAACAGAGTGATTTATAGTATTTTTTAAAAATCTGCTCACAAAGATTTTTTAGAGACTTTTTCATATTGCTCTGTCAAGTCCAAAAATCATATGTATTCCAGCAAAAACTGACTTTTTGATTTATGGTAAAACTAATTAAATTGTAAAACAAAATGATTATTCTTTGTGAATATACCTTCATGTTATTATGGCTCAGTAAAATTAGGATATACATATAATACCTCAATCACAATAAGAGTTTATTTGTTAATTAAGCAAAGTCCAAAACATATTCTCTTGTTTAACGGACAGCTCTCTTCAAAATAGAAATTCTGGGACCTGGACTCATTCCACATTATGTCTGCTACATTTAACACCTGGCTTGAGTGGTCACCCTGATTTTCTGCATGAAGCCAAAGGAAGGGGAAAGGATTCACAGTTTTAAATCACTTCATCATGTTCCATTAGTTAAGAACTGGTCATGTGGCCCCGCATAGCTGCAAAGAGAACTAGGAAACCCTTGTCACCCCTGATAGGCAGTGCCTTTTCAACTATAGCTCTGTATTACCACAGAAAGAGACCACAGCGGCTCATAAGGAAAAAGAAAGCAATGGGGAAAACATTTAATTTTGTTGCTAAATGTTACATGTTCAACTCAGTGAAACAAAAAGCTGCTTTTGTCAGTAAAGTGTTCTGGCACAACACAAGATATAGAAGTGTTCTCTAACAAGTTTGGAAATCATATCTAAAAAATATATTTATGAAATTTTTCAGGAATTCTCTCCTCAGATGATTAAAGCCATGAACTTTTCACCATTCCAAGGAATCTCTAAAATATATAAAAAGCATTTAGGTATGTGAAGATATTTAATTATCAGGAACATACCACATGGCACAGAGAGCCAATGATAAGGGACCTGACTACTAATAGAAACTGAATTTCTGGACAATATTAGGCTGTAAAACTATTTTCACAACCACTGACATTTATTCCTTGTTCCAAAGGTCCATATGAGGTTAGAGAGAATCCAAATGATTTGATGTCCTTTCAAATAACTATCTTTTGTACTCAGCGTGGGGTATTTAATGGGTTGGTTTTCCCCCATAATTTAGGTCCACCTGGAACCTCAGAGCATGCTCTTTTTTTTGGAAATACAATCTTTTCAGATATAATTATTTGTTATACAGATTTCAGATACATTATTTTCAGATGTAATTATAATTGGAGTCCTTAATGAAAGGAGAGAACAGGCAGACCTACACAAAGAGGACCATGGGAAGATACAGAGCAGGAAGAAGGCCATGTGACAACATAGGCAGGAAATAGACAAATGCAGCTACGAGGCAAGGAATGCCAAGGATTTCCAGCAACCAGCAGAAAAGAAGCTAGGAGAGACATGGAACAGATTCTTCCTCAGAGCTTCCAGAAAGAACCAACTTTACTAATATCTTGATTTTGTACTCTGCCTCAAGAACTACAAGAAAGTAAGTTTCTGTTGTTTTAAATCACCCAGTTTGTGGTAATTTGTTACAGCAACACTAATAAATTAATACAGAGAATATCCCCAAATTACATCTCAGGATTACCTCAATGGAACAATCATGACCCTTTTCATAGACATTGGATTCCCTTCCTGTGTGTCAAGTCGGTAGTACTTTAACTTCTTTCTTTTCAGCGTAAAAACCAAGAAAAGTCCCCCCTTTGACACAAATAAGAAAATATGAAATAATTACTTTACCATCATCAACCTTCTCTCTCCTTAACTTCTTTCTCTCACTTTGTTTGACTTGGCAAGAGAGTAAATTTCTCTCTCCATTGGATATCACAAACGTCTTTTTCATTCCACCCAAGCATCCAAACCCACTTGTTTTTATGGGACACACTTTGCATGAGAACATCACTCTTGGGAATTGAGTGACAATTGCCAAACAATTCCTTCAATGTTTCTTACATTCTGGTCACTTTGTTACTTTCATAGAAGTCAACTGAAAGTTCTAGTTATATCAAATTATTGTTTACTCATGGGGCAAGGCACCTTCCCAGGAACACAACTTCTACTTTCCATTGCTCTTGATCAGGTCAATCAATCAGTCATCTTCTGGTACACTGCAGTGACTCTCAGATCATGCCTGAAACACACAGCATGGATTTATTTGTCTGTAACAGAATTACTTAGGTTTTAGCATTGCCTTTTCAGAATAACAGTATAAAAATGGCATAAGGCCACTAAGGTTAAAAGTCATTTTAGAAGAAGAATGTATGTGCACTAAAGAATTTTAGAGGTAAATGAAATAGAGATCATTTTCATTTAATACTTTCCACCACTAATCTTCTTTTCCTCTTTTACCATCAAATTAGCAGGACATTCAGTGGCACTCCAAGTGTAAGATAGATATTGAAATTCTCTATGTGAAAAGAGTATAGTGGTGCCATGAGTTATTAGCAGTCTATGTTATTTGTTTCTGAAAATGTATTTGTGGATTCTGGGAAAAAGATGGCAATGTAAGAAGGCAAGGCAAAATCGAACATGAAACCACAACAAATACAACTAAGCCTGAAATGACCTGAAGACTGCAGAATTGACTACCTACATCTGGGGAAGAAGAGAAGGCCTCATAGAAAAGGGTAAAGAGGCAAAGTCACAATCTGCTGAGACCCAAGCACTCCCCACACCCCAGCCCACAGGTTGGAGGAAGAAGAATGGAGCAGTAGCAGATAGGAGCCCAAGACCGCTGAAAACCTGGCTCTGGAGATCTGCTCTGGAAACATGAACCCACATTACGTGGTGCTCTGGGTGATTAGTGGGGCGGGACAACAAAGACAGGTGGAACACTTGAGGAGGCTGAGATTCCAGACACTTGCTATACTGGCTCCTCTAAGAAAAAAGCAAAGTGGGCAATTTGAAAGACTTCCCAGCAGTTAGAGTGGCTTCAGAGGGACAAAGTTTACACAGTGTTCTCTGCTTAGGAGAAAGCTCCAGTGGAAAATACCTCCCCAGCCTGCCCTCAACCCAGCAGGTTAGGAACTCTCAGGAGCTTCAGACGCTCCACCACAACAGACAACTCAGTTCCAAGGCACCATCCTATGATGTGCAGCCTGCCAGCCGGAGGTGCAATCCAACTTTGCCCCCTGGGTATGCAGAGGGAGACCCTTCCAGTTTTCTCAGCCTTATTTTGGGCCAGCCAGGGAATTCTGTGTGGGTGCTGGACCTGGGTCCTCTTTCCTACAGGCAGTCACCCGTCTTGCTCACCAGAGGCCCTGCCATTGCAGCAGGCCAGCCAGAGGGCAGCTCTGCCCACAGCAGCTCCAGCAGCACAGCACGAAGTCTCCCCCAGGCACATGCAGCCCACTTGACCCTGTGGTGAAGGCAGGTTGTTGCAGCAGGAAGGCAGAGGGAGCTTCTCAGTCCTATTTTGGTCCAGCTGCATAAGTACTAAGGAAGCCAATGCTGGAAGTGCTTTCCTAAAGGCAGGTGCCTGTCCTGCTTGCCTGTAGCCCTTGCCATTGCTGCAGGCCAGGTGGGGGCTGAACTGCTGTAGCAACTCCAGCAGCCAGCCCCTAGTACTCTCCCTGCTAGCGCCATTAGCCAAAGGCCCACCCAGTCCAACTGAAATCAATCACTACAAGCCAGACAGGTGCCCCACCCACCGCCGCCAACAGCTGGCACTCCAGTACAGGAGACTGAGTTTCTGGGCACTAGAGGGTGCCTCCTATACAAAGCTAATATTCCATAGGAAACACCAAAAAAAAACTAATTAACAGGCAGACGAATTTGGTCTAAACAAAACTACAAGACAAAACATCAAAAAGAGGGATGAGTGAAACTGAAATCTTCAATCTTCTTGATAAAGACTTCAAAGTAAAAGTCATAAACATCCCCACAGATCTACAAAAAAATATTCAAGATCTCAAGAATGACCACAACAAAAAGACAACCTCCAAAAAAAGTCATTCAGAGCTGAAGAATACAGTATCTGAAATGAAAAATACAATGGAAGAAATCAATAGCAGCGTTACACAGGTTGAAGAAGTTGTATGTAATCTGGAAATTAGGGAACAAGAAAACAATGAAGCTGAAAAACAGAAAGACAAAAGAATTTCTAGGAATGAAAGAATAATAAGAGAGTTGTGTGACCAATCCAAATAGAACAACATTCACATTGTAGGGGTACAAGAAGAGAGAGACAAAGAGACAGAAAGTCTCTTTAAGGAAATAACTGTTGAAAACTTCCCCAATCTGGGGAAGGTAATAGACACTCAGTTCATGGAAGCCCAGAGATCTCCCAACAAAAGGAACCCTAAGAAGCCAACACCAAGATATATAATATTTAAAATGACAAAGATCAAGGACAAGGAGAGAGTATTGAAAGCATCCAGAGAGAGAAAAAAATCACTTATAAAGGAAACCCCATCAGACTATCAGCAGACCTTTCAGCAGAAACCTTACAGGCCAGAGGGAATGGCATACATATTTAATGTAATGAAATGGAAGGGCCTCCAACCAAGAATACTGTACTCAGCAAGATTATCATTTAAATTTGAATCAAGGATTAAACAATTTTCAGATAAACAAAAGTTGAGGGAATTTACCACCACTAAGCCAGCCCTCCAGGAAACATTAAAGAAACTGCTCTAGATAGAAATGTCCCAAAAGCTAAATAAATGTCACCAGAGAAATAAACCCACAGTAAAGGTAGTAGACCAATTAATTACCAAAAAACATACAAAATTAAATCAACCATTCACAAAATCAGTTAAGGGATACACAAAAGAGCAGAATATGACACCTAATGTATAAAGTGTGCAGGAGGAAGAAGAAGAAGAACAAGGGGGGAAACAAAATACCTTTAGATTATGTTCAAAAAAGAGTAGTCAGTGATATAAGATAGTCTGTTAGATCATAAAAAAGCTTTGGTAACCACAAATCTAAAGCCAACAATGGTGACAAGTAAATATCATATCAACAAGTACATATCAATAATCACCTTACATGTAAATGAACTGAATGCATGAATCAAAAGACACAAAGTTGCAGAATGGATAAAAAACAAGGCCCATCTATATGCTGCCTACAAGAGACTCATTTGAGACCCAAGGACGTACACAGACTAAAAGTGAAAGGATGGAAAAAGATATTTCATGCAAACAATATGGAGAAAAAAATAGGAGAAGTACATGTGTACATATATCAGACAAAATAGATTTCAAAATAAAGTAACAAAAGGCAAAGAAGGACATTACATAATAATAAAGGGGTCAGTCCAACAAGAGGATATAACCATTATAAACACCTATGTGCAAAATATAGGAGCACCTAAAGACATAAAACAAATACTAACAGAATTAAAGAAGGAAATAGACTGCAACACAGTCATTTTAGAAGACTTTAACACACCACTCACACCAATACACAGATCAACCAGACAGAAAATAACTAAGGAAACAAAGCCACTGAACACTACATTAGAACAGATGGACCTGACAGACATCTACAGAACACTCCATCCAAAAGCAACAGAATATGCATTCTTCTCAAGTGTACATGGAACATTTTCCAGAATAGATCACATAGTAGGCCATGAAAAGAGCCTCAATAAATTCAAAAAGATTGAAATTGTATCAAGCAACTTCTCAGAACACAATGGTATGAAACAAGAAATAAACTACCAAAAAAAAAAGCCTATAAACACATGGAGGCTTAACAACATGCTCCTAAATAATCAATGGATCAATGACTAAATAGAAACAGAGATCAAGCAATATATGGAGACAAGTGAAAACAACAACTCAACAACCCAACTGTGGCATGCAGCAAAGGCAGTTCTAAGAGGAAAGTACTAAGCAATATAGGCCTACATTAAGTAACAAAATCAATCCCAAATAAACAGTCTAAACTCACAATTAAAGAAACTAGAAAAAGAAGAACAAATGAGGCCCAGTCAGTAGAAAGAGGGACATAACAAAGATAAGACAGAAATACATAAAACTGAGAAGAATAAAACAATAGAAAGTCAATGAAACCAAGAGCTGATTCTTTGAGAAAATAAACAAAATAGATAAACCCCTACCCAGACTTATCAAGAAAAATAGAGACTGTATGCACATGAACAGAATCAAAACGAAAAGGACTAATCACAAAGGAGACCACAGAAATGCAAAGAATTATTAGAGAATAGCATGAAAAATTGGACAACCATCTAGAAAAATACAACCTTCAAGACTGACCCAGGAAGAAATGGAAAATCTGAACAGACCCATTACCAGCAATAAAATCAAATTAGTTATCAAAAAACTACCTAAGAACAAAACTCCTGACCCATATGGCTTCATAGCTAAATTTTATCAAATATTTAAAGAAGAGCTAATACCAATCCTTATTAAAACATTCCAAAAAGTAGAAGAGGAGGGAATACTTCTAAACTCATTCTATGAGGCCAGCATTACCCTAATATCAAAAACAGACAAACACACCACAAAAAAAGAAATTATAGACCAATATCCCTGATGAAAATAGATGCAGAAATCCTCAACAAAAATATTAGCAAACTGAATTCAAAAATACATAAAAAAATATCATACATTATGACCAAGTGGTATTTATTCCAGGGATGAAAGGATGATAAAATATTAAAAAATCAACCAATATCATACATCACATCAACAAAAAGTACAAAAGTCACATAATCATCTCAATAAATCCACAGCCAACATTACACTTAACAGCAAAAAACTGAAAGCTTTCCTCTAAGATCAGGAACAAGACAAGGATGCCCACTCTCACCACTTTTATTCTAAATAGTACTGGAGGTCCTAGCCACGGCAATCAGACAATACAAAGAAATAAAAGGCATCCAAATGGGTAAGGAAGAAGTTAAATTGTCCCTATTTGCAGATGACATGATATTATACATAGAAAACTCTAAAGAATCTACCAAAAAACTATGAGAACCAATAACTGAATTCAGCAAGATTACTGGATATAAAATGAATACACAGAAAACTGTTGCATTCCTAATACTAACAACAAATTAGCAGAAAGAGAAATCAGGAAAACAATTTCATTTACAATTGCATCAAAAAGAATTGAATACCTAGGAATTAACCTAACCAAGGAAGTGAAAGACCTATACCCTGAAAACTACAAGACACTCAGGAGAAAAATTAAACAAGACACCAATAAATGGAAATCTAGCCCATGCTCATGGATAGGAAGTATTAATGTTATCAAAATAGCCAACCTTCCTAAAGCAATCTATAAACTGAATACAATCTCTATCAAAATACCAACAGTATTCTTCAGTGAACTAGAATAAATAGTTCTAAAATTCATATGGAACTACAAAAGACCCCAAATAGACAAAGCAATCCTGAGAAAGAATGAATCTGGGGGGATTATACTCCCCAACTTCAAGCTCTACTACAAAGCCACAGTAATGAAAACCATTTGGTACTGGCACAAGAACAGACACATAGACCAATCGAACAGAATAGAGAGCCCAGATATAAACTCACACCTATATGGTCAATTAATATACAATGAAGTAGTCATGAATATGCAACGGGGAACAAACAGCCTCTTCAACACTGGTTTTGGGAAAACTGACAACTACATGTAAGAGAATGAAACTGGGCTATTGTCTAACTCCATACACAAAAGTAAACTAGAAATGGTCCAAAGAGCTGAATGTAATAATGAAACCATAAAACTATTAGAAGAAAACATAGGCAAAAATCTCTTGAATATGAACATGAACAACTTTTTCCTGAATGTATCTCCTCAGGCAAGAGAAATAAACTAAAAAATGAACAAGTGGGACTACATCAAACTAAAAAGCTTCTGGACAGCAAAGGACACCATCAACAAAACAAAAAGGCATCCTACAGTATGGGAAAACATATTAATCAACAATTTTTCTGATAAGGGTTTAACATCCAAAATATATAAAGAACTCACACACCTCAACACCCAAAATACAAATAACACTGATTAAAAAATGGTCTGAGTATCTGAAGATACACTTTTCCAAAGAAGAAATATGGATGGCCAACAGGTACACATGAAAAGATGCTCCACATAAGTAATCATCAGGGATTTGCAAATTAAAACCACAGTGAGGTATTACCTCACATTAGATGGATGGCCACTATCCAAAAGACAACAACAAATGCTGGTGAGGATGCAGAGAAAGGGACCCTCCTACACTGTTGAAGAGAGTGTAAATTAGTTCAGTCATTGTGGAAAGCAATATGGAGGTTCCTCAAAAATCTAAATATAGAAATACCATTTGACCCAGTAATTCCACTCCTAGGAATTTACTCAAAGAAAACTAGATCCCTGAGATTCAAAAAGCATATGCGCCCCTATGTTTACTGCTTCATTATTTATAATAGCTAAGATATGGAAGCAACCTAAATGTCCATCAATACATGAATGGATAAAGAAGATGAGGTTCACATAAACAATGGAATATTATTCAGCCATAGAAAGAAAAGTAATTATTCCATTTACAACAACATGGATGGATCTAGAGGGTATTATGCTCAGTGAAATAAGCCAGGCAGAGAAAGACAAATACCAAATGATTTCACTCAGTTGTGGAGTATAAAAACAATGCAAAACAGAAGGAATAAAAAAGCAGTAGACTCATAGACATCAACAAGGGACTAGTGGTTAACAAAGGGGAGGAACTAGGGAGGGTGGGTGGGGAGGGAGAAGGGGATTAA
Organism: Manis pentadactyla; assembly: GCF_030020395.1. Taxonomy (NCBI): domain Eukaryota; kingdom Metazoa; phylum Chordata; class Mammalia; order Pholidota; family Manidae; genus Manis; species Manis pentadactyla. Next base: position 54,986,360 of record NC_080023.1, read on the forward strand.
AAGGCATTATAATTCACAATTGCAATGTAGATAATTCACTGGGATGGTAGTACAGTATGGAGAAGACTATTAATAACTATATAACATCTTACGATGCTGATAAGACAGTGATGCAGTGGAGGGGGTGAGGTCATGATAATATGGGTGCATGTTGAACAACTGTATTGTGTATGTGAAACCATCATGATTGTATATCAATGACACTTTATTTAAAAAAAAGAAAATACATTTGTGGTTCTCTTGAAATTCCTTATTCCTTATCTCCTTGGCCATAAATAAATAATGGAAAAAGTGCTGACCAATTGTGAAAACTTTATTACGAAAAAGAACTCTGCCTATGGATCTGATATTACCACCACCACTATCCTAAATCCTCGAACCTTAAAAAACACCACCTTAAAGAAAATGTTCCTAAAGAGCAAGAGTCACCTTTTCACATCGACTAATCCAGATTTCTGTCCTTATCCAATTTCAGTCTTTTAAAGTTTGCCATTTGCCACAAATACTATTTTGGAAAATCTCCCAATTTCCATCATGAACCCTGCTTTCCTATGACTTGAGATGTTTGGTGATTGTATCTTTGCTATAATGTGTGGGATATTTCTTCTCCATAAAATGCTTTTTATTTATCACCAACTACAGAAGACACATGCTTTATTATATAATCACATAAGCTTAGTTCTCTGAAGCAAAATTTCAATTACTCAGATTATATTGTAAAACTTCATTCAGATCTTTATCAGTATCTCTACTGGAGGAATAATATCTTATATGGAAATCTAGGCTTTTTACCTATAATCATCTTAATCATAATTAATTTTGCAGTAATCTAAAAAGAAAGGAATCATGAAAATACACTCTCAGTAGTTGACTTCAGTTTATATTATTATTAGTTGATGTCACTTATAATAGAAAATAAAAAAACATGAAAAATGCATAAATTTTTTTTACTTGGAAAAGAGAACTAAGATTATAAATTTTATGAATTTCTGTGATTCTATGTAAAATAAATGGCTATTTGTCTAAAACCTAAAAATCAGTTTTTATGGCAATATATGAAGACATTTCATAAAGAATATTATCATATAACATTTTGAAATAAATAATGGTCAGTGTCTAATAAAAACCAGAAACATAAGGAATATTAGTTGCCTTTGGAAAAATTTTATATTCTAATTCTGCATTCTGTTTGATCTTTTCTTTTTTTAAGAGTAAAATTATTATTTTGGATTTATTTCCTATTGGATATCACTTATATCATAGTCAAGCAATATAAGGAGAAACAAATGGCTTTACAGGTAAAAACCAGGTGAGAATCTCTGAAATGATCAATAGTTTGCAGATCAAATGAAAATTATACTAGCATGAATTATTTCTAAAAATGGATTAAGTAGTAAATTATTATACACTATTTTCAATAATAAAACCACATTTTAATAAATTTCCAAGATAATATTTATAATGTAAATCAATCTTTTGAAGACCATCAATATTTCAAGAAAGTCTATATGACTCCATGCATCAAAATAATTTGTCTGTTTTTATAGGACATTTTTGTAGAATTCTGTATTGAATTTTGTCTTTTGCTAGTTCTGTATTCTTAAGCAAGTCATTTGATTTTTCTGGAACTTGGATTTTTATTTATAAATCAAATTAATAATAGTATCTACTGCAAAGGGTTGGGAGTCAAATGAGATTGATTAAATAACTCTTGAATACTATGCACTTGCTGGATTTCAGCAATGCTTAGAACTAATGCTTAATTCACAGGAGTTACTCAGTGTGTTTATAAAAGGAAGGAAGGAATGGAGGGAGGGAGGAAAGCATACAGGAAGAAAAGAAGGGAAGGAAAAAGGGGAGAGGATAGAAAATAGAGGAAGGAAGGAAGGTTTCTTAATTATGAGCAACTAGGAAAAAGTGAATCTTATATAAAACATAGCAAATTGCATTCAAAATAAAAGCATAGAGAAAATCAGAGGAGTCTGTGTATATGAGGGGAGGTAAACAAGGTTTCAAAAAGGGAGCCTTGGAGAAAAATAATTTAAGGACAATAAGTATATTGAAGTCTGGCTGTTGAAAAGCTGTGTTTTTGGATTCTTCAGTCCTAGTTACTTTATCAATTAACTGAGTATTCTTGTAATAATATTTAGCATGTAACAACATATGCAATAGTGCAATGAATGTAGTAAGTGTGATGAGGCAGAAGGCTCTGGTAACAAATACACTTTGAGAAATAACAGGAACAGAGAAGTAGAAATGTGTTGCCAAGCAAAATGGATCATTCTTTCTCTGGATTATTCCTGGATATATCCACAAAACCTAACACAATACCTGACATATAGGAGATGACTGATATATATACGATCTATACAAAATTGAATGAATGATAGAATGTAATCATTGATGCTATTTCTTTATCTGAGAATAATCTGTTACTGAATTCTAAATTTCTTAAACTTGCTTGGGGCCCACCAATATAAGTAAAGAGGAGATATTTCTCTGAACAACTAGTTGTACATTTTATTTGGAACACATATACCTCTAAATATCCTCCAAATACTGTATATCATAAGGGTTTGTTGGTATACTTTTCAACAGAGATATCTCTACAGTGAAAACAAATGGTGCCAAGAGGAAACTTCTATTTCAGGTCAAGTAAAATAATACTGAAACATATGAGAAGATGTGAAAAGTAACCATACAAACAGACTATTCAAAAAGGAAGTACTCCTATAGTTCTATGCGGTAAGTAAGAGAAAAAGAAAATGTTTGTTAGTCCTTTTAAGTTCTTTCTTTAATACTGAACCTTACTGAGTACACAATCACTGCAAAGGTATTGGTAATGCAGAATCAGAAAATAAAAAGATTTGTGAATTGAGAGAATTTGAATCCACATAAGAGGTTCCTATTCATAATAAGAACAGCCAAACTAAAATCAGCAGAAAATAAATAACAATACTGTAGCCATATAGTGTGCCAAAATGAGTCCACAATATGATAAATTTGGTGCCCTGAATAGGAAGAATTTTAAGTTAAAACACTAGCAGTTGTAACACAGTAACATCAAAATGTAAAATACAGGCTTTCCTGGAATCCTGGAATCATTTTGAAGTGCCTTTTACATTTTTCATGGTATTCACAGTCCACACGTTTTATTAAGATCAATTAGTGTTTATTGAACAGTCACAGATTGCCTGATGCTAAACTAGATGGCTTGGGCACAGAACATTTCACAGTGGTGATCTTAGCTACGTGACGTTTTGCTTGGGAATGGAGGATATAAAAGCAAGTATTTGAAGTCAGCCTTTGCCTCTGGTCCCAGGATGAATAATTACATATCAGTTGACATATTCTTCCTGCTCCTAGGATTACCTCTGAAATGCTAGGCTTCTGAGCTACATGTCTCAGAAAAAAATTTTTCAGAAGGCTTTGATCCATGTGGCCAGGAGGCATTCATGCAAAAGTTTAGATTTCTTTGCTCTTTCTATAAAATTCAACAGTTTTATTAAGAAGACATTATTTTTGGAGTTATTACAACTACCTAATAATGTTTTCTAAGTGTGTTACAGGACTGAAGAGTGAAAGACTAGGAAGGTTTCATAATATTCTATAAGATATCACAGAAAATAATATTAATTAAGATATCATAGAACGTAATGCACACTTCTGTTACAAAAACAATCTGGTAAGTTTTTATCATCTGGAAATATTAATTTCTTACTTTCCAGTGAGATGGTATCTTTCAGTCACTCTCTATACACACAAGTGTTTTCATTGCACAATAAGAAAAAAAATGCACCAGAAAAATAACAGAATTTGAAAATAGTTTATAACTGTGGTATTTGTAGCTTCCTAATTTTGTTTCTAAAAATTAATGACTTTTGGCAATTTGTGAAATCTGACAGAAAAGGATTTAAATTAGCCATCATTACTGGGTTTTTTAATCACTTTAATACTGACTGGTATGCCTTGTGGTGTTTAATCGACTGCAGAGAAACCCAAGTGAAATGTGAAGGCCCAGTCCAATCATTACATTACAGCTGAATATCATTTATTAATTCTGAACTTCCGAAAACAAAATCTGTTTCCAGGCCATTTAATGACTTCCATAACTCAACCTGTGCACCATTGAAGGTCACACTTGAGGAATAAAAATTGTCCATAGATTGGCAACTTTCATTATTAATGTCTGAATGTTGATTACAATATGGCACTGTAATAGCTTATCATTATCATTACACTCATTTTCTTCTATGAAATGCTCTGGTATGTAGTTCATCTTAGAATTATTTATTTTAGGGAAGTTTATCTTCAGTGTTACAGAAATTTATTTAAATGACAGATTTATGAGGACCCTCTTTTAACCAGCATTGTTTTCTTTTAGGATACAGATAAACTGGATACAGATAAATGTTGGCAGAAAAAGTTAAATTTAAAAATTTAATTTAAATAGATCTTCTATTCAGATTCTGCCTTATTGCTTACTTTCTATATCTGCATTTCTGTAAGACAGAATAATTGTGATAGATACTGCAAAAGCCGTAGTCTGACAGACATGGATTTTAGTCCTGGCTCTACTACGTTAGTGGTAGATAAGCATGGAAAGGTACTAAAAATCTTAGTGTTCATTTCTACTCCTTATGTCTGATTTCAGTGAAGTAGGAATTTCCCTAAGCAAACCTTTGCCCTCTCTCCACATTGTCCTCTCTGGATAACTTGCACCCTCAACTCAGCCCTACCCTTCTTTCTCTTGAGTTCAAGCTGTCTGCAAGGGGCACACCGCCTCTTCTCCACACCAGGTATGTGAAGGGATTCTCTGGACTGCTCTGTGAGCAGGTGATTAATTCTCCTTAATCAGTATTAGCAAATCCACTTGTCTAATTGACCCAAATCAACAGGCTTCAACCTGTAAGAGATCACATATTGACCTCCTCTTTTATTTTGTCCTTTATTTCTCTACTTATGAACCCAACAATGAAAGAGGAGTACTATTAATTGGAGGTCCTCTTGAATATCCACTTTTATTCATCTTCATTTCTTTGTTGATGTATTTTCATGGATGCATTCAACAGATGCATTTCATTCTCCCATCTACTTTAGCAGGCAGGCACATTCAGCCTCATTTAAAAAATGTATGAATGAGGCTTATCAAAGTTAACTAACTTGTCCTAGGTTCTAAAGTTAATAATTGGGAAAAGTAGATTTAATGTGGGTTTGTTTAACCTTAAACTCCACTCTGTCCTTGCTGTGTTGCACTTCATAATTTATAGATAAATGTGTGCAAGGCTTGGTATTAAGGGGTGGTCAATAAACTTAGGGCTCTGTATTAATTTGCTATTGTTGTTTAACAGATTACCCTTAAATTAGTAACTTAAAATAACATGCTGGCAGTTCTGTAGGTCAGAGGTCTGGATAGGCTCAGCCAAGTTCTAGGCTCAAAGTATCACAAAGTATCAGCTGGGATGAGCTCTTTTCTAGAGGCTCTGGAAAAGAATCTGCTTCTAAGCTCACATATGTTTATCAGAATTCAGTTCTGGTAAATACTGGAATTTTTCCAGAATTCCTTGGGAATTCAGCTCTTGGACTTAAGTTTCCATTTTTTTGCTGGCTGTTAGCTGGGGGCTACCTCAGATTCTAGAGGCCAGCCCTATCTCTTGTCACCTGTTCACTCTATTTTCAAACCAGCAACAGGGATTACAGTCCTTCTTATGTTTCCAATCTGATTTCCTCTTTTGCAACTAAACAGAAAAAAGACCTCTCTGCTTTTAAAGGCCTGGAGTGATTATTTTAGGCCCACCCAAATAATTCAGAACAATCTTCCTGTTTTTTTCAAGGTCAACTATTTAGCAACCTTAGTCACATGCAGAGTCCTCTTTGCTATGCACCCTAACACATTCAAAGGTACAATGACGCCTTGTACTTAGAACTCTAGTAATTAGGGAGGGAACTCTTTTGGTGGAGAGGTCATTCTTTGAATTCTTTTTACCACAAATTCTCTAGATAAATGATATACAGTTTTTTATCACTGCCATAATAAATTATCACAAGTTTAGTGTGTTAAAATAGCACAAATGCATTATCTTGCAGGTCTGTAAATTAAAAGTCTGACATGGGTCTCACTGGGCTGACACCAAGGGCAGGGCTGCGCTCTCTCCTGGAGGCTGTAGGGAGAATGTACTCCCCTGCCTTTTCCAGGTGCTCAAGGACAACCACTCCTTAACTCTCACCTTCTTTCTTCATTTTCAAGTCAGCGACTTTGTATTTCTCTGACCTTTCTTCCTTAGTCACATCTCCTTTTTCTGACCACAACTAGGAAAACTGATATTAAGGATCCATGAGATTAGATTGGGTTCAATCTATTAATATAGGATATTTTCTCCATTTCAAGATCCTTAATTTAATCACACTGCAAAGTCCGTCTTGTAATGTACATTAACATATTCACAGATTCTAGGGATTAGGATGTAGGTACTTGGGGATGCAGGATAGGTACCATTATGCCTACCAAAATTGATGCTGATACAGAAAAACTGTAATCCAAGATAGTGAGTCATAAATAAGACTGAATTGTTTACCAAACTTTTCAATTTGTCATTCTATTTATATTTTAGAAAGATTTTAAATCTTCAGTAAATGTTAATCACTTTCTGAGTTAATAAAAATACTTATTAGAATACCCATTCTTCAGGCATCATTGTCTATATTCTCATACTGTCCCACCAAGATTTAACTCTATTTAACCTTAGAATCTGAGAGCTTCAAATCATTCCCCTCATAGCAGTTTTAAAGTCTGCCATAGCCAAGACCTGACATTTGAATCAGTCATTCAAGGTGTCATTCCTTCCTTCTTAACTGCTTTTTACACTATCTATAACAATGCAACAATGCTTAAAATTACCCTTTCTGTGCCTTATTAGTGCATTTAAGAATATAGTAGTGACCTAATAACATTCAGGGACCAGAAATTATTTTTTGACATTGAAACCCTCCAGACTTCCTCACAAGCTCTTACTTCAAGCTCACAACCAGTTGAAACTGAAATAAAGCATTACACTTGTCTTGTTCTCCGTAACTTCAGAAATTTAAACCTGGCTGAAAATTAAATCCTGTCACGCTGTTAACGTCATTTAACTCATACATCCTCTAAATTCACAAAAAACCCTCTCTCTCCTAAATTTTTCCAAATGTCTTGCTATATTTATTCATTTAGTTCTTATTCTTCCCTTTTAACTACCCCTTACACTGATGTCCCTTATCTTCTATTTCTCTGTACACGTCTCTTCTTTATTATGATTCACCAGTCAGTAATCTCCACATGGTTCATTCCTGTAGTGAACATTTAAGGGTTGACTAATTAGTTGAAAGCCCATGCATGTGAAAGCTACTGATAATTTGTACGATTAAAACTACTGGAATCTTAATTTATCATGTCCTAATGAAAAAATGTAAGGATTTAATAGACGTCATTGAGAAATTCTGAATCAGTTATTTCCGATTTTGAGTACGCTAGGCATCGTTAGCATAGAGATGCTGTTAGTCTTAGCACAGCATTATTTCATGGGAAAGGAGCTTAACAGAATTTGTATGTGCTTCTTGTATTAAATAAGGGAGTGATAATCAGGCTTAAAAAATAATGACTTGTTTTGCTCATTAGCTGAATGAATGTGGAAAATGACTCATCAATTCATAAATTTGTCGTAATACTGTCTTTAGTGTCAGCCAGCAGTAAGGCCCAGATTAGCAGAGTCATAGCAGGAATCCCAAAAGATTACATAAAATTGCTGTTAAAAAAAATGACTTGACATTTTAAGTTTTTTATTTTTTGGCAAAACAATGTAGTCAGCCAATTGCTGAATTCTCTGCACACTGTTAGCCTCTTTTTGAATTATATTTAATTTGTGGAAACATGATGTGTTTTTGTTCTACATGGACAGGACAGAAGGTTTACCAGCTTGAACTGGGTTTTTTTCTGTGAAAACCTGTCTGGCACCCCACTGATGCTAAATGTGTCATTAACCTTCTACCTGGGTGTTTATTACCTTAACTTAGACAATATTCACAAATGCCCTTATCAACATAATGAGGTCAAGGCAGCAATCAATGCTGTGTGCTGTCTCTTGTTTCTTGAAAGTACAACTGCTTTTTAAATCAAAATCTATCATCTAGGTTAAAAAGAGACAGAGCTAGAGTATCACTGTACCAAAAGATCAGTACTGACCTTCCTCAAAAAAGGGTATAGAAGTTGAGTGACCATATAATTTATCATCCAAGGACACTTTTCAGAATAAAAGGGAATACCACTAACAGTCTACAGGAGTCATACTGGCAAATAGGGATTCTTTTGAACAAACTGGGATATATGGTTACCCTATGCTAAAGGAACATCAAAGACAATATTTTCTTCTTTGAGGTTTGATAGCCATTAAAAGTTTCAAGTAGGCTTTCAGTTAAAAACTTTGAGTTTAATGGACCTCCTGAACCTTTCCAAGCAGCCCGTGTCAGCACACACTGCTTTTAATAATTTCAGAAGTTTCACTCCAGCCACACCCAAAAACAATCAAAGCAAATAACTTGGAAGGATGAACTTAATCTTTGGGGGTTTCCCCTTTCTCTTTTTCTTTTTTCATTTACCATCAATTTTTACTCAAAGTTTGTTGTTTGGGTTTGAAGAGGTATCCCAAAGACTAGGAGTATCTCCATACAATAACTTCACGTCAACTGACTGGATATCATTTTTACCACTTTGAATTCTTCATGAGTTCATGATGGAAGCAAAATATCTGGCCCACAGGTAGAGTCAAAAGAAAATAGTTTTTATTTAAGTTTAAAAACTCATTTCCCTTCTTCCATATCTTGCTTTGGGTGTTGGTTGAATGGAGATTATATACACATTTGGAAATTCTAACTACATGGAGATTTATACATACATATGTATTTACAGACACACACATATATAATTTACCATATTCTCAAATTGTGCATTAAGGTTTGTCCCTTGAGTATATATAATTATACCTCATGTAAAAACTGCTGTTATCCTGCAAAGACTTATATGAGTTAATTGTCAACAAACATTTTGGGATCTGTGTGTGTTTTAATCCTTGTGCCAGGCTTTACTCTAGGCATTAGGGATGCAGTAGATTTATGGACCTGGGAGGCAAAGGTCTTGCTTCAAAGAACTTATGTTCTTGTGGAATAAAATAGAAAATAAACACAAAGGAAATAAGTAATAAGATAATATCACAGGAATAATTAGTTTATGAAGAAAATCCCTGAAGATACGACATCTGAGAGAAGAGCTTAATAAACAGGAGTGGAACATTCCAAACAGTAGGAGAGTAGGGCTTCTGGTTATAATTTATGTAATATTTTCAAAGGAAAGAAAGATTGATTGGAACAAGGGGATTAGAAGAAGGTGAGTTGGACAAACGGACAGGGGCTGGGCATGGATCTGTAAGTTAGTGAATTTTACAACTAGGAGTCTATATTTCAGGGAGTTTTAGGTATAGTTTTTATACCTCCTGTCCTCATATTTATGAACAGACAAAATTTGTATCTTATGATTCATTTAAATATAAATTCTTTCCCAAGTGAAATAAGTAATAGTAGAAAACTGGTAATATTTTTTTATTTTTCTAATACGGAGGTCAAGTCAGAGATAAAGGGGGGATAAAGAAATGGTTTTGTTGCCTTATTTCCATTTTTTTTTAACCTCTCATTGGAAGCTTATAGTATCATTTTATGGACCAGTCCCCTTCACGAAACTCCAGGAATCATGTATTCATGAGGTACATATGAAACAAAAATGCTTGTACCCTGCAAAACCACTTTTTTGCATCAGGCTTTCCATGGTTTAAAAATGGATCCTGAAAAATAATAAAATGCATTTATCCTTAAAAAGAGATGGTAAAATATAACTTGCAGGTGACTTATGTTTCCTGCATGAGTGAGAGGACAGATGCTACATCAGAGTTAAGCAACATTTCCCTTTGACATCCAAATTTTAATAAGCATTTATTTAATCTTCAATATGTTTTAAGGAACAAAATAACATAGGAGACTGCATTTTCTTATTTTTGTTTCATTCTGTTTGTCATTATCTGCCAGTCTTTCAAATGAAAATTTAAGAAAATGTGTACATATCAGCCCATTTTAGAAAAATGAGAATACCATATTTTCTTCTTTAAAAAGTGCCAACATTTCAATGCCCATGCATATTACAGATGTTCAGTTGGAAATGTAAATGTCATTAGTTTGTTAAAGGCATCCATGTGGATTTAATATGACAATATTTGTTGAATGATTGAATGCATGGAGGCGGCAGGAGAAAATGTGTATCTGGAAGGCCTTGTACTTCGGGTGGGTTTGTTTCAGTCTGGGTAAGAATGGCTCTCTGCACATGAATGTACAGCAAATTGTTTTGTGGTATTATCCTTCTCAACAGTGACAATAAATGATTTTCAATGCAAATGCTTTACAAAGGAGGCTAATGGCGTTCTATTTGCAGTTTAGATATCACCATTTGGGGCTGCCAAAACTATTTAAAGCCTCACAGGATCCTGTTTGTGATAGACCAATGCAAATTTGATGATCCATCCAAATATACAGAGATACTGCTTTAATGTTGCCATCATTATTGGAGCCGTCCTCTACACAGAAATTCTTAGCCACTAGTAGTAAATGACAGATGTGTTAATTAAGAGACTGAGACAAAGCCAAGGTTGATGTTCTAATAAACAGGTCATTAACTTTGGTAATGACCAATTTGAGAAGATGATTGTTATTACAAACTATATTCCATGAGTTATGAGAGCAACAGTATAACTCTGGAGTACATCCAATGGTCATATTATAAAGGGAAGTCTTCTAAAACAATTGATATTTCTAATATGTCACCTTGCCTATTTATAATTTCACATATTTGCAAAATGTGGTGGTTTTATATTAAGCAAAACTTATTAAATGCTTGATTTCAATACAGATAAGTGATAGGCTTTTCCTTTGAGTCAAATGAAAAGCCTTTTCAATGGTAATTTTAAGAATCTTCCTAACATAAGCTTGCTACCATATTAGAACAGCAATTCTTTCCAGAGTCCACAAGCAATATTTAAATAGAATGAAGAGATGTAAGGGAAATCAGAATCATATCATAATATGTTAGAAAGAAATTTAGAAGTAAATCTGCCTTCTCCTTGAACTAATATAAGAATTCCCTCTACAATAGCTAGTATAGATTATTCTTAAAACATTTTCTTCCTGAACTTCAAACATCAGAGTTTTCTTTCTCATAAGAGAATCTATTTCCATATGGAATAGCTCTTCTTATAAAGTTCTTCCTGATAGAGAACTAATTTCTCCAGAAAATGTGGATGCTCTTTATTCCATAAAATATAAACTTAAAAGTCTGAAGACATTTTTATGTCTTTCAAAATCTCCACTCTTCTAGTTAAATAATTCGGTAGGCATTTGCAACCATTCCTCCTGTGACATGGCTTGCATACGCCTCACTGTGGCAACTCCTTTTTGTTGACTAGAACAGCAGCCCCTCCCAACCCTGTTTTTCCTTGTCTGCTTCCACTACAGAAACTAAAAAGCTAAATATCCATTTCTCCACTCAGTTTTACACCTAGAAGTGACCATTCTCAGTCACACTGAACATGAGATATCATCAAACATCTACTAAAAGCGTCTGGGAAATGTATGCTTCTTTGTAATAAGCTCAATGATACTAACTCTCATTCTTTCCTTCTTGAATGAACAGGATACTCTATGTGAAGGAACTATGTTGTAATCCCACAGTGCATGCAAAGGACAGAGTATCAGTATGCTAACCAAGGCAAACTAGAAGAAGAGAAATGTCATAGTTCCTTGAAATATCATGGGGTAAACAGACCCATGTATGCAACCTTACACTGATAAATGTGAAAAAAAATCCAATATACTTAAAGCCACTGTTCGTTGAGTTTTAGGTCTATTTCCTGGAATTTAAGGAGATTGAGCAGCTTTTCCTCTTGGTACTTTCTTGCGGCTTCTCTCCAATCTTTGCTTATCCATAAGCGGAAGAGCTATCTCCTACCATAGTCCACAAAACATTTCCATCAAGCCATAGGTAGGTTGGCTTTTCCAAGTAGTTATCACATCCTGCCAATATGTTTCTCCCCATCCTTTTTTTGGAATCATTACTATACAATTACATGAGCAACACTGTGGTTATTAGATTCCCCCCATTATCAAGTCCCTACCATATACCCCATTACAGTCACCATCCATCAGCGTAGTATGATGCTATAGAATCACTACTTGTTCTCTCTGCACTACACTGCCTTCCCCATACCCCCCCCACTACATTATGTGTGCTAATCATAATACCCCTTATTCCCTTTCTCCCTCCCTTCCCACCCACCCTCCCCAGTTCTTTTCCCTTTGGTAACTGTTAGTCCATTCTTGGGTTCTGTGAGTCTGCTTTTTCTTTGTTGTTATACATCCAAAATATACAAAAGGCTCACGCACCTCAACAAACAAAAAGCAAATAATCCAATTAAAAAATGGATAGAGGATCTAAACAGACACTTCTCCAAAGAAGAAATTCAGATGGTCAACAGACACATGAAAAGATGCTCCACATCACTAGTCATCAGAGAAATACAAATTAAAACCACAATGAGATATAACTTCACACCAGTCAGGATGGCCACCATCCAAAAGACAAACAACAACAAATGTTGGCGAGGTTGTGGAGAATGGGGAACCCTCCTACACTGCTGGTGGGAATGTAAATTAGTTCAACCATTGTGGAAAGCAATATGGAGGTTCCTCAAAAAAGCTCAAAATAGAAATACAATTTGACCCGGGAATTCCACTCCTAGGAATTTACTCTCCCTTTCCTTTTTAATCTCACAGTGCCTGTCTCAAATTGAAGTAATGATCTTAAATTCTGTTTCAATTCTACACTACTGGGAATCACCCACTGGGGGTCTTGTAGGATATCTTAAATTTTCACACTCACACGACACTATAGGCAACACTTGGCACCAGAGGACTCAGAAAGACATAGGACAGGAACAAAGCATGCCAGGCTGGCAGTGCTGGGCATCCTCTCCAAAGGGCATCCTCACTGCGCTGTAATTTCCAGGTCCAGGTGCCAAGAGAACAGACTCTCATGAGATGAGTGCCACCCTAGTTTAAAAGCTTCACCCCCTGACCCTTTCTAGAAAGAGAAATTGTCAAAATTTGAATAATTGAACTTTTTTGAGAAGTTGCCTGGGGACCATATAATTCAATCTATACTGTTTCAACATGAGAAAAATACAGTATAAAGAGATTAAATGACTTTCCCAAGAACAAAAGATTACTTAAAGTCCTAGAACACAGGCCTCATAACTCCCAACCCAATTTTCTAAATAGCCATGTTTCCTAATATTTAGTAAATGGTTTTGTTGTTATTTTTACTTTTATTTGTTTTTCCTTCCCCTCCAGAGTGAAATTCAAAAATATAAATATATTAAATTGACTTGAAAATTATTAAAAATATAACTGACACTTTAATATTACAATTCTAATGTTTAAAGTAAATAAAAAGTATCGACCATATGTCATTAACTAACTTACTAAAAGTAAATGCAGTCACATATATGCTTGTAATCAAATATTAATTAAAAAACAATCATTTGAACATATTTTGTTTCACCTTTATAAAAAAATTAAAATAATTCACATCTTTAAGTGTCAAAATTCCACACAATGTAGCAGTTATTGAAAAATGTATCTTTGATGGTATCATAACTCAAACTAAGAAAACTATGCTCATTTCTAATTATAGGCAATGACCAAAGAGCATAATGACTGATACAAATAATAATAGTAAAAAAACTGAGGAGTACAATTATCAATAAGTATAGTTATATTTATTATTGCCTAATGAGTTCCGACTATGTGGCAAGAACTATTGAAAAACCTTTAAATGCATGACACTATTTAATCTTCACAACTATTAAAATTGTGACCCTCACTTTACAGATGAAGAAAGGCTTACCCAGAAATGACTAGCTGATCCAGTGTCACACAACTGGTAACTGGGAGAGATAAGATTTAAATAAAATGACACTTTGATTGTAAAAATGAAAAAAAAACATACCCCTCAAATTTCTACAACATAAAGTGTCACTGTTAACTCAGAGAAGTAAATGTATTTTAATGAAAATCATTTCCAAGTAGACAATTTCACTACTGCCATTAGAGCTGTGTTTCTGACATGTTTGATATCTATTAAAATGACAGACAATAATAGATGCTGATGACAAATGGGACAGCAGAATGTTGGCAACAAATTGGAATCATGCTTCCAAGATACTTAAAAATATGGTCTTTGATTTATTTTCAAACAGTATTATATGTAATCCAATAAAATTAGCCTGTTTTCCTCAAGCCTCCATTACATGCATAAAGTACCATAGCAGCAAAAATTCTAAATTTAGCAATTTATAATACTTATTTTCCTTATCTTTTCTCTCTTTACAATGTTGACTCAATGTTCAGAGTGAAATCATTCTATCAATTAACCAATTGCTTTTTTCACATGAATCTAAAATATTAGTGTATATAACTGATTAGTTAATTGTCCATTTTCTTTAAATTGGTTGAATATTTTGTTTTATGGAATTGGTGTGTCTGTGTGGAACTTGTCATTTTCATTAAAAAATATGAGTTTCCTACAAGTATGAAAGATGCTATTTTGGAAGATATAAGAAGCATGAAAATCAACTAGAAATCATCTTTTAAACCTAAGAATAATATTGCATAAAGGAGGGAGGAAAAAATGTGCATAAATATCCACAATAATACAGAACATGATAATATCGAGAAAAGTGGTACTAAGTGGCAAAGAAAGTCTAAGAAAGTAATGATTAAAGTTGATCAATATAGAGTACTGTATTTTAATTTTTTGTACACAAAAATGCATAATTGAAAATATTTTTGGCTACCCTTGAATAACAGTGGAGATTTTTATAGGAAGAGATAGGATGACAACATGATGCTGGCAAATGTGGAATGAGGAGCAATGAAGAGGCCACGTGAAAGTACAAGTAAGTGAAGTGAAGTTGCAAAAGATACAGTTGGAAACAACAAATGCTTATTATAAGAGAGTGAAATTATTGGAACAGTGTCTTATCCACAGAACTATGTACAGTTTGTTCTTTCTTGTACTTAATAGGTCAACTGAAAATTGAGATTACTGTTGCAAGTAATCCAGGTGGGAAGAGGACAGGCAAGAGCCAAAATGCTATCAGAAGAAATGAAAGATTAGGATGGTAGTTATGTGTGTGTGTTTGTGTAAGTGGTGATAAAAGTGCAGCTGTGAAAGCTTCTTACAAAGAAAGAATCAATAGGATTTACTATTTGTTAGATATTATGGAGTGGAGTATTAGAGACAGAAGGAGGAGTTAATGATTTTGATAGGTCAGCTCTAGGTGTCAGTGGATGTTGGTGCCATGAATAACAAGGAGAAGGCAGATATCAGGATGAATTGAGGATGAGTGCATGGTTTACTAGGAAATAGTGAGTTTCACTTTTTACATATTTTACATATTTAGTACATCCTGTTAGTACATCCATTAGCAATATGAAATGTAAATCTAGATTTTTTGGGGTGGTTGAATGCTAAGAACATGTACTTGGAGCTATTATCACAGAGAAGAAACTTAATATTGTGTTAGTGGATGAAACAGAAAAGACCTCAAATTGAAAGGAAAAAAAGAACTTTGCAGAACACTTGAATTAGGGGAGGGAGAGGAAGAAGATTGCTTTTGATGAGGAAAAAAATTAAAATGTGAGGAGCATAGACAAATGTCAGAGGAAATAAAAGGAATAAAGTCCCAGAATATTCAGTCCCAGATCAATAGATCTAAGCAGTCTCAGACCCTATCTAATCTAAGGAGAATAAATTCTGGGTAAAATTCTAATCCCTGTGAGAAACCAAATTTAGCTGACAACTTATGTTATAGAAAGTTCTTAGAGAAGTAAAAATGGAATGAAGTGGCAATAAGACATAATCAAATGAATTGTGGAGCAGCAGTGAGGGTCCTGCTTGGTTTAAATACTGTGCTGCTCACCAACTGTCAAGATTCGACTTGATAATGCAAATAGTGTTCTTAAATTTGGAGCAAATAAAGTATAACAGAAAGTCATAAAGGCCAGATGTTCATAAGGATAAAGAATAAGGAAAGGTCAGAAAGGAGAAAATCAACTGAAAACAGTACATCAGTAACGCAAAATAGATCATAATGGAAGAATAACTTTGAGTCGCAGTAGTTAGTAGAGGAGAAGAATATGAGGTTGTGATTAAAGAGGAAAGATATGAGCTGTAAGACATGCAGTGATCCCCACATGACTGAGATCCACTTGAGGTGGCCATGTTAGCAAGCGACTCATGAGGAGAACAAGTGAGAACCCAAATGTTGAGGAAGCTACAGAATGCCAGATTGCTAGGGTTTTAACATGGATAATGAAATCACTAAGGATAACAGGGGGAAAATAGGGGAGAATAGTTATAGTTGACTCTTCGCTTCAGAATTCATTAAGTTGTGTAACTTGGAAGTTTAAAATAAAAGGTTTATTATGATTTATTAATTGGTTTGTTTGCACACAGCAAAAAGAGAAACTGCATGCACTGGAAAGGCAAGTTTCAATTCATGAGAACTTCATACTAGCAAATATCAGGACATAGTTGTATATCCTGGTTGGCACCATCAAATTATTTTATCCATGTTCATGTCCTTCTACCTTGCAAAAATGAAATTACATTAGCTGTTTGTCCAGATCTGTGTTTCCAGAACTTCTATTAGCTTTACCTCCTTTTCTCCTCTCTACTTCCTGATTCTCATTCTTTAAGTATTATTAATAAAGATTGCAGGCCAAATATTAATGTGTAGAAAGAAATTATTCTAGAGTTAGAGATAATTGTATTGAAAAACAGGAAAGAATAGGAAGGAAAGTGTTGGTTAGTGATGAAAACAAATGAAGTATAATCATGAACTAGTAGTAGAATTCAATTATTTTATCAGACCCCCTTCTGGACACATGAGTTGAAGAGAATTGTGGGAAAAGACCTTCTTCTAATGATTTCAGAGAAGTTGAAATCATAGAAGGACATGAGGTAATGATTCACCATTGAATTAGGCATCCCAAAAGCATAGTGGAAGAAGTTAACATATGGGTTCCCATATGGAGTTGGGTTTGGAGAGAGATAAAGTTGAGAGAATGGGGTGATTAGCACTCAGAGTGTTTGATCCTTGAGCAGTGATCTTTTATAACCTGGAAAGAAGCAAAGATATCCAGATGTGAATCAGAATAATGGTGGCAAAAGAGATGGAATACTAGCAAAGGATGACCAGAAAAAATATAAATAAAATCCTATAAAACACCCACATGAAATATAACATCAGAGCTATAAATAAAATTGAAATATAAAATTTATAGACTAAACTAATAATTTAAACACTTCTATTTTACTGATTAAATGGCTTTGCTAAGATTTTTTTCAATAAATTTTCACTTTTGTCTTTCTTCTTTTTACTATTTTAGAAAACAATGTTATTTTTTCTGACTTAATTCTCTATTTTGTTAAAAAACTAAGATATCAAAAAGAAAGAATAATTGTATAGTCGATCTTATATGTTGCCTTTAACCTATTATTTGCATGAAAGAAAAAAAGAGCTTATAAAGAACAGATACATAAGATTGGCAAAAATTAAAATTTAACAACACTTAATATTAGTATGTGGAAAACTGAGGAACTTTCATACTCTACTAATGGGAATATAAATCTTTAGCACCACTTGGTAAAAATTTGGCATTTTTCATTAATGTGAAGGGTATGCAAACCTTTTAACCCAATAGTTTCACTACTAAGTATTATACCTCAGAAAAATGTTTGCACAAGTAAGATACACTAGAAGCAGAACAGGCAAATAAGTGGTGGCACACTTCTACAATAAAGTACAATACACTTGTAACAACATGAATGAATCTTAAAACATAACACTGAGCAAAAGAAGACATAAGAGGGTTTCAGGATAATTCTATAAATATGTATGAAAAATTGAGAACAGACAAAATAACTAAATTGTTTAAGGATTCAGATATAGAAAGTAAAACTAAAAAGCAATATAATTATCCCCAAAGTACATCTAGGCATTATTTCTGGCAAAAGGAGAGGGTTGGGTCAAGGAGAAGTATCAAAGGGCCATCTGGGGTGCTAGCCACATTCTATTTCTTGGCTTGGATGTTGATTTCACTAGTGACTGCTTTTAAATTATTCCTTATACTGTATATACATTATTATAATTTACAAAAAAATAGAAAGGAGAGGAAAGGGTGGAAGAAGAAGGGGAGAGGAGCAAAGTGAAAGGAATAAAAGGGTGGGGAAGGGGAGGAAAAAAAAGAAAGAAAAGCAGTTGCCACTCAGATCTGGAGAAAGCAGAGTGCTCTGCCTGAAGCATCCTGAGGTTTTGTGCCCACAGTGGAGAACCAGAATCATGGTAAATGTGAGACAAGATAGTAGACAGGAGGCCAAGGGTCTGCTCTAACTGAAGGAGCAAAATGAGATTAGAAAGAAGACAGCAAGTGGCCTTGCATTTAGCTGGTACCCATGAAAGTTGAAAGCTATACAGGTACAATAGAGAATGAGCTTTAGGGGAGCAAAATCAGAACATAAGTTGTAAATTTACATAATATGTAAATTAAGTCTGAAATGCTTTAAAAAACAGAATTGCCATGTCTTTCAAAAAAATAAATGAATGCTTCACCAGAGCAATTTTCATAATGGAATCTAGGATGTTAAATATGTCAATATTTATATTAGTGGTTTATATTAATATATATAAATAATCTCCTTTACACTCTCAAGTTGAACATTCTGAACAATAACAATGGAGAAATAATGAACAGAGGTTATCATCTAACATATTCTAAAATGCACGTAAGACAAATGTAATATACGGTTGACCCTTGAACAACACAGTTTTGAACTGTGTGGGTCACTTACACATAGATTTTTTTCAGAAAATACACTGGAAAATTTTTTGGAGATTTGCAACAATTTGAAAAAACTCAGAGATGAACCATGTAGCCTTGAAATACTGAATAATTCATAAAAATATATGTCATGAAATACTAGACCATTTTATCATTTACTCCTATAAAATCAACAGTAGGCTATTAGTAGTCAAGTTCTGGGGAGTCAAAACTTATATGTGAATTTTCAACTACGCAGGTGTCCACACACCTTATCCCCATGTTATTCAAAGGTAAACTGTATTTGATTTTAAATGCTAAACAAAGAAGTCAAATTAATAGTAATAAGTAGATGGGAGAGATTGTGTAGGGGACTGCCTCAAGAGGTGCCACTCTGGCATGCAGATTATTTCAGAACTGAAAACAATCAAGGCCTAAAAGATTCAAAGAAACTTTGATAACCCCAGCCCCACCCTTAAACTGCATAAAAAGAATTTAGATGGAGGACCCGTACCAGGAAGAGAGCTGTTACCATAGGTAACTATATCCTAATATAACCAAGGGTTGGTAGACAGGGAGGAATTTGACAGTCTGTTAAGATTCCTTTCTCTGTCCCGTTGTTTCTCTGTAGTCCGGCAAACATTTGTTTCCCAAACATTTGCTCTCTCATATTCCTGTGAATTGTTCCCCTTTTCTTATGAAGTCTCAGATCCCTACCTCCTTGTCCTTAGTTAAAGACAGTACATATACCTCATTTTCCCCATCTGGAATCTCATGTATATGGATTCCCCATATGTATATAATCAAACTTTACTTTTTTCTCTTGTTTATCTGGCTCATGTCAGTTTGATTCTTAGACCAACTGAAAGTACCTTGAAGGCTAGAGGAAACTTCTTCCTCCACAGCTGTTGGGGTAGTAGGCAGGATTCTTTAACTCCCTGAACATTTCTTGCTGCCAGACTTCTGCAGCTGAGAGATTCTGGAACATCTGAGGGACAGCTGGCAAAAGGTAAGATTTCTTACCATGTCAGCCTCCTGGAATCTCTTGTCTGCAGGGTCTGATGGAGTGAGAATGGTAAAAGTCCTTTTTCTCTCTTTCTAAATTTAGATCAGCAGGAAAAAATATTGGTGTAATTAGTTCCTTAAGCTTGGTGACTCTTGATAAATTTGGTTCTGTATTTTCTGTCGACCTGTTTCTTCCAGACAGGGTCTTCCTTTTCATCTTCTGTGTCTTTGTGTCATTTATAAATGTGCACAGGAGGTAAAAGCTGTTGCTAAGAGAACTTGGAAGCCAAAGCTGCAAAATTGAGGCACAGGTCAAGTACTTAAAGGCTATTACAGCACTGGGCACCTCAAGAAGACTCCCATGATAGGATAAGTTGGTCCAGAACATGTTGTTTGAGACTAGGTCACCTGCCAACCTCAAGAAAATTTCCGTGCAATGAGGAACACCATAATACATCACACAGTCCCCAACACTAATGCATGTCTCTCTTAGGTATTAGTTTGGCTTCCAAAAGGGCTAAGGTTTAGCTAAAGCTGTTAATGTGCAAATATTTTCCTTTTTTGTGTGTGTCATGAGAGGTTTTGTTGTGTGTCATGAGAGGTTGTCTTTTGACCAGTGAGAATATTCTGTCTGGCCTCCAGCAATAGGACAGTGCTCATAAAGGCATGCATCTGGCAGGTAGTCCAGTGGGCTATGGATCTGGTTGTCTCCTTCATTGTTTCTGTCCAACAATAGCAATATTTTCAGACATACTTAACAATTAAAAACATATTTAAATGGCAATTACTATTTTAAGAAATGATCTCAGAAAGAATAATTTTTAAAGTTAGTGGAGATAAAATATATAAAACAAAAATAATTGTCATTGGATGATCTATCAATCATACATTCACATACTGCTTTTTGCCATGTCAGATATTAATTTTTGTTTTATAAGAATTCAATTTATAGCCTGAATTCTAAAATTAAATTACTTTTGTAACTAAACATTTCAATAAATGAGAAAATAATCACTAATAAAAGGAATAATGAATTATTTACTATGTATCAGAGTTTCACTAAATGCTCTACATCCTTCTTTTGTCAAATAGTCAAAAAATCTGTAAGAGATAGCAACTATCATTGGTCCCTTTAGATCAGGAGATGTGGAACAAGAGAGGGAGCTTAAAGAAATTACACAGCATCATGTTGGACAAAAGCTGTGGGATGGGCTTCCTACCAAAGAAGATCAGCTTAAGACCAGCTTCCTTCCCAGCTTACTTACTTTAATATTATAATATATTGCTTCTCAGCAAGGATTCTTAAAAAAGGAATTTCATGAGCTTTACTTTTTTAGAAAATTCAAAAAGTTCAACATTTCAACACTATGGAGAATATATGCC
Source organism: Manis pentadactyla (assembly GCF_030020395.1). Lineage (NCBI taxonomy): Eukaryota > Metazoa > Chordata > Mammalia > Pholidota > Manidae > Manis > Manis pentadactyla. The sequence goes on from NC_080023.1 coordinate 55,007,759, forward strand.
TATTAATTCAGAACTTTACTTTTTTCTTCATCTACAGAAAAAATATCAAGAAAAAATAAACCCAGAGTCCCACTAAATTAATATAAGGAAAAATTTCCCTTAGTTAAAAGAAAAGATTGATTTTTACCATTGTTTCCACTGATATTATCAGAATAAAATTGATTAAGAAACTATGAAATCTAAGAAATAAGCAATATATGATTCATTTTTACATAGCCCTGCACATGGAATTTAAGTAACATATTACAAATAGCACTATTTATAGTTAAACAACATAAAGTAATGTTTAAATTTATCCAGATAAGCATATTGACCTGTACCTCGGTAGAGCTGACCTGGTTATTTCTTCCTCCTCAACAGCTGAATCACTTAAAGGTATGGCCATTTTGATCAAATATCACATAATAGTTCGTTAATGCAGTGCAAAATTTCCAGTCAACTGTAACAAAGTCAACTAACATGTCTTCCCTTAGGCAGCTTTCATTCCTCAGTGTTTCAACTAATTAAATATGCACACTAAACAGAGATGTGAATTCTTATGGATTCACGTAACTATTCCATATTACTGTTTATGTAGTTTTTAACTCTAAACATAATACATATACTTAAGCAAAGTCATTATAGATTCTTCCAAGAAATTCAACCAATACACTCTAAGTTCACAAGGTTAATTTTGTCAAACATATTGATCTCTACATGTCCTAGCTTTACTCTTCTAAGAGATTATACTACTGACTTAAAAGGATATACATAGTCCTTTGTTTATGCTATTGCTTTACTATAAATAGGGGAAATAAACAATATATGTGAAAATCCATTTCAGTAAAACATATTTGATTTCAAAGGAAAAAAAGAAGAAATAAAAAGTGTTGATTAAATAGAAATGTTTAAAAAATGGATTTCAGATTATCTTATAAAAACAAAATAGGAATCACAAAATTCTCCCTACATTCCTCTTTGCAGAGATCAAAGCTTCTAAGGGGTTTTTACCCTGGCCAAACCATCTCAGTTTAAGTGAAGAAAAAAGCATAAGATGAATCATCCCAGTAATTTTTCTCCCCTTACTCTGAACCTGTTATGAAATAGACTTCTTTGTTAAGACTTTATTTTTTAAGAGCAGTTTCAGGTTCATAACCAAATTGATAGAAGAGTACAGAGATTCCCTGTATAACCTCTTATACCCACACATGCATAGCCTCCCCCATTATCAACAGCTCCTACCAGAGTGGTACATTTCTTTCAATTGATGAACCTACATTGACCCATCATAATCACCCAAATTCCATAGTGCACATTAGGATTCATTTTTAGTGTTATACATTCTATGGGTTTAGACAAATGTAGAATGGCATGCATCCATCATTATAGTATTATATGGTGTATTTTCAGTGCCCCCAAATCCTCTGCCTCTGCTTATCCATCCCCCCAATCAACTCCTGGTAACCACTGATCTTTTTACTGTCTCCACTGTTTTTTATTTCAGAATGTCAGAAAGTTGGACTCATACAACATACAGTCTTTGCAGATTGGCTTCTTTCACTTAGCAATATGCAATTATGGTTCCTCCATATCTTTTCATGGCTTGATAATTCATTTACTTTAAGTAACCAAATTGATAGAAGAGTAATATTCTATTGTCTGGATATACCCTGGTTCATTTATTTATTCACCTATGGAAGACATCTTACTTGCTTCCGAGTTTTAGCAATTACAAATGAAGCTGCTATAAACATCCATGTGCATATTTTGTGTGGAAATAAGTTTTCAACTTTGGGTAAATACCAATGAGTACAATTGCTGGATTATATGATAGGATTATGTTTAGTTTGGTAAGAAACTGTCAAACTGACTTGCAAAGTAGCTGTATTGTTTTTTATTCCCACCAGCAATGAACAAAAGATCCTATTGTTCCACATCCTTGTTAGCATTTGCTGTTGCCAGTGTTCTGGATTTTGGCCACTCTAATATGTGTGTAGTGGTATTTATTAATTATTATTATTATTACTGTTTATATAATATTTTAATATATTAATATAATTATTATTGTTTTATTTTGCATTTACCTAATGACACATAATGTGGAACATCTTTTTATATGCTTATTTGGCATCTTTATATATTCTTTGATGAGATACCTGTTAAGGTCTTTGGACCATTTTTAATCAGATCATTTGTTTTCTCAGTGTTTGAGTTTTAAGAATTCTTTGTGTATTTGGGAAAGCAGTCCTTTATCAGATGTGTCTTTTGCAAGTATTGTTTCACAGTATTTTGATATTGTCTATCATATAGCAGAATATTTTAATTAAGTCCCTCTTATTCATTATTTCTGTCATGGATAGTGCCACTGATATTGTATCTAAAGAGGCACCACCATACCCAAGGTTATTAGGTTTTCTTCCATGTTATCTTCCAGGAATTTTACTGTTTTGCATTTTATATTTAGGTCTATTTTCCATTTTGAGTTAATTTTTGTGACAGTTGTGATATCTGTTTTAGATCCATTTTTTTTCATGTGAATGTCTAGTTCTTCCAGCACCACTTGTTGAAAATACAGTCTTTGTTCCATTGTCCATTGTATTGACTTTGCTCCTTTATCAAAGATAGTTGACCAGATTAATGAGGGTCAATTTCTGGACTTCCTATTCTGTTCCATTGATTTTTCTATTTTTTCACCAATACTCTACTGTCTTGATTCCTGTAGCTTTGTAGAAAGCCTTCAAGTTGAGTAGTGTCAGTTGTATAACTTTGTTCTTCTCCTTTAATATTCTGTTGATTATGAATATTTTGCCTGTACATAAAAACTTAGATTTGGTTTGTCAATATACACAAGTAACTTCTGGGATCCTGACTGGGATTGCACTGAATCTGTAGATCAAGGTGGGGAGAACTAACATTTTGACAATATTGAGTCTTTCTGTCCATGATCATAGAATATATCTTCACTTTTTAGTTCTTGAATTTCTTTCATCACAATTTTGTAGTTTTCTTCATATAACTCTTTACATACTTCATTAGATTTATGCCTAAGTATTTCATTTTTGGGAGTGCTAATTAAGTGGTATTATGCTTTTCAAATACAGGTTTCACTTGTTTGTTGCTGGTATATAGTAAAGTGACTGACTTGTATATTAACCTTTTATCCTTCAACCTTGCTATAATCACTTAGTTTCAGGAGGTTTTGTTTTGTTTTGTATTCCTTCTCATTTCCACATGATAGTCATATCATGTGTGAACAAAATTTTATTTCTTATCTTTAAATAAATACCTTTAACTTCCTTTTCTTATCATATGGAATTAGCTAGGACTTCCAGTAACATGTTGAAAAGGAGTGGTGAGAGGGGACATTCTTGCCTTGTTCCTGATCTCATTGAGAAAGCTTTGTTTCTCATCATTAAGTATGATATTAGCTGTAGTTTTTTGTAGGTATTCTTTATCAATTTTATTCAGTTTCCCACTATTCCTACCTTATTGAGAGTGTTTAAACATAAATGGGTATTGTATTTGTCTAATTCTTCTTCTGCATCTATTGATATGATCATATGTGTTTGTTTATTTACTTATTTATATTTAGTCTGTTAATGTGATGAGTTATGTTAATTGATTTTTGAATGTTGAACCAGCCTTGCATACCTGTGATAAATCCCACTTGATTGTGGTATAAAATTCTTTTTATACATTGTTGGATTCAATTTGCTAATATTTTGTTGCAGACTTTTTGCATCTTTTTATGAGAGATATTGTTCTGTAGTTTTCCTGTAATGTTTTTGTCTGGTTTTGGTGTTAGGGTAATGCCTGCCTCATAGAATGAGTTAGGAAGTATACCTCTCTTTCTTCCTCTAAAAGAGATTATAGGGAATTGGTATAATTTCTTCCTTAAATATTTGATTTAATTCACCAGCGAGCCCATCTGGACTTGCTTTCTGATTTGGAAAGCTATTTGCTATTGATTCAATTATTTTAACAGATCTAGGCCTATTCAGATTGTCTTATTTCTTCTTGTGTTAGTTTTAATACATTGTATCTTTCAAATCATTGGTCCATTTCATCCAGGTCATCAAATCTGTGGGCATAGAGTTGTTCATGTATTCCTTTTAATGTCCATTGGATCTGTAGAGATGTCTGACTAGTAACTTGTATTCTCTCTCTTTTTCTTGATAATAGGTGGTAGTTTAGCAACCTTATTGAATTTTTCAAAGAAACAGCTTTTGTTTTTATTGGTTTTCTCTATTGTTTTTCTGTTTTCAATTTTGCTTATTTAAGTGCTAATTCTTATTATTTCTTATCATTTTCTTTTGAATTTTATTTGTTCTTTTCTAATTTCCAAAGGTGGAAGTTTGTTTTAGACCTTTCCTTTTTTCTAGTGTATAGATTCAATACCATAAATTTCCCTCTAAGCATTTCTTTCCTTTTATCCCGCAAATTTTGATAAGTTGTACTTTCATTTTCATTTTTAAATTTATGTTGAGATTTCTTTTTTGACCCATGTATTTACAAGTGTGCTGTTTAATTTCCATGTATTTTCAGATTTCCTAGCTTTTTTCTGTTTCTTATTTCTAGTTTAATTCCTTTGTGCTAGTGATCAGATATTACATGATTTCTTTTATTTTAGACTTGTTAAGGTATGTTTTATGTTAAAAAATGTGATCTACTTTGGTTAATGATATAAACATTTTATAGTTTTCCCATTTCAAAAATATATTTTATCAAGAGTCAGAAGTAATCCTCTAAATACGAATGTTTAAAGACATTAAGCTTCCCCAAATATTTTTCTAGAATCATGCATCAATAGTAAGATATTTACTAGAGTTTTCAAACATCTTGAAAAGTATGAGTTTTCAAACATACTTTACTAAAGTATTTCAGTCATCTTGAATATTCATATGGGAATTGTCTGAATGGTAACTCTGAAAAATTATACTTCCTAGTAAATTTACAGTATGCACTTGGGGCTAATTGCTGCTTTCCTTGACATATCAGGTTTTCTGCATTCATCTTGTGTTTTCCAGTAAGACCTTAGAAACCAAACATTACTTCACCTCTCTTCCTCTTGGCTGATTCCTAACCTCAATTTAAGTTACCACTGTAAATAAAAATTTTAATGCATTTTTTATAGAGCCAACAAGAAAAAGTATAGTATGATAAATCTACAATGGTTCCAAACACTTATAATACTATATGGCTTCATTATTTTAAGATATGACATTCACTGAGATATATAATTTTAATAGTTAATACTGATTAATAATAACATTATGAGCATTTTCCTAAGTATTTTACAAGGAACCTTTTTAACCTCTGATGTATGACTCCCTTTATATAAGGTGGGGAAACTGAGGCTCAACTAGGTAAGCATGTCCAATTCATAATATTGGAAATTGGTAAGCCTTCTGTTCTAAGCCAGGCTGTATGGCTACAACACCCACGTTTTAAATAGTAAGATATACTATCTCATATTTAAAGTGAATGAACCAAAGAATATTCCAAATATAAAAATAAAATATATGTATATTATTTCTTTTGAATTATTTAATCACCCTTTTTTTATAACTCTTGATAATTCAACTCATTAAATTTGAATTCACCACCTTTTCAAAATCATCATAAAGAGCTGCACAAAAAATATGATAAAGTAGGAGGAGATAGTACAATTTCTTGAAATGCCTCTTCTTTCAACCTCTTCATAACTGTTCTTCCCTGATTTTTCTCTCTACCCATCTCAGTACAGTGGCTGTCTTACTACTTGTATTTATTTTTGTGTTTGCTCCTCATAATTTGTTATTGTAATTAATTCTGTCTTCCTCCATCTTCTTTCTCTCTCTGTACACATCTGAGTGGTTTTATGCACAACCATCTCTTCAACATTGATACTTTCCAGATCTATAGCTACATCTCTGATTTATTATTTCTCCAAGCTCCTGATTTATAACAAGGTACCAAACATCTACTCAATGTCCACTGGCCCATAAGCCTCTCAACTATTCCTAAACTGAAATTGTCCTTCACTAAGCTACAATCTTAACCTGAAAAACCTGTTGCCCTCCTGTTTCTCTATCTTCATTAACTGTCATATACCCAGTGGCTCAAGATGAAATTCTCTGAAACTTCTCACTCCACATCAACATCCTATTAATACTAAATTATTTTATTCCTACTTACCTTTGAAGTCAAGATTTGCCCTTGATTTTCGCCCTTCTTTAACACCATCCCAGAATATTTCTTACTTAGGTCTGTCTCCCCAGTCAGCTCGTCTCTCCACTTTCTGGCTCTCCATTCCTATTCAGAAACATCATTCTAAAGCTCATGTCTCATCTCACTCTTTCCCTGGTTAAAAATCTTTCAATGACTGTTGAAGATTAAACTCTAAAAAGCCCCTTCATGATTTAGCCATTGTCTACCTCCAGCTTCTCTACTATGGATACCAAGTTGCCTGGAATTACCTGGAGCAGTGTTTTCTTTCTTTTGTGTTCTAGTCTCCCCGCGTAAATCACTACTGGCCTTGTCAGTCTACAGAATGTTTAAGCATCCTTTAAGGTCCAGTTAATATATCATCTCTTTCAGAAATCTTCCCTTGAAGAAAATAAGCAGAATTAAGCATTTCCTCATTTTCCTTCCTGTAGCCTTTTTTACAAATCTCTGCTGTAGCACGTTAATCTTTTTTGACTATTTTCGTCACTATGCTCCAAGCCTGCTTAATTTTTTTTTAATTTGCAAAATACACCGGGTATTGTCTATCCTTAATACTTTCCAAATGCACTGATGCAAGAGTATAGGACTAGAAAAAGGAAGAAAAAAAAGCCATCTTTGTCTCTGGACTGAAATGCATCTCACACTGGAGGTACACCTTAGTTTGTAAACAGAATAACCTCTGAAGCCAGATGAGATAGTTGTCTATAGCTGCATAACAAATTACCACAAATTTAGTAGCTTAAAACAATACACACTCACATACACTTACTGTGGGTCAGGAGTTCATCATGGCTTAACTGTGTCCTCTGCTTCAAATAATCTCAAAAGGCTGCAGTCAATGTGTTGGCCAGGCCTGGAGGAGAAGCCTTGACTGTGGAAGTTTCCATTTCCAAATTTATGTGGCCGTTGGTAGGATTCAGTCCTATGCAGGATGTTGGCCTAAGGGCATCAATTATTTGATGATTAAAGACCAGAAGCCATCTTTAGTTCCCTGCCACTTTGTCCTCTTGAACACAGTAGCTGGTTTCTTCAAAGCTAGGTAGAAAGCCTACTAGCCAGACAGAAGTCACAATCCTATAAAATATCATCAAGAAAGTGGCATCTTGTCATATTTGCTGTATTGGTCAGATGAGAATTGCAAGGCCAGCCCACCTTCAAAGAGAGATTATACAAGACAGCATATGGTTGACAGAATTTTTAAAATCTTCTCCACAAGATTCTCATCTTCTAAGCATTCAAACACTAATCTAGGCACTGCTATGAAAAATCTGTGAAGATGAAATTAAAATTATTATTCAAGTGGCCCCTAATTAGCAGGAAGATCATCTACCTGGATTAACCAGATGGGCCCAATCTAATCACAAGAGCCTGTAAAAGCCAAGAATTTTCTCTGCCTGATAGCAGACACATGAGGTGGAAAGGAAAAGCAAAGAAGTAGAATAGAAGGTCAGAGAGATTCAGGACTTCAACCTGCTCTTGATGCCTTTAATGACTGAGAAAGGGACCCACATGCTAGGAAATGTGGACAGCTCTAGAAGCTCAAAATGATCCCTGAGTTACAGCTAACAAGGATATGGGAACTTCAAACCTATAACCACGGGGACTAATTTTGCCTACAAATGTCAGAGCCTAGAAATGCTTTCTTCCCTAGCACCTCCAAAAAGAACATAGCTCTATGGAAACCATGACATCTGCTAGCTATTAGCATTATTCCTAGGAGATAATTATTTGTATTTTTCCTTAAGTTTTAATGCATAGTTATTTTAGAGGTAAATAAGTTAAAATTAACATAGTACAGTATTTCATTTTCTTTGCCGAAAATTGTGAGGCAGCACTAAAAAAAAAAACCCTTAGGAAACATTTCTTATCTGAATAAATCAGGCAATAGAGATGTTGTTTCTAATAGTGATCAGCTGGTGACATTCATTAGGGTAAACCAATATAAATGCAACCAGATATTTCATTCACTTCTACTAAAATTGATTTAGTTCAACCAACAGATTCTCTCAGATGAAAAACTTAGTATTGAACCAATGGTGTATATTTTGCATCCATATTTAACTTCCAGATGGTTTTGATAGTTATAGGAAAAATACGTCCTGGAATCTCCAGTAGTTCTCTGATTATTTTTTAACTTCCACCCCTGCATTTGTTTTTTTACCTAGATTTTTGAAATAGTCTTAATTTTTTTCATGAATTTATTTTATCAGCCTGTCATAAATTAATCCTTTCCTATATTTCTTCTGAATCTAATACTTCATTGGACATTATAACTTCACCTCTTAAGGGACTTAAAACAAAGAGCAATTAATTTGTGTTGAATTCAAAGGTTATTCTTCTAGATGAATTTGTTTTTCATAATATGAAACTGATCATTCTCAGGGTTGTAATTTCTCTGTTGGAGTAAGTTACATATTATTTAAAGTTTCCTTACCTCTTTCAGGCCATTAGATCATGTTCTGAAGCCAGATCATCTTGGAAGAATTTTTCTGTCTATGATTAATTCTCAATTATTGATTATCCCTCCTTGAACAATCCTTATCCACTGATTTTTATGATTATAGAAAGTTTTTTACATAATTTATAAGAAAAATAAGATTTCTGTCATTTTTCCTTTTGATACCCCTAAATCTAGGTTCATGAAAATATATTTCTCCATGCTTTCTAAATTTAAAGAATCCTTCTGCTTTATCATCATCATCATCATTATTTTACTTTCTCTTCTCCAGGATGCAAATAGTCCTGACTGACGATTTGCCTATTTACTACTAATTCTGTTTTAATCTCACTTTATCTGTTCACTTTAGGCTTGTCCCAAAGTTGTAACTTCCTTAAAATAAATAAGCAAACAAACCTTTAAACCACTACTGGCAGTTTGAGAATAGAGGGGTATCTATGAATAAATACATCCTTATTCTCTGAATGTCCTTTCTAATCTTGTGTGTGAAATTCCTCTCCATGCAGATAAGGTAAATCTAAGTGAATAACTCACTTCTATTGGAAAAAGAAAAGCAAAACACTGACAAGTGCTGACTAGAAAAACAGCAATGGGGTGTGGGTGATTACACAATTTTAATTTCTTTTTGGTATAAAAAAACCATGGGTGGTTTTTTTACTTTTTCACACTTGCTTCTAAATCACCTTTGTAGCCAGGAGTCTAAAGAGGCCTCATGAAGCCCTAACATTAAGGGGCGTGTATCATTTTTTCATTAATTTAGAAGTCAATCCAAGCACCTGAAAGAATATTTCTTTGTATTCTGTGATTGGTCAGTGAATACCTGGTGTACCTAATAGCAATCTCAAGGCAAATTGTCTAAATATCATTAGAAGGGAATTTAAAATGTGGATTGATTATTCTAGTAAACAAGTAAAATTCACCTTAAAGACCATGGACTTTCCTCATGATAGAACAACTATTAATCTCTTTAATGTCCTATAGTTTCTTATTGATTTCATAAATGCAGTATTGCCATAGGAAATATTTATTATAATGTCTTGCTTCAAACTTAACTTCATTGTAATGAAGAACAGAATTTAACATTAATTTTGAATTTAAACTGGGTGTCAGAGGGGTGAGTCTGTTCATTCTAGCACATTCTCATTTATACAAATGGCTAAAAAAATATAAACACATTAAAGAAAAAAATGAACGTAAAGCAAGCAGCCAGAACAATCCAAAAGGGTTCTGAGAGGCTTTTTAAAACAGTTATATGCTAATAAAGTGTGGTTTTGACAGATGTGTAATATGCTATTTGGCCTACAAAAGATATTTGTGATCATTTCCAAAAAAAAACAGTTAGATGGCATCAGGGAGTTATGTATATTAAAAAAAGGAATGGATCATAGCAACTAATGACCTTTGCAGACTTTTAAAATGGATTCTAAAATATTTTGTTAATGTATAATTCATGTAATTTTGTTCTAAATATTCTCCTTTATTTTTGATTATCAAAACCAGGGGTGATCTTACAGTTGACAGCTGGCATAGCCCAGGCATCAGCCAATCAGAACCCCGGATGGAAGAGCTCCAGGCCTGCTGTGCCTGTGGACCCCTTAATTCTCGGATTTTGCTCAAGTCCAGCCAGGTGTGGGGGGTGGGTGCTGGCAGCTGGGGTAGTAAAGGATTCTCAGAGAGAGAAAGCATTTTAGCAACCACTATGGAATCGTGGAATTATTTAAATGTTGTAACTGTGCCAATGCGTAACAGTTAAATATCAGCCCTGGTAATAATTACAGTAGTCATTGAAAGATTACTTTGAATGAATATGTATTCCAAAACAGTCAAAATATAACATTTGTATTGACAACAATCACTACATAGAACTGATTTGTAAAAATCCTATTTTTTAGCATTTTGTAACTGAAAAAAAGGAGCTTGGAGTTAACAATCTAAATCCTTAGAGTAGATTTATCAGAATTGGAGGATAAATTGTGTGTGTGCATGTGTGTGTATGGTTACTATATATGTGTGTGTGTATATCTATGTATACATATGACACATATATATACATATATATACATTGTATATATACATATATAATTGCTCTCTGTATATGTTATAAATATATATATATATCTGCTTTAAATCAAAATTGTTATCCACACATGGGTTTCTGCCAGGACTACATAACTTTTTAAAGAAAATACAGTTTCTCACCTCTCATTTCCTATTTTCATTTTCAGTAATTTTTCATTTAAAACTAGTCAGAACCTGTTGGGAGAAAAAAATAAATTAGACTATTTATTACCATGTTTTACAGCAAAGATGTACAGTGAACACTACTTTAAACTTTCTCAAATATAAAATCAGTTTTATCAGTGACAGAATAATACTGTGAAAACATAAGAGGAAAAAAGATTTTCTCTAAACAAGAAATTTTCTCTAAAAAAGGCACAATACTGAAAAAATGATTTGCTTAACAATGTTCTTAGTAATTGTAGCATTAAAACAAGTGAAACTTTCATGAGGATAAAAAAAATTCTCTTATATTTTGAAATACATAGTACTATTTTTAAAGAGTTACAAATAAATAGAAAATTTTGTGTCATATTATATAGGAACAACCCAGACCTTGGCCAAATTATATATTTTGTCCCTGTCTCTCAGAGCCCCAGCTATCTTTAGTGAATCCATCAAAATAACTAAAATGTATTAATCTTACACCTAATAATCTGTGGAATGCACTGAAATATTTTCCCTAACATTTCTTATTCTCCTTAAATTTCGATCAATGCTTACATTCTGTGGTCTAAGTTTCCTTAACATTGACGTAACTAGTGTTTTGACCACACATGCACAATGTGACCAAATGCAATTGCATTTTAACCTCTTATTTCCTCCTTAAATTTTATTCAGTGGTGGTAATCGTCCCCTGGCTTAAAATGGAAACTAGGGTCAATGCCATGAGTTTTATTCCAGTCTCAGATAATACAAATTTCTAGGCAACTTTAATCCATTAATTCTAACAATAGGCATTAATCCATGATTCAGTTTTCATTCAAAGACCTTTCTTCACTTTGTCCTGTAACAGGGAAGGGAGGTGGTGAGCTTCAGCTCTTACCCCACTAACTTCTTTCTCCACTCACTTGGTGATATTTTAGATCACATTACAGTCAAATCAGGGAGAAAGAGTTAAAATACGAGTAGACTGTTCTAACTTGGATGCTTTAGAATATTCTAGGCCTAGAAGACAGTTAAAGCTGACTCTATCAAGGGGACTTCTGTGGGTCCTGCAGAGCCTTCCACTGAAGTCCTTCATTGGCTATCTTATGTCACAGAGTGAGTACTGATTTACCAACCTGCTCTGTTGCTCTGCTCCTGGTTCACTGTCTCTACCATCTAATGATTAAGGCCATGCATTTTTATTTTAAATAAACTTTGTCTTAAATCTTGCTTCCATTGCTTGTCAACTAGAACCCTTAGGCAAATTACTTAATTTACTAAATTCAGGTTTTCAGTGTGTGCATGTGTATGTATGTGTGTTAGGTATTTTCCATTAAGACTGAACACTAAATTCTTTCCTCAGAGACCGAAAGCCTAGAATATTCACTTCTCAGACCCATTTGTCATCAGAGGTCAGGTTCACATTCCAAACGAGAGAACTTGTACAAGAATTAGAAGGTAGGAGAGGAGAAGCATTGCACTGTTACAATGGTAACAGCTACGTGCAGGGGCAAAAGGTTTCATAAAGATTTTCAGGAGAGCTCCTGAAAAATCACCCACTTTGTCACTGCAGGCAGTAAAGATCACCAGCATTTTCCTGTCATTTTAACAATTCCTAATTTCCTCAGATCCAGTACTGGTTGTCCCTAGGTTTTGCTCCTCCGCCCTACCAGAGTTTTCTAAGTACATAATCTAACAAATTCCTTCCTGCTAAAATATCTAAATAATTTCTATTCTCTAACTTGACAAATAAGTGTGGACATTAAAAAAAATTATATTACTTATTTCATAGGATGGTAGCAGGAATATCTGACACAAAGCATTTAGCAGGTGCCTGTGCTGTTACTGTCATCACTATGGTCCTCCCACTGAGTGCCCTTCCTGACTCCAACCTCACAACCAGCCACTGGGATTAAGGGAAAGAAGCTCAACGTCTCAAGACTCGAGATTTCCAAGAGTGCTTTCATCATCTGCAACCGAAACCACCTTGACATAGAGCCATTTAGAACTCTCGACTTGGAGTTTCAGAATTCTTTGATGTTTCTATATCTTATCTCACTCAACTAAATTCATTATCTCTCTATAGCTTCCCTCATATATTTGTCTCCATTTCTAAGGGCACTACTACAATACAGAGATAAGGAAATGTAAATGATATGATGTACTTAATTATTCAAGATACCCAGTAGAATGCTGGCCCATAGTAGGTTTTCAATTCTAATTACTTTCTTTTTCTCATAAAACATTTAATATCACTGTAAGTGTCTCTAAGTGCTGTCTTGGTAAGAATGTCTACTTGATAACCTTGTCTCTAGTCTTATCTCCCAATTTTGACCTATATTGCATTCTATTGTCAAATTAATATTCCTAAAGAGCCTTCTGAATGTGGCATTCCAAATGCCAAAAAACTTCAAATAGCCACAAAATACCTTTTTACCTTTCTCCCAAGGAATTCAAAGTTCTCTACACTCTATGTATAATTGTGTAAGGTTTTCTCTCAGTGCTTCTGTCTTGGTTGAAGGTTGTTCAGATTTATTTAAGCCTGTTTTTATCTTTAAAAATGGATAACAGAATACTTTACTCTTAAAGTTCCATATGCTGCTCAATCAATAAATTATTTTTTCATTTTCCTTACAAATTAGATTATTTGAAACTTACATTAGAAAAAAGTTTTCATTAGGAGTCCACTCTATAGCCTGCTGTTACTCTGACCCTGTGGAGTCTTAATATCTGCCACATGAATATACATAAATTGCAGCCTCCATAATACATTTACAATGAGTTTCACAGCAGCTCACCCATTTACAGCAGAATGACTTCCTTAGTCTTTTTAAAATCCGAGGATTTCCTCTGTTCCCAGGCTTTATTTATCTACTTGTTTATTTATTTTTAACATTGGCCCCTAGTTTTCTCCATTTTTCCAGTGAAAATATTTCTTTTAGACCTCGTGGGTTAACAGAGTCCTCATTTATCCCATCTTCATATTCCCTGTACCTCAGATTGTCTTGCTGTTCACTTTACTATATACAAAGCAGTGATCACATCAGTCTAGTTAACCAAAGGATAGGCTTGATGCTCATTTACCAAACAGAACATTAAATATGGCTTCAAAAAGCAAAGTACATAATTCCCCTAAAGGGAAGAGATGTATTCAATCACACATGAATAATCTGGATTTGCTTGGTTAGGGATTTTATGTCCAGAGCAACCTGAAGGGCAACATATTTCTCATGCCAAATTTTATAGGACATAACTGACCAATTAAAAAACAAAGGAGTAAGCATTTGTGTGTCCCTTCAGGAGGCATCATGTCAGCAACTTATTCTTCACTGCAGAGTTTTAACACACCATTAGGCAGCATCCATGGCCAAACAGACATTGCTATAACTTTTCTTTGCAGCTCCAAGTACCTTTGAACCCTAGATCAGCAAAGAACACCCAATGTCCTTGTAATCATAGAAAGCAACAGGTTCATTTGGAAGAGTGGTGCACCTGAAATTCAATTATTTATTTGATTTTTCAATATTATTTTTCAATTACTGTATGATAGCTATTGGGGAGACTCCAATTCAGGAATGTGTAACTGATACTAACTCAGGAAGAAGGAAGAGACAGACATAAAAACTAAAATGACAACTGAATGCAGAAAGTGAGATATGACAAAATACCACAAATTGCCCAGATGTCGGAAGCATTTATGAGCCTATTCTCTGACTCGTCATTGAAGTTCTTCCACTCACTTAACAATTATTACTCTAGAGTTTATCTGCTAGATGTCAACTAGATCAAGGTCCTTCTTTATTAGTGTTCATCCTGTCCTATACAAAACTAAAGTCTTTACCTTTATGTATGAAGCGTTCATCTTCATTTTATAGTAGTATGACTGTGATAAATGCTATGACAGTAGCTCTTTGGGACAAATTTTATTTAACAGATTGTTATCTGGAACCATTTTCTAAACAAGTCAAATATATATATATGTATTACAAAGATGTGAGAAACACACTCACTGGTCCAAATTCAATAAGAGGACACAGAGACAAAGAGAACAGCGGAGCGAGGCTTTAATGACGGTCTTGCAAGATCGGGTGTGTCCGGTGGGCAGGCACACCTGGGGAGTTTGGCACCAGTAATTTATTTCCTAGTGCACGAGTCCCTCCCCTGGTTCCTCATTGGCTGAGTACTACGGGGTGCACATTCTTTCCAGGCCATCACCTAAGCCAGTTATATCTTTCCTTTACATTTGTCTTAATCTTATTGGTAGGTTTAAAAAACTCAAACAGGTATCTCCAGGCCCTTATCAATTCCCCACCCCCACTCTCAGCCAGAGCAGCTTCCACCACGTGGCCCTTTGTTAATACTTTACTGTTAAAATGTTTAAACATCCTAGTGGGAATAAATCACATTCAGGTTTTATACTTTTTCCTAACAAAAGATATTACAAATTATTACAAAGTTTTACCATAGATTGTAATTGGACCACATTTTATGTTCACTTCAGTTCAGCCTTTAAAGACAAGTCTCCTTAAAGAATTTTATAACTGGCCCAAAAGACAAATGAGTTGTTACTATTCCTAATAAAAATCACTACAGACTAGTCATTACAATATATTTTTAAAAAGAATAATATCCAAATAGACGAATTGTCAAAAGACATTAAAAATACATTTTTAAAATAATATTAGAGGCCAATAAATATGTATTTTTTTCATCCTAGTAGTGATCAAAAAAAGAAATAAATCAGATGAAATGTCAGCTTTATTTTGCGATGTTAGCAAACATTCTTTAAGAATATATCCACTATCTGTGAGAACATACTTCTAGGAGAACTGTTACATTTTAGATAACTTCCTGTCTCAAAATTCTGATTTTAGGAATTTTATCAAAAAGAAGAGTCACAGATGCAGAAAATGTTTTGTATAAGAATGCTCTTTTAAAAGAATATTATTTTAACAGTAACAGTGGTAGATGGTGTAACTCCAGGGGGAAAATCCCAGGGCAAAATATCTCTAAAACAGAAACCAGTCAAAGGGAGAAATAAAGTTTAAGAAACACGTTTATTTATTACAAGCAGTCGTGCCATCTCTCTTCACCAGGCTGCAGCAGCAGAGAGCTCCACCCAACCTCTCAGGTCCAGATAAACCATCCCATGCCCTTGCAATTACCTGTTGATATGTAGATGGCTACTTCTCTCCACCCCTTGAGACACTATTGATATGCAGATGCCCTAAGCCAGACTAGAGATCTGGAAATATTGCGGTTTACTACACACAGATGGCATCTATTGGAGCCATATGGCAACATACTATGTACTAATTTATGTTATTTAATTATAATATTTAAAAAGATAACTAAGATTAGGAAACCAAATTTAAGCATAAAAGGGGTACATTGCATGAAAAAAAATTAAAAGCCATAGGAAAACTTGTTAAAATTTATCTTGTACCAGCAATTCTAAATGCCACTGATAAAATGCTCCTCCACAAAAATCTCTTGTTAAAGTTCTAAACAATTGCTGTAATTACTATTGAGATTTAATTCTATCAATGTGTAATTAAGGATTTTAAAATCCTTTTTCCTTTACTAAACATTTTTTACACCAATTTTGTAATCTCACAGTTACATTGTCAGCTTCCAACACATCTGGACTCATCTGTGAGCATTTATATAGAGAATAGCTACCTAATGATTTCAAATCATTGAGCTAACCTCAGAGGTAGTTTGTGTCCCCAACTCTTATGATGCTACCTATTCCCATAAGTAACAAGCTAGATTTGAAAAAGAACAATGATAGCACAGTGATTGTACAGAGGGAAATATAGAACTAGAGTTACTTCAATTGTATCCTTTAATTTCTATTAGAAGGTGCTGGTAAAGTAGGTTGCATTCCGAGGTCTCTTTTTGGCTTGCAGACAGCCATCTCCTTGCGAGCTCATAGGACCTCTAATCTCACCAGAAGTGTCCCACCCTCATGACCTCATCTAATTATCTCTAAAGGCCACATCTCTAAATACCATAACATAGAGGATTAGGGCTTTAACAAATGAATTTTGGAGGAACACAAACATTCAGTCTGTAACACAGAATAATTGAAGAGATAGATGAAATAGGTAAAGGGGCAAAAAAGAAAAAAAAGTCAGTGAGAATATTTGATATCTTGATCTGGGTAATGGTTACATATATACACACATATCAGATATCATCAAGATGTACACAAAGATTTGTACATTTTATTGTATATACAGCAGCAAAAATAATAAAAACAATTCAGGAAAAACAGATTTATAATTTGCTTGTTCTGTAGTCAAAAGTTTATTTTGAGCTTCAGTAAGTTAATATGTAATCCATTGTTTTGTGCATAGATCACTGCTGTTTAAAAAGAGTGTGCATCTCTTTTTCTCAGTCTAATGGTTTTCTATAATCACAATGTCTGTGCCATATTGCTTTTTTCACTCTGTTGTCTGAGAATATTGTTTATACATAGCATGCTTAGTCACTACATTGAGGTTGACTGAAAACTATGTTCAAAAATGACACAGCACATTACATATTCTCTTACATTTGGTGAAGCATTTTTAAAAATTCATTCTTCACAGGTAATGCCCAAGGGCTTTGACACAAGGGAACAGAATCACTGATGTTTTCTTATTGTGGGTTGAATTTTAATTCAAGCTGGTGAAGAAAACCACATTAGTCATGAAGAGCTTCCTAAGGCAGACTATATCAAAAGAGATATGTGACATATACATATATACTAAAGATATTTAGAGTACCTATCACAGCATGAAATTTAAACTAAAATTCAAGAATCTGAACTGTTATCAAAGAAGGTACTCTCTGACATCACTTTTGCGTGACTAATTCTGACAGTTCAGAACTTTTTGAAACCAAACACAGCTGATCATGGAAAAAGCCCAAAGGCTTTTGAATCAAATGAAATTAAGCCTCAACACTGCTGGGAAGTAGATATGTCTTAATCTTTTAGGTTAGAAAAGAATAAAATGGAGGCTGAAACATGTTAAATGAATTGCTCAAGGCCACTCATTAAAAGCATCACTGGCCTTTTTGAAGTATTTTATCAGATGAAAGCCAGACTAATTCCATGATTTTATTATACCCATTGTACTTATCTAGGTAGTCGATACTTTCTTTTATCTGGAAAAATTACGGACGTATTCTCTTCTGTTTGCAGTCTTGAGGGGATGGAAAGTGACAAAGGGGTACAAGTTTTTGCTTTAAATGCCTAGAAACCATAGATCTTGTCTGGTTTTTCCCAGTACTAGTAACATGTTTTCCAAA
Organism: Manis pentadactyla; assembly: GCF_030020395.1. NCBI lineage: Eukaryota > Metazoa > Chordata > Mammalia > Pholidota > Manidae > Manis > Manis pentadactyla. The sequence continues at coordinate 55,025,907 of NC_080023.1, forward strand.
TTAATGTACTTAAATTAACATTTATTGAAAACAACATTCTACTACATCAAGCAGAAAAATTATTCCGTGTGTCCTATTACATTGTTGTCTACCCCCAACCCCCATTTTGAGAAGTTAGCTCTTTTCCCACAAGTCAGGGAATCTTTTTATTACTTTAATTATAAAGGGGAACCAGACCTGATTAAATTTCCATGTTTCTGTGTAAGAGTGCATTTACGTATGCCATAAACTGCTTGAATGTTATTCCTATTTTTTTTTTTTTTTGGCTTAATAGCAATTAAGTATTGGAGTCATGCATTATAGTTTACCGTAAAATGAACTTGAGGGGCACACCCTACAAAGGCATTCCAGGACAAACCCATAATTGCAAGACTAGAGCAAATGCCACAGAATACACTGGGCAACAGTTGGCCTTTACATTTTGAAATCTTTCTCTTATTTAAGTAACTGCAAACATTATCATTAGAGTTCTTCCAAATTGTTTTTTCTTTAAGACTTTGAAAGGGTTCCAAACGGGATTTTGTAATAATGTTTGCGTTGTTACATTTTTATATTCATAGCGCATGAATTTATTTTTAAAAGTTTTTCCAATTCAAATGTACTCAATCCATCACTGCTTTGGTATAGTCAGTCACATCAGCTGCATAAAATTCCCAAATACATTTTAGAAAATTCCAGTGAATCATCAGTATTTGGACAGATATACCAAATTCATTGTAATATTATTATGAATTAGAAAGTTACTTTTTCAGCAGTGTAATGGCAGTAAATCTCAATTCCCACCAAACTTATGTACCAGTTCAAGCCTTAATTTCACAGTAGAGATACAATGCAGGCTCAAAAGTATTTAGGGAAATCCTAATCAGAAAATTTTACCTTGATTTACAAGAGTCAATACTATCTAGTTATGTGTAACATTTTTGTAATCTCTATTTTGGGACATGCTATCCATAGGGTATATATCAGTCAAGCAGATCCATAACCCATTTCTAACTTGTTAAGGGTCACATAATTATATCTGTACCCCCATATTACCCTTGGAAGCATTTTAGTAGTATAATATACATGCAAAAAATGTTATATAACAGCATTTTTACTTATAAGAGATCAGATTTCATCTTCAGTTCATATTAATGCAGATATCATTCTATTTTAAGAAATAAGCTGCATTTAAAATTTTTAAATTCATACCAACTAGTCACCTCTATTTGGCAAATGTCTATTTAAATCAAAGAAAAAGTAAAGCCTTCTTCAAGCAGCCCTTAAAGGGAAAATAACAGTTTCTTGAATAAAAATATTTGAACTTAACATTTTAAGTTAGTTATATTTTCTGTATTTTTGAATTGTGGTATTGAGATATCATGGTATATAATACCAATAAATTCTTTATACAAAAAAATGTGAAGTAGTGTGAACTGGACAGATTTTCTTTAGGTATTCATCAGTTTAAAATTGGTAGGCCAAAGAATACATAAGTCATGTTTTAACTATAGAAATTTGACATAGCAGTTTACAGATTAAGCAGAAATAATCTCATCCTTTGTCAGTATCTTGCAAGTCATGTTTTGGTCATACAATGGATTATCATTATTTGTTGTAGTTGTAGTCTATAAAGTCATTGGAAACACTAAATTAGCAAATTCTAGAATCTTTGTCCATAGAGGAAATACAGGGTTAGCTTCCTGTGAGTGTCTCATCACATTTCATAAACAGAGCAATACATAACCTTGTTTAATGTATACTGACACCTTATTTAATACATATTGTTGATTCTTTAACTTGGAACTCATGACCTACGGTACTGTTACTCATGTCTGAACAAAACTTATCTAACACATGCATTTTCTCCACATTCAAATATTTATGAAGTGCTCTTGCTAATGCTAATGTTCTTACTAAAAAACCTACCCTATGGTAAATAACTTTGGAATAGATGCTAAACGTGATAAAGCACAAAGCAAAAACCACCCTGCTGCTCACTTAAGAGAAACCACTTCTTAAAATATCTGAGATAATGATGGGAACATTTAAAAAGTATTTAAGTAAAACTTCCTATCATAGCTATATATTTATGTGCTGAGACTACATCAACCCAAATTTAAATTAATTTCTATTTGAAAATTAGTCTTGAATAATTCATTTTTTTCAACGATGGAAGGTCTCCAGGAGTGCATGCCTAATATAAAATGCAACAGTATTGTATATGTGTAAATAAATCATTTCTACCATCTATGGAATATATATGTATACATACATGGTCATTTTTCCATTTATTCATTCAGTAAACTTCGAGCATACAATGATAAATAGGACACCATACCTGTCTTTTTGAAGCACACAATCTAGTGATAAAATCAAATAAATAAAATATAGTAAAAAGTATTACTGACTTATATACATAAAGATCTATAAAAGAGATAACTATTTCAGACTCGGTTGGGGGTAGGTGGGAAGAGAAGAGGAAGAGGTCATGTAAATATCTCCAGAAGAATAGGCATCTGAGCTGAGAGATGAAGAGTGAGAGGGAGTTAGAGGAGCAATGATTGGACAGTAGAATATAAAGAGATGACAGATGTGCTCAGATAAGCACCAAGTATTGACAAGAATGAAAAAAGAACATGAATGCAAAACATTGGAAAAATGGGAGTAGAAAGAAATGAGGCTGCAGAGGTAAACTATTTAAAGAACATGAAGAATTGTGCTCTTTTTGGTCAAAACACTTGAATAAAACAACAAAGGGAGACATTGCTGAATTTTAAACAGAGCAGTGACATGTTGATTGTGACACTTTCAAAACATGGCTCCAAATTCTTTGCCCCTAGTTCCATGGAGTCAAAGCTCTGTGACTGCTTGACCAACAGAATACAGCAATGGTGGGGCTTTGCCAGTTTCCAGGAATTTGCCTTTCCAGGCAATATCTGCTTCTGGTCTCTGTGGATGGTGCTCTTAGAAATGAGCCACCATCTTGAAGGAACTGCAAGCAGTCCAAGAAATGGCCATGTGAGAATTTAAGTTCATGACCCTCAGCTGAGCTTCCAGCCGGAACCAACTTGCCAGCCATGTGCATGAGTCACCTTGGCAATTATTCTGCAGCCTAACTGACTGCCCCACTGACAATGCATAAAGCAGAGTTAAATCTTCCCCTTCAATGCACCTGCCTAAATTGCAGATTTATGAGGTAAATAAATTATTGATTTTAAACTCCTGAATTTTGAAGTGGTTTGTGATGTAGCAATGAATAAGCAGAACAGTAAGACTTGTTTTTGTAAAGGTGACTGACGTATTTGCCATGTAGAGGTAGGACTGGGAAAGACAAAACTAGACAGGAAAGTGACCTGAAAGACAATTCAAAGATCCAGATAAGAAATGACAGTAGCCAAAGCTTAGGGAGCAGGAGCGGGGTCACTTACAACAGTGAAATGACATTTGCCATGGCTGAGTTTTATGGAGGACATTTCTGCATTAAGGAAACATTTTTATTAAAAGAATAAAATACAGTGCTCAGGTTTATGACTTAAGCAATTATGTGGATAGTGTTGATATTTATGGGGCACTTGTGTAATAAAATGCCATCCTTCTTTACACTTTTGTGTATTTTCATGCCAGTGGAAATGGTTATCTTGCCAGTAAGGATCTCAGACAAGCTCATTAATTAATTACCAATATGACAGATAATATTCTGACCCTCAAAATTAAGAGTATTTTATAAAGTAACCTATTACTTAAAGTGTATGTGTGTGTAGTGTTTCAGTAACAAACTATTAACTGAAAGTAAAAAGAAACCTTAAAGTTACAGCCTTTAATACAAATAAAAAATTTAATACAGTTGGTTCTTCATGGCAAAGGTCTACATAACACATGAGAAAGAATCATACATTTTACTTTAGTTCTTTTCTATATGAAACTAAGTTTAAGCAAATGATGCAAAGTTCAATCATTCAGAAATTTTATCAAAGGCCTATTAAGTGCTAGGGACAAAGCTACGAGCAGGATTGTTATACATGTTAAACAGTTCAAGATAAATAATCTTTCAAAGTAGAAATATATATTAATATCCCATTTAATTAGATTAAAAAATTACATGCAGAAATTTGAAATTTGGGGTTCTGAAAATCACACACTTGAAGCTGAGTTTCCTTCATTTAATAAGCATCTGTCCCACAGTGTTCCATGAATATCTAACAACTATATTTTGTAAAAACTTCTTGATAATTAGAGCTTAATCAAAATTGTTAATATAAGTTATCTTCCAAAAAAACAATATATGCATGAAGGCTGACCAACCATTCACAACTTCACTTAGGACAGACTAGGTCAAAACTATGATGACTGATAGCTATAGGGGGAGGCTGCATACCTAATGGAAATGTTAAACATAAAGCAACTTCTGTCAACATAAATGATTGGCTCTTTAAATGGCAGAACAGTTTAAGAATGACATCCTGAATCAATCCTTAACTAATTGGAAAATTAATTAGTGCCTGTCATTTTAACCCTGAGTATTTTTAAGCTTGAGATTGATTACAGTTAACTAGATGCTTGCAAGAAGCCAGTTTGTAAATTCAATGAAATTGTTGCCTGGATTTTTCACAAGGTAAGATATCATCCTTTACGGTCTTATATATTAATGTTTAAAAATCCATCAACCCACTAATGTCCACCAATGATTGACAAATTAGTAAATTGTGCCATATTTAATGTATCTCTCACTGTATGCCTTGTGAATTTAGCTATTGCTGCTAGTAGGATGCTCGCTAATGCAAGAAAAGTAATAAAGTATGTTTATGTATCCTAGGGCTAAATGTTGAGTATTTTAACACTTCAAATATGTGAAAGGACAAAAAACCATAGCACAAGTGAATAAACATAAAAATAATAATGAATTGTTCGTTAACACAGTCAATTGGTTATTATTACAGTTCCTTTAATACTCGAGTAATTTTATCAGAGAATAGGAGTGAACATTTAATGAGCATCTCCTAGTTGCTGTACTGGGTATAGAAATCTTATGTTCTTAACCTTCAATACAGCCTATTAAGTATATATTATTATTTCCATCCTGTTCAGATAAGGAATAGAGAATCAGAAAAGCTGTTATTTGTTGAAGACCTCAGAGGCAATGGGTATTAAATCATATTCAAGCTTTCTAAGCCTGCTTTTGACAGCACTATATTCCATCCCACTTTTGGATGAAATAGGAGAATAGACTACTCATAAATATGGAGACATAATTTGTAAATGAACATGGGGGAAATGTCCATTCATAGGAATAAAAGAAATATAAATCTAAATAACAGTAACAATATACCATGTTTATAAAAAGTGTTGACTTAAAATGCTATTACTGAACACTGCTGAAAGTATGGTAATATGTGTCCACTTCCACTTAGCTCAGAAACAGTGAAGTGGTACTGTATTTTAGAAGAGTGACAAGAATTATATATAACAAATCAAAACATGTTCATTCCATTTAATAATCTGCTTCTAGATCTACTTCAGAACTTAGCCTGAGAAAATAACACAAAATAGGGAACTTACTTTTGTATAAATATCTTAATCATTACATATGGAAACAGTCCTGTGAATTATTGTTCAACCATTAGAAAAAATATTATGCTTGCCTTACAGTTATTATGTAAAGTCTTTTATTACTATGGAAAAAAATCTTAATATAAAGAAAAAATAATTAGATGAAATACTATATAACCATTATTATCACAATTTTACAAAAAGAGAGAAAGAGAAAAGACTGTATGAAATTACACAAAAGTTCTAAGAGGGCTGATGCTGCTATGAGTTGCATGTTTCTTTTTTCTCCTATATACTTTATAAAGTCAAGAGTGAAAGAAAAAATATCACAAGTCTATAACTTCATCTACAAATTGAGGTGTAGAATGACAATTGGGTTTAATCAATTCTATAAAATCAACGATAAGAATATTGTTTATTTTGGAGAATGTGTGTGTTTGAATCACGGCAACAGTTTCCCTTTCTTCTTATGATGAAGTTTGATATGATCAATCTAGAAGGAATATTTTCACCAATTGATAGGTATTATTTGTCAGTAATTACCCACTAAATTAGATCATATATAGGAAAGTGTTTGATAAGCTTTGGTATGGTATATATTATGCTATTATTCCTATTATGAAGAGAAGACTATATGGAATATATATGCCTTTTCATTTCTTAGGTGAGATCAATTTATATATTCTTCATTTTTAGAATGAATTTCAGCATCCATATCGACTCAAACCTGTGATCTGACTCCTTTCTTTGGACTTTTTTACCTCAGTGAACACTTAGGAGAGTCAAATAGCATCTGCTACTTTCTTTGTCCTTAAGATAAAGGTATTGATAATATCTCACAGAATTGTTATAAGACTGATATGAATTTAAATGTGATCTAGAAATACTTTCATGCCCTTCTTAAGGTCTATACCAAATACTTTCTCCTCTATTATGTATTTTGCTTGAAATAATCAAATTAAGGAAAATGGACTTATGCTTTTCTGGAACTTCCAGTATTTTGCATAGTGAGAACAGGCAAGAAACTGTAAAAGATAGGAAAATAGTAAATATTAACATTAAGAATAAGTACTGATAATAATCACAGGATGAACTACATTCAGATCTTTACTCTAAATATTATGTTAAATTAAAATGAAAATTTAGATTACTATACAAAGTGTTTCCCATATCACGACTATTTACTAATATATACCTCTACATTGTTTCAGAATGGATATAGATGAAACTGTATCCATCTTTATACATAAAAATTAGTTTTTTCAAATATTTTTGTTGCAATTCAGGAAACTGACAAATTTTAATGAACAGAGGGCAATTAGATAAAATAGCACATGACCCCAATGTAAAATATGAAATATTGTCTGTAGCATTTATTGTGCATCCCACCATAACTTCACTTCAAATTTTCCTTATTGATTTTCAATCAGATTCATTCAGAGCTTTCATGTTAGTTTTCTCCTCAGACCCACAGCCCACCTCTAACATGTCCAGACATCCTACTATCTTTCCCCACCTTGGCTGCCTTTGTACAAGGTGATTCATAGCTTCTTGGAGAGACATTGTTTAGGTAAAATAGATTTAAGTGAGATTGTAGGGAGACTGGAAAAAGGTGGCTTGACTTAGCATATATTAGTTTTGAAGTAATTTCAAAGCAGAAATCAGAAGGAAATCTAGCACTTTTAGAAATAGCACAGGAGAAAGATTCCTGCAAGTATGTGTACCTTTTTCATGTAATTTCGAGTTTTCCTATTTTGCACACTTTAGAAGGCTCTTAAATTCACACATGGTTGTTTCTTTATGGCTTTTGTTGCAGCCCAAAATACTGTTCATTGTTAACTCAGTACATAACATCCTTTATAATTCTTTAGAGATGCATTGACTCAGTAGGAACCAGTTAACATTAGACACTAATAAGCATGTAGCATTCTGAAGCAGAGGAACATTAACACATCAGTTTAGGAAATGTAAGGCAGCCATGACACATAATGTATCTGATTCAAGCTACTGACGCATAATGAGCATGAAAATGAAATCTGTGCCCTTGACTATTAAGAACAGACCCTGGCAAACCACTTCCAAATGGCCAATATATATGGAACAAAAACATGCACTGCTTTTTCTCACACATATATGAAAAGTAGGAAGATGTTAAAGAGGCTAGAGGAAAGTAATACCTAGAAATTACATGTGTGACTCCATGTCCTATTGTTAATCTGCCGCTGAAAAGTGAAAGAAGTGTTTTGGATAAACAGAGCCCACGCCTGGATAAACTAGGCAGCGATCCTGGAATATCACTGCCTCCTTTCTCATCATGTTCCTGCTCTGCTAATGCATGGCAAGCATTCAGAAGAGATCTTGGCACAGAGTATTTAATAAATATCTACTGCTGCTGCTGTGACACTACTAGCTGTAAACTTAGTGAACTTTCTGGAGGAGAATATAGAATTTTCTCCAACAGGACACAGTAACAAAATAATTGCCCTTGAATTCAGGAGATTTAAAACAGATTTGAATTAGACTTAGATTACAAGTCTAATTTACTCATTGTGTGACCTTGGGAAAGTCAAATAACATCTGCTACTTTCTTTGTCCTTAAGATAAAGGTATTGATAATATTTCACAGAATTGTTATAAGGCTGATATGAATTTAAATGTGATCTAAAATTACTCTCAGTTATTTACACTCTGCTTAGACTGTTACAGATTTATAATGAAAATGACTGTTCCTATCTTTACTTGGGGATCATTGAGAGGTGATGGTTTCTAAATGATCAGCACAGTGAGTGTAAATCACAAGGTACAATAGCGTCTCTCTAGCACTGGCTATATTTACCAGAAACAAAGTTTGTAAAGAAACTCCATCTGCTCTTCTCAAAATGTACTTCCTGCAGCCTGCCTATGTGCTACTTACTGTTTGGCCACCAGAAGAAGGGTGTTACCAATGTCAGATTCAGTGAAAACCTTCCCTTTTCAGAGACTATACTAACAAATCTGCATGGAAGTAGAATTGATAGAGAAACACAAATCAGTAACAATAAACTTTCTTCTGTCTTCTCACACTTCCTATTGGGACATCTTTGCCTTGCGCTCAGTAATTCCATCAGTCCATCCCTTAGGAAGTACCCACTTCATACATACCTACTATACGCTGATACACTGTTTCAGAAACTGCATGAATATGAAGGTGAAATGCCCCCTTTTGAGGAATTTAAAATTCCATTAGTAAAACAAGCTATACAGTCACACAAACAACCAAAAAACTTAAAATGAATTTCATTAATTACGTACAGCAAAGGCTGCTGAGGTTGTCTAAATCAAAGCCAATTATATGGATGGATGGAGGACTGCAGATAAAGCAGAGCAAATCGAAGTATTGTGAAAGCAAGTTTGGAAAATATCCAAAAATCTAAGTCTAACAAATTTAAAGCCTAAAGCACTATTTTGAAATATCTGTCTTCTGTTCCACTTGCCCTTTTATTTTCTTTGACCACTTTACTTAAAGGACATCACCACTAGGCAACTGATAGAATTGGATAAACAAATGTAGGTACATTAAGTATGTGGCCCCAAAATGCTTCCCTACCTCTTGGATAATGTAGTTTGTACTGAGTGATCATTTAACGATGTCTAGGATGTGGTGTCCAGGTGGGAATCCCTTGGAGTTATACTCTGAGAACCAACAAGTGATAATCTCATTCCAGAAAGTACAAAAATATATTCCCTGAAGTACAGATGAGTCAATATAAATAGACTCTTTATGTGTGAACCTATAGCTAGACATCATCTTAGTATTAATAGTTACCTTCCGTTGTGGCTTCTCCTCTTTGAGGATTTCTTATGTTTTTGGTGTCCCATGACTACTTTGCAATTTTTTTTCAGTATATAATGATGTTCAAATACACAGAGTGGTAGATTATTTATTTATTGGGGATTATTTACTGTCTAGTAGCCAAGCAGTTCAGACCTGGAATGCAACACAGACTTTTTTCCTTACTGCCCCTTCTATACCATTGTGATTTACTTCTCCCAGCAAGCCTTTATATTTTGAGGTGCATGCCATTTTAGCTCACCCTTTTCACAATGCTTTATATTACCTGCAGTCCTTTAGATCACACTTTCATAGTTTGTGATGGTTTGTCAACCAACTCACACCCTTTCTTTCATTACAACTCCTAGCTGATTTCAAAATCTGAGTGGATTACGCTTCCCACAGCCGAGCCTAACAGTTCCTTGTATTCTTTACCTAAATAACTTGGACTCCACTCTTCTTCCGCAACATTCTTCTACTATCCTACAATAAAGTGTTATCAGCCATAGCTACTTAACTGACTTCTAAAAATCTCAAAATGGAAAAACATTTAATTTCATACCATCCTTAGAATGACTCTCTCATAAAATTTCCTGTTATTTTACTTCTCCAGAACACCCATTAGCAATAAATCACTCCTTTGACTAGTGAAGACCTCCATTCCTTTGATCTAGTCCTTCATTAAACCCTTTAGGATTCAAGTAATGCCAACTTAAACTAGCCAAGCATAAAAGGAAAATTTAATGTAAGATGCAGGCATCTCACAGAATCAAATGAATAGTAGGAATAGAGCCAAGCTTCAAAAGGTATTAGAATCAGAAACTGCAAAGGCATTGGGGCCCCAAGCGGCATTTTCTTTCTCTGTTTATCTCTGTTCTCTCAGTATATTTCTTTTCTTACTGGACAGCAGCATTCTCTGCTTTGCCATGCTGTAGTAGCAGACTCCTACTATAAAGTGCCTATATCTGCATTACCACAATGCTAACCCAGATTTAAGGACTGTCTCTGTATTCCAATTTGTGGAAGAAAAACGCTTATATCTCAACATCTGGTGTTGACTTCTAGGCCAGTGAAAACCACCAAGTGTTGAACCCCTGGGCTGGCTAACTGTGGCCGGGGATTGAGTATACAAGCCAGATAAATACGGCTACTAAGCACCAAAGAGAGGGGCTTTGTGGGAAAGACAGACACAATAAAGAAGTACAGACTTCTGCTATTTTTCCAGTCTGGTAGCAACCTTGTAGATTCATTCTTCTCATTTTACACTCAATTCCTGATTTCTGTTCAATGATATTCTTGGTTGCTCTATTATATTCACATTTTCTAGGCTCTGATAATGTTTAACCCTGGGTCATTCAAAGTAATAGCTTTATCTATTTCTACTTACTGACTACTGAGCACTACAGAAGAAAATGTAATCATGTAAGTATGCATTATTTAAAGGTAAGTTTTTAATGGCAGCCTGGCCCTGAATATATTCCAACAGTCCTTTCACTTATACAAAGTACACCAATTGTATTAAACTATTTTTAATTTCATGCTTTGCCTACTCTAAATTTATACCAACCTCTTAAACTATTCTAGCCCACTGGTACCATTCATCACATCCTCTTCCCTTATACACAAACATACATAATTTCATTATCTGACATTATCTCCAAATTTTCAGTAGAAACAGAGACCATGTAGCAAATCCTCCATTCTCTCAATTTTCAAACTCATCTATGCCTTGATCTCTGTTTAATTTTTAGGCTAGATTTTAATGACCATCTATAATCTAATTACTCTTACCTCCATATTCCAGCTTCCTTTTTTTTCTTGAATTTGAGAATAATTCCTCTTCCCTGATCCATCCATTCCAATCTACCCTGGAACTCTAATTATCAATTATCACACACAATTCTTGTATCTGATTTCTTTTCCTATCATGTGCTCCCCACTCCATAGCATGTAAATAGGATCGATTACCTCCCATACCCCCAATAAAAGTTTTTCCTTAATCTCCCTCCAGTGTAGGCTGCTTCCTCCTGTCCTTTACTAGAAACTTCTTTTAAGAAAGAAGTTTTCTTTATTTATTTCCTCACCAACTATTCACTTCTTAGCACACTGAAATTTGGCTCCTAGTAGTAAATTCCACTGAAATTTCTAGAATAAAGATCAGCAGTGACCTCTTGTTTGTCAAATCCACCACCATCATCTAGTTTTCTCCCATTTCTGTAAATGCTTCAATACTGCTTCCTCTTCCTCTCAACCCTCAACTATTATTTTACTGAAGAGGAGTCAAAAACCATTGGTTGCAAATGAAATAGCCATTTCTATTCTCTTTCTCTCATTGGCAGACCTCACTGCCTATAACAAAGGCTGAAAGAGAATATTATTCCCTTTCCCAAGCTCCCTTGAAAATTTTGATGTCTGTATGGTCTGTTCTCTCTAAGGAGATGGAGAAAAACTCTTCTAGGGGGTCTGCTTAGAAAGACATGCCTCACAAATGAAAAGAGAGAAGAAAGGGTAAAACACTTATCTCTTCTCTTGTTCCTTGTTATATATGGACTGGTTATACAAGTAGACAATACTTGTAGCTTTGGGAATAAAGGCATAAGCTGAAGAGGAGAGATGGAAAGATCTTTGGCCGCTGATGGTAGTGCAAACCCCTAAATCAACCCTGGGACTGCTGGTCTTCTGATTTCTTCATCTGTGAAAATAAACATTCTTTTGCTTAAGCCTCTTTTAGCTTTTTATTACCAATCATCTTTTCTTCTTACCCATTAAACCATCAAATCTATTTAATTCTTTAGCTCTGACTATAATACGGAACAGAAGAAGTATATGGTAACCTGGCCCCTCAATAGATGAGCAATTGACATTTACTAAAATTTAAGTAAATTATTTTGATTGGATCTATCAACTAGGTTATCTACTTATTTTCTTCAGGATGAAATTCTAACTCTCTGACGTCACAGTAAGGCAACTTATCAAGTTGACCCTGTATTCATTCAAACTTGAGGTATCTTTGCTAATGCTAATATCTTTCAGTTGTTTTTCCTGCCCCTTCCTTTTTAGCTTTCTGAAAAGTCTTGTTAAAAGTCATATACCAGCTACTCTGATAGACCTTGCTTTCTGCTGGAAGCACTTAACTACTCCATCCCCTGTTTATGGCATCCGCTCATACCTTTATTATAGCATTTATCAACTGACATGGCAATGATTTGTTTACCTGTCTCGCCCTACACGGTGAGTGCCATGAGAAAAAGAACTGTGTCTTATCTTACTGAGCCCAGATCCCAGTTCACTGTCTGGCAGAGAATGGAAACCCAATTAATTATTCTGTTATGAATAATGACTCTTGCTCATTAGTTTCTCAGGACTAGAGTCAGATAATAGCCTGATTTTTATTTCTTTTGTAAATTCTGAGAAGATGATGGTCCTAAAAGGCATATGTTGTGAGATTAGATAACAACTACAAGAACACTGGCTGAAATTGTGCCGCATATACATTAGAAAACACTAAACTTTGCCAATGTTTCGATATATCATCTTACTTAATTACAACACCCACATTTTTACAATGCCAGGAAGGGACATTGCTCATACTTAACTTCCTCACTGGAAATATATAAGCAAAACAAACATCTATTAAAGGATAATTTCAATTCTATCATTAACTTGCTATGTTAATATAATTTTTCATATTTCAGGCAGAATCCCTAACTTTTCTCTGACAAACCAGAGAGCAATCCCTTCCTTGCAATATTATTTTGCTTCAGGTTCTTTGCAATATGTCATTGGCAGAAAGAAGTGGTTATCATTTATTTCTTTCTTTCCTGGCCAGCCAGAAAGTACACCAATTGTATGTGTGCCCCCCACTTTTCCCTGGCGATACCTTCTCTGATTTAGAGAAGAGAAGAGAAGAGAGCAAGATGGGAGGATGCTCACTTAGCTTTATTACCAGGTTTTAGGGTAAAGTGTGGGTTAGAGCCAAAGTTCAAGAATCACATGAGAGAAGCTTCTCATGTTTATCTTTCTGATCCCTAGCAAAGATTCACAGTTTTCACATTACTTGTATCACCTAAACCCTGTTTTTGAGTAAATTTTTGTTCATATCCGAAGAAGTCAGGTTGTTTTTCATAAAGGTAACTAGTTATCTTTCTTAACTTTGTCGTCTAAAGTAAAAAAAGATATTGATTCTCATAAACTTTGTCACTCCTCAGCATTATTCTTTTGAGAAATGTAAGAAACTTTCTAGGCTGTGGATAACCTGTATCCCCTCTAATAATGTTTCCATATATAGAGCTGGTAAGAGCAAATTGTTTTTTGCCCCTTTTCCATGTGAAATGAAAACAGATTAAGTATTTGATGATTGATTCCTGCAATTTCCCTGAATACAGACCTAGAACCAGGCACCAAAACTCTCAGCTCAAACAGTTAATCACAGAAAACAAAAACAAAACAAAAAAACATTCTAGGTAAAAATAAATATATCCATAAACAAAATTTGAGGAATGTTGTAACAAATCTGAAACATACATGATCAATAAGTGCTTACTCAATGTATGAACAAATGAATATATTTTGGTGGTTTAATCCTTTGGCAGAATCTTGGTTAAATCTATAAAGTAAAGGCTCTCAATCCAAACCTGCTCAATCATGAGGCATGTTCAATTTACATATCAAAAAAAAAATGCATCTAGGTTATATTAGATAATGGTATATTTTCTAACATTCTACATATCAGGTTACATTTAAATATTGGAGAGTATTATTTCCATAAGTTTATTTTTCATTAATAATGCTAGCCTTAAAAAAGTCCACCTGCACCACATTTCTTATTCTTCATGTAGAATTCTCTGTTATTTGTGCCTAATAATAACTACATAATAAAAGTTTCTCTCTGGCCTCTAAATATCCGTGTGGAATTTCAGAAAAAAATCAATGAACTGGTCTCTTTATTTCTTGTGTCCACATCCACATAGGCATCTCAATGACCAATAAATAATACATAAAATTTAAAGTCTGTTTTTTTTTCCCCCCTTCAAAGGAATCCAAATTCATTTAGAGGAAAATGAATTAACACTGGAGAGTACTTGAGACGACAAGTACTCAGTGGCACATGGGAGCATTTCTCTGTTCATTATGGTTGTTCTAACAAATAAAGCTACTTAGCAGAGTGAGATAAAATTAATGTAAATTTTTATAATATAAGGGATTAAAATTTTTATATTGCTTATTATTGCAAAAGAAGAAAGCTAGATTTACATTAGAAATCTTTCCATAGTACACAAACACCTAGCCATGGAGGAGGGAAGACTCTTCTTAAAGGAATATGAATTCACTCAAGCTTTCACGGTAAGGAAAAAAAGTATATATATATATATATATATATATATATATATGCACATATTTATATATAGTTTATCAGGAAAGGGATAATAAAAGAGAAATTTCAATTTCATAAACATTTAGAATTATTTTTTCCCCTCATCTTCTCACTATGGCAACTTGACAAAAAACTTGCCCTGTTTTCAGTCATGATTCCTTGCTCTGTGAAAGCAAGGTAAGAGGGCTTTAGCAAATCATGTGGAGATAGCTTTTTATCTGCAGGGATTGAGACAAAAGAACACCACACAGCTCATTTTTACAAGCATACACAGTCTTTCCAGCAAGTACTTGTTTTCATTTCCTCGATTTTCAAATTTGGATTATTTCACAGCACTCTAGGAGTTACCTTTGTAAGCCTTCTCTTGCCTAGAAATGGCTACTGCCAATGTCAGGAATATGCCAAAAGCCTCTATTAGCCTGTAAGAAACACCCTGCCTCTGAAGAAAAGACATAAATAAAGAAAAGTATTTACTTTATTCTTCCAAGTAAATACAATGCTTTCCATCTTATTCTTTTTTAATATTTCTATCATCTACATAAAACTGGCCTTTAAAACACTTCCACCCCCCCAACTTGATTGCTTGAAGGGAAACCTGAGCTTGCAATTGGTCTTAAAGGAGTTTATCCCCAAGTATTTCCTATCAAATGTGACTCTGAAAGCTCTCTCACTTTACAAACAAATTATTTCAAGATGGACTCAGATCTTCCAGTACACTACTGCTGATAAAAGACTATTAACAGTTTCAGGTTAAGTGACTGGGAAGTTTTAGCTTCAATATGTTAATATATTTGCACATATCACGTGACTCACTGAATATTAAAAATTATTTCCTGAGGGAAGTCAATAGCTGCTGTACCATTAAGGGTTCAGGTTGAAAATCTACACAGGAGAGAGGATTCTGGGAATACGGCAGTGGCAGCTGTGCAGTTTTTAACCCCGCCCAATCCCACATAAAAACAGAGCACTAAGATAGCAAAGCCAGTAAACCAAGGGCAGCATTTAAAACAAAACCAGATGAATAGTTATCCCATGAACTCAGAATACATGGGGTAGGAGCAAACCACAACAGCTTTAAAACTACAGGATCTCTGCCTCTCTGCAGAAGGAAGAAGAGGAAATCTACAGGGCAGTGAGTGTCTCAGCAGCCTGGGAACAGAAACTAAAATCGCCAACAGATATTCACTGAGAAACAGAGACCAGGTAGGAACAGCAACTGAAACTGTGAGCAGTTTTTGAGGAAAACCCTGGCCCCCAAGAGGGACTGAATAACCTGAAGCAGAAAACACCTTTCAGCTCTCAGAACTGACCCCCCAGGCTCCCCTTCCAGGACAGGAACCACACTGAGGAGAAACTGCTGGAAGGGGAATCAAAATTGAACAAGATAGAAAGAACAAAGAGAAACAGGGGGAAAAAAGTCCAGATGTAATCCCAGAAAGCATATTACCACATTTTTAAACAACATAAAAACAATAGAAGAGGGAGCACTGTAAAGTCATATAAACTTTCCTCAGCCCTGATGTAGGAAAATTCATTTCATATAAACATGAGCAATCCAAAAGTATTAAAGTCACATCCTATAAGGAGGCATCATAATGAAAAAGAGGGGAAAACAACAGAATAATGTACTGCCAACAAAACATGCCAAGAAATACACAAACAGAACAGAATAAAACTGTAACCTACTGCTTCAAAAGCAGCTCAGAAACATTCAAAAAATGCTACAAGACATGAAAGAAACAACATAAATCAGAACAAGAAAAGTTCAGAAACAATGTCTATAACCCTGGATGTAATTAGAAATAAGAAAAAAGAATTCAAAAAATAGAGAAAAAAAATGAGAAATAACAATAGGGAATAAGCACAACAGATGATAGCTTACATAAAAGGTGAAAGAAAAAAATTTTAAAAACTCAAAAAGTATTGAAAGAAAAGGATTCAAGAGAGGAGGGGCGGAAGATGGCGGCGTGAGTAGAGCAGCGGAAATCTCCTCCCAAAACAACATATATCTATGAAAATATAACAAAGACAACCCTTCCTAGAATAAAGACCAGAGGACACAGGACAATATCCAGACCACATCCGCACCTGAGAGAACCCAGCGCCTCGTGAAGGGGGTAAGATACAAGCCCCGGCCCCGCGGGAGCCGAGCGCCCCTCCCCCCAGCTCCCGGCGGGAGAAGAGCAGGCAGAGCGGGAGGGAGACGGAGCCCAGGACTGCCGAACACCCAGCCCCAGCCATCCGGGCCAGAGTGCAGGGCGCTCGATACTAGGAAAACAGGGCAGCAAGAACAGTGAGCAGGCACTGGAGGCTGGGCGACAGAGGGCATAAGAAAAGAGCGCGACCATTTTTTTTTTGCTTTTTTGCTGTTTTGTTTTGGCAAGCGCTTTTTGGAAGTCTTAAAAGGATAGGGACCCCAATACTAGGGAAACAGGGCAGAAAGACCGGTGAGCAGAGGCCTGAGGCTGGCACTGGAGAATAAAGAAAAACGAACAAACACCTTTTTTTTTTTTTTTTTTTTTAATTAAAAACTTTTTTTTTTTTTTTTAATTAAAAAAATTTTTTTTTTTTTTTGGTGGTCGTTGTTTTGTTTTGGCGGGTGCTTTTTAGAAGTCTTAAAGGGGCAGGGCGGGTCACTTAATCCAGAGATAGGGAATCCAGGATCTCTGGGCACCCTAACCCCTGGGCTGCAGGGAGCAGGGAGGCCCCTTGCGGAGATAAATAGCCTCCCAGCAGCTCCTGCTCCAACGCGACTCCACCATTTTGGAGTAGCTGCCCGAGCCAGGCCACGCCCACAGCAACAGTGGAGATTAACCCCATAGCAGCCGGGCAGGAAGCAGAAACCCTGTCTGTGCGCAGCACAAGCCACTAGAGGTCGCTGTTCTCCCAGGAGAGGAGGGCCACAAACCAAAAAGAAAGGAAGTCCTTCCAGCCGTCACTCGTCCCAGTTCTGCAGACTATTCCTATCACCATGAAAAGGCAAAGCTACAGGCAGACAAAGATCACAGAGACAACACCAGAGAAGGAGACAGACCTAACCAGTCTTCCTGAAAAAGAATTCAAAATAAGAATCATAAACATGCTGACAGAGATGCAGAGAAATACGCAAGAGAAATGGGATGAAGTCCGGAGGGAGATCACAGATGCCAGAAAGGAGATCGCAGAAATGAAACAAACTCTGGAAGGGTTTATAAGCAGAATGGATAGAATGCAAGAGACCATTGATGGAATTGAAATCAGAGAACAGGAACGCATAGAAGCTGACATAGAGAGAGACAAAAGGATCTCCAGGAATGAAACAATATTAAGAGAACTGTGTGACCAATCCAAAAGGAAAAATACCCGTATTATAGGGGTCCCAGAAGAAGAAGAGAGAGGAAAAGAGATGGAAAGTATCTTAGAAGAAATAATTGCTGAAAACTTCCCCAAACTGGGGGAGGAAATAATAGAACAGACCACGGAAATACACAGAACCCACAACAGAAAGGATCCAAGAAGGACAACACCAAAGACACATAATAATTAAAATGGCAAAGATCAAGGACAAGGAAAGAGTGTTAAAGGCAGCTAGAGAGAAAAAGGTCACCTATAAAGGGAAACCCATCAGGCTAACGTCAGATTTCTCAACAGAAACCCTAAAGGCCAGAAGAGAATGGCATGATATATTTAATACAATGAAACAGAAGGGCCTTGAACCAAGGATACTGTATCCAGCACGACTATCATTCAAATATGACGGTGGGATTAAACAATTCCCAGACAAACAAAACCTGAGGGAATTTGCTTTCCACAAACCACCTCTACAGAACATCTTACACGGACTGCTCTAGATGGGAGCACTCCTAGAAAGAGCACAGCACAAAACACTCAACATATGAAGAATCGAGGAGGAGGAACAAGAAGGGAGAGAAGAAAAGAATCTCCAGACAGTGTATATAACAGCTCAATAAGCGAGCTAAGTTAGGCAGTAAGATACTAAAGAGGCTAACCTTGAACCTTTGGTAACCACGAATTTAAAGCCTGCAATGGCAATAAGTACATATCTTTCAATAGTCACCCTAAATGTTAATGGGTTGAATGCACCAATCAAAAGACACAGAGTAACAGAATGGATAAAAAAGCAAGACCCATCTATATGCTGCTTACAAGAAACTCACCTCAAACCCAAAGCCATGTACAGACTAAAAGTCAAGGGATGGAAAAACATATTTCAAGCAAACAACAGCGAGAAGAAAGCAGGGGTTGCAGTACTAATATCAGACAAAATAGACTTCAAAACAAAGAAAGTAACAAGAGATAAAGAAGGACACTACATAATGATAAAGGGCTAAGTCAAACAAGAGGATATAACCATTCTAAATATATATGCACCCAACACAGGAGCACCAGCATATGTGAAACAAATACTAACAGAACTAAAGGGGGATATAGACTGCAATGCATTCATTCTAGGAGACTTCAACACACCACTCACCCCAAAGGATAGATCCACTGGGCAGAAAATAAGTAAGGACACGGAAGCACTGAACAACACAGTAGAGCAGACGGACCTAATAGACATCTATAGAACTCTACATCCAAAATCAGCGTGATATACATTCTTCTCAAGTGCACATGGAACATTCTCCAGAATAGATAACATACTAGGCCACAAAAAGAGCCTCAGAAAATTCCAAAAGATTGAAATCCTACCAACCAACTTTTCAGACCACAAAGGCATAAAACTAGAAATAAACTGTACAAAGAAAGCAAAGAGGCTCACAAACACATGGAGGCTTAACAACACGCTCCTAAATAATCAATGGATCAATGACCAAATCAAAATGGAGATCCAGCAATATATGGAAACAAATGACAACAACAACACTAAGCCCCAACTTCTGTGGGACACAGCAAAAGCAGTCTTAACAGGAAAGTATATAGCAATCCAAGCATATTTAAAAAAGGAAGAGCAATCCCAAATGAATGGTCTAATGTCACAATTATCAAAATTGGAAAAAGAAGAACAGATGAGGCCTAAGGTCAGCAGAAGGAGGGACATAATAAAGATCAGAGAAGAAATAAATAAAATTGAGAAGAATAAAACAATAGCAAAAATCAATGAAACCAAGAGCTGGTTCTTCGAGAAAATAAACAAAATAGATAAGCCTCTAGCCAGACTTATTAAGAAGAAAAGAGAGTAAACACAAATCAACAGTATCAGAAACAAGAAAGGAAAAATCACGACGGACCCCACAGAAATGCAAAGAATTATTGGAGAATACTATGAAAACCTATATGCTAACAAGCTGGGAAACCTAGGAGAAATGGACAACTTCCTAGAAAAATACAACCTTCCAAGATTGACCCAGGAAGAAACAGAAAATCTAAACAGACCAATCACCAGCAACGAAATTGAAGCGGTAATCAAAAAACTAGCAAAGAACAAAACCCCCGGGCCAGATGGATTTACCTCGGAATTTTAACAGACATACAGGGAAGACATAATACCCATTCTCCTTAAAGTTTTCCAAAAAAAAGAGGAGGAGGGGATACTCCCAAACTCATTCTATGAAGCCAACATCACCCTAATACCAAAACCAGGCAAAGACCCCACCAAAAAAGAAAACTACAGACCAATAACCCTGATGAACGTAGATGCAAAAATACTCAACAAAATATTAGCAAACCGAATTCAAAAATACATCAAAAGGATCATACACCATGACCAAGTGGGATTCATCCCAGGGATGCAAGGATGGTACAACATTCGAAAGTCCATCAACATCATCCACCACATCAACAAAAAGAAAGACAAAAACCACATGATCATCTCCATAGATGCTGAAAAAGCATTTGACAAAGTTCAACATCCATTCATGTTAAAAACTCTCAGCAAAATGGGAATAGAGGGCAAGTACCTCAACATAATAAAGGCCATCTATGATAAACCCACAGCCAACATTATATTGAACTGCGAGAAGCTGAAAGCATTTCCTCTGAGATCGGGAACTAGACAGGGATGCCCACTCTCTCCACTGTTATTTAACATAGTACCAGAGGTCCTAGCCACGGCAATCAGACAAAATAAAGAAATACAAGGAATCCAGATTGGTAAAGAAGAAGTTAAACTGTCACTATTTGCAGATGACATGATACTGTACATAAAAACCCTAAGGACTCCACCCCAAAACTACTAGAACTGATATTGGAATACAGCAAAGTTGCAGGATACAACATCAACACACAGAAATCTGTGGCTTTCCTATATACTAACAATAAACCAACAGAAAGAGAAATCAGGAAAACAACTCCATTCACAACTGCATCAAAAAAAATAAAATACCTAGGAATAAATCTAACCAATCAAAGAAGTGAAAGACATACTGTGAAAACTACAAGTCACTCTTAAGAGAAATTAAAGGGGACACTAACAGATGGAAACTCATTCCATGCTCGTGGCTAGGAAGAATTAATATCGTCAAAATGGCCATCCTGCCCAAAGCAATATACAGATTTGATGCAATCCCTATGAAACTACCAGCAACATTCTTCAATGAACTGGAACAAATAATTCAAAAATTCATATGGAAACACCAAAGACCCCGAATAGCCAAAGCAATCCTGAGAAAGAAGAATAAAGTAGGGGGGATCTCACTCCCCAACTTCAAGCTCTACTATAAAGCCATAGTAATCAAGACAATTTGGTACTGGCACAAGAGCAGAGCCACAGACCAATGGAACAGACTAGAGAATCCAGACATTAACCCAGACATATATGGTCAATTAATATTTGATAAAGGAACCATGGACATACAATGGCGAAATGACAGTCTCTTCAACAGGTGGTGCTGGCAAAACTGGACAGCTACATGTAGGAGAATGAAACTGGACCATTGTCTAACCCCATATACAAAAGTAAACTCAAAATGGATCAAAGACCTGAATGTAAGTCATGAAACCATTAAACTCTTGGAAGAAAACATAGGCAAAAACCTCTTAGACATAAACATGAGTGACCTCTTCTTGAACATATCTCACCGGGCAAGGAAAACAACAGCAAAAATGAGTAAGTGGGACTATATTAAGCTGAAAAGCTTCTGTACAGCAAAAGGCACCATCAATAGAACAAAAAGGATCCCTACAGTATGGGAGAATATATTTGAAAATGACACATCCAGTAAAGGCTTGACATCCAGAATATATAAGGAGCTCACACGCCTCAACAAACAAAAAACAAATAACCCAATTAAAAAATGGGCAGAAGAACTGAACAGACAGTTCTCCAAAACAGAAATACAGATGGCCAACAGACACATGAAAAGATGCTCCACATCGCTAATTATCAGAGAAATGCAAATTAAAACTACAATGAGGTATCACCTCACACCAGTAAGGATGGCTGCCATCCAAAAGACAAACAACAACAAATGTTGGTGAGGCTGTGGAGAAAGGGGAACCCTCCTACACTGCTGGTGGGAATGTAAGTTAGTTCAACTATTGTGGAAAGCAGTATGGAGGTACATCAAAATGCTCAAAACAGACTTACCATTTGACCCAGGAATTCCACTCCTAGGAATTTACCCTAAGAACGCAGCAATCAAGTTTGAGAAAGACAGATGCACCCCTATGTTTATTGCAGCACTATTTACAATAGCCAAGAATTGGAAGCAACCTAAATGTCCATCGATAGATGAATGGATAAAGAAGTGGTGGTACATATACACAATGGAATACTACTCAGCCATAAGAAAAGGGCAAATCCAATCATTTGCAGCAACATGGATGGAGCTGGAGGGTATTATGCTCAGTGAAACAAGCCAAGCGGAGAAAGAGAAATACCAAATGATTTCACTTATCTGTGGAATATAAGAACAAAGGAAAAACTGAAGGAACAAAACAGCAGCAGAATCACAGAACTCAAGAATGGACTAACAGGTACCAAAGGGAAAGGGACTGGGGAGGATGGGTGGGTAGGGAGGGATAAGGGGGGGAGAAGTAGGGGGGTATTAAGATTAACATGCATGGGGGGGTAGGAGAAAAGGGAGGGCTGTACAACACAGAGAAGGCAAGTAGTGATTCTACAACATTTTGCTATGCTGATGGACAGTGAGTGTAAAGGGGTTTATAGGGGAGACCTGGTATAGGGGAGAGCCTAGTAAACATAATATTTGTCATGTAAGTGTAGATTAGTGATACCAAAAACAAAGCAAAAAAAAAAAAAAAGGGCAGTTCCTGTGTGGTAACCTCCAACGAGTTCTACACAAGGGTATAAAGGGCATATAAAAGTGTAGGGAAAGGGTCTGTTTGTGTTTATACAGAGGATCAAAGCCTAATTGGGCTACCCCGAAAATGAACTAAGATACGATATGAAAAAGAACTTCCAACATCTGCACTCTCGCGAAGACTCATGACAGAAGATGATCAGCAAAAATCCCCAACAAAGATCCACGCACTGCTACAGCTGTAGATGCACTCATCCCACCAGTTCCTGGACTTGCCATGGGAATGAGGAAGGAGATATCTAAGCTGGCCTGTGCATACAGTACAATAACAAATTTGACTGGATCTATACTGTTGGAACTCAACCAAGAATTTGGAGAAGTGCAAATTGTAGCGCTCCAAAGTCTTACAACTACAGACTATTTACTGTTAAAAGAACATATGGCATGTGAACAGTCCCCAGGAATGGGTTGTTTTAATTTGTCTGATTTCTCTCAGACTGTTCAAGTTCAGTTGGACAATATCCACCATATCATAGATAAGTTTTCACAAATGCCTAAGGTGCCTAACTGGTTTTCTTGGTTTCACTGGAGATGGCTGGTAATTACAGGTATGCTTTGGTTATGTAACTATACTCCTATTATGTTAATGTGTGTGCGCAATTTAAGTAGTAGCTTTAAACCTATATATGCTGAAGTTACTCTACAAGAAGATATGTCAAAGAAATAATCAATCTTCCCATGTTTTCTTCCGCCTGCTACTTCTATAGCTTTTTTTCTTCCTTCCTAATTACAACCCTTAAATAGAATTCGTGCCTCATATCAAATTTACCGAGTATCATAATTCTTCCAAGTGGTAAAGATACCTCAAGACAAATGCTGGGCATTGAAGCCACAGGGCATAAATATGCAAAGAAGTAAAAAGCTAACCTTTTCAAACAATAAGGCTTCCCTCTCACTTACCAACTTCACATTTCCCTGTATGGCCCCGGAAGATGACTGGTTAGCCAGAGACAGGTAAGATTCCTCAAGGGAGGAACAACCTAAGACAGGCACAGTCGCAGGGGGCCATCAGGTGAGAAATTGGAGATCAACAGAGGTGAGGCTTAGAACCTCACCCCCCCTGTTCTGAGAGAAATCTTCTGCATTCGTGGATGTTTTATTGCCCTGGTCTAGCTTGGATTAACACATAGTCTACAGGCACACACCTGATCATCTACATTTGCTCTCTTACAACACTAAACTATGTTTTCTACCTTTATCTTTTATCTACCTACCACTTCAGTATTTTATTAAAAATAATAATAATAAAGAGAGAAATGTGGTATCCACATATAAATCAAGTATAAAAACCAAATGAGTATTCATATTTGAACTGACTGTTTAGAGTTCATAATGCATGAGCAAAACCAAAAGTTTCTGTGATGACTGCCCTTGTACTGTTCACTATGTAACTTATTCATTATGTAAGAATTTGTTCTACATGTAAGAACTTGTTTGTTATGCCTCAGAAGATTGGAGACTGACGAAAATTAGGCTTGGGGTTGATTAATGATTTTGCATTGAGCATTGACTCCCCTATACAGAATTTTATTGTCGTTAACAACCATTTGATCAATAAATATGAGAGATGCCCTCACAAAAAAAAAAAAAAAAAGACTTCCAATGGTAAAATAAATAAGTAACCGGGATGTAATGTATAGCATAAGGAATATAGTCAAGATATTGTAACAGCTTGGTAGGGTGATAGCTGGAACCTAGAATTATGTATATAAATGTTTTACCACTGTGTTGTACACTTGAAACTAATGTAATGTAATACTGTGCGTCAACTACCCTTCAATAAAAAATAATTATTTGAAAATAAATAAATAAATAAATAAAAAAGAAAAGGATTCAAGAGAATGTTAAAAACACTGAAGACAAGCAAAAAGTTATGAGCATGTGGAGAGTAGAAGGAGATGAAATTGTTAAGTAAGGAAATAGAACAAATACTAAATCCAATAATTAGAGAAAACGTTCTAAAATAAGAGATTTAAAACTGCATATTGAAGT
This sequence comes from Manis pentadactyla, assembly GCF_030020395.1. Classification (NCBI taxonomy): domain Eukaryota; kingdom Metazoa; phylum Chordata; class Mammalia; order Pholidota; family Manidae; genus Manis; species Manis pentadactyla. The sequence continues at coordinate 55,050,877 of NC_080023.1, forward strand.
ACACAGCGTCCCTGAGAAAATGAGCCCTAACATCATCAATATACACTCAGTAAATTAAGTCACTTCGAAAAGGAAGAAAGGAAGAAGCCTTTAAGTACCTAGAAAACAGTGAAGAAGCAAGCACGACTTGAAAGTGAAAGGAATTCTATTGTCATCAAACTTTTCAACAGCAACACACTATGAGAAGAGAAAATGCAATAACACATGTAAGATATCCAAGAAAAGGAAAAGTGTGAGTCAATAATTATTTTTATCTAACAAAACAGATTTTTTTATTTCAAAATAGGACATAGGCAAAATCTTATCAAAATGCAATAATTCTGGGAATATTGTTCCCTTGAGCCCTTCCCAAGGAATCTACTAGAGAACAAACTTCAGACACACATAATGATTGGAGAGACATTGACATAACAACTGGTGGTGCATAAATATATAGTTACCTGTACCACTAAATGAGGGACGGGGAGAGAATACCATAGGAAATGACTATATTCTCAGACAATGTAGGTATAGAACAACTGTAAGATATGGGAAATAATGGAGAGCACAAAATCAAAACACTAATGGTTTCAGTAATCATATTGGTGGTGATATTGTTATTGCTACTCTAAGTCTGTTGTATGTGGGTAGAAGGTAGACAAAAATGAGTAATTATGAGATTTTCTATTATTCTGCATGCCCTTAAAAACCATTGTTCTCAATGATAAAGAAAATACAGACACAGTAAAGAAGATGTTAAGTAAAGCCCAGTGGTCTTGAATTTGAGTTGTAAGTATCCATCTGAATGTAAGTCATCAGTGCAAAGGAGAAAAATAAAATAGAATTGGTTAGAAAATGAAGGGAGGATTCCTGTTGTAAATGGGAAGGTATAGGAGGATGACCCTTGAATGGAGATGGAAGGATGTGAGGCTGTGAGCCCTGGGGCAGAGCAATCTCAGGCAGAGAGAGCTGCAGGGAAAACCATACAGAAGCAGTGTGGGGTGCATTTACCTCTGTCTGTAATTCCCATTTCCCTTTAGCATACTAGAAAATAGGTTCAAATTTTTAAAAAATCAAGTTATGATAGGAAATCAAGGCTTCAAATCTGAAAATATGAAAGTTTAGAAATAGACATCTTTACACGGAAAAGAACCATGATTAGAATGTGGTTTGCCAGATATGTAGAAAAACCTGTCCAAAGAGGAAGTTTTTCCTTCCCATTCTCCTCCTCCCTTCTACCCCAGAGGGAAAGTTCTAATGGGCATCCCAGGCTTTGTCTCCTCCTTTGCTGGATGGTGAACATTAAGAGAGACAAGATAAAGCAAATACAAGGGTGAACTCTGGAAGCAGGGCTCCCACTGTGCTCCCTATCATTTCATGACATTGGTCAGAATGCCTAAACTTGCTGTATTTCAACGTCCTCATCTACGCACCACTGAAAATAATTGCACTTACCTCACATAGTTCTCATAAGCACTACCTGAAATTCCACATGTAGAGAACTTAGAATGGCTTGTAAGAAACCACAATAAAAATTACCTATTATTACTATAGTTCATCAAATATTGCCTACTATTACTATAGATCATTATCAGAAAAAGAACCTTCTATCCTTATGTAATATGAATCAGAAGATGTAAGATCACATCCCAGCTCCAAAATGTATTAGTCTTGTCCCTCAGTCACGTTCTTTAACCTTGCTGACACTTTTTGCTTCACTTGCAAAATAGGGATAATAACTACATCCTAAAACTAAAACGAAGATTCAGAAATTTTAGTGAATCTGAAATATTTAGCCATCTACATATTATCTTAAATTCTCCCAAGCAAGTATTAAATATATATACACAATGCCTATCATAAAAATAAACTAAAAGTTTACTGTTCTGAAAACTATTAGATGGTAATTTTCTGCCAAAAATTAAAATTCTGAGCACTTGACTTGGCAATATATATTGGAGCAAAAATTGGAACAACTCAGTGAAAATTAGCATGGCTTTGCACAAGAATCACATGCAGATTTATCAAGTATTTCCTGTTTTTAAAACTCATCGAACTGTACACTTAAAATGGTAACATTTTTATATTGTGCAAATTATACTTCAGCAAATCAGTTTGAAATTTTTTTTAAGTTTCTAGACCTGAGAAAACTTTCCTTCGTTATTGGCTTGCCATACTAAGGATTTTCCTGTAGGCCTGTTGTCTGCTCCCCCAAATCTCCACAATTTCTCAAGGATGTCAGGCATGTAATTATGAGCATATTTTTGTATGTCTCCACTCTGAGTAGGCTCAGACACTGGAGATCTGCATTTAGTCCAATATGGGATCTTCCATTATACATACAAGAGAACCACCTACAGTTTCCATCTTTGGGGGCTGCCTGACTGGCCATGTGTAGGAAGAGATGGAAACCTTCCTTCTGAGCTGCACGTAAAGACGGAAGCCAGATTGCATTTACCGTCCTCCTTATATAGTGTAAGGAAGCTAAAACAATAATTTAAACATTAAAGTTCACCAAATCAAAATGTTTTCTTACATTTTAAAGCTTATTGCTATCATCTGAAGAAAAGGAGCAGCTGAGCACATTTTCCGGACGAGAGATATTAAATACAGAAACTTCCAACGAATTTGTTGAACTTAGGGCAGTTCTCATTTTGCACAGTATTTGAGTTACTTTGGTTTAATTAAATAACACCAGGCTCCCAACAACACTGTCCAAATTTCAGTTACCATGTATATTAACTGGGAGTAATTGCATGAAGAGTCTGCTGCTATTTCTTTAATCCACATAAATCACTACAGGGGCACATGGTGACCAGTGAGAAATCATGTCAGTTCCTTCAGTCTGTTTGGTGATTGGTCACTGTGCATCGGTTACTCATGCAGAGTCAACAAAACATGCATTTGTGTTGCCTCCTTATCTCTCTGCAATAAAAAGATACTATAGGCAAAATAATCTATAATGTTTAAAACACTGATGCAGGTGGATAATATTTCAGATCACTCTAATTTTCTTGGGTACTTGAATGAAACATGAAAATTTGCTCTTTACCAAAAAACATAGCTTCACTAATCCAGTCACTGGACCAAAGAAGGCATTTCAACTTTCAAAGCTTTTTTTTTATCATAGATGGACTTTCAAACATGCTACTAATGCTGCAACTAGAGATCATGTCATTTCTTCAGCTGAATTTGGAAAGAAATCTAACATAAATCATACAACTAAGCACACTGCCTGAAAATGCACACAATATGGCAGAAACTTTTACATCTGTGTAATTAACTTTGTAGGATTTCAACTGTACATAAATGAAGTTTTAGATGAAATAGCTGAACATGGAAATGTGGACACAGCTGCTAACAGAGAGACTATGCATATACAGCCGAGGAACTTAGAGAAGGTGAACTTACTGGCATAGATGGGAAAAGTGCCTGTGATGAAAAGGATAAAGATGTCCTAGAGGAAGTGATACTGGCAGAAAAAAACAAAAACAAAAACAAAACCCTTCACATTAAAGAAATCTTGGAGATATTTCACAACATTTAAGATGCAAATAATATGTTAAAAGCTGAAACAAACTTGGAAAAAATGTAAGAATTTACCAAGCCACAGAAAAAATATTCCACCTCATTACTTTTACAACAAAAAGAAGGCAAACATTATTCAAACTATTCTTGAAAAAATTTTTACAAATAAACAAAACACTTAAATTTTCTGTTTCTAATTTTTAAATAACAGTGTACTACATAAATATTAGTTTTAATATTTTGTTCATTTCTCTATACATTTATAACCAAATAAGAGCAACTGATATGCACTTAGTGCTCCCTGCCACATAGTAAACTTAATAGGGCCTAGCATTTTTTCTTCTCTACCCACAGGTTCTAATTCAGGTAATATAATATGTTAGTCTGAAATAATCCTGTTTCTAAAGACTATTTACCTGCCAGATTGATTCCCATTCAATTTATAGAAAACAACCCTCTCCAAAGAACATTCCATATTTTCTTTGATACTCAAATTCTAACATCTTTCTGATAAAAATGGTGAGTAGATATGTGTCTACTACACAGGCACAAAAAAGTTGAGGTTAGCAGTTTATACCAAATTGGGAGGATTTTTAATAAGATCCAAGGAAGAATTTGAAAACAGTAGGATTTTAAGCACTGGAGAAATTTATGATAAAAAATATTTCTGGAAATATTTAAAGAAACATTTCCCAAAATATTTTGACTTGTTGATCAATGAGTTTATAAGCACTGACTCAGCACTGAGTATCATTTAGAAACCTCTGGTATTTAGCGCTGTTAAAAGATAAACTGAGGTACATTAACACTTTCAAGAGACTGCTTGAGCAAACATAGATTCTAATTGGGCAGTGACAAATAGGAAAGTTAGGAGCACTCCCCAGAGAGAAGCCAAGAGAGTGGTTTTTATAAAGAAGATTTGGAAGAAAAGTGAGGAAATCATTTGATTGGCTCTATCTTAAGATTGCCTAATGTGGGAAAACCTCATCTGGCTGTGCTTGATTGTTCTTAAGTTTCATTTCCTTGGATCGGAGTTCACTGATTCTGCCTTAGGTTTTGGTTGACTTAGGTGGGCTTCCAAAGTGTTAGAGCCACCTAATCTAACAGCTTCCTTGCTTAGGAACTCTCATGACTAAAAATGAGTAAATCGGTAGTTCAAACACAATGAATTTAAAGTAAAAATTTTAGAGATTTTTTTTAGATTTTAGATTTTAATTGCCCTTCATAAATCTAGCATTTTGGTTTTATTTCCTCACCTTAACTATGAATAGTTTGCTCATTTCCATAGTTAAATGTGGAGGCCACTAGAATTAAAAAGGTTAGATTCCCATTCCTTCTTTAATCTCCTCCCTGACTTGGAATCTAAACTCAAGATAGAGGAAAATTACTTTTATTGTGTATCTGTCCATTTATATACTCTGCCAACATCCAAAAGGAACTGAGACACTATTTTCTTTAAATTAATCTCTGTACCAAGAGATCACAAAAATTTGAACCAACCTGAACTAACTTAAAATAAATATTTGCCATTAATAACATTATAAAGAATAGCACAGTGTCTTTTATTAGCAGTATCAATTAAATTTAAAAGTGAATTCCTGATTCTGAGATTTTGTATGCCTCAGAATCACTAGAGGCACAAGAGATGTACTCAAAGAGAATCTCTAGAAATAGGATCTGGGCATATATATTTCAGCAAGACTCCACAGAGTTGATTTGTATGCATTCTGAAACACACAGTGCAAGATAAAAATGAAGTAAATGACATAGGCTCAATCTCCAGAAGTTTAGAATTCTGTTGAAGAGATTTAAAGATACAAGCCAATTAAATAGGACCATGTAAATGTGCTATATTCACTTATAAAAGATATATTTTAAAAGTATTCAAAATAGCACAATGAAATAAATTTCATAATTACATTTTTGTTTTTGAGAACTTTTCCCTGATTATAAAAAAACTGGTCATTATGGAAATGTGTAAATAACTCAAGCAAATAAAAATAGCATATATTAAGGAATACATGGATATAAGGAATGTTAATGAGCTATCTTTCAGTTCAGTATTTTCTATGAATATATAGCTGATGGGTTGGTTGGTTTGAAAAAAATTTCCTCCCTGACCATATTACCATACCAAGAAAATTTCCTTTGGTCTTAATTAGTCTTCAAAAACACTGTAGAAACTGCATTTGTCCATCACACAGAAGAATCGATTTATTGAACAGTTTTCATATTATTACTCATTTAAATTTATAAATTTTGGTGTTTTAAATAACACTAGGATAAATCTTTTTCTGTGAATATTTGCAAATATTTGATTATTTCCTCACAATAATTTTTGAATGGAATTAAATTAAGGAAAGGAAAACATCATGGAGCTCACTATGTGGTGCCAAATTGTCTTTTAAATATTTTGCCAATCTGCCCTCACATTAGCAGTGTTTAAGCATGCCAACACTGATTATTATCTTTCCATATCAATGACAGTTTGAAAGAAGGGAATGGTATTTGATTGATGCTTTAGTTTGCATTTCTTTTCTTAATGATGAGGATTCATCTTTTTCTCATAGATTCTTTGGCCAAAAAAAATTCTTATATTCATTAGCAACAGGAAATTTAAGGGAAAACATGAAGGAAAATCTATCAGGTATACAAAGAGTGTTTCAGTTTGGCAAAGCTTAGAACATAGCTGATAGGCATAGATTTCTTTTTCTGAAGCAAAATCAAATAGAACATAAAATTTTAGGTCCTGTGCTTGGTATTTGGCAGGTTAAAAGAAAAATATACATTAATTCCATTAAAACATTTGAAGTCTCTGCAACTGGCTACAGAGATATCTCAGTTTTTAAATTTATGCAGCACCTATAACAGAATATTTTAATTAGTCAAGCCTAAGTGACACAGAAACATATGGAACTGGCAGTAATCTGGTTGCAGAATGATTGAGCAGTTGTGGGTGAAACAAGTTAAAGAGGATCATCAACATTAATGTTAATTTTTTTTAGCATTAACGACTCCTTAGTTCAAAGCTTCACAGCTTCCAGGTGTCCATACAGATGCCACACATTAAAATGATCCTTAGGTGCACCCTGAGTCACTCATGCAGGGCACAGTCTAGCAACTAGCATGGAAAATTATTCTCAAAGTGAGGGCACTGATGGGATTTACTTCAATTTCCACATCTTTGACACTTGTAAGGATTAGCCCCTGTTCAACACCACAACTTTTTTAAATTTCAAAACTTATTAAGTATGATTTTAAAAAGTTTTTAAGGGTAAAACACTTCTGTACTAGTGTTCTACAATTTTCTTCAAACTCACAGACCGATACTATAAGTACTGGAACAATAATGCACATTACTACATTATTGTAATACACACACAGTCACACACACCTCCATAAAGCAAATAATACTTCCTTATTACTGAAAACTATAAACATAAATCACCTCATAGCAAGCTAAGTGTGGTGTTCTAGATCCACCACATCAACTTGGTACCCCTGCATCTGAGCAGAAAAGGTGGTATGGATCTCTCTTCAAACCATGATAACATGGGGAAGAAAGAAAAACAGAAGTTGTTCAACCACCTTTGTAATACAGGATTACAACTCTCAGGTTTCTGGCTTATTTATGGCCAGTTCTGGCAGGATTGTTCATTGAATGAGAAACGCTGGATGGTATCATTTCATTTACACTACTTAACTTTCTGCCCTGGAAATTTATGTTGGCCCCTGATACAAATAGTTCAGTTCTCTTCCCATTTCTTAAAATAAAATTTAAAAAACCTTAAATCCTCTGAAAGACCTCTGCTCCAACCAGAAATGTGTTCCAAATCTTTCTGCGATCCTTTTCCTCCCTTAAAATAAAATCCAAATGTCCAGAGGGGCGGAAGATGGCGGCGTGAGTAGAGCAGCGGAAATCTCCTCCCAAAACAACATATATCTATGAAAATATAACAAAGACAACCCTTCCTAGAATAAAGACCAGAGGACACAGGACAATATCCAGACCACATCCACAACTGAGAGAACCCAGCGCCTCGCAAAGGGGGTAAGATACAAGCCCCGGCCCCGCGGGAGCCGAGCGCCCCTCCCCCCAGATCCCGGCGGGAGAAGAGCAGGCAGAGCGGGAGGGAGACGGAGCCCAGGACTGCCGAGCACCCAGCCCCAGCCATCCGGGCCAGAGTGCAGGGCCCTCGATACTGGGAAAACAGGGCAGCAAGAACAGTGAGCAGGCACTGGAGGCTGGGCGACAGAGGACATAAGAAAAGCGCGTGACCATTTTTTTTTTTTTTTTGCTTTTTTGCTGCTTTGTTTTGGCGAGCGATTTTTGGAAGTCTTAAAGGGACAGGGACCCCAATACTAGGGAAACAGGGCAGAAAGACCGGTGAGCAGAGGCCTGAGGCTGGCACCGGAGAATAAAGAAAAACGAACAACCACCTTTTTTTTTTTAATTAAAAATTTTTTTTTTTTTTTTAATTAAAAAATATTTTTTCTTGTTTTTTTTTTGTGGTCGTTGTTTTGTTTTGGCGGGTGCTTTTTGGAAGTCTTAAAGGGGCAGGGCAGGTCACTTAATCCAGAGGTAGGGAATCCGGGATCTCTGGGCACCCTAACCCGTGGGCTGCAGGAAGCAGGGAGGCCCCTTACAGAGATAAATAGCCTCCGAGCAGCTCCTGCTCCAACGCGACTCCACCATTTTGGAGTAGCTGCCCAAGCCAGGCCACACCCACAGCAACAGCGGAGATTAACTCCATAGCAGCCAGGCAGGAAGCAGAAACCCTGTCTGCGCGCAGTTGCGCAGCACAAGCCACTAGAGGCCGCTGTTCTCCCAGGAGAGGAGGGCCACAAACCAACAAGAAAGGAAGTCCTTCCAGCCGTCACTCGTCCCAGTTCTGCAGACTATTCCTATCACCATGAAAAGGCAAAGCTACAGGCAGACAAAGATCACAGAGACAACACCAGAGAAGGAGACAGACCTAACCAGTCTTCCTGAAAAAGAATTCAAAATAAGAATCATAAACATGCTGACAGAGATGCAGAGAAATACGCAAGAGAAATGGGATGAAGTCCGGAGGGAGATCACAGATGCCAGAAAGGAGATAGCAGAAATGAAACAAACTCTGGAAGGGTTTATAAGCAGAATGGATAGAATGCAAGAGGCCATTGATGGAATTGAAATCAGAGAACAGGAACGCATAGAAGCTGACATAGAGAGAGACAAAAGGATCTCCAGGAATGAAACAATATTAAGAGAACTGTGTGACCAATCCAAAAGGAACAATATCCGTATTATAGGGGTCCCAGAAGAAGAAGAGAGAGGAAAAGAGATGGAAAGTATCTTAGAAGAAATAATTGCTGAAAACTTCCCCACACTGGGGGAGGAAGTAATCAAACAGACCACGGAAATACACAGAACCCCCAACAGAAAGGATCCAAGAAGGGCAACACCAAGACACATAATAATTAAAATGGCAAAGATCAAGGACAAGGAAAGAGTGTTAAAGGCAGCTAGAGAGAAAAAGGTCACCTATAAATTGAAACCCATCAGGCTAACGTAAGATTTCTCAACAGAAACCCTACAGGCCAGAAGAGAATGGCATCATATATTTAATACAATGAAACAGAAGGGCCTTGAACCAAGGATACTGTATCCAGCACGACTATCATTCAAATATGACGGTGGGATTAAACAATTCCCAGACAAACAAAAGCTGAGGGAATTTGCTTTCCACAAACCACCTCTACAGAACATCTTACACGGACTGCTCTAGATGGGAGCACTCCTAGAAGAAGCACAGCACAAAACACCCAACATATGAAGAATCGAGGAGGAGGAACAAGAAGGGAGAGAAGAAAAGAATCTCCAGACAGTGTATATAACAGCTCAATAAGCGAGCTAAGTTAGGCAGTAAGAAACTAAAGAGGCTAACCTTGAACCTTTGGTAACCACGAATTTAAAGCCTGCAATGGCAATAAGTACATATCTTTCAATAGTCACCCTAAATGTTAATGGGTTGAATGCACCAATCAAAAGACACAGAGTAACAGAATGGATAAAAAAGCAAGACCCATCTATATGCTGCTTACAAGAAACTCACCTCAAACCCAAAGACATGTACAGACTAAAAGTCAAGGGATGGAAAAACATATTTCAAGCAAACAACAGTGAGAAGAAAGCAGGGGTTGCAGTACTAATATCAGACAAAATAGACTTCAAAACAAAGAAAGTAACAAGAGATAAAGAAGGACACTACATAATGATAAAGGGCTAAGTCCAACAAGAGGATATAACCATTCTAAATATATATGCACCCAACACAGGAGCACCAGCATATGTGAAACAAATACTAACAGAACTAAAGGGGGATATAGACTGCAATGCATTCATTCTAGGAGACTTCAACACACCACTCACCCCAAAGGATAGATCCACTGGGCAGAAAATAAGTAAGGACACGGAAGCACTGAACAAAACAGTAGAGCAGATGGACCTAATAGACATCTATAGAACTCTACATGCAAAAGCAGCGGGATATACATTCTTCTCAAGTGCACAGGGAACATTCTCCAGAATAGACCACATACTAGGCCACAAAAAGAGCCTCAGAAAATTCCAAAAGATTGAAATCCTACCAACCAACTTTTCAGACCACAAAGGCATAAAACTAGAAATAAACTGTACAAAGAAAGCAAAGAGGCTCACAAACACATGGAGGCTTAACAACACGCTCCTAAATAATCAATGGATCAATGACCAAATCAAAATGGAGATCCAGCAATATATGGAAACAAATGACAACAACAACACTAAGCCCCAACTTCTGTGGGACACAGCAAAAGCAGTCTTAAGAGGAAAGTATATAGCAATCCAAGCATATTTAAAAAAGGAAGAGCAATCCCAAATGAATGGTCTAATGTCACAATTATCGAAATTGGAAAAAGAAGAACAGATGAGGCCTAAGGTCAGCAGAAGGAGGGACATAATAAAGATCAGAGAAGAAATAAATAAAATTGAGAAGAATAAAACAATAGCAAAAATCAATGAAACCAAGAGCTGGTTCTTCGAGAAAATAAACAAAATAGATAAGCCTCTAGCCAGACTTATTAAGAAGAAAAGAGAGTCAACACAAATCAACAGTATCAGAAACGAGAAAGGAGAAATCACGACGGACCCCACGGAAATGCAAAGAATTATTGGAGAATACTATGAAAACCTATATGCTAACAAGCTGGGAAACCTAGGAGAAATGGACAACTTCCTAGAAAAATATAACCTTCCAAGATTGACCCAGGAAGAAACAGAAAATCTAAACAGATCAATTACCAGCAACGAAATTGAAGAGGTAATCAAAAAACTACCAAAGAACAAAACCCCCGGGCCAGATGGATTTACCTCGGAATTTTATCAGACATACAGGGAAGACATAATACCCATTCTCTTTAAAGTTTTCCAAAAAATAGAGGAGGATGGGATACTCCCAAACTCATTCTATGAAGCTAACATCACCCTAATACCAAAACCAGGCAAAGACCCCACCAAAAAAGAAAACTACAGACCAATATCCCTGATGAACGTAGATGCAAAAATACTCAACAAAATATTAGCAAACCGAATTCAAAAATACATCAAAAGGATCATACACCATGACCAAGTGGGATTCATCCCAGGGATGCAAGGATGGTACAACATTCGAAAGTCCATCAACATCATCCACCACATCAACAAAAAGAAAGACAAAAACCACATGATCATCTCCATAGATGCTGAAAAAGCATTTGACAAAGTTCAACATCCATTCATGTTAAAAACTCTCAGCAAAATGGGAATAGAGGGCAAGTACCTCAACATAATAAAGGCCATCTATGATAAACCCACAGCCAACATTATATTGAACAGTGAGAAGCTGAAAGCATTTCCTCTGAGATCGGGAACTAGACAGGGATGCTCACTCTCTCCATTGTTACTTAACATAGTACTGGAGGTCCTAGCCACGGCAATCAGACAAAATAAAGAAATACAAGGAATCCAGATTGGTAAAGAAGAAGTTAAACTGTCACTATTTGCAGATGCCATGATACTGTACATAAAAAACCCTAAAGACTCCACCCCAAAACTACTAGAACTGATATTGGAATACAGCAAAGTTGCAGGATACAAAATCAACACACAGAAATCTGTGGCTTTCCTATATACTAACAATGAACCAACAGAAAGAGAAATCAGGAAAACGACTCCATTCACAATTGCATCAAAAAAAATAAAATACCTAGGAATAAACCTAACCAAAGAAGTGAAAGACTTATACTCTGAAAACTACAAGTCACTCTTAAGAGAAATTAAAGGGGACACTAACAGATGGAAACGCATCCCATGCTCGTGGCTAGGAAGAATTAATATCGTCAAAATGGCCATCCTGCCCAAAGCAATATACAGATTTGATGCAATCCCTATGAAACTACCAGCAACATTCTTCAATGAACTGGAACAAATAATTCAAAAATTCATATGGAAACACCAAAGACCCCGAATAGCCAAAGCAATCCTGAAAAAGAAGAATAAAGTAGGGGGGAATCTCACTCCCCAACTTCAAGCTCTACTATAAAGCCATAGTAATCAAGACAATTTGGTACTGGCACAAGAGCAGAGCCACAGACCAATGGAACAGACTAGAGAATCCAGACATTAACCCAGACATATATGGTCAATTAATATTTGATAAAGGAGCCATGGACATACAATGGGGAAATGACAGTCTCTTCAACAGGTGGTGCTGGCAAAACTGGACAGCTACATGTAGGAGAATGAAACTGGACCATTGTCTAACCCCATATACAAAAGTAAACTCAAAATGGATCAAAGACCTGAATGTAAGCCATGAAACCATTAAACTCTTGGAAGAAAACATAGGCAAAAACCTCTTAGACATAAACATGAGTGACCTCTTCTTGAACATATCTCCCCGGGCAAGGAAAACAACAGCAAAAATGAGTAAGTGGGACTATATTAAGCTGAAAAGCTTCTGTACAGCAAAAGACACCATCAATAGAACAAGAAGGTCCCTACAGTATGGGAGAATATATTTGAAAATGACACATCCGATAAAGGCTTGACGTCCAGAATATATAAGGAGCACTCACGCCTCAACAAACAAAAAACAAATAACCCAATTAAAAAATGGGCAGAGGAACTGAACAGACAGTTCTCCAAAAAAGAAATACAGATGGCCAACAGACACATGAAAAGATGCTCCACATCGCTAATTATCAGAGAAATGCAAATTAAAACTATAATGAGGTATCACCTCACACCAGTAAGGATGGCTGCCATCCAAAAGACAAACAACAACAAATGTTGGCGAGGCTGTGGAGAAAGGGGTACCCTCCTACACTGCTGGTGGGAATGTAAGTTAGTTCAACCATTGTGGAAAGCAGTATGGAGGTACATCAAAATGCTCAAAACAGACTTACCATTTGACCCAGGAATTCCACTCCTAGGAATTTACCCTAAGAACGCAGCAATCAAGTTTGAGAAAGACAGATGCACCCCTATGTTTATTGCAGCACTATTTACAATAGCCAAGAATTGGAAGCAACCTAAATGTCCATCGATAGATGAATGGATAAAGAAGTGGTGGTACATATACACAATGGAATACTACTCAGCCATAAGAAAAGGGCAAATCCAATCATTTGCAGCAACATGGATGGAGCTGGAGGGTATTATGCTCAGTGAAACAAGCCAAGCGGAGAAAGACAAATAATAAATGATTTCACTTATCTGTGGAATATAAGAACAAAGGAAAAACTGAAGGAACAAAACAGCAGCAGAATCACAGAACTCAAGAATGGACTAACAGGTACCAAAGGGAAAGGGACTGGGGAGGATGGGTGGGTAGGGAGGGATAAGGGGGGGAGAAGTAGGGGGGTATTAAGATTAACATGCATGGGGGGGTAGGAGAAAAGGGAGGGCTGTACAACACAGAGAAGGCAAGTAGTGATTCTACAACATTTTGCTATGCTGATGGACAGTAACTGTAAAGGGGTTTATAGGGGAGACCTGGTATAGGGGAGAGCCTAGTAAACATAATATTCATCATGTAAGTGTAGATTAGTGATAGCAAAAAAAAAAAAAAAAAAAAGGCAGTTCCTGTGTGGTAACCTCCAACGAGTTCTACACAAGGGTATAAAGGGCATATAAAAGTGTAGGCAAAGGGTCTGTTTGTGTTTATACAGAGGATCAAAGCCTAATTGGGCTACCCCCAAAATGAACTAAGATACGATATGAAAAAGAACTTCCAACATCTGCACTCTCTGGAAGACTCATGCCAGAAGATGATCATCAAAAAACCCCAACAAAGATCCACGCACTGCTACAGCTGTAGATGCACTCATCCCACCAGTTCCTGGACTTGCCATGGGAATGAGGAAGGAGACATCTAAGCTGGCCTGTGCATACAGTAAAACAACAAAATTGGACTGGATCTATACTGTTGGAACTCAACCAAGAATTTGGAGAAGTGCAAATTGTAGCGCTCCAAACTCTTACAACTACAGACTATTTACTGTTAAAAGAACATATGGCATGTGAACAGTCCCCAGGAATGGGTTGTTTTAATTTGTCTGATTTCTCTCAGACTGTTCAAGTTCAGTTGGACAATATCCACCATATCATAGATAAGTTTTCACAAATGCCTAAGGTGCCTAACTGGTTTTCTTGGTTTCACTGGAGATGGCTGGTAATTACAGATATGCTTTGGTTATGTAACTATACTCCTATTATGTTAATGTGTGTGTGCAATTTAAGTAGTAGCTTAAAACCTATACATGCTGAAGTTACTCTACAAGAAGATATATCAAAGAAATAATCAATCTTCCCATGTTTTCTTCCGCCTGCTACTTCTATAGCTTTTCTTCTTCCTTCCTAATTACAACCCTTAAATAGAATTCGTGCCTCATATCAAATTTACCGAGTATCATAATTCTTCCAAGTGGTAAAGATACCTCAAGACAAATGCTGGGCATAGAAGCCACAGGGCATAAATATGCAAAGAAGTAAAAAGCTAACTTTTTCAAACAATAAGGCTTCTCTCTCACTTACCAACTTCACATTTCCCTGTATGGCCCCGGAAGATGACTGGTTAGCCAGAGACGGGTAAGATTCCTCAAGGGAGGAACAACCTAAGACAGGCACAGTCGCAGGGGGGCCATCAGGTGAGAAATTGGGGATCAACAGAGGTGAGGCTTAGAACCTCACCCCCCCTGTTCTGAGAGATATCTTCTGCATACGTGGATGTTTTATTGCCCTTGTCTAGCTTGGATTAACACATAGTCTACAGGCACACACCTGATCATCTACATGTGCTCTCTTACAACACTAAACTATGTTTTCTACCTTTATCTTGTATCTACCTACCACTTCAGCATTTTATTAAAAATAATAATAATAAAGAGAGAAATGTGGTATCCACATATAAATCAAGTATAAAAACCAAATGAGTATTCATATTTGAACTGACTGTTTAGAGTTCATAATGCATGAGCAAAACCAAAAGTTTCTGTGATGACTGCCCTTGTACTGTTCACTATGTAACTTATTCATTATGTAAGAATTTGTTCTACATGTAAAAACTTGTTTGTTATGCCTCAGAAGATTGGAGACTGATGAAAATTAGGCTTGGCGTGGATTAATGATTGTGCATTGAGCATTGACTCCCCTATACAGAATTTTATTGTTGTTAACAACCATTTGATCAATAAATATGAGAGATGCCCTCACAAAAAAAAAAAAAAAAGGACAGACTTCCAATGGTAAAATAAATTAGTAACCGGGATGTAATGTATAGCATAAGGAATATAGTCAAGATATTGTAACAGCCTGGTAGGGTGATAGCTGGAACCTAGAATTATGTATATAAATGTTCTACCACTGTGTTGTACACTTGAAACTCATGTAATGTAATACTGTTTGTCAACTACCCTTCAATAAAAAATAATTATTGAAAAAAAAAAAAAAATCCAAATGTCCATAGCTATCTTTCCACTCTTTTGGCCAAACAGCATTTGACATTCACTGTGACATGCTGGTCATTTTTCCACAGCAGACTCTGAATTTTATCCAGCTTTTGGCCCCTCAGAAAAGACATCTTTGATCATTATCCATAAAGAAACTCCTTTCCCTACTTTGTGCTAATCTCTCTTTATCCCACTACTATCTTAAATTTTCCTATAGTTTTTATAACTCTCTGAAATTATCTTATTTATTTATTTATGTCCCTGGTTATTCCACATTGGATTTTATTGATATTCCCACTCAGTTAAAAACAGTGATTTTTATGAGACTTTTAACCTGTGTGAATAATCTGCATATGTTGAATCTGTTATTACTTTTCAGTTGATAATAAAACCTCTTTTTATAAGCCCACAGAATATATGCTAGGTGGAATTTAAGAACAGTGTCCATGTAGAAAACACTTTCCAAAGTACACAATGTACCTTGGACTGCATAAAGCAAAGGGAAATGTACCCATTACCAATAACCTACATCCTCCAAATCCTTATTCGAAAGAGGGAAAAGTGGAACATGGCCTACTGAAAAGGAGGATAGAAAGGGATTCATGACACAGGGAGAAGGTCTGGTCTTGGAAACTAGGGCCAAGAGGGCAAGAAGGGACAAAAAATGCTCAGGACAAGGAAACATCCAGATGTAGGGTTAGACATACAGTTACAGAGATGACAGGGCGACAGAGGAAGAGGAATGGAGGAAGTTAAGGGGGCTTGAGTGATGGAAACTGAAGAAACAGTTTTTTTTTGTTTTTTTTAAAGAGAGATGTTCAAACACATTGGCCTTATGATTGTTGCAAGTAAAATATCACCCCCAACACTTAGTAAAACTATCTTGACTGTTTAGAGGCACAGCATCCCTATTTTAGGATTGTTCTTATATTATTTAACCACATTATCTATTATTCTAAGTCATAAAAGGAATCAAAATAATTTGGAAGCCAGTACTGAGCTTCCTTTCTCTTTGAGTGAATTCACTTTGTTTTTATACTATCACTCCCTATCATGGTTTGAATAATTTCTTAGATAAGTTATCTATAATATTTTCATAATAAGATTATACAGGGTGAACTAAGTATATACAAGTATGAGGGCATGCAGTTTATCTCAAAGACAGTAGCTATCCACACCTGGGTTAAGTCTCTTCAGGGGTACTTAAATCAGTCAAACTTGTAGCTGCTAGAACTTCAGACAGAGTCGCAGTGGGAAACAGCCAGCATCCCAGAAGCTCTCTCATAAATTCTCCTCCCTTAGAGGAATGGCCAAAGGTTCATCTGTTACCATGTTTGCCTACACAGTCATGCCTGGCACTGCTGCCCCTAGTAAACCTCGAGGGATACTGAGATGTAGAAAGTTAAATGACCTTCCTTGAGTTAACAATAATTAGAGTGACTGATGTTCAATTAGAAGTTGGTGGCCTGCCTCTTAAACTGGTGATTCGGGGACCTGCCTATATTATAGCATGCTTTGTTTACTGCCGCAAACACGCTGATTTTGTTAAGATTTAATTTAATTGTAGGGAAAAACACACTTAAGGAAAATTTTAAAAGATCCTTTTACTTATGATGTGTTTGTTCTTATGAGAAAAATGTGCTTCCTGCCATTTCTGATCCCCATTTCTGGCCAACCATTGTCCCACTTTATGCCATTACAGATTAGTTTGCATTTTATAGAATTTTATATAAATAATAGAGCATGGAGTCTTTTGTCTGGCTTTTTAAAATTCTGATAAGTACATTGAGATTCATCTATATAGCTGCATATATCAACAATTTATATTTTTTCTCATTGAGTAGTATTGCACTGTATGGAAATACCCCAACATATTTAAGCATGCATTCGTTGACAGACATTTGTGTTGTTTCCAGATATGCTTTTACAAGTAAAGTTCCTGTGCACATTCATGTCCATGTATTTGGATAGACATATGCCTTCGTTTATCTTGAGGAAATATCTAGGAATGGCATGACTGGATCATATCATAGATGCATGTTCAAGCTATGTTACCAGAGCATCTGTATCATTTTACATTTCCTCCAGCAGTGTATGAGAGTTAAACTCCTCCACATCCTTTCCAACATTTAATGTCTTTTTAATTTTAGCCATTCCAGTAATTTGGGAGCAGTATCTCATTGTGATTTTAATTTATATTTCTTTAATAACTAATGATGTTAAACATCTTTTCATGGGCTTCTTTACTATCTATATGTCTTCTTTTGTGAAGCATCTGTTCACACCTTTAGCTCATACATTTATTGGGTTGCTAATATCTTACTATTAAGTTTGGGAACCCCTATATAATCTGGATACAGAGCCCTTAGCAGATATATTATTTGCAAATATTTCCTCTAAGTTTATTGCTTGCCTTTTCATTCTTCTAAATGTCTTTCAAAGAGCAGATATTTTCAGTTTTGATGAAGTTTATCAATTTTTATCAATTTTCACTACTATATATTGTTATATAGCATCTAAGAAATCTTTGACTAAACAAAGGCCACAAAGATTTTCTCCTAGAACTTTTAAGTTTTAGGTTCTACATTAAGGTATATAATCCAATTTCAGTTAATTTCTATATATAGTATGAAATAAAAAGGGTGTTTTTCATTTTACAAAGATATGTATGTGTTTCAGCATCACTTGTTAAAAAAAAACTCACTTATCCACTGACTTGCTTTTTTATCTTTGTCAGTAATTAGTTGCTCACACACGTATAGGTGTATTTCTAGAATCTAGTCTATAGAATAGATTCTTTACAACCACCTCACACTGTAGTGATTAATGTAGGTTTATAATAAGTCTCAAAATCAGGGAATATTATTCTTTCAGCTCTAAGATCTGCTTCCAAAGTTGTTTTGGCATTCTATATTTTTTGCATTCTCACTTGATTTTAGAACCCACTTACCAACTTCTACCCCCTAAAAATATGACTTGTGGGAGGGAATTTTAGTGGGATTGTGTTGAATTTAAAAGATATTTAAAATTTAAAGATAAATTCAACCCATGAACAGGGTTGTGTCTTCCTTTTTCTGGTCTTCATTGATTTTTCTCAGCAATATCTTATAATTTTCAGTGCATATGAACTTTGCATCTTTTGTCAGATGTAACCCTAAGTGTTTCTTATTTTTGATACTATGGTAAATGGTATCATTTCATAATTTCCATTTCTAATGAAATTGCTAGTATCTAAAATACAGTTGTTTTTTGTGTATACGGATCTCATATCTTGAAACCTTGCTAACCTCAATTATCAGTTCTAGTTTCTTCGTAGATTCCTTTAGTTTTTTTTTTACATACACAATCAGGCCATCTGCAGAGACAGTTTTTATTTCTTTTTTTCCAATCTAGGTGACTTTCATTCTTTTATAGGAGTGACTGCACTGACTAGAGCTTCCAGTTCAATGCTTCATAGAAGTGATGAGGTCAGAAAAGCCTGCCTTTCTTAATCTTAGGGGGAAAGCACTTAGTCTTTACCTTTAAGTGTGATTTTGGTTTTAAGTTTTTCACTGATGCCTTTTATCAGGTATAGGAGGTTTCCTTCTACTCCTAGTTTAACTGAGTGCCTTGGTCAGGAATGGATGCTATATTTTGTCAATATGTTTTTACATCTGTTGGGGTGATAATGTTTTTTCTCTTTTATTGATCTAAGTTATATTGATTGGCTGATTTTTAAAATTAAACTGACCTTGCATTTCAGGGATAAATTCCACTTGGTCATCAGTTAATATTCTTTTATTTGTTATTGGATTTGATTTCCTAAAATTTTGTTTAGAATATCTGCATATGTGTGGTGAGGTGTATTTGTCCATAGTTACCTTTCCCTGTAATGTCCATTTGGTTTTGATATCAGAATTTCAAGAACAACACAGTAGCTGGAGCTGAGGCAGTGGGGCATGAGCTCCTCTTCTTAGTGGTGGTGCAAATTATGTGTAAGCCATTACAAAAATGTGAACTTTTACTCTGAGAAAGATGGGAATCCATTGTGGAATTTTAAGAAAAAAAGTATATGATCTGCCTGTGTTTTAAAACATTCTACAGCTCTTGGGACAATATATTTGGATTTACTCTTGGGAGTAAAGTGATATATACAGACAGAATAGTAGAGAGGCTATTGTAATAATCTAGGTGATAGATGATGGGGCTTGGACTCAGGTGGTAACAATGGATGAGTGAGACATAATCAGATTCTGATTACATGTTCAAAGCAAAACTCACATTATTTGTTTGAGAGGATATGGGGTATAAGAGAGGATATTGAGCAGGATTCAGAGGTGGGGTCCTTGTTTGTAACCTGAGTGGTTTAAATAAACTAGTTACCAGTAAGTGTCTGGGGAGGCATGCAGAAGGGGTAGGCTGTGACATGTTATAACTGAAATTCCTTTTCAATATCAATTGGAGATGCTGAGTGCACAGTTAATTATAAGAGTCTAAATTTCAGGACTTAGATCTAATCCAAGCTGTACATACGAATTTAGCCTGTAGATGGTATTTAAAATAATAAACTGTATGAGATCACATAGGGTGTTAGTATAGATAGGAGTTCTGAGTATCTATCCTTCTGTCCCTAATGTTTACAAGAAGCCAAACACATTGTGGGAGTTTTTCCTGTTATTTTGTGGCCATTAATAGTATTTTAATATGAGGCTTGAGGTTGCATTAATAATGCATCAAGTTGACTCAGAAGATACCAAAGAAACAAGTCAACACGTGGCATCTCAGGTACCTCTTCTTCTGCCAGGAGTTATCCTAGCTTGCAGCTGCAGTGTGCATGCGTCATCGCCGCATTGAGATTTTGGACACTTGGCTGTGTTATTGGCTGAATAGCTAGAGTGAAGGTTTTTGTAACTTATGACTCATCAAGATATTTCTGACTAAATGTAATCTTTTAAAGAGGAGCTATTTTCTCTCTGCTAGTCACAATGGTAATTGTGTTATTCAGGTTCTCATTACCAGTGACATGATGGGCCACTGAACAAGATAAACAAATCTGGCTGATAAAATGAAAAGAGAAGTATCAGTCAATTTGAGTAAGTATTCTCTAAATTATATACAAATATAATAAAAATATCTACCTTGGTGAGCAACCCTCTTTACATCATAATGAAATGAAGATAACAGATATTTCAAGTCGCATGCAATCTTCACGTTGTTCCGTCAGTTGACAGACAGACAAAACAAACTCCATCACTGTTGTTTTGTCTCAAAACATGCCCAACTGAGGAAAGGTCTCATTTTTTTTCATTCACTTTACCTGAATTCTAATATCCATTAAGATGTTTCATCATGTCAGAAAAGCAACATTCACATTATTATCTGAGTAAGTGGAGACACTGGGAGAGTTATTTAGACAGAGATAAATGAATATTTTAAAGTATATGGGTATTAATTTTTGAAATAGTGATTTTTTAGTCAAAGATGTCTACAAGAAAAATATAGATAGCCACAATGCTCTTCTTCTGTATTATTTGTATTATTTTTCTAGGTTAGTGGTTCTCAAAGTGTTGTCTCTTGACTTAACATGACTTGGCAACTTCTTAGAAATAGTCTCAGCGAAGTCTACTCCAGGCCTACTGAAGCAGTAACTCTGGGGACAGGGCCTGGCAACCTGTGTATTAATAAGGTCTTTAAATTATTTTGACTTAAAGTTTGGGAAGCATTAATCTAAATCAAGCATAGAAAAGTAAGGAAGGGAAGAAAAGGAGGTTGGGGAGAAAAAAGTAGGAGGAGGAGGGGGAGATTAATGTATTAATGGAAACCTTATGTACATCAGATACTCCATTATGTACTTCACACACATTTGCTTTTACAATCACTTTGGAAGACAGATAGTGCCATTCCAACTTAACAATGAGGAAAACAAGTCTCACAGAGGTTAAAGTAAAAATGTTTAGATTGTTTCATTATGCCACAAATGGTGATTTTTTTCTTGTTCTAAAGTTCTTTACTTTCAGGGAGAAAAATTGATAGATGAGCTTCAAATCTCTAAAAAATAGAAGGTAAAGCATTTGCTGATTTAATAAATTCTCAGATGGTTTTTTTCTAGGCTGTTAACTTTTTGTCATCAAGTGTCAACTCAGTGACATACTGTTGTAAAAGATCCTACTGAAATCAAGAGTCAAAGTGATGCAGTCTATAAAAATGAGAAGCCAAGAGCAATAATATTTGCTCAATGTGATCCTCTCCATTCTTGGTGAAAGGAAAAAGGAATTAAAAAGAAGTGAGAATATAAACAAATTTGAATATGCAAGAAGTGTTCTACTTACATATTTATTATATTAATATCTAAATATATTATAACAATATATTTTATAAATACATAAATAAGGAATATACACTAAATCTGTTAGGTAAAAGAAACAATTCAAAGACTTTTTAAGCTATCTTTTTTTTTTCAGACAAGCACAATAGGTATAGATTAACTTTTTCTTGGAAAAAGTATGTAAAGAAAAGGTATAAGACAGCACTTATGAAAGCCCACGTGAAATAGAAAAAGAAAAAATACTTGATACACATTCTGCATCAAGTACTATCCAAGGACCTAAAGATGCACCGAAGAACCAGGTGTGGCCACAGCTACTACGAAGCAAACGTATCTGTGGATGTGTCAATCAAAGAAATACAGTGGATAAATGGTGACTCCACTAGCTTTCAGTTTGCTTATTTTGTTTTATTTTAAGTAACTTCAAGGTATGCCCCTTGGATGTATTAATAACATAAAGATAGCAATTCTCTTTCACATATTTCTCTTTCTTTATGTTGTCCCTTCTTCTTCTATTTTAGTTTTCTACAGGATTCCATCCTAGTCCCTCTTTCTCTGAATGGTCTCATTATTCTGTGTTAATTTTAATTATCTTTTACATGCTGATGGCTTTCAGAACCATGTCTCTGGACAAGATCTACCTCATATGATAGGAAAACCCCTTGGTGCCTCCGACACCTGTATAGCCTTGGCATGGCATCTTACTGCCAGGAGCTGTGACTGAGGGCACACTTTGATGGCAGGAGTGTGGTAGAGCCCTGTACTCAGGTTAGGCCACACTGTGGTGAGCTGGCTCCAGGATGCAGCTTCAGTGCATGACTGACCAGAGTCAGGGGACAAATCCCCCAGCAGCCTTGCCTTACAGATGGAGCTATTCTGAGGCCCATACTCCATGGTCTGTAATAGAACCCCAAGGGCGCACAACCTCATTTGTGCCACATAGGTACCTCGCTAACAGTACACACTGTATTAACTTCCTTCCCTTTCCTTTCTCATTTTACTCCTCCACCAGTGCTCAAACAAACTATTTCCACTCAAATCCAAGTCTCAGTTAAATATCTCTCTATTGGACCTCTGTATCTGGATGTCTCATAGACAGCTAAAATTCAAAATGTACAAAATGAATGCATGTTCTCCAGATAGCTAGCTTTTAATACTCCTGACATCAATAAACAATGCCAGCGTTCACATAGAAACAAGAGCTCAAGTATAATTTTAGATTTTATTCTTTCCTTTATCTGCTATGTCCTCTCAGCAAACCTCTCAATTCTAACATCTCCCTAATCTGCCCATTTTCTGCATTACCATGACTTACACTTCAGTGAAGGGAGGGAGGGAGGGAGGAAAGAAGAGGAAGGGAGAGAGGTTATTACCAACCTGCTTAAAACTAAATAATGACTGTAGTTGCTTTCAGAATAAAATTCTAGTTTGTGAGAGTGGCATATAAATTGTCTGCAGTCTCTCCTCAATGAATATTTCAAGCCTCATTCATGTACTTGACATCATAATCATGCTGAATACTGTGCAATTCACAGAATACTTCATGTTCTCCTTTACCTCAATGTTTTCAAATAGTTTGTTCTAAGTACTTTAAAGATCCTCCCCCACTCTCTCTTAACTAACTCATTAATTAAGATTTAATTCTGTGTGACCTACTTGAGGGCATCTTTTCTGATCCACTTCAAATCCGAAGTCTGGCTTAGGTGTACTCTCTGTTTTCCTATATATGTCCTGTTACAGACACTGAGAATATTGGGGAAGATATGAAGAATACAATATACTTCCTGTTTCTATAAACTCAATCAAATGTACAATCTAGAACACAAATTTAAGAAATTTATTTGAAATTAGTGGGAAAATAATGATAAAAAAGTACAAAATGCTATGATTTCTCATAATAGAAATCTAGAAATTTCAAAACTGATTTTTAAAAATGACTTTAGAATAATAAATTCATGTTAAGATCCTCAGTAATTATTTATTTACATAAAATATTTCATTTATTTATGTAAAATTTTCCATTTAGGAAAATAAGTCATTACAACTGAAGAATATCTTCCTAAATCATTGAATATTGAAGAGTGCTAGTAATACAGTTAAGAATTGCAAGTATATGAATTACTTTAAGGAAAGGAATTCACTTCCTGTTTTATATTTAACATTTTAAAAGAGAAAAAATAACAGATCACTAAACAAATACAGCACTGCATTAAATAAAATTAGGGAATGCAAAAACAAAATTAAACTAAAGTGATAATCTCTCCAAATCACAGTAGAAAAAATTGTTAGTAAAGAGTACAGGAAGGAAAATTTGTGTTTTTTGTGTGTGAGGTACTCTGGAGAAATCAACTGACAGAGCTGAAATGGTAATTTCTCATGTTTCTAAGCATCAAATAGGAGTTGACCTTTGTGCCCTTAATAAACTCTGTCCCTATCTTTCCATTTTAGTTAATGAAGATCAGTATAAATTTGCCAACATGAGCTGTAGCCCAAAGCCCTGGTGTAATTAGTTGATGTGTTAATTTGCCAGCTAGATGTGAACTGAGCATTACTATCATGGATCACCATGCCAAACCCTAGCAGTAAAAGCTCTAGAGGAGATAAAGAAAATAGGTCATTTCCAGTCTAAACTGCTCACCGAAATTTTAACACAGTCAACAAACAATTTTCTATGACAGTCAAGCCTCTGTTCTCAGCAGAGGACCAGGCATCCAGCAGCATAAATAAATATTTTTGAGGAGTTAGAGGTCAGCAATACCATTGAAACAAAAGAAAAAATGCTAATAATAAAACTATTCACAATAATTTAACTCAAATATTCAATGTATTACTAACTGATATATTATTAAAATTCCATTTAGCTAAATGTTAACTCTACAAAAAGAGAATATGTGAACTGCTTATTTGATTTGTTTTTTGTAATGTTTGTATCTTCCTGTAATGAAAGTATTATTTTATGTAGATCAGGAAAAAATAAATATAACCGTTAATATTAAAACCACAATTTAGTTAGATAAATGCAAGTCATCAATAACCTCACTGTAAATAAAAGATTGAATTAACAGTCACAAACACAGTTTGGAAAATACCTTAGGAGTCAACTTCATGGGAAAACAGATCAGAAAGTCATTAACCTATTCCTTTCTCTTTTTTTTCTCTTTACTGCCATGTCTTCAGTATTCACTTTAATTTTGTATTATGACATAGGCATGAATATGACATACATGGTCATGGCAATATGGTACCTCAGACACAGTAGGGACATAGTAAATATTTGTGGAAAGACTATTTAGCTGAATGAATATAGAGCTCCAGCATTGTTCATAAGCGGTAATGCAATGAATGATACAATTATATAATAATACAGATAGGTGATACCATGAGCAGGCTGTTCAGACTCATTGCCAAGAAAAAATAAGTGTTCTATTTCAAGCCATATAATGAATACACACATTTGGGAAGCACAAAGTAAAACTTGCAAGACTGGTCTGACAAAACCCAGAAAAACATTTCTGCCACCCTCACCTGAATCACCAAGCCAAAATAAAAGAACAAAATAATTAGGAGTAAAAAAAACTCTGAACATTTTTCTGGTCAAACTTTAACCAGTAGTTTGAAAATCTATTAATATAGACACACAAAATATCCATGATAATAAGCTTGTTGATATTTTTCACTTTGGATTAAATTGTTTCCCAATGAGAATATGGCCTGGGGACCCTACTGATTTCCTAATTACCAATGGATTCTTATCCCCTTATTTAAAAATAAACAAGTGTTGTTTGTAAATATGGACCCAATTTACAAAGGAGTATGTATCTAGGAATGGTAAAAACACCTAAATAACTAGGAATCATGTTAAGTAAGTGAAATTCTAACCAGTAATTTGCCAACTTGTAAAATTTCAGAACCCAAATCATGATTTTTGATTCATTCCCTGTACCTAAATTTCTTATGGTTCCATTTCTCTCAATGTCTACACCTATAAATTGTGTTAACCTAGTGCTATCCCACGTGCAAGGCTCAATACTGTCATATATATACATATACACACACACACACACACACACACACACACACCAATGGTCCCTTAACATAAAAAATGTCAGCAATTTAATATTTTATAATGAATTGAGGGGATATGGCAAAAGATAAGAGAGGACATTGAAGTCTTGCTATTATATGAGTTCTATTGCTCTTTGTCTTTCCATTTCCCTATAACCAACTCTAGCAAATAAATTATCTTATCCTTATGCAAAATTTTACTTATTTCCTTTTATTCTTTCCTCCAAACCATAAGAAGTCAAAAAGCTAAAGAGATTTTTGCTTGTATTTTTCTTTTACCAAAAAATTGGAAGTAAATAACCCAGTATTCTGGTTATTCTCAATTGGCCATTCACTGACCCCAGATCCTTTTTCAAATATTTATTCTGTTCCTTTCTTTCTTCTCCTGGTATTCCCATTTTGTGCATGTCACACCTTTTATAGCTGTCCCACAATTCTTAGATATTGTGTTCTGAGTTTTCTTTTTTTTTCAGTCTTTTATCTCTTTGCTTTTTCCTCAACCATGACCAAGTCTATTAGTTAGCTCATCAAAGGCAGACTTCATTTCTTTTTAAGTGCTTTTGATCTCTAGCATTAAAAAAAAAAATCTTTCTTAGAATTTCCATCTCCCTACTTATGTTATCCGTTTGTCCTTGCATGTTGCTTACTTTTTCTATTAATGCCTTTAGGATATAAATAACAATTGTTTCAAATAACTGATCTGATCATTCAAACATTCCCTCTGTATTTTAGGTTTTCATATGCACTACTGGTTCCCACAGAGGTTTCTGCTCATGGTTTTCTGCTCTGGTAAAGTGCTGTTCTCTATATCTGTCTGTCTGTCTTTCTAATTTTTAGAGCAGTGATTTGCCCTGTGACCACAATTCTCTGACAGATCTAAGAATTGTTAATTTTCAGTCTGCTCAGCCCTTTACTTGTTGTTAGGACAGAGCAATGATTTCTAAGGACCTTACATGCTGACTGGAAACCAAAAGTCACCTAAACCCTTTTTCTAATTTTTCTCTTTCTTAATCTGAATTCTGAATGGCTGAACTCTCCAGACTATATCACTATGGTACTTGGTCTCAGCTTTAAGTTTGATCAATAAGAGGTACAGACAGGAGATTGCAAGATGAGATGAGACATAGGAAGGGCTTTATCTTTCCTGGCTTCTCCTTTTCATTGCAAGATCCCTGGAAATTCCATATTCTAAGACTATCATTCCCACTGAACAGTCCTCCTCCATAATACCAGCTCTCTGGACTCTAATAATACTCTTTCCTTTTCTCGTCCCTTCAACTCTAAGGTAGCAGTAGTTTCTGACTGTAGCAGGTATGTATGTGTGTCTCACCATTAATGTGTTTCCTGCAAATAATTTTCTCATTAAAACTGCCTTCATTTGAACCATTTGAGATGAATTCTACTTCTAGTTGTAGCCAAATAAATAGAAACAAGACATAAAACAATAACCCAACTGTTGGCGATTTCTTGATTTTTTGCCACCCCACCTAGATCAGCAACAGAGGGATCAGCATAGTGTTAGTAATAAACTCAAATACTTTAGCAAACAAGTTGAAAAGGTCTATGAGTTTAGAGAAATGGAGTTAAAATATAGTAAGTTATTTCAATCCAACTTTCTGGAATCAAACTATGTCTAAATAAAGTCTATTTCTCTTTCACACAAAACTGTAGCTCTCCAGGGCAATTTCATAGACACACCTGAAGTTACTACTCACTATTATTTTTAGTAGGGAACTGACTTGGTGGAATGGCAAAGCTATATGGCACCAAAACAGCCCTTGTCAAGGTCACTTTTATGTTACCAAATATTCTTCATCTCACTTTGTCTTCAGCCTTCACCAGAGATAGCCACCACGTCTTTCTTACAATAATCTCTTTCCTTGGATTTCATGACACCATTTTTTCAGGGGTTCCTCCTCCTGCACTACCTATTGTTCAGCCTCATTTTCTATCTCCTGATCTCCATAATCTTACATGATGGAAAGTCCTTAATCCTGGATTTTCTTCTCTTCTCTTTTTACAGTCCTCCTTAGGTGAATGCATTCATTCACACGACTTTGAAACAAATCCATCCACTGAGATTCAGATTTTCATATTCACCTTCTCCTTTGACTTTCTTCTCAAGTATCTCATATATCTCTCAAATACAACATGCTCCAAAATATCTTAATATAAGAATGGCACCAACTATCAATGACGTTTTTGGCTATAAATTAGTTACCCATTAAAAGATTTTCTATGCTTACATCAGAGGTACAAAAGTGAGGCATAGCAATGCAGAATTAATCCAGACAGACATACTTGATCACTTTTGGCAAAATTTTTAAAAAAGAGAAAAACAAATTTTAAATAAAGAAAAAAAATAAAGAGGAACCAGTATTTCCATAGAAATAACAGATTCTCACTTGTTTGTAACAGATATTTCCTCTGATATTCCAATGCCATCTGTAACATCTCCAATGTTACAGCCATTGAAGATATAGTAGAAGCCATCTCTACTTCATCACATTCTCCCCTTTCTGTTCCTACCTGTAACTCAGACACGAACAATCAAAAAATTCAGCAGCTTCCTATAGCCTTGCTCTAACACACCAATAAGACCACTAGGGAAAACATGAGATCATCCATTTATTTTGAACTGAATTATTTGAAAGTAATTCACAGTGTTAGTTGGTTTAATTCACTGATAACTATTATGTGTGATACTACACATTCCTAGGTACCCCAAGGCTTTTAGGAAAAAAGTGAACTTACTTGATGCTAAAAAAATTTGCTAAATCCAAAATTTATGGAGTCTCTAGTTATCTCTAAGGAATAGACAAACTTTGGATATACTGTATCATGTAGATTCATTTTTAAAAATCTCAATCCAAACTTATTTTATAACTTAAATGAGTAACCTTTTAAGGCTACTGTCTATATCCTTGCGCATGAGTACCGCAACCTCATCTCTATGGAATCAGGTGAAACAAACTAGATGGATTTCACTCCAAGTACAGTTCACCCACAATCTTTGAATTAATGATTTTAACATATAATTGAAATCATAATAAACAAAATACTCCTTTCCCAGGGAAATCTTTATGTTGAACAAAGTCTAACAAAAACCAACTGCCCATAATCTGTATTTGAATTATTGGCAAACACTGGAGTGAAGCTATTTTGTGCACATATCAGCATCCTCTCTTTAATGATTCATTATTTACCTAAAAGCATTATTCGGAGTAAAGGTAATATGAGTGATGCTATTTTTAGGACAGAATTAATTTTTCCAGCTAACATAAAAAGGTCATATTGGACTTTGCATTTGCCATTCTGACAAGTACATTTCAGGGTTCTGAGGCATTCCTTACCCTATAAAAATGTTTTTTATTATAATTTGTAAAACTGTAATAAAATAAAATTTTTGTCTCTGCAGTTCTTTCTTTAATGTCTAAGAGAAAAAAATTATGAAATCATTGTTTGCACATTAATAAATTCTACCAGATGAAGAAAAAAATAGAAGAACTTTTAAAGAAGAACTTTAAAAGCAGGATGAACTAGAATCAGAAACAATTTGGGGCCTTTCTTAGACATTCAGTTGCTCTGATTGTGAAGTGCTTTAGTAAAGTCAAGATTCCATCTGGTCTAAACAGTGTCTTGCACAACGTGAGGGAAGCATTCCTCTTATGTGGGGTCTCCAGGGAATTCCTAAAAGCTTTTCCAGTTTCAGGTTATTCCTCTGATTTTGGATGCACCTGCTGGCTCCAATTCCTGAGCTTTTCAAGGTGTCCTCAGAAGAAATGACCCACCTCACTGCATTGTAATGCTCACCCCTGATAGTCAGAATTCCCCTTTCTCTGATCTGTTAAGTCAGTTATAATTTGTTCCTTGTTTCCTGCCTCCCATAATTTTGTTGACACCTCTTTTCTGCTATCATATTCTCTTTTTCATTTTGCCCTTATGGATTTATTTTCTATTCTGTTACTCCCAGGAAGCATAGATAAATACATATATGTTTAATCAGAGGTCTATGAGCATTTTTAAAAGTGTGGGAATATCAATAACATAATTTTCAATCTATCCACCGTATAAAATGTGTTATGTTTAGTAAGTTCTAAAACATATTTTTAAAGAGTATATAGAAGGATCAAAAGAGTATATGGGAATATACCAAACATCTACAGTGATTGTATTGGTATAGTTGATCATACTCTTTTCTCATTTTTACATCTTTTTAAGTTTTTGAGAATGCACGTGTTACTTTTATATTGGAATGTAAATGAAACTTTATTCTCTTAAAGCACTCCATTTGACTAGAATATCTTATCTTATACTATGCACTCCAAAAGTAGACACTCTCCCATGATACAGATTGGGAAGAAACATGAAAAAGATGAGAAAAAAAAAAAGTAGAGGGTAAAGCAGTTTGGGATTTTTGCTTGGTTTGGTATGGCCTCTTTTGGTTCATTTGGCTAAAGATGTTTTTTTCCCTCGTGCATTGGTTTCCCTGAGCTACCATTACAAAGTACCACCAACCGGGCAGCTGAATTTACTGTCTCACAGTTCTGGAGGCTGAAAGTCTGAAATCAAGGTGACAGGAGGGCATACTCCTGATGGCGGTGGGAGAGATCTGCTCCAGGCCCCTCTCCAAAGTTTCTGGTAGTTTCTTGGCTTGGAAAACACACTCCAACCTTCACCTGGTATTTATTATACCTGTGTACATTTCTGTTCCTGTGTCCAAATTGCCTCTTTTTATGAGGACAACAATCATATTGGATTAGGGCCCTCACTGCTGACCTCATCTTAACATGATCATCAGCAAAGACCCTGTTTATAAATAAGGTCACATTCACAGATACTGGGGTTAGTTCAACACCTTTTTGGGGGGCCCAAACTATAATATCTTGTCAATGTTAAGAGTCTTGGGAATCCTAAAATTCTGTTCCCTGCATCCAGTTGGACTTCATATTAATGCTCTATATAAACTGTGGTGCCCTCTAAAAAACATCTGCCCTAGAGCAGTGAATCTCTCATGTAGCAGATCATGAGAATCACTGAGAAATATTTTCAAAACACATATACCAGTCACTTCTGATCTCAATTAGAGTTTCTGATCAAGTAGATATGGGGAAGGGAGACAAGCAGTATACATTTTTTAAATTTCTCCAGGCACTTCTGATGACCAATAGTGTGTTGGAATGAGTCTTCTCAAAGTATGCACCTCTAAGTAATCACAATATCATCTGTGGGAGTATCAGAAAAAATATCAGAATATCTATTCTATTCACTCCACTGTAGAGTTTTAAAAATCTGCTTAAACGTATTTCTCATAAAGTATCTCATGTTACGGTTGTAATCATATATATATGTATAGGTGGTAATACTTTCAAAACTCTGATGGGAGATGACAAGCCCAAGCTTTCAGAGACCAGTGCCCTAAACGGTACTGAGAAAGATGATAATCTGGTTTTTTTTATAACACAGGTGCTCACTAAAGATAAACACAATGACAAAGATGATGACAATAAACAGAACTCCCACTGAACTTGTAATAAAAATATGTAATAAAATATGAGACATTTATAATAGACTACTTTGTACTTACTATGGGGCCTTTAATTTGTACCACTAAAATGCTCTATATGCCAGCTTCACTATATAATGTGGACATTTATTGCTAAAGAATGAACAAACTGTATGCATATGTCTGCTTATGCATAAATCAATGTTTCACTGTGCATTTCAAAGAAAAATATATTGAGATGAGGGATTTTTTAAATTTTTACCTTGAAAAATAAGTAAAATGGTAGATCCCAAAACTAAAGAACAATAGAAGCTGGGAATTTAATCATGATAGATTTTTATATGGCTTGTAGGAGGAGAAAGAGAAAAGAGAAGAAAACAAGAATGGGACAAAGGAAGTTTTTTTTTTTAATGGAAGGAACACAGAAAGATTCCAGGTATTAGAGGGGAAATAACTTCCCTATAAACAATAGAGTCCTGCCAATTGTGCTGAGAGAGAATGAGGTGGGACTGACTGTGCCAGAATTAGATAAAGCACTAGCTAAACAAAGAGCTTCTGGCATCCTGAGGAAGGAGCCAGATAGTACAAAAAAAGATCAGCTCAGTGGCAGTCAGCCATTAGATAGCAATGAAGCTAATCCACACCACAAACTTGTGAACGAAGTAGATTTTCCTCCTTGTCTGTTCTCACAAATAATCATTAATTTTAAGCGCAGCTTGGGCAGGTGCACAGAGTCCCTGCTGCTTTGACACTGCGTTGGAGGCTTTCCAAGCAGCAAGCTGGTACACTCCTTGAGTCCCTTCCACTTCGCTGCTTCTCAAATTCACTTACAGCTCTAGACAGCCCGTCTCCTACCTGTAACATGCAGGGGCAGACCAGCTATTCTGGCATCCAGAGAGGTTTGTTTTCAAAAATTTGGAGCCACGCATCCATAAACTTATTTAGCAAGTGGCAGCAGGCATGTCCAGTCACTGATAAGAACTGTCTAGGGTGAGTCTGCTTGGCTAATATGATTGTTGATCATCTGCCTATTAGATCAGGTACTGTGGACTGAATTTCTGACATCTTTATGCTCAAGGAGATGTGTCCACGTCACTGCACCTAAGACTAGTGCAAATAATATAAGAATTTATACTGTACTCAATATAGAGAAAGCATTGAAAAGAAAAGGGTTTTTAACTTCTCCCATATATAGATCTTCACCATCTTAGTTGCCATTCTACATTCTTCAGTGCCCAAGACTAGATGTCCACTTACTCTGCTCACCCACTTGGCCCTTTCGCTTTGAGGGGAGGTAAATAAGAAATAAGAGAGGAAAAATCTAGAAACTGTCTCATCTACCTTTTTTCTCCCCTTCTTAAGATCCTGAATAAACTAAAATTATTCTTATAAAGAGCACAAGTGAAGTGTATCAGTGGTTACATTTCATTAAATACAAGCAGATGTCACAAGGAATTGTAAAACCTGGGAGAAATACATCTGTATTATATACATAGCACTCCCCACCCCAAAGGTTTATGGACACCACTGCCTGTCTTGGTGACAGATCCACTGTGTCCACTGAAAGCTTTCCATGTACTGAGCAGAGAGTGAAACCACATGAGGAACCATCTGTAACATGAAGACATCTGCCAACTCTCTCCTCAAGATTCGGTGAGGACCAATGACATATGTATATAGATCAACTCAAGTTCCTTAGAAGGAAGGACCTGTGAAATAAGGGTACATTAATTTTCCCTAGGAGTTAGCAGATGGCTGATGATCCTACCCACAATATGTGGATATAGCTATTGACACATAGATGGATTAGATGAATTACCCCCTCTAACATGGAAGACTAAATGACAAGTTTGGAAGAAAATATACAAGATACTCTAGCCTCCTAAATCAAGTAACTGATACTCTGTGCACTGGAAGATAGATTTATAAGGATGCTATCAAGGCACAGAAATTTGAGTTCCTCCTCTAAATTTCACATACTATTATTATTACAAATAACTATTGTAAAATATACTGGATAAAGATCATTGGTAAGGAGATAACATATTTAAAAAAGGAGAGGGAACATGACAAATTTGAAGTCAGTGAAGAGTGTAATAATATCTCACTTTTAAGATATCTATAAGAAAATAAAATAAGTCAAAATTGACAAAGAAAAATCACTTTAATTTGGTCTTGAACCCCGACTACACTCTTTTATAAACTTTGAGACCATAGTACTTAAAGTTACGTTCTTCAATATGGAAACTTGAGGAATTGTGAATGCAGTTGGGCCTCCAAGTTAGAAATATTCATGTCTTGAATTTTAATTCTAATTATACAGCTTGCAAGCTAATGCCGAATGGACTTGTTTTCCTCTCTCTTTAGAAAAGGGAGGAGGGAAGGGAAAACTCCACATGGTGTCATTGGAAACAAGCCAAGCGGCAGAGTGCTGGGGAAGGAATTGGCAGCCAGACTATCTGAGAGATCAAAGTGGCGACAACTTTTGATGTATCTCAAAAGTAAGTTGTAGCGTAGTATGACAAGTATAAACTTTTTAACAAAAGCAGTGAAAATCGTTTCACTCCCTCTTCTTTGCAATTATCATTCTGGCTTTCTAAATGTTCACATTTTATTTCAGCTACATTGCTATTTTGGTATAAATGTCAAGAAAATCTTAAGGACTATATTTTTCTAATCTTGAAAGATGCCTCAACTTTTTATGGAAAAAACAAGGTTCTAACAAAGAAAATTTAGATGCAACATCTGCCTGACTAAATATGGAAAATATTAGAAGGAATCATGCAAAAGAAAAATAAACTAGCTATTAAAATTGTTGCCATTACAAGACCCATAATCTAGTCCATGATACCTGAACATAATGGCCCCTTTTATGTGAAGCTCTCGTAGCAGCTCCAAGACAGTTATCTTCTTTAATCTCCAAACTATTGCTGCAAGATAAAGGAGAGCTGTCCATCAAAACCCCATATTCTACATAGTAAATTCTCAAGTGCAGGAAATACAAGTCTAACTCAATGATCCAGCAAAGACGGAAGATGGGGTGCTTATTAAATCTAAAGGATGTCGCATCAGTTTAGATTGATAAGTATGGCTTTGTCCCCTTACATCTCACAATCTCGCGGAGGAAAAGAATGTACACTGCCCTCCCCAGGAGACGGTGGTATTGGAGCAAGTATCTGGTAACTCCCTGCACCTCCAGCCTCTCATTCACCCTTCCCCTAAAGAGTAGGAATGGCTCATTTTAGGGATGAGAATGGGAGAAAGGCTCTGAGCTCAAACCCCTCTGGGTGCACCCTGCCATCTAGACTGCCTCTGAATACAAACATTCTCTGCTGCTTCAAGTAATAATTCTAACAGGGTATATACTCCGCCTACAAAGGATGAAATCTGGAGTTTAAGGTGGGGATATTGATTCAGCTGGGAAAAATGTAGGAATCCTGATTATGGCTGCAGGTTTAAGGAGGGTCCTCCAACCCAGCTTTATTAGTTACGAAGCGGTTGCTTGGTAATTTTCTATGCCTATTCTTCAGTTGATTCAGAAAATAGGAGTATGAATGGGGCTTCAAACACTTCCATCACAGTGTTCTATGAAGTAGTTTAAATCTACCTCAAAAAAAAGATGCCTAGCTCACAAGATTTAGCCTAGTAATAATGATTCTAATAAAGACAGTGATAATAATAATGAAAATAACTAGCATGCTTTGACACCATGTGCTATGCTATGTAACTGATTTACATGTATTAACTCACCAAATTCTCATATAAGTCTACAAGGTAGGGACAACTATACCATCGCATGAAAAATGGAGTTGATCCAGTCTTGATCCCTTTCCAAAGTCACAGAACACAGAGCCCACTCTTCATCACATTCTTTATTTATTTTTTAAAATATTGTTGATATACAATCTTATATTGGTTTCAAGTATCCAACACAGTGGTTCAACAGTTACCCACATGATTAAATCCTCACCCACCAGTGCAGTTACTGTCTTCTTGCCACTGATTGCTGCAGATGTAATCTCTCACTGTAAGATTATCAGTCATTTTATAATGAATATTATTTTTAAAACTATCCTGTGCACATCCATCTTCCCACTGATCCAGCTCAGTAGATCAACAAAGCAATTCGTTGATCTTAACAACTTCGTATGCTTATTTGTGTATCTTCCATTGTTTTATGGTGACTTTCAAAGAGGGTAAGAATAACAACAGTAGGGACAATACCTAACTTTGGTGCATCAGGAACTGTATTTAAGCACTTATAAAATCTTTAAAACAATTGAATGAGGTAATGGTATTATCCCCATCTCACAGGTGAGGTTTGGAAATGTACAGTGCCTTTGCTAAGGTTACTGAGTGTTAGAGGCAGTTATCCATGCATATGTGTCTGACTATGACATCCAGTTCTCAAGTCTGTGCCATAAAGATGAAATTTGAGATGAATAAATGATATTGAATTATCTTTAATCACTGATCAGTCTATAAAGCCCCAGAAAGTTAACTCATACAGAACTTTAAGAAAACATATCCTAATGGTAGGCCATTTACATATAAGTACCAAGTTTATTTATCTTTACATTTCAAATCATAGTCATGATGTGCTTTTTGCATATTTATATCATAAGTCTCATAACACTGTCTAGTTTTAACATAACTTGGAGAAATTTGAAATGCAAGGGGACTAAAGTGTTATATATATATTTCACAATGTAAAACTCTTAAAGCAAAGCTTATGGCATTTAATTGCAAGCTCTGGGATTGTCTTAAAAAGCTTCCTGGATGTTTCTATATATGAAACTATAGCCCATTTCTTTACCATAATGGTTTTGATATTTCTGACTCTCATTAAAATATACTTCTGCTTTTTACAGGGAAAAAAATAATTATTATTTTCAATCGTTTTCATCTCTTCTAGATGAACCATTCTGTTTTTGGACAGTTCATTAGCAACACGTAGGAGTTCTACTCATCATTAAATGGCAAGTTAAAATTAACAAAAAGGAGGTTCTGGAATGCAGCCAGTCGACATGCATTGAAACTTGATAAAATATAGCTACCCCTCTTTTTCTTGTGCATAACTGAAGCTCAGTAAACATGGACTGCTTTGTTGATCTACTGAGCTGGATCAGTGGGAAGATGGATGTGCACAGGATATTCAAGCACTTTATGGATGAGGAGTGAAGTAGGGTATATTCAAACAGGGAGATTTGAAGCAAAATGTTTTTAAAGAAATCCTGAAGCATAACCTTAAACACTGCCATTGCTGTAGACCACTGGGAAAACCTTTGAGCCCATTGCTCAAGCTAATGCCCACCTAAAACTAAATGACTCCTTTCACAAATATACCAGCTATCCTCCAATGGGAAACATGGAGTTTCAAATGTAGGACAATCTGCGTGTGTGTTGTTCGAGAAAGGGCTGCAAAAGTCAGCCTCAATCTTCAGCTCAAATGTCTTCCAAAACAACCAGGCTCCCTAAATACTCTCTCTCATTAGCTGCATTCACTTATTTTTATAAATGTCTTATCAATCAAGCTATCAGTAATACCATAGAATACAAATACGTATAGAGCATAATAGTTTCAATAACACTAGAAAAAAGTTTAAAAGCATATTATTTCAGAATTCTATGTTAAATAGGCTCATGCTTTTTGGCCTACTTTGATTTTTTAAAAAGGAAAAATAACAGAGTTATCTGCTTCAATTGGCTGTATTAAGTATGCTCATTTTTATATTGAACCTTTTTTTCCACAATTGTTGACTGTCCATTATTCATAATAATTGGTATCTAGAGTGAAACATATTCACATTAGGCTTATCACTCTGCTTCTTAATTTTTTCTAAGGGGTTCCCATCTATCTGGATTCCAAATAAAAGTAATTTAATGATGAAAAAAATGGCTCTGAGGCAAAATAATTAAATAGAAGCTCCTAGCAGAATTTCTCTCATCTCATTTTTCAGTTTGTTTCCCATTTTTCCTGTCAGAGAATGATGCCTGGCTCCTGGGGCAGATATGCTGCAGTGGCCCAGGAGGGCTTACAGGGCATCATCAAGGACCATATTGGAAAGCAACTAATAAAGTAACTGACATCAATGTATGACTGAGTTATAATAACTTCATGTTTTACCCCTGCAAGGGCTATATAGAGGCCAAAGAGGAAAAAGTAGTTGGGGTTGAAGTTGGGGCAATTTTTTTGATATATTTCTATTTACATGAGAAAGGATTTTACCTAAACACACCTGCTTATTGGCTGCCTGCTACTCCTCTCCATGGGGGTAGAATGTATTACGTAGTCATAGGTATCATTTCACTTTTCTCAAGTGGGTTGACCTAATCCATCACAAACCCTAAACAAGGGTTTTCAGGCACCGGCACCTTATACCCTCTCATCCCGTGGAGAGTAGATGAGCGATATGTCCCTGGGCAAAACTGCAGAGGCGAAGTTTTCCTCAGAGGCCTGAGCAGGAAAGTAGAGAGTAGGACCCGACATCTAGCTCATGTTGGACCAGAATAACACCAAATCCATTCTCTATCTCCTTAACTCACATTTATTTCTCCACTGACTTTAAAGACAGAGGATAGAGATATCATTTATAAGACTTGATAATAATTTGTAATCTCTAACTAGAATTTGAGTTGTTCATGATGGAAAAGAAGAGCTTTCTGACACTCTTCAAGTCATATTCACTATGGAGCAACTGATTTAAGTGCCCATAAATCAATCTGCACTTCATTATAAACATCATCCTCAATTTACAGTGGGGTTGTATTCTGATAAATCCATCATAAATTGAAAATATCATTAAGTAAAAAATGCATTAACACACCTAACCTCCTGAATGAACATCATAGCTTAGCCTAGCCTATCCTAAATGTGCTCAGACCACTTACCTTAGCCTACAGTTGGACAAAATCACCTTACACAAAGCATATATTGTAATGAAGTGTTGAAATTCCCTGGTAACTCACTAAGTGCTGTACTGAAAGTGAAAAACAGAATGCTAGTACAGGTAGAGAACAGGTAGGTGTATGGGTTGTTTACCCTTGTGATCGTGACGCTGACTAGGAACTGAGGTCGGCTGCAGCTGCCCAGCACCCTAAGAGAGAATCGTACTGTGTATTGTTGGCCTAGAAAAATATCAAAATGCTTGACAAGTAGTGATTTTACAGCATCTTATTATGTTGATGGACAGTGACTGTGAACGGGGATGTGGGGGGGACTTGGTGAAGGGGGGAGCCTAGTAAACATAATGTCCTTCATGTAATTGTAGATTAATGATACCAAAAAAAAAAAAATTGATTGAAATATTAAAAAAAAAAAAAAGAAAAATATCAAAATGCAAAATTCCAAGTTAGGTTTCTACTGAATGTGTATCATATTCATACCATCATAAAGTGGAAAAATTGTTGCAAATCGGGTACCATCTGTATATTCAAACCTGATATATCACTTATTTGTCTGAATTGTGATATTTTGAAAAGTAATTAGAGATACTTTTATGTTATTCACATTTGGAATGCAATTCTGTACCACCTCTTATTATTCAAATCATCATTTAAGCCTCAGCTAAGGTCCCATCACTTTCTTTACATAAGCCCTCAATTATTTGCTTATTTATTTTTCCAAGTGGCTTATTAGGTGCACTACAGAATTTGCTCTTTTCTTTGTTGTGTCATCTAAATGTCAGCTATAGTTTTGTTCCCAACTTTAGATCTAGGTAAGATTTTACTTTCCTTAAGCTACAGAAAGCACAGAGCCTTCCAGAAGATTTCTGCCAATTTGTAGGGTTCATGAACTCTTGGTCACTTGGTTCCCCTTACTTGCCTCTGACTTCCTTTAGTGCTACATTTCTGCTCTCTGCTCTTTCACTCTCCTTTATCTCTATCCCACTGTTGACCCAAACTTGGAACACTATCCTTTTATTGTGTTTCCATAAAAACAGCTCAAAGAAAACTGTCAAGTGCCTAGTGCATGTATAAATGTATTGAGAAATTAAAGGCATAGACATGGAAGAAATGAGAAGATAATAATTAAAATTTAATATTAAATAGTGTTCTTAAAAGTTCACTTTGTTACTATTCTATGACACATGGCCATCCTCTTTCTTATTTTCCTCCTTTCATTTATTTTTTCTGTCATCTGCTCTGCTAGGAAAGGAAAAAAATATGTATAAAAGAAAGTAAGTATTTCTTATTGCTCCTTTCCTCAAACTCTGGTCAACACTCTGCATGCTCAAGAACTCAGCAGATCTTTGGGACTACCACTTACGGGGAGGGCGGACAGAATTCAGGGTATCACATAATGATGGTCCCATTCTCTGGGCACATTTCTAATACTTCAGTAAAATTTCACAGTGACAAATTTTCCTTCTCTAACTTACTGAATGAGTCTCCCAGTCAAGGATAATGTTTGTATTTAACAGCTTCACAGCATGCAGCACAGTGTAAGGTGCATAATATTTTCTTAGGACAATAAGAAAAGTGCTAGCTAACTAAGGAGATGCCTCACTTTAAGCCCAGATTAAGCTAAGGAATAAGCAGACCATGTATTTGAAATCTCAAATGCCTTCTCCTTTCATGAGTAGTTAGCTTTGTCCGAATTGTCAATTGACTCCAGTCTTCTGTCTTTAGCCTTTCCCTAAATGCTACTTCAGTTTGGGAGTTGGTCCCTGTTTCCACAGTCCTTACTTTGAACCATAAGCTCTGTACAGATCAACATTCATTTAGCTTCATAGTGGGAAAGGATAAAAACATTTTCTTGAAACACTAAGAAGAAATGAAACATTCTGTGGGAAAAAAAAAAAACTTCGCTAATTATTCTTTCAACTTTGTTGCGATTTATTAGTATACTAAAAACATGGCCATGACACATAGAAAGACTAGAGAAAAGTCAAAGATGCTGGAACCAAGCTCTAAAAGTCTTGTAGTCAACACTACAAAAAACTCCCTTGAATTAGGAACAGGTAAAATTATTAATACCACTGGAAATTTTATTTCCTTGAGTAGTTCCAGTATCTGAAAAACAAATTCCTAAGTATATATTATTTCTGAATTTCTGCTTGATTTCTTAATTCATCTGTGGTATAATTTTGCAGTGTTAAAAATCTTAGTTCACCAAAACATTTAAAAATATCATTTGCCTTTTTCTGTATTTCTCTGCAATTAGGGTTATATCTATTCAGTAAATGTTTAAGGATATGGTATACACTAGGTACTTGGCAAGGTGCTGAAACATTAGTGGTCTTTCGTGGTAAACCAAAAATAATAATAATAAATTATGGAGGTTGTCAAGTTTTTTGTTAGGAATAGTATTTTAAACTTCTGCTTCAGGAACAAAAAAGGCAAATTTTCTCAACTTAAATTCAGACTATCAGCCAAATAATATCAAAATTTAGTAAGGATTGTTATTTATTTTAAAGCATATATATGTATATATCTGATAAAAGAAACCCTTCTACAATTCATAGAACACCACAGTTTCCTAAGTGGAACAGATCACCTGCAGGAGAATAGAAATATATTTCTTACTTGTCCCAGCTTCTCTCCACTGACCATGAAACCCAAGCCGTGAACTGACTGTTAAACTAGGCATTTATTGTCTATATTTTTGAAAGGCATTTAGAAGTCCTAGAAGAAAAACATAACTTTGAAACAGTTACTCTATACAAGAAGAAAGTTCCTGGAACTAATTTGTAATTTTGCAAGATGTAACCACTATAAATCAGAAAGAAAGTCATGAGAAGAGAACCCACTCAGTTGAAAAGTCAATAAGATGAGAAGAAAATAGAAATGGATGAAATAAAAGAAGATTATAAGAAGGTTAAAAATATAATAAAGGAATATAAATCACCTATAATGAGAAAAATAATAAGCAGAACTGGTGCTGAAGACTATAAAATCCTGGACAAGAGCCCATATTACAGGCCATACTCTGACCACAAAGTGATATTCATATCACGTGAAATTTTTTTTAAAAGGCTAGACAGTTAGCGAGATTTTCATATTCTTTGGTAAAGAGAAAAATCAAACCAAAATTATAGGCTACTTAGAAATTAATAACAATAGAAAGATTATACATCCAACCCTAAGGTTACAGTCAAAGCTAGTACCGCATGTTTTATAACTAAAGAAAAAATAAAAACAACTGAACTAAGCATTCAATATGTTAGAAAAGAACAATGCCACAATTATATAAAAAGGGAAGATTATTTATTAATGACTAGAAATTAACA
Source organism: Manis pentadactyla (assembly GCF_030020395.1). Taxonomy (NCBI): domain Eukaryota; kingdom Metazoa; phylum Chordata; class Mammalia; order Pholidota; family Manidae; genus Manis; species Manis pentadactyla. The sequence goes on from NC_080023.1 coordinate 55,092,503, forward strand.
AATTAAGAAACATGTCCCCAGAGCTAATTATTTGAACACATCAATAAAACAGACAGATGGTGCCCATAAGTGAGAAAGATGAGGGAGGGAGAGGGAGAAAGAGGGAAAGGATGAGAGAGAAGGGCATGGAATATATTCGAATGAGAAAATTAGAAAAAGTATTTTATGCCATTCATCATGAAATGTAAATGTTTCAGAATAGTCAATATGAAATATTTGACAATAAAAATGTTTGAGGCCTTATCATATGATTTATTAAAGCAAACAAAAGGGTAAATAAATAAATAAAATAGCAAATGTATAAAATAATTCCTTATGGTAGGGAGTAAAGGTGGATTTAAAAAAACAAATGTTACTGAGAACATTGAAAAATATAGTAAATTCTCACATCACACTTTATTCCAAAATAAATTCAAAATGGATTAAATATTTCATTAATAAAAAGAAACTATAAGTGTATTAGAATGAGAAATGACTTTGAATTACTTATTTCAAAGAAGAAGCATATAAAATCTGATCATTTTAACTACATAAAAATTTAAAATATGTATAAAGTGAAATACATTCACAAAATGAGAAGGAAAAGACCAAAGTTTGAAAGAAAACCCATAGCCTACACAGCAATCAATTCAGTATCTTCAACATAAATAACATATATAATATAAAAAAGTCTACATATTCATAATCAAAATATGATTAGAATACCCTTTAGAAAAATGGGTTAAACTCTAAGAATATGTTATTTATGTAAGAAGTACAAATAATAAACACATTTTTAAAAATTCAACCTAACTGAAGAAATTCTGGAAATCATTATAACCCTCCTCCCTTGCCTAGGTATCATCAGATACAACTCTTTCTTGTCCAGTATTTCTCTGTTTTCACATTTATAATGACAGGTCACATGTTTGTCCACTCTTTTGTTTTTCTCTCCTACTAAATTCTGAAATATTCTCAGGCAGGGGCTCTCTCTATCACCTTTACAACACTATTATAATGGCTGGCATGCAGAATCTATTATTAATAGATTTCTTCTTCTGATCTGGACAGGAAGAAAGAACAGAAAGAGTGATAGTATTGCAGGGCATTGTACTATGTGTTACAGTGAATAAAAACAAAGATATAGTGGTTATTTTCACCCTTAACAATTTAGTTTGGAAAATTAAGATATAATCACAACTTTGTTCTCAAATAGTGGGCCAGAGTTTCTATAAGGGCAGAGTAACTTGTACCAGACTCTTCTCTATCAGACACTCCCTTCCTACCTTGCTCCATTCATTCCAGAGAAGGCCTGCATCCCTTAGGAGTATGTTCTCCAAGTAACAGGAAATCCAACAAAGAGTACTTCAAGTCAATCAAGTTTCATTATCCACATATTATAAGAAGTCTGGAGTTAACAGTGGCAAGTACTGAAGGTTCCTCCTTCAACAAAAAAAACCCCAAAGCTTTCTATTTTTTCTGCTCTTCCATCCTTAGCCTATTAGTTTGGGACCTCCCTCTTGCAAGATGACTGTTAAATTTCAAATACTACAGCTCATTTAATTGAAGAGGTGGAGAAAGGATCGGATGTAAAGGGGTATGATAGGTGAACATGTCATATTTTATCAGGAACTTATAAGCTTCCTAGGTAGCTCCACCTCACTGGCAGACACTCACATAGTATTGGATAGAAAAAGAGTCATAAGGCCATGACAAGATAGTAAAAACTAGAAAGAAGAGAATTGTAATAGCCAGAAAACATGGCAGCCACATTTGTCATACTAGTTAGTTGCTGTCTGGGACATTTGGACTACAAATATTTGGGAGCAGTGTTACCATGTTTTAAAAGTAACAAACTCATATTAAACTTGTGTTCTTGAAATTACTGACTACTACATCCCTATGATTAGCAAACTTGACCAGAACTAGCCTTCTTTAATTAAGCCCAGCCATGCCTCTCTTTTTTCTACTCTTTATTTGATGTAGTTATGGGGGCTGGCAAACTTAAGAGCTGCCCCTTAGCAGGTGCTACCAATTGTTGTATCTTGACCTTGTGTCTTCCATGTAGCTAGCCAAGGAGGACCAGTTTTAATATTCCATCAAAGAGAATGATGGATGCCAGAAGAACTCACTTAAATTTGGACAAAGTTCTTTCTCTCCCTCTCAGCCTTAACCATCATTTTTTTTTTGACAGCAAAAGGTTCTAAGTCATTTATATAGAAAATGGTGTTTTCATTTTCATTTATGATTTTGGGGGACCTGTGTAAGCAGCAAGAGGAACTGGCAAGTTTCAATTAATGTGTTCTCTTTCCAAAATGCACAGCAATGTCTCTCATGTCCTAATTTCTAAGAGACACATGATAGGCATGCAGCGATTGTATCCATGAGTGCATAGACATATTTGGATTTTCACAACCAAAAGATAGCAAAAACATAACTATTACAACATGAAGTACATTAAGCATGTTGGTGCTATAAAGGGGTTCCTGTATGCAGAAAAATTGAGAACACTGTACTAAATTGGGGCAAAGTGAAAAACCAAAGAACCAAGCATGTTCTGTGGTCTGACATTCTAAAACATTAGAGAGAATCAGGGGATACATAAGACAAAAACAAAACAAAACAAATTAAATTAATGAGGTAAAAAGAAGAAACATCTTTCTCTAAAGAAACAGATGTAGCAATACATGGAAATATTCAAACATATTTTTAAGAGTAAATGCCTATGGTGTGCGGGATCATGGGGAAAACAGTGTAGCACAGAGAAGGCAAATAGTGAATCTGTGGCATCTTACTACACTGATGGTCAGTGACTGCATTGGGGTGTGGGGGGGACCTGATAATATGGGTGAATATAGTAACCACATTGTTTTTTCATGTGAAACCTTCATAAGAGTATATATCAATAATACCTTAATAAAAAATTTTTTAAAAAAGAGTAAATGTGTAAAATATGTATGATTCATGTATACAAATGTCAGAAATAAAAGAAAAATTCACAAATGTTGAAATTTTTGACATGCGTTGACAAAATATATTTTTCAGTTTACATGCTATAACAAGACAAGTGTTTACTGAAGATGATGAATGGCTTACTATTAGTTAATAGCAGAAAGAAAATTAGTCTTACATCCTATTTTATTGCCTTTTATAAGGAAGTATAAGAAAACAACCTTTAAAAGGGAATTAAAATTGAAATATATGACATCAGAAGAGAATGCTTTAGGCTCTTACTAGTGGTTCCCAAATGCTAGCCCACAAACTGGCTATAGAAGAAACCCTCGAAAAAATGTTTAAATCTAGATCCCTGGACCTATGTTTGAAGGCAAAATTTCAGTAGGCCTAAGGTAGAGTCTAGAATTCTGTATTTCTTTTTTTTTTTAATTCCATGAATGATTTGAGTGGAGCAAGATAGAAAAACTACTGAAAAAATTCTGTCTTGTAACTGGACAATTATATCCCCTAGATACTGAAATAAACAATCCTCTCTGTGATCTTTGAAGAATCTAAAGAAATAGTGGAGCCATTAAAAAGAAGACTCGAAATGACTAGAAATGTTATGGCAGAGAGTTCAAAGGAAAGGGGGAGTCTGCCAATCAAAGAACAAGAAGCCCAAGAGTACAGGGGCTAGAAAGGTATGAGCAAGGATGGGAGTAGCAGAAAATGAGGGAATAAAGCTAAATGGGGGCCAACATGTGTAGGAACAAATGTGTGGGTAATAATAAGGACACTGCCTTTGTTCTGAGTACACTAAGAAGACATTTAAGGTATGAGCAAAAGTCTCATTTTAGTTACATTTTTTTAAAGATAATTTATTATTGGGAGAAAAGAAGTAGGATGGACAAAATCTGTTGTCCACCCCAATGAATTAGTTAGGCTAACATACACTTTGTTAGGATGGCAGCTGTAGAGATAGTGAGAATTTGACAAAGTCTGGATGTATTTTAAAAGAGTAACTGAAAGGGTTCTGAATGAATTGGCTATGGTGGCTGAGGACAAAAGGGAACACAGGAAGATTCCTAGACATTTGCATAGCCATTAGGTAAATGATGGTGCCATTTTCTAAATGAGGACATCTGAGAAATTAGCACTTTTGGGGGGATGAGGGTGGGAATGGTGGGAAAAGTAAAAACAGAATTCTGTTTTGGACATATTAAATGTGATATGCCTTTTTGATGACCTAGTGGAGATGTCAAGGAGGCAATCAGACGTACAAGTCCAGAGCACAGAGAGAGAGTTTAAGACTGAAGGTAAAAATTGGGAGGTCATCTCTAAGAGGTACAACTTAAAGCCAGAGATTGGACAAGATAATCCAGGGCACAGGTGTAGATGGAAACTAGAAGAGGGTTGAGGAATGAACCGTGGGGTCCTCCAACATGAATAGATAAGGGAAGCAAAGGAGAGAAATAGGAAACACTAGAAAAGTGGGAGACAATTCAGGGATAGCAAAGCTTGAGAAATCACAGGAAGGTATTCAAGAGCAGGAGGGAGTAATCAATTGGAGGAAATGCTGTGAAGTCATGAAGTTAAATGAGAATTAACCATCAGACTTGAAAAATGGATGACTTTGTCAAGAGTATTTTAGGGGAGGGGTGAAGGTGAAAACTGATTCCAGTGAAGGAATAAATGAGAGGAGGAGCAATGGAAAGCTCTTTTGAAAAAACTTGCAGCAAAAGAGTGAAGGTATGAAGGGCACATGGAGACATATGGATGCTTTTGCAGTACATTTGTATGTGGGTGGTAATAATTCAGTAGCAAGAAAATATTCATTAATCCATGAGACAGACTTAGTTGCCCAAAATGACTAAAACAATATTTCCCATCCCATGTGCTATTCTGCAATGTGACCTTAACACTCTTGTTACCAAGAAGTAGAAGGTAAGTCCTTTCACCCCAAATCTGTGCAGTTTGTGACTGGTTTGTAATCAGAAGGATCAGTAAATGAGATGCTGTGTGAAATATCTTGCTGTTCTGAGACTAGGACTAAAAAGGCAACTGATCACTGGAACACTCCCACTGTAGCCCTCATCAGCTATGTAAGTGTTTTGACTGACCTAAAGTTACCAGGCTGTATGGAAGCACAGAGCATGCCAGGCAGAGTCCATAAAGGGAAGTTCTGAGACTGTGAAGTGAAAGAAGCACTTGGCTGAGTCCCCAGCTGCTCCTGACCCCCTGTTGGATCTGTGCTAGTTTCAGTCATGGTCCAAGGGCAGTCACAGGAGAGACCCTTGGCCAGAATCACCCAGCTTCACCATTTCCGAAACACCTGATCCACAGGACCTATAACAGATAACAAAATGTTTGTTTTAAGACACTAAGTTTTGGAATAATTTGTTATGCAACAAAAGTATTTAAAAGAGAAAAGGGAAGGAGAAAATTGGGGAATTAATTTTACTGAGTAAGTAAGACTGGAATCCAATGGTAGAACTCATCATGGCTGAAGGCAGACAGACAGTAACTATGTGTCCAGACTCATAGAGTCAGCAAATTTCATATGAGAAAATGTATTTGTCTTCTCATTATTTCTATTTTCTCAGGGCTGTAAGAAACGAGTCATCAACTCAGACTGAGAAGATGAAAGGGAAGTTGAAAGCCTAGGGAAAGAAGAAAAGATGTAAAATGCTCTTTTGAAAGAACAGGAAGGTGAACTGATTAAGACATGAAGTAGAAGAGTTAGGGAGTCCTGAGGAAACACATGCAGCCTGTGGTTATGATTTTTTAATGAAACCAGTGAGTATGCTGGTGTTCTTCCTCCAGCTATGTTTGGCTGCTACAGTGCATGTATACCTGAAGGTGTTACCCAGTGTTGATGCCTGACCAGGCAATGTGCAAAAAAGAGGAAGACAAGGGAGTTGAAGTGAATTCAAGGGACAATTGTGATTTTAAAGATAAACAGTGCAATGTAATACAGATAAGAAGGGAAGTGAGGATTTCTGAGGTTGTACTGGTAGATTAGAAAGGTGGCATGACAGAAGTACTTATGGGATGAAGAATTGTAGGAGGCAGGATGAAGTCAGTAATCCAGAAATATTTGATGGTTGGAGAGTAGAATCCCTGAAATCAAGATTTTGTTGAAATTGCCATAATGAAAAGTTCAGAGCATGACCGAGGGATGGGTGGTTGAGGATAAGTGGAGAACAAAGTCATTGGGGATGAATCAGTTAAGGAACTGAGGGTGCAGGGTGTTAGAGTGCTTATCTGGATGTTTAAGGTACTACGAAAAACAACAGAGTGAAATCAATTACTAAAATCTCCAGGGAATGAGAAGATATAACTGGTAGCTTTGAAGATGAGTGTTCAAGAAGTATAGAGATGCGATAATCAGGTGCAACAAACAAGCTGGGTGTTTTGACACAAAAAACAGGCAGGGATCTGGAAGAGGCTATTGGAAATAAGAACATCCCATCCAACTCTCATCCCCATGGAATATGAAAGAAAAGAGGTCACTATTCAGATAGCTGTTTCCTAAGAGGATATCTAGGTTTCATTTAGAGTAAAAGGAGACAAAATATTAAGAACAAAAGATACAGGGAATTTTGTATAGAGCATAGTGGAGGAGTGTGGGTAAATGGGGCAGAGCAAGACTGACTCAGATGAGGGAACACACGGAGTCATGTGGGCTGAAATCATGCTGACGTCCCAAGGAGGTGATGAGGATGGTGACAGACTTACCGAAAGCACATAGAACTCTGGGGCTTCTAAAATCCTGTTATGGCCAGTACCAAATCTGTAGTTTCATAGCCTTACTAGGAGCAAAAGGACTCCTTTGAGACTGCCTTAAACCCCACTGCCAGTCCTGTGACAACATGAGGGGCAATCCTACCATAGCCAAATGGAGCTTTGGGAACTGAAAGAGTTTAGAGATCATAGAGAAAAGATCATGGGTAAAGAATATTAGCCTTGAATAGGAAAGTTATTCCTATTTCTAAAGCAGGAGAGAATCGGTAAATAATAACTAAAGATGTGTAGAAATTTTGGTGTTAAGACCTGAAAATTCTGAGATTCAGGAAATCACAGAAAAGTTGTGGTTAATAATGCCTACCACGATGTAGGAATTAAATAAAAATTTGAGAGATTAAATAATTGTTTGAAAATTGCTGTGTAGTCTGCAATTGAAAGATAAAGGAAAGGTAGGTATGTACTGCCAAGTAGCCCAGAGAGCTAAGCATGAACATGAAGATGGGATATTATGGCTTCCCTGATACTCCATGATCACCCACCCAAAGCCATTGCATGAAATTATCTATGAAACTACAATAAAAAATGAAAAGATGGGGACCCCAATACTAGGGAAACAGGGCAGCAAGAACAGTGAGTGGGAACCGGTGGCCTGGCGCTGGAGGACACCAGAAAAGCGAGCCACCATTTTTTTTTTTTCTGTTTTGTTTTGGCGAGTGCTTTGTGGAAGTCTTAAAGGGATAGGGACCCCAATACAAGGGAAACAGAGCAGCAAGAACGGTGAGCAGATGCCTGAGGCTGGCGCCGGAGAATAAATAAAAATGAGCCACCTTTTTTTTTTTTTTCTTTTTTGTGGTTGTTGTTTTGTTTTGGTGGGGGCTTATTGGAAGTCTTAAAGGGGCAGGGCGGGACACTTAATCTAGAGGTAGGGAATCCGGGGATCTCTGGGCATCCTAAACCCAGGGCTGTAGGGAGCACGGAGGCCCCTTACGGAGATAAATAACCTCCCAGCCACTCCCCATCCAACGTGGCTCCACCACTTTGGAGCAGGAGCCTGAGCCAGGCCACGCCCACAGCAAGAGCGGAGATAAACTCCATAGCAGATGGGCAGGAAGCAGAAACCATGTCTGCACGCAGCTGCCCAGCACAAGCCTCTAGAGGTCGCTGTTCTCCCAGGAGAGGAGGGCCACAAACCAACAAGAAGGGAAGTACTTCCAGCCATGACTCGTCCCAGCTCTGCAAACTATTCCTATCACCATGAAAAGGCAAAGCTACAGGCCAATAAAGATCACAAAGACAACACCAGAGAAGGAGACAGACCTAACCAGTATTCCTGAAAAAGAATTCAAAATAAGAATCATAAACATGCTGACAGAGATGCAGAGAAATACGCAAGAGAAATGGGATAAAGTCCGGAGGGAGATCACAGATGTCAGAAAGGAGATCACAGAAATGAAACAAACTCTGGAAGGGTTTATAAGCAGAATGGATAGGATGCAAGAGGCCATTGATAGAATTGAAACCAGAGAACAGGAACGCATAGAAGCGGAAATAGAGAGAGACAAAAGGATCTCCAGGAATGAAACAAAATTAAGAGAACTGTGTGACCAATCCAAAAGGAAAAATATCCATATTATAGGGGTTCCAGAAGAAGAAGAGAGAGGAAAAGAGATGGAAAGTATCTTAGAAGAAATAATTGCTGTAAACTTCCCCAAACTGGGGGAGGAAATAATCAAACAGACCACGGAAATACACAGAACCCCCAACAGAAAGGATTCAAGGAGGACAAAACCAAGACACATAATAATTAAAATGGCAAAGATCAAGGACAAGGAAAGAGTTTTAAAGGCAGCTAGAGAGAAAAAGGTCACCTATAAAGGAAAACCCATCAGGCTATCATCAGACTTCTCGACAGAAACCCTACAGGCCAGAAGAGAATGGCATGATATATTTAATACAATGAAACAGAAGGGCCTTAAACCAAGGATACAGTATCCAGCGCGACTATCATTCAAATATGACGGTGGGATTAAGCAATTCCCAGACAAACAAAAGCTGAGGGAATTTGCTTTCCACAAACCACCTCTACAGAACATCTTACAGGGACTGTTCTAGATGGGAGCACTCCTAGAAAGAGCACAGCACAAAACACCCAACATATGAAGAATGGAAGAGGAGGAATAAGAAGGGAGAGAAGAAAAGAATCTCCAGACAGTGTATATAACAGCTCAATAAGGGAGCTAACTTAGGCAATAAGACACTAAAGAAGCTAACCTGAACCTTTGGTAACCACGAATTTAAAGACTGCAATGGCAATAAGTACATATCTTTCAATAGTCATCCTAAATGTTAATGGGCTGAATGCACCAATCAAAAGACACAGAGTAATAGAATGGATAAAAAAGCAAGACCCATCTATATGCTGCTTACAAGAAACTCACCTCAAACCCAAAGACATGCACAGACTAAAAGTCAAGGGATGGAAAAACATATTTCAAGCAAACAACAGCGAGAAGAAAGCAGGGGTTGCAGTATTAATATCAGACAAAATAGACTTCAAAACAAAGAAAGTAACAAGAGATAAAGAAGGACACTACATAATGATAAAGGGCTCAGTCCAACAAGAGGATATAACCATTCTAAATATATATGCAACCAACACAGGAGCACCAGCATATGTGAAACAAATACTAACAGAACTAAAGGGGGAAATAGACTGCAATGCATTCATTCTAGGAGACTTCAACACACCACTCACCCCAAAGGATAGATCCACCGGGCAGAAAATAAGTAAGGACATGGAAGCACTGAAAAACACAGTAGAGCAGATGGACCTAATAGGCATCTATAGAACTCTACATCCAAAAGCAACAGGATATACATTCTTCTCAAGTGCACATGGAACATTCTCCAGAATAGACCACATACTAGGCCACAAAAAGAGCCTCAGAAAATTCCAAAAGATTGAAATCCTACCAATCAACTTTTCAGATAGCAAAGGCATAAAACTAGAAATAAACTGTACAAAGAAAGCAAAGAGGCTTACAAACACATGGAGGCTTAACAACACGCTCCTAAATAATCAATGGATCAATGACCAAATCAAAATGGAGATTCAGCAATATGTGGAAACAAATGACAACAACAACACTAAGCCCCAACTTCTGTGGGACACAGCAAAAGCAGTATTAAGAGGAAAGTATATAGCAATTCAAGCATATTTAAAAAAGGAAGAACAATCCCAAATGAATGGTCTAATGTCACAATTATCAAAATTGGAAAAAGAAGAACAGATGAGGCCTAAGGTCAGCAGAAGAGGGAAATAATAAAGATCAGAGAAGAAATAAATAAAATAGAGAAAAATAAAAGAATAGCAAAAATCAATGAAACCAAGAGCTGGTTCTTCGAGAAAATAAACAAAATAGATAAGCCTCTAGCCAGACTTATTAAGAAGAAACGAGAGTTAACACACATCAACAGTATCAGAAACGAGAAAGGAAAAATCACAACTGACCCCACAGAAATGCAAAGAATTATTAGAGAATACTATGAAAACCTATATGCTAACAAGCTGGGATACCTAGGAGAAATGGACAACTTCCTAGAAAAATACAACCTTCCACGATTGACCCAGAAAGTAACAGAAAATCTAAACAGACCAATCACCAGCAACGAAATTGAAGCGGTAATAAAAAAACTACCAAAGAACAAAACCCCCGGGCCAGATGGATTTACTTCGGAATTTTATCAGACATACAGAGAAGACATAATACCCTTTCTCCTTAGAGTTTTCCAAAAATTGGAGGAGGATGGGATACTCTCAAACTCATTCTATGAAGCTAACATCATCCTAATACCAAAACCAGGCAAAGACCCCACCAAAAAAGAAAACTACAGACCAATATCCCTGATGAACGTAGATGTAAAAATACTCAACAAAATATTAGCAAACCAAATTCAAAATTACATCAAAAGGATCATACACCATGACCAAGTGGGATTCATCCCAGGGATGCAAGGATGGTACAACATTCGAAAGTCCATCAACATCATCCACCACATCAACAAAAAGAAAGACAAAAACCAAATGATCATCTCCATAGATGCTGAAAAAGCATTTGACAAAGTTCAACATCCATTCATGATAAAAACTCTCAGCAAAATGGGAATAGAGGGCAAGTACCTCAACATAATAAAGGCCATCTATGATAAATTCACAGCCAACATTATATTGAACAGCGAGAAGCTGAAAGCATTTCCTCTGAGATCGGAAACTAGACAGGGATGCCCACTCTCTCCACTGTTATTTAACATAGTACTGGAGGTCCTAGCCATGGCAATCAGACAAAACAAAAACATACAAGGAATCCAGATTGGTAAAGAAGAAGTTAAACTGTCACTATTTGCAGATGACATGATACTGTACATAAAAAACCCTAAAGACTCCACCCCAAAACTACTAGAAGTGATATCGGAATACAGCAAAGTTGCAGGATACAAAATCAACACACGGAAATCTGTGGCTTTCCTATACACTAACAATGAACCAACAGAAAGAGAAATCAGGAAAACAACTCCATTCACAATTGCATCAAAAAAAATAAAATACCTAGGAATAAACCTAACCAAGGAAGTGAAAGACTTATACTCTGAAAACTACAAGTCACTCTTAAGAGAAATTAAAGGGGACACTAACAGATGGAAACTCACTCATTCCATGCTCTTGGCTAGGAAGAATTAATATTGTCAAAATGTTCATCCTGCCCAAAGCGATATACAGATTTGATGCAATCCCTATGAAACTACCAGCAACATTCTTCAATGAAGTGGAACAAATAATTCAAAAATTCATATGGAACCACCAAAGACCCCGAATAGCCAAAGCAATCCTGAGAAAGAAGAATAAAGTAGGGGGGATCTCACTCCCCAACTTCAAGCTCTACTATAAAGCCATAGTAATCAAGACAATTTTGGTACTGGCACAAGAGCAGAGCCACAGACCAATGGAACAGACTAGAGAATCCAGACATTAACCCAGACATCTATGGTCAATTAATATTTGATAAAGGAGCCATGGACATACAACGGTGAAATGACAGTCTCTTCAACAGATGGTGCTGGCAAAACTGGACAGCTACATGTAGGAGAATGAAACTGGACCATTGTCTAACCCCATATACAAAAGTAAACTCAAAATGGATCAAAGAACTGAATGTAAGTCATGAAACCATTAAACTCTTGGAAGAAAACATAGGCAAAACCTCTTAGACATAAACATGAGTGACCTCTTCTTGAACATATCTCACCGGGCAAGGAAAACAACAGCAAAAATGAATAAGTGGGACTATATTAAGCTGAAAAGCTTTTGTACAGCAAAAGACACCATCAATAGAACAAAAAGGAACCCTACAGTATGGGAGAATATATTTGAAAATGACACATCCGATAAAGGCTTGACGTCCAGAATATATAAAGAGCTCACATGCCTCAACAAACAAAAACAAATAACCCAATTAAAAAATGGGCAGAGGAACTGAACAGACAGTTCTCCAAAAAAGAAATACAGATGGCCAACAGACACATGAAAAGATGCTCCACATCGCTAATTATCAGAGAAATGCAAATTAAAACTACAATGAGGTATTACCTCACACCAGTAAGGATGGCTGCCATCCAAAAGACAAACAACAACAAATGTTGGCGAGGCTGTGGAGAAAGGGGAACCCTCCTACACTGCTGGTGGGAATGTAAGTTAGTTCAACCATTGTGGAAAGCAGTATGGAGGTACATCAAAATGCTCAAAACAGACTTTCCATTTGACCCAGGAATTGCACTCCTAGGAATTTACCCTAAGAATGCAGCAATCAAGTAAGAGAAAGATCAGTGCACCCCTATGTTTATCGCAGCACTATTTACAATAGCCAAGAATTGGAAGCAACCTAAATGTCCATCAATAGATGAATGGATAAAGAAGATGTGGTACACATACACAATGGAATACTACTCAGACATAAGAAAAGGGCAAATCCAACCATTTGCAGCAACATGGATGGAGCTGGGGGGTATTATGCTCAGTGAAACAAGCCAAGCGGAGAAAGAGAAATACCAAATGATTTCACTTATCTGTGGAATATAAGAACAAAGGAAAAACTGAAGGAACAAAACAGCAGCAGAATCACAGAACTCAAGAATGGACTAACAGGTTCCAAAGCGAAAGGGACTGGGGAGGATTGGCGGGTAGTGAGGAATAAGGGGGGAAGAAGTAGGGGGGTATTAAGATTAGCATGCATGGGGGGGTAGGAGAAAAGGGAGGGCTGTACAACACAGAGAAGGCAAGTAGTGATTCTACAACATTTTGCTATGCTGATGGACAGTGACTGTAAAGGGGTTTATAGGGGGGACCTGGTATAGGGGAGAGCCTAGTAAACATAATATTTATCATGTAAGTATAGATTAGTGATTCCAAAAAAAAAAAAAGGGCTGTTCCTGTGTGGTAACCTCCAATGAGTTCTACAGATGGGTATAAAGGGCATATAAAAGTGTAGGCAAAGGGTCTGTTTGTGTTTATACAGAGGATCAAAGCCTAATTGGGCTACCCCGAAAATGAACTAAGATACGATATGAAAAAGAACTTCCAACATCAGCACTCTCTGGAAGACTAATGCCAGAAGATGATCATCAAAAAACCCCAACAAAGATCCATGCACTGCTACAGCTGTAGATGCACTCATCCCTCCAGTTCCTGGACTTGCCATGGGAATGAAGAAGGAGATATCTAAGCTGGCCTGTTCATACAGTAAAACAACAAATTTGACTGTATCTATACTGTTGGAACTCAATCAAGAATTAGGAGAAGTGCAAACTTTAGCACTCCAAAATGTTACAACTACAGACTATTTACTGTTAAAAGAACATAAGGGATGTGAACATTCCCCAGGAATGGGTTGTTTTAATTTGTTTGATTTCTCTCAGACTGTTCAAGTTCAGTTGGACAATATCCACCATATCATAGATAAGTTTTCACAAATGCCTAAGGTGCCTAACTGGTTTTCTTGGTTTGACTGGAGATGGCTGGTAATTACAGGTATGCTTTGGTTTTGTAACTATACTCCTATTATGTTAATGTGTGTGCGCAATTTAAGTAGTAGCTTAAAACCTATACATGCTGAAGTTACTCTACAAGAAGATATGTCAAAGAAATAATCAATCTTCCCATGTTTTCTTCAGCCTGCTACTTCTATAGCTTTTCTTCTTCCTTCCTAATTACAACCCTTAAATAGAATTCGTGCCTCATATCAAATTTACCAAGTATCATAATTCTTCCAAGTGGTAAAGATACCTCAAGACAAATGCTGGGCATAGAAGCTACAGGGCATAAATATGCAAAGAAATAAAAAGCTAACCATTTCAAACAATAAGGCTTCTCTCTCACTTAACAACTTTACATTTCCCTGTATGGCCCCGGAAGATGACTGGTTAGCCAGAGACGGGTAAGATTCCTCAAGGGAGGAACAACCTAAGACAGGCACAGTCGCAGGGGGGTCATCAGGTGAGAAATTGGGGATCAACAGAGGTGAGGCTTAGAACCTCACCCCCCCGTTCTGAGAGAAATCCTCTGCATATGTGGATGTTTTATCGCCCTTGTCTAGCTTGGATTAACACATAGTCTACAGGCACACACCTGATCATCTACATTTGCTCTCTTACAACACTAAGCTATGTTTTCTACCTTTATCTTGTATCTACCTACCACTTCAGCATTTTATTAAAAATAATAATAATAAAGAGAGAAATGTGGTATCCACATATAAATCAAGTATAAAAACCAAATGAGTATTCATATTTGAACTGACTGTTTATAGTCCATAATGCATGAGCAAAACCAAAAGTTTCTGTGATGACTGCCCTTGTACTGTTCACCATGTAACTTATTCACTATGTAAGAATTTGTTCTCCATGTAAGAACTTGTTTGTTATGCCTCAGAAAATTGGAGACTGACGAAAATTAGGCTTGGGGTGGATTAATGATTGTGCATTGAGCATTGACTCCCCTATACAGAATTTTATTGTTGTTAACAACCATTTGATTAATAAATTTGAGAGATGCCCTCACAAAAAAACAAAAAACAAAACAAAACAAAAAAAAAAAGTACACACTTCCAGTAGTAAAATAAATAAGTAACCGGGATGTAATGTATACCAAAAGGAATATAGTCAAGATATTGTAACAGCTTGGTATGGTGATACCTGGTACCTAGAATTGTCATGTATATAAATGTTGAATCATTATATTGTACACCTGAAACTAATGTAATGTAATACTGTGTGTCAACTACCCTTCAATAAAAAATAATTATCTAAAAATAAAAAATAAAAAACGAAAAGATGATTATTGACATTTTATTTTTATACTTGCATCTGACAATAAACATGATGGTGCCTTCTAGCTGCAGAGCTTACCCAAATTAGAAGATATTAACCATATATTTTTATTCAAGTTATATCATTTGTTATTCTAGAATGTGAGCTCTCTGAGGTCACAGAATGTATCTTATTCTCTTTGTAGCACTATTATGGCAGCATCTGATACCTAACAGGCATGCACAAATATTGGCTAGAAATACAACTAAAAATATATATTTGAAACACGCTATAGATGAATAAGGTACATTTATGATTCAATAAAAATAGATTAAGATACTTTTTTTTCTGTTGTTTAGTATTTTTCTACTTGTTATAAATGTACATTACATATAATGTAATATTTTTTAGTGAAAATCTCATCTAACTTACAACCTAAGATCAGTACTGGTAATTATTGCTCACATGCTCACCCAGCATAATGACAAGAAACTATTGTGAAGGAAAAATGGGGTATTGCTGGTGTTCTTTAAAAATAAAAACCTATTGTATTGCAAGATTTTAATACGCAGGTGCTACCTAATGTGCTGTAAATATCAACAGCAGACAATGCCAGACCAACCATTTCATCTCCATGGTAACATCAGGGCCACAGTGGAGGGTTTTGGTTAAAACTGGATTCTTTTCATTAGGACCACACAACGAGAGGGGACAATTAACAGACTGAATAGAAAGACTCATGAGTTTAGCAAAAATACAATAAAGCTGTCTATTTTTATTCTAAACATTTAGGTAGCAAGACTACAAATAAAATGCATTGTTTGATAAATTCCAGCCTATTTGAAGAGATAATCCTCCTACTCTTGGATTTCAAATGATACATTAAATATTTTATGATTTCTTGACCAGACTGAATAGGAAAAAGAGGAACAGACAAAACTAAGTTTTGTTTTGATTGTTGAGATCACTTAAATTCTATCTAGTAAACAGGACTGTAAACCTTAATCACTGTTCAGGGGGAAGAAAACTAAAAAATTCAAAAGGACCAATTAAAATTTAAATCAGCACAAGATTAGTAAGTCAAACCATATACAAATTTTCCCCACTCAACTGGGGTTCGTCAAGATTGAAAGAATTCTTTTTAAAGTCATGCATTTATCTACTTTGATACTCTGCCACTGTAGGGCACTGAAGAATGTAATTCAAAGTGATCATTGTTATCAGTCATTTGAAGGTTTTGACTACACAAGGCTAAATACATGTGTGTTTGGATGAATGCCTGACTTTCTAATTCACTGGCTGCGAGGAGACGCACCATTAGTTGTTATCCTAAGCATCAAGAATGGTAATTCTGTATGCATATCAGACATCAGCGCACTTCCTATTTGGGGTACGTTTTATCATATAAGATTAAGTTGATTTTATTTAGATTATGGCCACAAATAAAGGATAATTATCCTCCTACGTGACAGGAAAGAAACTACTGTTAGGAAATCTGCTAAAATGAAATTAACTCCTTGAATGACCTTCAGGGTACCAGGGAAGAATATAGAAAGGAGAATGAGAGAACTGTACCAAACCTTTCACTCAACAGCAATGGCACTTCCCTCAAGCCATTTAAAGATTCCATGCCTCAGTTTTCTTAGGTATTGTCTTGCTAATGGGTTTCAGCCCTGGGCAAGTTCACTATGGATTCAATGTGACCAAAGAAATGACAGTAGAATGTTCTTGGGGTGAAAGGGTTATACCCAACTTTGTTTCCACCATGCCAGGTCAATCACTAGAATCCCATCCACTCAGAGCAAGTCTGCATGCAGCAAGCTGGTCTCTGCCTCTGAGCCTTTCTACCTGTGCAGCCATCTCAGTCTCTGTCCTCGGACCTGCCACCACTCCAGCCTCTGCTCTGCTTTCCTGCAGCCTTGCAGCTGTGCCACCATGTCATGCCCAGAGCACTGGGCAGAGCTCTTTATATAGAGTCAATAACAATGTATTGCCCACATGTGTGTAGTGAGCTGGCTGACCAAGGCCAGGTGAGAATCCTGGCCACAGGAACCTTCACTTTATCCACAAGTATAATACAGGTTTGAAAAGTCTTGATTTACATATCTCTTTATACAATAAAAGGATTAGTGCTAGATTAATGGTTAGGACTCCAAGTTCTATAGACCTAGTTTGAATACTAATTATCACTAACTTGATAAACATTTAGGTAAGCTTCATGTCCCTCACCCACAAAATATTGACAATCATGGTATACCAACATTAGGTGAGAACATGGAGCCTGAAAGTTTAGCCCAATATCTGGAACACTGTAAACAACCAATAAATGAGCATTTGGGAGCTTCAAAGAGAGAATACCTTCGAAGTGAGGCAGGGGAAGTGTTGGGACCTTTTTCCTCTTTTGGGCTTGTGAATATGAGGTGGCCGCAGGCTGGAGGTTTCCACCCTCCCTCATTACTTCCGCATTCGTGGCCCAACTGAGTTCCCGCGCGCGCGCTTTTATCCCTAACTCCGCCTCCCCACCTAACCTGAAACCTGCCTAAGGCCCTAGTGACAGATGAGATAATCAATTCCCATTGGTTTCTGTTACTTCCTTATCTTCCCCTATGTAACTAAGCCTCTGATGGAATAAAGCTGAGTTTTGCTGCACCCTTGAGGCTGACACATCTCTTGGCTTGGTGTGGTTTTGTTTTTCCCTGGATCTCAGGGGAGGGTGTCCAAGCCACCAATACTTGCCCTCTTGCTCAGCCCTGGGGATAACAGGCTGGTCCTGCTTGTCCCCCGGCCTTCTTGTTGCTGAAGAGCAACAGGAAGGACAGGGAGTGACCTGTCTAGTTAGAACAGGTAAGAGCCTCAGGAAAGGACAAAGACAGGATACCTGCAGTTGAAACAATGCAATGATGTACAGAGAAGTTCCCACTGAAAATCTGTGATAAGAAAATGTTTTGCTGACTGTAAACATTTGACTTAAACATATCAACCTAAATAGAGATGACCTTTAATGAGATTAGTCTCGAACTGTAGCTGGCGGGAACCAATAGAAAACAGACAACTCACTTAAAACCTAAGATATATACCCCTAAGCAAAGCCCAGATATGGGCACTCCTGCCCCCTCCCTGCCCACACTGGGAGTTCTGTACCTTTGATCTCTCTCTCTTTCTCTCAATAAAAGCCTCCCTTCTTGCTTTCCTACCTTAAGTGTTTGCAAAGTTCACTCTTCAACTCAGTGAACAAGAATCCCGGTATCAAAAGCAGTTGGAAAATGAAAATGGCTACAGAATCCACCATTCTTCAAATTTCAGATGCGAGGACACATGGACACATAAGTCATACCCCATTTTCCAAACTCCCAGAAGTTAAATGAACAAACTATCCTTAATGCTGGCATAAATCACATACAAAATTCAATTAAACAAAATGTGTATATATGTTCTTGCCTGCCTCAGTTTATCTTCACATTCTTTTCTTAAATATTTTTAATACCTGTCTAGAGATAGTCCTGCAGACCCCAGATACCAACCCACTCTTCTATACCAAAGGGATCAAGCCAGTGGTCAAATCTGACTTGTAGGTATAACTCCTGTAGTGTCACTCTACTTAAAAAGATTAGCCAAAAACTGAAAATATGAGTTTTGAAATAAAATCAAGAGTCCTGGCCTAATTTAAAAATTAGAAAACCTGGTAGCCCTCAACACACATGGCATCAATAATCACAATGCATTGTAACCACACAGCATCAATCTGCTGAAACATAAAAGCAGATGCCTCTGTAGAAAGGCAAGGACACTCCAGTTCTCATGGTCCTCATTTCTCACTATTTCTCCTAATACAGCAGCTGAGTATTGACCATCATAATGCACCAAATTATTCTTCTTATGACAAAGAAACAGCTCTCCGTACTCATGCCCTTATCAAAAGCTGGAATAAGAAAGACCTCTGGGCTACACGTTTCAAAAAATTGAATGACAAATCTTTTTGTGAATTTGAAGACTTGGGACATATTTTTCTAAACCTCTTATTGAAGTAAAACATTGTCTTACCAAAGGATTTCAGCCCTGGGCAAGTTCATTCTGCATTCAGTGAGACCAAAAAATGACAGTGGAACATTGGGGGTAAAAATGTTTATACTCAGCTTTATTCTCAAGGCAGCAGGTCAAGCGCTAGAATTCCATGCACCTCAGGGCAAGTCTGCAGCAGCAAAGCCAATCTCCACCTCCGGCCGATCTGCGCCTCTCAGCCCGAGTGCTGAGAGCTCTTTACATACAAAGGGCAGAGCTCTTAATATAGAGTCAGTAATAACTTACTGCCTACAAACATGTGCAAACGTGTGCCTGCAAGGATTGCACATGTCCACTGGGCAAGCAGACCAGGATCAGGTGAGAATCCTGGCCATGGAACTACCATTTTCTCTACAAACGTATACACAGAGAAGGACAAAAATCCTAAGCACACTGCTCAATATACTCAATATTCATAAACTGAAATCACTTATGCAACCTGCACTCAGATCAAGAAACAGAACATTATCCACACCCAAGAAGCCCCTATGTGCCTCCTTCCATTCACTATTCCTACAAGGGAACTGCTATACTAACTTCTAATGCTATAGACTTGCTTTTTTCTGTTTGAACTTTATGAAAATGAAGTCATTCATAATATATTCTTGTTTGTCTTCTTTTGCTTAACACATCGCTCATGAGATTCATTCATATGGTTACATGAGGTTATAATATATGGTCTTGCCATATGGGTTTCAGCCCCGGGCAAGTTGGGTATAGATTCAGCATGACCCAAGAAATGACAGTAGAATGTTCTTGGGGTAAAAGGGCTATACCCAACTTTATTTCCATGGTGGCAGGTCAGTCACTAATCACTAAAATCCCATTCACTCAGAGTGAGTCTGCGTGAAACAAGCCAGTCTCTGCCTCTGGGCCTCTGTCCTTGGCGCTGCCACCACTCCAGTCTTCTCTCTGCTCCCCTGCAGCCTTGCAGCTGTGCCACTGTGTCACCCAGAGCACTGGGCGGGGCTCTTTATATAGACTCAATAGCAACGTATTGCCCACATGTGTGTAGTGAGCCAGCCAACCAGGGTCAGGTGAGAATCCTGGCCACAGGAACTTTCTTTTGTTTCCATACTGCTGCAATTTTTAAGGTGCAAACAGAGCTCATCCATACCACATTTAACTAACATGACCTGCTTGGCCCCTATTGGCAACTGAGTTGAAAACCATAATCTAGAAGTAAATCTTTAAGAAATCTTTCACCTTAGAATTCTCTCAACACTTCAAAATCCATTGACCTTTACTCAACCATCTAACTAACTGCCTAGTGATTTAAATCTTCCTTGCTCAGGCACAGATAAAGTTGCAAAATCACTGATTTGATCCTCTTACCCAGTATCAAACTCAACTCCTCTCCATTTCAAAGATTCCTGAAACATCTTGAATTGCCAAAAAAAGTTGTGTGATTTCATTTATCTTCCTGCTCTGCTGCAGCTTTGCGTATTCTTGAGGAAGAGGAAGTAGTGTTCAGTATCAGAGTTGCCTTGCAAAGCAGCCTAGAATCAGTACTCAGTGAGCAGATGAACTAAATATATTAAAATAACTCTTTAGGTCAATGTTAAATGATAAAATATTTTGCATCTAATATGCAGCCATCTTCAGTTACTGATACCACATCACTAATTACATAGGACTTTGCAGAAAGAAAACTGGTGATTCCTAACCACAAACTTGCAATCTGTCCAGACATTAAATAACTAACAAAATATCTTGTGCTTAAGACATCCACACATGGTTATATATGTGCTTTTAAGTGCTCTTTTGGAAAAATTGTGTTATGATTCAAAATATTATTTGGGCAACAAAGAGAAAAGATTTCTGCTATCAGTCAAGAATAATTTCACTGGGAGTCCTCTACTTAATATTTTCTCTTGAGATCTCCAATAGGCTTTTAAAGTAGATGCCGAGCTGGAAACCAATCCAAGAAATAAAGAAAGCCAAGGGGAAAAAAAAATAATAATGGACAGTTGTACGTGATTGTTTCCACGGTCAGGGCATCCTCCTGAGTGGCAGATAATTCATCTTCTGTCAGTTTCCATTGCCTAGAGATCACTCTGAGCATTGTTATCAGCAAAACCTCCACAAAGTGAAGGATTTTCAAACAGGAAACCAGATGTGATGGGGTCAGGGCCTGCATGTGATGGGGATATCTGGGTTAATGATGATTGATGCCATATCACATTTCATAAAGTACACACTTGCCAAATCAGGTATTTCTGCTGTCACACAGGAGCAGTTGCTGAATGCCTTCACAGCAAAGCAGCAAGGTCAAAGAGGAGGGAGTGGATGATACAAGAGCCCACTGCCCTTAGAAAGGTGGTATAGTAAACGGAGGTAACAATGTTGCCTACTGCATAGGATTTGTATGACAATCCTTTCTAAATGTCTGCTGTTTATCTGGGAAATCTAAAACATTTCTAATTTCCCATAACTATAACATGCACAATATTGTTTTGTTTGGGGGGTATTTCTTTACTTTGTTTCTGTAAATAACTATATTAAGTGCACCCTTAATGGCATTTGTGGGTAAAATTGTAGCATTTCCAGAACATCTTGCCTGGCTTTAGTATATCTGCATATCAATAGGCATTAAGAGGTAGAAAGAAGTATGGTTTTAGTGTATTTGCATCTTTCCTCAGGGATGGAGAAGTTCATCTCCATATCAATGGGTAAATACCTAGGCAACAGAAGGCTTACCTGTACCTGAGAGGTGAGGGGGAGGGCCGTTGTGGTTGCTGCTGGAGCAGAGAAGAAAGACGGCATGGAATTGCAGTTGGTGAGCAATAAACGGGTTTTAAACTTTATTTCTCCTTTTGACTGATTTTGGTTTTTAGGGGTATTTTGCACCGGGATTTCCTTTCCCCGGACTTACAGCATTACTTTATCAAAATCAATGATTAAAGTGGTGAAGTATTTACTTTTTCATTATGCAGATGTTATGAAAAATTTTTCATTTCACAAATCATAAATTGGTGATTTGGAATAAAAAGTCACATAAAATACAAATGTATACCTGAACAGTACTCTTTCATTTGATGGAACAATAGAGGTAGTAATTTTATTACCACTCCTGCTTTAGTGCGAAATATATTTTTCTTTGACTTGTATGATATTTCAATATGGGCACATATTTATATGTTATACAGGAATAATATACAAACATGCTCAAGGGGATAAGAGCCCATAGCATTTAAACTGAGAAAAAAATCTCTGCAAAACCATTATGCTGTTGCTTTAGAGTTTGATGTTTTCAAAGGAAGGATAATGAATGTTACAACTATCTTTAAATGGCCTTAGAAAAGCTTAATAATTATTATTAACTTGATGTATTTACAAGGCTCTTAAAGCGTTCTTGGTTTTCTACAGCTATTGGTATAATATCAACTTTTCCAAAATAGGCACACTTTTTTTAAAGAAGCTTACAGTCAGGATTTGTATAGAAGCTGCATGGTTGACTTCACAGTTCCTTTACTACAATCAAGCCCCGTCTGGAGGACAGAAATTGGGGAAAGAGTTCTGAAAGCCTAGTGCAAAATAAAGTGCAGAACCTCACTGTCAGTGGGGGATTGGAAAATATTTGACCTAATGTACAATTACTATACTGTCTGATTTATGTGTCAACTGACTGGGCTATGGGCACCCAGATATTTGGTTAAATATTTTTATTATTCATGGATGCATCCATAAGGGTGTTTCAGGATGAGAGGAGCATTTGAATCCATAGACTAGTAAAGCAGATTACCCTCTCCAATGTGGGTGGGCCTCGTGTGATCCACTGAGGGCCTGAATAGAACAAAAAAAGCAGAGGAAGGGAGAATATTCTCTCACCCCTGTCTCTCTCTGCCTAATTGAGCTGGCACATTAATCTTCTCCTGCTTTGGACTAGGAGTTAGTTTGCTCTCCCAGTTCTCAGGCCTTGGGACTTAGACTAGATTTACGTCACCAGTTCTCTCAGGTCTTAGGCCTTTGGATAGTCTGGAGTGATGCCACTGACCCGCCTGGGTCTCCTATTTGCCACCTACAAATCATGGGACTTCTCAGATTCCATATTCACATGAGTCAATTCCTTATAAAGAAATTATCTATATAAAATAATATACATAACAATATATATTTCATGATAATATGCATGTTATATATATATATAAATTTTTTTTTTAATTATTGGTTCTGTTTCTTTCAAGAACTCTCACCTCTCACTCCTACAAATTTTGGAATCTCAAGAAGTGGGATATTGCTTTAACAAATACCTAAACATGTGGAAAGAGTTTTGGAACTAAGTAATTGGGTAAAGGCTAGAAGAGTTTTGAGGTACACATTAGAAATATGGATGTTAAGAATGATTCTAGTGAAATCTCAGATAGAAAATAGGAACAAGTAACTGGAGACAGGGGAAAATGTGATTCTTGTTATAAAGTAGCCAAGAATGTGGCTAAATGATATTCCGATGTTCTGTGAATGGTAAAACTTATGAGCAATGAAACTGGATATTTAGCTGAAGAGGTTTTTAAACAAAGTGTTGATGGAATATTTCCTATTTGCTGCTTTTAGTAAAATGTGAAATGAGAAAAATGAATTGAAGGAGGAATTGTTAGACAAAAGGGAACCAGATTCAGAAAATTCTCAGCCTATCCATAGTGCAAAAAATGAGAAAGTATGTCCAGAAGAGAAGGGTATGTCCCCCAATGACTTGATAGAGAGATTCTGTGTGTGTGAACCATGGACTAATCAGCCATCTTAACAGAAGCCAGGAACTGAGACAGGATTACACCAAAAGAAATACTGTCAGCTAGGAGTAAAGGAAGTGGATAAATAGGGTGAAATGAAGGCAGGCTGCAAACATGCATTATCCTTCAAGAAAAGGAAGACCCTAAGGATGGTTCAGAGATCATAGGGCTACAATTCCCACCTTAGGTGCAGGGCGTAAGGCTGCCTGTACCTTGGCTTCAAAGGGCAACACTGCATTACAGCACAGCCAGATGGGCAGGGCCCTTGCACAAACCTGAACAGGCAGGGCTCCTCAGGCCAAACAGGGGGTCGCCTCACTGAGCCACAGCACTGACATTGCCATTGCAGTGTGGCTAGAAGGTGGGACTGCTGCCCCATAAGTTTGAATGATAGAGCATCAAACCAGAGAGGATTATCCTAAAGGCTTAGTACCTAGTACTATTTGCCCACTGTAACTCCAGGGGGAAAATCCTGGGGCAAAATATCCTTGAAACCAAAATCACTGGTAGCAACCCCCAAGAATTTTACAGACAAACAAGGTATCTGAATCTTGGTGCTGTTCACAGCCCATCCTTTCTCCTGTAGATGTTGCAGCAGTCTAGGAAATGCCCCTTCTAAATATGAAAGAGAATCAGATGTGAGCACAATATCATCAATGCAGTGATACAGCCACACCATTTGTGGTTTCTTCCATGTGGCCAGGTCCTGGGATACAAGTTTGTGACAAATGGTGAGACTGTGGAGGTATCCCTGTGGAAAGACAGTGAATGTCTACTGCCATCCTTCCCAGGTGAAGGCAAACTGTTCCTGACTTTTCTGTGCTATGTCAATAGAGAAGAAAGCATTAGCAAGGTCCACAACATGATACGTCCCTAGTTCATGACTGAATGTGTCCATTCTATAGAGGAGACTGCAGCATGCAAAGATGGTGTAACTTTATTCAATTCCGTGTAGTCCACGGTCATATGCAAGAAGCTGTGTGGCTTTTTCACTGGACACACTGGGGAACTTAAAGGACTATGAGTGGGCTTTATAATGCCCACCTTCTCCAGCTCCTGTAGAGTTTCTCCAATTGCCTTGTGCCCCCAGGCAATTTATACTGCTTTGTTTTTGTCACCTAAGTACAGGTAGAGCTACAGGTGGGTGCTTAGCATGTCTCCTCAGAACTGCCTTTACCACACATAACCTCAGTCTGAACTCACCTGCAGTGGTCTGTAACCACAGGCCCTGCAGGATATCTACCCAAAAAATATAATCGGGGGTGGGAGAAATGTACAGAGTATACTCCTTTGGGGGTAAACACCTTATCCCCAATGAGATTTGGGCTTTCTTCACTCTAATTGCCTTATCCCCATAGCCATCTATTATAGCAGGAGTCCCAGGAAAATGCTCAGGGTTGCCATAAATCAGAGAACATTGAGCGCCTGTGTCCACTCTGCCAGGACACATTGTACATTCACAGGACCAATGAATTGCTAATTCTACATGTGGCCTCTGGTCCTCACCACATCCCCCAAGGCGGGGGCCTTGACCCTCCCCTCAGTTAAACCATAGTGTCCAATCATGGTCCTGTGGGGGTGAGGGCCCAGGCAGAGCCTGAGTACTGTCCCCCAGGAAGTCTTGCAGGAACACAGCCAGGACATGGGGCTGTGCCTCCAGCTTCCGTATCCTGGACCTCAGTGGCTGGAACTGCTGCTCTGGCTTTAATTAGTGCCACAGTTCTAAGAAGATCCTATTGTACTGTCCATCAAGTTTTCTTTCACTACCGCAGCCTTTATCAAATCAATCTACATCTGGGTCCTCAAGACCTTCATGGGACACTTTGCACCTCTCCTTCCAGTCGAAGCCCATATTTCCTTCCATTCTCTTGCTGTTTCAACTTCCCTCAGATCTGCTAAAATACAAGTAGCCTCACTTATAGGTTGCCCTATGTGGGGGGCAAGAATAATCACTAGGGACCCAAAGAGAGATGGAGGAGCTGTATGGAGCACCAGATTTCTCATTCCTAGAGTGAACAACTCCTCATCGAGGTCCTGGGGGTCCATATTATAGATGATATTTCTCATGCCCAGCTCCCTTAACAAGTGCTAGAGTTCCACATACATTTCCCAGCTAGTGGGTAAATATGGTAAATCACCCTATTAGGCTAAACTGCCATGATGGCAGATGTTAGCCAATCCAGAAGTGCCTGATTCCCTGAGGTGTAATGGGCACTTCGTAGCCACTGCAGGAGAGAAGGGTAAGTCGTCAGGGAAGCCAGTCTACTCATTTCAGAACCCAACGTAATAATGTTTTCCAACCCCAGAGAGGAATAATCCTCTTTGGTTTGATGCAAAAGCCTTGTAGGCAGAGGTTCCGATGGCTTGTGGTGATACTGTACGCTCATATCCACCAGCTCATCGTGGATATGGGGTAGAGCATGGAATTCTCCACAACTGAGGAGGGGTGGCCCCTCCCCGTCAGGAGCCTGTGGTTGTTGTGTTTTTACTTTCTTAATTACAACCAGGCGGGCCTTTGATACAGGAAAGGCTGGTGCCTCAGCAACAGATCAGCCTTCAGCCACACCCCCTTATCCTGTCCTGACATTTTCTTCACCATCTCTGGGGGCTAAAGGCACTGCACTTTCCTTCCCTTCCCCCACAACCTCCTGCAGTGCAGACTGTCCTGCTGCCTCCCCCTTGCCTGCTCCCAAGGAATCTTCCAGGACTGCGACCCGCCTTCTCAATAAGAGTCTTTCTTACTTAAGGGCATCCTGTAGGTCATTACCCAGCTCCTCCAAGCAATGCCGAAGTGTGTCTCTTTCCTGCTGAAGTCTCTGTCTCCTCTTAACCCTCTCTCTCCTTGATAACACTTTTCACTAACTCGATGAAAAGAGATCCTACAATCCCACCTGCTACAGGCCATTCAAGGCCTCTTAGCAGTCTTCTATCTGATGGAGGGTTAATTCTGCAGCTTCTGGTGTCTCCACCCTTCCCCAGTTCTGGGGAAGTCTCCACCCCTCTAGGAGGTGCTTTACCCTAGACCAATTCCCCACTAGGGTCTCCCCATTTGGAAGCCCCACATATAGGGGACTCTCTATACCACATACAGCTGCACTCTCTACTGCTGCAGCCATTAGGGCCTCCCCATCACCTCTAGAGGCAGTCTGGCCAAGGGTTGCACCATGTAGACAGATTTAGGGTTCAGAGGTCATGGTGACCACCGCCAGATGTAACTCCAGGGAGGATATCCCAGGGAAAATATCTTTGAAACCTAAATCAGTCAAAGGGAAAACTAAAGTGGAAGAAACCAGTTTATTTCTTTTTATTTTCAACTGAACCAAAGGCTTTATTTTGATTTTACCAATTTCTCCCTATGTCCTTCCTTTTTCTTTTATTTTTTTTAACTTTTTATTAAGGTATTATTGATATACACTCTTATGAAGGTTTCACATGAAAAAAACAATGTGGTTACTACATTTCCCCATATTATCAAGTCCCCGCCCATACTCCAATGCAGTCACTGACCATCAGTGTAGTAATATGCCACAGAGTCACTATTTGCCTTCTCTGTGCTACACTGTTTTCCCCGTGAATCCCCACACACCATGTATACTAAACATAATACCCCTCAATCCCCTTCTCCCTCCCTCCCAGCTCACCCTCCCACACCCCTCCCCTTTAGTAACCACTAGTCCCTTCTTGGAGTCTGTGAGTCTGCTGCTATTTTTTTCCTTCAGTTTTGCTTCATTGGTGTACTCCACAAATGGGAGAAATCATTTTGCATTTGTCCTTCTCTGCCTGGTCTATTTCACTGAGCATAACATCATCCAGCTCCGTCCATGTTGTTGCAAATGGTAGGATTTGTTTCTTTCTTATGGCTGAATACTATTCCATTGTGTATATGTACCACCTCTTCTTTATCCATTCATCTACTGATGGACACTTAGGTTGTTTCCATATCTTGGCTATTGTAAATAGTGCTGCAATAAACACAGGGGTGAATATGTCTTTTTGAGTCTGAGAAGTTGTATTATTTGGGTAAATTCCAAGGAGTGGGATTCCAGATCAAATGGTATGCCTATTTTGAGTTTTTTGAGGAACCTCCATATTGCTTTCCAGAATGGTTGAACTAGCATACATTCACACCAGCAGTGTAGGAGGGATCCCCTTTCTCCACATCCTCGCCAGCATTTGTTGTTCTTAGTCTTTCAAATGCTGGCCATCCTTACTGGTGTGAGATGATATCTCATTGTGGTTTTAATTTCCATTTCCCTGATGATTAGTGATGTGGAGCATCTTTTCATGTGTCTTATGGCCATCTGAATTTCTTCTTTGGAGAACTGTCTCTTCATATCCTCTGCCCACGTTTTAATTGGTTATTTGCTTCTTGGGCGTTGAGGCATGTGAGTTCTTTACATATTTTGGATGTTAACCGCTTATTGCATATGGCATTTACAAATATATTCTCCCATACTGTACAATGCCTTTTTGTTCTATTGATGGTGTCCTTTGCTGTACAGAAAGCTTATTGTTTGATATAGTCCCATGACTTCATGTTTGCTTTTGTTCCCCTTGATCGAGGAGATGCATTCAGGAAGAAGTTGCTCATGTTTATATTCAGGAGATGTTTGCCTATGTTGTCTTCTAAGAGTTTTATGGTTTCATGACTTACATTAAGGTCTTTGGTCCATTTTGAGTTTACTTTGTGTATGGGGTTAAACAATAATCCAGTTTCATTCTCTTGCATGTAGCTGTCCATTTTTGCCAACACCAGCTGTTGAAGAGGCTGTCATTTCCCCATTGTATGTCCATGGCTCCTTTACCATATATTAATTGAGCATATATGTTTGGGTTTATATCAGGGCTCTCTAGTCTGTTCCATTGGTCTATGGGTCTGTTCTTGTGCCAGTACCAAATTGTCTTGATTACTGTAGCTTTTAGTAGAGATTGAAAGTGGGGAGCATAATCCCTCCAGCTTTATTCTTCCTTCGAGGATTGCTTTGGCTATTTGGGTTCTTTTGGTTCCATATGAATTTTAGAATTATTTTCTCTAGTTCATTGAAGAATGCTGTTGGTATTTTGATAGGGATAGGCAGGATGGCCATTTTGACAATATTAATTCTTCCTGTCCATGAGCATGGGATGTGTTTCCATTTTGGGTATCTTCTCTCATTTCTCTCATGAGTATCTTGTAGTTTTCTGGGTGTAGGTCTTTTACTTCCTTGGTTAGTTTTTTCCTAGATATTTTATTCTTTTTGAAGCAACTGTGAGTGGAATTGTTTTCCTGATTTCTCTTTCTGCTAGTTCATTGTTAGTGTATAGGAATGCAATAGATTTCTGTGTATTAATTTTGTATCCTGCAACTTTTCTGAATTCAGATATTAGATCTAGTAGTTTTGGAGTGGATTCTTTCAGTTTATTTCATATAACAAGTCATCCTGCATCTCTCTCAACCCTGCTGCAGAAGAGAGCACTCCACCCAACCTCTCAGGTTCAAATAAGCCCTCACTTTCCCCTGTAATCACCTATTGATGTGGAGTTGGACAACTTCTCTCCACCCCTTGGAAACACGTATTGTTATGGATATGCACTAAAGCCAGGGAGAGAGTCTAGAACTATTGCAATTTTACCCACACATGCTATGTTTTGAACTTGCTTGGGACAATTCACCTCTTTCTTCCTTCCTAGTACTCCCTTTTGGAATGAAAATATCTACCCTCTGACTGTCCCACCACTGTATTTTGGAAGCAAGTAACTTATCTGGTTTCATAGATTCACAGATAAAGAGAAATTCTGCCTCAGGATGAATCATTATCTCTATTCTCATCTGTATCTGATTAGGTGATGTTCAGATGAGACTGTGAACTTCAGACTTTAGAGTTGATACTAGAAACAGCTAAGACCTTTGAGGCTGCTGAAATGGAATTAGTGCATTCTGCATGCAAGAAGAAAATTTATTTGGGGGTATCAGAGACAGAATGCTACAGACTGCATGTTTGTTTCCCCCAAAATTTGTATGTTGAAGCCCTGTCCCCCAAAGTGATAGTATTTGGGGCCTTTGGGAAATCATCAGGTTTAGGTGAGGGCATGAGAGTGGGATCCCCATAACAGATTTATTGTCCTTATAAAATGAGGAAGATAAATGTACTTAAAAGATGAGTGTGCACATACTCCCCCTCTCTCTCCCCAACCCCTGCCCTGCCTCTCTCTCTCCTGTGTGAGGACATAGTAAGAAGAGAGCAGTGCATAAACCATAGTCTTCTGCCAAAGGCATGGGGGGAAAATGAGATTTTTACTTTCTCATTGCTCAGGGTAAAATTGCTCCAACCTGAAGGTTACATGAAAAATGGAGAGAGGGGTTAGCAAAAAAGAGTAACTCTGAGAATCCTTCCCTCCTGAAGCCTTCACTTTTTCACAATGACATCTTTACTAGAATAAAACTGCCAAACCTGATAGACACCACCACAAGCCACATTTGCTAAACATAGAATATTTTTTTCTTCTTTCAAATGTATTCTAAGACATTAGCCATTCTGAACAAAGAGCTCTGTACAACAGTGTGCAAAATCTAATAGTCTGGTATTTATGGTCTAATTTTAATCTAAAACACATATTGCACTACTACATTCATTTAGCATTTCCCGGGAAGAGCATGTGATATGCTGTGTGAAATGCAACCTTTCAATGTTTCCAATAATAAATGCATAAAAACAGAAAAGGGAGCTACAGATGAGCTACACAATTCAGAGAAGTGAGGAACAGGAAGGTATTGTATTTGCATATCTTTTATACCTTTCAGAAAAGTGTATCAAAACCTCGCAAGAGTATTCCAGAGAAAGGAGCATATATATGAAGAATTAGAAAAATCAAAGAGCTTGTACATATTATGAAAATACACGGACTCTGTATAAAAATTTTAAATTGAGGTAACTAAAATCAACTCATATCAAAAGCAGTCACCTAATAAAAGCTCATAATGCTGTTAACTTTTAGTTTTGTTTTTAAAACTAATATTCTTTTTTATTTAATTACTGTACAAACATGGATAAAAATCAAAATATGCCAAAATACTTATGATTAAAATAACTGGTTTTCTTCTTCTCCTCCCCATCATGTTTAATTTTATTGCTCATAATACATGACTTTTAACAATTTTTATTGTTATTGCTTTTTGTTTTCTGTGACCCATATTTATGAATAATATACTCATGCAACCATTTTTTTAATTTATCAAATTTAGACCTATTTATTGCCTTCCTACTTAGTTATATGAGGATATAACTCATTTATGCCATTACCCATTACCTTTCACCTTCCCCTCCCTGGTATGGTTTTTCTATTTGGCCAATTTTATAGGTAATCTGCTTATAACTTTATTTCTTATTTTAAAAATATGGACAATTGCTTTTAGTACAAGACTATGTGTGTCTCTACCATCACCCTGACTTATCTTTCCTGCCTTCTAGCTTCTAATTATGATCTCTACTTTTACATTTCTGAAGTTGATAATATTTATCGTTAGTTCTCTAATTATAATCAATTCTTCATTGTGGTATCTATATATTGATTCTAAATGCTGAAAATCAATAAAGAGTAGTTAAGGCTGGAGGCTTTGTTCAGTATACTGAGCTGTGATGAGATTTTTCTCTTTTATAGCGTGATTCTACATTTTCCTAGAGTTACAAATTGCCTTTCTATTTGTATATGTATTAATTATCTGTATCACCTCCTTAAATTATTCCAGATTTTAAAGAAGAGTGTCAAATTTCTGGAATCTTATTTTTTTCACCATCTACCTCCCCCTAGATTATTAAAGTAACATTCTAATAAAGAAATGGAGAGGTTTACTTGCTGAGTCCTTGAATGATAAAAATAAAATTTTTGCTGATTTAATACTCTAAGCTTAAAATCATTTGCCTTTAGATCTTTGAAGCATTTCTTGTTGCCAGTCTGATTTCCATTTCTTTTCAGTCTATTTTTTCTTAATCTATAGAACCTTTTAAGATCATCTACCCCTCAGCATTCTGAATATTAGTGTCCTGTGGTTCTTTTACTTCACCTGATTGTACACTAAGCAAGACTTGTCCCTTTCTTTCTCCTCTTTTATAGCATCCTATTCTTATTTTATAACCTGTAATATTTTCTCTAATCTCTTTAACTAAACATATTTTAAAATTTCTTTTTTGTTCCACATTGTTCTCACCCTACAGGGCTTAGCCCAAAAACTCTGGAATTTTCACAATCAGTTTCATAACCACCATCCATCACATCAGAAAATTGTATAAGTTCTACTGTAAATATTTTGGAATCAAATTATTTCTCAGTATCTCCACAGCTGCCCACCTGATCCAGGTCCCTACCGTATCAATCCTATCAAGAGTTGTAGTCCTGTCGGGTCTCCCTGCATCCGCCAATATTTCCCTAGGGCCTGCAGAGCACTCAGAATGACTATTGTAACACATAAATCAGATCATGTCATACTTTTGCTAAAGACCCTACACAAATATAAAAGTCCTTCTTTATCTGATAGTTTGAAATGAAATACACAGATTTCCCTCCTCCTTCTCATTTCCAGTCACTCTTTCATTCACTCACTCTGTTGTAGCCATGCTGGGACTTCTTGCTGATCCCCAAATACCTCAAGAGCTCCCCCACATCAGTCAGTGAATTTCTACTTGCTGTGCCCTTTACATAGGTGCTCTTTTCCAGATATCCTCATAGATCTCTCACTTCCTTTGAGTGTGTGCACAAACATAACATTACCAGAGAAACTTAACCATTCCACCCTTTAAAACAGAAATCTCCCCCTCACCAGCATTTCCTGCTCCTATAGCCAGGCTTCCTGTTTCTCCAGAGTACTTCCAACACCTGGTGTATTCCATGTTAATTTCTTTTTCGATTCCTCACCACCTCACCACTAGAATATAAGATCCTCAATAGAGGTTTTTTCCCTTTAGTTAACCGCTCTTATCTATAGCATTTACAGAAAAGCCTGGTAAATAGTAAGAGCTTACTTAATGTTGTCAAATAAATGAATGAAAGGATAAATGAACAAATAATGAGATAATATTAAATATGGTTATAAATGATATTTGCAAAATGAGTTAGGAAGAGCTTGACATGTTTGGACCTGAGAGAAGTCCAGAGAGACTGGCCCAACGAACCAGTAGAAAGAGGCCCTGGGGTGACAATGATAAATCAAGTTCAGGTGGATCTCCCTGGGTCTTATACAGCAGGCTGAAGAATTTTTATTTTATTTTAAGGGAAATATTAAGCCATTACAAGGTTTATGTAAATGAAGTAACATATTCTTGTTTTTTCCCCAAAATTTTACTTTGATGAATAAAATATAGAATAAAATAGGGCCAAGAGAAGAAAAGAAACTATCACCATGGGCAATGCCATTGTTTGGATGAGACAGTATGCCCTCTTGAGTAGTGGCAGTGGAGACAGAGAGGATAAATCTGGAATATATTTTGTATGTAAAACCAATAGGAATTACTAATTTTTGCATATGGCAAGGTAGGGAGAAGAATTTTGGCTTGACTAATTTTGTAGGTGGTACTAATAATCAAAAGGGGGAAAACAAAAGAAGATAGTTGTAGGGACAGAAATCGAGCATTTGGTTTGGATGTATTTATTTTGAGACACTCTTGGTGGTGTGCAGACTCTCTCCATCCATGAGAACTGCTTCATTGCCCTCCCCGGTTAAAGTCGCCACTACCTCAGGAAACCTCATAGACACCAAACTCTACCAGGCACCTCCCAAAGAATGAAGCACAAGATCTTGTACATTTAAGAGTATTCCAGGATACCTATATTTGGAGGTTATCAAACCCAATATGACAGAAAGTCAGTGCATGCAGCCTTAACATAAGTCTTGTAAGTGTGCTCAAATGTGAAGCAATTCCCCATGACTTAGCCCCTGTTCCTCCTTTGACAGGAGGTAATGTCCTAGCAGGAACGCCAGCCTGAAACCAAAAGGTTGTTAACAAAAGTCATATTTAATTGCCTCCTCTATGTCAGGTAACCTGATGTTGTCACCAAGGAATTACATCCCCCTTTTATGCAGTAGGGAAATGATGAAAGGCATAGGACAGCCAGCCACCATTAGGCAGACAAGGTTCTGTTCATTAGCCTCAAGATTAAAGCTCTCAACCTGAAATCTTTTCTCTATAACCCCATAGTTGCAAACTGCCAGCTGCAAACTGTCCAAGGTTTAAAAAAGTAGTTTGGCATGAAAATTAGAAAATTACAAGTTCAAAGAGAGCATTTAAAGCCATGGGAATAAATAAAGTACCTAGGAAGGACGTATATAGGAGAGAGGCAGCTGAGAGAGTTCTGGGCTTTACTGACACAGAGGGTTTGGTTAGAGAAGAAATCCCATAAGGGTGACTGAGAAGGCAAAGTTGATGAAAAAGGATGAAAACCAGAAAAGTGTGACAGGAACTAAGAGGAGCTAGTGTTTTTGATAAAGAGCACATGGCTATTATATCAATTTTGCTGAGAGGTTAGATGAAAGGATAGAAATTGAGTGTGGCAATATTGATGATTATAAAAAGAATAGATTCGGTGGCATGTTGATGGGGGAAAACAACATTACAATGGCTTCATGAGTGATGTGGCAGTGACACAGTGAAGATATTTTATATAGTAAATGCCTGTCCAAAAAGTGGATTTTAAAATAAGCAGAGAAATGCAACAGTAGCTGGAGGGATATGGGAGTCAAGGAAGTAATGTTCAAGCAAGCTTACTAACGGGTCAGCAGAGAATGTACATCAATACCCAGCAAGCTGAACAGACCCTCTCAGACAGTGCTGGCCAAGCAAATACCCAGCACACTGGAGCCATGGCCATAGGACACAATAAGATAAATCCACTGGCAGAGGACAGCACTGGGGCTTCAGGGTCCTGGCTCCAGAAAATGTCCTCTAACAACCTGAGGTAACTTTGAATCATATTCTTTGGGGTGGTTAAATATTGTGAAACATTATGGGACTTTGAAAGACCAGAGAACCATGTGTAGGATCTTTAGTTATTCCAATATTTCCTTACTGATACTTGCTGATGTCCCTTTTATTTTTATTATTATACCTCTTTACCTAATACTATTTCTATAGTCTCATCATGAGCCTGATACTATACTAAGTACTTTATGAATATTAAATCATTTAATCTTCATTGCAACCTTATAAGGTGCACACTATTATCCTTATTTTACCAACTGAAGCACAGAGATTCTATAAGAAAAGAAGTCTCTTTTCAGAAGCCATGACTTCAAGCTTTGCACTAAGTTGTTCCTGCTCCATGTGAGTGCCTGTTTACAAATGAGGGTAGTTACATTGTCAGCAGGAAAGCACTTTACCCAACTTCTGGATAAGTGATACAAGCAAGGTGCACATCAACTCTTCCATTTATTATTTGGTCTGTCTTTGGGACTTTCAGTGTTGTTCACATAAAGGATCAATGAGCAAGTTGTACTGTCAATGTGTCTTCCATTATTCTCTTTAAACCTACATTAAATGCAAGCACCTAGTTTAAAAGCTTAATTTATATAACTAGTAGGTATGGCTAATGAAGAACTGAATACTGTCTTTGTTTCATTTTGAGGGAGAAGATTCTTATCTGGCACCCTGAGTTCTGTGCACAGTTCTCTTCTAAGAAGTCTGGGAAGGAACATCTGTGAGAATTGTTGCAATTCTAAAACCAGAAATTCACCATCTACTCTGTGACAAGCTGATTCTTTCCTCTCCCTCCCACTGTATCTGTTTTTGACCTCAAAATATCTTAATTTCTTTGACTTCTTTTTTTGCCCTATCCATCACCTTATTTCCAACCAAATCTCCTTATGTGTCCAGCCTAAACCTGTTAATCAATTTAACCACCTTCTAGCCAGCACCATCAATTTCTTTACCTTCATACATTTCTAGTTCAGTATCCTGAAAAAAAATCACTTAAATAATTCCAAACATCTGAATTTTCTCCTCTCGTAGCTAGACTTCTGAAGACCCACTCATGTAAATATGACAATTTTATGAACTGATGATGTGGCAAGCCTTGGGCATCATGCATAAGTGCTTTCAGATGCATCAGGGCAGAAACCTTTCTCTTTATCTTCTCTAGCTAAAACAAGGGCTAGACCCCGTATGAACTCAATTTCAGCTTCACAGTACAGAGAGGAGTAAAGTACTTCATCCACTTCCTCACCATCACCACCACCTTCATCCCCATGTCAGAAGAAGGAGCACTGTTTCTCTTCTGTAGGGCATTTCTTTCATAAATGCTTTATATCTCATCCTTTGCTGCTTCCTCCAGGATTTTGCTCCAACCATTATCCAGTTACCCTGTATTGGCAACCTTTTCCATCCATTAGCTCCTCCTATACATGTAAGCCAAATATAACCAAACAAGAGCCTGACTGAATGAATGAATTAATGAATGAATGAATGAAGATAGATACACTATCTCCTGTATTTTCCTTGTTTCCTTAGTATTTAACTCTAAAAATCACATCCACCGTTCCCAAATTATTCATACTTACTGAAAACTTTTAGAACATTGTGTATCAGGTACAGTTCTAAGAACTTTACATATATTAACTCACTTAATCCTCACAACTGAAGAAAAACTGAGTCACAGCAAATTAAATAAATTGCCAAGGGTTGCACAGGAGCACTTATCACTGTCACTCTGACTTTGTAACAAATTTTACAATGATCATCATGGGCAGTCATCTGCTTAATTTCATTGTTTCCAGGTTTTAAAAAAATTGAAGCAGATCATTTTTTTCAGGAGTTTTCAAAAATATCTTTTTAGACTTTGAGAATTTCTGCTCTTCAGATTTTTCCTGGGACTATATTTTCTATTTCTAGCATCATCTCAACTTGTGCTCAATCTCAGTGACTTTAATTACTAAAAAAAAAACCTCAATTGATGTCAAACTCTACAAAATCTGAATATATTTTCATTGATCATGCCTTGAATATGAAAATAATTATTTTTCCTATGTAACCCTAACAATTATTTTTTAAACATTCAAAATTAACTATTAAAAATCAATTAGGGTGGTACATATACACATTGGAGTATTATCCAGTCATAAGAAGAAAACAAATCCTACCATTTGCAACAACATGGACGGAGTTACAGGGTATTATGCTCAGTGAAATAAGCCAGGTGGAGAAAGACAAGTACCAAATGATTTCACTCATCTGTGGAGCATAAGAACAAAGCAAAAACTGAAGGAACAAAACAGCAGCAGACTCACAGAACCCAAGAATGGACTAACAGTTGACAAAGGGACTTGAGGGCAGGTGGGTGGGAAGGGAGGGAGAAGAGGAATAAGGGGCATTATGATTAGCACACATAATGTAGTGGAGGGGGGCGCATGGGGAAGGCAGTATAGCACAGAGAAGACAAATAGTGACTCTGTAGCGTCTTACTATGCTAATGGACAGTGACTGAAATGGGGTATGTGGTGGGGATTTGATAATGGGGGGATCTAGTAACCACAGTGTTGCTCATGTAATTGTATATTAATGATACAAAAAAATTTTTATTAAAAAAAGCAATTAGTAATATCAGTTTTTAATTAAAAATACTTAAGTCTGAAATTTTTAATTTTTAAAAAGCTAATTAAATCTTATCAAATATTATAAAAATACAAGTCATCACAATTTTGCATTTAATATCTGTTTAGTTACCAATGTGGAGCATCAGTATTATGTTTCATGAAAGTTATGTGTAAATCTAGGTAAATATAAATTTAAGGGACATAAAAATTATTTAATATGGCAAAATATTTTATGTTTTACAGTATATTGTGAATACCTTATATTTGTGAGAATCTTTGGAAACAAATTAAAACATTAAAAGTATCAAGAAAATAGATGCTCAGCACTACTAAGAAATGATACTATATTTTGCAAGAATATATTGTTTATGCTATTAAAGAAGCATTTGACAGATGGAGTCTTTTCTCTTACCTAAGCCCCTTCCCTGTTCTGATGTGCCCTCACTCAGAAGCAAACCTATTTCCATTGACAGCCTTGGCATAGACCACAGTTTCCACAACAATTGGACACAGTTGCCTTTGGAAGAGATGAAGAAAAACGTTACCCTGGGATAGGAGTGATACTAGTCAGGATAGCAGGTGTTTATGGGTGTGGGTAAAATTGTAGTATTTCCAGAATCTCCCACCTGGCCTTAGTGCATCTCTGTATCAGTGTTTCCAAAGTGTGGAGAGAAGTAGTCTATCTCCATAACAACAGGGGATTACAAGGGGGAGGGAGGACACATCTGGACCAGTGAGGTTGGGTAGGGTCCCTTTTTGCAGCCAGCTTCCTAGGAACATAAGCGAGCAGAAGTGGACAACTGGTTATAAACAATAAACAGGTTTCTCACACTTAATTTCTCCCTTTGACTGATTTTTTTTTCAAAGGTAATTTGCCCTCAGCTGGGAACAGATTTCCCCTGAAGTTACAATGGGATTATATCAGTGCAAGCACTGAGTGCTAAATTCCAATGATAGAAAAACTTATGTATTCTTTAAAATTGATGTGTAGATGTATTTAAGATATATAGGGTCTTCTGAAGTACAGGGCTTTGGACAAGAGCCACTCTGGCCTGGATCCAAAGGAGTCTCTCTCTAGATAGAAATGAAGTTCAGTTGTAGAAAAAAGCAGACAGACATATTTCTCACATACCAAAATTTGTGGCTTGAAAATATATTCAGTACACACTGTAAATTGCACATACTTAACAAACTTTATTAACAACTCTTACTGAAGATTCTTTCTTACTAAATTGGAAGCTTACCAAAAACTAGAATTAGGTCTTGACTGATTACTGTGGCTCCAATAAATAACCCGTCTTCAGGCACATACCAGGAAATACTACTGTAAATGGTGCATTGTTTCTAAGAAGGTTAAACTGTGATCAAGCATATGGATGCAGTGGCCATGCTGAGGGCAAAAATACCCCCAAGTGATTTAAATGAGAGTATTTCAAAAGATAATTAGATACAATTAACAAATCCAAAGATTATTACTAATGTAATATGTACATTTTCCCTCCTTTTCTCATTTTGTTCTCTTTGAATGAAAATTCCCAATAGCAAATATAGAAAACCAGGAGCTCTTTAACCATTAAATTTTCTGATAGCTATTACTTGTATAAAGTTGATATACAAGGAAAAATGTTGCTATTAAACTGAATTTTAAGTAAAAGCACATTATAGTAGAAATAAGACCCTCCAGAGAATAGGTTTATGAGACCATTATTGCACGGTAGCTTGGGCAGTTGAACAAATGGCTCTATAAAACAAGTCCCAAAGTGGCCTACTGCTTAATTAAATTCATATACAAAGCATCTCTCTGCCTTGACATGTGTACATACATATATTAGATAGATTTTAAAATTCAGTCTGAAAAATATGACCTCATAAAGATGCAAAGCTTTAGACACCACTTCAAAGCCAAAGAACTTCTTTAAGCAATACTTTACATGGAACTGTGACTTTTAAAATAATTGTTTTTTTTCCCTTAACATACTGAGAATAGTCATCTTGATGTACACAAAATGTTTATGCTTTCTGCCTATAAAGATATGGCATGGCAGATAGGAAGTGCTTGCATTGAATGCAAGGACTGCTAATTCTTCTATTTCACCAGAATGTAAGCATTTTTAGAGAAGTCTGGGCATGCAACGGAAGAAACACATTCACACGATCCTTAGTCCAATCCTTCAGCTGAAATGTGTCTACTTAGAAGAATGCAAAGAAATTAAGACACTTTTTTTTCTTTTTCCCTTGAAAATAAAATTGTTTTACCACAAAGTACTACCCTACTCTTCTGTTGCATGAACCACCTACATGTGGGTAACAGCCCTCCAGAAACAGAATGCAGTCCAGTCTGTTCGACAGCCTAAAAACATCCTAAAGCCATCTGGTACTGAGTGTGTTCAGGGAAGATGGAAGCAAGGGAGCAACAATAAAGAGACATTATTCAAAACATGTTACTAATTGATTATATTTGTTTCTGTGTTGGATTCTCCCAGAGGAGGACGCCGCCTCAAATCACTCACGGAAGGCGTCTCTTGATGCAACAAGCAAGAGGAATTTATTCAGAGGCCAGCTAGCTGGGGTCCATGCATTAGCCAGACGCAGCGGGTCTCAGCGAGGACCCCGAACTCACAAAGCCAGAAGTTTTTATAGCATTTTCAAAGGGGAAGTATTTTCTACAGTCACAATACAGTTTTTTTTTTGTTTTGTTTTTTTCATAGACACATAAATTTTCGGCTGACGCCTCATCCTGGGGGTCTGATTAGATAAAACCACTTTCGGAATGTTTAGGGTGGTTCTAGCAAGATAAGCTTAACTGACTGAGGTTGGCTAACTAAAGGTCACTACAATTAACACTGGCTGACTAACTTGTTTTTCAAAGTTCTAGTAATTTTTCTCCTTCTAGGTTAGAAAATGGTGTTTGAGCCTTTAAGATGGCTGTGCTTATGCTAACTTTTGATTCTTCAGGTTCTACATTTCCCCACTTCTCTTTAAGGGCATTCTAATCATGGAATGTCTGTATCTTCTTGTTGGGTGAGTGAATGATACTGTTGCTGCAACATTAGTACATGAACGGCACTCACTCTTTCTCTAACAAAAGTTATCAGCCGATTTAATATGCAGGGTCTCAAAGTGAGGAGCAACACAAAGATGAGTAAGGGCCCAGCCAGAGTGGAAATCAAGGTCGTAAACTACGGGGACCTAGTGAACCAAGATTCAAATAGCCCTTGGCCGGCTTCTCGTTCTCTTTCTCTGGTCTAGCCTCTCTCTAAGCTTTGACATTGAATCTCTTATTATTCCGGAATGGTCTGCATAAAAGCAGCATTCTTTCTTTAAAGCTGCACACAATCCTCCTTCTTTTAGAAACAGCAGATCCAGCCCTCGTCTGTTCTGTAAGACTACTTCAGAGAGGGAAGTCAGAGATTTTTCAAGTTTAGTAATGGATTGCTCTATGGTTTTTAGGTCTTCATCAATAGCTGTCCTTAGTCTCTCATAATGTTGGTTCTCTTGGATAATAGCAGCTGTCCTTGTTTCTACTCTGGCTGCGACTCTTATCTCTAACAACACAGTTAAGGTCAGCGAGACCGGCTCCCTCCTATATCTATGCCTAGGTTCAAATTCAGCCACGAATGAGAGGTCATCATGATACATCAACCTGGGCACCAGCTGAACTATGATACAGAAATCACGGGAGGAGTTGAAGGCAGAAGTAGAGACACATGGGGTCACTCCAGTGTTACAAGCCCACCACGCTTCAGGAGGAGGGACTAGATACTCATTTTCACCTGAGGAGGTCACAGCTATGGTTTCATTACACAAAGCTTTATGGGTGGGAGGGACTGAACTTAAACATTTTCTTCTTCTAGTTACTTCAGTCAGAGTTAGCTTCTTGTGGCTTCCCCAGCTACAGATCTCGTGACGGGTTGTCCTGTTAAAACTGCCTAATAATTCCAATCTTTCATAATAAGGCGGCCCAGAAGAGAAACACAACTAACAGGATTCAGTAGTGTTAGGGTTGGTGGTATTTAAGACCTGAAAAGCTCTTTTAAGGAGGTTGAGAAGGCGTTGTCCGGTGCCAGGAAGGGAGGTGGCTCGGCCAAGAGTGGAGGCGGAGGGAGTGGTGGCAGAGTCTATAGGTGGGGCTAGGGCCTGTTTTGGGGCTGGGGCTGGGAGACGTGGTTGATCCCGCAAGACAGCATTGGGTCTTACTGGGGCAGCTGGAAGGGTCTCAACTTTGAGCCTGATAGTAAATATGAGGCCTTTATCATATCTAGATTCATAGTATCTGAGCCCCCACTGTCGTCCAGTGACCCATCCATCATACTGGTGCCCCTTATCACTGAACGTGATATTTAAGGGGTTGCATAGCCCTGTCTGCTCACAGTTGGGGGATGTGTGGTTCAGGACTACTTTAAGGAGGTCCCAACTGGACACGGGGTTCTAATAAACATTACTCGTAGTTTCACAACCCCAAGAGCTACAATAAAAGATTTCTAAGCCCCTACACTGTTGGGCTTGTTGGTGAGTTCGTCCGTCACGGGGGCAGACATAGAAGGTAGTGGTTTTTATTCTATTGCGTGCTCGAGGATAACTACACCCGCTGTCTCTATAGGAAACCTGGCTCTGAGCTGCAGAATAATCGCGGTCTGGTGGTCGAATTAGGTGGGCCTGTCTCTAAGGTATATTAGGTATGTCTCAGGTATCTAATCCAGCAACTAGGGCGCAAACATCAGGGTGCAGGGACGGCCACCAGGTCTTAAGGGGGGCAGTCTTAGAAACAGACCACACTGCCTCTCCTGTCTGAGAGAAAACCTGCCATGTCAGCAACCTGGGTTCATGGGGGTTAGGGTTCTGGAAGGTGGGAAGTAACTGGGTCATTAGAATTAGAATTGTTAGTGACACAATCATTTTTACACAAGCGAAATTTAAGAGGGTTATCTGTTCGAATTACTCGCCAGTCCGGGTCTGGTTGAGGCGCTTTCTTCAGATGTGAAGCATGTATCCAGGAAGAGATGCCATCTACTTTCACAGCTGTAGGTGTGATCAAAAGGACGATGAAGGGTCCTTTCTACCGAGGCTCAAGATTTTCTGTTCGATGTTGCCTTACGTAGACAGAGTCTCCCACTTGGAACGGGTGAGGTACTG
Source organism: Manis pentadactyla (assembly GCF_030020395.1). Lineage (NCBI taxonomy): Eukaryota > Metazoa > Chordata > Mammalia > Pholidota > Manidae > Manis > Manis pentadactyla. The sequence continues at coordinate 55,134,998 of NC_080023.1, forward strand.
AAATGTCCTCTGGCCGATAGGCTTCTCGGATAGAGGCCCACACTTCTTTCTGTACAACTTCCAGAGCCCGTAACCTTTCAAGCAGAAACTTATTAGTCACAGATTCAGGGGATACGTGGAGGTGAGCTGCATTTAGTGGAGCCGGGGCTCCAAACATTATTTCATAGGGTGTTAGTCTAAAACGGCTTGGGGTGTTTCTAACTCAGAATAAGGCGAAGGGAAGGAGGACCAACCAATCATATAAACCAGTCTCTATGGATAATTTAGTCAGGGTCTCTTTTAGAGTTCTATTCATCTTTTCTACCTGTCCTGAGCTCTGGGGCCTGTATGCACAATGCAATTTCTAATTCGTCCTCAAAATCTTGGCCAATCCCTGACTTACCTGGGCAACAAAGGCAGGGCCGTTGTCGGAGCCGATTACCTTTGGGATTCTAAACCTGGGAAATATTTCTTCAAGGATCTTTTTAGACACCGTCTGAGCTGTCTCAGTTTTGGTGGGGAACGCCTCTGTCCATCTTGAAAATGTGTCTAAGAAAACTAGAAGGTACTTATATCCATACTTAGCAGGCTTGATCTCAGTGAAGTCAACTTCCCAGTAAGCTCCTGGGTGATCCCCTCGAAGTCTTTTCCCGGATGTTACTGGATTTTTACTCACATTTACTAATTGGCAGGGAACACAATTTCTTACAACTTCGTCAGCCAGTTTTCTTAATCTAATAACATGATAAGGGGAGTCTTGAACTAAGGTCTTTAGGTTTTTTGCTCTCAAATGTGTCAATTGATGCAATTGCCTTAAGTACTCTTCTGCCTCTCTCTTAGGCAGGACAACTCTCTCTTTTTCAGACTTGTATATCTCGTGGGGTGAGGAATTTTTAAACTTTAATTTGTTTATACAAGCGAGGTCTTCGGGTGTATACTGGAAGCTCTTAATACAAGTGACCTCCAGGTACACTTGGAGGGGTAAGATATTCATTCCCTGGGCTGCTTGTTTTGCAGCTTGGTCCGCCCTTCTGTTTCCTTGAGCTATTAGAGAGTCACTTTTTTGATGCCCAGGGCAATGTATTATTGCTACTTCTCTAGGTCTATGGATGGCTTCTAACAAATTTAAAATTTCTTGTTTGTTTTTAACATCTCTCCCGGCAGAAGTCAATAACTCTCTCTGTCTATAAATAGCCCCGTCTATGTGAGCGGTGGCAAAAGCATATCGGCTGTCGGTATAGACGTTAAGTCTCTTACCTTCTGCCATCTTTAGAGCCTGAGTCAGAGCGACAAGCTCTGCTCGCTGTGTAGAAGTGCCCGTTGGAAGTCTACTGGCCCACACGATTCGGTTATCATCTACTACTGCAGCTCCCGCCATTCTCTTATTATCTATAATGTAACTGCTCCCGTCTGTATACCAAGTCAGGAGTCCTGGCCCTTCTAAAGGCTGATCTTGTAAGTCCTGGCGGGTCCCTGTCTCCTCAGCCAGGATTTCCTGGCAGGTATGAAGTACTTCTTTTCTCAAATCGGGGAGCAGAGTAGCTGGGTTTAGGATGGTGGGTGGGGCAAATTCTACACGATCACGATTCAGGAGTAAGGTCTGGTAGTGAGTCATTCTGGCATTTGACATCTATCTTTTGGGTGGTTGCCGGATTATGCTCTCTAACACATGTGAAGCAACCACAGTGTTTTTGTCCCAGTGTTAGTTTGTCAGAATCTTTAACTAGGAGGGCCACAGCTGCTACTACTCTCAGGCAGGCAGGCCACCCACTACTCACGGGGTCTAATTTTTTTGACAGATAGGCGACAGGTCTCTTCCAAGGTCCCCATTGTTGGGTCAACACTTCGAGCTACTCCGCTCTGTTCATCCACGAAAAGGACAAATGGCTTAGTTACGTCTGGCAATGCTAGAGCGGGTGCTGACAGGAGGGCCTTCTTGATATCATCAAAGGCCTGTTGTTGCTCAGATCTCCAAACAAACGGGGCTGTCCCCTTGTAAGGGGGTACAGAGGGGCGGCCAAGGAAGCATATCCGGGTATCTACAATCTACAAAACCCCGCTGTCCCCAGAAACTCGTGAACCTGGCGTGCTGTAGTGGGGACCAGAATCTGCGTCACAGTCTGCTTCCAGGCTTCAGTAAGCCACCTTTTCCCTTTTCTCAGGGAATATCCCAAATAAATTACTTGTTGTTGGCAGATCTGTGCCTTCTTAGCAGATGCTCTATACTCTAATTTGGCAAGTTTAGTCAAAAGGGCTTCAGTGGCCTCTTGGCAGGTCTCCCGGGTGGGAGCGGCTATCAATAAGTCATCAACATATTGCAGCAAAGTTACCTGTGGGTTTGAAGCTCAGTAGAAAGCTAAGTCCTGATGTAAAGCCTCATCGAAGAGGGTGGGTGAGTTCTTGAATCCTTGTGGCAAACGAGTCCAGGTCAGTTGCCCAGTAGTTCCTGTGGTGGGATCTTTCTACTCAAAGGCAAACAGTGGTTGGCTGTTCTGGTGCAAGCGCAGACAAAAGAAAGCATCTTTTAGATCTAAAACTGAATACCAGATGTTTTTTGGGGCCAGGGAGCTTAGTAGGTTATAGGGATTTGGCACGGTGGGGTGAATGTCCTGTGTCTTTTTGTTAACTTCTCTTAAATCTTGTACTGGTCGGTAATCTCCCGTTCTTGCCTTTTTTACAGGCAGCAAGGGGGTGTTCCATGGGGATTGACATTTTACTAATATTCCCTGTTCTATAAGCTTCTGTATATGTGGCCTAATTTTATCCCTGGCTTCTTTACTTATTGGATATTGCCTCACAGTCACTGGCAAGGCTGAAGCTTTTAGTTTTATGATTACAGGGGGCTGGTTCTTGGTGAGCCCCATGCCCGCCGTCTCTGCCCAGGCTCCTGGGAATCGGTCGAGCCACTCCTGACTAATTCGGGAGGGCTCTGGTTCTATAAAAAGACAGTATTCGTCTTCTAATCTTATGGTCAGAATACTCAAGTTCAAAGGCTTATTCTCCTGATTAGTCACCAGAGGTTTCTCAGCTTGAAAAGATATTTGGGCTCTTACTTTGGTCAAGATGTCCCTTCCTAACAGGGGCGTAGGGCATTCCGGTATAATGAGGAACGAGTGACTTACTCGTCTTACTCCTAAGTCTACTGCCCTTTGGGTGGTCCATGCATATTGTTTCTGGCCTGTAGCTCTAATCACCCAAGACTTTTTGCCAGAGAGAGGGCCCTTGTCTTTAGTTAATACAGAATGTTGAGCACCGGTGTCTACTAGGAACTCAACGGGTTGCCCCTCCACTCTCAGAGTTACCCTGGGCTCGGGGAGGGGTTCCGAGCCCCGTGCTCCCTAATCTTCATCTTCTAGCAGAGACAACACCTTTTCTGGGGGCTTCTGCAGTGGCTTTTTAGGGCATTCTTTCACCCAATGTCCTTTCTCTTTGCAGTATGCACATTGATCTTTATCTAAAGGAGGCCGGTTGCCCAGGTGCCCTGCCTTACTAGTTCTACCACTAGAGGGCGGGCGTCCCTTACCTTCTACTACTGCGGCCAAGATTTTTGTTAAATTTCTCTCATGCTTCCTATCCCTCTTTTCCTCTTTACTTTCTTTTTCCTTTTCCTTCCTTAATTCCTTCTCTTCCTCAGTCTCTCTCTTATGATAAACTTTCTCAGCTTCTTTCACTAAATCTCTCAACGACAAATCCTGTAAGCCTTCTAGTCTCTGAAGCTTCTTTCTAATATCAGGCGCTGATTGCCCAATAAAGGTAAGAGCCACTGAAGCACTGTGTTCCTCAGAAGTGGGGTCAAAAGGAGTACACCGCCTGAAGGCTTCTATCAGGTGTTCTAAGAACACTGTGGGTGCCTCAGCGGCTCCTTGACTAACCTCTCTTACCTTGGCCAAATTGGTGGGGCGCCTTGCAGCCCCGCAGAGACCTGCCACCAGAGCCTGGCGATAGATGGTTAGTCGCTCCCTACCTTCTGGAGAATTAAAGTCCCAGTTGGGTCTGGTCAGTGGGAACTCCCTTTCTATATCATGAGGGTGTTGCGACGGTCGTCCGTCAGCTCCAGGCACGTTCTTTCGCGCTTCCAGGAGGATCCTTTCTCTTTCTTCCGTGGTGAAGAGTACTTATAAGAGCTGCTGACAATCATCTCAAGTGGGCTGGTGAGAGAACATCAGGGACTCTATCAGTCTCATTAGTCTCTGCGGTTCCTCTGAAAAAGGAGGGTGGTTAGCTTTCTAATTATATAAATCGGCAGAGGAGAATGGCCAGTATTGCAGAGGTTGGAAAGGCGGGTCTCCTTCCTCCCCGAGAATGGGGGCCCCATAAGACCTGAGGGGAAAAATACTTGATGGGTCCAATGCGGCCCCTTGGCGCCGCCGAGTTCCCTGGGCCGGTCCCGGAGCTGGCCCCGATGCCTCGGTACCAGAGGCTAGAGGCATCGGAGGTGCCGGGGCCGGAGGCACTGGGGCCTCAGCCGCCGGGGCCTTGGGCACCGGGGCAGAGGCAGGAGGGTAAGGAGGGGGATCATCAACCATGAGCAAGTCTTGAGTGTCAGGGTGCATTTTGGTGGTCTCTTTCCCTTTTCCCCGAGGTTGAGCCTGAGCCAATAAGACTCGAGAGTTCGCTATTTTTCGCACCCAGGGCTTTACCCAGGGTGGTGGATTTTCCACTAATTCTTGCCAGACCACAATGTAGGGCTGCTGATCCGGATGTCCCTGAGTTGAATTCTGGAAAACAACAGCTTTTACTGCAAGCAGAGTGGAGAGGTCAAAAGTCCCTTCCGGGGGCCATCTAACATTAAAAGTGGGCCACTCGGAGGTACAGAAAGTCTGCCACGCCCTTTTTTAACTTCTACCGACAAGTCATGCGCCCTTGCTCTCACTTCTGTCCAATGACCTAACGTCAGGCTAAGGGGGGTCGTCACAGTCTGTCTCATTGCCAGTATAACAATTATAAGACACGTAAAGGACACATAAAACAGAGACACACAGAGATTAAACACACAGCGGCCGCTTTTTGTCTTCCTCAGATTTCTGACCAAGAACCGGAAGGAATCAGTGGGCTGATACTCTCGGCGCTCAAAAACCAACCCTATCTCATCCGGTTCACTTTTGCGGAAAAACAGGTGGGAGGCCACCAGGCGTCCCTGGCCCTCCAAACTCCCCGGGGCATCCCCCAGGGTTGCAGCCTGCGGTGCTCCAAGTACGTCTACCGAACGCAGTCGCGACCCCTTACGGGACCAGGACGGCTGCCAGACAGAGGGTACCCTTTTCAGAACTCTGACCGGTCTCACTGAAAAGCAGAACACAGAACACAGACAACTCAAGGCGCCACTAATCTTACCTCTTCCTCCAAGAACGGCTTCGGGAGTGAAGCGGGGTGAGTGCACGATCCCGGACGAGACCCCAAATGTTGGATTCTCCCAGAGGAGGACGCCGCCCCAAATCACTCACAGAAGGCGTCTCTTGATGCAACAAGCAAGAGGAATTTATTCAGAGGCCAGCTAGCTGGGGTCCATGCATTAGCCCGACGCAGCGGGTCTCAGCGAGGACCCCGAACTCACAAAGCCAGAAGTTTTTATAGCATTTTCAAAGGGGCAGTATTTTCTACAGTCACAATACAGTTTTTTTTTGTTTTTGTTTTTGTTTTTTTCATAGACACATAAATTTTCGGCTGACGCCTCATCCTGGGGGTCTGATTAGATAAAATCACTTTCAGAATGTTTAAAGTAGTTCTAGCAAGATAAGCTTAACTGATTGAAGTTGGCTAACTAAAGGTCACTACAATTAACACTGGCTGACTAACTTGTTTTTCAAAGTTCTAGTAATTTTTCTCCTTCTAGGTTAAAAAATAGTGTTTAAGCCTTTAAGATGGCTGTGCTTATGCTAACTTTTGATTCTTCAGGTTTTACATCTGCAAATGTCTATCAGCTTCAAATTTTCAAACTAAATAATCTAGAATGAATAGTTTCATCCTCTCAATTTTCACGTATTCTTTTTGGGAAACTCCTTAATAATGACTATATAACTAGCACTCCAAGGACAAACAGGCAACAAAATACACAAACATAGAAAGGTACAGGTGATTCTCAAATACAGAAAGTAAATGACAGTGGTTTCGAATGTGTAGGTAAGATAATCTGAAATTCTCTGAACTTAGACAAAAAAATGAGGAGGGCTTTGTACTGATTTGAATGATTTTTGCACCCAGACTATGAAAAAGTCCTGCTTAAGAACTACAGCAATCAGACGGCTGAGGGGCCCTGAGGTGGAGTTTTCCTATAAGGCTAATGCGTCCTGTTTCCTAGAGTGAAAAGTTTTTGGAGATAAGGAATGGCATCAGAAGCTGACTGCTAACAGCCTATGGGACAAGGAAATGCACAGTCTTTACATTCACTGAAGAAATATTTGTTGAAGATCTATTATTTGGTATTGCATTAAAGATTCTGGATAAAACAAGGAATAAAATACAATCTATGGAAGATATAGCCTAATTTATCAGAGAGCCAAGAAAATTAAAAAAACTAATTAGAATGTAAAAAAAGAAGAGCAATCATAATAATTAGTTATTATTTATTAAGTACTCAGTACAAGGCTCTGTGTGCAGAATTTTACACTGCTTATCTCATTTTAATCTTCATGACATCTCTATGGAGATGTTCTTATTTTAAAAAGACACTAAGGCACTGAGACATTAAGCAACTTGCTTAAAATCACAGTTAGTATATGGTGGAGTTGAAGTTCCCTGGCATGAAGGCCCATTCCTTTCCCCTTTCCTCCTTGCTGCCAGCTTTAACAGCAAGTCAGGATCTAGCCACAGGGTGAACCTCGTAGTGTGCCTTAAAACCTCACAAAGGTAACTCTAACTTTAGGCCACTGACAAGAAAAGCCACAGGTTAAAGATACATCATTTGTAGTCACAGAGGGTAAGCGCCCACCACCTTCCCCCTGGCAGTCCTCTACTTCCTTTCGAAACACAAATTAAAACGTGTTAACTAAGGAGAGGTCATGGAACACGAATCCTGTGAGTGATCCAGCCAATCAGCCTGAGTAGATGGTGTTGTTAGGGAGGAAGAACTCTGCTTGGTGTCTCAGGGAAGTCAGATAGAGTGACACGAGAAACCAAAGTCAGGGAAGCAAAGTAAATTTTACTGCACTCTGCATAGTGTAAGAGCGGGCCTGCCTAAGGTGAAACGGGCCTGTGCGCTCATTCTGAGGCTTCCTTTATGTGGTTTCCCGATTGACAGCTTTTAGCCCTCTAGGCCTCTTCTGATTGGTGAAATGAGGACATGATCTGTGCTGTGCCTGTGCTTCTGATGTTTCTTATCTCGGGGGGACCCTGGACATTTCCTGAGTCACTCTTGGACCCTGTGGCTTCATCCGATTAACTCTCTGAGTCATTTCTGGCTCTCTGGCTCTATCTGATCAACTCCCTGAGTCATTCTGAGGGGAAGGGCCTCTCTCCTTTCCATCCTGCTCATTTCTGTCCTTCTGCCTAACAATGAGTCCATCAGCAGAAAGTCTGAGTGAGCAACGCCCCCCTCCCATCTGTGTGAGGGAAGTGCAAGTGGGCTGTCATGGCCCTACTTACTATGAAAATTAATGAAGAGAAACCTCGCTGACAGGGTGCTGGGAGGCCTTTAGGAGAAGCTCTCACACCAACTATGTCATAAACCTTAGACCCCACATGAAAACAGAGGCATGCCTTGCAAGTATATATTGTTTTAGGTACCTTACCCCTCAGCATGAAGAAAGATTACCATCTTCGACCTTTCCAGGCCAGCCAGTGAGAGAGGGTTACAACTCAGTCAATGAGAAGCCATAAAACATGGGATTCTCAGTTTACTCCAGTGGATTTTTGCTTAAGAGCAGCCTAACTGGCCCTCTACTCCATGAAACAGTGGTGTCACTAGTGCTCTCCGGACATGCCTCTGGTTTTGCTGTAGCTTGCATGTCCTGAATTGCAATTCTATTATTACTAAATGAACCGGTTTTTGATGGTAAAATAACTTAGCATTTTAAAGGTTAACATTACTATTTTCACTTCAGCTGCCTTCTTTGCTAATGTCAAACCTGAGAAGTGAAGGGCAGACCCTGTGTATAGAAGCAGGTATTAATATTGCCTTGGAAAAGAAATGTACTCCTATTCAAAAGAATAGCACAGAGCAATGGATAATGTTTACTAAGCATGCACAAGACTTCATAGGCACTTTACAAATGGATATAATGTTCACTTTGTCTGCTCATATAATCATAATGAAGCCAGAGGGTCTTCTTGTTGGTGTAACTCGAGGGAAAACCCCAGAGTAAAGTACCTTTGAAACTGAAACCTGTCAAAGGGAGAAATAAAGTGGGAGAAACCATTTATTTCTTACAAGCAATTGTCCCATATCCCTCATGACCCAGCTGCAGAAAAGGCCCCACCCAAACTCTCCAGTTCGCTTGTCCTTGTACTTAACTATTGATATGGAAATGCACTAAGGCCAGGCAAGAGATTCTGGAAATACTGCAATTTTATGCACAGCCCATCCCTCCAGAAATCTGGCCTTACAATCTATTCTTTCCCCATCTTCCACAATGGCTCCTGGGCAGGAAAACTGGAGCATTGTAACCAGACTAATAACATACAATAGCAACAGCAGTGAAATCATGATAATCCTCAAGCTGGAGGATTCAGCTATGTTCAAAGTCCTATGCAGATTACATCCATAGCTCACCCATTCCACAGGTGGTCAGTAGCTAAACAGGTAGGAAGTACAGAGCAATCATCAAGTGGCAGCTGCAGCCCGGGGATGCACCCAAGCCACAGGGGCTGTAGAAGAAAATAACCTTAAGGGCAATACAGCACATGTTTTAATGAAACCAGCATAGGCAAATCTTGTCCATCAGGTACGGTACCATGCATGCAAGAGAGTGGTCCTGTGATAGAACAGTGGCAGGAATGGGATCTCACCCTGGTCTAGTACACCAGACTTTCACCCACTTCCCGGTGGGAGTTACAGATGGGTCAATATATAGGGTTACAGGAGGCATGTGTACTGGCCATAAAGATAAAACAAAACTTCACTGTAAGTTCCTCTTACCTCCCAGACATTTTGGTACACTACTGTGATCCTTAAGGGCCACTCTGCTGTTACTTCAGGAATACACACAAGGCCAGCTTCCAGGCCTTTTCCCCAAGGTGCCAGAAGATCCAGCCATCACTGGTCCATGTGTCAAAATGTCCAGAGCCACACCCACTCAACAGTGTCTCCAGGGTTTAATGTAGTTGGGGCTGGCAGCAGGATGTTGCTCTGCTGGCCATATCCTGGCTTCAATAACTGTTCTTTGGTTTGCATATTCAGTTGTATAGGAGAGGCAGCAATGTGTGTTAGCATATCCACAAGGCTCAAGGCTCCTTTTTGGGGCTTCTCATTCAAACACTGTAGCACTGTCCATAAATGAACTCACTGGGCCTGTAGACTATTGGTGTCTGGACTTCAGGCCAAATTTCAACAAACCATTGTACCTCTCTATCATGCCTACCCAAGTAGGGTTATATGGGTCATGAAACTTCTACTTTATTCCTAATTGCTCCACCCATCCTTGTAATGCATGTCCAGTAAAGTGGATGTCTTCATCACTCTCAAGCACATGGAGCTGGCTATAGGCTGCAAAGAGTTGCTCTAGGCCACTCAGTGGTTTGCTGATCCACACGACGTGCAGGGAAAGCACCCAATAGGCCAGTAGCTGTTTCCACACAGGTCATGGCATACCTATATCCTTCTGATGTGGGCAGAGGTCCGATATAGTCTATCTGCCACCTGACAAGAGGTATTGGCCCTTTTACTATTGTCCCATGTTGCTGCAGGACTCAGTGTAAGTTCCTCTGTGATAGATGGCTATGGGTTTAAGGCACTTAGAGTGAAGAAAGCCCAAATCCCATTATGGATAGGGTGTTTACCCCAAAAGGAGTATACTGTGTACATTTCTTCAATCCCTGAGTATATTTTGGGGTAGATATCCTGCAGTTACAGACCACTGCAGGTGAGTTCAGACTGAGGGTATGTGTAGTAAAGGCAGTTCTGAGGGGACATGCTAAGCACCCAGCTGTAGCTCTGCCTATACCACGGTGAATGACAAATACTAAGCAGTATAAATTGTCTGGGTGGGGCACAAGGACATTGGAGAAACTCTACAGGAGTTGGAGAAGGTGGGTATTATAAAGTGCACTCATAGACCTTTCAATTCCCCAGTGTGTCCAGTGAAAAAGCTAAATGGTTCCTGGAGTATGACTGTGGACTACAGGGAATTGAATAAAGTCACACCCTCTTTGCAAGCTGCTGTCCCCTCTATAGCAGCTCTGTGGATACTGTCATGAACTAGGGACGTATCATTATGTTGTGGACCTTGCGAATGCTTTCTTCTCTATTGACATAGCACAGAAAAGTCAAGAACAGTTTGCCTTCACATGGGAAGGCTGGCAGTGGACATTCACTGTCCTTCCACAGGGATACCTCCACAGTCCCACCATTTCTCATGGACTTGTAGCCCAGGATTTGGCCACATGGAAGAAACCACAAATGGTGTGGCTGTATCACTACATAGATGATATTATTCTCATGTCTGATTCTCTTGCAGATTTAGAAGGGGCAGTTCCTAGACTGCTGCAAAATCCACAGGAGAAAGGATGGGCTGTGAACAGCACCAAGGTTCAGGGACCTGGTTTGTCTGTAAAATTCTTGGGGGTTGTCTGTTCAGGTAAAACTAAAGTTATTCCTGAGGAAGTCATAGACAAGGTCCAGGCTTTCCCTACCCCTACCACTGTGGCAGTCTTACAAGAGTTTTTGGGTCTTTTGGGCTACTGGAGAGTGTTTATCCTGCACTTGGCACAAAATCTGAAGCCCTTATACTGGTTGGTAGGAAAGCGTAATAGATGGGACTGAGATGAGACATGTGCAGCTGCTTTTACTGCTGCTAGATGTTCATGTAATTAAAGATGGTTATAGATAGGGCCTTTGGTAGTGGCTTGAATGGTCATGACAAACTATTGGATTCTGTTCACAACTATGCAAAGGAGCTGAGGTCTGGTACACATTGATAGAGAAGCAACTGGCTGCTGTGTACCACACCTTGCTGGCTATGGAGCCCATCACTGCAAATCTCCAACCAAAGCAATAACCACCTAACCAATTTCTATGTGGGTATAAGACTGGACCCAAAAGCAATGGAGTGGCATGGCACAGACACTTACACTGGTCAAATGGGGCACATATTTACAGCAGGTAGCACCCTTTCTACTAGCCCCTCAAGTGGAGAACTCCAACACTTATGGGGTTAATGACATATATCAGTGGAAAACAGAAAGACTTGCTTTTGAGCCCTTGGTATCCAAGAGTCCTTATCAGGAGGGAAAAGCCCCTATACCTGAAGATGCTTGGTATACAGATGGCTCTATTTGTGGGCAGCTCCCAAAGTGGAGGGCTATGGCTTTGCATCCTAAGACTGAGACAATATGGATGGAGGATGGAAAGAGGAAGAGTAGACAGTGGGCTGAGTTGCAGGCAGTACGGCTCATGAGCACCCAAGAGCCCTCCCCTATAGTTGTCTGCACTGACAGCTGGGCTGTCTATCAGGGCTTGACCCTGTGGTGACTGACATGGTATCATGCCAACTGGAAGGTTGGACACAGGCCCCTGTGGGGGCAAGAGTTGTGGCAAGACCTATGGGTCTTTGGTCAGACTACCACAGTTACCGTATATCACGTGATGGGCCATTTGTCTCTGGCATCCCCAGGGAATGACAAAGCAGATGCACTGGTCCAGGTGCATTTGCTTGAAGAAAAGCCTGCCTCTGATGTGGCCCAGTGGTTACATCGGCGTTTGTTGCATGTAGGGCAAAAAACAGTGTGAACTGTAGCCAGTCAGTGAGGCTTGCTGTTCACTTTTGAAGAAGTCAGCCAAGCCTGGAAGGAGTGCCTTTGTAAGACCCAACGGCCTTATTCCGGTCTGTGCTTCCCCCCCAGTGAGGAGACGAAGGCCACGGCAGATCGATGCAACAAGCAAGAGGTTTATTGTTATTCCAGCTAGCTGGGGTCCAAGTGTCTGCCCGACACAGCGGGTTTCAACAAGGACCCCGAGCACTCAGAACCAAGGGTTTATATAGCATTTTCAAAACACTTAACTCTTAGTAATTTTCTACAGCTGCACATTATCTTTGCAAGACATACATCCTGGGGTTAAGCAAGAGCAAGATAAGACCACTCCTCAATTGTTAGGGAGGTTCTGCACGATAAGCTTGGTATGTAGGATTAACTGACCAAGGTTAGCTGACTGAAGGCCACAGCTGCCCCCATCCCGGTGTTCATGATTAACTTGTTTTCCAAGGCCTTACCCAGTTCCAGTTTTTTTTAAGTCACAACTTCAGAAAACTGCTTCTAGGCCCTTAAGATGGCTACTCTTATGCTAACTTATTCTCATTCTTACATTCCCCTCTTCTTCTTGTAACTATTTCAATCATGAAATTAGAGGTCATCTGTTTGGTAGTGCAATAGGGGAAAGGCACAATATGAACGGCGCAGTCTTAGCTTTTGAAGGTTGTCTTTGTCCTGACGTGGTTATCTTGGAATAGTTTTTGAGAACGGTGTGTGGGTCAGCTAAACAGCGTTGGTGTCTCTGGACGCGCACCTGGTCACTTTAGGGGTCTTCTGGTGATTTTTAAGCTGGAGAGGATTCTCAGTAGGTTGGGCTCTCCACGTGAGATGGTCGTCAGCTGTCTCGGCTGAGACAATGGGTTTCACATGAGATGCGTGGATCCAGGTGGCAATCCTGTCAACTTTGACTGCTGTTGGGGTGGTCAGTAACACTAAGTAGGGTCTTTTCTACCATGGCTCAAGGGTCTGCGCTCGGTGTCACTTTACAAACACAAAGTCTTTAACTTGGAACAGGTGGGCTGCTTCTGAAGTGCCGGGCTCATAGACTGCTTTTAGTTGGGTCTACACTTCTCTTTGGACTGCCTGAAGAGCTTTTAACTTATTATATAAATCGCGGTTGTCAGTCTGGGTAACGGGGAAGGGGTCTTTGAATATTAAAGATAATTTCTTTCCTTGATTTCTCTCTGGGACACTGGCGCCTTGGTTCGGGTGCACATCAAAAGATTGCATGTCCAGCCTTTAAGGCGGGCTGAGATATTGTCTATTTGCTAAAGAATCTTGCTTTTTACTATGCCGTCTACAGCTGGGTCTGTATGCTAAGTCAATTGCTCAGCTTGCAAGATTACTTAGATCTGAAGGAGGAAAGACAGCACACAGGCCCGGGCCCTCCAGTATTCTAAAGCGAATCTCATACACGATTACAAATGACTAGCATAACAAAACATGTGCTACTCTTCTCTATCTGGGGAACATTAACTGATCTCACTGAAGAATGATTCTAGAGTTTCATGTTTAACATAGTTCTAGTAGGGGGGAGCTCTAGCATGTAGTTACATTGCTCTGATTGCAAATATCTCGCCCCGCCTCTTCTAGAGGCTCTTACTTTATTCTGTCTAAGCCTATGGTCCCTGTCTCATTCTCTCTTTTACAGGTAGAGACTCTAGCTGCAGCTAGGGAAAAGGGGCGATGACCGCTCTGGCTGCTTCGTGCTGAGAAGGGGGCGCAGTAAAGGGTGCAGCTAGGTCTCTATCACTGGTCAGTTGAGAGGGCTTCAGAAGGCTGGCGCTTCTATCTTGGGTTTCGTTTCTATTACTATTTGCTGTTTTGTGGCTTCTAGGCAAGATAAAACAAATTGTGTTATTAGGTTATGTAGCAACATCTGGAGTTGGATTTTCTATTCTGGAAGGAGGCTGCATTATTGAAACAATACTTTAAAATCACTTTCATTTTTATTAGAAGTAACCAGGTTAAGAAAATAATTAACAGCTGGCTTGATTATCTGCACAAGTGCAGCAAGAAGAGCAATTGATTACACAGGGTCTTTTAAATATGCTTTGCTGGAACTTTTTGCAAGGAACCTCAGATTGAACTTTTAAAGGCCTCTTGAGGCCAGACAGCCAAGCCAGACCTGCCATCAGGCTTTGCCTGCAGTACCTGTAGATTTGGATGAATTCCTCTCTTCTCGAGGTCTCTGCACCTGCCAGGAAGCGACCTTCTTTACTCACCTGGGAAGGCTGCTGGGAACTCTGCAAGCAAGGTACTAGGCTAGTTCTTCCAAGGGGCTTTGTTGGCCCTATAAAGTCAATCTTAGTTCTTTAAAGTTGTTCACATCTGAGTCCATGCACATGTCTCTCAGGTATGACATTCTAGCCAAAGCTCTGGCAGTATAACCAGTGTTTTTAATTAGTTTTCTCACAAGGAAAGCAGATTCTTACTAAACTCGTGCAAATAAACATACTGCCATGGAATACAAAAACAGTCACTAAAAGTTTTTAAACTCTGTAGGGATCAGGTAGAGAGAAGGATGTCTCAATTCTGCTTATAAAGACAGCCATCTACTAAACTGTTGTCAGCTTAAGAGAACAAGCTCAAAACACTATCAGCAACATTCGAAACAAAAAGACACAAAACTATTTTCTTTAGTTTATGTAATCTTATGCAACTAATACCTGTTCTGCTGAAATCCAGTTCTTTACCAGTCCAGGAACAACAAAACAGTGACTATAAATGACAAAAAACTTACAAATGACAATGGTCAAAGATCTGACGAGAGCTCACTGTAAGACGGTTGATATAAGGAAATTCTGATATTTCTGTAATACAAAACATTCAGTAACAAAGTTTAGCATTATTCTCTTTGACAGTGCTTTCTTGGTAAATATATATATATATATCAGATAAATAAGCCAAATTAGTCAAATACTTTCTCTAATGAGAAAAAATTCTTCTGACATGTTCCAGGGGCCCTCTGGAAAATATCAGAGTTAACTAGAGGTAAAAGCACTTTTTTGCATTTAATTCTTTTAGAACTGTCTATCATTACACATTTATTGTCTATATACCCAGCACAGTAAACGAGATATCTTAAAAAGGTGGGGCAGCAGGGGAGACTGCTGCTGTCAGTTTTTAAAGACAATATATACAAAGTCAAAATAATCTATGTTACCAAGCATTCTTGAGAGAATGGTAGCAGATGGTAGATTTTTCTGCTTTCATCTTCAGGAGGGGAAAAAAGCTACAATAAGAATTCACATTTAGCTGAAAGAACTGTCCAAACTCAAGGCAGATTATAATATCACCAGGCATACAAAAGACCTGTTAGAGATACATACAAAGAATGAATATGGCTATAGTCAAATTCAACTTAAAAGTTTAAGCAGAATCTCAAATTTAAATGTCTCTTTCTTTCACACAGATATTCAGATTTGACCAGAAATATGCTTTGAGATGAAAGAGATCAGGCATCTTACTTCTTCATTTAGGGATTGAGAAATGATGACTTTTGGCTTTCTAACCAGCTATTTCATTCATGGCATCAATAGTGGGTTGTGGTGACATGGAAATGTATGCTGGATATTTGGATGGTTTAAAGATTATATACAATTAATAGCTTACAAACAGTGAAAATAATAAGAACATAACTCAGCATAAGTGTCCAAGACCAGATACAAAAAACCAGAGAAAGTGCTTAAGTCTACAGGTCTTCCCTGAAAGCTTCAAGAATGTTTTACTCTTTAATAGTAGATAGAGCTTTTAATAGAATTTGCATAGCAACTTATAAGATCATTTGCATTAAAAAATATGGAGAGTCCTCCATGTTTTTTAAAACATACAAACATATCCACAGCATATAAATTAAACAAGAAGACCTGGTGGTTCTCAAAAAAATCTATTACAACTTTCCTCAAAAGTGGTCACACGTTTGCCCATCTAAACTTTTACAGTGAAACCTGTTTTTCTGGGAGAAACATAATCTTGTCCAGATTCTACACAATTTAATTTTTAAGAATAAATTTTGGTTTGTTAACTAAGTGCATTTAATCAGCTAAAAAAAAAAGCTTTGTTACTATTCTGCTTAGGAGGATAAATTAAGAAAACAAATAATCAGTAACAACTTTAATCATTTGTTGGTTAGAGAGATTTTTCTACTTGTAAAAATATAAGGAATAAATAATTCAATTTCTCATGCCATGCAATCGTTTTCAATAACAAAATATTTCAAAGGCAAATAAAGGTTACACAGTTGTTAACAAACTTTAGCTTTTAGTCTTTTTAATATTAAGATTTTATTTTTTAAAAAAATATTCTGGCAACTCACTGAGACTTTAAGCATGAGAAACTGCTTTGATAAAACAATTAGAGAACTCTTTGCAATCTTTCAACATTAAGAGCAGACTAACAGTTAAAGAAAACTGTTTTTTGTTTTTTTTTTAACTGGAAACAAAATTCTAATTTTGCTGTGCACTTGATATCAAGACTCACTTGCTTTAATTTCACATAGCATGACTATATCTGTAAGAATATAGTAATTTATTCTTCATTTGCCCCATGGTCTCAAGCACATAAACGGGTGAGAATTATGCCTGGGCTTGCCGGGGTTTGTCCCGCCTTATCTCTAAACATCTTGACCTTCCTCCAAAGCAACAGGCTGAGCGGATCCGCTACAACAAAAGGCACCACGCTGCTGCACCACACTGCTCTCTCTTTGTCTCTGTTCTCCGTCCCTCTCTAACATAAACAGCTGCACTTTAGAACAAAGCCACTTTCTTTTATCAAAAAACACATTCTTTAGCATGCAGATGAGTTTCCATTCTTTATACTTTCTCTTATTAAAACATACATCTTTTAGCATAGAGAAATGTTTTCCTTATTTAAGTAGTTTTCATTAGAACTTAAAATCATTTGATACTTTAACTTTCAGTGAACACTGAAAAACAGGCCACCGTAAACTGTTACACTAGCATTCTTCATCTATGAACATATATTATCATTTTTGGAAATGTGCTTTACAACACAATTTCTCATTAGGCACAAAATATGTCTATATAACTTAGCAAACTTTAAAAATTTTGGTTACCACAAAAATTCTCAAGCTGTTTGCATACATACACACTGTTATACATTAATACAGTATTATTATTAAGATGTTTATTTGCTACACTTGTTTACTTATTTTTAGCAACTATGCCAGATTACTTAGAAAACTTTTACTAAACATTAGACAAAGTCAAGCTTTTCTTCAAGCCTTTTCTTGAAATGTTTAACTGGTAACATCAACTTAAATGACTTTAAGTAAACTTTGGCTGCTGATAACCACAATGACACGCCCGCCTCAGGCAAACCCAAATTAGCATTAATGCTTAACATTTTCTATCAGATTTTCTGGAAGTTTTAGAATGCCCAATTTTCACAAGCGCTTGTCTTTAAATCAATTTCATTAATACCATCCGGAGGTAGAAAGATATTTTCATTTACACACTTAGACACACAAACATACAGACTGAGACATAATGATAAGGTTCCCTCCGGCAGCCAGCCAACATTAAAGGATGGCCACTTGAGGTGCAGAAAACACGAAATTTTCTCTTCCTGATGTCCGTGCTCAAATTGTGAGCTCTCTCCCTAACGTCTGAGAAAAATGGTCTGTCATGAGAGACAAGGGGGTCATCTGCGTCTGTCCCATTTCTTCTGTCAAAAAGACTAAGACAAACAAACACGACAAACAACAACCAGGCGCCTACAGAGAAGAATCTGCCGCGGCCGCGGAGACAAACCTGAAAGTTAAGTTGAGGGCCTGTCGGACTGCAGCGGCAGCCGACTTTCCTCACAGATGAGGACCTCGTCCTCCAGACGGGGGCAAGGGACGTCTCCCAAGACCCCTGGTCAGCGACCTGCCAGCGCGTCCACCTAAGTCAATGCTGACCCAGAAACAGATTGGAGCTCCCACAGGTTGAGGGCCTGTCGGACTGCAGTGGCAGCCGACTTTCCTCACAGATGAGGACCTCGTCCTCCAGACGGGGGCAAGGGACGTCTCCCAAGACCCCTGGTCAGCGACCTGCCAGCGCGTCCACCTAAGTCAATGCTGACCCAGAAACAGATTGGAGCTCCCACAGGTTGAGGGCCTGTCGGACTGCAGTGGCAGCCGACTTTCCTCACAGATGAGGACCTCGTCCTCCAGACGGGGGCAAGGGACGTCTCCCAAGACCCCTGGTCGGCGACCTGCCAGCGCGTCCACCTAAGTCTATGCCGACCCAGACACAGATTGGAGCTCCCACAGGCTTTATACAGGTTTCAGGCTTGTTCGCGAACAAAAACACTGGGTGCACTCACCAGCCGGCAAGGCACTTTCTGATTAAACACAGAACGTTCTTACAGGTTTGACAAGAGACACACGGACACAAACACAGTAATACCTGGCCAGGGCAAGCCTCCGATCCTTGGCTTGTCGTTCCTCCGGGGGGGGGCATGCGATCCCGGACGAGCCCCCAAATGTAAGACCCAACGGCCTTATTCCGGTCTGTGCTTCCCCCCCAGTGAGAAGACGAAGGCCACGGCAGATCGATGCAACAAGCAAGAGGTTTATTGTTATTCCAGCTAGCTGGGGTCCAAGTGTCTGCCCGACACAGCGGGTTTCAACAAGGACCCCGAGCACTCAGAACCAAGGGTTTATATAGCATTTTCAAAACACTTAACTCTTAGTAATTTTCTACAGCTGCACATTATCTTTGCAAGACATACATCCTGGGGTTAAGCAAGAGCAAGATAAGACCACTCCTCAATTGTTAGGGAGGTTCTGCACGATAAGCTTGGTATGTAGGATTAACTGACCAAGGTTAGCTGACTGAAGGCCACAGCTGCCCCCATCCCGGTGTTCATGATTAACTTGTTTTCCAAGGCCTTACCCAGTTCCAGTTTTTTTTCTTTTAAGTCACAACTTCAGAAAACTGCTTCTAGGCCCTTAAGATGGCTACTCTTATGCTAACTTATTCTCATTCTTACACCTTGTGTGCAGCAATTAGGAATAAACTGGAAGTGTCATTTACCATATAACCCTACTGGGGTAGGCATGATAGAAGGTACAATGGTTTGTTGAAATCTGGCCTGAAGTCCAGACACCAATAGTCTACGGAACCAGTGAGTTCATTTATGGACAGTGCTACAGTGTTTGAATGAGAAGCCCCAAAAAGGAGCCTTGAGCCTTGTGGATATGCTAACACACATTGCTGCCTCTCCTATACAACTGAATATGCAAACCAAAGAACAGTTATTGAAGCCAGGATATGGCCAGCAGAGCAACATCCTGCTGCCAGCACCAACTGCATTAAACCCTGGAGACACTGTTGAGTGGGTGTGGCTCTGGACATTTTGACACATGGACCAGTGATGGCTGGATCTTCTGGCACCTTGGGGAAAAGGCCTGGAAGCTGGCCTTGTGTGTATTCCTGAAGTAACAGCAGAGTGGCCCTTAAGGATCACAGTAGTGTACCAAAATGTCTGGGAGGTAAGAGGAATTTACAGTGAAGTTTTGTTTTATCTTTATGGCCAGTACACATGCCTCCTGTAACCCTATATATTGGCCCATCTGTAACTCCCACCGGGAAGTGGGTGAAAGTCTGGTGTACTAGACCAGGGTGAGATCCCATTCCTGCCACTGTTCTATCACAGGACCACTCTCTTGCATGCATGGTACCGTACCTGATGGACAAGATTTGCCTATGCTGGTTTCATTAAAACATGTGCTGTATTGCCCTTAAGGTTATTTTCTTCTACAGTCCCTGTGGCTTGGGTGCATCCCCGGGCTGCAGCTGCCACTTGATGATTGCTCTGTACTTCCTGCCTGTTCAGCTACTGACCACCTGTGGAATGGGTGAGCTATGGATGTAATCTGCATAGGACTTTGAACATAGCTGAATCCTCCAGCTTGAGGATTATCATGATTTCAATGCTGTTGCTATTGTATGTTATTAGTCTGGTTACAATGCTCCAGTTTTCCTGCCCAGGAGCCATTGTGGAAGATGGGGAAAGAATAGATTGTAAGGCCAGATTTCTGGAGGGGTAATGCCTAGAAAATATAAGGCATTTTTCTGTGGTGTTTCAAAAGACATAAATATATATAATATGCAGATATTTTTGAACTCAAAGAGAATTTACTGTCAAGTAGCAAATATAAACAAATATCTATAAATGCTAAATAGCCCAAGGGAAGTGCTCTTTGAATGATAGTAACTAAATGCCTAAGAGAATTTCAGAGTTGCAATTTGGCTTCTTTAGAACTTCTAAGTGACCTTTTAAGCCCCCAACTGTGGCCAAGTACAAGGCACTTGAGATAAGGAAGGCTCTTTGTTTTAAAGGTCCTAGAATGTAAATTTCTTGATATGCAGGAGCTACCAGGATCTTCCTGGCTGAATCCACATGATAACGACAGCAACCAGCCTGTAAACTCTTTATTATTAAATAACTTGGCTCAAGTATATTGTAGTGTTATCATTGTCCTTTGCCAAAACACCAAATACTCACTCCACATTAAGAGAACTTCTTTCTTAATATATTTGAGTAATTTGTGAATTAAATGTATAAAGAATACATAAGCAGCAATGAATTTAAAGAGAAAAAATAAAATCTATAAATGAGGTGCTGAAACCTAGGAAAGTGAAATGAGTTATGGGCAGAAAGGAGCGTACAATTTGTACATCCAAATTTCTTAATCCAATGTTATTTCTACCACACTATTCTTGATTTTTATGAAGTTCTTCAAATACATTCAGTCATTGAAAGTGCTCTCAAAAGGTATTCTTGATTTGATCATCTTTGATTTTTCATTAACACTGTTTTATCATTGAGCATAAAATCCTGAAAGTAAAGGAAAGGATAAATCAAGTTGACATAAAACAAAAATAATGGCTTTTGACTTGCATTTTATGAATCACACAAATCTATTTTTAATATGAGAGTTGATGTCATCATTTTTAGGTTTTGAACGATGAACACCATAAACTGCATAAGATGATAGAAACTGAATATTGTTGATGCTGATTTGGAGATTCTCAATTGTACTTTGACCATGAAACTACCCTGAAGTTCACATTTTTCATTTGTAAATGAAAATCGTCTGTCAAGTCCACTGAACCAGGCTTATGTGTTTCTCAATGTGTTCTTACTCAGCCAGCCTATGCTAGTCTCTCTCATGGCATTCTGTAGCATGCCATTCTTTTCATTTATGACACTTTTCTTATGGCAATATAATTTGAAATTTTACATTGGTTACCTTTCTGAACTTGGAGATTGATGGATATTCTTAAATTTTAGGTAGGTACAATTAATAAAGGAGAAGTGGTATTGTGTTACACACATTTTATTTCTTAAATCTATTATTGCGTGTATTAGGCAAGGTCATTTTAAGTCCAAGCAATGGAACCCAACTCAGTCATATAAACAAAAATGAGAATATATCAACCAAAACTGGAAAGCCCAGGGTTGCTGTTGACTTAAGGCAAGAGTGATCCTGTTTTCAACACACAGCACTAGAATAAATACTGAACAAAATCAGGGATATTTGTCTGCTGTGTCCAAGTGTTAGGAATGTTAGGTAGAAAGACAGACATGAGCAGCTGGAAAAGAGAAGATAAGGTTCAAAGAGAAAGCCCCCCAGATAAGATTCAAAGAAAAAGCCACCCAAACTCTGCCCAGGTAGGGGGTTCCATGTAAAGGCAAAGGCTTTACAAGGAGATAACTTCCTTCCCAACCAGATCCCAACTGGGGGCACAACAGATCGGAAATTGGAAATTAGAACTGCCCAAATCACACCTCATCATGCAGAAAGGACATGCTCACTGAGGATGGTTGTACAGATGGACCTGTCAGTCAAATAACCAGACCTATCACCAAAGAGATGTCTCCTAACCAGAAAGCAATATATAGGCCTCCTGCCTTACAAATCAGGAACCAAGGTGAACAAACTCAACCAGTAACACAATGATGTACCCCAAGTTTCTAAACCAGTGGTTGCCACATACTAAATGCTCAATAAATACTTATTGAATAAATGAATGCCCCATTTTGGCCTTTCAGATAACCTTTCCTGTCTGATGATGTGGCAGGAAGAGTAATCACCCCTAAAGATACCACACTGTAGCTGTCAGGATCTGTGAATATATTAGCAACACAGCAAATAGAACTTTGAAGATAAACTAGAGGTTCTGACCTTGAGATGAGGAGATTACCTAGACGGGCTCAATCTGATCACACATATTCTTAAAATCAAAGTGCCTGTCCTAACTATAGTCAGAGAGAAACACAATAATGGAAATGGAGACAGAGAGAGGTGACATGAGGACAAGACCTGCTTTGAATATTCATGCTTGGGGGAGAACAGGGTCAAGGTATTGAGAGGCCATCAAGTGGAGGAGGAATGCTTGCAAAGAAAGCAGTAGGTTATGTTACCAGAAGAAAGGAAGGGACACCTCTAAAATTTTTGACCTCCTATATGGAAGATAGAAATTGCACATAAAATAAGGCAAAATATAATTAAAGGTCAAAATATTTGTTACACGTAATAGCAACTGTACAATTTTAAGAAGGAAAGAACTAGTATTGGGCCAAAATGCTATTGAAACATGTAAAGTAAGAAAACTTAGATTATGAAGATTATGGGAAGATACAATGAAATAAAAATATGGAGAGGAACTTTAATTAGAAATCACAATAGGACAATGACTATTATGGAAAATTTGAAGAGACAAGCTATTTTGCATGGGATAGGGACTTTATTATGGCAAAATCTTCAAAAAGGTTAAGAAGGATGAATGAGAAAAAGAAGGCATCAAGGTACTGAAGTTTCAAAAAACTGTCTGCAAATGTGTGAGAAGATTATTTTTATAAGACTATATTATAGTGTAAAAGCACATCTAACCCTGTAACTTCACTACATACTAAACTTAGAAAATACTTATGGCTTCTGATTTTGTTCCTCTTTTTAAAATTTTACCAACATACTGCTCTTCAAAATATATGAATGTTCCAAACCACAAAAGTCCATGCTCCTCTATGTGTATCTAATATGATGACAACAGAAATTCAAAGAAACAACTTTTGCTATTGGGGCATGATTAGCAAAACCACAGTAGAAAGGTCTAAAAGACTTGCAGGAATCAATGTAATTGAAAAGAAGTGTTGATATTAAACCTATAAAACATACAAATCATCTTTTTGCTTCCAAGGGTGAGTCTTCAAGACATCTGATATTTAACCCTTGGTTTTTTTTACTTCATTAGGGAGAAAAATCTTAGTTGGAACTTCAGCTTCCCACTTGCCACTAACAAAATTCTTAGCATTTTCCATCATCTAGTCACATCAATCCCTCCTCTCTGCTACACATATTCCCCAAGAACTTTAAAGTAGTCATACCTCTAATTTTATTAATAATATGAAACTATTAAATTTCTTCTAAGTCACCCTCTGCCTATGGTCTAGTCCCTCTCCTTCCCTCCTCAGGCAAGCATCTTTACAAAATAACCCTTATTATCCATTTTGTCCTCAATTTGCTGCATTGTGACTTTGCTTCCAACCTCCCAAAAAACTGTTCAAGATGACATTAAGAGGACTTCTGTCCCTCCCATTGGTTCTCATTTATTTCACCTCATTCAGGCCCCTGCTCAAGAAGACCTCTTCACAGAGGCCTTCTTTTTCCACTCATTCTGTTGCCTTATCCTGCTTTATTGTTCCTCAGTGTACCATCCTTCCCAAAAATTTCATGCCTTGTTACTGGCTGAATCCGGCTCCCCACAAACATTACATCAGGAGAGCAGGGCTCTGCTTGCTCCTTTCTGCAGACCAAGGGGCAGAGCTATGCTCAGTGCCCTCAGATGTTCACCAAATGTTTGTTGAATTATTTTTACTATCCAGTTAAAATGCTTTGGTTTTAACCTACTTTATTACAAATCAATAACCTCCTCCTTTTTCAAATGTGTTTCTCCTATAATTTCAGTGACATTATCCTTCAAGGCTTTTTCTCCCCGTCTTTATTCCATTCTTCCCGTCCTAACCCAGAGACTCTTTTCTAACAGCTTCTTGTATGGTTGGAGCCTCAGTCCTCTTCATGATTCTCTCTTTGGTCCTCCTCCCATGTGGTCTTACCTAAATCCATTGTCTTCAGTTACTATATGCTCCAGGACATCTTAAAATGTGCGTCTCCACCCCAGACTTCTCTTGAGTTCCAAACAAATGTCTCAGGTGGTCTCTATGAGATGCAGCTTTTCTCCTTTCTCAGTTATGCCTTATGCTTTTAATTTATATTTATTAATTCCTAATTTGTGTCACTACCACTACCGTGGTCCTCCTTGACCTTTATGTATTATACCTTTTCAATTCTACCTCTTCAGTCATTTTTCTCTATCCCTGATGAAATGGCTATTCCTCAGTTTCTCATTATTTCCCACCTGAATTCTTACCACAGATTTCTAATTGTCTCCTTGCCTGTAGTCATGTCTGAACCCCTAATCAACTTGCTGTATTGGTCATTGCAGTGGTAATTTAAAAAGTCAAAATAGCACAATATCAAAGGCCCATATGGTATCTTTCTTATGCTTCACCCCCATTGCTGTTAAGCACATGCCCATTGCTTTCTCTCATCTTTGTGCCCTTACACATGCTGCTTCCTCTCGCTCTACTGCTTCCGCCCATCATTTCCTCCCGGCCTGTCTAACTCTTACTTGTCTTCCCCACCCTGATTGAAACCTTACTTCCTGCCAAGTTTCCTCTTCCGGCTCCTATCATCCCCTAATGTGCCGAACTGCATCAGAGGCATCAGAGGGCACCCCAGAGTCTTCCCACAGCTTCCTCCTCTTCTCTTCACAGGTCCTTTGTCCTCAAATTAACACTGTATTAAAATAGTAATTATGATTTACTTGCCTGTCATTCAGTATCAAAAGATAATGCTAGTTGACAAGACAAACCAGCCCCAAATTTCAGTATTTTAACATAATAAAAATTTATTTTTCACTCATAAATGTCCTGTCAAAGACAAAAACTAAGTCTGGGACAAAATTAAGAAAGGCTATTTATTCATAAACTTGGGCAAGAGGACCCACGTACCGTCACTCTCATTTCATCAGCGGATCAAAGATATTAGAAAGGAAAGTAAATTTTAAGGAGTATAAAGCAGAATACTGAGAAAATTTTGGATTGGCAAATGTTCTATTAAAATCGTATCTTTGGAAGTAGGGGAGAATCTCTACTGCTCTCCAGATGTATCTGGCAGGCTGGTCAGCTGGAGGGGACAAGTGAATAGTTCTTGGACATTTCAAAAGAGGAAGGGTGGCTGTGTAGGATCTGGACAGTTTTTGTGTCTGGTGCTTTCTTGTAATAAGAAGAGGTTGATGGGTGCTTTTTTTGTGGCTATACTGTCATCATGGTCCTTGGGAGGTGGCTCCATAGCAGGAAGGGTCCCAGTCCAGGTGCATTTTCCCTAGTAGCTGGGTGGCTTCATACCGTGTGTTGCTCTGGTAATCTAGGCTCCTTGTTGGCCCTGCCATCCTCAAGGCTCAGTGAGCAAGTGAGGAAACTGCAGCTACATGTCTTATAAATTCCAGACAGGAACTAATAAACATTACTTCAGTTCACATTCGATAGGCAAAATCTAGTCCTATGGTAAAACCTGGATGCTGAGGGTGCTGGGGAATGCAGTCCTCATTGGGCAGCTGGCTGCTATAGACTTCCAGTAAAAGGAGACACTATGTATTTTTATTGCTTTGCAAAGTAATAATGCCACATATTAGTTGCTCAAAAAAAGAAAAAGTTGAATATTTAAATCAATAAATATTTCAATGGCTCTGAAAATTCAGAAGTACCAAACTGCTTCTTTCTATTCCTGAAGATTTACTCAAGGAAATTGTGGTTAATAATTAAATAAAAACATAAAATCTGTGGATTTAAGATATCATTCTGGAAGCTAATATTGAATATCTCTCTACTTGCAAAAAAATGAAAGTGAATCTAAGAAGCAGTATACATAGTAAATGTCAAATAATTAATAGCAATACTTTAGACAGTAAAAATCAATATTATAAAATAAATTAGAGAAAAAAGTTCTGAAACTACTTGCCAAGGGAATCTCCCTAATATTTTGACAAGGGAATTCTGAAAGTCATGGATTTGATCTTAATGATTAACTAGAAGTAGATTTTTATTTAGAATTTTGAGGTGATTATTGAGGCAGTAAGATCACTCTTAACAATCTTTTTCTATTTGTCACAAAGATATTTCTAAAGTAAAAGTGTCAAAAATAAAGCATGGAGTAAATACAGCACATTACCTAGTAAAGAATATAACAAACAACTTTTCAGTTAGTTTTAGAGGTATTCAGGAACGAATTATCCTCTGCTTTCAAGTTTTGATGAATAATTCAAATTCTGCTGTCAGTAGACCTAATTAGTAATTATCCAAACTATTTCTAAATTATCTGGTTTGAAGCTACCTGTGTTGCAGCTAGATTTATTTCTGATATAATTATTAACTGTGTCTGTGTTCAGCTTATCTCTCTTTGTACTGCTGGTAATGAAAGAGGCATCCACAGATAGCAGAGAAACCTACAGATTTAGTTTATCAATGCACCATTATCGATTAGCCTATATAGTGCTAAGAAACTGACAGCATATTACCACACAAGGAGATATTTTTAAGGTTCTTACAAATGCTTGCTTTACATTCTACTGATGTAACTATATAACCAAGGAGAGAAAGCAGACCTTCAAAGGAAAGAATAAACTCTAGACTAGATGTGATGGAAGGATAGTGAAACAAAGGGATTTACTCAAGGATGGAGTAGACCATAGTTAAGTAGCTGCAGAGGCCCCACATGCCAGGAACTCTTCCCCATGTGAACTGTGAAAGTCATCGAGCACATTCAGAAGCAACACAGTACAAAAAGACAAAAAGAAAAATTTGTTAAACCTATATTTAATGCTGGATCACAATGTTAAAGGTTATGTTTTCTTTGTATTTTAAGTTGCAGTACATCTCATGGTGTATATTCCTTAAAAACACAATAGAACTTACAAGTATCATCATGCCCCCAGGAAAAAAAAAAGTTTATAAAATAAATCATTACATCCCTACCACTAACAAAATGTGAAATCCAAAAATTCCAAACAAGTCTTGGGATAAACAAAACATAAAATAGAATTACAATTGTAAAGCAAAACATATTTCACTGGTGGTTCCAAGTGCACCATAAATTCTGGGATGAAAATCTTAATTAATCATGCACATATTCCCTGATTTCATTCTAATTGTTTCTAGAGAGGGATTTAGGTGAAACTGTAATATCTTTCTCTGCTTAAATATGTTTTCTACTGAAAGCTTTTAGGGATTATAACACCCTACGCAATCCTTTTAAAACATTCAGAAGCATTTAGTTTTTACCGGAAAGAGTACATCATAAAATTTTATTTCACAATTGCTATTTTTCCCCAATAATAGCTTTGTCTATTATTGTCATTAATAGCTTCCCCATTTCCATACACATGCCAAAAAAAAGAAAAAAGAAAAAAATCTTTTCCTTTTTTATTCTTCTTTAAAATCCAGATTTTACTGACAACTGAGAAGAATAAAAGATGTGATAGGCTTGTGGTCATTTCTTGAGTCTTTGTGTGCTTAACATTGTTACTTTACAGTGTTTTTCTCTGTTTTGTTCTTTCTCTTGGATGTATTTATAGAAACTTTTCTTATTTCCTTTGAGTCCCCTAGCTACATTATTTCATTTTGCTTTCTTGCCTCTCTTATTGTGTGCCTGCACTCCTTGATGGCTAGTTTATATCTATTTCTTTTAATCTCCCCTCTTTTCCATTTCCTATACAATTCTATTTTGTATCTCAGTGCTCAGAGAAACCCACCCTCACCCACAGTTAGTTTTTAATCTTCTCTGTATTTTTAACCCATATTGGAATAGCTGTTGAGCCTCCCAGGCTGACCTCATCTTAAAATTTATTTCTTCCCCTTTTAAGTGGTCCCTAGCAGTCTGTCACTGACTTCATTTGAGCTGATTATTTTGCTTAATACTTCAGTGAACTCTTCAATTTTAGCCACTATTCATTACATTAGGGAAATTAAACAGGTAGTTAACAATTAAAGGGACTTACTGGTCTGAAAACAAAATGGGACATTTTACACGTATCTCTAACGGTTTGAACAAATAAGCAAATGGAGGATACAGTATCATTTAGTCTTTCTGAGTCACTGAGATAGGACTGACTTCCTTGAGAAAGCTCAGATGACCTCTGTTAGTCGGCTGGTGCATCTAATGGACAAAACTGTGACAGCTGGTACCACTGTCGTGACCCACCCCATGTTCATTTATCCTGGAACTGTTCCATATCTAATTTCTCCTGGAACTCTGTGTAAGTGACCTTGGCAACAAAGTATAGTTCTGAACCCTCAAATTGCATATGTCTGTAAATACACCCATGGATCCCTAGAAGATGATGTCATTGAGAACAGCTTAGCTTACAAATCAATTCTAAGTTAAAGACCTTTTAGTTAAGCTTACAGATGTACATTTTCCAACAAAAGTCTACAAAATGTCTGTGATTAGCTTTGAAATTCTAAAAAATCACCTGGAACCCTGGCAAGTTTTGTTAACCAAAATCTACCCCTTCAGACTCAGACCTATTCCAGTCCACACAGTTAATGCCACGCCAGTAATCCATCATGTGCTCTTAAATGAAAAAGTTAAATTGAAGGAAATTAAACTAAAAGCCCTGCCTTACGGAAGCAAAAGAAACATAGAGAAGATAAAAAAGACACTGTAGTTATAGATGGCCTGTGACCCATCTTCGTGAGGGTTGCATGTTTATGTGCAAGGGCAAATATTACATAAATATCACCTAATTTCATTTGATAGGCACCAGTTAAAAAAGAAATTAAATATTAGTTTAAGTGTGGTTATTTAATACCTTATATCTATTTGAATCAGCTGGAGTTTTAATATCTTCCATTCAACAAGATCAATACCTCTAAAGCTGATCATTTTAAAAACAGGTTAATATTCATTAGGAGCTGACAGTTTCTCCCAATTATTCTGCATGATTGTTTTCAACATAAAAAAATTATGCTCCAGACATTGCGGAACCCATCAAATAAAAATTTTAGTGAACTTCTACCTATCATGATACTTTTAAATTAATCACAATCTGGGTAAAAATACTTGTTTATACAAGCCTTTACACCCATTCTTCCAAAGTATATATATATATATAAGCATGTATTTATATATATATATATATGTGTGTATATATATGTATATGTATACATACACACACAAAGTATATATATAAGCATGTATTTTTATATATATGTATTATACACACACACACACTTTATATTCTTATATACAGATGGCCACAAGCATCTGGACAGCTAAAAAGCAAATGATCAAGCATAAAATCAAGCAATCTTTTATAGGAGGAAGAGGAAGAAAAATCAACTTTCACAACCTGGAAACAAGACTGCCTGCTAAAGGATCACCCTCCCCTTCTCCCCAAGTAGAAAGCAGGGCATTCTCCACACACACCTATAAATAAATGATATATAAACTTGGTCATGAATAAAAGAGAAAGGACAACTTTTTGTACCATGAAGAAAGTGTAAAAGTAAAATACCATCAACATTAAGTGGAATTTTTTCTTTTTATGGATTTTACATTTTAAACACATATGTCATGACATTTTAATGTAGCAGTTCTGAAATGGAGAAATAGCACATTGATTTTGTGCCCCAGAGAAAAATAAACAATAGCACTTCCAAAAACAGCTTTGGCCTGAGATTTGCTTAAACCATATAAAGGACATTTATCCCCAAACTGAATGACACTGGTAATGACTGCACTTCCTTGACTACTCTTTCCATCTAAATATTCTAGTTTGATCCTGTCAGTGAGGTCACCATAATGCTCAGGCTGTAATATAATGTGCTGATGAAAAATTACTGTGAATTCAAACTGACTTGAAGAATGCCATCAAATCCACAATAAACTAACTCAATATAGGATCAATAAAGAAAAATTGATATCCCTCAAATATTTGGCTATAAAATCAGAAATTTTCAAAGAAAATTTTATTGAGAAGCATAAAGAAGAAAATGTGTATCCAAGAAGCATATATTTTAAATACTTTTCCTACCTGAAATTCTTTTCCTTCTATTTGCAGTTTGTTAGAGATAGACTCTGTGTGATGATTCTTAGTAGTCCTAAAGTGAAATGGAAGAAAATTCATCAGGATCAAACTAAATGTTAAAGAGGTTTTACAATAAAGCATATTCTACTTTTGACTCAGATTAAACCTGTTAATGGTGATATCAGTTACATTTGGCCACAGAGGAATTATTTGACGTCTCCTAGCTTTAAATACAACTATCTGAAGATTCTTAGTGTTGGCATATGTGTTATATGATGCCTATTGGGCATAGAGAAAGTACAATATTTATATACCTTTTTAATATGAAAAACACTATTAACACCACCAAAAAATAGACACTGGAATCCCACTAAAATACCCTAATTAGGATGTACAACACAAGACAAATCTTTAGATGAAATTATAATTATGCTAGTATTCTTCTGATAATACTATAAATTTTCTTCAATACAGCCTCCAGTGCAGGAAGCAAAATTTGCAGAATAGAGTGTAATGTAAGCCTACAACATGTATAAAGAAGCTAACTGACAGAAAAACCATCAACTTAAATGCCACTTGGACAATGGGAAAGAATCATTTCCATACTTTAAAAATTACAACCAAATGAAGTCTTCTTTGCACCCTTCTGTATTGTTCTCTCCAAACAGTAGAAGCACTAAGTGTGAAGAGCCTTAAAGAAGTAACCCAGGATACTGCATCCTCTTTGCCTCTTGGAAAACACAAGAATGCCTACATGACCAGGTGCCACGTGACAAATAAAGGGAAGAGAACTCCTTTCAAAGACATGAAGAAGCTGTTTTCATTCTCCCATATCTAGTAGTACCTGTGCACAGAGCTTTAAAAGATGGAAGCAAGTTTGATGGGCCTGCCTCCAACCACCAATGCCACCATCTGCTCTGGACTCGCCCCATTTTTACTGGGTATATACTCTATATGGATAGTCATCTCTAACAGAGTACTACGCCATAATACGATGCTGCACGGGCCTCCAAAAACACTGTATTTTCATTCCCATTGTTATAAGACTACTTGGGGAAGGTCAAGTGGAAATTTGAAATCTATTACAGGATGCTTCAGAATTTAAGATGCAAGACAATGACAACTTAATTCATGGCTATCCAAAATTATTTTAATCCATAGACTTTTCACAAACTAGTTGGCTCAAGTTTGTTAGTCTCACACCCCTACTGAGGCTCATTTTATTCTTCACACTCAAGAATCTGAACATCTCAGAACAAATTACACATTCAGCCTTGTCAGATTCATTTTCAATATAGTCAAGCCTTCTCCAAAAGACCAAGTAATTTGATATAAATACTCTGTCTTTCAAATTGGAAACCAACTAATCTCTGGCATTTCTCAGTAAAATATTTGTTTACATTAATAAAATAACTTGATACTATTTTTTTTCTTTCATGATTCAGACAGTCAAGAGAATAAGAACAAGCCCCCAGTTAATTATATTTGTCAACACTGTCATTAGCACAACATGTTCTATTGGAACCAAACATGTGAAGGTTTCCAGATAAAAACTGAAAGATGTGTGGTAAATACTGTAGACTAAGTGCACGCATCATTCTCTGCTCTCTCCTGTAAGCCCACTAAAATGACAGAAAAGAAGAAGCAGCAAGAAATAAGCCCAGGAAGACTAAGGTACAGAAGTAGATATACAATAGCCAAAAAGTCTACTGTCATTCTGAAATGTCAACAAGTATTTGGAAGAGGAAAACCAAGTGGATGAGAGGTAAGTAATTATTAAAACAGGAGACACTTAAAACCTAAAACAGAGAAAGCTGAAACCCGTGCAAGTGAGGCTGCCAATGGGAAGCAGCCAATTTATGCAAGTGAATTCCAGGGAGACGCAGGGACTGGGAGCACCAGGTGTTTCAGAACATGGGCATCATGGTAAGACTGAAAACAGGAAGTATTTGAAAATCAGTTTAAAAGAGCAGTTAGACCTGTTAGTTTCCTCCCAACTGTAACCATTTACAAGACTACTCTTCCCAACTTTGATATGATATTTGGAGAACTTGAAAGATTTAGGCTCTGAACACAAGAAGAATGCATCAGTAACTGCTAAAAATGGGACCACAATTTACTACTGAAAAATGAAGGCTCTTTATACATGCATGCTGATGATTTCTCCTACTCAGACCAGACTCTGGCAACCAAGTTATACTGCCTAGGCCTGTAACCAGAGACTGTTCCTCAGAGAAACCATTCAGCCCAAAAGGTATACAGATAGTGAAATCCCTAACAAATTAGTGCTCCTGCCAGATGACCCTACAGTGAAATCCAACAGTCAATAAATTCTGCCCAAACACCAGAGTGTCCAGTTTTCAGTGCTTCAATGTAAAATGAACAGATAGTCAAAGACCATCAAACATTTGAGCAAAGCCTTCAACATAAATGTTAGAAACTTAGAAAACAAAACAGAACAGTAAACTAATGCAAAGAAATAGGTACCATACAGGAAATAGAAGTGCAACTTGAAAATGTGTATATGTAATTAATATTCTTGAAGATAATGCTCTGTGACAAAAGCACAGGGTACTATTTTTTAAAAGAGACAATTAGAGAAGAAAAGAAAAATCTTTTGGATGTAGAAATATGACAGTTAAACCTTCAGTGGAAGTTGGGGAGCACAAAATTGAGAAATCTCTCAAAAAGTAGTATGAAAGAAAAAAAAAACACCAGATAGTTAATACAGGAAATTCAATTTATAACCAGCAAAAGTTCCAGAAATAAAAGGTAAAAAGAAAATAGGAGAAATTTGTTTAAAAAAAAATAACATTCCTCTAAACTGAAAGACATGCATTAAATACCGTAACTGATGAGAAACAACCTCCACCAAGGCATATCAACATGAGGCTTCTAAGCTCTGGGGATAAAAAATATCCAAAAGGCTTCTGGGAAGAATGATGACCATAAGGAGGAGGAGGAGGACAAGTAAAGGTAGAAGCAAAGACAGAAAATAAGGTTGGTGTTGATTTTCTTAGTTTTCCATGCTGAAATTTCCTCCAAAGTATTAGCCATGTGGTAAGGTAGGAAAAAGGACATTATTTGACAAATACTCAAAACTCTTCTCTATTGTACTATACCTAAGATGGCTACTCCAAAGTTAGTGGCTAGAGACATATTAAAAAAGGACATGGGAAGCAGGAAAGAATGGTTTTACCTTAATAGAGAGCTAAAGGGAATTCCCAGAAGGACGAGAAGAGGGACAAGCATTCAACTGCACAAGAGACCAGGACAGCAAGCAGTCCCACTGGACCGGAGCATGAAGGACACTGGAAAAATGTCTCCAAATGAAAGAAAGCTGTTGGTAGATTACCTGATATGTCTGGCCTCAGTGAGAAGCATTCTTTTTTTAAAATGAACTTCATATTTAGGCATAATTATAGTTTTCCCGAAAAGTGTGCAAAGACAGTTCATAGAGTTCCTATATATTCATCAATTACAAAGAAATCAACTTTAGTACTTTCCAAATAAATAAAGTCTGGACTTTTATTAGATTTCACCAATTTCTCCATTAACATCCCCTTTCTCTTCCAGGACCCAGTCCCGGCACCACATGCATGGCACTGTCAGGTCTCCCGAGTCCCCTCTTGTCTTAGACAGTGTCTCAGGTTCTTGCTTGTGTTTCATACGATGGTCTCAAGGAGTGCCAGCCAGGTAGCTGGGTTTCTCTGATGTTTTTCTCATGATTGGAGTAGGGTCTTCTGAGAGGGGAGCATCTACGTATCTCCCCGTCCCCCATTTATTTACTTATTTAATCATTTGTTTGTATCAATGTACAGACTCACTTACATTTATGTTGTACTTGAGGTTATAATCCCACACGACTCAGTGTGTTCCAGTTTGGGCCATTAGAAGACTTTTCCACTATCCTCCTGTGTCCCTCTGACATGACCCCACCCTTCTGTTTTCAGAGTACTTCTCTACCTTCTGGTACTACAGGATGCTCCAGGCTAGTCTGGCATTTGCCCTGCCGCTGCCCTAGAGTCAGTCATTTCCCTAAGGAGCACCAATTTATTTTATTGGAAAAGAGTATTTAGAGAACAGTATCTGGCTGTGCTGGGTGTATTCACTGCATGTGGCACATCTTTGCTTCTAAGCAAGTAAGACACATTTTATAGCTTGTCAGAGGGTTGGTAGCAGGTAAGTAATGTGCACATAGAGAAGAAAACAAACCAGAAGAGACAATTCTTAATTCTAGGTTAAAAAAATTTTTCTAAAGGAAGCAAATATAATATGGTACCTTGGTATTTTGCTCAGTTATAACAATATTTACATATCCATAGTGATGTAAGTGCTTAATATTGCTTCATTTAACCAAAAATATAACATAATCATGTTAAGGATGGGTATACCAGAGGTACTTGTCAGTCTAATTGAAAGCAGGTGGTGTCTGAACACAAATCTTCATCTGCCACAGCAGAAAAATATATAATATCAAAAATGTTAAAAATCAAGAAACAGCAATATATTTTATTTAGAAATATGGATGTAAATGCCAGAAGATACAGCTAAAGTGTTGAAAGTTTTGAATACGTAAAAAGGAGGCAAAGGAATCCCGATAACCATGCTTTGAGTGTGAATTTAGAGGGAAGTCTTTAAACCACATAAAGAGAGTTAATACAAGAAAAAATAAAATGTTTTACTATTCACATCTGTATCTATGTGTGTGAACCAATATGGCTACTTCTGTATGTTTTGATAGGAAAATGCCTATAGATGTCAAATCTTCTGTAAATGTGAAAGAATGTCTTCTTTTCTCCCACTTCACAGGTTGGAAATTCTCAAGTAGGAAGAAAGTGAATATTCCATGAAAGTCACACTGTACTTATCCTCAAATGCCTTGTGTTGCCATATAGAGCTGCTCCCCAATACTAGAAAGGATTTTAGAAGATAAACAAAGCAAAGTGAGGAAAAAGTCAGAACAACCACATAGGCCTATCTAACTGAATATTCAAACAGAAACATATTCCCTAGAGGTGCCTAAGACACATGCCTTAGTTCTCTAAAGACCTCAGTTTCCTGAGCAATAAATGTGTATAATAATGGCACATAACTCATAAAGAGGCAGTGAAGAGTAAGCAAGGTATTGTCTAAAATACTAAAAATCCTGCCTAAAAAATAGAGATCCATAAATTGTAGCTTGTATTTGTATTTGTGTTCACATTCAAATTGGTATAACCCCTCTCCCACCCCATTAATATCACTGTTCTTTAAATCAAAGGAATTAGAATTAATGTTAGATTCAGGGAAGCAAAGCACAGTGGGTACCTAGGACGAGCATCATCTAGAACACAGGAACAAAAAGGGCCAAGTAGGCCCAGATCCTCCAATCATTTCCTTTTCCCCTCCTCCAATCTATACTCCAGGTCACCTGTCCAAACGAAGCAGATTTAGAAACACGAATATGTATCATGATGAAAGCTAAATGACAGTTTCTTAAATATTGATGAGATCAGAAGTTAATAGACAACTGGACTCCTTAGAAGAAATTTTTTTAAAGACTAAAAATCTTTTTGTCATAGTTTAGTTTAACTAAGTCCAAAGCCTTTCTCTTTCCTGTGGCTTCCTGATACGCTGGCTTGTCTGAAGCCTGGTGGTCGAGCAGTGTATGTTAATAGTGGTGAAGTGTCTCCTTGGAAACACTTTTCAGGAAGTGATCATTTTTGGTACTTGACTTGGAACCTTCTATGTTATAGGAAACAGGTAACAGTTTAATCAGTAATTTCCTTCCAGAGAGCTGAAGTTAGTTCAATCCATCAACTGAATCAGGAACATCAATATTAACATCTCCAACTGGTTAGATATCAAATTTGTACTCCAGGAAATTTTAAGACCAATGTCCAACTGCTGTTAAGAATTACAAGTTTTGTCTCATTAAGGCACATGTGTGCATTTTAACCTTGACACTGAAGCAGTATGGATGATGGTTAAGATTCTCTTTTGAGTTGGGCTCCATTTCCAATCCTGAGAAGGTGTGCAGCTCCATGAGCCTTAGTTAGATGCTGTATAGATAAAATAAGATGATGTTTTTTAAAGCACTTAACATAGGATCTGCTGTAAAGTAAATGCTCAATAGATTATCAATAGACTATTAATTGCATTATCATCATTTTAAAAGTAAAGTCTTACGGCTAGTTTGCCCAAAGGCACCTAGTTGTTAAGAAAATAAATAAATAAATATTTTACTTTTTACATTTGTTTTTCTAAGCTCCAAAATGTTATTTTCCCTATTGGTAACAATTTAAGTGGCATAACTAAGATTAGATCCCAGCAATTTCAACTCATCTGTAAAATGAATTTCATCTTAGTTTCATTTCTCACAGCCATAAATTGCTGAAGGGATATTTCCTAAGATATAAATTTCTTCCTCCCTCCCTCCCTATTTTTTTCCCCTTTCTTTCTTCCTCCTGTCTTGGTTGCCAATATACAGTACTTATAGCTAGAGGAATGAAAACAAAAATGTTTACTGAATTCCACAAATGGTTCTGATGATTCAAAAACCCAGCACATGCCCACAGTAAAAGGTTCTCTTTTTTCCAGTCATTAATGGGACCACAATAGGAACCCATGACTTGCTCGAGGGCAACAATATTATACAGCCTGTTAACTGATTGAAGCCCCAAGGTTGACTCGAATTTGAACAGAGAAAAGAGAAAGAAATTTTATGATGGGTCCAGGAAAAGGGCTCATGTAGTGACCTGTAGCTAAGCCAAGAGCACATCTCTCAATTAAGAAAATTATTCTAACAATCTCAAAACTTTGGCATTTATATGGTTTTAGTTATTATATACTATGATCAAATACATGCTTCAAAAGCATATAATCTTTTTATAGGAATCCATACAAGTGCTTCTTAACAAATCTTTAGTATAAAATAGAGCCAGCTATACCATATTATAGTCTATAAAAGATTTATAGGCTTTCACAACCACAAGATACTCAGAACTTTTCTAACTTGATAGGTTCAGACAATTATTTCTAGGGTGCATTTCTCCCACAGAAGAGGCACCATGATCCACCAAATAAGCCTGGGAATCATTTGGTTAAATAGAGCTCAGCAACATTTTTTTTTCTTTACTTCTATTTTTTTAAACTCCAGAATTTCTTGGAGCCTTTAGTATGCCAGAGAATGCTGTGAATTTCAAAGAGAAAAACACAGACTGTCTTATTTTCCAAACTTTTGTGATTAGAGATCTTTGTTCTAATAGTATGCTTACCCAGCAGTTCTGCTAAATAATGTTTAGAAAAAAATGGTAATGCCATTTAGATGATTATACACAGGACAAAACTAGAAGCCAAAGAATGAGATGGTTTTTCTCAAGAACAACCAACTACTTAGTAATATACTAGAGATGAGCCTTGATCTCCTGATTCCTAGTCCAGGATACCTTCTACTCCACCATTCTAAATATTAAAGACCTCTCCTGAGAAAGAAACGTAGTTTGCAGCTAGAGAAATGATGTACTTCTGTATTGAGCTAAGTCAAGTTATGTGTCAGAAGTCTTATATATGAGGTCAGAATGGAGATACCCTGGATGAGAAGCTGGAAACTCTTAATAACAGTGTTAATAACTGTTAACTTGAGTGCCTTCATCTCACTTTCAGGAGAATGGAGACCATCTTTCATCATCTGTATTATAAGATTATTATGCAGATAAAATGAAATAGAGGGGTTAAAAATGGAGCCATAAAATAACACACAAAGAAAGTGCACTGCTATTGTAATAAACTTCATTCCTGTTGCCTTAGTTTTCAGAACTTACTTTGGCACTACTTTAATTAATTTCCTCTTCTAATATGTTGCCTCAGGATGTCTAGTGAAGGCCATTACTAGTCTCCCAAAGAAAAATCTATTGATTATCTTATACCATTTAAGTCCACGGCAAGAAAAAAGTATTTTGACAACACATAGATAAAATTGGTCATGGAATTATTGGAATATAAAGCATTTAGGATATAAAATCATTTTAAAACATTAGAATGTCTAATAGAATGTATAAATATGAGGCAGTATATACTTAAGAATTGACTGGGAAAATTTCCTGGTAGGACAGCATGAGTTTCAGCCTAATATCAGGTTTTCAAATATTTTAATATATATGATGTGAAAGAAAGGGGACATTTTAGAAATGAGCAACTGGAAAAGTATTCACAGATGATTCACTGTTATTTCATAAAGCATTCTTTACATCTATCCTTTCCTTCATTCAACAAGTATCTATTGGCTACTCAGAATGTGCCAGGAATTACTTTATCTCCAGGGGATACACTGTTAAACTAAGCAAGAAAAGCTCTTGTTCTCATGAAGTTCACATTTATGAGTAAAATGAACAATAAACAAGTAAAAAAAAAAATAGATGATTACAACAAAGCACTTTGAAGATAATAAAAACAGGCTAAGGAGATAGAGAAGGCAGGGAAGGGAGAACAATCCCCAGATGGGAAAAAAAATTAAATACTGCACATGAAGGCAGGGAAGGCCTCTCTGAGCGGCTGACGTGTCAGCGCACACCCAAATGGTGCATATGCCCTTAACAGCCCTGTGAGAATCCGGGGAAAGAGCTATTACTCTGTGGGAGTCATTCGGTCTCAAAGGAGTCATAAAAACAAGATTAAAAATTCCATAGAGGAAAATAAAGAAGGATCATGCAAAACACAAAAATTAAAGGGAAATATGTAAGTATAATGATCAAAGAGGCTGTAATTCTAATGCTACAACTAGAGTGGTGATACAGCCACTAAGGCAGCAGGGTTTCAAAAAGGAGCTTTTTAAATTTTGAGATCTCTGTTTAAGGGGCATTTGACTGAAGATAATTCAGATTAGAAAGGAGGTAAAAAGAGCAGCACAAAAAAAAAAATAGTGATTAAGGAATACCAGTTGGTTAGCTTAGCCCATCAATGAGTGTTACAGGAAAACAAAGCCCAGAGAAGAATGGCTAAAATCTACCAAGTGTGAAGAATAGCCGCTTGGATGGCTACCATCCATCCTGCTCAGCATTGTGATGCAATGATAAAGATGGAAATGGATGAATGAATACATTAAAACAATATAGGGTTTCTAAATTAACAGAAGTAGTTTCTAAATTAGATTTAGGAAGATGATGAAAACCTTAGGCCCCTAAGGAATTAGAATACTTCTAGGCACATTTGATCCAAGTGTCACCCCAAAGAAAGAAATCTGAGAATCCAAAACAATGAAATATCCAATATACAGGATCCAGACAAAGATGGAAATTTTGCTTCTTGCCTCTTAAACTTACTTCTTATTCAGGAAGGGTATATTGAGACCCACATTTACTATATGCATTGCATTACGCATCTTTCTGTTCAGCCTCCCTCCACCCCTGCCCTCTGGCTCATGTTTCGCACAGTGACCCATATTTGATATAAGGCAGAAGCCAAATAAATATTAGCATGTTTTCAGTGTAAAGTGCA
This sequence comes from Manis pentadactyla, assembly GCF_030020395.1. Lineage (NCBI taxonomy): Eukaryota > Metazoa > Chordata > Mammalia > Pholidota > Manidae > Manis > Manis pentadactyla. Next base: position 55,174,519 of record NC_080023.1, read on the forward strand.
AGGACTTTGGAAATGAACCTTAATTTCTTGGGCTGATAAAAAAAGGATACTGGGCCTCTTTCAGAAAAGAAACTTGAAATAAAATATATTTTCCCTTTTCCAGTCACTCACCTCCTTACTGTTCCCCAAGCATATATGATAATCATATATTCAGTTCATCATCAAGGGTGAGTTGCTATCAATTTATTCAAGTTTGAGGACACTGTTCAGGCCAAATTTACTACAAGGCAGAAATTTGTAGGAAGGTGTATTAGCCGGTTCAGTCCACCATAACAAAATCCCACAGACTGGATGGCTTAAACAGAAATTTATTTTCTCACAGTTCTGGAGGCTAGAAGCCCAAGGCCAAGGTGTTGAGGGTTGGTTTCTGGTGGGACCTCTCGTCCTGGCTTATAGATGGCTGTCTTCTTGCTGGGTGGCCACGCGGTCTCTTGTGCATGTGTATGTGTGTGGATGTAAAGAGAGAAATCACTGTTATCTCTTCTTTATAAAGACCCCAGGATTTGGACATCACCTTATGACCTCATTTAACTTAACCTCTCTCAATGTCCTTCTCCAAATTGTCACACTGGGGATTAGCACTTCAACATGGGAATTTGAGGGGGACACATTCAGTCCACATCAGAGTGTTTAAAAAAAAGGATGTGCTGTACTGCAAAGTTCCTCTAAATACAGTGGCTTAAATCTACAATTCTCTATTCTCACAGATTTATGGCTAGACTGATAATGCTGCAAGCTGGACTCAGAGGCCCTGCCAATTTCACCTGGGTCATCACCCACCTGAGCAGTCATCCCGGATGGTGCTCTCGCCTGGGCTGTGACGAGTCAGCTCTGTTCCATGTTACCCTCCTCCTGTGACCAGAGGGTGGGACCTGTCTTGTTCATCTCATGGCAATGGCAGCAACTCAAGAAAACTTATATAATCACACTCAGGGGACTTGCTTGTATCAATCTGTCAACACCCTACTGTCCATATAGGTTGTTTGGCTACACCCAGAATCCAGGTAGAATAATTTCACTATGCTCATGGAAGTGGGGAAAGGGAGTGAATAATTTTTTTTAATTAATTTAATCTAGTATTGTACATATAACTTTTTACCATATTCCAATATTGAGAAGCAAGACTGGTATAAACCTTGGTATAGAAATATACTCAACTGAGCATTAGGTTTACAAGTCATTTGGTTCTAGAGCTTAGATATCAGGTGTCGATAAATTACAGCTTAACCCAAATTCTACACTGAGATGTGGGGGCCTCAGCAACTTAACTTGTCTTGCTTAATTAATTACACATGCATACCCTTGGCACTTCCCCCAGTTCATACTTAACATTTCTTTAGAATAATCTTAAGAATCCAGTGAGATAATATCGAACAGCATTAAGCAACGCTTGATACAAAGTAGGTAGTCAAAGACACAAAGAAGTTTTCTTCAACACTTTGTGTCTACCTGTTATACAAATGTAATTCAAATTGGGTCAAGCATAGCATTGTTTTTTCTCCTTAATGCCTAGCTTCCAACATTTCAAACTGCAAAACTCCTTTAAGATTTTAAAAGAGAAACACCTGAATACAGTTGAACTGGACTGACAATTTGATCTCATTTTAGTGCCTAAGCAGGACAATAATCCTGAGCTCACCAACTATTGATTTCCCAGAACCTTATTATAAAGCCAGTACCCTTGGGGATCAGCCCCATAGGGATAGGCTGAACTGCAGTCTGCTTATCCTAACATGTGCCACAGACTTGTAACATTCACAAGAAATATGTCAAAAGACCTTTGCCAATTCCCACATGTGTAAATGTCACTATAGCATATAATTTCTCACATAAATCTGTTGAATGTAATGATGCATTTAAATAACTCCTTCAGACCTCTAATGCCAGCTTCTGCATACCTGATGACAAGCTGAGAACAACAGAGCCACACTGCTAGTCGGGCACAGTGGCTGATGAAGCTCACTCACAGCCTCATGTTTTTCCCCTCAGATTGTCCTCAAGGACACGAGTTAATCATGAGCCTCACACACGTACAAGTATTGCAAGTCATGAACATCCCAGGTTTCCTGTGACTCATCAAAACCACAAATGTTGAGCCTGTGAATGCCAAGGGACCACTCAGCCATGAGAGGGAATCAGGGGAACACTGGGAGGTAAAACAAACTTGCTAGACTAGGAAAAGAAAGAAAGTACATAAACCCCTTGTGGTGGCACAAAGGAGAGACTGCATATACTCAAGTCAGCCTTTACATGACCAAGTAAGACTGCAACAGCCGAGTACAAACAGGAACCAATAACCTGAGTAACAAGCTCTGCCATAACAAATATATATCTCATGCTCCCATCAGGCAATGAAAAACCATTAGCATATAACCTTCCACTGACAGGTATTCAGGGGAATCCTGCCAATAGGACACTATATGCCGAAGATGATTAAATCAGCATTACAGAGAGATGAGCAAAAAAAAAAAACTTCTAAACAATTTAATTACAAGTACTACATTTATGGGAAGACAGAGTTTGGAATCTTTTATCACCAGCTATTCGTAAGATGAAATTTCAGATTAGTAGGAAGAAGACAATACCAGATGCTCTTTAATACCAAACAAGCCCGTTGTTCTCTTATAAATGTCCTTGCACTTAAATGCTGGGGTTTCACATAAATACTAAATTCTATTAAGTGGTAGTGGTGATGATGATAAATATGATAATGATAGTGACCGATATTTATTGAATGCTTTCTACCTACCAGGATCTATTCTATATGTTAAGTAAGAATCATGCCATTTAACCATCACAACAGTTCTGTAAGATCTTACTGTTTCCCCCCTCTTATAAGAAAAGAAAAAGAAGCACAGAACTAGTAATCATACCAGGAAAGACAGAACTCAAAATAGGATGGTTTGACTCCAGAGCCTTAGCTCTTTACAGAAAGAGTTTACTGACTATAGTGCTGAAAAATGATTAATAGCATCAACCAGAATTCAAATCTCACCTTTTTTGGCTTCTTGCTATGCAACTTTGGATGACTTACATAAAAACTCTAAACATGCATTTGTTCAACAGTAAAATAAATATGAATAAGTATATCTAACATCTGTTAAGCTTCTCATAAAGTTTAAATGAGATAAAGCAATAATTCATACAACAATAAGTGGAACAAAATTTCAAAAATTTTAACTCTTTTTAAGAACTCTAGTAGTTCTTATGCAATTCAAGGAAATTTGACATGTCATATGCCACTCTCATCCCTAAGCAATGGTTCATTGATTCTAACATTTAGTTTTATTAAGAGACATAATAAACTGTATGCTATTATAAAAAAATTATATTTTTTCAACTCTTATTAAAAAGCATAATTTCCTACATTTTTCCTTTATTTTTTAAGGTATGATTGATATACACTCTTATGAAGGTTTCACATGAAAAAACAATGTGGTTACTACATACACCCCTGTTATAGTGTCCCCTCCATACCCCATTGCATCACTGTCCATCAGTGTCATAAGATGCCACAGAGTCACTATTTGCCTTCCCTGTGCTACACTGTATTCCCTGATTCCCCCCACACCATGTGTGGCGATCATAAAACCCCTGAATCCCTTCTGCCTCCCTCCCCACCCGCCTTCCCCCACTCCTCCCATTTGGTAACCCTTAATCCCTTCTTGGAGTCTGTGAGTCTGCTGCTGTTTTGTTTCCTTCAGTTTTGCTTCATTGTTATACTGTACAAATGAGGGAAATCATTTGATACTTGTCTTTCTCTGCTGGACTTATTTCACTGAGCATAATATCCTCCAGCTCCATCCATGTTGTTGCAAATTGTAGAATTTCTTTCTTATGACTGAGTAGTATTCCATTGCAAATATGTCCCACCTCTTCTTTATTCATTCATCTATTGATGGACACTTAGGTTGCTTCCATATCTTAGCTATCGTAAAAAGTGCTGCAATAAACATAGGGGTGCATATGTCTTTTTTAATTTGAGAAATTATATTCTTTGGGTAAATTTATAGAAGTAGAATTCCCAGGTCAAATGGTATTTCTATTTTTAGTTTTTTGAGGAAACTCCATATTGTTTTCCACAATGGTTGAATTAGCTTACATTTGCATCAGTAGTGTAGGAGGGTTTCCCTTTCTCCACATCCTTGCCAGCATTTGTTTTTCTTGGTCTTTTCAATACTGGCCATTCTAACTGGTATGAGGTGATATCTCATTGTGGTTTTTATTTTCATTTCCCTGATAATTAGTGATGTGGAGCATCTTTTCATGTGCCTGTTGACTATCTGAATTTCTTATTTGGAGAATTGTCTCTTCATATCCTCCATCCATTTTTTAATTGGGTTATTTGCTTTTTGGTGTTGAGGCATGTGACTTTTTCTACATTTTGGATGTAAACCCCTTGTCAGATATGTCATTTACAAATATATTCTCCCATACTGTAGGATGCCTTTTATGTTCTATTGATGGTGTCTTTTTCAGTACAGAGCTTTTAAGTTTGTTGTAATCCCATGTGTTCATTTTTGCTTTTGTTTCCCTTACTCGAGGAGATGTATTCAGAAAAAAGTTGCTCATGTTTATATTTGGGAGATTTTTGACTATGAAATCTTCTAAGAGTTTTTTGATTTCATGACTTACATTCAGGTCTTTGATCCATTTTAAGTTTACATTTGTGTATGGGGATAGACAATAATCCAGTTTCATTCTCTTTCATGTAGCTGTACAGTTTTGCCAACAGCAGTTGTTGAAGAGGCTGTCATTTCCCCATGGTATGTCCATGGCTCCTTTATCATGTATTAATTGACCATATATACTTGGGTTTATATCAGAGCTCTCTAGTCTGTTCCATTGATCTATGAGTCTGTTCTTGTGCCAGTACCAAATTGTCTTGATTACTGTAGCTTTTAGTAGAGATTGAAAGTGGGGAGCGTAATCCCTCCAGTTTTATTCTTCCTTCGAGGATTGCTTTGGCTATTCGGGGTCTTTTGAGGTTCCATATGAATTTTAGAATTATTTTCTCTAGTTTGTTGAAGAATGCTGTTGGAATGTTGATAGGGATTGCACTGAATCTGTAGATTTCTTTAGGCAGGATGGCCATTTTGACAATATTAATTCTTCCTATCCTTGAACATGGGATGTGTTTCCACTTATTGGTATCTTCTTTAATTTCTCTCAGAAGTGTCATGTAGTTTCGAGTGTATAGGTCTTTCACTTCTTTTGTTAGGTTTATTCCTAGGTACTTTATTCTTTTTGATGCAATTGTGAATGGAATTGTTTTCCTCATTTATCTGTCTGTTAGTTCATCATTACTGTATAGGACGGCAACAGATTTCTGTTTATTAACTTTGTATCCTGCAACATTGCTGAATTCAGGTATTAGATCTAATAGTTTTGGAGTGGATTCTTTTGAGTTTTTTATGTACAATATCATGTCACCTGCAAACAGAGATAGTTTAAATTTTTCCTTGCCAATCTGGATACCTTTTATTTCTCTGTGTTGTCTGATTGACATGTCGAGGACCTCCAGAACTATGTTGAGTAAAAGTGGAGAGAGTGGGCATCCTGGTCTTGTTACCGATGTTAAAGGAAAGGCTTTCAGCTTCTCACTGTTAAGTATGATGTTGGCTGTGGGTTTGTCATATATGGCCTTTATTATGTTGAGGTGCTTGCCCTCTATACCCATTTTGTTGAGAGTTTTTATTATGAATGGATGTTGAATTTTGTCGAATGCTTTTTTGGCATCTATGGAGACGATCATGTGGTTTTGTCTTTCTTTTCACTGATGTGGTGAATGATGCTGATAGATTTTCTAGTATTGTACTATCCTTGCATCCCTGGAATAAATCCTACTTGATCACGATGGATGATCTTTCGATGTTTTTTTGAATTCAGTTTGCTAATATTTTGTTGAGTATTTTTGCATCTATGTTCAGCAGGGATATTGGTCTGTAATTTTCTTTTCTGTGGGGTCTTTGCCTGGTTTTGGTATTAGGGTGATGCTGGCCTCATAGAATGAGTTTGAAAGTATTCTCTCCTCTTCTACTTTTTGGAAAACTTTAAGGAGGATTGGTATTAGATCTTTACTAAATGTTTGATAAAATTCAGCAGTGAAGCCCAACCTGCTGGGCAGAGTGCACCCAGACAATTTTGTCTACCTGTCCTTTCTCCTGAGCAGTAAGCTCTGTGCAATCCTTGCCCCTTTAAAGAGCTCTCACTGTTAGGAAGTCTTTCAGACTGCCCACCCAGATCAGCCAGATATGAATTCCTGTTTTCCACACGCAGCTGGAATCTCCATCTCTCCAGGTATTCCACCTGTCTTAACTTCCCAACCCCACTAAATCACCAGAGCACCATGCCCTCACTCCCTCCCCGCTCTGTTTCTCTTCTTTCCACCAGTGAGCTGGGATAGGAGAAGGGCTTGGGTCCCGCTGGGTCACAGCTTTGGTACATTACCCTGTTCCATGAGTTCTGCTCTTTTCTCCAGGTTTATGCAGGCTAGTGCAGTCTTCTTTCCTGTTACTCTTTCAGGATTAGTGGTATTAATTATATTTTCATATTAAATGTGGTTTTAGGAGGAGGTCTCTGTCTCACCTCTCATGCCGCCATCTTTAATCCAATCAATTTCACACATTTTAACATGAAAACCTGGAAATATTGAAGGTGATGTTATATTTAGAACAATCGCTATGAGTGTAACTAGGCTTCCTCTACCCAAACCTAATTTACACTTTTACATTTCTTTATTCCTGGACTCAGTTAGAAGGTAGAAATTCTAGGTGAGCTCACCCCATATAATGATACAAAATTTGAAGAAAAATTATTCAATCGTTTTAAGGATTATCTTTAAGAAAATTGTGAAATAGCTTAGAATTGTGAAATTATTGTCAGTTAGCTATTAATTCAAAGTGACTTGCCACAACACACATCGGTTCTCATGGACTTGCCAGGTAGGTAGCCAGAATGACTCTTCTTCAGCCTGTGACAGCTGAGGAGTCTCTGCTTTCTCATCCAGGTCTGAGGCTGGCTGGGTTGACTGTGAACACATAAGCTCCCTTTGGGGCTCAGTGTGAAGGACCAACACCCTCCAGAGAAAGTTCTTTTCATGGTCATGGCAGAGGCAGAGCAAGCAGAACACACAAAGCATCTTAAACTCTAGGCTTGAAACTGTTAACATGTCATTTCCACCTCACTCCATTGGCCAAAACAAGTCATACAGATAAGCTCAAGACTGGGAAACAAGAAATATGCATTGTCCAGGATGAGGCCCACAGCAGGGTGTGCATGGGAGGAAGTGTGAGAAATTGGGGCCAATAATTAAATCCACAAAAAAAATAAGAATCTCATTTGGGAAAAGAAAAGCTGACAAGTGGTGATTTTGTTGGAGAAACATGATTTCCTGGTTTCTGCACTCCAGTAATGTTTTTCTGCATCCTAATATGACTACCAGCGACCACCTCCACAGCTTTTATTCCAAGCAACCCTCCTTCAGTGGAAAGGCTTCCTATACTTCCATCTCACCTAGTCAGGTAAAAATAATTAATAATGAAACATTTAACATTATTATTAAGTAAATAATAAATTCATTATAGACATATTGAGTACTTATTATGTGCCAGGCACTGAATTAAATGCTGTACATGTATCAGCTTATAAAAACATTATAACAATGCAGTAAAATAGGAACTGTTTTTATCCCATTAGAAAAAATGAGATCATGGAGGTGCAAGACATTCAGTAACTTATCTAAGACAAGCACATCTAAGTAGCAGAGTCTCAGTTCAAACCATGGTAATCAGACTCCAGAACCTGTTATTGACCAGTCCATAGTGCTGTCCAGTCCTACATCTGTTTGGCCAAATTCACACCCCCAAAATAGAGACCAGAGTTCTTTCTTGTTGTCAATCACCTGTTCATGTCTTGTTCACCTTCTAACCCTGCTGATATTATGTAGGCTAACACCATAATCACTGCCCTGCAAACCCCTTCAACTCACTCACTTCTTCCTCTCTTTACAGTACTCACCTCTTATAGCCCCAATCTGGATTAAATCCAATTACCATTGTGATTTCTACAACTTTTCTTGAACATCTTAACAATTCAAAGAAACACAATGATACTGTGCAGTATCACACTGAATTTCTGACCTTAAATTAAAACTGGCCCACAATACTTCTTTAAGGTCCAACAATATACCTATAGTACTTTTTTTTTTGAGAGCAGAATGGTGGATAGGAAAAGCAACATTGGGAAAAGAGTGGAGCATTTCCTTTCACTGTGACATTGGGCATCCTCTGTGACAAGGACCCATTTTAGGCTCTGAAGAGCATGACAGGAATTAGAAGACCCTGTCACAGGGTAAGTTTCCCACTTAAGGGGAAATAGCTTGCACATGCTCATGTCTCCCAAGGAAAAAGATACTCACTAAAGACAAAATAAATGCAAATTATGGACATTACGTGGAGACAGGGCAATGGTAGAAAAGTAAGTTGTGAGACACTTAATTAATATTCCATTATCAGTCCCAATTTAGGCCCTGAACTTTTGCAGAGTCCTCTCCCCCAATGCAGCCAGAAAAGCCTGGTTGGTGGACATAGCTTATAAAGCTTATAACACCCTGTGCAACTTGAGAAAGCAGAGCTGAGGTAAAAACTGTAGAGTTAAATTGGCAGAGGAAAGTAGAAATCAGGGGGAAAAATAAATAGAGCTTCTTTGCCTTAGGGAGGCTTTCTCCCTTTGATCATATCTCCCTCCCCAGCAACAAGATGGGTGCCTCCAATTACATTTTCTCATGTACACCCACAGCAGCGAAACCCACCACCACTGTCACTGTATTTCCAGCTTAATAATTCATCCTCACATCATTATGGTGGTGAAAAGAGATTTCTTTGGAAAAGGCTTAAACAGTCTAGATTTGGCTCAAATCCCTCCTGAGGTCTGTTGAGTTTCTGGCAGGACAATCACACAGGAAATAGAGGCACAGAGTCACATTTCTGACTGATTGTGATTAGAAAGTCTCTTTGGGGGTGGCCAGGAAAGAAAGGACAAAGGGATCTTTGGGAAAGTCTGTGTGGAGAGAAGAAGTGCACACTAACATCCCATGGCTTCCAGGTCATATCTGCCCCTCAAAGCCACCGTCTCCAGAATGCCTTCCAGAGCTAGCTCAGCCCCAAGACTTGCTAGCAGACAGGCACGTGGCACGAGAGGTGATTTGGCATGTTTTTCATTCAATACAGGGCCATTCTTGCAAGATCCTTGACAGATGGTCCTCAGCCCACTACCTCCAGGTCCAGGCACCTCAGTAATCATTGCAGGAACCAAAAGAACTATGAACTATGAGTCGGGACACTGAGAGGTTGGAGAGAAGCAGCATTTATTAGTACCTGCACTCGCTCAGTGGATTCCTATCCAAAGGCTGAGCCCGGAGTGCAGCAGGGCCATGCCTTTTATACATTCACTACAAAGTTAGCAGGGAGTCAGCATCCAGGAGCCGTTGTAGTGGGAACTATTAAGTCACTATAGGTGTATTCAGGATGCTAGTTATATTTTAATCTATTTCTGTAAAGGTTACTCAGATACCATATTATAAACTAATGGGCTTCCATGACTATGATCAATAAGCTGTTCCATATCATTGAGTCCCGGTGGTGGGGGGATACATTGTTACATAGTTTCAATCTCAAGCCCCCCAGCACCTTGTGATTCCTCAGCATTCCTGAAGCCTCAACAGAAACTTTGTCTCCGTGGCTTCCTTGGCCTCCTACCACACTCTGACCTCTCCACTTCACATGAATGGACTTTGTTGAACTTTTCAAAATTGAAATATAATCGACATATAGCATTATATTTGTTTCAGGTATACAATATAATGATTCAATATATGTATAGACCTCTAATACTTTTGCTTTCCCAGCATCAAAAATGACTTATTTCACCAATTTCTTAGTGAAATCCAATTGCCATATTTTGTCAATTTTAGACACTGTTTTTTCAAATTTTAAAATCCCTTACCTTCTACGATTGCTATCAGCCATATAGTAAATTTTGTCATTACATGTTTATATTGGAACCACAAAAGTATCATTATCAAAACTTGCAAAAGTTGTGTCAATATCTTGAAAGAAAATGACAGAATCAATAGTGAAGCAATCTTTTAACCTCTGTAAGTCAAACCCCTGTGGTGCTAGTTGCTGAGCAAGTGGAGAATCACAGATGCTTAACAACTTTCTCAAAATACTAGCTCCACAAAATTTCAAAATCAACTGAAGAGTACAGGTTTTAGTTTTTTTTTTATAGTCTTTTTGGTTTAATTTGTTTCATCTTATTTTAGATTTTTTTCAATACTGTATTACCAGTATTCCAGACAATATTGTTAAGACAAACACAAACATCAACAATCATGAGGCAGAAGTAATTTAGAAGAGTTAGATTCTAAAGTGACATTTTAAGAATATCTTAATTCATTTATTGCACTTTTTCAATTTATGTAAGAGAGACTTATATATAAGACATATGTCTAAATCTGAAAAAACTTTCAATACATGTAAAATAAAAATTAGTTGGAAATGTCATATCACAATTAGCAGTGGTTTTAATTTTTATGGTACTATGTAAGTGATGTACCTTGCATCTGGGCTTTAAAGAAGGAAAAGCTTAATTATTAAAAAATTTTCATAGTTTTCAATACATTGTGATGGCACAAAAAGTGTGTGGTAAAAAGAATATTGGCCCCCAAAGTTGGCTGTGCTCTGAAGGAAAAGCTTAATTATTTAAAAATTCTCATAGTTTTCAATACATTGTGATGGCACAAAAAGTGTGTGGTAAAAAGAATATTGGCCCCCAAAGTTGGCTGTGCTCTAATCTCTGGAACCTGTAAATATATTACTTTCCATGGCAACAAGGACTTCACAGATATGGTTAAGTTAAAGAATCTGAGATAAGAAGTTTATCTGGATTATTTGGGTAGGTCCAGATGCCAAAACACAGGTTTTGAAGACAGAGGAAGAGACCAGCAGCCAAGGGATGCAGGAGGCCCCCAGAAGCTGGAAAAGGCAAGGAAGTAGATTCTCCCTACTGACTCCAAAAGGAATACAGTCCCACCCACATCTTGATGTTAGGACTTCTGATCACTAGAACTGTAAGACAATATATTTGTATGTTCTAATCTACTAAATCAGAGACAATTTGCTATAGCAGCAATAAAAAATTAATAAAAGTTCATATGGTTTTAAATATTTGCCAAACTAGTTTGGATACAGAGGTTTTATCAGTGTCTCAGGATAAAATATCCTGAAGAAGGACCTCTGGGAAATGCTCCAGATGCAGCAGAGCTAATTATTGAGAGCCTAGACTGTGAAGCCAGACTAAGCGGGTTCAAACCTTGGCTCTGCTCCTTCCTAGCTGATTCACTTAACCTATCCTGCATGCTTCAGATTCCTTGTCTGTAAAAATGGGGATGATGGTGGTACCTACCTCAAAGATGTTATGGGAATGAAACAAGTCCACATGCATTAAGAACAGAGCAGTGGATAGCACAACGCTAAGACAGTATGTTTGCTTATAAAAGATAGTGACGCCACAAGAAGTTACTGAGGAATTAGGTAAATAAGGAAATTACATCTAATTATACTCTCAATATTAGATAAATACATAAGTCGAGGACTGTTTGTGAGAGAATAATGACTCAAAGTGATAGGGTCTTAAGCGTAGTTTAATAGGTCCCTACTAATTAGACACAACAAAACAAAGAATGATTTTTAGGATTTTAATCTGACCCCCACCCCCAAAAAAGAATGCTGACTTCATCAATTCACATTACCCACACACCCCAAAAGCAAACTCCCTTTTTAAGAAGCAGCCCTAACTTTGCCTACTTACTTTATCAGTTTAAATCTAAACCTCATGTAACTACTCCCTCTCCCTTATCATTTCAACTAATTAGAAATTGCTCTCTGCCAATTAATATTATCACTTCATCTCCTCTGTTATGTTCCCATAATAGGTCATTTAATATAATGTCACTTTATTCATTCAAATTCAATAAATATTGAGAAGTTTAATGGGTATCAAGCATATTAGCACACATTTGGTATAAAAAAAATGAATACACTTGGTCCTTGGCCTCTTTTAGGGTTTAAACTAGACTGCAAAGACTTAAGTGAAAGAAAACTTAAGAAACACTTGTCTCAAGTTCATAAATTGTTCTGAAAATTCAAAATGCTCTAATACGTATCAAATACTAGAACACTCTAATCTAGAAAAATGTATTCTAAAATAACAATATTACTGACTTTAACATATAGGCATTTCACTTTCTCTTTCTTATTTTTTATGCCAAAAATATTTAATGAAAGAAAAGACAAAGCAACTAGCACAGCTACAGGAACAAAGTAATTCTCCTTTTCTTGTTCTCCCTTCCTCTGTCCCACTTCCTTTTCACTCCTTTTCCTTCTTCTCTCCTAGGTATTGTATTACTGGCTGTATTTTCCATCACTGTCATCATTATCATCACCACCACCACCACCATAATTATAGTCATCGTTACCCATCATCATCAACCACCATGGAACATCATCTCTGCACCTGCAGGGAACTGCCGACCACAGTCAGGATCTGGACGGATGACCACAGAACACGCTGCAGGGGTTCTGGTGAAAGAGATTCAGACTTTAGGGGCGGATATCCAGGGCCCTCCCCAGTCACTTTGCTTTGTTTCTTACTTTTTCTTGTACTGAGATACACACAATATATACTTTACTATCAGTCATTTTTAAGTGTACAGTGCAGTGGTGTTAAGTACACTCACTATTGCAGTGTAACCATGTCTAACATCTATTCCAGAACTATTTTCATCTTTAGTATCTGAAACTTTGTACTCTGTAAACAATCACTCCCCTTTGCCCCCTCCCCCCATCACCTGGCAACCACCATTTTGCTCTCCATTTCTCTTTTATAGATCCCTTTTGCAAAACACACCTCAGCTGCTGAGAGCCACCACTGTACTCTGTTATTATGAGTCAAGTTTTCTAGGTGATTTTTTTTTTCCTTTTTAGATTCCATATGTAAGTGAGACCATGCAACATTTGTCTTTCTGTGTCTAGGTTATTTCACTTAGTGTAATGTCCTAGGTTCATCCATAGTGTCTCAGATGTGTGTGTATGTGTGTGTATGTATGTATTATGAATATCTTAAACAGATACATATACATGTATACATATAACACACATATACACAGCTATATAAGTAAAACTACTAATTAATTTCCTGCAAAAAATATGACTTTAGCTAATCATATATATTGGATAGTAGAATTTGAATGTTTTAATATTTCTATTGGAATTGAGATATGTACTTCTTAACCTAGAAGTAAAACTCCACGTATTTGAAAATTGCTGGGAACAAGGGAGCAGAGAAAAATCAAGTGTCTTACTAAGGGATTAATAAAAGACCCTACAACAATCCTGTTATGAGTAAGAATTGGATCTGATGGTAAAGATCAGATCCCTGCTAAATTCTATGCCAAAAATAAAGGTAAGATAGCTGACAGGGCTATGGAGATATCAACATGGGCTATGGAGATTAGTTATGAAGGCACCTATAGAAATAATGCACCCTAAGGTTTTCCACTTTTCCTTTTTAAAAAAAGTTACATCTACTAATATAGTATGCTCAGCTCTATGGAGTACATGAGTAGTCCAATGCTAGCTCACGGAACAATGGACATTTACTATCTTCCAGTTGTATTTATTCATTTATTATACATTTACTTTTCAACTGCTATGTGCCAAATAATTTGATAAGCACTAGGAATGTGATGATAAACAAAGTGTGCCCCTGCTCTGAATGAGAGCACATGCCAACAAATAAGATAAAGCAGTTATAAAAAATATAATGACAGAAATTTGTGTGGAAATTGTAGAAACACAGGAAGAAGTAAGCAAAAATGAAGAAACGTGCAAGAGGTCAAGAAATGCTAGACTGGACAAGTCATTATGGACACAGGCAATATTTTAAGATTACTGGAATTCCCCTTAGTTTCCTCCAGCTTAATGGATAGGGCGAGGCCTTCATGTCCACAGGAGATTGGAGGGAAGAGAATGTCTGATCCAAGCTGGGCCAGTCACCTTCTCTCTGCTGTCTCTCAAGAATTTAAACTGAAAGGTACAGAAGTGACATTGGCATCTGGACAAATTAATGGCAAAGAGCAAGTACAAATTTCCAGGAAGCACTGCCCCTGGAATCCCTGATTGCTGACCTTTTGGAAGACTTCCTGTCAACTACATCAAATTTTCCCTGTATTCCTTGAGATCAGACCCCAGAAAGTTAACCTTTTATTAGAGGTTCTAGATACTTTCAATCAAAAAAGGAGGGGAAAGGTAGTTCAGGCAAAATGATATATGATAAAATATAAATGATAAGTATGAGAAAGGAGAATTTAAGTAAAATTCAAATATTTAAAAATGAAAAATAAGATATGTTTTCTTTCCAAAGTTGAGTCTAAGACTCTCCTCTCTTCCAGACAAAAGAAAATCCAGTGCCTTCATCTCTTATTTCCTAGTTTTAGAATTCTGCAAAATGTGACTATAAAGCATAGAGAAGATAAAGATACATTTTTCCCATAAGGAAGGTCTATTTCCATGACTCTGAATAAAGCATGTTTATTTTAAAAATCAACTTAGCTGAATTTGGATATCAATAAAATGAAATGTGCCAAATTTTTTACCTTTAATGTCATGTATATTTAACCAATTGTTTATTTCCCACAATGTTACTTACAAAATTAATCTTAGCCCAGGTTAGTATATTAAACATCAGACAGAAAATAGTCTAAAAGATAAAAGGGAAAAATGAAAATCTAATGGTACTCAAATTAGGGGATTATATGAACGAAGTGTCATGAAGTACTGTGTTGTGTTCCATCATTATTACAAAATCATTAATAAACAGTGTAGAGTCTGTTAGTAAAAGCATTATGACATATATACACTTTATATGTTTATATAAATATTACATTTTAAATATAATTTTATTATATCCTATAATATTTTATTACATATTTTATAATATGTATATAAATATATCAAATATATTTGTATTGTTAAGTTAATTAAACAAGGAGACCATTAGGCTCTAATGTCATGGCAGCCTAACAAACCAAAATCTAAGCCTGTAAATGCCTCAAAATTATGAAATTGAAACCTCAGAACACCCAGTCACAAGCAGCCAATTATGCTTTAGGTTATAGCCAATCAATAATTTCTTAATTTTATAGAGCCTTTGCTCTATAAAAGCCTCTCCCAAAGCTTCCGTTGATATAAGGCTCCTGACCACTTCTGATTTGGTGCAACCAGTTCAACTTGATTTTTTGCTGGAAAAAAAAAAACGTTAAAAATTTTATACCTCAGTTTGTCTTTTAATAATTCATAGAAAAACATAATATATAACATATATGCATATATATGTGTGTATATATATACGATTGTCAAAAACATAGAATAAATATGAAACAATACATTTCTGTATTGGAAAGCAAACTGTAGTTTTGAGGTTTTTTTTCCTCTTTTTTTCTCTCCTTTCTTTCTAGTTCACCTCTTTGGAAAGGCATGTTTTTGAGCTACTCAGCATTCTTCTAAGCATGAATACTAATAAATTCAGTATTTTTAATATCTCCTGTAAAGTCTAATTTCTGAGTTTTCTTTTTGTAATTATATTTATTTTTCATAATGCAAACATATAATAAAAATAACACCAATGGTTCCTAAACATTTTCAAAAATTTTTATGTCACTTGGAATAATAAAAAATGTGATCACATTAAAAAAGAGAAACAAGAAAAAACCCAAAATGTAGCTGTGAGTGTAGCTGTAAAGGAAAGAGTAGGCAGGAGAGGAGAACAATGCTTCTTCTCTGATTTTTTAAATCAATCTTTGTAATGCCATAATTATTGAATTAAGGAAATGTCAATGAATTTGTTCATTCAAAAATGTGCTGAGGGAGCCAAGATGGCGGCGTGAGTAGAGTAGCGGAAATCTCCTCCCAAAACCACATATATCTATGAAAATATAACAAAGACAACTCTTCCTAGAATGAAGACCAGAGGACACAGGACAACATCCAGACCACATCCACACCTGTGAGAACCCAGCGCCTCGCGAAGGGGGTAAGATACAAGCCCCAGCCCCGCGGGAGCCGAGCGCCCCTCCCCCCAGCTCCCGGCGGGAGAAGAGCAGGCAGAGCGGGAGGGAGACGGAGCCCAGGGCTGCCGAACACCCAGCCCCAGCCATCCGGGCCAGAACGCAGACACAGTGCGTGCGCAGGGGGCCCTGGATACTAGGGAAACAGAGCAGTAAGAACAGTGAGCGGGTACTGGAGGCCTGGTGCCGGAGGACATAAGAAAAGCGAGCGGCCATTTTTTTTTATTTTTCTGTTTTGTTTTGGCGAGCGCTTTTTGGAAGTCGTAAAGGGATAGGGACACCAATACTAGGGAAACAGGGCAGCAAGACCGGTGAGCAGACGCCTGAGGCTAGTGCTGGAGAATAAAGAAAAACGAGCAGCCATTTTTTATTTTTATTTTTATTTTTTTAGTTAAAAAATTTTTTTTTTTGTGGTCGTTGTTTTGTTCTGGCAGGTGCTTTTTGGAAGTCTTAAAGGGGCAGGGCGGGACACTTAATCCAGAGGTAGAGAATCTGGGGATCTCTGGGCACCATAATCCTGAGGGCTGCAGGGAGCTCGGAGGCCCCTTACGGAGATAAATAACTTCCAGATCGCTCCCCCCCCAATGTGACTCCAGCATTTTGGAGGGGAAGCCCAAGCCAGGCCACACCCAAAGCAACAGCAGAGATAAACTCCATAGCAGCCGGGCAGGAAGCAGAAGCTCTGTCTGTGCACAGCTACCCAGCACAAGCCACTAGAGCTCACTGTTCTCCCAGGAGAGGAGGGCCACAAACCAACAAGAAGGGAAGTTCTTCCAGCGGTCACTCATCCCAGCTCTACAAACTATACCTAATACCATGAAAAGGAGGCAAAACTACAAGCAGACAAAGATCACAGAGGGAACACCAGAGAAGGAAACAGAACTAATCAGTCTTCCTGACAAAGATTTCAAAATAAGAATCATAAACATGCTGACAGAGATGCAGAGAAATATGCAAGAGATATGGGATGAAGTCCGGAGGGAGATCACAGATGCCAGAAAGGAGATCACAGAAATGAAACAAACTCCGGAAGGGATTATAAGCAGAATGGATAGCATGCAAGAGGCCATTGATGGAACTGAAAACAGAGAACAGGAACGCATAGAAGCTGACATAGAGAGAGATAAACGGATCTCCAGGAATGAAACAATGTTAAGAGAACTGTGTGACCAATCCAAAAGGAACAATATCCGTATTATAGGGGTCCCAGAAGAAGAAGAGAGAGGAAAAGGGATGGAAAGTATCTTGGCAGAAATAATTGCTGAAAACATCCCCATACTGAGGGAGGAAATAATCGAACAGACCATGGAAATACACAGAACCCACAACAGAAAGGATCCAAGAAGGACAACACCAAGACACATAATAATTAAAATGGCAAAGATCAAGGACAAAGAAAGAGTTTTAAAGGCAGCTAGAGAGAAAAAGGTCACCTATAAAGGAAAACCCATCAGGCTAAAATCATATCTTCTCGACAGAAATCCTACAGGCCAGAAGAGAATGGCATGATATATTAAATGCAATGAAACAGAAGGGCCTTGAACCAAGGATACTGTATCCAGCACGACTATCATTCAAATATGATGGTGGGATAAAGCAATTCCCAGACAAACAAAAGCTAAGGGAATTTGCTTCCCACAAACCACTTCTACAGGACATCTTACAGGGACTGCTCTAGATGGGAGCACTCCTAGAAAGAGCACAGCACAAAACACCCAACATATGAAGAATGGAGGAGGAGGAATAAGAAGGGAGAGAAGAAAAGAATCTCCAGACAGTGCATATAACAGCTCAATAAGCGAGCTAAGTTAGGCGGTAAGATACTAAAGCGGCTAACCTTGAACCTTTGGTAACCACGAATTTAAAGCCTGCAATGGCAATAAGTACCTATCTTTCAATAGTCACCCTAAATGTTAATGGACTGAATGTACCAATCAAAAGACACAGAGTAATAGAATGGATAAAAAAGCAAGACCCATCTATATGCTGCTTACAAGAAACTTACCTCAAACCCAAAGACATGTACAGACTAAAAGTCAAGGGATGGAAAAACATATTTCAGACAAAAAACAGTAAGAAGAAAGCAGGGGTTGCAGTACTAATATCAGACAAAATAGACTTCAAACCAAAGAAAGTAACAAGAGATAAAGAAGGACACTACATAATGATAAAGGGCTCAGTCCAACAAGAGGATATAACCATTCTAAATAAATATGCATCCAACACAGGAGCACCAGCATATGTGAAACAAATACTAACAGAACTAAAGGGGGAAATAGACTGCAATGCATTCATTCTAGGAGACTTCAACACACCACTCACCCCAAAGGATAGATCCACCGGGCAGAAAATAAGTAAGGACATGGAAGCACTGAACAAAACAGTAGAGCAGATGGACCTAATAGACATCTATAGAACTCTACATCCAAAAGCAACAGGATATACATTCTTCTCAAGTGCACATGGAACATTCTCCAGAATAGACCACATAGTAGGCCACAAAAAGACCCTTAGTAAATTCCAAAAGATTGAAATCCTACCAACCAACTTTTCAGACAACAAAGGCATAAAACTAGAAATAAACTGCACAAAGAAAGCAAAAAGGCTCACAAAAACACAGAGGCTTAACAACATGCTCCTAAATAATCAATGGATCAACGAACAAATCAAAATGGAGATCCAGCAATATATGGAAACAAACCAAAACAACAAAACTAACACCTAACTTCCATGGGACACAGCAAAAGCAGTCTTAAGAGGAAAGTATATAGCAATCCAAGCATATTTTAAAAAGGAAGAACAATCCCAAATGAATGGTCAAATGTCACAATTATCGAAATTGGAAAAAGAAGAACAAATGAGGCCTAAGGTCAGGAGAAGGAGGGACATAATAAAGATCAGAGAAGAAATAAATAAAATTGAGAAGAATAAAACAATAGAAAAAGATCAATGAAACCAAGAGCTGGTCCTTCGAGAAAATAAACAAAATAGATAAGCCTCTAGCCAGACTTATTAAGAGGAAAAGAGAGTCAACACAAATCAACAGTATCAGAAACGAGAAAGGAAAAATCACGACAGTCCCCACAGAAATACGAAGAATTATTAGAGAATACTATGAAAACCTATATGCTAACAAGCTGGGAAACCTAGGAGAAATGGACAAATTTCTAGAAAAATACAACCTTCCAAGACTGACCCAGAAAGAAACAGAAAATCAAAACAGACCAATTACCAGCAACGAAATTGAAGTGGTAATCAAAAGACTACCAAAAAACAAAAAGCCAGGCCAGATGGATTTACATCGGAATTTTATCAGACATACAGAGAAGACATAATACCCATACTCCTTAAAGTTTTCCAAAAAATAGAGGAGGAGGAGATACTCCCAAACTCATTCTATGAAGCTAACATCACCCTAATACCAAAACCAGGCAAGGACACCACCAAAAAAGAAAACTACAGACCAATATCCCTGATGAATGTAGATGCAAAAATACTAAACAAAATATTAGCAAACCGAATTCAAAAATACATCAAAAGGATCATACACCATGACCAAGTGGGATTCATCCCAGGGATGCAAGGATGGTACAACATTCGAAAGTCCATCAACATCATCCACCACATCAACAAAAAGAAAGACAAAAACCACATGATCATCTCCATAGATGCTGAAAAAGCATTTGACAAAGTTCAACATCCATTCATGATAAAAACTCTCAGCAAAATGGGAATAGAGGGCAAGTAGCTCAACATAATAAAGGCCATCTATGATAAACCCACAGCCAACATTATACTGAACAGCGAGAAGCTGAAAGCATTTCCTCTGAGAACGGAACTAGACAGGGATGACCACTCTCCCCACTGCTATTTACCATAGCCCTGGAGGTCCTAGCCACGGCAATCAGACAAAACAAAAACATACAAGGAATCCAGATTGGTAAAGAAGAAGTTAAACTTTCACTAATTGCAGATGACATGATACTGTACATAAAAAACCCTAAAGACTCCACCCCAAAACTACTAGAACTGATATCGGAATACAGCAAAGCTGCAGGATACAAAATCAACACACGGAAATCTGTGGCTTTCCTATACACTAACAATGAACCAACAGAAAGAGAAATCAGGAAAACAACTCCATTGACAATTGCATCAAAAAAAATAAAATACCTAGGAACAAACCTAACCAAAGAAGTGAAAGACTTATACTCTGAAAACTACAAGTCACTCTTAAGAGAAATTAAAGGGGACACTAACAGATGGAAACTCATCCCATGCTCGTGGCTAGGAAGAATTAATATCGTCAAAATGGCCATCCTGCCCAAAGCAATATACAGATTTGATGCAATCCCTATGAAACTACCAGCAACATTCTTCAATGAACTGGAACAAATAATTCAAAAATTCATATGGAAACACCAAAGACCCCGAATAGCCAAAGCAATCCTGAGAAAGAAGAATAATGTAGGGGGGATGGCACTCCCCAACTTCAAGCTCTACTATAAAGCCATAGTAATCAAGACAATTTGGTACTGGCACAAGAACAGAGCCACAGACCAATGGAACAGACTAGAGAATCCAGACATGAACCCAGACATATATGGTCAATTAATATTTGATAAAGGAGCCATGGACATACAATGGGGAAATGACAGTCTCTTCGACAGATGGTGCTGGCAAAACTGGACAGCTACATGTAGGAGAATGAAACTGGATCATTGTCTAAGCACATATACAAAAGTAAACTCAAAATGGATCAAAGACCTGAATGTAAGTCATGAAACCATTAAACTCTTGGAAAAAAACATAGGCAAAAACCTCTTAGACATAAACATGAGTGACCTCTTCTTGAACATATCTCCCCTGGCAAGGAAAACAACAGCAAAAATGAGTAAGTGGGACTATATTAAGCAGAAAACTTCTGTACAGCAAAAGACACCATCAATAGAACAAAAAGGAACCCTACAGTATGGGAGAATATATTTGAAAATGACACATCTGATAAAGGCTTGACGTCCAGAATATATAAAGAGCTCACATGCCTCAACAAACAAGAAACAAATAACCCAATTAAAAAATGGGCAGAGGAACTGAACAGACAGTTCTCCAAAACAGAACTACAGATGGCCAACAGACACATGAAAAGATGCTCCACATCACTAATTATCAGAGAAATGCAAATTAAAACTACAATGAGGCATCACCTCACACCAGTAAGGATGGCTGCCATCCAGAAAACAAACAACAACAAATGTTGCCGAGGCTGTGGAGAAAGGGGAACCCTCCTGCACTGCTGGTGGGAATGTAAATTAGTTCAACCATTGTGGAAAGCAGTATGGAGGTTCATCAAAATGCTCAAAACAGACTTACCATTTGACCCAGGAATTGCACTCCTAGGAATTTACCCTAAGAATGCAGCAGTCAAGTATGAGAAAGACCAATGCACCCCTATGTTTACCGCAGCACTATTTACAATAGCCAAGAATTGGAAGCAACCTAAATGTCCATTGATAGATGAATGGATAAAGAAGATGTGGTACATATACACAATGGAATACTACTCAGCCATAAGAAAAGGGCAAATCCTACCATTTTCAGCAACATGGATGGAGCTGGGGGGTATTATGCTCAGTGAAACAAGCCAAATGGAGAAAGAGATATACCAAATGATTTCACTCATCTGTGGAATATAAGAACAAAGGAAAAACTGAAGGAACAAAACAGCAGCAGAATCACAGAACTCAAGAATGGACTAACAGGTGCCAAAGGGAAAGGGACTGGGGAGGATGGGTGGGTAAGGAGGGATAAGGGGTGGGGAGAAGAAGGGGGGTATTAAGAATAGCATGCATGGTGGGGTGGGAAAAAGGGGAGGGCTGTACAACGCAGAGAAGCAAGTAGTGATTCTACAACATTTTGCTATGCTGATGTACAGTGACTGTAAAGGGGTTTAAAGGGGGTCCTGGTATAGGGGAGAGCCTAGTAAACGAAATATTCGTCATGTAAGTGTAGATTAATGATACCAAAAAAAAAAAAGGCAGTTCCTGAGTGGAGACCTCCAATGAGTCCTACACAAGGGTATAAAGGGCATATAAAAGTGTAGGCAAAGGGTCTGTTTGTGTTTATACAGAGGATCAAAGCCTAATTGGGCTACCCCAAAAATGAACTAAGATACGATATGAAAAAGAACTTCCAACATCTGCACTCTCGCGAAGACTCATGACAGAAGATGATCAGCAAAAAACCCCAACAAAGATCCACGCACTGCTACAGCTGTAGATGCACTCATCCCACCAGCTCCTGGACTTGCCATGGGAATGAAGAAGGAGATATCTAAACTGGCACGTGCATACAGTAAAACAACAAATTTGACTGGATCTATACTGTTGGAACTCAACCAAGAATTAGGAGAAGTGCAAAATGTAGCGCTCCAAAATCTTACAACTACAGACTATTTACTGTTAAAAGAACATAAGGGATGTGAACAGTCCCCAGGAATGGGTTGTTTTAATTTGTCTGATTTCTCTCAGATTGTTCAAGTTCAGTTGGACAATATCCACCATATCATAGATAAGTTTTCACAAATGCCTAAGGTGCCTAACTGGTTTTCTTGGTTTCACTGGAGATGGCTGGTAATTACAGGTATGCTTTGGTTATGTAACTATACTCCTATTATGTTAATGTGTGTGCGCAATTTAAGTAGTAGCTTAAAACCTATACATGCTGAAGTTACTCTACAAGAAGATATGTCAAAGAAATAATCAATCTTCCCATGTTTTCTTCCACCTGCTACTTCTATAGCTTTTCTTCTTCCTTCCTAATTACAACCCTTAAATAGAATTCGTGCCTCATATCAAATTTACCGAGTATCATAATTCTTCCAAGTGGTAAAGATACCTCAACACAAATGCTGGGCATAGAAGCTACAGGGCATAAATATGCAAAGAAATAAAAAGCTAACCATTTCAAACAATAAGGCTTCTCTCTCACTTACCAACTTTACATTTCCCTGTATGGCCCCGGAAGATGACTGGTTAGCCAGAGACGGTTAAGATTCCTCAAGGGAGGAACAACCTAAGACAGGCACAGTCGCAGGGGGGTCATCAGGTGACAAATTGGGGATCAACAGAGGTGAGGCTTAGAACCTCACCCCCCCTGTTCTGAGAGAAATCTTCTGCATGCGTGGATGTTTTATTGCCCTTGTCTAGCTTGGATTAACACATAGTCTACAGGCACACACCTGATCATCTACATTTGCTCTCCTACAACACTAAACTATGTTTTCTACCTTTATCTTGTATCTACCTACCACTTCAGCATTTTATTAAAAATAATAATAATAAAGAGAGAAATGTGGTATCCACATATAAATCAAGTATAAAAACCAAATGAGTATTCATATTTGAACTGACTGTTTAGAGTTCATAATGCATGAGCAAAACTGAAAGCTTCTGTGATGACTGCCCCTGTAATGTTCACCATGTAAGTTATTCACTATGTAAGAATTTGTTCTCCATGTAAGAACTTGTTCGTTATGCTTCAGAAGATTCGAGACTGACAAAAATTAGTCTTGGGGTGGATTAATTATTGTGCATTGAGCATTGACTCTCCTATACAGAATTTTATTGTTGTTAACAACCATTTGATCAATAAATATGAGAGATGCCCTCAGAAAAACAAAAACAAAACAAAACAAAACAAAAAAGTACCCACTTCCAATTGTAAAATAAATAAGTAACCGGGATGTAATGTATAGCCTAAGGAATACAGTCAAAATATTATAACAACTTGTTATGATGATAGCTGGTACCTAGAATTATCATGTATATAAATGTTGAATCACTGTGTTGTACACCTGAAGCTAATGTAATATAATACTGTGTGTCAACTACCCTTCAATGAAAAATAATGATTTACAAAAAAAAAAAAAAAACAATCCAATTTAAAAATGAGTAAAGGATCTGAGAAGACATTTTTCCAAAGACATACGAGTTGCCAGTAGGTGCTTAAAAAGATGGTCAACATCACTAATCATCAGGGAAAAGCAAAACAAAACTTCAGTGATATATCACCTCAAATCTGTTAGGATAGGATAGACATTAAAAAAAATAAAAACAAAGGAAAAACCAAGTGTTGGAGAGGATATGGAAAAACTGGATCTTTGTTCATTGTTAGTGGAATGCAAAGTGGTACAGCCACTGTGAAAAACAGTATGGATGTCTCTCAAAGAATTGAAAATAGAACTACTATATGATTCAGCAATCCCACCTCTAGGAATTTATCCAAAATAACTGAAATCAGGATCCTGAAAAGGTAATTTGCACTCCCAAGTTCACTGCAGCATTATTCACAACAGCCAAGAGGTGGAAACAACCTAAATATCCATCAACAGGATGAATGGATATTTCAAACAGAGTGGAATTTTATTTGGCATTAAAAAAACCCTGAAATTTTGTCATATGCAACAAGATGGATGAGCCTTGAGGACATTATGCTAAGTGAACTCTGCCAGTCACAGGATAAATACTGCATGATTCCACTTAACATGAGGTATCAAAGGAAGTCAAACTCATGGAAATGTGAAGTAGAATGATGTTCGCTTAGGGACTAGGGGGAGGGAAAAATGAAAAGTTGCTGTTCAATGGGTGTAGAGGTGGAGTCATGCAGGATGAGGTATTTCTCAAGATCTACTGCACAGCCATGTGCATACAGCAAATAACACTGTATACCTAAACATTTGTTAAGAGGGTAGATTTCATGCTATGTGTTTTTTACTACAATAAAAAAATTATAAGGACGAAATGAAATGGCAGGTAGATGATACAAGAAATCAGAAGTAGAAAAAATTATTATGGTTGAGATTATCAGAAAAAGCTTCAAGCATGAGGTTGAATAGTAAGACACAGGCTTTAAAAGAGGCAGGATTTGGACATTTAGAGATTATTTGTAAGATTCGTCCAGGCCAAATGTGAGGTTCTTTTTGTTTTTTTTGTTTTTTCTTAATACTGTTTTTTCATTTTGTTATCATTAATCTACAATTACATGGAGAACATTATGTTTACTAGGCTCTCCCCTACCCCAAGTCGCCCCCACAAACCCCATTACAGTCACTGTCCATCAGCATAGTAAGATGCTGTAGAATCACTACTTACCTTCTCTGTGTTGCACAGCCCTCACCGTGCCATCCACCACATTATACATGCTAATCATAATACCCCCTATCTTCTTCCCAGCCCTTATCCCTCCCAACCCTCCTATTATCCCCAGTCTCTTTCCCTTTGGTAATTGTTAGTCCATTTTTGGGTTCTGTGATTCTGCTGCTGTTTAGTTCCTTCAGTTTTTCCTTTGTTCTTATACTCCACAGATGAGTGAAAACATTTGGTATATGTCTTTTTCTGCTTGGCTTATTTCACTAAGCATAATACCCTCTAGCTCCATCCATGTTGTTGCGAATGATAGGATCTGTTTTCTTCTTATGGCTGAATAATATTCCATTGTGCATATGTACCACATCTTCTTTATCCATTCATCTACTGATGGACATTTAGGTTGCGTCCATTTCTTGGCTATTGTAAATAGTGCAGCAATAAACATAGGGGTGCATCTGTCTTTTTCAAACTGGAGTGCTGCATTCTTAGGGTAAATTCCTAGAAGTGGAATTCCAAGGTTAAATGGTAAGTCTATTTTCAGCATTTTGAGGAACCTCCATACTGCTTTCCACAATGTTTGAACTAATTTACATTCCCACCAGCAGTGTAGGAGGGTTCCCCTTTCTCCACAACCTCGCCAACATTTGTTGTTGTTTGCTTTTTGGATGGTAGCCATCCTTACTGGTGTGAGGTGATATCTCATTGTGGTTTTAATTTGCATTTCTCTAACAACTAATGATGTGGAGCATCTTTTCATGTGTCTGTTGGCGATCTGAATTTCTTCTTTGGAGAACTGTCTGTTCAGATCCTGTGCCTATTTTTTATTGGATTATTTGCTTTTTGTTCATTGTGGTACATTAGCTCTTTATATATTTTAGATGTCAAGTCTTTATCAGTTCTGTCACTTATGAATATATTCTCCCATACTGTAGAGTACCTTTTTGTTCTATTGATGGTGTCCTTTGCTGTACAGAAGCTTTTCAGCTTGATATAGTCCCACTTGTTCATTTTTGCTTTTGTTTTCCTTGCCTGGGGAGATATGTTCATGAAGAAGTCACTAATGTTTATGTCCAAGAGATTTTTGCCTATGTTTTTTTCTAAGAGTTTTATGGTTTCATGACTTACATTCAGGTCTTTGATCCATTTGGAAGTTACATTTGTGTATGGGGTTAGATAGTGATCCAGTTTCATTCTCTTCCATGTAGCTGTCCAGTTTCGCCAGCACCAACTGTTGAAGAGACTGTCATTTCCCCATTGTATGTCCATGGCTCCTTTATCGAATATTAATTGACCATATATCTTTGGGTTAATGTCTGGAGTCTCTAATCTGTTCCTCTGGTCTGTGGTTCTGTTCTTGTGCCAGTACCAAATTGTCTTGATTACTATGGCTTTGTAGTAGAGCTTGAAGTTGGGGTGTGAGATCCCACCCACTTCTTTCTTCCTTCTCAGGATTGCTTTGGCTATTCGGGGTCTTTGGTGTTTCCATATGAATTTTTGAACTATTTTTTCCAGTTCATTGAAGAATGCTGTTGGTAATTTGATAGGGATTGCGTCAAATCTGTATATTGCTTTGGGCAGGATGGTCATTTTGACTATATTCATTCTTCCTAGCCAAGAGCATGGGATGAGTTTCCATTTGTTAGTGTCTTCTTTATTTTCTCTTAAGAGTGTCTTATAGTTTTCAGGGTATAGGTCTTTCACTTCTTGGTTAGGTTTAGTCCTAGGTATTTTATTCTTTTTGATGCAATTGTGAATGGAATTGCTTTCCTGATTTCTCTTTCTATTGGTTCATTGTTAGTGTATAGGAAAGCCACAGATTTCCATGTGTTAATTTTGTATCCTGCAACTTTGCTGTATTCTGATATCAGTTCTAGTAGTTTTGGAGTGGAGTCTTTAGGGTTTTTTATGTACAGTATCATGTCATCTGCAAATAGTGACAGTTTGACTTCTTCTTTACCAATCTGGATTCCTTGTATTTCTTTGTTTTGTCTAATTGCCATGGCTAGGACCTACAGTACTACTTTAAATAACAGTGGGGAGAGTGGGCATTCCTGTCTTGCTCCCGATCTCAAAGGAAAAGCTTTCAGCTTCTCGCTGTTCAGTATGATGCTGGCTGTGGGTTTATCGTATACGGCCTTTATTATGTTGAGGTACTTGCCCACTATACCCATTTTGCTGAGAGTTTTTATCATGAATGGATGTTGAATTTGGCGAATGCTTTTTCAGCATCTATGGAGATGATCATGTGGTTTTGTTTCTCTTTTTGTTTATGTGGTGGATGATGTTGATGGATTTTCGAATGTTGTACCATCCTTGCATCCCTGGGATGAATCCCACTTGGCTGTGGTGTATGATCCTTTTGATGTATTTTTGAATTCGGTTTGCTAATATTTTGTTTAGTATTTTTGCATCTACATTCATCAGGGATATTGGTCTGTAGTTTTCTTTTTTGGTGGTGTCTTTGCCTGGTTTTGGTATTAGGGTGATGTTAGCTCCATAGAATGAGTTTGGGAGTATTCCCTCCTCTTCTCTTTTTTGGGAAACTTTAAGGAGAATGGGTATTATGTCTTCCCTGTATGTCTGATAAAATTCTGAGGTAAATCCATCTGACCCGGGGGTTTTGTTCTTGGGTAGTTTTTTGATTACTGCTTCAATTTCTTTGCTGGTAATTGGTTCGTTTATATTTTCTGTTTCTTCCTTGGTCAATCTTGAAAGGTTGTATTTTTCTAGGAAGTTGTCCATTTCTTCTAGGTTTTCCAGCTTCTTAGCATATAGGTTTTCATAGTAGTCTATAATAATTCTTTGTATTTCTGTTGGGTCCATTGTGATGTTTCCTTTCTCGTTTCTGATTCTGTTGATGTTTGTTGATTCCCTTTTTCTCTTAATAAGTCTGGCTAGAGGCTTATCTATTTTGTTTATTTTCTCAAAGAACCAGCTCTTGGTTTCATTGATTTTTTTCTATTGTTTTATTCATCTCAGTTTTGTTTATTTCTTCTCTGATCTTTATTATGTCCCTCCTTCTGCTGACCTTAGGTTTCATATGTTCTTCTTTTTCCAATTTCAATAATTGTGATGGTAGACTATTCATTCGGGATTGTTCTTTCTTCTTTAAATATACCTGGATTCCTGTATACTTTCCTTTTAAGACTGCTTTTGCTGCGTCCCACAGAAGTTGGGGCTTTGTGTTGTTGTTGTCATTTATTTCCATATACTGATGGATCTCCATTTTAATTTGGTCATTGATCCATTGACTATTTAGAGGCATGTTGTTAAGCCTCCATGTGTTTGTGAGCCTTTTTGCTTTCTTTGTACAATTTATTTCTAGTTTTATACCTTTGTGGTCTGAAAAGTTGGTTGGTAGAATTTCAATCTTTTGGAAGTTACTGAGGCTCTTTGTGGCCTAGTATGTGGTCTATTCTGGAGAATGTTCCATGTGCACTTGAGAAGAATGTGTATCCTGTTGCTTTTGGGTGTAGAGTTCTATAGATATCTATTAAGTCCATCTGATCTAGTGTGTTTTTCAGTGCCTCTGTGTCCTTAGTTATTTTCTGTCTGGTGGATCTGTCCTTTGGAGTGAATGGTGTGTTGAAGTCTCCTAAAATGAATGCATTGCATTCTATTTCCTCCTTTATTTCTCTTAGTATTTGTTTCACATATGCTGGTGCTCCTGTGTTGAGTGCATATATATTTAGAATGGTTATATCCTCTTGCTGGACTGAGCCCTTTATCATTATGTAATGTCCTTCTTTATCTCTTGTCACTTTCTTTGTTTTGAAGTCTATTTGTATGATACTAGTACTGCAACACCTCCTTTTTTCTCCCTGTTGTTTGCATGAAATATCTTTTTCCATCCCTTGACTTTTAGTCTGTGCATGCTTTGGGTTTGAGGTGAGTCACTTGTAAGCAGCATATAGATGGATCTTGTTTTTTTATCCATTCTGTGACTCTGTGTCTTTTGATTGGTGCATTCAGTCCATTTACATTTAGGGTGATTATCGATAGGTATGTACTTATTACCATTTCAGGCTTTAGATTCGTGGTTACCAAAGGTTCCAGGTTACTTTCCTTACTATCTAAGAGCCTAACTTAACTCACTTAGTATGCTGTTGCAAACACAATCTAAAGGTTCTTTTCTATTTCTCCTCCTTTTTCTTCCTCCTTCATTCTTTATATATTAGGTATCAAATTCTGTACTTTTTGTCTATCCCTTGATTGACTTTGGGGATAGTCAATTTAGTTTTGCATTTGCCTCACAATCAGCTGCTCCACCCTCCCTACCGTGGTTTTACTACCTCTGGTGACAGCTGTCCAACCCTAGGAACACTTCCATCTATAGCAGTCCCTCCAAAATAGACTGCAGAGATGGTTTGTGGGAGGTAAACTCTCTCAGCTTTTGCTTATCTGGAAATTGTTTAATCCTTCCTTCAAATTCAAATGATAATCTCACCGGATAATGTAATCTTAGTTCCAGGCCCTTCTGATTCATGGCATTAAATACATCATGCCACTCCATTCTGGCCTGTAAGGTTTCTGCTGAGAAGTCTGATGTTAGCCTGATGGGCTTTCCTTTGTATGTGATCTTATTTCTGCCTCTGGCTGCTTTTAACAGTCTGTCCTTATCCTTGATCTTTCCCATTTTAATTACTATGTGTCTTGCTGTTGTCTTCCTTGGGTCTCATGTGTTGGGGGATCTGTGCATCTCCATGGCCTGAGAGACTATCTCCTTCCCCAGATTGGGGAAGTTTTCAGCAACTACCTCCTCAAAGACACTTTCTATCCCTTTCTCTCTCTCTTCTTCTTCTGGTACCCCTATAATGTGAATATTGTTCCTCTTGGATTGTTCACACAGCTCTCTCAATATTCTTTCATTTTTAGAGATCCTTTTTTCTCTCTGTGCCTCAGCTTCTTTGTATTCCTCTTCTCTAGTTTCTATTTCATTTATCGTCTCCTCCACCATATCCTACCTGCTTTTAATACCCTCCATCGTGTTCTTTAACAATTGGATCTCTGATCTGAATTCATTCCTGAGTTCTTGGATGTCTTTCCATATCTCCATTAGAATGTTGATAATTTTTAATTTGAACCTCCTTTCAGAAAGAGTCACGAGGTCCATATCATTTAAATCTTTCTCAGGAGTTTTATTAATAATTTTACTCTGGACAAGGATCCTTCGGCGTTTCATGTTTGTATATGGCGCCCTCTAGTGTCCAGAAGCTCTATTCTGGAGCTGCTCAGCCCCTGAAGCAATGTTGAGGGTCACAGGGGAGCAGTACTGGTACCTGGGGGGAGGAAAGAGCTGTTCCCCGCCTCCCGGCTGCTGTGCCTGTCTCCACTGCCTGAGCCAGTGGGCCAGGCACACAGGTATAAGTTTTTGTCCCAGAGCAGCCAGATATGGATCCCTGCTTTCCACAAGCAGCCGCAATCCCAGTCTCCCCAGGAACTCTGCCTGTATTAACTTTCCAACCTGGTAGTCATGCGAGTCTCATGAAAGCACCATGAAATGTAGGTTTGCGCTCCCAGAGCAGATCTCCAGAACTAGGTATTCAGCAGTCCCAAGCCTTCCACTCCCTCCCTGCTCCATTTCTCTTCCTCCTGCCGGTGATCTGGGTGGGGGAGGGGCTCAGGTCCCACTGAGCCACAGCTCTGGTATGTTACCCTGTTCAGTGAGGTCTGCTCTTTTCTCCAGGTGTATGCAGTCTGACACCATCCTCTTTCCTGTTGCTCTCTCAGAATTAGTTGCCCCAATCAAATATTCTAATTGTATCCAGTTTTAGGAGGAAGGCTCTGTCTCTCCTCTCACACTGCCATCTTTAATCCCATCCAAATGTGAGTTTTTGTAAAGCAAAAAATTGCACAGATCATAACATTTCTAATTTCCTTCTTTCCTACAGATTCATTGAAGACATTACTAATTATAAATCACAGGTGTACTTATAGGTGTGGTAGATGCTGGAAAAATATGAAAAAAAGTATAAAATACTATTTTGCCTTAAACAACTTATTTTTTCTAAGTTAAGAACACAAATCTAAGTCATGCAAAGCAATTACAATATAACCAAATAATTTATATAAGGGTCAAATGAATATGTGATTTTAGTGAAGGAAGAAGCCCAGGAGGGCTGATTTAGTGAAGGAAGGTTAGTCAGAGAGTCAGGGAAGATTAGTGGTTAAGAAAACATGTTCTGAAATTAGAATGAGTTGTGTTCACATGCCTATTGTATAATTAACTGATAATCTTGGACAAGTAACTTAACTGCTTGGGGTTTCTGACTTTATAAAATTGTGAGTTTTGTGGGAAAATGTCTATGAAGCCCTAAAATTGTACCTGGCATTGTAGGAACTCAACATAGAGCATCTCCTTTCCCTTTCCTTTCCCCATGGGTGAGCCAGAAAAATCAGAAAAAAAAAAAAAAGAATCAGAACATAAAACATACATTTTTGGCTAAAAATAATAAATGAATTTTAGGAATTTTAAGAAAGAAATACAAAATCACCAAAGTAATGGGAAAAATCACTTGTAATTCTATATCACAAAATAAATACACTTAGATTTTGTTCTCTGTGAGAGAGATCCTACTTTACCACCTGATAATATAAAGACTGTTTATCCACATATTAATAAACTTTTTAGAGTTGCATTATTTTTAGTGATTATCCAATTGTCCATCATAAAGATTCAATATACATCCATTTAACAAGTATTTATGGAATTTCCCACATGTGCTGGACACTGTTCTGAACACTCAGAATAGAGCAGTTGGCAAGACAGAAAAAATCCTTGCTGTTGCCAATAGTTCAAAATCATGATTGCTTCTAATATTTCATTATTGTAAACCACAAAATAACAAATGTCTTCATACATAGAGTATTGCAAAGTTCTCTGTTTATTTTCTTAAGAAAGAGTCCTGGAAATAGAAATAAAAATATAGCAAACACAATTTCTAGACAAGCTGAGCCAATTTTACTTTGACCAACAACACGTGAGAGTGCCCAATTAATCACACTCCTGGTAGAGTATTTTTTCATCAATTTGATTGTGTGTCTCTCTCTATACATATGAATACACACACACACATACATACACATATTCCATCATCATCATCATTCAACAAAAAATATCTAGGCTTATAAAATTACACTAACTGTCAATCATGTTGTCAAATAAGCCAATGCCCTGAGAGATCAAAGGCTACATCAGCTGCATGTGAGTCAACACTATAAATCAGCAGACAGGACATGGGTTGGGCATCTTATAGGTAAGCTGGCTAGATCTTTGGAATGACTTGGCATAAAGGAATTTAATCAAAAGCTTAGCCAAGTCTTTAGAATTTGATATTAAAAATATGGAGAGAATTTATCAGTTTTAACAATTAAAATTAAAGAGATATGTAAAAAGAGATCATGATATGTAAAATTAAAGAGATACGAAATTATGTTTTCTACCTTTATCTTGCATCTACCTACCACTTCAGCATTTTATTTAGAAAAATAATAATAATAAGGGAGAAATGTGGGATTCACATATAAATCAAGTATAAAAATCAAACGAATAATCATATCTGACTTGATTGTTTATAGTTCATGATGAGTGATCAAAACCGAAAGTTTCTGTGATATGACTGCCCTTGCACTGTACACCATTTAAGAACTTATTCACTATGTAAGAACTTGTTCACCATGTAAGAACTTGTTCACCATGTAAGAACTTGTTCGTTATGCTTCAGAAGATTGGAGACTGTTGAGAATTAGGCTTGGGGTTGATTAATGATTGTGCATTGAGTCCCCTATACAGAATTTTATTGTTGTTAACAACCATTTGATCAATAAATATGAGAGATGCCCTCTCAAAAAAAAAAATTAAAGAGATACGTAAAAAGGTCATGCTGAAAACAAACCTATTTAGGAAATAAAACCTTTGAGCTAGCAGAAGCTATGAAGTAAAAAATTGAGTATAGAGGGTACCTGTACAAAAGCAAGAATTAGATATGAGAAAAAAATTAAACAGCTTTGCAAAGTAAATTAGAGTTACTGTGAAAGACCTAGACAGTCACATGAGAGGCACCAAGAAGAGAGCCCAGAACAATCACACTGAAGGCAGAGCCGGGTTCTGAATTCTCCTTGCCCCTCCTCCTGGCCCACCGGACAGAGTCAGCTGGAGTCCCAGAGGTGGAGTTAAACACAATGCACTGAAGAAGAGCTAGGATGCAACTGGCAAGATAGCACTAGAAACAATGCAAAAGGCAGAGAGAAAGGCTGTTCAGAGACACAACAAATGAAAACACTTAGCTTAGCCCTGGAGCAGAACCACAGTTTGTGTCCTTTCCATAACTGCATTCTTTGAAGTTACCTGAACATCCTTACTCCTTGCAACTTCGAAATGAATGAAAACAATAATGTTTTGCCATTAGAAAATATTTTTGCCTAGAATATATATTCTAAACTCCCAAAAATCTTGTGTAATGTTCAGAGCAATTATTCCTGTCTGGTTTATTTTTATTCTGTTTTACAGATAGGGCTCAGAGAGATTAAAAAATTCATTCCATAAGGTCTTCTGATACTAAATTATTTCCATTCAGGAAAAATGTATTAAGAAATAATAAAGTAGCAGAAATCACATCAATGGGAGCTCACACACACAAAATACAAAGATACAATCACATGTTCATTTAAGAAATACGTGCATTTTATAAATATATGCCTGGTAGCCACATCAAGGATAAACTGAAGGAAGACAAATAGAGCAGGTAGGTAAGAGGAGGCTCTCATAGAAACCAAGGAATTCCTCATGTAGGACTAATTAAGATAACACAAGTCAAACTATTCTGAATAAGAGGGTACAAATCAAAAAAGGCATTCAACAATTTATCAGATCAGGAGGCAATTACCAATTGGATGTATAGAGTGACGGTACTAAAAGGGATGATAAATTGACTTTCAGGTATTTTTGGCACTTGTAGGAGCCATTAACTGAATATTGAATATAAAAACAGAACAGGTAAAGCAACTGAGAAATAGAAGGAAAACCAGGAAACAGTGATGTCAGGGGCCCAGAAAAATTTTTTAAAAAAGGAATGACCACAATGTCAAATGGCAAAGTAATGTCAAAACGACCAGAATGTGTCTATGAGATTTGGCAATTAGAGCATCGGTGGCCTGTGCCACAGCTGTGTCAGTGGAGCAGTGGAGACAGATGGCAGAGAGCAGCTGGTGGAGGGACTAAAAATGGGAAACAAGGGGAGGAAACTGAAAGCCTAGAGACTTTTTCCTTACACCTTGTTAGTGATATCTTGCAAAAGTTATCTATATTGGGAAAATATTAGGGTATTCAAGATTCAGCTAGTCATTTGGGGTCATTTAATTATAATGAGAGCAAAATATTCAGCACACAGAACCCTTCACTAGATGAAGGGCATCAACTTTCACTATGAATTGTCCCTGCTAGACTATAAATTTCAAAACACCAGCGATTGTTCCCATCTTGTTACCCACAGTACCAAAGCCTGGAAATTGTTAACTATGCAAGACAACAATTTTCTCATCTCCATTTTTGTTTTCTTATCATTCCAGTAGAAATCCCATCTCTTCTTCAGAGGTTCAGAGAATGCAATGCCAACCAGGGCATGAAGTATTTTCCAGTCCCAGGGTGTCTCTCTTCCTGCCTCCCTTGCCCCCCTTCTTGCTTCTCTCTCTCTTCTGTACTTTCAGCAGGATAGAATGTGTTCTATCTATACACATACTATCATATAGTTACTTTTATATACCTGTATGTTTCTGACTAGGATATCTATCACTCATGTTCCACCACAGTAGCAAAAACTCTATGGGCAATAAAAGTATTTAGAGATTTATTTACTTCAGGGATAAACAAACATGCATGTGTCTCACACCAGAGCCTGTCTTGGCCTCCTTCCTCCTGCAAGCCTATAGCCTCCAATTTCAGTGGTGCAGGTTTCCTGCAGACCTAGTCTACTTTATCATAAAGCTGTATTTGAAGCTCTCCTAGGATTTGAAGAAGCTAAAGGAGGTGATTTAGCAAGACCTGGCAGTGAGCCTGCAGGTATCTACAATGAGCGTGAAGGGCCACTGTGCTTGTGCCTACAACAACTTCCTATAAGTGTACGCACAGCTGCTGCTTCTCTTCCATCTTCCAAAACTCACACAGTTCCCTTGGGTCAAGTCCAGCCCAGAACCATGGAGAGAAAGGAATTCTGGAAAAATAGTTCCAGATTACATAAGTGTACACATTGTGAAGCCACCACAGTTTACCTTTATTAACTTGACATCACACGTATCTGTTGTAGCCATACTTAACTTCCAAATAAAAGCAATAGCAAAATCCTATATTCACTTAACACGATGCAATTACCCCTTGTATAACAAAAACATACTAACTCTCCCCCCAGGAAAGGATGCAAAGTCACTCTATTCACCTTTGGATAATGTTTATTTATCATCCAACTAAGTCATATCTTCCCTGATACCCTATAAATTAAATACTAAGATATGAGGTTAACTACTATTATCACCTGTATGTTGGATTATAGAGGAATGAAAGAAGAAAATATATTTATTTTAAAATAAGGAAGAAATAATTGTGGTTATTACAATCCTGATTTTGGCAACTCGGTACATATCAGTTGGTATCCATGTCTTTCTTGCATCACCCATTTCATGTATGCTTTGCTCTCAGTAAGCACCTTGGTCAATGGGGTCATCCAAACATTCATTCCTGAAGGGTCAGGGCCATTAGTTGTCCTGTCTGGAGAGGACTGTTGTAGTTTTTTTCCCATTGAACTTAATCACAGAAATTGAAAGTATTGAGAAGTACTCCAGAGGATTTCCTCACTCCAGAGACTCCTCCTTAACTTATCGGTCAGTAGCAAGGCAATTTCCCTACTACTGTCAGGATCAGTCATCATACCCACTGGAGTAACCCTCTTAATTGCCTGTTGATTCACAAATATGAAGAGCCCAGGGGGAAAATCTCAACTTCTAGATTAATGGAACCACTCCTGTAACCCCTGGTAGATGCATTTCTCTCTTGGGAACTAGAACTTCTAGACCAAGAGGGCCCAGAGTTAAGGGAAGAGAAAGAGAAATTTCATTAACTTATCACTGAAAATAATAGAATAACTTACTCATATTTCCACCTCTTGATTCCTGTACCCATGAATCCTGCTATGGGAGAAGCACCACCATATACTAATGGCTTAGAGTATATACACATCCTGATGGCCATTACCCCAACTCACAAAGTGGTGCTCACTCTGGCACCAAAACTGAGTCTTCAAAATGCTACCTCATGTATCTCCCAAATCAGATACCCCCAGGTGATGAGGAACATGCTAAGACTAGTAAACTACATAATCATAAGCCCATTGTTATATTTTATTTGTTTCAAAATGAGTCTCTTGGCCAGAAGAAACATTGTGGGGAATGCACAACAGTGACTAAGCAGCTGTAGATCCCTGTGTGGTGGTTTTGAGGAACAGTTGAGGAAAGAGAAGGAATATCCACATATGTCTATTTCAATGAGAACAAATCCCAGTCCTTTCCATTTGGGGAAGTGCTTCAATGTAACCAATCTTCCATAGTTGGTTGGCTGAGCACCACAGAAATTGGTGCCATATTGGGGGCTGAGTGTGGGTCTCTGCTATTGACAGATTGGATATCCAGTAGTGGCTGTAGCCACTTGTCCTTGGTAACTGGAAGTACATTTGTTGGGTCCATGCATAACCTTCATTCCCACCACCATTGAGAATTTGTGAGCCCATTGAGTAAGGACAAGAATGGCTGGGGACAGAATGTACCATCTTGTCCATTTATTATTAAGCTCTTCCTCTGCTGAGGTTACTCTCTTATGAAGATTCACACTGGATGCAAATGACTTTACACTCAGTGCCCTTTCAGAAATTTCTATCAGCATACCTCTACTCCTTAGCATTTTGTCATTCAATTTTGAATTGTATTCCTTCTAAGTTACTGACCATACAATCTAACCAATAGGCACTGCTGAAGCAGTGCTCTGCCTATTTCTCCTTCAAGGTTTAAAGTTCTGCTGACTACGGAGATTTCTTTTCACACTGTTCTTCGGAGCCATCTCAGAGTAGAATTGTAGTCAATAGCTGCCTACTTTTGGGTAGAACTAGTACATTGTTTAGAGTCAGATTTAAATTTTTTCAAACTCCTTTAAGCCTGATAGCACAATATAAAACACAGCATCTTGTTTGTGGAAGTCACTCAACAAGTAATTGTTAATCTGAACTTAAAATGCCTCACTGTAATTAATAATTTTGGTGGTCTCTTAGAAGGAAAAAACTGAGCAGCTAAGGAAAATGAATGGGACAAAAATGTCTCCCCTTTAGTTCATTTGAATTTTGAATGATTTGAATATATTGCTTATTTTTAATTTTTTTAATTAGGGACAATGCTAATTTCCTTTAAAAGTTTCCTTCATGTTTAAAAGTTTTAAAATGTACTTTATTCGTGTTTCAACTGCTTTGTATTAGAACTTTTATATTCAGTATCGATAGAATGGAGACTGACTTTCCTTTTTATTTCTTGGGGAAAATTTGCACAGCTTTAAAGTAAGCCAGGCTTACATAATACATGCATTAACCTTTTGAAAAAATGTCATTATGCATGCATGTTCATATAGTGCCAGTGAATATCAGATGCTATTCAAATCCACTCTGCCATTTCTAATCATGTCAAACAAACTTCTTCCAGCTTCGTTCACTCAACAATTAATTGTTTTACAGACATTAAATATGGCTTCAGAGAAGAGCCACACTGTAAGAGTTTGAAATAGTAGCTACCTTTCTTCTTACTAAAGAAAAATCCAGAAAATGTGCTGGTCAATTCTCCCACAGACTATAGGGGTGAGCATTACTTCCAGTCATGTCACCCTTTGCATCAAATTTCTCTGATTGTTCTGTACATGTTTTCTTCATATTTAATTTAGAGTTCTCATATTAGCACTTCTCAAGTTTCTCAAGTGCACTCTTTGAATGAATGAATGGTAAGGTTCCCTCTAAAAATTATGATCAAGTCTTAGTTCTCACCATAACTTATTAATAGCATCTGACAGATTTGATTACTTCCCCCTTAAAACGCTTTTCACGCTCAGCTCTTTTGCCACTCTATTTACATTACTGCCTGCCTCTTCCCAGGCTCTTTCGCTGAATTCTCCTCATATCCACATCCTCTAAATATTGAAATCTCACAACCTTGGTCTTTTCTTCTTTATCTACTTTTATTCCTAGATGATCTCTTATTTCTTGATTTTAAATAGTTTCAATACACTAATTCCCAGATCTATTCCATTCCAGAACTCTACCCCAAGTTTCAGACTCATATCTAACTACTAATTCAACATTTCTACTTGGATGTCTGATAGATATCTGAAACTTTACATGTCAAAACTCAATTGCTGATTCCCGAACACCCCTAAAGTTCTTGATCCCACAGTCTTTCATTTTTGATAAGTGATCACTCTATCCATCTATTTAATTGGGCCAAAATCCTTGACACCTTTATTTCACACCCATAGCACTTATCACCTACTCATCACTAAAGTCTCTCAACTCCTTCTCTCTCACCTCTCCCACAACCCTCCTGATTTAAACCAACATCACATCTCAACCTGCATCATTAAAAGAGCTGGTCTTTTGTTTTATATCCTAGTTCACCATGTAGCTTCCAGAGTGATCATTTATAATTATGTCTGATCCTGTCATTTAGTCCTTAAAGTCTTTCAGTGAGACTAATATTATTACTATTATTGTTACCATCATTGAAATTACAAGACTTGTCCCTTAATGAATTCATAATGCAGGATAAAATGGGGTATGAGATTAAATAAATTACAATTACTGTGGTGGTAAAAGAAGGAAAAGAATGATTCTTGGAGGGAGAGAGAGCAGAAATGATGTTATGCTCAGTCTAGATCTTGAATAATAGATAAGAGAAGGCTCTCAAAGCAAATCTAAAAAGGAAAATAGCATATACAGAGGAAAGAGTATAGGAGGAAAGCCAATCTATTTGAGAAACTGCAAGAAATTCATTAGGGTTGGTCC
Source organism: Manis pentadactyla (assembly GCF_030020395.1). NCBI lineage: Eukaryota > Metazoa > Chordata > Mammalia > Pholidota > Manidae > Manis > Manis pentadactyla. Next base: position 55,213,932 of record NC_080023.1, read on the forward strand.
TCTGGGTTCAAGGTAGAGGAATGGTGAGGAGAAGACTGGATAAATAAGTAGACATCATAAAATGATGTTTTTTGTGTCACAGAAAGGAGTCTGGACTGTAGTCTTCAAGTTATATGAAGCCATTGAAATATTTTAAACTTTAGAGTGACATGGTCCTACCACCAACTTTTAAAAATGATTCTGGGTAGATTTATTAGAAAGGGGGAAATAAGGAAGCTCCTGAAATAATATAGATATAAATACATTAAAAATTTGCCCAAGAAAATGAGTGAAAGAGTCAATATGGAGGTAAGAGATCGGAAAGAGACTGAGCAAGCATAATGCTCAGGTCATTTTAAGCAAAGGGAAAATGGGCAATTTAGGATGATTCCCAGATTTCCAGGTTAAGAATGTAGAAATATTTTGATATCTTGTAAATGAGAAGTGACATAAGTTGAAAATGAAGTTAAATACATGATTTAAAGAAAATGTTCTATGTTTAAGATAAATACTCAGTCTTAAACTGCTTAATATGGTTGTAGTATATCCCAGTGGAAAGTTCGATAAGGCGAGGCAATTTAGGAAAAAAATATGAATTACAGGCGAAAATTTGGAGATAATAAATATATTTGTGTCCCTTTAACCCATGAATATAAAATTACTGCCTGCTTCTACCCAGGCTCTTTTGTTGAATTCTCCTGTTATCCACATCCTCTAAATATTGAAATCTCATAAATTTGGAGCCTGTAAATACATGAGTTCAGGAAAACCATACTGCCCAGGGAGAATCCACAGCATGGGGACGGGTTAACACCATTCCCAAACCAAGATCCAAAACACTTGCACTGAAGAGTCAGATGGAGGGAAAGTAGCCTGAGAAGAGTAGAAACCAGAGTTAAGGAGTCAGGGGAAGAATCAGGCATGTAAAGCACAAAAGAGGTAAAGAGGGAAAGCAAAAAGTGATTGGTCCACAGTGCCGCATCCCATGGAAAATAAAGAGATTGATAGGTAATGTGGTAGTTGATAATTTGGTAACTATCACACAACCACTTTACACCATTTAGTAGAAATTGATCTTCACAAGATCAATGGGATAACAATTTTCTTTCCATTTACTGAATATGCATTTCCATGTCTCTTTTAGAACAAAGTACTTTTCCTCATCATTGAAAGTCTTTAGTCCCTAGGATGAGTGGAGTTTTTCCCCATTTCCCTTTATCAATAAAAACCTGCAACTCAACAAACATGTCAAATTTTCAAACATTAATTTTAATAATCTTTAATTGGATATATATGTACTGTCCTTCAAAGTCTTTCATCTCTTCTGTAGAAATGACGGCACCTTTACATTTTACTTTGCAACTTCATGAAAAGATTTAGACTTTATAGAAGCTGCCATTGGCCACACTAGGAGTCATGGCCTTTATCCTCCTTGTTTGCAGCTTACTCATTTTATAAGCCAAAGAGAAAGCATAAGATGAAAGTGAGCAAGATAAAAGAGGATAATAAAAGAAGTGAAGCTGAAAAAATGTGGCTTCCAGAACTCCTGTGAACAATAAGAGGACTTCATTCATAACAAGAAGGCACTTTGCTGGAAGCAATCTTTCAAGAATGTAGTAAGGGGCATAACCTTGGAAAAATAAGGTGAAGTCAAAGTACTACAGAGAGCAGTTATTTTCTTCCAACCCTAGTATGTGAGACAAATTTTTCTTCCTTTTTTGCAATGCCCAGTGGTGAAGTGACAATAGGTTTTCTGAACTAGCCCAAAGTTTCCATCATAAAAATAGGAAAGAGTGCAATCTGAATTTTTTAAAAAAAGGGAAACTAAGCAAAAACCATGGCCATGGAAGTGTTTAGATTAGCAGAATACTCACTTCTTTTAAAAAGGTGAGAACAGCACAACAGCTTTTAGATACTCCTAAGCCACATTGTCCTCACACAGAACATCTGGTAACTTTCAGTTACAAATTCCCAAAGGATTACACACTTATTAGATTCATATTAAAATTAATAGGAGGCCTGGAAGGCATGACAATATTAGAACAACCCTTTATCAGGAAAATAAAATCAACTGAGATAATAAAGCTACTTTCTATGGTAAGAAAATCAAGGGCAAATATTATATACAGGACGTTAAATTTATTCCTGAAGAATGTTATTCCTTTCCATGCCATATTCACACACCGATTATTTACCTGCAAAGCAATGTCACAGATACTAAAGATAAATATTTCTGTATGTCAAAAACAGATATTCCCTCAAGTCCCAAATTCTAATTCTTTCCTTTCATATTTTCACTTATTCTATAACTAAACGGTTTAAGTGACTGAAATATCATTTTACATATTGTGTCACTGTCACAATATAATAAATGTCACCTTAAAAAAGATCACCTTTCATGTAGCTTTATTCTACATTTAGGACATCTCAGTCCCGCTTAATGAATTTATTTACAAATTGAGGTTCTTGTTTGCCTTGATTTCATTGTTTTTCCATATAATTTTGTACTCTTATATTAACTCTGATGCCTGTGCATTCTCTGCCTCTCTTTATCCTCTGTATCTCTGTACAAATGTCTATGAGATGTCTCTCTTGCTCAGTGTGTTTCTCAGATACGTTTGTATAGATCAGTTTTGTTTTCCTTCTGTGTGTGTTGTATGTGGCTACTGTATTTATGTATTTCTATTATGTTTGTGTGATGGGGTATGACTTTCATTTTTCTATGAGGTAAAATTCACTTTGTACAAAATTCACCATTTTAACTAGTTTAATTCAGGGGCTTTTTGTATATTCACAATGTTGTGCAACCATCACTATTTAAGTCCAAAACATTTTCATTATTCCAAAAAAAAAGACAGTGACCATTAGGCACCACTCCCCATTTCCCCCTCACACCAGCTACTGGCAGCCGCTAAACTTGTCTCTATGGATTTGCCTATTCTGGACATTTCATATAAATGGAATCATATGACATTAGGCTTTTTGTGTCTGGCTTCTTTCATTTAGCATGATATTTTCAAAGTTCATCCATGTTGTAGCATATATCAGTACTTTATTCCTTTTCATTTTTTTCCATTTTGATATCATTAATGTACAATTACTTGAACATTATGGTTACTAGACTCCCCCTATTATCAAGACCCCCACACATACTCCATTACAGTCACTGTCCACCAGCGTAGTAAGATGCTATAGAATCATTACTTGTCTTCTCTGTATATACTGCCTTCCTCGTGTCCCCACCCCCCAAAATTATGTGTGCTAATCATAATGCCCTGTCTTCCCCCTTATCCCTCCCTTCCCACCATCTCCCCAGTTCCTTTCCCTTTGGTAACTGTTAGTCCATTCTTGGGTTTTGTGAGTCTGCTGCTGTTTTGTTTCTTCAGTTTTTTTCTTTGTTGTTATATTCCACAAATGAGGGAAATCATTTGGTACTTCTCTTTCTCCTCCTGGCTTATTTCACTGAGCATAATACCCTCTAGCTCCATCCATGTTGTTGCAAATGGTAGGATTTGTTTTCTTCTTATGGCTGAATTATATTCCATTGTGTATATGTACCACTTCTTCTTTATCCATTCATCTACTGATGGACACTTAGGTTGCTTCCATTTCGTGGCTATTGTAAATAGTGCTGCAATAAACATAGGGGTGCATATGTCTTTTTCAAACTGGGCTGCTGCATTCTTCGGGTACATTCCTAGGAGTGGAATTCCTGGGTCAAATGGTATTTCTGTTTGAGTTTTTTGAAGAACTGCCATACTGCTTTCCACAATGGTTGAACTAGTTTACATTACCACCAGCAGTGTAGGAGGGTTCCCCTTTCTCCACATCCTCAGCAGCATTTGTTCTTGTTTGTCTTTTGAATGGTGTCCATCTTAACCGGTATGAGGTGATATCTCATTGTGGTTTTAATTTGCATTTCCCTGATGATTAGCGATATGGAGCATCTTTTCATGTGTCTGTTGGCCATCTGAATTTCTTCTTTGGAGAAGTGTCTGTTCAGATCCTGTGCCCATTTTTTTCCCTGGATTATTTGCTTTTTGTTTGTTGAGGTGTGTTAGCTCTTTATATATTTTGGATGTCAACCCTTTATTGGATCTGTCATTTATGAATATATTCTCCCATACAATAGGATGCCTTTTTGTTCTACTGTTGGTATCCTTTTCTGTACAGAAGCTTTTTAGTTTGATATAGTCCCACTTGTTCATTTTTGCTTTTGTTTCCCTTGCCTGGGGAGATATGTTCATGAAGAAGTTGCTCATGTTTATGTCCAAGATATTTTTTCCTATATTTTTTTCTAAGAGTTTTGTTGTTTCATGACTTACATTCAGGTCTTTGATCCATTTTGAGTTTACTTTTGTGTATGGGGTTAGACAATAATCCAGTTTCATTCTCTTACATGTAGCTGTCCAGTTTTGCCAACACCAGCTGTTGAAGAGGCTGTCATTTTCCTTTTCATTTTTAAACAAGCACTGGGCTAGGCTCTTTGGAGTTCCCAGTATATGCATCTAAGTGTGTGTGTCTCTCTGTGTCTTTGAGGTATCTCATTTTCCGTACATGTTTGTGGAGTCTCCCTATGTCTCTATCAAATAAATAGTGGCTAGGCTCACCATCTCTGTGCACATTTGTGTGTCTGTATATCTTCTACAGACACACATACACAAACATACATGCACTAGAAATTCGGACAATTTATTTGTCACGAACTTACTTGCAGGGAAATTGTCTTGTTATTAGTCCTTTTTTTTTTTTTTTAAGAATGCTGATTGGCTATCAAGGATAACTGAAGATGTCCCAAAGTGATCATTCCTAGGAGAGGAGGAATCACACCTCATACCCAGCTTCCTTCTGGCAAGGTCAGTCCCATATACCTGGATACAACGTCTTTTTGCTCCCAAGGGACCAGCAAAAACTTACCAGCAAACTCCTTACTATGTTTACCAGCAGATACATTCAACTTTAAGTTCATCTACTGCTTTCTTCCCCTCCACCCTAGCCTCTAGTTACCTTGAATACATCATGCCTCTTGCAGGTGCTTCTCTTAGGATATCTCTTTCTGGGGTATCTCCCTGTCTGGTCTGCATGACCTCTATAATTATCAGTTCAAACATAACCACCATGCTCTGGTTTCTCCCTATACTCTTACCAGCCAGTGAAATTAATCTCACTCATTTATCTGCATACATTTTACAAACAACTCTATTGTGGTACTGATATATTTATACTATAGTTATAGCTTTATTTTTATTTATCTATCCCCTCTAAAATATCATAATCTTAGGCATTTCAAACAGTTGTGCATATCCAGTGCACAACACAGTGCCCTGCACACACTAGTTTCTGAGTACATTTTGGTGGAATTAAATAATTCTTAGATTTCTTTTAGGCAGTATGAAATGTATGCTGTATCATGAGAGCTAAAGCTGAGAGGAAGAAAAGAATGATGAAATTAAACAAAATCTAAATAATAATATGATTCCTAAGCCAACCATAGAAAAGGGTACCTAGACATTGGCCCATCAATCATCTTTGTGACTGGCGAGCCACGCAAAGCTCCTGTGTGTTCAGTTGGCAAATGACGCCACATTAGTGATGACAGTGAACAGGCACTTGGGGAAACTTGCTGAGAGTAACATGGACCACTGAAGCAGCAATCCTTCTCAAATCAATTTCAGTTTCTCAAAGCAAAGTATGTAGTGATATTTCACAGCAATCTTCAGAAGTGCACCCAGGCAGCACCAGGAGATCCTCCTGCTCCATTTGTAAAGATGAGCTGGACCCAGATGTGAATATTGAAGCAGCAGGTGTTGTTTTATGATTTTTTTTAAAAAAGAGAGCACAATGCAAAAACTTCAGAGGGTATCAATTAAATTTTTGGTCGAGCGTGATTTTTTTCCTATTCCTTTTGAGACCACCACAGCTTCTTGCTCCCAATAGTCAATTCTACACTTAACCCACTAAGTGTGCCTGATTATGAAATGTTTTAGGGTCATTATACTTCACATTTCTGTGCATATAGGCTAAAGAGCTGTAATTTTTTTTAGATAAGCAAAGAATGTCTCCTTCCCCCCAAGCTAAGAGGAAAGAATTTGACATTAGAAAATAATTGTGTATATTGAGTTGTATTTCAAATCTTTTCTAATGTCAGAGAACTTACATACATATTTATAGAAGTCAGAGAAGGAGAAAATGTGTCTCATGCAGTGAAATCTAAAAAAATGCAAGCTTCTTAAATGGGCAAGGAGAAGTGAGAGTAAAGTAGTAGTGGAAGAAGAAGTGGGGGAGATGGGGAGGATGGGAAGAAAGAAGAGCTGAAATGAGCTCAGTGAGGAACATTTTCCAGGGAGCTTAGACAAAACTAAACAAAGGCTGCCTGCACTAAACATGCTGCTTTGTCCAATATGGTTGCAAAGTACTGAGTCTGGAAATGTGGCAACTCCAAACTGAAATGTCTGTAAGAATAAAACTGCATGCTGGGTATAAAAAATGCAGCAGGAAGAAAAGAATATAAAACAACTTATTAATAATTTTATGTTGTCTACATGTTAAAATGTTTTGAATACACTGAGTTAAACAAATTACATTAAAATTAATGTCACCTGCTTCCTTTACTTGTTTCTCTGTACTACTAGAACATTTGAAATTACATGTGTGGCTTGCATTACACTCAATTGGAATGTCAAATAAAAACAAATCCAGATTTTGGTAAGGAGAGAATTTAGTTAAAAGAATTAGTATACTACAAGGAATATTGCAACAGGGCAAGGGGATGTTACAATAGGGAGATAGCTCTGGTCATAAGATCTGCCAGAATATCAAAGGTGAGGCGAAAAGGAATCTGCTTTTACACGGAGAGATAAACAAGACTAGAAAGAACTGAGTGAAGGAGAGTAGGTGGCATGATCAATTGGACAGTTGATTAAAGAACACATTTCCTTGTGGTATGCTGAATCTTAGGAGGAACTGGTGAGGAAGGGCTGTGCACTGGTTCAGGGTGAGTTCAAGTTCAAAGATCAGGGGTCAGAGGAAGGAGCAAAGTTTAGCTTGGTCAAGTCAATTAATAAGCATTTCTTCAATTGCTTAGTTGGGATGAACAGTTCAGCTTACCTTTTATGAGACAAACAAATGGGAATTTGGAGGTTATGTGTTTGGCCTTGTCATAGGTCAATACAGGGACATTCATGAGTCTTATCTAAATCACATGAGGAAAGGTGGTTCTAGGAAGCAAGCTCATTTCCTGGAAACAAAGGGTAGGGGATTTTTGTTCTTTTCTTAATTGTCCCTGTTTTCCAGGATCATGGGGCTCGATTCAAGCTCAACACTGTCAGATAGTGCAGCTCTAGACCTCAATTTAGCACTATTTCTCAGATGGTGGTTAAAACAAGCTAGTTTCAGATCCTAGCTCAGCCATTACCAGCTCTGTGAACTTGGACAAGGCTATTTGTTCAGAGCTTGATATAGCAAGAAAGTCAGCCACCATCACTTGTATTTAGCAGACATGAAGGCAGCTAGAGGAGTGAAAGACCTTCATAGTGAAAAAAGGTGAGACTTGATGTAGGCTCTGATCTTCACGTTGTCATGGAGAAGCTGGAGGGAGGTTAACTAGGGGCAAAGCATTTCATCTCATTTGTTTGTGGACCATATTTGCTTCATTTTGTTCGTCCTGAGATGGAAGTTGGTGGAGCACGGGGTAGGGGTTGTGAAGTTGTGCAATAGGGAAGCTAGCTCTGATTGACCAAGTCCTGGTCCTTCCGAGCTGATTATTGCAGAGACTGAGATTTGGTTCTCAGCCTATATGCTGCAACTGATATGGGTCAAAGTTCTATTGTCATATAAGGGCTGGCTATGTCAATTTGTTTATTCAGTCTCTCATGATGATAAAATGAAATAGTATCTGTAAAGTACAAATGACTTGGCAAAAAGTAAGATTTAGCTTCAATATGACCCCTACCTTTTCTTAGTCATATAAAACTATGTATCTTAGACTAGTTTATTAATTGTAATAAAAAGTTATTTATCACATGGCAAAAGCTGGCTTCCCGAATATTACCAACACAGTCTGTTGATCAGAAAAAGCTGAATTATTACTTTCCAGATAGAAGCAAGAATACCACCTTGCAAAGTTTTCACAGTATTTCAAAGGGAGAAGTATGGTCAGAATTTGTTGAGAATTGAATGTTTGGCTTAATAAGGGTCTTTTAATTCAGAAATATGATTAGGATGGGATAGGAATCATGATACAACCACTTATGCTTACTAGAAATATGAAGACAAGGATATTGAAGAATTCAAAAAAATCTCTTGACACAAACTATTTATATTGTCCCCTGCAGAGTTGACAAGTCTTTTGAGAAGTTCCTGTAATGAACAATCATACCATTTGCTTAAGTGGGACAGCCCTGGAAGAATAAAGAAATGATAATGAATTGCAGTCATATTAATGTAGACAGTAAGTTATAGTTTTGGTTTTTAGTACCCAGGCTGAGTGCCTGGGAAGAAGATTCTGGTTCTCACATAGATAGTACCTATATTTGTTTTCAAATTTTAAAAAGATAGTTACAGAGAGCATGATCTATTTTAGGAAATTTGAATCTCTCATGAAGATGCTTTTTATCCAAGTGATTCTATAAATGTTATTACAGAATCACATTTCTTCAAGATGTGAACAGGAATTGGTGATCATGGTGGTTTGGTTGAACAAGATTGACAATTTTTTCTAGATCATCCTCTTATTGATACACAATGCCCTTGAACACCACAAAATATGAAAAGTGCAGCATTCAAGACACCCCTTTAGACTGGATTAAAGATGACAGCAAGAGAGGTGGGACAGAAACATATTTAAAATCACATATAATATGAAAGTATAGCAAATACATAAAATCCTGAAAGAACAATAGGAAAGAAGGCTGAGGCAAACTGTCTACACCTGGGGAAACTGGCAGACCTCAAGGAAAAGGGTAAAGTCCCAAAGACACGATTTGGAGGGACCCAAGCCCTTCCCCCACCCCAGCTCACTGGAGGGAGGAAGAGAAATGGAGAGCGGAGAGGGTGGAGGCCTGAGAGTGCTGAACACCAAGCCCTGGAGATCTGCTCTGGGAGCACGAACTTACATGGTCCTCTGGAGATTGGTGGGAATGGAAAGCTAAGACAGGTGGAATAATTGGAGAGACTGAGATTCTAGCTGCTTGTGAAAAACAGGGATACATATCCAACTGCTCTGGGATAAAAGAAAGGTGGGCAGTCTGAGAGATTTCCTAACAGTGGAGGACTGCTAAAGGGGCAAGTATTGCACAGAGCTTGCAGCTCAGGAGAAAGGACAGATGGACAAAATTGTCCGGGCGCACTCTGCCCAGCAGGTTGGGAACTTTCAGGAGCTTCAGGTGCCCCATTCCCCTGGCAGGCAAAACAGCTATGAGACCCCCACTGCAATATGCAGTCTACTGCACCTTCCTCCCAACCAGCACCAGCTCGCAAAATGGCTGGCCCCATCATTGTGCCAGGCCAGCAAGAGGGCAGACCACGTACAGCAATACAAGTGCAAAAGCATAGAAGATTTTCCCTGTGTGCTCGGCTAATGGGCACTGGCAGTGAAGACAGGCACTGCAGCCAGGAAGCAGTAAAGAGCTCTTTCCTCCCAACAGGCATTAGTGCCACTCGCCTGTGATACCTGCCATTGCTCTAGGGGATGAGAAGCTCCACAGAGTAGAGCTTCTGGGCACTAGAGAGCACCACCTACAAATATGAAAGGTCAAAAGAACCTGATTCAAATCAAAATCCCACAAACACTAGAAAGAGGACCTAGTGCAACTGAACTCATCAATCACCCAAAAAAAGATTTCAAAATAAAAATCGTAAACATGCTCACAGAGCTACAGAAAAATATTCAAGAACTCAGGGAGAAATTCAGGAATGAGATACAAATGTTCAAGAATACACTATATGGAATGAAACATAAAATGGAGAGAATTAAAAGCAGATTATATGAAGTAGAGAAGACAGTAAATGAAACAGAAATTATATAACAGTAATACAAAGAAGCCAAAACACAGAGTGAAAAAAGGATCTCGAGGAATGAAAGAATATTGAGAGAACTGTGTGACCAATCCAAATGGAAAAATATATATATTATAGGGGTACCAGAAGAAGAAGAGAGAGAAAAAGGGACAGAAAGTGTCTCTGAGAAAGTAATTGCTGAAAACTTCCCCAATATGGGAAAGGAGATAGTCTCTCAGGACATGGAGGTGCACAGATCTCCCAACACAAGGGACCCAAGGAGGACAACACCAAGACATATAATAATTAAAATGGCAAAGATCAAGGATAAGGAGAGACTATTAAAAACAGCCAGAGAGAGAAAAAAGATCACATACAAAGGAAAATCCACCAGGCTATGATCAGACTTCTCAACAAAAACCTTACAGGGCAGAAGGGAGTGGCATGATATATTTAATGTAATGAAGCAGAAGGGCCACAAACCAAGAATACTTTATCTGGCAAGTTATCATTTAAATTTGAAGGAGGAAATAAACAATTTCCAGATAAGCAAGAACTGAGAGAATTTAGCTCCCACAAACTATCTCTACAGTGTATTTTGGAGGGACTGCTATAGGTGGAAGTGTTCCTATGGTTAAATAGCTGTCACCAGAGGTAATAAAAATGGATAGGCTAAGAGTACAGAATATATCTAATATATAAAGGATGGAGGAGGAGGAAAAGGAGGGGAAAAAGAAAAGAACCTTTAGATTGTGTTTGTAATACCATACTAACTGAGTTAAGTTAGACCCTTAGATAGTAAGCAACTTACCCTTGAACCTTTGGTAACCACAAATATAAAGCCTGCAATGGCAATAAGTACATACCTATCAAAAGTCACCCTAAATGTAAATGGTCTGAATGTACCAATCAAAAGACACAGACTCACTGAATGGATAAAAAAATAAGACCCATCTATATTCTGCCCTCAAGAGACTCACTTTTAACCCAAAGACATACACAGACTAAAAGTGAAGGGATGGAAAAAGATATTTCATGCAACTAATAGAGAGAAAAAAGCAGGTGTTTCAGTACTTGAATCAGAAAAACAGACCTCAAAACAAAGAGCCACAAGAGACATAGATGGACATTACATAACAATAAAGGGGTCAGTCCAACAAGAGGATATAACCATTGTAAATATCCATGTATCCAACACAGGAGCACCTACATATGTGAAACAAATACTAACAGAATTAAAAGGGGAAATAGAATGCAATGCATTCATTCTAGGAGACTTCAACACACCACTCACTCCAAAGGACAGATCAACCACACAGAAAATAAGTGAGGAGATGGAGGTAGTGAACAACACATTAGAACAGATGGACCTAACAGACATCTACAGAACACTCCACCCAAAAGCAATAGGATACACATTGTTCTCAAGTGCACATGGAACATTTTCAAGAATAGGTCATATATTATGCCACAAAAGGAGCCTCAGTAAATTCAAAACCATTGAAATTTTGCCAACCAGCTACTCAGACCACAAAGGTATGAAACTAGAAATAAATTATGCAAAGAAAACAAAAAAACCGACAAACACATGTAAGCTTAACAACATGCTCCTAAATAATCAATGGATCAATGGCCAAATAAAAACAGAGATCAACCAATATTTGGAGAAAAATGACAATAACTCCACGCCACAAAATCTGTGAGACGCAGCAAAGACAGTGCTAAGAGGGAAGTATATTGCAATACAGGCCTACCTCAGGAAAGAAGAACAACCCCATATGAACAGTCTAAACTCACAATTAATGAAACTAGATAAAGAAGAACAAATGAGGCCCAAAGTCAGTAGATGGGAAGACATAATAAAGATTAAAGCAGAAATAAATAAAATTGAGAACAATAAAAAAACTGAAAGAATCAATGAAACCAGGAGCTAGTTCTTCAATAAAATAAACAAAATAGATAAACCTCTAGCCAGACTTATCAATAAAAAAGAGAGTCTATACACATAAACAGAATCAGAAATGAGAAAGGAAAAATCATGACGAACACCACAGAAATACAAAGAATTATTAGAAAATACTATGAGAAACGAAATGCTAACAAACTGGATAACCTGGAAGAAATGGACAACTTTCTAGAAAAATACAACCTTCCAAGACTGACCCAGAAAAAAAACAGAAAATCTGAACAGACTAATTACTAGTCATGAAATTGAATTGGTAATAATAATTTTAAAAACCTACCTAAGAACAAAACCCCTGTCCCAGATGGCTTCACTACTGAATTTTATCGAACATTTAATGAATACCTAATACCCATCCTCCTTAAAGTTTTCCAGAAAGTAGAAGAGGAGGGAATACTCCCAAAGTCATTCTATGAGGCCAGCTTCACCCTAATACCAAAACCAGACAGACACAACAAAAAAATAAAATTAAAGACCAATATCCCTGATGAACATAGATGCAAAAATACTCAATATATTAGCAAATAGAATTCAAAAATACACCAAGAAAGATAATCCATCATGATCAAGTAGGATTTATTCCAGGGATGCAAGGGTGGTATAATATTTGAAAATCCATCAACATCATCCACCACATCAAAAAAGGACAAAAACCTTAAGATCATCTCCATAGATGCTGAAAAAGCATTCAACATCCATTCATGATAAAAACTCTCAACAAAATGGGTATAGAGGGCAAGTACCTCAACATAATAAAGGCCATATATAACAAACTCACAGCCAATATCATACTTACCAGCAAGAAACTGAAAGCTTTTCCTTTAAGATTGGGAACAAGACAAGGACTTCCACTCTCCCCACTTTTATTCAATATAGTACCAGAGGTCCTAGCCATGGCAATCATACAACACAAATAAATAAAAGGTATCTAGATTGGTAAGGAAGAAGTTCAACTGTCACTGTTTGCAGATGACATGATATTGTACATAAAAACCCCTAAAAAATCCACCCCAAAACTATTAGAATAACTGAATTCAGCAAAGTTGCAGGATACAAAATTAATACACAAAAATCTGTTTCATTCCTATATACTAATCATGAAATCACAGAAATAGAAATCAAGAAAACAATTCCATTCACAATTGCATCAAAAAGAATAAAATACCCAGGAATAAATATAATGAAGGATGTGAAAGACCTATACCCTGAAAACTACAAGATATTCATGAGAGAAATTAAAGATACCAATAAATGGAAACACATCACATGCTCATGGAGAGGAAGAATTAATATTGTCAAAATGGCCATCCTGCCTAAATCTTTCTAAAGATTCAATGCAATCCCTACCAAAATACCAATAGCATTTTTCAGTGAACTAGAACAAATAGTTCTAAAATTCATATGGAACCAGAAAATAGCCAGAATAGCCAAAGCAATCCTGAGAAGGAAGAATAAAGCTGGGAGGAATATGTTCCCTGACTTCAAGCTCTACTATAAAGCCACAGTAATCAAAACAATTTGGCACTGGCACAAGAACAAACCATAGATCAGTGGAAGAAAATAGAGAGCTCAGATATAAACCCAAGCATATATGGTCAATTAATATACAATAAAGGAACCATGGATATACAATGGGGAAATGACAGCCTCTTCAACAACTGGGGTTGGCAAAACTGGACAGCTACATGTAAGAGAATGAAACTGGATCACTGTCTAACTCCTTACACAAAAGTAAACTTGAAATGGATCAAAGACCTGAATGTAAGTCATGAAAACATAAAACTCTTAGAAGAAAATATTGGCAAAAATCTCTTGAATAGAAACATGAGCAACTTTTTCCTGAATGCATCTCCTTGGTAAAGAGAAACAAAAGCGAAAAATGAACAAATGGGACTATATCAAACTAAAAAGCTCCTGTACAGCAAAGGACACCATCAGTAGAACAAAAAGGCATCCTACAGTATGGAAGAATATATTTGTAAACACGATATCTGACAAAGGGTTAACATCCAAAATATATAAAGAAATCACACACCTCAACACCCAAAAAGCAAATAGCCCTATTAAAAAATGGGTGGAGGACATGAACAGACAATTCTCCAAAGAAGAAATTCAGATGGCCAACAGCCACATGAAAAGATGCTCCAAATCACTAATCATCCAGGAAATACAAATTCAAACCACAATGAGATATCACCTCACACCAGTTAGGATGGCCAACATGGAAAAAATAAGGAACAACAAATGCTGGTGAGGATGCGGGAAAGGAGAACCCTCTTATACTGCTGGTGGGAATGTAAATTAGTTCAACTGCTGAGGAAAGCAATATGGAGGTTCCTCAAAAACTCAAAATAGAAATACCATTTGACCCAGAAATTCCACTCCTATGAATTTACCTGAAGAAAACAAGATCCCAGATTCAAAAAGACATATGCACCCCTATGTTTATCACAGCACTATTTACAATAGCCAAGATATGGAAGCAACCTAAGTGTCCATCAGTAGACGAATGGATAATGAAAATGTGGTATACACATACACAATGGAATACTACTCAACCATAAGAAGAAAACAAATCCTACCATTTGCAACAACATGGATGGAGCTAGAGGGTATTATGCTCAGTGAAATAAGCCAGGCAGAGAAAGACAATTACCAAATGATTTCCTTCATTTGTGGTGTATAACAATGAAGCAAAACTGAAGGAACAAAACAGCAGCAGACTCACGACTCCAAGAAGGGACTAGCAGTTACCAAAGGGGAGAGGGGCAGGGTGTTTGGGGAGGGAGGGAGAAGGGAATTGAGGGGTATTATAAATGGTGCACATGGTACGGAAACGGGGGTGACGAGAAAGACTGTGTAGCACAGAGAAGACAAGTAGTGACTCTTTGGCATCTACTACACTGATGCCAGTGACTTTAATGTGATATGGGGGGAACTTGATAATATAGGTGCATGTAGTAACCACAATGTTGCTCGTGCAAAACTTTTATAAGAATGTATATCAATGATACCTTAATTAAAAAGAAAAAAGACTCCTCTTAAACTTTGCTTAACTTAGCAGCTTTGAGTTTAAGTAGTTTATTTGGGAAGTCAGGGAGTGATCCTGAGAAGCACTTCAAAGTGGTGGGGAAGTGAGTTAAAGAAGGAAGAAAAGCCAATACAGAGTGCATCAAAGAGCAGTTTGCTACTATAGAAATCTGGGTGGGCTTCAGTCCTGCTGGAGATTCTGGGAGACAGTACGAAAGGAACTTCAGAGTTGTCCCATCTAAGTGGTTAAACTCTTCAAGTGTTTATGCTCAAATTCCCCTTTCGCATTGGTCAAGAGGTGTTCTTAGAGACATTAACTTCCCTAGCACTTTTGGGTTGCCCTGGACAAGGGCCAATAAAAAGCCCTCAGGAAGAGAGCCATAGGACTTTAATAAAAGATCATCAATGATATGTTGTTGTGCAGAAAGAACAAGTGCTACTGCAACACTGAATGTTCAAGGAGATTCTTGGGGCTTCAGTAGCATCTGCTACAGTCTGCCACTTGCAATGCACAGAATCACTCATTTCACAAGATAAGTTTAATTTGTCCCATCACTGCTTCTCCAAGTTGATGGTCCAGAACAACATCTAAAAAACAAATATCACTTACAAGGATGAGGTCAATGGGGACTTAAAACAGGAAATATAATAGAGTAAGATACAGTCCTCACTATTGCAGTTGACATTGAGGCTATAATTGACATTGTACATCTCCTTACTCACTCAGTAGTGCCATTACTCAGTCTACTCAGTCAAAGCCTTAGCCAGTACTTCTGCTTGTCCCTGAGAAGCCCACACCCTGCTTATTGTATCATTGTGCTGTTAGGAAAGTCTCAAAAAGAATTCCAGAGAATGTGGGTTTCATACACACTCCTCACTGCCTTTCTTAAATGGCAGCAACCACATCTCCCTGTTTTAATGAGGATTAATTACTTGTCAGTACAGTCCTTTCTTTGCCTGTTAATCTAATAACACAAAGAGCCCAAATAACCCAGCAGCAGCTATTTAGTAGGGCTGTTACTATGTCTCCTGGTAGAAATGCCCAATCTTTCCCTCAGAAATCAAGACCTTTAACCCAGCAGAGGGCACAGGAAGCACAATTTCCCCAAGGATGTTGTTGGGATTAGCAAAAGGGGCCTCTCCAACCTTTACCCCATTCCTGTATCCATGTATTCTGTCACACATACGACATCATACAGGGGCTACTGGCTGAAAGTACACCACATCTTGAAAGCTAGTACCCCAGTGCTGCAGGGCTATACACGCACAAGCCATTTCACTGTGCTTCACTTTATTGTGCTATGTGGATACTGTGCTTTTACAAACTGATGGTTTGTGACAGCCATGTGTTGGAAGTCTGTTGGTGCCATTTTTCCAACGACATTTGCTAAATTCATATCTTTGTGTCACAATAATTCTCATAATATTTCAAACCTTTTCATTATTTATATTTGTTATGGTGATCAGTGGCCTTTAATGCTACCTCTGTAGTTGTTTTGGGGTGCCCAGGAATAGCACCTATATAAGATGGTGAACTTAATAGATAAGTGTTATGTGTGTTCCACCAACTGGCTCTTCTCCCTTTTGTCTCCCTCTCCTTGAACCTCCCTATTCCCTGAGACACAACACTGGTGAAATTAGTCCAGAAAATAACTCTACAATGCTTTCTAGGTGTTCACATGGAAGGAAGAGTCACACTTAAAGAGTCTTGCTTTAAATAAAAAACTAGAAATGATTAAGCTTACTGAGGGAGGCAATCTAAAAGCCAAAGAGAGACTGAAAGCTAGGCCTCTACACCAAACTGCTAGGTAGTTGTGACTGCAAAGGAAAAGCTCTTGTAGGAACTTAGAAATGCTAGTCCAATGAACACACTAATAAAAATAAAGTGAAGTAGCCTTATTGCTGATAGAGAGGAAGTTCTAGTGGCCTGAATAGAAGATAAAACCAGCCACAACACTCCCTTAAACCAAAATCCAACCCAGAGTAAGGCCCTAACTCTCTTCAATTGTGTGATGGCTAAGAGAGGTGAAGAAGCTATAGAAGACAAGTTTGAAGTTCATGGAATACAGTTCATGAAGTTTAAGGAAAGAAGCCATCCCCCTAACATCAGAGTGTAACATCCAAGTATGCTTTTAAAAGACTACCCCAAAAATTCCATGAGACCAGATACTTCAAGATTTTTTTTCATGTTTTTTTTTTTTTAGATACTTCAAGATTAAGGGATATATATATGATAGGAATAGCGAAATTCATGGTCATGTCCCTCCTTTGCACAAAAAAAAAGGCGGGGGGGTGTCCCTTGGTCCAAATCACTATTATACAGTAGGCGATATTGTGAATTCCCAGATAATGTCCTAATCAAGAATGTGGTAGAGCAAGGAAACCCACATCCACAATACATATAAATCCAAGCAAGGTAAAATCACTGCCCTTTCCAACATTCATTGTCGCCACCTGGTTTTTGCCCTGCCTGTTTTATTTAGGTGATCCTGAGAAACACTGGAAGAAGAGAGGCAATACAACACAGGAAACCACTAAAGGGCATGTTAATGAGCTCAAACCAGCTGAGAATCTCTGGGGGACAGTGCAGTGCGTATGTCTTGGAGTTGCTTCAACTGAGGGACAAGAACACTAGGATATTAATACTCTTAACATCCATTCATTATTAACTAAGGGTTTCTCCTGGTGGCTTTAATTCTACAGAACTCACCATCTGGTTTGTGTAAAGGCTGAGACAAAGCCTGCAGGCAGAGTCAGTGGGATACCTGGGCATATAATGAAATATCGGAGGAGAAGCAGGGCAGCCTCCAGGTCTCTTACACTTAGCAGTTGACAAAATAACCCTCATTTAAGAGCAGAAGTGATACTCAGTTTCTTCTGCCCAGCTGTTCCAGTTGTTTACAGCTGGTCTCTTCTGATTGGTTGGTAGCAATGCTCTGTTGGTTAAATGTTATGAACATTACCCTCCCAAAGGGTACCTGGTGGCTCCCTAATTATTATAGGAGACAAACTAAAAGTATAGAGTGAGCTATCTGTCAAAACCTAGAGGAATGAAGAACTCTATAAACACTTGGCAAACACAGAAAGTTGTTAGGCACCTGAACACCTTGCAGACACCATCCATTTATATGGTCAGCCATTCTTGGAGAGAAAAGCTCATTGTTAGTGGTGACTACAAGCAGAAAGCTTAAGATTTTTAAACAGAATGAGAACAAATTTGAGTGTGGGCCCTTGAATGCAAAATAATTCTTACATTTGCAGTTACAAGGTGTCCTCTAGGTCCTGAATTTGTTCACAGTTCAACTAAGTGAGCTTGTTAGCAATCCTCTGTCATGGTTATATGCTTTGTCAATCTTGTGTGGAGGAAAGCTTTACAATGAATATCTACAAAAAGACCAAGTTAGTTCTATCTTTGATTGGGCAACATTCTTAAAATGTAAGTAGCATACCAGAGATTGTATAATATATAAATAAAGCCCATTTCTGTACTTTCAGTCCAGAGTTCTACCAATAGATCACCTTGCCTCTTATTTAAAACTTCTTAATGGTAAGAAGTTATTTTCTAGTCATTTTCAAAAGGGCAAACCTAGCATGACACTCAAGCCAATACCATATGGAAAAGAGAATAAAATGAATTAGCATATTATTAATTGCATACTATTAATTTTCAAGGACAATTGCAAATTAGATCAACTCATTCATTTCTAAAATGTAGCTTATGTATGGGGAATATCTTCATGTCTCAGATAGGTTACCCATTTATTAAAATTAAAAACTTCCTTTCAGTCTCAGTTCTCTGATGGGTGCCATAAAAGGGGGACAGATGCTAAATGGGAAGTGTGAGAGTGTGTGAGCCATAAGCCTAGCACTTTAAAACAGGATGAAAAATAGCAGGCAAGAAGCAGAAAGGATGGAGTAAGCCCCATTTGCTGAAGCCCAAACACCCGGTTCAGAAATGCAAAAGAGGAAAAATAATTTTAATATCAACCAAGAGAAACCAAGAATCTTATAGCAAGAATATATTTTTTTGTCTCTTTGCTATTGCCTTCATTATTCAGCTAATGTCAGTAAGGAAAGACTGCAAAGTTTTACTCCTGAATCACTTGCAACATACTGACAATGTGCTCTGCTCTGTATTGACTTAGAAGAGGACTTGCTCTCTGCCCTGGACTCTTAACAAACTGGCTAAAGTAGTCCCAGCAATTTAAACATAAAAATGTCAGCTGAGAATGGGATTAAATCTTAAGAGGTGCAAGGGTGCATGTAACATTATTACTCATAACACCACATAGATGGTAATTAAGCAGAGAGCAATTCCATTTTGCAACCCTCAGCAGCTCATATCAAAAGGCCACTATTTAAATTAAGTCAACCTATGACCTTCACATGATATTTGCCAAACTTGTAGCACTGTACGTCGGTAATTCAAATAAATTTAAATAATCACAGTTGTATGTTGCAGATTTACAAGCTCTATTGATATTTTAGAACCAAAACACATGATAATTTTTAAACTGTGAAATAATCAATTAAGTCATCCCTACACAGGAATACAGCAGTGTAGAAACTAAATTGGGTTTTGATACCCTTATCTGACATGGTCATCAGCTAAGTCTCATCCCTGTGGGTAAATTTATGAAGACTGTGAGTAAATCAACAATATTTTCATGATACTATGCAACTGTGAAAGATTTAATCTAAACTTATACATGACTGAAGTTGATTCCACTCTGCCCAAGTCAAATAAAACCAGTGTTAATTATTATTTAACTGCATTATATTCCACATCATATAGCATTATGATTACTCAATGGTCAAATGATTCCTTAGCTCATAATGTCCTCAAGCAGGCATCATTATTCTGCATAATTCTATTATGCTAAGGTTCTATTTCAATTCTATGAAGTTGATTTATCTTAAGGTGATATGAGGCTGATTCTTTTTTCCAAAAACCTCATCCTTAGCAGCTTTTTCTCAACTCTGCAACATTAGTGAAAATGAAGGTATTAATTTTCTGGATTCTGCCAAGAGAAAATGCAATCCTGAGTGTTTCTTGGACAAAAGAACAATTTACAGAGGTTTAAGTAGATTTAAGGAAATCTTAAGCAATCAATGATGAAGCAGCCAGGAACTAACAAAAGGAAGCCATTACAAATCCTGCAACTTAAAGAGCTGGAGGAAAGAAAGATATTAGTGAGGCCCAGAGAGGTCTCAGGACTATGAAAGAGGAACAACCTGACAGAAGCTACATTAGGGCAAGGAAGTAGACGGCTAGTGGGGATAAGCACTCTGACCTTTCTCTTCTGCTGTCTAATCTCCTACTTATGCCTGTCTTTGGCTGAAATCAATCAGACGACAAGAGAATCAAGGTGACGCAAACTGTATTTGTCAGCCTCCTAGGATGTAAAGCAGGGCAGAAAAGAGTGAAGAATATATCACTCAACAATTAGATATAGTTGTATAGATATTCTATGCTGCATATTACCAGTAAATACTAATTTATTAAACATACAGCCTGTGGCCTCTAATAAAACTATGAAATTTACTTTCTCTCTCAAATCTGTTTCTTTTCTTGCAGTAACTCATTTCTACTTAAAGAGTAAATGATTTGAAAACAGATTTTAAACTATAAATATCTCCACTAAATGTTCCGTATCCAAAAGAAGGACGGGTCTATAGAATACTAGATGAGTTTTAAAATTCACTTCCTTATTTACTAGAGACAAGTTCAACTATAACATTGTCCCTAGGATCCCAATATTAATAAGCATTGATAAGATACATAAAATGACCTTGAAAGCCATATGATATATTGTCCAAGATTTCTCTTTACTCAGTCTCATGAATTCTCATTTGAAAATTTTATTTACAATCAAAAAACCTCAGTTTGACATGAATGTAATTAATAATTTAATTGTTAAAGGTTAATGCATTCATATGTAGATTGAACATATGATCCAATATGTACTATTTTCAGAAAAATATATACTTCAATGAAATATTCTCATATTTAAAAGGAACTGTTACCAATGCCAAAACAAAAAACCTAATTATGTCTTTGACTAAGCAAACAATCCAGGTAGGGTACTCAGTGTAGAGAGAGCAAGCAAGCCCAACCTGAAGCACGTAGATTAATAAGAACAAAGAGAGAAAAGAAGATTGTAAAAAATCTGGAAAAAAGATGGTGGTGTAAGAAGACAAGGTAAAAACCTCCTCCCAAAATCACGTAAAACACAAAAATACAGCAAACACAACTAACCTGAAAATAACCTGAAAATTGAAGAACTGACTACCTACAGCTGGGGAAGAAGAGAAGACCCTGCAGAAAAGGGTAAAGTAGCAAAGCCTTAATATCGGGACCCAAATGCTCCCCCCACCCCACCCACAGGCAGGAGGAAGAGGAGCAGAGCAGGGAGGGAGTAGAAGCCCAAGACTTTTGAACACCTGGCCCTGGAGATCTGCTCCAGGAACATGAACCCACATTACATGGTGCTCTGGTGATTAGTGGGGCTGGACAACAGGTGGAACGCTTGGGAGGCTTGAGATCTCAGCTGCTTGTGGAGAACAGGCATGCTCTACCAGCCACTCTGAGAAAAAAGGCAAAGTGCGCAGTTTGAAAGACTTCCCAGCAGAAAGAGGGGAACCAGAGGGGCAAGAGTTACACAGGGCTCTCTGCTTAGGAGAAAGGTCAGGCAGACAATACATCCCCAGCCTGCCCTTACCCCAATAGGTTAGGAGCCCTCAGGAGCTTCAGACGCTCCATCCCCCTCACTGGCAACTCAGTACCACCCAGCCTGCAGCAATGGTGAGGCCAGGCAGTGAGCAAGACAGGAGCCTGCCAGAAGGGAGGACCTCCTGGGATTGGCTCCTGCAGTACTTATGCAGTTGGGCCAAAATAGGGCCAAGAAGCTCCAACTGCCTTCCCAGCTGCAACACCTGCCTCCACTACCATATCAAGTGGAATGCACATGCCTGGGAGAGATTTGGTGCTGTGGTGATGGAGCTGCCATGGGCAGAGCTGCCCTCTGTCCAGCCTGCTGCAATGGCAGGGCCACTGGCAAGCAGGACAGGCTCCTGCCAGGATGAAAGATCTCCCTGGGCTGGCTCCAACATGCAGTTCCCTGCCTGGCCTGAAGTAGGGCTGAGAAAGCTGGAAGGTTCTCCCTCTGCATATCCAGGAACAAAGTTTGATTGCACTGCCTGCTGGCAGGTCTCACCACAAGAAAGAACCTTGGCCCTCCGCTGCCCCCATCACTGCTGGGAAGTCTTACAAACTGCCCACTTTGCCTCATTCTATGAAGCCAGCATCACTCTAATACCAAAACCAGACAAAGACACCACAAAAAAATAAAATTATAGACCAGTAACCCTGATGAACATAGATGTAAAAATATTAGCAAACCAAATTTAAAAATGCATCAAAAGGATCATCCATCATGACCAAGCAGGATTTATTCCAGGGATGCAAGTATGGCACAGTATTCATAAATCAGTATCATACATCATATCAACAAAAAGAAGTACAAAAATCACATGATCACCTCAATAGATGCTGAAAAAGCATTTGACAAAATTCAACATCATCCATTCATGATAAAAACTCTTAACAAAACAAATATAGAGGATACTAAACATAATGAAGGCCATATATGACAAACCCACCACTTTTATTCAACATAGTAATGGAGGTCCTAGCCATGACAATCAGACAATAAAGAAATAAAAGGCACCCAGATTGGTAAGGATGAAGTTAAACTATCACTGTTTACAGATGACATGATATTGTACATAAAAAACCCTAAACACTCCATGCAAAAACTATTAGAACTAATAAACTGAATTCAGCAAGGATGCAGGATACAAAATTAATACACAGAAATCTTTTGCATTCCTATACACTAACGATGAAATCGCAGAAAGAGAAATCATGAAAACAATTCCATTTACCATTGCATCAAAAAGAAGAATAAAATATCTAGGAATAAACCTAAGCAAGGAAGTGAAAGACCTATACCCTGAAAACTACAAGACATTCATGAGAGAAATTAAAGAAGATACCAATAAATAGAAATACATCCCATGCTCATGGATAGGAAGAATTAGTATTGTCAAAATGGCCATCCTGCCTAAAGCAATCTACAGATTAAATGTAATTCCTATCAAAATACCAACAGCATTTTTCAATGAACTACAACAAATAGTTCTAAAATTCATATACCACCAAAAATCCCAAATAGCCAAAGAAATCCTGAAAAAGTAGAATAAAGCTGGGGGTATTACACTCTCTGACTTCAAGCTCTAATACAAAGCCACAGGAATCAAAACAATTTGGTACTGGCACAAGAACAAACCATAGATCAGTGGAAGAAAATAGAGCCCAGATATAAACCCACATATATATGGTCAATTAATATACAATAAAGGAGTCATGGATATACAATGGGGAAATGACAACCTCTTCAACAGATGGTGTTGGCAAAACTGGACAGCTACATGTAAGAGAATGAAACTGGATTACTGTCTAACTCCATACACAAAAGTAAATTTGAAATGTATCAAAGACCTGAATGTAAGTCATAAAACCATAAAACTCTTAGAAGAAAACATAGGCAAAAATCTCTTTAATATAAACACGATCAACTTTTTCCTGAACATGTCTCCTTGGGTAAGGGAAACAACTAAAAAATGAACAAGTAGGATTAAATCAAACTAAAAAGCTTCTATACAGCAAAGGACACCATCAGTAGAACAAAAAGGCATCCTACAGTATGGGAGAATATATTCATAAATTACATATCCAATAAGGGGTTGACATCCAAAATATACAAAGAGCCAATGCACCTCAACAAACAAAAAGCAAGTAAGCCAATCAAAAAATGAGCAGAGGATATGAACAGACAGTTCTCCAAAGAAAAAATTCAGATGATCAACAGTTACATGAAAAGATGCTCCACACTGCTAATCACCAGAGAAGTGCAAATTAAAACCACAATAAGATATCACCTCACACCAGTTAGGATGGCTAACATGGAAAAGACAAGGAACAACAAATGATGGTGAGGATGGAGAGAAAAGGGAAGCCTCCTGCACTGTTGATGGGAATGTAAATTGGTTTAACTGCTCTGGAAAGCAATATGGAGGTTCCTCAAAAAACTAAAAATCGAAATACCGTTTGACCCAGGAATTCCACTCCTCAGAATTTACCTGAAGAAAACAAGATCCCTGAATCAAAGAGACATATGCACCCCTATGTCTATCACAGCAGTATTTACAATAGCCAAGATATGGAAGCAACCTAAGTGTCCATCAGTAGATGAATGGATAAAGCAGATGTGGTACATATACACAATGGAATATTATTCAGCCATAAAAAGAAAAGAAATCCTGCCACTTGCAATGATATGGATGGATCTAGAGGGTATTATATTCAGTGATCTAAATCAGGCAGAGAAAGAAAAATACCAAATGACTTCACTCCTCTGTGGAGTATAAAAACAAAGCAAAACAGAAGGAACAAAATAACAATAGACTCATAGACACCAAGAAGGGACTAATCATTACCAAAGCAGAGGGGCTGGGGTTGGGTGGGGAGGGAGAAGGGGATTAAAGGGTGCTATGATTCACAATTACAATATAGGTAGGTCACAGGGAAAACAGTACAGCACAGAGAATACAATTAACGACTCTATAATATCTTACTATGTTGATAGACAGTGATGGCAATGGGGGGGTGAGGTCTTGATAATATGGGTGAATGTTGAACCACTGTGTTGTATATGTGAAACCATCATAAGATTGTATATCAATGATACTTTAAATTAAAAAAGAGAAAAATGATTGTAGAAAAAAAGTGGCTAATTTTATATCTCAGAAGTGGTGCATGCCTTCTTCTTAGGACTTAGTTTATATTGATGTTTTGTAGAGGTAGAATAGAAAAGGAGGTTAGTGAGTCAAGGAAGGAGAGGAACTATTCAATTAAGAGATATAATGAACCATCAACAAGAATAAAAGTGGGAGTTAGAAGGGGAAAGGCATAATCTGTACTGTAGCCTCCTCTGCTATTTGTTCTCAACCAATTAGTGCCGAAATGTTGACCTATTCATTGGGATCCAATTTTGTTTTCTAATTTCAATGTGCTTCTCAAATGTATGTAGGTATGTTAATTAGTTCTCTTATGTAACTGAGTTTCTACCAAACTGTAATTGGAAATGTTTCTGTACTTGGCCAAGTGAAGAAGTCCAAACATGATAAAATTTCTCATAATTTCTCAAAATTATCAGAAGTGTTGAATCTGTTTCACTAAGCACAATAAAAATAGTACTGCCCAAATGGAAAGAAGTCATACTTATTATGTTATTCAACATCTTTTTAAACAAAATTGGACTCCAGAGCCTGACATCATTGTGTGTCTTTTCATGAAGATGAGTCCTATTCCCAAACTAAGGGAAACACTGAACACTAAAGAGGAAACACTACATCATGTAGTGTTTCCCGGTAGCACATAGTTCACAGTATAAGACAAACTGATGAAACTCAACAATTTTTGTTGAATTGAAATTAATCTATTTTCTTACCTATCCATATGCACAACTTCAAGTCTCATGCCTTTTATTTTCTCTGATTATACAACTGATGCCCTAAAGCAGAGTGCATTCTGATGTCATGATGCCTATTGACTCTGTCATGCAATTTCTGGAGATTAACTCAAATCTAAATTATATTTAACCTATTGATAGGCATCTACATGAAGAGTAAATATAAATGGAAGCTTTCATATAAACATGAAAATAAAATCTAGCAAATGGCAAGGCATTATGAATTATTTTGATCACTTCTTTGGGCTTTTAAGGCTTTCAGATAGGCTTTAAAATACTTCTAAAGTCATGGTTTCATTTTGTACTGGATTTACGAATATAATATAAATTTATCAACATTTTTGTTTCTTCACAAAAAACATATGTTTTTGCCATACTGGAATATTCTTCATGTGCAGATATGATACATAATATTTTCCTTATATCATTAAAAAGTCAAAACTAAAAATGGTAAACTTACCACTAAAGTTTTAACAGGATCCTCTTAAGATAGAAATTTCCTTGATAAACTATTTTCCCAAAGATAGAAAATTCAAAGAATCAAATGTTGGAACCAGGCAGTACATTAAGAGACATTGAAATACGTTTACCTCTGTTATTCTAGCCACCTTAGAATGGGCTAGAATTCAGTTATCAAAAATCACAGATGAAGATTTTATACAGATTTTAAGTCCCCTAAAGAGATTTTCTGACTATAATGAAGCTTTAGCACTTGTACTATTAGCTTTTAAGATTATTATATCCAGCCTGAATATATCTTGCATGTATCTTCTAGCTTCTAATATCATAACCCCTTTTGTTTTGATCCATAAACATCTAATATAGACTGGAGAACAGGCCTTCATATAGTGTTAGATTCATATAGTTAATTCTATGAATCTGGGATAGGAAACTCTTAGCATCACCTAGATAATCATACTCCCTAAGTCTCTTGCATGATCTCCTTGAAATGTTCACCCCTGCTTTTCTTGAATATTTGCAGTGACAGGGAGCTCAACACCTTATAAAGATACTTCTGCATGCGTATCTTTTCTGCACTAAGCTAGAATCTGCTTCCTTCCACTGTTTACACCTTGGCCATAGTATCAACTTTGCAACTATATCAAGGCAGTCATTGTGCTTTTCTCAGGATATTCTAAGATAAATACCTGATACTCTTTCATGGGATGAAGTCAAAGATATTTAGCTCCAAGAAAGAAAGCATGCACATCTAAGGAGGGAACATCCATGTCTAAGAACATATAAATCTGCATACCTCTCCCATTAGATCCTTACTATTATTTAGTAAGATAGACTTCATGGGTTGTTAAGCAAGTCCATATCTCTTTGGATTATATTGTGATAGAGAGTAGAAGAGTTATCATAGCACTGGGGCAAATTTGTGAATGCATACTGTTCTCTGTTCTATATGTATGCAAACTAAGACTCTCTTTCTCTATTGGAATAGGAAAAAAAGGCATTCAACAAATCTGGGCCAGATACCATCTACCTAAAGTCATAATAATCTGCTTTAGGATTGTTATCATGTATGGCATGGCAGTTGCAGTTGGGGCTATCACTTGGTTGAGACTGAGATATTTCATAGTCATTTTCCAGGATCCATCTGGTTTCTGCAGTGGCCAGCTTGGCAAATTAAACAGACATGACAGAGATTTATTAGGTCTTTAAACATGGCACTAACCTCCACCCTGCTGTGTTGGCCAGTGAGTAGCAGTTTCAGTGGCTTCTGCTTGGCCTTCTTCACTACAGAGCAAGAATCCAAAGTGATGTTTTCTCCAACTATAAAGAATGCTAATCCCAATTATACACCCAAAGTCCAAGAAAATGAGGCCAGTTGGAGCCACAGATTAAATGGATCCACTCTATGCTAGATTTGGGCCAAGATTACATCTATTATCTAGCCCCTATATGCCCTCATTTTAATGGGGGTATAGCAATGGTGATGTTTCAGCCCTTTGGGTATCAAAAAGAGCTTAAGTCTTGTTTCCAATACTTAAAATGTTTGAGTATTTCTTTTCATAATATATAGTCAACTGGGTAAGTGGTTCTTGGTCTTTGGGAAACGACTGGGGAAATCATTAGCAATGGCCTTGCCATGTCATCAATCAGTGTGTTCCAGGTCTGAAAACGGGCACAGGTATGAAAAGCAGGCAAATGACATCGCATTTTACTGAGGCTAGATCTTCAGTTTCCTGTTCATCCATTCTTGCTTTCTTTTGATTATATGTATTAAGCAGTATCTTTGTTAGCTGCCCATTTATTTTGCTCTTAGAAGTGCTGCATTCTAGTAACCACCTCCACAACTCTCTGTGGATCAAGTTCCCTGGGTTGTCCCTCTGACCTTAACAGTTGTTACAATAATTGTAACTCCCGGCTTCTGCAGTTTAAGTGCTACTAACTGGCCTGTATTGTTTCATAGCTAATCATCCCCATTGCTATCAAAAAGCCAAGTTCCATTACAACCTCCCTCTCATAAGCCCTGACTTTCAGAAGAGAGCCACTGCTTAACATTTCAGTGACACTGGAATCTCCTCTCACTAATACTCTCTAACTCCTGGTGGGTTTGGTGAATGGCATGTCCTCTTAGGTTTACTGTGTGTCTTTTGAGCTCATATAATATATTTATTCTAGCAAACCTATTTCCAATCTTTTTTAGTGCCTTCTTCTATCACCTTCCATGGCAATTCATGTAGACTTCAAAATAGGGCTATTGCTTCTAGGAGTCACTTTATAGCAAGTTTATTCTATCACCCTAGTCCTTGGTGGGAAATCAAGCCAGTATCTTGATAATGTGTTCCAAGTCCATATGTTCTCCTTTGTTCAAATCTATGTTTGGCCTGGTATTTAATTCTGGCATCTCCCAAATCCAGTCCCATGGTTCATGTTGGCTAATTCTTGAAGATCCTTTGGTATAAATCCTTTCCTCCCAAATTACACTCCACATAACTCAGCTTAGTTGTACTTCAACTTATCACTAGTTTTTGGCCTGAAAACTGAGAAGAGTAAAAGCAAATGCTGAGAGAAGTCCCCGTTGCCCTACAAGGGAAAAGCCTCAGCAGTATCCTCCCACAGAGATGTGCTAGCTCTTGTTCAAGAAGCACAGACCACCTCTGGGGGCTCTAAGGAGTCAGGAGAATTTGTGGATACAAGAGCTTTAGGAGTATCCTCCCAGATGTATAAGGGTACGGGTTTTCCCAAATAGAGTGCTGACTCTGGCACTACAGTTCCTCTTTGGCTGAGCATTCATTGTCTTTGAAGCCTGGTAACAATGTTACATCCTGAATTCTGTCGTTATCATCTTGGTCTCCCTGACTCTGTCTCCTTTCTTAGAAAGTTCTCCCAAATCACAACAAAAGTTTTAGCAACTGGACCACTACCTTGTGCCAAGAATAGGGTCTTTGTGCCAAGAATAATTCCTGGGATAGGATCATCATTGCCAAACCAGATGGTGAGTAATCCAGATCCCAAATTTCATCTTACCATTTTATTGGACATCTTCTAATACTATCATGTCAATTGAGTTCTCTAGGAAGCAGATCCTGAGATAGAGTTAAGAGTGCAAAAGTCTTATTGGCAACCAACACCTATAGAAAGTAAAAAGAAAAAAACAGAACCAAGCAGAAGGTTCTAACAAGGTGTCTGTCTGCCAGCCAGTGAGAGTTCTGGTGTGAAAATTGCATGTTAGAACAATTCCATGTCGGATGGAAGCAGTCTGCCCATTACAGCTCAGTCGGGATTAGTCATTGGTCAAGACCACCCTGAGAAGAATATAATTTTGACCCAAAGGCTGAGGCAGAAATGAAAAAGTTAACAGACAGATGCTATCTACTCATCATAGTAGTCCAAAGGTACATATCATTATCTGTCAGTTTTACTTCTAAGACCTTGTCAAAAAGCACTCAAATTTTGAATTTTGAACCCTCGAGGACATTTACCTGATGCTTCTGAATAGTAATATTTCTAAAATAATGTAATTATTTTACCTTTGTTGAAGGTCAAATCTTAGGCTAAAATAAAAATGTGATTACTGGCCAGTCTGGTCCTCTATTACAGATGAAGAACAAGTAAGTGTGACTGGTATTTTTCTTTCATAAAGTGTGCTGATTGTTCCTTATAAACTTGCTTTCAGTCAGGTGTTTGCAAATTGATTTTCTTATAGTTGTTCTTGATGCTTCTTTTGCAGCAAGTCTTATCTGAGCTAATCTATAGCCCTATATATTGCTATGACCATCACTCAGATAAAACATAACACATTTTCATTTTGTCACTCCATTATTTTTGCAGTGAGTCAATATAATCTGAGGTGAAGCATGCTTTGCTCAGCATTTATTGATCTATTGGTTTGTTCACTGTTTATATCAAAACACCACTTGTCAGTCCTGACCCAATCACAATTATCTTCTCATAAGGAAAATGACAGCTTCACAGCCCAAATATGAGTCAATTTCCAAGGTGAGTTACTCTCAAGATGCTGGTACAAAATGTGCATCCCCCTTCCTCCATTTAGGCATGAATGATGGATGACTTTCATTTTCTAGCTAAAGGGAGAAAAGTATATATGTATACTAACAAGATACCACTTTCTCCAATACAAGAGAAAGATATTCTAACTTGTACCACAGTGCATGAGCACACAGATGTTCAATAAATGGTAATCATTATTAATACCGGTTCGAACAATTGTGAACTTATCTAGTCATTAACAGGAATCAATTTTGTGAAGTGAGATGGGGAATGATGAGATAAAGCCAAGCTGAAGCAACTTTTCCACGCCTACAGAAACTAAATTGGTCTTTCAAACTCCTCACTAAGCAAACAACAAACAATGCCGGGCTTGACTTCTCAGGTGCCTAAGCTTCTTTTTGTTTATTTTAGAAGTATTCTGTAAACATATTAACTCTCTAAAGACAAAGAAATAATAGTACTTTACTAACATTTTTACTAACTTACTTACTGTACTGATGTTTTCTAACCTTTAACTGTCTACTCTTATTTCTAGAAAGCAATTTAACATCTAATGCAGTCACCCTACAAACCCAAGTGTCTATTAACCACATTCCTAACTATAGAGAACTTTGCTTCTAACATCCCTTTAAGTAAAAATGTCCTTCACTTTTTCCCTTGAATATGAAAGTTGTATTAACCCACACCTGGGCTCAGCTCAAAACCTACTTTCTTCATGACTCTCACATATAACAACAACCTATATATATCTTTCTTATTCCTATAACTTTTATTATTTCACAGATTTTGGCCTTTAAAGATAATTTCTTTTCATGTTACTGCCCTTCATTGAATCACTTTAACAATGCGTGCTGGAAACACACATTGCAGCCTAGTAGGCTAACAGAGTTTGTGTGATCTTTGGAAAGTCTCTGTGACTCTCTGAACCTTGGTTTAGAAATTCTAAAGTCCTTTCCAACTCTATAGATCTATAATTTTATGAATTTGGTTTTGTTTCTTAGCCTGGTATTAGGTTCTACACAATATTTAGTATCTTCCCAGCACCCACCAAAGTAGTTAACTTAGTATATATAGAAGCATAATAAATATAATGAATCAGTGAATGAATGGTTTCATTGGTTTAAGGCTTCACTGACTTAGAAAGTACAATTTGGGTAAAGAAATTTAGTTACAACTTCCACTGATTGTTATTGAAAGCCTTAGCCACTATTTCACTTAGGTTTAAAAGTGACTCACTGTTTTAATTTTATGAGGTTTTCTTGACAACAGGATTATTAGATATACAAATAAAAAATTGAAAGACAGATTTGAGTTGAACAATCATTTTGATAGGCAGTAATTTTTTCTAAATAAGTTGATCATTTGCATATTTTTCTTTTTAATAGTCTTTTCAGTCAAATTGTCTTAAAGACAACTTCCTATATGTTTACAACTATTAGAAAAGCTAAAGCAGCTCTAAGTAGGCATATATGCATGCATGTGTACATAGATTATAAAAAATAAATAATGGCTTAAAAGGATAGAAGCAATGGCCTAAACCTATCCAAATTTTTAAATAGTGTCAAAAATTTGCCACTCTTTGAAAGTTTATATATGAAAATAAAAGTGAAATCAGGTTAATAGGGAACAGGCTCTAAACTTGACTAAATTTCAGCAGCATATGATATTTGTTCTTACTCTGTGCGGATAGAAATGAAATGTTTCTGATCAGTTACTACTTCACCCCTTTGATGAAGGAGGGCTCTCCACCCTAATATTACATGATTAAGCATATGATACCCAACACTGGATGCATGACCTTGAGAGAACTTTGTTAGTCACATATACTCACAGCTCAGGGGAAGAGGACAATGAACACCGTGCAGGACAACACGGGGCTGCCCTGAGGAGCAGAGGGAACGAACAGCGGCTGTGGGAGGCCAGCTTTATCATAACAAGAGAGTGAGAAGCCCCCTTGCTCCTGCCGTAGTATGTGATTGGCTTGTTTGAATAATTCCATGGACAGAAAGGGAAGTGAAACCCATTAGGTTGAGGACCAGTTTGAGTGCAGCTACTCCATTTGATAGGGGAACTATCAGAGTGGAAAGCCTTTCCTGCTGGTATATCTGACAAGTGAAGGCAAACTTACAGATAGGACTTGGGGCCCTGTGAGGCTCAAAGATGTCAGGGCAGCACTTAAAATTTAGGCCTTATAATACTCCAGCAGAGGCGAAGGAGACCAAGATCAGTTTATAAAAAGGAAAGGAGATTGTTAGACATTTATAATATTTTTTAAGTTTTATCATGAGTTAATCCCCTAATATGTATGCATTTGCCCATAAATCAACTTTATGCATGTACTTGTCCATTCATATATACATGCAGCAAGAAATAATATCAAATGCATGTGAGTGATACCTGAAATTTAGTGACTGTTTGATATCAATAGATACATAATACAGTAGACTTCTCTAAGTAATTTTATTAATTTATAGAGCAATCTAGTCTAAAACCATAGTGAATATTTTATTTAGCTAACATGTAAGTTGGTAAAGAATAAATAGGAGGAACAGAGTAAGAAGCAAAATTAAAAAAAAGAAGGAAAAGGAAGAAGATGATGAAGAAAAGGTAGAAGAGGAAATGCAGGAAGAGCAAAAGTCACATTCCCCCTGCCACTGCGCCCTCAGATATGAACATAGAGATCTCACTGAATCTTCAATACAGGAATGATCAAAATAATATTACAAATGCAGTTGAAATTAACAAGAACTTGGGAAATTATAATTAATATTATGGAAATATAAGTATTAAGAACCCACAAATGTAACTTGAATATATTCACCAAGCTGTCAGAGCCATAGAATGAGCTTTTATCCTGACTTTGAACTAACTGTAAGTACTTCAGAGACTAGAAACATCAAGCTTTCCCCCAGGAATTACATTTGCCCTTCAATAAGCCCTGGGGAAAACGTTTCAGACAGATACTGACTGTGTCCCTGTCAACATTAGACTGAGCCAGGGACAAATCCTAGCAATTACACTGCATCTTGTAAAACATTCATATATTCTTTTAGGAAATAAATCATTTCATGCTCATCCATTTTTATTATGACATGTGCAATACTACCTATTCCCTACGAGATAAATTATGGCTGTACTTCCCCCCAATATGCTTGTAATGTCTTCTCCATCACTCCCCTAAGTAAAGAGTGCTGTAAGCTGTTAAGGAGACCTCTGGAAATGCTTTTGGATGGGAGGATCAGGAGTTTTTGATGCTTAAATGTACAGGGCAGGGCAGGGCACGCATAAATGAATATAATCAGTAAAATTTTGCTTAAAGGATCACTTTGTCTAACTCACAAAAATGAGAAATTTCCAGCACCTCCTAGATTTGGGGCCAGTATTAGGAAAATAATTTTATAAATTCAAGTAGAATTACCCTATAAATTTAAATGAAGTAGATGGAAACCTAAAGAAAGTTTTTAGAACCAAATCTAGTTTTTCGGACTGAGAGTTTACTTAAGAAATTGTATCAATTCCCTACATTCTAAAATGGAACTATAAAATTGAAGTTGAAGATTGGTTCCTAAAATGTGAAGATTTTTAGAAGACATTTACCTTTGTTTAGAATTGCAAATTCTCCCAGCCCTGGATGTGCCCCCCAACTGCTCTTTTTTCCCCCTGGTGAAGTGCTGGTCTATTAGATTCCAGCCCACCCACTTTTTTTCTACTCTCCCTTCTTGGAGACTATATTCCAGTCATTCTCTCTCGGTCCTTTATCTATAGATTTCTCCCTCACTACTGAATCATTCCTTTCAATGTTCTAATGTGCTTTAATTTCACCTATATCTTAAAAAGATAAAAGCTTGGCTTCATACCCCACACCCCAAGTCTCCACACTATTTCTCTGCTCTCCTCCACAAGGATTTTTCAGAGTTTAGACTACTCCAATTCCTCACCTCCCATTCACTCTTCGCCTAAGTTCAAACTGGTATCTACTCCTACCATGCTACCAATCATGCTCTTTCAAATGTCTCCAAATACCTATGTTGCTAAATCCAGGGTCTTCTTTTCTGATTGCACCTTATCTGATTTGTCATTCAAAATACACTAGATTTTCCTTCAGTTACAAAAGACCCAAACAACAGCAGCTTATTTTTCACTCACACTACATGTCCAGCGCAGATCATATATGGCCGTGCACCACTTTGCCTTCACTCAGGGAGCCGGGTTGGTAGAGCGTCCTCTATCCGGACCATTGCTTGTGCCTAAAGGGAAAAGGGCAGGTGAAGTATGTAGGAGCTGGAAGTGACTCATATCACTTCTAATCAAAGCAAGTCTGTAACCATGCACGACTCTACCAGGAAGGAGCAGTGCATACTGGTAAAGAGTAAGTCTAACACACCTGGCATCTCAACTATTTTTTCATAGTTAAAAGCACTTTCATTTTTGTAACACCCTCATCACTTGGCTTCCATGACACTGTTCTTTCCAGATAGTCCATCTACCCCTCTGGCTATTCCTTTTCAACCACTTTTGCTGCCTTCCTTTCTTATCTAAGCTCTGAAGCTTGGAATTCCTCAGGGTTCAGTGTAAGACCTTTAGTAACTACACATACTCTCTCCCTACATGTTCTTACCCATTCCCGTATTAAATATTACCTATACAGTCAGAAATTTTAAATGTATCTCTCTAGCCCAGACCTCTCTTCCTAAACTCCAGGTTTACGTACCCAGATATCTCTCAGACATGCTCACTTAGGTACCTCACAAACACCCACATGTAGAAGGTCCAAGATGAAATGTTACCTTCTCTGGCCAGACCCATTCTCCTCCAGTCTTCCCATCACAGTAAATGGCATTTTCAGCCACCTAATTATTCATGCCCAAAACCTAGGAGTTGTTCTGAATACCTTCCTCTTCTTCACTCCCACATCCAATCCCTTACCAAGTTCTGACGAGTCTTCCTCCAAATGTTTTCTCAGATAAGCCCAGCTCTCATCATCTCTCCACCCTAGGCTAAGCCAGAAATATCTGTTACTTGAATTAATGCAGTAGTAACCCTCTTAACTGCTCTCAATTTCCTTTTTTCACCACTCTCCTGATTCCTATGATTTCTCCATAGAGAAATTTGCCTGATCAATTAAAAACACAAATCCAATTTGATCACATCAGTCTCTTGCTCAAAACCATAAAATGACTTTCCATTGCATTTAGAATCAAATTCAAACTCCTAATGTATCCTAAAAGTCATGCTTTGAATCCAGTCTCTGCCCTTCACTCTCCACTCTCCAGCAAACTTCTTTCTCTCTGAGTTGAAATACAGCAAGATATTTCCCAGCTCAGAAACTCTGGACATGCTTTTTGCCTGGTTACCCTTCTTTTCCTCATTACCCTCTTCATCTTGCTAACTGCTACTTACTTCTCTACCTGAACTGCAGATCATTTCATTAAGAGATATTTCTTGGGAATCTAAACTACTATTAGTTTAACCATTCCATAGCACAATATTTTCTTGCATCACACTTTAAAAATTGGATATTGCATCATTTTCCTAGAGCTGCTATAGCAAAGTACTACAAGCTGAGTGACTTAAAACATAAAAGTTTAGTCTCTCACAGATATGAAGGCTAGCAGGCTGACATCAGAGGGCTGAAAGGGCCATGATCTCACCAAAAGTCCTAGGGGAAGAGACTCTCTGGCCTCTTGTTTTTGGTGACTGCTTGTAATCTATGGCATTCCTTATCCTTTAGATAAATCACTTGAGTCTCTGCCTCTTTGTTCACATGGCTGTCTTCCTTTTGTCTCACAGTGTCTTCCTTCTATGCATGTCTCTATGTCCAAAGTTCCCTCTTACAAGGACACCAGTCATCAGATTAGGGCCCACCACAACCCAGTATGGCTCCCTCTGAACTTGGTAACATCCGTCGAGACTATTTCCTCTTTAGATTACATTCACAGGTCCTGGGGGAACACGAATTTTAGGGGCACATTATTCCATTCAGTACAAGTATGTACTCATTTTTTTTGTTTCATAGATACAAGTCACATTGTACATTTTGCGGCACATTAAGTCTGTTTGACAAACATTTGGAATGAATCTGAGATTATCTAGATAAGTGATTTTAAAAAAAATTTAGAGGCATTTTGAAGAGATAGGGTGATAAATATACCACTTATTGGGGGAAGATTTATCTCATTAGACTAGAAAACTTCCATGATACTTTTCTTTTTTTTCCTTATTAATTTTATTGAGGTATAAATACAAGTAATAAAATGTGGTCATTTTATTATTATTTATATTTTAATATATTTAATAAGTTGTGGCAAATATAACCACTATCACAAATAAAAAATATGTATTTCCATCACTCCAAAATATTTCCTTATGCCCCTCTGCAGTTAAGACCCCTCTCTGAGCCTACCCTGAACCCATCTATAAGCAACCACTGATTTGTTATCTGTCACTATAAATTAATTTTGCCCCTTTTATAACTTCACATGAATAGAATCATAAAGTACACATGCTTTTATATCTTGCTCCCATTCACAAAGCATAGTATTTTAGGGATGCACCCATATTGTTGCTTGTATCAACAGCTTATTCCTTTTATTGTAAGTTTCATTGTATAGATATACTCTAATTTGTTTATCCATTCCCTTGTCAATGGATATTGAGGTTGTTTCCACTGTTTTTAGCTATTAGAAATAGCTTTAAATATAATTTGTATTTTTTAGCTATAAATAGCTATAAAAAATAATTTAGAAATAAAGCTTCTATAAGAATTTTTTTTGTTATCATTAATCTACAATTACATGCAGAACATTATGTTTACTAGGCTCTCCCCTTCACCAAGTCCCCCCCCCACAATCCCCATTACAGTCTCTGTCCATAAGCACAGTAGGATGCTGTAGAATCACTACTTGTCTTCTCTGTGTTGTACAGCCCTCCCCATGCCCCCTAATTATACATGCTAATCATAATGCCCCCTTTCTTTGTCCCTGCCCTTATCCCTCCCTTCCTACCCATCCTCCCCAGTCCCTTTCCCTTTGGTAACTGTTAGTCCATTCTTGGGTTCTGTGATTCTGCTGCTGTTTTGTTCCTTCAGTTTTTCTTTGTTCTTATACTCCATATATGAGTGAAATCATTTGGTACTTGTCTTTCTCCACCTGGCTTATTTCACTGAGTAAAATACCCTCTAGCTCCATCCATGTTGTTGCAAATGGTAGGATTTGTTTTCTTCTTATGGCTGAATTATATTCCATTGTGTATATGTACCACATCTTCTTTATCCATTCATCTACTGATGGACACTTGGGTTGCTTCCATTTCTTGGCTATTGTAAATAGTGCTGTGATAAACATAGGGGTGCATCTCTCTTTTTCAAACTGGGCTGCTGCATTCATAGGGTAAATTCCTAGAAGTGGAATTCCTGGGTCAAATGGTACGTCTATTTTGAGCTTTTTGAGGAACCTCCATACTGCTTTCCACAAAGATTGAACTAATTTACATTCCCACCAGCAGTGTAGGA
Organism: Manis pentadactyla; assembly: GCF_030020395.1. Taxonomy (NCBI): domain Eukaryota; kingdom Metazoa; phylum Chordata; class Mammalia; order Pholidota; family Manidae; genus Manis; species Manis pentadactyla. The sequence continues at coordinate 55,251,469 of NC_080023.1, forward strand.
GGGTTCCTCTTTCTCCACAACCTCGCCAACATTTGTTGTTGTTTGTCTTTTGGATGGTGGCAATCCTTACTGGTGTGAGGTGATATCTCATTGTAGTTTTAATTTGCATTTATCTGATGACTAGCGATGTGGAGTATCTTTTCATGTGTCTGTTAGCCATCTGCATTTCTTCTTTGGAGAACTGTCTGTTCAGATCCTGTGCCCATTTTTTAATTGGATTATTTGCTTTTTGTTTGTTGAGGTGCATGAGCTCTTTATATATTTTGGATGTCAACCCTTTATCAGATCTGTCATTTATGAATATATTCTCCCATACTGTAGGATGCCTTTTTGTTCTATTGATGGTGTCCTTTGCTGTACAGAAGCTTTTCAGCTTGATATAGCTGTAAGCATATTTACAGAAGTTTTTTTCTATGAGTTTTTTTATAGAAGTTTTTGTTATTGTTCTTGAATAAAAATCTGTAAGTGGAATTGGTGGATTAAATAGAACTTTTATGTTTAATATTATAAGAAACTGTCAAAAAATTTCTCAAAGTGGTTATAACATTTTAGATTTCTCATAGGATTGTATGAGAATTCCAGTTGGTACACATCTCAACCAACATTTTGTCTTTCTCAATCTTTTTAATTTTTAGCTATTCTTGTAGGTATGCAGTAGATCTTATTGTAGACTTAATTTATATTTCCCTATGACTAGTGATGTTGAGCATCTTTGCAACTGCTTATCAACCATTTATATACCTCCTTTTGTGAATTATTTTTCAAATCTTTTCTACATTTTCTATTAGGTTATTTAAATTGTTAAAAGAGATCATTACCATCATTGGTATGATTCTACATACCAATCATTTTTCAGATGCATATAATACAAATGTTTTCTCACAATCTGTGGCATTCCTTCCATTTTTGTATATCTTTTGAAGAATATACCTGTTATTTTCATGAAATCCAGTATATTAATTTTTGTTATTGATGGTACATTCTTGTGTTCTATCTAAGAAAGATCAAGGAGATTTTATTCTAGGTTTTGCTTTTACCTAAATGTGTAAGACATGAAATAAGAATAATGGTTCACTTTTTCCATATGGATATCTAGTTTTTCCAGTATAATTTGCTTTACTGACCATACTTTCCCTGTTGAGTTTCTTCAGCACTCTAGTTAAATATCATTTGACTATATGTCTGTTTTTATACTTTTATGAACACTCTGGTTATTGATCTATGTGTTTTTACTTATACCAATACCACATTAATTTCTGTAGTTTATAATAAGTCTTGAAACCAGATTGTGTACATTCTCCAATATTACTTTTTTCACAATTATTTTAGCTTTATTATACCCTTTCAGATCGTAAAAATTGCTAATTTCTACTATACCCCCCCAAAAAAATTCCAGGGATAATCTGACTGGGATTATTGTGTATATTGTGAGAGCAATTTACACCTTACTATGTTGAGTCTTTTAATTCGTGGACATGGTATATCTTTTCATTTACTTAGATCTTTAATTTCTCTCAGTAATATATTACAATTTTCAGTATAAGACTTGCATTTATTTTTTAAGTTTAAACACAAATATTTTAAGTTTGATACCCTTGTAAATAGTATCTTTATTCATTTTTAATTATTTGCTCAATATATTTAGTAATAAAATTCTTCTGTATCTTGCAACTATATAAATTCACTTATTAGCTCTAATAGGTTATTTATAGATTCTTTAGAATTTTCTACATACAAAGACATGCTCTCTGAATAAAAACTGTTTTACTTCCTCCAAATTAAATCTGCTTCTCTTTTAAACTTTTCCTTTATTACACTGACTAGGGTATCTACTGCAGTGCTTAATAGAAGTGGTGAAAGTAGACATGCCCTGTTCCCAATTTTAGGGGGAAAGTATTCACTGTTTCAGTATTAATAACATTCACTTTAAGTTTTTCATGAATATCCTTTATCAGGTTGAGGATGTCTTCTTCTATTCCTACTTTGTTGAGAATGTTTATTAATGAATAGTTCTTTAATTTTGTCAAATGCTTTTTCTGCAGTTAAAATGATTATATTGTTGATTTTCCTTTTTTTCATTAACATAGTGAATTACATTTATTGATTTTCAAATGTTCTAACAAATTTGCATTCCTGGGAAAATCTCACCTTGCCATGCTCTATTTCCTTTTCATACATTATCTGATTTCATTAAGGATTTTTTTTCCCATTTATGTTCATGAGAGAGATTCTCCTATAGTTTTTTAATATATATAATATACCAGCCTGGTTTTAGTATCAACATAATTTTGACCTCACAACATGAATGAGAAAGTCTTCCTTTCTCCTTTATTTCCTAAAATACTTGTGTAGGAATGGAATTCTTATTCTATGTATATTTAGTAGAATTCAACAGAGAAGCTGTTCAGACTGTGAGAAAGCTGATATATGAATGGACATGAATGCAATTCAGGCTGTTGAGCTAGAATTTACTTTTGTGGCCTGAAAAATGGCTTTTGACAAGCAAAAGTATAGTAAACATGGAAAATACTTAACATACTTAACTGTGAAGGACAGCAAACTATTTTTTAAAGCACCACAGTTTCAGTAGCTTTATGTTACAAGAATTAATATGGGTAAAATCTGTTTGAAAAGCACAAGTGTTTACTTTAAAATAAATGCTCTGCTGCATTCTTTCCTTTATCAGTCAGCAGTTACTCATCACAGCCCAAAATAGTAAAAGCTATATTTCTTTTAAATATACTATAATTCAAATTTTACATCAAGTTTTAGTGATCTTCCTTTCAGTTAGTATGAGTTAGTGGGGTTTTAAACAATTTTTTATCACATAAATAATGTAAATAGCAGTTGGGCCTATAGCTTCCCTCCACACTAGAGAATTGGGTGCTGGAGGGGGTCTACAGAGAGAATTATTTTCAGTGTATCATCTTTGCACTGCTTAAATTTTTTTTACCATGAATATTTTTCAATTTTAAAAAAGCTAGTTAATAAAACCACTAAGTAATATTTCATAATTTTATTGTGCATGTTCTATTATGGATTATAAACTGTCAGTTAAGTATGCATACCTAGCTTTTATTAGCAGTAGAACTGAAGAGGTATTTGTTGTGTATAATTGACTTGTTTATTACCCTTTAATGATAATAAGTGCAAAGCATTTATATACTGAATATAAATAGCTATGAATAAAAACATTTTTCCTTGATGGTATTAAAATAGCTAATAAAATATCACAGTTGCATTGATTTCCATTAAAATTACAAGTCAGTCAACTCAGGTGGAAAAAGATGGTGGCATGAGAAGTGAGGCAGAAACTTCCTCCCAAAACCACATATTACACAAAAATACAGCAAATACAACTAACACTGAAAAACCAACCCATAAGAAGACTGCAATAGACTACCTATATCTGGGGAAAAAAGTGAAGACCTCACAGAAAAGGGTAAAGTAGCAAAGCCCCAATCCAGTGGGACCCAAGCCCTGCCCCAACCCCAGCTCACAGGTGGGAAGAAGAGAAACAGAGCAGGGATGGAGTAGAAGCCCAGCACTGCTAAACACCTACCCCTGGAGATCTGCTTCAGGACCAAAAACCCAAATTACATGGTGCTCTAGAGTCACTGAATGGATAAAACAACAAGTCCCAACTACATGTTGCCTACAAGAGACTCACTTTAAACTCAAAGACATACTCAGACTAAAAGTGAAGGGATGGAAAAAATATTTCATGCAACTAATAGGGAGAAAAAAGCAGGAGTTGCAGTACTTATATCAGATAAAATAGACTTCAAAACAAAGAAAGTAGCAAGAGCCAAAGAAGGACATTATATAATGATAAAAGAGTCAGTCCAACAAGAGGATATAACATTTTTATTATAAATATCTTTTCATCCAATATAAGAGCACCTAAATATGTGAAATAAATACTAACAGAATTAAAGGGGGAAGTAGAATGCAAAGCATTCATTTTTGGAGACTTCAACACACCAATCACTCCAATGGACAGATGAACCAGACAGAAAGTAGGTAAGGCAACACTGGCACTGAAAAACACGTTAGAACACATAGATCTAACAAATATCTACAGAACACTCCACCCAAAAGCAACAGGATACACATTGTTCTCAAGTACACATGGAACATTTTCAAGAATAGGTCATATATTATGCCACAAAAGGAGCCTCAGTAAATTCAAAAAAATTGAAATTTTGCCAACCAGCTACTCAGACCACAAAGGTATGAAACTAGAAATAAATTACGCAAAGAAAACAAAAAAATCCCACAAACACATGTAGTCTTAACAACATGCTCCTAAATTATCAATGGATCAATGGCCAAATAAAAACAGAGATTAACCAATATTTGGAGACAAATGACAACAATAACTCAACACCAAAAAATCTGTGGAATGCAGCACAGGCAGTTCTAAGAGGAAAGTATATTGCAATACAGGATTACATCAAGAAAAAAGAACAATCCCAAATGAACATTCTAACCTCACAATTAATGAAACTAGAAAAAGAAGAACAAATGAGGGACAAAGTCAGTAGAAGGAGGAAAATAATTAAGATCAGAGCAGAAATAAATAAAAATGAGAAGAATAAAACAGTAGAAAAAGTCAATGAAACCAGGGGCTGATTCTTTGAGAAAATAAACAAAATAGATAAACCCCTAGCCAGACTTATCAAGAAAAAAGAGGGTGTATACACAAAACAGAATCAGATATGAGAAAAGAAAAATCATTAGGGACACCAAAAAAAATACAAAGAATTATTAGAGAATACTATGAAAAACTATATGCCACCAAATTGAATAACCCAGAAGAAATGGACAACATTCTAAAAAATAAAACCTTCCAAGACTGACCCAGGAAGAAACAGAAAATCTGAACAGACCAATTACCAGCAATGAAATCAAATTGGTAATCAAAAAACTACCTAAGAAAAAACCCCATGGACCTGATGGCTTCACCACTGAATTATATTGAACATTTAGAGAAGACCTAATACCCACCCACCTTAAAGTTTTCCAAAAAGTAGAGGAGGATGGAATACTTCCAAACTCATTCTATGAGGCCAACATCACTCTAATACCAAAACCAGACAAAGACACTAGAAAAAAAAGAAAATTACAGACCAGTATTCCAGAAGAACATAGATGAAAAAACACACAACTAACTATTAGCAATCCCAATTCAAAAATACATCAAAAAGATATTCCATTATGATCAAGTGGGACTTATTCCAGGGATGCAAGGTACAATATTTGAAAATCCATCAACATCACACACCACATCAACAAAAAGGACAAAAATCACATGATCTTCTCCAGAGATTCTGAAAAAGCATCTGACAAAATTCAACATCCATTCATGATAAAAATTCTCAACAAAGTGAGTATAGGGGGCAAGTACCTCAACAAAAGGCCATATATGCCAAACCCACAGCCAATATCATGCTTAACAGCAAAAAGCTGGAAGCTTTTCCTCTAAGATCAGGAACAAGACAAGGATGTCCACTCTCCCCACTTTTATTCAACATAGTACTGGAGGTCCTAGCCATGGCAATCAGACAACACAAAGAAATAAAAGACATCCAGATTGGTGAGGAAGAAGTTAAACTGTCACTGTTTGCAGATGACATGATATTGTACATAGAAAACCCTACACCCCAAAACTACTAGAAATAATAACTGAATTTAGCAAAGTTGCAGGATACAAAATTAATACATGGAAATCTGTTGCATTCCTATATACTAATGATGAACTAGCAGAAAGAGAAATCAAGAAAACAACTCCACTTACAATTGCATCAGAAAGAATAAAATACCTAGGAATAAACCTAACCAAGGAGGTGAAAGACCTGTACCCTGAAACATAAAAGACAGTCATGAGAGAAATTAAAGACACCAATAAATCCTGTGTTCATGGATAGGAAGAATTAATATTGTGAAAATAGCAATCCTGCCTAAAGCAAGCTACAGATTCAATGCAATCCCTATCAAAATACCAACAGCATTCTTCAACGAACTAGAACAAATAGTACTAAAATGCATATGGAACCACAAAAGAACCCAAATAGCCAAAGCAATCCTGAGGAGTAAGAATAAACTTGGGGGCATTACTCTCCTCAACTTCAAACTCTTCTTCAAAGCCACAGGAATCAAAACAATTTGGTACTGGTGCAATAACAGATCCATAGATCAATGAACAGACTAGAGAGCCCAGATATAAACCCACACACAATGGCCAATTAATATATATAAAGGAGCCATGGATATACAGTGGGAAAAAGACACCCTCTTTAACAACTGGTGTTGGCAAAACTGGACAGCTACATGCAAGAGAATGAAACTGGATTACTGTGTGTTTAACCCCATACACAAAAGTAGGCTCAAAATGCATCAAAGACCTGAATGTAAGTCATGAAACCACAAAACTCTTAGAAGAAAACATAGGCAAAAATCTCTTGAATATAAACATGAGTAACTTTTTCCTGAACACATCTCCTTGGGCAAGGGAAGCAAAAGCAAAAAATGAATGGAACTACATCAAACTAAAAAGCTTCTATACAGAAAAGGACACCATCAGTAGAACAAAAAGGCATCCTATGGTATGGGAGAATATATTCATAAATGGCATATCCAATAAGGGGCTAAAATTCAAAATATATAAAGAACTCACATACCTAAACACCCAAAAAGTAAATAACCCAATTTAAAAATGGGCAGAGGATCTGAACAGACACCTCTCCAAAGAAGAAATTCAGATAGCCAACACACACACATGAAAAGATGCTCCACATTGCTAATTATCAGACAAATACAAATTAAAACCACCAAGATAAATCACCTCACACCAGTTAGGATGGCCAACATGGAAAAGACAAGCAACAACAAATGCTGGCGAGGATGCAGAGAAATGGGAACCCTACTACACTGTTGGTGGGAATGTAAATTAGTGCAACCATTGTGGAAAGCAGTATGGAGGTTCCTCAAAAGACTAAAAGTATAAATACCATTTGACCCAGGATTTCCACTCCTAAGAATTTATCTGAAGAAAATAAGATCCCAAATTCAAAAAGACATATGCACCCCTATATCTATCGCAGCATTATTTACAATAGCCAAGATATGGAAGCAACCTAAGTGTCCATCAGTAGATGAATAGATAAAGAAGAAGTGGTACATATACACAATGGAATATTATTCATCAATGAGAAGAAAACAAATCCTACCATTTGCAACAACATGGATGGAGCTAGAGGGTATTATGCTCAGTGAAATAAGCCAGGCAGAGAAAGACATGTACCAAATGATTTCACTCATTTTTGGAGTATAACAATAAAGCAAAACTGAAGGAAGAAAACAACAGCAGACTCACAGACTCCAAGAAGAGACAGGCAGTTACCAAAGGGAATGGGGTGGGGATGATGGGTGGGGAGGGCGGGTCGAGGGGATTAAGGGGCATTATGATTAGCACACATAATGTAGGGTGGTCATGGGGAAGGCAGTATAGCACAGAGAAGACAACTAATGACTCTATAGCATCTTACTACGCCAATGGACAGTGACTGCAATGGGGTAAGGGGGGACTTGATAATATGGGTATATGTAATAACCACAATGTTGTTCGTGTGAAACCTTCATAAGATTGTGTATCAATGATATCTTAATAAAGGTAAATATACTAAAAAAATTTACAAGTCAGTCAATGAGCTCACATGTAAGGCCACCACATAATTGTCTCTAAACGTCTTTGGAAGTCAAATAAGGATAAATGGTATTCTTTCCCATACTACGTGTCCCCTACATTTCTTGCAGAATGGTAAAAATGACAAACAGTGATGTAATGAAGCAGAATCTTCTATTATTTCAGCATGGTTTGTCATTATATCACTGAAAAAAGAGCACTGACTTGTAAAATCTACCAACTCCCTCCAATTTACGGTTTGAACTGCAGAGAATTATATAAGAGGTACAATCAGGTGGTCCTGTAGGAATATCCAAGAAGCACTTTCTTTCCAATGCTTCTTTTCAGATATGTTTAATGCTTTATCCTACCGATGTGTTGTTGTCCAACACTGGAGTGGGAACTGGGAGAATCTGACAAATTGGCACTAAGATAGACATTTCAAAAATGAGATCCCCTCTGAGAACCTGGCAAAGTAAAGAGAAAATTCCATTTCTTTCCTATGTATTTTTTTCAATTTAATTTTGGAGGCCCTTCTAGAACACCACTTATTATAAAACAGCTAAAGAGGAAATTATTCATTCCCATATAAATCTTGTAAATAGCAGTTCTGTCTTCAGTAAGGATTTCCATCATTAGACAATAGTTACTTCAGTTGATTATTGATATATCAGTTTAAAGCAATTTCTATCAAAATCCCAGCATGATTTTTTTATAAGTATAGACAAGTTTACTCAAAAAATTATATTGAAAAGCAAAAAACTAAAATAACTAAAATAGTTTTTAGAAAGAAAAATAAAATGGGAGGAATCAGTCTACCTGATTTTGAGACTTAACTCTATAGTTATACTAACCTACACTGTATGGTCCTGTTAAAAAGAAATGAAGAAGTAATTCATGAACAGGGTCAGCAACCAAAGGGAGAGCATGGTGGAGGGGATCTCAGGGCACGCTGGAGGATGGCACTGGGGGCAAGAGGTCGGGGGGAGGGCGAAGGGGCCAGCCCAGGCAGAGGGGCTGGGGGTGTCCTCCCACTCCTCCGGAGCCTTACAGCCACTCTTACCACACAAAGGCCTTATTCCCCAAGGTGCACGAAGCATTCCTCAAGTACTGTCATTTCTGACACTCACTTCGAAGAGAAAGAAACGAAGACGCAGGAGAAGAGTTTACCTGGGGCAACAGCCACAGGGAAGGAAAGCGCCAAGCCAAACAGACACTTGGTTATGACTACAAAGCACGGGGCTCTCTACCATGTGCAGCTTCCACCTTCATAGTGGGAAGAGCCCACTTGTTTTCAGGTTTACATGTCCACATCTGAGCGTATTTTGAAGGTTGGATGAGGTGAGTTACTTAAATGATTATATTTCTATTAAAATTATTTATACACTGGAAAGAAAAGTATGTATCCTCTAGAATTTACTTTTAAACCCCTAATTCTCATTTTTCCACAAAAGGTTGGCCCTTAATAAATGAAATTCTATTAAAATGTTTATATTTTACTATTTATATCAGTTTTAATGAAACATTCCACACAATAGCCCAAAAACTGTGTAACTCATAAAATGATTCTCCATATACTTTATCTTATTCCTTCTATGACAGAAAAGATTTCAGTTTTTCAAGGTAATCAGCTTTCTTCTTCTCTTTTGGGAGGCCATGCTGTGTTCAGCATAACTGACTGGCTTTAGTTGCATCAGCAGCTTCCATGGGTGCAATCTTTTCTCATCTATTGGTCTTCATCAGCAGACTCTTTAAACTCCTCTCTTATGCACTTTGCTTTTCAGACAGCTCAGGTGGCTCTACATTGGCTCTAAAGTTCAAACAAAACTTCCAGCCTCAAGTCTGAAGGCCTACCACAACTGACACGTCAGCAAATCTCATTTTAGGTACAGATCCCTACTCATTTTATCAAATAATAGCCCTCCTCTTCAGCCTCATCTATCTACTACAGTTTATACACAATCCATAGCCACTCTGTAATTTACCAGCATTGCCACTTAAACCTTTCAAAATCGTCCATTCATCTGGGAATATAGGACAAAATCCTTGAACATGGTTGCACAATAAAGGGTCTGGCTTCCATTTCCCTCTCTAGTCTCAGCCCCCAGTGAATTTCTTCCTTGCCCCAAACACACCAGTCTATGGCTAATGGGTTTTTTTTTCCATTTCTTGACACACCCACCATGGTTTCCATCATCTCTAGATTTTCTCACCTGTTCTTAGTTCTGTCTGAAACGTTTTCCATCTCCTTGTCTCTTGAACATCATTTCCACAGAAAAGCTTTCCTGATCCCTTAATGGCAGGACTGCCAAAGTGGGAAATAATACAGATGGCAACACTCATAACAGTAACAGCAACGGCCACGACAATCTTACATTGACTGGATGGTCCTTGTGGACTGGACACTGTTCTAGAGATTATGCACATATTTATCGATTCATCGTTAAAATCACCTTAAAAAAATGGATACTATTATTGTCCCATTTACAGACAAGGAAACTGAGGCAATGAGATACTTGCCCCAAGTCTCCATGCTAGGAATTGAGGCTTTGGGTTTCAGCCACAGGAAGCCTGACTCCAGGTCCCATGCTCCCAGCTGGTGACTTGCCATGTTGCATCAAGCAGAAAATATATCAATTCTTTTTATTTTGATTAAATCGAAATTTCAGGACACCAAGAGATACAGATTTATCAGACTTCATAGACTTTTACCCGTATTAAGCAGTATCAAATCCAGCTATTTGTACTACATACAGCCTTCTATCTGAAAGTGGGAATTTTCAATTAATTACACAGTTTCATATTTCCCCACAGCTGGTATGATTCACTGGTTCTTAGGGTGGGTCACAGATGGGTTCTTGGGGTTCTGGAAAATACAAGGCAACAGTTCCAGCAAAGGGCAAGGGAAACTGTAACTAGATTATTTTCCCTGGAGCAGACACTGGGGGCCCATTTTGAAATCTAACTAAAAAGGGTTTGGGCCCTATTTGAGACATAGAGGAACAAGTTTCTTTTGAATTATACATATTAAAAAAGGCAAGTAAGCAGGATTTTAGACAAATTTTATACAAATTGCCTTTAAGTAGAGAATAATGCAGATGCTTTTTCTCTTAATTTAATACCAATAGATTGAAGCAATGTTCATATATCTTATTTTAAAGCCATGATAATTATATATTTGCCTCATTAATTTCCTAAGAAGGAAAGATACTTCCACAGTTGTGCCTGTGGCTTCAGATACCTTTAGGGAATTTTCTTAGGAATGCATCATGTGCCCTATGCTTCCTGAGAGCCCCTCCCCATCCACTTGTCTTTTTCTTCAATACTCTGTCTTCTTCTCTTGTTCTTTACTTTCTTCCTCACTATCTCATGGAAGTAGGGACCATTTCAGGGTAGTTCACACTCTGTGTGTTGGCCCTGAAAGTTTGTTAACTGGTTACATTGTGAATAGTCGATTCAACAATTATTTCATTTATTATTTCAATGTATTCATTCAACCAATATTCTCTAACACATACAACGATATAAAAAATTGACATGACACAGACCTTGTCAAGAATTTTATAATCTAATGAGGGAAACAGGTGAGTTCACTGGCCATTTCAGTAATTTCAATAGTTTTAAGGAGCCATAGGGGTAAGCGTGGGGAGTATAAGGACACACAGGAGAGAGACCCCGCTTCCTGAGGAACTGAAAGCAGTGACCAGAGGAAGACACTCTGTTTGGTACCTAAAGGAAGACTTGAAGCAACAGAGGGAGAAGGTACTACCTTGAGAAGGCCCAGAGGTAAAAGCATGGTGACTTGGGGACCAGGGAATAGTGCACAACAGAGCAGGAAAGGTGAATGTCAGAGGCAAGCAGAGGCCATGCAATGCAGGGGCTGGCCTGGAATAAGAAGTTAGATTTAGTTTTGAAGGTAATAGAAAGATAGCGAAGGGTCCTAAGCAAAAAAGCAACATGATTAAATGTGCATCTTAGTAAGGCCCCTCCAGCTGCAGTGTGCAGAAGGGGTTGGAGCGGGTGCTGCTAGCTGGCAGGAGTTAGATTATTAAAGTGATCCAGGTGAGGGATGTTCACACTCCAATCTAAAGGCACTTTGGTAAGATTAGAAAGAAGTAAAAATAAATTCAAGAACTAGTGAAGGAACAGAATCAACAAAACTTCAGGACTGATTAGATGAGACTCCAAGGTTTCTGGCAGAAACTTCTGGTCACTGCCTGTGCAGCCATGTATACAGAATGTAGATGGCATGTGTACACATGCATACACCATTACTTGTGCCCCATATCTAATCCCTTTTAACTTTCTTATGGAAATACAGTTGATTGACAATATCATGTTGGTTCAAATGTACAACATAGTGATTCAATGATTACATACTTTACTAAATGCTCACTATGATAAGTGTAGTTACCATCTGTCAACATACAAAAAAAATGACAAAATTATTGGCAATTTTCCCTATGCTGTACTTCCATCTCTGTGACTATTTTATAATTAGAGGTTTACACCTGTTTATCACCTTCACCTATTTCTCCCATCCCCTACCCCAACCCGCACTGCTTAACTTCTTGTAATTACATTATAAAATGTCCAAAGTCAGAGCATTTCTTTCCCATTAGGAACCCCTATAATACCCAATATCAGGGTTTCTACCCAAGGATTTATTCAGTATGTAGTGCTCCCACCTTTCTGCCTCTAGGTTGCACAGCAAGTTGCTATCAGAATCTAGGGTCTCCTCATTGGGTTCTGACCCACAGAAAACCTTCCATGGGAAGGTTCAACTTGGTACTTTTTAATGATCCATTTAACAGCTCTGATTCAACCTTTCTCCCATGCTTGTTTCCTGTGCTTTTCAGTGACTTCCAATACCTCACCTCCATCTTTACGAAGATGGAATGAATCCCAACATCATTGGTTTATGCTATCTGAGAATACAGGTCAAATATAAGGAGAAGTCTGCTGAAATTGACTTAAAAATAATTATATTTCCCTTTATTATCAATATTTAATACTGCTTTCAGAAATGGACTCTGCTTGCTTATGATTTTGGTAACCCACTTTTTTTTTTTAAATAATAGTCAGATGTGCCATGTATTGTACAGCACTGGGGGAAGTTAGCCAGAGTTCAGACTTTCCCGCATGAGCAATGAAGGAAGAATGAGAGGATTCCTCAGAGTAAAGGCCAGTCCTTTGCAGATTTAGAGGCATAAATCAAGATCTGATAAAGTGTGTTTCCACTAGTCCCATGAATAGTACCGTCATGCCCTATAACATTCATATAGCTCAATGCTAAAAGGAATAGAGTCCTAAATTATTACTAATGAAATGGTTATAAAAAGGAACTGCCTAGTGGGATCTATATTTTTATTCTTATCTCTCCACATTCTGCACAACTTGCATTCCAAGTCAAATACAAGGCATGAAAGCCAAATCTGATGAGGAAACAGCTGCCTCTAATTCCTCCACAATATGATTTTCCCTGGTTCTTCCGAAAGGCAATTGCTTCTACACAGAGCTTTCTCAAGACGCTCTTTTTACAGAATAATGAGTCACACACCATGCTTTTAGTATGATAGTTTTGCAGAAATCAATGTGCCAGTCATTATTTTTCTAACCACCTATTCTAGTTTCAACAATGATGACAGGCATTAGGACTCTTTGCTCAGTAATGTCTTCAATTGCAGCAGAGAAAATGCTCTCCTACATATGAGGGTATATCATAATCTAGCATTGCAGTATCTCCTTTGTAGTACATAACGAGAGGGATTTCTGATTTGGCAGGACTGTGCCATGTTTTAAGGCGCATAGTAAAGATATTTATTTGACAAATGATTTGGCAGCACTGTACTCCTACATTATTAGACCATGTTTAAATATACTGAACCTAATGTTTTAAAAAACCTCTTTATCTTAAGTAGGCTCTGAAGAGTTTGCCCAAGTGTAATATTTAAATACTTTGTGTATAGTTTAGTCATCCTAGGAAACAATGGTATAAAATTAGTCTCAGTTCTTAAGAATTTGTGTTAATTTTTAGAATTGTTTTTATCTTAAATGCTCTTTGTTCTATATTTTCTTCTCTGTGGTTGGAAACATTCAAAATACCTTATTATCCATAGACTATATATGGTAGAAGATGAGTTGAAGTACTGCCTACACAATTTTGAATATGAAATGGTTAAGTAGGTATATCACTCATATCTTAAGGGACAAAGATACACTGAACTGATGTCAAGAAAGTAAGATTAATGGTTTGATATCGAAGTGTTATGGAGTCCATACTTCTATGGGTGGGTGGGAAGGTGGAAGGGTGACAACTGATTTCTTACATGAAAATCTCAACTAGGAAGTTATTCATTCCATTCAAAAGATATTTTAAGTACCCTTCATTTTGTTGTAATAAAACAGGGAACAAGGGAATCAAATATGTAGGCAACCAGCCAGGAAGCTTATTTTAAAGAACTGAAGCTCAAACAAAATTGATTACCACAATACAACAAACAAACCCACCAACGAAAGAAAAAAGCAAAAAAGCAGACATGTTGTCAAAAGAGATCCTCCTTATTGATACAACTAATAAAGACCTTATTTAAGGGAAACATCCAACATATGTAAAAGTAAAGACCAAATTATAATAATGGCTATAATCTAAATTATAACAAACAAATGAACATAGACCAGTTTTATACAAAAAACACTAAAAAGAGTCATTGGAAGTTGGGCATTTTAAAAATAATTTAAAACAAAAATGAGCATAGCAATGTTATCATTTATCAAATATTTACTATTTTCCAGACATGCTAATCACTTAATATGTTTTGCATTATTTAATCCTCAAAATAAACCTATGCAGCGAGTGCTAATTTTAATGCCCATTTTCTACATGAAGAAATTGATACCTAGAGTGGCCAAAGAATTTGCCAAGGATAAATAAGTAGTGGAAATAAGATGGTTTGTCAGAATGACTCCTGTTATCATGCTCCTTAACACCTTTCCAAGGAGAAATGGTGTCCAGATAAAGCAGATTATTCTACTCATGGCTTTCTCCAGCTGCTGGATAAGACTGTCAATTAAATCAACTAATAAGAATGAATAACAATTCCAACTTTTATTGGAATCTCAGTAAATAACATTTGTAATTTTGTATAATCTTATGCTTAACTTTCTAGAAAAATATGTGTACTTCTAATTACAGAGTAAGAATTTAGTCATTCTAAAGAATTCTTTCATAATTTTCTTGGGGTTTCAAATTAAAGTCTTGATTTCATTCCCCGATGCCATGAGGAAACAGCATACCTTACAGAATATTTTTACAAGCATAATTCAATCTAGGAGTGTTCCATGTTACAAAAGTATTGACCTTAATTATAATTGAGTATTTTTATTGGTGGCAAAGTTGCATAAGCTTTACAAGGCAATTTTTACTAATAACTTATCTATTTTCTATGTAGGTATTTGTGCTTTCCTTATGTATGATGATTATTCTTACACTTACGTTTTTATACGAGACTTTTTTTCACATGCGTGCATAAATGCATAAACTTACATGCTTCACATATATTTAAACAACCACACTCTACTTCAGATGTTTTTTATATCTGTGTAATTTCAAGGCTATTGTGGTAGAGCAGTTACTCTGAAAGCTTAGCAGTTATACTCATGCGATGTCAGCAACTGCCCGGGCTATGATGATATAAGGGAGCTAATGATATTATATTCACTGAGCTGCCATAATAAGTTTCCAGAGAAAGATAACTTAATTGGCAGCCTGTTATCAGTGTATGTATATGGATGCTCTGGCGTTTGGAATGTGCTCATTGAAGCCAAGGTAATCGAGGCATCAGGTGATTTGAGTAATGGTGATTAGAATCATCTGTGTGCAATGCGCAGTGAGTAAGAACATGTGTAGGAAAGAATCCTTTTTATGAGGCATTTAACTGTTGAGACCCCTGAATAACCTTGCCTTTTACCATCCTCACTTCTTCCAAATCAATGCGATTTGGAAGTGGTTTAGATACATATTCCTAAAATCAATTTTTATAACAATTCCCAGATGTTAGGGTAAAAAACTAAAATTATTTTATGATAAACTTTACTTAGTATGCATTCCTAAGTGTATATTTACACTCATCCAATAATCTGCATCATAAAGGAATCACAAATTATTTTTAATATGTTTTAAAATATAAGATGATGAGAGTTTGAGAGAAAAAAATGTCAATATAAAAGTCTGTGTAAATATATGCAGAATTTTGTGAATAACTGAATGAAAACCAACAATATCTTCCTACTTATTAATTTAAAAAAATCTTAATTTTAAATATTAAATAACACATCCATTTATTCTAGATTAGACTGTATAAATTCTAAATTTTGTTCTGGCTTCCTTTAGGTCTGGGTGTCCAATATTGGTGGGGAAAAAATATATAGCACACATAGTAAGCACAAATCTTTGGGATTTGCTATATAAACTATTCATAAACATTATAACTGTAGACAGAAAAAAACAGAGATGAAAAGCCTATTATTGTCCAATTGTAACTCTGGGGAAAAATCCTGGGGCAAAATACCTTTGAATATGAAATCAGTCAAAGGGAGAAATAAAGTGGGAGAAACCCATTTATTGTTTACAAGCAGCCATCCACTTCGGCTCACCCATGTCTCTCTCTCATGACCCAGCTGCAGAAAAAAGGGGCCCCCCCAAACTCTCTGGTCCAGATATACTCTCAGCCCCCTTGTAATTACCTATTGATATGGAGATGGACTACTTCTCTCCATCCCCTAGAAACACCTATTGATAGGGAGATGCACTAAGGCCAGGCAAGAGAGTCTGGAAATGTTGCAATTTTACCCACACCAATAGATGCTCACAGATATTTGTTGTATGAATGAATGAAGGTATATTCAGGGATCAGAGTTTGGTAAATGATTATTGGGTTATAGCGATTTCCATTGGGGTCATTTTCCAATAGCAGCTCAAACACATTTGCTGCCAAATAGCATTTGTTTCTAAATACTATGTCATGTCACTAAAAAGCTGTAAACTGTTACTCCAAATATTGATTGGTAAATGTATTAAATGAGAGTATGGTCATGACTGTATTATTACTGAGTGCTTATGTAAAGAACCATTCTCCAAATGTAGGGAAACAGTGAAAATTAGCATATGTATAAATGTAATGTTCATGAAGCCTTGAAAATAGCCATTACCATGTCTTAAATAGACTATGAGGAAGGATCAGAACTGACTCTATGTATGGAAGTTGATAGATACTGGAGACCCCTTCTTCTTTTGGGTCTCACAGAATTTAGGTCACAGCCCTGCATATGTCCTTTCTATATCATTTTTCTTTTGAGAAAAATAAATTTTGTAATTTGTAATCCTTTACAAAACAGTCTTAGTCAAAAAGTTTCAGATTCTACTCACTAATGAAAGACTTAAACTTGGAGATAACCTCTTCTTTCCTTTAAGTCAGGTCTCTAGTTTTCATATGTCAGGGTTTATCATAACAACTTTATATTTAACAAGAAAACTTTCATGCTGTTAGAGTCTAATTAGGTAGTGGCATTATGGGTGAACTCTGAAGAACAGATGTTTGGAAAAGTAGAGCAAGAGGTCATGTCTGCTGAGCACATTCCAGTGAAATAAAACTCCTAATGTGTCCTAATAACTGGCATTAGAATGACCTGCCTAATAGGTTAACTAATGCTGCCAATATAGAAAGAAAACAAAATCATTACCTAACATGACTTCTTTCAACTAGTATTTTCTATAATAGGTCTGATAAAGAGAGGTTGGAAGTTACAAGGCAGCTGCTGATTTCACAAAAAGACCTTTCTTGTCGATCAGTCATATAATTCACTTAAGAAAGGAATCATTAACAACAATAAAGCTTTTACTAAATTTTAATGAAGAAGTGCTGTTGCTAGGATTTATCAGTCTCACAACTAGCATGGAGTTCTTTCTCAATGTTCACATATATTTTTATTCATCTTTCCTAAAAAATAAACTCACTTTTCCTGATACCCATTTCTGTCAATACTACTCTCATTCTTCTAGTCTCTCAGAATGAAAAATCTAGACATAATATCCAGATCCTTTCAGTCACCTAATCCCATCATTGTTTCCCTTGGGATATTTCTCAGATCCAGGCTCTGTTTTTGAATTTCAGTTGCAATTAACAAAAGAATGGTTAGATCCAGAAATTTCTGGAACCCAGAGTATAGATACACATTGGTGAACAAGATAAAAATTGGAAGGAAATTTGTTGTATTTCAGCTTCTTGGCATCCTTTTGTCTTTCTTTTAGTAACTGCCTCTTCCACAGTGAATGTAGTCCTGAGGCCCTCAGAATGTAATGAAAGTTTACTGAATCAAGAAAGTTTGTTAAGGAAGTCAGAGTAGGCTTCCCCAAGGAATTTAATCTGAAGCTGAGCTATGAAATATGAGCAGGAAAAAATTAAGCAATGAAGAGAAGGAAGGATAATCAGGCTGAGGGATTATATTGCACAAAGGCCCTGTGACATGAATACCAGGGGAGAAAAGAAGGCCCATGCTGCTCTAGCAGAGAATCCTGAGGAGTGTGGCACGTGAATGAGCCTGCAATGGAAGGGGGCAAATCCATGCAGTCATGAGGGCCATGGTAAAGGATTTTGTTTTTATCCAAAAAGCACTGGATATCCCACGAAGTCTCAAATGCAACATGTTGAAAAAAAGAAACTCTTCACCTTGGACTCTGATTTCTCTTCCTTTCTTTTCTTTTCTTTCCTTTTTAGCAAATGTGTCATCCATTCTGAGTCAAAAACAAAAACACGGAGGCTTCTGCGAGGTTCAACTGGTCACTGGGATCAGTCAACTCCGCCTCCTACATATGCCTCAAATTTATGCCATTTCTATCACCGATGTTTAGTTCAGACCACGTCATTTTTCTTTGATTTACATCATTAGAATTCCTCCTGCTCTCTAGCTCAGCATCCCTCTAATCCATCCTCATTGCTCCCAAAGCAACCTTAATTATTATAATCACATTAATCCCCTGCTTATAATCCTTCACAGTAACACTGACTTTTGGTTCAGATTTCTTAGTTTATTGCACAAGCCACTATCTAAATCTTTATTATCAAGCTTGCAACCTCTTCAAATGTATCTTGACTTCAATCCTGAGATTCTTACAACATAAATCAGATATACTGTTTCATGCCTACATGCTTTGAGCATGATGTTCTCTTAACTTGGGCTCCCTTCTCCAGCCTTCCCAAGATAACACCTTGATTTCAAGAATCAACTAAAGTATCACCTCCTCAACAAAGACTCTAATTCACTCACCCCTCTCTGGCTCCAACAACTTTCAATAGACTATTTATAAGATGTTAAGTAATGGTTGATTTTAAGGTTTGTCACCTCAACTACATTGCTATCTAATTGAATGAAGGCACTATCCTATCCATCACCATATCTCTACCATCTAGACAAGTGCTTGAATTCTTTTTCAAACTAGATTTTACATGATTATTCATTTAATTTTGGTAATAATCTTGTGTAGTAAACAATTTTAAAGCTATTAAAATTGAAATTATGACTCAGAGAAGGTAAGTATCCTAATCAAGCAACAGTCTTTCAATTAAAAAGAGTGCCTCTGCCCCCGTGCAATGAAAAGCCGATACTTGTATTACAGATGACTTTAATTTCTAAGACTTGATTTACTCTCATCACATTTACAGTCTACCCATGGATCATAAATAACATTAAAAATAATATTATGAATAAACATAATGAGTCCATTTGAAGACTTCATTATGAAGAGTCCATATACCTAATATATGTAATCTTTATATTACAATCACAGTATTTTAATATTAATAAAAATGATAATAGTAATATAAGAAATTCCCACAATTTCAGACCAATATCATTTCTCTACAGTATTGACACTGTGCTCCTAATATAATAATTTTGTGACATTTAAAACTCTGAACAGTGATTAATTATGAAAGTGAGAAATGTAGCTTTAATAACCCCTAAAGTATAGAGAGTTTTCAGGGAAGGAGGAGCCTGCAATTTTGCATCAGTTGCTCAGAGAAGGCCTCACTAAAATGACATTTGAACAAGTACCTGAAAATGTGAAGCCTGTTTAACAGCCTGAAAAAGGGAAATCTGACCAGTAGAGATTATCACACCAAGAGAAACTGAGATCTGCACAGAGTTAAGGGAGAAGGGAGTCTGAAGAAATATTTACCATCATATAAAATTCTAATTTATCTACTTATTAGATTATCATATGCCTCCACATATGATAATATTAGCTTCATCAGATCAGGGATTTGTATCTGTTTTATTAACTGCTGTATCTCCAGCACCTAGAACTAGCCAGTCACATAATGGGTACTAAATTAACATTTGTTGAATAAATGAAAGAGTGAATGTCAAGAAAAAGAGAAAGCAAAGATTTGCGGAGGGAAGTTAAATATGTACAATACTGGAATATGTATGTATGCTGACTAAAAAGAGACAAAAGAAATTAAAATGTTGAAGGTGTAGGAAAATAAGGAAATTACTGACAGAATGAAGTGTCTGAAACAGCAAGAATAAGTTTTAACATGAAGATAGAATCAAAGGTGCACACAGAATGGTGCTTAATCTGTGTTTACCGGGATTTGGTGTTCACTCTTCTTAATTGTTCTCAGAAATGAACATGAATGCAAAAAAATGGAGGTTAAAATGACCTGTGATATGTCAAAAATAAGGTGTTTTCCATGAAAAGAAACTTTGTCTTACAAACTGATATGCACTTTTCTTAAGAAATATACTAATCATTAGTTGGTATCACAGTAACTTGTTTAAACATGTGCAATATGGTTTCTTGATATAGTTGTGATGATATATATATACATATATATATATATATGTATATATATATATACAGTTGTAATATCTTTTCCTCCAGAATTGTTTTCCATCAGTACTTCCATAGAGTACCACCATGCATCTGATTGACTAATAAGGAATCTGAGTGTTTTTATGCTACTTAAGATGCTGAGACTAATAGAAATCCTGACTACAAGTGACTTAGACAATAATAATTGTACCTCACACAGCACCTCTCTTTGGCACATGGTCCTCTTCTGCCTTCCTTTGCCTTTTGGCATCATCCCCAGACTGAGAGGACAGGGAGGGCAGCGGGTTCAGGCATCACTTCCAGATGCGGCAATGCCCAGAGGAGGAGAAGGGACTGTGTCTTCATGCACTGCCTACCTAGCAATAAGAAAACTTTCCAGAAAACTCCTGTAGTGGGTTGAATTTTGTCCCACTAAAAGATATCTGTGATCGGGACCTTATTTGGAAATAGAGCCTTTGCAGATGTGATTAATTAAGATGATGTCATGTTTGATCCATGAAGAAAAAAACATCCATATTTAATTAAAGACAGGTCCTTTACTGTCTTAAAAAAAACTATTATTGATTAAAGACAGTATTATTGATTAGGTGGGTTGCAAAACTAATGACTAGTGTCCTTTTAAGGACATCATATAAGAAACAGAGGAGACGTGCAGGAATGGTCATGTGAGGACGGAGGCGGAGACTGGAGCGATTCAGCTGCAAGGTAAGGAATGTCTGGGGCTGTGGGCAGACGCACCAGAAGCTGGGAGAGAGGCACTGCGACAGAGTCTCCCTTAAAGCCCATGAGCACATTGATTTCAAAATACTTCCAGCCTCCAGAATTATGAGAGAATAAATTTCTGCGCCTCTAAGCCACTCCGTGGTCATTTGTTGCAGCAGCCTTAGGGAACATCCAGTATAATCCCGAAGCTTATTTTCCTTCAGATCATGTTTGCCAGGATTAGGTCACAAGTCCATTTCTAAGAAAGTTACTGGCAGGGAGAATGAATTATGACCACGGGTTTGGACTAGTCATCTGTGGTGAAATGGATTATGGGGATTCAAGCACCAGGACCACTACTGTCACCTCTTACTTCTCCCTCTGCCTCACCACCTCACATTCAATAGCCACGTTCCATAAACTGCGCTTTGTGAATTTTTATCTCTTTTGTCTGCATGACTTCTGTTTTATTTTCTACTTTACCTTTTGACTCTTTAAAGCATTCATATGGTTCAAAACTCAAAATACTGTTACAAAAAAATTTTTTAACCAAATATACCTAGAAATTTCCTTCCCACACATGCCCCATTCCTTGTACTCTAACCACCAACCCACACTCAGATAACCAACTTCATTAGTTTATTGTACATCCTTCCACTGTTTTCTTATGCAAATATTTTTTAAAATGAATATATTGATTGCCCTTAGACAAAAGGTAGCACTTTTGTGCTTTTTAAAAATACATATAAAATATATTCTGGAGATCTTTTCTCTAAATATCTTGAATATTCGTCTACATTTTCTATCCCTATCACCACTGTCCCACATTAAGCCACAATCTTTCTCTTGTGGAGAATGTAAGAGTCTCCAAGAGGTCATGTTGCATTCAGCATGGCCGAGATCAAACAGCAGCAATCAATAGTGATCTTCCTAACTTTCATCCATTCCTATCACTTTACTTGAGAAATCCTGATGATAAAGTCTACACAAGACCAGCTGTATAATTGGCACGTCCCAGCTCAAAGTGAAATGGGGGCCCCTCATTGAAAAAAACTTAAAAATTTCAAGATGATGATAATAGAGTATGGAAATAAGCATGGGACTCTCCTAAACAAGGAAACCTGTGTAACTGCACTGGTCTCACACCAATGAAGGCATCCTTGGAGCTACATATAAAGTATCATTAAAATGGCCTTAGCTACTCTTCCTAACACTATACTTCCCTGACATTCTATGCCACAGCTGTGCTAGATTATGTCAACTTCTTATGTCCTGGATTTTTCTCCTACCTGTCACTTCTTCTTCACCTAAGTCTATGTACCCTTCAAGTGACAGCTAGTATTTTACTACCTCTGGGAAGCTTCTGTGAATCCTTACAGTAAGAGTGCCCCTAATGCTTGTTCACAAAGCCCCCTATAATCTGACTCATAACCCATACTTGTAATAATTAACCTGTGTCTGCTTGACCTAGTGTTAAAGTTTTCTAATATTTATTGAGTGCTTACTATGTGCCCACCAGGCTGGGACTAGGGTAAAGTGAGGGAAGCATTATCTAATCTGAGGAAGAACATTGAAGGGGGAGAGGGGTGCGAAAAACTATGTAATGAGATTTATAATATCTTGATGTGATATTTAAAAACAATTAAATTAATGCAAAAAGTTCATGATGAACAAAATATTAATACTTAAAGACAAGCTTCTTACTATCTTTAATTAAGATAATTTTTAAAAGATAATTTTACTGATGTTTTTCTTTTGCCTCAGGCTACAATATGGCTCTGTCCTGGTGCCCAGCAATGTGCTAAGCCCTCTACACTTGAATTAAATTAATTCTCAAAACAGTTTTCTTACAAAGAGATCATCATTATACTCCTTTAACCAATAAGATGTCCTTAGGCATAAAGAGTTTAAGCAACTATGTCAGTGTCGTGGCTAAGGAGGAGTGACATTGAGATTCGCTCTAGCCAGCCTTCCTCCCCAGTCCCTGCTCTTAATCACTGCTAGATGAACTTCTGATAGATAGATAATTGGAAGTCCTGCCATGTACTTTCCATTTTAAATACATGTTGAAACAGCATAATTTACCTGACCCCAAAACACTTGGAGGAAAGAAAGAAATGGCATGAGAAGACATTTATAAAAAGAAAAACACAGAAATATTTGGTTATTTAAATAAGTGTGTCAAAGACTAGCAAATTTAGCCATTTGCTGAATTTCAAATTCTAACTCCATTCTTACAGCATTATATAGAATTTTTAAAAACACTTATGTAAGAAATACTCAGTGAATAAAGACATGCCTGTATTTAAAAATATATCCATTCCAGGTAACACATGAGACAAATCTAATTTGCCCTTTGGGGCTAAAAACATGTTAAATAAATTTATTCCTGTACTGTATGGGTGGTTATCCTCCTATTAGAATTGGTCATATGATTTAGCAAAAAGAGATTATTCAAATGAGATTTTGCTACACTGAGGATAACCAACTCTCCTAATTTTTCAAAGCTTTTTCATCTCACTCCTTGAGCATATTGTTTGCCAGGTAATTATATTCTTTTCTTTATTTTTGTTGTTTTCTTAATGTTACAAAATAAATAGAAGAATGATAATTTCCTTAATGGTACATCCTCTCCAAAGAGTTTGAAAAACTGCTCTTTTGGTGATTGTTTCATACTTTTCAAAAATCCTTAAGGAATAAGGAGAGAGAAAATGTTTCCATTTGTACTTTATACCAGAGGAAATAAACAATTAGGCTTAGTGATTTACCCAGATGATTGATATTATATTTGGATACTATGGCTCAACTTTTCATATTGTGATCTAACTCTAAACCTTAGGTAGGTGAAGAAGAGAAAAAGATTCCTATTTAACAGAAAACAGAATGCATGACAAGCTTGAGTGAGGTGAGACAGTAAACCTGGGACCTTAATGACAGTAAATTCTGCCAAAAAAAAAGCCCAATGTATATAGTAATGTTATCTGAAAGAGGTTTATACTATTCTTTTTTTAGTACCATAATTTAAATAGGCAATATACACTTTTTTAAAACTCTGAAAATCAATGTCACACAATTAGTATATAGAACTGGAATTCATACCCATGTCTTTGACTCTAAGATTCTTTTCTTTTAATCGTACCATAAAACTGAAGAAAGTATCACTTACAAATGTTTCTTAGTAAGTAATGGAATCCCTAGGTACTGCAAACCAATTACCTAAATTTATTTTTTAATAACTTAGACATTAATATGAAAAAATGAATGAAAAATATAAAATTAATAGAAATACATCTATTAAAATTTAAGTTTATAATATTTATATAATTTTTATCTATTTGTAAGTTAGATGAAGTATAAATTATTAAGCAAATGTGTTTATCAACCTTAATTTTGTTACTTTTTTGACATCAGAATGCTTACCAATCAATAAAGTAGTCTTTGGGCATAATTCTGAGGAAAACAGAGACCAAAAGCTAAAAGCTGTTTCTTAATTCAAAAATCTCTAGAAAAAAGAGATTGAAGCAAGGATTAAGTACTAGTGCTTAATTATTTGGGGTAGGAACGGTCCAGGGCAACAAGAGTGAGGGAGAGTGGACTTAGGTGTGAAGAATGACAAGCCATGGAAGGCGATGCTCTCGCAGGGCTGCTTCATGAGCAGCCCTGAGCAGACACATCCAGGCACTCAGCTGATGCAGCTGCACAGCTATGCAGAGTACTGCTGGGGAGTTGTAAGGAAAAAAAAAAATGTTCCCAGAACAGCCCTGCGCAAGAATAACAAAAGCAGGTGTGAACAGTCACAGGTCCTGCCCAGCCTCTGTTTTTGTTGTACAGTGTTGCCCACTACAACTTAATTCCTCGCACTTCCGGGATGCATCCTATCCTTTAGCAACTTCTTGAGAAATATAATTCAATGCTGCACTGAATGGCTAGTAGGCCCTAGGCAGTTAAAACATGTAAGTACACATGGAGTAAGTCAACCATGACTATGGCTAAAAGGGAGTGAGAAGTCCCTTAAGCTATCTTCAGTTTGTTTATTTTCATTATTCTTTCTTTTTTGCTTCTCTGACTGGATTATTTCTACTATCCTGTCTTTGAGTCACTGATCTTTTCTCCCACTTGGTCTACTCTGCTCTTGAACTCCACTATTGTAGTTTTCAGTTCAGTTCTTATATTCTTCAATTGTATGATTTCTGTTTGTACTTATTAATATTTTTTCTCTAAGGAAATTGTCACTTTGTTCATGTACTGCTCTTCTAACCTCAGTTTGGAGCATCTTTATGACCATTACTTTGAACTCTCTGTTGATTAAGTCATTTATCTTCATCTCATTAAGATTGGTTTCTTGAGATTTATCTTGTTCTTTTGTTTGGAACATATTCTCCTGTTTCCTCATTGTCCTTGATTCTCTGTGTTGGTTTCTGTGTGTTACATAAAGTAGCTGTTTTCTCAATCTTGACACACTTGTCTCATGTACAGGAATCTTGTCAATCAGCCTGATCAGAGCCCCTAGTTGTCTCTCAAACCTCTGTGATTGTCAAAGTCACCATCTTTATTCTTAGTGGTCCTGAGTACTTGAGGGTGTGCCAAGACCCAGTAGTGTCCCAGCATGGAAGACTGAAGTCAGCACCTACATGCTGGCTGATTAAAAATCAGCCATCAGAGAGCAGCTTGTCGAGCATGTAGTCAGTCCTGGGAGAAAGACTGAGAAGTGGGTGTTTTGGCTGCTCCCCCTGTACCGACCCTGGTGGAGACTGCCACAGCGAGTGCTAGCATACCCAGTAAGAACAGCTTGTTTGTTCTCTACAGTCTTGTGGATCTCATGGACACAAGCCATATTGGCTTTCAGAAGTAGGTGTTTTGGGGACCCATCCCTCAGGTGGGAGTCTTAAAAGTTGCAGTACTTAATGCTTGGGTCAAATTCTTCACTCCTCAGGGAGAAGCTAGGAGTTGGGGATTCCCTCCCAACTATGTGGCAATGTGCAAGGGACGGGATTTATGGCAAGAGCATAACTGAACCTTTCCTACCTGTTTCAATGTGGGTAATTTCTAATTTATCCCATGTGTGGGAATCAGTCAGCTACTTTCAGAGTTTCTCTCATAGGGAATTACTCCACATATAGCTATACATTTGGTGCATCCATGGCAAGAGGGAAATTCCAGGAGCCTCCTATGTCACCATCTTGGTCCAGAGTCTAACATTACTAATATAAATTATCTTAGTTTTCTTGTATAGTTTGCATTTAATTTTAAATTTATTTTTGTTTTAATATTGCCATACTATCTATAATCATAGGGATTTATACTTAACATACAGTTGCATATATTTATGCAATATTAAAAATAATTCATATCCACACTAGGAATCTAAGAGAATTGTAGTAATTTCTTTAAAAATGTTCTATACATTATCAGCTTGAGATGTGCTAAGACATAACACTGGCAGGGTAATTTTCCTAAAGCAGAGCTCCAAATTATGCCATTCTCTGATACAAAATCTTTGTGTGTTTCTCATTACATACAAAATTAATTTCAAATTTATGAATTCCCATATATATGTTTTCCTCCATTGTACCAGGACTCATACTTGTTTGCTGAACTCTACCTCACCACACATATACATCTATACAACACACTCATTCATCCTGTCTTCATTCCTACTTTTTCCCACAATCTCTTCATGAATAATCCCATCTATGCATTAAGGTTAATGGCACCTCGCCTGATCCTTAAAGCACTTGGACCTGACACTCTATTAGATTCCTGTGACGTTTTGTGTGTACCATTCTTACGACGTTTATCATATCTGCTTTGTACTATGGTTGCATACCTTAACAAAGCCATCTTATCTTCCTCTAGGTACCCTACCATGGGCCTAGATTGGTATTTTGTACAGGTATCTGTTCAATAAATACTTGTTAAGCTAATTTAAGACCCAAACAAAATTAGCTGCTCGAGCATTTGAAAATGCCTACGTACTGTGAAAGTAATCACCAAGAAATTATTAACAGCTGAATATGATGCAAAAAAGGGAGGTTCCAGAGGAGTGAACTCATGTGTAATCTGTTGAACACCTAGCAAATTATGACATTCTAAATGTACCATTTTTATAAGATAATGGCATCTTGTGGAAGATCATGTGTTGGTATTGATTAAGATCACTAGGGGAGAAAAAAATAGCAAATAGAGGCTAAAATAGCTCTTTGTTGGATACCAATTAACTGCTAATCTCTTTGCTCTAATAGGCCACTATTAAAGGAAATGATGAAATTAGCTATACACATAAGAAACATTTATTGCCTACATATTACTTTTGCCCTGAGACCAGTGCAATTCAGCAAACTTGTACAATAAAATTGACTCCAAAACAATTTAAAATGCCACAAGTTTTTAACCAACTTGCTTGAAGTAAGGTTGTTTTGTTACTAAAATCCAAAATACTTAAAGAAATTAGAAAATCCGTTTCTTCATATGGTATAGAATACTTTGATTTTTTAAAGTTCTGAATTACTTTTTGCATCTAGAATGCCATCTAAATCCTGGCTAATTTATCCTTACACTTTCAGCAGGATTTCTTTGCCCCTGGGCACTAGACAATCCTGCTAATCATGGCAAATCCTTTCAGTCCCTGGTTGGTGCAAGTGGGGCTTTAACTGACAAAGTAATAAAAGGTTTAATGAGACTGAGTGGTGCAGCAATCAATAGCTGCTAATAAGAAAAACAATTCTGATACTTAATTTTCTAGAATTCCCTTTATTCAGTTAAAAACATCTTGCATCAGAATAAAAACTTTCCTTCTCAAAAATGTTTTCTTTTTAGTCTCTGACAAAGCTGTCATATACTTTGCATTAAAGCATAGCAATGCCTAGAATTAATATTGTTCATCTAAACATGCCTGAATCCCTTAGCTTGCCATTCACACGTCCAGTGGTCTTCAGACGGCATGATATCTCAAAACCCTGCAGTCAGAAGGAAACGTTCATCTCCATCACTCAGCAGTTGGCAGACTGGGACAAGTCTCTAACCTTCTCTGGATCCCAGATCTTACATCTGTCAAAAGTCTTTACAAACACCTCCCTTGCAAAGCCCTCATGAGGACTAAGTGATATGAAATATGTAAAGAAATGAACAGAACAGTGCATAGAAGACATTTCAGAAATGATAGGTAATATTACCTTTAAATGCATATAGCAGTTTTTTTCCTGTTAAGACCAGTTTAGATCTTAAAGCTTTGGCTTTTTTTCTTTCCTTCATCTTGGAAGTTCATGATATGCTGAATTAGTAGGATCACTGTTGGATTCAGGAAGTATGAGTGGATTATCTACATTTGATTTAGTTTTGAGTGCCACAGCTAAATACTGCAGACTGTGTCACTTAAACAACAGAAATTTATTTCTCACAGTTCTAGATGCTGGAAATCCAGGCTCAATGTGCTGGCTGATTTGGTTCCTGGTGACAGTTCCCTTCCCCTTCCTAGCTGGCCTTCTTCTTGTATCCTCACATGGCAGGGAGAGAGACACATTGTGTCTCTTCTCATAAGGAAACTAATTATATCATATCAGGACCCCCACCATGATGATCTCTTTCTAGGCCTCTACATGTATCACTTTTTATAGGCCTGATCTCCAAGTACAATCACACTGAGGGCTAGCGTTTCAACATACGAATTTAGAGGGACACAATTCACTCCAGAGTAAGAATACTGAAAGATAGTAAAAGCCTAAAGCTTAAATTTTTATGAGCCTTGACAGCTTAATTAAGGTAGGCTTGGTCTGTATAGTGTGTAGTCACACACACTTTAATGACTCACTGTGCAGCATTAACTAATCACAGTACAGTTGAAAGAAAGCAAACAAACCTCAAATTTGATCAAGAAAGATTTGCCAGAGCATATGTAAGTGAAGGTAAAATTTGGCAGGCATGGCCTGATGTGGCAGCCATGAAGTCCTGCAGAAAATAGCTTGAAGAATCATGAACATGAATCATAAACTGTTTCTTCTTTTAATTAACAAAAAAATATAAGTAACTTAGTAACAAAATATCCTATAATACTTTCTTTTCACGTACTCTTAATGTGTGCCTGGTGTCAGCAAGAACTGGTTTATTTATTATGACTGGAATGTAAATGTAAGATTATACTCCTAAAATAATTTTTTTTGCCAAGAATAATAATTGTTTAAAAGTCTGAAAAGACTAAATTTTATTTATAAGTAACTGACCCTCTCTGAGAAGCACAGAATAAACTTAGAGTTAAAAATATTTAAAGCAATTTCAAATGCTTTTACATATTCATGGTGAAATGCTTAATGAATTTCACCTACAATATTCTGGAGTATTATATCAGTGAGTATCTTTATGTATTATAAAATTCCTATCCCCATTATTTCACCTGTTCAATTTTCTATTACCACAGAGAGCCTGGGATGTACCCATTTTACTAACTACAGTTGAAAACTGACTTGTGAGATACTGCTAACTTATAAAAGGTGGATTTTTTTTTATTAAGTTCTATATTGAATATAAGAAAATGAAAAAAATTTAGCTTAAATTGCTTGGAAATACATGTTAGACAGCATATGCTTACAGAAATTCTTTTTAATATATCTGGGGATTAAGCCCTGGGAAGGTATCTTAGATTTTGGCTGCCATAACAAAATACCAAAGACTGAGTGACTTAACAGAAACTTATTTTCTCATACTCCTGGAGGCTGGGAATCCAAGATCAAGATGCCAGCTGATGAGGTTCAAGGTGAGAACTCTCTTTCTCGCTTAGATGATTTCCTTGTCCCTGGGTCCTCAGAGGAGGGGAAGCGAGCGAGACCCACCTCCCCAGTGTCCCTTTACATAAGGATGCTTAATCATATCAGGGCTGCACCATTATGACCTTGTTTAACCTTTATCACTTCCTCATAAGCCCTATCTCGAAATAAAATCACATTGGGAATTAGGGTTTGGACATGAATTTGGGAGTAGAGTAGGGGCACAATTCAGTCCATACCAGAAAGCAACTGCTGTATCTCCAAATCAGACTCTGAGGCTGATTCTTCATATTAAATTTCCTGTTAGGACTTGCAAACTGATAGTTCTTGCATTATTCGTTAGGTCTATAACATCTCTAAACTGTCAGTTATCATATACTAGTTGATTTGGAAACTGTATAGTGTAGATCCTGCTTTAAGGATCATCCCTGAGAAGAGAGAGGAGAGGATTCTTCTTTAGCGCACAAACTGGGGACCTGCAGTTCAGCCATTTCATCTGGTGAAAAATTTATCTCTGCCTCCTTCTCATGTCTTCCATCTATGGTCACAACCTCAGTGCATTTTGAAATATGAAATGAAATGCAGAAACTGAAGTTTTTCTATTTTCTTTGAACTTATTCATTTATTGTTATTCAACAAAGATTTATTGAACGTTCACTAGGGTCAACTCTTGTGCTATAAACTACGGCTACAAATAGCATTCATTTGTTCCTTCAGTAAACACTTATCAAGCACTTAATACATGCCAGGGACTATTCTAGGTATCTTGTTATGAAGATCACTCTACTGTCATCTGACTTCCATTGCTGTGATTGAAAAGTCAGCTGTCATTTAAGTTGTCACTCTTTCACATATAATCAGGTTATTTTTCCTCTGGATGCTTTTAAGTAATTATCATTGAAGGAATTACATTAAAAATTTTCCTAACGAAATCACTGTACATGCCATGATTCAAATAACATATTGTTAGACACTATTTGCTAATAATGTTTGTAGGGTTTTTGCTTCATATTAGGATTTGCTTTACCCTTTGCATAGAAAAATGTGAAATCCCCATGTCTGGCTTTTCCTTGTCAATCACATATCAGTGTATGTGTACCTTTCTCACTGGGCCTTCCCTTTCCAAGAAATCTAAAAACAACCCCCTTTTATTCTTCATAACATCACTCTGCTTATATTCTTTTCACAAATGTCAAAATTACCCTGATATTCTCACTAAAGTGTCTGCTTCTGCACCCTTCCACCCTCCCTTCCCAAATCTGTGTGAGCATAGGAAGCTC
Organism: Manis pentadactyla; assembly: GCF_030020395.1. Taxonomy (NCBI): domain Eukaryota; kingdom Metazoa; phylum Chordata; class Mammalia; order Pholidota; family Manidae; genus Manis; species Manis pentadactyla. The sequence goes on from NC_080023.1 coordinate 55,282,789, forward strand.
CTTGTGGATCCTTTCTGTTCCTCATGAGAAAAGGTAAGAAGACCTAAACTTCCTTTGCCCTGGTAGCTTAAACCAAACCAAGATTCTTTTACATCACAGGATTACTGATTTCTATCATTCCTTTTAATTGGGTTTAGAGAAGATGCACATCAGTACATGTTACCAAGCTGCCAGAGTCACAGTTCCTTACTTTTCTATAGTTATATTAAAAATAAAATGCCATCATTAATGAAATATATCTATACATATTGACTTAGAACAGTTTCCAATTTATCTTGTTAAATAAAAACAATTTAAGTAATATGAAACTATAGTTTATATAATTTTAAAAATTTGCATGTTCATTTATATATATTATATATTTTTTACTTACATTCATGTAAAATAGTTTAGAAGTAGTAGTATAGAGGTGGAGGGAGGAATTTCAGTTTATTATAACTTCCCCCAAAGTTTTAAACACATGAAATTTTCACTTCCTTTTTTTGTTAATAAATTTTGGCAAGTACCAGAATCAAGGGTAGCCCTTATTCACACATGTAATTGAGGGAGTTACTTTCTATACTTTCAGGACCTTCAAAGCCATCATGCACAGATACGTGAGAAAACACTGTTCCAGTTGGATACCAAACAATGAAATGTATAGCACAAAAGAGCTTAACTCTGCATACTTGCTCGAACAAGGTCATAAAGAAAGAGTATCCATAAAAGGAGGTCTATATAGCTGAATTTCATGGGGGAATAAGAATACATTATTTTTTATGAGAAATTCTTATGCCTTGGAGCCCAATTGTAAGGGACTGCATTTCAACTCTTTCAACTCTTATTACTGGGAAAAAATAAAAGATGGATTACTCTCTGATCTAACAAAACTGAAATGGCTAGCAGATTGAGCTCTGATACCTTTGCTCCATTTTTTGAAATATTTGCAATGCAAATAACTGTTCAAGATTCCTTTGGCTACACTAACATTTATATATGTCATGCCAAATAAAATAGCTATTTATGTGTTTAAAAGACAGCATTTCTTGTTCTATATATTCACACCTGGGCTCACTTCCCTTGAGAAAGATGCCTTAACAGCGCTCGTATAACAAGACAATAACAGCAGAATAATAGAGATTTATAGTGATTGTCCAGGAGTCAACAGGGGATGGCTCACACAGTGAGCGCAACCATAACAGTGTGAGGTTTTTTTCCAAGTAGAAAACAAAAGCAGAGCCACTTGATGCAATCTAATGATCCAACCACAAAGCCACACTGAATCTACAGGCTAATCACAGCATTCTCTTGTTCCAAAAATGGAAAAAAAAAAGAGGAAGAAAAATAATAAAATACTTAACTCTAAACCCTACAACCCAAATGGCATGTAAAAAAAAAAAACTCTTATTTTTTTTATGGTAATATTATGGCTCTTCATTGTCAAAAATCCTTCCTAAAGGTTCACACTAGGCCACAGATGTGTTTTGCTTGACCTACACAGTAATAAGAAAATCAGGACATTTCCACATATAAGTCTAGTTTTTTAGCTTTGAATTATTGGATAATTTAGCAAATTCAGAATGACATTCTTGCATAATAACAATCAGATCAGCTGGGGGCAGCTTCCCTCTTGTTAACCATTTCTTTTCCAGTCATGCATATACCTCACTACTCCCTACTGTCTTTCCTCTCCTACCCCTTTACTAATTTAACAGTCATGACTTGTCTGGCACCTCTTGGCATTTGAGTTTGAATTTCCCAATATAAATAAGCCCTCTCAATTACTGTTCCAGAGTCAGGCTTTATTATCAAGGATTTTACATCTCAAGAAAGCCTCTGAAACAGACATTATAATATGAAAGAATCTGCAAGCACACTAGCTAAGACTTAGAAGTTCTAAAATGACTTGTCTATAGAAATTAAGAGATATGTTTGGAAGGAAAAAATTAATGAGACCCATTCTTCATAAAAAGTAAATGTTTCAATTTCTGATTTTAGAAGAGAATAGAATGGAGGCATAATGGAAGCTTCCAGAGCCCAATGCTAGCTCTGGCTTTGCTTTGAGCAGCTTCTTTTACCCATTTGGGTCTCAGTTTCCTCATCTCCAAGGTGAGGAGATTATGCCCAGTGGTAAGGAGGGTCCCTTCTAACTCCTTGTTTCTATATGAATCCCATACTAAAGGGAAAGGATTCTCTCTTAAGACTTCCTGGCTCCAGAGAGCAAGTATAGAAGGAAGGAACATATTTATATCTACCTTGTAGTTGTTTGCTTGCATTTGTAAAGGGAAAATTATAGTTTCCAGTATTTTCCAATCAAATAATTTACCCTTTGCTTTAATCACCTTTCTCATGACTCAGCACAAGAAAACATGCAGACATGCTGAAGATCCAAAAGACTGCCCAAAGTGTCTAAGTTTCTGCTGTTAAAAATTTTCCACAATTTACTGATCTAGTAGGCTTTTATTCAGTGACTCATGAATTGGGTAACACCCAATCTAGCAGATAGAAAGGAGCTCCAAAGAGTTATACAAGGTGAAAGATTTTTATAGACCAAAATGCATGGAAACAAGAAAGTTATACTGCAAATTTGCTGATTGGTTAAAGCAGGAATACTTTCATATAAAGAAGCTCTTAGAGCCAAGTTAAGTAATGAACTGAGCAAATAAGTCCTGATTGGTTAACCTAGGCCATCGTTTTCTGGAAGAGCCAAGCATAGATATTTAGTTAAGTTTTGGTTTGTTGATATGGGGGTTAGTTTAGGGGACTCTATCAAGGACCTAACCCAGATACTTTAACACTGGGATTATGCTGATGATTATAGATATTCAACCATGATTTTCTAAAACTATGATGATGGCTATAGTTTTTGATTTTCTAGTAGGGATTCTGGCAGGCACTTCATATGCGTTATGTTATTTGATTCAATAGCAATTTCTTTAACACAGGAATCATTCACTTCTAAGTATCCTTATATGCTCCCTCTCAGATGACATTTTCAATGCTGCATTATGGAGGTTCAATCACTGAGGGTCAGAAATGGGAAGACATAAATCCAGAATGAGACAAAAAGCCTTCCTACTGCACAGAGTTCCTAACCATGAAATCTTAATGCTTGATTACAGACCTAAGAGTTCACACCTGACCACTCCATCCTATTTCTTAAATTATCCAGTTGTTCCTTTTTCTCCCAATATATATTTTTCCTCTTGTATACACACACACAAATTTGTAAAAACTAGGATTTAAAATTCTTTTAAAAAGTAAATTCTGTTCTCATTATTTCCAACTTGTGTTTGTACATACAGATATTAATATTTAGTTGAAATTCTGACATAAAATTACTCGGAATGTGAAAGAAAACAATTAAAAGATATTATTATTTTTATTTATTTAAAGTTTCTTGAAGAAATTACTTAAAAATATAAAGCCTCACTTCCATAAATATGCTATACAGAGGTTAGCAAACATTTTTCTGTAAAGGTCCGGATAGTAAATATTTGGACTTTCCATTATATAATGGTGTCTATTCCAATTACACAGTTCTTACATTGCAGCATGACAGATCATTCAATGAGTTAGAGCTGTGTTCTAAACAAACTTTACATAAATTTTAATTTCTTATGATTTTCACATGTCATGAAAAACTATCATCATTTTGATTTTTTCCCCAAGCATTTAAAAATATAAAAAAACATCCTGAACTCACTGGATGCAAAACTGTCCACACAAAGGCTATATTTGCCCTGCAAGCCAAATATGAGATTTGACATCAAGCCCTCAGATTCTGACTCATGAAATATAGTATGGTAGTCAAGAGATGTAGTTTAGACAGTTATTGTGAAGTGTTTGAAGATTAACCTATATAAACTACTTTGTGTAGTGTCCATAACATAATATGCGCTCAATCAATAGCTATCATTAGTAATTCTTATTATAAATAAGAATCTTTTCTCTTTGGTTTTACCCATGTCCTTTTATAATAGTTTTTTTTAAATCTTAAAAGTATTAGGTTAGGACTTATCATTTTCATAGAATTAAAAAATAAAATCCAGTGGAGCCAAGATGGCGGGGTAAGTAGTTCAGTGGAAATCTCCTTCCAAAAACATATATATTTATGAAAATACAATAACTACAACTATTCCTAAAAGAGACACCAGTGGATACAGTACAACAGCCAGGATTCATCTACATCTGTGAGAACTCAACATCACATGAAGGGTGTAAGATACAAGCCACGGCCCGGCAGAACCCGAACGCTCCCCCACAGCAGAACCCAGTGGGAAGAAAGGAGTCAGAACGGGAAGGGAGTGAAAGCCCAGGACTGCTAAACAAGCAGCTCTAGAAATCCACACCCGGAGTGCAGACACAAGGTGCATGGGGTGCTGGATATTAGAGAAACAGAAAAGCAAAACGTGTGGGCAGGTCCTGGCAACTGGAGCTCCTGAGACAAAAGAAAAGCGAGTGCTTTTTGCAGGTCTTAAAGAGACAGGGACCCCACAGCTGCACAAAGTCATCCCGGCACACTTAGCCAGCCGCTGGGAATCCAGGGGAACATTAGGCGCCCTAACCCCCTAGTTGGTAGTGCAGCTCTGAAGCCCCTCATGGCACTAAGCAGCCTGCCAGTCATTCCCCCAACTGGTGCAAACCCCAGCACACCAGCCCAGTAGTGGGAGAGCGGCAGTGAACGCCAGGTGCGGTGCCAGAGGGGACCGGGAGGGGCCCGTGCCAGCCTGCGGTGGTGGTGACTGAGCAGCCTGGGAGCAGCCAGTGTGCACTGGCAACCGCAGGTCCAGAGAGGCCTGGGAGATGCGAGTGTGAGCCTGCAGCGGCAGCGAGCGAGCGGCCCAGGAGCAGCCAGCATGTACCGGCGACCACTGAACCAGAGGAGCCTGGGAGAGGCCTGTGTGAGCCCATGGTGGTGGAAATCAAGCGGTCTGGGAGAGTCCTGCGCGTACCGGTGGCAGCTCCAGGGAGGCCTGGGAGAAGCCCACGCATACTGGCGGCAGCGCCAGAGGGGCATGGGAGAGGCCCATGCGCACCTGCAGCGGTGCAAGAGGGGCCCAAGTGCGGCCAGCGCACCCCAGCAGAGGGCACCAGGGGGACCTGGGAGCGGCCCGCGTGAGCCTGCGGTGGCAGTGGAAGAGCAGTCCAGGAGCCACCGCACTCACAGCAGCCAACTGGAATCCCAGCCAACCCGGGCCAGACCCAAAGGCTGCTGCCGGCACACAGCTGGCCAGCAGGGTGCTGCTATTGCAGAGGAGTGCATCCAGCGTGCCTGCCACTCCCAAAAGGGCTCTGCGGTGCTCTGATGGAGGCCCCGCCCACAGCAGCTTAGGGGATTAACCTGGTGGCTGCTCCAGGAGTGCGGGAAATTGACACAGGCAGCGGAGAATGGCAAGGCATCCAGCAAGCAGGAAAGGACTTTCTTCTCCCAGCTGACACACCCACAACCTGTCTACAGATACCGCTATCACCATGAAAAGGCAGAAAAATTTAGTCCAGTCCAAAATAGTCCAGAGAACCCCTGGGAGAGGATCTACAGAGACAGACCTAACCAGTCTCCCTGAAAAAGAATTCAAAATAAAAATCATAAACATGCTGATGGATATGCAGAGAAATATGCAAGAGCTAAAGGAGCAAGTACAGAGGGAGACTACAGAAATAAAACAATCTCTGGAAGGACTTAAAAGCAGAATGGACAGGATGCAAGAGGTCATTAATGGATTAGAAACCAGAGAACAGGAACACATAGAAGCTGATGCAGAGAGAGATAAAAGGATCTCCAGAAATGAAACAATATTAAGAGAATTGCATGACCAATGCAAAGGGAACAATATCGGCATTATAGGGGTACCAGAAGAAGAAGAGAGAGAAAAAGGGATAGAAAGTGTCTTTGAAGACATAATTGCTGAAAACTTCCCCAAACTGGGGGATGAAATAGTTGCTCAGACCACAGAAACACACAGAACTCCCAAAAGAAGGGATCCAAAGAGGACAACACCAAGACACATAATAATTAAAATGGCAAAGATCAAGGACAAGGACACAGTATTAAAGGCAGCCAGAGAGAGGAAAAAAGGTCACCTACAAAGGAAAACCTATCAGGCTATCATCAGACTTCTCAAGAGAATCCTTACAGGACAGAAGAGAAGAGCATGATATATTTAATGCAATGAAACGTAAGGACCTTGAACCAAGGACACTGTATCCAGCAGGAATATCATTGAAATATGAAGGAGGGATTAAACAATTCCCAGACAAGCAAAAGTTGAGGGAATTTGCCTCCCACAAACCACCTCTACAGGGTATTTTAGAGGGACTGCTCTAGATGGGAGCACTCCTAAAAAGAGCACAGAACAAAACACCCAATATGTGAAGAATGAAGGAGGAGGAATAAGAAGGTAGAGAAATAAAGAATTATCAGACTGTGTTTATAACAGCTCAATAAGTGAGTTAAGTTAAACAGGAAGGTAGTAAAGAAGCTAACCTTGAACTTTTGGTAACCACAAACTTAAACCCTGCAATGGCAATAAATACATATCTTTCAATAATCCCCCTAAATGTAAATGGACTGAATGCACCAATCAAAAGACACAGAGTAATATATGCGGCTTACAAGAGACTCACCTCAAACCCAAAGACATGCACAGATTAAAAGTCAAGGGATGGAAAAAGATATTTCATGCAAACAACAGGGAGAAAAAAACCAGGTGTTGCAGTGCTAGTATCAGAAAAAATAGACTTTAAAACAAAGAAAGTAACAAGAGATAAAGAAGGAGATTACATAATGATAAAGGGCTCAGTCCAACAAGAGGATATAACCATTATAAACATATATGCACCTAACACAGGAGCATCAACATATGTGAAACAAATACTAACAGAATTAAAGGAGGAAATAGAATGCAATGCATTCATTTTGGGAGACTTCAACACACCACTCACTCCAAAGGACAGATCCACCAGACAGAAAATAAGTAAGGACACAGAGGTACTGAACAACACACTAGAACAGATGGACCTAATAGACATCTACAGAACTCTACATCCAAAAGCAACAGGACACACATTCTTCTCAAGTACATGGAACATTCTCCAGAATAGACCACATACTAAGCCACAAAAAGAGCCTCAGTAAATTCCAAAAGATTGAAATCCTACAACCAACTTTTAAGACCACAAAGGTATAAAACTAGAAATAAATTGTACAAAGAAAGCGAAAAGGCTCACAAACACATGGAGGCTAAAAACATTCTTCTAAATAATCAATGGATCAATCACCAAATTAAAATGGAGATCCAGAAATATATGGAAACAAATGACAACAACAACACAAAGCCCCAACTTCTGTGGGAAACAGTGAAAACAGTCTTAAGCGGAAAGTACATAGCAATCCAGGCATATGTAAGAAGGAAGAACAATCCCGAATGTATAGTCTAATGTCACAATTATTGAAATTGGAAAAAGAAGAACAAATGATGCCTAAGGTCAGCAGAAGGAGGTACATAATAAAGATCAGAGAAGAAATAAATAAAATCGAGAAGAATAATACAATAGAAAAAATCAATGAAACCAAGAGCTGGCTCTTCGAGAAAATAAACAAAATAGATTAGCCTCTAGCAAGACATATTAAGACAAAAAGAGAATCAACACACATCAACAGAATCAGAAACGAGAAAGGAAAAATCACGATGGACCCCACAGAAATACAAAGAATTATTAGAGAATAATATGAAAACCTATATTCTAACAAGCTGGAAAACCTAGGAGAAATGGGCAACTTCCTAGAAACATACAACCTTCCAAGACTCACCCATAAAGAAACAGACCAATTACCAGCAATGAAATTGAAGCAGTAATCAAAACACTACCCAAGAAGAAAACCCACAGGCAAGATGGATTTACCTTGGAATTTTATCAGACATACAGAGAAGACATAATACCCATTCTCCTTAAAGTTTTTCAAAAAATACAACAGGAGGGAATACTCCCAAACTCATTCTATGAAGCCAACATCACCCTAAAATCAAAACCAGGCAAAGACCCCACAAAAAAGAAAACCACAGACCAATATCCCTGATGAATATAGATGCAAAAATACTCAACAAAATATTAACAAACCTAATTCAAAAATACATCAAGAGGATCATACACCATGACCAAGTGGGATTCATCCCAGGGATGCAAGGATGGTACAACATCCGAAAATCCATGAACGTCATCCACCACATCAGCAAAAAGAAGGACAAAAACAACATGATCATCTCCATAGATACTGAAAAAGCATTTGACCAAATTCAACATCCATTCATGATGAAAACTCTCAACAAAATAGGCATAGAGGGCAAATACCTCAATTAATAAAGGCCATATATGATAAACCCACAACTAACATCATACTGAACAGCGAGAGCCTGAAAGCTTTTCCTCTGAGATTGGGAACAAGACAGGAATGTCCCCTCTCCCCATTGTTATTCAACATAGTACTGGAGGTCCTAGCCATGGCAATTAGACAAAACAAAGAAATACAAGGAATCCAGATTGGTAAAGAAAAGTCAAACCATCACTATTTGCAGATGACATGATATTGTACATAAAAAACCCTAAAGACTCCACCCCAAAACTACTAGAACTAATATCGGAATTCAACAAAGTTGCAGGATACAAAATTAACACACAGAAATCTGTAGCTTTCCTATACATTAACAATGAACTAATAGAAAGAGAAATCAGGAAAACAATTCCATTCACAATAGCATCAGAAAGAATAAAATACCTAGGAATAAAACTAACCAAGGAAGTGAAAGACCTATACCCTGAAAACTACAAGACACTCTTAAGAGAAATTAAAGAGGACACTAACAAATGGAAACTCATCTCATGCTCCTGGCTATGAAGAATTAATATCATCAAAATGGCCATCCTGCCCAAAGCAATATACAGATTTGATGCAAACCCTATCAAATTACCAACAGCATTCTTCAATGAACTGGAAAAAATAGTTCAAAAATTCATATGGAAACACCAAAGACCCTGAATAGCCAAAGCAATCCTGAGAAGGAAGAATAAAGTGGGAGGGATCTCGCTCCCCAACTTCAAGCTCTACTACAAAGCCACAGTAATCAAGACAATTTGGTACTGGCACAAGAACAGAGCTACAGACCAGTGGAACAGAATAGAGACTCTAAACATTAACCCAAACATATATGGTCAATTAATATATGATAAAGAAGCCATGGACATACAATGGGGAAATGACAGTCTCTTCTACAGATGGCGCTGGCAAAACTGGACAGCTACATGTAAGAGAATGAAACTGGATCACTGTCTAACCCCATACACAAAAGTAAATTCAAAATGGATCAAAGACCTGAATATAAGTCATGAAACCATAAAACTCTTAGAAAAAAACATAGGCAAAAATCTCTTAGACATAAACATGAGTGATTTCTTCATGAACATATCTCCCTGGGCAAGGGAAACAAAAGCAAAAATGAACAGGTGGGACTATATCAAGTTGAAAAGCTTCTGTACAGCAAAGGACACCATCAATAGAACAAAAAGTTATCCTACAGTATGGGAGAATATATTCATAAATGACAGATCCAATAAAGGGTTAACATCCAAAATATATGAAGAGCTCATGCACCTCAACGAACAAAAGGCAAATAATCCAATTAAAACATGGGCAGAGGAGCTGAATAGACAGTTCTCTAAGGAAGAAATTCAGATGGCCAACAGACACATGAAAAGATGCTCCACATAGCTTGCCATCAGAGAAATGCAAATTAAAACCACAGTGAAATGTCACTCACACCAGTAAGAATCACCACCATCCAAAAGACAAACAACAACAAATGTTGGCAAGGTACTGGAGAAGGGTGATCCCTTGTACACTGTTGGTGAGAATGTAAATTAGTTCAACCATTGTGGAAAGCAGTATGGAGGTTCCTCAGAATGCTTAAAATAGAAATACCATTTGACCCAGGAATTCCACTTTTAGAAATTTACCCTAAGAATGCAGCAGCCCAGTTTGAAAAAGACAGATTCACCCCTATGTTTATTGTAGCACTATTTACAATAGCCAACAAATGAAAGCAACCTAAGTGTCCATCAGTTGATGAATGGATAAAGAAGTTGTAGACATATGCACAATGGAATATTACTCAGCCATAAGAAGAAAACAAATCCTACCATTTGCAACAACATGGATGGGGCTAGAGGGTATTATGCTCAGTGAAATAAGTGAGGCAGAGAAAGACATGTACCAAATGATTTCATTCAGATGTGGAGTATGAGAACAAAGAAAAACTGAAGGAACAAAACAGCAGCAGAATCACCGAACCTACAAATGGATTAACAGTTACCAAAGGGAAAGGGACTGGGGAGGATGGGTGGGAAGGGAGGGATAAGGGCAGGGACAAAGAAAGGGGGCATTACAATTAGCATGTATAATGTGGGGGGGGTGTACAGGGCAGGCTGTACAGCACAGAAAAGACAAGTAGTGATTTTACAGCATCTTAATATGCTGATAGTAAGTGACTGTGAAGGGGGAGCCTAGTAAACATAATGTTCTTCATGTAATTGTAGATTAGTGATACCAAAATAAAAAAATTAAATTAAATTAAATCCAAGATTTCATTATAGCTTTTTTGAATTTTTATAATTTTTAAATTAACATATTATTGATGTACACTCTTATGAAGGTTTCACATGAAAAGCAATGTGGTTACTACAATCACCCATATTATCAACTCTTTCCCCATTCTGCATTGCAGTCACTGTCCATCAGTGTAATAAGATGCCTCAGAGTCACTACTTGTCTTCTCTGTGCTACATGTCTTTCCCATGGTACCCCCACACCATGTGTACTAATCATAATACCCCTCAATTCCCCTTCTCCCTCCCTCCCCACATGACCTCCCATACCCCTACCATTTGGTAACTGCTATCCCCTTTCTGGAGTCTGAGTCTCCTGCTGTTTTACTCCCACAGTTTGGCTTGACTGTTATACTCAACAAATGAGGGAAATCATTTGGTGTTTGTCTATTTCACCGAGCATGATATGCTCTAGATCCATTCATGTTGTTGCAAATGGTAGGATTTGTTTCTTTCTTATGGCTGAATAGTAATCCACAGTGTATATGTAACACCTCTTCTTTATCCATTCATCTACTGATGGGCACTTAGGTTGCTCCCATATCTTAGCTACTATAAATAGAGATACAATAAACATAAGGGTGCATATATCTTTTTGAATCTAAGACCTTGTGTTCTTTGTGTAAATTCCTAGGAGTGGGCTTCCTGGGTCAAATGGTATTTATATTTTTAGTTTTTTGAGGAACCTCCATATTGCTTCCTACCATAGTTGAAATAGCTTACTATCCCACCAGCAGTGTAGGATGGTTCTCCTTTCTCCACATCCTCACCAGCATTTGTTGTTCTTAGTCTTTTCCATGCTGGCCATCCTAACTGGCGTGGGTTTTAATTTCATTTCCCTGATAATTAGTGATGTGCAATATCTTTTCAAGTGCCTGTTGCCCCTCTGAATTTCTTCTTTTGAGAATTGTCTGTTCATATCCTTGGCCCATTTTTTAATAGGGTTATTTGCTTCTTGGGTATTGAGGCATGTAAGTTCTTTATATATTTTGGATATTAACCCCTTGTTGGAAATGTCATTTACCAATGCATTCTCCCATACTGTAGGATGCCTTTTTGTTCTATTGATGGTGTCCTTTGCCATACAGAAGCTTTTTAGCATGATGTAGTCCCATTTGTTCATTTTTGCTTTTGTTTCCCTTGGCCAAGTAGATGTGTTAAGGAAAAATTTGCTCATGTTTACATTCAGGAGATTTTTGCCTAAGTTTTTTTCTAAGAGTTTTACAGTTTCATGACTTACATTCAGGTCTTTGATCCATTTTTAGTTTACTTTTGTGTGTGGGGTTAGACAACAATCCAGTTTCATTCTTCAGCATGTAGCTGTCCAGTTCTGCCAACACCAGCTGTTGAAGAGGCTGTCATTTCCCCATTGTATGTCCATGGCTCTTTTATGATATATTAACTGACCATATATGGTTGGGTTTATCTAAGGGCTATCTAGTCTGTTCCATTAGTCTACAGTTTTGTTCTTGTGCCAGTACCAAATTGTCTTGATTACTGTAGCTTTGTAGTAGAGCCTGAAGTTGGAGAGCATAATCCCCCCAGCATTATTCTTATTTCTCAGGATTGCTTTGACTATTTGGGGTTTTTTTCTGGTTCCATATGAATTTTAGAACAATTTGCTCTAGTTCACTGAAGTATGCTGTTGGCATTTTGATAGGGATTGCTTTGAATCTGTAGATTGTGTTAGTCAGGACAGCCATTTTAACAATATTAATTCTTCCTATCCATGAGCACAGGTTATAATTCTATTTATGGGTATCTTTGTTATTTTCTCTCATGAGTGTCTTGTCGTTTTCAGGGTACATGTCTTTCACTTCCTTCGTTAGGATTATTCCTGAGTATTTTATTCTTTTTGATGCGATTGTGAATAGAATTGCTTTCCTGATTTCTCTTTCTGTTACTTCATCATTAGTGTATAGGAATGCAACAGGTTTCTGTGTATTAATTTTGTATCCTGCAACTTTGCTGAATTCAGGTGTTAGTTCTAGTAGTTTTGGAGTGGATTCTTCAGGGTTTTTTATGTACAATATCATGTCATCTACAAACATCTACATGATTTCCTGATTTCTCTTTCTGCTAGTTCATTGTTAGCGTATAGGATTGCAATAGATTTCTGTGTATTAATTTTGTGTCTTGCAACTTTGCTGAATTAAGATATTAATTCTAGTAGGTTTGGAGTGGATTCTTTAGGGTTTCTTATACACAATACCATTCATGTCATCTTCAAACAGTGACAGTTTAACTTCTTCCTTACCAATCTGGATGCCTTTTATTTCTTTGTGTCATCTGATTGCCAGGGCTAGGACCTGCACAACTATGTTGAATAAAAGTGGGGAGAGTGGGCAACCTTGTCTTACTCCTGATCTTAAAGGAAAAGTTTTCAGTTTCTCGGTGTTAAGTATGATGTTGTCTTTTGGTTTGCAATATATGCCCTTTATAATATTGAGGGACTTGCCATCTTTACCCATTTATTGAGAGTTTTTATCACGAGTGAATGTTGAATTTTGTCAAATGCTTTTTTGGCATCTATGGATATGTTCATGTGGTTTTTGTCATTTTTGTTGATGTGGTGGGTGATGATGGACTTTCTAATATTGTATCATCCTTGCATCCCTGGAATAAATCCTACCTGTTCATGGTGGATGATGTTTTTGATGGATTTTTGTATTTGGTTTGCTAACATTTTGCTGAGTATTTTTGCATCTATGTTCATCAGAGATATTAGTCTATAATTTTCTTTTTTTGTGATGTCTTTGCCTGGTTTTGGTATTAGAGTGATGCTGGCTTCATACAGTGAGTTTGAGAGTATTCCCTCTTCTTTCACTTTTTGGAAAACTTTAAGGAGGATGGGTATTCGGTCTTCACTAAATGTTTGAAAAAATTTAGTGGTGAAGCCATCTGGTAGAGGCGTTTTGTTCTTAGGTAGTTTTTTGATTACCAGTTCAATTTTGTTGCTGGTAATTGGTCTGTTCAGATTTTCTGTTTCTTCCTGGGTCAGCCTTGTGAGGTTATATTTTTCTAGAAAGTTGTCCATTTCTTCTAGATTATCCAGTTTGGTAGCATATAATTTCTCATAATATTCTCTAATAATTCTTTGTATTTTTTGGTATCCATAGTGATTTTTCTTCTCATTTCAGATTTGGTTTATGTGTGTAGACTCTCTTTTTTCTTGATAAATCTGGCTAGGGGTTTATCTATTTTGTTTATTTTCTCATAGAACCAGCTCCTGCTCTCATTTATTTCTTTCTATTGTTTAAATCTTCTCAATTTTATTTATCTATGCTCTTATCTTTATTATGACCCTCCTTCTACCAACTTTGGACCTCATTTGTTCTTCCTTTTCTAGTTTCGTTAATTGTAAGTTTAGTCTGTTCATATGGGATTGTTCTTATTTCCTGAGGTAGGTTTGTATTCCAATATACTTCCCTCTTAGCACGGCCTTCGCTGTGTCCCACAGATTTTGTGGTGTTGAGTTATTGTTGTCATTTGTCTCCATATATTGCTTGATCTCTGTTTTTATTTGGTCATTGATCCATTGGTTATTGAGGAGCATGTTGCGAAGCCTCCATGTGTTTGAGGGATTTTTCATTTTCTTTGCATAATTTATTTCTAGTTTCATACCTTGTGGTCTGAGAAGCTGGTTGGTACAATTTTAATCTTTCCGTATTTGCTGAGGTTCTTTTTGTGGCCTAGTATATGATCTTCTCTTGAAAATGTTCCATGTGCACTTGAGAAGAATGTGTATCCTGCTGCTTTTGGGTGTTGAATTCTGTAGATGTCTGTTAGGTCCATCTGTTCAATTGTGTTTTTCAATGCCTCTGTCTCCTTACTTATTTTCTGTCTGGTTGATCTGCCATTAGAGTGATTGGAGTGTTGAATGCATTGCTTTCTAGTTCCCTCTTCAATTCTGTTAATATTTGTTTCACATATGTAGGTGCTCCTCTGTTGGGTGCATAGATATTTATTATGATTATATCCTCTTGTTGAACTGACCCCTTTATCAGTATGTAATACCCTTCTTTATTTCTTATGACTTTATTTTGAAGTGTATTTTGTCTGGTACAAGTATTGCAACTCCTGCATTTTTCTCCCTATTAGTTGCATGAAATATCTTTTCCATCCCTTCACTTTTAGTCTGGGTATGCCTTTGAGTTTGAAGTGAGTCTCTTGTAAGCAGCATACAGATGGGTCTTGTTTTTATATCCATTCAGTGACTCTATGTCTTTTGATTGGTGCTTTCAGACCATTTACGCTTAGGGTGATTATCGGGAGGTATGTACTTATTGCCATTGCAGACTTTAGATTAGTAGTTACCAAAATAGAAGGGTAAGTTACTTACTATCTAACAGAGTAACTTAACTCACTTAGTATCCTATTACAAACACAATCTAAAGGTTCTTTCTTTTTCCTCCTCCTCCATTCTTTATGTATTAGGTATTATATTCTGTACTCTTTGTCTATTCCTTGACTGACTTTGGGGGTTGCTGATTTAATATTGCATCTGGTTAGTAATTAATTGTTCTGCTTTCTTTACTGTGGTTTTATTACCTCTGGTGACAGCTATTAAACCTTAGGAACATTTCCATCAATAGCAGCCCCTCCAACATACACTGTAGAGATGGTTTGTGGGAGGTAAATTCTCTCAGCTTTTGCTTATCTGGAAATTGTTTAATCTCTCCTTCAAATTCAAATGATAATCATGCTGGGTAGAGTATTCTTGGTTCAAGGCCCTTCTGCTTCATTCCATTAAATACATCATGCCACTCCCTTTTGGCCTGTAAGTTTTCTGCCTAGAAGTCTGATGACAGCCTGATGGGTTTTCCTTGTATGTGATCTTATTTCTCTCTCTGGCTGCTTTTAATAGTCTGTCCTTATTCTTGATCTTTGCCATTTTAATTATTATATGTCTTGTCTTCCTTAGGTCCCTTGGCCTGAGAGACTCTGTCCTTCCCCCAATTGGGGAAGTTTTCAGCAATTACCTCCTGGAAGACAACTTTCTATCCCTTTTACTTGCTCTTCTTCTGGTACCCCAAATGTGAATATTGTTCCATTTGGAATGGTCACAGAGTTCTCTCAATATTCTTTCATTCTTAGAGATCCTTTTTTTCTCTCTGTGCCTCAGCTTCTTTGTATTCCTTTTCTCTAATTTATATTCCATTTACCATCTCCTCCACATATCTAATCTGCTTTTAAGCCCCTCCATTGTATGTTTCATTTCTGATACTGTATTCCATAATGATTGAATGTTTGTCTGGAATTCTTCCCTGAGTTCTTGAATATTTTTCTGTACCTCCATGAGCATGTTTATGATTTTTATTTTGACATCTCTTTCAGGAAGTTTGGTGAGTTCAGTTTCACTTGGCCCTTTTTCTGGTGTTTGTAGCATTTAGTTTGAACCAGGTTTCTTTGACCTTTCATGTTTGTATGTGGTGCCCTATAGTGCCCAGAATTTGTACTCCCTGGAGCTGCTCAGCCCCTGGAGCAATGTCAGGGGTTGTAGGTGGTTGGTGTTGGTGCCTGGGGGGAGGAAAGAGCAGTTTCCTGCTTCCTGGCTGCTATGCCTGTCTCCACCACCAGAACAAGTGGGCTGAGTACACAGGTGTAAGCCTCTATGCTTTCTGTTTGTAGCTGCTGTAGGCGGGGCTTCCCTCTGGCTAGCCTGATGCCAGGGCAGGGGCTGCTGGTTTGCAAGCAGTGTGGGATCACCGAGAGGAAGGTGCAGCAGGCTTCATACCATGTTGGAAGGCTTGGAGCTATGTAGCCAGTCAGAGGGATGGAGTGCCTGAAGTTCCAGAAAGTTCCCCACATGCTGCACAGATTGTGCCTGGACAATTTTGTCCACCTCTAATTTCTCCTGAGCAGTAAGCTCTGTGCAATCCTTGCCCCTTTAGCAACCTTCTCACTGTTAGGAAGTCTCTGAGACTGCCTGCCTTTCTTTTTTCCCAGAGCAGGCCTGATGTGGATTCCTGTTTTCCACAAGTGGCTAAAGTCTCAGTCTCTCCAGGTATTCTGCCTGTCTTAGCTTTCCAACCCCACTAATCTCTAGAGTACTATACAATGTAGTTTTGTGCTTCCAGAGCAGATCTCCAGAGCTTTGTGTTTAGGAGTCCTAGGCCTCAGTTCCCTCCCCAATCCATTTCTCCTCCTCCAGCTGGGGTGCAGGAAGGGCTTGCATCCTGCCAGATCACGGCTTTGGTACATTACCCTGTTCTGTGATGTCAGTTCTTCTCCAGGTGTATGCTGTCTGGTGCAGCCTTCTTTCCTGTTGCTCTTTCAGGATTAGTTGTATTAACTATATTTTCATATTATATGTGGTTTTTGGAGGAGGCCTGTCTCACCTCTCATGATGCCATCTTTAATTCTTCTCTATAGCACTTTTTTTGATGTCCTCCTTATAGCTTTTCATTATAAAGATTTAGCCAGGTTTTGTTCATAGTTGTGGCTTAGACCTATCATCATAATATTTACATAGGTCTATGTAATTTGCTTCCTAAATATCTTCAGTACTCATAGTATGACTTTCCTAAGTCATCATGAATGATCACAGTGAAGAGAAAGAGAGCCTCAAAATTTCACAGGTAGTTTAAATCCCAAAGGGAGTATCATAATCCATGGCTATCCAAGTACCATATTTAAAAGGAGAATTACAGTAAGCCTAACCCCATTATGCTCTATCAACAACATATATTACTATACTCAGTGATTCAGACTATTGAAGGATATCTGAAATGGTTGTGTACACCAGAGGGAAATACAGTGCAGTGTTAATGTTCTCAATCCTTCACTTGCTAACATAATCAGCAATGATAGGTAGAAGTTTCTCTTTACAGAACCATTTCCAGCAAATAAACTTTATAATCATTGAAATTAGGGAAGTCCATCATTGTCACACTTGTGAAAATATACACAACTCCACCGTTGCTGTCAAATTTATAGATGACACAAAGCTGGTAAGAGGATATTTATTAAATGGCACAATGAAGATGATAAAAATATATATGCTGTCACTTGGGACTGAGTACAGCAAACAGAAATTTTAACAAGATGCAACTTGCTAGGGAGAAAAGATTGCCCCACTCTGCTCAAACCTGGTCAGACGTTTCAGGGACTGCTGTTGTATTCTTAGCAAGGTGCTCTAAGAAGAATATAGATACAATGGGCTATAATCAGGTCAACACAAAGCAAAGTAGTATTCATGATGAAGGGACTTAAAGGCATGATGTGGGAAGGATGGTTAAAGGAAGTGGGATGTTTAATTTTATTTTTTAATGAGAGACTTTAATGGAGTAGGATAATCTCTTCAAACCACAGGGGAGTTCCATGTGCAACTGTTCTACTTACTCTAAATATCCAAAAAGAGAGGATGAGTCCAGTCCAAACACTGGGTGCTACAGGAGACTGATTTCTGCCCTACAAAAGGAGAAATATTTAATAGAGTCAATGAAAGAACAGAATGAGCTCCCTTAGGAGGTAAAGTTTGACTTTCTGCAGGTGTATAGCTGGAAATGAATGACCATTTGGTGGGAATGTTTAAGAGAGATTCAAATACCACATTGATGTCATAAGGATCCATTCTAACCTTGGCAGTCTCTGTTTCCATTTCTAAAAAGACCTTGAGATATCCATGCTGATTGTTTATGAACAATTTATATCCCACAGATAATTTTCCTACCTAGGAACAGGAGTTTTCTAGGATCTAAGAAAATGTATTATATTTGATCAGCCTGAGAAAAGACATCTGTATGACAGAATTCTTCATCAAAATATCAAAAATTTCAGTGACAACAGTGTAACAAAACATCACACAAAACTTTATTCTTCTTTTTCAAAATGCATCCTCCAAGTCTTATAATTACCATGTTTTTCTTCTATACTATCTGCCTCAAATTATTTTGAACCATTTATTTTCTGGAAAGTGTGTATACACTTGGCTAGTAGCAGCTGTTCTCAATAATGCAACAAGTTCTTTGCTATGTTACAGTTTTGCAATTAATGTCCTTGTCTCTGGGAGTTGTCTTTTGAAGGCATCTATGACTATGCTGGGAAACAGACATAATTCTTTCTAAGAGGACTAAGCTAGAGGGAGACTATTGAGTAGGGTGCAACCCACTTAAGTTCAGCCACCAAGAGTCATAATTAGTGTTTGATATGGAGAATAGTGTTTTTAAGCAGTCATAATTAATGTTTACTCTGCAGAATAAATGTTGAACTGAGGTCTCTGCATGGGGAAGAGTGAGTTGATCCTGGTAGAACAAGATTCTGACCTTCTGGGAACTTTAAACAATTAGTTCCTATTTCTCCACTGAGAGTAATCAATGGGTTATGTTTGTAGTCATTGACTTTTGGAGAAAATTTATGGCAAAATGAATTTAAAACTCTGAGAAAAGTGTGGAATAATCCCTGTGTGTGTTATTGACTTTTAGAGAAAATGAATTTAAAACTGTGAGGAGAAGGTGGAATAATCTGTGTGTATAAGATGACTCATATTTTGCTAAATTGGACACCATTAAGTACAAAATCTCTGCCATAAAAAGTCCAGGATGTTTTCTTCCATCCCCAACTTTTTCAAGCAAGAATTCCAGTGAATACAGTCAATTTTTAAGAGACAAAAAAAAACACTGCTTAAGTGGCTTTATGTCTACCTACAGCTTCCTCCTTCTGGAGCACGTCCACAGCACCTCATTTCATTATTACCTGTAACACTGTAACATGGCAATATACATATGTCTTCCCTTACTAGACTATAAATTCTTTCAGCACTTACTGGTCTTGGACATAGCAGTGTACACAGTGAGTGTCTGAAATTGTAATTTACAGTGAATATATACATATATAAACTCATAAATATGAAAATATAAGATTTTGGATGGTAGAAGCCATGTTACTTTTCTTTTCACACATCTATGTAGTGCCTTAAAACTGTGGGGTTTCTGTCCTGCACTGCTAACATTAAGAAAAGTCCCTGTTCCTAAAGTATAAATACTTCTGTAGGGCTCTTTCCTTTCTCAAATGAGAGATAAAATTATTTTGGATCTTCCAGCAGAAAAAAAAAAGAAAATATTTACATTTGTATAGTACAGAGAACACTTTAGAAGAATAAAGGGAAAAAAACCATTAAATTAGAGAAAAGACTACTTTGTTCATTGTATTTAAAACCAATAATCTGGCAGACAGTATCTGCACCCTAGTTGTAACCCAGGTTTACCACATGGTATCCCAGCACTTGCTAAGCATTTCTGATGATGCTAAAGTCACAGAACAGTCAAATCTTTAAGTCTCCAGGTATAGATTTAATTCTGTGTTAGACTGATGGTAAATACTTTCACTATTCTGTCTTTCAAAACAATTTGATTAACTTTGATGTAAACAATGAATGTTCAACCTAGGGGCACTGTCCACTTTCTACTCTTTCCATGAGAATCATTGGAATGAAGGAAAAGAAATAGCCCAGGAGCCTTTTAAGTGTTCTTATTTTTCTATGTCACATCATTAAAGGTTCAATGAATCTCTAATTAAGTCTCCCTGGCTGCTGTCACCTATTTGATAGATAGATGTCCTTGGCTCACCCTCCACAGGACATGCCAGTACACCAGTCCCCCACCTGCCACCATCAATTATCACTCTCCTGTCATCAGTGCCCTCACTTGTCAATTTATTTGCCACAAATCCAGTGAAGCACTCTAATCGGGGAGAAAAAAAGAAAAGCTATTCTTCTTTACTTTTAATGGTGGAACAGAAAAAAATCTTAACATGTGACATATTGGGGGAAACTGCTTTAGGCGCTTGCATTTTCTTTCTCTCACCATCCACCAAGCTGGCCCAGACACATCACTGGGGCTGACCTGTGAAAGCACTGACATTCAGTCAACCAAAGGTGAGGGGGAAATTGGGAGGATTTTTTTTTAATATACTTATAACTTACAAAAATGTATACTTTTGACTCTTAAGGACCACCAAGCCATAGAAGAAAGGAAAAAAAATCACTCAATTTCTTCAAAAACCTTAGAGCAAGAAGCACAGATGAGAACTGATGAAAATGGATACAGCGGCTCCTGGGTGGTTGTTGGCAAACCTAGTAAACATGATAAATTTTACTTGTCTCCTGCCCCACCTGTTTAATGTGTGGACGTGAACTGATTGTAGTGCTTGATAACTTATTACCTGTCTAGGGCACTGCAATCCTCCGTCTATCGACAGAGAAACATAGGCTCCCCTGGAGCGCCAATATCCCTCCCTGCCTTTGACCATGAACTGCTCTGCGCAAACGCCCAGGAGGCTCAGGTGCCTCTGACGGGATCTATGAAAGAGATTGATTCCATCCGGATGCCTGTTAGAAAACGACCTTTGACCTCTGTACCCTAAGTGACAACGAAAAATGCCAACTCTTATACATCTCATGTCCTGGGTAACACAATATATTCTTCTAAAAACAGTTGAGAAGATTTTGTGGGGGTTTTTTTCTTCCTATTGGACAGAAGGTGAAGCAGAAGAGAGGAAAACAGGAAAGGTAATTTCATAGGATGAGGAAAGGGAGTGTAGGAAGTCATTTTCCTGGTCTAAAGAGCAGCCAGGGATGATGGATCCGCTCCCTAGTCCATCTGTTTTGCCACCTTGGGGTGTATTACTTACTATATCATTAAATATGTAGCCTGAAAAGATGGATATTGTTCACAAGAAGGCATGAAATGATCAGGGGAGAAAGGAAATTATCTTTTTATTCTCTGTTTTACATTTAAAATCGTGCCCTCTTGCTGTGCTCAAAACCACAAAATATGAACATCTATAATGTCAAAATGTTTATGTTGTAGTATAAGTGTCTATATGG
This sequence comes from Manis pentadactyla, assembly GCF_030020395.1. NCBI lineage: Eukaryota > Metazoa > Chordata > Mammalia > Pholidota > Manidae > Manis > Manis pentadactyla. The sequence continues at coordinate 55,304,255 of NC_080023.1, forward strand.
GTAAATAAATATTGAGCAAGTAGTTACAGGACTAGAGCTGCCACTATTCGATGAATATGGTACTTTGCAGTGTCATTATTTCAGTTCTTCTAAGGTCAATTCTTCCCAAGAAAAAGTGACAATAGCTAATTAAATAGATTCTAATACTTTTTTGCTTTTGTTTTTAATCTACATTGTGTTTTACCTATTAATGACCAGTCAGGGACTTACTTTCCAAAGTTTCAAAATATTGTCATTTTAAGAGCCCATGTTAAAACCTGTTAGAAGAGGGATTCACTACAAAGGGAACTTACCTGTAAAAGAAACCAAACTCTAAATATCCTTAAATATTTATTGCTGAGTTTTGCACAGTAGCTAATATTCCAAGCCTACTTAAGTCATGAAATTAGGCCAAGCACAGCTGACCATGAAGCTGTGTGGGCTTAGTGATTACAGGCCTGATTTATAAAGCCCATATTATACTCCTCACATAGGCATTTCTGGCGCAAGAGAGAACAAATTAACCAATATTTCAGTTAAAGCCTAATCCAAGTAATTTGACTGCATGGTCACCAGTATTAGCGGTGCCCAGTTTACACAGCCTTTGCAGTTTGGAAATGGAATAAAATTTCCATATCAGGACTTGGGTATCCAAAGCAACTGATTTTCTAGTTCATATTTGAATAATTCCAAAGAGTTCTCCTACTTCTGGTGGGGGATTTGGACACTTGATTTGTTCTTAGATCTGAAAGTTAATAGAGATATTTGTGGTGATGCAAATACCCTAGACCACATTATTCGTTTTCATATCAGATATTTCAAAACTATTTTGATTTACCATCTGTGTCCAAAGATCCTCTCTATATTACACCAGACAAAAAATAAGTTATAAAAATAACTTAGCTTTATCAGAATATATGTGGTGATTCCATTATGCATTTACTCTCCCTTTTACTGTGTCTTTAACCACACAGATGCTCCTATCTATATTTAACATGCATTATAGTCTTATAGTCCATGATAGAAAAGAAAGTTCTTTTAAAATTTTTTAAAAATCATTTCATTCACTGTCCCCATGATTCTCTGGATCAACTGTCAATTCTGCTCAGATATTTATCTAATTTAGACAGTGAATGCTGCTGTCCTTAAATATCAACCATTTTAACATTCAAGAGTTCACTGTTTGTCCCTTAGTTATTATAAAGACCATCCATTTCTGGTACCTCTGCTTTTTAATTTTTTAACCACCAGAGGAATCCTCCAGAGTAAGCAGTTCTGAGCTATAAATTCAAAATACACTTTCTAGGAACTAGTAGTTTCATAGTGCAATGCTTCTGGAACTTAATGTGCATATGAATCTCTTGGCCCTCCTGATAAAATTCAGATTCTAATTCAGTAAACTGAGAGTGGGACCTGAGAGTGTGCATTTTGAATAAGCTACCAGTCAGATCATGACTTTTCTTCACTGCTTCATAAGATGACTGATACCCTGGCCCTATGTCACTTGAATTTTCCAGATTAATCCAATCTAAACATTGAACACTCAGACTGCAGACTCCTCTTTAAATAGCAAATTGTAAATTATTTTTAATGGAGCATCTAAGGTTTATATTTTAAAACTAAAAACTACGAGAAACAGTTAAAGTAGCAAAGCAGTTGTTAAATCTCTGTTGACAAAACAAGAGGTTTTATCACTTTGTTTGTTTCCCATAGTAGTGGGTCTCAAATCTTACTAGGCAGAAGAATCTCCTGAAGAATGTATCAACAGTGCAAATCACAAAGCCCCAAGATCTGGAACTGAAACATTGTCTGTTCTAAGTAAACACCCACTCAACTGTGGTGAATCCTTTTGTTAACATGAGTAAGAGAAACCATTAATGTGCATTTTACTGTGGTGGACTGGACAGTATAACACTTTTTTTAGACATCAAGGCTGCATGAGGGTAGAATAACTATGTGCCCTCATAAGTAAATCTTAAAATTGTTTTTCAACCTCAGATTTTATTAAGAAAGTATAAAAAAAGCTCACAAAAGCCAGTGAGCTGAAGGCATCAGAGGACTGTTCTGAAAGCCTTGTTTTAATTAGAAAATGCAGTCAAATAATATGCTGAAGGATAAATAGCATTTCCAGACTGATTATCTTCAACTTGTAATTTCTTTTCATTTGGTTTCAAGGAGGAAAGGCACATAAGAGAGAAACCATACACAGATATCTCAAACCATGTCAGGCAAAATATACACCCCTCAGTTTGTTAGATGAGCCTGGGAGTAAACCAAATAAAGCCAAATGATGACCTCCTTTGCATGATAATCTAATGAAGGTCAAAGGAACACATTTATTTGGGCTACACCTGAACCCTGGGAAGAAAATCACAAAAACAGAGCCAGGATATTGTGAAAATAACTTACATTAATAATTCACTTATACACAGGTCATTTAACCTAACATTTAAAATATCTCAAATATAGTCAAAGAACCCAGAAGGAGTAAAACAAGACCTCAGAGAAGCAAAAAATATCTGGTAAGAACCACTTGGTAGCATTTATACCTTGTATCATATATACCTTCTATCAGTGAGACCTTACACCCTCACTCAAAGCTTACTTACTTTTAGGGACAATGCAAACAAGCTTCCCAAGTGGTTTTCTCAGACTTGCAGATGAACATTTTTCATTAAAATATGGTAAGGTCTAATAAGTTAGACAACCTAATGAACCTCACTTATAATCACAAACCAATAGAAAGAAGTTTAATAGAGAAACACAAATATATATATATGGTTACATGTATATGATATTAAATCTGAGATTCTATGTCATTTGCATCTTCTGAAAGGGTATTTGTTAGAATTAAATGAGTTTTTTTAAGAGCTTTGAACAGTGCCTGGCTTACTATTATCATTATCATCATGATTCCTATTACATGATACTACAGAGTTGAGCTTTGGCCATTATGTAACTGGGCTCACCTTGGGATTCCATGTCTTACTAAGCGTTTGACCTTGGGCAACTTGCTTAACTGCTTCACTTCTCAATTTCCTACTCTGTAGGATCATAGTATTCACTTCACAGGGTTGGGACAAGGGTTAAGTGTAATACAAAGTTCTTAGCCCTATGTCTGACACTCAATAATAAGAACTCAATAATAATTAGCAGCTGAAGTTGTAGGATCTGTGCTTGAGAGGGAGGTATTGAAACCCATTTTACAGTTGAGAAACCTAAAGCTTAAAGATACTAGATAATGTGCCCAAATTTATGAATCAGGAGTCAAATGCAAGTCCATAGAGGTTCAAGGCACACTCTTTTCACTGAATCAGACTGCCTCTTATCAGTCTTAATTGCCTTTTGAAAATGTAAATTCAAAAACCACCACACTTCTTAAAGAATACAGTGTACTCAGTGAGATTTCTAAATTGGTCTTCATCAGTAGAACAATACTTAAAAATTAACAATAGAAAGGTATGATTTCTGAGACCCCAAGAAATTCCTTCCACCACAAATAAAACAAAAACTCACCCTTCACTAGTACATTATTGTGACATTCCACAGATTAGTGATTCATTCCTTCATTTCTGTAAAGATAAAAGTACCCTATATGAATATTTTGTATTGCAGTGTGTAAAAAGTTCATTATATTTAGGTTGTTTTGTTATTTGTTTATAATTAAATAACAGAGTGTTGCTGTTGATTTCTGTTGAATCTGAAGGCAGATTTTGAGTAAGACACTTTAAACCTAATGGAAAATGGAGAAAGGAGTGATAGTTGAGCCTAAACTCTTTGATCTGTAAGACTTTACATAACTTAGCTCTTGCTTATTTCAAAAACTTCCATCTCTTGCCAATCCTATCCTCTTGTTCTTACCTAGAATATATAATTGTTCCCAATCAATGTCTGCCCTCCCTTTAAGAGGAATAGAACATCCCTGCCCATTGCCATGTGACTTACAGTGCCTCCTAGGGAAGGGGTATACTTCCCTCCTCTCCTCAAGACTGACTTGGCCACATGCTGGCTTAATCAATGGAATATGAGCCAGTGGGTTGTGATTCAACATTTCTATCTTTTCCCTCTGACATGAGAATGTCATGCTCCAATTAATTGTTTGTTCAGCTGTCGTCCTAATAAAATGGAAACTCAATGAGTAGCACCACAACTCAGAAGCAGATCCCCTGTAACAGGCATGATAAATAAACTTTTGTTTAATAACCAACTGAGATAGTGTGATAGTTACTGCACCATAATGGTGAAAGGTGACTAATTCTACAGTTCTTTCCACACTATTTTTTTAATTACCTAATTATGTGACAGTTCCCCTCACTTCCTGGCATTTGAACTTTGCACTGCCATTTCCTTTTATTTATATCATACTTGTTATCCATTTTTTTATTATCTAACTCTTATTCAGACCTTATGCCTCAGCTTGTAAACCTTCCCTGATCCCCCTAGAATACATTAAGTGCCCTCATATGCTCCCATAGAAACCAGGCCTTTCCTATCATAACATACCGTGCTGAATTGCAAATACCTGTTTATTGGTCTGTATTCCTCCTGAGACTGCTAACTTCATGAGAGATGAGACAGCATCTGTTGTACCTCTATTGTTCTCTCACTGCCAAGCCTAGTTCCTGGTTCATAATTAACTCATAGTACAATTTACTGAATGGATGAATAGGGAAAAGAATGAGAGGAATTATGGTAAAAAGGTTAAGCATAAAGTCTTCACACGATCTGGATTCAAATCCTGTTTTTTCCACTCTGATAGGATAAGGTACATAATTTGTGAAGCCCAGTGCAAAATGAAAATGTGGGGTCTGTTGTTCAAAAATGACTCAGAATTTCAATATTACAACAGCAGACCATTAAATCAAGCATCAGGTCCTTCTCCACACAGGACCCTGTGCACCTGCATAGTTCTCATACCCATGAAAGCCACCGTGCTGCCTAATTGCATGACCTGGGCAGCTAACCTCCCTGTGATTCTGTTTTCTCATGTGTAAAATGAGATTAAAAGAGGATTGCTGTTAGAACAAAACAAATTAATATACATAATCCCTTAGAATGTGAGTTCTGCATGAGTACTGTTATTACAGATAGGAAAAACAATGGATACAAAAGCAAATTTTGATTATTTCAAATTTTGACTAAGGTTTCATACAGGCTACAGGACATTGTCTAAGCTGACCAATCTAGACCAGGGGTTCCCAACTGGTGATTTTGACAATATCCAGGGACATCTTTGGTTGTCACAGCTGGGAGGTGCTTCTGGCATCTAGTGGATGAAGAGAAGGGATGCTGCTAAAATTCTGGGTGCACAGGACAAGCCCCCACAGCAAAGAATTATTCAGTCAGAAATGTCAATAGCACCAAGGTTGAGAAACAGTGATCTAACTATTGATGTCTAAGCTTCTGAGGAAAAACTGCTGAACTTTTCAGCCTCTCAGTTTCTCCATCCATAAAAGATGGCCAATAACACCAGAGCCTACCCACTTTGCAAGAATGTTGTAAAGATAAATTTAAGAGCAAAGAGCCTGGCTCTCAGAAAAGAAAGGGTACTATTATAGCCTGAGGTGTTATTATCAAGCTGTGAAACCACTTTCATTCTCAGGAAGCCAAATGTTCTACTTGGAAATGATAATTTCCCTCCACTAAATGAGCATTTTACTTCCCAGAGGGAGTAATTTTATTCACCTTTTGCCGTCACTGGATTGGACCCATTACAGCTGTTGTTCTTCCCTTATTTGAAATTTCATAACACACATAACCACAGAACCTCTCCTGGAGGAATGTACAGCCCTGCAGTAACAAGCCACACACATGTGCCCATGTGTAAACAATCTGCTAACCCAAGTGGTAGAGGGTATTTATAAACACCATCCTCATATCCAAATGTGTTTCAATGAGACTTTTCAGTAGAGAAGAAAATATAATGTTCTTATGAGTCATCGTTCACACCGGTGACTCTCCCAAATCCCACTGTGAATCAACAGATAAATGGTAAGGCACAATTCTGATTTTCTATTTATAAAGTGAATGCTTTAGAGACTAATTAGAATGGCAAAAGGTGGTAGGGAGGTGAAGGAACAAGCAAAAGTTCAAACAAGGAAAAGAAAAAGGAAAATCCTTAGAAACCAAAAATGCACTAGACCAATAATCCCAAATGCCTTAAATGTGTAATTAATCAATAGTTTGTGTGTGCGGATTGCACTGCTTGCATGAAATCAGAATGGAACCACATGACAGCAATTAGAAGGAGCTAATGTTGGTGCACGAGCCCCCAGATGTTCAGATCGATCATTCTCTAACAAAATCTGTGTTCACAAAATAATCACAGAATAGAAAGTACTAGCTGGGAAAGATTTTCCTAAAATAAGTATTGCATCAGCATCCTGTGTTTTTCTCCCCCTTCATCTGACAGCAGACTAGAAGACCTGCCACAGGCGTGCCGTGTAGGACGTGGAAGGTGAAAGCTGAGGAAAGAGAACTGCTGAGAACCACAGAGCATGAATCAACTTATCAAGTTCTGCCAGTGCCTGCATAGTGGGACTCATGGGCACATTTATCTATAAGCCTCTATCTATCTATGGCTTCCTTTGTGACCAGCAGAGGTACAGTGGGCAGGCAATGGTAGTGATGACAGCAAGGACTGTGGAAGGTATTGGGTGCTCTGGGGTTAGAAAAAAAAAGGCTTAGCTTTCCACATTCCAGTGTTGGCACTGCTTCTGTTTGTATATTTTAAGGACAGGTCACTGTGATGCAATGGAAGTAGGGAGAACTGGGCCACATGGGCCAATATCTGGGCTCTAATTGCCATCCTTCTCCAGCTATTTGACCTATACATTGGACATCTGAGTCTCAATTTCCCTCTCTGTAAAATGAGGTTAGTAGTCTTTACATGACAAGATAACTGGAAAGATAAAAAAAACTGTTGAATAGAAAAACTCTCAATGAGTATCATACAGTTGTCATTCGATGGATGCTTATTTATTAATTTATAGGAAAACCTTTTTTTCCTACTTAGGATTACCACCCTCCTGTGTAATCTTATTTAAAATGTATTCCTGTGCCTTGACTTGTAAGCAGCATTCATAACTCTCTTCTGTGGCACATTCCTTCACCCCTTACTTACATACTCAACTGGAGCCAATGTACATCACTCCAGTTAGTGATACATCTGTTTGTGAAGTCCATCAGTTCTGTCATTTGCATGTGTTCCCTCTATACTACAAGCAATGGTGACCTTCTATTGACTGTAACTGACCCTTACTTGTCCTGGAATTATAAACAGGAGGACATAAATGAATGCTGCCCATTGGGTCAACTTTCACTTGACCACATGACTTGGCCTGGTTGAAGAAAAAGCAAGACTAAATTGGTTCCACCTCATCACAGGCCCCTCTCATGTGAACTGAATCTACAGCCAGGAGACATGTTGGAGTAAGGTTAGAATGAGGAGAGAGTAAAGAAATAGGAAGGATTCTGCCAATTTATACTCCCCTCCCCATAGTCCATGCATAGCATGTTCCCATCTCTAACATACAACATGTTTCCCTCTCTTCTTGACAATTAATGTTTTAAAAACCCACAGTGCCTTTCAGGTACATTACCCTGGACACTGATTCAATTACAGTAGATTCACTAATTAATGGTACTTATTTTTGCATGAACTGTATTTCTCATGCACTTGATAAGCAAAGTTAAGCAAAAAATTATGTAATCCAAAAGAATGGGATATCTAGTATTTTGCCAAGCAAATAAGACTACTTCTATGTGAATAAAGTGAAGATTCCTATGGCCAGGATCCTAACCTAAACCTAAACTGCTTGATGATATAACTGGCCTGCTGCTAGGATACTGCTTTCACACCTGTAGGCACTAAGCTCTTACTGACTGGGTCACTATATAAAGAGCTCTGCCTAGTGCTCTGGGTGTAGGCAGAGACAGAGGTGGATTACAGACTTGCAGATTGTTGGATGCAGATGTAATTCTAGTGCTCAACCTATCACCAGAAGAACAAGCTGAGTAATAAGCCCTTTCACCCCAAGTACGCTCCATTGTCATTCCTTGGTCTCACTGTATCCATAGTGAAATTGTCCGGGGTTGAAACCCATTGACAAGACAATTGGCAATGTTGGCAGGATTCACTGTTGTCCAAAAAAAGAACAGGCTGTCCTAATGGGAGGAGTGCTTCAGTGCGCTGCCCCTATGAATGGGAAGACAGTTGAATGTCCCCCAGTGGGTAATGTGGTCTGAGATGGCTTGCCTTCTAGAGGGCTGGGCCCAACCCCAGGACTGGAGGCAGGTGGAGGTGACACATGAGGCAGTAGGGGTGGCCCTTGGTATAGTAAGTAGGTCCTTTGAGAAACAGAGTGCCCTTGAGGCAGTGGGAACTGTGGGTTGGCTGCTTCTCACAGTATTAAAAAGTCTACAGTTGAGAAGAACATGTTCCTGAAAGAGACACAGAAATGGCAGCATAAGAACATGAGCTGTGAACTGCTGTAGATTCACTGAAGAATGAAATGGCATTGATACAAGAGGAGGCAGCAAAAGAATGCTGGCTGCAAGGTGCTGTAGAGGAGGTAAAAAATTTGTTGGTGACTGAAATCATGTCACTACAAGGTACTGTGGAAGAGGTAAAGGCCATGAAAAAAAAGGACAGACCCCTGCAAAAAGCACAAGAAGAGGTAGTGAGAGAATGTGAGCTGCAAAGTCAAGTGGAAGAAGTAAAAGATTCCTTATGAATGAGACAGCAGCACTGCCAGGTGCTCTGAAGGAGGAAAAGGTCATGGAGGAGAAGGACATACTCTTGAGGGAAGCACAGGAAGAGGTGGCATGAGAATGCTAGCTGTGAGGTATTGAGGTGAAGGTAAGAAAGCTACTGAAGACTGAGCTAGCACTGCTGCATGCACTGTAGAAAAGTAAAGGATGTAGTAGAGGAGGCACTTGGGGGAGTGGATAAAAGGTACCATCAGCCCTGGAAATGGAGGAGCTGAGGAAGGATGAAGCAGTGGTGCCAGGGGCACTGACCCCTCCTCTATTAAAAGAATGCCTAGTGGTTGTGAAGAAAATAAAGATGCAGCAACCTAGGGTTCCTCCAGGAGAGGAGCAGCCCCCTCCCCAGGTTGTGGAGCACTCTATGCTCCACCCCTATACTCAGGCTGAGCTGGAGGATTTGGGTTCCTGGTTTTGGCAGAAGCCCTCGGAGTCATGCATCAGCTTGGATCCTGAATCTGTGGGATTTAGGGGTTGATGGAACTGTTATGCCTGGTTCAGAGATGGGAAAGCTGGCTTCCCTGACAGTTCATCCTGCCTTGAGGCAGCTATTACAAAATGCACATCAGACCCCTTGACATCACTTCCTCCTAAATTGGCTTATGGGTGCACTTTGTGTTGTATGGCCCCATCAGGGTGATCTACTATCCTCCCCTGCTAGATGGTAGATGTATGCTGAGCTCCAAAAGTGTTACAGCATTTAGGCATAAAAAATGCCATCTATAGTCCAGAGAATTATGGCCAGATGAGGAGCCTTTTACTGCAGGGAGGGGAAATGTTGTGCTTTAAATGTCTCCCACATCCCTCTTTGGGTACCTTGCCCCTCACTTAGGGCAGCCCATAACTGAGTGAGGTTACCCACATAGTAGCAGACTTAGGAGAGGCTGAAGCAATGAGACCACAGAAAGAAATAAGGTCTGCTACTCAGAGGAAGAATTTAAAGGAACCCATGTGGGTTGACACAAGAACCCAGATGTGGGTTGATTTAATATGAGCAGGAGAAGACAGAAGGAAGTTAGATGGGAAGTCAAATAGAACCTTACTGGAGCTGTAGCAACAACTGAAAGTGGAGCAGCAGTTCCAGCCATAAGAATAAAGAGGCAGAGGCCAGAGACAGAGCCACAAGCCCAGCCTGTGTGTTTGCAAGACTTATTGCTGGAGAGTGAGCTACCCTCATTTGAACCACAAAGGAAGATGATTGGGAAACACGGTTTGATTGAGGGGAAGGTCAAGGTATCTGCTCTGAGGGACTGGGGGTGGGGGTGGGGGTAACAGAGGCCACATTTTGAAATAGCTATCTATTAGTCCCCAGTGAATATACAATGTGTCCTAGTTCTGGTGGACACAGGGACTGAATGTTCACTGGAGTCTCTGTCAGTGGCTTGAATGAACTTGCCAACCTACCGAATTCTGGTCACAGCTCTGGAAAGGAGCAGAAGTATGATACACCTTGATAGAAAAACAATTGGCTGCTGTGTACCAAATCTTGCTGGCTATAGAACCCATTACTGGAATGGCCCCAATAAAGGTAATAACCACCTATCCCATCTTGGGGTGAGTATGAGACTGGGCCCAAAGCCAAGGAGTGCTGTCACACAAACACCTACACTGGTCAAGTGGGTTGCTTACCTACAGCAGTGTAGTGCCCTCTCTAGTAGCCCCTTGAGTGAAGAACTCCAACACTTAATGGAACCGGTGACATATACTAGTGAAAAGCAGGTAGAATTTACTTTAGAACCATTAGTAGCAGAGAGTCCTTATCAGGAGGGAAGAGCCCCTATACCTGAAGATGCATGGTACACAGATGTCTCCAGCCATGGGCAGACCCCGAAGTGAAGGGCTGTGGCTTTCCATCCTAAGACTGAGTCAATATGGATGGAAGACAGTGAAGGGAAGAGCAGTCAATGGCAGAGTTGCAGGCAGTGTGGCTTGTGTTTTGTCAGGAGCCCTTCCCAAAAGTTGTCTGCATGGACAGCTGGGCCATCTATCGGGGCTTGACCATGTGGCTACTGACATGGCACCATGTCAACTGGTTGGTTGGTCACCAATCCCTTTGGGGGCAAGAATTGTGGCAAGACTTACGGGCCTGCGGTCAGACTAAAATAGTTACAGTATATCATGTGACTGGCCATTTGCCTTTGACATCCCCAAGAAATGAAGAAGCAGATGATTTTGCCCAGGGATGCTTGCTAGTAGGAAAGCCTGCCTCTGATGTAGCCCAATAGTTACATCAGCATTTGTTGTACACAGGACAAAAGACAATATGGGCTGTAGCTTGTTGGTGGGGCTTGCCATTGACCTTTAAAGAAGTCAGCAGTGTGTCATAAGCTCTAAAAGGGACTTAACACTGAGTTCCACAGCAATGTGAGACAATAGCTAAGGGGCCGATACACCTCATCCTGTGGCAGATAGACTATATTGGGCCTCTGCCAGTGTCAGAAGGGTACCAATATGCCATGACTTGTGTGAACACAGCTACTGGTCTTTTTTCTGGTTGCTTTTCCTACATATTGTGCAGACCAACAAACAATCAAAAGAGGCCTGGAGCATCTCTTTGCTGCCTATGGCTGACCACAGGTAACTGAGAGTAATCAAGATACCCATTTTACTGAACATGCACCAAAAGAATGGGTGCAACAGTTGGGAATCAAATAGAATTTTTATGTGCCATACAATCCTACTGCTGCAGGCATGATAGAGAGGTACAGTGGTTTGTTAACATCTGGACTGAAGTCAGACACCAGTAGTCTACATGGCTGGTCAGTCTGCTTATGGAAGTGCTATGGTGTTTGAACAAGAAACCTCAAAAGGGAGCTCTGAGCCCTGTAGACATGCTAACACATATGGCTGCCTCCCCTATACACCTACAAGTACAAACCAAGGAGGAATCATTGAAGCCAAGGTTTGGCCACCAGAACAGTATCTTGCTGTCAGCACCAGTAGCACTAAACCCTGGGGACTCCATTGAGTGGACGTGGCCTTGGACATTTTGACACATGGACCAACAATGGCTGGCTCTCCTGCCACGTTGGAAACAAGGCCTGGAAGCTGGCCTCCTGTGTATTAATGGACTAAAAGCAGAGTGGCCTCCAAAGATCACAGTAGTATGAAATTCTCTTGCCAATGGGTTTCAGCCCCAGGCAAGTTCACTATGGATTCAATGAGACCAAAGAAATGACAATGGAACATTCTTGGGCTGAAAGGGTTTATATCCAACTTTATTCCCACCGTGGCAGGTCAATCACTAGAATCCCATCCACTTGCAGCAAGTCTGCAGGCAGCAAGCAGGTCTCTACCTCTGGGTCTCTCTGCCCCTGCAGCTGCCTCAGTCTCTGTCCTTGGTACTGCCATCACTACAGTCTCTGCTCTACTGCAGCCTTGCAGCCATACCACCGTGTCGCCCAGAGCACTGGGAGTTCTTCATATAGAGTCAATAACAATGTATTACCCACACATGTGTAATTAGCTAGCCAACCAGGGCCAGGTGAGAATCCTGGCCACAGGAACCTTCACTTTATTCACAAGAGTCCAACAAAAGCAACACAATACTGTTGTGCCCTCATTACCAATAATTCAGAAAGAATTATAACTCTGTAATGCCAATATATGTTAAAAAAGAGACTATCATCAGAGCCAACATAAAGAACATCAATGACCTTAGATTTGATTCAAGTCTTAGGTTGATTGTTATTTTGCAAATGTGTTGTTCATTGCTAATAAAAGCAATGCTTCAGTGATTTTCCTAGATCAATTGTCTAATGACAGGATTAAAAGTCAAAGATTGCAGAGCTGTTTTTGTTTTTTAATCTGTCCCTGTGCCATGTTGATCACAAATGACCAAGTCATCTGTGACTAATGCCGGACAGCAGACAATCAGTGCCAAGCAAGTCCTGCTGCTATCAGGCAGCACTTAGTGTTCACCTGGCTCTCCCAAGAGAAAATGACAGTCGTATGTTGTCCAGCTGTCCACTCTCATTCTCCACCTCTCACACTCCTCACCAAGAGTGAAGGTGCTAGAAAAGCTTTTACCCAATCAGCGGAGTCCAGACCAGATGGCCAGTTTTGCTGCATGGGAGGCTAATGGCCTCAGGTGATAGTGAGATCATCCTCCAGGCTTTCAGGAGAGGAGACAGTGCTATTGAATTATCTTTGCAAAGGATTCTCTTTCAGCTTAATCACCATTTGCAGAAGGAGGAATTAGATTGTAGTCTGTGAATGTGGCTAGCCACCTCCTGTAGTCAGAGATTGCTGCTTCTGATCACTATGGAGAGTGGACCTCTTTGTATAGCCAGGTCAGGTCTGAGTGCATATTTATTAGTAATGATGATGGTTCATTTTCAACTCTTAGCATGTTTGCTTTGAGAAAGAAAAACAGGTAAAAACCTAAAAAACTAAAACATAAAATTGTCTTCTAAGTGCAGAACTTAGATTAACAGCCACAAGACAAATATAATTATTTCCTGGTTGACCTTGAAATTCTTGGTTGTTGAAATCTGTAAACTCTATTGAAATTTGTGTAACCTGTTGAGATTATTCCTCATCTAATCAAAGGACATATTTTCAAATTCTGAGATTGACTAGCTCAGTTGGTTAGAATACAATATTATCAGTCCTGTGGAGCAAGTGCCTTTGTTGTAATACATAGCCATGAATTTCACTCTTGTACCTAGCCAGAGAAAGTCCCTTTACTGTTCATGATGAAAGGGCTCAAACCTGTGGTTACCTGTGGGGAAAAAAAAAAAAAAAAAGACAACTCAGCTGCTCTGCCATAGGCAGTAGTTCTGTGGTTTGTGTAGGATGAAGCTTCTTCCTATAGTAAACAGAAAGCCCTGGATTCATTTGAGATCTCTGAGAGATTGATTTTAAGTTGTCTTAAGTGAATTCTGATGTTCAAGTGCAAATAACAGCACACAGTAAGCATTTAATAAACAGTAACTAAGTGAAAGAATTTATCAGCTCTGGTCAAAATCATGAGAAAAAAATAAAGGCATGTTTTGTTTCAATATATCTATTGATGACCAATGGCTATTATCCAAAAACTAAAAAGGCAATTATGGACATTCTAGCAGAAGTAACTAGCAACCATCTATTGAGAAGTTTTGTTCAAATTCTAAACTAAGTCAGTCCAAGCCTCTGGTTTTTACTACCAATTCAGAGCAAATACAAGCATCACAGAAACAATTTTAAAGACCACCACAGAGATGTAATCAACACAACTCAGACCATGGGAAATTATACAAAACAAATAACTAACTTCTTCATTAAATAAATTAGGAGGTATCTATAGATTTAAAGAGATTAGAGAGAAAACTCAGTCAATTGAAATATATATTTCATATCTCAATACTGATTTCACCAAATAAACTGTAAAAGATAAGAGATAATTAGATGTAAATACTGATTTTAAGTACTGATTGGCTATTCAGCAATGTTGAGGAATTAATGCTAATTTTTCAGGAAAGATAGTATATCACTGTGCTTAGAAATAAATAATTCATATCTTTAGCGAGACACGTTGAAAGATTTATAGATGAAATATTATGAGATTTTTGGTTTGCTTCAAGATAATCTGAAGGGAGGGAGGAACAAAAATAAGTAAGGGTTAAAATGAAACAAGATTGGTCATGAACTGATGAATGTTTAAGCCAGTGATGGGTTCATGATGATCTATTTCCTATTCTGCCTACATTTGTGTATATTTGAAATGTCTCAAGAAAAAACACTTTTTCAAAAAAATATATAACAGGTGAACTAAAAAAATCAATAATTAAGATAAAAACCTATCAATATAGTCAGAGAACAAATTAGTGACTGAAAGACCAGACTAACTCTTCAGAAGACAATAGAAATAAATAAAGTGATAGAAATATAAAAGAAATGTTAAGAGGTATGGAGAATAGAAGAAGTTTCAGCATTTATATAATATAAGTACTAGGAGGAAAGAAAAATAGTCAAAAGGAAGAACATATCTGAAGAACTAATGACCAAGAACTAAAGAAAGATGTGAAACATTGAATTTAAAAGAATAATATAATCAAGCAAGATATATTATTTTAAAAATTTCAAATAATAAAAAACACCCATATGTGGATATATTTTATGAAATTTAACAGTATCAAAATGAAAGAAAAAATTGAAGATTTTAGAAAAATATCACTCATAAAAAGTTATAGAATCATGAAACTTTTCAATAACAAAGCTAGATATATGACAATATTTAAACACTATATTAAAGGCCTGAAAGATAATAAAAAAATAAATATCAGCATTCTGGGAAGATGGCAGAATAGGAGGTCACTGTAATGACCTCTTCCCACAAACACACTAAGGAAACAACTACATATAAAACAACTAACTCTAAAAACAACCTGAAGACCTGCAGAACAAACTTTCTACACCTAACAACAACAAAAAAGACCACATTGAGAAGGATAAAGGAGCAGAACTATGACTGATCAAGAGCCAAGCCCTTCCCCCTCCTAACCTACAAGTGAGAGAGAGTGAGGAACAGAGAGGGAGAAGAGACAAACCCCCAAGAATCCGGCATGTGCTCTGGGAAAATGAGTACCTATAGCATTGGGCTTTGAAAAAACAGTGGGATTAAACACGAGAGAGAGCTGGAAGGTTGTGGGAGACCAAATCTCTGTGGAGGACCAGCATGCTGTGTCAATCACTCTAAGACTCAACACAGAAACAGAAGTTTGAAAAGAGATTTACCTTTGGGAAGTGTTCCAGAAGTATGGGTTCTGAGGGCACTCCCTCAGTGGGGAAAATAGGCTAGCAGATACCAGTTTTCCAGCCTTTCCTTAGCCTAGATGACCTGATACTTACAGGAGTAAGTTCTGAAACTCTCCAGCTACCCTACCCCACTTGGTTTGACCCAGTTTTACCCTGCAGATCTACCCTTCCCAACATGCCAGACCAGAGGTAGTCACATGAGCCATTGCTATCAGCCAGGCTGAATGCTGGCCTCCTGGGCACAGTACACTAGCAATGGAGTGGCCCAGTCATTAAACTGCACCAGTGTCATACACTATGGCAAAGCAGTAGCAATCAGCCATTGCTGACAGCCAGACTGAATGTGGCCCCTGTCTACAGTACACCAACAGCAGCTGAGGCTAAGCCACAACAGGAGTGTACACAAAGCCCACAGAGAAGACACTCCTATAGCATCTGGCTCTGGTGAACAAGGTGTTTTGTGCTTCTGGGCACACAGGACAAAAACTATATAAAACCACTACTTTCCAGACCGGGTGGCATAGCTAGTCTATTTAATACACAGAAAGAATCACAGAGAACAAGACAAAATGAGGAGGCAGATAAATATATTCCAAACAAACAACAAGATAAAACCCAGGAAACATGCTAAATGAAATGGAGATAAGATGATACCTATCTCATAAAGAATTCAAAGTAATAGTTATAAAGATGCTCACTGAACTGGAGAAAATAAACAAACTTAGCAGAGTTTGAAATAGAGGACTTCAACAAAGAGAAAATATAAACAAGAAAGAGTCAGAGCTGAAGAATACAGTAACTGAAATGAAAAATACAACAGAGGGAATTAATAGCAGATTAGAGGATGCAGAAAAATGGTTCTGACGTGGAAGACAGAGTAGCAGAAAACAACCAAGCTGAACAACATAAGCAAAGAAGAAATTCCAAAAATGGGAATTTGGGGATGCTAATATATCTTTGCAACACTTTCAAATGAAACAGCATTCACATAATTGGGGTCCCAGGAGGGGATGAGAGAGAAAGAGACAGAAAGCCTATTTAAAGAAATAATAGCTGAAAACTTTCTCAAACTTGGGAAGGAAATATACATCAAGGTCCTGGAATTACAGAGAGCCCATAACAAGAGGAATCCAAGGAGGTTCACAATAAGACATATGGTAATTAAAATGGCAAAGATTAAAGATAAGAAAGAATCTTAAAATCAGCAAGAGAAAGACAGACAGTTATCTACAAAGGGAAACTCCATAAGGCTACTAGCAGATTGTTCAGTAGAAACTTTATAGGTCAGAAGGAAGTGGCATGAAATACTCAAAGTGCTGAAAGGCAAAAATCTACAATGAATGTGTAACCAAGAATATTCTACCCAGCAAAGTTAACATTCAGAATTGAAGGAGAAAGAAAGAGTTTTCCAGATAAACAAATATTAAAAGAAACCATCACCAACAAATTGGATTTGTATGTTAAAGGGACTTCTTTAAATGGAAAATTATTTTTTTTCATGAGCAAAAATAAATCTATGGTAAAGGTAGGAGACCAATCCCTTACAAAATAAGTATGAAGTTCAAATGACAAAAGCAGTACATCAATTATACAGAAAAATTAGTCAAGAAATACACAAAATAAAAAGATGTAAATAAAGACATCATATCCATAAAACATGGAGCAGGAATAATAATAATAAAGAAGTGCTTTTAAAATGTGTTCAAACTCAAGTGATCATCAATCTAATATAACCATTATACAGATGACAGATAGATGATAGATGATAGATAGATAGATAGATAAATAGATAGATAGATGATAGCCATGTATGAACATTATGACAACCACAAACCAAAACCTTGTAATAGAGACACAGAAAATAAAAAGAAAGGAATTGAAGCAAAACACTAGTAAAAGTCATCACATCGCAAGGGAAGAGAGCAAGAGAAAAGGAAAGGAAGAGAGAACTACAAAAACACTCAGAAAAATTTAACAAAATGTCAGTAAGTACATACCTATCAGCAATGACCTTAAATGAATGTAGACTGAATGCTCCAAGCAAAAGACCTAGGGTAGCAAAACAGATAAAGAAATAAGACCAATCTATATGCTGCCAACAAGAGATTCACTTCAGACCTAAGGTCACATATAAACTGAAAGTGAAGGAATGAAAAAAGATCGTCCACACAAATACAAAAAAAAAAAAATTGAGTAGCAATACTTATAACAGACAAAATAGACTTCCAAACAGAAAAAGCATCAAGAAACAAAGGGCATTGCATAATGATAAAGGGATCAATCCAACAAGAGGAAAAGCAATTGTAAATATCTATACACCCAACACAGGACAATTTAAATGAATAAAACAAATACTACCAGACCAAAAGGGAAAAAATGACAGTAACACAATAATAGTAGGAGTTAACACCCACTTACATCAATGGATAAATAATCCAGATGTAAAATGAATAAGGAAGCAGAGGTACTCAACAACACATTAAATCAAATGATTTAACCTTACACCTAAAAGAACTAGAAAAAGAAGAACAAAGCCCAAAGTTTGTAGGAGGGACATAATAAATATCAGAGTGGAAATAAATAAAACTGAGACAGAGAAAAATACTATGAAAAAAATGAAACCAAGAGGTATTTCTTTAAAAGGATAAGCAAAATTGGTAATCCTTTATCCAGACTTATCAAGAAAATAAGAGAGGACTCAAATAAAATCAGAAATAAAAGTGGAGAAGTTAGAGTCAACACCACAGAACATCAAAGGATTATAAGAGAATGATATGAAAAATTATATTCCAATAAATTAGACAACTTAGGAAAATGGATAAATTCCTAGAAACATGCTATTACCAATGACTGAAGAAGAAAGAGAAAATCTGGACAGATTATAGTAATAAAATTTAACTGGTAATCAAAAACTTTAAACAAAATTCCAGAACTAGATGGTTTCACAGGTCAATTCTACTAAACATTTATAGAAGAGTTAACACCTATCTTTCCTAAAATATCACACACACAAAAGAAAGAGGCAGGAATAGTTCCAAACTCATTCCACAAGGCCAGCATTACCCTATTACCAAAACCAGACAAAGACATTACAAAAAAAGAAAATTATAGATCAATATCCACAGTGGTTTACTATCCACAAATGAGTCAATGTGATATACCACATTAACAAGAGGAAGGATAAAAAACTATATGATCATCTCAATAGACACTGAAAAAAAATCTGACTAAATCCAACATCCATTCATAATATAAACTTTCAAAAAAGTGTGTTATAGAGGGGACATACGTCAGCATAATAACATCCATATATAACAAACCTATGACTAATATCATACTCAATGGTGAGAAAAAGAAAGCTTATCCTCTAAGATCAAGAACAAAGCAAGGATGTTGACTCTCATCACTTATATTCAACACAGTACTAGAAGTCCTAGCCACAGCAATTAGACAAGAAAAAGAAAGAAATGACATCCAAATTGGTAAGGACAATGTAAAATTGTCACTATCTGCAGATGACATAATACCAATTATAGAAAATCCTAAAGACTTCACCAAAAAAATTAGAATAAATGACTTCTGTAAAGTTGCAGGATATTAAATCAATGTGCAGGATATTAAATCAATGTATAATATATTAAATCTGTTCTATTTCTACACACTAATAATGAATTAGCAAAAAGTGAAATCAAGAAAATCCCATTTACAATAGCATTGAAAGGAATTAAATACCTAAGAATAAATCTAACCAAGGAGATGAGAGACCTATATTCTGAAGACTGTTAAGACACTGATGAGAAAAATTAAAGAAGACACAAATAAATGGAAATATGTTCAATGCTCACAGTTAAGAAAAATTAATATTGTCAAAATGGACAAATTGCACAAAGCAAATATGCAATACAATCCCAATCAAAATACCAAAGGCGTTTTCCTCAGAATGAGGGCAAATAATCCAAAATTTGTAGGGGACCACAAAAGACCCTGAGTACCCAAAGCGATCTTGAGAGAAAAGAACAAAGCTGGGAGTCCCATGTGCCCTGATTTCAAGCTATATTACAAAGCTACAGTGATCAAAATATTATGATACTGGCACAAAAAGATCTCAGTAACAAGAGAGACCAGAAACAAATCCACATTTATATGGTCAATTAATAACTGGCAAAGGAGGCAATAATAAACAGTTGGAAAAAGACAATTTCTTCAAAAAATGGTGCTGGGAAAACTGAACAGCTACATGCAAGGGAATGAAACTGGATCACTATCTTAACACTATACACAAAAATAGACTTGAAACAGTTTAAACACCTAAATGCAAGACCTGAATACATAAAATTCCTAGAGGAAAACATATGCAGTAACTCTTAAATACCAGCATTAGTAATTATTTTCTGGATATATCTTCCCACACAAGGGGAACAAAAGCAAAAACAAATAAATGGGACTACATCACACCCAAACTTTTGCACAGCAAAGGAAACCATCAACAAAATGAGAAGTAAACCTATTGTATGGGAAAATATATTTGAAAGTGGCTAATATCCAAAATACATAAATTCATACAACAGCAAAAATACAAATAACCCAATTTAAAAATAGGCAGAGGACCTGAATACACATTTTTCTAAAGAAGACATACAGATGACCAACAGGCACATGAAAGTTGCTCAGCATCACTAATCATTAGAAAAATCTAAATCAAACCACACAATGAGGTATCACCACACAATAGTCAGAATGGCTACTATTCAAAAGACAAGAAATAACAAATGTTGCCTAGGATGTGGAGAGAAGGGAACCCTACTACACTTTTGGTAGGAATAAAAATTGGTGCAGACACTGTGGAAAGCAGTATACAGGTTTCTTAGAAAAGTAAGAATAGGAAGCTATAACTAAGAATAGAAAACCCAGTAGCTCAACTTCTGGGAATCCTGAAGAAAACAAAATAACTGATTCAAAAAGACATATGTACTTCTATGTTTATTGCCACATTATTTATAATAGCCAAAATATGGAAGCAACCTAAGTATGCATAGATGAATGGATAAAAAAGATGTGATGGATATACAATGGAATATTACTCAGCCATTAAAAAGAATGAAATCTTGCCATTTGCAGCAACATGGATGGACCTAAAGGGTATTATGCTAAGAGAAATAAGATACATAGAGAGAGACAAATACCATATGATTTTATTTATATGTGGAATCTAAAAAACAATTGAACAAAAAAAAATAGATTCATAGATACAAAGAACAGATTGGTAATAGCCATAGGGGAAGGGAGTAGAGGGGTGAGTGAAATAGGTGAAGGGGATAAAAATGCACAAAATTCCAATTATAACAAATTAGTCATGGAGATAAAAATACAGCACATTTAATAATATTGCAATTTTTTTGTATGTTGGCAGATAACTACACATATTGGGATGAGCAATTCATAATGTAGATAACTGTTGAATTACTATGTTTTAGATCTGAAACCAATATTATATATCAACTATACTGCAATAAAAAAATTTCAATATAACACTTTGTATTTCAGTTAAACTATTATTTAAATTAAGTGTCTATATGTTTACCTATTCTACACAATGGAATCATGCAGTATGTGGTCATTAATGACTTGCTTCTTTCACTTAGCAAAATATTTTCAAGGTCCATCTATGTTTTAGTATAGTTTAGTATTTCATTCCTTTTTATGGCTGAATAATATTCCACTCTATGGATATACCATTGTTTATCCATTCATTGGTTGATAGACATTTCAATTGTTTCCACATTTTGATTTTTATAAATAATGCTGTTATGAACATTTATGTTCAAGTTTTGTATGTACATATGTTTCCATTTTGCTTGGATATATATATCAGGGTTGAACTGCTGGGTTGAATGGTAACTCTGTATTTAATTTTTTTTAGGAACAGATGGTTTTCCAAAGTGGCTGCACCATTCTACATTTTCATCAGCAGGGTGTAAGGGTTCTAATTTCTATGTATCCTAACACTTAATATTACCTTTTCTACTATAGCCATCCTAGTGTGTTTGAAGTTATTTCTCACTATGGTTTTGATTTCCATTTCCCTGATGGTTAATGATGTTGAGCATCCTCTCATGCATTGTGCTTGAAAATTAATTGACCTTAAACATAAGCATTTATTTCTGAATTCTATATTCTATTCCACTGATCTGCATATCCTTATGATACTACCACATTGGGTTGATTACTATTGTCTTGTAGTAAGCTTTGAAGTAAGTTGCATGAATTTTCAACTTAGTTTCAATTACAAGATCATTTTAGCTCTTCTGGAACCCTTGAGCTTCCAAAAGAACTTTAAGATCAGCTTGTCAATTTTTGCAAAGAATGAAGTTGAGATTCTGATCAAAATTACAATGAACCTGTAGATTAGACATTATTTTCACCTTAAGAGTAGTAAGTCTTCCTATTTATAAACATGGGGTATCTTTCCATTTACTGAGAGGTTAATTTCCTTCAGCAATGTTTTATCACTTTCAAAGTATAAATTTTACATTTCTTCTCTTGAGTTTATTCCTATGTACTTACTTATTTTGTACGCTATTTTAACAGTTATTTGGTCAATTGCCTCAGATTAATCTACTTATTCAATACAACTTTGATTAAGATAGCCAGATCTTTTGAGGAACTTGACAAACCTGTTCTCAAACTTATATGGAAGGATAATCATCATTGAATAATTAAATCTGTCCCGTCCAGCGGGACCTAGTTATTTGTGGGGACGAGGGAGATCCGACCTGAAAGAAAATGGGGGCGAGAGAAGAGCGAAGGCAAGACAATGTTCTGATCAAGCCTTCAAATTTTATTGTAAGACGGGGGTACATATATACTAATGTTCAGGGGCAGAGTGGGCCATAGGATACTTGTAAGCAGGGGATTGGCTGCATAGCAGGGATGGCGCAGCGAGTTACATTCTGATTGGCATATGATAATGGGGAAGGAGGGGGAGAAGAGTATCTCTTGGCGCGCGCGGGCTTTCTTGTTGGCGCGCGCGGGCTCGCAGCTAATCTCCAGGAAGTGAAGCAGGAACCTCATGAACTGTGGCCATCTTGTTGTCTTTGTGTGGCTCCCAACATCTCCTCCCTTTCTATTTATTTCAGAAAGGTGGGCCTTAATCGAGTGAGGGAATAGAGGCCTGGCTCCTCCAGCAGGGTAACATTTCGCAAATGCTCTCGGTATCTTTTAGGGAGGAGAGGCAGAGCTGAAAGCCAAATTGATCTTAATATATCAAGGCTTTATGTACATATGGATACCAACCTCTATGCAAGCCAGGCATATTCTCAGGGAGGACCAGAGAGGTTCTAGGAAGAACCCTCCCTTGCGGTACTTTGTCTCGCACTCATCTCGATGCCCATACCCTCATAAATGGTAATGGGGTATGTCTGGTTCTGGCCGACCAGCATATGGGCCACATTAATTACGGTGCCAGAATCGATGGTACCATGGTTGAGGTGCCTGTAAAGTTGAGAACTGGAGACCGGGAGCGTTGGTTGGCTCGGTATTAGACTCTTCATCACAGGCTGTAAGTCTGTGATAATGAACAGCAACTGCTGGCTTGACGAGCTGGTCAACCTGCTCTCGAATAAAGGCTGTTAGTTTTCTTAAGGCCCAAGGGCCAAAAGACACTAAAAGGAGGAGTCCTGCTAAGGGTCCAAGGATGGTGGGGATCAGAGTTGTGAGCCATGGGGACTTAGTGAACCAGGACTCAAAGGGACTTTGGCTAGCTTCTCGCTCTCTCTTTCTCTGGTCTAGCCTTTCTCTAAGCTTTGACATTGAATCTCTTATTATTCCGGAGTGGTCTGCATAAAAACAGCATTCTTCTCTTAAAGCTGCACACAGACCTCCATCTTTTAGGAGCAGTAGATCTAGCCCCCGTCTATTCTGCAAGACGACTTCAGAAAGGGAAGTCAGAGATTCTTCAAGTTTGGTAATAGATTGTTCTATGGTTTTTAGATCGTCGTCAATGGCGATTCTCAGCCCTTCATAGTTTTGGTTCCCCTGGATGATGGCAGCTGTCCCTGTTCCCACTCCTGCTGCAATTCCTACTCCCACTAATGTGGCTAGGGTCAACGAGACTAGTTCTCTCTTGTACCTATTTTTAGGGTCGAACTCAGTGACAAATGAGGAATCATCATGATATATAAGCCTTGGTACTAGTTGAACCATAACACAGAAATCATGGGAGGAATTGAAAACAGAGGTGGAAACACACGGTGTTAGTCCAGTGTTACAAGCCCACCATCCTTGACGGGGAGGGACTAGATACCTGTTCTCGCCTGAGGAAACTATAGGTAGGGTGTGATTACACAGACTTTTATGGGTTGAGGGAATTGTTCCTAAACATGTAGCTTTTCCAGTTACCTCAGTCAGGGTTAACTTTTGCGAGCCCCAGCTACAGGCTTCGTGGCTGGTCGTATTATTAAAATTGCCTAACAATCCTAGTCCTTCATAGTAAGGAGGTGAAGAGGAAAAGCATAACCAACAGGATTCGGTAGAATTTGGGTTGGTGGTATTTAGAACTCGGAAAGCTCCTTCAAGGAGGTTGAGAAAGCGCCATCCGGTGCTAGGAAGGAAGGTGGGTCGGTTAAGAGTGGAGGCGAAGGAAGGGGTGGCAGCGTCTGCAGGTGGGGCTAGGGTTGGCGCGGGCGGGGCTGGGAGACGCGGCTGGTCTCGCAAGACAGCGTTGGGTCCTACTGGGACAGCTGGAAGAGGCTCTGCTTTAAGCTTGATTGTAAACGAGACTCCATTATCATAGCCACTCTGGTAGAGTCTCAGTCCCCATGTGGCCCCCGTTGTCCAACTAGTACTCCGTTTCCCAGGATTGGTGAATTCGATACGCAGCGGGTGACACCATGTATTGCACGTGCCATCGTTGCCCCGATTTGAGTGGGTGTAATTAGCAGTGACTTTAATAAGGTCCCATGAGGAGGAGGGCCGCCAGTAGGTGTCACCTGAGGTCTCACAACTCCAGCTTGCACAGTAAAAATCTGATAATCCTTGACACTTCCAATTAAGGGCCTGGCTACGATGGTAACCAGGGCAGACATAGAAAGTGAGGGTTTTCAACTCTCTCCTCTTGCTGGGTTCTCCGCATCCTCCCCAAGGGGGCGATCCTAGGCTCCCAGGGGAGGAGGGGGGTTTTTGGAAGTCTGTGTGTCCTTCCAAACCCCAATTGGCTGCATCTATTGCTAATGTACACAGGTCTGGGTACAGGTCTGGCCACCAGGAATAGGGGTGTGCTATTTTTGACACACTCCAAACTACGTTCCCTGTCCCACTGATCACCTCCCAGGTCAAGTTGTGAGACTGCTGTGGGCTGGAACATCTGCCTGGGGGAAGGGAGCACAGTACCAGTACAATGGCACACAGTTCGAAGGCGATCATCTTAGGGGCGTTCTGCTGATCTTGAGCTGGAGAGGATTCTTGGTAGATTGGGCTCTCCACAACAGGTTTCACATGAGATGCGTGGATCCACTTCTTGCCTTCTGAAATTAAACAGAAAGGGAAGGCTTCTCAGGGGTTAACATGCCCTGGACTAGAGTTATTGTTTTTGCTTTTATTTGTGTCTAGAAGTTTAATGAGCCTATCTGGGAGCCATCGGGCATTTTGTGCCTTAGCATCATATATACAAGCATGTCCTTTCCCCCATATGAGCACAGGGTCAGGCCCGTGCCATGTGTTGGTCATCGGATCTCTCCACATAGCCTGTGCATAATTATCTGCCGTGGAGGGATGCCAAAGGCGATCAGCAGCGGTTTTACCCGCGGAGTCATAAGTAAGGAAATTAAGAACAAACAATGCATGATTTAGGAGTGTCTTTGCATTACCTGTTTTCGGATAGAGTACTTCTCCCCCCGACTGAAGTTTGAATAACATGTTTTTAAGGGTTAAGTGGGCTCTTTCAACAATGCCTTGGCCTTGGGGATTATAGGGGATTCCTGTTATGTGCTTAATACTTAACTGCGCACAGAACTGTTTAAAGCTAGAGCTGGTGTATCCAGGCCCATTGTCAGTTTTTAAGATTTTAGGTGGTGGTAGATATGCCAGGCATGAGAGAACATGGGTAATAACATTTTTAGTTGCCTCTCCCGTTTGCAAGGATGCACATAGGAAACCACTACATGTGTCAATAGACACATGGATATATTTTAATTTACCAAAGGGAGGGTAATGAGTGACATCCATTTGCCATATCTCTCCTGGAACTAACCCCCGGGGGTTGATTCCGTTATGAGGCTCTGGGAGGAGAGTTAGACATCCTTGACATTGCCGAACTATTTGGCGGGCTTGTTCTCGGGTGATTGAAAATTTGAGTCTAAGAGTATGAGCATTGAGATGATGTAGTTCATGAGCCCGTTGGGCTGCAGCCAAGGGTGAGTCTGACGTGACAGAGGCTACTAATTGAGTCGCCAGATCAACTCTGTCATTGCCTTTGGCAAGCGGCCCTGGAAGGCCAGTGTGAGCGCGTATGTGCCCGATGAAAAAAGGGGCATCGCGGTTTAGAATTAATTTTTGCAATTTTGCGAATAGGGGGGAAGCATTTGTAGAAGGACGTATATAAGGCACTGTCTCTAATAGGGGAACAGAGGTTGCTACATAGGCACTGTCAGTGTAAAGGTTAAAGGGGGCATCTATTAAAAGCTCAAAAACTTTGATTATTGCAGTTAGTTCAACAAGTTGTGCAGAAGAGAGGTCTGTCTGTATTCGAGTAACTTGCCCATTAATACTGAAAGCGGCTATACCGGAGGAGGACCCATCAGAGAACACTATCACGGCCCCAGCAATTGGCGTGGTTTTAGTCCTTTTGGGAAAGACAACCGGGGTCTTTTGAAGGAACTGGACTAATCTGTCTGCAGGGTAATGATTATCTATTGTCCCATGGAAGGAGGTGCAGCTAATTGCCCAATCATCATCATGTTGAATAAGCCATTGTAATTGAGATGTATTGTATGGGAGGGTTATAACTTCAGGGTCTCTCCCAAACAGCTTGAGAGCTGCCTCTCGGCCTAAACGTAAAAGGGCAGCAACTAATTGAGGATAGGTAGCTAAGACTCTAGGGGGGGAGGCTGGCAAATGAACCCAAAATAGTGGATGGTTTTGCCAAAGGACTCCTGTAGGGGAGAAGGGGGTAGGGAAAATGAGCAGCCACAAACTTAGATGTGGAGAGAAGTAGCTAATGGTCTGTTCAGAAATAGCCTGCTCTACAATGGTTAATGCCCTTTGTGCTTCTGATGAAAGCGAGCGGGGGGAGGAAGGATCAGGGTCTCCACGTAGGACATCAAACAAGGGCTTTAACTCTCCGGTGGTCAGCTTTAAATAAGGCCTGAGCCAGTTGATGTCTCCTAGCAGACGCTGAAAATCATTAAGAGTGTTTAAGGAGCTTCTCTTTAACTGAATTTTTTGAGTGAGGATTTTATTAGAAAATAATTCAAAGCCTAAAAATAGTTGGGGGGGGTGGACCTGGACTTTTTCTGGGGAAATTTGTAGTCCTCGATCTCGGAGGGCAGTGACTAGCTGTTGACTGGCCGCATAGAGCTGTTGCTGGTCAGGACCGGCAAGAAGAATATCATCCATATAATGGATAATATACAAAGTGGGGAAGAGCAACCTAAAGGGGTCTATAGTCTGGGCTACAAACTTTTGGCAAAGAGTGGGGCTGTTGGCCATTCCTTGTGGGAGAACTCTCCACTGAAACCGGGGAGAAGGCCCTACACAATTGGTAATGGGTATACTAAAGGCAAAACGTTTGCAATCATCAGGATGCAAAGGTATGGAGAAAAAACAATCTTTTAGATCAATTACTAATTTGACATACCCTTTAGGGATGGCTATTGGAGAGGGAATTCCCGGTTGTAATGCGCCCATAGAGACCATAGTCTTATTAACCGCCCTGAGGTCTTGTAGGAGCCTCCACTTGCCTGATTTCTTTTGGATTACAAAGATTGGGGTGTTCCAAGGGGATGTAGAAGGTTCAATATGTCCAGCAGCCAGCTGTTCCTGCACTAACTCTATGGCTGCATTTAATTTTATAGTGGTAAGGGGCCATTGATCGATCCAGACAGGAACATCACTTTTCCAAGTAATCTTGTCTGCCTGGAGTGCAGGAGGAGCAACGGCCCTTACGAAAAATGTTTTTCAAACCCTAAACCTGAGCGGTCTATCTTAGGCGTGGCCAGTATCGGGTTGGGATCTCCCTGTTTTAGTTTGCCCAACCCCTGACCAGGGAGGTAACCCTGTGAAAGCATCTGCTGTGTTACAACTTCATTAGGGCTACACATGATGACCTTCATTTGAGAAAGGATATCTCTTCCCCAAAGATTTACCGGCAACCCAGGAACTACGAAGGGTTGAATGAATCCGGTATTTCCTTCTTCATCTTCCCAGTTTAATAACTGTGAGCTCTGTAAGGTGTTTCTTGACTGCCCAATTCCTTGTAGATGGGTCAAGGAAGCGTGTAAGGGCCAGCTGGAGGGCCATGAAGCCTGAGATATGACCGTAGAGTCGGCCCCCGAATCTAAAATTCCTTCAAATACTTTTCCTTGGATCTTAAGTTTAAGAGTGGGGCGTTCTTTAGTAATAGCTTGGATCCAATATAAGTCTGAAGAACCTGGGGTAGAGGAGCCTCGCTGCTTATGAATAGCAGGGTGAGATGTACTTAAAGGGAGGGGGAGCGCCTGCGCAAGGCGCTGACCTTTCATAATGCTGACAGGGCACTGGGGGGCACTAGCAAGAATTTTTATTTCTCCAGTATAGTCATTGTCAACTAAGGAAGGGTGGACAATAAGGCCGTTTATTGTGGTGGAAGCTCGCCCTAAAATTAGAAAATAAGTATCTTTGGGAGGTGGGCCATAAATTCCTGTGGAAATAATTGTAATTCCCTCCTCAGGCGTTAATATTGTTGAGGAGGAGGCACAGAGGTCAAGTCCTGCACTCCCGGGTGTGGCCCGATAGAGGGCGGGAGTGCTACAGCTAGGCTGTTCCCCGAGGCCGGCTGAAATGGAATTGGCTGGGGGGCCCGGGGCTGGCCCCTCAGCCCGTTTCCCTGAAAAGGGGGGGTGAAAGGATTTGTGGTACTGTAAAAAGGATTTGTTGGATTGTTACGGCACTCTTTGGCCCAGTGCCGCCCCTTATGGCAGCGAGGGCAAATACCGGGGACTGACCCAACTCTAGGAGGAGGAGCTGTGGTAGGGCATTGGCGAGCGAAATGGCCTGGCTGTCCACATTTAAAGCAGTTACGCATAGGCGGTGCGCCCCTGGGGAAGGAAGGAGGATAAGAAACCGGGGGAGTTTGAACAGCGGCACCTACAGCTAAAAGGGCTTGGACTTTGGATGTAAAAGGATCGACATCTCTACACATTCTCAGCATTTCATCAAGAGTTTTGTCTCGAGTCTTACCGCGGAGGACGGCTCGACATGCCGAATTGGCGTTTTCATAGGCTAGCTGTTTTACAATCTTATCATTGGCAGCCGCGGAACCAAGGGTCCTTTCGGCGGCCTCTAACAGTCTGCTAACAAATTCGCTATAGTCTTCTTGCGAGCTTTGAGTGATCTTAGTTAGAGGAGTGTTAGCAGTCCCGGAAGCAGGAAGTGATATCCAAGCGCCCAAAGCGGCATCTTTCACTTGAGATAAAAGACCAAGGGGAAGGCGCTGCTGCCTGGTTTCAGAGATATATCTGCCCTGTCCCGTAAGCTTATCAAAAGTCCAGGACGCTGTTGGGGAATGAGGGTCTTTTACATTGGCAGCAGCGATGGTCTGACAACGGTCAGCAAAATCTGCCTTCCAAGTTAAAAACTGACCACGGGTAAGCACAGCCTGGACTATACGCAGCCATTCACCTGGGAGTAAATGTCCTCCTCGAGACAGCGAATCAAGAACAGAAAGGGTAAAAGGGGCATTGGGGCCATAAGCTTTAACGGCCGCGTTCAGCTCTTTTAAGCTTTTGAAATGGATTTTGTGAAATTCTCTAGGGCCATCAGCAGGCTCGGCCGGCTCTGGCTCAGCCTGCTCCTCTCCCTCACTTTCTATTTCCTGAGCAGCAGGGGCGTCTTCGCCGTCGCTTTTAAGATCGCCCTCTTCCGGACTATGTGTTGTGGAGGTGGGGCCAGAGCGGGCGGAGGCTCGGGTAAGAACAGGAAAGAGCAGTTTTTTAGGTTGTTTATTAGGTTTTGTGGCTGTAAGCGGTTTCTTAGAGAGGTCCCTTTGCGAATATAACGCGGGACGAACTGGTTGGGAGACAACTAATTTTTGGAGATGGCAAGTTATTCTTTGTTCTACTATCTGTGCTATTAGGTCTTCAGTGCTGGTAGGGGGGCTAACAGGACCGGGAGCCGGAGGGGGTAGCGGAGGGGCCGACGGGGGCAAAAAGGCCGGGGCGCAAACATTGGGAGGCCGAATAGGGGGAGTGTGAGAGGCTCCTTTCAAAACTGGGGGTGTGTAAGAAGGGAGGTTAAGCGACGGGGCGGCAAGGGGCCAATCTGGGTTGTTATACTTGGCCGCTTCGTCTTCTAGTTCAGCCGCGTCTCCCGGATCTAAAGGCTCGCCATTTTGGCTCTTAGTCACGACTGGAAAAACTTTTTGTGTATCGACAAAGTCCGAATCTCGAGGGAGAGGCGGATAAGTGCAACATTTGGGAGGGGTATCATGGAGGGCACCGAGCAAAGATGGTGTCGGGCTAGGGGAGGGGGATTTAGCCGATTTTGGAGCAGGGGGATCACTCGAAAGAGACAATTTTGAGGCCGCCCGAGATAGGGGGCGGAGGCAATATTCTGCTACTGACAAGAGTTGACGTTTATCAGGGTCAGTATTTTCAACAATATCTCTGATAAGACCCCAATAGGAAAATACTGAAACAGGAACAGAGTCAGGGCCGTTTTTGATAAGATAATCATTTAAATCTCTACCTACTTTCTGCCATTTTTTAGGATGAATTTCGGGGCCATTAATGATAAACCACGGACAGACTTCATCAACAAAAATAAAAAACTTTACCAAGTCTTTCTTTTTAACTCGAACTCCTCTCTCCCTAAGTGAACTTTTTAGGTCTCTTATGAAGACCGCTTCTTTACTTAATTTAGTTCCCATTTTCTTGTAAGGCGGCCGGTACTCACCAGGGACGACGACCTCCGTGA
Source organism: Manis pentadactyla (assembly GCF_030020395.1). Lineage (NCBI taxonomy): Eukaryota > Metazoa > Chordata > Mammalia > Pholidota > Manidae > Manis > Manis pentadactyla. The sequence goes on from NC_080023.1 coordinate 55,334,903, forward strand.
GCGGCGAAAGGCGTCTCCTATTGTTTCATCAAGAAGGGGTCTGCGCAGACGATATCTCACTCGGGGGTCCGCCTGTGAAGGATCTGCACCTCTGGCCCCACGTTGGGCGCCACTTGTCCCGTCCAGCGGGACCTAGTTATTTGTGGGGACGAGGGAGATCCGACCTGAAAGAAAATGGGGGCGAGAGAAGAGCGAAGGCAAGACAATGTTCTGATCAAGCCTTCAAATTTTATTGTAAGACGGGGGTACATATATACTAATGTTCAGGGGCAGAGTGGGCCATAGGATACTTGTAAGCAGGGGATTGGCTGCATAGCAGGGATGGCGCAGCGAGTTACATTCTGATTGGCATATGATAATGGGGAAGGAGGGGGAGAAGAGTATCTCTTGGCGCGCGCGGGCTTTCTTGTTGGCGCGCGCGGGCTCGCAGCTAATCTCCAGGAAGTGAAGCAGGAACCTCATGAACTGTGGCCATCTTGTTGTCTTTGTGTGGCTCCCAACATCAATCAACTTAGAAGAAGGAAAATACAAAGGTGGGACATTTTACCAAATATTAAAACAAGAGCCATAATTTTAAAAATATGATGCTTACTCAGGAACAAATAAAACAATAATGATACAAAATAAAGTTTAGAAAAGAACCACAATTTTCACTTCTACATTTAGACCTTTAATAAAACTGGAAGACTGTATTTATGGTGCCAGGTAGACATTCAGCTCTATTTTTCTACATTTATTGACAAGGTTGTCCCTACACAATCTATCCAACAATCTGTATTTCCCACACTGGCACCATATATCAGATGTATCATATCACATATCATATCATATATGTGTCATACATAACTATCATATATCAGGTTTTTAGATACACATGAAATAATAACATATAACCAATTTGTAAAGTTAGGAAGAGATAGAAATATTTGTAAGATAAAGACAGTTTTCTGCATTTTGATATTATTTCAAGGGCCCCATTGCCATGAAAACTTTATTAAAATGTTCAAGCATGTAAAATATGAACAAAGGAACTATACATTTTTCTAAATAAGACATGCAAATGGCAAATATGTATATGAAAATGTGCTCAACGTCACTAATTAGAGTAATGCAAATTAAAACCACAATGAGCTTTTTCTTCATACTTATTAGAAATGGTTATCATAAAAAAAAGACAAGAGATAACTGTTGGCAAGGATATGGAGAAAAGAGAACTTTTGTGCATTGTTAGTAGAAATGTAAATTGGTATGGCCACTATGGAAAACAGTATGGAGTTTCCTCAAAAAAAAAAATGTAACTACTGTATGATTCAGCAATACCTCCCCTACGTATACATCCAAAGGAAAAGAAAGCAGGATATCAGAGATATCAGCATTCTGATGTTCACTGCAGCATTATTTACAATAGACTAATCACTTAAATGTCTATCAGTGGATGAATGTACAAATAACTCAAATTCAATATCCACAGGAATATACAATCAAGGGCATCAAATATAATGGGTTTGAAGCAGAGATGATGTTCAAGAAATGGTAGTAATCAGAGTTAGTCAGGTATCTTACCATTAAGATATCTCAAGATACCATTAAGAAGGGGCAATAATGGTACCCAGCCAACATGAGCAAGGAAGAAATGGTGGCAAGGGATATCTATTAGTGTGAGAACCTTAATAGAATAAGTGAAGGAAGAGTAAGGAGGGTAAACCAGAAACCTAGTCATAGAAATTTAGAAAATGCAATGGATATTTTTAAAGCCTGCCTCTCAGACTATAGGGGCCCAGGATTAACTTCATACATTATGAACACAAAGCTTACAACAGCAAGATGACTAAGAGCTTTAACCCATGGCTGGCTATGGGCTTCCTAAAGTACCAAATGACATCAATAGTAGAGGGTTGATTCAGGAGTTGGCAACACTAACTCTGCCACAGCTAGAGAAGGCAGAGCTAGATAACAAGGTAAAAAACACAGAGTAAACTTGAAATGTGCATTATGTCATATGTTTCTAAATATGTATGGCATAAAGTTGACCAATAGCCATACGATGAACTGAACCTTGACTGTTGGTCTAGACGATTTAGTGCTATAGTAAAATAACTGCTGAACAAATGTTGTATAATTGTGACTCTGTTATACATTCTTGCTACCCCCAAATAATTTGCATATAGCTCCCACAAAGTTGAAAAACAGGCTACTAGGAAGGAATAAAATCGACACACCACCTACTCATGGAAATTCATTTTTCAGTTATCTTATAATGTCGTTGTTCTATAACATCATTTTTTATATTAACTCTGAATAAAATCAGAGAGCAACAGGATTGTTTTAAAAAATAAATGTATAATCTATCAAAGGTCATTCTCGTGTAATCAATAAAGGCTTTCTAAGAAAATATTTTACCCATTTAAAAATTCTCCTTCAAGCCCCATTTCCAACTCAAAAGCAAGATACACACAATTTGGGTATGAAAAACCAGACATTCAAGAAGCTAATTTTTAATACTTATTCTACAAGTTGCCACTCACCGAGTTAGAAAAAGAAAGCCTAGGAGTACAATTACCTTGAATTCTAGAGGAGAGGATTCTGAGGCCTTTGAGCATGAACTAAGTTAGTTATGTCTTTGAATATAAGCGAGTCTATTTCTTTTTATCTTATCTTTGCAATAGGCCTATTAATACTGTAAAAATAAGAATCATCGGAAACATTTTGGGAATGAGACAGGAATAAAGACTATACTATCTACCTTCTTTTAAAGGGGGCTTTGATAGGAACATAAATACAGATTTAGAAAACTATTAAAACTCAAGCTACAAAAGAGATGAAAAATTTGAATTGTCTGTATTGCTGTCATCTCTTCACCCATCCATCTTATAATAGCCTTATTGTAACTAGACATGGAGTGATGAATGCAGAAATGTCAGGAACATAGAAAGATAAAAGGCTAGAGGGTTAAAAAAAAAAAAAAACCACACAGCAGAGAAATGACTGCAGGATGCTTTTATTATCATTTTGTTTCCAAAAGCTGTCTGGGTGCTAGTTGAAAGCCAGAATTCCATAAAGACAGAAGCAATCCACAAAAGGACCCTGATGATTCTGAAAAAATTATAATACAGAAAAAATTGGATAAAGCTACCACCAAAAATTTCTCTCTCTTTTAAATAAATCTCTAAACTGATACACTGCACAGTTTTTAAGGATCCCAAAGCCCTTTACCAGCAAGTGATTATCCTACCATTTCCTATTATATGAAGGCTTGGAACATTGAGTCTAGTTCAGCAGGACCTTTCAAGTCCTATTATGTAAGAATATAGATTGTAAGTTACTTGAGTGCCACAACCATCAATAAGAGACTCAGTGTTGCATGCTTCTGTTTTAACCACTCTCTCTTCCTCTCAGATCTGCCAGAGATAAGAAAACTACACCATAGGGAATCTATTCTCTGTTGAAGCATCAATAGTATACACCAAAAACGCATCATCTCTTCTACTATAGAATACATTTTACTTAAACCAAACTGCATATGGAAGTATTTCTCACTGCTAAAAAAATAAAAGTCCTAAAAAACCAACATTGATTTGTTTGTAGGACACTGCTCCTTCCAAATTTCCATTGAACCACGATAAGAATGTTTAAATAGACTTTCCCACCAATTGTACTCATTACACATGAAAATTATCTTATGTAACAAAGATGTGATGATTCCATTAATTTCCCAGGTGGCATAACAGAGCCTCTTGAAGAGAAATCTTTTATGTAAAAATTCACTGATTTGTAATAAAATAGAAGTTCCCCCCTGAGAGACTGAGTATTATTAGCTGAAGTAAAGGTTAAACAGTAAAGGAATACATCTCTGCAAAATAAGAAAAAGAAGTCTTTCAAGCTTCTAAAGAATATGCAGGATTAAAAGAATGAAAGGTGGAAAAGAAGAAGAAGAAGGGAAAAAAAAACCAAGCTAGTGACAACAGTCTATGGATTATGGACTATTATCATTCCTATAATCCCACTTCTCAAAATAACTTCACTAAAAATTTAATTGTCCACTCTAGGATGCAAATTAAGACACTTGTCACAAATCCCCTCCACTACACCAAAACCTCCAGATGAAGAATCACAATGAAGGTGATCATGATTGGGGTTGATGAGATGGAATCAAGACTGTAAGTGAGTTGAGGTTTTTGTTTTATATTGATAGGTAAACTAAGTACACCTATTGTTCTTAATTACCGGTAACAAATAAACAAACAAAATTAGAATGTACCCTTTCCAACCAAGGATTCAGAAATAAATAAAAAATTTTTTTTTTAAATAATTATTTTTTATTGAAGGGTAGTTGACGCACAGTATTACATTACATTAGTTTCAAGTGTACAACACAGTGATAAAACATTTATACACATAATTCTAGGTTCCAGCTATCACACTACCAAGCTGTTACAATATCTTGACTATATTCCTTATGCTATACATTACATCCCGGTTACTTATTTATTTTACGATTGGAAGTCTGTCCTTTTTTTTATTTATTTATTTATTTATTTTTTATTTTTTTGTGAGGGCATCTCTCATATTTATTGATCAAATGGTTGTTAACGACAATAAAATTCTGTATAGGGGAGTCAATGTTCAATGCACAATCATTAATCCACCCTAAGCCTAATTTTCGTCAGTCTCCAATCTTCTGAGGCATAACAAACAAGTTCTTACATGGAGAACAAATTCTTACATAATGAATAAGTTACATAGTGAACAGTACAAGGGCAGTCATCACAGAAACTTTCGGTTTTGCTCATGCATTATGAACTCTAAACAGTCAGTTCAAATAAGAATACTCATTTGGTTTTTATACTTGATTTATATGTGGATACCACATTTCTCTCTTTATTATTATTATTTTTAATAAAATGCTGAAGTGGTAGGTAGATATAAGATAAAGGTAGAAAACATAGTGTTGTAAGAGAGCAAATGTAGATGATCACGTGTGTGCCTGTAGACTATGTGTTAATCCAAGCTAGACAAGGGCAATAAAACATCCATGTATGCAGAAGATTTCTCTCAGAACAGGGGGGGTGAGGTTCTAAGCCTCACCTCTGTTGATCCCCAATTTCTCACCTGATGGCCCCCCTCCGACTGTGCCTGTCTTAGGTTGTTCCTCCCTTGAGGAATCTTACCTGTCTCTGGCTAAACAGTCATCTTCTGGGGCCATATAGGGAAATGTGAAGTTGGTAAGTGAGAGGGAAGCCTTATTGTTTGAAAAGGTTAGCTTTTTACTTCTTTGCATATGTATGCCCTGGGGCTTCTATGCCCAGCATTTGTCTTGAGGTAACTTTACCACTTGGAAGAATTATGATACTCGGTAAATTTGATATGAGGCACGAATTCTATTTAAGGGTTGTAATTAGGAAGGAAGAAGAAAAGCTATAGAAGTAGCAGGCGGAAGAAAACATGGGAAGATTGATTATTTCTTTGACATATCTTCTTGTAGAGTAACTTCAGCATGTATAGGTTTTAAGCTACTACTTAAATTGCGCACACATATTAACATAATAGGAGTATAGTTACATAACCAAAGCATATCTATAATTACCAGCCATCTCCAGTGAAACCAAGAAAACCAGTTAGGCACCTTAGGCATTTGTGAAAACTTATCTATGATATGGTGGATATTGTCCAACTGAACTTGAACAGTCTGAGAGAAATCAGACAAATTAAAACAACCCATTCCTGGGGAATGTTAACATCCCTTATGTTCTTTTAACAGTAAATAGTCTGTAGTTGTAAGATTTTGGAGTGCTACAATTTGCACTTCTCCTAATTCTTGGTTGAGTTCCAACAGTATAGATCCAGTCAAATTTGTTGTTTTACTGTATGCACAGGCCAGCTTAGATATCTCCTTCCTCATTCCCATGGCAAGTCCAGGAACTGGTGGGATGAGTGCATCTACAGCTGTAGCAGTGCGTGGATCTTTGTTGGGGTTTTTTGATGATCATCTTCTGGCATGAGTCTTCCAGAGAGTGCTGATGTTGGAAGTTCTCTTTCATATCGTATCTTAGTTCATTTTCGGGATAGCCCAATTAGGCTTTGATCCTCTGTATAAACACAAACAGACCCTTTGCCTACACTTTTATATGCCCTTTATACCCTTGTGTAGAACTCATTGGAGGTTACCACACAGGAACTGCCCTTTGTTTTGTTTTGTTTTGTTTTTGTTTTTGTTTTTGGTATCACTAATCTACACTTACATGACGAATATTATGTTTACTAGGCTTTCCCCTATACCAGGTCTCCCCTATAAACCCCTTTACAGTCACTGTCCATCAGCATAGCAAAATGTTGTAGAATCACTACTTGCCTTCTCTGTGTTGTACAGCCCTCCCTTTTCTCCTACCCCCCCATGCATGTTAATCTTAATACCCCCCTACTTCTCCCCCCCCTTATCCCTCCCTACCCACCCATCCTCCCCAGTCCCTTTCCCTTTGGTACCTGTTAGTCCATTCTTGAGTTCTGTGATTCTGGTGCTGTTTTGTTCCTTCAGTTTTTCCTTTGTTCTTATATTCCACAGATAAGTGAAATCATTTGGTATTTCTCTTTCTCTGCTTGGCTTGTTTCACTGAGCATAATACCCTCCAGCTCCATCCATGTTGCTGCAAATGACTGGATTTGCCCTTTTCTTATGGCTGAGTAGTATTCCATTGTGTATATGTACCACTCTTCTTTATCCATTCATCTATTGATGGACATTTAGGTTGCTTCCAATTCTTGGCTATTGTAAATAGTGCTGTGATAAACATAGGGGTGCATCTGTCTTTCTCAAACTTGATTGCTGTGTTCTTAGGGTAAATTCCTAGGAGTGGAATTCCTGGGTCAAATGGTAAGTCTGTTTTGAGCATTTTGATGTACCTCCATACTGCTTTCCACAATGGTTGAACTAACTTACATTCCCACCAGCAGTGTAGGAGGGTTCCCCTTTCTCCACAGCCTCGCCAACATTTGTTGTTGTTTGTCTTTTGGAAGGCAGCCATCCTTACTGGTGTGAGGTGATACCTCATTGTAGTTTTAATTTGCATTTCTCTGCTAATTAGCGATGTGGAGCATCTTTTCATGTGTCTGTTGGCCATCTGTATTTCTTTTTTGGAGAACTGTCTGTTCAGTTCCTATGCCCATTTTTTAATTGGGTTATTTGTCTTTTGTTTGTTGAGGCGTGTGAGCTCTTTATATATTCTGGACGTCAAGCCTTTATCGGATGTGTCATTTTCAAATATATTCTCCCATACTGTAGGGTTCCTTTTTGTTCTATTGATGGTGTCTTTTGCTGTACAGAAGCTTTTCAGCTTAATATAGTCCCACTTACTCATTTTTGCTGTTGTTTTCCTTGCCCGGGGAGATATATTCAAGAAGAGGTCACTCATGTTTATGTCTAAGAGGATTTTGCCTATGTTTTCTTCCAAGAGTTTAATAGTTTCATGACTTACATCAGGTCTTTGATCCATTTTGAGTTTACTTTTGTATATGGGGTTAGACAATGGTCCAGTTTCATTCTCCTATATGTAGCTGTCCAGTTTTGCCAGCACCATCTGTTGAAGAGACTGTCATTTCGCCACTGTATGTCCATTGCTCCCTTATCAAATATTAATTGACCATATATGTCTGGGTTAATGTCTGGATTCTCTAGTCTGTTCCATTGGTCTGTGGCTCTGTTCTTGTGCCAGTACCAAATTGTCTTGATTACTATGGCTTTATAGTAGAGCTTGAAGTTGGGGAGTGAGATCCCCCCTACTTTATTCTTCTTTCTCAGGATTGCTTTGGCTATTCGGGGTCTTTGGTGTTTCCATATGAATTTTTGAATTATTTGTTCCAGTTCATTGAAGAATGTTGCTGGTAGTTTCATAGAGATTGCATCAAATTTGTATATTGCTTTGGGCAGGATGGCCATTTTGACGATATTAATTCTTTCTAGCCACGAGCATGGGATGAGTTTCCATCTGTTAGTTTCCCCTTTAATTTCTCTTAAGAGTGACTTGTAGTTTTCAGAGTATAAGTCTTTCACTTCTTTGGTTAGGTTTATTCCTAGGTATTTTATTTTTTTTGATGCAATTGTGAATGGAGTTGTTTTCCTGATTTCTCTTTCTGTTGGTTCATTGTTAGTATATAGGAAAGCCACAGATTTCTGTGTGTTGATTTTGTATCCTGCAACTTTGCTGTATTCTGATATCAGTTCTAGTAGTTTTGGGGTGGAGTCTTTAGGGTTTTTTATGTACAGTATCATGTCATCTGCAAATAGTGACAGTTTAACTTCTTCTTTACCAATCTGGATTCCTTGTATTTCTTTATTTTGTCTGATTGCCGTGGCTAGGACCTCCAGTACTATGTTAAATTACAGTGGAGAGAGTGGGCATCCCTGTCTAGTTCCCGATCTCAGAGGAAATACTTTCAGCTTCTCGCTGTTCAATATAATGTTGGCTGTGGGTTTATCATAGATGGCCTTTATTATGTTGAGGTACTTGCCCTCTATTCCCATTTTGCTGAGAGTTTTTAACATGAATGGATGTTGAACTTTGTCAAATGCTTTTTCAGCATCTATGGAGATGATCATGTGGTTTTTGTCTTTCTTTTTGTTGATGTGGTGGATGATGTTGATGGACTTTCGAATGTTGTACCATCCTTGCGTCCCTGGGATGAATGCCACTTGGTCATGGTGTATGATCCTTTTGATGTATTTTTGAATTCGGTTTGCTAATATTTTGTTGAGAATTTTTGCATCTATGTTTATCAGGGATATTGGTCTGTAGTTTTCTTTTTTGGTGGGGTCTTTGCCTGGTTTTGGTATTAGGGTGATGTTAGCTTCATAGAATGAGTTTGGGAGTATTCCCTCCTCCTCTATTTTTTTGGAAATCTTTAAGGAGAATGGGTATTACGTCTTCCCTGTATGTCTGATAAAATTCCGAGGTAAATCCATCTGGCCCCGGGGTTTTGTTCTTTGGTAGTGTTTTGATTACCGCTTCAATTTCATTGCTGGTAATTGGTCTGTTTAGATTTTCTGTTTCTTTCTGGGTCAATCGTGGAAGGTTGTATTTTTCTAGGAAGTTGTCCATTTCTCCTAGGTTTCCCAGCTTGTTAGCATATAGGTTTTCATAGTATTCTCCAATAATTCTTTGCATTTCCGTGGGGTCCGTCGTGATTTTTCCTTTCTCGTTTCTGATACTGTTGATTTGTGTTGACTCTCTTTTCTTCTTAATAAGTCTGGCTAGAGGCTTAACTATTTTGTTTATTTTCTCGAAGAACCAGCTCTTGGTTTCATTGATTTTTGCTATTGTTTTATTCTTCTCAATTTTATTTATTTCTTCTCTGATCTTTATTATGTCTCTCCTTCTGCTGACCTTAGGCCTCATCTGTTCTTCTTTTTCCAATTTCGGTAATTGTGACATTAGACCATTCATTTGGGATTGCTCTTTCTTTTTTAAATATGCTTGGATTGCTATATACTTTCCTCTTAATACTGCTTTTGCTGTGTCCCACAGAAGTTGGGGCTTAGTGTTGTTGTTGTCATTTGTTTCCATATATTGCTGGATCTCCATTTTGATTTGGTCATTGATCCATTGATTATTTAGGAGCGTGTTGTTAAGCCTCCATGTGTTTGTGAGCCTCTTTGCTTTCTTTGTACAGTTTATTTCTAGTTTTATGCCTTTGTGGTCTGAAAAGTTGGTTGGTAGGATTTCAATATTTTGGAATTTTCTGAGGCTCTTTTTGTGGCCTAATATGTGGTCTATTCTGGAGAATGTTCCATGTGCACTTGAGAAGAATGTATATCCCACTGCTTTTGGATGTAGAGTTCTATAGATGTCTATTAGGTCCATCTGCTCTACTGTGTTGTTCAGTGCTTCCGTGTCCTTACTTATTTTCTGCCCAGTGGATCTATCCTTTGGGGTGAGTGGTGTGTTGAAGTCTCTTAGAATGAACGCATTGCAGTCTATATCCCCCTTTAGTTCTGTTAGTATTTGTTTCACATATGCTGGTGCTCCTGTGTTGGGTGCATATATATTTAGAATGGTTATATCCTCTTGTTGGACTGAGCCCTTTATCATTATGTAGTGTCCTTCTTTATCTCTTGTTACTTTCTTTGTTTTGAAGTCTATTTTGTCTGATATTAGTACTGCAACCCCTGCTTTCTTCTCACTGTTGTTTGCTTGAAATATGTTTTTCCATCCCTTGACTTTTAGTCTGTACATGTCTTTGGGTTTGAGGTGAGTTTCTTGTAAGCAGCATATAGATGGGTCTTGCTTTTTTATCCATTCTGTTACTCTGTGTCTTTTGATTGGTGCATTCAACCCATTAACATTTAGGGTGACTATTGAAAGATATGTACTTATTGCCATTGCAGGCTTTAACTTCGTGGTTACCAAAGGTTCAAGGTTAGCCTCTTTAGTATCTTACTGCCTAACTTAGCTTGCTTATTGAGCTGTTATATACACTGTCTGGAGATTCTTTACTTCTCTCCCTTCTTGTTCCTCCTCCTCGATTCTTCATATGTTGGGTATTTTGTGCTGTGCTCTTTCTAGGAGTGCTCCCATCTAGAGCAGTCCCTGTAAGATGTTCTGTAGAGGTGGTTTGTGGAAAGCAAATTCCCTCAGCTTTTGTTTGTCTGGGAATTGTTTAATCCCACCGTCATATTTGAATGATAGTCGTGCTGGATACAGTATCCTTGGTTCAAGGCCCTTCTGTTTCATTGTATTAAATATATCATGCCATTCTCTTCTGGCCTGTAGGGTTTCTGTCGAGAAGTCTGATGTTAGCCTGATGGGTTTTCTTTTATAGGTGACCTTTTTCTCTCTAGCTGCCTTTAACACTCTTTCCTTGTCCTTGATCTTTGCCATTTTAATTATTATGTGTCTTGGTGTTGTCCTTCTTGGATCCTTTCTGTTGGGGGTTCTGTGTATTTCCGTGGTCTGTTCGATTACTTCCTCCCCCAATGTGGGGAAGTTTTCAGCAATTATTTCTTCTAAGATACTTTCCATCTCTTTTCCTCTCTCTTCTTCTTCTGGGATCCCTATAATACGGATATTGTTCCTTTTGGATTGGTCACACAGTTCTCTTAATATTGTTTCATTCCTGGAGATCCTTTTGTCTCTCTCTATGTCAGCTTCTATGCGTTCCTGTTCTCTGATTTCAATTCCATCAATGGCCTCTTGCATTCTATCCATTCTGCTTATAAACCCTTCCAGAGTTTGTTTCATTTCTGCGATCTCCTTTCTGGCATCTGTGATCTCCTTCCGGACTTCATCCCATTTCTCTTGCGTATTTCTCTGCATCTCTGTCAGCATGTTTATGATTCTTATTTTGAATTCTTTTTCAGGAAGACTGGTTAGGTCTGTCTCCTTCTCTGCTGTTGTCTCTGTGATCTTTGTCTGCCTGTAGCTTTGCCTTTTCATGGTGATAGGAATAGTCTGCAGAACTGGGATGAGTGACAGCTGGAAGGACTTCCTTTCTTGTTGGTTTGTGGCCCTCCTCTCCTGGGAGAACAGCGACCTCTAGTGGCTTGTGCTGCGCAGCTGTGCGCAGACAGGGTTTCTGCTTCCTGCCCGGCTGCTATGGAGTTAATCTCCGCTGTTGCTGTGGGCGTGGCCTGGCTCGGGCAGCTACTCCAAAATGGTGGAGTCGCGTTGGAGCAGGAGCTGCTGGGAGGCTAGTTTAAATAAAATTTTAACAGAAGAATTTTTATCTCCAATCCAAGGTGGGAAAGGAAAGATATAAAGGATGGAAAATAAGAATTTTTTTTAAAGTATTAGAAATAAGTTCTTATTTACATTTATTATAATAAATTAATTGAGCTAAAGTCACCCTTTATGAAGCATAAACTCACAAAATGAATTTTTTTCCATATAAATCCAACAATATGTTATTCAGAAGGCTTAAATAATGAATAAATATACACAAAAAGCTAGACAAGGGATTAAAATATATGTTAAGCAATGTGTACAGGCAAAAATATAATTTAAGCTAAAAAAATTCCCATAAAAGATAAAGATGATAATTTCACACTGAAAAAAGAAAATTACTAAAACCATATAATAATCTTGGACATATACTCCCAATAATAGGAACTCAAAATATGAAAAGTTAAACAAATAATTACCAGGAAATAAAAACTGTTTCAGTTTTAGTAGAGATTCTAACACATCCATCCAAAAACTAAAAGATTAAATAAGCAAAGTCAAAAAGGACATGGGGATTAGAATTATATTAACAACTTTGACCTAATGAATGTACCAAACATAGAATGTCCAGTAAACATAAAATGTATATTCTTTTTTGATACCAGAAAAATACTCAAAATCCATCATGAATCTGGTTAAAAAGATAATCTGATGAGGCAACTTTCACCATATTATCAAAACCAAACAAACATTACAAAAAGGCCATAGACCAAGTTCTCTCATGAACACAAATGCAAAAATCTTCAACAAAATATTAGGAAATTGAAGCCAAAAATATGTAAAAAGAATTATACAGTAGGACCAAATGGGATTTATCTAAGGTATGCAAAGCTGGTTCAACATTCAAAACCCAATTACCATAATTCATCACACAAACAGGCTAAAAAAAATTAAATGATCATATCAATAAATGAAGAGAAACCACTTGACAAAATCCAATCCTCACTCATAATAAAAATCCTCAATGAACTAGGAATAGAGGGAAATTCCTCAACTTGTTAAAGATTATACAAAAACCCTACAGCTCATGGGAGAAAAGATGGTGGTGTGAGAAGTGAAGCAGAAACCTGCTCCCCAAATCACATAAACAAGAAAATACAGCAAATACAACTAATCCTGAAAAACCAGCCTAAAGACTGCAGAACAGACTGCCTACATCTGGGGAAAACTGAACACCTCAGAGAAAAGGGTAAAGTCCCAAAGGCATGATCTAGAGGGACCAAAGCCCTGACCCAACCCCAGCCCACATGCAGGAGGAAGAGAAGCAGAGCAGGGAGGGAGTAGAAGCCCAGGACTGCTGAACACCAAGCCCTGGAGATATGCTCCTGGAGCATGAACACACATTACATGGTGCTCTGGAGATTAGTGGTCTTGGAAAGCAAAGACAGACAGAATACTTGGAAAGACTGAAATTTCAGCTGCTTGTGGAGACCAAGTTTACACAACCAGCACCCCTGAAACATGAGAAAGAGGGGCAATTTGAAGGAATTCCCAGGGGCAAGGACACTAAAGGGGCAAATATTACACAAAGCTTGCTGCTCAGGACAAAGCGCAGGTAGACAAAACCTTCTTGGCACACATGGCCCAGCAGGTTGGGAACTCTCAGGAGCTTCAGGTGCTTTATCCACCTGGCTGGCAATGCAACCCCAAGGCCCCCCACTGCAGTACACAGCCTGCAGCAACTTCCTCCCATCTGGTACTGGTTCCACTCACCTGCCACCCCCACCATCAGGCCAGGCCAGCCAGAGGATGGTCCCATCCATGGTATCTGCAGAGGAATAGCACAGAGGCTGCTCCCTACATAAACAGTTCATTAGACCTGGAAGTGGAGGCAGGCACTACAGCCAGGAATGCAAGACACCCTCCCAGTCAAGCTCTTTCCTGCCGGCAGGTGCCAGTTCCACTCATCAATGACCCCTGCCACTGCTCCAGGTACACAACATCTCAAGAGAGTAGAGATCTGGACAGTAGAGGATGGCATCAACACAAAGTAATTATTTCATAGAAAACACTAAAAAAATGAAGAGGGAATGGGTTTTAGCCCAAAAAAATCATAAGAAAAAACACCAGAAAGAGGGCATAGTGAAACTGAAATCATCAATCTTCTTGATAAAGATTTCAAAATAAGTCATAAAGATGCTCACATAACTACAGAAAAATATTCAGGATCTCAGGGAGGACTTTAAGAAAGAAATAGAAACTTTGAAAAATACAGTATGAAAAGAAACATACGATGGAGGGATTTAAAAGTAGATTAGATGAGGCAGAGGAGATGGTAAATGAAAAAGAAATTAGAGAACAGGAAAACAAGCTGAGGCACAGAGAGTAAACAAGATTGCTAGGAATGAAAGAATAATAAGAGAGCTGTGTGACCAAGCCAAACAGAACAATATTGGCACTATAGGGCTACCAGAAGAAGAAGAGAAACAGGGATAGAAAATCTCTTTGAGGAAATAATTGTTGAAAACTTTTCCAATCAAGGGAAGGAAATAGTCACTCAGGTCATGGATGTTAGGAGATCTCCCAACACAAGGAACCCTAGGAAGACAACACCAAGACATATAATAATTAAAATGACAGAGACCAAGGACAAGGAGAGAATAGTGAAAGCAGCCAGTGAAAAAAGATTACTTGTAAAGGAAATCCCAAAAGGCTATCAGCAGACTTCTCATGGAGAAACCTTACAGGACAGAAGTGAGTGACAAGATATATTTAATGTAATGAAACAGAGAATGTCCAAAACAATAACACTGTACATGGCAAGATTATGATTTAAATTTGAAGCAGGGATTAAACAATTTCCAGAAAAGCAAAAGTTGAGGGAACTCACTACCCCCACTGTATCTTAAAGGGACCACTCTATATGCAAATGTTCCTAGGAAGAAATAACTGTCACCTGAGAAAATAAAACCACAGCAAAGGTAGAACACCAAATAATTACTTAGCAAATACAAAATTAAATCAACTACTCACAAAGTTAGTTGAAGGATACAAAGAGCATGACATATAACATCTAATACATAAAGAGTGGAGGAAGAAGAAAAAGGAGGGAAGGAAAAAAAGAACCTTTATATTGTATTTGATATAGAGCAAAAAATGATTTAAGATAGACAGTAAGGAAGCTATCCTTGATAATTTGAACAATAAATCTAAAGCCTATAATGCCAATAAGTACATATCTATTGATAATTATCCTAAATGTAAATGGACTGAATGCACCAAGCAAAAGACACAGAGCTGAAGAATGGATAAAAAAAAAAAATAAGACCCATCTATATGCTGCCTACAAGAGACTCACTTTAAATTCAAAGACACAGACTAAAAGTGAAGGGCTGGAAAAAGATATTTCATACAAACAATAGGGAGAGAAAAGCAGGAGTAGCAGTACTTATATCACACAAAATAGATTTCAAAATGAGAAAATAACAAGAGACAAAGGACATTACATAATGATAAAGGGGTCAGTCCAACAAGAGGACATAATGATTATGAACATCTATGCACCCAATATAGGAGCACCCACAAAAGTGAAAAAAATACTAACAGAATTAAAGGAGGAAATAGAACACAATACATTCATTTTAGGAGACTTCAACCCACCACTCACTCCAAAGGACAAATCAACCAGACAGAAAATAAGTAAGGAGACAGAGGCATTGAACAACACATTAGAATAGATGGACCTGACAGACATCTACAGAACTCGACACCCAAAAGCAGCAGGATACACATTCTTCTCAAGTGCACACGGAACATTTTCCAGAAACGAGCACATATTAGACCACAAAAAGAGCCTCAGAATATTCAGAAGGATTGAAATTGTGCCAACCAGCTTCTCAGACCACAAAGGTATGAAACCAGAAATAAATTATGCAAAGAAAACAAAAAAGCCCACAAACACGTGGAGGCTTATTAGCATTCCCCTACATATTCAATGGATCAATGACCAAATTGAAACAGAGATCAAGCAATATATGAAAACAAATGAAAATAACAATTCAACAGCCCAAATTCTGTGGGATATAGTGAAGGCAGTCCTAGAAGGAAAGTATATAGCAATACAGGCTTACTTCATGAAAGAAAAACTATCCCAAATGAACAGTCTAAAGTCACAGTTAATGAAGCAACAAAAAGAAGAAAAAATGAGGACCAAAGTCAGTAAAAAGGAGGGATAGAAGAAAGATCAGAGCACAAATAAATAAAATTGAGAAGATTAAAGCAGTAGAAATAATCAAGGGCTGATTAAGAAAATAAACAAAATAGATAAACACCAAGCCAGACTTATCAAGAAAACAAAGAGAGTGAACACACATAAACATACTCAGAAATGAAAAAGGAGATATCACTACAGATACCATGGAAATACAGAGAATACATGGAAATTAGAGAATACTATAAAAAATTATATGCCAATAAATTGGATAAGCTAGAAAAAATGGACAACTTTCTAGAAAAATGTAACTATCCAACACTGACCCAGGAAGAAACACAAAATCTCAACAAATTACTAGCATTGAGATTGAATTGTTAATCAAAACACTACCTAAGAAAAAACCTTCATGGCTGAAATTTATCAAACATTTAAAAAAGTCCTAATACTCATCCTCCTTAAAGTATTCCAAAAAGTAGAAGAGGAGAATCATTCAACTCATTCCAAACTCATTTGATGAAGACAAGCATCACTATAATACCAAAAGCAGAAAAAGACAACACAAAAAAATAAAATTACAGACCAATATCCCTGATGAACAAAGATGCAAAAACACTCAATGAAATATTAGTAAAGCAAATTAAAAACACATCGAAAAGATCACCCATTGTGACCAAGTGGGATTCATTCCAGGGATGCAAGGATGGTAGAATATTAAAAAATCCATCAACATCATCCACCACATCAATAAAAGAAGGACAAAAACCACATGATCATCTCCATAGATGCTGAAAAAGCATTTGACAAAATTCAACATCCATTCATGATAAAAACTCTCAACAAAATGGGTATAGAGGGCAAGTACCTCAACATAATAAAGGCCATATATAACAAACTCACAGCCAACATCATACTTAACAGTGAGAAGCTGAAAGCTTTTCCTCTAAGATCAGGAACAAGACAAGGATGCCCACTCTCCCTGTTTTTATTCAACATGGTACTGGAAGTCCTAACCACAGCAATCAGACAACACAAAGAAATAAAAGGCATCCAGATTGGTAAGGAAGAAGTTAAACTGTCACTGTTTTCAGATGACATGATAATGTACATAGAAAACCCTAAAGAATCCATCCCAAAACTACTAGAACTAATAACTGAGTTCAGCAACGTTGCAGGATACAAAATTAATACATAGGAATCTGTTCCATTCCTATATATACTAACAATGAACTAGCAGAAAGAAAAATCAGGAAAACAACTCCATTTACAAATGCATCAAAAAAAAATTCCTAAGAATAAATTGAACCAAGGAGTTGAAAGACCTATACTCTGATAACTACAAGACACTCATGAGAGAAATTAAAAAGACACCAATAAATGGAAACCTATCTCATGCTTATGAATAGGAAGAATTAATATTGTCAAAATGGCAATCCTGCCTAAAGCAATCTACAGAGTCAATGCAATCCCTATCAAAATATCAACATCATTCCTCAATGAACTAGAATAGTTCTAAAATTCCTATGGAACCATAAAAGACCCCAAATAGCCAAAGCAATCCTGAGAAGGAAGAACAAAGCTGGGGGAATTATACTCCCTAACTTCGAGCTCTACTAAAAAGCCACAATAACCAAAAAAAATTGGTACTGGAACAAAGACAGACCCATAGATCAGTGGAACATAACAGAGCCCAGATATAAATCCACACATATATGGCCATTAGTATATGATAAAGGAGCCATGAATATACAAAAGGGAAAGACAGCCTCTTCAACTAATGGTGTTGGGAAAACTAGATAGCCAAATGTAAGATAATGAAACTGGATTATTGTCTAACTCCATATACAAAAGTGAACTCAAAATGTATCAAAGATCTGAATGTAAGTCATGAAACCATAAAACTCTTAGAAGAAAACATAGGCAAAACTCTCTTGCATATAAACCTGAGTAACTTTTTTCCTGAACACATCTCCTTGGGCAAGGTAAACAAACTCAAAAATGAACAAGTGGGACTATATCAAAATAAAAAGCTTCTGTACAGCAAAGGACACCATGAGCAGAACAAAAAGGCATCCTACAGTATATATATATATATATATATATATATATTCATCATGGTTTATCTGATAAGGGGCTAACATCCAAAATATATATAAAGAAGTCATACACTTCAACATCCCAAAAACAAATAACCTGATTAAAAAATGGGCAGAGGACCTGAACAGAAACTTCTCCAAAGAAGAAATACAGATGGCCAACAGACACAAGAAAAGATGCTCCACATTGCTAATCATCAGGAAAATACAAATTAAAACAACAATGAGATATCACATCACACCAGTTAGGTTGGCCAACATCCAACAGAGAAGCAACAACAAATATTGGTGAGGATGTGGAGAAAGGGGAACTCTACTACACTGTTGGTGGGAATGTAAATTAGTTTAACTGCTGTGGAAAGCAATATGGAGGTCCCTCAAAAATTCAATGCAGGAATATCATTTGACTCAGTATTTCCACTCCTAGGAATTTACCCAAAGAAAACAAGATCCCAGATTCAAAAATACATATGCACCTCTATGTTTATCTCAGCACTATTTACAGTAGCCACGACATGCAAACAACCTAAGTGTCCATCAATACATGAATAAACAAAGAAGTGTTGGTACATATACACAATGGAATATTACACAGCCATAAAAAGAACACAAATCCTCTCATTTGCAGCAACATGGGTGGAGCTAGAGGGTATTATGCTCTATGAAATATGCTAGGAGGAGAAAGATAAGTACCAAATGATATCACTCATTTATGGAGTATAAAAGCAAAACTGAAGGAACAAAACAGCAGCAGACTTACAGACTCCAAGAAAGGGACTAGAGGTTACCAAAGGGAAGGGTTTGGGGAAGATGGGTGGGAAGGTAGTGAGAAGAGGTTTAAGGGGCACTATAATTAGCAATCACAATATAGATCACGAGGAAGGCAGTACAGCAAGAAATACACGGCAGTAAAGGGAGAAGACAAGCAATGACTCTATAGCATCTTACTATGCTGACAGACAGTGACTACAGTGGGGAGTGAGGTGAAGACTGAGTGAATATTGAAACCACAATGTTGTTCATGTGAAACCTTCAAAAGATTGTATATCAATGATTCTTAAATGAAAAAAAAAAATAGTCAACTAAAAAAATACATATCCCTACAGCTAACATCATACTTAGTGGTGAGAAACTCAGAGCTTTCCTACCAAGATCAGGAACAAAGCGACGATGTTCTCTCTCACCACTCCTTTTCATCACTGTAGTGGAAATCCTTGCTAATGCAATCAGACAACAGGAAATAAAAAGTATACAGACTGGTAAAGAAGAAATAAAACTTTCTTTGCAGATGATATATATTTATTTATGCAGAAAATCTGGAACAATTGACAATGAAATTTCTGGAACTAATAAGTGATTATAGCAAGGATAAAGGATAAAAAGTTAATATGACAGTCAACCATTTCCCTACATACATACCACCAATGACAAGTGGAATTTGAAATTAAAAGCATAATAACGTTTATATTAGCACCCAAAAATGGTTACTTAGGTATAAGCTAACAAAATTGTAAAACTCAAATGGAAAAAAAGAAAACAAAAACTTAAAAAATAAATGGAGAGATACTTCATGTTCACGGATAGGAAGACTCAATATTGTCAAAATGTCAGTTCTTCCCAACTTCATCTATAGATTCAATGCAATCCTAATAAAATTCTCTGCAAGTAACTTTGTAATTATTGACAGACTGAGACTCAAGTTTCTATGGAATGGCAAAAGACTCAGAATAGTCAATACCATTCTGAAGGAGAAAAAGTTGGAGGACTGACACTACGCAACTCAAAGATCACTATAAAGCTACAGTAATCAAGACAGTGTAGTATTGGTGTAAGAACAGACAAATCGATCAAAGGAATGGAATAGAGAGGCCAGAAATATAGCCACATAAATACCTCAACTGATCTTTGACAAAAGAACAATACAGGAAAGGCAATACAATGAAGCAAAGATGTCTTTTTAACAAATGGTGTTGGAACAACTGGACGTTCATGTGCAATAAAGAATATAGACCCAGACACTACGCATTTCACAAAAATTAACTCAGTATCATAGGCCTAAATGCCAAATGCAAATATGAAACTCTTAAAAGATAACATAGGAGAAAACCTAGATGATGTTGAGTATTGCGATGAATTTTTTTAGGCACAACACCAAGGGCACAATCCACAAAGGAAAAAATGATCAGGTGGACTTCATGAAGATTAAAAACCTCTGCTCTGTGAAAGACACTGTAAAGAGAATGAAAAGACAAGCTGCAGACTAGAAGAAAATATTTGCGAAAGACACATCTGAAACAGAACTTTTATCCAAAATACAAAGAACTCAAAAAACCCAACAATAATAGAAGCAACAACCACATTAAAATGATCCAAAGACCTTAACAGACACCTCACCAAAGAAGATATACAAATGTCAAATGACTATGTGAAATGATGCTCTGCATCATATGTCATCAAGGAAATGCAAATTAAAATGAGATACCACTGCATACATATTAGGAAGATCAAAATCTGGAATACTAATAGCACTAACTGCTGATGATGATTTAGAGTAACAGGAACTCTCATTGCTGGATGGAATGCAAAATGGTATAGTCACTTTGGAAGACTGTTAGGCTGTTTTCATACAAAATTAAACATATTCTTAACATATGATCTGGCAATTTGCTCATTGGTATTTACTCAAAGGAGTTGAAAATTTATATCCACACAAAAACTTGGTTGTGGATGTTTCTACCAGCTTTATTCATAATTACCAAAACTTGGAAGCAACCAAGATGTTCTTCAGTAGGTGAATGGATAAATTACTTAGAATATTACTCATCACTAAAAGAAAGTGAACTATCAAACAATGAGCACATGGAGGGATCTTAATGCATATTACTAAGTTAAAAAAGTTAGTCTGAATAGGCTACATATTATATGATTCCAATGATATGACATTTCTGGTAAAGGCAAAACTATGGACACAGTAGAAAGATTAGTAGTGGAGGAACTGAAGGAACAAAACAACAGTAGAGTGACAGACACTGAGAATTGACTGGTGGTTATCATGGGGGAGAAGTTGGAGTGGTTGAATGGGGTGGGTGAGTGGGATAAAGAGGCACAAAATCTCAATCATGATTTAAGTTGGTAACGGGGATAAAAGTGCAGCACAGACAATATAGTCAATGGTTCTGTAACATCTTTTTATGTTTACAGATAGTAACTGCTCTAGTTGAATCAGTGTGTTGTATAATATTGTGTTTTAGCTATACTTCAATAAAAAAGAAAAGAATAAAAGGAGAATCAATAGAGGAACTACAAATATCAATGACAATGTAGCAATATAATATCATGAACATCATCCCAAAAGAAACCCAGCAAAGTTTATCCATCAGTTATTATAATCTAGAGAGTAATATATCAGTCATGATAATAAAATGTATACAGTAACTAGGAATTAACCTAAAAAAGCTTTACAAAGCCATTCTGGAAAACATGTAAACATCTTTAAATGACATTATTAATAGATATCCAAATATGCAAAAATAGGTAAAAATATATATCTTACACATGAATGAGTGAATGGGTGTGCAGAAAACTTCCTTTATTCATTCAGCAACTATTTGTTGAGTTCCTGCTATGTCTGTCATCTAGGTTATAGTGTTACAGCAGTGAAAAAGAAAACAAATGAAAATTCATAATCTTACAGAGTACATATAAGTATATAATTATAGGAAGCCTATAATAACATTGTAAGTATATCAATTTCTGCCAAATTCACCTACTCATTCAATAGCAAAAGCATTGAGAATATTTTGAGTTTAAAGGAATTTATCACAGGACTACATTGTGGCAGTTTGTATTCTACACAAATGGTATCCTTTGGACTTGTCCAAGGTGACAGTCATAATTTGCCAATTTAAAATTAATAAGAATATAATTCCAAGAATAACTATGATAATCCTAAAATAGTAGAGCAAATATTGGAGCTTCATTCATCAAGATATTAAGCTATTTTGCAAAGTCATAGTAATTAAGGCAGTGTTATTAGAACAATATATGTACTAAAATCCATGCATATATAATATAATTTGTACCAATGCATCTTATAAATATTAATAATTCAGATGACATTAAAAATTGGAAGGAATTGTGGGATTATAAATTACTACAGTCATTTAAGGATACAATTTGGTAGACTCTTGTGAAACCAAGAATATGCACATCCTGCGCCCTATTGTACTCCTAGCTTTAAACCCTCAGAGAAGCTTTTACACCTGAATAGAGAGGTACAACCATGCTCTTTGTAGCACTGTTTGTAATAACAAAAAATTGGAAGCATCTTTAAATATCTAGGTAACATAAAAAATTGAATTAAATATGACTGAATGCTAAAATTACATGTATCAACATGAATAGATCTCAGAAAAAAATAGTAAAAAATATCAAAAGTAGAAGACATACATCAAAATGTCACTGTATAAAACTGTTAAATACAAAACACATGTTAAACATATTATAAACACAAAAATATACTATATATTATGTATTTTATGATATGCACTTATATGAAAATAAAGACACAGAAGATAGATACAGATGGAAAGTATATGAGTGGGAGACGTTATTGGGAAATATATTTTTTAATTTAAAGAAGAAATACAAATAAAATCTATTAAATTCATGAATGCGTGTTTGAGTGATATTTTGGCAATGAAAATCAGGTAAGGAGCAAGATTTCAACTTGGAGTGCTACACAGCAGAACAGAAACCAAATATGAGGAAGAAACTAAGAAGCAGAGGATTCCACCCATCTTAGTCCTCCCTCATTCTCCCTACACAATGAATAAACCGAAATACGGATGGAGGCTATGGGTTTCCACAGACTGTGAAATTGCAGAATTCAAGTCACCGCTGTCATCTAGATAACACAGGGCTACAGCAGCTCCCAACTGACATCTCACTTATGTTCATAACACTCAACCTTTTTTTTAAGAGCAAGGGCTGGATCTTTATTTAGTTAATTTCATCAACTCACAATACGTTTCTTATTTATAAGATACTATACTAGAAGATGATAGGACAGAGATGTCTTTTTAACTGTATTTGTAGAATGTTCACAATAGCCTTGCACATCCAAAGTACTCGTCACACTAGGAGAAGTTAAATTGACTAGCCTAATATCACAGAGTTAATAAGGAGACTGAAAATGAGAAGTTGAAATACTGAAAGTTCTGGACAATTTAGATCAATGTTAAGGATAAGATCAGAAGAACAAATTCACAGCAATATTCTCTAAACAAACAAAAAAAAGAATACACAATATTTATGGAAGTAGACATGCTGAATGATGTGAATATGAAAATCTGATGTTCGACGGAGGCAAAAAGTAGTAGGTCACAATAGAAATAAAGAAAGACTATGGGGCTAACACATCTCCGTTAGGTGACCTATTTTCTTCTATCTCTATTGCAAACGATTTGACCTCACAGGGGTGCCTCCTCATAATCGACTTATCAGCACTTGGGCAGTCTTCCAGCCCAAGTCCTGGATCAGCGGGGTCTTTTCTAAGTCAGACACCAGTGTTCTTGTACCGTGAGCCACAGCTTTGAAGTCACCGTGGTGACCTTGTTTGGGCAGGAATAATTACATTTTCGGTGACAGCGATAATTATTCAATTAATAATCTAATTGTTAAGTGATCCAAATTTGGGATGTATAGTAATATGTGACATTATTTTTCGCCTTTCCTCCAGGACTTTGGAAACTATGGATTTATTGGTGAGTAGCTGAGCACCATTTGAGAATGAACAGTACTTCCGGCATGGACAGACTCTGCAGCGGCACTTGGATAGAAAATACAAAATGTTATTCTCATTGCCAGAACTTCCCAGAGCCACAAGCAAAAATGTGAAGATTATTTTCTCCAAGAAAGACATGAATATAACCACAGGCCAACGCCATCATTAGCCACCCATTCAATACTCCAGTAATGACTGAAGGGCAGAGGGAAGCGTCAGTCTCCTGGGAGCGTCCAGGCTGCCTCACGACAGCATGACAGTAACAGCATTATTGCAGTCAGCCATAAATCATCACCATTACTGCACTTCCTTTCAAAAACTCTGTTCCCAAGGCTCGAGGGCTTGCCAGTGAGTCTACCTTGCCTATTTAACACTGTCATTTTCATTCAATTTCTGAAAGAGGTTATATTCGAATAAGGATGAAAAATTTACTTTAACTTCCTTATCCATAAACTTGGTGTCTTTAAAGTGATTATTCTAAGTCAGGATTTTTCATATTTTTACTTTCAGAGGATTTTCATTTACTTTCTTTCCTATGTTTGACTTCTTATCTTCATGCTCTGGGGCCCAAACTGAAAAGAAACTTTACTTCTGAGGAATATACATGGGATAGATAGGATCTGAATTTGAGTGTACGGTATTTCCTTAATTGAAATAACTTTTTTTTCAAGTGCAAAAAAGGAGAAACAAAAAGTCCCCTATGATTTTTCACCTTTTCAGAGGTGAAAAGTGTGGTAATTCGTCAGCAATAAACACACCTTATTTTTCTGCTGAGATCATTCAAAGGTGATAGGAAAACTGATGGCTTCATGGATGGTGATTCTGAAATTGTTTATTCTGAGGAAAAAGAAAATACATGATGGCTTGGTGGAGTCCCTAAAGTTGTTACTTTGGCCCTAGACAAATACATACATAAGGAAAAGTCTATAATAGATAAAGTTGATGGAAAAGCAGTTATTGAAAAGCTATGTTAATGAATAGGAGAGATTCCTGTGACTGATTTATGTGAAAGTAAGGACTAGTACTCTAACCATTACATTCTTTAATAAGGTTCACTGGTTGATTTTCAAAAGAAGCTATTTAACTAATTGTAACATGGAGTTTTTTAAATTACTGGTTCAAATCAGAATAGGAAGTATGAGAACTTTGTGAAATATGATTAGAGTAGATATTACTATGCATATTTTATAAGCAAGAATGTATAAAGTATAACATGCTCCTAATGAGAAGTTATTCCTATTCTTATCAACAAGGAGAACATTTTTAAATTAGAAACAAATAAAAATAAAAAGTAATGATGCCAACGAAGTAATATGTAGTATAACTTTGAGCAACTGATAAGAATATAAGAAATAACACTCTCTGAAATAAAGCCCAAACATTTAATCATGTTACTCAGAAGGACAAATAAGACTAACTAGTACTTTGAATTTGTATTCCCTTGTGGGTTTCCTAAAAGTTATCTGTCATTTTAGCATACATTTTGCTTATAAATCAATCCTATCACAGTAATGTCTCTTAGAAATCCTAAAAGTAGGCTTAAATTGTAAACTTGTTCTTCAATTAATAAAAGGTGAACTAATTTTTATGGGATAGGACATTAAGTTTAAACTAAATGTGGGGGAGGGAGTCATGTAAGAGAGACATCTAGTTCAAGAAGGAAGAAAGAATAAATATGTTTGCTTTCTTTCCTTCCCAAAAGTCCACTGAAATGACAGAAAACATAACAAAAATTGATACATATAGTCTTAAAAAAAGATTACCCAGGCAAGAAATCATGAGAACTTTCTGGGAGAGACAGAGCATCTGGCATCATCTAGATAGAGAAATGAGAGCTCAGAAAACTATAGGCCAAAGACAGAAAAGATCTGAAGAAACTAAGAGCCATTCATTCCAATAGAATTCTGGATTAACATCACACAATCAACAAGTACAGAAGGTGGAAGCAGATTGTGGGAAATTAGTGATTGTACCAATGGAAATTTTGAACAAGTAGTCCCACTTCTGTATAGGAGATGACTGGAGATGGGAACTGCCGTTTGGCCCTAGACAAATACATAAGGAAAAGTCTATAATAAATAAAGTTGACGGAAAAGCAGTTATTGAAAAGCAGTGTTAACGAATAGAAGAGATTCCTATGACTGATTTATGTGAAAGTAAGAACTAGTACTCTAACCATTACATTTATTTAATAAGACTCACTGGTTGATTTTCAAAAGAAGCTATTTAACTAACTGCAACATGGAATTCAAATAAGAAAAAACTTAACTGTAAGTTTAATGAAATAGGAAACCTTGAGATTACTAGATGTGAACATCATACAGAATTTTTGGCATGTCACAAAGATCAAGATTGTAATCATGTATTAAGAAAAGCACTAGGTCACCATGGTGGCATAACTTCCAAGGGTTCACCCTTTCATTGTGATGGCTGAAGAATACTATAGCTTGAAATACATGGCTAAATCCATGGTGTATCATTTAGTCTTCACTTAGAGGCAAATAACAAAATCCTACTCACAGCAGGCTAAGTGAAAAAACATTAAATCATCTCACACAATGAAAAATTTTAAGCAGGCAATTTGAGAGCTAATGCAGAAGCTCAACGACTCGAAGTGACAATTTTTTATACCAACTTACATTACAATTCAAATATATGAGGACACTATTACATAAAAGTGACAGATCATCAAAAAAACAAATACCTTTACCACATAGTTAAGATCTACATCAACTCAGCTGTACATCTTCTGCCTCTTGTTAGACAATTTATCAACTTTTGTTAAATTGGTGCGTGCCAATTTCTGGAATTTTAAAATGTAAAAGAATTTGACCTTATAAAGAAAGAAAAACATAAATGAATAAATATGGCACATTATAGCTGAGTTCAAAATGATATTTTCAAATATTCAAGGCCATTCATACACTCCATCTAAAAAAGTTTATTCCTGGACAAACTCCACTTGAAAACAGAACAAAACATAAAACAACCTCAATTGTAAAGACAAACATGGGATCTAAGAAATGGTGATATCACCTAATTTGTCAGTCTGCGTAGGTTTCCGTAACAAACTATAGACTGACTGACTGCTTAAACAGAACAAATTTATTTTCTCGCAGTTCTGGAGGTGGGAAATCTCAAGACGCCAGCATGGCCGGTTTCTGGTGAGAACTCTCTTCCTGGTTTGTAGATGGCCACAATCTCACTATGTGTGCACACAACCTTGTCTTTGTACACACATGGAGAGACAAAGAGAGAGCTCACTGTGGTCTCTTATAAGGACACTATCTGATTAATATTCCACCTCTAAGGTCTCATTTAACCTTCATTACTTCCTAAAGGTTCTATTTTCAAATATAGTCATATTGGGAGTTAGAGCTTCAACATATGAACTGGGATAAGGGTAAGAGGGGGCATGATTCAGTTCATAGAACTTAAGATAGGTAATAAAAAAAAATCTCAATATGAAAGCTGTATCATGAGTTTTTAAAATTACTGGTTCAAATCAGAATAGGAAGTCTGAGAACTTTGTGAAATATGACTAGAGTAGATATTACTATGCAGATTTTATAAGCAAGAATGTATAAAGTATAACATGCTCCTTATGAGAAGGTATTCCTATTCTTACCAACAAGGAGAAAGTTTTTAAATTATAAACGAATAAAAATAAAAAGTTATGATGCCAATGAAATAATATGTAGTATGACTTTGAGCAACTGATAAGAATATAAGAAATAACACTCTCTGAAATAAAGCCTAAACATTTAGTCATGTTATTCAGAAGGACAAATAAGACTAACTAGTACTTTGAATTTGTATTCCCTCGTGGGTTTCCTAAAAGTTATTTGTCATTTTAGCATACATTTTGCTTATAAATCCATCTTATTACAGTAATGTCTCTTAGAAATCCTAAAAGTAGGCTTAAATTGTAAACTTGTTCTTCAATTAATAAAAGGTCAACTGATTTTTATGGGATAGGACATTAAGTTTCACTATCTGGAAACTTTATGCTCTCTAAGAAATTTGAAGTTAAGGATGAAATAGCTCAGGGAAGCTATGACTTGGTCATGGCTCTAAATCAGCTCTGAACTAGAGACAAGACAGAATTAAAAGAAATGAGAAAGAGAGAGAGCATTAGACTAAATGATTTCCACTTTGGAAACAATTGAACAGATCACAATCCAATCTCAAAATGTTTGAATATTAGTCACTTAATAAATAAAATATATTTGCCTTAGATGCACTCAATACTTTGAAAAATATAGGAGTACCTTTTCTCATCAATTTTGTTTGTTTTGGCTTTAATATTTCCCAGAAACAATTTGGATTATTTATAGCAAAAAGTGTGGGTGAAGAAAGTAGCCAACGTCAGTGCCTGAGATTTACCCTAATTAGATAATAATAACAGCAATGACATTTGCTGAGCACAGACTATATGACAGAGACCACTCTCAACACTGTATATTCATTAGCTTGTTTAATTCTCCCAGAACTGTGACACTGGTATGACTACCCTCATCAAACAGATGAAAAAAATGAAACATAAAAAGTTTGTCACTTGCCCAGGTCACTCAGAGCAAGTGGGAGCTCAATTCCAATCCAGGCAGGGACTCCTGAGGCCACCCCTAAACTCCGTACTAAGCTGTCCCTCACAGGACAACAAAGGATGATCAATACTTGCTCTGTGAGGAATCAAGAACCATGCAACAGCAAGGGGAGGCTGTTTTTAGTTTACAACTTGTTTATTAAAAGATACAAAGCTTCTCTGTGTGAATAAAGTTGCTACAAACAAAATTGGCTAACACTAGAAGTATTTTACAGTTTGCAGAGCACTATTACATGTTAAAATTTACTTAATGGGCCTCAAAATTAGGAAGGGTCAGTAGTATCACTATTTTGTAGCTGAGGAATATGAGCACCCAAGGGCAGAGATGACTCAACTGATCAGAACAGAATCAGAACAAAAGCAGGCTTTCTAAGATGGATCCAATGTTCTTTGCATAATCATTTCCAAGAGGAATGCCAACTTAAAAGATGAAACAAATCTTTAAAGTTCATCTTTGAGAAATGCCAAGAAGAAGTGTGAAATTCCTTTTTATTTGTTGCTGTGATACATTTCCCCCCATGCTTGCTCTCCACTCCAGTTCCCACCACCCACACCTGCTCTCACCAGGCACCTCTCTACTGTGTTCAACATAGGTCCTTAAAGTGGCACCTTTCCTTATAAAATGGTGTATGGAAAAAAACCTCTTGTATTTCTCTTCTACTACTCACAACACTTCTGATCACAAAAAGTATGGGATTCTTTTCCTCTGCCCTGACCAATTCTCAGATATCATTTGGGTGCCCTGAAATTCAATTCAGTTGTGATACTACCTACCTGGAGTTAGCATCAGATCAGTTAGGGGTTTAGTCCCACAAGACCGCACCCACTTCAGATGCCAATCACAAGTCACAGGCTGTCACTTGTATTTCTGCCGAACCAGCTATAAATTTGCAATCCCGTGACCCCACCTCTGGTTTGATAATTTGCTAGGATGGCTCACAGGAGTCACAGAAATGCTTACATTTACTATTTTTTCTTTTAAATATAATAAAGGATATAGATGAACATCCAGATGAAGAGGTACCAGAAGGGTCCCAAATACAGAAGCTTTTGTCCCTGTGGAGTTGGACTACACTACCCTTCCAACACGAGGGTGTATGGGAAGTCCTAACTCCATTGTTGAGGGATTTTTATGAAGACTTTATCACATAGGCATGACCAATTATTAATTCAATATCCAGCCCCTTTTTCCTCCCCAGAGAATGAGGACTGGGGCTCAAAGTTCCATCTCCTAATCACGGCATGGTCTTTCTGAAGGCCAGCCCCCAGCCTGAAGCCATCCAGGAGTCCACCAAGAGTAGCCTCATTAAAACATAACACACTGCTATCACCTAGGAAATTCTAAGGGATTTGGGAGCTCTCAGTCGGGAGCTGTGGTCAAAGACCAGATTTTAGAAGAAAAGATGCTCGCAGCACATTTATCACTTAGGAAACTACAAAGGTTTTAGGAGCTGAAGACAAAGACCAAATACATTTCTTATTATAGGTGACATTATCACAAATGGGTTTGTATCTCATGCATTACTTTGTAAAAATGGCATTATGCTGTGCCTCTTACTCTGTTTCCTTACCTTTGCTTTGTCAATACCACATTTGAAATTTGCATGTACATCTAGTTCACATCGTATGATTTTCCTTACTATGCAGCCACCACAGTTTTCTTACTCATTCTCTTAGTGACAGAAACCTATACTGCCTTCATCTCCCCACTATCAAAAACAATGGCCTGACAAAAACCCATTAACATCTTTCTTTAGTGGCCTGTGAAAAAAATGTACTGCTATATATCCATGGGGTTGGAGGGGTCATAAATTTTCCATATTCTTAATTTCACTAAGGACTGGCAGTCTGCTTCTCAGAAAAAAAAAAAAGTACCATTTACAGTCCCAAGCAGAGTATAAATATTAGTCTCCCACATCATCTCCAGCCTTGGTAGCATGCTTCTTTCTAATTATGATTAATCTATGTAAAATTGTATTTTAGTGAGCTAAATTTCCATTTCTTGGATTGCTACTTTATATACTCATTGGCAAATCAGGCTTTGTGTTATGTAAATTATTAATTTATACCTTTACCTATTTTTCCATTTGATTTCTTCCCTTTTTCTTGTTTTTAAAGAACTCACTCTATATTCCAGAAATTGATCCCTTCTTGATTTTACAAAATTCAAGTATTGTCTTCCAAGTAGGCATTGATCACCTTACTTTCTCCTTGGCATCATCACTGAGCAAAAATTTTTCATTCCAATGTAACCATATCTAGTCATTTACCATCTTACAATCTGTACTTCTGGAATCTCATTTAAAAGTCTTTCTCCTCCCCTAAATTACAAAATATTCCCCATTTTCTTCTATCAGTGATATTTAACCTTTCATAGTAATATCTTTAATGCATCAAATCTATTGTTAGATTGATAAAACAGGTATCAGCTTTATTTTTCTCTATATAAGAAGCCAGATTTTTCTAATGCCAGACATGAACTGTCCCTTTCCCTTGCTTTGCAGTTATTTTTTATTATGTTTCATATTCCCAGAATACCAGCAGATTTTGTAAGAGGGCCTCCTAATGGTAAATGGTTTTCACTGAGACACTAGCTTCAGTTACTGAATCATATATAAAGGAAATTAATTAGCCTGTGTTCCTCTTACCTTGCTGGAGATTCAACTTTATATTATGAGAACTGCATATTATCATGTGTTTAATTAATAGGTGCCTGCTCCACTCTTCAAATTCACTCGTCTTTTCAAACCTCCAAACTCCTCCTCCTCCTTCAAAGGAGTTTACCCTTAGAAAACACTGGTCTACCTAGCCTCCATGTCAGGGCTGCCTAAAACCCTATACATTTATTGGCAGAGCTCACCACTAATTTGCTCTGCCTAAGCAAAACACTGGTCTTTCTGAGGAGCTAGATTATGAGACTCATTTTAAGAGCTGCGTGAAGTGACAGTCAAAAATGTTATGCAGCATACATAATAACATATGGGTAATCAAATCTCATGCTTCAAGAAATAAAGTAATTACTGTAGGATTTAGGAACCAGAGCCTCTCTCTTCCATAAATAGCACTGTCCAAATAACTGGGGACTTTGTGTACAAATGTGTGTGTGTTTAAGTATGAATGTTTATGTGTTTGTGTGAGGGAAAGAGACAAATCATGTATATTAATAAAGGCCTTGGAGTGAGACACATACGCTCTTCCTCCTAAACTTCTAGTGCCACTAGAAGAAATTAGAGCCTAGAATACATAGAGTTAAATTCTACACAGGTATAACAAATGTCAGATTTTCAGTGTTCATCCATGCCACATTGCTCACTAGAGAATAATCTCCCCTGAGAACATGCCCAGGTTAAAAATGCCAACCCGCATTCATAAAAGAGACTGCTTCTAGAATTCCTCTTGCAAAATTTCTCCCTCTTGTGGTTTGGATACATTTGACAGGTTGGGAGGAAATCTAATGTTTTGGACAGTATCACCACTGCATAGAATCCTATAAAAGATTTTTTTAAAAACCTTCTTTGCCAGTATTTTCCCCATAATACAAAACTACTTCATTTAATGCTAACTAAGTCATATATCAGAACTACTTAAATAACAAAACCCCTTTTTGGTGGGATTATTCTGAACTTGGATGCTAACACTCTCAATGCTTCACACCACCATAGTCTGGGCTAGCAACAACCCATGCAGAAGAAAACACAGACATCTTTGACTTAATTTTAAAAAGTTTAATGAAAATCATATTTATCTAAAAAAGGGCTATAGGACAACTTAAAATTTAAATGAGTTTGCTTTGGGATTACATTATATGAACTCAGTGTACACTGATATATATCTTTCCCACTAGATTACAAACTCCTTGAAAGCCAGGCATATGTTTTCTTCACCTTAACATACTCAGTACCTGACATGTTATAATCAATAACTTAAATTGTTATTCAATTTGACTATTAATATTGATCAGAAGCTCTGACTGTCAGTTAGTTTACTGATGATTAAGAAAATGGAGACTACAAACTAACTACTACTTTATAAAGACAGTTTCTTGAGAGAGTCAGTCAACAGAAGACTTAATTTTTTTAAGTTGGGAATCATGCAATTATACTGATTGTTGCATATCTCCAACTTGGGATTTCCCCAGTGTGAGAATGTTGAGTTGAATGCCACAGGACATAAAGTGGATTTAAGAGTAAAACTATAACAAACATCGTTCTTCAAATAGGTGGTACTATTTTCTTAGTAATTCATCTTTAATGTAGTTATGAAGATTTATTTAGAAATTGTGAGGTGATGATGGAATAAGAAAATAATATGCAATCCTGGGCAGAACTAACTGCACCTAGAAATATTTCACCAGGAATTAAATCTGTTTTTTATTGTCATCAATATACTGTTAGACTTCTTAATTGCTATCAAAGAGCCAGAAATATTCAGGGAAATTTGAATGCACATGAGGCAGCCCAGGTGAAACGGAAATGACAAATATGCTAGGGTCACTAACATAAATAAATTAATTCCAGAAGAAATGAAGTATAATATGCAGTGGAAAAATCACTTCATTCATGGACAGTCTCATAGACAGGAATCTAACCTTATGCAATAGCTTGCTTGTGTGTGCATACACTCTCTCTTTTCACACACACACACACACACACATATACACGCACACACACACACACACTTGAACCTCTTTCCGTCTGTTCTAAAAATATTTACTCAAAGTTAGGAGACTAGAACCCATGTAGAAAAAATAAACAATGTTAATTTGCTAATTTCAGCTGCCAGGCATTTAAAAATACCAAAAGGAGCAATCGAGTGGCTAGAACATCTTCATTATTTTGGAAGCAGTTTTCTTCACAATTCTTCAAAAAAGAGAACACAATAATTGGATTATGGAAGCAGGTCAACAAACATTAAAGACATAAGATCAAAGTTGGCAAAAGCTCTCATTCCTTAGCAGTGTATCCTCCCTTTACCTGGATTCCTAAAAACATGACATTGTTTGCCAGAGAACAAAGTTGGGAGGGGTTCATGCATATGTAAAAGGAGGGAGGGCCCTGTTCCCAAAATCATGACCACTTTCTACCCTTTCCTACCTGCTCTCAGCAAATTCAATCCAGAAAGAATTTCTTCCAAGCTCAGACTTTTTGATATTTAACCTTCATTGGATAAATTATTTTCTCTCTCTAGATGTAGGCTTAAAAATCTGACCAAATGAGGAGCATAAATATGGTTATTACTAGTCTTTGTATACAAGAATTTAGAGGAAAATGCTAAATATAAGATTTTTAAGAGCTAGGGTGTCAACCTAATGGCATTTACTCTTTTTCAAAACCTCACTAGTATTTTTATGGAAAAACATAAGAACATTATCTTTGAGATGACTATGTTAAGACATGAACTGTTCAGCTCACATCTTGATCTCTTTATATTCTGGCCAAGAAAGGAAAGACAGCCTGCATAAAACAGGCATTCAATAAATTACATTAACTACGGAAGGGTGGAAAATTGGGTCATACCACAACACAGCATTTTAAAGGCCTAACTGAATAATGCTATACAAAACTTATTCTCTTGTTGGTGCAAACATACTGACTGAAGTAAAGCATTCACAACCCTCAAGAGGGTGGATTTACCTAAGTTTTCAAACTCGTGCCTTACACGAGCACAGAGACCATATTTTCCTTATAAGCAGAAACAGACCGCACCTGACTCAGGAATTTGGTACAAGTTCCTGATGGGACAGGCAGTATAGCAAATGTTATTAGAATGCTTAGGACATTTCAGTTGTGAAACTGCAAGAAATTGGGACGGTTCTTCAAAGTCTGGGATATACGATCTCTGTAATGACAAAGTTACAAGCAAAGGCAAAGAGAAACAAAAGAAAAAGGGAATGTCAGAGTCAGACAAACTGACTAGAAAAGTAATATTAATTTAAATTGAAAGCTTTGAAACATTAATATTTAGTTACAGAAAGTCTTCTAATGCACTGAAAAGGTGTTACCTTGAGAAACCTGCAATTAATGAAATCAATTACTGAAATACCTCATGTGCCGGAAATGGGCAGAGGGATTTTTATCTAGGAAGACTAACAAAATTTTATGGATGAAGCATTTGTCTAACTAATCCATGAAAGCAAGGCTGTGTCACCTAGAGAAGAAAAGATTATTGGCTAATGACAGAAAATAAACTAGGTAAAACAAGGCTTAATGTGGGATTTTCACACTCCCAAACAAAATAGACCTTTTCTCCCTGCCCTTTCTCCCAGCAAAAAATAAGCAAATAGAAAAATAAATTCTTAAAAAATGGCACCCTAGCAGGCTTGCTTGTGTGTAAGCAGCCTGAGAGCTGCTGGCCATCAATGTCATTTCAGTCATTCCGCCAATATATGCCTTCTCTACCTCACACTGATTGGAAGGATTTTCTAATTTCAGTCTCCAGTTAGTCTGCTCATTCAGGCATCCTCCTTCCATATGCAAGTTCTTCCTTATTACAAGGTCACTTTCACCCCTACTCTCTGCCTTCTATTCGGATGTGAAATATCCAGGTGTTCTGGATTATTAAAATATACACACAGCTTACCTTGCTTGAGAAAGATTATATTCATTTTTCATGGGGTTTTACATCTCATAATAAGCTACTTGTGTGATGATCCATTTTCGTTTTTAATTAGGATGTCCTCTGAATTCCCTTTTTACTCCTGCAAAAAAAAAATTAATGAAGAAATATCTTTGTAAAGCTCAGAAACAATTAAAATGCAATTCTTGTAGGGGTGTTATCGAACCGAGAGAATCTGGAATTAGTTGTTCGTTGTTATCATAATCAAAGCCAAACTTTCACTCTAAATGTAAAACATGTCTGATAAGCCTTATTACATAAAGTTAAAATAGTGTTTTTAAGAAAGAAAAGGGGTCTAAGGAATCTGGCTGTGGGTATATGGCATCAGCTTAACAGGGTGCCTATTATCAATGAGTGATTATGGTAAGGGCTGTCTTGGAAGGGAGCAAATCCCGAGAAGTAATTGGATTTGCTAAATCCAGACCTGCTTTGGCTTTGGTTCCGGCACCTGCAACAAAAAAGGACAGCTGTTCTGGACACCCACCAAGTAAATACTATTAAGCTCATTAACACAAACCTTTTGGTGATGATCAAGTGAAGTATCAGTTTAATCCATTATATGTTTTCTGTCAAGGGACTCACTTGGACTTACCCTGTTACTTAGAAAGATTGTGGGGGTAGGATTTGGCAAGCCAACAAAATCTTTTCTGTCTTTATCACCTTTGAGCTTTATTTCTGATCCAAGTGAAATGGCATGATAATGTTAATGATAATAATACCCCAGATGGATAAACACCTCAGTCCTAAGGAGCTCAGATGGCTCTGCTGATACTTACCTAATTAATCCTCACCACATTCTTTGTGAGTAGGCTTGTGGCATCATCCCTGGTTTACAAATGAGGAAAAAGGGGGCAAAAGTGACAAGCTTGGAATCACTAAGTAAGTTACTTTGGAGAAAACAATATAGCCAAGACTTCTTATTTCTCAATGTAATCCTGTGATTAAAATAGCAATTGTTAAAATTTTAGGATTTCTGGTAAGAACTATATATGTAACTGTGAAATATTACTACTTGGTAATTGCATGAGATTACTCAGGGAGCATTAATCAATTAGAATCAACTAATAGACAAGATAATGGGGAATGTGGATATATTGTATCCTCAGATGATCTATAAATCACTTTTTTATCCACAGATTTTTTGACCACTGTTTTTGGACCAAAGTCCATCTAAATTCAAATGGAGAAATGGTGCAATGACTTAGGAAGGCTTTTGAACATTATTCCACAAGAATTAAGTGACAACAAATCTATACGGTATTTTTTTGCTTTTTAAAGTTCTCACTATGCCACTTTGCTTTTATGAAAGACCTAACATATGTACTGTTTTTGCTAACTAAAATCAAAGAGGATTTTTCCTTTTACCTAAAAAGGCAAAAAGTGAAAACAATGATTAGCAATTTGTTTTGCAGGGAGCTATTACAGAGGCAGCGAGAGTGGCCCTGCCAAGCTCCCTCCACAGGAACTACCCTCCGCATCTCAGCATCAAGTTACCAGAGCTTTGAACTGCAGCTCTGAGCATCTGTGCTTTACCTCAATTTATTTTGTGCATCCATTAGCAAGACACATCCTAAGGTATCAGAAAGACCTAAAAGAGGTTATTTTTTGTGTTTAGGAATGCTCAAAATCTTTCCGTATAAATTAATAATTTTGTCTTCACTTTATGCTATTTCTGCTTCAGAAAGGTTTCACAGGAACACCCTACTTTATGATAGTTCAGGAACCTGTGAATTCTATGACCTGCTACATGCTCATTGTTTGAGCTTCAGAATTTTACCATTTTAAAATTTCATGGAGCAAGACAATGATTTTGCCCATATTACTAGAACATTATCATAAATAAACTGGCAGATGCTATCAATTCTAAGACTTTTTAAAAATCTCAACTCAAAGAAAAGTGACCATCTAGACTGAACTCTGAAAATCAGATATGGAAAGTGTCAGGACCTCCATTTTATGAGTCAACCTTTCCTCATCCTTGTATGTCCAACTAAGCATTCAGTAATAGCCATTACAGCTAATCAGATGAACATTCAACATGATACTGAAAGCTTTTTAAACAACTAAATTTTGATGAGTTCTGAACTATAAGAAACCTATGTATATTTTCTTGGAGCTATTTGTTCTTTCTTTTTGCAGCAATGGTGATATTTCAGTTTGTACCTTTTTACAGCCAGCACATTTCTCAACTGCCATTAAATAAGCAGAAAGAGAAGAACTGGTGAAGTTCAGAAAGATTTTGTTCATAGTGCAAAAACCGGATGAACCATAACTTAACTTTATCGGGGAACTCTGTTCCTGAAAAAGAGATGGTGAAGAAAATATGGAATGAACTGAAAATAGACATATTTTTGTAAAATATCTCACAAAGGGCTAGTGGCTGATTCCTCTTCTAAAAGAGTATTTGTAGTTTTGGTACTCCAAACTCCTGGATTCCCTGGACTGTCCACTCCAGCAATATGCCAGTCATTGATTAAGACTGTTAATAAGATATTAGTTAAGTGTTGACCATCTCTGTATGCCAGCACCATGCAAACATGTATCACTTCTCATATGCCAGGCACTGCCTTAGGCACTTTCACATGCCTGACTAACCTACTCTTCTCAAAAGTAAACATTCAACAAATATTAGTCAAATAAATAAATGAGACAGACGGTGTCTTCATTTCACAGACAGGGATTCATAATAATAAAATGATTTGCCTGTTGTCATACTGCTATTACATAGGAAGGCCCATGTTCAAATCCTGACTACAATGAGTGCAAAATCTCTCTAATGATTACATAATTGCAGAATCTCAAATTTATGTCTCTTTAAACAGGCAACTAGTTTTTTTTAAATGCCTTTATTCAAGGTAATTCTGAGACTATTCTGGATACTGAGTATCATTTCCGGGCCCCTAATAATTATAAATGGGAGACAAGTGATACACAATTTCATCAAGTCATAACTAAGTCCCAGAAAAGGATTCAATTAATAACTTAATTTCTGTCTTTTCCGTTCCTTTTAAAATAGAGATTTTGTTGAAATGAGTGTGGTCTTAGGAGAATAAAGATGATGACATTTACCCACAGACCCAACTCCATGGCCATTAGAATACTGCTAAGTTCCTCATGCCTCCTCCTGTCCCTAGTAAGTGTGTGGAAAATGTAACTGCTTTCTACATCTCACCTCCAGAAGGGGCTGGCAACTTGGAGAACTATAAAGAAGTGACACTGCAATGAATAGGAAAGAACCACAGTTGTACGAAGAATAAAGAAGACCCGAGAAAGTGAATGAGCAATATTGACGTTTTATTTTGCTTTAAATACCCATCAGTGAAAACCTCTTTCAGAAATGGTCTTTGAAAAAAACAAAGGCAAAAATGATTGTATGTCAGACAAATGAGAATTCTATATCTAAACTCAACACAGAATATTCAAGATTTGGTGTGCATACTTATTTTATCAACACACCATATGCAAGCAATTTCAAATGCAAACTTCAAAACATTTTGCATTTTACTAATGAAATACTTGAAAAATACATGATTCCACAATCACATTTAACTGAAAACTTAAATGTGGTTTTTAATTAGAAATATGATAGGCTTTTACATAGTTATAGAGCTATTATATTGAGTCACTAAATATTGTCATTATAATTCACATATACTGTTCAAAGTAATAGTTGAACAAATTCTGTTAGCCATTATTTACACATCAAATTTATGCTCTAACAACACTGCACTGCCTTAGTCCTTTTTGGTAAAATCTGGAGCTAATGATGGGGTCTTATGTGCTGTTGTAATACTCCATGAACTAATTGTGCAGTCCTGGAGCACAGTCAGCTCTCCACAGCTGGGTCTTCATGTCCACAAGCAAACCTCTCTAGTGTAAGAGGTTTCAGTTTTAATAACCTCCTGAGTGCTGACAATGGACCCAACAGAAATATTAGAATTAATTCACTATAAGATTTTGTAATGTGACGTTATGTGGATTATCATCCTGTACATTTTAAAAACATTATCTGAATGGTATCCCAACAAAATGCTATAGAGTAGGTTATTTGAACAACAGAAATATATTTTCTCATGGCTTGGAGGCTGGTTGTCCAATTAGGGTGCCAGCATGATTGGTTTCTGCTGAGGGCTCCCTTGCCAGTTTGTAGAGCCACATTCTTTCTCACTGTGCCCTGATATGCTGAGGAGAGAGGGAGAGAACAAAGTCTGTGCTCTCTCTTCTTATAAGGGCACCAATCACCTTCGTGACTTCATCTAAATATATGTATCTCTCAAAGGCCTCATCTCCAAACAACCTCCCATTGGGGATTAGAGACTCAGTGTACCAATTTTGGGGATCCATAATTCAGTCCACACCAAAGACCTGGATGATGTCAGTGAGTGAAGATCAGGTAGAGGAAATATTTCAGGTAGAGGGCATAGTAAGTGCAAATGTTATGAAGTAAGAACCAGTTAAGGCTAAAATGGTGTAGCTAAAAGAGAATGAGCAAAGGAGAGAGTTGTAGAAATGAGGCTGGAAGAAAGGAGCCAGAACAT
This sequence comes from Manis pentadactyla, assembly GCF_030020395.1. Taxonomy (NCBI): domain Eukaryota; kingdom Metazoa; phylum Chordata; class Mammalia; order Pholidota; family Manidae; genus Manis; species Manis pentadactyla. The sequence goes on from NC_080023.1 coordinate 55,374,401, forward strand.
ATGAAACATTGCAAGAACAATGAGAAATATAGAGGTTATTATGAATATAATGTAGAGACACAGAAGGGTTTTGAGGAAGAAAATTATTTGATCTAATTTATATTTTTAAAAAATCACTCCATCTTCTATGTAGAGAATTGATTGAAGGGACAAAAGTAAAAGCATGCTAGCCCTTGGAAAAGTCTAAGTGAGCTAAAAAATGGTTTTTAGTTTAATAGTGGTAGAAATTTAAGAGGTGGTGGGACTTAGTGCATATTTTGAAGGTAGAGCCAACAGGACTTGCTGACAGATTAGATGTCTAAAATAAAAAGAAAAAAGAGAGAAAGAGAGGAATGAAGACTTACTCCTAAATTTTGGTCTCAGCCACTACATGAATGGTGGTACCATTTACTCAGAATTAGTAGGGAGAGAAGTGATGAAGTGGAAATTAAGAGTTCAATTTAACATATAAAGTTTGAGATGCCTGTTAGATATCCAAGAAAAGGCTGGATGTTGGGAAGGCCAAATCCTTCCCAACTGTGGATGAACATATAATTTGGAAGTCATCAGCAGAGATGTTGGTATTTAAAGCCTGGGAACAGAATGAGATCACCTAGGAGAGATTCTAGGAAAAGAAGCCAACAATAGATGAATGCTGGCACTGCACACTTAGAGAATGGTAACAGGTGGAGAAATCGCCAAAGAGATTGAGGAAAGGCTGACAGAACTGTAGAAAGAAAACTCAGGAGGGTGTGGTTCAATGTATTTGACCATGTCGTACTCTGCTGAGAGCTTAAGTAGGAAGAGGATGGAGAATGGGCCATTGGACTTGACAATATGGAGGTCAGTGGCTTTCCATTTTTAGTAGAGTTTCAATGCAGACAAAAGACTAATTAGAATGAGACAAAGAAAGAATTAGAAATTAGACAGTGAAAAAGCAAGCCGAGGCAATTCTGTCAAGGGCTTTGCTTTAAATGAGATCAGAAAAGGGTGGCAGCAGTTGAAGGAGGACAATAGGTCAAAGAAGGATTTCCTTAATGGAAAATGATGGCAAGTTTGTGTGCTGATAAGAATTATTCCAGAGAGGAGAAACTGATTCAGGCAGGAGAGAAAAAGGGAGAATACCTACCAGAGCAAAGACCTTGCATAGGCAAGATGAGGAATATTGCACCTAAGCAGAGGCTGACTGCAGGCGTAACAGAGAAATCACTGAGCCCAAGATGAGGGAAGTAAAGGTACGGGTTCATATCCAGGTATGTTTTAGCAATTTGTTGGAGGTATGGGTAATTCTCTTCTGAATAAAGGGAGAGGAGATGGAATTTGTGGTTTGAAGAGAGGGCAAGTATAAGGTAATTATCACAGTGAATGAGAAAATAAAATTTTATTTTATGATAGAATAAAAGTGAGTTTCTCTTGGAACTTAACTCCCATTTGCAACACTGTTTGTGTGAATAATTATTTCAAATAATGCCATTTATAGTAAAGGCCACATTTCCAGGAAATATACCCTTTGTGTTACTCAAATGTGTGGAGTATTCTCTTCTCACAAAACTATGACTAGACTAATGAAATTTTGCCAACAAAGTCCACCAAGTTGCTCAGCACTTCCTATTAAGAAAGATGTTATTATATTTAATACTCTTTTTATTAAGGATCTAAAACCAAAACTCTTAAAATGAGTTTATTTTTTATTTTGGATGAAGAAACTTCTGATTTTTCAAACAACATGCAATTCCTTCACAGAAAATCAGTTGGCAATGAAAGATCTCAAAAAGATGAAAAACAACTTCTTTTCTCACTGTGTCTTAATATATTGAAGAGAGGTAGAGACAGAAAATAAGAGATCATGCGTGAGCTCTCTGATATCTCTTCTTGTCACTGTATTTTCTGGGAAACACATTCAACATGAATGTTAGGGAACAAAACACCCTGTGTAGATTTCTCTATACATTTTAATAAAAGAATCAGATATACATATGAAGAATTCAATTTATGTTCAGAAAATTACTACTTCTTTTTTGTTACTATAATAGAACTTTATTAATAAGCACAAAACAAAATAAACTCAATATAGAACATTTCATAAGCAGAAGTAGATGTTCTGTGAAGATATTTTATTTTAATTTCATTTATTTAGAACCAGTCATCTATAGCTCTAGTTTGAGTCATTTCATATGTTAGTATTCTGTCCTCCTCCAACAATCATTATAGAATTATTTGAATTGGAAAATATCTAGTCAACTCTCCAGATTACGTCCATACTCAGAATGCGCAAAATCTAGGTTAATCCACACATTCAATTAGGCCTCTCAGTGTGGACAGTTAGTACTCTCAGGTTTCCTGTAGTAAACTCTGAAATAGGGATTAGCCTGCAGGAAGTTTGCAAGGGAATGCTCTAGATATTAACAACTGGAGGAGAAGGGAAGGAATGGGATTAGGCAGAGGGAGAGGTTGGGCTCTAGTACATTCTCAACAAAGGCCTCAGCTGAAACTACAGGAGGTCTGAAGCTAGGATGGCCGTTTGGGCATGCCTCCACTTGGAAGTGAGGCCTCTGTACCCCCACCATAAGGACTAGCTGGAGGGAAATTCCTTCAGTCCTAAGGGGAAGCAGGGAGCAGCACATAGCCCACTACAAGACTAAAGATAGTATTATCCCCATTGTAAAACTGGGAAACTATGATTATAAATGACAGTTTCAAGGGTAACCTTTGAAAACAGAGTCAAACTAGTTCTTCCTATAGATTCAATATACTCTGTGGGAATGGATGTGTGCAGACAATAAATACTTTCTATATAACAGACACTGTATGAGGGACCTAACTGAATTACAAAAAGTACAATAACTCCCAAAGCTCTTATTAATAAAGAGTAAGACCTAGATTTGGATACCTGTCTATCTAACTCAAAAATATTCTTTTCTTTTGGTCTAGAGAAAAGGTTACAATTTCACAAATCTACAGAAGTCATAGAAATAGTAATGGATGAAATAGACTGCACATGACTTTTTATGCACATATCCCATGAATAACAGAAATGAAGATATCAGAAAAAAAGGACAATAGTCAATTCAGTCAAATTTTACTTGTAAATGTGAGCCATTTACAAAAAAAGTGTGGTCAAATACACTGCATTTTCAAGAGAAACAAAAAATCTGTAGTGTTACATGAATTTGTCTAAGGTCTTTAGTGTTGGTTTAATTTTTTTAAATAAGTTAATAATGCCTCATGAGTCAAGATATGTCTGGAACAATATTCAGCTACTTCTGAAACAGAATTTTTTATTCTAGGTATTAATTCTAGGTCATCTTGATTAGCTTGGCAGAACTGTAATGTAACTGCACCTCTTGCAAGTCGCCTAGTATGGCACTCATGCCAACTGAATGAAGACAAAAGGAAAAGAGGACAGAAAGGAAGCTTTAGTGGTAAACCTGGAGTAAAATCGAAACCACTGAGGAGATCTCAGAGGGTTGGGCCATCGGGTGGGGTCAGGCATCATTAACTTGGGTGAATAGATCTCAAAGTGAACAATACAGTGTAGCACCAATAAGACTGGAACCTAATGAACACTGAAGCAATAATTTTGGGGGGTTAGAAGAGTTTTCATACTTATCAGTAAAGTTAGAAGGAATAAAGCTTCGAGTATTAAATCAGATCACATGAAGATTTGGCAGCTCTGAATATGGCCCTAGAAATTAGTAGTAGGAATTGACAGCTGGATTGTTGCTTTTTGAATTAAAACAATCCAGCTGAGAAGCTCCTGGAACTGCTGCCATTTGGAAGCTTCACTGGGCAACCTGACATAGGGGGAAAGCCTAGGCTTTGAACCCATACCAGCTGGTCAGAGTCAACTTCAGGATAGTTAGAAGGTTAGACACAAATGTGTGTAAAGCTCCTTAAATGGAGCTTGAACACAGGCTGGCACTTGGCCAGAATTCCATAGTGGTGTAAAATGGGGCAAGCAAAGGGAGGAAAGGCCATTCGGAGCAGGAACAGAGGGATAAAAATGTTTCTAGTGACTCATATCTAAAGACCTGAAATGACAAAGTCCTAATCATTGGCATCAAAAATTCAAAGCATTATTATAAAGTAAAGCAAGAAATAAGCTGATTAAAATGTTAGCAGGAGTTAATATAAATTAACTGCTAACCTCTGCTACAAACTGTTGGGCACATCCAGAAAAAAAATGAGACAAGAGACAGATACATTTAAGTTGGCAAGATGGTCAAGAGGTAAAGTTTTCTCCCCCAGGAGAAGGAGTCCCTAATCATTCTAGTTACATTATGAGGACACTAGGAATCTGGATTTAGTCAAGGAATAGAGAGAGGTTGAAAACTGAAAGTGAGAACACCAATGACCCACTTTTCATATTGATAATACTGCCCAGGGATAGCCCAAATCCTTTTCAATAGCCATACTCGGTAGACCAAAGAGTACATGAATCATCCAGAAACATTTCCTCACTTTCAAGAACTCTACCTCTAAAGGATATATTGACATATAATGGAGAGACATGCAGACCGAACATGAGGGTACCTGGGTTCTAGCTCTAGCAACCACTCACTTGTCATGTGACCTTGGGCAACGAGTTTAACTGCTTGACTCTCAGAATCTTTTTCTATAAAAAATGGAGATAATTACACTTGCTTGTCTTTCTCAGTTATTAACAAGGATTGTTAAATAATAAATTGAAATATCTCAGGAAACTATAAAATCCTGTACCAGTATGTCAGTAACATAACTGTCATGCTACTTTAAAATAAATTTTCCTTAATATCACCATTAAACTAATGCTGCTGTGCACTTTTATCTCACACGTAATTAAAATCTTCCCTTGCTTATGTATTATCCCCCCGACTAGACTGCCCATAAATGGATGGCAAAGACTATGCCTTTGACATATTTGCATTTCCTTCCTCACAAGGCTCTTGTCAACCGCTGACACTATTTCACTGCTGCAGCCACAAACCCCTGCGCTGCTGTACATCTCCCCCGCACCGCAAGGACTAGCAGCTTCGGTCATGCCCCACTGCGGCTGAGCTTGGCTTCCCAAGTGCAAAAAATCAGTCACAATAACATTCTGACTTGGGGTCATTCCAGGACTCACTCCACTCATCATGGCTTTCTGCCTGTATGGTAGCCCTCCACACACAGTGAAGACTAGGGTTACACGTGGCCACTGAGCTGGCTTGCATCACTAGCGTTCCTGCTTACGCTCTCCAGTAACCATTCTCAAGGCAGGATGTCTGGCCTGAGCAACAAATATTGCCATAAAATTCAACTTGTCCTGCATCTCTTCCAACCTTGCATTGACCCAGGTAGTTGTCATGAGACAGTCACTTCTTCCTGCCTCTTTTCTGCTCCATAAGTAGGAAAAGTAGAGCACAGATAGTGAGCAGCTAAAGTTATTGAGACTAAGCAGATGCAGACTAAAGTCCACTCTGAGCACTTACTTCCTATATCCTGTTTTTCTAGCCCTGCAAGTCCAATACCATTATCCACTAGCCATTGTGGCCATTAAGCATTTGAAATGTGGCTAGTGTTTCTAAAATCCAAAACTTTTAATTTTATTTTAATTCATTTAAATTTGTAAAGTTAAACAGGGAAAAACAGCTTTTCATTAAACACTTTGTTTTGCCAAGACTACGTTTCACATAATCCATTGAAAATCTAGCATCCAAATTGAGGTGAACTGTAAGTACACTTACAAATGAGGAAAGAAATGTAAAATAGTTCTTTAATAATTTCCATATCAATTACATGTTGAAATGGTGTTTGGACATAGTGGAGTACATAAAATGTATTATTAAAATTAATTTCATCTATTTATTTTTTACTTGTTTAAGTGCTACTGGAAAATTTGAAATAAGATATGAAGCTTGCATTATGTTCCTGTTGGACAGAGCTGTTCTCACCCATCACCTAATACATTATAAAGAATTAAATAATAGCTAAGAATATTATATACATTATTTCATTGCATGCACACCACAGATACTTGAGGTGTTATCCCTGTTTTATAGATGACAAAATTGAGGTGTAGCTAGATTAAATGACTTGTCAGATATTCACCGCTCATAAGCTATAGAGCTAGGATTCATACTCAGATCTGACCAGCATCAAATCCTGTATTGGATAATGGATTGATTGGGATACTTGCCTCTCTTGAATTTTAAAAGTCCTGATCAGATAAGCTCAGAAATTTATTTGTTGAATACAGCCTATATCACCTAGCCAGTTACAAATTCAGGCAGAAGCTGAGCAAAATTCAGTCTCAATCATTTCCGAAACAGAATTCAAATTCAACCAGTCAAGAATACAATGCCAAAACAATGAGAAATAACTGACAGGGTCACAGAGCAACCATAACTCAAATTAGGCATAGGTTTAAATATTTACCAAAACACTGTGTCACAAACATGTACCAAAACAATGAATAAAAATTATTCATGTCTCACAGTTCCCTCATTTCATTTCTGAAGGAATTGTTCCAAGCAGTTCAAAATTTTAGCCAATTGGTCTTTATCAAAGTAACAGGGACAGGATTAGGATATTTTTTGAAGGTGAAGAATTGCTCCACAAGAAGCTAATTATTTAAAACTTGAATTTATACTAACTACACATTAACTTCTACACCTCACCAGACTCTCAAATTGCCTTTAGGAAATAATAGTGACAGGAAACCAGATTCTATTGATGCTGCTTTAGAGACACATTAGTGTCTAGAAAAGGAGTATGATTCTGTCATTCATTTTGTAAATCTAACTCTTTTTCTACAACTATTAAAAGGTAAAAGTAAGATTGATAAATGAGGCTGGCTATAAAGTTCATCATGTCATTGGAGGTGCTGATTCTCCAGGTTTATTTCCTGAGTAATATAATAGTATCTGAACCTGTATTTGAGCTCTGTGAATTACTGTTTAGTGCTAACAAGCTCAGAGAAACCCCTCTGAAACTGACTTTTTTCCCCAACTACAAACACACACACATCTTTGCATGTTTAAGTACCTTTTCTTGAATGGGCTGCATGCACTTTGCATTAGGACAAAAAATACTTGTATGAAATGAATCTGATATGCCATTTGATCAGGTTGTCCCTTCATATAGTGACACTAAGGGAAACTGGATTCTTTTTGTCATGCCAGCTCTACCCAGAATTGTAAAATAGAAGGAGCTCCTCCTAACTCTGTGGAGTTGATTGAAATGAATTTTCTCCCTGAAATCTGGAGTGTATCTACCCAGATATCTGGTCTGTGTCCCTTTCCAAAATGGCCTTGTGTTTAACTAGTTGTCAATTACAGTGTAAGTCAAACATATTGTTAAGGTACTTTCCTTCCTAAGAGGTATTTAAATTCTGATAAGAAACTCTTCCGGTCTTGTCTGGGATGGCACAAAACACCTCCATGAACAAGCCTCCAAACTCCTAGAAAACTCCCCTAACAACCCATTCCTTTACCCCTTCATTTGGCTCCTGCCCCTCCTAGCCCCTATTACCTTAATTATTATTATTCTCCTTTTCCCTCCCTGCTTCATTAACCTATTCCAAAAATTCATTCAAAATCAAATTCTGAAAACTTCTAACCATACTATCAACCAGGTACTCCTCCGGGGCTATCAAGGCCTTTTCATGAAGAATAACAAAACCAGCTAGATGACATCACAAATTATCTCAAGATGCCTGCCCTTTCCCAACTCTACAGCAATGGCCTTGCTAACCCCAGAATCTGCACCCCCTTCCAGCAGGAAGTAGCTAGAGAATGAGATTCTAGGCCCAGTTCCCCCAGAGGCCCAATTAAGAAAAGAAAAAGATGGGAATGAAGGCAAATTCTGACACGCTAAGACCCCCACCCCTTAAGATCCAACCACCACCAACCAGATGGTTGCCCATCCCTTAAGATCCAATCACCAATGCAGAACACACCCTACCCCCACTCCTTAAAAACGCACTTCCTCACCCATGAGCTGCTGCTCCCTCTCTCTGGGGGAGTCACTTTCTCTTTCAGATAATAAAATCTCCTGCGTGGGGGAAAAAAAAAAAGAAACTCTTGAAGTCTGAAAAGATTCATGACACTTGGGAATGAATATGTAACTACAAATTTCACAGACAGGTATTGGGGAGAAAATAAGGAAATAGATCTACTTCCTCAAATGTTGCCATTTTGCCACTGCTTACTGACAATATGGTTTTGCTGTTAGGATCACCTTACTTGGAAATTTACATGTAAGTTTTATCCTCCAACCAGATTTCCTCCTGTTACCCTTCTTTCCTTCCTTCAACATATATTTAAGGACTACGCCAAATATTTGGTACCCATGCCAGGTCTATGTAAATACACACCTTTTACATGTGGGTTTAGGTGTTGTAAGTACAAGGAATAGTTAAGAGTTGGCTAACTTTAAACCCTTTGAAAATAATAGCAGATACAGAAAGATAGATGCCCAAACCTCTCCTCTCGGAGCATTTCCCAAACATTACTGACCTAAAGCTGGAACCTCTCAGCTGTCTTTGAAGCCACTGCTGCTAGTTTTGCCCCTGCAGCTTTCTCCAGCTGCTGTCACATCTGCCTGAGATCACACTGAGCCTGGCTGCTTTAATACTGTGCTGTTATGTTAACTCCTGCTAGAAGCTGGCACCTCAGCTCTTCCATCAGCCAGACCATCATCACTACCATTCAGGCTGACCTCGTCCCAGCAGGCTCTCATGAGGACTCTCTGTTAGAGGCACACCTCAGGCAGCAGACAGTCACAAACTACTCCCCATGGCTATGGGAAGAGGTGATCAGCTGCTAAACTCAGTCATATTTTATCAAAACCTTTGATCTCCAGTTTGATCTTTGTGAAGATCTGTAACACAAACAGGCCCCTCTGCTCACATGGCAACTGGTGCTAACTCAGTTCTTGCTTTTTACTTTGCACATCCTGCTGCTTCTGTATTAATGCTGTCTAACAAAATCAAAGGTCGAAGTAAAAATAAGCACTTGGTAATAGAGAACATTTTTCAGTGCACCCTATTGGCTCACCTTAGAGCCCCACACTTTCGCAAGACTTTTATTTGTATGTGCCTGAAAAGCATTGTTAGATCATTTTCTGCCAGTTCCTTTTTGGCCTAAAATAGGTACATTTTAGAGGGGCCAGGAGTGAAATACCTCTAAGCGTGTTGCTCATTTACTTAATTCGATAAACATTTAGTATGTTAAACGTGTATCACGAGTAACTGAACTATACTTCAGCAAGAAATGACAAAAAAAGTATTTTTTTTGCATTTTTAATGGCTCTTAAAATGAATGGGTCTGATAAAAGGAAAATTTGAAACAACTGTAAACAAGAGAATTCTGAAAACTGAGAAAAAGTGAAAGAAGTCAGATATGTTGAATGGGATGAGGAAAACAAAATCATTAATTAAGACCATGAACACCCAATGTTGTCAAGGATTGTGAACTTGATTCTTTAAGGAATGGGAACCCCATGTGGATTTAAGAGTAAGAATGGAAATGCCAGAACCTCAGAAAGGAGAATTTTGAATGTAGCATTAGGCAGAAATGGCACAGATGGACTGTTTACAGGCAAAGGGTTTCAATGAAGAGAATCGCTCAGGTAAAGACTAGGACAGCAATGGACGGCAAGGAAAAAGCCGCAAATACAAAGTGAAGCCACAAGATTTGGCAGTCAGCGCAAACATATAAAGCTATTGCTGAGGTTTGGCTTGGATGTTTGAGAGGAAGACTGAAACATGAGCTGCTGCCTCTAGTGAAATATTATTAAGGAGAGAATTATAGTGGGAAGGGCATGAATAAGAAAAGTAATAATAACCTCTTAACCTGGTTCCAACCATCACCAGTTGACCATCACTAGGCTTTAATGGGCACATCAAAAACAGAGCAAAGGCATTCTAAATTCAAGAAATCTACAGCTTCAAATGCATGAGAAAAATATGACCAACATATGATTAAAACAAAATCAAACAGGCATATCAGTCAATGACACCAGGCAGGGGAAAAGTTAAAGACTTAGATGTCGATTGACCTAGCTTTTCACTGTTTAATTTGCAGTGAAATTTGAGCCATGAACAAGAACTAGGCCAAAGAGCAGCATTCAGCATGGCATCATAAACAGGACTCATCTACGAGTTCCGGTAACCTGAGCAAGCTTACTCCCAAGCTACTACAACATAGACATTAATAAGTGTTTGCGAAATAAATGAAATGATTTTCAATCTGTTCCTTTATATATATGCAAAGATGTAGTCACCAGAGCCTCTGAAATACTGCTCCTTGTTTGGAAAAAGGAAGTTTGATTTGCCTTCCATTAATCTCTCCTAATTCTCCAGAGTAAATGCCACCTCAGGCAAAATCTCACAAACACCAGACAATGGAAGCTGACATCCAGCTGGTAAGCACCAGCATCCACTGTTTACAGGCAGCATCTTTTCTGATTGGTCAATCTCCATGCCAGATGACTGTTGAATGTTTTTATGATCCCACATCTTACTATTCTCCAGTCCAAGGCTTTCTTTAAGCATGTAAATTCCCAGCACTTTCCATAAGGGTCCTAGTTAAGAACTTTCAGTTAATATTACATTCGAAATAATGAATACTAAGCCAATTTACTATTCTAAACCAAGAACCAGAAAGAGGACATGCAGAATGCTGGCCATATTTGTTTGTAGCATATGTGACAAAAAAATCAGCACATAGTCTTTCCCTAAAGTTGTTTGATTATTCACTGATCGGCCCGGATACTGTGGGTTTTATGTTTCCTTTTGTTTTGTATTTTTCTGAATTGAATTTTGATGAACCTGTTCTGCCTCCTGCATATACTTTCCACAGTTATGACACACTTAGTGGTATAACATGTATTCACTGGAGCCGCAACTGAGATGCACTTGAGAAAGTGATTTAAAGTTGTTATTGCTGCCATTTGTTTATGAGTTTACTGAGGAAAGCAGGGGCAGCATATGGATTTCTGCCATATCAAGAATTACTTTGTCTTTAAAAGTTCAAATGATATAGCTGCATAATGGACCATATTTTTGTGACCCATTTTCAGCCTCCTCAAAGATATTGGAAATAAATAAAATCTAATTAGTGCAAAAAGACCAAGCAATATTTAGGCACAGCTTTTTCAGTACAGAAATAAGTCAGCTTTATAATTATTTTAATGTATCAGAATAATTTGTCTTCATTTCATTACAATACCTGCACCATTAATTGGTGTTCATTGGTCACTTTCCACCTGTCTAAAATCTCATCATAAGTAAAAATTCTGTTTCATAATGAAATTTATGATTACCTATCTGGGTTTATAAAAATAAAACAGAAAATGGATATTTAATAATAGAAGCTGTTCAAATTTTTTAATGAAGCTTAAAGTTTTAAGTTCTCAATACTCTCTATTCAAGCCCAGAAAAATATCACAAATATTTTCAAAATCATTCCTAATTCATAGTTTCTTTTTGATGTTATTTCCTGGTGAATAACACAAATGTAAGGCATCACCTCCCATTATAATCACCTGTCTGCATCTTATTGCACACTGCAGATTGTGAGTTTTTTGGGAGACAGACTTGTGCTCTGTAACCCCCTTAGTGCATTGTAACCTGCACATGACAGGCACTCAACTGAATGGAAGTATGAATTTCACGATACTCCTCTTTTGTGTGGCCAACCAAAAATCAATGAGACCACCTCTTTAGTTTTTTTCCAGCTGTAACATTCAAGGGACATTAGCCAAGCAAACCCACTTCCCTAATGGGTATTCATATACCTATTTCTGTAATTGTTACTGTAACAGGCAGCAATAACTTCAGAAGCATCAGAGACAAATTATAGAAGACCAAAACTCGATGCAGATTAGATCCATCAGTTCATAGTTTGGTCTGAAAAAACTTTCCTTAGTTTAAAAAGGTAACCTATCAGGAACTCTCCAAATCAGCCAATTTCCCCAGCATCTTTTGCACTTCAAGTTAGCATCAAACTATACTTCTCACTTTGGACAAGTGTCAATTCTCTGGTCCAATGACAGACCCGATGGTTTCCTCTACCATGAGATATCAACAGAAGCTATGCAAAGTGTTCATTTTATAATGTTAAATGAACTAAACAGCATACATTCTGATTAGAATATATGAGTGCAGTTTTTAAGATAAAACATTTGTCCATTTATGTGCAGAGTATAGAGAGATATATACCAACATGTTAGTAATAATCATCTTCAGGAGGAAAAGTGTCAGTGATTTTTATCTTCTTGTGCTTTGCTATGTTTTCCAAAAATATATTTGTAAATTTTGTAGGTTTGTAGATTACCTGTGAATAAGCATATATGCCTTTTGTAAAATCTAGAATGTATGTCCAAATCATCTCTGACTGATATCCAAATCTTTTTAAAATATGTTTATGTTTTGTGCATACTTGCATTGTATGTATAAGTTTGAAGAAAATAATTAGGAAGACATTAAACCATGTTCTATACTCTTTTCTAAGCACTTATACATTTACATATGGGTGTGGGTGTGTGTATATATATATATATATATATGTGTGTGTATATATATATATACATATATATATATATATATACACATATACATATCCAGTCTATATAACTTTATTAGGTAAACTATTATTAACCCTTTTTATGTATGAAAAAACTATGATCTTGCCCATGTTCATACCACATTTTAGTAGCAAAACCCAGCTGGAACTCCCCCCAAATCCTTTTCTTGCCTTCTTTTGAGCACCTCTTGTCCCTTACGCTGTTGGATGCCCATTGATGGGATGAAGACTCAAAGTCAGTTTCAAAGAAGTTTCACCTGGCACCTTTTCTACTGCTTATTTTAACATTTTGCTTGTGTCTCCTTTAGAGGCTTACCTCAAGGATAATGACCTTCCTGATATTACTTACCAGTGTACTTCTCCTACAAAATGTGAACAGCATAATCCACACAACCAATTACTTAAAGAGTATAAGTTTAAATAAAAGTACCTATTTAATACAATTCTGAATTAACTTGAATTCCTTATGAATTAACAGAATAGGGCTTTCACTTCATCCCAATTCTACTTTTAGTAGCCCCTTTCTCCTACTTCTGGTTGCAGTAAATCTTCCATTAAACATCTATTTAGTCTCTGAGAAATTAGAGTTCTTTCTTGCCATTTGAGTGACAGTTTATCCCTGATTTTGACATCAAAACTCTGTTTTCCACAATATCTCAAATCCTAATTTATTTCCCTGACTTTTTCCCAATGCATGTATTTGTTTTAAATCTCCCTTTGCCATTATAACAAGGAGGAACATTCAAGAGAGATTCTGTCCTTCCTCACGCTTTCTTTGTTAAGTATTATATGACATTCCTCTTTTACTAGGTACTTTCTGGTTCTTCTAGATATTTCTACCCTTATTTCTGTAAATCAGCTTTCATTTTCTTTTTATCAATTAACTCCCTTCTCCTCCCACATGCATAATCTACATTTCTAATCTCTAGGATGATCTCAAGGATTCACCACTTTCCTGCTCACCGGCATACACCTGCCCACTTCCCTTCAGCAGTTTGCATGCACCAGTTACTATAGGTTTCTGCTCTGATTTCATGGGAGGGACTGGCTCTCAGAATGACTTGGAGACAATTTTAAACTTGCAAAATCAATTCCCTACCATCACTTTTTGAAATAATATTTAATATTAATTTCAGTCCAAAAAAAAGGTAAAGTCCCATAATAAGAAATAAACTAAGCACTATTTTGAAGTAGGAATTATTCTCAGCAGATTTGTCACTTTTCATGTTTGCAATATATATGCCAATTTGCATTGATCTATTTTCTTTACGTTTCCAATAGTGAATCAGATTCATCAACTAATTTACGCCAAGCTGGCTTAGAAATGCTTTTTTTTTTTTAATTGTAGAAAATCAAGAACAATAAGTGACTACTTTCACTTCACAAATGTTAAAGAGAAATGTAAAAATAAAGAAGACAGAACAAAAAACCCATTACAGGAAGAAAGAATAAAGAAAAAATTATCAAAAAAATAGAGATTTATCTCATAAAATCTTTTGAATGAGTTGGGGGAAGAATGGGAAGGCAGAGAGAAAAAGGAGAAAAAAATTTTTTATTTAAAGGAATGAGGTGATATATTCCCAGGGGTAAGGAAATAAGTAAACTTTGAAAAATATTAAAGGGACTTATAATAAAAAAAATTGAAAGGATTTTTCAAAGTTTTAAATAACTTAGAGAATAAAGTAAAGTACCCTTTAAAATACATCTTCAGTGCAAAAAAGAAAAAGGATGTTTTTGTATCAACTCTCATAAATTTAGGGTACAAATACATATACAATGGATTAAAAATTAAATAGCACAGGGAACAATCATTTATAGAGAGAATTTAAAATTTTATTTGGTTTAATTAAGGAAATGCAAATTTAAAATTACAGTGAGATACCAATAGCTAAAACTCAAAAGACTAATAATGCCAAAGGTTGGCAAGGATGTGGAATAACCAGAATTCTCAAACATTGCTGGAGAGAATGCAAAATAGTACCTTTTGGAAAACAGTTTGCCAGTTTCCTTTGAAGTTACCATAAAACTTGGTAATCCTTCTCCTAGAAATAAAAAACTTATGTCCACAGACTTGTATATGAATAGTCATAGCAGTTTTATTCATATTTACTCCATTTCTGCCCCAAGTGAAATACAATTCTGACACTAAATACCAGAGTTAAAAATCAGATTCCACAGGTTTAAGTTTAGTTCTCCACAAGACTGGCCCCACTTCAGACACCAGCTGCAAGTTTCGGAGCTAGCCACACTTACGACGAGCTGGCTCTAAATTCAGAGGTTCCCATGGTCCTCTCAGGTGCTCTAATTCATGGAAAGTGTTTTGCTTATGAATACAATTTTATTGTAAGATATACAATTCAGGAACATTTGAACCTAGGAGAGGAGATACATATGGCAAAATCAGGGAGGGTCCTGGACAGGGAACTTCATAACATATGGCAAAATCAGGGAGGGTCCTGGACAGGGAACTTCATGACCTCTCCCTCTGGAGTCAGGGAACATCACCCTCCTGGCACGTTAATGTGTTCACCAACCAGGAAGCTACACTAAACCTCATTGTCCAGAGTTTTAATAAGGGTTTCCTTACATTGGCACAACTCATTAAATACTGACCAAGTGACTGAACTCAGTCTCCAGCCCCCCTGCCATCCTTGACAGTTGGGCACCCTCAGATTATCTCTTGCCCTTTCTGATGACCAGCCCCCACACTGATGCTACCCTGGCCCTTCCCCTAATATGAATCATCACACTAAGATAACAAAGATGTGCCTATCACACAAGAAATTCCTGGGCTTTTCAATCTCTGTGCCAGGAACTGGGGATAAAGATATTATACTATGCTACCTAAAACCTGAAAACGACAAAAATGTCCCATCAATCAGGGACTGGATAAACAAATCCTAGAATATTCACATAATAGAGTATTTTTCGGCAATAAAAAAGGAACAAAATGCTGATAAATGCTACAATAGGATGAATCTCAAAAGCATGCTATACAATAGGATGAATCTCAAAAGCATTATAGTTAATGAAGAAAGCCAGGCATAAGATTATATATTCTATTATTCTATTTATATGAAATTCTAGAAAACAAAGAACTATAAACTATAGTGATGGGGCTATGGTGGTTGATGGGGGACTTAATGTAAAGGAGAAAGATGGAATGTTCCAGAAAGACAGAAATATTCTTTATCTTGATTGTAGTAGTAGTTACATAGCTGTATTACATCTGTCAAGACTCATTAAACAGCACACTTGAAATGAGTCAATTACTTGGTTATACATTATACCTAAAGTTGATATCTTTTTTTTTACAGTTAATTGATTTAGAAGATGCCATCCAGCCTCATAGACTTGAACACACATTTTGTTTCTCTTTTCTGAAAAGAGTAAGTATAAATTTTACTAACCAAAGTCAACATTGGTAAAGAGGATCATTAACTTGATTTTTAAATATGAAGAGATTATAAAAGGAATGGCACAGTACTTTTGATGCACAAAGTGTGTACTTTCCACAATGGAACCAAACACTACATGGTAAGCTAGCATTTAAACATAGCAAAGAAGCAAAATCAGACTTCATTGGAATGCATTAAAAACTACATATTATTATAAGGTTTAAATGAAATAGAAACATGCAATAATAATCAGTGAATATAAAAACATAAACTCATAGGAAATAAGTCCTTGACATGGGTCTTGGTTATAATTTTTTTTGGATATAACACCCAAAAGCATAAGGAACAAAATAAAACAAACAAGTTGAACTAGAGCAAACTAAAAAGCTCTGCACAACAAAAGAAATGATCAACAAAAAAGGTAACCTATGGAATGGGAAAAAATATTTGCAAACCATGTATCTGATAAGGAGTTAATATCTAAAACATATGAAGAACTCATGCAACTCAATAGCAAAAAACCCCAAATTATTCGAATTAAAAATTGGCAAAGGACCTGGACATTTTCCCAAAGACATACAAATGGCCAACAGGTACATAAAAGTCTTCAACACCACTAATCATTAAGAAAATACAATCAAACCATAATGAGATATCATCCACGGCTATTAGAATGGCTGTTATCAAAAAGACAAGAGATAAGAAACGCTCTTAAGGATGTGGAATAAAGGGACCCTTGTGCACTGTTGGTGGGAATGTAGACTGATACAGCCACTATGGAAAATGGTATGGAGGTGCTCAATTAAAAATAGAGCCATCAACTAACAGTTAAGGGAAAGGGACTGGGGAGGACGAGTGGGAAGGGAGGGATAAGGGCGGGAAAAAAGAAAGGGGGCATTGCGATTAACATGTATAGTGTGGGGTGGGGCATGGGGAGGGCTGTGCAACACAGAGAAGACAAGTAGTGATTTTATAGCATCACACTATGTTGATGGACAGTGACTGTGAACGGGTATGTGGGGGGGACTTGGTGAAGGAGGGAGCCTAGTAAACATAATGTCCTTCATGTAACTGTAGATTAATGATACCAAAATAAAACTAATAAAAATAATAAATAAATAAATAAATCCCCCCCCCAAAAAATAGAGCCATCACATGATCCAAAATTCCACTTCTTGGAGTATTTTGAAGGAAACAAAAACACTATGTCAAAGAGACATCTGCACCTCCATGTTCAAAGCAGAATTATTTATAATAGACAGCATATGGAAACAACCTAAGTATCCATTGACAGATGAATGTATAAAGAAGCTGTGGTGTATACACACACACACACACACACACACACACACACACATGCAGAGAAAGAGAGAGAGAGGACTATTTTTCAGCCATGTAAGAGGAAATCTTGCCATTTGCAACAACATGGATGGACACTGATGGCATTATGCTAAGTGAAATAAGTCAAAAAGACAAATATTGCATGGTCCCATATGTGGAATATTAAAAAAAAACACTCATGGAATAAAAAGATCAAATTTGTAGTTACTAAGGGAGTGGTTATTGAGGAAAAGGAAGTATACTGGATGAAGGTGGTCAAAAGGTACAAACTTCCAGTTATAACATAAATAAGTACTAGGTATATAATGTAATATTGTACAACATCATGACTATAGTTAACACTGCTATATAATATATACGAAATTTGTTAAGAAAGTAGATCCTAAGAGTTCTCACTGCAAGGAAAAACAATTTTTCTTTTTTCTATGGGATAATGAACATGAACTAAACTTACTGTGGTAATCATTTCACAATATATGTAAGTGAAATCATTGTATACCTTAAACTTATACAATGTTGTAGGTCAATTATATCTCAGTAAAATTGGAAAACAAATTAAAATTCTAAAAAATATCTCCTATGATATGAATGTGTTTTTATTTAAAAAAAATTTTTTTTACTAGTTTCATTATTGCTTCCTGACATAAAATCTGTTTGGAGCAAGTAAAGAAACATTTTATTATCACTGACCATTTACATTAAGCCCACCAATCAAACGGGCATCTCTAAAACACATAAAAAGAAATATCTGGCCTCATATTTAAGTTATAAGGTGATCATGACATGATATGTTAATTGACCCCAATAAGAAGAGCCCTGGAACACCCTTTGTTCAATTTCAAGCTTCTTATTACTACGTATTTGCAGACTTCTATGAAAGGCAGTCAAAAGGCTGAAGGCTAAAATGATTCATTCATATGAAAAGGCCAAAAGAACATCAAGGATGGCACAAAGTTAATCCTCATTAATCTCGCCTCAACTCTTCAAATTCAGGGCTTTGTAGAAGTCAGAGAAAACCTGGACTTTTACATAGCCTAGGCATTAATGACTTTGCATTAAATGATGATCAAGGGTTATTGAATATGTTTAAGATGTATAAATTTTAAAAAGAAACATGGCCCCTTCTGGATAATTTTGGGACAGAGTAATAAATTATTTGTGCCTTCAGTGTGCTTACTCCTCAACTTTTCACAAACAAATGAAAAAAAACTATATTTTAATCTCTTCACTCAGAGATGATTTGGTTAATGCTACATACGACACTCAAAACTGACCGAAGTGTAAAACATAATGCTAAGATTTATATTTACAATAATATTTTCAAATTAATCAAAACATAAAATATACAAAAAATATCTTTAAGAATTCATGCAAAGGACCTGAATAAAGATGTCTTCAAAGACATGCAAATGGATAACAGGTAATGAAAGGTACCCAAAGTCACTAATCATCAGGGAAATGCGAATCTAAACTACAATGAGATATCACCTCACACCTGTTAAGATGGCTATTATCTAAAAAACAAAGGTTAGCAAGTGTTGGCAAGGATGTGCAGAAAAGAAAACCCTTGTATACTGTTGATGGGAATGTAAATCAGTGGAGCTATTGAGGAAAATATGAGGGTTTCACAAATTTTAAAAATAGAATTACCACCTGACCCAATAATCATACTTCCATGTGTGTGTGTGTGTGTGTGTGTGTGTGTGTGTGTATGTGTGTGTGTGTATATATATATATACACACACACACACACACATATATATATTCTGGATTGAAAACAGAATTTTAAATAAATATCTGCACTACCATATTCACTGAAGCTTTATTAGCTTCAGTGAATTGAATAGCAAAGATAGGAAAACAACCTAAATGTCCATGAATGCATACATGAATAGGGATTTTATAATAAACATGTAGAAGCAGTTTTCACCTTCATAGGGTATTCCACACCTAATAGTGGAAATGACAGAGTCTGCATTTGTTAAAACCTCTATGATGTTCATCCAATTCATGAGTTTCTCTGAATATTTGGTATAGCTCATGTGGTTAGACATGCAAATCTCATAAAATCAGTGAAAACTTCCAAGGAAATGGGAGTTGTTTAATGTGATTTAAAATGTGGGTGTTTAAAAAGCATGAAAATGAATTGTCCACTTGATTATTTTCTTGCTATACGGGAGAATAATTGCACACTGACTGTGAATTTGCCAGGAGCAGAAAGTTATCTTCACCAGGCCTTGAGCCCAAGTATTTTGATGAGACTACTACTATGAAATTGTGATAAAAGTCAATAGGGAAAGAAAAATGTACATTTAATTAGTACTTCACAAACTTCTCAAAAATATATATTACAAAAGCACTTTATAAATACAGTCTTAATGATAAAAAAGGGAAGAACAAAAGGGTAGACAAAATTAAGCAGAAAATAAAATAATGGAAGAAATTTTTTTAAAGGCTAAGAAGGTTATAAGTAGCTAGGAGGAGGGGACTTGGTTTCATTTCAGTTTGACCAACATTTACTGAGATCCCCGAGGTACAAGGCACTGTGCTAGGCTGGAAGGAAAAACCAAGATAAGTAAGAAATAGCTGTGCTCCCCAGGGTTGCACAATTTTGTAGGGATTTATTTTCTTCTCATTCTAATTTCTCTAACTCAGGATGCATAAAGAGTATCTGATTCTAAATGAGTAGTCAGCCCTCCCTGCATATTACTGGATTGTTTGAAAGTTAATGAGCGGTTTAAGAGGAGAAATTAAAACATTCACAAGTGTCCTCCTTTGGTCAGACCCCCTTACACAGTGATTGAGCTTTTTTTCTGTTGCATTTTTATGGCAATGTCTGAGTTGTTTGTGAATTTGTCTCATCAGTAAGAAGAATCTTATTGTGCCACCCACCAAGCACACACTTGCTAATCACTGTTAATTGCCTACAATTGAGATCAACAGACTGTTCACTGAGTACAGCAATGGGCACTTAAATTATTGGCACTAAGGTTTCCTGTGTGCCCATTTCCACTAATGGATCGTTTGTCCTGGAAATTGGAAGTCTCAGCATCAATCACATAAACCAGATTCAGTAGGCAGAAGTGTTTACCTACCTCTTCACCTCCATGGGGAGAGCAATACCGACAGGCACTTATATCTGGCCAGAAGGTGGGCACCCTTTGCAGAGACCCGAAGGCCTTCACTCCACAGGTAGAGCTCAAGAAAAAGGAACTCCCAGAGAGGCGGAACATTCTGAAATAGACAGGATAAGAAGCAACATCTTTTGCTGACAGCCTTTTGTTTTCAGACTCCTGTCAACATGCCAGAACACTACAGGAAAAGTCAAAGATGCCTCTGAAGATTACTAAAGTGGCGGGGCATCTTCATAACCACCTCAAAAGCTACTTCCTTTAGGAGGCTACTATCATGGTAAATATGGAGACAAAAGTCATGGTGATCAGAGACCAGCTGTGGACGCATGTGGTACTGATGCAAAAGGAACACAGAAACAATGCCTTCCTTCACCAATCACTGTGCTTTTATGTCTTCCTCCAGAGGCCAGAAGAGGTACCAACAAACCTGTGTTTGATGTGATTTACATTACCTTAGTCATGGCAAGCACATCTGATACTGATGTCCCTAGAGGGGGGAGTTTCCTGGTCTCTTTCATACAGTAAACAGTATAACTGTATCCCCTACAATCCCCAGCCACCCTACCTTTACCTCCCAGGATTATCATTAAAGTGTATTGTTTCAGAGTATTAAGAAAAATTGTGCTGACACTTGTTAAAATAGTACAGCTTTATTCAAAGTATTGTGATTGTTACCAAAACTATCAGAGCAGGGGAGAGAGTACTGGCTGAATGCTAAATACAGCAAAGACAGCTGGGGATTTATGGCCAATGAGCAGTACAAGGGGTGTCAGAGGATGGAAAATAACTAAGAGGAGATGTCAAGGGTAGGGTGATTCCTGTTAAACAAACATGACGGGATAATAATTGCTGAAGGCTGGCCAACATGATCAGGTATTAAGGGTGGGGGAATTCTCTCTAAACTAACTTAATAGGATTCTTGCCAAAACTGGACTCAGAAGATTGAAGAAAGGGCCAAGGATGGGGATAATTGAAGAGAGAGCTCACAGGAACCTGTGTAAAGTTTGGTCAAGAAGAGAGTCTTTGTAAAGGGTAAGCAGTGACCCTTATAATAGGTCACCCTAAGTTTAGAGCTTTAAAAGCTTAAAAACAGACTTCTTCAAACTAACACCTTATCGGAGTTTGCAAAATCAACAAGCCAGCTGGAAGGAAAAGAAGTCCCACTCCAACTAATTTGAGTTTGGGTTTGTAAAAATAGATTTTTATAGGTTCTATATTTTTTAATAATGCTTCTCCCTTCTCTCCCCAATTCATCTTCTTTGATCTGTGCACACAGTCCTCTCTTAACTATAGCCTCCATAATCCAGCCTGACCTCTGTTCCTGCTTGTAGCTTCCCTGATTTTCAGTGTCTTTATTGCACCCCCTACACACCTCCAGCTGCACTCATCTTGCCCCAGTCATTTAGGTTTGATCTTATATCTATTTTTAAAAGTTCCTAGATTCAGTCCAGTTAATGTAACCTGGGCTTGGAATATTATTTCCCTTTTCGAATTTTGTTCGTTATTCTAACTAATGTGGAAGTTCTCAGTCTACATATCCAAGATAAAGTCCACCAAGATAATCTCCAGGATAGGAGTCTTTATTCCTTGATTCAAGACAGCTGTGAGCTTTGATGCTCTACATGCACCAGCGTGATCACAGGTTACAGAAAAGGAAAAAAACTTCCCTTATAAAATAAGGGTCTAGAATCTATAGAATTATTACAGAGAGTAAGCCCTGCACAGTTTTTGCACTTTTTTATCAGGCCTCAGATTTATAAAATACCAATCTGTAGCATGTTATTTTTAATAATTAATTAATGTCCTAATTTTTTTTCATTCCCTTCATCTCCACAACTACAGTGTCCCATCCTATTCTTTTCCCCATGCTAAACACCTGAATTAAGTATTAAACTTACTTAAATGGTATAGTACTATACATTTAATAGAGTTCTTAGCCATTCAAGTTTTCTCCCTGGGAAACATTCATTCATACCTTTGTTAACTTCTATGTTGGGCTGCCTGACAATTTCTTCTTGATTTGCAGAGATTCTGTATAGTGCTAAGCTATTAATCTTCATTTACATATTTCAAAACCTTTTTCTTCCAGTTGTTTTTTTAATGTTTAAACATTAAAGATGTGGTGCCCATTGTTAAACACGATTACTGTAATCAAATCTATTTATCTTCCTCTATTTGTGATTAATCCATTTGTTTTGTTTTTAAGAAATCTCCCCCAGACCCAGGGTTACAAGGATATTCTTCTTAATTTTGTTCTAATAGTTGTATTACATTTTCTTTCATCTATGGGTCTTTAATCAATTGTGATTTTAATTTTTCACACGGTCAGAGATGAAGTCCATTTCCCAACATTATTTCTTAAATAATTCTTTCTCCACTTAATTATGAAGCCACAGTACTGTGTGTGTATATATATATATATACACACATGAGTGTCTGGTATATGTACACACACAATCTGATTATGGGACTATGTGGTAAAACAGTATCTTAGGTCCCCTCAAGTAAGTCCCCTCTCTTTACTTTTGTGGCTGTGAAGCATCTTAGCTATTGATATTTAGTATTCATAAATTTGTCAAATTTGTTTAAGTCTCAAAAATATCACCTTGGAATTTTACATAGAATTTCATTTGCTTGCAGATTTGGGAAGAATTGACATCTTTACAATGTTAAGCTTTCTCACTCATGAATATTTTAACTTTTTCTTCACTAGCAGAAAGGAAACGATAGACCACTTTCACTCTCAAAAATTTTGGATAATACAAAATGACCTAGTTAGCTTTCATATAGGTGCTAAATATTTGAATAAAGATGTATTTGGAGGCTATTAAGACCTAACTCAGTTTGTTTCTTCATTTATAAAACAAAAAGAATACAATAGATCAATTTTAGATAAAGCAGTTGGTAGTGACTTGTTTATACCAATACACTGGGAGGTAAGAACCTTGTACCAGAAATTACTTACTTTATCAAGAAAGTCTTCTAGAGGAATATTTCCGTATAGTTATTGGAGATGATTTCTAGATTCCCTTTTAATTCTAACTGTGATAATTTGACAGTGGCTTATAAAATTTTCTAATTTGTAAAAGTTCTAAATGTTAGAAGTTTTGCTATAATTTACATAATCCTCCTTACTGAATAAAAGCTGTTTCTATTAATCTTTTAAATTTCTTAAAGTGTTAGATTCTTTATGGGTTATTTAATTTTGTTTTCTCTAGTCTTTCATATCAACACTTTCACTAAGCCAGCCATCTTTATACAGGAAAGCAGAGAGAAGACATGAATTAGAGTAAATAAAATATATTATCATTTCTGTGCCCCAATGGCACAGGGAAGGCAGTTGGGAAAACACTAAATTAGTTGATAAAATTGTAGAACAAGAAAACTAACACAGCTCCATTTTACTTAAGTATATCATTCTAATAAGTATTTTTTGGGGGAAACACTTTATAGAAAAAGGAAGTTTGTCTTCAAATATCTTCATCATCTATAATTTTCTGAATTCCATCTTCCTTCCCTTGCATAATTTGAGTAAATATTTTTCTTCTCAATCCAAACCTCCTTGTTTAGATGCCTGTACCATTAAATCTTTTTTTGGAGAAAATTGGAGTCAACACGTGATTACACAATGTTTACCACCAAAGTGAGGGAAAAAAAGGATAAAATAATTAATGGCATGGGTATTTCAGAATTGTGGGAAGAGTAAAGAAAGTGTAAGACCCTGTTAAACGCTCCTTTATACCCTTCTCTAGCAAACTCTGATCACTCCGCAAATTTACCTGTGGAATTTTTCAAACTTTAGAACTAATATATAGAAAAATTCTGATTACTATGATAGGGCCAGAGAACATATATGTGTACAACCTTTTAAAATTCCACAGATGATAGTGATATAAAATTGTTAATCATGGTGTATGAAGGGACCTTACATGTCATTCTCTAGCACAACTATATGGCCAATTCTTGAACTAATCGATAACACCCTATCAAGTTGTCCGACATATTATTGACTTCCTCAAAGACAATAAACACACTTTCCAAGGCAACCTATTCCAACTTTAAACAGTTCGGGGTATAAGAAATTCCTCCAAAATCAGTCTCATGACACTGTCCAGAAATTGGTCCCATGTCTTTTCAGTGAAGCTATTTAACACAAGTCCAGTTCACTTCACCCAATATAGCCTTTCAAATTTTTCAATTAAATTTCCTTCTGAAACACCCTTTTCCAAGCCCAGCACCTTCATCTCCTCAACCTTTTTCTATGTGGCAGTTTCCAATCCTTTTCGCAAGTCC
The DNA here is from genome assembly GCF_030020395.1 of Manis pentadactyla. Taxonomy (NCBI): domain Eukaryota; kingdom Metazoa; phylum Chordata; class Mammalia; order Pholidota; family Manidae; genus Manis; species Manis pentadactyla. The sequence continues at coordinate 55,399,094 of NC_080023.1, forward strand.
TGTTCTTGCCCTCTGAACATACTGCAGTTTGTCTAAATCTGCTCTCATAAGGAATCCCTATAGTGGGTGAAACCCTTTCTCAGAATGGATCCCTAGAATCAATGAAATCTTCTCAGAACCCAGGAGATCAAAACTAGTTCTTTCTCAATCTAGATGCTAGACTTCAATAAATATCTTTTAATATTTTATTTGTACTATTCTTTACAGCATCCATGCCACAAAAATAGCTCATGCTTAACTTGTGTAACCTAAAATTCTTAAATTGGCAAGGCACTTGTCATAAATTTATACTTGCTGTCAACTTTTGGGCTTAAGAAAAGATGTTCCATTTATCATTAGAAATAATATCTATCCTACTAGAATCGATCGATTACTACCACATCACCATTTTGGGTTTTGCTTCCGTCATCATTCGTAGTCACTGGTCGTCTCTGCTCCTGTGCCACCTTGGTATTCACTGACAACACTGACGGAAGTGCTCAAGGGGAGCAAGACAAGGGTCAGGCCCTGTCACTGACAACAGGGATGGTCCTCCAGACTGAAAGGGGTTCCTTGGTTAAGCAGTGCTGACTTGGATCTTTGAGCATGTTTCTTCCACTAGCCCTTACTTCCTTCAGCTATACTAGGTTCCAGGGCATATTTCTTCACTGTTTTCAAATGGACATAACAAGAGCTTCTTTCCAAACATTTTGTTCCAAACATTATAAGCCTACCATGTTATCTTGATAATCCTTTAGGTAAAAAAAGCATATAAGGCCAAAATGACCTAACCTGGCAACTAACTTTGGGTGGTTTTTCATAAATACTGTTTTCCACTCACAGTGTACCAGACCATCCCTTTAATAACCTTTCCTAAGATCATGACCAAATTTGATGATTAAAAATCTACCCCTGTTACATCAGACATACCTAGGCTTTCCCCATGTTTCTTACAGTTTCTTCTCACTATATTATATTATGCATACTCATATCTGTCACTGAAGGCAAGACCTGTGTCTTAGGACAGTGTCTGGCATATAATATATGAAGTATTTGTTGAATGAATAAGTGAAAACTCTTCATTTTTTAGCAATTAAAATTAGAGGTATTGACAAGATTTTAGATAACAGGTACGGTGGACAGACTGTACAGCAGCCCCATAATTCCCACCTTCTAGTATTTACAACTGTTTATTCTCCTTCTCATGAATGTGAGTGGAACCTGTGCCTTACTTCCAACCAACTGAATACAGCAAAGGTGATGGGATGTATTTGTTTACAAGTACACAAACACATGACATAAAGTTGTACTGTCCATCTTGTGAGGAGATTCTCTCTTCCTTGATGGTTTTGAGGAAATAAGAAGCCATGTGTGGAAGATATATATATGGCAAGGAACTGAGGGACCCTTCTGAACAACAGCAGGAAACTGCTGCCCATAGTCCAAAAACAAGTAAAGAACTGAATACTGCCAACGTCACATGAATGTGGAAGCAAATCCTGAGTCAAGCCTCAAATAAGACAAAACCAAATGACCCCTTGATTCAAGCCTGGGAAAGGACTCAGCTAAGCCATGCCTGGACCTCTGACCCACAGAAACACACACACCCAAATCACCTAGGAAGCTTTATAAATACACACAGGTTCCAACCTCAAACTTCAGAGTTTGGCAGGGGAAAAAACAAAATAAGTGATTCTGATGTTTACACTGACCTAGATTGATGCCTAATTTTATTATAAAAATTAAAATTAAATTATGTAAGAGTAGATACCTTTCTTATTGTTACAGAGCCAATGAATAACAGCCAGGACTTACTTTTCCCTTTCACAGTACTAGCTTTATCCATACCCCATGGACAGGCTTCTCTGTCCTCAAACATACAAAAAGTCTCACACATTTAAAGCAAACAAAAAAGAGTGGGGGGACTTGGTTATGTCTTCCCTGTATCTCCATTCTACTCATTCTTTTCTAATTAAATCTATCCCTGTTTCTGCCATTTACTACTCACTTACTCCCATGCCCTATGACACCTGACCTGGCTAAATCCATTCACTAAGATATCCATAACGTCTTCTAATCCACTGGAGAGCATGACCACTTCAGTCTTCTCCCTAATATGGAGGCACAGCCCTAAGTGATGATATAGAAAGGGGACAGAGGCAAAGACAGAGAAGATCACTGTCCTAGACCCACCCTGGTTTGGGCTGGCTCATTCCTGCTCAGTTCCCCCGAGAGAATGCCTCAGTCTCAGGGTTCACTTAGGAGCTGACTTCACTACCCAGCCCCCCGACTTCTAGTGATTAGAAAGCACTTTGCTGCACATTCTCAGACTTACCACATAATGAGTGGGCCAGAGCCATTTGGGTGCCAGTCTTCTGGTCCAAAGAAACTATAACTACTGTAAAAAAGACTCAGTGGAGGGGCTGGGCCAGGGACAAGTAATCTAGAAGTCTCTTCCCCTACAGGACCGGAGGACTTTTGTTTTCCTGCCTGGAGGCATTCCTGTGGTCTGAAGCCTGCAGCAGTGAGAGAAGAGTGTGGCTCAGGCCCGCCCGGCAGTCCGCTGAACCCATGTGAAGACAGTGCTCCTGCTGGTATGATTTCTTCCTTTAGCTAAAAAAGTAATAAATCCCTTCTTATTTAAATGGAAAGTGATAGAAATTGTTAATTTTGGTTTTGGTAATACTACAGGAATTGGAAATGAAGGAGTAATCAAATCTAAGATTGTAACCTGATCCCTCCACAGCCAAGCAGAAGCCAGGAGAGAAAGCACTGCCTAATGAAGATGTTCTAAAAGAATATGAAGGGCAGAAAAGATGCTAGTTCCAGAAAGGTCCAAGGAGGATATTGATGTTCAAGGTGTGATTTATTCCCAACCAATTGTGTATTCAGTTTTTGCCTTTCCGTAAAGATTCTCCAAGTTGTGTTGAAGTATGTTTATCAGTATTCCACTAACAGACACATATCGCCACTTTTTTGCTATTTTGTTCACATTTATCTTAAGAATCTTGGTCTCCTAGGCCCATCTGTGACCTCTTGGTCTTGATTCCAGAATCACCTTTCTTATCTGAGATTACAGATTTGAGTGCATCTAGGTCACCCCTGCCTATCGTATAATATCCTTGCCTCTGGCATGCACCTGCCTTTCTTGTAAAGCAATCTTCTCTGTACCTTAGCTTAGGTCCCTTTTATATGCCCTCATTTTCAAACACATTTATGCCATGCACATTAAGTCCTTCTTACCACCTCAACTCATCCCCCTCAAGGAGCACTCTGTGAAAGTCCCTTTCCTATCATAAAGCAAGAAGCTCAGAAGTTACTTTGAGCAATGTTTCTGTTACACTGGTAGCTATGGCTGCAGTGATGTGTTCTTAACCCATCTATCTGATATCTGTTCTCTCAGCTACCCTGCAAGAGATAAGCTAATCTATTAGCAAACAGGGAAGCCTGTGTCCTTCTGGCTATCTCCAGACTGAACTGTATTTCCACTAATTGAATTGTGCTCCCTCAACTGGAGAGCCAGAGATTGAACTTGAGGCTTCCTTCTAAACTTACAATCACTCTTCCCTTTATATCACTCAGCAGCTGGCCTCAAAAATACAGTTTCCCTCTCAGGCTTCTGAATTCTTTCTTCCCTGAATACTTTCTGGTTTCTTTGTCTCAAGGCTTATAGGTGCCCCACAGTTTTGATGGGACCAAGGTTGTCTCTAAGATCCCTCAAATGCAACATCTTTTCCCAAATATTTCTGATTATTCCTTCATACAATCATTTAGAAAGATTTATAATTCTCCTCTCTCTCCATTTCTATTGGTAAGGGAAAGCTTTTTCTCCCACTGGTAGCTTTAAAAAAATTTTTTTCCTATCAAAAACAGCCATAAATAACCATATGTAACATATTTTAAAATACAACAGCTTAACAATTTTTAAATAATCTTCCAATAGATAAAACTAAGTAACATAAAGATTTCTATTTCCAATTAAGTCATTTAACAAGTCAAAGCCTTCTAACCCAAGGCTATGGGTAATGTATAGACACCTTCGTGACAAAGAGAGATCCTGTGCCAACAGAATAGCAATGAGCACTTGAACTACTAGCCTGTCCATTTACACAGCATCTGTGGAAAAAAGAGGCACGCAGAGAGAAAGAGAGTGTGCACTCCCTTCACTGTCCCTCAGGTGATCCCAAGAACCACATCGTTGATAGCACTTCCATCAAGACAAGACTGCTCCTGCTTTGCGAATGTAACATGCAGGGAAGAAAGTAAGATATTTGCACCTAATGGCAAAACAAATCCAATTATGTACTAGCAATTTTAATGCCTTCCCAAGACTGAAGTGGCTCCCTAAACCTCTGACTGTAAAGATCCAAGGAACCTGTTTATTTATTTACAACATGCCTCCCTCCAAATAGGATTTGAGGCAGCTCAGTGAGCAAGCTAAGAATGCTTACTCTCAAGTCCCTATTCAGTGTGTTATGCGGCAGTTGATGTCATTATCCCTGTTCGCTCTTAGAAAATCTGACTTTTTGGAGGGGTTGTTTGCAGAATTTTCTGAAATTCAGAGGGGATCTCAACATCTAACTTTTCCTCCTCCTGTAGGATTTTGACAGTGGAAAGGAAAGAACCCAAACGTTGGGTTCAAGTCACCATGGGAGGCAAGGGTAAGACGAGCACAGCCTGGTTCTAGGATCCCCAGATGAATGTTGATGCAGAGAGGTCAGCACCCACCGGAGGGCCCATCTGGGGATGGAACTTTCAGGATTATTGAATGTGTTCCTGACAACAGAGGATAATGCCTGTTCACTGGGTTATTAAAATTCTCTTCTTGATATTTGTGGTTAGGGTGTTGTGGAGTTGGAAAGTTCTCCTGTTTGGAAATGAATGTTCCTCATGCTTCTGGATAGGAAATCAGGTCAAGGGAGAAAAAGCATTGACTTAGAGTTCACAGGGTATTTGGTCCCATGCTAGGCTTTATAAAGTTTCAAAGGATCCATATAAGAAATCTGCATAATTGGAGCTACTGTTCCCCTTTTGTAGATGAGGAAACTGATGCAGAAAGGGGGAGCTGCTCTGTCAAAGGAGAGGCAGCTGGTGAGTGATGATGCTAGAACAGGACTTGGATCATACCCAACAGAATGCTGAACACATAAGAGGTACAAGGCTAATGTTTGCTTGCAAGAATAACAAAAATATAAAAACTCATTTAATAGATATTGACTGAATGCCTACTATGTGCCAGACACTATAAATCAACATCAAATAAATCCTACACTAAAACTGCAATTCAAATGTACTTCAGCTTTAATCTATGGAAATGAAATTAGGCCAGCAGGGAGGCTGTAAATGAACCTATTAGAATATATCCCATAAGAGAAAGAGCAGGCAGGAAAAATGAGGTGAAGGGATGATGAGATAATGTAATTTTAAAATTGGCTCCTGTTCTCCTAAAATACTCTTAAGATTTTACTGCAAAATTACAGTCATCAGGAATATGCCATTTTTAAAAGACTTTTCACAGTTGGGTCAGTGCATAAATAATAATACAAGTTTAAAAATGTATGACTATTCATTAAACCATTGACCACTTCCAGCCTATTGAGTACATAAGCATTTTAAAAATTACTTTAATACATATTTACCCAATAGACCAGAAAAGTTCCTTTGGTACATGGTGTGCATTCTAAAAGCTGCCTGCATAAGGAGTTATCGAGTCTGAACCAGAGGCTGCTGCCAACTGCAAAATACGCATTTTAAAGAACAACCGAATTAAGTGCTTACCCAAGAGAACAAAGTTAATACTGAGGGTCAGTAATTATTACCTTCCTTTATTCGTTTTTATCCTTTTCTGTCAAATAAAGATGAAAGGAAAAAAAGCTGATATTTGCCCTTTTGTCTATTTTATCTTGACAATGAGTGTCCCAAAGCCTTTCTCACCCCACCCTCAAAAAAAAAAAAGGGTGTGGGGAAGAAAGAGAGAGAAAAGGGAGGGAAAAAGAAAAGGTAAAACAGGAAAAAAACAAATAAAGCTATTTGTAATTAAAATTAAGTGCCTAGTTAACAGCAAATGCAGAAAGTTAAAAGTCCATCTTTTAATGTTTATTATTTTCTCCCTTTCTGTCCAATGCTAGTTTAAACATATATATTCCTTAGGTCCAAAATTTTGTAGTCACCGTTTACTTTTAGAGAACTATGATCAGCTTTACCCTTTCTTCACGATAAGATGTAGTGATGCATGTTCCTTTCTCCATTGGCACAAAAACATGAAGGGGCTCCATTATCTAGTCTTTGAGTCTCTGCCCATTGGCATGATATGGGGAGCTTCTCTGAAGAAAATCCATCCCTGTTCATACAAATATAAAATAAAGGCTATATTTTCAACAGATGGACTAATTCACTAATTTCTTCGCCACACTGTCAGCAGTGATACCGCCCAACCTGTGAGGGTGACTGACACACCAAGAGAGCAAGCTTGTCAACTTCTCCATGGAGATGACTCTCTCCCTTAACTTCTGGTGATGCACAATCACCCACCTGGCACTAAAGAACTCTCCCAAAATGGAAATATCATTTAACTTTTAGGTATTAGATATCAATAGGTTGTCGAATAGTGGGTTATGTGTCTGATGCAGATGGCTGCCGTATACACTACCCCTAAGGATTATTCTGTCACTCAGTGGTATTTATTTTATTTTTAGAAATCATATTGAACAGAAGCTTACTTCCTCTGTCACTGCTCCCCATTGCTAAATCAATTACATTTTATCTACATAAAGAAATTACAGAAGCCTTTCACAAATTCTATTTGAGTCTTAGGAATCATCTGCCTTCTGGTCTATGTGCATTTATTTCAATAAGTCTAGAGATATGAATTCAAGTCTGTTAAGAATGGATAAAAAGACCAAAGTCAAATTTTTTTAAAGATTCATCCCAATAATTTATCAATTATTCTTTCTTCTTTCACTTATTTTATTATTTCATACCTGAGGAATACACCAGAGATTCAAAAGCTAATGGGAATTTCTTAAATATACTTGGTAATTTTAGAGAGGAGGGCCAAAGTCTTAGAAGTGGCCAAGTAGACTATAATTAAAGCCAAGTTTATTTCATTTCAACAAATTAAAATATAATTAATTTTTAAAGAAATTCTCATTACATTAGTACAACTGTACTAATGAGCTAAGAGTCAACTTAGTGTACTGATGCTTCTTACTCCACAGTTGACAAGATAACAAGCATAATTGGAAACACTGTGTAAACAGGAAATCATTACTTTTATTGTGGATATGGATAAAGATATAGAGCAAAGAAGCAAAATAAAATTTAAAAGTAAGGACTACCATCATAAACATAAACCAGCCATGTTCTCGCACACCACCTCTTCTTGCACAGACTGGTCCATTTCAGACACATCACTCTCTCTGAGTCATAAGCTCTACTCACAGGTCAGGTTCATTTTCTAATTTTATAACAGCTGTAAGATAAACTGAAAGTTATAACAGACTGGAAGAAGACTTTAAAGTCTCCAGGCTATTGTGTGTATTATTTTTATAAGCTTCTGAGAAATATACCAATACTTGTTGATTTGAGTGCATGCTTTCCTTTAGTTCTAAAATATTTTTGACCAAATTAGTTTTGGCCATAATTAGATTCAAAGTGACAAAACAAGATACACCTGAATCTGAGTGAATTTTCTGTAACCATCTGAGTTGAATTGTAGTATTTGGGAAATCAGTCTTTTAATTCACTTTAAACAATCTTTTTCCATGTTCTTTTCTTTGGCAGTTCTCTCAAAGTTGTACTTCCTGCAGGACAACCACAACTGTCCCTTGAAAATATAGTGCCCTCTCTTTGCAAAACTGGAAAAGCCTGGATCAGAAAAGCAACCAGACTATTAGAAAAAGTAAGCCTCCCCCAAATTTTGTTTCTAAAACCTGGTATATGTATGTGCGGAAGAACAAAGAGAAGGAAGACGGGAAAGAGGTCAACATAGATGCCCGAGATTATCTTTAAGTGCTGCCCTTTTCACTCCAAGTTGGTTTGCTAGATTTAGGAAATAAAAAATATTGGAATCTCAGTTAAATATGAGTTTCAGATAAACAATGAATATTTTTATGTAAGTATGTCCCATGCAATAATTGGGATATACTTTAATACTAATTACTTTTCCTTAGTTAAAATTCAAATTTAACTGGGTTTGCTGTATGCTATATGGCAATCCTATCATTAAAGCTCTCTTTGGTATGATACTCAACTGATTTCATTATAAAAAAAAAGTACTCTGGGGGTGAGCTCAAGCTATACACTCCCCTAAAACTGGTCCAAGTTTAGCAACTCTTTTTCCTTCCATTGAAAAAAAGTGTTCTAAACAATGAAGGCAATCTTAAGATGAAAAACTGATGTCAGATGCAGAAACAGAACCAGAGTGAGTGCCACAGGGGGTTAAAGCACAAAATCTTCTTTTTCAGGCATCCAAGTTTCTTCTCCTTTTCTAGCACATTGGCCCAAAAGAAAGGTCTTTGGGCCTTTTTCTTGCTTTCCTATAGATGACTTGTCTTTTCTAGGATCCTATTTTGATTTACGTATCATGTTTTTGAATGTATCTCTTTGTACATATTTTTATAGTAGTTGCTCTGTTACTGTATTACACGCAGTACATACTTTTCATTACCTAAGGTTGTCAACACTTTACAGTGCCAACTTTACTCCCCTTAAAGTCCACTGACCTTGCCCCATTTGCAGTATAATTGTCTTAAAGTATTCCCTCTACATACTTTCAGAACTATCAGACACTCATGATTTTGCTTCAAACACAATTTTGAAAACTACAGAAGATAAAGTAGACTGTATTTACCTATATTTTTGCTCTTTCCATTTTTCTTTATTCCTTCCTGAAGTTCTGAGATCCCTTCTTTTTATAAGTTCCTTTTCTTTTCAAACTTCTTTAGCCTTCTTTTAGGGTAGGTCTGCTGGTGACAAATTCTTTTCATCTTCCTTCATCTGAGAATCTTGATCTCCCCTTCATTCCTGAAGGATATTTTTGGTGGGCATAGAATCCTGGGTTGGTATATCTTTGCTTTCAACACTTAAAATGTGTACTATTTTCTGGCCTCCGTGACTTCTCATGAGAAATCCACTACCATTCCAATTCTTTTTCCCTTATAGGTAAGATTCATTTCTCTCTCAGTGCTTTCAAGACTTTGTCTTTAGTTTTCATGAGATTTTATGATGTATCTTGGCTCACATTTCTTTGTTTTTTTGTGTCTGGGGTTTGCTCAGCTGCTTCAATCTAGGTTTATTGCCAAATGTGGGAAATTTTCATCCATTATTTCTTTGAATAACTTTTCAGCTTCACATTCATTCTCTTCTCCTTTTAGGACTTGAGTGACACAAATTTTAAATCTTTTCTTAGAGTTCCCCAGGTCACTGAAGCTCTGTGCATTTTTTCTCTCATGTTCAGATTGGATCATTTCTATTGCTCTATCTTCATGTTCACTCATTCTCATTACCAGGCCACAAGAATGAAAACCTCAGTCCCCTTCAGCCTCTTCTGACAGCACTCTAGAGGACAGAAGAGGCACCCTGTACAGTCCAGCAAGAACAGAAGTCCAGGCTTTCCACTCAACCTTTGCTCAGTGGAGGGAGGGACTGGTTCTCTCTTGTGTTTTCCTTTAGTAGTAGTTATTATCTAATCTTCTGTCTCGTTAGAATGCCCTTTTTTCTGGTCCTTGGTCAAGAGGACAACAAGTGTGGGGGCAGAGTTTGTCTGCTCTCATTAACATTTCTGGGTTGCTGGCATCCCAACTCTGAGTTTGGAGTCATAAGTCAGAAGAAAATGGAGTGGGTTTCACTTTCATCTATTTCTATCCTTCACCCTACATACATACACATCTCCCCAATTAAAAAAAAAAAGTCCTACATCTCCTCTAACTATATTGTCATTAGTCATCATATTTTCATAGCCAAGCATGAGCAACAGTATTTATTCCCTTTTCCCTTTCTCTCTACATTAAGTATAGAATCAGGAGGTGGAGAGCAATCTAATCTTTAGAGGTCAAATAGAATTCCTAAATTTCAGTGTAGCATAGGCAGCACTCAAAACATTTCACTTTGTCAGAAATAAAACTTCAAAAAGACATGAAATTTGCCATATAAAAATCATAAAGTTTGGGCGGAGCCAAGATGGTGGCGTGAGTAGAGCAGTGGAAATCTCCTCCCCAAACCACATATATTTATGAAAATATAGCAAAAACAACTCTTCCTAGAATAGAGACAAGAGGACACAGGACAACATCCAGACCACATCCACACCTGCGAGAACCCAGCACCTCGGGAAGGAGGTAAGATACAAGCCCTGGCCTGGTGGGACCTGAGCGCCCCTCCCCCCAGCTCCCGGCGGGAGGAGAGGAGTCGGAGCGGGAGGGAGACGGAGCCCAGGACTGCCGAGCACCCAGCCCCAGCCATCCAGATCAGAGCACAGACACAGTGCATGCGCTGGGCCCTGGATACTAGGGGAACAGGGCAGCCGGACAGGTGAGCGGGTCCCTGAGGCTGGTGCCTGAGGACAAAGAAAAGCGAGCAGCTTTTTTTTTTAAATTATTTATTTAATTTTTTGTTGTTCTTGTTGTTGTTTTGTTTTGGCGGGGGCTTTTTGGAAGTCTTAAAGGGACAGGGTGGGACACTTACTCCAGAGGCAGGGAATCTGGGGATCTCTGGACACTCAAACCCCCTGGACAGCAGGGAGCATGGAGGACCCTAACGGAGATAAATAGCCTCCCAGCCGCTTCCCCTCCAACACGGCTCCACCACTTTGGAGCAGCGGCCTGAGCCAGGCCACGCCCACAGCAACAGTGGAGATAAACTCCATAGCAGCCGGGCAAGAATCAGAAGCCCTGTCTGCACACAGCTGCCCAGCACAAGCCACAAGAGGTCACTGTTCTCCCAGGAGAGGAAGGCAACAAACCAACAAGAAGGGAAGTTCTTCCAGACGTCACTCGTCCCAGCTCTGCAAACTATTTCTATCACCATGCAAAGGCAAAATTACAGGCAAACCAAGATCACAGAGACGACACCAGAGAGGGAGACAGACCTAGCCAGTCTTCCTGAAAAAGAATTCAAAATAAAAATCATAAACATGCTGACGGAGATGCAGGGAAATATGCAAGAGCAATGAGATGAAGTCCGGAGGGAGATCACAGATGCCAGGAAGGAAATTACAGAAGTGAAACAAACTCTGGAAGGATTTATAAGCGGAATGGATAAGATGCAAGAGGCCATTGATGGAATAGAAACCAGAGAACAGGAACGCATAGAAGCTGACACAGAGAGAGATAAAAGAATCTCCTGGAATGAAACAATATTAAGAGAAGTGTGTGACCAATCCAAAAGGAACAATATCCATATTATAGGGGTACCAGAAGAAGAAGAGAGAGAAAAAAGGGATAGAAAGTGTCTTTGAAGAAATAATTACTGAAAACTTCCCCAAATTGGGGGAGGAAATAATCGAACAGACCACAGAAATACACAGAACTCCCAACAGAAAGGACCCAAGGAGGACAACACCAAGACACATAATAATTAAAATGGCGAAGATCAAGGACAAGGAAAGAGTTTTAAAGGCAGCTAGAGAGAAAAAGGTCACCTATAAAGGAAAACCCATCAGGCTATCATCAGACTTCTCGACAGAAACCTTACAGGCCAGAAGAGAATGGCATGATATATTTAATACAATGAAACAGAAGGGCATTGAACCAAGGATACTGTATCCAGCACGATTATCATTTAAATATGATGGAGGGATTAAACAATACCCAGACTAGCAAAAGCTAAGGCAATTTGCCACCCATAAACCACCTCTACAGGGCATCATACAGGGACTGCTCTAGATGGGAGCACTCCTAAAAAGAGCACAGAACAAAACACCCAACATATGAAGAATGGAGGAGGAGGAATAAGAAGAGAGAGAAGAAAAGAATCTCCAGACAGTGTATATAACAGCTCAATAAGCGAGCTAAGTTAGGCAGTAAGATACTAAAGAGGCTAACTTTGAACCTTTGGTAACCACGAATTTAAAGCCTGCAATGGCAATAAGTACATATCTTTCAATAGTCACCCTAAATGTAAATGGACTGAATGCACCAATCAAAAGACACAGAATAGTAGAATGGATAAAAAAGCAAGACCCATCTATATGCTGCTTACAAGAAACTCACCTCAAACCCAAAGACACGCAGAGACTAAAAGTCAAGGGATGGAAAAACATATTTCAGGCAAACAACAGCGAGAAGAAAGCAGGGGTTGCAGTACTAATACAAGACAAAATAGACTTCAAAACAAAGAAAGTAACAAGAGATAAAGAAGGACACTACATAATGATAAAGGGCTCAGTCCAACAAGAGGATATAACCATTCTAAATATATATACACCCAACACAGGAGCACCAGCATATGTGAAACAAATACTAACAGAACTAAAGGGGAAATAGACTGCAATGCATTAATTTTAGGAGACTTCAACATGCCACTCACCCCAAAGGATAGATCCACCGGGCAGAAAATAAGTAAGGACATGGAGGCACTGAACAACACAGTAGAACAGATGGACCTAACAGACATCTATAGAACTCTACATCCAAAAACAACAGGATACAGATTCTTCTCAAGTGCACATGGAACATTCTCCAGAATAGACCACATACTACGCCACAAAAAGAGCCTCAGTAAATTCCAAAATATTGAAATTCTACCAACCAACTTTTCAGACCACAAAGGTATAAAACTAGAAATAAATTCTACAAAGAAAACAAAAAGGCTCACAAACACATGGAGGCTTAACAACATGCTCCTAAATAATCAATGGATCAATGAACAAATTAAAATAGAGATCAAGGAATATATGGAAACAAATGACAACAACAACACAAAGACCCAACTTCTGTGGGATGCAGCAAAAGCGAAAAGCGAAAGCAGTCTTAAGAGGAAAGTATATAGCGATCCAGGCACACTTGAAGAAGAAAGAACAATCCCAAATGAATAGTCTAACATCACAATTATCAAAACTGGAAAAAGAAGAAAAAATGAGGCCTAAAGTCAGCAGAAGGAGGGACATAATAAAGATCAGAGAAGAAATAAACAAAATTGAGAAGAATAAAACAATAGCAAAAATCAATGAAACTAAGAGCTGGTTCTTTGAGAAAATAAACAAAATAGATAAACCTCTAGCCAAACTTATTAAGAGAAAAAGAGAATCAACACAAACCAACAGAATCAGAAATGAGAATGGAAAAATCACGACAGACTCCACATAAATACAAAGAATTATTAAAGACTACTGTAAAAACCTATATGCCAACAAGCTGGAAAACCTAGAAGAAATGGACAACTTCCTAGAAAAATACAACCTTCCAAGTCTGACCAAGGAAGAAACACAAAAGTTAAACAAACCAACTACGAGCAAAGAAATTGAAACTGTAATCAAAAAACCACCCAAGAACAAAACCCCTGGGCTGGACGGATTTACCTCGGAATTTTATCAGACACACAGAGAAGACATAATACCCATTCTCCTCAAAGTTTTTCAAAAAATACAATAGGAGGAAATACTCCCAAACTCATTCTATGAAGCCAACATCACCCTAATACCAAAACCAGGCAAAGACCCAACCAAAAAAGAAAATTACACACCAATATCCCTGATGAATGTAGATGCAAAAATACTCAATAAAATATTAGCAAACCGAATTCAACACTATATCAAAAGGATCATACACCATGACCAAGTGGGATTCATCCCAGGGATGCAACGATGGTACAACATTCGAAAATCCATCAACATCATCCATCACATCAACAAAAAGAAAGACAAAAGAAACATGATCATCTCCATAGATGCTGAAAAAGCATTTGATATTCAACATCCATTCATGATAAACAGTCTCAGCAAAATGGGTACAGAGGGCAAGTACCTCAACATAATAAAGGTCATATATCATAAACCCACAGCCAACATTATACTGAACAGTGAGAAGCTGAAAGCATTTCTTCTGAGATCAGGAACAAGACAGGGATGCCCACTCTCCCCACTCTTATTTAACATAGTACTGGAGGTCCTAGCCACGGCAATCAGACAAAACAAAGAAATACAAGGAATCCAGATTGGTAAAGAAGAAGTTAAACTGTCACTATTCGCAGATGATACGATATTGTACATAAAAAAACCCTAAAGACTCCACTCCAAAACTACTAGAACTGATATCAGAATACAGCAAAGTTGCAGGATACAAAATTAACACACAGAAATCTGTAGCTTTCCTATACACTAACAATGAACCAATAGAAAGAGAAATCAGGAAAACAATTCCATTCACAATAGCATCAAAAAGAATAAAATACCTAGGAATAAACCTAACCAAAGAAGTGAAAGACCTATACCCTGAAAACTACAAGTCACTCTTAAGAGAAATTAAAGGGGACACTAACAAATGGAAACTCATCCCATGCTCGTGGCTGGGAAGAATTAATATCATCAAAATGGCCATCCTGCCCAAAGCAATATACAGATTTGATGCAATCCCTATCAAATTACCAGCAACATTCTTCAATGAACTGGAACAACTAATTCAAAAATTCATATGGAAACATCAAAGACCCCGAAAAGCCAAAGCAATCCTGAGAAAGAAGAATAAAGTAGGGAGGATCTCACTCCCCAACTTCAAGCTCTACTACAAAGCCATAGTAATCAAGACAATTTGGTACTGGCACAAGAACAGAGCCACAGACCAGTGGAACAGATTAGAGACTCCAGACATTAACCCAAACATACATGGTCAATTAATATTTGATAAAGGAGCCATGGACATACAATGGCGAAATGACAGTCTCTTCTACAGATGGTGCTGGCAAAACTGGACAGCTACATGTAGGAGAATGAAACTGGACCATTGTCTAACCCCATATACAAAAGTAAACTCAAAATGGATCAAAGACCTGAATGTAAGTCATGAAACCATAAAACTCTTAGAAAAAAACATAGGTAAAAACCTCTTAGACATAAACATGAGTGACCTCTTCTTGAACATATCTCCCCAGGCAAGGAAAACAACAGCGAAAATGAACAAGTGGGACTATATTAAGCTGAAAAGCTTCTGTACAGCAAAAGACACCATCAATAGAACAAAAAGGTACCCTACAGTATGGGAGAATATATTTGTAAATGACAGATCCGATAAAGGCTTGACTTCCAAAATATATAAAGAGCTCACACACTTCAACAAACAAAAACAAAGAATCCAATTAAAAAATGGGCAGAGGAACTGAACTGAACAGCTCTCCAAAAAAGAAATACAGATGGCCAAAAGACACATGAAAAGATGCTCCACATCGCTAATTATCAGAGAAATTCAAATTAAAACTACAATGAGGTATCACCTCACACCAGTAAGGATGGCTGCCATCCAAGACAAACAACAACAAATGTTGGCAAGGTTGTGGAGAAAGGGGAACCCTCCTACACTGCTGGTGGGAATGTAAATTAGTTCAACCATTGTGGAAAGCAGTATGGAGGTTCCTCAAAATGCTCAAAAAAGACTTACCATTTGACCCAGGAATACCACTCCTAGGAATTTACCCTAAGAACGCAGCACTCAAGTTTGAAAAAGACAGATGCACCCCTATGTTTATCACAGCACTATTTACAATAGCCAAGAATTGGAAGCAACCTAAGTGTCCATCAGTAGATGAATGGATAAAGAAGATGTGGTACATATACACAATGGAATATTACTCAGCCATAAGAAGAAAAAAAATCCTACCATTTGCAACAACATGGATGGAACTAGAGGGTATTATGCTCAGTGAAATAAGCCAGGTGGAGAAAGAGAAATACCAAATGATTTCACTCATCTGTGGAGCATAAGAACAAAGGAAAAACTGAAGGAACAAAACAGCAGCAGAATCACCGAACCCAAGAATGGACTAACAGGTACCAAAGGGAAAGGGACTGGGGAGGATGGGTGGGTAGGGAGGGATAAGGGGAGGGGAGAAGAAAGGGGGTATTATGATTAGCATGCATAATGGAGGGGGCGGGAGAAAGGGGAGGGCTGTACAACACATTTAGACAAATAGTGATTCTACAACATTTTGCTATGCTGATGGACAGTGACTGTAAAGGGGTTTGTGGGGGGGACCTGGTATAGGGGAGAGCCTAGTAAACATAATATTCTTCATGTAATTGTAGATTAATGATAACAAAAAAAAAACAGAAAAAAAAAGGAAAGAAAAGGGGGATTACTCCCTGATAGGATAAAACTAACTGTAAATCAATGATTAAAGCATGCTTTAAGTATCCTTAATTTTGATCATTTAAAGGGTGTCACATGATCAGCTATGGAAGTACCTTTTTCTGATAATATTCCTTTCTCTTAAAAAAAAATCAGTTCCTGTGTGGTGGTCTCCAGTAAGTTCTTCACAATGATATAAAGGGCATATCAAAGTGCGGGCAAAGGGTTTGTTTGTGTTTATACAGAGGATCAAAGCCTGATTTGGCCACCCAGAAAACGAATTAAGATACGATATGAAGAAGAACTTCCAACATCAACATTCTCAGGAAGAATAATTCCAGAAGATGAACATTAAAAAACTTCAACAAAGATCCTGGCGCTGTTGCAGTTGTAGCTGCATTCATCCCACCGGTTCCTGGACTTGCCATTGAAATGAAGAAGGAGATATCTAAGCTGGCCTGTGCATACAGTAAAACAACAAATTTGACTGGATCTATACTGTCGGAACTCAACCAAGAAATAGGAGAAGTGCAAGTTGCAGCGCTCCAAAAATCTTGCGACTACAGACTATCTACTGTTAAAAGAACATATGGGATGTGAACAGTTCCCAGGAATATGTTGTTTTAATTTGTCTGATTTTTCTCAAACTATTCAAATTCAGTTAAATATCCATCATATCATTGATAAGTTTTCACAAATGCCTAGGGTGCCTAACTGGTTTTCTTGGTTTCACTGGAGATGGCTGGTAATTGTAGGTCTGCTTTGGTTATGTAGCTGTATTCCTATTATGTTAATGTGTGTGCACAATTTAATTAGTAGTTTAAAACCTATACATGCTTATGTTACTCTACAAGAAGATATGTCAAAGAAATAATCAATCTTCCCATGTTTTCTTCTGTCTGCTACTTCTATAGCTTTTCTTCTTCCTTCCTAATTACAACCCTTAAGTAGAATTCGTGCCTCATAATGAAATTACCGAGTATCATAATTTTTTCAAGTGGTAAAGATACCTCAAGACAAATGCTGGGCATAAAAGCCACAGGGCATAAATCTGCAAAGAAGTAAAAAGCTATCCTTTTCAAACAATATTGCTTCTCTCTCACTTACCAACTTTACATTCCCCTGTATGGCCCCGGAAGATGACTGGTTAGCCAGAGACGGGTAAGATTCCTCAAGGGAAGAACAACCTAAGACAGGCACAGTCGCAGGGGGGCCATCAGGTGAGAAATTGGGGATCAACAGAGGTGAGGCTTAGAACCCCACCCCCTCTGTTTTGAGAGAAATCTTCTGCATCCGTGGATGTTTTGTTGCCCTTGTCTAGCTTGGATTAATACTTAGTGTGTAGGCACAGACCTGATCATCTACATTTGCCCTCTTACAGCACTAAACTATGTTTTCTACCTTTATCTTGCATCTACCTACCACTTCAGCATTTTATTTAAAATAATAATAATAATAATAATAATAACAATAATAATAAGGGAGAAATGTGGGATTCACATATAAATCAAGTATAAAAATCAAATGAATATTCATATTTGACCTGATTGTTTATAGTTCATAATGAGTGATCAAAACTGAAAGTTTCTGTGATGACTGTCCTTGTACTGTTCACCATGTAACTTATTCACTATGTAAGAATTTGTTCACCATGTAAGAACTTGTTTGTTATGCTTCAGAAGATTGGAGACTGTTGAGAACTAGGCTTGGGGTTGATTAATGATTGTGCATTGAGTCCCCTATACAGAATTTTATTGTTGTTAACAACCATTTGATCAATAAATATGAGAGATGCCTTCTCAAAAAAAAAAATCATAAAGTTTGTCATGTTCTATTTGTTCTGTACCTAAAATGACACACATTTTTCATCCAATTAGAAAATAAAGACTTCATCACCATCTGAAGACCTACAATAACTACATTCAACTTTTCTGAACTTCATGTAATAACCTTTTTCATGCATGTCTGTGTTTTAATCCCTCTGTTCTCATTTCTGCCTATACCATCCCACTGCAGCTGTGCCTTCCTGTTCGTTCTCCTACCTCTTCAACACTTCTTCTCACTCATGAACGCCCACTTCTTAAATGCGTGTGCTTCTTCACATTTTATGTATTTCCCTGGACAAGCTCCTCAATTTTATAGTTTCAACTGCCATTTAAATGCTGATGACTTGCAAATGTTTATCTCGAGTCCAAAGCTCACACTTGAGTTGCTTCTTGACAAGTTCTCTGGATAGTCCCCAAATTCAAACAAATCAAAAAGCAAACTCATCCTATTTAAACCTAAATCTGCTCTTCCTTTTTTATTTCATCTTTCAGAAACGACATCTACTTAGTCTTTAAATTCAGCAATACCTAATAATGTGCTATAAAAGATGAGAGACTTCTTGCTTATAATGAGATTTGCTATTTTTTATTTCTTTACATGATATAATAAGTTTATCATATCCTAGAAATGGCATCCAATAAGGTTTGGTGAATGAAATAAAAAGTTGAATTCATCTAGGAAAAGATTGATAAGCAAAAAATCTTCCTTTGGGGTTAAATAGGTCATGCCCACTCTGCAGGATTTGTGTCTATGTGTCCACTAGAGCATCCCAACATCTGAAACTACCTGGCACATGATAGGTGCTCAATAAATATTGTTGAATGAAGGAACAAACGTTTTTTTTATAAAGACTCTATTTTCCACATTTTTCATGAGAAGTCTAATACTATGTAGAGTATCCTAACTACAATGTGCATTATTTATCTATTACTATGTAATAAATTATCCAAAAAACTTAATGGCTCAAAACAACATTTATTATCCCACAGATTGTGTGATTCAAGAATATAGGTGATGATTAGCTGGGTTATCAGACTGGAAATCCCACAAGGCTGTAGTTTTCCTGAGGCTCAACTGGGAAGAACATTCTTCTTAGATCTCTTACATGGTTGTTAGCAGGATTCAATTCCTTGCAGCTTGCTTGACTGAGGCCTGTTTCTCAGAGACCTTCCTCAATGTTTTACTTTGTTGTTTTTCTACATTGTTTTTGCACATGAGCGACACAGCAGCCCGCTTCATCACAGTGAGCAAGGATGAATGCAAGAAAGAATGCCAGGAAGATGGAAGTCACAGTCCATTGCAATCTAATCATGAAAGTGACAGCAATCACTTTTGCCACATTCTATTCATTATAAGTGAGTCACTGGTCCAGTCATATTCAAGGGGAGGGATTTCATGAAGGCATGGGTACCAGGGGATGGGGAAGGGGGGAAAACGTTTCATTGGAAGCTTTGTCGCAAGCTGTGCCTACCACATCATGCATAGACACTTTCCTAGGAAATAGGAAGCCACTGTGAGCAGAAACACTGCAGCTTATGGCCACAACTAGAACTATATTTATACAACTATCTCAGCCAACAGACACCTCTTTTCCCCATTACTAGCAAACAAAGAGAATTCTTCTCTAGGCACAAAGAAGAAACTTTTCTTCTCTCTTTACACTCAAAAACGTCTCCTTAAGAATCAGATTAGATTAAGTTACAAGCGTATTTTAAAACCCTGTAGTCCACATCCAGACTTCCCCTTCCCTTCTCTGCACAGGCCGACCATCTATGTTATATCGATGAGGTGCTAGATTCCCTTGTCAATTTGGTCAGTCTGATTCTGAGCTAAACTCAAAGTTGAGGTCCAGAGTTAGATGCAAAGGTCATTATCTGTCTGACTACAACTCTTCCCAAATGACCTATTGACTAAGTCATAGGTAAATTCCCATCAATACTTTCAAATTCCACATAACCTCAAAGGACATTCAATCTCTTCACTTCTGCTTTGCTTAGTATCCACAGTAGAGGAAGGATTTTGAAACTTGATTAGATGAATGGTGATTGATTATAGGAATCAATTCTATTATTGGTTTGGTAGATTTGGAAAACACATTAAGTTTTGAAATTAATAGAATCATTAGTGGGAATTTAGAGTGTTCAAAGATCCTTATGGTCATGGACAGTTAAAAACTGCTTGATTAAAAAAGAATTCGTAGGTTTCCACAAATAGCTTCTAACGAAAAAGCGGAGTCTCTGTATATTTAGCACCCACCACTATTCATTGCTTTGCATTCATACTCCAAAGTCAGGACTTTGCCAGAAAATGAGAACAAAGAAAGTTTTGAGTTCTTTTGGAAGACAGTGAATTTGAGATGGCTGATTGTGAGTTAATTGCCTCTGAGCATTTCTGGAATTGCTGCTTGTGCATTTTCTTACTGCTGACAGAATCCCTTATATCGACAATGGGTATTGTTTCAAGCAAGATCATGCAGTTTAGTTTTACATCCTTTTCTCTAGACCTGTAAGTGTAGCAGTAATTGATTCTCTTTTGCACCCGTTCTTGGGGTAAATGCTTTTATACATTAGTGGCCTTGGATTTGGGGATTTACAAAGAGGTGGGAGGGACTGGGAACTAAAGAGCAGATCAGAGAAATCCTGAAGGAAATGAAGAAAGAGAAGAAGGCTCAGACTCCAAAACAGGGGAAGAGGGCAAGTGCATTCAGATTTAAAGGATAGGACTTTTAACAGCAGCCTAGTATGGCAGTCTTATAATGGGAGGAGCTCTGGCCTGTGAATTGTAATCGTACCTCTACCTTCATCTGTGTAATCTTGGGGTTAGGCTTTGTAATCTACAAAATAAGACTACTGAAGTGCTTGATCTGTAAGGGCCAATCAACCTGTAAAGTTTTCCTCTGTGACCAGAAAAGGAGACTCAATCAAATCACGTATATGGTAAAATTTCTGGCCTACAATCCCCCAATCAGTTTACATTTCCTTCCTCTTGGCACATTTTTCCAAGAATTCTCTCCAATTCCCAAATCTTATTCTGTGTGAATATTAAACTTTCTGGTAATTAATTCTATGTAGTTGACTATAATAAAGATGTTAGTTGATAATGGCTGAATGACCCACAAGTAATAGAATTTTAAACATAAATGGATTGAAATCATAATGATTTACTGAGAGGATATAGAGTTAATTTTTTGAGCATAAGTAATCATCAGACATTATTCATAAAGCTGTCCTGGCTGATTTGTCTACAGTGAGCAGTTCAAGGCAGAAAGAGTTGAAAGAATGACATATTAGCACAGATTCTGAAAGGAGGCAGACTTGGAATTAGGTCCCTGCTCTACCATTTGCTAGCTGCTGGACTGAGCAATTTACTAATTGCTCTTAAGTTTTCTCATCTTTAAAATGGGATTAATAATGCCTATATCCAAGAATTATTTTAAAGAATGAAGAAAACAATATGTCTGGCACATGGTAACTATGTAACAACCACTAACTATAATTATTGTGTAGTCTCTGGGAAAACAGTGATGAGCCCCATTTTAAGAATCAAATAATGTTATTGTCACTCCCAGAGACCCACAAAAAGCTTCGCTGCTTTATAAAATGAATACACAATATAAGATCTCTGACTATAAAAAAATGATACTGGCTCAGCGTAAGAAAATCAGTCTGATTATTTTATACTTACTTTAAAATAAGACATTGTTTGAATACTGTTTTACCTTGTGAATTCAAACTTTCTATTTTCAATGGATAACTTGCAGACCCTCATTAATGATGGATAATTTCCCTAAGTCTTCAAAATTATCTGTCCTGTTTAGATAATATTTAAATGATGGAAATCAATTAAATTGAAATAGGAAAGGATTGACCCATGCTATGAATCAAATAAGTACAAATGAGAAACTAATCCAAAACAGAAGCTCCTGGATTTGCACACTTCATTAGCCATTGGACACAGACTACTCAATACTACTATTGTAGCATTACCTTACTATTTAAATCGCTTTATGTTTTACTCAAATCTATAGTTTTTGCCTTTAAAACCAAGTGTTGAGGAACTGTGGAGCAATGAGCTGGAGAAGAGTTCCCTCTACCAATGAGGCAAGAGGAAGCCTCACACAGGGGGGCCTTCATGTTCAAATTAAGGTCATCCTCTGGCCTCCTCCAGCTTATCATCTAGAGGGTCCAAGGATTCCTCAAGTGCTAGGAGTAAGCCTGACCCTTGGTCTTTTACACCCTAATTGCCTAGTGTCATGGGAAAACAACAAGACTTTGCCACTCCAAATGAAACTGCCCTCCCTTTTTTCTGTCTCATAACTGATGGTGTGGTCTAACCTTTGAACTATCAGGACTAATTTCATATTGCCTTGTATTACTGTTTATTTCTTCATCACAGGAAACCTAGGACTCCTTGGTCATCCATCTTCCCTGAACTTTATTATTTTCCCTGAGAAAAATGAAAGAATCAGATGACTTTCCCAAGTTTTACTACCATACCTACCCACTAATCTACCTGTTTCTTCCTTCTCTCTCATTGTCATGAATTAACTATCCATGTTTCTCATTAAGGTTAACTCCTCTTCTTTGCAATAGATAATCATCATCTCTTGCTTGCATGATAATATTCTTCCACTGATTTCTTTTTCATTATCAGGTGACTTTTTCCAGTGCCTCTCTTCTATCACTATATAGGCATGGTATTATTTCTCCCATTAAAACAAACAAAAGTGTCCACTGATTTCAACTCCCCTACCAACTACAGACCATTTTCTCTGCTTCCTATTAATCACCTAGAAAGAAGTTCCTGGGTCCACTATCTCCAATTCTACCGATTTTCTCCTAAGTTCATTCCAATAAGATTTTTGCCTCCATGACTCCACTTTTTACTATTATCCTCTTACTCTTATCATCATCAACACGAGTCATTACTAAACCCAAGAGTCAGTTCTCAGTCTTCATCTTACTTAACCTGTCAGCAGCATCCGACACATGTGATCATTTACTCCTCCTTCACATGGATTCTGAAACTCCACATTCCCTGACCTTCTCATAACTCACCAGGTACTTCTTTCAGTCTGAGTGCTAGTTTCTCCTCAGCTCATTAACCTCTTAATAATAGAGCAACCCAGATCTTTTCTCTTGCATTATTTTCTCTCTGTACCCACTCCCTGGTGATCTCATTCAAGGCTTTAAATTCTGTGTCTATGCTCATGACTACCAAATTTAATCTCCAGCCAGGGCCTCACCTCACCACTTCAACCTACCACTCAACATCTCCACATGCATGTCTCATAAGCACCTCATGTGTATGAGAATACCCCAAGTAAATTCCCAAACTGATCTTTTTTCCAAAACTTTCTAACCGTCTTTCTCCGTGAAGGGCAGCTTCATTCTTCCAGTTGCTCAGGCCAAAAACCTTGGAGTCACTGTTGACTCATCTCTCATAAACATACACACTCACATCTTATCCTTTCCAACACCAAATCCTACAAACTTGATCTTCAAAATATGCTCAGAGTCTAACCACTTTTCACCACTTCCATTGCCCAAGCCACTGTCAGTCACATCTTGCCTCAATCATTGCAATGACCTCTTATGAGGTCTCCCTGCTTCTTTATGGCGATTCTGAGCACTTTGGTAGTCACAGAGAACCTAGGAAAAGTTGTGAGTCAGATCACATCACTTTTCTGCTCAGTCACTAATATGTCACTCAGACTAAAAGCCAATGCTTCTACAGTGACCCCAAGACTCTATGGGATGCGGCTCCCCATTCTTATCTCTTAGTCTCACACCCCCACATTCCCACACTGCTGGACATCCTGCTCCTCCTCAGATTTGCTTTCACATCAGAGTGTTTCACTTGCTGCTCTCACGGCCTAGAATGATCCTCCCTCACATAACCACATGATTCAGTCCTTCAGCTCCTTAGGAGTGGTCTTTGTTCCGGTGTTCTCTTTCCAGAAGAGTTTTCCCTAATCATCATATTGAAAAACAGCTGTGACTTTCTGTCCCCTTGCATTGCTTTGTTTTTATCTTTTGCACATGTCTATATCTAATCATATAATTACCTCATTTTTATCTCCACAAATGGAGAAAATTGAGGCCCATAAAGGTTAAGAAATTCCCTAAATATTATGAGAGAGTATGTGAAAAATCTGAATTTGAATTTGAAATTTATAATTAACTTCTCTAGATTCTGTTTCCTTCTTCAAAATAAGGAAAATAAGATCTTCCTTTCAGGGGTGTTGTGAGAAGCATAGCTAATACATACAGAGTATAAAGACACTAGCACAGTGTCTAACTCAGGCATGTCAGTACATGGAAGCAATAATTATGCTGTAACTGAACAGAGTAAAATTTAGTACAATAAATCTGAAAACACACTTCTAAATGAAAATGCTACGTTACTCAATCTCTTAATTTGTGTTTTGATTGACAGCACTGTATTTCAGAGAATCCTTCAAAATCACATGAATGAAAATTAGTCTTTTCTGTCTATGGAAAAAAATTAACTGGGGTTGTTTTCATTTTCTTAACTGAGCAGCTGTGTTATGTAAGCCTCTATCAGTGTACATACAGTCTAACAATGCAGGCATATTTGTTCTTCAACTCAAAGGGGGAAGACTTTATAAGCCACTCAGTATTCATTATATTTGCCTAAGACTCTAATCTGCTCTACATTTAAGCTTGCAGAGTTCCAGTATGAAAAAATCTTTAAACCCCAGGCCTGCTGACTGGCATGAGCCAGAAATAAGGGTCTATACAGGGGATCCAAAATGTAGCAGGTAGATTGATGTCCCCATTTGCATTCCAGTGCCCCCAAAATACTTTCACAGCATAGGCAACAGTATGAGGGCCCTAATGAATTTATATTCTATAACAAACTGAAAGGTCAACATGCATATATATTTATAATGGAATCGGTATTTGTTAATGAAAGGAAATGGTTCTTTCCTTTGTAGCAACTTCTCAAACTTTTCTGGAGCAAGCAAGCAGTCAGCCTTAGAAAGCTCTTACAAATTAGACTTCAGTATTTTCTAAGATACTTGGGACAAGGAAGAGTGATCAAACTAATAGTCTGTTAACTTTACAATTTCAGTACCAAGACTAAGATGCAATATCCAAGTAGTACGTTTGTCATGTTTCTAAAAGGAACAATATACTATGGTACAACTTACTTAGAAAGCATCAAAAAAGAACACGTGTACTATAGCATAAATTCCTGAGATTGACAAATATTTAGTTGGAAACCATGAGTGAAGCAGCATGTCAGTTTCCTAAGGGATAGTTGTAAACCACCTTTATCAAAATAGAGAACACACCTTTATCCAATCTTCTTGTATTGTCTGGCAGTGGAAGAGCACAACCTTCTCACAGAAAAGGTAAAGGGTAGAGATGATGAGTATCGGCCAGTCACTCATGCTATAGCTATAAGGACCAGTTGCCTAAGGAGAGACTTCAGTGACTTGAGGGAATGAAAGAAAAAGGAAATAGGCAAAGAGAACTGGAGGAAAGCCTCTCCTGCTGTATACCCCAGAGGCAACAGGACCACTTATGGACCTGTGCTCTCACTATTGCAAACCTGAGGAAACCCCTACAAAGCTGTGGCCACTTCTAAAAGGCCAAGTACTAAGTACTTATTTCCCTCCAGTCTGCCACCACACTTTGCTTTTTTAAAAATGTTTGCTAGCAACTTTAGCAGTGATTCATTACCATTAAGAGAACAAAATCTTGTGCTATAGAGCCACCTTGAGGGAGGCAAAAGGAAGGGTCCTAACTACCAACCTGCTGAACCACTAGATTCAAAGTAAACAAAGCCTTGCCTAAATAAGAAAGGTGTGCACTATTTCAAATGTGATTTCAGATATACTTTTCATTAAACACCATGAAAATTTATGTTAACACAGTATCACAGAAAAAATGACAATATTCCAGCAACTAAACCCAAAGACACAAAATATTGCAATCTCATAAACAATTCAATTTAGCTGGATTGAAGAAAAAAGCAGCTACAAAAATTTCAGGAAGGCTACAGTGCATTAAGAATAAAATTAACAGCAGAAGGAGTACTTTACTGAAGAGACTGAAATTCTACAAGGGGACCAAACTAATTCTGGAGCTGAAGAAATCAATAAATGAGATGAAAAATGCATTAGAATGCATTGGAAATAGAACAGATTATGTGGAAGAAGGAATTAGCAAGCTGGAAGACAAGGATATAGAAATGATGTAGGTAGAAGGGGAAATAGAACTAAGATTTTTAAGAAGTAAAGAAACCCAGTGAGAGCTGTCAGACCCCACTAGAAAAAAACAACATAAGAATAAATGTAACACCAGAAAGAGAGGAGAAGAAGAAGGAGCAGAGAGTGTATTTAAAGAAATAATGACTGAGAAACTCCCCAACCTGGGGCAGAAACTGGATAACAAGCCCATGAAGTTAATGGAACACCTTATTATCTCAACACAAAAAGAGCCTTCTCAAATTTCTCAGCAGAAACTCTACAGGCAGGGAAAGATTGAAAAGGCATATTCAAAATATACTGAAAGATGAAAACCTCCAGCAAAGAATATTCTATCCAGCAAAGTTATCTGGCATATATGAAGGAGAAATAGTGGCTTTACCAGACAAACAAAAGCTGAGAGAATTCACCACCACCAGACTTGCCTTACAAGAAACATTGAAAGGAGCTCTTTAAGCGGAAATGAAAGGACAAGAGTACACAAAACTCTGATAAAGTGAAAGCCAATCAGAATTAGAAAACTGTAACTATTTTTAGAATAACATATTAAATACCTAACTATAGCATGAAGGTTAAAGACAAAGAGCATTAAAAATAACTATAGCTACTACAACTTGGTAACAAAATCACAGCATAAAGACATAATTTGTGACATCAAAAATATAAAAGGGGAAGAATAAAAGGATGGAACCTTTTATAGATGAAACAAGATAAATTGCTATCAGCAAAAAAAGACTGCTTTATGTATGAAATGTTTTACATAAACCTCATGATAACCACATAGCAAAAATAAATGAAATGGAGACTAAAAAACAATAGAAAAGATCAGTGAAATTAAAAGTTGTTTGAAAAGATGAAGACAATAGATAAATATTTAGCTAGACTCATCAGAGGAAGATAGGACTCAAATCAAGTGAAACAGTTATAACTAGCACCACAGAAATACAAATGATTATGAGATTACTATGAAAACTTATATGGCAACAAATTGGACAAAATTGAAGAAATGTTTAAATTCCTAGAAACATTCAATCTCCTAAAACTGAACTAGGAAGAAATAGAAAATCTGAAAAGACTGATTACTAGTAACACAATTGAATCAGTAATTAAAAACCAACAAACAAAGGTCCAGGACCAAATGGCTTCACAGGAGAATTCTACCAAACATTTAAAGGAGAGTTAATACCTATGCTTCTTAAAATATTCCAAAACTTGAAAAGGGAGGAACACTTCCAAATTCATTCTATGAGCACAGCATCACCCTGATACCAAAACCAGATGGACACTTCAAAAAAAAGTACAGATCAATACCCTTGACAAACATAGATGTAGAATTGTCAACAAAATATTATCAAACCGAATTCAAAAATACATGAAAAGGATCATTCACCACAACCAAATGGGATTTATTGGTTACAAGCATGGTTCAATATTCACAAAGCAATCAATGTGATATACCACATTGACAAAAAGAACAGTAAAAACCATATGGTTATCTTAATACATGCTGGAAAAGAATTTGACAGAATTTAACATCCAAACATGACAAAAACTCTCAAGAAAGTAGGCATAGAGGGAACATACTTCAACATAATAAAGCCCATGTGTGACAAATCCAAAGCTAACATCATACTCAATGGCAAAAAGTTGAAAGCTCTTCCTTTAAGATCAGGAACAAGACAAAGATGACCACTCACCACTCTTACTCATTATAGTACTGGAAGCCTTAGCCATGGCAATAAGATAAAGAAATAAAATGCATCTTAATTGGTAAGGAAGAAATAATATTGTCATTATCTACAGATGACCTGATACTATATATAGAAGTGCCCTAAAGAGTCCACCAAAAAAACTATTAGAATAAATGAATTCAGTAAATTTGCAGGATACAAAATCAATGCATAGAAAATCTGTTGCACTTCTATATACAAATAATGAACTAGCAGAGAAAGAAATTAAGAAAATAATCCCATTTACAATCACATCAAAAAGTATTAAAAAAAACTTAGGAAAAAATTTGACCAAGGAAGTGAAAGACCTGTACTCTAAAAACTTTAAGACATTAATAAAAGAAATTGAAGAAGACACAAATAAATGGAAAGATATACTGTGCCCATGGATTAGAATAATATTGTTAAAAAGTCCATACTATTATCTAGAGATTCAGTGCAATACCTATCAAAAGGCTAAAAACATTTCTCACAGAACTAGAATAAGTGATCCTAACATTTGTAAGGAACCACAAAATATCCCAAGTAGTCAAAGCAATCTTGAGAAAGAACAAAGGTGGAGGTATTACACTCCCTAGTTTCCAACTATACTACAAAGCTATAGTAATCACAACAGTAAGGCACTGACACAAAAACAGGCACATACATCAGTGGAACAGAATAGACTGCCCAGAAATGAATGCACACTTATATGGTCCATTTATCTACAACAGAGAAGGCAAGAATATACAATGAGGAAGACAGTTTTGTCAATAAATATTGTGGGGAAAACTGAACAGCTATAAGCAAAAGAATGAAACTGGACTACTTTCTTAAACCAATACTAAAATTAACTCAAAACTGATTAAATAAAGTCCTAAATGTAAGACCTGAAATCACAAAATTCCTAAAAGAAAACATAGGCAGTGTTGCCTCAGGTAGGAGAAACAAAAGCAAAAACAAAGAAGTGCGACTACATCAAACTAAGGAAGTTTCTGCACAGTGAAGGAAACCAACAACAAAATGAAAAGGCAACTTACTCTATGGAAGAATAGATCTACAAACAATTTATATAATAAGGGGTTAACATTCAATATTATACGAAAAACTTACACAACTCAATACCAAAAAATGAACAACCCAGTTTAATAACAGTCAAAGAAACTAAAAAGATGTTGTTCCTAAGAAAACATACAGCTGGCAAACAGATGCATGAAAGGATGCTCAACATTGCTAATTATCAAAGAAATGAATCAGAACCACAAAGACATATCACCTCACACCTGCCAGAATAACTAGTATCAAAAAGACAATAAATAACAAAGTATTGGCAAGGATGTGGAGAAATAGGAATTCTAGTACATTGTTGGTGGGAATGTAAACTGATTCAGCCATTATGGAAAACAGTACGGTGGTTCCTCAAAAATAAATATAGAACTACATATGTCCCAGTAATCCCACTTCTGGGTATTTATCCAAAGAAAACACTAATTTGAAAAGATATATGCACTCCAATGTTTATTGCTGCTTGATTTACAATAACCAAGATATGGAAGTAACCAAAGTATCCATCAATAGCTGAATGGATAAAGAAAATGTGGTAAATGTACACAGTGGAACATTACTCATCCATTAAAAGAATGAAATCTTACCATTTGCAACATGGATGGACCTACAGGGTATTATGCTAAGTGAAATAAGACAGAGAAGGACATACCATATGATTTCACTTACACATGGAATCTAATAAAACAAAACCCAAATCCAGAAATGGACCCATCAATACAGAGAACAAACTGGTAGTTGCCAGAGGAAAAGCAGGAAAGGGGATAGCTGAAACAGGTGAAGCAGATATAGAGGGACAAACTTTCAGTTATAAAATAAATAAGTCATGGGGATTAAAAGAACAGCATAGGGAATATAGTCAGTAATACTGTAATATCTTTACATGGTAACAGGTCGTTAATTACACTTCATATAAAATGTCAAGTCACTATTTTATATACCTGAAACTAATCTTATATTAACTATACTTCAATTTTTAAAAATCAGAACTTAAAAAAAGCTAGTACATTGCCATGAGCTTTTTATATGTGCTGTGTTAAATTAATACACATAAAGCACATAGAAATAAACACTCAAGAAATACTATTATCATCATTATCATTTTTATTAGTACTCTACAAAAGGTTTGCTGGCAAGTACTGGATAACATGGATTGCTCTGCACCAAAGCCAGTCCTTTTGCCTATTCATGTCCACACCATGAGAAATCAGTGAACACACCACCACATCTCCACCAAAACTGTATGTTCTAGGGGATATTCAAGCAGGGCAGGAAAACAGTGGAGAGGGACAGGCCCCAACACACAACTGGGGCCCAAAAGAAAATTCCTTCGTCATTTTCATCTCTTCCATTTTCCAAGTCAGCAGGCAAAGGACAGTATCTGAAACCATGAAGCCACCATCTAGGAAACTGGCCAGTGTAAAAGAGTGAGCACACAGAATGCATTTAATCATGCTCAGTTTTGCAGAGTTGAACACAGTAGTATGAACTGCCAATTATATATTAGTAACACAACATTGTCCATAGAACCTAACATTTCCATTAAAACACAATGCAAGACAGTATCCCTAAATTTTGCTTCTGGGGCAAAACACTTTCCAGTGGTTAAAAAAATCTGCAAAGAAGTAAAGGCCTTTGTTAAGCAAATCAGGTGGCATCAATGCACCTTAAACTAAACCTAAAACAATGATTCTTATTTAGGACATCTGGATCAACCACTGATAAGAACACTAGAAACTTCTAGAACCCCTACAATTTATAATGAACTTAAAGTAGAAGCGCAAGTTTATGAGTAATAAATAAACCTACCAGCGAAAATGTGATAACACATCATAGCAAAACCCTTATGGCATCAAAAATAATGATGAAGCACCATATATTTAAACAGGGCACTGCAACAGCTGTCAGAGCAGCCTGGGGTACATACATAAGCCACAGAGCAACTGTATTTACGTATAGTTGCTAGGCCCACTGTACACTGTGGAATTGTAGCAGACATTTCAGATAGCATCTTTAATAACTATTCAAATGAAGAGGATGATTAATGATATTCTTCCTCATTTTTTAAAGTACCAATCCTACATAAATCCCCTTCCCTTGCAGGCTGAGCAGCAATCTCTCATTATTACATATTCCCATAAATCACACAGGATTGTGTGATAGAAACATCATAGGTCTGCCTTTAGTTCTGTTTCTATGTCCGTGAGAGAGAGAGACAATGAGGGAGAGAAAGAAAGAGAACGGGGTTGGGGAAAGAGAGACTGTGGGAGAGGAAGAGAGAATGAGGAGCAGAGAGAAATGAGTTTGCCATCTACCTTATAAAGTCCTTTTAAATAAAATTGACTGGTGTTTCAAGTGTTCAATGATACTTTTTTCTTCAGAAATAAATGCATTATTCCCAAGCAATATCTAGCACAGAGTACTTGCTCATTCAGTAAGTATAAGAAAAAGAGAAAGATTACAAAGACAAGTAAGGGATAAGGAAGAAGAAAAGGGAAGGAAAATGATCAGAAATGTTTTCAAATCGCTGACAAGCAGAAGAGCCACCGTGTGCACTTCCCACGGAGCAGAAGCCGAGTGCGTCTGCCAAGGCCGTGGGTGCTACCGCGTGGCTCTCTCATGAGACGTAGGAAGGTCCCGTGGCAGAGCAAAGACTCAATTCCAAGTATCCTAGTTCCTAAATTCTTTGAGATACTCAGGTGAACTAAATATATTAGAGGCTATCTAACCATTTTCTAATATTCTGTAGCCAGTTTGTTGTGGTATCAGAGGGCACGACACCAAATATCAATTCTAATTGTTTCCATTTGGCAGTCATATTGCATTGGTTTCAGATCTAAAAAGCAACTAAACTATTTCTGCCTCTTCATTCGATTTCCCCCATTTTTTCTCTTGTAATTTAGGAAACTTTCTGAACTCACAGACCCCTGTCTCTTAGGTAGGAAACAGTTCTGTACTTGCATTAGGTACTTCACAAATCTGCCTTTCATCCTTCTCAGGTTCGCTGTTCACTGCTAACCATAATGTTTCCCCAATCAGCAAATCTTTTAATGTGCTGAACCTTTAGGGTGACTGATATGGGTTACAGAGTGGTAGACTAAAGTGGGTCTAGAAAAAAATTAGTGTCACAAGTCATTTGCATCCATTATTCTAATGGATTTTAAAACAATGAAATTATTTTTTATCAAGGCATATTGGAAATTTGTACAGTTTAGAAGCCACTTGATTTTTATATACTCTATATTTTAAGGTTTAACAATGTGACAGTCTCAAAATGGCACTTTAGAAATTCTGGGGGTACTAAATTAAGCATGGCATAGGCGACATAAAATTATCTTTGGAATTGTAGTATAATACTGGTTGTCGAGGACTTACAACAATATCATGATCATATGACCCATATAATTGTTCTTTTCTCATATTACTTTTCTAAAAGTGCTACCTTCTCATGAAGTGTATTTTTAAAACAAAAAGCTTACAATTGAAGCTAGACTGATTAAAGAATTATATCCTATATTCTAATTATTTGATATTTAGCCATCCTACAGGATTCAAGTTTTTTATTTCATATGTTGTTTATTCTCTCAACATGACACTTGCCAAAACATTTCACTTTCTATGACTTCAAGAAATGAACTTCCACAGGGTCATTGAGAAGGGGAGAAAATAAGTTCTTCTAGGAAGCAAGACCAAGTGATACAAGGAAACTCAGTAAGAAAAAATCAAAATAGAGAATAACAGAAAAATTAAATTAGAAATAAAAATGATGAAAGTGAAATATTGAATTTGAAATTAAGGTAAAATAAATGAATGTTAGCATGTTTTAAAATATATATGGAGAAGTAAATTAGAAAATACAGAATATAAAAAGACAGAAAGAATTGTGGAAACAAACCACTGCTGAGCTACCAGTAGTATCATTCCTGTGAATCACATTGAAAACGTTCCACTCCAACTCTTATGTGTTACAACATGTGTAGAAGACCATCCCTTGAAGCTCCTGACACCAACCTTGGTACACAAATTTGAGAAGCCAGTACATTTAATTTTTGGCAAACTCAATCCTCTCTTGACTGTAATTACTATATTCTTAAGCAAGCACCTCAATATAAGCCCCTCCAGCCATTTATATTCCCCATACATCCATCGTAATTCTGACAGGCACTTTCTTCTATAGCTGTCTTTCACTCCTGCTCTCCAATCTCATCTTTCCATACATCCTGGAACTTGCATTCCATGATTAACATTCTAAAACCTTTCATCTCATTAATGATTTTCCTTTTATCATATGGTTTTAACTGAAATTTTCATCACTTGAAGTAGGCACTGCTAATGATCAACATTTTGTATTTACTTGTCCTTCCTGAGTGTATATATATGGGTGCCCCTTGAAGTTAGATATGACCGTGTAACTTTCATGACCCAACAAAATGTGAGGGGCAGGGACACTGCATCACCTTGGAGAAGTATTTAAAAGCCAGTATATGATCCCCTATTCTCTCCTCCTTTACTGTGGTTCTTGTGGAAGCTTATCTTGGTATGCAGGTGACATAACAGTAAAACATGTAGGAATAATGAGCTACCCCATGGAGGACAACTGTTCTAGAAAGTCACTCAACCCAACCATGACTTTTCTGTATGAAACTTTTGTTATATGAACTACTGACACCTAGATGCTGTCTGTTTCAGCAGTATAATGTAGCCTATCTAATATACTACTAAATAACATCTCTTACAGGCCAGCCTCATTAGAAATATGTTCATTTATTCATTCACAAATGCCTCAATCTGGATCTCAGATCTATCATCTCCTGTCTCCTCCTCTTAGATTATGCACTCGAAAATCATGGCATTTAATGATTCAATCCCTGGACCTCTGCATTCTTTTACACAGATTACAATCAACCAGGATGCTTTTAATATTCATGAGCATGATCAATTCACTAAACTATCTAATCAGTTATTTCACTACCTTACATCAAGGATCTCAACATCACTTCAGCTTCACATTCTATATGCATACATGCATATTTTCACTGCCTGAAACAGTGTCTCCTCTGAAATAACAGATTCAACTCATCTCATTTTCTGAACACAGCCTCTTTCTTCTCCAAGTTCATCCATTTAATCATTCCTTACTATACCAACTCTTCAATCTCATCAGGACTCTTAGGATATGAACCTTTTGCTTTATCTTTTTTATCATGACTATTGATCCCATGGGTTTTGATCCTTACTAATTCTAATACCATTGATTTTGCACCCTTTTGTCAGGATTATCAGCATCCTTTCTCCATTTGCCTTTCCCTCCTAACACCCAACAAAACCTAACTTTGAACAAAAATGTCTGTGTTCTTTGTAGCTTCACCTTATAACAACTGGATAAACTGATCCAACTATAAATTTTTGCTCACCAGTATCAACTGAATCCTTCTTACTCCCTGGAAATACTAATAATTCTTCTCAGCCCATTCTCATTTTTCACAAAAGTTTGCTTTTGTTTTGAAATCTCCACTTAACTTGTTCTTTTCTTATCACAGAAATGATAGGCGAACCCTTCAAATTCTCAACCAAAGAAATCTGAAAGCTACAGGCATTAATATCATCCTTTCCTTTGTCATTCACTGCTTTTCTGTACTTCTTGTATCTCCAAATCTTCTGTTTCTAACTCATTAGCACTTAACTATTAACATAATTCTTTCCTATTTTACAATTACCCAGATACTAAAATTATCCCTCATAATTTCACCTAAAATACTTTCATCAATGTTTTACATGCTGCTAAAGGCAACAAACTGCATTATCTAACAATATTTTTATACAAGTAGTAATTTCTCCTTAACTCCTCCTTGTTTCGCATTTTCTTGATTTTCCCTTAATATTCCTGCCTTGACCACCTCAGCCTAATTTACAGGACCTTCTAATTTCTGTTCCTTAACTGTCAGTATAAAATTTCATTCTTGGTGTAAAATCTTTTCTTAATCCACACACTTTTCTTGGGTGATTACAGCTATATTGACGACCTCCACGATCTACACATATTATATATTGATTCAAAAATACTTACCAAGAGAACAGACCTCATTCCTAAGCTCCTTCTGTAAGATAAATTCTAGCCAAAATAAGCAGGCAACAAGAGGCAACAAAGGGCCAGGCAGTTTATTTGAGTGCAATTCCTGGATGATGTTCCCCAGTCTCGGTACTACAGGCCGGGGAAGTCACACCCGGTCAGGGAGGTGGGGGCTTATAAGGGATTAGGAGGGGGAGGAGTGGGCAAGCTATCCTAGGGGGCGTGGAGAGGTATGATTGGATAAAGGTGACATAATAGACAACTAGAAACTTTTTTTCCTTCCAAGAGGGAGGAGGCTGACATCCGGGTCTTAGTTGGCACATCAGAAGGATGGAATTCAGGAAGAGCTGTTCCCTTTCCATATAAGGCACAGACCTTGGGGTCTGGTCTGTTCTCCTTTTATGGTATCTCTCTGTTCTGTTTGCATGTCCTTGTTTTTCCTTCCTCCAGCCTAACATTCCAGCCTTTTGGTCATAATGGGCGACAACTCGATCTGGCTACTTCCAGCTGACAAGGGGCGTCATGGGGGTTTGAAGCTGGTGTTAGGCTGAAGGAGGGGGTTCAGTGGGAAGAGGTATGTAACGGTGAAGTAACATCTGGTTGGTGGAGACCCAGGTCATCTGGGTTAGCCACTGTTGGAGGAACCTGAGGACACAAGGGGCAACTAAGAGTAAACCACAAACTGTTATTAAGGGGCCCAGTAGGGGCATTAGCCAGGCCATTATGGGGGACTGGAATTCTGGATTGAGTTTACACCTCAATGACTAGTATTAGGATTTAGTATAGATAAGACTGCATTATTGAAACAATACTTTTCTCTAAAATCACCCTCATTTTTATTAGAAATAGTCAGATTAAGAAAATAATTAAGTTGGCTTGATTATTTGCATAAGTGCAGCAAGAAGAGTAATTGATTACATGGGATCTTTTAAATGTGCTTTGCTGGAACTTTTTGTAAGGAATTTCAGATTGAACTTTTAAAGGCTTCTCGAGGCCAGACAGCTAAGCCAGACTTGCCATCAGGTTGTGCCTGCAGTACCTGTACATTTGGGTGAATTCCTCTCTTCTCGAGGTCCCCCCCAAGACATTCCTGAGGTTCCTGCACCTGCCAGGAAGTGACCTTCTTTACTCACCTAGTAAGGCTGCTGGGAACTCTGTAAGCAAGGTATCAGGCCAGTTCTTCTAAGGGGCTTTGTTGGCTTTAAAAACTCAATCTTAGTTCCTTAAAGCTGTCTGTTCATATCTGAGTTTACACACGTGTCTCTCACGTATCACATTCCAGTCAAAGCCTTGGTAATATAACCAGTGTTTTTAATTGGTCTTCTTACAAGGAAAGCATATTCTTATTGAACTTGTGCAAATAAACATACTGCCATGAAATATAAAAAGAGTCACTGAGAGTTTTTAAATTCTGGACGGATCAGGTACAGAGAAAGATAAAGTTTCAATTCTGCTTATAAAGGCAGTCATTTACTAAACTGCTGTCAGCTTAAGAGAAAAAGCTTAAAACACTTTATCAACATTTGAAACAAAAGCCACAAAATCATCTTCCTTAGTTTACTTAATCCTATGTTACCAATACCTGTTCTGCTGAAATCTAGTTTTTTACTAGTTTAGGAGTAATAAAACAGTGAGTATAGATGACAAAAGACTTACAAATGACAATCATTAAAGATCTAATGAGAGCTTACTGTAAGACAGTTGTCATAAGGAAATTTGGATATTTCTGTAACACAAAACATTCAGTAACAAAGTTTAACATCATTCCCTTTGACAGTGCTTTCCAGGTAATTAAGCAGGTAATTATATATCAGATAAATAAGCCAAATTAGCCAAATACTTTCTCCAATGAGAAAAAAATTCCTCTGACATGTTCCAGGGGCCCTCTGGAAAATATCAGGGTTAACTAGAGGTAAAAGCACCTTTTTGAATTTGATTTTTTTTTTTTTGGCACTTGCTTAAATAGGATTATAGGTTACCATGAAGCAATACTTATCCATTTAACCAGAATGACAACAAAATACCTCAAAGGCAAATAAAGAAAAGTTAGAAAAGTTCAGCTTTTAGTCCTTTTAATATTAAAATCTCATTATCTTAAATACTTAGACAACTCATTGAGACTTTAAGCATGAGAAACTGCTTTGATAAAACAGTTAGAAAACCTTTTTCAATCTTTCAACATTAAGAGCAGACTAACAGTTTAAGAAAACTTTGTCTTTTTAACTGAAAACAAAATTCTAATTTTGCTATGTACTTGATATGGAGACTCATTTGCCTTAATTTTATATAGCATGACCATATCAATTCTTCCACAAACTTTCTACAACTTCCTTTTACATTTAGAGTTCTCTCTCTTTAAATAAACAGCTGTACTTTAGAACAAAGTTACTTTCTTTTATCAAAAGACACATTCTTTAGCATGCAAAAATGTTTTCCTTATTACTTTAACTAGTTTTAATTAGAACTTAAAACCATTAGGTACCTTAATATTCAGTGAACACTGAGAAGTAGGCTATTATAAACTGTTACTCTAGCATTCTTTGAAAAATTTATGAACACATTTTATAATTTCTGGAATCATGTGCTTTACAGCACAATCTCATTAAGCACAAAATATATTTAAACTTAGCAAAACTTTAAGGTTTTAGGTTACCACAAAGATTCTCAGGCTGTTTGTAGGTATACACACTGTAACACACAAATATTAAGATGTTCACTTGATACACTTACTTTACTCATTCTTAACAACTATGCTAGATTACTTACAAAACTTTTACTGAACATTAGACAAAGTCAAGCCTCTAAGTATTTTATTCTTGAAAGATTTAACAGATAACATCAACTTAAGTGACTTTAGGTCAACTTAGGCAGCTGATAACCATAAGACATGTCTGTTTCAGTTCAACTTAAATTAACATTAATGCTTAATATTTTTTATTAGATTTTCTGGAAGTTTTAGAATGCCCAATTTTCACAAGTGCTTGTTTTTAAATCAATTTTTATTAATTCCATCTGGAGGTAGGAAAATATTTTTCATTTACACACTTAGACACACAAACATACAAATTGAGACATAACAACTACAGTTAGCAACACTTTTCATATAAAAACATATACACAGACAGACAAACTGATATAAAGATTTGAGTTACAGATATTTAATTGCTTTTTTTCTTTTTAGCTTCTTGTCCGTGGCTTCCAGCACCAGAGGGCAGGAGGAGCATGTTCCGGTGGGGGAAGAGGGCAGTGAAGGCGGAAGGAGAGGGGAGGGGGTGGTGCAACCACCGGAAGAGGAGAGGAGCAGGAAGACAGCATGGTTGAGAATGTAGGACTTTAAGATGGCAGCAACATGGGGGTGGACAAAGAACTTAAAGATGGTGGTGGAGAGGGGTGGGGGTAGCGAGCTGAGAGAGGTGAGAGACCAAGGTTGTCCCGTGTATCTGAAAAGGAAGAAGGACTGGGCAGAGTAAGAGGCTGACAAACTTTAACTGGAGATCGGGCCAGGAGGACCTGAGTCATTGAACACTTAACATAAAGGTCTGGTCGGGAGCGCAATGTCCAAAAAGCCTGCACATATGGGATTTCATCCCACTCTCTGCTCCAGTGGCAATAATTAGTCAAATTGGTGAGAAGGCCAAAATTGAAAGTTCCCTCAGGGGGCCAGAGAGATTGGTTGTCCAAGGGATACCAAGGCCGGGCCTCAGAGCAAAGAAAGACTAGCTTCTGTTTGCGAACTTCCCGGGACAAATACAGAGTAGCTAAATTAGAAATGAGACACTGCAATGGAGTCTAAGCCTCCGCTTTTGAGGGCTGGTTCCCCATGTGTGCACCACTCCCCAACTAATCCCACTGAGAGGAGCACGCAGCGTCCCAAGTCAGGGAAGACGTCCTGGGAGCCTGGGTGAGGGACGTCTCCCACACCACAGGGCCAGGGGCTGGCTGGATGCCTGCAGAAGTCCTGGGGCCTGGGTTAGGGATGTCTCCCACACCACAGGGCCAGGGGCGGGCAGATGCCTGCAGAGGGTGGGCCGGATGCCCAAGGGGCCGGATTCCCCAACCTGGATGTAGCTATGATTTTGAACAGACGAGGTGAAACAGAGTTAGGAAGGGAAACAGACTGGGGGAAAACTGAGGGACTCACCAGAAAACAGTCCATGCAGTGGAGAGCAGGCTGAGGTTCCGGGTCAGGGAAGGAGGGGCAGGGCTGCCGGTGGCTGGTCAGGGCCCCATGTTCACGCTCCTTCCTGGGTTTCAGCACCAAATGTAAGATAAATTCTAGCTGAAATAAGCAGGCAATGAGGCAACAAAGGGCCAGGCAGTTTATTTGAGCACAATTCCCAGGTGATGTTCCCTGGTCTGGGTATTACAGGCTGGGGAAGTCACACCCCGTCAGGGAGGTGGGGGCTTATAAGGGATTAGGAGGGGGAGGAGTGGGCAAGCTATCCGAGGGGGCGTGGAGAGGTATGATTGGCTAAAGGTGACATAATAGACAACTAGAAATTTTTTTTCCTTCCAAGAGGGAGGAGGCTGACATCCTGGTCTTAGTTGGCACATCAGAAGGATGGAATTCAGGAAGAGCTGTCCCCTTTCCATATAAGGCACGGACCTTGGGATCTGGTCTGTTCTCCTTTCATGGTATCTCTCTGTTCTGTTTGCATGTCCTTGTTTTTCCTTCCTCCAGCCTAACACCTTCTGTCTACTTATAGCACATCTCCATTGTAGGTGTCTCATAGGAACGTCATATACAACCTACACAAACTAAAATTCTGAATAAACCAAAATGACCCAAGAAACAAGACATAGAGCACATAAGGAACAAGAAATTTCCAGGTTGACAGTTAAGGAAGCACACAGGATGAATCTGTGCAAGAGACACAGAGGTCAACCTTCACAATTGAAATGGGAGGATAGAGGTCCAGGAAAAATGTTTCTAAAATGCAAATGAAGCTGGTAAACTATCTATTGCATTTAAAGATTTTCAGGAGAGTTCTTTGAAAACAAGAGGGAAGATCAATTAGCAATGCATACATAGAAAACAAAAAAAACTCCAACATTAGTTATTAACTCCAAGCAAAGCAAAAATTACCAAGAAAGATTATCAAAGAACATTTCTTGAGTCATCTGTGAATAAAGCAGTTATTATATAAATGTAAATTTTGAATTTGACATAGCAAACATTGTACTATAATTATGTTGAAAAAACCAAGAGGCATAGGAGACTAATAAATATGAAAAATTGAAAAAAAGTCAAGAAATTGAAATATAAAGAGGGCATTTGTCAGAATAATCAGTCAACTAAAAAGATGTGAACATGGTTATAGCAAGATAGTAGAAGTCAGAAGAGGATAAAATGGGACAGGTAACTGCTATTACTGAATATTAGTCTACTAGTTTTAATTCTTAAATAATGTATGTGTGTTAATTTGATAACATTTTAAAATATTTTCTATGTCTTGCTTTTGCCTAGATGCAGGATGTATGAGGTTCAAATCAGTGTCTAAGTAGGAAAAAATAAAATACAATAAAAAGAGTGGCTGGAATGAAAAAATAGGAGATGCAGCATATTGGTGCATGTAAAGTAAGAGTATTTGGTTGGTTACTTGGAAAGTTAGAAAAACTAAGAGATAAGAGTTACAGAAGGTAGTCAAATTATTATGGAAAGAAACATTTTAGCAAAATACACGAAGAGTAGATGAAAGGACTGTAACTCCAGGGAGAGGAAATTCCAGGCCAAAATACCTAGCTGAAACCAAAATCAGTCAAAGGGAGAAATAAAGTTTAAAGCCCGTTTATTGCTTACAAAAAAGCCATCCAGCGTCTCTCTCTCTCTCTCTTGCTGCCACAGAAGCAAGTGAATCCTCCCCCCAGCCTCTCAGGTTCAGATGAACCCTAGGTCACCCAGGGATTTACCCATTGATATGGAGCTGAACTACTTCTCTCCACCCCTTAGAAAGACCTGTTGATATGAAGATGCACTAAAGCCAGGAGAGAGATTCTGGAAATACTGAGAT
This sequence comes from Manis pentadactyla, assembly GCF_030020395.1. Lineage (NCBI taxonomy): Eukaryota > Metazoa > Chordata > Mammalia > Pholidota > Manidae > Manis > Manis pentadactyla. Next base: position 55,440,268 of record NC_080023.1, read on the forward strand.
TTTACCCACAGGATTTTTAGAGAAAATTTTAATAATGGTGATGAAACTCCTATGATGGTAAATGAAATATTATTTTCTGAGTATGTTTTGAAATTGCTGGAATGAAAGATAAACTAGGGTTGCCATGTAATACGGAATGCCCAGTTATATTTTAATTTCAGATAAGCAACAAATTTTTATATATGTGTGGCCCAAATATTACACAAAACTTACTTATAAAAGATTTATTCACTATTTATCTAAAATTCAGTTTTAACTGATCATCATTTGCTAAATATGGTTACCCAGGGACAAACCAATTATTAAGGCCTGAAAGATACAAACAAACATTCTGGTCAAAATTAAGAAATTTTACTAGCTAAAGTTTTCCAAACTCATTTAAGAATCTGAAAATGAAGAACAGTGAATGTTTGAAAGGAAAAACCCCAACATAAGAGTTCCCCTCACCCTCAGTGAATACCAAAAAAGTATTTTTGTATCATGATGCTGCTAGCTTCCCTAACTGGATGAGCTACCCTCCTGTCCCGTATTCAAAGGAGTCAACCATCTGATAGGCACATCTAACTTTCTAGCAAAGAGCAACTTAAAACACAGAGAAATTCATGGGTTCCAAGCAAATTAAACTCTAAAGCAAGTCAGCAAACTATAGCTCACTGCACTATTTTGTAAATAAGGTTTTATTAGAATACAGCCATGCCCAGTCATCATGTTAGGCAGAAAATAGATATGAAGGGTGGAGGGAGAATAAGCCAATCAAACCCACTAAAAGTGACTAAAGAGTTAACCAGATAAAACTAGAAAGCCAAAAAGGACTCACTGAGTTAATGAGCTAATTAGTTGAAGCTCCAAAGGCCAGGAGTGACTTGGAATGTCTGGATATTTCCCAATAAAGGAAGGTATCCAAGCACAGCCCATGTCTTCATTGTGTCACTTAGATCATTAGAGCATGCCATTATAAGATTTACTTTAGCCTGCTAAAAGGCCCAGTTTATTCTTTAACTTAACCTATATGCTGTTTTTTCCTCTTCCTCCAACCCCTAATTAAGTAACTTTGTAACCACAGCAGGAGACAGACCTCAGAAGTGTAAATAAACTTGTGGGGACAAAGAATGCTGAAGTCCCAAACCAATAGTCACCTAAATAACCCTGTTCTTAAGAAAAAACTTCAAAAGAATTATGAATTATCTATATACATCATGACTTAGGCTGACCCTTACCCCAAAAAGCCCTAAGACCCCAGACTCCAAGCCCTAAACATGCTTCCTCTCTGAGGTTACCCACACTTACCTTTCTTTGAGTGTGTCACTCTGTGTCCTGCTTCAAATAAGTAGAGAGGAGCTACTGAGAGCTCTGATCTGGGCTTGCAAGTTCCTGTCACCTGGGTGACCTGGACAGGACTGCAGCTATACGATCATGCTCTTCGGTAGCCTGCCTGAACGTCTCCTTTCTTTGCCTTTGGGAAGTTGTCAGAACATCATCTCACTCCATCCAGTGTTCTGCAGCTCCCTCAAATCCTGGGGTGGTAGGAAATCAGTTCCCAAGTCATGTGGACACTGGACGCCAGGTGACACTGGCTTCAGGAGTTAGCAAGGTATTATACCCTTAGGCCAAGCAGCAGTTCAATGAGCTTCCCTTTCCTCCATTTTTTCCTTCCTCTCCTCTTTATTCAAGTAAACCTGCCTTTGTCTACCTCAACTCTGGCCCACTCATCACTTGGAGTGCATTCAAATGAAACTGTTACTCTGTTTCACTACTCTGTCTCAGCCCTTCAATTCTTTGTTGGGGTGGGAAGGAGAACCAAGGAAAATAAACTCCTACTCCCCCCACCCCTGCCCCCCAACAATTACAGATTGATACTACAAAGATTTTATACTGCAAAGTCAGTGTTGAGTAGTTGGCACAGAGACCTTATCGCAAACAAAGCTTAAAAATTTACTATCTAATACTTTATAGAAAGTTTGCTAGTTGTTATGCTAACGGCTACCTCAATGAGGACACAGCAGAATCAGGCCAGGAGAAGCTATAAACAGGCCTAAAACTAAACCTTCTTTTCAATACAGAAATGTCAGTGTTAGTTTTAATCATACTGAGGAGACAGAGTTAGATTGAGTTGAGCAGTGGTTACTAAAAACATTTGCAGATTGAAGGTTGTACATTTGGCCATTATTCTTCAAATGATATTTTCTCTTATTTTTAATATGTACAATTCTAATTATTACATATTATCAAAAAATAACTAAATTATATGTATTCTCTTCAACTGTTCAATTAGTTTTGCCTGGCAAAAAACCTTCTCTTGAGTTTATACACAGAACACTGTCACCTGAAAATAATGGCTGACAGAGAATGACTGGTCCAGGTATACCTTGGGAATAGTGCAGGTTTGGTTCCAGACCACCACAACAAAACAGACATTGCAAAAAAGCAAGTCAAATTAATTTTCTTGTTTTCCAGTGCATATTAAAGTTATGTTTAATGCTATACTGTAGTCTATTTTAAGTGTGCAATAACATTATATCTAAAAAAAGTATATACTTTTAAAAATACTTCTAAAAAATGCTAACCATTATCTGAGTGTTCAGTGGGTCATATCTTTCTGCTTGTACTGGGTTTGCCTCAGTGTTGCTGGTTGCTGACTGATAAAGGTGGTGGTGGTTGTGGAAGATGGGGGTCACTGTGGCAATTTGTTAAAATAGGACAAAAAGGAACTTTGCCATATCAATTAACTTTTCCTTTCACAAATAATTTCTCTGTAGCATGTGGTACTGATAGCATTTTATCCCCAGTAGAAATTCTTTCAAAATTAGTCCTCTCAAACCCTGCTTCTGCTTTATCAGTTAAGGTTATATAATGTTCTAAATCCCTTTCAACAATCTTCACAGCATTTTCACCAGTAGTAGGTTCCATCTCCAGAAACCCCTTTCTTTACTCATCCAAATGAAACAACTCCTTATCCATTCAAGTTTTATGATGAGATTGCAGAAATTCAGTCATACCTTCAGGCTCCACTTCTAATTCTACCTTTCTTGCTATTTCCTCCACATCTGCAGGTACGTCCTTCAGTTCAAAACACTGAAGTTTTGAACATCTGAAAATCATTTATAACAGTTAGAATCAACTTCTTCCAAACCCCTGTGAATGTTGATATTTTGACCTCTTACCATGAATGTTCTTAATGGTTCCAGAAAGGTGAATCACTACACATGGCAGCTATAGCCTTACAAAATGCATTTCTTAAATAATAAGACTTGAAAATCAAAATCATTCTTTGGTCCATGGTCTTCAGAATGGATGTTGTGTTAACAGGCATGGAAGCAGTATTAATCTTGTCCATTTCCATCAGAGCTTGTGGGCAACCAGGTGCATTGTCAGTGAGCTGTAATATTTTGAAAGGAATCTTTTTTATGAGCAACTGTTCTCAAAATGGCCTTAAAATAGTCAGCAAACCTTGTTGTAAACAGATGTTCTGTCATCCAAGCTTTCCTTTTCCATTTATGGAGACTAGGCAGAGTAAATTTATCTAGCAAAATATTTAAAAACTCAGGATTTTGGAATGGTCAATCAGAATTGGCTTCAACGTAGAGTCCCCAGCTACATTAGCCCCTAACAACAGAATCAGCCTATTCTTTCTTTTTTATTATTATTAAGGTACAATTGATATACACTCTTATGTAGGTTTCACATGAAAAAACAATGTGGTTACTACATTTACCCATATTATCAACTCCCCACCCATATCCCAATGCAGTCACTGTCCATCAGTGCAGCAAGATGCCACAGATGCACTATGTGCGTTCTCTGTGCTACACTGTTCTCCCTGTGATCCCCCACACCATGTGTACTAAAAAAAATACCCCTTAATCCCCTTCTCCCTCCCTCCCCACCCACACCCCTCTTCTTTGGTAACCACAAGTCCCTTCTTGGAGTCTCTGAGTCTGCTGCTATTTTGTTTCTTCAGTTTTTCTTCATTGTTATACTCCACAAATGAGGGAAATCATTTGGCATTTGTCTTTCTCCGCCTGGCTTATCTCACTGAGCATAATGTTATCCAGCTCCATTCATCTCTTTGCAAACAGTAGGATTTGTTTCTTTCTTATGGCCGAATAGTATTCCATTGTATATATGTGCCACCTCTTCTTTATCCATTCATCTAATGATGGACACCTAGGTTGCTTCCATATCTTGGCTATTATAAAAAGTGCTGTGATAAATATAAGGGTGCATATGTACTTTTGAATCTGAGAAGTTATATTCTTTGGACAAATTCCAAGGAATGGGATTCCCAGGTCAAACAGTATTTCTATTTTTAGTTTTTTGAAGAACCTGCATATTGCTTTCCACAATGGTTGAACTAGCTTACATTCCCACCAGCAGTGTAGGAGGGTTCCCCTTTTCTCCACATACTCACCAGCATTTGGCCATTCTTACTGGTGTGAGGTGATATTTCATTGTGGTTTTAATTTGCACTTCCCTGATGATAAGTGATGTGGAGCATCTTTTCATGTGTCTGTTGGCCATCTGAATTTCTTCTTTGGAGAACTGTCTCTTCATATCCTCTGCCCATTTGTTAATTGGGATATTTGCTTTTTGGGCATTGAGGCATGTAAGTTCTTTATATATTTTGGGTGTTAACCCCTTGTCGGATATGTCATTTGCAAATATATTCTCCCATACTGTAGGATGCCTTTTTGTTCTGTTGATGGTGTCCTTTGTCATACAGAAACTTTTTAGTTTAATATTGTCCCATGAGTTCATTTTTGGTTTTGTTTCCCTTGCCTAAGAGATGCGTTCAGAAAAAAGTTGCTCATGCTTATATTCAGGAGATGTTTGCCTATGTTGTCTTCTAAGAGTTTTATGGTTTCATGACTTACAATCATGTCTTTAATCCATTACAAATTCACTTTTGTGTATGGAGATAAACAATAATCCAGTTTCATTCTCCCGCATGTAGCTGTCCAGTTTTGCCAACACCAGCTGTTGAAGAGGTTGTCATTTCCCCATTGTATATCCATGGCTCCTTTATCATATATTAATTGACCATATATGGTTGGGTTTATATCAGGCTCTCTAGTCTGTTCCATTGGTCTATGGGTCTGCTCTTGTGCCAGTACCAAATTGTCTTGATTACTGTGGCTTTGTAGTAGAGCTTGAAGTTGGGGAGTGTAATGCCCCCACCTTTATTCTTCCTTCACAGAATTGCTTTGGCTATCTGAGGTCTTTTCTGGTTCCATATGAATTTTAGAATGATTTTCTCTAGTTCGTTGAAGAATGCTGTTCATATTTTGATAGGAACTGCATTGACTCTACAGATTGCTTTAGGCAGGATGGTCATTTTGACAATATTAATTCTTCCTAACCATGAGCATGGGATGAGTTTCCATTTATTGGTATCTTCTTTAATTTCTCATAAGAGTATCTTGTAGTTTTCAGGGTCTTGGTCTTTCACTTCCTTGGTTAGGTTTATTCCTTGGTATTTTATTCTTTTTGATGCAACTGTGAATGGAATTGTTTTCCTGATTTCTCTCTCTGCTAGTTCATTGTTAGTGTATAGAAATGTTACAGATTTCTGTGTATTAATTTTGTATCCTAGAACTTTGCTGAATCCAGATATTAGATCTCCTAGTTTGGGAGTGGATTCTGTAGGGCATTTTATGTACAATATTATGTCACCTGCAAACAGAGACAGTTTAAATTTTACCTTGCTAATCTGGATGCCTTTTATTTCTTTGTGTTGTCTGATTGCCATGGCTGACTCCAATACTGTGTTGAAATAAATGGGGAAAGTGGGCATCCTTGTCTTGTTCCCAATCTTAAAAGAAAGCATTCAGCTTCTAGCTGTTAAGTATGATGTTCATTGTGGCTTTGTCATATATGGCCTTTATTATGTTGAGGCACTTGCCCTCTATACCCATTTTGTTGAGAGTTTTTATCATGAATGGATTTTGAATTCTGTCAAATGCTTTTTCAGCATCTATGGAGATGATCATGCAGTTTTTGTCCTTTTTGTTGATCTGGTGGATGATGTTGAAGGATTTTTGAAAGTTGTACAATCCTTGCATCCTTGGAATAAATCCTACTTGATCATGATGGATGACCTTTTTGATGTATTTTTTAATTCAGTTTGCTAATATTTTGTTGTGTATTTTTGCATCTATGTTCATCAGGGATATTGGTCTGTGATTTTCTTTTTTTGTGGTCTTTGTCTGGTTTTGGTATTACACTGATGCTAGCCTCATAGAATGAGTTTGCAAGTATTCCCTCTTTTTCTACTCTTTGGAAAACTTTAAGGAGAATGGGTATTAGGTCTTCACTAAATGTTTCATAAAATTCAGTGGTGAAACCATCTGGTGCAGTAGTTTTGTTCTTAGGTAGTTTTTTGATTACCAGTTCAATTTCATTGCTGGTAATTGGTCTGTTAAGATTTTCTGTTTCTTCCTTCATCAGCCTTGGAAGGTTGTATTTTTCTACAAAGCTGTCCATTTCTTCTAGGTTATCCATTTGTCACATGTATTCTCTAATAATTCTTTGTATTTTTGTGGTGTCCATAGTGATTTGTCCTTTCTCATTTCTGATTCTGTTTATATGTGTAGATTGTCTTTTTTTCTTGATAAGTCTGGCTACAGGTTTATCTATTTTCTTTATTTTCTCGAAGAAACAGGTCTTGCTTTCATTTATTCTTTGTATTGTTTTATTCTTCTTGATTTTATTTATTTATGCTCTAATCTTTACTATGTCCCTCCTACTGACTTTGGACCTCATTTACTCTTCTTTTTATAGTTTCATTAATTGTGAATGTAGACTGCTTATATGGGATTGTTCTTCTTTCCTGAGGTAGGCCTCTATTGCGATATACTTTCTTCTTAGCATGGCCTTGGCTGAGTCCCACAGATTTTGCAGTGTTGAATTATTGTTGTCATTTGTCTCCATATATTGCTTGATCTCTGTTTTTATTTGGTCATTGATCCATTGGTTACTTAGGAGAATGTTATAAAGCCTCCATATGTTTGTGGTATTTTTTCATTTTCTTTGTGTAATTTATTTCTAGTTTCATATCTTTATGGTCTGAGAAAGTGGTTGGTACAATTTCAATATTTTTGGATTTACTGAGGCTCTTATTGTGGCCTGGTATATGATCTATTCTTGAAAATGTTCCATGGTGCACTTCAGAAGAATGTGTATTCTGCTGCTTTTGGGTGTAGAGTTCTGTAGATGTCTGTTAGGTCCATCTGTTCTAATGTTTTGTTCAGTGCCTCTGTGTCCTTACTTATTTTCTGTCTGGTTGATCTGTCCTTCAGAGTGAGTGGAGTGTTGAAGTCTCCTAGAATGAATGCATTGCATTCTACTTCCCCTTTTAATTCTGTTAGTATTTGTTTCACAAATGTAGGTGCTCCTGTGCTGGGTGCATAGATATTTATAATGATTATATCTTCCTGTTGGATTGACCCTTTTATCATTATGCAACGTCCATCTTTGTCTCTTGTGACTTTCTTCATTTTGAAGTCTATTTTGTATGATACAAGTACTGCAACACCTGCTTTTTTCTCCCTGTTAGTTACATGAAATATCTTTTTCCATCCCTACACTTTTAGTCTGTGTATGTCTTTGAGTTTAAAGTGAGTCTCTTGTAGGCAGCATATAGATGGGTCTTGTTTTTTTATCCATTCAGTGACCCTCTATCATTTGATTGGTGCATTCAGTCTATTTACATTTAGGGTGATTATCGATAGACATGTACTTCTTGCCATTGCAGACTTTAGATTCATGGTTACAAAAGGTTTGAGGTTAACTTCCTTACTATCTAAGAGTCTAACTTAACTCACTTAATATGCTATTATGAACACAATCTAAGGGTTCTTGTCTTTTTCTCCTCCTTCATTCTTTATGTATTAGCTATCATATTCTGTACTCTTCATCTATCCTTTGATTGACTTTGGGGATAAATTAATTTTGCATTTGCTTAGTAATTAGCTGTTCTATTTTCTTTACTGTGGTTTTATTACCTCTGGTGACAGCTATTAAACCTTAGGAACACTTCCATCTAGAGCAGTCCTCCAAAATACAGTGTAGAGAGGGTTTGTGGTAGGCAAATTCTGTCAGCTTTTGATTTTCTGGAAATTATTTAATCCCTCCTTCAAATTTAAATGATAATATTACCAGATAAACTACTCTTCGTTCGAGACCCTTCTGCCTCATTGCATTAAATACATCATGCCACTCCATTCTGGCCTGTAAGGTTTCTGCTGAGAAGTCTGATGACAGCCTCATGGACTTTCCTTTTTATGTAATCCTATTTCTCTCTCTGGCTGATTTTCATAGTCTGTACTTATCCTTGATCTTTGCTATTTTAATTACTATATGTCCTGGTGTTGTCTTCCTTGGGTCCCTTGTGTTGGGAGATCTGTGGATCTCCATGGCCTGAGAGACTATCTCCTTCCCCATACTGGGGACGTTTTCAGCAATTACCTCCTCAATGACACTTTCTATCCCTTTCTCTCTCTTCTTCTTCTTCTGGTACCCCTATAATGCAAATATTGTTCCATTTGGATTGGTCACACTGTTCTCTCAATAATCTTTCATTCTTAGAGATCCGATTTTCTCTCTGTACCTCAGTTTCTTTGTATTCCTCCTCTCTATTTTCAATTTCATTTATTGTCTCCTCCACTGTATCCAATCTGCTTTTAATACCCTCCATTGTGCTCTTCAACAATTGGATCTCTGACCAGAATTCATTCCTGAGTTCTTGAATATCTTTCAGTACCTCTATTAGCATATTAATGACTTCTATTTTGAGCTCCCTTTCAGGAAGAGTCATGAGGTCCATGTCATCTTTCTCAGGGGTTATATTAATTTTACTCTGTTCCAGGTTCCTTTGGTGTTTCATATTTGTATATGGCGCCCTCTAGTGTCCAGAAGTTCTACTCTCTGTAGCTGCTCAGCCCCTGAAGTAATGTTGGGGGTTTCAGGGGAGTGGTATTGTTGCCTAGGGGGTGGAAAGAGCTGTTCCCCACTTCCCGGCTGCTGTGCCTGTCTCCACTGCCTGAACCAGTGGGCCCAGCATACAAGTATAAGCTTTTGTCCCAGATGAGCTAGATTTGGATCCCTGCTTTCCACAAGCAGCTGGAATCTCAGTCTCTCCAGGAATTCTGCCTATCTTAGCTTTCCAACCCCGTAATCACAAGAGTATCATGAAAGCACCATGAAATGTAGGTTTGTGATCCTAGAGCAGATCTCCTGAGTTAGGTATTCAGCAGTCCCAGACCTCCACTTAATCCCTGCTCTGTTTTTCTTCCTCCTGCCAGTGAGCTTGGTTGGGGGAAGGGCTTGGGTACCATCTGGCCACAGCTTTGGTACATAATGCTGTTCTGTGAGGTCTGCTCTTTTCTCCACGTGTATGCAGTCTGGTGCAGTCCTCTTTCCTGTTGCTCTCCCAGGATCAGTTGTATTGATTATATTTTCATATTATATATGGTTTTAGGAGGTAGCCTCTGTCTCACCTCTCACGCCACCATCTTTAATCTGAGAATCAGCCTATTCTTTGAAGCCAGGTATTGACTTCTCTAGCTATGAAAGTCCTAAATGGTATCTTTCTTCAAAAGAAAGCTGTTTTATTTACATTGAAAATCTGTGGTTTAGTGTAGCAACCTTCATTTACTATCTTAGCTAGATCTTTTGGATAATTTGCTTCAGCTTCTACATCAACACTTTCTGTTCCACCTTGTACTTTTATGTCATGCAGATGGCTTCATTCCTTAAACTTCATGACCAACCTGTGTTGGCTTCCTCACCTCTTTCAGCCATCACAGAATTGAATAAAGATAGGACTTGCTCTAGATTAGATTTTGGCTTAAGGGAATGTTGTGGTATGTATGGTCTTCTGTTCAGACCATTAAAACTGTCTCCATATCAGCAATAAGGCTGTTTTGCTTTCTTATTATTCATGTGCTCATTGGACTAGCACTTTTTTTTTTGTATCATTAATCTAAAATTACAGAAAGAACATTATGTTTACTAGGTTCCCCCCTTCACCAAGTCCCCCAACCCCCCTTCACCAAGTACCCCTTCAGAGTCACTGTCCACCTGCGTAGTAAGATGCTGTAAAATCACTACTCATCTTCTCTGTGTTGCACAGCCCTCCCCGTGACCCCCACGCACTATACATGCTAATTGTAAGACCCTCTTTCTTTTTCCCTGCCCTTATCCCTCCCTTCCCATCCATCCTCCCCAGTCCCTTTCCCTTTGGTAACTATTAGTCTGTTCTTGGGTTCTGTGATTCTGCTGCTGTTTTGTTCCTTCAGTTTTCCTTTGTTCTTATACTCCACATATGAGTGAAATCATTTGGTACTTGTCTTACTCCGCCTGGCTTATTTCACTGAGCATAATATTCTCTAACTCCATCCATGTTGTTGCAAATGGTAGGATTTGTTTCTTTCTGATGGCTGAGTAATATTCCATTGTGTATATGTACCACCTCTTCTTTATCCATTCATCTACTGATGGACATTTAGGTTGCTTCCATTTCTTGGCTATTGTAAATAGTGCAGTGATAAACAAAGGGGTGCATCTGCTTTTTAAAAACTGGAGTGCTGCATTCTTAGGGTAAATTCCTAGAAGTGGAATTCCTGGGTCAAATGGGATTTCTATTTTGAGCATTCTGAAGAAACTTTATACTGCTTTCCACAATGATGGAACTAACTTACCTTCCCACCAGCAGTGTAGGAGGGTTCCCCTTTGTCCACACCCTCATGAACATTTTGTTGTTGTTTGTCTTTTCGATGATGGCAATCCTTACTGGTGTGAGGTGATATTGCATTGTGGTTTAAATTTGCATTTCTCTGATGATTAGCGATGTGGAGCATCTTTTCATGTGCCTGTTGGCTACCTGGATTTCTTCTTTAGAGAACTATCTATTCAGCTCCTCTGCCCATTTTTAAATTGGATTATTTGCTTTTTGTTTGTTGAGGTGTGTGAGCTCTTTATATATTTTGGATGTCAATCCTTTATCAGATCTGTCATTTATGAATATATTCTCCCATACTGTAGGATAATTTTTTGTTCTATTGATGGTGTCCTTTGCTGTAAAGAAGCTTTTCAGCTTGATATAGTCCCACTTGTTCATTTTTGCCTTTGTTTCCCTTGCCCAGGGAGATATTTCATGAAGAAGTCACTCATGTTTATGTCCAAGAGATTTTTGCCTATGATTTTTTCTAAGAGTTTTATGGTTTCATGACTTACATTCAGGTCTTTGATCCAATTGGAGTTTAGTTTTGTGTATGGGGTTAGACAGTGATCCAGTTTCATTCTCTTACATGTAGCTGTCCAGTTTTGCCAGCACCATTTGTTGAAGAGACTGTCATTTCCCCATTGTATGTCCATGGCTCCTTTATCATATATTAATTGGCCATATATATTTGGGTTAATGTCTGGAGTCTCCATTCTGTTCCACTGGTGTGTGGCTCTGTTCTTGTGCCAGTACCAAATTGTCTTGATTACTATGGCTTTGTAGTAGAGCTTGAAGTTGGGGAGTGAGATCCCTCCCCACTTTATTCTTCCTTCTCAGGATTGCTTTGGCTATTCAGGGTCTTTGGAAGTTCCATATGAATTTTTGAGCTATTTGTTCCAGTTCATTGAAGAATGCTGTTGGTAATTTGATAGGAATTGCATCGAATCTGTATATTGCTTTGGGAAGGATGGCCATTTTAACGATATTGATTCTTCCCAGCCAGGAGCATGGGATGAGATTCCATTTGTTAGTGTCCTCTTTAATTTCTCTTAAGAGTGTCTTGTAGTTTTCAGGGTATAGGTCTTTCACTTCCTTGGTTAGGTTTATTCCTAGATATTTTATTCTTTTTGATGCTATTGTGGATGGAATTATTTTCCTGATTTCTCTTTCTACTAGTTCATTGTTAGTGTATAGGAAAGCTACAGATTTCTGTGTGTTAATTTTGTATCCTGCAACTTTGCTGTATTCTGATATCAGTTCTAGTAGTTTTGGAGTGGAGTCTTTAGGATTTTTTATGTACAATATCATGTCATCTGCAAATAGTCACCGTTTGACTTATTCTTTACCAATCTGGATTCCTTGTATTTTTTTGTTTTGTCTGATTGCTGTGGCTAGGACCTCCAGTACTACGTTGAATAACAGTGGGGAGAGTGGCCATCCCTGTCTTGTTCCCGATCTCAGAGGAAAAGCTTTCAGCTTCTCACTGTTCAGTATAATGTTGGCTGTGGGTTTATCATAGATGGCCTTTATTATGTTGAGGTACTTGCCCTCTATACCCATTTTGCTGAGACTTTTTATCATGAATGGATGTTGAATTTTGTCAAATGCTTTTTTATCATCTATGGAGATGATCATCTGGCTTTTGTCTTTCTTTTTGTTGATGTGGTGGATGATGTTGATGGATTTTCAAATGTTGTACCGTCCTTGCATCCCTGGGATGAATCCCGCTTGGTCATGGTGTATGATCCTTTTGATGTATTTTTGAATTCGGTTTGCTAATATTTTGTTGAGTATTTTTGCATCTACGTTCATTAGGGATATTGGTCTGTAGTTTTCGTTTTTGGTGGGGTCTTTGCCTTGTTTTGGTATTACGGTGATGTTGGCTTCATAGAATGAGTTTGGGAGTATTCCCTCCTCTCCTATTTTTTGGAAAACTTTAAGGAGAATGGGTATTATGTCTTCTCTTTATGTCTGATAAAATTCCAAGGTAAATCCATCTGGCCCGGGGGTTTTGTTCTTTGGTAGTTTTTTGATTACTGATTCAATTTTGTTGCTGGTAATTAGTCTGTTTGGAAATTCTGTTTCTTTCTGGGGCAGTCTTAAAAGGTTGTATTTTTCTAGGAGGTTGTCCATTTCTCCTAGGTTTTCCAGCTTGTTAGCATATAGGTTTTCATATTATTCTCTAATAATTCTCTGTATTTCTGTGGGGTCCATCATGATTTTTCCTTCCTCATTTCTGATTCTGTTGATGTGTGTTGACTCCCTTTTACTCTTAATAAGTCTGGCTAGAGGCTTATATATTTTGTTTATTTTCTCAAAGAACCAGCTCTTGGTTTCACTGATTTTTGCTATTGTTTTATTCTTCTCAATTTTATTTATTTCTTCTCTGATCTTTATTATGTCCCTCCTTCTGCTGACCTTAGGCCTCATTTGTTCTTCTTTTTCCAATTTTGATAATTGTGACATTAGAGTATTCATTTGGGATTGTTCTTCCTTCTTTACATATTCCTGGATTGCTATATACTTTTCTCTTAAGACTGCTTTTGCTGTGTCCCACAGAATTTGGGGCTTTGTGTTATTGTTGTCATTTGTTTCCATATATTGCTGGATCTCCATTTTAATTTGGTCATTGATCCATTGATTATTTAGGAGCATGTTTTTAAGCCTCCATGTGTTTGTGAGCCTTTTTGCTTTCTTTGTACAATTTATTTCTAGTTTTATACCTTTGTGTTCTGAAAAGTCGGTTGTAGGATTTCAATCTTTTTGAATTTACTGAGGCTCTTTTTGTGGCCTAGTATGCGGTCTATCCTGGAGAACGTTCCATATGCACTTGAGAAGAATGTGTATCCTGTTGCTTTTGGATGTAGAGTTCTATAGATGTCTATTAGGTCCATCTGTTCTAGTGTGTTGTTCAGTGCCTCTGTGTCCTTACTTATTTTCTGTCTGGTGGATCTGTCCTTTGGGGTGAGTGGTGTGTTAAAGTCTCCCAAAATGAATGCATTGCATTCTATTTCCTCCTTTAATTCTGTATTTGTTTCATGTACATTTGTGCTCCTGTATTGGGTGCATATATATTTATAATGGTTATATCCTCTTGTTGGACTGAGCCCTTTATCATTATGTAATGTCCTTCTTGTTACTTTCCTTATTTTGAAGTCTATTTTGTCTGATACTAGTATTATGTAATGTCTCTTGTTACTTTCCTTATTTTGAAGTCTATTTTGTCTGATACTAGTATTGCAACACCTGCTTTTTTCTCTCTGTTGTTTTCATGAAGTATCGTTCTCCATCCCTTGACTTTTAATTTGTGCAAATCTTTGGGTTTGAGGTGAGTCTCTTGTGAGCAGCATATAAATGGGTCTAGCTTGTTTACTACCTTACTGTCTGACTTAACTCGCTTATTGAGCTGTTATAAACACAGTCTGATGATTATTTCTTTCCCTTCTTTTTCCTCCTCCATTCTTCATATTTTGGGTGTTTTGTTATGTGCTCTTTTTAGGAGTGCTCCCATCTACAGGAGTTCCTCTAAGATACCCTGTAGAGGTGATTTGTGGGAGGCAAATTCCCTCAACTTTTGCTTGTCTGGGAATGGTTTAATCCCTCCTTCATATTTAAATGATAATCATGCTGGATACAGTATCCTTGGTTCAAGGCCATTCTGTTTCATGGCATTAAATATATCATGCCATTTTCTTCTGGCCTCTAAGTTTTCTGTGGAGAAGTCTGATGATAGCCTGATGGGTTTTCCTTTGTAGGTGACCTTTTTTCTCTCTCTGGCTGCCTTTAATACTCTGTCCTTGTCCTTGATCTTTGCCATTTTAATTATTATATGTCTTGGTGTTGCCCTCTTTGTCCCATCTCTCAGGAGTTCTGTGTGCCTCTGTAGTTTGAGCAACTATTTCCTCCCCCAGTTTGGGGAAGTTCTCAGTGATTATTTCTTCAAAGACACTTTCTATCCCTTTTTCTCTCTCTTCTTCCTCTGGTCCCCCTATAATGCAGATATTGTTCCTTTTGGATTGGTCACACAGTTCTCTTAATATTGTTTCATTCCTGGAGATCCTTTTATCTCTCTCTGCATCAGCTTCTATGTGTTCCTGTTCTCTGGTTCTATTCCATCAATGGCCTCTTGCATCCTATCCATTCTGCTTATAAATCCTTCCAGAGTTTGTTTCACTTCTGTAATCTCCCTCTGGACGTCTGTAATTTCTCTCCAGACTTCATCCCTTAGCTCTTACACATTTCTCTGCAGCTCTGTCAGCATGTTTATGATTTTTATTTTGAATTCTTTTTCAGGGAGACTGGTTAGGTCTGCCTCTGCAGACCCTTTCTCAGGTGTTGTTTGAACTATCTTGGACTGGACTAAATATTTTGCCTTTTCATGGTGATAGCGGTGGCTGTAGGCAGGTTGCGGGTGTGTCGGCTGGGAGAAGAAAGTACTTTCCTGCTTGCTGGATGCCTTGCCCTTCTCCGCTGCCTGTGACGGTTACCCGCACTCCTGGAGCAGCCACTGGGTTCATGCCCTAAGCTGCTGTGGGCGGGGTCACTGTCAGAGCAGCATGGAGTCCTGTGGGGTGTGGCAGGCATGCCAGGTGCACTCCTCCATGTTAGTAGCACCCCTGCTGGGCAGCTGTGTGGCAGCAGCAGCCTTTGGGGCTGGCCCAGGCAGCTGTGCATTGGGCTGGGATTCTGGTCGGCTGCTGGGAGCATGCTTGCTCCCTCTGGCTCCACCGCAGGTGAGCGCGGAGCTCTCCCACACGGGCCTCTACCGGGCTCCTCTGGCTTCACTGCCGCCGGTGCACGCAAGCCACACCCGGGCTGTTCAGTCATGCCGCTGTGGGCTCACACAAGCCTCTCTTGGTCCTGTCTGGCACCGCTGGTGCACGGATCTGCTCCCGGTCCCTTCCAGCACGGCCGTCCCCAGCAGGCGCTGCCACTCTCCCCTCTGCTGGGCCAGTGTGTCGGGGTCTGCGCGAGTTGGAGGAATGACTGGCAGGCTGCTTAGTGCCGTGAGGGGCTTCAGAGCTGCACTGCCTCCCCGGGCTTTAGGGCGCCTAAGTTTCCCCGGGATTCCCAGCTGCTGGCTTGTGTGCCACAACTTCATCCAGCTATGGGGTCCCTGTATCTTTAAGACTTGCAGAAAGCACTCACTTTTCTTTTGTCTCAGGGGCGCTGGTTGCGGGGACCTGCCCACAGGTTTTGCTTTTCCGTTTCTCTATTATCCAGCACCCCGTGCACCTTGTGTCTGCGTTCCGGGTGCAGATTTCTAGAGCTGGTTGTTTAGCAGACCTGGGCTTTCACTCCCTCCCCATTCTGACTCCTTTCTTCCTGCCGGGTTTTGGGGTGGGGGAGCATTCGGGTCCCGCCTGGCCGCGGCTTGTATCTTACCCCCTTCATGTGATGTTGAGTTCTCACAGATGTAGATGTATCCTGGCTGTTGTACTGCATCCACTGGTGTCTCTTTTAGGAATAGCTGTATTTTCATAAAAATATATGTTTTGGGGAGGAGATTTCCTCTGAACTACTCATGCTGCCATCTTCCCCTGAATCCATTGGACTAGCACTTTTAATTTCCTTCAAGACTTTTCCTTTTCATTCATAATTTGGCTGCTTGGCCCAAGAGGCTGAGCTTTTGTTCCCTCTTGGCTTTTGATACTCCTTCCTCACTAATCTTAATTATTTCCAGTTTCATATTCAAAGTGAGAGACATGTGACCCTTCCTTTCACCTGAACACTTAGAGGCCACTGTAGAGTTACTAAATGGCTTTATTTCAATACTTGTGTCAGGGAATAGGGAGCCCTAAGGGGAGGGAGAGAGAAGGCGGGATAGCCAGTGAGTAGAACAGTCAGAACACACATTTACTGAGTAACCTTTCTGTCTTCTATGAACACTGTTTTGTGGCATCCCCAAAAATTACAGTAGTGATCAAAGATCACTAATCATAAATCACCATAACAAATACAATATTATGAAAAAGTTTGAAATATTGAGAGAATTACCAAAGTCTGTGAGCAAATATTGTGGGGGAGCTGTCACTGATAGGCTTACTCTATGCAGGATTTCCACAAACCTTCAATTTGTAAAAAACACAGTATCTGCAAACTGTAATAAAGTGAAGTGTAATAAAATGAAGTATACTTGTAAATGGTCTTAGAATGGAAATGAGAGGTAAGATTTGAAGGAATTAACTCTCTAAATTCCAGATATTTCAATAATAGCAAGTGCCATATATCAGAATTGTAATATTTTCATTTTTAACTGTTTAATCAATTTGAGCTTCAGTAGAAATATAACCTTAGAATTGAAAATTATAAAGCTGCTTATAGGATAGTTATTTTCTCAAAAAAAATAGTTTAAGAAGTCTGTTTACTGAAATGTCATAGGTAATAAAATCTGTTTCCTACCAACTTACACAGATTTAGATGATTTTTAAATTTCTGTATAATAAAGATGGATTTTTCTTCCATATATTTACTGTGACTTACTCCTCATTAAATATGAAATATGCCAAAGGAAACTGCATACTATCTTTTCTAAGTTAAATTATCTTTTCTAAGTTAAATTACCTAACATTATTTTATGGAGCCAAAACTTTTTGAAAGAAACATGTCTTTTCCTTTTCTCACTGTAAGATAAATATAATTATCAAAAAATACATCAATATTGAAAGCTTAAGTGTTTTTAAATAAATGTTTTTGAGAAATGCTAATATTTTTACTTGTTGGAAAAGCCTTTTGAGATATAACAAACATAATAATCCACTTAAAGTATACATTTCAATGTTTTGTTTTGTTTTTTACTATATGCAGAGAGTTATGGCAACCATCATCACAATCAAACTTTAGAACACTTTTGTCCCTCCCCACCAAAACAAAAACAGAAACAAAAGGCCCATACCCTCATTCCTCTGTGCCCTACTCTACTCCCAGCCTTAGATAACTACTAACCCATTTTCAATCTTTATATAGATTTGCTTATTCTGGACACTTCAGATAAAGAGGATCATACAATATGTGGTCTTTTGTGCCTTTTTCACTTAGCATGTTTCAATTTCGCCCACTTTTATAGCATATATCAGTTCCTCATTTCTTTTTATTACTGAATTATATTCCAATGTATGGTTATACCACATTTTATTTCTCATCAGTGAATGGACATTTGAATTATTTCTATTTTTTGACTATTATGAATAAAGTTGCTCTGAATATTCATGTACAGGTTTTTGTGTGGACATATGTTTTCATTTCTCTTGGGTAAATACTTAAAAATAAAATTACTAGGTCATATGGTAACTTTTTGCTTAAAATTTTGAGAAATGTCAGACTTTTTTCTAAAGGGCTATACCATTTTGCCTTCTCACTATCAATGTATGGAGTTTTGATATGCTTTCCTCTAATGACTAATGATGTTGCTCATCATTTCAAGTGCTTAATGGCCATGAATCTTTGGAGAAATGACTATTCAGATACTATACCCATTTTTTAAAATTGGGATATAGAGTGTTTTTATTATTGAATTATAAGTTATATATACATACTGGATACTAATGCCTTATCAGATATATGACTTGCAAACAATTTCCTCCCACTCTGTGAATTGTCTTTTCACTTTCTTGAAAGTATTTTTTTCTAGCACAAGTTTAAAATTTTGATGTAGTCCAATTTATCTGTTTTTTTTTTCTTTTACCTTTTACAGTTTTGGTTTTGAATTTAAGAAACCATTGCCTAGCCTGAGGTCATGAAGATATTTTTCTTCTAGGAGTTTTATAGCTTTACTTCTTGCATTTAAGTCTATAATCCATTTTGTATTATTTTTGTATATGGTATAGGAAGTGGGGTCCAACTTCATCTTTTTGCATGTGTTTATTCAGATTTCCAGAACTCCTTGATGAAAGATTATTCCTTCCTTAGTTGACTTGTCTTAGCACCCTTGTCACAAATCAGTTGATTGTAAATGTGAGAGTTTCTTTCTAGACTCTCAATTTTATTCCGTTGATCTATATGTCTATCAATATACCAGTACCAGATTTTCTTGATTACTGTAGTTTTGTGGTAAGTTTTGAAATCACGTAGTGCAAATACTTCAATACTCTTTTTAAAAATTGTTTTGGCTCCTCTGGGTCTCTTTTATTTTCACCAGAACTTTAGGATCAGATTTGAATAGAAGCCTTGTCCTTTGAGCAGTGGCTGGGCAGGTGGAGACAGTTCTTTTAATGCTACATGGTGCTGTGAGAGATGAAAAATGGCAGCCTGTCTGTCCCTCCAAAGGTGAAATGTTAGTGCTGGACTGGGAGTTGGAAGGAGAGGGACCACTTATCTTCTTGGTTGTACATACTTCCCATACAGCTTCTGTAACATGGAGCTAGAGTGCAGGTAGTGGGTAGTATAAGGAAGTAAATCATAACAAACGTCAAAACTCTGTATTTTTCATTTTCTGTGTGCCTTTAGGACAATTTTAAAACCTTAAATTTTTTAAATCATTTTCACTTTCATCAGTTAAGTTTTGGTTTGTTATGCTCCTTATTCTGCCATTCTAGATTCTAGGACCTGCCAAGCTCCTTACTCTGCCATCCTAGAAGTCCTAGTCCCTTTTGCATAAACTTTAAAAAATATTTGTGATTATTATGTCATCACTTTGAGTTGAGGAGTACCAGATATTATTTCTACTTTTCAAATAGGTGAAACAAGTTAAATGTAGAAATGGAAATTGTATGCCAGTAAGTAGAACATATGTCTCCCAACCAACTGGTTTCATAAGTTCAAAATGCCTCTGTGGTACAGTAAGTCTGGAGGAAAAGTTCAATAAACTTGACTTACCTTCTAAAATACCTATAATTCTGTAATCCTGTGTTTTTATTCTGACATGGAAATGTTCAAAACCTTGCAAAGGCAGCCAGAACTACCCAGGTAGCAATTTTGTCAAATATCAGTAAGGTATAACACTTTACTATGCTTAGTAAGACACTTTCTCAACAGCAAACATTCCAGAAACAGATGAATAGACTAAACTGAAACTGTAGGCAAATTTTTTAAAGGCTTTTCTATTGGTTACATGTTTCACAGCTTAAAGAAATCAACAGCATAAAACCACAGATTCAGGGACTTCAGGCAGAAGATGGCGGCGTGAGTAGAGCAGCGGAAATCTCCTCCCAAAACAACATATATCTATGAAAATATAACAAAGACAACCCTTCCTAGAATAAAGACCAGAGGACACAGGACAATATCCGGACCACATCCACACCTGAGAGATCCCAGCGCCTCGCGAAGGGGGTAAGATACAAGCCCCGGCCCAGCGGGAGCCGAGCACCCCTCCCCCCCAGCTCCCGGAGGGAGAAGAGCAGGCAGAGCGGGAGGGAGACGGAGCCCAGGACTGCCGAAAACCCAGCCCCAGCCATCCGGGCCAGAGTGCAGGGCGCTCGATACTAGGAAAACAGGGCAGCAAGAACAGTGAGCAGGCACTGGAGGCTGGGCAATAGAGGGCATAAGAAAAGCCCGCGACCATTTTTTTTTTGCTATTTTTGCTGTTTTGTTTTGGCGAGCGCTTTTTGGAAGTCTTAAAGGGATAGGGACCCCAATACTAGGGAAACAGGGCAGAAAGACCGGTGAGCAGAGGCCTGAGGCTGGCACCGCAGAATAAAGAAAAACGAACGACCACCTTTTTTTTTTTTTTATTTTTAATTAAAAACTTTTTTTTTTTTTAATTAAAAAAATTTTTTTTTCTTTTTTTTTTGGTGGGCGTTGTTTTGTTTTGGCGGGTGCTTTTTGGAAGTCTTAAAGGGGCAGGGCGGGTCACTTAATCCAGAGGTAGGGAATCCGGGATCTCTGGGCACCCTAACCCCTGGGCTGCAGGGAGCAGGGAGGCCCCTTACGGAGATAAATAGCCTCCCAGCAGCTCCTGCTCCAACGCGACTCCACCACTTTGGAGTAGCTGCCCGAGCCAGGCCACGCCCACAGCAACAGCGGAGATTAACTCCATAGCAGCCGGGCAGGAAGCAGAAGCCCTGTCTGCGCGCAGCTGCCCAACACAAGCCACTAGAGGTCGCTGTTCTCCCAGGAGAGGAGGGCCACAAACCAACAAGAAAGGAAGTCCTTCCAGCCGTCACTGGTCCCAGTTCTGCAGACTATTCCTATCACCATGAAAAGGCAAAGCTACAGGCAGACAAAGATCACAGAGACAACACCAGAGAAGGAGACAGACCTAACCAGTCTCCCTGAAAAAGAATTCAAAATAAGAATCATAAACATGCTGACAGAGATGCAGAGAAATACGCAAGAGAAATGGGATGAAGTCCGGAAGGAGATCACAGATGCCAGAAAGGAGATCGCAGAAATGAAACAAACTCTGGAAGGGTTTATAAGCAGAATGGATAGAATGCAAGAGGCCATTGATGGAATTGAAATCAGAGAACAGGAACGCATAGAAGCTGACAGAGAGAGAGACAAAAGGATCTCCAGGAATGAAACAATATTAAGAGAACTGTGTGACCAATCCAAAAGGAACAATATCCGTATTATAGGGGTCCCAGAAGAAGAAGAGAGAGGAAAAGAGATGGAAAGTATCTTAGAAGAAATAATTGCTGAAAACTTCCCCACACTGGGGGAGGAAGTAATCGAACAGACCACGGAAATACACAGAACCCCCAACAGAAAGGATCCAAGAAGGGCAACACCAAGACACATAATAATTAAAATGGCAAAGATCAAGGACAAGGAAAGAGTGTTAAAGGCAGCTAGAGAGAAAAAGGTCACCTATAAAGGGAAACCCATCAGGCTAACGTCAGATTTCTCAACAGAAACCCTACAGGCCAGAAGAGAATGGCATGATATATTTAATACAATGAAACAGAAGGGCCTTGAACCAAGGATACTGTATCCAGCACGATTATCATTCAAATATTACGGTGGGATTAAACAATTAACAGACAAACAAAAGCTGAGGGAATTTGCTTTCCACAAACCACCTCTACAGAACATCTTACAGGGACTGCTCTAGATGGGAGCACTCCTAGAAAGAGCACAGCACAAAACACCCAACATATGAAGAATCGAGGAGGAGGAACAAGAAGGGAGAGAAGAAAAGAATCTCCAGGTAGTGTATATAACAGCTCAATAAGCGAGCTAAGTTAGGCAGTAAGATACTAAAGAGGCTAACCTTGAACCTTTGGTAACCACGAATTTAAAGCCTGCAATGGCAATAAGTACATATCTTTCAATAGTCACCCTAAATGTTAATGGGTTGAATGCACCAATCAAAAGACACAGAGTAACAGAATGGATAAAAAAGCAAGACCCATCTATATGCTGCTTACAAGAAACTCACCTCAAACCCAAAGACATGTACAGACTAAAAGTCAAGGGATGGAAAAACATATTTCAAGCAAACAACAGTGAGAAGAAAGCAGGGGTTGCAGTACTAATATCAGACAAAATAGACTTCAAAGCAAAGAAAGTAACAAGAGATAAAGAAGGACACTACATAATGATAAAGGGATCAGTCAAACAAGAGGATATAACCATTCTAAATATATATGCACCCAACACAGGAGCACCAGCATATGTGAAACAAATACTAACAGAACTAAAGGGGGATATAGACTGCAATGCATTCATTCTAGGAGACTTCAACATACCACTCACCCCAAAGGATAGATCCACTGGGCAGAAAATAAGTAAGGACACAGAAGCACTGAACAACACAGTAGAGCAGATGGACCTAATAGACATCTATAGAACTCTACATCCAAAAGCAGCGGGATATACATTCTTCTCAAGTGCACATGGATCATTCTCCAGAATAGACCACATACTAGGCCACAAAAAGAGCCTCAGAAAATTCCAAAAGATTGAAATCCTACCAACCAACTTTTCAGACCACAAAGGCATAAAACTAGAAATAAACTGTACAAAGAAAGCAAAGAGGCTCACAAACACATGGAGGCTTAACAACACGCTCCTAAATAATCAATGGATCAATGACCAAATCAAAATGGAGATCCAGCAATATATGGAAACAAATGACAACAACAACACTAAGCCCCAACTTCTGTGGGAAGCAGCAAAAGCAGTCTTAAGAGGAAAGTATATAGCAATCCAAGCATATTTAAAAAAGGAAGAGCAATCCCAAATGAATGGTCTAATGTCACAATTATCGAAATTGGAAAAAGAAGAACAGATGAGGCCTAAGGTCAACAGAAGGAGGGACATAATAAAGATCAGAGAAGAAATAAATAAAATTGAGAAGAATAAAACAATAGCAAATTCAATGAAACCAAGAGCTGGTTCTTCGAGAAAATAAACAAAATAGATAAGCCTCTAGCCAGACTTATTAAGAAGAAAAGAGAGTCAACACAAATCAACAGTATCAGAAACGAGAAAGGAAAAATCACGACGGACCCCACGGAAATGCAAAGAATTATTGGAGAATACTATGAAAACCTATATGCTAACAAGCTGGAAAACCTAGGAGAAATGGACAACTTCCTAGAAAAATATAAACTTCCAAGATTGACCCAGGAAGAAACAGAAAATCTAAACAGACCAATTACCAGCAACGAAATTGA
This sequence comes from Manis pentadactyla, assembly GCF_030020395.1. NCBI lineage: Eukaryota > Metazoa > Chordata > Mammalia > Pholidota > Manidae > Manis > Manis pentadactyla. The sequence continues at coordinate 55,463,548 of NC_080023.1, forward strand.
AGCGGTAATCAAAAAACTACCAAAGAACAAAACCCCCGGGCCAGATGGATTTACCTCGGAATTTTATCAGACATACAGGGAAGACATAATACCCATTCTCCTTAAAGTTTTCCAAAAAATAGAGGAGGAGGGGATACTCCCAAACTCATTCTATGAAGCTAACATCACCCTAATACCAAAACCAGGCAAAGACCCCACCAAAAAAGAAAACTACAGACCAATATCCCTGATGAACGTAGATGCAAAAATACTCAACAAAATATTAGCAAACCGAATTCAAAAATACATCAAAAGGATCATACACTATGACCAAGTGGGATTCATCCCAGGGATGCAAGGATGGTACAACATTCGAAAGTCCATCAACATCATCCACCACATCAACAAAAAGAAAGACAAAACCCACATGATCATCTCCATAGATGCTAAAAAGCATTTGACAAAGTTCAACATCCATTCATGATAAAAACTCTCAGCAAAATGGGAATAGAGGGCAAGTACCTCAACATAATAAAGGCCATCTATGATAAACCCACAGCCAACATTATATTGAACAGCAAGAAGCTGAAAGCATTTCCTCTGAGATTGGGAACTAGACAGGGATGCCCACTCTCTCTACTGTTATTTAACATAGTACTGGAGGTCCTAGCCACGGCAATCAGACAAAATAAAGAAATACAAGGAATCCAGATTGGTAAAGAAGAAGTTAAACTGTCACTATTTGCAGATGACATGATACTGTACATAAAAAACCCTAAAGACTCCACCCCAAAACTACTAGAACTGATATTGGAATACAGCAAAGTTGCAGGATACAAAATCAACACACAGAAATCTGTGGCTTTCCTATATACTAACAATGAACCAACAGAAAGAGAAATCAGGAAAACAACTCCATTGACAATTGCATCAAAAAAAATAAAATACCTAGGAATAAACCTAACCAAAGAAGTGAAAGACTTATACTCTGAAAACTACAAGTCACTCTTATGAGAAATTAAAGGGGACACTAACAGATGGAAACTCATCCCATGCTCGTGGCTAGGAAGAATTAATATCGTCAAAATGGCCATCCTGCCCAAAGCAATATACAGATTTGATGCAATCCCTATGAAACTACCAGCAACATTCTTCAATGAACTGGAACAAATAATTCAAAAATTCATATGGAAACACCAAAGACCCCGAAAAGCCAAAGCAATCCTGAGAAAGAAGAATAAAGTAGGGGGGATCTCACTCCCCAACTTCAAGCTCTACTATAAAGCCATAGTAATCAAGACAGTTTGGTACTGGCACAAGAGCAGAGCCACAGACCAATGGAACAGACTAGAGAATCCAGACATTAACCCAGACATATATGGTCAATTAATATTTGATAAAGGAGCCATGGACATAAAATGGCGAAATGACAGTCTCTTCAACAGGTGGTGCTGGCAAAACTGGACAGCTACATGTAGGAGAATGAAACTGGACCATTGTCTAACCCCATATACAAAAGTAAACTCAAAATGGATCAAAGACCTGAATGTAAGCCATGAAACCATTAAACTCTTGGAAGAAAACATAGGCGAAAACCTCTTAGACATAAACATGAGTGACCTCTTCTTGAACATATCTCCCCGGGCAAGGAAAACAACAGCAAAAATGAGTAAGTGGGACTATATTAAGCTGAAAAGCTTCTGTACAGCAAAAGACACCATCAATAGAACAAGAAGGATCCCTACAGTATGGGAGAATATATTTGAAAATGACACATCCGATAAAGGCTTGACGTCCAGAATATATAAGGAGCTCACACGCCTCAACAAACAAAAAACAAATAACCCAATTAAAAAATGGGCAGAGGAAATGAACAGACAGTTCTCCAAAAAAGAAATACAGATGGCCAACAGACACATGAAAAGATGCTCCACATCGCTAATTATCAGAGAAATGCAAATTAAAACTACAATGAGGTATCACCTCACACCAGTGAGGATGGCTGCCATCCAAAAGACAAACAACAACAAATGTTGGCGAGGCTGTGGAGAAAGGGGAACCCTCCTACACTGCTGGTGGGAATGTAAACTAGTTCAACCATTGTGGAAAGCAGTATGGAGGTATATCAAAATGCTCAAAAGAGACTTACCATTTGACCCAGGAATTGCACTCCTAGGAATTTACCCTAAGAACGCAGCAATCAAGTTTGAGAAAGACAGATGCACCCCTATGTTTATTGCAGCACTATTTACAATAGCCAAGAATTGGAAGCAACCTAAATGTCCATCAATAGATGAATGGATAAAGAAGATGTGGTACATATACACAATGGAATACTACTCAGCCATAAGAAAAGGGCAAATCCAACCATTTGCAGCAACATAGATGGAGCTGGAGGGTATTATGCTCAGTGAAACAAGCCAAGCGGAGAAAGAGAAATACCAAATGATTTCACTTATCTGTGGAATATAAGAACAAAGAAAAACTGAAGGAACAAAACAGCAGCAGAATCACAGAACTCAAGAATGGACTAACAGGTACCAAAGGGAAAGGGACTGGGGAGGATGGGTGGGTAGGGAGGGATAAGGGGGGGATAAGTAGGGGGGTATTAAGATTAACATACATGGGGGGGTAGGAGAAAAGGGAGGGCTGTACAACACAGAGAAGGCAAGTAGTGATTCTACAACATTTTGCTATGCTGATGGACAGTGACTGTAAAGGGGTTTATAGGGGAGACCTGGTATAGGGGAGAGCCTAGTAAACATAATATTCGTCATGTAAGTGTAGGTTAGTGATACCAAAAACAAAGCAAAAAAAAAAAAAAAAGGGGCAGTTCCTGTGTGGTAACCTCCAACGAGTTCTACACAAGGGTATAAAGGGCATATAAAAGTGTAGGCAAAGGGTCTGTTTGTGTTTATACAGAGGATCAAAGCCTAATTGGGCTACCCCGAAAATGAACTAAGATACGATATGAAAAAGAACTTCCAACATCTGCACTCTCTGGAAGACTCATGCCAGAAGATGATCATCAACCCCAACAAAGATCCATGCACTGCTACAGCTGTAGATGCACTCATCCCATCAGTTCCTGGACTTGCCATGGGAATGAGGAAGGAGATATCTAAGCTGGCCTGTGCATACAGTAAAACAACAAATTTGACTGGATCTATACTGTTGGAACTCAACCAAGAATTTGGAGAAGTGCAAATTGTAGCGCTCCAAAGTCTTACAACTACAGACTATTTACTGTTAAAAGAACATATGGCATGTGAACAGTCCCCAGGAATGGGTTGTTTTAATTTGTCTAATTTCTCTCAGACTGTTCAAGTTCAGTTGGACAATATCCACCATATCATAGATAAGTTTTCACAAATGCCTAAGGTGCCTTAATGGTTTTCTTGGTTTCACTGGAGATGGCTGGTAATTACAGATATGCTTTGGTTATGTAACTATACTCCTATTATGTTAATGTGTGTGTGCAATTTAAGTAGTAGCTTAAAACCTATATATGCTGAAGTAACTCTACAAGAAGATATGTCAAAGAAATAATCAATCTTCCCATGTTTTCTTCCGTCTGCTACTTCTATAGCTTTTCTTCTTCCTTCCTAATTACAACCCTTAAATAGAATTCGTGCCTCATATCAAATTTACCGAGTATCATAACTCCTCCAGTTGGTAAAGATACCTCAAGACAAATGCTGGGCATAGAAGCCACAGGGCATAAATATGCAAAGAAGTAAAAAGCTAACCTTTTCAAACAATAAGGCTTCCCTCTCACTTACCAACTTCACATTTCCCTGTATGGCCCCGGAAGATGACTGGTTAGCCAGAGACGGGTAAGATTCCTCAAGGGAGGAACAACCTAAGACAGGCACAGTCGCAGGGGGGCCATCAGGTGAGAAATTGGGGATCAACAGAGGTGAGGCTTAGAACCTCACCCTCCCTGTTCTGAGAGAAATCTTCTGCATACGTGGATGTTTTATTGCCCTGGTCTAGCTTGGATTAACACATAGTCTACAGGCACACACCTGATCATCTACATTTGCTCTCTTACAACACTAAACTATGTTTTCTACCTTTATCTTGTATCTACCTACCACTTCAGCATTTTATTAAAAATAATAATAATAAAGAGAGAAATGTGGTATCCACATATAAATCAAGTATAAAAACCAAATGAGTATTCATATCTGAACTGACTGTTTAGAGTTCATAATGCATGAGCAAAACCGAAAGTTTCTGTGATGACTGCCCTTGTACTGTTCACTATGTAACTTATTCATTATGTAAGAATTTGTTCTACATGTAAGAACTTGTTTGTTATGCCTCAGAAGATTGGAGACTGACGAAAATTAGGCTTGGGGTGGATTAATGATTGTGCATTGAGCATTGACTCCCCTATACAGAATTTTATTGTCGTTAACAACCATTTGATCAATAAATATGAGAGATGCCCTCACAAAAAAAAAAAAAAAAAAAAAAAGGACAGACTTCCAATGGTAAAATAAATAAGTAACCGGGATGTAATGTATAGCATAAGGAATATAGTCAAGATATTGTAACAGCTTGGTAGGGTGATAGCTGGAACCTAGAATTATGTATATAAATGTTCTACCACTGTGTTGTACACTTGAAACTAATGTAATATAATACTGTGCTTCAACTACCCTTCAATAAAAAATAATTATTTAAAAAAAAAAAAAAAACCACAGATTCACACAGACAGCTAAACTCACAGGGCCACCTGCTACTTGGACAAAAATATAGGGTCAATCCTAAACAAGATTGTGAAGTTGGCACATCACTGGTCATTTCTTCTTTAGTGCCCTTTTTCTCCTGCCCTAGTAACAATTCCATTTTTCCAGTTGCAAATATCTGATGACTTTGTTGTTCTCTATTATTTCAAAACCTGCTCTACTGCCATTTGTTCTCTACACGGTCCCTATTCAAGTTCTTCACATCTTCACCTCGGTTTGAGCTAAAGACTATACTTTCACCTGTGTAATTTTGCACATCTCCAAGGGAGTAAGATTTTGGAGTGCACAGAGTCTGTCTTCCTTTACATCTGAAACCACTTACATGTGGGTGGTTTCCCACACTACTTACACATAAGGATTGCTCTACAAGAAAGATACCATCTCAGCTTATATAACTGAATCATTCTCCTGAATTCAGAGCTTCAATCCCTCTATCAGTCATTGTGACTGCACTTCAAAGCAATACAACAGGAGAGATTGAAAACAAAGACAACTGGTCTGCCTACCAGTCAGATGTGATTACAGCTCTGCACATCAATGTTTAGACTACAAGGCAGTGTGTATCATCTTTATCACAACGTAAGATGAGATAAGCTATTTGTTGTTCTTCATTATCTGGGGAAATCCCAGAAGAGAACACATAGTGCCAACCATAATATGTGTCACCTTTCTTTCAGTGAAAAGTAATATTGGAAGATAGAAATGAAAATTAACCCGTTCAGGAACTCAAAACTCTATTTCATTCTCCATTAAACATAAGACACCTATCACATTTCTATTTTAGCTTTTTCAATATAAGATTTAGCTAAGAATACAGGGGAAAAGATACTTACAATATCTCTAAATTTGTTTCCATCTTTCATTAAGTTTGGTATCAGATTAGAAATACTGAAACACAAGAGGAAGCTGTCTCCCTTTAGGTTGAATTTTCCAGAGAGAGAATAAAGTGTTAGTAGGATCCTATCTGAAACCTACCTGCCTGAGTATGGAAGAGGGCCACAACAAGAATATAAAGCTAGTGGAGGACAGAAATGGAGACCAAAACCATCCCAGTCAGTCCTGTTTCCCCTCTATGTGGGAGTCTACCCTAACCGTGTCACCAACAGCAGTGCTACAAGCATGATCATCTTTAGGACTCAATCTTTTTATCTTAAAATTCCCAATGATATATTTTCATGTCAGTGCAGGATAATTAGTTGACCATACATTGTACACCTGGCACTTAAAAACAATGATATCAAATGAACAATGTGATATTGTGCATGTTTAATAATTATACGTAAATTAAATTTTCAGTCTAAGTTTATGATTGATAATTAGTACCACACTCTATATGTTTGCTCAAGCTCAAGCCGTAGAAGTCATCTTATTTTTTCTCATGCTTTTGCATTGCACCCCATAGTTCATCTATCTCTAAATCCTGAGAGTTCTACCTTTAAAAGATATCCCAAATCTAGCATGACTCACCAAATAGCCACGTTCACAACACAGAGTATTCCAGAGGCCTCCTATTACTTCTCCTTTTTTTTCTACTTCAATTTTCTACACAGTAGCCAGAGTGAACAGTTTAAAATTTAAAAATCAGATCATTTCACTCCCTTGCTCAAAATTTGCCAGTGTTCTCCCTCTTCTCAACTTACTCAGAAGAAACTTCAAATTCTTAATCATGGCCTAAATGCCATATATATTACAATCTCTACTACTCATGCTAGTCAAACCATAGTAACTTCTTGTTCTTCTTTAAACATTGCATTGAAAAAAATGGGATTTATATTTTATAAGCTAAATACTATAATGATTTTGTGTGAAGTCTTATGTGATTTTGAATTCTTCTGTATGATAATCCCTTTGAACAACATCAAGTATTACCTCTTCAGGAATGAATGATGGGAATGAACTAATGAAAAGTCCTCTCATTAGGTGATAGAAATATGATAAAGATCTCCTATTCTTCAATGAAATGATCAAATGGGGAAAGATTATGAATTCATATTGAATGTACAATTCTTCATACCCACTGGCATCCAGTTGCATCATAGAACTTTTCTTCAGCATCAGTGTTTGCCTTATATCTGATCAATTGATTAATATAATCCAATTAAAACAAAAATAGTTTAATTTTTTAGATAAGTCATGATACAAATCTAACAACCATATTGTTAAATGTTTTGCTTAATATTTTTAAAAATTTCTTTTTTCAAGACTTTTCCTTTTCATTTGTAATTTGGCTGCTTAGCTGCTAGATAATAAACAAATTCAGCCAAGTTGCAGGATACAGAAATGTGCTGCATGTCTATACATATCATCTATATACTAATACTATACTACATGCTAATAAATATTATATCTATATACTAGTAACAAACTAACAAAAAAAGAAACTAAGGAGCAACTACATTAATAATTATATCAAAAAGAATAAAATATCTAGGAATAAATTTAATCAAGAGGGTGAAAATGCTGTACACTGGAACTTACAAGACATTGATAAAAGAATTTGAGGAAAACACAAATGGAAAGATATTTCATGTTCATGGAAAGGAATATTTAATATTGTTAAAAAGGTCATACTACCCAAACCAATCTACAGATTCAATGCAATCCCTATCAAAATATCAATGGCATTTTTTACTAAAATAGAGCAAATAATCCTAAAATATGTATGGTTGCAAAAAAGACCCTAAATAGCCAAAACAATCTTAAGAAAAACAAAGCTGAAGGTATCATACTTTCTGATTTTAAACACTATTACAAAGCTATAGTAATCAAAACAATATGGTATGGCATAAAAAATAGACACATAAATCACTGAAATAGAATCCAGAATCCAGAAATAAACCCACATATATGGTCAATTAATTTATGATAAAGGAGCCAAGAATATACAATGGAGAAAGGATGGTAACTTCAATAAATGGTGTTGGAACAACTGGACAGCCATATGCAAAAAAATGAAATTGTACCACTATCTTATGCCATACACAAAAATTAACTTGACATGTTTTCATGACTTGACTTTATGATCTGAAACCATAAAACTTTTAGAAGGAAATAGATAGTAAGGCCCCTGCCTTCAGTCTTGGTGATTATATTCGATAGCAAAAGCAAAGGCAACAAAAACAAAGTGGCACTGCATCAAACTAAAAAGCTTCTGCAAGGCAAAAAAAAACATTAATGAAATGAAAAGGCATCCTACTAAATGGGAAAAATATTTGCAAACCATATATCTGATAAGGGGTTAATACCTAAAATATATAAAGACCTCATGCAACTCAACAGCAAAAAACACAAATAATCCAATTAAAAAATGGGCAAAAGACCTGAATAGACATTTTTGCAAAGACATACAAATGGGCAACAGGTACATGAAAAGTTGTTCAACATCACTAATCATTAAAGAATTGTAAAATAAAACCACAATGAGATATTACCTATGTGTGTTAGAATAGCCATCATCAAAAAAACCAGAGATAACAAATGCTGATAGGAAGTGGAGTAAAGGGAGCCTTCATACACTGTTAGTGGGACTGTAAATTAGTGAGTCCAATATGGAAAACAGTATGAAGGCTCCTTAAAAATTAAAAATATATAGCAATTCCACTTCTGGGTATTTACCCAAAGAAAATGAAAACACAAATTTGAAAAGATATATTCATCCCTATGCTCATTGCAGCATTATTTATAATAGCCATAATATGGAACTGTTAGTTAGAAAAGTAGATATAAGGAGCTGGGGAAAGGGAAGATAAGGTTCAAGGAAAAACTGCCCAAACCACCCAGGTGGGGGTCCCATGTGAAGACAGTAAAGGCTTTACAGAGAAGTAACTTCTTTGCCTGTCAGGATCAGGCCAAACTGGTCACAACCTGATCCCAACATGAGCTCAATGGAACGAAACTAAGGACTACCCAGGAGATACTTCATCATAGAAAAGGACATGCACGCTGAAAGGATGGCAGTACAGGTGGACCTGTCAATCAAATACCTCCACCTTCCCAGTTGAAAAGGCACCTCTTAGCCAGAATGCAATATATAAGCCTCCTGCCTATGGGCTGAGCTCTCAATTCTTAGACCAACCATAAAACCTTAAAAGGTAAAGGAAAAATCCACCCCCACCAACACCACTATAATTAATAATACTGCCTTGCATATTTGAAAGCTACTAAGAGAATAGATCTTGAAAATACTCATCAGAAGAAAAAAAATTCCATAACTACATATGGTGATGGATGTTAACTGGACTTACTGTGGTGATCATTTTGCAATATATACAAATATTGAATCATGTTGTACAGCTAAAACTAATGTAATGCTGTATGTCAATCATACTTCAGTAAAAAGAAAAATACTAATATTAAAATCCCTTTACAAAAAAAAAGTAAATATGGACATTGATTTTAACCTTAGAAAAAGAAATTGGGCATTTTGAATATATCTTTATCACACATTATCTATTTGAGCAATACTTTGAAGTACAAGGGGATTTCTGTGTACAAGTAATTGAAAGTAGAAGTTGCTTTCAGTGTATTTCATATTATGTTTGCATAAAATGTTTAACACATATCTTACCCTTGCACGTGCTCAGTAGTTTTTAATCTGTGGTCTGTCGTAATAGTTGTGAAATTGTGTAACTTATCTGGGACATGAGACTACATTTTGAAGCTTTATTTTACTAATTAATGAATTCTTGAACTGGGCAGGAATTGGTGATTGTTTCACAAGCAGTTGTTCATAAAATCCAACCGAGAAAATAGCATTCAGACCACAAAATTAATGATGAGAACTTTCTATCACAGAATAATTAATGAGTATCAAAAATAGTTTTGTTTAATAGCACCAATACAATCAACAAGAGGATAATAAAAAGTTGCTTGACTGGTTAGAACCAAATTAACAACTTTTCCTCCTCTTCTCTTCTTTATATAAATCATGTAATTACCCCCTTTCTTCTTTCCCATAAAAACCCCCTTGCTTTCCCTACATAAGCAGGACTTCCCTACTCATGAATAACTTCTGGTTACTCCAGAATTTGTGCTCCCCAAACTGTAATTCTGAGACTCCATATAAAAGGCCTTTGTTCCTTTTCAGTATGGCTTCCTTCTCTCAGTTGACACAGTAAACCCTCTTTGTGTATATTTCTAAAATGCTACCTAATTATTATAATTCTGTCCCCAGTCTAATGTTTTAAGATTAAATGATTGCTTTATAACTCAAATATTAAACTTAAAAAACAAAACTTTAAGTGCTTGGTATTTCTTAGAAGAACTGTACTTCCAGAGCTGATAGGAATTGGGGAGATGGTGTGATACTCAATCAGCTTAAAGTAAAGTTTCTGTCCTGCCCCTTCCTACCATTTATGTCTCTGGCAGGAAACATAATTAAAGCTGCAGAGAGAAAAATAGCCTGTTGTTCTGAATCAGTGAAGCTTGACAACCAAGAAAACAATGCTGTTTTATTTTTTAATCCCAAGTACTGATTCTACCCACACAGTTCTCTTTCTTTCCGTGTCATTCTTAACAGCAGATATAAATACAGAACAATCATGAATCAATACAAAACACTGGGGAGAGAGAACTGAGGGAAATTTTTGATGTATTATAGTTCACATACATGCAATCATCCAGCAAGCATGGTGTGCCCCACAGCTCTGAGCTGCTGGCTCCTGCTCCACACTTCTCGCCAGCTATGGTTGCTCTCTCTCACTTCCCTCCCATAAGCTGAGTATCATTTTATATGCCAGAAAGGGCAGGGATATAGTTTAACATATGTTTCCTACTAAAGTCACAGAAACCTTATAATCACCTACTCCTTGGCCTGGCTAGTAAAATGTGGATACAAGTGAGAAAAATGTTACAATGAGAAGAGGCTATTTTAAATTTGTCATTATTACTAAATGTGATTTTCCCCAAGATGTTCTAGGGGGTCATTTTGAATCAAACCCTCTTCTGCAGGCCTGCTTCTGATTCAATGGCATCACCCTCCTGTATGACAGGGATATGCCATCTTTAAAGGAATTAAGAGTTCCATCACTGTGAATTCAGACTGTGTTGTTACTATTTAACTTACATAATGTGTTTGTTTGAAATGACTATGTAGAGTGTGGTTTTCCTGAGACTAGTCTCAGCTGGCTGCATGATGCTTTGGCAGTCTCTCAGAAGCAGCACAGAAACCATCAGTGTGAATCTCCCACTACCTTGTTAGCTCTGACGTGGGCAGTTGCTTACTTTAGAAAAGCCTGGAAGGTTGTGGGGAAAACAGAACTTTCTGACCAGGATTCCCACCTCGCTTTAATAGTTCCCACTGTATCCTGTTTGCACATCTATCGGATCTTTTACCAGGGACAAGGTGGCTGATCAGTCAGACTGCCGGTCCAGGGTAGCGGTGGAAAGGCTACACCCATTATCGTCTCTCCTCCATTCCTGGTGTGTAATTGGCCAGACATCTGCCAGTCACCAGGGACCCGCCCACAGAGTTCTTCCGGTGTGGGAGGGGGTCACGCATGGGTTGTGGGGAAGAACCCAGAAGCCTGGGTCCAGAGTGAGGAGAGACTGAGCCGTGAGAATAAACCCTTTCATTCCCAACTTCGGAGCCATTGCCTCCCTTCGGTCTCCTTGATTTCATAGAGAACTCATCCCAAGTGGGGAACCCCCTTCTCCCAGAGTTGCAGTGATCCACTGGGTTTTCTCACAAACCACACACCTCTTTTGAGTCTTATGCTAGTGAGCACAATTATTATTAAAATCCCTAAATATAATTAATTCATTACATCATGCCACCTTGTCACCTTTTAGACTAACCATTACTCATAAAGACACACTACAAAAAGCCTGAATCTCCTGTTATTGCAATTAGACTTACAAGAACTGAAAGTATGCCAATTTTATTTTTACTTTTTGAAAATATGCAAGGCTACATTTTTTCCTATTAGCAGATGATATAAACCCAAATCTTTCCCTCTGTATTTCATTTCCAAGACTCATTTGTTTTTTCACTCTGACTTATTTTATCATGCACGTGTCTGTGGCAGATGAAAGGAGTGAAGACTGGGCTTTTCAACTTGGGTCTTTCTGTCTTTACCAGGTAACTTTGTATAAATCACCGTAGTTTCATTTTTTTTTAATCAATAAAATGGAAATAACAATCTCTATCCTACCTATCACACAATATATAAATTATAAGTGCTAAATACATATAAGGGGTTTGCGCTGACTTAAAATGTATGTGAAAAAACTTGTGTTTATAAAATTTGCATTTTTATGAAAGCATATATATTAATAAAAAGAGTACTTTGGCAAGGAAGCTGGCTGGTAATCAAAAACTCATGCTCCAAATTACAAATGCCAAGTGGTATGGAACAGACAAAAATTACATCCTCCCTGTGATATTTTTAATGTGCCCACTTGGCTAGGCCATGGTGCCCACATATTCTGGATATTATTCTGGATATTTTTATGAAGGTGTTTTTTGGATGTTATTAACATTTATATTGGTGAACTTTAAGTAAAGCAGACTGCCCTTCATAATGTGAGTGGGCCTCATCCAATCAATTGAAGTCCTAAATAGAACAAAGACAGACCTCCACACAGAAGGAAGGAATTCTGCCAGCAGGCAGCCTGCAGACTTCACCTGTAACATCAGCTCTTCCCTGTGTATCCAGCCTGTTGATTTACTGTGCAGATTTTGGACTTACCAGCCTCTATTACCTTGTGAGCCAATTCCTTACATAAAGCACTCTGACTTCCCGCTATCTATACCACAAACATACACACACCCTGTTGGTTCTGTTTCTCTGAAGAACCCTAATATATCCCCTCAAATCTATAAGGGGTCATATGACTAATCTTGGCCAATAAAATATAAGGTAAGTGAAATGTGTCACTTTTGCAATGAGGTTTTTAATTATCTGGTATGCCTTCTTCACTTTCTCTTTTCCTCCTGTGGCATAGTTGGAAGCCACATGCAGAGGATGGCCACATGTGTGCACAAGATGGATGAAGCCTAAAGGCTGAACCAACGGGAATATTTGTATTGGGTTTTGCATGCATGAGAAACTATAATGTTAGGCAACTGGGATTTGGGGATTGTTTGCTACAGCAGCTGGAACTTGTTAACCCAATACTAGTATATTTTATTGTGTACAAACTGAATAAAAAGGGAAAAATTTTGCATTGTTTGGAGTGCAAACTCAAAAAGTAGTCCCTCAACACCTGGAAACTATCCCAAACACTTTCTCACAGAAGCAACATCAGACAAAGCATTCTTTGACCATGTTATCAAGACAAAAATAAGACCACTGTACTGTCATGTCTGAACACAGGGAAAATGTAAACATTGTCCAAACCAGAAAAATGATCAAACATCTCCCTACCTTGAGCACTGGGAGTGAATGCTGCTATTACTTTAGCTTCACTCTAGTCTTCCCTTCTAAACCGGATTTACTAACATAACAAATCGTAAAAGTATCCCTGTTTCCTGACAGTATCCAATCCAGAACAACGTCTCAAAACTTGAAGATTCCTTAAGATTTAGAATCCTTAAATCTTCTCCCAAATCATCAAACCAATACCAAAATCCTACTAAAGAGCCCTTTCTAGCACTCTGAGATGCGCTGCAGTTTCCCATGGCCAGGTGTATTATTATACATCCTTAATATCTTAGTAGTGTGTGTAAATCCAAACTATTCTCCGTAGATATGTTCCTGACGGTCTTTAGGTGGAGGACATCAAGATAAGCAATGATTTTATCCTCAGAAAATATAGAAATTGGACAAAATGATTTTAATGACTATTTGATTGTAACAGCCCATGCTCATGCTGATTTTCAGAGTAGGCAGATACTAACTTTGTTCTAAGTCACTGAGACTCTATAAATTGTTGTTTAAAAAGCATTGTTTAAATAAAACTTGTATTTCTGAATTTTTAGCTTGGAACATGTCCAGATATTCATTGAAACTTTGTTACTGTAATATTCAGTTTTCATTCATTGAAAAGTCTATAAGGGAATGTGTAGAGAATTAAGAAAACTATTTTGATAAACCAATTTCTTAATTTATTTTTCCTTTAGATGACTCAGATTACTCTCCAGAAACTTTGAATTTGGAAACTATGAATTATAAGTATAGGGGTACAATATAATGAGTTATAAGAAATATACATTTGGTTATATGAATGGCCAAATATATATTTCTCAAGTATATTTGGTCTGCATCCACAGTTCCTGAAAGCACTTCAGAACTTTAAAGGTGAAATGAGTGTTTTATCATGTTAATGAGAGACTTCTGGATCTCACCCAAGGTTAGGGGGCTAAAGGTTGAGTCAGCCAATGGCCAATGATTTAATCAGTCATAAATATGCAAGAAAGCTCTCACAAAAAAACATGAGAAGAGCATATTTCTCCTTTTGCATCCTGTTTCTCTGTCAGGTGAGAGCTTCCACACTTGAGGAACCAGAATATTTGCAAGTGTCACCAAGGTAGGCTAAGGTCCATGAGGATAGATGCTCCTTTATTTAGGACCTTGCCCTATGCATCTCTTCATCTAGCTATTAGTTTGTATTATTTACCACAACCTTTATTAAACTGGTAAACATTAAGTATTTCCCTGAGTTCTGTTAGCCACTCTAGCAAATTAATCGAACCTAAGGGGGAGATCATTGGAACCTCCAATCTATAGCCAGTTGGTAGGAAGCATAGGGAATAGCCTGGGACTTGCACACCTGGAGACTGGAGTTCAGGTTGGAGAGCAGTCTCATAAAACACACCCCTTAATCTGGGAAATCTGGTGCTGTCTCTGGGCAGATAGCATCAGAATTGAGTTCCTGGACACACACACATTGGAATCAGGTCTGGGAACCCAAAAGGAGATGGTGGGTAACACAGGAGGCTAGTTTACAAGATTTGAAAGATAATTTAGGTGTCAGATATATATCAATGTTTATCTTAAAAGTGTCATTCCTGACCTTTGAGTTTTTGTATGTAAGTTTATTTTCCACATCTGGAAAGCACACACACACACACACACACGCACACACCAGTGTATTTCACTCTTTTTCTAAAAAGACTTTGAAGTTATTAAAATCCACATCTTCAAACTCTATGACTAGAAACTACCTGGAAAATTTTAATAATTGTTTCAGGACAACTGGAAAGACTTTTGGCTAAAGATGAAAGTTGGAACTGCACCTCACATCATGCACCAGAATAAACTTCAAAAAGATCACATATTTAAAGTAATATATTTTAATATTTAAAGTCACATATTTATTTAAAATATTTAAAGTAAAAAGATAAATAAATTTTTTTAAGAACTAGAGAAGACATGGATGAATGCCTTTTCAGCCTGGGATCAGAGAAACTCCCTATCTCAACATCCAATAGCAATTCATGAAAATAGAATGAACAATTAGCTAATAATTTTTAAAAGTATTCTGTGCAGGAGAAATACTGTAAACAAAGTAAAAATGAACCCAAAACTTGGATAAATTATTATAACTGATTTCACAGGGAGAAGGGAGTTAAGAATAACTGATACAAAGAGAGCTCCTAAAACTCCAAGATAAAAATACCAATAATGTAAGTATGGGTAAAGAATATGAACATGCAGTTCACAGAACAAGAACTTAAAATGACCCTAAAAGGTAAGAAAAATATGGCCAACCACACGAGAAATTCAAAATAAGACTATAATGAGGAAAACTGTTCACCTATCAGAGTGGCAGTATCAAAGTTTGACAATACAACCTATTAAGGAGAATGTTAGGAATAAGAACTTTCATAAATTTCTGGTGGGAATGCAAACTAGAACAATTAAGGTAACACTTCAGCAATAAATTTTTAAAATGTGGAAGTAAAAATTGATTACAGCAAAGTTGCTAGACAAAAGGTTAATATGCAGAAGTCAATCGATTTCTTATATACTTACAATAAATAAGTTGAATTTGAAATATAAAACACAATACCATTTATATTATCACCCCAAAAATGAAATAATCAGATATAAATCTAACAAAATATGTATACTATCTATGTGAGAAAGTATAAAACTCTGAAAAATGAAATCAAAGATATAAATAAATGGAGACATATTCCATGTTTATGAATAGGAAGACTCAATACTATCAAAATGTCAGTTCTTCCCAACTTCACCTATAGATTCAATAAATCCCAATCCTAATCTGAGAAAGTTATTTTGTAGATATCAACAATTAATTCCAAAGTTTAAATGGAAAGGCAGAGACTCAAAATAATCAATACAATATTGAATGAGAACAAAGTTGGAAGACTAACAGTTCCCAGTATCTTGGTTACTATAAAGCCACAGTAACTGAGACAGTGTGATATTGGTGAAAGAACATACAAATAGAACAATGGAACAGAAGAGAGAGTCTAGAAATAGACCCACATAAATACAGTCAACTGATCTTTGAGAAAGGCAATGCAATGAAGGAAAAGTAATCCTATGAACCAATGGTGCTGAAACAACTAGTCACCCACATGCAACAAAATGAATCAAGACACCAATTTTACATCTTACAAAAATCAGCTCAAAAAGGATGACAGAGTTTAATGTAAAACACAAAACTATTAAACTCTTAAAAGATAACACAAGAAAAAATCTAGATGACCTTGGGTTTGGTAATGATTTTTTAGATGTAACACAAAGGCACAATCCATGAAAGAAAAAAATTGATAAGCTAGACCTCATTACAAGTAAAACTTTTGGCTCTGTGAAATATACTGTAAAGAGAATGAGAAGATATGCCAGCAAGAGAAAATATTTGCAAAATGAACATCTCACAAAGGACTGCTATCCAAAATATACAAAGAATTCTTAAAATTCAGCAATAAGAAAACAACCTGTTTAAAAAATGGGTCAAAGGCCTGAAAAGACACCTTACCTAAGAAGATACACAGATGGCAAGTGAGCACATGAAGAGATGCCCATATCATATGTAATCAAGGAGATGCAGATCAAAACAATACAACCCTAAACCTATTAGGATGATCAAAATCCTAAAGACTGACAACACCAAATGCTAGCAAGAATACGGTGAAATAGGAAGGAACTCTTACTCATTGCTGGTGGGAATGCAAAATGGTGCAGCACTTTGGAAGACAGTTTTGCAGTTTCTTACAAAACTAAACATAATTTTACCATATCATTCAGCAATCTCATTCTTCAATATTTATTCAAAGGAGTTAAAACCTTAATAGATCCATACAAAACTCTGCACACAAATATCTACAGCAGCTTTATTCATAATTACCAAAACTTGGAGGCAACCAAGATGGTCTTCAGGAGGTAAGTGGATAAACTGATACATGCTGACAGTGGAATATTATTCAGCACTATGAGCTGTTAAGCATGAAAAGACCTGGAGAAACCTTAAATATGTATTACTAAGTGAAAGAAACCAATCTGAAAAAAAGCTATATACTCATATGATTACGATCATATGATGTTCTGAAAAGGCAAAACTGTGGAGACAGTAAAAAGATCAGTGGTTGCCAGGTTTTGGTGGGTGAAAGATGAATGAATAGTAAAAGCACAGATTATTAGGGTAGTAAAAATGCTCTGTATGATAGCATAATGAGGGATACATGTCATTATATATTTTTCCAAACCCAAAGAATGTGCAACACCAAGAGTGGACCCTAATGTAAACTATGGACTCTAGGTGATAATGATGTATCATTGTAAATTCATCAATTGTAACAAATGTAGCACTGTGGTGGGGGATGTTGATAACGGGGTAGGCTATGAATGTGGAGGGGGCAAAAGTATATGGGAAATCTCTGTACCTTCTGTTAAGTATTGTTAAATACTCCTAATTACCAACCTATTGAACTGTTAGAATAAAAATGAACAAGTGTTGACAAATTAGAAAGGTATTCACTACTTCAAATACAATGGCAGAGGCACTTTTCATTGAAACTAAAATTACTCTAAAAACTAAAGTCTGTTTAAAAAGTAACTCCCCAAAATTATTTTACTCTTTAATGTTTCTACCTCTGGAATGTATCCCAAACATACACTGGGAAGAGTATGAATTATTTACGAACATTATTTATTGTGAAATTAATTGTAAATGCAATTACTAGAAATAACCAATATATCTACCAACAGGGAACCAATTGAACAGACTGATAGATCCACACAGTAGTATACTATGCAATACAAACAAGAATTAAATAGATTCCTACATACGAGTATGACAACACCTCCAAGATGTAAGTGGAGAAAAAAAAGTAAAGAATATGTATATTATGGTTTCTCTGATGTAGGTTTATATACTTTCATAAAAATAAAACAAAAACTAATTTAAATATGTTGATCTACTATAATAGACAGGGACCAAGAAAGAGAGGCCAAGAAGGAAAGGAAGATTTTTCTGAGTATTCCTCATTAAAGAGTTTTGATTTGGGAACATGTAATTTTTTATATGTTCAAAAATTAGATTAATTTTTAAAATTATCACTAAAAATTGAAAAGCTGAAATAAATGAACCTAATTATGTCACACAAGTGAAATAACCATCCAAAGAAAACAACTTATTACAAATAACTTTATAATACAGTATTCCAATTTTAAATACTTATATGATTATGAGGGAAAATAAGAACAGAAAGTATATTTAAACTTTATACATAGTCAAAGATAGTGGAAATATTGGCACCATTTTGAATATATTTCACATGAATTATAGGATAGAGCAAATAACTAGATAAATTTGATAGAAACATGGATATAGAGTTGTAGATTGACAGGATGAAAAAAGTTCTAGAGATGGATCATGATGATGGTAGTACATTACAGATATTTTAATACCACTGAACTCTGCACTTAAAAATGATTAGGAGGATAAATTGTGTGTGTGCTTTAAAATAAAAAAATGGGAACAAAAGTAAAAAGTTTTGGTGGGAAATATGATTTTCAGTAACAGAAAAGAAATTAAGTATAAAATAAAATGTATTGAAAAACTGCCTCATTATTAAATTAATTAAATCAATACAATTAAACTGGTAATATCTGTATAAATATATAATGTTTCCCTTTCAAAAATCTTTTGGAGTGACATCAGCAGCATGGCAGCATGAGTCATTCCTTTTCTCTCTCCCCTTCAATTTAAAACCGATCAGACTACCATAACTATAACTAAATAGGTGCCTCTGCACAGCATATCAGGACACCCACAAGATACATCCATCTGTGCACCTGAAAATGAGTGGATTGAATTGACAAGGAGAAGGCAGACTGAGGGCAGGGGCAGAGGCAGAGGTGGTGGTGGCAGGTCCAGAAGTAAGCCAGCACGACCTGACAGAGAGGTGGAGGGTGGAGGCCATGTATTATGCAACCAGACAGACTGTTGCTCTCTGTGAGGAGAGACTACAGTGACTGGAGAGTAGGGAGGAAGAGAAAAGGGAAGAAGGTCAACAAATAGAACTAAAGGGAAGATGCTCCTGTCTACTACAATGACCTCTGGGCATCACCTCATCATTGAGGATCTCCGTACAGGTGTAAACACACCCAAAGCCCCAAATGCTAATTAAGTGCACACCTACTCCCACTCCACCACAACCATTTTCTGTTTTTTCCACCAGCTTTACTTTCTTCTTAAATACACACACACTCCCAACCTTAGCAGTGAGTCAGCTCCAGTAATAGAAACCAAAACTTCTGCTATAACATCAACTTCTGGAAAACAAAAGGTAGACTCCTAATTACCAACCTGCTGAACTGTTAGAATAAAAATAAACAAGTCTTGACAAATAAGAAAGGTGTTCACTACTTCAAATGCAATGGCAGAGGCACTGTAATTGAACACCATGAAAAATCATGGTAATATGGTACCAAAAAGAGAAAATGACAAATTTCCAGCAACTAAACCCAAAGACATAGAATATTGCAATATAACTAATAAGAATTCAAAATAGATGTAGTGAAGAAAAATGTAAGCTACAGAACAATCAGAAAGGCAATACAATAAATACATCAGGCATAAAATTAACAATAGAAGGAGTGCTTTACTAAAGAGATTGAAATTCTAAAAGGGGACCAAATAGAAATTCTGGAGGTGAAGAATCAATGAGATAAAAAATATATTAGAACACACTGGAAATAGAGTAGATCATGTTGGGGAGAGAATCATCAAGCTAGAAGACAGGAATCTAGAAGTGATAAAGGTAGAAGAGGAGACAATTAAGATTTTTAAGAATTAGACAAATCCAATGAGACTATCAGACCCCACTAGAAAAAAACAATGTAAGGATAAATGTAATACCAGAAAGAGAAGAGAAGGAGAAGGAGCAGAGAGTGTATTTAAAGAAATAATGACTGAGAAATTCCCCAAATCCTGGGGAAAGAACTGGATATACAAGCCTGTGAAGCTAAAGAATGCCTTATTATCTCAATACAAAAAGATCCTTCTCCAAGACACATTATATTAAATCTGTCAAAAGTCAATGATAGGTGGAAGCCGGGCTGCGGGTCAGAATCAGTGCTGGCGCATCCTGGGCGCGCATTCCCTCAGTGGCCACCGGTCCCCTAGGTGGCTGCCCCTCAGCTCTCTGCCCCGCGCCACCAGATGGGGAGAACGGACAAAGAAACTGAAATTTAGAAAGAGGATGACTTGGGATTCAAGTTGGCAGCATGAGAGGTGAGACAGAGAACTCCTCCCAAAACCACATACAGTACAAAAATATAGTTAATACAACTAACCCTAAAACAGCAACAGGAAAGAAGGCTGAACCAGACTGCACACAGACCTCAGGAACAGAGCAGACCTCACGAAACAGGGTAATGCACGAAAGCCTTTATCAGGCGGGACCCAGGTCCTACCCTCACCTCAGCTCAGCTGTGGGAGGAAGGGAAATGGAGCGGGGGAGTGGGTGGAAGCCTGGGACTGCTGAACACCGAACCCTGGAGGTGTGCTTTGAGAGCAGAAACCTACACAGTGTGGTGCTCTGGACATTGGGGAGCTGGGACAGGTGGAGTGCTTGAGAGACTGAGATTCTGGCCATTTGTGGAGGATGGGATCCACATCCAGCCGCTCTGGGACAAAGGAAAGGCATTTGGTCTGAGAGGCTTCCTAGCAGCAAGAGGGCTGCTGAAGGGGCGGGGTTTGCACGGAGCTTGTTACGTGGGAGGAATAGGTGGACCAGGTTGTCTGGGAGCACTCTGCCCAGCAGGTTGGGAACTTTTAGGAGCTTCAGGGGCTCCATCCCCCTGGCTGGCTGCTCAGTTATGAGGCCCCCCACTGTGACACACAGCCTGCCAAGCCTTCCTCCTGGCCTGACAGCACCGGCTCACAAACAGGCAGTCACTGTGCTGGCATCAGGCCACCCAGAGGGAGGCACCGCTTACAATAGCTAGGGACGCCAAGCACAGAGGCTTACACCTGTGTGCTCAGCCCACTGGCTCTGATACTGGAGACAGGCACTGCAGCCAGGAATCAGGAAACAGATCTTTCCTTCCCCCAGGCACCAGTGCTGCTCCCCTATGACCCCCAACCCCACTCTAGGGGCTGAGCAGCTCCAGAGACTGGAGCTTCTGGGCACGAGAGGGCACTATATAGAAATATGAAACCTCAAAGGAACCTGGTTCAGAACAAAATCTCACAAATCCCAGAAAAAGGGCCAAATGAAACTGAACTCACCAATCTTCCTGAAAGAGAGTTCAAAAGAAAAATCATAAACATGCTCATGGAGGTACAGAAAAATATTCAAGAACTCAGGAACAAATTAAAGATGGAGATTCAATCATTAATAAATTCCACATCTGAAATGAAACATACAACAGAGGGATTTAAAAGCAGATTAGATATAGTAGAAGAGATAGTAAATGGAATAGAAATTAAAAGAAGAGGAATACAAGAAACTGAGGCACAGAGAGAAAAAAGAATATCTAAGAATGAAAGAATATTGAGAGAACACGTGACCAATCCACAGAGAATGAGGAGGAGGAGGAGGAGAAGGGAGGAAAAAAGGGAATGAGAAAGAAATAAGGGAGATAGAAAGTACCTGCAGGGAGTTTGAGATTCTGGTGCAAGGGCTGCAGTCAGGTAGAGGTTTTGCATTTTTAATAAAGACTCACAGATATTTCTGATCCAAGTGGACATCATATTTGTAGAAATACTAACCTGGATTTGAGCTTAGTGCAGGCTGACTGAATTATCAGTGGTACAATGGAAAAAAGACAGGCTTCAGAGTCAAGAGACTTCAACTCAAATCTAAGCTCAGTGACTTATTAACTTTAAACAATAGTCAAGGTGCTTCAACTTTACCCCTAAAATGAAGATAATAATACTCTGCCCAATTACTGTGAGGATTAAATGAGATAAATATAGAACTTCTAAAACCTAATAAGAGTTATCCCCAAAATGAAATTCAGTTAAATCCTTTAGAATCTCTCCAGTACAGGTGTAAGCACACACCAATAATTTAATTTTGCACTTGGGCCAATGAATTTAATTTATAAACTGAAAAACAAAAATAACCAATAATAGTGATATTCCTTATTCTAGGGAAGCAAACAAAACATAGGGAAGCAAAACAACTCCCTATTATTGTCAAATCCCAAAATAGAGTTATTATTATTATTTTATTTTGGTTATGTTCTTTTAGTTAAGCTTAGAATTCCATCTGACTGAATAAATTACAAGAGATTTCCTTTATGAACCTTGTTATACACATTAGAACTTTCAATAGATTTGTATAAAACTAAGTCATACTTAATGCAATATAATAACCTGTGTGTGTGTGTCACCCACTTTTTAGATGTACCTTAAGTGGTCACCAGTCTAATTCATCAGATCAAAAACTAGTCAGATGTCACTTCTCAGACAAACACAGGCCATTATTAAGGCCAGAATCATCCAAATTCTGTAGAATATGGAGACAAGGATCACCAAGGGCAAAACCCAGGAGACAAACCAAGCCAAGTAGGCCACAAAATCAGGTCATGTATCTCAAGAAGCTCGGTGAAGTAGCAGAAACTAGGCAAGAAACAGCAAAAGACACGGCCAGGAAAACAAAGCAGAACAAAGGGCTTAAAATGAAAAAGGGGTAGTAGAGTCTGGAGCTGCATACATGCTCAAAGCCTGTGATTCTGGTTGTGACTGGGGAAGAATCCTTCAAGGATGTGGCTAAACTGGCTCACAAAAATCAAGAAATAGAAAAATGTCCTCTTACTTCATCAGAATATTCAGTATTCAAATTAACCAGTTCTTTACCCAAGATAAAAATTAAGTTCATTTTCTGAGTATTCAGTTGTTTTTGTTATTTTTTAAGTGATTTTCTACTACTTTCATGGAGTTTCAGTGACTGAGGCTACATAAACTAGGCCAAGCAAAACCCCCACCTGAGAAAAACTAATGTCATCCAGGCAATGACCAGTCAATGAAGTCAATAATTATGGGACACATGTGAGAAGAGTATGAGGTTATCTTGTACACCACTTATGAGAAGTGTCATAGATCTACAGTTTCTCTAAATTACACAAATCTACTCTAAGCCCACATCTGTCTACATGACAAGAAGTTAAAATATCAGTAATGTAGGGAGAGACACCTCCTTCTTATAGTCACACAAAAATTAATAGTCTTATTCAACCCAAGAAAGGGATCTCAGGTCTTCAGCCTGACTGATCACCACTGGTATGGATACTGAACAATCCCAAAGAGGCTTTAATTCATGTGGCACCACTGGTCCTGGGTGAAACTTGGACAAGGAGACTCATCAGTTTCCCCAGATGTGTAGCACTAACATTCACTACTGAGGTCCAGCCTCTGCCCAGAGGAGAAAAGACTGTTCCTCACTATTGATGGAACCTGGATGATTCCTTCTAAGTCTTGGGTAAAACTCCCAAAGCCTCTCTCCTTTCCAGCTTCACCTACTTCTGCCTCTCCTGATAGTTGGACCCAGTTCTCCTCTGATCCAAACCTGATGCAGAGCCTCTGGGTTTTAGAAAACCTGAGTGAAGGTATTTTTTGGGGACCCAACAAATTTTCCTTCCAAACATGAAATACCTATGCTGTTAGCCGAACCCTAAGAAAAGAACTTAAAGGCCTAACTACTTCTTTAGTCTAGAGAAGGGAAAATGTCTACAGCAGGAACCAAAAAGCCCAAATCAGTACCTTGATGAACATAATTTATCTAAATGACAAAGCACTAAACGCATTCTGAGAAGGCAGCAACACTGTGTAAGTAGCAAGAACAGTGAGTGTGGAATTATCATATACAGATTTTAATCCCAGCTCTATCAGATGCCAGTATTTTGACATTTATATTATTATTTTTTCTTATCTTTGGGCTTCTCTACTGTAAAGTGCAAATACTTGTTTTCACCAAATCATGGACTGGTTTTGTGTATCCAATCAGGAAAGGTATGTGAAGGTAGTAGGTCATTTAGAAAGCATTTAAACAAATGTAGGGGTTTTGCTGCTATAGAAATAAAATAAAATAAATTAACATGTGCTAGACTTGCCACAGAAAACTTCCTGGAGCAAGGAGTTGAGATCAATGCTTTTGGTGTGGTAGAAATTAGACAGCAAGGAAAGAGAATATTTTGAGAAGAAACACAAAGGCAAGAATGATCAACTGAAGGGCAGGCCAGCTGCCAACCTATAAAGGGTCTTTGAACCTACCACCACTGATAGTCATAAGGCAAGAGCTCCCTGCAGGGGTATGTGGAGAACTTAGGCAATGAGGCATTCTTTTCCTAGACAGGAAAATTTCTGCAAAGGGATATAGTTGCCAGCCATCAGCCCCAAGAGATGGGGGTATCATCTGGGAAGCCCACTGTAGCACCCACCTCAGGCATACTTCTAGTAAGAGGCATCATGGGCCTAGAACTCTGGTATCTTGAACCCTAGAAAATGTTCTGTTTTGAGTTTTGTGTGTACGTGCATGTTTTAAGGCACTGACTCAATATCAATAACACATAACCAAGAACACTTTTTTTATCCACTAAATAAAGGCTGAAAAAAAGAAGTTCCATATTACCAGTACATAAACACTCATTTATTACCAATACATTCTTTATCAATTATAAAAAGTAATAGAAATAATATCAATAATATACACAGAAGAGAAAAAAAATTTGAGGAGTGCAGTTCAAGACAGGGGCATAAAAAGATTCTGAATCCACCTTTTCCCACAGACACAATAAATCTATAGCTACATGTGCAACAATTCCTTCTGGGGAAAAAATCTGAAAACTAGCTGAATAGATACTCTACAACAAAGTGTAAAAAAGGCCATATCAAGACAGTTAGGAAAGGCAGAGATACTGCCTTACCAAAAGCATCACCTCAGCTCTAAGACCGACTGTCAGGAGTCAGGAGGAGCCTCACAAATATGGAGCTTCTCCCTGGGGAACAAGGGATTTGTGCTCCGCATAGGCACCCAACCCTCAGGGCTGCACCAGAGAGATGAAACCCAACACATCCACTTTGAAGACCAGAGGGTCTTGTGACTAATGGGAAGAAACACAGGACTACAAGAGACCTCTAGAGATGCCATTCACCCCAGGACCCAGCTAAAAAGCAGCAGATTGAAAAGCACCTAGACCACATGTGAAGAAGATTCACTCGCTAACCTTAAGGCATCTGCCAGAGTGTGCAGGCAGGTGCCATTTTGGTTAAAATGTCCCTATCACCCAAAACACTCTACAGACTACAATGCAATCCCTATCAAAATTCCACTGGCATTTTTCTCAGAAATAAAACAATACTAAATTCTGTATGGAACCACAAAAGATCCCGAATAGTCAAAGCAATCTTGAGAAAGAACAAAGCTAGAGACATTACACTCCCAGGTTTCTATTACAAATAGTTACTATTACAAAGCTATAGTAATCAAAACAGTATAGTATTGGCAGAAAAGCAAACACAGTGATCAATGGAACAGAGAGCCCAGAAATAAACCCATGCTTATATGGTCAATTAATTTATGAAAAAGGCAGGAATATACAATGGGGAAAAGACATTCTCTTCGGTAAATAGTATTAGGAACACTGGATAGCTACATACAAAAGAACAAAATGGGATCACTATCTTACACCATACATAAAAATTAACTCAAAATGGATTAAAAAGCTAAACATAAGACCTGAAACCATAAATTCCTAGAAGAAAATATAGGTGGCAAGCACCTTTATGTCACTCTTAGAGTTATTATTATTTTTGGATTTGACTCCAAAGGCAATGACAACAAAAATAAAAAACAAGTGGGACTGTCTGTAGCATCTTACTTCACTGATGGACAGTGACTGTAATGGGGTATGTGGTGGGGACTTGATAATAGGGGGAGTCTAGTAACCATAATGTTGCTCATGTAATTGTACATTAATGATACCAAAAAAACACACAATAAAAAAACAAGTGGGACTGTGTCAAACTAAAAATCTGCACAACAAAGGAACCATCAACAAAATGAAAAGGCAACCTCCTAGGGAGGAGATATTTAAAAATCATATATCCAATAAGGAGTTAATATCCAAAATATATAAAGAACTGATTCAACTCAATAATAAACATGATTAAAAAATGGGCATAGGACCTGAATAGATATTTTTCCAGAGACAAGATATAGATAACTAACAGTCACATGAAAAGATGGTCAACATCACTAATCATCAGGGAAATGCAAAACACAGAGACATTACCCTACACCTGTCAGAATGGCCAATACAAAAAAGGCAAGAAAAATAACAAGTGTTGGTGAAGACATGGGAAAATGGAACCTTCTGTTGGTGGGAATGTAAATTGATGCAGCCACTCTGGTAAACAGTTTGGAGGGCCCTAAAAAACTAAAAATAGAGCTACCATATGGCCCAGTGAGTCCACCTTTGGATATTTATCTGAAAAAAATGAAAACACTAATTGAAAAGATGTATGCACCCCTATGTTCACTGCAGCACTATTCATGATATCAAAAATATGGACATAACCAACATGTTCATTGATGAATAAATTGATAAAGAAGTGGTATATCTATATAATGGAATACTACTCATTCATCAAAAGGAATGAAATCTTGCCATTTGTGACAACATGGATTGGCCTTGAGGGTATCATTTCAAAGAAGTCAGAGAAAGACACATACCACATGATTTCACTTACATGTGGAATATAAAAAACAAAACAAAGCTCACAGATGCAGAAAACAGACTGGTGATTGCCAGACGGGAAGGAGTTGGGGGCTGGGTGAAATAGGTGAAGGCAGTCAAGAGGTACAAACTTCCAATAATAAAATAGGTAAGTCACAAGGATGTAATGTACAGCATGGTGACGAGTCAATAATATTGTATGTTACATATCTTTATATGGTGACAGAGGGAAAGTAGACATTGTGCTTATCATTTAGTAATGTATGTAAATATCACCATTATGTTGTACACCTAAAATATGTTATATGTCAATTATACTTCAGTTTTTTTTAAATGACAGTACTAGTGTAAGAGTAAGTGCAGAGGGAAAACGTGTGATTTCTTTCCTTCTCAGGATTTTCATGAACCTGTAGAGGCGGCCATCACCTTGTCATTTGATTGTCAGAGGAAAGTAAGAGGCATGAAAGATTTCTGCTGTTGATTTTAGAGCCTGTTTTCTGACTTGTTGCTTATTTGTTTTTTGTTTTAAACAAAGGCATCAGTAGCTTATCATCAACTTAAAATCGTTTGTTCAATTTTAATAAAAATGTCATCCAGCCATCTGATTCTCTTTGATAGGACAGATAAAGCCCAGAAATCCGCTTTCATCAGGAAAATACTACTCAAATCTTCATGTTGGCTCATTTGTTAGGCATCTGTCTTGATGTGTCCCTCAAGTGTTCCACTTCTTAAAACCCGAAGTGATAACTGGCAGTCATATAAGCCTGGGGAGAGAGAAAGGCAGCATGGATATGTCATTGGGTAAAGTCCCAACTAAAATATTTCAGAGAATAAGCTATTGCCAAAGTTGTGGTTTCAATATTTGTGAAGATATCTGTAGTTAATAGAATATAAACATATTTTAAGGTGTGTCTATATTTATTCTCAGCAGAGCTGCCTTATTTGAGATGATTTAATAAGTAGAAAGTAAGCAATAGTCTAAGTTTAAGGAGAAAGCTCTGAATTGTGGGGATGGAACACTGGAACATCCTCATTGATTAGCTAAAATATCCCACATACATTCACCTACCATTGTCTTATGTTACATAAAGTATTTGTGGTCTTATTTTAGTCTCTTACATTGAGTTATGCACATTAAATTTTGCACTACTGTAGTATATGAACCTTAATTCATATATGTTCCCATATATTCTACTTATTAGTCCCTTCTAAAAATGATCTCTTCTGAATCTTGGACGAAAGAAATGAATTCAAGTAAATAAGCAAAGGAAGTAAAATAGTCTGTTGATCTTTTTCAGGGCATTTTTTGTTCTGAATATATTTGTAACTTAGCAATTTGACAACCTACACCTATACATGTCTATGCACACATACACATGATAGTAAGTAGATGTATTTGCAACTTCCATCTTCTCCCTTCGGACTGACAGCAAAGCAAACTCACTCTACAGAGTAAGGAAATTGTAAGTGACTTAGGATCCACTGAGATCCTCAATAGGAAATCAAGAAGAGTAGGCATCAATAATTCTGGGGACAATATTAGTACTCAAAAATCAAGAAAGTGCACTGGTAAGTTTCTTATAGATTGTCTTTTAGAAGTCATCATTTTGTAGATGGGGAAGTGAGGCCAAATGAAAGTAAGTGACTTGTCTTAGGCCATTTGCCTGTTTAGTTACTAAATCAGAACAAGAACCCAGGTTTTCTGACTCCCTATCACACTAAAACCATCTACCCATGGGTCAGGCAAGCAGTAGTCATGATGCCGTGGCTCCACTCCAGTGAAAAGCTGTTTATCCTTCCAGACCCTTCTACTGGGAAAGGCAGAGTCCCTAAAGTGGGCCAACTACTTAGATGGTTATGGAACACTAGTCCTAGATGCTGTGTTTTTGCTGGATATGGAAACAACTATAAATGAGAGGATGCTTCCTGCATCCAGTAATGATATTGCTGCCACAACATATAGCAAAATGTATCTAGATATTTTAAAGTACATATTAAGATTACTACATCTGACTATAAGACCAATAATAAAATATTGTCTCTACATAGTGCTTCACACTACAACTAATAAATTATACATTATCTTACAAAACCATCTGATGGGAATTTAACTCCCATTCATTCTTTAGTTTAGAAGCTGCTTCATCAGGGAAGCCCTCCCTAATCTCTACAGACCGAATTAGGGGCCCTGCCATGTGCTTCTCTAGCCCTGAGCTTCCTTGTCTAACTATGTCATCTCCATCTGAGTTCTCTGGGGACAGAAATGTTTCTCTCTTACTAGTGTATACTCAAAGCCTCATAGAATGCCTGACACATACTAAATATTAAATAATTGTTAATGCATGAACATATGAGTGAAAGAAATAGTCTGACAACTTGGGAGTGGAGGAAAAGAAGTTTGAAATGTCAAGATCTTACTACAGAGACAGCTCTATGGGCTGAGGGTGAGGTCCTCTGTGTGGGTGGGTCTTTCCTCCACTTCTATACCAACAAATTTTCTAAAACCTCCATACATTATTATAATGGCTTCTATAACTTCTATAACTCTAATAAGGTCATGAGAATAGATCAGGAATATTGATGTCTTTTTTTTTTTTTCAATATCTGGTTCATCTACAAAATGTTTTTAAGTCAGACACTGCCTGAAAACCTTCCTTTCTAACAAACAGTTTCAATAGGAACACAGTTTCCTTTGGGTACCTTTCGTAAACTCTCCTTATCAAAGGTAAAGAATATGCTAGAAGAAAGATGGTACAGATTATCTCCTCCCTATGACTTTAGAAACCTCACCTAAGGGCTTGAAGATCTGAGAAGTGACAGATACGATGTTGTGAAGGATAAAATCCCCTAACAAACATAGTTAAACTGACCACACTCTGGAGGGCCATACTGGTTTGTAATGGAAAGTAAAAGTCACATGGCATTGGTCAGAATGCGGCTTTTTCAGTCCCAGGATAGCTGATCAATAAAATAATTTTGGCACCACTTAGGCTAGAATAAAATGGCAAATGGAAATGTGGACTATAACTAACATCCAAATTTCTCCATCAAATAAATGATACTATTTTCCCTACTTCCTTCCCTCCTCCACTCCATCCCTCTCCCTGTTTAAGCCCTCCTAGGGATCATTTGTTATCCCTGCAAACCCAAATGGCTGACTTTAAAAATGTATGTTTATAAAATACTCATACTACGCTCTGCCTCTTAGACGCTCTTGAAATAAAGCAGCCGTAATCTCTGTGACAGTTGCCACCATGAATGCTGATCATAAAAGCTGGTAAAGAGGCAGAGAGGCTGATTTACCATTCATTGCTATGCTCATATATCCTCTTTCTAATAAAAATCAGGGAAATTATTACTTTCTGAAAGCCTAGCGCTTCAACATTTGTATTTCGAACTTCCTCTACTGTAAGATTTCAATGTTCCCCATGCTATTTTTTTCTTCCCAATGTAAGAAGCTGCCAGTGTAAATGTGCCACACTTGAGCTGCACAGCACACTGAGCTGGAAGAGTGTCTGTCCTACATCTACAGCAGAAGATCTGGTGTTCAGGGAGCAATGAAGCAAGCTACGACACAGACTTAGAGATAAATGCTGTGTGAGACTCCAGTTCTGTTTATGGATATAATATAATGTGAAAAGCTTAGATAGCTTTCCTGTAAGAATTTTTGCTCCCCAAATTTAGGTAAAAATATTGGCACTATAATGTTTGATATGAATAATACTTCAACTTTAAATTCTCCTTTAATACATTAATATAAATGAAGTCAAACAGCACTAAGAAATATACAGTAATAAGGTATACCAAATGCTGAAATCATTAAGATTATTGATATATATATTCTGTATAAGATATGGGACTCCAAGAATGTATGTTACTAATTTGATCTAACTTGGTGCTTTATACGTCATTTTACACTTAACTCAAAATTATATTGTAAAAACAGTAAGACTTTTTAAATGAGTTTTTGACCTAGCCATATTACCAACTGCAAACTTGTGTGCACTCCAGAAAACCAGAGTCATTCCGTGGAAAACAATCACTGGGTTACCCCCAACATACATACTCCTGCCTTAAAGAAACCAAAGAGGTCCAAACTAGAACACTGATTCATATTAATTCAATACAATCATATGCCCCCAAGAAAATACAAAGTCATAATGTCAATTCCACAGTTTGTCTTTTTCATTTATTCTTTCAATTAACAAATGTATATTGAGTATTTATTAGGTGTAAGTCACTTTGCTGGATGCTAGAGATACAATGGAGAACAATACAGATACAGTGTATTTTTAAGAATAAAAATTCAGGCAAGAAATTTAAAAAGCAAAATTGCTTTGTTGTCTTAAGTGTCACAAAGAACAGTATGTGGTAGAGCACACTGTCACCTTCAGAGGTATACAGTCGCACATTATGTAAATACTGGCTGTGCCATTTGCATCCCCAGTAAACTCACCATCACTGCCTCTTCGTAGTGATTCAGTTAGGATTAAGCTATACTAGCAAAGCTTTACACTCAGTTTTGTCTGAAATACTCTGGGAAGGGAGTTGGAAAGAAAAACCAAAGAGTTACAGAAGTAGGTTCAGAAGACAATGTTGTGAGTTCTCGGAGGGAATGGGAGTGAGTCATGGGTGGTGCCAGATACACAGGGGACAACCTGGATGGATGGGTGGGTGAATGTGTGGACTGACAGAGAAGAAACTCAAAAAAGTGAAAGAAGAGTTCTTAATTTCAACACAAACCACAAATATTTACTGAGTGCACACTGTGATACTGCTACAGATTTAGAACTCAAAGGCACATAATGATAATAATAATAATAGTTACCATTTATTGAGCACTTACTAAGTACCAGTCACTGTGCTAACAACTTTAACATATATTACCTTGTGTAATGCTAACAATTATTATTATCCTCATTTTGCAGATAAGGAATTAGAATTTTAATTTCCTTGCCCAAGGTCACACAGTTAACAAATAAGGGTTCTAGGATTAATATTTGTTCATTCCCACTCTATTCTCCTACATCCTACTTTGATAGATGACATAGATGAGTTTACAATCTATTGAGAGGGAGAGTTGTACACAAGTTAGTAAAATATAAGGTACACATCATGAAATACTGTAAGTGAAATACTATGCTGTCTCAAAGAAATAACAATCACATCCAGCTGACACTGCGACAATCTTTGGCCCAAGACCCAATGAGCACACCTAGCAACACTCCCAGGTCCTACTAAGCATTTGCTTTGAAACTACTTACTCTGTTCATTTCTATTCCTGTTTCAACTGAAATGCACTCTTTCTCTCCCTTTGTCATTTAAAATTTAATCTTTCCTTTGTTTCTAGAGTACTTTGTACATAAAGTTCCCTGTAGGTAAGGATTCTCTCCATACTTTCTCCCTAACCTCACTGTCTAGAATTAGTGTATTAGTAGGAAATAGCCAATAAATGTTCATTCAATAAACTGTAAGGTACCTTAGTGGCCACGCAGGTGTAACACACTAGTATGGCTTTATTTTAAATGCAATAAATACAACTCAGCTTCAGATTAATGATTTAATGCATGAAGATTTTGAGATGACAGGCATTCAGACACTACAGTATGTTACTAGTTTCAGATGGACTATTATTATACTAAACAGAATGTTAGTGCAGTTAAGACCACTAATATTTTCTTAAACATTATGTATATATCTCCAAGGAATGAGACTAAAAATGGCAAATACATGCCACATATGCCACTATACTCCTCTTCTACCCTGCAAGAGACACTGCTAATTAATTGTAACAGTCATTTCTTCTAAACTCGGACTGATCCTTAGCATCCTTTTCGGCATGACATTCTGACAGTCATTGCCAACTGACAGGAACTTTCTTATCACTTAACACTCACTTGTCATGCTTGACCTGGATAAGTCACACAATTTTCCTACCTGTGACATTTTATCATTTAGTATATTCCTTCTTCCAGTGAGGAAAGACACTATATGGGCATCTCAGGGAAGTCTTAAGTAACCAGGGTTCCAGATTTTATCTGAGCCAGCTAGGTCCCAAGAGTCATCCTGTAGACCATTGTTGATATGCAATTAATTTTTCACTACTTCATGGGGGGAAAAAAAAGAGAGAATGAGTCCACATAATAATTTGACTGGCTGCATTAGATTCACCTGGGGAGATTTTTAACTGTAGAGGTCACCAGTCTTGAATCAACATCTCTAGGGATTAAGTCTAGAAACTATGTGAACATATGTACAACATGATGTATGCAGTCAGGCTGGGGTACTGCTGAATGTTTATGTCTGTAGGTATATTTTCAAATCAGAATACTATTTTTTATAACTGTCATTTTTATTATCCTTAATTCTTGTGTTACATGCTTCATTTATTAAACAGCAGATATAGTAAATAGTAGTAGTAATGGTATACTAGGTAAAATAGAGTTAGAACTCCTATATGTCTCCTTTTTCTTCAATTTGCTGATCTTTTAAACCCAAGAGTCTGAAAACTACAGACTAGTGGTAACCACCTCTCAGATTAGAAAATTTGCACACTCAGGATGAAATGATGGGTGGAATAAGGCTGCCAGATATCTATTTTCATTCCAAACTCAAGAACTTCCTGGGAGATCACACAGTCCAAAAGGAAGGACTCTCAAGAGGACAAGGAAGACTAAGCTGCAAATCCTGCTTCCAGGAAATAGTTGGAGACAATTCTGGTGCCTGTCACACACCTGGCTCTGGCCCTGCACCAGGCATGGTCTTAAATCTAGGTGCTGTGCAGTGGGATAATGAGAGGACTGGACACAAGAAAGGGAAGGTTATACTGTGAGAAATAAGATCCAGGCTGTCATTAAAACCTAAGACACTGAGGTTTTAAAATTTCCTAGGTTTTAAAAATTCCCTCCATGTTTCCATGTGCTGCCGGGCATCTTGAGTACCTCAGAGCCCTCAGTATACCCATGGCAGTGCCGGCTTGATGGGAGACAAAGGAGCTGCCACCATCAGAGAGAAAGCACAGTGCTTGGCCCAAGAGGGCAGCAGAGCCCAGAAAGGGGTCGGCAATGTCTGAGAGACAGCAGTTCTGAGGGGTGGTGATAGTGACCCCTAGCAGGTGCTGCGAAGCCTGCAGCCTTGTCTACTACAGAGGGGTGCTCAGGGAATGCCATATGGTTTTCTGTGAGCATTTATGAGAGACCACCCAAAAATACCTGATATAAAGAAGGAGAGTTTTTTTTCAGGAGGCTCAGGACCAGCATTAGTAGGCTCTGGCAAGAGTCCAAGAAGTTTTGGTACATAATCTGACCATTAGCCCATTTCAAGTCCCAGTGTAGTGTAACCCATACGGCAAGCATCCTCTTTGAAATGATAATGGGCGACACACATCAGCACCCTCCACAGGAGCAGTGCCTCACAATCCTCCAGGCTCTGTGCATCTCTGTTGGTCACATACATGCACAATAAATATGACCCTGCTAGAAATAAATAAGAGTGGGTCCCTGTCCAACAGTAATTCTCCATCTAACATATGTATATTTTCCCAATTAGTCTACCAGAAAGAGACCTCCTCCACCCCTGGACAAAGCAGTGGGGCTGACCTAACCTCCTCTCCTGGATACAACACTTGGTACAATAATCAAACCGGCATTCTTTCCTAGATTGTTTTTAAACCGGAGGTAAGAGAGATATTTCTGATTGAGCACTCATGTCTCCAGAATAAACTTAACCTGCAGTAGGAACAAATGAGGTTGACATAGAATGAAGCAGAGAAGATAAGTGGATAGGGAAGTATACAATGGCATTCAAGGCCCTAGTTTCCATCTCTGAGGCCCTTAGAACTGCTGTGGTTCTTATAGCATTTCACTTGACTGCATAAACTATTCTCAGTGCCTCAATAAATTCCCTTGTTTGAGTTGGGTTTCTATCACTTGCAACCAAAGGAATCCATGGCTAAAGTACCAGGTAAGATGTTTTCAGCTGCAAGAAAAACTTATTAATAGTATCTTAAACTTTAAGAATATTTATTGTTAGCAAGCCTAGAGGTTGTCCCATTTCAGAAAAGCTGTCAAGGACCAAGTTTCTTTTTCTCTTCCTACTCTTTCACTCTCAGAGTAGAGGATTTTGCTTGAAGCTTGTAGTCTCATGGTCACAAAATGGCTGCCACACCACTAGGCATCACATCCTCATGTCACAGCATTCAAAGCAGGAAAAAAGAATACAAATGAGCTAATTTATTTGACAAGGTGAAAAATATTTCTCAGAAAATACCCAGCAAATTTCTTATTATATCTTATTGTGTCTTATATCTTATGCAATAAGATATTATATCTTATTTCCTCTTATATCTTATTGCTGGAACTGCAAGAGCCATGACCAGCTCACACCTCACAATTTATACCCATGACTGGCTACTTTGCACACAGCATTCTGTTAGCAAGGAAGATAGGGAAATTGATGTTGGAATGAGCAACCAACAGTATCTATTCCAAATCTATAGATTTGAGTTTCAAGGAATATAACTGTGGTCATATTTCAACCTGTATTCTTGAATGATAATGGTGATGATGATAATGATATAATATTTCTAACTCTGGACCAAACCCTATTCAAAGAAATTTACTTAATTCTTAAAACAATTCACTGCAACCTCACATCCAATGACATCATTATTATTATTACTGCAATTGTATCAGACATGAGGAAAGAGGTACCTAGAAACTAAGTAACTCAAACAAAGCTACTTGGCTAGAAGGTATGGTGTTAGATTTAAACTTGGGAAATTGGACCCTGGAGACAGATTTGCTACACTGTACTACATCAGACTCTTCTCTCTACAAACATCCAGTGAGATAATAGTGCTGAAAGTATGTGAAGTTTTGTGCACAGGAAAAAGTACTGTTGTTAAAAGTATTATTTCTCCCTAGACTGACCTTGAAATTATAGATATTAAATTTCCAAAAAGAATATATTAATTCCAAAGTGTGGATCATTCCCATTAACCTCCTTTCTGGTCCATTCTATACACACAAATGACAGGGTATAGGATTAAAAAAAAATCCTTTGTGTGGGGAAATACAGAACAATTCAATTAATAATTTCAATTTCATTTGGCATTAAAGGTGTTTTAAAAATAGGTATCTTTATCTCAATGAAAGCAAAACCATTAAATGAAAAGAAGTCCCTCTGCAGATTGAGAACTCATTGGCACTAAATTAGTCAATGGATTTAAAATTACAAAGACTTAAAGCCCAGGGAAGATTTTTATAGGGCCTTTTATCTAGTGACTTTGGATAGTAGGCCTTGGGAGATAGACAAAATTCATTCTAAAGAGGCATGAGAAGCTGAAACTTAAAAAAAATAAAAAGTGCTCTTACAATTGTAAAAAGACAGATGATGACATTGAACAGTGTAATATCATGTTTCAAGCAGAACATACTAAAAACAGAGGGAAACAAAGTAAGGCTAGATTAAGCCAATCTAGAAGTTAAGTAAACAGAATTTATTAGAACTTAGGTATCTTTCTGTTTTTATTTGTAATGATTTCAACTGCTAGTCATACAAGCAAACTTTTTGAAAATGAGTACAATTCTTGTCTCAACAATTTCCCTTTAATTAACTCTCTGGTCTGATGTCAGCCAATTGCTTTCAAAGGTTGATTAACTTGTGCTCCACTGTGTGAACAGTAACCAAGCTGTGTCTCCATAGCAGCTGCCATTTCATACCTGAAGAGGCAAAGGAGATGAGTGCCTGCACAACTGGTATAATAACTGGGGGCCATAAAAATGAAAATGCCCTTGAAATCTTCGACAGGCAATGTTAATAACTTCTACTTAGTCATATAGATTACTTCCCCCCCTCCATCTCGAATAGAAAATAAGATAGGATTATCAATATAATCGTATACATTAAATAAATTGGAAGCCTAATGTTAAAACAACCAAGGTTACTCAAGTCACTCTCACTATATGCAACAAATAATTCAATTCGGTTATTAGAGAGTTAGGTGGAGAAAAGTTTACCTGAAGTATCAATTTATTCACTCATATTAAGCACCTTCATTTGTCCACACACTGAACTAGGACCAGGGATAGAAATGAAATAGACCAGACAGAACCTTGACATCAGATTGGACATAGAATCTACCAAAGATCAAAAGAACAGAAATCCATCAAGCCCCTACAATGGATACAGAATTTTACCCTAAATTCAAGAAACTGGGCATATCTTGAATATGCATATGATTTTTTTAGTTCTTTTTGGGTATTAAAAAAAGACATTTTTACACACCCATGTCAACAAATGTTTAAAAATCACTGAAATCTCCCTAAGTTTTCAGCAGAAAACCCCCAAACAAGATATCTTTACTGATTCTTCTAATACCTTGGTTTTACTCAACACTAAGAGATGATGCTTGATTAGTCTACCAGCTAAACACCTGGATGGCAATGTGACAGTCTACCTATTATCTGGTAGTTTCTAAAGATCTACAAGTGGCCAAATGCTTGACATACGATCACTAAGTATTTGAATGACTGACCACCTCTTAATTGTCATATCAAAATTTTCATTTAAAACTAAATATCAAGAAATTTTAACTCAAATTCCTCATGCTTTATCACTTTTTCTTATTTTGTTTTGATGCAAAGACAATAATGCTTATAATTTTCTATGTCCCAGTCTTGAGAGAAAACTGTGGTTCTATTGATTAATAATGGTAATGTTTTAGCTGCTCTCCACCAAGAGGCAGCCATTCTCTCTTTCAGCTATTAAAATCTCTTGCATGGGAATTTGAACTGCCTTGGGAGCCCTCACTCCCCAATCCTCCTCCACGAACTCACCTTCCATCTCCCTCATCGCTCGATCTCCCACCCAACACCAGCCTCCAATTTGGGCTATCAAGGCCTTCTCACAAAGAATAATGAAACCAGCTATGATGACATCACAAATCATCTCAAGATGCCCGCCCTTCCCCAACTCTACAGCAATGGCCTTGCCAACCCCAGAATCTGTGCCTCCTTCCAGCAGGAAGTAGCTAGAGAATGAGATTCTACACCCAGTTCCCCAGAGGCCCTATTAAGAAAAGAAAAAGATGGGAATGAAGGCAAATTCAGGTGCATTAAGACCCCCACCCCTTACCTCACCCAAGAGCTGATGCTCTCCACTTAGAGAGACAGCCATTAAAATCTCTTTCATGGGAAAAAAGTAAATAAATAATGGTAATGTTTTGAAATTTGAAATAAATGGTAACTCTACCATATTATTGAGATCAATTAACATATTTAATCAACAATTATTCAGTACCTATATGAACCAGATACCATGTTACATACTGGGGATGTGATGATGAGAGAGAGTCCTATTCTCTTGAAACTTTTAGTCTTGTAGAAAGAGAAATAATCACACATACACACATAGAATCATGACAAATGATTTTAAACTGGAAGTACCCAGCATTATAAAGCCTTGGT
Source organism: Manis pentadactyla (assembly GCF_030020395.1). Lineage (NCBI taxonomy): Eukaryota > Metazoa > Chordata > Mammalia > Pholidota > Manidae > Manis > Manis pentadactyla. Next base: position 55,501,855 of record NC_080023.1, read on the forward strand.
ATGACCTTTTGGACTAAATGAGAAAAGGCTTCCTTAGGCAAATGATCTTCAAGCTGAGAAAGGAAGAATTGGTAGAAGAGAAAAACAAGTGTTGTAGCCAGAGAGAGTATATGAAAAGGCCTTGTGGCAAGAGAAAGCATGAGATAAGGCAGCAGATCTCCCTGTGTGGTCAGGAACCCCTATGAAAATAGTCAAAAGTATTTCATAATAACATAATAACATGTTACTTGCATGTTCCATTATGATTCTCTCATGGATGTGCTATGAAATTTTCTAGCTGCACAATGACATGTAATATTGCAACAGTTTAAATGCAGAGGCAGGTAATGAGAATCTAGTTCTCTTTTATGAAGCCAGATATTAAAGAAATTTGCAGAAATGTAAAACAAAGCCATGCTTCTTACCAGTTTATTTGGAAAAGCACAGTTAATTTTTATTAAAAAATAATATGTAATAGTCCATGTTATTTTTAATAGATTAATAAATACTTTATTTTCATTTCTAATTATGGTAGACATTGACAAATATAAAACAGTAAGAAAAACTCATTCTCATCCTCAGTAAGTTTTAAAGATAATAAAGGGAAAGGGTCCTGAAACCAAAAAGTTTGAAACTACTGATATGATCAAAAGAGGACTATGACTGAAGCAGAAAGAAATATCCCTCATCAAAGCACTGCTTCCTCTTTTTCTATCTCTACCTCTCACCAGCATCCTGGATATTTCTTCTCAATTTAGAGAAAACTCACCCTATCTGTCACATATATATAGATATGCATATACAGCTGTGAGCTTTATACTTGTATACATCACATGTATGTATGAAATGAGGACATACAGCAGTTCTTTTGTTCCAGAATCAGGACTAGTCACATACTTTGTAGAGACCAGTGCAAACTGAAAATGGGGAGCCCCTTATTCAGAAAGCAGGAGAGAAATGCTGTTAAAGGTATTAAAATAGAATTTTTACCCTTTTTTCAGGGATCTCTCTCTCTCACCTGGTTTGTTATTTGTTATTTAATGTCATTCTAAAAAAAGAATTTAAAATTTTCAGTTATGGACATGAATTTTTCTATGTATTTTTGTTTCATGCAATGTCAGTTTTAAATGCAAACATAAGAGCATTACGTTCACATGTGAAGTCACCAGAATTACCCAGTTTTTCATAGCTCATACATATGTAAGTACTCCATTCCACCAGAAAAGTGGAAATGCCACTATTTTTATTTCAATTCTTGGCATATAAACATTGCACTAATACTCCTACTTTGAGTTATTTAATGATTAAGAACTGAAAGTAAAAGAAACTGCAGGGTACCTTCCTTCCCTTTTCTTCTGTAGCATCATTTTGAGCACATGGACTAGGCTAATACTGGCAAGTATCATGAATGAAAAATGATAAAGTTGCTTAGTCATATGTGTTTCTTAGAAATGCATTGGCTTTCTTGTGTGTTTGAAGCAAATTCTGGCTCACATGGAAAATGTGGTATCCTTTTAGTGTGGCAGACTAGATAATGCCCCACAATGATGTACTCCTCTTAATCCCCAAAATCTGCAAATATCTTATCTTACCTGACAAGAAAGACTATGTAGATGTGACTCAGCTAACAATCTTTGAATGAGGAGATTATCCTGGTTTATCTAGGTTAGACCTAATATAATCCTTGCAAGAGGAAGGCAGAAGGATCAGAGAAGGCAATGTGATAATGGGAGCAGAGGGAGAATGGAAAATGCTATCCTGCTGGCTTTAAAGATAGCAAAGGATGTGCTGTGAGGCAATGAATTTAGGCAGCCTCCAGGAGCTAGAAAAAGCAAGGAAATAATTTCTCCCTTATAGCTTCCAAAAAAAATACAGTCTGATTGCAGTACAAGACACATTCCAGACTTACACGTCCAGAATTATAAGAATATTGTGTTGTTGAAGCCACTAAATTTGTGGTAATTATAGCAGCAATAGGAAATTAATACACTAAATTGCCGAGGGGCTCACTTTGAATCTTACAAAATCCACACATCGGCGGTCCAGCAGACTTCTGTACTCCCATGACAGCACAAAGGCAATGTACAGATGGGGCTGGGAGGAATGGCAGGAACAGAGGGCGCGTACTTCTGCTCATACACATGCTCCATAGGCCCATTGGACTTCACCTCCAAAACAGAAGTGTAAAGATAATATTCAGAATTTCAAGACTGCAGTAACAAAAATTAAACCAAGCATGGGGTGCCCTCAGCACAGGGCAATACAAATGCCTGGTTAATGGCCTGTAAAGTCAGGGTTGCCGGGAAGAGACAGTCTCCAAAAGTAAAAGCACTCTGGCGGGATTAAGAAAAATAAAGAACTAATTGTAGTACCTCCAGTACTCTTGTTTATTTCAAGTTTTAGATTCTTTATAGAATGAAACAGGCTCTTCACTGCTTACAAGTTTATTTCTGAGTTGCAAAAATTCTCTCTCCACGTTTTCTTTTTACTGTGTTTTTCTACTGTATTCCTCCATTCAATCATAGCAGCCACAATCAGACAAAAAGGACAGGCATAGTTTTTCCTTGCATGTGTACTGGAAACCTTAGCAAGCAGACAATAACTGCTCCAGGTCAGATTGAATCTGTTTTTTTGAAACAAGTTTCCATGCCTAGCGCCATTATTCTTCCAAAAACACACATAAGAGCACAAAATTTCCATCATTAAAGTCCAGAAATATTAGTTTTTAAAGCTCTAACTAATTCTGATGATTGCTGCTGTTGAAAAATACTGAGAAACTCCATGATTTCAATGTTTAAGAGAACCAAGAATTAGGAATAGGAAAGAGGCCAAGATCAGTAGCTTAGAGAAGCATTTTCAACAGCCATCCAGATAGATAGCAAAGCAACATAAGCTACATACAAGTTGGCATGCTAAAATCTTGATTATTTCTTTCTTCATAATAAAGTGAATGTTCACAGAGGGAGTCAGGAAAGGAGGGGTTTTTAAAACTTAAAATCATAGGGAAAGGGAAAATTATCTTCAAAAACTCAGAATGAGCAAAGCCTTGGACCTGATATATAGAAGAACAAAAAGACAAGTTTAAGAAAACTTCATCATACCACAGAATGTAGATCTGTGGAGTATAAGAACAAAGCAAAAACTGAAGGAACAAAACAGCAGCAGACCAACAGAACCCAAGAACAGACTAACAGTTACCAAAGGGAAAGGGACTGGGGAGGGTGGGAAGGGAGGAATAAGGGGACTAAGGGGCATTATGATTAGCACACATAATGTAGGGGGGACACAAGGAAGGCAGTATAGCACAGACAAGTAATGATTCTGTAGCATCTTACTATGCTGATGGACAGTGACTGTGATGAGGTATGTGGTGGGGACTTGATAATGGGGGCAATCTAGTAACCATAATGTGGCTCATGTAATTGTATATTAATGATGCCAAAATAAAAATAATAAAAAAATAAAAATAAATATAAGAAAGGAATACAGCAAAAGGTGGCCTAGCAAGGCTGGGGAATCTAAGGAAAATGAAACAAATGTAAGGACAGTTAAACAAGACACAAAGGCAACAAAGACTTAAAGGGACATAAATAAAATCAAAAAAGTGTTTCAAGGAAACCCAAAATTCTAATAGCCAAACAAAATATCTACATACTACTTTTTAAAGAGCATAATGACAATGAAAAATTAAGTGAAAATGATGTGAGGAAACATTATATGTAGAGACAGAAAGAACTAGAATCAACCCAACAATTAAGGTTGTTTCAAGAAACAAGAATATTCTATTTGTAATCAAAGTAACAAAAAAAGACATAATTGAAAAAAAATAAGGTATATCAGGAAAAATTTTAAAAGATGATTTTTTTTTAACTATTTGGGCAAATTTTTTAAAAAAGCAACACAATCAAGGAAAAAGCTCTATATAAGGCATAGAAAACTGAACAGATTAACACCAAGGAATTAAAACCAGGTGTACCCTGACCTCTCTAAAATGATGTAACAGAAAAATAATGGAACAATATAAATTTTTCAAAGAAATAGAACTGTGACCTAATAATTAAGCCTTGCCAAATGTCCTTCAGTTTTTTTTTTTAAAACAACAGACTCTCAGATGTAAAAGAGATAAAAAATATAACTTCTCTGTGCCCTTCTAAAAAATTTCCTAAATTGAGAGTATAAGGATGGGAAAATTAGGATATAAAGACACAAATTGCACACTTCCAGAATAAAGTTAAATTTAAATAACTGTTAGTTGGAGTAAAAAGTTGAACACAAGGGTCTAAAAACAATCATTGAAAGAAGAGATATGAAAGGCATCATGTATTAAGAATGGCTGAGTTTAAAATTATATCAGCATTAATGAGAACTACAGCTTTCAATTACTCTAGAAAATAAAACTAGAAGAAACAACCAGATTTTATGAGATTAAGAAAACAAGAAAAAAAGATGAGGGACTTAAGATAAAATATCTGAGTGTGAAACAAAAAGCTTCTATTTCTCTATTGCAATACAAAGATTCTCAAATTCAATTAAGAGATATAATCTAATCTAAATATATGTTGCTTCCAAGAGACATACCTAAACTAAAATGGCAATAAAATTTTTTTAAAAGATAGGCAAAGATATATCAAATTGAAAGCAAATTGCCATTAAGCACAAATTTAATAGAATCAAGAAGCAACTATCCTACATTACTATGATTTTACTATTCCAGTAAATTCTTGCCCAAAAATAGTTTCAAATAATGTTACTGTTTGTTTCAGTAACTCCTTCAAAGCCATTTATCCAAACAGTACATTGATCAACTTGACTCCTCCTTGGGCATTAGGGTGAAGATACCCCTTCTCAAGAAGAGATTTCTTAAATGGGCAAACTTCTCTGTCATCTAACAACTTTTTACTCTTCAAGACTTCCTTCAAAACTCAAATCTTGCTGTGCCCTCCAATCCTAAACTGTAATAACAAAAACTGCACAATCCTACTCATATTTCCTGCACTGAACACCCAACTTAAAACAACCATAAAACCCCTTATATATCCACCCATAGGTAGTTTTCTTCCTTGCTGCAGTAATAAATAAACTCATCTTCACAGTAACACTGTGTCATTTGCATGTTTTTTTCTGAGTTGGCCATCAACAAAACAACCTCAAAAAGCTAACACCAATTATCAGACAAATAATTAAAAATGAAGACAAATGTCATTTTATGTTGGTAAAAAGATGTAATCCACAAAAAAGACACAAAATCATAAACCTTTAAGCACTAAATAACATATTGCCAAATATAAAGAAGGTTCAAAATATTAAAAGAAACTGACAGAAAGAAAACTACAGTGAGAGAACTTAACTTTTGACCGATTAAATAGTCAAAAAAGAAAGGTTGGATATTTTTTCTAGAAGTCAGAATGGTAATTTAAGACAAATCAATTTCTAGGCAAAAGAACAATATTCTTACTGAGAATTAGAATAATCAACTAATAATTATAAATCTATAACTATAGACTAAACTATCTATAAAAGAAAATGTCTTTTCTGTATTTGAAACAATTTTTTTTTAACTGCTATATCACTCTATAATAGAGAAATCTCAAATTTCTAAAGCAAATACTATTCAAACCACAGTCACTGGTCATAGTGTCACAGAACAAGAAATTAGTTATTTTAACTAATAAAAATGGAAATGTAAAACATCTACCTACGTAACTATTGGCTTAGAAAGCAAATTAAAACAATTACATATCATACAGAAAAAAATTAAGAAAACTACTTATCAAGGATTACAAATTATAGCCAAAGCTATTTTCATCATAACAATGGCTAATTATTTTCCAGGAATGACACATTAAATTCATTTTCTTACTTAATTTTAACATCTCTTTGAAGAAAGCATCATTGCTATCTTTCATTTACATACACAGAAACTGAAGTTAAAAATGCTTGAGCTAGTAAAATAAAATAGGATTTATATTATGAAATCTATTAATATCGACTAAAGTAGAAAAACCATATGTATAGTCACTGCAATAGTTGTCCAAAATTGCACTTAATAAAATTCAACATTCATTCCTGATTTTAAAAATTTAAACCAACTTCATGAAACCAGAAATAGTATTGTTAGCATAATTAGAATACATTATCTAATAGAGCCAAGAGCAACATCATACTTAAAAAAGTGAAACCCAAGAGAAGTATTTCCCAAAGCATATTTCATAAAAGACTTTTTTGAAAAATATCAAGGATTGACCACTCACATAAGTTTGGAAAACTGGAATGCTGTAAAACCCTCCTTCTGTATGTCACAATACAGGGTCATGTTTAAGGACCAGAGAATTCCTGCAGTTAAGGAAAAATAAAATTTAACCTTGTGCTTCTCAAACTTACTTGACCACAAACACTTGTCACAAATAACACCAACTGATAATCTACTGAAGACTTTGGGAAAGGCATTCCTATTAATCTACTAAATCAAACAAGGATGCCTATAATCATCACATTGCACAGTATTCTAGATTTGTGGCCCACAAAATAAAACAGAAATGAGTCAGTCATACACTATGAATACTCATATTAAACATGCACATAAAAATACACCAAGAAAATACACCAAAATAATAACAGTATTTATCTCTGTGTGACCAAATGACAGCCGATTTTATTTTCTCCTTTGTATTTTCTGTATTCTCTATATTAAGCATGTGTTATTTTATAATAAAAATAGTATTTCATTAAAGCAGCATGTTGAGACTTTTTTCAAACCGAAAGGTTTCCAAAACAAATGAGAACAAATCATAAAAATATAGTCTGTAAATAAAAACTAATAGAACCAGTGTTAAGCACATCTGAAGCTCTCAACTGAAACTCTCAATTAGTCTCTTATCCTAAACTCATTTTTTGTTTAGAAGTGAGAGTAAGGAATTATAAGGGAAGTTACAAAAATAGGAGAAACAATTTGACACAAATGATCAAAAATTAATCCAAGTAGAAAAACAAAGCAAAAGACTGAAAGGGGACTAATAGCTTAGCAAAGAACAAATCTAGATTAGAAAAGTGATTTGAAATTTCCAAAAGAAAAAAAAGCATAAAACATAGTATCTGAAAAGACAAAAGATAAGCCAAATTGATGCCTAATATTCTATCCTTATTTATTTTCTCAATGTTTCTTTTTCTGTTGCCTAGTGGATGTTTGTTGGTATTGTAACTGTAGAAATATGCATTAATTCCTTTTCTTTTGTCAGTGTAATAAAATGGAGGTGAGGCTTGTCAATTCTAAAATTAGTCAACTACAAATTACTTAGAATTAAGTGACAATCTAGAATGAAAGGTGGAGTAGGAGGGATGGTTTGCTCTACAAAAGAAAATAGTATCTTTGCTTTTAATGAACTATAATTGGCTTTCAAGTAGAAAAAAATAATTTCTTAAAACAACTAGAAAATCATGTTAAGGAAATCTAAGTACTGGTAAAGCTGGAAGTTAAAATGGGCATTTTTCCACCTCCATTTTATAAGACCCAAAAGATTAAGAACAAAATAACAAATGGCAAATACTTCCACATTCCAAATCAGGGGTTATGCACTAATGCATGGAACATGCTTAGTATAATGCCTGGAATATATTAAGTACCCAGTAAATATTAAGTTTTATAGCTATTATTATTCCTTTTTCCTGGGATAAGTAAGGCAAAGACAAGAAGCTAATGCCTAGATCCAGAAAAACTCCCATTTATACAGATTTCTGTACATGAAATTTCTGTACAAGGAACTAGCCTAGGTATTTTAAGCAGAAGGGAACATAATGCAAGGAATCAGATGCTCACAAAACCCTTAGAAGGGCTGGAGGGATGGGAGTATAAGAACGACTAAATTCCAGAGCTTGCTTCTAGAGCTGCAGTCCAGAATCAGACAACTGACCCTCATGAGGCTGATTAGGCTCTGGAACCTAAGCCCAGCCATCCTACCTCCCTGCTGCCTGCAGGTTCCCATGAGGTGATGACCAACAATTAGAACCCTGAGTCTGGCTGCCACTACTGCCTCATGTCTCCATAGTCGTGCCCACCTGTACAAACAGTGCCAGGAAGAAAGCATCTGTCTCATGGCCAGAGGCCAAATTAGTGGAATCTTACTTGCATCTAGAATTCTAGAAGCAAATAGATGTGGTTTTAAGCTTTCTAGCCCTTCACAGATAATTAGAAGAGGTTGGAAATTATATCCAGCAGAGCCTCTCTCTGGATTGGCTTCTCTACATCCATATATGTCATTTGACATGAAATAAAAATTCAAAGTAACTATAGTAAAAATGACTAGTTTCCACCTAGTATAATGCAAACATTGCCCACAGACATATAAAAAAAGGTCACCCTTTCCTCAAAAGAAGAATGCAAAGAGTTTCAGCTGTCAGATCTGTATTTCTGGGTGATGTTTCTTCCTGTTACAGTTCAGTCACACTCTGACTTTGATATTCTGTTCCCTAAGAAAACCGATAAAAAACTTCACTAACACTTTATGTAAAATAGTAAAGGGAAGAGGAAGGAATCATTAATATATTATAAATATATACATAACTGGATCCTGTCTTATGATACTCCTTATAAGGCATAACTGGGATCTATAACTCCTTTTCTCAACTACACATCCCATTTTACTGTTGCCTTCAATTAGATCTCGGCTAGTTTGTGTTTTTATCTAGTGGGGACATGCAACCGTTCAGCCTTGAGATATCTCGGCCACTAATAGCCCTGCTTGGACTGGGTTGCAAAATCTTGCATTAACTTTTCCATGTGATAGGGGAACATTGAAAACACTGCAAAGGATACCCTGGGTTGACATATATTTCTCATTGCTCTCAAGGAGAGCAAGTTTAGCAAAAACCCACCATGAAAGTCAGGATTGCTCATCTAGCTAACAGAGTAAACTCTTCTTGCCTGTTGGTTCAGTTGCATGAAAGTCCAAATGGCCAGGTGACTATATTAATCTTCAGGTTAAATGGAACCATTTCTTATATTCCCTAGTGGAAGCATGCATCCATACTAAGACTTCTAAGCCACCGGAGTTCAAAGTCTCTAGGACACTCACTAGGTGCAGAATGCCCAGACATTTTGGCTTTGGTCATATCAAATCTACTTCACACTGAGAACCTCAGGTCACAAGGTGATTTGTCTCCCATGATCCAATCCCACATTCAGTCTCTATCAAGGCCCTGAAGTAAGCCAGGAACTGTTTTGCAGGAGAACAGTTACTTGTAAAAAGGGTATGTTAGTTTGGCTGACTTGGCTAGGCGATAGTGCCCAGTTATTCAATCAAACACTAATCTAGGCTTTGCTGTGGGAGTATTTTGTAGATGTGGTTAACATCAGCTGACTTTAAGTAAAAGAGTATTTTTGATAATGTGGTGGGCCTCATCGAATCAGTTGAAAACCCTTTAGACCAAAACTGAGGTTTCCATGAGAATAAAGAAAGTCTGCTTCAGGTGTATAGCCTTAGTTCCAGTCTGAGATTTTGCAAGTTGTTGGCCTACCCTACACACTTCAGACCTGCCAGCTCCAAGAATCACTGAAGCCAATTTGCTGAATTAAATCTACATATCCAGTCATCCATCTATATATGGTGCATGTCAATCCATCTATTCATGTATCTATCTATCCATTCTACCAGTTGTTTCTCTGGAGAAACCTAACTAATACAGAGGCTATGACTTTCTTCAAAATCCAATAGGACTACAAAAGATTCTCTACACAGAATCCTCTTCTGACATTTAGGACCCTTGGATTGGTAAATCACAACATCCAGTAAAAGAGATTCTGGAAAACACCAACTGTACTATAGTATGGAACAGATGAAGTACTGTTTCTTGCTTCTCACCACTGAAAACTAATAGGGCAATTGGATAATAGCAAAGGACCAAAATATGGTAAGTGTTGCTTCTAAACTCTATAAAGCCTATCAAGCATCAAGCTTGTTTGTGTGTGTATGTGTATGTTAGGAATTACAGGGTACATCAACTTGTGTTTTGCTTTTAATGGGAATATCTTAATGCCCCATAACACTGGATTCCCAAAAACTTCACTGAAGTGCCAGATCCCTAAATCTATATGGAGTTTATCTCTAATCCTCTGGAAGGAATAAGTCTTATAAAGGCATGTACAGTAACAGTAATAAAAATGTGGTCCACATACCTGGGATGATTGTAAACTCTGTTACTGGTCCTCAATGAGCATAGAAATTGAGTATAAGCACTTAAGAATATCTGTAGTAATTTGGTAGAATCTAAGAAAAGAATTAGATTTTTATTTTCAACCCTTTTAAATTTTTCTCTAATAATTTATCTTTATTATATTTTACATAAGTATTAATCTGAATGGATTGGAAACTTTTTTAAAAACTGGTCTATCATAGTTGATTGAGCAACACTAATAGGATACCTATTTTCTGCTCATCAGATTTTGTCAGCTCAAGTTCATCCATATGGTGATATGATATCTATGGATTATAAAATGAGCAAATGCCCTATGGAGTTGATTGTAACAGCGTCAGAGAGATGGCCTGCTCTGAAGTAAGACATTCTTTTTCTGGTCAGGTTAAGAGCAAACTCCTTGTTTGGGCGAAAGGCAAGAAAAAGTGCTCACCAGAGTTACAGCTGCATTCCAGAGACTGGCTTAGTTTGGTCCAGCAAAGAGACTGACCAGAATTACCATTTGATTAAAATAATCTGCTTTCTTTCTCTAAAGCAAACCCATTTTCATCCCATCTGTGGTGGTAGCACTAACCTCAATGATTCTCTCCCCCAGAGATAGAAGACTGATTTTGATTTACTACTTTGAAAAGGAGGAACAGTTGCAAAAGTCTTTACTTGACTTTTGATACAAAAATAGTCCTTAATCCAGTCATCAGCTGATCCTCAATAAGACCCACTCTGACCTGAGTGAGGCTCACAGTGTTTTCTAGATCTATAGAGATTATCATTATTTTAGATTCACTGGTCAATAGTTCTTTAAAAAAAACTAGTTTTTTCTTTTTTCCAGTGTCCAAGTGTCAGGCAAATGTCAAATCACTTGGGAAAGGCTAGGAAAAAAACTTACTGAACAGATTTACAAAAGCACTGCAAGTACTTTTTTTTAAAAGTAACCATGAGTTGAGGGACTGTGGATGTGAGAACGCTGTCAAGTCTGGGATTTAGATAAGGGGCCATGACTCTACATTATGTCAACAAAAGACAGTTTCCAGTCACCAGATCTAAAGGTTTTGTTTTAGTAATAAAATTCAAATAGGGTCTTAATAGCCTGCCTATTTGATTCAAACGTGGAAGCCGTGTCAGTTGGTCCTTATAAAGGCCCAGAAGACGAATCATCTTAATCATTATCCTCCCTTCACTCCCTACTGAATTGGATGAATTGTACCCACCCCACCAAGTTTTTGTGTTGAAGCCCTAGTCCCTAGTACCTCAGAATGTCACTATATTTGGCAACAGGACATTTATATTGTGATTGAGTTTAGATGAGGGCATTACAGTGGTCTGTAACCCCATCTGATTGCTATCCTTACGAGGAGGCAATTCAGACACAGACATACCAGAGATGTCCATTAACAATTCTGCCCCCAATTCCAATGCATGGGGGTTTTCATTTGGACACAGAGACACCACAGATGTCCATTAACAATTCTGCCCCCAATTCCAATGGGTATCCTACAGTTAAACTCAATTCTGACACCATCCACCCAGAGACAGCATCATATTCCACAGGTTAAGGGCTCAGTCCTACAAGGGTACAGCCCCACATGCACACTTCAGAAGGCAACAGCAAGTCCAGGTTGTCACCTATGTCTCTGGTTGATCAGCCATAGATCAGAGGTTTCAATAACCCTTGGTTGGGTTGGATTTGTTAGAGTGGCTCACAGAACTCAAAGAAGCATTTCACTTCACTAGATTATCAGTTTGTTATAAAAGGATACAATCTAGGAATAGCCCAGTGGAAGAAATGCACAGTGCAGGGTGTGTGGGAGGAGTCATGGGGCTTCCATGCCCTTAACCTGCCACCATCCAGCATCTCCACACATTCACCAACCCAGAATCTCCTAGCCCTATCCTTTTGGGGTTTTAATAGAGATCTCATTACATAGACATTTTTTATTAAACCACTGGCCATTGACAACTGATTCAGCCTCCAGTTCCTCGTGCCTCCCCCGAGTTGGGAGAGTGAGACTGAAATTTCCAACCCTTCAAACAGTAGTTGGTCCCCTGGCAATCAGTCCCCATCCTTAGCTACTTCCCAAAAGCCACCTCATGAACAAACTCATATGTTTAAGAAACTCTAATCTTAGAATCCATTCTTACATATGATTTGTTAGTGAACATCAAGATGACCTTCATTGCTATCAACACTTCAGAAATTGCAAGGGTTTTAGGAATTCTGTGCTAAAAACAGGGACGGAGACCAAATATATATTTATTATAAATCACAATATCACACACATGCAGGAGGAAAGTTCATGTGAGGACATAGGGAAGGCAGACATCTGCAAGCCAGGAGAGAGGCCTCAGGAGAAACTAAATCAACTGACACCTTGTCCTTAGATTTCTAGCCTCCAGAACTGTGAAGGAAAAAATATTTGTCATTCAAGCAATCCAGCTGGAAGTATTTTATGACAGCTCCAGCACACTAATCCACTAACATTTTTAAGAAGGCTGTTGCTTGCTCTACCATGTATTTCTCAAGGCCTTTGTGAAAGGAACTTCCTCTGACCCCTTTCAGAATACACAGAAGGAAGAGATGAGTAACATATAATAAAACAGATTTCAATATTCTCATCACCCTGTCTTCTATTCCTGCTTTCACAGGATATATGCCAAGTCAACTTTATTTAGTGTTGACAAGCACTGAGTTCAGGTTTTAGTCAGTCACCCAAGTGAAAGATAGGGGTTAACTTGTCCATGACTAGTTTCCTGCAATAGAATGGCCTATAAAGTTCCAAAGGAACTTTGGTCAAGCACCAAAGACTATCAATTCAGGTAAAATACTAAGTTGCCACTTTAGGTCATTTGCCCACCCCATCAGATGGTTGCAGTTGTGAGACTTCATTCCCAAAGCCTTGATCACACCAAGGGAGCAGCTAGTAATCCTCTACACCTGAATGCTGAAGCAGCAGATGATGGCCATTCCTATCCTTGAGCTGGCACACTAAATCCAGAGTCTCTTATAAGTCTACTCATATTCCTTAATTTAGCCCAACATAAAGATATATCTGACCCCCAAATCTGGTCTGGCACACTTAGAATCCATTCTTACATATGTTTTCCATATTTTTGCTGATATTTAGCAATTATTTTCATGTTTAAATCTCCACTGGATCATACTTTGTATATGCTCCTGGGATATGCTGAAACTGCCATATGTCAAGGTGAAGAATGGCGGGGATACAGCATAAGGAGAGCTGACATGTCCTTTTAAGGTAAATGCCTCAGGAGAGGTCATTACAAGTTGTCCAGTGAAAACGGGACCAGACCCATAGGCAGCAAGGAGGGTTTGCATCAGACAGTAAGGGAGGCTTTGATGAGTTTGGTCACTCAGACTATTTAGATGCATCTTAGTTTGCTCAGATGTCCCCATTCAAGCTCTTAGTGTCCCAGTCTTTCCCAATCAATGTCCAAACATTGATCAAAAAACAAAAACAAAACACTTGGGCTAAGGCTGTGAATTTGATTTATATTATAACTTAGCAATTCATAAGACCAGATTGCAGTCTTATCAGCCTGCAACTTTAAGAGATAAGAAATTTTTTTAGAGGAGCCACAGAAGTTTCCTGATCATACCCCTACTACCCCAAGTCTTTGCACTCCTCATTCCTGTTATAAAAGTCTCTCACAGAAGCCCTGTTTTCCAAAGCCTGCAGTCCATGGGCACATTGTCCCTGGGGCCCCCACTGATAATTAAAGGAACTCTTGCCGCTGTCTGCCACTGACTGCCAGGATCCAGTTTTCTCATAGTACCAGAAATACCACTGCCTTCAAATCCAAACAAGTCAAATAACCAATCCAAATTCCCGTAGGTCACAATTTTATCCAAGAAACAGACTTAGTATTTTTTAACAGATTAGAATTTAATTCAGAGAGTCATATGTTTAAGAAGCTCTAATAAAAGCTGGAGTATCCAGAGTCAGGGTGATACCATTAAAAATTTTGAAGTTGGGAACACAGTGCTGACACTCCATACAAAAACCAAGAAATTGCTGCCACTACCTCCAGGACTCTCTTGACACCTGAATGGCCAATGGGTTTCAGCCCCGGGCAAGTTCGCTATGGATTCAGTGTGACCAAAGACATTGCCAGCAAAACATTCTCTGGGGTGAAAGGGTTTATTACCCGGCTTGTTCTCCAGCGGTACATCGAGCACTAGCGTCTCTGCCCCCGCCCAGAGCACTGGGCCGAGCTCTCTGTATAGCACAATAATAGCTTATTGCCTAAAGGTGTGGAAGCAGTAGCCAAGCAACAGGCCAGTTACATCATCAGGTGGTTTAAGTTCAGTGAAGATCCTGGCCATAGGAACCCCAACTTCCCCACAAGACCCACAAAGCTAGTGGTTAAACTCTGAAGCACTGAGCCAGGTCCTCCAGCGGCCTTCTGACACTCATGTCTCCATGGCTCTGCTTGCCAGCTGAAATAGCCCCAGGCTTATGACCTCTGGCTCACCTCGTTCCCAATCTCTCAAGTATATACCGCTGTGAGAACTAATCTTCTAGAACTCCAACATATTGATAACTCTCCAACCTGTGTAATACAGGAAGAGACTCCAGTGTCAATTGACTAAATCTAGTAAAAGCTCAGCCACTTAGCTCTCCTGATCATCCAGAAGTTCTGTCAGTCCAGTAGAAGAACTCCTATCTTCTTTTCAGCCTCAGTTTATCCAGAGCTATCCCATTAAGAATAGTTGCAGATCTGAGGGTATTTTACAGTTAAGGGATCACTGGGTTTTTTTTTGTTTCTTCTGTTTTTAAACTTTTCTTTCCCAGTCTACTTACAACAGTCTCTTTTGGAAAGAAAAGCCAGGAAGCCTGGTGAACCCTTCACTGACTCACCAAAGCTGCTTTGTTTTTTCATGCTCATTTGCAAGCTGGACTTGAATACTAACACATATTTTGTGTGTTATAGAAAAAAAAATTAGAAAGAGGCTATATTAATTTCTAAGTGCTGCTGCAACAATGTATCACAAAATGGATGCCTTAAAATTTACAATAGAAATGTATTAACTCACAGTTCTGCAAGTTGGAAGTCAATCTCTAGGATCCAGTGGTGCCGTACTAACTTCCACGACACTGAGTAGAATCAGCCTTTGCATTTTGCTACCTTCTGGCAGTAGCCATCTATCCTCGGCATTCCCTGGCTCAGAGCTTTCTCACTCCAAACTCTGTCTCTGTCATCATCTGGCATTCTCCCCAAGTACCTCCTCTCATCTTCTTATAAGGACCTCCACTAATTCAGGATGACCTCATCTTAAATTGGTTACATCTGTAAAGACCCTGTTTTCAGATAAGATCACATTCACAGGTGCTAGGGGTTAGGGCAAGAACATGTCTTCTAGGCAGACACAATTCAACCCATTAACAGAGGTGAAATGTAAATCTGCTGTGAAGGGTCAAAATAATCAGTAACATGAACTTTCCCTAGAATTTCAAGGAAAACATTAGATGGTGATGTCATGGTTTCCAGTGTGACCACAGGCTTACATAACTTACATTCATATATGCAACTACACAAATAGAAAAACACAGGTGTAAAATATGTCAACACTGTAAACTGATTTAAAGAGATTGTTCCTAAGGAAAAAAAGAAATCCTCATCCAGATGATATAACCCTTTACATAGCACTAATTTTAATCCAAGATAAAAATTCCTCTAAAAAAGAGACTGATTGTGAATATGGACATCCAAAGTAAAAAGATATTAATTCTATTTCTAACAGATCTGTTCTTAATTTCCAAGCTTCTAAATCTAACTTCCATTTTGACCTACCAACAAAGGTGCAAAATCTGTGATTTATGTATTCATGCAACAAATATTTCTTGAGCAACTACTATGTGCCAAGTGTTGGATGCTGGAGATTCAAGGTTAAGTGCAGCATGGTCTATGTTCCCAAGAAACCTCTTGACAGTCTAGTAGGAAGAATAAGTAAGTCAGTACATAATTCAAGTGTCATATTATAAATGCTACACATTTAGTTAGTACAGGGTGTTATGAGATCACAAGAACAGCTGAATAACCCATATTGGGGGTAGGGTAATCAGGAAAATGTTCACATCCTGAGAAAATAATTCTAGGACTGAATTATAAAGAGTGCAAAAGAGTTGGCAAAGGTGTTTTAGGCAAAGGAAATAGTATACGTAGATACAAATGTGTGAGAGACACCACAGCACATTCTGGGAACCACAATAAATTCAGTGTGGCTGGATTTAAATGAGGAGTGGAGATGGCAGTGGGGGAGGGGGAAGGGAAGTACAGAGAGTAGTTAGAGCTTAAGTAAGAAACAAATTATGAAAAACCTCCATGGTAAGGACAATGGAGACTGTGGTCAACTTAACTAGCACTCTGTTCTCCTCTCCTCTGGGCACATGAGAGATTGCTTCCCAAACTTTGCAGTTAAAGGTGATGTAGGAAGTATCTGTATGACCAGCTCCAGTCAACGGACTGTGATATAAATGATTTATGTCATGTCTGGTCCAAAGTGCAGGAAAACCATGTGGCATCTTCATATGCTCTGTGCTCTCAGTGCAACAAGCAGCAACACCCAGGTGGTAGAGGCTCCACCAGCCTAGATCTTTGAGCAAGTGTGTGAGGAAGAGCAGAGTAACCACAGAGGACACACATAATGACTAACCCTTTGCTTTGTAAAGCTGCTGAGATTTTCAGTTAACCAGAGCATGACCTAATTTTAATCTAACTAACTAATCTAATCTAGCAAACAGAAGAAAAATTAATCAGGAGAAATATTCAACAAGACTTGTATTTTAGAAAGATCACATTGGCTGTGAAGTAGAATGTAGTAGGGGCAAGGATGGATAGAGAGACAAATTAAGGCCATACCAATAGTTAAGTCAATGGGTGCTGTCTGCATGCTGACCAAACTTCTCCTTCCAGCTAACCAGAGGATACCTAGCATTGTGCAATCCTCGGCCAAAGCATGATATATGAGGCTTCTTTGGACCCAGCCCTTTTCCAGAATCACTGTATATAGATTCCCCGCCAAACTCTTGTACTTGTACAAAGAGCCCAAGACCAGTAAAAGAGTCTGGATCTCTAGTTAGGATAAGAAAATATGCTAGAAGAAAAAGTACATAGAATAACTTGCCCTAAATTACTCTGAAAATCCCTTCTTTTGTGCTGCACTTACTCTGCATGTAACATTCTGAAATTTAGAAAAGAAGAATCAAAGGAAGAAAGCCCTCATGTACCATTCACTCTCTGCATATCCATAAACTGTTCGAAAGTGTAGCCGAAATTTCCATGACCATCACATGAAACATGAAGAAGTTACTGAGCTTAAGGTACTATAGAAGCTGATCTGAAATGATCAATATGTTTGGATGTCTGGTGTTAACAAATATTAAAATGCACCATGGTGACACCCCTTATGGTTACTAAACCAGTTGGAAATAGAACATGGTTGGAGATAATCCTAGTCTGAGATTTAGATCCCTGAGCTCCTTGGCTAATCTGATGGTTAAATCACTTATTGACCTTGGGCAGGCCACCCACCTTCAGTGTCTCAGTTTGCCTGCACTAGCGTAGCACTGAGAAAATTTCCTTTCCCCTCAGAGGGATCGTGTAAGAGGTTGTACGAGAAGCGTTTATCAAGCACTCTGGATGTCTTTCATATGCTGAGCCTGAAGTTCAAAGCAGTTCCATATATGCCCAGACAGGGACCCATAAATGCATTTGTCCTGTACCAAGGGATGGCTCTGCTATGTGCTACTGTCGAAAAACAAAGGGCTGTATTAAAAATGTATAATTTCATCAAGAGACAACCATTAATCAGTAGAAAATATGCAATCTTGATGTTATACATTTTTGTTGTTGTTCTTGTTATTAGAGCTGCCACTTTCTCATGCATCTGTTGAAATTAATGTAAAGGAGAAGCTTTAAAAGACAAAATTAGATCAAATCACAAGGTCCTCGAGGAAGCCTGGCCCTCCTCTGGAGCAAATGCAGAGAAGCAATAGCAATGGGTCAACCACTAAGCCTGACGCTGCTTCTCCTTCCAGCTGAACATTACAAATTTGCAAGCTAAGTTTTGCACTGCTTCAGAGTTCAATAAACTACATGGTCATTCTGTTTCAGAGTACAATCAGTGACAGCACAGACAGGCCATCTGCTGTACAGCATCAACATGTCGTGCACTCTCTGGCTTGCATGCAGAGCTGGCAAATCTCTGAAAATTCTAAGTGATCTGTTCAGGCCTCCCCATGGGTCAATCATTAGGTACAATCTTAAAATAAGACTTTATGAGATGTAGCAGGGAATCCTGTTAGAATTCTATTCAGTCATGAGTGAGAACATTTGACAATTTCAATAGAACTTTACTGCCATAAGAATTGTTTATAGATTTAGGGCTGGGGCAAGGAGTGTGAGTGTGTGTGTGTGTAGTTCTTTCTCTTTTTATTAGGTTTTGATGAGATAAAATGTAGAACAAAATGTAGAACAAAAGGCAGGAAATAGGAAGAACAAAAATGGTGCCCAGCTAGTTCCTAGAACACTCTCAGCTTGAACTGCCCAGGCAGTCACTGCAAACGTCATGCCCAGGTAACTGGGGTTGGAAGAATGTCATATGGGCAGCTGTCGAGCAGGATTGATTTGAGGGGCGGACAACACAATTCAGCCCATAGCAGCCCCCCTGTATTTGAAGAACATAATTTTAGTTCACAGAACATAAATTTAGCTGTAAATTTGAAAAGCCTGCATATGATGATGGCTCTACTAGAAGTGCTTCTTTGGGCAGCACTAATGAAAAAGTCCTGTGAACATTCATTAGCTGCATACAAAGAACTTATCTAAATTCTAACTCATTGTCGACTTAATCTCCCTAAGGAAGAAAGAATCAGGAGCACTGACTCTGGGACAATTTAGTTGACCTTTTTCTGACTCAGTCGGCACTTATTTAGTACCTGCCATAGGTAGGTTCTGAGCACTTAGAAAGCAGTTAAAAATGAGCAGCAAAGCAACCCTTCAAATTCAGTAGATAAGCTGAATCACTAAAGGTTTCTTGTTAATAAGTCTGTCTGAGAGAATTAAAAAGAGTGAAAAAGGGAGGAGATGGGTAAAAGTAGTGTACACGCCATGCCAGGAGGGATGAAACAAGAAGGAACAGGGAGGAACTTGACAGAAAAATGGGTGTTGTCAATGGAAAAAGGATCCATTTTCAGTTTGCTAACTGATGATCCCAATATTAACAGTTTGTCTTTAATGTTATCTATCATTGCTTCAAAAGATGATGAAAATCACATCAATGAATATCTTGCTTTCTTAAAAATCTCAGAGCTAACAGGGGTTAAAGTAAGTCTGGCATTCTCAGTTGTCAAGTGAATCTTCTCTGCATTGGTTTGCAGCTTCCTAAAGCTACAGGTAACTGAAGGTGTGGCTGATAAGCAGTCTTCTGCCTTTATATTACATGTTATATCAATATAGAAGCCTTATGAATGATATTTTAGTTCATTGTGCAGGTTTTATGGCAGAAGCAGAAATTATTCCAAGAGTCATGACCCTACTGTCACTTGATAATATTTCTATTTCCAGGACACAGGTTCCTAAGATTATATTCCCTATGGGATCCCAATTCATTCCAACTCTTCTGGCAGAGGCAGGATTGTATATCTCAGGCCTGGATTTCAGAAAACAATTGACTTTCTCCACTTAAGTTCATGGTAAATGAAACAATGTTAATGACTGTTTAATTATTTTTTAGAATGTATTACACCAGCAATGTATAGCCCTGAAAGAAACTGGTGTAACATTTTTGCCTGTATTGCATTTTTCTAACTGATAAAAGAAAAAATTTATTTTACAGCATTCCACATAAGAAATTTTTCTATTTCCTTTTTAAATCTTTGTGTGTTTTTGTTTCATTTTCCCAATCTTAAGGTCCTAGAGCACAGGAATAAAGACTCACAGCATAGAACTATGCATACATTTTAGCTACATTAAAGTGAGATTTATTCTTTGCTAATCAAGGAAAATATAACCTATATTGGTTAAACCTAATGTAGAACACAGTAATCTCCATCCAGTTTAAAAAATAGGTCATAATCTATTGCAATTCACTCCTCACTTTCTAAACACTTTTTTCAATTCCCACCAAGACTATTTTACCATTTCTCAAGATATTTTATGCCTTATACACAACTTCCCCACAGTAATCCCGGTGGCAGGGGGAATTATTCCCATTTGATAGATGAGGTTACTAGGACCTGGAGATGTTAAATGTTAAATAACAGGCCCAAGGTCACACAGCAGTGAAGTAGAACTGGAACTGAACCCAATGTGACCAAACCGTACCTTTGTCCCGGGCTCCCTTCCTCCTTCCCTCCTTCCCTCCTTCCCTCTTTCCTCCACTTCCTTCTCATCGTTTTACTGTCTTCTTCCTTTTAACATTTAGAAGCTGCAAAGATTCCAGACGGTTAAAAAATATTTTTTTTTCTTTATCATCTTATCATAAAATTAGAAGGAAAGAAAAGAGGGAAGGGAAGGAAAAGGAGGGGAGAGAAGTCCTCCCTTCTATAGTAAAACTCCTTGAAAGAGTTCTCTGTACTCATTATTTTCCATCTTTTCCTCCCTTTCTCTACCCAAGTATGTCCTCCATCAGACCACCAGTGCGGCTCTCACTGAGGCCACGGCTTTCCACACGGACAGTCTCGGACCCCCGAAGGGCTCAGCCGGCCACTCAGCAGCACTGGACACTGCTCGGCACTCTCTCTGCCTTAAAGCACTTTCTTCACTCAGTCTCTGAGCCAGCAAACTCCCCTGGTTTCCCTCTGCCCCCGCAGAAGGCTTTCCCTCAGCATTCTTTGTGACTTTCTCATCATTTCCCCAATTTCCAAAACTGGAGTATCCAAAGGCTTCAATTTGGGAACATTTTGCTTTTCCACCCCGTGATTTCATCTGGTCTCATACCTGTAAATGCCATCTATGTGCTTGTAGCTACTGAACTTCTGTCTCCATCCAAGATGCCTCCTTGAACACCAGTCTATCCGACACCTTTACTTGGATGTCTAACTGACATCTCAAAGTTCACATGCATAAAACTGAACCTTTGCCATCTCCAGCCAAAATCTGCTTGCCCCACAATCTTCGCCAACTTAGTATCAGGGGAAAAGCCTTGGAGTCATCCGTCTCCTCTCTTTCATACCATACACATAACCTGCTAGTAAATCTTGTTAGCTTTACTTGCAAAATATATGCAGACTCCAGCTAATTCTTACAACCTCCTCTGCTGCCACCCTGGTCCATGACACCAACACATCTCACTGAGATTGTGGTGATAGCCTCCTCACTAGAACCCCTGCTTCCACCCTTGCCCTACTCCAATCTATCATCAAAACAGCAGCCGAAGGGATTCCTTTAAAAGACCAATCAGTTCGTATCACTCCTCTGCTCAAAACCCTCAACAGCTTCCTATCTCACTCAGAGTAAAGCCCCAAGTCCTTACAGAGACCTCAAAGCCCTACACAGCCCCCATCCCTTCTCTGGCCTCATCTCACTCACTCTACCTTTCTCACATTAGTTGGTTTGCTACTATTCCTCAAAAACACCAGTCACATTTCTACCTCAGAGCTTTCACCCTTGCTTGTCACTCTTTGTAAAATGCTCTTCCCACAGAAATCTGCATGACTTCTTCTTTACCTCTTCAGCTGTTTCCTCAAACGCCGTCTCCTTAGTGAGGGCTTCCTGACTGCTCTGAGACTTGACCACCATACACACACTATCCCTCCTCCAATTTAGTTTTCTCTGTAGTGCTTGTCACTATCTAATATACCATACATTTGCAAATTTGTCATATTTGAGGTCTGTCTCCCCAGTTAGAATAGCAGGGATTTTTATCTATTTTGTTCACTGCTGTATCTGTCACACCAAGAATAATAGTCAACACGCAGGAAACACTGTAGGGGAGGCGGACAGGATGGGAGGAGGGAGGAACAAGCACACAAAGGAGGGATTGTAAGGATCATTAAAGCACTAGTTCCCCTCAGTGTGAAAACAGCCTCTAACTGATTTAGGACATTTAAGACGTGGGTGGTATAAGCTTACTCCACGGCTTCCTGAGTAGATCTAGATAAATACAAACCATCAGCGTCTAGAGAACAAGTGGCATCCTCTTAACTAAGTGCACTTTTTAAATGCCTATGTGAGCCAATTAAAATATGAAGCAGTTCCAACTTCCAAAAGTTTTTTTCCTAGACAACAAACTAGGAACAGAGGCCTATGCCCCAGCTGCCCCTCTACCTCACGCCGTGTTAAATGTGGTGCTGGCTCCAGATAAACGTTAAATTGCCGCTATACCCCTTTTATTTCCCAAAACTAGGTTTTGGTTGTTCTTACTGCAGGTCTTGACCTTCTGGAATTTTCCCAAATGAACAGAAATTCCTCCATCAGTAAAACGACTGCTCCTTACCTGTGTTAATTTCATCTCTCTCCCGCATTCAGTAGGCCCTTGTGCTGCAACTCCAGCTGTCAGAAGGGAGAAGAGCAGGAGACTGAGCCGGCCGAGCGCACAGACGCTGTTGGTTAGCAGTAACTCTTGCACAGAACAAGGAAATGTGCGACTTGCAGAGGACATGGCTAAAATAACCTGGCAAAATGTAATCTTAGTGCTAACCACTCAGATTTTAAAAGTTTATAGTTCATTATATTAAACTTTTATTTTTATACAACATCAAGATGTCCAGTATAATTTACTGATGAATTGATTTTTATAAATATATTTATTACATAATGTTCTGTATTCTAAAAGGTCTTGCATTGAGGTGCTTATCACCTAATTCTCAACAGAAAGCTGCCAGACCCACACACCAAATTTCTGGGTATGGGTTTGCAGAACTTTAAAGAAATGGCAGGCATAATATGGCATATGGTAGACATGTAAGAAATGTGACTTTCATCTCTGCCCCTTCAAGGGAACAGCCAAGCCTGGCCAGCTCATTTGTATTCTTAGTGACATCACTGGAACAAGCCAGACCTAGTGCTACATTCCTGTCCCCTGCTGCCTTCTGAGGGCCTGCCTGGGGCTCTGGGAGCTGCTAAAGCATTTTTTTTCCTCTTTAGAATAAAATGATAAGCCAGGTTGTAGTGACTGAGGATGACATTTCAACTGAGCTCAATTAATGTATGATAGGCAAGGACAGGATTGTTTTATACATGCCCCTACCCTAAAGGGGAGGGCTGTGCATGTAAAGGAAGTGAATACTCTTGTAAGCTTTGCTTCATCTCTTAGAATTAAGTGTACCTCTCTTTCTCTCCCTCCACACAACACCCCCTTTTTCTCTCTCCCTCCCTCAAGGAGTGGCTTTGCGGACTGAAGTCAAGGCAGGCTCTAGTATGTTTAAAACTGATTAATTCTTTATCATCAATATTTTCCTAAGTGAGGCAAGAAGGAGACCCAGGCAAAAATAATAGGTCTGCTAATGTATCTTCAATAGAGGGCACAGGATGCCCAGAGAAGTCTGAATTTCAAATTAACACACCTTTATTAGTGTATGTTCCAAACATTGCATGGGACATATTTATAGCAAAAATTATTCATTTTTATCTGGAAATCAAATTTAACAGGGCATCCTGTACTTTTATAGGCTAAACCTGGCAATACCACTTCAGCATGCCTATCTTCCTCTCCCTTGCACCCCTCGCCCCCCACCCCAACCTCCAGCTCCTCAGCTCCTTCCCACTGAAAACTGGTCCAGGGCGAGGTACTGCCCCATCCAGCGGGGTGAGGACGGCAGTCCAGGAAGCTTCGCAGGAGGGGTGAGACCAAACTAAGTGAGGAAGAACATGCTTTAGGCAAAAGCCGTGAAAGGGAAAAAGGGGGAGAGGAGAGCGTTCCAAGCCGCAGGGACGGTGTGAGCAGAGGCACGGCAGCTCGGAAGTCTATGCATGTCCTGGGGACTACGAGTCGCGGTTTTACTGGAGTGTGGACTACAGAACGGAGCAGCAGCGATGAAAATGACGAGGTAAGGAGGCGCGGCCCACGGCCCTGCGTGCCGAGATCATGGGCCTGTCGCTGCATAGCTCCTGAAATGTTTTAGGCAAGAGACCGATGTGGACCAATTTTCTTTTTAAATGAATCCCTTTTACCATCCTATAAAAACTAGTTGTGAGGATAGAATTAAAGGCGAAATCACTTTTCAAGTATCCATCACAGGCTGGAGACGATGAGAAACTGGGTTGCATTTAAGCGAAAGAGATGAAGGATTGGGAGACAACCTTGGTGACTACTTGTGAGGAGCAAAACAACAGAAGGAACTGATGGCTGGCTGGACACAATGGGAGAGAAGGGGCAGAGACCCCGCACCACCACATGGTTTCTCCGCGGATGGTAACAAGACCAGCGGTGAAATTCCAAGCACAAAGGCAGCAGGTTAGGGAGGAAAGTAGGATATTACAAATTCAGTCTGGAAAAGATAACGTTGAGGTGCTTATGGGACATCTTCAGTAAGGAAATGTCCAGTAATTATTTCAATATATGAATCTAAGACTCAGAGAAGGACAAAATCAGAGATAAAGATGTGGTAGGTATCCGCACAAAAAATTATGTTCACAGTTAAGGTTATGTTTGCCTAGATAAAGTGAGACTTTAATAGAACAAAAATCAATTTTTTTCTAGATCCAAAGGTGTGGCGCCCAGGCTGCTGCCAGAGAGCCAGGCCCCCAGCTTTCTGCACCACCATCCTCCGTGCACGGCTTCCATCTTCAAGGCCACCCCCGTCCACAAGCTCCGTCCATCACTTCTGTATTCCAGGAGCTAGAGGAGTGTGGGGAGGGCAGCGAGGACATTTCCAGCACCTTTTAGGACCCTCTTCTGAAATCTCACACACCATTTCTGTTTGCAACTCCTTAGCCAGATCTTAGACACGTGGGCCCAGCTAGGTAAAGCAGAAGTTAGGAAACAGAATCTTTTAGCTGAGCCCCTTAACTCCCTGCATAAAATTAGAGTTCTGCTACTAAAGAGGGATGACTGGATATTGATTCAACAAAGATAAATCTCTGTCACATAAAGAGAATGGATAAGATTTAAAAAGTATTCAAAAAGTAAAAATATAGTAGGTCAAGACAGACCTAGGAGAAATTATTTAAGGGGCAGGCAAAGGAAACATTCGAGAAGGGAAATAGTAAAGGCAGATAAGACCCAGGGAAGGACATACCTTTTCTGGTTTCCTGCATGGTGATTCCTTAAGCTTCCTACAGTAGAATTCATTTTACATCCTCTAGATTTAAACTGATGCTCTCGTTCTTTTAATTGATTATTCACATTTCCAGCTATAGTTTTGTATTACACACTTGCTTATGCCAGGTATCTGTGGTCATTTAGCTTCCTTCACACAGGCACCTTCAGAAACCACATTAGCTCCCCAAGCCATCAGAATATGCTGGAGCAGCAACTTACTAGATAATATCTTCACTTTCAGATACTGAAATAATTTAACTCTATGGCTCATTCAAAAGTGCTGGGTTAATGAGAACATTTAAAATAACAAACAATAGATCTCACATTGGAATGCTTAGCACAGAGCAGAAATAAAGTTATACTGATATCTCTCAATAAAATACAGGGTTCATTATTGAAAGTTGTCTTTAAAGCAAAAGTCTGATATTGAAACCATATTTTTTCTCATTCAGTATGCTTCCTATGGAAAAATTCAGCCCCAAGACATGTAAAACAGAACTGTACTCCAGAGCCAAGTATCCACTCCACTGATGGAAATGAGGAGACAGGAAAGAGGAAAAGATATCATTAGTCATAGTATATAGGCTTGTGCTCTCTAGATAGAAAGAAAGAAATGAGCAAGCTTGTCAATGAAACGCAATATGGGGCTAAATACAGACCAGAAAGGAAAAAGAGATCTGCCATCACTGTAGCCTACCAAAAGCCAGCATGAGTGAATTTTCCAAGTATGGTGATGTTACATACATGGCCATTGATCCAAACTCAAAAATAGTGCCTTCCAGCTAATTAAGCATCCTAGGTGTTAATAATACCTTACATATTTGGAGTATACTAAGTTGGCAAATTATCTTAAATGCAATATGGTATTTTAAGTCCCTGAAGGCTCTTAAGTCTTCTGAAGTTATTAGAAAGATGACCTTACCTAATCCCATTTTACAGACAGAAAAGCACATGTAAAGGGGCCATTGCTACCTGTGAGATGAAGGGGAGGGGGAAACTGAATTTTTCACTCCAAAATTCCTATAAACCTATGAAAACTACACAGATATTGAGGAATGACATTAGAACTGAGGCCCTGTGGTTTTTAGTTCTCAGTTCCCTGGGAATGTCACAATAGTACCTAATATATATGGCTCCTGTGGATTGCCACTATTCAAAATAATCAGTAAAATGCACTAAGCAATACATTTACCTCATATTGCTAAGAAAGCATGTTAACATATCACAGTTCCTCATAAACATCATTATATGGGTCAGTTACACATGTAGGTATACAGAGGGAAAACCTCAGTCCTTCTCCCATATTTCTCCTTTACTCTCACATGGTCGTTACCCTCACAATACTTCTGACACCAGGTGTGCAGAGGTTTTCTCCACAGCAAGAAACTCTCTGGGACATCAGCTGGGTATCCTAAACTGTAACTCAGCTCTGACACTATCCACCTAGAGAGAGCATCACATCCCATAGCTGAAGGGCTCAGTCCCACAAAGCTGTCCCCAATCGCCTTCAGAGCCAATCACAAATCCAGGTGACAACTGTACTTCTGGAGGGCTAGCTATATACTGGAAGTTCCCACCACCTCCAACTCTAGTTCAGTTAATTTTCTGAAGCAGCTCTTAGAGCCCAGGAAAATTTTTACTGTTTGCATGTTTATTGTATAAGATTGAAGGATACAGATGAACATCCAGATGGAAGAGATGTCTGGGGCAAGGGGTGTGGGAAGAGGTGTGTAGTTTTCATGCTTTCCCCAGAAACACCACTCCCCCAGACCTCCAGGTGTTCACTAATCTGGAACTTCTCCAAGCCCCACCATATTTTTGGGATTTTTATGGAGGCTTTCATCATATAAGCATGATCAATTATTAATGCAAATTCCAGCCCCTCTCTGGAGAATAAAGATTGGGGCTGAAAATTCCAATCTTCTAATCACAGCTTGTTTTTTCTGGTGACTGGGGGAGCCCACCAAGAGTAGCCTCTTCAGAACAAAGACACTGCGATCACCCAGGAGATTCTAAAGGGTTTAGGAGCTCTGTGTCAGGGACCAAGGTCAAAGACCAGATACAGCAAAAGATACTCCTAGTGCTCTTATCACTTAAGAAATTATAAGGCATTTTAGAATCTCTGTACAAGGAACTAGGGACGAGTTCAATATATATATTTTCTATTGTCTCACAGGGTATATGCAGAAATACAAATAAAGCTCTGATTAAGGCTGTCTCAGGTAACAAAGAGCCCATTATTTTTAAATTTTCACATTTATGTGTCGTTATATAACTACCAATCTCAGAAAACTTCTATCTAGAAACTCAGATCAAGCAAAGTTTTCCTAAATTATCCACATGTACATAAAGTTTTAACTTTAATTAAATGCTCCTAGATAAAAATTGATTAACAGGTTTTTGTTATTTTCCCTACATCTCCCCATTTGATTGTCTTTCAGTATTTTATTATGACACACCCTCCAGGGGGTTTACCAACCTCAGACTTTTAATTCAGAAGTAGATGTAGAACTACAAGTGTAACAAGGACAATATTCTCCAAATTGACATTGTTGCTAATTTCAGCACCCTCAAGATCATTCACACACATTGGATTACTTTCTGGCTTCTTGTTCCTATGCTGATTCCACCTATTTATTTAATGCCTGTTCCATAATCACTGTTACAATCATAGTAAGAACTAATTGCCTATTGTTTTTATAACAAATTATCACAAATTCAATATCTTGAAACAACTATTATTTTACAGTTCAAAGGTCAGAATTCTAAAATGGCTCTTAGTGAATGTCTTAGTCCATTTGAGCTGCTCTATAACAAAATACCACAGACTAGGTGGCTTATAAACAACAGAAATTTATTTTTAAAGGCTGGAAGTTGAAGATCAGTATGCCAGTATGGTCCAGCAAGAGCCCGTTTCAAGGTTGCAGCCTTCTCGCTGTGCCCTCACCTGAGGAAGGGGCTAAGGAAGTCTGTGGGGACTCAGGTGCACTGATCCCATTGATTAGGGCTCCACCCTCATGACCTAATCACCTCCCAAAGGCCCCACCTCCTCACGTCAGCACCTTGGGCTTTAGGATTTCAACGTAGGATTTGGAGGATACACAAACATTCAGACTATAGCAGTGTTCTCAAACTGAGATGTTGGCAGGACTGCACTCTTTTTGAAGGCTCTAGGGCAAAATCCATTTCCTTGCCTTTCCCAGCTGCTAGAGGCCACTCCAGTCCTTAACCCATAGCCCCTTTCTCCATCTCACAGCCGGGCGGTGTAGCATCCTCAAATCTCTCTCTAACTCTAACCCTTCCTTCCCTGCTTCCTTTCACTTACAAGGACCTTTATGATTACATGAGCCTGCATAGATGATACAGGATAATCTCCCCATCTCAAGATCCTTAACTTAATCACATCAGCAAAATTCCTTTTGCCACATGAACAAATATATTCATAGCTCTGGGAATTGAAACATGAACTTCTTTGATGAACCATTATTTTACCTGTAATTATAACAAAGAAAAATTGGTGAGAGAATCTTATTGGATCATCTCTACTATTTTAAAAAAGAAATCAGACTATTCTGGGCAAGTTGAAGCACAATGTCTTTAGTAAAGCCACTGCTTGTTTTCTCAGTCACTTCAAATAGTTAACCATTTCCTACAGTGTTAACATATTCCCAAAGAAATAACATGAACCACAGAGAGAACATGGTTTTGTATGGGTCTTAAAATGTGCAGCCTTAACCCAACAAACCTTAACTACTGTTTTTCAAAAGTCAAAGGCATGAAGGGAGATCATTGCTCTGCCTTGTAATTGAAGGTCTTAGGACAGAAGCTAAAGCCTTTTATTGTGACTCTATGAACTGTCCACAGAACTAGTTAGTAAACTCTAAAGAAGAAAAATATCAGTTACAAAAGAACAAAGATTATCTGCTTTACTTTCTACAGTTTGGCAGCTGAGAGAATCTATTCTGGCCTTAAGGTTCTCTAGAGGTTTCTAATTTTTCTGAAATGAAAATTTGGTGTGTGTGTGTGTGTGTGTGTGTGTGTGTGTGTGTGTGTGTGTGTGTGTGTGTGTGTGTAGTTACTTTGTTTAAAAGATCTCCAGAAGAGAAAAAATAATTTCCCTCAGTAACCTTTTCAAATAGGAAATAGCTTTGATTTTCCTTATACTGACTAATCTCTGTGTGGCTGTCAGAGGATACTATTTAAGTAGAAGGCAAGAAAAAGAGGTCAGAAACCCATCTCGCTCTTGCTCAGAATAGCAATAGAAAGAGAAAAGAAAATGCCAGGACAATTTTTATCAGACTCTTCCTCCCAATATAGGGGAAAATGTCTGTTTAAGGCACAGTGGATTTTAGCCCTTTTGCCAATTTTATTATGTCCAAAAAAAATTTAACAAAATTCTGAAAAATATACACATGACATGGTCAATGATTTATATATGGACATATTAACTCTTACTCATAAATGCTCAATTGTCTGCATTAGAATCAGAGATAAAATATAGTGTATGACTGAGAGTGGGGCTCTAGGCTTCTAAAACAGATTCCATCACCTACTCTTTGTGTGACCACGGGAATGGCTTGACCTTTCTCAGCTTTGTTTCCCTGTCTGTACAGATAATAACTTCCTATCTTGCAGGGTTGTTGTGAAGTGCTTAGTGCAATGGTATAAATGTTAATCATTATTATCAATGTAAAAGTTACTGTAGAATTAGAATGAAATATATCAAAAATAAACATCTATCTGAGTCCCAAACTGAATCCTAGTATATGAGAGAAAATTAAAGAAATGCATATGAATTGGTAATTAGTCAAATTTTTGTTCAAGTCTCTTTTGGCACTGCAGAGCCATACCTCCTCAATTTATTCTTCTCATTGAGAAATTTAATGAGAACTTCCATAAAAAATTTCATTGTTTTGATACCTGAGTAGAAGGAACTGATAAGGCATAAAAGAACTGAGAGCTGCCTACTTCAGTATTAAGGAATTAACCCTTAAACATCCTAGAATCACAAAAACAACCACCAACTACTGGGGTTTGGTTAATTATAGAAAACCAAGCAAAACTGGGGACTTACTGATTTACAGTCTAGTGTGGTCTCAGAACAAAATTAATATCCAAATGCAACAAAACTGTAGGGAAGAGGCCAGGCATATGGATCATGATCAATAAACATTGTTACGTGAAAGACAAGAAAGATGGAAGCAGAGAGGGAGGAAAGCAGGGAGGGGGAGAGAAGGAAGGAGGGAGGAAAGGAGGGCTGACTCTTGCTCCCCACAGACAGAGGATGACCCACGGCCAGTCTTGTTCCTTCTTGCTCATCCAACTTCATCTTTTCCAGCCTCCCACTCCCCCCACCCCACACACACTCTGATCCAGACAGAGTCTACTCTTAAATTTATGGGCTTCATCCAGAAACTCATCCTGGGTGTGTGACCGATGGGTCACACACATCTCTACACAAGCCACTCAAGTTTCTACACGTGAATTTGAATCGCCCTGCCAAAACGAACTCTCTGTAACAGAGATCCAGATCTAGCTCACTGGCAAGCAATCCCTTACTACCAACAGCCCATCCATACAAATGGCTGTCATCACTCTTGTCCTATGTTCTATTTTACTGGAACATAAAAGCAGTCCAAAAAACACTGATGTGCTCGCAAAGAATCCATTGGTTTGGATGAAAGGGTAGAAAGAGGTTATAAAAAAAGTTAAGGCAGTTTTAGGTGACTCTCACCCCAGGAATGAACAGATTCCCAAGTAAAGTTAATCTGCCCTAACTAGCCCTCTTCTGCCCAATATCATTATTAAATCTGTGTGTTTGTTTGTAGTATTACCTTATTCCTTTCCCAAAAATTATCTGAATTACATATTCATTTGGATTATCAATCATTCTCCTTAGCAATGCAAATGCTTCCCCAAAGGTTAATAGGCTTTCAATCATGAACATATTCATTCTGAATTAATTCAATCAGATTGCCTTCCTCCTAACGCCTGGAAATCATTTGAATTAAAAAGAGTTTTGATTCTAGAGAAAATATGGAGATAACCTAGGTGCATTGAGAACTTTATATTTTCATTTATTCATCTATTCATTCATTCTAGTTGCCAGGCCCTGTTCCAGGCACCTAAGTACTTGTGGCTCAGGGTGGTCATAAGGAGGTCTGGAATAGGAAGGGAGGTGTTGGTGTGCCACAGTGGAGGGCTTCGGGCAGAATAGGGACAATAGAGTATGTAATTGAATTCCTAAGTGGTGGAAAATATTAAACTGAGGAAAGAAAAGGAAAGGATGACAAACTTTATCGATTTGAAAAGTTTGTCTCATCAAGGAAAGAGAGAGAAAATATTTTTTCCTTCCTTCCCTGAAGAACCTACCATTTCCAGGACACAAAATATAACAGAAATAATACCATTTACCCATCTTCTGGGTCTTATGATAAAAATTCATTCTGAGCGGGAAAGAGACTTGCTATTGATTTTATAACCTTTTAAGGTGTTTTAAAACCTTACTTAGTTCCATTTTAAACACCCTAATTATACTTACTTCTCCAGAACAATTATGATCATGAATTCCTATTCTGATAATTATATTCGTGATGACCTCAGAAATTACTAAAGGATATGAGGCTAAATCTCAAAAGCTGAGCACTCAAGATTCCCATTATGTTGCATATACTTGTTTTTATGTTGGTTTTCCTTACTGACTCATTCTCTTATTACTTGTACTCTCGGTACACCTGCCTCTAGCTTGCTTCCTATCTCATTCACTGCTCTACTCCAGACAATCCAGCCTGTGGATTGTCCAATCATGAACATATTCATTCTGAATTAATTCAATCAGATTGCCTTCCTCCTAACTCCTGGGAAGCATTTGAATTAAAAGGAGTTTTGATTCTACTGTGTATAAAACTGGAGTGAATGGAAAGCCTGTGAAATTTTCCTATAAGAAAAGTGCATGAGTTTTAGTGCATGAACTTTGTGATGCTTATTTTAACATACAGATATTTTCTTTTATATAAATTCTCTGCTTTGTTATGGGTAAACATAACATTTATCTGAGGATGTCAGATAAATGACCTCCAGTTAGTAATCATAATGTTGCAATTTACCATAATGAAATCAGAGGGGAAGCCCACAGTAGAAGTACTAATTCAATCCTGTAGTGTTCAAGATATATTTTGTGTTCTTAAAAAAAAAAAAATATATATATATATATATATATATATATATATATGCATGCATGTGTGGTGTGTGTGTGTGTATGTATATATATATATAACCTCCATCTGCCTTTGCTATATTCCCATTCTCACATTCATGAGTGACAATTGACCTCTAGGAATAGGCAACCTCAGTGAGGTCTAAGGACAAAAGCCAGGCTTCACTTCATAGGTGAAAAAGGCCAACACATACCTGGTGTTACATTTAAGGTGGGCAGAGAAAGTCTTTCTTTCCAAATTATGTTTCTTATCTTATAGCTCATTATTTTTTAAAGCTGTCTGCCTTAAATCTTCTTTCTTATTATTATTAGGCAAATGATCTTGGGATACTTTTACTTTCCAAATGAAAAATTACAATATTCTCTTTAGCAGTCTCCTCAGCAATGCAAATGATTCCCAAACGATAATGAGCTTTCAGTCATGAACATACTCATTTTGAATTAGCACAATCAGATTGCTTACCTCCTAACTCCTGGAAAGCATTTGAATTAGAGAGATATTTGATCTGGAGAATATACACTTGAACCCTTCCTCCCATGTGAGAAGACTCCAAAATCTTTCTCCCTTTCTTACATGAAATAAAATTATAGCAAACCATGTGGTTGGCTATGTAAACGACATTTCTCTACTTTCCTTGCAGTTAGGTGTGGCCACATGACATAGTGGACAGAAGTGATATGCTGTTTCCTGGTCAATGTCTTAGGATAACAGGCGTACCTTCCCCACACTCTTTCCCCTTCCTTCACAAGGCAAACAGGACATAGTGGAGACCCACCACACACAAGGCAATGCCCTAGGGGATGAAGGAAACATGAGATGGAAGAAACTTGGGCTCCTGAGTGTCCTTGTGGAGCACAGCTGCCTAGTAAACTAGCTACCCTAGAATATTACATGGGAATAAAATAAACTACTATTTTGTTTGAGCTATTATATTTTAAGGTCTCTTTGGTGTAACAAGTTAGCTTTTTTTTAATACACCTAGAACAGCCACATTGTTTATTCCTCCCTCTCTTGTAGCCTCAACTTTACCCTGACCCTTTCCCCCATCAGCATTTACACATGACAAGTATTTATATGCTCATATTAATCTTTTTTTGTAGAAGTGCTTTTTTATTATTAAATTTAAAACATACAGATATAAGCCTTTCATCAGATACAGAAACAAATATATATTTGACTATATATATAATACTCCATTTTGTGGCTTTGATTTTTTTTTTCATTTTGTTAATACTGTCTTTTGAGAGGCAGACTTTTTTATTTTTTTTTGAAGTTCAACTTAGTTTTTTTTTAAATTAATAACAGAATTACATTGTCTATTTTAATATCCTTAGTTTTCTCCTTATGTCCTTTTTCTATTCTACGATCCCACCTCAGATACCACAGTACATTTATTTGTCATGTCTCTTTAGGCTCATATTAATATTTAAAAACAATCCTCTCAACCCCATATCTTCCACCATCTACTACTCTTATCTTTTTTCTTTCTGTCTTTGCCAAATTTCTTCAAAATATTATTTAAACCCACTGTTTGCTTCCTCAATTTTTATTTAAACATATTATCTGGCTCTGACTCCCCACCATCTCAAGGCTAAATCTGTACCATCTCATTTACAGATGAGTGAACCTTCTGTGACACCCACTCTTTTCTTTCTGCTTCCTTGACTATTCTTCCCAGGCTCCTGGTACATTCTTATCCCTCTACCTGTCCTTACAAATTAAGATAACTCAGAATAGTTTCCAAGTCTCCCTTTTGCTTTGCCATTCTTCACAGCATACTCCCCTTGCTTGATTTCTCCCACTCTGGTAGCTCTCAAATGTGTAGCTCCAGTCTAGATCTCTCTCCTGACCTTCTGACCCTTTAGGAAATTATCAGCTGTCCTTTGAATGTCCCAATGGCCCATCAATTTCAATATATCCAAACCCAAACTCCCTACCTTCACTGTCTCAATGAATCACCAAGTGCTGAACCTCCTCATTATTTTTTTACTCCATTACTTTGTTCCATCTCTAATAAGACTATCTTAGTTCAAACACTACATTATAGTGATTAAAAAGATTGCCTGGGTTCAAATCTGTTACACCACTATTTAGCTGTGTGACTATGGACATGTTTCTTAACTTCTCTATACCTCAGTTTCCTCATTTGTAGTATGGGGATAAAAATCCCATTTACCACATAATAATAGGATTAAATGAATTATTACATACACGAAGTACTTAGAATGGTGTCTATCACATATTAAGTACTAGTTAAGTGTTAGCCATCATTATCTCTTGCAGAGATTAGTATAATAACCTCCTGCTTTCATTTTCCTGAACAGTTCTTTCTCCCTCTCCAACAGTGACCTTAAGATGCACTTCTTCTTAATCTTCAAATGGCTTCCCAGTGCCTTAGGATAAGATCCCATTCCTTACACAGCCTGAAAGTGCCCTTCATGATCTGACTCTACTCATCTCTCCAGCCTCCTCCACTCTGTCCTACTCCTACACTCTATGCTCTTGGCATTTTGGCCCCTGTTCAGGCTCCTATAACACCCTGTACTTTCCAAAGTATTACATGTAACACTAAGTGTTGTATGCTTGTCTTCTCTCTGCTCATTTAACTTAACTAGGAATTAAATGCATCTCTAAATTGTTTAATTAAGAAATGTGTGTGCAACAATGTAGTGCTTGCACTCTATTGTATTTCGTATTTAACAGAATTGACTGCTAACTGCTACCCTATTGGTCCTTTTCTGTATGTGGGTCAGGCAGAATCCTTTCTTCTGCATTTAGGAATTCTACTTAGGCTGTGATATTCTCTAAGATATCACTTGCATTCGAATGCTGAATCTTGGACTCTGGACTCTTATATTCTGCAGCTCAAACAAAAGATCACTTCCTATTTTACATTTAGAAATAATTCCAAGGATAGAGTCCCCTTGCTTTAGAAAGCTCTGGGATAGCTATTATTCTAACCTGATTGGCCTAAGGATATTGTGTGCATATGTGGCAGGTGGAAAAGATATTTGAGCTATAAACTCCAAGTCATTATCCCCTCTCTGCAATAAAATGTATGGAAAACTCTGAGATCAAATTTCTAAGAGTAAATGTCCTCCCCAGTCTTCCATCATCACTGAGATGACTGGAAAAGGGTTTGCTTAGGCTGTTTAATAGCCACATTCTCCTTCCCTCTTCCACATTTAAGCTACTTATTGGGCTTTTGTGGGTTCACTTTCCCCTTGGTATCTATTTTCCCTTGCAATCCTCTTCTTCTGCCAATAACTGTTCATAATGTTTTGAGTTTTGATTCCAACAATACAACTTCCTATAATGTTCATTTGAAGTAATATTTGTATGCAGCTTTACGGTTTGCAAAGCACTTTCATATATGCCTTTTCTCATTTAATATAAGAGGCTGCACAGCACATTGGTCAGAGAGCATTCTATGAAGCCAGATTCCCCAAGTCCACAATCCATGCTCAGTTATTTACTAACCATTGTGACCTTAGCTGAACTGTAAACCCATTCTGTGTTGAAAGCAATAGCTAAGCCCTCAATTTCAGCTCATACCCCATAAGTATGACAGCCTTGGCTTCATGTCATAGTTTGTGCAAGAGATTAGGTCTAAGAATCCTAACACTTTAAAGGCTCAAATCAGAAGCTTGTCATGACTCTTCCTTCTCCCCATTTTCCCATACAAGTTATTAAGTCTGAGTCTCTTTTATTATAACTCTTCTTTCATCTCCCCTTCTCTTTAATTCCTGCTATCACCACATTAGTTGAGATCATTATCAATTCATACCAATGACAGGCCTCCCTCTCTCTCCCACTCCCTCTCCCAATTCAACTTCTCATCGCCAAGACAGTGGGTAGTATGAAAAAGTAAGATACCCTGCAATCCTGTAATTCACTTGAGAAGATATCATCGTGCATTCATAAGAAAACGAATTGTGTGAGAAAATAAATACAAACAAGAAGGGCAATAGAATGAGCAAAACCAAAAGTTTCTGTGATGACTGCCCTTGTACTGTTCACTATGTAACTTTTCACTATGTAAGAATTTGTTCTCCATGTAAGAACTTGTTTGTTATGCCTCAGAAGATTGGAGACTGATGAAAATTAGGCTTGGGGTGGATTAATGATTGTGCATTGAGCATTGACTCCCCTATACAGAATTTTATTGTTGTTAACAACCATTTGATCAATAAATATGAGAGATGCCCTCACAAAAAAAGAAAAAAAAAAGTACACACTTCCAATGGTAAAATAAATAAGTAACCGGGATGTAATGTATAGCATAAGGAATATAGTCAAAATATTGTAACAACTTGGTATGGTGATAGCTGGTACCTAGAATTATCATGTATATAAATGTTGAATCACTATGTTGTACACCTGAAACTAATGTAATGTAATACTGTGTGTCAACTACCCTTCAATAAAAAATAATTATCTACCAAAAAAAAAAAGAAGGGCAATAGAAAATCAGAGGAAAGAGGAATCACATCCAGCCAGGCAGTCAGGGAATACTTTATGTAGGGCACGACTAATCTGAGTCCTGCTTTCATTCACTCATTCATTCATTCACAAATTTTTATCCAACAAATATCTACTTTGATACTGGGAATATGTTATAACTTTTCAATGCAAACCAAGTACAACATTTTATGTATTCAGTAAGCTTTTAAAGATCCCTGAGGTTGAAAATTCTATTACAAATAAAAATCAGTAGGCTACACTAAGAACAAAATCACATTAAACAAACATTATGTTATTTACAAAAGAGCCACAAATCTAAAAATGGTAAACATGATATAAGAGCAAGAAACACCACAAAAGCTGAAAAGTGACTAGCACAGCTTACTCAGGACTAAGGCCAGGGAGGATATACCCCATTCTTTGGGTCATTGTATTTGCTTCAATCTTTTTTTTTTTTTTAATTAATGAGGCATTCCTTGTTTCCCTCTCTCAACTTATTTCATAACCAAAATATCAAAGCTGAATGGAAGTTGACTGATAGTCAACAGTTCCCCTCTGGTTAGCAGTAGTGAGTGTTGGTAATGTCTGCTTTGATTGATTAGTTTAATGTCATAACAACTTTAAATATTTGGAAGATCACCCTTTTACCGAGGCAAGAGTTAGAATATTGACAGTGAATATCAAAAAGATCCAAAAGAACATACTGGACTTCACCAAAATTAGGAATTTGTCTCCTGTTCTCCATTTCCAAAAAACTTCCTCATTGTCCCTTCTGTTGCTTTGTAAAGTCAAGTTCTTTCACCTCTTTATCTTCCCTAGTTTTCAAATTGCACTTCAAAAACCTAAGCATAAAAGGAAGCTTTTCCCCATCTGGTTCTCCATTTTAAGAATAACTCTTTAATAAAACAGTCAGAACAGCCATAGACTTATTTCTATATTCTTTGTTGTGCCAGTTTCTTAACCAGGCTCTCAACTCAATTCAAATACTCTTTGGGCCTCATTTGCCAGAAGTGATTTTAATAGCAGTCTCTTCAGTTTGACTCACAAACAGCAAAACAAGGCATGCAGCTAGCTAATGTTGCACCAGGGACATGAGCTATAGCAGGATCCGCAGGAGTTCATTTCAGGAGAGGGGAGGCTGGTCATGGAGGCCAAGAGCTGGGCTGGTGGCTTGGATCTTGACTGGTACAAGCTGATAGAACGAGCCATAGAAGTGACCGAGACCAGTTTTCCTACCTTCAAGTGCAGACATGCTCCAGAGGAAAGCCTAGGCAATTTTGCAGCTTCTTGGACAACTTTTAAAGTCCCTACTGTAATACTAAGACAATCATCCATGATAAAAAATCACCCCCATCCCGGCCATCATTCTTATCTCCGCAGTCCTACCTAACATTTCTTGGTTAGCACTTACCTCTTATTCATTCATTGTCTGTCTCCTCTCATCACAAGGTAAACTTCATAAGAACAGAGACTGTTCAGTGCTTGAAGTTTCCCTAATGCCTGAAACATAGTACATATTTGGTAAGCATTTTTTTAGTTGAAATGACCAGAAGGTACATTATCTATGGCACTGAGACAGTGCCTTGCATTCTTGGGTAAGATATCTCTGTCAAAAATCAAGCACTTCTTTCCTACTATCTCCGAGGAACCTTAACTCTGCTGAGCCAGCCCACTACTAATGTCACATACTTCTTGGGAAAAGCTTTGAAGGAGACTTTGTCTGGGAGCCCATCTTTCCTGGTTACGCCACTACTCCCAATTTACCTGTACCATGGAATCAGATCTTCTTGCTCCTTTCCATACAGATGACACCTCTTTGCCCACATTCATTTCCTTTCAAGTGAGGAAAAGAAAAGATAAAGAAGGATAGCTTTGACCAGAAATGGTTCTATTTGACTCTACCCATCATGCCTTCCCTGTGTTCTCCTGTGGTACCAAGATGGTGTAATTTTGTGACATAACCAGACATTTGCAATTATCATATATAAACTGAGTTAAACTGTAGAGGGAAAAGTTGCCCCCAAAAAGTTTGGATGTCCCACCTCTGGAGTTATTTCAGATAGCCTCTGAAAGCCCTGATTCCTTTACTTCTAAAATGAAGGTGTTGTTCTACTAGAAGTTTTCTGAGAGGCCATCTCGCTCTAATTTACTAGGGCTACGTGTCTGGAAATGACAGCAGAAAGTCAAAAACCAGTCTCAACTGAATAATAGGAGGCTTAACAATATGTTCTAGATATCGTAATGGGATCCATTTGAATATAATCTGTCAGATTTTCATTTTAAACTCATACCCTCCACTGAAATCAAATGTCATCCTAGAGCTAATTTGTGATCCCTGATAAAGTTTGGGCAGTAAGGTCTTCAAAAATATTATTTCAATGGAATCATTTTATATGTTAACTTTGAAAATGTCAACAGCAGGGGCCAAGTGGAGGCGCTCAGGAGGTCTATGCATTTGCCATTTCAAAGGCTTAGCTGTCAGTGTAGGGGTGGGGGGCAGCCTGCTGTGCTCCATGTTCTGAATAAACATTGCTAGAAATATTTAGCAGATAATAGGGCTCCCACTGGGGCCATGTGTTCAAAGGCACCACATTGAGCCACCTACCATGAAAGATGTGGATGCCAAAACCTGAAAGTGCTCTGGATTTCAGACCGGGTCCTGCCTCCTCTAGAGGACTTCTAAACACACAAGCCGGAGGAAACAGCAGAAGCCCATCTTAAAGGCAAAGTGCTTAATGATTGAGAAGAAAATAACATAATGGTCAATGTCTGAGTAATATTCAATAGCCTTCCGTCATGCAGCAGGTCTGTGAAATAGTCTGACAACTTGAGAATTGAAGGCCAGAATTCACTGCTTGCCAGACTAACACCCATCAATTTGAAAAGCTCTGAAATCCTTCTTGACTTAGGCAGGAAACCTGGCTATGGTTAAAGTGACAGTGATCTTTTTTCTCCTGCATTTTACAACAAAGACATCACATTTTAGTTCTGATTTTGACCAGAAATTAAACAGCAAACAGATAAAATATCATCATTTTGATTAATTTTATAAGGAAAGATAGCACATAGGCATTTTACTCAAAATTCTCTAAAGAATGAAAAAGACACCAACACAAATACTACTACTGTAGTTTGTAAATAATAATGAAAATATTATGCATTGATTCACACATATTCCAAAAAAATTTTTTTGATGACTTACAATGTTCTAGTCAAGCAATATCCACGTATTGAGGATTTTTAAATGCCTGAGATCAGACTCCTACCATCAGGAAGCTTGCAAACTAGCACAAGAGAAAGGCAAGTATGAAAAATTAGTAAACAATGCAGTTAACGCCACCAAGGTGAGTAAAATATGCTGCTGGAGCCATACAAGGGAGCCTCCTTTCAACCCTACAGGAAGACAGAGGAGGTGTGCAGTAGGGTTTATTACACCCATTAAAACCCACACCCAAAAGATCAGTGAAGGTCATTATCCCTGTTCACTGTTAGATAACAATAGTGTAAGAATTGTTTTCTGCTGTGAGACCTCTTCAAACTTTTTCTCACAGTTTTATTTTTTCTGGAGTTGAAGTTCTTTATTTTGCTCACCTCTCCCAGGAAACCTTGAATATCACTTTTTAGGCATATTTAAAAAAAAAGTTTTTCAAAATGAGAGCTTGAAATTTGAGAAACCCACCTGGGTGTGGGGGGGGGTAAAGCTTCCTGCTAGAAAAATTTCTTATATGCTTGCCTTTTACTGACCTCTAGTGGGCATATGTTGCTCTGGTATGGAAAGCCAACCACTTTATATATGAAAAGGTAATCCTCCGAATTGTACTCAGTGAAAGCCATCACCCATCTCCCCTTCTAATACCTGGATACTCTAAGTTTTTTCACTTTTTAGGTAAATTTCAGCACAGACTTGAAACCAAAGCAAGCTCAAAATGTCTAAATGACCCTCCATACACGGAAGTGCGATTAATAAGCCTTTTCTTGCAGAACACTAATTTCAGAATCATCTTCAACAGATGGACAGTGGACTTTATGGCAATTATTAGAGCAGAGATTCCAGCCACAAATCGTAAAAATTATTTCTTTTTATACAGCTTCCTTCCCAAACAACTAATTTCCCTACCTATCCTTATCTCTCCAGAAAGAAAATTACATTCAGCCCAAGTTTCAGCTCAAGAGTTTATTGCTGAACAAAAAAAAAGTGCTCCCCGTGATTTGTGAGGCAATTGGAAGTGGAAAACTCTCTCATCTATACCCACTAGATGCCAAGCCCTTTGTTCCTCTGTACCATTTTTCCTGAACTGCTTTCCATAAAAAAGAAATAAACTTGATCTATAAAAGCGTTAATAGATTTGATTACATTTGTATGGCAAACGGCTGGGTCATTGTGTCGGCTGGGTATTCTAAATGTTAATGCACGGGCTGTTCCCTCCTCAACAGATCGGAAGCTGAGACAAGGCTATCTTAAAGGCCTTAGTGTTACAAATTTATATAATGCTTGGAATCTAAAAATAGATGGGATTCAAAGCAGCGATAATTAATACAACAATTTTTAAAAATCGGGAGAAAGAGAAAAGGAACATGTGAGGGTGATGGGCTCAGGTTAACCAAAATATAGAAAACTAAATCTATAGTGGTAAGACTGGGACCACTTCTTGTAGGACCAGTGGGTTCCGGGTAACATCAAGCCCCATGTCTGCATGTGGCAGAAGGCCCTTATTTTGAAATAACACATATTAAATTCCAAAAATACTTGTCTCTCTCTCTCTCTCTTTCTTTCTCTGTCTTTTTCTCTCACCCCCTCTCCCTCTCTCTCCCTTTCTCCCTCCCTCTCTCTCTGTCTCTCTCCCTCTCTCCCTCTCCCCCTCTCCCTCTCTCTCTCCCTCGCCTCCTCTCCCTCTCTCACTCTCTCCCTCTCTCTCTCTCTCCATCTCTCCCTCTCTCTTCCTGCCTCTCTTTGGCTGCCACTTTAAGCATAGTTTAATCTAGCTATTGGGTGATCCAGAAGTGGCCCCAATACAAAATGTAGTTTATCCTCAGAAAGTCTAATTACAACTCAGTCAGTCCTTGACACAGCAAAAAAGGGCTGTGATGTGGGTACAACAGAAATTAAATAAAAACTTGGGAGAGTTTTGCCCCAGGGATTGTGTCCTTCAACACAAAAGCTGACAGAAGCTTTTCTTTGTCTGCCTGAGGTCGGGCTTAGTTCTGCTCACATCTTCATAGATGTAACAACAGATTGTGCAGATACAAAGTATGGATAAATGTCTCCAAATAGATTTCAGATAACCTTTATAAATATATAACATTTTTAGCCCATTTTTTAAAAACCCACAGTAGTTGCAGCAGTTTTGATCTCCAAAAGGGAATACCCGCATTTTAAGTGAGGGTATTAGCAAATCAAACCTGAGAGAGCCTTTGTAAAGGAGATCTTAGGTCCCAGAAATACTTGCCTTTTGAAAGATCATTGAGTAATTATGGCTCATTATGGTGAAAGGACAGCGGTTCCTAGAATGGCTTAGAATGTAAGAGGCCTCTCTGGCTGATTTTTCTTTTAATCATGTGAATTCAAAGTGCTAAAAAAGAAGTCAAGAGATTCACAAGTCACTCAGTTCCCTTTTGGCTTTGGAAGCAATGATTGTAGTGTATCTTCTTCCACCCCCATAGATACACCTATTACATTTTATTATATTTATGCTCAGTGCAGATGAACTCAAGTCTTCAGTCAGGGCTACCCAATAGCTAAACTAAGAATATGCTTAGCATCCAAGAAAAACAAGAGCATCAAAGGGAGAGACAGAGAGATTTTTAT
The DNA here is from genome assembly GCF_030020395.1 of Manis pentadactyla. Lineage (NCBI taxonomy): Eukaryota > Metazoa > Chordata > Mammalia > Pholidota > Manidae > Manis > Manis pentadactyla. Next base: position 55,544,729 of record NC_080023.1, read on the forward strand.
GAATTTAATATGTGATATTTCAAACTAAGGACCAATAGAGTTATCATGGGGAGAGAAGCGGAAATTTGTTGAACATCCTTACACTTGTTTCATTATGACTATCATCATGACTATGATTATGATTAGCAGCATAGCATAGTAGTTTAGGGCATGGACTCCGGCATTGGTCTACCTGGGGTTGCATTCCAGCTCTGCCAGGAACTATGAAATGGGCATAAAAATAGTACCCATGCCATAGGTTTGCTATGAGAAGTGAATAAATTCTTGTATAAAGAGCACTTAATGGAGTGTTTAATATCTAATAAACACCATGCAAGTTTGCTTCTGTTATTCTACAGTTCAAATATCACTTTTTTATCTTTAGTAAATAAGGGTGGGGAGGGAGCAGAGCATCAGAATCTTGCATTGCTCAGAGCTTCATTCTTATCCTTGCCTTGCCCAAGACAATGACAGATTGCTAACTGTATACATAATGAACATTTTCTTGAAATCTACTGATACTAAAGGAGAAATCCTAAAATCACAGAGATTTCAGACCTAATGTGCCTATCTTGACCCCTATCCTGACCCAAAGGCAAAGTCATACACTAGAATAGGATAATAATTGATACCTATAGTTCAAAAACAGAATAGCTTCACACTGACCTTATTGCTGGGTACCTGATGGAATCTCTGCAGGACCCCCAAAATTAGAATGTCTCTTCGCTGCCCAGGTTTCTCAAATAGAATAATTTGAGAAGTAAAACATATGGCAGAAGAAGGGTCAAAATATCACTTCTAATACTAATGCCAGGGTTCTTGTTCACGAAACCGAAGAATGAGCTTCACAAACACTCAAGGTAGGAGAGCAAGATACAGGCTTTTATTTAGAAATGAAGTGAGAATAGAGCTCCTGGCTCACACCAGGAGGGGACAAGAGAGCCCATAGTGGTGCGTTGTCTAGGGGGTTTTATAGGCAGCTGAGGATTTTTTGAGAACATGAAAAAACTTAGGGGTGTGACTTGCATCACCTGCCCTGTCCTCACGGTGGGCTGGGTCATAGTCTGATTGCTAGGGCTGACAGCAGAGTCATGGGTTATGCTGATACCCTTGCAGAACACTCAAACATTTCAGGCCAAGTTGCTTCTGGCCTTTTGACCTTTAACTGATCTTACTGAAGATGTCTGTATTCTTAGGTATCTTTCCCTAGAGAATTAGTGTGACCTTGACTTTGCATAATGCTTAAAAGAGTTTCAATGGGGACTTCTTTGCCCATTGTTACATTGCTCTGACTGTAAATATTCTGTCCTGCTTTTCCTGGAGTCCCTCACCCTACTCTGACTACACCCACCATCCCTGTCTCAATACCAAATGAAGGCAACTCAGAAGATGTGACGTGGGCCAAAAATGTAGTTACTAACCAGGTAACTGGCAGTATTGGACCTGGCATGCCTCCTCAGGAGTAAGGAGCTCGTAGGAATCATAGGCTTCCTGTGGAGAAGGCCCTCTGATCTCCTGGCTTCTCCTAACAGGTAAAAGGATGGAGACTAAACCACGCATGCTCACTTATTCTTTGCAAATGTAATGCCATCCCAGGGGCAGAGTTAATGGGCCAGGATTGTTCTTACAGAAAAATCTCTCCTCCTGGAAACTAAAAGTTACGTAAAAGCATTTCCCAGCTTCTTCTAATCCATTGCATTTAACTATTAATCCTATACTGACAAGGAATGTAGCCATCACCATGAGAGATAGGAAGCAGTTTTCCATCAGGGCAGTCCTGTTCCCATCTTCCCAAGGATGCTCCCAAGACACCAACTATTGTTCCTTCTGGGAAGACCTGCTGCAGAACAATTAGGTTTTCCTCCCAGAAGGTTCCAATATAGGTCAAAACCATACATCAATTAAACCAGTCCCAAAGGTATTCTCAACACATAGCTGAAAATTAACTCTTTTACATTTCTCACCCAATACTTTTTTAGAAACACTGTCTAGTATAACATTTCTATGCTCAGCAAAGAGGTTAAATAATTTAATAAAATGCACTCCAATAATAAAATACCAACAACATAGAAATCCCCAAAATGTTAATATTAATCCCTTCCTATGGTCAACATGCCAGTGAGAATTTAAAGCTCAAGATTAAGTCCTCTTCCCAAATTAAAGTCAAAGAAATTAAAGTCCAAAATCAAACTTTCTTTCCCTTATGAATTACAGTTCAAAGTTTGGAATTCTTAAATAAAAAGCTAAAATTATTCTGACTTTTTGTCCTATTCATCAGATTTCTTTATATAACCTGGACTGAGGTATTATCTTATTTAACATCACTGACTGTATCACCTCTCCTAGAGTCAGCACCATTACTTGAGGGCATGGATTAGGCAAGGTAATGCCAACTGCTTTAATAAGTAAACACCAAAATTTAAGTGCTTTAACATGAGTAAGTTTATTTCATAGAGTTCACTGTATATTTCCTGATTAGCAGGATTGTAGGGAGGGTCTTGTTCTGCTCTATACTTTCATTCAGAGACCCACACTGCTGAAAGCCCTACCAGCCTCAACTCATGGCTTCCAAGGTTCCCCAGGGCATGCAGATCCTGTGGGCAAATCAGGATCCATGTCTTCACGCCCCAGCCCCTATGTAACACATGGAAGAGACTAGACACCTGTGCCCTGGATACAAGACACCTGTGGCCTGGGAAGGTAGCCCTGTGTGCACAACCACTGCCCAGGCACATTCTAATGGGCAAAAGGGCAAAACAGTCTGCTGTCTCTGCCACTAGGAAGTGAGAAGGCCCTAGGAAGTGAGCTCAGTGGCAAGCCTCTGACATATCCACTTTTCATAGAATTCAGGATTAATGTAATACATAGCATATCATCAAGCACTAGAAAATTTAGAATATAAGGCAATGTGTAGCCCTAAAGTGGTTATCCCAGACAAATTTTGTTTTGTGGAACCAAGTTCTTAGTGTTGCTAAAGATTATAGCAGAAAAATAATGGTATCTGACAAAATAAGAAAATAGTGCTGGAGGCACATGGAATGACATCTCAATAAACACTGTCAAATGCCTGAACCAGATGATCAACCTCCATCCCCAACCTGCAATAAACGCTCCTCTAAGTTTTTTGCTTCTTTATTTCTTGTTGTTATTGTTATTTGAGGGCAAGGATTAAATTCTAATTATTCTTACATCTCCCAAAGAAACTCTATAGACTCATAGAAATCGTTGATCAAGAAGCTCCTCTTCAATCGAACTGAAATAAATTTAATCAAATCAACTGAAAGTTCTTGCCAAAGGAAACTAAGAGCCATTGCAAAGACCCCCACTCCTACTCATTTTCAAATTCTCTTTTGCATCCATTATTTTCTATTCTTTCTTCTTTCACAGCCCCTGTTGCTGTTCTTCCTTGTCCTGTCCTACAACAGAGCAAACCCATCAAACATCTCCCCATCTTCTAACCTCTCTGTAGCGTGTGCTTTCCTCCTTCCCCCATGCACTTGCCAGCATGGTGAGCTGCTCTGTGTTGCTAATCAGTGCCTAATTTCCTTTGTATCAAGAATAAGAAAATCCTTAATTGCCTCCTGCAATACCACTGACATAATCCTGACACTAACATATCACAGTGAACAGGAGGCCCATTAATAAACATGCAGTGCTGTGAAGAATTTCACTGATCCCTCTCCAGGTCATTAAATCTATACATGTTTGATGGGCAATAAAAGAGAAATGTGGAATGACAACGGTAGCTGTAGGAGGCCACTGCTTTCCTAGTCTGCCTTAACTACAAGAAAAGACAGGAAATGATCCCTGTATTTTTTTAATATGTATATATTCTACTCATAATTACTAATTTTGAATGCCAATGTGTATTTCACAGGCAACTGGTTCATAAATAAAACTCAGACTGAGACTTGAGCATTAAATTCCTCCAACTTCAGGTAGGGATATGGTATCCAGTTTGACTAAACAAGGAGGAGCGGTGCTTTAACCAGGAATGTGTTTGTGTGGGGGTGACTTGGAGGGCAGGTGTTCATCAAAACACATTTCTGGTTGTCACCTCTTATGATACTAATAAAAGATGTTGCCTTATGTTGATAAGATATTAAGCAAAGTGAAATTCTAATTCCAGAAACAAATCATCAAGCCAATAAAGATAAAACAGGCTTACAAGTTTATTCTTTAAAGCTAAAAACAAAGGAATAATTCAAATCGTATGAGGAAGGACAAAAGTACTTCAGATATTTTATTTCTATTTCTTACCTCACAGATAAAGTCAAACACAGACTATACATCATAAAATAGATCGCTTAAAATACTCAAGGTCAAAAATCAGCAAACTCTATCATGCTCCTACAGTGATCAGCATTGAACCAAAGCAGACAAAAAAAATGCTGTAGTAAACCATTGACATTCAATGTTTGTGATTTCATACACTCTTCAACAAAAAATTATTTACAGTCATTTTTTATTTTTCTGAGACTGAATTTGAATCACACCCGTCACCTCCCCACACCACACACCCTGGGAATCTGAGAGGATGAAGTGAATCACAGAACTAGGGAATTTACTGGCCACTTGGCATTGGTTCATCTGCTCAGACCCTATGTTCTTGTCCTCTTCTCCCATTTATAGAAATTCTCAAAAAAATACCTTTTAAAAAGAAGACAATTTCCAGGGAAACAGTGTGGCTTGTATAAATCTGACCCTGAAGAGAAAACCAAATGACATAGGTAATAATGGAGTGCTGAGTGGCCAGCAAATTGCAATTGTGATGGATTATGCTTAATATGAATAAAGTCTAAATTATGGTTGAAGATTTTATAACATGAATGCATTCACCTTAGCCTTTACTTCAAATCCAAAAAGATGCAGCCTGAAGCCAGAACAAAGGGGATTTATCCAAACGGGAGAGTACATGGGACAGTCCCACACACAGGCTCTGGAGCCAGATGGCTGGACTTGTTCCCAGCTCCATCACTTTTTTATTGAGAGGTCTACTGCAATACCTTGAGCATAACCTCTTTGACAAGAGGCTTCATGTAAAATCCTCTGACCTGGATTCACTCAACTCCTGATTCTAATTTCAAGGATTTTGTGGCAGACACTGTTGGTGCCTTTCGCATATCCCCTCAGCCCTTCCCTGGTATCAGCAGTAATTTTGGTGGCCAGTTTCCATACGCAGACAACTAAGCACCCCAGCCCATGTCTGCAGTTTTCTCTGATCCCTGGAACATTCTCAACCAGGAAATGCTGGTGAGGTAACAGGCTCAGGAAAAATTCTCAACTAACATAGGACAGACTATCATGGATATCTGTGCTAGCTGCCTCCCCGTTGGTGGGGCGATTCTCAGTGTGTTCTAAATAGTCTCTTAGAAAGTTCCCTGCAGGAGTAAAAGCTGATTGCCCAAAGTAGTAACATTTTCGATTAAACAACCTTGACCGACTTTCCTTCGTTGCCTGCCTCACTTCACTACTTCCTCACCACCTTTCCTAAATTCTCCCCCCAAATAAAATACTTGCACCCAGATTCTTGTCTGTGGTCTGCTTTTGGAGGAAATCAAACTAAGCTACAACTGAAGTATGTAAGTCTCCCAGCTCTAAGAAATCCCATACTCTCTTTCTCCCTCACAGAGCAGTATTTTCAGTGAAAGGCTAATGGTCAAACCAAGATTCTATAGTTCTCAAAAGGTGAGCTTTAAATCCACTATCATCTATGTGGCTAAGTTACGTATTGGCACCTCTAGATACAAGGTATCCTTGCAGGGAGTCTAAACTGAACCTAACCAAAAGTTGCCATAAAATTTGTTTTTTATTGCCTCCTCTTCCAAAACTCGACACCTGTAAACAGTGATCTAAAAGTCCTATCCTTTCTGTATCGTATAAGTAAGGTCATGATGGATGTGAATTGGAGTAACATGTGGAAAATGGGTGTGTGAACATTAGATATGTATTTTAGTTGCAACCATCAGTCCTAGTATTTCATCTCTCTAAACCTGAAAACATCTGTCTCTAAAATGGGTAATAGTGGTACCCACCTGAAAAACTAATGTGAGGATTAAACACCATCATCCATGGTAGAATTGGAAATGTCTGACAAATAGAAAACTCTCAGTTGATGCTATCTATGTCATCATTATCATTATTATTAAATTATTATTAATATATTATATGATATATATTATATGTAATATTATAATTAAATTATTATAACATGGAGAAATTAGATTTGAGAAGATTGTTTAACTATTTCAGTTATTCCTACTACATTTTTTGGTAAGAAATGTCATACTGCTTCAATTCTAAGACATAGATCCCTTCACACCATAATGTTTCTAAAATCCAGATATAATCATACATTCAGTGTATATATTGGATAGGCTCAAATGTTTTTTATTTTCCTGAAAAGTTCTTTTTAAATTGATGGTTCATCTTACAGTCAATAGCATCTTCAAACTGAACATTAAAAAATTTTAATTAAAAAAATACAAGAAAAAATGAGCATTATGGTACATGCTGTTAGTGTAGTTGAAATACTGGGGAACCCAAGAAAGTCTTGCAGTATATCATAGATAAATATAAAGTTCCTGTTGTTCTTGAGATATAATTGTGTCATCAACATCACAACTCCACAGGTCCTGACTGATGTTTTAAACCAGAAAATTCACACTTCAAGAAACTTTCTGGGATATTAGCCTGTAGTTACACACCAATTTCAATAAATGTATTACTTTATAGCCCATTTATGGAAAAATGCTTATTTGGTATGTAAGCAGCTCATGTTCAAGTAAAATCTAGTGCCCACAATCTCCCTGTCAATAGCAAATAATGAGGTAGGATTCTTTTCCCTTTAGTACATTTTGAAAATCTTCAAAGCCATCATTGTCTTGTATCTGATTTATTTGACAACTGATGAGGAACCTAAGTAAATTACTTTAAAAACAAAGTGCATGGTTAATCAGTTAGACTCTGACAAAACTCAAGGATCTATGCTTACTTTGAAAAATCTTAAAGGAGTATGATACTTCATTAAATAGTTACACCCATATTTCAAAAATAAACAATTTCCAAACAATTGTTCCATCCCAAATATGCCTAAAGATAAACACTGTTTATGTTTTAATTGTTTATTAAAATTATTTTATATTTATGATACATATTTAAACAATGTTTAAAAGTTTGGGAGAACTGTCCCTAAAAATACCAGACTGAACACAACAACTAAGCCTGTGTAGCTCTCAGCTTCCTTGACTGAATATAAAGACTTTTACAACGCATGTCTATGAACAAGTGATAAGGAAAAGTAGGTGAGTCCTCCAGGGAAAGGAAAGCAATTGGAAGTGAAAAGTGCTAGAAATAGCATAAGTATAGTGTCAAATTCCAGCCATAAGAAAAATAAGGGAAGTATTACTGCCTTATTACAAGGATAGTTTCCAAGAAAACTCAGAGGGGCAACTAAGGAAATTGAAATTTGCTCCTTGCTTCAGCAGATATGACTAAAACACTGATTCTAAAGACAAGCAGTCAAACTGATCTGACAAAATTTGACTATTCTTCTGAATACATAGTAATAGTTTTAACACCAAAGTAAACTTGAAACCAAATTGCCTGAGTTTGAATCCTGGCTATGCCACTTTCTAGCTGTGTGACCTTAGGAAAGTTACTCAGCTTCTCTGTATCTCGGTTTCTTCATCTGTAAAATTGATACAAACATACTATCTATCTCAGGGGGTTGAAATAGACTAAATAAAGCAATATGTTAGTGCTTACACTAGTTCCTGACATAGTCAAAGCATTAAATGTTCTTATTGTTAAATATATAGATGTTTTTGTTTCTTTAAGTTTTGCTTCAACTGGTACCTTCTTTCATATTTTATCAGCATTTATAAATCAGCAACCATTAATTCATATTTACTCTGCAAAATAATAAATAAATAATTATTTGGAAACGTAATACATATAGCATGGTCATATCTTGAAATATTAACCTAATTGTGTTCTGGGTCTTTCCCTCCCCTTTTCTCTTATTTGTAGGCAAGGAGCTACTTTTTCTCATCAAACACACTAAAGCAGAAAAAAGAGATTCAAATAAGCATTCAGAACAAGTATCAGAAGAAGGCTAGCTTGAGACTGGGCAGGAGGGAAAAGGAGAAAGAAGAAGGGTGTTTTAAATAGGTAATAAAGGTGGGACCAAAGGGATGAGAAGTCCAACGTAGGAAGGAGATGGAGAACCTTCATCACAGGTGGGCAAAAAGCAAACAGGAAGGGCCTCTGAAGTCAGGCTGCTTTCAAGTGTGGACATCCCCTCATGGTTTCATAAGGCCCCTGTCCTGGACCCCACACTTTAAAGCACCTCTCCCTGGCCCTCCTTCATCTGTGCTCCACCAACAGGGAAGGAAACCAAGAACTCAATGAGATACACCCATATGAAGCCTGGTTCCCCTCCTCCTTTCAAGACCATATTCCAAGGACCCAGTGTTCCTAAGCTGTTTCCAGGACCTATACCAGCCTCTTCTCAGGTCCTGCTATTGGTGTGATCAGGCCAAAACCCAAGAGGTGGCCTCAGGGAAGATGCTTGCATGGATATGGTCAGAGCTTGGACTTGAATACTGAGGTGTCAATAAAAGTAAACATGAGGCCCCTCACAATGCAGATGGAGCTGGGAGTGGAGGGAGAGGCAGGGCCAGCTTCAGGCCAAGACTTGGTGCTCTGTCTTCTCAGGCTGCAGGGTGCTGGTGTGGAACTCCAAAGAGTATGAGATTCTAAATTAGCATCTGGTCTTCCAGGACATTTTGAAGGTGTATTCATCAAAATAATATGATAGAGGTGAATGAATAAAGTATCATATAATAATGTATAAAATATTATTCAATCATAAAAAGGAAGGAAATCCTGCCATTTGCAACAATATGGATGAAACTTAAGGGTATTATGGTCAATACATAAGTCACAGAGAAAGATAAACACTGTATAATCTCACTTGTATATGGAATTTTAAAAAAACAAACTCATGGAAGCCGAGAGTAGACTGGTGGTTACCAGAGGCTAGAGGCTGGGAGAAATGAGATGCTAGTCAAAGGGTAAAAACTTCCCATTATAAGAAGTGTAAGTTCTGGAGATGTAATGTACAGCACAGTAACTACAGTTAACAATACTGTACTGTATACCTGAAAGTTGGTAAGAGAGTAGATCTTAAGTGTTCTCATCATAACAACAACGTGGTAATTATGAGAGATGAAGGATGTATTAACTAACCTTACTGTGGTAAACATATTCTTTATGTGTATTAAATCATCACATTGTACACCTTAAATTTACATATTGCGTATGTCAATAAAGTTAGGGAAAAAAGATAATATGATAGAATATATTTTATTTACTATTTATCCAACTTGATTTATAATTTGAAATATTTAGACTTATGGTATATGGGCCTCCACATATGTTCTTTCTCTGGGTCCCACAAATGTTAATTAACCTAGGGGTAGAGAAAAGATAGCCCTGACACTGTCATATGCATATTCCCAGAAAACCTATGAGGTTTCCTCAACCTAATCAAAGGGGTCAGTTCACTGGACTATCATCCCCAAAAGGCAAATATCATATCTATTTTATTCATTGCTAGACACTAAAGGTTGGCAAAATACAGCCCACAGGCCAAATCCAGCCTGCTGCCTGTTTTTTACATGGCCCATGAACTAAGGATTTTTATATTTTTAAATGGTTGAAAAAAGTCAAAAGAATTATGTTTCATGACAACTTAAAATTACATGGAATTCAAATTTCAGTGTCCATAAATAAAGTTTATAAGCCACACTTACTTATTTACATATCAGCCATGATTGCTATTATGGTATAATGGCGGAGTTGAGTAATTCTGACCAGAGATCTTATGACCCACAAACATAGATTATTTGGTCTGGCCCTTCCTAGGAAAATTTACAGACTCCTTTAATATACCCAATGCTTTTAGAATATCTGGTATACAATAGGTGTTCAAAAAATATTTGTTAGATAAGCTAATAAAAGGCTGAATGAATGTCACCTAGTAACAATTCATCTGAATCACTGCCAAACGTCAGAACTATAGCCTCTTCTCAGAGAGCAAGGATACATTATCGTAGAGTAGAATTAAATGTCATAACCATATGTTATAAATGATATACATATTGAAATAGAAATTTGTTTGAAATAGTTATTTGGTATACTTGGAAATACAGGAGATGTCTCCAAATGCCTCACAGTATAGCAAAACTTTGATAAATTTACCAAGGTTCAGGGCTCAGTGATTTAATGAAGGTTGCAAATTCAAACTTTGCTGGTACTAAAGGATGGTTACAAAAAGAACTCTCTCTATTGGGACTTAGGAAATAAGAATGCCCAATCATTAATTTACATCATAAAATATAACTGTTACACCCACCACAGTACTATTATATTCTCTCTCTACTGGAAGGCATTCCTGGAAAACAAGTTATAAACAAGATATTAGCTAATTAAATGTATTAGTGGCATAAGGCTGGATTGCTGTTTTATCTTTCCACAAGAGGCAGAGGTTATTCTGTGTGACCTAAGCTTTCTTTTCCCCTCAATGCTTAGATAAAAATTATGGATTCTCATACACACCCTATCTTAGTATATTCCCCTTGTTTATGCTTATTAACTGTTGTCTGAAAAATTCTTTCTCACTCCTTCATTTCTGAATGATAACTTTGCCAGGTAGGGTATTCTTATTTGTAGGTTTTCTCCTTTCAGCACTTTGAATATATCATGCCTCTCCTTTATGTCATGCAAAGTGTCTGCTGAAAAACCTGATAGCTTTATGGGCACTCCCTTTTACATAACTAGCTACTTTCTCTTGCTGCTTTAAGATTCTCTCTATATATTTACTTTTTGACATTTTAATTATTATGTGTCTTGGTGTGAGTACATCTTGTTTGGGGCTTTTTTCCTGGGCCTAGATGCCCGTTTCCTTCCCCAGGTTAGGGACACGCTCATCTGCTATTTCTTCAAATAAGTTTTCTACCTCTTTCTCTCCCTCTTCTCTTTCTGGGAACCCTATAATATGAATTTTAGTATGCTTGGTATTTTCCCAGAGGTCCCTTACCCTATTCCTTTTTTTTTCTTTTTTTAATCTTTTTCGTTTTTGCCCTTCAGCTTGGATGATTTCTACTACCCTGTCTTCCAAAGTGCTGGTTCATTCTTCTGCATCCCCTGATCTGCTGTTGACTCACTCTGACATATTTTTCATTTCAGTTATTGCATTCTTCATCTCTGTTTGGTTCTTTTTTATATTTTCTATCTCTTTGTTGAAATTCTCACTATATTCATCCATTCTTCTCCCAAGTTCAGTGACCATTCTATGACCATTACTTTGAACTCTTTTATCAGACTGGTTCTCTCTATTGCGTTTAGTTCTTTTTCTTGGGTTTTGTCTAGTTCTTTTATTTGGAACATATTCCTCTGTCTCCTCACTTTGTCTGATTCTCTGTGTTTGTTAATGTGCATTAAGCAGGTCAGCTACATCTCCTGGTCTTGAAGGTAGTGGCTTGTAGAAGGCATCCTGTGAGTTAGAAGCACAATCCCCCCAGTCACCAGGAACTCTAGGAGAACCAGGAACTCCAGGGTGACTCCTGTGTGGGCTGCATATACCCTCCTGTCATGACTGGGCTATGACTGATGTGGGCACATTGGTAGGCATGGCTGTCCACTGGCTCAGCTAGCTGTTATGACCAGTGCAACTACTGAGGGCACTCTAGTGAGTAGGACAGGTTCACAGTGTGGCTGGCTGACAGACCTGGCCATGGCTGTTGCAGGCATATTGAAGGGCAAAGCAGCTCCTCCTGGGGCAGGAATTGCTTTGAAGGGGGCCAGGGGTGGGGGTGGGGGTGGAGACAATCTCAGCCAAGGCTGCCTACCGGTTGTGGTATGGTGGTAACTGCTCTGGGGAGTGGGGGGCAACTACCAGGGTGAGCAGCTTCAGTGGGATGGGTCTACAAATGAATTCCAATGCAAAGTGAGTGGTGCTCCAAGACAGATGGAGAGTGCCAGGAACTGGTGCCCACCAGCACTAGGCCAGCTGTGCTTACGGAGGGCAAGAAAAATGGCGTCTGCCAACATTTATGTTCCCAGAGAAAGTTTTTACAGATCCTTGCCCCTCCAGCACATGCTTAAATTCGTCAGTAAATCTCCTTCATGAATAACCTGGGCACTTTTCAAATTGCTGCCTCTGTGCGAGGTCTCTTAGTGAGTGATACTGTGCAGGCAGGCCCTTTAAGAGCAGAATCTGTGTTTCCTATAGCTTGCCAGCTCTCTCACTGTTAACCCTGATATCACAGGGACACATCGTCCTGGTGCAGATGTTCAGGTTGGGTGGTACCTGATGTGGAGCTTGAAACCCTCATTCCTTAGGGAGGAGCTCTGCACCTGTGAAATCCCTTCCACTGTGGGTCACTTCACGGAGGATTTGGGTCCCAACCAGACTGTGTCTCTACCCTCTTGATGTGGCTTTTTCTTCGTATTTTTAGCTGTGGGAAAGCTGTTCTGCTTCAGGCCATGCTCAGAGATTTGCCTTCTATGCATTTGTAGCTTTGGTGTGTCCATGGAAGGAGGTAAGCTCAGGACCCTCCTACTCTTCCATCTTCCCATCTATCTCTGCCTGAGAGTCATTTTGATTTGACTTTACCTATCTCTGCTATAATTTGTTATATCTGTGTTCATTTTATAGATTAATATGGGAGTTCAAGCAAAATAATTAGATAAATAACTCACTACACTGCCTCCTATACTGTCAAATATGTATGTAATACACATTGCACATGTATGTATATTTACATATGACACATTCACCATATGTACATATATATAGAAGGAGAGAGAGTGAGAGAGAGAGAACAAAACTGTACTAATTTTTAACTGTTCTGGATATACATCTAGAAGAACATTTTTTTACATTTGGCACCGAGGCTTTCCAGTGGTTAATACTGGATTTATATAAAGTTATAACAACTAACTTTCAAAAGGAAAAAGTTTCAGCCACCATAAATGGTGTGTGGATAATTATAAAAAGCCATAAATGTTTTTATAAGTAGCAAATTTCAATTAGAACACTAAGTGATGATAAAATCATTGTAGGAGAAGCCGAGGCATTTAAGCAATTATTTAACTGCACTGATGAGCTAAGTGTAACTCCATATTTAAAAGCAGCCAACATGAAAAATAATTTTAAATAACTTTACTCTAAATATTTCCCATGCTTTCTATGTGCCACACATTTTATGTATATTGCCTTTCATTTAATAACAGCTCTATGATATAAATGCCACTATTTTCTTCATAGTTCCTGGTAAGAAAACTGAGGCAGCATTGTGAAATGATTATGTTTCAAGTGCTTGATTCAGACTATCTCAGTTTAAATTACAGCTCCACTACCTACTAACTGTGTCATATTAAGCAAGTTATTTATCCTCTCTGTGCTCCAAGTTTCTCCTTGCTGAAGTATCTGTAACTGCCTCATTGCATTGTTGTTAAAGATAAGATTAGACAAAAAGATAAAATGGTAAAATAATTAGTAGAACATCTGGCACATAATACGTACTCAGGAGACATCGGATATTATTAGACAAGTTAGGTCACATTAATGAAGTCATAGAACCTGTAAGTTTCAGGGACAAGACTAGGACCTGGGCTCACTTCATTCAAATTCCCATTCTCTTAAACTCTATACTCTAAGGCATTTGTTTACTGAACAACTGATGACATTACATTAAGTGATTTCTAAGACACCTTAAAGTCTGTTCTTCAAAGATCTCAAGATGGTTTTCAGTTTTTTTCCCACTAGGAGAAATCCAAAGCAGCATGATCAACACTTTCAAGGAACTGATGTCTATTGAACCTGACATGATACAATTGGATGAGGAAGATGTTATGGAACTTGAATTGTTACTAAAATAGAACAGTATGTGGGTTTGTAAGTAGTTCATGTGCAGTAGAGAGGCTGTGTTGGATAAAGATAAACTAGAAAAATGTACTGTATTATGTATGGAAAAAGAATCAAAAGCGGAGAGTCCTACTAGATCCTAGGCAATGCGCACATGCCCCTGTTTAATTCTCCCTATATTATGAAGTAGGTATTATCCCCATTTTCTGTTGCAAGGACCAAGGCTGAAAGACAGTCAGTTACTTGTCAGAGGTCACACAGCAAACAAGTGCAGAACTGGCCTTGGGACCTAAGCCTGTTGGGCCCTTCCCACAGCACTGTGCTGTTTGGTTGGGTGAACGTTACTGCCCACGTGGCGTCACGGGAGGGAGACCAGCATCCTGCTCACTAACCGGCACAGGAGGCTTTAATCTTGGGAACAAAAGCCCTCCCTGAGTCCCTCCCTCCCCAGGGAGCTCTGCACTCCATTAGTTTTTCATTTGCCAGAAGCGTCATTTTTTAAATATTTTCTCTTTCCTTCTCAGGGGAATATGAATCTATACAGATTTATTATTAATTCCGTAGTAACATGCTTAGCTGCTCAAAATTTTTTAGTGTTGCTTGTAAAAGAAGGCCTTTTCTTGAAATTTCAGGGACTTCGATCACTCTGGGATGAAATATCATCTTGAGAAACATAAGGATAAGAGGGAAGTACAAGACAGAGTAACTCCCTACCCCTCCCACCCTAACTGCCCCTTCTCTGGAACAAGCAACAGCTGCTTATTGGAGGCTTTCTTCCCTTCAGACTTATCCTATGCTGTTTCTCAACAGTCCTTTCCTTCGGAGGAATTTCAGACTTACACTGAGATTTTTTTAAAAATCAAAGAGCAGACACTGCAAAAGGTACAAAAGGTCTCCCGGCTTGAGATGCCTGACTGTACTCTGCCCAGGAGAGTGAACTGCCTTACACGTGAGGGGCCCAGGCAGCAGGGGATCATCACGGGCACCGTTGGAGGCAGGGACAGGAGCTGAGGGGCAGCACCACACTGACAGTCCGAAGTCAAGAAAGGACCACACATAGCAGTAGTTGATTGAAATCTTTTGCCCCTTTTCTGTAATTCTCCACCCTTCCCCCCAGCACTCTTCTAACCCCACACACCATTCATGGGCCCGAAGTGCCAGACTAAGTCAAGAAACAGGAGTGGAAAAGCGGACCATGGCCCCTGCCCAATGCATGTCCCACCAGAGGTCAGGCCACGGAAACCAACGAGTCAGAGGAGTGTGCAACTAAATTAGTGTGAACTGCATATTTTTATACCTTAAAGTGACTGGAAAGTTATGGAACCCTCCCTAAAAGTCACTAATGAGTGGAAAAGGGAGAATCAGCAAATATAAAGAAGGTACTAACTGGAGAAAAAACAAAATTCTTGAATCCCACTAAATTCAGGCAGTTTAATTCACTAATGGGATAATTATATAATTTACAAAATTATCAGTGTGTTCATCTGTCTAATATTCTTGTCTCCCATCAGACTATTAGCTCCATGAGGGCAGAGATTGCTTCCCCAGGAGCAATTCAGCACTGACACATAGTGTGCCTCTCATTAATATTCATTAAGTAAATAAGTGAATGTTCACATAAGTTAATTCTCTTGAATTTTAAAGTTCTTTGGATTTCATCTCTACTGCCACCAACATTCCGTCTCCACCCTTATTAGTCACCAGTAGATAAGAGCTTATAAGAGCTATGAAGCCAGCATCCATGTTTCCTTCACTATTCTACCCCAGCATCTAACACAGAATATAGCACTTTGTATGTTCTCAGTAGGTATCTGTTACTTGAATGGATGAAAGTAAGGTGTATTTATCAAGATGAGCTAACTGCTATAAAAACTTTAGTATCGCAGTGCCTTAGAACACTTAACATGTGTATGTCACATACCCACAGTTCAGTGTGGGACAGTAGGGAGCTGTGCTCTGCACAATTATCAGATACCAGGATCTTTTCATCTAGTGTTTCCACATCCTCCAGGGCTACCAATTCCTCCATTGAATCTTCTGTATCCCATCAGTAATTAAAGAAAGAGGGAGACAGTAAGGATGATATCCAGGGAGATTTTAGGATCCAGGTCTAGAGTGATGCCCATTGCTTCCTCTCAACATTCCACTAGCCAGAACTCATATGGCTCCCACCTACCTTTATAGGAAACTGGAAAATGCAATGCTACTGTGTCCCCAAAAGGAAGAGGGGAGCCTCTAACCAGACTCTCTCACTTTAACAGGTCAGTCTGTATCTGTTCAATGACTAAATGACCAGCATTAGGAATTGGGCAGGCAGTTGTCATCCTGCAATGGCAGGCAAAGTTTATGAGCCAGGAAGGGGTGGGAAAAGGAGGGAACATATAAGGTAGAAGAAACCAAAACCCAAAATAAGAAACCAGGACCAAAACACAGCTCTAAAGACTGTGGCCAAAACTATAGCTAAATATCATCCAATGTCAAGCAAACCAACGGCAACAAAGGTGGCTAAGTTACACCTACCTATGTTGAAGTCTGCCATATTCTAGGAATCAAAGAAGCCTTGGTGAGAGGGGTCTGCTCCTCCACCTTCACCCTATGCAATCGCCCCACAGAGCTGCCCTTGACAGAACAATGACAAGACCATTCTCCCCCCTCACTTTTAGGTTTCCCTTTTCAGCACATTTTCCTCCTGCCAAGCACAGTAATTAATGCTTCTTTGTGGGCTTAATTGTAAATTTGTTTTGATTAATTAGCCTCAGAGCTGACTTGGCAGTTATTGAGACACTGGAGAGGGTTCTGGATTTATTTAGTGTTCAGATCCTTGTACTCTCTGGGATTCCTCTCTTTGTCAGCAGCAAAACTTCAAGTTCACAACTGGCAATGTTAGGAAATGCTTTATGTGTCTACTTAACTATTTGTCACTTTGAGGTAAGTACAAAGATAAAATCTCACCATCCTGCATAAGGTGATGGATGTGTATCTTTTTATAGTGCCATGGACCAGGGAACTAAAAAATCAATTTCTAGACTTGGGAACAATGACAAAATTGCCTAATATATTAATCTGTGCTGTGATACATTACTCATGATGTAACCCTCCAAATGGTTTCTCAAAATCTTAAACCTCCTTCCCCCCACTGAAGTTTACTTCGGTCTCTACCTCTAGAAATCAATGTGAAAACTGAAGCTGGTAATATTCAGCCCAGCAGAGCAGAGCTGAGAGGGTGACCATGTGGCTGGTGGGAAGAGAGTCCAACCAAGAGACTGAAGAACTGGAATCAAATATTATCCCTGCCACTTACTAACTGATGAGTGACATCCAACTGGAAGGAGCATAAGTAAAACAGAGCATAGCCCATAAAACTAAAAAATCCAAGGATTGGTCTTCAGACACAGCCAAACCCAGGAGAGTGAACTGTACTGCCAGGGCTCCGTGTGCGTCTCTCTCTCCTGTGCTGGGCCTTGCTTTACTTTCTATATTGGCTTTATTCTGCAGACACTGTGTTTGAGGTGGTTTGGGCAGATAGCCAATGGCAGTTCCAGGTACCTACGGGCCTTAAAACTCTCAGTCCCATTAAGATAGAGCATCTCACTCTCTGGATATCCTTGATGAGGAATGGATGATGGGTCAGGAGCCCACTCCTGAACAAACCCCTGGAGCAAAGGGATCAGATGATCTGAATCATGCAAGCTGTGTGTTATACCCCTTCCTTTGGTAAGATAGGAAAGGGATCAAAACACAGCATTAGAATCATCATACCCACATGCAATAGGGAAAAAGATCTAAGAAATGAAAGATCAGGGGCTAGTACCAGATGCAAAGGAAAGGTAAGAGAGAAACAAAAACACCAGACATTTTCTGCATCACTTGTGTAATCCTATCACTTATTCTACCTGAAAAATAGGCATAAGAATGTTACTATCCACTTTATGTGGAAGTACAAAGATAAAGCACTAAGAAATGCCTCAAAAACAGACTTTGAAGATAAAATATTTATTAGATGCTTTAAAATAAATTAATTACATCTCTTGTACACTGCTATTGAAAGTATAAATTTGCAGTGACACTTTGGAAAACAATATGGCATTGTCGTTTAATACTGAGTATTCATAAACCCTCAATCCAAGAATTTCACTTCTCAGTGGCAGAGACAGAGTGACCACAACATGCCATCTTCTCCCCTACAGTTCTCAACCCCTCTCTCTGGAAGTAGGTTTGGCCAAATGGCTACTTCAAGTGAAGGAGATGTAGGCAGAAGTCATCGGCCACCTTGCAGATAAGGCACTGCAAAGCCCTGCGCAGGGCTGTACTGTCCTTCTCCTCCCATAGACGAGGGAGGCCTCGGGCTCCTGAACACACACATCTAATGATGATGTAGCCTCAGTCAGCCTGCGTCTCTAAGACTCCCCCACCAGAAATCAACTTTTGTTGTGTCCAGCCATCTATGTCTGGGGTTAATTTGTTATCCCAGCATATGTTTATCCTGTCTGATACAGTCCTCAAGAGAAACTTTTGCACATGTACAAGATGATTGGAGCAGCATTGTTCACAATAGTAAAAATGTTTATGCAACCTAAATGCCCATTGCAAATATGCTAGATGGAAAGAAAAGACAGTATTTACAGTAAAATATTACACAGCAACAAAATGTGTTGCTACAAGCAACACGTATGAATTTTTATAACACAATGTCAAGCTAAAAAAGCAAGTCCCAGAAGACAACATATAGTTTAATGCCCTTTTTTAATGTTTAAAAAGAAGTGAAGGAAAATATATCACTTAGGTATATGGATATATGTGATTATCTTTAAAGCAAGAAAATGATCATCACAAGCATCAGTATAGTGATTACTTTGGGAAGTGATGTAGGCTGTGGGAGGTGGAAGAACATACAGGCAGATGCATTTATTGGAGATTTCAAAGGCCTGAATATTTGTATCCACCTGAAGTCACACTTGCTTGGTTTGGTTTGATCTTGGGGGATAAAGATGATACCTGAAGTATTAGTCTAGAAGCCACAGAATCAAGGCAAATAATTTCTTCACCATTCTGTTTTTAAACTTTTCTCCTCGCTATAAAAGGGGCAGTCACTGGCAAAACTCAGGAAGTGATGGAGCCTGTCTTTGGCTAACCAATCTCCTAAATGTGTGCTCTTTTCCTTAACCCCTTACTTTAGGAAATGCTTTATCTTCATATTCTCTCCAGTCTCTCATTTACCAAAATGTGGTTCTAACAACAAGCCTGTATTCTTTCTTCTCTACAGTCTCTAAACACTCTCCCAGGGAAGTCTCAACAAATATGGCTTCAACAGTCTCTATAGGCTGATAAACCCCAAATTCACACAAATTTTTCCTGAGCAACAGAATGGCAATTCTGTTCATTTGTCATCACTATTTGGTGTCTGGCCAGCATCTTTAATTTCTAACTTTGCAAAAATTCTGTTCTTCCCCCTACTTCCCCTTTTTGATTTGTGTTACCACTAGTTACCCAGTTCCCAGAACCATGGTTCTGGAGTTAATCCTGGACAATTTCCTGTTTTTAGATTCCCGGGACAATGTTATTACCTTACCCGTGGCACACCAACAGTGTGGTCAAGGCAAAAATGAATGGCTGGAGATCTGAAAACCATCCTGAAGACACATGAATCACTCCCAGGAAGCCCCATAAATAATGGAAGGGGAGGCGAGGAAGAGACACAGGGTTCTAATGTTTATCGGGTAGAACTGTGAACCAGGAGAACTTAAGTCACTCAATTTTACTAAAAGACTGGTAAGACCTAGAAACAGTCAAAGTACATATTTTGAATGTCTGTTTCTTCCATTATATTATGAACCTCTAGAAATTATGGGCTATATTTTATTAATCTTCAATTCCTCATGCCTACGATGGTAACTCAGTAGATAGTAATATTATTTAAGTGACTATTTAAATGATTACCCAATATAATGTAAATTTGTCAGAAGCCATTTCCATTTGTATGATTGAGAAAATGGGGTGGCAAAGCAAGCCTTCCTCTGTGTCCCCTATCACAGGAGCCACTCCGCTGCCAGCCCACCCATCAGTCTGTTCCCGGTGGGGGGAGCCACTCAGGGCAGGGCTTCCTGACTGCTTGTCGGCAGGTCATCTTGCCTTGTGCTTAACGTGTCTTCTAGCTCCTCATAAATAAACACACAGCTTCAGAAGGGGAGAGGCAAGAGCTCAGGAACAAATAGCTTGATATGTTTTGGAAACATTTGCTTCCAGGGATTTGACAGCACAATTCGTAATAATTTTGTCTTTGTTCTTTTTGAAACATCAACAAATAATATCATAAGAAGAAGCACAATACCTTCACAGAATGTAATTGAGAAGAAATAAAGATGATGTTATTTCTACTAACACAAATATTTACCAGTCTGGCTAAACTTTATGGAAATCATGATGAATGGGGGCCCTATGGTCAGGGGAGCATTGTATATTTGTTGTATACCCTCTGGAAACAGACTATCTTCTCCGATAATTTTACTGTTGTTTTTTAAAGCATGTTCACTTACCTTGCAGGAGTCCGCATTTTTGTCAGTCATTTCTTTTCTAAGAACCAATGTTGGATGTTCATTGTGGTGACACTTGTAAAGCCTCCCAGGGGAATATAATGAGGCCTGCAGTCAATCAATAAATAATGTTGACCTGAAAAGAACAGTGAAAGTACAACTTCCACCCACTAGTCACTGCTGACTGTTAACTGCTTTACAAATGCCATGAAAAGAACACTGTGTTCATGGCGACCCAGCAGCTGAACTCTGATGATGAAGTTTTTATTTTCATCTCGGAAGAGGGGAAGTGGATGTGCATTCTCACGCCTACCATAGCTAATAATAAGTAAATCTGGCATTTCCTGATAATACAACAAGCTTATAAAACAGCTGTCATCCAAGACCTTAAAAAAGCCTAAAATCAAGCAAGTATTATCAGCATTTGAAGATAAGAAAATCCCAAAAGATTATGCAATTTGCCCAAGGTCAGACAGAAAAACTGACTAAAGCAAAAACAGTGCAAGGGAACCGACTCCCAGTCTGTTGTTCTCATCACGCAGCCCTCTCCTGCGTGGGGCCTGAAGCCTGGCCGTGGGCTCTCAAAAGCCTCCAGTAGGTCACTGAAGTCCCAGGAATGTTCCCAAGTGCAGCTATGGTTAATTCAACATCTTGCAACTTGCAAGGTTCTATTATTTGTCTCATTAATTAGTTTAAAGCATTTCTTACAAAACAATTCTCAAAACACATGAAAATTAAAGATTTTCCCCTTGTTTCATAATCTCATAAATTAAGACACTAAAAACAAATCATAATCAAAATGAAGGTGCCACAGTTTCACTTACAACTCAATAGAAAATAAAGCTACCAGTTGTACTGAGTGAGGGTGAGTTCAAAGAACTGAAGGTGCAAAGGCCATCCACAAACCGTCCCTTCATGGCGCAGAGCATTCTGAATTAAGTAGCACAAAAACAACAGGAGTAAATTGCCTAAAATGAGTACAGCACTCAAAAACCCTAAGCTACAATATCTGAAACATTTTCCTTTCATCTTTATGCTGCTGCATGTGCTTTTCCTTAAATTCTGACCACATTTCCTCTCTTCTTCATCATTTTAATTTAACTTCCAAAAGACTCAACACAGGTATCACCTCTTTCCTGAGACTATGCCTGCTCTCTTGTATTCTGCTCCATTCCTCCAGGACAGAATATAGCTCTCCTCTGTGCTCCATGACCCTCTTCACTTTTCACTGTCAACCACCTTTCTTTCTGTGCTTAAATGGCCTCTCTTGTGCATTAGATTGAGCTCCAAGGAAGCAAGGAAAGTGTCTCCATTTTGTCAGGGTAGGTGTCTCACTCGAGGGTTTCAGCCCCAGGCAAGTTCACTCTGAGTTCAGTGAGACCAGAAAATGGCAATGGAACACTGGAGTGAAAGGGTTTATAACCAGCTTCATTCTCTAGGTAGCAGGTCAAGTGCTAGAATGCTGTCTGCCTCGGCAAGTCTACAACAGCAAGCCAATCTCTGCCTCAGGCCACTCTGTGCCTCTCAGCCCAAGCGCTGGGCAGAGTTATTTATATAGAGTCAGTAATAACTCACTGCCAACACATGTGCAAGCCTGGCCTGCAAGCATTTCACATGTGCAATGGGCAAGCAGACCTGGGTCAGGTGAGAATCCTGGCCATAAGACCCATTCCTCTACAGTAAGAAAGGAACCTGTGACTATTTCTCATCTCCTGTGATCTAGATATATAGAAAAGTTTAGGAAAACTGCCCAAAACTCAAAAAGAATTTTTCTATTTTAGCTCCAATATGTAAAGGGATTAGAAGTTGTCATTTTTATCTTTACAAGAAAAAAGCTAAACAAACTTGAGTATCAGTGACTTTTCTTGAACCATCAAAAAACTAAGGTGTGGGTAAAATTGCAATCTTTCTAGAATCTCTCACCTGGCTTTAGTTTTCTGCATATCAATAGGTGTCCCAAGAAGTGGAGAGAAGTCGGTCATCTACATATCAATAGGTAATTACAAGGGTGTTTGAGGGTTTTTCTGGACCAGAGAGGTTAGATGCAGCTCTCTTCTGCTGTAGCCTGGTTAAGAGAGAGATGTGACAACTGCTTGTAAGAAATAAGGGGTTTCTTAAACTTTATTTCTTCCTTCCACTGATTTCAGTTTCAAAAATATTTTGCCCTGGGATTTTCCCTCCAGAGTTACATCTGATGGTAGTCAGCAGGAACTCTGAACCAGAAATCTGTCTACATGGGTCCGACCCTTGGGTGGGCTGCCTCAAGAGATGGTGGGGAGGCCCCAGTGGCTGCAGTGTTAGAGGGTACAGCTTTATTTGGGAACCCCCTATATGTGGGGTTTCCAATTGTAGAGACCTTAGTGGGGAACTGGTCTAGGGTAAAGCACCTCCTAGAGGGGTGGGGCCTTCCCCAGAATTAGGGAAGAGTGGAAACATCAGAAGCTGCATAATTAGCTCTACATCAGATAAAAGACTGCTTAGAGGCACTGAGTGGCTTGTGGCAGCTGGCATTGTAGGATCTCTTTTTGTTGATATAGTGGAAAGTGTTATTGAGGAGAGAGAGACGATTATTGAGAATAGAGAGAGGATTATCGAGGAGAGAGACTTCAACAGGAGAGAGACACACTTCAGCATCGCTTGGAGAAGCTGGGCAATGACCTATGGGATGCCCTTGAGGAAGAGAGACAGTTATTGGGAGGATGTGTCACGCTCCTGGAAAATTCCTCAGCAGCAGCAAGAGGGGAGGCAGCAGAAGAGTCCACGTTGTGGAATGTCATGGGGGAGGGCAAGGAAAGAGCAGTGCCTTCAGCTCTGGAGATGGTGAAGTTGTCAGGAGAATGAGGGGGTGGGGCTGAGAGCCAATCTGTAGCCAAGGCAACCACGTGAGGCACCAGCCCCTGTATTAAAGGCCTACACAGTTATAATTAAGAAAGTAAAAGCACAACAATCATGGCCTCCTTATGGGGCAGAGCCACCCCCTCCCCAGGTTGCGGAGCACTCCTTGCTCCATCCCTATAGCCAGGATGAGCCGGTGGACATGAGCATTGGTATTGGCAGAAGCTATCGGAACCTCTGCCTACATGGCTTTTGCATCTCTGAAATACGGGGGTGAAAAACATTGTTATGTCGGGTTCTGAAAAGAATAGACTAGCTTCCCTGATGACTCACCCTTCTTTCTGCCAGTGGTTGCAAAGTGCCCGTAAAACCTCAGGGAATCGGGGAGGCGCGGAAGATGGCGGCGTGAGTAGAGCAGCGGAAATCTCCTCCCAAAACCACATATATCTATGAAAATATAACAAAGACAATCCTTCCAAGAATAAAGACCAGAGGACACAGGACAATATCCAGACCACATCCACACCTGAGAGAACCCAGCGCCTCGCGAAGGGGCAGAGGCCCAAACCAGGCCACGCCCAGAGCAACAGCAGAGATAAACTCCATAGCAGCCAGGAAGGAAGCAGAAAAACTGTCTGAGCACAGCTGCACAGCACAAGCCACTAGAGGTCACTGTTCGCCCAGGAGAGGAGGGCCACAAACCAACAAGAAGGGAAGTTCTTTCAGCCGTCACTCGTCCCAACTCTGCAAACTACTCCTATCACCATGAAAAGGCAAAGCTACAGGCAGACAAAGATCACAGAGACAACACCAGAGAAGGAGACAGACCTAACCAGTCTTCCTGAAAAAGAATTCAAAATAAGAATCATAAACATGCTGACAGAGATGCAGAGAAATACGCAAGAGAAATGGGATGAAGTCCGGAGGGAGATCACAGATGCCAGAAAGGAGATTGCAGAAATGAAACAAACTCAGGAAGGGTTTATAAGCAGAATGGATAGGATGCAAGAGGCCATAGATGGAATTGAAACCAGAGAACAGGAACGCATAGAAGCTGACATAAAGAGAAATAAAAGGATCTCTAGGAATGAAACAATGTTAAGAGAACTGTGTGACCAATCCAAAAGGAACAATATCCGTATTATAGGGGTTCCAGAAGAAGAAGAGAGAGGAAAAGAGATGGAAAGTACCTTAGAAGAAATAATAGCTGAAAACATCCCCAAACTGGGGGAGGAAATAATCGAACAGACCATGGAAATACACAGAACCCCCAACAGAATGGATCCAAGGAGGACAACACCAAGACACATAATAATTAAAATGGCAAAGATCAAGGACAAGGAAAGAGTGTTAAAGGCAGCTAGAGAGAAATAGGTCACCTATAAAGGGAAACCCATCAGGCTAACGTCAGATTTCTCAACAGAAACCCTACAGGCCAGAAGAGAATGGCATGATATATTTAATACAATGAAACAGAAGGGCCTTGAACCAAGGATACTGTATCCAGCACGACTATCATTCAAATATGACGGTGGGATTAAACAATTCCCAGACAAACAAAAGCTGAGGGAATTTGCTTTCCACAAACCACCTCTACAGAACATCTTACAGGGACTGCTCTAGATGGGAGCACTCCTAGAAGGAGCACAGCACAAAACACCCAACATATGAAGAATCGAGGAGGAGGAACAAGAAGGGAGAGAAGAAAACAATCTCCAGACAGTATATATAACAGCTCAATGAGCGAGCTAAGTTAGGCAGTAAGATACTAAAGAGGCTAACCTTGAACCTTTGGTAACCACGAATTTAAAGCCTGCAATGGCAATAAGTACATATCTTTCAATAGTCACCCTAAATGTTAATGGGCTGAATGCATCAATCAAAAGACACAGAGTAATAGAATGGATAAAAAAGCAAGACCCATCTATATGCTGCTTACAAGAAACTCACCTCAAACCCAAAGACATGTACAGACTAAAAGTCAAGGGATGGAAAAACATATTTCAAGCAAAAAACAGCGAGAAGAAAGCAGGGGTTGCAGTGCTAATATCAGACAAAATAGACTTCAAAACAAAGAAAGTAACAAGAGATAAAGAAGGACACTACATAATGATAAAGGGCTCAGTCAAACAAGAGGATATAACCATTCTAAATATATATGCACCCAATACAGGAGCACCAGCATATGTGAAACCAATACTAACAGAACTAAAGGGGGAAATAGACTGCAATGCATTCATTCTAGGAGACTTCAACACACCAATCACAACAAAGGATAGATCCAATGGGCAGAAAATAAGTAAGGACACGGAAGCACTGAACAACACAATAGAGCAGATGGACCTAATAGACATCTATAGAACTCTACATCCAAAAGCAACAGGATATACATTCTTCTCAAGTGCACATGGAACATTCTCCAGAATAGACCACATACTAGGCCACAAAAAGAGCCTCAGAAAATTCCAAAAGATTGAAATCCTACCAACCAACTTTTCAGACCACAAAGGAATAAAACTATAAATAAACTGTACAAATAAAGCAAAGAGGCTCACAAACACATGGAGGCCTAACAACACGCTCCTAAATAATCAATGGATCAATGACCAAATCAAAATGGAGATCCAGCAATATATGGAAACAAATGACAACAACAACAATAAGCCCCAACTTCTGTGGGACACAGCAAAAGAAGTCTTAAGAGGAAAGTATATAGCAATCCAAGCATATTTAAAAAAGGAAGAACAATTCCAAAGGAATGGTCTAATGTCACAATTACCGAAATTGGAAAAAGAAGAACAAATGAGGCCTAAGGTCAGCAGAAGGAGGGACATAATAAAAATCAGAGAAGAAATAAATAAAATTAAGAATAAAACAATACCAAAAATCAATGAAACCAAGAGCTGGTTCTTCGAGAAAATAAACAAAATAGATAAGCCTCTAGCAAGACTTATTAAGAAGAAAAGAGAGTCAGCACAAATCAACAGTATCAGAAATGAGAAAGGAAAAATCACAACAGACCCCACAGAAATACAAAGAATTATTAGAGAATACTATGAAAACCTATATGCTAACAAGCTGGGAAACCTAGGAGAAATGGACAACTTCCTAGAAAAATACAACCTTCCACGATTGACCCAGAAAGAAACAGAAAATCTAAACAGACCAATTAACAGCAATGAAATTGAAGTGGTAATCAAAAAACTACCAAAGAACAAAACCCCCAGGCCAGATGGATTTACCTCGGAATTTTATCAGACATACAGGGAAGACATAATACCCATTCTCCTTAGAGTTTTCCAAAAAATAGAGGAGGAGGGTATACTCCCAAACTCATTCTATGAAGCTAACACGACCCTAATACCAAAACCAGGCAAAGACCCCACCAAAAAAGAAAACTACAGACCAATATCCCTGATAAACATAGATGCAAAAATTCTCAACAAAATATTAGCAAACCGAATTCAAAAATACATCAAAAGGATCATACACCATGACCAAGTGGGATTCATCCCAGGGATGCAAGGATGGTACAACATTCGAAAGTCCATCAACATCATCCACCACATCAACAAAAAGAAAGACAAAAACCACATGATCATCTCCATAGATGCTGAAAAAGCATTTGACAAAGTTCAACATCCATTCATGATAAAAACTCTCAGCAAAATGGGAATAGAGGGCAAGTACCTCAACATAATAAAGGCCATCTATGAAAAACCCACAGCCAACATTATATTGAACAGCGAGAAGCTGAAAGCATTTCCTCTGAGATCGGGAACTAGACAGGGATGACCAATCTCTCCACTGCTATTTAACATAGTACTGGAGGTCCTAGCCATGGCAATCAGACAAAACAAAGAAATACAAGGAATCCAGATTGGTAAAGAAGAAGTTAAATTGTCACTATTTGCAGATGACATGATACTGTACATTAAAAACCCTAAAGACTCCACCCCAAAACTACTAGAACTGATATCAGAATACAGCAAAGTTGCAGGATACAAAATCAACACACAGAAATCTGTGGCTTTCCTATACACTAACAATGAACCAACAGAAAGAGAAATCAGGAAAACAACTCCATTCACAATTGCATCAAAAAAAAATAAAATACCTAGGAACAAACCTAACCAAAGAAGTGAAAGACTTATACTCTGAAAACTACAAGTCACTCTTAAGAGAAATTAAAGGGGACACTAACAGATGGAAACTCATCCCATGCTCGTGGCTAGGAAGAATTAATATTGTCAAAATGGCCATCCTGCCCAAAGCAATATACAGATTTGATGCAATCCCTATGAAACTACCAGCAACATTCTTCAATGAACTGGAACAAATAATTCAAAAATTCATATGGAAACACCAAAGACCCCGAATAGCCAAAGCAATCCTGAGAAAGAAGAATAAAGTAGGGGGGATCTCACTCCCCAACTTCAAGCTCTACTATAAAGCCATAGTAATCAAGACAATTTGGTACTGGCACAGGAGCAGAGCCACAGACCAATGGAACACAATAGAGAATCCAGACATTAACCCAGACATATATGGTCAATTAATATTTGATAAAGGAGCCATGGACATACAATGGTGAAATGACAGTCTCTTCAACAGGTGGTGCTGGCAAAACTGGACAGCTACATGTAGGAGAATGAAACTGGACCATTGTCTAACCCCATATACAGAAGTAAACTCAAAATGGATCAAAGACCTGAATGTAAGTCATGAAACCATTAAACTCTTGGAAGAAAACATAGGCAAAAACCTCTTAGACATAAACATGAGTGACCTCTTCTTGAACATATTTCACCGGGCAAGGAAAACAACAGCAAAAATGAAAAAGTGGGACTATATTAAGCTGAAAAGCTTCTGTACAGCAAAAGACACCATCAATAGAACAAAAAGGAACTCTACAGTATGGGAGAATATATTTGAAAATGACACATCCGATAAAGGCTTGACGTCCAGAATATATAAAGAGCTCACACACCTCAACAAACAAAAAACAAATAACCCAATTAAAAAATGGGCAGAGGAACTGAACAGACAGTTCTCCAAAAAAGAAATACAGATGGCCAACAGACACATGAAAAGATGCTCCACATCGCTAATTATCAGAGAAATGCAAATTAAAACTACAATGAGGTATCACCTCACATCAGTAAGGATGGCTGCCATCCAAAAGACAAACAACAACAAATGTTGGTGAGGCTGTGGAGAAAGGGGAACCCTCCTACACTGCTGGTGGGAATGTAAGTTAGTTCAACCATTGTGGAAAGCAGTATGGAGGTACATCAAAATGCTCAAAACAGACCTACCATTTGACCCAGAAATTGCACTCCTAGGAATTTACCCTAAGAATGCAGCAATCAAGTATGAGAAAGATCAGTGCACCCCTATGTTTATCGCAGCACTATTTGCAATAGCCAAGAATTGGAAGCAACCTAAATGTCCATCGATAGACGAATGGATAAAGAAGATGTGGTACATATACACAATGGAATACTACTCAGCCATAAGAAAAGGGCAAATCCAACCATTTGCAGCAACATGGATGGAGCTGGAGGGTATTATGCTCAGTGAAACAAGCCAAGCGGAGAAAGAGAAATACCAAATGATTTCACTTATCTGTGGAATATAAGAACAAAGGAAAAACTGAAGGAATAAAACAGCAGCAGAATCACAAAACTCAAGAATGGACTAACAGGTACCAAAGGGAAAGGGACTAGGGAGGATGGGAGGGTAGGGAGGGATAAGGGGTGGGGGAGAATTAGGGGGGTATTAAGATTAGCATGCATGGGGGGGTAGGAGAAAAGGGAGGGCTATACAACACAGACAAGGCAAGTAGTGATTCTACAACATTTTGCTATGCTGATGGACAGTGACTGTAAAGGGGTTTATAGGGGGGACCTGGTATAGGGGAGAGCCTAGTAAACATAATATTTGTCATGTAAGTGTAGATTAGTGATACAAAAAGAAAAAAAAGAAAAAAAAAAGAAAAAGGGCAGTTCCTGTGTGGTAACCTCCAATGAGTTCTACACAAGAGTATAAAGGGCATATAAAAGTGTAGGCAAAGGGTCTGTTTGTGTTTATACAGAGGATCAAAGCCTAATTGGGCTACCCCAAAAATGAACTAAGATACGATATGAAAAAGAACTTCCAACATCTGCACTCTCTGGAAGACTCATGCCAGAAGATGATCATCAAAAAACCCCAACCAAGATCCACGCACTGCTACAGCTGTAGATGCACTCATCCCACCAGTTCCTGGACTTGCCATGGGAATGAGGAAGGAGATATCTAAGCTAGCCTGTGCATACAGTAAAACAACAAATTTGACTGGAGCTATACTGTTGGAACTCAACCAAGAATTTGGAGAAGTGCAAATTGTAGCGCTCCAAAATCTTACAACTACAGACTATTTACTGTTAAAAGAACATAAGGGAGGTGAACATTCCCCAGGAATGGGTTGTTTTAATTTGTCTGATTTCTCTCAGACTGTTCAAGTTCAGTTGGACAATATCCACCATATCATAGATAAGTTTTCACAAATGCCTAAGGTGCCTAACTGGTTTTCTTGGTTTCACTGGAGATGGCTGGTAATTACAGATATGCTTTGGTTATGTAACTATACTCCTATTATGTTAATGTGTGTGTGCAATTTAGGTAGTAGCTTAAAACCTATACATGCTGAAGTTACTCTACAAGAAGATATGTCAAAGAAATAATCAATCTTCCCATGTTTTCTTCCGCCTGCTACTTCTATAGCTTTTCTTCTTCCTTCCTAATTACAACCCTTAAATAGAATTCATGCCTCATATCAAATTTACCGAGTATCATAATTCTTCCAAGTGGTAAAGATACCTCAAGACAAATGCTGGGTATAGAAGCTACAGGGCATAAATATGCAAAGAAATAAAAAGCTAACCATTTCAAACAATAAGGCTTCTCTCTCACTTACCAACTTTACATTTCCCTGTATGGCCCCGGAAGATGACTGGTTAGCCAGAAACGGGTAAGATTCCTCAAGGGAGGAACAACCTAAGACAGGCACAGTCGCAGGGGGGTCATCAGGTGAGAAATTGGGGATCAACAGAGGTGAGGCTTAGAACCTCACCCCCCCCCCATTCTGAGAGAAATCTTCTGCATACGTGGATGTTTTATTGTCCTTGTCTAGCTTGGATTAACACATAGTCTACAGGCACACACCTGATCATCTACATTTGCTCTCTTACAACACTAAACTATGTTTTCTACCTTTATCTTGTATCTACCTACCACTTCAGCATTTTATTAAAAATAATAATAATAAAGAGAGAAATGTGGTATCCACATATAAATCAAGTATAAAAATCAAATGAGTATTCATATTTGAACTGACTGTTTATAGTTCATAATGCATGAGCAAAACCAAAGGTTTCTGTGATGGCTGCCCTTGTACTGTTCACCATGTAAGAACTTATTCACTATGTAAGAATTTGTTCTCCATGTAAGAACTTGTTTGTTATGCCTCAGAAGATTGGAGACTGTCGAAAATTAGGCTTGGGGTGGATTAATGATTGTGCATTGAGCATTGACTCCCCTATACAGAATTTTATTGTTGTTAACAACCATTTGTTCAATAAATATGAGAGATGTCCCCGCGGGAAAAAAAAAAAAAAAAAAAAGTACACACTTCCAATGGTAAAATAATAAGTAACCAGGATGTAATGAATATAGTCAAGATATTGTAACAGCTTGGTATGGTGATAGCTGGTACTTAGAATTATAATATATATAAATGTTGAATCACTGTGTTGTACACCTGAAACTAATGTAATGTAATACTGTGTGTCAACTACCCTTCAATAAAAAATAATTACCTACAAAAAAAAAAAAAAACAACAACCTCAGGGAATCGGGTGCTTCTGGATTGGCTGACAGCAGCCATCAGGGCAGTTTGGCTTAATCAGGATGATTTACCATACCTACCCACTAGCTGGAAAATGTATGTAGAGCTCCAAGAGGTTCTATGGGAATTGGGCATGAAAAATATCACCTATAACAGGGCCCCCCAGGGCCCCGATGAGGAGTTGTTCACCGTAGGAATGAGAAATCTGCTGCTCCATATGGTTCCCCCACATCTCTTTGGGTCCCTAGTGACTGTTCTTGCCCCCCACCGGGCAACCCATAAGTGAGGCTACTGGTACTTTAGCAAATCTGGGGGAGGTTGAAACAGTAAGAGAACAGAAGGAAGTATGGGCTATGACTGAAAGGAGAGGTACAAAGTGCCCCATGAAGGTCTCAAGGACCCAGATATGGGTTGATTTGATAAAAGCCAGGGTAATGAAAGAACAACTTGATGGGCAGTCCAATAGAATCTTCTAAGAACTGTGGCACTAATTAAAGCCAGAGCAGCAGTTCTAGCCACTGAGGTCCAGGACACAGAGGCTGAAGGCAAAGCCCCATGTCCTGGCTGTGTCCCTGCAAGACTTCCTGGGGGACAGTACTCAGGCTCCACCTGGGCCCTCACCCCCACAGGACCATGATTGAACACTGTGGTTCAACTGAGGGGAGGGTCAAGGCCTCCACCTTGGGGGATGTGGTGAGGACCAGAGGCCACATGTAGAATTAGCAATTCATTGGTCCTGTGAATGTACAGTGTGTCCTGGCACAGTGGACACAGGAGCTCAATGTTCTCTGATTTATGGCAACCCTGAGCATTTTCCTGGGACCCATGCTGGGATAGATGGCTATGGGGGTAAGGC
The DNA here is from genome assembly GCF_030020395.1 of Manis pentadactyla. Lineage (NCBI taxonomy): Eukaryota > Metazoa > Chordata > Mammalia > Pholidota > Manidae > Manis > Manis pentadactyla. The sequence goes on from NC_080023.1 coordinate 55,576,756, forward strand.
AATTAGAGTGAAGAAAGCCCAAATCCCATTGGCGATAGAGCATTTACCTCCAAAGGAGTATACTGTGTATATTTCTCCCATCCCTGAATATATTTTGGGGGTGGATATCCTTCAGGGCCTGTGGTTACAGATCCCTGCAGGTGAGTTCAGACTGAGGGTTACATGTGGAAAAGGCAGTTCTGAGGAGACATGCTAAGCACCCACCTGTAGCTCTACCTATAGCTCTACCTGTACCTAGGTGAGTGACAAAAACTAAGCAGTATAAATTGCCTGGGAGCACAAGGAAATTGGAGAAACTCTACAGGAGTTGTAGAAGGTGGACATCATAAAGCCCACTCATAGTCCTTTTAATTCCCCAGTGTGGCCAGTGAAAAAGCCAGATAGCTCCTTGCATATGACTGTGGACTACAGGAAATTGAATAAAGTCACAACCCTTTGCATGCTGCTGTCCTCTCTATAGCAGCCTTTATGGACACACTCGATCATGAACAAGGGATGTGTCATTATGTTGTGGACCTTGCTAATGCTTTATTCTCTACTGACATAGCACAGAAAAGTCAGGAACAGTTTGCCTTCATGTGGGAAGGCCAACAGTGGACATTCACAGTCCTTCCACAGGGATACCTCCAAAGTCCCACCATCTGTTACAGTCTTGTAACCCAGGACTCGGCCACATGGAAGAAACCACAAATGGTGTGGCTGTATCACTACATAGATGATATTTTGCTCACAACTGATTCTTTCATATTTATAAGGGGCAGCTTCTAGACTACTGCAACATCCACAGGAGAAAGGATGGGCTGTGACCAGCACCAAGGTTCAGAGACCTGGTTTGTCTGTGAAATTCTTGGGGGTTGCCTGGTCAGGTAAAACTAAAGTTATTCCTGAAGCAGTCATAGACAAGGTCCAGGCTTTCCCTACTTCTACTACTGTGGCAGTCTTACAAGAGTTTTTTGGTCTTTTGGGCTACTGGAGAGTGTTTATCCTGCACTTGGCACAAATTCTGAAGCCCTTATACAGGTTAGTATGAAAGAGCATCAGGTGGGACTGGGGTGAGACATGGGCAGCTGCTTTTACTGTTGCTAAGTGAGCAATCAAAGCCGTACAGGCCTTGAGTGTAATGGACTCATCAAGGCCTTGTGAGCTAGATGTTCATGTAACCAAGGATGGTTATGGATGGGGTCTTTGGCAGTGGCTTGAATGGACATGCCAACCTATTGGATTCTGGTCACAACTATGAAAAGGAGCAGAGGTCCGGTATACCTTGATAGAGAAGCAACTTGCTGTTGTAAACCATGCCTTGCTGTCTAAGGAGCCCATTACTGAAACAGTTCCAAGGAAGGTAGTAACCACCTATCACATTGCAGAGTGGGCGCAAGACTGGACCCAAAGGCCACATAGTGGCATGGCACAGATGTCTACACTGGCCAAATGGGGTACATATTTACAGCAGTGTAGCACTCTCTCTACTAGCCCCTTAAGTAGAGAACTCCAACGCTTATTGGGGCCAGTGACCTATACCAGTGAAAAGCAGGAAGAACTTGCTTTGGAGCCCTTGGTAGCTGAGGGTTCTTATCAGGAGGGAAAAGCCCCTATACCTGAAGATGCTTGGTACACAGATGGTTTCAGGTGTGGGAAGCTCCTGAAGTGGAGGGCTGTGGCTTTCCATCCTAAAACTGAGACAATATGGTGGATGGAGAGGGAAAGAGCAGTCAGTGGGCTGAGTTGTAGGCAGTATGGCATATCACCCAGGAGTCTGCACTGACAAGTGGGCTGTCTATCAGGGCTTGACCCTGTGGCTACTGACATGGTACCATGTCAACTGGATGGTTGGTCACAGGCCCCTTTGGGGATAAGAGTTGTGGCAAGACCTATGGGCCTCTGGTCAGACTAAAACTGTTACCATATATCATGTGACTGGCCATTTGCCTTTTGCATACCCAGGGAATGATGAAGCAGACATATTGGCCCAGTTGCACTGGCTAGAAGGAAAGTCTGACTTTGATGTGGCCCAATGGTTACATCAGTGTTTGTTGCACATGGGGCAAAAGTCAGTGTGGACTGTAGCCTGTCAGTTGGGCTTGCCATTAACCTTTGAAGAAGTCAGCCGAGCCCAGGAGTGCCTTGTGTACTCTAAGAGGCACTTACACCAAGTCCCTTAGCAACATGGGACAATAGTAAAGGGGCTGATACCCCTTGTCAGGTGGCAGATAGACTATATTTGGGCCTCTGCCCATATCAGAAGGATATCAGTATGCCATGACTTGTGTGGTCATGGCTACTGGACTATTGGTTGCTTTTCCTGCATGTCGTAAAGATCAGCAAACCACCAAGAGGGGCCTGGAGCATCTCTTTGCAGCCTATGGCCGGCCACAGGTGATTGAGGGTGATCAAGGCACCCACTTCACTGGACATGCATTACAAGGATGGGTGCAGCAATTAGGAACAAAGTGGAAGTTTCATGTACCATATAACCCTACTGGGGCAAGCATTATAGAGAGGTACAATGGTTTGTTGAAATCTGGCCTAAAGTCAGACATCAATAGTCTATGGGGCTTGTCATTTTGCTTATGGACAGTGGATAGCACTTGAATGAAAAGCCCCAAAAAGAAGCCTTGAGCCCTGTGGATATGCTAGCACACATTGATGCCTCTCCTATATACCAAAGAAGAGTCATTGAAAGCAGGATATGGCCAGCAGAGCAACATCCTGCTGTCAGCCTCAACTGTATTAAACCCTGGAGACATTGTTGAATGGATGTGACCTGGACATTTTGACACATGGACCAGCAATGGCTGGTCCTTCTGGCACCTTGGGGAAAAGGCCTAGAAGTTGGTCTCATGTGTATTCCTGGAGTAACAGCAGAGTGACCTTGAAAGATCATGGTAGTGTACTCAAAACATCTGAGAGGTAAGAGCATCTTATGAGGAAGTTTTGTTTTATCTTTATGGCCAGTGCATGTACCTCTCATAGCCCTATATATTGACCCATCTGTAACTCCCACAGGAAAGGGTGAAAGTCTGGTGTACTAGACCAGGGCGAGATCCCATTCCTGCCACTGTTCTATCACAGAACCACTCTCTCGCATGCATCGTACCTGACGGACAAGATTTGCCTATGCTGGTGTCATTAAAACATGTATCTTATCACCCTTAAGTTTGTTTTCTTCTACAGTCCCTGTGGCCTGGATGCGCCCCCTGGCTGCAGCTGCCACTTGAAGATTGCTCTGAACTCCGTATCTACTGACTGCCTCGTGGAACGGGTGAGCTATGGACTTAATCTACCTAGGACTTTGAACCAAGCTGAAGCCTCCGGCTTGAGGACTATCATGATTTTATTGCTGTTGCTATTATATGTTATTAGTCTGGTTACAATGCTCCAGTTTTCTTGCTCAGGGGCCATTGTGAAAGATGGGGAACATGTAGATTGTGAGGTGAGATTTTTGGAGGGGTGGGCTGTGGATAAAATTGCAAAATTTCCAGAATCTCTCACCTTGCTTTAGTACATCTGTATATCAGTAGGTGTTTCAAGGGGTGGAGAAAAGTGGTCCATCTACATATTAATAGCTAATTACAAGGGTGTGTGAGGGTTTACGTGGACAGGAGAGGTTGGGTGGAGCTCTCTTCTGCTGCAGCCTGGTCAGGAGAGAGACAGGGATGACTGCTTGTAAGAAATAAGGAGTTTCTTAAACTTTATTTCTCCCCTTGACTGATTTTGGTTTCAAAGATATTTTGCCCCAGGATTTTCCCCCTGGAGTTACATTAGGCTAAGGGATAACTGCCATCTTAAAATCTGGAAAGAGAGGTGAATCTAGAGGGTTATAGTTGAGATCTGCTTACCTCAAGTAGAAGTTGGCTGGAGCCATAAACTGGTAGGAACACTTCAATACCAATTTTGATTAATTGCTGGAGGCTGAGTGTGGACTACTGTGAGAGTGATAAACTCCTGGGGACAGTAGCCTTTAGGTGTCCCCACCCCTTTGTGCGTTTTATCTCCAAGAATCAGGCCAGGTTCTCATGGTGAAGAGCCTAGATAGATGCTCCTGTGACTCTGGAGGAGAAGAGGGGAAAGTAATGGTTGTAAAATACCCAGAGCATTCTCCATAACAAAGGCCTAACTTAACAGGGAAAAGGACTTTACCAGAGCCTAATCTCACCTAGGGAAGAAGGGCTTTTTCCTGACTCCAAGTCCCTCTAGCCTTACTGTATCAAATAAGGGGTAAAAACCAAACTAATAAACACTTGGTGTAAGTCTGGGGGAAGGAAATCCCGGGGCAAAATATCTCTAAAAAACAAAATCAGTCAAAAGGAGAAATAAAGTCTAAAATCTGTTTATTGCTCATAAACTGCAGTCCAGGCCCTTCTCTCTCTCCTGCTCCAGCAGATGCAAAACCAGCACTCCCCTCACCTCTCAGGTACAGATAAGCCCTCCTTGCCCAGGTAATTACCCATTGATATGGAGATGACTTCTCTCTACCCCTGAGGAATGATGCAAATGTACTAAAGCCAGACTTCTTTCCACCACTGAACGCCTACTGATAATGTAGATGTACTAAAGCCAGGTGAGATATTCTGGAAATATTACAATTTTACCCACATGGAAAGATCAAACCTCAGGCCCCTAAAGATTATAATTTAATCATAAGACTGTAGGACCCCTCTCTTGCCACACCATAGCACACACAAGGGCTCTGGTATAATCACAATGGGCTACAGCTGAAAGGCCTGCAAGGTGAAATCACTATCCAACAAGTTTTTATGGAAGACAAAAGACCACAGCAGATTATTGTAAGATAAATTCCAATAGATTCCAACCGAAATAAGCAGGCAAAGAGAGGCAAAAAAGGGCCAGGCAGTTTATTTGAATGCAATTCCTGGGTGATGTTCCTCAGTCTGAAACACAGGCTGGGGAAGTCACACCCAGCAGGGCAGGCAGCAAGTTTTTAAAGTAGGCAGGGGGAGGGAGAGCAAAGGTGTACAGTGGTGCGAGGATTGGCTCGTCTAGGGTATGTGGGGGTCTCTCATTGGCCTTTAGCCAGGTACTAGAAAGTTACCACTAATCTTTTAGCTTGGGGGAAGGGCTCTAGTTGGGAGGGTTATCTGATCAGGCTCTGGAATGTTGTCAGACCCGAAGCTGTTGGTCTCTTTGCCTCCTTTGGTGAGGCCTGAGCTTGTCCATCAGGCTCACCCCTTCCCCTGATGCCTCCAGCCTTACAATTATAAAAGGATTCTCAAGAAATTTGAAGACTCTGACACTTACAGCTACAGCAGACATTAAACACAGCACAGCTCCTAGCCATATTAGAAAAACTTCATGCTAAAGGCTTATTTACCTCAGTTCCTATAACGTGATACAACACATACGACTCTCAAAAAAAATTACAGGGTATGCCAAAGGCAAGAAAAAACAGTCTGAAAAGTTTTTCCAGAGTTGGATATGACACAGATTTTGGAATTATGAGACAGGGAATTGAAAATAACTATGTTTAATAGTTAATGTTAAGGACTCTATTGGAAAAAGTAGACAATATAGAAAGCCAGATGGGTAGTGAAAGCAGAAATGAAAACTCTAGGAAAGACTCAAAAGCAAATGCTGAAACCCAAAACACTACAGAAATGAAGAATGTCTTTGATGAACTTACTGGAGGACTGGTCCCAGTGAAAAACAGCAGTGTGCTTAAAGATAGGTAAATAAAAACTTGCCAAACTGAAATACAAAGACAGGAGGAATTATTTTAAAAATAGAACATCCAAGAACTATGAGAAAATTCACAAGGTATAACATATGTGTAATTAGAATAACAGAAGGAGAAAAAAAAGAGAACAGAGAAGAAGAAATATTTGAAGTAATAATGGCTAAGAATTTTCCAAAATCAATGACAGATACCCAAACACATATCTAAAAAGTTTAGAGAACACCAAGCAGGATCATTAATAAAATAATTTACAATAAATATTCAAACTAAAGAAAATGAAAGACAGTCTTGAAAGAAGCCAGAGGAGGAAAAAAATCTTACCTATAAAGGATCAAGAATAAGAAATGCAGCCAACTTAGAAATCATGCAAGCAAGAGGAGAGTAGAGTGAAATATTTCCTGTTGCAGGAAGAAAACCAAAACTGGAAAATAAGATTTACAAAGGATTTATTAGTTTTTATAAGGGGAGGAAGTATTCTTTTTAACAGCTTTTTTAATGTATTAATTGATAAACAATAAACTGTGTCTAAACTATATAATTTTAAAAGTTTATATGTATGTGCCCATGAAACCATACATCAATCAAGAGAATGAATATGTCCATTGCGTTCCCAGTGTTCTGCTGTGTCCCTTTGTAATTCCGCCCTCCCAGCTCACCTGCCCCTCCCTCTCCAGGTACTCTGTCATCTGCTTTCCGTCACTATAGATTATTTTGCATTTTCTGTAATTTCATAAAAATGAGAAACATACAGTGAATTATTTTATGTCTAGGTTCTTTCATTTAGCATAATTATTTTAATAATTATCCATGTTATAGTATGTATCATTCCTCTTTATTGCTGAGGATGGATTCCATTTATGGGTATCCTGCAATTTGTTTATCTATTCACCTGTTTTTCGGCTATTTGGGTTGTTTCCAGTTTGGAGCTATTCAAATAAAGCAGCTGTGAACATGTAAGCAAAAGGTTTGTTTTAAGCCATTCTAATGCATGTATCTCATGGTTTTAATTTGCATTTCCCTAATGACTAATGTTAAGCATCTTTTCATGTTCTTAGTTCTTATTTACCATTATATATCTTCTTTAGTGATGTATTTGCTCAAATCCTCTGCTTTTTAAAAATTTTTTTATTTTTTATTTTTGTTTTTTTGATTTGTTATTGTTTTTGTTTTTTTGTTGAATTTAGAGTTCTTTACATATTCTTAATACAAGTCCTTTATTGGATATGTGCTTTACAAGTATTTTCTTCAGCCTGTGGATTTTCATTCTCTTAAGAAGCTTCTTTCAAAGAGAAGTTTTTAACATTAATAAAGTTCTATTTACCAATTTTGCTTTTTATGAACCATGCGTTTAGTATCTAGTTATAATGATCTCTTAGAGATTTGGGAAGTACTATCTCTTTTTGAATTTTCTTCGTGAGTTTGTGTAGAATGAGTATTATTTCTTCCTTAGATGTTTTGTCAAATTCATCCATAGAAAAATAAACAAATAAAAATAAACATCAGTCCAAATCTGCTACCCAATTACTGTGTGATATTTTGAGATTACATATTACACTGTGTTAAAATAATGGAAAATTACAAGTAATCTAAATGCAAAAACTGATAAATGGTTTTATAAATGTGGTTCATCATACCTCAGAATATTATACAGTGACTGAAAATGTTGTAAAAGTATTTTTAATTTTATCTAAGTTTAGTTAATGGGATGGGAAAGTGGGCTTTTTTATTGTCATTTGGGAGATTTGTTTTTGTCTTGCTTTTGTTGGTTTGTTTTTGTTTTTGTTTTTAAACTTTAATGATATAAGTCAGGAAAATGGCCTTTTAAAGATACAACAGTATTACTACTACTATTAGCCTCCTAAGGACTGAGAATTCAATTTAGCTTTGGATTAAATTTGTTTTTTAAAAAATGCTGGAAATGACCTTTAGTTACACAAATTTAAAGAAAGTATGCACTGAATAGCCTTGAAGAAAACTGTGACACTGTGATATCACCTGACTTTGGATATTTTTTCACTTACAAGCAAAAAAAAACAAAAACAAATTTTATTTTGGTTGGTGTTCATGGTTGAACCATAGCTGTCTCTATCTCTTGGTTGTGTTTATAAAAAGAGGAAAGGGAATGAGATAAAATATTTATTTCTGAGTGGCTTATATTCAGTAACCTCTGAATATATACAGCTCATGTCCTGCAAATTGCTACCTGCTCTCAAATGGATCTGTGTTGAACAGTTGCTTATAAGCGATGTAGGGTTAAGAACCACAGGACTGCAGGAAGGACATGTAGAAATAATCCTTAGTGCAAGAAAAACAGAAAATAAAACTAAACTGGACTTTTGTATTCATTATGAGTGTTAATTAAGAGTGCATAACCCCAGATTAGCTGATGTTTGATATTATGTTCTAATGTAATTTTCACACCCCTATGGGTAGGAATAGAGTCTTGCTTAAATGAAGTAAATATTTCCTATTCAGTCATGCTAGGGAAAGACCACTTAGGACATAAAATGAGAATTAAGAACTTAGCTTAGACTGAGACAAGTACCTGAACTCAAAGACAGGGAAATTCTTGAAGCAGATGCTTGTCCATAGAGACATGTCACAGAGTAGGCAGGGAGGATGCCTCCTACAGGACCTTGAAGGTACACAAGCTTAGAGAGCAGCCTCAACTACCAGCCAGTTTTAAGTTAGCTCCTGTGTTGTACTTCCCTATGTTATTCCATGATATTCAGCAAAATATGGCTTCAAAAGACAGCCTAGTTTGTACTGTGAGAAATGAAGGGAAAGGACTGGGCATGAGGAAAGAAAGGAAGAGTAGCCATTGCCTCAGAGATGTGAGTTGAGGAAGGAATAGCAAAAATTAGCAGAAGAAAGGTGTGCCCAGAAGAGGAGCAAGTGACGACAGGGGCAGTGAAATGCTGGGCACAAGCAGCTGGAGGGTGCTGGGATGCAAACATGTTCCCTTCCACTCCAGGTTCTTTGGTTGATCTAATAATTAAATTGACATAAGACAGATCACCAGGAAAAAAGGCATTTAATTTTGTCCATACAGGAGCCCTATAAAAATATGAGGCCCAAAGGCAGTCAGGCAATTGAGGCTTCTGTGCCGTCCTGAGCTAAGGAATAGGACAGGGGCCTGGGCCTCAAAGGGGAGGCGGGCATTCACAGGGAGGTAAGAAGAGCACATGTTTGGTAATCAGATGTTTGCCCTGCTGTGCAGGGACGTCTTTCAGATAAAAAGTTATCTCTGGACATAGCTCCCTTTCTGGGCCACGCCCCCCATCTAAATTCCTTTAGGCTATTAAGGGAGAGGTAGAAGTTTTTCCTGAGTTTACTGGGTCTTGATCGTCTAATGGTATAAATATGCCAAAGTGACATATTTTGGGGTGCATATTCTGTCCCCCTTCAAGGGAGAGGTGGGAAACCTGGTACCAAACATGTATGAAAAAGCACTAAGGAACCCTTAGAGTGTCTGTGGTTTGAAGAGAAACAATCAAGTGCAACATCATAATAGAAAAGAGAATTTAGTAGGGAAGCATAGCTGTGTTCAAATCCTGACTCTGCCACATACTAGCTTAATGACCTGGGGCAAGCAGTTTAGCCTCTCTGTCCCTTAGTTTCTTCATCTGTAAAATGGGCATGAGAGTAATACTATTATAAGTAGATTGTTCTGAGGAGGATGTGAGTTAATTCACATAAAACTCCTAGAATAGCATTGAACAAAATGAAAGATTGTTTTTGACAGAAATGGGTGAGGGTTCACCATAGCATTTATTAATGAAAACATAGTCATGATGTATTTAATAAAAAAGTCACAAAACAGTATGTATATCTTAATCATATTATGTCAATATATTTAGATACACAAAGAGAAATTATGGAAAAATATACTCCAATATCCCTGGAATTGAAGACTGAAGGCCCTTGTAATTTTTTCCTTTTCACATCTCTACTTCTGGAATTAGCTATAGTATACTTTTATAATAAAAAAAAACATATTTTAATGCATAATAAAAGAGCAGTATAAAAATTCTGGAAAGTTGATTGATACAAATCAGATTCTTCAATATGCCTCAATAAATTAATTTTAAGTTTAAAATGCTCTAAGAATCCTGAGATTTCCTGAGTTAATTGTTTACCAGTATGGTGTTAAAAAGTTATAGTGCTTGCAGTTATCTAGCTATCCTTTTAAAAATGATTCCACCCTTGTCAGCAAAGGACACTATGCCAGAATCACTCTCAGTGAGTAGGCAAGGAATGGACAGGACTTTTAAAAGGGTAACTTGCTGGCACAAAAGAAGTTTTATGTACATTAACCTCACCTTGAAACACTGATAAGACTGACCACTTAATATTGGACAAAAAATAGAGGTGCTCTATTAACTGCCCAAGTTTGTTTAAGAAAGATACTACTACTATTAGCTGAAGTTTTCAGTGAGGCCAGAGAGGTTAAAAAACTTGCCCCAAATTACACAGCCAGAAAGGACCAAACCAGAATCCACATGAAAGCCTGGCGCAGAACCAGACACCCCAGCTGCTCTCAGATTTTCAACTACAGGAAGTCAAAAGCACAGGTGCATACACACCGTCCACATGGAAACAGAATCTCTGGCATATGTTATAACCAATTGTTTCCAGGGTTTTTACGGCACTGTCCCCGCTGATTTTAGAATTCTGTATCAGCTTACAATTTTGAGGCTAAATGAAAAGAAGGAAATACTACCACTAAAAACATAAAACAGCAATCACCTCCCTATACAAAACATCTAAAATACTACACTGTAAGCTTGGGAACTAAGAATTACAGTGGTGAATCAAAAACTCTAGTGACTGAGAGATCTCTGAAATAAAAGGGCTTATTGAGACTGGTAACCAGATAAGGACCAAGTCCTGGGACAGGAAGTTCTGCTTCACCAGCAGCAAATCCAGTTAGAGAAACAACTTGTCCACCAAATACAAGAAATGGGGCACATTTATGAGGGGTCTCACAGAAAGGTGTTTACCTTCACATTGGCTTCAGATAAGGTAGGTGAGCTAATGCAAGCAGCAAAGTCCAGGGATAGGTGGTTAGTCCACAGAGAAGCTCATGGATAGGCAGTCAGTGGTGGTCAGACACTGGTCACATGCAAGGGGAATGCAGTGGCCTTAGGGACCTTCTAGATGATGGTTGAAATGTCTTCATGTAGGAATGTAGAGTTTCTGGTTAGTTAGGATGTGAGTTATCATCACCCATGGCTATTGAGTGATGATCTTCCCTCCCCTCCCTCATTCTCCAGCCTTCTGTAATTTAGGACATTTCAGAATTTTGCCTTGTCATTGTAGAATGTAAATGTCATTCATTCATTTGTTCATTTACTCCACAAATAATATCCAGAGTGTGTGTTATATTCCAGGCACTGTGTTGTATGCACTGACATTGATCTCAGTAGTTCACTTAGAAATACTTAACTTTTCATTTCAAACTTCTCAGACCACCACTCATGGAGACTACACAAAAATAGAAAGAAAAAAACATATCTTTCACCAAGCACATGTACACTCCTGCATGGATATTCACATAGGCCAATGGTTTCTCTCATGATTCCTAAACAAGGAACAGATTTCTCTTCTCCCTTTAACATTCAATTAAAATTTTATATCAGTCTCTAGGAATTTTGGTGAAAGCAAGTAAGTATTTATGGATGGGGTTTGAGACACACTACCCAAAAATATGGCACCTTGGCTTATTGAATATTTAAGACAAAGGAGTTTGAGAAACAGAAGCAAAAATGTTAGTTACCTTGACCACCCTCACAACCTTCTCCCCTGACACAGGCCATAAAGCCCTCATGTGGAAGGTGCCATCCCTCTGCCAGGAGGAAGAGAGCATCCTTACCTCCACAGACAAAGGAAGGTCAAGAAGAACCAAGCAGGCCGAGCTCAGATCCACACTGTTCCCTGCACTCGCCTCATACTCTCTGACCTGCGTCATATTCCTACGCAGCCACCCACTCTTCCTCAGACCTATGCTAAAATATTCGTGTTTCTTGGGGTCATTTTCCTAAGGAAGGCTCCAGGCACATAAAACCTATATAAATGTATATGCTTTTCTCCTGTTAATCTGTATTCATCAGCTGAATTTTCAGACCCAACCAGGAAAACTAAGAGGGCCGTGGAAAATTTCTCTCCTCTACAATACAAAAGAAGCTGAATGCAATTTAAAGGCATTGATACCCAGCAGGTATCTGTAACTGAGGGCCCATTTTTTTTTAAAGTGTGAATATGACTATCCTCTGTGAATGGTGACTGTAAGCTTGATCTTACACATTCAGGGCACTTTGTTTTGATGGCGATGGTGTCCTTCTCCTTCTTCAAATGCAGGGAAAACTTTCCTTGAGCACTGCAGCATCCTTCATTATGGAAGGCCAGCTGTGTAATGGAGTCATTATCTTGCTGAGGACTGAGTAAGAGAAAGGGTTCCTTCTTGCTGTTATTAAAGTGCCTGGTCCTTGACACAGTTATTAAAATGAGAGAGCAAATAGCTCCTTGTTCTAATTTTCCTTATCAGCCTCCACAAGGCCCATTTCAGGCTGTCTGTGAAGTGTTAGAAGGCAATTGTGTGCTTGAATAAAACGGAGAAGCTGAATTAGAGCCTCTTAAGACCATTATATTGTCTTATTTAGTGACACTGTTTGCCTCACCATTACTAATCAGTGAGCTAAGTGTTCTTCCATAGTAATAATAATAACCACACTTAACTAGCACTTCACACTTTGCAAAGCACTGTCGCATACGTAAAGCCTTCGATCCATGCAACAAGGGGAGCAGATCAGGCAGGCGTTATGATCATGAATTTACAAAGAAGGGATTCAATTGTGGTTAAGTTATACCTTTCAAACCTCAAATCGAAGATTTGAAAGGAGACCAGTACTGGAACAGAAAGGTGAAACTTGTCCCACCTTTGCTGGGTGCCGCAGCCAGCCTTCCAACCTCAGGAGCTCCACACCAAGCCTCCCTGATGCTTCTGGGGAGAAGCCTCCTGGCCCTAACTTAAATGGGTCATTAGTCTTGGAGAGGACAGAGATGAGGCAAACCAGAAGCCCTTCATATTAGCGGGCATAAACATGAATATTTGCCATTAATCCACACATTATGGTGGAGAGGTCATTTTTAAAGGGTTTAAGTTTTTGAACAGCTCTTTTAACTCTATATATTTACATGACTGTTTTCACCATCTATTTAGATATTCTGTCATATGTCAATAAAAGTCAACATTTTATAGAACATTTCAATGTTAATCACAAATGACCTTGGATTGTGAATGACTCTAGCAGGTAATATATGCTGGTTTATTTCTTTCAGAAATAAACATGATCATGGATATATTTGTATAAACAAATTTTCTGACCAAATCTTATAAGGGTTTTTTTTCTTATTTTATATAATTCTCTAAAGATCCTATTTATGAAGCAAGTATCTTTTCTTGACTAACTTCACTAATCCATTTGTATTTTGAGTGAGTATAAGGTTTTCTTCAAGCAGAATGCATCCATGTATGACTTTCAGATATTTCAGTTGTTTACACTAAACCAGCTACAGCATGTGTTGAGCCAGGACTCTGCTAGACACTGGGAATTCAAAGGGGAAGTCACAGACCCTGTGCTCAGCTTGCTCACAACCCTAGGTGTGAAATAAACTAATTTGCAAAATGTTCTAATTCTGCATTTGATGATTTTGCAAATCCCCAGAGATTTCTAAAAATATCTGTGTCATTACCAAAAATGGGTTACATCATTACCATCACTGTTGTGTCCTATCTTAGTCTGCGGCCTCTGAAAAGTGTGCCTTGGCAAGGATCAAGGTGATAATCATTTGCATGGAGCTTGAAAGACCAAGGCAAGGGTGAGAGAAAAGGGAAGGGAGCAAGATGGAATGCGATGTAGTTAATGCACCACTGTATGGCTCTCACTTCATAGTGAGCCAGCAAGTTGTTCAGCAGGTGTTAAAAGAAAAACTGAAACTATTAGGAATTTTAAGTTTATTTGAGTAAAAATTGATTTGAGTCAGGCACCAAGTACCTGGGGGGCAGGTGTCAAAATGCTGGCTCTCTTGTGGAGTGCATGTGGACATCTTTGACTGGGGGGAGCAGGAGTTGTTTCTACCAAGGCCTCTACTCTGTAGCTTCCTTGATATGGGAGTTCTCCAGCTCAACCTCCCCCAGCACCCCCGAACACCCACTTCTGGTGGCCTGCCTTGGGCTTTTGCTTCTGGGGTCCCTTCACTTGACAGCCAATCCTCTTAGATGAAAGTATTAGCATAATGGCTCATGCCAAGCTATCTCTGAAGCACCCAGTCAAGGAGGATTCCTTCACAATTACGGCAAGTGTGAAGGGGTCAGTGATTCCTCTCCACAACAAGAAAAGAAAGGGAAGGGAAGGGAAAGGAAGGGGTGGGGAAAAGGAGATGAAACAAAGAAAAGGAAAGAAAAGAGAAAAAACAAAATATAGAGAACTGGATAAAATTATCCAAAGCAACCATTTCAGGGAAGTAGACATCCTCACCCCAAGCTCTTGATGTCCTAGTCCCCTCTCCACCAGATTTCCTGGTCTTTGTAGTTTGCATTCAAATCACTACCAGGTAACTAAATAACTAAGGCTAATCTAATTCCTGTTGTGGTAGTATTGATAAGTATGAGTGAATACTGGTTTAACCTATCCAGATAACACATTTGTAGTTTATTGGTTCCTTCAAAGCCTTACCTTTGAAGGCTTTGAAAAAATGTAATTTTGAGTACTATTGCAAAGCTATGAGGAACATATTTTAGATGGAAAGGAAGTGATTCTTTCAGTTCTTCTTAAATCTATCATTTATCTAAGTTGCTGCCTCCTCTCCTTCCAAAAAAGCATTAAAATCTATATTAATACTTAAGTTAAAGAGAATTATAATGATTTTGCAAGATTTTCATGCACATTTTGCTAACTGGAGACCCCCTGGTGTGCCATAAAACTAGGAAATGAAACTCCCTGCACTAAACGATTTGGCAGTTTGATAAGAGCTTATGCATTAAAGTACTTCCAAAGAGACAAAATACCCAAATTCTTCTTCTAGAGACTTGATTCTAATCTTTAAATTATTCTGATCTACTTTCATAGGAGTTACATGTGACAACTGAGCTATAATTGCTAGAGGTACTGTAAATGAGATGGTGTGTTGTCGTTTTCTTTAATAAAGTTAAACTCTTACCATTAGTCAGAAATTGTTTTTCATTATTTAGAGTGCAGATTCAGAGCGCCACCTACTGGTATAATATTTAAGCACATTTAATTTTCCATGATTATAGTAATGGTGGCTTGTCAGATTTCTATTACCAAAAATCAAAACAATAAAATTTAATTTCAGAACAAAAGTAATTAACATACACAAAATGTGTGTGTCCTTTTCCTGATATTATTCAAAACCTACTAAGGCAAAAAAATCACTGAACTCAGAGTTACAAAACCTGACTTAGTTCTACTAATTTGTAGCCAGGAGACCATAAGCAAGTTTTTAATGTCACTGAGCCTCAGGTTCCTAAAATGTAAAACTTGAGTTTAAAACACTTTTTTGGACGAAAAAAGATATCATAGCATGCTGACGTAGGATGAAAAAGTGCTGAGGGTTGAGGAGTGAATGCAGAATGAGGAATTTACTTACATTAATCCCAAGTCCTGCAAGATACGATTTGCAGCTTGGTGGAAAAATAAGAGAAGGTGCTCTTAAGAGAATAAAAGACATTATACAAGGGCTGTGGCCTGGTAGGTAAAAACTAAAACCTAAATTTGGAAAAAAGCAAAAAAGCAATAGACTAGACGTGAGAGAAAAGGTAAACTGTAAGGAAAGAACGGGAGAGGTCAGAAAGACAGGAGATGACAGAGCTTCATCCCAGGGTATTTCAGATGATGACAATGTCACAAGGGTAGAAAAGGTAAATTCACAGAGGCAGCAGTACCACTAGGCTGGGTGGTGGCTAAATTGTCCATTGGACATTGAATGGACCATAGCAGCAGGGAGAAAAGCAGGAGCCAAAGTCCATATGAAATATGAAGGAGAGACCAGTACAAGAAAGAGGAATTGAGGATCGTATAGGCCAATCAGTCAGCGCCAAAGCAGGTGGAATTTTTGCTTGAGGCTGGTATTTTCCTCAATCAGTCTCTCTCTCTGTCTCTCTCTCTTTATAGATAGATAGATGATAGATAGATAGATAGATAGATAGATAGATAGATAGATAGATAGATAGATAGATAGATAGATAGATATAGATAGATGATGATGCTGATGGATAGATAGATAGTTTGTTCTGAGATTGAATAAAAAGTCTTACTATAGTTTTAAGTTTTAATAACTAAGACTATAAATGCTCCCAACTTGCAAAACACATCATTCGAGGCTTAGCTATTTAAATTTTATTCAGTCTTATAGTTCTGCAGCTTTTTAGATAAAATTTTCTAATTTCAACTTGTAGTGTCAGTCAACATGTGCCATCCTCAATTAGAAGGACAGAACATATTTATTCACACACAATTAAGACCATTCAACCAAGATTCACAAACACCCTCAAGCAACAGTGGCGGTGACTTTGATCCTATTTCATAGAAATACTTATTTCACACAGAAAAACTGAATCTCCTTTCCTTCTAAGTATGACCAACTCTACTCAGACACATATATTCATGTATTCTCACATATACACATACATGAAGGGACCAATTCAAAAGACTTGAACTTCGGAAAGTTTCCAAGTTTGGTCCTGGAGGTGCACAAAACAGCTGGTCAGCTATTAAGATGTAGCACTGTTTAAATTTCAAGAAATAAGGTCACACCCCTGGAAATATTTTGCTTAGAGTCCCTGGCTTTTAGCCTGTTCTTTCTCCCTTGTAGGAGCCAACTGCATTAAAAACATACTTTAATAAAAATGCAGTCCATTTTACTAGGTATATGGTGTATTATATATTATTCTAAGTACAAAAACTGAGGCTGTGCTTTCTTTAGCATGTGTTCAGGGGTGGTAGAGTAGAAAAGCTAAAAACAAGACTCTGGAGCCAGACTACCTGAGTTCAAAATATTATTCTTCTACCTACTAGCTAGGTAATCTTCAGTTAGTTAACTGCTTTGAGCCCCAACTTCTTTTGCTATAAAATGGGGTTGTAGTGATACTCATTATCTCATAGGTTCATGGGGAGCATTTAAAGAGCTAACATATTGAAAGTTATAGCAGTGCATCAGAAAAATTGTCTTTTATTGTATAATTAGCTCAGCCTTCTTTCCGTAATCCCTCCCTTCTTCCTTTCCTCCATTTCCTTTCCTTTTCCTTTATTGCCTTAGCAATAATTTGAAGTGGGAAATGAAACCTAATTTGCCCCTAAATCTTCTTTTTCCAAATTCACTCTAGAAAAGGGTGCTCTTCTTCCTTGATCTCCTCACCCTATATAAAAATTTAGGGCTGAAATGCAAGAAAACTAACTTCATTTGAATTTCAGGAACATCTTAGCATATTTGAGCTCTGTGCCCATTCAGTGTATTCAACTTTAAATGTTAAAAAACTTTTTTTTTTTAGTTCTTATACCAAAAAAGAAATGTGGATTTATTCTTGGCAATTCAAATTCTCATTTCTTGGTATTCCCTGGACACAAATGAAATTGGGATTATTAAAAGGTTAAAATAGTTTTGGAAACCATAACCATTATGTCTAGCTTTTACTAATTAACCCCGCCATTGAATTAATGGCGGGGTTAATTAGCTCATACAGGACACATCATTTAGTTTGGAGAAAAAAAAGCCTTGGAGATTAAAGTCATTCTTTTGCCATCTTGTGGTTTCATTTCTAGACTGCAAAGTGTTAAATTCATATCTATAAAAACTGGATAGATACATTGTTCATTTATGTAATTTTAGTACATCTCAGCATTGTATTTCCAGCTGCCACTTAAAACTACCAGATGACTGCGTATGGCCACTTCTGAAAAACTCAAATGTTCAGTCTTGATATCCTTCTAAAAGGGGAATGTCATATAGAATTGGCAAAAAATGAGATAAGATGACATAAAAAAAGCTGAGGTTTACAAAGGCAGCAACTTCCCTAGTTCTGTGGGTTTCTTACTTAGAAGCTACTGTCTCTATAAGTGTACCATTCCTTGTTTTTATCAATTAATGATATACATGGAAGATCCAATCAACACAATTTAGACATCTTAACTTGAAGACGGTGTTGTTGTGTTAGGCTGTTGTTTTTATAAACTTTCCATTCTTATATCTCTAATTACTGACTCACCCTTATTTCTACCACAGGCTCAAAACATAATCTTTTTTACACAGCCCATATGAAACAAAAATTCTCCTATGTTTCCATAAATCCAAAAGGGGACTGCTAAGGATAACCTTTTAAACCAAAGTAGAACTCACAACTAAAACAAGTAAGATTTCTATAATTTTCTAACTAAAACTCTAACCAAACACTACACTATAGACATATCCATCCTAAAATAATGCCATGCTTTGTCTCAGACATCATTAGAATGAATTCACTAGAACAGACTTCCTAACCTGGATCAGTTAAGCTATTACAGCAAAAGGTTAGCTGGGTAATCTGTGTCAACTGCATAGCAAACCATGCCAAACTTTACTGGCTAAACCAGTAATTCTGCAGGTCAATGATTTGGGCTGGGATCACAAGGATGGTTCCTCTGGTACTCAGGCTCATAGGTGTCTGTGAACATTTGCTGGGATGGCCAGAAGGTGGCTAGTCTAACATGGCCTCAACTGGGACAATTTGTCTCTCCTATCCTTGGTCTCTCATCCCCAGCATAGCCCATCCTTATTCTCATAGTGTCTGAGCAGGTTTCAAGGCCTGTTAAGGCTGAAATTTGGAACTTGCCTGAGAAAAATTCAAGCACTCTTGAAGCCCAGGCTCACATTTGTTGCAGTGTCACTTCTGTTGCATTTTATTAGCCAAAGTGAGTCACAAGGCCAGCACAGCCACATTGCAAAGTACATATATCCAGGGTGGAGTGAAGGATGACTGTGGCCTTCTTTTTTTTTTTTTGCAATCTGTCATTTTTATACCTAACATATGTAACTGCATCATCTTTATTTGAATAATTTCTAACTTGTTCTCATTAAGTTTAGGACATGGATGTAATACAGCAGACTCCCGATGTTACCAAGAAGCTAAGAATATTTCCATGAAATTTATTCCAGTCATTTTTACAACTTTTATACACAATACCAACCCTATTTTAACTTGACCATATTGTACATTATTTCCATAGGTTGTAACTTGGAATTGATCATTAACTTTTTAGTGCCACCAGAATATAATATTCCAGTAGGACGAGTAGTAAGTCAGGAATCAGATAACACAGCTGCACTTGGGTTCCGCCTGTGACTTCCTAAATGGTGTCTTCATGACTAAACCTAAAGACCATGTAGTTTTCTGAATTCATAAACTCCACTCAGCCAAAAATAAAGAAACTACCGAAGAGAGGACAGGTAGAGGTGGTGATGAAGCAGGAGAAGGCAAATGGCTTTCCTGGAGTATTCTTACTGGGACTTGGCCTGATAGAACAGAAAGAGTACTGACTTGAGAAATAGAAAACCTCAACTCTACTCCCAGCTCTACCACTTACTTGATGGAGACCTTGGGAAAGAATTTGATACCTGCAGGGCTGTGTTTGCTCATTTCCATGAATTAAGGCAACAGATCTCAAAAATCCCTGCCAGCTCTTGAAAAAAAAAATGTGTGCTGACTGTGGAGGATCCTGAGCTTACCAGAGAACTATTATAACTAACTCCCATCCTTCCTCACCCTCCCACTCCCTCTTCTTCCCACCCATCCTGGAAAAAAAAATTCCAAAAATATGTATGTAGAATGGCCTCAATCCAGTTGGGCTGAGACTACTTGCAATGTAAATGGCATAATTCAGTATGCTAACGTTGGTAGTGAGTGAAACTTGTTTGACAATCAGATTACTTGACAGACGAGACAAGACAGGGCTGCCAACAGCTTCCTGGGTGTTGGTGGGTGTGAAGAATGACAGTGGCATGAAGGAAGTAAAGGCTTTCTCAGAAAACACATGATCCAAGTGAACAAAAATGAAGCTGTTTTGAAGAAGGAAGATAAGACTTTTGATAAACTCCTTGAATAATAACAGGGATTGCTGACTGGAAAAGGTCTGAAAGACAAAGGTCATAAAAGGAGAACAGAGTATAGCTCAGGGTAGCTGAGTGGGGGTGTGCCTGAAAAGAGGAGCTGCAGAGTTTCTAGGAATGGAGTTCCAGAAGATAACTGGTTCTCAGTTCTATTGAATAAATTCAACAAACATGTACTGACAGTCCTCTTATGTCAAGCAATATTTCTGCAGTAATAGAAAATTTTTGAATATGTATCCTTGTATTCACAGAGCATTTTAGTAAGGAAAGTGAGACCATAAGCAATATAAGTAAACAAATATAGATGAATTAGAAAGTGCTAAGTGCTATGTGGATAAATAAAGCAGGAAAGGGGTTCCTGGGAGGGGTTAGGTAGGTTGCAATTTTAAACAGAGCAATCAGGGAAGGTTTAAAGGAGGAGATGGCATTTGAACAAAAACTAGAAGGAAGTGAGGGAAGTTATTTGGGAAAACACGTAGGGAAAGATGTTCAAAGTAGAGCATGCCCTGTGTATTCTCGGACTTGCAAAGAGCCCACCCAGTGTAGCCGGAATGGAGTGAGTAGAGGGGAGAGATGAAGCAGATCAGAGAGAAGAGCTAGTGTGGGGGAACACAGGAAGGCTGCTGTAAGGACGTGAAGGCCGCTGTAAGGACGTGAACTTGTGCTTGGAGCATCCTGAGAAGCTTTTGACAGAAGTCTGACTTGACTGCTATGGGGCTTTGGGCTCAGTCTGGCCTAGTTTTACATAAACTTATTTGTATATAAGGGCAAATATAAAAGCATAACTGAGATCTCTAAGTCAGTTTATTCTTCATTCAATTAACAAATATGTGAGTGACCAAACAGAAGCCTAAACCCTAGGGATATGACAGTGAACTATCACAGGAACTAAGATTTAGTGGGAAAGGAATAAGAGCCACAATTCAGAAGTAACTTTCTTTACTCTTTTATAAATAAACCTAAGTTGCTAATAGACCTCCATTTCACTCAAAAGCAGGAAAAATAGGTTACCTATTCACAGTAACTTAATCTATTTAAAAACAAAACAACAAACAAAAAACTCTCTTCCAATTTACTTCAGTCTCTTTGGTTCTCCCAGGTGACCCCCTCTGAGAGCATAAGGATGAGCTTATGTAACAAGAGAGAGGCATCTCTTCCCATGTTCATCTGCTCAGATGTCCCAGCGCCTCACCTTGGTCTTGCTTGTGAGCATCTCTCAGCTTTCTTCGGCAGAGCATCTGATGCTGGCTATTCCCTCAGCACTGTCAACACCAGTGGTCTCCCCTATTACTCATGACTGGCCTTTGCCCTGCCCCTCACTGACCGTGCTGGTTCACTAAGACTTTACATGACTGTGACTGGCCCCCAGCTTTGGACTATTCACCTGCAAGCTAGTCCCAAACTTTTAGCCATATTCCACATACCTCAAAAGGATGTACAAACAAGCCTGCATCTTTTTCATGCCACCAGACTTCAGGGAATCAATGAGGATAAGGTCCAACAGACACTTCACATTGGATGGAAGCACTGCAGGACATCTCCACCCAACTTTTCTGATTGGAAAACCAGGCATGCAGTACTCTGCTCTGCAATTCCCCAGACCTTTCTGACTCGTCTCTACTTCTCCAAACCAAAGTGCAAACTCTGAGATGGGGGCAGGAAGCAGGCCCTAAATCTCTCTTTTCAGAAACTCTCCTTTCCATCCCCAACTAGGCTCCTATCGCAGTTGAAAAAAGGGCACTTATTTCCCTCTCTGTGATAAATGTCCTGATAAAGCCTGCATTTTCTCTACTCAATACCTTGGTCTCAGGATCCCTTTCCACTCTTAAAAAATTTGAGGACTCTAAAGAGCTTTTATGTGGGTTATATCTATTACCATTTAATATGCTAGAAATTAAAACAGATAATTTAAAAATATTTATTTCCAAATTATTTGAAAAATAACAATAAACTCATTACATGTTAACATAACACACATATTCCATAGGGAAAAAAACTAAATTTTTCAAACCAGAAGTAAATTAGTGAAACAAGTGACACTACTCATCCTGGTATTGCACTGCTCTGTGCATGAGAGGACTGGGGGAAGGCCCCAGATGTTCAAGGGGCCTGTCCCCTTTGCTCGTCTGTCATCACTGGCACTTGAGTGGAGGGGTTTCTGAGAGGGGGCAGGTGAACACAGTCCTTCATTCTAACTGGCTGTTTTGAAGTCTTGTGTTCCTCTGTGAGAGGACATCGCCACCTGGCGCTCATGGGGTGTATATGCAGAACAATAATGGCAAATGAATGGCGCCCTCCTGCCCCCCGCCCAAAAAAAAAAAAGGTGACATTGTTTTACATTTTTGCAAATCTCCTACATGTCCACCTATTGGATGTCTCAGTTTGTGCTGCTATAACAACACTACCATAGACCGGGTGAATTAAACAACAGAAATTTATTACTTACAGCTCTGGAGACTGGTAAGTCCAAGGATAAAGTACTGGCAGATTCAGTGTCCAGTGGCCTGGCTCTGGTTTACAGATGGAGCCTTCTTACTGTGCCCTCACCTGGCAGGGAGAGACAGGAGGGGAGGGAAAGAGACAGAAAATTCTCTCCTGTCTCTTCTTATAAAGGCACTAACCCCATCATGAGGGCTCCACCTTCATAACCTAATTTCCTCCCCAAAAGTCCATCTCCATAAACCATCACACTTGGAATTAGAGTTTCAATATGTGAATTTTAGGAGAACACAAACATGCCATCCACAGAATAGAAGACAGCTGGATTCTCATCTCTTCCTCTGCATTCAATGTGTTGCAAGATGTTACTGGGTTGAAATATATAAAGACAATCTGATCGTGCAGATATGCAATTGAAAAAGGGAAGAGGAGTTTAATAGCCTTTTCAGAGTATAGTGTATATTCTTCTTTGGTTCTATGCCAAACCATGTTAGTGAACTTTCTGAACTCTTGTGTTGAAATCCATTGGTCTCTCTTCCACTTTGAATGGATATTTTACCCATACATGATTTTGTATCATACATGGCTCATTTCAAAATATTGATTTATTGAGTCATGCAGATCTTCCAAATGTTGATACATTTCACTATACCATATCAAAAACTCACATTTAAGTTACCAAAGGGAAAGGGACTGGGGAGGACGGGTGGGAAGGGAGGTATAAGGGCGGGAAAAAAAGAAAGGGGGCATTACGATCAGCATGTATAGTGTGTGTGGGGGCACGGGGAGGGCTGTGCAACACAGAGAAGACAAGTAGTGATTTTACAGCATCTTACTATGTTGATGGACAGTGACTGTGAACGGGGATGAGGGGGGACTTGGTGAAGGGGGGAGCCTAGTAAACACAATGTCCTTCATGTACTTGTAGATTAATGATACCAAAATAAAATTTAAAAAAAAACTCACATTTATTAATATCTCACCAGCAAAGTCTTTATGAATTAAGAAGCAATGAAATTCAAGGTGGCTGATAGAAGCCTTCAAGTCTTCAAAGAAAATTCTAATTTTCATTTGAAAGCTGAAATTTATTATTGGAAACAAATACTTTTGGTTGTTTTCCCTAATGTTACAGGTTCATAATCTGTTTTTTAAAAAAAACGCCTGCTAAATACTCAAACCTGAACAACAGTAGCTTGTCTGACAATCAGTCATTCAAATGAAAATGATGTTTCAGGCAAAAGATGTCTTGACTCACAACTCAAAAATAACTACTTTTCAACTATATTAAAAGTAAACATATAGGTAACAGGTACCAAAGGGAAAGGGACTGGGGAGGGTGGGCGGGAAGGAAGGGATAAGGGAATTAAGGAGCATTATGATTAGCACATATAATGTGGTGGGGGGCACAGGGAAGGCAGTATATAGCACAGAGAAGACAAGTACTGACTCTGTAGCATCTTACTATGCTGATGGACTGTGACTGTAATGGGGTATGTGGTGGGGACTTGATAATGGGGGGAATCTAGTAATCACAGTGTTGCTCATGTGACTGTATATTAATGATACCATAATAAAAATATACAAATAAAAAAATTAAAAGTATAAGGGAAGATATATCATGCTAATACTAAGCAAAAAAAGTTTGCATAGCTATACTAATTAAAAAACAAAACAAAAGTAAGTGATTTTCTGCCATGGCATTTTTTTTAAAGAGAGTCTTATTGAAATATAACTCATATACCATACAGCTTATCTTTTTAATGTACCAAGTTCAATTATTCTTAGTACATTCATAGAGTCATCCATCAGGCATCACAACTGCCATCATTTTAGAACATTTTCAAATCACTTCCATAATAAACTCTGTACACCAGCCGTCCTCCTCCAATTCTTCCACTCTTTCTAGCCCCCCTCTAGCTATAAATCTCTATAGATTTACCTATTCTAGACTTTTCATATAAATGAAGCCATGTAGTCTTTGTGACAGACCTCCTTCAGTTAACATAGTGTTTTCAAGGTTTATCCACATTGTAGCATGTATAGGTACTTCACTCAATCTCAGGTTTTATCTATCATTTGTCAGTTGATGGAATTAGGGTTGTTTCTACTTTGGGGTTATTAGGAATAATGTTGCTAAGAACATAGGTGGACAAGTTTTTGCATGGAGACATATTTAACTTTTCTTGGGCATATAACTAAGAGTTGCATTGATGGATCATATGGTAACATGGGCTCAACTATTTAAGGACCTGTTAGACAGTGTTCCAAGCTGCTGCTCTATTTTACATTCCTACCAAGAGTGTATGAGGGTTCCAATTTCTCCATATCTTTTACATCATTATCTGTCTTTTTTATATTAGCCATCTCCATTGGTGTGAAGAGGTATCTCATTATGGTTTCAATTTGGATTTCCCTAATGAGCATCTTTTCACGTGACTGCTGGCCATTTGCATATATTTAGAGAAAAGTCTTTTCAAATTCTTTGCTCATTATTAAATTGGGTTGTCTCTTATTCACTTGTAGAAGTACTTTATATACTAAAAATACAAGTCTCTTATCAGATTTATACTTTGAAAATATTTTTTTCTCACATTCTGAGTGTCTTTTTTCTTTATTAACAGTGTTCATTGATGCACAAAAGGTTTTAATTTTGATGCTGTCCACTTTTTCTGCAGGCTGAATGTATCCATCAAAAATTCCTATGTTGAAACTTTCATGTCCAATGTGTTACTGTTTGGCAGTGGGGCCTTTGGGAGGTAATGAAGTCATAATGGTGGATCTTTCATGACGGTATTGTTGCCCTTATAAGAAGAGACAGGAGAAAGCTTCTCCTCTTCCACACCCCTTTTAGGTCAGGATACTGGAAGTGGGTCTATCTGTAAACCGGGAAGTAGGTCTACATCAAATACTAAATCTTCTGGTGCATCGATCCTGGACTTTTCTGCCTTCATAATTGTGAGGAATAAATTTCTACTGTGTAAGCCACCCAGTCTATGATACTTTTACTATAGCAGCCTGAACAGAATATGACAACTTTAATTGAAGCATTGTTGTCTCCCTATACTATTTCTTGCACACTACTTAAATTAGTCTGGGTTCTTCAGAGAAACAGAATCAACAGAATACATATAGACATAGATAAGAAAAGATTTATTATAGGAATTAGCCCTTGCAGTAATGGAGGCTGAAAAGTCCCATGATCTGCGATCTGCCTGCAAGCTGGAGAACCAGGGGAGACAGGGGTGTCAGTCCAAGTCCAAAGGCCTGAGAATTGGGGGGCTGATAGTATAAGTCACAATCTGAGTCAAAAAGCCTGGGAACCAAGAGAACCAATGATCGGGCAGGATGTCTCAGCTCAAGTAGAGAAGGACTGAATTTGAACCTTCCTTAGCCTTTTTATTATATTCAGGCCCTCAAGAAATTGGAATGGTCCCACCCACACTAGGAAGGGCCATCTGTTTTAGTCAATTCAAATGGTAATCTCTTCTAGAAACACCCTCACAGACACACCAGAGGTAATGTTTTACCACTTAACTAGGTATCCCTTAGCCTAGCCAAATTGACACATAAACTAACCATCCCCCACCACAACACTGGAAGTACAGGGATTGAGGCAAATCAGATTAATCCCCAGGACTTTTCTGACAAAGATACTGAGAAAAACTCTATTGCTTTCCATCATATGACCAAATGTACAACTAGACCTGATTGTGGACAACTACTTGTTTTTCAGTAGGACAGAATGAAAGCCACACCTGAAGACAGATAAGGGAAAAACCAAGGATGCTCTTCACCGGAGCTGAATCTCAATTTCTAGTCATGAGTCTCTGCTTTCTACAGCTTTTCCTTCTTGTAACTGAACAATATCCTTCACAATAACATCAGCCAATAAATTATTTTTCTCTTATTCTACTAGAATTGGATTGAGATCACCTGGAGTAAAAGTGATTGCACATTTTGGTGCTTTCTTGTTACTTAGAGATCTTACAGCAGCATCAGATTAGAGTATACCACTGTTTTGAGAATACATTTCTAACATGGTAGAGAGGCTGGATGTGTGATTTCTCAGTTGAGTCAGTGGAGATGTTACAGGTTGAGTTCGTTCTCCGCAGTCCTTCTGCCTACCACAACAAAGAACTGAAAGGCAGAGACACAAGAGTGAAAGTTTTATTTGAATCCAGTCCAAGGGAGGAGCAGGCTAGAGTCAAAGTAGACAAAGGCCTCTATCTGTTAGGCTAGAGGCTTAAATACTGCACTCTGGTTGGGAGGCACCTCTTTGACTGACAAAGTGGAGGTTATTTATTGGTTTTTCTGTATAGTCATCCCTCTCAGTAAGCATGTCCTTTCCCCTGCTGAGGTGTGATTTGGGGCGTTCTTAGTTCTGTTTGATTGTGACCTGGTTGGGGAGGAAGTTTTCTCCCTGTAAAGACTTTCTGGTTTCCACACGAGAACCCTGAAAGAGGCAGAGTTTGGGCAGCTTTTTCCTTGAACCTTATCTGGTTAGCTTCTTCTTTGAACCCTATCTTTCCCTTGTCCAGCTCCTGTCTATCCTTCTACCTAAAATTCCTAACATAGATGCTAATATTTTGATGAATAAAATTATCTTACAAACCAGCTTACCTTGGATCATAAAAAATCTATTGGTTATCAAAATGTTTAACTTTCTTACCCAACTGCAATCCATTAATTGTTTTGATGCAAAAACACAACCTGGAAAACAATAATGAGATACTGTTTCCCATTAGGATGGCTATAAAAAGAAAAAAAAACAGAAAATAACAAGTGTTGGAGAGGATATAGACAGATTGGAACCCTAGTGTGTTTCTGGTGGGAATATAAAAATGGAAAATGGAAAAACAAAATGGCGGTATGAGAAGTGAGGCAGAAACCTCTACCCAAAACCACATACAACACGAAAATGCAGCAAATACAACTAATTCGGAAAGAGTAACTGGAAAGAAGACTGCAACAGATGGCCTACATCTGGGGGAAAGAGAAGACCTCACAGAAAAGTATAAAGTAGCAAAGCCACAAACTGGCAGGACCCAAGCCCTCACCCCACCCCAGCACACTGGGGTGAGAGAAATGTAGCGAGGAGGGAGTAGAAGCCCAGCACTGCTAAATACCAACCCCTGGATATCTGCTCCCAGAGCATGACCCACATTGCACAGTGCTCTGGAGATTAGAGGAGTTGGAAAACAAAGACAGGAGGAATACTTGGAGAGACTGAGATTCCAGCCACTGGTGGACAACAGATACACACAACTGGACACTCTGGGAGAAAAGAAAGGTGGGAACTTTGAAAGACTTCCCAACAGTGAGAGGGCTGCAAAAGGGGCAAGGATTACACAGACCTTGCTACTCGGAAGAAAGGACAGGTGGACAAAATCATCCAAGCACGCTAAGCCTAATAGGTTGGGAAGCTTCAGGAGCTTCATGCACTCCAATCCCTGGCTGGAAATGCAACACTGAGGCCCCTCCACACTGATACACAGCCTGCCTCTCCTTCATCCCATCCAGCAGCAGTTCACAATGTGCTGTCACTGCCATCACACCAGGCCAGGCAGAGGGTGACCCCACATATGGCAGCTATAGGGGCATAGCACAGAGGTTCCTCCCTGAATGCTCAGCCATTGGCCCTGGCAGTGGAAGCAGGCATGCATCAGGGAGACAGGAAAGAGCACTTTCCTCCCATCTGGCATTGGCACCATGCACCTGTGACTCTCACCATCACTCCAGGGGCTGGAAAGCTCAAAAGAGTAGAGATTCTGGGCACAAGAAGATACTGCCTAAACAAAATTATTATTCTCTAATAATCATTACAAATATGAAATAGCAAAAGAACCTGGTACAAACCAAAATCACTCAAACACCAGAAAGAGGGCTAAGTGAAACTGAAATCACCAATATTCCTGGTAAAGATTTCAAAATAAAAATCATAAGCATGCTCACGGAGCCACAGAAAAATATTCAAGACCTCAGGGAGGACTTAAAGAAAGATATAGAAACTTTGAAAAATGAAATGTCTGAAATGAAACATACAATGGAGGGGTTTAAACATACAATAGATGAGGTAGAGGAGGTGGTAAATGAAATAGAAACTAGAGAACAGGAATACAAAGAAGCTGAGGCACAGAGAGAAAAAAGGATCTTTACGAATGAAAGAATTGTGAGACAGCTGTGTGACCAATCCAAACAGAACAAGATTTGCATTATAGGGATACCAGAAGATAAGGAGAGAGAAAAAGGGACAGAAAGTCTCTTTGAGGAATTAATTGCTGAAAACAACTCCAATCTGGGAAAGGAAATGGAATCTCTCAGACCATGGAAGTACACAAACCTCCCAACACAACAGACCTTAGGAAGACAATACTAAGACATACAATAATTAAAATTTCAAACATCAAAGTCAAGGACAGAATATTAAAAGCAACCAGAGAGAAAAAAGATCAGTTATAAAGGAAAACCAATCAGGCTATCATCAGATTTCTCAGCAAATCCTTACAGGCCAGAAGGAATTGGCTTGATATACTTAATACAATGAAACAGAAGGACCTCCAACCAAGAATACTCAACTTGTGAAGATTATCATTTAAATTTGAAGCAGGGATTAAAAACTTTCCAGATAAGCAAAAGTTAAGGGAATTTATCTCCCACAAACCATCTCTGCAGTGAACTTTGGAGGCACTGCTATAGACGGAACTGCTCCTAAGGGTAAATAGCTGTCACCAGAGGAAATAAAACCAAAGTAAAGGAAAGCATACCAATTAATTGCTAAGCAAATGCAAAATTAAATCAACTACCCACAAAGTCAGTCAAGGGATACATAAAGAGTACAGAATATGACACCTAATACATAAAGAGAGCAGGAGGAAGAAGAAAGGAGGAAAAAAAACCCTTTAGATTGTGTTTGTAATACTGTAATAAACAAGATAATATAGACTGTTAGATAATAAAGAAACTGCCCTTGAGTGCAATGGCAATAAGCACACATCTCTCAATAATCACCTTAAATGTAAATGGTCTGAATGCACCAATCAAGACATAGGGTTAGAGAAAAAAGTAAAACCCATCTTCATGCTACCTACAAGAGACTTACTTCAAAACCAAAGACATACACAGACTAATAATAAAGGGATGGAAAAAAGATATTTTATGCAAATAATAGGGATAAAAAAAGCAGGAGTTGAAATATTTATATCAGATGAAATAGATGTTAAAACAAAGAAAGTATCAGCAAAGAAGGACATTACATAATGATAAAGGGGTCAGTCCAACAAGAGGATATAACCATTATAAATATCTATGCACCAAACATAGTAGCACCTATATATGTGCAACAACTACTAACAGAATTAAAGAGGGAAATAGAATGCAAAGCATTCATTTTAGGAGACTTCAACACACCACTCACTCCAAAGGATTCTCCAGAAGAGATCACATACTGGGCCACAAAAAGAGCATCAGTAAATTCAGAAGAATGGAAACTGTGCCAACCAGCTTCTCAGACCACAAAGGTATGAAATTATAAATAAATTATGCAAAGAAAACATAAAAGCCTGGAAAAAATGTAGGCTTAACAATATGCTTCTAAATAATCACTGGATCAATGACCAAATAAGAACAGAAATCAAGCAATATATGGAGACAAAAGAAAACAAAAACTCAAAACCCCAAAATCTGTGGGATGCAGCAAAGACAGTTCTAAGAGGAAAGTATGTAGCAATACAGGCTTACCTCAAGAAAGAAGAAGAATCTCAAATGAAGAGTCTAAACTAACAATTAATGAAACTAGAAAAAGAAGAACCAATGAGGCCCAAAGTCAGTAGAAGGAGGGACATAATAAAGATCTGAGCAGAAATAAATAAAATTGAGAATAAAACAACAGAAAATATCAATGAAACCAGTTGCTGGTTATTCAAGAAAATAAACACATAGATAAACCCCTAGCCAGACTTGTCAAGAAAAAAAGAGTCTACACACATAAACAGAATCAGAAATGAGAAAGGAATAATCACTAAAGACACCACAGAAATACAAATTATTAGAGAATACTATGAAAGATTATATGCTAACAAATTGGATAACCTAGAAGAAATGGACAACTTTCTAGAAAAATACAACCTTCCAAGACTGACCCAGGAAGAAAACAAAAAACTGAACAGATGAATCACTAGCAATGAAATTGAATTAGTAATAAAAAAAACTCCCTAAAAATAAAGCTCCTGGACCAGGTGGCCTCACTGCTGAATTTTATCATTTAGTGAAGACCTAATACCCACCCTCCTTAAAGATTTCCAAAAAACAGAAGTGAAAGGAATACTTCCAAACTCATTCTATGAGGCCAGCATCACTCTAATACCAAAACCAGGCAAAGATATCACAAAAATAGAAAATTACAGATTATTAGCCCTGATGCAAATAGACAAATATGTATAACATATTAGCAAACTGCACCATATCATAGATAAGTTTTCACAAATGCCTAAGGTGCCTAACTGGTTTTCTTGGTTTCACTGGAGATGGCTGGTAATTACAGGTATGCTTTGGTTACGTAACTATACTCCTATTATGTTAATGTGTGTGCGCAATTTAATTAGTAGTTTAAAACCTATACATGCTGAAGTTACTCTACAAGAAGATATGTCAAAGAAATAATCAATCTTCCCATGTTTTCTTCCACCTGCTACTTCTATAGCTTTTCTTCTTCCTTCCTAACTACAACCCTTAAATAGAATTCGTGCCTCATATCGAATTTACGGAGTATCATAATTCTTCCAAGTGGTAAAGATACCTCAAGACAAATGCTGGGCATAGAAGCCACAGGGCATAAATATGCAAAGAAGTAAAAAGCTAACCTTTTCAAACAATAAGGCTTCTCTCTCATTTACCAAATTTACATTTCCCTGTATGGCCCTGGAAGATGACTGGTTAGCCAGAGACGGGTAAGATTCCTCAAGGGAGGAACAACCTAAGACAGGCACAGTCGCAGGGGTCCATCAGGTGAGAAAAAGGGGGATCAACAGAGGTGAGGCTTAGAACCTCCCCCCCCACCGTTCTGAGAGAAATCTGCATATGCGGATGTTTTATGGCCCTTGTCTAGCTTGGATTAACACATAGTCTACAGGCACACACCTGATCATCTACATTTGCTCTCTTACAACACTAAACTATGTTTTCTACCTTTATCTTGTATCTACCTACCACTTCAGCATTTTATTAAAAATAATAATAATAAAGAGAGAAATGTGGTATCCACATATAAATCAAGTATAAAAATCAAATGAGTATTCATATTTGAACTGACTGTTTATAGTTCATAATGCATAAGCAAAACCGAAAGCTTCTGTGATGATTGCCCTTGTAATGTTCACCATGTAACTTATTCACTATGTGAGAATTTGTTCTCCATGGAAGAACTTGTTTGTTATGCTTCAAAAGATTGGAGACTGACAAAAATTAGGCTTGGGGTGGATTAATGATTGTGCATTGAGCATTGACCCCCCTATACAGAATTTTATTCTTGTTAACAACCATTTGATCAATAAATATGAGAGATGCCCTCACAACAACAACAAAAAAAATACACACTTCCAATTGTAAAATAAATAAGTAACCGGGATGTAATGTATAACATAAGGAATATAGTCAAAATATTGTAACAACTTGGTATGGTGATAGCTGGTACCTAGAATTATCATGTATATAAATGTTAAATCACTGTGTTGTATACCTGAAACTAATGTAATAAGGTGTGTCAACTACCCTTCAATAAAAAATAGTTATCTAAAAAAAAAAAAACATATTAGCAAACTAAATTCAAAAATACATCAGAAAGAGCATCTGTCACGATCAAGTAGAATTTATTCAAGGGATGCAAGGACAGTACAATATTCAAAACTCCATCAACATCATACACCACATCAACAGAAATGACAAAAACCGCATGATCATCTCCATAGATGCTGAAAAATCATTCAACAAAATTCAACATCCAATCATTACAAAAACTCTCAAAAAAATGGGTATAGAAGGCAAGTACCTCAACATAATAAAGGCCATATATGACAAACCCGCAGCCAACCTTATACTTAACAGCGAGAAGCTGAAAGCTTTTACTTTAAGATCAGGAACAAGACAAGGATGCCCACTCTCCCCACTTCTATTAAACATAGTACTGGAGGTCTTAGCCATGGCAATCAGACAACACAAAGAAATAAATGGCATCCAGATTGGCAAGGAAGAAGTTAAACTGTCAATGTTTGCAGATGACATATTGTACATAAAATAACTTAAAGAATGTACCCCAAAACTACTATAATAACTAAATTCATCAAAGTTGCAAGACACAAAATTAATACACAGAAATCTGTAGTATTCTTATATACTAATGATAAACTAGGAGAAAGAGAAATCAGGGAAACAATTCCATTTACTACTGCACCAAAAAGAATAGAAGACCTAACCAAGGAGGTTAAAGACCTATACCTGAAAACTACAAGACACTCATGAGAGAAATTAAAGAAGATACCAATAAATGGAAACCTATGCCATGCTCATGGATAGGAAGAATTAATATTGTCAAAATGGTCATCCTGCCTACAGCAATCTACAGATTCAATGCAATCGCTACCAAAATACCAGCAGAATTCTTCAGTGAACTAGAACAAATAGTTCTAAAATTCATATGAAACAACAAAGGACCCTGAGTAGCCAAAGCAATCCTGAGAAAAATAAAGCTGGGGGGATTATGCTCCCCAACTTCAAGCTCTACTACAAAGCCACAGTAATCAAGACAATTTTGTACTGGTACAAGGACAGATAGTTCAATGGAACAGAATAGAGAGCCCAGATATACAAACAAATATGACCAATTAATATACAATGAAGGAACCATGGATATACAATGGGGAATGACAACCTCTTCAATAACTGGTGTTGGCAAAACTGCACAGCAACATGTAAGAGAATGAAACTGGATTATTGTCTAACTCCATACACAAAAGTAAACTCAAAATGGATCAAAGACTTCAATGAAACCATAAAACTCTTAGAAGAAAACATAGGCAAAGATGGCAGCGTGAGAGGAGAGAACAGAGGCTTCCTCCTAAAACTAGATACAATTAGAAAATATAGATGGTGCAACTAATCCTGAGAGAGCAACAGGAAAGAGGATGGCACCAGACTGCACACACCGGGAGAAAAGAGCAGACCTCACAGAACAGGGTAATATATCAGAGCCTGGCCAGGTGGGACCCAAGCCCTTCCCCCACCCCAGCTCACCGACAGGAGGAAAAGAAATGGAGCAGGGAGGTAGTGGAAGGCCTGGGACTGCTGAATACCTAGCTCTGGAGATCTGCTCTGGGAGCACAGGCATACATTTAATGATGCTTTCATGATACTTGCATGATTACCGGGTTGGGGAGCTAATACAGGCAGAATTCCTGGAGAGAATGAGAATTCCTGGAGAGACTTGTGGAAAGGAGGGATCCATATCTGGCTGCACTTGGACAAAAGCTTATACCTGTGTGCTTGGCCCACTGGCTAAGGCAGTGGAGACAGGCACAGCAGCCGGGAAGCAGGGAACAGCTTTCCTCACCCCAGGCACCAATACTGCTCCCCTGTGACCCCGGACATTGCTTCAGGGGCTGAGCAGCTCCAAGGTATAGCTTCTGGACACTAGAGGGCGCCATATACAAATATGAAACACCAAAGGGATCTGGTCCAGAGTAAAATTAATATAAATCCAGAGAAAGATTTAAATGATATGGACCTTATGACTCTTCCTGAAAGGGAGTTCAAAATAAAAATCATCAACATCCTAATGGAGGTACAGAAAGATATCCAAGAACTCAGGAATGAATTCAGGTTGGAGATCCAATCACTGAAGACCATGATGGAGGGTATTAAAAGCAGGTTGGATACAGTGGAGGAGAGATAAATGAAATAGAAACTAGAGAAGAGGAATACAAAGAGGCTAAGGCACAGTGAGAAAAAAGGATCTCTAAGAATGAAAAAATATTGAGAGAAATGTGTGACCAATCCAAGCGGAACAATATTCGCATAATAGGGATACCAGAAGAAGCAGAGAAAGAGAAAGGGATAGAAAGTGTCTTTGATGAGGTAGTTGCTGAAAACTTCCCCAATCTGAGGAAGGAGATAGTCTCTCAGGCCATGGAGATCCACAGATCTCCCAACACAAGGGACCCAAGAAGACAACACCAAGACACATAGTAATAAAATTGGCAAAGATCAGGGATAAGGACAGACTATTAAAAGCAGCCAGAGAGAGAAATAAGATCACATAAAAAGGAAAGCCCATAAGGCTAACATCAGGCTTCTCAGCAGAAACCTTACAGGCCAGAAGGGAGTGGCATGATGTGTTTAATGCAATGAAGCAGAAGGGCCTGGAACCAGGATTACTTCATCTGGTAAGATTACCATTTAAATTTGAAGGAGGGATTAAACAATTTCCAGATAAGCAAAAGCTGAGAGAATTTACCTCCCACAAACCACCTCCACACTGTATTTTGGAGGGACTGCTATAGACGGAAGTGTCCCTAAGATTTAATAGCTGTCACCAGAGGAAATAAAACCACAGTAAAGAAAGTAGAACAGCTAATTACTAAGTAATGCAAAATTAAATTAACTATCCCCAAAGTCAACCAAGGGATAGACAAAGAATACAGAATATGATACCTAATATATAAAGAATAGAGGAGGAAGAAAAAGGTGGAGAAAAAGAAAAGAACCTTTAGATTGTGTTTGTAACAGCATCTTAAGTGAGTTAAGTTATACTCTTAGATAGTAAGGAAAATAACCTTTAACCTTTGGTAACCACGAATCTAAAGTCCACAACGGCAATAAGTACATACCTATCGATAATCACCCTAAATGTAAATGGACTGAATGAACCAATCAAAAGACATAGAGTCACTGAATGGATAAAAAAACAAGACCCATCTATATGCTGCCTGCAAGAGACTCATTTTCAACCCAAAGACATACACAGACTAAAAGTGAATGGATGGAAAAAGATATTTCATGCAACTAACAGAAATAAAAAAGCAGGAGTTGCAGTACTTCTATCAGACAAAATAGACTTCAAAACACAGAAAATAACAAGAGACAAAGAAGGACATTACATAATGATAAAGGGGTCAATCCAACAAGAAGATATAACCATTATAAACATCTATGCAGGAGCAACCACATATGTGAAACAAATACTAACAGAATTAAAAGGGGAAATAGAAGGCAATGCATTCATTCTAGGAGACTTTAACACTCCACTCACTCTGAAGGACAGATCAACCAGACAGAAGTTAAGTAAGGAGACAGACGCACTGAACAACAGAATAGAACAGATGGACCTAACAGACATCTACAGAACTCTACACCCAAAAGCAGCAGAATACACATTCTTCTCAAGTGCACATGGAACATTTTCAACAATAGATCATACACTAGTCCACAATAAGAGCCTCAGTAAATTCAAAACTATTGAAATTGTACCAAACAGTTTCTCAGATCACAAAGCTATGAAACTAGAAATAAATTACACAAAGAAAATGAAAAATCCCACAAACACATGGAAGCTTCACAACATGCTCCTAAATAACCAATGGATCAATGACCAAATAAAAACAGAGGTCAAGCAATATATGGAGACAAATGACAAGAATAATTCAACACCACAAAATCTGTGGGATGCAGTCAAGGCTGTGCTAAGAGGAAAGATATTGCAATACAGGCCTACCTCAAGAAAGAAGAACAATCCCATACAAAACAGTCTAAACTCACAATTAATGGAACTAGAAAAAGAACAACAAATGCGGCCCAAAGTCAGTAGAAGATGGGATATAATAAAGATTAGAGCAGAAATAAATAAAATTAAGAAGAATAAAACAATAGAAAGAAGCCATGAAAGCAAGAGCTGGTTCTTTGAGAAAGTAAACAAAACAGATAAACCCCTAGCCAGACTTATCAAGAAAAAAAGAGAGTCTACACACATAAACAGAATCAGAAATGAGAAAGGAAAAATCACTACACACACCACAGAAATACAAAGAATTACTAGAGAATACTATGAAAAATAATATACTAACAAAATGGATAACCTAGAAGAAATGGACAACTTTCTAGAAAAATACAACCTTCTAAGGCTGACCAAGGAAGAAACAGAAAATCTGAACAGAACAATTACCACCAATGATATTGAACTGGTAATCAAAAACCTACCTAAGAACAAAACTCCTGGACCAGATGGCTTCACCGCTGAATTTTATCAAACATTTAGTGAAGACCTAATACCAATCCTCCTTAAAGTTTTCCAAAAAATAGAAGAGGAGTGAATACTTCCAAACTCATTCTATGAGGCCAGCATCACTCTAATACCAAAACCAGGCAAGGACACCACAAAAAAAGAAAATTACAGACCAATAGCCCTGATGAACACAGATGCAAAAATATTCAACAAAATATCAGCAAACTGAATTCAAAAATACATCAAAAAGATCATCCATCATGATCAAGTTGAATTTATTCCAGGGATGCAAGGATGGTACAACATTCGAAAATCCAATAACATCATCCACCACATCAACAAAAAAAAGGACAAAAACCACATAATCATCTCCATAGATGCTGAAAAGCATTTGAGAAAATTCAACATCCATTCATGATAAAAACTCTCAACAAAATGGGTATAGAGGGCAAGTACCTCAACATAATAAAGGCCATATATGACAAACCCACAGCCAACATTATACTTAACAGTGAGAAGCTGAAAGTTTTTCCTTTAAGATCAGGAACAAGACAAGGATGCCCACTCTCCCCACTTCTATTCAACATAGTACTGGGGGTCTTAGCCACGGCAATCAGACAACACAAAGAAATAAAAGGCATCCAGATTGGCAAGGAAGAAGTTAAATTGTCCCTGTTTGCAGATAACATGATATTGTACATAAAAAATCCTAAAAAATCCACTCCAAAACTACTAGATCTAATATCTGAATTCAGAAAAGTTGCAGGATACAAAATTAATACACAGAAATCTGTGGCATTCCTATACACTAACAATGAACTAGCAGAGAGAGAAATCAGGAAAACAATGCCATTCACAATTGCATCAAAAAGAATAAAATATCTAGGGATAAACCTAACCAAGGAAATGAAAGACCTATACTCTGAAAACTACAAGATGCTCATGGGAGAAATTAAAGAAGATACCAATAAATGGAAACACATCCCATGCTCATGGTTAGGAAGAATTAATATTGTCAAAATGGCCATCCTGCCTAAAGCAATCTATAGATTCAATGCAATCCCTATCAAAATACCAACAGCATTCTTCAACGAACTAGAGAAAATCGTTCTAAAATTCGTATGGAACAACCAAAGACCCCGAAACCCTGAGAAGGAAGAATAAAGCTTGTGGGATTATGCTCCCCTACTTCAAGCTCTACTACAAAGCCACAGTAATCAAGACAATTTAGTACTGGCACAAGAACAGACCCATAGACCAATGGAACAGACTAGAGAGCCCTGATATAAACCCAACCATATATGGTCAATCAATATATGATAAAGGAGCCATGGACATACAATGGAGAAATGACAGCCTCTTCAACAGCTGGTGTTGGCAAAACTGCACAGGTACAGGCAAGAGAATGAAACTGGATTATTGTTTAACCTCATACACAAAAGTAAACTCGAAGTGGATTAAAGACTTGAATGTAAGTCTTGAAACCATAAAACTCTTAGAAGACAACATAGGCAAACATCTCCTGAACATAAGCATGAGCAACTATTTCCTGAGCCCATCTCCTTGATAAAGGGAAACAAAAGCAAAAATGAACTCATGGGACTACATCAAACTAAATAGTTTTTGTATGGCAAAGGACATCATCAACAAAATAAAAAGGTATCCTACAGTATGGGAGA
Source organism: Manis pentadactyla (assembly GCF_030020395.1). NCBI lineage: Eukaryota > Metazoa > Chordata > Mammalia > Pholidota > Manidae > Manis > Manis pentadactyla. The sequence continues at coordinate 55,614,998 of NC_080023.1, forward strand.
ATATATTTGTAAATGACATATCTGACAAGGGGTTAACATCCAAAATATATAAAGAATTTACACACCTCAGCACCCAAAAAGCAAATAACCTGATTAACAAATGGGCAGAGGATATGAAGAGACAGTTCTCCAAAGAAGAAATTCAGATGGCCAACAGACACATTAAAAAATGCTCCACATCCCTAATCATCAGGGAAATGCAAATTAAAACCATAATGAGATATCACCTCACACCAGTAAGGATGGCCAGCATTGGAAAGAATAAGAACAACAAATGCTGGGGAGGATGTGGAAAGGGGCACCCTCCTACACTGCTGGTGGAAATGTAAGCTAGTTCAACCATTGTGGAAAGCAATATGGAGGTTCCTCCAAAAACTAAAAATAGAAATATATTTGACCCCAAAATTCCACTCCTATGAATTTACCCAAAGAAAACAAGTTCTCAGATCCAAAAAGACATATGCACCCCTATTTATTACAGCACTATTTATAATAGCCAAGATATGGAAGCAACCTAAGTGTCCATCAGTAGATGAATGGATAAAGAAGAGGTGGTATATATACACAATGGAATGCCATTCAGCCATAAGAGAGAAACAAATCCTACCATTTTCAACAACATGGATGGAGACGGAGGACATTATGCTCCATGAAATGAGCCAGGCACAGAAAGACAAGTGTCAAATGATTTCCCTCATTTGTGGAGTATAACAATGAAGCAAAACTGGAGAAACAAAACACCAGCAGACTCACAGACTCCAAGAATGGACTAGTGGTTACCAAAGGGGAGGGATGTGGAAGGGAGGGAGAAGGGGATTGAGGGGTCACAGGGAAAACAGTGTAGCACAGAGAAGGCAAATAGTTATTGAAGAGACTGTCTTCCACATTGTATGCTATGGTTCTTTTATCATATATCAATTGATCATATATGTGTGGGTTTATATCTGAGCTGTCCATTCTGCTGCACTGATCTATAAGTCTGTTCTGGTGCCAGTACCATAGTTCTTTCTGACTACTGCAGCTTTGTAGTATAGAGTGAATCCAGGCAGTGTTAATACCCCCAGCTTTGTTCTTTCTCAGGATTGTTTTGGCTATTTGGCATCTTCTATGGTTCCATATGTATTTCAGGATTATTTGCTCTAGTTCATTGAAAAATGCCATTGGTATATTGATAGGGATTGCATTGAATCCATAAATTGCTTTGGGTAGGATAGCTATTTTGACAGTGTGAATTCTTCCTATCCTTCAGCTAGGGATAGATTTCCATTTATTGGTGTCATCTTTAATTTCTCTCATGAGTGTCTTAGTTTTCAGAGTATAGGTCTTTTACCTCCTTGGTTATGTTTATTCTATTCCTAGGTATTGTATTCTTTTTGATGCAATTGTAAATGGAACTGTTTTCCTGATTTCTTTCTGCTAGTTCATTGTTAGTATAGAGGAATGCAATAGATTTATGTATTAATTTCATATCTTGCAACTTTGCTGAATCCAGTTATTAGTTCTAATAGTATTTTTGTAGAGTCCTTGGATTCTAGTCATGTTGAACATATCTTCAAATGCTAATTTGCCATCCATGTATTGTATTCAGTGAAATGTCTGTTCATAGCTTTTGTCTATTTTTTTAATATATGAATTCTCATTATTAAAATATATATATACCTGAAAATAATACAAGTAAACCCATAAAAGTATTTTAGATATGAGTTATTTTTTGGATATGTGGTTTGCAAATATTTTCTTCTGGTCTTCTACATGCCTTTTCATGATCTAAACAGGTCTTTTGAAGAGCAAAGTTTTAAATTTTGATGAAGTCTAACTCATGGGCTTTCTCTTTTATTGATAATGCTTTTAGAATCAAGCACACTTTTTTAAGGCATATATCACTATAATTTAATATACATATACTCTGTGAAATGATTACCATAGTCAACTAACACATCTATTACCTGACATACTTCACATTTCTTTGTGTGTTGTGAGAACATTTAAGATCTCGCTTAGCAGATTTGAAGTACACAATATTTTTAACTAAATCACGATGCTGTACATTAGATCTCCAGACCATAACTCATCTTGTAAATGATAGTTTGTACTCTTTGACCAACATCTGTCCATTTCCCCCATTTTACAGCCCTTGGCAACCACCATTATATATTCTAGATCTACAAGTTAGACTTCTTTAGATTCCACATATATGGGAGTTCATGCGCTATTTTTTTCTGTATCTGGTTTGTTTCACCCAGCATAATATCCTCCAGGTTCATCTATGTTTTGTCAGATGAGAGGATCTTTTCTTATAGGTAATAGTCCATTTTGTGTGTGTGTGTATACCAAAATTTATTTGCCCATCTCTCAATAGACACCTATTTCAATATCCTGAGTTATTATGAATTATGATGCAGTAAACAAAGTAGAGCTATCACTTTGAGATCCTGATTTCTTTTCCATATATTCTCAGAAAAGGGATTACTGAATTGTTTAGTAGTTTTCTTTTTAAATTCTTTAGGAAACTTCATAGTGTTTTTCCATGAAGGCTATACCACTTCATAGTCCCACCAACAGTATATAATGATTTCCTTTTTCTGTTTCTCCACACCTTTGTCAACACTTGATATCTCTTTTCCTTTTTTCATTAAGGTAATACTGACATACACTTTTATGAAGGTTTCACATGAAAAAACAATGTGGTTACTACAATTACCCATATTATGAAGTCCCTACCCATACCCCAATACAGTCACTGTCCATGACTGTAGTAAGATGTCACAGATTCACTATTTGCCCTCTTTGTGCTACACTGTTTTCCCCATGATCCCCTACACCATGTGTACTAAACATAATACCCCTCAATCCCCTTGTCCCTCCCTCCCCACCTGCCCCCCACACCCCTCCCTTTTGGTAACTAGTTCCTTCTAGGAGTCTCTGAGTCTCCTGCTATTTTGTTCCTTCAGTTTTGCTTCATTGTTATACTCCACAAATGAGGGAAATTATTTGACACTTGTCTTTCTCTACCTGGATTATTTCACTGAGCATAATGTCCTCCAGCTGCATTCACATTGTTGCAAATGCTAGGATTTGTTTCTTTCTTATGGCTGAATGGCATTCCATTGTGTATATGTACCACCTCTTCTTTACCCATTCATCTACTGATGGACACTTAGGTTGCTTCCATATCTTGGCTATTGCAAAAAGTGCTGTGATAAACATAGGGGTGCATATGTCTTTTTTAATCTGAGAAGTTGTATTCTTTGGGTAAATTCCAAGGAGTGGGATTTCTGGGTCAAATGGAATTTCTAGTTTTAATTTTTTGAGGAACCTACATTTTGATTTCCACAATGGTTGAACTAGCTTACATTCCCACAAGCAGTTTAGGAGGGTACCCCTTTCTCCGCATTTTCACCATCATTTGTTTTACTTAGTCTTTTGGTGATGGCCATCCTTACTGGTGTGAGGTGGCATCTCACTGTGGTTTTAATTGGCATTTCCCTGATGAATAGGGATGTGGAGCATCTTTTCATGTGTCTGTTGGCCATCTGAATTTCTTCTTTGGAGAATTGTCTCTTCATATCATCCGACCATCTTTTAATTGGGGTATTTGCTTTTCAGCTATTGAGGCATGTGAGTTCTTTATATATTTTGGATGTTAACCCCTTGTCCGATATGTCACTTACAAATATATTCTCCATTACTGTAGGATGCCTTTTTGTTCTGTTGATGGTGTCCTTTGCCATAGAGAAACTTTTTAGTTTGATATTGTCCCATGAGTTCTTTTTTCATTTTGTTTCCCTTGCCCAAGGAAATGCGTTCAGGAAGAAGTTGCTCATGCTTATATTCAGAAGATGTTTGCCTGTGTTGTCTACTAAGACTTTTATGGTTTCATGATTTACATTCTGGTCTTTGATCCATTTGAGTTCACTTTTCTGAGTGGGGTTAAACAATAATCCAGCCTCATTCTCTTGCATGTAGCTGTCCAGTTTTGCCAACACCAGCTGTTGAAGAGGCGGTCATTTCCCCATTGTATGTCCATGACTCCTTTATCATATAGTAATTGACCATATATGGTTGGGTTTATATCAGGGCTCTCTAGTCTGTTCCATTGGTCTATGGGTCTGTTCTTGTGCCAGTACCAAATTGTCTTGATTACTGTGGCTTTGTAGCAGAGCTTGAAGTAGGGGAGCATAATCCCACAAGCTTTATTCTTCCTTCTCAGGGTTTCGGGGTCTTTGGTTGTTCCATACGAATTTTAGAATGATTTTCTCTAGTTCGTTGAAGAATGCTGTTGGTATTTTGATAGGGATTGCATTGAATCTGTAGATTGCTTTAAGCAGGATGGCCATTTTGACAATATTAATTCTTCCTATCTATGAGCACAGGATATGTTTCCATTTATTGGTATCTTCTTTAATTTCTCTCATGAGCATCTTGTAGTTTTCAGAGTATAAGTCTTTCACTTCCTTGGTTAGGTTTCTTCCTATGTATTTTATTCTTTTTGATGCAATTGTGAATGGAATTGTTTTCCTGATTTCTCTCTGCTAGTTCATTGTTAGTGTATAGGAATTCCACAGATTCCTGCATATTAATTTTGTATCCTGCAACTTTTCTGAATTCTGATATTAGTTCTAGTAGTTTTGAAGTGGATTCTTTGGGGATTTTTATGTACAATATCATGTCCCCTGAAAACAGGGAAATTTTAACTTCTTCCTTGCCAATCTAGATGCCTTTTATTTTTTTGTGTTGTTCAGATTGCCATGGCTAGGACCTCCAGTACTTTGTTGAATAGAAGTGAGGAGAGTGGGCATCCTTGTCTTGTTTAAGATTTTAAAGGAAAAGCTTTCAGCTTCTCGCTGTTAAGTATAATGTTGACTGTGGGTTTGTCATATATGGCCTTTTATGGTACTTGCCCTCTATACCCATTTTGTTGAGAGTTTTAATCATGAATGGATGTTGAATTTTGTCCAATGCTTTTTCTGCATCTATGGAGATGATCATGTGGTTTTTGTCCTTCTTTTTGTGGATGTGGTGGGTGATGTTGATGGATTTTCGAATGCTGTACCATTCTTGCAACCCTGGCATAAATTCTACTTGATCATGATGGATGATCTTTTCTATGTATTTTTGAATCCAGTTTGCGAATATTTTGTTGAGTATTTTTGCATGTATGTTCATCAGGGATATTGGTCTGTAACTTTCTTTTTATGTGGTGTCTTTGCCTGGTTTTGGTATTAGAGTGATGCTGGCTTCATAGAATGAGTTTGGAAGTATTCCCTCTTCTTCAACTCTTTGGAAAACTTTAAGGAGGATCAGTATTAGGTCTTCACTAAATGTTTGATAAAATTCAGTGGTGATGCCATGTGTACCAGCAATTTGGTTCTTAGGTAGGTTTATGATTACCAGTTCAATTTCATTGCTGGTAATTGGTCTGTTCAGATTTTGTTTCTTTCTGCTTCAGCCTTGGAAGGTTGTATTTTTCTAGAAAGTTGTTCATTTCTTAAAGGTTATCCAGTTTCTTAGTGTATAATTTTTCATAGTATTCTCTAGTAATTCTTTGTATTTCTCTGGTGTCCTTAGTGATTTTTTCTTTCTCCTTTCTGATTGTTTATGTGTGTAGACTCCCCTTTTTCCTTGATAAGTCTGGCTAGGGGTTTATCTATTTGGTTTATTTTCTTGAAGAACCAGGTCTTGCTTTCATTGATTATTTCTATTGTTTTATTCTTCTCGATTTTATTTATTTATGCTCTAATCTTTATTATGTCCCTACTTGTAGTGACTTTGGACCTCATTTGTCCTTCTTTTTCTAGTTTCATTAATTGAGTGTTTTGATTACTCATACGGGATTGTTCTTCTTTCCTGAGGTAGGCCTATATTGCAATATACTTTCCTCTTACCACAGCCTTCACTGTGTCCTACAAATTTTACAGTGTTGAATTACTGTTGTCATTTGTCTCCATGTATTGCTTGATCTCTGTATTTATTTGGTCATTGATCCATTGGTTATTTAGAAACATATTGTGAAGCCTCCATGTGTTTGTGGGATTTTTTATTTTCCTTGCGTTATTTATTTCTAGTTTCATACGTTTGTATTCTGAGAAACTGGTTGATAGAATTTCAATCTTTTTGAATTTACCAAGGTTCTCTCTTTTTGTGGCCTAGAATATCATCTATTCTTGAAAATGTTTAATATGCACTTGAGAAGAATGTGTATCCTGCTGCTTTTGGGTGTAGAGTTCTGTAGATGTCTGTTAGGTCCATCTGTTCTAATGTGTTGTTCAGTGCCTCTGTGTCCTTACTTAGAATGAGTGGAGTGTTTAAGTCTCCTAGAATGAATGCATTGCATTTTATTTCCCCTTTTAATTCTGTTAGTATTTGTTTCACATATGTAAGTGCTCGTGTGTTGGGCGCATAGATATTTATAAGTTATATCTTCTTGTTGGATTTACTCTTTTATCATTACGTAATATCCTTCTTTGTCTCTTGTGACTTTGTTTTGAAGTCTATTTTGACTGATACAAGTACTGCAACTCTGCTTTTTTCTCCCTATTAGTTGCATGAAATATCTTTTTCTATCCGTTCACTTTTAGTCTGAGTATGTCTTTGGTTTTAAAGTGAGTCTCTTGTAGGCAGCATACAGATTGATCTTGTTTTTTATCCATTCAGTGACTCTATGTCTTTTGATTGGTGCATTCAGTCCATTTACATTTAGGGTGATTACCGATAGATATGTACTTATTGCCATGGCAAGCTTTAGATTTGTGGTTACCAAAGGTTCAAGGTTAACTTCCTTACTATCTAAGAGTCTAACTTAACTCAGTAAATATGCTATTACAATCTAAAGGGGTTTTTTTCTCCTCCTTTTCTTCTTCCTCCATTCTTTGTATATTAGGTATCATATATTCTTTACTCTTTGTCTATCCCTTGATTGACTTTGGGGATAGTTAATTTAAGTTTGCATTTCCTTAGTAATTAGCTGTTCTACTTTCTTTACTGTGGTTTTTTACCTCTGGGGACAGCTATTAATCCTTAGGAACATTTCCATCTATAGCCGTCCCTCCAAAATACAGTGTAAAGGTGGTTTGTGGAACGTAAATTCTTTCAGCTTTTGCCTGTTTGGAAATTGTTTAATCCCTCGTTCAAATTTAAATGATAATCTTGCTGGATAAAGTAATCTTGGTTCCAGGCCCTTCTGCTTCATTGCATTGAATACATGATGCCACTCCCTTCTTGCCTGTAAGGTTTCTGCTGAGAAGTCTGATGATAGCCTGATGGGCTTTCCTTTATATGTGATCTTATTTCTCTCTCTGGCTGCTTTTAATGGTCTGTTCTTATCCTTGATCTTTGCCACTTTAATTATTATATGTCTTGGTGCTGTCTTCCTTGGGTCCCTTGTGTTGGGAGATCTGTGCAACTCCATGGCCTGAGAGACTATCTCCTTCCCTAGATTGGGGAAGTTTTCAGCAATCACCTACTCAAAGACATTTTCTATCCCTTTTTCTCTCCCTTTTTCTTTTGGTTTTCCTATAATGCAAATATTGTTCTGTTTGGATTGGGCATACAGTTCTCTCAGTATTCTTTCATTATGAGATATCCTTTTATCTGTCTGTGCCTCAGCTTCTTTGTATTCCTCTTCTCTAGTTTCTATTTTATTTATTGTCTCCTCCACTGTATCCAACCTGCTTTTGATATCCTCCATTGTGCTCTTCAATGATTGGATCCCTGACTGGAATTCATTCCTGGGTTCTTGAATATCTTTCCATACCTCCATGAGCATGTTAATGATTTTTATTATGAACTCCCCTTCAAGAAGATTCATGAGGTCGATGTCATTTAAATCCTTCTCAGGAGTTGTACTAGTAATTTTACTTTGAACCAGGTTCCTTTGGCATTTCATATTTGTATATGGCACCCTCTAGTGTCTAGAAGCTCTCCTCTCTGGAGCTGGTCAACCCCTGAAGAAATGTCAGGGGTCTCAGGGAAGTGGTAATGGTGCCTGGGGGGAGGAAAGAGCTGTTTCCTGCTTCCCGGCTGCTATGCTTGTCTCCACTGCCTGAACCAGTTGGCCAAGCACACAGGTATAAGACTCTATGCTCTGCTTTTGTAGTTGCTCTAGACAGATCTCCCCTCTGGCTGGCGTACTGCCAGGGTAGGGTTTGCTGGTTTGTGAGACAGGTGGGGGTGGCCGGGAGAAATGTGCTATTCGTCTGCATATCACAGAGGGGTTCCTTTGAGCTATGTATCCAGCCAGGAAACTAAAGCACCTGAAGATCGTCAAAGCTCCCAACCTCCTGGGCAGAGTGCACCCGGGCAATTTTCTCTACCTGTCCTTTCTACTGAGCAGTAAGCTCTGTGCAATCCTTGCCCCTTTAGCAGCCCTCTTGCTAAGGGCTTCCTTGTTAGGAAGTCTCTCAGACTGCCCTCCTTTCTTTGTCCCAAAGTAGCAGGATATGGATCCTTGTTTTCCACAAGCAGCTGGAGTCTCAGTCTCTCCAGGAATTCTGCCTGTCTTAGCTTTCCAACCTCCCAGTCATGAAAGTACCATCCAAGCACCATGAAATGTAGGTTTGTTCTCCCAGAGCACTCTCCAGAGTTAGGTATTCAGCAACCCCAGGCCTCCACTCCCTTCCCGCTCCATTTCTCTCCTCCTGCCAGTGAGCTGGGGTGCAGGAAGGGCTTGGGTCCCACCAAGCCATAGCTTTGGCATCTTACCCTGTTCTTTGTGGTCTGCTCTTTTCTCCAGGTTTATGCAGTCTGGTGCAGTCCTCTTTCCTGTTGCTCTTTCAGGATTAGTCATATTAATTATATTTTCGTATTACATGCGGTTTTAGGAGGAAGCCTCTGTCTCACCTCTCCTGCCGCTATCTTTAATCTACAGTGCACACTTAATATCTTTTGTCTTTAAACAATAGGCATCCTCATAGTTAACTCACTGTTGTTTTGATTTGGATTTTTTGATGAGTAATGTCAACATTTTCATATCCCTGCTGCCCATTTGTATGTATTCTTTGGAAAATTGTCTATTCAAGTTTTCTTCCCATTTTTATTTATTTATTTTGGTATTGAGTTGTATAAGTTCATGTACTTTGAAGATTAGCCTCTTACCAGATATATGGCTTGCAAATATTTTCTCCTATTCTTTGGATTACCATTTCATTCTGTTGTTTTCTTTGCTATAAAGCAGCTTTTTTAGTTTGATGTAATCCAAATTTTTTACTTTTGCTCTTATTTTGTATACTTCTGGTGTCATATCCAAGAAATCATTGTCAAGACTAATGTCAGAAAATAACAGATTCTTCTTTTCTGCCTTTCCTGATTTTGAATTTTGCACATTATAAATTGCTATTAAAATTTCCTTTTAATTTTCTCTTTGCTCATGAGTAGCCTTAATTAGTTTAAATTTCAAATGTGCTGTGATTAAATTTCAAATGTCTTTCATTCACAATTAATGAAAGGCATTCTAAGGATGTGTAGATGCCATTCCTAAGGAAAATTATGTACAAACACAAGTGATTAGTGGTTTATTGCCTAATTCTTAGAACTACAACTTGTTATGTAAGACTTGGTCACTTCCCTTAAGAAGCTTAAATTTCACTGGGAAAGTAACCTATACATTATCAAGATAAAGACTATTTCTTACAATTCTTTGTATCTTCCAATAATGTTTATCTTATGGCTGGGCATCTAGGAAGTGCAAAGTAACTATTTGTTTAGTGAGGTTATCTTTGGTTCAGCCCATTAGACCCACTCTTTTGGCTTAACTTAGTACTTTCAATCCCCTGAGCCCAAAGGATTTAATGACTTACTCTTTCTTACTATGGGTAGACTGTACATTAGAATGCGTAAGCTCAAGGACACATTATCGATTATGTTATTATACCATTAATGTTATTATTATATGCTGAATTTGTATTTAGAGTGGTGGACTTGCCAAAGCCTCAGGCAAATAAGTTATGACAGGATGAGGTTATGAAGCTGAGGTGTCATTGCAGTTGGATTTCTACCCAATGTAGGATCAGCTTTTAGGTCAGACCCCTATGACTAAACTTTTTTTTTGCCTCAGGGAATCCTGCTTATGGAAGCAGAAAATAATAGTTTAAAAACCACTGATAGTATTTGTATGGTGGATTTATGTAGTGTAAGTTATCTATCTTACTAGTCTTTTAATATTTGAGCATTTTTTTTCTTTGGCACCTTCCTAAAATCACAATACAAATATTTGCTACTTAGAATAAAACTTCTTCTTATCACAAATCTGGCCTTCAAAAGCAATGTTTCACATGATTCAAATGTAGGTAAAACAGAGAATATATTTTTAGTAAAATCAATTTTAAAAGGTTGTGCCAGAGGGTACTACAATAAGTGGGGTTGTAAAGCAGTATTTTGATTTAGTATAATTTTACATGTTTGTTTTATTATGATTATTTGCTTAGTTTAGTCATGTGGCCTTTGAGCAAGAGGTAGGGAAAATTCTCGATATCAAATGCTCACTCCAGTAAAGCAGGTCACCCTTATAAGATATCAAGGAATTAGTCTGCAAGATACAATTTAGCAAATGATAGATGTTGAACTTAGAAATTAGTTATTTTAATATTTTTGTCTTGCCATCTGCATTTCATTACAACTCAATTTTAGTTCATATGCAGCTGCTTAATGTATTCAAACACTCAAAAATATTGACTGGACACCTACTATCCAATGATTAAATGATATAGCTAAAAGCTTTTGTAAAAAATAAAGTGCTATAAAAATGCAACGTAATGGTATGCAACTCAGTAGCAAAAATACAGTCACTCCAGTCAAAAAAATGAGCAGAGGACCTGAACAGACCTTTTTCCAAAGATGGCCAACAGGTACATGAAAAGATGGTCTGTGTTGCTAATCATCAGGGAAATGCAAATCAAAGGCACAATGTGATACCACCCCCCTGATGACTAGAGATGTTGCATCTTTTCATACACCCATTGGCCATTTGTATGTTTTTTTTGGAAAATGACTTCACTTATATGTGGCATCTAAAAAAGTCAAATTCAGAGAAGCAAAAAGTGGAAGAGTGGTCACTGGGGGCATGGAGATGAAGGAAATGGGGAGATGGTTGTTGAAAGGGTACAAAGTCATAGCTAAGAAGTATGAATAAGGTCTAGATTTCTAATATACATACAGAATGATGTCTTTAGCTATAATATTCTATCATATATACTGGGAATTTGCTGAGAATAGATTTCAGGTGCTCTCAACACAGACAAAATAAAAACATGAGGATATAAGTTAACTAACTTGACTGCAGTAATCACTCACTGTGTATATCAACACATTATACACTGTAAATACATACTATTTCTATTTAAAAAAAAAAATCTGTGAGGTCTGACAGAATTCCCAGGAGCTGAGGGCTTACAGAGAATATAGAAGTGCAAAATGGAGAAGATGTGCTCCTAACCAATGAAAGTAGAGTGCCCTTGCTAAACAATTCAGGCTTTCAGTTTAGACACAGGACACGTTACTGAAATCAGGATACTCTAGCTCTAAAAAAGTTTCTCAAAATCAGCATTACTGACATTTTTTTATCAGATAAGCATCTGGTGTGTATGTGTTTTCGGGAGGGACAAGGTTCCATTCATGACAGGATATTAGCAATCTCCCTGGTCCCTATCACCAGGTGCCAGGTACACACACATACCCATTTTAACAATCAAAAATGTCTCCAGATTGCCAGATGTCAATCAAAAGGTCTGTCACCCCTGGTTAAGAATCACTGCTTTAGAGTAACAGCTAATCTAAAACTATCCTAAAAAAGGCTAAAACAAATTCTCAACAGGCTAAAATTGGTCACTAATCAACCTTCTGAAGAATGAAATTCTCTAAAGGAAGAAAAAACCCTCAATAAAACAAACGAAAGGTTGTTCCCAACAATACAAATATGAAAAGGTAAACAATTCCCCTATTTTAAAATATATATATATATAAAGCAAGACAAAATGGTCAAAAACCACCATTTTGAGGCACTGGAATCAACCAAAGGCAAATAGTAAGTTGAGAATTATTTATTCATGAAATAATTCAAGAATAAATTCAAGAGCTGTGGAAAAGAACCACTGGATTCTCTGGTATTCTTGAGTGTGATTCCCATCCTCTCCTAAGTTAATCAGTACAGACTGTAGCTTTATCAGACTGTGGCTGACTGCAAAAACAAGCAATTTTGTGCTAAGAAGGAACGCACTTGATTCAGAGCAAGGGTATAAACCTACACCTTTGTCAGTTAAAAGTGAAAATCAGTTAGGAATGGACAGAGAAAACCTGTGGCTGCTAGCCAAAGATTACAGTCCCAGTTCTTGGAGACCAGTAGAGCAGCCAGAAATTTAACAAGATCATCTTGGAAAGAGGATACATTAAAAACAAACGAGCAAGCAAAAAAAAAATCCATTTGACATAAAACATAATCCAGAGTTGGTATATTACCTAAAATGTCCAGTTTTCAGCCATAGAAGGGCTAAGACTGGCTCTCCAAACATTTCCATCTAACTCAGAAATCATGCATGCACAAGGGGAGACTGAGAGAACAAAGCAAAAGGTAAAAGCCAACAAATACTTGAAAACTGGCTACAACATTGAATATATCACCCATTCCACAGAGGGAACAATTAGCAGAGGGTAGGTTTATAGACCAAAAGTATGTGATATTTTAAACACTGTCTAAATCACTGGCTGATTACCAAGTTATACAGAGATAGAGGTTATGCCTAGGGAGCCAGGATAAAAATTGAAATAATTAAAAAACCTGAGAAGACACAGCCAACAGCTCCACACCACAAGAACTTTGAATCCAGGCAAAATGATACATTAAAAACAAACAAGCAAGCAAAAAAAATCCCTTTGACATAAAACATAATCCAGAGTTGGTATATTACCTAAAATGTCCAGTTTTCAACCAATAGTTATTAGACACGCAAAGGAACAGTAAAGTGTGAAACATACTAAGGGAAAAAAGCAGCAGTTAATGGAAGCTGAGTATGTATGGGCCTAAATGTTAGATTAGCAAAGACGTCAATAAGATATTATTAAACATGTTCAAAGATTTAGAGGTAAATATGTTAAATGAGTCAATAAAGAAGAAATCTCTATTGAGAAATATAAACTATAAAAAAGAACCAAATTCAAATTCTATAGTTAAAAAGCTTAACAACTTAAATTAAAAATTGTTAGGCTCAACAGCAAATTTAAGGTAGTAGAGGATCAATGACTTAAAGGTGTATCAACAGAAAGTATGCAAAGAACTGAATGAAAAGAGAGTGAAAAAATTAACATAAACATTGAAGACCTGTGAGACAATGACAAGTATTCCAACATACATGCAATAGAAAAGAAGATAGAGAAAAAAATACTTGAACCTAAAACTTTCCAAATTTGATTAAAAACATTACCATTCAGATGCAAACAGCTGACCAAAACCCTAGTAGGATAAATACAAAAAGAACTACATCTAGAAACATCATGTCAGAATGACAAACACAAAGAAATCTTTGATGGAGCCAGAGAAAAATGATTTATCACATAAAGGGAACAACATGATTAGCAATGGACTTCTTATCAGAAATAATGAACAGAAGGCAATGGAATGAAACCTAGAATTATATATCAAGCAAAACTATCATTCAGAAGTAAAGTCAAAATAAAAACATTCCCCCCAAAATTGAGATAATTTGTTGCTAATAGATCTACCCTATTAGAAATAATAAGGTTCTTCAGGCTGAAAGAAAAAATGCCAGATTGGTAAAATAGATATACAGGAAGGAATGAAGAATACCAAAAATAATGAATATAAAAGATTCTGTTTTCTCTTTTTGCTCTTAATTTAAAAAGATGTTAATTCAAAGAAATAATTATAACACCAAACTGTTGTGATATATAAATACACACAATCAAATAAATGCATATTTTAGTAATATATACAACAATGATAGCATAAATTAAAAGGGGAAAGAAATGAAGCTACACAGATGCAAAGTTGCTATTTTTTACCAAAATGAAGTCAGCGGTAACTTGAGAAACTGAGATAAATTTAAGATGAATAGAAAAATCTCTATAGCAACCACTAAAATAAAAACTCAAAAATTATAAATACAGCAGATTTAAAATGGTACACTAAAAAGATTGTCTTGTCCAACCCAAAATAAGGCAGGAAGAAAAAGGAGTAACAACAAAGCCCCACGTGACATAAAGAAAACAAACAGGAAAATGGCAGACATGAATCCAGTCTTACTAATATTTACATTAAACAAATGAATTAAACATCCCAATCAAAAGGCAGACTAAATTTTGGCTGGAGTTTTAAAACTTAAGATACAGCCATGTGCTTTCTATAAGAGATATATTTTTAATTCAAAGATACACTAGATTAATGTAAAAGGACAGAAAAAGATCAAACAGTAAATATAAGACAGCTGAAGTAGCTATGTTAATATCAGACAAAATAGACATTAAGATGAAAAATATTACTAAGAGGGATATTTCATAAAGGCAATGGGGTTAGTACAGTAGAATAATAAAACAATAACAAATGAGTATGAACCTAACAATACAGTCTCAAAAATAATATTACAGAAAAATTGACAGATCTGAAAAAAAGATATTCAATAATTAGAACTAAGAGGTATCAGTATTTCTGTATCAGTAATGGAAAGAAAAACTATACAGAAAATCTGTAAGGATACAGAACTTTTTCAATATATTCAATCAACTTATCCTAAAAGACACCGAATACTCCACCTAACATCAGAATACACATGGACCATTCACCAAGATAGACTACATTGTGGACCACAAAACAGTACCCAGAAACTTTAAAGGATTGAAGTATACAAAGCAATTTTCTGTCCACATCAAGGGCAGCAAATCAAATCACACCTACGTGCTGAATCCAGATCACTGCATTTTATATAAAGTTTTACTGAAATATAACCCTATTCATTTGCCTGTTTTTCTGTGGTTGCTTTTCTCAGCAGAACTGAGCAGTTAGTTACAATAGAAACCATATGGCTGGCAAAAGTAAAATTATAGAAAATCTTAGGAAATTTCCAAATTAGTAATCAACACAGAAAAACACATCTGGGAAACTCAAATATTGGAATTCATAAGAGACACTTCCAAATAACCCACTGGTCATTGAGGACATCACAAGAAAAATTAGAAAATGTCTTGAGTGAAATGAAAATAAAAATGACCTATCAAAGTGCAGCTTTTAAGTGGTTGAATTAGAAAGAAAGAAAATTCTAAAATAATCTAAACATCCATCTTAAGAAGCCAGAAAAAGAATAAATTAAGCAAGAAGTAAATGCATTATAAAAATTATAAAGTTCAAATCAGAAATCAGTGGTATAGAAACAGACAACAGAGAAAAATCAATGAAACCAAAAGTTAAATTATTCTTAAAGAGTACCTAATAAAAGCTTAGCAAGAATGAATAAGGAAGAAAAATCAAACAAATACATAGCCTGATCTGTGCTCCAGATACTATATATAAGCATTTTTATATTAACGGGCATTTTCAAGACCACTTTATTCAACTCTCAAGGATGAGAAAATACTACAAACTTTATGCAATTCAAGTTGAAAATTTAGATTTAGACAAATTCTTCAAAATCCAAATTTACCAAAACTAGAGACAAGAAATATGAATACTCCGATACTTGCTGAGGAAGTAAAAACTATAATTAAAAATCTTCCCATAAAAAAAACTCCAGGCCTCAATGGTTTTATTGGTAATTTTTTCTTACATTTGAAAAGGAAATATTATCAATCTTGTATAAACTCTTTCAGAAAGTACAAAAAGAAGGAACAGTTTCTAATTCATTTTATAAGGCCTGTAAACCTTGATACCAATACTTGACAATGTCGTAACGCAAAAAGAAAACCACAGATCTGTATTCCCTCAAGGAACCAGACACAGACAAAAAATCCTTAACAAAGTATCATAAATTGAATACAGCAATATATAAATACAATAATATACATCATGACTAAGTGGGCTTTATACCATAAATGCAAGGAAGATCAAAATAAAAAAAAAGGAAAAAAGTACTTAATTACAAATGAGAAAAAAAAAACATATCAATTCAACAGATACAGATCTTTAATTTAAAAAAGAAAATCTTAGCAAACTGGAAATGCAAAGAACTTCCTCAATCTAATAAAAGAATCTAACTTAAGAAGTTACAGACAGCATTATACTTCATGGTGAAATACTGAATGCCACTCAGATTGCGCACAAGGCATGATGGCTGTTCTCATTGTTCCTATTCAACACTTTGCTGAAGGTTCTAGACAGTACAATAAGCAAGAAAAAGAAATATAAGGCACAAAGATTGAAAGGAAACAATCAAAATGTCTTTATTCACAGATGTGACAGTACATACAAAATATATTCATAGAAAATCCTAAGCAATCTTAAAAAAAGAAAATTAATGACTGATTTTAGCAAGGTCACAGAAAATAAGCTGAATATATAAAAATCAGTTATACATCTATATACTGGCAACAAAAATTTGAAAAAATAAAATTATAAACATAATTTACCACAGCATCAAAACACATGCAATGTTGGGTAGTTAAGTCAAACAGAAGATGAGCAACATCTCTATTTTGAAACTGTAAAACAAGATCAAGAGAAATTTAAGACCTAAATAGAGAGATATACACATTCATTGAAGAGTATTTAATACTGACAATTCTTCCCAAATTAAAAAGTCAGTGCAATCCTAATCAATATCCCAGAAGGCTTTATAGTAAATACTGAAAAACTAATCTTAAAATTTATATGCAAATGCAAAGGACCTGTTAACAGCCAAAACAATCTTGAAATCTTTAACAAAATTAAAGACTCACAGCATATGAAAAGAGTCTTTCAACAAAGATAACTGGCTATCCATATGCAATTCAAGTTGAAAATTTAAATTTAAACAAATTCTTCAAAAATCAAAGTTAACAAAACTATATATATGACCTCAACCCCAACTTGACACTATACCAAAAAAAAAAAAACTAATTTGAGATGGACCATCAACATAAGCTAAAGCCATAAAGCTTCTAAAAAGAAATAAAGGAAATTGTGACTTTGGGGCAGGAGATCTCATAGAACAAACTAAAACACTAATACCTCATCAAAAAAATTTATCTCCATAAAGAGGTAGCATTTCAAACCCACTGGAATGGCTAAAATTAAAGACTGACAACATCAATGTTGGCAAAGATACAACGCAACTGCAATTCCTGTAATTTGCTGGTGGGAGTGTAAAATGATGCAATCACTTTGGAAAAGTGTTTGGCAATTTCCCGTAACATTAACCATACATATACATGTTAACCTAGCAATTTCATCATAGGTATCAAGCTAACAGAAATGAAAACATATCTCCATTAAAAAACCTGGCAAGAATATCCCTCGCTGCTTTATTCACAATAGCTCAAAGACAGTGAACAACCCAAATGTCCATCAAGAAGTATAGCAGTCTAGACGTTCATGTGGAATACCAGTTAGCAACAAAACACGAATGAACTGATACACGTATCATTGTGAGTTAATGTTAAACACTGTTCTGAATGAAAGTTTTTTTTCATATAAAGTTCTAGAACAGTAAAACCTATCTCAAGTGATACACAGAATAGTAGCTCAAGGAGTGGAAGCGGGGTTAGCAATAAATGACAGAATAGGAAGGAACTTCCTGGAGTGACAGAAATTTGGTGGATTATTTAGGTCCAAGATATACTTGTCAAAAACTCATTGAACTGTACTTAAGATCTATATGCATTTGACTACATGTAAATTATGTAAACAAAATGTTGAAGATAACACAGCAACATTATAGTCAGTCTAGGTAAAGATGGAAACACATCCAATCACAGAAGTCTAGACTGACTTCAAAAAGCAAGTATACCGTAATGTCCCACGGGGTACACAGTTATAGCACAGAGAAGACAAATAGTGATTCTATAGCATCTTACTATGCTGATGGACAGTGACTGTACTGGGGTATGCAGTGGAGACTTGATAATGGGTGGAATCTAATAACCACAACGTTGCTCATGTAATTGCATATTAATGATACCAAAATAAAAATAATAAAAAAATAAAAATAAAATTTTAAATTTAAAAATTAAAAAAAAGCAAGTATACCTGTTCCTTTAGTGATAAAAAATTTATTCATGTACCAAACTCTGAAACTTCTTATAGAGACATTGAGAAATATAGTAGACAATGTCCTAAGCAAGCTTCACATGAAAAGTAATACATCTGCATTGATTTTTTTAAGAGAAATGAAATTTAAAGCACACTGTTGAATTATAATTCTGACAAATGGAATTAAGATTTTTGGGTTAATATGAAGTTACTTAAAATAACCTCAGGAATAGCTACTAAAAATTTGTTTCTGAAATTTATTTTCTCCTCTAAATCTCTTTAGTTTTTTACATATTTTTAGTACATCTGATAACGTTAAGAAGCCTGAGTTATTTTGTAATGATCTTCCATACTGACTTTAATAGAAATACAGGTTCTAAGCATAAGTATTAATGTGAAACCCCTACAGGTTTCAGAGAGAGCATGGCCCTGCCAAACTTTGAATTTGGACTTCTTCCTCCAGAACTGTGAAGCAACAAATTTTGGTTCTTTTAAGCCACCCAGTTTGTACTATTTTTGTTAAAACATTCCTAGTAAAATAATAAAAATGCATCATTTACCACAGTCCTCAACTACTGCACTATTTTGATCAGTGGCTTAAAACTACCATTTGGAAAAGACTTTTAAATGAATGGACATATTAATCAGATCTCTTTTGACAAAGAAATATCCTATATTTCACTGTGGGAGCAGTGATTTTGGTATTCTTTTCATGTTATTAAAACACTATGAATATGGACATCACTCCAGGCTAGGTGTATATTTGTGGAAAAATTAGAAGATACAGGAGATTGAAATGTCTATCATATACAAGTACACAAAAACTGAGTAAAATTTTTATTTTAAAACATCACAAATAATTACAAATAAGTGTCTCAACTGCACAAACTGTTATATATGTGTGTGTATATATATATACATATGTATATATATATGTACACACACACACACACACACACACACACATGAATATTTAAACTTTGCTTCATCTTTCATCTTTTTATCTGAGTAAAAAGAAGAACACTTTCCTCATTCAGGAGATTTTTGATGTTGTAATAATTACCTGGAAGTAAAGTGATAAGAAAAAAAAATTATTTCCACAGGAATAACTTCCTTTCGATTAAATGTTTAGCCATCATTAAGGAAGTTACAGCACATGATACCAAATAAAAAAATAAAAAACAAATTCACCTAACCCAAAGTAACTCTTACTTAACTCCATGAATTAAAAAATCCAAGCTAACCACACCTGTGATCCAGACAAGGCTTTAAGGAATGTAAATTTCACCTCACTCCAATAATGAATGCAAAGATTAATCAGATAAAAGTGCAGAAATTTCTCTAACCCAAATAGTTAGTAGGTCTTTAGAATTGCTCTGGATTCCTCTAAACCAGACAAATGCATATAGGGTAAGTATAAGAGGCAAAATGTCAAGTAAAATAAAATCTCAAAGTTAAAACAAGGCAAATGCTACTCTTAAAATTAATTAGGCAATAAATAACAGCAAAAGTGAAAAACAGGTGGAAAGCCATACAGAAGGCAGATTTACAGCCTTAAGCACCATAATGTGACCTCTACATATTAGAAATTGACACATATTGAGTTAATAAATACAGTGTTTACAACAGCACTGGTACATACAAAGGACTGTCTAAACATAACTACTGATTATTGTCTCCTTCCATTAGAAAGTAAACTCCATGAGAGCAGATAGTTTTGCCTGTTTTGTTCATTTATGTATCCCACACTCTTAGAGCAATGCTTAGTAGATTCTCAGTCACATTTATTGACTGCATTAATGAATGAACAATTTAAAATTCCTATTTTTGAAGATTTGTGCTCTTCAACAGCTGATGAAGCACACTATTCTGTATTTTTGAAATAACCTACTAAAAATTGTTCAACTACATGTCTTAGAGATGACACAGGGTGAATAATTTTCCTTCTACCTTGAGTAAAACATATCTTCAAAATAAATATTCTCATATTCAGGAATAAACAACTCTTGGCCAATTTTCATGTATCAGTACACTGTCATACTTACCTAATGATAAAATTAAAGGAAATTATGTACACAACTTCTTTGGCATTAATCATAACATACTTCATTTCAATCACTGTGGCTTCTATTCTCTTTGTACTCATGAGCAACTATGTAAATATTTAACTATGTGAGAAGAAATTTCTTTAATTATTCTTACCTGAAGGAATATAAAATGAATCCCCAGTTGTTATTATATATGATGTTTCATGTAAGGTACATAAAAGGTCACCAAAGTCAACATAAAAAACCTGTAGAATTAAAAATTAAAATCTCATTTCAAATTGAACCACGACAACAACTACACCCCAAAGAAACTTGATGTAGTAGGCAGAATGACAATCCTCCAAACATGGTCACGCTCTAATCTCCAGACCTTACTGTTACATAGCAAAAGGGACCTTGAGACGGGGAGATTTCCTAGGTTATCTAGGTGGGCCCAATCTAATCACATGAGCCCTTAAAAGTGGAGAATTTATCCACTGGAAGCAAAGGAGAAATGAAGCAAAGACAAAGAAATTCAAATCATGAGAAGGACTTGTGCTTATTGCTGGCACTGAAGATAACAGGGCCATGAGTCAAGGAATGTGGGCTATTTCTAGAAGCTGAGAACACCACACTGGCCAAAAGCCAGCAAGGAAAAGTCCTACAGCCACATGGAACTGAATTCTTTCAACAACCTGAATGAACTCGAAAGCAGATTCATCCTAGGAGCCTCCAGAGGAATACCAAGCTCCCAAAATCATGATTCTAGCCTTGTGATACTCTAAACAGAATATTTAAAGCCAACCCACCAGACTTCTAACCTACATAACTGTAAGATAATAAATGGATGTTGTCTTAAATCACTAAGTGTGTGGCAATTTGTTAAAATAGCAATAGAAAACTTAATAAAGAAAGAAATTTCTTTCATTCTTCCTTTTATTTACCAGCTTATGAAAACTCAGAACCACTGTAAAGAATATCACTTAGCTTTACTAGAAAAAAAACTAGGCCATATGTATACTTCTTTAAAAGTTACATGCTTGGAACATGGCATGTAAGTTAATCTGTTTAGTCAAAGAGAGAACAAGAAGAAAAAACAAAACAAAAAAAAAATCATTCATCTAAATAAGCATCAACATTAAGAAAGCAAAAGGATGTATCTCTCAGTCACACAAGCTTACATATTCCAACACAGAAAATTTTACGTTTTGTATATAACTAGCACTTTGGCAATAATGTTTTTTGAGCAACTAAATAGAAAATGTAAGGTCTCTAAACTTTGAGATGCAAATTTCAAGATTCAGCCATCAGAAATATTTTGCCTCAGAGAATTATTCCTCCTCCCTCTCCTCCTTCCTTTTCCTTTCTTACCATCTTATAAAATGGGCCTAAAACACCAAAAAACAATAGCAGTTAGCACTTATCACTTGCTCTGTGTGTCCTGAGTGTTTTATTTTTATTCATTTAATGTATGTACCTATTTTTCAGCAGGTACTATTTTTAATAGCTTTTTCACAGATGAAAAGAAGGTACAGAGGGGTGTGACTTTCCAAGGTCACAATGTAAATGGCATAACTGGGATTTGAACTCAAGCACTTTGA
Source organism: Manis pentadactyla (assembly GCF_030020395.1). Classification (NCBI taxonomy): domain Eukaryota; kingdom Metazoa; phylum Chordata; class Mammalia; order Pholidota; family Manidae; genus Manis; species Manis pentadactyla. The sequence goes on from NC_080023.1 coordinate 55,636,786, forward strand.
TTCCAGAACTCATATTCTTAACTGTATAATACATTAACTCTTAAATGGGAAAAGAGCTCTGGCAGTGATTCTAAAGGTAATTTATAATTTAATAAAACAAAAAAAAATTTATTACATCCCCCAAAATATTTGCCTCAGTTGACAAAAATAGTAACACACATACTACACAGAAAATCAAGCATATATTTCTGAGTGTTTTTTTCTTATCTACTCAGTTTGGCTTTCTAAGCACACCTCTTCCCATTTTTTTGCAAACATTGTACTACGAAACCTTTTAAAATACACAAAGATACAATGAGAAACTCCCATTAATATCTATTAACCATCTGCCCTATTCAGAGTCTCTCTACTTCCCCCATTCCATATTATTTTGCAACAAATGCTCATAAATCATCTATAAATATTTCAGTGTGCATAGAAAGATCAAGGTGCTTTTCAAAAACATGACCACAACTGTATTATCACATCTAAAAACAAATGAACATTTAATAACAAATACCCAGTCAGTATTCAAATTTCCAATTGTCTCTTAAATGTCATTTTTAAGGGTTTGCTTAGGAATAAGAGCCACACTGTGACTGACTGCTTACGTATTTCTTAAATCATTCAGTCTATAGTGGTTCTCAATTTGGGGGTGATTTTGTCCCTCAGGGGACAAATGGCAAGTCTGGGACATTTATTCTCATAACTAGAGGGATGGATACTACTGGAATCTAGTGGGTAAAACTCAGGGATGACTCTATCTTTCAATGCACAGATAGCCACCCTATAACAAAGAATTATCCATTCCAAAATGTCAGTAGTGCCATGGTTGAAAATCCCTGAATAGGTTCCTACCTGGTTCTCTTGTTTTATCACTTGCAGCCTACTTATTAAAGAAACTAAGCAGCAAAATTTGCTGTAAAAATTTTCCACAGCTGGATTTTGCTGATTACAACCCCAAGGAATCATTTGAAAGTCCACAGTTCTTTATTTATTGCAAACTGGGAGTTAGATCTAGAGACTTGATCAAATTCAAGTGTTTCTTTGTTTTGCTTTGTTTTGTTTTTTTTTAATGAGGTTGGGGAGGCAAGACTGCTTGAGTGTTGTATTCTTCCATCAGGAGGCAAATGGATAGTTCTTCTTTTTACATGTTGAGACATCAATGTTCAATGCCTAGTTCCAATAGTTTATCAGGAGCTACAAAATTAGTAATATATCATTCTAACATTACTTACTCATTTATTAACTGGGATATTTTTAACAATGACAAACTTCCCCATATTGATTATTTGTTTACTTAATAATACAGTTTATAGGAGAAAGGCAGAATAAATGTTCATTTCCTTTTATTTACCGTATTTGTTGTCAGTATAATTGGCTTCCTAGAATTCTCCAACAGTAATGAATTAGTTTTCCTTTTTGTATAGTCTTACAAATTCATGGATTTAGATAATGTGGTTGATCTACTGAAGTTATTCTTATTGATACTTAAGTTTTCACATCTTTATCCCATTAGAGCATCTTCAAGTTGGATCTTGACACTCTGTGACCCAATCCTAATGGTCTTTGATAGGTTGTTATCAGGTCTGATAAAAATATTCCAAGCTTAACCCCAAGACTGAATTCAGGTATTTCTCTGAGGAACTCTGCTTCCTTTAATGTTGGTGCCACTTTTTTTGTTGCTGGTTTTTTTTTTTTTTTTTTAGTTCTGGATTGTTTATTGAGTAATTTTTCAAATACCACCACCACTTGCTAGTTTGGTTTTTTTTTTCCCCTCTTCTCCAGTTTTTTCCTGCTCTTCACATCCCTTCACTTTTATATTTTGCATTTCTTGCCTTGTTGTTCTCTGGAAAATCTCCACAACCAACTCCCATAGTCAGTTAATTCTTCTGTGGTCTGATTTTAACAAATCTACAACTGCCAGTACTACTACTCTTACACAGATTTTATAACACTGAGTTTGAAGGGAACAGTTTATGGCCTTTGCTGGTTTTCCATCTTCTCCCTTTTGTTTGTTTCTCATAAGCAGATGTTTAAAAAAAAAATACTCCCCTTGTTATTTAAAGAATACTTTATCTGATTTTCATTATAAAAAGTTAAAAGCAATATTTAGATAAAAATCAACTACAATCACCTTGTTCTTTTTCTACAGTTCCTTCAATTTTAATTTTTAAATTCTAGTCAAAAAATAAAATTTTCTGTCTTGTAGTTTCCTTAAATGTTTATCCTAAAGGTATACTTATATGGTTATTCTTCAAAATAATATGCTTAAAATAATAGAAAAATGCTGAGTACAGTACCTGGAACATATAAGTGCTATTTAACTGCTTATGTCATGTAATAGCTTATCTCACTATTAAGTCAAAATACAACCATTTTCTTCAGGCAGCACATTTCAGTGGTTTCTAATTTTTGCAAATACTGTCAATGCTATAATAAATAAATACATATGTTCAGCTTCCCTAACTTCCAAATTATGTTCCTAACCTCTGAAATTAGTCATAAAAAGGGTGCAAATAGCTCTCCAATAATTTCTACTAACTCAGTAATTTAAAAACTTCCTTTGTTTTTAATGTGGATTCCTTTGATTCACCAGGTTAAACACTTTCTAATATTTACTATTCAAATTTCCTTTTGTATAATAAAAGCATTACAGTTTAATGGTAACTGCTATTAGTTTAATGGTGACATTTCATAATATTTACCTTAATTTTTATCTGTTACTTAATGATTACACAGGGATTATCTATTACTTTAGTTAGTTATCTTTCTTACTTTACTTATTTAATAACACCTAGAGATCTCTAACATTTCAAGATTGGATTAAAAAAATTTTTTAAATATTTTAAATCCAGATTATACTTATACTAATGTAGTAATAAATTACACTTTGACTTTCATGTGTACCTTTTCCTTTGCTTGCCTCAACTTTGCCTTTCTTTGTTAATATGAATGCTTTTTGTTTTTGTGAGCTTATTTCAATTTTGTCACTTGAAAGTTTTGTCTTGAATTTGATATTCCAGTAACCTAGGACTTCATAGGTTCCTGAAAGTTACTTAATGATAAATGTGCCTTAGATATAATATTTTTTAAATGCTGGCATAATATTAAATTTTCTTAAAATCTGGTGATTTTCAAATTCTGTTATTTTCAGTTTCAAAATATATAAATATGCATATATACACACACACACATACATATTATCAAACCAACGTTGCAGGGAGTGTGTCTCCATGACAAACACCCCATATGAGCACAAACACACACAACATGAGGCAGCAAGAGTGCAAGAGAGGGACCAAGGGAGGGAGAAACTGACTTACCTTGAATCTCATAACTTTAAGAGCCAGTAATACTGCTATATACAGTAAAATATTATTTAATATTTATTAAAACAAACTAGCATCCTAAACCACTGCTAATTGTTACATAATTGTGAAGAAGGCTTTTAACTTATTTATTACTAAACTACAGAGAAATGAAATTTAGACTTAATCTCAATAATCCCCTCCAGCTCTGAAATTCTAATGATTTGTTTGCAAACCCATATCTAAGATTCTAAGTAAAGATCATTCTTTAAGCTGAATCTCAAAGTTACACTGCTTTGCACAGTGTAGCCATTTAGCCATTTGTTAACTGACTCTGAACAGTTACAACAAAAAATTATCTGTGCTATATAGTAGTAAGATAACATTTCTAAGGAAATTGCAATTTTAATGCCTCATCAAATCCAGTAAATCAGAGTTATATCAAATAGCAAAACATAAATATAAAGAAAAATACACTCACCAATGTATCTAGGCCAACATGCTGCTTTCCTTTTTCTTGATGTGGTCCTAATACCAATTTTCCAGTAGAAAAAAAGGGTGTATCCAGTGTTTTATATACTTTCAAATCACCATGCTCAACAAAAAACTGATATGTATCTCGTGGCCTTATAAGATCTAAGGGAAAAATACTAAAATGAATATAAAACAATAGAAATGATATGTGTGTAATACATATACACACATGCATATACAATAGAGTTATTTATAGATATAAACCTGCCTTAGAAAGACAGAAGTGATTAAGATCAATGACTCTGAAGGTAGGATGCCACAGGTCAAAAACTGTCTCTGTCTTAAAACTGTGTGACCTTAGGCAAGTGACTCATCCTCTCTTCTCTATGCTTCCATTTCCTTTTCTATAAAATAGGATAGTAATAGTTCATCTGCATTGCTGTTGTGAATATCAAATGAGTTAATGTGTGTAAAGTACTTAAAACACTACCTACCACAAAGTAAGCACAGGTAAATCTTAGCTGGTAACAATAATGGCACTATTATTATTTCTATTATAGCTCAGAAAGAAAACAAACTGGCAAAAACACAAGATTTTCCCACCTGTAAAAAGTTTAACATACAAACGTATCATCATCATGCCAACTGATTCTTTTGTACTTGACTATTTATTAAATAACATTTTTATTTACCAGGCTCTAAGTAACCAGAATTCTAACTATTGCTCCCAAATTACTATCTCACTTTTGAATTTCCCTTTTATTTACAAACATTTAAATATTTATAATTAATACATTATTTTATCATCAGCTTCCGGCTGTGTCCTCAATATTTGGTAATGTTAGTTAACCCCACAGACTACAGGATACAGGAAATGTGTAGACTTAAGAACAGACAAAAAAGTGATGAACTCCTGACAAGACAACTTTTGTAACCTGGTACAGTATAGCAACGGTTGTAGCTAAGACATTATGTTCAGTTCTCTGTACTTCTACTTGCTGCCAAATAAACAATCTGAATACAGAAATAACTTTGCTATTTATGATGTCAAATGGAACCTGTTTCACAGCCAAAGTTTTAAGTGGAACTATCATTACTGCCTCCTGATTTAACCTATTTGTCGTCTGATTTAGGATAAATAGTCCTCAGTACTCACTGATAGAGTTTTAACAGTTGATAAAACATTTGCCTAGTAAATGCAGCAGGCGGCTTCTATGACTCTGTGATGGCCTTAAGGTTAAGCCTGACATTTGTTTGGCTGTTTGATACCTTCTCTAGTTATCTCCCTAAAGGTCTCATGTCTCAAGTACTATAATTGGCATCCCATAGCTCAGAAGGCTATCTAAATCCTGCCCACACTCCCTGCCTGGTCTCACAGTAAAAGTGTATCCTGAAGTCTGCTAGCTAACATACGACAATTCCCCATAAACAACCCCTGCATCTTCTTGGTCAAAAAAGGTCTGGACCTCAATGGGGGAGACAACACTAATGATGGTAGCACCTGTATCCCAAAGGACAAAAGCATTGTGCTATATGTCCCTGGAGGTTGTTTGCCATCAGTGCTCCCAGACAGTAGTCCTCACATAGGCTGCTTATTGAAATTAGATCCTCTACTGGACTTTGGCTCTGAAAGAGTTGGGGAGAGAAAGGGAAAGTAGAGAGGCCAGTCATCAACCAGCAGTTTGTCCTTACTAGTTGTTAAATTAAACATTTTCAATATCATCCCTGATCTTACCCATGAGAATAATCTCTCTTGTGTCTGGGTCCTTTACACTCGTTGGCTTCAAAGGATCTCCTAGAGGTACATTCAGATTTACCACTAATTTATTCTCTGCAAAAGATATGCCATTGAAATACAAACTACTTACTTCAGATTCTTTTCAATTAAAAAAAAATCTAGTATGAAACACAGCTACAGACAAGTAATAGAGGAAAACTGCCAGAGGCATAACAATCTTTTCCTATTTATAAATAACCACCTTGATAAACAAAAATTTTTAAATCACAATGATCTAATATAGAAGCAAATATCCTAAACTACTTGTTTTCTACAAGCCTATTAAAACAACTCTTGAACTTTTCATGATCAAGTTAAACAATGTTTTTGCATATTTTCTAAGATAGCTAGAAGTATGCAATACATTCTAGAAAAAATTTCATTAAATTGTGTATTTAACCATAGTTTGGACATGGGAAAGGTAAGCTTCACATGACATAGCAATTTACTTCTAAGAAAGTGTTTTATATTATGCTATTATTGTTTTATTAAGGTATCATTGATATGCAATCACGTGAGCAAGACTGTGGCTACTAGATTCCCCCCATTATCAAGTCCCCACCACATACCCCATTATAGTCACTGTCCACCAGCACAGTAAGATGCTAGAGTCACTACTTGTCTTCTCTGTGCTATACTTCCTTCCCCGTGCCCCCACCACTACATTATGTGTGGTAATCATAATGCCCCTTAATCCCCTTATGCCTCCCTTCCCACCCATCCTCCCCAGTCCCTTTCCCTTTGGTAACTGTTAGTCCATTCTTGGGTTCTCTGCATCTGCTGCTGTTTTGTTCCTTCAGTTTTTGCTTTGTTGTTATACTCTACAGATGAGTAAATATTATGCTATTATTTTTAATTTAAAGAGTAAGTTTACTTTCAAAATTTGGAAAAATTTGGACATAAATAGTGAATTTACCCTAAAATACCAAATCTGAAGTTTTTAGAGGTAAATTTACAAAGAGCTACTTTTCAAAACAGTTACCTCAAATAAAATCTAAGTTTTTTTTAAGAAAAAGCTCATACTTCTTTGATCATTATCAAGACAGATCCTTTTCCTATGAACAACTTTGTTGACTTTTCCCATGTTTTCTTTTGCCTTTCTTTTAGATGATACTGTGTCTGGGGACAGTATTCCACCAATCACAAATCCTCCTGAAATTTAATAATAAAAAAGGTAAAATATCATACCTCGGAGAGTGAAATCTTGAAACAAAACCGATTAAATTAATACAGCACATTTCCTTTCCAAGTACCAAAGAATACATTATTATTACTACATTCTACAGATAGTAATTCAAATAACATAAATAATAACCAATTTTATTCATTATGTCTCTATTATCCTAAATCTAGAAGCACTGGTAAAACATGACTGACCTAATTCTATTGCTTGAAATCCAGTTATCAGGGGCAGTTTAAAAAAACAAAAGAAGCTAAAGGCCAGCAATGAACTACTTATAGTAATCCACATACAGTACTGAGTCCTTTAACTCAGATATAGTTATAAAAGGAAAGAAGTAACTTTAAGATAACATTATACTTTCCAGCCCACCCTGTACCATTACCAAAGAAAAATACAAAAAGAAAACAGGATGGGAATAACGGAGAATACATAATCTTTGCCAGTTAAAATTTTCTCATGTTTGGATCTAATGCTTCATTTTATAAAATTACAAATCTCGTTCAATAGTATAAAAATAATATTTTATAAAGTCGCATAATCACCTCAAATTGCTACCAAAGTGGGAAAAAGAATTAGGAACTGGATAGTAATTAGACAAATCTATATCTTAATCTATTCTTCTAATTTTGAGGGGATGAAGATTAAATGAGGTAATGTGTATAAATGTGTAGGACAGGGCATGGCACATAATATATATAAACAAACTGTAGCAATCCTAGTTACTATTTTTTATTGTCAGACATTAAAATGTAAGTTGGAATTTACCTGATGGCCTTCCTTGATAATCTATTCGCTCCCCTCGCCAGTATTCCAAAGGTTTCAACCTTATTCTCTTGGTTCTGCGAACATTTGGTGTGTTGGAGGGCAATACTGTAAAAAGATGTTAGACAATTACTTGCATGATAATCTGCAGTGGAAAGATTGATATTACCTTCTAGCATAGTAATGCTTCTAGACAAAACAGTAGGAAAACAAAAATTTATGATATATTTGTGCTAATAATTTTAAAAATGCCAATGGAAAAACAGGTTACTAGGTCGGCAAAGATTTAAAAACTTGGTTAATACCCATGGTTAATGATGTTAAAGACAGAAACTCTCATATACTATAGGTAGAAATATAAACTGATTGAAGATAATTGATAATATTTCTAATAACTTGATTTAGAAATTTCATTTCGAGGCAACGAGTTTACAAAATCTTCACAAAGATGGGGAAAACTATAGGTATAGGTACAAAAACATTCATGGTAGTACTATTTATAATAGTACTATTTGGTAGTACAAATTATAATAGAAATGGAAAACATGGTAGTACTATTTATAATAGAAATGGAAAACAAAACAAAATTAAAAACCATCTCAATGCTATATATATATATATATATATATATATATATATATATATATATATATATAAAACAAACTTGTAAATTGGGGGTTGTTATGAAAGAATATGCTTATGTGTGTACACACACAGCCACCCACTTTATCTAAACAATGTTAAATTCTAAAAACTAAGTTGAGTATTTTTGGCTATATATAATCAAATTTCTATATTCGGATTTATTTTTTATTTACAAGAGCTGTCTATTCTGAAAGTGGTTTACTAGAATCTCCCAATCTAACTGTATTGTTTAAATGAAAATCTTCTTGCTTTTCCTCAGTTTTTTCCTACTAATTTCAGTTGCACGGTTGTTTGGCGCAGTGTTTATGATTCTATATTCTTTATAAATTTTTCATTTTATCATTGTATATACTTCTTTATCCTATTCAGCACTTTAATTTTAACCTTAAGTTCCACACAGCCTAATTTGAAAACTGCCCTATTTTCTTTTGGTTTACATTGATCTACGTAATTCTTTAACAACCTTTCATTTCAAAACTTAAGTGTTTCTTATAAACATATTAGTTGATTTATATTGCTAGCCAAATTGACAGTTTTTATCTTAATATGGAAATTCAATACATTCACAGTTAGTTTAACAAGTAACATGATTCCTTTTATTCCTTCCATCTTACTTTGCATTTAATAGTTATTTTTACATTAGTAATTCTTCGTTCTCCTCATTTTTATTGGTTTGATCAAATGACCTTTTCTCCCCACCACTCCCTTGGTCATTTCAAAGTTTTGCTGTTTTTCACACTAATATTAGTTATCTTCACATTCTGACACTCAAAAATCAAACTCCTTGTTATTCAGGATTTAATCAAAAATAAAATCCCTGACTAAAATATGCTATCATCTCCTTTTCTCATTCAGTAAAACTAAAACCTTTAGATTACTCTTCTGCCCCCATATTTGTTCCCACCATAGCAGGTTTTTAAAGGTAATCTACATTATCAGGTATTACAAAAATCCTTACTTAGCACTTAAAAATCCCTAATCACATTGCCATTAAATAGTAGATATACCTAAGGTAATCAGCAATGTGGGCCCTGTGACTTAATTTGCATCAAAAGGATGTGACAAAGGTGATGGGAAGTCCCTTCTGTGGTTATAGAATAATTGTTATACACACATACATCTATATATTTGTATATAATGAGGAAAGAGCATTTCCTCACAGACAGCAGTGGCACCACATGCCTGTGACCCCACCATTGCTACAGGTGTTGGGCAGTTAGAGTGTAGAGCTTCTGGGCACTAGATGGCGTGGATACACAAAGTTATTATTCCATAGTAATTATTGCAAATGAAAAACAGCAAACAAATTTTACACAAAAAAAGATCCCAAAAACACGAGACAGAAGGCTCAGTGAAACAGAAATCAACAATCTTCTTGATAAAGATTTTAAAATGAAAATCATAAACATGCTCACAGAGCTATAGAAAAATATTCAAGATTTCAGGGAGGACTTCAAAAAAGACACAGAAACTATGAAAAATATGGTATTTGAAATGAAACATACAGTGGAGGAATTTAAAAGTAGATTAGATGAGGTAGAGGAGACAGTAAATGAAATAGAAATTAGAGAACAGGAATACAAAGAAGCTGAGGCACAGAGAGAGAAAAGGATCTCTAGCAATGAAAGAATAGTAAGAGAAACGTGCAACCAATCCAAATGGAACAATATTGGCATTATAGGAGCCCCAGAAGAAGGAGAGAGAGAAACATGGATGGAAAATCTCTCTGAGGAAATAATGGCTAAAAACTTCCCCAATCTGGGGAAGGAAATAGTCAATCAGGCCATGGAAGTGCAGAGCTCTCCAAACACAAGGGACCCTAGGAAGACAGTACCAAGACATATAATAATTAAAATGGCAAAGATCAAGGGCAAGGAGAGTATTGAAAGCAGCCAGAGAGAGAGAAAAGACCACTTAAAAAAGGAAAGCCCATCAGACTATCAGCAGACTTCTCAGCAGAAACCTTACAGGCCAGAAGGGAGTGGCATGATATATTTAATGCAATGAAACAGAAGGGCCTCCAACCAAGAATACTTTACATAGCAAGATTATCCTTTAGATTTGAGGAAGGGATTAAAACAATTTACAGATAAACAAATGTTGAAGGAATTCACCTCCCACAACCAGTCTCCACAGTGTATATTAAAGAGTCTGCTCTAGATGCAAGTGCTCCTTAGACTAAACAGCAGTCACCAGATAAAATAAAACAACAGTAAAGGAAGTAGACCAATTAATTACTAAGCAAATCCAAAATTAAATCAACTACTCACAAAGTCAGGCAAAGGATAAACAGAATACAGAATATGACACCTAAGATAAAAAAGAGTAAAGGAGGAGGGAGAAGAAAATGAAAAAAAGAACCTTTAGACAGTGCTCAAAACAGCATAATAAGTGAGTTAAGACAGACTATTTGTAAGGAAGCTGCCCTTGAAACTTTGGTAACAACAAATCTAAAACCTACAATGGCAATAAGTACGTATCTTATTGGTAACCACCCTAAGTGTAAATGGACTGAATGCACCAAACAAAAAACATAGAGGTAAAAAATGGATAAAAAAAACAAGGCCCATTTATATACTACCTACAAGAGACTCACTTCAAACCCAAAGACCTACACGGACTAAAAGTGAAGGGAAGGAAAGCAGTATTTCATGCAAATAATAGGGAGAAAAAGGCAGGAATTGCATTACTTGTATCAAACAAAACAGTGACAAAAGGCAAAGGAGGACATTACATAATGATAAAGGGGTCAGTCCAACAAGAGGATATAACCATTATAAATATATATGCACCCAACACAGGAGCACCTACATATATGAAACAAATACTAACAGAATTTAAGGGGGAAATAGAAAGGCAGTGTACTCATTTTAGGAGACTTCAACACACCACTCACTCCAAAGGACAGATCAACCAGAGAGAAAATAAGTAAGACAGAGGCACTGGACAACACATTAGAACAGATAGACCTAATAGATATTTACAAAACATTCCACCCAAAAGCAGCAGAATACACATTCTTCTCGAGTGCACGTGGAACATTTTCCAGAAGAGATCACATATCAGGCCACAAAAAGAGCCTCAGTAGATTCAGAAGGATGGAAATTGTGCCAACCAGCTTCCTAGACCACAAAGGTATGAAACTAGAAATAGATTGTGCTAAGAAAACAAAAAATCCCACAAACACATGGAGGCTTAACAACAAGCTCCTAAATAATCAATGGATCAATGATCAAATAAAAAGATATCAAGCAATATACAGAGAGAAATTAAAACAACTCAACACCCCAAAACCTCTGGGATGCAGCGAATGAAGTTCTAAAAGGAAAGTTTATTGCAATACAGGCTAACGTCAAAAAAGAAGAACAATCCCAAAAGAACAATATAAAATCATAATTGATGAAACTAGAAAAAGAAGAACAAATGAAGCCAAAAGTCAGTAGAAGGAGGAACATAATAAATAGTGGAGCACAAATAAATAAAATTGAGAAGAATAAAACAACAGAAAGATTCAATGAAACCAGGAACTGGTTCTTTGAGAAAATAAACAAAATAGACAAATACCTACCCAGACTTATCAGGAAAAAAAGAGAATGTACACACATAAACAGAATCAGAAACAAAAAAGGAAAAATCACTATGGACACCACAGAAATAGAGAGTTATTAGAGAATATTATGAATAATTACATGCTAAAAAATTGGGTAATCTGGAAGAAACTGACCACTTTCTAGGAAAATACAACCTTCCACCCAGAAAGAAACAGAAAATCTGACAGACCAACTACCATCAATGAAATTGAACTGGTAATCAAAAAACATCCTAAGAGTAAAACTTTTGGACCAGGTGGAACACTGAATTTTATCAAATGTTTGGAGACGACCTAATATTCATCCTTCTTAAAGTTTTCCAAAAAGTACAAGAGGAGGGATTACTTCCAAACTCATTGTATGAGGCCAGCATCACTTTAATACCAAAACCAGGCAAAGACACTACAAAAATACAAAATTATAAACCAATATCCCTGATGAACATAGATGCAAAAACTCTCAACAAAATATTAGCAAACCAAATCAAAAATACATTAAAAAGATCATTCATCATGACCTAGTGGAATTTATTCCAGGGATGGAAGGATCGTACAATATTCAAAAATCCATCAACATCATACAACCACATCAACAAAAAGAAGGACATAAACCACATGCTCATCTCCATAGATGCTGAAAAAGCATTCAACAAAATTCAACATCCATTCATGATAAAAACTCTCAACAAAATAGGTATAGAGGGCAAGTACCTGAACATAATAAAGGCCATATACAACAAACCCACAGCCAACATCATACTTAACTGCAAAAAGCTGAAAGCTTTTTCTCTAAGACTGGGAACAAGATATGGATGCCCACTCTTCCCACTTTTATTCAACAGAGTACTGGAGATTCTAGCCACAGCAATCTGACAATACAAAGAGATAGAAGGCATCCAGACTGGTGAGGAAGTTTAACTGTCATTGTTTACAGATGACATGATATTGTACATTAAAAATCCTAAAGAATCCTACTGAATTCAGCAAAGTTGCAGGATACAAAATTAATACACAGAAATCTGCTACATTCCTATATACTAACAACAAACTAGCAGAAAGAGAAATCAGGAAATCAATTCCATTTACAATTGCATTGAAAAGAATAGAATACCTAGTAATAAACCTAACCAATGAGGTGAAAGACCTATAACCTGAAAACTACAAGACTCTCAGGAGAGAAATTAAATAAAACATCAATAAATGGAAATACATCTTGTGCTTACGGATAGGAAGAATTAATATTGTCAAAATGGCCATCCTGCCTAAAGCAATCTACAGATTCAATGCAATCCCTATCAAAATACCAACAGCATTCTTCAATGAACTAGAACAAATAGTTCTTAATTTCATATGGAACCATAAAAGACCCTGAATAGCCAAAGCAATCCTGAGAAGGCAGAATAAAGCTGGAGGGATTATGCTCCCTAACTTCAAGCTCTACTACCAAGCCACAGTAATCAAAATAATTTGGTACTGGCACAAGAACAGAATAGCAACACCGGGTATAAACCCAAGCTTATACAGCCAATTAACATATAATAAGGGATTCATGCATATAAAATGGGGAAATGAAAGCCTCTTCAACAACTCATGTTGGCCAAACTGGACAGCTACATACAAGAGAATGAAACTGGATTATTGTCTAACTCCATATACAAAAGTAAAATCGAAATGGATCAAAGACCTGAGTTTAAGTCATGACACCATAAAACTCTTAGAAGAAAGCATAGGCAAAAATCTCTTGAATATATAAACATGAGCAACTTTCTCCTGAACAGATCTCTTTGGGCAAGGGAAACAAAGGCATAAATGAACAAATGGGACTACATTAAACTAAAAAGCTTCTGTACAGCGAAGGACATCATCAGCAGAACAAAAGGCATCCTACAGTATGGGAGAATATATTTGTAAACAACCTATCCGATAACTAGATAACTTCCAAAATATATAGAGCTCACATGCCTCAACACCCCAAAAATAAATAATCAGAGTAAAAAATGAGTGGAGGATATGAACAGACACTTCTCCAAGGAAGAAATTCAGATGGTCAACAGGCACATGAAAAGATGCTCCACATCGCTAATTATCAGGGAAATTAAAACCACAATGAAGTATCACCTCACACCAGTTAGGATGGCCAACATCCAAAGACAAGGAACAACAAATGCTGGTGAGGATGTGGAGAAAGGGGAACCCTCTACATTGTGGTGGGAATGTAAGCCAGTTCAACCATTGTGGAAAGCAATATGGAGGTTCCTCAAAAATCTAAACATAGAAATACTATCTGACCCAGTAATTCCACTCATAGGAATTTACCCAAAGAAAACAAGATCCCTGATTCAAAAAGACATATGCACCCCTTGTTTATTGCAGCACCATTTACAATATCCAAAATGTGGACACAACCAAACTGTGCATCAGTAGATGCACGAATAAAGAAGAGGTGGTACATATACACAATGGATTATTTCAGCCATAAGAAGAAAACAAATCCTACCATTTGCAACAACATGGATGGAGCTAGTGGGTATTATGGTCAGTAAAATAAGCTGGCAGAGAAAGCCAAGTAACAATTTCACTCATTTGTGGAGTATAACAACAAATGAACACTGAAGGGACAAAACAGCAGGCAACTCACAGACTCTAAGAAGGGACTAGCAGTTACAAAAGAGAAAGGCTGTGAGATTCCATGGGGAAAGAGGGAGATGACGATTAAGGGGCACTATGAATTAGCACACATAATGTAGGTGGGTCACAGGGAAGGCAGTACAGTTTGGAGAAGACAAGCAGTGACTCTATAGCATCTTACTACATTGATGGATAGTGACTGTAATGGGGTGTTGGGGCAGGGCGATTTGATAACATGGGTGAATGTTGTAACCACAATGTTGCTCATGTGAAACCTTCATAAGATTATATATCAATGATACCTTAATAAAAGTAAATAAATATGTATTGTCTAAGATACTAAATTTGCGGTGATTTGGCACACAATAGAAAACAAATACATATTTAAATTTAAACACATGTATTGAAAGAATCATTCCTCACCACTATTTCCTCTCTTTGGATTCAGTTCTGGTTTATATGATACTTGGTTAGAATACATCACAAAATTATTTTACATGGAGGGTACTAAAATCAATGTTGCATTATATGCAAAATAAATTCACTCATAATAAAGTAAGGTATCTTGGCTAGGAATAAAATAATTGGATTGTCACATAATCTCTGAAAGTAGGCTATAAAAGTTATTTTATTCTTTCAGCATTACACAGATGGGAGTATTAGTCATTTTTTCCCCTTTGTATGTAACTTTTTCTTTCTATCTGGAAGCTTTACTCTATCACTGAAACTTAGGAATTTTATTCCCTTATATCTAGAGTTATTTATCTTTTCAGTAATTCTGATTACCAGTTAGTAAACTTATTCAAACTGCAGAGTCAAGGAATCCAGGAAGTATTAACTACTTTTTTTGTTTTCTCTCCTCCATCTGGCTCTTTTTTCTGTTATTTACATGTTTTGTCTGCTGTCTTCATGCTAGTTCTAGTGCATATCTTTTTACCTCATGGTTTCCATCTTTTTATATTTCTGCTCTAAAGAATTTCTTCCACATCAATACCAGCGATTAATTCAGCTCTCAAAATTGACTACCTTTACTTCCATTTCATCTACTAACTTTTTAAACTAAATAGTTATGATTTTTTATTACCATATTGAATCTCTGAAAGTTCTTATTTCCCTTTTTTGTTAAAATTGCTATCTATCTACTACAAAGGTTCTAGCTCACCAGAAAGCAGCACCTATTGGTGTTAGGCATAATTCTTGATATTCCTCTCTCTGGTTGCTGGAGCCCCTGTTGAAAGACATTTTTATTTCTCTTTGCCTATGCCTGACTCTAGTTATCATTCCACTCCAAAATAAGCACTAAGCACTGAGAAGTATAGTAGTCTTTCTTCACATGGGCCTACAAAAGTAATAACTGATACGTAAGTTTTGGGTTGAAGCAGTTAGAGAAAGCTTCAGTCCTAATGGCTCTCTTCATGTACAAAAGTAGAAATACTCACAGCCTCAAGTATAGGGAGAAATATAAAAAGCCATACCAATCCCACAAAGGAATCTTAACTGCCAAACAACTTCTCGGGAACCATGAAATTTTAATCTTAAAATGGGCCTCTCCATGGGTTCCCCAGTTCCGGCTCTGCCTACTTACCTATCCTAGGCACTGCTTTGTTTAGGAGTGAACTGGATAAGAATGGTAGAAGTTGTGAGGGATGCCATCTACCTAGCAGTTATATATACATATATATATTTTTTATTAAGGTATGATTGATATACACTCTTATTAAGGTTTCACATGAAAAAACAATGTGGTTACTACATTTACCCATATTATCAAGTCCCCCCCATACCCCAATGTAGTCACTGTCCATAAGTGTAGTATGATGCCACAGATCCACTATGTGCCTTCTCTGTGCTACACTGTTCTCCCCATGATCCTCCACACCATATGTACTAAATATAATACCCCTCAATTCCCTCCCCACCTACTCTCCCACACCCCTCCCCTTTGGTAACCACTAATTCATTCTTGGAGTCTGCTATTTTTTTTCCTTCAGTTTTGTTTCATTGTTATACTCTACAAATGAGGGAAATCATTTGGAATTTGTCTTTCTCCACCTGGCTTATTTCAAGGAGCATAATGTCCTCCAGCTCCATCCATGTTGTTGCAAATGGTAGGATTTGTTTCTTTCTTATGGCCGAATAGTATTCCATCGTGGTATACACATCTTCTTTATCCATTCATCTACTGATGGACTCTTAGGTTGCTTCCATATCTTGGCTACTGTAAAAAGTGCTGCAATAAACATAGGGGTGCATATGTCTTTTTGAATCTGAGAAGTTGTATTCTTTGGATAAATTCCAAAGAGTGGGATTCCCAGGTCAAATGATATTTCTATTTTTTACTTTTTTGAGGAACCTCCATATTGCTTTCCACAATGGTTGAACTAGCCTACATTCCCACTAGCAGTGTAGGAGGGTTCCCCTTTCTCCGCATCCTCGCCAACATTTGTTGTTCTTAGTCTTTTCAATGAGGAGCATCTTTTCATGTGTCTGTTGGCCATCTGAATTTCCTCTTTCTTTGGAGAACTGTCTCTTCATATCCTCTGCCCATTTGTTAATCGGGTTATTTGCTTTTTGGGTGTTGAGGCGTGTGAGTTCTTTATATATTTTGGACGTTAACCCCTTGTCGGATATGACATTTACAAATTTATTCTCCCATACTGAGGATGCCTTTTTGTTCTGTTGATGGTGTCCTTTGCGGTACAGAAACTTTTTAGTTTAATGTAGTCCCATGAGTTCATTTTTGCTTTTGTTTCCCTAGCTCAAGGAGATGCATTCAGGAAGAAGTTGCTCATGCTTATATTCAGGAGATGTTTGCCTATGATGTCTTCTAAGAGTTTTATGGTTTCATGACTTACTTTCAAGTCTTTAATCCATTTCAAGTTTACTTTTGTGTATGGGGTTCCTAGCAGTTATATTTTACAGAATTCTCTACCATTTTGGTGAGAGTATGCTCCCTACTATGCATAAAAGTAAGAGGGCTTCAGAACTTATAAATGGACAATA
Source organism: Manis pentadactyla (assembly GCF_030020395.1). Lineage (NCBI taxonomy): Eukaryota > Metazoa > Chordata > Mammalia > Pholidota > Manidae > Manis > Manis pentadactyla. The sequence goes on from NC_080023.1 coordinate 55,654,137, forward strand.
AACTCAGAGGCCTATACTGATTTACCATGAAATTCATGAAAACTCAATACATAGTTTTAACTTACCGGCCAATTAATCCAAGTATTTCCCCCATGCTTGAGAAAAATTAAGTTATATTTAGAAACAGAGGTTTTAAAATGTGAAAATATTAAAAGAGAGAAATGGCCTTACCTAATTTGTGATGAATTTTGTTCTCTGGTGTTACTTTAGATTTTTTTACTCTTGAGTCACCTGCAAAATTCAGGAGACAACATCATGAACAATGGCTGCTAATTCCATGTTGAGTTAAAGTGACTTACATAAAGCATAAATAATTAAAAATAAAATTTGACCTGAAAATATACTTTATTACTCCTTTTGCTTTTCACTGCTGAGGAATACAGACTGATGAAAAACAATGTAACATTTCTCTAGATTTTGCTCAGATAATAGCAAAATAAATATGCCTAAGAGCATGGCAGTCAAAAATAACAAAACACAAACAGGTTTTCCATTGCACCTGGACTTCAGATGAAATAAGCTATTTGGTGGATAAAAACGCAGGGCATAATAATGAATAATCAATATGATAACAATGTAAAATGAACTTTAAAATTCTGAAGTAATACAGCTATATATACTGAATTCAACACTGTGACAATCAGTCATGGTTTCTAAACTTTAGTGTGGTAAAGATCATCTAAACATAGCTGCTGCCATCAACTCTCCCTTCCTTTGCACAAATGTTGCTCTTTATCAAAAGGCACAGTCTTACTCCCTTGTCCTTGAATCTCTCCTGGCCTTCGTGACTTGCTTGACTAACTAAATACAGCAGAAACGACGTTCTGGAACTTGGAAGGTTAAGCCCTAAGAAGATGCGCAGGTTCTACCTAGGCCTTTTGCGACCTCACTGTAGGAAAATGCAGTCACCATATATGAAGACTGACTACCCCAAGACTGAAATGCTGCAAGGAAACCTACACTAACCACATGGAAAGGCCATGTGGAGGAAAAGAGATACTTGGCCAGCCTCCAATTGTGCCAGCCACTCTAGCTGGATGTTAAATATTTAAGTAAAGAAGTAACCTTGACCTTCAGCCCATTTGAGCTTTCAAATGATTTCAGTCCCAGAAGCTTGCATCTAACCACAAATGCATGAGAGAACCCAAGTGAGAACTGCCCAACTAACCCAACTGAACCCACAGAACCATGAGATAAATCAATGGCACTAAGACACTAAATTTTGGGTGGTTTGTTATTCAGGAATATGGAACACTTAATGTCCATGAACCACCTAAAACTTTTGATACAAATTTGTATATAATATGCATTTCCTAAAAAGTAGATCTAAGCTTTCATTACATTCTCAAATAATTCCATGATACCAAAAGACTGTTAAAAATGACTGAATTAGAAACTTTATAAATTGCTGGTTTGGAAGAAACATTAGTGACCATAGAATCTAATTTCTCAGTCCAGAATAGGCAAATCTATAGAGATAAAAGTAGAATAATGGATGCCTACATGTGTGGGGCAGGAGGTAGAAGGGTAGATTAGAGGGAAAGGAAGGTGCCTGCTAAATAAATGGCATGAAGTTTATTTTTGGGGGTGATGAAAAAAATGTTCTATAATTTATTGTGATAGTTACACATCACTCAGTTATATACTATATATGAAGTAACTGCATGGTGCATGAAATATATCTCAGTAAAGCTGTTACAAAACAAATTTCCCATACAATCCCCACTCCCTACTAGAACAAGTGATGGCCATTCTCAGTTTGAAAATTTTCCCATAGCAGTGGGCCTTGAAGGCAGCTGGTAGAGTCAGAGAAGGAATTAAACAAATAAGTAAATAATCTGAGGATAACGGAAGCTAGCTTTCTCACTATATAACAAAGGGGTTTATAAAAAGTGGAAAAGGAAAAATCAACAGTGTGGACTAGAATTGGAGGTACTGATGTGAACTCATGATTTCTAAATATAAGTACAGAAACAGATATAAATGCTTGTGTATGTATGGTGTAGATATATGTATATACATATATTTGTGTATATCTATTTCCTATCCCAGTAACAATGAGCACACCAAGCTGAACTTCTAAATGCCATCCTCCACTAAAAAGAACCAGGTTCCTTAGGAGAAATAATTGAGTCCAGAGTTGAAACAGAGAAAGTAACATAGAATACCTTATGCCAAAAAATAAGAAAGTATTCCAAAATGATAGAAACATAATAAATGGAGATATGAATTAGTTGAAAGGATGCCTACTGGCCAAATCTGGCATAATTTAACTATCAGAATAAATGAAAGATTACAACCCATCAAATAAAATACGAACCCAGTAGAACTCCATAATAATATAAACAAATGAATAATGAATAAATAAATGGGGAAGAGATAAGAAAAACTATTTTTTATAGAAGGCCAACTAATTAATAGAGAAGGAATTAGGGAAATAGAATATATATATTTGGTATTATCATTAGTGGCTAATGATTCAGGTGGAAGTTTTCAACAGATGCTGAGATTGGAATGGAGATCTGCAAAAGATATACGTTATTGAATTTTATCAGGATATCACTTCACAAAATACTCATTGATTATGAAAGAGAAAAACATTATTATCTAAAGTGGAGAAAACTGGCAGACAATAACTTCAATGGGAGAACAAGATTAGTATCACCAGTTAGTTATGGGTTAACACTGTGCTTCCTATGCAGAAAGAACAAAGCATCATTTCTGTAATATTTCTGTAACATATGTATGACAGGTGTCTGATCATGAGAAAGACCCAGGATGAAGGTCATTCTTAACAATGAAAAGCTTGTACTGTTTGAAAAAATGTAAAGGTCATGAAAATTAGAAAAAGTCTAACTATTCTTATTGAAGGAAACTGAAGGTATATGAGAGCTAAATGCAATCTATGATCCTGGACTGGGTCCTGAACCAGAGAACACTAATGGAACTGCTGGTGCAATCTGCACTGAATAAGTGAAGGAATACTAGAGTTTTATTAATGCTGATTTCCTGACTTGGAGAGTTCAACGGTGATTATGTTCTTGTCTTGCATCCTGTCTGCACATAATCACAGAATAGTATGCGTCCAACTTATTCTCATAGTTCAGAAAAAGCTAATAATAACAAATGTGATAAATGTATACACAGGGGAGGCAAGAAGGGAGATGGAACAAATGTAAAATGTTGATGAAGGGGATACAGGATTTCTGCATAAGTTTGGAATTATTTCAAGAAACTATTTAGAAGAAGGATGACACACACAGAGATAACTCCTAAATTCCAAATATTAAAGGATCCTAATAAGCATGGAGACAGAGGAAAAGAGGTTATTTACAAAGTTAAAAAGAAACGAGGCTGACTTCAACTTTCTCTTCATAAGATTTAGCTGTCATAAGGCAAAAGGGCAATAATAGCCAGATAGTTTAAAGGGAAAAAGATTATGACTCATGATTATTTTTACTGTTCAACCATTGTTCATTATGTTAAAAATTCCTGAGCCCTTGATAGCATATGTGAGCCTGTCTACCAATAAAGCAACACACTTATCTGTTATGACAATAAATGTGTTGAACATTTATTAAAGGAAAATACTGACGAAGTAGGTTAAAAATAAAAAATCCAATCATACTATTTATAAGCCAATTTTTTTAGTTCCGTAAGAACGGATAAGGATCCGTAAGTAAAAGGATAAACAAACATATGAGGAACAACAATAAACAAAGAGCAGGCAAAGGTCACAGTGTCAGTGAGGCCAAAGACTCAGGGTGACAGCGCTGCAGCAGGGTCAGGAAGGTAAACCTGACCAAAGGTACACTCCGTATGAACACTTATATGCCAAGTAACAGCACATAAGCTTATGGAGTAAACACTGCAGGGAACAGGAGACACAGGGGGACACTGCAGTGGAAAATGTTTTATCTTCACTCCGGCAGTCCTGAGCAGGCTGCATAAGGTCACAGTTCTAAGGGTGAAGAGGAAGAAGATGGTAAAGCAGGAAGGCAAGGCAGGAACCTCCTCCAAACACACCAAGGAAACAACTACAGCAAATACAACCAAACCTGAAAATGACCTGAAGACTGCAGAACACACCAACTACACCTGGGTAAAAGAGAGGACCACACAGAGAGGGGTAAAGTGGCACAGCCATGATCCATCCAGACCCCAGTCCTTCCCCAACCCCAGCCCACAGGCAGGAGGAAGAGTAACTTAACAGGGAGGGGATAGGCACTCAGGAACCCACACACCTGGTACTGGGAACACGAGTCCACATTGCATTGGGTTCTGATTACAGGGGCTGAACACCAGGGAGAGTTGGAGCACTCTGGAAGGGAGGCTGAGACACCAGCAGGTTGTAGAAGACAGGCTCAATCCCTCGGTCCCACTAAGACCAAAAGCGGAGGTGGCGGTTGGAAAGATTTGCCAGCAGCAGGAAGGGTAACTGAAGGGCAAGAGTTTAATGGAGCTCTCACCGCAGAAGGAAGGGCAAGTAGATGACATTTCACCTCCCTCCCTCAGCACAGCAAGTCATGAACTCTCAGGAGCCCCAAACACTCCATGCCCCTTGGTGGCGGCTCAGACTCAAGGAGGTTCCTTATGCACCACCTGCCCACCCAGCAGTGTGGCCCAGCTGTGTCACACTTTGCTGCCTAGCAAGCGATGGGAGACTTTCCTGCCTGGAAGGCAGAGGGAAGCTTTCCCAGCTATCTCAGCCTTGTATCAGCCCAACTGGGGAGGTGCATGAGGAGCCAGCTCCAAGAGCTCCTTCCTCTGCACTGGCAGCCTAGCTGGGTGCAACGCACCCCTTTGCCATGCAACCAAGCAGCACCACAATCACCACCATCACTGCAGGACAAGGAAAGGCCAGCCCACACACAATTCCAGAAGAAGCATCTCTGCTTTGCTGTGATCAAAAGGGCCTGCTGAGGCACACTAACGTACTCAGTGGATTAAGATAGACCAGTGCTGGCAGAAGACAGAAAGGCAGCCTTGCCCCAACTCCACTAACAGCAACTGGGACTCTACCACAAAGGAGAACCAGACATTGGAAAGTAAAGACTCCTGAGCTTCTAGATACCATATTCTAGATATATGAAGAAGGATGCCTTCTTCATAAAACCATTACTCTTTAGACCAGGAAGCACAGCAGATCTATCTAATATAAAAGAAGAAACACAAAAACCATGAAAAAAAGAGGAAGAAGAGGAGTAAATTCCAAACAAGAACAGGACAAGGGGGCGGAGCCAAGATGGGAGCATGAGTAGAGCAGCGGAAATCTCCTCCCAAAACCACATATATCTATGAAAATATAACAAAGATAACTCTTCCTAGAATAAAGACCTGAGGACACAGGACAACATCCAGACCACATCCATACCTGCGAGAACCCAGCATCTTCCAAAGGGGGCAAGATACAAGCCCCGGCCCAGTGGAACCCGAGCGCCCCTCGCCCTAGCACCCGGCGGGAGGAGAGGAGTCGGAGCGGGGAGCGGTAGGGAGCCCAGGAATGCTGAACACCCATCCCCAGCCATCCGGACCAGAGCACAGACACAGTGCATCTGTGGGGTCCTCGATACTAGGGAAACAGGGCAGCAAGACCGGCGAGCAGGTACCGGAAGCTGGTGCCGGAGGACAAAAGAAAAGCGAACGGTCATTTTTTTTGTTGTTGTTTTGTTTAGGTGAGTGCATTTTGGAAGTCTTAAAGGGACAGGGACACCAATATTAGGGAAACAGTGCAGCAAGAAGGGTGAGCGGGTATCGGAGGCCGGTGCTGGAAAACAAAAGAAAATCGAGCAGCGATTTTTTGTTGTTTTTGTTGTTGTTTTGTTTTGGCGAGTGCTTTTTGGGAGTCTTAAAAGGAAAGGAACCAAAATACTAGGGAAACAGGGCAGGAAGACCACTGAGCGGGTAAAAGAGGCTGGCGCCGGAGAACAAAAGAAAAGCGAGTGGCCTTTTTTTTTTCTTTCCTTTTTTATTTATTTTTAATTTTTTTTTTTTTGGTGGTTGCTGTTTTGTTCAGGCGAGTGCTTTTTGGAAGTCTTAAAGGGGCAGGGTGGGACACTTAGTCCAGAGGTAGGGAATCTGGGGATCTCTGGGCACTCTAATACCCTGGGCAGCAGGGAGCACGGAGGCCCCTTACAGAGATAAACAGCCTCCCCGCCACTTCCCCTCCAACGCGACTCCACCATTTTGGAGCAGAGGCCCGAGCCAGGCCATGACCACAGCAACAGCGGAGATAAACTCCATAGCAGCCGGGCAGGAAGCAGAAACCCTGTCTGCGCGCAGCTACCCAGCACAAGAAACTAGAGGTCACTGTTCTCCCAGGAGAGGAGGGCCACAAACCAACAAGAAGGGAAGTTCTCCCAGCCGTCACTCATCCCAGCTCTGCAAACTATTCCTATCACTATGAAAAGGCAAAACTACAGGCAGACAAAGATCACAGAGACAACACCACAGAAGGAGACAGACCTAACCAGTCTTCCTGACAAAGAATTCAAAATAAAAATCATAAACATGCTGACAGAGATGCAGAGAAATATGCAAGAGATATGGGATGAAGTCCGGAGGGAGATCATAGATGCCAGGAAGGAGATTACAGAAACGAAACAAACTCTGGAAGGATTTATAAGCAGAATGGATAAGATGCAAGAGGCCGTTAATGGAATAGAAACCAGAGAAAAGGAACGCATAGAAGCTGACATAGAGAGAGACAAAAGGATCTCCAGGAATGAAACAATATTAAGAGAACTGTGTGACCAATTAAAAAGGAACAATATCCGTATTATAGGGGTACCAGAAGAAGAAGAGAGAGGAAAAGAGATGGAAAGTATGTTGGAAGAAATAATTGCTGGAAACTTTCCCAAACTGGGGGAGGAAATAATCGAACAAACCACGGAAATACACAGAAACCCCAACAGAAAGGACCCAAGGAGGACAACACCAAGACACATAATAATTAAAATGGCAAAGATTGAGGACAAGGAAAGAGTTTTAAAGGCAGCTAGAGAGAAAAAGGTCACCTATAAAGGAAAACCCATCAGGCTAACATCAGACTTCTCGACAGAAACCCTACAGGACAGAAGAAAATGGCATTATATATGTAAGGCAATGAAACAGAAGGGCCTTGAACCAAGGATACTGTATCCAGCACGACTATCATTTAAATATGATGGAGGGATTAAACAATTACTAGACAAGCAAAAGCTGAGGGAATTTACTTCCCAAAAACCACCTCTACAGGTCATCTTACAGGGACTGCTCTAGATGGGAGCACTCCTAAAAAGAGCACAGAACAAAACACCCAACATATGAAGAATGGAGGAGGAGGAATAAGAAGGGAGAGAAGAATAGAATCTCCAGACAGTGTATATAACAGCTCAACAAGCGAGCTAAGTTAGGCAGTAAGATACTAAAGAGGCTAACCTTGAACCTTTGGTAACCACGAATTTAAAGCCTGCAATGGCAATAAGTACATATCTTTCAATAGTCAGCCTAAATGTAAATGGACTGAATGCACCAATCAAAAGACACAGAGTAATAGAATGGATAAAAAAGCAAGACCCATCTATATGCTGCTTACAAGAAACTCACCTCAAACCCAAAGACATGTACAGACTAAAAGTCAAGGGATGGAAAAACATATTTCAGGCAAAAAACAGTGAGAAGAAAGCAGGGGTTGCAGTACTAATATCAGACAAAATAGACTTCAAAACAAAGAAAGTAACAAGAGATAAAGAAGGACACTACATAATGATAAAGGGCTCAGTCCAACAAGAGGATATAACAATTCTAAATATATATGCACCCAACACAGGAGCACCAGCATATGTGAAACAAATATTAACAGAACCAAAAGTGGGAAATAGACTGCAATGCATTCACTTTAGGAGACTTCAACACACCACTCACCCCAAAGGATAGATCCACTGGGCAGAAAATAAGTAAGGACACGGAAGCACTGAACAACACAGTAGAGCAGATGGACCTAATAAATATCTACAGAACTCTACATCCAAAAGCAACAGGATATACATTCTTCTCAAGTGCACATGGAACATTCTCCAGAATAGACCACATACTAGCCCACAAAAAGAGCCTCAGTAAAATCCAAAATATTGAAATCCTACCAACCAATTTTTCAGACCACAAAGGTAAAAAACTAGAAATAAAGTCTACAAAGAAAACAAAAAGGCTCACAAACACATGGAGGCTTAACAACATGCTCCTAAATGGTCAATGGATTAACAAACAAATTAAAATAGAGATCAAGGAATATATAGAAACAAATGACAGCAACAACACAAAGCCGCAACTTCTGTGGGATTCAACGAAAGCACTCTTAAGAGGAAAGTATATACCGATCCAGGCAAACTTGAAGAAGAACAAGCCCAAATGAATAGCCTAACATCACAATTATCGAAATTGGAAAAAGAAGAACAAATGAGGCCTAAAGTCAGCAGAAGGAGGGACATAATAAAGATCAGAGAAGAAATAAACAAAATTGAGAAGAACAAAACAATAGCAAAAATCAATGAAACCAAGAGCTGGTTCTTTGAGAAAATAAACAAAATAGATAAGCCTCTAGCTAAACTTATTAAGAGTAAAAGAGAATCAAAACAAATCAACAGAATCAAAAATGAGAACGGAAAAATCACGACAGATTCCACTGAAATACAAAGAATTATTAAAGACTACTATGAAAACCTATATGCCAACAAGCTGGAAAACCTAGAAGAAATGGACAACTTCCTAGAAAAATACAACTTTCCAAGATGAACCAAGGAAGAAACACAGAAGTTAAGCAAACCAATTACGACCAAATAAATTGAAACAGTTATCAAAGAACTAACCAAGGACAAAACCCCTGGGCCAGATGGATTCACCTAGGAATTTTATCAGACACACAGAGCAGACATAATACCCATTCTCCTAAAAGTTTTTCCAAAAAATAGAAGTGGAGGGAATACTCCCAAACTCATTCTATGAAGCTAACATCACCCTAATACCAAAACCAGGCAAAGACCCCAACAAAAAAGAAAATTACAGACCAATATCCCTGATGAATGGTAGATGCAAAAATACTTAATAAAATATTAGCAAAACGAATTCAAAAGTATATCAAAAGGATCATACACCATGACCAAGTGGGATCCATCCCAGGGATGCAAGGATGCTATAACATTCGAAAATCCATCAACATCATCCAGCACATCAACAAAAAGAAAGACAAAAACCACATGATCATCCCCGTAGATGCTGAAAAAGCATTTGACAAAATTCAACATCCATTCATGATAAAAACTCTCAACAAAATGGGAATAGAGGGCAAGTACCTCAACATAATAAAGGCCATATATCATAAACCCACAGCAACATTATACTGAACAGCAAGAAGCTGAAAGGTTTTCCTCTGAGATAGGGAACTAGACAGGGATGTGCACTCTCCCCACTACTATTTAACACAGTACTGGAGGTCCAAGCCACGGCATCAGACAAAACAAAGAAATACAAGGAATCCAGATTGGTAAAACTGGACAGCTACATGTAGGAGAAGTTAAACTGTCACTATTTGCAGATAACATGATACTGTACATTAAAAACCCTAAAGACTCCACCCCAAAACTACTAGAACTGATATCGGAATACAGCAAAGTTGCAGGATACAAAATCAACACACAGAAATCTTTGGCTTTCCTATATACTAACAATGAACCAACAGAAAGAGAAATCAGGAAAACAACTCCATTCACAATTGCATCAAAAAAAAAAAAATACCTAGGAATATACCTAACCAAAGAAGTGAAAGACCTATACTGAAAACTACAAGTCACTCTCAAGAGAAATTAAAGGGGACACTAACAAATGGAAACTCATCCCATGCTCGTGGCTAGGAAGAATTAATATCGTCAAAATAGCCATCCTGCCCAAAGCAATGTAAAGATTTGATGCAATCCCTAGGAAACTACCAGCAACATTCTTCAATGAACTGGAACAAATTATTCAAAAATTTATATGGAAACACCAAAGACCATGAATAGCCAAAGCAATCCTGAGAAAGAAGAATAAAGTAGGGGGGATCTCACTCCCCAACTTCAAGCTCTACTATAAAGCCATAGTAATCAAGACAATTTGGTACTGGCACAAGAACAGAGCCACAGACCAATGGAACAGACTAGAGAATCCAGACATTAACCCAGACATATATGGTCAATTAATATTTGATAAAGGAGCCATGGACATACAATGGGGTAATGACAGTCTCTTCAACAGATGGTGCTGGCAAAACTGGACAGCTACATGTAGGAGAATAAAACTGGACCATTGTCTAACCCCATATACAAAAGTAAACTCAAAATGGATCAAAGACCTGAATGTAAGTCATGAAACCATTAAACTCTTGGAAGAAAACATAGGCAAAAACCTCTTAGACATAAACATGAGTGACCTCTTCTTGAACATATCTCCCCAGGCAAAGAAAACAACAGCAAAAATGAATAAGTGGGACTATATTAAGCTGAAAAGCTTCTGTACAGCAAAAGACACCATCAATAGAACAAAAAGGAACCCTACAGTATGGGAGAATATATTTGAAAATGACAAATCCGATAAAGGCTTGACGTCCAGAATATATAAAGAGCTCACACGCCTCAACAAACAAAAAACAAATAACCCAATTAAAAAATGGGCAGAGGAACTGAACAGACAGTTCTCCAAAAAAGAAATACAGATGACCAACAGACACATGAAAAGATGCTCCACATCGGTAATTATCAGAGAAATGCAAATTAAAACTACAATGAGGTATCACCTCACACCAGTAAGGATGGCTGCCATCCAAAAGACAAACAACAACAAATGTTGGCGAGGCTGTGGAGAAAGGGGAACCCTCCTCACTGCTGGTGGGAATGTTAGTTAGTTCAACCATTGTGGAAAGCACTATGGAGGTACATCAAAATGCTCAAAACAGACCTACCATTGACCCAGGAATTCCACTCCTAGGAATTTACCCTAAGAATGCAGCAATCAAGTATGAGAAAGACCAATGCACCCCTATGTTCATCGCAGCACTATTTACAATAGCCAAGAATTGGAAGCAACCTAAATGTCCATCAATAGATGAATGGATAAAGAAGATGTGGTACATATACACAATGGAATACTACTCAGCCATAAGAAAAGGGCAAATCCTACCATTTGCAGCAACATGGATGGAGCTGGAGGGTATTATGCTCAGTGAAACAAGCCAAGAGGAGAAAGAGAAATACCAAATGATTTCACTCATCTGTGGAATATAAGAACAAAGGAAAAACTGAAGGAACAAAACAGCACCAGAATCACAGAACTCAAGAATGGACTAACAGGTACCAAAGGGAAAGGGACTGGGGAGGATGGGTGGGTAGGGAGGGATAAGGGGGGATCAGAAGGGGGGTATTAAGATTAGCATGCATGGGGAGGTGGGAGAAAGGGGAGGGCTGTACAACACAGAGAATGCAAGTAGTGATTCTACAACATTTGCTATGCTGATGGACTGACTGTAAAGGGGTTTATGGGGGGACCTGGTATAGGGGAGAGCCTAGTAAACATAATATTCGTCATGTAAGTGTAGATTAATGACACCAAAAAAAAAAAAGGCAGTTCCTGTGTGGAGACCTCCAATGAGTTCTACACAAGGGTATAAAGGGCATATAAAAGTGTAGGCAAACGGTCTGTTTGTGTTTATACAGAGGATCAAAGCCTAATTGGGCTACCCTGAAAATGAACTAAGATACGATATGAAAAAGAACTTCCAACATCAGCACTCTCTGGAAGACTCATGCCAGAAGATGATCATCAAAAACCCCAACAAAGATCCACGCACTGCTACAGCTGTAGATGCACTCATCCCACCCGTTCCTGGACTTGCCATGGGAATGAAGAAGGATATATCTAAACTGGCCTGTGCATACAGTAAAACAACAAATTTGACTGGATCTATACTGTTGGAACTCAACCAAGAATTAGGAGAAGTGCAAATTGTAGCGCTCCAAAATCTTACAACTACAGACTATTTACTGTTAAAAGAACATATGGGATGTGAACAGTCCCCAGGAATGGGTTGTTTTAATTTGTCTGATTTCTCTCAGACTGTTCAAGTTCAGTTGGACAATATCCACCATATCATAGATAAGTTTTCACAAATGCCTAAGGTGCCTATCTGGTTTTCTTGGTTTCACTGGAGATGGCTGGTAATTACAGGTATGCTTTGGTTATGTAACTGTACTCCTATTATGTTAATGTGTGTGCGCAATTTAATTAGTAGTTTAAAACCTATACATGCTGAAGTTACTCTACAAGAAGATATGTCAAAGAAATAATCAATCTTCCCATGTTTTCTTCCACCTGCTACTTCTATAGCTTTTCTTCTTCCTTCCTAATTACTACCCTTAAATAGAATTCGTGCCTCATATCAAATTTACTGAGTATCATAATTCTTCCAAGTGGTAAAGATACCTCAAGACAAACGCTGGGCATAGAAGCCACAGGGCATAAATCTGCAAAGAAGTAAAAAGCTAATCTTTTCAAACAATATTGCCTCTCTCTCACTTAACAACTTTACATTTCCCTGTATGGCCCCGGAAGATGACTGGTTAGCCAGAGATGGGTAAGATTCCTCAAGGGAGGAACAACCTAAGACAGGCACAGTCATAGGGGGGCCATCAGGTGAGAAACTGGGGATCAACAGAGGTGAGGCTTAGAACCTCACCCCCATTGTTTTGAGAGAAATCTTCTGCATCCGTGGATGTTTTATTGCCCTTGTCTAGCTTGGATAATCACTTAGTCTACAGGCACACACCTGATCATCTACATTTGCTCTCTTATAGCACTAAACTATGTTTTCTTCCTTTATCTTGCATCTACCTACCACTTCAGCATTTTATTAAAAATAATAATAATAATAATAATAATAAGGGAGAAATGTGGGATTCACATATAAATCAAGTATAAAAATCAAACGAATATTCATATTTGACCTGATTGTTTATAGTTCATAATGCATGATCAAAATCGAAAGTTTCTGTGATGACTGCCCTTGTACTGTTCACCATGTAAGAACTTATTCACTATGTAAGAATTTGTTCACCATGTAAGATCTTGTTCGTTATGCTTCAGAAGATTGGAGACTGATGAGAATTAGGCTTGGGGTGGATTATTGATTGTGCATTTAGCATTGAGTCCCCTACACAGAATTTTATTGTTGTTAACAACGATTTGATCAATCAATATGAGAGATGCCCCCTCAAAAAAAAAAAAAATGGAACCAGACAAAATGGACACTTCGTGTCTGGCTGCTTTCAGTATTACAATGTTTTTAAAATGCAAAAAAAAAAAAAAAGAACAGGACAAGACACCAAAAAGAGAAATAAATGAAATGAAGATCACTAATCTTCTTTAATAAATTTCAAAATAAGAATCATTAATATGTTCACTGATCTGTGGAAAATTAGTGATGATCTCAGGAAGGACATCAATAAAGAGACAGACAAGTTGAAAAAGACCCACTGAGATATGAAGAATACAGTAGTTGAAATGAAATATACAATGGAATGAATGAATAACAGATGGTTGCCAAGAAAAGGCAATCAATGAAATGAAAATGAGAACAGGAAAAAAACAAAGCTGAAGAACAGAAAGAAATAAGAATTTCTATGAATGAAAGAATGCTGAGGGCTGTGTGACAACTCCAAGTGAAACAATACTCACATAATAGGGGTACCACAAGGAGAAGAGAGAGACGAAGGGACAGAAAGTCTCTATGAGGAAGTAACTGTTGAAAATGTCCCCAATCTGGGGAAGGAAATAGGTACTCAGATCATGAAAGCACAGAGAGCCCCCTAACAAAAATAACCCCAGAAATACAACATCAAGACATAAAATTATTAAAATGACAAAGATTAAGAATAAGGAGAGAGTACTGAAAGCAGCCAGAGAAAGAAAAAAGATCACTTATTGGGGAAACCGCATCAGCCTATCAGCAGAAATCTTATAAGCCAGAGGGAGTGGTATGAAATATTTAATGAATTGAAACAGAAGGACCTTCCACTGAGAGTTTTCTACCCAGTAAGATTATTACTCAAATTTGAAGGAGAGATTAACCATTTCCCAGATACACAAAGGCAAAAGGAATTTATAACCACTAAGCCAGCATTACAAGATATGTTAAAGGAACTTCAATAGATGGAAATGTTCTTGGCCTAAAAAGTTTTCAGCAGTGAAAATAAATCCAGAATACACATAGCAGAAAAACTACTTATCAGGAAAGTACGAAATTAAAAGAAAACAAAATAAACGTAGTAAAACCAACTATACATAAAATCAGCCAAAGTATACACAAAAAATGCAGATTATGACATCTAATACATAGAGTGTGGAGAAGGAAGTAGAATAAAAAAGAAGCACTTTAAGATTTCATGTTTGAAAGAGAGCAATCATCAACTTAATATAGACTGTTATATATACTTAGGAATCAATCCATGAACCTTCTGGTAACCACAAACCTAAACCCTGTAACAGATACATAAATATTAAAAAAGAGAAATCCAATCACAACACTAAACAAAACCATCAAATCACAAGAGAAGAGTATAAGAGAGAAATAAAGGACAGAGAGCAATTACAAAAACGATCAAAAAACAATTAACAAATGACAATAAGTACATATCTATCAATAGTAAGATTACCTGTAAATGGACTGAATGCACCAATCAACACACAGGGTGACACAGAAAAAGGACAAGACTCTTCTATATATTGTCGACAAGAGACTCATTTCAGACCCAAAGATATACACACACTAAAAGAGATGGAAAGATATTTCATACAAATAATAGTGAGGAAAAAGCAGGAATATCAGTACTTACATCAGACAAAATAGATTTCAAAGCACAGAAAGCAACAAGAGACAAAGAAGGGACATTACATAATGATAAAGAGGACAGTCCAACAAGATGTAAGCACTATAAATATCTATGTATCCAACACAGGAGCATATAAATATGTAAAAAAACAGAATTAAGGGGAGAAATAGATTGCAGCATATTCATTGAAGCAGAATTGAACACACCATTCACATCATAGATCAACAAGACAGAAAATAAATCAGGGAACAGAGGTACTGAATAATACATTAGATCAAATGGACTGAACAGACATCTACAGGAGAGTCCACCCAAAGCAACAGGATACACATTTTTATCAAGTGTACATGGAATATTCTCCAGAATAGATCACATACTAGGCCACAAAAATAGCCTCAATAAATTCAAAAAGACTGAAACTGTATCAAGCAGCTTCTCAGAACACAATGAAACTAGAAATAAATTATACAAAGAAAAACGAAAAAGCCTGCAAACACATGGGGGCTAAACAACAGGCTTCTAAAAACCAATGGATCAATGACCAAATTAAAACAAATCAAGCAATACAAGGACACAAATAAAAACAAAAATATAACAGTTCAAATATGTGGGACACTGCAAAAGCTGTTCTAAGAGGAAAGTACATAGCAATACAGGCTTTCCTCAAGAAACAAGAACAATCCCAAATGAACAGTATAAATTCACAATTAAAGAAACTAGAAAAAAAGAACAAATGAAACCCAAAGCTAATAGGAGGAACATAATACATAAAGATCACAGCAGAAATAAATAAAATAGAGAAGAATAAACCAATAAAAAAAATCAATGAAAACACAAGCTGGGTCTTTGAGAAAATAAACAAAATGACAAACACCTAGGCAGACTTATTAAAAAAAAAAAGAGCATCCAAATATAAACAAAGTAAGAAATGAAAAAGGAATAATCACAATAGATACCATAGAAATTCAAAGAATTATTTAGAAAATTCCATGAAAAAATATATGCCAATAAATTGAAAGAAAGCTAGAAGAAATGGAAAAATTCCTAGAAAAATGCAGCCTTCCAAGACTGACCAAGGAAGAACAGAAAATCTAAACAGAAAAATTACCAGTAAAGAAATTCAATTTGTAATTTTAAAAACTCCCAACAAACAAAATCCCATGCCAGATGGCTTCACAGCTGGATTTTAGCATGTACTTAAAATAGAGTCGATACCAAATCTTTGCGAACTGTTCCAAAAAGTAGAAGATAAGGGACTACACTACTTCCAAACTCACTCTATGAGTCCAGCATCATTCCAATACCAAAACCAGAAAAGACATTACAGAAAAAGGAAATTATACTGCAATATCCCTGATGAACACAGATGCAAAAATCCTTGACAAAACATTAGCAAACCGAATTCAAAAATATATCAAAAGGATGATCCGCAACAACCAAGTAGGATTTATTCAAGGGATGCGAGGATCATACAATATTTATAAATCAATGAACATCATACACTACATTAACAAAAAGAAGGATGAAAACCACACAATCACCTCAGTAGATGCTGTAAAAGCATTTGACAAAATTCAACATCCATTCATGATGAAAACTCTCAACAAAATTGTTATACAGGGAATTTACCTAAACACAATAAAGTCCATATACAAGAAACACATCTAACATCATACTCAATAGTGAAAAGCTGAGAGCTTTTCCTCTAAGATCAGGGACAGGACAAGCATGTCCTCTCTCACCACTTTTATTCAACATGGTACTGGAGATCTTAGCCATGGCAAAATAAAGATAAAAAACATCCAAATTTGTAAGGAAGAAGTAAAACTGTCAGTATTTGCAGATGCCTATATATTTAGAAAACCCTAAAGACTCCACCAAAAAACTATTAGAACTAGTAACTGGATTCACCAAAGTTGCAGGATACAAAATCAATACACAGAAATCTGTTCCATTCCTATATGCTAACAATGAACTAGCAGAAAGAGAAATCAGGAAAACAACTCTATTTACAGTTACACCTAAAAGAATAAAATACCTAGGAATAAACCTAATCAAGGAGTTGAAAGACTTATACCCTGAAAACTACAAGACACTCAGGAGAGAAATTTAAAAAGACACCAATAAATGGAAATACATCCCATGCTCATGGATAGGAAGAATTAATAGTGTTAAATAGCCATCTTGCCCAAAACAATTTACAGATTCAATGCAATCCCTATCAAAACACCAATGGCATTTTTCAATGAACTATAGCAAATAATCCTAAAATGCATATGGAACCACAAAAGACAAAACATAGCTAAAGCATCCTGAGAAAGAAGAACAAAGCTGGGAGTATTACACTCCCTGACTTCAAGCTGTACTACAAAGCTATAGTAATCAAAACAGTATGGAACTGGCACAAGAACAGACACATAGATCAGTGGAACAGAATGGAAAGCTCAGATTAAAAACCTACATGTGATATGCAATAAAGGAGCTATGAATATACAATGGGGAAAACACAGTCTCTTCAATAACTGGTGTCGGCAAAACCGGACAGCTACATGCAAGAAAATGAATTTGGATTACTGTCTAACTCCATACAGAAAAGTAAACTCAAAATGGATTAAAGACTTAAATGTAATACATGAACCATAAAAGTGTTAAAAGAAAACATAAGCAAAAATCTCCTGAACATAAGCATGAGCAATTGTTTACTGGACACATCTCAGGCAAGGGAAACAAAATGAAACATGAACAAGTAGAACCACATCAAACTAAAACTGTTCTATACAGCAAAGGACACTATCTACAGAACAAAAAGGCAACCTACGGTATGGGAGACTATATTTGTAAATGATATATCCAATAAGGTTTTAACATCCAAAATATATAAAGAAGTCATATGACTCAACACCAAAAGAACAAATAACCTGATTAAAAAAATGGGCAGAGGATCCAAGCAGACATTTTTATAACGAAGAAAGAGAGATGGCCAACAGGCATATCAAAAGATGCTCTACGTCACTAATCATCAGGGAAATGCAAAACAAAACCATGAGTTACTACTTCATACGATTTATTAGAATGACTACTGTCCAAATGAAAATAAATAACAATTGCTGGTGAGGATTTTGAGAAAAGGCAACCCTCTTACACTGCTGGTGGGAATGTCAATTGATACAGCCACTGTCAAAAGCAGTATGGAGGTTACTGAGAAAATTATAAGTAAAAATACTGTACACCCAGTAATTCCACTTCCAGGAATTTACTTGAAGAAAACAAAATCCTTGATTTGAAAAGCTACATGCATCCCTGTTTTCACCACATTATTTACAAAAGCCAAGTTATAGAAGCAACCTAAGTGTCCAAGAAAAAAGATGAATGGATAAAGAAGATATGGTACATATAAACAATGGAATATTATTCAGCCTTAAAAAAGAAAAAATCCTGCCATTTGTGACTACATGGATAAACTGAGTGTATTATGCCAAGTGAAATTAGCCAGGTGGAGAAAGACAGATACCATATGAATTCACAGATTGTGGAATCTGAAAACAAAACAAAACAATATGAATAAAATAGCAGTAGACTTACAGACACTGAGGAGTGACTGGTGGTTATGTTAGGGAAAGGGTGGTGGTGGGTTGGTGGAAAGGGGGAGGGAGATTAAAGGGCATAAAATTCTCAATCATAATATTAGGCTGATTACAGGGATATTAGTCCAGCATGGAGAATACATAAAATAATTCTGTAACATCTTCCTATGTTGACAGATAGTAACCACTAGTGGGGGTGAGGATTGAGTAACAGCAGTAACTGTTGAGCCACTCATTATGCTGTACACTTCAAACCAAGAGAAGACTGTATATCAATGATACTGTAATTAAATAAGTAAATAAAAGGATACAAAGGATCAGAATAATATCAAATGTAAAATATCCAATTGTAAGATTTTCTTTTCCCCAAAAATCTGTTCCTTCCCTCATAAGTCTCCAAATCAAGCAATGACACCATTGTTTTGGATTGTCAGGCCAAAAACTTTAAAGTTATCCCTAACACATCTCTTTTTCTTACACCCCACTCAATCTATCCATCAGAAAATCCTGCATTCTACCTTTCAAAAGTAACTAAAATCCTACCATTGCTTTCCACCTTCCAGTGTTACTACTCTAGTCCAACACCCTACCTCTTACTGGGATTATTGTCTCACCAATTGGTCTCCCAGCTTGCAACCTAACACTGGTCCCCTCAAATTCAAAAACTATCCCTAGCACAGTAGCCAAAGTTGACTCTCTTTAGAGGTCCATCACATCTCTCCTTTGCTTACCCTCTAGCAACTTCCCATCTCTTCTAGTAAAGGCCAAAAATCCTTGCAATAGCCTTTATAATATTATGTAATCTTTCATTCCTGTTATCTCGGTGACTTCATCTCCTACTACTCTATCCCTCTCTTCCTCTGCTCTAGCCCTCCTGGTCTCCTTTGTGTTTCTCAATCAAAGCAGACTCTTTGCCACATCAGGACCTTTGCCCTCAATCTTCCCTCTGCCTGAACCACTATTTTCTCATAAGCTGCATGATTTGCTTTCTCATCTCTTTCATATCATTGCTCAAATGATCACTTCCTCAGTGAGGCCTTTTCTACATATCACCTAAACTGTAACCCCCATTTCCCCTAAAACCAGTGCTTTTTCTACTCTCAACATCCAACAGATACTAAGTTTTGTTATCTTTTTTTATTGCCTTCCATTGTCACCCCACCAAAACTAAACTCCATGAGGGCAGAAATTTTTGCCAGTTTTCTTCATTACATCCCTACCCTCTAGAAGAATACATAGTAGTATTACATAATATTCCATAAATATTTAAGAGCTCCACAAATACCCAGAGTATATTACAAAATACTTATCCACTTACATTATCAACAAAAAAGTATATATACATAACATGTTTTTAAATATATATATGTAAACAAAAAAATTATTTTTCAATACCCATGAAAAAATTATGAAATTCTTGCTTGAAATTTATGTGTTTTAAGCATACTCTAGAAAACAAAGAAAACCTTAATAAATGCAAAGGATAAATAATATAGGTCAACATTCTCTAGAACAATGAAACTAGAAATTATTAACAAAGAACAAGACAAAACTTCTTAGAACAGCCAACATTACATATTTAACATATACCAGGTATTAAATTAAGCAAGGAATGTGTATTCATCTTTATATCAATGTATGGGATTGGAACTGATAGTACCATTTAATATATACATAAGGAAACATGCTAAGAACACTAAAATTTCTTACTCAAGAAAACACAGAAAGTAAGTGGTAGAGCTGGATTCCATCTCAGGTTCCTGACTCTGGAGACCAAGTTTTTGACTACTGTACTCTTTCTAATAACTTCTGAATCAAGGAAAAATCACTATAATTCAGAAAATACTACAATAAGAACACTACATTTAAAAAAACCTATAAAATTAAGCCAAAACTATACTCAGGAAGACGCACCTGTTTCTTTACCAAATAAAACTAGAGAAATATAGAAAACATTTAATTTAGAGGCAAAAATATTTAAAAAATCTGAACACAGGAAGAAAAAAATTTTAAGGGAAAAGAATTAGTGAATTAGGAAAGAAAAAAACAGTATAACAGTATATTCTAAGCACACATTCTTTAGGGACATAAAATTTATAGAATTTTCTGTTAAGAGGAATTTTAAAAACTTTATTACAAAGTTTCAAGCATTCAAAATGAACAAATATTCAATACAAACATATTCAAAATTCCAACATTTTTACAAAAGTATTCAACGGAAACATATTCAAAATAGTATGATGAACCTGACATACCCACCACTCACCTGGCTTCAGGAATCATCAACACATGGCTGATCTTGCTTCACTTATACCCAACATTTTTAAATACTGGAATAGATATCTTAAGTGCCAATTATTTCATTATGTCCTATTTCAAAGAAAGGACTATCACTCATCTCTCTCATTCTCCTTGTTTCCTCCCTCTTGATCCATCTTTCTCAGCTAGGTGTAAGGTCTTAGAAATCTCTAAACATATACTAAGGCTCTTAAGAGTTAAGTACTCAGTATGCATGCAATGGAAATAATTTAAATAAAACATAGCATACCTTACTCTGTATGCATGTCAAAAAAATCTGTGAAGTAGAAAAACAGACTTAGGAAAAAGAAGATGGCATGTAAAGTGAGGCAGAAACCTCCTCCCAAAACCACACATAACATGCAAATACAACTAATGCTCAAAGAGCAACCCAATGACTACAAAACTGACTGCCTACATCTGGCAGGAACCAAGCCCTCCCCAGCTCACAGGCAGGAGGAAGAGAAACAGAGCAGGGAGGGGAGTAGAAGCCCAGGAGAGTTAAACACCCAGCCCTGGAGATCTGCTCTGGGAGCATCAGCCCACATTACATGGGGCTCTGGAGATAGTGGGGTTGGAAAGCAAAGACACACAGAATCGCGAAGAGACTGAGATTCCAGCCGCCTGTGGAGAACAGGTATGCACAACAGGCCCCACTGAGACAAAAGAAAGGCGGAAACTTAGGAAGACTTCCCAACAGTACAAGAAGCACAAAAAGGGCAAAGATTACACAGAACTTGCTGCTCAGGAGAAAGAGCAGGTGAACAAAAACATCCTAGCACACACAGACCAGCAGGTTGGGAACTCCCAGGAAGGTTAGACGCTCTATTCCCATGGCTAGCAAGGCAGCACTGAGCCCCCCAACTGAGGTATGCAGTGGGCCGCTCCTTCCACCCAGCAAGCATCAGTCCCACTGACCTGTTGCCCCCACCATTACGCGAGGCCAGAGGGAGAGTGGCCCCACCTATGGCAGCAACAGAGGCATAGCAGAGGCTCCTCTCTGCATGCTCCACCCACTGGGCCTGGCAGTGGAGGCAGGCATTACAGCCTGAAAGGCAGGAAAGAGCTCTTTCCTTCCAGCAACACCCGCCATTGGTACAGGTGCTCAGAAGAAAGTAGAGCTTCTGGGCACTATATGGTGCTGCATACACACAGTTATTACTCCATAGTAATCATTAGAAAAAAGAAACAGTAAAAAGAATTTTGTCCAAACAAAAATATGTGAAAAGATGGCAGAAAGAGGGCTCAGTGAAAACTGAAATCAACAATCTTCTTGATAAAGATTTCAAAATGAAAATCATAAACATGCTCACAGAGCTACAGAAAAATATTCAAGATCTCAGGGAGGACTTCAAGAAACATACAGAAACTGTGAAAAATACAGTATCTGAAATGAAACATACAGTGGAGGAATTTAAAAGTAGATTAGATGAGGTAGAGGAGACAGTAAATGAAATAGAAATTAGAGAACAGGAATACAAAGAAGCTGAGGCACAGAGAGAGAAAAGGATCTCTAGCAATGAAAGAATAGTAAGAGAACCATGCAACCAATCAAAATGGAACAATATTGGCATTATAGGAGCCCCAGAAGAAGGAGAGAGAGAAACATGGATGGAAAGTCTCTTTGAGGAAATAATGGCTAAAAACTTCCCCAATCTGGGGAAGGAAATAGTCAATCAGGCCATGGAAGTGCAGAGCTCTCCAAACACAAGGGACCCTAGGAAGACAGTACCAAGACATATAATAATTAAAATGGCAAAGATCAAGGGCAAGGAGAGTATTGAAAGCAGCCAGAGAGAGAGAAAAGACCACTTAAAAAAGGAAAGCCCATCAGCTATCATCAGACTTCTCAGCAGAAACCTTACAGGCCAGAAGGGAGTGGCATGATATATTTAATGCAATGAAACAGAAAGGACTCCAACCAAGAATACTTTACCCAGCAATATTATTATTTAGATTTGAGGAAGAGATTAAACAATTTCAGATAAGCAAAGGTTGACAGAATTTATCTCCCACGACCCATCTCTAAGGTGTATTTTAAAGGGACTGCTCTAGATGGAAGTGCTCCTAAGGCTATTTAGCAGTCACCAGATAAAAGAAAACCACAAAGGAAGAAGACCAATTAATTACTAAACAAATCCAAAATTAAATCAACTACTCACAAAGTCAGTCAAGGGATACACAAAGAGTACAGAATATAACACCTAATATATAAAGTGTGGAGAAGGAGAAAAAAGAAAAAGAGGAGGGAAAAAAAGAACCTTTAGATTGTGCTCAAAATAACAGAGTAAGTGAGTTAAGACAGACTATTAGTAAGGAAGCTGCCTCTGAAATTTGGTAACCACAACTCTTAAGTCTACAATGGCAGTAAGTATATATCTATCGATAATCACCCTTATGTGAAAAATGTGAACAGACTGAATGTACCAATCAAAAGACACAAGAGTTACAGAATGGATAAACACGAGACCCATGTATATACTGCCTATAAGAGATGCACTTCAAACCCAAAGACATATACAGACTAAAAGTGAAGGGATGGAAAACAATATTGGTTGCAAATAATAGGGAGAAAAAAGCAGGAATAGAGGTACTTGGATCAGACTAAATAGATTTCAAAACAAAGGAAATAATGAGACAAAAAAGGACATTACAGAATGATAAAGAGGTCAGTCCAATAAGAAGATATAATAAAACTATCTATAGACCCAATATAGAAGTAAAATAAGCCAGTGTGGGTAAAACTGTAACATTTCCAGAATATCTCGCCTGGCTTTAGTGCATTTACATATCCTCAGGGGTGGAGAGAAGTTCATTTCCATATCAATGGGTAATTTCCTGGACAACCGAGGGTGTGTCTGAACCTGAGAGTTTAAAGGCAGGGGCTTGCTTGCTTGCTTGTTTTGCTTCTTCCTGAGCAGAGGAGAAAGATCGCCCTGGACTGCAGTTTGTAAGCAATAAATGGGTTTTCAACTTTATTTCTCCCATTGACTGATTTCAGTTTTTAGAGATATTTTGCCCCGGGATTTCCTCTCCCCGGACTTACATCTGGCGGCAGTTGGCAGGTTGCCTCTGAACCTGAAATCTGTCATAATGGGTGTGAATGTTGGGAGGGCTGCTCCTGTGGATGGTCAGGAGGCCCCAGTGGATACAGCGGCAGAGGGTGCCACTTCAACCTGTTATTATCCCCCCAACTGCGGGGCTTCCAACTTGGGAACCCCTAGTGGGGAATTGGTCTGGGTAAAGTACCTCTTAGAGGGGTGAGGCCTTCCCCAGAACTGGAGAAGGATGGAAACACTGGAAGCTGCAGCATTAGTCCTCCATGAATTGGAATAGTGCTTGGAGACCTTAGGGGGCCGTGTAGCGGCTGGCATTGTATGGTCTCTTTTCATCAAGATAGTAGAAAATGTTATACAGGAGAAAGAGAGGATTATCAAGGGATTTAGGTGGAAGAGAGACACTTCAGCGTCACTTGGAGGACCTGGGCAATAACCTATGGGATGCTGTTAAAGAAGAGAGACACTGAAAAGGCAGGTCATGCTCCTACAAGATTCATTAGCAGCGGTGAGAGGGGAGATGGCGGGAAAAGATACATTGCAGGAGGCTGGGGGTGAAGGGGAGGAAAGAGTAGTGCCTTCAGCCCCAGAAATGGTAGAGGAGGAGCCATTGGTGGAGAAGCCCGAGGGAGAAGAGGAGGAAGCAGGGCCATTGGCAGATCTGCCACCCAGGCTACAGATGGAGGTACCATCTTCTCCTGTTTTTAAAAGCAGCCCAGCTGTAATTAAGAAAATAAAAATGAAACAACCGCAGGTTTCTCAGGGGGAGAAGTAGCCCCCTCCCCAGGTTGTGGAGCACTCCATGCTCCACCCGTATAAATAGGATGAGCTGGTGGACATGAGAATCCGGTATAGGCAGAGGCCACTGGAATCTCTGCCTACATGGCTTTTACCTTTCTGAGATATGGGGGTGGAAAACATTGTTGTGTCAGATACTGAGATAAGTCGAATGGCTTCCCTGACGATTCACCCTACCCTCTGGCAGCGGTTGCAAAATGCCTGTCACACCTCAGGTAATCAGACACTCTTGGAATGGCTGACAGCTGCCATCAGTATAGTTTGGCCTAATCAAGGTGATTTACCATATTTTCCCTGCAGTTGGAAAATGTATGCAGAGCTCCACAGGTACTGCAGGAATTGGGTATGAAAAACATCATCTCTGATATGGACCCCCAGGGCCCTGATGGGAATAAGAAACCTGGTGCTGCATACAGCTCCCACATCTCTCTTCGGGTCCCTAGTGAATACTTTTGCCCCTCACCTAGGGCAACCTATAAGGGAGGCTACTTGTACTTTAGCAGATCTGGTGGAGGTTGAAACAATAAGGGCACGGAGGGAAGTACAGGCCATGACTGAAAGGAGAAGTGCAAAAGGCTCCATGAAGGTCTGAAGGACCGTTTTTAAAAGCAGCCCATGGGTTGATTTGATAAAGACTGGGGTACTGAAAGAAAAACTTGATGGACAGCCCAATAGAATATTGTTAGAACTGTGGCACCAATTAAAGCCAGAGCAGCAGTTCCAGCCGCTGAGGTCCAGGACACAGAAACCAGAATCAAGGCCTCATGCCCAGCCTGTGTCCCTGCAAAACTTCATGGGAGACAGTACTCAGGATTCACCTGAGCCATCACCCCCATAGGAGGATTGGGCACTGCAGTTTAATTGGGGGGGGGGGATCAAAGTCCCCACCTTGGGGGACAAGTGGTGCAGACCAGAGGCCACATGTAGAATTAGCAGTTCATTGGTCAGCTGTGAATGTACGTGTCCTGGCACTGGTGGACACAGGAGCTGAGTGTTCTTTGATTCACGGCAAGCCTGAACATATTCCCAGGACCCCTGCTGTGATAGATGGCTATGGGGGTAAGGCAATTAGAGTGAGAAAGCCCAAATTTCGTTAGGGATAGGGTGTTGACCCACCCAAAGGAGTATACCGTGTACATTCCTCCAATCCCTGAATATATTTTGGGGGTAGATATCCTACAGGGCCTGTGGTTACAGACCACCGCAGGTGAGTTCACACTAAGGGTATGTGTGGTAAAGCAGTTCTGTGGGGACATGCTAAGCACCCACCTGTAGCTTAGCCTGTACCTCAGCGGGTGACAAATATTAAGCAGTATAAATTGCCTGGGGGGCACAAGGAAATTGGAGAATCTCTATAGGAGTTGGAGAAGGTGGGCATCATAAAGCCCACTCATAGTCCTTTTAATTCCCCAGTGTGGCCAGTTGCCAGACGGCTCCTGGTGTATGACTGTAGACTACAGGGACTAAAGTAACACCCCCTTTGCATGCTGCTGTCCCCTCTATAGCAGACATTCTGGACACCCTCAGCTATGAACTGGGAAGTATCATTATGTAGTAGACCTTGCTAATGCTTTCTTATCTACCGACATAGCACAAGAAAGCCAGGAACAGTTTGCTTTCACATGGGAAGGCCAGCAGTGGACACTCACTGTCCTTCCACAGTCCCACCATCTGTCATGGACTTGTAGCCCAGAACTTGGCCACATGGAGGAAACTGCCAACAGTGCACTTGTATCACTACAATGATGATATTATGCTCACATATGATTCTCTTTGAGATTTAAAAGGGTCAGTTCCTAAACTGTTGCAACATCTACAGGAAAAAAGATGGGCTGTGAACAGCACCAAGGTTCAGGGACCTTGTTTGTGAAATTCTTGGGAGTTGTCTGGACAGGTAAAACTAAAGTTGTTCCTGAACCAGTTAGAGACAAGGTCCAGGCTTTCCCTACCGCTACCACTGTGGCAGTATTACAAGAGTTTTGGGGTCTTTTGGGCTACTGGAGAGTGTTTATCCCACACTTGGCACAAATTCTGAAGCCCTTATACAGGTTCGTACAAAAAGGCATCAGGTGGGACTGGGATGAGACACGTGCAGCTGCTTTTACTACTGCCAAGCAGGCAGTCAAGGCTGTACAAGCCTTGAATGTAATGAACTGATCAAGGCCCTGTGAACTAGATGCTCATGTAACCAAAGATAGTTATGGATAGGGTCTTTGGCAGCAGCTTGAACAGACATGCCAACCTATTGGATTCTGGTTACAACTATGGAAAGGAGCAGAGGTACAGTACACCTTGATAGAGAAGCAACTGGCTGCTGTGAACCATGCCTTGCTGGCTATGAAGCCCATTGCTGGAACAGCTCCAATCAAGGTAATAACCACCTATCCCATCGCGGGGTGGGTGCAAAACTGGACCCAAAGGCCATGGAGTAGTAGCATGGCACAGATACCTACACTGGCCAAATGGGGTGCATATCTACAGCAGCACAGCACCCTCTCTATTAGCCCCTTAAGTGGAGAACTCCAATGCTTATTGGGGCCGTGACCTATACCAATGGAAAGCAGGAAGAACTTGCTTTTGAGCCATTGGTAGCCAAGACTCCTTATCAAGAGAGAAAAGCCCCTATACCTGAAGATGCTTGGAATACAGGAGGCTCCAGTTGTGGGCAGCTCCCAAAGTGGAGGGCTGTGGCTTTCTATTCTAAGACTGAGACAGTATGGATGGAGGATGGAGAGGGGAAAAGCAGTCAATGGGGCTGAGTTGCCGGCAGTATGGCTCGAGATCACCCAGGAGCCTCTCCCCATAGTTGTCTGGACTGACAGCTGGGCCGTCTATCGGGGCTTGACCCTGTGACTACCGACATGGTATGTCAACTGGATGGTTGGTCACCAGCCCCTTTAGGGGCAAGAGTTTTGGCAAGACCTATGGACCTCTGGTCAGACTAAGACTGTTACTCTGTATCATGTGACTGGCCATTTGCCTTTGGGATCCCCAGGGAATGATGAAGCAGACTTTGAAGAAGTCAGCAGAGCCTGGAAGGAGTGCCTTGTGTGCTCTAAAAGGGACTTACGTCAAGTCCCACAGCAAAATGGGACAATAATAAGGGGGCCAATACCCCCTGTCAGGTTGCAAATAGACTATACTGGGCCTCTGCCCATATCAGAAGGATATTGGTATGCCACGACATGTGTGGACATGGCTACTGGACTATTGGTTGTTTTTCCTGCACGTTGTGCAGATCAGCAAAACACCAAGAGGGACCTGGAGCATCTCTGCACCCTATAGCTGTCTGCAGGTAACTGAAAGCAATCAAGGAACCCACTTTATTGGACATGCGTTACAACAATGGGTGCAGCAATTTGAAATAAAGTGGAAATTTCATGTACCATATAATCCTACTGGGGCAGGCATGATAGAGAGATACAACGGTTTGTTGAAATCTGGCCTGAAGTCAGACACCAATACTCTAGGGTGTTGGTCAGTTTGCCTATGGACAGTGCTACGGCATCTGAATGAGAA
The DNA here is from genome assembly GCF_030020395.1 of Manis pentadactyla. NCBI lineage: Eukaryota > Metazoa > Chordata > Mammalia > Pholidota > Manidae > Manis > Manis pentadactyla. The sequence goes on from NC_080023.1 coordinate 55,682,283, forward strand.
GCCACATAAAGGAGCTTTGAGCCCTGTGGATTGCTCACACACCTTGCTGTCTCTCCTATACAATCATACATCCAAACCAAAGAGGAGTTATTGAAGCCAGGATATGGCCAGCAGAACAACATCCTGCTGTCAGCCCCTAGGCTGCCTTAAGCCCTACAGACACTGTTGAATGGACCTGGCCCTGGACATTTCAACACATAGACCAGTGATGGCTGGCCCTTCTGGCACCTTGGGGAAAAGGCCTGGAAGCTGGCTTTGTATGTATTCCTAGAGTAACAGCTGCATGGCCCCCAAGGGTCACAGTAGTGTACCCAAATGTCCAGGATGTAAGAGCATCTTGCAGTGAAGTTTCATCTTTATGGCCAGTGCATGTACCTCCTGTAGCCCTATATATTGACCCATCTGTAACTCCCCCAGGGAGGGGGGTGAAAGTCTGGTATACTAGACCAAGACAAGATCCCATTCCTGCCACTGTTTAATCACAAGACCACTCTCTTGCATATATCCTACCTGATGGACAAGACTTGCCTATGCTGGGGTCATTAAAATATGTATCTTACCACTTTTAAGGTTATTTTCACCTACAGTCCTTGTGGCCTGAATGGTCCCCCTGGCTGCAGCTGCTGCATGATGACTGCTCTGAACCATCAGCTACTGCCTGCCTATGGAATAGACGAACTATGGACTTAATATGCATAGGACTTTGAACTTAGCTGAATCCTCCAGCTTGAGAATTGTCATGATTTTATGCTGTTGCTATTGTTATGTCATTAGTCTGGTCACAATGCACAATGCTCTAGTTTTCTTGCCCAGGGACCATTGCGGAAGAAGGGGAATGAGTAGATTGTAAGGCGAGATTTCTGGAAGGGTGGCCTGTGGGTAAAATTGTAACATTTCCAGAATATCTCACCTGGCTTTAGTGCATTTGCATATCCTCAGGGGTGGAGAGAAGTTCATCTCGATATCTAATTTCCTGTGCAACCGAGGGTGTGTCTGAACCTGAGAGTTTAAAGGGAGGAGCTGGCTTGCTTGCTTGTTTTGCTTCTTCCGGAGCAGAGGAGAAAGACAGCCCTGGACTGTAGTTTGTAAGCAATAAACGGGTTTTAAATTTTATTTCTCCTGTTGACTGATTTCTGTTTTTAGAGGTATTTTGCCCCAGCATTTCCTCTCCCTGGACTTACAGCCAGGTAGAGAAAGACAAGTATCAAATGATTTCACTCATTTGTGGAGTATAAAAATAAAGCAAAACTGAAAGAACAAAATAGCAGATTCAGACTCCAAGACAGGACTAGTGGTTACCAAAGGGAAGGGGGTGCGGGGGGAGGGTGAAGGGGATTAAGGGCCATTATAATTGGCACTTGCAATATAGGTATTTTACGGGGAAGGCAGTACAGCATGGAGAAGACAAATAATGATTCTATAACATCTTACTATGCTGACACAGTGACTACAGTGAGGTTGGAGAGGACCTTGATAATACAGCTGAATGTTGAAACCACTATTTGCTCATGTGAAACCTTCCTAAGAGTGTATATCAATGATACCTTAATTTAAAAAAACAAAAGAAAACAAAAGAAGAAAAATAGTAACTTACCTGAACTTTCCTCAACTTCCTTATCATCCACATCAGAATTATTCTTTCCAGACATTAAATAATTCTTGAGCCTGGAAGGTCCACTTTAAGAAAAAAGAAAAAAAATAGTCTGTGCTTTCATAATACATATAAACTAATTTACCTACTTTAACATTTAACAGATCATTTTTCTCCAAACACTGCCATTGGTTTCTTTCTTATAAAACCAATAGTGATATTATAGGTCATCAAGAATATATTTACTTGCTGCATAAAACATACTACAATTTAACCCCAGAGCTGACTACTAAACATGATAAATACTAACCTTTAAAACTAACTCATGGAACAGAATTTTGATTTTTAAGTCAATTCGACATTGTTTGATAAAAATAAAATTTTAAGAAATAAAACTAGAATTAAATCAACTTAAAAAAAATACCACCAAAGCCACATTGAATTTAAAATATAGTCCAGAAATTGTTCAAAGATTATTCAACTTATCCCAGTCCTAGATCCCTTTCCTCCTGTTATGAAGCCAGAGCCAGGATAGGTCTAGTATTCATAACCCACCAAATAGTACAAAAAATCTTAGCAATCCCTTAAAGTCTGATAATCGACTATAATTTATCATTCCTTCATTTTAAAAATGGGTATGTGACTTTAGATATTATAAGAGTGGGTAAATTTGGTTTGCTTACTGAGCATGCTTGCTTTATAAACATACATCCACAAATTATTAGATACTACTCTTTTTAATAGGAAGAGAATAATTCCCCTCCCCTTGAATGTGGTCTAGACTTAATAACATTTCTCTAACAGAATAAAGTGGAAGTGACAGTGTGCAACTTCAGAAACTAGGTCACTAAAAGACACTATGACCTCCACTGTTGTCACACTTTCTCGTGGATCACTTTTTTTATGGGAAGCCAACTGCCTTACTGAACAATTCTATGGAGAGGGCCACATGACAAGGAACTGAGGCCTCCAGCTAACAGCACTGTGAGCAAGCCACCTTAGAGATCCTCCAGTTCCAGTCAAGCCTTCAAAGGACTACAACCCAGATATCTTGAATGCTATACTTCATGAGAATTCCTGAGCCAAAAAGAGCCAACCAAACCTCTCCCAGATTTCTGACACACAGAAACTATGAAACAGTAAGTGCAGTAAGTGTATGAAGGCCATTATTAAGCTTGCAGGTAATTTTTTACACAGCAATGAATAACTAATATAGTGAGGAAATCCTAGTATTCTTAGAACATGCCCATACCTTCCTTCCAAAACTGAAGTCTCAGGCTCTCCAGAATCGAAGTTAGAATCTGCTGGTGTCTTGCATGTATATCCAGGGATCTGAGAGTTCAAAATACTATCTTGATCCTTTGGGCTTCCCGTAACTCTATGAAAATGAAAAGTGTATACTGTTTACATTTTTTCATAAAATATTTCTTGTAGAAACAATACACAGGTGGGCAAACAATATAATATTGGCTATAACAAATATCAGATAACTCTATTCAGGTCTTAGGACTTAAAGCTAGCCCAGGAAACAAATCTGATTCTAGGACCTATCTAGTGTTCTAATAAGGACCTAGCCTAAGATGGAAGTGATGACCAAGGGGACATTGGGAAATATTACCTACAGACAGTTTACGATTTATGTTAAATTTAATCTATCACAGTCTTTTTTGAAAATCCACAAACAACTGAAATTGGAAAACAGTCTTGCAGTTCCTCGAGCAATTATATGTAGAGTTACTATATGATTCAGCATTTTCACTCCTAGGTATATATCCAAGAGAAATGAAAACATATGTCCACAGAGCAACTTGTACATAGCAGCACTATTCGTAATAGCCAGAAGGTGGAAAAACCCAATGTCCATCAATGAGTTAATGTATAAAAACATAAAACAAACTATTATTTGGCCACAAAAGGCCAAAATAATCAACAACACGGATGAAACTTGAAAATATTATGTGAACTGAAAGAAGCCAGTTCAAAAAAACTCATACTATATGATTTGATTCATATTAAAGTCCAGAACAGAAAAGTGAAGAAAGACATAAAAACTAGTGGTTGCTTAGGGCTGTGCAGAGGGAAATAGGGTGATTCTTTGTGAGGTGATGAAAATGGTCTAAAATTGACTGTGTTGATGATATGCACCTATCTGTGAGTATACTAAAAACCACTGAACTGTACACATTTCATGGGTGAACTGTATGGTATGTGAATTATCCTCACTAAAGCAGTTATAAAAAATCTTATGTATAGTGAGCTTTTGTTTCACATGGCTTATAGAAAGAATAGAAAAGTTTAAAATAAGAGAAACTCAAGGGAAACTGCTTATGTTTCTAGGGCACTTACTCTTATGAAAACTAATAAAAGGGAAATCTCACTAAAGTGGAGATGGGAGGACAGAACGTGTAACTATACCACTCCACATGAATTACAGGAAGAATTGTCAATTATAGACCACAACAGAAGAATCTTCAACAGGAAGGAATAGTCAATCACAAGCCCCAAAAGGGAAAGATGTACATTGTATCTTGTACAAAAAATTTACTCCAAAAAATAAAATTTAACTACTCTAGCAACTTAGCCAATGAGAAACTGTCACCACCCGAAACTCCTGCTTTTTTCCAATGGACTTTCATTCAAAACAACTTCTCCCACCTTCCTCCATCTCTCCATAGAATAACAGTTCCCCTCTTTTGTTGGACTTGCCTATGGTGTTGCCATATTTTTCATGTCCTCAATTGCAAGTTTTTGCTATTCCCAAATAAACCCATTTTTGCTGTAAAACAAAGTTTTACTTTTAAGGTTAACACACTTAAAGATTTTTTTCATAAAGATTTTAATAGGATAAAAAGACATTCGCTTATAGTTTAATTAATGGCCATAGTTAATAGATGATTAGCAAAAAATACTACCTTTAAACCAGTTAAAAATTTCAGTACCTGTTGCATATTTGTATACAAAAGTAATTCATGTACTGTCTTATCAGAGGGGCTCTTTAGACAAATTAATTTATTAATTCTGGCTTAAAAATTGTTATTAGTCTCCTCCCTGACTAAACCAGGGCATTTGTATGTGTGCATGTGTATGTTCTCATTTAATATTCTAATACTGAAAATGTTTGGATTTTTTTGTCCCCAAAAAAACTAATAAATTTTAATTCCTAAAATTCCTCTCCCAGTTTTAATGGTTAGAATAACATCATTTCTTTGAACATTATAAAATGCAATATGATGTGCCCAATTATATTAAATAATAATAAAAGGTAATGTGGTTTTTTTAAAGGAATTAATTCTTAAAGAGCCATAAATTACAAGAACTCAATATTATCAGCTTAAATTGTGTTTTCAAAACCCTTAATTAACTTATGACTTTAGACTAATATTAAGTTGTATTAACTAATAGTGCATCTTTTGGACTCCTGGACAATACCTAAGATAAAAGATACAAAACTAGTTTCTAAACATACTTTTAATCAGCCCATCTCATACATTTTTAAATGCCCATCAATTAAAAGGAAAAGAGATGTACCATGACCCTGGATGTTCAGGTATAATTAATGTTAGCTACTTTAAGGACAATGTTAAAAGCTTATGTAATATGGTGGGAAAAAAGATGGCGGCATAAGAAGTGAGGCAGAAATCTCCTCCCAAAATCACATATAATATGAAAATACAATAAATACAACTAATCCTAAAAAGGGACCAGAAATAAGACTACACCAGCCAGCATATATCTGGGAAGAGAACATCTCACAGAAATGGGTAAAATAACAAAGCTGCAACCCAGTGGGACCTGAGCACTGCCCCACCCCAGTCCACCAGCAGGAGGAAGAGAAACAAAGCAGGGAGGGAGTAGAAGCCCAGGACTGCTAAATACCCAGCCCTGGAGATCTACTCTGGAAGCACAAACCCACACTGCACGGGTGCTCTGGACATTACAGGGGTGAAAAACACAGAGACAAAGATTCCAACTGCTTCTGGAGAACAGGTTCCCACAACCGGCTGCTCTGGGAAAAAAGAAAGGTGGGCACTTTGAAAGACTTCCCAACAGTGTGAGGGCTGCTAAAAGGCCAAGGATTAAACAGAGCTTGCTGCTCTGGAAGACAGGTGGACAAAACCGTTCCAGCATACTCAGCCCAACAGGATGGGAACTTTCAGGAGCTTCAGGCACTCTATCCCCCCGGTGGGCAAAACAGCCTGAAGGCCACCCACATCGATAAGCAGTTTGCCTCTCCTTGCTCCTGGCCGGCACCTGTGTGCAAACCTGCCACTCCTGCCATTACTCCAGGACAGTCAGAGGGCAGCCACACCTATAGCAACTACAGTGGCTTAACGCTGAGGCTGCACCTTGTGCATGCAGCTCACTGACCCTGACAGCAGAGGTAGGAACTGTGGCCAGGAAGCAGGAAAGAGCTCTCTGCTCCCAGCAGGCACTGGTACTGCTCACTGTGACCCCTGCCAATGCTCCAGGCAAGCCAGAGGGCAGCCCCACCTATGGCACCTAAGGGGCTCAACGCAGAGGCTGCTCCGTGCCCATGGCTGACTGGCCTTAACAGAGGAGGCAGACACTACAGCCGGGAAGCAGGAAAGAATTCTCTCTTTCGGGTAGTCACTGGTACCACTTGCCTGAGACAACTGCCATCACTTCAGGATTATGAATAGGCAGAAGAATGTGCTTCAATCTAAAGTACCTCAAACACCAGAGAGGGATCAGTGAAACTGAAATAATCAATATTTCTGAAAAAGAATTCAAAATAAAAGTCATAAGAATGTATCCCACAAAGTCAGTCAAGGGATACACAAAGACAACAGAAAAATATTCAAGATCTAAGACAAAGACATGTTGAAAAATACAGTAGCTGAAATGAAACAACAATGGAAGCATTTAAAAGCAGATTAGATGAGGTAGAGGAAATGGTAAATGAAATAGAAATTAGAACACAGGAATACAAACAAGGCGAAGCAGAGAGAGAAAAAAGGATCTCTAGGAATTTAAGAATATTAAGAGAACTGTGTGACCAAGCCAAATAGAACAAAGTTCGCATTACAGAGGTAACAGAGGAAGAAGAAGAGAAAAACAGGGATAGAAAGTGTCTTTGAAGAAATAATTACTGAAAACCTCCCCAGTTGGGGGAAGGAAACAGTCTCTCAGGCCATGGATGTCCACAGATCTCCAAACACAAGGGACACAAGAAAGACAACACCAAGACATAAAATAATTAAAATGGCAAACATAAAGGACAAGGACAGAGTATTGAAAACAGCCAGAGAGAGAAAAAGGTCAGATACAAAGGAAAACCCATTAGGCTATCATCAGACCTCTCAGCAGAAAACCGACAAGCCAGAAGGGAAGGGCAAGATATATTCAATGCAATGAAACAGAAAGACGTTAAACCAGGAATTATCTACACAGCAAGATTATCATTTGAATTTGAAGGAGGGATTAAAACAATTTCAAGATAAGTAAATGTTTAGGGAATTTACCTCCCACAAACCATCTCTACAGTGTATTTAGGACTGCTCTAGATGGGAGTGCTCCTAAGGCTAAATAGCTGTAACCAGAGAAAATAAAACCACAGTAAAACACATAGACCAATTAGTTGCTAACCAAACACAAAATTAAAATACCTACCCACAAAGTCAGTCAAGGGTACACAAAGACTGCAGAATATGACACCTAACATATAAAGAGTGGAGGAGGAAGAAGAAGGAAGGGGAAAAAAAAAAGAATCTTAAGATTGTGTTTATAATAGTGTAATAAGCAAGTTAAGATAGACTGCTAGATAGTAAAGAAGATGCCCTTGAACCTTCGGTAACCACGAATCCAAAACCTGCAAAGGCAGTAAGTACATATCTATCTATAATGGCCCTAAATGTAAATGGACTGAATGCACCAATCAAAAGACAGAGAGTTAGGAGGGGCGGAAGATGGCGGCGTGAGTAGAGCAGCGGAAATCTCCTCCCAAAACAACATATATCTATGAAAATATAACAAAGACAACCCTTCCTAGAATAAAGACCAGAGGACACAGGACAATATCCAGACCACATACGCACCTGAGAGAACCCAGCGCCTCGCAAAGGGGGTAAGATACAAGCCCCGGCCCCGCGGGAGCAGAGCGCCCCTCCCCCCAGCTCCCGGCAGGAGAAGAGCAGGCAGAGCAGGAGAGAGACGGAGCCCAGGACTGCCGAGCACCCAGCCCCCGCCATCCGGACCAGAGTGCAGGGACCTAGATACTAGGAAAACAGGGCAGCAAGAACAGTGAGCGGGCACTGGAGGCCGGGCGCCGGAGGACATAAGAAAAGCGCGGGACCATTTTTTTTTTTTTTTTTTGCTTTTTTGCTGTTTTGTTTTGGCAAGGGCTTTTTGGAAGTCTTAAAGGGATATGGACCCCAATACTAGGGAAACAGGGCAGAAAGACCGGTGAGCAGAGGCCTGAGGCTGGCACCGGAGAATAAAGAAAAAAGAACGACAACCTTTATTTTTTTAATTACAAAAATTTTTTTTTCTTTTTTTTTTTTGGTGGGCGTTGTTTTGTTTTGGTGGGTGCTTTTTGGAAGTCTTAAAGGGGCAGGGCGGGTCACTTAATCCAGAGGTAGGGAATCCGGGATCTCTGGGCACCCTAAACCGTGGGCTGCAGGGAGCAGGGAGGCCCCTTACGGGGATAAATAGCCTCCAAGCCGCTCCCCCTCCAACTCGACTCCACCATTTTGGAGTAGCTGCCCGAGCTAGGCCACGCCCACAGCAACAGCGGAGATTAACTCCATAGCAGCCGGGCAGGAAGCAGAAACACTGTCTGCGCGCAGCTGCGCAGCACAAGCCACTAGAGGTCGCTGTTGTCCCAGGAGAGGAGGGCCACAAACCAACAAGAAAGGAAGTCCTTCCAGCCGTCACTCGTCCCAGTTCTGCAAACTATTCCTATCACCATGAAAAGGCAAAGCTACAGGCAGACAAAGATCACAGAGACAACACCAGAGAAGGAGACAGACCTAACCAGTCTCCCTGAAAAAGAATTCAAAATAAGAATCATAAACATGCTGACAGAGATGCAGAGAAATACGCAAGACAAATGGGATGAAGTCCGGAAGGAGATCACAGATGCCAGAAAGGAGATCGCAGAAATGAAACAAACTCTGGAAGGGTTTATAAGCAGAATGGATAGGATGCAAGAGGCCATTGATGGAATTGAAATCAGAGAACAGGAACGCATAGAAGCTGACATAGAGAGAGACAAAAGGATCTCCAGGAATGAAACAATATTAAGAGAACTGTGTGACCAATCCAAAAGGAACGATATCTGTATTATAGGGGTCCCAGAAGAAGAAGAGAGAGGAAAAGAGATGGAAAGTATGTTGGAAGAAATAATTGCTGAAAACTTCCCCACACTGGGGGAGGAAGTAATCGAACAGACCACGGAAATACACAGAACCCCCAACAGAAAGGATCCAAGAAGGGCAACACCAAGACACATAATAATTAAAATGGCAAAGATCAAGGACAAGGAAAGAGTGTTAAAGGCAGCTAGAGAGAGAAAGGTCACCTATAAAGGGAAACCCATCAGGCTAACGTCAGATTTCTCAACAGAAACCCTACAGGCCAGAAGAGAATGGCATGATATATTTAATACAATGAAACAGAAGGGCCTTGAACCAAGGATACTGTATCCAGCACGACTATCATTCAAATATGACGGTGGGATTAAACAATTAACAGACAAACAAAAGCTGAGGGAATTTGCTTTCCACAAACCACCTCTACAGAACATCTTACAGGGACTGCTCTAGATGGGAGCACTCCTAGAAAGAGCACAGCACAAAACACCCAACATATGAAGAATCGAGGAGGAGGAACAAGAAGGGAGACAAGAAAAGAATCTCCAGACAGTGTATATAACAGCTCAATAAGCGAGCTAAGTTAGGCAGTAAGATACTAAAGAGGCTAACCTTGAACCTTTGGTAACCACGAATTTAAAGCCTGCAATGGCAGTAAGTACATATCTTTCAATAGTCACCCTAAATGTTACTGGGTTGAATGCACAAACCAAAGACACAGAGTAAAAGAATGGAGAAAAAAGCAAGACCCATCTATATGCTGCTAACAAGAAACTCACCTCAAACCCAAAGATATGTACAGACTAAAAGTCAAGGGATGGAAAAACATATTTCAAGCAAACAACAGTGAGAAGAAAGCAGGGGTTGCAGTACTAATATCAGACAAAATAGACTTCAAAACAAAGAAAGTAACAAGAGATAAAGAAGGACACTATATAATGATAAAGGGCTCAGTCAAACAAGAGGATATAACCATTCTAAATATATATGCACCCAACAGAGGAGCACCAGCATATGTGAAACAAATACTAACAGAACTAAAGGGGGATATAGACTGCAATGCATTCATTCTAGGAGACTTCAACACACCACTCACCCCAAAGGATAGATCCACTGGGCAGAAAATAAGTAAGGACACGGAAGCATTGAACAACACAGTAGAGCAGATGGACCTAATAGACATCTATAGAACCCTACATCCAAAAGCAGCGGGATATACATTCTTCTCAAGTGCACATGGAACATTCTCCAGAATAGACCACATACTAGGCCACAAAAAGAGCCTCAGAAAATTCCAAAAGATTGAAATCCTACCAACCAACTTTTCAGACCACAAAGGCATAAAACTAGAAATAAACTGTACAAAGAAAGCAAAGAGGCTCACAAACACATGGAGGCTTAACAACACGCTCCTAAATAATCAATGGATCAATAAACAAATCAAAATGGAGATCCAGCAATATATGGAAACAAATGACAACAACAACACTAAGCCCCAACTTCTGTGGGACACAGCAAAAGCAGTCTTAAGAGGAAAGTATATAGCAATCCAAGCATATTTAAAAAAGGAAGAGCAATCCCAAATGAATGGTCTAATGTCACAATTATCGAAATTGGAAAAAGAAGAACAGATGAGGCCTAAGGTCAGCAGAAGGAGGGACATAATAAAGATCAGAGAAGAAATAAATAAAATTGAGAAGAATAAAACAATAGCAAAAATCAATGAAACCAAGAGCTGGTTCTTCGAGAAAATAAACAAAATAGATAAGCCTCTAGCCAGACTTATTAAGAAGAAAAGAGAGTCAACACAAATCAACAGTATCAGAAACGAGAAAGGAAAAATCACGACGGACCCCACGGAAATGCAAAGAATTATTGGAGAATACTATGAAAACCTATATGCTAACAAGTTGGGAAACCTAGGAGAAATGGACAACTTCCTTGAAAAATATAACCTTCCAAGATTGACCCAGGAAGAAACAGAAAATCTAAACAAACCAATTACCAGCAACGAAATTGAAGCGGTAATCAAAAAACTACCAAAGAACAAAACCCCCGGGCCAGATGGATTTACCTCGGAATTTAATCAGACATACAGGGAAGACATAATACCCATTCTCCTTAAAGTTTTCCAAAAAGTAGAGAAGGAGGGGATACTCCCAAACTCATTGTATGAAGCTAACATCACCCTAATACCAAAACCAGGCAAAGACCCCACCAAAAAAGAAAACTACAGACCAATATCCCTGATGAACGTAGATGCAAAAATACTCAACAAAATATTAGCAAACCGAATTCAAAAATACATCAAAAGGATCATACACCATGACCAAGTGGGATTCATCCCAGGGATGCAAGGATGGCACAACATTCGAAAGTCCATCAACATCATCCACCACATCAACAAAAAGAAAGACAAAAACCACATGATCATCTCCATAGATGCTGAAAAAGCATTTGAAAAAGTTCAACATCCATTCATGTTAAAAACTCTCAGCAAAATGGGAATAGAGGGCAAGTACCTCAACATAATAAAGGCCATCTATGATAAACCCACAGCCAACATTATACCGAACAGCGAGAAGCTGAAAGCATTTCCTCTGAGATCGGGAACTAGACAGGGATGCCCACTCTCTCCACTCTTATTTAACATAGTACTGGTGGTCCTAGCCACGGCAATCAGACAAAATAAAGAAATACAAGGAATCCAGATTGGTAAAGAAGAAGTTAAACTGTCACTACTTGCAGATGACATGATACTGTACATAAAAAACTCTAAAGACTCCAAACCAAAACTACTAGAACTGATATCGGAATACAGCAAAGTTGCAGGATACAAAGTCAACACACAGAAATCTGTGGCTTTCCTATACACTAACAATGAACCAACAGAAAGAGAAATCAGGAAAACAACTCCATTCACAATTGCATCAAAAAAAAATAAAATACCTAGGAACAAACCTAACCAAAGAAGTGAAAGACTTATACTCTGAAAACTACAAGTCACTCTTAAGAGAAATTAAAGGGGACACTAACAGATGGAAACTCATCCCATGCTCGTGGCTAGGAAGAAGTAATATCGTCAAAATGGCCATAATGCCCAAAGCAATATACAGATTTGATGCAATCCCTATGAAACTACCAGCAACATTCTTCAATGAACTGGAACAAATAATTCAAAAATTCATATGGAAACACCAAAGACCCCGAATAGCCAAAGCAATCCTGAGAAAGAAGAATAAAGTAGGGGGGATCTCACTCCCCAACTTCAAGCTCTACTATAAAGCCATAGTAATCAAGACAATTTGGTACTGGCACAAGAGCAGAGCCACAGACCAATGGAACAGACTAGAGAATCCAGACATTAACGCAGACATATAGACATATATGGTCAATTAATATTTGATAAAGGAGCCATGGACATACAATGGCGAAATGACAGTCTCTTCAACAGGTGGTGCTGGCAAAACTGGACAGCTACACGTAGGAGAATGAAACTGGACCATTGTCTAACCCCATATAAAAAAGTAAACTCAAAATGGATCAAAGACCTGAATGTAAGCCATGAAACCATTAAACTCTTGGAAGAAAACATAGGCGAAAACCTCTTAGACATAAACATGAGTGACCTCTTCTTGAACATATCTCCCCGGGCAAGGAAAACAACAGGAAAAATGAGTAAGTGGGACTATATTAAGCTGAAAAGCTTCTGTACAGCAAAAGACACCATCAATAGAACAAGAAGGAACCCTACAGTATGGGAGAATATATTTGAAAATGACACATCCGATAAAGGCTTGACGTCCAGAATATATAAGGAGCTCACATGCCTCAACAAACAAAAAACAAATAACCCAATTAAAAAATGGGCAGAGGACCTGAACAGACAGTTCTCCAAAAAAGAAATACAGATGGCCAACAGACACATGAAAAGATGCTCCACATCGCTAATTATCAGAGAAATGCAAATTAAAACTACAATGAGGTATCACCTCACACCAGTAAGGATGGCTGCCATCCAAAAGACAAACAACAACAAATGTTGGCGAGGCTGTGGAGAAAGGGGAACCCTCCTACACTGCTGGTGGGAATGTAAGTTAGTTCAACCATTGTGGAAAGCAGTATGGAGGTACATCAAAATGCTCAAAACAGACCTACCATTTGACCCAGGAATTGCACTCCTAGGAATTTACCCTAAGAATGCAGCAATCAAGTATGAGAAAGACCAATGCACCCTTATGTTCATCGCAGCACTATTTACAATAGCCAAGAATTGGAAGCAACCTAAATGTCCATCAATAGATGAATGGATAAAGAAGATGTGGTACATATACATAATGGAATACTACTCAGCCATAAGAAAAGGGCAAATCCAATCATTTGCAGCAACATGGATGGCGCTGGAGGGTATTATGCTCAGTGAAACAAGCCAAGTGGAGAAAGAGAAATACCAAATGATTTCACTTATCTGTGGAATATAAGAACAAAGGAAAAACTGAAGGAACAAAAGAGCAGCAGAATCACAGAACTCAAGAATGGACTAACAGGTACCAAAGGGAAAGGGACTGGGGAGGATGGGAGGGTAGGGAGGAATAAGGGGTGGGGGAGAAGTAGGGGGGTATTAAGATTAGCATGCATGGGGGGTGGGAGAAAAGGGAGGGCTGTACAACACAGAGAAGGCAAGTAGTGATTCTACAACATTTGCTATGCTGATGGACAGTGACTGTAAAGGGGTTTATAGGGGGGACCTGGTATAGGGGAGAGCCTAGTAAACATAATATTCGTCATGTAAGTGTAGATTAGTGATACCAAAAACAAAGCAAAAAAAAAAAAAAGGGCAATTCCTGTGTGGTAAAATCCAACGAGTTCTACACAAGGGTATAAAGGGCATATAAAAGTGTAGGCAAAGGGTCTGTTTGTGTTTATACAGAGGATCAAAGCCTAATTTAACTACCCCGAAAATGAACTAAGATACGATATGAAAAAGAACTTCCAACATCTGCACTCTCTGGAACACTCATGCCAGAAGATGATCATCAAAAAACCCCAACCAAGATCCACGCACTGCTACAGCTGTAGATGCACTCATCCCACCAGTTCCTGGACTTGCCATGGGAATGAGGAAGGAGATATCTAAGCTGGCCTGTGCATACAGTAAAACAACAAATTTGACTGATCTATACTGTTGGAACTCAACCAAGAATTTGGAGAAGTGCAAATTGTAGCGCTCCAAAATCTTACAACTACAGACTATTTACTGTTAAAAGAACATATGGCATGTGAACAGTCCCCAGGAATGGGTTGTTTTAATTTGTCTGATTTCTCTCAGACTGTTCAAGTTCAGTTGGACAATATCCACCATATCATAGATAAGTTTTCACAAATGCCTAAGGTGCCTAACTGGTTTTCTTGGTTTCACTGGAGATGGCTGGTAATTACAGGTATGCTTTGGTTATGTAACTATACTCCTATTATGTTAATGTGTGTGCGCAATTTAAGTAGTAGCTTAAAACCTATACATGCTGAAGTTACTCTACAAGAAGATATGTCAAAGAAATAATCAATCTTCCCATGTTTTCTTCCGCCTGCTACTTCTATAGCTTTTTTTCTTCCTTCCTAATTACAACCCTTAAATAGAATTCGTGCCTCATATCAAATTTACCGAGTATCATAATTCTTCCAAGTGGCAAAGATACCTCAAGAAAAATGCTGGGCATAGAAGCCACAGGGCATAAATATGCAAAGAAGTAAAAACCTAACCTTTTCAAACAATAAGGCTTCCCTCTCACTTACCAACTTCACATTTCCCTGTATGGCCCCGGAAGATGACTGGTTAGCCAGAGACGGGTAAGATTCCTCAAGGGAGGAACAACCTAAGACAGGCACAGTCGCAGGGGGGCCATCAGGTGAGAAATTGGGGATCAACAGAGGTGAGGCTTAGAACCTCACCCCCCCCGTTCTGAGAGAAATCTTCTGCATACGTGGATGTTTTATTGCCCTGGTCTAGCTTGGATTAACACATAGTGTACAGGCACACACCTGATCATCTACATTTGCTCTCTTACAACACTAAACTATGTTTTCTACCTTTATCTTGTATCTACCTACCACTTCAGCATTTTATTAAAAATAATAATAATAAAGAGAGAAATGTGGTATCCACATATAAATCAAGTATAAAAACCAAATGAGTATTCATATTTGAACTGTCTGTTTAGAGTTCATAATGCATGAGCAAAACCGAAAGTTTCTGTGATGACTGCCCTTGTACTGTTCACTATGTAACTTATTCATTATGTAAGAATTTGTTCTACATGTAAGAACTTGTTTGTTATGCCTCAGAAGATTGGAGACTGACGAAAATTAGGCTTGGGGTGGATTAATGATTGTGCATTGAGCATTGACTCCCCTATACAGAAGTTTATTGTCGTTAACAACCATTTGATCAATAAATATGAGAGATGCCCTCACAAAAAAAAAAAGGACAGACTTCCAATGGTAAAATAAATAAGTAACCGGGATGTAATGTATAGCATAAGGAATATAGTCAAGATATTGTAACAGCTTGGTAGGGTGATAGCTGGAACCTAGAATTATGTATATAAATGTTCTACCACTGTGTTGTACACTTGAAACTAATGTAATGTAATACTGTGCGTCAACTACCCTTCAATAAAAAATAATTATTTAAAAAAAAAAAAAAAAAGACAGAGAGTTACAGAGTGGATAAAAAAACAAGACCCATCTATATGATGCCAACAAGAGACTTACCTCAAACCTAATGCCACATACAGACTAAAAAGGAAGGGATGGAAAAGATGTTTCATGCAACGAACAGGGAGAAAAAAGCAGGAGTTGCAGAACTTTATCAGATAAAATAGACTTTAAAACAAAATAACAAGAGATAAAGAAGGGCATTATATTAGAGGGGTCAGTAAAAGAGGATATAACCATTATAAATCTCTATGCACCCAAAACAGGAGCACCCAAATATGTGCAACTAATACTAACAGAATTAAAGGGGAAATAGAAGGCAATGCATTCATTCATTTAAGGATACTTCAACACACTACTCACTCCAAAGGACAGATCAACCAGACAAAAAATAAGTAAGGAAAGAGAGGCACTGAACAACACATTAGAACAAATGGAACTAACTGACATCTACAGAACACCCACCCAAAAGCAGCAGGATACACATTCTTCTCAAGTGCACGTGGAACATTTTTCAGAATAGATCACATACTCATCCACAAAAAGAGCCTCAGTAAATTCAAAAAGACTGAAATTGTACCAACCAACTTCTCAGATCACAAAGGTATGAAACTAGAAATTAATTGTGCAAAGAAAACAAAAAGGCCCAGAAACACATGGAGGCTTAACAACATGCTCCTAAATAATCAATGGATCAAAGACCAAATTAAAGCAGAGATCAAGCAATATATGGAGACAAATGAAAACAAGACATCAACACCCCAACTTCTGTGAGACACAGGGAAGGCAGTTCTCCATAGCCATACAGACCTATCTAAAGAAGGAAGAACAATCCAAATGAACAGTCTAAATTTATAATTAATGAAACTGGAAAAGAAGAACAAATGAAGCCCAAAGTCAGCAGAATGAAGGACATACTAAATATCAGAGAAGAAATAAATAAAATTGAGAATAAAACAATAGAAAAAAATTAATGAAACCAAGACCTGGTGCTTTGAGAAAATAAATAAAAAGATAAACATCTAGCCAGAATCATCAAGAAAAAATAAAAGTCTATGCACATAAACAAAATCAGAAATGAAAAAGGAGAAATCACTATGGACACCACTGAAATTCAAAGAATTATTAGAGAGTACTGTGAAAAATTATATGTTAACAAACTGGGTAACCTGGAAGAAATGAGCAACTTTCTAGAAAACTTCAACCTTCCAAGACTGACCCTGGAAGATACAGAAAATCTGAAGAGATCGATTACAAGCAATAAAAACTGAACTGATAATCAAAAAACTATCCAAGAAGGACCAGATGGCTTCACCACTGAATTTCATCAGACATTTAGAGAATATATAATAGCCATTTCCTTAAAGTTTTCCAAAAAATAGAAGAGGAGGGAATACTTCCAAACTCATCCAATGAAGCCAGCATCATTCTAATACCAAAACCAGGCAAAGATACCACAAAAAAAGAAAATTCTGATGAACATAGATGCAAAAACACTCAATAAAATATTACTAAGTTGAATTCAAAAATACATCAAGAGGATCGTACATCATGATCAAGTGGGATTCATCCCAGGGATGCGAGGATGGTACAACATTCGAATAGCCATCAACATTATCCACCACATCAATAAAAAGAATGACAAAAATCTCATGATCAGACTTGGTGAAGGGGGGAACCTAGTAAACAAAATGTTCCTGATGTAATTGTAGATTAGATACCAAAATAAAAAAATATATAAAATAAAAATAAATCTCATGATCATCCCCATATATGCTGAAAAATCATTTGACAAAACGAAACACCCAATCATGATAAAAACTCTCAACAAAATGGGCAGAGAGGGCAAGTATCTCAACATAATAAAGGCCATATATGACAAACCCACAGTTAACATCACACTGTGAAAAGCTTAATGCTTTTCCTCTAATATCAGGAAAAAAACAAAGATGTCCACTCTCCCCACTTTTATTTAACATAATACTGAAGGTCCTAACCATGGCAGTCAGGCAACACAAAGAAATAGAATGCATTCAGATTGGTAAGGAGGAAGTTAAACTGTCACTATTTGCAGATAACATGATATTGTACATAAAAATCCCTAAAGAATCCACTCCAAAACAACTAGAACTAATATCTGAATCCAGAAAAGTTGGAGGATACAAAATTAATACACAAAAATCTGTTGCTTTCCTATACACTAACAATGAACTAGCAGAAAGAGAAATCAGGAAAACAGTTCCATTCACAATTGCATCAAAACAGAATAAACCTAACAAAGTAAGTGAAAGATCTATACCCTGAAAACTACAAGAAACTAATGAGAGAAATAAAGAAGACTCTAATAAATGGAAACACATTCCAGGGTCATGGGTAGGAAGAATTAATATTGTCAAAATGGCTATCCTGCCTAAAGCAATCTACAGATTCAATGCAATCCCTATCAAAATACCAACAGCATTGTTCAAAAAACTAGAATAGTTCTAAAATTCATATGGAACCACAAAGACCCTGAATAGCCAAAACAATCCTTAGAAGAATAAAGCAGGGGAGATTATGCTTCCCAACTTCAAGCTCTATTACAAAGCCACAGTAATCAAGATAATTTTGTACTGGCACAAGAACAGACCCACAGACCAGTGAAACAAATTAGAGAGTCCAATATTAAAACAAGAATATATGGTCAATTAATATATGATAAAGGAGCCTGGATATACAATGGAGAAATAGCCTCTTCAACAGCTGGTGTTGGCAAAACTGGACAGCTACATGTATGAGAAGGAAACTGAATTACTGTATATAACATCATACACAAACTCGAAATGGATCAAAGACCTGAATGTAAGTCATGAAACCATAAAACTCTTAGAATACAACATAGGCAAAACTCTCCTGAATATAAACATGAGCAACTTTTTCACGAACATATCTCCTTGGGCAAGGGAAACAAAAGCAGAAATGAACAGGTGGGACTACATCAAACTAAAAAGCTTCTGTATAGCAAAGGACACCATCAGTAGAACAAAAAAGGCATCCTACAGTATGTGAGAATATATTTGTAAATGATATATCTGACAAGGGGTTAACATCTAAAATATATAAAGAACTAACATGCCTCAACACCCAAAAAGCATATAACCCGATTAACAAATGGGCACAGGATATGAACAGACACTTCTCCAAAGAAAAAATTCAGATGGCCAACAGGCACATGAAAAGATGCTCCACATCACTAATTATCAAGGAAATACAAATTCAAACCACAATGAGATATCACCTCACACCAGTTAGGATGGCCAACATTGAAAAGATAAGCAACAACAAATGCTGGTGCGGATGTGGAGAAAGGGGAACCCTTGCACACTGTGGTGGGAATGTCAATTAGTTCAACCATTGTGGAAAGCAATATGGAGGTTTCTCAAAAAACTAAAAATAGATACACCATTTGACCCAGGAATTCCACTCCTAGGAATTACCCAAAGAAAACAAAATCCCTGATTCAAAAAGACACATGCACCCCTATGTTTATTGCAGCACTATTTACAACAGCCAACACATGGAAGCAACCTAAGAGTCCATCAGTAGATGCATGGATAAAGAAGAGGTGGTGCATATACACAACGGAATATTATTCATCCACAGGAAGAGAACAAATCCTACCATGTGCAACAACATGGATGGAGCTAGAGGGTATTATGCTCAGTGAAATAAGCCAGGTGGAGAAAGACAAGTATCAAATGACTTCACTCATTTGTGAAGTATAACAAGAAAGCAAAAACTGAAGGAACAAGACAGCAGCAGACTGACAGATCCCAAGAATGGACTAGTGGTTACCAAAGGTAAAGGGGTTGGGAGGATAGAAAGGAAAGGAGGGTGAAGATGATTAAGTTGGGGCAAGGGGAAGGGAGTATAACAGAGAGAAGACAAGTAGTGGCTCTATAGCATCTTACTGTGCTGAGGGACAGTAACTATCATAGGGTATGTGGTGGGGACTTGATAATAGGGGGATTGTAGTAACCACAGTGTTGCTCATATGAAGCCTTCCTAAGACTGTATATCAATGATATCTTTTAAAAAAAGCTTATGTAATGTGTACTTGGGGACAGCAATAGCTCTATAGTTTTTGATTACCTACTTAAAAATATCACAATGACATGGAGGAAACAGAAGTTAGTTCCTTTGAGTTGGAAAATACTCAAGACAAGTCTAAACACAACTACAGAGAAATGGAAATACACAAAGTAATGAATATGTTTTGTATATCAAAGGAAATCTTACATTTTATTAAGAAGGCAGAATCAATACAAAAAATGTTCTACCTTATTTAACAATAGGATTAACTGTTAAAGTTGATGTTAAAACTTTTCATCTACTTATGTGTATATATATATATATGTTTAAACACATACATATGAGCATTTATTAAATCCATTTTTAACAGCTTTTAACAATGAAGAAAAATCATTATAAAAGATAAATTTCTTAATATATTTTTATGGCACCTCTGTCATGTTTCAACCTATTTTTTTTTAATTTTATTTTGGTATCATTAATCTACAATTACATGAAGGACATTATGTTCACTAGGCTCCACCCCTCACCAAGTCCCCCCCACATACCCATTCACAGTCACTGTCCATCAACATAGTAAGATGCTGTAAAATCACTACTTATCTTCTCTGTGTTGCACAGCCCACCCCGTGCCCCCCCGACACTATACATGTTAATCGTAATGCCCCCTTTCTTTTTTCCCGCCCTTATCCCTTCCTTCCCACCCGTCCTCCAAAGTTCCTTTCCCTTTGGTAACTGTTAGTCCATTCTTGGGTTCTGTGATTCTGCTGCTGTTTTGTTCCTTCAGTTTTCTTTTGTTCTTATACTCCACATATGAGTGAAATCATTTGATACTTGTCTTTCTCTGCCTGGCTTATTTCACTGAGCATAAGACCCTCTAGCTCCATCCATGTTCCTGCAAATGGTAGGATGTTTTTTTCTTATACCTGAGTAATATTCCATTGTGTATATGTACCACATCTTCTTTATCCATTCATCTACTGATGGACATTTAGGTTGCTTCCATATCTTGGCTATTGTAAATAGTGTAGCGATAAACACAGGGGTGCATCTGTCTTTTTCAAACAGGAGTGCTGCATTCTTAGGGTAAATTCCTAGAAGTGGAATTCCTGGGTCAAATGGTATTTCTATTTTGAGCATTTTGAGGAACCTCCATAATGCTTTCCACAATGGTTGAACTAATTTACATTCCCACCAGCAGTGTAGGAGGGTTCCCCTTTCTCCACAACCTTGCCAACATTTGTTGTTGTCTGTCTTTTGGATGGTAGCGATCCTTACTGGTGGGAGATGATATCTCATTGTGGTTTTAATTTGCATTTCTCTGATGACAAGCGATGTGGAGCATCTTTCCATGTGTAGGTTGGCCATCTGAATTTCTTCTTCTTTTTTTTTTTGTAGATAATTATTTTTTATTGAAGGGTAGTTGACACACAGTATTACATTACATTAGTTTCAGGTGTACAACACAGTGATTCAACATTTATATACATGAGAATTCTAGGTACCAGCTATCACCATACCAAGCTGTTACAGTATCTTGACTATATTCATTACATCCTGGTTACTTATTATTTTACCATTCGAAGTGTGTACTTTTTTGTTTGTTTGTTTGTTTGTTTGTGAGGGCATCTCTCATATTTATTGATCAAATGGTTGTTAACAACAATAAAATTCTGTACAGGGGAGTCAATGCTCAATGCACAATCATTAATCCACTCCAAGCCTAATTTTCATCAGTCTCCAATCTTCTCAGGCATAACAAACAAGTTCTTACATGGGGAACAAATTATTACATAGTGAATAAGTTCTTACATGGTGAACAGTACAAGGGCAGCCATGACAGAAAACTTCGGTTTTACTCATGCATTATGAACTATAAACAGTCAGTTCAAATATGAATACTCATTTGATTTTTATTCTTGATTTATATGTGGATACCACATTTCAATCTTTATTATTATTATTTTTAATAAAATGCTGAAGTGGTAGGTAGATACAAGATAAAGGTAGAAAACATAGTTTAGTGTTGTAAGAGAGCAAATGTAGATGATCAGGTGTGTGCCTGTAGACTATGTGTTAATCCAAGCTAGACAAGGGTAATAAAACATCCACGTATGCAGAAGATTTCTCTCAGAACAGGGAGGGTGAGGTTCTAAGCCTCACCTCTGTTGATCCCCAATTTCTCACCTGATGACCCCCCTGCAACTGTGCCTGCTTTAGGTTGTTCCTCCCTTGAGGAATCTTAACCGTCTCTGGCTAACCAGTCATCTTCCGGGGCCATACAGGGAAATGTAAAGTTGGTAAGTGAGAGAGAAGCCTTATTGTTTGAAATGGTTAGCTTTTTATTTCTTTGCATATTTATGCCCTGTAGCTTCTATGCCCAGCATTTCTCTTGAGGTATCTTTACCACTTGGAAGAATTATGATATTCGGTAAATTTGATATGAGGCACGAATTCTATTTAAGGGTTGTAATTAGGAAGGAAGAATAAAAGCTATAGAAGTAGCAGGCAGAATAAAACATGGGAAGATTGATTATTTCTTTGACATATCTTCTTGTAGAGTAACTTCAGCATGTATAGGTTTTAAGCTACTACTTAAATTGAGCACACACATTAACATAATAGGAGTATAGTTACATAACCAAAGCATACCTGTAATTACCAGCCATCTCCAGTGAAACCAAGAAAACCAGATAGGCACCTTAGGCATTTGTGAAAACTTATCTATGATATGGTGGATATTGTCCAACTGAACTTGAACAGTCTGAGAGAAATCAGACAAATTAAAACAACCCATTCCTGGGGACTGTTCATATCCTGTATGTTCTTTTAACGATAAATAGTCTGTAGTTGTAAGATTTTGGAGCGCTACAATTTGCACTTCTCCTAATTCTTGGTTGAGTTCCAACAGTATAGATCCAGTCAAATTTGTTGTTTTACTGTATGCACAGCCCACCTTAGATATCTCCTTCCTCATTCTCATGGCAAGTCCAGGAACTGATGGGATGAGTGCATTTACAGCTGTAGCAGTGCGTGGATCTTGGTTGGGGTTTTTTGATGATCATCTTCTGGCATGAGTCTTCGAGAGAGCTGATGTTAGAAGTTCTTTTTCATATCTTATCTTAGTTCATTTTCGGGGTAGGCCAATTAGGCTTTGATCCTCGGTATAAACACAGACCCTTTGCCTACACTTTTATACGCTCTTTATACCCTTGTGTAGAACTCATTGGAGGTTACCACACAGGAACTGCCCTTTTTTTTTTTTTTGGTATCACTAATCTACACTTACATGACGAATATTATGTTTACTAGGCTCTCCCCTATACCAGGTCCCCCCTATAAACCCCTTTACAGTCACTGTCCATCAGCATAGCAAAATGTTGTAGAATCACTACTTGCCTTCTCTGTGTTGTACAGCCCTCCCTTTTCTCCTACCCCCCCATGCATGCTAATCTTAATACCCCCCTACTTCTCCCCCCCTTATCCCTCCCTACCCACCCATCCTCCCCAGTCCCTTTCCCTTTGGTACCTGTTAGTCCATTCTTGAGTTCTGTGATTCTGCTGCTGTTTTGTTCCTTCAGTTTTTCCTTTGTTCTTATATTCCACAGATAAGTGAAATCATTTGGTATTTCTCTTTCTCCACTTGGCTTGTTTCACTGAGCATAATACCCTCCAGCGCCATCCATGTTGCTGCAAATGGTTGGATTTGCCCTTTTCTTATGGCTGAGTAGTATTCCATTATGTATATGTACCACATCTTCTTTATCCATTCATCTATTAATGGACATTTAGGTTGCTTCCAATTCTTGACTATTGTAAATAGTGCTGCGATGAACATAAGGGTGCATTGGTCTTTCTCATACTTGATTGCTGCATTCTTAGGGTAAATTCCTAGGAGTGCAATTCCTGGGTCAAATGGTAGGTCTGTTTTGAGCATTTTGATGTACCTCCATACTGCTTTCCACAATGGTTGAACTAACTTACATTCCCACCAGCAGTGTAGGAGGGTTCCCCTTTCTCCACAGCCTCGCCAACATTTGTTGTTGTTTGTCTTTTGGATGGCAGCCATCCTTACTGGTGTGAGGTGATACCTCATTGTAGTTTTAATTTGCATTTCTCTGATAATTAGCGATGTGGAGCATCTTTTCATGTGTCTGTTGGCCATCTGTATTTCTTTTTTGGAGAACTGTCTGTTCAGTTCCTCTGCCCATTTTTTAATTGGGTTATTTGTTTTTTGTTTGTTGAGGCATGTGAGCTCTTTATATATTCTGAATGTCAAGCCTTTATCGGATGTGTCATTTTCAAATATATTCTCCCATACTGTAGGGTTCCTTTTTGTTCTATTGATGGTGTCTTTTGCTGTACAGAAGCTTTTCAGCTTAATATAGTCCCACTTATTCATTTTTGCTGTTGTTTTCCTTGCCTGGGGAGATATGTTCAAGAAGAGGTCACTCATGTTTATGTCTAAGAGATTTTTGACTATATTTTTTTCTAATTCTTTTATGGTTTCATAACTTACATTCAAGTCGTTTATGTCTAAGAGATTTTTGCTGATGTTTTCTTTCAAGAGTTTAATGGTTTCATGACTTACATTCAGG
Organism: Manis pentadactyla; assembly: GCF_030020395.1. Classification (NCBI taxonomy): domain Eukaryota; kingdom Metazoa; phylum Chordata; class Mammalia; order Pholidota; family Manidae; genus Manis; species Manis pentadactyla. Next base: position 55,706,588 of record NC_080023.1, read on the forward strand.
TCTTTGATCCATTTTGAGTTTACTTTTGAATACGGGGTTAGACAATGGTCCAGTTTCATTCTCCTACATGTAGCTGTCCAGTTTTGCCAGCACCATCTGTTGAAGAGACTGTCATTACCCCATTGTATGTCCATGGCTCCTTTATCAAATATTAATTGACCATATATGTTTGGATTAATGTCTGGAGTCTCTATTCTGTTCCACTGGTCTATGGCTCTGTTCTTGTGCCAGTACCAAATTTTCTTGATTACTATGGCTTTGTATTAGAGCTTGAAGTTGGGGAGTGAAATCTCCCCCACTTTATTCTTCCTTCTCAGGATTGCTTTAGCTATTCGGTGTCTTTGGTGTTTCCATATGAATTTTTGAACTATTTGTTCCAGTTCATTGAAGAATGCTGTTGGTAATTTGATAGGGATTGCATCGAGTCTGTATATTGCTTTGGGCAAGATGGCCATTTTGATGATATTAATTATTCCTAGCCAGGAGCATGGGATGAGTTTCCATTTGTTAGTGACCTCTTTAATTTCTCGTAAGAGTGTCTTGTAGTTTTCAGAGTATAGGTCTTTTACTTCCTTGGTTAGGTTTATTCCTAGGTATTTTATTCTTTTTGATGCTATTGTGAATGGAATTGTCTTCCTGATTCCTCTTTCTATTAGTTTATTTTTAGTGTATAGGAAAGCCACAGATTTCTCTGTGTTAATTTTGTATCCTGCAACTTTGCTGAATTCCAAAATTAGCTCTAGTAGTTTGGAGTGGATTCTTTAGGGTTTTTTATGTACAATATCATGTCATCTGCAAATAGTGACAGTTTAACTTCTTTACCAATCTGGATTCCTTGTATTTCTTTGTTTTGTCTAATTGCCGTGGCTAGGACCTCCAGTACAATGTTGAATAACAGTGGGGAGAGTGAGCATCACTGTCTTGTTCCCGATCGCAGAGGAAAAGCTTTCAGCTTCTCGCTGTTCAGTATGATGTGGGCTGTGAGTTTATCATATATGGCCTTTATTATGCTGAGGTACTTAGCCTCTATGCACATTTTTTTGAGAGTTTCTATCATGAATGGATGTTGAATTTTGTCAAATGCTTTTTCACCATCTATGGAGATGATCATGTGGTTTTTGTCTTTCTTTTTGTTGATGTGGTGGATGATGTTGATGGATTTTCAAATGTTGTACCATCCTTCCATCCCTGCGATGAATCCCACTTGGTCATGGTGTATGATCCTTTTGATGTATTTTTGAATTCGGTTTGCTAATATTTTGTTGAGTATTTTTGCATCTACCTTAATCAGGGATATTGGTCTGTAGTTTTCTTTTTTGGTGGGGTCTTTGCCTGGTTTTGCTATTAGGGTGATGTTGGCTTCATAGAATGAGTTTGGGAGTATTCCCTCCTCTTCTATTTTTTGGAAAACTTTAAGGAGAATGGGTATTATGTCTTCTCTGTATGTCTCATAAAATTCCAAGGTAAATCCATCTGGCCCATGGTTTTGTTATTTGGTAGTTTTTTGATTACTGCTTCAATTTCGTTGCTAGTAATTGGTGTGTTTAGATTTTCTGTTTCTTTCTGGTTCAGTCTTGGAAGGTTGTATTTTTCTAGGAAGTTGTCCATTTCTTCTACGTTTCCCAGCTTGTTAGCATATAGGTTTTCATAGTACTCTCTAATTATTCTTTGTATTTCTGTGGGGTCTGTCGTGATTTTTCCTTTCTCGTTTCTGATTCTGTTGATGTGTGTTGAGTCTCTTTTCCTCTTAATAAGTCTGGCTAGAGGCTTATCTATTTTGTTTATTTTCTCAAAGAATAAGCTCTTGGCTTCATTGATTTTTGCTATTGTTTTATTCTTCTCAATTTTATTTATTTCTTCTCTGATCTTTATTATGCCCCTCCTTCTGCTGAACTAAGGCCTCATTTGTTCTTCTTTTTCCAATTTCGATAATTGTGACATTAGACTATTCATTTGGGTTTGCTCTTCCTTCTTTAAAAATGCCTGGATTGCTATATACTTTCCTCTTAAGACTGCATTTGCTGTATCCCACAGTAGTTGGGGCTTAGTGTTGTTGTTGTCATTTGTTTCCATATATTGCTGGGTCTTCATTTTAATTTGGTCATTGATCCATTGATTATTTAGGAGCATGTTTTTAACCTTCCATGTGTTTGTGGGCCTTTTTGCTTTCTTTGTACAATTTATTTCTAGTTTTATGCCTTTGTGGTCTGAAAAGTTGATTGGTAGGATTTCAATCTTTTTGAATTTACTGAGGCTCTTTTTGTGGCCTAGTATGTGGTCTATTCTGGAGAATGTTCCATGTGCACTTGAGAAGAATGTGTATCCTGTTGCTTTTGGATGTAGAGTTCTATAGATGTCTATTAGGTCCATCTGTTCTAGTGTGTTGTTCAGTGCCTCTGTGTCCTTACTTATTTTCTCTCTGTTGGATCTGCCCTTTGGAGTGAGTGGTGTGTTGAATTCTCCCAAAATGAATGCATTGCATTCTATTTCCTCCTTTAATTCTGTTAGTATTTGTTTCACATATGTTGGTGCTCCTGTATTGGGTGCATGTATATTTGTAATGGTTATATCCTCTTGTTGGACTGAGCCCTTTATCATTATGTAATGTCCTTTATCTTTTGTTTCTTTCTTTATTTTGAAGTCTATTTTGTCTGATACTAGTATTGCAACATCTGCTTTTTTCTGCTGTTTACATGAAATATCTTTTTCCATCCCTTGACTTTAAGTGTGTGCATGTCTTTGGGTTTGAGGTGAGTCTCTTGTAAGCAGCATATGGATGGGTCTTGCTTTTTTATCCATTCTATTACTCTGTCTTTTGATTGGTGCATTCAGTCCATTTACATTTAGGGTGATTATTGAAAGGTATGTACTTATTGCCATTGCAGGCTTTAAGTTTGTGGTTACCAAAGGTTCAAGGTTAGTTTCTTTAGTATCTTACTGTCTAACTTAACTCACTTATTGAGCTATTATAAACACCGTCTGATGATTCTTTATTTCTCTCCCTTCTTATTCCTCCTCCTCCCTTCTTCATATGTTGGGTGTTTTGTTCTGTGCTCTTTTTAGGAGTGCTCCCATCTAGATCAGTCCCTGTAAGATGCCCTGTAGAGGTGGTTTGTGGGAGGCAAATTCCCTCAACTTTTGCTTGTCTTGGAATTGTTTAATCCCTCCTTCATATTTAAATGATAATCATGCTGGATACAGTATTCTTGGTTCGAGGCCCTTCTTTTTCATTGCATTAAGTATATCATGCCATTCTCTTCTGGCCTTTAAGGTTTCTGTTGAGAAGTCTGATGATAGCCTGATGGGTTTTCCTTTGTAGGTGACCTTTTTTTTCTCTCTGGCTGCCTTTAATGCTCTGTTCTTATCTTTGATCTTTGCCAGTTTATTTATTATGTGTCTTGGTGTTGGCCTCCTTGGATCCCTTGTCATGGGAGTTCTGTGTACCTCTGTGGTCTGAGTGGCCATTTCCTCCCCTAGTTTGCAGAATTTTTGGCAATTATTTCTTCAAAGACACTTTCTATCCCTTTTTCTCTCTCTTCTTCTGGTACCCCTATAATGCAGATATTGTTGCATTTCAATTGGTCACTCAGCTCCCTTAGAATTCTTTCATTCCTGGAGATCCTTTTATCTCTCTCTGCATCAGCTTCTCTGCGTTCCTGTTCTGTTTTCTAGTCCATTAATGGTCTCTTGCATCTCGTCCACTCTGCTTTGAAGTCCTTCCAGAGATTGTTTTATTTCTGCATTCTCCCTCCTTAGTTCTTGCATATTTCTCTGCAAGTCCATCAGCATGGTTATGACTTTTGTTTTGAATACTTTTTCAGGAAGACTGGTTAAATCTATCTCCCCAGGTTCCTTCTCAGGGGAAAATGTAGAAGATGTCGAAGCTGCCTCAGTTAGTCTTGTCTGAATCAAATTTTTTTACCTTTTCATGTTGATAAGTGCAGTGGTATGCTATTGACGTGTCTTGTCAGCTGGGAGAGCCTAGACTTTTTCCACTTGGTCCTGGCCTTTCTTTACTGGGACAACTGCGACCCCTAGTGGCTTTTGTTGGGCAACTGCGTGTAGACTGGGTCTCTGTATCTTGCCCAGCCGGTATGGAGGAAGCTCCCTTGCTTTGGGCGGGCCAGCCTCAGGCTGCTGCTCTCATATGGCAGGGCCCCGGAGGGGTAATAGACGGATGGCTGTTTGTCTGTTTACCTCCGTGAGGGGTCTCAGAGCTGTTGCTCACGGGATTAGTTCACCCGAAGTTCCCTAGAATTTCCAGCTGCTGGACTGTGACCCGGGATGCTTCTGTCCAGTTGTGCGGTCCCTGTCCCTTTAAGACTTTCCAAAGCACTCGTTTTTCTTTGTCCCAGAGGCACCGGCTGCGGGACCCACTCACAGGTCTTACTGTCCTGCTTCCCTAGTTTCCAGCACCCCACGCATGCATTGTGTGTCTGCGCTCTGTTGTGGATCGCTAGGGCTGGGTGTTCAGCAGTCCTGGGCTCCCTCTCCCTCCCCGCTCCGACTCCTCTCCTCCCGATGGGAGCTGGGGTGAGGGGCCTCGGGTCCCGCCAGGCTGTGGCTTGTATCTTACCCCTTTCACCAGGCGCTGGGTTCTCGCAGGTGTGGATGTAGTCTGGCTGTTGTCCTGTGTCTTCTGGCCTTTCTTTTAGGGATAGTTGTATTTGTTGTATTTTCAAAAATATATATGTTTTTGGGAGGGGATCCCCACTGTCCTGCTCACGTCACCATCTTAGCTCCGCCTCTCTGTTTCAACCTATTTTTAACACAAGTTCCTCACCTCTCAAACAGCTCACTCTTGTTAATTTATGTTTTAAATAATATTACTATGAAAAAGGACTATAACCATTTGTCTGCCTTCATAGACACCCATGAAACATCCGTATTTGAATGTAATAACTAGTTTCCTCTGAGAAGTGTTGTTTTTTCTTTTTGTCTTTCCTATGTATAGAACAATACAGCTGTTAACATACCTTTTATACCTAAATTATTTTTGAGGTTTCCATGAGAACCCCTGGGTAACTGCAACAATTTATCTTTACAATTTATGACAGAATACAAAAATAATTACGTATACTTGCTCTTCCATGCATATTATGAGGCTGACTAAACAAATATCACAAGATCTTTCTATGAACCCAAATACCCAATAGACTTTCTTAAGCAGACACTGTAACAACTGTCAACTTTGGATATTTCTAATTAGACTAACTCCTCACTGTGCACAAAGAATAGTTTGTTTTTGGAAGGCTAAGCTCAAATTTAGAAACAATGCAAACCAATTTTTTTTTTTGCCTTAACATGCCTCTCAAGCAATAGCTAAGGTTTATCTGCCTTGCTTAATAAAACATTGATTTATTTTTATCTTAGTAAATTGAAGTAAAAAAAATTATACTAGTCAGAAGACCTATGTATCTAACAAAACACTATTTAATATATATGAACCTTCCTCATATGTAAAGATGGAGCTAATGCCTATCCTATCCACCTCTCAAGAGTCTTATGAATATATAATAATATAAAAAACAATCTGATATAAATATGGAAATCTTACATAACACAGAGAAGGCATTACAAATCAGTGGGGAAAAAGGCACTATTCAATAAACTAATTAGACAACTGATTATCTACATGGGGAAAAAGAATTTAGATTTCCTATATAACATCAACACAAAAATAAAATTATTTTTAAAGAAGTAAATATAAAAAAAAGAAGTTAAAATTTTTAGAACATAGAAAAAATAGATCTTTATGACCTGAGAGTCAATAAAACAGCAAATGTTTAAAACACTAAAAGGCTGATAATCAACTACCTTATAAATATACTTCTGTATGACATTACAGACATCCTTAAAAAGTGAAAAGACACAGAGATGCTATTTGTAATACATATGACCCCTTAAGGATTATAGACCAAAATATATTGAGTTCCTGAAAACCAATTCTAAAACACAGGAAAATGAAAAGGTATTAAAAAGCAACTTAAAAAGAGACAATCTATTTTAAAATGGGCAAGAAACAAAAGATGCCTATAACTGTTTAACCTCGCTAATAATTAGAGAAATACAAATTAAATCAAGAGACAACCCCTATTAGATTGACCAGTAATAACAAATATAACACCCACTCATTTTGCTGAGAACACAGACTGATGAGAATTCTTACACATTGGGGGCAGGATTGTCAACTGGTTCAACCAATTTGGACAGCAATCTGGCAGTAGTTAGGCCTAAATTAAACATGTATATACCCTAAAATCCAAGAATTCTACTACTTAGTATATATAATACTACAGAGTATCTCTCAGACATATGTACAAGGAAACATGTATAAATTGCCCACTGAAAAAAATTTTTAATAGTGAAAAATTAGAAAGCCTTATCAAAAGAGTACATAAACACATTTTCATGTTAAGGTAATATTATAAATTCAACCAACCACTTATTTTCTAAGTCCTGAGAGCTAAGTAAGGTTTTTCAAAAGTTACATCTTAAATGATTATTTAAGTATCTACAAAGTAACCTCAATTTTTGCCTTTTGGCTAGCAGAGCCTCAATTATTTACTTCCATGGCCTTTTTAGAAAAGCTTGCTAACCTCCACTATAAAGGAATGGAAATATATCATTTATCAACATGAATAATCAATCTCAAAGGTATATAATGAACAGTGGAAAAAGCATTATCACAGGATATGTGTAGTATTAAACCATTTTTATAGTTTTAAAACAATACCACATGCTGTTAATATATACATGTGTTAGTGGGATTGAGTTTGTTCTCCTCAATTCTTGTCCCCACTGCAACAAAGAACTGAAGGGCAGAGACACAGTAGTGAAGCAGAATTAAAGTTTTGTTTGAAGACACTGCAAAGGAAGAGCAGGCTAGTCAAGGCAGACAAAGGCAGGTTTACTTGAATAAAGCAGAGAGGAAGGAAAAATAGGAGAAAAGGGAAGCTCATTGAGCTACTGCTCAACAGAGGGCATAATACCCTGACAAATCCTAAAGCCAGTGTCAACTGGTGTCCAGGGTCCGCTTGAATCTGCATGGCTTGGGAACTAAATCCCTACCATCCCAGGATTTAGGGGAGTGTGGGTAAAATTGTAACATTTCCAGATTATCTCTCCTGGCTTTAGTGCATTTGCATATCTTTAGGGGTGGAGAGAAGTTCATCTCCATGTCAGTGGGTAATTACCTGGGCATATCTGAACCTGACAGTTTAAGGGGAGGGCCTAGCTTGCTTGCTTGCTTGCCTGCTTCTTACAGAGCAGGGGATAGAGAGATGGCCCTGGACTGCAGTTTATAAGCAATAAATGGATTTTAAACTTTATTTCTCCCTTTATCTGATTTCGGTTGTTAGAGGTATTTTGTCCCGGGATTTCCTCTCCCCAGACTTACAGGGAGCCATAGAGAACTGGATAGAATGAGATTATGTTCTGAGAACTTCCCAAGGCAAAGAAAGGAGATTTTCAGACAGGCAACTACGAGCATGATCACACTGCTGCAGTTCCGTCGGGGTCACCCAGGCAATGGGAACTTGCAAGCCCAGATCAGAGCTCTCAGTAGCCCCTCTCTACTTATCTGAAGTAGGACACAGAGTGACACACTCAAAGAAAGGTGAGTGTGGGTAACCTCAGAGAGGAGGAGACATGCTTAAGGCCTGATCCCCACTTCTTCTAATTTCTCTTTATTGTTGTTATTATTTTCTCTGCTATTGTAACATTTTTTTGTTAATTAAATGTTTTGGTCAGAAAAAAAAAAAGGATGCAGGGTCTGGGGTTTTACAGGGCTTTTTTGGGTAAGGGTCAGCCTAAAACTAGATGCATACAGGTGATTCATAATTCCTCTGAAGTTTTCTCCTAAGAATAGGGTTATTTAGGTGATTATGTTGGTTTGGGCCTTTAGCATTCTTTGTCCACATAGGTTTATTTACACTTCTGAGGTCTGTCTCCTGACCTGGTTACAAAGTTACTTGATTAGGGGCCAGAGGAAGAGGAAAACATAGCATATAGGTTAAGTTAAAGAACAAACTGGGCCTTTTTTGCAGGCTAAGTAGATTTTACAGTGGCATGATCTAATTGATACAACAAAGACATGGGCTGCGCTCAGATACTTTTCTTTCCCTGGGGAAAATGGTGACATTCTGAGTTGCTCCTGGCCTATGGAACTTCAGCTCATTAACTCATTAACTCTGTGAGTCTTTTCTGGTTAACTCTTTGAGTCCCTCTTAGAGGGCTTTACTGGTCCATTCACCCTCCACCCACTCATACCCACTCATATCTACTTTTCTGTCTAACCCATTCACATGTAGGAAAAGTTGAACAACATTCATAAGAATTGTAACTACCAAATTCAATATAGTTGGCTACCTCTAATAAGAAAGAGAAGAATGGGCTCAGCAAAGGTATACTTGAGATTTCAATAGTCACTATAGTATTTTATTTCTTAAGCAAGGTCATGGGGATTCATGTGTTTCTGTTTTGTTTTTGGTTTTGGATTTTTGGTGTACCTGAAAGAGTTCATTAATGGAAACTGAATGAGAAAGGAGATATGAGAATGGCGTGAAAAAGTTAAACAATGTGTATGAAACTTCTTTTTACACCATAATGACATATATACTAATATATTTCAGGGCACTCTACCATTTATTTTGGTACATCCCTAGCACCTTATAGTTTCTAATACAGAATATGTATTATTTGTTGAATGAATGAAAGAATGAATGCTGTATCAATAAACAAAAAATGTGTTAAGAATAATACTTAGCTCACTAGGTTCTTAGGACTGATCAGAAATCATTCAAAGTACCTAGCAAACACTTGATACATAATAAGCACTCAAAATATGTTAACTATTGTCATCTCAGGGGGAGAAGTATTACAAACTATTTCTAATTACTAAAATCACACTAATCTCACTTGAAAGAATATTGGACTGTACTCTTAAAAATAATTAAGATGGTAAATTTCATGTTTTTGCCACAATAAAAAAAGAAAGCAACTCTAAGGCTATAATAACATCTTATTAAATTTATCAGAAACAAATTCAGAGTACTACTTTGCCTGGGTCATCACCCAGCTAAATGGCAGAGCCTGGATTTACTACCAGGTCTGTCAATTGCAGAGCCCTTTATGCCAATACTGCCTCTCTATTAAATAACATAGACAAACTATTAAATGCTGAACAGTAATACTGTTGTATATTGTATACACAAGAGACATTACCCAGGATGATCAAGATTCTTCTTTTTAGCCAGGTCTGCTTCATCCTTTTCCAAAGACTCATTCTGGGAACCGGAAATTTCATCATGGTCAATAATTCCTTCAGAATCATTAGTGTTTAAAGACTTGCGTGCTCTTGAGCTGCGTGGAGTGGTTCTCTTCTGCCCTTTTAAAGGCACATTTTTTTTCCTAATGTTCTTAGATGACTGATTTGTTTTCTCAGCAGGTTTTTGTCTACTGTTTTGATTCAATGATAATTCATTTCTTCTGGAAGAATTATCAACAGGCCCTGAAGGATTCAGTGATAACCTAAAGTTAGCAAAACATCCAGATTTTCTGGCTCACCAAAATACTAACATTATTTATATTTACACATATACACATACATACAGGATATAATGTAGCAATATACATAGGGGAGCATAATACCTTTTCAAATCGGAGACTTTATTTTCTTTGGGTAAATTCCTAGAAGTGCAGTTACTGACTCATACAGTATTTCTATTTTGGTTTTTGAGGAAAACATAAAGCTTCCCATAATGGCTGTATCAATTTACATTACCAATAACAGTGTAGGAGGATTCTCTTTTCTCCACATCCTCTCCAACACTTGTTATTTCTTATCTTTTGAATAGTGGCCATCAAATCTGCTTCTTTCAAGCTCTCCAGCTGTCACTAGCAGAGACCCTCATCATTTCTTATCTGGATTATTAAAACCTCTTATCTCCTTTTCTCTAGCCTTGTTGTTCTTCAATCCATTCTTCAAACTGCTTCAAGAATCATCCTCAGAAAATAAGTTGGATCATCACAACCCTGCTTAAAACCTTTTAATGAGTATCTATATCTTAAGGATTAAGTATTTTTAATAGTAATTTACTTCTATATCTAGAGTGCTTATTTCATTTATCACAACTCTCAACATCCCCTCCAAACAAACAAACAAAAGCCTGATACTGAACTGTTTGCATTTCTCTAAAGTACTGGTTCTCACAGGTAGTCCCTAGAAGAGGAAGATTGGTATCACCTGGGAATTTGTTTGAAATGCAAATTCTCAGGTCTCAACTCACACTTACTAAATCAAAAAGAGTAGGGGTTCCATAATTTTTCAAATTAATAAATATTCTAATGATCTTTCAATATCTAATAATCTAATAAATCTTCAAATAATCTAATAAAACAATTTTTAAAAAGTCAAAATCTAAGCTCCAGATCTCTATACATGTTACTTCTGCTTAAAACATTCCATCCTTCTTCCTCACCTAACCCAATCACTAGCTGACTCCTAATTTATCCTTCAGGAAGCTTTCTCTATTCAAGTGTGGTTCAGTATATGATCTATAATCTGACTCCCTACTTGATGTGAAACTTATCTCTTTCAGGAATGCTACATAAGCCTTTTTTAGTAAGTCTCAAACTTCTAGAGCATTTATCCAAGCTCTGTAAGATTTTTATTTGCCCATATACTTACATATTCATTTATTAAGTACAGTTTCAGGCACTGGGTGGGACACAGAGGTGAATATTCTAAAGCAGTAACAGTAATTAATATTTTAATACCAACTATATGCCATTGAAATGCTTATAACTTAATGAGAAAGAAGTATTGGTAATTATGCTACAGAGTGAGAAACAACAAAATCCACCTGAAGTGGAAAAATCAGAATTTGAATTTAGATCTAACTCCAAAACCCACGGAGGGCAGTGGCAGAAAAAATATGCCTTGCTATCAGTTAAGCATCCCGATCAAGCAAAAAATCATAGCAACAAGCCCTCACAATGTAGTGCCTTATATGTACTAGTCTCTCAACTTGTTGATCTAAATACACCACAGTCAACATTATCTGCATATGTAAATGTTACCTTATCAAGTACCAATCTTTCCATGATCACCACCTTTAAAAACATATTTTTTTAAATCCCAAAACAATATGTGTTTCATACTGTACATAAAAGAGTTGACACAGCAGGCCTAGATATATTATTTTTTTAAAGGCCTGCTTGCATTAATCCCTGGCTACCAAGTGGGAACTTGGATTCTAGGAAGGTTCCCATCATTTCCTAAATGGTAAGTGTGGTTTAGTGTGCCTAAACTGCTTGTGCAAAAACTACGGTTATGCCAAATACTTGCTTTCATTCAGGGAATATGGAATTTTAGTACTTGCAGACAGAAGGTGCCAAGGTGACCATCCCCAGTAAGAATCTTAGGTACTAAGTCTCTAATGAGTTTACTTGGCAGACAACATTTCAAATACATGTCACAACTCATTGCTGGAGGAACAAAGTGTTTCCAGTATGAATCCACTGGGAGAGGACTCTTAGAAGCTTGAGCCCAATTTCTTTCAAATGTTGCTTGTGTCTTTTTTCTCTGTTGACTGTGCTTTGTATCCTTTTTCTGTAAGGCAACTTCAAATTACATTATCACCTCTGCCACTTCACTGTTACCTGATGACACAGCTTACTCTTTCAGTGAAAAAACAAAAATGGTCAAGAGTACATTTTCATCTTCCCACCATCAACTTTATCAACCTACCTCCACCTATCCCCATATACTCTGCCTTTCTTCTTGTACATGATATACTGTCCTTGCTCCAATCTAGAACTAACCCTTGTACTGTGCACTAGATCATCTCCCCTCCTCTTTGCCTACTCAAGGAGTATGATCCTACATTTATCCTCTATCATTCTACAAGGTCATTTTAAATGAGCAGATAAACTGATATAGTATCTTTTGTGTGTGTGTGTAAAAGATGTTCCCTTGAATCCACATCTGCTATGCCCCCTCATCTTGTTTCTCCTTCCTCACTACCTATTACCATGAACCATTCTAATCAAGCTTTTAATCTCATCATTCCACAAAAACCATTTTTATCAAAGTGATCAACAATGTCCATGTTGCTAAAACCATAGTCAATTCTTAATTTTCATCTAATTCAGGCCACCAGCAGTATTTAAAACAGTTCATCACTTGAACTTTAAAATGCTCTCATTACTTCACTCCAACCCTAAATTCTTCTCCTTTTCCTCTAATCTCACTAACTGCTCCTTTTCAGTTTCTTTGATGGATCTTCCTTCTCCTTCCCAACTTCTAATATGGGAGTTTCCCAAGATTCAAACTCTGGCTTGCTTTCTTCTCCAGGAACAGTATTTTTCTAGGTGATTTCAAGCAGGCCCAAATCCTTAAAATATCATCTATGTATTGATAACTCCCTAATTATAGGTCTTCCCAGATCTTCCTCCTACCTTCAGACTCATTTATAGGCTATAATGTCAATATATATACTTTTACATATAATTAATGTATTACAACCTGAAACCTTGATAGCCTCCCCAAATCTTCCTGTCTCATTCCTTTCCTCACCTCAGTAAACAGTACAGCTCTGTTCTTCTACTTCTTTAGGCAAAATATCTGAGTCATCCTAAACTCCTGCTTCTTTCTCACTCTAATCCAACCATACTTTTTGTAAATTGCCTTAAAAAAATATCCTGAATCCAGTCACTTTTCTTCTCTTCCCTTCAATAATCTCTTAACTAGTATCCATGCTTCCATGTTTGCCCAGCCCTAGTTTCCTCTCCACACAGCATTAATAATTCTTTTAAAAGATGAGTCAATCAGGTCAATGTATTGCTTAAAATCTTCCCATATACTTACATATTCATTTATTGAGTAGTGTCCTAAACTCTTCATTACAGTTGCCTCCCTGACTTCATCTCCTCCATCTTACTCTCCTCCTTTAGCCATCCTGGCTTTCTTATGTTTCTCAAATATGCTCCACAAGGATTTTTACAAACACTCCTCCCATTGCCTGGAATGTTCCACACCTCGTATCTGTATGACTCCATCCTTCACTTTTTTCACGTATATGCTTTGAAAGATCATAATGGACTCCAATAGCTACCTGTAATAAAAACTGTATTCTGCTCTATTTTCTTATCTACCTCATCACACATCTACACCATCCACTTCTCATCTCTTATCATTTATTGTTTTTAGTTTTCTTTATTACCTATCACTATTGTTTTCAGTTTTATTACCTATCACTCCATGAATTTTATATCAATACTGTTGATCTTCCCCACAAGAATGTAAGTCCACTGACAGAAGGGAATATTTTTAATTAATTGTTTTGTTTTTCCACAGCTATTTCCCTATATTTAGAATATTGTATATAGCAAATCCACAATGAGAATCTTTATATGTAACTGATTTAACACTCTATGATGATCCAATTTAACTTTGTCCTTATTAGATTTTCTCTAGATAGTAGGAATATAAATCAAACAAAAAGCCTCTTACAGAACGACTTTTTGGTATCTCCCAATGAACACAATTTAAATAAAAATACTTACCCTGCTCTGATTTTACCACCCACCAATTAGATGGACTCCTGGAAATTCTTTGACTTCTTGTGACAGTCAAAGTCACTTCTTCAAGTGTAACAAGTTTGTTGTTCTTGGACTCATTTGAAAAACGCTTCTTGTTACGATTACTATTTCTTTTCAAATTCTCTGCATCAAGAATATTAATGCTACTTTTCTTGCCTCCTAAATTAAAGAAAATCATAAAACAACTCACAATCTACTGAACCAAAGAGTTTTCAAAAATCATATAAAAAAAACACCTGTCAATTATGGGAATTTCTTAAATTTATCTGTTGGACTTCTTGTCACATCTATTTTTTTAACGTCACATGTTCTCTGTAAGATTTCTAACTTTTTGTCAATGTAAATTTTTCACATTGATTGATAATTAACATAGACTCCTGAACCAAAAAATTGTTACACTAAGGAAAAAAAAATGAGATACAAGGCTTGAGGTGAAACAAACAAACAAAAAAGATCTGTAGGAATTCAAGGCAGAAAACTCCTCCCACAAACACACCAAGGAAGCAAATACAGCAAATACAAATAAACCTGAACACTTGGGCACTCTGGGAGTCTGAGACTCCAGCCACTTATGCAGGAAAGGCACACTATACTGGTCCTGCAGTTTGAAAGACATGCCAGGAGTGGGAGGGGTGCCAAACAGACAAGGGTTGGCCAGAGATCTCTCCACAGGAGTAAATGCAGGTGGACATACCTCCCCAGCCCTCCCTCAGCCTAAAAGTTTAGGCACTCTCTAGAAACCCTGACGCTCCATCCCCATCATAGAGCCTCAGCCCTGAGGCACTTCCCTGCTCACAGCCAATGGGCCAGCACTCTCAGCCTAGCAGTGTTGGACTTTGCTGCCTGGCAGGCAGAGGGAGGCTCTCCCAGCTATCTTGGGCTGTCTCAGTTCAGCTAGGGAGGCACCTGAGGAGCCAGTTCCAAAAGCCTCCCCACCACACCACACCCCTGCCCCAGTACTGCACACCCTGCCACAGCTATGGGGCACCCACCCACTCACTGCAGCAGCTTGCCCTGCCACAATGACTCACTGTGACCCACCCTGCCCCAGAGCCCTGAAACTGCCCTGCCCTTGCTGCAGGGCATCTCTACCATAGGTTCAGGGCAGACACACCCACAACAATCCAGGTAAAAGATACTACTCTGATCACATAGACCCCACTGAGGCAAACCGCCCAACTCAGCAAATGAAATAAACCATGCCAGCACACAGACAGAAAGGTGACCCCACCCACTGCCCACAAACAGCAACTGGGGTTCCATAGCAAAGAAGAACCAGGCACTGAAGAGTAAAGACTCAAGCACAGGATGCCTTCTTCATAAAGCCATTACTCTCTAGACCAGGAAACATAGCACATCCATCTAATGCAAAGGAAGAAACACAAAAAGCTGGACAAAATGAAGAGGCAGAGGAATCTATTCCAAACAAAACTACAGGATAAGACACCAGAAGGAGTACTAAAGGAAATGAAGATTACCAACCTTCTTGATAAAGATTTCAAAATAAAAGTCATAAATATGCTCAAGGATCTACAGAAAAGTATTAAAAGACACAAGGAGGACTTCAAAAAAGAGTTACAAGAGCTAAAGAAGAGCCACTCAGAGCTGAAGACTATAGTAACAGACATGAAATATACAATGGGGGGTGTGGGTAAAATTGTAACATTTCCAGAGTATCTCACCTGCCTTTAGTACATTTGCATATCCTCAAGGGTGGAGAGAAGTTCATCTCCATATCTAATTACCTGGGCAACCTAGGGTGAGTTTAAAGGGAGGGGCTGGCTTGCTTGCTTGTTTTGCTTCTTCCCGAGCAGAGGAGAAAGATGGCCCTGGACTGCAGTTTGTAAGCAATAAACAGGTTTTAAAATTTATTTCTTCCTTTGATATTGGTTTTTAGAGGTATTTTGTTCCGGGATTTCCTCTCCCTGGACTTACATCTGGCAGTAGTCAACAGGATTCCTCTGAACCCAAAATCTGTCATAATGGGTGTGACCTTTGGGAGGGCCATCCCTAGAAATGATGGAGAGAAGTGACGCTCATGCTGAGGGAAGTGTGTCTACACTCGTGTGGTCGTGGAGGTGCCACCACTTCTCCTGGCCACACGAACCCTGGCCCATGGCCTGAGCCTAAGGCTACTGCTTCTGCCACTGCTGCTGCTCCTGCTGGTCCCAACCATGGAAAGGAGCAGAGGTTCAGGTCACCTTGATAGAGAAGCAACTGGCTGCTGTGTACCACATCTTGCTTGCTACGGAGACCATTGCTGGAACAGCCCCGACCAAGGTAATAGCCACCTATCCCATCATGGGGTAGGCGAGAGACTGGACCCAACAGCCATGGAGTGGTGTGTCACGGACACCTACTGTATATCATGTGACTAGCCATTTGCATTTGGCATCCCCAGGGAATAATGAAGCAGACACATTGGCCCAGGTGCACTGGCTAGAAGGAAAGTCTGCCTCTGACGTGGCCCAATGGCTACATCAGCATTTGTTGCATGTGGGGCAAAAGACAATGTGACCTGTAGCCTCTCAGTGGGACTTGCCATTGACCTTTGAAGAAGTTAGTTGACCCCAAAAGGAGTGCCCTGCACGTTGTGCAGATCAGCAACCCACCAAGAGGGGCCTAGAGCATTTCTTTGCAGCCTATGGCTGGTAGCCGGTGACTGAGAGCAATCAAGGCACCCACTTTATTGGACATGCACTGCAAGGATGGGTACAGCAATTAGGAATATAATGGACGTGACCCTGGACATTTGGACACATGGACTGGTGATGGCTGGCTTTTCTGGCAGCTTGGGGAAAAGGCCTGGAAGCTGGCCTCCTGTGTATTCTTGGAAAAATATCAAAGTGGTCCCCCACAATCACGGTTATTTGCTTCTACAATCCTTGTGTCCTGGATGCTACCCATGGCTGCAGCTGCCATGTGGTGGCTGGAATGGATGAGCTTTGGACTTAATCTGCATGGGACTTTGAACCTAGCTGAATCCGCTGGGCAACCTAGGGTGTGTCTGAACCTGAGAGGTTAAGGAGGGGCTGGCTTGCTTGTTTGCTTGCTTCTTCTGGAGCAGAGGAGAAAGACGGCCCTGGATTGCAGTCTGTAAGCAATAAACAGGTTTTAAACTTTATTTCTTCCTTTGACTGATTTCAGTTTTTAGAGGTATTTTGCCCTGGATTTCCTCTCCCCGAACTTAGAGTGGGAATGTATAATAGATTGCTGCAAGTAGATGAGACAATCAATGAGACAGAAATTAGAGAAGAACACAACAAAACTGAGCAACACAGAGAAAAAAGAATTTCTAGGAATGAAAGAATGATAAGAGAGCTGTGTGACCAATGTTCACACAATAGGAGTATCATAGAAGAGAAAGACAAAGGGATAGGAAGTCTCTTTGAGGAAATGATTGTCAAAAACTTCCCCAATCTGGGAAAATGAACAATCGGGTCACAAATGCACAGAGAGACCCTAACAAAAGGAATGCCAGGAAGAAAATGTCAAGACATATAATATTAAAATGGCAAAGATTAAGAATAATGAGAATACTGAAAGCACCCAGAGAAAGACAAAAGATTACTTAAAAGGTAAATGCTATCAGACTATCAGTAGACTTCTCAGCAGAAAGTTTATAGGCCAGAAGGGAGAGGCATGAAATATTTAATCTACTGAAACAGCAGGGCCTTCCACCAAGAATCCTCTACCCAGCAGGATTATCATTCAAATTTGAAGAACAGATTAAACAATACCCAGATAAACAAAGGCTCAGGGAATTTATAACCACTAAGCCAGCATTACAGAATGTTAAAGGGACTGTTGTAGATGGAAATGTTCCTAAGGCTAAATAGTTTTTACCATTGGGAAAAAAACACAGTAAAGATAGAACACCAGTTAACTACCAAGCAAGTAAGAAATTAAAAACAAAAGTAATAAAACCAACTATACACAAAATCAGTCAAGGGATACACAAGAAGTGCAGATTATATCTAATACATAAAGCATGGAGGTGGAGGAAGAAAAAAAGAAGTACTTTTAGATTGTGTTTTAAAGAGAGCAATCATCAACTTAACATAGACTTATATAGTTAGGAAGCTATATATAAACCTTTAAGCACAAAACTAAAACCTGTAACAGATACATAAAATATTAAAAAAGGAATATCCAATCACAACACTAAGGAAAAATATCAAATCACAAGAGAAGAGTAAAAGAGAGGAAGAAAGGATCAGGAGAAACTAAAAAAAAAAACCAGAAAACAACAAGATGACAAGTACATATCTATCAATAACAACATTAAATATGAATGGACTGAATGCACCAAACAAAAGACACAAAATGGCAGAATGGAAAAAGAACAAGACTCATCTATATGTTGCCTACAAGAGACTCATTTCAGACCCAAAGACATACACAGACTAAAAGTGAAAGGCTGGAAAATGGTATTACATGTAAATACTAGGGAGAAAAAAGCATTAGTAGCAGTACTTATATTAGACAAAATAGATTTCAAAACAAATTAACGAGACAAAGGACATCACATAATGATAAAGAGGTCAATCTAATAAGAATATATTACAATTAAAAATATCTATGCACCCAATATAGAGCATCTAAATATGTAAAACAATTACTAACAGAATTAAAGTCAGAAAGAGATTTCAACACCTTCATTGTGGGAGACTTGAACATACCATTCACATCAACAGATCAACAAGACAGAAAATAAATAAGGAAACAGAGGCACTGAAAAATACATTAAATCAGATGGACTTAATAGATATATACAAAACACTCCAACCAAAAGCAGCAGGATGCACATTTTTCTCAACTGCATATGGAATGTTCTCAAAAATCACATACTAGGCCATAAAAAAAAAACTGAATTCAAAAAGACTGAAATTGTATCAAGCAGCTTCCCAGAACACAATGGTATGAAACTAGAAATAAATTACACAAAGAAAAAAAAAGCCTACAAACACTTGGAGGCTGAACAACAGGCTTCTAATAACCAATGGATCAATAACCAAATTAATAGAGAAATCAAGCAATACATGGGAACACAAATAAAAACAAAAATACAATAGTAAAGACAATGCAAAAGAACAATCCCAAATAAACAGTCTAAACTCACAATTAAAGAAACTACAAAATGAAGAACAAATGAAACCCAAAGCTAGTAGAAGGAGGAATGTAATAAGGATCAGAGCAGAAATAAGTAATATAGAAAAGAATAAAACAAGAGAAAGAATCAATGAAAACAAGAACTGGCTCTTTGAGAAAATTAACAAAGCAGATAAACACTTAGGCAGACTTATTAAGAAAAACAGAGTACACAAATAAACAAAATCAGAAACGGAGAAGGAATAGTCACAATGGATACCACAGAAATACAAAGAATTATTAGAGAATACTATGAAAAATACATGCCAATAAATTGGACAATCTAAAAGAAATGGACACATTCCTAGAAAAATACAACCTTTCAAGACTGATCAAGGAAGAAACAGAAAATCTGAAAAGACCAGTCACCAGCAATGAAATTGAATTGGTAATCAAAAACCTCCAGAACAAAATTTAGGACCAGAGAGCTTCACAGCTGAATTCTACCAAACATTTAAAATAGAGCTGACACCAATCCTTCTTTAACTATTCCAAAAGATAGAAAAGGCCAGACTACTTCCAAACTCACTGTGAGGCCAAAAAACTGAAATGCCAAAACAAGAGAAAGATGCTACAAAAAAAGAAAATTATAGCCCTGATGAACACAGATGCAAAAATCCTCAACCAACCAAATTAAAAAAACACATCACAAAGATCATCTACCACAACCAAGTGGGATTTATTCAAGAGATGCAAGGATCATACCATACTCGTAAATCGACCAACATCATAAACAGTATTAAACAAAAAAAGGATAAAACCACATGATTATCTCAACAGATGCTGGGAAAGCATTTGACCAAATTCAACACCCATTCATGATAAAAACTCTCAACAAAATGGGTATAGAGGGTACGTACCTCAACATGACAAAGGCCATATATGACAAACCTACAGCTAACATCATACTCAAACAAGAAAAACTGAAAGCTGTTCCTCAAAGATTAGGAACAAGACAAGGATATCCACTCTCACCACTATTAATCAACATAGTACTGGAAGTTCCTAACCATGGCAATCAGACAACACAAAGAGATAAAAGACATTCAAATTAGTAAGGAAGACTTTACACTGTCACTATTTGTAGATGACATGATATACATTGAAAACCTTAAAGAATCCACCAAAAAAAAAAAAAGACCTTGTAACTAGATTCAGCAAAGTTGCAGGATACAATTTAATACACAGAAATCTGTTGCATTCCTATATACTAACAATGAATTAGAAGAGAAATCAGGAAAACAATTCCATTTACAATTGCATCAAAAAGAATAAATAATCTAGGAAGAAACCTAACCAAGGAAGTTAAAGACTTGTACTCTGAAACTGTAAGACACTCATGAGAGAAATTAAGACACAACTAAGTGGAAATGTATCCAGTGCTCATGGATAGGAAGAGTTAATTTTGTCAAAATGACAAGCCTTCCCAAAGCAATTTACAGGTTCAGTGCAAACCCTATCAAAACTCCAACAGCATTTTTCAACGAACTAGAACAAAGAGTTCTAAAATGCATATGGAACTACAAAAAAACCCAAATAGACAGCCCAATCCAGAGAAAAAACAAAGCTGGGGGTATTACACTCCTTGACTTCAAGCTACACTACAAAGCAAGAGTAACTAAAATAATATGGTATTGGCACAAAAACAGACCCATAGATCAATGGTATAGAACAGACAGCCCAGATATAAACCCATGCATATACAGTCAATTAGTATACAATAAAGGAGCCATGAATAAACAATGGGGAAAAGACAGCCTCTTCAGTAACTGGTGTTAGGAAAACTGGACAACTACATGCAAGAGAATGAGACTGGATTACTGCCTAACTCCATAAACAAAAGTAAACTCAAAATGGATCAAAAACCTGAATGTAATACATGAAACCATAAAACTCTTGGAAGAAAACATAGGTAAAAATCTCTTGAAAATAAGTACAAGCAATTTTTTCCTGGACTCATCTCCTTGGGAAGGGAAACAAAATAAAAACAAATGAAACTACACCAAACAAAAAAGCTTCTGTACAGCAAAGGATATTACCAGCAGAA
Organism: Manis pentadactyla; assembly: GCF_030020395.1. Lineage (NCBI taxonomy): Eukaryota > Metazoa > Chordata > Mammalia > Pholidota > Manidae > Manis > Manis pentadactyla. The sequence goes on from NC_080023.1 coordinate 55,727,391, forward strand.
CAAAAAGGCAACCTACCATATGGGAGAATTTACTTGTAAATGATATGTCTGGATAAAGTGTTACATCCAAAATATATAAAAGGCTCATACACCTCAACACCAGAAAAACAAATAACAAATAAGCAGAGGACCTAAACATTTTTCCAAAGAAGAAATACACAGGGACAACGGGCACATGAAAAGATGCTCCACATGGTTAATCATCAGGGAAATGAAAATCAAAACCAGAAGAGATATTAGCTCACACTGTCAGAATGGCCACTATCAAAAGACAAGAAATAATAAGTGTTGGTGAGGATTTGAAGAAATGGGAACCCTCCTACACTGTTGGTGGGAATGTCAATTGGTGCAGCCACTTTGAAAAGCAGTATGGAGGTTCCTCAAAAAAACTAAAAACAGAAATACTATCTGACCCAGTAATTCCACTTCTAGGAATTTACCTGAAGAAAACAAAATCTCTGATCAAAAAAAATATATGCATCCCTATGTTTATCACATTATTTAAAATAGCCAAGTTATGGAAGCAACGTAAGTGTCCATCAAAAGATGAATGGATATGGAAGATGTGGTACATATACACAATGGAATATTTATCCAGTCATAAAAAAGAAATTCTGCCTTTTGCAACAACATGGATGGATGTAGAAGGTATTATGCAAAGTGAAATAAGCCAGGTAGACAAAGACAGACAACATATGATTTCACTTATTTGTGGAATATAAATACAAATCAAAACAGAATGAACAAAATATGAGCAGTAGACTCATAGGCAATGAGAAGAGACTGGTGGTTATGAAGGGGGAGGGGATGAAGTGGGTGGAAGTTGAGGGGATTAAAGGGGCACAAAAATCATAATGCAGGTTCGTCATGGGGATAGTAGTAAAGCATGGAGAATATAGTCAATGATTCTGTAACATCTTCCTATATTGACAGATAGCTGTACTAGTGTGGGATTTAATAATACGGGTAACCACTGACCAATGTGTTGCATACTTGAAACTAATACAAGATTGTATATCAAATATACTTCAATAAAAAAGGGAAAAAATATACATATATTGCCAACAGACACATGAAAAGAAAGAAACCCACATCACTAATCATCAGAGAAATGCAATCAAAACCACAGTGAGGTTAACACCTCACACCAATCAGAATGGCTAGTTTAAAAATGACAAGAAATAACGTGGGTGGGATGTAAAGAAAAGGCAGAGAGTGGAGAAAACATCATGCAGTGTTGATGGAAATGTAAACTAGTGCTGTTACTGTGGAAGACAGTAAGAAAGTTCCTCAAAAAATTAAAAATAAAACAACCATACAATCCAGCAATTACACTTTTGGGGATTAACCGAAGAAAATAAAATCATTAATACAAAAAGATATACGCAACCCTATCTTTACTGCAGCATTATTTACAGTAGCCAAGATGTGTGAGCAAACTATATGTCTGCCAACAGATGACTGGATAAAGATGTGGTACATATTTATGATGGAATATTACTCAGCTATAAAAAAGCAATGAAATCTTGCCATTTGTGACATCCTGGATGCACCTAGAGAGTATCATGCTAAGTGAAGTCAGTCAGACAAGGACAAATACATGATTCCACTTACATGTGGGATGTAAAAAAATAAGGGAATAAACAAAACAGAAAGAGACTCATAAATAACAGATTGGTGGGTGCCATGGGGTAGGGGGTTAGGGGAATGAGCAAAGTAGGTCAAGCAGATAAAGAGGTATAAACTTGTAATTTTAAAACAAATTAGTTATGGGGTAAAAGTAGAGCAAAGAGAACATAGTAAACAATATTATCTTTGTGTCCTTAAAAGTAGTAGTCAGAGAGATAGAGGACAATGGAAGTCAAGAAAAATTTGAAATGTGAGACTGTTGGTGTTGCTGATTTTGAAGATGCAAGAGAGGAATCAAGATTCAAGGAATATGAGTGACTCTAAATGCCTAGAAAAGGCACGGGAAGATTCTCTCCTAAAACCACCAGAAAGAAATGCAACCTTGTCAACACCTTCATTTTAACCCAGTGAGATCCATTTCAGACTTCTGACTCACAGGACTACAGGTAATAAACGTGTGTTGTTTTATGCCACTAAATATGTAGTCATTTGTTATGATAGCAATACAAAGTTAATACAATTTGTATGGTAATTAATCATACATTATATCCACTATCAATAAAAATAAAAATTTAATATATGGAAAAATTAGTGTGCAGAATATATACATATATATCAGGTACTCAATAAATGTTCAACATCAATATGAGTAGCCTTTAAGTACACTTTCTTTACTTTTTTTCCTAAGATTTATGGATAAATCAAATTTCATACTTTCAAATTTTGTGAATTCATATGTTACTTAAGGGGCTATTAAGAAAAAGACTTTCTTGTAACTATCAACTTCAGTTTAGTCAGAAATAAATTCTTTGTTGTATTTCCTTAAAATGGCCAACTGATATCAGAATCTCAAGGAAGCAAAAAAAAATAACAATTCCAATAAAAAGAATGTTATATGTCTGACATTTACAAAAGAAGTCTACAAAATTGAAAAGGTATCTTTCTTCCCTCTATTTTAAGCAGAATTTTTCAAATACAAAAAGGCACAAACAGAACTGGAGTCTGACAACTATTATTTCAGGGGAGAAAAAGTCTATGTTACAGATTATACAAAAAGAAAGCTAAAGTAATTGAGTAATTAAGTGATAACTATATTCCATTAAAGCAGAATTTGTTCTTATAAAAATTAGCTTAAATATATTGTGCTTTAATGTACTCTTTCTCCCCTCTGTATCAGCAATACAGTATACTCATCTAGAACCTTTAGGCACATAGACAATTTTGGTCAAGAGAGTTTTCTGGTTAACTAGTGGTTTTCCATTTAAGTATCAAAAACATTTTTAACTGTTTCAAAACTTCTTGATAGAGCTGAAAAAATATTAGCTCTACAATGGGGCAGATCTTGAGCCAATATTTTTTAACCCTCTTTTGAGTATTATCTCCTACTTTAGGATCATCAAAAAGGATTAAATTATATTACATACATATAAAGTGTCTAATACATTTGATAAGTGTTTTCTTTTCCATTAACTATTGTGGAGAAAATGCTTTCTCTAAGAATAACTGCCGTTTGTATTACTTCAAGTGGTACAAAATACATAAATTTATCTTTTCTTCTGGACATTGTTATAATTACAAACCTCAATCACTATGAAGTGATAACACAAGGAATATGGCCATACTCCAGGTTTGTTGAGACAATGCCAGTTTATGCTTAGTGTCCCAACATCCTCTCACATTCTCAAGTATACCAGTTTGAGTGACAAATGATATAGTAATCCAAGATAAAAAGATCTACTGAGATATTAGATAATTTTCTCTGTGCTTCTATGATCATCCTATGAATGTATGTATATTTGTTGGTCTACAGACACTACCAAACTGATCTGCTTTAATGGTGAAAATTGTCTTAGTAATCTCTGTGATTTCAGGTCCTAATACAGTGTCTGGTATTTAATGACTTGGATAAATGAATAAATGATTGAATAGAAGAATGTGCAATTTTATTCTTTAAGTAGTCCCATTTTTTTCCAATTTATATTTTAATAAACTTCAAGAGTATATGATGCTGTGTTGTGTACTGTTAACTACCTGGTTTATTAGTCTTTTCCTTTCATTTCTCCTTTTATAAATGCTGCCATCTTAGAATCTAAACAGAAATCAAGTGACTTGGAATTGAGTTATATATAATATAAAATTAAAAGCCTCTAGGTTTTTAATGCTTTTTGTAGACTTAGGTTTACTTTGCCTACGTCCCAAAACTAAATATTACAAGGGAATATTACAAAAACACAAAGTGATAGTATAACACTCATGATTATATTTAAAATAAACACTTACCCACAGGTGGCATCTGTTTTTTGGAACTACGAACATTTTCCATCTCTTTGCACTGTTCTGTATTTTTGTTTGAATTTCTTTGTAAGTTGTCTTGGATGATGGGTGATATATTTCTATTTTTACCTTTAGATTGTTCTGTATCAACCTGTTTATCAACTATAGTGGCCTTAAATTTTCTTTTCTGTTTTTGTTTTATAGTCCTTTTGTTTCCGGAAGATTTTTCTGCATTCTTGGAATACATTTCATATTTTGTAGATCTGCAATTATTTTCCATTTCATCTGATAAAGCAAAACTCCTACTCAGTTTTTTTTGTTCAGAGGGCTGAGATTTCTCTACTGGGTAAGCTTTGCCAGAGTCTTTGTCACTTGTCAAAGTTGTAGGCAATATATTGTGATGTTTTTCTCTCGACTTCTTCTTTTGAAGGAGTGCAGTGCTCTCAGGAGGGGACACTGTGCGTTGTTTCAGAGGCCCAGCATTTCTTGGCACAGTAAGCCAAGACTGACTGGCAAAACTTCTATCTGATTCATCAATTATAAACTCATCCTCTAACAACTTCATATCATTTACAGGAGATGAATGAAGTGGAGCAGTTGCTATATGCCTAACAATAGAACTAAAACAGGATGTTACAATAAATGATAGCTCAAAAAAATAAAATTTTTACTTTTGCTTAGGAAAGAAAATAATCTATACAGGAAATAAAATCACTTATCTTTTAAAGAACAGTTCACATGTATTCTCAATTTTCCCTTACCCTTAAAAATCCTCTTCTCCTTTTACATGTCTATATCTGATCACACTCATTTATAACATTAGTGGGATCACAGAAATTCAGAGTTGTAAGGAAACCTAGACATCAACCAATTTGATGCCCTACTCCCACCTATTACATATATATATATATATATATATATATATATATATATATATATATATATTTCAAAGAGTTGAAACCTAAAGGTATGTAAACTCAGCCCAAAATGCATGCCATTATTATTTATAATGTTGTATTCCATTGTATGTTTGTATATAGACAGTACCTTTTGGGACCTGAATTTCTTCAAATCTAAAACAAGATTATTTGAGACACTGTCAAGTCCAATATTCTAAGAAAACACTACTAAATTATACAGTAAATTATATTTTGTAAAAAATTCATTCCAGGCTTGAATAATTTATACACATTTTCATATGTTTTAATATTATAATCATGTTACAGCAATAAAAGGAGTGTAGCAATAAAAGGAATGAAAAGGAGTGTAACTGCATTGGAATTGAACAGCACCTCTTTCCTTTTCCAAAGGAAAGCTTTCTAAAGAAGGAGGGAATTATCCAAAAGAATGGTAATCTGATGGACTCATTTTGTATTTCCTTCCTTTTTATGACACAGCTTTCAACAAACCACATATTGAAATGACATGCAAAAGTGAAAATTTAGGACAAATATCCAAACTTCAAAGCAAGCAGATGCACTTCTGTTTCTACTTTTTCACCTGAGTAAGGATGCCTAGATATTTTTAGACATAGTAGAAGCAGAACTAGAAGAACTGGATTATTACATCTGGGTTTTTTTTCTTAATTATTAAGATTTTATACAAAAAGATTCTGAAATGAAAATACCTTCTCCACTTCTCTAATCTCAAACCTCCAATAAACCTTATAATGTAAAATAGTATACAGTCTAAGAAATATACTGTCTTCTAATACATAGTTTTACAAGTTTATATAATTAGAAAACTCAAGAAAATCTAGTAATAAACAAGGACAATATAAATAGAAGACCACAATGAATTCATGTTTAAACAGGAATACTATTTTCAACATTTAAAGATATAGCCCATCTATTATAAATAGGTTTAATTTGCCTTATTGTATATAATTTGTAGTATCTATTAGTTCTCTATATATGAAAAAGTAATGCTAAGAATTTTAAAATGAAGCGTTCCCAAACCAGCTAACAAGAAACCTTCAAATTTGCTCCCCTATTCTACTTTAAGGTATTTTTACAACTTCAAGGTTATTTAGACCACAAGTATCATTAGGAAACAACCTGGACACTTGCTATAGACTGAATATCTACATTCCTCCAAAATTTATAAATTGAAACCTAATCCCCAATGTGATGGTATTTTGAGGGTGGAGCCTTTAAGAACTGATTAGGTGCTGAGGATAAGAGTGCTCATGAATGGAATTAGTACCTATAAAAGGGATCCCAGAAAGTCCCTTTGCCATCTTCTACCATGTAAGGTTATAGAAAGAAGACAGCCACCATCTATGAACCAGGAAGGTGAGCCAGACCTCAACAGACACTAAATCTACTCAAGCTTAATCTTGGATTTCCCAGCCTCCAGAACTGTGAAAAAACCAGTTTCTGTTGTTAATAAGCCACCCAGTCTATGGTAGTCTGTTACAGTGGCCAGAATGGATGAAGACAATCTTATTAAAGTTCAGAACAGAGAAAGATGACTTCTGATTAAGTTTAAAAATCAAGACTTCGTGGTACTTGAGCAAAGTACAGCTCTGAGCTGACTGATCTTTAAGGATGAGTAAGACTTGTTCATAAGGAAATACAAGAAAGACAATTAGAAGGAAGAGCATAAGCAAAAGCAATGAAGCAAGAAAGCACCAGGATTAATTGTTATATCTGACTGCAAGAATTACACATAAAATTAACTTCACTCAATAGTTTTCAAAAAGAACATTTAAAAAAATATTTAATTGAACTGTTAGATATATATATAATCAGCCCGTAAGTGCAACATATTTGTACCAGATAGTGGGGACAAAATTCATACATGGGGTAAAAGACGCTAGATAAAAAGAGAGAGAAAAACCAACTGTGGAACAGAAATTGAACAAAGGAAGAATTTAATTCAGTCATTCAATGTTTTTATAAAAACCTTCCTAATATATTCATAAGCATTCTGATAGATACCACAGAAAACACAAAAGAAACTCTATACTCCTAGAAAGAAGGGCTTAGGTCTAATTCTGCTAAAAAAGACATAAAATAGCTAAAATATAATACAAGGCAAGAAACTAAAAAACACTGGAGTGGGACTTGGGAAAAACTAGAAGCCTAGCATGGGCCTTAAAAGAAAATGGAGATTGGCATATGACAAGGGAAGACAGTATACCACAGCAGGGATAACAACAAATGTGTATGACCAAGTTGGCAGAAGCAGTTAACTAGGGAGAGAGAAGGCCTGCAATACTAGCTGACAAATTTGAAATTTATTCTATAGACCAGTGGTTCTCAATCCTAGCTGCCATTAATTCTAATTAACTCTAATGTGTACCTACAGTTAAGAACCACTGTGTGGACACTATAGAACCACTGAATATTTTTAAGTAGGCAAGAACAGATTAAGATTTGTTGTAGGACTATTCTTTCATTGACATAATCAGAAGAAATAGAAATAATATTTAAAACCCTTAATAGTGCAACCAGGCACCCTGATATATTCTATTTCTAAATACTACCTTCATTCTTTTATATAATACAAACTACAAGCACTGATAAGCAGAAGCAATGAAAGTTGAATAAACATATTTTCTTTCACATCTAACTTATTTTTAAATGATGGCTTTAGAGGTGATTTACTGGTAAGAAACTATACTCTCTATATGTTTTAGGTATAATATCAATTAAATTTTATGTCAATTAAGATTAACTTCTAGTTAAATAGCATTAAGAATTCTTAGATATGGTTCATAGAATGTGAAAGAAAGGTATCTCAAAGGACACTTTCTTAATAACTCACCTGGACTCACTTTTTCTTTTTACAGTTTCTAAAAACAATGTTGAAAAACTCTTTTTAGATTCTGGTTGAATGTCATATTCTGAATCTTGTACTCTTTTATGAGATGTTCTTGACTGTTTCCTCTCTTGTGGTCCTTCTGATAATTTATCCTCTACTTCTACTTTACTCGCTATTTCTAATTTCTTCAAAATATCTTTATCTTCAAAGTTTAACCTAAAAAGTTAAAAAGAAGGCAAACTGAATGCTCCCACAGTTTGTTACAAGTTTTCCTGAACTCACTTTACAAGGACAACAGACTTACAAAATTTTCCTTTATCTTAAATTTGTAATCTCTTACACAAAAGATATGAAGCAAATTGCTCAAAGAAATTGAATTTTGCATTTATCAATAGAAAAAATTAATTAAATCATACATCAAGGAAATGTAGAGCTCAGAGCACTAGTTTACAAACATTTAATATGAATTTGAATCCTTTGGAGAATCTAACTGAATGTAGAATCTGTTTCAGTAGGTCTAGAGTAGGATTTGACATTCTGCACTTCTAGCAAGCTTCCAGACTATGCCATTACTCTTGATCCTGAGCCACAGACCACAATTCAAAAAGTAAAGTCTTGGTACTTAACTCCTTACCTCCAAGAATCACACAAGACCATAGACAGATATTAATTACACTCATTGCAGAAGTCCCCAGAAGCCACGGACCTTGGACAATCTACTTTGCCTCTTAAAGACCAAAGGGAAAATCCCAAGAAATAGATACAGGTTTTATACAACTCATCAATAATCTTTTTCACCCTAAAAATGACCTGATACATAATTACCCTTGTAATTACAAAAACCAAAGGAAATACAAATTGTTTCTCTTTAAGTTATTAAAAAACACTTATTATTGGGAACAAAAACATTTTCCCACAGACCACAGAAAGGTTTAGCCCCAAACCACTAAAGTATCCTTTAAGGCCTTCCTCATTAACTATAAACTGAATATATGTTATATTCTTCTCATAACATGTTAATATTCCTCAATACTTAACTATAAAATACAGAAAACATTAAACTGCCCACTTTTTACTATGAAAGGTAAAATTTTTATAGATTAGTATTATTTAAATAAATAAAAAATCACCTTTTTCTGGTATTACGAGCAATCTCTGTACTCAAAGACAGAGTATTTACTGAATTTTCTAAAGCATAGGTCTCTATCTTTTGGACAATAGATGGAATAGCATTTTGCGATGTAGCTGTTTTTGCACCCAAAAGAATGGAAGGTGAGCCAACAGATAAGTAAAAGTCCTCATCAGCTTCAGGGTGTTGATCTTTGAGTTTTTTACTTGACATTTTTCTTGAGTCAGGTGTATTTTTAGAACCAACATCAGTTGCCAAAACTTTCTGATGAACATCATGGGCTTGAACTAGAAGGAAATTACATGAAGAGAATTTTTCAAATTTAATATAAGAAACAATTGCACTTTTTAAAATTTGACAAAAATTTAATTAGAAATTCTTTTCAGAAGATTCATAGGTCATTAACTTTAAAATCAAAGATCTATGAGTAAAACATATTAGTGATTTAAATGTTCTAATTTACAAAATTAATGAACTAGAAGGATATATTTGGTCCATGCTCTCAAGTTTTAAAATGAGAGAAATTATCAAATATAGAAAATACACAATTTTATTTATATAGTCAACTTACTCAAAGCTGGAATAAATGTACATACAGCTAAAATAATGAAGTATTCCTAAAGAAATTATGAGATTCAACCTTTAGGTTAAAAGTAGGCAAACTAGAGCAACTTGATAAGCACATTATTTATATATGTACATACATAAATGGAAATAACAGACATATAAAGCTATATAATGGATATATGTACAAAGAATATGTATATAAATGCATCTTTTACATATATACAAATAAAGAAAATATATGTATTCTCTTCACCCTAGCTAAGCACATTCATACACATAAACTGACACATATACAAATATAAAAGATACAGAGATATATAACAAACATGTATATGTACAAAGTGAAAACCCATTTATATATCTTTATATATACATATGCATATTCTCTTAATTCTCAACCTTCAAAGAAAAAAGAAAAAGTACAATGGCTCAGTACTATTCATACAGATTCATACAATTAAACAGCAAAGATTAAAACTGAAAATACAAACTCCATACACCAAAGTAAGCTCAAAGTAGATTAAAGACCTAAACTAAGACATTAAACCATAAAACTCTTAGAAGAAAACAAAGGCAAAAATCTCTTAAACAAAAGCATGAGCACTGTTTTTCTGGACACATCTCCCTGCCCAAAGAAAAAAAGATTAAAACATGAACAAATGGGAATACGTCAAACAAAACAGCTTCTGTACAGCTAAGGACATCATCAACAGAACAAATGGCAACCTATAGTATGGTAGAATATGTCTATAAATGATTTATCTGATAAGGGGTTAATACCCAAAATATGTAAAGAGTTCATATGATTCACACCAAAAACACAAATGACCCAATTAAAAAAGGGCAGAGGACATGAACAGACATTGTTCCGAAGAAGAAATACAGATAGATGGCCAAATAGAAAATGAAAAGATACTCCACATGGCTAATGAACAAGAGGAATGCAAATCAAACCACAATGAGATTATCACCTCAAACCACTTAGAAGGGCCACTATCTAAAAGATAAGAAATAAAAGTGTTAGTGAGGATTTGGAGAAAAAGGAACCCCCCTGCACTGTCAGTGGGAATGTAAATTGGAGTAGCCACTGTGGAAAGCAGTATGGAAGTTCCAAAAAAATGAAAAATAGAAACTCCATTCAACTGAGTAATCCCACTTCTAGCTTCTTGAAATTTACCTGAACAAAATAATGATGATTGAAAAACACACATGCACACCTATGTCTACTGTCACATTATTTAAAATAGCCAAATTATGGAAGCAACCACAATGTACATCAATAGGTAAATGGATAAAGAAGAGTTGGTACATATACACAACGGAATGTTATTTGGGGATAAAATAGAAAGAAACCAGAGGATTAAGATGGCGGCGTGAGAGGTGAGACAGAGGCTTCCTCCTAAAAACGCATATAATAATAAAATATAATTAATACGACTAATCCTGAAACAGCAACAGGAAAGAGGGCTGAGCCAAACTGCATATACCTGGAGAGAAGAATAAACTGCATTAAACAGGGTGACGTATCAAAGCTGTGGCCTAGCGGAACCCAAGCCCTTCCACCAACTCAGATCACTAGAAGGAGGAAGAGAATAGGACGGGGGAAGGAGTGGAGGCCTGGGAATGCTGAATACCTAACACTGGAGATCTGCTCTGGAAGCACAAACCTACATTTCATGGTGCTTGCATTGGTACTCTCGTGATTAGGGGGTTGGAAAGCTAAGACAGGCAGAATTCCTGGCGAGGCTGATATTCCAGCTGCTTGTGGAAAGCAGGGATCCATATCCAGCTGTTTGGGGAAAAAAGAAAGGCGGGCAGTCTGAGATACTTCCTAGCAGCAAGAGGGATGCTAAAGGGGCAAGGACTGCACAGAGCTTACTGCTCAGGAGAAAGTACAGGTAGAGAAAACTGTCTGGGTGCACTCTGCCCAGCAGGTTGGGAACTTTCTTGATTTTCAGGCACTCCAGCTTCCTGGCTGGCTACACAGCTCCAAGGATCCCCACGGTGATACGCAGACTACTCAGCCTTTCTCCCGGCCAGCAACACCTGGCACACTAAACAGCAAAACCTACCCTGGTGGTAGGCTAACAAGAGGGAAGTCCCATCTACAGCAGCTACAAATGCAAAGCATAGAGACTTATACCTGTGTGATCACCCCACTGATTCTGGCAGTGGAGACAGGCATAGCAGCCGGGAAGCAGGAAACAGCTCTTTCCTCCCACCAGGCACCAGTACCGCTCCTGTGCAACTCCCGACATTGCTTCAGGGGCTAAGCAGCTGCAGAGAGTAGGGCTTCTGGGCAACAGAGGGGGCTGGCTATATACAAATATGAAACAACAAAGAAACCTGGTTCAAAGTAAAATTATGAATACAATACCTGAGAAATATTCAAATGAAATCCACCTCATGAATCTTCCTGAAAGGGATTTCAAAATAAAAATCGTTAAAATGCTCATGGAGGTACAGAAAAACATTCAAGAACTCAGGAATGAATTCTGGTCAGAGATCCAGTCATTGAAGAGCATAATGGAAGGTATTAAAAGCAGATTAGATACGGTGGAGGAGACAATAAATGAAATGGAACTACAGAAGAGGAATACAAAGAAGCTGAGGCACAGAGAGAAAAAGGATATCTAAAAATGAAAGAATATTGAGAGAACAGTGTGACCAATCCAAACGGAACAATATTCGCATTACAGGGGTACCAGAAGAAGAAAGGAGAGAAAGGGATAGAAAGTGTCTTTGAGGAGGTAGTTGCTGAAAACTTACCAATCTGGGGAAGGAGACAATCTCTCAGGCCATGGAGGTGCACAGATCTCTGAACACAAGGGACCCAAGAAAGACAACACCAAGACATATAATAATTAAAATTGCAAAGATCAAGGATAAGGATAAGCAGCCAGAGAGAGAAATAAGATCACATACAAAGGAAAGCCCATCAGGCTATCATCAGACTTCTCAGCAGAAACCTTACAGGCCAGAAGGGAGTGGCATGATGTATTTAATGCAATGAAGCAGAAGGGTCTCGAACCAAGAATACTTTATCCGGCAAGATTATCGTTTAAATTTGAAGTAGGGATTAAACAATTTCCAGAAAAGTAAAAGCTGAGAGAATTTACCTCCCACAAACCATCTCTACAGACTATTTTGGAGGGACTCCTATAGATGGAAGTGTTCCTAAGGTTTAGCAGCTGTCACCAGAAGTAATAAAACCACGGTAAAGAAAGTAGAACGGCTAATTACTAAGCAAATGAAAAATTAAATCAACTATCCCCAAAGTCAATCAAGGGATAGACAAAGAGTACATAATATGACACCAAATATATAAAGAATGGGAGAGGAAGAAAAAGGAGGAAAACAAAAGAACCTTAAGATTATGTTTGTAATAGCACACTAAGTGAGTTAAGTTAGACTCTTAGATAGTAAGGAAGTTAACTTTGATCCTTTGGTAACAATGAATCTAAAGCCTGCAATGGCAATAAATACATTTATTGATAATCACCATAAATCTAAATGGACTGAATGCACCAAATGACATAGAGTCACTGAATGGATAAAATAACAAGACCGATCTATATGCTGCCTACAAGAGACTCACTTTAAACCCAAAGACATACAAAGACTAAAAGTGAAAGGATGGAAAAAGATATTTCATGTAACTAATAGGAAGAAAAAAGCAGGAGTACAGTACTTGTAGCAGACAAAATAGATATCAGAACAAAGAAAGAAAGTCACAAGAGACAAAGAAGGACATTACATAATAATAAACAGGTCAGTCAAACAAGAAGACATAACCATTATAAATATCTAGGCACCAAACACAGGAGGACCTACATATGTAAAACAAATACTAACAGCATTAAAAGGGAAAATAAAATGAAATGCATTCATTCTAGGAGACTTTAACATTCCACTCATTCTAAAGGACAGATCAACCACACAGAAAATACGTAAGGACACAGAGGCACTGAACAACACGTTGGAACAGATGGACCTAACAGACATCTACAGAACTCTACACCCAAAAGCAACAGAATACACATTCTTTTCAAGTGCACATGGAACATTTTCAAGAATAGATCATATACTAGGCCACAAAAACAGCCTTGGTAAATTCAAAAAGACTGAAAGTGTACCAACCAGTTTCTCAGACTGCAAAGGTATGAAACTAGAAATAAATTACTCAAAGAGAATAAAAAATCCCAATCCCACAAACACATGGAGGCTTCACAATATGCTCCTAAATAACCAATGGACCAATGACCAAATAAATAAAGAGATCAAGCAATATATGGAGACAAATGACAACAACAATTCAACACCGCAAAAATCTGTGGAACACAGCGAAGGCCGTACTAAAAGGAAAGGATATTGCAATACAGGCCTACCTCAGGAAAGAACAATCCCATACAAGCAGCCTAAATTTACAATTAACGAAACTAGAAAAAGAACAAATGAGGCCCAAAGTCAGTAGAAGGAGGGACATAGTAAAGATTAGCGCAGAAATAAATAAAATCAAGAAGAATAAAACAATAGAAAGAATCAATGAAAGCAAGAGCTGGTTCTTTGAGAAAATAAACAAAATAGATAAACCCCTAGCCAGACTTAACAAGGAAAAAAGAGAGTCTACACACATAAACAGAATCAGATATGAGAAAGAAAAAATCACTACGGACACCACAGAAATACAAAGAATTATTAGAGAATACTCTGAACAATTATATGCCAACAAACTTGATAACCAAAAAAAATGGACAACTTTCTAGAAATATACAACCTTCCAAGGCTGACCCAGAAAGAAATAGAAAATCTGAACAGACCAATTACCAGCAATGAAATTGAACTCGTAATCAAAAAACTACCTAAGAGCAAAATTCATGGACCCGATGGCATCACCACTGAATTTTATCAAACACGTAGTGAAGATCTAATACCCAACCTCCTTAAAGTTTTCCAAAGAGTAGAAGAAGAGGGAATACTTCCCAACTCATTCTATGAGGCCAGCATCACTCTAATACCAAAACCAGGCAAAGACACCACAAAAAAAGAAAATTACAGACCAATATCCCTGATGAACACAGATGCAAAAATACTCAACAAAATATTATCAAACCGAATTCAAAAATACATCAAAAAAATCATCCATTATGATCAAGTAGGATTTATTCCAGGGTTGCAAGGATGGTACAACATTAGAAAATCCATCAATATCATTCATCACATAAATGAAAAGGACAAACATACACGATCATCTCCATAGATGCTGTAAAACCATTTGACAAAATTCAACATCCATTCATGACTAAAGCTCTCAACAAAATGGGTATAGAGGACAAGTACCTCAACATAATAAAGGCCATATATGACAAACCAACAGCCAACATTATACTTAAAAGTGAGAATTTGAAAGCTTTTCCTTTAAAATTGGGAGCAAGACAAGGATGCTCACTCTCCCCATTTTTATTCAGCATAGTACTGGATGTCCTAGCCATGGCAATCAGACAACACAAAGAAATAAAAGACATCCAGATTGGAAATCTGGATTGGGTATTATGTTTAGTACACATGGTGTGGGGGTTCACGGAGATAACAGTGTAGCACAGAGAAGGCAAACAGTGAATCTGTGGCATCGTAGTACAGTGCTGGACAGTGACTGCATTGGGGTATGGGTGGGGCTCGATAATATGGGTAGATGTAGTAACCTCATTGTTTTTTCATATGAAACCTTCACAAGAGTGTATATCAATAATACCTTAATAGAGAATTTTTAAAAAACAGTGAAGAAACAAAAAAGGAATCCTAGCCATATATGATAATCTGGATGGACCTAGAGGTTATTATGCTAAGTGAAATAAGCCCGGCTGAGAAAGACAACTACCATATGATATCACTTATTTGTGGGATTTGAGAACAAAACAAAACAACAACAAAATAACAGTAGACTCATAGACTGAGAAGTGACTGGCAGTTACCATGGGGGACAGGTTGCGATGGGTGGATGGGTAGGGGTAGAGGGATAAAGGGACACAAAAGTTCTCAAACATAGTATAAGCTGGTCACCGAGATGGTAGTACAGCATGGAGAATATAGCCAGTGATTCTACAACATCTTTCTATGTTGAGAGGTGATAACTATAGTAGTTGGAGCGAGGATTTAATATTATGGGTAACTGGTGAACCATTGTGTTGTAAACTAAAACTAATATGAGATTGTCTATCAACTATATTTCTATTAAAAATTCAATTAACATAATATGGAGATAGCAAAGATAAAGACCAATAAGTAGAAAAAAAAGTTGCAAATACAATGAACACAGGGCTTTTGGTTATGGAATAAAATAGCACAGACTCAGTTTTTCCTGCTTTTCCCTCTAAATATAATTATTTTCCTGGTAATTATTCCTTCAAACAATAATAACTCTGAAAACTGAAAGGAAGAAAATATATTGGCATAGAATTTCAAGACTTAAGTAACAACATGTATTGTAGTTAGGCCCCTGGGTTTTTGTTCCCATAACCATCCATACTGGTCTCCAGAGAAGACTGCAACCCAGAAATATCAATAGGCACTGGGGAAAAAAAAAAGCCTCCATTTTCTAGCCAAAAAACTTGGGTAAGGGAAACACAAGAGAGATATAGAAAGAAACCACAATTCCCAGATCACAATCTAGGCACTGTGACACTCCAATCCACCAGCAGTGGCAGAGCAGCAAAGCCTTAGGATGAACCAGGCCCTGACTCCATAAGCACCTTGGGACAGCAGCAGAGGAGCAAAGTCCTGGACCAACCCAGTCCCCTCTTCAAAAATCAGAAATGCCAGCCTATATGATCCACGAGCTGCTAAAGAGTAGTGAAACCTCTAACCTTCCCAGCCACTGCTTCACAGACCAACGCAGTATTCTGATCCACTTGATAATAGTGACACATGACAGGCCATCCCACAGTTCACAAGAGTACCAACAGTCTAATTTGAGTCAGGACTAGCATAAGAGAGCCCTTATCTCCCTACCCTGTCTTCCACCCAACCAGATAAAGAGATCCAGTCACAGAAGTTTCTGACTCCAACCCCCACATGGGTGAATGACACCATCAGGAAAGCAAATTTCACTTAACACAGACAACTGTACAAGCAAATCTGGAGCTGTATCTCAGAAGCACAACAAAATGAAACAAACAAAACAATGCAGCTAGAACTCTAAACACTTAATTGTCATTGTATATAAAATCCATAAATATAGGCCAAAACCACTGCACATTAAGCCAAAACATGGCAACTATGTACTCTAACAAATAACTTAAGTACAATCAAAAGTCTCCTAATATAATGACAAAAAATGTAGAGTATAACCAAAATGTGTCATCATAACAAAAAACACAAAATACACAACCTGAACAAGAAATTATCAATGGATGCAAATGGACAAGATGAATCAGTTATTGGAATTATTTAACATGAAATTTAAAGCAGACATCATAAAAATTTTTTTTAAATTCTTTATTAAAGTATTACTGATATACACTCTTATGAAGGTTTCACATGAAAAAACAATGTGGTTATTACATCTACCCATATTATCGAGTCCCACCCACACCCCAATGCAATCACTGTCCATCAGTGTACTAAGATGCCACAGATTCACTATTTGCTTTCTCTGTGCTACACTGTTTTCCCTGTGTCCCCCCATACCATGTGTACTAAACATAATACCCCTCAATCCCCTTCTAACTCCTTCCCTACCCACCCTCGCAAACCCCTTCCCTTTGGTAACTGCTAGTCCCTTCTTGGAGTCTGAGTCTACTGCTGTTTTGTTCCTTCAGTTTTGTTTTGTTGTTATACCCCACAAATGAGGGAAATCATTTGGCACTTGTCTTTCTTTTCCTGGCTTATTTCACTGAGCATAACATCCTCCAGCTCCATCCATGTTGCAACTGGTAGGATTTGTTTCCTTTTTATGGCTGAATAGTATTCCATTGTGTATATGTACCACATCTTCTTTATCCATTCATCTGCTGATAGACACTAAGGTTGCTTCCTTATCTTGGCTATTGTAAATAGTGCAGCAATAAACATAGGGGTGCATATGTCTTTTGGGTCTGAGAAGTTGTATTCTTTGGGTAAATTCCAAAGAGTGGGATTCCCAGGTCAAATGGTATTTCTATTTTTACTTTTTTGAGGGACCTCCATATTGCTTTCCACAATGGTTGAACTAGCTTACATACCTACCAGCAGTGTCAGAGGGTTTACTTTCTCTGCATCCTCGCCAGCATTTGTTCTTCTTAGTCTTTTCCATGCTGGCCATCCTTACTGGTGTGAGGTGATATCTCACTGTGGTTTTAATTTGCATTTCCCTGATGAATAGGGACGTGGAGCATCTTTTCATGTGTCTGTTGGCCATCTGAATTTCTTCTTTGGAGAACTGACTTTTCGTATTCCTTGCCCATTTTTAATCGGGTTATTTGCTTTTTGGGTGTTGACGCATGTGAGTTCTTTATATATTTTGGATGTTAACCCCTTGTCGGATATGGCATTTACAAATATATTCTCCCATACTGTAGGATGCCTTTTTGTTCTGTTGATGGTGTCGTTTGCTGTACAGAAACTTTTTGATTTGATGTAGTCCCATGTGTTCATTTTTGCTTTTGTTTCCCTTGCTCGAGGAGATGCGTTCAGGAAGAAGTTGCTCATGCTTATATTCAGGAGATTTTTGCATATGTTGTCTTCTAAGAGTTTTATGGTTTCATGACTTACATTCAGGTCTTTGATCCATTTAGAGTTTACTTTGGTGTATGGGTTTAAACAATAATCCAGTTTCATTCTCTTGCATGTAGCTGTCCAGTTCTGCCAACACCAGCTATTGAAGAGGCTGTCATTTCCCCATTGTATGTCCATGGCTCCTTTATCATATATTAATTGACCATATATGGTTGGGATTATATCAGGACACTCCAGTCTGTTCCATTGGTCTATGGGTCTGTTCTTCTGCTGGTACCAAATTGTCTTGATTACTGTGGCTGTGTAGAAGACCTTGAAGTTGGGGAGCATAATCCCCCCTCAATTTATTCTTCCTTCTCAGGATTGATTTGGCTATTCGAGGTCTTCTGTGGTTCCATATGAATTTTAGAACTATTTGCTCTAGTTCATTGAAGAATGCTATTGGTATTTTGATAGGAATTGCACTGAATCTATAGACTGCTTTAGGCAGGATGGCCATTTTGGCAACATTAATTCTTCCTATCCATGACCATGGGATGTGTTTCCATTTATTGGTATCTTCTTTAATTTCTCTCATGAGTGTCTTGTAGTTTTCAGATTATAGTTCTTTCACTTTCTTGGTTAGGTTTTATTCCTAGGTATTTTATTCTTTTTGATGCAACTGTGAATGGAATTGTTTTCCTGATTACTCTTACTGCTAGTTCATCGTTAGTGTACAGCAATTCAACAGATTTCTGTGTATTAATTTTAATCCTGCAACTTTTCTGAATTCAGATATTAGATCTAGTAGTTTTGGAGTGGATTCTTTAGGGTTTTTTTATCTCACAATATCATGTCATCTTCACACGGTCTCAGTTTAACCACTTCCTTGCCTATATGGATGTCTTTAATTTCTTTGTGTTGTCTGATTGCCATGGCTAGGACACCCAGTACTATGCTGAATAAAAATGGGGAGAGTGAGCATCCTTGTCTTGCTCCCAATTTTAAAGGAAAAGCTTTCAAATTCTCACTTTTAAGTATAATGTTGGCTGTGGGTTTGTCATATATGGCCTTTATTATGTTGAGGTACTTGCCCTCTATACCCATTTTGTTGAGAGCTTTAGTCATGAATGGATGTTGAATTTTGTCAAATGGTTTTACAGCATCTATGGAGATGATCGTGTATGTTTGTCCTTTTCATTTATGTGATGAATGATATTGATGGATTTTCTAATGTTGTACCATCCTTGCAACCCTGGAATAAATCCTACTTGATCATAATGGATGATTTTTTTGATGTATTTTTGAATTCGGTTTGATAATATTTTGTTGAGTATTTTTGCATCTGTGTTCATCAGGGATATTGGTCTGTAATTTTCTTTTTTTGTGGTGTCTTTGCCTGGTTTTGGTATTAGAGTGATGCTGGCCTCATAGAATGAGTTGGGAAGTATTCCCTCTTCTTCTACTCTTTGGAAAACTTTAAGGAGGTTGGGTATTAGATCTTCACTACGTGTTTGATAAAATTCAGTGGTGATGCCATCGGGTCCATGAATTTTGCTCTTAGGTAGTTTTTTGATTACGAGTTCAATTTCATTGCTGGTAATTGGTCTGTTCAGATTTTCTATTTCTTTCTGGGTCAGCCTTGGAAGGTTGTATATTTCTAGAAAGTTGTCCATTTTTTTTGGTTATCAAGTTTGTTGGCATATAATTGTTCAGAGTATTCTCTAATAATTCTTTGTATTTCTGTGGTGTCCGTAGTGATTTTTTCTTTCTCATATCTGATTCTGTTTATGTGTGTAGACTCTCTTTTTTCCTTGTTAAGTCTGGCTAGGGGTTTATCTATTTTGTTTATTTTCTCAAAGAACCAGCTCTTGCTTTCATTGATTCTTTCTATTGTTTTATTCTTCTTGATTTTATTTATTTCTGCGCTAATCTTTACTATGTCCCTCCTTCTACTGACTTTGGGCCTCATTTGTTCTTTTTCTAGTTTCGTTAATTGTAAATTTAGGCTGCTTGTATGGGATTGTTCTTTCCTGAGGTAGGCCTGTATTGCAATATCCTTTCCTTTTAGTACGGCCTTCGCTGTGTTCCACAGATTTTTGCGGTGTTGAATTGTTGTTGTCATTTGTCTCCATATATTGCTTGATCTCTTTATTTATTTGGTCATTGGTCCATTGGTTATTTAGGAGCATATTGTGAAGCCTCCATGTGTTTGTGGGATTGGGATTTTTTATTCTCTTTGAGTAATTTATTTCTAGTTTCATACCTTTGCAGTCTGAGAAACTGGTTGGTACACTTTCAGTCTTTTTGAATTTACCAAGGCTGTTTTTGTGGCCTAGTATATGATCTATTCTTGAAAATGTTCCATGTGCACTTGAAAAGAATGTGTATTCTGTTGCTTTTGGGTGTAGAGTTCTGTAGATGTCTGTTAGGTCCATCTGTTCCAACGTGTTGTTCAGTGCCTCTGTGTCCTTACGTATTTTCTGTGTGGTTGATCTGTCCTTTAGAATGAGTGGAATGTTAAAGTCTCCTAGAATGAATGCATTTCATTTTATTTTCCCTTTTAATGCTGTTAGTATTTGTTTTACATATGTAGGTCCTCCTGTGTTTGGTGCCTAGATATTTATAATGGTTATGTCTTCTTGTTTGACTGACCTGTTTATTATTATGTAATGTCCTTCTTTGTCTCTTGTGACTTTCTTTCTTTGTTCTGATATCTATTTTGTCTGCTACAAGTACTGTACTCCTGCTTTTTTCTTCCTATTAGTTACATGAAATATCTTTTTCCATCCTTTCACTTTTAGTCTTTGTATGTCTTTGGGTTTAAAGTGAGTCTCTTGTAGGCAGCATATAGATCGGTCTTGTTATTTTATCCATTCAGTGACTCTATGTCATTTGGTGCATTCAGTCCATTTAGATTTATGGTGATTATCAATAAATGTATTTATTGCCATTGCAGGCTTTAGATTCATTGTTACCAAAGGATCAAAGTTAACTTCCTTACTATCTAAGAGTCTAACTTAACTCACTTAGTGTGCTATTACAAACATAATCTTAAGGTTCTTTTGTTTTCCTCCTTTTTCTTCCTCTCCCATTCTTTATATATTTGGTGTCATATTATGTACTCTTTGTCTATCCCTTGATTGACTTTGGGGATAGTTGATTTAATTTTTCATTTGCTTAGTAATTAGCCGTTCTACTTTCTTTACCGTGGTTTTATTACTTCTGGTGACAGCTGCTAAACCTTAGGAACACTTCCATCTATAGGAGTCCCTCCAAAATAGTCTGTAGAGATGGTTTGTGGGAGGTAAATTCTCTCAGCTTTTACTTTTCTGGAAATTGTTTAATCCCTACTTCAAATTTAAACGATAATCTTGCCGGATAAAGTATTCTTGGTTCGAGACCCTTCTGCTTCATTGCATTAAATACATCATGCCACTCCCTTCTGGCCTGTAAGGTTTCTGCTGAGAAGTCTGATGATAGCCTGATGGGCTTTCCTTTGTATGTGATCTTATTTCTCTCTCTGGCTGCTTATCCTTATCCTTGATCTTTGCAATTTTAATTATTATATGTCTTGGTGTTGTCTTTCTTGGGTCCCTTGTGTTCAGAGATCTGTGCACCTCCATGGCCTGAGAGATTGTCTCCTTCCCCAGATTGGTAAGTTTTCAGCAACTACCTCCTCAAAGACACTTTCTATCCCTTTCTCTCCTTTCTTCTTCTGGTACCCCTGTAATGCGAATATTGTTCCGTTTGGATTGGTCACACTGTTCTCTCAATATTCTTTCATTTTTAGATATCCTTTTTCTCTCTGTGCCTCAGCTTCTTTGTATTCCTCTTCTGTAGTTCCATTTCATTTATTGTCTCCTCCACCGTATCTAATCTGCTTTTAATACCTTCCATTATGCTCTTCAATGACTGGATCTCTGACCAGAATTCATTCCTGAGTTCTTGAATGTTTTTCTGTACCTCCATGAGCATTTTAACGATTTTTATTTTGAAATCCCTTTCAGGAAGATTCATGAGGTGGATTTCATTTGAATATTTCTCAGGTATTGTATTCATAATTTTACTTTGAACCAGGTTTCTTTGTTGTTTCATATTTGTATATAGCCAGCCCCCTCTGTTGCCCAGAAGCCCTACTCTCTGCAGCTGCTTAGCCCCTGAAGCAATGTCGGGAGTTGCACAGGAGCGGTACTGGTGCCTGGTGGGAGGAAAGAGCTGTTTCCTGCTTCCCGGCTGCTATGCCTGTCTCCACTGCCAGAATCAGTGGGGTGATCACACAGGTATAAGTCTCTATGCTTTGCATTTGTAGCTGCTGTAGATGGGACTTCCCTCTGGCTGGCCCAACACTGCGTTAGGATTTGCCAGTTTGCAAGGCAGGTGTGGCTGGCCAGGAGAAAGGCTGAGTAGTCTGCGTATCACAGAGGGGGTCCTTCGAGCTGTGTAGCCAGCCAGGGAGCTGGAGTGCCTGAAAATCAAGAAAGTTCCCAACCTGCTGGGCAGAGTGCACCCGGACAATTTTCTCTACCTGTACTTTCTCCTGAGCAGTAAGCTCTGTGCAATCCTTGCCCCTTTAGCAGCCCTCTTGCTGTTAGGAAGTCTCTCAGACTGCCCGCCTTTCTTTTTTCCCCAAACAGCTGGATATGGATCCCTGCTTTCCACAAGCAGCTGGAATCTCAGTCTCACCAGGGATTCTGCCTGTATTAGCTTTCCAACCCCCTAATCACAAGAGTACCATGCAAGCACCATGAAATGTAGGTTTGTGCTCCCAGAGCAGATCTCGGGAGTTGGGTATTCAGCAGTCTCATGCCTCCACTCCCTCCCCTCTCCGTTTCTCTTTACCCCCGCTGGTGAGCTGGGTTGGGGGAAGTTCTTGGGTCCCGCCGGGCCACGGCTTTAGTATCTTACCCTGTTCCATGAGGTTATTCTTTTCTCCAGGTGTATGTAGTTTGGCGCGGCCCTCTTTCCTGTTGCTGTTTCAGGATTAGTCATATTAATTATATTTTCTTATTATACACGGTTTTAGGAGGAAGCCTCTGTCTCACCTCTCATGGTGCCACCTTTAATCCTCTCTCCTCCATAAAATGTTTTAATAATCACTTGTAAATTCTCTTGAAACAAATGATGACAGAAACTCTCAAAGAAACAGATGTTACAAAAGAGAACTAGTATTTTAGATTGTAGCCCTTCTTATAGATGGGTAGTGGACCCTAATTTTTGTTTTAATTTAAGGTTCCCTGGGATTCTCTGAACATAGCAAAGTAGAACGTTCTTGAGACCATCTCCACACACAGACACACTGAGGCAGCAACCATATGTAATGTAACTCACTCTGAAAACTCCCCTTAGACAGACAGAACAAATTCTTCCACAGCGAACGACATAAAAAAAAGGCCACATCAAGAAGAGTAAAGTGGGAAGAGACATGGTCAGGATACAAACCGCCACCACCACCCTCAAGCACAGCAACCAACTAACAGGAGGGAGCATGGCATGGAGGAGAAAAGCAAGGGGACCATGCCCCATATGGCCCTGGGGATCAACATTAGGAAGATGAACTCCCATAGTATCTACCTTTGAAAATCAATGGGGCCTAGCTCAGAAGCTTTGAAAATCAGTGGGGTTTAACTTGGAACAGCCAGATGGTTGTGCAAGGCCAAGTCTCTGCTTTTGGAGGGCTGGCACACTCTATCAATTGGTCTGAGACCCAACAAATCAGCAGCAGTTTGAAAAGCAACTGGGTTATACATGAAGGAGATTTACTGATGAATTTTGGTACATGGGCCAGAGGGGCAGGAATCTGCAATCGCTTTCCCCAGGGGAGGACATGCTGGCTCAAAACATTTGTCTTGCCCTCCTTCAGCCTAGCTAGTCAAACGTTTGCAGGAGTCAGTACTGACTACTCTCCATCCATCATGCCAGCACCACTTGCCCTGCCTTGGCTTTCCCCTGTGGACATGCCCCATTCAACCACCTGCCCCAGTAGATGCCCCTCCAAGTGATTCCTGCCCTGCCACACCCAGTGGACAACCCTAGCCAGAGTAGCCAGCACCTTCCCAGAGTGACTCCAGCCCTGGGGAGGAGAGGAGCTAGACCCACCCACCAGCATGCCTTTAGTAGGTACACCCAGGCCTCTCAGGCTACTATGCCAGAAGCATATGATGCCCACCACTGCCAATAGTAGTCACAGCAGACCACTGCTGACAGACTAAGGGTTGACCCAGCCTACCAGCCCACTCACAGCTGTTACATATGAGCCTTTCATCAAGCAATGCTGGGAGCAAACCCTGACCAAGAGCACACTCACAGCACGCCTAGCCCAGCCACAACAGTAGGGTACATAAGAAAACCTGGAGCTCCTGGTTCTGGTGCCTGGCACAACAGAATACCCAGTACAAAAGGCCACTATTTTAAGACCAGAAGACACAGTTGACCTACACAGAAACAAACATGGAGAATCAAAATATGAGGAAGCAGAGTAATGTGTTCCAAATGAAAGACCAAGACAAAATGTCAGAAAAAGAGCTAAATGAGACAGACATAGCAATATACCTGATAAAGAGTACAAAGTAATGGTCATAAAGGTACTCACTGGATTGGAGAGAAAAGAGCTTCAGTGAAGCTGAGTGCAAATTTCAGTGAACATACAATATATATATATTTTTAAAATAAGAGCTGAAGAATACTAGAACTGAAATGAAAAATATACTAGAGGGAATCAACAGAAGATCAGATGATGCAGAAGAATGGATCAACAAACTTGAAGACATGGCAGTGGAAAGCAACAAAGCTGAACAGCAGAAAGGAAAAAAATTTTTAAATGAGGAGTTAAGAGATCTCTATGATAACTTCAAGTGTAATAACATTCACATTATAGGGGTCCCAGAAGGAGAAGAGAGAAAGAAACAAAAAACCTAATTTGAAAAAATGATAGCTGAAAACTTCCCTAACTTGGGGAAGGAAAGAGGTATCCAGGTCCATCTCTGATGCACAGAGAGCCTCAAACATGGTGATCCCAAGAAGGTCCAAGCCAAGACCAAAAACTTAAATGTCAAAAATTAAGTATTAAAAAAAGAATATTAAAAGAGAAGCAAATAATTACATAAAAGGGAAATATCAAAAAGCTATCAACTGCTTTTTCAACAGAAACTTTATATAGGCCAGAAGGGAGAGGCATGATATATTCAAAGTGCTAGAAGAAAAAACCTATAACCAAGAGTGCTCCCAGCACTGTTATCATTCATAATTAAAGATAGTTTTCCAGAAAACAAAAATTTAAGGAATTCATCACCACTGTTCCAGCCTTACAATAAATGTTAAATGTTTCCACTTCTTTAAGTGGAAAAAAAATAATAACTAGAAGTGAGAAAACTGTGAAAAGAAAAAATTTCATTGGTAAAGCAGCCATAGAGTAAAGGTAATAGATCAATCGCTTATTAAGCTAGTATGAAGATCAAAAGACAAAAGCATTATATACACAAATATAAATCAAGGTATACACAAAGTAAAAACATGTAAAATATGTCATCATATACATAAAACATGAAGGAGGGGAATAAAAGGTAGTGCTTTTTAATACAGACTATTAATATAAATGGCTAGATACATAGGATGAAATATATAAACCTATGGTAAATGTAAACCAAAGAAAGCCCTATGACAAATACACAAAAAATAAAGAAAAAGGAATCAAACCATAACACTAAAGACAGTCATCAAATAACAAGGTAAGACAGCAAAGAAGGAAAAGAACTACAAAAAATGATTAACAGTTGTTTTCATAACTAAAAATCACATTAAGTACATATTTATCAGTGATTACTTTAAATGAAAATGGACTAAATAATCCAACTGAAAGTCATACAGAGACTAGTTAAAACACAAAACCTATCTCTATGCTGCCTATAAGAGACTCACTTCAGACTCAAAGACACACAAACACTGAAAGTTAAAGGATGGAAAAAGATACTCCAAGCAAATGGGAGTGAAAATAAATGCAGGGGTGGTAATATTAAATCAGGCCAAATAGATTTCAAAATTAAGACTATACAAGAGACAAAGAAGGGCATTACATAATGATAAAGGGATCAATCCATCAAGGAGATATATAAACTGTAAATATCTATGTACCTGACAGGGGAGCACCTAAGTATATAAAGCAAATATCAACACACATAAAAGGAGAAATTAACAGTAATATAACAACAGTACGGGACTTTTAACTCTTTGCTTACATCAATGAATAGCTCATTAAGGCAAAAAAAAATCAAAGGAAACCGTGGCTTTGAATGACACATTAGATCAGATAGACTTAAAGATAAATAAAACATTTCATCCAAAATCAACAGAATATACGATCTTTTCAAATGCACATGGAACTGTCTCCAGGATGGATTACATGTTAGGTCAAAAACCAAGTCTCAATAAATTTAAAAGATTGGTATTGTTATTAAGCATCTTACCTGACCACAACGGTATGAAACTAGAAATCAAACACAAGAGAAAAATTGAAAAAAAAAATACATGAAGGCTAAACAACATGCTATTAAACAACCAATGGATCAATGAGTTAAACAGGAAGTCTCAAAGGATATTAAAAAAACATACAAGTAAGTAAGAATAAAGAGAAAACTTAACACATCAAAATCTGTGGGATGCAGCTGCAGTAGTGGTAAGCAGAATGTATACTGCTGAATGAATACACTTGAAAAGCTTATCACTTGGCATAATGTTATGAAGGTTCTTTCATATTGTAGCAGGTATCAGAACTTCATTCCTTTTTATGGCTGAATGTCACTGTACCTATATATCACACGTTTTTCATCCATTCATTTGGATAGACACTGGGGTTGCTTCCACCTCTGGGGTATTATGAATAATGCCACTATGAATGTTGGAGTGCAAGTATCTATTTGAGTCCCTGTTTTCAATTTTTTTTGGTATAAACCTAGAGATAGAATTTCTGTGTCACACAGCAATTCTGTATCTAATTTTTTGAGGAGTCACTAAACTGTTTTACACAGTAGCTGCACCATTTTACATCAACAGCAATGCTTGAAGTTCTAATTTATCCACATTCTCATCAACATTTGTTACTTTCCTTTTTTTTCCTTTAATAGCCATCCTGGTATGTATAAAGTGGTATCTCATTGGGGTTTTGATTTTCATTTCTCTAATGACTAATGTTGTGCATCTTTCATTTATTCATTGGCCAATTGGACAAATGTCTATTCAAGTCCATTACCCACTTTTAAATTACATTGCTTATTTTTGTTGTTATTGAGCTACAGTAATTCACTGTATATTCTTGATATAAATCCATTACTAGATACACCACATGCAAATATTTTCTCCCATTCTGTATATCATCTTTTCATGCTCTTGTCATGCCCTTCAGGCTAAGACTTTTGAAGGACATAAACATATAAGACATATGTTGTATGTAGAAAACCTAAGTAACACAAAAACATGAATTCTCACAAAATTACTATACAAATTAAATGCAATTCAAGTTAAAATCCCAACAAAATTTTACTGGGGTTTGGTTAAAACTGAAAGTTCATAGGCAGAAAAAAGGTTTGAGAATGGCAGAGAATTAGTGATTATAAAGGTAAATACCTGTATATCAACATATAATATAAAACCATTATTTGTAAAACAGTACAGTGGTTGCTCCTTATCCAAGGTTTCAGTTTTTGTGATCTTGAACACCTACAGTCAACTGAGGTCCAGAAGATGATATTCCTTCTGACATTAATCATCAGAAGGTCAATAATAGCCTAATACTGTGTCTATGTAATTTATCTCACTTTATCTCATTGTTCAGACACTTTATTATCTCATGTAATCAGAAGAGGAAAAAGGGTGAGTAAAATGCAGTAAAATATTTTGGGAGAGAGAACATATTCATATAACTTTTATTACAGTATATTATTTGTTCTATTTTATTATTAGTTATTGCTTTAATCTCTTACTGTGCCTAATTTATGAATTAAACTTTATCATACGTATGTATGTATAGGTAAAACATAATATATAGGGCTTGGTATTATCCATGGTTTCAGGCATCCACTGGGGGTCTTGGAATTTATCCCATGAAGATAAAGGAGGACTACTATATTGTTTTGACCTTAAGAATAAACTAACAGACCAAAATTTAAAAATGTATTAAATGATATGTAAGATTTCATACATGATAAAAGTAATATATTCAGAAGAAAATGGATTATGTAATTAATAAAATGGCCTAGCACAACTGACCATGTGGAAGAAAATGAAATTATAACATTACATCACATTGTATAGCAAAACACACTTCAGATGGATTAAAAATTTAAAGAAAATGTTAATATGAAAATCAAAGCTACTATATATACTATTAGGATAAGAT
Source organism: Manis pentadactyla (assembly GCF_030020395.1). NCBI lineage: Eukaryota > Metazoa > Chordata > Mammalia > Pholidota > Manidae > Manis > Manis pentadactyla. The sequence goes on from NC_080023.1 coordinate 55,755,839, forward strand.
ACATCTTTTAACCAAAACAGGAACTTAAAAGCTATAAAAGTCACACAGTCGGTAATATTTAAAAATTTCCCCATTAGATGGTTAAAGAAACTATAAACAAAATCTGTAAGAGTCAACATATCATTTGGAAAAATATCTGTCACACAAATTACAATTACAGACATTCAATTCAAAGATCTCTCATAAATAAGATAAAACAAATGGGCGAGGGATATGAATAGACAATCAGATAAAAGCAAATTCAAATAGGCAATGAACTTATAAAAAGGTGGTTCAAATTCAGTGGTATCATAGAAAAAGACACTAAAGTAATGATAAGACAATACTGATCAAATTGGCAAAAAAAGAATAGTAAATAATCTACCAGGTAAAAGGTACTTTCTTACAATGCTGGTTATGATGTGATTTATAAGAAATATTTATTTTGGTCATTCAGATGACCAAAATATGTTTTTAAGATATATTTCATCTTCATCCACACATCCTAAAACCCTTCAGAGCAATAAAGGTAAAATGGGTGTCTTGTTATTAATGGTGACTTCTGGCCACCCCAAGCGTGGGGGCCAGTTGCTAGGAAGACCAACCATGTGATCAGAGGGTTGGAATTTTGAGTCCCAAACTCCCACCTGACCTCCACCCCAACCTTCAAGGAGGAGAGAGGGGATAGAGGTTGTTATCGGTTACCAGTGGCCAATGACTTAGTCATAACTATGGAGACTATGAAGCCTCCATAAAACCCAAGTGGAGGGCTTTTTGGTCCTTTTCGTTTTCGGGGACATTCCATGCTTGGAGAATCGGAACACTGCCACATGTCAGTGAGCCAGGCCCCAAGCTACAGGAGGACAGAAGGTCCTTTGTTCAGGACTTTACCCCATGCATCTCTTCATCAGGCTGTTGATTGTATCCTTATCATATCTTTCAATAAACTGATAAATATAAGTCTTTCCCTGATTTTTATGAGCAGCTCTAGCAAATTAATAGAACCTAAAGAGGAGTTTGTTAAAACTTCCAATCTATTGAGGGTTGGATAGAAGCATAGGCAATAGCCAGGAGCTTAAGACTGGAGTCTGAAATGGAGGCTAAGGGAGTCTTACAGGACAGAGGCCTATAGAAGACAATACTATCCGAAGTAGACAGTGTCAGAATTGAGTTGAATTCTTGGGACACCCAGCTGGTGTCCAAAAATTGCCCTCTACATAGGTTTGGGAATCCTATTTACTGGTATAAAAGAAAACTGCACAAGCCTCTTCTGACAGTGAAGTATGCGCACACCCACTTACATTTTTCATTTAGGAGCACAAATGAAGGTATGAAAGGATTCAAAGGTTACTTCCACAGGATGATAGGAATAATGATTAGTAGTTTTTTTCTTTTAAATTCTTGACTCTTACCTTAAATGAAAAACTTTTTCTAATTTGAAAAATGTAGTTGAATAAAATTGAAGTTTTATATATATATATATATATATATAATGTAATAAAATACTATATTTTATATATATATATATATATTAACTAAAGGAAATGGAACAACAGAAAAGAGAAGAACACCAACCATATACAAATACTGAATCATTATGTTGTATATCTGAAATTAATAAAATATGTCAATTAAACATCAAGGGGAAAAAAAGATGTTCAAGAAGACCATGGAGAGGTCCACGTGGCAATGAATTAAGATTTCCTGCCAGCAACTAGCCCCACATGAGGGACTCACCTTGGTAATAATATCCTTAGCACCAGATGAGCCTTTAGATGGATGCAACCCTGGCCAAAATCTTTACTACCACCTCATGAGAGATTTCAAGACAGAACCATTCTAACTAAGCTGCTTCTGAATTCGTGACCTACAGAAACTGTGAGATAATATTTATTTTTCTAAAAAAAAAGGTAAATCAAATAAAACTTATTATTCATGCTTGAACACACACACACACCTCTCTCTCTCTCTCTCTCTCTCTCTCTCTCCCTCCCTCCCTCCCTCCCCCAACCCATGGAATTGAGAGGGAATCACAAACAACTTCATCCACATCACACTTCTGCCTAGGCTGACCCTTGCCTTCTCTCTCAAGCCAACACATGTACGACCTTCAGCATTCCTAACATTTACACTGTATCTAGGCAAATAACACCCATGGGGATGCCACCCACCTGACTTGTCAATAGCTTCATGTGGTTCTACAATGAACTGCAGAGAGGCTTCTTTTTTCCTTGAAGAAACTGGAACTGATTTTGGATGTGATTTCTGGCACTGAGCCTAAAAGAGATACAACATTAGATCTACTCTATTACATTACAAATCCTGATTAAACCCATTTGTTTTTAAATTGGAAAAATGAACATTTTTATAAATCTAGACCGGCTGCTAGAGTTGTATACATAAATAATTACTTTGGAAAAGAATTTGGCATTATCTAGTCAAGTTGAAATTTCATATAACCTGTCCTAGAAACAGTGCTGCTCTGAAGAGCTAAAACCTATTTGGCAGAATATTAATAAATAAATAAATAAACAAATAAGGGTATAGTCATATATCATATATACAACAGTGAAATGAGTAACTACAGCAACATGAATAAATGGTTGTTTTAAGTGCTATAATTGTTATTTTATAAATGATTGTTAACCCAAACAAAAGGAAGCTGCATAAGTATATAATAACCCCATTTAAGTAAAGTTCAAAACAGATGCAAAAACATGTAAAACAATACATAAATAATATTCAGAGATCCACTCTATGCATGAAGAGGTACTGTAGCAGGCCTGTTACTTAAAGAGCCTGCTTACAAGGTTAGCACTTAGTTGGCATCTGGGGACTTGTTTTCAGAATGTCTCCTCTGCCACCAGCTAAAAAGGTTGTGCCTGCTATGCCTGCCTTCCTAGACTATTTGTAGAAACAATGTGATTTATAGTGCATACCTACTTCTTTTTTCCTTCAGAGAATTTAAGAATTTTGTGGGTGGAGGGTGCCTATGTAACCAGCCCCTAATAAGAATGGGCCAAGTCTCAAAAGGCTTCTTTGGACCAAAAAACTACACATCTTACTGCACTTGACTGCTAGAGGCAACAAGGGCACACTCTTGTGTGACCCCTCTGGGAAGCATAGGAAACCTGACATGGACTCCTCCAGATTCTGCCTGATGTATCTTTTTCCTCCACTGATCTAGCTGTGCATCCTGACTATATGGCTGTAACAAACCTCAGTCATGAGAACAACTACATGATGAGTATCATGAGTCCTTTTAGTGACAGATCCAGCAAGTGGACAGTAGTGGGACCTGTCATAAGCAGTGAAGAAGTGCTGACACAAATATCAGCACACACCTACATGGTAAAACTATAAAGTAAAGGATGGGAATGAAGAACATGGAATTCAATATACTGGTTACCTTGGTGCAAGGAGGAGAGGCAGAAGAATAGGATTAGAAGGGAGCACAGAAATGCTTCAAAGGTACTGGTATTTCTTGCACTGAGGGACAGGTATATATGGTGGGTTTTTTTACATTATTTTTAATACCTTATATTTACACATATTCTGTTTTGTAAATCTGAAATGTATCAAGTCATAAATTTTAAAAGCCTAGAAAAAGGAAACTCATCCATACACTGTGGGTAGGAAAGAAAACTGGTAAACCATTTTGCAGAAAAATTTGACAATATTTAACAATTTCACTTCAAATGTGCATATCCTAGAGAAATTCAATTATAACACGTGCACAAGGAGGCATGAACAAATAGATGTTCACTACATGACTGTGATAATGAATAGATGGAAGTAGTCTAAAACTTTACCAATAGGAAATATGTAAATAATGGAGCCACTGCACTGCTGTTCAGTGGATACACTACAAAACTCAATCACATAAAGAACAAAACCAAGTTTTCATTACACTCTGCTCCCTCTTGAAACCTGATAAAGGATTTTTTTTAAATGTATCCCAGAAGGATAAAAAGAAAAAGCAGATGAAAGATATCTACAATTTTTTTAATTGGAGAGGAGATCATTTCTCAAAGCAACAAATTAGCCAGAAAGAATACCAACATGCATCAACATGCTAGTGACGGAGAAAGCCCAGAAGAAGACAAGTTTATGTTTATGGAGAAACCATAGATCAGTAATTAGAGGTACAAGGCACCTCTAAAAGAGGGGGCCCAGCTGAGGCTTACACCAGAAGAAGTTATTAGAAGTATCTACAAGAAGTAGTAAGAGTCACAGAGCCCCTCTTCTTCGAACCCTAACAAAAGATTAGATGTTTACTCTCTGGAGTTTCAGAATCAAAGAGACTGAACAAAGTAGCATGAGACAAAGCTGAAGGTAAGAGCAATACATTAAAAAGAGGGACATGAAGTGGAAGTATTCAAACTGCACCTTCTCCTTTGCCCCATCTGGCTAAGAATATCTGTATTCTGACTCAGACTGCCAAGCAGAACAAAATATTTGTCAGTAAAAGAAAGCCACAAAAACGAATCTGCAGATATTAACACTGACATCAGTGACATGGCCCAGACAGATCAAGACAGATCATACCACAATGAAATCTACCAATGTACAAATTTTACTTTGCAAAAAAGCTTGCAATCACTTTTAGTTTCCCACTCTTAAACATGTGGAGAAAGCTAAGGATACTGGACATTTGACAAAAGGCTCTAGTGTACACGGAAATGAGCCTTAGAGGAACCTAACATCAAGAAGTATCATGAAATTTCAGATCACTAAAGACAGATGACAAAATCACAAAAGCTCCCAAAGATGAAAAAAGCAGTCACATACAAAGGATCAAGGAATCAGAATGTTATTTTTAATAACACCACAAGAAGCTAAAATAGAGCATGTTCTTAAAAATCTGAGGGAAAATAATTTCTACACTAGAATTCTGTACCCATCCTAATTACCGATCAGGAAGGTTTTCTATCATAGTATTTTCAAACATTTAAGATCTTAAATTCTCAGGAAGCTACTAAAGAATAAGCCCCACCAAAAAAAAGAGATAGCAAGGAAAAGGAAGATTTGGGATCCAAGAAACATGAGTTGCAATACAGGAGAAGAGAGGGGACTTCCCTGGATAATAAAGGGAAATCACATGGCAACACCTATGTGATGGGACTAAGGATGGACAGGAACAAAAATCAAAGAGTAGAAAGATCTAAGGAAAAATGTCTCCAAGAAAAAAGTCTGAAAATAATAAATTACTTGGTGTGTCTAAATACACTGAGAAGACACTTATAATTTTGTCACAGAAACTGCTAATAAATTAATCATAGATGCACAGAAAATCAACAAATGGAAAAACTAAGAATTAAATCAAGAGAAAACTTAGAGACAAGAAAATGGTTCAACAAACTGCAGCACATCTATACCATGAAATACCACCCAGCAAAGAAAGAAATAATTACTGACACAAAAACTTAAATGAATGAATCTCTAAAGATTATCCTAAGTGAAAAAGCCAATTACAAAAAATTATATACTGTTTGAGTCCATTTAAACAACACTCTTAAAATAACTATATTGAAGAAATGGAGACTAGATTAGAGGTGTCAGGATTGAGAAGGGGGTGAGGGCAAAAGAAAAGTGTTACTATAAAAGGACAAACGGGATCCTGCAGTGATGGAACTGCTCTGCGTCAATGTCAATATCCTGGTTGTGATACTGTACTACACTTTAGCAAGATTACCTTTAGAGAAAACTAGGTAAATGATAATGGTCTTGCACTCTATTATAGCTGCTTGAAATCTATAATTATCTCAAAACAAAAAGCATGAATTTAAAAAAAAGTAGAGGCTCCCATTAATATCTTTCTATAAAGCAGGTTCTTCTTTTCTCCTTTTAGGCAGATTGAATTGAAACAATCAGATCCTCATTCTCTCAAGAATTGAGCTGGGTCAGTCCAAGATGAAATTTTAGTAAGATTCATTCCACCTTTAGTCCACCCTGTTCTTTAAAAATGAGCTCTCCTGTGTTAACTGACAACCTGATGAGTCTCCTTAGCCCTTAAAGATTATGAGATAATTCAGTTTAGCCCTTTGGCAGCCTCTGCTTTACTTTTTTTGGCCTCTTGCCCAAGACTGCTTCAAAATATGTCATGTGCCTGTTTGTGATGGGCCCCTTTCCTGCAGAAGGACAGCAGGACTGTCTTAGCATAGTAGACTATGTATTTCATTCACCTTTCTGGCTCAGAGCTCTGAACCAACCCAAAACTTACACAAGCGCTATCCTTCTGGGGAACCTCTGGATTCCAATTTGTCATGCCATCCCTGCACAGCTGAGAAAATCTCTGCTTTCCAACAGCAGACACCCTATGTTTTTGCCTAATATTAGCAAATACTCCCAGGGAAGAAAATTAACAAATGTCACCTCATCTTCTGGGGATTATCTCTTTGAAATTTTAGTTCACCTAGCCCTTATTGCTTCCACAGTAACCCATGTCTCTAAAAATATGATTGGTTTCCATTTTACTCCTTTTTTTAATTAGCTGTTACAGCAGGAGCGCTGGCCTACTATATCTTGTTACATCCTACCTAGAAGTAGACTTTCAGAATAAACTTGATACCAAAGGCCTTTAGAACATTTTGAGGAAAAAAAGATAGTATTGGTCATGAGCACAGACGCAAAGATCTTAAAGATTAGCAAACATCATCAAAACAGTTAATACTTTTTGACCAAGTCAAGTTTATCCCAGGAAAGCTGACTTAACTTTTAAGAAATCTGTACTGATAGAAATCTCTATCTATAATTTATGACATTAAAGGTCTCTCAATTCCGAAAGAAAGTGATCTGTCTTCATTCCTTGGAAAAGGCTATATGTTTAATTATTTGTTTATACAAGTTTCTAGAATGTTATTTCTAGTAATACATGATTTTTCTCTCCAATTAGTATTGTGTTTTTGAATAACTTTTTCTCATTAGCTTCAAAAACTCTATTGGGAAGTTTGCTACCCTTTTAGGATATATAATCAATAAAAGATTGATTCTCCTATATAATAGTAGGTTGCCTTCAGTTTTCACAAAATAACCAAATGTGTGAGGCTGGATTATTCAATAATTACCCTCTTTCCTAAAAGCCTAATTTAAGTATTATTTTAAAAGTGAAAAATGATTATTATAACTTGCAAATTCTAATCCCAGCCCTCCAATTTCAAACAAATCAAACAAATCAAATTTTTCACAAAATACTTCCAAATGTTATAGAAAGATCAGTGGGAATATATGACTCCACTTTAAGAATAAGACAACTTAATTAAAATGTACCTAACTATAATGTGTATTGTTTCATTCATTAAAATTTTACACCTGTACTAGTTCTCCTTTTTTACTTACCTCTTTGCTTGGTGACTGAATAGACATGTCTTTTATTTTAGGTGTTGAATATAGCACTGACTTTGTAGAATTTGTGCAATAATCATCGGCAAGACCTAAAAAAGCAAAAATTTTTTAAATGGTATGTAATATAAAATCTTTTGGGTACAGTTAAAATAAGTTCTACATGACATGTGAAGAAGTCTGCTGACTTTTTAAACACAATTAGCTTAAATGAATAGAGACATCTGATCATTATTCAAATGTTCCTAGAAGACATCAGGAATTAATAAAGACAAACAAGAAGAAATATGTACCAACTCTTCTTTCAGAGTTTATATAGAAGAGATACTTCTCCACTACCCCTGTTCATTTCTTTAGTTGGTCTATTCTTTTTCCAATAACATCTGATGCTGACCAGCACTTCAAAAAGTTTTTGCCAAATTCACCATTCCTTTAGAAAGGGGTGCAAATCACCAAACATTATCTCAAGCTCCAGTGATCCCAAGAATCCTGCACATTTATTCCCATTACATGAAATATTTTCTCTTGGGTATGAAAATTACTTACAGACTTTGAGACTATAGGAATCTAGTGTGAACTAAAGGAATGACAAATTTTTTGCCAGTATTATCCTCAGTGTACCAGAAAGTACATGAAGGTTGTAAATGTACTCAAAATTCCTGGGAAAATACTTCACATTTAAATGTTAGAACATATTTGCTGAATTTGATACTAATGAACATGAAAAATTTATATTTTCATCCATCCCAACCCTCAAAGTCCATCTAGAAATGAAAATTCCTGGGAAAATATTTCATATTTAAATGCTAGAACATATTTGCTGAATTTGATACTAATGAATATGAAAAATTTATATTTTCATCCATCCCAACCCTCAAAGTCCATCTAGAAATTAAGACTTACTTTTTTCTTCAAAACAGTCTTGTAAAATTTCCAGTATGTTCTGGCCTTGTTTTGTACTAATGTTAGGTGTCCTAATAAGAGGGAAATAAGGAAAATGTTAACCTATCATTTCCAGAAGATACTTGCTACTTGAGTTGTCATGTACTTCGAAAATTCTGTATCACCTTATTTAAAAAATGTTAATTTACTTAATGGGAAAAATACCACCTTGACTATCTGAAGAAAAAACAAGTACTCAAGAGTCCCAATGATCTCAGATAAGTAAACAGAGTAGCATGTCACTTGATACACTAACAATTAAATTCCTTGATTGAATAGCCACTCTAAAACTGTTTTAGACTACTGCTGTACATAAATAAGAAACATAAATTTTTCTGAACAAATTCAATCAGTCCTGAAATGCTTCTTTAATAAAGACTCTATGGTCATAAATCCTAATACCTCCAAACAGTCTTCACTACAAGTTCTCAAATGTACTTTTGATTTAATGGCATTAACCTTAACAGCAACTTACAAATCAGTATAAAATTTATATTTAAAAATTGTATTGAGGTAACTATAGATTCACATACTATAGATTCACATAGTTGCAAAAAAATAAAACAGAAGAGATCCCTTATTCATTTTATCTCATTTTCCCCAATGGAAATGTTTTGCAAAACTATAGTATACTATCACAACCAGGACACTAATATTGATACAATCTATCAATCTTATTCAGATGTTTCCAGTTCTACATGTATTCGTTTGTGTATTTACTTTTGTGTATATTTAGCTCTATGAAATATATCACATCTATATGTTTTGATATCACTGTACTCAAGATATTCAACAGTTCCAACACCACAAATATCCTTCTATTCCCCTTTTATAAACACATCCACTGTTTCTTCTAGCACCACCAAATAAGTTGCATCTTTCTAGCATTACCATTCAATTCATTCTACAGAGTGCTTTCACCATGGCTGTTAGTCAGAACTGAAATCGCCTCTTCCTGGTCTATCATTTATTAGGGGAATATTTTTTCTCACTGCCACTAAGTCATTACACTTTTTGCATTAATATTTCTGTTAATATAAAAAAACTAAGATGACTACTCTTAGTGGGCACAGAAACCATTATTCTAGTCAGAGGTAATAGTTTTTCCTTTCTTCACTTAAAAATTCCACTTTCTGGAGATGGAAATGAAAATAATTTTATAAGCTTAAGTATATAAACACCTGGAAGGCCGGCAAAATCTTCTCCTGTAGTCATTTTTGAGATGATCCTGAAAGAAAAGTAAATCATTAATTTGATAAAAATTTAAATTATTCATTTACTCATTTATGAAGTATTTGCTAATTGCCTATACATATAAAGAATTATTCTAGATCAAGTGAAAGAGAACTTGCCTTGTATCTACTGTTTCCAAACCTTTGATTTTATTATTTCCTCACCCTGGGATTTATTCTATCTTCTTCCTCTACCTCCCCCCACACCTTTTTCATCGTCAAAACCCTAACTATCTGGGTTTCCCATAATTCAAGTTGGTTGACTAACAGCACTTACTTATCTCCTTTCCCTGCAGGGAGATCCCTCTAAATAACAGTAAAGAACAAAAAATGGCATGAAACAACAATGAAAAAGAAAATGGAAGAGAGGCCTATCAGTGGACAAACAAATGTAATAAATTTCTGGAAGATGAAAAGCAAATGAAGTGTGATAACAACTGGTAAAAAAGAATAAAAACAACAGCAGCCTAAAGTAAGCTCAGAGGATACTGTCCTTCATAAGGAGTGAAGCTGATCTGACCAGGAGAAAGTTGTAACTATGCAGAACTAGAAAACTTTAGTTCTGAAAGAGGAAAAGAGTAATAAAGGGAATAAAAAAAGAGCAATTGAAAGAAAAACCTATAGAACAGTAGGTCCCCACTTCCTCTATTCCCATTAAATAAAGAGCTCAAAAACAATATTCTATTGTTTCAGTCTTAAAAATCACCAGCATCTCTATGGATCACACCAGACATTTAAAAACATATTAAGAGAAGGAAAAAAATCAAGATATAATTTTTAAAAATGGAAAAGTAAAAGGCCCAAGAGGAGATGAGTATCAGGGATGATACAGAAAACTTCCAAAAAAAAGAGAAAATTCTAAAAATTTAGTACCTTCAAGAGAGATCTGAGATAATACTGGACTTATAAAACAAAAATGGTATACTATAAACACTGAACAAAGAGAAAGAAAAACTCTTAATGAAAAACACGATTGCCTAAAATAAAAAATGTAATAATCATGAAAAACCTGTGGATATTGGAAGTGGTGGGGTGGGGGGCAGGGGACACAGAAAAGAACAAAGGACAAAGAGGAAATGAAAATGGGAGAAAGAATAAGACAAAGACCCAAAAATCAGCAAGTTCAACTTCTGATGAAAAGTTATTCCAGACAAAACAAGAGAAAGGGAAGAGATACACTCTTAAGAAATACACGGTCCAAGATCACAGGAAGATGGCGGCGTGAGTAGTTCAGAAGAAGTCTCCTACCCAAAACATATATATTTATGAAAATACAATAAATACAACTATTCCTAAAAGAGACACCAGTGGATGCAGTACAACAGCCAGGATACATCTACATCTGTGAGAACTCAACATCACACAAAAGGGGTAAGATACAAGCTGCAGCCAGGCGGAACCTGAACGCTCCCCCACCCCAGAACCCAGCGGGAGGAAAGGAGTCAGAATGGTGAGGAAGTGAAAGCCCAGGACTGCTAAACAATCAGCTCTAGAAATCCGCACCCGGAGAGCAGACACAAGGTGCACGGGGTGCTGGATATTAGAGAAACGGAAAAGCAAAACCTGTGGGCAGGTCTCTGCAACCGGCGCCCCTGAGACAAAAGAAAAGCGAGTGCTTTCTGCAAGTCTTAAAGAGACAGGGACCCCATAGCTAGACGAAGTCATCCCGGCACACTTAGCTAGCAGCTGGGAATCCCGGGGAACCATAGGTGCCCTAAACCCCGGGGAGGCAGCACAGCTCTGAAGCTCCTCACGACACTAAGCAGCCTGCCAGTCGTTCCTCCAACTGGTGCAGACCCCGACACACCAGCCCAGTAGCGGGAGAGTGGCAGCGCGTGCCGGGGGTGGCGGCGCAGGAAGGGACTGGGAGCGGATTGAGTGCGCCTATGGTGCCAGAGGGGACCAGGAGAGGCCTGTGTGAACCTGCAGCGGTGGCAACCAAACAGCCCGGGTGTGGCTCGTGCACACCGGTGGCAGTGGAGCCAGAGGAGTACAAAAGAGATCCGCGTGGGAGAGTCCCGCACACACCTGCAGCAGAGCCAGAGGGAGCAGGCACGCTCCCAGCAGCCAACCAGAATCCCAGCCCAACGCACAGCCGCCCGGGCCAGACCCAAAGGCCACTGCTGGCACACAGCAGCCCAGCAGGGGTGCCGCTATCACAGAGGAGCACACCGGGCGTGCCTGCAACTCCCTGCAGGGCTCTGTGCTGCTCTGACGGAGACCCTGCCCACAGTAGCTTAGGGGATTAACCCGGTGGCTGCTCCAGCAGTACAGATAACAGACACAGGCAGCAGAGAAGGGCAAGGCATCCCCAGCAAGCAGGAAAGGACTTTCTTCTCCCAGATGACACACCCGCAACCTGCCTACAGCCACTGCTAGCACCATGAAAATGCAAAAACATTTAGTCCAGTCCAAGATAGTTCAGACAACACCTGAGAGAGGATCTGCAGAGACAGACCTAACCAGACTTCCTGAAAAAGAATTCAAAATAAAAATCATAAACATGCTGACAGAGCTGCAGAGAAATAAGCAAGAGCTAAGGGATGACGTCCGAAGGGAGATTACAGACGTCTGGAGGGAGATCACAGAACTGAAACAAACTCTGGAAGGATTTATAAGCAGAATGGATAAGATGCAAGAGGCCACGATGGAACAGAAACCAGAGAACAGGAACGCAGAGAAGCTGATATAGAGAGAGATAAAAGGATCTCCAGGAATGAAACAATATTAAGAGAACTGTGTGACCAATCCAAAAGGAACAATATCCGCATTATAGGGGTACCAGAAGAAGAGAGAGAAAAAGGGATAGAAAGTGTCTTTGAATAAATAATTGCTGAGAACTTCCCCAAACTGGGGGAGGAAATAGTTGCTCAGACTAAGGAAGCACACAGAACTCCCGAGAGACAGGACCCAAAGAGGACAACAGCAAGACACATAATAATTAAAACGGCAAAGATCAAGGACAAGGACACAGTATTAAAGGCAGCCAGAGAGAGAAAAAAGGTCACCTACAAAGGAAAACCCATCAGGCTATCATCAGACTTCTCAACAGAAACCTGACAGGCCAGAAGAGAATGGCATGATATATGTAATGCATTGAAACAGAAGGGCCTTGAACCAAGGATACTGTATGCAGCACGATTATCATTTAAATATGAAGGAGGGATTAAACAATTCCCAGACAAGCAAAAGTTGAGGGAATTTGCCTCCCACAAGCCACCTCTACAGGGTATCTTAGAGGGACTGCTCTATATGGGAGCACTCCTAAAAACAGCACAGAACAAAACACCCAACATACGAAGAATGGAGGAGGAGGAATAAGAAGGGAGAGAAATAATCATCAGACTGTGTTTATAATAGCTCAATAAGCAAGTTAAGTTAGACAGTAAGGTAGTAAACAAGCTAACCTTGAACCTTTGGTAACCTTGAATCTAAAGCCTGCAATGGCAATAAGTACATATCTTTCAATAATCACCCTAAATGTAAATGGACTGAATGCACCAATCAAAAGATACAGAGTAACAGAATGGATAAAAAGCAACACCCATCTATACGCTGCTTACAAGAGACTCACCTCAAACCCAGACATGCACAAATTAAAAGTCAAGGGATGGAAAAAGATATTTCATGCAAACAACAGAGAGAAAAAAGCAGGTGTTGCAATACTGGTATCAGACAAAATAGACTTCAAAATAAAGAAAGTAACAAGAGATAAAGAAGGACGTTATATAATGATAAAGGGTTCAGTCCAACAAGAGGATATAACCATTATAAACATATATGCACCCAATACAGGAGCACCAATATATGTGAAACAAATACTAACAGAATTAAAGGAGGAAATAGAATGCAATGCATTCATTTTGGGAGACTTTAACACACCACTTACTCCAAAGGACAGATCCATCAGACAGAAAATAAGTAAGGACACAGAGGCACTGAACAACACACTAGAACAGATGGACCTAATAGACACCTATAGAACTCTACATCCAAAAGCAACAGGATACACATTCTTCTCAAGTGCACATGGAACATTCTCCAGAATAGACCACACACTAGGCCACAAAAAGAGCCTCAGTAAATTCAAAAAGATTGAAATCCAACCGACCAACTTTTCAGACCACAAAGGTATAAAACTAGAAATAAATTGTAAAAAGAAAGCAAAAAGGCTCACAAACACATGGAGGCTTAACAACATGCTCCTAAATAATCAATGGATCAACGACCAAATTAAATGGAGAACCAGCACTACAGGGAAACAAATGACAACAACAACACAAAGCCCCAACTACTGTGGGATACAGCAAAAGCAGTCTTAAGAGGAAAGTATATAGCAATCCAGGCATATTTAAAGAAGGAAGAACAATCCCAAATGAATAGCCTAATGTCACAATTATCGAAATTGGAAAAAGAAGAACAAATGAGGCCTAGGGTCAGCAGATGGAGGGACATAATAAAGATCAGAGAGGAAATAAATAAAATTGAGAAGAATAAAACAATAGAAAAAAATCAATGAAACCAAGAGCTGATTCTTCGAGAAAATATACAAAATAGATAACCCTCTAGCCAGACTTATTAAAAGAAAAAGAGAGTCAACACACATTAACAGAATCAGAAACGAGAAAGGAAAAATCATGACAGACCCCACAGAAATACAAAGAATTATTAGAGAGTACTATGAAAACCTATATGCTAACAAGCTGGAAAACCTAGGAGAAATGAACAACTTCCTAGAAAAATACAACCTTCCAAGACTGAACCAGAAAGAAACAGAAAATCTAAACACACCAATTATCAGCAACGAAATTGAGGCGGTAATCAAAAAACTACCCAAGAACAAAACCCCCGGGGCAGATGGATTTACCTCAGAATTTTATCAGACATACAGAGGAGACATAATACCCATTCTCCTTAAAGTTTTCTAAAAAATAGAAGTGGAGGGAATACTCCCAAACTCATTCTATGAAGCCAACATCACCCTAATACCAAAACCAGGCAAAGACTCCCCCAAAAAGAAAACTACAGACCAATATCCTTGATGAACGTAGATGCAAAAATACTCAACAAAATATTAGCAAACCAAATTCAAAAATACATCAAGAGGATCATACACCATGACCAAGTGGGATTCATCCCAGGGATGCAAGGATGGTACAACATTTGAAAATCCATCAACAGCATCCACCACATCAACAAAAAGAAGGACAAAAACCACATGATCATCTCCATAGATGCTGAAAAAGCATTCGACAAAATTCAACATCCATTCATGATAAAAACTCTCAACAAAATGGGCATAGAGGGCAAGTGCCTCAACATTATAAAGGCCATATATGATAAACCCACATCTAAAATCATTCTGAACAGCGAGAGGTTGAAAGCTTTTCCTCTGAGATCGTGAAAAAGACAGGGCTGCCCACTCTCCCCACTGTTATTTAACATAGTACTGGAGGTCCTAGCCACGACAATTAGACAAAACAAAGAAATACAAGGAATCCAGATTGGTAAAGAAGAAGTTAAACTGTCACTATTTGAAGATGACATGATATTGTACATAAAAAACCCTAAAGACTCCACTCCAAAACTACTAGAACTAATATCGGAATTCAGC
Organism: Manis pentadactyla; assembly: GCF_030020395.1. NCBI lineage: Eukaryota > Metazoa > Chordata > Mammalia > Pholidota > Manidae > Manis > Manis pentadactyla. The sequence goes on from NC_080023.1 coordinate 55,770,947, forward strand.
AAAGTTGCAGGATACAAAATTAACACACAGAAATCTGTAGCTTTCCTCTACACTACCAATGAACTAATAGAAAGAGAAATCAGGAAAACAATTCCATTCACAATAGCATCAAAAAGAATAAAATACCTAGGAATAAACCCAACCAAGGAAGTAAAAGACCTATACCCTGAAAACTACAAGACACTCTTAAGAGAAATTAAAGAGGTCACTAAAGAATGGAAACTTCATCCCATGCTCTTGGCTAGGAAGAATTAATATCGTCAAAATGGCCATCCTGCCCAAAGCAATATACAGATTCGATGCAATCCCTATCAAATTACCAACAGCATTCTTCAATGAACTGGAACAAATAGTTCAAAAATTCATATGGAAATGCCAAAGACCCCAAATAGCCAAAGCAATCCTGAGAAAGAAGAATAAAGTTGGGGGGATCTCACTCCCCAACTTCAAGCTCTACTACAAAGCCATAGTAATCAAGACAATTTGGTACTGGCACAAGAACAGAGCCACAGACCAGTGGAACAGAATAGAGACTCCAGACATTAACCCAAACATATATGGCCAATTAATATACGATAAAGGAGCCATGGACATACAATGGGGAAATGACAGTCTCTTCAACAGATGGTGTTGGCAAAACTGGACAGCTACTTGTAAGAGAATGAAACTAGATCAGTGTCTAACCCCATACACAAAAGTAAATTCGAAATGGATCAAAGACCTCAATATAAGTCATGAAACCACAAAACTCTTAGAAAAAAACATTGGCAAAAATCTCATGACCCACTCTTTACACCACTCACACTGTAACATCCTGAGTTGGGCCACTCTCCTGACTTCATTCAGGCTCCTGCACACTGCTCTGGGCCCCTTGTAGTTTCCCAACCATAGGGAGCCCTACCAAGGATGGCTCCACCTAACTGCTTTTTGATTGAATTTTTCAGGAAGTTGAAGACCCCTATTAGATTTTAAGAAACTTGAGAGCAGAGACTTTGTCTTAGCCTAGTTTTCATTCTTTCCAGGGCCTTGCCTGGTGCATTCCAACAACTAGTTTTGGCAATATTGTATACCACATATTTCTGATATACTTTCGACATGCCAAAGAAACAAGACCAAAACCTTATGATAAAAATATATTTCTTCAAAGAAGGTGAGAGTGTTTCACACAGCCTGTTATCTTCAGGAAATACCTAAGGAGCATTTTATAAGTAGCAAACTAACCAACAAAGACATCTCACAAGACTCCATTATATCACAAATCATTAACAAAATTTATTTCAAGCACTTAAATCTCTGACCAGTACTCATCATTTTTAAACACTTTAAGCCAAGAGAGTGTTAGTTAACTACATTCCAAGGCCTAATTTAAAGCCATTCTTCCCTTAATTTCACACAAATTGAGTCAGCTAATTTGCACACAATGTTTTTGTATGTAAATAGCTCCTGTGATATACTCCACTCCTCTTTTAAATAGAAAAATTTTCAGGTTAAGATAGTTCATTCGTTCAACAAATATTGAGCACTGACTATAGAGTCAAATGCTATTTAGGCAAACCAGAAATCAAGTGGTGAATACAAGCAAAATCTCTTAATTCTAAATTCAAAGTCAGAATGCAAAATTTTCAAAACAAAAGCACACTCAGAAACTGCCAATTTCAACTCACTATTCAGTCAAATGCAGTATTAGTTTTGGCCACTCACTGTGAGATTATGTTTCTCAAAGAAATAATACACAACCCAGAAGGGATTCTCCACCCTAGCAAACCGTCATTTTGGACTAGATGACTCTTGGCTGTGAGCGCCTGTCCTGTGCATTGCAGGACGCTGACAAGTATCGCTGGCCTCCACCCCCCAGGTACTCTTGGCACCCCTTCATCCATGCCCTCTCCAAGCAACCAGAAATGTTTCCAGACACCACAAAAATTATCCTAGGGGACAAAATCCCCCCCTGGTTAAGAATCACAAAAGTACAGGAATGACTAAAGGTACTCTCTTCGCTCTTTTAAGCCGATTATGATGCAACTTTATTCATGAAAATGCCAAAACTTGAAAGAAACGAAGGTGTCCTTCAGCAGGTAAACGAATAAACTGTGGTACCTCCAAACAATGGAGTATTACTCAGTGCTAGAAAGAAATAAGCTATCAATAAAAAGTCAAATGAAGGAAATAAAAATGCATAACTACTAAGTCAAATAGACCAATCTGAAATGGCTGTATACTACATGAATCCAACTTATGACATCTGAAAAAGCACAACTACAGAGACAGTAAAATATCAGTGATGCCAGGGCTGACGGGGAAGAGAGGGATGAACAGGCAGAGCACAGAAGATTTACAGGGCAGTGAAAATTATGTTTGATACTATAGTGATGGATACATATCACTATAGATTTGTCCAAACGCACACACTGTACAACACTCAGAGTGAATCCTCAGGTACACTACAGACTTTGAGTGGTGATGATGTGTCAATGCAGGATCATCAATTGTAACAAACGCACCACTCTGGTGGGAAGCTATGCATGTGCAGAGCAAAGAGGTATATGGAAAAATCTCTGTACCTTCCTATTTGTCTGTGAACCTGAGACTGTTCTAAAGCACAGTCTTAATAAAAAAAGAAAAAAGGAACTGTGGGCATTTGGTAAATTTTATTTCCCTTCACTTTCCCCAATGAAATGGCTTTATTCCTTTTCTTTACTACACGAAGATAAACAATGTATTCACCCTTTCATCTCTGTATACAAGCATACATATATAACTTTATATACATGGGAGTTCGTTGATGCTTAAGATTTTCAAAGAAGGGGAGATAAGGTAGAAAACAAGCTAGGGAGAGGCGCTGACATGGATTGTAAAATACATTGTAAGCACATGCGAAGTCTTAGAGAACAGTGAATACCGAGGGAGACCAGAAACATGTAAACAAAAACTGAGTTCCCGCCCCCGACAGTAATTCGCAGCCTGCACCTTTCAACTGACAGCTGCAGGTTTCACGCAACCTTATCAGTAACAGATGTTCCAAAATAACCTGCTTCTCCAGACCAACAAGTCTGAAGCAAAGACCCTATTTTAAGTCGTTTCAATACTTCTGTGGACAGAAAATTATTTGGAAGACCAGGATCTGGAGTTTAACTAAAGAGTATTAATACCCAGATTCTCTGAGATAGATGCCGTCACAGCCGAAATCACAAGAAACCCTGAGAGTACACAATGCAAGTAAATGAACTCTGGCTATCCGCACACGATCACTCCCTGAGCTCAAAAACTTGGCGCGGCTTCTCCCAAGAAGCCACAGCACCGGCCCAACGTTTCTCTCCCCCGCCGCTAGCGCCGGTCCGGGGGCAGCCCGGCAGGACTTACCAGTCCCGACGCGGCCATGTTCCGGCCCGGCCCCGCCCACGCCCTCAACGGCCCCCGGCTCCAGGAAGCCCAGCAGTGACCGAGCCGCCGTGGGAGCAGCTGGGCAGCGACTCCGGAGCACCCCTGAGGCGGGAGGCGGCAGAAACGAGGGAACTAGCAAGCAAGCGCTGTCAGTGCTTCTCATCCATTGGCCCGTCCCTCCACAAGCCCCCGGAACCCAGCTCTCTCCGCAGTTTCAAACTGGCTGCACATGCGCAAAGCTGCCCGCGCAACCCAACAGGAAGCAAGCCGTTTTGGGCCCGCCCCTCACCGTTCTCTCTTACAGTCCCGCCCTTTTCTGCGCACTTTCCTTCCGCCCACAGCTTCGTCAGCCATCCTTCCCTCCGCACAGTGAGGGCTGCCGGTCTTCCACCTGGGCTTCTGCTTGGCGGACACGGTTTTGGGAACTGCCTTTGCCCCTTGAGCACCGTGTAAAACTTCTCAACGGTTATTTATAGAGTAAAAAGTAATACTTGGAAGGAATAAAGTTAAAAATTGCAGAAGTCGTTTAAAGAGAAATACTTAACCGTGCAGCCCTGTCAGCCACACCTAGACAATATATGCATCATCTCTGAAAATAATGATTTTTTTCGGATACATAGTATTTTCATGAAATATCGCTAACAAAATGGCCTATGTAAATATATTTCACTTAATATGATGTCCTGAAAGGAGTCCTGGATCAGGAGTCTTGAAACCTGCTCAGCTGACTTGTTAATGTAATCTAGGACAAATTATGGCACACCATTCTGGGTGTTTCATTAATAATATGATGGGAAAGGTAAATTAGATACTCTGAAGACTTGACCTGAACATTTTATGATTCTATGAAACTGTTCTATTTTTGTGATTTACTAAAATTTTGCAAGGAAATTGTTAACCAAAAAAACTTTGCTTATTGTCTAAATTTAAGGGTGAACTAATAAATTTGAATTAAAATAAATTTCAAACCCACAGCTAGCATCATACTAAATGGTGAAAAGTTGAAAGCTTTTCCTCTAGCATCAAGAACAAGACAATGATATCTACTCTCACCACTTTTATTCAAACTAGTACTCAAAGTCCTAGCCACACAGACAAAAAAGAGAAAGAAAAGGCATCTAAAATTATAAAGAAGAAGTAAAATTGTCACTATTTCCGGTGACACAATATTTTATACAGAAGACTCCACCAAAAAACTATTAGAATTAATAAATTCAGTAAAGTCACAGGATACAAAATCAATATACAGAAATACATTGTGTTTCTATATACTAATGACAAACTAGCAGAATGAGAAATTAAGAAAACAATCCCATTTACAATTCTCAAAAAAGGATAAAATACCTAGGGATAAATCTAACTAAGGAGGTGAAAGACCTATACTCTGCAAACAATAAGACACTGATGCAAGAAATTGAAGATGACACAAATAAATGGAACGCTATTCTGTGATCATGGTTAGTTAGGACAACCAATATTGTTAAAATGATCTACCAATTCAGTGCAATCCCTATCAAAATACCAATAGAATTTTTCACAGAACTAAAACAAATAACCCTAAAATTTGTGTGTAACCACAACACACTCCAAATAGCCAAAGCAACTTGAGAAAGAAGAACAAAGCTAGGGGTATCAGGCAGCTCAATTTCAAGCTACAGTAATCAAAAAGGTATGGTACTGGTACAAGAACAAATGCATATATCAATTGAATACAACGGAGAGCCAAGAAATAAGCCATGCTTACATGGTTTATTAAAGGAAGCAAGATTATACAATGAGAAAAAGACAATCCCTTTGATAAATGGTGTTGGAAAAACTGGAAAGTTATATGCAAAAGAATGGAACTAGATCACTTTCTTACACTACACACAAAAATAAATTCATAATGGATTAAATACCTAAAAATAAAACGTGAAACCATAAACCTCCTAAAAGAATAAAAAATAGCAAGTAAACTCTTGGACATCTACCTTAGCAATTTTTTTTTTTTGGAGATGTATCTCCAGCAAGGCAAAAAAAGCAAAAATAAATAAGTGGAACTACTTCTGCACAATAATAAAAAGCTTCCGCACAACAAAGGAAATCATCAACAAGGCAACCTTCTGAGAATATGTTTGCAAATGATATATCTAGTGAGGGATTAATATCCAAAATATACAGAGAACTCGTACACCTCAACACCAAAAAAACAAATAATTCTATTAAAAAATGGGCAGATGACCTGAATAGACATGTTTCCAAAGAAGACACACAGACACAGGAAAAGTTGCTCAACATAACTAATCATCAGGGAAGTGCAAATCAAAACCACAATGAGATATTACCTCATACCAGTTAGAGTGCTATTACTAAAAGACAAAAAATAACAAGTGCTGGCAAATATGTGGAAAAAAGGGAACCCCTGTGCACTGTTAGCGGGAATGTAAATTGGTGCAGCCACTATGGGAAACAGTTTTGGGAGTTCCTCAAAAAAAATTAAAAATGAAAATACCATAAAAACTAGCAATGCTACTTCTGGGAATTTACTTAAAGAAAATAAAAACAGTAATTCAAAAAGATATACGCACCCCTATGTTTATTGCAAGATTATTTACCATAGCCAAGATATGGAAACAATCTAATGTCCAGTCAAAAGATGAATGGATAAAGTAGATGGGGTACACACACACACACAAACACACAGTGGAATATTACTGAGCCATAAAAAATGAAAGCTGGTATTATGCTAAGTGAAATAAGTCAGATAGAGAAAGAAAAATACCATATGATTTCACTTATATGTGGAATCTGAAAAACAAATCAAATGAACAAACAAATCAGAAAATAGACTCATAAAAACAGAGAACAAACTTGTGGTTGCCATAAGAGAGGAGGATAAAGGGATGGGAAAAAGAGGTGAAGGAGATAAAGAAGTGCAAAAAAAAGAATTGAGTTATAAATTTTTTAAGTTTGTAATTGTAATGCTTTAACAAATTTATCACCTGCTAAGGCCATTTTGTTTCTTTTTTCCCTTCTCTCTTTCTTTTTCCTTCCTTATTTCTTTTTCTTTTTTTAGGGAAGAGGGGTTACAAATTAACTTTGAAATCAGATAAGCTTGGATTCTACTCTACTCCACTAATTGTGCTATAATGGGTAAGTTAATTAAACTGTTTCTCAATTCCCTTGTCTATAAAATGGAAATAATATTAAAGTTGTCGAGATAGTGGATTAATTCCTTTTAAGATCTAGGTGAAATTCATAGAACATAATAAGAATTCAATAAATAATGCTATTGATATTATTATGGATATTTTTTTGCTTGGTTTAGCAGAAGTTTTGCCACTCAGACTACAGTATATAATTTGGTATTATCACATTTGTAATAGATAATAATAAAAATATCACTTAATGAGTACATACTATATGCCAACTTCTATTCTAAGTGGTCTCCATGAGGTAACTTGTTTAATTCTTAGAACATTCCTATGAAAAAAAGTGACTAATCTCCCCATTTTATAAAAAACAGAACTGGGACAGAGTTTAAGTAACATGCCTAAGATTACACTACCATTAAATGGTAGAGCTGGGGATGAACTCTGGTATTCTGATCCAGAAATGAGCATTTAATCACTACAGTCTTTTTACCTCTCAGTGAGAAACTGTAGCAAACAGAATCAGATGTGAAGTTCCACATGTAAAATTATATCCCTTACTTCCACTGGAAACAGTAGCTTTCAGAGGTATTTTGAGAAACTTGAAATGCAATGACATGCTGGTGTGACATGCAGGGCACAAAAAGTGTTAGCAATGAACTGGATCTCTTCCAAGGAGCAAATAGAGCAGCAGCCTTATGAAAACAAAGTTATGAAGATTCCACAGTTCCCAAACAAACTTTTCAGTTCCTTCTGCAATTGTCCTATTTAATTGCCCCACCATGATTTTAGCATCCTAAAATATGGTTGCTAGTTGATGAGGTAATGTTTATAAAACCCAGGTTTATCATTATAAACCCTTGCCCCCCAAAATACATTAAGATCACTCCTTATAAACTACTGTGATTACTAACTAAATCTTGAAGTTTTCCATTTCAACTATTTTCCTAGATAAGGGGTGTGTGTGTGTGTATCAGTCTGTGAAAGTGTGTGTATTAGATTTGTAAAGAAATGTAATTTGAAAGGGAAATAGAAACTTTTAGTTACTTATGATTTTATGTAATTTAAAATTTGTAATTAGTAAAACTATTTTAAAGAATACTTTAGACCTTAAAAATGACACTCCAATAATCAGTTTGTTCTAGAAATTGTAACATAGTTGCAATTATAACTTGAAATTTGCTTTATTCATAATGGACCCAAACTGGGAATATGCCAATCAACTGGTAAATGAATAAACAAATTTCAGTACATCCATACAGTGGAATATCCCTCAGCCATAAAAACTAACAGAACTGCTGATACTTTCAACAACCCAGATGAATCCCAAAGCATTATACTAAGTGAATGAAGGCAGACATCAAAGGCTATCTGCTGTATAATTCCATATATGTAACCAAATAAAACTATATGAGCAACAATGAGACCTGTGGTTGCCAGGAGATGAGGTCAAGGGAGAAGACCCTGACTGCAAAGGGCCATGAGGGGAATTTTGCTGTGGTAGAAATAGTCTATCTCTTGATTATGGTAGTGGTTACATAATTATATGTATTTGTCAAAACCCTTAAAACTGTGCTCCTAAAACAAGGATAACTTTTGCTGTAAATTATATCTCAATAAATATGACTTGAAAAATGAAGACCTTTAGATATTGAATTATGAGATGTGTGAATTTTGATCAGAGTTTGGTTAAAAACAAAGAAGCTATGAAGAGCATTAAGCAATTGTGGAAAATTAAAATATTAATTGATTATTAGATGACAAGAGAATTGTACATTTTTCTTAGATATTATAATATTATTGTGTTGATGTAAGAAAATGTCCTTGCTTTTTTATGTTCTCACTCAGGACATGCACATTAAAGTACTGAGGGGTAAAATGCAATGTTTGTAAGTACTTTGGAATGATTCAGCAAAAGAAAAATAGAAATATAGTTAAAGTAAATATGCCAAACTGTTAACAATAATTAAAACTACATGGTGGATGCATAAAATAATGATGGATGTATAAGTGTTCATTAATACTACTATTTTTGCTTCTCTGTATGTTTGAAATTTTTCATGGTAAAATGATAGGGCCAAAAGTAGCATTAATAAATTTGCTGAAGTTCTCAAAATTTTTGCAAAACTATTATATTGCAAAAGTCAAAAGTGAAAAGATGGCAAATTACTATCAGAGAATTTTGTCCAAAAAATTACACTCCAAAAATCTATTTGGTCCAGAAATTATAACTTTTGCAATTATAATTTAAAATTTGCTAAAGTTTTAAAAATTCGGGGGCAATTTTGGAGTTTATTTTTTAATTTCAAAATTTTTTTTATTAAAGTATTATTGATATACACTCTTATGAGGTTTCACATGAAAAATAATGTGGTTACTACATTCACCCATATTATCAAGTTCCCCCCATGCCCCATTGCAGTCACGGTCCATCAGTGCAGTAAGATGCCACAGAGTCCCTGTTTGCCTTCTCTGTGCTACACTGTTCTCCCCATGATCCCCCACACCACGTGTGCTAAACATAATACCCCTCAATCCCCTTCTCCCTCCCTCCCCACTTGCCCTCCCACACCCCTCCCCTTTGGTAACCACTAGTTCATTCTTGGAGTATGTGAGTCTGCTACTATTCTCTTCCTTGACTTTTGCTTTGACTTTTCCTTGACTCCACAAATGAGGGAAATCATTTTTGGTACTTGTCTTTCTCTGCCTGGCTTATTTCACCGAGCATAATATCCTCTAGCTCCATCCATGTTGTTGCAAATGGTAGGATTTGTTTTATTCTTATGGCTGAATAATATTCCATTGTGTATATGTACCACATCTTATTCATTCGTCTACTGATGGACACTTAGGTTGTGCTTCCATATCTTGGCTGTTGTAAATAGTGCTATGATAAACATAGGGGAGAATATGTCTTTTTGAATCTGAGAACTTGTATTCTTTAGGTAAATTCCTAGGCATGGAATTCCTGGGTAAAATAGTATTTCTATGTTTAGTTTTTTGAGGAACCTCCATACTGTTTTCCACAATAGTTGAACTAATTGTCATTCCCACAAACAATGTAGAGTATTCCCCTTTCTCCACATCCTCGCCAGCATTTGTGTTTCCTTGTCTTTTGGATGTTGGCCATCCTAACTGGTGTGAGGTGATATCTCATTGTGGTTTTAATTTGCATTTCCCTGATAATTAGTGATGTGGAACATCTTTTCATGTGCCTGTTGGCCATGTGAATTTCTTCTTTGGAGAAGTGTCTGTTCATATCCTCCACCCATTTTTTAAAAGGGTTATGTGCCTTTTGGGTGTTGAAGCATGTGGGTTCTTTTATATTTTGGATGTTAACCCCTTGTTATATAGGACGTTTACAAATAAATTCTCCCATACTGTAGGATGCCTTTTTGTTCTGCTAATGGTGTCCTTTGCTGTACAGTAGCTTTTTAGCTTGGTGGAGTCCCATTTGTTCATTTTTGCTTTTGTTTCCCTCGCTCGAGAAGATGCGTTCAGGAAAAAGTTGCTCATGTTTATATTCAAGAGATTTTTGCCTATGTTGTCTTCTAAAGTTCAAATTTTTAAGTTTTTGTATTGTTTACTGCCAAATGTTGGTTAGTGCATTCACTTTAAGTGGCCTTTTATGACAAAACTATCCTCAGCTAGAAAGTCTCTTCTAAGGCTTTTAACTGCCAGATAAAAGTATGCTTGCAGTATGCAGACAGGTGGCAGCAACGTTCACAACTTTTTTTTTCTTTACCATGCTGTGAGTTAAAGGGCAGCACTGAGTCCTTAATTTTCAAGTGCTGTATAAGTTGGCTGAGTTTACTAAGTTACCACTGCGCCAACTGTTTGATTCTTATTGCAATTGCATTCTGTTATATAGACATTGCTTCTCTGAACACAAATATATGCTATCCTCTGGATGTCCTTTCTATAGCCTATAATTTACTTCCAGTCAACATAACTCTTAAAAATAAGTTTGTCATTTAAAACACATTTAGATTTTCAAAAGCTTAATAATATGGTTTCTGCATTATAGTTTTACCTGCAAAAACTTAAATTAACTTGGTAATGCTAGACAAATATTTAAATAATGTACATTTATATTTATTGACATGGAAATGTGCTCTAGATACATTATATGGAAAATATAGTTTATCAAAAAGAATGTACTGTATTAATCCTGATTACTAAGTATATGCAAATAGAGAAATAAGTGTCAAAAAGTCATGGTACCCACCCAAACAGTGCTAATGGTAGATGGTGGAATAGAATATGATTTTCATTTTCTTTATTTTTTTCTGTTTTGTCTAAAACTTATATAAGTAACTTTTCCATTTATAATAAGAAAAAAATTAAGTGAGCATAAGACATGATACAGAAAATGTTCATAAATTCAAGTGCCTATAGAAATTCATAAATAATAAAATGCCAAACTGTAGTTTCAGGCAATACCTAACAGTAAGAGATTTACAAGGTGAAGGAAAAAGGGAGATAAACTGCAAGCAAAGACATGAGGGCAGAAATTATGTACTGTTGACACAGAAAATTTGTCAGATATTGTAAAGTGTTCATGTTTGCAAAACAAAACTACAGTGTGGGACCACCCTCAATGTTCAGATAAGTTTTCACTTATTCCTACAGATTGAGAAACTGTATCAGTCAGAGATCAGCTATCTAGAACAGGATTCATGATAGTTAATTTAAGCAAAAGAAGATCTACTACTAGGCATTTATTAGCTTACAAAATTGTTGGGAGGGATGGTGAAATAATGTATGCTGAATTTTCAGGAATTATTCGGGAAGACACACTGCAGAACTGAACCATCAAGAGCTCTTCTGCCTGTACACTCAGGAAGCAAACTGGAAAATGTGAAAGCTGATTCTAATGCTAGAGTCTCCAGAACCACACTGACGCTGCACGTTAAGGAAACCACCACAATTACAAAACTGCCGTGTCAAGGAAGCCACCGCAAAGAAACCTCTATGAGCAGGAAGCATCCTTGCAGCTGCTCCAGAAGCACACCATACCGTCTGTGATAGGCATCAGAAAACTGATGTTCCATGTCTTGAAACTAGTGATCAGACACCAGAACTTCTGATTAACATTGCCACAGAAAAATCAGGTACCTACAGACCATGCTTACCTCTCAGAGGAAAAAAAAAGGCAGCATAAGAATGAATTGTCTCCATTTTTCCCTCCAACATTGAATGCACCCCAACTTCAGCCACAAAGAAATCTGAGACATCTAACTGTTACCTTTTCAGCCTCTGCAGTAAAGAATGGCTCACTAGAAGGGGTTGGAATGGATATTAAGCACCAATCTATCTTGGTGCATCCTAAAGAAGCATTAATAGATCTTAAATGAAGTGAAGGAGAAGAAAAACATAGACTTAACCCTTCTATGTTGAGTTTGAAGTGGTTAAAAACAAATTCATTATTGTGCTCTCTCCTCCCTCTCCAAACTATCTGTATCTGGAATTTCCAGTTGCTATTAAAGCTGCCAATAATCTATTATTTATCTCATTTAGAAAACTGTATGTGCCATGTGTCTATGTAGCATCCAAGAAATACTTCTCAATAACATAAATGATACCTTACACTACAAAAATAGTTTGAACATTTAACTAGAAAAACTTTTATCATCCTACAAATGACTCTTTGTACTGAAAATTACAAGGATAGCAAATTAAGCCACTCTCACAGGAATACTAATATCATTTCTGTAACAGTGATTCCTCACATTTTTCTGTTTAAAAACACCTAGTGGAAACATTTTCTGACTAATAATAACTCACTATGGCACAAAGCATTCCAAATAATCATTAAAATTTAATCTGTATTCTTCAGTCATGGATTATAAACATAAATGTATTCATTCAAATATCCTCAAAATTTACTGCCATGAATTGTGATACAAATGGCAATACATCATCAGTAAATATTAAATAAAACAAAGGCTGGAAATTTGGAAGTACTGAAGAGTGGTTTGAGTCTTCTATACAGACCTACTGATTGAACCAGTTTTATTAGGTAGATAGTAAAATACTCTAGAGAGCCTGAACCATTGTGAAAATGTGAATTCATTCACTTGAATTTTGTTATAGCATAGATGGCTCAAAAGAGCACTTAGATTTTGGTGTTATATTGGTTAATCTTACACTTAATTCAAAGTTGTCAAGTTATATTTGACATGTATCCTGATATATAGCAAACTCCTGTGACACATGCTGATGATGGCTATAGCAGTTTGACTAAGGTGTATTTTCAATAGTTTGATAGTAAGATGATTGTTCTACATGACAACAAAAGAATCATATGTCAACTAATGGTCACACATATCAGAAAAAGGGACCTCCTTTCACAGTGAAGGCTAAAAACTCTCTAAATTAGAACCATAATATATTTCAACTGGGAGCTATTTATTTATAGATGAATATAATCTGTAATCTACTTCTTATCAATGTTGATTTCAACACAATCTCTGTATTTGAAAACTTAGTTTCCTGATAGAGAATATATACCAATAACTACAAGACAACGGGACAAATATTGTGACAAAAATGTGCAAAATGCTATGGGATTGCAGGATGAAAGAGAGAAACTTTCCTCTTGAGGATAGGAAAGGATTCAGGTAATCAGGAAATCTTCACAGACAAGAATATATCCAACCTGGGTCTTCACTGAAGGATGAGTAGTATGTGGTCATATTAACAAGAAGAAGGAAGGGCATCAAGCAGGTTATACAGTGATTGGAAAGGTATGAGTAGAAGGGAAAGACCACGAGGTATCAAGACAACTGGGAATAACCAATATTACTAGAAAAGAAAGTATTTTTTAAGGAGTTTCCATTTAAAAGGACCCTGTTATGAAGGACCTTGTGTTCCATGCTTGAGCACATGTTGGCCCTCAATAAATAGTGTGAATGAAAAAAATGAAAGGATGAATCTGCTAAAGCAACCCCATTACCATGTTTTAAGCAGGAGAGAGACTTGATTAGATTGCATTTTAAATGAGTCAGAGAAGTGTGGAAGGTAGGAAACTGTTTTGAAGCATATTGCAGCTCTTCAGACCAAAAGTGAGGAAGCTGTGATCCCAGAAAACTAGTTTGTTTGAGTTCTCAGAGCTGATTAGCAGCAAAATTGGCTTTTCTCCCTACACCCATATACTTTTTGTACCACACTTCTTTATCTACAAATTCATTACTTATCACCTAAAACCTGAGGTATGTGTTAGAGGATTTCCATTGTAATGCTGCAATGGTACAATGATAATTGGAAGTTGTAGACAGGTCTCACTGGCTAATAATGATGCTGGCTATTTTTTTAGGGACACATAATTTGAATATTGGTATATTAAGAATTAATTTGGTTTGCACATCAGCCAACAAAAGCAATTTACAGAGGCTGAGGAACTGTTTTATCTTGAATTTTGCTTTTTTTTTTTAAAGGAAGGCATATTTAAGTAACTGATTATTTCTCAGAAATATCCCTATCATTACATTTTTCTAGAGGCATTCTTTCCCACATGAAACTGTCTGGCCATAAAGCCAGTGACTACTTTTCTCATATTCTGACCACTGATGATTCCTAGCATCCTGGCTTGCTTCCCACTTCTTCTTTCATTTCTCAGTTCTTATCCCTCCTTTCACTTCCTCCCTGTGTTAGACCAGCTACTAGCTGCCAAGAAAGTGGTTATCAAATCAGGAAGCTTTTCTTTGTCAATCAACTGATTTTCCTACATTGAAACTAAAAAAATAGTAAGGTTTTGTCAAAAATATAAGCTGGACCTAAATCATTGGAAGTTTTGGGTAGTAGGAAGCTGTTCTCAATTTAATAAAAAGGCAAGGGAGTAATCTTGACTCTTCAACTCTGATTTCGGTTCCAAACTGTTTTCTTTCTGATGATGCAACTGATTACCTTTCTCTAGTATTGATAATCAATTTGTATTGTACCTCACTTTGTAGACAATTTGACTCCACACATCACAGCTAAAGACATAATGGAACCCATACTGGTGGGGAAAACCATGTGGCCTCTCAATTAGGAAAGGAGGATCAGACTAGAGATTCCTGGCTTGCTTTGATTTCTAACAGGCTGGTCTAGTTGGGGAGAAGGCTCCGGCCTGGGCTATACCAAATCTGAAATAGTATAATTCTGAAATATTAAGGATGAAAAAGGAAACAGTAGAATTTTTCAGGACCCCTGCAATACAACCCTAAATTTCTTCCATTATACCCTTCCCACATCATTCCTTTCACAGTACTAGGCCAAATCCAGTCTCTCAAAGACCATTTTCCACATGCAGATAGCTATTGAATACATTTTGGCCCCAGTGTAGCTCTATAAATCTCACTAGATAACTGTAGGGACCTATAGGAAAAATGGAAGTTCCATTGCCAGGATCCTCACCTGATCCTAACCTATTCACTCATGATGAATGCACAATAATGTAATACTTACCCTGCCTACTGCACAGGCAGCTTGGATACTGCCTGTGGTAATATAAAAAGAGCTCTGCCAAGGGCTAAGGGAAAAGGAGAGCAGAGGCTGGGGGTGAGAGCAGAGCCTGGAGCAGAGGTAGAGACAGAGACAGATTTGCTTCTTGAAGACTACCCTGGAGGTGGACTGGATTCTAGTGCTTGGCTTGCCACCATGAGAATAAAGCTTGGCATAAGCCCCTTTTAACCCCCAAAATTCCACTGTCATTTTTTCAGTCTCATCAAATCCATAGTGAATGTGCCCAGAGTTGGGAACTCCCTCTGGCCTGGAGCTACAGGACCCCATCTATGCATCATAGCTTCAGCTCAGAAAGAATAAAAAAATAAAATTTTGAAAATTTGTAGCTTTCTCTGCCAGACATATTTTTCCAAATATCCACTGGTAACCCACAAACTCAAACTACTTATTGACAAAAAAGTGAAAAATCCTATGTTCCTTTACCTGTGTTTTACATTTAGTGGACCATCAAAATATGCACAGGATAAGTAGCTCCATTTTTCTACAAATTTAAGCAAAGCTCAGTCCTGAAACATTTACAGCAGAAATAGTACTAATAAAATAATCCTATGATGTAATTTTTAATGAAGGGAGTTAGCTCAAAAATCATGAAATTTGAGTAAGCTCAAATTTCAAGTCATGTTCTCTGGGGATAAAAATGAACAGCAATAAACAAAAAAAGGTGAAAGAAAACAAATATGACCTTGATGACTCCTCTGAAGTCCATAATTTCCACATCAGTTCCTTTCATCCTCTGTTGATGTTACTCTTCTGTTTACTTTGTTACTGTAATTCTAAGCACATGTACTTTATTCAGAGACTGCCCTCTGAAAGTTGGTCTATGCCTGTTCTTTCTTACCTCACAAAAAGTAAAGGAAAAAATAGTATGTGTGTGGGTGTGTGTGTGTCCTGTTGGTGGTTAAAAATTGAGTAGGGACTTCCTCTTTGAACAGTTTTGCCTTTTCCTCTCACACAAGGGAGATCTCATTTTGTTTGAGACTGGATACAGTTGAAACCAACCACACACCAACAAGAGGTTATGATGGCTAAGAAGCCCCCAAAACCAGCCCCTCGAAAGATCTTCCAAGAAAGGTTAAAGATTACCGCGCTACCCTTGTACTTTGATGGTTTTTTATTAGTCAAGCGGTCAGAATACCAGGTAAGTCCATAGATGACAATGTTAAAAGAAGCTTCTGTCTTAATATAAAACTTATTTCACGGTGATGCAATATGACAAGGGCATCCTTGTTTCTGATGGAGTTAAACTCTCTTCCTTGAGCTCAAAAATATGATTACAGTTTTGTACAACTTAAATATAGTATGGCTTATACACATAGCTGTATATATGTATGTATTTTATATAACATAAGGTTCTAATATTGTCACTCATATAAAAAAATTTAGTAAGCTGAATTTCCAAAGACTTCACTTCAACATCACTGAATGTTTTAGCTTAGAAGATAAAATGTTTCCTGTATTTTCTCTACAATTTACTAATTTGCTTCCACGATGACGTGTACCATTAAGATAAAATGATATTGTGATTGAAATTAAACCCTCTGCTCCAATTCTCAGTTTTTGAAGTTTAAAAATAACGATCAAATTATTTTTAATGGTAACAATTTTATAAAAAATTGTGAAAATGATAAAATTGATACTGTTTAACATTATGTATAGTTATATGTTCTAAAAACACTGTTCAAGGTAGTGACTTAAAAAAATAATATGGTGCTCCTTGGGTAGTATGTACACTAAACTACATACATACATTTACTCTAAGAAAATTCAGAAAGCATTCCATATTTTTAAAATACAAAAATTAAAATTTATCATTAGTGATCTTAAAATACTAATTGTGGATAATTTGAAATTAATAAGGGAAATAAAGATGAAAATGCTTGCTACCAAAGAAAAAAGAAATCAGTAACTTAGATGAAATTTTATGAAATTTTAATACTAACTGAAACTAGAAAAATTTAGGTGTTTCAAGAAATCTTTAATAAGTGATAATGAAATGCCATAAGAAATGTTTAATAATGATAAAAATATATTTTCTGAGGATTTATTAATACTTATGGAAAAACTATGTATGTGAAAGTATGTGTAATAGTGTATTCATATTTCTTGCATATTTACTATTTGAGAGTAAAGACATGGTTATTTGTATTCTGTTAGGGATGTTAAACATGTAATAGCAATATATGTCAGTTAAATTAGAAAATTTTTGGATGATTCTGTATGTTTTTAAAATGAATTCAATCTTGTCACAGGCTAGCCACATTGTTACACTTTGTCAGGAAGGAGGAATTAGGAAAAGAAATTTCTAATTTGTAATTTAAATTTGGTTATTCATTGAATGTTTCCTATTATATTATTTTAATTATAGTATTTCCACTATTATAAAGGTAATTACAATAACTGTTTCTGATAATGGGTTCCTTTTAATGTTTAAAGAAGTCATGTCATTGATGTGGTTAGCAGAAAGAACAAGGATTTTAGAGTGTCAGTAAAACATGTCTTTACCTGAGGCTTTGCCACTTAACAGCATGTGATCTTACACAAATTACTCTATCTCCTTTTCCTCAACTCAGTTTCCTCAACTATAAAATGGAGAGAATATGACTGGCCTCCCAATGTACAGTACCTGGGATACAGCTGGTGCTCAATCAACTTACTCAGCACCTTTTACTGTGTGCCTCCTATGCACCTAGTATCACACTCAGTTCTGGAGATATGAATAATACACAAAGACCCTACCTTCAAGAGGCTTAGTTTAGATGACTTCCTTATCCAATACATTTTCTTAAAAAGCATGCTTTGAAATGGAAAAATTAAACTATAGGTATAAATATTTCTAATGAAATTAACTTCTCCTTGTATGTGAGGGAGAAGAGAGTAATAGGATGACAATAATGTCAACTTACAAGGTGTTTTCAAGAATTAAAGGGATGACATATAAAACTGTAAAACATCTTGCTCCCACAAGAGTTAGATTCATTCTCCTCCCATTCATTATTTACCATTTTCTTATTAACATACTAAAATCAATCTTGAGTTCACAAGTAATATGGCTCAAAGGAAAGCCACAGTGATAGTGTTTGAAAATAGAAGCATTGAGAAGCAGCTAAAGAAAACAGTGGGATTTCTTCTAAGCATTGAGAAATAGTAGCAGCAAGAAAACGCTATGGAAAATAGTAGGATTTCTAAGCAAGCAGGAGCAAAGTGCCAGGGAACCGTTGGAAAAAAGGTGAACCAAGGGTATTTAAAGGTCATCTTTGGAGCAAATGGGCTAGAGGAAGTTGACTAGAAGCTAATTGCAAGGCCTGTTCACCACAGTGTTATTTCATTGACTTAAACTGCAGAATAAGTGGGGTCTTTGATGAAGGAATTCAGAACAGTTAAGCTAAAGAAAATACAACTGAAGAGTAATCTGGTCCATAAGGACATTACATGTTGCAAGTTTTGTGACAGGGGCACTTCTAAGAATTTAAGGAATTTTACCCCTAGAAAAAGGTGCCAACATACACCATTTTAATGCAATTCCAGAAGGTCCGTGGATCCCAGGTCAAGAACTCATTAAAAGCACATAATCTTCGTGGAAAAGATAACATGGGAAGATTTATTTAAACCACAGCACTAGAATTTGGTATGGATAAGGAAGCCTTATTTGATAATAAGAGCTATTAAATGCCACAACAGGATATCAATAGCAACACAGTTCTTACAAACAGGGAAAACCTGGAGCTATTTGAAAATAAGTGTTTGTGCAACATCTCATAGTTTCTTCAATCTGTGATATGCTAAAATTAAAATCAATATGTATGATATGTCTTCTTATCAGCTTGAACATAAGAATGTGGTTATCATAATAGTATCAGAATAACATTTCTCTCACTAGTCCTCTAATTGTGACTAATTCATTCAGGAAAAACTCAGGGCTACGTCAGTTGTGCTCTCAAACATAGTTCTCTGCCAGTAATTTCCAAATTTTTAAAGTAACACATGCCTTTCAAGAAAACATTTGAGCACAGTTCTCTAATATAAGAACACTAATTTACTTAGAAAGTATATATATTCCTGTGCTAATATTCCAATCAAATTCTTTAATATATGCAAAAAAGTAAGAAAGATAAAGTAAATGAAATATAAATAGATATTCTAAACATTTCTCTTATGCACCTCTGGGATTCACATGCCCCACTTTGGAGACCACTATATAACATCCTTCCTTGAGCAAAGGTACTTTACTTGCTCACAAGAAAAAAAGTGGAAACTTCTTACTAGGGACAGGGTATTAACTGGATTTTGCATTGTAACCCATTTGTACAAGTTACATCAATGAGAAAAGAGTACAGGGGATCCTGGAGCTGCAACTATCAGTCCAACTTAGAACTTGGGCAATTCCTTTAAACCTTTTAATGTGTTTCCTCTTTCGGAGATGGTGTAATTACTCGCTTGAATAACTGAAAGGATTGTTCTGGGGACCAAATGGACTATATGATAATGGATAATTTTCTTGAGATGTTGATATACCGCAGATACCATGCTAGGCTCTTAATGTCCCATCACTCTGATCCTTACAGTAACTCTCCTGGGAAAAAGTTATTTTATCCACTTCACCGGTGAGTGAGTTGTGGCTCACAGAGGTTATACTCAGGTTGCTCATCCATTAAGGAACCTAGCTTGGATTTTATTGCAAAGTCTTTGACACCATGCTGCCTCTCAAATTAAAGTTCTCATTCCATTTGATTGTGGGCTTTCAAAGGTTGAAGATGCCTTATCACTGAATTCTTTATCACACTGAGCTCAACAGTAAGCTCAGTCTGACAAAAAAGCATTTGTTTAAAATTGAATGAAAATGAGATAATGATGTTAAACTCTAAATACAAAGTCATCTAGTGATTATGAAGCTAGAAATAAATTCAAAAGTCCCATTTTCATACCTTTTCTTACTTTAGCAATTCAACACAAATGATTGCTAAAAAGTAAGGGACTTTGTGCTAAATGTCTTTCATTCGAAAATATATCCCTCAGATAGTTATAAATATATATCCAGATGTTGATTATTGAGATTGATGTTTATAGATGATTCAAATGATACTGGTATTCACAAAAACTTACCACAAACTAATTAAGACCATCACATGCAGTTCTCTGCATACCAAATATGTTTGATCTGTCCTTAGGTTTGCGGCTGTGGTTGGAGTTCACAGAGCCTATTGCTATTTGTAATCTTTTCCCCCAGGCTTCCTTTATTCTCAACTCAGTGCCTTTGTTCCCATGACCCTCTCTTAAGATTTAATAATTTACTAAAATGGCACACAGAACTCAGGAAGACACTTCACTTAGATTTACTGGTTAAATGATACAAATGAACAGCCAGATGAAGAGGTTTGTAGGGCAAGGTCTAGAAGGATCCCAAACAGATATTGTCACTGTGGAGTTGGGGTGCATCACCCTCTTGGCACTTGGATGTATTCACCAGTTAGGAAACTTATCAAATCCCACTGTTTCAGAGTTTTATAAAGTTTAATCTCCAGGTGCATCCCTACCATGCCTCCTTCCTGGAGGTTGGTGCATGGGACTAATAGTTCCAACCTTCTGACTGTTTGTTCTTTTGGCTACCAGGCCCATTCTGAAGCTTGTCTAAGGGTCTCATCCTAAGTCATATCACTAGTATAAACTTAGGTATGATTAAAGGGGTTCATAATGAATAACAAAAAACACCTCAATTATTCAGGAAATTCCAGGGTTTGGGGATCTCTATGCTAGGAACTAGCGGACAAAGATATTTCTTATGATTCCACTCTCGGTTGTTCTGCATTCCCAGCTAAGAGCCCAGGCAAGTGAGTGAGGCCACCTTAGCCCATTCAGCCACATCCAAGTATACCTAGATCCAAAGAATTGTCAGTCAACCACAGAAAGTTGAGAAATAGAAAATGTTTGCTGTGTCAGTCCACTAAATTTTAGGGTGGATTGTTACATAGTAAAAGCTAACTAATATATTATCTTAGCCATGAAGACAAAGTGAGCAAGTAGTTCTACTAAGAACACAAGAAAAATGGTGGTAATTAGAATGAATTTAATCTTGAGCTTCCTGTTAACCAAGGCAAATAAAAGCAAGATGGATTATAGAATTCCTCTTACTTTAGAAAATAAGTATATAAATTCTGAAGACGTAACAAACATTTTGCTGGATATGTTAAAAGGGATAAATGATATGTCTGTATTAAAGAGACACAAAATACCATAATACATGTGTTTTCACATTCATAAGCAAAAGAAAAAATTTCTATATGTGATTTTCTTACATTAATCCTTGATTTAAGTCAAGATAAACAACATGTTACAAAAATTCAGCTTATTGAACCCTAAAGGAAGGAATGATCAACATGTCTGTGAAACTGACTGGAATTCTTAAAAACTTTTGGAAAGAGCTGGATCTGAAGATAAATCTTCAGGTGTAAAAGGATTTTATTCTTTGTGTTCCATTGCCATTCTTTTGTAGCATAGCCAATATTCATAGAATGTAAGTTTCTCTTATTAAATAGACTCATTTCAGGGAAATCAAAGTCTGAATAAATTATTTAAGTTTTTAAAACGTATTTCTATAGAACTCATAATAATGTGAATGTATTACTAATAAAATGTTCAGCACATGAATGAAATTTGGACTTCAAAGTTAAGCTTTGAAGTTTTTGTTAGATTATTTTATCATTATCACATTTCCTTGATTTATATAAATATAGAATATTTACTGAACCCAAACTATGAGCCATATATTATGCTAAATGCTTTACATGTATTAATTTATTCAGTCTTTTTAGCTGGAAGGTACATATTAAATGTCTGTCCTATCTTGACCCCTTAAATGGCCCCTGTTGCAGGTACAAGCTTCTAATCAAACTGTGTAAGAAGTGAAGTGTCTTAAATCAATGAGGAAACTTTTGGAAAATGATCTATTTCAGCACAGTTCAAATTATATCCTTACCTCACACTTCATACTAAAATTAATTTGTGAAGGATTCAGTCAAGAATTAAATGTAAAATTAAGCCATAAAAATTAGGTGACTTATCTCAGGATAAAGAAGAACCTTGTATTACACAGCAATTAAGAAAGCAATGAAGGAAAATATCAGTAGGAAAATAATTGAATATGCGCTAGTGGAATAATGCTTGTGACTTCTTTTCCACAGGAGTATAAACATTATTGGACAGAGTTGAGAGGAACTACACTTTTCTTTTATGCTGACAAAAAAAGTACCATAGTAAGTAGTTAAACGGATTCCATTTTTCCCTAATATACACTTGTCACATAATGTTATTCATTTGGGATTTTCTGCCTTCAAAGAGCAAGCATTTTTGGTAAATTCAAATTAAATAAGCTCATTTTTTTGCCCTGTGAGAGCTATTATAAAACCCATGGTAAAGTTTCCTGGTCAACTCAGAAGAAGGTATTAACTCATGTTTTTAACTTTGTATTTTTTTCTTTCTGATCCTGACAATAAAAACTCAGTTGAAAGGTGAAAATTCTAGCTAGACATCTGCATACAAATTGCCTAATACCAAGTAATAGCCTCAATTTCCTCTGCTTTTTATCTTGCTGTAGCATGTGGTTAAAATCTGAAAGGAATAAAGTGAGCCCCAAAGCCTCACAACATATATTATGTAACAATTTTTCTGGAAAGAAAACATTAAGCAGGACTTCTAAGAGCTCAAGCATAAGAATAACAATAAACAGATTTATTTATTCCTATTAATATAAAATAATTGATTATATTTGTTTTTCCACAAAAAATTGAAACTGTGCATTTCATTTTTTCCACAAAAAAATGGAGTACTTTAGTGGTAAACACTTGCCTCTCTTGGAATGCTGTGCTTTTTAGAGATTTTATGATCCAGTAACTTTTTAAACTATAAACATTCTGGACCATGGGTGTAGTAACTCACACTTCTTAGAACATTTTCTCAGACGTCCAGATCTGATGAAAGAAACAAGGAGCTTACCTGATTATTCTACCTATAAGCGTATCAGTGGCATTAGTGGTAAATTCACCAGAAGTTATTTAAAAAAGCAAACTGGTCATCTTTACCACAATTCCAGATAGACAAGATCAATATAAAGGTGTTTTCAAATGCCATAATAAACTTTAACAAAGTAACTTCTTGTTGTAACTTCTGACTTAATGTTAGTACAGCTTCAAAGGACCCTGGTCCCAAACCTGCATAATACACATAAGTGAGAAAGCTAACAGTTACTGCTCACTTACAGCATGGCAAGAGGCTGTACAGCTTAGTGATTGAGAGCCTGGTCTTCAGTCAGACTGTTTGGGTTTTTCCTGGCCCTGCTACTGCTAACTGTGGGATCACGGGCTTTGGGGCTAGCTACCTGACCTCTCTGTGTCTCAGAATATTAATTAGACAGGGAACTGGTGGGAAAACAGAAGACATCTCCAATTGGACATTTTGAAGAGTTTAATGAAGATGGTATATTCAAAGCAGTGGACAGGATTTAGGAAAACCATAAAGAATAGTATAGAATTCTGAGGCTAGTAACAGTGACCCATGACCACATGTGGGAGCAAAGGAAAGAGTGGGAGAACAGTGGGAAGAGTTGTGTGAAAATGACTCCCTTGAGATGAGTATGCTTTGAGGAAGCAATTGCAGGGTAGTACATACCTGACCTCACTCTCCTCACTCCTCTGATCTTCTGCCAGTGTTCACCAACCCAACCCAATAGGAAGTCAGTGGGTAGGGAGCCCTTGATGTTGTCCATACAAGCCCTGGTGCACAGTGTTGGGTGGTGAAGGGGTAATAGTGAATCTAGAAGGAACAAAACAGCAGTAGTCATAAACACTGACAGGTGTCTAGTGGTTACCATGGGGGAGGGGTTGGGATGGGTAGCTGGGGAAGGTGAGGGGGATAAAGGGGCACAAAAATTTTTAATCATAATATAAGTTGGTCATGAGGATAGCAGTACAGCATGGAGACTAGTCAATGATTTCTATAACATTTTCTTATGTTGACAGATAGTAACTGCACTGGTGGAGGTGAGGATTTAATGAAAGACCTAACTGTTGAACCACTGTGTTGTATATTTGAAACCAATATATGATTGTATATCAACAGTACTTCAATAAAAAAATTATGAAGCAAAAAAAAGTGAATCTGGAGCAGCAAATGAAAGATTTTCAACACACTCATAACTGAGTTTCGAATCTCTAAAATCAGGATGAAAAGAGTAGTGTATCTCATAAAGTTATGAAAAGGATTAAATGAGATAGTAAATATAAGGACCTAAGAGAGTAACTAACTGGTACCTAGTAAACATTCAAGCATTTTACATGCATTTTTTTATTTAATTCTCACAACAAGTCTGCAGAGTGGGTACTATTTTAATCCTTGCTTTATGGATAAGAACAAATTTAAGGATTAAGAAATCGTGCAAGATCAGACAACTAATTGAAAGGGGTGTAATCTAGGTCTTGCTCCTGAGACAGCATTCTTAATTTCACAGAGTTTCTTTAGTCTCATAAAAAGACATCTAATGCAATGCTGCAGAAATGCCCACCTACAAATTTGTTAAAAGGATGTAGAATTTTTAGGAGATTTTTTTTTTTGACAATAATCTGAGGAGAAAGCACAGGGCTAAAACAGGTGAGAATTGTAGATAGTTAGCCTATGGTAGGGAAGAACTCAAAGCTGGCTTTAAATATTTGAAAGGCTGTCAGGGGTCATGTGAAAGAGTCACTGAATTTGTTTCACGTTATTCCAGAGAAGGCAATAGGACGAATGGATAGAAATAGCACCAATAGTCTGGAGAAAATTGTGGCTTAATACAAGTAAAAAACTTGCCAGCAGGCAGAGCTGCTTGGAGGCATGAGTTCCATGTTGTTCAAGGTGGTACAACAGAAGCTGGATGACTACCTGGGGAGATGCTACATGGGGAGATGGAGGGATTCAAGCATCAGGGGGCAGCTAGATTAGACAGATGACCTTTAAGCCTCTTTCAACACTACATTTAAAAACAGAGATATGACTTCCTTTCTTCTAATCAACAGATCAGTTTACCACACTATCTTACTCAGCCACTTCTTCCTCTGTTGTTTCCTCCTTTGTCTCAGCAAAATTCACTGAGCTTGATCTAGACAATCCATCAGAAAAAGATTTTGGTGTATTTTAAATACTGTCCTCCTTCCCATATACTTCTCCTTCCATTTTTAGTTCTCTGTGCATTGAAAATAAATAGGTTAATGCAAACTTACCCTCAACCCCGTCAATGTACAAAAAGCTCTGGATACAATTTATTTACTTCTTTTATGCCTTACTTTATTCATAAAAATAAAATAAGAAGACCTACAAGAATATAGTAAAATAAGATATTGGGCACAACAGAGAGGAAAATAAAAGGAGATAAAAAAAGTCAAGAATGAGACTAAATTAGCAAAAAATTAAAAACCCTACAAAACCTAAAAACCATAAAACTCTACTATGCTTACATGAAGTAGTCCTAATCTTTCTAATATTAGAGAGCATGTCTGGCCAGTTGCATACAGATCAGTCCATATAGATCACTTGCTCAGAAGAAATATTTTTATTATATTGGGATAAGATAGGAATTTCTCAATAGGATCCTCATAACCAGTGACCTGTGGTAAGTATTGAACAATGGGTTTTTGGAAAAAAAGTTCATATGCATATGTTCATATAAATTTATTATAAATATTAGTGATTTAAGTAATGGGTTATACACAGTTAAAAAATTAAATATAAAATATTCTTTTCTGTAACTTCCATATAAGCAATTGACTCTCACAGGATACTTTGTTGATTTTTCTGAACTTGTATCTGCAGCCAACTATGACTGTCATTCAATCATGATTTGACAAATGGAGTCATTTTTCAGTCTACCGTTTCCCTCATAAATTTATTGTCATTAAATATGACATGAATGTTGGCTGATGTTTTTATGTACATTAATGAGTAAGAAAGTAAAACAACAATTACCTATGTCAGAACTTCTACCTCTTAGTTAATGACATGAGCAAATTCTTTGCTGAATAAGATAATAGTTTCTGAGTTATGGTAGAATATTTTTGTCAGTTTTTTTGTTCTGTTCACAGTGAAAAAGCTTCAGACACAACAAACTTTAAGGTTTCATCTGCATTATTAACATTTTCTCCTCCACTTCTTTAGCTTAGACCAGAGGCAAGCAAACTATAGCCCTTGAGTCAAGTAGAGCCTGAGGCCTGATTTTGTGCAGTCAAGAGCTAAGAATGTTTACACCATTTTTACAGTGTTGTTAAAAAGGAAGAAGAATTTACAACAGAGACTGCATATGGTTCACAAAGTCTAAAACAGTTACTATTTAGCCTTTGCAGAAAAAAGATTGCTGCCCCCTACAACAAATAACAAAACAACAAGTCAAGTCCTAATTTCTAAGTTTTCCAGTTTCCATGGTGTATATTGTCCCACCATGGTTGATTTCAGCCTATCAATGAGACCTTACTGAACATGAAGTTGGAAAGAAAGGTATAGTGGTAGTGTACCATTATGTAGTATTACCACCACACAGAAATGAAGATGTAAATAACCTCAAGAACTTAGTGAATACTGTGTAGTGATGTAACTTAAAAAATGATGACTTTTGAATTTTAAAAACCTTTAATAACTTTTGTTTTTAATATAATATATTTACCTGTATGTTTATATAATTAAATGTTAATAATGGCTGTGTCTAACAACCAGCTTGGAAAATTGCTGAAAATTTAACAATGCTTTTTCAAACCTGTATGAGTCCCATCCAGCACACCACCACATAATACATTTCCAAATGCCCTCTGAGTTAACAGGTGACGTGCCGAATGGAAAACCAGGACACCATACAAAGTACATATCAGAGGAAAGGAAAATATTACCTACATGTCTTCCTGCTAGAACTAATGTATGTTACCCATGAAATAATTTAATGAGCTTTCCCTTTATTTTTGCAGTATGTTGACAAGTTAGACATAATAGACCTCACATGTCTTACTGACCAGAATTCAACTGAAAAGAATTGTGCAAAATTCACCCTTGTTTTGCCAAAAGAGGAAGTGCAACTGAAGGTGAGTGAGGAGAAGCAGTTAGTCTGAAACAAGTTGCGACTATAAATAGCATTCACCTCTTCACAACCCAGTGGCTGAGGTAAAGAGGAATTATAAGAGAAGTGCCAAGTCTTAACACTTTGTTAACATTTCACGCCTTTTGCCAAGAATTAGTTTTCTAAATGGGATTTAAAAGGGCATGTTCTTTTGTTTAGTATACAAGCACATGGAAACCATATACTTGTGTCCTCTGACAAAGTCAGAAATCCCATCTGGTGTTTTTAAAAAGTTGTTCTTGAATTGGCATTCATCAGGTTCCCAGATGATTCTGAGACATATCTAACATGACACGTGTTTGAAATTCACCGAATTAGACAAACCCATATTTCACAAATTGAGAGACATTCTTCAAGCAATTGGCCTGCCTATACTCTTCAAAACTATCTGTATAAGAAAAGCCAAAGAAAGACTGGACACCTGTTCCGAATTACAGAGCCTATGGGGTCATAACAACTAAATGCAATGTGTGATCCTGGATTGGCTCCTGGATCACAAAAGGAAAAAACAGCAAAACAAAAAACCAAAAGCTATGAAGAACATGATTGTTAAATTAGAAATATCTGAGTGAGAGCTGTATTATTAGATATACCCAATTTGTGAAGTAAAGTATTCTCATAAAACTAAACTCCACACAACAGAAGAGATCTGTTGGTTAGACTCTCCACTGTATGCCTAGCATCCATATAGAAAAAAAAAGTTTTTCTTGAATTGGCATTCAAAGTAGCCAAGTAAAGTCAATAAACAGCTACAGTAATACCATAAAGAGAACATTGGTCATTAAACTTTAAAGCAGACTAGCCCCACCTTATCTGAGGTTTGCTTTCCATGGTTTCAGTTATCTGCGGTCAACCATGATCTGGAAAAAGATGATCCTCTTCTGACATATAGTCAGAAGGTCAACAGTAGCCTAACACTACATCACAATGCCTACGTCATTCACCTCTTCTTCTCATCATGCAGGCATTTTATTATCTCATATCACAAGAAGAAAAAGGGTGAATATAGTACAATAAGATATTTTGAGAGATAGACCACATTCACATAACTTTGTTCTATTATTAGTTCTTGTCTTACTCTCTTACTGTGCCCAGTTTATAAATTAAACTTTATCATAGCTATATATGAATAGGAAGAAGCTCAGTATGTATAGGGTTTGGTACTATCTGTGGTTTCAGGTACTCACTGAGGGTCTGGAAATGCATCCTCTGCAGGTAAGGGAGCACTACTGTACTAGGCATCGCTTGTACTTAGGAAGTCTAGGCTCCACCCCTGGAGCCAGAATCTCTCCAGATGATTCTGATGTAGTTGGGAGCAGAGGATTGGAGTCAGATGCATAAGTTTGAACTCTGGTTGTTTTATTCATTAGCTGTGTATTTGTAGGCAACTTACCTAACCTCTTTGTGCCTTTGTTGCTTCATTCAGAAGTGTAGTCTTTACTCATATGTAACTCTCTTACTGAGCCTACCTGGTTCCCTTTATTAAAATTGCAACTCTTTTCTCCTCCCCTAGCACCTAGTGGTATTCCCAATCTCTCTTATCTCACTCTTCATTTAATAACATTTGCTATTATGTTTATTGTTTGTTATTCCTTGCTAGATGTTAAATTCCATGAGAACAAGGATATTTGTTTGGTTCTCTGATGTAAAGAACTACTTAGAAGAGTGCCCAACCCTTAAAGGCACTCAATAAATGTCTGTTATAAGAATAAATCTGTAAAATAAAAATAGTACCTTTTCCAGAGTTTACATGACAATTAAACCAGCTAATATATGTGAAGTGCTTATAACCACATATGAGCACTTAATAAATGTTGTCTGTATTAGTAATATTTAAAGCTAATAATCAGAAGTTTTCCTGGTCCTCCAAACTTAAAGCAAGTCAATGTTAAATATCAATGAGGGGAGTAAACAAGAACTAACATACTGTAGAAATAAGTGTGCTAACATTTAATACTTTTTTTGAGTCAAATTTGTACAATTTTACTTGTTTAATAAGCAAACAGATTAAAGCTATATACTTCTGTCCTATGACAAAAAATATTATTGAAATTTCATAAGACACATTAATAGTTCTAAGGAAAAGGAAAATGAATTGTATTTTCTTTTCAACTACTTTTAAGTGGTTTAAAAATTACAATTGACTTTTTCAAACAATGTGCTTTAATAGAAGGATATACATTTTGTCAGTCTTCTGGTTTTGATGGCTTACATATTTTGAGTCTTTATAAAACAATCATGAAATTCTAAAGTTATTATTTGAAGTTAATAAAACTACTGATGTTCATAGTCATTCGTGTCTTTACTTTTTTGTCTTTATCTGTTTTTGTCTTCAACTTTAGACAGAGAACACAGAAAGTGGGGAAGAATGGAGACGTTTCATTCTTACAGTAACAGAGGTAGGAAGACATTACTTTTTATTGATTGATACACTCAACAAAAATTTACTGAACATATACGATGAACCATACAGTGTGAAAGGGGACTGAAGATACAGCAATTGAAAAGGACAGATATGAATCCTTTCACTTACTCATGGAATTTATGTTTTTGTTGAGTGAATGGAGAGGAAGAAAGAAAATGAGTAATTAAATAAGATAATTGAAAATTGTGGTAATTGTTATGAAGAAAATAAACAGGGCAGTGTGCTAGCTAGAGAATGACAGGTGGTCCAGGACATCTACTTTTTGGTCTTACCCTTTGACACATGTTCCTTTTATATATTCTAATATTTGTAGCTCGTATAGCATCTTCTAAAATACTTTCCAATTCTTTTCTTATTCTTTTAATACTTATTTATAAAATACTAACTGAGATGGATTTTATGAATAACAAAGAGAATATAACAATTCATTTGATGGGGAGCCCATCAAAATTAAAAGCCACCTGTAAATATTTGTTTAAAGAGTATTAAGATGAATGGATGCTTACTTGTTCAAATCTGTGACATTATATCATGACAAATAGTATGATCCACTGCTTATAGTTATCTGTTGCAGCAAAGATAACTACCATTATTTTAAATAAAGCCACTTTAGCAACTGTCTTAGAAATGTTAGGTATTTAATAACTAGCCCCCAAAAGAGCACTATGCTCTCTAATACTTTCAGAGGATAAGAAAATTTTCTGCTTATTAGGGTTAGTTAAATACAGACCCTGTCCAAAGCTAGTTCATAAGTAAATGCTTTGCCATCACACAAAATAAGCTCTGCACTTTACTGAGATGACGGATGCCCATTCTTTATCTCAGCCAACAACAGGTAAAAGGTGGAGGTTCAACTACCATGTACGGAAATCAGGGGGTGCTGGAAAAGTGGCCCAGTTAAATAAGTAAGAGACATATTAACTTGGCAGGAGAAAGGAACTCTGGGGAATTGCATTCTCTCCCTCTGTTGTGGAAAGGCGTCATTGTGTAGTCTGGCACTTCTTACATTGAGAGACAAATATCCCCAGCGTATGTGAAGAGGTGTCAAGGAGTACAATAACCACTGGGAAAACTTTGGCATGTATCTTCCTGGTACACTAATTATACCTCGATATTTTGGCTTCCCAAAAAATTGTTATTAGTTTCTTCCTTGAGGTAAGGACAAAACACATCATTTTTATATTAAAACATGTATAGGCATATTACAGGATGTGCAATAAAATTCTTGTGAATTTCCAAGAGGACAAATTGCCTCAAATTTTGTGCTCTATAAGTTGTTTTTGAACGATGTTCCCAGATCACACTGTATGTACATTCATACCATGCTAGACTTCAGCAGAAGTTTGAGAAACACAGAGTGTAGTTGAAAGAGCAGAGATGTTGTTTTTGAATTTAAAAAACTGGACTTTGAGTCCTGGTTCCACAACTTTCTAGCTATGTGACCCTGGACTAAAGTTACTTACTCTTTCAGAGCCTGTTTTTTTCTTTTATAAATCAGGGGTAACAATACCTATCGTGTAGCATCGCTATGAGGATTTACAGTAGCACCATGCTTGGGACATAATAGGCAATTAAAAAGCAGTAGCTGTTTCATTAGTTTTTCCTTACTCAATTATTTTTTCTGAAATGGCATATAGGAAATAGTTTTGCTGATTATTAGTGAGCTTAGTTATCCAGAAGAACAGTCTCTAAATCTTTTTGATTATGTACCCTTATTAGTATGTTATTTCAAATTTCATAAATGTATACTTACATATCTATTGTAAAATATAAACAGTAATAGGAATTAATAAGATAACATAAATACATCTAAATCAGGTCTAAATCAACACTATAAATAAAGATCAGGAGGATATAGATGACTCAATCCAAAACACATCTCTAGAAAAGGTTAAAAAAAACCCTAATTAAGTAGAGCAGTATTATAATCCTAAAGTGTGAATGAAAGTTTGAAATATACACACAAACACACCAAAATATGGGTCTCCGATTGCTGATTCTCAGTCATCAAATGAACTATCTCAACACCATGTTGCCATATGGCTGGTGGAGCTTTGTCCAGATTAGCTGTGGGGAAACTAGGTGCTTTGCACGTGCTTTGGGACTTCCTGGCAGTGAGAACTAGCAAGCTCAGAATGAAAAATGAGAGGTTTGTTGTTACTTGAATTAGCTTGTAGGTTACGGTGGGTATACTTTGGGGCCAGATTAAAGGAACACTTCTTGGAAGATTGGGCACCCTTGCAGGTTCTACTTGGTATAGAGGAAGTTCTAAGACACCAAGGCCCTCTATTCATGATTCTACCCGTCCATCTCTGCCCTGTAACTGCAGCTCCTTAAGACCAGAACAGGCTCATCTTTGCTAAAAATCAATTCATTATTCTGCTTTCCCGTTGCCTACCACTTTAATTGGTTTCAGCTGTCAGTTCCCCAACATGTGTCACTCCTTCCTGGACAAGTAATCAGACTGCATGAAATCCTAGAGAGAGAAAAGAAAAGGAGGACTGAAACAGAGCAGATGCTGAGTTCATCTATGGAAAAAGAGAAGGAACCAATTGAAGATTATGTGGATGTACTGAACCCTATGCCAGTGTAAGTACACTGTGAACTCGTTTATTTATTAGATCGTTAATATTCATAGCAAAATTATCAAAGCTAGTTATTCAGTGACCTGATTAAACCAGGGACAATAAGCTGTCTTGTAGATATACAACCTATCTCTGAGTACACGCCACATTTCCTCTTCTATGTCACGATCAACAAAATGCAAAATACAGATTTGAACCAACCCTCTTACCATGCAGGAAATCCCCTTCCACCTACACATTTAGATCAAATACTATTCTTTCCAAAGCTCAAACCAAAATAAAAACTGCTATGTAGAAAGAAGGAAAAGATGTTTTTTTTCTACACTGCAACTCTGATTGACTGATTTTCTACAGAAAGTTATACCAAAGAATTTAAAATACCCGAATGTCCTATTCAGTTGTACAGTCCATCAATGAGTAGTCACTCATCTTGTATTTTGAAGAAGCCCTGTGTAAAGTGTGATAAGTGCTGTTGAGAAAATGTAAAGGCACCGAACATGCTCAAGTCAGCAACACTTTACATTTATTTTTCACTCTTACATTGTTGAAAAGTGTAACTAAGATTGTGAGCCTTTCCCTCCTGGAATCTTGTTCTTCTGGTCAATGAAACTTGTACTGGTACCATCACTGACATCATGTTCTGATGCATATTCTTTCTGTACTGCAATTGCTGAAACCTGCCAACTCTTAGCTGAAACCAGTGACAACAGATGAATTGGTAGGTTAAATGTCATATACATTGCTTTTTTTCCCTCAATAAAAAGTAATGTATGTTTATTATAGATAAATAAAAAGATTAAAAGAATTCCTTGTCCCACCACTGAGATTTTCTGTTAACATTTTGGTGTACTGCACATCCTGCCAGATATTTTTTTCTGTTGAAAAATAAACTTTTTATTTTCTACACCATTCCTATAGAAAAGAGAAGTGCTTTCTTAAAAACTGTACATATAAAAATACCACTAATGCCATTAGGAAGCCATATTATATTATACCAAAAGGAGTGAATTCAGACATACCTTTAAATATCAGTTACTTAAAACAGAAACTATACAAGAAAGGCATGTATAGAGATGTTTTATATCCCTGAAAAGAAACCACCAGCAAACATTATTTATCCAAGAGCTGGTTATAAAATGGAACTTGGGGTACATTGTTAATTCTTATCTTAGGTTTTAGTAGATCTGATTATAGATAAAGAATACAGATATTCTACTATGCAATAGAACTGATTAATAGATAAATTTTCAGGTCCTCTTTGGTCAAAGAAAGAGGCTTTGGAGGAATGAGGGAAGGAGAGCCTTATTGAGCATAAGCATATTCATAGTGGCATAGGCTTATAATAATAGTAATTGTAATTATATCATAGAAATTACAGTAATAAAACTGGAAATTTTAAGAAATGTTATTAACTGCAGCTGTTAGAGTCATTTCAGCAGTATTTTTTAAAAGTAGTGATCTTCAGAACCCAAAAAGGGACTAGCAGTTACCAAAGGAAAAGGGGTTGGGGAGGGTTGGCGGGAAGGGAGGGAGAAGGGGATTAAGGGGTATTATGATTAGCACACATTATATAGCAGAAGCACGAGGAATGAAGTATAGCACAGAGAAGACAAGTAGTGACTCTACAGAATCTTATTATGTGGATGGACAGTGACTATGATGGGGTATGTGGTGGGGACTTAATAATAGGGGCAATTGTAGTAACCATAATGTTGCTCATGTGAAACCTTCATAAGACTATATATCAATGATAGCTTAATCAAAAAAAAGATAAATAAAAGCAGTGATCTTTATCAGTTAAAACATTTCTGTTTTTTAATCTCACCTCCGTAGATGTTTTTACACAGTGTCCCGGAAAGAAGCAACTGAGATGCTTGAGAAGAACCCTTCCATGGGAAATATGATCCTGAGGCCTGGCAGTGACAGTAGGAACTACTCCATCACTATCCGGCAAGAGATAGAGTATGTTTAATTTGAAAAAGTATGGATTGTTAAAAGCACTATATATCACTTCAAAAAGCAAAGTCACAAAAGTTTGTATCGGTACCTGCTATGGGGCTAAAAACATGAACACAAACATAGGGAGGGAATGTTATATAAGCAATGCTAAAGACTGAACCAAGGCTATTATCTACAGTAGGGAAGAAGAATGAGCAAATTACTCTAGTCCTGGATATAGTTCTATTCATGCATTCATTCATTTCAACAAATACTTATTGAGCAACTACTATGGGTCAAATAATATTCTGGGTACTGAGGATACAGCAATGAACAAAACAACATCTCTGGTTTAAGGAGTTTACGTACTTGTAAGGAGAAACAGCTATAAATAAGTACATAATTAAAAATATCCTATATATGGTAATAATGTCTATGGAAGTAAAACAAAGTGGGATGAGGGAGGTGGGAGCTTCCAGAGGTGATATTGAGAGATTTTTCTGGTTGCTAATGTTTTAATACAGAATAGTCAGGGAAGGCCTATTTTATTAGCTGACATTCAAGCACAGACCTGAAGGAAATGAGCAAATAAGCCATGTCAGTATTTTTTTTAATAATATTATATTATTTTTTATCTTTTTTTAAAATTTTGTTATCATTAATCTACAATTACATGAAGAACATTATGTTTACTAGACTCTCCCATACCCCAAGTCCCCCCTATAAACCCCATTACAGTCACTGTCCATCAGCATAGTAAGATGCTGTAGAATCACTACTTGTCTTCTCTGTGTTGCACAGCCCTCCCCATGCCTCCCCCCACATTATACATGCTAATCACAATACCCCCTTCCTTCTTTGCTGCCCTTATCCCTCCCTACCCTCCCATTCTCCCCTGTCTCTTTCCCTTTGGTAACTGTTAGTCCATTCTTGGGTTCTGTGATTCTGCTGCTGTTTTGTTCCTTCACTTTTTCCTTTGTCCTTATACTCCACATATGAGTGAAATCATTTGGTATTTGTCTTTCTCCACTTGGCTTATTTCACTGAGCATAATACCCTCTAGCTCCATTCATGTTGTTGCAAATGGTAGGATTTGTTTTCTTCTTACGGCTGAATAATATTCCATTGTGTATATGTACCACATCTTCTTTATCCATTCATCCACTGATGGACACTTAGGTTGCTTCCAATTCTTGGCTATTGTAAATAGTGCTGTGATAAACATAGGGGTGCATCTGTCTTTTTCAAACTGGAGTGCTACATTCTTAGGGTAAATTCCTAGAAGTGGAATTCCTGGGTCAAATGGTATGTCTACTTTGAGCATTTTGAGAAACCTCCATACTGCTTTCCACAATGGTTGAACTAATTTACATTCCCACCAGCAGTGTAGGAGGGTTCCCCTTTCTCCACAACCTCGCCAACATATGTTGTTGTTTGTCTTTTGGATGGTAGCCATCCTTACTGGTGTGAGGTGATATCTCATTGTGGTTTTAATTTTCATTTCTCTGATAACTAGCAATGTGGAGCATCTTTTCATGTGTCTGTTGGCCATCTGAATTTCTTCTTTGGAGAACTGTTCAGCTCCTCTGCCCATTTTTTAATTGGATTATTTGCTTTTTGTTTGTTCAGGTGCGTGAGCTCTTTATATATTTTGGATGTCAAGCCTTTATCGGATCTGTCATTTACGAATATATTCTCCCATACTGTAGGATTCCTTTTTGTTTTATTGATTGTGTCCTTTGCTGTACAGAAGCTTTTCAGCTTGATATAGTCCCATTTGTTCATTTTTGCTTTTGTTTTCCTTGCCTGGGGAGATATGTTCATGAAGAAGTTGCTAATGTCTATGTCCAAGAGATTTTTACCTATGTTTTTTTCTAAGAGTTTTATGGTTTCAGGACTTACATTCAGATCTTTGATTCATTTCGAATTTACTTTTGTGTATGGGGCTAGACAGTGGTCCACTTTCATTCTCTTACATGTAGCTGTCCAGTTTTGCTAGCACCATCTGTTGAAGAGACTGTCATTTCCCTATTGTATGTCCATGGCTCCTTTATCGAATATTAATTGACCATATATGTTTGGGTTAATGTCTGGAGTCTCTAATCTGTTCCACTGGTCTGTGGCTCTGTTCTTGTGCCAGTACCGAATTGTCTTGATTGCTATGGCTTTGTAGTAGAGCTTGAAGTTGGGGAGTGAGATCCTCACCCACTTTATTCTTCTTTCTCAGGATTGCTTTGGCTATTTGGGGTCTTTGTTGTTTCCATATGAATTTTTGAACTATTTGTTCCAGGTCATTGAAGAATGTTGTTGGTAGTTTGATAGGGATTGCATCAAATCTGTATATTGCTTTGGGCAGGATGGCCATTTTGAGCCATGTCAGTATTTGAGACAAGACCATTCCAGGCAGCAAGTGCATATCATTTTCCCAGAGGTCCCATTATAGGGACAAGGGTTATACTCTGAATGATGTGAAAGGCCATTGGATTGTGATGAACAGAAAAGAAGTGACATAATCTAATTTATCTATCACTTAGCAGCCTCTCATCAAGGTTAATACATTCTTTCTTATAAGATGGTTTACCTTTAATAAAGTCAGTATAACACATGCAGAAGTTGACTTTTCTGTGTAACTAGGGTAGTTGGGTCTTTTAAGGTCCCCTCCAGTTCTTAGTGTGTATGAAAACTTGTATTTCAATAGGGATTCTGGCTTAGTTAACACTTTCACAACTGATAATAAAGATATAGATATTTTTATACTAAATGAAACAATATATGATCATCTTTCATATAAAAGCAAAAAGAGAACTTTGATTCTTGAATTTGTCATTCTTTTGGGGGATAATAGTCTATTTATTTTAGCTATAACGTCTCTACCAGTGAATAAATCTACCAATCCACCATAAATATCAATCATTCTAAATAGATTAAGTATATAAAGACACTGACAATGAATAAAGGCAGTAAAAAGAAAATAATCACAGAACAAAATAAAAATAATGGCATTATGGCTTATGCAGAGCTAATATGAGCCATGGCCCAATGAGATAAATTCACTTGCCAATTACTCCATATAAACAGACTGTTTTTATATACTAGCCCTGTGCACTGAATAGAGGCAAGAATGTTAGATATATTAGACCTTAGTTCTGTGTGTGAAGTAAGAGAACCTGTGTGTGTGTGTGTTTCTATAATGAATGTCTATGTCAATTTAACCTTCTTGTAGTTTCAGTATTTTTCAGTTCATTATAGGCTAACATTTGGAGTTAATAGATTTTCAACGAATATGGTAGAATATAATAGATTGTTCAGTTTTATCTTATTTGATTTAAAATTTAATTGGCTATCTTGAAATAAATCCAGAAGAAATAAATGTTATGACTGCTACTAAATATCAGTGAGCTTAGAAGTCCTTGGAGAAAAGTGAATTTTTCTGCTGACTGTATCTTGGTCAAAGAGCTTGTCCTTTTCAGGGTATTGAGTATCACACAAAGTACAGACTGTCTTTAACTGTTTTCTTCCAGTCTAAAAAAGAAAATGGGATTAAAATTTATTTCACAGATTTAAAAAACATTTAATCTGCTTGAAAGCTAACTTAGATCACAAAAAGAGTGATTAACATTTTTCCTTCTTATTCTTTTCTTGGATGGAGTGAGGGTTTGATCCATTTGCATATGAATTCTGTGTTACTATTCTGCATGAAATGAACAAAATCCCAAGACCTAAAGGCTCTTTAAAGACTATATACTTCCTGCACAATAGCAGCCTGATCTCTTTTAAGGTTGTTTAAATTAACCCAATATTTGCATTGCATTTTCTGTTTCAGTGAGCTATCAAAAATAACACCATTTTCTGTTGTAGATGTGGTTTGTGACCAAATGCAATGAGTTTCTGTATTTAGGATATGAACTTAACCATCACAATTTTTACTTACATTTGTATTGTATTTAATCTATATGTAAACTCATAAGAGTCTGGCAAAGGAGTTACATAATTCTGATTTTAATAAACTCCAAGTATGAATTCATATAGAAATTATATAAATAATTTCTATATGCTCATGCTTTCGTACAGCTGATGATCATTAAGGCTTACACATTCCATAGAACTAATCATCATCCTCCCCACCCCCTGCCCCCCAAAAAAGTTCCTATTTTAAAAGTAAGGAGTGAATGGTCAAACTAGAGTATTCTAACACTGGAGTCAGTATATGCTTGTTTAGGCTCTGGGTCATAGTTTATACCTGGAGGTGGCTAAGAAAAATTTTAACTGTTACTTACTGCATAAATGTTCTTTACAAGCAGGAGACATCTATGATGTTAAATATCATTATATTTGTTCTTTAATGCCTCCAAACAAGTCTTTTAGAATGCCTGAATTTAATATCTTCTGTTAAACAGATCACTTAATTTTAAAAGATAGCAATTGTAGAGAATAGAAGAATTTTAGCTTATTGGATATAAAGCTTAATGTAGAGGTTTTGGCAGAAATCTAGACCGTCAGGAAGCAACTGACAAAACCAATTCATTCTCTTACAGGCTGTAGGAGAAATGTTCAGCCATGTGAGTTTACATAACTGTATCTGGTAAAACACTAGCTGAAAGGACAAGTTGGTTTACAAAGCAGTGAAAATAAAATTATCTCCATCCATTAACAAATCAGCAGTGGGAGGGAAGACTAATTCTCAGCAAGTCATTCAAAGCCAAATTATCAGGTGACTCTTCTCTTGATGTAAAATATTATCCACCTTTAACAGCTCAGTGGTGTGTGAATTCATAAGACATAAAGCCATTCTTACAACAGACTTTGTGGTTTGATTTTGTTGTCTTAAAACTATTATGACTACATGGCAAGCTAGTAGTATAAACACTTTGGAAAGCCATTAGCCAAGGAAGCAGTAGGACATATTTACCCCAAATTCATTCCTTTGCAAAAAAAGGAATGAATTTAAGCTAAGAATAAGTATTTATAACCACTTTTAAGGCCTTTCATTTTCTTTAAAGACAGGTTATGTCTCTTTTGAGGTCATAGTCAGGAAACCTCCACATAGTAAATTTTATCAACCTCATTTTTTTCCTATTTCTTTGGAAAAACAAAACAAAATATGAAAGAAAAACAAAGGTTTAAAATGAGAGTCAAAACCTAAGTGACTTCAATGGAATTTTTTTTTCTACCTTACTTTCTACAGAAGATAGTCCAATTAGTCAAAAATTTCAAGAGATCCTGTTAATCTTTGCTGCTTTTCCTCTCACAGCTTCATCATGAATGGTAATAATGTTTATAGCTATTATTAACAACAGCAATCATGTCCCTGCTTACAGGGTACCATTTGCGGGTGCTGTCTTGAGAGCTTGACAAACATTTCCTTCAGGCACACTAAAAACTGGGACAGACAGCATTTTCCATGTTTTACAAATGAAGAAGATGAGACTTAGAGAACTACTAAGTTAAAGTAATACATTTAAAAAGTAGTAAAAAATAATTATAATTTACAGAGTATCTAAATGTGCCAGATATGGTACTAGGGACTTTTCAAACATTAATTCATGACAATGCTGGAGTAAAGACATTACCATCTCCATCTCTATTTTATAGGTGAAGAAATGAAGTCTCAGAGAGCTCACTCCAACAGAACCAGAATTTGAACCTATCACTTATTTTATAAGAATACAGGAATTCTAATTGGAATTAGTGTATTTTCAAAAGTAACTATATGACTGTAAAGTTATTTTCATGTTAGGGTTAAAGATAAAGTTAGAGCTAACCACCACAAAGGAAGGTTCTTCTAAGACTTTCTCTGCCCAAAAATGTAACCTGATTCTCAAAGATTCAGCATGAAGGAATACTTTCTTTTTTTTTGATTCTTTGTTTAGGTTTTATCCTGTTTTCAAAGTAAAGCCCTAGAGTAAGCCACTGGAGTAAAATGATCAGCTGTTTTCCAAAGTAATAGTAATATCCAATTAAGAAAAGGTTTGGAGGAGGAGAGTCCCTTGAATAGAATGTTCAGTCCTAGAGGAATGTGGTCCGGAAATGGAGAGGAGAGATCAAGAAAGTGGGACATCCTGTAGACAAACCTGATAGAAAAATTTAGATTGCTTCTGTGAATTGGTCATATGTTGAATTAGTTTGTCTTCAAGCAAACAGCAAAGTGATGTGTTCTTAGCTTCTCATCATTAGAAAAATTCTTGGTCCTGAAACTGTTTCCATATGAATCAAGAGAATCCAAAGTCAACATACTGACTTCTGCTCTTAGTTCTAGCAAATAGCACTATGAAATGGACTCATAATATATTAAAATACAGATTCATGAGTATTTATTGTGTGCTTAATGCTGGAATACAAAGGTGAATAGAATGTGCTTCTTAATCTTAAACAGTTCTAGTCAGTAAAATACTGTGTATTAGGGTGGTAATTTAG
Source organism: Manis pentadactyla (assembly GCF_030020395.1). Lineage (NCBI taxonomy): Eukaryota > Metazoa > Chordata > Mammalia > Pholidota > Manidae > Manis > Manis pentadactyla. The sequence goes on from NC_080023.1 coordinate 55,811,450, forward strand.
AGTGCTTTGTGACTTTAGAAGAGAAAGACAATAAGATTCATCTACTGTACTTCCATTCTTACCAACATATTCTTATATAGTACCTATCATCTAGCATGTCCATATCTCCAAATCAGCCCTGAGATTAGCAGATATCCAAGATTGTATATAACCAGAAGAAAGAATTGAAGGTTTTCTGATTGGAATAGTGATGAGTGGGGTAGAAAGTAATTTGCTTTCAGTAACTCTATCTCCTTCTTTATTAATATAGAAAATATAGGTTTGATTTGTATATACCCACATAGGATTTTATAATTTTGTCTAATTTGTAAATTATTGATATTTAAAAAAATAATTTCTGCCTGAAAGATTTTCAGTTCTTGAATTTTTTTCCTCAGTTACTCTTTCTTACCCACTCAATGACCTAGGGTTCCTATATTCATAGTGTGTAATCCCCCAGAAAGAGATATAGAAAACTATGTAAAATACAAAAAAAAGAACACATTTTTTTCCAAACTGAAGTCATAGAAACATAAGTTTTACTACTCAGGTGATATTTTATACTCATTTTATTTTGTATACCCAATATATTCTCAAATGGAGAGTAATCATATATTTTTTTTCATTTTAGCATGCCAAGAATCAAGCACTACAAAGTAATGAGTATTGGAAAAAACTATACTATTGAACTGGAAAAACCGGTAAGTAGTTATTTTCTTGTTGCTGATGAATTTTTTCCTGCTTCCTCCAAAACCTATCTTAAAGACTGTATAGCAAGGTAGAAAAGCAACTACTTAGCTAGAAACACTTGCTGATGAAAACTGGCCATTTAAAGAAACCTGAAGGTGGCAGATATTGAAGGTGAGAAGTGGGCTGCAAGAGCAGGTGGATGAGACAAAGTAGAAGATAATCTACTAATGATTCCTTCCATCTTCCTTCTTCTGCAATCTTTGTCAAATAGTTGTTTCAGGGAAAGAAAAATATTTTTTGTTAAGCATCTGTTTTACCCTCCAATTATAAGTATTTTAGTGTGCTTATTTCTAATGGTAAAATATAATCTGTGAATGCCTTCCCTCTAATACATACTATGCAGAAGTTCAGAAATCCCCCTTAGTAGCAACATAATAATGAAGAAAGGGTTTTGTCCTTGTCTGCAGCCCCTCTCCTGCCCTAACTGACTTATCACAGGCTAATGGTATAATATCATAACCATTAAGTACTGTGTTAGGCACAGAGCTAAGTACTTTACATATACCATCTAATTTAATCTTTATCATTACCGAGAGGTAATTCCTCAAATTATCCAGATGGGATAGGTGATATTTACTGGTATAAAACCAATCTCAACCAATGAGAATTACGTGGCATGTGGTCCAGGATGCTGAAAAAAGAGAATACAGTTCTGTGAATGTTTGGCTGCAGTGGTGGGAAGACTAGGCCAGGAAAGTGGTATCACTTAAATTTAAGTGGAACCAATGTGTTTTGAAGATATTTATGAGGTCTTCTCTAAAACTGAACTCAGAGTTCCTCTACTTTCCAGGCCTATTGTATTGAATTTCTTATATTTTGACCTTAACCCTTGGTGTCACAGTAGTGACTTTTGCAAAGAGCAGGGCAGCTGCTGATTCATACGTTCCACTTTGCCCTTAAGCACTTCCCAGAGCTTCTTAGTTCTCATGTCTACATCTAACTGGGCTTTTTCAAAAATGCTAATGAAGGAAACAAGAAACTAGATTGCTGAAAGATAATCCAAATAACCAACTGACTGGAAGCAATGGTCAGGGAAGAAGAAAGTGCCTCTGCAACTGGTGAACTGGGGCTCATTTATCTGTTATGGGTCCTACAGTTTCCAGTATAAGGGGAGCTTATGATCTGGATTTTCACCTTCCACATTCCCCCAGCCCTACCCCTCAACCAGATCGTCATTTTGTGAATTATGTTTCCTCTTCAAGGTTACTAAGGACCAGGTTTAATCTGGTTTTACTTGTATAAAAATATTAGCTTGCGGGTAGCAACATGTTTCAGTGGCTCCAAGTCCAGCAAATTAGCCTGTTACAATGAGGTATTAAAATGTCGAAGCCTCTGGCTTTAATGGGTCTTCAGTTTCAAACAGAAGAAACCAACCATGCCTAATGCAAACAGAAATGAATTTAACAGCATTAGAAGCACAAAGAAGGAATGGAAGGCTGGAAAACCTTCAGGGACTAGGAGGCAGTTAGTTGTAGTAAGAACCAACTGATTAGGAATGCTCTGCTTCCTTGCTCCTCGCCTCAAGCTCAAATTTCAGAAAGGAAGTGTTTTCTAACCTGAGTCACATTTGCATGCAGTAACTGGGGAAGAGTAGAGGACCTAATTATTGTCCACCAAATGTATCCTATGGAAAAAGGGTGATTCCTCCACCAGGAATCGGATATGGTAATAAAGGAGAAATAAAACGCATGAATTAGTAAAACTTTAACCATTCAGTGAGCCACTGAAGTGGAGTATCTGCACAACTTTCTGGAGGTCAGGAAATGCACAGCTATCTCCATTAAATTTCAGTTGAGCTTTCTCCTACTCAACCTTTACACAGGTGACACTGAGCCTTCTCTAACTCTCTTATACAGGTAACACTCCCAAACCTTTTCAGCGTTATTGATTATTTCGTGACAGAGACTCGAGGAAATTTACGACCATTTATATATTCATCTGATGAAACCCTTGGTATGTTCTTCACTTCATTGCTGCATTAAGGAAAGCAGAACAAAACAATAATTAAAAAAAACCCTATATATGACTTGTAATACCAACCATGTAGGACTGTAGTTCAGCTTTTAAATTTATCCATTTCAGAATCATTTTGTCACTGACCCTATGAAGATAAGGGAGTACCAAAATATCCTAGTGGATAAGGTATGGGCTCATTCTAGACAAAGAAAAACTCTGAAGCATATATTGTGATTAGTAACTTAATTCCATCATTCTAGTTGGCTTTATCAAACAAGAGATAAGAAGAAAACTATTTTCATATAGAGTCATGGAAACCAAATAAGGAATTTAAAGGAATGCACTGTCAACAATATCAGATGTTTTAGACAGATGAAAATGGATGAGGATTAAGAAGAGACTATGGAAATTGGCATTATGCAGTGAACTTGAGAAAGTTTTTACTTAATAATAAAGGCAGAAGTCAGTGCAAGATAACAAGGAGTGAGTGGGTAGTGAGGAACTAGAGATAAATATCTTATTCCAGACTGGCTACAGAATTTGTGGGACCCATTAATAAATTCTTAAGAGTTTCAAAACAATAATAGCAGACCATTAAACCAAGCATGGGCCCCTATGCAACAGCACAGTTCACATTACCATGAAACTGGCCCTGCCTGTAGTAGTTTTTGGCTGAACAGGGCAGGCTAGATGTGACTCACTTCATCCTTTGAAACAATCCCTGGTACATACACATGGTCATTTAATAAGCTGTAAGAAGGAGAGAAAAAAAATATCTCCAGCTTGTTTGGATTCAATTTGCAAACAAATCACTGTTCCTACAGAATATGAGGGAAAAACAACTTTGGCTGCCTGCATCAGGGAATATCTGGAAGGACACAAGTTTGAAAGTCTAAGTGCTAAAACATGGCTATGAATTTTGTGATGCCAAATAATTAAAACACCAGAGTCAGAACGAACTTTAGAAAATTACCTAGTACAGTGTCTTACTCTATATGGCAATCACTTGCATACTTAGTACAGAAAACATCTCTAAGATTGACTTCTCAGTGTGTTTGAAAATTTCTCATGAGAGCTGCCTCACGGCTGTCTGAAGCAGCACAGTTCACTTTTGGTCAGAATTCTTCCTTCACATTGAGTCTGAAACATTTCTTCCTTCAAGTTCTATATATTAATCCAGTTTCTAGATTTGAAACAACACAGGATTTTACAAAGTCCATCAAATATTTAAAAACAGCCACAATGTCCCCCCTTAGTCTTTCTGTCTATAAATTGTTGGTTCCTTCAGCCCTCTCATTCTTTGACTTTCTCTGTACCATAATTTCTGAACATCTCTCTTAAAATATAACCACAAGGGATGAACACATGACTATAGATATGGCTAGTATAGTACATTACCTGGAGTTTTATGCAGGAAAACATCATCTAACAGAAATCTCTATTTCTATTAATATAATAGATAATAGCTATTAATAACCCCACCCCACCCTCCACCCTGCCCCTGAGACCAAAGAATTTCCTGTAACATCTCTAAAGTAAAAAAAGAATTTGGGGGGTATCCAACATAATCTGCCTCTCCATGTTTGATGTAATGCCAGTTATGTAATGCTGTCGAACAAACCACCCACAAGACAGGGTAGTTAAATCAACAACTGTGTATTTGCTCACAATACCATACACTAGGGATGTGGATTCAGCTGGGCAGTTCTTCTGCTAGTTGCACTTCATGTCAAACGACTGTAACCTGCTGGTGGCCTGACCGTACTGGATGGGCCAGGCTGGCCTCATATGCACATCCGGTACTGGTGATCAGCGGTGGCTGGCTGAACCACTCCTTTGTGTGGTCTCTAATACTTGAGGAGGTTAGACCTGGCTCACTCACGTGTATCTCAGAGCAGTTAAGTTGGGTGGTTGTATATCTTTGGGTTAGAAATTCTTAGTGGTAAGGATAAAGTATGGCCCTCTTGGAGCTTTTAGTATAGAAGCTGTGAATTGAATAAATAATTCCAAGTGTGGTATGTCTTTTATATAGGGGCTATATTTCTTTTTCTTAAATTTATTTAATTTACACAGAATAAAATTCATTCTTTTTGGTGTACAGTCCTCAGTTTTGACAACTATTAACATAGTCAAAATACAGAAAGCTCTTCAGAAAATGACCTAATGTTCTTCCTTTGTATCAACCCTTCTTCTCACCCACAATCTCTGGCAACCCCTAACCTGTTTTCTATCCCTTATAGTCTTATATTTTCCAGAATGTCATAAATGGAATAACAGTATGGAACATTTTGAGGCTGGTTTGTTTCACTCATCATAAATAATGTCTAGATTCACTTAAGTGTTGTATTACTAGCTCATTCTTTTTTCATTGTTAAATAGTATTTCCCTGTATGGAGGTACCACTTTGTTTATCTATCCACCAATTAAAATGCATTAGGGTTGTTCCTAGTTTGGGGCAATTATTAAGCTATATAAATATTCATATAGACATTTTGTGTGAACATAAGTCTTCAGTTGGGTAAAATATGTAGGACTGAAATTACTGGGTCATATAAGTTATGCCTAACTTGATAAGAAACTGCCACTCTTTTTATAAGTGGTCCTTATTTCTGTGCCTCTGTCATCAATGTCTGAGAATTCTAGATGCATCTTTACCCACATTTGGTGTGGGTATCTCTCCATGGTTTTAATATGTATTCTCCCAACGATTAATTACGTTGTGCATCTTTTCATGCACTATTTGCCATTCATGTATCTAATAGGGTAAAATACCTGTTTTCTTATGGTTGAATTTTGACAGTTCTGTGATTTGCAATTATTTTATTTCATTCTTTTAACAGTCTTTTGCAGAGAAGTTTTAAATTTTGATGAAGTACAATGATCAATTTTTGCTTCTATGGATTGTACTTCTGATGTATCTGAGAACTTTTCACCTAACCCACGATCACAAAGACTTTTCTTTTTACCATTTTTTCATCTAGAAGTGGTATAGCTTTATATATAGGTCTATGACCCATTTGGAATTAATTTTTATTTGGTATGGGTCAAGGCTCATTTTATCTGCTTTTAGGTATGTAGCTGTTCTAGCACCATTTGTTAAAAGAAGAGCATTCTTTCTTCATTAAATAGCTTTGCACCTTTGTAAAAAACCAACTGACCATTATTTTTATAGATCGATTTCCACTAATGAATGTTCCTACCCTTTTGCCAGGACTATGCTATCTTGGTTCCTATAGCCTTACAATAATTTTTGAAATCAGGAGGTATAATCCAACCTTGTTCACTTCAAAATTGTTAGGACTAGTTTCTTTGCCTTTTGGTATCAGTTTTAGAATCAGCTTATTGTTATCTATGGAAAAATCCTCCTGGGTTTTGATTTGGATTTTTGCTGAAGCTGTAGATCAGTACAGAAAGGACTGACATTTTGATAATATTAAGTCTCCCAGTTGTAGAACAAGTATATATCCTTTCATTCATTTAGGTTGTCTTTGATTTCTTTTACAGTGCTTTGTAGTTTTCAGAATACAAATCCTGCACATATTTTGTTAGATTAATACCTATTTAATTTTCTGATGCTATTGTAAAGGAGTTTTTAAAAAAATTCTGAATTCTAAATGTTCATTGGTAGTATACAGAAATACAATTTTTGCATATTCATCTTGTAATTCAAGACTTTGCTAAATTCACTTTTTCATGTCTAATTTTTTTTTGTAGATTCCTTGGAATTTTCTATGTAGAAATCATGTCTTCTGTGAATACTGTTCCATGTTTTCCAATTTGGATACCTCATGTATTTTTCTTGTATTACTGCGCTGGCTGGGATATCCAGAATAATGATGAATAGAAATGGTGAGGGTGGACATCCTTGTCTTGCTCCATTTTAAAGGAAAAACATTCCATCTTTCACTAATAACTATGATGTTGCTGGTAGGTTTTTTTTTTTGAAAGATGCCTCTTACCCTTTATGAGGAAGTTCCCATAAATTCCTAGTTTGCTGAGGGGCATTTGCTTTTTTTAAATCATGAATGGATGTTGAATTTTGTCAATGACTTTTCTGCATATATTGAGGTGATCATGACTTTTCCTTTTTTGTTTGGATAATATGGTGAATTGACTGACTTTCCACTTTTGAACTGGCCTTGGATCTACCCACTTGGTCATAATGTATTGTCTTTTTTTTTAATACTTTTTTTGGTCTAGTTATGGTACAAATATGCTGGCATCAAAAAATGAGCTGAGAAGTATCTCTTCTTCTTCTACAGTCTGGAAAATAGGTGTAGAATTAGTATAAATTTTTCCTTAAATACTTGGCAGAATTCACCCAATGAGCTACATGTGCTTGAAAATTTCTTTGATGGAGAGTTTTTAACTATGAATTCAATTTTTTAAATAGATAAAGGGTAATTCAGGTTATCTATTTTTCTTGTGTGAATTTTGGTAGTGTCTTACAAGGAATTGGTTCATTTTTTTCTAAGTCTTGAAATTAGTCTTCTGGCCCAAGGTCTGGCAGAGTGTGGAAGCTGATGGATGTTGGTAGAATAAATGGATGAATGAATGCCAAACCATACCACTGGGGAAGGAAGAAGCAACCCTCCTGGCATCCTTGAGGAAAACCATCATTCTCAGAAACACAAAAGGACCATTGAAAATAACTAGACCCCCCCCACGCACTGTACACTTATTATGTGCTAGGCACTGTGTGAAGTGCCCGGATTATGTGAATCGTCTCATTTTATTTCTCCCAACAATCTCAGAAAGGTATGATTATTATTCCCCATTTTATGATCAAGAAAAGCAACACTTTAGTCTTCACACATGGCTAGTTTAAGAAGTTAAGTCAAAAAGACAGTAAGTAAAGCTGGAATCCAAACCCATATTTATTTCTGAAGCTTAAAAAAAACTTTCCCAGTGGTTCTCCATCTCCAGTGATAGATATTTGTGGATAGGTAGTCATATTCTCTCTCCTCTCACCCCATCCTTTCCTTTTTCTGTGGGTTGGGAGTCTGCACCTGGCTTAGCTGGGTCTTCTGCAAAGTTTCAATCAAGGTGTTGACTAGCATTGGGTTCTCATCTGAGATGGGACCCATTTCCAAACTCATTTAGGTTGATTGGAGAATTCACTTCCTAGCAGCACTAGGATTCATAGCAGTTGGCTTCTTCAAACATGGGGAGGCCTATAGAGCAAATCTACTAGCAAAATGGTCTTATATAATGCAATATAGTAATGGGAATGACCTTTGTCATATAAGGTAACATAACCACGTTGCCATATTCTGTTGGTTATAATCAAGTTACAGGTTCAACCCATTCTGAAGATGTGGGGTTTATACAATGTGTGAATATCAGGATATATGATTCATGAAGGTCACCTTAAAGTCTGTCTGCTACAAGACGCATATGCTTTTAAGATTGTTATGTGTTTTTAGAAGATTAACCCCTTTATTATTATGTAATTTCCCTTGTCCTGAAGTGTACTTTGTCTGATACTAATAAAACCATTCTTACTTTAAAAAAGTGTTTGTATAGCTTTTCTTTTCAATCCTTTTACTCTTGTCTATTTAAAATAGGTTTGTTTTAGGCAACATATATTTAACTCTTCCTTTCAAAAAAATCCAATTGAAAACTGACTTTTATGTCTTCACACTATTTACATTTAGTATGGTTTTTGATATGGTAAGATTTATGTCTTTTAATGTTTTGTCACTTGTCTTCCTCTCTTCCCTCAATATTATCCTGCCCTCATTTTGATAACCTGAGTGCTTTAGAGTATTTCATTTTTATTTATTGGCTTTTTGGCTATACCTGTACTATTATTTAATAATGGTTCCTCTGGAAATTACAATATAAATACTTAACTTTTCTCAATCCATGCAGTTAATAATTTTGCTACTTTTAAGGAAAACGTAGCCCTGCAACCACATAGGTCCCTTTACTCTCCCTTTTAGTTGTTTTGTATTACACCCACATTAACATTAAACACCCCAACAAATGATGTCTTATTTGCTTTCAAGAGTTTTAAGAATTTGAGAAAAGTAGTTTATTATTACTTAGGTATTTTCCATTCCTCTTCCTTTTTTTCCTGTGGTATCATTTTCCTTTAACTTAAAGAACATCTACTGAGCCCACCCAATGGACCTTTCATTTCAGGTATTTTTTCATTTTGAAAATTTCTGCCTGGTTTTTCTCTTTGTTCAGAACATCACTTCTTCCATTTGTTTCAAGAGTGTTTATCACCACCTCATGAAACAGATCTTTAAGGCCTTTGAAAACTTCAACATCTTGGTTATCTTAGGGTTGGCATCTGTTGTCTTTTCCCTTGAGAACTGGTCACATTTTCCTGGTTCTGTCCAAGTAATTTTGGAATTACCTTGGACATTCTGAGTATTATATCATGAGCCTCTGGGTCCCATTAAAATTCTCTGGAGCTTTTTTCTTTTAAAACAGTCATCCTGATTAGATTAAACCAGTTCTGCCTTACTTTCTGTGGGATGGGGTTTCAGTATTAGCTCAGTTTCAAAGCCTTTTGTTATATTGCTTTGGGTCAGTCTCATGCATGTGTATCTCAGGGATTAGCCAGGCACTTAAGCAGTGGTTTATATCTTAATTCAGTTCTCAAAGCCTTTGCTAATCTGCTTGTTCTGTGCATGCACATCTTGGGGTCCAGAGGAGGGGTGGTGAGGCTGCAACTTGTGTCACTTCATACACAGAACTAAGAGATGCTCTTTTCCAGCTCTCTCACCCCTTCAGGATTTCCCCACTCTCCAACTACCAAAGGTTCTTTAACCCTGGTCTTCAAGGCAGAAAAAAAAGGGCTTCTCAAGAGTTGTAGCCACCTGTACCACCATGTAGTTCTGAGAAACTGGGGCTGGGTGCCCTTAAGGCAAAGACATTAAGAGAAAAGAAAAAAGGTAAAAGGAATTTCAATCTACCTCCTTTTCTCCATTCTTCAGACCACAGGGCCTATTTTTCCCAGTTTCTATGACCAGAAGGATGAGTTTTTCTCTTGGAGTTTCAGGTGCTCATGCTGCTTCGACTACAGTGTATCACCCTAACTATGGGCCATCAGGGCCAGAAGAGAAAGAAAGAATGGGAAGAAATAACCAAAGATGGGCTTTCATGTAAAATGCCAATGCTTTTAGAAACAGATTACTATCGTTCTGGTAGCCTAACTGGTTCAGTTTGCTTTGTGATTAGGAACAAATCACTCAACCTCTCAGCATTTTATATTCTTTATTTAATAGGGTTAGGAGATAAATATATGAACACATGGAATTAGACACATAGAGAAATTTCAAATAATCAGAATATTTTCTGTAGAATAATGCATTTTTTTCAAAACCAGAATAATGATGGAAGAGTAAATTGAAAGAGTAGATGAGAGTAAAAACAGGACTTTCTACAAAAAATCAAAACCCATCTTGGCAAACAGTGCCAAAGTTTTAATGAAACTACGGGGAACCCTGTAATTGTTTCAGGAGTTTGGACTCACAGCTGATCGGAGTACAGTGGGCATGCTAGAGCCCTCAGCTTTAATTGCCTTGAGTTGGGAAATGAGTTGAAGAGCACTTACAAGGTTAAAATCTGGAGACATGAAGTTGTTTCCAATAAAATGTATCAAAAAGAAAATGAGATTTTCTTTGATCTGTATTAACCCACATGTTAGTATTGTTTTTCCTGACACCAAAAGCCAAGAAAAATGATGGAAACAGAGTGATCAAAGATATTTCTTCAATTTATTTTCCCCAACTTCAGAATGAGCAACTTAAACTAAAAGCCGCTTCCAAATATGGTAGGGTAGGTAATCGATATTAAGCTAACCAGGAAGGAAAAAAATGCTTCCTAGAGAAAAATTTATTAGGAATCAAGTTGCAAGTCAAGAATAAAAATAAAAAAGCATCTGAATATCCAATATTTAATTAACTAATGTTTATTAAACACACCATCAATGTTTCAAGTACAAGCAGAAGAATCAGTTCACGTTGAAAAATTTGCCGTTTGATACTGGTTGTTTACTTAATTAAGCTTTCCAGGCCAAGAACCTCTCCCCCAGAAGGGAGGAGAGGGTAATGAAAAATCTACATACTATACGAAATAAAATAGGAAAACTATCTTCATGCATTTGGTTAACTTATTATTTTCAAAAGGAAGATCTTACTCTTAAAGAAAATTACCTCTATTTGCCTAATTCTGACTACCAAGTCACTTACCTGGACACCAGAATTAAATACTGTGGCATACAATTTCATTATCTTATCAGAATGAAACCAATTCATTGGAAAACCATAGAATATGGCTGTGAAGGTAACTTGTAGATACACACATTCCCATGCGCTGATATCAGTAAGCTGAAAACATATGGTCCTTCCTAAAGGAAGGTGTTTTTACCTTCCTAGGCTTCAATTAAATACATTTCCCTCTACACAATTTCCACAGTAGAGTCTCTAGTTTTCCTAAATTCTAACAATTATAAAAAAGTCTAAGTTTTGTTGAAATCTGATTTGGCCAATTTACCAAATATGTCATTCTAATTATCTAGATAGAAATGAGAGACATGGCATATACTGAGAAGCCCTTTTCCAATGGAAATATCCTATGCCACATTTTTTTTTTTGTTACTGAAAATAACAAACTGATCAATTTTCATGTTTTCCCCTCATTTTGTCTTTCTCCTAGCTGAAAATCAAACCATACCTCCTTTTGTAAAAACACTAACCTACAAGGGAAAAGGCTACATAATTACCTATTTCACTAGTACAACATGTATGAGACTGTTTATGATTACTCAGAACTCCTTAAAAATACTGATTCCTCAGCTGACACTAGATCTACTGAATCAAAATCTCAGTAATATGTTTTCATAAATTTTTTTCTTGAAAAAAAAGCTGCTAAGTAGGTTCTGATGCTCATCTATTTTGGGAATCATTTTTGTGATCAAGTAAGAATCAACGACATGGCTTATATTCTACTCCTGGTTTTAATTATTTGGATGTTGGCTTCTTTGAATACCTCATCTGAAAAAGAGAAGGGGTTCCAATGGATTCCTAAGCGCTTCTTAGTTCCAACAGCTTATAAATGTGTTTCTTTGTAAGAAGAAGAGATTAGAACACACACAAGGAAAGACCATGTGAGACAGAGGGAGAGACGACCACCTGCAAGGCAATTAGAGGGCCTCAGAAGAAATCAACTCTGCTAGCACCTTGATCTTAGACTTTTAGCCTCCAGAACTGTGAAATAAGAATTTTGTTTAAACCACTGTTTGAGGTATTTGTTATGGAACCCTAGCAAATTAATCCATGACTTATTTGGGATGCTTAAAAATACGCAGAATCCTAAGCCTCCCTCAGACTTAATGAGTTCATTTTTGTGGTATGGTCCAGAAATCTGCCTTTTTATCACATTCCACAAATAAAGTTTGCTATACCTAATAAAGTTTGTGAAATACTTCTGATGCAGAGATTACAAAATAACTATTTATCCATCCATCCATCCATCCATCCATCCATCTTCTCATTCTCAAGGGCCTGACAAGTGAGTTAGTCCAAATTCAGGTAAGAAACAAGACACTAAAGAGATCCAATCTCTCACCATCTCAAAATGTTAAGAGGGAATTATTGCATTCTATAAGAAAACAGTGACTAATATAGAACATTTAAATATGCTAATATAAGACTGTATATCAACTATACTTCAATTAAAAAAAGAGTGAGAGAGAAAGATCTCATAGAGACAGCGAGGCAGTGCAGCTGACTACAATAAAGTGAAAACGAATGGTCAGAGAGACAGAAATCAAAGCCCAGGGTCTGACCAAGGTCAAGAGTCTAACAGAAGACCACCAACATATTTAGCTGGGAGAAAGAAGAGGAAAAGAGCCACAAAAATTGCAAAAATTAAAATTGGCAAAAAAAGACCATAAACAGCCTTTATAGTTTAATAATAGATATTAGAAAATAAGTGTGTGGGATAGGAAACTATACAAAGTAATCAAGTAGTTTTTAAAAAAAGAGAACCAAACAGGACTGAAAAATACAACCAAGATTAAAAACAAAATGGATGGACATAGTAATAAGTACATTTGAAACAGATGAAGAGAAGTTATACTATATAGGTCAGAAGAATTATACAGAATAAAGCATGGCAAGACAAAAAAAAACCCCGGAAAATATAGACTAGAGGGTGATAAACATGGAAGACAGACGTCTACCATGTTTAATGAGAATCTCAATAGAAGAAAAGAGAATGGGGAAGAGGAAATAAGTGAAGGAGTATCTTGAGACTTTCTCAGAACTAACAAAAGCCACAAATCTAGATTCAAAGAGCTGAACAAATCCCAACCAGGATTAATAAAAGAAATCCATATACAGACACATAATAACTGAACAAAATGAAAGTAGTAAGGAGATTTCTTTTAAAGTTTGACAGCTGACTTAACGGGAAATCCTAAGAGTAGAAAAATATCTCTAACATGCTGAAAGATAATAAAAGGTCAAATAAGAATTTTATATTCAGCAAAAATAACTTTGCAGAATGAGGGCACAAGATATTTTCAGACAGGAAAGCATAAGCAGGTGTGATACAAGTGGACTCTCACACAACCAAATTCTAAAGAAATATTTCAGGTAGAAAGAAATTTATCCCACCAGGTAAGCCCAAGATTTTTACAAAATAGGATAAAGAGCAAAGAAAGTGATATAAATATGTATGGTTAAATACAAACACTGACTATATAAATGAAATAAAGTTTTGCAGAATGAAAAGACATTAAAGTAAATGGCAACAGACTTAAAATAGTAACAGAAATAAAATACATGACCACAGTATGCAAACTGGGAATCAGAGTTGTTCTAGTTATCATGTCGGCATAATAAATAACCTTGAAACTTAGTTGCATAAACCATCCATGTTCATAGATTCTGTGGGCTAGGAATTTGGCAGGGTACAGCAGGGATGGCTTGTCTCTGTTCCATTAAGTCTGGGGCCTGGAACCACTTGAAAGCTTTTGCACTCACATGTCTGATACCTGCTTCTGGCTGTAGGTTGGGGGTTTCTGTTTCTCTCCATGTGGGCTAGTTTAGGCTTCCTCACATAATGCCTAGATTCCAAGGGTGAGCTTTCCAAGAGAAAAGAGAGCGAGCGAGAGAAAGCGAGCGAGCGAGCGAGCGAGAGAGAGAGAGAGAGAGAGAGAGAAGAGTGCGCTAAGCAGAAGTCATACAGCCTTTTATGATCTAACCTTGGAAGTTGTACAGTTACATGATGCATTCTATCACTTGAGGTAGCTACAAATTCTTGTTCAGGGTCAAGGGTAGTAGAAACAGATTCTGTCTCTTAATAGGGATTGAAGGAGGGTGGCAAGCTTCTAGCAGACTATGTGAAATAGTAAATACTGCTGTGGCCATTTTTGGAAACTATAAACTGCCGAAAGGTAAAGATAATGATTAACTTTAGTCTGATTTAATCTGAATATACATGTTGTCATATACAGTAATCATCAAAAGACAAAAGCCACTTAACTAGTAAAGAGAAAAGAACAAGTATAGCTCAGGGAGAAACTATATCATTTATATTAAGAATTTAATATAAGGAATTGGTTAAACAGGTTTTGGGAAAGCCAAAAACATCAGCAAAGGACAAAACCATTAAAGGGAAAAAGGCTGAACTATTAGAACCTGAGCCTAGAAGAGATACCCAGCAGAGTGCCAAAGAAAAGCTAGAGCCTAGGAACCAACCAAAACTACTGGAAGAAAAGCCATTGCAGAGGTGATGCTGATAATATCAGGAAGCAAATGGGAAGGGTAAAAGTCTTCTCTATTTTTCAAGCATTCCAGTCTCCTAGTGTACCTTATTTGTGGAACCTAAAGGAAGCCAGGTGGCAAAGCAGAAATGCAGTTTACAAAGTTCCAGAATACAGAAGGGTGTTGAGAATCTAGAACTGAGAGACAATCAGTTAATAATTGGCATAAATAGAATAAAAAAACTTAGTAAATACAAATTTAAAAAGGCAAGAGAACAATCATAGAACAGACTAGACAAAAAACAAAACCCAGAAAATAAAATGACAGAAATAAATCTATTAGTAATTATACTAAATGTAAATGGCCTGAATGTTCCAGTTAAAAGATAAGGATTATCAAATTGGATTAAAAACACTCCCAAATCCAAACTTCTGGAAATGAAGAAACACTCTTCTTAAAAACCCGAGTCAAAGAGGACTCCTAATGAAAAACCAAATAGTTTAATGAAATATTAGCAACATGTTGTATCAAAACTTGTGGAATATGACTACAATAGTAATTGGAGTGTAATGTAATGTAATATAGTTATACTACAATAATGAAGAAACACTTTAAAGTTCATATGTTGGAAGACAGGCTGAAAATGAATTAGGTAATAAACATCCATCTCAGGAAGGTTAGAAATAACAACAGCAAAAAAAAAAAAAAAAAAAACCCAAAGAAAATAGAAAAAAATAATACTGATAAAACCAGAAATTAATGGAATAGAAAACATGTAATAGATGGGATTAACAAAATCAAAATTTGGATCTGAGAAAGGACACTGTCCCTACTTGAAGATTATTTAAAATATCCAAAATAATTTGCAAGTAATTTATAGAATCCATAGCATTAAGTAAGTTTCCAGATATGGAAGTAATACAAAGAAATCAATTATATTTTATATACAATCAATAGTTAGGAAATGAAGTGGGCTAGGTAATTTGGTTTACATTCTCACTTGAGAATATTTAGAGAAGTGGGACAAAATACATTTAAAAAAATGGATGGCACCAGAGAGCTAAGTTAGTCAACAATTATCAGGATCATATCTAGAAGAACATAAAAAGTCATAAAGGTGAACCCTTCATTTGGGACCACTTGTGCCCTAGGAGCTTTTACAGATTTGTAAGAGCCATTGATCAGAGCTAAGCAACTAAGGTTCAAAGGCAGAGTCTAGTGCCAGCCAATAAGTGGGGTTCCTGGTAAGTCCAATCCACACTTTGCAACCCTGAAGGGTTGTAGGAGGAAGAATTAACAGGAAGTAAGAACACTAGGTACAGTCTACAGCTCACGTGAGTCACATGGATGACTAAGAATATCTCAAGCCTCTGAAATATCCTGAATTGCTTGTGCCCAAGTGCCTCTGTGGGGATAAAAGGATCACGCTGGGCATCAAATTATTTTTACAAACAATTTTTCAGTGTAATACTGGCTTCAATTAAAGATGACCCCACACACATGGATATAAAATATTAATAGCGAAGATTAGCAGAATCAAAACAAATAAAAACAGACCCACAGAAGAGTTTCAGATTTAGTAATTAGTGAACACAGACATGATAATAATGCTTTTCAAATTTAGGTAGATAAAAAGATGAAAAATTTCACAAGACAAGTGGAAAATGCAAGAGTGACAGATTTGCATATTTGCAATTAGAAATTTGAGAACTGAAAATGCAATGGGCTAAGAATAATCAAGCCACTCTTATAGAACAATAAGATATAAGGACTTGTTCTGCCAAATATCAAGAACAATCTATCAGTTACAGCGAAGACAGTATACTAGCACAAGGATAGAAAAGAAGGAACAAGACATTCAGAAAGAGATGTATACATATAAAGATATGATATATGTATGATTTTGGTGGCACTTCAATAAAGAACAGACTTTAGTAAAAGGCACTTCCCAGCATACACAAAATTAATTCCTAGTGAATTACAACTTAAAATGTGAAAAGCAAAACAAAAGCTTTTAAAAGACAATATAGAGGAGTATCTACATTGACCTTGTTTGTTGAGAACATCTTTTTTAAATAATTCACAAAAAACTCTAACCTTAAAACTGAAGATTGACACTACTTAGTACCTAACCATTAACAATTTTTCTTATCAAAGAACATCATGGAGAGAGGGAAAGGCAAGCCAGAGAGGGAGAAGGTATTTGCTACTATATAGCCAACTAAAAACAGAATTTATAAAGATCACTTAGAATTAATGGGGAAAACAGCTGCTAAAACAACAGAAAAATGGGCAGAAGAACTGAAATGACACTCTACAAAATATAAAGCAGCCAACAAACTTAGTCAAGGTGCTCAATTTTACTGGTAATTATAGAAACGCAGAGTAAAACTTCAATGAGACACAACTGCATATCCACTAGATTGGGAAAATTAAAAAAAATCTGTTAACACCAGTGTAGAGGATAGTGTGGAAAAAAAGGAAATTTCTACTGCTCAAGAAAAATTTTGTTTCTAGTAAAATTTAAATGTGAATACCCCACAACCAAGCAATTCCATTCCTTATACCTTAGATGCACTAGGAAATAAATAAATAAAAAGTCATTGAAGAACTGTGATTGCTCCAAACTAGAAACATCCTAATTGTCAACACAACAGGATGACTAAATTGTGGTATATTAAAACAAAGGTAAATTATGCAACAATGATGATGAATGAAGTGTAGCTATAAGCAACAACATGGATGAATCCCATGTTCAATGACAGAAGCAGACACAGAAGAATACAGCATGGTTCCATTACATAAAGTTTAAAACCACTAGAAGTAAACTGTATTCTTTAGATACATGCATAGGTGGTAACACTATAAATAAAAACAAAGACATAATTACCACAAAAATCACACAGTGGTAACTGCCAGAGGGTATATGTGTAGGAAAACAGGTTGCGACTGGGAAGGGATTACAAGGGGAAATTTCTGGGCTGCTGTCAATGTTTTACTGTTTTGAGAGCTGGTTATACCAGTAGTTACCTTAAAATTTTTCCTTAAGCTGTGCATTTATATTTTATAAACTCGAATATATACATTTCCAAAAACAAAGCTAAGACATGTCAAGGGAAAAATGAACACAAATTACCTACTGATTATTCTGATTCTCAAGATTTCAACTTCCTGATTTATGTTTTGAATTTAAGTGAAACAGTAAACCCATACCTAGTGACTGTATACAATGAGGTTTTGATAATATTCATTATAGTTGAAATAATTATTAGATCAAGATATTTTGCCTCATGATCTCAAGAAAACAATTTTCTGTTTTTATTTTATTAATTATAAAATAGTGGACTCTAAACATTGTTGACTTTTTTATACCTTGTTATTGGCATCACCAAGGAGTGCCATAATGGACAAAAAATAAAAACAAAGATACATACTTATCTCTGAGTTCTATCTGTGGGACAACATAGAAGAAATTACAGATGAACGTAACTGCTTTGAACTCTAAGGAGGAATGGACTTAAGAAATCTCAACCAACAGCTGGGATTTACCAGATCTTTTAGGTTTTATGATCACTTCTATTTCCCCTACAATTGTTTCAATAGAAATTCCAGCAACCAAAAGCACTTTGATGTCATGTCCCTCCACACCCAAAGAATGTTCTATCTTCATGACTGTAAAACCTGAAAATCAGAAACACCAAAGCAACATTACCCACAAAATGAATAGCAAGATCAGAATCTCTGGAGTCAACCATGGAACAGGATTTACAAAGATTATTGTCAAATTTCTTAATTTATTTAAATAAGAGAAAATTACTCATTGGTACCATACAAAATCAAATAATTAATTTTTACACCTGGTATTTCAATCACCAAGAGTGATCTCAAACTAAGAAATAAACAAATAATAAAAAAAACTGTCATCAACTTTTACCCTGGCTTTCCTTAGTAGAACAAAACAAAAGGAAGGTAATGGCAATAAACATTACCTACGGGAAAAAAAAAAGCAGTGTCAAAATGGTTTCAGGTTTAATATAAAAAAAGTCTTTTTTATTTTGTTTCTATCTGTTAAAGTACTGACTGATCTTTGTAAGAATTGATAGCATGGTTCTAAATTTATTTTCAAAGAGATATGGAGATTTAGATCAAATATAAGCAAGCTATTAGATCATAGTTGAAGGTTATTGAATGACTACCTGGAAAATATTAGTTACTGTCAGAGTACAAAATGAAGTGGGAAAAAGGCTTCTTATAGAGAAGTCCCTTTAATTATTGCCTCTAAAGTTCCAAGCCATTAGGCTTTGATATTACTGGATTCAATTTTAAGAAAATTAACTTTAAGCATTATACTTGTGATATTCATGAGGGAGGGGGTAGGATATGGTGAACAAAACTTAATTTCTTATTTCAGAGGTAGCCATTTCCTTTTCTTTCAACCTGTCCACTTGTCTTCACGTCCAATGCACAGATTAACTGTTAATCATTCAAACTCACCCTCCACTCTATCTTCCCAATTAGATACTTTTACAAGAGACTGAAACAATAAATTACTTTGTCAACTACATTTCGACTATTTGAAATGGAATAAAAGGAAAGTATAGAGAGTATAAAAAGATACCAAATTTGAGTAACACTGATGTGAATCTAGTTTTTAATTTATCAAAGTACCTATTAATGGTCTAAAAGGAGATCAGAGGAAAAGCAGCTAGGCGGAAATGACTTCTTGTGGTTTCAAAATGCCAATCGTTCTAGAATGCATGGTAGCCTCAGAAATAAAAGAAACACTTGCTGTTTTCACTGAGTTTACAGTGTTGAATACACTTTACATCATTTTAATGAAAACATTTATATGAACATCTGTTAAGAGCTCATACCAGAAAACAGTTTCTATTAATAAAGACCAAAAAAATATACAAGTTTTTATCTTTGTCAACTTTTCTGGAAATGCAGAATAAAATGTTTCCCTTGAAAATAAAACATTAAACTTTTTTTTCTGTCCATTAGGTTGCTGGAAGAAAAAAAATCAAGACTCAACTAGTGATGATTTTTTTAATTCTAGTTTTCATCTACTTCTAAGGACACTCACTTTACAAACATTTTAGTCTTATATACTATGACAATCAGGTTTAGAGTCCCAAATAAATAAAACAGCCACATCAGAAGGCATATTTAAGAATTAAATGATTAGCCACATTTATCTGTTCACATTTATGGATTCTCTATGAGTATTGTCAGAGCCCATATAATACTGTTAACATTTGATCCAAGTTAACATGTGTCATCTGGCCTACTGCTCAAGGCTTACAACACAGATGTTATCTACAAAGACCCTGACTATTGGGAGACAGTGATATAACAAGTTATGGTTAATGTTAACAGAGGTAATAGGACAGTAAACTGTAACTGTACAATTTAAAATGCGTACTCTCCATGGCTACCCTCCCTCCTTTTCCCACTGGGTGTTAAATTCAAAACTTAGTCATTAGAGGCTCAGAGTGCTAAATGCTATTTGTATAGAAAAATGGGACTCAAATTCTAAACAAAAATTCATAAAATAGGATTAAATGTTTTGGATAGTTGCTTTTGTTACTTTCAATTTCTTGATCTCTCTTCTGGTGAAGGATCCATATTTTTTCCTTCTTTTCATACAGAGAAGTTAATAAACAAATATTTTGTAAGCATTACAAAATGGCATTCCAGTTCAGTTGTTTGTGATCACATACACATAAGAAGCATATGTATACTATGTCCAAAATGCTTTACAAGTTTTCACTGGAGTTTTCTATTGATATTTCCCTTAAATTAAGGCTTCATCAAAGAAATCCATAGTATTAGGAGCTCATTTTTTTAGCTCCTGAATTAAGTGGACTCTTTCCAAAATCAAGTAGTCCTGGAGCAAATTTAAGACAACTGTTCATCAGAGTCATGACTAAAGTAGTATCTTACGGGAGGTCCAGGCAAATCTTCATCTCCATCAGCGTCTGGAGCAAATGACACAGTAAGATCCACATACTTCTTTTCAGTAGAAGGTTTTACAAGTTTATGCATTCTAAGAAAAATAAGCAAGGACAAATAATTTGGTACATTCTGTAAAGTAAAAGAGTGATTTACTGATTAATGTTGCCCAGAGAATTTGAACTCGTAGCTAGACTTTAAATTTATTATTAAATCCAATAATTCATCTACTTCCATTATCTTAATTTTTCTTTATGAAAACCTCTAAACTCAAGACATTCATTTACCTACAAGTGAATCAAGCTGAATCACTGCTGGCATTGATAAATAATTCAGACTGCCTATTAAAACAAAACAAACAAACAAAAAAAACAACACACACAAAAATACCCCAAAATCTATAGCACAGAGAAAAGTAGTGATTCTACAGCATCTTACTATGCTGATGGACAGTGACTATAATGGGGTATGTGGTGGGAACTTGATAATGGGGGGAATCTAGTAACCACAATGTTGCTCATGTGATTGTATATTAATGATACCATAATAATTTTTTAAAAAAACCCAAAATCTAAGTAGTCCTTTTAGAAAATGAATTCTCCTCCTAAACTTCGTATGTTTGGAGGCATCAAAAATTCTTCTCAAGGATTTCTATGTAAAGAGTAAAAAGCTAGATTTAAATCTTCAAATGTAAGCTAGAAGCAACACAGTAAAAGATATTCTTAAGTTTTACCTTTCTTCATATTCTATATATCCTCTATTTACTAAAAAGTTTTTGCTATTTCACTGACACTTAAGTCATCACCTATATACCTCCTGCATTAGCTTCTCACTAGCCATCTCTCCTACTTCTAATCTACTCTGCTGCCAGAATTCTCCTAAAATGTAAATTTGACATTACTCTCCTGCCTAATGTTACCTACTCTATTATCATGTACCTCTCATGCCAGGCTCTGAGCTATGTAATCTATTTCTCAATAGCTATTTCCACTTTACAAAGATATTTTGTCCCATATATAACTTTCATTCTTTCCACCATTCATTCTTACCATCTCATTCTGAAGTCATTCCAAAATACCCAATTTCCTAAACAGATCACATATGCTTTTTATTAGCTGCATGCTTTTGCCCAATATAATCCTTTGTTCAAAGGTAGCTCAGATGAAATCTACCCTAAACTGGTTATTTGAATTAGTGTCCATATTATTCTTTAAAAACCTTTATTATAATAATTATTCAATTTCATTGCAATTATTATTGACATGTCACTTTACCTTAGTAGACTGTGAACTCCTTGAGAATAAGGGTTATTTGACAAAGATGTATGATGACAAAATACAAACAGGAGCAACTTTTATGGAATACTTCTTACTTGTCATTACACTGCTAGCCCTTATTATTTTAATCCTCAACAGCTAAGGACACAGTCATCCGTATTTGTGGATATGAAATAAGTTCCAAAAACTTCAGGAAGCTACTCAAATGTGACAAAACAAGTAGCTGAACAACAATGTAAATCCAGGTTTTTTAGTCCAGCCAAGTAGTAGTATTAGTTAATAAATATTTGCTAAATGAACAATGTAAAAAAATGAGAAATATCTTTCACAAAACATATGCTGGAGGTTTCAAATACTGGCCAACTCTACAAAGCATTTTTATGGATTATTTGCAGCAAATCTTGAATTCCACTAATCAATCCACTTTAGGACCACACATTTCACAATCATCTAGGTAGTGTACAATAAATAATACTATTTATTTGTCCAAAAGATAAATACAACTATTAATTTATCCAAAAGTATGTAGGGATACTAAAAAAATATATAAGGGAAGATAAACAATATAAGACTTAGCTAACATAATAATTGATTTTTTAAAGTATAGATAACTAAGCCTATCTTATAATAATTAAAGTGATTTAACTCATTAATAATCATAGTAAAGGCTGACATGACATCATGCAGTCATTTATTTATATAAATTATATAAATGAATTTACTTATACAACTATATTTATAATACTTATTTTATTTAAAAGTTTTGACTATAATTTACATTAATTTCAATACTTGATATTCAAAATATTTGATATTTGTGTTTATTGCAATCTATAGACAGAATGTTCAATACTTACGTTAACTTCAATCTTTTTGCGTGACCAGGCATTATAGGAACATAAAGCATTTTGACTCCCTGTACCACCATTGTTGGCTCAATTCCGTACTTCTCCTAAAAGTGAATACCCAAAAGAGAAACAATCAAAGCTCCATCCAAGTATAAACACTGGGTGATGATGTTTTAAGATCAGTGAAAAGAGCAAAACAAACTGCTAATGTTTATAAAAACTGTCAATGAAATTATGTACAAAAATTAACACACTCAAAGTGACTAATGAACTTAGTGAATAAGTGCCTCACTTTGACTGCATTTATGAAATCCAAGAGGGTGAAATCTTCTTTTCCATGTATAGTCCATCTGTCCCAAATTGTAAATGATATTCCATTTCTGTTGTAGAAAAATATTCAGAGTAAAAACACTTTTTATTTCCTTTAGTAATTATACAAAACCACAGAAGCCCATTATCTATGATTTAGCTAGGTATTAATGTGGGGGAAAAAACAACTTCCAAAATATTCTTTAATCTTATTTCCCCATCATACCATAGGTAACCACTTTTATCAGTACCTTATTGATCCTTCCAGTGTCTTATTATAAATTAATTATGTCTTAGAAAGAGAATTCTCTCTCTTTCTCTCTTCTTAAACAAGTGTATAGCTTTTGCTGTGTGGATGTTCCAATCTATTACTGGGCACTTCAGTTGTTACAATCTTTGGCTATGACAAACAGTGCTGGAATGAGTACCTTGTATATACATCATTTCAGATGAGTGCAAATGTATCTGCAAAATTGAAATAGCACTCTATTTCCTTCTTATGGGTTATACTATTTTATACTCTCATCAGTAATATAAGAGTGCTTTCTCACACTTTCTCTCAGTTAAGTTTTTCCAAATATCTGGTTTTTACAAATCTGAAAAGTGAAAAATGGAGGTACAGGGGCAACTGTTTTGCTTTATCATATAGCTTTTGAAACTAGATTCTAAATCTCATGGTCCATTGGTCAGACACTTTCTGTTCATCTGAGTTAAATCATAAGAAAGTACAATGCTAAACAGTGTGGTGGAGTAAGTGTTGTGAGGGTATTTTTACTGCTACTTTAGTCAGAAATGCCTCATGCCACATACAAAAGAATGAAACTGGACCACTTATCTTATACCTACATAAAAATTAACTCAAATGGATTTAAGAATTGAATGTAAGACCTGAAACGATACATCTCCTAGAAGAAAATAAAGGTGGTAAATTCCTTCTTGACATTGGTCTTTTTGATTTTTTATACTTGACACCAAAAGCAAAGCAACAAAAGCAAAAATAAACAAGTGATACTACATCAAATAAAAAGCCTCTGTACAGCAAAGGAAACCATTAACAAAATGAAAAGGCAATCTGCTGAATGGGAGATAATGTTTGGAAATCATGTATCTGATAAGGGGTTAATATACGAAATATATAAAGAACTCATACAAATCAACAACAACAACAAAAAACATTAAAAAATGGGCAGAGGATCTGAATAGACATTTTCCAAAGAGAACATACAGATGGCCAACAAATAAATAACAAGATGTTCAATATCACTAATCATCAGGGAAATACAAGGCAAAACCACAATGGGCTATCACCTCAAACTTCCTAAATGGCTATTACCAAAAAGACAAAAAGTAACAAATATTGGCAAATATGTGGAGAAAAGGGAACCCCTGTGCACCAGTGATATGTAAACTGGTGCAGCAACTATTGAAAAGAGTATGAAGGTTCCCCCCAAAATTAAAAATAGATTTGATAATTTGTGATATGATCCAATAATTCTACTTCTGCTTATTATATGAAAAAATTAAAATACTAATTTGACAAGATATCTGCACCCTCCTGTTCACTGAAACATTATTTACAATAGCCAAGATATCGAGACAACCTAATTGTCCATTGATGGATGAACTGATAAAGAAGATGTGGTATACATACAGAATGAAATATTATTCAGCTATATAAAAGAATGAAATCTTGCTATCTGTGACAGCATGGATGAACTTTGAGCGCATTGTGCCAAGTGAAATAAGAAAGAGAAAGACAAAAAAAAAGTATGATCACACTTATAAGTGGAATCTTAAGAAACAAAACCAAAACTGCATTCCCTGGTAGTTGACAGAATAGACTGGTGGGCACCAGAGTTCGGGAGATGGTGTTGGGGGAAATAGGAGAAGGGAGTCAAAATGTACAAGCTTCCAGTTGTAAGATGTAGAAGTCATGGGTATGTAATGTGCAGCATGGTGGCTACTGTTAATAACTGCATATATGAGAGTTGCTGAGAGAATAAATCATAAAAGTTTTCATCACAAGAAAAAAAAATTCTCTCTATATGGTGATGAATGTTGATCGGACTTAATGTGGTGATCATTTTGCAATATATACAGGTGTTCAATCACTGTGTTATACACCTGAAACTAATATAATGTTGTATGTCAATATTATAAGTAAAAAAAAAATGGTTTATGAAGATGGGCTTTTGACTTTAGTCTTAAAGTGATAGTAAGGATTTAAATATATATAAGAAAAGGAGAGGTGAAGCTAGTATTTTTCCCTTCCATTCTCATTATGCAAGAGAAATAGACCATCATACATACCTGATTTCAGTTTTTCTTACTTCAGATGTCTCTGTAAACACTATAACTGGAATGGCTAAGTTAAGGAAACAATTTTTGTAAGCTTCAAATGGATAGTCACCAGCTACTTTGATCATCTCCAATGCAACCTAGATAAAAGAAGTGATATGATTATATAAAATAGCCTAAAAGTATTCATGACTTTAATTGCATCCATTTAATTTTTCCTAAATTCTTCTCAAGCATTTCTCTGTAAAGAGTAAATGAAGCTATTGAACTGTAGTAATACACACTTTTTATACATTTCTCTACTTTTAGCATATTTATACTTTCAAATTTTCAACCTGCTCCATATGTGAACAAGTTATTAAAAAAATTAATTTGACCACATAATCTTCTTACTTTGAAAGCAGACACAAGGATTTAAGAAATACAATAATCTAAAATAATTTAATATAGGGGCAGATAATTACATAACTTCTAAGAATAAAACTAGTATAGTATAGTATAGCATAGTATATATTAGTATAGTAAAGTAACATGGCCCATCCTGAAGATTCTAATTCATTAAGGAAAGAATAAAAGACCCATATCATTAATAGGAATTAGAGGGTTTTTTTTACTGCTAAAATTCAATACAATCAGAGTAAAAATTAGAGTTCTTTTTACTTTAGAAAAATACATCACTTTTTTTTTTTTTTTTTTGCAGGATACAAAGATGATTAAGAGGATTACTGACTGTAAGATTATACTCTTCCTTGACACAGCTTATTTTTTAGGTTAAAATGTTTATCTGTAAAACCTCAAGATGTAGATTATTGTATTTCCAGAAGTATCTCAAACTTCAAAATTATAAGATCAGTATGAACCTTCCTTCTCTAAGATCTCTAAGTGACTGGGTTGGGGGAGTCACAATGGGAAAAACAGGAAAAGAGTGATGAAAAAGAAGCATTTTTCATTCAAAGAATAATCTCACCAAGCCTGAAACTGCAGCAGTGGATGTTGCTATAGCAGGTATAATTCTACCAGCTATGCGCTTTGTTTTGAAACGGTCAGCTGGTTCAATGTTGTACATTTTGGCACGAAGATTTGATGCAGCTGTGATGAAATCTATGTGTCCGTTACGATCATCATCTTTTTCAAATGAAAGCACTGCCATCTGAAGGTCACCTGATCATAACCACCAGAAAAAACAGTTTTGCAGTAAGTGGTAAAGATTTTACTAGGTAAAAAGCAATGTGCGTTTACTACTATTAAAGATACAAGAAAATCCTGGGATGAAGTTATTGAAAGACAAGGAAATGACGGCTTTAATACCACTAAATTAGAGGTATATATGTTTTAAAAAAAACCTCACTAAAAAATTGAAAAATAAGAAAGCCATGTACTACATCTGCTATTTAGTGGCTTACAATAAAAAATGTCAACATTGGTTATTGCTAAAAAATTGATTCCATAAATACTACTGTGAAACATGTTGTCTCTGATAATTAAGAATAGGGTCAATTGATCAAATAAAAATATGTATCTTTTAAAAAGATTTCTAGATCAGTGGTTACCAAAATCATTCTGTAAACAGTTTTGGGTTGATCTGTGATGAAGAGAAAAGAAATGGAAGTTATTTTTATGATTATTAAATTAAGATATCTCTTTTATTTGCAAAATAAATAGTTGGCTAATCTTGGTTGTTCTCCTGAATTTTACTGGTCTGTGCAAAAAATCCCAAAGTTTAGAAACCACGGATTTATGTAGTAAAAAAGTCGGTGAGTAGGTCTAAAAACATGAGTGGTAGAGCTGTTTTTAAGGAATTAAATTTGGTTTCCCTATTTAGCAAGGATGTGTGTTGGTGAGTTTGTATTCCCTCTATAATTATGGAATTAAGAAGCCAAGAAGAAATCTGTCTGTGTTTTTTTGATCCCAGAGTGATTTAACTGGGTCTATGGGTTATGCTGGCCATGAGTTAAAAAGGAATCACACATGAGTTAAAAAGTAACCAACAGAATCTCAAGGACTAAAATAATCAGAAATAACAAAGCAGATCTACATTTAAGCCTTTGAGGGTAGGGCAATGTGGAAAAATTGTGAATTTAGTCACAATTAGATGAGTAGCGACATTCAAAATTATTATAAAGTCAACTAATATCATTATTATGTAGTTATTTAATCCCATAAGCTTTTGGGTGTAGAGCTTAGTGAAAATAAAAATCCCTCCAGTTCAAAACACTTCTTACAAAAATTTCCCCTTACTTGTGGTAGCTTCATTAGATGAAATAGCCTTTTCTAGTTGGAAAATAGCATTCCTTTCATCTTCATTGCTTATAGGAGCATTGTCTGGTTTCCTTGCAGTTTCATCTGTTTGAACAACCTTTAAATATATAGTTTTATGTTTGTTAATGTTATCCTGCATTTAAATTTGGTTACCATATCTGTTTTATCCACTAAATCACACAGAGAAAATATCATCTCTACTTTAATCAAATTTATTATCATTATGGTCCAATGTATTTTACACCTTTTATTGGTAAATAATATGTTATTTACATATTTATGTATTATCTATCTCCTTACACTGACATGTAAACTCTTTAAGAACAGGAAAACTCTATCTTGTTCACTGGAAAAACCTCAATATATCTAAAACCAGTATGCTCATAGTGGGTACTAAAAATATTTACTGAATGGCTTATAAGATATGAGTTCATGTAATCTCTCTTAAAATTCCTTACTCAAAGTTAATATTAATCCACAGTTTGTGATTCTGACAAATCTGCCTCAAACCAAACTACACAGCTCTGCAGAGCTGTTCTGTCTCCAAAAAAATGGACGAAATCCATAAAATATATAATGTAGGCAAAAATATTTATTGAATGCTGACAAGAAGCTCTTTCCTAAAGAATACATTTTCCTTCCTATAGATGCACACTTAGGGCAGCACAGACAAGTAATTTATCTTTAAGAAACTACTTTGTGGATATTCCAAGAGGGCAGGTGAAGTTCACATTCTTAAACCAAGAAACTAGCTACATCATCACTAATTATAATACTATTTTTTAGTATTTTACACATCCAACACTAGTTTTAACATTAAATATTTTAAGTATTTAAGAAATATTAAGGAGTCAAAGAAGCAGAAACTTTTGTCAGAATGTCTAGTTGATATTTTGGCTGTGGCATCTATTAACTACAAGTGCTAAACCCTGAAGTTTCAGGGTGAGTTGCTTCAAGGAGTTGTGAAAAAGCTCATAATTCATGTTTAAACTATAGCTAAATTGCTCAGGATAATTTAATATTCCAAAACTTTGATACAGAAAGAAGCAATTCAAGCCAGAAAACAACTGAAGAGCAAAAGGTCAATACAGTTACTGACACATTTCCTTGGCTTATATCCATGGCTAGGAAACTTCTTTATACAGGAATTCTGTTTATCATTTCTGTACTTTTTTTCCTGATAAGCTACAAGTCATGAATACTTCATTCAGCAAATCCATTTACTTGTACAAAATCAACTGCCTACAGGTTTTCCTTTTTCTTAAGAAATGCAGAGTGGAAGACTGCACACATTACTTCTTAACTGCATTTTATAGGGAGGCAATCATTACATTTTCCAGTAATGCTAAAGGGTAAGGGGGACAGAAGATTCTTTTGTGGACATTTTAAAGGATATACAAAAAGGTACATAATGAACATGTGAAATACTTGGTATTTTCAAACTTTCCTATTGACCCTGCCTAAATTTCATGACCCATCTGCATTAACAGTCCCTCTACCTCTTTCTCCTTCCAACATGTTGCCTGGCAAAATCTCAACCCTTGTTATACCCAATTTTCCAACTATTCTACAGTAGCACCCAGGCAGCTAACTGCCTTTTCTCCAGCCACATTTAGTGTAATACTTTAAATGAATTAACATTAAGTGGCTCCTCAGCACAGTCTTGAAATTCTATTACACCTTACAATTAAGTGACTTTCCTACCTGCCCTGAACAATTACTTCATACCATTTTTTCTCTGCTCCAAGTTCCTTTTTCTCCTTCTAACTCAGCACTGTTTGCTTCTTACTTCAACTAAGAAATAAATCTTTTTTCTCTCACACTCCAATTCCAATCCCTTACACAAACCTTAAAAATATACACAGAACAACCGCTTATCACAACTTCCTTGTTCTTCACTTTTATAACTTCCTAATAACTTTTCCTGCTTCCTCTCTCACGTCCCATAGAGTCATTCTTAACACAGCAGCCAAAACCAACCTTTTAAATGTAAATGAGATGTGTTCACTGTTTAAAATCCTCCACTGGTTTCTTATCTCAAAATAATATACAAAGTACTTCTCATAACCCCACTCTTCTCCTATCTCACTGTCTACCACTCTTTTCTTGCATATTCTCCTCCAGAAAAATCCTGGACTTCAAAGTCTTCTAGGATCTTTCTCTAAACTTGTTCCTACTATGTGCATTGTTCTTTCAGCAGATAACAGTATGGTTTATATTCTCACTTCCTCAGGCTTCCACTCAAATGTTATCGTAACAGAGACTTTTCCCCTTTATACCATAAAAAATAACACTAGCTTACCCTGATTTCTATTTTTTTTTTCTTAGCTCTTATGCCCACATTGCAATATTAAATAATTAATGGCATTTTAAAAAATAGTTCACTTCTAGCCCATTAGAATATAACTTCCTCAAGTGCAAGAATTCTGTTTTTGTTCACCGCCAGATTCTCCAGGTTTAGAATGGGACTTGACACAAGTAAAAATTCAATAACTATTTGCTGAATGAGTGAATTTCTAAACATACCTTGCTGGAAGGTTTGAATTCTTGAATCTTTACTTCAGAAAGAATATTCAAGAGGGCATCTGCTGATAAGTCCTGTTTTTTTAAAAGAGTAATTTTATGAACAAATAGTCTTTTAATTGTGAATTCTAAAGCTAAAAACATATCATAAAAGGTCCTTTATCATACTAAAATATTTGAATAATTTACCATCTGACTATTTAGACCACATTCATTTGTATTGTTTACCTTTATTTCTATAGAAATACTCAAAAGGCTGGTGTGTGTGAAAAAGGACTTAGTCAACAAACTAAGAAGTCTTAATTCTTCCCACAGATTTTTAAAAAGGTAGTTTTAGAACTGGTTGTGAGTCTTCATTGTTTTCCAAGTTCCCTACACAAAGTTACACTCGACAAATAAAAAAATAAATGGAATTCATTCTTTTAAAAGTAGGAAAATATTTTAATGATTCAAGATGAACTTAGATGAATTTAGGGCTATCAGATCCATATTCATTATAAAGAAGCTGCTCAGGAAAACCTGAGACATACTGCTTTTGAGGTCACCTGCAATTCTTATCACAAAATTATCACTCTTCTCACAAAAAGAGTACCAGACTGAATGCTACTATTTTAACCAGACATCTATGATATATTTTTACTGTGTATTAATAGTTCTAAACAGGTTTAATCTACAGCAGGAATATTTATCTAGATCCAAAATAGTCAGTGTTAACTATGGATCTGGTTCCTATTTCCTCAGCCTACCTAAAAGTATAGCAATTTATTTAGCTCTATTATGCATTTGTGAAGAAAAATTCACTAATGCAGACCTGCCTCTCAAATAAAAATGTATTATATCCTTTAGATATTAATCAATGAAGATGATGTCGAAAAGAATGTGTATGATGATAAAAGTAAAGAAATGTCAACACAGAGTAGCATTTTCAAGTTTTCTGAAAAGTTTATCAGTTCATACACCAGATAAGCCAAAGAAGTGCTAAGAGAATCTGTAATGAATATTTCAAATTGTTATGAAATAATTTACTTTGGGTTTTCAGAGTGATTATGAGAATTGAAGTTAACAGGTTATAATTGTTTTAAAAATAAAGTTAACACTGCTTTTACAAATATTTGTTATGCTACTTAAATTTAGAAAGCAACACTACAAGATTTTATGTTCTGCTACATTAGAATAGGCAACAATAAAATAAAAAGTTTATATCAGAGAGCAATTCTTACAACATATAAAGACATTTTGATGAGCCAATTGGCTGATAATTCATCTAATTCTAACCTGAATTTTTATCTCTCACTAGGGCTTGAAGAATACCTTACCTCTTCTGTAAATGGAATGCAATAGACTGTAGCATATAATTTTGCAGCATGCAGAAGGAAAGTGAAGTGCCTGTTGAAATTAAAGAAAAAAAGTAAAGTATGAATGCACAGTTTCAAAGAAGATGCTTACTACATCAGAAACTATAACTTTTAAAATGCTGAAGAAAAACCAGCACAGAATTTTTGTTACAAAATTATATTTTTTAATGTTAGGCAATGAAATTTTGGTCTAGACCAAAACTGCAGAAGCTATGAAAGAAAACATGACATGTTTATCCTCACAGTCATTAATATTCAGACATGACTCCTTTGGGGAGAGGAGTGGCCAGTAGAAAAATTAGAGTAGTGAAAGAAAATTCATTTTAATTCATTAAAAAGTCAAACATTTGGTTTTAAAAAGTGTGCATTAGGTTCAAACTAAGCAAATGAGTTTGTTTAAAAATTTGAAAAGTTAAATTTTATAGGAGAAGCAGTCATAATAATGTGACTGGAGGCCTAAAATAAGCACCAGAGGAGAAAACTAAGCATAGTTATTTGTTGAAAGTTAACAAGCTAAGTATGTAATTAAAATATATAAATATCAAGTATATGTGTGTGTATAAGTAAAACATATATTTAATATAGGTAGGGTACAATGGCATTCACTCATAAATCAACTCCTTTGAAAACTAATTTTTTAGATTATTTTAAGGAGCTATTTACCTGTAATAATTTCTCCCTCATATAACTAAAGTTTCTAATATACTGGCTTCATTAAATAGGAAAACATTTACCATTGTTTAACTTCTTTATGGATAAAGTCAAAGAGGGATACTTTGGTTTCATTTTAGAGAAAATTAAAATCATGAACTATCCCACATTAAAAGATATAGATTCACATGTGTGAAGAAGTTGTGACTGGCTTTCTTGACTCTCAGACTAACAGCAATGAAATTTAACAATAAAGGGTCTAAGGTTTTCAACCTGCAATGTGAACATATGCACAGTTAAGAAATTTACAATGAAGGATGAATATACAACTGGAAATAATACTTACAAAGGTTCATTTAAATCAAATTTTAATGGAGAGGGGGGCCTCTTTGGTGACTGCCAAAACAAACCTAACAGAAGATACAATTATTATTTTCAGTGTTGCCAGCCAGTAATAAATTACATTAAATTTTATTCTCAACACTTACTGCCATCTTTTAATCGTGTGTCCAGAGGGAAACAGTAAAGAAGTTGAAGAGCCTAAAGAAAAAAATGAATTTAGAAAAATCACTACTTAATATTATCTGAGGTAAAATAAAACAAATAACAATAACAAAAAATCAAAATGCATGAAAAGATACATGGTTAAGTCTGCCGGTCCATTCTTGCACTCCCTCTGTCCATTCTCCTTCACTGTCTCCCAAGCCTGAAACAACCTCTATTGCTATTTTTTTAATCAACGCTTAGTTTTTTATGGCATCTACAGCAAAAATGAATATAGATTATTTTATTCCCTTTTATATAAACGGTGGCATATTTTACATATCATGCTTCTTTCCAAGAGCTAACCCTTAACATAAAAATGAAACCAGTAAAAATACATACTATTTTGTATTTTGAAATGGTTAAGATGTTTGAGATTTACTTCAAAACCTTCTGGGGGAGGGTATACTGGGTAGAATTATAAATGAAACAAGATTATCTATGAGGTGATTAAGTTAAACCTGAATGACAGGTACATGAAGATTACATGGGGGCTCATTATACTAGTCTAATTTCTATGACTGAAATTTTCCATAACATAAAAAGTTTAAAAATAAACCCTACAGAAGGACTAAAAAGAGTTCTTAAGGTTTTATAAAAATAAGGCCATTGATAATCATGATAAGACTAATTTGAATACTAGTGGAGAAAGAAGGCACAGTGGCAACAGTAAATATAGACCATTTTTCCAAGGAAGTAAAAAGCAGGAATTAGACTGTAATCAAAAGACTTTTTTGAAAAGATGAAGGTGCTTCATATTCCAACAGATAAGAGCCAAAAGAGGAAGAGACTGAAGAGAGAGTGCAGGACACATTCTAGCAACTGTAAATAATTAGAGGTAAGAATAACAACTATAGACAGCATTTATGGGAAGGTTCTGTTCAAAACACTTTCAACGTATTAATTCATTTGATCCTTACCATTAACTATGAATTAGGCATCAATTCATTATTCCCATTTTACAAATGAGGAAAGACACAAAATGTGATTTCATATGAGTGGAGAAGGCAAAATTTCAGCAAAATTTCTGACTGTCTCTACTTTTTCAGTTTCTTGCTTTACTCTGAAAATAAACTTTTAGACCACTGATGAAATATACTCATTCTCTGGAGGGAATCCCTATTTAAATCCAAATTTTGCACACAGAAAGACAAAGATAAGTTGAATGCATAACTGACAAGCCATGGCTAGAGTTTAAATGCATTCTTTAATCAGTAACATTCAAAAGAGAAATAAGCTGTGTGCCCAACACTTGTTCTTACCTAACTTACTACTTATTTCTGAAAAGCTTCTAGAAAGAGTAGATATTTCAGGCCAATGAAACTAATTTGGTAATTAAATGGGTCACACCCCTTTTAATGTTTTATAATACATACTTACCTTATGGTTAAAGTACTTTTCAAACTTTAATCTTGCTAATTCTACACAGTGGGACCAATTCCTAGGTCTTCTGCTAAGTAACTTAACAACTTGAAAACAACCTTCTAAACTGTGGCCAGTTTGTATCTTCTAGAATAAGAGAAAAAAAAAACAAAACAGCACAAAATGAATACATTTCCAATTAAATATACACATACTCACTCATACTTTAAGGAAGTATTAGGCAAAGTCATGCCAGCCCATGTCTTAAGATTTTATGTTTTCACCTCAGGATTTTTGTCTCTTTCTCCTCTCTTTCTGTCTTCTTTTTTGGAAAAGGAATGGGAAAGATAGCACATGAAATTTTAACTCTATACTTTCTTATCTCCTAAGTTATCTTGTCTTGCTAACTTTAAGTTTTTAGTACTACATATGTACTTACTAAAGAAGAACTACAGATAATACTTCATACTAAAAACTTACTAAAGGAAATTAGGAAAAATCTTTGAAACTGTCCTCGATAGGAGAGTAGTCTTAGACTAAAGGTCCACTCATGAAATTTTCACTAGAACTTAGTTTTTTTCCAAGGAGCTTAATGAGCTGTTCTGTTATATGTAGCTGTCTTATTATTATCACATCCTTATTAGGTTGAACGATATGAATTGCCATTTTGTGGGTCAAACACTGGCAATTCCATACAGTTCAACCAAACTAAAAAAAAGTTAATGTGACCTACTAATTTCAAGATTCTTTGTGTATTTACTATGTACAATAATGTTATACTCTCTAAGGAGATGATATAAACTACCTGTAGGCATCTTGAAAATAAGATTACATGGACACAAAGTGTTGAGTTTGTATTAAAATGTATTGATTTTTACCTGTAAGGCTTCTTCAGCAGATTTATATTAAAATGTATTGATTTTTACCTGTAAGACTTCTCTTGCAGATCGATAGGTCTGCCAAAATTTGTTAAACAATGAAGGCTTGTGGGAAAAGGAACTTTCAAACTGTAAGGGAAAACAGAAGTCTGATTAAAAACTGTACATAACTTCTTTTCTACTTCAAAGTATGATTTCCTGAAAAAAAATCTTTATTACCTTATCTCTTGCCCATTGTATAGTATGTTCAATAGCAGCTGGAAAGGATTTTAGAGTGCAAAACGGTATTTCCTCTTCTGGAGGGTCCCGCTAATTTATAAAATATGACAATAGTTAAGAGAGGCAGTAGCAATTTTTTATTGATTGAATGTACTTGAGTGTTTTAATACTCTTAAAATAAAAATAAGATTCATCCAAAACTTTCATATTCAAAATAAAATACAAGTAAAATTCAAAAATAAAATATATGTAACACTTTCGTATCTTCTTTCTTGTAGGCAGTAAGAGGGAAAGTTGATTCTTTTGACACTTAACCTATTGTTAATAGCAATGTAACAACAAACATGAATTCTATTATAACATTATCTGTGCACTGATTTGGTACCACATAGTACGCACAGCAGACTACCATATATAATTTTTTTCTCCAAGATCAAGGGGATGTTTAAAACTCCAAAATACTCCCTTATTTTGAAAAGTAACTAAAGAATCTCCAGTAGAGGAGTTTCCTTCTCAATGGAGAAAAGAAAAAGTTGGGAGCAGGGAGTCTATGCCCTTAAGGCTCAGTACAGTTTCTTATAGAAAGTGTGCATTAAATAAATGGCAAATACCTATGCTGTCTCATATGAATTAGTTGAAGAAACCTATATTCTATTTTAGGAATGTTTGATCTAGATTTACTGGTTTACCCAATCTAAAATTACTCAATTTGTCTCTTTTAGACATTATTATTCAAGTTTGTTGATCTATGAAAAACCAAAGGGGACAGAAGAGTACTAAATTCTGTTTTCTCTGAGTATGAAGTCAGAGAATATAGGAAAAGATTTGGGAAAGACATGGGAGAATAAGAAAATCAAGGGACCTTTTAGAATTTTCTAACATTCCCAACTTTGAAAACCTTCCAATATGACCCCAGCATATCATTTTTTCCTAATATCCTTTAAGTTAAACTTAGAAGTTTATGCTACTGTAATGTTTTCACTATATAAATTTCTGATTTCATGAGAGTAAATGGGAAAGAAAATTTTATAAAATGAAAAAATTTTACTAAACAAAATTTATCCATTAAATAAAAGGGATATTTATGCTTGTTAAAACATATTCTTTTAATTTTGGATTGATTTTTTGAAAAATCTTAAAGCATTCAATTATTTCCTAGGCCAATAGTTTTCAACTTTGGTAGTATTTCAAAATCACTGGTGGAGGTTAAAAAATATTTATCTATATCATTTACATAAAATTTACATATATAGACAGCTTGGTCTCTCCTGTGGAGAAACTGAGTCTTCATAAGATTTGGGGTAGTTCACCAGGTTCAAAGGTCATTAGGAAACTAATCAAACAACTGTGAGAAATAAATAGTAAACAGAAGAGTAAGACTCCAGAAAGAGCAGAAACAAAATTTTGATGATTTATTAAAATAAGTTCAGCTATATTTTTAAAAATGTCTGTGCACATAAGCACAGATATCATCGGCAGATCAGAAACAGAAGGATTAGGCAAGCTAAATCAAATCCGCCAACTAATACAGAAAAAAAATTATGTGATATAAAAATTATTAGATATAAAGAAGAGAGGCATTTATATAAAAAATTGGTTCACTTACATGACTATTATAAGATTCAGTTAAATGAGGTACAATAACTTCAGTGTGTCCCTTTGTGCCCATTGTTCCAGAATCTAAGAGGGGCCTTAGATTTGCTAAGCAGCGGCTATTTGAAAACACAATAGGTAACAAATATAAAAGAGACCAGTAACAATGTAAGCAGACTACATCTTACCATATTCTATTGACCATTTCACATACTCATCCCTTCTTCATTGTAATATTTTAGGAAACGGATACATTATCAGCAAACAGCCCATTTATCACTTCTGTCCCTTCCTACCACAAGTTTTGTTGCTCTATCTAACTTCTGTCTCTCCCTTTTTTTTTGGTTTCATTAATCTACAATTACATGAGGAACATCATGTTTACTAGGTTCCCCTCTTCACCAAGTCCCCTATACAACGCCCATTATAGTCACTGTCCATCAGCATAGTAAGATGCTGTAGAATCACTAAATCACTACTTGTCTTCTCTGTGTTGCACAGCCCTCCCCGTGCCTCCCCCCACATTATACATTCTAATTGTAATGCCCCCTTTCTTTTTCCCCCCCTTACCCCTCTCTTCCCACCATCCTTCCCAGTCCCTTTCCCTTTGGTAACTGTTAGTCCATTCTTGGGTTCTGTGATTCTGCTGCTGTTTTGTTCCTTCAGTTTTTCTTTGTTTTTATACTCCACATATGAGTGAAATCATTTGGTACTTGTCTTTCTCTACCTGGCTTATTTCACTGAGCATAATACCCTCTAGCTCCATCTATGTTGTTGCAAATGGTAGGATTTGTTTTCTTCTTACGGCTGAATCATATTCCATTGTGTATATGTACCACTTTTTCTTTATCCATTCCTCTACTGATGGACACTTAGGTTGCTTCATTTCCTGGCTATTGTAAATAGTGCTATGATAAACATAGGGGTGCATCTGTCTTTTCCAAACTGGTCTGCTGTACTCTTAGGGTAAACTCCTAGAAGTGGAATTCCTGGGTCAAATGGTATTTCTATTTTGAGCTTTTTGAGGAACCGCCATACTGCTTTCCACAATGGTTGAACTAATTTACATTCCCACCAGCAGTGTAAGAGGGTTCCCTTTTCTCCACAACCTCGCCAACATTTGTTGTTGTCTGTCTTTTGGATGGTGGTGATCTTTACTGCTGTGAGGTGATACCTCATTGTGGTTTTAATTTGCATTTCTCTGATGATTTGCAATGTGGAGCATCTTTTCATGTGTCTGTTGGCCATCTGAATTTCTTCTTTGGAGAACTGTCTGTTCAGCTCCTCTGTCCATTTCTTAATTGGATTATTTGCTTTTTGTTTGTTGAGGTGCATGAGTTCTTTATATATTTTGGATGTTAAACCTTTATCGGATCTGTCATTTATGAATATATTCTCCCATACTGTAGGATGCCTTTTTGTTCTATTGATGGTATCCTTTGCTGTACAGAAGATTTTCAGCTTGATACAGTCCCACTTGTTCATTTTTGCTTTTGTTTCCCTTGCCCGGGGAGATATGTTCATGAAGAAGTTGCTCATGGTTATGTCCAAGAGATTTTTGCCTACGTTTTTTTCTAAGGGTTTTATGGTTTCATGACTTACATTCAGGTCTTTGATCCACTTTGAATTTACTTTTGTGTATGGGGTTAGACAATGATCCAGTTTCATTCTCTTACATGTAGCTGTCCAGTTTTGCCAACACCAACTGTTGAAGAGGCTATCATTTCCCCACTGTATGTCCATGACTCAATGTATATTATTAACCATGTATGTTTGGGTTAATGTCTGGAGTCTCTATTCTGTTCCACTGGTCTGTGGGTCTGTTCTTGTGCCAATACCAAATTGTCTTGTTACTGTGACTTTGTAGTAGAGCTTGAAGTTGGGGAGCTGTCTCTTCCTTTTAATATCAAATTTCGGGTGTCAACTTTTTTCCCTCTAGGTTAACTCTTAATTAATGTGTTACCCTTTCTTCTCTTGCTTTTTATTTTCTCTTTGCTTATTTCCTGATTATAATTTCATCCTAATGTATATTCTCAATGTGTTCTTTATCCCAGCAACATTAACTTCTTACTATATATTCTACACACTTTTTTTTTCCTTCTTCTACTGAAAATTACAAACTATCCACTACACTCTCCACTAGTAAATTTTTCTGTTAATAAATCTGCTCTGATACCCTAACATTAAAGAATCATATGAGGATTTAAGAAAGATTATGTAAAGTGTACACATTGTAGTAATTCATTCATCTACTTATTTAACAAATATTTACTGAATGACAATGTGTTGAGCACCTAGAATGCAATGATGGGATAAAACTAATCCCTGAGTAAATGATTTAGCAAGGAAACAAACATTAAGTAAATGTGTGTCAATAAAAATAAGTGCTAGGAAGTAAACAACAGTGCTGTGAAAAATCACTATAGGAGGTTCTACAATATTCAGCAGTTAAAGTTTATCTGAATAAAGACAGTTAGGCTGAAACTGAAAGGACGAGACTAAAGCTAAAGTAGGTGAAGAGTAAAAAGGCAGATCTGGGACAAGGAATTTTACAAGATGAACATAATTTCCTGAGACTGAAGGAGAATATGTGCAAGTCCCTGAGGTGATAAAGTGTTGGATGCCCATGAGAACTGAAAGAAGGGAATGTGTAGCTGGAATAGGAGAGGCCAAGGAGAAATAGGTAAATTTTAAGCTAGAGTGGTGAATCCACCACTCCATAAAAAACTTCTACTTAGTCCATTAAAATTTTGAATTTTATCTTAGGTATAATGGGAAATAAGTGAGTTTGGGTTTGAAGAGGCCCAGGAATAGGAAGAATTATCAGAAAATTTCATAACT
Source organism: Manis pentadactyla (assembly GCF_030020395.1). Lineage (NCBI taxonomy): Eukaryota > Metazoa > Chordata > Mammalia > Pholidota > Manidae > Manis > Manis pentadactyla. Next base: position 55,850,775 of record NC_080023.1, read on the forward strand.
TTCTCATAAAGTTATGGGAAACCATGTGAAGACTAAAGAAAGTTTTGATGAAGCTGAATTTAAGAACATACCTGTCCACATATCTCCTGGCTTCCACATTATCTAATGCTGTGATAATTATATCTTGTTTGGTATAGAACTCATCATTGTAAACAGCCTCAGTGGCTGGACATACTTTGTTCAAGTGTGCATCTATCTTTAGTTGAGCATTTATTTTCAGGGTTGCATCAGCAGCAGTATAGCTTTTAGGTTTCTGTACAAGTTATAAAAACAGAAGAAATGAATGTGAAGCAGAAAAGACAGGCCATGATTGAATTTACATATTTTATAGTAATTAGACAAATTTTCACTTTTGCTTTGTAGAAATCACTTTCATTGTAGTCATTCTACATTTACCAGTGCACATTAGTCTGAATATTTAACACATTATTAACAGAAACCTAAACAACTTCTATTTTATAATTAAGTGCTATACAGAGTTCTTAAAATAATAGAAGTCCAATTAAACATATACTTTTACTTAGTAATGAGGTTTAAAACAGACAAGTTCCTAGAAAAAAATGAGAACACTTTCAATAAAATATTAGAACCAAACTACAAAAAATGAGGTATGGGAATTTAACACTTTGGTACTGAACTCTTTTTAAAAATATTACTATTTCTGGATAGAAATACTAAAAAAATTATTATATATATATTTTAGTTTTATAAAAAAAAGAATCCCCTCTCTGTTCTTAAAGATTTGGTGACCAGTATTAAATTCTGGTGTTATGTCAAGTGTTATCAAAGTTCATTTGGGAGTACTAGCAGTGACACTACATATCTATAGACTATTTTGTTTGAATTCATGCACCTAATTTTTTAAAATTTAAGTACAGTTGATATAAAATCTTATATTGGTTTCAAGTATACAACACAGTAGTTTAACAGTTACCCACATTATTAAGTCCTCATCCCAACTAGTGCAGTTATTATCTGTCAACATAGAAAGATGTTACAGAATCACTGGCTATATTCTCTATGCTGCCCTACCATCCCCATGACGAACTTCTATTGAGAATTTTTGTGCCTCTTTATCCCCCTCACACTACTCTCCCACCAACCCCCACCCTTCCCCAGTGGTAACGACCAGTCAAGTCACTGCTCAAGTCTATTGAATCTACTGTTATTTTGTTCATTTTGTCTTGCTTTCTTTTTATTTCCACAAATAAGTGAAATCATATGGTATTTGTCTTTCTCCACCTGGCTTATTTCACTTACCATGAATCCAGTTTTAATAGTATTTTTGTTTTCACACTGTTAGGCTGAAACGTTTTTACTTCTCAGTACATGTATATACTTACATGTATAGTTAGCATGTATACAAATTACAAACTTTGTTAGAACTCAGTAAAATGGGAATAATGGGCCTTGATAGTTTCATGAAATGCAGTTAGGTGAATGAATTTTGTGACATATATTTTAGTTCATGAGAGATCGTATTACTTAGTACTTGATATTTGAATGGATGAGGCAATTAGGTTAATTATGCCACCTGCTTTAGTTATTTTTCTATCCATGACACTCCTTAGTTTACTAAAATTATCAGTGAGTTATTGAACAATAAAATGAAAAAATATATCTAATGTAATATCAAATTTTCCTGAATAAACTGATTCTTTACCTGACTTAAATATTTTGATCTGTATAAAAAAAAGCATTAATTTATAATAAATAGGGATGTTAAGTAGTCCTAAGTGCTAAATTTTACCTATTTTGTAATAAAGACAAAAAAAAGGTGCCAAATTTGTGATCTAATAAAAATTCCCAATTAGGGAATCTGTTTCTTTTTATATCCTTAGTTTCTAAAACTAAAGATGTAGACATATCTTGATTACAAAATGAAAAAAAAACAGTCCATGATTCACAAATCAGATTTTAATATTCAAAATCAATGCAAAAATCGATTTCTACATAAATAATTTTATATTATTCATTGTTGTCATTCCATTATTTGACAATTTGAGAGTCTAATAAAATGAAATAAAGAACACATTAATGCTTGGTCAATCACCATTTTCTATTTACAAAAAGGAAATTTATTTTTTGTTTAACACAATAGATGATGCAAATTGGAACAGAATAGCAACACACCTGTATGTGATGAGGACGAAATAGGAACTGTCTATTCAAGTTGGATTTTTCTATCAAGTCTGGATCTGTAACTGTAACCTAATATTAAGAAAAGAGGTTGAGATTTTATACGTGATAAATTTTAATTAATCTATTTTGCTTTTCTAAGAATGGTTTAAATAACTCTCACCAGTTATTCTAAATTATTTTGTCTGATAAAAGTTACAAGAATACAAATATTCCACAGTGGTTACCAATACTATTTATGCTTTTTTAATGCTTATACTTAATTATAATGTTTAGCATAGGAACATGTCAAACAAAGCAGTTGAAACTAACTGCAATTCCTGTTCAAAACTTTTATCTAATCTAATTATTCATAACAAAACAGAGACAAAAACACCATTACCACAATTTAGAAACATGTAATGGATTAGCCTTAAACGAGTTAGTTTTTCTTTCTAAACATATTTATTCTCATTTGCAATTAATTTTCAAAGAATGCTTGCATATATTAATTTGAAAGGAACACCTGCTAAAGCAGAGGTCTGCAAACTACAGTGCAGTCAGGCTATCTGTTTTTCTAAATAAATTTTATTGTCATGCCATGTGTAAGTATATTGTCTATGGCTGTTTTCATGCTATAATGGCAAAGCTGACAGAGGCTTGTGACAGAGACTTTTCAGTCCACAAGCCTGGAATAGCGGCAATCTGGTACTTTGAGAAAAAGTTTGCAGACTCCTATTAAGGATACAAGATGAAAGTAAACAGATTCAAAATACCCTGAAAAGTAATCGTAATGCATTTGTCATCTAAGCTGGTATTTATACAAAATCTGACCAAGAGAAGTATTTCTCAGAGTATGTTCCAGTTGTTAGATGTTGACTGGTGTTCAAAAATACATTCACTTTCTTTTAGCTGGTTCCCTGATACACGTTTCTTCTGTTTTCAATATTTCTATGTAATAATATGCTAGAAGGTATCTCTTTTAAATAGGGAAAAAGAGCACCAAAAGAAAATTTCTTTTTAATATTATGAAACTTTTATTTGATCTAAGACTTGATCTTGCTCTTCTGAATTCAATGGCTTCACCTGGAGACATGTGAGAGAATTCATATCTTCTTATTATGGATAATTTCAAACATACATAAAGTAGAGAAAATGGTGTAAGTCTCCATATACCTATCAACCAGCTTCAATAATTATCAACCTCTCTGTTCCTTTTATGTATACTTTATTCTTCTCACAATTACTTTTTTTTAGAAAACATCTTTTAATAAAAAGCTTATCAATATATTATTGTGATTACTGATATAAGGCTATTTCTGCCACCATCCCTTACCCACTTTTGATTTACTCCTTTTTTTTTTTTAATGGTTTTACACCAGATTGATTAAGTTTTCTTGATTCGACTCCCCTTTCTCCCAGTCAACTGGTATGGAAGTTAATTGTGTAGTTTTTTAGTGGTTATGCTCTAAACTTTAACATGCACACATGAATTAATATCTAAAATTAATTAAAATCACTATCATCCTCCTGAACAATCAGAGGATATCTGAACTCTTATTTGTATATCAATAAACATTTTAATTATTTTTAACCATCCCATCCACAAATCAGTCAATATCTTAATAAAAGGTTTTAAAAATCAATGCTTATTTAAATCTAAGAACATTGACAAATGCCTCTACTTACCTTTGCTTCATGCACTGTCCATGTAACTTAACAGTTTTTTTCAATGAGAAGCAGTAAGTGGTAATCATTATCATTTCACTTGTCAGTAATCTTTACTTCTCTTGAAAGAAAATTTAGCTGGGTAATGAAATCTAGGTTACTAATAATTTTCCCTTGCATTATGAAGGCACGCTTCCCTATCTTTAAATTTGCCTTTTCCTTTCCTTTGATTTGCTTCAGACTAGTTTTGGACTTTCCAATCTGAACACACTTGTCTTGATGACTCTGGAAACTTTTGTCATTATCCTTGAAATATATTGCTTCTTTCTTCTCCAGTATCTTTACTCTGTATGGAAATTCTACTGTACTTATTTTGGATATGCAAAAGCATTCTCTCCATTAAAAAAAGTATCCATCTGTATTACATTCTGGGCATTTATATTTATCTTCTATATCAATTCTTATTTCAGCTATACCTGAATTTTAAACTCACTGGCTATACAAAAATTCTTATTTTGCTTTTTTGTAAACATTTCAGTGCCTTTTTCCCTCATGTTTCTATTCCTCTTTCTGTACCTCTGGCTATTTTACACTTTAAAGATGGCTTGTCCTATTATCTGTAGCATTCCTATTATCTTCAGTTCTTAAAGGGTTAATTCTCTTCAGGTGGTACCTTTTTTTCTAGTGGATTGTCATTTTTTATTTTGAACTGTCTTGAATCTATATTGATTTCTCTGCATAGTCCTATGTACTCTTGGTGTGTATCACCATGATGCAGTTTTACATTTGTTTTAGTCAAAGCTCTAGAGGTATTAATCATCCTATATTTATTATATTCATTTCTTTGCTTGAAGTTTTTTTATGATATAATACTGGACCCCATACACTATGACATGCGTGCTCTGAGTTATAATTTCTCACAACTGACTTCTCTTCCTATTTAACAGTTTTTGGACATGTATTCAAGATAGAAATCAAAGGTTTTAAGTCAGGAATTAATTTTTCTTTTGGTTCCTGGAAACTGGGGATTTCTCTTTCCTTCTTTCCACTTAGTTTGGCTAAACATGTAAGCACTTCTTAAAATGAGTAATTAATTCAGCAACTCTGTTTTGTATCTGCACATTAACTTACTTGATTTTGTTACCTGAAGCCAGTACATTTGTTTTTTACAGTTTTTTTCCTGAACTTTGTATGCTGATATGCTTGTGAAATTCCAAGGTGTTAAAATACTCAGATTCCCTAATTTTTGTAACCAAGGATTTTTTTTAAAGAAATACCTTTTAAAACCACTCAAAATAATAGTGGTTTGTGAAACCCAATTTAGGAAATGCTGAGGAGGAATGATAAAAATATAGAACATCTGCTTGTAACTGTGATAGTCATGAATGCTCTTTGTAAATAGATTATTAAGCCAAGTTTAGTGAAGTATTACATCAACTTTAATTAATTACTCACTGTTAATCACCATCATAAATCTATGAAATTACTCCTCTAAGAATCTAGTTTACATCCTAAAGGCAAAAAAATCATTGAAACATTTTTATTTAAATATATGACATAGTTTCCCAATTAACTCACATTTTATCATCTTAAGACTTTTTATTCCCTCTTCTTTTGAAAATCAACAGTTGAAATTGTATCTCAGTACTCTGCAACTTTCTAATGTTAGCTTCTCTCATTTTAAAGATTTAATAATCAGTAAGTAGATTAATAGAAGTAATGACAATATTAATGTCCTTTATAGTTTGCAAAACCCTTTCACATTTAATCTTACACTATGAAGTAGATATCAATTTCATAGTATTAAAGAAAGAAACTCGGGAGTAGAGGATTCAAGTTTTTACAAAGTCACATAACTACTGGAAAGTGGTAGGAGTTGAATCAGAATCTTCCAATTTCTTGCTTAATTCTCTATCTTCAAAAACCAAAAGTTCAGAAGTATGCAAATACAGTTCAAAAACAGCAACAACAATATAAACTTTTAACTCTCAAAGATTTATACCTTACCATTCCCTTCTTTTTGCCAGTGCCAACACCAAGTAAAGCAAAATTTTTTAACATTTCGCAACCTATGGCTCCACATCCTACCTATAGAGGAGAAAAATGAAATTTTCAATTCATTCAATTCAGACTGAATAAAATTAAAACTTCTCCTTACTAAATAGCAACATCATCTGAATTTTCTCCAAATGCTAAGTTACAATATATACATATTTAAAAAAATAATTTGAAGATTTGTGACTCATTTTATTTTAAAATATTTAACTGGTTTATTATGCCATTACAAGTATCTCAGTTAGAGAATAAAAATGTATAAAGCAAGTTAAGGAAAAGCATAATATCCATAATTCCTTTAAATAGAAGACAATTTTTAATATTCCAAACAAAAGGCAAAGATTGAGCTCATTTTTTATAAAAGGTAGAAACAAACAGCACAAAAGATTCCTTGTTTACAGACAATTTAAAAAACTCATTTGATGGATATACCTAGTTCTGAGATGTTTCTGTTTTCTGTTTTAAGTAAAAACTGGTAACAGTAGACACTACATGAATGTAAAAGCTCAGCAACAGCTGCTGAGATTCAGAACTATTTAAAAAATGGTTACTAAAATCAGTAGCATTTTTAAGACTGATTATAATAATAAAAAAGTTCAAAGTGGTAGGAAAAGGATTTTTATATTACAGAGGAGAGCTTCCTGCCAATGCACGAAGATATTCAGAAAGACAGAATCAGTTTTATATACTCCTTCTTTTGGTAAGAAAAAAAAATCCAAACAAATCAAATTTTAATGTATTTCTAGAAAATCATTTAATGTTCAAAACCATTATACCACATTAAAATTTAAAAATGTATTAATTATTCACACTGGGGATTGGCAAACATTTGCTATAAAAGTCCAGGCAGTAAATATTTTCAGCTTTGTAGGCCATATGGTCAGTCTCTGTTGCAACTATTTGACTCCACTATTATAGCATGAAAGAAGTCACAGACAATACTTAAACAAACATGCTTGGCTGTATTCCAATGAAACTATTTACAAATATGGGCAGCAGGGTGGATCTGGCCTGTCAGTCATAGTTTGCAAACTCCTCACTTAAAGACTCAATTTTACTTTAATTAATTAGATGATACACAATTGCAGTTTAACTGTACTGTTTAGTCCCATCATTATTTATACTTACTAAGAAGATATTCAAATTTTGTAGCTTCTGACACAAAGTGTCTCCAATGCAGGCTCTTAAGGCATCGTATCTATCTCCTCTGGAGAAAATAACACATACCAAAAAAACAGAAAGGCATAAAAAGCATTATTAAGATTAGTTTCAGTATTGCTAATACCAATTTAATGTTGTACTTTACACTGAATACTCTGAGTTTCTTTCAACCTAACAGATAAATTAGTTTTTTGAAAGAGAAGACCCCATATAGAAATTTTTTTTTTTCCATTTGACTTAATACCCTAAGTCCAAATGATGTTAGTGAAGGTAGCTTTAGTTTATTTAGAAAAGACAACTTTGTAAGACAGGACTTTTTAGTAAAGATTCTTAGAGGAGTCTATTGATGGGCTTTGGAATTATTAACCCACTTAAACTCAAGGCAGAACTGTATTATTTTGATACTTAACCTTTAAGTAGAATGACTACAGAAGTAAATAAGTTAGAAGAAAAGATACCTAAAAAGAGTGCATAGTTAGACAGAAACTCTTTTAATCTAGTTGCCTCTTAACAAACATACAACTAAGAATAAAGCAACAGAAATTTCAGTATTACCGTGGGAGAAATTCTTCATGTTCAGGTTTGCCTACTGATTCAACAATATCTGCTGCTTCAATGTATAACTTAAAGTAGAAGATAAAAACACAATTTACTATGTATAAAACTTAAAGTGATAGAAAAAGTTCAAAAAATCACTAGGAAAAACAATAATAAAAATGTCAATTCACACTAAAATAATAAATTCAAAATAAAATTGTTTCTATAAGATATACACTCCTATATTACTTCACACTAAAACAATGGTTAAACCTGTGGAACTGTTAAAAGATATAATTTGCTTCATGTCTTTAGCCATCTTAAAGATGATATATTCTAATTTTAACAAGCAAAAGGAAATTTCACCTACAAATTTATTTTCTGTAACTACATAAACATTCTGGAAGCCCCACTCAATTTCAGCTAAATTTGAGGAATTTGATTACTTTTTGATAACAAAGTAGTAAGATTCACGATGCCAAAAGGTCCATGAAAGAGTTCAAGGGTCGGTCCTGAATGTTCATGACTGCAAAGCAAATAGTACTGGAAATTAAGTATAAGGAGGGAAAATTCATTCCCTCACTATCCCCAAAGAAAAAAATACACTCTTGAATATAACTTTGGGTTATATCACAACAGCCTCAACAAATGATCTTGTCAAGTTCAATGAGAAAATTAAGTTTGGTGGCCTATCACATCTAACTCATGCATCAAAAAATATTTGATGTTTGCTTTTATAATATATTAATAATATAATTCATAATAGACATTCATAGTAGGGATGGATAATTCAAACTTAAGTATAAAAAAAATTAAAATACAGAACTAACCCACTGGCACAAAGGAGAAAACTTTCCTGTGACAGCTTTCAATACTTCTTGGCTGGCAACGCCTCCTACTGCTGCAGCAAGTGGGGGTAAAAAGCCTTGAGCAGTCCAAGAGAGCCAATGCACAGTGTCAGCATCTACTTCAGGCTGAAATACAAGCCATGAAAGACAATAATATTAACAGTATACACACAGTACACTCTAAATTTCAATGACTTAATGTGAGGATTGTAGCTTAACCCATAAAAAAGCTACTCAATTTCCATACTAGTTTTTAAGTCCTAAAAAAGCCCCAATCTCATAATAAAAGACCCAATTGCATGTTAATTACCCTAAGCAGAATCTCTCTTTACGAGTACCTGCTCATTTTTAGTTTTTCCTCTTTATGTTACATTAAAGGCACAATTTAGAATTAACTGGATTATCTACCATTTATCGTTTTTTTTAAACAATAGCTCTGTGATGTCAGTCAATATTTATATAAACCAGAATTTTAAAAATGTTTTAATGAAAGCTACAGAAAAACCTTGAAGCTAAATGAAAATAAAAAGATCCATAAACAATAAAGAGCTATCAGTTTGTACTCGAAATAAAAGTGTGAAAAATAATAAGGTAATACACTTTAAAAAAGATAGTTAAGCAAAAATATTAAGAGAATGGCACTTTTGCATGCTAATCTGATCTAAGAACCTGTCATCACAAAGTTCTCATTATCATACTTAAAAACTGAAGTGATGTTTCTCAAAATAAGATTTATTACTATTTTTAAGTAAACATTGAAGAACTGGATTTTGGAGCTTTGTTTTAGCACAATTTCTCATTTGTGACAAAGGTCTCTTCGTGTGCTCTGGCTTCTTTCTTTTCTTCTTTCAGCATCTGTAACCTTAATCTTAACCCTAAAGTTAAGACAGGGCTCAATCTCCTGAAATCTTATGTAAAATAACTGTACTTGTGCAGTTAGAAGGGAAGAAGGAAGGCTTTTATTACATTCTCAAAGATATCTGTGATATAAAAAGATGTTACTACCATCTCCATTTCAGCTTTCTGTTATCACATTACTTTTCAATTAGCACTAAACTAAACTCAGATTATGATTTTATGTAAGCCGTGACATTTCTCAATGCAAAGATATTGGTGGTAGTGATAATATTAAAAACAGTGGGAAGAATGTTAATAGAAGCAGATCATTTGAGCACCTATTGTGAGTTGTCCATTAAGTCTGCATGTAATCATCAAAATAATTCTAGGAAACATAATTTCTATCATACGATTTAGAAAACCAAAACTTGGATAGATTAAGTAATTTATCTGATTTTATAGCTAGTAAGTGGTGAAGCCAGAATCTGAACCAAGAAGTCCAACTCCACAGCTCTGTTCTTACCATTAGGTTACACTATCCCACAAGATTCAATTATTTTTTAGTAATCAAACATGCAAATCTGGAGATTTTTTGGTTGCCCTAGGATTATGGTATTAGCCAAATCTGAATTCCCCCACACAATCGCCAAATAAAGATACAGATCCACAAGAAGTGGTAGGCCGTTAGGATACTAGGAAACATTCTATTATGAACTTCAAATTATCTGTAAATAGAAAAATAAATACCAAATACCAACAGAACTACTTCTGGATTTCATACTGTTGCAAACTTGCACAGAGAGCATGTAACCACAGAAAAGAGAATGAAAGGTCAATGGTGACCAAGAACAGTCAGAATTATCCTAAGAAAACAAAAGTTTCCATACTAGTTGTAAATAATACTGAACACGTATGAAATATGGCAGATCTCTGCTCTGGGTATGGTGAAAGAACTTCTCTGTGAGACAGTGATGAAAACAGAAAATGGAAAACATCCTTTGATGTAGAAGGCTAAAGAAAGAAGGGGAAGCAAGGGTTTGGCAAAATTAAAAAGGAGAGTCACAAGACACATCAACACCTGTCCACAAACAAAAACGTAACTAACACAAATTCCTTTCTAGTATCCTGAGAAAAGGTTTCTAGAAACAGAAATCTGCAAAAGTACCCAAAACGCTTACCTGTCCAAAAAATAAGGAGAAAAATCTGTTTACCACACAGAGCTAATGCAAGAAGGAAACAGAAAATTAGAATCAAAACATTTAATGAACTGAAAATTTCTCCCCCAAAACTAATCACTAGGCAGAGGACATTTGACTGAGTAAATTATACATCCTTAACAAACACTTGGAGATGATGGAAAACACAAAAAAAACACCCCACTTTGAACCATAAATTTAATAATTAAGAACCAAAGTGGTCCATTTCACCCTCCCAAAAGGGAAGAAATAATTATGTACCAAAATGGGCTAATGGTAGACACCTGGGAAAACACACTGAAGGATCAACCCTGATAACCTGGTAAAACCAGACTTCACAGATGAAAAACTATATACAGAAAAACATACACAGGACCTCAAGGTAAAAAGACCAGATCACTTAAAAGAATAAGAAAATTAAGCTGGAATCATATTTCTCAAGAGTAAGATAGAAAGTAGATAACACTGAAGAAAGTTAATAGCCCAAAATTTTATACTCAGCCAAACTGCCTTTCAAGTAAGGAAGGCTGTAGGAAAAAATTTTAAACATGTAAGATTCAGGGAATACCATAATTCTGAGCTCTTTCTGAGTAACATACTAAAGACTAAGCCTGACTTTAAGACTTAAAGCTACAGTAAAAGAACAGAAAACAACCAATAGAAGAGTTCACAAATAGCCTTGAACATACAAGGTCAATAAATTATTCATAAAGATGGCAAGAGAACTGAGTAACAATTCTTTTCAATAGGCTACAATTACTGTACATTCATATACAAAAAAATTAACCTTGATCCATACCTGCTAAGGTATAGAAAAATGAACTCACAAAAATACAAAACTGAACACAATGAATTCATAATGTACAATCACATACACTTGACCTGTATTTTGCATGGTATACAAAAATAAGTAACTCACAAAACTATAAAACTTGCAGAAGAAAATCTAGAAGAAAAGCTTTTGTGACCTTCAGTTTTAAAAAGGCACAAAAGCTTTTCCTCCCTGTCTCGTTGAAGATCCACTGCCATCATGAATGACACAGTGACTACCGATGCCAGGAAGTTCATGACCAACCATGTCAGTGGAAACAAATGGTCATGGACATCCTTCACCTTGGAAAGGCAACAGTATCTAAGACAGAAATTGGGGGAAAACTAGGCAAAATGTACAAGACAACACCAGATGTCATCTTTGTATGTAGATTCAGAACCCATTTTGGTGGTGGCAAGACAAAGGGCTTTGGCATAATATATCATTCTTTGGGTTATGCAAAGAAAAATGAACCCAAACATAGACTTGCAAGATATGGACTGTATGAAAGAAAAAGGCCTCAAGAAAACAGTGAAAGGAATGCAAGAACAGAATGAAGGAAGTCAGGGGAACTGCAAAGGGCCAATGCTGGTGATAGCAAAAACAGTGAGTTGGAGATTGGAAAACAGAGTAAATATTCTGCAGTGACCTTCTCTGTGGTGACTATGCAGATTTTTCATGAGAGGATTAACAAACCAAGAACTTCTTTGTGAAAAAATAAATAAGGCACAAACAAACCACAGAAAGAAAAATTGACAAATTTAACTTTACCAAGGAGATCGATTCAAAATGGCGTCATGAGAGATAAGACAGAGAACTCCTCCCAAAACCACATATAATATGAAAATATAGTTAATAAAACTAATCCTAAAATTCAGAGCAACAGGAAAGAAGACTGTACCAGACTGCATACAGCTGGAGTACACAGCAGACCTCAAGAAACAGGAAAATGCACCAAAGCCTTGAACTGGTGGGACCCAAGCCCTTACCCCACACCAGCTCAGTGGTGGGAGGAAGAGAAATGGAGCAGGGAGTGGATGGAAGCTTAGGACCGCTGAACACACAGTCCTGGAGATCTGCTTTGAGAGCACAAACTTACATTGCATGGTGCTCTGGAGATTAGCGGGGCTGGAAAGCTAATACAGGCAGAATACTTGAGAGACTGAGATGTCCATTTGAGGAGGACAGCAATCCACATCCAGCTGCTCTGGGACAAAGGAAACACAAGTGGTCTGAGAGGCTTCCTAGTAGCGAGAGGGCTGCTGAAGAGGTGGGGTTTGCACAGAGCTTGTTACGTGGGAGGAATAGGAGGACAAGGGTGTCTGGGCATGCTCTGCCCACCAGGTGGGGAACTTTCAGGGGCTTCAGGTGCTCCATCCCTCTGGCTGGCTACTCAGCTCCAAAGCCCCTCCACTGTGATACGCAGCCTGCTGTGCCTTCCTCCTGGCCTGCTGGCACCGGCTAGCTAACTGGCAGTCACTGCCCTGACCGTCAGGCAAGCCAGAGGGAGGCCCCCCGCCTACGACAACTACAGACGAAAAGCACAGCGGCTTAACACCAGTGTGCCCGGCCCACTGGCTCTGACAGTACAAACAGGCACTGCAGCCAGGAAGCAAGAAATAGATCTTTCCTTCCCCCCAGGCACCAGCAAGGCTCCCCTGTGGCCCCTGACCTCACTCCAGGGAGTGAGCAGTTCCAGAGACTGGAGCTTATGGGCACTAGAGGGCACCACATAGAAATATGAAATGTCAAAGGAACCTGTTTCAGACCAAAATCTCACCAACCTCAGAAAAAGGGCCAAATGAAACAACTCACCAATCTTCCTGAAAGAGTTCAAAATAAAAATAATTAACACACTCAAGGAGGTACAGAAAAATATTCAAGAACTTGGATGAATTTAGGACAAAGTTTCAAACATTAAGAAATCCCGTATCTGAAATGAAACATACAATGGAGGGTTTTAAAAGCAGATTAGATGTAGTACAAAACACAGTAAATGGAATAGAAATTAGAGAAGAGGAGAGGAATTCAAAGAAGCTGAGGCACAGAGAAAAAAAAAGGATCTCTAAGAATGAAAGAATATGGAGAGAACTGTGTGACCAATCCAAACGGAACAATATTCACATTATGGGGGTACCAGAAGAAGAGAGAGAAAAAGGGACAGAAAGTGTCACTGACAAGGTAATTGCTGAAAACTTCCTGAATCTGGGGAAGGAGATAGCCTCTCAGGCCACGGAGGTGCATAGATCTCCCAAAACAAGGGACCCAAGGAGGACAACACCAAGGCATGATAATTAAAATGGAAAAGATCAAGGACAAGGACAGAGTATTGAAAGCAGCCAGAGAGAGAAAAAGGTCACATACAAAGGAAAACCCATCAGGCTATCATCAGACCTCTTGGCAGAAAACTTACAGGCCAGAAAGGAGTGGCATGACATATTCAATGCAGTGAAACAGAAGTAACTCAAACCAAGAATACTCTACCCAGCAAGATTATCATTTATATTTGAAGGAGGAATTAAACACTTTCCAGATAAGCAAAAGCAGAGAGAATTTACCTCCCACAAACCGTCTCTACAGTGTATTCTGGAGGTACAGCTTAGAGCAAAGTATTACTAAGGCTAAATAGCTGTCACCAGAGAAAATAAAACCACAGTAAAGCAAGTAGACCAATTAATTGCTAAGCAGATGCATAAATCAAATCAACTACCCCCAAAGTCAATCAAAAGACAAAGAGTATAGAATATGATACCTAATATATAAAGAATGGAGGAGGAAGAAAATGGAGGGAAAAAAAAAGAAAAGAACCTTTAGGTTGTGTTTGTAATAGCAAACTGAGTTAAATTAGACTGTTAGATAGTAAGGGAATTACCCTTGAACCTTTGGTAACCATGAATCTAAAGCCTACAGTGGCAATAAGTATATAGCTATTGATAATCACCCTACATGTAAATGGTCTGAAAGCAGCAATCAAAAGACATACAGTAACTGAAAGGATAAAAATATAAGACCCATCTATATGCTGCCGACAAGAGACTCACTTCAAACCCAAAGACATACACAGACTGAAAGGAAAGGGATGGAAAAAGATATTTAATGCAAGTAATAGGGAGAGAAAAGCAGGAGTTGCAGAACTTGTATCAGACAATATAGACTTCAAAACAAAGAAAGTAACAAGAGACAAAGAAGGACATTACATAATGATAAAGGGGACAGTCCAACAAGAGGATATTGCTATTATAAATATCTATGCACCCAACACAGGAGCACCTACATATGTGAAACAATTGCTAACAGAATTAAAGGGGTAATAGAATGCAATGCATTCATTTTAGGACTACTTCAACAAACCATTCACTCTGAAAGACAGATCAACCAGACAGAAAATAAGTAAGGAAGAGAGAGACACTGAACAACGTATTAGAACAGATGGACCTAATGGACCTACAGAACACTCCATCCAAAAGCAATAGGATACATTCTTCTCATGTGCACATGGAATATTTTCAAGAATAGATCATATACTAGGCCACAGAAAGAGCCTCAGTAAATACAAAAAGACTGAAATTGTACCAGGCAGCTACTCAGATCACAAAGGTATGAAACTAGAAACAAATAACACAAAGAAAACAAAAAAGCCCACAAACACATGGAGGCTTAACAACATGCTCCTAAATAACCAATGGATCGATGACCAAATAAATACAGAAATCAAGCAATATATGGAGACAAATGACAACAATAATTCAACACCGCAAAAAATCTGTGGGACACAGCGAAGGCTGTGCTAAGAAGGAAGTATATTGTGATACAGGGCTACCTCAGGACAGAACAACAATCCCATATGAACAATCTAAACTCACAATTAATGAAACTAAAAAAGGAAGAATAAAGGAGGCCCAAAGTCAGAAAGAGAGACATAATAAAGATTAGAGCAGAAATACATAAAATCAAAAGAATAAAACAATAAAAAGAATCAATGAAAGCAGGAGCTGGTTCTTTGAGAAAAATCAACAAGATAGATAAAACCCTAATAAGACTTACCAAGAAAAAAAGAGAGTCTATACATATAAACAGAATCAGAAATGAGAAAGGAAAAATCACTATGGATACCACACAAATACAAAGAATTATTTGAGAAAACTGAAAAATGACATGCTAACAAACTGAATAACCTAGAAAAAATGGACAACTTTCTAGAAAAATACAACTTCCAAGACTCAGCCAGAAAGAAACAGAAAATCTGAATAGACCAATTACTAGCAATGAAATTGAACTGGTAATCAAAATATTACCTAAGAACAAAACTCCTGGACAAGATGGCATCACAACTGAATTTTATCAAACATTTAGTGAAGATCTAATACCCAACCTCCTTAAAATTTTCCAAAAACTAGAAGAGGAGGGAATACCTCCAAACTCATTCTATGAGACAATCATCAGTCTAATACCAAAACCATGCAAAGACACCCCAAAAAAGAAAATTACAGACCAATATTCCTGACGAACACAGATGCAAAAATACTCAACAAACTATCAGCAAAACAAATTCAAAAATACATCAAGAAGATCGTCCGTCATGATCAAGAAGGATTTATTCCAGGGATGCAAGGATGGTACAATTTTGAAAATCCATCAACATCATACAACCACATTGACAATAAGGACAAAAACCACATGTTCAACTCCATAGATGCTGAAAAAAGCATTTGACAAAATTCAATATTCATTCATGATAAAACTCTCAACAAAATTGGTATACAGGGCAAGCACCTTGACATAATAAAGGCCGTATATGACAAACCCACAGTCAACATTATACTTAACAGCAAGAAGCTGAAAGATTTTCATCTAATCAGGAACAAGACAAGGATGCCCACTCTCCCCACTTTTATTCAACATAGTTCTGGAGGTCCTAGCCACGGCAATCAGACAACACAAAGAAATAAAAGGCATCCAGACTGTCAAGGAAGAAGTTAAAACTGTCCTTGTTTGCAGATGACATGATATTGTACATAAAAATCCCTAAAGAATACACTCCAAATCTACTAGATCTAATATCTGAATTCAGCAAAGTTGCAGGATACAAAATTAATACACAGAAATCTGTTGCATTCCTATATACTAACGATGAAGAAGCAGAAAGAGAAATCAGGAAAACAATGCCATTCACAATTGCATCAAAAAGAATAAAATACCTAGGAATAAACTTAACCAAGGAAGTGAAAGACCTATACTCTGTAAAGTACAAGACACTCTTGAGAGAAATTAAAGAAGATACCAATAAATGGAAACACATCCCGTGCTCATGGATAGGAAGAATTAATATTGTCAAAATGGCCATCCTGCCTAAAGCAATCTACAGATTCAATTCAATCCCTTTCAAAATACCAACAGCATTCTTCAACGAACTAGAGCAAATAGTTCTAAAATTCATATGGAACCACAAAAGACCCCAAATAGCCAAAGCAATCCTGAGAAGGAAGAATAAAGCTACGGGGATTATGCTCCCCGACTTCAAGCTCTACTACATAGCCGCAGTAATCAAGACAATTTGGTACTGGCACAAGAACAGGACCATAGACCAATGGAACAGACTAGAGAGCCCAGATATAAACCCAAGCATATATGGTTAATTAATATATGAAAAAGGAGCCATGGATATACAATGGGGAAATGACAGCCTCTTCAACAGTTTGTGCTGGCAAAACTGGACAGCTACATGCAAGAGAATGAAACTGAACTGTCTAACCCCATACACAAAAGTAAACTCAAAATGGATCAAAGACCTGAATGTAAGTCATGAAACTATGAAACTCATAGAAGCAAACATAGGCAAAAATCTCTTGAATATAAACATGTGTAACTTTTTCCTGTACACATATCCTTGGGCAAGGGAAATAAAGTAAAAAATGGACAAATGGGACTACATCATGCTAACAAGCTTCTGTACAGCAAAGGATACCATCAGCAGAACAAAAAGGCATCATACAGTAGGAGAATATCTGCACATGACATATCCGACAAGGGGTTAACATCCAAAATATATAAAGAACTCACAAGCCTTAACACTGGAAAAGCAAATAACCATATTAAAAAATGGGTGGAGGATATGAACAATTTTCCAAAGAAGAAATTCAGATGGCCAACAGGCACATGAAAAGATGCTCCACGCTGCTAATTATCAGGGAAATGCAAATTAAAACTACAATGAGATATCACCTCACACCCAGTTAGGATGGCCAACAGAAAAGACTAAGAATAACAAATGCTGGCAAGGGTGCAGAGAAAGGGGAACCCTCCTACACTGCTGGTGGGAATGTAAATTAGTTCAATCATTGTGGAACACAGTGTGGAGGTTCCTCAAAAAACTAAAAATAGAAATACCATTTGACCCAGGAATCCCACTCCTAGGAATTTACCCTAAGAATGCAGGAGCCCTGTTTCAAAAAGACATACGAACCCCTAAGTTTACTGTAGCACTATTTACAATAGTCAAGAAATGGAAGCAACCTAAGTGCCCATGAGTAGGTGAATGGACAAAGAATGTGGTGGTAGATACATGATTGTACAACTTTGAATTCATTGTGTATAGTTAACTGCATACAGGATTTTATATATCTAACTATAACCTAAAAGGGGTGAAATGTACCTATGGTTGATCTCAGTAAACCTGATACATCTCTTATCACATATACACAATGGAATATTATTCAGCCATAAGAAGAAAACAAATCCTACCATTTGCAACAACATGGATGGAGCTATAGGGTATTATGTTCAGTGAAATAAGCCAGGCGGAGAAAGACAAGTACCAAATGATTTCACCCATCTGTTGGGCATAAGAACAAAGCAAAAACGGAAGGAACAAAACAGCAGCAGATTCACAGAACCCAAGAATGGACTAAAAGTTGCTAAAGGGAATGGTACTGGGGGGACTTGGTGGGAAGGGAGAGAGAAGGGGAATAAGGGGCATTATGATTAGTACACATAATGTAGGCGGGTGGCACAGTGAAGGCACTATAGCACAGAGAAGACAAGTAGTGACTCTATGGCATTTTACTATGCTGATGGACAGTGACTGTAATGGGGTATGTGGTGGGAACTTGATATTGGGGGGAATCTAGTAACCACAGTGTTGCTCATGTAACTGTATATTAATGACACCAAAATAAAAATAAATAAATAACTTTATCAAAACTAAAAACTTCTGCTCTCCAAAAGATATTGGAATAAAATGACAAGGCAACCCAAAGACAGGAAGAGTATTTGAAAAACATGTATATAGTAAAGGATTAAAATCCAGAATATATAAAAAACTCTTTCAATCAATAAGAGGAAAACAAACTAATTAAAAAATACATAATGATTTGAAAAAACAGTTTAATCAGATAAGCAAGATGAAAGGCAAATAGGCACACCAAAAAATACTCAAATTCACAGCCACTAATGAGATGCAAATTAAAACCAAAAGATGCTAATATACATACTTTAAAATGGCTAAAATCAAACTGATAAAACAAAATTACAGAGAGAACACAGAGCAACTCAAACTGTCATCCATTTCTGGTGGAAATGAAGTATGAAACAGATGCTCTGTAAACCAACTTGGTTCTTTCTTATAAAAATGCAGTATGATACAGATGCTCTGTAAACCAATCTGGCTGTTTCTTATAAAATTAAACATCTATTATATGGCTGTACTAGGTATTTGACTAAAAGAAATGAAAATGTTATGTTCACACCAAAATCCATACATACATATTTGTAGCAGCCTTATTCATAACTGTTTAAACTGGAAACCCAAATGTTTAGTAACTGATGCAGGGACAAACTGTGGTACATCTACATAATAGAATACTACTCAGCAATAAAATGAAATCAATATACAACAACATGAACAAAACTCACATTCATTGTATTTAGTAAAAGAAGTCAGACTCAAAAGGCTACATACTGCATGGTTCCATTTACATGCCATTCTGGAAGAGGCAAAACTGGAGTGGTTGCCATGGTTTGGTTGGAGAAAGACAAGATTAAAAGAGGCACAAGGGTATTTGGCATTATGGAAATGTTTCATATCTTAATTGTGGTGGTAGATACATGATTGTACAACTTTGAAATCATTGTGTATAGTTAACTGCATACAGGATTTTATATATCTAACTATAACCTAAAAAGGGTGAAATGTACCTATGGTTGATCTCAGTAAACCTGATACATCTCTAATCACAATCTTCCCTTTAATCACAGACTTTATCAATCCATGTCTAGCTTTTCCTATTTTTTTCTATAACCACTAAATATGCATAAAAGGTTTTTCATTTATTGCTAATGATTCAATGTTTTCAGTGTATTTATCATTTCCTTCTTTGTTTTAATTATATTACTTCTTACCATTACTAAGACTTTCACTTTCTTTTTATAAAATAAGAAAAACACTAAATTTTCAAATAATTGCACAAAAACTGCTACTTTGATATCTGAAAACAAAACATGAAAACACATTTTTAGATGATATATCCAAACATGGTATGCGAAATGCAATTAAAGAGATATGAACATATAATGTATAAAAGAGACGATTCATAAGAAAGCAAATGACTTTGTATACAGTAAGTTTTTGTGGGTTAACAAACCAAATAAATCAGAAGAGATAATACTAAAAATTAAGCAGTACAGCATATAGGAACTCCTATATACCACATGCTGTTCCAAGTACTTAACAAAATTACTAATCACTTAATGTTCACAAAAACCCTATGAAGTAGATTAACCTGTTTATAGATCCATTTATAGATTTATAAACTGAAGCAGAACAAAGTAATTTGCTTACTCTAAGAGTCAGCAAGTAGAAAAGCCAGAATTTAAAGGATGAAGCACATTAACTTATAGAATATTTATGTTACACATTTTTTTTAATATTCACCTTCTCCTCCAAGGTTTCACTTATAGATTTTGCTAGTTGCAAAAGTTCTTGTGAATCTTGTTGGCATCTAGGATTTGAAACAAAACACCCCAATTTCAATTTTTCCAATTCCTATAAACAGTAAGTCATACTCAAAACTAAAATGTAAGAGATTGTTTCAAAAAATGTGGAATTTTGCCAACAGGTAGCAGAAAGTGCTTCACTGACTTGAAAGTAATGGCTTATAAATACATTACTTCAAAAATTATGTTCACCTAAGGATAATATATAAATAAAATTTGATTTTAAATATACAAGGCAAACATCTTTTGCAACAGTACTTCTGACTTAATAGGCTAAATAGTAAATACATAGTGGATTCATAGTTCAATAATTCTCATATTTTTAATTTAATAAATTACAGCTTTGAAGACTTCAAAATTAGAAAATTCTTATTTAGTACAGTTCATTTTATAAACTGATCTCTCCACTTCCATCAGAAAAAACATCAGAAGGTCATAATAAACATTTATAGTTTGGTGTATCTACTGGTGTTGCAATCTTTTAATTAGTTACTTTAAAAATTTTTCATCTATAATTTCTGAAATACTGTTTTTATGGTAAGCAAAAAATTTATTTCAATAAAAAACATTACCCAATATTTGGCTTGCGACTATAGTTCTCCTGAAACTGGTCCAAGGCAAGCATAGCTGCATGAATCTGTAAAGGTGCCTGTTTACAACATTAAAAATTGGTCAATACCTGTTGAGTTGATAATATGTGCCAGGCACTGTGCTAATGCTTTTAAGTATTATTTAATTTAATCCTTAAAATAAATGAATTAGCTTGATACTATTATCTCCATTTAACAGATGAAGAAGCTAAGGCTTAAAGAATTTAAATTACTTGACTTTAAGACCATAAAGCTTTATTTAATGGCAAAAGAGCCAAGTTTCAATCTCAGGGATAAAAACCTAGTTTTTACTAGGTTATTCATATGAAACTTAGAGCTTTAACAGCTAAAAAATAGCAACAAAATATTTGTGCAAAATTACCTAATTTTTTTTCTTTATCAACATTTACAAATTTGGAAACTATTAATGTAGTTCTTTCCTTATCATAAATGTATTCAGTAACTGCTACAAAATTATATCCAGTGATTTAAAACATAGAATAAATTCTTCTAAGGTTTTTTGGGAAGAAATCTGTATTATATAAACCTACATGGTTCAGAAAATCGTTTAGTAAGATCACCTTTGCATAAACTATTGAAATTGTCTTTTAGCTATCAAAGCTAGCATATATAAAAGCAAAATATTTTACCTATTATTCTAACACTTTCCTATAATATAAATTTCTGTTTTCAATCCTTGGGAATCAACTCTAGATATATGAACACAATCTTTAAAAAAAATTTTTACAGAAAAATATATACATGGCTACCCTGTTTTAACTGTATTATCTCTTACCAATCCCCATTCCCCATTCTGCTGCCTCTTTCAAACCTACAATGTTTATTCACCTCAGGTTTGCTAAAATCTGCAATAAGACACTTAGGACGTTTTATCTGCCTTTCCAATGGCTCCTAGTAGAAAAAGAAACAGAAACAAAAACTGTTACATTCAGAGCCAGTGAGTGATTTCTTGAAAAAATATACAGAGCAACAAAACTCTCTCAAAGGTCTAAAATAAATAAGTTTGGACTAATACGTCTTAACTGAAATATAAAATAACTATCACTCCCCATGTTGCTCCTTATAACACACTTTTTTTTTTTAATGTTAAAAGCAATTAGACAACCTGCTGCTCTTAATAAATTTGGGAAAAACTGGAGAAAACGTCAGTATATTTGAAAAAATTCTATTATTTTAACTGAAAGGTTACCATATTTTTCTGATATCATGTTATCAAAACTTGTTATGCCTGATAAGACTTGAATAAACACTAAGTTAAAATTTTCTCTGTGAGCAAAAAAAACATGAAGGCCAAAAAAACCCCCAAACCTCACCCAATCTGAAATTTCCTTGAGGCATAATTAAAAATTGGGGATAGTACCAAGAGTAAAGTAATGCAGGGGCAGATTTGACTAGATATAGTATTCTAATTTGTTTTGTTCTAACTTTGACTTAGACAAAGCCTTGTACTGGACTATGGTTAACAACTTTCCTGGTAAACAAAAGGCAATCAAGTTAAAAACTTCATTTGTAGGAAAAAAAGATATATTAACTTATACTAGTGGCCAAAGGATTTAAGCAGGAGGAGACTTCTTAGCTCCTTAATACAAATAACGTCTACCTTCCCTTTATTCAAATATTTGTTTTCCTTCCAATGTGTTTATAGGAAGTATTTTACATTTCCAACATATACTGTTCCTTGAAATTAAAAATATTAAAATTTAATATGTATTAACAAGTTTGATAAAAAGAAATACACCTTTAACTTAAAAAATATAATTAATTGAATAATAAAACATACACTTTTTTCAATGTTTGCTAAATCTTTCAAATATGTATTATTTTATCATTTGTTTTAGGAAATAATTTAAGGAGTATGAATAACTTCAGTGGTTCACAAAGGTGTAGTTTCTTTGAGGTAATCTATATGCCTCAATTATATGCATTGGTATTCTGGCTGTAAATTATTTTGTTAATGTGATTTTTTTTCCTTAGATTGATACCATTTTCCTCAAAGAAGGTGCAAATTAAAAAACAAAATCTGGCCTTTAAATTAACTATTTGGTTAACTATTTTATTTCCTTTTCTCTTCTACTACTATTCTATGAATAAATTTTTTTTTAAGCAGAAAAAAAAAATACTTACAAAGCAAAATGTTTTAGAAGTCTTAACTTGGACAGCTATGCCTCCATGTAAATAAGGTTCCAGTTTTGTAGTATCACCAATGCTAAAAGAAAATGGTGATACCACTACAAGAAAAAAATAAAGAAAATCATTATATACTGATATAGGTATTTAAATTAGAAGATTTATCATAAAAAAGATGTTAATTTTCCCTAATTTACAGAATTAAATAGATCCCACTATAAATCTTTTTGTAGGGGACAGGAAGAAGTATGGGTAGCTAGACAGATGATTTTTCCAAAGTGAACTTAAGAACTTAAACAAAAATAGCCAAGAAAACTCAGAGCGGGGAGGGAGGGAAGGTAGTGACAAAGGCTTATTATTAGATATTAAAATATTTTGTAAAGCCTCAACACTTAATATATTGGTATTAGTTATACTTATTTAGTAATAATACAGAGTGGTACTAGCTCACGAATAGACAAGGCAGATAAACAGAAGGGATGCGAAAATTCAGAAACAGACCCACAAAGGATACAATTAAGTGGCACCTCAAATCAGTAGGAAAAGAAAATTATTTAATAAATATTTTGGGGAAAAAAGCCATCGGGAAGGCATTTAATCCAAATGGCTAACAATTTTAAGTGTCAAAATAGGTGCTAAAAAATTATTAGATAAAAGCATGGGAGAAAAATTCCTTTCAAACTTTGCAGTAAGGAAGGTTTTTCTAATCATGATTCAAAGTAAAAGCCATAATGGAAAAAAGTTGAAAAACTTGGTATTATAAACACACAGTAAAAACATTTAGAAGCAAAGTCAAGTGCCAAACAAAATATGGCATATTTGCCAGGTTTTAAAATATTACTTGCAGATGTTTATATATTATATACTACATTTTATAGATATATGTATTTTTTCCAGGGAATGGTTAAGAAAATGATCAACAATTCAACAGGAAAATAGACAAAGAAAAGATGACTCGCATTAAAGGAAAAAACAGCTCTGAAACTAAAGAAAAGATGCCTAATCTCATTCATAATATATAAAATGCAAATCAAAATTATACTTATGCCATTTTTATTCATACCACAAAATATTATGCATTAAAAAAAATTAAAAAGAGGAAAAAAGATGTTCTGCAATTATTGATGTTTTCAGAAGATCATCTAGATATTTTGTTTAATGGAAAGGCAAAGGATAGCACTATGTGTAATATGATACTTTGTGTATAAAAAAGCATAAGAACACCCAGAAGGAAACACACTAAACTAAAAACAGTAGATGTGTGAGAAGTGAGTGGGAGCTACAAGTAGGGAGAAAAGTTTTCACTTTCAAAATTTGCCCTTAATTATTTTTGAACCTTTTGCTTATTCAAAAAAATTAAATAAACAGTAAGCTGTATCCCCACAAACTTTGTATGTTAGGTGGAATGAAAAGGTCAGCAGGGTAATATCAAACTTAGCTGCTATTATCTCTGGAGAGGGGAGAATGTCTGAAGTAGTTCTCATTTTTAAGTCTACTTAAATATATACACATACATGCATTATCTAGTATGAACATATGTTATTTTAGCTATTTAAAAATGTTCTTCAAATAACAGAGTATTACTGTAAAGCAGTAAATACCAACTGATAAATGTTAAGGAAAAAACAGTTTTATTAATGTTGACCCTACTTAAATATTCTCTCTCCAACCAAATAATTTTTGGTACAAAATGTGGTTTTCTTTATTTTCATTCCTTTTTATTCCATGGGTCCTCCTTTTATACGTAGCCTCAAGATTCTGAGCCATTATGATGACCAACCATTGCACAGAGCCCAGAATAACAAATGATAATCCTACATGATTAGTTGAGCCAACTTTCGTAGGAACATACAAATTCTTTAATATCGACGATCTGAACCTGTACTTTACATTTTTTTAGGTACAGTCTGGGAAACAAAATCCAATAGTTTTGTTATCAAAGATGTTTAATTACAGATTCAAAATTGTTTTTCCATAAATAATTTGTAACAGGCACTCATTTTTTTCTTATCCCTTTTCAGTCTTACAAAGAAAAAAAAAGTAAATCATTTTACTAGTCTATACATTAATCATATTTATACTTTCAAATGCCTTAAAGATAAAACTGAATCACTTTCAGCTGAACAGTTATAAACATGCCATCTTTGAGTTACTCATAAACTATGCAGACTAATGCTGCTACAAATTCATTACCTTCAACTTCTAATGGACCCTAAATGAAACCTGATAATCTTTCTAATTTTTAAAAATGTTTACTCTCTTCAAATCTCTGGCCTTGCCACCTTTCTTCTCCTCTGGACAATGATCTCATCTTAGTCCACTAAAAAAACATTCCTTCAACTTCTTCCCAATAAACCCACAAACTGCTTGCAGTAACATCTATCCATTCCTTTCATCCAAGTCACTGAACAAAAAACATGTATCTCTACTTGACTACTTCATTGCCACCTCACTCAACAAGCCTAAAGTACTCATTATCTTCTCTCCAAAACATGCTCCCTTTCATGCACTCCCTAAGTGAATACATAAGTGGTTCATGTTGGAATCTTTGTTCACCTACCATATGAGATAACAAAGTATCCTCCTAAATGTCTTAAGACTCTTGCTATATCAACTCTCACTGTCAGCCCTGCCATATTAGTTTTTAGTTCCTTGGATTCTGTCTTGTCTCTTAGTGTCTCTGCACAGAATATCTCTTCACCGCCTTCCTAAACCAATGCAATCTTCAAATTTTAATCAAGACACTCTAAACCCAAATGCTGCTGTACCAAAATTGGGTAGGTTTCCTGCTAAGTTTAGAGTTCCCAGTGCCTGTACTCTTTTTATAGCATCGTGCGTGTTAACATCTCCTCACTTGGAGTCCTCACTTGGATTGAATGTTTTGAGGCCACGGACTGGATCATGCTTGAGTTGATGTGTTCTTAACAGTGAATACAGTGCCTGACTGTAAATCTGCTGAATGAGTAAGTATAAATGAATTAATGAACTTACCAGTTATTTGTTGTGTAGATCCATTTAAGCCTGTCATTCCATTAATTTCTCGAAATGTTAGGAATTGTCCTGTTTCAAGTTTGTGAGGATGATTCTCAAGGCAAGTAACAATGCCAGGATTAGCCTAAAAATAAAAGTAAGCTAAAAATAAGTTCAAGTATTCTTTATTCACGTAAATTCCAAATTTCACACAAAAATGACAGTCACCATAAAATTCTCAAAATAACCAAAATTCTAAGCAACTCCCCTCCTTCCTCAGTAAAAATAAGCTTTTGAAAATTGTCACAAAATAGTGGTACTTTATATTTTATTACAAATGCTTAAAATATAATTTTTATGTGTGGGGGAGACAGAGGTTCTATATGTAGTACAAGTATTTCATAGAATCAAAGATTCTTGTGACTTACAAGAAACATTCAGTCATTGAATGTTAAGCTTTAGTCATGTTATACAAAAATTGTGCATAAAAGATGAGAGTCTAACTTTGAAGACCAAGAAATGTAAGAAAGGAGAAGAGAAATTTTAAGTCAAGAAACTGGAAGTTTGAAGCTTGCCAAACAACCAAACAATTTAAAGCAAAAAAAAATTGTGCAGCCCAGCTTATCATGATAAAAATAGGAAAAAATTAGTTTATCTCACCAAAGAAGATGAATGAGATATGTCATAAGGCTGGGAAACTTCCTAACTGCATAAAACCCAATACAATGCTTAAATAAGGTATAATTTAATCTACATAAAACCTAAAGGAATTATCATTCTCTCTTTTATAAGTGTGTAGATTCTAAAAATTCTCTTGCTGCTTAATAATCTGGATAAGAATCATAAGATTATGGTTATAAACATGTAGATAAAATTAATGTAATGTGGGTTTACACATATCTCAAGAAGAAAAGAATTCACAGAACATATTAAGAGAAATAATTTATAGATAAGTGGGAATATTTATGGTATTTTTCTAATCCTTTATGGATAACCATATTTCCTGCACTATTCAATAGAATACTAATGCAATACAAGAATCCATACTATCCCTTAATGCTTACTCTAACTCTATGATATTTTCAGTGACAAACTAAAGACAACTACAGAAGATAAAAGGTTGAATAATAAGCCACTGTGTAAGCAGGGAGATAAACAGAATAATTTTCCAAAGGATTACTCTTAAAAAAGAGTCAAAAGCAAACATTATATTGGGCTTATTAATGAAGCATAAAGGAGCACAAATACTATTAGGCCAAAGTATATTATCATTCCTTTATATTTGGTTTCTTTTGAACTTTGAGATAAACTGAATATAAAGAGTGCAAATAATGCTTTAGGCTAAAAAAGAGCTAAAATGCATAGTGATTTTTCCAATTCTTTTAGAGAATAAAAAATTAGGTTTACATGATATCAAGAGAATGTGGTTAGACACAGACAGTTCAATAAACACTGAATCATAATTCATGTTCCTAGGAACGTGACATAGAACAAAATTAAAATAAAAATGCTTGACATAAGCAAATATTGATCCATCAATTATTAAATAATGTTAGAAGGAATTTAGAATACTCTTCTAATAGTCTAACACCATTTAGCTTTAATGTAATGCAATCAAGAAATTAAAATAGTTCCTCATCTTAAAATATCATACAACAAATGAAAATTATAGTAAAATAAATTGCATATTACAATATTTTACTAATGCCACCTTTTAAAAAATAGCATTCACATCAAATTTAAAAATTAATTATATACATACTTGTGTTATATTTGAGATGAAAATTTCTTTTGGTTCTTCTCCTGTTGTATCTAAAACTTCGAATTCATCACCAAAATCACAAAACAACCGTGACCAAATTCCATGTATATCTGCACTGATGAACTGTGAAGTGATAAAAACAAGTTCAAGATTATATATATAAAGAAAAATACCATTTTAACTATCTTAGGCCCTTTTGTGAACTTTTATTTATAATTAAGTATATCTTTTGGATATAAGTGAATTATGAATAGGATCAATTATTTGTCTGTAAATTGGTTTATGTGTCAAGGATTCTGGGATTAGGCACTGGATGCCTGTGTCACAAAATCTGAAGCACCATCAGCACACAGCATCACTACACATTCTACGATTTTTAAATAACAAGAACTCCTGCCTTGCCTTAAAAATCAAGTGCGGTATACGAGAAACAGGCATCTTTATTTAATGGTCTAGCAGTGAATTCTTCTCATTTTAGGAAAGAAAAGAGTATCCATTCATGAAAGGTGATAGTTAATGGAAAACAGAACACAGCTAGAAGCTGAGAGCATTAAAGGGGCTGAGGAACTAACAGTGCACAACAAGGTTATGAAAGGTGAAAATCAGATTTTTATACACATTTAGTGTAGTAAGATGGACAGTGACTGCAATGGAGTATGGGGGTGGGGGAACTTGGTAATATGAGTGCATGTAGTAACCATATTATTTTTCATGTGAAACCTTCATAAGAGTGTATATCAATGATACCTTAATAATAATAAAAATTCACAATTTATTAAAAATGACTTTTATAACACATACACTCTAAGAATCTTTAAAGAAAATTTTTGTGTTTAAAATTACTTTGAGTTATAGATAATAAATGAAACTAAAGTCTATTAATATGTGTGTATAAGAATGCAGCCCATTAAGACAATTTATACTACCTATTAGATGTAGTGAAACAGTTTATCGAAGACTACCTCCTACTTGATCATGTATTGCCTTTACTATCAAAATAGGTACATACATTGTGTATATGTACCACATCTTCTTTATCCATTCATCTACTGATGGACACTTAGTTTGCTTCCATTTCTTGGCTATTGTAAATAGTGCTGCAATAAACATAGGGGTGCATCTATCTTTTTCAAACTGGGCTGCTGCATTCCTAGGGTAAATTCCTAGAAGTGGAATTCCTGGGTCAAATGGTATTTCTATTTTGAGCTTTTTGAGGTACCTCCATACTGTTTTCCACAATGGTTGAACTAATTTACATTCCCACCAGCAGTGTAGGAGGGACCCCTTTTCTCCACAACCTCCCCAACTTCAGCCATAAGAAGAAAACAAATCCTATCATTTGCAACAACATGGATGGAGCTAGAGCGTATTATGCTCAGTGAAACAAGCCAGGCGGAGAATGACAAGTACCAAATGATTTCATTCATATGTGGAGTATAAGAACAAAGAAAAACTGAAGGAATAAAACAGCAGCAGAACCACAGAACGTAAGAATGGACTAATAGTTACAAAGGGAAAGGGACTGGGGAGGATGGGTGGGTGGGAAGGGAGGGATAAGGGCGGGGAAAAAGAAAGGGGGCATTACGATTAGCATGTATAATGTGGGGGGGGGCACCAGGAGGGCTGGGCAAAACAGAGAAGACAAGTAGTGATTCTACATCATCTTACTATGTTGATGGACAGTGACTGTAATGGGGTTTGTGGGGGGGGGGCTTGGTGAAGAGGGTAGCCTGGTAAACAAAATGTTCTTCATGTAATTGTGGATTAATGATAACAACAACAAAAAATAGGTACACACAGCGTTTTCTATCAATCTATAAAACTATCTATAAAACTGAGAAATCTAGGAGCTTTTAAGTTTAAAAGCTGCACACTAGGGGATTAAAGATGGTGGTATGAGAGGAGAGACAGAGGCTTCCTCCTAAAACTGGATACAATTAGGAAATTTAATTGGCGCAACTAATCCTGAGACAGCAACAGGAAAGAGGACGGGGTCAGACTGCATACACATGGAGAAAAGAGCAGACCTCACCGAACAGGGTAAAGTACCAGAGCTCTGGCTCTGTGGGACCTGAGACCCTCCCCAACTCCGGCTCACCAGCGGGAGGAAGAGAAACGGAGCAGGGAGGGAGTGGAAGCCTTGGGACTGCTGAATACCTAGCTCCAGAGATCTGCTCTGGGAGCACAAACCTACATTTCATGGTGCTTTCATGAGACTTGCATGACTACCAGGTTGGAAAGTTAATACAGGCAGAGTTCCTGGGGAGACTGGGATTCCGGCTGCTTGTGGAAAGCAGGGATCCATATAAAGCTGCTCTGAAACAAAAACATATCTGTGTGACCGGCCCACTGGCTCAGGCAGTGGAGACCTGTACAGGAGCCAGGAGGTGGGGAACAGCTCTTTCCTCCCCCCAGACACCAGTACCGCTCCCCTGTGACCCCCGACATTGCTTCAGGGGCTGAGCAGCTCCAGAATAGAGCTTCTGGACACTAGAGGGCACCATATACAAACATGAAATGTCAAAGGAACCTTGTCCAGAGTAAAATTATTAATACAACTCCCGAGAAAGATTTAAATGATATGGACCTCGTGACTCTTCCTGAAAGGGAGTTCAAAATAAAAATCATCAACATTCTAATGGAGGTACAGAAAGACATCCAAGAACTCAGGAATGAATTCAGGTCAGAGATCCACAGATCTCCCAACACAAGGGACCCAAGGAAGACAACACCAAGACACATAGTAATTAAAATGGGAAAGATCAAGGAAAAGGACAGACTGTTAAAAGCAGCCAGAGGTAGAAATAAGATAACATACAAAGGAAAGCACATCAGGCTAACATCAGACTTCTCAGCAGAAAACTTACAGGCCAAAAGGGAGTGGCATGATGTATTTAATGCCATGAAGCAGAAGGGCCTGGAACCAAGATAACTTTATCTGGCAAGATTATCATTTAAATTTGAAGGAGGCATTAAACAATTTCCAGATAAGCAAAAGCTGACAGAGTTTACCTCTGTCAACAAACCATCTCTGCAGTCTATTTTGGAGGGACTGCTATAGATAGAAGTGTTCCTAGGGTTGGATAGCTGTCACCAGAGGTAGTAAAACCACGGTAGGGAGGGTGGAGCACCTCATTGCGAGACAAATGCAAAATTAAATTAACTATCCCCAAAGTCAATCAAGGGATAGACAAAAAGACAGAATTTGATACCTAATATATAAAGAATGAAGGAGGAAGAAAAAGGAGGAGAAATAGAAAAGAACCTTTAGATTGTGTTTGTAACAGCATACTAAGTGAGTTGTTAGACTCTTAGTAAGGAAAGTAACCTGGAACCTTTGGTAACGACGAATCTAAAGCCTGAAATGGCAATAAGTACATACCTATCGATAATCACCCTAAATCTAAATGGACTGAATGCACCAATCAAAAGACATAGAGTCACTGAATGGATAAAAAAAACAAGACCCATCTATATGCTGCTTACAAGAGACTCACCTCAAACACAAAGACATGCACAGACTAAAAGTCAAGGGATGGAAAAAGATATTTCATGCAAACAATAGGGGGAAAAAAGCAGGTGTTGCAGTACTAGTATCAGGCAAAATAGACTTCAAAACAAAGAAAGTAACAGGAGATAAAGAAGGACATTACATAATGATAAAGGGCTCAGTCTGACAAGAGGATATAACCATTACAAATATATATACACCCAACACAGGAGCACCAGCATATGTGAAACAAATACTAACAGAACTAAAGGAGGAAAAAGAATGCAATGCATACATTTTAGGAGACTTCAACACACCATTCACTCCAAAGGACAGATCCACCAGACAGAAAATAAGAAAGGGCACAGAGGCACTAAACAGCACACTAGAACAGATGGACCTAATAGACATCTATAGAACTCTACACCCAAAAGCAACAGGATACACATTCTTCTCAAGTGCACATGGAACATTCTCCAGAGTAGACCACATACTGGGGCACAAAAAGAGCCTCAGTAAATTCAAAAAGATTGATATTCTAATAACCAACTTCTCAGAACACAAAGGTATAAAACAAAATAAATTGTACAAAGAAAGCAAAAAGGCTCACAAACAAATGGAGGCTTAACAACAAGCTTCTAAATAGTCAATGGATCTACAACCAAATTAAAACGGACATCAGGCAATATATGGAAATAAATGACAACAACAACACAAAGCCCAAACTTCTGTTGGACACAGCGAAAGCAGTCTTAAGAGGAAAGTATATAGCAATCCAGGCATATTTAAAGAAGGAAGAACAAACCCAAATGAATAGTCTAACGTCACAATTATCAAAATTGGAAAAAGAAGAACAAATGAGGCCTAAAGTCAGCAGAAGGAGGGACATAATAAAGATCAGAGAAGAAATAAACAAAATTGAGAAGAATAAAACAATAGAAAAAATCAATGAAACCAAGAGCTGGTTCTTTGAAAAAATAAACAAAATACGTAAGCCTCTAGCCAGAATTATTAAGAGAAAAACAGAATCAACACACATCAACAGAATCAGAAACAAGAAAGGAAACATCACGATGGACCCAACAGAAATACAAAGAATTATTAGAGACTAGTATGAAAACCTATATGCTAAGAAGCTGGACAACCTAGAAGAAATGGACAACTTCCTAGAAAAATACAACCTTCCAAGACTGACCAAGAAAGAAACACAAAATCTAAACAAACCGATTACCAGCAAAGAAATTGAAGCGGTAATCAAAATACTACCCAAGAAAAAACCCCCGGGCCAGATGGATTTACCTCGGAATTTTATCAGACATACATAGAAGATACAATACCCATTCTCCTTAAAGTTTTCCAAAAAATAGAAGAGGAGGGAATACTCTCAAACTTATTCTATGAAGCCAACATAACCCTAACACCAAAACAGGCAAAGACCCCACCAAAAAAGAAAATTACAGACCAATATCCCTGATAATTGTAGATGCAAAAATACTCAATAAAATATTAGCAAACCAAATTCAAAAATATATCAAAAGGATCATACACCACAACCAAGTGGGATGTATCCCAGGGATGCAAGGATGGTACAACATTCGAAAATCCATCTACATCATCCACCACATAAACAAAAAGAAGGACAAAAACCACATGATCATCTCCATAGATGCTGAAAAAGCATTCGATAAAATTCAACATCCATTCATGATAAACACTCTCAGCAAAATGGATATAGAGGGCAAGAACCTCAACATAATAAAGGCCATATATGATAAACCCACAGCCAACATCATACTGAACAGCGAGAAGCTGAAAGCTTTTCCTCTGCCATCAGGAACAAGACAGGGCTGCCCACTCTCCCCAATGTTATTTAATATAGTACTGGAGGTCCTAGCCACGGCAATTAGACAAAACAAAGAAATACAAGGAATCCAGATTGGTAAAGAAGAAGTTAAACTGTCACTATTTGCAGATGACATGATATTGTACATAAAAAACCCTAAAGACTCCACTTCAAAACTAATAGAACTGATACTGTAATACAGCAAAGTTGCAGGATACAAAATCAACACACAGAAATCTGTGGCTTTCCTATACACTATCAATGAACCAATAGAAAGAGAAATCAGGAAAACAATTCCATTCACAACTGCATCAAAAAGAATAAAATACCTAGGAATAAATCTAACCAAAGAAGTGAAAGACCTATACCCTGAAAACTATAAGACACTCTTAAGAGAAATTAAAGAGGACACTAACAAATGGAAATTCATCCCATGCTCTTGGCTAGGAAGAATTAATATCACCAAAATGGCCACCCTGCCCAAAGCAATATACAGATTTGAAGCAACCCCTATCAAATTACCAACAACATTCTTCAACGAACTGGAACAAATAGTTCAAAAATTCATATGGAAACACCAAAGACCCCAAATAGCCAAAGCAATCCTGAGAAAGAAGAATAAAGTGGGGGAGATCTCACTCCCCAACTTCAAGCTCTACTACAAAGCCCTAGTAATCAAGATAATTTGGTACTGGCACAAGAACAGACCCACAGACAAGTGGAACAGATTAGAGACTCCAGACATTAACCCAAACATATATGGTCAATTAATATTCGATAAAGGAGCCATGGACAAACAATGGGAAATGACAGTCTCTTCAACAGATGGTGCTGGCAAAACTGGATAGCTACATGTAAGAGAATGAAACTGGATCACTGTCTAACCCCATACACAAAAGTAAATTCAAAATGGATCAAAGACCTGAATGTAAGTCCTGAAACCATAAAACCCTTAGAAAAAAACATAGGCAAAAATCTCTTGGACATAAACATTAGTGACTTCTTCATGAACATATCTCCCCGGGCAAGGAAAACAAAAGTAAAAATGAACAAGTGGGACTATATCAAGCTGAAAAGCTTCTGTACAGCAAAGGACACCATCAATAGAACAAAAAGGAACCTTACAGTATGGGAGAATATATTCGTAAATGACAGATCTGATAAAGGCTTGACATCCAAAATATATAAAGAGCTCACGCACCTGAACAAACAAAAAGCAAATAAGCCAATTAAAAAATGGGCAGAGGAGCTGAATACACAGTTCTCCAAAGAAGAAATTCAGATGGCCAACAGACACATGAAAAGATGCTCCACATCGCTAGTTATCAGAGAAATGCAAATTAAAACCACAATGAGATACCACCTCACACCAGTAAGGATGACTACCATCCAAAAGACAAACAACAACAAATGTTGGCAAGGTTGTGGAGAAAGGGGAACCCTCCTACACTGCTGGTGGGAATGTAAATTAGATCAACCATTGTGGAAAGCAGTATGGAGGTTCCTCAAAATGCTCAACGTAGACTTGCCATTTGACCCAGGAATTCCACTTCTAGGAATTTACCCTAGGAATGCAGCACTCCAGTTTGAAAAAGACAGATGCACCCCTATGTTTATCGCAGCACTATTTACAATAGCCAAGAAATGGAAGCAACCTAAGTGTCCATCAGTAGATGAATGGATAAAGAAGATGTGGTACATATACACAATCGAATATTATTCAGCCATAAGAAGAAAACAAATCCTACCATTTGCAACAACATGGATGGAGCTAGAGGGTATTATGCTCAGTGAAATAAGCCAAGTGGAGAAATACAAATACCAAGTGATTTCATTCATTTGTGGAGTATAAGAACAAAGGAAAAACTGAAGG
Source organism: Manis pentadactyla (assembly GCF_030020395.1). Taxonomy (NCBI): domain Eukaryota; kingdom Metazoa; phylum Chordata; class Mammalia; order Pholidota; family Manidae; genus Manis; species Manis pentadactyla. Next base: position 55,885,673 of record NC_080023.1, read on the forward strand.
AACAAAATAGCAGCAGAATCACAGAACCCTAGAATGGACTAACAGTTACCAAAGGGAAAGAGACTGGGGAGAATGGGAGGGTAGGGAGGGATAAGGGTAGGGAAGAAGAAAGGGGGTATTATGATTACCATGTATCATGTGGGGGGTGGGGGGTAGGGGAGGGTTGTGCAACACAGAGAAGACAAGTAGTGATTCTATAACATCTTACTATGCTGATGGACAGTGAGTGTAATGGGGTTTGTGGGGGGGATTTGGGGTAGGGGAGAGGCTAGTAAACATAATATTCTTCATGTAATTGTAGATTAATGATAACAAAAAAAAGGTGCCGAGTAGAGGACAAATTCTTTTCAAAAACTTTAAAATTTGAATGTACGTACCAATAACATCAAGATTTTAGATTATAAGCTAGTGTAATTATTTTGTAAAACTTCTGTGCCCCCACGCCAGTTTACTGACTATTCTATATCTTATTCACTTGCTTCATTTAAATTCTGAACAATTCTTCAGAGTGTAGAAATGCTATGTATATACCAACTATAATCCAAAGATTTTCAGGATACCTATTTTATACAGTATGATGATGGCTTACTGCCTATCTCAAATGAATAAATAGCTTTTTCTTTTTTCTGAAGGAACAAATGACCCCACAAAGAGGAGGAGTTAGTATTATATATTCAACTACAGGGAATGAATTATGATTTTTCCCATCTAAACCTCTTTCCGGTTTTCCCAATGTCACCACTACTCACCTAATTAGGAGTCATTCTTGATCATTCTTTTTTCACAACTCACATTCATCTACTTCAAGTTCTGTTAGTCTTTTTTACAAAAGATACCTCAAATTCAATGACTTCTCACAATCTCTTTCCTCAACTCTCTTGAATATGGCAGCAGCATCTTACCTAAATGACTTGCCTTCTCTAATAATTCAATGATTCTCTTTTTGGTTTTGTGACTCCTTCACATTCTTAAAAATTACCAACGACCCAAAGAGCTTTTGTGTACTTGGTTATACCTATTGATATTTACTGTGTTAGAAATTAAAACTGAGCAACATTTAAAACATAAACACACACACGCACACACACACACTCCATTAGCTGTTAGAGCAATGAAATCACCACATTATCAAGCAGACTCTGGAAACTCTACTGTACCCCATAAGAGAATCAGAGTGAAAAAGAAAAATAACATTTTAGTAAGATTAAGAAAATAGTCTGATTTTGCAGATGCCATGAAAGGGTTTCAGGGGTCCTCAGTGTCCTTGGACCACACTTTGAAAACTACTGACAGTCTACTCTCCAAATAGCACAGACAGAATGATCTTTTAAAAATACACATGAGATCAAAACTCACATGCTTAAAACTTAGCTATCCTCAGAGATCTATAAGATATGGCCCAGTAATTACTTCTCTGAGCATGCTCTTCTGGTATATTTTACTACTTTCTCCTCTTCACCCAGTCTCCATTCTGGTTCTGCTTGCTTCTCACTGTTCCTCAAATACAAGTGAATTTTTACACTTGCAAGTCTATACTTGCTGTTCTCCACGCTTTGAATGCTCTTCCCCAAATCTTTACATAGCTGGTTCTTTCTCATTATTCAAGTCTCTCTTCAAATGCCATGTCCTCAGAGAGGACTTCCCTGACTTTCAGTCTAAGGTCCTGGACTGGTCCCCCTCCAAACATCATGCAGACATTATACTCTATTCTTTATCTAGCTTTTTCTCCACAGGTATATACATATATATATTTATTTGCTTGTTTATTATTTATCTTCCTACTAGAAGGTAATTTTCTTGAAGAGGAAAATTTGTATGTCCTATTCACTAATGTAATCCTACTGCCTGGAACTGTATCTATATATAGGAGGAGATGCTCAATAAATATTTGTTAAAATAACCTTTCAAAAACCACCATCATACCATGTTTAAATTTAGATGATAAATTCATTATTTACCACTCTTTCCACTCCTAATCTTAACTTCGTTAGTTTTGCCAATATCCCTATGAACCAAATTTAGATCTTAGTTTTAAAAATAGGAAATGAATATATTAAAATTAAAGAGAAAAATATTATTGTGATTGTCCTCCTGGGAAAAAGAGCTTCTTATCTAACCCACAGAAAAGCTACAAATTCTAACAGTGGAAGTGTTCTTCTTCTGGCTAACTACATGCCATTACTAAGTGATACTATTACCTTAATTGGAGGGCACTTAGAACGGCAAAAGTCATTGATGATCTTCTGCAATGGAAGTTTGATCTCAGTCAGTACTACACACTGTTGAGAAGAATACAAGAAATTAAAGACTAGAAAACATACAATTATTCTGGTAATGTACAACTTCTAAATCAGAAGCACTTCAGTTTACATTATGCTAAAAGTGTATTGTTTCTCTTGGGGAAAAAACATCACTATCCTATTGTATTCCATTCTAGGTTCAATACCCTCAAAGATATGCAATTGCAAAAGTAAAAATAACATACAGGGAGAAACCTGACCACATTAAATTCAATTACCATCATAGGCTTCACAATTAGAAGCACATCTTAATATCCTATGTTGTATTTACTTCAAATGGTTGGAGATTTTTATCTGTTACTGTCTGGAAATACTAACCTAGTCATCAGAATATTAATTCATGTTACCTTAAAGGAGTAACAATCATATTTCTAAAGAGATATATTTGTTGGCTTAGCTTTCTTTTACTTCAGAGATTGAACTGATTCACAATGTAACAACTTTTGCTTTGACAGTACCATTCCTGAAACCACCAAGTTCTGTTATTTAAGACAGCAAATTTTAATTTGAATGCTAATTAATCTTTTGTCATCACCACATGAGATAAGTAGCAGAAGTCTTATAATAGGTTTTATCACCACTTAGGCTCGTAAAGGGCAAATACTTTCTTAGGGTGATTCATATATCAAGTGATGAAAGCAGAGCTAGACTCTCAGTCTAAAGCTTTCCTTGCTGCTGATTTCTATGAATAAGAGTAACTTAGTTTCACTACAAATACCCAGGTATGGATTTAGTTTTATTTATCTAGTTCAGAGTTTGGTGTGCTTTCTGTAAGGAGATATTCCTCCATGGGTCTCTCTTTTTGTCTCTCTCTATATATATCTCACCACGTATGCCACGAACGCAAGGTTCTGATTATTCTTAGCTGGGCCATTTCTCAGAACTGTATTTGCCTTGTGTAAACTTGGGGGATGAGGTTATATCTACCCACGGAACAAAGAACAAGCTTGTTTACTGCTTGCTGTATAACAGGGTTCCCCAAGCTTATTGTTCCTCTCTTCTAAAGGAACCCACCACATTAACAGGCATCCACCGAGCCCTCTGCACTGCACTAGTGGGATTTTGGGGAAGGGAAATGGAAATGAAGCAAATATGATAATCTTATTTCTTACTTCTTGCTCTGAATAGTAAATTCCATAGTCTAACCCAGAAATCTTCTGATTTCTGTCAGCACCCATGAAACAAATCACAGGCTAACTTATAACCTTGTAAACAGGGTAAAGTCAAATCCTAGACCCAGCACCTACCTATCTGTGTTTCAATGCTGGAAAATTCTCATCCATGATTTATCTGAACCTTTCCTTACTGCTCTCCTTCCAAAAATCCAGTCACATGAATTGGAGCTTTTTATTCAAATTCTCATTTCTTTTCTTTTCTCTTTCGTATTTTCTTATTTCTGGGTGCTGTAGGTTTAGTAATCTCCTTAGCTCTATCAATTCTCTAAATTCTTACTCCAACTGCATCTATTCACTGTTTAATCTACTGTTTTAATTTTTAAGACTATATTTTCACTCCTAAAAGATCTATTTATCACATCTGTTTCTAATAATGTCTTATTTTCATGTTATATATTCAATCACTTCTTTTAGTCAGTTTAAACATCTATATTTCGTAGGCCCTATTCAATAATTCTATTATATAAAATTTTTCAAGGTTTAATTCTATTGTTTTTTTGTATCTAAAGATCTTGATAATGTTGAACTTTTTCCTACCTTGTTATTTTGTATTGTGAACTCATCTTCAAAGGGGCTTTATATATTGGAATATAATATGGCTTAGTTGAGGATATATTCCTCTAGATTTGTTAAGTTTTGTTTCTGTCTGGCATTCCAGGGTATCACCAGGTCAGTACTACTTTTTATAAATTCTCAGCTTCAGAATTATAGACTACAAAGGATTACAAAGTTGATTTCCAAACTTATGTAAGAGCAGATCTATGGTGGTGAATTTCCAGGGAAGACCTTTATTTTTTCATCTAGAGCTCAAGAGAAAATAGACAAGCTTCTTGTTCTGATGGGCATTATCTACTCTCTCACTGAAAGTGTAACTCTCTGAGGTTCCAGCTTTAAAAAGAGGGCATAGGTCTCAATCCCATTTGTCTTACATATACCTATTTTGTATCTTCTATTTCTGTGTGACTATTAATTCCTAACAAATGTGGTAACTAAGACAGGCAACCCCTGTCCCTGAAAGTGACCACAGCCAATAGTTCACTGGTCTTTTACCTACCTATTCATTTTGGTCTCTGAGTACTTCACTTACATTATTTTGAGCTCAGGTGGTCATTTGAAAGAAAGTCTATTAAGCAGTTCTGCTGTAACAGGTCTATTAAGCATCTTTTAGCAGGATGGATTTCAAGTTATTCAGTCCAGAATGGATACAGATTTTTAAATGGTTGTAGTATTTTGATTACAATAAGAAGTACCTATTTTGGTCATCATCTAAGGTTTCTGGCATACAGCTCCTAAAGCTCTTGTAATTTCCCATGTAGGAGCTATAGGGGCATCTTTTGTTTTAATATTTAGATTTGTCCTAGTTTCTGAAATAGCTCTATTGTGATGTAAGTGAAATGGATGTGTTTTGTTCATAACAAGCCCCTTTCAGGTACACTAGAGTTTAAGTTAATGTGACTATTGGAAAACTCCTACAGAGGGGGACTGGTTGCCAAGAGAACCTTGGGATTTAAGGGTCAGAACTTTCAGCCACATTTCCCAGGTCTCTGGGAAAGGGAAGAGGGCTGGAGATCATCTTAATCACTAATGAGCAATGATTAATCATTCATACTTGCATGATGAAACTTACATAAAAATCTCAGAACCAGGGGCTCAGAACTTCTCCATGTGAAGGTACTGAGAAGGTGGCATAATCTGGAGAGTGCATGGAAGCTCTGTGCCCCTTCCACATACCTTGCTGTATGCTTCTCTTCAATTGGACTGTTCCTAAGTTGCAGCCTTTCATAATAAACCATAATGTAAGTCATAAACTGTTTTCCTGAGTTCTGTGAACTGCTCTCACAAATTAACTGAACCCCAGGAAGGGGTTGTGGAAACCTCTGATTTATAGCCAGCCTCTGAAGTACAGGTAACAACCTGAACTTGAGTCTGGTGTCAGAAAGGGGTATTGTGTGACTGGGCCCTTTATCTATGGGATGTGATGCTATCTTCTTCAGGTAGATAGTGTCAGAACTGAACTGAATTTAGGACACCAAGCTAGGTGCCCAGAGAGTTGAGGAATTGCTTAGTGAGGGAAAAACCCCACACACATATGGTCACACAAGTGCCACAAGAATTGAGGGTAGAGGGGAAACATAGGAGTATATTTCCTTAAACAATGACAACATCACAATTTAATCCCAGGGAAACTCAGGGTCAGCCTAGTCACTTCCAGAACATCCAAGCTGCAGGAAATATTTGTTGTCACTATTTAAGGTCACCTAGGTTGACTGAATTGTTGACCCGCATTTTTTACTCCTCTGTAATTGGATCATGTATCACCCTCTGCTCACAGCCTTAGAAGAGCAGTGTATTTTCCTGCTCTTTGACTTTGGGTTTGCCCATGTGACCTGCTTTGGCCAATGGAGTATTAATGGAAGTACTACAAACAGAACCTTGAAACATCTTGGATGTTTGCACCTGCCCCTTTGTACTTCTGCTATTGCCATGAGACCATGTGTCCTGGTCCCAGGAGAGAGGCACATGGAGCAGAACTCATACTCTAGAGTTTAAGTTCAGACTAGAACAGCTGAACTCTGACATGCAGATGTACAAGAAAGAAATATATGCATGTTGCTATGAACCACAGAGTTCTGGGGAGTAGCCAACTGATTTAATGGCTCTGTCAGTAGTTCTTAGGTCCTTGCCCTTAAAAGAGTCTTCTAATGGTATCACTCAAAAGTCTTTTAACCTGAAATTTTCTATTCTGTTCAAATACAAGGTTAAATTAGGTATACTATTAACAATTTGCCTTGGAATCTGTCAGTAACATCTAATATAAAATGGAGTACCAACCTGGTATTTTTCTAAAAAGGAGAGATCTGTGGTTTCATTTAAAGGAACAGAAGATGATGTGACATGAACATATGGATTTAGTTCTGCAATATTTTGAAGTACAGCTTCAGCCCTAAAATAAATAGATAAATAAATTATCTTCACTACTCTTTTGTTTAATATACTCAATCTTTCAAATTTGGACAGTATGATAACAGAGAAACATAAATGTTGCAAATATTTCAATGGAAATTTAATAAGCTATAGAGGGATTAAGAAGCTAAGACTTATCTTTATAGTTACTATACAATCCTGAGATGCAACATGCTGTCATATTCCATAGTAAGCCATGCAATCTCAAAGTGTACCCACAATTTCAAAGTTCCAAGCTCCAAGTTCCTTAAGTCATTTAATGATTCAGCAGTAATAAAGACCTCCTTTAACAATCTTAAAGAAATTCACTCCTTGGTAGCAATGTAAATGTATTAAAAATATACATTTTTATAACATGACATACCAAATATAAATGAAAAATATAATTAACTATATGTCAATACTTATTTATCTATGGTAGTATGAATTTATGGTGATGAGTTAAACAATGATGACTGAACTGGTGTTCTGGACACAGATAACATTCTAAGTAATTGCAAGAGTGAAAAATAATCCTATGCTAATACATCAAAATATCTTCACCTGTTTCTCATATTAACGACATCATCTTCACAGAGAAAGAAGTTGGTTCCAAGATCCCATGTTTGGCATTTTTCTGCATCATGAATTGTAAGTGCCTTCCAAAAAGAAGAAAATACCTGTCAAAGTCAGAAAAGGATGCACACTATCTCCAGTACTATTTACATTGTATCAGATATATTATCGTGTATAATTACACAAAAGACTGTAATTAAAGACTTAAGAACTGGAAAGGATATAAAGTTAAAGCCATAAATTCATAGATGGTATGACTATATATATCTGGATACCCAAAAATATTAATGGAAACACTATGTAAATAATAAGAAAATTTAAATTTAAGAAAGTAGCATGTTATATAAATCAACATACAAAAATCAAAACAATTCACATAAACAAATATTTCCAAATGCTCTATTTAAAGTAAGAAAACTGATTAACTGAAAAAAATATTTTTAACTTACACATAGGCCACAAACTTTACAGAAAATGGGGCAAGGTATATCAACATGATGTATACTAAAAAAAAAACCATTAAGGTCCTTTACAGTATTTAAGCATGTTCAACCTTGCTCAATAATAAAGGTTTCTCATTCATTAGCAGAGTGGTATCAATTTCAAAGTTTGATAATATATTGTATTGATGAATGAAGTGAATCAGGCATTCTCATACATTATTAGTGGGAACATTAAGTGGCACCTCAATGGAAAGGAATTTGGCAGTCTCTAGGAAAATGATATGTGTATTTACACTTTGACACAGAAATCCACTTTTAAGAATCTACCACAAAGATACTCTAGCAAAAATACAAAAAGACTTAAGTATAAGAGTGTTAACTGCAGCACTATTTGTAATAGAAAAAGACTGAAAATAATCAAAATGTCCACAAATAAGGAACTGGGTGCAATATGATAATCCATATAATATATAACTATGCAGCTATTAAAAAAGGAAATAAAATATATACTTATCGCTATGGAGTAATCCCAGGATAAGTAATACCCAGGTTAAATATAAAAAGCAATATTGAGGAAAGGATGGCACTTTATCAAAGAAAGGCAGGTGGAGTAAATATGTACAAATACTTATACAGATCTGCATGTTCGTATGCATATGCTTATATTTAAAAACACGAAAAAAGGGGATGATGAGAGAAGCTAGACTTACTGGAATATATTTTGCTTTATAAATTTGATCTTGAATTATGTAAATAACACATAATAGTTAAATTAAAAAAGCAATCCCTAAAAATCCAAAGACAAAACTATAACTATCTATTGCATTTGTTGCATAACTACCCAGAGGAATTGTTTAAATGACTTAAAAAAGCAGACAATTTGCCTGCCAAATCCAGATGGGATAGACCAACCCTAGGGATTAAAAAAATATATCCAGTTGTTAAAAAAAACTATATTGTTATTAATATTAGACTGTTTTTCTGAAACTATGTCATAGGTAGAATATAATGTAGGATAAATCAAATAAGTAATTAGGTCCATGTCACAAAGACCCAAAGCCTTTTAGAAGAGAAGAGATACAAATATAAAAATCAAACAAGTAAATACACTATAATCCTAAACTCAAGAAATGTCAGTGTTCACTCATGATGAATGTTCTAGCTGTTTACAAAAAAACTACAATTGGTGGTAATCAGCGACTACTAGGGTTGTGTCAAAGACTCAAGAACTTGAAAAATATCCCAAAACAAAGATGAAACAATTTGAGCATCAATAAGAATAACAACTACAATGGATCGAAACACATCAAATATATTTAAATCCACGAGTTTATCATGATGTTGACATACACATACACACCATACAAGCTAACTGGTCACTGTTAGAGGATGACAGGAAAACCACTGATTTTGAAAGCTAGTAAATTAAAGGGAAAAAATATCAAGTACTCATCCTGTGTTTTGTACATGTACAAACTAGGGAAACCAAGTAAGTGGTGAATGGAAAATTTTCATTCTAAAAATATTATTCTACGTACTAAATGAAGAAGAAATAATAGAATTAGATATCCTTGACCCTAATAAAATAATGAATCTAGTCAATGATTATTAATAGCTAGTAATAATCACAAAAAGGACAAAATATTATTTCTTCCTGACAAGAGAATACAATATCACCTGTTACGTAGTAGTCCCAAAATAATCAAATCTAAGTCTATTTATAGGAAATATAGGTATATGTAATAAATGACCTGATTTCTTTTAGCAAGTGAATTGCAAGGAGAAAAAAGAAATAGAGAGCAAAGAAACCAAATTCAGTATACAGATTTTACTTGGATACTTATTAGAAGAAAAGAAATAATAAAAATAACTTTTTCTAAGACAATTGGGAGAATTTGAAAATGAGATGCTTGATGATCGTGGTAGGCAGACTTGTAAGATGGCCCCAAAGATCCTCACTTCTTGGTAGTCAGGCCTCTGTGTTATTCCCTACCCTTACACTTGTAAGCTGGACTTAGTAACTTGCTCTTAACAAAAAGTAAGAAGTATAGACGATGGAATGTCACTTCTGAGATTACGTTACAAAAGACTGGTCTTGATAGCATATTCCATTTCTTGTCTTCTTGCTAGCTTACTCTTATGAAGCAAAATGCCATACTGTGAACTATCTTATGGAGAGAGCCACACAGCAACCTCTGATCAACAGGCAGCAAGGAACTGAGGTGGGAATGTGAACTGGCAGAACCTTGCCACTAATCCTAGACTTCAGATGATTGCATGGCCTGCCAAAATCTTGATTGGAATTTTGTGAGAGACTCTCAAACCAAGAAACCAGCTAATTTGTGTCAGGGTAAGTGCTGTTGTTTACGTTGCTAAATTTTAGGGGTAATTTGTTTTGCAGCAATAGATAATATAATGATATTAAGAAATTGTTAATTTTTAGGTTGAAAATGGTATTGTAGTTATGTTTTCAAAAGGCACCCTTATCTTTTAGAGGTAAACACTAAAATATATAAGGATGATATAATAGGATATCTGAGATTTACATCAAAATAATTTGGTGGTTGGGAGGAAGTGGCGAATGGGAAAGAGATACATGAAATAAATTTGTTTATGATCTGATAATTACAACTGCATCATGGGTATAAGAGATTTTGTTAAGCTTATTTTTGTATAATTTTCAAATTTTCTATAATGAAAAAATTTTTTTAAAAGAGGAAAAAATTGTTTTAAAAGAGGAGCATTAGTTTTGCTACTAAATGAAGAAACAACAATTAGACCATATTATTATTAGGTAATATTGTGTAAACCACTAGTGATGAGCAAAAAAAAAAAGTCTCTTAATAAACAATTCTTTTTACCAAAGACATTTACTCACTTACCTTAATTCCTGCAAGAACAAGATTCTTTGCTATAAAGGAAAAAGAAAAAGGAATAGCTTAATATTAAGAATGTATATTAGATATATCTTCATGGAGCTTAGTCACATCTCTGGATAATTTTAACATTTTTATTATTGAAGAAATACAAGTTCCTTAGAAAATACAGATGGACAAAAAGGAAAAAATAAAATTTTCCATAATCATACTACACTGAGATAATCACTCTTAAAATTTTGTCATTATTATTACAGACATGTTGTTATGAATATATGTATGCTTGCTCTACCATAATGAATTAAAGGATATAGAGAATGATCATTAATGGTTATTAACATTACAAAAAGAGAAGCAAGAGAATCATTAACTGGTTCCTTGTGGAAGAATACAACAGTATCATGAAATAGTCTTGCCAAGAAAAAAAACAAAGTGGAACCTGATCAAGGTTTTTAATCTAATTTCCTTTACAGGGAATAATACAAGAGGAAGGAGTTAAATTCTTCAAATTATATTGCTCAGAAGTATCATAAAAATTATGAATAGAAACACTACTTACCTATTTCCAAACCAAGACCACCCATACCACTTAAGAAAACATGGGATTTGGCCATCTTCTGCATTGCTATGTCTCCAAGAACGTACCTCTGTCGACTATATGTCAAACACAATGAAAAACAATTAATTTCACCAGAGTTATACATCCGTTTAGGTTGTTTGCAATCGAATAGTAGCCTGGCAACTAAATCCTGCCCATAGGCTTGTTTTGGATCACTTGCACAGTGTGTGAAATTTTTTAGTTGATTGCCAAATCTGTGACATGTTTTGAAAAATCAGAACATTTGGCATTATGGTCCACATTCCCTCATGGCAACAAATGGATCTGAGCAGGAGTTGCCCTGATTAGATGGGAGGATGTGTATGCTAGACATGACAGTTTCCATCCTGTTCCTCTCATATATTAGTCAAGTGCCCACTTTTGAGTTTTACTACCTCCACTTGAAACCTTTCACTGTAAACAGGATTTATGAGGCAGAAAAAAGTGGTTCAATAATTTTTAAACACTATTTTAAATATAAAAGCAGATAAAGTATATAAAGGACTTTGTTACACCATCCATCCTAATTAGCCACAAGACAGAATCAGAAAGGGAGTTTCAAAAAAAGATACAATGGCAATTTTAAAAAGTCAGATACAGTGAGCCAACAGTAAGAGTTTACTTGAAAGAACAGTGATAAACTTGATATTATGCCATTTTTTGAAGATAACAGATATTCCAATGGATTCTTAGGAGAATTACTTGAAAAATGAGATTAGTAAAGATAATAAATTAATTCCATAACCTCTTGGGTTGCAAGTATTTCTTCTGGAATTCTCATACATACACATGCTGGCCTAAATGTATGCTATGTTTGTTTACTACATAGATGTTTAATTTTCATACTTCAGCTATTTATATCTACATGAAAGCCTGAAGAGGGTTTTATTATTTACACAGAAGAAAATTTATAAGCACAAGATATCTTTGTCATTTCCTTATATGCTACAAAACACAGTAAAACGTAAACTTATCTTTTTAAATTGGTATTCACCACTTCTTCTTCAGAAATAAAAACTGCCCATTATTCATCAAATATTTACCGATCATCTACTGTGGTATGGATGGAATGGTATATTATATAGTCTTATCACCCTTATTTGTGTATCCCTAAACAAGATATTTCTTTTGTTTTGGAACTTTATACAAATAGGATAATTTTGAATATCATTTTGTGTCTTGCTCCTTTTGAATGAAATTTATGAGCTTTATTATAACATAATGTCAATATATAACATTAATGCATCTAGCTATTAATTACTGTCCATTTGTGTATTCTACTGTATTGTACTATTCTATTGCATCTGAACATACCATAATTTAGCTATTCCACAATTTTGAACAGCTACCAATGAGGCCATAAGCATTCTTACATATGTCTTCTGGTACATATATATACATAGCAGTTTCTATAGTGCATACGTAAAAGAAAGGCAATGCAAGGTTAGCTTTGTTAGATAATGCAGAACTTTTCCAAGGTGGATGTACCAATTCACTCTCCTCCTAGCAGTCTATCACAGTCCTTGTAGTTTCACATCTTTAACGAGTAGGAAAAAGTTAACATAGCAGGCATAACATTTAGCCTACTTACAGGACTAGCCACTGGCTGTTGTCTGTAAAACTGACTTTTCAAATGTTTCCTATGCTAAAAAGCTCTACTCTTTTATTTCCTTTTTTCATAGTTTCCTTGAACAAAAACTCAGTAATTTTCAGGTATTCTTTTCTAGCACACACATGTAAAACTTTAACTGAACTTAAACAACATCTCAAATTTTGATATATAGTACTTCATTATTTTCCAATTTTAATTATGATTCTTTTTTAACTTCTAAGTTAATATGAATTAAATAATTTTTTAAACTAATTTTTGGGGGAGTTTTCTAGTCATCTTTTGTTAACTTCTAGTTAAATCACTGTGAATAGACATCAGAATTTATGTAATTTCATTTTAATATCTGAAAATTTCTTGTCAATTTTACAAATGTTTCATGTGTTCTTGGAAAGAACATGTACTCTATAGTTGTTAGATACAACATTCTTTTTATGTGCATTAGCTTTAATACTCATGATGAACTCTACACCTGTTTTGTCTGCTTACTCTCTTGATTACTAAGAGCAACATTTACAGAAAAACCCTGCTCTGTAAACTTGTCTATTCTCCTTTGATATCATTATCTGAGTTCTGCTGACATGCAAGAATAATGCTAATACTGTATTACACACCACACAGTTAAGTCTTATTTGTATTCATTCATTTAATTTTTACCAAAATTCTTTGAGGTAAATTCTATTATTGTTTTCCCCATTTTTACAGACAGGAAAATTTAGTAACAGATAAACTTCTAAAGAGTGGAAGCAAGTTTTGACTCAGGGAGACTGACCTTTAGTGTCCATACTTTCTTGACCAACTTATATTGTGATTGTGAATTATTGTATCCATTTATCACCTTTGCCTACCACCCCCGACTCCATCCCCTCCCCCTTGGTAACTACTAGTCCTTTCTAGGTGTCTATGAGTCTACTGCTAATTTGTTCCTTCTGTTTTGCTTTGTTTTTGTACTCCACAAATAGTGAAGTCATATGGTATTTGTCTTTTTCTTCCTGGCTTATTTAACTGAGCATAATACACTATAGATCCATCCATGTTGTTGCAAATAGCAAGATTTCTTTTCTTTTTATAGTTGAATAATATTCCATTGTGTATGTACATCTTTATTCATCTATTGATGGACACAGGTTGCTTCACATCTTCTATTGTAAATAGTGCAGTGATAAACATAGGAATGAATATGTCTTTTTGAATCAGGGGTTTTGCTTTCTTTGGGTAGATTCCTAGGAGTGGAATTACTGGGTAAAATGGTATTTCCAGTTTTAGTTTTTTGAGGAACCTCCATATTGCTTTCCACAATGGTTGAACTAATTTACATTCCCACCAACAGTGCAGGTGGGTTCCCATTTCTCCATATCCTCGGCATCATTTGTTATTTCTTGTCTTTTCGATAGTGGCCATCCTAACTAGTGTGAGGTGTTACCTCATTGTGGTTTTAATTTGCATTTCCCTGACAACTTGTGAACATCTTTTCATGGGCCTGCTGGCCATTTGTATTTATTCTTTGGAGAAGCGTCCATTCCAGTCTTCTGCCCATTTTTTAATCAGGTTATTTGTTTTTTGAGTGCTGAGGAGTATGCATTATGTATTTGGAAGTCAACCTTTCATCAGATGAGTCATTCATGAATATATTCCCCCATACTATGGGACACCTTTTTGTTCTGCTGATGGTGTCCTTTGCTGTACAGAAGTTTTTTAGTTTGATGTAGTCCTGTTTGTTCATTTTCTCTTTGTTTCCCTTGCCCAAGGAGATGTATTCAGGAAAAAAATGCTCATGCTTATATTCAAGAAATTTTTATCTGTTTTTCTCCTAAGTTTTATGGTTTCATGACTTACATTCAGGTCTTTGTTCCATTTTAAGGTTACTTTTGTGCATGGAGTTAGACAGTAATCCAGTTTCATTCTCTTACGTGTAGCTAACACCAGTTGTTGAAAAGGCTGTCTTTTCCCCATTGTAGGTTCATGGCTTCTTTATCATATATTAGTATATGTGGATTTATATCTGGGCTTTCTATACTGTTTCATTGATCTATGGGTCTGTTCTTATGCCAGTACCATATTGTTTTGATTACTATAGCTTTGTAGTAGAGCTTGAAGTCAGGGAGCGTAATCTCCCAGCCTTGTTCTTTTTTCTCAGGATTGCTACGGCTATTCGGGGTCATTTGTGGTTCCACATGAATTTTAGAAGTGCTTGTTCTAGTTTGTTGAAGAATGTCATTGGTATTTTGATAGGGATTGAATTGAATCTGTAAATTTCTTTGGGCAGGATGGCCATTTTGTCAGTAATTTTTCCTGTCCATGAGCACCAGATAGACTTCCATTTACTGGTGTCTTAATTTCTCTCATGAGTGTCTTACAGTTTTCAGAATAAGGGTCTTTCACACCCCCTTGGTTAGGTTTATTCCTACATATTTTATTCTCTTTGATGCAATTGTGAATGGAATTGTTTTCCTGATTTCTTTCTGCTAGTTCGTGGTTAGTATACACAAATGTGACAGAGTCCTGTGTGCTAATTTTGTATATCCTGAAACTTTGCTGAATTCAGTTATTAGTTCTAACAGTTTTTGGTAGTCTTTAGGGTTTTCTATGTATAATATCATGCCACCTGCATAGCATGTCCATACTCTTAACCACTATGCTACACTGCATGTAGATTAGGAAAGTCAAATCTTCTACAAGGCTTATAGAAGGAAAAAAAAAAAATCAGTTCCCTGACCTATCTCTTCCCTACCCCAATTCCCACTCCCCAAGGATAACACTCTCAATTCTTTTAGTTATTTCTTCTAATATTTACCCCCTTATTTCTCAGTAATGTTTATACTTTTATTTCTCGATTTTTCAGTTTTACATATTACCTATTAATTTCCTACCAGGAGAGATGAATGATCTTTCTGAAGTACAAATCTGGTCAAATCATTCTCCTGCTTTAAAAACATCAATGGTTCCCTAGTTTCCTTATGATAAAGTATAGATTCTAATATTAGTAACAAGGCTGTTCATAATCTAGTCTCTGCTTGCTATTGTGTCTCATTCATCTTTTGTCATCCCTCCAGCAAAAACTCCATGCTCCAGGTATACCCCAGATGTGCTATATTCTCTCTGGCTGTTAGACATTTTCCTGGAGTATTTTTCCTCCATCAATATTTTATGCCTGAATAACTCCCATTTGTCCTCAGGTCTCAGCTTATACATTAGTTTCCCCCACTATGGCCCTGATAGCCCTAGTCTTTCTTAAGACAGCATTGGATCATCTTTTATGTGCATCCATAACATCCTATTCTCAACCCGTTACAACACTTACACCGTGTATTTTCACTATTTATTTTTCCTAGGAGATTGTAGGTTTCTTAAGGTAGGGCCTTTGCCTTATTTACTTTATTACTGCATGTTCAATGACTAATGGCCTATTCTATTATAGATACACACACAAAATTTGGTAAATTAATGAAAGAAATGGACTGGCACACAAGAACACTTTTATTAAGCAAAGGATTTAGATTCTTTTTTCTGTGTTCACATTCACAAGAACTATGTTTTAAAAAAATGTTTTTCATCTCAGACTTGTCCTCATGAATTATTTTTAACACTCAAATAATGAATAGCTACAACATAAATGTGGTTATAAATGACAAAGGACATACAGACAAAATAATAAAATTAAAATTAAAGATATATGTGTTAGGCAGAAAGATAAATGTAAGCAGCCAGGGAAGAGGTAGATAGGGTTCTAGGAAAAAACCACCCAGTTAGGGGTCACACCTGAAGATAACAAAGGCTTTGCAGGGAAATAACTTGCACCCCTCACTCATGAGTTTTTCTGTGTGCATTCTGGGAAAAGACATGTACACCAAAAGGAATGGGTGTACAACTAGAATTGTCAATCAAATGACCTCATCCTGTCAATCACAGGGGCACCTCCAGGCTAGGACATGATGAACAGATCCTCCCCTAAAAGATCAGGGCCTTTGTCTACCTTTATTCTGGCCCCTCAAATAAAATTAAACTCTTGTGCTGCCTCTTTACTGTGTTTCTGCCTTTCAATTCTTTGTTTCAGCAGGGACAAGAACTGAGGAGAACAAACTCGACACATAATATACGAATCAAGGTTTTGCAAATAATCATATACTCTCAGACTGATTCTCAATAGTTACCTAAATCACCTACCTTTTCAATCTTTGACCACCAAAGGCAAGGATATTAACTAAGTGCCTAGCAGGTACTCGTCAGGTACTCTGCAACGGACACTAAATCCTATGAAGTTCATATAGTTAGTTAGTAGTGGAGATCGGATTTAAAAAGTTGAGAGGATAACTTAAAGGTCAGCATTACTGCAGACTATTAAAAGGACACACAACATATCAGTGAATGTATCCAGTAAAGAGAAATTACTAAAGCTACCTACTCTACTTAAGAAAGCCCTATTTATTAGAGATTTTCCCTCTCATGAAGGTACAATCTCTCTCTATAGTTTTCACCCACTAGTCCTAATTTTATCTCTTTGGGGCCATAGGGAACTCGCTAATCCCTCTTTGATGTGACAGCCCTTCAAACATTTGAAGATGGTATTCAGGTTCCAGAGTTTTCTTTCTCCAAGCTAAACATTTCTAGTTCCTTAGGTAATTCCAAAACATGACATTTTGAGTTCCCCTTAACACTCTAATTACTTTCTTCTGGATGTACATCAATTATCTTCACCATGCACTCATAAATTTACTGAAATATCTATTTTAAGCCAGGTACTGGTACTGTGTGGGAATCATAATAGCAACAACCTCATATGGGTACTATGAGGATTAAATTAAATAGGATAAAATATATAAAATACTTAGAAGAATGCCTATAATATATTATTGGGAGCGAGAACTAAATAATCACAGAATGCATTTTATTAAGTACTACATAATAAAGTATCAGAAACAAAGAGAACCTAAAATACAGAAGAGGAAGTGATTATCTCTGTCAGTGGAAGGCAAGAAAGCTTCACAAAGGAGGTTCACCCAAGTTGAATTATGAATACTTAATTTAAAAATTAATCAAAAAAGGGAAAGCATTCTATGCTAGGAAGAAGAAAGCATGAAGAAAATGGTTTACTATAAGAGATACATAATATATACATAAGACTTCCACTTCTGGCCATGGTGAAGTAACAGGAACCAGATTTATTCTCTTCCCTCCTTAAACAATTTAAAACTGCATAATATAAATAAAACTACAGATTTCAGACACCAGACAACAGGCAACTCAGGACAGTAATCTCAGAAAGGAAAAACAACCACCTAAGCTACTGCCTGGAGAGTTTCCAGGCTACACTGAAGGAAAGGAAATCAAAACAGAGCCTGGTGGGTGGTCTCCTGAATTGAAGAGACGGCTGTGAATTCAAAAAGACTAGAATTTGCCAGCAAAGAGATGCACAGAGAGAGTGCCAGAGATCTTCAGAGGGTTCTCCTTGGGTCTTTTACCTAAGTAGAATCAACAAATACTTATGGAGAAACAGTCTTAAGCCAGAGAAGAACCACATGAAAGGGGCAGGTGAAACAATCACTTATTTAAACAGGGCCAGAAATAGTTTGTGTTCCTCTCCAGTCAAATGGAAAAGGTTAAAATACAGAGGCCTCTGTACAGAATAGTATTACATCAGCATGGTATTACATCAATAGTGCGGAAAAATTAGCCCCAGACTTAAGTGTTCTCTGGTCACATCTAACAAAACTAAAAGCAAGCCTTGAAAAAATAAAGCTGTTTTCAAGTAGCTGAATCCCTGAACAAAGCTCAAAAACATTTAAAAGAATTTAAAATCGTTTAGTGCTCAAAAGGGTAAAATTCACAATGTCTAGCATACATTTAAAAAATTACCAGGTATACATTTGCGACAACATGGATGGAGCTAGAGGGTATTATGCTCAGTGAAATAAGCCAAGCGGAGAAAAACAAATACCAAATGATTTCACTCATCTGTGGAGTATAAGAACAAAAGAAAAACTGAAGGAACAAAACAGCAGCAGAATCACAGAACCCAAGAATGGATTAACAGTTACCAAAGGGAAAGAGACTGGGGAGAATGGGAGGGTAGGGAGGGATAAGGGTGGGGAAGAAGAAAGGAGGTATTACGATTAGCATGTATAATGTGGGGGATGGGGGAAAGGGGAGGGCTTTGCAACACAGAGAAGACAAGTAGTGATTCTACAACATCTTACTATGCTGATGGACAGTGACTGTTAATGGGGTTTGTGGGGGGGACTTGGGGTAGGGGAGAGCCTAGTAAACATAATGTTCTTCAAAAAAATTAAAATAAATAAATAAATTTTAAAAAAATTACCAGGTATACAAAAAGAGTAGGAAAATAGAACTCAAAATGAATAGAAAAATCAACAACAGAACAGACTTAAAAGTTATACAGATGATAGAATTTGTAGAAAAAGACACTGAAACAATTATAAATACAATCTATATGTTCAAGAGGAAATCATGAGCAGCAAAACTTCTGGAGATAAAAGATACAAAATCTAAGATAAAAAATACACTGGATGGAATTAAATAGATTAAATCCTGTAGATGTGAACTTGAAGATACAGCGATAGAAACTTTTCAAAATAAAACCTGAGATTAAAACAAGCCAACCAACCTCAACAACTGACAACATAAGTGAGTTGTGGGACAACTTTACTAATTAGTCTAATATTAGTCTAATATTGGTGAAATTGGAGTCCCTGAAAGAGACTGGAGACAGGGGGGAGAACAAAAAGTATTTGAAGAATAAATGGCTACAATTTTTCCAGGAATACAATAAACTCACAGATTACAAAGTGAATAAACCCAAGAAAAAGAAATATGAAGTTTTAAAAACTACACCAAAGCATATCATAATTTTTTAAACCAGGGATGAAGAGAAGATATTAAAAGTAATTAAGAGAAAATAGAAGTAATCATAGGAAGACATTATTTATAGAAGAATGGTAAGAAATGACAGTTGACTTTCTCCTAGGAAGCAGACAAATCAGAAGAGAGTGGCACATTTTTAGAGCACTGAAAGGAAAAAATTGTCTACCTAGAATTATATACTCAATCTCAAAAAAGAAAATAAAGACTTCTTCAGACACTCAAAAGCTGAAAGAATTCATTGCTGAAAGACTTTCACTATAAGAAGTAAAGTGGATCCTCAGGCAGGAAGAAAATGATACCAGATGGAACAGAGAATAGCAGAAATGACAAATACATGAATAAATACAAAGAACTTTGTTTTACTTTAAAAATCTCTTAAAGACAATTGACTGTTTAGGTTAAAAACAATGTATTTTGAGTTTATAGCATATATAGAAGTAAAGAAGTAAATATGTAAGAAGTAAAATATTAACCATAACTCACACACTGGGATAGGAGAAATAGAAGTATATTGTTAAATAAAAGACAGAAATTGTTAGATTGAATTCAAAGAAAAATCCAACTATATTCTACATACACAAGGAGACAGAAACAAGTAAAAGGGCGGAAAAGATATACCATGTTACCAATAATCAAGACAAAATCGGAGTGGCTATGTTATATGAGATAAATAGATTTCAAAGCAAACAAAATTACCAGGATAAAGAGGGTCATTTCATAATGATGAAAGGGTCAATACATCAAGAGGATATAAAAATTCTAAATGTTCATACACTAATTACTTCAAACCACATGAAACAAAAACTGAAAGAACTTAAATAAGAAACATACAAACACAAAATTATAGACAATTGTCTTAATTAAAAACTAGACAGAGAATCAGTAACATAGGACACCTACATAACGTCAACTGATTTGATCTAATTGACATGGATAGGACAATTCAGTAAATAACAGAATGCGTACTCTTTTCAAATGCACACAAACACTGACCAAAATAGACTGTACCAAAGAACCTAAAAAAAAAATTAAGTCAAAGGGTGTTCACTGGTAACAATGGAATTAAATTAGAGATAAACAACAGACAGATTTTGAAAACTTCCTCAATATTTGGGAACCAAATAATACACTTCTAAATGATCCATAGGTAAAAAAATAAAAATAAAGAAAGCTTTCTGAAGTGAATAAAGACAAATCTGCCATCACTGTATTTCAATTACTTGAAAAGACTGTATGATCGCATCAACTAATATAGAAAACATGTTTGACAAATCCAACATCCATTTATGATTTTAAAAAACAAAACATAAATGTAAGCAAACTGATAATAAAAGGGAACCCCCTCAACTGAATACAGGCTATCTATGAAAAAATCTACAGCTAACATCGTATTCCATCAATAATCAGGGAAAAAAGTGAGGGTGTTCACCTTCACCACTCCCATTCAACATTGTATTGGAAGTTCCAACCAGTGGCATCCATAAAACAAGACATAGAAACAAAAAACATTGACTGGAAAAGAAACATAGGAACAAAAACATTGATAGGGTAAGGAGAAGAAACAAAAGGCATTCAGACTGGAAAAGAGGAAATAAAACTTACTTTCAAACAATATGACTGTGTAGAAAATCTGATGGAATTTATGAAAAAATTTACTAGAGTAATTGAGGTTAGCAAGATTGCAGAATAAGAGGTCAATGTGCAAAAATTAATTGTGCTCTGATTTAAGAGTAATCAATGATTAGAAACTGAAATTTTAAATTACCACTTACAATGGTATTAAAACGTTAATTATTTAGGGATAAAGTTGATCAAAGTTGTGCAAGATCTTTGTACTGGTAATTACATAACACCACTAGGATAGAGTAAAAGAAATAAATGGACACATGAAAATTCAATATTGTTAAAATGTTAATATTCCCAAAACTGAACTACAGATTTAACACAATGTCAAACAAAATTCCAGGAGGAATTTTTTTTTAAAGAATTGACAAGCTGATTCTAAAATGTACATGGAAATTCAAAGGATGCAGAGAAGCCAAAAGAACTTTGCAAAAGGTAAAAAGTTGAAGGAATTACACTCCCAGATTCCAAGATTTATAATAAAGCTACAGTAATCATGACCATACGGTATTGGGGTAAAAAGAGACAAAGAAATCATGGTAACAGAAGATTTCCAGAAATAAAGCCACAGATATTTAGTCTATTGACCTGCCAAAGATACCCATGGGATTCAATGGAGATGGATAATCTTCAACAAATAGTCCTAAAACATTGGAAAGCTATATGGGGGTAAAAAAAGAATGTTAACCCTCACCTCACACCACATACAAAAATTAACTTGAAATGGATCATTACCTAAATTTAAGTTAATATTGTGAAACTTCAAGAAGACAACATCAGAGAAAATCTTAGTGTCCTTGAGTTTTGCCAACATCATGAATTACATATTAAAAAATTGTTCCTTATCAGAATTAAAAACTGCTCTGCAAAATACATTGTTATAAAAAGACAAGCCACAAAATAGGAGAAAATAAATGCAACCATATATACAACAAAGATCATGTACACAGAGTGTATAAAGAACTCAGTAAGACAAACCTAATGAAAAAAGGGAGGCAAAAGACTAATAGAGACATTTCACCCAAGTAGAGAGATGGCAAATAAGCTCATAAAAAGATCCTCAAGATCATTAGTCATTGGGGAAATGCAATTAAAACAACAATGTAATACTACTATATGTAATACTACATTAACATGTAATTAATATTAGATTAACATGTAATACTACATTAGAATGTTTAAAATTAAAAATACTGACCATATCAGGTGTTGAGGGAAAGTAGGGGGCAACTTGAACCTATATACACTACTGGAGGGAATGTAAAATGGTATAACCACTTTGGAAAACATTTCGGCATTCCTTAAAAAACTAAAAATACACCCACCATATCACCCAGCCATTCATTTCTTGGGTATTTATCCAAGAGCAAGTGAAAGCATAAATCTACCCTAAAATTTGCTTATAAATCCTCATGGCAGACGTATTTCTGGTAGCCCAAACCTGGAAACAACCCAAATGCCTATCAACAGTTAATAAATGGCTAAATAAATTGTAGTATAACCATACAGTAGAATACAACTCAGCAATAAGAAACAAATACTGATATCACAACACAGATGAATCTCAAAGTCATGCTGAGTGAGAGAAACCAGACCCCCCAAAGGTGTACATACTATATATGATCACTTCTAGGAAACGAAAACTATTCTAGTGACAAAAAAGTGTGTTCTACAGTGACAACGAAGGGAAATGATAGAGAAGGAAGGAAGGGATTACAAAGGGACACGAGGGAAGTGTTAGGGTGTGATGGGTATGTTCATTATCTAAATTGTGATGATGGCTTCATGAGTCCATGCCAAAACATCAAATTGCACACTTTATGTACAGTTTACAATACTTCAATTATACCTCAATAAAACTGTGAAAAAAAATATATGTTGTGGGATACTTTTGTGAGTTTTCATACTCTGAAATGTCTGTCTAGATATGCCTAGTGGGCAAAGTCCTATTTTTTGGGGGACTTTTCTCAGGGTTGTGTTTGTAGCATGTGACCTTGAGGGATGAGACAAGGCAAGTCTCTCTACAAGACAAAAGGCAGGCTTGCTCACTGCTTATCATAAAACGCTGGGTCCCTCAAATTCAGGGTTTCAGCTGTGTGTACAAGGCATCCATTAGGGCCCATAGTGTCAACCCCTTGGGGATTTGGGAGCAAGGGGAACCGACAACATGCTCACAGCCATGCTAACTGCTGTACCATAAATAATAAAATTCTGTTTCTGACCCAGAAGTTTCATAACTTCTATCAGCAACCACTAAACAACAGGCTAGCTTTTAGCTTATAAGTAGGGTAAAATCAAGTACCGGACAATATATACATAAAGTTTAACAAGGCTAAGAATAGAATGTTGGAGGGTGAAGTGGTAAGAACTGACATGAAGATTAAAAAGAAAGATACAGCAATAGCTCATGGTACATAATAATTAGAAATTATTGAGTTGTTAGGCACTATTCTTTTTTTTATTACATTTTATTGTGTTTATATTTTGTCATTAAATATTTGTTGAATGAATGAATGTATGAAAAAATGAATGGATGAAAGAAAAGACTAGACTTAAGAGGTTAAGTCTTAATTTGGTTAAGATCAAACACTTACAAATGGTGGATAATGAGTGAATTTCAGATCTAAGACCAAAGTTTATACTTTCAGCCACTATGTTATGCTGTATCCAAGAGGGGACATAAATGCCTATTACATAGTTTGGCCTCTCCAGTGTAGATGACAGGGAACCATTTAAGGATTTAAAACTGAGAAACCATGGACTCTGAAGTAAATTTCAAGAATATCCCTTTGAATAAAGCATGGAAGATGGATTAGAGACAAGAGTAGCTCTAAAGAGATCACACGAAAGAATAATAGCTCAATTGAGAGATGCCAAGATACCAAACCCAGAGAGAGAGAATGAAAGAGTTAGAATTAAGGGTTGTTCAGAAGGAACTGAAAGTCTTAAAAAATTACCTGAATTTTGAGGATGACAAATTTTTCTTAGGGAAAAATCTAAAATGATACCAAAATTTCTCTTAGGTTATTGAGTGGTTGTGGTAGTATTTAATTAAGCTTGGGAAAAGGAAAAAAGGGACAATAGTACTGAGTGCTACTTTGTTCCAGAAACTGTTTAATATTAAGTTTTTTCAAAAATCTTTAAGACTGAGATACCAAGAAATAAGAGGTATTATTCTTTTTTATCTTTATACATGAGAAATGTGAGCAGAAAGATTAAATAATTAAAATTAATTTCAGTTCTTATATAAATGTCAGGATTGGGATGTGAATGTTCTTCTCTATCTCCAGAGATCACATTGATTTCCTATACCAAAATGTTTCTCTAAGAAAGAGTTATTTGATGAACATATACCTGGTCTATATTTAAAGTACCTGTACGCACTTAAAAATGAAGATCTTGAGCTTGAATGGACAAAGCTGAAGAAAGAGACTTAAGTATCATTAGCATACAAAGACAGCTTAAATCATGGAAATTTACGATGTGAACTAGAGTATAAACTAAGAAAAATCCTGATGTTGGAACTGGCATTTATGGTGCAGGCAGAGCAGGAGCAGCTTAAGAAAAAGTCTAAGGAAGATTCAGAAGCAAATCCAAAAAGACTATTCCAAAAGCCAGAGGAGCTTCCTCTAGCACTCCACTAGAATAAATTGCAGTTTTTGATACTATTATGACTGTATCATATCCAGAGACCTAAGAATCCCCTGGTTCTGTTTGATATTCATCCATTCTTCATACAGTGATGTCTACACAGAAACCTATATTCAAGGAACACAGAAAAAGAGATAGCGAAGTCTCATTTTATTATTATTTGAATCAGCCCTGACTACCTACAAGGGAGAGGACTGTGGTAAAAACAGTTAGAAAACCAAAGCTGGAGTTCTAAATTGGGACTCATTTCTTCAGATAAATCTTGGGACCAGCAGGCTCAGTAACATCTTTTGAGGGAAAGAAAAAAACTGGCCAGGTCTACAGAATTGAATCTAACTCACCCAACAATTTGTAGGCATCAAAATGCAAATAAAGAGAGACATGGTTCAGAATGCCATTAGAAGTGGTTCCCACAAAAATCAAAACACAAAAAACCTTTAGATTCTGAGAAAACTTTCAAATTTAGCTGGTCAATTACTATGAGGTGACTTAAGACTGAGCATTAGTAAGAAAAAACTGAAGTGTATTCAGAAAGGTGCTTTGTTCAAATAGGTACTGAAATTGCTCTAAAAATATTTCTTAAATATAATTATAAATAATAGAAACTTATGAGTTAATATTCAAGATTTGCAGATTTTACAGAGTTTCAGTTTTGTAGGAAGGTTCAATTGTTTAGAAGTAATTATAACCTAAGGCTCAATTATTCTTACTGGGGAAAAACCTGCATACCTAGTAAATTTTAACCAAATTTTAATTATAGTATTTAGGGGGAAATAAACAATATTTAAAGTATTGATATTACAAATACCAACATATAAGATGTCAAAAGTTACACTTGGAAATAAATTTCAGTTTCCAAAAGGCTCTTACCTGTATAATCCATCATCTATCTCTACAGATTCTGTTGACATGATGGGCATATTTGTATTTGTACTGAAAAATAAAACACAACTTATAAGGGCAAATATGGTTGTTCAACATTCAAATATACATGGGATCAGAATCACTAGTTACTAAAGGACATTTTATAAACCATATATATGTCTTATTACCCAGCATTTTACTTTGATTTTAAAAATTGGTCAAAATTAAATTCACTGATTGCCTACTTTGTATTGGTTGTTTCACTCTCAGGTGTGGTTCTATCATTGCTATGTATATTCTGACAGATCTATATTTTAGCAATTTTGTTGGAGTGGCCATAAATCTCTAACATATACAAGCTCCAAAGATAATCTCATTCAGTCCTTTGAACTTACCATATACTGATGATATCTAAACTTATTTCTCCATGTTTGATCTCTCCTCTGGCCTCCAGATTTTACACATCTGCCAGAACAGTATCTCTATTTTGATGTCTAACTAGTCTCACAAACATAAGAGGCCCCAAACAGAATTCAATTACCCTGCTTAATCTCTTCTTCCCCATTCTTTCCCAACTCAAGTTTTTCGTACCACTATTTTCTCACTTGCTCAGGCCAAAAATCTAGGGATCTTCTTAACTTGTTATTTTCTTTGTGAGTCCTGTTAGCTCTACTTTCAAAAGAGATCTCAAATCTGATCACTTCTATTTCAATCAGTGTAATCTCAGAACAAACCATCATATTTCATCTTAACTACTTCAATGGCCTCCTTACCTGTCTCTATTTCTACTACTGCCCTTCCCCTTCTGTTTATTCTCTAGGTAACAGCCTAAATCTTTTAGTATGTTGTCAGACATTACTCCCCGACTTAGAATTAATCTTCAGTGAATTTCCTTTACTCTTAGAATAAAATACAAGCACCTTACGGTGCTTAATAGGGCCTATGTGCTCTTTCTCCCAATTACTTCTCCAAACCCACCACCATCCCTCTAGCTTACCTTCAGCCACACTGGCCTACCTTGCTGTTCCTCAAACAGCAAGCTTGTTATTACTTTAGAGCTTTTATACTTAACTCTTCCTTCTGCTTGGAATGTTCTTTCTTCAGCTCTCTGAAAAGCTGACTCCTATCATTTAAACCTCTATCAAAATATTGCCTTACAAATATTTTCACAGACCATTCCAATAACCCTATCAGCGAAATGGCTCCTCTTCTCCTTAGATCGCTTCCTAACTCATTGACCTGCTGTATTTTCTTCAAATCATTAATCATTAACCGTTTATTGTTGGCCGTCCCCTACAGAACGTATGTTTCATTAAGGATTCACTACTATATTCCACATACCTAAAACTGTACCTAGCATTTAATAATAATAAGAGCAAACCCTGCACCACATAGTTTTAAGTGCTTTAGATATACTAACTCGGTTAACCCTTACAACAACTTTATGAGACAGGCATTACCACCATCTCTAATGAACAGAAGAAAAAAAAACTGAGGTTGAGAGAAGTAACTTAAAATAACCTGCCCAAACTCATAGCCCAGGTAAATGGCAGAATCTGACCCTAAGCAGTCTACCTTTTGACTACCGTGTATAATGCCTATTGTCACTGTAAGTATAATGAAAGCACTCAAAAAATGTTGAATGAATTTTAAAAATCTTTTTGAAAAGTTAAACATACTAGTGTGACAAGATACAGTGATTTTTCATTTACTGCAGCTCATCCCAATTTTTTCACAGCATAGCAAAGAAAAATGATAATAGGATAAACACTGGGAAACATAGGTGATTCTCAGGTAAGGAGAACCAACCTGGGGCATTTGTACCTGAGCCCTGGTGACAGGTAAGATCAATAAAATCTTGGCAAAAGTGTAATGCATTTCAAGTTGTAGGAAGCTCTAGTTATCAATGATAAGATTCCACAAATAACATGGTATCACAAAATTCAGTTTGGGAATCCAAATTTCTAGGGCTGGTATCAATATCTAAGAAAAAGGATTTGTAAATATAGTTAATCAAAATATTACCATTTATCTCACCAAACATTGTTACTATATGATAGCAGTTTCTAGCTGACTGGGTGACTATAAGAAATAATTCTACGGCAAGACGTGAAAGAAAACCAGAGGACAGTTGTGTTTAAAAGATCATCAATGTAATACACACACACATATACAATATATACTATTTTGGCACTGTAACAAAATATGAAAATAAAATTTTCTATTACAGTTTTCTTATCCCTCATACATTTTCCCTAGCAAGTCCTCCTTACATAGAGGGCAGTAATTTAGCAGCTAAAGCTCTTAAGCAGAAATGAGAAAAGCTGCATTTCAACCAGTTGTCACTTAATACAATTGGCACCTTTCAGAAAGTTCTGCCTTACTGAAATGTTTTGAAAATCATTTTTAAAATAAGGTCTATACGACAATCAAAAATGTTTTAAAAAAAGAGAAGTTTTGTTTCTATTACATAACGACCCCCAAGTAAATCTGGCAGTGTTGGCAACGGCAGGCAATACCGTGGTACCAAAAGCACCCCTTGAGTCTGAAACTGGCAAAAACGCTACAGGTTTGTGGGCATTCTCACATTGGCTCAAAATCATATGTCCATCACATGTATCTCTGGCATACTGTATTCAGGCAGTGGGCAGGATGTACTACCCACTCTACTAATTAGATGACTGAACCAGGAAATACACAAATATTCCCCCCTCATATTGCAGGAGTGGAAAAGACGTGAAGAACCTCAATATCGACTGGGAAATAAGAAAGAATAACTTGTGGATTTTTTTTGTTGTTGTTTAACTGTAGTCAACAGAGGCCTGAGGGTGTCTCGACTGCCACTGATTCATCATTAACAAGTTCCCTCTGGGAACAGTTTTCAAAGGAGGATCTCGGTGGAGGATCACGCATAGTGGTGCGCTTAGATTTCATTTTAACGAAAGGAGAAGGGAAGCTGTCTGGCACCTGGGCTGGGGAAGCTCGCACTAAGCCCGGGCCAGACCTCTCGGGACGGAGCCCACCGCGCCCACCGCACCGGCCCCGCCCCAACCCGTCTGGTGACTGGGAGGAAGGATGGCGACCCCAGCGGACCGGGAAAAGCGCTTCAAGGGGTGAGACGCAGGATTTCTCCTCAGCGAAGCCGCGGACCGCACCGGTCCGAACCTACGCCACCACACCCACCTCGTGCGCTCCCTGCGCCTCAACCGCCAACTCGGACCGGCCCCGCGGCCTCTCAAACGCTCCCTGCCCGCGTGAAGGGGAGAACCAGAAAGCCGGCGCCGAGTCCGCCCGCCACCCGTCGCTTCCTCGACCCCAAACCAGATCTCTCACCCGCCGGCCCCCCAGGAAGAGCAGGACGCTTCTTCCCCCTGAGGTGCATCCAACGGCTCCGAAACTTCCATCGCCTCCGGAGACACGACAGCCTCTGGTCCCGGCAGGCAGAGAAGGGGGTGGGGCCGCGAGGTCAAGGGGCGGGCGGAGACGTCACCGGAGGGGGCGGGCCTGGGAGCGAGCCGCCCTGCCGCGCTTTCCCATCAACCTCAGGGGCGTCCCGATTTCCGGCTTGGGTGTGGTCGCTGGGCGGCCTTTGCACAGGTGTCGGCGGGGAGCGGCGCTTCTGCGACCGAGCATCCGACTGATGGAAAGGCGCCAAAACTCTGGAGGCCGCGTCACTTCTGGCTCCACAGCCAAGCGCTTGGATTCCAGCAGCCAGTGAAAGGATAAGATTGCGTACCAAAATCCGCAAGATATTTATAGCAAGAAGAGAAAACCCCTTAATTTTATAAATAAAAACTGAAGGCTAGTAATAGGTAGCTTCGGATTTCCTGTCAGAGATAACATTTTAAGACGTTATAAGTTTAACAAGTAATTTTGGGCGTCTACTACATGTCATGTACTGTCACGGTTATAATTGAATTATGATTTTTAGAGCTATGAATTGCAGTCACCCAGTTTGCTCCCTTCGCTTTATGGGTTAAGTAAAGGAACTTGGATCTGTTTAAGTGACTTGGTCAAGATCACAGTTGGTCCCTGTGAGGTTAAGTGTCAATGCGCATGTCTGAGGACTTGTCATACATTCCCCCAAACACACATGACCTGACACCCAGTACAGACAGACCCATATACTTTGAAAATCTATAAACAACACCTGTCCACATCCCACAGTTACATACATGCAACTCGCAACACCCAAACGCTGATGCCCCCACTCTCCCCAAATTCCCCCACACCAAAACTACGCTCCTTAAATTCTCACTAAGACAATGAGCACACGTACAGCCCCTACAGCCTGAACACAGAGCACAAAAATGCACAACCCTACCTCTTCTCAGATGCACACTTACAACAGCCTCAAAATGCAGGCTCAGCCTCACACACCAATTCACACCCACACAGGACCTAGACATCCTGAGTGTGACCCCAAACCATCTGACACCATGATGAGGGCACTCATGCCCCTCACCTTTTCCCAGGTCACACCCACACAGGCCCTACGCACCCTGAGTGTAACCCCAAACTATCTCACACCCCAATGCACTCCCGAATCCTGCACATCCCTTGGTAGCATAACCCACGACGTCCTGATCTGTATTGCTTCTCCCAGCCTACTTCCACATGCAAAACACACACACACACACAACCCCTCTAGCCCCCACTCCTACAAGTCCCCTGATAATCCTGAGAGAGTAAATACTCACTAAATCCCCTTGGTCCTGAGCATATAGGGTCAACCCCTCAAACCTCTCAAAATACACACAATCCCTCAAACACACTCCCAGACATAGATACAGAAATAAATATACCTGTACAAAGAAATATACCCCCAGCCCTGCTGTCCACATGGACACAGGCATATATGAACTACCCTGATCCTCAAATGCATACATTAGGTTACTAAACACTCTGAATTCATACATGCCACAACTCAACCTGTACTATGTACATAAAACAGGCCCATGGAAACTTACTACAAACACCTTGAGCATTCCAGGAGCTGCCCACCACCCCAGCACAGACAGCCCATACCTCATGGGCACACGTATGTATGCGGAGCTCCCCCTTTGTAGGAGCAAACGGCCATCCTGAGGGGCGGCCCAGGCATATACGGCAGGCAGCCTGCTCACACCGAGTCTGGACATTAGATCAGACCTGAGCTTAGGCTGCTGGCCCAAGTTCCAGCTTTGTTCTCAGGGCACCTTGAAGGTAGGCACTTAAAGAGTCAAGGCTGTGAAGTTAGTGGCCACCACTCCGGCCACTGTGTAAGTACTGAAGTGCCTGCTACCCCACTGCCTACTGCTCACCAGTGACCTGAGGCAGAGGATTGCCCTTCCCCACTTCTGGGCTTCATAAGCAGTAAACTTGTGACTTTACACCTTTGTGTGGGTGTACTGAAATTGCACCTTCAATCAAAGGGACTCTAGGGAGTGCAAATCCTCTGAGTGGGAGTTCAGATGCTGAGGAAGCCGCCTGCTGGTCCCTGTGGGTGGCTTGTGCCTCCTTCAGCAGTTCAAAGGCTGCATCTTCCTCATGTAACACCACAGCTACACACCCCCAATGTGCTGCTACACCAACACACAAGCACAACCCTCCATATTCCCTGGCTTCACACAAGTCCCACGTTTGTACATGCACTCTCAGCCCCAAACACACACACACACACACACACACACACACACACACACACACACACACACACACAGTTACCACCACCCTGAAGACACCCTCACGGTGTGAAGAAATGGCAGAGGGGGTGAGTTTGGTGACATGGCAGGTGGCTCTGTAGGCTGGTTGAGGCAGTTATGAGACACAGGTGTCTTTAGAAAGGCTTGGCCAAATCCTTCCAACTGAGACACCTCTGAAGAGACGTTCTGGCACCTCAGCTCCCGTGTGGTGGACTGAGGCTGTTTCGGGTCTGGGTCAAAGTTCAACTTTGCCTCTGCCCAATCCTTTCTTCTTCTACCCCTCCCGGGTGTTCCCTAAACTCTGTCTCTGAGTCTGTTTTTCAAAGAATCCAAAGTATGAGAATTTTTTATTGAGGATCCTTGAACATGGTTCAAGACCCTCTTATGGCTCCTACACTCTAGTGGAGGAACAGGTAATAAAAACAGGGGGGTGCAAACACAGATTTGTGAGTTATCAAAGCAGACTGTATTTCTGATTAGATTTCTGGGGTGTTCCCGGAGAAGAAGCCCTGGGCTTCCTTAAATGCTCCAAGTCTTCTCGGGGCGCCCCACAGGCACTTTGCTGTTTAAAGCATGGGAGAGCTGGGGAAGGACCCAGACCACTGGCCTCCCGGCTGACATTCCCTCAGTGTCCCTCCTACTGACAGCCAGAAGGGTGAGTTTGGCCGAGAAGCCAGTGGGGGTGGGGCTCTTGAGTTGTGAGTAGGGGACTTCTTTTCCCAACTTGATCCCTCCAGCTATTCCAGCAGTCAAAGCCTATCCTCCCACCAGCCCGACACATCTTCCTCTGTCTGAGCCTCCTAGGACACCCATGCCCAGGGACAGCCAGTGAAGGACCGATGAGACAAAGAGAGGAGGGAGCCTCACCATCCGTCCGCAGATTGGCAAGGATGAGGGCAGCTGGCCAAGGCCCCAGAAGTGGGTCACCGCCCCCCACCTAGTAGTGCACAGTGACCAGGATACCATGACATCTGCAGTCAGAAAAGAGGGGCAGCTTCTGTGGGCCCAGTCTGGCTCTGGGTTACTGGGATTTCCCTAGGCCTCCACAGCCTCTCTGGGGGCTGATTCTGGTGAGGTAGGAGGGGGACTATGAAGCCAGGCCACATAGTGCCGGCCCAGGGTCTCCAGCCCTGAGTGCTGGACCTGCACCGGGATCCACACCAGCCTGAGCCGACTGTCCTCACAGAGCGATGGGTGACCTGGGACGCCTCCTGATCTCTGTGGGGAGCCCACAAGCTACAGGAGGCACAGCACCTGCTGGAGAAGCATCGTGACCTGGAGGGGAGACAGGGACCTGGTCGTTTGCACAGAATCTGCTTCACCTCCTACAAATGCCTCGTGGATTTGCACCTTGTACACCGTCCCAGCAAATGTCAAGTCTGCTTTGTTTTTCTCTAATAAACAAGCTTGGCCATGATGCAAATTTAAACATTTCATTTTTCGTCCCAGTGGACCTCCCTCTGTCCTTTCCAAGACAGCATGCAAACCTTCACCCACTTTATTACAGTCCTTCCAGCCTGCCACATGGGCCTCCCCAGGGAGGGACACAGCAGAGTGGCCATGAGGGGACATAATATCTGGACCAGTCCTTGGTGCTGCCACCTGGGCCTGGACAGGTGATGGAGGCAGACAGCAAGGTCAGGGGCTGACCGGTGGGGCCTGTGGGAGTTGGGGAGGAGTAGCCCTCCATTTCCAGAGCTCCAAGCAGAGGGCCAGGCCACCTGTGGGTCCTAATGGAGCAGAGCCCTGCTGGGGGAGACTCGGCCTCAGGACCCACAGGGCTGGGAGGGAATTAGAATTTAGAACCTGGAGAAGCAGTGTTGGCCAGGAGGGAAGGCAGGGCCTCCACCTTCAGCTCCTGCTCCTTATTCTGTGCTCATCTCCCTCTTGGGAGCCAGGTTGGCCACTGCTGTGCCATGAGGTCTGTGTCACCATCCCAGAAGGGCCAAGGAGGACCCCACCTGGACCCCCATTCCCCCAGCCCTGGGTGCAGACCTCAGCCAGGGGCCCCTGCAGCCCTCATGTGCTTGTGTGTGTCAGTTGTGGTGTCTTAGTAGGAGCACATTCAAAACCAAAGCAACATCCACACCTATTCACAGAGGGTCCAGCCCTGTGAGGAGGGGAAGGGACAGCAGTGTGGGCATCATTGAAATGCAAAGACCCCGAGGCCAGCCTCTCAGGCTACAGCTGCATGGGGCCTCCTACCTCAGTGGACCAGACGCTCCTACACAGAAATCCCCCAGAGAGACAAGGGGCCCCACGCCCAATATCCTTTCTGAGTGCCCTGATTCTCCTCACAGCCTGATGCCCTCTGTACTCACCGAGGTAAGAGGGACTGCCCACCAACCCACACATTTCACACTCCCACCGAGGCCAGAGGAGGGGCCTTCTATGTCGGTTGTGGAGCCTGTCCCCTCACGACATGCCTTTCCTCTCTGCTCACCCCCGCAAGGAGACCCTGATGCCTGAGCATCCCCCAGTGCCCCACCAGCCCACCAGCCCATGTCAGTGAGAAAGGGAGGGCCCCGTCTAGACAAGGGCTGTCTGCAGGCTCTGTCCAGAAACTCGGCTGACGCTACAGAGGGCACAGGGCCAAGCAGCTGCCATCCTTAGATGTTTGGGGTCCTGTGATGACGCAGTGTCCTGCGGAATCCCAAAAGCGGCCTCCAGAGGAGCAGGGGTGGGGCTGGGGGTTTATGGAGGCAGTGGGCTGTCGGGAGCCATCTGGAGAATGCACATGAATGTGGAGGGGGAACGGGGACGTCACCTTGGATCCCGAAGCCCGGGACCTTCTTGCTTTTGGTGCCCCTTCCCATGGAGAAGCCCAGAGCATTTCCTAGCAAAACAGGCTTTATTTGCATTTACATACAACACCCAAATGGGCTGAACCCCCCCACCGCCCCACACCTTTCCCACCACCCTCTTATCCCACCCCCTAACCAGCCACCACCAGGGGCCCTGCCCTCCCACCTCTCCCACCCCACCCTCCTGTCCCATGGCAGCCAGGATCAGTACTAGGATGTGGAGGACCCAGAAGCTGCCCTGGAGGGCCGGCTCCTCCCTACTGGCTGCAGTGCCACTTCTTACTCTTCCCTGAGACAAAAGGGTCCCCCCTTCTCTTCTGGGCCTGTGAGGGGCAGCCCAGCCCCAGAGACAAGGCTGGCCCCCCAGGGACCCCGAGGCTGGCCCCTGGCAGGGGTGTCTTCTCAGCAGGCGCTGGGACTGCACACAGGGGCCAACTGCTGGCCTTGGCAACTGGAGGGCCAGTGGGGCAGAGGCCTGGCCTCTGGGGAGAGTGGGCCTGGGATACTCCAGGGCAGAGGAGGTCTGAGCCCGGAGTAGGACTCTGGCATAGTCCCCAGGATGGCAGGATGTGCTGAGAGTCCAGGAAGAAGGCCGGGCTGGGGAGCTCCTCCTCATCCTCATTGGTCCTGTCTGTGGGCCCCAGTGCCTCCTGACCAGCACAGGTCTCTCCCGAAGCAGTGGCAAGCCTGGGCCCCAGGCTAGGGGAAGTGCATCCCCGAGCCTGGGGGCCAGGGGGCTGCCAGCCAGCCTTCAGTGGAGGGGACTCCTGGCATCCTGGAGAGGCAGCAAAGGCTTTGGGCCTGGACATGCTGGCATCTGCTAGGCTGGGCATGTGGTGCTGACCACAACCAGCCTCTAGTGGGCAGGCTTGTTCGCTGGCCCCTAGCTGGGGGCCGTGGCCATGCCTCTGGGTATCCTGGCCGGCCTCAGACTCAGAAGGCCTTGAGTCCTGTCGGGGTGTGCCGTGACTCGGGGGTGCCTGCACACCCTCCTCCTGCTTCAATTCCAGGAGTCGCTTCTGCTCCAGCTGGGAGGAGAGAGGGGACCAGGAGGTGGCCTGAGGGGGAGGAGGTGCCATGCCAACGACAGCTGCTGTGGCTCTCCTGCCAACCTCACCCTCCAGCTTGGTACCCCAGCCTGCACCCTCCCTCACCTCCCCGGCTCCCCATCCTCTCCCTGCTGTCCTCCTGCCCAGCCCCCACCCTCAGAGAGGCCCTCCCAGCCACTCCTGCCATGCAACACAGGGGGACAGTCAGGAAGGAATCTTGTCCTGGGGTCCCCTGCCCTGGCTCACCTGGGTTGCCCCCTCTCTGGGCTCACTTGTTTCCTTCCCTTTCCCAGCTCACCTGTGCCAAGGACAGTCCTTCCTCCTGCTCCAGCTCCTCAGGAGGGCCAAGAGATCCAGCTCGGGTTCTGGGGAGAGCAACTCTGCCAGGAAGGATGGGTGCAGCACTATGTCCACCTGGCACAGAAGGAAGAGGTTGTGAGCATCCTTGGAGGGGATCTCCTGGGCACCCAGAGGACCCAGAGGGCAAGGGAAAAGCAGAGACCAGCCCCATCCTCCACAATAAGGGGGTGTTGGAAAGACGTGGTCACAGTCCCCAACCACAGGCACACATGCAGACACACAGCATATACACACATATATATGTGCATGCCACACACCCCACACGAGACACGCACACAAACATATGCACACCCATACCCACACAAGTATATATACAGTTACCTATGCGCACACATGCACACACAAGCATGCACACCAACAATCCGCACACCCCTGGCTCACCTGGGTTATCCCTGTACAACATGCAGACACACACATTTACACACCTACATGTGCACATCTACCATCACACACACACACACACACACACACACACACACACACACACTAGAGCATAGGAATAAGAAACAAACTTAATCCCAGCTGCCTGGGTACCACCCAGACCCGGGTGGTGGGAGTGCTGCTCCCCAAAATCTTGTGGCACCTGGGCCAGGGCCAGCCCACCTTGGCAAGAAAGTCTTCCTGGGCACAAAGTTCATCAAGGTAGGTCAGGAGACCTGGGTCCGGGTAGTCGCCCTCCTCTCTCTGTGGTGGCATGGAGCTCTCCTGTCCACATTCTCCACTGGGCACCCCTCAGCTGGGCCGCCGGGCCCTAGCAGCCCCCTCCATGATGCCAAGGTTCTCGGTCATGGCCTCGGGGGTGTTCTCCATCGGCGCCTCAGTGTGTGGGCTCTGCTGGCATCACTGTGGCTGGGCGGTGTTGGGGTGGGCCCCGGCACCGGCCTTCTTGGGGATGCATGCTGAGGAGGGTTAAGGAAGGAGTGTGGGTGGCCTGGCCATACCTCCTCAGCACCGAGCATGCTTAGGGAGGACCAAGCTCGAGGGCATTCCCGTGGGGGGTCAGGGCCAGCTGGTCCACAGCCAAAAAGGTGCAGGAGGGGACACAGGGCCTCCAAGGGCTTCATGCTGGGGAGGGAGGCCCACTCTCCTCCCAGCCCCCGGCTGCTTCCAGCACACCCTGTGGGTCTCTGATCAGGGCAGAGGGGTGTGGCCATGTCCTGAACCTGGTCCATTCCCAACAGGATCAGGGTAGACCCCAGGCTGCTGGTGGCATGAGGTCACTGCCCAATGCCCCCGGGATGAGAAGGGCCATGTTGGGGACTGTGGCCTTCCGAGGCTCCCACTGCCTCTGGCCTTTGGCTCCTGGGGAACGTGGTAGCATACCTTGCTTCTGGCCCCTCTCTGGGGCTGAGGGCACCTGAGGACCAGGCCTGAGGGCTGATGGAGGAGGCAGGCCCTGTGCCACCTTCATCCACTGGATTTGCCTCGCCTCCTCGGCCTCGAACTCCATGAACCTGGGGCGAAGGAGGCAAGGTCCCTTGAGGAGGAGGCCTCCTGGGCCCAAGAAGGGAAGCAGCCAATGGAGGAGTCAGATGGCAAGGGCATGGGGTGTCACAGCCCTGGCCGTGGTGGGGAGGCAGGCTGCCTGGGGGCACCCGACCCCATGCACAGCCCCAGTGCCAGAGTCTGAACCCCCCGCAATGTCCTGAGACCTTCATGTCTAGACAGAAAAGGTCATGGTCTGGCCAGGTGGGGCTCTGGGGCAGGGGGACAGAGTGGCCAGCCTCCCAAGGTGGGGGGCATGCTTCCAGAGGGGTGCAGGTCTTCATCCAACCCTTGGCCCCGGGGTTCTGACTCACTTTCCTGCCATCTCATAATAGATCCGGCGTTCAGACTGGCTTTGACACTGCCATTCCTGCACGCCCCACCACAGGCCCTCCTCCAGCATCATGGTGGGATTCACGCGGGCCAGGGTCCGAAGCACTGGGCTGTAATTCACCCACTGGGGTCAGTCACCATCTGCAGCCTGGAACCTGCCCGCCCCACCCCACACCGTGGAGCCTGCATTCTCAACACAGAGGACTAAGCCCAGGAGGGGACCAGCAGGGTCTGGGCGGCAGAAGCCAGCCTTCCTGGCCACTGTGGTCGCCATCTGACTCCAAAAGCCTTTGTCATGGACTGCAGCTGCCCATGCCATTGCACCACAGCTGCCCACTGTGGCCTGGAGAGTGGGGCTCCTCCTCAAATTAGCCCTTTCTGGTTAACAACGAGGGATGTCAAATCCGCGAGCACAGGCCACGCTGTCGGACACACCCTGCCTGCACAGCCCAAGGCGAGTGCTCTGCAGGGCACTGAATGCAGTGGAGTGGCCAGTCAGGAGGGGCCCAGCCAGGGTGGGGTTACCCTGCTCTGGGCTCTGAGGGAACCGCCCCCCTGCACCAGACCCCCCACTTCTCCTGGCCTGTACCCTGCACCCAGGAGGGCAGGAGGGCAGAGAGCTGTCTCCTGGGGCCTGGGGTCCCCTGCCTTCCTGATGGGATGCCCAGGCATCATCCCCTCAGGCCTGTGTTAAAAGGGTTCAGAGCCCAGAGAGCACAGCCTCCAACCCTGGGCCTGCCAGTCAGGGGCCTCACTGTGAGCCCACAGTGAGCCTGTGGTGAGCATTGCAGACAGAGGCTGACTGGCTCACAGGGGCCACCAGCAATATCCGGCCTAAAGGATGTCACCACCAGAAGTGACCACCTCCTGACAACTAGCCCAGTCAGAGAGAGGACAACACTGCCCTCGATCCATGGCGGACACCATGGCATCCCATAGGATGGCACTCACATGAGGAAGCAGGACAGTGCCTCTGCATCAGGACTCTGGGGCAGGTGCCTGCAGGCCAGGGGCTTGTAGTACTGCCAGCGCCGGTACTTTTCGTGGGTGCTGGTGAGGCTGCAGGCTTTCCTGGGCGAGGCGGTGGGCTGCGAGCAGGCCAGGCCGCTGCTCCTAGCAGCCCCAGGTGGACAAGGCCTGGCTGTCGCTGGGAGTTGGGCAGAGGGCAGCTGGGCAGCTGGCACTGCAGCTTGAGGTAGACGGTGCAGGGACCAGCCTCCATCACTAGCCTGGGTGTTCTCAGTAGGAGGGGCGGGCAGGTTGGGCTTCAATGCTGAGGCCACCAAGACTGGGGTGCAAGACACACAGCACCCCCACAGGGAGCCCCAGGAGTGCTGGCCTGTCCTGCCATGAAAGGTGTGCTGGGGAAAGCCGGCAGCACTAGAGTGCTTCCTGGAGGTAACACTGGGCACAGGAGGTTCAGTGGGTGCTGCTGCTAGGGGTCCCAGTGGGGGGGGCCGGGGATGGGAGGGGCTGAGGGCTGCACGGTGAATGATGACACGAAGGTGCCCAAGGTTCATGGTCCCCTGCAGGCCCAGCACTGGAAACATTTGAAATGTCCCTCTACACAGGAAAGGCCCCAGGACCCTGACATAACCCATCCAGAACCACCCACAGCACACTCTTACTGTGGGCCAGGGTCCCTGCCACCAGTCAGGAGCTCCATTCCCAAGAGAGGGTCAGTGGAGGAGGTCTCATGTGCCCTGAATTCTGTCACTCGGCAACCAATGTGGCCGCCAAGCCTGGGAAAGGGCTGGGAATGGAGAGCAGTGGGCACTTTGGAAAGGAATCAGCATGTGTAGATGTTCCACGGGACAAGCAACCACACTCCATGCCTACTATCATCCCTGGTTAGCGACTCGCACACAAGCAAATGCCTCATCTCAAAGGTGAAATGCAAAGCTCAAGTTTGTGAGATACTGGACAGGAGGAAGTGGCTCTGTAGAACTGAGTCTCCTCACAGGGA
The DNA here is from genome assembly GCF_030020395.1 of Manis pentadactyla. Classification (NCBI taxonomy): domain Eukaryota; kingdom Metazoa; phylum Chordata; class Mammalia; order Pholidota; family Manidae; genus Manis; species Manis pentadactyla. The sequence goes on from NC_080023.1 coordinate 55,924,891, forward strand.
GAAGGATTCAGGATGACTTAGGAACCCAAGCCCTATCCTGCTGGTGTCACCCAGCTGCCCTGTCCCCGTTGAGCCCAACAGCTCACTGCCCAGAGGAGAGGAGCTCTGGCTGGAGGGAGGGTGGGAGGTCTGGGCTTCAGCAATCAGGGGATGCTGTGGCCTTGCTCATGGAGAGGACATATGCCTGCAGACTTGGCCATAGATAGGGCCTCTGGACAATTTTCTGGCCCAGACCAATTCTCTCTACCTCTCCTAGTGCACTGTGGGGTCTGGTAAAGTCCAGTTCAGATCCCTTGGGACGACATCGTGGGGCCAGCCCTGTGCCTAGGAGAAGGGCTCAGGCCTGGGCTTACCTGGGATCCCCCCGAGCCACCACCAGAGCCTCCCCAAACGCAGGGCCCATGGCTTGTCTCCCTTCTAGAAAGCAGCAGCGTGTTGGTGGCAGTCCCTTCTCCCTGCTCAGGGCACTTCCCTTGTGTCACCTGACCCACCTCCGAAGCCACCTCCCCAGGGCTTCTTCAGGTTTCCAGAGGCCCCCCCCCACCTCCAAGGTGAGATACCCTTGGGTCCAGAGCTCTCTCCTCCCTTGATGGTCTAACACTGTGCCCAGATAAGAGTCACATTTGAATCCCAGGGACTGGTGGGTAGGGGCCCCTGAAACAAGCCCATTCAGCCTTCAGGCCTTACCTCCTTCTGAAGTCATCCCCACCGGCTGAGAGCCGACCGCAGCTGCTTGGCCGTTTGACATGGAGAACCAAGTCCAGGACGGAAGAGCAGCCTCCTCCACCAACTGCTCAGGATCCCACTCAGGGAGGGCAAGTTTGAATCTAAACAGGCCTAAAATGTAGGGGGTCAGGAAGTTCTGCAGTGGGGGAGGGGCAGAGGGCAGGTGGGCTTCGGGCAGGAGGGAGGGGAGGCATTCCATGGGCACTGTGGCAGGTAGGCAAGAGCACAGGTGCTTTTCCAGCTTACAGGGCCACACCCTCAGTGGGTGCCTCTCTTGGCCGCTTACAAATCATTTTTCGGGCTCACAGCACCAAAGTCCTAGCTGATGTTCCCACTACTTTCATTCTGTGTCCATCGACCTAGTTTGCGGCCGGGGACCCACTGCTTCCTACTGCTTGTGACTGACTTCCACAGAGGCTAGGCTTTCTGAACCTATGGGAACATGTGCTCTCATAAGCGCCCAAGTACTCACGGCCACGGGCAGCCCTGTGTTTGACATGGGGATGTCTGTGCAGCCGCGGCCTGTTTGGTGCACCATGCCCATCGTGCTTTAGGAAGCAGCCCATGCATCCCCAGGGCCTTCTGTGGAGGCCCTGCAGACCCCCGCAAGGCCCCCGTTGCTGGAAAGCTCTAGCCCATCAAAGAAAGGCCCTGCAGCCTCCACGTCCAAGACCAGAAATTCCTCCTTTGCTTTTCTCGGGACATCACGCTCCTGCTAAATATGTTTTTACCTTTTCAATTATTTTAATGTACTATCTCACAGAAGTAAGACCTTTGCATGATTCGCAGTCCATTGCAAACAGGGCAAGTACAGTGGCAAGTCCTCCTCCTGCCTCTTTCCCAGCAGCCCAGATCTCTGTCCACCAGGACCCAGTGTTATCTGATTGTTCAGGTCTTCTCAGACATGTACTATGTGGACAAAGGCAAATGCAATCTCTTGTTTTTTCTTTCCTTCCGTTTACTCTTCCGGTGAAAATTCATGTATTTTCTGATATATTTGCAGATATTTACAGCCTTGCAAGCAAGTCACAGTGAGCTTTACTTAACAGAACTCCTGCTGGGGATTGAAACAAGAACAACTTGCAGATATCTCCCAGGACTTGGGTTTTTTATCATGGGAAACCTTAGATGATTTTCACCAAGTAACTTCATATTCACAGGGATGATGAAACAAAGTATGGTATTGAGACAGTCATGAAAGGCAGGCTTCCCACTTGCTTCCTCCACCAATTGTGGACAAGATTCTCCCTCACGGCTTAGATGTAGGATTTGCTTATTCTTCTCAGGACCACCGACTGGAAAACTGCATTGTGGAAAAATGATCTCGTCCCAATTCCACACCCCTTTTTGTATGACTCCATCAAAAAGCCTAGGCTCCAGAAGCAGATAGAATTGTTAGCCCAAATGTGTTTGAAAACACCAGCCATGCAAGGGGGAGATGACAGTCCTCTGCCCTCTGATTTCTGACCATTCCTGCAGTAAGGCCAGGGGCAGGTGTCTTTTGAGCAAACAAAAATCTCCAGACGTGGGTCTCAGGCCTTAGTGGACAGAGGATCTTCCTCCCAGTCAGGGAAGAGCAGCAGAATGGGGAGATCACGTGTGCACATAAGGTTTTAGTGCGGTAGGAGAGGCTGCAGAGTTGAGACCAGGTACCCACCTTGCAACAGGCCTGACAGGTGTTTGGAGCCTCTTGGAATGCATTACAAACTCAAGTCCCAAAGTGGCTTCTGCTGCCTGTTTTTTTCATTGCCAGCTCAAATTCTGCAAAATACCCTCCGGAAGAAGAGGGGAGTAAAGCTCTTTCTACATTGCCTGTTAGGCAACTCCAGCTGGCCCCTTGGCCAGTGTGGATCCAGGTCAGAGTGCTATGCTCAAAGAGCAGGATGTGCCCACCACCCTCTACCCAGAGGCATGCTCACAGGGAAACCTGCATGCACTCAGAAGGTGCCATGAAGGGGACACCTAGTGCAGCAGGCCCGTGGAAGAACCCTGTGTGTTTCCTGGGTGGGTCTAGAGCTCTGAGCCAGGAGTGTTCTCAGAGAGTTATTTTTATATTTTAGATACTAGTCCATTTGAGACACATGTTTTGCAAATATTTGCTCCCAGCCTGTAACTTGTCTTTCCATCTTGTTAAGGAGATCACTGGCAAAGCTAATGTTTCTAATATCGATGAGGTCTGGAGGGAAGCTGCAGCCCGTCTCTCGGAGGGCCGCCGCTGAACTCGGGGGCGGGGCGTGAACCTAGGGAAGCAGCCCTCTGCCCCTAAGGCCTGTGAGACAGGATGGCTACGAGGCAGCCACACCGCGGTGCGTGGACCGCCCAGCGCAGGATGCAGGCTGGGGGTGCCCAGTCCACAGGCGGCAGAAAGCAGGCCCGGCTCCGAGGCCTGGGACCCTAAAGCCTGGTCCTCCCCGCCGCGAATTCCCGTTTCGCCTCGCGCGTCACGCGCATGCGCGCCACACGCCCAGGGAGCGGGGTCCTGGTGGGCGGACCAGCTGCGACAACGGCTCTCAGGGTCCGTTGGGGCGGACAGCTGAGAGGCGCCCAAGCGCAGGGCGGGGCCAACTGCTAAGCAGCTGGTCCGCCTGGGGCATGAGGGGGCGTGGCCCCTGAGTCCTCGCTGCCTGGGCGCGGGTGGTGGTGTCTGGGGGCAGGGACGCGCGGGCGGTTGCCGCCGTCCAGCAACTCGCGGGCTCTCCAAGCGTAGCTGCGGCGGCCCTGGCTGATGACTCAGAAATAGAAAGGGTCTTAGGACATAACTATGAACAATTATGTGCAAACAAATTGGATGACCTAGAAGAAACTTACAAATTCTTAGAAACATAATCCACCAAAACTGAATCAAGCTGAAATAGAAAGTCTGAACACACCAAGAATAAATGAGATTGAATCAATTTTTAAAAACCTCCCCAAACAGAAAAGTTCAAGGTGATATGGCTTCACTGGTGACCTCTACCAAACACTTAAAGAGAAATTAATATAGTTCTTAAATGGTTCCAAAAAATTGGATGGGAGGGAGCACTTACAAACTCATTTAGATGACCAGCATTACCTGATACTGAAGCTAGACAGGATAATACAATAAAATAAAATTACAGGCCAATATCCCTGATAAATAAACAAAGATTGAAAAATCCTCAACAAAATTTTAGCGAATCAAATTCAACACCACATTAAAAGAATGATACACAATGATCAAGTAAGATTTATTCTTGGGATATAAGGACAGTTCAACATACCCAAATGAATGTGACATACTGAATTAACAAAGGGAAGGAATAAAATAATCTATTTCAATCGATGCAGAAATGGGACTTGAGAAAATTTATCACCCTTTCATAACACAAACTCTCAACAAATTGGGTATAGAAGGAATGTACTTCAACACAATAAAGGCATATATGAAAAACCCACAACAAACATACTCATTGATGAAAAACTGAAATCTTTTCTTCTAACATTAGGCAGAAGGCAAAAGTGCCCACCCTCTCTGTTTCTATTCAATAGCACTGAAAGGCCCAGTCAGGGGAATTAGGAGAGAAAAGGAAATAAAAGTCATCCAAATCAGAAAATAAGTAAAACTATCTCTGCTCATACATGTCATGATCATACATGCAGAAAACCCTAAAGTGTCAACAGCAAAAACTCTTAGAACTCATAAACCAATTTGGCAAACTTGCAGTATACAAAATCAACATACAGAAACCAGTCATGTGTCTAAACAAAAGCACCAAATTACTCAAAAAGGAAATAAAAAAAGATTCCATGCTCAATTTCAATATGAAGAATTAAATATTTAGGAATAAGTTTAACTGGAGGGGTGTAAAACCTATATGCTGAAAATTATGAATAATTGATGAGGGAAATTAAAGGCACTGGCAGTGTGGAAAGACATTCCATATTCACAGATTGGAGGACGTTTGTTAAAATGCCCATACTACCTGAAGTGACCTACAGATTATTGCAATCCCCATTGAAAATCCCAATGGCATTCTTTACTGAGATAGAAACAAAACAAAACAAAACAAAATTCATATGGATCCACAAAAGATGGTAAATAGCCAAAACAATTTTGAATAAGACCAAAGCTGGAGGCATCATGCTTCCTAATCTTAAAATGTATTACAAAGATAAAATAATCAAAACAGTATGGTACTGGCATATAAAAAGATATATAGACCAAAGGAACTCAGAGCTCAGAAATAAATATGCGCTTCTATAGCCCGATCTTCAAGAAGAATGCTAAGAGCTCACAATGGGGAAAGGAAATTCTTATCAATAAATGGTGATGGGAAAACTGGGTATCTACATGCATAAGGCTGAAATTGGTTCCTTATCTAATTTCATATATGAAACTCAATGGTAAATGATAAAAGACTTACACATAAGACCAGAAACCATAAAACCGTTGGATGAAAACTCAGTATAAAATTTCTGGACTTTGGTCTGGGCACTGATTTTTGGATCAGACACCAAAAGCAAAGGCAACAAAAGTAAAAACACAAGTGGATTTGCATCAAACTAGAAGGCTTCTGCACAGCCAAGGAAAGAATCAAAGAAAACAAAGAGGGCAACCTATGTAATGGGAGAAAATATATATTTGAATCATATATCTAATAAGGCATTAACATCCAAAATACATAAGGAACTCGTTCAACTTGAAAGAATAACATTTAACTTCAATAACTCAATTTTTTAACCATGGGCAAAGGACTTGAATAGACATTTCTATAAGAAATACCAATGGCCAACAGATACATGAAAGGGTGCTCAACATCACCGTCAGGAACATGCAGATTGAAACCACAATGAGGCATCACCTCATACCAGTTGGAGGAGTTGGAATATTTGGCACCATTCATTCCATGGCTGGGATGAATGCTGTGCCTTGACGGGCTTGCACGGAGTGCCCCAATCAGGGTGACACTTTGTTTGTTAGATGGGTTAACCAATCAGATTGATAAATTCTGGCATATACAAAGTGCTTGGTCACAACTACTCATTCTGAACATCAGCTTCATCACCTTCAAAGGGGAACTAACTAATAATGTATCCATCTAGTGGGCTTTTATGAATTTGGCGAGCATGACTGTGGGTAAAATTGTAACATTTCCAGAATATCTCACCTGGCTTTGGTGCATTTGCATATCCTCAGGGGTGGAGAGAAGTTTATCTCCATGTCAATGGGTGATTACCTGGGCAACCGAGGGTAATTACCCTGCTTAACCTATTCTTCCCAAGTCTTTCCCAGCTCAAGTTTTTAGTACCACTATTTTCTCACTTGCTCAGGCCAAAAATCTAGGGATCTTCTTAACTTGTTATTGTCTCTGTCTGTGAGTCCTGTTAGCTCTACTTTCAAAAGAGATCTCGAATCTGATCACTTCTATTTAAATCAGTGTAATCTCAGAACAAACCATCATATTTCATCTTAACTACTTCAATGGCCTCCTTACCTGTCTCTGTTTCTACTATTGTCCTTCCCCTTCTGTTTATTCTCTAGGTAACAGCCTAAATCTTTTAGAATGTTGTCAGACATTACTCCCCGACTTAGAATTGATCTTCAGTGAATTTCCTTTACTCTTAGAATAAAATACAAGCACCTTACGGTGCTTAATAGGGCCTATGTGCTCTTTCTCCCAATTACTTCTCCAAACCCACCACCATCCCTCTAGCTTACCTTCAGCCACACTGGCCTATCTTGCTGTTCCTCAAAAAGCCAAGCTTGTTATTACTTTAGAGCTTTTATACTTACTCTTTCTTCTGCTTGGAATGTTCTTTCTTCAGCTCTCTGAAAAGCTGACTCCTATCATTTAAACTTCTATCAAAATATTGCCTTACAAATACTTTTACACAGACCATTCCTAATAACCCTATCAGCGAAATGGCTCCTCTTCTCCTTAGATCGCTTCCTAACTCATTGACCTGCTGTATTATCTTCAAATCATTAATCATTAACCGTTTATTGTTGGCCGTCCCCTACAGAACGTATGATTTATTAAGGATTCACTACTATATTCCACATACCTAAAACTGTACCTAGCATTTAATAATAATAAGAGCAAACCCTGCACCACATAGTTTTAAGTGCTTTAGATATACTAACTCGGTTAACCCTTACAACAACTTTATGAGACAGGCATTACCACCATCTCTAATGAACAGAAGAAAAAAAACTGAGGTTGAGAGAAGTAACTTAAAATAACCTGCCCAAGCTCATAGCCCAGGTAAATGGCAGAATCTGACCCTAAGCAGTCTACCTTTTGACTACTGTGTATAATGCCTATTGTCACTGTAAGTATAATGAAAGCACTCAAAAAATATGTTGAATGAATTTTTAAAATCTTTTTGAAAAGTTAAACATTCTAGTGTGACAAGATACAGTGATTTTTCATTTACTGCAGCTCATCCCAATTTTTTCACAGCATAGCAAAGAAAAATGATAATAGGATAAACTGATGGAAAGGCACCAAAACTCTGAAGGCGGTGTCACTTCTGGCTCCACAGCCAAGCACTTGGATTCCAGCAGCCAGTGATAGGATAAGACTGCATACCCAAATCCACAAGATATTTATAGCAAGAAGAGGAAACCCTTTCATTTTATAAATAAAAATTGAAGGCTAGTAATAGGTAGCTTCGGATTTCCTGTCAGAGATAACATTTTAAGATGTTATAAGTTTAAGAAGTAATTTTGGGCATCTACTACATGTCATGCACTGTCACGGATATAATTGAATCATGATTTTTAGAGCTATGAATTGCAGTCACCCAGTTTGCTCCCTTCACTTTATGGGTTAAGCAAAGGAACTTGGGTCTGGTTAAGTGACTCAAGATCACAGTTGGTCCCTGTGAGGTTAAGTGTTAGTGCACATGTCTAAGGACTTATCATAATTTTCTTTCTATTGCCTCCCCTTTTTCCTTTCTTAGAAAAGAACTAGTTGGACTCAATAACACTAGGATGTGTCTTGCATTCTAAATAACAGCGTATTTTGAAGAAATGTCCATAAATTATGTAAAATTGTCTATATCATTTTCTTTGATGTATATTTTTAATAAATTATAATTTCTTCCTCTCTAGTAGACAGCCAGTCCAGGCAAAACTGAATTCTCTTTTATGCCTTTCCATTCTCTTTGCAAAATTGCACATCTCCAAATAAATAGAAACTTCATACTGCTCACCCATGCTATCATTCAGGTTTCTCAATCCAGTTGTGTACTTTTTTTTACATAACCATTAAAGTGAACTGGGTCTATGTCCCGTTCTTTCAAGGTTCTGCTCTGCCAGTAGGCTTATCCCTTGTCTTTTTTTTCTTTATTACAAAGTTAATAAATATAATTATCGTTGGCCCATCCCACCAGTAATGCCAATTTATCTGGTTCTCTCCCTCTAATTTCCTTTCCCTATTTTTTTCCTTCCTAAATATTTATTGAATGCCTTTTAAACGTTAGAACCTAATGACTGAATGATTAGGTGATAAGATACAGTGATCCCTAATTTCATCAGTTTCACTGTGAGAAGCCAAAAAAGGGAAAGTAAATGGAAGAAATAATATCAGAAAATAAATATGATGAAAATAAAAAAGTTTAAGGGAATGGAAAGAGACTTTGGGAGAAAGAGGTTGACAATTTTAGGTGGAGTAGTAGTTAAGGATGGCTTCTTTGAGGATGTGACAAACCTAAATGATGTGAGCCTTGTGAATATCTAGCAGAAGAGCATTCTAGAAAGAAAAATAAGTATAAACTTCTTTTGTTTTTTAGTATTTGTCACATTCTGGTGTATATTTACTTATAATTTACCTCTCTAACTTCAAAGGAGACTGGGGTTTTCCCAGAGAAAGAGATTCAAGGTGCGAGGGGGAATTTTGATGTGAGACCGATTGTTGTTGCTAGCTTTGAAAAGGGAAGGGGAAATGTAGAAACAAATGGGAATGGCCTCTATGAGCTGAGAATGGCTTCTAGGAGCTGAGAATGGCTTGTAGCTAACAGCGAACAAGTAAATGGGGATCTTGGCCTACAGCCTCAAGGAACTAAATTTGGGCAACAACCTATGTGAACTTGAAAGAAGACCTGAAACTCCAGATCAGAAAACAGCCATCCGATACCTTGACTGCGACCTTGTAGGGCTGCAGGTGGAGAATCCAGCTGTTCTGTGTCCCCAGTGTTGACCTGCAAAACTTTAATGATAAATTTGTTTTAAGCCACAGCGTTTATGGTCATTTGTTTTACAGTGATAGAAGATGAATATACTGAATCTCATCTAAGACCTACATTTCTTCATATTTTAACATTTTGAAATTGGAATGTAGTTTTTCTTTTTTATAAACATAGAAAATGATGGTGCTCTTAAAATTTAGGTCATCCTAATTTGGTGAAATGTAGTAGGAATTATTTCAAACACAACAGATTCCCAGATTTAACCAATTTTCAGTTATTGTGACATTTGCAAAAAGAGAAAGAAAATTGAAATATTACTAGACTTTTCACAGTGAAGCTATTTTTACCAGAATAAAGTGGAACAACATATTTGCATATGCAAAGGAAAAAGTATGGGCAAAGAATTTTATATACAGTAAAACCAATTCTGATGTACAAAAGGCAAAACTTTTAACGATGCTTGATGTAATATCAGTATTTGATGAGATGATTAGTCTCTCAAGCTCTTCCTGAAGAATTATGAGGGAATGAGCATCAGGCAAAGTGATTAGAGAAACATTGACCTAAGGATTGGCTCAATTTCTTTATAGAAAATCATAATCTGTTGTGTGTATTAATTTCTGTGTTCCTTCTAGTTTATCACTAATTCTTCTGAGTTCTATAACCGTTTTTCTGAAATTTTCTGAAGTTTTCCCAGATTTGTTGATGTATAATTGACAAGTAAAATTGTAAGAGGTTTTAAGTGTACAAGGTGGTGACTTGATATACATATACTATTTTAAAGGATTCCCCAGTTGGGTTTATTGAGGTTTTCTAATTTTGAATCATGTTAATCTTTAATACCTTGTATTATTTCCTTCATGTTTAACCAGTTTAAAAATAGTAACAATTTTGATTTGTTTTATAATACATCTTTCAGGCATGCTTTCATTATCTGTAATGATGATGTTACACTCCTTATTTTTTAAAAATAATCTTGTATAGTATTGGAACTTGATACTTCTCTGTTGTTCATTTTTATGCCAAATAATGTTCCTGAATGTTTAGTATGAGGCAGGCTTCCTAAGTTCAACAGGTCTAAATCCACGGGTAACAAAACTGTATGTCAAGAAAGTCAGGTTTCTAGCTTATTGCAAGAAGGGAATCTACATTCCAGAAGAAACATGGAGTGCTTCACTAAAGGAAAAGACAGGTTTATTACAGTAACCTGCGAAGTTTGGAGTTTAGGGGGAATGAAATTGAAGTAGTGTTTTAATAGTTCAAAAGAAAGCAAGACAGTGTGTAAAGGAGTCTGTGTTAAGTCTGGACTGCCCCATGGACCCAGTGTGCTGTTTTCTTGGAAACTAGAATTAAAATACATGTGGTATGTGTCCACAAACCCGTTTTCTGAAGTTCTGTCCCTGGGTGACACAGAAGAAGTTACTCTGTTTCAACTGACTTAGATAATCTAGCCAAGAGTGGGATATTTCAATACTAATGAAAGGATACCAAAGAGCAAAGTTTTTCACAATCAATGATTTTGGAGAAAAGCGTTGTCTGAGAGTAAAAAAAACAAAACAGTAGTAACTAGAAGGGTGGGGTGTTGCGGCATTTTACACATGTTCTTTGGAGAAGTGTATTTTCTGTTAACTTTACAGCTGGCTTTAGCTGTTTCTGTTATCAATACCTGATGAATCACAAAGCATGTTTTTAGTTTCTTAGTCCAAGTTCATTTTTCCTTTCTTACAGGTTTCAGGAAAATTTTTCTAACTCCAGGGAACTCTCTTTCTTGTTGCTTTTATGTAGTGTTAAAAAATATGGTGGTTTGATTTCTGTGATTTCCTGGCTGTCTTCCCTTCTCTACTTTGATTTGTCAAAGGTCCATTGTCTCTTGCCTTCATTTCTGTTGTCCCTTTGCTGCATGTATATATATATGAATGCATAATTATGTTCTAAAGGCATAGCACAATAATTTTATTTTAAAATCTTTATTTTGGAATAATTTTAGATTTATGGAAAATTTGCAGAGATAAGACATAAAATTTCTGTGTACACTTCACCCAGCTTCCCCAAATGATAACGTCTTACATACCCATGGTACATTTGTCAAAACTAATAAACTAATAGTGGTTCTATACTATTAACTATGTTAGAGTAGGTAGATAGCCAGACAGGAGCAGGGAAGGAAAATGGGAAATGTCTGACTGGTTGTTTATATTCTAAACATTCTGTCTAAGCTGTTCTCTCTGGATGTGGGGAGTGAGGGTATAGATAACAGATCAGTCAAAACTGGCTGGTTCCAACATGGAGATATTGATCGAAACTTCACCCCAAAATACATTATACACTCATTAACATAGCAAAAACCACACCCTTCTGTCATTAACATAGTAAAAATCACACCTCCTCACCCATGACAGTTCCAATGAGAACTAAATATAGCCCAAATCTCCCCTACACAATGTGGCAGTGGAACAGGCCCAAACTCCCAGAAGACCCTGCCCTTTTCCCTTTGAAATCTATCCTTACTTGATAAGGGCACATCACCCTTTACATAAAAAGGCTCCCTGTTGTCTCCTGGGCACTACTCTCTCTGGGTCTGCCCAAGCCAACTTTCAGATATGTACTTTTGCTTTTCCCTATGCTCTTATTTTCCAAATAAACTCCTAAAGCTCAATTGCTTTTCATTCTGTTCTTGAATTCTTTCTCGTGATGAGAGCAAGACCTGTCTCTGGTAACAACTACATACTTTTTTTTGATTTCACCAGTTTTTCACATTCTTTTTTTGTTCTGGTTCCAATCTAAGATACCACAATGCATTTAGAATTGCCCCATCTTGATCATTATATAGGTGTATATTGTAATGAATATCTTCCTGAAAACTTATGGGCAAAACGGTTTTCTGTTAATCAAATAGTTCACATCATACATTATGAAGGTAACAACATCTATGTTGCATTTTATAATCACAGAACCTATTTATATTCATTTTTTTCACTTCATACTCCTAAGCTATTAAGTATTAACACAGGAAAAATACTTAGCAGTCATTTAAATACACAACCCCATTGTTTTACAGAGGATGATTCAAAGAGGTTAAACGTCTTGGAAAATTCACATCACTGTAGTTGCAGAGTCAGGATTAGAACCCAGTTTTATTCCTTGTGAGTATTTTTCTAATATGTTATGCCCAGAACCTAAGAACTGAAATACCTGTTTCTTGACTATCAAAAAATAGGAAGTACTGAATCTTGAGGTCCAGCTGTTATGAACATAGTTGGAAAGCAGCCAATCTCCTGAGTTTTGAGGCTGGCTTCTTTACCCAAAGGCATTGCAGCAACATTTGAACTGACTTGCAGTTCAGTTTAGAAGATTCTTCCATTTAGAAGAACCCAGAGGGAAATCCTTTGGAAGGGAATAAACCTTTTCAAAATGTGAATAATTATCTTCTTAAATGGTCTATGAATTAGGATATGTACACATCACCTTTTCCTGAAATACTTTTTAAAAATTGCCTATAGAGCAATAAAGAAACAAATCATCATACATCAATTGAAATATAACTTTCCAACAATATAGTTTATTGTTTGATTAAACTTCTTTTGCAACAGTGACTGGAGATACAGTAAGTTATGCTTCTAAATTTCATCTTGTGACAATGTTGATAGAAAACAGATGACAAACCTAAAAACCTCTAAGTGGGGCTTCAAACCCTTGTGGCTTTCTAGGAAATATACTGTAAATTCATCAGGATCTCTGTCCTTGCTGACAGAATCACAATTTTGTTCATCTTTAAGGCTGCCATGAGTTTCATTGGATCCTAGATTTCTTACCAACCCTAGATACTGAATTATGTTTCTTCTAAAAGAGTCACAATCCCAATCATCTTGCAGCTGATTGGTTTGACTATTGGCATATTTGGCAATTCTGGATAATAAGAAGTGAATAGTAGTCTTATGAATGGGTTACTGAAGAAGATGCTCCCTTTTGATAAGAACAGGCACATCAAGGAAACAATCCCTTTTGTGTCTTTGGACTTGGTCTTGAGGAGGTGACCTTTGCAAAGGTTGTAGGTTCTACCTGACCATGTATCAGGACAAAACTGAGATAAAAAACTGAGATCATGAATATGCCAAAATCCTAAATTCACTGGAGCTCTGAGTCAAATAACCTCTGGACTGTTATGTGGAATAGTGTTTTTTATTAAGCCATGTTTAATTCTATTTCCCGTTCTTGTAGCTTAAAGTATCCTAACTGATAAAGGCAATATTCTTCTCCATCACCTAATAGAAACATTAGGTAAGAAACTGTCTTGCCAATGGATTTCAGCCCCTGTCAAATTCACTACGGATTCAGTGTGACCAAAGAAATGACAGTAGAATGTTCTTGGGGGGAAAGGGTTATTCCCAGCTTTATTTCCACAGTGGCAGGTTAATCACTAGAATCCCATCCACTCAGAGCGAGTTTGCATGCAGCAAGCTGGTGTATGCCTCTGGGCCTCTCTGCCCACACACTGGTCCTCTGGGCCTCTGTCCTCAGTGCTGCCACCACTCCAGCCTCTGCTCTGCTTTCCTGCAGCCTTGCAGCAGTGCCACTGTGTCGCCCAGAGCACTGGGTGTAGCTCTTTAAATAGAGTCAATAGCAACATATTGCCCACATGTGTGTAGTGAGCAAGCCAACCAGGGCCAGGTGAGAATCCTGGTCACAGGAACTTTCATTTTATCCACACTCTACCCCTCCAGGATTCTCTCCTCTCAATCTATGTGCCCTTAGTCCTCTGCAGTGGTCCCTGGGCAAGAAAGCTGGAGCATTGTAACCAAATTCCATAATAACAAGAGAGGCTATGACAATATACAAATAACAAAAATTACAACAAATTACAATACCCTCAAGCCTGAGGAGGTCCATTACCACCAAGTGGTCATCCTGGCTGTACTCAAAGTGAATTAACCAAAAGGACCATGGGTGGACCTTATAATACCCACCTTCTCCAGCTTCTCCAGCAAAAAGTCTTGCAGACACACAGGCCAATCTTGTTGCTTAATCGCTGCCTTCTGCTTCATCCTCAGCAGCCGGAACCACTGCTCTGGTCTCAATTGCCACAGGTCCAGTTCAGTTTCTTTCTGTCTGCTCCTACCTTTTCAAACCAACCCACACCTGGGTCCTTGCAACCTTCACAGGGCCCTTTAAATTCTTCCTTCAAGAAGCAGACCATATTTCCTTTTGTGCTTGAGCCTGAGGATAGAAGCAGAGCATGGAGTGCTCCACAACCTGAGGAGGGGGCTGCACCTCTCCTGAAAGAACCCGCGGTTGCCGAGTCCTTCCAGCTTTCCACTAGATTTCAATCAGATGGGGTCTCAACCAAGAAGGGGCCAATGCCTCCGGCACTGGTAGGGCCTCCACCCCCACCTGTTCATCAAACTCTGCTCCTCCATTTCTGGGGCTGATGGCTCCTCTACATCTTTCTCTTGCCCTATGACATCTGGCAACCTGCGTGCTGCTCTTTCTTGGGCCTCTTCCTTCATCTGCCCCCTGGCACCATGCAGCCTGCACTCCCACACTGCTTCTTCTTGTGCTGCTTCCTCTCATGCCACAGCACTTCGTATTGATGCCATATCAGTCAGCTTTTTCTTGGGGTGAACCCCAGTCCTCCACCCCTTCACAGTACCACATGTCCACAGGGGACACTCAAATGTCTCCCCGTCCATAGGTGCAGCCTGCTGAAACACTCCTTTCATGAGGGCAATCTGTTCTTTTTCCTTGGTCACCAGTGAATCCTGCCGACTATGCCAATTGTCTTGCCAATGGGTTTCAGCCCTGGGCAAGTTCACTATGGATTCAGTGTCACCAAAGAAATGACAGTAGAATGTTCTTGGGCTGAAAGGGTTATACCCAACTTTATTTCCATGGTCGCAGGTTAATTACTAGAATCCCATCCACTCAGAGCGAGTTTGCACACAGCAAGCTGGTCTCTGCCTCTGGGCCTCTCTGCCCGCACGACTATCCTTTGGGCCTCTGACCTTGGCGCTGCCACCACTCCAGCCTCTGTTCTGCTTTCCTGCAGCCTTGCAGCCATGCCACCATGTCACCCAGAGCACTGGGCATAGCTCTTTATATAGAGTCGATAGCAACATACTGCCCACATGTGTGTAGTCATCAAGCCAACCAGGGCCAGGTGAGAATCCTGACCACAGGGACTTTCATTTTATCCACACAAACATATTATTTCTGTACATACAGAGATATCACAAATAATTTTGCAGAACTTTACATATTTCATTTATCTTAGCAAATATATATGAGCATATATAAGATATGTATTATACACATACACACACATACATATAACTATAGTGCAGGTCTTGCTATGCCATTCTTTAGGGTATCTCTGTGTGTACAGAAATAATATAAGACAGAGAGAGTGTACAGTTTGAATATTGGTGAGCATTATGGTAAGCCAAGAACAGAGAAATCATCATTAGTTTTGATAGTAGGCTGATCTTCAGTGACTTTCACAAGAGTTTCAGTAGATTTTATATTCAGGTTAACAGGTGTTGAGGATTAAAAGGGAAGTCAGGAAGAAGAATAATCTGGTGTGGACAACTCTTGAGTTTTCTGTGAAGAATAGAGAAATGTATTTTGTGGGAGGTGGAGCTGAAATTGAATATATAGTTGAGGATTTTTTAAAAATGTGAGATAATAAAGCCTTTTTATATGCCAATGGAATTATTTAGTAGAAAGGGGAGGTTAATGATATAGAAGCGAGAGAGGATAATCTGAAGAATTTAATGTCCTTGAGCTGATTTCTGTCAGTGTCTCACCTGAGGGGGATTGCCCTCAGGCAAATTCACTCTGGATTTGGTGAGACCAAGTCACAACATTAGGGGTAAAAGGGTTTATACCAAGTTTTATTCTCACAGTGGCAGATCGAGTGCTGGAATTACATCTGCCTCTGGGATGTTCACAATCTGTCTCAGTCTCTGACTCCAGGTAGAGCACTGGGTGGAGCTCTTTATATAGTAATACTGACAATAATGGCTTATTGCCAATGGGCGTGTAAGTATTAGCCTACATCAAGTTGTTTAGGTCAGGTGAGGATCCTGGCCATAGGAACTTTCATTTTCCCTACAGTCAGTTTCTGCATTTTTATTTCTTTAGGATTTATTTTCTATTGAATTTGAGAATTCCATTCTGATGGCAGTTGTATTTTGTTAATTAGGTGGTCATAGGATTATTACCCACAAGGGACTTGGGAAGACTTTGTGGAGCTAGTTCCAGGAGCTGCATCTACTGGGGCAAGCAGTTGTAGAGGAGCCATAGAAAATGGAACCTAGAAAGTAGAACATTGATAAATAATGGGAAGTTCAGGAGAGTGACTAGTAATGGGGAAAGAGATGGATGAGAGTACTTGCAAGATGCATCCTATCAGGTAGGTTAGAGCATAATTAGAAACCTACAAAATCATTAGAGATTTTGGTATCCTGACTGGTAGGGATGCCTAAAATCAGATGGCATGTCGACCTCCCCAGTTGAAGTCAGTTTAGGAATGGACTTCAGTCCCAAGAGTGATAGAGAGGCAAGGATAAGCTGGTGAGAAAGGGAGGCCTGCCCAGTTAGAGTACAGTGTAGGCCCTGGAAAAGGACAAAGTCTTACTGAGGCTTCAGGAATGTCGAGAAAGAACTGGGAGCTTGAGGTTGAAACAATATGACAATGTACCCCCCGTCCAGGACCCAGTGATACGGAACAGCTTGCTTACCATAATCACAGTAGCCACATTAGTTTACAATAGAAATAGGTTAAAACATAACTAGCATTCTGTCTGAACCTATAGGAAACTCCCACTGCAACAAGAATAAAACCCTAGACACTGAGACTCCAAGTGGCAGCTGTGCCCCTCCCTGCACCTGTTGGGAGTTCCATACTTTCTCTTACCCTGAGTAAAACTTCCTCTGTAAATCTTCTACCTTTCTTGTTCATGAAGTTCACTCTGACTCCATGAACAAGAGCCCCAGCATCAATGGAACCACATTCTACCAAGTCTAGATTTGAGAGACCACGAAGATAGTGAATTTGGCAAGAAACTAAGACTCTAGTCATTTTACTGGGACCAATGTATAAATTTGGAAAATGGAAAGCAGTCTTAGAAATAATGCAGGGGCTTAGTTCCTATCAGAGGGATTCATGTTTTCTGTTAAAAACAAAAATGTTTTTACATTTTTGAGAGCTCTCTCTGATACGTAATTGGGTATAAAATAAATATCTTGTTAGAATGAGAAAGGAAATCACAGTAAATTACAAAAAAAGCTGACAAATACCACAGACATAAAAAAAATCTACAAAAAAGTAATAATTTTAATCACTTAACATACTCTAAAGTGTTTTTTCCCCTAAATTGTTTTGGCTGCATACTCACTGATTATATCTTAATATGACAATGTCTGATAATATAAAATTATACACAGTTTTAAAAGGTTTCTTTCAATTTCACAATTCTTCATTGGTAATGACATCCTAACATGCAACCAGATACACTGAGATACATAAAACAGGTGTACTCAATGTTGTTAGTATTGCATATGGTTTTGTGTCCTATAAGCACAGGAATTTTGATAAACTATTTCCAGTCAAAAAGAAAAGTGGGGAAGTTTATATTTGTGTATGCTTCATTGTTGATAAATTTCTGAGAGGAGAGAATTTCTATTTTGACTAGGATTTGATGTGGACCAAATATTTTCCTTACACTTTTACCTGCTAAGTAATTCATTTTCTATTATTGTGTAATGAATTACCACAAATAGAGTGAATTAAAACAACACACATTTAATATCTTACAGCTTCAGTGGGTGGAGATTGGGCCCTCTGCTGAGTCTTACCAGGCTGTAATCAAGCTGTTGGCCAGGCTGTGCTTTCATCTGGAGGCTTGACTAAGGAAAAAATCCAATTTCAAGCTTTGTAGGTTGTTTGCAGACTTTATTTCCTTACATCTTTATGACTGAAGGCCCTAGCTTCTTACTGGCTGTCTTTAGGAGGCTACCTTTAGTTCATAGAGGCTTCCCACAATTCCTCTGCAAAGGTAATTAACAGCATGGCTGTTTGCCTCCTCAAGGGAAACATGAGAATTTCTGGGTCCCATTAGCTAAGATGGAGTCTTACACCATGAGATTGTGGAAGTAACATCCCATCAACTTTGCCTTATAAGGTAACCTAATCAAGGGAGTCACCCCATTAGGTTTGCTAGAGGTAAGGCATGATTAGAAGCAAATCTCAGGTTCTATCTGCCCTCAGAGAAGGGATTATAGAAGGTGGGAATTATTGAATATCACTTTAAGGTGTTGTAACCCAAGGGGAAAATGTATTCCCAGCCTGGGGCAAATAAACCTTTGAAGCCAAAATCAGTCAAAGGGAAAAATAAAGTGGGAGAAAGTGGTTTATTGCTGCAAGAAATCATCTGCTCCCACTAGCCCATGTCTCTCCCCAGCCTGGCTGGGAAGAAGCCAAAAAATACTCTCCGTCCCAGTGCCCATTTGCTCTTTCCCCACCCCTTGTAAGCACCTATTGATATAGAGATGGACTACTTCTCTCCATCCCTTGTAAACACCTATTGATATGTGTGGGTAAAATTGCAATATTTCCAGAATCTCTCTCCTGGCTTTAGTGTATCTCCATATCAACAGATGTTGAGAGAGAGAGAGAGAGAGAGAGAGAGATGAGTTTTAAACTTTATTTCTCTCTCTGACTGATTTTGGTTTCAAAGGTATTTTGCCCTGGGATTTCCCTTCCGTGGAGTTACAATATGGAAATGGACTAAAGCCAGGTGAGAGATTCTGGAACTATTGCAGTTTTACTTACAGGTGTACATGCTAAGGACTGGAAGAAATTTTTTGTAGACAAGCTTATGTACATTTTGTACCCTACTTCCCTTCCACTACCAACATAGTTCTGGTGCCAGATACCTAGCCACATCCATATCAAGATATGACCTCTGGCCTTACACTTTCCTGTTACTGTTATGGAAAAACATGAAAAACCTGGACTGGATTGCTGATGGAAGAACGAAGCGGCACTCAGAGGTGTTGGAGTGTTGAGGTTTTATTTTTACACTGGCGGGCTCAGAGGGGAGTAATCTCCCAAGGTCTGAGCCCTGAACAAAGGCAAGGGGAGCAATATAAACTTTTCTGCTTCCGTATCTGCAACATTTCTACATGCACAGCAAGCAAGGGGGAGTGAGTTTAGGGAGTGAGTGCCTGGTAGAGACAGGAGTGTAGGGGAGGGGGTGCAACGGGAGTTTCTGCTGTCTTTGCTAAAGAAGAGAAGCAAAAGGGAGCCACCTGGACTAGATTGCTGACCTTGTAAATGTTTCCCTATCGTTACTATGGCCAGGTAAGTTAGTATGGAGGGAACCAAATTTATTTAGTACTATGCATAGAAGCTTACTGTGATGTTTAGCAGTGTCTTAACTATATATGAAAGCGACTAATAACCATGTAATATCCCTCTAGATTCAATGTAGATCTATTCCTAATTCGACTTTCCCCTTGACTTGATCCTAAAGATATTCATGGCCATTCCAACAGCATATCATCTGACGGGAGATGAGTGACAGAGGCGAAGCAAATGTGAAAAGAGATAGATATAACTAATTGAAATTATAATATCTTATTCTTGTGAATTTTATAAAAACATATGACCCTGTAAAGACATCTTTTCCATTGCCTCAGGGGTTGCTGAATAAGTGAGGAGCTTTGAGGTTGTTTTATGGTAAACTTCATGGGAAATCTGCTTCAGGTTGCCACATATTTTTTTATTAACTTATTTTACAACTATTCTCTGGATATGAAGTTATAGCCAGAATTTTTAAAACTTAGGACACTTTATTAATCAGTGGACTAATTATAAATACAAACAAACAAAAAATAAAGATCAAGATTTCCCAAAAAGTAAATAATTGGGCTGAAGCTACCCTCTGCATTGAATGATGGTTCTGACCACAAGAGTTTAATATGCCTGGATTTAAATTGTGAAAAACAATAAAATCTGTTCTTTCCTTTTAGGGTTACATTTATTAGGCAATTGTTATGTTCTCAAACTGTATTTAGTCTTTATGCTTTGTATTTAAATTGTGTGCTATTTAAACTTTGTTGTATGCATAGTCTTAATTTATTTTGAGGAGTTAATTACTGATAGTGGCAGTTATTGCTGGTTTGTGACCCCCAAAACATTATCTTTCTGCTCTTGCGGAGGGTGGGTGGTGGTAAGAGAGAGAGCAAGAGGAGAGAGAGAAAACTACACAAACACACACACACAAAAGTTATCAGGGAAATTGAGCCCTGTGTCCATAAAATGAAGTTTACCCTTAAGGTGTTTAAGGTGATTCCCTCACATTTGCTAGTGATTAGTTTAGCAGTGGTCATGTGTTCCAATTCTAGCCAGTTTAAGAGGAAGTTCTGAAGCTTCTGGAAAAGAAATGCACAAAGAGAAGCCACCCTTTCTTTGAGACTTAGAATAACAGCAACTAACTTCTAATCATGACAGGAAATTTTTGTGGAAACAGAGAGAATGACTCAAGGCTCTGAATTAAGGAACTCTGCATGCTTACCCCCAGACTTCCTATAACGTAAGATGAAAAAAATGTCTAGTCTGACATTTCTATTACTGCAGAAAGCATTCTGACAGAAACAGCCTTGTGTAAAATAAGGCATGACAAACGCACACACATATAACACTTATTGTGTTTTTCTTCTCATTACAAAAACAATGTATGTTCATTTTATAAGTTTGGAATTACAGGAATTTATAAGAAAGAACATTAAAAAATTAACACTCAGAGGTAACTATAAACACTTTTTAAATATATTCTACTGTTTCTATGCATGGACTTTATAACTCTTAAAATTAGATTAATTGTTTGAAGCTTGATTTTGGGGGGCTTTTTTATTGGAATGCAATTGATATACAGTGTTACATTGGTTTCAGGTGTACAACATAGTGATTTGACAATAATATACATTATTAAATGCTCACCGCAATAAGTGTAGTTGCCATCTGTCAGCATACAAAAATATTAAAAATATTATTGACTATATTCCCTATGCTGTACTTTAATTCCTGTGACTAATAGGAGTAAAGGGAAAGCAGTTGCATTGGAATATAGTTTTGTATATGGACCACAGGTTAAAGACACCTGCATCAAGATTTTGATTAGCCCTTTCATTAATATATCAAAAAAATACCTGAGAACATATCTAAGTAGACAGTTTCTTGAACATGTAAGAGCCAAGCTGACTTAAGTTCATTAAGCACATATCTAATAAAGCTCTTAGATTATATCTTGCATATGTGTGTTATTTTTACCTTTAAATCCAGAAGTAAGAATTGTTACCAGTTTAGGAATAAATGTATAATAAAGAGACTTGGAGAAGATTGGTTTTGTTGTGACTTATTTATATTACTGTGTCATCTAGCACAACTACAAAATCTTGGTGTCAATATGCATGCCTTTAAAATTAACTGAGCATTTAGCACTTTACAAATTTGAGCCTTGTCCAATTCAACTGTAGAGTGGGGGCATGGATTCAATTAAATGTACGAATTTAGTAAAAGAGAAGATATGATATGAATGACAGAGTAGAGGGCAGGAGATCAATGGTGACAGAAATAGGATCAGAGGAGACAGAACTGGAAAATAATCTAGAATGTGGAGCACACACACACCACTACCCACTTAAACTGAAAGTACTGAAAGTAGGAGAGGGGAAAAATATGAAAAGGCCTACCATTAGTCTAATTAGCAATTTACTTTCCATGATTCTACGTGTCCTGGAATATTGGAAATTACCTCTTTTGTGGTACTACATATATCATATGAATACAATGGTGCTTTACCTATTTTTATAAAGAAGTTAAATAATGGTTGAATTTCTTTTAAGTCCCTTATATGCTTTTCTCATTTAATGGATATTACAGTCTCATTATTTTCATGCTCTCCCCCTTTTTATGGAATGGGAAGAAACAGGCCTGAATTAAAAGAAGTATTGTGTTGACGTATTTTAGAAACTGTATCACTTAATATGAACATCAGTAGGTGTTGGTTACACAGAGTTTTTCTTTCTCTTCTGTCTTCTTTGGTCTGTATTACTGAAACTGTAGTTTTCAGAGTTCCTGTTATGTATCAACTATCTTCTAAGTTGTGTATTTGCTTGGTTTCTTATTATTTTTCTCACTGATTTGTGGATTATGAATTTAGTAAAATCAGAAGATAGAAAAAAATCTTTTATATTATACCAGAGGGTAAACATAATGTGTTTAGGTCTTTCTTAATTGTATGTAAAAATAACAAACTCCACAGACCATCTAGCCTAGAGGGATAGATGTTCTAACCCCCATCCAAATCCTAACCCCGCTACAACTTCCCTTTTTATGAAGACACTTCACAGTGAAGGACTATTTTATGTCTCGTCAGTTTGGTGGAGTTGGATGGATGGGGTGTTGGTTGCTGAATACTACGAACTGCAGAAGGCTTCGGAAGCCAAAGTAAAAATAAGGCTCATCATATTTTTTGTAACTACAAGAGGGAAAATTGACCTTATGGGCAGGGGAATTTCTGTCTCTGTGCTCTGTGTATTACTGCAGTATAAGGTTGTAATTGCTGCTAAGCCTCTTGGAATTCTGCAAGGCATGCCTATGTTAAAATTGTATTGTGGTTTCTCAGTCTTATATTTTGGAATTTCTTTGCCTCAAGTCATGGCTCTTTTGAATATTTATATATTATTATACAAGGAGAAAGTGATAAGAAACCCATACAATGTGTTATAGGTGTTTAGAAAGGGCAGCAGTTAATTCAGAAGCTTATTGAGAAATATTTCATAATTTTCCCTGAAGGTTTTCTTTTTCTGGTATTTAAGTCTCTGATAATGTAATTTCTAAAAGAATAGGGATGATAACACAACCTTAATATCTGCCTTGTTTGTATCTAAGTATACTGCAACCTTTGTGTTTATCATTCCCATATGAAGGAGCTTCTTACCTTGCTCTTTACATGACTTCCTCTGTAGTCTATCAACTACATAGAAAAATATCCATATATCAGTGGATCAAAGCATGGATTTAAAAGAGCAAAGAGAAAGAAGAAATGATTTACTGGATCTGAAACCTTGTTTAACATTTCAGGATCAAACCAATACCAAATTCCTAGGACATAGTAAGGAGTCCAGCAGACAGTAAAGGAAATGGCAAATGCAACCGTCATCTCTAGGGTCCTCAGCCGAGCTCTCGGTATATTGTTCTTGGATTGATTCAGTTGTAGTTCTATTGGATAGAGAAAAGATGTTTAAAGACTGGTTTTATCATAGAACCAAAATAGACAAAAGGAAGAGAGAATCATTAATTTAAAATAACGAATATAATGGGTAGAAATTTCCAATAATGATAATTTGTTTGGAAACATGTTTATATTCCAAGTGTTCCACTATGTCACACAGTGAATAGAAAAGTGTAACAATGATAGTACTCTTAAAATTAAGTTTCCACAAAACAAATTGGTATTTGAAAAATGTGGCCACCCAAACTCTTAAAGTATAAATTTTTGAGACTAGACTGAGGTTGAGCTGAGTTGAATTCTGAATTTACATTGAACTCTACTCACTGTCTAGATATCTCTGACAGTAAGGATGATGAAAATCACATATGGATGAAAGTGTGCTGCTCCAAATGATCCTTTCCCATCATATGCCTCTTTCTATGATATCCATAGCAGTTTCACTTTTCATATTTATGCATCCTGTAAATTTTACAGGTTATTTCCTTTTTGAGGACATTCACTGGAACTGTTAGGCAGAATTGCTGACTTCAACAGGTTACCTACATGAAGTTTAAAACTTAGTTCTTAAAAGTAAAAAGGCACAGTTTCAAAGTACTCAAAATCTGTTCTGTTATTTTATAATACAGAATGCCATTTTAAAATTAAGAAAAAGTTCTTCATGCACTGTATTTTTTGAGGGAACTAGGTAATGCCATTCGGAAATGGCACTTTGACAATTTCTTATTCATTAATCATGAAAGAGTGGATATATGGAGGAAAACATTTGCATGCAGGATGTTTTAATTAATTAAATTTTACTAGAAATGTTAAAACAAATAATTTATCGAATATCAACTAGTTAGATTTTTGTCAGACAAACTTAACTACCATTTACCATGTGCCTTGCTATCAACCTTGTTCTTTCCATACATAATTTCTTGTAATCCTAAATATTTGTAAACTTTAGTGATCTGTAAGTAATAAAGAGGTCAACTCGAGTGAGCCCATTAAAAAAATCATATTGGCTTATCTGAATCTGAAAAAAATATTGAAGCTCCTATGACATACAGCATGCTGCCACCTCTTTTGAGATATGATATGTCATTACTGGCTTACTGCTTATTGTAGGACTTTCCTGCTAGACTCCATGAAAGCAGGACTGTTGCTAGGCTGTTTTATTCACCATGGTTTCCACATTTCTCACTGCTTCCAGTAATACTGAGTAGTAAGTACATATTGGTTGGATAAATAAAAGATTAAAAGACTAAATCTGTGTTAGTAACATTTTACTATTGCTCCTTGCCTCTGCTTTTTTGTTCTTCTGCTTTTGCATGGCTCACATTTCTTCAGACTGGTCCCTATTTGGGATCTATCTTTTTATTCTCCATGTGCCCTTCTTAGATATCCCGTATGGAACTGAATTTCTGTAGAATAAAATTTTGAAGGCAACTTGTTTTTGTAGTATTATTTTTAGGAACTATCAAATACCATTTTGTGCTGGCAGCTGGGAACCACCCAAGTATCTGTCATAGGACATCACCATAATTACTTCCTTTGAAAAATATTTGCTAAGAGTAATCACACCATAATAACAAAGATTTTTTTGTTAAGTTGTAGCAGGTATGACTTATGTGCTGCACCGCCAGTAACATGTCTTTTGGATGTCATGCCAAAAAAAAACATGTTTATTTTGTAAATTCATTAATTTTCATTTTTGGGAGTGCCCCAAATTACTTGAAGCAGAAAAGGCACAACCACATCTGTGAAGTTTCAGATGAGAGTCAATTACACATTCTACAGTGTTTCATATACCCGAGAAACACACACAGGTGCTCACACACACACAAGTGTGCATAGTTGTGTGGATATGGGGATTTAATGTGAAATCGAACAGTTTAACAAGTGTACTACTTATCATTTAATGAGGTATACTTTCCTATATTTTAGGAATTCTGTGTTTGGTTTAACGCATTAGCCCAGCATGAACAATTTACCAATGCTTACACTGGCTAAAATAGGGTAATTGTCCTCTCATCTTTAATTCTGCAGTGAGAATTTAGAACACTAGGAAATACTAAATTACCTCATTTGTAAATTGGGGATAATGAGAGCATTACCTCATGGGGTGATTGTGACTATTACAAGAGTTTATATATGTAAATTGCTGAGAACCGTAACTGGCACATAGTACTCCGCTTTGAACATTGCTATTCAAAAACTCTTTACTCACAATTAACACTAAGCCTGAGGAATACATACTGTGAGGATCCTGATGAAGGACTTGAGTTAGGGTGAAGATGATTTTTGCATTGCAGATTAACATGATGAGAAAAGGGATGATGAAGAGGCAACTGAAGGTGAAAAAGTTATAAAAAGCTTGATGCCACCATTGTGGAAAACTGCAGTGTGTTACACACTGAGAGAAACCTCCTGTCTGGCCGGAGCTGTCTGTTAAATGGATCATCCTGAAGATGTATAACTGTAGGAGGAAATAAAAAAAATTAAAAAGTGATATTACTTTTTTCAAGCATTGTTTGCATGTTTTCCTGAACATTTCCTCTTCTGCACTCTGTTTTCTAACATGTTGTTGCCCTCAAGCAACTGCTAAGCTCCTTGACATTATCCTTTCGACATTTCTATGAAAAGTTATAAATGGGTCTTAAAATATATCTGGGTAATATGAATGAACCTATGGGCTTTTGGATATTTTGGACATTATTTCAACCTTGCAGAACAATAATTAACCAAGGATTTATACCTTGTTTATATTTCAGTTTCAGATGTAATTATGCTAAGTAAACTTTTGAAATGGCTTTATTTATCTGCAGCACCTAAAACTGTGTCTAGCATTTATAATGTGCCCCCAAAATACGTATTTAAATTTTATTTTTGAGACAGACAAAAGACATGTCAAAAGGCATGAACAGACAGTTCATACAAAGAGATATAACAATTGCCCTTCGGCATATGAAAGGATATTCAACCTCACCCATGATAAGAGAAATGCCTCCACTGAGGTGTCATTTTACACTATCAAGATTGTCAAAAATTAAAAAGAATAGCAACACACTCTCATTCAAGACTTTGGGGAAAGAGGGACTTCCATACATTGCTAGCAGGAATGCAAATTGGCACAAACATATGGAGGGGAATTTGGCAATAACTATCATAACTACATATGCATTTACTGTTGACACAGCTATCTGACATCCAAGAATTTACCCTGAAGATTCACCCCTACCTTCATTATATGAAAATACATATATACAAGGTTATTCATTGATGTGTTATTTGTAATTGGAAAACATTGAAAATATCTAAATACTGATTCATAGAACAGCAGCAGCATAAATTATGGTGGACCACACAACAGAGTGCTCTGCAGCTATGAAGAAAAATAAGGAACATCTCTGTGTATATGCATGTGTATATATACTTGTGTGTGTGTGTTTATTTTCTAGCTCTGTTTGCTGAGAGAGCCTGGGAACAATAACATCCTAGTACATTCAGCACTCTAGTAGCCAGTATATAGATCTTGTTTTCTAAACTTTCTCTGCCAAAAGGAACCACAGCTCATTGGAGAAGTGGGGGATTCCAGGGCTGGGGTAGGCAAATTACAATATGTGTTTGGAACAACTTGTGGCCAAATGCCAGCAAGTGCCAAGGAATGTGAGAAGAGCATGTCAGAAGAGCTCAGTAGCCAGCATGGAAGAGCTCCCACTGGCCACATCTGGAAAAGAAAAACTGATAAAGGATAAACTATTGAATAAAGAATTCATGAGTCCATGCTGACATAAATTACAAACAACAGCAAATAAATGACGAGAGGGAAAGGCTCTTTGTTACTGTAGAAATAAAACCTACTAGTAAATGTAAAAGGAAAAATGGAAGTAGTGATTACCAAATTAGTAATCACCACAATAATAAGTGATTCAGGCAAGAATCATCAATAGATGCTAAAAATATGGGTGGAAGTTTGAGGAAAACAAAATACTTACATCATCTCAAAGTGTTTACCTATAAAGCATTTAACTATTATAAAGAGTATACTAGTAACTTCACAGGAGAGAAATACATGAAGAATTAAATTAACATTGCCAGTAATGGGACTGATTGACTGCTTCTGCTTCCTTACATAATACATTGAGAGAAGAACTCAGCATCTCTTTGGTATTTCTTCTATAAATGTGTAACCTGAATTTGACTGTGAGAAGACATCAAACTCAAACAGGGGGCATTCTACAAAATAGCTGGTGAGCACTCTTCAACAATGTCAGTGTCATGAAATAAAAGAAAGACCAAGGAATAGTTTCAGTAAAGGAGACTGAAGAGACATAGTAACTGAATCCACCATGTCATCCTGGATTTTATTTGGTTAAAAAGGACATTATTGGGACAACTGGTGAGATGTGAATAAGGTATATAAATTAAATAATAGTATTACATCAGTGCTAGTTTCTTGAGTTTGATACTTGTACTGTGGTTATATGTGAGTACAAAACACATGGAAGTATTGAAAGGGACATTATTTCTGAACTCTTAAACAATTCAGAAAAAAAGATATAAGAGAATAAAGCACATAAGCAAATGTAGGAAAATGTTACTATTTGGGGAAGCAAAGGAAATGGTATTCCAGAAATCTTTATATGATTCTTGTAACCTTTCTCCAAGTGTGTAGTTATGTTTTAAAGAGAAGCACAAATTGAAGAAACCACTAAGGAAACACTGCAAATAGTTTTCAAAAACAACTCATGGACAACTATTCACTTTTTCCCCATTCATCAAGCACACTTCTTTCCTACTCCTTTCCAAGCTTTTCTACTGAGAAACTTTATTTTATTATGAAACATTATTTTAAAAAAAAGGTAAGAGTGCCCACGCACATTAAAACTGAGAGCAAGCAAATTCAAACGAAAATTTGTTTAAAGCAAGTGAGGGGCTGTATTCCTTTTTAAACTTTTTGATTGAATTACTAAACCCGAATTTAATTTAATTTACTCAGCGTTCCAGGATTTCTTTCCTTTTGAGGGTGATGAAATGGGAGTGGAGTATGTGTTAACACAACGGATCTTTATTTCCTTTCTTCTCTTGTAGAGAAGAAAAAATTTAAGAAAATGTAAATGTTATAATAAACAAACAATAAAAGTTAAATATAATGTAAATATAAGTAATATAATATAAAATATAATCCTGAATCTTTTTTTTGTAATTAAAATGTTGATTTTCAGTTTCAAATCTTGTTTCAAAGGCAAAAACGAATTTAAAATTAATCCACTAGAGGGCGCGCAATGATCATATCATCAAACACGCATGCTTTTAGTTAGAATTTTATAATACAGACTGCCCCTTTTTCCACATTACAAAGTAATTCTTTCAGTTTTCCATACTTCTTTGCACTCTAACCTTATTTAAAGTTCAGTTTTGAATTTGACCCAACAGATGTGAATTGAACTCTTTGTAATACTTCACACAGAACGTAAGAGGCTTCTATTTAAAATCTTTACAGCTTCTCACCTCGTACCCCAACTGGACTTGGAACCAGATGACCCGAGTTTGAGTTTCTGCTCTACACTGGTTACATTTTCATTTTAATATTTCATGTCTTTAAGCCATAAGGATGAAATTGTCAATGAAAATACTGTGATTTGTGTTAACGGTTATTGTCTTTATTTAATAAATGCTTATTTCTTAAACAACTCCTTGGTCAAACCACATACTGGATATTTGCTGTTAGGAAAGATGAACCAAATATACCTTGCTGTCAGGGAATTTAAAATTTGGTAGGGGAGACATAGCATGTATGTGACAGCTGTTATAAAAGGAAGACTGTAGTAAGTTATGCAACAGCAGTGTAGTAACGTGCTACAGAAATGCAGAATCTTATTTGCCCATCAACTAATTTGTTTCAGGCTTGGTTCAGTTTATTTTGTGCTCTAAGGCCATGATAATTTCAGTGCTTAATATAGGATCTACTTTACTTACAGGATTTTTTTTTGTCCTTGGATTATATTTCTTTAATTTCTTTATATTTCTCCTCTTTCATCCTGGGCCCCAGTTATCATCAGTGCTTGCTTTATTTTGTCATAAACAAGAGCAATCTGTTTCCATCTTCACAGTCAATTGCAGGTGCTGATTCCTTGTTAGAACATATTTTTAACCCTCACCTTAACCCACACTAATTATACCATTGCCTAATGTTTTCCAAAGGTAATTATCTTTAGATGATATGCTTCAGTTTCCTCATCTATAAAATGCAGATATTAACAGTATTTACCTCTAGGGGCTGTCAAGACAATTAAATGAGTTAATACTTGCAATGCACTTAAGAGTAATGCCTGGCACACAGCACTATATTAATTATATCCATAATTATAAAAATTTTAAGGCATAGACTTGTAAATATATATCTATGTATTTATTTATACATTTATAAATGTACAGCCCATATTTTTTCCTGATGTATCTGCCTTTCTTTTATCCAGTCTCCTACAAGAACGAAGGAAATAGAGAATATTGCCTAGCATGGTATAGTATATTAGTTAAAAGCTCTGGGAATGGGGTTAACAGGGTGAGCTGACACCTTACTAGGTGGTAATCTTGGGCATGCTATATGACATTTTTAACCTTAGTTTCTTCATGACTAAAATGAGGATGATAATTTTATCTAATTTATAGGATTGTTGGGAACCTTACATGAAATAATGCATGTAAAAGCATTTAGCACAATTCTTGGCACATATTTATGTCCTCAACAACTCATATTTATCATTATTATCATCACTGTTATTGTTGTTTCTGCTATTAGTATGCTGGTACTATCTTTGTGGCATATTTATTTATTGTACATTTGTGGTGAGGATTTGTTGCATTTATATTGCTTGTCAAGTTCAGAAGTGTAGATTCTCTGTGTGTCAAGGCAAACCTCTTCAGACCACAAATCTTTACAAGTCTAAAAGGTGGCTCATACATCTTTGTTTGCAGGCCTAGGTTAACTATGGGCCTAGGTTAACAAAATCTAGTGCTCCATATGAATACAGATAAACTGGTGGTGTGAATTCGTTCTGCAAATAATCTGCTACCCTGGAATTCTTGTGGCCTCAGATGAGGTCATTGGAAACCATATGATTTTTAGTTAGTTACGGACACACCTAATTCAGGAAATGTTTTCCCCTCAACACGCACTTACCAGCCTAACCACAGTCTTAAATCAGATCTATCACGTATGTTTGTTGCACACTTCTCTCTTTCTGTCTCCCTCTCCTTGTCTCCCTCTTCTTTCCTTCCTTCCTTCCTTTCTTATGCTACTTTTAGAAATGATACCTCCGAGATGTGAATTATTATGCACTGGCACAAGTTTTTGTTTGAAAATATCCTTTCTGATACCTCCCTAGGCCCCAACCTAATCACCTCCTTGCCAGATGATCTGAATAGTCTTGTCTCTTCCTACTCTATTTGGGTCTATGTAAATTTTCTTACAATAGTTTCATTAAAAAAATCATTTTATTCCTTACACAGGATTTACAAGGGCTATGTGGCTTCCACGTTAATTTCTGAATTTCTTCTGGCAGTCAATGTCTTTTATAATGTAAGTCCATTATACCTCTCATCATTGACTCATTGGTTCATTTTTTGTTCATTATTCATTTTGCTTCTTTTAAAGTAGAAGTTGAATGATTCATTTGATTCTGAAGAGAAACTAGAGTATCCAAACACATTACATTTCTATTTTTGCTAATATCTTATTAGGTACCATGAACATTAAGTTGAACACAACAGAGCCTCTACCATTTAACAATGTATTTTGTAATGGTAAAGACCGGGAAACAAACATATAATCACAATGTTTTATGACAAATAAATACTATGCTAGGAGGTTGAAGAAAAGGGAATCACCACTGATCCAATTTCCTGTTAGTCCCAACTCTAAATTTTTCATTTCAGCCAAATAAATCTATGAAAATTAATCACAGGTATCAGTCTTTGCTGAAAAATATATGTGATCCTTCATTAATATTGCTCCATACAAATCTTTAAAATTCTACTTATTTTACTTTCATCCTAAAACCTTCTTCACCATTTCAGCACATACTCATCTCTCCTACTTCTTTCAAGAGGTTTACAAAATTTTCAGCATATAGTTGCATTTGTTGTATGTTTTGTCTCCACAACTGAATAACATTTTCTTTGAGGGCTGTTCCTTTGTTTCATGAATACCAGGCCCAGTGTTAGGAGCCTAGCTAGCTTGTGCTTATCTTCTCTAAGAAAACCAATGAACCAGCAATACTCATATTTAAAAGAAAAAAACCCAGAAAATTTCAGGGCATAAGCCTTCCCTAAATAACCTCATTTCAAGTCATATTTTCTAAACCTATTCTTGAATATTCAGTCATTGTGAGAATTATTGCAATATGTTTTTCTCCAGGGAAATCAAAGCATTTTAGTTTTTCCCATTTCTCCTGCAATAAAACACACACTAATTAAATATATCTAATATCCAACAAATATTAGTTAAATGAGGAATTGGTAGGAAATTTTTACTCAGCTTTCTTATGTCTTGCACTATTTAATGAGTTCTGCATGGCAGTTTTTTCCCATAACCCTCTGGCCAGTTTAGAATGTCTAGATAAACCATCTGTGGTGGCAAAATTTTGGAGGATTCTGGTTAACTCTGTCTTTACTCCTTAATGAATATTTGTATTTTGGGTTCATCACACAGAGTATTAACAAGTATAACGATGTGTTCATTTGTTATTAAAGGATCTTTTCTGTTTGCAAAAATGTGTCCTTTTCTTCAGACAGCTAATTGTTGAAAAAGGTAGATTCTGCAGGTCAATTAACCAGGTTGCCTCTGATGAAGACAATCTGGAGAGATATCTGCCTTCTATATGAGCAGGCCTGTGCCTACTCCAACTATTTTACAGTTTTGCTAATAGCCAGTTGCAGTCTAATCTACCTCCAGGAAAGTTCAAGTCAACCTCAGGGAAATATTCAAATTTACCAAAGTCCAAGACTTCCCATTTCCTCTCTTCTTTCAATCCCACCCAGCTGCAAGCTGCAGAACAACATACTAATCAAGAATAATTCTCTCTAAGCGTCAGTGACAGAATTCTTGAAGTTTTCATTCAAAATTCCCAAATAATAGAAGTTATACTTTCTACCTATGAAAATTTTACAGTTCTGAAAGAATCCTTCAATTTTGACATCAACCATAGCAAAAGGAGAAATGGACGGAATAGTAAGGTAGAGATGAGGTCAAGTTTGCATTTTGGGGGAGCATTTCCTATGTACCGGAGATCATGCTAGACACTTTAATGCATCATTCATTTAATCATTACAAAAGCTGCATAAAGCAAGCATTACCTCCATTTTATAAATGAAGGCACTGAAACCCAGAGAGGTTAAGGCATTTGCCCACAGTAACAGACACAGGATTCAATGAAAGTTATTTGAGT
Source organism: Manis pentadactyla (assembly GCF_030020395.1). Lineage (NCBI taxonomy): Eukaryota > Metazoa > Chordata > Mammalia > Pholidota > Manidae > Manis > Manis pentadactyla. Next base: position 55,957,496 of record NC_080023.1, read on the forward strand.
AGTATCATGAGTGAATTTTAAATTCAAAATTAAGCTTCAAGTGTCCTTCTTCACTTAGGAAAAATGTTTTGAAACCAGGCCATCTGCTGAGGTACTACGGTTACAGTTGGCCCTCAGAATGTGTTTGGCGTGCTCTGTTTTAGCACTCTGTTGGATTAAGAGGCAGAAAACAAGTTCACCTTGATCTTTCTTATTAAAAATAAAATATCTCAGGGACAAAATTTGACATAAATCTAAACTGGTGACATTTCCAGCTAAAGAAGGCAGAAATAAAATGGGACTTTGGTCTCGATTACAATAAAATGTCAGTAGTGTCAGAAACACAAGTCCTGAAGCTCTGCCAGTGGGGAAGGATGGCAAACAGTGATGCTGATTGATTTCCAGAGCATCTCTTAAAGGTAACACAATATTGCCTTTGACATACAATAATACAATACCCAGTTTAGGTAGGAAATTTCTATATTCTAACAAATCCTGGATAATGGTTTACCTGTGGTCCAGCAAAGATGCTGCTGAGGAGCCAGGCCACGCCGATCATGGACTGTCCGAGCTTGCTGTTGCTTTTCACAGCTAGCGGCCTTGTGATGGCCAGGGAGCGGTCCAGGCTGATCACTACCATCATGAAGGCTGGGGTGTACATGGAGAAAAGCTTCAGATAGCTGAGCACTTTGCAGAGGAGCTCTCCAGCATACCACTGCACTGTAATGTTCCATATTCCGTCCAACGGCATGACAATCAGAGTCTCCAACAGGTTGGCTAAGGTCAGATGTTTTAAAAGCACTTTCATTCTTGAGAGCTTTTTCCCTTTCTCTTTCTTCTGAGTCCACTTCTGAAGTTTCAGCAAGAAAGAGGCATTAAAAGTTGTGGAGAGTAGGAAAAGGAAGAAAGTAACTGTCACTCGGATCTTGCCAGATAAGGTCAGGGTGGGGAGGTTGCTCTGCATCAGCGGGAGGCTGCTGTTGACGGCTGAGCAGTGGTGGTGACTCTGTTCCCGAGGGGCACTGTTTGCCATCCTTCCCCACTGGCTAAGCTTCAGGACTTCTGTTTCTGACACTACTGATATTTTATTGTAATTGAACCCAAAGTCCCATTTTATTTCTTTAGATGGAAACGTCACCGGTTATATTTATGTCAAATTTTGTCCCTGAGATATCTTATTTTTAATACGAAAGACCAAGGAGAACTTGTTTTCTGGCTTATAATCCAACAGAGTGCTAAAACAGAGCATGCCAAACACATGCTGAGGGCCACTTGTAACCGTAGTACCTCAGCAGATGGCCTGGTTTCAAAACATTTTTCCTAAGTGAAGAAGGACACTTGAAGCTTAATTTTGAATTTAAAATTCACTCATGATACTACTCAAATTACTTTAATGAATAGATTTTCTAAGAACTACTGTTAGTGTTCTGTCCAAGAGATGCAAAATGAAAATGAAGAAAAATATTAAAGAACATGATCTACTTAAAATCTCGTTTTAAGAAATAAATACATTTATCAAAAACATTTTTCTTTTTCAATCACACACTGCTGTGCCTTTGAACCCTAGAAAAATACACTAAAAACCATCCTCCACAAAACACTGAATTCATACTTTAATAGAATTACTTTCATCTAATACAAATTGGACTGCATTCATGGTCAGATTATCCATGCTTATAATGAAATGGTGAATTTTATTACTGCCTTACTTTTATAATTGTCTAAATATTGTACTTGCTCTTATTGTACATTATAGCATAGAGTAACTAGATACAAGGGTGAATACTGTATAAATGCCGTAACCACTTTATGTATGTTTATATGTAATATGCATATTTGCTTGTATTTCTTCATATGTTATCTGATTATTTAACAGTAGCGCCACTTTAGAAACTTAGTGTTGCGGCTTTGACAATCATGGTGAGTGCTTGATATTATGACCCAGTACTGGTATGGCTTACATTGCAATTCATTAAATCATCAGCATGATTTGTCTTATGTCAACTAGTTTGCTTTTCTGGCAGCCAAAGCAGGAGTCAGGTTAAGAGTAAAGGCAGCTCTTTTGACTTAGATGGTTCATTCTTGATTTTTTATTCTTTTATTTTTTATTTTGGTATCATTAATATACAGTTACATGAGCAACATTGTGGTTACTAGGTTCCCCTCATTATCAAGTCCCCACCACATACCCCATTACAGTCACTGTCCATTAGTGTAGTAAGATGCTATAGTCACTACTTGTCTTCTCTGTGCTATACTGCCTTCCCTGGGCTCCCCCTACATTATTCGTGCTAATCATAATGCCTCTTAATCCCCTTATCTCTTCCTTACCTCCACCCTCCCGAGGCCCTTTCCCTTTGGTAACTGTTAGTCCATTCTTGGGTTCTGTGAGTCTGCTACTGTTTTGTTCCTTCAGTTTTTGCTTTGTTCTTATACTTCACAGATGAGTGAAATCATTTGGTACTTGTCTTTCTCCGCCTGGCTTATTTCACTGATTATAATACCCTCTAGCTCCATCCATGCTATTGCAAATGGTAGGATTTGTTTTCATCTTATGGATGAATAATATTCCATTGTGTATATGTACCACATCTTCTTTATCCATTCATCTACTGATGGAAACTTAGGTTGCTTCCATTTCGTGGCTATTGTAAATAGTGCTGTGATAAACATAGGGGTGCATATGTCTTTTTTAAACTGGGCTCCTGCATTTCTAGGGTAAATTTCTTGGAGTGGAATTCCTGCATCAAATGGTATTTCTATTTTGAGTTTTTTGAGGAATCTCCATACTGCTTTCCACAATGGTTGAACTAATTTACATTCCCACCAGCAGTGTAGGAGGGTTCCCCTTTCCCCACATCCTCGCCAACATTTGTTGTTGTTTGTCTTTTGGATGGTGGTCATCCTTACTGGTGTGAGATGATATTTCACTGTGGTTTTAATTTGCATTTCTCTGATGATTATTGATGTGGAGCATCTTTTCATGTGAATTGTTGGCCATCTTAATTTCTTCTTTGGGAAGTGTCTGTTCAGCTCCTCTGCCCATTTTTTAATTGGCTTATTTGCTTTTTGTTTGTTGAGGTGTGTGAGCTCTTTGTATATTTTGGATGTAAATCCCTTATCAGATATGTGGTTTATGAATATATTCTCCCATACTGTAGGATGCCTTTTTGTTCTTCTGATTGTGTCCTTTGCTGTACAGAAGCTTTTTAGGTTGATATGGATCCACTTGTACATTTTTGGTTTTGTTTCCCTTGCCCGGGGAGATACATTCATGAAGAAGTCACTCATGTTTATATTCAAGAGAGTTTTGGCTATGTTTTCTTCTAAGAGTTTTATGGTTTCAGGTCTTTGAACCATTTCGAGTTTACTTTTGTGTATGGAGTTATACAGTAATCCAGTTTCATTCTCTTACATGTAGCTCTCCAGTTTGGTCAATACCAGCTGTTGAAGAGGCTGTCATTTCCCAATTGTATATCCATGGCTCCTTTATCATATATTAATTGACTATATATATTTGGGTTAATATCTGGACAATATATTTTGTTCTACTGGTCTATGGGTCTGTTCTTGTGCCAGTACCAAATTGTCTTGATTACTCTGGCTTTGTAGTAGAACTTGAAGTTGGGAAGTGAGATCTCCCCTGCTTTATTATTCCTTCTCAGGATTGTTTTGGCTATTTGGGGTCTTTTGTGGTTCCATATGAAATTTAGAACTATTTGTTCCAGTTCATTGAAGAATGTTGTTGGTATTTTGATAGGATTGCATTGAATCTGTAGATTGCTTTAGGTGGGATGGCCATTTTGACAATATTAATTCTTCTGACCCAAGAGCATGGGATGAGTTATCATTTACTAGTACTCTCTTTAATTTTTCTTAAGAGTGCCTTGTAATTTTCAGGGTATAGTTCTTTCACTTCCTGGTTAGGTTTATTCCTAGGTATTTTATTCTTTTTGATGCAGTTGTGAATGGAATTGCTTTCCTGATTTCTCTTTCTGCTAGTTCATCCTTATTGTATAGGAATGCAACAGATTTTTGTGTATTAATTTTGTATCCCACAACTTTGCTGAATTCAGATATTAGCTCTAGCAATTTTGGAGTGGATTCTTCCAGGTTTTTTATGTACAATATCATGTCATCTACAAACAGTGACAGTTTGACTTCTTCCATATCAATCTGGATGCCTTCTATTTCTTTGTGTTGTCTGATTGCCATGGCTAGGACTACAGTACTATGTTGAATAAAAGTGGGGAGAGTGGGCATCCTTGTCTTGTTCCTGATCTTAGAGGAAAAGCTTTCAGCTTCTCACTGTTAAGTATAATGTTGTCTTTGTGTTTGTCATATATGACCTTTATTATGTTGAGGTACTTGCCCTCTATACCCATTTTGTTGAGAGTTTTTATTATGAATGGATGTTGAATTTTGTTCAATGCTTTTTCAGCATCTTTGGAGATGATCATGTGGTTTTTGTCCTTCTTTTTGTTGATGTGGTGGATGATGTTGATGGATTTTTGAAGGTTTTACCATCCTTGCATCCCTGGGATGAATCCCACTTGATCATAGTGTGTGATCCTCTTGATGTAGTTTTGAATTCGGTTTGCTAATATTTTGTTGAGTATTTTTGCATCTATGTTCATCAGGGATATTGGTCTGTACTTTTCTTTTTTTGTGGTGTTTTTGCCTCATTTTGATATTTGAGTGATGCTGGCTTCATAGAATGAGTTTGTAAGTATTCCTTCCTCTTCTATTTTTTTGGAAAATTTTAAGGAGAATGGGTATTATGTCTTCTCTAAGTGTCTGATAAAATTCAGTGGTGTGAATCCATCTGGTCTGGGAGTTTTGTTCTTGGGTAATTTTTGATTACCAATTCAATTTCATTGCTGGTGATTGGTCTCTTCAGATTTTCTCCTTTTTCGTGGGTCAGTCTTGGAAGGTTGTCCATATCTTCTAGGTTATCCAGTTTGTTAGCATATAGTTTTTCATAGTGTTCTCTAATAATTCTTTGTATTTCTGTGGTGTCTGTAGTGATTTTTCCTTTCTCATTTCTGATTCTGTTTACGTGTGTAGATTCTCTATTTTTCTTGATAAGTCTGGCTAGGGGTTTATCTATTTTGTTTATTTTCTCAAAGAACCAGCTCTTGGTTTCATTAATTTTGTCTATTGTTTTATTCTTTTCAATTTTATTTATTTCTTCTCTGATCTTTATTATGTCTCTCCTTCTGCTGACTTTGGGCCTCATTTGTTCTTCTTTTTCCAGTTCCATTAATTGTGAATTTAGACCGTTTGTTTGGGATTGGTCTTCCTTCTTTAGATAGTCCTGGATTGCTATATACTTTCCTCTTAGAATTTTCTTCACTGCATCCCACAGAAGTTGGGGCATTGTGCTGTTATTTTCATTTGTCTCCATATATTGCTGGATCTCTGTTTTAATTTGGTCTTTGATTCATTGATAATTTAGTAGCACGTTGTTAAGCCTCCATGTGTTTGTGTGCCTTTTCATTTTCTTTGTATGATTTATTTCTAGTTTTATACCTTTGTGATCTGAGAAGTTGGTTGGTACAATTTCAATCTTTTTTAATTTCCTGAGGCTCTTTTTGTGGCCTACTATGTGGTCTATTCTGGAAAATGTTCCATGTGCACTTGAGAAGAATGTATATCCTGCTGCTTTTGGGTGGAATGTTCTGTAGATATCTGTTAGGTCCATCTGTTCTTTTGTGTTGTTCAGTGTGTCTGTGTCCTTACTTATTTCCTGTCTGGTTGATCTGACCTTTGGAGTGAGTGGTGTGTTGAATTCTCCTAAAATGAATGCATTGCATTCTGTTTCCTCCTTTAATTATGTTAGTATGTGCTTCACATATGTAGGTGCTCCTGTGTTGGGTGCATAGATATTTACAATGGTTATATCTTCTTGTTAGACTGAGCCCTTTATAATTATGTAATGTCCTTCTTTGTCTCTTGTTACTTTCTTTGTTTTGAAGTCTATTTTGTCTGATACTAGTACTGCAACACTTGCTTTTTTCTTCCTATTGTTTGCATGATATATCTTTTTCCATCTGTTGACTTTTAGTCTGTGTATGTCTTTGGGTTTGAAGTGAGTCTCTTGTAGGCAGCATATAGATGGGTCTTGCTTTTTATCTATTCTATTACTCTGTGTCTTTTGATTGGTGTATTCAGCCCATTTACATTTAGAGTGATCATCTTATTGCTATTGCAGGCTTTGGATTCGTGGTTACCAAAGGTTCAAGGGCAGCTTAGATGGTCCATTCTTATTAGTTAATTTATTTGCTTTTTCTGTCTTGTATTCATTTATTTAATAAATAGTTACTAATAGCATGCTCTATATACTCAGCCTCTGCAGGTGATAAAAAGTACATGTGGTGTCCAGGCTCTGAGCAGCTTATTTAGTGCTGTTGAAGAAAAGAGTATTGAATATGTCATATGCGTCTCCTCAGATCCCACCTGTGCTGCCTGCCTCCTGGATCTTGAGCAGCTTAGACCAGTCGTTTACTGGGGCTCCCTCTTGGTTGTCACCACATGCCTAGAATTATTGATATTCTCACTATTTCTAGACTTAGATGAAATGACGTACTGTAAGACATAGAATCTGGCCTCCTAAGTGGCTTTTGGAAAGGTCTTGTAATGTTTTCCAATGGAGTATTTTGGTTCTGAAATGAACCGTTTTAGAATAATTAGTGGGAGGAATAGATGAGTCAGAAATCATGAGAAGTATGCCTTTTAGAAAAGTGTATCACATGCATTTTAAAGCACACATATAGCATACATATACACTTGTCTCTCATTTGCAGCAATTATATTCTATATAGTTGCTATGCACACTGAATCAGTGAATACCGAGCCATTGCTCCTAACAAAACCAACACTGGCATTTCATTGGTTCATTTGCCAATGCCCTTGTAAAACAAGCCAGTCTCACCGGCATTGAAAACCTGCTTTTCCACATTATGTTTTTCCTCTACAATGCTTAGAAGATATTTTAAAAACTCTTCTCAAGATTCCTGATACATAGAAACTGCCACACCTGCAAAGTTGAATATTTTCATGCTGTATTACCTTTTGAAATGAGCAAACCAGTTACCATGGTTTCTTTGGTTTTCAACATCGTGCTGTGTCCACAAGGAGGTTTTCACCCTCATTGTCCAGAATGCTCTTCACTATCTTTTTTTATTTTTAAATCAATGCTCCATGAATTCTTTGCCATGCTAAATAGGTCCTTTCAATAACAAGAATAGTAGACTCTCAAATAATGGACGTCTTTTTCAAAATATGCAAGGCCTAAAAAGCCAACAAGAACCCAGGCAGCTCCAGGGATGAGCAACTCTGCCTCATGACCTGAGTTGGTCCTCAAGCATCATTTCTTTGCCTCTCTTTGTATTATCTTCTCCATCTTCTACCTAACTGCTCAGCTGTTTCCAGATTGCAAGTCCTGATTCTGAGGGATTAGGGAGGCGGTGGTTTGGAAATGACCCAGAGGAGGAAGAAATAGATTTTTAACCCCTCTTTACCAATTAGACTGAAAGAAGAGAGCAAGGTGGGTCTTCCAAAAAAAGAAGTATGTAGATGAAAAGTATTTGGAGAAAATTTTGTTTCTAGTAGGGAGAGAATATGGAGGCAGCACAGTATCAGAGAAAAGGAATATTTATTTTTCTTTTTTCTTCAGAACATGGACTTTCTTCATTAAACTAAGAATGAGAATGGCTGTGACAATTATGATGTGCAGAGGGGAGCATTTTCATTCAAGTGTAAACTGGAAGGATTTGAGGAAGGAATGTGGACTTAATTATGAGTAAGTGTTTACACAAAATTGCTATGGAGAAAAGGAAAAAATTCTAAGAGCAATTCAATTTTTTTCTAAGCCTTGTTAAATTATACATAACATTTAAAATAGAAGACTCACTTTCATTTTCACATTTTATTTGGAGAATTACACCATGAGACATTATTACAATTCTTATTTCAGATAGCTGCGCCAGAGATAAGTGATAAGAAAGTATAGTTGAACAGTTGTGTAAGATAATGGAGATCAGATTAACAAAAAACATGTATGAAATGAATGAAAAAACAGAAGCATAATGAGCATATTTGTCAAAACTGATACATTCATGAAATACTGAAAGTAGTAACCTATTTTTGTTTTAATTATGATAAAGAATATATAACTATATACAAATAAACAAAACAAGAATGACCATTTTTATTTCAATAAATCAATTAATCAAATGTTTATGGACCATATATCCTAGGCACTATACTTGTAGTTACCAAAGAAAAGCTAGCCAAACTCATTATATTTGATGTTTCCAAACATATTTCAAAATTATATTGTATTGAGATATTTTTATTCATATAAACTTAATGTGGGCTGTTGGATATTAAAAATAGCATAATTTTAAATTTATTGTTTTGCTGATAATATTTTGTTTACACACTTAGCATTTCCATTTCATAAAGTAATTCAATTCTAAAATGCAACACATCTTAATCCCATCTTCTTCACAATTGAAGTTTGAAAGCTAGATCTCCAATAATTGTACTAATTAAGAATTTATGATATGAAATAATGATATGATACATAATGATATGTATGTGTAGTGACATAAGTAAAATTTAAAGATACAATTTAAGAAGTATGTGTGATTATTGGCATTATCCATTTATATTTGAATTAAGTTACAATAAGCCTGAGTTCCCATGAAATTGATATCCTATTTATACCTATATAATGTACTCACTATTATTTCATTCATATTCCTTTTTCTACTTTAAAAAGTGTTTCTATAAAGTTTCTGATATTCTTAAGAGTAGTTCATTTACTTCTTAAATTCTTTGATGCTCCTTTCATTATGCATTTACAAAAATATCACTGGTATTGCTTGCTTTAAATTCTGCTATATGCCCCACACAGTCTAATACGTTAAGGCTTAAAATTTTTCTTAGAAAAATTAAATAGATTTCTAACTTTTAATTTTACTCTATATCAGAGTAAGTATAACAACATGGCAGAAGTACCTTAGAGCACCACATAGGTTAGTTTAGAAACAATTAGCATAATGTAATAAATATTTGTAAATGAATGTTTTTACTGGGAAAAAAGTAAAATTTTAAAAAATTTATTTTACTACCTATGGTACTTCTAGAGAGAAGTAATGTAACAGAAATCTATACAGAATACTCCACTAGGTTTAGAACATATTGACCTAAACAATTCTCATTTTAGTATTTTCCCCTGTTTTTCTAACTTATATTATTCTAACAGGAGGAAATAAAATGAAATAAATAGTTATTCCCATTCTTCAAGTATGTTAAACTCTTGTAAATAAGTATTTTATTTAACAAATACTTAGGAACAATTCTTCTAAGTGCTTTATAGATATTTAATCATTTAATACACATGACTACCTTCTGAGGTAAATACTATTTTTATCCTGATTCTACAAATGGGGAAACTGAAGCATAGAAAAGTTAGGTAAGTTGCCCAAAGTCACACAGCTATTAGGAGGCAGAACACTGTTAGAATCCAGGTAAATTGGCTCTGTAATGGAATTTAAACTATATTTTCATAATGAATATAGTAGTATGAAAAAAAGAGCACTATACTGGTAATCATGGATCCTGTTTCCTTATGTGACCCTGAAGCCTCCTGAGTCTCAGAGATTAACTGTAAAATTCATGACATGGTTTTTAAGTTCTCTGTCAGCTTCAAAATAATTTTCTGTTATTCTATTAAAGTGTTGTATTTTCATTTACTGGATATGGCTTCTTTTTAGTCATAAGAACTGTAGTTTCTAAGCTTTACTGATTTATTTTTTCATTCATTCATTTAACAATTTTTTTCTGTCAGAGTTCTAGGTGTTGGGAATATAGAGTAAGACAACATATAATATTATGGAGTGTCCGTTTTTTAATACATTATAATTTTAAAGAAATATTATTTTAACTATATGAGAAGGTAAGAAAATGAATTAATTTGAATTTCTATTAAAACCCTCACAAGAAAGGTTAAAAGAATGAGACAGGGCCATCCTTTTCTCTGGCACTTGAAGACGTGTGTACTATGAATTTTTTTAACAAGAGGATCTTTAAAAATGAAGAAACAATAAATCTTGAAAATGAAAAAAAGATAAACTCAGTAGAAAGGTTTCTGTTTTTTGTTTTGTATTGTTTGCTTGGGTGAAAAGTCTTTTTGATGATAATCATTGAAGAAGTCAGTCTTCTGCATTTGAACTATGAGTTCTTTTGAGGGAAGTAAACCAATTATGCCAGAAAGAGTCTGAACAATGCTAAATACATTTTTCCAGCAGCAAAACCAAAAGACAGTATGCTCAGCAAGAGTCCTGAAAAGCAGCAGTCTGCCTAAAAATGAGAAAAGTCAAAGTGAAAATATTAAACTGCAGTAAGGGTAACAAATTCTAATGAAACTGGTTTTACCAGATATTGAATTACCTGAAAGAGGAGTCTATAAGCCACAACTGAGTACAAACAATCACAAAGTCTCTGAACGAGATGCCGGAGAGCTCAGGTGGAACACTCACAAAGGCACAGTGTTTGACAGGCAAAAGAAGAAACCAGCTGAGAAGTGAACTTTGTAAGTTCCTTCAAATATTACCAGGTTAGCAGTGAGGAGGAATTGACAGAAAGTGGACTTCAACATACAGTATTTAGTTACAGTGTTATCTGTATAATATTTAACTTACTTATTTAGTAAATTTGGTAATAATTTATATGCTGCACATTGAGATTTCACTATTATTTCAATGTTCTCATCATGAACTTTGGTCAGATACTATTAATAGCAGAAATGCCTGAATCTGAAGAGACCCTGTAGTTATGATAGTGTCGCCCAGCGGGGGAGGCTCTGTTGTAACTGACCTTACCTACTGTTTTGTCTCAGCTGTAGAGAGGGAAAGGTAGTCTATCACTCTACAACATGTTATTGTACAGGCTAATTCACTTGAACCAGCCTTGTTTGGAAATAGCATGCCTTATTTAAATAATGCTTACTTAGCATACTTGTCTTCTTGTCAAATATTTTCAAAAATAAAAATTAGGTCCTTGTACTTTTTATCCCACCGGATTTTTATACTCCTTATATACAAAGAAATTAGATAAAGAAGAATACTAGTGGCTTAAGTTATTAGTCCATCTTTCTTTCTTCCCAAGATACCAGAATATGCATAGTGTGACACTGATTTATGCAAAGACTAATTAAAATAACACAGGAAAATACAGAATCTCTGCTGTGAGGTAATATAATTGAATAATATCATGTGGACTCAAAGATAGCACATTTTGCTTCAGGTAATAGATAAATATTAAGGAAAATCTAAGCCTAGAGCCAGTGAGCATGTCTTTTCCACCACAAGGGCTTTTGTTCATGGATGAAGAGAGACAAAAGTTAAGATGTGGCTAGAGATCAAGACATTGTTTGAATCCCTGGATCTAGCCTCCGTGCTGCCATACATCCATCCCTAGAGTTGTAGTTAGATGAGTCAGAAGTTTCTTCTCTTCATGTAGGCTAGTGTTATCTGAGGTTCTCCCACTGGTGACCAAAAAATACTGACCAAAAGGCCTAGAGTTTTTTGTCTATACTTAATTTCTAGAAAGTTAAACAGAAGAAATACTAATTCTAAATACTAAATACTAATACAAGTGTGTAACTCAGGATAGGTCAGAATATTTTAAAACCAATGAAATGATCAAGCTATGGTATTAATTCACCCATTGTATTTATGACAAATATTACATTTTAGAACACTATGCTAAGCAGATCCTCAGGATAGGTCAGAATATTTTATGACCCTATCATATAGCAGAGCATAGCTGTTTAGAATAGTGGTCTCTGGAATCCAAACGTCTGATTTTGAATCCCAGCTCAGCCAATTATAAACTCTCTGATCATGACTTTTCTCTACTTCAGTTTCTTTATAAAATTAAGATTACAAGGTTGTTGAGAGGGTTCAATGTAATCATACATGTAAAGTGTACCTGACAAATGGCCTATAAATGTTAGCTACTATTATTAATGCAATTATTTTTGAGCAAAATTTAATCATGTGTATCATTTATTGTTTATTATAAATTAAATCATAATGAAGGTTATTAGTGGTAGCTATAGGAATGTCAGTGATAAAAGAGATGCTATTGAGATACTGGTGGGCCAGGAAAGCACCCTGCAGAGTTAATATTTTGGATAAAAGCCAACTGATCTGTTTATTTGGTAAGTTGGCAGGAAGCCTTACAGTGCATTCACAGATATCTGTACTCAGCTAGGATATTTCTATGTGTGTGAAAGGAAAGTGAAGGGGAGCAAAACTTCCATATTATTCTAGCTGAAATTTGTATTGTTGAGGAATTTTAAGGGGTTGGAGGTATGTAATACAGTGTTATTTGCACAATGTATTTAAATCTATATAGTGAAACATAGCCCATGTATCAGGATAATTGTTACTCTGTGTGTGTATGTGAGAACCATCTTCTGGCCTCACTTTCATATGAAATAGACAAATCAACAAGCTTCAGGATCTAGTCAATGCATCCCATGAGATTATCACACTTTTTTTGTGTCACGCAAAGTGAGGAAACCGTAAATAGAGAAGGGATTAACATTGGTTTAAAGACTAGAAAGAAAAAGGGTAGACAGATTTTCCTGGAAAATTTTTGCAGGCAGTATTATTGCAATTCATTAGGCTACAACTTACCAATATATGGATCTTACAGAATTCATGTGATTCAGCAGGGGATTATTTACACACTCAGAGGGGAGTTTATTGCTAAGACCTGATATTCTATGATTTTCCAAGGTACCTGAATCAGCAGAGAAGACCTCTTTAGTAAACTGTAATCCATGTTTATTTATGTAATTACCTTCAGTCTGGAAAGGGATAAAAGGGAAAATTATATGTCTCAGTCCACTCCTGTCTCTAAACTCTTGCCAAAGTCTAACACACAAAAGGTTTTCATAGTTCTAAAATTGCATATGTTTAAATTTGCAACAATAAATCTGCATAAAGAGAGGTGATTCTGAATTAAATGTGGTTTGAGGGTATAACTTGGAGCTCTCATTTACAAAATACTTCTGCACTAGAGACCAGTTTTGGACAAGATCCAATTTCAATAGTATGTCATTTGAGTGTAGACACCAGGCTTGTTTGGAAGAGTGCATTCATCTCCCCAGCTTTTATAATCTGAACCAACCAGAGGCCCACCAGAATCACCCTAGAGAGAAAAAGTATATATACAATTACTATAATTTAAAGGTGAATACTGTTTGTTTTTCTCTTCTTTAGTAAAGACAGGGAGAGACAGAAGAAGGAAAAGCACCTAGAATTTCAACACTGAAGTGATTCTAGTCTAGAACATTTTTGTGTTCTGTAGTCAATTATTTAAATAAAAACGATCAGTATATGTCTTTGGTTATAAGAATATAATAATGGAAAACATATGTGAAAAATTTCAGCTCAGTTATTTACCTAAAAGAGATACTGAAGGGATTGTCACTTATGCAATCATTAGTATGCTGAGGAATTCTCTCATTATCTCCCCAAATTCCCCTAATTTCAGGCAGATAGTGGGAAACAGGAAGGTTGTATTTACTCACCACCAGCATTGGACTGTTGTTCTTTCATTCTTGTGTAAACACATCTCCAATTTTCAGGATTGTGTAATTTGGCTAAACTATCCTCTACACTCCTTATGGTTTTCATCTTCAGAGGCTTAGGCCATTTTCCAGAATAACGAAACACCTTAGCATCTGAAGTTCCCTTTGTTCCGATCCTCCCTATCATTCTGGATAATTTCAACATCTATAGGTGAAACCACAGTCTCTTGGTTTCCTTGATTCTAATCACCTACACATTTATTAAACATTTCTGTATCACAGTTAATCATCATCTGGAACTGTCCCACCTCTGAAATGCCATTATTCAGTGTTATGATTGCACATACCTATCTCTTTAGTTTTCTACTGCACTACTTTTTGCTCTGCATCTGCTCTTCAACCTCATGAAGAATGCCAATTCTTGATTCTTCCCTTTTATCCTGGTATTAACTTACTTCCCACTTCCCATCTTTCTTTATTCGACCATATTCCATAATTTACCCATACCACTATCCTTTCAGCAGAATTCTCACCTCCTTACCTTCCTCCCCAACATAACCTGGGCCAAATCATATGCTATGAAAGAAAACCATGTTATAAATTCATATCCTCTAGCCAACACCTCTCTCCAACAGTTATGTGTCCCCTTTCTTTCTCATCTTTAAGAGCAACCAATCCAGACTTTGTCATTTCAAAAATTTAAAAAGTCATTATTTCTTTTTTAATTACATAAAATTAACATAAAATTTTTCCATTTTAACCATTTTAAATATACAATTTTAATGGTATCAAGTGCGTTACTATTCTGGTGTGATTATTACCACCATCTACTTCCAGAACTTGTTTTCATCTCACAAAATTGAAAATCTGCACTTATTAAATAATAACTCCTATTGTCTCCTTCTTCCAGCTCCTGGCATCCACAACTCTTCTTCCTGTATCTATGAATTTGAGTACTGTAAGTACCTTATATGACTGGAGTCACACAGTATTTGTGACTTTTATGACTGGCTTATTCCACCTAATATAATGCCTTTAGGTTTCATCCTGGTTGTAGCATGTGTCAGAATTTCCTTCTCTCTAAAGGCTGAATGATATTCTGTTCTATGTACACGCCACATTTTGTTTACCCACTTATCCATTATGGTCACTTGGGTTGCCTTCCTCTTTTGGCTATTATAAATAATACTGCTATGAACATGGATGTACAAATATCTATCTGTGTTGCTGCTTTCAGTTCTTTTGGGTATATACCCAGAAATGGAATTGCTCAATCATATGGGATCCCACTATCTCTAGCTCAGTTGCTTCCAGTCCATCTTCCACTCTGCATGTACTGGATTCGAATTAGACAATCATTAGTAATCTTGGCTAGATTACTTTCAATGGGCTGGGATGGCAAATACTCTGCAAACAGTGGGTTAGAGTAAGATGAGGATGTGGAACAATAGTGGTATTTAGATATTTGACCAAGAAGGAAAAAAGAAAGAGTAGGCTACATCAAGGGAGAGACCTAAAAATGTTTGTACAATATGTGAAAGAGTCCATTAGAATGGCAAAGTTTGGAAAATATAGAAGAAAGTTCAGGTTAATGGGAGGCTCAAATACTTGTGTAGATGTAAAGAGAATGGATGAAGAACATAAGCAAGAGATTAGCTTTGAATACTTGAAACTTGTTCATCTGGAGCCTAGAGGATGAAGATAAGTACACATATAAATGTGTCAGGTATAAGAGAAATGAAAGGAGTTCTCATATAATTGCTTTCATTTTTTTCTAGTCAGTAGGAGGAAATGTCTTACGTTAAGGAGTATACAGGGCATGGTGGGATACATGAAAACAATGTGATACAAATTTGACATAGCACTATAAAGGATGCATTAAAGATTTTTACAGTGTGTTAAGGACCCAGTTGTGATTATATGATACCAAATTACAAGACTGCAATATTTCTTCTAGGTGTGCTCAGGAGGTTACATCTAAAAGCAAATAAAGTAGACAGTCATATGCTCTGAGGTTTGGCTGGAGATCATTAGGATGACTGTGAGGAAGTAGAAGATGGGGAAGTCATTGAGTGTGCTGTCCATAGAGGGGTTGGAATAATATAACATGGTTTCCAAGTTGTGTAAGGTTAGAAGGGTGTCATGGAGCTGGGAGGTTGGACTGAGAAAACTGAGAGAAACAGGAATTTCAGCTTTCTTTATGTGAAAGAATGAATGAATAAAGCAGGGGTCTTCCTGGATTTATCACTGATTCTGCCTTCCTAGATAATTACAATAATACCTTGATAAATACACTAATACAATAAATACAATAATATCTATACAATAATGCTTCGTTAGCTCTAGGACTATTGCTCATAATTAACATCAGATGTATTTTTGAAGCATATTAAACATAAAGAAAGGCAGCTTAATGTAGTATTCAGCGTATAGGTTGTAGAGTCCAATTTCCTGTGTATAAATCTGAGTTCTGCACTTAATACCTATGCGAATTTAGACAAATTACTTGATCTCTCTGTCTCAGTACCTTCACCTTAGAAATAGGGTTTATAATAGTACAAACATATATCACAGGATTGTTATAAATTGAATAAATTAATATTTATAAAGAGCTTAAAACTGCCTAGCACACAGAGATGCTATGTAAACATTGTTAAATAAATAAAATTGGTGTTACTTACATCATACTTAATTCTAAATTAAGAAAGCTCCATGATCATCAGTTTTGGTATTGGGCCCAGTAGACAGTTTCTTAGTGAAAGAGGGCCAATTGAACTGAAGTCACCAATATTCCATTTCTTCTCTTCATTGCATATTCCAAATTGAGTCTTCCCCACTCCTATTCACAGCTTCTCGTAACAGTGAGGTTTAGCACTTCAGTGCTTTAATGAGACTTATCAGATAGCAATATAATTTTAATTAGTGACTTTGGCTATAAATATACTTAAGCCTTTAAAAATGATCAGTCTTTTGAGAAAATTGAGCATGTTAATTGAAAATTAAAAACTACAATAAAAAATCTTCTTGAAAATGGAATAAGCCGATTTACCTGGCAGACATCCACACTTCCCTCCAGGAACCCGACACACAGCATTCCAGGTGTGATCATATATCTTTTCTCTGTTGCAGGTCTTATCATCTATAATCTTCACTAATCTTTTTTGGAGAATATTAGGGCTTGTTCCTAAAGGAAGAAAATTATATAATTTTTGCTAAAGTTAGTATTAGTCTGTCTGGCTAAGTTATTAATATCTTACCCTATGTACAATTTCCAAATCAATGTAAAACATAATTTTTAATTAAACTTTTATCACTTTTCTTAGTAATAAAGAAGTAATGTTATGAACATACACATGTTTAAATGTTCTTTGCTTAGTCACAGAGAGCTATTCATTTAATTACATCAAAATATGCCTATCCTCTGTGGTCCTTATTTTTTTCTATGGCACTTAACCTGCATAAAACATACTCTGTAATCTACTTATTTATTACATTTCACAAAGGTGTTTGTCTTTGCTAAGAATGTAAGCTTTATGAGAGCAGGAATATTTGCCTATTTTGTTCATTAATATGTCCAAACCACCTAGGACAGTACTTGGAGCAAAGTTGGTAATCAAAGTAGATGTTTATTGAGTGATTGAATGAATTGGAAGAAAATGAATTATTTATTCAAATGACACATTTCTGTAAAAACTGTCAGTATTAAGGAAAATCATAACAAACAGCTCTATGAAGTTATAGTTTCTGCATGAATGTTATTGAGGATAATTTTCAACACATTCCATGTTATTCTCTTTAAAATGATCTATGTAAAATATTTCTCAGGTTTAGCTGTGAATTTGAGTACTTTTTTTTAACTCCTAAAATTCAAATCACCTAATGCAGGAAGGTTAGGAACTCACCATCAAACTTTAATGTTCCCCATTCAGTAAACACCACTTCGGAATTGGTTGGGAATGTGTAAGTAGCTTCTGGAAAACATGCTCTTCAGATGTTGCTTGTATACAATACTGGTAAAGACAGATGCACAACAGCAATATCATTATTGTGCTCAGGGTAGTGGTAGTTTTCATGAATTATATAATGCTTGACCCCTCAATTTGTGTATGGATCACTTAAAAGAAGCCCAGAACTCACACCTCATTCTTTGGGATTCCTGGCTCTAAAGAAAACAGATTAATTTATTAAAAGTCCTATATATTGGAGTTGTAGGAATTACTATCTTATATATTTTTAAACAATTGCATATGGTTTAACTATCGATAGTATGCATAAGCATACAAAAGTAAAGCTATATGTAAAAGAAAAGTACAACTAAAAATAGTGATAATATGAATAAACTGAACAACTCAGTAAGCTATATTTTAAAAGATAATCTATTGAAACTACAATTCATTCCCTTTTTTTTCCCATAAAAGACACATGTGACAACACAAGACAATAAGATTAATAAAGTGGGAAGGAATTTGGGATGCAGTAAACTTATGGGAATTAAGGAAATAGTCGAAATACTTTTTTATAATTATTAAAAACTATAAGTAGGAGGATATCTCTGACTTTTGCTATCATTCATTAATCAACAGTTGGTATATTAAGCACTAAAAAAAGTGTTTTCAAAATCTAAAATTTGAGAGGGATTTTTATTTAAAAATAAAACCTATAAATGCTACATAAAGCCTATAGACAGTGGTGAAACAAACCATCAAACAAAAGGGTGAAAAAACAAGAGCAAGCTTTTGGTGCAATAATATATCCCTTAGGGAAATAATCATTTCAAAACGGCTATAATAAATATGAGAGGGTAAAAGATTAATTCACATATTTACAATTAAATAAGTAAGACCACATGTAAAAAGGATGAGAAAGAAATAGAAGACCCATGTTCAGTTTGAGGTTTATAGTTTTTATTGAATTAAGTAATCTAGCTTGGTGGTTCTCAACTGAGAGCTATTTGTCCTCCAGGAGACATCTGATAATCTCTAGGTATATTTGGTGGTCAGTCCTGGGGTGTTGCTATTGGCATGTGGCACACAGAGGCCAGGGATGCTGCCAAATATCTCATGATGCATAGAATAGCTCCCCACAATAGAGAATTATTTGGTCTAAAATCTCAATGGTACCACTGTCCACAAACCCTGCTGTAGCCTGAATATATCTGTTTTAATACTGATGATAATTCCTTGAGCAATTTGGAGGCTATACCTCACAATACTGAACAGTTGGAGGCATAGTTGTGTGATCATATTCTTGAAAGTGATGTATCAGATTCTTAGGTACATGAGTGGCTTTGGGACTCTGGGTAGTCCAGAGCTTACTTTACTAAACAGTAAGCAGCAGTGACAAGCCAGCTGTTACTAATCAGAGTGGCCCCACATTGGTGGACATGGTTCTGCTGAAGGCTAACTTGCCAGGGCCTTTTCCCTTCCTCAGCATCTGTGCCCGAGGAATCTTGTTGCCAGAATGAGTTATTGTGCGTTGTCCACGACCTGGTCAAAATAAAGTTCATTAGCATGTAGTGATATTGATATTGCTTATGCACACATTGCTGTACTAAATAAACTCATCATATGTGTCACTATTAACTATTAACTGAGGAAAAAGTCTCAGTCTTGGCGGAGTTAGGACTAACTTACTGCTGACATGAGATTTCCTGAGAACTCCTTCAAAATAGATTGACATCTTCCTCCCCTATCCCCATCAGTCACACACACTGATGTGTGTGTGTGAGTTTGTATGACCTTGCTGGAACCTGTTGCAAGAGATAGGTTGAATTAAATGTTTGAATTTGGAATATAATAATTGTATAACCAGTTACTAGCTGCACAGGGAAATGTGTGCTTTTTAGTTTGGTGAGCAGTTGTTTAAAACTGATTGCTACAAAACATTCATCAGAAAGTGTGGATGAATGTGAATGTGAATGAGATTTTGGTGAGAAACAGAAGAGATGGAAATGTGTGTGCACTGAAGGGACAACACGTGATACCTGGATAAAAGGAGTAACACATAAAGTTAGCTAACCTTTCCTCAAAGTTATATGCTTCTCTGAATCAGCACTATGCTTCACTGTCAATTTAGATGAAGAGAAAAGGCTAGATTCTTAAGTCTTTAAAGTAAATCTGCAGTAATGGTGATAGTCTATTTGATTCTCTCTCTGATTATCTTGACTACCCCATTTTGCTCCACCTAAAGCATTGAGCTTTACCCTTAACAGTTTAGGGATTTTTTACTACATATTGTTAGCCTCATTAATAAATGTTTTTAGAAGAGTGGAGTCATATCTTTTAAAAAAAAATTTATCTCCAGAACCACCACAGAGAACCTATCACATAAAACGAGGTCAACAAATGTTTATAGAATGAAATTTATATAATGTAATCTATGAGACACCTTCAACTAAAAATATTTGACTACAAAACCCTTTTGGGTAGGTTCCTAAGCATTTAGGGAGTGAAGAAAACTTACCATCATAGTATGGTGGGTACAAATTAAAGCAGTGACTCTGTTAAATCTGGGACAATTTTGCTGTCCTCCCTCAGCCCCAGGAGAAATTTGGTGATATCTGGAGACATTTATGGTTGTCATAATTGGGGATATCTAGTGGGTAGAGGCCAGGGCTGCTACTAATAATCTCCAATATACAGGGCTGTCTCTGAAACAAAGAATTATCTGACCCCAAATGTCAATAATGTTAAGGTGAGAGATTCGAGTTAAGAGAGAATGGTATTTGTATCAAGAATGAGAACACTTAAATCAATTGGAAAGGGTAGTTAGTAAAATATGTTGTTAATTATATGTGACAAGATGTATCTTGAGATATTTTTTCCTGAAAGTGGAGAGACATTAGAAGTACAGAGGAGGGATATGTGGACTTTTGAAAAGGTTTTCACTAGCCTACTGAAGTCCTTATGTTTGTATGTTGCTTCTGATTCTAAATGCAATCACGATTTTGATGCATGCCAAACCTCAGTTTGGTAAGGCATCCTCTTCATTAAAATCACGTAGCTGAAGCAAATATTTTTGAATGAGAGAGCCCTTGCATGGATTCATGGAATTTAACTTCCTTTTCTTTTCCTACTCCCCTACCATGGATGCCACAGAGCATAAAACAAATAATCCAGAACCCAAAGGTGCAGTGGCTCCTCCCTACCCTCCCTTCAATTTGAGAAACTCCTAAAGGAAATTGGCTTGTACTCAACTTCCTTCAGAGGCATATAAAAACAAAGATGTTTACTGTGGGCTTAGAGAACCTCTCCCGGGTGACTCTACTTCCCTGTTTCTGCTCTTACTCAGAATTTTAATCTAATTTATATTTGTGCATCAATTTTTGTTCTGAGTTCTCACTTTCTGCTAAGCCTTCAGCCACCATCTCTGCAGTATTACCTTGTTATTATCACTGCCAAAACCTTAACGTGGTACCTTGTAGCTTTTGTTGTGTCAAAAGAGGTCAGATGGTAAATTTCAAGGATTTAAGGAATATAATGAAGACTCACTGGCTGTTACTTTCAGAAACATCAGAGAATCTATCAAGCTCTTACAGTCTACCTATACTAACTTCTACTCCATTATGACTGCACTTTAATGTCCTTTATGTCACACGCTACTCTATTTTCCTGCCTCTCCCTTCTCCCCTTCTATTTAAAGTACTTTTATTAAAGTACTTAGATAGGCCAAGTTAGATTCAGGACACTGATCTGGATGGCTGCTTAGCATTCCAGCTGGGGAATAGACAAATTGGCTGAACTCTATCTTACTACTGCTTTTATTCTTGTGTTGACTATCTCTCTTCTACCAATCACAAAAAATTCCTAATTGTGGAGTTTGATCATATCAGTACTCAAATTTTTAATTGGAATAACTGATTTTAAAATATCTTAGGAAGTTGCTTGAGGATTGTTCAGTCAAAATGTATGAGAGAGAGAAATAATCTAACACAGCTTTGTGTTTAAGTCTTGCCCAGTTTACTCAGAAATAACTAGGCCATGAAAGAAGGATGTGAGAGCCATTAGGGCTGGTGTCACCCGGCTCTGGAAGGTGATTTCTCTAATCCAACTGCCCCCATCAGTTTCAGCCCCCATCAGTTTCAGCCCTGGATACGAGCTGTGCTTCTCTGACAGCCTGCTTCTAGCAACCCTGGGGATCACATTCCCCACCTGGTGAGGATTTTCCCACCAGGGCAGCTGGTGGGAGAATGGAAGCAGAAGGTCTTGGCCAGCAAGGAAGCTGCTTGCATGTAAGGCAGCTGACTTCCCAGCACATTAAACTTTGGCTTGTAGGAGCAGTCTTCCATAGTGAGTTCCCAGGCCTGAAGTTTTCATAGGCAGAATAGAAAATACAAATAGCGGACCTCTATTGAATGCTTATTATGAGCTGCACACTCTTGCAAATACTTCATGTGTGTCAACTTCTTTTATTATCACAACTTGAAACTGAATTTTTGAGAAGTTAAATCGCCTGTTCAAATGTATCCAGGTAGTAGGTGGCAGATCTGGGGCTCAAAACTGATGTGTAGCTGGTTTCAGATTCTAAGTTCTTAATTATCATTACTTGTCTCTAGGTCTCCTCTGTCATTATGGTGTGTGATAATGTGTTCCTCATTTAAAATTCACAATATCAGTCAACATAAAACCAACTGCAGTCACCTTCATGCACGATTCTGAAAGCAGGCTTCCCATTACACCTTTATGGACACTGTTTTGACTCTCAAGTGAAGGTCTTTTTGCCATCCAAGGAATTAAGTTTC
Organism: Manis pentadactyla; assembly: GCF_030020395.1. Taxonomy (NCBI): domain Eukaryota; kingdom Metazoa; phylum Chordata; class Mammalia; order Pholidota; family Manidae; genus Manis; species Manis pentadactyla. The sequence continues at coordinate 55,979,830 of NC_080023.1, forward strand.
ACTAGAAAATAACTCTTTGTTTATGAACTTACAGGTACTGAGAAGAGTTTCTGCTGCCGGCATTGCGATGTCTTAGAGTTAAGGGAAAAGAAAGTGGAAATATTTACATTTATGAATACATTTTATTTTAATATTAATTATTTTGTTTTGTTTTTGGGAACACATTCTGTAGGCATAATCATTTTATTCAATCTTGACTATATAATTTCTATGTTCAGACATATGTTCAAAATCTTAGCATTAATTCTTATGTTTCTAAAAAGATTCTCAAGAATTCTGAACATTTTCCCATTATAAGTTATTTGAAAAAGTGGTTGGGATCCTGGACAGTACTAAAATACATGAAAAATGGTGATATTTCACCATATCTTGAATCCAAATCCAATAGATAACTGAATGTATTCAATATCTTTTATGCAACATTTAAAATACTCTTGACCCATCTGTTATTTCAGTCACAATGTGCTGACAAATTCCACAGATTCAGATCTGCTTTACTTAGGAGAAATTTGACAGATTCCCATCTCAGGTTAGAACCTAAGACATTTTGCTTTTTCTCAGAAGAAAATCACTGATCATTTCTTGATGGACAATAGGTAATGTAGGAGTTAATTCTGTTGGAGCCACTGTAAGTTGGGAGCTGAAGGACAAATATTTCCCCTTTGGTCACAGGGGAGCACTGTTCTGAAATATAATTAAGAAGATGTCAAGGGTTGGAGCTATGTCAAGCTCCTTAGATTTACCTCCCCTAATGATGGTCAACTCTCCCTCTCCATTTTACTATTTTTGTCCTCTACTTACTCTATCAAATCAACTATTGCATGCAAGTCTTTGTCTCTACTCTGCTTTTTTGGGAAACCAGGTTAAGACCCTCAAATAATACATAAAGCTAATAACTAGGAGTGAATACATGCATTGTTATATTTAGTGCATTTTTTGATGAGTGTATTTTGATATTTTTGATCCTTTTAAAATGAATACCCTTTGTGTGGTAAGTTTCAGTTATTCAGAACATTCAATTCAGTGTGCCATTCCATTTCCCATTTATTTTGGATAAAAAAATTCTTACTTTAGTAATAAGGCAGATTTTAACATTGTCTACTCATTCTCAGACATCTAGGAAATATTATAGAATGAGATTTACTCCAGACATTTTTTTCTATGCGCCCCACATTTCTGTAGAATTGCAAACCTGTTTAATTCATGTGCAACGTATGTGAAGAAAGGGTGAACAAGAGAATCATGATAATGTTCCAAATTTCAGATGCAGAGACTGTAAGTCCAAACAGTCATTTCTACTTTAGATTTCTCTTCAAAAGGAATCACCAATTTCTGTATAAGTTAAATACTATAAATGTCAATGTATGTTCATTTTTATTGTGCTCTTGGATTTCTATAAATCCAGGAGGGAGTATCCATTTATGCATGCCAATTATAGTTACAGACTCTTACATTAGGTTGCACAACAAATCAGAGAAACAAAAGAATGCTTTACCAGGAAGTCAACCTGTCTGAACAAAATGGCAGGAGCAATTCAACAGTCAGATGGACTATGAGTAGATGTGAGCCACACCTGCTTAAACAGAAAGGTAGCATGTTTCCAACTTATCCTTCATAGCTGCCTTCAAGAGGTTGCTTTTTATTCAACATACCTTTAGAGTTTGATTTGAGCTTTGTGTGGTAGTAAAATATATCAAACGAAGATATTGGGAAATAATTAAATTCCTGTAACTCAACTTGAAAAAAGTAAATTTCTACACCTTAAAACTAATTTAGAAACACTACTATGTTCACAGAACTTTTTTCTTTGAGGTTTTTTTTGTTGATGCATGACTTGCCAAAGGGAAGAAATGTTTTTGATTTATAATTTACTTTTAATTGTTGCATTATCCCAGAGCTTAATAGAATAACTATCACTTGGTAGGTGGAAGACAGGTACAATGAATGGGGAAGTGACTTCAGCTGTCGCTCCTTTGGACTGAGTCACAGCTGTGGCGGTTCATTTCCTTCCTTTTAAGTCTCGTGGCTCACACCGAAAGGCTGAAGCTCCTTGGATTTATCTCCGAATCAGGAAACGACACTTTAACCCAAGATACTCTGTTCACAATGTACCATACAAAGGAAGTGACAAAAAACAATGCCACTGCTTCTGCCAATAAGGAGATTCCATCAAGGGATATTAAGACAAAGCATTTTAAAAAACAGCTCAGCATCGTACACTGGTCTTCTCCTATGGGCCAGGAATCAACAAAGAATAGACACAGACCCTGCCCTCGGTGAACCTGGAGTGTATTGAAAGGGTTGTACAACTAAACGGATAATTAATATTACGTGATCAGTGCTATCACAGATGTATGCAGAAGAAATTAGATGCACCAAGAAAAGTCACTTAACATAGAGGGGTGAATAAAAACAGTTGGTGACATTCTTCAGGACAGAGTCAAAAAATTAATTTTACTGGGGCGTAATTCACCCACTGTTGAGTGTTAGAAAAGATGCTTAGCTGCTCTCTAAATGGGCTTTTGGATCTGTAATTATTTCATATTTGGTGTCTTTTATAGGTTAGAAAGTAATAAATGCAAATTTGGATACACTGGTAAAATGAGGACTCCCTAAGAGTCTGTTATTCAGTAAGTATTTTACTCCTTAAAAAAAAAAAGTCTGAAACACATAGTAATGAAACTAAGTGCTATGTTCTAATGTACAAGAAACAATTATATAGAAGCAATAGACACACTTAAAATATAAATTTTATGTAGACCATGGACTTTAACTATACTTAAGTGCATTTATTATTTTATATGAGTCAAATGCTAAATTAGTTGACTAATTATACTTTTTGGAGAGTTTCTCTAGGATTCTAGCATTAAAAATATAGAGGCAATCAACTGAATTCTTTTATGGAATGTCTTTTATGGGATATTTAAAAATCTTCATGTGTTAGATTTCTGAAAACTCAAAAACTATAAATGTACATGGATTTACTGAATAAGACAACTGCCATAAAATTGTTTTATGACACAGAAAACTATCCTTTTTCACCTTGGAAGTTTACACATGATATTTTCACCAAAAAAAGCTACTTTGCTTTTGGGTAGGAAGAATTAATATTGTCAAAATGGTCATCCTTCCTAAAGCAGTCTACAGATTCAATGCAATCCCTATCAAAATACGGACAGCATTCTTCAAGGAACTTGAACAAATAGTTCTAAATTTCATGTGGAACCACAAAAGACCCCAAATAGCAAAAGCAATCCTGAGAAGGAAGAATTAATCAGGGAGGGATCTCACTTCCCAACTTCAAGCTCTACTACAAAGCCACAGTAATCAAGACAATTTGGTACTGGCACAAGAACAGACCCATAGACCAGTGGAGAAGAATAGAGATTCCAGATATTAACCCAAACATATATGGTCAATTAATATATGATAAAGGAGTCATGGATATGTAATGGGGAAATGACAGCCTCTTTAACAGCTGGTGTTGGCAAAACTGGACAGCTACATGTAAGAGAATGAAACTGAATTACTAACTCCATACACAAAAGTAGACTCAAAATGGATCAAAGATATGAATGTAAGTCATGAAACCATAAAACTCTTAGAAGAAAACATAGGCAAAACTCTCTTGAATATAAACATGTTCAATTTCTTCGTGAATGTATCTCCCTGGGCAAGGGGAAAAAAAGCAAAAATGAATAAGTGGGACTATATGAAATTAAAAAGCTTCTGTACGGCAAAGTACACCATCAATAGAACAAAAAAGGCATCCTACAGTATGGGAGAATATATTCATAAATGACATATCCAATAAAGGGTTGACATCCAAAATATATAAAGAGCTCACATGCCTCAACAAACAAAAAGCAAATAAGCCAATTAAAAAATGGGCAGAGGATCTGAATAGACTCTTCTCCAAAGAAGAAATTCAGATGGCCAACAGGCACATGAAAAGATTCTCCACATCGCTAATCATCAGAGAAATGCAAATTAAAACCACAATGAGATATCACCTCACACCAGTTAGATGGCCAACATTCAAAAGACAAACAACAAATGTTGGTGAGGATGTGGAGAAAGGGGAACCCTCCTACACTGCTGGTGGGAATGTAAATTAGTTCAACCATTGTGGAAAGCAGTATGGAGGTTCCTTAAAAAACTCAAAATAGAAATACCATTTGACCCAGGAATTCCACTCCTAGGAATTTACCCTAGGAATGCAGGAGCCCAGTTTGATATGTTTATCACAGCACTATTTACAGTAGCCACAAAATGGAAGCAACCTAAGTTTCCATCAGTAGATGAATGGATAAAGAAGATGTGGTACATATACACATTGGAATATTATTCAGCCATAAGAAGAAAACAAATCCTACCATTTGCAACAACATGGATGGAGCTAGAGGGTATTATGCTCAGTGGAATAAGTCAGGCAGAGAAAGACAAGTACCAAAAGATTGTGGAGTATAAGAACAAAGCAAAAACTGACAAACAACACAGCAGCAGACTTACAGAACCCAAGAATGGATTAACAGTTACCAAAGGGAAAGGGACTTGGGAGGATGGGTGGGAAGGGAAGGAGAAGGGGAATAAGGGGCATTAGGATTAGCACACAGAATGTAGGCAGGTGGCACGCGGAAGGCAGTATAGCACAGAGAAGACAAGTAGTGACTCTACAGCATTTTAGTACACTGATGGACAGTGACTGTAATGGGGTATGTGGTGGGGACTTGATAATGGGGGGAATCTAGTAACTACAATGTTGCTCATGCAATTGTATATTAATGATACAAAAAAAGAGAGGCTACTCTGGAACATTAATATGACTGGTCTGCCCTAAAAGGCAAAGGAATAAAGCCCAGGCCTGGATTATGGTTGAACAAAATCTGAATTCTTCCCTCACTGCAGGCTTTGACTAGTCACCTGACTGTATGTTTAACCTCAAAAAATGCTTTTCTTTATGTTTCTAATTAGACTGAAAATTATCTCAGTTATTATACATTACATATCATTTGTCATTCCTCGGTGATGTAGATTAGTTTTTCACAGTACATCTTCAATGTGTTTGCCATTTTGACTCTGAAGATAAAACTAGAAGATTTTTTAAAGATCTAATTAATCTGTGTAAGTTAATTAAACTTAATAATCAATTGTATATACAGGTGATAGTTGTTAATGTAAAACTGTGCTCCGATTTACCTTCACGCCAATTTCAAGAAATAAGGATTAAAAAAATTTGGATACATTTATCCTTCTCCTGTTTTTATTTTAAGCTTTGGAAGCAGTACAAAGGACTACTGTGATGAAGGGTGACAAGACAGGTACTGAGGAGTGCATTTAGACAGTTTTGTTGATGTAGTGAGCAGTAGACAATGTAAGCGATAACATCTGTCTTATGCTTTGAAGTACTGTCCTTGTGTTTCTAAGGGGCCCTTTTAAAGACACATCTTGGATAGGAAGTTAAGGTCTAGGATTAGTGCTTTCAGTTTGGACAGTTTCTAGCTTGTCTCTCCCAGGAACCTAGACACCTTGTGAAAGTCCACATTTTGATAGCACAGCTCTGGTGTTTCCTCCAGCAGAGGATACTTTATGGATGCCTTTCAGTTCATTACCATTACTTTCCTTCAGACTCATCTTAAGAGGGAACTTCTCCAAAAAGCTTTCTCAAGTCCCTCTTCTTAGGTTCATTTTTCCTTGCCAGTTTGCATATAGTAGTTTTCGATGCAAAGTAACCATCACCTTGTAGTATTTATTTGTTCATTCTTTTTTAAAATTGAAGTATTGCTGATATACGATCTTATATTGGTTTCAAATATATACAACATCATTACCCTTATTATTAAATTTAATCCTCACCCCATTAGTACAGTTACTATCTTTTAACACAGAAAGATGTCACAGAATCATTGTCTATATTCTTCAGGCTATAGTACCATCCCCATGACAAACCTACATTATCACTGAGAGTTTTGTGCCCCTTTATCCCTCTCTCCCTTCCCTCCCACCCATTTCAACCCCTCCCTCATGGTAACCACCAGTCCTTCTCAGTGCCTATGAGGCTACTGCTATTTTGTTCATTTTGTTTTGCTTTGTATTTATATTCCACAAATAAGTGAAATCATTTGGTACTTGTCTTACTCTGCCTGGCTTATTTCACTGAGCGTAATACCCTCTAGGTCCATCCATGTTGTTGCAAAAGACAGAATTTTTTTTGTTTTATGGCTGGATAATATTCCATTGTGTATATATATCACATCTTTCTTACCCATTCATCTTTTGATGACACTTATGTTGGTTCCATATCTTGATTATTGTAAATAACATGGTGATAAACACAAATCATAGCTATTCTTTTCTTACCCAGAACACACAGGACTCTGAAAATTCATAAGAGACAAAGAATGTAAAGGGTACAAAAAATGGAAAAGTGGGTTTGGAAGAAATTTCTGAAATCTTTAAGCTTAAATTTCTTCCTGGCCTGAGTTGACAGACTTGGTAAAGGTATTTTTTTTCTTTTCAGAAAAGAGCTATTAATATTGTTATTTATAATAATAAATATATTATAAATATATTTATTTATATAAAATATTAATTTTACATTTATAGTTATTCATTTTTATTTTATTTTACATTATATTTATATTTAAATTTATACATAAAAATTACTTATATAAAATATAGTAAAAATAATAAAGGCATATTATTAATATGAATTTCCTTGTCATTTATTATGTTTTTTTACACATTAGAAGCTTTAATAAAATCTCTTAGATACACATTTAATCAGAAGCAGAAATTACTGTAAAGGGAGAAAACATTTAAACTGGCATTTAGTGTATGGTATTTTCAGCTATTTAACATGTATTGCATTAAGAGAGGCAGGAAAGAAACAGTCGTATGTAATTTGTCAGTAATAGAAAAAAAGAATCAAAGTGGTTTTGCCTGGTAGCTTTAGTACCTTTACAATCTTATATAAAGTGTTTATGAATGTCAGAATATTTCAACATCAAGAAACAAGAAAAATATCAAATAACCTAACTGAACACTTTCAGGAACTTAGAAAAAGAACAAATGAAGCCCAAAGTTACCAGAAGGAAGGAAATAACAAGGATCAGAGCAGAAATAAATAAATGAAATAGGGATTAAAAAAGACAAAAGATCAGTGAAATTAAGATCTGGTTCTTTGAAAAGATAAAATGACAAACCTTCAGCTAGACTCACCAGAAAAAGAGACAACACAAGTAATAAAATCAGGAATGAAAGAGGAGTCAATACATGGACACTACAGAAATAATAATTAATATTTATGTAGCCTTTACTCAATTTCCCCCAAAGGTAATATCTTGAAAAATGTTGTAAAGGTAACATCTTCAGAACTACAGTAACAATATCATAACCAGGATATTGACATTAATAGCATTAAAAAATAGAACATTTCCATCACCACAAGGATTTGTCATGTTGCCCTTTATAGCCACATCTGCTTCCTCATAAGTCTATTCCCTCCTTACTCCCTGATAACTACTAATCTGTTCTTTTTCTATACTTTTATTATTTCAAATATGTCATATAAAAAGTCATATAATAACTTTTTGTATCAGCTTCTTTCATGAGTGTAATTCTCTAGAGTTTCATCCAAATTCTTTTCATTGCTAAGTGGTATTTCATGGTATGATGTACCTGAGTTTGTTTAACCATTACTGTTAAAAGGATGCTTGGGTTATTTTCAGTTTTTGGCTATTAGGAATAAAGCTGCTATAAATATTTATTTATACATTTTTGTGTGAACACAAGTCATCATTTGTCTGGGATAATGCCCAGGAGACAGGAGAGTTGCTCTAGTGGTACATATGGTTGGCCTCCTAGGAGTATGTGAGGCAAGTGGGGCTTCCTAAAGCCCATAGCAAATTTGAGTTTATCTGGGCTTGATACTGATTTGCATTGCACTCTGGCAAGTTGGATTAGTCAGAGTTCTCTAGAAAAACAGAACCTATCTATCATCTATCTATCTATCTATCTATCTATCTATCTATCTATCTATCTATCTATCTATCTATCTATCTATCTATCTATGTATCTATCTATCTATCTATTTATATCTACCTACCTATCATCTATCTATGTATCTATGTATCTATGTATCTATGTATCTATGTATCTATGTATCTATGTATCTATGTATCTATGTATCTATCTATCTATCTATCTATCTATATCTACCTACCTATCATCTATCTATGTATCTATCTATCTATCTATCTATCATCTATTTATCATCTATCTATCACCTATCTATATCTATCTATCTATCTATCTATCATCTATCTGTATCTATCTATCTCTATCATCTATCTATATTTATTTATTATGAGGAATTGGCTTATAGGCAATTACGGAGGCTGAGAAGCCCAATGATCAGTCATCTGTAAGCTGGAGACCCAGAAAAGCCAGTGTTGTAATTTCACTTCAAATCCAAAGTTCTGAGACCCAGACTGCCAATGGTGTAAATCCGAGTCTGAAGGCAGGAGGAAACCACAGCTCTTGCTCAATCAGTCAGACAGAGAGATAATTCACCCTTCCTCTGTCTTTTTGTTCAGTGGATTGGATTATGCCTGGCGAGGGCAATCAGCTTTACTGTCTGCTAACTCAAATGCTAATGTCTTATGGAAACATACAGACATACCCAGAAAAAGTGTTTAACCAGATATCTGGGCACCCTGTGGCCCAGTCAAGTTGACACATAAAATTAACCATCACGCAGATGTAGTCCAACCTCTGATGGATGATGCCAGACATCAATCAGGACAGCAGTGTCTGGATTCCAGGAGTTCGGTGCCATGGGTACTAGGCCCAACCATTTTATGGGGAGGTGGCAAGAGTTAGCCTAGATATTAGGAACCCAGCCCAAAGGGCTAAGTTTCTGAGAGCTTCAGTTTTAGCAAAGAATGCAAAAGCAAAACCACAAATTGCTAAAATACAGATGTAGAAAATTATCTGAAATGAAATAGACTAGGATTTCAGTCAAGAGGTGTCAAGGAAAGGATGTGATGCAAAGAGCATATGAGAGAGTTTAGGACTCATCCTTGGCATACTGGATCTAAATTGGCCTGATTATTTAGAACTTTACTGAATAAAATCTTTTGGGGTCTGGTCTACTAATAGCCCACATATTTTGTCCTGGAGTCTCAGAGACTTATTCTGTGTCTAGAATTGAGTCACTCCAGATCTAGTAAGTAGTTCAGGCAATTAACTGAATTGACCCACTAAATGGAGTGTTTTATTATTAATCATTTAAAAACTTCATGCCTATCAAAAACAACTATTTCAAAATTGTAATGACTTTTCCTCTTGTAGAGATTAGAGAGTAAGAAAAATGAATTTGGAAGACTATTCTTAGTTCATGGACATTTTTGTGAAAGTATGTCTTGTGTGCCCTAGTGATGGTCTTTTAGTACAATGACTATTAGTACTTAAACTGTTTGGACTGTGCCTGATACCTAGTTGTATTATTTAATAATGTGTATTTCAAACTCTAAGCTCAAGGTTACATTTGAAAAATTCCTAAAGAAATAATATTTTAAGTAAATTCCTGGTTTAATTATAAGACATTTTGAAATACCAACAGGAATAGTGTTCCACATCTTGTAAGAGATTTGGCATCATTTTTTCTGGAATAAAGTCAAGAATCAAGAAACAAGGGTATCTGAGGAGCCACAAAATATGTAAAAAAAATGAACTCACTGAAGCTTATATAATTAAATAAAAAGGCCTGACACCATCATTCAATGGCTATTTTTTCTTCTCACTTAATAAAAATATAATTAATAATTTTGATTTATAATTTTAAATTTACAAATTTATATATAATTTTATATATTAGTAGATATCTTATAATGTTTTATAATTAGATTAAATATAGTATAAATATTAATTAAATATTAATTACTATATAATTGCAATTAATTTGAAAAAGTAGAAGAAAGAACATAGAGAAAACAGAAATGACAGCAGGAACACTGTTTGATACTGAAGTATGAGAAAGAAATAAGATATAAAGAATAAACACAAGAGCTCAAAACTCCACATATTGTGGTCATTTGGTGAAGGCATCAATAACTCTAAATTTCTCTAAAGGCCTTGAGGGCAGCACAATACCAGCTATGTATTAATGGATGTCCATTATGATGTCAGAACAGTAGGTGGTAAGTTTGAGAAAGATTTTTATAAAAATATAAATTTAAAGAGAACTTTTCTATTATTAAAAAGATAAAATATAAACTATTCAGAAAATTTGCATATTTAGAAAGACTCATGTCAAGGGAATTGTCAATGGTTAATATCTTATACTACTTCAAATATTTTAAGAACTACTTTGCTGATAAAATAGGTCTATATAGCTGAAGATTGGTTCTTGGTTAAGAAAAGACCCTCTGGACAATAATATGCTTTCTAAAAAATGTCCTGTAGGAGTTATCAAAGAATGATTGGTGGGTTCAGTTGCTTAAAAGCATCATTCCACGCACTGTGTCAGGATGAAGCCTCATGAAAGGTGTATTCTAGTAACATCATCCATACCTCGGTGTTGGCCAGCTGCTCACGAATGAGTGCTAAGCCAGAGCTTCATTCTTCCTCTTGTAAAATTCTTAATAACAGGTCAGGACTGTCATCTTCACATAAGAAGTTCTGTGTTATTATTCTTTCTATTACTTCTACATAATTTGAGCTTTTGCTGTACCCAATTATGATTTGGCATAAGTATTTAAAATAGTTTCCATACCTCTTCAGTAGATGGTTAAGCGTACCTGTATATACAAAACATTTTTGTGTAAAAATGATTATTATTCTTTAAAAAAAATTACAGTCATACCCTTAAATACCATTAAAGTTATGAGCATTCAACTTTATAAGGTGTTTCAATTAAAACCTTTGCTTTAGCTTATGAGGCGTTTCTTTGCTTTAACAAGGAATGACTTGGAGTTTTCTTTCCAGAGCCTCGACGAGAGAGCCACCCTGTGGTCATCCTTGCAGTTGCGTAGTTGGTTCAACTAAGTCTAGTGGTCGTTTTCTTAGCTCTTGGCTTGGTAGTTTACAGCAGGGAGAGTCGAGTGTATTATGCTGTGAAGTCAGCTTGTTTGGTGAGATATCACTTTCATTGCTCTACTTGTTCTTTTCTTTCTTTTTTGCACTAAAGTTTGTTACATAAATATTAGTATCATGTATGCTCTAAGTTACAAAATAATGAGATCATGTAAGCAATCATATTATAAAATAAAAAAGGAAATGAATTGTGTTAATTAATCTTAACTACTGAGGTTATCTCTATTTTAAAGGAGCGAGATGTTGCTTAACCAAAAGCAAATATAAATTTGGGGGTGTGGGATTGCATACAAACTTTCCCTATTGAGGTCGATGGTATTAGGTTAAGGAATTTGCCTTATGAAAGATTTTTCTAATCTTTCATGGGGAGGGGAAACCTCTATCATCAATGGTTTTTCTAGGTCTTATGCTAATTAGTCAATTTGAAAATCTTTGTATCCAGTGAGTTTAGAATTGACGGAAAAACGCTGATCTCTCTGAAAAATACACTCCATAAGTAGTGATTGTTAGGACCTTGAAAGGTAGTAGTACTGTCATTTTTCATGGAATTGAAAAGTGAGGGATATTAAATTACACATTACGTTCATGGGTCTCAGTAATTGAAGCACCCTTTACATCCTAAACCTGGGGGTAGCAATGTCTACTAGAAGCATACATGTGCCACCAGCTCTCCTCAACTGGGGTTCTGGAAGAGAATTAAGCTCTAAAGTCCTAGGGAGCTTTCATTTTAATGAAATGACTGAACTTCTCTTTTACATATCTGTAATAAAATTAACTATGTGTGTTATCCCTGGAAGAACTGAAAATGTCACTCATACCATTTTCTTGAGGGCTTTCTTCTTTTGTAGAATCTCAGTTGAGAAAGACTATATATATATATTCTCTCCTGTTGTGGTTTCAGTTTCAGCTTTGACATTATGGAATTCATTAATTTGCTCAACAACCATTTACTGCTATACCCTACACCTTGTGCTAGGCTCTGGAGATATAATGTGGAGCAAAAATGGGATATGGCCTCTGTTCTCACGGAAATGATGATCTCGTGGGAGAGAGAGTCTGTAATCAAACAGTCACCTTAGTGAGTACATATTAAAACCTGAAAAAGTGCTCTCAAGGAAAGGAACGAGGCTCTTAGATAGTTGTGTCCAAGAAATATGACATCCACTGGGATTGTTGGACAAAGGGGAGACAAGGGTGTAGAGGAGGGTGGGCTGAGAAAATTGGGCTTTGAGCATGGTGTTGACAAAACCAGTTTCCGCTGTTCTCATTTAGCAACGTGCAATTCCAATTTTACCAACTGATGAGAGCATAAGTTCCAATCTAAATCCCACTGCTTCTACCAGATAAGCCTAAAATATATTTGTGAAATAATGATACTAATTGTGCCTTTCACTAACACTAACTCAGTGTGAGCGTAAGTGTATGTAGGCTTTTTGCTGAGAGAGACAATATTCTTTTTCTCTTTGAATCCCCAATAGTGCCTAGCAAGGTGTTTGTACAAGTAATTCATAATTTTGTATTGAAATTAATATTTCATAATATTTCTAACTTCTCTCAGAAATTCTTTAAGTTAGATATGGATTTATATTCTTTCTTCATTAATGTTAGAACTGAGGAAGGAGTTTAAAAGGTTTGGATTTGGAATGATTGACTACAAATTTGGAAAAAAGAAGGCAGATGTTTTTTTTCCACTAGGAACTTAAAATTTTCAGTTTAACCATATTTTTAGTGCAATTCTCAGTTTTAAACTGATTCATAAAATAGTATAGAGAATGCACAGTGCACTTAGAATCAGAGAAATAGGTTCAAGTCTTGGGTCTGTCCATTTTTTTATTAGTGACTTAGAATGAATCATTTCACTGAATCTTCTTTACCTGTAAATGAGGCAAACAGAAAGAGATTGCTAAGACCTTTTCCAACTCTAAAGTCTTCCAAATGTTCACTGTACATGAATAATGCATTTTCATGCATTTGATCTGGTAGAAACCAGTAACCCATTTTCACTATCCCTAATTTTGCTACTGATGTGGAATAAAAAACTTAATGTGCATTGCAGTCACACAGAATACAAATCCTAAGTGTAAATCCTGTGAGATTTTGCTTTGCAGTTGTGATGATCCATAGCAAAATTAAAAAAAAATCATCAAAGTACACTTTTCAAATACTCATTCTAGTATCATTGGGCATATGCATAGGAAGTTAAAGTGAAATTAATATTAGCATAAACAAAAAATAACTGGTAATGTAGAATTTTATCCAAATTTCCTGGGCCATAGTCAGTACTCAGTCCAAATTTATTCAATAAAAGAATAAATAAATTAAGCTAATAATAGAAGATCTTCAAATTTCCTGGTAATGACTTAGTATTATCACTAAGAATTATATAAAATTTCCTGGAATAGGTATAATTATTAAGTGCTGAAATGTTAATGGACAGTTTAGTTGATTAACTATTTATTTCTACCAAAGCAATAATTTTTATCCTTTGGTTCAACTGTGACTGGTTTACTTTATCTGAGGCTCATAAAATTTCTTTAAATAGGCTATTGCTTAAGATTCAGTTGGCTGTGCAGTGAATATCTAAGTATACAATTATCAGAAAAATAAATGTGATGGCTGAGAAAATATTCTTTTGCAAAGTAAACATATATAAGAAAATTTACCTTAGTTACTGTTTACTGAGTGCTTGTCTATGCCAGGCATGTGCTGAGGACTTCAGGTGTGTGTTCATTTTTTTTTTCAGCGAATACTCTGTGATGAAATGTATGAACCATAATATCCTTTTAAAGATGAGGAAGGTAAGGGTCTGTTAGATAAAGTGATTTATTTTTGGTAGGGTCTCAGGTGAGGTGTGGGCATGTGCAGATTTCTCTACTGCATTAGTGCTTCGGGGGGTCATTCTCCCTTAAGAATGACTCCAGTGCCTTCCCCCTCACCCATAGTGTAGCCTTAGTTTGGGGAGAGAGTAGGGGCAGGACTATTAATGAAAAGTAATAGCATTTACATATATATAAAGTTGACTTGCAATCCATAAGATATTTATTTTGAGGGTTTTTTTTCTTGATAAAAACTCAAGAATTAATGATAGTTACTCTGTACCCAGGTTTGTTTTTTTAAGTGCATTAGGTCTTTGAAATACAGAAAGCATATGAAGTATTTATTATTATCTTTGTCCCAATGATGAGATGGTTAGACTGAGGCACAGAAATATTAAGTAATTTTTCCAAAGTCACACAGCTAATATGTAGAGACACTGGAATTCATATCTCATAATAGAACCCACACCCTTAACCACTCTTTTATTTCTCCTCTTTGTAAGCATAATATAGAAGCACTGGTGCTGAATTTAGCCATTCATTGTAGCTAATAGCACTGGTCAGTTATGTCTAAAACACAGCTGTAGGAAGCAGTGACTTTTTCCCCCATGTTAAGCAGCTTGTGTGAGAATGAAATCCACAACCTTGGCATATGAAGGAGCAGGCTCTAAGCAACTGAAGTGGCCAGGTGGCATAAGAAAGACGCACTCTTCAAGAAGATGTAACAGCAACATTGACTTCCTAAATAAGCTTTTTGTGGAACCCTAGGTCAGACACGCACTTATGTGGTGGCCAATGATGATTCACAATCCCTTTGAGTTAGAGCTGTCTTGAATGTGAGCCTTGTGTTAACTCATTTCACTAGGTTTTAGTGGGCTGGCCAGTTGGCTGCTGGGATTGATTCTACACTTGTGAACCCTCAGTCCATTTCACAACCTGGCCAGCTTCTGATGAGAGGTGAAGGAGGAGGGAGAGGGGTTTTAAGCAAAAGGTAGAGGCTAAGACAATTCCAAAGCAATGTCTGTTCTTAAGAGTATTAAGCTTAACAGTCACTGCTCTTCATAAAATTGTAGGGTGGTACTGTAAGAAACAAAAATACTGAGAAAAATCTTAAATCTGGAAGAAACTCCTGGAAAGTCTCTTTTCTTAGGATCCTACATAGTGTTACTAATGTTTGTAGGAATACTAGGAATATAATGATGTTTGTTTACCTATGAGTTCATGTTTTTAGCAGATAAGTTTTCAAAAATATATCTTAGGCAGCAAATTCTCCATAAATTGGAGAGCTGCTTTAATTCTCTGTGTTCTTTTGAGGTCACTACACATAGGACAAGCTGGGTGAGGCTAAGGTTCCAAGAGAAAGCATCTAATAATCTGAGGAGAGTCACATTTCAACTACATGATGGCTCCTTATCCACAAGAAGCATGTTCAGGTTCTGCTTTTTGATCCTTTTGACGTCCGATGCAGATGAATTGGTGGTCTAGATTTTTATTATTTCGCAAACATTTAGTCCTTTTAGTCCTTTCTGTAGGGGTAGGGATACTCTTCTGCCCCTGTTCAAATTTGTTGTAGCAGAGAACTGATAGCCTAGCTTAGCTGTGCCACGCATTGGCTGTACTTTCATTAAGACCAGAGAGTCCCCTACTATCCTGGAAATGAAGACACATTTGTCCTCACCATTTTCAAGCTGTCTTTCACAGTATTGTGAGGTGACCAAGAATAAGATTAGATTGTATATAAGACTGAGAGAGACAAAGTCCATTAAAGGTCTATCAAGAAATAAGTTTGACGTTAAAGAGATTCAAATTCAGTTCTGGAATTTAGGACTCTAGAATCTTAGAGAAACATGTAAAATAACTGAAGTAGAAATCACGAGCCACTGAAAAACTATAAAGGTTTAGAGTTCAAGTCTGCCTTGTTTTGCAAAGAAATGTTATTTGGAACCTTAATTACTTCTTGTAAACTCATCAAATAAGGTTTAATTCCAAGGATACTTTTTTTATTAAGCTATCATTGATATACAATCTCATGTTCAAGTTTTACATAAGCAACATTGTAGTTACGACAGTCCCCCCTGTTATCAGGTCCCCACCACATACCCCTTTACAGTCACTGTCCATCAGAGTAGTAAGATGCTATAAAGTCACTACTTGTCTTCTCTGTGCTATACTTTCTTCCCTGTGCCCAGCTGTATTATGTGCACTAATCCTTCCCCCTTAATAACCTTATCCCTCCCCAACCCCTTCCCCTTTGGTAACTGCTAGTCCATTCTTAGGTTCTGTGAGTCTGCTGCTGTTTTGTTCCTTCAGATTTTGCTTTGTTCTTATACTCCACAGATGAGTGAAATCATTTGGTACTTGTCTTTCTCTGCCTGGCTTATTTCACTGAGCATAATGCCCTCTAGCTCCATCCACGTTGTTGCAAATGGTAGGATTTGTTTTCTTCTTATGGCTGAATAATATTCCATTGTGTATATGTACCACATCTTCTTTATCCATTCATCTACTGATGGAAACTTAAGTTGCTTCCATGTCTTAGCTATTGTAAATAGTGCTGCGATAAACATAGGGGTGCATATGTCTTTTTGAATCTGTGATCTTGTTTACTTAGGGTAAATTCCTAGGAGTGAAATTCCTGGGTCAAATGGTATTTCTATTTTGAGTTTTTTGAGGAACCTCCATACTGCTTTCCACAATGGTTGAACTAATTTATATTTCTACCAGCAGTGTAGGAGGGTTTCCCTTTCTCCGCATCCTTGCCAGCATTTGTTGTTTTTTGTCTTTTGGATGTTGGCCATCCTTACTGGTGTGAGGTGATATCTCATTGTGGTTTTAATTTGCATTTCTCTGATGATTAGAAATGTGGAGCATCTTTTCATGTACCTGTTAGCTATCTGAATTTCTTCTTTGGAGAATTGTCTGTTCAGATCCTCTGCCCATTTTTTAATCGGGTTATTTGCTTTTTGGGTGTTGAGGCATGTGAGCTCTTTATATACATTGGATGTCAACCCCTTATCGGATATGTGGTTTATGAATATACTCTCCCATACTGTAGGATGCCTTTTTGTTCTACTGATGGTGTACTTTGCTGTACAGAAGCTTTTTAGTTTGATGTAGTCCCACTTGCTTATTTTTGCTTTTGTTTCCCTTGCCAGAGGAGATATGTTCAGGAAAATGTTGCTAATGTTTATATTCAAGAGATTTTTGCCTATGTTTTCTTCTAAGAGTTTTATTGTTTCATGACTTATATTCAGGTCTTTGATCCATTTTGAGTTTACTTTTGTGTATGGAGTTAGACAATAATCCAGTTTCATTCTCTCACATGTAGCTGTCCAGTTTTGCCAAAACAAGCTGTTGAAGAGGCTGTCTTTTCTCCATTGTACGTCTATAGCTCCTTTATCATGTATTAATTGGCCATATATGTGTGGGTTTATATCTGCACTCTCTTCTATTCCATTGACCTATGGGTCGGTTCTTATGCCAGTACCAAATTGTCTTGATTACTGTGGCTTTGTAGTGGAGCTTGAAGTTGGGAACATAATCTCCCCTGTTTTATTCTTCCTTCTCAGGATTGCTTTGGCTATTTGGTTTTTTTTGTGGTTCCATATGAATTTTAGAACTATTTGTTCTAGTTTGTTGAAGTATGCTGTCAGTATTTTGATAGGGATTGCATTGAATCTGTAGATTGCTTTAGGTTGGATGGCCATTTTGACAATATTAATTCTTCCTACTCAAGAATATGGGCTGTGTTTCCATTTATAAGTGTCCTCTTTAATTTCTCCCATGAGTGTCTTGTAGTTCTCAGGGTATAGGTCTTTCACTTCCTTGGCTAGGTTTATTCCTAGGTATTTTATTCTTTTTGTTGTAATTGTGACAAGGCTACTATCATGTCAAGAAAGAAGTTAACATGGACTCTGATTACTTTAATAGTGGTTAAAAGCAATTATTATTGTATATGAAATATTCAAACAGAGAAGTGTTGCTTTTATTTACATAATAAAATACTATAATCAAATTAAAAGATGAAAATCACTCTATACAATATATAAGAAGGCTTACCTGAAAATTTAAATGAAGAAGAATCTATATGTAAAGACCTAGTTTTACCCTTTAGCTTCTCATATAAAATGGTTTCTCTCCTATCCTGAAATTTTGCTGTATTATTTTTATAACAGGATTTAAACTTCAGCACAGCATGCATTACCATTTTCCCTTGGGCTTGGCTGCAGAACAGAAACAGGCAAATAAATGATGTTTTTATTACTGAATTTCTGTCATTCTTAGTGGACTCGTTCTATAACTTTTAAGTAGAACTCCTGGCAACTATTCTAGTTCCTCTCAAGGAAGTATAAATGGCATGGTATGAACATAGTGAACAGTAAAAAGATTGTGATTTATACTCAGGGAAACTGAGTTTGTACTTTGGAGTCACCATTTGCCAAATCCTTGGCTACAGTAAGCGGTTGGCATTGTCTGTACTTAAATTTTCTCATTTTTATCATGGGGATGACAATATTATTTCTGGGTTACTGTAAATAGCATACAAGATAATGTGCATGGGGGTATTTTGAAAATATCAGAGTGCTGTGGAAAAATTATTTATTAATATAAATGTGTCTATGTGTTATGAAACCACTATGGACTCTGTATGAAGGGTCAGCAGCAAATAACAAAATGAAACTACAAGTAAAATGAGAGAATCATTTATTATCTTGGATTTATTTTTCAGTGGATACACAGTTGGCAAGAGTGGATCAGTTCTCTCTCACCTGTTGGAAATAGTGACTGTGCAAAAATATTGACTGGATTAATTTTATTTGTAATTTTGACTTGAAGATGCAAATGTATAAACTAGAAATTTTAAAACGGGGTAACTACTACTGACTTCAAGGAATGTTTATTCTGCTCTACTTTCTGTTTCTGTGACTCCTTACCTCTTAGCCATTTCTTTGCATTTGTGCATTTAAAAATCCACCAGAACTCTATGTAACTCGAGAAAAATCCTGAAAGCACCTACTTTCAAACCTTCATAATGCTCATGAACAATAACAAAAACCACGGCCCAAATCCAACATTTTCTGAGTGACTATAAAGCCTTATTATTCCACATATTTTTCCAGGATAATTCTAAATAAGTAGATTAGCTAATTTCTATATCAGCCCTTACTATACTATGCTTCAGGGTATATGTATACCAGATACTCTTTCTTTGAGCACTATATGTGCATTATTTTTATTTCCTTTGTATAATATTAAGTATTTAGTAATTACAAGTCAATGTATCAAGTATTCCCACTTCTGCTTTTATGCAGGTATAATGCTAATCTGAAGGGGACAAAGTCTTTATTTCTTATGGACTAGACAAGGACATATCATATTACTCTTTTTTAAAGATTTTTTCAAACCATAGATGTCACTCTGAAGTCTTCTTCTAGGTCAAATAATAATCTAAAACTAAACCAAATATAGGCATATGAATTCTTAAAGTGACATCATTATGGTCATATGATCCTCTTTTCTACTGAAAACATGAACTAAAGGTTATTTAATTTTACATTCTCCTGATTCATACAACAATCTGCATACAGTGGGTGGGGCTGGGGATTGCTGCACACCATGCAGTCTCACTTTTGGCTCATTGTTACCTTGTGGGAATCTGTGCCAACTGTGTTGTTAGATCTTTTGATTTTTCAACACATTCTGAAAAGGTTAAGCATTCTATACATGGTACTCTTATCTGTTCGTTTCTTATATTGAAATTATCTCCTGACTTTAAATTTGCTTTTTGACTTTGTGCCTTCAAATAAGAAACAGACTGATTTCACCTTTACTTGATGCTCACATCAGCTAGAATTCTTGGTTCCGGTTTAATGACTTCCCAGCATATATCCTGACTATATTTTTTCACATTTGAAAATGCTAGTGGTTTTGAAACCTAAATTCAATTTGTTTCAACCTTTCAATTGTATACCAAGCAAAGACAGTCTATTGAGTATGTGATGTGAAGGTGAAGGACAAGTTTCTTCTCTATGCCTCTCAGGCTATTTTACATACCTTACTTGGATGACATGAGATTTGACATATTGTCTTCTCAATCTGGATCCATGCAATGTGTCATTTATCTGTTAAAAGGTAAAATGGATAACTACTTAGGTTTTCTTTTTTTTTAGTTTTATTTTTAAGTTTTCATTGTGGAGAACTTCAAACATACATGAAAGCAAATAGCTACTATAATGAACCCTATGTGTCTATCATTCAGCTTCACCAGTTACTAATAAATAGACTTCTTTTTACTACTATCCACAATTTAGGTATTATTTAAATAATTCCTTAAAATCCTAAAATATATAGCATTAACATTTTCCCAGATCACAACACTTTGAAGAAAAAGATGCAATTCATGTTAACATATATCTTTTTGAAAAGTATCTTTACTCTGGCTCAATTCATTTGTTAAGAATGTTAGGTAGAAAGATAGACATGAGCAGCTAAAAAAGTGTAAGATAAGGTTCAAAGAAATAAACCGACTGAACTCTGCCCAGGTAGGGGGTCCTGAGTGAAGACACCAAGGCTTTTGAGGAAGATAACTTCCTCTCCAAGGAGATCCCAACAGACGTACAATCTAACAGAACTAAGAACTGCCCAGATCATACCTCACCATGGGAAAGGACATGGTCGCTGAAAGGATGGCTATACAGATGGACCTGCCAAGCCCACCTCATCAGTCAGAGGAGCTTCCTAGACAGAACGTAATATAAGGTCTCTTGCCTAACAGAGCTGCGCCTTTGTCTACCTTGACTGGCCTGCTCCTCCCCTGGAGTGTATTCAAATAAAACTTTCCCCCTGCTTCGCTGTTGGGTCTCTGCCTTTCAATTCTTTGTGGCAGTGGGGACAAGGACTGAGGAGAACCAATTCAACCTGTGACATATTTACAAATGTCCTTAAATCAATAAATCGTGTGACAAGGTGAGTAAAAAATGCCTACTTCCTAACAGTATCATAATAGGACGGAATATTCATTTTGAAGAGGTAAATTCAAAGGACCAACTAAAAGATTTGTTTTCCATGTTCAGCCTTTTATTGAACATCAGTGCCATAAAACTTAACAGAAATGACCTGAAAGAGATGTTTTAAATTTTTTGAACTATGGCAGTCCCCTTTCACGTCTGGATGGCAAATCATTTTTCCTGAGAGTCCTGCAAGCAGGGAGGTGATGAGGAACTTTTCCTTCCGTGGGTCAGAGAAGAACCTGCAAGAACGATCTGAGAGCCCTGTGCAAGGACAGAATCACACCAAGCCCTGGGAAGAGCTTGGCTAACAGAGATTTATGAATGCACAGGGATAAGACACTGGACCATCTGAGTGGGTTTCTGTGGCCACAGGAGCCAAGAAGGAACTGCAATGTGGGGCTGAAGCCTCCTTAATCCCCAAGCTTGTACAGAGTGCAGAAAATGGGGAGCTGGAAGACTTCCTTCTGGGAACTTCATGTGGAGAAGCAGAAGGTCTGCTACGCAACCTTCCACCTACAGGCTTTAAGAAAAGCTCACTTTCCATATTGTAAGATTGCCTCCAATAACGAGATATTGGTCCCAATGAACCAACAAGGAAAAGTGTTACTGAAAATAAAAGAGCTCAGTAGCCAGAGAAAGGAAATAAAACAGATTAGGTGCTCATCAAAACACTTCTGGAGGAAATAGATAGCAACATAAACAACAATGGCCAAAAGCATGTGTAAGAATACACAGGCACAGCAAAAAACAAAAAACTATGTAGTATTAGAGAACATAATTTCCAAGTTAAAAAATTTAGTAGTCAATTTTAGAAGAAGTTTTTCACTCTTGAGATCCAAATTTGTGGCCTGGAAAGCAAACAGAATAAAAACCTCAAAATAGTAAAATTTAAAAAGAAAAAAAACAATGAGTGAAAAGAAACAAACACATAGAGCATGATTTCAGGAGAAATTATAGGAATTTAAAAAGAGAAAAGGAGATGGAGGAAATATAATAATAATAATAATAATAATGGGAGAAAATGGTTCTGAATTTAATAAAGATAAAAATGTACAGATTCAAAGGGTGCCTAAAACTCACAGATGCCTAAAACTCAGATGTATCTGGGGAGTGTTCTTGAATTTTACATGCAAATAAAAATCTGTACAAAATACCATATAAAAGAAAAAAATCACATTGATAGAAGATATAGAATCAGATATTTCATCTGTAACATTTGAAGGTGGAAGTTGGTGCAATAATATACTCATACTCTGAGAACTAGCTGATAATTAATTCCTTAAATTAATTGATTGATTTATCATCCACCATGGCTTTCTTTCATAATCTAAATTACTGTCTTTGATCTTGGGTTCATTCCAAGCTTTTGTTGGAAACACTCACATTTTTGAAGGCCAAGTTTTGCTTCCAGGGGTTTGTGAATTTGATGGCTACTGTGCTGCTGAGATTTTACTCTTAAACAGAGCTCTAGTTTTATCTTCCAGAAAGATAAAAAGATGCCTCATTCTTTTAGTCTATCGATGACAGCATTTCTTGTCATTGTAAGGTACACTAGGGTGTTTTTATTGTTCTTAAATCATTTCACTGAGACTTGAGGAAAGAGTGAAGGATATATGCTTTTTTTTTTTTGTAGATAATTATTTTTTATTGAAGGGTAGTTGACACACAGTATTACATTACATTAGTTTCAGGTGTACAACACAGTGATTCAACATTTATATACATGATAATTCTAGGTACCAGCTATCACAATACCAAGTTGTTACCATATTTTGACTATATTCCTTATGCTATACATTACATCCCAGTTACTTATTTATTTTACAATTGGAAGTGTGTACTTTTTGTTGTTGTTTTTTTTTTTGTTGGTGTGAGGGCATCTCTCATATTTATTGATCAAATGGTTGTTAACAACAATAAAATTCTGTATAGGGGAGTCAATGTTCAATGCACAATCATTAATCCACCCCAAGCCTAATTTTCGACAGTCTCCAATCTTCTGAAGCATAACGAACAAGTTCTTACATGGAGAACAAATTCTTACACATTGAATAAGTTACATGGTGAGCAGTATAAGGGCAGTCATCACAGAAACTTTTGGTTTTGCTCATGCATTATGAACTATAAACAGTCAGTTCAAATATGAATACACATTTGATTTTTATACTTGATTTATATGTAGATACCACATTTCTCTCTTTATTATTATTATTTTTAATAAAATGCTGAAGTGGTAGGTACATACAAGATAAAGGTAGAAAACATAGTTTAGTGTTGTAAGAGAGCAAATGTAGATGATCAGGTGTGTGCCTGTAGACTATGTGTTAATCCGAGCTAGACAAGGGCCATAAAACATCCACGTATGCGGAAGATTTCTCTCAGAACGGGGGGGGGTGAGGTTCTAAGCTTCACCTCTGTTGATTCCCAATTTCTTACCTGATGACCCCCCCTGCGACTGTGCCTGTCTTAGGTTGTTCCTCCCTTGTGGAATCTTACCCGTCTCTGGCTAACCAGTCATCTTCTGGGGCCATACAGGGAAATGTAAAGTTGGTAAGTGAGAGAGAAGCCTTATTGTTTGAAAAGGTTAGCTTTTTACTTCTTTGCATATTTAGGCCCTGTAGCTTCTATGCCCAGCATTTGTCTTGAGGTATCTTTACCACTTGGAAGAATTATGATACTCGGTAAATTTGATATGAGGCACGAATTCTATTTAAGGGTTGTAATTAGGAAGGAAGAAGAAAAGCTATAGAAGTAGCAGGCGGAAGAAAACATAGAAAGATTGATTATTTCTTTGACATATCTTCTTGTAGAGTAACTTCAGCATGTATAGGTTTTAAGCTACTACTTAAATTGTGCACACACATTAACATAATAGGAGTATAGTTACATAACCAAAGCATACCTGTAATTACCAGCCATCTCCAGTGAAACCAAGAAAACCAGATAGGCACCTTAGGCATTTGTGAAAACTTACCTATGATATGGTGGATATTGTCCAACTGAACTTGAACGTCTGAGAGAAATCAGACAAATTAAAACAAACCATTCCTGGGGACTGTTCACATCCCATATGTTCTTATAACAGTAAATAGTCTGTAGTTGTAAGATTTTGGAACGCTACGATCTGCACTTCTTCTAATTCTTGGTTGAGTTCCAACAGTATAGATCCAGTCAAATTTGTTGTTTTACTGTATGCACAGGCCAGCTTAGATATCTCCTTCTTCATTTCCTTGGCAAGTCCAGGAACTGGTGGGATGAGTGCATCTACAGCTGTAGCAGTGCGTGGATCTTGGTTGGGGTTTTTTGATGATCATCTTCTGGCATGAGTCTTCCAGAGAGTGCAGATGTTGGAAGTTCTTTTTCATATCGTATCTTAGTTCATTTTCGGGGTAGCCCAATTAGGCTTTGATCTTCTGTATAAACACAAACAGACCCTTTGCCTACACTTTTATATGCCCTTCATCCCCTTGTGTAGAACTCATTGGAGGTCTCCACACAGGAACTGCCTTTTTTTTTTGTTATCATTAATCTACACTTACATGACGAATATTATGTTTACTAGGCTCTCCCCTATACCAGGTCCCCCCTATAAACCCCTTTACAGTCACTGTCCATCAGCATAGCAAATGTTGTAGAATCAATACTTGCCTTATCTGTGTTGTACAGCCCTCCCCTTTCTCCCACCCCCCCATGCATGCTAATCTTAATACCCACCTTCTTCTCTGCCCCTCTTATACCTCCCTACCCACCCATCCTCCCCAGTCCCTTTCCCTTTGGTACCTGTTAGTCCATTCTTGAGTTCTGTGATTCTGCTGCTGTTTTGTTCCTTCAGTTTTTCCTTTATTCTTATATTCCACAGATGAGTGAAATCATTTGGTATTTCTCTTTCTCCGCTTGGCTTGTTTCACTGAGCATAATACCCTCCAGCTCCATCCATGTTGCTGCAAATGGTAGGATTTGCCCTTTTCTTATGGCTGAGTAGTATTCCATTGTGTATATGTACCACCTCTTCTTTATCCATTCATCTATCCATGGACATTTAGGTTGCTTCCAATTCTTGGCTATTGTAAATAGTGCTGCGATAAACATAGGGGTGCGTTGGTCTTTCTCATAATTGATTGCTGCATTCTTAGGGTAAATTCCTAGGAGTGCAATTCCTGGGTCAAATGGTAAGTCTGTTTTGAGCATTTTGATGTACCTCCATACTACTTTCCACAATGGTTGAAATAATTTACATTCCCACCAGCAGTGTAGGAGGGTTCCCCTTTCTCCACAGCCTCACTAACGTTTGTTGTTGTTTGTCTTTTGGATGGCAGCCATCCTTACAGGTGTGAGGTGATATCTCATTGTAGTTTTAATTTGCATTTCTCTGATAATTAGCGATGTGGAGCATCTTTTCATGTGTCTGTTGGCCATCTGTATTTCTGTTTTGGAGAACTATCTGTCCAGTTCCTCTGCCCATTTTTTAATTGGGTTATTTGTTTTTTGTTTGTTGAGGCGTGTGAGCAGTTTATATATTCTGGATGTCAAGCCTTTATCGGATCTGTCATTTTCAAATATAGTCTCCCATACTGTAGGGTTCCTTTTTGTTCTATTGATGGTGTCTTTTGCTGTACAGAAGCTATTCAGCTTAATATAGTCCCACTTGTTCATTTTTGCTGTTGTTTTCCTTGCCCGGGGAAATATGTTCAAGAGATCACTCATATTTATGTCTAAGAGGTTTTTGCCTATGTTTTCTTCCAAGAGTTTAATGGTTTCATGACTTACATTCAGGTCTTTGATCCATTTTGAGTTTACTTTTGTATATGGGGTTAGACAATGTTCCAGTTTCATTCTCCTACATGTAGCTGTCCAGTTTTGCCAGCACCATCTGTTGAAGAGACTGTCATTTCGCCATTGTATGTCCATGGCTCCTTTATCAAATATTAATTGACCATATATGTCTGGGTTAATGTCTGGATTCTCTAGTCTGTTCCATTGGTCTGTGGCTCTGCTCTTGTGCCAGTACCAAATTGTCTTGATTACTATGGCTTTATAGTAGAGCTTGAAGTTGGGGAGTGAGATCCCCCCTACTTTATTCTTCTTTCTCAGGATTGCTTTGGCTATTCGGGGTCTTTGGTGTTTCCATATGAATTTTTGAATTACTTGTTCCAGTTCATTGAAGAATGTTGCTGGTAGTTTCATAGGGATTGCATCAAATCTGTATATTGCTTTGGGCAGGATGGCCATTTTGACGATATTAATTCTTCCTAGCCATGAGCATGGGATGAGTTTCCATCTGTTAGTGTCCCCTTTAATTTCTCTTAAGAGTGACTTGTAGTTTTCAGAGTATAAGTCTTTCACTTCTTTGGTTAGGTTTGTTCCTAGGTATTTTATTTTTTTTTGATGCAATTGTGAATGGAGTTGTTTTCCTGATTTCTCTTTCTGTTGGTTCATTGTTAGTGTATAGGAAAGCCACAGATTTCTGTGTGTTGATTTTGTATCCTGCAACTTTGCTGTATTCCGATATCAGTTCTAGTAGTTTTGGGGTGGAGTCTTTAGGGTTTTTTATGTACAGTATCATGTCATCTGCAAATAGTGACAGTTTAACTTCTTCTTTACCAATCTGGATTCCTTGTATTTCTTTGTTTTGTCTGATTGCCATGACTAGGACCTCCAGTACTATGTTAAATAACAGTGGAGAGAGTGGGCATCCCTGTCTAGTTCCCAATGTCAGAGGAAATGCTTTCAGCTTCTCGCTGTTCAATATAATGTTGGCTGTGGGTTTATCATAGATGGCCTTTATTATGATGAGGTACTTGCCCTCTATTCCCATTTTGCTGAGAGTTTTTATCATGAATGGATATTGAACTTTGTCAAATGCTTTTTCAGCATCTATGGAGATGATCATGTGGTTTTTGTCTTTCTTTTTGTTGATGTGGTGGATGATGTTGATGGACTTTCGAATGTTGTGACATCCTTGCATCCCTGGGATGAATCCCACTTGGTTATGGTGTACGATCCTTTTGATGTATTTTTGAATTTGTTTTGCTTTAATTTTGTTGAGTATTTTTGCATCTATGTTCATCAGGAATAGTGGTCTGTAGTTTTCTTTTTTGGTGGGGTCTTTGCCTGGTTTTGGTATTAGGGTGATGTTGGCTTCATAGAATGAGTTTGGGAGTATCCCCTCCTCTTCTATTTTTTGGAAAACTTTAAGGAGAATGGGTATTATGTCTTCCCTGTATGTCTGATAAAATTCCGAGATAAATCCATCTGGCCCGGGGGTTTTATTCTTTGGTAGAGTTTTGATTACCACTTCAATTTCATTGCTGGTAATTGGTCTGTTTAGATTTTCTGTTTCTTTCTGGGTCAATCTTGGAAGGTTGTATTTTTCTAGGAAGTTGTCCATTTCTCCTAGGTTTCCCAGCTTGTTAGCATATAGGTTTTCATACTATTCTCTAATAATTCTTTGTATTTCTGTGGGGTCCGTCGTGATTTTTCCTTTCTCGTTTCTGATACTGTTGATTTGTGTTGACTCTCTTTTCTTCTTAATAAGTCTGGCTAGACGCTTATCTATTTTGTTTATTTTCTCGAAGAACCAGCTCTTGGTTTCATTGATTTTTGCTATTGTTTTATTCTTCTCAATTTTATTTATTTCTCTCTGATCTTTATTATGTCCCTCCTTCTGCTGACCTTAGGCCTCATTTGTTCTTCTTTTTCCAATTTTGATAATTGTGACATTAGACCATTCATTTGGGCTTGTTCTTCCTTTTTTAAATATGCTTGGATTGCTATATACTTTCCTCTTAAGACTGCTTTTGCTGTGTCCCACAGAAGTTGGGGCTTAGTGTTGTTGTTGTCATTTGTTTCCATATATTGCTGGATCTCCATTTTGATTTGGCCATTGATCCATTGATTATTTAGGAGCGTGTTCTTAAGTCTTCATGTGTTTGTGAGCCTCTTTGATTTCTTTGTACAGTTTATTTCTAGTTTTATGCCTTTGTGGTCTGAAAACTTGGTTGGTAGGATTTCAATCTTTTGGAATTTTCTGAGGCTCTTTTTGTGGCCAAGTATGTGGTCTATTCTGGAGAATGTTCCATGTGCACTTGAGAAGAATGTATATCCTGTTGCTTTTGGATGTAGAGTTCTATAGATGTCTATTAGGTCCATCTGCTCTACTGTGTTGTTCAGTGCTTCCGTGTCCTTACTTATTTTCTGCCCAGTGGATCTATCCTTTGGGGTGAGTGGTGTGTTGAATTCTCCTAGATTGAATGCATTGCAGTCTATTTCCCCCTTTAGTTTTGTTAGTATTTGTTTCACATATGCTGGGGCTCCTGTGTTGGGTGCATATATATTTAGAATGGTTATATCCTCTTGTTGGACTGAGCTCTTTATCATTATGTAGTATCCTTCTTTATCTCTTGTTACTTTCTTTGTTTTGAAGTCTATTTTGTCTGATATTAGTACTTCAACCCCTGCTTTCTTCTCACTGTTGTTTGCCTGAAATATTTTTTCCGTCCCTTGACTTTTAATCTGTACATGTCTTTGGGTTTGAAGTGAGTTTCTTGTAAGCAGCATATAGATGGGTCTTGCTTTTTTAGCCATTCTATTACTCTGTGTCTTTTGATTGGTGCATTCAGTCCATTTACATTTAGGGTGACTTTTGAAAGATATGTACTTATTGCCATTGCAGCCTTCAAATTCGTGGTTACCAAAGGTTCAAGGTTAGCCTCTTTAGTATCTTACTGCCTAACTTAGCTCGTTTATTGAGCTGTTATATTCACTGTCTGGAGATTCTTTTCTTCTCTCCCTTCTTATATTTCCTCCTCCTCCATTCTTCATATGTTGGGTGTTTTGTGCTGTGCTCTTTCTAGGAGTGCTCCCATCTAGAGCAGTCCCTGTAAGATGTTCTGTAGAGTTGGTTTGTGGGAAGCAAATTCCCTCAGCTTTTGTTTCTCTGGGAATTGTTTAATCCCATCGTCATATTTGAGTGATAGTCGTGCTGGATACAGTATCCTTAGTTCAAGGCCCTTCTGTTTCATTGTATTAAATATATCATGCCATTCTCTTCTGGCCTGTAGGGTTTCTGTCGAGAAGTCTGATGTTAGCCTGATGGGTTTCCCTTTATAGGTGACCTTTTTCTCTCTAGCTGCCTTTAACACTCTTTCCTTGTCCTTGATCTTTGCCATTTTAATTATTATGTGTCTTGGTGTTGTCCTCCTTGGATCCTTTCTGTTGGGGGTTCTGTGTATTTCTGTGGTCTGTTCGATTATTTCCTCCCCCAGTTTGGGGAAGTTTTCAGCAATTATTTCTTCTAAGATACTTTCTATGTCTTTTCCTCTCTCTTTTTCTTCTGGAACTCCTATAATATGGATATTGTTCCTTTTGGATTGGTTACACAGTTCTCTTAATATTGTTTCATTCCTGGAGATCCTTTTTTCTCTCTCTATGTCAGCTTCTATGCGTTCCTGTTCTCTGGTTTCAATTCCATCAATGACCTCTTGCATCCTATCCATTCTGCTTATAAACCCTTCCAGAGTTTGTTTCATTTCTACAATCTCCTTTCTGGCATCTGTGATCTCCCTCCGGACTTCATCCCATTTCTCTTGCATATTTCTCTGCATTTCTGTCAGCATGTTTATGGTTCTTATTTTGAATTCTTTGTCAGGAAGACTGGTTAGGTCTGTCTCCTTCTCTGGTGTTGTCTCTGTGATCTTTGACTGCCTGTAGCTTTGCCTTTTCATGGTGATAGGAATAGTTTGCAGAGCTGGGACGAGTGATGGCTGGAAGAACTTCCTTTCTTGTTGGTTTGTGGCCCTCCTCTCCTGGGAGAACAACGACCTCTAGTGGCTTGTGCTGGGCAGCTGTGCGCAGACAGGGTTTCGGCTTCCTGCCTGGCTGCTATGGAGTTTATCTCCGCTGTTGCTGTGGGCGTGGCCTGGTTCAGGCCTCTGCTCCAAAGTGGTGGAGTCGCGTTGGAGGGGGGGCGACCTGGAGGCTATTTATCTCCAAAAGGGGCCTCCCTGCAGCCCAGGGGTTAGGGTGCCCAGAGAACCCCGGATTCCCTACCTCTGGATTAAGTGTCCCGCCCTGCCCCTTTAAGACTTCCAAAAAGCACCCGCCAAAACAAAACAACGACCACAAAGAAAAGAAAAAAAAATTTTAAATTAAAAAAAAAAGGGTGTTCGCTTGTTTTTCTTTATTCTCCGGCGCCAGCCTGAGGCATCTGCTCACCGGTCTTGCTGCCCTGTTTCTCTAGTATTGGGGTCCCTATCCCTTTAAGACTTCCAAAATGCGCTCGCCAAAACAAAACAGCAAAAAAAAAAAAAAAAAAAAATTGGTCGCTTGCTTTTCTTATGTCCTCCGGTGCCCGGCCTCCGGTGCCTGCTCACTGTTCTTGCTGCCCTGTTTTCCTAGTATCGAGCGCCCTGCACTCTGGCCCGGATGGCTGGGGCTGGGTGTTCGGCAGTCCTGGGCTCCGTCTCCCTCCCGCTCTGCCTGCTCTTCTCCCGCCGGGAGCTGGGCGGAGGGGCGCTCGGCTCCCGCGGGGCCGGGGCTTGTATCTTACCCCCTTCGCGAGGCGCTGGGTTCTCTCAGGTGCGGATGTGGTCTGGATATTGTCCTGTGTCCTCTGATCTTTATTCTAGGAAGGGTTGTCTTTGTTATATTTTCATAGATATATGTGGTTTTGGGAGGAGATTTCCGCTGCTCTACTCACGCCGCCATCTTCCGCCCATCTCCTATGTGTTACTTCTTGATATACTTTTTCTCCTTTTCCTATAGTGATACAATTTGAGATTTTAATGAAGTAGATGCTATCCAAAAGTAAACACTACATTTGCCCACTTTTGTTACATGTAGGAGTGATGAAGTGCATTTAGGTTCTGACAAATGGAATCAAAGGGAAAGTGGTATGTGCAACTTCTGAGATTTTTCCTATTGAGAGAAGGCTTGCTCCTCTCCTTCCTATTCTGTCTTCTGAGTGGCTGGAATGTGGACATGCTGGCCAGAACTGGCAGTCATTTGGACACTGAGATGATCTGGGCAATGTAGGTCATGACAGAGCCACAGGATAGAAGGAACTTGGGGCCCCTGACATTTTGAAGTGACATACTGAACCTGGCTCACTGACCTCTGAACTTATTTGTTTCTGAATCTTATATAGGTATATGTTCCCCTCTAGATCAGTGGTTCTCAGCTTTGGTCGAACATTAGAATTACCTGGGGGGCTTTTAAAATGACAATTTCCACTCCAGACAATCTCTTTGAGAGTGGGACTTATGTACCAGTATTTAAAAAAAAAATTTTCCAGGTGATTTTAAAATGCAACCAGGGTAAAAATTCACTGCTCTGGATTTGGGGTCAGCAAACTATGAGATCTAACCTACCATCAGGTTTTGTATGGCCTGTGAGCTAAAAAAGGTTTTCATATTTTTTAAAAGTTGAAGAAAAAAGTCAAAAGAAGAAGAACAATTTGTGACATGTAAAATTTATATGAAGTTCAAAATCAGTGTTCATGAATAAAGTTTTATTGGAAAACAGCTACATTCATTTATTTATGTATGGCTACTTCAACACTACAGTGGACTCGAGTAGTTGTTGTAGCCCACCAAGACTTAAATATATGGTGTCTGGCTTTTTACAGGAAAAGCATGCTTACCCTGTTCTGGATGCTGTGCCCTTACAATGCAGGGACTAGTGTGATGCTCTACAAACTTCTGTCCATTACAGCTGTACCTCCTTTATGACTAGCTTAGTATCTGCTATTAAGTACACAGCAGTCAGCCAATGAATGCTTGTTGAGTTAAATGTGTGTTCAGTTTCAGATACCCTGATTCTTTCTCCCATTCTTTATGTTTGCTTCACTCTTAAACACCTAATCAAATAGAAAACAACATAATTATTATATAGCCATGTGAGAGAGAAAATGTGGGTAGCCTGGAGTGAATATTTGTACTGTGCGGTCATTTGTCCAGCTGTCCTTGTTTACCTAAATACTTGCCTGAGTGAAAGTAGTTATTGTGAGGAGATGGCTCACTGCTTATAAGTTAGGAGCCAGTGAGCTAATGAAATCTTTAAATAGTACAGAAAGCGTCCTTCGAAACAGGAGCATCATAAGGCTGCCTCTATATTATGCCAGAGCATCTAGATAGAAAGTATAAAATGGGTTAATTACACTGAGATTTTGTTAATTTAGTGGCAAATATGCAAATGTTTAAAATAATCAGATTTATTTACTTTTTAAAGTTCATACTAGATATCATGGCATCGGATAGGGAGCCTTAAAGTGGAACACCAGTGTGGATAAAATGAGAGTTCCTGTGGCCAGGATTCTCACCTGGCTGTGGTTGACTAGCTCACTGCACACCTGTGGGCAATACATGGCTATTGACTCTATATAAAGAGCTCCGCCCAATGCTCTGGGCGCAATGGGGTGGCAGGGCTGCAAGGCTGCAGGAGAGCAGAGCAGAGGCTGGAGTTGTGGGAGCACTGAGAACAGGCCCGAGGACAGCTGTGTGGGACTACTGTGCAGAGAGAGGGGCCCAGAGGCAGAGACCAGCTTGCTGCATGCAGACTCGCTCTGAGTGAATGGGATTCTAGTGACTGACCTGCCACCTGGAAATAAAGTTGGATATAACCCTTTCACCCCAAGAACGTTTTGCTATCAATTTCTTTGGTCACATTGAATCCACAGTGAACCTGCCTGGGGCTTTGGAAGCCCTATCAAAGCACTTTATATAGTCTCAGAAGTTCCTACAGATTTACAGTGACCTCAGAAAAATTATGTAATTAACAAAACTCATGGTTCTAATGCAGGAATATTTAGTCCTGGATTTTTCTCTTTAGAAATTTTTATAAGCCACTAAAGTTCATTTCTTGGAAATAAGTATTACTGTGACTAACTTCAAGAGTGAGATCTTAACTATATTAAAACGCGTGTTCATTTCACATGAGTAGTTTCCTATAGACCCACTAAAAATATCTGTATAGAACTGCTTTAGAATAAACTGCAAGTGGACTATACACATACAAATATATATAAATTAGTGCTTCAAACAAGTGTTCTGTAGTATGTAACCATAAAACATTGTTTAATTCTATAGTAATAAAAAGTTTAATGGTCACTATAAATAATAAAATGAGGTCTCAGTTCAGCAGTTAGATATTACCTTCATCTATCTAATAATTGAAATGTAACTTGATTTAAAGTTGAGATTTTTTTTCTCTTCTTAAGCTGTTTCCTCACCCAGCCTTGCTATTCCTCCTCTCCCACCCATTTCATTAACTGGGTTTGGACCCTTCTGGGTCCTTTCTTGAGTGCTGAGAATTTGGCATTAAGCTTTGGTGTTCTAGGAACTTAGTACATATTTAAAACTTAGTAAATATTTAGTACAATTTTTAAAAATTAGGACATATTTCAAATTTTCTTCTAGGTTTTTCTGACCTTTGAAATTCCCTTTTCACTCATTGCTGGAGATGTCTCAGCTGCAGTTGCTTACATGGAGAACTCTGAACTCTTTCAGCTTGAGCTTAGTCTGTCCTCAGCATTTAGGCAGCTGGAGATACTTCCCATTCTTTTACCTGAGATCTGATCACCCCTCCAGGTAGCCTCTTGGACAGACCTAAATGATGGGGTGCTTTTTTTCTTGGTGGCCTATATCTGTTTCACAGGAAACATTTATGCATTGTTCATCTCAAAGACTCTAGTTGTTCAAACTGGCCAAGGGTATACCTCTTCCCTCTGCTAAACAAGTACCAACTCGGGCCTTTAGAATTTCCAGGTGTGAGTCAGATTCCAGTGCTCTGTACTCCTGAAACTGCACAGGTCTTCTTGGGTCACACTGGTCTTTCTTTCAAAGTCTCTCTGTCACTTTGATGCAAAGGGAAAAACATCTATTCTTCACCTCTGGGGATGGTTGTGGTAGCATGAGAAATTACAGCCTGCCTATCTCCAAAGATAACATCTTCAAATATCCTTTTCTTGTCTCTAGCTTCTGACACTTTGACACTCTTGATGAAAAGCATCAGGTTTATAACTATGTCTTGAGTGAGCAACTCTTATTCAAGGGTTTATGGGCATGCTATGACTATAATTCTTGGTCTGGCAGTGGTAGCAGCTGACATTACAATCTACCTAATGATCATATTCGTAAAAATAACATCTGTGTCAGTGGAAGGGTGTTTATTGAAGACAAAGCAGAGACCGTAATAAATACTTAGCTCTTGGGAAGATGGACTCTTTATTCCACTGTGTACAACTCTATTTCTTTGTAAATTCTTTTTCCCTAATGAACTGAAATGGATGTTTATTAGCTAGACCATCTCTTTTTAAATGTATTTTTTCAGAAAATGCTATTGTTTTAAAATAGTAGTTCCCAACCTGTGAGCCATGAATTATATAGGATAAGGACATGGTGGCAGCAGAAGATGCTTCTAGGGAAAAATATTTATATATGTACCAAGCTTTGTTCTTCCAGACTTAATACAATGAATCTCGTACATGTATATATTACTGATTTTCAAACATCAGTAAATGTAGTTAGCTAAAGACAAGTTAATTTAACAGCATTACTAAATTTAAAGTATATTACAAAATAAATTACAAAGTAATTATTTTCTTGTGGAGATACAGGAAATTTTTTTCCTATAAAAGGGGCCTCAACCTTGAAAAGCTTAGAAAGGAGTGGGTTAAAGAAATTAACAAGAACAGGACATAGAACTTGGCACAAAAGCTATGTTTAAGAAAAATCCACCTTGAAGATTCCATAATTTTTTTCTATTTTATGCAAAATAAAAAAATTTGTACTGACCTTTAATTTCACTTCTTCATAATAGGGAATACTCGTCTTTTTTGCAAGAATTTTATGAGAAGAAAACATTGTATAGAGAAAAGAACTGTAGGCTTTGGAACAAGTTTTAGCTTAGAACCCCACAGTCTAGGCATTTATATTTGTTTGCTAATTCATTAATTATCTCTTCAGAAAGTTAAAAGTTCAGGAAAGTAGAGACTGGAATGACTTTATTTATCAGTGTATTGCCAGAACCTAAATATTTACCAGGAATTAAAAAATCATATATCAAATCTCCGGGTTTAGAATGCCTTAAGCCAAAATTAGCTGAAGAATAGTTTAAAGCAAGTGTTATTAACTGTTAAGAAATTCTCTTTGTTAAATAATCTTGCCTTGCTCCTTTCCTTCCCCTATTCTCAAAATTCCCAATTTTATCAATAATGGAATCAATAATTTTGTGTGATTAGGAAGTCATACATAATAAGTACCTACCAGAAGTGACAAGATAAACAATGAGTCTGATGGCTCCTGCGGAAATCACCATTATTAAGATCCCCAGGGTAATCTTTCCAAACCTTGTGAGTTTCATTGCTGTGTTTCTCTGTTCTGAGCAGAAGGGACAGGAAAGTAATTGTTAATGTGAGCTAGGTATAGGACACACTGAGAAATAGGTATAGACTTAGTATTAGTGTAAAAGTATTATTTTACATTAATTATAATTTCAGTGGATGGCTTAGCATGGATAACAACATGGAGAACTAGTAAATATAATGTTGGGCTTGCTTATTTTTCAACACATATAAATAATGTAATACTAAAAATCAAAATTCATTCATTCATTCAGCAAATTTTTACAGATGTCCTAATATGGGCTAGGCACAGTTGTAGAAACAAGGATCTCTTTCCTTATGGAGATTATGTTTTACTGAAGGGAGATAAACAGTAAACAAAGAGCATGATTAATAAATAAAATGTTTAAATGGAAAACAGATATTAAGTGCTGTAGGGAAAGTAGAACTAGCTAGGTAAAGAAGATCAGAAATGTGGGAGGGTATGTGAGATGTGGTGGTGGCAGGATGCAAATTAAAGATTAAATATTGAATAGGTCAGGTTAGGCTTACAGATAAGGTAAAATCTGAGAAAACTTGGAACAGGTGGAGGTGTTAGCCCTACAGATACCTGGAATGTTCCGGGTAGAGGCAACAATCTACAAAGTCCCTGAAGGAGGGGTGTGTCTGGAAAGGCATGTTTGGAGGGGCAGTGTGGCTGGAGCAGTGAATGAGAGGAAGAGTACTAGGAGAGTAATTCTGACAGCATGACCCAGATCATATAAGGCCTTGTGGGGCATTGTAATAATTTTGGCTTTTTCTCTAAGTGAAGTGTGAGCTTTGGAGGGCTTTGGGCATAAAACTATAATGATCTGACCTACTTTCTCAATGGGATTCCTGTGACTGCTTTGAGTAAAGTAAATTATATAGAGCAAGGGTAGAAGAAGAGTGACAAAATAGGGAATTATGGTGATAATTCAAGCACAAGATGATTTTGGCTTGGACCAGAGTGGTAGAGATGGAAGAAATGAGCAGGGGTTGGAGTTTGGATGTTTTTGAGCATAGTATTGACAGGAGTTCCTGATGGAATTTGACTGGGGAGGAAGAATCAAGGGTGGTTTCCAATTCTTTAGCTTGGTGACCTGAAGGAGGGAGTTGTGATCACCTGAGATGAGAAGGCTGTTGATATAGCAGGTTTTGAAGGGATGATTATGAGGTCAGTTTTGTTATTTTGTATTTTGAATATTCCTTAGTCATCAAAGTGGAGATGCAGGTTGGATATGCAAGTCTGGAGTTTGGTATAGAGTTCTGGGCTGGTGATATAAATTGGGCATTCCTCAATATATAGATTAGGCTCTGGGGCTAGATGAGATTTCTAAAGGAATAAGTGTAGATAGAGAAAAAGACCAAGATATGATCACCAGGTACTCCCATCCTAAGAGATTTCGGAGAGGATGAAGACCAAGCAAATGAAACTGAGAGGGAGCAACCAGGGAAGGTAGGAGGACAACCGAGAAAAAGGCGTGGCAGTCAAATAAGTTTATCAAGGATGACAAAAGGGATCACCTCTGTCAGATGTTGCTGATTGTTCAAATAAGATGAGCAAATGAGTACTGAAAATTGATCAATGGATGGGTATTTTAGGGGTAACTGGTAACCTTGATACAGGTTTAGGAGTAGAAGGGGCATGAGAATGGTTAGAGACAGTTTGAAAGAAAATGGACGTCGAGGATCTGGAGACAGTGACCACTGACCACTCTTTCAAAGATTTTGCTGAAAAGGGAAGTAAAGAAATGTGACTATACATGGTGAAGGAAATGGGATCAAGAGAAGTTTTATTTTATTATGGAAAACTTTACACATGCATAAGAATAGAGAGAATAATTTAATAAACCTCCATGTATCAGTCACACAGATTTAATAACCATGTACATTTTGCAATATTTCATCTACTTTTCTGAAGCATTTAAAATAGTTACAGAAAATAATTGCATCATGACATTCACCCCTAATACTTTTCCATCTAAAAATTAAGGGCATTTAAGAAAGTGCCCATTGTGATACCTAATAAAATTACCAATAATTCCTTACTGTCCTCTAATACCAAGTTCATATTCAAATATCTTTAGTTGTCCTCAGAATGTCTTTTTACAAATTTCTTTTTCTTTTGTTGTTGAACAGAAGTCAAATAAAAATCTCCACATTGCATTTGGTTATCATCTCCTAGTTATTTAATCTAGAACAATTTCCATACTCCTTTAAAAATTTTTGATGACATTGACTGATTCAAGATATTGGGTCACTTGTCCTATAAAATGCTCTAAGAGAATGAGTAAACGTATTTAAAAAAAATTTTTAGTTAAATGTTTTATGACAGACTCACATGCAGTTGTAGGAAATAAAGACCAGGTACTGTGTACAGTTTTGCCCACCGGTAACAAATTGCAAAACTATAGCATAGTATCATGACCAGGATATTTACATTGATGCAGCCAAGAGAGTTAACATTTCTGTCACAATGTCCCTCATGTTGCCCTTTTAAGCTGTACCCACTTGCCTCCAGTCCCCTTGCCCTCTGTAAGTCCTAGCAACCACTAATCGGTTCTTTTTTTCCATAATTTTGTCATTTCAAGAATGTTATATAAATGGAATCATACAAAATGCAACTTTTTGGATTTTGCTTTATTGCCCAGCAAAATTCTCTGGTGATCATTAAGGTTGTTGCATGTATCAGTAGTTTCTATTTAAAAATGTTTAAAAAAATTGCTGGGAAGTAATTAATAACATAGGTGTACCACAGTTTGTTTAATCATTTACTCATTGAAAGACAACTGGCTTGTTTTTACTTTTTAGCTGTTAAGAATAGGGGGCTATAAACATCTGTGTACAAGTTTTTGCATGACTTTTGCAAGTCTTTGTTTCTTTAGGATAAATTTGCAGAGGTGTACTTGCTAAGTAGTATGGCAGCTGTATGCATAATTTTTAAGAAGCTACCAAACTGGTTTCCAGAGTGGCCTCAGCATTTTATATTTCTACCAGCAGTGCTTAAGTAATTCAGTTCTTCTGCATCCTGGCCAACATTGCTGTTGTTTGTCATCACTATTTTTAATTTTAACCATTCTGATAGATATTTAGAGACATCTTGTGGTTTTAATTTGCATTGATTGATGCTGTTGAACATCTTTACGTGTGCTTATTAGTTATCCATAGAGCCTCTGAAATGTCTGTTTATATCTTTTGCCTGTTTTCTAACTGGGTTGTTCTTTTTTTACTGCTGGGTTTTGAGAATTGTTTATATATTCTAGGTAATAATCCTTTGTAGAATTTGTGTTTTGCAAATTATTTTTCTCCAGTTTGTAATTTGTCTTTTCATCTTAACAGTCTTCCATAGAATACATTTTGATGAAGTCCAATTTCTCCGTTTTTCCTGTTACAGATCATACTTCCCTGGGACTTTGTTGTAGACAACCATGTCATCTGCAAATAGGGTCAGTTTTATTTCTTTCCAATCTGTTTTTATTTCCTTTTCTTATAGCTCTGGACAGAATTTTCATCACTGTGTTAAATAAGAATCATGACAGTGGATGGTTTTGACTTGTACCTGATATTAGAGAGAAAGCATTCAGTCTTTCACCATTAATTATGAAGTTATCTGTAAGTTTTTTGTAGACGTATGTTTTCAAGTTGAAGTTTCCCTCTAGTCCTATTTTTTCTGAGTTTTTGTCATGAAGCAGCATTGAACTTTGTTAAATACCTTTTTTTTACATCAAGTGATAGGTGGTTTTTCTTTTTTAGTCTGTAAACATGGTCAATCATACTGACTTTTAAAATATGGAACCAGCCTTGCACCTCTGGTATAAGCCACACTGGACATTTCTTTTCCTGGGCGTTTTTAAGTTATAACTTCAATTTCCTTAGTAGTTATGAGTCTATTTCAAATGATCTGTTTCATATTGGATGAGTTGGGGTATATTACGTTTTTTTATGGAATTGGTCCATTTTTGTCTAAATTGTCAAATTTATGCATGTTGACTTGTTGGTAGTCTTCCCTTGCTGTCCTTTTGATGTCTACAGCGATGAAGTTATATTCCCTGTTTAATTCCTGCTGTTGGTAATTTGTGTCCTTTTATTCTTTGCCAGCCTTCCTAGAGGTTTGCCAATTTTAGTAATCTTTTCTAAGAACCACTGTATTATTTCGTTGATTTTTTTCTGTTCTGTTTTCATTTAATTAATTTGTGTACTTTTTTTCATTTCCATCCTTTTACTTTCTTTGGGTTTCGTTTACTCTCCTTCTAGTTTCTTGCAGTAGGAGCTTAAATTATTGATTTGAAACATTTCCTCTTTTCTATTGCATGCAGTTAGCCATAAATTTCCATCACACCATTGTTGTAGCTGTGTCTCACAAATGTGATATGTTTTCTTTCCACTTGCATTCAGTTCAATGTATTTTTTTTTACCGTCCTTTGAAAATTTTGCTTTGACCTATGGATTATTTAGAAATGTGGTATTCAATTTCCAAGTGTTTTGAGATATTCCTATTTTTTTTAACTTCTGTTTTTGATTTGATTCTGGTTGGAAAACATACTACATATGATTTAGAATTATTTTAAGTTTGTTAAGGTTTGTTTTATTGCACTGAATACGATCTATCTTGGTATATGTTCCATGGGCCCTTAAAGTGAGGATTTCCTGCTGCTGGTGAAATTTTCCATAAATTCTGATTAGATCCTACTGTTGGCATTGTTAAGTTATTCTATATCCTGTGTCTCTGTGTTAGATGTTTAACAATTGAGAAAGGTGTTGAAGTCTACAAGTATAATAATTTCTAATTTCCCCTTTCAGGTCCATTGATTTTTTTTGTTTATTTCACATATTTTGCTGCTGTCTTGTTGGTACACACACTTTTAGGATTGCTGAGTTTATTGTGTCTAGTAATTTTCTTTTGCTCTAATGTCTACTTAAGCTGATATTAATATAGCTACTCCTGCTTTCCTTTGAATAATGTTGTATATCTGATACTCATTTTTCCATCTTTTTACTATTAACCTGCCTATATTATTATCTTTGAGGTAAGTTTTTTGTAGACAACATATGACTGGGTTATGTTTTAAAATCTATTCTGTTAATATCTGTCTTTTACTGGTGTACTTAGACTATTTACATTTAGAGTAACTATGAGTGCTTTAGGACTTAAGTTTACCTTTTAATGCCTTAATCAAAACAAACTTCAGAAGCTCTGGGAGTTTGTTCATTATTATTCAGATGCATGGGGCTGTTATAGGTGTCAGATGATATACACAGCTTGGGAACAGTAGTTGGACAGGCTAAGAGAATAACAATGATAAAGCTTTTAGGATAAACTATCATATTATTTCTGAATTGGGAGGCAACTTTAATGCATCCATGTTTCAATACTGTTAAATATTTTTCTTTGGCATTTACAGATGTGGAGGAAATGTCTCTTTAGAAGTTAAATAATTTGTTTATTGAGCATTTTCTATGTACAGGGCATCATGCTAGGCAAGGCATGTACAGTGACAAGGTCACTAATAAATGCAAGAACTATAAAAAATTAATTTTGTTTTATATACTATATTATTATACTATCTTGCAAGTGTACTAACATTAAGTACTAGTTTGCAAGGGCTGTCATAACATTGTACCACAAACTAGAGGTAGCTTCAGCAAAAATTTATGTTCTCACAGTTCTGGAGGCTAAAAATTTGAAATCAAAGTGTTGTTGGCACATTTATTTCTCCTGAGGCCTCTCTTCTTGGTGTACAGACCACTGTTATTTTCTCCTTGTGTATTCCTGTGGTCTCTCCTCTGTACATATCTGTATCCTAATTTCCTCTTCTTATAAGGACACCAGTCACATGGGATTAAGGCTTACCTTAATTTAATGCCTCCTTATAACTTAATTACCTCATTAAAGACCTTATCTCCAAATACAGTCACAATCTGACGTACTAAGGGTTAGGATTTCAACATATGAATTTTGAGGAGATGCAGTTCAGCCCAAACATATTTTTGCATTTTATGTTTGGTTTATATATAGGAATATAAATGCTTCATACTTATAATGCCAGCATAGTATAAACCTTCATATTTACAATTATTAATATAATATAAATGATTCATATGTACCCATAGTATAATGTTCCTTGATGCTTATATATTTGTGTGTGTATAAGATGTTTTTGTTAGATATGTAAACATACATTGAAATGACTGTATTGCATATTGATTAGTTTGGAACAGCTACATTAAATTGAGTTTTATTTGCAACAAAGTCAAATATCCACAAGGAAACTTATTTTTAATTAGTTAAAAGTCATTCCTTGAACAGATGATATTCCTTGAAAAGGAATCCACAATGCAGGATAAATTTCCAAGTCTTAATCTTTAGAAATTTCATTTTACATAAAAAAATACTCAGATCATTTAAACATATATTGTCCAAATTATGTTTGCATCCTGCACATAAAACTTAGTATCCCAATATTTCTACGGAAATAAAATGCTCATGAACTTTTTTGGACCATAATACAATAAAATAAACCTGAAAAGACACCCACTCTGTAAAAGTTTAGAGAAAAACACTTCTCTATCTGTCCAACTCATTTATTGAGTATATAAGTACTATTTAAGTAGAGTACTGTTTAAGTTTTTAGAAAAATGAATAATTAAGTGATATGGTAAAACCCTGGTAACTTAAATTCCTGTAGTTGAATATGTTATCCTAAAGCATCCTCTTCCATTCCCACAGGTATATGTTAGCAAAGTTTGCTCAGCACAGCTTGCCATGGAACAAACCTCAATGAAAATGGAGTGTGAAATTTGATGTGGCAAATATTTGGAGAATATTTGGTTTTATTCTCAATTGTGTCCTAATAGATCCAATTATATAAAACATGCTGTTTTTATAGATCAAATAATTGAATATTGGCAATTTACAAAAATTCAGCCACGTCATTCACTGTTTCTCCTTATTTGTCTATAAGGTGATATTAAAATGAATCTTATAAACAAGAGTTTGTTTACTAGGGAGGTTGTTTGACTTCAGGATTCCTTCCAACATAAACTTTCTAGAATGAGAGACGCATAGCCTTTAGGAGCTGGAAGGAACTTTGCAGATCACCCATTTCAGTTTCCTAATTTTAAAGAGGGAGAAATTGTGGGACAATATCTTCTCTTTAGGACATTTCAAATCTAGGGAAGACAATCATCCTAGGTAGAGTTTTCTCCTTTGTTTATTATCAGCATATTTAGGGTTAGGGTTAGAGTGAGGATTAGGATTCTTTCCTGATCTCCAGAAGGAAAATTAAGTCATATAGGCCACCCTGCCATGCAACTCCTACTTATCTTACAGCCAAAATCTAAGATCACTATAGTGACTTAACAGTTTGATTCACAAATGTAAAATTAGGGTAAATGAATAAAAATTAATTTTAACGGCAAATGAACTGTGTGTATTTCTTTCATTCTCTCCTGAGTTTTCTAAGATGCAGATGTTCTTCCTTCTTGCAAAGGGTTTTATTGATTTGGAAAGTATTGTGTATATGTGTGTGTGCATGTGTCAAAATTTAGAAGGAAAAGAAAAACTTGTCAAGATCCAGATTATTTTCTTTAAAGTAGTCTCTGTAAATAATACCAGACGTTATAAATTCCATTTTCCCGAAGTGTTATTTTTACATAGAATGCTGATTGAAAAACAGACTACTTATTAAACAGAAACTGGGTATTGGGTAGTAGCTGATATGATGAAAGAAAAACTTGTCTTGATTTCAGTAATATGTCTTAAAATTTCAAGGTGTTTTATTTATGCAACAAGTGTATCCTGAAGCCATTCTGGTGTAATAATAAGGTGGAAATGATACTGAGGATTATTTAGTGATGTCAGAAAGACTGGCTTGCTGATGAGTTGCTCTTAAATTATTCTTTGGAAGGATGAAACCAGGGTCTGTCTAATATTATTTTTCACATATTGCATATGGAGCATAAGTAGCTGAGGAAGTTACATGGACATAAAACACATTAGAGCCAAGATCAAACATTTTTACTAGATTTTTAAATTAAATCATAAGGAAAAGATTTCAGGCATTCTCCTACAGCTAATTAAGCTACATATTA
This sequence comes from Manis pentadactyla, assembly GCF_030020395.1. Taxonomy (NCBI): domain Eukaryota; kingdom Metazoa; phylum Chordata; class Mammalia; order Pholidota; family Manidae; genus Manis; species Manis pentadactyla. The sequence goes on from NC_080023.1 coordinate 56,023,203, forward strand.
ATGTAAAGTAACTAATTATTAAAACTATTTATTGGGAATTTACTTTTTACTCTATGCTTTTCACCTAGAATCTAAATGTTGGCAAGATAACACAACCAGAGGTTATCCAAAAATATTATTAAAAATATGGGTCAATCTCAATGGGTTGATCAAGACTTGCATGTTTTTGGAGTGCCAAGAAAGACTGCAATGTGCATATGAACATTTATCTTTGTGTGTAAATTTGATTAACTTCAGCATCAAAATAGAAATGATTTGTCCATTGGTGAGTGCTATGGAACCAGCCAGCACATTTCTTTGACTTTCAGGTCAATTGCTATTTGAGCAAATGGCTATGGGGAAGGAATAGAATTCCCTCTTACTGTTCTTGTTTCTTTTCCAACCAAAGTATCAAATCACACCACTAAAAATGTATAGCATTGAAATCATTGTGATGTTAAAATAATTAAAAATTAAGACCTAAACTTATTTCTACCACTTTCTAGAGGCAAAATAGTGTATTGTGGACATTGATATTAATGTCTCTATATCAACATACATTATCAGAAAGAGACACACAGAACTATCTTGTGTTTTTAAAATTTTCGAAGTGGAATAATCTTTTAAGAAGTAAAATCCCCCAATTTTACTTCATTGTTTTAGCAATTATACAGATACTTTTCATGAATGTTCTAATTGTGTTAGAAAGATTTCTCACAAATTAATAAACAAAGCACGCTGAGGATTAAAACATTTCAATCATTCTTGTCCTTTTGTTTAAGATATTCACTGATCTGATTTTCATATAAATTTAAAAAAATTTTAAATGCAAATAGAGCTACTTTAACTAATTGAGTTCCTTCAGAAAAGTCCCCCAAGGAGCAATGGCTAGCCCTCCTGCTGCCCACACCCCCAGAGACCTACCTGCCTTACAGTGGTGTCCAAAACAGATTTGCCCACTGTCTCCGTGGAGAGTGTACCTTTGCCCTCTTCTCAAGCGGCATGCAGCACAGTCACTGGCCACCTACTTAGCTTACGAGATCCTGTGACTTTCATGGCTTTTATGATGATAACACTACTTACACAACTTTTCATCTTCAAAGTGCCTTCAGAACACTCAGTAATTTTACATAAGTAAAAACATGAACTGTACATTCTGCTCCATAAGTAATACATAACATATGGCCCAAGTGGAGGCAAAATTTAAAGCTCTCAGTTGTGACTGAGTAAGCAATAGGGTCACCTGTTTTGAGAAAGACTGAGTCTTCACTCGGTTTTGCATTTTGTGAATACAGAGATGAGCAGCTGCTCTTCTCACGCTCTAGAATCCACTTCCAAAGGTTGTGGCAGTTTCTTTATTGCTTTTTGGTGGAAGCACAGTGGCTTTCCAAGTTCTAACCCTCCACTAGGACCTGAATGCTCTCCAACTCATAACTCTCTGGCCTCCTTCAACCCATATATTGTCCTTTCATGAATTCTTCCCTGAAATTTTTACTGCAACCTTAATACTAGCTCATTAAAGAATTTTTCATTCCCTGATATCCAAATTTTTTATTAAAAGTATATATGGGTTAAACCAGTAATTTTCCAAAGATTTGGATAGCATTCGGGTTGTTAGCAGCTAGTTTAGATATTGATGTAGAGAATAGATAGGACACATCCTGCTGATTAGCTCCCTGGAAGAGGAAGAAATTTGCCACAGGCCAGGGACCTGCAGTAGGGAGAGTCCAGTTACTCTGAGAGAAGGCTTTCTTGTAACAGTCTTTGTTAAGCGACTCAACCTTATTGTATGATTAAGTAGAATTGTTGTTCTACCTAGTCTATCTTTTCCTTCCCAAAACATATGAAGGGAAAGATAATCAGAAATCTTACTTGTATTGGAGTGAAAAAGAACCATAATGTTAGTTCTTATATCAGTTATTATTATCAATGAGCCCTTCATCAGATATATTTACATTCTTTATAAATGTTCACTTTAATTGTATTCATTTGAGCATTCCAGACTCTACGCTTTTGCCCTTGTCTTCAAAATATCTAGTATGTTCTTCTCACTGTCATTTGTCTATGTTAATCCTGCTCATCCTTTAAGGTTGGTTGTCTTTACTTTCTCCATGTGGGCTTCTGAAAATATATTGCTTTATCATTTGAAGCTCACAAATTCATGGGATCTCATACCTTGCTGAGTTCATTGTGCTATCATGGTGCTTAAGCCCTTGAGTAGAGAGATTTCACAGTGTACCGAGGCAGAGAGACCATGAGGTAGCTTTGTTGACAGTGACTGAGAGTAGTGGGGGATAGTAGTGCATTTATTCTATGCTTCTAAGAATTGTGTCAGAAAGCTGACTGACCTGTCGGATATTATACCAGCAGTTAGCAGCATGATCTATTGAGTCTGAATCGGAGACAAGATGGGAACCAGACTTCTGAGAAGACAGGTGTGAAGGGTTGATAATTCCTGCAAAGCACATGGGGCAATGTGCATCTCTGGATATGGCAATCTGGACAGATGATGACTGTAGATCAGCCCCTCTGCCCCAGTGTTTTGACACTATGTAAACTGGGTCATCTGCAACTTTAGAGAAGGGGGAGGGATATGTTACAATGATTAGAAAAGCCCAAACTATCTAAGAAAATCCTGAATTGGCTAAATCTACAAAGAAAAGAGTATATAGTGGCTGCTGTTAGAATGGGGGCTTGAAAGACAGATGTAATTAAGAAAATTACTTTTTGGGGGAGCATACTTCAGTTTATAGCAAGAAAATAGCATTAACAGCTCGGGTAGCAAGTATGAGCTTTAAAAAGAAGTTTTCAGGCTATACAAAAACAAAGAGCCTTTCATTACAGTTTTAGTTCTAAAGCAGTGAGTTACTTAGAATGATTAGGGACGATAACTTTAACAAATTTTATAGAAGAAAGATCCCATAGAAAGAGGTTATATGAAAGCTAGAACTTAAAATTTCCTTTTAAATTCCATAATTTTATGTGTTTGAAAGTGTTTTCCTAGATATCTAGCATTTGTGATTATGTATGCTAGAACACTTACAAAAAGCAAAAAACACTTTTTCTTATTTCAGCAACCATTGGACCGAAATGAAAAAGGTTTAAAAACTAATTTTAAAATGAAGATTAGCTAATACATTAACATATAAACTAAATGAAAACTTAAAACCTTTTTATGATTTTCACAAAGCAGCATAAAATGATGCTAAAGATAAGACATAGAGTGAATAAGACAGAATATAAAATTGTTTTATATTGTTGGGGGTAGTCATAAAGGGGATGTGACTGCAGGTTGACCCAGTCTATATTTGTTGATAATAAAGGATGTGAAGACATAACTCTTGAGAATCTAGATCATCAGAACATGCTGATTTCCATAATGTGGAGGGCACTAGTGGGAACATGACTTATTATAATGAAGATGAAAATATATTTAGGTAGTGTGATTGTTAGGTTGAAATCTCATGGAGTTTGAGAAATAAAAAACAATAATACTTGCATGTGAAAAATTCAAGTCATATTAAGAATTAGTTTCTAAAGGTAAGTATATATGCTTTAGAATCTGAAAACCTGCCTTCAAATCCTAGCTCCACAATTTACCAGCTCTGTGATCTTAGACGTTTTACTTCTCTGAACCTTAGCTTCTTCCTCTTAAAAATAGTTGTAATAATAATAGTACCTCTCCTGGGTTTATTACATGGGGGACGAGGTGGTTAGTAAATGCTTCATAAATGTCAACTATTAAAACTTTGTTATTATCGTTTTAAATTGATAATTTCAGATCATACTTTCAGCGCTTAGAGTATCAGTCACCTTTGCTTGGTCTACTGTCATACATTATTTTCCAAAAAATCCTGGGAAAAATGGAATATTTGCTTCCAAGATTTCTATTTATCAAAGACAAATACTTCCCGTAATGAAGTAGAGCAGTTAGGAAATGTGTGCAATTTCTAGATTAAAATAAACTTTAATAGCTGAAGCATAATTTTAAAATTGGTCAAATCAAGAGACTGAAAACAGTTTTCACTGGAGTAACCCAGCAAATTGGCTTATGGGGAGGGTCCTAACAAAACCACTGCCAGGGAAAACAGATATTCTTATAAAACATTTTGATCTGGAGCAAGTTTTAACGGATAGAAGAATTTTTGGATAATCTGTAGACCTCAATAGTTAAGATCAGCCTGAAAATGTTAATTACCACTTTAAATGTATGAATGTTAGAATTCAGAGAAATTACATCTACTTTGTAAGTTCTACCCAAATGAGTTTTGTAATCATGTAACAAAAGCTCACTTCATAATATTGTAGGTATGCTTTATTTTTACAAAAGAAAGGGATCTAGAGGCACTTTTTGTGGAAACTTATTTTTTCCCCACTAATTTAAGGAAAGTACATTGCTTAATGTGCATGTGTAAAAAGAGAGATGTAATGTTAGCCTCACCTAATGAGAAAATGTAAATGTTGGTAGCAAAGAGTATGGTCTTTAAAGCTTTCACACCTTTAATTTTTCCTGATCAGGTTTTGTTTGGCATGAATTCTGAAAAGGAGCTCAATACAATTCTTTCAAAAAAGAGAGTCTTTATTTAACTACCCAGCCTGCCTGAAGGCGATGGAAATCCTTTACCTAATAGTATTGGGAACTCCAAATGTGAGAAGATTTTTCACTTTCTGCTAAAAAGTGTGTTTCTTTTTTTGAGTGTGATTAGATCTTTAGAAAAAGATATCTTGCTTAAAATTAAAATTTAAACTAAGGAATATGAAATAAGCTTTCAGAATATATAGCTGGTTGTGAAATGAATTATCTGATTGTGTATTGGCAGAGCAAAAATTACCACAAAATTTTTTTTGGCTCAGTTATTTATTTATTTTTTTTAGAGGGCACCTCTCATATTTATTGATCAAATGGTTGTTTACAACAATAAAATTCTGTATAGGGGACTCAATGCACAATCATTAATCAACCCCAAGCCTAACTCTCAACAGTCTCCAATCTTCTGAAGCATAACGAACAAGTTCTTACACGGTGAATAAGTTCTTGCATAGTGAATAAGTTCTTACATGGTAAACAGTACAAGGGCAGTCATATCACAGAAACTTTTGGTTTTGATCACGCATCATAAACTATAAACAATGAAGTCAGATATGATTATTCATTTGCTTTTTATACTTGATTTATATGTGAATCCCACATTTCTCTCTTATTTTATTTTATTATTTTTTTTAATAAAATGCTGAAGTGGTAGGTAGATGCAAGATAAAGATAGAAAGCATCAGTTAGTGCTGTAAGAAGGCAAGTGTAGATGATCAGGTCTGTGCCTATGGACTAAGTATTAATCCAAGCTAGACAAGGGCAACAAAACATCCACGGATGCAGAAGATTTCTCTCAAAACAGGGGGGGTGAGGTTCTAAGCCTCACCTCTGTTGACCCCCAATTTCTTACCTGATGGCCCCCCTGAGACTGTGCCTGTCTTAGGTTGTTCCTCCCTTGAGGAATCTTACCCATCTCTGGCTAACCAGCCATCTTCCGGGGCCATACACGGAAATGTAAATTTGGTAAGTGAGAGAGAAGCAATATTCTTTGAAAAGGTTAGCTTTTTACTTCTTTGCAGATTTATGCCCTGTGGCTTCTATGCCCAGAACTTGTCTTGAGGTATCTTTATCGCTTGAGGTATTATGATAGTCGGTAACTTTAAATATGAGGCATGAATTCTACTAAAGGGCTGTAATTAGGAAGGAAGAAGAAAAGCTATAGAAGTAGCAGACAGAAGAAAACATGAGAAGATTGATTATTTCTTTGACATAACTTCTTGTAGAGTAACGTAAGCATGTATAAGTTTTAACAAACTACTAATTAGATTGCATACACACATTAACAGAATAGGAATACAGATACATAACAAAAGCAGACCTACAATTACCGGCCATATCCAGTGAAACCAAGAAAACCAGTTGGGTAACCCAGGCATTTGTGAAAACTTATCAATAATATGATGGATATTGTCTAACTGGTTTTGAATAGTTTGAGAAAAACCAGACAAACTTAAACAACACATTCCTGGAAACTGTTCACATCCCATATGTTCTTTTAACAATGGATAGTCTATAGTAGCACGATTTTGAAGCACTGCAACTCGCACTTCTCCTAACTCTTGGTTCCGACAATATAGAACTAGTCAAATTTGTTGTTTTACTATATGTACAGGCCAGCTTAGATATCTCCTTCTGCATTCCAATGGCAAGTCCAGGAACTGGCAGGATGAATGCAGCTACAACTGCAATAGCACCAGGATCTTTGCTGAAGCTTTTTGATGGTCATCTTCTGGAATGACTCTTCCAGAGGATGTTGATGTTGGAAGTTCCTCTTCATATCGTACCTTAATTCGCTTTCTGGGTAGCCAAATTAGGCTTTGATCCTCTATAAAAACACAAACAAACCCTTTGCCCAAACTTTCATATGACCTTTATACCGTTGTGAAGAACCTATTGGAGACCAACACACAGGAACTGCTTTTTTCTTTAGAGAAAGAAATATTATCAGAAAAATGCACTTCCATAGCTGATCATCCGACACCCTTTAAAAGATCAAAACTAAGGATATGTAAAGCATGCATTATTCATTGATTTGCAGTTAATTTTATCCTATCAGTGAGTAACCCCCCCTTTTTTTGTTATCATTAATCTACAATTACATGAAGAACATTATGTTTACTAGGCTCTCCCCTACACCAAGTCCCCCCCACAACCCCATTACAGTCACTGTCCATCAGCATAATAAGATGTTGTAGAATCACTACTTATCTTTTCTGTGTTGCACAGCCCTCGCCTTTACCCCAGCCCCCACATTGTACATGCTGATCATAATACGCCCTTTCTTCTTCCCCGCCCTTATCCCTCCCTACCCTCCCATTCTCCCCAGTCTCTTTCCCTTTGGTAACTGTTAGTCCATTCTTGGGTTCTGTGATTCTGCTGTTGTTTTGTTCCTTCAGTTTTTCCTTTGTTCTGATACTCCACAGATGAGTGAATCATTTGGTATTTGTCTTTCTCTGCTTGGCTTATTGGACTGAGCATAATATCCTCTAGCTCTATCCATGTTGTTGCAAATGGTAGGATTTGTTTTCTTCTTATGGCTGAATATATTCCATTGTGTATATGTACCACATCTTCTTTATCCATTCATCCACTGATGGACACTTAGGTTGCTTCCATTTCTTGGCTATTGTAAATAGTGCTGCAATAAACATAGGGGTACATCTGTCTTTTTCAAACTGGACTGCTGAATTCTTAGGGTAAATTCCTAGAAGTGGAATTCCTGGGTCAAATGGTAAGTCTATTTTGAGCATTTTGAGGAACCTCCATACTGCTTTCCACAATGGTTGAACTAATTTACATTCCCACCAGCACTGTAGGAGGGTTCCCCTTTCTCCGCAACCTCGCCAACATTTGTTGTTGTTTGTCTTTTGGATGGTAGCCATCCTTACTGGTGTGAGGTGATACCTCATTGTGGTTTTAATTTGCATTTCTCTGATAACTAGTGATGTGGAGCATCTTTTCATGTGTCTGTTGGCCATCTGAATTTTTTCTTTGGAGGACTGTTCAGCTCCTCTGCCCATTTTTTAATTGGATTATTTGCTTTTTGTTTGTTGGTGTATGAGCTCTTTATATATTTTGGATGTCAAGACTTTATCGGATCTGTCATTTACGAATATATTCTCCCACACTGTAGGGTTTCTTTTTGTTCTATTGATGGTGTCCTTTGCTGTACAGAAGCTTTTCAGCTTGATATAGTTCCACTTGTTCATTTTTGCTTCTGTTTTCCTTGCCTGGGGAGATGTGTTTGTGAAGAAGTTGCTAATGTTTATGTCCAAGAGATTTTTGCCCATGATTTTTTCTAAGAGTTTTATGGTTTCATGACTTACATTCAGATCTTTGATCCATTTGGAATTTACTTTTGTGTATGGTGTTAGACAGTGATCCAGTTTCATTCTCTTACATGTAGCTGTCCAGTTTTGCCAGCACCATCTGTTGAAGAGACTGTCATTTCCCCATTGTAAGTCCATGGCTCCTTTATCGTATATTAATTGGCCATATATGTTTGGGTTAATGTCTGGTGTCTCTAATCTGTTCCACTGGTCTGTGGCTCTGTTCTTGTGCCAGTACCAAATTGTCTTGATTACTATGGCTTTGTAGTAGAGCTTGAAGTTGGGGAGTGAGATCCCCCCCTGCTTTATTCTTCTTTCTCAGGATTGCTTTGGCTATTCGGTGTCTTTGGTGTTTCCATATGAATTTTTGAACTATTTGTTCCAGTTTGTTGAAGAATGTTGTTGGTAATTTGATAGGGATTGCATCAAATCTGTATATTGCTTTGGGCAGGATGGCCATTTTGACGATATTAATTCTTCTTAGCCAAGAGCATGGGATGAGTTTCCATTTGTTAGTGTCTTCTTTAATTTCTCTTAAGAGGGTCTTACAGTTTTCAGGTTATAGGTCTTTCACTTCTTTGGTTAGGTTTATTCCTAGGTATTTTATTCTTTTTGATGCAATTGAGAATGGAATTGTTTTCCTGATTTCTCTTTCTATTGGTTCATTGTTAGTGTATAGGAAAGCCACAGATTTCTGTGTGTTAATTTTGTATCCTGCAACTTTGCTGTATTCCGATATCAGTTCTAGCAGTTTTAGAGTGGAGTCTTTAGGGTTTTTTATGTACAATATCATGTCATCTGCAGATAGTGACAGTTTAACTTCTTTACCAATCTGGATTCCTTGTATTTCTTTGTTTTGTCTAATTTCCATGGCTAGGACCTCCAGTACTATGTTAAGTAACAGTGGGGAGAGTGGGCATCCCTGTCTTGTTCCCGATCTCAGAGGAAAAGCTTTCAGCTTATCGTTGTTCAGTATGATTTTAGCTGTGAGTTTATCATATATGGCCTTTATTATGTTGAGGTACTTGCCCTCTATACCCATTTTGCTGAGAGTTTTTATCATGAATGGATGTTGAATTTTGTCAAATGCTTTTTCAGCATCTATGGAGATGATCATGTGGTTTTTGTCCTTCTTTTTATTGATGTGGTGGATGATGTTGATGGATTTTCGAATGTTCTACCATCCTTGCATCCCTGGGATGAATCCCACTTGGTCATGGTGTATGATCCTCTTGATGTATTTTTTAATTCGGTTTGCTAATACTTTATTGAGTATTTTTGCATCTACATTCATCAGGGATATTGGTCTGTAATTTTCTTTTTTGGTGGGGTCTTTGCCTGGTTTTAGTATTAGGGTGATGTCGGCTTCATAGAATGAGTTTGGGAGTATTCCCTCCTCTTCTATTTTTTGGAAAACTTTAAGGAGAATGGGTGTTATGTCTGATAAAATTCCAAGGTAAATCCGTCTGGCCCGGGAGTTTTGTTCTTGGGTAGTTTTTTGATTACCGCTTCAATTTCTTTGCTTGTAATTGGTTTGTTTAACTTTTGTATTTCTTCCTTGGTCAGTCTCGGAAGGTTGTGTTTTTCTAGGAAGTTGTCCATTTCTTCTAGGTTTTCCAGCTTGTTAGCATATAGGTTTTCATAGTATTCTTTAATAATTCTTTGTATTTCTGTGGAGTCTGTCATGATTTTTCCATTCTCCTTTCTGATTCTGTTGATATGTGTTGACTCTCTTTTTCTCTTAATAAGTTTGCCTAGAGGCTTATCTATTTTGTTTATTTTCTCAAAGAACCAGCTCTTGGTTTCATTGATTTTTTCTATTGTTTTATTCTTCTCAATTTTGTTTATTTCTTTTCTGATGTTTATTATGTCCCTCATTCTGCTGACTTTAGGCCTCATTTGTTCTTCTTTTTCCAGTTTTGATAATTGTGATATTAGACTACTCATTTGGGATTGTTCTTCCTTCTTTAAGTATGCCTGGGTTGCTATATACTTTCCTCATAAGACTGCTTTGGCTCCGTCCCACAGAAATTGGGGCTTTGTGTTGTTGTTGTCATTTGTTTCCATATATTGCTGGATCTCCATTTTAATTTGTTCAATGATCCATTGATTATTTAGGAGCATGTTGTTAAGCCTCCATGTGTTTGTGAGCCTTTTTGTTTTCTTTGTACAATTTATTTCTTGTTTTATACCTTTGTGGTCTGAAAAGTTGGTTGGTAGGATTTCAACCTTTTGGAATTTACTGAGGTTCTTTTTGTGGCCTAGTATGTGGTCAATTCTGGAGAATGTTCCATGTGCACTTGGAAGAATGAGTATCCTGTTGATTTTGGATGTAGAGTTCTATAGATGTCTATTTGTTCCATCTGCTCTAGTGTGTTGTCCAGTGCCTCCGTGTCCTTACTTATTTTCGGTCTGGTGGATCTATCCTTTGGGGTGAGTGGCATATTGAAATCTCCTAAAATGAATGCATTGCATTCTATTTCCTCCTTTAGTTCTGTTAGTATTTGTTTCACATATGCTGGTGCTCCCGTGTTGGGTGCATATATATTTATAATGGTTATATCCTCTTGTTGGACTGAGCCTTTTATCATTACGTAATGTCCTTCTTTATCTCTTGTTACTTTCTTTGTTTTGAAGTCTATTTTGTCTGATACTAGCACTGTAACCCCTTCTTTCTTCTCTCTGTTGTTTGCATGAAATATCTTTTTCCATCCCTTGACTTTTAGTCTGTGCATGTCTTTGGGTTTGAGGTGAGTTTCTTGTAAGCAGCATATAAATGGGTCTTGCTTTTTTATCCATTCTATGACTCTGTGTCTTTTGATTGGTGCATTCAGCCCATTTCCATTTAGGGTGACTATTGAAAGATATGTACTTATTGCCATTGCAGGCTTTAGATTCATGGTTACCAAAGGTTCAAGGTTAGCTTCTTTAGTATCTTACTGTGTAACTTAGCTCACTGACTGAACTGTTTTAAACCCTGTCTGGTGATTCTTTGCTTCTTTCCTTTCTTATTCCTCCTCCTCCATTCTTTATATGTTGGTTGTTTTATTCTGTGCTCTTTTGTGTTTCCTTTAACTGCTTTTGTGGGTAGTTGATTTTATTTTTTGCCTTTAATTAGTATTTGATTGGTCTGCTTTCTTTGCTGTGATTTTATTTTCTCTGGTGACATCTGTTTAGTCTTAGGAGTGCTCCTACCTAGAACAGTCCCTCTAAAATACCCTGTAGAGGTGGTTTGTGGGAGGCAAATTCCTTCAGCTTTTGCTTGTCTGGGAATTGTTTAATCCCTCCTTCATATTTAAATGATAATTGTGCTGGATACAGTATTCTTGGTTCAAGGCCCTTCTGTTTCATTGCATTAAATATATCATGCCATTCTCTTCTGGCCTGTCAGGTTTCTGTTGAGAAGTCTGATGATAGCCTGATGGGTTTTCCTTTGTAGGTGACCTTATTCCTCTCTCTAGCTGCCTTTAGAACTCTGTCCTTGTCCTTGATCTTTGCCATTTTAATTATTATGTGTCTTGGCATTGTCCTCCTTGGGTCCCTCCTTTTGGGAGTTCTGTGTACTTCTGTTGTCTGATCGATTATTTCATCCCCCAGTTTGGGGAAGTTTTCAGCAATTATTTCTTCAAAGACTCTTTCTATCCCTTTTTCTTTCTCTTCTTCTTCTGATACCCCTATATTGTGGATATTGTTCCTTTTGGATTGGTCACACAGTTCTCTTAATATTGTTTCATTCCTAGAGATCCTTTTATCTCTCTGTGCGTCAGCTTCTATGCATTCCAGTTCTCTGGTTTCTATTCCATCAATGGCCTCTTGCATCTTATCCATTCTGCTTATAAATCCTTCCAGAGATTGTTTCAGTTCTGTAATCTCCTTCAGGATGTCTGTAATCTCCCTCTGGATGTCATCCCTTAGCTCTTGTATATTTCTCTTTTGCTCCGTCAGCATGTTTATGATTTTTATTTTGAATTCTTTTTCAGAAAGACTGTTTAGGTCTATCTCCTTCTCAGGGGTTGACTCTGTGATCTTGGTCTGCCTCAAATTCTGCCTTTTCATGGTGATAGATATAGTTTGCAGAGGTGGCGCAAGTGATGGCTGGGAGAATGTCCCTTCTTGGTTTGTGGCCTTCCTCTCCTGGGAGGACAGTGACCTCTAGCGGCTTGTGCTGGGCAGCTGTGTGCAGATGGGGCTTCTGATTTTTGCCCGCCCGCTGTGGAGTTTAGCTCTGCAGTTGCTGTGGGCGTGGCCTGCCTCACGCTGCTTCTCCAATACGGCAGAGCTGCGTCGGAGGGGAAGCGGACAGGAGGCTGTTTATCTCCACGAGGGGCCTCCGAGGTGCGCTGCTGCACAGGAGGTTAGGGTGCCCAGAGTTCCCCGGGATTCCCAGCTCCTGGGCTGCATGTCCCGGGATGCTTCCGTCCAGCTGTGGCGTCCCTGTCCCTTTAAGACTTTCAAAAAGCACTGGCGTTTTTTTGTCCCCAGGGCGCCGGCTGCGGGGACCCACTCCCAGGTCTTACTGTCCTGCTTCCCTAGTTTCCAGCACCCCATGCATGCACTGTGTGTCTGTGCTCCCTTGCGGATGGCTAGGGCTGGGTGTTTAGCAGTCCTGGGCTCCCTCTCCCTCCCCACTCTGACTCCTTTCCTCCCACCAGGAGCTGGGGTGAGGGGCACCCGGGTCCTGCCGGGCCACAGCTTGTATCTTACCCCTTTCCTGAGGTGCTGGGTTCTCACAGGTGTGGATGTAGTCTGGTTGTTGTCCTGCGTCTTCTGGTCTCTCTTTTAGGAAGGGTTGTATTTGTTGTATTTTCAAAAGTATATTTGGTTTTGGGAGATTTCCTCTACTCTACTCACTCCGCCATCTTGACTCCATCCCCTATTCTGGCTCAGAGTTATTTTTAATTTTTTTTAAGTTTTATATTGCCTATTTTGTACAATTTATTAAAATGCTCACTTTATCCAAAGTAAAACCCTATGAAGCAGGTAAAATTATTGTTGATGCTTTACAGATAAAGAAATGGAAGCACTGTGGCCTACATTGTCCTTTAATGGACCATTGTGAGTCGGGGAGTAGTGTAAATGGCTGGTGAGGGTGATGGGCAGTGATGGAGAGCTGTGGTTTGAATCAGAGATAACTTCTGCCCTTTCCTGCTGTGTGGGTTTGGTCATATTGGTTAAATTCTCTTGCCTTTACATAGAGTATGAACAGCTTTCTTAAGGAAAATACCTACTTTTTTTCTACTAAGTATGATCATGGGATCGTATTATGAGTTGGGTTTATTTCCTTATCCCTTCTTTTTCTAAAAATAACAATGTGCAAAATTTCTGATAATGTGAAAGTGTTGCCGGGCATCTGTGTCTGGGAAGGTCTCTCCCTGCACACCAGGTGGAACCTCAACCTAGACAGGGAAGGTTCTTAACTCTGGGTGAGAAATAACTCTCGAGAAGGTCAGACGAGTGTAGGTTAGGGAGGGGTTCATTAAAACAAGAACAGCAGGGAACAGGAAATTGCAGAGGGAAAAAGAGAAAGTTCTCAGCTTAGGGCAGATTCCCTCATCAACTCTTGAAGCCAGAGTCACCTAGCTTCCTGTGCTTGGTGTGGGGGACTAGCCCCCACTACCCCAGGATTTGGGGGAGCCATGGAGCATGGGATGGAGTGAGATTATGTTCTGAGAACTTCCCAAAGAAGGGGTATTTTCTGGCAGGCTACTGCAGCTACAGTTCCCTGGGTCACCCAGGTGACAGGAACTTGCAAATCTGAGCTCTCAGTAGCCTCCTCTTCTTCTCAGGAGTACAGCAGAGACAGAGTGAAGACTTGGAAATAAAATGAAATAACAAAGAGACAAAATGCAATAATTTGAGCAGTGAGAGAGCTTTATTTGAAATTATGCACTTCAAGTGTGGGCATCCTCAAAGAGGAGACGTGCTGAAAGGCTGGGGATTTGTCTTTTTAAGGCTTTCAAGAAGGGCAAAGGGTGAAGGGGGTTTGTTGGGAATAGGCCTGACTTGTGGTCTCATGATGCTTATCTCTGGTGAGAGACACCATGTCTCCTCTCCTCTATTACCAATCCTCCAGCTAATTTTGCTAAATAAACTTAACACAAGGGATTTATTGATATGTCCTTGTCCAAGATAGTGGTTACCCTTAAGCAGTGCGGACATACCATTTAGGCCTACCTGCCCTGCCCTTAAGGTAGGCTGTTGGTTGATTACTAAAGAATATGTTAGGAATCTTCTCAACTCTCTGCTTTTTAAAATGGAATCTTTGCTTTAAGATGGGGTCCCTCCTGTTCCTATACTGTTTATATCATAGCGTTTTTCATCATATGCAGGAAAAGTTAATGATGATGCTTGTCCCAGGTCCCTGCCCTTACTTCACAAGTATTTTGCAACACTGAACATTACACTAATAGGTATCATTGCCATTTATCAAATTTATATTGTTGCCATCTAAAATGTATCTATAAGGCTCTGATATATTGTTAAAGTTTCTTTTTAGTGTGGATGCCTGCAATAAAACCTACTTTTTAAAATTATGAGTCCATGACGCTTCAGAAAACTAGAAGAAATAACAAGTTTAGGCAAAATCCTGACAATTTCCCACTATGAGTCTGAACACTTAAATATCTAGTAATCTCCAAGGGATTTATTGAATTTATCTCTTATGATCATATATGAGTGTCTTAAAGTCATAGACTTGGCTACTAAATTTGATAGTTTTCTTTCCCAGTTGCAAGTCAAGTAAAGAAACAGCTGTAAGAAAACCATGACCATTTTCCCTGACTTGTAGAACCCAAACAGAAGAAAAAGTCCCCATATAAAAATGGATATGTTTAGAACATTAAAGAGTGCTCTTTTAGAACTTTCTCTGCAAAAGTATTTCAGATATAAAGACTGTAAAATGCCAGTCCTAATTTTAGAATCTTTCATAGGGAATAAAAATGGAAAGATAGAAAATTACTGGCAAAGAAAATCTGGGGATATTGATTGATTACCTACATACTTTTCTAAGAACTATAGTAAGTATTCTTTTTACAAACAGAAAAACCACAGCAATCTTTCATTACTTAAAACCTTTTTATTTTTAATTTATTTTTGCAAGTATAATTATTTAACAATCTTTGAATCATTTGAGCTTGGTACATTGTAAGTGCTCAGAAAATATTGAAAACAAATGGATGGATGAAAAAATTAATGACTGGCTAGATGGATGAATTTTACTGGGGGAAAAACATTTATTAATGTATTAACTTATTTTTTTTGTTTAGTAATTTTAGTTTAATTTGTACAATTGGAGATAGGTTAAATGGAGACATAACCCTGGAAAACACACTGTGAACTGTTAGCTATTTTAAAGTAATGCCTCAATTTCATTCAGTTGCCTTTTTCTCCAAAGGGATTTCTGCTTACATTGATTTTTGATGGGTTTAATTTCTTTACTCTGGATGATTTGTTTCATGGTTAGGTACCAGATTAAACAAGTGAATATCCCAATACTCTAAAATTCCTCTTTTATCTCAGAGAGATTATCCTCCCTCAAAAGTGTTTTCATGTCAGGAGCAGAATCTTAGACTGAAAGAGACCGTGGACATGATCTGCTTCTAAGCCCCACTCATTGCAGAAATCTTCCAAAACATTTCTGCAGGTCATCACCTAGCTTCTGCTTAAATACTCCCATGATAAAGGACTGATCTTTCAAAGACAACTGATTATTATAGAAATAAACCATTAGAAATGTGGGGGAAAATAACTTATGTTCTCCCCATAGGAGATTAATCAAACTGATTGATAAGAAATGGGAAGGACTGGGTTTTGAGATTTGGGTTATGTAGATGTATGAAAAAAATACAAATAACTATTTTGGATGTGTTTGAACCATTTAATGTTGAGCGAATTGTAAAATCGGAATTGAATTATATAATTTAGAGACTGTAACAGACTTAGTGAATAATCTGACAAGTTCTTAGCTCCCTTCTCTCAAACTACAGAGTAATTATTATGGTTCATTGCAAATTGATACTCTGGAATACTCACTTCTAATATTATAAAATATTTTCCTTGGGGTCTCCTGGGGCCTCCCCTCTTTTGTTATCCTATAATAAATATCTTACTCTTTATCATTGAGTTCATTATGTATATTGTATAATGTTTGTCAACACTAGTGTTCTCTGAGTTTATTAAGGACAAGGGACTGTGTCTTGCTTATCTTAGCTTCATTGGTGTCTAGTAAAGAGCCTGGAACATAGTAGGGCTCAATAAATTTGTTGAATGAATGATCTATACTCTTTAATTAAGATCTCCAAGTAGTGTAATAAATAGTTGTTTGCTTTAAACTGTCTTGAATAATTCTTTTTTCATTAGTTCCATTCACTATTTTATACTCAGGTAGATACAGTTTGAATGTTAAGTACTCACTATGTTTGCCATGTTTTTTATTGGTTAGTCTGGGTGTTTTCTGTATGTGGAGCAGGATTTTCTCTGATACTAATAACTCTGGCACTGAACTGGGGTGCTAGAAAATTTCCACCAGAGTTTCCAGAATGACTTTTTAAGTACTGAAAGGATTTATGAATCATCACCTCTCCCATAAATATTCAAAATTGCTTTCATGGATTTAGTTAGCTACCAGGACAATGGAACCTGATACAATGGAAGTACAGTAAAAAAAAAAAAAAGAGGCTCTTAAATAGGTGCTCTTCTGGTGTTCAGATATGTTTTCATAAAAATATGCCACTTGCTAAATAATTTATTTTCAGTAAGTGATTGAATTTGCTCTATTTTCTGCTAAATAAGTACTTTCTTCTATTTGGCTTTCAGCATATAGGAATAAACAAAAATGTTTATGATTATGTGAGGGCATGTGCACACACCCCCCCCCCCCCCCCCCCCGCCATGAGGCTTACTCTAAATCACTAGTTTAATGTTGTCCTCACAGGGTGCAGCAAGGGAGTGTCAAGCTGGATGCTTGCCTCAGTTGTAGAGCTTGATTATAAGGCAGCAGAAAGTGCCAAGCCTTTAGAGTCTAGCTTGCAGTTCTCTTGTTAGAGAGCCAATTAAATAAATTGTTTTGGATTATCCTTCATAAATCATAACTTTCGTAAATACTTAGGGAAGTGATTTTTAAAGAGTTTATTTGAAATAAGGTACACCAACAATATGTATATTTCACCGTGTTGGTTAAATTTTCAATTTCTTTTCCTTAAAAGTAAATGACTTTAATGTAGGTCTTGTTACAGTTGTACATGAGGAAATACAAGAAGTTTTCATCACAATGCATATAGTTGTTCTGACGCCCAAGTTTTGTGAGTTAGCTTTTAGAAGAGGGAAGCCCTGATACATAGATGATAATTCATGACGAAGATCTAGCTATGCTAAGATCCCATAAAAATTTAATAATACTCATGGTTCAGGCTACATAAATTGCTGTGCCATTAAATTTCAATAATCTTATTTATGTTCTTTGGTAGTGTGTGTGTGTGTGTGTGTGTGTGAGAGAGAGAGAGAGAGAAAGAGATTGTGTAAGAGGGGAAGAGAAAGAGGGAGAAAGTTCCTTTTCTAAGACATTTTGAAGTTAAGCTATTAAAACTTTCTCTTTGCAGATCAACTCTTTGCATTTTTTTCCATATGACTTTCAATTCATTATTTGAATTTAGCTGTCAAGGACTCTACTGTCAAAAATAACTGCCAATGGTGAACTTCAGTTCTTAAAATTACTCTTATTTGGTTGTTAAAAAGCACTGTGTAGTCAGAAGTTCCCTGAGAAGGTAGTGTGGGTATATTTCATCCGTTTCTTTGTAAAGGAAATCTCTTCTTCACGTAAGTGAAGGATATTTTTAATAAAAGTCATCATAAAAATTGTAGTTCTTTGGGTTCCAGTTGAGGAGTGAATATATTTGGTTTGATCTTACATGCCTGAAATCCATCTGCTCCTGTGACATGTGTTCCTACAGGATAATTAAGATGGCTGTAATATTGTATCTTTTCTTGCCTCATGCTGTTCTGTCTTAAATGTTATTCTACCACTTCTTCTTTTGTAAGTTTCTACACTTTGCTCACTTATCAGCGTCAGTGAGACCTCCTCAGAGAAGACTCTGACTCTCCAGACTTGTCCAGGTTCCTTCAGTACCACTCTTAAGGTACCTGTTTTCTTATTAGTAGTACTTACCCCATCTGAAAAAGAACTGTTACCTTGGTAACCAGCTTGCTATGTTTC
Organism: Manis pentadactyla; assembly: GCF_030020395.1. Lineage (NCBI taxonomy): Eukaryota > Metazoa > Chordata > Mammalia > Pholidota > Manidae > Manis > Manis pentadactyla. The sequence continues at coordinate 56,041,312 of NC_080023.1, forward strand.
TCCTGGCACACAGCCACAGTACTATGTAACGTGTATAGTTTTATTGAGAATATCTAAAATCTGTAGTCATAAAGAAAGGTCAGCTAGTGTTTGGGAAACTATGTTTACATAAAAGTATGTTAAAATAGGGTGCTTTCAGTTTCTTTTGCAGTTGAAAAGTGAAGTTTTGAAATGTTAGTAAAAGTACCTCTGTGTACAGACTTTGCAAGAGAGATGCGTTTATTGTACTAGATCCCAGTGTGTTTGGTTATCCAGTCACGGTAGGGTGTCACTTGAGTGTATACTCCTGGCTTATTCGGCAGACCACATTCATACCCCCAGCTCACTATGCCCACGAGGAACCAAATCTGCCGTGAGTCTTCTTGAACTAGTGGGCCACCGGAGTCACCCTGAAGAAAACAGAAGGATTAAATGTGAAGACAGCTTCAAAGTAGTAAGGAGTTTATTCCTATGGCAGTAGAAGACGTCACATCCATTATGATAGTAAATAATAAAGTTAGTCTGGCCTTTGCTGTTGAAATAGTATACCAAGTCATGTGAGAACTACCCAAATCCTCCAAGGACAAGGGTTGTTCCTTCAGCAAGTAGGAGAAGATGAGAAGCAACTTACCCAGACTTCCCTTAGCTGCCCAGGTGAGTCATGCCAGGCCTTCCATCCTTCAAAAAGCCTTCCCTGACATACACCTTTCTTCTCCATTGCCACCCCTTCCAGCGTGGGGCTAGATTAGTTTTCCACTGCCTGTGTTCCCACGTCTGTGTGTGCCTCTTTCATGGCTGCTTCATTATTTTATGCAAGCACAGCTGTGAGCCTGGCTGCACTCCCCGAGGATCACTTCCCCTCCTTGCACCTGAGCATCTCTGCAACATATGCTGCATTTCTGATGTTTGTTCAGTGCCCGCCTTTCCCACTATTCTCAGGGTCCTTCAGGGAAGGGTACATGCCCATTCTGGACACTACCATATCCTAAGCTTCTGGGCCATGGGAGAGCTAAGGAAATGTGAAGTAAAATGAAATTTTTATGGTTCCACAGTTAAGGAAAGCTATGCAAACTAGAGGCCCTGAGTCAGCCAGGACCTGTCATGCTGCACAGTGAAGCTGCCACACAGCTGTTCCTGCCTGGGTCAACAAGGTGCTGCAGCCCCTCAACCGTGGCCAAGAAGAGAAACAGTCTGGAATGTTTAAAGAAGGCAGAACTGAATGGGAACCTGGCTCTCACATCTTTGATGGAATTCTTCAGGGGAATGAGTGTCCTTGCCTCCTCTCACACATAGGTAGCCCCAGAATTGCACAGTCTGTTGTTGTAAGACACTGACCAAATGTATCCTTGACATACTGCTCTGATGTTGATTAATGTATCCTGTTTTAAGATGGTATATAAACTGTTCTTAGACAAAAGGCCAGGAGAACAATTTGATCAGAACTCTGTCTCTGATCAACTGTTATCTGGGTCACAGCCCTTGGGAAGACTATGAAAAACTCTACCTTTTCTAATACAGTGACTGTATGGATTCGGTTAACAGAAGTATTTGTTGAATGAGGGAGTTTTAGAAATCTCACTATGTTCCTAGCACCCTGCATGATATCTGATACTTAGTATGTCATCAGAAAGTATTCTTTTGTGAATGATTGAAAAGAAATTTATATGGCAATGAGTAAGACTCTCCTTAAGAATACTTACCAGCCAATTCTAATAGTAAACCAACCAGCAAATATTTGTGCATGTAACAATCTGGTTGGGGAGATATGTGCTGAATGATGGGTTAAGTCTATGAGTCAGCTATTATAACCAAGTTTGCTTCTAGAATAATTTGCTATTCATTTTACTGCTTTTAGTAGCCAGTTCTTCCATAGATACTTAAGTACTGGTTTAGATGGGGTGAAAGGTCAGTGTGTGAATCACCAACTTGCATGGCAAATCCTGCGTAGAGCTTATGGCACCTGTCTCCTTTTGATTATGCATACAGGTCTGGTTAACAAGTTCTCGGAGCTTTTTCATCATTGCATTTTTGCTGCTATTTCTTCTATAGTAAAAAGTCTCTGTGTATAATGTCTTACTAAGAGTGGGCAAGCAAATGTTAAACTAAAAGGGACTTGTAATTTTTCCTGTATCTGACTAGCTCCACTGCCTGATTGCATAGACATCTGATCTTGTAGTCTTCCTTCTAGTCCAGGGTACACACTGTCATGCAGGCACAATGTCTGGTGCATATAAAGTAATTAATACATTTCCTTTGAGTGAATGAACAGAAACAAATAGAGTCTTGTAAGCTCTTATGTCAGGTGCTATTTATTTTTGAGGCACAAACTCTATTCAGTACAGTATTTCAGCTAAAAATCAGTGAGGTTTGGAGTGAAACATACAGGGAAACTTTCATGATGAGTTGTGATTTGAACTGAGCTTGGGGTAAGAGCAGAATTTGTATATGCAGGAGATAAGGGGCATCAGGAGTGCAGCATGAGTAATACCCTTTTACATTTCACTGGTTAATTCTTTGAAAAGTGACTATGAAAGCTGAGAATTTGTTGTTACAGAGGTAACAATTAAAAGAAACAGGAAGTAGAGTAAGAAGTGTTCCCTACCACAAAGACATTTCCACTGAACGCTAGGCTTAAGGGCTAGTGGGTCATTAACAGTATCTTGAAAATTGATAAATAATTCCCCTCCCCCTACACACAACTTGCAGTCAATAAAAATGTTTCATTTTGGGGAAAGTGCTCAAGGACTGGGATCCTCAAAAAATATGTAAGAATACTTATTCACTTTTTTAAGAATGTGAGTACCAAATTTAAGTCAGTAACATTTGAGGAAAGAATTAACCTTATTTTTCTGCATACACTTCACCCAGAAAAACAGCAGCAGATTCCTCAAGAAAACAGAATGATTTCTCTTAATTCTAGAAATGTAATTTTTGATACTAAGTAGTTGTTGCTGTTAACTATATGGGGTTGGTTTTCAGACTTGAAGTTTATTAAAAGATATAACCATATCAATTGTTAGATAATTAGAATTTTAAGTATTAAAACCTTATTCTAATTACTTTAAAGTAATACTTTTCTTGTTTATTGTTTGTATTTTTATATTTGTTCAAAGTTACTGACTAGATCTAGGTAGTTTTTTTTTCTCATTTGTGGTGTTTTACAATTATAGGAGGTGTTGTGACTCAACTAAGCTTTTTGTGTAAATTTTCTATCTACAAGGTGCTGATATCCACATGTTATTTTAATATCTATTATTGTCTATGACTCTTAGATGAGTGAATAATTTATCCTACTTCACAGTAGTTGAAAGGGTGAGATTAAAGTTACCTATATCAATGATCATGGTCTAGTTTAACAACAGTGAAAAGAGCTAAGATTTCTTGGTGTCTCAGTACATGCCTGACATTTAATTTCCATATAATCTTTAGTAGTACCTAAAAATTTAGATATTATTATTATTTATCCCCATTTTATAGTAGAAGAATTGGTTACAGAGGTTCAGGAATTCAAACTCAGGTCTCTTTGGTTCTCTGCAATTTGGCTTCTCAGGGTTACTGTTTCATGATGCATAAACATACAAGAATTAATTTCTAAAATCTAGATCATAAATTTTTAGAGGATCAGAGCTGTGTATTATAATTATGTTACCTCTATGCCTATTATGGCATCACATGCTAGTATGTGCTTATAAACTTGGATGATTACATTGATAGCATTGTTGTGAACTTACCTGGCATGCATCTACTCCACCTTGAGGTTCTCCAGCACATATCATTCCGGGCAAGACTGCTCCATTATAACTATTAGGTGCATTACATGCACTGTTACTTATTATTTCCACCCGTGCTTGCTGTAGATCTGTAACTGTGTTGCCTGTTGAGTATAAAAACAGAAAGAAAATGGACTTAAGGATATATAAATTAATGAACCAAGGTGAATATAGAAAGGAATAAATGTACCCCAAACATTATTTCTTATTCAGCAAAGAAGGCTATTGAAGATGCATTCAGAAGTTTCTTCCTAGTAGGTTCCCATAATGGAGAAGAATAACCCCTTCACACAGATCTGTTTTTCTTTTTTCTGCTTTAGCTTTGTGGTACAGTGTCCCTTAGGTCTTAAAAGAAAAATAAATAAATCCACTATCTTAAAATTGACTAATGGCATTTAAGTTATCTATTGGCTGACTTTGACTTGACAAATTACAGGTTGAGTAACCTTTAATCTAGCAACAAAAGAGAAAGCAGTCCTGTTTCAAGGCTGAAGAATTAATTTCTTTTATACTGATGTTCCTTCAATGGCACTGCCACTTTTGTGATTTTCACAATTTTATCTGCCACACAAAATTACTTTGGGCCAAGAGAACTATATGAAATATTTTCTAGGACAATTAAGCCTTTGTATTGTTTCTTGATCTAGAACATGGGTAGAAACCTGTGGAAATTGTGAATACTATCCTTCCACTCCCTGGATGATACTTATTTTCCCCACAGTCCTATTTGCTCTTGACCATTGCCCTTATTTTTATTTCCATTTTATTCATTAAATGAGCAAGTATGAGCAATGCTTATGTACATGGGAGATTCTTGCTCCTGAGGCAGGATTTAGTTCATCCCAGAGTATCTTGATGGTTTCTAATACCTTAAAGGGTATTAAAACCATTAGAGAATACCTATTCAAATCCACTTTTAAAAACCTTTATTTTCTTTATAGAGAAATCATTTGAATCCTATAGAGTCTCTGAATCACTGAAGAACTTATTTCTTCATTACTTTTGTTTATTTATTTCCCTATTACTATATTGGAGAATTTCCCATAATTTCTAGGGGCCTTGCTTTGCTTTGCTGAAGAGACTCAGGAATAGCTAGAGCTTCGGCTGACCAGAATATATGATGGTTCGGTCCCTAGACAGAACCTTCAGGTGTTTCCTAATTTAAAAAAATTACATGATAGCAACTACCAGAGATTTTGTTGTTGTTTTTGTTTTATTTTTCCTGAAACACTTACCGCCATAGCTTTGAGATCCCCATCCTGTTATATAAGCAGTGGAACCAGGTAGAATATTCTGGGTAGCCTCTGGGAGACACACCCTACGGATATTTTTGGTAAAGGTGACAGGTCTGTCAAGTTGTACAAGTGCAATATCATTTTCATGAGTTGCAGGTTTATAATCATTATGGATTATAATATTCCTTATTCCTCTTCTCTGTATAGGATATCTTGTGGAAATACCAAATGTGACAGCCCATTGACGAGGATCAGAATTGCTAAAAACAAATAAACAAACAAACATGAAAACGTGCTGTTTGAATAGAGAATTTATGAGCATTTCAAATACTTGGCTTTTGTGTTTGTCGCCTCCTGCTACCATCTAGGAACTACTCGATCATTATCTCTTTGCTGTATCTTCTTTATTACATACCTAGTAAATGAGTGTAACTCTTTCCTGGAAGTGTGAGTATCATTTGTTTAAAGAAACAGAAAAATTTTAGAAAACCTGTTGGGGTGATGAACATCTTGGCGCTTTTCCATCCCAGTGAGGATATTCTGATTCTCTAATGATGACTAGCATAATGCAAATCTCCTCTTTGATTTCTCCCTTTTCTATATTCTCTCATCCAGGTAACTGTTAAGTCTGAAATAATGCCCATGATAATTTTAACTTATTCTTTCCAATCTTTACTTTTGCCCTTTCCTTGACTTTAGCCAGAAGCTCCATTTAAATAGTAGTGATGATAAGGGGTTCCTTGTCTTATTAATGGATGAATGATTTTTCTGTCCTAAGTGTGATGCTTGTTGAAGATTTTGGTGCCTGTGTATGTGTGTGCATGCACACGCCTGTATATGTAGAAAACACGCTAACATTTAAAAAAGTGCAAGCCTTATCTTTGTGACCTAGGAATTGAGACTTTTTAGACAAATCCTGAAGACACAAACCATAAAGTTAGAACTGGATGAATTTCAGTAATCAAAATCAAGTATTCCACACATATGTTTACCAGATGGATGAGCAACTATGAGTAAATAATTGCAATGTCTAATATCTAAAATTATTGTAAGGTATACAAAAAAGTCTGTAAACCAACAATAAATGGAAAGAAAAACCATTATAAAATGGACAAAGAATATTAGTAGGCAACTCATGGAGGGAAGCCCAAACAGCTAGTACATATGTGAAAAGCTACTCAAATTCACTATAAGCTGTGGGAAATGGAAATCAGAACAGCATTCTAGCATACTTAGAAGACTACATATATATTTCTGGGTACATATTTAAGAGAAATTCAAGATGTGTGTGTGTTTGGCATTTGGAAGTTGGAGCAACGTAATTGGATGAAGGAATATGGTGGATACCATGGTGGACCAGAATGAAATCCTAGGATTGAGCAAAAACAGTAAGAAACAATATGCTACTTATACACAATGCTATTTATACAAATTGCAGGCATGTACAAACCTATGTTTTACAGATAATTATATATTTAAATAAATATGTCAAATATGTTAGCCTAAGGGGGCAAAGAGGGCAGTGCAAAAGCAATCCAAGTAGGCAAGAGTCAAAAATAAAATATGAGAAAGGTAGACTGGTAAAAATAAGGATCTTTAAATTGGAGGGTTGATTAACTCAACATTGCTCTGAAAGTTGAATTAAAAACAAAATGTAACCAAATAACAATTGAAGACTTTTGTGGGGTTTAGATAGTGAAGTTGACACAGAATATAAAAAATTATATGTCTAGGAAATACTTTTATAAGGTATAGCAGCTTGTCTAAGAATGAATGCTAGTTAAAAATTCTAAAGAAATAGTTAACAACTAGCAAATACATGAATTTTTTTTACTGAAATTTTCTCAGGGTCTTTTCAGAGAAGATTCTAAACACACTCTTCTTTTTTTCTTCTCTCTCTCCCTCCCTTTCCTTTCTTCCAGCATAATGAATGAGAGTCTGGTATGGAACCAGAGACATTTAGATTTAAATTTTGGCTATGCCACATATAAGCAGTGTTATTTAGGGTAAGTTACCAAATTACCTCAATTTCTCAGTTTATTTTTGCGTTAAATGTGACTGATGATCCCCTTTCACACAGTTGTATTAATTAAGATAAGTATGACAAGCACAGTGCTTGGCACAATGTAGGCACTCAATGAAGGTAACTACTGTTTTCATTAGATATAATTCAACAAGCTGTTACTAAGTGTCTACTTCATAGAAGGAATAATATGAGTCTCAGGGAATAAAAATACAAGCTCTTGTCTGTGTTTCAGAAGCTCTACACACTAATGGAGGAGACTGACAGAGACAAATTATCATAAGTCACAGGACTACTGCTAGTGATAGATAAGCACATTTCTGTGGTACTAACTTGGAGGAGGAAAGGGAACATTAGGGAAAGTTTCACAGAGGAGGTGCCAGTTCCAGGGGCCTTGCTATGAGGGCCTCATTACTTCCGTGGACCTTGATGTAAGACTGGTCATGCTCCAAACAAATCCTCACTGTTGGGCTCTCAGTGACAACCAGGTCTATGGGGAGGGTGCCAAGACAAGGTTCCCATAGTTTGTTGGCTCTACTGGGTCAGTCGTGGTAGTGAGTAGGATTGGAGGAAGCAAAATTTAAAGATGTCCTGAGCCTTTAAAATCATGGATTCTCGTGGTAATCATTGGTGATGTTTATCACTCTGGTTTTCATTATAATGACATCTTCAATTTAGCTTTTGGTGGTTGGGTCTGCATAGGGTTTAGAACCCAGTACTGTTTGTATGGCTTCCTAGATGATGTTAAAGTGCCTGCTAAATCTAGGGATATGTATTTCTGGTTCCCATACTCAGGGATGACTGAAATCAGTGCCATTCCTGTTTTTTGTTCTTCCAGCTGGCAATGAAGACTGAAATGATTTTGAGACTTTCATTGCTTGTATTATCTGGAATATAGCAATAAATGTATCAGTCTTAAAAATTTTGATAACTCTGAGAGTATCTTTTAGAACAAGTTTGAAATTCATTCACTGTGCAAAAAATATTGAGTTGTAAGGAAAATTTAATTTTGGATTTCAGAAAACTTTTGTTGAGAAACTGCCCTTGTTTTGTTAAATTTTGCTTACTCTTAATTTAACAAACACTTTTGTAACAAGGCAGTGTATTATGTGGCAGTATCCTCAAATCTGTAAAGGACTTCTCAGAAATAGTGATGACTTTACAAAATTCCAATAGGAAAAAATGGAGAGTTGGAAGGGATATTAACATTTGAGGGAGAATAAGCAGACTGAGCAAGTGCTCTTAAATGGGAAAATATAAGAATAGTCCAAGGGAGGAGAATAATGCAATCTGGCTGGAGCTCAAGGTTCATGCTTTGAGAAGTAAGTCTAGATTGATCTGATTGGAAGGCTTTGGGAATGTGGTAAATTGGATTTTAGACAGTGGTTATTGAAAAAGTCTGAGAAAGGAATAGATACTGTCAACAACACACTTGATTTCAGATCACAATTGCTTTTCTGAGTTAATTTTTGGAGTATGGTTCCTAACAACTGTTGGGGTCTGGGATGTTCCAGTAATAAAGTAAGTAGTTCAAGTCTTAGTCATGCTGAGGTCTACAGTTCTCCTTTAAAGTAAGAGGACCTTTTCTTTATACCAATAGGATAAGTTCATGCATGCTACTCTCCATTGGCAGTTTGTTACCTTAATATCAGCAATAGCCTTTAGTCACATCAGTGAAGAATTCTCTGTATGTTGTTTAAATTCATTTTATTTATACTACTCACTGTAATTGATTACTATTTTTGTACATGTTTACCTCCAGCAAGTAGAATATAGTTTGCTTAAAGTTGGAGCAGTGGTTGTTTAATTAGCTTTTATAATAGATAACATTGTGCTCAGAGTAGACACTCAGTGATTTTTTTGAAAGAATAAATTAAAAGAAGTCTCAGATTATTAATAAGTTAATGAAGCAGTCTCAGATCAGCCATCAGCCTTCTGATCAGCTTGTGTGATACAATGTGCAGATTTCCTGCAGCAATTCATTTTGCTAACATTTAACATTTATTTACATTAGTGTATTTAATCCTATGAATAACACTAAAACATAGATAATAGTATGTCCCCCAATTGCCCATAATTTGAAAAACAAAGAGGCTTATGGAGATTAGAGAGTTTCCTAAGCTTTCATAGCTAGAATTTAAATTAAACATTCTGACATATAAATGTTGTTTGTCATAATGATATATTATTATCTGAAACAGAAAAATAGGATAAATTAGCAAGCTGAAGGAGAAAAAAATATTTTTGCTGTTATGAATAGGAAGAAAAGACTACATATTTTTTGCATTATTTCTGACACAATACAATCACATTTAGTCCTGGGGCAATGGATGGGTTCTCATGCATGCATATCTCTCTCCTAGTTGTTCCCAGATGGGTCAGGAGCTTTAGCCTCACCTTCTGAAGCAGTGGGCTGCTGTCAGGATCCACGTGTTACTGATCAGGACGCCTCCGCAGTGGTGAATGTTATTCAACTGCAGACTGACTTGCCACGGCCAGTCTCCTTCCTCAGCCCTAGTGCCTCCTATGATTCTCTCAGACAGTGTTATTAGGTCTGGACGGGCCCCACATTCTAATGAGAGAAGGGTATTAATGTGCTGGGAACATCATGATTCATTTGCATTTGGGAGATGCTGCAAGAGTCTCTCCATCATTTATGACTTTTCTGTCCTTTATGTATTCTTCCTCAGGACATACTAGCTTTCCCCAAAGCATGAACAATATGTTATATTCTTAGAGTGCTTATGTGACTATTCTTGCCTATAGACTGCATCTCAGAGAACATTCCTAACTTAATTGGCATGGAGGCTTCAAATTCTGGAGCAGAGTTCTCTGGAATTCCTCCTAAGTGGGGCTTCAGATAGGTCAGTGCTGAATGTACCCAGCTCAGGTTCCAAGTTGACTATGAAATTTCTGTCTTCTCAATAGCCTTGCTACTCAAAGAGTGATCTGTGGACCTGCAGTATGGTCACCCCTGAAAGTTTAGAAGTGTTGATACTGGATATAAACAACCTAAGTGTCTGCCAGTGGCTAAATGGACCAAGAAAATAATTGTGTCTGTGTGTGTACATACACACATACACACACAGTGGAATAATGGAGTATTATTCAGCCTTAAAAAAGAAGGAAATCCTGTTATTTGCAGCAACATGGATGAACCTGGACGGTATCATGCTAAGTTAAATAAGCCAGACAAAGACAAATACTTCCTGGTATCATTTATATGTGGAATCTAAAGAAAAAGTCAAACTCATAGAATCAGAGTAAAAAATAGTTGCCAGGGCCTAGGTGTTGGGAGAAAGAGGAAAGGTTGGTAAAAGGTTACAAAGTATAAAGCTATAAAGTAGGCAGATTCTGAGGATCTAATGTATAATATGGTGACTAAAGTTAATAATGCTGAGTTGTATAGTTGAAATTTGCTAAGAGATTAGAACTTAAATGTTCTCACCAAAAGAAAGGGTGATGGTGGGGGTGGTAAATATGTGAGGTGATGATATGTTAATTAACTAGATGGTGGGAATCTTTTCGCAATGTGTATCAAACTGTAGCGTTGTACACCTTAAATAGCTTACAATTTTATTTGTCAATTGTATCTCAATGCTGAGAAAAAGGGAAATAATGACTCTCAGATCCACACCAGGGAGCAAATCAGAAGCTGCGTTCTGTCCCCCTAACTTTATTAGGGAATAATTGAAAGATATAATTTTACACATTTAAAGTATACAAGTGATGATAAAGTGTACAACAATGCATATGTCAAATGGTTACCAAGATCAAGATTATTAACACCTTCCTCACTTCATATAGGTAGCCCTCTCTTTGTATATATGTGGTGAGAATGTTTAAAGCTACTCTCAGCAACTTTCAAGTATACAATACTGAATTAACACTAGTCACCATGCTGTACATTAGATCCTCAGAACTTATTAGAAGCTACAGTTTAATGAGTGATGCATGTGCACATTGAAGTTGGAGGAAAACTGCTCTCATCAAGAAGATTCTGTGGTGGTTATGAAGTTCGTCACAGAGGTTCCAGTCCACCATCCATAATTTACTCTATGTTACTAAATGTGCCCTTCAAAGGGAGTTACTTTAGGTCCATAGAATATTCTAGAAGGTGACTGAAGTTTTCTAAGTATAAAAATGAGGTTTATTCTAGCATTTTGAGAGAGCCCATGAGCACTCCAATGACCAAAGCTGCAACAGTTTGGGGTAGGTTGATCTTTCAGTTCCTATTCTCATAACTTACTCCTTTTGCTTAGTCTGTTACCAAGAAATTAGCAGTAAATCACCACCAACAATCACTATTGCTGGACCAGCTCTAAAGCAGTGATGCTGTTTCAATAGAACAACCATCCAAAGGCATTTTTTCTAAAAAACTTCCTGGATGAAGGAGGCCCAGACTTCATCAAGAATATACATGGAACATAGGGTCCTTTGCCGCATTGTGCAACCCAGTTCTCTAGTAATTGAAATACACATTTAAATGAGGAATGAATTACTTGGATATATACACATGTCAAAATTCACCAAGTTATACACTAAGATTTGTGCATTTTATTGTGTACCTCAACATAAACAAATTTAAAAATTAAAAAATTCAAAGTGAACGAAACATGAATTAAGTATATAATGGAGTTGAAAAACATCCATAGAGGCAGCTTTACTTTATAATATCACTTAAGTTATCTGAGCTGGGCCAGCTATTGAAGTACACTGAACAAATTTCCAACTACATTTTATCAGAGAAGTAAACTGCCATTTTCTACTTCTATTCTAGCCTGAGAATGTAAAGAATGACATTGGAAAGTAGTGACTTTTCCTTCAAGTTACAGATAGAACTGACATTACTTTCTTTAATTTTTTTATTATGCTCTTTGAATAACCTAAGTCCACAAGAAAGCAAGCTATTCTGGTGGTTAGGAGAAACCATGTAAAATGTATCACCAAACATAATTTACAAATCTACAGAAATGCCACAATAGAATGAGGGCAGGAAAAGTTTCTCAAACCTGCCAGGAAAATTTTCATGAGGCCAAACTTAATACAGAGTAGGTGGAATACCACTGCTACTTCCTCTTCCTTCTAGAAGAAGGGGAAAACCTAAATAACCCTTTATGGGCCAATGGAGTCAGCAATGTCTTATTTCAGCAACAACCCACGTGAGTTAACTAAGAATAAAGATATCACCTCAATAGACACTTCCTTGGAAAAGAGCTCAAATGACTTGAACATTTACCATTTGTTTTGGGTAAACCACATTTACAAAATAATTTTGAAACTTACCTTTAGTGAAAAAATCTATTGTATCCTGGCTAGTAATTGCTGGTGTTAAAAAAAAAAAAAGAGTGAGATAAAGATCAGTACAATAGGATGGTTTATCATTTCACCTTAATTTCTTAAAAAGTAGTCCTCAAACACAATCAGAATCACTTAGAGGACTACTAAAATACAGATTTCTGGGCTCCATCTTGGATCTGCTAAAATAATCTGAGTCATAAGCCCCAGGAATCTGTGTTTACAATATTTTCCCAGTTTATTGTTTGCACACTAAAATTTTTACTTTAATTCTCCATCAAAAACTTAAAAGATACTTAAGAGATATTTAAAAGATATTACTGCTTTCAAGTCACTCAGTTTGGTTGGGAAAACAGAAACGTAAGCAAATCATTAAGATGCGATGTGATAGATGCTCTAAGAGAAGCTAAATTTTCATTTAGTCAAATATATATGTGGGTATATATAGAAATATCTACATTACTTTTCTGATACTAGTCTAGTACAGCAGTTATAACAGTGAGCAAAGTATAGGGCATCAGCCCTCACATAATTTATAGATAGAAATTAATCAAGGACTCATTCAAATAAATTTAATTGCTAAGTAGAGAGGAGCAAGGAGAGTAACCTGTGCCATCTGAGGGATGCACAGAAGTTATGGTGGGAATAACAGGTAAGCTGGATTTTGAAGACCTAACAGGAATTTTTCAGGCAGGCAGGAGAGAAAAGGATTCCAGATGGAAGGTATATGGGCACGAATGCATGGAGGTGTGAGAAGTTTGTGGAGCAATGAGTCAGGAGAGCTAGTTTAGGTGCTGCATGCAGGGAAATGCTGGGAGAGCACAGAAAAGAAAATATGTTGCAATCAGATATGAAGGTCTGCCTTTTCCAGTTAAGGGTCAGTGTACTGTTTTCTCTACATGTCCTATAGCTATCTTAAATTCAGTGTGACCAAATTTTACCCCGAATTTGCTACTTACATTATATTTCCTTCTTTCCTAAAAGATAACCCTTCTGTTAGCAGCTAGAAATCTGAAATGGTCTCTAGCTTCTCCTCACTTGTCATTTCCACATCTTACTGGTTTCCAGATTTTGTACCTTCTAGCCTCTATCCTTTGATTTAGCCCCATTCTCCACACCACTTTGGCTACTAGTTAATTCTTTCATCATCTGACATTTTTACTATTAAATAACTTTCAAACTGGGGTCCCGCTTTTCACTTTTGCACCTTCCATCTATCTACCTGTCCTTTGCCAGTCTGATTTTTCTGGAAATGTATGTTAGATCACATATCCTTCCCTGCTGGAAATCTTTAATGAGAATTTAGTTTTCTTATTTCCTATAAGATAAAATTAAACTTCTCAGACAGGTTTTCATGTATTCTAAAATCAATTTATGCAAACTTATTTGCTATCAGAAGTTTCACAGGGGTCGGTATTACATCTGCTTTGTAAATGTTAGAGCAGCCGAAACAACCTTTTGGAGGCAGGAAGTAAAAAGAGCTGACTATTCCTTTTTATTCTTTGAATAAGGAGGACTTGAGTTCGAATTCTGACTCCCCTGCCTACTGACTGTTTGACTTGGGCACTTATCTATCTTTTCTGAGTGGGGCCAATAAAAGTATCTCTAAGATATGGTTGTTTTGAGGATTAAACAAATTGTAATGCATGAGCATCAGTCAGTAAGCAAGGCCATGGTCAGAAAGGATGCAGCCATCCCTGGCGCTGAGCAATGTCTTGGAGGTCCTTGCTGTGCTAAGCAGTAACTATTCAGTTGCAGGAGGAGGAGCCAGGAGTCCAGGGTAGAGATGGGAGGACTTGGAGGGGGTAGGGAGAGAACTTTTTGAGCCTGATGCAATGGTTGTTTATAACAGACAGGTAAGCACTTCAGTATTTTAATAACTAGTACAGCTGTAACAAGTATATACTGATTGAAATCAGTCCAGTGTGGGAGCCACCAAAATCCTTTAATCTTTCACTTATTATGAGAGAATCATGGCTTATTAAGTTAGCAGTGTAAAATAAAGTTGAAGGAGTGTCCTTAAATAAGATATTTAAAAGTAATTACTAAAAGTAATTTTAGTCATAAAACAAATATTAATGGACTATTATATGGCAGACACTGGGCAGTAGAAGGACAGTAGGATGGACAAGGCAGACTGGTTCTTAGGTTTAGGAAGCTTACAGAATAGGATGAAGACAAATAGTACAAAAATCATACAAATAACTTTGTACTTTAGTGTGATAACTGTTATGAAGGAAAATAAAGGAGTCTGATACACTGGTAAATAGGTGAGTAAGGGATGTTAAAAAAGGCTTACATTAGAAAGCAGTAATTCAGATGATATTTGATGGATGTGAGGGGGTGATCTAGAGTGTTATAAGAAGTTAGAACAAAGGACCTGAAGCAGGGAGGAGAGGAACTTGGATGGAGAAAATAAAAGTGTGGCTAGAGTATGGTGAATGGGGAAGAGAGGGGTATAGTAAGTGGCCGGAGGGTTAAGTATGAACCAGGTCATGCAGTGCTCTGGATGAGATGGTTATATCATTTATCATCCAAACCAGGACACATACGAAGCAATATTATTAATGGGCAATTGGCTCAAACTGGGACAATCTGAGGCAAACCAGGAAATATGGTGTCTAACTTACAACTGGTATTTTGTTTTTGTTTTTGTTTTTGTAGGAAGCTGTGGGAGACTTTCAAGCAAGATTATATACGTGTTTTTCTTGATTAATTTGTGGACAATAGTTTGGAAGGTGCCAAGAAAGTATAGAAAGATAATAGTGTGGAGGCTAGTAAAGTAGTTCAAGTAAGAAATGACACTGGCTTGGACCAGAGCGCTAACCTCAGGGATGGAAAGAAATGGAAATAGATTCAAGTTAGGCAGAGGTAGAAAGGATTCCCAGAGAGGAGATAGGGATATTGCTAAATCTTATAACTTCCTTCTTTATTCTACCAGAATAAAATATTTACTAGATACCTTCCAATTTTTTTTGAGTGAGGTGGATTATTAATTAAATTGCCCTCTAACCTTGAGGTGCTATTGATCATTCTTATAGCATACCTACAAATTGAACAGCTGACAAAACATCCCTCATAAGGAGTGTTGAGGGAGAAAATTAATTTTTAGCAAAAGATATTTACTGTATGAATGCTAAAAGATTCTTCAAACTTCAGAATGTTTTATCTTAGAGAATTATATATTATATCCAGTTTGTAATACATTGTTTTCATAAAGTTTAATTCAAAGGAAAGAAAACCAGTCTCTCATTAAATTAAAATATGAATTATAGCTGATTTAGTCAAGGGATATATTAAAATGAAATTGTATATAAAAAATGGTACTTGCGCATTATTTCAGTAGGAGGGCTCATTTCCAAGTTTCCAGAGTTACTCAACATTTGGTGTAAAACAGACTCAATTCTGCTTTTCATTGATGCTCCATTGTTATTTCTAGTGAATTTAAATTTCATGACAACATCTGCTATCACACCACCACTACCTTGCCTGGAAACCATTAAGATTTAAAAGAAATAGATAATTATGATAATTTTCTACTGTTCTATTTTTGTACTCTTCTTGACTAAACATTAAAAAAATTCAACTTCAGAAATTTAATTATAGAACAGACTTATAACAGCGTTTCCATATGTAATGATATATCACAATGCTATCCTACAAGTATTTGGTTTTAATGCATACTACACTTGTACTCACCATTCAGTATAGTGGACTTTGAAGTCAGAATGCCAGAATTTGAATACTAGCTCTGCCATTTTTACAGCATATCCATAACTTTTGATAAATTATTTTTTTCTGAATCTTTCTGTATCTAAGTCTTTTCACATTAAAATGAGTTGTTATGAAGACTATATGAGTAAATACATGGAAAACTTTTGGGAAGAGTACATAGCATGCAGTAAGTTCACTTTAAGCATTGGCTATTATTAGATTTCACAAATTAACAACAACAAAAAACCCTCATCTCATTAAGCAAACATAAAGAGCTGAGGCTCTAAATTTATGTGACTTAGAGGCTCAAGTTAATTTTCTGGAGCCTATACCTTGTTCAAAAGCAAATTTTAACTTTTGTAATCATATGTTAAGACTTTTATCTCCATTTCAGTTAACCATAGACATTCCTCACAATGAACTTTGACAATTTGACTACAGACTATAATTATCTAAAACTGAGATAACTTCCACTTCCTTCCTTGTAAATTACTTCACCCAGCTAACATTGGCTATCTTCTATTCTGAAAATGTACATTAGGCAAACTTTGTTTAGATGCTCTAATATTTACTCTAGGCCTCCTCATTTTATCTCAATGGTCAGTTTTGCCATAACGTTCATTCCAGATATTAATTTAATATTTACTGAGCAGATATTAACTTAGCATCTTCCTGTGCTAGGCACTACTCTCAGTTTTAGAAATGAACTGTGGCCAAGATTTGCAGTTGTCATTATCATGGATTTTCCAGTGTAGATGGAGAAACAGACACTGAAAAAATAATTATAACTTCCATGTCTAGCAACATGAAGGCCTAAATGATTATAAAACATATAAAACAACCAGACATACTAAATTATTATAAACTTCATTTGAAGTGGAAAGCTGAGCTCACATGAAAGTAAGAAAAATCTTGGAAGACCAGAAATAAAAAATGTAAATATTCTGTGGTAAGCACTAGCACATCCAACAGGCTCGAGTTTTAGCATTTCACAGGCATTGGAGGTGAGGCCTTGGGCTAGTGCAAAATCAGGAAAAGGACACGAGGTTTCAGAATAAGGCCAGGATGCTCAAAGAACTAAATCCTCAGTGAAAGCATGGACTAGAAAGAAAAAAATCTGCTTATCATCTTGTAAGAGAAAAAAAAGTTTGTCTCGGGGGTCCAAGTCTGTGCAGAAAAGAGAAGATTCTCCTGAGAATGGATAATCATGAGCCTTGCTGCAGGGAACTTTTGGATCTGCATTTACTATCTGCATGGTCCCAGAAACTTTAACTTGAGAAATTAACCAAAAACTGGTCCATGTGCCGTGGATCCTCCAAGCGTTTGATAGAAGCAAATGCTCTGGAGGTATGTTAAATCCAGGATGCATAGGATACCACTTATAAAGTGGGGCTAAAGATAAGCATACAATCCCAGTAATAAACAATGCATCACGAATGAGAAACAGAAGAGTATCCCCAAAAACTTACATAATAAGATTAACAGATAATCAGGTATGTTTGAAATGACATGACTTAAATGGGTAAATCATAAAATATGTCAAAAGTACATGACATTACCAAACAGATCAGGCAGATTATCAAAAGAAACAAATAGAGCTTGCAGACAGGAAAATATAACATAGTTTTTAACTGAAATTAAAAACTCAGTGGATGAAAAAAAAAAACTTGGTGGATGGGTTACACAGAATATAAGACAAAGCTGAAGAGAAATTAGTTACCTGAAAGAGATGAAGAAATCACATGGAATATAGCATAAAGATGAAAAAGGTCAAATAGAGGCCAAGAGACAGGAGAAGGTTCACCAGTTACCTAATGCAATGCTAAAGAACACAAAAACAAAGGATCAGCAATCTTACAAAGGATACTGTGAATTGATAAAGGCAGGAAACCTCAGATCACAGTGAGTCTGAAGCATACTGATTAAAAGAAAACCCACACCCAAATAAGTTATAAAATTCGGAACTCCAAAAACAAAAGGAGGATTTTCAAACAATAGAGAAAGGACTAGCTAGCTACTAAAGAACATTTTGACTGAAGGACAGTTTCTTTAAAGCAACAATGGAAGGCAGTATATAAAATATACTAATATTTTATCAGTGTAAATTTTACAATGTATAAATATAAAATAATATTTAATATATTAAAATATAGTACTATTTTATTAATAGAGATAAAATAGCTATCAACTTAGAATTTTATATCCACACTAAAGTATTATTCAAGAATGAGGCTAAAGTAGGGACATTTTTTCAGATCAAAGCAAAACAAGGAAGGCTTAGTACAGAGATCTTCACAATAAAGTACTAATGTCAGTGTGCACCAAACTGATAGAAATTCATTTTGGAAAATACTCTTCCCATGGATTCTCCTACTTCTCTGACTCCTCAATGAAACTTATCCGACCAGAGATCCATGCTCCTGGGTACTTACTAGGTGACTTTACAGAGAATAAGAAAGAATTAATTGTCTGTGGTGTTAGTATTTGAGAAGAAAATTGATACAATTCCTCTCCTTCCAAAAAACTTTTGCATATTATTTGAAAGATCAATCAATATGGGCATTCGAGGAATTTCAGATAAGGTCAGTGAGGGTGACTAGTTGGGAGGGCCTGTCTCATCCCATCATGTGGATAGGTATGTATTCAACTAAGCCAGGAATGTCAAATAACTAGCATGCATGCAACTACTCTCCCTATTATTAATTCATGACAGATATGATCAGATTTGGCCACATCATCCTTTATAGTATGGCCTTCCAGGCAGATAAAAACCAAAAAGCCACTTTTGATGTTGGTTACAGTGTTCTGATCTTGGATAAATACGCCCAGGGCCACAGCATTTGCACAACTCCAGAGGCACTGTTTACATAGACTGTGATGTGAGTGGTATCCAATGGATTTGTACAACATGACAGCCCTGTTTCTGTACTTTAATTCAGCTTTCTTTCCTCTCTTCCTTTCCATCAAGAATTGTAGTATTATGGTTATTTATATTAATAGGTAAATAGATCATATATGACATTTTTTGGCATTGTTTTATAAGATAAGATGATGCTATTTTCATAACACTGTGACAACTTGTGTGAACATTTCATTCATTATCCGTGCTGTGAACAAAAGGCAAATGGGCTAAATTGCATCTAAGCTTATGTATTTTTTTATGTAGTTCCACTCACCTCACTGTGACAACATGAGCTCTGATGAACTGATTTCTTAAATTTGATTCTTTGAATGTTTTAGTAATCTGTAGAAAAAAAGGAAAATTACCTCTCTATAGTTCTTCCTCTCTTTCCTCTTCCCAACCTTGCAACATGGACTTATGTTCATGAGGAATAGAGACTTGAGTTTTCAGTTCAGTTCAATTCAGTATAGTTCGATTTCATCTCAGAACACATGGGAATGATTTGGGCAGGTTATATAGCCTTTTAATGCAGTGCCTATTCATATATTACACAAAGATGATAATGAACAGCATGTATCTTTGCTAAACGTCATCTAAACACATCAGATATTTTACTCAGTGAGAATCCACGTTATGTTGATTTGGTGGCTATTCCCAGGGTGTTGGTGTAGGAGCCAAGCCAACACTAGAGGAGTCCATTGATACAACCTACATTGTGTGCTCCCACAATAACTGTTTTTATTTTTATTCTTTTATACTCATTTTTTGTTGAAATGTAGTTTATATGCAATATTATATTGGTTAATCACTGTTTATATACAATATAAAATAGTTTATATACAATATTATAATTGGTTAATTACTAAGATGAAAACTTAGTGATTCATCGATTATATACATTATAAATGCTCACCATGGTAAATGTATTTACCATCTGTCACCATACAAAGATATTACAATATTATGAGCTACATTCCCTATGCTGTACTTCCATCTCTGTGGCAAAATTATTTTATAATTTACCTCTGAAGTTTGTACCTCTTTATCCCTTTCATCTATTTCACCAATTAACCCCTCTCCCTAGTACCTAGCCATCCATTCTCTGTTTATGAGTCTATTTCTGTTTTATTTGTTTTGTTCTTCAGAGTCCACATATAGGTGAAACCATATGGTATTCCTCTTTCTCTGAGTGACTTATTTCACTTATAATACCCTCTAGGTCCATTCATGTTGTTACAAATAGCAAGATTCCTTTCCTTTTTATGGTGGAGTAATATTCCATTGTATATATGAACCACATCTTTTTTATCCATCATCTATTAATGGACACTTTAGTTGCTTCCATATCTTGGCTATCATAAATAATGTGGCTATAAACATGAGGGTGCATATATCTATTTGAATTAGTTTAATTTTCTTTGCATAGATTCTCAGAAGTAGAATTGCTGGTATTATACAGTATTTCTCTTTTTTGTTTTTTAAGGAACTTCCATACTGCTTTCCATAGCGCTACATCAATTTACATTCCCACCAACAGTATAGGAGAGTTGCCTCTTCTCCACATCCTTGCCAACACTTGTTATATTTTGTCTTATTGATAGTAGCCATTCTGGCTGGTGTGAGGTGCTATTTCAGTGTGTTTTTGGTTTCCATTTCCCTGATGATGAGTGATTTTGAGCATCTTTTCATGTATCTGTTGGCTATCTGCAGGTCTTCTTTGAAAAAATGTTCTATTCAGTAGTTTCTCTGCGCATTTTTTGTCATCTAAAAAATTGTTTTTAAATGGGTAAAACCAGCTTAAAATAAGTAGCATTGGAAAGCTTGATGTGAAAATGGAAAAAGAATCAAAGGGCAGTCTTTTCTTTGTTTTTTCTGATCAATGCCTAAGCAGCAGAGGTTATTTTTAACATCAGCTGGTAATTTCCTGACCTAACCCTAGTTATCTCCCTGGATCATTGCTTACTTCTAGCAATGGCCTTCTTTGGGTATGAAGTTCAGCCTCACAGTGAACTAGGAGTAGTTCTATAACTGGAACTGTTCCCTAGGATGCAGGATCAGAAGTACTGAGGTTCATAAGGGAGAGTAGATCCTGCTGCTTGTGCTGTGTGGTTGCAACAAGGTAGAGGTGGATGTGAAAAGATGAAGATGGGGAAATTAAGTATTACATTAAGGCAGGATTTGAAAGCAATTCTTGAGGCTCTAAAGTTTATGCAATCTTTATTATACCAGTTATATCTTTAAAAATACCCATTCATGTAGGCTGATGTCAAACCAACCAGTTGCTTGAAAAAATGATAATTTTCTTTTCACAGAGACTTTGAACATTTTTGAGAATAATGAGACCGTTGGTTTTATAGAAATGATTCATGTTCATTTAAAAGAATCAAGAAATACCAGTATTAAGAAAAAAGAAAAAAGTCATCCCAAATTTTATGATCTTTGCCATCATTTGGTGAGCTATATTCCAGAAGTATGGTTTAATATATTTATTAATACCATATATTATAGGAGATATTTTAATAAGATAATTTAACTTTAATATTACTAGACTTTAACAGAAAAAAAAGGGAGCTGACCTACAGCTGAAGTAATTTTTAAAATTTGGATAAATATTTCTGTAATTTTATTTTATGGTTTGATATTGCACCAGCATAGTCTAGACTGGATAAAAATGTTAAAAATCTACTTGAATTATGACATATTTGTTATGTGGAAAACATTAGTGAGGAATAAGATAAACTGTCAAGTTGGTTAATTGGTTGATATCTATATACAAGGATAACAAAAGAGTCTAGTGGATAAAATTCATATTTTACAGAGTGGTTGAAAATACTCTTGGCTCTTCATTAGAATTTATTCAATGTTTGGTAGACAATCAATGAGCAAAGGGTGGCAAAAAGATGGTGGAGTAGCATGGCAAGGAGAAAACCTCTTCCTACATACATGCTGAGGAAACAACCACAGCAAATACAACTAACCCTGCAAACGACCCAAAGAATACAAACGGAACATTTAAAATTGGTGAAGAAAAGAAAATCACATTGTGAAAGGTAAGGGTACAGAGCTGTGATCAGTTGGGGCCCAAGCCCAGCCCACAAGCAGAAGGAAGAGGAACAGAGAGGGGAGGGGATGAGCACTCAAGAAACCTGCACACTTGGCCCTGGAGATCTGCTCTGAGAACACGAGTCTAGATTGCATTGGGATTTGCTGATTAATGGGGTTGGACACCCAGGAGTGTTGGAACACTCTGGAAGGCTGAGACTCTTGACGCTTGAGGAGAACAGGCATACTCCATTGGTCCTGGTAGACCCAACACAAAAGTATGGCAGTTTGAAAGATTTACCAGCAGGGGGAAGTACACCAGAGGAGTGGGGGTTGGAGGGAGCTCTCTGTGGAGGAGAAAAGGATGACACTTCCTCACTAAAACAGATCAGGTGCTTGTGGGAGCCAGATTCAAAATTCTCCATCTCCCTTGCTGGTGGCTCAACCCCATGGTTCTTCATGGAATACCCTCCCTGCCCAGTGAGCTTGGCCCAGCAGTGGTCTGACTTTGCTGACTGGCAAATAGAGGGAAGGCTACACTTTCCTGGCTTTCCCTCAGCTAAACTGGCCAGATGCTTATGGGAGCCAGTTCTAAACTCTCCACTTGCCCCACTGGCTTAATCCCAGTGCCTGCAGGTGTACACACCTGCTCAGCATATATGGCCAAGCAACAGTCCACCACTGCTGACTGACAGGCAAAGGATGGCCCTGCCCACAAAATGAATACCTGCAGAAGTGCCTCACATCACACAAAGGGCATACAGAGGCTAGCTGTGGGGATCAGCCATTTCTGGCAGACAAGCATAAAGGCAGGCCCTGCTCACCAATAGCAAGTGAGACTCAGCTGCAAAAGAGAACCAGGCACTGGTTAGCAGAGGATCTTGAGCTTCTGGGAACCACAGGATGTCCACCTCAGGAAGCCATTACTATCAAGACCAGGAAGCATAGCTGATCTGGCTAATACAAAGGAACAAACACAGAAGCCCAGACAAAATGAGGAGGCAGAGGAATATGTTCCAAACAAAAGAACAAGATAAAACACCAGAAAAGGGGCTAAATGAAATGGAGATTAACAATCTTCATGATAGAGAATTCAAAATAACAGTCATAAAGATGTTCGTTGAACTAGGGAAAAGATGATCTCAGTAAGAATTTCAACAAAGATAGAAAATTTATAAAAGAGCCACTTAGAGCTGAAGAGTACAATAAGTAAAATGAAAAATACAAATAGAGGATTGAATAGCAGACTTCAGGAAGCTGACGACAGAGTCACTATGATGGAAGATAGAGAACTGCAGAGTAATCAAGCTAAGGAACAGAGAGAGAAAGAATTTCTAACAATGAGAAGATGCTAGGAGAGCTGTGGGACAACTCAAATGAAACAATATTTTCATAATAATGGTACCAGAAGGAGAAGAGAGAGACAAAGGAGTAGAAAGTCGCTTTGAAGAGATAATAGCTGAATACTTCCCCAGTCTGGGGAAGGAAATAGACATCCATGTTCTGGAAGCATAGAGAGTTCCTAACAAGATGAACCCCAGGAAGGCAATACCAAGACATATAGTAATTAAAATGGCAAAGATTAAGGATAGGTAATCTTAAAAGCAGCAAGGGAGACAGCTATCTATAAGGGAAAATCCATAACGCTATCAGCAGACTTCTCAGCAGAAACTTTACATGCCAGAAGGGAGTGGCATGAAATATTCAAAGAATTGAAAGGAAAGAAACTACAATCAGGAAGCAAGGTTATCATTCAGAACTGAAGGAGAAATTAAATAAAAGTTTCCCAGATAAATATAGGGTAAAAGAATTCACTACCACTAAACCAGCCTGACAGGATATGTTAAAGGAACCTATTTAGGACCAAATGGAAATATTCTTAAGTCTATATGTTTTTCATCAGTGAAAATAAACCTACAGTAGAGTTAGTAGACCAATTATTTAATAGGAAGTATGAAGTCCAAAAAATAAGTAGTAAAATCAACTATACACAAAATTAGTCAAGGGATACACAAAAAATGTAGATTATGACATCTTATACATAAAGTATGAAGGAGGAAGAAGAGTAAAAAAGTAGTACTTTTAGAATGTGTTTGAAAGCAAGTGACCATCAACTTAATACAGACTGTTATATCTATGAACATTACTCTGTTCAAAGAGTCACATAAGTTTGCTATCATACTATTGACCCTTTTCTTGCATTGGACAAAAGTAAAGTAAACAATGGAAAAAGAGTACTATTTTATATATCCGCCTGATTGAAGGTGATAATATTATCTCTATATTCTAGAATTGTCTAGAATCCTCACATCTCAGTAATATTCACAACTGATAAGAATAAGAAATGAGATGTGAATTATTTAGGTAAATTCTAACAAAGTGAATGTCATTAAATCTATTAATAGAACAGCTTATATAAAGGGTAAAACATTACATGTAGAATGTCTATAATTGTCACATATTTTGCATCTTTAGAGGGAAAATAACTATCCATGGAGATAAATCACCTTATTCTTTATGCCATCTCACTTGATAGGTAGTTTTGTTAATAAAATTTGTGAGCTAAATAATGGAAACAGTGTTATTTTTGTTATTTGAATGAATGGCACATGCAAAGTCCTGAGGTGGGAACTAACAGGTTGTGTGTAAGAAATGAAAGAAGGCTAGTGCAATTGTAGCATAGAGAGCAAGGAGTCTAGAGTGATAGAAAGGCCAGACTATGCATATCTTTTCAGCATATGAAGCATTTTCTTTTTATCATAAATAATGGGAAGTCATTTATGTCTTTGTTACCTGTGAATGAAAATGAAGTAAATGTTGATTAGAGTTGGCAAAAGAGAAAAAAAAAGAAAAAGGGAAGTCACTGAAGTGTTTTAAACAAGAGGAAAACAATCACATTTTCAATCTGAGAACAATCTCTCTTGCTGAATGTAGGCAATCAGTTTTAGAGAAGAAACTATGCAAATTAGTTATGGTGCTGCTTGAGTACTCTAGAGTAGAGGTGGTGGTTTGTATGGCCATGGTGGTGGCAAATACGGAGAGAAATGAATGAATTTGAGGTAAATATAGAGGAGAAAACCTACAGTAGGTGGTAATAGATTGGGCATTTGGAATGATAGTGTCAAGGATGAATTCTAGGTTTCTGCTTTGGAAAACTGAATAAGTGGTATTGGTATTCATGGGGATAGGATTATGTGAAGAAGGCTAGTATGGTGTAGGAGATCATGAGTTTGATTTGGGATAATAAAATATTTGAGATGTTTTAAGCAGCCAAGTAGAAATATCAAGCTGGCAGTTAGGTGTAAAGATCTGAAGTGCAGAATAAAAGTCTGGGCTGGAGACAGAGTGAGTTATTAGTATATTAATGTTGGTCGAAGTAGTGGTCATGGATGAGATCATCTAGAGATAGAAAACAGTGCGAGAGGAAAGGAGGGCGTAGGTCAAAGCCTTGGGGAAATTTCCACATTTAACAGCAATGTACAAGAGGGAGAACCTACAGAGGGCCTGAACAAGAGCAGCCAAAGGGGCAGGATGAGAAAAACAGGTGAATAAATGGCATGTATATCTTACATGAAAATCACAAACTCATCATCTTTTGCATTAGAATGTACTATAAAAATCATACAGCCCAATGATTTAATTTTACTGATGAATAAGCTGAGGACCGGAAAAAGAAGCGAATTGCTTAATATAAAGAAAGTTCTGGGACTATTCCACTGCTCATTAAGTATAAGGATATTGTGTATGGGACAAGGGTAATGAACACATGTTTCCGATGGGAAATGGTATCATTCTTGGATTTTGAGTCAGGAGACTGGTTTGAATTCTGGTTCTACCACTTTGCAGTTGAATGGCCTTAGATATGTTTCTTAATCTCACAACCTTTATGCATCTGTAAAAATGATTTATTATTTCATATGGCTGTTGTGAATTGAAGGTTAGATAATATATGTAAAAGTGCTCTGTAAACCATAAATCACTATATGTAAGAGGGCTATTCATATACTGATTTAAATGTTCAAATTGTTTGTACAGAAGGATAAGTAGATGAGAATAACTGGAAATTATATATCAGGAGAAAGAATTTCAGAAATATTTCTCTGCTGGGTATTTAAATATATTTTTAAGCCATAGTATTCTAAATAGTTTGGTATTGGTGAAGGCAAAGATTAATCAGTGAAAGAGAGTACAGTAGAGAAGAAAAAGGAAGAACTTAGCATATGATAAATTTGGCATGACAAATAAATCCATTGCACTATTTAACACTGTTTTGGTACTGCCACATAGCTTTTCTTAGGAAAAAAGTTGGATCACTACATTATTACAAAATAAATTACAGGTGAATAAAATATAAAACTATAAAAACTGAAATACTAAAGTTATAAAAACAAAATGTCAGTGAATATTTTAAAGTATATTTGGAGTAGAGAAAGCCATTTGCAACCTGGCATAAAAGTGAGAAATCATGAAAAGGTTTGATAATTTTGGCTTCATAAAAATTTATATCTATTCGGCATCTCAAAAACCCTACATTATAAATAAGATTGAAAGTCAAATCACATGTAGAAAAATATGTGCAATGTGGATGACAGACAAATTTTAATTTTAGTATTCTAATCAAGAAAGTTTTTTAATAAAAGACAAATGCTTCAGTAAGAAAATGGGCAATGTCAGGACCAAGGAATCAACAAATGAAAATATAAAAGTTACCTATTAATATATGATAACAGTAATCTTATATTACTAGTAATATCATACTAAACACCTTACTAGTAATCAAAGAACTTCAAAACTTCTCACCTATTAACAACAAATAAAAATATTTACTATGTCTAGTGTTAATGCTGTCTGGAAATAAACTGTGGCATTTCTGCAGTGCAATCTAGAAATTAAAATAAATGTTTAAAATGCACAATTGTATTGGTATAAACAAATGGTTGAATAAATACCTGGGGAAAACAGACAAATGGAAGAATTTTAAATATTCTTCAAATATTCAAAGCATAACTCTGAATTCCTCTACTATTTATGTGTGGCTTACACATAGTGTCTTTCTTCCAAAGAGTATAGTATGGGGAAAACAGAGTAAGTCTACAGTATAGAAACCTGGTGATCAAAGTGTCAGCTAGGGGATCAAGGTCAACAGTGATAAGTCATGTTGATAATATGTACCTCTTTCATATGATGCAATGAAAATGACACTTTCACTCAGTGATCTTCCTTCTCAAAACCTACAAGTGCAGTCTAATAACTAAGAGAAAAACATCAGAAAAACCCCAATTACAGGACATTCTACAAAAAATTGGCCCAGTAATTCTCAAAACTATCAAGGTTATCAAAAAGAAGGAAAATCTGAGGAACTGTCATAGATGACCTTCCTCAATCATTCTGATTAAGCTGTTTATTCTGATTTCACTAAACATTTAAATGACATACCTAACTTCCCTTGCTCTAATTTCATGCTTCTTTATGAAGAAGCTGTCTCATAACTTGGCTTCCAGTGAAATTTACCTCTGAGGTAAAAATGTGTTCAACAAGCAGTTGATTTCAGTTTCCCAGTCATGATAGTTCTCAGGATGGATCAATTCATTAGCATCAGCGTTACCTGGCAACTTGTTAGAAATGCAAATTCTTGGGTCCGCCCTAGATGTACTGAATCAGAAACTCTGACACTGGGGCCCAGAAATCTGTGTTTTAACAACCTTGCCAAGTAATTCTGTTACATGCTTAAGTTGTAGAGCTACTGGATTAATTTATGTTCTTACGACTAAAAAAAGGTAAGGGTAAGTGAGCAACCCTGAGAGTGGTCAGCTCTTGACTCTGCAGGACTGAAGACCAGCCCCTGCTCTGTGGTGACAAAGGAATGCTAAAGGTCTCCCTGTGAAGTTTTCTGGCCAGGCAGCCTGCAGACATTTCAAGGGAAAGCCTGAGCTTGCTTTGTATATTTTTTGTGTCTGCCATTGAACCGAAGTGTGATGTCCATGCAAGCATGTCTTTTAACACCTACTACCTGTGTATTTAGTTGGATAAGAAAAAAGGGAAGAAGGCAAAATGAAAAGGATTTTAACAGTCTCCAGGAGAACAGTAATAAATGTTCAACTTTCCAGACAACAGACTTCAAGTCTTGGAGATCATAATCATGTAAGATATACTCTTATTCATGACCCTGCTAACACTTTTCATTTATGACTTAAGAAAATGTAAGAACCACTATACTTGCAAATCAGCTTGAAAAGGCACAAAGAAACACATCTTGTACCATTCAAGGGAGGAAAATACGTAGAGCATCTAGCAATTATAAATATATCACAAAATATTAGATTTATTATTATTCTTATTTTATGATGGAATGCAGAGCAAATAGTAACTTACCATAGATTCAATACTTCCACTCAAATTCCTACATTTCTGTGTAGCTGGTGAATTTAACTCATCACTGTATTTAACATTGAGGATTTGAAAACTGCAATGGTAAAAGTAAGATTTCTGATCTGTAAAATAAAGAAAAGGCAAAATCAGTCTCACATTACTAAATATGTTAATCTTTAGTTTATTCAGGACTGTGGGAGGCTATATTACACAATTTAAGGGAAGCTTCCCTTAAAAGAAAGAAAATTCTAAATATAAATGTAACCAAAATAAAATTATTTTTCTTTCAGCTTTAAAAAATTGGTAAAGCTGGAACTGTTAAAGATGTATGAAAATAAGGACAGGATTATTTGAGAAATTAAATTGTTCAGAAATATAATTTCATTCTACCATATTTTAGGGAGATTTGTGACTGCAGATTTTTTCATTCAAGAACTATTAATAACATCTATAATATGGTACTATTCATTTATCATTAAGGAACAGCCTAAAGTAATTCTGAATAGTTTTAAAACAATATTTCAAGTAATAGTTTTTCTAGGAGAATTCTTGTGGACTAAATTAGGAAATAAGTCTTCTAACAAGATATCTAATCTTCTGCCCAATGTGAACTACTGTACCCCAAAAGGTCTTCCAAAGGATATATATTCAACGGTGTAAAGGAAATAAAAATCCCTAAAACATACCTGTACAAATCTTAGAAACATTATGAACATGGACATAACTTAATCTGTCTCAGGAAAAATTCCTGCTTCCTTTTGATCATTCATATACACAATATGCAGGAAAATATGTTAGGAAAGAGTTGGACATCCTGGGGAAAAATAGAGTACTCCTTTGTGCCAGAGATACAAGTCTTCCAAAGTCCACAAATAGTATCTGGGGT
Organism: Manis pentadactyla; assembly: GCF_030020395.1. Classification (NCBI taxonomy): domain Eukaryota; kingdom Metazoa; phylum Chordata; class Mammalia; order Pholidota; family Manidae; genus Manis; species Manis pentadactyla. Next base: position 56,070,530 of record NC_080023.1, read on the forward strand.
GCACTTTGAAGATGGTTTACTGAGGCTCCTCCCTTTGTGTTTAAGTGTGACTACATAGTGTCATCAAGAGTGAAAATTAAATAATTAATTCCAAAATCTGATGCTTCCTTTTCCCACCTTTATAATTCGCTTTAGATTTAGTTGACGCCAGGTGATTTGATAGCAAATGTAGTCAAAAGCAGTATTTAGTCACAACTTTATAATTGGATTGGCTGAAAGATTATTCCTAGTTCATAGTTTTTCTGAAATTGGTAATTTTATTGTACTACTGTGAGTTTTCCAACCTTTGTTTGATTAAGCATTTTAGTCCATTTGCAAATGGCAAAAATTTATGTCCTATACAGTAAAATATGTTCTTTCTTAATCTCTCTAAACACTCACACATACCCACGCACTTACACACATACCCCCCACACACAATTTAAATGGTTTGACAGAATAATAGCTGTAAAAAAAACCCTCTAAGTGTATTTTTAAGTGAAAAAAGCAGATTATAGCATGTATTATCTAGAGAAATTTGACACATTTTTTAATGTGTTAAACCATGTAAAAGAATATTTTCACTGCTATATTAAGGAAAGCTGTTTATGAATGAGCAAGGTATATGTGCTCTTTATATTGTTTCTCATCCAAGTAGCCTATATTTTTTGATGTAATAACAAATAAACAGAATGCAAGAAACAAATAATAAAAGAACAGAATCCGTTTTTAAACTTCAATTTTATCCCTTCTACTTAATTGCAAATTCATCTCTTGTCACAACTGCTCTGCTCTTAAGACTGTCTTCAGGAGACAGATCATGAATTAACAAATACTTGGGCATATCCAGCTTTTTATTGAAACTTAAAACTTCGCAATGTTTCACTTTTTACAATTGTGTTAGGTTATTAAATGGAGAAGGAAATCCTGGTGTTAATGAAAAAAACATAATAGGCAAAATTCTAATATCAGAAAAGTGCCAAGATATTTTTTTTCTTTGGTTAAAATAATTCTTGCTTGGGTAGTCATATTTATTATACTAAGGCCGAAAAAAAAGAAGAGAGAAAATACTCATCAAGGGAAAGTATAAGCACAAACCCCTGTCTAGGGATATATATATATATATATATATATATATGATATATAATTATATTATATTAAGAAATAAAAGTGGCAATAAAGAGAATGCCAAACTTTTAATCTGAAAATATGTTTAGTTATTTAGTCTGAAGAGTGGCACTTTTAAACTTCTGGTACTTACCAAAAGCTAAAAAGTGGACAAGCAGTGCTATGGTCACCGCCAGGATTACCACCACTGCAACAGCAATGAAACACACAACATAGGGATTCAGGCATCTTGAGGTCCATGGTGCCCGTACTGGCCTTAGAAGAAGAGAGAAATATCAAAGGCTACTCATTTCACTCAGGGAAGCCATTATTTCAGTGCTCATGACCACTTTCTACCTTCCTAAGTTTCTTAGCTTGTACATGCTTGCATTTACAGGAAATAGAAGAATTCTTGATCAGACTGTAGTCCTGGAAATGAACCCGAACTGAGCAACATTCTTTTTAATGTTTTTTTAAAGATTTATTATTTATTTACAGTTGATATAGAATCTTATATTGGTTTCAAGTACACAACACAGTGCTTCAGCAATTACCCATATTATTAAGTCCTCATCCCACTAGTGCAGTTACTGTCTGTCCACATAGGAAGATGTTACCAAACCATTGACTACATTCTACATGCTGTACTACCACCCAAGTGATGAACTTATATTATGATTGAGAATTATCCTGCTCATCCTACCCACCCATTCACACCCCAACCCTTCTTCCATGGTAATCGCTAGTCACTTCTCAATGTCTCTGAGTGTACTGCTATTTTGTTTTGTTTTATATTCCACATAAGTGAAATTATGTGGTATTTGTCTTTCTTCACCTGACTTATTTCACTTAATGTAATATCCTCCAACTCCATCCATGTTGTTGCAAATGGCAGGATTTCTTTTTCATTTTTATATGGCTGAATAATATCCCATTGTGTATATGTACCACCTCTTCTTTATCCATTCATCTGTTGATGGACACTCTGGTCACTCCCATATCTTGGTTATTGTAAATAATGTGGCAATAAACAAAAGGGTACATATATCTTTTTGAATCAGGGATTTTGTTTTCTTTGGGTAAATTCCTAGAAGTGGAATTATTGGGTGGCATGGTATTTTTATTTTTTATTTTTTGAAGAACCTTCATACTGCTTTCCACACTGGCTGCACCAATTTATGTTTCCACCACAGTATAGGAGGGTTTCCTTTTCTCCATGTCCTTGCCAATACTTGTTATTTCTTGTCTTCTGGGTAATGGTCATCCTGACTGGTGTGAGGTGATATTTCATTGTGGTTTTGATTTGCATTTCCTTGATTCTTAGCAATGTGGAGCATCTTTTCATGTGCTTGTTGCTATTTGCATTTTTCCTTTGGAAAAGTGTATGTTCAGGTCTTCAGCCCATTTTTCATCAGGTTATTTGTTTTTTTAGTGTTGAGTCATATGAGTTCTTTATATGTTTTGGATGTTAGCCCCTTATCTGATAAATTGTTTATGAATATATTCCTCCTTATTGTAGGTTGCCTTTTTGTTCTGTTGATGTTGTCCTTTGCTGTTCAGAAGCTTTTTAGTTTCATGTAATCCTAATTGTTCAATTTTTATTTTGTTTCCCTTGCATGGAGAGATGTGTCCAGAAAAGTATTGCTCATGTTTATGTTAAAGAGATATTTGCTTTATGTTTTCTTCTAAGAGTTTTATGGTTTCATGTCTTACATTTAGGTCTTTAATCCATTTTGAGTTTACTTTTGTGTATGGTGTTAGTAAGTAACCCAGTGTCATTCTCTTGCATGTAGCCTTCCAGTTTTCCCAACATCAGTTATTGAAGAGACTGTCTTTTCTATATTAATTTCCATGGCACATTTGTCATACATAATTGACCATGTAAGTGTGGGTTTATTTCTGGGATCTCTATTCTGTTCCACTGATCAATGGGTCTATTCGTGTACCAGTACCAAACTGTTTTGATTGCTATAGGTTTGTAGTATAGCTTGAAGTCAGGGTTGAGACCCACAGCTTTGTTCTTCTTTCTTAAGATTGCTTTGGTTATTCAGGGCTTTTGTGGTTCCATATGAATTTTAGATTTTTTGCTCTAGTTCTTTGAAAAATGTTATTGGATATTTTGATAGGGATTGCACTGAATCTGGAAATTGCTTTGGGCCAGATGGCCATTTTGACAATAGCAATTCTTTGTGTCTTCTTTAATTTCTCTCATGAGTGTCTTATAGTTTACAGAGTACAGGTCTTTCACCTCCTTGGTTAGGTTTATTCCTAGGTATTCTTTTTGATGCAATTATAAGTGGAATTGTTTTCTTGATTTCTCTTCTGTTAGTTCATTGTTAATACATAGGAATGCAGCAGATTTCTGTATATTGATTTGTATCCTGAAATTTTACTGAATGCAGTTATTCTAATAGTGTTTTTTAGTGGCATCTTTAGGGTTTGAACTGCTTTGGCAGTGTCCAACATATGTTGAGCCATTCTATTTTTGTTTTAATTTGTCTCCTTGTATTGCTCGATTTATTCTTTGATTATTTTTATTGATCCCTTGATTATTTAGAAGCATGTTGTTTAGCTTCCATGTGTTTGTGGGTGTTTGTTTTCTTTATGTGATTTATTTCTATTTTCACACCATGGTGATCTGAAAGGATGCTTGATACAATGTCAGTCTTTCTGTATTTATTGAGACTCTCTTTGTGTCCTAATATGTGATCTATACTGTAGAATGTCTCATGTGCACTTGAGAAAAATGTGTATCCTGCTGTTTTCGATGGAAAGTTCTCTGAGTATATATCTGTAAGTCCATCTGATCTTACATGTTGTTCAGTGCCTCTGTTTCCTTATTTATATTTTGTTTGGATGATTTTCCCATTGATGTAAGTGATGTGCTGAAGTTCTTTCATATGATTGAGTTGTAGTCTATTTCTCCCTTTAGTTTCATTAGTATTTGTTTACATATTTAGTTGCTCCTATGTTGGGTGCATAAATATTTATAATGGTTTCATTGTCTTGTTGGACGTATCCTTTATCATTATGTAATGTCCTTCTTTGTCTCCTGTTACTGAATTTTGAAATCTATTTTGTCTGATACAAGTAATGTTACTCTTGCTTTTTTCTCCCTATCATTTGCATGAAATATCTTTTTCCATCATTTCACTTTCAGCTTATGTATGTTTTTGGGTTTGAAATGAACCTCTTGCAGGCAGCATATAGATGGGTATTTTTTACCCATTTTGCCACCCTTTGTCTCTTGATTGGTACATTCAGCCCATTTAACTTAAGGTAGCTATTGATAGGTATGTACTTATTCCTATTTTATTAATAATTTTCTGGTTGTTTTTGTAGTTCCTCTCTGTTCCTTTCTTTCTCTCTTATATTTTTCTCTTGTTATTTGATGATTTTCTTTAGTGTTGTGGTTTTGTTTCTTTTTTTAAAGATTTTTGTTTATCTATTATAGGATTTAGGCTTTTGGGTCCCATAAGGGTCATAGTTTCCTAAATATGTAACAGTTTATATTAACTTGCTGGTTGCTCTATTTCGAATATAGTCTAAAAGTACCTCTTTTTAATTCTTCTTCCTCTTCCATACTTTATGTATTAGATGTCATAATCTGCATTTTTTCTCTATCCATTGACTGATTTTGTTTACAGTTGATTTTACTACTTTTTGTCATACTTGCTTAGTTAGTAATTGGTCAATTACCTTTACCTTGAGTTTATTGTCAATGATGAAAAATATTTAGGCTGAAGAACATTTCCATTTACAGAAGTCCCTTTAAAATATCCTGTAAGGCCAGTTAGTGGTGGTGAATCCTTTTAACTTCTGTTTATCTGGAAAACTTTTAATCTCTCCTTCAATTCTGAATGACAACCTTGGTAGGTAGAGGATTCTTGATTGAAGGTCCTGTTTCAATACATTAAATATTTCATGCATTGCTTTCTGGTCTGTAAAGTTTCTGCTGAGAAATCTGCTGATAGCCTGATGGGTTTTCCCTTATAACTAATTTTCTGCTTCTCTCTAGCTGCTTTCAATACCTTCTATTTATCCTTTATCTTTGTCCTTTTAATTATTGTATGTCCTGGTAGTATCTTCCCTGGGTTCATTTTGTTAGGGGCTCTTTGCACTTCCAGGACCTGAATGTCTATTTCCTTCTCCAGACTGAGGATTTTAAACAATTATTTCTTCAAAGAGACTTTCTACTCCTTGATCTCTTCCTCCTGGTACCCCATTATGAGAATAGTATTTTGTTTGGAGCTGTCACATAGCTCTCTCAACATCCTCTCATTTCTAGAGATTCTTTCTTTTTTCCTGTTCCTCTAGTTTCATTTTTTCTCTTCTCTGATTTCTATCTCTTTGATTGTCTCCTCTATAGAAATCTATTATTCATTTCCACCATTGTATTTTTCATTTCAGTTACTGTGTTCTTTAGATCTGAGTGGCATTTTTTTCCAACTCTTGTATGTCTTTGTTGAAGTTCTCCTTGAGATCGGAAATTCTTTACCACAGGTCAGTGAGCATATTTGTGACTTAATTTTAAATTTTTATCAAGAAGATTGGTGATCTTCATTTCATTTAGTCCTCTTTATGGCGTCTTATCCTTTTATTTTGTTTGGAACATATTCCTCTGCCACCTAAATTTTTCTGTGTTTCTTCTCCTGTATTAGATAGATCCATTATGCCTCCTTATCTAGAGAGTAATGGCTCTATGAAGAAGGTGTCCTGTGGTTCCCAGAGTACAAGACTCTTTCCTCACCAGTCCTGATTCTCCTTTGTGGTGGAGCTGCAGTTGCTGTTGGTCAGCAGGGCTGCTTTTCTGCCTGTCTGCTGACAGTGGCTGATCTTAGTCAGCAGAGGTCCTCTGTGACCTGTGCATGGGTGCTTCTGCTGGTATTGTTGTGTACAGGGCTGCCCTCTGTCTGCCTGCAGTGATAGTAGGGCTGCTGGCCCAACAGGTTGGGTGGCACAGGTGTGCAAGGGAGTGTGCTTTGGGCTGCCAGTGAGGACGAAGGACCATTTGGAGCTGGTTCCTGCAGGCACCTCCCCTGTTGGGCTGTGAGTGGGCTGGGAAAGTTGGGAAAGCCTCCCTCTGCCTGCCAGGTAACAGTCTTCCTCTCTGCCAGGCAGCGAAGTCTGACCACTGCTGGGTCATTTGGGACTGTCGGGTGGGTGGGCGGATAGTCTGTAGGGACATGCCTTAGGGCTGAGCCACCAGAGAGGTTGATGGAGTGTTTGGGTCTACTTCAAGTGCCTGACCAGTTGGGCTGAGAAAGGGCTGGGAAATAGCATCTACCTGCCCTTTCTTCTGCAGAGAGAACTCCCTCCAGCCCCCAACCATCTGGAACCCTTCCCTCTTCTGGTAAATCTTTCAACCTGCTGCCGTCTGTGTTGGTTCTCAGCAGGACCAATGGAGCATGCCTGTCCTCCACAAGAGACAGGAGTCTCGGCCTCCCAGAGTACTCCAATGCTCCCTGGCATCCAGCCCTGTTAATCACTGAAGCCCAGTGCAATGTGGACTTGTTTTTCCAGAGCAGATCTCCAGGGCCAGGTGTGCAGAGTTCCTGAGAACTTATCCCCTCCCTGCTCTGTTCCTCTCCCTCCCACTTTTGGGGGATGTGGGGGAAGGGCTTGGGTCTAGATTGATTGTGGCTATGCCATTTTACCCCCTCTATGTGGTCTTCTCTTTTTCACCTTTTAGGTGGTCTGGCCTGCAGTCTTCAGGCCATTTTCAGGGTTAGTTGTATTTGCTGTAGCTTCTTCTTTGTGTGTATGTGGGAGGAGGTTTTCACTTTACCTTCCTACTCTGCCATCTTTTTCCCTTCTGTACCCTTTTTAATGGTTTTTCTTTCAGTTTTTTTTTTTAGCACAAAAATGTGGACTTTTATATAGTTTAATAGAAGAGTAAGGGAATCAGACCTATGGATTGCAATTGCTTTCCCTTCTTCCAGTTGAAGCTTACGAAAATAAGACTAATTGCTCTCTGTTTTGCTATAACTCCTTCCAGGATCCCATGTTGGGCACTTACTGTAGCCAGCTCACTTACCTGGGCATCATCCACAGGGAGGTACAGAAGAGAGATCCTTTGGGTAAGGAAAGCAGTGGAGGGAGTCAGAACAGTAGCATTCCTTACTGTAATAGTGTTCATACTATTAAAAATGGGGATGTGGCCAGAGGTTGTGAGCAGAGATCCAGGAGAGTAGCAAGGCGCTGACATGAATTAGAACTGCACCAACAGCAGGGTATTTGTGTGATTTTTCCTTTTACCTCCCATGAATTTGTCAACTGCAGTATAGACCAAGAGATTTGTACAAATATAGTATCTGGTGTTATATTAGAGAGAGAGCCCAGATTCGGCAATCTTCACTGCCTTTCTCCTCACCACCACACACTGGAGAGGTCACCAGGATTGCCATCTGTGAATTCCTGTTTCATCCCTTGTTTGCTTGGAGATCATATTATCATTTCTCTGAGACTTTCTTCATTGGAAAACTGGAAATAATAATGCGTGCCTCACAGCCTTGTTGAAAAAAGGAAGGCCAATCTCATTGAAGGCCAATGAGATTATGTTAGGAGTTATAAAGTATGTATTTCTAGTTAAGTAGGTTCTCATCCACTAGGCTGTGAGCACCTTGAGGGGCAAGGTGGTATTCATGCTTATATTTCTGACACTTTGTAAGGTGCCTAGGATGTACAGATAGCACATAAATATTTATAACATTTACAAATATCAGTTGCATAAAACCCCAGGGAATGTTTTAGATATAAAAATCTTACCATAGCTGAATATAAGTTACATTTAACCAGAATGTAGTCTGACTTTCATGTTTTCATTTGTTTTGCCAACATTCTGGTATAAGTGGGAAGAGAGTGCTCTGAGGGTCAGCAATTCTCAGATTTTCATGTTTCCCAGCAGGGTTGCCTGGTATTTGAGCTCTACCCACCACAGACTTAGAGGAGGGTACCCCCTGATATTTTGCAGTGTATTGCCTATGCTTTGTATGCTGTGTCTTTGGGACCTGTAACATTTCAAAAGTTTGTTGGAAGTAGACATAGATTTGCCAACTTTCAATTTTGCTCAATGAACGTGTTAAAAATTATAAAGATTGACCATGCTCAAACATTATTATCTAATAAAAGGACATTTAAATACATAAAAGTAGGGGGTATGTAATCTCAGAATAATAAAAAAGATGATGGATAATTTGGTGTTTGCTTTATGGAATCCTCTTTACTACTTTCTTGTTTGTTCATTTTGCTGTACTAGTAGAAACCGACTTTCACTTACACTGGTCCAGAGTCCAACATTTGGGAACCATGACTGTGATCATTTTCAAGTTGGAGAGAATTGGCACTTTGACATTTCCTGAGTTTTGAGCCTCACTTTACTAATCTGTTACCTTAAGGTACTGTGCCAATGACATGCGATCACAAATGCAGAATGTTCAGCATTTGTGAGTTCAGTAAATTTAGTAGCTGCTAAGCAGTGGGAAAGCCAAAAGGAGGCAGAGTTGGATTCAAGGCTAAACCAAAAAGCTTGCGAAGTATCAAACTGATTGATCCTCAACCAAGGATTGACTGTATTTCCAGAGATGAACTGATTTGTCGAGACTTATGAGTGTAGAGAAGCACTGAAAAAGATTAAGTTGGAGGTCTAAACACTGAAAAACAAAACCAAAGGCCAGAGTCAGCATGTGCTTCAGCTTGGATGAACCTCTCAAAAGAATGACTTTAGAGCCAACTTTGCTTAAGTTTATGGAAAACATCTTAAACTCAGTGACTGAAAAGCACTGTGAGGCATATGATTCAATAAACAAGGGTGTGGACCAAATTATCTTAATCTCACAAGCCATACTTAATTGTATAAGAATGGCTCGTTCCACCCTATACAAATAGCTGAAGAAATATCTGCTGTCTTCTTAGTAGTGCAGATTGTTGAACTTCTGTATCTGGTTGGTTATAAAGCTTATGCCAATACAAGCTAAACTGTGACCAGTATTTACTTTGTAAACTATTAGAGAAAATATGTTTGTAAACACTGACTTTTTATTAATAATGCAATGGAAATCTGTGTAGGAAAATACTTTGCTTTCAACGCAGCACCATGATGTGTGAGGTTTTTAATATTTGTATTTAAACAGAAGAACAAATATTTAGTTGTGATATGTTTAACCAGCTTCCCTCTCTGTCTCTCTCTCATTGACTTGGAAAAGTTAATGAATGTTGGAAAAGTTATTCTATACTTTTATTATGAGAGCCAAAGTGTCAGGCATTGTACATGTATATTGCTAATCTTCACAATAGTCTTGCAAAGTAGGTATTATGATCCCAATTTGAAGAGAAGGGTATCTAAGGCTCAGAGAGTAAATAACTCCTAATTACTCAAGTGACAGAGCTGGAAATGGAAACCATGTTGGCTTGAATCAAAGAACATGCACTTCTTCTCATGTATACCTCCTCCCTCACATGACAGGAGACAGGAAAGCTTTGGGACTCCTATCTTTCCTGACTGCCCTTGGGGAAAACAAAGGGAATCAGCTTTCATTGAGTGCTGGGAGTTGGTTTTATACACAATAAGTGTACAATGAAATATTTGATTCAATTTTAATTTGAAATTACACATTATATTAATATATAAGATTTATCTAGGAATACTAATTAGTCTCTGACATTGTCACATAGCTACAACCAATATATGGTTGTGGATTAATAGAACAATTTGGCAGTAACTTTCCATTACCTTCAAAAATGGAGGAAAACAGTTACAATGTAATTACAAATTTAGTTACATATAGTATGTATCTAGACAGTTTTGTGTCTGTTTAAATATGACTTCAGGTATCATAGTAACAAATGATTTGGTCTACAGTTATTTTCTCCTGCCATATATTTTTCCTGGATAATCCCATTTTAAGTCATGGTTTCAGAAGGCACTCACTAAAATATTTCCTAAGATACATCTTTAGCCCAGACCTCTGTCTTTGAGCTCCTTACTGTCGTTTCCATAATGGATGTTTTACCACCTCCTTAAAATATAGCAGTTCAGTTCAAAACTGAACTAGCTATCTTTTCCCCAGCATATATTCACTGCCCACTATTTCTAATATTGGTGAATATCACTACCATCTGCCTGTTAGGTTAGAGAACCAGGAATTAGGTGCACCTTCTCCCTCTTGGTCACTTCCCATATTCAATAGGTCACCCAACAGTGCTTGTCTTGCCACCAGATTTTTTTCTCTATACCCTCTATTTCATACTTAATTATGACTGTTAACCACTTTACTACATTACTTGAAATGCCTCTTCTCTGGTCTGCCTTCTTCCATTAACTAATCAGTTATTTGAGAGATATTTGTTGAGTGTCGGCAATGTTCTAAGTGTTGGGAATACAGTGAAAAAGAGACAAACACAGCAGTCCTAATGTGGGGGTGGGTGTAGACAGAAATGAATAAAATAAGGGAAAAAAGCAGGGAGGTGGGAAAAAGAGTGTGTATGGGGTGGTGAAAATTTAGATAGATTGACCAGGAAAGGCCATACTGAGAAGGTGACATTTGAATAAAGACCGGAAGAAGGTGCGCGAGTATGCCATGGTGATACCGGTGGGGGTGGGGGGGAGAACGGTCTAGATGGAGGGAACAGCAAGTCCCGAGTCAGGAGCGCACTTGGTAAATTTGAGGAACAGCAGGGGAGCGGCTGGAATGGAGAGGAGTGAGCAGCTTAGGGATGCGCAGCATGAGATGGAGATAAGGCCAGAAGATAGGAGTATGGAGTCAGTGTGGGAGGGAGAAGATCATTTAAGCTTTGCATACAAGGCTTTGGTCTTTATTATGAGTGAGAAAGTCTTTGAGGGTTTTGAGCAAAAGGGTGACATCTGATCTATTTCTTTAATAGGCTCACTCTGGGTGATGTGGAGGAAGTAGTGGGCCTGGGATGGAGTTGGAGATGACTTCGGAAGTCATTCAATAAGTCATTCAAGGTGAGAGACAATTTAGACAAGGGTGGTAGCAGTGGAAGTGGTGAGAAGTGAACAGAGTTTGGATATATTTTGAATTTAGATCCTAGGTTTGCTGATGATTCACTTATGAGATGTGGAAAAGAGAGGAAAATAGATTGAGTCCTTGAGTTTTGCATCTTTCCAATCAATCCTTTAAATTCTTTTCAGTGGCTTTTTTTGAATCTAAATCTTAGGCTCTCACACCCTCCCCTTCCCCTACCTCATTTATAGCTCATCAGGATGCTTAGGATGGCAGCCAGGCCTTCCCCATAGCATTTAAGGCACATGACAGTACAGTCGCCTCTGCTGCTTCATCCCCTACCACATCCTCACCTGCCCAGCTAACCACAGCCAGACTGACTGCTACAGCTACCTCTGTGTGTGGTGGCCCTTTGCCTGGAAAATGTCGTATCTCAGCTGCCTCACAAATTCCCATTTTAATCTGAAGATAATTCACACGTCTTTCTTTTCTCTCTAGGCAGTTACCTTCTTCTCCCCTAGCTGCCTCTCATCTAATCTCAAAATGCCCAGTGGAATTCTCTATTTTACTCCTTATCCCTTCATGTAGTAAACAATGATTTCCTTGCCTGTACCCATCTCTAGGCTGTCACTCATGAAGGGTAGAGATGCACCTTGTTTGTCAGGCGATGCCCCATCCCTTGCATATTACACACTACAGAGTCCACATCAGACATTGCTTTTGGAAAAATTGATGACTGACACTGCAAAGAGGGATTTAAAAATAATTTTTACTATGGTTTGGAGGGACTTTATATAGGATTGCATGCTGTGAATTCTTGTTTTGAATGCTGACAAATAAAATAGAGATTGGAGAATAATCTCTACCATCTACGAGTGCCTACCATGCACCTGGCACTGTGTTGAGTTTTTTACATCATTTAATTTAACCCTTGTAAATAACTCTAGTTTACAGATGATGAAGTAGAGGCTTAGTTACTCAGCTAGTAAGTGACAGAGTTGGAATGTGGTTCCTGGTCTGTCAATCTCAAACTGCAAATGGGAGGAGAATATGAGAAATGTTTCCAAAGTTAAAGGGACTTTTTGTTTTAGTTTCACTCACTTTATACAGTTACCATTAGGCAGGCAGTAGAGATTATCCAAATCAATACATATATTTTTAAAGTTGTTCAAACTTTGTTCAAACAAGGTCTTACTTGAAAGCTCAATAATGAAAAACAGAAGAAAATGGAGGTTTCTGTTTGACTTTGGGATGAGAAAAAGGTCCCCTCCTCTTATTTATTTATTTATGTATTTCTAAAGTTTTTTGTTCTTGGTAAACTTAGGTGCACTGTAAAAGGAAAGGGAGCTATAGAGGGTTATTTGGGATTGCACAACTCTACAGTGCCATAGTTTTAAGACATCTTGAATATATTTGTTTTATTAGACCATGATTCATTCTGAAAACTCTGGGTTCATATGGAAGATGAAAATCTTATCCTTGAATCATAAATCCACAACACTTTATGTATGTACCTTTGGAATCCATTCCATGACTTTTTTAAATTCAGTGATTTGCTTTCCAATTAATTTTTCTCTTGAGTAGCATTTAAACAAGTTTACATTACTAGAGGATATAAATCACTTTAAACTTTATGAGGATAGAGAGGCTGCACAAGTGGAAAGGAAATGAGCTAGCCTATATAATGCCTTTGTGAGAATTAGGAAAAGGCAGTGTTCTGGGGAGCAGAGACAATTATAAAAGGGTGCACCTTGGGTTGCATGCAGCTCTGTGCTGGGACAGACAGCTTGCAGGGAGCACAGGCTCCATCTCAGCTTCCAATCTTCCCCTGAGCCATGAATTTTTGTGCATTGCACAACTGTATGTAGCCAACCTGAAATGATGTGTCAAAGTTCTGGAATCTACTATATGTAGGGAAAGCCAATCTAGGATTCAAATTCTTCTCATAGTTTGCAAGTTGATATGAATTAATGACTAATGGGTATGTATGTATGTATGTAGGAGTTAAATTAGGAGTTGATGACGGTTCATGAGAACCTGTTGCCAGTGAAGCTCAGAGTGTGAGCCCAGTTGCTTCACAAGCTAGTTAAGTATTTCCTTCCCAAGGACTCAGGCTGTGCTTTGGAACTCAGGCTCTTTCTATCACAGCTTGGTCACAGAGTGAACGGCGTGAGAAGGTGTGGCTGCAAGAGGGATAATCCACTTCTACTGCTGGGAGAAAAACAAATGCCTACCCTAATAATGCCCTATTCTATACTTTGTCTAGTTAGTTCTAAACTTGAAAGATCATTTCCATATACTGGAAGTCCATGGACATTCTTTCTCCAGTTTATTATTATTATGATGATGATATTGAAATGTATTTCAAGATGATTTTCAGGAATTATTTCCTGATTTAAAATTTTTTCACTGGGTTCCTGTGACTTAGGTTGTATTAAACAATTATTGGAGAAGGAAAATATTGTAGATTAGGCTTCATCACAGTTTCTCAAATCTTATTTTATTTGAACCCTGCTAAATTAAAACATAGTTGCAGTTTTATAATACATTATTTGATAATAATGTTCATTTTATGTTTCTACAATAAGGCAGGCATTTAATTTTTTTCCAATTAAAAAATTTATCATTTCTTCTTTTTGAAATTTCCTTTGTTCTACTATCAGTTATGTTTTGAAATGAAGGACCTGAAATATACAGGATTCCTTTAATTGACTTTAAACTTCCAAGCGTAATGTTTAACTCTTGCATTGTAAAAGATGTCTAAGGGGATGTAGAAGACAACTGGAGTTAGAAGATTTATACTGTAGAGTCATCTACTGTAATTACTGATAGAAGATGTCTGAAGACTGCTGACTGGCAAAGATTCTGTTAAAATCCTAGAGGAATATTCTCTTTACAGTTCTGCTACACTTAATATACAGTTTCTTTATAAGGAAAGCCATCTTTGCTGGAACTCTATAGTTGCCCCAAGGGTGGATTCTTGCTTCCCTAATTCAGATGATGGAGCTTTTTCACTGTGAAAATGGGCACTGTGGCATTATGGTCGATGGGGCACCATCTGCAAAGGTGAGCCTACCTAGGTGATTTGGAAACAGAGAAGGTGGAAATATTTCTTCTGGGTCATGATGCTGACGTTTTATGTATATTTCTGTAGGAGTTACCAAATCCACAAAACAATGTGACTGATACTTTGTTGACTCTACTGTTGTCTGAAACTGTGCACTTAGTGTTTCAAAACCAACAAATGTAACAGAGGTAACCCATCTTGTTGATTGATGTTGGGAAGAGTCTAGCATGTGCTCTAGAGGACACTGCTGTTCTACTTTAGTATTCCTGAACTCTAGAAAGTGTAGCTAGTAACAGAACCATTGCATCTAGAGCAGTTTCAAAGCAATAAATAAATATTTAGTTGAAGACTTATTTTGTTGTCTCTTTTCTCCCAATAGCATTTTTCCTATCTTGGTTTAGTTTTCAAAAACCAAGTTTTCTTCTTTCCTTCCCTTCTTTTTTACTCTTTTCCTTCCTTTCCTTTTTCTTTTTAACTAAAGGTGATCTTTAACCTTTATTGATACAAACATTATTTTCCCAGCTTTCTGCAAATTACGGAGAGGTAGTCATGGTAGTATGAATCTGTGATATGTTATTGTCAAAATGTTCTTTGGGAAATGAGTACTTGAATTAATTTTTAAAATTAAATACCCATTGGCATGATGAAAATATCCTGCAATTAGATTTTGGTGATGGTCACCCAGATCTATAAATATACTAGAAATCATTGAATTGTGCACTTAACCAGGTGAACTTTGTGATGTGTAATCCCATCTCAACAAAGCTGTTAAAAATTAAATGCATCATTCGATGACTGGTACCTTACTGCAATAACAACATTATCAAGCTTTCAGTGACTAATTGAGAATGATGGTGGGCTTGAACTCACAGAAACAGAAAAGGGCTCCATACCTCATTTCAGTGCCATTTCTTAGAAAGCAGTTCTCCCTGAGAACCTGAGGTATTGGAATATGATGGTTTGAGGATGGCAAGTGATTTCTTCAAATAATAGGTAAAGTGTCAGAGTTTTGAAATGATTTACTTCTTACACAATTTAGAGCAGATAATTCTAGGATAACATTTGTATTTTTTTATTTTGGAGGGTGTGGTTACAAGAAGTGCACTGGGAATGACTTATAAGCCTGGTTAAATCCATGGAGGTGTGTCCCACATTACTGTCACCCATCATGTGCCAGGGTGGGGAAAAAAAGACTGAAAAGTCCTAGAGAAAAGCTTATATTTAAATTCAAGCTGCCAATAACAAAAAAACGATTGTTCTTTGCATATTCCCCAATTCTCCTGTTCCTTCCTGCCCTTGATCAGCCTGAACTGACTAGATATCAGCATTTCCCAAACTTATTTGGGCATAGCAACATTTATTTCTGAAATATCTAACATTTTGAGGAGCACACTGTTCCTGATGTGTTCCCGGAAATCAGTTAAGAAAATGCTGCTCTGTGAGTTCCAACTTGCCCAAGGCATTAAGTGTTTCTGCAGGAGAGGAACGGGAAATCTGTTGTGCACCCAGCTTACAGGACATGTTTATTCATACTTAATTTCACAAGAGTGCATCTTGATATACTTCTTTCTCCATTGTGGATACTTTGAGAAACTTCCTTGTGTTTAATGTAGTTGCAGTTGTTTAATTTAAGACTTCTTAAATTTTAATGTGTATGTAAATTGCCTGTTACAATGCAAATTTTAATTTAGTGAATCTGGGGTTGGACCCAAGATTCAGCATTTGCAACAAGCTCCCAGATGATGCTGATGCTGTTAGTCCAAGAACTGCATTTGTGTAACAAAGGTTTCAGATACAGTTAGATCAGAGAAGCCAATTTTAAAGACAAGAGAGGTTTTACTGAAGGCCTACTAATTCCTTCTCTGTTCCCTTGAGTCCAAGTTCATAAACAATCCTCCTTGCTATAACATTATATTATGAAATGTTGAAAACCCTACCTTTTTGACTGTCAAAATATATTGACCCTAATATAGAATTAGATACATGTTAGCTTTCTGCAAAAAATAAAGGAGTAAAGGATTTAGGGACCCTTACTCTCACTTTAATAAGTCCTGATTTGTACTACTAAATAGAAAGTGTCAGAATATTTCATTGTTTCTACAGAATGTATCCCAGTGATGTGAGGAATTTGGTACATCACACTCCAGAGAAGCACCAGGCAGCATTTTTTGCTCCAGATGTGTTCATCTCCCAATGTTTGATTTGATTGCTGTATATAGAGCCAAATATAAAAATATTGTAACAATTGCCAAGGACACAGTCTAGCTTAGTTTGTATGGAAATATAATACACCAGATTTTTAACATTGTTTACTTAGGGAGGGGAGGCAGGAAAGGAGGCACTATGAATGGTGGGGTAAAGAAAGAAAAGAGAAATATCATTTCTCATTAAAAACACACCTAAAGAAGTAAAGATCTATTAGTAAAGGATCTAAAGCAAGAAAGACATTTCAGCACAAACTTGATGGAATAAGTTAATGAGCATGATAGAGTAGAGAATCCACAAATATTCTGTAATTCTGCTCTCAGTGAAAGTAGTTGAGAATTATTACCAGTAACTTAGAAGGGAAGAAATGGAGACTGGAATCAGAATCTCATGTATGGGTTCATCATGATTAGTTCTATTTAACTCAATCCAGTACAAGATACTTGCTCTCATAGAAAAAATGGTGGCTTCTAATGAATCATGGACCAAACCCAAGATTAGTTATTTTAAATGCTCTTGAGCAATATTAGCTACATCAATGTATTTGTAAAAACAACAGCTTGTACTCATCCCATTCTGAGTTTAATCCTAGTGGCTTCTTGCCCAGATTGCCTACAAGGAACAATGGAAAAAAACTGAGATTCTCAGTATCATTCTCCCAGGATGATTTTGTGTCATAATGAAATGAACGGAGTTCCAAGGTCTCTGATGCTAATATATTTGAGGCCTACACAATAGAATCTATTCCTCAGACCTCAGAAAACATGCTGCGGATACACCTCTTATCTTTGGGGCTTGTATACATAGTGGGGAGTAATGCACTGTTGAAGAGATTAGCAAAGTGGCTTGACATGAGGCAAATCATGGCTCTGGAATTCAGTTTTCTCCTTTGCTGTTAAATGAAGAATCAGTGAATTTACTTATCAACTTCAAGCTGTTCTTTCTTCCTTCACAAGGGTGGCCTCTCACCTTCATGACCACTCTATGAGTTAGATTCTCCTACTGCACACTCTCAGTTTTGGCAAACACTTTATTCCTTAAGATGGTCTGTCTGCTTACATGGTCTTGTCTGTCTCCGCATCCCCATGTCCCTCTGCCCCTGTAGACCGTGAGCTCCAAGAGAGAGGCAGCAGCTGGGAGCACAGACGCTGAAGCTGGACTAACTGGTTTCACATTTCACCTCTACCATTTACTTGCTGTGCAAACCTGGGAAGTCACCCAACTTCTTAGTTTCCTTATCTGCATACATGAGGTAATGATAGTACCTACTTCCAGGTTGTTGTGAAGATAATTGACTTAAAAATTTATTAGTATTACAAGCAAAATGTCTTGGCCCTGTGTCAGTGCTTGGTCAGTCCAGTAAACCAGGTAGGGACTGATTGGAATTAGTTCTCCACTGTATCCCCAAATTTCCTGTGGTTTGTTCCTGAAGTGAATCTGTGCAGTGAAAGGATGGATTACATGATAAAAGTGAGACCTGGCTACTCTGTGAGCATTGCGCTGGCTCCTGACATGGGCATGAAGAGTCACATGCATAAGGGATTCCTTTCTGTCTCCTGAACAAATGCATTTGTTTCCTCAGTTTCTTTTATTTTTATATAAATATTCCTCTGAAACACTAATCCTGTCCAGTTACTAGGCCTGAATTTTTTTTAAAGGGTCATTGATATACAATCTTATATTAGATTCAAATGTATAACACAGTGGTTCAACACTTTTCCATATTATTAAATCCTCACACCCTTTAGTGTGGTAATATCTATCAATACAGAAAGATATTACAGAATCATTGACTACATTCTCTGTGCTGTGTTACATTCCCTGTGCCCAACTTATATTGTGATTCCCAGCTATCATGCCCCTTGATTCTCCCTCACCCTCGTGCCTTAACCCTCTGCCCTTGGTAACCACTAGTTACTTCTCAGTGTCTATGAGTCTACTGCTGTTTTGTTCTTTCTGCTTTGCTTTGTTTTTATATTCCACAAATAAGTAAAATCATATAGTATTGTCTTTTACTGCCTGGCTTATTTCACTTAGCATAGTTCCCTCTAGATCCATCCATGTTGTTGCAAATGGCAGGATTTTTTCTTTTTATGGCTGAATAATATTCCATTGTATATAGGTACCACATCTTCTTTATCCATTCATCTTTGATGGACACTTAGGTTGAGCAATTTTTTCCAGAACACATCTCCTCAGGCAAGGGAAACAAAATTAAAAATGAACAAGTGGGACTACATCAAACTAAAAAACTACTTCTGTACAGGAAAGGACATCATCAGCAGAATAAAAGGCAACCTACAGTTTGGGAGAATATATTCATAAATGACTCATCTGATAAGGGGTTAACATCCAAAATATATAAAGAATTCATATGTCTCAAAACCCAAAAACCAAATAACCCAATATATTAATTAGTGGAGGACCTGAACAGACACTTCTTCAAAGAAGAAATACAAATGGCCATCAGACACATGAAAAGATGCTCCACATTGCTAAGCATCAGAGAAATGCAAATCAAAACCACAATGAGGTATCATCTCATACTAGTTAGAATGGCCATTATCCAAAAGACAAGAAATAACAAATGTTGGTGAAGATGTAGAGAAATGGGAGCCTCCTACACTGTTGATGGGAATGTCAATTGGTGCAACAGCATGGAAAGCAATATGGAGGTTCCTCAAAAAGCTAAAACACCATTTGATCCAGTAATTCCACTTCTAGAAATTTATCCAAAGAAAACAAAATCCTTCATTCAAAAAGATATACTCACCCCTATCGTTATTACTGCACTATTTTCTCTCTGCCTGTATTTTTAATTGCTATGCAAGTAATATAGAGATAATATAGTACAATAGTGGTAATCATGAGTTAATCAGACAGACCCATGTGACCATTGCAAGTGACAAGACCTCTCTGAGCCTTAGTTTCCTCATTCATAAAATGGGGATAATCACACGCCTTGGTGTGTTCTGAGAATTAAATGAGATGGTGTTTGTAAAGTACTTAGAGCCCCGGCCCTTTGTTTAATGAGTGGTAAATTCTACATTACTCTTTTAGGTAAAACCCAGCTTTAACTTCAAATAATATAATTTTTTTATAATGGCATTTTATAAGAATGATAACATCATATAGAATCATAGAAAGTTAGCAGTGGAAGGGAACTTCAGGAACATCCATTCCAGTATGCAGATGAATAAACTGATCTGCAGAGGGATTAAGTGGTGCTGCAGAGTCCTCTTGACATTTTTCGTCAGCATTCTTTCTCTGCAACTTAGCACATGGTGGGTACTCTATTAACATAGTGTTTATTGCATGAATGTGTGAAAAGTCAGTGTCTATTGAGTACTTATTGTACCATTCTGCTAAGCTCTGGAGACATTTAAAAAATGGTCAAAGCTTTGTCCTTGCCTTAAGGCACTCAGAAGGCCTTTCTGAGGGAAGGTAAGACAGCCTGTTACCAACATTTCATGTTCTTGACCATCTCTTTGTATTGAAACACCCTTAAAAAAAATTCTGTGATTCTGTACTCTTTATCTTTCTTATTTTCTCTTTAAAGTATCTTGCTGGTTACTCCTCCTCTATTCAACCCTCTAAGTGCATGGTGTTGCTCCATGCTGTCTTGGGTGTTCTCTTTTTTCTCAAGTTGATCTCATTCAATCAATTTCAATTACCATCTAAACTGACAGTTTTCACATTTCTGTGTGCCTAAGAAACAATTGAGAAGCTTGGAAAAGTGAGAATTCCTGCATCCAACACCCAAATAGACTGTTTCAGTAAGTCTGGTCTTGCTACTCAGGAATCTGCATTTTTAACAAGTACCCTAGGGGATTCAGAGAGAGATAAACTAAAGGTCATACCTTCTGAGGAACACTGATCTACAAATGGTATTCAGACTGAAGTATCCAACTACATCTTTCTCTCTCCTCACCTGATGTTTCAAACTCAGCATTTCCAAAGTTGAATTGTCTTCTGCCTTCTAACACTCACAGCCTCTCTCTGCCCCATCTAACAGACCTTTTTGTGCCATTTTCTTTTTCAGTAAATTACACCAACATCTATCAAGTTATTCACATGGAAAACCTAAAAATCATACTTGATTTTCAACCCTCACATCCAACTGAGCACCAAGTCCCATCTTTTTTACTTCTTACATATGTCTCATATTTTATCACCACCCAAACCAGTTTTGTCCAAGTCATCTTCATTTCTTTTCTGAAATACTGAATTAGCATCCAGCTGGCCTCTCTTCATCAGTGGTGTCTCCCCTCTCCCCAGGAGTCATTCTTTACAAGGAGTCAGAATGAAAATTTTAAAATTCTGGTAGAGTAATGTCTTTGCCCTCATCAAATCTTAACAGTTTTGCATTTCTCTCAGGATATAAATCCCAACAATATAAGATAGCCTTCTAAGACCGGCATGATCTGTTATTTGCTTGCATTACTATTTCCTTTTTAAAACATAATTTTGATTCCATCTACATGAATTTCAACTCAACAGTGTCTCTGGGGCTCTATCCATGAGTGGTAGAACTGTTAAGAAAATCAAGAAAGTTTAGATACCATGCCAGATAACAGTTACATTGGGCAGGGGAAGGGGAAGGGCAGGATGTAATGGGTGAGGGACCCACAGGTTCTTCTAAAATACTGGTGATTCTATTTTTCTTAGTAACTGCTAAATACCCAGAGGTTCATGTTTTAAGTTAGTTTTTATGTGTGATATAGTTCACAATAAATTTAAAGTAAAAGGAGTGAATGGGAGAAGAAAACAAAAGGAGTAGGTCTAAAAAAAACCTTTAAAGGAGTTTTTCTGTTAGGGATGGAAATGAGAAAGGAGGCACTGCTGGAGAGGAGATGTGGGTCAAGGGTGGAATATTTTTTAAACAGGAGATAGTGTGGTATGTCTTTATGCTGAGATGAATATTCCAGCAAGGAAGCAAACTGTACATTTGAATACATTCCTTGCAATATTAAATTCAGGCAGATATCGTGGCTAAGAAGTAAGATTGTCAGAATAAGAATTTGTCTAGTCTAGGTTAGAAAAAATATGTTCAATGGCTCTTTTTAATCCACTACCTTGAAGTGTGAGTTCACATATCCTTTTATTAATTGCTGATACACTTGTTCATATTTCTAGCAAATGGATATTATAAATATTTGATAGAGTCTGCCACCTTCTTTCTGTTGAGTTAATGATCACTGTAACTTGTCCAAAGACAATTTTATTTCTAATCATCTTAGTTCCCCAGCAAATGGTTTTAGGCTTGGGATGATGCATTTACTTTACATTTCATGAACATATGCTCAATTTACACTTAAAGAATATTCTGAAAAACTGAAATCATAGCAAGTTTTCTTTGCTAGAGAATGGGATCCTTCATTGGAGCAACACATTTTAAGGAATTAGATCAGGTCTCTTTAGGTTCCCTTATAATAGCAGATATTGATTCTTGTCCTCATGCCTTATTGTAGGGGTGCCAAGCATAGCCTTCTGGGGAGCTAGAGCAGCAGAAGTCAGGTAAGTCACAAATTGCTGAGAAAATACCTTGGGAGTGCCTTCTGGACAACAAATTGACAGTGGACATGAGAGATTTTGCTAGAAAATATACAACCCTAGGGAAATGGTTGCAGCTGGCCCTCCTATGTAATATAATGCTGTCACCTCTCTCCCAGTCTGTACCATCCTGGGAAAGCGTTTTGGCCAAATTTGGCAACTGTTTTTGCATGTGGCCAGAGGTTTTTGTGGGCAAAATCTTGTACTCTAAATTAACTATTTTGGGCTTCATGCCTGTAAAGATAAGTTGGTGCCCACTTGGCTAATTTCTATTAAGAAATATATTCTTTGCCTACTAATGACTTACAATTTTGGGTGGTTTTTGAAAATTAAAATAGCAATTCATGAACCAGGACTGAAACAACAGGCAGAGTTTGGAATGCAGTTTTGATAGTTATGGCTTTTTTTTTTTCCTTTTGTCTTATGTTGTTTGAGGCTCTTAGGAGACAGGGTATTTAATTGGCTTTGGCATGTCTCCTGTAGTCAGTTAATCAGACCATGAGCACAGACAAAAAGAGAAGAAAATGGAAATAAGATTTGTTATGGTGGGAGGAGTCCTGCCAGGACTTGTCTGTTCCTGAGCTGAGAAGTTTTAAGTTTACCTTAAAACTTTCCCTAAACCACATTCTGAATTCACAGCTTATAAATCTTTATCCTGTTTTACAAACCTCATCTCATACTTTTTATGTAACCCAGTGGACATAGACACTGTCTTAGTAGACCTGACAATATATGAATACCCAGGAATTTGAAATGAATAATGATTATATCATGATAACATAACTGCCCAGATTCCTGGGCCCCGTGGTAGGATTTCTTTCTTGAGAGGGCTGAGCAAAGTGGGTAAAGAAAGGAACACACCATCATTGCAACCTTTAGGAGAGGACAATCTGGATGGGGTCTGGGAGATTAATTTATGTGTAAAAGTAATCAAATCAGATAGTAACTACGCTTATCCTGGTGAGGATTTTGTAATATGTATAGTTGTTGAATCACTATGTCATACACTTGAAACCAATGTAAGATTGTATCTCAACTATATGTGAAAAACAAGGTATCAAACTAGCCAAGAGAGCCCATTCTCAACCAAGGTATCACAGTTACCAGGAAATTTATCTAAAATAACCTAAAAGTGACATAGAACTACCTAAGAAATATGTTATGCACTTGCATTACCCATCCACTACCCAGTTTGGAACCCTACTCCCTTAGAGCATATGGAGGAGCTGGAAAATAGTGGAATTTGAGATTTTTTAAAAACTGGAGATAATATGGCATGTCTTTATGCTGATTGAAATATTTCAGCAGAGAAGGAAACTGCATGTTTTAATTCATTTCTTGCAATATTAAACTCAGGCATGTCTTGGCTTAGAAGTAAGATTGTCAGAATGAAAATGTGTCCATTTTTTAATGCCCCAGGCCATTTGAAAAATGCTCTCCTCTTCCCACTTAAAATTCTATTCTTTATTCAGGTTGACAGAGGCTCCTCAAACTGATGAATGAGGGTCCATAAGCTATTTTAAAAGTGTTATCAATTTGGCATCCCAACTCTGATTATCTCATTCTAATAAAAACCAACCAACCACTGAGCAAATTATTTGGGAATTATATTTATTTTAGGTTAATAGAATAGGAAAAACCAATTGATTTTAATTAGATGCAGCCTATTTAAGAGAAAATATTTCAAAGTGTGCTGCTCTGTAGAAACCAAAGGTTCAGAGTCCTTTGTAATTGGAAAACTTGGTTGTGACTGAGTGTCCTATTTCAAGTAAGGATGGATCAAGTTAGGAATTAGATTGATTCAAGGCATTCTGAATTACATTGTTATAGAAGTATTATAGGAGTTTAGGAATAATGGAAAAAATATAATTCATAAGCTTACCACTTCAATACAACAAAAATGGTTCATGTGTTATATTCCTCACTGGACTTTTTCACATGTGTAGCTTCACAAAGTGATACTTGATGAATAAATACAATTTGGTGATTTTTCACATAAACTGAGAACAGACACAGTATATAAATTACCTCATAGATTTTAACCTCTTTTATTCTTTCCTTTTAATAATGAAATTGTCTACATTTTCCACTCATATATACTGAAATGCATATAATCATACATATATTTTATTAAAATGATTTGAGTTTTGATTGAGTTTTCTAAAGTTTGGTAGATTTAAAATAAACTCAGCTGCACTTAACATAGTCAACTCATTGTCCATGTTTATCCCCATTATTTGTCCCCTGTTAAAAGAACTTATCAATAGCAATTTTTCTATATTCATGGAAAAACAAAATGAACAATATGTACACTTAGATGCATATATAAACACATCAGATTATATAATGATTTTGAGATTGAACCATCTGAGTCTAGATTATGCCACACCTGTTGCTTTTTTGTTTGAATGTGTATGAATATAAGTATTCATTAATGGGAAAGAAAACTAGACAAATAATACTTTCTCTTAAGAATCAATAAGAATTTGCCTGAAAATCATGGTACCATAAGTATACAAAAAGTAAACAAATACTGTCTTTACTTTCTTAAAGGGGACTTCAGGTTTCATTGCATATTTAATGGTAGTCATGATACTGTGACAGAAGTCAAAATTAAGAATCCTCAAAAAATTCTAAACAGAGGAATTTTTTTTTTTACTGATCACACTTTAAAAATCCACACATCACTTTTTGAAAGATTAAACATGAGAAAACAAAAACACTCCCTTAAAGATGTTTTCATAATGCTAAGCCATCTCTCTAGGTTTTATTCATTTCATAAAAACATCAGTGAAGCAGCCAAGCACCTTATTAAAACAATATCCAGCATATAATCTAAACAATATCTAAGAGTTTTAATGGAGCTGAAAAAGTAACTAGGAAATTGTTAGAGCCCAAATTTCTCACAGCATATTTTTCACAGGTAATAAGACTCCTAAAGCTACAGAGCTAGAGCAAAAATAGGACTTACCTATACATTTTAATCTTGAATAATGAAGAGGTCCTATTTTCTGCCTATCCAGCTTCTCTGATTTCCACTCAAATGATGACTCTCATGTACTCTGTGTAATCTATGAAACAGCTGAGGACAAAGGAGGAAATCCTACGTAATTAAAATCTAACTTGTTAAACAAGTCCGATGGAATCAACTTGAACCAATAGCATGACTTGCGGAAAAGAATCAGAAACAGGGAATTTCACAAATCAGAAAGAATGTATTTATTCTGGTAAATTGCGATTAAACATGTAACAGGTGACAGATACTTCATAAAAGTTTGCAGTTACTCTGCACACTATGGAGTCATCATTTTTAGTTCAAGAGGATGTGACACTCTTGCCCATGTCTTACACCTCATTCCATGCCACAGCAAGCCAGGGAATATCAGAAAATACTTTCCATTCATTAATGGATAGTACTACCTCTGAATTCCCCCTATCTCTGATAAAATGCTGTTTTTTTCATAGCATATGGCACAAAGATTCAGAGAAGTAATTGGGAAGGTGTGCAAAGTTATGGGAGAAACAAGCAGAACAGTTGGAACTAAAATTCACTTTGTCTTGTTCCAAATGTGTCTTTTGAAAAAAGCATTCCAACTCGTCACTACTAGTTGATGAATGGACACAAGAGTGTAGAACGAGCATGTGTGGGGTTAAGGTATGGATGGGAAATGTCAGCAGGGTTTGCAGGCTGGGGCAGAGCCTAAGAAAACAGGCGCAAGTAGTGTGGACATGAGAAAAGACATTCCTGTCAAATGTGTTGGGAAGGAGTAGGAGATAAATTTGGAAGGTTATTCTGGGGTTACTTGTGAGAAATAATGAATGCTAAAGAATTGGAATGTGGAATAGAATTAGACTGGGTGTTAATACTTGAATTCTAGTCTTAGCTTTTTTACTAAGTAGTTGTGTAGCCCAATAAAATAAACCCCACTTATTCCTCTCTGCATTTCAATAAACTGCTGAGAAAAAGAGAAGCTGAATCTGGTGGTCTTTCAACTCTAAAATTCTATGACTTTATCTTGTAAATTACTGCTAGTCAATGGCTAATGAATCCACTCCAGGACTGCAGGTAGAGAAGTTTATTTGAAAATAATGATACCATAAGTATGCACTTTTTGTGTAAAAGTGAAAAGTAGACAACAGCAGCAGGAATGAGTGGCCTCCCCCCTAGCCTTCCCTTATATATTTTCATCAGATCTTATATGTCATAGCTGGCATTCTGACTTTGCGTTTTTTTAGTGAAAGGAATGAAACAGTATTTTAAAAACTTTTCAACAAAATTACCCCAATAAACCATTTTCACTTTGCATGTTAACCTTAAAGTACTTTTGACACGTTCAGGTCTTTTTCATGCATATATCAGAGAGCATAACTTCGTAATATGCTTTTAATACTTAACACTAATTTTATAAGCATATCCCTGTGTTACTAATTTTTATAGTAAGGGTATATATTATTTCTAGTGTCTGTATGTGTATTGAATAGCTGTATTAAAAGTGTTTTATAACTCTTTATCTTGATATAATTTCATATGCACTGGAAACTTGCAAATGTATACCTAGGTTCATTGATTATTGACACTTTTAATGACTGCATATTAAAGGTGAATCATATTGTTTCTTCATGTGAAGTATTTAGATACTCCTTTTTTATTGTAAATGATTCAATGACCACCTTTATGAACATAGTTTTTTGTTTTTAAGCCACTGTTGAATTTTTCTTTGTAAATGGAAAGGAAAAATAATATATTGGGCCACCTTATTTAAATATTCTAATGGCTTTTAAAAATGTAATTAAAAAAAATAAGTTCTCAACGATGTGAAGTATTGTCTTTTGGTTTTTGTGCCCAGCACTTGCCCTCAACTACATGCTTGTTCTTTCTCGTCCATCTACGTATTTCCTGGAGGACTCAGCAAACCCTTTTAACAAGGAGCTGCTTAAGTCAACACATGCTACTTGCCTGCCCACTAACTGAATATATTAATGCAGATCCTGGTGCGCCACCACTGTTCTCAAAAGAGCATGGCAGTGAGTCAGGGTTATGACATGGGGAGAAATGCATTTCGTCTGAAGGCGACTTCCTGCTTTCCTGTGATGACTCAACACAGGAGAGGTGGGGCGTGAAATTATGGTTTGTGAGGCAAAGGAATTGCTCTTAACAGCCACTAGTTCAAAAGATACTGAGTCTTAATCTTCAGCTCCCCGGGGAGTGGCAGGATAGGCCTTGACCTTTCCTATTCTTAGGGGGCGGCCATTGCAAGAAGAAGGAATGTAGACGACATCATACAAAAAATACCAGCAGAATCCTCTTCCTCCAGTCATTGGCCTGGTTTTATTCCTCCAGTGGTATATTTACATAACTGAGGCAACCCAACCTAGGAACACGGACAGGAACAGACCTAGCTTTGAAGGAAGTATGAGTCATTCAGTCGAGCCCGTCACAACAATATGAAAAGAAAAAAACCACCAGGAAGCAAATGATCTCAGAAGGGGTGGGCCAGTCATGGTTTCTTTGAATTTGGAGATTGTTTGGTCAGCAGGTCCAGGACAGTACGGTCATATGGCTGTATGACCATTATGTGGTCGGTAATCACCGTATGACCTCCCTCACAGAGTTACCATATAAATAGGTAAAGAAAGATAATGGATGTGCCCATCACTGGAAAGTTATAAAATGTTATTTAAGTATAAATTTTTGCATTTATTATAAATTTAAAAATCAGATTAACAATTGGATTTTCTAACTATGGTCAAGTTTACTTTTTTAGATTATGACTCATAGATAGTTGGAGCTAAGGGAATAAGTATGTCCCACTATGTTTCAAGGACTTGTCTGTTCAGAAGGAGTTGTAGTGGAAACAGTACACTCTCTGGAGTTAGAATACACCTAGAATCAAATCTTGGTTCTTCTGTTTACTACCCAGCAGGGTTGAGAAAAGTTGTTTATCTTTGTGAGCCTCAGTTTTCTGACCTGTATAAATGGAGTTAAACTACCATTCTTATAGAGTTGTGAAAATTGAGTTCAGTCAAATCAAATGAACTAATGAATATATAAAGCACCTGGCTTATTGAGCAATATGTAATCATTCCTTCAGCACTGATTCTCAAGGCTATGTGTGTGTGTGTGTATAGGTGTGTATGTACATGTGTAGGGGTCAGAGTTGCTGAGAGGTGGGAGCATGTACAGTTTGAAAATGGCCCTGGGTATTTTAAAAATACACTCCCTCACTCCCTGCAGATTCACACATGTGATTTCGCTTCTTCAAACCAATCTTATTCCAAAAGCATTCATTCAAACACGGTCTGAGAAATCTGAAGGTTATTACAACCTGTGATGGTTTTCATGTTGGCAAGCAGTTACTTTCTGTGCTTTTCACATGTAAATCTTATTTACTTATTTATTTTTTAATCAGTTTGTAATAGTAAGAGGTCAAAGAAGCATCTTGGTCACAGGTACTTGTTAAAGAAGGTATGTCTCTTAAGTTCTCCACATCAGTTTCCCTTGGGCTGCATAGAGTTGTTTTCTCCTGTGGAAGGTAATTTCCACCTTCCTGTATACACACACAAATTTGACTCTTGTGCTTTTTCTCTACATTCAGAGAAGAAATTAGGGCAAATAAACATAAAATGTATTATTGGTCAACATAAGTCATCTCATCAACTGAAGGGTCTGGCTGGTAAATTCAATTACAATTATCCAATATATCCACAAAAGGTTTTCAAGTGACCTTTCATTTGGTTGATAACAAGAACAATATGACTATACATAACTGTTGTAAGTAGTATATATTTTAAGCTTGATTCCATTATCAATTTATAACTGTTGGTATTAACTGGTTCTTCAATACTGCTCAGCAAAGCAGTGAGATTTCTCTGGTTAGTTTCTAGTTTAGTGTTTATAAAACCATTTCAAACCTTCTCTATTCTTCCCCAAATGTTTATTTTCTATCCTTGGATTTAACAGATGACTTACAGTTCAACTTTTGGGGAACAAGGTAGAAGCTTTCAGATGGAGACTCCCTCAACTGCTTGTTATCATGTCTATAAATCTTACACTTCTACCTATCTCCTTTTTGTTATAGTGGAAGAGGTTTTTGTCCTCCCTTGGGAGGCTAAACTTTTTTGTGCTTTGTATGCACATCTTTGTCCTTCTTCCTGAACCTGTTTTTCCAGTATTTTGAATCTCTACTAGTCACCTTCCATTCATCCAGTTTCTCACACCAAAATCTGAATGTTATCCTTGACTCCATTTCTTTTCTCAGTGTCTTAGGCACATAAATATTTATTGAACCCATCTCTTTCCTTGTTCTTATCCCCACTGCCACCACAAGACTCTTGACCACAATAATCTCTTAGCTGGATACTGCCAGTCTTCTGATTAGCCTCTTTGTGTCTAACCTTTTCCATTCCAGTCCATTTTTCATACCTGCAAGAGTAATCATTACAAATTAAATAATGCCACTAGCCTTGTAAACACTCATCACTAGCTTTGTTGTGGTTAAGATAGAGTTGATTCAAAGTTGAATTGGCAAAGCTCCATCTGGACCTTGCCTACCTCTTCACCTTACTTTCCCACCCTGTTTCTCACACTCTGTGCTCTATCTGCTGAATCCCTTTAGTTAACTTGAATATGCTGCCCTCTCTATTGCCTCTGTTCCCTCAGTTTGCACCATCTTTTTCTACCTCTTTTAACAAATTTCTTTTTAGTTCTCAAATCTGAGGAATCTCTTAGGTCTACTTTGTCCTCCATGAGGGTGTCTTAACTCTCAGTACACGTCGGAGCCTCTTCAGTGTTACCCCACATCAGTTTGCTTCTCCTCTAATGATCATGCCACACTCAGCACACAGTTTGAAATTATTCCACAGTAAGGCCCACTGGGGTCATAGACTGCTGTGTTTTCCAAGCCTGTCATCCTTACTTGGCATGTGATTAAGCACATAGTGAAAAAAATTTATTGCTTTCTAGTGCAACTGTATTTAACTTGTTTTTAAAAATCATTCTTGTGGGTCATATGGAGATACTCTTCAGATCATTCTTCAAGACAAACTACTCAGCTGTGAAGAGTATGAGTACCTGTATTTTAAAATATAGTTCTTATTTTTATTTAGGTATGGTGAGACCGAAAGATCAGGAGATGATTGCCATTGAGGAGATATTTTGTTATTTACTGTTCCCAAGAGGAAGTGGAATTCTACATGATGCAGGGCCACATGAGGAAGTACCAGGGTCAGTCAAGAGGCAGAGGGAAAAAGGAGGATCGCTGGGCAAGAGCCTTTCTTGCAGTTTCCTTGGGAAGGAACAGGTGATGCATAGTACATAGGCTTAGGATTGGCTAGTTTGAATAGTTTCAGCGGGCTCTGTGGTAGGAGCTGTCCCTGGTTGTCTGGTACCTGTGGCCCTGGGGTAGATACATTACAGTAGTGGGTACACTATTCCCTGTCAGGGGAGTAATGGTCTAGAATGTAACGGCTCAAAAGAAGAGGTGGTTGGGGTATGGCACTCATGGGGGAGTCATCTCCTGTCTTTAGGAATTAGCTAGCACTGGGAGGGGCAGTCAGTCCATGGTCAGCAAGATTCCAGATAACAAGGCATCAGAATAAAAAGATATGCTTAATGCAGTCTGACAGCATCTAGCCGTTAGCCATGTTAAGGTTTGTCTCAGTTTTTAAGCTGAGGACATTTTCTTCTCTGGGGAGCCATATACCTATGACTGAGCAAGGTGGTGGTATAAGGGTCTAGAAGTTACACCCAATTCTACTGGAGTAAAAGCAATATTTACTCCAGAGTTCCCAGCTGGCCTGGCAGAGATTTTGTCAGATGGGCAGTGCTGTCTGATTGCCCCCTCTGCTCCACCCTGCTTCCTCCCTTTTCCTTTAGCAGGGTTACTTCTCAATAAACCTTTATAGTTTGGTTTTGTCTGTGTGTCTGCTATCTAGAAAACTCAACTTGTAATAGGTAGCACTAGGAGAGTTTCAAGGAAACAGGGGTTAAGATGTGATTTGGGGACTGGATCGCTTACCAGACAACTGGTAATGAGGCCTTGGTGGTAGGTGGCATGCTGACAGCCCCTAGCAAAAGGTGGTAGTCTGAGTATTAATATTTTCAGCACTAGTTAGCTGGGCCATCATGATAGAGGTAAATACACAGGCCAGTGTGCTGATTCATGTATTTGAAAGGTGTGGGGCAGAGGGATGATACCATAAGGACAGTGGAATTGCATGGCTGTTGCTAGGTGGCATGTTTGCCTAACATAAAGCAAAGTTGAAGGCAATTAACATAATTGGGAGCTAACTATGAGATCCAGAGATTCTCTTTGGTAGATATTAAGAAGTCCTCATCACATACAGTGAGTGAGCAGGAGAAGCTGAATACCAGGCACAAGGCTGAATTGAATGGCTGAACTCCAATGATGGTTGAATGCTCAAGGGAGACAGCTCTGTTATTCCAGAGTCAGAGCCCTAGTTGGAAAACCTGGACCTGATGCACTGGATGTGGATATCTGGCCAGATGTCCATGAGATTTTGACACTGTCTTTTGAGCCTTCTGAGTCTGCAGAAGTGGGTCCACTCTCTCCTTAGAGAGCCAGCATTCTGCCCAGACTGCAGAGGCCTCTTTCCTGTAAGATGACAGCTCTCCCGCGGAGCTGCACACATCTTTTCTCTTGGCTGCCGGGCCCATTACCAAGATTAATGCACATCACCACCTGGGATGTGTCAGGCCTGAAGAGGGAGGAAAGAAGATATTTTACAAAAGCGCTACAAAAATTAACAACAGGCTCCAGCAGGGACTGTGAGAATACTTTCTGTTTGAGTGGATTCTGAGGGTGCTTGATCAAGGGTCTGGAACATAAGACTGGATAACAAAGGGTCTATTGACTTGGAAGCAATCTCTTAGCCTGACAAGGTGCCCAGGGAATGGTATACGTATGCTGCTGCAATGGCTTCTAGAAGTCTGGAAAAAGCAGTGGCTCATACTAAGCAAGGCTGAATGAAATTCCAGAGTTTTTGTATGAGACAGTAGAAGCCAAGGGATTAAAAGGCTCAGAAAAGTGGGCACAGTGGAATGGATATATTATGTGAAGCCCCATTAGAAAATTCTGTTCCATGAGAGGGCCCAAATAATGCACCATACGTGACGGTCATCAGGAATGTGCTGATGAGAGGCACATCAGTAGGGGATCAATTTTCCATTTTGTCTAGGCTTTAAAATGGAAAGTGTAGTGTTCTGGAAACCTCCTCAAACCTAGGTAAACTGGCACAGTTTGTCGTTCTAGACTTAGTGTCAGTAAGTATTGGGGTATGATGGGCGCATGAATGACATGACCACAGGGGGAGAGATTGAAGTCCTGTGTGGGCCCAATGGCATGGACTCCCACTTACCAACACCAATCCTAATGCCTCATCAGAATGTCTAGCCTATCATCAGCAGACGAAAACACTGAACCCACAGGATGGCACTCTTTCTCAAGGAGACCAACTGGCCACCTGGTAATCAGCTGATGACATTTGATCCCTTCCATCCTGGAAGGATCAGCTATTACTTTCTCACAGAACTAGACATCTATTCCAGATGTGGGTTTGTCTGGCCTACTCAGAGGGCCTTAGCCAGCAACACTGTTCAGGTTGTTGTGAACATCCTATTGGGTAGATTGCTTGTACTCAAGAGTAGGGTTTTGAGAGGGGCGGAAGATGGCGGCGTGAGTAGAGCAGCGGAAATCTCCTCCCAAAACGACATATATTTATGAAAATATAACAAAGACAACCCTTCCTAGAATAAAGACCAGAGGACACAGGACAATATCCAGACCACATCCGCACCTGAGAGAACTCAGCGCCTCGCGAAGGGGGTAAGATACAAGCCCCGGCCCGGTGGGAGATGAGCACCCATTCCCCCAACTCCCGGCGGGAGAATAGGCAGAGCGGGAGGGAGACGGAGCCCAGGACTGCCGAACACCCAGCCCCAGCCATCCGGGCCAGAGTGCAGGGCGCTCGATACTAGGAAAACAGGGCAGCAAGAACAGTGAGCGGGCACTGGAGGCTGGGCGAAAGAGGACATAAGAAAAGCGCGCGACCATTTTTTTTTGCTTTTTTGCTGTTTTGTTTTGGCGAGCGCTTTTTGGAAGTCTTAAAGGGATAGGGACCCCAATACTAGGGAAACAGGGCAGAAAGACCGACCGGTGAGCAGAGGCCTGAGGCTGGCACCGGAAAATAAAGAAAAACGAACGACCACCTTTTTTTTTAATTAAAAACTTTTTTTTTTTTTTTTAATTAAAAAAATTTTTTTTTCTTGTTTTTTTTTGTGGTCGTTGTTTTGTTTTGGCGGGTGCTTTTTGGAAGTCTTAAAGGGGCAGGGCGGGCCACTTAATCCAGAGGTAGGGAATCCGGGATCTCTGGGCACCCTAACCCCTGGGCTGCAGGGAGCAGGGAGGCCCCTTACGGAGATAAATAGCCTCCCAGCAGCTCCTGCTCCAACGCGACTCCACCATTTTGGAGTAGCTGCCCGAGCCAGGCCACGCCCACAGCAACAGCGGAGATTAACTCCATAGCAGCCGGGCAGGAAGCAGAAGCCCTGTCTGCGCGCAGCTGCGCAGCACAAGCCACTAGAGGCCGCTGTTCTCCCAGGAGAGGAGGGCCACAAACCAACAAGAAAGGAAGTCCTTCCAGCCGTCACTCGTCCCAGTTCTGCAGACTATTCCTATCACCATGAAAAGGCAAAGCTACAGGCAGACAAAGATCACAGAGACAACACCAGAGAAGGAGACAGACCTAACCAGTCTTCCTGACAAAGAATTCAAAATAAGAATCATAAACATGCTGACAGAGATGCAGAGAAATACGCAAGAGAAATGGGATGAAGTCCGGAAAGAGATCACAGATGCCAGAAAGGAGATCGCAGAAATGAAACAAACTCTGGAAGGGTTTATAAGCAGAATGGATAGAATGCAAGAGGCCATTGATGGAATTGAAATCAGAGAACAGGAACGCATAGAAGCTGACATAGAGAGAGACAAAAGGATCTCCAGGAATGAAACAATATTAAGAGAACTGTGTGACCAATCTAAAAGGAGCAATATCCGTATTATAGGGGTCCCAGAAGAAGAAGAGAGAGGCAAAGAGATGGAAAGTATCTTAGAAGAAATAATTGCTGAAAACTTCCCCACACTGGGGGAGGAAGTAATCAAACAGACCACGGAAATACACAGAACCCCCAACAGAAAGGATCCAAGAAGGGCAACACCAAGACACATAATAATTAAAATGGCAAAGATCAAGGACAAGGAAAGAGTGTTAAAGGCAGCTAGAGAGAAAAAGGTCACCTATAAAGGGAAACCCATCAGGCTAACGTCAGATTTCTCAACAGAAACCCTACAGGCCAGAAGAGAATGGCATGATATATTTAATACAATGAAACAGAAGGGCCTTGAACCAAGGATACTGTATCCAGCACGACTATCATTCAAATATGACGGTGGGATTAAACAATTCCCAGACAAACAAAAGCTGAGGGAATTTGCTTCCCACAAACCACCTCTACAGAACATCTTACAGGGACTGCTCTAGATGGGAGCACTCCTAGAAAGAGCACAGCACAAAACACCCAACATATGAAGAATCGAGGAGGAGGAACAAGAAGGGAGAGAAGAAAAGAATCTCCAGACAGTGTATATAACAGCTCAATAAGCGAGCTAAGTTAGGCAGTAAGATACTAAAGAGGCTAACCTTGAACCTTTGGTAACCACGAATTTAAAGCCTGCAATGGCAATAAGTACATATCTTTCAATAGTCACCCTAAATGTTAATGGGTTGAATGCACCAATCAAAAGACACAGAGTAACAGAATGGATAAAAAAGCAAGACCCATCTATATGCTGCTTACAAGAAACTCACCTCAAACCCAAAGACATGTACAGACTAAAAGTCAAGGGATGGAAAAACATATTTCAAGCAAACAACAGTGAGAAGAAAGCAGGGGTTGCAGTACTAATATCAGACAAAATAGACTTCAAAACAAAGAAAGTAACAAGAGATAAAGAAGGACACTACATAATGATAAAGGGCTCAGTCAAACAAGAGGATATAACCATTCTAAATATATATGCACCCAACACAGGAGCACCAGCATATGTGAAACAAATACTAACAGAACTAAAGGGGGATATAGACTGCAATGCATTCATTCTAGGAGACTTCAACACACCACTCACCCCAAAGGATAGATCCACTGGGCAGAAAATAAGTAAGGACACGGAAGCACTGAACAACACAGTAGAGCAGATGGACCTAATAGACATCTATAGAACTCTACATCCAAAAGCAGCAGGATATACATTCTTCTCAAGTGCACATGGAACATTCTCCAGAATAGACCACATACTAGGCCACAAAAAGAGCCTCAGAAAATTCCTAAAGACTGAAATCCTACCAACCAACTTTTCAGACCACAAAGGCATAAAACTAGAAATAAACTGTACAAAGAAAGCAAAGAGGCTCACAAACACATGGAGGCTTAACAACACGCTCCTAAATAATCAATGGATCAATGACCAAATCAAAATGGAGATCCAGCAATATATGGAAACAAATGACTACAACAACACTAAGCCCCAACTTCTGTGGGACACAGCAAAAGCAGTCTTAAGAGGAAAGTATATAGCAATCCAAGCATATTTAAAAAAGGAAGAGCAATCCCAAATGAATGGTCTAATGTCACAATTATCGAAATTGGAAAAAGAAGAACAGATGAGGCCTAAGGTCGGCAGAAGGAGGGACATAATAAAGATCAGAGAAGAAATAAATAAAATTGAGAAGAATAAAACAATAGCAAAAATCAATGAAACCAAGAGCTGGTTCTTCGAGAAAATAAACAAAATAGATAAGCCTCTAGCCAGACTTATTAAGAAGAAAAGAGAGTCAACACAAATCAACAGTATCAGAAACGAGAAAGGAAAAATCATGACGGACTCCACGGAAATGCAAAGAATTATTGGAGAGTACTATGAAAACCTACATGCTAACAAGCTGGGAAACCTAGGAGAAATGGACAACTTCCTAGAAAAATATAACCTTCCACGATTGACCCAGGAAGAAACAGAAAATCTAAACAGACCAATTACCAGCAACGAAATTGAAGCGGTAATCAAAAAACTACCAAAGAACAAAACCCCCGGGCCAGATGGATTTACCTCGGAATTTTATCAGACATACAGGGAAGACATAATACCCATTCTCCTTAAAGTTTTCCAAAAAATAGAGGAGGAGGGGATACTCCCAAACTCATTCTATGAAGCTAACATCACCCTAATACCAAAACCAGGCAAAGACCCCACAAAAAAAGAAAACTACAGACCAATATCCCTGATGAACGTAGATGCAAAAATACTCAACAAAATACTAGCAAACCGAATTCAAAAATACATCAAAAGGATCATACACCATGACCAAGTGGGATTCATCCCAGGGATGCAAGGATGGTACAACATTCGAAAGTCCATCAACATCATCCACCACATCAACAAAAAGAAAGACAAAAACCACATGATCATCTCAATAGATGCTGAAAAAGCATTTGACAAAGTTCAACATCCATTCATGTTAAAAACTCTCAGCAAAATGGGAATAGAGGGCAAGTACCTCAACATAATAAAGGCCATCTATGATAAACCCACAGCCAACATTATATTAAACAGCGAGAAGCTGAAAGCATTTCCGCTGAGATCGGGAACTAGACAGGGATGCCCACTCTCTCCACTGTTATTTAACATAGTACTGGAGGTCCTAGCCACGGCAATCAGACAAAATAAAGAAATACAAGGAATCCAGATTGGTAAAGAAGAAGTTAAACTGTCACTATTTGCAGATGACATGATACTGTACATAAAAAACCCTAAAGACTCCACCCCAAAACTACTAGAACTGATATCGGAATACAGCAAAGTTGCAGGATACAAAATCAACACACAGAAATCTTTGGCTTTCCTATATACTAACAATGAACCAACAGAAAGAGAAATCCGGAAAACAACTCCATTCACAATTGCATCAAAAAAAATAAAATACCTAGGAATATACCTAACCAAAGAAGTGAAAGACTTATACTCTGAAAACTACAAGTCACTCTTAAGAGAAATTAAAGGGGACACTAACAGATGGAAACTCATCCCATGCTCGTGGCTAGGAAGAATTAATATCGTTAAAATAGCCATCCTGCCCAAAGCAATATACAGATTTGATGCAATCCCTATGAAACTACCAGCAACATTCTTCAATGAACTGGAACAAATAATTCAAAAATTCATATGGAAACACCAAAGACCCCGAATAGCCAAAGCAATCCTGAGAAAGAAGAATAAAGTAGGGGGGATCTCACTCCCCAACTTCAAGCTCTACTATAAAGCCATAGTAATCAAGACAATTTGGTACTGGCACAAGAGCAGAGCCACAGACCAATGGAACAGACTAGAGAATCCAGACATTAACCCAGACATATATGGTCAATTAATATTTGATAAAGGAGCCATGGACATACAATGGCGAAATGACAGTCTCTTCAACAGGTGGTGCTGGCAAAACTGGACAGCTACATGTAGGAGAATGAAACTGGACCATTGTCTAACCCCATATACAAAAGTAAACTCAAAATGGATCAAAGACCTGAATGTAAGCCATGAAACCATTAAACTCTTGGAAGAAAACATAGGCGAAAACCTCTTAGACATAAACATGAGTGACCTCTTCTTGAACGTATCTCCCCGGGCAAGGAAAACAACAGCAAAAATGAGTAAGTGGGACTATATTAAGCTGAAAAGCTTCTGTACAGCAAAAGACACCATCAATAGAACAAGAAGGATCCCTACAGTATGGGAGAATATATTTGAAAATGACACATCCGATAAAGGCTTGACGTCCAGAATATATAAAGAGCTCACATGCCTCAACAAACAAAAAACAAATAACCCAATTAAAAATTGGGCAGAGGAACTGAACAGACAGTTTTCCAAAAAATAAATACAGATTGCCAACAGACACATGAAAAGATACTCCACATCGCTAATTATCAGAGAAATGCAAATTAAAACTACAATGAGGTATCACCTCACACCAGTAAGGATGGCTGCCATCCAAAAGACAAACAACAACAAATGTTGGTGAGGCTGTGGAGAAAAGGGAACCCTCCTACACTGCTGGTGGGAATGTAAGTTAGTTCAACCATTGTGGAAAGCAGTATGGAGGTATATCAAAATGCTCAAAACAGACTTACCATTTGACCCAGGAATTCCACTCCTAGGAATTTACCCTAAGAACGCAGCAATCAAGTTTGAGAAAGACAGATGCACCCCTATGTTTATTGCAGCACTATTTACAATAGCCAAGAATTGGAAGCAACCTAAATGTCCATCAATAGATGAATGGATAAAGAAGATGTATTACATATACACAATGGAATACTACTCAGCCATAAGAAAAGGGCAAATCCAATCATTTGCAGCAACATGGATGGAGCTGGAGGGTATTATGCTCAGTGAAACAAGCCAAGTGGAGAAAGAGAAATACCAAATGATTTCACTTATCTGTGGAATATAAGAACAAAGGAAAAACTGAAGGAACAAAACAGCAGCAGAATCACAGAACTCAACAATGGACTAACAGGTACCAAAGGGAAAGGGACTGGGGAGGATGGGTGGGTAGGGAGGGATAAGGGGGGGAGAAGTAGGGGGATATTAAGATTAACATGCATGGGGGGGGTAGGAGAAAAGGGAGGGCTGTACAACACAGAGAAGGCAAATAGTGATTCTACAACATTTTGCTATGCTGATGGACAGTGACTGTAAAGGGGTTTATAGGGGAGACCTGGTATAAGGGAGAGCCTAGTAAACATAATATTCGTCATGTAAGTGTAGATTAGTGATACCAAAAACAAAAAAAAAAAAAAAAAAAAGGGCAGTTCCTGTATGGTAACCTCCAACGAGTTCTACACAAGGGTATAAAGGGCATATAAAAGTGTAGGCAAAGGGTCTGTTTGTGTTTATACAGAAGATCAAAGCCTAATTGGGCTACCCCGAAAATGAACTAAGATACGATATGAAAAAGAACTTCCAACATCTGCACTCTCTGGAAGACTCATGCCAGAAGATGATCATCAAAAAACCCCAACAAAGATCCACGCACTGCTACAGCTGTAGATGCACTCATCCCACCAGTTCCTGGACTTGCCATGGGAATGAGGAAGGAGATATCTAAGCTGGCCTGTGCATACAGTAAAACAACAAATTTGACTGGATCTATACTGTTGGAACTCAACCAAGAATTTGGAGAAGTGCAAATTGTAGCGCTCCAAACTCTTACAACTACAGACTATTTACTGTTAAAAGAACATATGGCATGTGAACAGTCCCCAGGAATGGGTTGTTTTAATTTGTCTGATTTCTCTCAGACTGTTCAAGTTCAGTTGGACAATATCCACCATATCATAGATAAGTTTTCACAAATGCCTAAGGTGCCTAACTGGTTTTCTTGGTTTCACTGGAGATGGCTGGTAATTACAGATATGCTTTGGTTATGTAACTATACTCCTATTATGTTAATGTGTGTGCGCAATTTAAGTAGTAGCTTAAAACCTATATATGCTGAAGTTACTCTACAAGAAGATTTGTCAAAGAAATAATCAATCTTCCCATGTTTTCTTCCGCTTGCTACTTCTATAGCTTTTCTTCTTCCTTCCTAATTACAACCCTTAAATAGAATTCGTGCCTCATATCAAATTTACCGAGTATTATAACTCCTCCAAGTGGTAAAGATACCTCAAGACAAATGCTGGGCATAGAAGCCACAGGGCATAAATATGCAAAGAAGTAAAAAGCTAACCATTTCAAACAATAAGGCTTCTCTCTCACTTACCAACTTCACATTTCCCTGTATGGCCCCGGAAGATGACTGGTTAGCCAGAGACGGGTAAGATTCCTCAAGGGAGGAACAACCTAAGACAGGCACAGTCGCAGGGGGGCCATCAGGTGAGAAATTGTGGATCAACAGAGGTGAAGCTTAGAACCTCACCCCCCCTGTTCTGAGAGAAATCTTCTGCATATGTGGATGTTTTATTGCCCTGGTCTAGCTTGGATTAACACATAGTCTACAGGCACACACCTGATCATCTACATTTGCTCTCTTACAACACTAAACTATGTTTTCTACCTTTATCTTGTATCTACCTACCACTTCAGCATTTTATTAAAAATAATAATAATAAAGAGAGAAATGTGGTATCCACATATAAATCAAGTATAAAAACCAAATGAGTATTCATATTTGAACTGACTGTTTAGAGTTCATAATGCATGAGCAAAACCGAAAGTTTCTGTGATGACTGCCCTTGTACTGTTCACTATGTAACTTATTCATTATGTAAGAATTTGTTTTCCATGTAAGAACTTGTTTGTTATGCCTCAGAAGTTTGGAGACTGATGAAAATTAGGCTTGGGGTGGATTAATGATTGTGCATTGAGCACTGACTCCCCTATACAGAATTTTATTGTCGTTAACAACCATTTGATCAATAAATATGAGAGATGCCCTCACAAAAAAAAAAAAAAAAAAAAAGGACAGACTTCCAATGGTAAAATAAATAAGTAACCGGGATGTAATGTATTGCATAAGGAATATAGTCAAGATATTGTAACAGCTTGGTAGGGTGATAGCTGGAACCTAGAATTATGTATATAAATGTTCTACCACTGTGTTGTACACTTGAAACTAATGTAATGTAATACTGTGCGTCAACTACCCTTCAATAAAAAATAATTATTTAAAAAAAAAAAAAAAGAGTAGGGTTTTGTTTTTTCCTGGGAACAGTCCCTTTAATAATTGTTTTTATTGTGATTGTTACAGTCATTTTAAGTACCTTTATTGTCCTCTGCATTCAGAAGTGAAATGAGAATGTCTGGAGATAACACCTGCAATTTGTTTTCACTTTCTTGATGTTTAGAGAAAAACTCCAGAGAAGTAATAGTTTTTTTGCAATGAAGTATGTTCTTTTCAGGTTATGACTAAGTGTACTTTGAGTATGACATGGGATTGGCTTTTTTTCCACCGTCATATCTTTTGTATCTATCTTTTCATTTGAAAAGAATTCTTGAGCAGTAAAAAGATACCATACATTGGTATCTAAAATTGATGATAAAATTGTATCAAAGGCAGTATAAAAATCCCACAAACATTTAGACATGGTTCTTGCTCAGTGTTAAAAAAAAACCCATTACTTAGAAGATTCTTTCTAATATAATGGCATGAAAGTAAGCAAATTTGATGATACAATAGAATAAATTTAATTATCTTAATATCAGAGGAAATATTGCATTATATATTGACTTGAATATATGGTAATATTTTTAGAGTAGTTAGTTTTGAAAAATATATCTGCAGCTGTGTTACAATTTAAGGTGCTTAGAACCTATTAAATTCTGAGTATGGCTTCCCATGGTGAGGGTTCTTTTTAATAACCAAAGCACAAACTAGACTCTGGTGAAGAAGGAATTTTCCTAGAGAGGACAGACAAATGGAAGTGTTTGGGGAGATAAAGTTACATTAAGTATTGGCATAAAACTTTTTAATCTTTGTTTTCAGATGCTTTAAAGGAATGACCTCTATATGTTTAAAACAGAGTGATTAGACGCTTATAAATAACATATAGAAAACCTCACTCCAAGGGAGAAAAGTACTTAGAAATACTAAGATCATTACTGCTCTGGGGATGGGTGTGTATTTGGGGAATAAAATATAGATAATTAAGAAATTAGCAAGATAATAGCAACAAATGAGAGAAAGAAAGGTGAAAGAAGTCATACTAAACATAAAGTTATGCCAATATACATAAATGGTTTCAACAGATGTGGCAAAAAAGCAAAGACTCTTTTGATGGCTTTAAAAACAAAATCCAGTT
This sequence comes from Manis pentadactyla, assembly GCF_030020395.1. Taxonomy (NCBI): domain Eukaryota; kingdom Metazoa; phylum Chordata; class Mammalia; order Pholidota; family Manidae; genus Manis; species Manis pentadactyla. The sequence continues at coordinate 56,112,336 of NC_080023.1, forward strand.
ATCAGAAGCCTACATATTGTCTGATACACAACTTAAACAAAGTTACAGAGAAGAGGAAGAACAATGATAGCAGGCAAATATAAAGAGATGGTAAGTGTGAAGGTCCAAAGCAACAACATTAACTGGGATAAAGAGGATAATTTGGTTTGATAAAAAGTACACAAATATATGACAATTAAAAAGATGAGAACAATAATGTAACAACAGATTTAGAAGAGATAAGAAATGATAATATGTAAAACTATACTAAAAATATTTTGTCTCAAAATAATTCTCTGAAAAAAATGCAAGTTACTAAAATTTTAAAAATGCAAGAATGAAGAAACTTGGACAGAAAATAACTGGAATAAATGGAAAACATTACATAAAAATATCTCCTAAAAACATCCATAATTGTAATGTCTCAAGAAACAATATTTTTCTAAGCTGTCTTAACTGTTCCCTTAACTGTATAGAATATGCTACAATATTTCAGTGAATTTTGTAATGCTGATATTATCTTGGTTAGTAAAAATATTGATAGAACACTAAGAAATAGACCAGCCTAGCTCTGAGGAATTATTAACTATATTTGAATAAGTAACCTCCTGGGTCTGTCTTCTCTAGAATAAGCTATGTAGGATTACCTGTGTAGACTGCAAAGCACTTTCAATGTAGTGTTTGCCCTTATGATCTTCAAGTTGGGTTGGGATTGGAAAACGCTGTTTTTATTTTTGTTTTATTTGTAAGATACATAACATGTCCTACTAGATCTTTAGTCACATAGGTGTTTCACTGAACTTGGGTTTTTCCTGCTTTGGCCCTGGGGATCATCAAAGTAAATTTCTTGATTTTGTTTTCTTGGATTTGTTCTCATCATTATTTTGAATAGGTTAATCTTCCTGTTTCTTTTTCTAGCTATTTACTGCTAAATTCAAGACAATTACTGACTCCCACACCTCAGTTTTATTGAAATAAAATTGACATATAATATTGCATAAATTTAATGTGTAGAAGGTGATGATTTGATACATGTATATATTGCAAAATGTTTACCATAGTGAGGTTAATACATCCTTCACCTTACATAATTATCATTTTATTGTTGTTGTTATGAGAACATTAAAGTGCTACTCTTACAGCAACTTTTAAGTGTACAAAGCAGTATTGTTAACTATAGTCACAATGCTGTACCTTAGATCCTGGAAATTATTCACCTTATAAGTGAAAGATTTATACCCTTTAGCACACATCTCCATTCACCCCACCTCCCAGCTCGTGGCACTCTAATGTATAGCATAGTAAGTATAGTTAATAATATTGTATTATAATATAAGAGAGTATAAAGCATTCTCACTACAAAAAAAAAGGTAACTCTTGACATGATGGATGTGTTAATTAACTTAATGTAATAATTTCACAGTGTATACATATTATCAAATCATCATGTTGTATACTTTAAATATACTTGAAATACAAATATTTCACCTGTCAATTATATCTCAATAAAGTAGAAAGAAATGTTAATATTCTTCAAAACGTCATCAATGGAAAATCCAAAATCATGTTTGACCGTGTATGTGGGCACTGTTGTGCAGCCAAGATGACACGTAAAAATAAGCAGCACAGAGTGAAAGTAGCAGTCACGCAGCTGGTACGTTGTGAAGCTGGGATTCGAATCAACTCTGTTTAACTTCATATTGTTTACTTCTGTGTTATGCTTCCCGCCATTCTGCGAATGTGTGACTTGGTATTGTAATCTTTTTCAAAATCTTAGAAGAGTACTTCAAACTATATTCAATAATCCAATTGATTCAAATGAGCATCAAGAGCCAAGTTTTGCATTAAGATTTTACTTTTAACCACGCTGTAAAATATATGACTTTGGAGAGGCACCTGAGCAGGATTTGAGGTCATTTGGAACCGTGGAAGTGTATCATAACATCCTCTGACATGAAGACAGTCCTCCCTGTTAGAAGAGCATGCACTTGTTTTTTGTTTTTGTTTTTTTTTGTAGCGATTTTGGTGCTTTTCCACTGATTCATCCTTAGTTGTTTGCCAAGGCTTTGAACACGAACATTTAATACTATGACTGCTTTCTGGGTTTAGGAATAGTCTGTAGTCATGGAGCAGGGCGAAACTACCCAGCTCACCTTGGACTCCAGTCTGGGTTTTTTGTGTTATTTGTCCTGCTCTCTAATCTGTTGATCTGATTTCTCCAGAGACATCTAAATGAGAAGGAAATAAGGAATTCTGATCAAATAGGAGATGATGTAACCAGAGTATGTTGTTAGGTTCTTAAAATGGCCCAATGAAAGGCAATGTGAGGCCTAGGCTGACTTCAGAGTGATTTCATGAAAAGCCAGCAGCAGTGTTTGTGTTTTTGCACCAGGAATAGTACCCATTGCCTCAGACACAGTGGGAGAGAGGAAGCAGCTGTGGCTGTCCGTGGCGTGACTCCTGACCAGAGGGGCTCCTCAGTGCTCCATTCTGTGTCCCAGGTGCCCACCCAGAGTTCTGGGAAGGCAGTTGGAGCTGTGAGCACTGGAGGCACAGGTGAAGGCTGGGGCTGGACTGCCACTGTGTGGTGTATGATGGAACCGTTATGTCACCACTTTTAGGACCGTTTCAAGAATGGTGTTTACTGCTTTCATTGCATTCATGATCGGGAATCTTCAAGATCGATCAAAAACATTTAAAGTTCCTTAGAGATTCATTTTATACTTTCTACCTTGGCCACTTAAACAAAACAAAAGAAGCCTTCACATGGGAAGGAGGTTTGGAATCCTAGAGGTAACTGAATAGTTTCTGTAGATAATGATGGGAATTACTCCAATTTCCTCCCCTAAACTAACACCACCTTCCATTATGGAAACTGGAATTACCTTTCCTCAGAGACCTCCACTCATATCTACTTTTTCAGGAAAGCATTCCCATGAAGAGAAAAATACCTTATTTCTTCAATATCAAGAATACTTTTTAAGATTTAGAAATAGTCCTTTGAAGGCAACCAGCATCATGGAGCCATGTGCCCAGATTTCTGTGATCTGTGCTACCATAGTTAATGCCACTATTTCTTTGGTGTGCTGCTTTTACTGAAGTAAACAATCTAAACCCCCAATCCTGAAAGCCTAGTTACCAGGGGTTGGTAAGGGAAACTTTTCCTTAATCCAATGAATTTGAGAATTTTAAAGTTATCTAGCCCTAGGTTCCAACTAAATGATGATCCTTCCAAGGATAGCAGGAGTATCCCTATGGATAATGATGTCTAACTGAATGCCAGAACCCCCTGAGGTGGCCCTGTGAGACCCAGAGAGGTGTTCTACTTCATGAAGGCAGTGACCACACAACTCAGTTAGGGAGGTGCTCAACCGAGTGCTCTTTCTATGCCATGATGCTACCCTCGTTGATCATTATAGCCCAGGTAAAATATTCAACATGTCATACTGAGCAGAAAGTACAAAGAGATCCCATATACCCTCTACCCACTGACATGCATAATCTCCCCTACTATCAGCATCTTGAACCAGAGTGATACAACTGATGGACCCACGATAACACACAATTATTACCCGAAGTCCAAAGTTTGTATTAGCATTCAATCATCATGTTGACATTTTATGGGTTTTGACAATCATTATAGCACCATACAGAATAGTTTTACTATCCCAAACCTCCTCTGTGCCTGCTATTATCCCTCCTTCCCCTCAGTCCCTGGCAACCACTGATATTGTTACTGTTTCCATAGTTTTGGCGCTTCTAGAATGTCATGTAGTTGGAATCACATAGTATGTAGGTTTTTCTGATGGTTTCTTTCACTTAGTAATATGCATTTAAGTTTCCTCCATGTCTTTTCCTGGCTTGATGGCTCATTTCTTTTTATTTCTGAGTAATATTCCATTGTCTGGATATACTACAGTTTATCCAATCACCTACTGAAGGACATCTTAGTTACTTCAAAGTTTTGGCAATTATGAATAAAGCTGCTATAAACATCCATCTACATGTTATTGTATGGGCATAATTTTTCAACTCATTTAGATAAACATCAAAGTGCACAATTGTTGAATTGTATGATAAGACTATTTTGAGTTGTGTAAGAAACCTCCAAGCTATCTTCCAAAGTGGCTATACCATTTTGGATTTCCCTGGTAGATTTTTATCACTTGGGAAATGTATAAGCCATACAAAAGTGTCACCAGCATAGTCTCTGGGATATCAAGATTGGGTGCAAACAATATGTTGACTGTGTAGCATCCTTAGGGATGCAAAATATCCAAATTTGGGAAGATTACTGTATGGAATATACTCTCTGACTATCCTTCTGGCCTGTGCCAGGATCTTGAGGTCTCCTGGACCCCTCTGAGGTGAGAGTAACTATTAATATTAGTCTCTTAACTTGCTACTTCCATTGCCCCATTCATTGACATTCCTCCTTTCTTCCTCAGCTCTCCCTTATACCTATTACCTAAGATACCACTTTGGCTTACACCTACCTATCTCAACAACATTAGCCAGAGGCATAAAACCCAAATATATGAAGAGGTTCCCAGCTAACTCCTATAGTTGTCTACTGAGAAGTATACAGGTTGGAGGGAGACGTAGTAACCCCCCTCTCATCTTAGAAATGTAGCAAGCACATTTGGGCCTTCCAGTGAGTAAACCTGAGATTCTATCTTTAACTCATCCATCATTATTTTTGCAAATAATATTGTTACTTAATTAACATCTCTCTCATTTTACCATTAGTTGGTCTAAGAGTTAGGTACTAAATTTTCAAATTTTCTATCAATTTATTCAGGCTCTTGTTTCTAAGTGGATTTTTGCCTAGATTCTCCTCTCCATTGACTTCAACCTTCAGATTAAAAAAATCTGTAAGATGGATTTTGATATACATATATGATTTTATATACATGTATAATATATTATTTTACATACATATACTGTGTACATATATATATATATATATGTAATAGATAATGTGTATGATTTTTAGTTTTCTCTCTCTAAAACAGGGCTTCAGTAATTCTAACTTAAGCTCAAAATACTACAGTTCATGGAAAAATGATTTTTCAGTTACTGAGCCTAAAATGTACCATCTTTATCCAAGCCTAGATGGTCTAGGCATGTACTAACATGGAGAGTCTTAAAAATTTCACTCACTGTTTCTTCATCCTTTATTAGCCCTGAGCCCAGGTCATTCCCATTAGTAGATCTTTGGATTTCAGTATGACATTTGGGCTTTTTCCCCTTTGATTAATTTAGTGACTTCTGGTGTGTGGGGAGTCTTCTGAACTTGGAAAACAGCGAAACCGTTTTTAAAAAGTTAGTTTATTTGTTAAATCTTGATTACTAATGGAAATGAAAGGACAGTCTCATATGGATAATTAAAATCGATGAACCAAATATATATTTTTTAATTCAAATATCTTTTTTTCTGTGAACTTTAAAAAAGTAGAGATTGTATAGGATTCCTAGTTTTATCTCTACTGTCTCCCATATGACAAATTCCATAAGAAAGGGCCTCTGACAGAAAAACATGGAAGTATCCAGATTTATGAGGTTCATGGGAGAAGAAGAAGAAAAGACAGTCTTGGTAGATAAGATAACAACAAAGAAAGGAAATGGTAGATTTGCTCTTTCAGCTCTATTTCCAAATATCCTTATGGATTTGGGATGTGCTCATTTAAGGGAATATGGGGCAAAGTTTTTGAGTTAGAGGGGCTACATATACATATACAAAGATCACTATAAAACATGCAGGACCTGCTTTACTGTATTATCATGACTTCTGGAGTAGGCAGAGAACAGGAAGTCTTTAGGAACATTTATGAATATGCAGAGCAGGACCAGCACAGGTTGGAAAGCAGTGTAAAGAACAATGACAAGGCAGAAGCAGTTAACAACTGAGAACAGAGGTGTCTTACCTTTATAGAACTCATAATTAGCCTCTGTAATTCTTTCACTAAACATAGTGTGTACAGAATGTTGTCTTAAATACTACGGATGTTGCAAAAATTAGTAAAGCAGTTTTCCTTATGTAACTTAAAATAGTTTTAGAGAGAATATGTGCACATAAAAACTTAATACAGAGTAAAGTATGAGAAGTACCTTAGAGGGGGAACAAAAAAGTTTTGGATGAAGAGTAATTTTGTCTGGGATAATAAAAGTATTCTCAGTAGAGGTGGTCTTTGAGCTTGATCTTGTAGAGTGAAGAGAACCCTGCATGACCAAAGAGGAGAAATGTGTTGAGGAAATAAGGAGCAACATTCAGCATTACAGGAGCACTGGGGACATGTGAAACAAAAATCTTATTGGTTAACTGGTGACATAAATTTAGACTATTTTTTATGCAAAGTAGAAATCAGTGAGGATTTGAATGCATGGGAATAACATTATTGAATTGCATTATAATTTAGCCACAGTTTGCTAAATGGGTAGAGTAAGGAAAGGTTGAAGGTAGGGAGAGTGGCGGGAGTAGATAATAAAATAACAATATGGCATTAATAGTAGTGGATGATTATTCCAGAATGTGCTATAGGCACTAAAGGTCATGACCCATTAGACTGTGAAATCAATTTAGTTGGTGGGGCAAGCATTTTTAAAATGAATAGACTGGAATAGAATATACTATATTTATTGTATTTACTGAGGTAAGTATTTTTTTATGAAACTCAGTTTTTTTATATATACATATTTTGTTATGTATTTATGAAGCTGTGATGTGAAATACATTCTTTACTGTGGATTATGGTAAAGATACAGAAACTCTAGTAGAGGGTGTATTTATAAAAACCAGTTTTCATGGCAGTGGTTTAGAGAGCTCTATGAATATACACTAGTCTAGGCAGGCGTGCGAGAGAAATCCTCCAAGCACATTGTGTGGGGGATGATCAGTCTGTATTTGGAACAGTTGCTGACTGAAGCATCAGTCACTTATGCTATTTCTTTTAGGAACGTGATAGTGAGTGTTCAGTTTAATTGGGAGACTATAGCTTTTAAATATTCAATGTCATAATTTTGAGGCATCTGTCATTTCTGAAACTGTTCAAATGCCTTCAGAACAGTGGTTCTCAACAGTGGACAAGTTTACCCTGTAGGGGACATTTGCCGATGTTTGGAAGTTTTTTTTGGTTATCACAATTTTGGGAGGAAGGAGTATGTTACAGGCATCTATTAGGCAGAAGTCAGGGGTGCTGCTAAATATTTCACAGGGCACAGAGCAGCCCTTTACCACAAATAATTATATCCAGGCCAAAATATCAAAAGTTCCAAGGTTGAGAAATCTTCTGCATTGACCTAAGCTAATTACTGCAAGAAACTCTTGGATTATCTTTAACTCCAATTCTTAACAGCAGTTGAAAGAAAGATTCATGCTATTGGCTAACATAAATTCAGTGATATTATTTGTAGAATGCTCTGATCACCAACTTTATTATTAGATTTAAAATGATATATCAACATTTGCTTACAGGATGAAATGCTGCATAAACCATTTAGAAATATAAAGTTCATAACTCTAAGATCATTTCTTAAATCTTAACAGTAAAAGTCAGAATTATCTTACCACCATAATATAGAATAATTTATATGCGTATGTATATTTTTATAGATGAAGAAGCAACTTTATCTTGAAGTGAGTTCAGAGAATTGGCAGCCAGCTGCCTAAACCAATCACATCATTTAAAACTCTTAAGAGCTTCTTAATTTAAAACATTCTATAGAATTTGCTGAAGTTTTTATAGATCTGATGATTCAATAAATGTAGACAATCATAAAGATACTTTGTAAGGAAAAAGAAATGTGAAACTGATACCTGAGTTCTAGGCCCAGTAGGGATAAAAACTACCTACAGCTTCACTAAGTCCTTTATGTGTCCTGGCCTCAGGTCTCTGAACCATAAGGATGTTGGCTGGCATGACTTAGAACGTCTTTCTTAAGCTTTAAAATTCTAAGTTATGGATCAATTCTTTGGTGAATAAATTATAAATCTTCTTTAGATTATTATAGGATTATTTTCATGCCTTATCAATAGCACATGGGGGAAATTATTATAAAGTAACTCAATGATTGAGTTTATATTTGCACAACATGAGTAAATGACAACCCACCCACAAACCTGATGTTAGCTGGTGTCACACAGAGTAAGAGTTTCCACAAAGCCTTCATTTGATTGCATCATAGCATACATGGGCCTGACCCTCCTGTCTTCATGAGGCACTTTACTTAGTGGGTAAATTTGATTTTTCAGATCACTTTGTTCCTGTGTTCTGTGTGGTAGGTCCTCAAAATTTATATTTACTAAAAATGTTTTTAAACTAGTGTCTCTGATCGTAATAGGCTATTGCCACAAGCCTTAGGAGATAGTTGGCTGCAGAAACACAAAGCAATAAACTTTTTTTTTCTATGTAGAATGACAATGTTCATTGATTCTTCAACATATTAGCAAATACTCAATTGTTTTCTAGGCATTTAACCTTACTATAATAATGTACAGTGCCACCTTCTGGTGGTCCAAACATGTAAATGCATCTATAAAATGTCAAATTTTTGCGCCATTGTTTTGGGACTGCCCAAGAAGTTACCATCACCTTCCCCCTAATTTTTGTAACAAAAATACATTTTCAATTAGCTAATTACTATATATACTCATTCATTAATAAGGCTTTCTCTGGACATATCTGAAGGTAGGGTTATCTGTGTATGTATAATATAATATATATATATTAAGAAATCACCAAAAAAATTAGGGAAGTTTTACACAGAAAAGGGTTAGAAGATCTCTGGCTTGATTTATATCTGTACTTGTTTCCTAGATATAACTTTTTAAAAAATGAGTATCCCTCCAATGGGCTTATAAGTAGAAAATACATTTCTAAAGGTAGAAAAACAAGGAAAAACAAAAAAAGGTATTTGTGAACCCTAGAGAAATGATAGGAAATTATATACGAGTTTCCTGAGCTCTTTGAGAATTTAAAAAGTCTCTCACTTAAGGGGACACCCCTGACAAAGACATTCTAAAAATCTCAGATTATCTTCAAAAGTTTGTGTTGCTTCTCTTTTATGCTTCAGCTTGCATGATTTAAAGAGCTGAGTATCTCTGCTGTATTTTTCAAGCCAGAAACTGACCCACTATTTTACAAATTTAAATCCCTTATAAATTGGTGATAGGTTATTGGTTGATTAAAGTGATTCTAAAATAAATCATGCCATTTAATATCACTCCATTGTACTACATGTGCTGAATATTTAGATCCACATACATGTATGGCCTGCATACAGCAGTCAATGTTTAACTTTTAGAGTGAATTAGAGGCCTGTTTTTGAAGCAACCCAGTTTCGGTAATAAGCCACTTTTGTGTAGACTCCAGGTTTGTTCTTTTGACCGCAGTTATCTCCCCAGCTCACAATTCCAATGAGATACCAGGTATCTTTATGATCCTTTATAACTAAAGGTCCCCCAGAATCACCCTGAAAATTAGAAAAAAAATAATATTAGCTAAATATAAAGCTTAATTACCTAACATTCTGATTAATCACGTATTTTATTATTAGATAGTGTTATATATAGGTATATATAGATGACCAGTTCTAGGATAATTAATTGAAACATGGATTTCAAAAGTTACAAAAGCTTTAAAGTTCAATTTCCACATTTTAATTTTTTTCAGCTTTTATAGATGTATAACTGACAAATAGAATTGTATCTATAAAAGTATATAAAACTTTTGAAGATTTGACAAACGTGTGTTTTGTGAACTGACTACCACAACAAGTCAGTTAACATGCCCATCACCTCACAGTTACTTCCTGTGTTTGTGTATGTGTGGTGAGAATGCTTAAAGTCCATTATCAAATTTCAAGAACACAACACAGAAAATCTGATGTTGGACCTCCATTTTATCAGACAGACTAGCCCCTCACCATGTGCCCAGTTACAGTCACTGTATCCTTGCTTAGGATGCCTGTGCCTGAGTCTTTCGCTCCATAGCTTCCCCAGTTTTTCTGTGATTAGGGCCTTATCTTATTATGTGCTTAGCCATGGGGCAGGGATCTTGCCCCTGCTCCTAGTCCAGTGAAACCTTTTTCTGACCACCTATCCTTCCTGAGGTTCATCACTAACCACACCATTTGCCAAGATTTCCGTATGTTGTCTTGCTCTTAGGCTCCTGTCATCACCTCTCACTTGTCTGTCATGACATGGGCCTCTTTGTGGGTTCTCTGAATTCTAGGTGTCTCCCTCCTCAGTCTCAGGAACTGAGGCAGATATGTGCCAGGTGCTGCTCTTGTGCCAGCCCATGTGCCACGAGTCTCCTGCTCCTTTTCTGGCAGTAGTCGTCCATGCTGTGTATCTGTGGGACTCTGGGCAGGGCTTTCTGGCACTGATATCAATATAATTCCCATCATGTCACCAAGTAGGATCACATCCTTGGAGTTTTCAAGAATCTCATGTTATAACTAGTGCGTCCAGGAAGAAACACATTCTATCCCTTTGTCAGAAAATATGTGTGTACGAGAGACATTGGACAACAGAGGGGAGCACTGCAAAGGGCATCAGATATTCACAACATGGCCCAATCCACCTCCTCACCTCTCATCCTCCTTATGTGGAGACCCAGCAGATTATTTGGAGTTCCCTCAAACATGAGTTGTAATTTCATACCTTCATAATTTTGGCTATGCTTTTTCTCTTTCCTATAATATTCTTTTCTTACTCTATAACTTTTTTCATAAGTGCGATTTGTCCTCCAGACTTCACTAAAATATTATCTAATACTTGCTCCAACAATGTTCCTTTCAAGCTAAAAATATTAGCTCTCCATCACACCATGTATAACGTCACATCGTGGTTTATTGCTCATGATTGTTTCCTTTGTAGATACGTGCCCTTTAAGGAAAGGTACTCTGATTTATGAAACTGGACTTCTGGTATTAAGAAAATTTAATTTTATTGGTTAATTTGTTTGACAGCATCAAAGAAGCTCTTTGCCAATTTCATCTTGCTTAATAAAACATTTAAAAATATGTGTTGTAAAATTTGCATTTAGAAGTTTCTAGGCTGACAAGATATCTGTATTTTGTATTAATATAAAGAACATAGAATATTTCTTGAGTCAGATAAAATTTTGTTAACAATATCAAAATAATCTCTTTCTACTTACCCTGCAAGCATCATAAATTCCTTCCATATATCCAGCACAAAACATTCCAAACTTTATGTCATTTCCGTACACATATGGCTGCTTGCACACATCATCACTTATAATTTTCAATCTGGCTTCTCGAAGATCATTTTGGGATTCCCCTTAAGAAAAAATAAAGTAATTTTAGTGTTTATAATTAGCATCCTTAACTAGAATAAAACTAGCAGACTTTAATCTTTTTTACACTTAAATTGTCAATACAGAATAAAGTTAATATAAGCAATTTCTAGAAAATAAATTTTTCTTTACAATCTGGCACATTTATAATTGTTCTTATCACATTTTTACGGATACTTACACTAGCCAGAAAAATATTATATTTCTTTTTTTGGAAAACCTTTGTACTTTTACTTTAAAAGCAATCAGTTTATGTGTTTAGGAAGGCATTCATTTAAAAAAATAGTTTGTATTTGTGGATTCCAGATTGTTCCCAGAAACTTTGCAAGTCTTGGGAGTTTTCTCTCTTGGTTTGCTAAAATAGCTATAATACTATATACACTTACTGGATCCTTTATATTTTAGGAAGCACTTTCTCACATATAATGACATTTAAAGGTAATGATTTTATTTCTTATGTATTAAAAATTTGGGATTCCAGATTATAAACTGTTCTGTAAGTTCTAGAACCAATATTATGGCAGCAAGATAATTGCTTATGGTTGCAACAAAAATATCACAAACGATCTGGAATTCTTTATATCAAAGCATATACTGGTCACGAAACTGATATTATAGTAGACAGAATTCTGCAAGATTCGTATGTGATGTTCTTTCCCCCAAGTATGGGTGAGATCTGTGACTATCCCATGATTAAGTTATATGAATAGGTCATGATTAGTTTATGTTGTATGATATGGGTGAGATTTTTGCAGATGAAATTAAGATGTAATCAGTTGATACTGAGTTCATCAAAAAGATTATCAAAGGTGGGCCTGACCTAACCAGATGAACTCTTTTCAAAAGGGCATGGGTCTTGTCCAGGTCTTCCCTGAGAGACTGCTGCCTAAGGGCTTGAAGAAGCAAGCTGCCATGAGTTCTGTAGCTAAAGTAACTGAATTCAACCAACAAGCAGTGAACTTGGAAGAGAGCTCAGAGCCACAGATGAGACCACAACCCCAGCTGAAACCTTGATTGCTTTTTTGTGAGACCATGACAAGAAGATGCCACTGAGCTGTGTCTGAGCTAACCCACAGAAACTGTGAGGTAATAAATGAGTGCTGCTGTAAGCTGTTAAATTTGTGCTACTTTGTTACACACCCACAGAAAACTAATACAGACACCACTTTTAGTAGAAAACACAATCATTGTTTATTTCTGGAGAGGTGTTTGCTAAAATGTTTAAAAAGTGCTCAAGTTATCCTGCTCTTTGAAACAACTGGGTAAGTTGTTTATTTATTTATTTTTTTTGGCCTATCACATTACCAGTTAAAATAAATTCATGTCCAGTGTCAGGAAGAGTAAAGAAAAATTGGCAATTCACATGTTGTAGCTGATGGTGTAAATTCATAACTTTTTCAGAAAGCCAGTTGGCAAAAGTTCTAAAAAGTTAGAGCCTGTAAATCCTGGACATCCCTGAACTGTTCGTCAGCTCTTGTGGGAATACTTACTGATATTTCTCACAAAGTATTGATTATTTTCAAAGACTCAGCTTTTTTTTTTTCAATAATTTTCTCTATTGCTTTCTTGCTTTTGATTTTATCAATGTATATTCTTTATTTCCTTCTGTTTCTTTTAGGTTTATTTTGCTCTTTTTTTCTAGTTTCTTGAAGTAGGAATTTAGATTATTGATTTGAGACCTTTCACTGTAAATTGAGATGCATTTGCTATAAATTTCCCTCTGCATAGTGTTATATGCAGTTCTTTGTCATTCAGTTCTTCGTATATTTAAAATTTACCTTAAGAATTCCTCCTTGATCCATGGATTATTTAGAAGTGTGTTGTTTAACTTCTAAGCATTTGGAGAGTTTACTGTTATCTTTGTTACTAGTTTTTAGTTTGATTTCATTATGATCAGAGAACATGCTATGTATGATTTCAGTCCTTTTCAACTTGCTGAGGATTATTTTATGAGATGTGAAACAATGATAAGGCGTATCATGGTGAATGTTCCATGGGTGCTTGAAAAAAGTGGGTATTCTATTGTTCAGAAGAGAGTTCTATACACATCAGTTAGATTCTGTTGTTACTTAAAAAGTATTATGGTAGGTATATTTCTGCCAACCTCAAACTCCATGCCAGAAATGATTCTTCCTGCCAACCCAAAGGGAAACTGAGATGCCCCTTCCATTATCATGAAGCAGAGCATGCAAGATTTACCTTAGGAGAAAACCCATCAGAGAGATAGCAGACTTAGGAGTGTCAGACTTACAGATCTATGCAGTGACCCTTGGTATTAATAAACTACAGATAAGTCTGCAGCTGGTAATATGGTCTTACAAAAAGCAACACGTATCTCAGCTTGTTTCATCTGGAATTAAACCCCATGGGACATCTGAAGGCAATCTAGACCACGAGGCCTGTTCTTGGCCACGTTAGTGAAAGGTATTCCCTAGTTCCTTAGGGGAGTCTGAGAACTAAAGGTTTGTTCTTCAGAGACTTTTGTATATAAATAAATTGTATAGAGTTCTGTGAATGGATTTTTCATTCTCAGAAAGCCCTTTCTTATCTTCTCAAGCCCAGAGTTAAAGAAACCCTCTTGCTGTTGTTATATGTATGTACCTGGACCAGATTTTAGAATCCAGAGTGTGTCTGACTAAGAATGCCCAAAAAACATCCCAAAAGGAAATCAGGTTTATTTTTTAAGAGATTAAGTCAGTATGCCAAGTTAAATCATTTTAGGGAGGTCAGTGGAAGCTTTATTATCAGGTGATTTCTTTCTACATGGTACTCTTATTCCTGACCACTCTTAAATTAGGCTAAATCTATAGTTCTCAGGCAGGTTTTGCTGCAACTGGAGATTATAGCTAAGCAAGAAAAATTTGTGAGGTGATTGAGGAAAGTAAAAGCAACTGATGGGGCTAACTAAGAGGAGGAGGAGATGAAAGGATAGAAAAGGGCTCACAGATGGGGTACAAAGGAAGTCTTGGGGGTGAAGGCGGGCATGGGGATTATTATATGGCCTATGTATACCTGGCATTGCATAGAGAATGCCACACAGAAATAAATTTTAGTGCTCCTGAGGAAACACTTCTCTTTTTTTGAAGTATAGTTGATATATAATACTATATTGATTTCATGTGTATATAACATGGTAGTTTACTACCCACATTATTAAATCCTCATCCCAACTAGTGCAGTTACTGTCAACATAGAAAGGTGCTACAGAATCACTTGGCCATATTCTCCATGGAGCCCTACCCCGTAACCACCTTATACTATGCTTGAGATTTTTGTGTCCCTTTATCCCCCTCCCCCACAGTCACCACCAGCCCCATCTCAGTGTCTGTGAGTCAACTGCTCTTTTGTTCATTTTGTTTTGTTTTGTTTTTGGGATTCCACAGTAAGTAAAATCATATCGCATTTGCCTTTCTCCACCTGGTTTATTTCACTGAGCATAATACCCTCTAGGCCCATCCATGTTGTCACAAATGGCAGGATTTCTTTCTTTTTTGAACATTTACTTCTTTTATTTCTTTCTTGAGGCCCAGCCCTTTAAAACCACCTCTACCTCATTCCATGTGATCCTGACCAGTCTGCCAACCACATGCCTGCCTTTCTTGGTACAGGCATGGGAGTATTTGAGGGATTAATGTAGTTGGCAGAGGGAAACACGTCCCCCTAGGGGAAGGTGATGTAAACCCTGAGCTGCTGTTGGCCACCTTTGCTACTGTGTAAAGCTAGAATCCCTCCACATGAAGGAGACCTAGAGGAAAACAGAGCCAAGAAATGGAGGGATTCAGAGGTCCTGGTGCCATCATATGAACTCCTGGATCTAACAGCACCTAAAGCCAGACTCGATTCTTCCAAATTACAAGGGCCAAATTTACTATCTTGTTGTTATTTTTTTCTTCAGTTAATTTGAGTGTCTGTATTTGCAAACCAAGAGCCCCAAATAATCCTACCAAGCTGTGTGGAAATGGCTGGCAGGATAATATCGATGGAGATTAAGTCACACTCCTCTAAATACAGCTTAGTCCTCTGTTATCCTTTTCGAGATACTCACCACCATAGAAAAGTGCTCCAAATCCTGTGATGTAGACAGTTGAATTCGGCTGGTAGGATGCAGAGGCTTCTGGCAAACAAACTGGGTGGACTTCATCAGTAAAGGTGACTGCGGGAGAGAACTGTACAACAGCAATGTCGTATTCTCTTGCTGGGGAGTGATACCTCTCATGGACAATAATTCTTTTGACATTTCTTTTCATTAATGGAGGGTTGATTGTTGTTCCAAAGCTAACAGTCCAATGATGTGGATTTGCATCACTGGAAAAGGTTAGAAATGAACAGAATATATGAACTACACTACTATAATTTCATGTAAACTAATAAAAGAAAATTCCATCCTAAAAATATTTGATTGTAATGATAGTTTTCTTTGACCATTTAAATATAGTTTATTGCTACTATCTTGAAAGATAAACCAAATACAAACAGCATCTTAGAGCTGAAATCCATACAAATTATTACATTTTAGAGCTGTAAAGCACATAAAATATCATTCATTTATCTCTTCAGCAAATAGTTATTGAATATGTATGTGCTGGGCATTATTTAAAGTACTAAGGATAAAGTGGTGAACAAGACAGAAAAAGTCCCTGTTTTGGGAGTACACAATTCTAGTGAAGGAAAAAGAGCAAAACAAATGAATAGATAAATAACTTGAAATGGAGATAAGAGCTATAAAATAAAACAGGGCAATGGAATAGAATACTAGGGGTAGTCAGATAAATCTCTTTTCAGAATGTGGCATGTGGGCTGAGGCATGGTTTATGGGGAGTCATCGGTGAGAAGATGGGGAGACAAGGCTCCAGGCAAACATCCCTGGGCCTTAGACTGGACAGGGTGTAGTTCAGGACAAATGGGAAGAATGGTGAGGGGAAGAGGTTGGAGAGAAAGGTGGGGACCAGATTTTAGAGTGTCTTATAAGCTATAAATAAAGTGCTTAGATTTTATTCAAGTGATATAGTAATTCACTGGATGATTTCCATCTGGAAGTATGAATCTCATTTACATGAGGTAAAAGCTGTCAAAAGTCCTATGAAAGATGATCAAGTGTGAATGACTTCTAGCTTGTGGGCTTGAGCCAGTGCTGAATCATAATACAGATAGGGATGGGAAAGTTCATATTATAATGAAGGATCATCTAGCAAAGCCTTCATTTCATACTTAAGGAAAATAAGGCCTAGATGGGTTAAACTATTTGCCTAGTATCACATATCTGCCTGACTCTCTTTATTCTTTTCTTTATAGGACATTGTCTCCCACCCAAATCTATTTATTAATAGCAAGATATTATGTTCCCTAACTAATTAACTGAACTATCATCATCTATGAGGGATAAGCAAAGAGACAGAGACTCCCCATACAGACACTTGTTTCTCACCTAATTATATGTAGCTTTAGTCATAGAAAGAAGCATATAAACATATCAGTGGGGTTTAATTTGACAGTTGTTAATTGTGTTGGGATTATGGTTATTTTTATTTTTAAGGCAATTAAACTTTTGTTTTTATACATACGATTAAATTAAACTTTACATACATAAACAAAAATACATAATACATATATAAATTAAAAAATCATTTAGCCCTCTCACTGATCCAGTATTTGAAAGATGGAACTTACCATGTGGAAGACATAGGCCTGTGCTCCATCTCTTAACATTGTGACCTGGGGGTGAGTTACTTAACTTTTTTATTGCCCTCCATGAAAAACCAAGCAGGGTTTACCAAGCAAGGTGGTTGTAAGAGTTACATAAAACAAATCTTAAGCACCTAACCACATGTTTGGAACATACTGGAGCTTAGTAAATGGCAGTAGCTGTTGTAAGGACACTCAAATGGCAACTGCCTGGGCTGAAGCCTTGGTGATGGAGACGTCTTTGCCTTAGACTCTCTTTCCTCACCCTGGAATCCCTTTCATCTTTGAATAGCTCTGACTGTTGACAAGTTGTTCTTTGATCCCATAAATTCTCTTCCACAGGAAAGTACCCTGAGATACACAAATACAACTATCAGTGCTTTCTCAGGTATAATTGTTTGTCTCCAAAGATAGTGTTTCTCAAGCTTTAATGTGCATACAAATAACCCGGGAAACCTGTTGAAACGTCAGCTCCTGATTCAGAGATAGGGCTTGAGAATCTTTTTAAAATTATTACCATTAATTTTTTTATGAAGTAGATTTTATACAATATTTTAATAGTTTCAGGTGGGCAAGATAGTGATTCAGTAATTATATACATTAAATGATTCTTTTTAATTTTTTTATTTTTTTATTAAGGTATTATTGATATACACTCTTATGAAGGTTTCACATGAAAAAACAATGTGGTTACTACATTTACTCATATTATCAAGTCCCCACCCATACCCCTATTCAGTCACTGTCCACCAGTGCAGCAGGATGCCACAGATCCACTATTTGCCTTCTTTGTGCTACACAGTTCTCCCCATGATCCCCCACACCACGTGTACTAAACATAATACCCCTCAATCTGCTTCTCCTTCCAACCCCACCTGCCCTCCCACACCCCTCCTCTTTGGTAACCACTAGTTCCTTCTTAGAGTCTCTGAGACTGCTGCTATTTTGTTCCTTCAGTTTTGCTTCATTATTATACTCCACAAATGAGGGAAATCATCTGGCACTTGTCTCTCTCTGCCTGGCTTATTTCACTGAGCATAATGTCCTCCAGCACCATCCATGTTGTTGCAAATGGTAGGATTTGTTTTTTCTTATGGCTGAATAGTATTCCATTGTATATATGTACCACCTCTTCTTTATCCATTCATCTCATCTACTGATGGACACTTAGGTTGCTTCCATATCTTGTCTATTGTAAAAAGTGCTGCGATAAACATAGGGGTACATATGACCTTTTGACTCTGAGAAGTTGTATTCTTTGGGTAAATTCCAAGGAGTGGGATTCCCAGGTCAAATGGTATTTCTATTTTTAGTTTTTTGAGGAACTTCCATACTGCTTTCCACAATGGTCGAACTAGCTTACATTCCCACCAGCAGTGGAGGAGGTTTCCCCTTTGTCCACATCCTCGCCAACATTTGTTATTCTTAGTCTTTTCCATGCTGGCCATCCTTACTGGTTTGAGGTTATATTTCATTGTGGTTTTAATTTGCATTTCCCTGATGATTAGTGATGTGAAGCATCTTTTCATATGCTTGTTGGCCATCAGAATTTCTTCTTTGGAGAACTGTCTCTTCATATCCTCTGCCCATTTGTTATCCTTTGCCCATTTTCAGGTTATTTGCTTTTTGGGTGTTGAGGTATGTGAGTTTTTTATATATTTTGGATGTTAACCCCTTGTTCGATATGTCATTTACAAATATATTCTCCCATACTGTAGGATAACTTTTTGTTCTGTTGATGATGTCCTTTGCCATACAGGAACTTTTTAGTTTGATGTAGTCCCATGAGTTCATTTTTGCTTTTGTTTCCCTTGCTCAAGGAGATGTGTTCAGGAAGAAGTTGCTCATGCTTATATTCAGGGGATTTTTGCCTATGTTGTCTTCTAAGAGTTTTATAGTTTCATGACTTACATTCAGGTCTTTGATCCATTTTGTGTTTACTTCTGTGAATGGGGTTAAACAATAATCCAGTTTCATTCTCTTGCATGTAGCTGTCCAGTTTTGCCAAAACCAGCTGTTGAAGAGGCTGTCATTTCCCCATTGTATGTCCATGGCTCCTTTATCATATATTACTTGACCATATATGGTTGGGTTTATATCAGGGATCTCTAGTCTGATCCATTGGTCTATAGATCTTTTCTTCTGCCAGTACCAAATTGTCTTGATTACTGTGGCTTTGTAGTAGAGCTTGAAGATAGGGAGCATAATCCCTCCTGCTTTATTCTTCCTTCTCAGGATTGCTTTAGCTATTCGGGGTCTTTTGTGGTTCCATATGAATTTTAGAATGATTTTCTCTAGTTCCTTGAAGAATGATGTTGGTATTTTGATAGGAATTGCATTGAATCTGTATTGCTTTAGGCAGGATGGCCATTTTGACAATATTAATTCTTCCTATCCATGAGCATGGATGGGTTTCCATTTATTGGTATCTTCTTTAATTTCTTTCATGAGTGCCTTGTAGTTTTCAGAGTATAGGTCTTTCACTTCCTTGGTTAGGTTTATTCCTAGGTATTTTATTCTTTTTGATGCAACTGTGAATGGAATTGTTTTCCTGATTTCTCTCTCTGCTAGTTCATTGTTAGTGTATAGGAATACCACAGATTTCTGTGTATTAATTTTGTATCCTGTAACTTCGATGAATTCAGATATTTTTCTAATAGTTTTGGAATGGATTCTTTAGGGTTTTTATATACAATATCATGTCATCTGTAAACGGACAGTTTAACTACTTCCTTGCCATCTGGATGCCTTTTATTTCTTTGTGTTGTCTGATGGCTGTGGCTAGGATTTCCAGTACTATGTTGAATAGAAGTGGAGAGAGTAGGCATCCTTGTCTTGTTCTCAATCTTAAACGAAAAGCTTTCAGCTTCTCGCTGTTAAGTATAATGTTGGCTGTGGGTTTGTCATATATGCCCTTCCTTATGTTGAAGTACTTGCCCTCTATATCCATTTTGTTCAAAGTTTTCATCATGAATGGATGTTGAATTTTGTCAAATGCTTTTTCAGCATCTATGGAGATGATCATGTGGTTTTTGTGCTTCTTTTTGTTGATTCGGTGGATGATGTTGATGGATTTTTGAATGTTGTATCATCCTTGTATCCCTGGGATAAATCCCACTTCATCATGGTGTATGATCCTCTTGTGTATTTTTGATTTCGGTTTGCTAATATTTTGTTGAGTATTTCTGTATCTATGTCCATCAGGGATATTGGTCTATAATTTTCTTTTTTTGTGGTGTCTTTGCCTGGCTTTGGTATTAGAGTGATGCTGGCCTCATAGAATGAGTTTGGAAGTATTCCTTCTTCTTCTACTCTTTGGAAAACTTTAAGGAGGATGGGTATTAGGTCTTCACTAAATGTTTGATAAAATTCAGCGGTGAAGCCATCTGGTTCAGGGATTTTGTTCTTAGGTAGGTTTTTGATTACCAGTTCAATTTCGTTGCTGGTAATTGGTCTGTTCAGATTTTCTGTTTCTTTCTGGGTCAGCCTTAGAAGGTTGTATTTTTCTAGAAAGCTGTTCATTTCTTCTAGTTTATCAGTTTGTTAGCATACAATTTTTCATAGTAATTTTAATAATTCTTTGTATTTCTGTGGTGTCTGTAGTGATTTTTCCTTTCCCATTTTGGACTCTGTTTATGTGAGTAGACTCTCTTTTTTTTCTTGATAAGTCTGGTTAAGGGTTTATTTATTTTGTTTATTTTCTCAAAGAACCAGCTCTTGCTTTCATTGATTCTTTCTATCGTTTTATTCTTCTCAATTTTATTTATTTCTGCTCTAATCTTTATTATGTCCCTCCTTCTACTGACTTTGGGCCTCAACTGTTCTTTTTCTAGTTTCATTAATTGTGAGTTTAGACTGCTCATATGGGATTGTTCTTCTTTCCTGACGTAGGCCTGTATTACGATATACTTTCCTCTCAGCACGGCCTTTGCTGTCTCCCACAGATTTTGCGGTGTTGAATTATTGTTGTCATTTGTCTCCATATACTGCTTGATCTCTGTTTTTATTTGGTCATTGATCCATTGGTTATTTAGGAGCATGTTGTGAAGCCTCCATGTGTTTGGGATTTTTCATTTTCTTTGCATAATTTATTTTCAGTTTCATACCTTTGTGGTCTGAGAAACTGGTTGGTACAATTTCAATCTTCTTGAATTTACCTAGGCTCTTTTTTGTGGCCTAGTATATGATTTATTGTTGAAAATGTTCCATGTGCACTTCAGAAGAATGTGTATTCTGCTGCTTTTGGGTGTAGAGTTCTGTAGATGTCTTTTAGGTCCATCTGTTCTAATGTGTTTTTCAGTGCCTCTGTGTCCTTACTTATTTTCTGTCTGTTTGATCTGTCCTTCAGAGTTAGTGTAGTGTTGAAGTCTCCTAGAATGAATGCACTGCATTCTATTTCCCCTTTTAATTCTGTTTGTATTTGTTTCACATATGTAGGTGCTCCTGTGTGGGGCGCATAGATATTTATAATGGTTATATCTTCTTGTTGGATTGACCCTTTTATCATTATGTGATGTCCTTCTTTGTCTCTTGTGATTTTCTTTGGTTTGAAGTCTATTTTGTCTGATATAGGTACTGTAACTCCTGCTTTTTTCTCCCTATTAGTTGTGTGAAATATCTTTTTCCATCCCTTCACTTTTAGACTGTATATATCTTTGGGTGTAATGTGAGTCTCTTGTAGGCAGTATATAGATGGGTCTTGTGTTTTTATCCATTAAGTGACTCTATGTCTCTTGATTGGTGCATTCAGACCATTTACATTTATGGTGATTATCGATAGCTATGTACTTATTGCCATTGCAGGCTTTAGATTTGTGGTTACCAAAGGTTCAAGGTTAACTTCTTTACTATCTGAGAGTCTAACTTAACTCACTTAATATGCTATTACAAACATAATCTAAAGGTTCTTTTCTTTTTCTCATCCTTTTTCTTCCTCCTCCATTGTTTATATAATAGGTATCATATTCTGTATTGTTTGTCTATCCCTTGATTGACTTTGGGGGTAGTTAATTTAATTTTGCATTTTCTTAGTAATTAGCTGTCCTACTTTCTTTACTGTGGTTTTATTACTTCAGGTAACAGCTATTAAACCTTAGGAACACTTCCATCTATGGGATTCCCTCCAAAATACACTGTAGAGATGGTTTGTGGGAATTAAATTCTCTCAGTTTTTTGCTTATCTGGAAATTATTTAATACCTCTTTCAAATTTAAATGATTTTCTTGCTGGATAAAGTAATCTTGGTTTGAGGCCCTACTGCTTCATTGCATTAAATACATCATGCCATTCACTTCTGGCCTGTAAGGTTTCTTCTGAGAAGTCTGATGATAGCCTGATGGGCTTTCCTTTGTAGGTGATCTTATTTCTCTTTCTGGCTGCTTTTAGTAGTCTGTCTTTATCTTTGGTCTTTGTCGTTTTAATTACTATATGTCTTGGTGTTGTCTTCCTTGGGTCCCTTGTATTGGAAAATCTGAGTGTCTCCATGGCCTGAGAGACTATCTCCTTCCCCACATTGGGGAAGTTTTCAGCAATTACCTCCTCAAAGACACTTTCTATCCCTTTTTCTCTCTCTTCTTCTTCTGGTATCCCTATAATGCAAATATTGGTCCGTTTGGATTGGTCACACAGTTCTCTCAGTATTCTTTCATTCTTAGAGATCCTTTTTCCTCTCTGTGCCTCAGTGTCTTTGTATTCCTCTTCTCTAGTTAGTATTTCACTTATTGTCTCCTCCACCATATCTAGTCTGCTTTTAATACCCTCCATTGTGTTCTTCAGTGATTAGATCTCCAACTGGAATTCATTCCTGAGTTCTTGAATATCTTTCCATACCTCCATGAGCATGTTAATTATTTTTGTTTTGAACTCTCTTTCAGGAAGATTCATGAGTTCAATGTCATCTTTCTCAGGAGTTGTATTAATAATTTAACATTGAACCAGGTTTCTTTGGTGTTTCATATTTGTATATGGCACCCTCTAGTTTCCAGAAACTCTACTCTCTGGAGATGCTCAGAACCTGAAGCAATGTCGAGAGTTTCAGGGGAGTGGTATTGGTGCCTGGCAGGAGGAAAGAGCTGTTTCCTGCTTCCCGGCTGCTATGCCTGTCTCCACTGCCTGAACCAGTGGGCTGATCATACAGGTATAATCCTCTATGCATTGCATTTGTAGTTGCTGTAGACAGATCTTCCTTCTGGATGGCCTAATGCCAGGGTAGGTTTTGCCAGTTTGCAAGCCAGGTGGGGCTTGCTGTGAGAAAGACGAATTAGGCTGCGTATCATGGAGGGGGTCCTTGGAGCTGTGTAACCAGCCAGGGAGCTGGAGCACCTGAAAATTGTGAAAGCTCCCAACATGCTGGGCAGAGTGCACCCAGACAATTTTGTCTACCTGTCCTTTCTCCTGAACAGTAAGCTCTGTGAAATCCTTGCCCCTTTTACAACCCTCTTGCTAAGAGCTTCCTTGTTAGGAATTCTCTCAGACTGCCCACCTTTCTTTTGTCCCAGATCAGCCTGATATGGATCACTGCTTTCTACAAGTGGCTGGAATCTCAGTCTCTCCAGGAATTCTGTCTGTCTTAGCTTTCCACACCCCTAATCATGAGAGTATCATGAAAACACCATGAAATGCAGGTTTGTGCTCCCAGAGCACATCCTGGAGTTAGGTATTCAGAAGTCCCAGGCCTCCACACCCTCCCTGGTCTGTTTCTCTTCTACTCACCAGTAGAGGAAGGGCTTGGGTCCCACCAGGCCACAGCCTTGGTATATTACCCGGTTCTGTGAGGCCTGTTCTTTTCCCCAGGTGTATGCAGTCTGGTGAATCCCTCTTTCCTGTTGCTCTTTCAGGATTAATTGTATTAATGCTATTTTCATATTATATGCTGTTTTAGGAGGAAGCCTCTGTCGTACCTCTCATGTTGCCATCTTTAATCCTACATTAAATGATTCTTGCATCTCAAAAAATACTGTAATGTTATGAATACTGCTGATCTGTGGACCACACTTTTATACTATCACCTTTCTTTACCATCCAAGACTCTATAAGAGCACTTTATCTTGTCAAGGTCTCTTTAAGTGTGTTGTTCATGACAGAATTCGGTATTCCAGGCAGTGTCTCATCAATTAAAACTCTAATATCTCATTTATTCTGGTATCTACATTCTCAGTTAAAGTGCAGTTTTGTGAATATTGACTCACAGTCTATTTTCCAACAAAAATTCTGAGCCATTTTCACATGTTAAACCATATATATGCTTTCTGTACTGATATACTTGGAATTGTCTTTTTTGACCCAAGTTGTAGCCTTACATTTACACCTGCTAAAATTAACCATTTAGTTCTTTATTTTCCTTTTATCTATCTATCTATCTATCTATCTATCTATCTATTTATCTATCTATCTATCTATCTATTTATTTATTTTTGGTATCATTAATAAACATTTACATGAACAACACTGGGGTTACTAGATTCCCCTCATTATTATGTTTCCACCACATACCCTGTTACAGTCATTGTCCATCAGTGTAGTAAGATGCTATAGAATCATTACTTGTCTTCTCTGTGCTATACAGTCTTCCTCGTGGCACACCTCCACCCCCACATTATGTGTATTAATCTTAATGTCCCTTTTCCTCCTTATCCCACCCTTTCCATCAGTTCTCCCCAGTCCCTTTTCCTTTGGCAACTGTTAGTCCATTCTTGGGTTCTGTGAGCCTGCTGCTGTTTTGTTCTTTCAGTTTTTGCTTGTTCTTATACTCCACAGGAGAGTGAAATCATTTGATACTTGTCTTTCTTTGCCTGGCTTATTTCACTGAGCATAATACCCTCTAGCTCCATCCATGTTGTTGAAAACAGTAGGATTTGTTTTCATCTTATGGCTGAAAAATATTCCATTATGTGTATGTACCACATCTTCTTTATCCATTAATCTACTGGTGGACACTTAGGTTGTTTCCATTTCTTGGCTATTGTAAATAGTGCTGCAATAAACATAGGGGTAAATATGTTTTTTGAACTGGGTTCCTGCATTCTTAAGGTAAATTCCTAGGAGTGGAATTCCTGGATCAAATGGTATTTTTATTTTTAGTTTCTGAGGAACTTCCATATTGCTTTCCACAATGGTTGAACTAGCTTACATTCCCACCAGCAGTGTAGGAGGGTTCCCCTTTCTCCACATCCTTGCCAACATTTGTTGTTGTTTGTCTTTTGGATGGTGGCCATCCTAATTGGTCTGAGGTGATAGCTCATTGAGCTTTTAATTTGCATTTCTCTGATGATTAGCGATTTGGATTGGAGCATCTTTTCATGTGCCAGTTGACCATCTGAATTTCTTCTTTGGAGAAGTGTCTGTTCATATTCTCTGCCCATTTTTTAATTGGGTTATTTGCTTTTTGTTTGTTTAGGTGCATGAACTCTTTGTATATTTTGGATGACAACCTTTTATCAGATTTGTCATTTATGAATATATTCTCCCATACTGTAGGATGCCTTTTTGTTCTACTGATGGTGTCCTTTGCTGTACAGAAGCTTTTTAGTTTGATATAGTACCACTTGTTCATTTTTGCTTTTGTTTCCCTTGCCTGTGAAGATATGTTCATGAATAACTTGCTCATGTTTATATTCAAGAGAGTTTTGCCTATATTTTCTTCTAAGAGTTTTATGGTTTCATGATTTACATTCAGGTCTTTGATCCATTTTGAGTTTACTTTTGTGTATGGGGTTAGACAGTAATCCAGTTTCATTCTCTTACATGTAGCTGTTCAGTTTTGCCAACACCAGCTGTTGAAGAAACTGTCATTTCCCCATTGTATATCCATGGCTGCTTTATCATATATTAATTGACCATATATGCTTGGGTTAATATCTGGATTGTCTATTCTGTTCCATTGGTCTATGGGTTTGTTCTTGTGCCAGTACCAAATTGTCCTGATTACTGTGGCTTTGTAGTAAAGCTTGAAATTGGGAAGCAAGATACCCCTGCTTTATTCTTCCTTCTCAAGATTGCTTTAGCAGTTCAGGGTCTTTTGTGGTTCCATGTGAATTTTAGAACTATTTGTTCCAGTTCATTGAAGAATGCTGTTAGTATTTTGTTAGGGATTGCACTGAATCTTTACATTGCTTTAGGCAGGATGGCCATTTTAACAATATTAATTCTTCCTACCCAAGAGCATGGGATGAATTTCCATTTATTAGTATCCTCTTTAATTTCTCTTAGGAGTGTCTTGTAGTTTTGAGAGTATAGTTCTTTCACTTCCTTGGTTAGGTTTATTCCTAGGTATTTTATTCTTTTTGATGCAATTGTGAATGGAATTGTTTTCCTGATTTCTCTTTCTGGTAGTTCATCTTTAGTGTGTAGTAGAGCAACAGATTTCTGTGCATTAATTTTTTATCCTGCAACTTTTCTGAATTCAGATATTAGATCTAGTAGTTTTGGAGAGGAGTCTTCAGGGTTTTTTATGTACAATATCATGTCATCTGCAAACAGGCTCAGTTTAACTTCTTCCTTAAAAATTTGGATGCCTTTTATTTCTTTGTGTTGTCTGATTGCCATGGCGAGGACCTCCATTACTATGTTGAATAAAAGCAGGGAGAGTGGGCATCCTTGTCTTGTTCTCCATCTTAGAGGAAAAGCTTTCAGCTTCTCACTGTTAAGTATGATGTTGGCTGTGGGTTTGTCATATATACCCTTTCTTATGTTGAGTTACTTCCCTCTATACCCATTTGGTTCAGAGTTTTCATCATGAATGGATGTTGAATTTTGTTCAATGCTTTTTCAGCATCTATGGAGATGATCATATAGTTTTTGTGCTTCTTTTTGTTGATGTGGTGGACGATGTTGATGGATTTTCAAATGTTGTACTATCCTTGCATCCCTGTAATAAATCCCACTTCATCATGGTGTATGATCCTCTTGATGTATTTTTGAATTCAATTTGATATTTTGTTGAGTATTTTTGCATCTGTGTTCATCAGGGATATTGTGTAGTTTTCTTTTTTTGTAGTGTCTCTGCTTGGTTTTGGTATTAGAGTGATGCTGGCTTCATAGAATGAGTTTGGAAGTATTCCCTCCTCTTCTATTTTTTGGAAAACTTTAAGGAGAGTGGGTATTATGTCTTCTCTAAATGTTTGATATAATTCAGTGGTGAATCCATCTTGTCCGGGGGTTTTGTTCTTGGGTAATTTTTGATTGCCAATTCAATTTTATTGCTGGTAACTGGTCTGTTTACATTTTCTGTTTCTTCCTGTGTCAGTCTTGGAAGGTTGTATTTTTCTAGAAAGTTGTCCATATCTTCTAGGTTGTCCAGTTTGTTAGCAATAGATTTTCATAGTATTCTCTAATAATTCTTTGTATTTCTGTGGTGTCTGTCATGATTTTTCCTTTCTCATTTCTGATTCTCTTTATGTGTGTAGATTCTCTCTTTTTATTAATAAGTCTGGCTAGGGGTTTATCTATTTTGTTTATTTTATCAAAGAACCAGCTCTTGGTTTCATTAATTTTTTCTATTGTTTTCTTCTTCTCAATTTTATTTATTTCTTTTCTCATCTTTATTATGTCCCTCCTGCTGACTTTGAGATTCATTTGTTCTTCTTTTTCCAGTTTCAATGATTGTGAATTTAGACTCTTCACTTGGGATGTTCTTACTTCTTTAAAAAGGCCTGGATTGCTATATGTTTCCCTCTTAGAACTGCCTTCCCTGTGTCCCACAGAAATTGAGGCATTGTGCTGTTGTTTTCATTTGTCTCCATATATTGCTTGATCTTAGTTTTAATTTGGTCACTGATCCATTGATTATTTAGGAGCATGTCATTAAACCTCCATGTGTTTGTGTGTCTTTTTGTTTTCTTTGTACAATTTATTTCTAGATTTACACCCTGTTATCTGAGAAGATAGTTGATACAGTTTCATTCTTTTTGAATTTACTGAGGCTCCTTTTGTGGCCTAGTATGTGGTCAGTTCTGTAAAATGTTCTGTGTACTCTTGAAATAGAATGTGTATCCTGCTTCTTTTGGGTAGAGAGTTCTGTAGATGTCTGTTAGGTCCATCTGTTCTAATGTGTTGTTCAGTGCCTCTGTCTCCTTACTTATTTTCTGTCTGGTTGATCTGTCCTTTAGAGAGTAGTGTTGAAGTCTCCTAGAATGAATGCATTGCATTCTATTTCTGCTTTTAATTCTGTTTGTATTTGTTTCACATATATAGGTTCTCCTGTGTTGGGTGCTTAGATAGCTATAATGGTTATATCCTCTTGTTGCATTGACCCCTTTATCATTATGTAATGTCCTTCTTTGTCTCTTGTAACTTTCTTTGTTTTGAAGTCCATTTTTCTGATTCAAGTACTGTAACACATGCTTTTTTCTCCCTATTAGTTGCATGCAGTATCTTTTTCCATCCCTTCACTTTTAGTCTATGTATGTTTTGTGTTTGAAGTGAGTCTCTTGTAGGCAGCATATAGATGGGTCTTATTTTTGTATCCATTCAGTGACTATGTCTTTTGATTGATGCATTCAGACCATTTATCTTTAGGGTGATTATTGATAGGTGTGTAATTATTGCCATTGCAGGCTTTAGATTCATGATTACCAAAGGTTCAAGGGTAACTTCCTTACTATCTAAGAGTCTAAATTAACTCACTTAGTATGCTATTACAAATACAATCTAAAGGTGCTTTTTTTCCCCTTCCTTTTCTTCCTCCTCCATTATTTATATATTAGGTATCACATTCTGTACTCTTTGTCTATACCTCTTTATTACCTCTGGTGACAGATATTTAACCTTAGGAACACTTCTGTCCATAGCAGTCCCTCCAAAATACACTGTAGAGATGGTTTGTGGGACGTAAATTATCTCATCTTTTGATTATCTGGAAATTGTTTAATCCCTCCTTCAAATTTAAAAGATAACCTTGCCAGTGAAGTATTATTGATTAAAGGCCCTTCTGCTTCGTTGTGTTAAATACATCATGCCACTCACTTCTGGCCTGTAAGGTTTCTGCTGAGAAGTCTGATGATAACCTGGTGGGTTTTCCTTTGTATGTGATCTTATTTCTCTCTCTGGCTCCTCTTAATAGTCTATCCTTATCCTTGATCTTTGCTATTTTAATTATTGTATGTCTTGGTGTTGTCCTCCTTGAGTCCTTTGTGTTGGGAGATCTATGTGTCTACGTGGTCTGAGAGACTATCTCCTTCCCCACATTGGGGAATTTTTCAGCAATTACTTCTTCAAAGACACCTTCGATCCCTTTTTCTCTCTCTTCTTCTTCTGGTACCCCTATAATACTAATATTGTTCTGTTTGGATTGGTCACACTATTCTCTCAATATTCTTTCATTCTTAGATATCCTTTTATATCTCTGTGCCTCAGCTTCTTTGTGTTCCTCTTCCCTAATTTGTATTTAATTTATTGTCTCCTCCACTGTATCTAATACGCTTTTAACATTGTGTTCTTCAACAATTGAATCTCCATCCTAAATTTGTTCCTGAGTTCTTGAATATTTTTCTGTACCTCCATGAGCATGTTAATAATTTTTATTTTGAAATCACTTTCCGGAAGATACATGAGATTGATATCATTTGAATCTTTCTCAGGTGATTCATAATTTTGCTTTGAACCAGATTCCTTTGATGTTTCATAATTTGTCTGTGGTGCCCTCTAGTGTCCAGAAGCTCTACTCTATGGAGCTGCTCAGCCCCTGGAGCAATGTCGGGGGTCACAGGGAAATGTTGGTGCTAGTGGGGAGGAAAGTTCAGTTTCCTCCTTTCTGGATGCTATGCCTGTCTCCACTGCCAGAACCAGTGGTCCAAATACACAGGTGTAAGCCTCTATGCTTTGTGTTTGTAGCTGCCATAGGCCGGGCTTCCTTCTGGCTGGCCTGATGCCATGGCAGGGGTTGCTGGTTTGCGAGCCTGATACAGGCTAGCTGGGGAGAAGACTCAGCAGCCTGCATATCTTAGTTGGGGGCCTTGGAGCTGCGTAGCCAACCAGGGGTATGGAATGCCTGAAGATGGTTTAAGCTCCCAACCTGCTGGACAGAGTGCACCTGGACAATTTTGTCTACATGTCCTTTTTCCTGAGTAGTAAGCTCTGTGCAATCCTTGCCCCTTTAACAGCCCTCTCACTTTTAGGAAGTTTCTCAGACTGCCCACCCATATCTGCCAGATATGAATACCTGTTTTCCATAAGCAGCTGAAATCTCCATCTCTCCAGGTATTATTTAGCTTTCCAACCACACTAAATCACAAGGGCACCATGCAATATAGGCTCATGCTCCTGGAGCAGGTCTCCAGGGCTAGGTTTTCAGCAGTTCCAGGCCTCCACTTCCTCCCTGCTCTGTTTCTCTTCCTCCTGCTGGTGCGCTGGGGTGGGGGAAGGCCTTGGGCCCCACCAGGTCACAGCTTTGGTACGTTATACTGTTCTGTGAGGTCTGCTCTTTTCTCCCGGTGTATACAGTCTGGTGCAGCCTTCTTTCCTGTTGCTCTTTCAGGATTAGTTGTATTAAATTATATTTTCATATTCTATGTAGGTTTAGGAAGAGGTCTCTATCTCACCTCTCACACAGCCATCTTTAATCCCCTTATCTCAACCATTTAGTTTTTGTTTATTATTCTAACACAATTAAAATCCTACAGAAATTCCTGTTTTGCTTACACATATACTTGTTTTTCTTTCCAGTGTATGTCTCAGCTACTTTGATGAGCATGACTTCTGCATCATTTGTCAAACCTAGAAATATATACTGCCTAGAACATGGTGCAGGGTTGAGATCTTTGGTGGGCCTGCAAAGTGTCTTCAGTACTACAACAGAAATTCATCATCATTATCTTTTGGATGGAGTTATTTTGTTACCTACTGAGCTACCTATTATCCTTGCATTCAATTTAAATTATTTTATTTTTTCCAGAAGCCTTCGCATTTGCTTTGCCATTATAACATGTCATACTACCTATCTTGAGAACTGTGTTTATTTCTCAGAAGCTTATTTTAAGGGAGGGACTGACAAAGAGCATTCAGAGTGAAGGGACCGCGGTGGTAGGTGCTGTGAAATAAAGTAATGATAGTATCTTCACATATGGTTCGGAGATTCTCACTTAACTGTATTGTAAGTATGCTCAGAATGCATAAAGAATTAACCAAGTGTTAACTGTTCATTTAAAACAATCATATGACAGCACAAATGTTATCTTTACTTCCATTTTGCCTTTTTAACATCATTGTCTAAAGGTGCTATATTATATGAAGGTCCCACTGGGTGGCCCAAAAGCCTGTCTCAATCCTTTGTTACTCAAAGAAATCTCTTTTGAAGTGCCTGTCCTTATCCTGGTAATTTCCTCATTTTGGTTGTGGACTACTCTATTTCCACCAGATCATCATATGTCAATGTTATAAATTTGATTTGAGCAGTTCTCCATTATTATGATTACCAACTTCCAATCTCTACTGAAGATTTCAGTTTAACTTTTTAATGAATTTACTTATAATCAGCAAGAGACTGGCCCAAATGTTTGGCAGAAACAGACCCTAGTCTTAAATGGAGAAAATTATTTTGAGAGCAGATTAATTATAGATGTTATTTGTAAGTATTTTTATGCTATGATAACTTGTGCTTTCTTACACAATTCCTTTAAAACTCTGAGGACCTGATCAATGGATAATAGGATAATGACTACTAACCCTCACTAACCTTCCACAGAAGTATGCAAGTGTAACATCATGTTAGAAAAGGACCTGAAAATTTTTCTCACTGTACCTCAGTAATATTTGGGTCATTGATTACTATTACTCAGAACATAATAAAACTCAAAGGTTTTAGCAGTAGCGGAGCCTAGTTTGAGGACAATAACTTACTTCTTAAAGCAGTGTGCGGCGGTGAGCAGCCAAGTATCACTGATCAAGGTGGCTCCACACTGGTGTATGTTGTTACGCTGCAGGGAAGCTTGCCAAGGCCAGGCACCCTTGGCCGCAATGCTGCCAGACATTATTCTGTTGACTATTAATGGAACAACTCGTTTACCACAACCTGAAAGAGATGAGATCATTAAGTTATAAGAAATGTCTCTATAATTTTTGATTCAGAGAGCGTAATAAGGTAATGCAATGTAAAGGTTGATTCTATCATTATATAAACCTGTATAATATTAATATCTATCCTCTGTGATTCCTTGACATACCACAAGGTGTGTGTCCTAAGGACTTTTGGTGTCAATTACCTAGATGTCCTTGGAGTTCCTATTGAGATTATTATTTCCCAGTTTTAGATGATTCAGCAGTGTTACTTTGAAGTGAAGTTCTCAATAGAAGAACTGGGCAGACAAGAAATTACCCATTTCTTGGAATTCCTTTTCCCATATATTTTTCTGAGTGACTAGTTCCTAAGGTGTGCATGGGTTAATGTAGCATGACTGGTTTCCCACTCTTTAGGATGGAACCGTCCATGTTTCCACATAAATATCTAATTTCATTATTGGTGGGAATGAGTATGTACTCTTATTATGTGCATCAGATCAGAGAATACTTTGCTGTTTAGTATTCCTGCTAAGAATTAAGCCTGTTCAGAGCATGGTTCTAACCAAAGAATATATGGTACATTCAGTTCTTGTCCCAATGAATTAGGTATTCAAAAGGAAAACTCATTTTGCTGATCACACTCCAGCTGTGGCAGTCATTTCAGAAATCTCCATCACTCTACCATTACCATTCTTCTCATCCAGAGGGCTATAAATCTTCCCAGATCATCTCCCTGCCTCCAGTCTTGCTCCTCTAACCCATTCTTTACACTGAAAACTGAGTGATTTTTCTGATATGTATAAAACCTTTCAGTGACTTCTCATCATCTTTCTAAAAATGAGGGGTTTCAGGGAGGTTCTAGTCCTTGGTCGCTGTCAGTCACACCCCTTTCTCATACCTCCCAAACCCCATTCTATTTCAGCCACAACGACATTTTTCAGTTACAAAAAGTGACCATATTTTTGCTCTTCTCATGACATTTTATATACTACTCCCCTTGCCCAGGACCCTCTTCCCATGTGTCACTCAATGAATGGCCTGTCCTTTCCCCTGTCTCAGGGATCATTTTCTGAATCCACAAGATCAGGTTAGCTGACTCTGTGATTGACTCTCATAGCACGATGAACTGTCTCTGTCACTGCAGTTATCACACCATTTTAACATTTCCTGACTTCTTTATTTTTTACTCTACCTTTAAACTTCTTATTTTAGAAGAGGAATCGTGTCTTGTTAACAATGGTATGCACTTTCTGGCACTTGATAGATACCTTCTGGCACATGATAAATGTTACAAATATGTCTATTGAATAAATGAATAAAAATTTTTAGTGTGTTTGTAAGACACAGAGGTAAATGCATAGATACCTTTGGTCAAATTTTTCACCACTTTTATGAAAATCTTTCAAAATTTAGGCCACAGTGATATGAAGTGAGTGAGTGAGTGGACAATGTGTTAACTATGAAGATGAGTGTATTAAGCACATTTTTTAGGTCAGTCACAGATAATAGGGTCTATCTCCTCTCCATTTATCACTTTCTCATTATTTTACTTCTCAACAGAAAGAACATTTCATAACATTTAAAAAAGTTAGAAAAGCAAGTCCATTTATTCAAAATCAGAAATAAATAATTTCTTCAAATTGCCCCCAAATTTCTACCATGTAAAATGTTTTTCTTGAAAATGCTGAAAAGATTGGTTTCAGAATTTAAAAAAGCATTTCTGTTTATTTCTCAATTGTTATTTTCTCCCCAGAAAATGTGGGCCATGGGTGGGAAATTATAAGCTAATGTTTGAAGAGATTGTTCTTTCTGATGTGGCAATTGAACTTGTTTTATAAGCTAACTAGACTTACATGCTTGGACAGTTAGCTTCCCTGTTGATGAGCTCATTTCTGAAAAACAAAATAGAATAAAGAATGATAATTCGATATACTCCTGGTTGGTCACAATGACCAGAAATTATCAAAAGATATTGATCATATATGGATTCTAGATAGTTGAACATATAGACCAGTCAGGTGAATGGCTACCTGATATAACAGGATAAGTGTACAAATTTGTAGAGTTATTTGCAACCTCTGAATAGGTAAATAATACCTCAGGCAGTGTGTGATGAAGGCACAAATAGTGGATGATCAAGACACACAAATAGTTTGTATTAATATAGAACAGTGGTTTTCCAATGGTATAGGATAAAGCCTCTTTGGATTTCACTTCAGAAGATAAAGTGGGAAAGAGGGAGCAAGTAAATGGGATCTGCAGGCTCAAACCCAGCCCCAACCAGAACACGTCTGCTTTCATCTCTTCTGCTTATTTAAGGTTTCACATAAGCCTTTCTTTGGTCAAAGGGTTTAAGAATGGAAAAAGCTTTGAAAACTCCCATGTAAACTATATTTAACATATGTCTAAAATATAGTTTGTACATTACCAAAATGATTTTTTTCTGAAGAATAAGCTATTGTGTATTTTTATCCAATATCTGCTGAATATTGGTAAAGACCAATTATTGGACAGAATCTAAGACTGAATTCTGTCAATTTCCAACAAAGTCAGGAATCTGATAGAGGAAACAAACACTTAAACTTATGTTGGTGGAAGGTTGTGTGAAAACTGTGATGCTTTTCAAAATAAAAATGTCCTACTGAGCAGAATGAGGATAAACTGTTTTACTTATTTCTAGTGCCATGTTCTCAGACTCATATTCTCTGCATCTAACTTCCCATTGTGCAAAATAGGAATGTTCCTTTCTACTCACCTTCTTTAAATCCTACTTGGGAAACTAATTTAGTGATAATGAGCTCTGCAAAGTGGGAGTTTTGAAAATATCCAATTCAAGGATACCCTTAAATGCATGCCCAAATCATTATATGGTGAAGAATCAATTGCACACAGACTCTCAGTGTTTACTCTAAGGAAGGAATGCAATTTTCTATCAAGTGTAGTTTTAAAGTAATAAATTTCCTGTTTCATTTTTCAGAAACTAATTTGATGTGCACCATATTAATAATGCATTAAGATGGACAATATTATATGTTAAAAATCTTCAGTTAAAACTTCTTCAGTTTAGTTTGAGCAAGATGCAAATCACCCCTTTCCAGAAATGATACTGGGTTAAGCATAATGGTTATAGTTAGATTTTTAAGGATTCCATTTTTAGGGGGTAAACTACCTATACACAAGTAACTAGCTCTTGAAGATCAAATATTTTTGTAATTTTGATAAAATATTTTTATCTTTTATGTCTAGGAGTGAAAAGAAACATTAACATCTTAGTCTTGAAAATGACCCTCTACCACACTTCTGAGTTAGGAATAATTTAGTATTCAGGGCTCTGCATGCTGCATAACATGAGACTGGAACTACACCAGCTAAATTCAGGCAATGGGCTCCTCTTCCACATTCACGGTGTTTGCAATGCAAATAAGTAAATTTTAGCTTTGCTTTGATGCATTGAATTAAAAGAGACCCCCATTTCATAGTTATTTCTCAAACAAAACACAGATTCTTGATAAATTATGGATAACTCTTAGGCTGCAGAGTTATTTCTAGACTTGGTCTAGTATTTTGACCATTTCCCATTCATTGAGAGTCCCCACAGTTAAAGCTCCACATTTCTGGAGAGCAATGTTTTTGCCAATGAGAATTGCCTTGAAGATTCTTTTCACAAAAATGGGCCTTTCTTTAAGTGCTAGTAAAAACTGCTCATTTTACATTTGGAAATTTGGAAACCTTCAAAGTTCTAGCTTTGTCTATTTCCAGTCACTCACTCACATTGATACTTTCAGGTTTCCAAAGCCCATGCACAATTTATTTGCTTTCTAAGTCATAATAGCCTCTATGTTCCATATTTTATTTTCTGTCTTGTATATTTTCATTGTATTTCTATGATTTCAGGAAGAAGAAACATCATTATTGCAATTTTACAGATGAGGCAAAGGCATGGGCCAATTACTTGAGTGGTCGTTCAGTGACTCAGTGGATTTAGAATTAGGTAATTCTCAAATCAGGTACTCCATCAGCACATCCTATCTCTTAATCTACTGCAGCCATTGAAATAAGCCGCACCTCACAAAGAGACTGTAAGAAACAAAAAGGCCAGGCAACTGGTGATCATTTCATGCTTCGTTTCTTGTTTCAGATAGATCGGGCATTTAAATTTCTGACAAATTAACTAGTTATTGAAAATTACATAGAACACATCATGTAACTTATCAGATTTGTCAAAATTTTGCAACCTTGATTCATTTGTTTGCTCATTGAACAAAGAAGGAGGATTAAATCCTTGACAGGTTCTTCCCTCCCGGGTTGGGAGAGGTCCCCAGCTTTACTCCCTGAGTAGCTAGCCGACTCTTTGTCACATCAGCAAACTCCTGCCCATCCCATTCCCTCAAATTTTCACTTCCTGGTAAGGTTTTCTCTTGAAAAGTCAGTCAGACCCTTACAAGGGCAGGGCATCCTGTTTCACATCTAGTATTAATCACTTCTCTTCTGTTGACTTTCTTAAGCCTGGTGTCCATTGGAATTTGTAGGGAAAATCAGCACTTGTCTGCAGGAAGTAGATGCCTGTGGAAACAGCTTGATGTACAAAGGCAAAGAGGTTTCTGTCTAGCTGGACTCCTCTAGCCTTTAATATGCTAACATAAAGGATGATTTTCCAAGAGATGAATATCATAGATAGAATTTCCAAAATGTGTTTGACCACAGAACCCTTTTTTCATAGAGCCTCTCAAGAAATTAGAGATCTAGATTTGAATTTTAGCACCTTCTAATTATTAGAGTCCTTAACTTGCTTGCCCTTCTTCACATCTATGACAGTGGATTTCTCTACTTTAAGGAATATAGAAATTAGATAGTGCATGTAATGGGCATAGGGAAGGGCCTTGGTAAAGGTTGATTTTTTTTTTAGAGAAGTGACAATGGTATAATGGTTCCAGTGATTTTTTTTGTAGTTTGGTGACTTTGAAAGCATTATTTATAAGATGGCTTTAGTGGCTCCAAAGTTGTTTTACTATTCTTGCAAATGCCTATAGGCAAAAAGTTAACAAAAACGTCATAATTTCATTATATACAGAAACTATCCATATTTTAAAAGGCAACAAATGAGTTTATGTGTGAGGACGGTCCCACCCAGGAGCTGTTGCTAAACACTTGGTATTTTTCATTTCCTTAGTCATGGAGGCAGTGGCTGGGTCAGATCACCTCGCTCTTAGTGGTAAAGGTTTGTTTTTATTTTGGGATGAGCGCAATTACTACAGGAAACTACTTGACTGCTAACGTCAGACAGGCTTTCATCAGAGAATAACAAAACCTTGAAATGTCATTCTTTTAACTTGAAATTTTTTTCCATTTGAATTACAGCTATTATTTGGAATGGAAATAATGGTAAGTAAGTTTAAGATCAGGCATAAAATGGACCTAGTAGAGAAGCTCACATCACATAGAAAGTACCTACTTACCATTAACTTGTACTGACGAGGCATTTTTTGACAAGGCTCTTGTGTTCCTTGTCTTCTGATTTAAGATGCTATGGATTTTCTTCTTTGTTCCTTCTCTTTGCTCAGCAGAAGGGATCTGGAACACCATAACAATATCTGCTTTCACACCATCTTCCTCTGGGCTATGACACACAGAAGAAAGGAGTTTATTCAGAGAATACCTCATTTGTGTATCTTCTTCCCCTGAATGGTGCCTCAATTGTTGAATGTATCAAGGACTAACCCTCTCACACTGACGCTCACCTATCACTCCCACCCGAGACAATTTCCTAAGTTCCCTCTTCAAGTTTCTGTTATATTTTGAGAACATTTTCTCCATTAATTTGA
The DNA here is from genome assembly GCF_030020395.1 of Manis pentadactyla. Classification (NCBI taxonomy): domain Eukaryota; kingdom Metazoa; phylum Chordata; class Mammalia; order Pholidota; family Manidae; genus Manis; species Manis pentadactyla. The sequence goes on from NC_080023.1 coordinate 56,150,131, forward strand.
AGGCTTGTTATAGCAGTTGGGTAAGACTAAGACATCAAAAACTGATCATCAAAATGATAAATTCTGAGTTTTGGAAGAAACTGAAGTAGTCTTCTTGGCCAATCACTCAGGTATCTGACATCTGAATCTCTACAACATCTGTGGCAAGTGGCCCTCTAACCCCAGGGAAGTAACTAAAATGATAGAAAATTTTCTTCCCTAAGAGGCAGTTTCTCTTTGGTCAGCTCTACTCTTAAGAACATTCTTCATTTTGAGTTGAAATATGTCTCCCTATATCTCCCATTCCATTAGGCTTAGGGGACATACATAAAACATTAATTATGTCTTCCATATAAAATATTTGAAGACAGCAATATTCTTGGTTCCTCAGTCTTCTCCAGATTAAATGTGTCTGATTTCTTGAGCTTTATTCATATAAGCAGATTCAAGTCCCTTTACCTATGGGACTATATTTGTACATACTTTTAAAGTAGGAAAGTCAAAGAATTAAAGGTCTTTAAAAAAACCTGAAACTTTGGTATTAATCTTTTTTTTTTACACTTCAAAAGATCCAAGGTCTAAAAGCACTAATTTCCTGAATCCTTCGACCAAAAAAGGAGGAAATCATAATTTTGGGGCATTTTAAATACTGTGGTTCATTTAAGCTCTAGAATGTCAAGATATAAATAATCAAAATTTTACATCAACTCAGCAAACCTATCTATGACCAAGTAATTTTCCGTCTTAAGTCAGAGGGAAAATATTGCTTACCAGTGGAATTTCTCTGGACCCACATGAAAACTTGTGAAGTGACAATGGCTACAAATTCAAAGGTGTTCAAAGTCTATGATAATGTTGCTAGAAAGCTGTGAGAAATCAGATTTTGAAAATAGGGGGCATGAAATCAGGAAAGTTTCAGCAAATACGTGCTTTTTATCTCCTAAATGTAGAATTTATGCAATTATAAAATCCTTCTGGAGGTCACTGGTTACTTGGAAGTTAAAGTAAGTTGACCAGTAAGGCATTAATCTACTGGTGAGAAAAATAATTGTGTCCTTCAAATACAGCTGTCTGAATATGTTTATTTTCTCTGAAAAGATGAGTCATATAGGCCCATAGGTTTACACCTATTATGTATGTTCTGCTATGTGCTTTCCTAATAACACAATTGAAATCTCTGAGCAAATTCTGCAACTGATATAAGACTTCCCCCTCACACACAATGAACAGAACATTTATTAAAACAAGTAACATGTTTTGTTTGGACATGCCTACTGTTCCTAGGACTTCATTACAAATAAAACCTATGATCCCATTTTGTAGTCAACTTTTCCTTCTCAATATTTTTGAAATAACACATCTATAGAAAGAATACAACTTGATGCATGAAGGCACATGCTGTTGGGTTTTCCCAAGACCATGGATTCTGGTATCCTGGACCTCACAATCACTTGAAGCAGTTTGAATCCTGGTTCTGTCATTTAGGGAAGCTGTCATTTGGGAAACTTTGAACATTATCATTTGACCTCCCTGAGTCTTAGTTTTTGCATTTACAAAGTGGTGGTCACCCTATATTTTGAGATTGATGTAAAGATGATATTTATGAGAAATTGTAGCCAAGAGCCAAGCTCATAGGGACAACAGTGTGTGAGGGTTCTCGTCTCCTTTGGCTTTTGTCCCTCCAGGCTGTGACTCCACCTTTGCCCAAACATACATACGTCAGTCTGACTACTCGGTTCTTGATATAATGCTTGTTCAAGGCTGAATCTATAAATATCTCATCCACCTGTTATTATGACAAGAGAGAAACTGTGTTAATAAAATATTTTAAAATAAGAATATACACCTTTTAAAGCAATAGAAAAATGTTGTAACATGAGTAATATAGTTATTTAAACCAGTGGTTTTCAAGTCTCACAGTGCAACAGAATCACTTGCAGAATGAAAAAAAAAATAGATGCTGGGGCCCCTCTCACAGACTTTCGGTTTTAATTGGTCTGGAGGGAACCTAGGCATCAATGTTTGTAAAAAAAAAATCTCCCAAGGTGATTTTAATATGCTGGTATAGGTATTCTGGAGTAAAGATATCTTTCCAAAACTCCATAAAAGGTGAGGCAGAAAGATATGGAACAGAAATGAGAGGTAGTCTTGAGAGGTGGTGGAGAGAACCTTGGCTCAGTACTGGGCTGGAAGCCTATCCTGCTGCTCACAAACTGGATGACCTTGGAAAAGTTGCTGAACCACTTTGGCCCTCAGATTCCTAATCTGTAAAAAAGAAGATATTGACATGCTACTCACAGGGCTACAAAGATTAAACACATATGAAACACTGGATATATTTTGGTAGTGAATTGCTGGTGGTTCCCTAACCCCCGGCTGGGCATTGCAGGCCTCAGATTTCTCTGCAGGTCTTTGGCTGTAAGTACAGAGAAATGGCATTAGGGATTTAGGAGAGAGCGATAATTTTTAAATTGCTGCTGACTGTGGGCCTAAAGTAAGTTAGGGAGGATGAAAGAGTAAGATGGTGTTGCAGGTTTAGGTCGGAGTTGTGGTGCTCAGTTCATGTCACTAAACAAAGAGCAGAAAATCTACTCTGGTTTGGTCCATTTGCACAGGATTTTAATTGCCTCCCACAGCTCATGATGCCGAGGTTTATCACACTTAGGTTTGGGCTTGCAGTGCCCCCTAGTGACCAACTGGTGACAACAGAGTCACGTGAATGCGTCACCGCATTTCACATTTGGTAGATGAGCCAAATGTGCAAAACCATGTACTGAATCCTTAAAGGAAGGGGCAAGAAAACCAGGTCTCTTTTTGAAAAACATGAAAATAAAAATGAGATGAAGGCTGTTTCAGAGATTAAGGAAAACAGAATTTCCTTATCACCCGGTATTCATAAATATTCACTGGGAAACAAAATATTCATGATCCCCTTTAACCCTTATAATTTATACCTGTATGAAATAAGAATTATTTTGATTCTTATTTGAAGAGGAAAACACCACCAGGAGACATTATGTAAATTTTCCTGGCATCATGTGGATAATAAACTGGGATTTAAATAGGTCTTCTGTCTGCAGGTCCATCTCTTGTTATCAATCACACAGGCTCCTTATTAAATGTGATGTGCATTTTACTTCAATTTCTTTCATAGAACACATAACAGTAGGTTATAAAACAGTTGGTTGACATAAAGTATAAAACTTGTAGAGATATATCTGGTAATATATTTGAAAACTTAAGATCAAAGGCAGTATTTAGAAAAGAGAGAAATTGCGAGGTATCTAAAATATTCATTTATTTGTATTTAAAAAGGGAAAACTTAAATGGGCCAAGGAGGTGTGGTGTTTATAAGCTAGAAATAGAACTGTTTTGGAAAATACGTTTTCACAAGAGTGACATTGTTGTAATCATTTCTTGTCACCCACAGTCAATCCTATCACACAGTATCTGGGGGAAATCCAAAAGAAAAGAAAAGGCAAACAAAAAACAGGAGAAAAGTGACAAATAGTAAAAGGAAGAAAAGTAAATAGTAGTTGGGTATTTTAAAAATTTGGTTTGTAATTATCCCCTGAAATTCCACCCACAATTCCTTAGCTACTTGTCACTTATTGGTGAAAGTGTTGGATTACAATTTTGACTCTGGGTGATGTCATCAACTGTCAACACGCCTGCTGGGAAGAATATCTGAATCCAGCATCAATTCCACCTCTGAATGGTACAGTTGTGTGGCAAGTAGGAACTGAAACAATAACGTAAGAATCTAGGTGGAAGTAACTTCAGTAATCACAGGAATGAAGAGGTTTCTTCTTCGTAATTCAAATTCCAGGACCCTGCCTGCAAAAGCCTCATTGATTAGGTCAGCGGTGAGTCCCAGGATCTTCAGGTGATCAGGGATCCTGAAGAAAACACTTGGAGAAGTGGTGGGGCACAAGGACTTGCTTACTGGTTCCTACACTAAAGGAATTTACAGCAGGGGGAAATCAGAGAAAACATGAGCACAGACTTCATTGCTGAATAGAGTTGATGTATGAACTAGCATTCTAGAAACCCCAAAATAATGTTCTGGAATATTAAGGCTTGCCTCATAAAGGACATTCTGCCAACACTTTGGCATTTTAAGTTCTTAGAAGTTTCAGAGGACACTTTTTATTTTAAGCTGTGTGCTATCTTGTTACAAATTTGCTACTTACACAACGTAATAGAGATCGTGATTCATAAATCTATCATACCTTCCATTTTCAGGCATTTAAAAGGTTTGATAGTTGGAGTTAGTGTCCTAACATTGAACAAAAGACCCCCTTTCAGGTAAGTATCTCTTTCTGTTTGATGATTTTGAAATGCTGGAAATTGCACTGAGATTAAATTCTAAGAGGGCAATTCAAGGTTAGTTAGGTGTTTAATGAGAGTTAGGGAGAGGCTGTCAAGTCAAAAGGACACGCCCTACCATTGAGCCTTCATTCCCGAACAACTCTGTTTACACACGTCCTAGCCCGCCTTTCACTGTCAAACGCTTCCCAACTGGCTCCTCACAGCACTCTTTGTATTCACGTAGTGGGTGTTTCAGGGCTGAGATTGCAAATTTAGATATGCCACTGAAAAGTGCCCAGTGGAACATACAAGCAATTTCTTCCAACATCACACCAGATGAACCCCTGAGAACTAAAGGAACCCCAAACTGAAGGAGCCAAATAGATGCCTGGAAGAAAACTTCAGATGCTGTTCCTTTCTCCTAATAATATGTATCACCCAAAAAGGACGGTGTAAGAGATGCTTTTAAAAAACACATCTTGAGACTTAAAGCTTAATACAGAAACAGAGAACAGAGTGCAATTCACTCGAGCCTGTGGTCAAAGGGTCAGATATTCAAGGGCCTCACTGTTGCCCCCCAACTCCCCCTACCCCCAGTCTTCAACACTACCTGTACCTTTCAGGCTTGGTCCCTTTTCCTATGTGCTTGCCTTTATCAGGCTGTTTCTTAAGTCTGTAGCACCTTCCCCAATTGCTAACTGTGCTTTTTCTGAATCACAACTCTCCTTCAAGGTCTATTTCAGATAATACTTCTTCGGAGTTATTCCTTGAACCTCAGAGTAATTTTCCTCCTCCTGCCTTAAGTTTTCTTCTCTCTCTTATACTTTCTGCTCCTTAATATAGTTATTTATGCAAATACATTATCTTCTCTACTAAATTGTAACCCCTTTATGGGCGGGCACAGTGATTCATCTTTTCATCCTCCACAATAAGTAGCAATGCAGCATGTTTTTATTGAATGAATGAATGAAACAAAAAGAGAGTTTATTTATCAGAAAGCATCACATTTATCAGAAAGCTTTCATATGAGTTTTTAATGAGTTTTATGTCACATTAAGATAAACGTTCATGGAAAAAACAAGAATTGACCATGAATTATTTAAAGGGAATTTTTTTTCTCCTTGTTGACATTTTCAGGCAATTTGATTCCTTGTGGAAAGCTCCTCCAGTGTGAGGCTACAAGCTATCATAGTAGAAACAATTATTGTTGTCTGCCACCTGTTTACCAAGTACAAACTCCATTGCATTTGAGCTTATTTGCTTTTCACATCAACCCTCTGAGGTGAATACTATTATTATCCAGATTATTTAGATGAGAAAGTGACTTGCCCAGGGCAGCACATCAGTGAGGCTGCTGACTTCAGGGCGAGCACGTGGGTTGGGTCTCAGAATTTCTACCCAGGCATGGAGCAAGCGGCACACAAGGAGACCAGACACTGTTAATCCCTCTCCAAAGGCAGCTTGTTTTCTTTGCCCTCTGAAAATTAGGACTGTAATCCTGGTAGTCCTTATTGAAATCATTTCAAGAGGTTTTTGTATCTATTTAAAACTCTAGATTTTTGGCAAAATCCAAGCTTCAAGAAGTCAGCTGTGAGTCATTACTCTAAGCCTAGAAAGAACAAAGCCAACCTGAGCCCTGACGGTTCTTAAAGGATTTTGAAACTTGCTGGTCTTCTGGGAATTGAGTCACTTCATTTTCACCAAAGTCCTCTTTTCAGTTCCTACAGTTTTGAACCCAGTGTTGTGTCTGTTGGAGAAGGCAGTTGGATCCAGTGTCATATGGGGTCTGTGGGTATGTGGGTGGAGTGCCATGAAAGTGTGACTTTCTGATTACTCTAAACAGGTAGTCAATAATATCACTGAATGGGTTGTGACATTATGTAATATTATCAAGCATTTCTTTGATTGCAGTAGTCCCTCCTCAGTGTTTCTTTGTGGAATGTCAGAAGGAAACACAGAGATGGTGTGACTAACTAATCACATATAGCAAGTAGCAATATATTGGATAAACTTATCCCAAGTTCATTTATATTCCTGAAATTGAGAGTCAAACTAAATTCCTAGAATTAGAAAGTTTTTGATTAAGGGTTAAAAAGGAAAAATTATTAACTTTCAGTGTACCACAAAAACCTCCATCTCTGAATTACCTTTTTAAAAGAGAAAAATATCTCATATATATATATCTGTTTAAAGTGGTACTAAAGATATGTAAATCAAAATGCTTGAATCAAGGGAAGGTTGTTATTTAGAAGGTTCCTGTCCTCTCTAGCTCTGTTGTCCTAAAAATCTCTAAGTTTGATTATTCTATTAGAGAGAGAAAGAGAATCATTTTACTTAGACTCTTATATTGCCTGAATGACTAATGACAGTCTAAATAGATTATCCAGCACAGTGAAGTCTGCAATATTTACTTTATCAGAAAGTTTAGAGATGGCTCATTTGCTTCCTTTCTCAAAAACATTTCTCAGAAAATATCCATCCACATCTTTCCTCCAACCATAGATTGTTTATGGTACACATATATTTGCAAGTATATCCATATACTTCCTCCCATTCTTGATTACAGTTGCTCCACTGTTGTCTTCCTCCTCAAAAACTGATACAGACAAAAGAGATTATAAAACAAAATGGTAACAAGAGACAAAAACTGTCCTTACATAATGATACAGGGATCAATTCATCAAGAATATATCATAATCATAAATATATATGCACCCAACATCACAGCACTTAAATATATTAAGCAAATACTAACACATGAATGGAGAAACAGACAACAGTACAATAATAGTGGGGAAGTTTTATACCTCAGTTTCAGCATTGGATTGATCGTCCAGACAGAAAATCAATGAGGAAGCACTGGACTTGAACCATGCTTTATACAATATGGACCTAACAGACATATACAGATCATTCTACCCAACAGCAGCAGAACATGTTTTTCTTAAGGGTACACAGCATTCTCCAGGATAGACCATATGATAGGTTGCAAAACAAGTCTAAGCATAAAACTCTTAGAAGAAAACAGGCAAAAATCTCATAAACATAAGCATGAATAACTTTTTTTTCTGGGTACATCTCCCCAGGCAAGAGAAACAAATAAAAAAAGAACAAATGGGACTACATCAAACTAAAGAACTTCTGTACAGCAAAGAACACCATCAACAAAACAAAAAAGGAACCTACATTATGGGAGAATATATTCATAAATGATTTATCTGATAAGGGGTTAACAAACAAATTATATAAAGAACTTATATAACACAACACAACACCAAAAAAACTAATAACCTGATTAAAAAATGGGCAGAGAACCTGAACAGACATTTCTCCAAAAAAAAAAACCCAGATGAACAAGAGGTACATGAAAAGATACTCTACATTGCTAATCATCAGGGAAATGTGAATCAAAACCACAAAGAAATGTCACCTCACAACAATTAGAATAGCCACTGTCTAGAAAACAAGAAGTAACAAGTGTTGATGAGGATGTGGAGAAAAGGGAAGGTAAATTGGTGCAGCCACTGTAGAAAGCAGTATGGAGGTTCCTCAAAAAGCAAAAAATAGAAATACCATGCCATCCAGTAATTCCACTTCTAGGAATTTACCTGAAGGAAACAAAATCCCTAAATTGAAAAGATATATGCATCCCTATGTTTACTGCCACATTGTTTACAATAGCCAAGATACAGAAACCAAAGTGTCCATCAAAAGATGAATGGATAAAGAAGAAATGGTATATATACACAATGGAATATTATTTGGCTATAAAAAGGAAAGAAACCCTGCCATTTGCGATGACATGGATGGACCTAGAGGGTATGATGCTAAGTGAAATAAGCCAGGCAGAGAAAGACAAATACCATATGATTTCAGAGAATTTATTTGTGGAATATAATACCAAAACAAAATAAAATGAACAAAATAGCAGTAGCCTTATAGATACTGAGAAGTGACTGGTGGTTACTATGGGGGAGGAGTTGGGGAGGGTGGGTGAGGGGGGTAAAGGGGCACAAAAATTCTCAATCATAATATAAATTGGTCATGGGGATGCTAGTACAGCATGAAGAATATAGACAATGATTTTGTAACACCTTTCTATGTTGACAGATAGTAACTGCACTAGTGGAGGGTGAGGATTTAATAATACAGGTAACTGTTGAACTACTGTGTTGTATATACTTGAAACCAATATAAGATTGTATATCAACTATACTTAAATAAAATAAAAAATAAAAAATAAAAGCTGTCCCTGCAAATGGTGAAAAGCTCAAAAAAAAAAACCCTCAAGTCTTAGCAAATATTTAAGAAGATTGAAATCATGCCAAGTATCTTTTCTCACTACAATGGTATGAAACTAGAAATTAATAATAGGAGGAAAGTTGGAAATTTCACAAATATGTCAAAATTCAATAATATACTCCTGAATAGTAAATGGGTCAAAGAAGAAGTCAAAAGGGAAACCCAAATATATCTTGAAACAACTGAAAATGGAACATAGCATACCAAAACTTATGGGTTACAGCAAAAATGGTGCTAACAGGAAATTTTATAGTGATAAGTACCTACATTAATGTAACATTTGACAAAATATAATACCCTTTTTGTAATAGAAACTCTCAACACAGTGAATACAGAAGGAATATACCTCAATATGATAAAGGCTACATGTGACAAACCCACAGCTTACATCAACTTTACAGTGAAAGATTGAAAGCTTTCTCTTTAAAACCAGGAACAATAAACAAGAATGCGCACTCTCATCACTCCTGTTCAATGCAGTACTGGAAGTTCTAGCCAGGGCAATCAGGCAGAAAAAGAGATAAAAGACATTCAAATCAGAAAGGAAGTAAAATTGTCTTTATTTGCAGATAATATGATTTTATAGAAGGAAAATCCTAAAGACTCCACCAAAAACTTACTAGAACTAACCAATGAATTTAGTAAAGTTGCATAATACCAAATTAACATTCAGAAATTGGTTGTGTTTCTATAAACTAAAAACAAAATATCTGAAAAAAAAAAAAAAGAATTCTATTGACAATAGCATCAAGAATAATAAAATACTTAGGAATAAGTTTAATAACCAAGGAAGTGAAAGATATGTATACTGAATACTATAAAACTTTGATGACAGACCATTGGTACTGTTGGTAGGAATGTAAATTGGTGCAGCCACTGTAGAAAATGGTACAGAGGTTCCTCAAAAAATTAAAAATAGAACTACCTTATGAACCAGCAATCCTACTTCTGGGTATATATCCAAGGGGAATTAAAACAGGATCTCAAAGAGGTACCTGCACTCCCATATTCACTGAAGCATGATTTACAATAGCTAAGATATGGAAACAGTCTATTTGCCTGTCAGTGAATGAATGGATAAAGAAGATGTGATATTTGTATATAGCACACATATAATTATATATAATATATAATTCAGCCAGGAGAATGAATGAAATCCTGCCATTTACAACAACATGGATGAACTTTGAGGGTGTTATGTTAATTTGAAGGAAGTCAACAAAGATAAAACACTTATTTGGAAGAGAAGAAAGCTTAAGTCAAAGAAACAAGAGTAGAATGGTGGTTACCAAAGGGGTGAGGGAAAAGGGAAGACATTGGTTGAAGGGCAAAAATTTCCACCTATAAGATGAATAAATTCTGGAGGTCTAATCTGCAGCATGGTGATTATAGTCCATAATACTGTGTTATATACTTAAAAGTTGCCAAGAGAGTAGATCTTAAACATCTTATCACAAAAAAGCAATAATTATGTGATATAATGGAGATGATGTTATGATGGTAATCATTTTGCAGTATATAAATATATCAAATCATCATATTTTACATGTTAATTATATCTCATTAAGGCTGGGAAAAAACTGATATAGGAAAGTAAGGGACCTAAGGATGAAGACATCTTTATATGATAAGTAAACTCAATGTGTTGGCTAAATGTGAGCTAGCACAGTATATAGATTTATAATATTTATATATTTAAGAATTAAATGGGAAAAGTATTAATATAGAACTGAACATTCTGTTTTGGCTGAGTTCTTTCCTAACAAGTAGAACAATTTACTGGAGAGAGGATATGTTGAAGTTACCTACATGGCTTCGAATCTCCTCTCCATCATGTATTAGCAATGGACTTAAACTTCACAGGCTTAGTTCTCTTATCTGTGCAGATAACAATGCCTCCTTGACAGTGTTACATTGCATATTAGACATAAAATATATAACAATTAGCTGACTTTTCAACTACAAAATGAGTATGTCTGAGCTCTTGAGTAAGAGAATACTTATTCTCTTACTACATTCAGTTTTTCTAAGCTATGAACATTAAATTTCTCAATGATCTCTGGTTATTTTTTTCTCAAAGCTTCTAAATCCAATCTCTTCTCTAGGCATAGGACTACAGCCATACCCTGAGTGTTGGGCATCTTTTATTTCTCTTACCTGATGTAACTCCAAATTTCAGATAATCTAATATCTTTGCTAAGTTTACCTCAGTGCATTTGCTTTTTCTCAGAAGAACTTCCTGCTTCCGTGTTGATCAGAGCCACATCTCTTGAAATAAATTAATTATATGAATAAATGAAACAAATAAATTAGAAATAAAATCTACTTTTATTTCTAATTCCTTTAGAGTGTTTCTGAACTAGAGTTGTCTTTGCACCACTTTCTGTTTCCAAGTTCTCTGTCTCTACAACTAGGTATATAATCTCAGAGATGTTTAGAGGATTATTTCAGGCCTTGTTTCTGGTATTCCTGGGTACAAGAAGATAAAATTTAGAACTACTTAGGCAAAGCAGCAGTTTTTTTTTTTTTGAAACAACCCTAAGAAAATTACTGACTGTTGCCATTGTTAATGCTGTTGGTGGTCGCTGGTCCATGTATCCAGGATAATTACTTGATTTTTGGTATTTTGTGGGATGGAAGATGGGAAGTAAATCGCACAGATGATTCTTCTGGATGACAAGCATCATTGGCAGAAGATTATTAAGAAGATGTAATATTTCAAATCCTAACTATATTATTAATTAGTTGTATGATCTTGAGTAAATTAACTTTTCTGTACTTTGGTTTTCTCATCTGTAAAATCATGATAGTAATTGTACCTCATAAGGTTGTTCCTGAAGACTGACTAAAATAATACATTTAAGGTGCTCAGTGTAGTACTTGGCATTCAATGCATGTTAACTACTATTATTGTTATGCTGTTAAAACTTTCACATTTGTAATGATCATATAATTTAAATATATTTATTGATATTTCTGAAATATATTTCTCTAAACAAAGCACTCTCTCAGTGACTCTACTCAAACTTGTAAATTTTAATAATTAGAAAGTGACATACCTATTTGGGAGTATCATGAATTACTGGTGGCTGGTTACTTGAGTCTTCTTTGAAGATGATATGAAAAATGAGATATGTCTGTGCACTATCTCGAGGAACTGGTATGGGTTTTAGCAGTATCTGACCATGAACTCATGTTACTTTTGCATCTCCGTTTACATTCAAATCAGTAAATCCCAAATTATGAAGAAGAACAGGACCTGCAACCTGTCTTTCACGGTTGTCTAATTAGCACCCATACAGGGCAGAGAGAAGAATCTGGTCTTATGCATTGGGATTTAGCAACAATAAGCAGGAGTGGCTCAGGATGAGACACGAACCCTTCCTATAATTCTTCTAAAGGTAACTTGAGAGGGAGTGGAGGGAAAGGGACACCCGACTCATTTAAGCAGGGGTAAAAGAATACAAAGCCTTTTTGACCATGGGAACACTAGTTGATCTTTCTTTTCTCTGAAGTTCCTCTGCACTTATTGTCCTCAATATACAATTTAGTCCTTAATTATATCATGTCACGCTGTTAAGTTTCATGTGTGTTGCTCTCATCTCTCCAAAGAGATCAGAAGCTGCTTAAAGAGACAGATCGTATTATATTTCCTTTACTACAAGACTTAGGTGCCAAGAAATGTAATGAGCTGAATAATCATACCATATATTGGGAAGACAGATTGTTCAGGTATTTATATAGGGAAAACTGGCTTACTATATGGAAAATAAAATGTGTTCTTACCTAACATCACATTCAAAGGTAGATTCCAGATACATTAAAGACCATGTATAAGGGTATAAAGTTAATAGAAGAAAATACAGTAAATATTTTTGACTTTGAAAGAGGGAATAATTTCTTTAAACAATCTTTAAAAACATAATTATAGGCAAAGAAAATTGACAAACATGATTGCTTTATAAGTATCGATTTCTATTTCATGAAGTACAGCATGGTCCAAATTACTTGAAGACCGAATGATAGAACAGATGGAAAAGTGCAATGTCTACTACCAACAAACTGTTCATATCTAGAAAACACAAGGAATGCCTGCAAAGCAATGCTAATAAAACAAAACTACTCTAGTAGAAAAATGGGCAAACTATAGGTAAGGTGGTTTATAGAAATGGAAGTCCCAAAGGCTAACAAATATATGTAACAATGCACAAACTCATTAGTAAATAGAAAAATGCAAATTAAGTCACAACTAAGATACAACTAAATGCATGTTAGGCTGGCAGAAATTAGAAAGCCAAGTAATACCAAGTGCTGGCAAGGATGGGGACATAGGAGTCCTCATGCACTGCAGATGGGAGTGCACACTGATTCAGCCATTCTGAAGAGCAACCCAACACCAATTAACCAAATTAAATGTATGCACACCCAATGACCCAGAATGGGGGTAGATAAGTAAGAGGCTGTTTAGTGCAGCATTTCTTGAGATGATGGGCAGGAGGTAAAATAGGATAGATATATACTATGAATCATCATGCAGCAATTAATAGTAATGAATTTAGGTGTACCTTTGACAAAATGAATAGATCTTAAAAAATGGATCTGAGTAAAACAGAATGAAACAAAAAGTGTTGCAATGGATTAAATATTTGCCCCCAGTTCATAGGTTGAAATTCTAACTTTCAATGCGATTATTAGGAGGTTGGGCCTTTGGGAGGTCATTAGGTCATGAGTGAGATTGGTGCGTTTAGGCGAGAGACCCCAGAAAGCTCTTCAGCCCTCTGTTCTCCCCCATGTGAGGATACACTGAGAAATCTGAAGCCTGCAATGCACAAGAAGGTCCTCACCAGAACCTGACCATGCTTACCCTGATCTCAGACTTATGGCCTACAGAACTGTGAGAAATAAATTTGTTGTTTTTATGCCATTCATTCTGTGGTACTTTGTTGGAAAAACGAATTGGTTTGGGAAAGAAGGGAAATGTTTTGAATTAAAAAAAATTCATTGACTACTAAAACAAACTAATACACCTGTTATTTTCATCCTTTTAAAATAAGTCTGTGCTTTCTTGTCAAGGAAGTTAACTTGAGCTTTGCTTTTGAGTGAGGGTTCACTGGCCTCCTGAGCAGAGGTATGATACAATTGAGCTTTCTTTTTTCCTTCTAGGGGCAGTCCTGTATGTTAGTTGTAACAAAGTCATTAGCATTTTGTTTGAATGCTACACAATAGGTGTGTCATTTTATCTTTATTAGTGAGTTTGTGAGATAAAATGAACATTTATGATCATCTTTCTTTTTCTCACACATTTGAAAAATATTTTAAATCTTAAAATGTGGTCTTACAAGAAAAGCCTGTGATTTTACAAATAATCAGTTCTGGTATGGCTAAGCTTTCCATGGAGAATATTGTGGTGGAATGGGGGAGCAATAGGCTAGTACCTTTAAATGAGGAGGCTGGGTTAGAAAGAGTGGCTTCTCAAAATCACCCATTTGTGAGAAAGCAGGTTCCTCTACTTCCCCATTCCCACCTACCCATCCCATCAGACACTGATTCAGCACATCTGGCATGGGGCCTAGGGAGCTGTAAGATGATTCTGATGCACGTGGTCTGAAAATCGTGTTTTGAGAAACAATGAGGGAAATGATTCACAAAATCCTTTCCACCTGCATTGTTCAGTAGCAGAAAGAATTTTATCTGACTTACCAGGTTTTCCATCATCTCCCATAAATCCTTAAACTGGTACGTGCTATTTTGTCCAGAATTACTGCTGACCTGTAGATCTGAAATTTTAAATGTGCCATGGAAATATTCCCTTTTCTGGCCTGTGATGACAAGGAAAAGTAGGAAATTAAGTGGTTTGGGGATAGATTTCAGGATCTGAGATCAAACTATGATGGGGCTAATATGACGTCTTGAATATATGACTGAGAGTCTTTCAAATTTATTTTCATAGTAAATATAATAAAAATAATGATGAATGTTTTATGTTAATAGTAGCAGATATTTATTGAGTGCCTACTATTTACCAAGCACTGTTCTGGGCACTTTAATTAATATTCGTTTGATCCTCCTGCCTGCTTTCCGAGATTGGTGTCACTTCCACTTCACTGATGAGAGGCACAGAGGTTTTAGGTAACTTGCTCTGTGCTATAGATACCACCAGTGGCCCAAATTTAAACCCAGAAAGTGTGGCTCTAGAGCTGGGACATTTAATTATCATATTGCCACTTGCTGATGTGAAATGTGTATCACTTACACTGTGCTGGAAGTAGAGGTAAATGAACATCCTTGAAATTTTGAATTGTTATGGGAAAGCCAGGCACATTAAGACATGACAAAAAAGGTAGAGAGAAAACCGTCTGAGGTTGACAGTGAGAACAGAGTGTAGCAGGAATAAATCAATCAGATCTTTGCTTGGTTGTCAGGAAAGGGAGGAAAATCCAGCAGAGGAGACTCCTGAGGAATTTGGTAATTTTAGGAATAATGCTCTTGGGGAGGTTGGTGGGGGTGGGGATGAGTGGAGGTTGGGGAAGAGAGCTACAAAGAGCAAAAGTATGGAGCAAGCCCCAAACACCCTCTCTCCTTGCGGAGCCTGGCTCAGAGAGGACACAATGGGTTTCTCACCTATAGACCTAGGAAAGAAAGAGGTATTTCAGGATGGTTATCTCCTAGGTGGGACATCTCTGGACTCTAGTGCTTTTTGATCCCCCTAATTACTTGTTTATATAATCTATATTGTTCTTAAACTTTATAGTAAAGGGGCTTTCATGCAGTCAAATTAACTGACCTGAGACTCTTGCTATTGGAATGAACTACACATGGGGTAGTTATATGGGACACAGAACTACGTTAAGTCCTATAAAACCCCTACTAGAATCTTCACTCCCCCATCCAGTCTTAGGAAGGTTACAACAGATAAAACATTCAAGTAAGCAGCCTGAGCTGGTTGTATTATCACCTTCATCTGTTTGAAAGTGATATTGTGGAAATTTGTCAAAAAATGCAAATCACCTTCATTCTGCAGAGAAAGATGCAATATAAAAACAGAGAATTCTAAAATGCATTTGTTGTGTGATACATAGATGCACAAGGCAATAAGAAAAATAATCCCTGAATATTGTTTTGGAAAGAGTACCTTTTTTCTCCCTAAAGGTAAGTAATAATATTGTGTCATTGCTTACCAATCATTTCAGAATTCATTATTTCATTGGACATGTGCTTTTGTTTTGCCCTAAAAATATGAGTGGACAGAAAATGATGAGTAAAAGAGCCAATTTTAATAACTAATTTAGTAACTTATTTCCCATAGTTTTTCAATTGAACATGCAATGAATGATTAGAGTTGTTCATTATGATGACTACTAAATTTTGGACAATTACTATTTTTGATTTTGTGTAGATTCTCAAAAGAATATTAGATCATGAGCTCCAAGTAGAAAAGAAATTGACCTGCTTTGCTGAATGCTATATTTTAAGTACCCAGAAAACTACTCACATGGAGTAGGCATACAGTAGTTATTTTTATGAAATCACTGAATATATAAAAATTTCTGAATATGGACATTCATTGGTAAAAGCACAAAACTTCTTGGAATGAAATGATTTACATGTATGCAAATGAAGCCTTACAGAGAAATGAAATCAAACCTGGTGAAATCCATAATTTAACCTACCAGAAAGTAAAAAGTGAGCCAGAAGACCGAGGACCACTACCGCCACAGTCAGCACTGATACCATGAGAAGCACAGCCACCCACGGCTTCAAACCTCTGCTTCGAGTGCCAAATCCTACTGCTCTGAAAAAAGGAAAATTCACCAGTTACTCTCACGTTGTAACATCTACAGGCTTTCTGGCTCTCCTTGGAGAGGAGCAAGTTGCTTTGGCCTACTTGTCCCAGTGAGAAGGCATTTGTCTTCAATTTCGGTCAAGGTCATCTTGGCATGAGTAGAGTTGTTAAAAAGATCAGTATCAGGGAATCCATGCTATCACTCCTGACTCTGTTTCTAGAGGCATCTGGTGGCACTCTGTGCTGACCAGTCCCATCTTCTCTTAGCAGTGTTGTCCAGAATAGCACACATGCTTGAAAAAGGAACATTTTTCTCCTACACGTTTTAAAAAAAATCTTTTACCTGTCTATCCTTTTAGAGTTTACAAAGTGATTTCAAATCTATTATCTTACTTACTTTTTATATTTTAAGTATTTATTATGAAATATTTCAGATACATAGAAATTTAGAAAGACTAGTTTGCTTGAACAGCCCTATATTTATCACATCATTTTTTTAAGATTTTTTTTTATTGAAGTATCACTGATGTGCAATCTTATGAAGTTTTCACATGAACAACATTGTCATCACATCATTTTATAAATTGTTAACATTTTTACCATTTTGTTTCATTCATTTTTTGTTGTATTTTAATGTTAAGCAAGACATCATGACCTTTTAACCAAATAATTATTATAAACAGGATATTTCCAATATAACCACAATATCATAATACTCCTAAAAATTAACAGTATTTCTCCAATACTTTCTACTACTTAATCCACCTTCAAATTTCCTTTATTGTCCCTATTCTATGTACAGATGTCTTTGTACAAATCAAGATATAATCAAGGACCACATAGTACCTTGTTTGCTATGTCTTTCAAATCTCTTTATTCCAAAACAGCCTGCTTCCTTTTTAATTGTTAATGGCATTGACTTGTTGAAGAGATTAGGCCAGATGTTCCACATTCTAGGTTCGTCTGAGTGCTGTCTTGTGATACCATTTAACTTGTTCTTCCATCCTCCTCATTTCCTTAAAGCTTAAATTTCCATCTCAAGGTTTGATTAGAGTTTGATTGCATTCATTTGGCAAGAATATTTCAAAATGTTTTATGTTATGTCATATCAGGATTAGAGGAAATGTCCATAATTTAGGAGGAAAAAATAACTGCTTTTCTTCTATGACCTATGATCAACAATAGTGCTAATCACATTGTACCAAGTATTTGCATGGATATTAACAACTGTGAACTCCTCAATGGGCTGGACTCATCTTGTTCATCTTTTTATCACTGAGACCTTATACAGTACATGGTACACAGGAGGGATTTTATACATCCATGAGAGTCAGGCAGTATTATACCAGCCTTACATGTAAAATAACAAAGGCTGAGAGCATGGATACCTGATTTGTTAGAGACCAGCAGCTTAAAAGGGCCTGGGTCATCTAACTCACTTTCTGGTGCTCCTTCTCTACAACTGGTCATTGTAGCCAATCTCTTTCATTCATTAGAATTTATCTTTGTGTGTGTGTATTGATAAGCTAAATTCCTTGGGAGCAGAAGATATTTTTCATATTTCATCTGCAAGAGTTAGTATGATGCTTTCCACTAAATAGAGTATTAATTAATATTAGTTGATTAATAGGAAAATTTTTCTTAGGATTATAAAAATACTTTTATATATAAATGCCAGCATAAAAGAATCAGACTGTTTGGACTTACATAGTTAAGAAGATGATAGTTTTGGCATAAATATTACATTTTGCCAGTAGGCCTAGTGGAACTTGGGAGACCTGACTTCTGTTTGGTATGGAAAATATTGACAATGTGTGCACTGACTGATAAAAAATAATCCACACCATTAGCTGGGGTAAGGCAGCATGTCCTCTTATGGGCAACAGCTAAGGGTCAGAATATAACAGCAAACAGAAGCTCTGTGGCGTGTGACATTACTTAGACTCTTAAGTGGTTTAAAATCTAAATTTGGACATGAAGGATGACTTAGAGACCATTTAGTATAATTCAACACATTTTTCAGATGATGATATGGAGCCTCAGAGATGATTAAATGACTTCTTCAATATAAAAGAACTAGCAGCCATCTTGAACCCATGTCCTTTAACTCCTAGGACACTAATTTTTCTCAGTTCCAGACTGCCTCTCTGTTGATTACATTTTAATTCTTAAATAGATTTATTACTTATATATTTATCTATTCACTCATATTTCATTTATTTTGTCATTCATTTTCTCAGAGAATCTTATCAGTACCTCTCCAAATCAAAAAGGGACCAAAGGAGAGAGGTTAGAACTCAAGGAGAGACACAGCTGTGGTCTCTCTGCTGGTCCTAGTGCAGTTCCTGTGAGCAGGACAAAGGGGAAAAGCAGATGGCAGGAAGATCACATCCCCACCACCAAGACGCAAACAAACTCACACTGTTACAGACCGAAGAGGGGACCCTGTGCAGGAGAGAGGTTCAACACGCCATGACACACTGTTCCGGTGCCCTGGCGGCCACATCCACAGACTCCATTCAGGGAGCTGGGGGTATCTGGGGTAAATGGTGGCCGACAAACGGGAGGGAGAAGTTGTCAGTCAGTGTTCCTCCTCTTGAGAAAACCTTTGGGGAATATATACGGTACACAGTGCCAGATTACAAAAGCTGCAGGAGCCATAGGTTAATGCTGTAGCTACTTATTCTGTAGAAGTAAACTGTCAACTGAGTATCAACTTTTATCACTGTAAAAAAGGAAGGCAAGAATGCAAATATGCACCAACACCTTCCCATTCTGGAGAGCTTCTGCCAGTGATTTCCATAATAGCACTTCAGATTTGAAAAGAAATACATTTAATAAAGCCTTGGGAATCTAGCCTATTTCTAAGTAGAGCTACACCACTGTGCTCAGGGCTTTTTTTCCCTGCTTTGCTTATACCCAAAAAACAAACACTGGTGTATTAATTTTCTATTGTTATGTAACAAATTACTACAAGTTTAGCAGCTTAGAACAACACCCATTTATTAGATCCCAGTTCTGCCTGTGGCCTGGCTGCTCAGGGTCTCACAATGTTGAAATTAAGATGTCAGTTGGGGCTGCTCTCTCATCTAACATTTGTGGTCCTGTTCCAGGCTCACTTAGGTTTTAGGCAGAGCTCAGTTACTTGAGGCTGAACTTGTGTCCCTGTTTCTTGCTGGCTATCAGAGGCCTCACTCAGTTCTGAGATACCACCTGAATTCTTTGCCCTATGCCCACTCCATGTTCAAAAGCAGTAAAGGAGAGTCTCCCTCCAGTCAAATCCCTCCCCCCAATCAAAGCCCTTTTTAAGGTGTCACCTAGTTATTTGGGCCCACCAAGGATTTTCTCCCTATCTCAAAGTTGACTGATTTGAGACCTCAGTTATATTTGTAAAATCCCCTCACAGCAGCACCTAGATTAGTGTTTGAATAACTGGGAGAAGGAATCTATATGCCAGGGGATGGGGATCTATACACCTTGGGAGTCATAGAATTTTATCACAATTGAAATTATTATGACTTTCATGCAAATTAACTTGGGAGTCATAGAATTTTATCACAATTGAAATTATTATGACTTTCATGCAAATTAACAGAAACCTATAGCTTTCAAAGAAAGCATGTGAGATTTAAAATCTCTTATTTCTGTGAAGGTGGTGGAGAAATAGTTTATTAAAAGGGAATTCTGTGCTAAGCATACAGTTAGAGGATGACTGAGTGATATTTTATTGAAGTAATAGTTTGGGGGAATGCAGGGTGAACTCTTGGAAATTAAAATGGGAAAAAGGTAAAAGTAATCCTAAATCATGACATAATTGGCACTTTGCATTCCTTTAAGGAAAGGGCAAGTATGAATGATACTTATTCAGACTAATGCAACCTATAATCTGTGTGAAATCCAATTATCATATCCATTACACCTTCATTAAGTTTGATTAGTCAGCATTTAGAAGGGTGTATTCATGGCATGGCTTTTCCAAAGATGCTGTCAATGAAAACATGATGATAATCTGAGTATTTGTGACTTTGTTTCTGCAATCTTGCAGACTGAAAGATATGTACCTTGCTGAATGTATAGAACACTATGAGTTGTTAATGATCATAGTCAAGATATTCATTTCCTCAGTAAAGAAGCCCTAAGCTGATGACTTCCATATATGTGAGTTCAAAGATGACATAAGTTAGCAAAAAACTTCATGGACCCCCTCTTCCACAAGGATCTTTCTTTTACTAGAAAGACCTTCCCTGAAGGCAGCAACTTTGGCTTATTCCACAGCCCACCACAAGTCTTTATCATTTTATGTACAAGCTCCAAATCTCTCCTTTTTCAGAATTATTTTTCTGCTTTCTTGTGTATACATTGCTCATTATATAAATGTAGACACATTTGATTATTTTGTAAATGCTAACTTACAGACAGGTTATCCTCTCATAAATCTTCATAAGACAATTTTTTTGAAGTTTAGTATATTCTATCTAGTTTAAAAGGAAATTATTGGTTCGCTTCCCAGGCTAACCTACAAGTCACCTTAACTTCTAATGAAACAGAACAAAGGTGCAATGAAATAAATTCCTGAAAAGCCATTTGTTGGAGAAAACCTCTCCCTTCTTTAACTAACCTGGTGCCCTTCTCTGGAGGAAAGTTCTTAGGGAAGCAAAGTGCCAAACTCTCCTTTGCAATGAAAATCATCATGTCCCCAGAGCTGCTAAACTCAGTCCCTTGTTGCAGAAAAGCAACCTTTTGTGATGACTTAGTGTATTCCAGATGTGAATATCTGGGTGCTCTGTGACTATTTTAGAATGACCATTTAATACTAAGAGTGATTTGAACAAGAGCTACTAGGTAGTAAGTGCTGCCTTTGTAGTTGTAGATATATTGTCATATTGCATCCTTTAGACACTTTTGTTGAGTAGAGTTATTTATCTTCTTTTAACAGATGAATCATGTGCTCAGTTTGCACAGCCAATAATGCAGAGCTAGCACCCAACTTTGCCTGGTCTAAAACAGAAACCACTTTGTCTCTGTGACATCAAACTTCATTCTGATAGTGTTTTTTTCCTTTTTTCAGAACAGGCTTTCTATGAACCCAGATGAATGAATAACGTGTGGAATTTCAAGCAGATTTAGAGAGCAAGTGAAGAACTTTAGGAGCTGAAGATGGAGGTTGTTTTACTGATCAGAGAGGCAACCTTTTCATTGCGGTCAAGTCTCGAATTTGCTTTTGCCTTCACATCTTCTTTCTTTCCACTGGCCTTACATTTTCACGAACTTTCAAAAAGTTAGGATTCCTTCCTCCCTGTCCCCACAGAGGCAGATGCTGGGGACAGGTGGGTGGGTGAAAGAGAGCTGTGAAGCCAGTACTTATGGGGAAAATCAATGAATAGATTTGGGGTTATCTGAAAACTTTGAAGGCTTTTATTTGACACTTTTTCCATACTGTTACATGTTCCCTATATGTTTTATTTCTTGAGATGTTATATATACACAGATCCTCTTATCCCAAAGTCATATACAGCATTAATCAGTTTCTCAAGAAGTATTCCAGGTAGTGGGGAAAAGGGAGGTTTCCCATGTTTTAATAAGTTTGGAAAAAATGGGTCAAATAAAGTTAAATAGGATTCCCCCTTCCAGAAGAGTTAGAGCCTTTAATGGTTTCATATGGAGATGAAAGTGTGAAGCATTTCTGTTTTGGTGTTGTATATATCCTGTTCACTGATACAACCCCAGTGCCCATTATAGCATCTGACTCTTAGTACATACTTGTTACTATTTATTGAAGTAGATTTAAATAAAAGCCTTCAAAATGTACTTTTTCAAACCATCATCTCTTGATATCTTGTGGGATTTCAATGTTTCACAGAACATACTTTGGAAAATGTGGCTCTAGATGTATTTACAGC
This sequence comes from Manis pentadactyla, assembly GCF_030020395.1. NCBI lineage: Eukaryota > Metazoa > Chordata > Mammalia > Pholidota > Manidae > Manis > Manis pentadactyla. The sequence continues at coordinate 56,172,406 of NC_080023.1, forward strand.
ACTGTGGTGCTCCACAGAATACTTTGTCAGGAGATTAAAAAAGGAAGAAATAGAAAACTTCTGATATTCCTTCTGTATCTAACTCCCAGATATGGGCAGGAATGAGGGGTGGGGCAAAGAAGGAGGTGCAAAATTGAATAAAATACCATTGTGAACCCAGACCAAAGAAACTTTTCTGTGGAAAATGATGAGATTCAGAATGAGCTGTATTCAGGGGACTCAGAGAAGGGAAATGAGGAAAAAGACAGGACTCTTATTTCTTCATCTGTCTGAAGAAATGCCTTCACACTGATCTCAGTGCCAGAAAGTGGACACACAGGCAAAAAGGCAGCATAACTGAGAATTTTGAGACTGGAAGAGGAAAACACGAACTGCAAGGAACTGAGAGCACCTTTCCTGGATTCGCCACAGATGCACTTCATCCCCATGGCCAAGTACCCCGCCTCCTGCCACTTCTCATCTGGGACACAATTGCTTACTGCTTATCATGTCTGGCTTGCTGGGCTAGATTTACTCCAAATTCTTGTAGCCCTTTCTTTCCTCTAGCAACTTCCCAACCCTAATGAGTGAAATTAATTTCAGATTCTCATTCCTTCTAGATCTCCCTGTCCTGATTCAGTAAAAGGGCCTTCTCTAGTGTATTCTGGGATATGACTGGCATTTAGCTCTCTCTCACCTTCAGATTACTAGCAAGACAGAATTTTATTGTGCTAGTTTACAGCTGCAAAGACTTTCTTAAACAGTGTTGAATTTAGACTTTGGATTAGGGGTAAAGCACAGTCATGTTAGTTCAAATGTATGCAACATGATTGAACTGACTTCTAATTGGTAGTGGGATAGCATGAATGCTAAGAACCCAAGCTTTGAAGTCAGACTATGAGAGACCTGGTCCTGCCGCTTGCTAGCTCTGCAATGTGAGGCAAGGTGTTTGGCCCTTTCGTATTTCAGTCCCCCCATTTTGTTAACTAGAAATGAAATTAATATCCACATCATAAGATTTATATGAGGATAAAGTGCTTTAATTCATATAAAGTGACCAGCACATAGTAAATACTACATAAATGTAAACTATTCTCACTATTTTTGTTGTTACTATTTTTATGCACTTGATAGAAATTAGCCATGCTGAGAAAATGGGCATTTTACTATGAGAGTATTTATGGTAGGTGATTTTGATACCAGTAGCATTTTGGGTTTTAGGATCATTTTGGAGTGGCCCTACAGAAGAGAGCTTAGACACGCATGTTACCAAAATATTTTTAATGTTATATTTACCAACAAATATATATGTTTCATTGTGGTGTAGAGTGACACAATAAAAAGGAGCTGCTGTTTTATAAGCACAACATTAATATTAATAAGGAAGTAAGGGATTGAGTAACACTATAGAAATTTACTTATTACTTTACTAGAAGAGAGAGATAACAACAAATGTTTTAGTATGTGTGTGTGTTTAGTTTAGTCCTAAATGTTTCTGGCACAAGATGTAGTCCCACCTATTAAAGTTTGTGAATTATGTATTAGATTAGAAGTTAAGACCTAGGTGGAATGCTATGCCTGTGTACCAAGTGAATTGTTTGTATTTAAATGCCTGGATCAGAGCCTTATATACCATAAATATGTTCTAACAAACTACTTCTAAAATTGATCAGCTATACAATACTCCTTATTTCTCCTTTGTCCTTTTGTTTGTCCATCTAATCAATGGTCCATCCATCTGTCCATCTGTCCACATAATTTTGTTTTCCACAATCATTTATTAAGCATCTATCATGTTTTAAGACGTCATTCAGGGCTTAGAGAGAAAAGGATGAATAAGACATGGTCTCTACCTTTATGGAACTTATGGTACAACCTATAATGCTTTTCCCTCAATCTGTGGCCTGTGACTAAAAATAATGAAGCATTGTAAACTTTTTTCCTATGAATATTTAAAATAACACAAATAATGAATTTCCACTACGATAACTAAAATAAGAGTTAAATATTGTGAAATAAAAGCAAATATATACATTTGATCTCTGCAATATATATATATTGGTCTCTGCACCCCTCACCCCCCTATCCTGTTCCTGGCACAGAGCTCCTAAAACCCTTATAATTTCCCAAGAGCAGTAAGAACATCTATTTGGTCTTTGACCCCAGTTCCTGTTAGAGAGCTCTTAAATCCCTTGGAATTTCCTGGGTGGTAGCAGTGTTTCTTATTCCAATGGGGTGACTTTTGGTGGGCTCCTCAATAGCATCAGGATGAGGACTAGTCACTAGAGAGACCAAATCATGATTAGAGACTTGGAACTTTTAGTTCCACTCCCCCATCTTTTAGGAAGGGGGTTGGGCTGGAGACTGAGTAACTGATCATGCCTATGTGATGAAGCCTCCGTAAGAATTCCAATAGTATGTGGTTCACAGAGTTTCTGGGTTGGTGCTGGGAAGGTGGTGCACCCCAACTCTATGAGTACAGAATCTTCTGCGTTGGGTACCCTTCTGCACTTCACTGTGTGTATCTCTTCATTTGGCCGTTCACTCAGATCCTTTGATATTCTTTGTAATAATCTGGTAATCTAGTAGGTAAACTGTTTTCCTGAGTTCTGTGAGCCACTGTAGCAAATTAACCAAACTGGAGTAGGGGATTGCGGGAAGCCCCAGGTTATAGTCAGTCAGTCAGGAGCACTGGTAACCACCTGCACTTGTGTGCAACTGGCATGTGAACTGGAGGCTGGGGCAGTCTTATGGAACTGATCCCTTTACCTATGAGGTCTGTGGAAACTCCAGTTAGTGTCAAAATTGAACCTTAGGACACCCAGCTGGTGCTGGCGTATTGCTTGGGGAAAGCCCACAGTTGGTGTTAGAATGTTTAAGTGTGATTCAGGTTAGGGTTAGGGTTAGGGTTAGTGTGATAGTAAAGGAAAACAAAGTTTTTCTGAGACAAAGTCTTTTAAAAAATTCCTTTCAGTCCGGTCTGCTGGGAAGATCTTCCCCAGGCCTCCTGGCAATGCAGATGTGACCTGCCTCATAGAGTCAGAAGACTGACCTCAGTGCCTACTTATAACTCTTAGCATGTATCTCGAGCAGTTTATGAAACCTCTCTGAATTGCAATTTTTCCACCTGCTAGTAATTATAATAAATATAATCCAGAAATGTGAGGGATGAAATGAGCAAATGAAGGACTCTAGCACATGTCAAATTCCTACGCTGGACCAGAGTTTTCACATGAGTTATCTCATGCAGTTGTTTCCTCAGCTTGGAGGAGTAGGCATTATCACCACCAAGTACTTATGAGGAAATTGAGGATCAGAGAGGAGAAATAACACAAGTTACAGAGTTAAGGGAAGGGAGGGCCTTGTCTGTCTGACTTCAAGGCTGTCTGACCCATTCATAACCGCACCACTCTGATAGTAAATGTGAAAGCTTTTAGTAGGATGCTTTTCAGATGTTGCTTATATTATTTTTGTATCCTGAGTGGGTCAGCTTCATTACCCAAGATGTGTCAGGGGCACAGCTCTATGAATGTATTGGGGACAGGATGACAGCTTGAGGTTAAAGTTTGATAACTCTGTGATCTGGGATTTCTTTTTCTGCAAAGTGGAGTAATTGCTAATCCATATGAGGATCATATATAGAATAAATGAGATAATATATGGAGAATGATCATGTTTTGTAAATAGATAGTAAATGGTAGATATTATCATAATAATTGTAAATAAACTACCATTCAGTATGGATTCATATACTGATCATAAATTCCTATCACCTTCATTTCTAAGTATTTTATATACATATATCCACCAACTTCCCTATTTTATCTACAGACATATTAATTAGTCTCTGTACACCAGACAACTGGAAAAGAAGGAAAGCGAAACAAGAGAATGCTAAAAACTAGCCTTTAAATCTGAATGATATGAATACAGATTTCAATTTATTACTATAAAGCCCCACCCAATGACTAGCACAATGAATCTTTTACTCAAATTTTACATTAGAAAAGGAAAAGTTATTTTCTCTTGAAAGTAATCAAAAAGAAGGAAAGCAGGATGTCCTAATGGTTAAGCTCAGGTTCTGGCTTCAGACTGCCTCAAACCCCAACTCTTTCACTCATTAGCCTGTGAGGTAGGGCTACTTACTATTTCATCTATAAAATGGAGATAATAATAATACTTAATCATGGAATCATGTGAGAATTAAATGAGCTAATATGCTGATAGGATATAGCACATATGTGGTACATAGTTAGCACTATGAGTTTCCTGAAAATTAATAAAACTGAACTTCAATTGATAATTTATACAAAGTTTAGTGATTGATAAGTAACATGGAGATTTTATTTTGTTATTTCGGTTTTAACTCTGAGGATACAGTATTTGAGTATATTAAGAAATGGACTTGGTAAATTAACAAGTTGATTGAAGTCAGTATTCAAAATGAAATCAGAATGTAAAACATGAATACTTGCAGACTTGCTTGGGATTCTTTTTCTCTAAAGGATGATGATAAAGAGAAAATTATAGGAAGAGAGGAGCTGTAGAAAGAGAGAGATGCCAGACTTCTGAGAATAGAACAACAATCTCAGATGAAGAAGTCATTTGGTATTTTATCTTTTATGTGGGAAATAATTGAGATTTTAAGTGGGTGAATGAATATAAATCACTCAATTTACAAATTTATAAGAAAGAGTAGGGTAATGGATATTGCTAAAGGTAAGTGCAAATGGATATTCACAGAAAAGTTGAAACATTAAAGACTATCTCTGAAATGTAGAGAAAGACATTTCACAAAATGTCACAAAACTCAGAGGAGAGATCCAAAGTTCCATATAGCAGAAACAACAAAGAGGTGGATCAAGTGTATTTTCATAAGCCTTTCACATTGTGTTCCTTGGTAATCGAGAAGTAAGAATGGTGAGCATGACTATAGACCATAGTGTAGAAATATTGTAGGTGAGACATAGGGTGTCGTAGTAATTATTAAGCATTTGATTTTCCTCAATCCTTAAGTCTGCCTATTAGTGTGACCTGCCATCTCTTGCAAATCCTCCAAACCCTGCGTTACTGTTTCATGAATTTATCTTAAAGAAGCCATAAACATTAGTGTTCTCCACTGTCCTCTTTCTTTACCAACAACTGTCATGGATGTTAGCACTGAACTCCAATACTACTACTATAATTTATTTCCCTTAAACTGAAAACATTCCTATAAACACATAAATATTCATTAGAAAAGAGGACTTTTGTTGTCTATAAGATTTGATATTTTTAATTGATATTTGATAAAAGATTTGATTTTTTTAACAGAATAATTTGGAGAATGTGAAATATGAAAGGTTGGAACTACTGTTTTATAATATGATTTCCATAAACATGGAATATGCATTTTCATTTTCAAATTCAATGAAGTTTTAATAAGCTACACATATGTTAAACATTTACATTTATTTATTCATTTACAATTACATTTACTCATTTATTTGTTCAACAAATATTTATGGAGTGTTAATATGTGTGTAGCATTGTAAACCCTGTCTAAGGACCTCAGGGACACTTTGAGAATTAATATGTGCTCATTAAAGAACTGATACAAATGTGTATTTTATTAATGGGGAGGGGAGCCTAGTGAAGTTCACTTAGTGGCTGATCTAGTGTCCCACTCTCATCTATGAAATTCAGCAGGTGGAATCCTTGCCACCTAGAGACACTGCAAGAGTCCAGGAAGACTGGATTTCAGGAGCTGCAGATGACAGCTCTCTGATTATGGCATCACACAACTCTGTCGACCCAAGAAGCCCCTTAATTTGTTTCCCTAAGAATTTTCACTTTAAAATGGGAGTTGATACCTGTTATGATGATCTCAAAAGGGTGTTCTGACTGTTAAATGTAAAAGGGGTTTGAAAATGTCATGAATCTAAGCAGTGGTGAAGTATTATTGTTATCACGGGTGTTTTTCCTCTCCCTTGAGTGCATTTTCCTCTCCTTTCCACCCCCATTTGGAATGAAAAACTTGAAGTAATACATAGTTTTCTTTTTTCTGTAATACTTAATAAGGAAACTTTTAGAGCAGACATGATTTCCCCAATCTGGACCTACTATTTTCTTTCTCTGCCAAGGAGTCCTGTGATTTCTATGATGTAGGCAAGTGTCTCTGCAGCGATTGTCCTCCCAACCTGCATTAGTTCCCAGGAACTGACTACAATGTGTAAAGAAAAGCAGCTGAAGGGAAAGTGCTGTAGAAGCTTAATTTAGTTAGATTGCTGAAAGGAGGCTTTTATTAAGACAAATGAACACATCTCCCACTCCCCTGAATCAGAATCACAAAGTGATACAATTTCTCATGAATTTCTTCTAAAACCCCAACTCTTGAACTTGGCAACATGAAGTAATGCTAACACTGATTTTTTAACCCAACAATATTGATTTCAATCACAGATTAATTAATCCAGCTACTATAATAATTCCAGAAATTTCACAAGATCTATTGCAATTGAATCTGTTGAGGACACCTCACAGGCAGATCTCTGACATGCTGGGGATTTAGGCACTGAGAGAGAGTAGAGCAAACAAGTCATTTATGAAACAAAACCAAACTTACCGATACGTCATCCTCAGGAGGAAGAATGTAATCTTGGAGCTCTGTACCCACTGAACACGACTTACTCCTCAACTATGTGACATCTCTACGTATATTAGAAGTCTACGGCTGGTAGAAATAAGGAAACAAATTATAAGTAGTTGAAATGAAACTTGTTCGACAAGTCTGAACAGAGAAGCCTCAACCCATAGAATAGCTTGGAAAAAACAGCCCAGAGATAGTGTAGTCCCAACAAGACAACAATATTTTTTTGGTATTGACTAATTGTATTAAAGGAGAAGAAACTGGTTGTGAGGATTTGAATGAGAAATATGTTAGGAATGCACTAGGATTAAGAGTTTAAAGATTATACATATATTTTAAAGAAACTTTCACAAAAATTCACAATAAAATCAGATATTCTTAAAAACTAGATTTATGATTTCACTCCAGAAATACTCCTTAAATTTTTGTTGAACAACAGCTGTCTCCATGTTTAATAGGAAGTAGTGAATTTATTAACATATAATGATTTTTCTTTAAAAAGTACCTACTTATGAGACTACATACAAATAAATTCATATCAAAACAGGTTTTTCCCCAAATGACTTAATTTAATAAATATATAGTACAATTTATTTTTATGTAATATGTACATTACACATATATCATCTCTCTCCATATGTATAATGTATAGAGATAGATATGTATGGAGAGATTTTACATATATGTGTATATATATATATATAGAGAGAGAGAGAGAGAGACAGACTTGAGATATTTATTAGAATGAAGAAAACAAGAAGATCAGGAAAACAAGTAATAATTTCAGTAATTTTCAATTAGACAGCATGAATACCTGCTCTTTATGAATACTGAAACATTAGAAATGAGACTGAAGCTCTGTTTCAGTCAGATATGTTTGACCATATCTTACCGTGGTTCCTTTTTCTTCAGAAGCAGCTAGTGTTTTTAGGGTTCATCTTGTCACAGAAGACACTAAATATTTACACACACACACAGACACACTTATACATACATATCCAAAGAAATCATATATGAATATTAAACAGTATCATGTTGTGCATAACCTTGTGCAATTTGTTTTTTCTTCAGTTAATATTCTGAGGATCTTTCCATTTTGGGAGACGCAGATCTACTTTATTCTTTTTAAAAAGCTTTATGAAGTACGAATATACTTAGTGTTTAGCCTTGATTATATTCTTACATTCAGATGGTACCCAGTTTAAAGGGAAACACTACTTTAAATAAGAATTTTCAGCAGTCCTTGCTTCTAACACTTAAGGAAAGCACATTTGAAGTGATCTCAGACAGTACCACACAGTGCTTTACTTGCATAGACCTAAAGTCAGAGTGCCAGCGTTCACATCTTAGCAGTTTCCATGGCTGTAAAATATGGTAATACTAGTGACTACCTGGTAGGTTTTTCAAGATGTAAGTGTGTTAATATATGTAAAATGCTTAGAATAGTATCTTATGCAATAGCAGCACTATAGAAATACTAAATGTATTAGGACTTTAGTTTATTTGTATGTATTTTCTTACTATTTAACAAAGAAACATCTTGTGAAGCTCATTCTATTGAACTATGCAAGGAGCACACATAGTTGCATTCTTCCCTTCCCTTCCCTTCCCTTCCTCCTTTTTCATCCCTTTTTCCTGATGCAGTGCTTCATGGAATAGTGAAAAGGGACATGGAATTAGCATGGAATTCTGACTCCCTGGTAGTTATGTGAACTTCGACAGGCTACTTAAAGCCTTTGAGCATCAGTTTCCTCCTATATGGAATGAACTGATGTCATTTATGTGCAGGACTTTCATGAGAAAATAATGACATAGTGACTGCCTAGCACACTGTCTAGTAATAAATGGCAGTTGCCTATGTGGGTGGCAGAGGCCTGGCAGACAGAGCCCTGACTTGGGAGAAAATACATCTGTCTGTAAATCCTGGCTGCCCCACACGACTGCTGCTTGGCCCTTCTGCATCTTAGCTTCCTCATCTGTACACTGAATTAATAATAGCTTTCCAGATTGTTTTAGGAATTAAATGAAACAGTACATGTAAAATGCAACCTACATTATCTGGTATATACAAGAAATGAATCATAAACTGAATTAAGATAAAATGGTGACTGCCCTGAATGGCAGTGTGGCAGAAAATGGCAAGAAGTTTGCTCAGAAGTCTTCTATTGGCCCTGATACCATCTGGTTTCTTAGCTTTCCAGGTCTTTGTTTGTGGGAGGATAAGGACTAAATGGCAGAGTACAAAGGCAAATTCCAGAATTAATAGTGGGAGATTACAAGCTGTTGGCTAACAAAAGGCAGATAGGCATAGCAAACAAGAAACACACAACTTTGAAACAAATAAAACTACAACTTTGTATGTCTCTCACTACAGTTTTGAGTAAGTTATATAACTTTCTGAGTGTAATTTTCCTTTTCTGAGAATAGTAGTATATGTGCAAATTTGGTGGGATTACCTCAGAGGCATTACGCTGAGTGATAAAAGCCAGACACAAAAGGCTACATATTCTATGTTCCCATTAATACAGGATATTCTAGAAAAGGCAAAACCTATAAGGACAAAACCAAATCAGAGTTGCCAGAGTCTGGTGGTGGCTGGGAGGTGTTCACTACAAGGGCATTTTGGGGATAATGAAAATGTTCTGTTTGGTGATGGTGGTTACAAGGCTCTATGTTTTATCAAAATATCATAAAACTATTCACTAAAAAGGATAAATTTTACAGATTATAAATTTTGCCTTTGTATAAATATATAATCAAAATAGAAAAACAATTAAAAGAGATTATAGTAATTGCAAATAGTGCTTATCAAGAGCCAGACATTGCTGTCAGTGATTTACGTGTACTATCTTAATACTTCACAACAGCCCTTTGGGATAGGGATTAACCTCATTTTACAGAAATGGAGACTGAGGCTCATACATATTAAATAATTTGCCTAATCTCATATCAGAAAGTGGTAGAGACAGCATTTTCCCCTTACATGTCTCTGACTCCAAAGGCCCTGATTTTTATCAGTTAGATCTACTATATGAATGGTGCTTGATATTCTTCTCAGAAGAGTTTTGTTTTTCCCCCATCAGTAGCTGATTACTAAATTTGGGGGTCGGGACTAGCAGTCCTTGCCTGCTATTCTAGTCTATCTTCTATGTTATACCACCTCAAACAGCTGCAGTGTCCCAACCTAGTTTGCCTGATGTGATGGGAACAAAGATGTTAACTATTATGATTGTCAGCAATCACATTTTTAATATGGATGAAATTTTTTTGTTTCACTTTAAGCATCTACTTGAGTAGATCTCAATAAATCACTGTATAAAAAAATTGTGGAGTTGTCCTTGCTCAAATTTATACTTTCAAAGTTGAAATTTCTAGAAGAAAATACTCCTTCAAGTACTAAAAAATGTGTCTGTCAATATAATTTAAATGGCATGCTGCTGCTTTGCTATTGCCTTACGGTATGGTGCTGTTATGATGAAAACTGTTGTAGTGCCGGAAGATTGTATCATGAGCCAGTAGCAATACACCTTTCTTGAGTGAGACAGAAGATATTACTCTGAATGATAGTTTTCTTTAACTGATATTTTTGTTCTTTCTCTGAGGAGGAATTACAAAACTGATACAGATGACAAACATGAGTGTTCATGTTGGATATAAATAGGTGGAAAGCGTCACTTAGGTTAGGAGTCCTTGCACATAGCAGCTGAGATGGCTGTGTTATGGTTATTTCAGAGAAGCCTAATGTGTTTAAACATCATGGCATACAGTAATTTATTAAATGGATATTTGGTCAGTTTCTGTGATGTGCCATGGCATATTTTAGGTACTTGGAGATTAGAGCAGTTAAGAAATTATGACAATCATTAAAATTACTTCCTTACATATATCATTAATTCCTTTACTTCTTTTTCCCTTTGCACTCTCTTGATGGAAAGATAACCTTGGATAAATCCAAGTTTCCATGATTCTTCACCTGTACCTTTGTGCAGATAATCAGGCCTATAGAAGAACAAACAGAATGATTGATCTAATTTTAAATTCCTGTCCATTATCTTAAAGTGGGCTCCTAATGTTGTGGGCAGTCATTTTATACATCCCTAAGCCATTTACTTCCCTACATGTCTGGGCAACTTCTCACCTCTCTTCTTTCCTCTTTACTTACTCTTCCATTTACACTCTTAGCTATATATATAAGAAGTGAATCATAAACTGAATTAAGATGAACTGGTTCCCCTTGCTTCCTAGTTCCCTGTATTAGGTTCCTGAGCTGCTGTAACAAATTACCAAAACACCTGGTGGCTTAAAATACAGAAATTTATTCTTTCACAGTTCAGAAGCTCAGAAGACTGGAAGCGAGCTGTCAGCAGGGCTACACTCCTTCCAAAGGCTCTAGGGGAAGCCGTCCTTGCCTCTTTTAGTTCTGGGGTCTCCAGGAGTTCCTTGGCTTTGATCTAGAGACTCTGCCTCAGTCTTGACACGAATGTCTTCTCTGTTCTCTCTGTGTTCCTTCTTTCCTTCTCTCTCTCTCTTTCTTTATTATGATATAATAAACATATCACAAAATTTACCATTTCAACCATATTTAAGTGTAAGTTCTTTGGCATTAAGTACATTCACATTGTTCGGCAACCATCACCATTATCCATGTCCAGAACGATTTCATTTTCCCAAACTGAAGCTGTGTGCCCACTGCACATTAGCTCTGCATTTCCTCCTTCCCCCATCCTTGGCCATTCCACTCTGTCTCTAAGTACCTTATAGATACCTGATGTAAGTGTAATCATGAGTATGTCTTTTTGAAAGTGTTTTTTTCACTTAGCATAATGGCCTCAAGATTCATCCATGTTGTAGCACTGTGTCAGAATTTCCTTCTTTTTTAAGGCAGAGTAAGATTCCATTGTGTATATAAACCACACTTTGTATATCCATTCATCTGTCAATGGACCCTTGAGTTGCTTCAATCTTTTGGCTATTGAGAATAATGCTGCTGTGGACACAGGTGTGCAAATATGTTTGTCCCTCCATTCAAGTCTTTTGGGTATATAACCAACAGTAGACTTGCTGGCTCATATGCTAATTCTATATTTAATTTTCTGAGGAACCAACTGTTATGAACTGAATATTTGTGTCTCCTCAAAATTTATATGTTGAGCATCACTAATAATCAGGGAAATGTAAATCAAAAGCACAATGAGATATCACCTCACACCTGCCAGAATGGTTAGTTTTAAAAGGACAAGAAATTACAAGTGCTAGCAAGAATGTGGAGAAAAGGGACCTGTTTTTCACTCTTGGTGGAATGTAAAGTAGTGGACCACTTTGGAAAACAGTATGGAGGTTCTTTAAACAGTTAAAAATAGAACATATGATCCAGCAAAGCCACTTCTGAGTACTTATCTGAAGAAAACAAAAACACTAATTCAGAAAGATATATGCACCCTCATGTATATTGTGGTTTATTTACAATAGTCAAGGTGTGGAAACAACCTAAGTGGTTGTTTGGATGGATGAATGAGAAAACACATATAGATGTCTTATATACATACACACACACAGGAATATTACTCAGCCATAAAAAGGAATGAAATCTTGTCATTTGTAACAACATAGATGGATTGAGAGTATTATGCTAAATGAAATGTCAGACAGAGAAAGGCAAATACTGCATGATTTCACTTATATACGGAATCTAAAAAACAAAACAAATGAACAAAATAAAACTCACAGAGACTTAAAACAGATTGGTCATTGCCAGAGGGGAGGAGAATTGGGGGGTAGGTGAAATGGGTGAAGGGGATCAAGAGGTACAAACTTCCAGTTATAAAATACATAAGTCATGGGATGTAACGTAAAAGAAAAGAAGGAAGGAAGGAGGAAATCTTCACAAGTCTTTAATAAAAACAGTCTTTATTTGGGAAATACTGTCTTAATTCTGAGATTCTACCCTTCCTATTTTTAAAATGTTAGCATGTCCTTTATTTTATGAAATGAAAGTGATTCTAAATAGTAAAGCTTTTTCCCTTTTAATTTCCCTCCTTGACAAAATAAACAAGGTTGATATTCCTATAAAAAGGAAAAAATCCATATGTTATAAAGGTATCCCCCAGCCTGATGCTTTTAGGCAGTAGGTTCTTTGGGGGAAGATTAGGTTATGAGGGTACATCCCTCATGACAGGGATTAGTGCCCTAATAAAAGAGACCCTAGACTTCCTTCACCTCATTTACCATGTGAGGACATAGCAAAAAGATGGCCATGTATGAACCAGGAAGCAAGCTCTGACCAGATACCAAATTTGCTGGTGCCTTGATATTGGACCTCCAAGCCTTTGTAACTGTTAGAAATAAATATTTGTTGTTGAAGTCCATGGTATTTTTGTTACAGCAGCCAAAAAGAACTAAGACACTTCCATGCCACTTTCCACAGCAGTTGTGCCAGTTTATATTCCCACCAGCAATGCGCAAGGATTCCAGTTTCTCCACATACTTACACATGCTTGGTATTTTCTGTTTTTTTTTCCCTGTCTTAATGGGTATGAAGTGGTATCTCACTGTGCTTTTGATTTGCATTTCCCTAGTGATTAGTAATGTTGAGGTTCATATCATGTGCTATTGACATATATATATCCTCTTTGGAAAAACATCTGTTCAAGTACTTTGCCTATTTTTTAAATTGGTTTTGTGTTTTTTAGTTGTTGAGTTATAGAACTTCTTTATGTAGTCTATTAGTCCCCTATCAGATTTATGGTTTGCAAATATTTTCTGCCATTTCATAGGTTGCCTTTTCACTATTTTGGTAGTGTCCTTTAATACACAAAAGTTTTAAATTTTGATGTAGTCCAATTTACCTATTTTTTCTTTTGGTGTCATCTCCAAGAAACCATTGCTAAATTCAATATCATGAAACTTGTTCCCTATGTTTTCTAATCCACTGCTACAGATTTGAATACCATGTGTATGCATTTGACCCACAACTCTTTTTAAACATTTATTACAATTTTCCTGCACTTAAGTTCTATGTGAATCTGTTACTAACACCTCAAATTCAATAAATCCAAACAAAATATTGCTCTCTAATTCCCCTCTATCCATTCATGGGTCTCCTGCACCCATTAAATTGTCACAACCAGCATTATTCTTTTCAAAATGCCTTACGCATTTGTATAAGAATCTATGCCCTATCTCTCCTCATTTATCTATTGAATTGGGCCACAGTATATAACAAATGTCTTCCTAAAACAACAAATTACACCAGTTATTTGGCAGGGGCAGGTGTGCAGATGAAGCAGCCATAGAAACCATTTGTTCCAACTGAATTTATGCTGAAGATAAAATCCATGAAATGAACCCAGTAAAGCAGTCCTAGTTGCAGTCAGCAGGGCATACCTTGGATCCCACTTACCTCAGCATCTCTGTCTCCTGAGAGATGGTACTTGCAAAAGAATAGAGATGGTACTTGTCATGGAGGTCTCAGGAGAGGCTGTTTATACTGTCCCATGCAAAAGAAAGGCCATGGCTTGGAGAATTATCTGAGTATCGTAAGTATAGCTATTGTACTGTCCACACTTTCAATCAAATAGAACAAAAGGAGGGCAATTTGTTGAAGTATCTATTTCAGTAAAAGTTGCCAATTAGTGCAGCTGGTTATAAACATTAGTGATAATATGAGAATCTATTTAAATTAAAAGACTGATGCACAAAATCTCTATCTACCACCTGTCCCTCCGAGAGATGAAATCTATGTTGGTTATTTTGCATAGAATGCTGGAGTACTCCTTTGCTGCTTACCCTAACAAGCTCTAGAAGTTTATTCAAGCTGAGAAAAACTCTTCCTTTAACAATTAGAGATGGGTCTTTGATTCTGAATACTTTGAAGATTGGCAGTATTACTTAAGAACGTGTGTTTTTCCTTCTGCCATACGTCTTCTGTTCTCATAGCTAAACACTCAAATGAAAAATCCTGTGTTTTCGATTTGTGGTTTGTACTTGAAATTATACGGAAAACTTAAAACTTTTCCACCTGATCTAATATGAAAAAAATGTACTGGGATACATTTTAAAAGTGACTTTGTGAATGATATGGAACATCATAGAATTTCGGGGTCATAAGATGTGTGTATACATAATTTAACTAAAATTGGCTGCCAGCACCAGCAGTCCCAGTCTATACCCTTGCCTGCACTTGCCACTCTTCCACTTGTCTATGTGATGTCAAGTGATGACTTATTTTTTTAAAATTGTATTTCTCTTAATACTAACTATTGGAGCATGTGTTTTATGTGCTTGCTAGATTTATGGGTTTCTTCTCTGTAAATTTCTCTTTCATATCTTTTTTTTTAACAGTTATCTTTTTTTTTAATTTACTTATTTTTTAATTTTGGTATTAATCTACAATTACATGAAGAACATTATGTTTACTAGGCTCCCCCCTTCACCAAGTCCCCCCACATACCCCTTCACAGTCACTGTCCATCAGCATAGTAAGATGCTGTAAAATCACTACTTGTCTTCTCTGTGTTGCACAGCCCGCCGCGTACCCCACCACCACACTATACATGCTAATCATAATGCCCCCTTTCTTTTTCCCCGCCCTTATCCCTCCCTACCCACCCATCCTCCCCAGTCCCTTTCCCTTTGGTAACTGTCATATCTTTTGTTCATATTTCTTCTGAGATTGTTCTTTTCCTTGTTGACTTGCAGGACTGTTTTATATAATCTTGTATCATTACTTATTCAGTTTCAGACATTTTAAATATATTTTTCTATCTATTCATAGCATTATTACCTAACAGAAGCAGTGAATAGTCAAATGTATTTTGAATTTTTTGACTTACGATTAATACTCTTTATGCTGTTCTTTAACAATATATTCCTCATCCTTGGTTACAAAGACAGACTTCCTTTTTTTTGTATTAACATCATTTTTTCCCTTCTCACTTAGGTGTCTAATCCATTTTGGAGTCTACCTTTGTGCATAGGTTAGACAGGGACCTATGGTTGTGGTGACCATGAAAATGTGCCTCTCAGATCTCCTGCTTTGGAGATTACAATTGACAGCTGCAGGAACCTTAAGAATTACTGAGTATCTTGATACATACTCATGCCATTTTTGAAAAAGAAGAAAATGTGAATAAGCCCTTTGTAAATGAACAGATAGATTTGTTTGTTTGTATAAACAGAAAAATGTGAAAAGATATGCAAAACTTTAAATTCTGATTTCCTTGGGGGAATATTGTAGAAAGATTGCCAGATTTTTCTTTGTATTACACTTTGTTGGAAAACAGCTCGTGTTACTTTATAGGTTGACATGAAGTTACAATAAAGTATACGTTAAAGATAGCATGGACCAGGAGATGGCAGCATAGTCACACACAAATTCCCTAGTGCCTTTCTTACAGTGTTTAATGAACATAAGTTTAGGTCACCGTGATCTGTTTTCGTACATTTCCTGGACTTATCTACAGTAAAAAGACATTAAAGGATTACCCAATCCAACTCTTGTTTTATTTGGGTTGGCTTCTTCATTTGATAACTGATAAAAATATCATTTGATATTTTTAATCTTTCTAAGTCACTGTGATGCTCCTTTATTATTTACTCCTTTTTTGTTTGGGTACCATTAATATATCTTCCTGGGTTATAAGAAATTCCCTCTTGAGATCAATGCAGAAAAAGACTGTTTTTGATTCTTTAATATATCATTAATCGAGGCAGTTTTGGGATCTTTGCTAGGAATGTTGACAACATATTTGTTACCACTTCAAGCCGCCTGTGGGTCTCTGGTGGGTCTGCTATGGCTCATATGGAGATTCCCCTCTCTACTAGTGGACCAGTGACACTGGAGGAGGGAAAGTCTAAGAGTGGCCATGCTATGAGTGGCTGGCCACACTCTCCAAAGTGTCTGCTACTTTTGGTAGCAGTTACCAAAAAATACCTTTACCTCTTCATGTGGTTTTGAGAATGAGACCTAATTTTATACATAATTGTATACTGAATGTCCAGAATACCCAGTGTCTGAAACATTGAGGTTCAATAAATATTTGGTAGATGAAAGAGTGGTTAATTAAGTAGTTTCATAGAATACTTTAGGTCAGTGATGTCCACAGAACTTTCTGCAATGGTGAAAATGATGTATATATCTGTTGGCCAATATGGTAGGCTCTAGCCACATGTGGCTATTTTGTATTAGACATGTGATTAGTATGACTGAGGGAATTAATTTTAATTGCATTTAGTTTTAAGTGATTCAAATCTAAATAGTCCCATCTGGCTAGTGGTTATCATATTGACTAGTGCTGCTTTTAGTTCATAGGGATGCTGTGTGACTTCTGTTTTCCACTCTGCAGTGTTAGTAGGTGATGGGCTGCACCATTCTGTCTCAGCTGAATACATAAATCTCTTTTCAAGCAGTATCTATTTAGGCATTCCGAGAATATTAAGTGGAGTATATATGGTGTGATTATGGAGGATTTATGTATTTGACAAATCTCTTGATACAGATCTATACAGACCTCTTTCTATATAGATCCATTGAGCTCTATCTATCTATGGATCTACATAGATCTATATAAACAGCCTCCTTCTTCCAACCAGGTTCAGTTTCCAGATGATCTTAATTTGACTAAGATTGTTTAGATGTGAGCATGATCATGACAGATGATCATTTAGCATTTTTAATGCATCAACCTTACAAAAAGAAGGAGAAGGAAGATGTTCCTAAACCCATCCATGTAAGGAGACGGTAGGCGCAAGATTTTTAGCAGTGACTTTTCTCCGCTATTGATCCTGTGGCAGAGGTTCTCAACTAGAGGTGATTTTGCCCCCAAAAGGACATTCGGCGATGTCTGGAAACATTTCTGATTGTTACAGCTTGATGAGGGTTACTCCTGTCACTAGCATGTGGAGAGAAGGAATGTTGGTAAGCATCCTACAGTTCACAGGAGGGCTGCTGCCCTCTCCCCACAACAAAAAATTGTTTCTGAAAAAATGTCAATAGTGCTAAGCTTGAGAAACCCTGCAGTACACTGATGATTCAAAGAGAATGAGTTTGAATATTATTATAAATATATTTTAATGTATAGAATATAATATTATGTATGTAGGGCAAAAGAGACTCTTGATATAAAATGCGAAAGAAAATCCTTAGCCCAGCAGTTTTTTCATTAGCCAAAGTAATCATAAAAATGGGGAGGCAAAGAAAAAAGCTTGAGTTTTGTTGAACATCAGTCCATAGTCATACATAGTGCCACAAAATATGCATTTAAATACATATAAAAATAAGTATTACATAAAAATTAAACCATTCCAAAGATGCTTTCTAAATTATTTGAATATTCTCTATAATACACTTCTTCAAAGAATGACATTCGTTTCCCAAAAGTAAATTTTAATATTATATAATAAGGGCTTTCCCAAAATCTTGTATCAGATCATTTATGAATGTCTAAATTTATATTGGCTTTTAATGTAAATCATTTATAAATACCTAATCTATATTGTTATCACATATTGTGGGTCCCTTAATTGTTCTGAGGTTTACTGAAAATAACACTGTTTAGAAAATAAAATGCATTAAGAAATAATAAAACAAGTGAAAAGTAAATTTACACCAGCATTGGAACTATTCTCATTTTTAGAGATAGAAAGTAGTTACTTCTCATTGAGTCCTTGCCTCTTCTCATTTCCATCTAATATAAAGGCCCAGAAATTTTGCCATTATTTTCTGATACTAAGAGGCATTTTTACATAGTGAAGAACAGAATCCTATGCTAGGCAGTATTTCCAGTTCTCCTGCTGTCTGATCCAAGGATTTATTAATTGTTGCAAAGTAAACATTAGTGTAGTTATTTAAAGAGTTTAAAATCTGCTCTATTGGGTGAACATTTTTTTCAAGTTTCAAAGAGAAGTTAACTGTGCATCTGAGGGCAAAGGAGGGAAGGGCTCAGAGTAGTACCATCTCTTAAGTCCTTGTCTCATGTCTACTGCCCTCCACCGTTCGTCTGGAAGACCATCCAGCATTGGCTAAAACTAGTTATTTTTTTTTGTCCAGTACAGTGTACCACAGATTCCTAACAAGCATTATTTGATGAGGAAGATAAAAACTGTGGAGTCAAGGAAGAGCAGTGTGCTCTGTTGGGGAAAATAGAAAATGCTTAATGAGCTGGTCTTTCTGATTTTGCTGGATTATTCTGGAAGGGACAGAAAGATGAGCAAGAAGGTAATCAGGCACGCAGCAGTGATGGCAGATCTTTGGGTAGTTGGCAGGAAATAGTGTATGCTCATGGTCAGTAAAACACTACAAATGATGAGAAAGAAAGCTTGCTTTCCTCGTGTTAAAGGGGAGGGTTGTCAGGTCACACTTATTTGTATCTTGAACTAGATGACAATAAACATGGCAATGTGTACTAGAGACTACATGTGACATTCACATTTTCAATAAAGAGGTAGTTGTTGCATTAGATGTTCGTTTTAGATTTAATCCAGTCCCGATACAGAGTCACTCTGGTATAAAGTCCGGGCTTGTTTTCTTTTCCACAGTCTATTCCCCAGCTTACTATTCCAATAAGATACCAAATGTTTCTATCATGTGCTATAACCAGAGGTCCTTCAGATCCTGTGGCAGGGGCAGGATCTGGGGAAGATCCTGTGGCAGGGGCAGATCCTGGGGAAGAAGAAGAAATGAATATTGTCAGTGTAATAAATAAAGGGTGTCAGAAATGTGAGTTAATTAGCATCCGAATGTCTAACAAATTCATATCTTGAATTGAAGTGTGTAACTAATTCTATTTTTACTTACCATTAGTATTAATATGATAACTGAGTTTATTACTTATTATTTGTTATTATCTTAGTATTTCTGCTTATCTCTGTTAATACCCTCATCAGGAAGGTAGTGTGACTAAAGCTAAGGTTTCAGTTTTATCTTTGAATGGTCTTTATTTTTGCTCTATCTAAAGAGAAAGCACAAACTGAACCTACATCTCGGCATCCAATTCTCACATAAATGATGACTTCCAGAACCATTGAATGTCGCCTCCTGCTGGAAGTCTCTCCTCTGTTAGCTAGAAATAGTCTTTGCTTTGAATTCGAATCACACTTTGTTCTATTAACACCAGTTGATGGGAAGGTATCCTGGATCCTGCATCACTATGCAGCGACAGGTTCGAGAGGAGGAAGATCTGCAAAGGTCACTCCCACGAAATATGCACTATTTATTACTGAAAGGATTTGCTTCCAAACTAAGGTGGAATCTCTGGCCTGAGCTAAATGGTTTAAAGTGTGTGTGAATCATGAGGACTTCCCTGATATCTTTAACCCAAGGTTTAGACAAATGACTTTTATATTTATCTTTTAGCAATTAACTTATTAATTCAAAAGAAGCATTATGTGGAAACCACTAAGAAAGAGGATCCTTTTGAAGCAGGTCTGGGGTCCAAGAGTCTTGTGCCTCTGACTGTTTTCCCTCCCCTTCTTCCATGCTTCTTAATATACTCTAGTCCTCAGTAGACGGTATGAAAACCTCAGTCTACCAAAAGCAGTCCTCCTCAGCTCCTTTCCCATAGGCCCACATCCTAATTTAGGTCCTAGTATTTTACTGCGTCAGTGATGAAAAATGATGAAAAGCAAGGGCCCTTGGACCAGTGGAAAGAGACCCTCTGCTCCTACATAGATTTGTTTATGTTCCTGCTTGAAAGACAAACGATCTAGTTGTAGCCACCCATGTTGTTTCTGCTTCTCCTCAGGAAGTAAAGTTAGTGGAAGGAGATATTTTATTTCAGAATATGTAGCCAAATCCTAGTTTTTGTTCATTTTGGTTACTTGTGTGCTATATTATCAGTTTGTAAATTCATTGTGGACTTTTGTAATGTTTGTGTTTCCTTCAGTAATTCACGCAGTACTTTGCAATTCACAGAAAAATTTGAATGAATAAATGAATGTTTATTACATCACATGCAGACAGCCAGTGGCAGATCCATAGCGGTACCTTAGGTAATACTTTAATATGAATAAGTGTAGATAATCTGTTTTTTCCTAGTAGTGTAACTCTATCTGGATGTACAGTGTTAAAGATCAAAGGTTTAAACTCTTGTCAGGTGATGCTGTTGTGGCCTGAAGATGTCTGCAGATCCCATCCCTCAGTGCCTTACAATTTGTTATCGTTGTGACTTGAAGCAAAGATTATGTGGCTTCCTGGCTTGGTTTCTACCATCTGCTTTCAGTTTCTTTTCTCTAATTGGAGTCCTAATTTGCAGCTGGTGACATTTTTTTTATGTGTGGTTCTGAACAATACAAGGCTGTTAAACAAGGAGTATTTGTTATGATTCTCCCACTCTTTTTACACTCTCTCTCCTTCACCACTAATTTTATGGAGTCACATGAAGTAACATTGGTCTGTGGTCAGTAAGGCCATCTCTATTCAACAAATTGATTTTTGTGGATTTGAGTCTATTCTTACTTCACAGGCATCTAGTTTTCCTGAAGAATCCAGCACAGATCATTCCTGATGATACAGCACCACCATATACATTAACTTGGTTACATATATCATTTTTTATGACCTTTACTTCAACTTGTTGCAGAGTATTGTGAAAGGGACCTAAACAAAAATGAATGGGTGAAAAGTTTTCACATTGTTTGTTATGATAGCTAATTGTTGTGTCTGGTAAAGGACTGATCAGTGAGAGAACATATGTCTTGAAGCTGGAGGGCTCTGGGCTTGATGACAGCACTTGGATTCGAGTTATATTTCTTGGATGACTTGTGTGAACTAGGTACCATTCTTGGCACATTTACTTCCACAATCTTACTTAAACATTTCAGCCACCACCAAAGGTAGACATGAGTATTCTCTTTTTCAGATGAGGACACTGAAAGTCCACCTGGCTATGAGTCTAGCTATCATCACATAGTTACTAGATAGGGACTAGCATTAGATTTAAACCCAGGACAGTTCTCCCCACCTGGGATCACTTGGGACAGTTTACCTTACCTTACTTAACCTGGAAATTTGCCACCTCACTTCACAAAGGACACAGCTATATAGGAAATGAGAATCCTTATGAAGAGCAGTATAGAGCATGGTTTTACTATCAGGAAATTACTTTAATATGAATAGATGGAATGCTATTTCTTCATAAGAAAGACCGTGTCTATTTTGTTGATAGCTCAAATTGTTATCTAAAACTAATACCAGGGTAAAGTAACAAACACCTAGATAAGAAATAGATCATGTTTTATTAATGACCCACACATTTACTGATTTGTTATTATATGAAAAGTATTATTTAGTTGTGCATGGTACTCTTTTAGCCATTATATTCTCCTCATTCCCCCTTAACATCTTCTATTTTAAAGACTATATTAGTTCCTCATATAAAGAAGGAGGCTCTGTTTATAACAGGCTCAAAGATAATTAAGAGGGTCAAGGAAGGCAGTGCTGTTAATTTGGGTAAGTCAGGGTAATTCTGTGTAAGGCTTCTGGTCTGGGAGGCAGAAGATACGAGTTTAAACACTTTGCATAATTTATGTGCTATTTGGCCTTGAGCAAGTTACTTAATCTTACTAAGCGTCATTTCACTCAACTGTAAAAAGGAAAAAAATGATACCTAGCTCACATGTCTATTGTCAGGGTTAAAAAATTATAAATAAATATAATCGGTCATGATAGTGCCTTGTCCCATAATCATGTCTTAATCAATGGAAGCTATTAGAGTGAATTATAGAGATTAGGGTTACCGATTTAAAACCCTCGTGGTCTAAAAGCTGCATTTTAAAGTTAATGATGGATGGTGAGGGCTAAAGCTTTTTAAAGAGATCTAAGTGTCTAGGGATTTTGTCCCTCACTGTAAATAAATCTAATTCTCTGTTTCCAAACTAGTTTAAATTCCCTTCTAGGACTATCTTACTGAAGAACTTAAGTCCAACTCATCTATAGTCATTAAGGATTAGCTAGTTCTACTGAACTTCTTCACTATTTTGAAGCATGGAAGGGTCATCACAGGATCATTTTCTCTTCACTTCATCTCTGATTCTGTTTGAAATGCTCCAAGTGACAGAATCTGCTTATCATCAGCTCTTTATACAGATTTTTAAACAATCTGAATTATTTATTTGTGTAGGTGTCTCAGCAATATTCAATACTATCATTTCTGTTGTCTTTAATTGGCATTTAAACTTCCTGGGTATTCTCAAGCTTTAATCAGCTGTATTCCAACTACTTAAAAT
The DNA here is from genome assembly GCF_030020395.1 of Manis pentadactyla. NCBI lineage: Eukaryota > Metazoa > Chordata > Mammalia > Pholidota > Manidae > Manis > Manis pentadactyla. Next base: position 56,195,234 of record NC_080023.1, read on the forward strand.
TCCTGTGTGCCTATTTTCATTTTTGCTGACTTTATAAAGTGCAGATTTAGCCATTTTATAAGCTGTAGATCGTAAAATTTCTAATTTGATATAATTGGATAAATCTTGGAAGGTAGGGGAAGAAAACCTGAGTAGTCTTTGTCTCAGTTTCAAAATGCAGAGCAAACCAACCAACAGTAAACAAATATTTAATACCTAACTTTAGTCTGGTGTCTTACAAAAACAGAATGTTATTCCTGAAAAGTATGCAACTTGTTAGAGTAGACAGAACAGTGCACAGCAATCTGTGCACACTGTTGAGCACTGAATAGTTCATGATGAAATCCCAAATCTCTCCCAAACTACTACTCTGTGTTAAGTTTAATTAGGTTCTAGAGGAAATGTAATGGTGTGGCTCAGATTCGAGATAAATTTCTTGGACAACTTGTGTGAGCTAGGTACCATTCTTGGCACACTTACTTCCATGATCTTACTTAAACATTTCAGCCACCACCAAAGGTAGACATGAGTATTCTCTTTTTCAGATGAGGACACTGAAGTCCACCTGTTAGAGTAGACAGATGCCATCCGTTTCTACTCCAGTCAATAAATGGTTTATCTAATCCCAAAGTATTTGATTCCCTTTCATGTTCATCACTGTTGCTCACAGAAGACAGATTCACCAGGGGTGAGTAGAAGAACTCTCGGATTATAAAGACAATAAACAACTTGGACCCAATGTCAGAATTTTGGAGTGCATATTGAAGGGAAGTAGACTTTCATAAAAATCAACTGATAAGGACTCAGTAGTAAAAGCTATATTTTGAACAAGTACATAAACAAAACTACAGCTTTATAATAAAAACCTGGAACAAGAATCAGAAATTTAGGGGCAGATTAAACCATATGTAAAAAGTCCAGCCATGAGACCTAGAAACTGGAGACCCATATCAGAATATAAAGGTCTATCTTGGCAGTTTATTGTATATTTTCAAGTGCAATAAAATGTCATACTCATAAACCTTATAGTCTCAGGCTTAAAAACTGTGCCATGGATAGATACATTGATCAGAGGGGCCCTATTTAATATTTAGCATCAAGGATGTCATTTAAATTGCTTGCTTATGGCTATTTTTATTTAGTTGCATGACACACTACAGAAGTTTATTATTACTACTGCTAACAAGTTGCATACTTTAAGAATCATGCAGCCATAGCAGAATCACTACATAAACCTATGAAAGAGAAATGGAAAAAAAAAAGTGATGTGAAAAAATATGCTTTAATAATTTTTGAAAAGAAAGTTACAACTAGTTTCCAAAATAGCCCAGAAAGAAGACAATAAAAATAGATACTGTGTAAGAGTAATAGCCAAAGATTCCATAATTCACCATATCTGCATTTTTAATTTTTTGTTTTTGCAATAGTTTTCATGGGACATCTTGATTTCATCTCCTGTTTTCTATATTTTTATTTTGTATCTTATTTTACATCTCCATTCCAATGGAGGATGGATATGCATTTTCTGCTTTGTTGTTTTTACTGAACTCACCATTTGCTTTTAATGCTCCCCATCCAGTGACAAACACTTTACTCTGAGGCCAGACTTCAAAAGAAACATCTGGGAGACAGACTCTTCCCACTTCCTCGGAAAACGTGAGGGGGGTGGAGAGCGTCACCACAGCGATGTCATCATCATGCTTATGGGCAGCATAGTTTTCATGAATGATAATTCTCTGCACTTTTCTTCTCATCAGTGGAGGACATAGAGTTCTTCCAAAACTAGCCACCCAGAGTCTGGGATTTTTGTAACTGGATTACATATAAACAGGATTATGATTGATTCACTTCTGATCTAAAGTTGCCCATGACTCTGGATGAACATGAGATAAGAGGGTGGTAGAAGGACAAATTGTTTAAAAAATAATTGATAGGGATCCTCCCACTTTCTTACTTGAGATGTCTCCCCTAGGACTGCTTTGATTTCATTTCGCTGGTAACAAATCTCCCTATATGAATGTATCTTAAATTACTCCCCTTGAGTGGTAGTTTGTATTTTTCAATGAACAGATGTAAGTCTGTGGGTTGTGATACCTTTGTAAAGTTAAAAAACATCCACAATATAGCTTAGGAAAACTGGTGACCATGTTTAGCTTTTGGTAGTATTGGCTTGTCCTTGTTAGAGTTAAGATTTCTGGGGAATATATTTTCAGTTAAAGCTGAAGATTCTTTAATTTTTTCTACTATGTCACTTTTTCTTAAGTCTTCTGGACAAGCTTGAGAAGCCTAAGATTTTCATAAAGGAATGAAAAAAGGAACAAGCATTATAGGATGTGAATATGAGAAAAAGAGGTGAAATTGGCTATCTTGTTGGTACAGATGGAAGACTTACGTGTCAAAGCAGTGAGCAGCAGCCAGGAGCCACTCCTCACTGATCAAAGATGCTCCACAGAAATGGACGCGTCCATCTGCAGGCTGGCTTGCCATGGCCAATCAGCTTTCTTTGCAGGATAACCATCAGCAATTCTTTCCATAGATGGGGGTCTCTTTCCCTAAACCACAATCTGTCAGAAGGATGTAAGATGATTATTTATAAACAGAGTTATAAACATGGGTAGGTGTGTTTGGCACATAAAGATGGAAACATTTATAGATTTGTTTTCCCTTAAAAGTTAGTAAAAATTATGTAATGGGGTAATGATTATTCAGATTGAAAAAGAACTTAACTTAAAAAAATGAACTATTGAATACCCTTCCTGATGAACTTAAAGCAATGTTACTTAAAAACTTTTTTTTTCATATTTTTCTGGGTCATGTTCTTATGTGCAACAGCTTACTCCAGTGATATTTGACAGTTTTGAGTGCTAAATGGACACTACTTATTATGGAAGAACACCATTTGTACTCCTTTAAAAATACTTGTCTAATATTACAACTATTAAAGTACTGTTGTACAAATGTCAAAGTTCCCAAATTAAAGTTAGTGGGTACCATTCAATTCTAAACCAAATTTTCTGCTTTAACAAAGTGAACCTAATACAAATAAATAAGATACAATTAAAGAGAATTGTTAAAAGAAACTTTCTGTGAGGGAGAGCAAGTTACTGCTGAGGAATTCGTATAGACATTCCCAAGTATAATTACTAATTTTTTCCCTTGAGAAGAATTAAATCATGTATCCGTTCAGAAATACTATATACTTTTGGGACATAGTAAACATGTTAATAGAGAAACTCTGAAAGTGTTGTGAGTGTTATTATTGTTTTATAAATGTCCCAGTGATATTGTTCAACTTACAGCTGTTCAGAATGTGCTGTGCTTGTGCTTCACTCATATATGGAAAGCAAACAAGATGATTATTCAGCAATGGAACAATTATAATTTAAATTACTATGCCTACAGGATATGAATGTTTTTGGTTGGGAGGAACTGAATTAATCAGGAAATTCTAATGTAAAGGCAATGGAATAAAATTCTACAAAAAGGAGAGGCTTATATATAAGTTAAACTTTTCTTCTGACTATATGTGGACTTTGGGAAAATCCTGGTTCATGATTATAAATCACTGGTGTAGAGAAGGCTATTGTTTGCCAGAAAGGAGGACTGCATCTAATTAATACCATACCATTTTATTAACGTATACTGTTCATGTATACTTCTATCTGGACACCATTTCCTTCTGTCCTCATTAACACACTAGTGATAAAGTAAAGAGATTCAAAACATCTTAGACACCTGGCATCTTCACAAAGACTCCCTGTGGAATCAAAATCCACCAGTGTCCTAGCGAATTATCAAAACATATTAGTCATTTTTTTCATAAAATAAAATAGAAGAAAGCATGATCAGTGGCTGTTCCCCAAAATTATATGAATTATTCTGTCTGCCAGATACTATAATGAGCAATCCAAACCCACATTTCATTATGATAGCTAGTGAATAATACCGAAAAGTTAATGAAACAAAAAACACTGGTTGTAAGGAAAGTAAAATCAATAAAATTGATAAAACTCCTGGAAAGAATAACAAAGATAAAATAGAGAAGACACTAATCATCAATATTCAGAATGAATATCAGAATTAATCAGGAATGAATATCCAATATCAGGGATATCATAAAAGAGGCTGCAGCCCTTAAAGGTTAATTATGGAATATTACGAACAACTTTACATTTGTAAGTTTGACAACTTAAAAGAGGTGGACAAATTCCTTGAAAACCAAAAACTACCAAAACTCAGCATGGATATATATAACCTGACGAGTCCTACTTCTAAGGAATCAGAATTCATAATTTTAAAAAATCAAGAAAGAAATTCTTAGGGCTAGATGGCTTCATGGGAAATTTTGCAAAATATTTGAAGAATTAAGACCAATTTTACACATCCCTTCCAAAAATTAGAAAAAAGGGGACATTTCCTAATTCATTTGATGAAGCCCGTTTTACCCTTATCCTAAAACTAGATCAACAAAAAGAGAAGACAACAGACTAATATCTGTTATGAATATAAGTGCAAAAGCCTCAACAAAATTTTAACCTATTGAATGCAAAAGCGTATTTAAAAAATACAGAGTTGGCAAAGTGGATTTATTATAGGAAGGTAAGAATGGTTCAATATTTGTAAATCAATTAATATAATCTACCATATCTACAGGGTAAAGAAGAAAAATGATATGATCATGTTGATTGATACAGAAAATTTTTTCATCAAAATTTAGCACTTATCACCTGCTAGGTTGGCCATAACTGAAAAACAGAAAAATAACAAGTATTGGTGAGGGTTGGGAGATGCTGGAATCCTTATACACTGCTGGTTGGAAAACAGTTTGAGAGTTCAACAGTGAAACAGAATTACCATATTCCCCAGCAATTCCACTCTTAGGTATATATCCAACAGTATTGAAAACAGGTATTCAAACAAATACTGTACACCAGTATTTATACCAGCACTATTCACAATGGCCAAATGATGGAACATCTATCAACTGATGAATAGATTTAAAAAAGTGGTATATCCATGTAGCGAAATACAACATGAATTCTGAAAATATGCTAAGTGAAAGCAGACAGACACAAAAGTCACATATTATGTAATTCCATTTACATGAAACATCCAGAATAGGTAAATCCATACAGGCAGAAAGACTAGGTAAGTCCACAGAAGCAGAAAGTTAATTAGCGGTCGTCAGGGGCTGGGGGAGGGAAAATGAGTAACTGCTAAACAGGTACAGGATTTCCTTCCGAGGCGGTGAGAATGGCTTGGAACTAGGCAGAGGGGATGGTTGCACAGCCACGTGTACTAAAATGCTGCCAAATTGTATGCTTTGAAGTGGTTAGTGGTTAATTTTTGTTATGTGAATTTTACCTCAATAAAACAAACCCATTCACTTTTATAATAGAAACAGTCTATCAGGAATAAGACGGTACTTTCTCAACTTCTTAAGGGCATTTACAAAACATCAATATCTAATATCATACATACTTAAACATGAAAGATTGAATGCTTTCCTTCTAGGATAAGAAATAAGGCAAGAATGTCCACCATTACCGCTCTTATTTAACGTAATAGTGGAAGGTCTAGCTTATTGAATAAGAAAAACACATAAAAGGCATTGAAATTGGAAAGAGAGAAAGAAAACGGTTTCTATTTGTAGACAGCGTGATTGTCTACATTTTGCAAAACAGGAACTGAGACACAGTTTCAGCAACTTATCCAAGACTATGTTACTCTGGTTATTGCTGGGACACAGGTCTTCTGAGTGCTGTCTAGGGTTCTTCCCTACCACTGTGGGATCTCCTGGAGTGCATTCCATGCATTTTTTCTTTATACTATATACATTTAAAAGATTTATCTTACCCTATGAAACTCAATTTTTGTCTTTCAAATTTTTACCTATACAACCTCTCACTTTTTTAGTGCAGTTCTAAAACTCTGTGTGCAAACAGGAATGATTCAGGCTCCTCAGTGTTCTGTAGTATTTATGAATTTTAAGAGACTGTTTTTGTTTCCTGCCCACGTTCAAGTTCATGTTGTATTGAGTTAGTTTATAGAGGTACAGATACAACATATTACAAATACCAAGTTCATGCCCTTGCTGAGTTCTGTGCTAATCTTGGGGATGTGATTGCAACTATATATTTCCTCTATTCAAGGATTTGTCAGTCTTTTGCAGAAGAGATAAAATAAAAAATAAGCAAATTAATTTCCAAGCACCCTTGGGAAGCACAGAAGTCTCAGGGTGAATTGTGACTCTGAAGAGACCTTTCCATGGGAGTGAGGAATGTCTGATCCATAACTTGCTTAGATAGCAACTGAAGAACTGGTGGTGGATGAATCGCCAGCAGATGCCTGTATGGACCACCCCCAACCCTGATCCAGCAACATGGTGGATGGCCCACATTCCCTAATGCCACAGAGTAGGTTGGGGAGAGATCGAGAAATGCTGGAGTTTTAAGTTTCTAACATTTGGCTTAATGGGAGCTCAAGATCAAAACTGAACTTCGTAAAAATGAAAATTTCACACATGCCTACATGTCTTTTATAAAACATTTCCTTCAGGAAGTCTTGTCTTTGCTTTCTAAAGCTTAGTGCACTGGATTCAGGGTCTACTCTGTTCTATCTGCATAATTAACAGAACTGAATGCTGGGCATTACTCACAGAAACTTCAAGTTCTTATCGCAAAGCTATTTTTTAAATTTCTTTCAGACTTTGGCCAAAACTATAATACCATTTTCTCCTCTATTAACATATTATACCTGCTCTAGCCTTCTGGAACTATTTCTGGAAAAAAATACCAAAGAAAGACATTGATAGCTTATAATTATCTTCACCATTATAGTGTCATTTCAGAACTTAACACAAGTTCTGGTAAAATATGAAAACTTCCAACTTAATTTATAGAAGGCTAACTATAGACTTGGAATTATAATGAGCTTTGTTTAATTTTACACCCCTAACATTCATCACCCAGCTCTTTATGTCTGTTTTTCAAATGAGGTGTCTTTATGCCTAAGATAGGGTCTGGCATCCTTCTTTTCCTGTCCCCTCCATGCTCCATGCCCTGGGTCAGTCCTATCTTACATGCTATAGGAAGAGTTATGATAGCTAAGAAAAACATTAGGTCTCCTTTCATTGGAGCCCAAATCATGTTCGTACTCCACATATTGTTGACTTCTGTGTCCCTACCACTCTTACATTCTGTGTTCAGATTGGAGTCAGTATTGCAACAGAAAGAGCCAGGCATTGTAGATTACTGCATCAGTAGCAGAATGTAGGTTTTTATCACATGCATGCTTAATTAATTCAAACAATTCCACTAAGATCTCTTTAAAAAATGAAGGAATATTATTATATTTGGGTTATAATATAATTCTTTTATAATAATTTCCATATAAACTAAAGGAAGATCATCTTTGAGGTTGATTGTATGGGGATTTGCTTATTACCAAGTAACTAAGAAACTTAAAAATTGAAAAGTGATTTCATTTTATGGTGAAATAAGGAAGTTCCTCTGTATATGAGAAATTTTTAAATGACAAAACTGTAACAAGAGAAGAAAAATCATATTTCTTGCCTCTAAGATAAGGTAATGAAGTATTTATCGTCAAGCAGCTGTCATTTAATTTCAACTTCTGATGCAAAATGTTTTCAGCTTGCCTTTTTATTTCGTCTGCATTGTTAGAAGCAAACTGAAATTTAAGCAGTACATCTATTTTCAAACCTTCATTACTTGACCTGAGAAACCAAAACACCAGAATTAATATGAGTGAGGTCATAGCTCTAGTCATTATTATTTTATACCTTATATTTAAATATTAGTTATAACTTCAAAAATACATCTTTAATATTTTATACATTTTATTTTCATGAATTTTCTTTGACTTCCTTTATCTATAGATGTTAATATCTGAATTATTCCCTGCTTGTAAAACTTGATAATTTTCAGGAAGAAAGTTCTAGAATTTTTTTTCTGGAAAAATAAATAAAAAGTTCTTAAATCCATCAACTTTGTGTGTGTGTGTGTGTGTGTGTGTGTGTGTGTGTGCATGCACATGCATATGCTCATGCATGTGTTTGTTTATAAATCTATAGCCTTGTTTTTTAAAAATTCGTAACATCTGTTTATTGTTAAAGATGTAAGTAAAATTGAGAGGAGCATTTTAATGACTGCAAGAATTTTGAGCTGAAATGCACAAGCCTTTAAAAGGATGCAAGTATAATATATTTCATTACTATCCAAGTTAAGAAACTTCTCTCTCTATAGGTACTCTGAACAGGAGGAGTAACAATTGTATGTAATAATATTACATTATTTTTGCTCTTGATGTATCTAAGATTTTTGATCCTGTCCGCAAAGCAAATAATTGAAGAATAAATAATACAAAGTTGCCATTTCATCATGCAAATTAATTAGTTGTAATTACCTAAGGTCGACAACATGAGACTTGATGTAATGGAGATTTAAACTGGATCTTTGAAATAGCTTATCTATCCGAGAAAAAAACCCAACAGGATAGAGCTTTGTTAAATGTGAATTTCACAGATTTCAATATATCACACAAATGCTTGTATAAAACCTGTAATTATTCAAATAGCATTTACTTCAAAGTTTGTTTACAGTTATTCCCAGAAAACTCATTTGGGCATAACCTGTTGTCATAAAGGTTATCCCTGTAATTGGATGTTGATATTTGAACAATTTGTCACATGGTCAAAGATGGCTAGTATGGAGAGTTCAATTAAACTAGAAATTTCAATAGCCAGTATAAAATATATGTGGAGTTGGTGGTGCTGAGACTGAATTTGTTGGAAAATTTGATCATGTTATGGACTTATCACCCACTATTATTCAAGCTCAGTTATCATCCTCATACTTGTGATCAGTGGATCAGTTTTTAGGCTGTAGTGAATCTTTTTAGGCCATGTTTTGACCTGTGGTACATGGGGAAAGGGATAAGAATCTGTATTTATTGTGTACTTCTTTAAAATAAATATATTCATCAAGAAAAATACATGAAATGGTTACTTAAAATAAAATAAGACTACATATGCCTTTTATGTGTCATTTTAGACGTCCTACATGGGATAATTTCTCTGTAGTATAGATTCATTCCTAGAAAAAATTATTTCTTACTAAAACCACAGCTTGTTAGAGAATCTGCAGTTTTATAAACCGGTTTATTACCATTGACTCATCAAGCTGGCTTCTCAGGAAAAAAAAAATCTGATCATAAGCCAAGCCTAAGTGAACATGTCTTGATAATTAGTTTTAAATTCAGAAGAAAGAGCTGCCAAATTGTGAAACTGGGATATATGTTGGCAAGTGCTTTCCACTCCTCTGGTTTGATTTATGAAATTTTCTTCAGTGAAGTACCATGTCATATAATATTGGTTAGGTTGGTGAATATAAGTTTACTGAGAAATTGATGCTTATTCAAAATGAATGACCATGTCTTTTCCTTAAAACTAACTATGAAAGGAAATTTTAAGGAATTAGTTTTATATACACAGATGTACATTCACATGACAAAAGTAAGGCATATTCACTGTAGAACTTATAAATATCAAGCAACACAGCATAATATAAAGAAAAACATTAAAATCATTTATAAATTTCTATGTAGAGAACATGCCATGTACATTTTTGGTATATATACTTCTAGTTTTCTACCTACATTTATATATTTTTATATATAATATTTATATTATATATTTATTATTATAAGTATTCTGTCTTCCTCCTTCCATTCTCCTTCTAATTTCATTAATTTTTGTTGTTTCCCTTTAAATCACAGCTTTGTGATTTAACCCCATATTACCCATGGCAGTTGAGCATATAAACAGTCTAGATTAATAAACTTCACAAGATGATTCTAAAATTCATTTTAGGTTTAATCATTTAATTATTTCTTTTGGAAGGAAGATATTTGCCAGGACTGTAGCGCATCATCTAAATCAGGGATCAGGAAATTATAGCCTGTGAGACAAATTGGGCAGCCACTTGTTTTTGTATTGCTCATCATCTAAGACTTGTCTTCACATTTTTTAAGAGCTGAGAAAATCAGAAGAAGAATGTTTTGTGACATCTAAACACTTTACAAAACCCAAACTTCAGTGCCCATGATAAAGTTTTATTGGACTATAGCCACACTTATTTGTTGAACTGTTGTCTATGGCTGCATATGCATTTCAGTGACAGATTTGACTAGTTGCAGAGAGACCATATGGTCCGAAAATCCAGTTGAAATGATTTATCTAGCATTAAAAAGATTGCCAACTCCTGTTCTGAATTACTATACCTCCCTTTGCGTTGTCTCCATTTATATTGTAGAGAACAGGGCTGGTACTAGAGGACTGGCCATTTCTTCACTAGTCATCCCGCTGATGAGAATTCTTATGGTCCTACCATGTGGCAGACCCTGTGACAAGTACCAAAAAGAGAAGAATAAGTAGACTTAGCCCCTCACAGATCTAGAGGGGCACAGACATGAAATAATAACACTGTAACAAGGCGGTAAGTGCTTCAGCAGAGGGGTATGAAAAGTTCTGTGACAGCACAGGAAAGAGATGCTAACGTATTCAGACATTACTTTTCAGACTTTTTATTCACAACCTAAACTAATCCTTAGAATAACTCAGGGATGTGAGTGAAATAATCCCTGTTGTGTAGTTGAAACTTGGAGGGGGTCAAGCAGTTCCAAAGTTGATAAGCTGACAAAGGGTGAAATTGGGATCTGGATTTAGATGTTCTGACTCCAAAGCTTAAGCCATCATTAACTCATTATGTTGTCACCTGCCCTAATTTTTTTTCCTAATTAAAATTTCTTTAGGGTGTGTTTTAGAAAAGACATGCCAACCCCATTCAATTGCATCCTTCAAGTCATTTCATCAGCTTCTGCCTTTGGTTGGGAAATGGCTAAAGAAATATTTTTGAACCTGGCAAAGATCTGTCATCTTTGGTCCATATTAGGCTCAGTAGAAGATGTGTATACAACTGAAGTCTTCATTTGAAAAGCTATGCTGTGTGTTTCTGTGGTATCTCTTCAGGAATAAAAATTCAGTATAACTTGCCTAGTGAGAAATGTATCAGGGTCATACACAGAGTATGCGCTCAATAAATAATCTGTGGTAATGTTCTTTGTGCCTGATTGATTAAGTTATGTTTCCAGTTAACTCTAAAGTTTTTTGCTTTGTATTTGAGCTATTATTCTTTTGTTGGGCTTATGTTGTTCAGTCTCTGGTGCAATTACCTTTTGCCCGATGTGTTTTTCCAATTTTCCTTAGATAATGTTGGATAGAGTTGTCAGGATCGGCAAATAAAAAAGAGTTAAGTTTTAATTTCAGATAAACAATGAATTATTTGTTAGTATAAGCATGTTTAAGATATTGAATAAAGTATGTTTTCAGGAACATCTGAAATTAAAATTTAAATGGGCATTCTGTTTTATCTGGGAGCCCTAAAATAGGTGCAATTTGCTGTGTTCTTAACTTGCTAATGACTTTATTCAAACTTTCTTCTTTAAAATATTATTGCTAGGTAAGAATGATGCCAGCAAAGTTCACACTTACCTCTTTTTTTATTTTTTGTTGTAGTTCGGTCCTAAATTTTGAGTGTTCCACTGAAAAATTGGGATTATATTCAATATTGGGGATCTGGAAGAAGGTTTGGTAATAGTGAAACTTCTGATCTGGAAGGGAAAATAAAAAATGCATGGATTCTTTTTAGTTCATTTGATTGTATAAATATCAGAAATAGAGGGGATAACATGTGAAAAAGTCCTATAATTGAAGAGCTCCTGAGAATTAAACATTCAGTAGTAGCTTCTAACCCCTTTTTTAAATATTGAGTAAAATTGGCATATAACATTGTAATAGTTTCAAGTGCACAACACAATAATTTGATATTTATATGTACTACAAAGTGATCACCACAATAAGACTAGTCACCATCCATTGCCATATAGTTGACCCCTTTCACTCTTCTTATCCACTCCCAAACCCTTTCCCTTCTGATAACCACGAATCTGTTCTCTGAATCTATGAGTTTTGTGTTTGTTCATTTGTTGTTTCTTAGATTCCACATATGGTGTTTGTTTTTCTCTGACTTATTTCACTTGGTATAATACCCTCAAGGTTCATTCTTGGCAAAAATAACAAGATTTCTTTCTTTTATATGGCTGAGTAGTATTCCACTGTGTACGTATGTGTGGGTGAGTATACCATATTTTATTTATCTATTCATACATCAATGGACACTTTGTTTCCATGTATTGGCTATTATAAATAATAGTGCAGTGAATATAAGGGTGTATATATCTTTTCAAATTAGTGTCTTCATTTTCTTTGGATAAGTACTCAGGAGTATAATAGCTGGATCAGATGGTAGATCTAGTGTTAATTTTGAGGATCTTCCATACTGTTTTCCATAATGGCTTCACCAGTGTATATTCCCACTAACAATATATGAGAATCCCTTTTCTCCACATCTTCTCAAGCAGTTGTTATTTCTTGTCTTTTTGATAATAGCCTTTATAATAGGTGTGAGGTGATATCTCATTTTGGTTTTGATTTTCAGTTCCCTGATAATTAGTGATGTTGAACATTTCAAGTGCCTGCCAGCCATCTGTATGTCTTCTCTGGAAAAATGTTTATTTAAATTCTCTGCCTATTTTTTAATTGCATTATTTTTGCTATTGAGTTGTTTGAACTCTTTTTATAAATATTTTGAATATTAATCACTTATTGGATATATGATTTACAAATACATTTTACCTTGAATAGCATAGGAGTTAGAGGCACTGATCCCCACACAGTTGAAAATACACCTGTAATTTTTTGACTCCTCCAAAATTTAACTTTTTCATAGCCTATGGTTGACTAGAATCCCTACCTATAACAGTTAATGCAACATATTTTGTATGTTTTATGTATTATAAACCATATTATTGTAATAAAGTAAGCTAGAGAAAAGAAAATATTTTTAAAAGTTATTGCAGATTGACAAAAACTTTTCCAAGATATTTATTGGAAAAACCTGTGTATAAGTGTACCCACGCAGTTCAAAGTTGTTTTTTCAAGGGTCAAAGGTATCTTTAACCCTTTTTTAAGATCATTCTCATAGTCACCTGATTGTCAGTTGTGTCCTGACACAATTATTACATGTTGGTGATAATACACTTAAGCTGTTGATTAAATAACAGTAGAATGTAATATATTCTCACAACTTGAGCTTGAAGTTAGAAATGTTACTAAAACAGTTATTTATTCTAAGTACATTAAATATTATTAAGCCACACAGTAACACAGGATGTGAATCTATTGCATTGTTTAAGAGATAATATTATATGAATCAAGTCAAATTTTAAGTGCTAGAAGTAATTTTTATACATAAAGGATTATGATTCCCCAAATGTAGGTAAATTCATGAAAATCAATATTACATTATGCAAAATATGTATATATTTATGCAAATTATTGTTGAAATGAAAACTTCATTCTAAAATATATAATTTATTATTAAGATTTTGATATAACTTGAGTGGATCTTCAAATTTGCAAAATGATGCAGTGAGATAGATTCTTATCAAATGCCAAAAAATAAGCAAGAAGACTGGTGATTATTGCTAGAACCAATACAACAGCTCCAATAATAAGGACAATAATCCATGGTTTCAACGAACTTGTTCTTCTGCCCAGTATTGCTGGCCTTTTGAGAGAGAGTTGTATATTAAACACTTGCAAATAGACAATTGTATATTAAGCAGGTCTTAAACACTAGAATCTCAGTTTTACATAGTTTTGGTATCAAATGCTTTTTTGTGGGATTCATGGTTAGCTAATATGTCATTTGGTAACATTTGAATATATTTTTCTATATAAAATTTGAAATAATACTGTCAGTCTTTGACATTTGACTTTATATTTTGATTTTAAAAAGTCAGAATTATACTACAGTTGACTGTTTCATATACTGTCTGGGCCATTATACTAGATATTCTGAAATATTTTTTCTTTGTGTGTGAACTAATACCCTGTATTTGGCTCATGTACTTCACATCACAATGGGCTTTTGAGAATGAGGGCCTCTGGGTCACTCTTCTCATTCTAGCAAGAAGGGACAGATGCTCCGATTGTCTCACAAATTGACCTTGAAGTTAGAATTGCTGCTAAAATAATTTTTTTACCTCAAAGTTGGATGTTGGGGAGCAGGAACAAGGACTTGGGTTGTTCAGGCTCTTTTCATAACTCTGTACTAAATCCATAATTCCCATTTATAAGCAAAGGAATCTGAAATGCATATGAAGAACACCTAAAATGGGACAGGATGGAGGAAAGAAAATAGAAGAGAACTACAAGGAAGAAATAATAAGCAAGCCAAAAATATATTAATATAAAAACAAATGGGTAGTGATAACTCAGGATTTTGTACAAGGAACTTGGTGGCTTGAGAACCTGTGGTAGCATATGATGAATATCTCCTTCACAGGATTTTAAGATTTCAAACCTGTGATTTCTATTGATGATATTGGATAGGATAGGACCATCTTTAAGTAAACAATGAATCAATTTAAAGAAAAATATTAAGACAATAATATCACTAATAGTATGCATTTAGCTCAAAAAGCATGAAAATGATATGCAAATTACTGACATTTGGGAAACCTTTGTGAAAACAGAAAAAATATATGAGAAAGATCTGTCCCTATCCTAGTGTCAGGGCTTACAGTCTAAGGACCAGTCTGAACAATTATAAAATTGAGGCAGGCTAGGATAAGACCCCAATATGGGTTGTCCAGGGAGATCTAATACACAAAAGAACTGGATAAGAATATGGTTCTGAAAGTTAAAGGTACCTCACAGGTACTTCATAAATATTCGTCTACTAAATAAAAGAATGTATCATTAGGTAGTAGGCAGCCCTAACCTATTTGCAACACAAAATCTATTTTTATCAGAGAGTTTTGCTAGAGATGAATGGCTCAAGCATGGCAGGAGGAGAAATGAGATTAAATATTTCCTGGAATAAAAATACAATTACAAATTTTGTTCTTAATTGCTAAAGGACATTTCTCTCCTCTTTACTTCTTGGCTTCTCTCTCCCTTTAATACTGCCAATTCAAAGAATTTAATTTTGGCCAGATTAAAGATGACTAAACAGGTTCACCATAGTGCAGGAAAATCCAGCCTTAGAGAAACCCTTGACATTCAAACAAATATGTGACCTCATCTTTGAGATATTTATGCTAAAGCAAAGAGGAGCAGTGACAAAAGCTACTCATTCAGCAGGTAAGTCTAGAAAACCTTTCACAAAGAGTCAAAGCATTTTTGAAAAGTGTCATCCTTTTAATCACTCCCCTACCTTCATTTAAATTCCAAGCGGCTCATTATCCAGATTGTCTCATGGGAAGGTATGTCTTGAATGAAACCCTGAATGGAATGAACCTTGCTCTTTTCAGTGACAGGCATTTTCCTTCAATGTTACAATCTTTTGTAAAATACATCTTCGGGTCCTTTCTCCTTAGATAGCTCTCCTATCATCAGTTATTTTTCCTGGAGCTTTTTCAAATGCTTTATGTAACTAAAATATCACTCGATGATTCAAAGATGAGGAATAATGGGATTTGTTTCTGCCACAGCAATGGCCACATGATTTGAAAGGTCCATGGTCTCTGAAACTGGTTGTTCAGCATAGTGACTAAGAGTGTGGGTTCAGCAGCCAACCTACCTGAGTTTTGCTCTTAGCTCCCCCACTGTAGGACCTTGGGCAGTCATTCAACCTCTTTGTGCCTCAGCTTCCTTATTCATAATAACACCTACCTTGTGGGGTTATTGTAAAGACTGAATGAGTTAATATATGTAAGAGAACTTGGAACAGTAACTAAGTCATGATGAGGACTTACGACTTTTGGTTATTTTATTATTTGTATTATCAAAAGCAGTAGAGAAAGGATATGAAAGAGTTTGATGAAGTGGAGTGAGCTGGTAGAAAGTGTGTGGTGGATGGGAGATGTGCTGCTCATGAAAGAAAGATGTTGTAACCTGGACTTTGGAATCTGAGTTGCAGCGCTGACCAGAAACTACGCACAGATTGGGAAGCAGTTTGGGAGCCTAGCAAAACCCTGATTATCTCCATGCAGAGTTCCAGCAGATAAGAGATTTCCATGCTTGAGGGAAGGAGAACCCAGAGAACCTTCAAGAGTAATCCCAGGGTTCAGAAAGTAGGCGTTGGGTGGAGAGCACATTTTGGAGCATTCATGTGGAAAGAATTGCTGGACAACACAGTAGTCCCCCTTCATCCAAATTTCAGTTGCAATCTCCATATTTCCAAATTTCAGTTGCAATCACCATAATTTTTGCCATAAACTCTAATCCTTCCATATTAATTTCTTTGAATTTTGAAGTTGTACTCATCACATAGTGATTCAACATTTAAGTACATGATGAAATGCTCCCCACAATGTAGTTACGATCTGTCAACAAAGTTATTACAATATTATTGACTATCCCTATCCTGTACATGTCATCCCTGTGACTTACTTATTTTATAACTGGAAATCTGGAGCTATTAATCCCTTTCATCTATTTCATCCATCCCCCATGGCAACCACCAGTTTGTTTTCTGCATTTATGTCTGTTTCTGTTTTTTGTTTGTCTGTTCATTTGTTTTGCTTTTTAGATTCCACTTATAAGTGAAATCATGGTGTTTGTCTATCTTCGTGTGACTTATTTCACTTAGTATAATACACTCTAGGTCCATTCATGTTGTAACAAATGACAAATTATCATTCTTTTTTATGGCTCAGTATTGTGTATATGTACTACATCTTCTTTATCCATTCATCTATTGTTGGACAATTAGATTGTTTTCATGTCTTGACTATTTTAAATAATGCTGTAGTGAACATATGGGTGCATATGTATTTTTGAATTAGTATTTCTTTTTCTTCAGGTAAATACCCAGAAATGCAATTACTGGTATTACAAAAGTAGAAATAATAGTATTTCTATTTTTAATATTTTGAGGAACCTCCATACTGTTTCCCATAGTGGCTGCACCAATTTACTTTCCACCAATAGTGTAAAAGGGTTCACTTTTCTTTACATCTTCTCCAACACTTGTTATTTCTTATCTTTTAGATACTAGTCATTCTGAGTGGGATGAAGTGTTATCTCATTGTGGTTTTGATTTGAATTTCCGTGATGACTAATCAGTGGAGCATCTTTTCATGTGTTGACCATCTGTATGTCTTCTCTGGAAAAATGTCTAGTTCTTTATATATTTTGAATATTAGCCCCTTACCAGATATATTATTTAGGAGTATCTTTTCCCATTCATAGGCTATCTTTTCATTTTGTTGATTGTTTCCATAACTGTGCAGAAGCATTTTAGTCTGCCAAACTAAAATGTATGTAACCAGTTGTTAAACTAAACTAAATGTATAAAACTAGTTGTATATTTCTGCTTTTATTTCCTTTGCCTGGGGAGACAAATCCAGAAAAATAAATATATTGGTAAGCCTGATGCCCAAGAGTTTACTGCCTATGTTTACTTATAGGAGTTTATGATTTAAGAGTTACATTTAGGTCTTTAATCCATTTTGAGTTCATTTTAATGTATGATGTAAGAAAGTGGTCCAGTATACTATTCTTTTGTACATAGTTATCCAGTTTTTCCAGAACAGTTTATTAAATAGACTGTATTTTTCCCCATTGTATATTCTTTTCTCCTTTGTCATAGATTAATTGACCATGTAAGTGTGAGTTTATTTCTGAGCTGTCTATTCTTTTCCACTTTTGTGCCAGTACCATACTGATTTGATGGTTGTAGTTTTGTAATATAGTTTTAAACAATCTGTGACTGTGATACTTCCACCTTTATTGCTTTGGCTATTTGGGGTCTTTTGTGGTTCCATACAATATTAGGATTATTTGTTCCAATTTCATGAAAAAATACTATTGATATTTTGATAGGGAATGCATTGAATCTGTAGTTTGCTTTGGGTAGTTTGGACATTTTAACAATATTAATTTTTCCAGTCCATGAGCGTGTTATATCTTTCCATTTATTTGTGTCCTTTTCAATTTCTTTCATCCTTGTCTTAGAGTTTTCTGAGTACAGGTCATTCACCTCCTCGGTTAAATTTTTTTCTCAGGTATTTTATTCTTTTTGATGCAATTGTAAATGAGATTGTTTTCTTAACTTATCTTTCTGCTACTTTGTTATTAGTGTATATAAATGCAAAATTTTTTTATGTTAATTTTTTATCCTATGGCTTTACTGAATCCATTTATTCTAATAGTTTTTGGTGGAGTCTTTAGGGTTTTCTATATATAGTATCATGTCATCTCCAAACAGTGACAATTTTACTTCTTCCTTACCAATTTGGATGCCTTTTAGTTCTTTTTCTTGTCTGGGTTAAGTTCCTCTGATTTTCAAAGCTCCTGGAGTGAAGCCCTGTTGATTTCAAAGCTAGGCATTATGGGGGCTTGTCTTTCTGGTGGTGATCCCCAGGGCAAGGAGTGCCTGATGTGGAGCTGGATTCCCTTGCTTCTCAGGAGGGACTTCCATGCCTGTGATTCACTGTGCTACAAGTTTGGTTCCTCACCCCATCTCTACCTCTCTTATCCTTCTCAATGTGAGTTCTTCTTTATGTCTTTAGCTAATAAAGAGCTATTCTGCTAGTCTTCAGGTCATTTTCAGGAGTGAGTTGTACCATATGTAGTTGTAACCTTAATGTATCTGTAAGAGGAGGTGAGCTCAAAATCCTCCTACTCAACCTCCCCAAGCTCTAAATGGGCTCAATTGTAATATAGCCAATCCATAAGCAATAATATCCATCAGATAGTGAGCTGGATCTCCTCTAATATACATTAAAATTAATCTTACCTAAGGTCATCTCACATATAACCAGCAATATGAGTACTGGTCTTCTAAGTAGAGTTGCTAAAATGCATTGATTGTATCTGTGCTTAACATTTATTCATTTCTAAACTGTATTATATTTGTTACTACTTATTGTTATCCCTCTTTTTCCCTTACCAGAAACCATGTTTCTTTTATCTCTCTACCACATGCCTAGGTACAAGTCTTGTCCTTGGTAGTAAGTATGTTTATTATTACTGCTGTTGTTGAAATGAAATAACATTAAGTTTATCTATTATCATTTAGATTCTTGGTTGACAAAAGAAATATACTCAGTATTCACTCACTATGAACCCTGTGTATGAACCTGAAATTGTCTGTCACTTGTAAATTATGTTAATTTACCAAACTGAGGATCAAGAATGCATTTTAACTCAATTATATGTCAATATCTAGGACCTTTGGAAGGGCGTTTCCTCTTTGATGATTAATAAACTGGGCAAAAGAATGTAGCCTGTGCTGTGAATTTGCGAAAATATATTAATTGTGGGTTGACTGAGCAATAGTAATTTCAGGCTACAAACTGCACTTTTTTAAGTCTATAAAAGAAAATAATTATTGTACATTACCTATTCCTGCAGGGGCATTTTAAGTGTGCAATATCAACACTATTAGAAAAACCTAAAAAACAATGTGTTTTACCTAAGTGCCACACAAGGAGAACTATCCTTTTTGAAAACTGCCTCATTCCTAAAATTTGTGCATTTTTTACTGTTTAAAGTTTATCATCTTTGCTTATGAACTTCCTGATACTAAGAGATTAATCAGTTTCACATGACCTTAGCTTATTTTCACTTTACCATTATATTTATGAGTGAGATATCCACCTCATAAAAGTGACATATGGAGGCAGAGATCATGAAGGAAAACACTAAGTAATTTGACTGCTTAAAAAAGAAGGGGAAAAACATGAATGGTAGCATCAAATCTTCTGTTAAGTTTTCATAGGTAAAATGAAAGTCAAATGGCAAAGTGGAAGCTGTATGTTACACTTATCAACATAAATAAATAAATTAAATTGCAGTCCTTTTAATCTAGCAACTTTACTTTACCATTTAAAAATGATTACTAAGTCTGTACTAATACCAGGTACTGCTAGTCACTGAGATTATAGCAGTGAAAAAGCCAGTGACTGTATCAAATTCATCACTGTATTTTTAGCACTTGGAACATAGTAGATGCTCAAGAATATTGTTTTACTGAAATAAAGGCAATAGAGAGAGATTCAGAGAAGACTCCTAAAGAAGACTAACATTTAAGATATGGGCAAAGAATGAGGAAGCCTGAAAACCACAGAGTACAATAAGTAGGAAAATCAGTGTGATGTGATAACTAAGGATAAAGTATATTCAAGGAGGGCTTGATCCACAGTGTCAAATGCTATTGGGAAATCAAATATTTTAAAAATTCAGAAAACTCATTGTATTAAGCCATAGTGAACCATTGGTGACCATAATAGAAAAGGAACAGAATAGTGGTGTTATGAACCAAATATCCATGGGTTTGAGGAAAAATTGGAAGTGAGGATATAGGACAGTGGATAATCAACATTGTCTTTCATGAGTTTGACTGTGGATGAGAAGAGAGAGACTTGCCATCAGGGTTTATAGAGTTAATGGAGGATTTTTCTGTGTGTGTGTGAGTGGAGTAGTTTTGAGTACAGTTACAATGGTGTGAACTAGCCAGCAGAGATCCCGAGGTTGGGTGGAAGATTTGGTTGAGAACATATTTGAAAAATGGATTCTAAACTACTAGGCATATACATATAAAAGTGCCATTTATATAGGTCAAAAGTGGTCATGTATTGACATTTTCGTATGGTTCAACTTAATAGACTGGAGAAGTTGAACACACTGTAGGCATCCTCTTAAGATTTTGAATAGATGTAGGTATGTTTGTTGTTTTAATATCAGGAAATTGAAGGAATTCTTATGTAACTGATCAATCACATGATCTCTTTGAAGTAGTAGAAAGAGAAAATGGCATGTGGTGAGAATTGGAAATTTGAGGAGACTGGAAGAGTTTGAAATAATCATTGTGGAAAATGGGAGAATAGATTGAGGATGTACTAGAAATGGTGGGTAGAGCTGAGGCCTCAGATGAATTGAAACCTCCTACACATTTGTGAAATCTTCTGTAGCATTCCTCAGTGGTCTGGGCAGAGGTGAGCAATTGGTAAGATAGTTATATTCTCTAGAATTTATGAAGTGAAATATGAGACAAGAGAATTTAATGAGTTTAAGACATCATTAAAATTTTTTTATGAAGTGATGCACATAAAGATCATGAGAAACAAAGATGAATGTGAGTGTGTGTGTGTGTGTGTGTGTGTGGTGGTGGTGGTGGCAACTAATGGGTATGACAAATTCATGGATGGAAGAGCTGATGAATAATAATAATAATAATAATAATAATAATAATAATAATAATACCTCAGTTGCATTAGATGTAACGAAGACCACAAGAAGGAAGGTTACGGTAGTGATGGTTGTCCAAAGTTATGGTTCAGAGGAAGACTTGCAAGTCAAGACAAAGTCTGTGTGGACATGAGAGCAGGTTTTGAAGAGAATATTATAGAGATGAGATCAACGAAATAAATGACTGGATATTGGAGGTCAATCACATGGGTACTGACATTACTTAGGCTAAGTGTACAACTTGGAGCAGAGAAAGATATAGGGAGGCACGTGTCAGTCTTAAACAAATGGGGGGCATGATCATGAGTCCATAAGGATAGCAGTGAGGAAGGAAAGAGGGTGGAGTGCAGAACTGTGTGAGCCTCAAAGACACAAGGTGGTTCACAAGGGTGTTTACGTGAGTGTGGAGAGTAATGGTCTGAGGAGGCATTAAGGAATGAGGAGGACAAAGACTCAGTCTTTAATAATTCACCCTTACCTGAGAGGGCTGTAAAATATGCTGTGTCCTAGGGCATGGATTTCAGTTTACCAAGGGTATAGGGAATATTGAGTGAAAAATAGTTTAGGATGTAGAGTAGTTTGTTAATCATAGGATGTCATTCCAGGAATTGTGAAAGTGCAGAAGATAATTTATCCTAAGGAAACAATTTTGAATGCGTGCAAAAACTAACCAGAGGGATATTTGTTATTACAGTGTTGTTTATAATATATGGGTCAATTTTACCAAGACTAGAAAATTTTTGAAAATGGAAAAGCTGTAAATGAAAGACTTTCTATCATGCATGCAGATATGTAGGTATAATATGTGTGCATATGATCTCATAAAGTTTTAATTTCATTTTTAAACTTGGAATATGTTATTTCAGAGATTACTCCATGTTAGTTTAGGAGCTATCTGTCTTCTCATTTTTTGTGTCTAGTCCTGGTCCTACAATGGGAGTACTAGAGCCACAGAACTCTGAGAGATCAAGGCACTATTACAGAAAATGAGGGAAGCCTCTCATTTAAATGACAAGTTTGGTTTCCAAATTAAAATCATTAGTCCCTGTGTTCTACATTTTTATGTTTTCACTTGACAAGAGTCTTTTGATATTTATTGTTGTAAAGCCCAAATTTGCTTTTAACAATCAATGTGGAGATAGTTTAAGATCCAGAGATAGGTTTTACAACATGAAAAGAGACTTACATGGTTGCCAGAGGTGGGATTTAGGGTTGGGGCAAAATGGGTGGAGGTGGTCAAAAGGTACAAACTTCCAGTTATAAAATAAATAAGTCTTGGGAATGTAATGTACAGCATGGTGGGTATAGTTAATAATAGTGTATTATGTATTTGAAAATACTAAGAGAATAGATCTTAACAGTTCTCATCATACGGAAAAAGTTTTGCAACTGTATAAAGTGACAGGTGTTAACTAGGCTTTATTGTATTAATCCTTTTGCAGTACATACTAATATCGAATCATTATGTTGTCCACCTGAAACAAATATGTTATATATCAATTATATCTCAATAACAAAGAAAAGAGATTTAAGATTCCTGTATAACCAAAAGAAATGTAAAATTATTCAGAGCATCATTGTAGGAGTGTGATAATCCAAGGAATCAATTTCATAGTTATTCATGTTTAGGAAAGAAAACAAGGACTAAATATTATAAGTGTATTTACACCTGTTTATATTGCTGTATCTAAATATAGAGTGGTTTACTAGAAAAGTAAACAACATATTTCTACATAAAAAGGAGTCTTTAAAAGTGGTATGAAATCCAGTTAAGGCAAATGGCAAAGATCCAAACAACCAGTAGTTAATGCAATTTTAGTTGGCAATTCGTCCTAATTACATTTGGAAAACATTTAAATGGTTCAACTAACATACTATGTGCCAAGCCTTTTACTGTACTGGTATGTACAAAAAGAATAAGGAATATTTTCTTCACATTATTTGCAGGTGACAAAAACTAATAAGTAAAGGTTGATTTGTATATTCAAAATGGAGAACCCTCTGAGACATAATTGCACTGACACATGGATCATCAATGGGAAGAATGGGGCTGGTTTTTCACCATACCTCCTCCACCCATCCCACCGCAACCTCCAACCCCACCCATCCCCAGCATCCTTACCCTTAACTATTTCTGTGAGACACCAAGTCAATACCACAAAAATCTATGAGGCTGGTGGGCATAATGATTTACCTGAATAGGGAATGGGACAATTGATTTTTTTTAAGGATTTTGGACCTAAGGGGAAAAACTTTGAAAATTTTGAAAGTGGAAAGTAGTAGGAATGGAGAGATCTAAGTGGTTTCTTGGCCTATTTACCAGATGTAGTTCTTTTGCTTTTCCTGAATTTTTACTTCAGTCTATTTTTTCCTGTCTCTCTCCCTCTAGGTCACTTTCATTTATCTTTGTACCTTTCTGGTAGATTTGCTTTGCCTTTAGCCAGCTGTAATACGGAATTGACATTTACTTAAGGAACTGAGTTAAAATTATGTGATTACCCATGCCTATGCCTCTGATGCCAAAACTAGTGAGTCAGTATGTCATTCTTAAAGATACTGAAGTACAGAAAAAATTGGATTAATTGAATTATCTTACTGGCATAGAATCACCATTTTTTCCCTTCATAATGGAGATACTTTTAAGTAAAAATAAAAATGATTTTAATAACAATCATCATCCAGTTTCTATTACATTCCATTTAAAAAGTAAATCCTAATGTGTGCTAGTTCTAGAAATAAGATCAATTAAGTGTGAAAAGTTGTTTTGTTTATTTTGTATGGTTTTTCAACAACCTAAACCTTAATTTGTAGTCTTAAGGTTATGGGGCAGAAAGGGGTACATTTTGAATGGTTGTAAAGAACTAAATCTGCTGAGGGGACTGTGGCCCAGAAATCCATGTGTTTAATTGAATTTTATAAACAGTATCCAGTTATTATCAGTGAAGGAAAGAATGCAGCTCTGGTTAAACATAATTAGAAAACACATTTGTAATTCCCTCAGTATCTTGAGTAATTTGTACTAATTGACATTATATTTGTACACAAAGAATGACCAAAATGTAGAAAAATGCAGCTGGATCAGAGTGGGAGCTAAAAACATTTAAGATTTTCTATGAACTCCCATCCAAATCTATTAAAATACAAAAATATTAGCATTATTTACATCTCACTTTTTTATATTCTTATTTATAAATTGTTCTTATATTTTTCTTTAAAATTTTATTCTGAGGCAAAGAATTTCTCAAAGGATATTAAAATTCATATTCATTTTTTGTTTTAATTACATTTATCAATTTCAGAATGGGTATAAAATACATTACTACCTATACAACTTGTCTATTTCCTCTATTTTTCAATGTTTCAATTAAATGCATAATTTAGAATGATCACACATTGCATTATATATTCTAAGTTCTGGATTGAGTGGGATGAAACACTTTCTTCCTTATCCATCCTTCCACTCCTAATTAGTACAATTTCACAATAGGCTCTTTGTTTCTCCTCCCTCTCTCTGATTACCTCATTTTTACACTAAACTTTCCAATTAAAATCCAACTTGTTAAACTTTTCACATATTAAACATAAAATTGTTAGTGTGGTTTCCTGAAAGTACTAACATTACTGTGTTATTATTTTCTCCAACAACAGTAAAGGAAAAAAAAACAAACGAACCATTAAATTCTCAGTTCAGAATAATTTCCTGAATTGGAAACCACATTCTGAGACAAACTTTACAAACATGAAATAAAATTGAACTTACTGATACATCCTACAATGTAAGAATATAAACTGCTCCACCTCCTTTCTGCTTTTATGATTTCTCATCAGATGAGTAGCATATGGAGATTCTTTCATACTTGTAAGTTGACTGAAGAAAGAATGCTGAAGGATTTAAAATAAACTAGTTTAACAAGTTGGGATGGGAAAACTTTAACCAACAGTATGGTTTAAAGTGAAGAATCACTTGTTAAGTCTTTGTTTCCCGAAGTAAGAATTTCCTGGCACTGGCCAATTGAAATTAAGTAAAACAATATTGTGTCCAGATACCTCAGCAACACCCTTGAGTACTTGGAATTTTGTATTTGTCTTTCAGGAGGCGACAATTTTTGCTCTGAGTTAGTACAAGACTGGTCTTCAGGCCCTTTCATTCATGTCTTTCAGAACCAGTGTGGAACAAGATTTTCATAAAATATTTGATAAACCTTGACTTGCTTGTTTTAGTGTAATTGTACATGTACTCATTTTGTCTGGCACAGTAAGTTATTTGTGTCTACTCTGAAGGGGAGTCTAGCTTTCAGGTGAGAAAAAGAAAATGTATTTGTCAATTGCCATTTTAAAGGTGCTTCACCAGTTGATTTTTCTCCCACCCACAGGCTCTGCTCTGGGGCTACCATGGCATTTACCTTGTTTAACTTTGAGTTTTCTTTTCTGCTGATTTGATCTTTTTCCCACTGTGTCTTTGCCACATGCCTAAAATATAATTTACTGTCCTTATAGTTCAGTTCTTAATTCAAAATCCACCTCACTGCAATTGATGTCATTTAATTAGAATCTGCCTGCATAGGGTCCATAGACTCTGAAAGATAATTCTAAAATGCTCTAAGATAACACCTCCAGGATATTTCCCTCTAATTTTCCCACCTCACACTTTCTGAACAAACACTGTCATGTGTTTTCCCTTTAAGCAGCCTTCTAGTTTTAGTTCTGCTTATTCTCAGGTTTATATACCATTTAAAAATAAAGAAAGATTTGAGGCCAGAAATTGTGATGTCTTTGAATGAATGCACTTAACCAGCACCCCTATAAACATTTTCACATTCAATATTTATTGAGTGTTTTGACAATCAATATTTCAATTCATATTCCATCCTTCTTTTATTTTGAAAAAAAGTTTTTGGCAAAACAGGAACATAATGATAATTATGATTAATAAAGGAATGTTTAGACAAATGTTCATATTAGCTAATAAGTAAAAATTCTATACCTTTCCCAATTATGTATTAATGTGTAACAAATTACAACAAACATGGTCACTTAAAAGTACAGTCACTTATTACGTATTTTTACCTGTTGGTCAGAAGTCCAGGTAAACTCAACTTTGTTCTCTGCTTAGTGTCTTAAAGGCTGTAAGCAAGGTGTGGACTCAGCCGGGTTCCTTTTTGTCCAGAGGCTGTGGTGAAAAATCACTTTGCAACTCATTAGGCTGTTGGCAGAATTAAGTTGCTTCCAGGAAGACTAAGTTCCCTGTTTCTTTTCTGCCTCTCAGTCTAGACTGCCCTCAGCTCCTAAAGGCTTTCTTCATTCCTTGATAAATGGTCTCCTCCGTCTTTAAGCCAGCCATAATGCATCTTTTCACACCTGGCATCTCTTTGACTTTTCTGCTATCAGGAAGAGAAAATTCTCTACTTCTAAAGAATTAGAATAGACCTACCTGGAAAAATCTCCTTTTTGATTAACTCAAAGTCAATTGATTAGTAACCTTAATCATATCAATAAAATCCCTTTTGCCAAGTAATGTAACATAATTGTGGGTATGATAGCTCTTCATTTTCACAGTGAGATTAGGGTAGAAGTTCTTGGAGGACCATTTTAGAGTTCTGTGTACCACAGTACCAAAACAATGATTGTTTTCTAAAGATACAGTCTTTTAAACTGCATGTTTAATAATGCTACTGAAACTTTAACATTCACATTCTCTGGGGATATGGTCAGTTTGTACAACAGTTTCAGAAAGCATGCTTGCTAAAGTGATAATGAGGGAGAGCTATGCAAAGGGATTCATTTGTGCCTGTGATGTCATAGTGTGTTTAGAGCATTACAAGTCCTTTTAAAGAACTAAAGTGAAGAATGGCAAAAGGGAAGAAACCAAGATGGAGATTAAAATGCAAAATACAAAGAGTATGATCACAAAACTTATATACATGAAGAAAATGGGATTTTTGTCTTTACCCTATAGTTCAAAGGCTCTTAATTACTTTTGTGCCATGAGGCTAGTTATTAAAACCCTTAGGATGGCAATTCTATGCATTTATTATTATGAAATATCTCTTTCTTGAAATATTTAAAAGGGGTATAACTGAGTGAAAAGTGGCATCTCTGCCTTCATGCTGTGTCCATCCCCTTTGCTGCCTTAGTCTTTGGGTCAAAAAGCTTCTGTTCAGCCCTGCATGTAGACTTGTTATTCATCAAAAGGAATTTTGCTCAGACTTCAGATTTATGCAACTAATCCCTTATCCAAAACTTTCCTCCCCTGAGTTGTTAAATATGTACAAAAATGATGACTGGATTGTCAAGGTCTTAGTGGAACACCATGGCCAGACACAGGCCAACGAACCGACTGGAGTCAGCTGACCAAGGGCAAGGAGTCCACAACCCTCCTCAGACCCTTGCTGACTTCCAGCTGTCTGAGCTGACTGCCACCTCCTGATCCCCTTCCCTAATATAAAAGAAGCTTGAAATCAACTCTGAGTTAAGATGATTCTTTAGGACATGAGTCCGCCATCTTTTTGGTCTACTGGCTTTCCAAATAAAGTCACTTTCCTTGCCTCAGTACCTTTCTCTTGACTCATTGGCATGTGGTATAGTGAGTGGCATGAGCCTGGCCTCAATAACAGGGGGCATCTAGAGCATCCTGAGGTTTGGGGGTGGAACAAGAAAGATCTAACTGCATGAGCTCCTTGCTACAAAACTGCATTTTAAAATAACAGTTTTCTTGCTGTGGTTAAATCATGAATTTCACTGAGAAATAGTTAAGCATTGCAAAATTTGGTCCAATGTTATTCTAGCACTAAAATCTAACCCTTTAGTTTCTGTGGCACCCAAAATTCCATCAGGATTCCACAGGGCTTATGTACTGTTTGGTTTGCTGTCAGCCTAATGGATTTGACCTGTCTCTTAAAGTAATGAGCCAGACAAATTGCAGGTCTTTTTTTGCTCTGAAAAGATGTGAATATTACTGTCACATTCACAACACAGGAGGCCAAGCCCAGGTTTGTTGGTTTGTTTTAACCACAATATATTCACAAAATTCACAAAGCCATTCTACTGATAAATAAAATGCCTACACTGTAAAAAAACAAACAACCCTTTTTTTACACTCTTAATGCATCCACAGCATTAGCTGTACTGATATCAATTTACATACTATCCCTGCATTTTTTGAGCAGGTTATAAACATGCTTTGACTTTCCAACTTTATTATTCAAAAGGAAAGCCTCACAACAATGCCATGAGGTAGGTAGCTTAATGTTCCACTTGGCACATGGAAAACAAGAGGTGAAAGGTATTGCAGGATTCCTGTAACAATAGTTCAGAAATCAAACTAAAAATAGAACATATAAATCCTATTTAAAAAATCCACTTCTCTTTTTCTCAGATTTACTTATGACCTTTTGTTTTATTTCTCCCATTTATATTAAAATGTCATTGAATGGAAATAAACTTAGCATAGAATTACTTAAATCAGTTTACACAGTTTCACAGAGATATGCAAAAAGTTATCACAGTCTTATGAAATGTAAATATAGTTACATGAAATCACATATTCATTGTTACAAAACTTACAGAGCAGAAAATTATTTTTATAGACAGATTTCTTTTCCTGTTTCCACCAAAGAATATGTTGAGCCTTAATATAAAAAAGCCCTATCATCAATCTAGCTCATCTTGAATATACTAAATATTCTTCAGAAAGTTTTGGATGTTTCTCTGCATATAGGAGGAAGTATAAGGACTTAAGTGTTTTACTCTGCTTTCTTTGTCCATGTTTATTGGTAGTCATGAACTCAAAACTTTGGTCATATTTTCTTTTTAAAGGGAATGGTGCATGGATGCATGGACCCTTTTGTGTTTGTAATATCTTAATATTGAGATGTAAATAATAACTAGGAGTTTTTAACTTGTTTTACATATATTACATATAAGTACTTGTGAATTACCAAAACTTTCAGTCATTAACAAAACAGAGAGACTAGGTCTTTCTCTGATAAGTTACAGCAACAGATCTAGCACTTGAGGTCTCACATTGGAGGCCTGAGGATGACTACAGCTGCACCTCTGTAGTCATAACCCTGGTGAGAGATGACCACGCATCCTGAGACTGCTAGTTCATGAGCAAACAGTGCAAAATAAATGAAGTAAAAAGTGATTTTGAAAATCTAGTAGTTCACCTAGTCTTTATTTTTATCAATGTAATGTAAATTCTTAAATCAGTTACATGATTTTAAGGGAAGGACAGGTTTAAAAAGGTATATTGTTTTATTGAGTCCAAAGCACCTTAATAATAATTAACAATAGTTAGTCCCCATTGAGGCCTATGGGGGCAGACACAGTTCCAAGTGCTTTACTTATATTAAGGCATTTAACCCTCATCACAATGATATGAGGTAGATACTATTTTTATTCCCATTGTAGAGACGGAAAAACTAATGCACAGAGATGTTAGGAAACCTGTGCAAGGACACAAAGCTCATACTTGGCAGAGCCAACATTCAAGCTGGGGCAGCCAGGTTCCAAAGCCTATGCTCTTCATTAATGAATGAATTTTGGGCTGTATTTCAATCCCAAAGTCATTTACTCATTTGAAAAATTACGGTAATTTATTTTAAAACTCACAGAAACATTTCTTTCTATTCTAGGAAACATTTATATAGTGATTAATGTATGCCAGACACTCTCTGAAGTGCTTTATACAAACCAACTCTCTGAGCTTGATATTCTGATAGACATCTGAACTGTAAGAGAGCTAAAGACCTAAAAAAGCAACAATTAACCATATGCTGTTGTAAATGTTTCTAAATAATTAACTGGATTGATCATTCCACCGAAAAATCTAGAGTGTTTGTCCTGATACGAATCGTTTGAAACCAACTTTGCCAGCCTGGGTCCCATCAGTTCTATTTGCCTTGTACACAGGGAAAAAATGTTCCCAAGAGTCTTTTCTTTTCTTTTCTGGCCTGCCTCTAACTGCTGTATGGATGGTAAGGTGATGTTAAAGAATTAATCAGAAATGTTTCTTAACAATGCAACATGCATCCTGAAGCTAGTGCCCATGTACATAAGAATGTTAACAGCAAGTTCAGATACATTTAAGCAACTTTTCAATGGCAACTCTTGTTCGTGATAATGCTCTGTATTACTATTGTTTAAAACCAGGTGTTCAAGTTGTATTTTAAGTCCCATGCTTCTCCTTTCCAGGCACCGAATGTCCACGTACAGGTTCTACGGTGTCGCTGCTCTGAGTCCTCAGATAGGACCTCTGTTGGGTGTTTTGCTGGGAGAGTCACAGGTGCTCCAGGTATTACATGAGGTAAGTTTTTTGTCAGCCCTGGCAGCAATTCATATTCTGGTGGAAAATGATGTTCCCTGTCTCCCACTGGCATAAACCGTCGATAAATATTCATCTCATTGATGAGCATCCCAGTTTCCTTGGAGAATGAGGAGTGGGTGCCATTTACCATCTGCTGTGTCTTCTTCCCTCAGACTAGAGAGAGAGCTTGACCGCCTGCACTCAAAGGCCACCTCATGACAGTAGACTGGTCAGAGTCTGAAGGATTTCTTGATACCCAGCAAAAGCACTGATCCAGAACACATGAATATAAATAGTACACGGTACTCAAGCATTTCAGCTCCATGTACCATGGATATAATTCAAGGACAATTGGCACTAGATGCCAGTTTTTGAGGCAATCCAGTCTCGATACCGAGTCACTCTTGTGTAGACCCCAGGTTTCTTGGGAAGACCGCATGATCGTCCCCAGCTTACTATACCAACAAGGTACCAAGTGCCATGATCACTGTAAACCAGAGGTCCACCGGAATCACCCTGGGGAAAAAACAAAACATATTTAAAACTGTTAACTCTAACTCAGTAGGAAGATCATTGTACTCAGTTCTCTTGCACAGAAAAAAAGGAAGTTGGTACATGGAACATGCAGCCTGATTAGAAATAGATAATACAATGTTTCTCTCGAGTTAAAAATTTTATCCTAAGCTTTAAAATGTGTTGTTTTCTGGAAAGGCTAACACTCATTCATATGCAATGATTACATTATTTCTGTTTCAGCATCCTTGGATTTTGTGTGTGTGTGTGTGTGTGTGTGTGTGTGCTAGTTTGATTAGACACTTTTTGCTTGGTTTAGTAAGCATGTGTGTATGAAGTCAGTATTTGTGGGCTAAGGTGGAAAGTTTCAATGATCTCTCCTGAATATTATTAGCTTGACTATATGTCAGGGACCTATTCTTGGTCTCCTTTTCTTTTTTTCACCCAAGTCTAATTTATGCTTGCTTGCTGGACTTTATATAAGCCCCCTTAAATCTGTTTTTGAGCAAGAACAATTAAGTAAATAAACAGATACATACGTATGTGGTCTCAGTAGTTGAACTGCCCCAGTGTCAGGCCCAGCTCTGTTAATTACTGGCTGTGTGACTTAGGGTAAGATACTTAACCTCTCTGTGTCTCTTCCACCTCATTCATTTATTTATTCTTTTATTAACTATTTATTGAGCTCCAATGATGTGTCTCAGACATTTTGATGGGCATGGAGGATACAATGAGGATCAAATGTGAATTGTCCCTATTCTCACAGAGCTTGCAGTTTGGGTTAAAAAGCCAATATTAAATAAGCCCATAATAAATGCAAAATGACAACTGTGATCAGTGCTACAGAAACAAATAAGAGAATGTGACTAGTCAGGGAGGTCAGGAAAGTTTCCGCTGATGAGATGTGATATTAAGTGATATCTAAAGGAAGAGGACAGAGCCATCAAAAGGAGCGTGGGAATAAAATGTGTTCTAGGCAGAAAGAACAGCATTGCAAATGCTCTGTGGCATAAAAGAGCCTGGAACAAGCAAGGGCCTCATAGAAAGGGGGGCTGAAGAGAAGATAATAAGGAGCCCCGTGGTATGTGGTGAGGCTGGAGAAGTGAGGACTAGTCCATGAGGAGCCCTGGGGACTCTGGCTAGAAGGTTGAGCTTTTTATCTCAAGACCAACGGTAAATCACTGAAGTGTTTTAAGGAGGAAGTTAATGTGATCAGATTAACATCTTGTTAGAAATCATCCTGGCTTTCATTTGACTAATACACTAAAAGAGCAGAAGAGGGAATATTGGGAAATGAGCTAGAAGGCTAATGTAGTTATGGAGATGGGGCAGTGAAGAAAGAGGTGGGGGAAGCAAGGAAGAGAGAGACTGAAAGTGAAATCTAAGCTGGATGAGCAGCTACGGAATGGAGGAAAGGATTAATGGAAGGTGAGAAAGCAGAGAAGTAATGGTTCTGCTGGTTTCTATGAAGCTGAAGAAATGTGATATTTTATTCACCCAACAAATACTTGTGCCAGGCACTGCTTTAGGAGTTGGTAGCACAGCAGTAAATAAAATAAACCCCCAAATCTGTGCCTTCATGAAGCTTACATTCTAGTTTAGTGGTAGAGACAGACAATAAACCAGCTAAGTAAAATGTATTGGATATTGGGTGGTGATAGGAGCTGAAGGGAAAAATAAAACAGAGAAGGGACACAGAGGGTATATATGTAGGTTGTGTGTGTCAGGAGGTGAGAGTTGGTAGGTTGAAGTGCAACTTAGTGTGGTGAGGGAAGCAAAAGTAGTTGAAAAGCAGGAAAAATTGGGAATATTTGTTAATAGAAAGATATGGGTAATTAGTGTTTTTAGAGATGGAACAGTTTTTGTTGAGAAGGCTCAAGATGTGACCCTAGGAAGAGGTGTCTGAGGAGGAGTGAAGATCACTGGAGGTTAGGAGGTCAGGGACCTGGGAACCCAGCATTTTAAGGCTCAGTGTTAATTCTGCAGGGCTTGGGATGGAGAAGAAGCCTGTTTCAGGTGTCAGTGTCACTGAAGAATGACAGGGCCAAAGACAGAGATTTGGAGGCTGTGGGACGAAAACAGGATGCATGAGAGAAGATGCTGGAGTGGAATAAAATGGTTGTCAGAGGACAGGATCCTCTGTTTTTCTGTTTTCAATTTTGTTTTGGAAGATAACAATAGAGCATAAGAGTAATTGTATGAACCAGAATTAGGGAGCAACAGACTTTAATTTCTGGATTTGTGCAATAGGGATAATTACAGCACCCTTGGATCTCGTTATATCAAATGAAATAATGTATGAAAAGTGCTTAGAGCTTGGCACAAAGGAAACACTCAACACAATAATTTGTATTATTAGGAGTATTAAATACACTGAATCCTTGATGAAATAGATGCCTTTTTTTTCTTCTCAGTGAAATATGTTCCAAATTTAGAAACAGTAAATGAAAACTTTCCTTTTAAAGGTTTACCCTTAACTGTGGACTCACCTGACATGCATCCACTTTTCCTTCCATGAATCCAGCACATAACATTCCTGAAGTTATCAGACCATTATATACATCCTTTCTGTTACACACATCATTGCTTATGGTTTCCACTCTGGCTTGTCGAAGTATATTTTGCATAGGTCCTATTACACAAACACACACACACACATACACACACACAAACAAAATGTGTTCTTTGAATACAACTGTATCTCAAACATGGAAGGCACATAAAATTGTATATTCCTAGAGCAAAAGCAGTACAAGATTATTGTATTAACATTAAGTTTTGCCCAATTTTATTTATATTCTGTAACATAAATTTCTACTTTCAAGAAATCATAAACACACATGTACTGATAAAATATACTTGTGAATCTTCAAGCTATTGGAAACCTTTAAACTACATGTAATATTTTTTTGTGAGGAGAGGGTTCATCACACTGATCATGGATCTTGACCAACTGGCATATTTTTCCATATAAGGAAATCAAGATTCAGGGAAGTTCATTGGTTTCCCAAAAGACATTCAGGTAGAAACCAGGATACTGCACAGTCTGTTTGCCCTGAGTTATGCTCTACTGTGTTACTTAGGTGTGTCTTCAAACGTGGTAAACAGAACCATTTCCCAATGTGTGCCGGCAACCTGATGCCAGCGCAGAGCAGGGCTACAGGGGTCTGGAGGAGAGGAACCCACAGAATTGAGGATGGGAGGGGAAGTACTGTAGGGCTCCAGGTAGAAGCTGTGGGTAAGCAGCCCTGAGCTAGTAGTGGTAAGGGAAGAGAGCACGAAAGGAGACTTAGAACCACCTCTAGCCCAGTCAAGTTGGAGATGCATGGGCTATTTGGGAAATGTTATATATAATAGAGTGATGCCAAGGAAAAAAGCTAGATAAAGATATATTAGCATTTGTCTCCTACTTTCTTCAGGATATCCTTGAGAAAACCTTAAACATTTCTTATTTCCCATCTTAAAACAGTCAATTAATTTCTCTCTTTAGTGCAGAATGAACTAGGGCCTAGAAATCTTAAGTTCTGGTCTTCAATTCATAAAATTTTAGAACTGGTATCTTTTACCCCCCAGGAGATGAAAATACATTTTTCTTCAGACAGAGGGGGGAAAAAACATATTCCATTAACTAACCAAAATGAAAATTCTCAAAACATTCACAAAGTGTTTTTTGTTTATGATCATCATATATCCTTATTAAAATGAGGGAGGATTTAGACAAAAAAAAAAGAATAAGATCACTAAGATTGTGGTTTGAAATATATGCTAACTAGGAATTTTTACGTCTGGGAAATAAACAATGTGGAATTATTTACTCCCTTGCAGTCTCACAGTATTCTGTCCCTTCTTATAGCACCTAAAATAGTCTGCTCTTTTCATCTGTATTTGCCTCTCCTCTTTTTCACCACTGCTCCAATCATTTGTGAACTCCTCAAGGATGAAGCCCTGATTCCTCATACTTTTTAGTCCATAGCCCCTGTGCTCTGGGCCATATACCTGGGGAACATCAGCATTATTTTTGTGAGAAGTCTGAAGAGTGATTCCCTAAAACAGTTTAGAGCTCAAGACAAACCTGTACTAAATAAAATAGGTTGAGTTGCTCACCATTATTTACGGTGGATCCAAACCCTGTGACGAACACGCTTGTATTAGGTGGCAGCTTCAGAGATGAATCTGGGAGGCAGACTCTCTGCACTGAGCCTGAAAACTCCACTAGCTTAGTGAGCTGAACCAAAGCAATGTCGTTTTCATTTGTTTCTGTATGGTAATTTTCATAAACTATTATTTTCCCCACACTTCGCTGCACAGAGGGCATTGCTAGAGTTGCACCAAAACTAGCAATCCATTGACTTGGGTCTTTATTTCTGCAATAAATTACAGAGAAAGATGTGTGATGCTTAACTGTATCCTTTAGAAAAGATTGAGTCTATATATTTCCCCAGCTGTTAGGGTTATGCTCCTGAAAAATACCTATGGCCGGGGAATATGCAGACAACGACCTTATGGAAAAAAGGTTAAGTATTGAAGGTTTAAGTGAGCATGAAAGCCCTTAAAAACATTTTCCATTCTATAAAATTGTGAAGAGCACAGCAACTAAATGGAATTCCCATGGTTTACTTGAATTAACAGTAATAATGGGTACTTTACAATTAATTCCCAATCTTTTAATTCTTCATTTGTTAGAAACTCTTCAGATTCTCTTTCTTCTGTAGTTTCAATTTAATGTGTAGAAATTGATTTTGATTTGTTTTGGATAGTATGTATTCTAAGAGGCATTTTCCTTCAGTATCAGACACTCCAGCCATTCTTATTTTATGACTCACTTTCTGGCTCTTTACTTCCCTATTCTTCCCCAAAGCCTGGTTCTTTCTTTTTTCTAATTATCTCCATCAAGAGTGACTAGAAATATATAGATGAAGTTCTCTGTGTAAAGGGAAATTAGGTAGAAGGAAATCACAGAGAGAATTCAAAAAGGGGATTTCCTCATTTGTGCGGGATTGTTGTGTTGGTGAATCATAAACTAAGTGCAATGAAAATCCTGAAAGATCAGTGGTTTTCAAAACATTCTGCATTGCCCCAGGGATGGGCAGGCAGAGCCTTTGGGGAAATGGGGCCAAGGACCTGGGGAGATGAAAAGGGATATTTTACTTAGACTTGAAAGGAAGATTTTATTTGAAGCTGAAATTTTAGGACTGAAGCATTCACTTGAAAACTAGAATTCTAGGAAATACGAACATATATGTGACTTCTGTCCTTAGGAGCTTGTAAACTAACTGAGTAGACAAAATAGAAATACCCCATCCCTTCATGCATTGTCAACCAGAAAGGAAGCCTTGTGTAATAGGCCCAGTTCAACATGTTTTGTGGATAAGAACACTGAGAGACTCAAAAGGCAAATAGCTTGCCCAGGTGAGTGACATATCCAGCTGGTTAGTGTCAGAGAGAGACGGCCAGCTCACCGGATGTCTTGTCAAGAACTTTTCCTCCACCCACACTGTTTCACAAAGACTGGAGTCATTTTTCATGGACATAAAGATACTAAGATTTGTCTTAAACATGATTTAAAAACATACACTATTTCTGTAGAAAAAACACACTTACAAAAAGTGTAAAACTATTTAAATAATTATGATACTGTCTTCACAGTACTCTATAGTTTTCCTTTACGATAGTTAATACTGCATTCATTGTGCAATTACAGGAAATTGTATCACCCCCAAAATGGAACCTGTTCTCTCCAGGACCATGGCTTTTCCCAACTCTTTTTGATTATTAATATTGATCTAAAATATAGTATCTTTCACATTAAAAAAAAAACTTCCAAGTCCACAACTATTTTTAGCTGTCAAATTTCTCTTCTCCCATTCACTTAAAAGCTCCCTGAAACTGGCATCCAATTCTTCTTCCATCAAAACATGCCACTAAAAGTTCTCTTATGAAAGTCACCAGTTATCTTTACTTTGCAGAGCTCAGTGGCCAATTGCCATGTATGTCCGTCAGCACACAGACGGCATTGGACATGCTAAAAGATGTATTTCAATCACTATATCTTACATTCTTCATTAAATAGTAATAAAATGACACTCAGGGTTTGTTTTTACCTTTAATTTAAAATTTAATTACTTTTTAATTTAATTTTAATTTTTAATAAATAGAGGTTCTTTATTAACTAAAATGGAGGACACTCTCCAAAACAAGTGGGAAGATTGGAGGACTATGTATACATGAAAAAAATCAGAGACTCTTAACAAATTAGTGGGACTCAAGTTCCCTTAAGGCATGATGCTAGTTCTTTTGGGGGGTTGTAAATGTGTACAAGTGAGCCTCTTTTCTCTTCTCTAGTGGGAGAGTGACAGATAATCACCTCAACTTGCTTAGGTCATTCCCATTACACTTCTACCCATAAGGAAAGGTACAGGAATCTTGGAACCATTCGGGTGTTACCCTTAGAAGGATGGTAAAGAGCCACCTAGTGTTACCAAAGATCGTCTCTTCTGGAAGGGTGTGTGAACAATGCCACTGTCCAGGGCTTTATTCAGAGTTTTTGTCTTTTGAGGGTTTAAAAAAAGCTTTCTGTGCCCTGGTGGTGAACCCTCAGGGAGGAAGGGTGGTGTGTCCTCTATCTCCTGGAGCAGTGAGAAGCCTGCATATGTCTACATATCTAAAATAACATGGCTGGGTTTTAAAAGCTACAACTGTGAAAGCCCCAGCAGAGCTTGCCTGTCAGGCTCTATATGACCAGTCTTGAGTACTGTGAGGGCAGTGAGACAGGCTGGCAGGGCTCTTCCACCATCTATACACCTCTCTGGGCCACACAAGCCCACATGCATTCTTAAATAATAGAGTTGGAAGGGAGAGCTTCAAGAGTAATACCTTTGATTTTTTTCTTACTCACAAAGTGATGGTAGCTAGTGAAACATATTGAAGTTCAGAATAAATATTTACTAACATTTCAAGGCATAAAGGGATTAATTAAAAAACAAAAACAGAAGCACCTGAATTTTCTCCTTGAGTATATGGAAGGGTTTAAACTCCTTACATAATAGCTTTTATATTAAAATAATTCATGATATAGTAGGAAAGATAACACTAGTGTCATAATACAGGAAAACATATGGTCAAAGCCATAATAATGATACAAACTAAACATCACAGATATTGAGAAAAGGGAGAGAGGAAGAACATGATCAGGGCATAAAGCAAGTGTAACCCATTTAGGGAACAGAGCAGGATACATCCTGAATGGAGCAGAGGACATTGAATCAGATGAATCAATGGCAAGTGATAACTGGGGAAAGACTCCCAACAGCCCTGGTGAACTTACCTGCGGAAGCAGTGAGCTGCTGTGAGCAGCCACGTACTGCTGATGAGAGTGGCGCCACACTGATGGCCTACCCCTCTGAGCTGGAGACTGACCTGCCATGGCCACTCCCCTTCCATGGCTGTTTCCCTTCCATGGGCAATCCTTTCAGTAGAAGAGATTGCTGGTAATGGCATTTTTGAAGATGTCAGCCTTATTCCACAGCCTGTTGCAAAAATATACATGAGTGCATATTCATGAAAAGGAGGAGGTAAAGCATATCCTGATTGCACTGGATGCAGGTAGACAATCTTTCATATTCTCCTTACTCTCCTACATTCTTCATACCCTCACTTGTATCATCAATATTTCAACCTATCTTCCATAAGGTCATTGACTGTATCCTTGTGTCTGCTACTCTTTAACCTAGTCCTGGCACTCAAGACACTAACATTACCCTACAAAAACCCTACTAATCCTATTGAGGTTTAGAAGAAATATTTACTAACATTTCAAGGTATCCAGTCCAGGAATGAACTGTCTCTCTATAAAATGCATATAGAGATGGATAAATAGATAGCTAGATAAATAATTTATTTAGTGTCAAAAATATTTAGATCCCTTGTTACGTGTTTTAGATACATGAATAGCAACACACTTTTCAGATGAGAAAACTGAACCTTGGAAGGAGAACATAAATTGCTAGTGGTCACCCTGCTGGTAAGTGATACAGTTGTATATAAAATTGGAGGATCCATATCAAAGCTTATATTCTTATTACTGAGAAATGGCCTAGTACTGAATGTATGCTATGATTCTTCCTTGATGTGAATATACACATTGTCCTTGAAAGCCTTGAATTTAAACAGTCTTAAACAATAATGACCTTTTTCAGATTTCTAAAATTTGAAAGAACTGTTTTTTAAAAAGTATTCCCTGACAAACCATCAATTGTTTAAGTTCAAATCAACCTTTAAATAAGACCTGAAAGTATATTGGGATACTTTATTAATGTACCTTTTAATTATTTATATGTTTATTAAAAATATGTTTTTTAAAAAAAGGAGTTTTATTCAGAAACAGATGAAAAATAGTTGTCTGAAATCATATGTATAAATTCATCATAATTTCCTCAGGGTTAAACAGCTTCAGCTTAAAGGGACCATATAATTGAACACATAGCATTTCTAGGTTATTATAATACTGTATTAGTAGTGTCTAATACTTCTTCTCCCAACTTCCCCTTAAAATATACATGAATGTAATAATAACATAAATAATGCCTGTTTGTTATGAGCCAGGCCCTCTACATGGTATTACATATATTTTCTCTAATTTTCACAACAATTCTCTCTGTTAGGACTTTTATCTTCATATTGCAGATGAAAAATTTGAGTCTTTGGTATTTTTCAAAGGCAAAGGAACAAAATCACCAAACCTTAAGGAAGGATCAGAAAACATTATAAATCCTGGTAGAACTACTCATAATTGCAATATCTGGTGGGTTTGAAAGCAACTTCATGGACTACCCATGGTCTAAGATGTGAATTAATATTGTACAGAGAACCCCCAAAAGTTTTACAAAGCCACTGCATTTTTCCCCAGCCAATCTTTGAGTCATCCTATTGTGACCCACCAACTCTTTCTTTATGTGTATATTCAGAAGACACACTTCTTAGCATACCATCCTATCTAGGGATACTAGAAAAGTAAGAAATTCTATGAAAATGTAGTTACTGCATGCAGTGATTTGAATGTGAACTCCTAAATTTATATGTTAAGACTCTAACCCTTGGGTGATGGTATTAGGTGGGGCCTTTGGGAACTGCTGAAGTCGTGAGGGTGGAGTCCTCATGAATGGGATTAGTGCCTTCTCCAGGAGTCTCTAGAGAGATCTCTAGCCCCTTCCGCCATGTGAGGATACAGGTCTGTGATTCACCCTCACTCAACCACCCTGATCTTGAACTTCCGGCCTCCAGAACCATGAGCAATACATTTGTATTCCTTAAAGGCTACCCAGCCTATGGTATTTTGTTATAGCACCAAAAATGGACCAAGATACCTCATGAGAAGCAATTTAAACAGACAAAGGAGTCACTGCCGTGAGTGCTGTGACTGGTGATGCAAAGGGGACTGTTCATGTTTTCATAAACTCTATTTGGAGATCAGTACTTAAGCCTGCATCTAACTGCATAGCATGGTTAGGGCTCCCCAAGTCAGATGAAATATAAACTCAAAAGACAGACATATCTCTGAAAGGTACTACAAAAAAATTTAAGACACATATTCTTGGTATCAACAAAGATATGCAAGAAAAATGATCTCAATGTAACAAAAGAAGTCAACTGTACGGGGAAAACTATGCTGTGATAAGAGCACATGTAACAACAATTATTTACTGTAATTATGTAAGATTCAAGAAATCACAGAAATGTCATAGCAGATATAAAATCCACACGGAAGAAGTAAAGAGAAAAAGTGACACCAGACAACTGAGATAAGTGGTTTTCAGGAGTACAGATTTGATAAGATTGTTCAGAATGCAGAGGAAAGTAACTTGATCTGGAACTTGAAATAAGGATTGATATAGAGGGCAGAAAAGGGGGTTCAAATAATAAACTGTGTTCCTAAAGAAGAAGGAAAAAAAAAAACAGTTGAAACACAATCAATCATCAAATTTATAATAGAACATTTTTCCAAAAACAGATTGAAAATGCTTATAGAGTCCTAGTCAAAATTCAGTGCAAAATATTCTTCCATCTAGATCTCTTGGCAAGAAGTTATAGGATAAAGATTTCCTAC
This sequence comes from Manis pentadactyla, assembly GCF_030020395.1. Lineage (NCBI taxonomy): Eukaryota > Metazoa > Chordata > Mammalia > Pholidota > Manidae > Manis > Manis pentadactyla. The sequence continues at coordinate 56,236,475 of NC_080023.1, forward strand.
ATTCATCCAGGAACAAAAAAGATAGCCAATGTAAGAATAAAAATTATAGCAGCCTTAGACTTCCACTCTACAACAAAACACAGGAAGAAAATAGAATGACGTGTATACAATTTATAGGGGAAAGTTTATGATCCAGTAATCCCATAGGACATTAAGATAAAGGAAATGGAAGGGGGAGAGCAGAAAATGTACATGCCAGATAGGTCAACAAAAATGCAAGAAAACTGAGAAATTTCAACAGGGAAAAAGCCTAACTAGACACTGCTTTAAAACTGTCTCTTGAATTATGAAAGAATGTTAAAAGATAAATATTTAAAGAAAATATTAAAATAGAATGTTAGAAATATAATTAAATATATTGTAGTATCAGGAATATATGTAATTTTTTACTACATTCCAGAAGTAATAAAACAAAATTGTGTTGGTGTAAATTTATAAATTTAAATGCTTAATTTAAATGCTTAATTATTTAAAAAACTGAACAATAATAAAAACACAAAGTGGTTTACAAAAACATACAGTGGACAAAAAAGCTTGATAAATTCTACTTTTAAATTTTCTGTGGCTCTTATTCATTACCTTTGCCATGAGATAGTTAACTGTGAGTTTTGGAACTTACGGTTGGTGAGAAGTTTCCTCATGTTTTTGCTGTTAATATCTGGGATAAACAAAATGTGGATTAGTAGAAGAATGTTTCTATTTCCGTGTGATTTTGTTAAAATGATCATAGTAAGAAATTCTTATAATCCAAAGCATCCATATTTCAAGAGGGCATAATTTTACTTTAAAATAAAGGAGGGCATTTTGTTGTTTTTCTAATTTTTGCTATTGAACAAGAAAAAGAAACTAGGAAATTAGGAAAGAATGGTAAGGATAAATATCCTCATTGCTTTCTTTGGGAGCACCAGATATATATGCAAGCTTGGGGCAAGGGATAAGGAAACAAAAAGAGCTAGTGCCTGACCTTGGTGCTAACCATTTTATTCGAAACACAGTATTTTACTATCTCTAATTATGTGTTGGTGTGGAAAAACAGAAACACCTCTCAGTTAGCAATTCAACTAGCAGTGAGGAAGTTTCAGTTTTAGTTTCTTAACCTTTGGAACCTCATTTTCTTCTACTTTAGGAGGAAAACTGAACAACTTCCCTGATTTTTGTTTTGTGAGAAATACATGAGGAAATAAACGAAAAGCTATTTTAAATTGGAATTAAGCTAGAGAACCTCTTCAAAGATCATATCAATGGTTCTTCCTGCAGGGGTAAGCCTTCATAAAGTTGTGTTTCACTGAGAGCTAACCCCCAGCACTGACCTGCAATGTCCTCTGGGAGTCAAAATGCCTGTGTTTTAGTTTTGGCCCCAAATCTTCCTAGTCTCATGCCTTTCATCTTTCTTGAGTCTCAGCTTCCTTAAAATTGTGAAAATAATATCTACCCTTTTGTACTTTTGAAGAGATCCAAGATAATAATATATGAGAAAAAATTTAGACACTTTAGCAAAAGCTCTAACCTAATACGAAAAAATTTCCTAAAACTAAACTTTGCCTCATAGTGAATTTTTATTTTAGCTTTATTCCATGCTTATATGTGAATATCAGTGGTGAATTCTTAAAATAGGAGAATATGTTGACCTAAATTCTTATGAAAAATAAAGAAGATTGTGAAGGAAACACAAAGATGGTGAAAGGACTTACGTGTGAGTGTAAATGATGATTCGTTTATAGTCAAAGGGAACCTTTTTGTCTGCAGACTTTGGTATAAAGTCCTTTCAATTGTTTTCTTGATTCGCTCAACACTGTCAGTAGATGGGTATCGAAATATGAGCACCATAAAAATATTCACACCATGTTCATCTGGACTGAAGAGCAAAAAAGAAGGTAAATAGAGATCGTAATAATAAAACCAGCTCTCAAAATCTATTTTTACCTATTCAGATTCACACTAAATTTACAGAAACCTCATAGATGGCATATGTGTATATCAACACAGAGCTAGATTTCATTTCCTAGCCTCCTTTACAGTTTATGGAAGCTCTCTAGTGAATTCTGGGCAACAGACTGTGGGCAGAAATGATACCCCACTCCCAGGCCTGGCCCCTGAGAACCTCCCAGACCACCCTCCATGTCCCCACTCTTCCTTTGTTGGCCAACCAGATACAGAAGATGCAGTAGGCAATTGTATTCCACAGTCCCCACCAGCACCCGTATCTCTTGCTGCCACTCTGACTCTTTGGACGATAGCATGGAAATGAAATAATTCTTTATTGTGCTAAACCATTTATATTTTGGGGTTTGATGGTCAGTTAATATGTGTTTGATAAGTGAATGATTGGAGAAAGTGGTTATAAAAGGAAATATTTCAATATGAGGTTCAAATATATAAATTTACACTGTAATGTGTAAGTCTAGGAAGTTTCTAGTTGCCTTTTGAGAATAAATTTAATTTGAAACATATAAAGAAGGAACAAAAGTAGGGAGGGGAAGAGGGAAAGAAAGGCATCATGTCATGTACCACACAGTAACCACATGTACATTTATTTATCATCAAGAAGTGAATCAGACAAATAAGTATTACAGATATATATATTTGCATATTGATTGATACCCACAGAAAGTATTTAAAAACTTTCATCAAAATAAGTAGAAAACAAGATGATTATTCCAGTAAATGCCAAGCCTTTTGGACATCACATGAAAAGTATATTCAGGATGGATGCTAGTAATTTCTTCTAGTCTCTGAGAAGTTATGTTCAATTTAGGTATATTGCCTTTCATCAGAGCATAAAAATGAAAAAGTATTTAAAAGAATAATAAAAATGCAATGGCATTTATGAAAAACCTTACTGCAGAGAAGTCACAGTCTGATTGTTGGGTGTACTTAAAATGAGGACAATCAGAAAGAACTTGCTTAAATTCTACTTAGTTTCTAGCTAAAGGAACAGGGTGTGTCAGCAGCACCATCCTCCCCTTTCTGTATTTTTTTCTTTTAGAGATTACCTTTTTTTTTTAAAATCTAGTAACTGACATTGTTTTTTGTCACAGAGCACTTTACATCTTTCTATTGTGACTGGGAAATGGCTAGGTGGTATATAAGCTGGGCTACTCAGGACTTAATGAAATTTTACTGTTCCTGTAAAGAAATTGCTCAGAGGGGCTGAGCTGTTGTGTTCATCAAATGCTTCCTAAGGGTACTGGCTTGAAGTTGCAAACCATGTTCACATACCTTATTTTGATAACATGAGATTTGATAAACCGACCCCCTCTAGAAGGCCATCGAAATATTGTAGACATCTGATCAGAAGATTAAAAAAAAAAGAAGTATTAGTCTTAAGAAAAATGTTACTCCTCATCTTATCTAGAGTTGAGGCAAAGACAAGGATTTTGTTTTATTCCCAGATGTGTGAACAGGTTTATTCACAATGGGAAGACAAAACCAGGTTTTCTAATCTTTGTAGAACTAAATAACCTTAACAAAATCCTTCAGCTTTCCTAGACTTCTATAAAATAGGGTAACAACATCTACTTCATAGAGTTGTTTTGAGCATTAAATGAATAATGCATATCACACATGTCACACCTTGCCTGGTAAATAGTAAGCTATTGATGATGTTCATTTTAATTATTGTTAAAAGAAGTATCGGTTATTTTTAAAAGCAACATCCTCACTTTTAAGAAAACTCACCTAAATTTGCCTTATTCTTGAATATGGCATCCAGTCTACTATACCAATTTGTTGATTTTTAAAAAGATCATCTCATTACTATAGCATTTGACGCAATATGTAATAACATCTGTCATGGGACTCTGACATCATACTTGTTAACTGTCTTTCTGTGGTAGGCAGGCTTTCACAACTGGTTCTAAGTGTGGGAATAAGTTTTGTTGCACTCTATACTATCAGCATTTTATTATTCAGTCTTCCAGCCTGAACTATTGATGGATTTTGGATGTTCAGTGAACTGATCTTCTAAACGGACCTGATTCCCAAAAGACTGTTGAAGTACTGCCTTATAATCAAAAAGCAAGCACTGGACTGAGAGTCAGAAATCAGAAATTCCAAGTCCATATAAGTTTACATAAGGCTCACCTCCATGATAAATCTTGCTCCTCATTACTACATCTCTTGGGAAAAGTGAATATCATCCCTCTCCACAAGATTCCCCCCTCTCTATGACTCTTCTAAACTAACAACAATGCTCAATAGATTTTACCTCCTAAATATTGAATCAATCTCCATTCCTTCAAACTCACAGATATGGTCTAAAATCAGCTCCTTGGAAATTTGTGTCTGGCCTGTGCAGCAGCCCTCTTACTGCCACATCTATGTGGTTCTACTCTGTCTTTCCCCCTGTTGGTTTTCTCTCCACAATGATAACCCTAAAGTACAATCTGAGTGTGCTGTACTCCTGCTTCAAGCCCAGTGTGAGCTCCATAATCTCAGCCCTTCACTCCCTCACCACACCCCAACTGTCAAAGCCTATCTTCATATCTGCTCTTTCCTAATCCCACTAAACTGGTTCACACCTCTGGACTTTGCACATTCAATTTCCTCTTCCTACAATACACTTTTTTTCTCAGGCAAATTTCTTCAATGACGTTTCTGTCATTGTTCAGAAACTTCAGTTGTCTCTGACTTGCCCTCCTCAAAGTTGAACACTCCTTTATGGGCCACCTAGCATCTTGCATGTATGATTCTGTTATAGAAGTTATCACACCAGTCAGCAGTTGTGTCTTTTCCACTCTAGACTCTGAGCTGTGTGTTGGCAGGGAGTGTGTCTGATTCATCTTTGCTTCTTCAGTGTTTGGCCTATTGCCTGGCCCACAGTAAACTCCCAGTGAATGTTTGATGAATAATCCTTGAGTAAATAAGTTAATAAGAATTAAGAATTGACAGTATAGTAAAGTGAAGAAGATGACAGTACATTGTTTTGTTTTATCTGCGAATCATGTTGCCATGTATAAGGAGAAATCCATGGGAATTTGAAGCAAGATGTGAAACAGAAGCCCCCAGTGGTGACTCCCCCTATGTGGATGGTCATTCCAGGGTGTGGATCAGTTCTGATTTATGTCATTTATGATTTCAATACTCTTCTCTGAGCTATTTTATTTCCATCTCTCACGGAATAGGAAGAAAATTTGATTTTAAGGTCTCCCGTACTTTATGTAAATGTTGTCTGAGATTTTAAACTATGTACATAATGGCACTTTGGGAAGGGATCAGGTTTCTGTCATATCAGGGTTAAGTACCAAGAATCCACTCAAAGTAAAATGATATTAGCAAGATTATGGTCCCCTGAAGAGTCAACCTCTATTTAAAAAATGGGAAGATTCAGGTACAGTGCAGTATTGGTGTGACCACTCATAATAGTTTACATGTATTAAACTCCATACTACATGGTAGTCATTGAATCAATTTCTTTGCTTAAACTTCACCACCTTAGGAGGAAAGTATTTTATTTATTCTTAACAGCCCTATTTTATAGATGAAGAAACTTGGGGCTCAGGACATTGAAGCAAACATCTGAGGTAGCATAGGAAGTGGTGGTTCTGGCATATGAACCCAGAGAATCTGGCTCTCAACTTTGCATTCTTAAGTACATTAAGTAGCATTGACAACCCTGAGTTACTTAGATCCCTGACTATAGATGTTCAGGTTGGTAAGGATAGAGAGGTCCTACAACAGGAAACCCTTAACGAAGACCTCAAATACATCTTTTATTCCCTGAATCTAAACTTCATAAAAGATAAACTCTTGGGAGGTTGCTTTTTTTCTGCTTCTTACTTTAATAGGGCTGAGAGAACTGTTCCTCTTTAGATGCCTAATCATTGCTGTTACCAATTTCTGGAGAAATTTAACTTATGTTTATATTTTTCTACTGAGAGCTCAGTAATATTAGATTCAATCCAAATTACAAAGATTAATTGTATCCTTTGCTTTTTTTATGAAATAAAACTGAGAATAGATCATTTTATTAAAGATCATTCCATTTAAAATGAGATAGTTTTAAATGGAATACCATGTTTTAAATAGTTTTACCATGAGCCTAAGCTAATGATAAAATGGGGGGAAAAAGTTCATCTTAAAATCAAATACCAACTGGAATCTTTGGTTTGAATTAAAGCATTAAAAAAAATGACATGTTTGAAACAATACGTGTGCCTCTTACTAATAGCACATCCAGTTACTTTTCTCGGCAAGCTTGAGCTTGTGCCTTTCCTCTGGCTGGGAGCCGCAAGCAGATTAATCCTTGTGTCAGTAAGTAGCTACTGGGTGCTGCTAGGGAAACCCTGCCTAGGTCCCCCGTGAAAGTGCGTCAGGGAAGTTCTGCACGTTTCCTGCTACTGTCAGGGTAATATGCACCAGCAGAGGGCAGATACTCCAACAAACAGATCGTTTTCCCTTTCTCTCCATGAAAGCTTCCTGCTTGCTCAAAGGGATTTTTATTTGCTCTGGACTCCAAAATTCTGATCATTCAAGTCATATATTTAACAATTTATTCTGTGGTCTCATGGCTCTCAAATTGTCATATCATCTCGTTACCTAAATTTTCAGTTTGTATACTTTCCTATGCACAAACTTCTACACATTAATGTTATAAACTCCAGTAAGGAAGGTACTGAACGATTCAGACCTTGGTATTCTTCACAGCCTTGCACAAAGTAGGTGTACATTACTTCTCCAGCTTTGTTAATCTTAAATAACAGTGTGAAGGAAAAAATGCCTTCATGACTCTTTCACTATACCCTGTCTCCTTCCCTTTTTCTCACTTATTTATTCATTCAACACAATTGATTAGGAGTATCCTATGTTTCAGGCACTGTGACAACACTGGATAACCAGTGATGAGCAAAAAGTTTATGGTCCCTGGGCTCATAGGACAGAGAGATAGGCAGTAATAAAAAAAATTGTATAGTAAAGTAATGTAGAATAATGGCAGGGGAGTCTATACTAGGGGAGAGTTTTCAAGGGGGTGACATTTAAATGACACTGGAAGGATCAGAAGAAGTAAGCAACAAAAAGAGAAAGGTTATTGGGCAATCTTCCAGGAAGAAGGAACAGAATGTGCAGAGAATCCAAAAGAAGGCCAGTATGGGTAGAGAAGAGTGAGCAAGGAGGAAAATGTAAAAGTTGAAGGAATAGTCAGAGCCTGAGCATTCAGGTGCTTGGCAAGAAGCTTGGACTTTATTCTAAGTGCATTTGGAAGCAACTTACGAAATTGTAAGGAAATGAATAACATAATGTGCTTTTAAAAGATCATTTTGGTTGCTTGATAGATAAGCTATTCAAGGGAGTCTGAAGTGGAAGCAGTGAAGACTGTGAGCCACCTAAATGAGGGAACATGTTAGCTAGGTCTAGGATGGAGTTGGTGATTAGAAGCAGAAATATTACTTATGAATGGATTAGACAAGAGGATAAGGAAAAAGCAGGAATTCTACCAACAAAATGGACAGTGATGTCACTTGTTGATTGGGAAAAAATAGGAATGAGAAGGGGAGCAACTTTTAGGAATTCTATTTAGATATGGTAAATTTGAGATGTCTGTGAGGGATCCAGGGGTAAATATCAAGTAGATAATTGAATGTACAAGAATAGGGTTCAGAGAAATCTGGGTTAGAGATTAAAATTTTGGAATTAGAGTTATTGTATATTCATCAGTGCTAATGGAGCTAAACTTGCCTGTTTTATCCCCCACCCCCTTCACACCCAAAGGGTGGAATAATTTTATTCTTTTGGTTGCAGTGATTAGTGCAGGGTTGAGAAGGTATTCCAAATTTGACCAGCTGGATTAGTTCTTCAAAGTTTCCTCCAAGGACTATTATAGAAAACTGTCTTTTCCTGCTTTGGTTAATAATCTGGGAAAGTTTTAATATAGAGTATCTATTAGCTATTTGGCTTGCCACATGGAGAATAAATTTTAAAAACAGAAAAACCTGAGGACATTGTTTGAGCCTCTGGAGCAGGTTTACCTGAAGCCAGATTAACCTCTAGATTTTTTCTCAACAATCCTCCCTCCCTCTCTTCTACTCCTCCCCCTTCCCTCTTTCACTCCCTCCATCCTTCTTTCCTTTCCTTTTTCTTTGACTTGTTAACTGGGTTTCTGTTATTTTCTGTCAAAAGTGTCTTATTCCTTATGGGAATGGATGAGATGATTTAAGAGCAACAGAAAAAAGAGAAACAAAGTCAGAATTGTGCCTTGGATGATCTGGGGGCTTAAGCTTATGGGAATTTTATTGTCTATAATCACTTACAAGCAAATACAAATTTTTTTCTTTCTTAAGAAATTTATTAAAAAGCTGAATTCACTTAAGGGATGATGAATTGTGAAGAGAGAGGAATTGTTCTCTATCCAAACTGTGTTTCCCAGGCAGGTACACCAAGCCCCCAAGTTGTATAAGTATTGATTGATAACAGCTCATACCTGCAATTCTTCAGAGGCCTTCTCTTTTCTGACCTGAGTAATTTACCCAGTAATGTCTGGGATCTTATGCTCCAACCTTCCCTGGGCAGCCCTTGTTGTTTTAAACAGCCAAGCCCTCTTACTTCTGGGTGGAACCACCTCTGTGATGTAATTTAGTATCCACATTTCCTGGAGAAATCAGGCTGAGGTTGCATTTCTGAAAACACATTTTTGTCTAGTTTCTTCCTCTGCCCTTTCCTGTTGCCATCACTTCCTTTTTCCTGAAAACTGTTGGTTAATAAATTATTTACCAACAACCCTATCACAGACTCTGCTTCTTTGGATCCAACCTATTCAGGGATAAATTAGTTGTAGCTAGAGAATGCTCTGCTGTGCATCTATTTCAATTCTTTGGAAGATCAGTGACAACATTTTCAACTTTCAGATGAGGTTTTTAGTTTGTAAGCAGGAAAAGAGCTAATAAATTTAAATGGAAAAGGCTTTTAGAGATAATATTTTGTGTGTCCAAAGGAAGAAAGAAAGAAAGAAAGAAAGAAAGAAAGAAAGAAAGAAAGAAAGAAAGAAAGAAAGAAAGAAAGGAAGGAAGGAAGGAAGGAAGAAAGAAAGAAAGAAAGAAAGAAAGAAAGAAAGAAAGAAAGAAAGAAAGAAAGAAAGAAAGAAAGAAAGAAAGAAATGAAGGAAGAAAGAAAGAAAGAAAAATTTAAAATATATTTCCTCAAACTTAATTGTAGTTTTAGAATGTAAGGAGCACAATAGAGGGTTGTGGGGGGAACTGATTATTCAGACAGAAGGTTAGAAAGGTGTAGAGCGCACATCTGTAGCCTTTTGATACTGAAAATTCTGCATAGTAAATGGAAAGTTATGAGAATTTTCCAGTCTTCATTTTGGAAATTGTCTCCTGTCCAACAGTATTAATTGTCATGCCACTTATAGTGTTAACTTTTTGGATTATTCTGAGCATTGATTTCCAAAGTGGAAACAATATATCCCAGAGAATGTGGGAAAATATCAGACCTTCAAGAAAACTAGCATTTAGAGCACTAGTCCTGAGGTGTGGAATCCTACTATCAGTGCACTAATTGACTAATGTCTCCAAGGGGAAAGATCAGTCTGTTGGCATGATATCTAACTCAGTGCTAGTCCTAAAATATGTACTCAGTACTTCCTTTGTGTATTGCATTGAATTAAATAATCATACTTAAACCATTAGTTTTAACATAACCAAACTAGCAATTCTTAGTATGAAAACAGTTATCTTGTTTCAATTACTATATTAAGTACTTTTAAACTCTGTCAAAAACAATGGAGCACATGTCAACATACAAATCCAGTTTTTAAACAAAACAGTTTCATGGCAAACTCTACCACACATCTGGCACTGGGATTTCAAATGGGACTTGGGACAGAGAAGGACACTAGAGACAGTGGTTACCTTTAAAAAAAAGGTTGTTGAACTCAACATTAGAGAACCTAACTATGTAAAACAAATGCTAACAAAAATGTAGGGAGAAATAGCAATATATTAGTGATAGATTTCAATACCCCACTTTCAACAATAAACAGATCAACCACCCAGAAAATAAGGAAACAGTAGACTTGAACAACAATGGAGACCACATGAACCTAATAGACATACACAGTGCATTCCATCCAGTAACATCAGAATACATTCCTCTCAGTGTGTGGAACAGTCTCTAGGATAGATCATATGTTAGGACACAAAACAACTCTTAACAAATTTAAGCAGATTGAAGTCATATCAAGTATCTTTTTCAATTATAATGGTATGAAGCTAGAAATCAATATCAGGAAGAGAACTGGAAAATTTACAAAATGTGGAAATAAAATAACACATTCCTGGATTAGCAATACTAGTAAACTAAACTTATTGGTTAATGAGTTAAAGAAGGAATCAAAAGAGAAATAAAAAAAAATATCCTGAGACAAATGAATTTGGAAGCACAACATACCAAAACTTAAGGTATGCAGTAAAAGCTGTTCTAAGAGGGAAATTTATAGTGATTAGCATCTACATTAAAAAAAAGAAAGGCCTCAAATAAATTACCTAACTTGAACCTCAAATAACTAGAAAAAAGAAAAAACTGAGTTCATAGTTAGCTGAAGGAAGGAAATAACAGAAATCAGCAGAAGCAAATGAAATAGAGACTAGAAGAACAGTAGAAAAGATGAACAAAACTAAAAGTTGGTTTTTGAAAAGAAAAACAAAATTGACAAACCTTTAGTTAGACAAATAAAAAAAAAGAAGACACAAATAAAATCTGAAATGAGGAAACATTACAACTGATACCACAGAATTAAAAAGGATCAAAGAGACTACTATGAACCATCATCTATCAATAAATTGGATAATATAGAAGAAATGGATAAATTATTAGAAACACGCAACCTACCAAAGTGAAGTCATGAAGAAATAGGAAATCTGAACAGACCAATAACAAAAAGGAGATTGAATCAGTAATCAATAACCTTCCAACAAAGAAAATTCCAGAACTGCAGAGCTTCACTGGTGAACTCTATCAAATATTTAAAGAAGAAATAATGCCAGTCCTCTGAAACTCTCCCAAAAAACTGAAGAGGAGGGAATGCTTCCAAACTCATTTTATGAGGCCAACATTACTAGGACACAAAAATGAGATAAGAAAACTACATGAAATGAAAACTATAGGCCAAAATCACTGATGAACATAGATGTAAAAATCCCAGACAAAAAAACAAGCAAACCAAATTCAACAGTATATAAAAAGCTCATACACCGCAATCAAGTGGGATTTATCTGTGAATTGCAAAGATGGTTCAACATAGGCAAATAGATAAATGTGATGCATCACATGAACAGACTGAAGGATAAAGATATGATCTCAAAAGATGCAGAAAAAGCATTTGACAAAAAATTCAACATCCTTTAGTTATTAAAAACTCTCGACAAATTAGGTATAGAGGGAATATGCCTCAACATAATAAAGGCCATATATGAAAAACCCACAGCTAACATCATACTCAGTGGTGAAAAGCTGAAATCTTTTTCTTTAATCAGAAACAAGGCAAGAATGCCCACTCTTACCAGTTCTATTCAACACAGTGCTGAATGTCCTAGCCAGAACGATCAAGCAAGAAAAAGAAATAACAGGCATAAAAATCAGAAAGGAAGAAGTAAAATTCTCTGCTTGCTGATGACATGATCTTACAGTAGAAAACTCTACAGAAAAAAACCCTGAAAAATAATGAATTCAGTAAAGTTAGAGGATACAAAATAAAAATATAAAAGTCAGTCATGTTTCTATACACTAACAATAAAGAATTTGGAAAAATTGAGAAAGCAATCCCATTTCTAATAGCATCAAAAAGAATGAAATAATTATGAATAAATTAAACCAAGTACTTGAAAGGTCTGACATTGAAACTTAAAAACATTGATGAAGGGAATTGAAGAAGATACAAATAAATGGAAAGATATCCTGTGTTCATGGATTGAAATAATTAATATTTTAAAAATGTCCCTTCTGCCCACAAGTGATTTACAGAGTCAATGCAATCCCTATCAAAATTCCAAAGGCATTTTTCACAAGAAAAACAATTCTAAAATTCATATTAAGCCATAAAAGACCATTAATTATCCAAAGCAATCTTGAGTGAAAAGAACAAAGCTGGAGGCATCAAACTTCCTGATTTCAAATTATATTAAAAGATATAGTAAACAAAAAAGTATGATACTAGCATAATTATGACATGTATAAACCAATGGAACAGACTAGAGTGCTCAGAAATAAACCTATGCATATAGTGGAATAATCTTTGACAAGGTCACCAACAGTACAAAATGGGGAAAGGTTAATGTCTTCAATAAATGGTCTTGAGAAAACTGGTTTTCCACATGCAGAGAAATGAAATCAGATTCTTATCTCTTCAAACATATAAAAAAAGCTCTAAATGGATTAAATTTGAGATCTAAAACCATTTAACTTTCAGAAGAAATATAGAGAAAAAGGCTCCTTGTCATTCACTGGCAATTATTTTTTTGGTCATGACATCATAAACACAGACAAAAATAACAACAAATGGGATTACATCAAATTAAAAGCTTCTCTACAGAAAAAGAAACCTTCAACAAACAAAAGACAGCTTCTGGAATAGATGAAACTATTTGCAAATCACATTAGTGATAAAGGGTTAATATCCAAAATATATAAGCATTTCACACAAGGTGATAGCAAAAAACAATCTGATTTAAATATGGGCAAAGAACCTAAATAGACATTTTTTTCACAGAAGACATAAATGATCAACAGGTCTATTAAAGGTATACTAATCATTAAAGAAGTGTCAATCAAAATCATAGTGAGATATCAACATACCTGTTAGACTGGCTATTGTCAAAAAAATCCAAAGACAACAAATGTTGGTGAGAATGTAGAGAAAAGGGAACCTGGTACTCTGTTGGTGGGAGTGTGAACTGGTATGACCATTATGGAAAACAAGTAAGTTTCTCAAAAATGAAAAGTAGAACTACTACATGATCCAGCAATCTCACTTCTGGGTATTTATCTGAAGAAATTGAAACGAGGATCTCTAAAAAACAACCGTACTCCCATGTTCATTGTAGCATTATTCAGAATTGTTGAAATATGCAAACAACCTAAATAGTTAACATATGTTGATGGATGAACACATCATGGATAACAATGTGGTATAAACATACAATGAAATATTATTCACATTTAAAGAATGATATCTTGTCATTTGTGACAGCACAGTTGGATCTGAAGGCCATTTTTTAAATGAAATAGGCCAGACACAGAAAGACAATACTCATGATCTCACTTCTGTGTGGAATCTAAGAAAATTTAAACTTACAGAAGCAGAGAGTGGGAGAGTGGTTGCCATGCCCTGGAGGAGGTAGAAATGGGGACATGATAGTCAGAGTACAAAGTTTTAGTTATGCAAGATAACTAAGTTCTGGAGACCTATTATACAGAACTGCGTCTATAGCTAACAGTACTGTATTGTATACTTAGATTTGCTAGAAATGTAGTTTTTTAAAAAAAATTTTTTTATTAAGGTATGATTGATATACACTTGTATGAAGGTTTCACATGAAAAAACAATGTGGTTACTACATTTACCCATATTATCAAGTCCCCACCCATAGCCCAATGCAATCAGTGTCCATCAGTGCAGCAGATGCCACAGATTCACTCTGTGCCTTCTCTGTGCTACACTGTTCTCCCTGTGATCCCCCACGCCATGTGTACTAAACATAACACCCCTCAGTCCCCTTCTCCCTCCCTCCCCTTTGGTAACCACTAGTTCATTCTTGGAGTCTCTCGAGTCTGCTGCCATTTTGTTCCTTCAGTTTTGCTTCATTGTTATACTCCACAAATGAGGGAAATCATTTGGCATTTGTCTTTCTCCGCCTGGCTTATTTCACTGAGCATAATGTCCTCCAGCTCCATCCATGTTGCTGCAAATGGTAGGATTTGTTTCTAGAAAGGTAGCTTTTATATTAAGTGTTCTTACCACACCCACACATAATAATAACAATAATAGTTTTTATTTTTTGGGAGGTGATAGATATGTTTATAGCCTTAATTGTGATGGTTTCACAGGTATATACTTCTCCCCAAACTCAACCAGTTGTATACATTAAATATGTATAACTTTTTACACATTAATCATACTTCTATAAAGTGATATAAAAAATTTGCTAAAGAACCATGATTTTAATTATTAAAGGTAGATATAGTGCTTTAATTGCCATCTCTCTCGGTCAACAATAAAAAAACCCACTTCCTATTATGTCCAGCACTTGACAGAATCATTTAATATAGAAGGCACTAGATATTCATTGAAAAAATACTAAACCAATTAATAGATGAATTGATGACTTAATGGGTGGATGAGTAGATGAATGAATTAATTATAGCCTATGCATTTCATCATCCTTTTCTATAATCATGAAAGTCAAATCTCTGTTTGGAGAGACACTGAAGGAAGCTGGAAGGAGTGGAAAGAATTTTTTTAAAAGTAAGAAAACGCTACATAAAAGGAAAATGAAAGAAAGAAAATAGCACTTAAAAAGTGAAACAATGTAAGAGAAACTTTCTACATTTCTAAGAAGGTTAAATTAGCTTAATTGTCTCTGGTGATAAAATATAAAAGGTCAATAAATTGTCATCATAAAAGATATTGAGACCAACTCTTGTTTGCTTATTATACACAAATCCTTACTGCTTAAACATCTTTAGCATGTTCATTGTCTTTTGCAGAAGCTAAGGTAGAATGAGAAATGGTAAAGAGAAAGGGAAATAAAATACTCAAGGATATAGAGGTATTATTACAGAAGGCTTATTGTAAAAACTAGGAAATTTCAAAGTGGTAAACTTCACATGTAAATGAGATCTTTCAAGATGATAGACTAAGTATATATATATATATATATATATATATATATATATATATATATATATATAAATCCCAATTAAAATTATGTTAAACTTATAAAAAATGGATAAATTAATAACCCTAACAAAAACCAGAGATTTCTTTAGTAGATAAGAGATTCAACTCTTTTCCTGAATTCAGGAAATGAAGGAAAAATAACTGACAAAGTAAGGTGGGAGAAGCCACAGACTAGAATAGGTTATCTCACCCTCAACAATATTGACATTTTGGGCCAGATAATTCTTTGTTGTGTGGAGCTCTCCTGTGAATTGTACAGTATTTAGCAACATTCCTGGTGTCTAGATACTAGATGCCAGGAGCACTTATCCTCACAGTGAACAGCCAAAAAACTTCAGGAATTACCAAACATCCTTTGGGGAACAAAACTGTCCCTCAGCTAAGAAACACTGGACCAGACTGTGGATGGAGGGAACTCAGCCAAGAAGGCAGTTCCTCTGCTCTAAAAACTCTGAGACAGACTCAGCCCTTGGAAGTACCAAATACAAAAAGAAGAAGGGACGAACAGAGATTACAAAATCCAGTCACATTTCTACACACCAGTGAAAACCAATGAGAAATGTACTTTAAAAAGGTATCAATTAAAAAAAAAAGCACCTAGCATTATATCTATAGATGAACAAGACCTGTAAGAAAAGCATTTTAAAACTACTGAAATATAGTAAAGAAGTCTAAATAAATGAAAGTGCTACTTCTCTCGACCTCTATATTTGAAGCAAGTTAACCCCAAATCCCAGTATGACTGTGTATGTGTTTGGTGTGTGTTACTTGATACAGGACAGGAATGGCAAAGGGTCGTTGCAGATCCTAAGTTAAAGACCTCAAGATGAGTCCAGGAACACCCTGACTCCACTGATAAGTACCCTTATCAGAGTAAGAAACACAGATACCCAGAGGAGAAGGCCAACTGAACAGAAGACAGATATTGAAGTTATGTAGCCATGTATCAAGGAACACCTGAATCTCCCAGAAGCTGAAAGGCAAATAAGGATTCTTTCCTAGAGCCTTCCAAGGGAACCAGCCCTCTTGATATCTTAATTTTAGATTTCTGGCTTCCATAACTGTGAGAAAATAAATTTCTACTCTTTTAGACCACTAGTTTTTGGTAATTTTACAGCAATCTTAGGAAACTAATACAATAGGTATCAGCACTTATTGTCAAACAATAGAGTTTAAAGCATTATGGTATTGACACAGTGAAAAACAAGCTAATTAATGAAACAGATTTGAAAGCCCAGCAACATCACAGTTCATATATGAAACCTTTATTTGTGGCAAAGATGGCATGGCAGACCAGCCAGGAAAGGGTTGATTATTCAGGTAGTGGTACTAACAGAACTGCTTATTCATATAGGGAAAAAAATGAAATTAAAGTCGTATATCAAAAACATATGCAAATATCAATTCCATATAGAATAGTTGCTTAAATGCAAAAAGGAAAAACAATTTTTTAAAGACAATGACATCAGAATCAGAAAAATGTCTTATATGAACACAAAGGGCACTAATAATAAAATAAATCAAGTATTTAACTACATTAAAATTCAGTACCTTGTTCATCAACATATATGATAAAGAAAACGAAAAGGCAAGCCACAAAATGGAAAAAAGATCTTGTCAATACATGTAATGAATAGATAATTCATTTCCTGAAAAATATGTTTTTAAGAATAAATTAAAAGAAGACAAAAATACTTTGAGAGATGGGAAAAAAAATCATGAGTAGGCATTTATAAAGGACAAGATACAAATAGTTGATAACCATTGATGAATCTTATTAATTAAGGAAATGCAAATTAAATCCATAATGAATTATTTTTCTATACTCATACCAATTGCCAAAGTCAATTTGTAGAAAATTTTGATGAGGAGGTAAGGCAGCATGAACTCTCATCCTCTGTTGATAGCAGTGTAAATGTCTACAAAATCCTTGGAAAGCCAAAGATTGAAATTTGACAGAGTTTCAGCATAACCTGTGACCCAGCAAACAAACCCTTTGTTTGGTTTATGACATAGAGAGGCTCTTCACATGCAGTAGGATCACATGCACTAATATGTAAGGATGTTAATTAGCTGTGCTGTCCATTAAAAATATTAAAACAGCCCAAATGTCTGTCAAACATAAAATGAATTACTAAATGGTGGTGTATTCTTCCTAGGGCATTCTATACATAAGTGAAAATGAGTGAGCTATAGCTATATGCATCAATGTGAAATAAATCTCTTAAAACATAATATGGAATGAAATAATGAAGTTACAGGATATAATATAAGTCCATTTACAAAAAATTCAAAAGAGGCAAAGTTGCACAAATTATTATTTGGGAATACATACATAGGTTATAAAACTATGGAACAATTAAATATAAATTCAGTGGATTTTGAGAGTTAGAGTGTTAAGTTCTTCACCAGTTAATTAAGAGCTAATGTCTATAGCTAATCATAAATAATCGTAATAATTCAGTCCCATTTCTGTAGAGCTACTGCTTCTTTGTTCCAGAATTATTCTCATAAGCTTTATGGACTACACTCTAGGCGAGTATACTAGGTTTTGCTAAACATCTGTGGTCTCCATAGACATGCTTTTCATGGGACAAAATAATGAAAGACTATTCTATTTGACTTTCTGCTATGATAGGTTAAGATTTAGCTTCCCTAAAATACATTAATAATTTTAAATGCCTAGATAGATGCATGTTTTCAAGGGAAACCAAAATATTTGAGGAGCATAATTAAATTTGAAAATAATATCACGAATTTTAGAAACACATTTTTGTATGTGACCTTTCACCTACTTTTAAACACAAAGCAAACAAAATGAAAAAGCAAACATTGCAATCCTATATTCTTAGGTTAAAACAGGTTAAAGAAAATGAACCAAGAAGGAAAATAAAGAGTTAAAATACAGAAAACATGTTTCAAGCAACAATTCTGAACGTTTTACCTATATTTATTTAATCTGCACAACTGTATGGTTTAGATACTACACTATCCTTATTTTACAGAAGAAGAAATTGAGGCATGACAGGTTAAGTTCTTATAATAACCACATGCAAGTGAGACAAAAAAAAATCACATCCATAAACTTCAAAAATTTCTATGGGCTTACCATTCTCTCAATCTGATGACTCCTTTCTATAAATTCTCTTGAGGTTCTTATTCCATAATTTTCTTTGTATTTTATATTTGTGACTTTAAAAGAGGCAAGGTAATAGAATGACTTATCATCTGAAAGGTAAAAATAAACAAAAGATCCATGCTTAAATACAACCAGTTCCTTATCTTCCCATCCTGGGAAATAGACTTAGTAATGTATTTTATTTCTTCTTAGTACAAAAATTATTGTGAACCTTTTTTCAAATATTTTGTAATTTCATCATGGCACCCAGCTAAAATAGAAAATTCAGGCCTCAAAGTATACCTTCAGAATACCCCTTTCATAGTACTTAGGCATATCAAAATTTTCATACAGTTGGACAGGAAACATACAATGGAAAGTAAATGTTGAAAGCACAACCTAAGAGTCAGGTAAAAATTATCAATTCCCTCAAAAATTTGAACATAGGTATAACATAGCTGAGCTGTATTATGAACAGACATTGAACAGTCTATCAGTTTTTTTGTGGTACTTATCAGGTTACTTACATGGGAGCCTGTGATTACTATTTTCTTTCGCTTTCTTTTTGCTCATTCACTTCTCAGTTCTCTGTAATCTATTCTTGCACACCAGTGAAACTGCCATTGTTAAGGGCAATAGTTGTAATATAATGGCACCTTTTGTTTGGTCTTTGTTTTTTTTTTTTTTCATCTTGATTTCTTTGCAGCCTTAATCATGTTTCTTGAAACCTCATCTTAGACTTTATAAAGCCATCTTCTGATTTTCTTCCTTCCTCCTTGGCCATTCCTTCTCAATTACTTTAGAGAATTCTATTTCTACTTCTATCCTTAGCCACCCAATGTTCTATCCTTGGCCTGGTCATGTTAAATATCTCCTTCTGGGTGATCCTAAATGTGAATGGCCTCAACTGTCAACTATTTGTTGATGTTAATAGATAAACTGAGGCACATTTAAATTTTCATTCAAGAGTTTATTTGAGCAAACATTGATTGAAATTGGGCAGTGCTAAATCAGAGTGGCTAGTAGACCTCCAATGGCTGGAGCTAGAGATTTCTATAAAGGTGACATGGAAGCAAAGTAAGGAAATTATTTGATTAGCTAGAATTTAGGCTGATGCCTTATGTGGGAGGCATTCTAGTTGACTATGATTGGTTGTTCTTAAACTTAATTTTCTTGGATTAGAGTGCACTGACTGGTTTAGGATTTGAGTTGCTTACATAGGCTACCAAGGTACTAGAACCAACTCAATCCAATGACCTCCTTGTTTACTTCAACAATGGGTGACTCCTTAATTTTTTATGTCCAAACCAGATTTTTGTCATAAATTTCAATCTTCTATCAACTGACTTCAGATGACTATTTGTTGGACATCTAATAGGCACCTTAAATATAGTATCTCCAAAGAGAAATAATCACTTACCTCTCCCTGTACTGAAGCCTGCTCTACTTCCTGTATTTTCTATCTTCATGAACAGCTCCATTAGCCACACAGTACCCAGAGCTTATTAGCTTCATCCCCATTTCCCACATTCAATCTTTCAGTCTCCAAGTGTTATGCATACAGCTCATTAATATGTCTTGAATCCTTTATCCCACCCAGAAAAGCTACATCCTTAATTCAGTTCTTCATCAACCACCTACCTAATTAGCTGAAAAAATGACATTTCTGTTAAAAAAGAAGTCCCCCATCTAGATTCTTTATCTTAAATACTACCATTACAGTCTGCTTCATCACCCAGGCTAGAAATCTTGGAGTAATCTTTGATAATCTTTGATCTCTTCTTAATTAATCAGCAGGATCAGACAGTGTTATCACCTAATTTTTAAAAATCCATTCTCTATTCACAAATTCTGCTGCTGGTGCTCTAGTTCATCCCCTCATTGTTTATTGTCTGGAAAATGTAAAAGGTTTGTAACTGGTACCTGCCTCAAGTTCTGTTTTCCTCAAGTCTGATCTTTTAAAATTGTTTTCCTCAAGAGTGATCTTTTAAAATTACAAATTTGACAGCATCACTTCTCCATTAAATGCTTCCTGTTTCTCCATTGCCAGAGAAAAGGAGTCTCAACTCCACTATGATCTACAAAGCCTTTTCTTGACCTAGACTCTGCCTATATTTTAGTATATTCTTTGCAACAATCCCCTTAGGATTTATGTTGAAACTACGGCAAACTGTTTGCATTTGTCTGCCATCACCATGCTGTTTCCTTTCACTGAGATTTTGCTTATGTCAATCCTTTTGCCATTTCCAAAGACTACACTGTGCCTAAATCCTGCTGGAGAAAATGTCTGGAACACTCAGCCTTAGCTAGGGGCTTCACAACTGTGCTGCTATACTGTTCTGCGAAGAGCTCTATTTTGCACTTGCCAATATCGTATTATAATGATCTATAGATTTCAGTCCACAGGAATACCAGCTCTGTGAGAAAAGTGTTGTACCATTTTTGCATTTGCAGAGAAAACACCATTTGAGATAATGTGTAAAAAGAACAGTATGTCAAGCTTTTAAATTAATTAATTATTATTTCTAGTCAAAGTTTATTAAGTTATAATATATCAGACAGTACTAAGTGTCCTAATTTTTATTTAATTAATTTTTCATTTTTAAACATTTTTAAGATTATAAATGCTAAATCAGGAACTCTGTAATGAACAGAAAAGTATATGCAAAAGAATAAAACAACTTATAACCCTAACATTCAGAAGTAACTGATATTATTATTTTGACTTATGTTTCTCTTTCTAAAAATATTGTTTTAATTGACTGAAGCAGTTGCATTACAAAAGTAATTTGCCAAAGAACACCCAACTAATGTATGGTAGGCCTGTGATTAAAAGGTTCATCTGACTTTATCTCATGAGAGAATATATTCTATTCCCTACCTTCCTAGAACTGGAGCTAGTCTTGTAGAATGGGAAGACAGATGATCCTACTGCAATTAACACTTTGCTTGTTAGATTTTCAAGAAGTAAACCTTAAAAATAGCCTTAGAAAATTGAGTTTCTGGATTTTTTGTAAATTAACTCTAAAGACTAAATTCTTCAAAATATTTCATGTAACTCTTTATAAAATAGATTTGTGTTTACCCCATAACAGGAAATATAACTGATTCTAAATAAACCTGAAAAAGTTAATCCGGATCATGAAAACATTCATTGAAAAATATAACTTACTCTGTTAATTATGACTAAGTAACCAAAAAAACAAAACAAAACATCTTGCAAACTCAATGTTTGAATTTTTCTAGTTAATATTTCATGTGAATGGTGGTGGTGGTGATTTTTTTCATTAATATTGAAAGATCTTCATATAATTATGAAGGTATTATTATGATATTTTTTATTTTTCATTGGTAGTTGGTATTTTTAAGTGGCAGAAAATATTTTCAACTCTTACATCTGACAATGGATATATATATCCAGAATATAGAAAGAACTACCCAAATCAACCAAAGGAAAGACCGATGACTCAATAAAAAATGGGGAAAAGACTTGAACAGACACTTCACAAAAACAGGAAATCTAAATGATCACCTAATTCATGGATAAGTGTCCAACATTATTGGTAATCAGGCAGATACAAATTAAAATTACAATGATAGCACTACAATCTACACCTAATTAGCAGATATATAAACTTATGGAGCAGTGGGATCTCCCTACAGAGCTGATAGAAAACAACCTCTTATTATCCATAAAGTTCAAAAGGCACATGCCCAGTGACCCAGCAATTCAACATCTGTGTATGTGCTCTGGACAAACTCTTGCACACGTAAACCAAGATATATGTATAAGAAGGTTCAAACAGTATTTTCTTAATGTCTAAAACATGAACCACTCAAATGTCCATGAGCATTTGAATAATTAGTAAATTAAGTCATGTTTAAGGCAATAGAATATTAGTCAATATTGAAAATAAATGGACTAAAGCTAACAACAGGGTGGATGATTTCCTGCTACAGTATTGAGAAGAAATAAATCTCCAAAAAAAAAAGACTCCATGTATAATGTTGTTATATTTACTTAATGCCTTAATATGATTTCATTTTAAAATATTTTATTTCCCTTTGATTAAATAAAAAGGATGATCTAAACAGAAATCCAAAGGATAAGTATCCAACAGTTTACCAGTCTTTTTATCATGATGTGTAATAAAAAGTTAGAGACATTAATTCTGTCAGGCACTTAATATTTAATTAATAACACAGCAGTCATCTTTTAAAATGATACCAAGAACTTATAGAGTTGTAAATATAAAATGTGAGAAGAAAAAGTGCGGCACCTGACATCCAGGCAGTGGCCTGGTACTATCACCTAGTCCTTAGTATTTTGTTGAGCAAATGGTTTCCTAAAACATCAGTGTTAGACAAGGCCACTCTGCTATGATACAAGTGATGACAAAAATAAGACCATTTATAGTTGTGTCTGAACTCAGATAAAAACACTATTCAACCAAACAAACAAACAAGACAGAACATTTCCTTGCTGGATGTTATGAGTGACTGCTACTTCTATAACAATTATAGCTTTCTTTTAGCTTCATTTCATTGCTTTGCCTGACAGATAAGATTTGTTAAGATACCAAATTGCAGCCTTATTCCAGCTTCCTGTCAGCATCCAATATAGAGGAAGACCCACTTCCTCAAACATCCCCCAAATCGCCTCACAGAAGCCAAATCTTATAATATGTCCTCTCTAACAATCTGACAAAGTGCCCCATGGTTCCTCCTTTGCAACAAGTACTGAAGCCACCTCGTTCCACCACAGATGTTTCTAGTGGTCTTTGGTCGGAGGCCATTGACAAACCATTTATTTTCTAAAGTCATTGAATTTTTCTAGAATACTTGTTTGAAAATATCCTATATGTTAGGGAGTAGAATTATAATATAGTGGAAGCTGCTTATTCATAATTATTGAGATTCCCTAGGATAAAAGTAGCTATCAAATTTACTTCAATCCTTGTGATGTAAATTTTACCATCAGTCTGCTTAAAATCCTTACTTCTATTTTTGTCATTTCATATATTTCATTATTTTTAGTCTCCTGCCTCTCAGGTCCATTTATTTCCTGTCTCTAAAATTAATATTTTAAAATACTTTTTTTCTTGGTTTTATCCAGGCTACTACAATGTGATTTCCTTCACTGACTTGGTTTTGATTTCTTTATGCTATAAAAATATGTACATTATAGTTTTGAAATGTGTATGTCATTTTAGATACTTGTATCTTTCCCCTTCCATTTATTTGTTCTCTATCATAAACTAACTTCTCCTTTGTTTTACTAAATTTCTATCTATAATTGTGCAACTCTCATAATTGCATGGAAGATCCATGTGACAGGGTCCTCAAATTCTTGAGTGTAAACCTCTGTAGTAGTTTCTTACTGCCTCTGTAACAAATTACCACAAATTCAGTGTCCTCAACACAAATTTGTTTTCTTATAGTTCTGGGGTCAAAAATTTGAAAAGTGTTTACAGGGTTAAAATTAAGATGTTGGCAGAGCTCGCTCCTTCTGGGG